>NC_092765.1:30416982-35416982 GCF_047496795.1 Chiloscyllium punctatum
ATCTTATCTTGATCCCTACTCCACTCTCCTGCCTGCTCCCCATAGCCTTTTATCCTAGTTTTCATCAGAAACATGTCTGTTTCTTTCTTGAATCTGTTGATTGATTCCACCTCTGCTGCACAAGGATAATGTGTTCCTCAGATTCACAACACTCTGAGAGAACTAGTTTCTCCTAATCTCAGTTTTGAACCTACCTCCTCTCACTCTATATCTATGACCTCTTGTTTGACACTGTCCCACAGGAGAGAACATCTGTTCAAAATCCACCTTATCAATCCCCTTTAGCATGTTATATACCTCAGTCAGATCCCCCCTCATTCTTCTGAACTACAGCGAGTACAAGCCCAAGTTATTCAATCACTTCTCATACAACAGCCCTTTCATGCCCTGGAATCAATCTGGTGAACTTCCTCTCAACTGTCTCCAGTGCCACCACATCCTTCCTGAAGTAAGAAGACCAAAACAGGACACAATACTCCAGCAATGGTCACACCAATGCCTGCCAGCCAGGTCAGAGGTGACCATCTGGAGGAATGCCCAGCAGTGTGTGAAGCAGGGTAGTAACTTTCTCACTTCTTGCAGGCTAAGTGCTACCATCGTCTCTCTGCCACCTCGCCCTTGCTGCATCTCTTCTACTGTACCCACCAAGGCTCATGTTCTATCTCTCTTGCCATTACATGCAACATTTTTCCTCATGCAACATCCCTCATCCATCTCAAGTCCACACAGCAGTAACCCTACATGACCTCTGCACTGCCTACTCACTTACCAGCTCGACCAACACACCTCACCACCTCTTGCTACCAACTGCTGGGCCACTCCCATCTCATTCAATCCCTCCCTTTCTCTCTTTACAGGAGAAAATAGCCAGTGAGACAGAAAGAACCAAGATGGGTGGTTGGGTGTTTGACATTCTATTCTTCAGCCTCTAAGTAAGGAGGATCATGACCATGTCCATCCAAGTGACAGATTGACCATCCCAAGCCCCTGGATTGATACTGGAGGCTGCCTTTGACTCACCTGGTTGGGAATTCTGACTGAAGGTTATCTCCCTTGATTCGACTGAGGACTACTCCTCTTTGACTTTGAGACATGTCCATTTGTTGGAGGCACATCCAGAGGGTTTGGTGCCTGCACTACTGGCATATGGTGTAGGTGTGCGATCGACACAGCACGTCCACTCCCTTAACTGATCACTGGCAGACTGCCTGACCGCATGTCTGAGCTAGAAGGCAAGGTAAGACAGAAGGACTGTAAGGCTGTTGGATCTGGCTGAGTGGCAAAGTGCAAAAAGGTGAGGCGACGTAAATCACAGATGCTGCGAGCATCAATATAGCCTCAAAATATATGAGCGCTTGGGATACGAGTTAGCATCCGGTCTCGTTCAAACTCGGTGCCTGGCCAAGCGCACAGTGTTCTGGCCGCAGCACTCTGATGAGAGCTGGTGGTGCACTCCAAAGTGTACAGTTAGTGGGTTACAGATGTACCCAGATGAGGGTGTGGTGAGGCTGGCACATATTGGATGCCAATATCCATGGATGTGGGTGCGTGCGGTTGCTGCCATGGAGTTAGCCCTGATATATTTGGTGCTCGGCGTCCAAGATGAAGGTCCAGAGGAGCTCACAGTAAGCTGGAGTCACTAGGTGGCTGGCTCTGAATCTCATGTCAGGGTTTGTTGACAAAGAATTTCTGTGCAATAGCTGGTAGAATGGGAGGCTGTGCATGAATGAGGTGGCATTAAGTAATAATGAGGGTGATAATGAGCAATAATGTCCATTAATGGGTCTCTCACTCCTCACTGATAATCTGATCTCGACATCCAGGATGTGAAAAAATGTGACATTTTATTCTCAACATTAAAAAGGGCATTGCACTCAATTTTTCCAAATTTCCCAATGTAGCCCATGTCGTTCAGGGCCTGGGAAGATTTTGCACATTGGTCAATGCAAAAAAAATATTTTATCCAGTGAACAACGTTCTCCAATGTATCTGAAAATGTTTGGAATTTCACAATGTTGGTCAACTTAACATTCACTCACCTTTCAAGAACAAAGCCCTTTCATCAATGATCATGTTATGAACATATTTATTTTACCATACAGTAATAGGATGATGATATGGCAAGCTGGGAATACTTTTTCAATATACATTTCAAAAGATTTCTGACTCTAGAGTAGAGCTTTCCCATGGTTCCTGATATCTCTGAGCATGCGTGGATTATGTCATCCTCAGAAAATGGTTTGATTACATCAAAATGACAGAGGATTTAGACTGGACATTCCTGCAATGGAGATGGCAATGTTGTGGCTGATCCGTCCTTTTATTTTGCACTGGTAATAGTTGGGAATGAAGTTGGAAATTCCACGGCAACACTGTCGAGTGTTTGTACTGCCCTCACCACATGGGATTGGCCATTACTGGGATGGAGAAATAGAGCAGCGGACGCAACTTGAAAAACAAAGACTGGCCGACAAGCTGGGTGTAGAATGCCCCCACCCCATCAGACACGTGTTCCCCAAAACATGAATACAAATCTCCTCAGAACAGAATAGAACGGAATAGCATTTATTGTCACATATATTCATTTGTAATGAGTAAAGGGAGAAATTTATAGATCGCCAATTATAGTGCTGACTTAGATACAAAAGTGGGAGAAAATGAAGACTGCAGATGTTGGAGATCAGAGTCAGGCAGCATCCGAGAAGCAGGAAAATCGACATTTCAGGCAAAGGCCCTTCATCAGGAATCATGGTTCTCCTGCTCCTCAGATGCTGCCTGACCTGCTGTGCTTTTCCAGCACCACACTCTCAACTTGGATACAAAAGTTCCTAGGCACAGCTTCTTTAGTTACAAGATTTTAGACAATACGGAAATAAAAAGTTCAGCAGTTCAGAAAATAGTTCAGTATAGCAGGCCATCTAGCTTCCAGTCCACACTGGGCCCTGGCTCCACACCACGTCAACGGCATGCCAGGAGGATGCTGCGCCAGGCCGGAAGGTCACCATGCCACGATGGGAGGCTGGAAGGTCACCACATCACGCTGGGAGGCTGGAAGGTCACCACGTCACGCTGGGAGGCCAGAAGGTCACCATGTAATGTTGGGAGGCCGGAAGGTCACCATGCCATGATGGGAGGCCGGAAGGTCACTGTGCCACGCTGGAAGGCTGGAAGGTCACTGTGCCACGCTGGAAGGCTGGAAGGTCACCACACCACGCTGGGAGGCCACAAGGTCACCACGTCATGCTGGGAGGCTGGAAGGTCACCGTGCCACGCTGGGAGACCATTGTGCCAGGCCAGAAGGTCATCATACCAAGCCAGGAACCTGCTGTGGCAGGCTGGAAGGTTGCCATGCCATACTGGGAGGCCCTGACAGAAGAAGGCCGCTGTGCCAGGCTGGATGATCCTGACTGATCTATCTACACCACAGAGTGCAGATGTTCCCTAACACACCTGACTGCATTCGACAAATAACTGCATTTTGTTTAAAAGTGTGACCCTGACCTCCCTTGGATTACTATGTTCAGTTTCCTTCATGTAAAACTTTGTCAAGTGTTCGAAGGATGCCGCTTGTAACATTCTCAAAACGGTCAACTAGGACTGAACTTTCTAAATCTACACCAATTGTTAGTTATAAAGCTATTAATATACAGGCGTCTCTCCAATTTATTTCTGAATATAGTTCCAGTATTGTTATCATTGATGTAAGGCTAATGTGGTTGAAAATATCTGGGTTTGATTTATTTCCTTTCTAAATATAGGCACTATACTCAACAGTCTACTATTTACATAAATCAATGAGATCTCATTTCAGATAGAGCTTTTGAGGCAACTGTAGTCACATTTCAGACATACCTGTTGCCTTAAATACAGAAATCTATCTCTCTGGCCAGAAAGCATTTGGCTAGCTGACAAAATTTCTTGTTAATGATAGCCTGAGGATAAAGGTTAGAGTGGAAGTTACCATAGTATGATGGTGGACTCCTCATTATCACAGTATGTTCCACCTTTAAGTGATTTTATTGTCTTCTGCGAATAAACTGATTCAAGACTCTTGCAAAAGCAATAGAATCCAGGTAGAATTGGCCACATGGTTGTAGAAGATCAGAGAATTTTCAGCGTTGGTTACATCCAAAACCACTTACATTAATGTTTTTGTGACCTGTTCCTCAAGATTCAAGGAGCTTGGATCAAGCAAATACTAAATCAACATTGCAAGATTCTGATAATTCAGGAAAGTTCTTGGAATCTGTTCGATTTTTTTTAGAATGCAGGCATGAGTAGATAAACTTTAGATTTTTTAATGTCACAAAATATGTAATTTGCAACAAACCTGGTGTGCTCTCGTCAGACAATGAAAGTCTTGAGTATACTTTTAAAGTAATTTTCAGTCATTTTAAATCAGGGAACTTACAAATGGGGGAGTGAATGCCCTAAAATGATCATTTTTGTTGTTAAGCCTATTTTCAGCCTAATGAATAAACTTCACCTGGTTATCACTGTGAAATAACGTAAAGAATACATTCTAATGGAAAGAAATTTCTAACATGTTGTCAAATTGTGGGTCTTCATTGAAAATCTTTATTTGTGATTATGCAAATTAATGTTAACAGATATTAAAACTGCAATCTAAGGCAATGCAATTTCAAGTACATTTTGGCTGCAATATCCCTCCTGCATTTAGAACATAGAACTTGAACATTACAGCGCAGTACAGGCCATTCAGCCCTCAATGTTGTGCCACTCAGTGAAACCAATCTGATGCCCATCTAACCTACACTATTCCACTCTTGTCCATATGCCGATACAATGATCATTTAAATGCCCATAAAGTTGGTGAGTCTACAACTGCTGCAGGCAGTGCGTTCCACCCCTCTACTACTCTCTGAGTAAAGAAACTATCTCTGACATTTGTCCTATGTCTATCACACCTTAATTTGAAGCTATGCCCCTCGTGTTAGCCATCACCATCCGAGGAAAAAAGCTCTTACTGTCCACCCAATAAACCCTCTGATTATCTTTTATGTCTCTATTAAATCACATCTCAACCTTCTTCTCTCTAACGAAAACAGTCTCAAGTCCCTCAGCTTTTCCTCATAAGACCTTCCCTTCACACCAGGCAATGTCCTAGTAAATCTCTGTACCCTTTCCAATGCTTCCACATCCTTCCTATAATGAGGTGACCAGAACTGTGCGCAATACTCCAAGTGTGGCCACACTAATGTTTTGTACAGCTAATGTTTTGTACAGCTACTACTCATGGTTCCGAAACTCAATCCCTCTACCAATAAAAGCTAACACACCGTATGCCTTCTTAGCAGCCCTATCAAACTGGGTGGCAACTTTGAGGGATCAGTGTACATGGACACCAAGATCTCTCTGCTCATCTAACTACCAAGAGTCTTACCATTCTCCCAATACTCTGCATTCTGTTACTCCTTCCAAAGTGAATTCCCTCACACTTTTCTGCATAACATTTCATTTGCCATCTCTCTGCCCAGCTCTGCAGTTTTTCTATGTCCCTCTGTAACCTACAACATCCTTCGGCACTATCCACAACTGTACGGACCTTAGTGTCATCTGCAAATTTACTAACCCATCCTTCAACGGCCTCATCCAGGTCGTTTATAAAAATGAAAAACAACAGTGGACCTAAAACAGATCCTTGCGGTACACCACTAGTAACTGAACTCCAGGATTAACATTTCCCATCAACCACCACCCTCTGTCTCCTTTCAGCTAACCAATTTCTGATCAAAACTGCTAAATTGCCCTCAATCCCATGCCTCCATATTTTGTGCAGTAGCCTATTATGGGGAACCTTATCAGATGCCTTACTAAAATCCATGTATACCACATCAATGGCTTTATCCTCATCCACCTGCTTAGTCACCTTCTCAAAGAACTCAATAAGCTTTGTGAGGTACGACCTACCCTTCACAAAATCGTGTTGACTATCCCTAATAAACTTATTCCTATCGAGATGATTATAAATCCTATCTCTATAACCTTTTCCATAACTTTACCCACAGCCAAAGTAAGATTCACTGGTCTATAATTACCAGGGTTGTCTCTACTCCCCTTCTTGAACAAGGGAACAATACTTGCTATCCTCCAGTCTTCTGGTACTATTCCTGTAGACAATGATGACATAAAGATCAAAGTCAAAGGCTTAGCAATCTCCTCACTGGCTTCCCAGAGAATCCTAGGATAAATCCCATCTGGCCCGGATTTATCTATTTTCACACTTTCCAGAATTTCTAACATCTCTTCATTGTGAACCTCAATCCCATTTAGTCTGGTAGCCTGTTTCTCAGTATTCTCCTCGACAACATTGTCTTTTTCCAATCTGAATACTGATGAAAAATATTCATTTAGCGCTTCCCTATCTCCTCGGAATCCATGCACAACTTCCCACTACTGTCCTTAATTGGCCCTAATCTTACTCTAGTCTTTTGTTTATCTCTTATATACCTGTAGAAAGTTTTAGGGTTTTCTCTGATCCTGTCTGCCAACAACTTCTCATGTCCCCTCCTTGCTCATCTTAGCGCTCTCTTTAGGTCTTTCCTGGTTACCTTGTAACTGTCAATTGCCCGAACTGAGCCTTCACATCTCATCCTAACATAAGCCGCCTTCTTTCTCTTGACAAGAGTTTCAACATTCTTAGTAAATCACAGCTCCTGCGCTTGACAGCCTCCTCCCTATCTGACAGGTACATACTTATCAAGGACATGCAGAAGGTGTTCCTTGAATAAACTCAACATTTTTATAGTGCCCATGCTCTGCAGTTTCCTTCCCCATCCTATGCATCCTAAATCTTGTCTAATTGCATCATAATTGCCTTTCCCCCAGCTGTAGCTCTTGCCCTGTGGTATATACCTATCCCTTTCCATTGCTAAAGTAAACATAACTGAATTGTGGTCACTATCACCAAAGTGTTCACTTACCTCCAAATCTAACACCTGGCCAGTACCAAATCTAATGTGGTTGTGTCCCTTGTAGGCCTGTCTACATACCGTGTCAGAAACCCTCCTGCACACAATGGACAAAAACTGACCTATGTAAAGTACTCAAACTATAGTATTTCCAGTCAATATTTAGGAAGTTGAAGACCCCTACACTGTCACACTCGCTCCTATCGAGAATCATCTTTGCTATCCTTTTCTCTACATTTCAGGAACTATTTGGAGGCCCAATAGGGTGGCCTCTCCTGGCCTGTTTCTAATCTGAGTCTATACTATCTCAGTTGACGAGTCCGCAAAAATCCTTCCTGCAGTCGCAATACTGTCCTTGACTAACAATGCCACATCCCCACCTCTTTTACCAACTTCTCTGTTCTTATTGAAACATCTAAATCCCGGAATCTGCAATAACCATTCCTGCCCATGTCTCTGAAATCGCCACAGCATCAAAATCCCAGGTACCAACCCATGCTGCAGGTTCACCCACCTTATTCTGGATGCTCCTGGCCTTGAAATAAACAAATTTCAAGGCCAGCGTTTTGCTTGCTGGTGCCCTCTTGTGATCCTTAAACCATATTTTGGACCACCCTACTCTCAATCATCTCTATACTCGAACTAAAATTCAAGTTCCCATCTCCCTGCTGAATTAGTTTAAACTCACCCGAACATCATTAGCAAATCCCTGGGTATATTGTACCCAGCTGGTCCTGTTTGTAGAGGTCCCACCTACCCCAGAAAGAGGCCCAGTTATCCAGGAATTCAAAACTTAAAGTGGGAATGCTATCCAAACATTCTTCTGCATCAAGCAAAGTGGATTAAGTAGGCTTTGAAGTTTGTCAGACTGTACTCTGTACAGATGAAGATAAAAGTGTGGAAACATGCAACAGGTCTTTGCATTCTTACTGTCTTTTCCAGGCAGACTTTGGACTTTGTGGAAATTGAGGTCACATGTGCCAACAAAACAGCAGTGATTAATTTCAAAAATAAATCATTGGTAGCAAATACTACAGAATTTTATGAGGATATTAAATGCATTATATAAATGTAACTTCCTACTTTGGTTCAACTTTTAAGCCATTTCATTTTATACTGATGGTTATCACCATTCCATCAGTTGTTAGCATTTGAAAACTTACATTTTATTAATTCCACTTTAATATAGTCACAGCTTAGACATTCCTCTCAAGAACTAATTGCTTAAAACAAATATCATCCAATGAGTAAAAGGTGACAAGGGGCAGCACGGTGGCTCAGTGGTTAGCACTGCTGTCTCACAGCGCCAGGGACTTGGGTTCAATTCATGCCTCAGGCAACTGTCTGTGTGGAGTTTGCACATTCTCCCCATGTCTGCATAGGTTTCGTCCAGGTACTCTGGTTTCCTCTCACGGAGATGTGCAGGTTTGGTGAATTGGCCATGCTAAATTGCCAATAGTGTTAGGTGCATTAGTCAGGGGTAAATATAGGCTAGGGGAATGGGTCTGGGTATGTTACTCTTCGGAGGGTTGGTGTGGACTTGTTGGGACGAAGGGCCTATTTCCATACTGTAGGGAATCTAAAGACAACAGTACCTAATAATCACCACAATGGGGCAGCAGGCAAACATGTTAATGACTGTCGACAGAAAGTGCCAAAACATTTCATATGGATTTGACAATTGCTTGACTTTACTGTTTTAAATATTAAAATTAATTAGTGTGGAGTCTTACCTTGTGTCTAAGATTCAGCGAATTAATGGGATTGACTGCATTCTATTGCTATAATCTGTCCTATAATTTAGAGTGTAGGTTTGCTCGCTGAGCTATAGGTTTGATATCCAGACGTTTCATTACCTGGCTAGGTAACATCAGTGGCGACCTCCAAGTGAAGCGAAGCTGTTGTCTCCTGCTTTCTATTTATATCTTTCTCCTGGATGGGGTTCCTGGGGTTTGTGGTGATGTCATTTCCTGTTTGTTTTCTGAGGGGTTGATAGATGGTATCTAGATCTATGTATTTGTTTATGGCGTTGTGGTTGGAGTGCCAGGCCTCTAGGAATTCTCTGGCATGTCTTTGCTTAGCCTGTCCCAGGATAGATGTGTTGTCCCAGTCGAAATGGTGGTTGGGCTACGAGGGAGAGGGGGTCGTGTCTTTTTGTGGCTAGCTGGTGTTCGTGTATCCTGGTGGCTAATTTTCTTCCTGTTTGTCCTATGTAGTGTTTGTGGCAGTCCTTGCATGGAATTTTGTAGATGACGTTGATTTTGTCCATGGGTTGTACTGGGTCTTTTAAGTTTGTTAGTTTTTGTTTGTGAGAGTTGGTGGGTTTGTGTGCTACCAGGATTCCGAGGGGTCTCAGTAGTCTGGCTGTCATTTCTGAAACTTCTTTGATGTATGGTAAGGTGGTTAGGGTTTCTGGCTGTGTTTGATCTGCTTGTCGTGGTTTGTTCTTGAGGAATCTGCGCACTTTGTTTTTTGAGTATCCATTCTTCTTGAATACATCGTATAGGTGGTTCTCCTCTGTTTTCCGAAGTTCGTCTGTGCTGCAGTGTGTGGTGGCTCATTGGAATAGTGTTCTCCCTCATAGCCCTACACACGGATGAAAAAAAAACACTATTTCAACTGGGACAACACATCTATCCTGGGACAGGCTAAGCGAAGACAGGTCAGAGAATTCCTAGAGGCCTGACACTCCAACCACAACGCCATAAACAAGCACATAGATCTAGATGCCATCTATCAACCCCTCAGAAAACAAACAGGAAATGACATCACCACAAACCCCAGGAACCCCATCCAGGAGAAAGATATAAATAGAAAGCAGGAAACAACAGCTTCACTTCACTTGGAGGTCGCCATTGATGATGTTACCTAGCCAGGTAATCAAATGTCTGGATATCAAACCTACAGCTCAGCAAGCAAACCTACACCCTAAACCTCAACCTGAGCTACAAACCTTCACAAACCTTGTCCTATAATTGATTTTGATATCCCTGTCTGCCTGTTTCTCTCCTCCAAGGTGCCCTACATCATATTGCAACTGTGATAATCTTATCCCACAAAATGCATTCATCAGTTCTACTCTGTAACCAAATAAAAGGAGGTGTCAGAGTGTAGTATCCAGCCATTTGCCTCCCCACTTCCCCCAAACCACCACCACCACTGCCCTCCCAAAGGGCTAGCCTCTGAATAACAGGCACCAGAACAAACTGGAGATAAGATTTAAACACCATAATAACCCATTGCAAGCTTGGATAACACTGGCCATAGTCCTTTACAGGTGCTAGTCTTCAGCCAATTCCATTCACTTCATATAACCTCCACAAATGGCTGAAGTAAAGGCCACGGACCCTGACAACTTTCAAAAATAAGACTGATATTGTGTCCTCCAGAACTTGCTGAAATCCTACCCAAGTTATTCTAGTACAGCTACCAAACTGGTATCTACCTGACAAAGGGGAAAATTGCCTAGATGTATCCTGTATGCAAAAACAGAAGAAATCCAACTTGGCCAATTAATGCCCCATCAGTCTACTTTAACAATCAGTAGAGTGAAGGAAGGTGTCACGAACAGTGCCATCAAGCAACACTTGCTCAGCAACGACATGTTCACTGACACTCAGTTTGAGGTATGCTAGTGCCACTCAGCTCCTGACCTCATTACAGCTTTGGTTCAAACATGTGCAAAAGATCTCAGCTCAAGGGGTAAGGCGGGAGTGACTGCCCTTAGCATCAAGTACGTATTTAGCCAATTGTGGCATTAAGGAGTCGGAGCAAAACTGAAAACAGTAGGAATCGGGGGACAAATCTCTGCTGGTTGGAGTCATACCTGACACAAAAGAAGTTGGTTATGGTTGTTAGAGGTTAGTCATCTCAGTCCCACGATATCTCTGCAGGAGTCCCTTAGGATGGTGTCTGATGACCACCATCTCCACAGTTTCATCAATGACCTTCCCTCCAACATAATGTTAGCAGTGGGGATGTTTACTGATAATTACATGATGTTCAGCGCAATTTACAAATCCTCAGGTACTGAAGCAGTCCATGTTCAAATGGAACAAGATCTGAATAATATCCTGACTTGAGGTGACAAGTGACAAGTAACATTGGTGCCACACAACTGCCAGGCAATGACCATCTCCAATAAGAGGCAATCTAACCACTGCTTGACGTTGAATAGTGTTACAATCACAGAATGCCCCATTTTCCAGGGGGTTTTTATTGACCAGACTTAACTTGCTATATAGACACAGTGGCTACAAGAGCAAGTTAGAAGCTGAGAACACTGTGTAACTCACCTCCTGACTCCTCAAAGTCTGTCCACTGTCCACAAGACAATTTAGGAATATGACGGAATGCTCCCCACCAGATGAGTGCAGCTCCAACAACACTCAAGAAAATTCAGACAATTCAGAACAAAGCAGCCTGCTTGATGTTTTTGTGGATCTGGTGCCATTTATTCCCTCCTCCATTGTTGCTTAGTAGCAGCATGTATACCATCTACAAGATGCACTGCAGAAAGTTTCTAAAACTCCTTAGACAGCTCCTTCCAAACCTATGGCCACTTCTGGTTAGAAGAACAAGGGTAACAGCTACATTGGAACAGCAGCATCTGTAAGTCCCCCTCCAAGGCACTCACGATCATGACTTAGAAATGTGTGCCATTCCTGCATTGGTCCTGAGTCAAAATCCTGGAACTGTCTCTTTAATAGCACAGGACTGCCACTTTCTCACAGGCTGGCAGCTTGGGAAGGGATGGGCAATAAAGGATGGCCCAGCCCACAATACTCACATCCTGGTTAATGGATAATTAGGAATCTCCTACACTGTGCTAAATTTATTTTGCTACAGATTTACCAATGGAAATAGGTTGTAGCCTCCTCATTTACATTGTCACATCAAGCAAATAACCAAAAGTAGAAGTTTGGTAACAACAAAGATCACTTTGCATAGGGTCCAACAACAGCAATTAACTTCCAGCCTCAAACATCTTTCAACACTTGGCACCACAGTCAATGTTAAGGTCAAGGTGCTAGAACTCTAACCTTTTAAATACTGAGTGTGCCGTCAAGTGAAATGGGTATAACCAGTAAATAATGGCTGTGTCAGCAGTGCCAACATCACACAAATGAATAAACAAAAATGGAAGTGCTAAATTTTTAAAAATATATTTTTATTGAAAAATCGATTTTTAATATTACAACAGATACAAAACAATACAATTCAAAACAATACCAAGAAAGAACACCAAAAAAATTCTGAAAACCCAAACCACCCTCATGTACAAAAATATAAATATATATAAAAAATATTTTAAAACCCCAATTATCTACTGAACTAAATAAATAATAACAAACAATAAACTAATAAATAATAATAATTCAGTTCAGCAAAAATAAACACTAACTCTTGAACATTGAGAGCATTAATTTTCACATATGTTCGCAGATTCCCCTCTCTGGATATTGAACTCTTAAAGCACAATAGTTACGGTGATATAAAAGCCCTTATTAGTGTGGCAGACAAATCTGTGTCCAGGTATTCCAAAAAGGGCTGCCATGTTTCATAGAAATTCTCAGTTTTGTGGTGTACCATACTTGTGAGAAAATCCAAGGGGATATGCTCCATAACAATCTTACGCTAACCTGACAGGCCCGGGATATTTTTGAATACCCAACCTAACAAGATATTCTTTCTTGCGCAGAAAGTGAGGTCGTTGAAACGTTTTTTCTTATGCGCATCTACAGGGATAACACTGGGCAGGCCAAGAAGAAGGGAGATTGGGTCCTTCTCCACCCTTACACCCAAAATCCTCTCCATTGCACCTGCCACAGCGCGCCAGTATGTTTGAAGCTTATCACAGAATGAGAGACATCAACTTTAGAATTGGGACATGCTGAAAATACTGCTGGTTTAAATTTTGACAAACAATCTGGAGCCAGAATGACCCTGTGGAGAATCTCTAACTGTAAAGCACGGGTCCTATTGCAAATTGATATCATTCTTGTGCTTTCCCAAATATCTTCCCGTGCCTTTGAGGAGACCTCAATGCCTAGATCTCTCTCACAGACCCTGCAGAGTCGATCGAACTCATCTGAGGGCTCCACCCCCCCAATTGATGAGATAAAGTGCTGACAGAAAGTGGGGTCGAGAGTGTGTTGCTGGAAAAGCACAACAGGTCAGGCAGCATCCGAGAAGCAGAAGAATCGAAATTTCGGGCGTAAGCCCTTCTTCAGGAATCATTCCTGAAGAAGGGCTTATGCCCAAAATGCCGATTCTTCTGCTCATCGAATGCTGCCTGACCTGCTGTGCTTTTCCAGCAACACACTCTTGACTCTGATCTCCAGCATCTGCAGTCCTCACTTTCTCCTCCCTGCTGACAGAAAGTATACTCTTAGCACTGAGCATCCTCCTCTCTATGTTGGATTTGTAGGGAATCAGTCAAAAGTGTAGTCTTCGTTTTGAATAAAATCCATAACTTGAAAAAAACGAAAGAGCTGTTAAATAGCTCGTATTTCTGTGCTAACTGATCGAAGGACATCATCTTGTCTCTCTCAAATAAATCATGCATGCAAGACACACCCCTAGCTTTCACACAAAAAATGAGGGTATAGTACGTGTACAATGAAATCTTATGTAATTTTGACCCCACTTATGGAGTCGATATATTGGGATCCCTACAAAGGACCTCTGCCAACTATTCAATCACCAATGGAAAAAGCAGCAGTGAAAAGGGACAGCCTGCTGACTGATCCTAAAAATGCTAGAATTGCTTGATCATACCCCATTGGTGATGACCGCAGCGAGAGGGACACTGTAGAGAACTTTTACCCATCTTATAAGAGCTTCGCCCAAGCCAAAACACTCTAGAATATAAAAAAGGTATGGCCACTCAACTTGGTCAAATGCCTTCTCTGCATCTAGATAAATCACCAATCCCTGTATTGACTGTTGTTGACATGCTTGAATTACATTAAACTGCCTCCTAATATTATTGGAGGAACTGCAGCCCTTTATGAAGACCTGGTCCTCTTTAACATAGAAGGTAATACAGTCTCCAGCCTTAATGCAAGAGTCTTAGAGAGGATGTTAAAGTCAACATTTAAGAGTGAAATGACCCAGTCCTCTGGGACCCTCCCATTTTTAAAGAATAAGCAAAATATTGACTTCTCTTAGATGCAGGACAGCACGGGGGATGATCATGACTACGAGTCATTGAACATGTTGAGCATCAGACCTGACAATATGCTTATAAATTCCTTATACAACGTGTTGAAAAGTTCATCAGGACTGGGCGCCTTTCCACTCTGAAACTGCTTCACAGCCTCCTGTGCCTCTTGCTCTGATAAGGGGACATTGAGAAAGGACTCTTCTTTGGGGGTCACAGCTGGGAACCAGATCCTTGAAAAAGGACTCCATCTTGGCCTTCCCCTCCTCACAACCCTCAGATTGGTATAATTCAGAGTAACATCTCTGGAATGCCACATTAATCTTTTTGGAATCACATGTTAGGTTCCCAGACCCTTCCCTAATTAACGTAATGGCTTGAGGGATACTCCTTTTCTTGGTGAGATATGTCTAGGTACTTGCCCGGCTTGTCACCATGCTCATATAACCTTTGTTTTGTGAAAGTAAGCTCCTTCTTTGTTGTCTGTGTGAGCACAGAATTCAATGCAGACCGCAGCACCATAATCCTCTGTAGCTTGGCCAACGAGGGCCTGACAAATTAAGCCTTCTCGGCTGCTTTCAACCTTGCTTCTCGGAGACATTACTGCTCACCCTTCTGTTGCTCCCTACTGGCAGAGTAGGAAATAACTAACCCTCTGGCATAGGCTTTGACAGTTTCCCAAAGAATGCACGGGCTAATAATTGCACCTGAGTTAATGTTCAGGAATGCCCTAAATTCCTTAGAGAAGTACTCCACAAACTTATTGTCCTTAAGGACAAAGGGATCCATTTGCCAGTGCCTCCTGCCCACTATAATGTCCTTAATCCTAACCAACAGGTACACTAGAGCATGATCGGAGATAGTAATATTACTAATCGCACAAGATGCCACCAAGTCCAGGTTTGCCGCAGGGGTCAGAAAGAAAATCAGTCCTGGCGTGACATCTGTGTTGATTGGATAAAACATAAAATCTCTGTAGGTAGGGTGGAGACGCCTCCGGACGTCCACCAACCCTAACTCCACACACAGATCCACTAATTGTTAGTTTGTACAAAGGGTATCAGGGGGCCTTTGGGCAACCTGTCTACTGTGGTATCCATAAGACAATTAAAATCTCCCCCTATCATGATATGCTGGGACTCGAAACTGATCAATTTAGAAAACGCATCTACCAGAAATTTGAGGGGATTGGCTGGAGGGCAATAAACATTCAAAACACCATATTCTTCCCCATTTATCAGGGCTTTGAGGATTATAACCCTCCTTTGTGTGTCTTTAACACACTCTAGTAATGTAAATGAGAGATTCCTCTGAACCAATATAGCCAATCCCCTATTTCTGGTATTAAAAAATGAAAAACAAACCTGATCAAAGCCATTCTGCTGTAGTTTCAAATGCTCCCTATCATCCAAGTGTGTCTCCTGTAATAAACTAATATCCACCTTTTCCCTTCTAATACTCAAGAGTACCTTTTTCCTCTTAATTGGTGAATGACTCCCCTTGATGTTTCAGATACACCATTTAATCAAGTAATTAGCCATAATCTTCTGCAATAATATTTAGATTCCAGAGAAGAGGAACTCAAATTACAAATTGCCAAATCTTAGTGTTGCGAGATCCATTGAACATAAAAACTATATAAACTAAACTCACTCCAATTAACAAACCTACAAAGCTATCAAAGGCTATATACAACAAAAACCAAAAAAACAACCAACATATAAACATAGGTCTGCTTTAACCTATTTTCTAATCAAACTGTTTGGAGATGTTATTATACACATTTGGAATAGGTGGGACTTGAATTCAGGCCTCCTGGTTAAAGATTGGGATACTACCACTGCACCACAAGAGCCCCCATGGATCAGCTGTTTTAAAAAATTCATTTATTTTTCTAATCAACCTATCTGAATAGGTTACTATACACTAGATGTTACTAGATGTTACTACACACCTCTGGAACAAGTAGGACTTGAAACTGGATCGCTCAGTTCAGGGATAGGGATACTAACTCTGCATCACAAAAGGGCTCATTTTGGGGCGACTTGATAAAGGACTCAGGTGATGAGTTCCAGCTGGGCAGGCCATTGCCTGTTACCAAGGGAGCTCACACTTAAAGAGCTTTATAGAGAGATTAATTTGTGATATCTCATGATCCTTGGAAAGGTTATCACAGTAAGTGAAATTCTTGCAATGACTATGTGGTAATGATATTTAGGCTTGATGTTAAGATGCAAAGGATGAAGGTGAAAGATCTCTGTTAATGGCACACCATGTTTAAATTCTGCAATGATAAAAGATATCCAGAAAATGCTGCTGTTGAAATTGCTCATTTCATATTCAATCTTCTCTTCATTGTTATGAATGAGGAGCAATCTTCTTTGTTCTAAATGGACTAACCCCTCCATGGAAATAGACAGAAAAAGAATGTTATGTGAGGGTGTTAGACATTCGTTCATTGACAACACAAGTGACAACTGCTAGATAAGTGTTTGTAATAAATCACACAACCCACATAATACCATCACTTGATCTATTTACTTTGATCAAATATTCTAAATGAAAGGAAGTCATAGTGTCTTGTTAGTTGCACATTCACTTCAGCTCAATTATAGCTTCTTGTTTCTGGGCTGTGCTCATCCTTTTGGCTGCCTTCATTTCAAACAAAATGAAATTAAAAATAATTTTCTTTTGCGTCCTCAGCAGACATTTCACTGCAAAAAGTACATTTGAAGTGTTGTTTTGTTTTCCTGGAGTTTGAAGGGAGAGTGCACCATGGCAACAGTAACCTCAGTTTTTAGTGAAATTATGAAGTGCTTTATCCAGAATGTTGAGTCAATGAATCTCCTGGTTTGGGGAACAAAGTGGCAATTGTATTGTGCAAAACAAAATCAGCCCTTCTAGAGACAGGCTTAATAAAACCTATTGCGCAAACAGTAATTTACTAAGTTCATTTTAAGATGACAATGGCAATGTGGTTGTGGTGATGGGAACTGCTAACCACAGAACTCCGTAGGGCTGGCTTTCCTGTGGTTACTCTGGAATGCTGATATTCTGGTGGTTGATACAGTGAACATCAGTGGGCATTATGGGCAGGTACCAGCATTAGCCCAGACATACTTTATGTTGTCACTTTGGAGTCCAACTGTTAGTTTTGATGACAATGTTGGCCAAAAAAGTTATTGATGAAGAAATCCAGCACTTCCTTCAGTGTGCTAGCGCAGTCTTTGGCCCCCTGAGGAAAAGGGTGTTCGAATACAACAACATCAGACCTGACACCAAGCTCACGGTTTACAGGGTTGTGGTTCCTGCCCTCCCATATGACTGTGAGATGTGGACTGTCTACAGCAGACACCTTAAAGTACTGGAGCACCAACACTGCCTGCACAAGATTTTGCGAATCCATTGGGAAGACAGATGCACTAACCACTGTCCTCAACATCGCCAACATGGAGGCACTAGCCCCAGCCTTGATCACCTATGATGGGCTGGGCACATTGTCCCCAAAGTGGCATGAGGTTCCCAGCTTTGAAATGGCAGGTGAGCCTCAGGTGGACAGAGGAAGTGCTTCAGTGATACTCTGAAGACCTCTCTGGCCAAGTGTGGCATTCCCACAGACCCCTGGGAATCACTGGCCCAAGACCCTCCAAAGTGGAGGAGGAGATCTAGGAAGACATCGAGCACCTCGAGACTTGCCATCGGGAAAAGGTGGAAGTCAGGTGAAAACAGCGAAAGGAGCACGCTACCACACCAATGCCCCACCCACCCTTTCCCACGACCACCTTCTGCCCCAAGTGTAACAGATCATGTGTAACAGATCATGTGTAGTCTGTGTTGCCACCTACAGGCTCATCCTGAGAGTGGAAGAAAGTCAGCCTCAGCTGTGAGGGATAGTTAATGATGATGACCACGAGTGTTTCAGCCCATGTGGCATTTCTCAGCTTTGTGCAAGTAAGACTTGTACTGGATTTGACAATATCCAGTAAATAACAAACTCTGTTTTCTTTCTTTCTCTCTGGATTGGAGGCCAGAAATATGCAACATTGAGATCAATTGCAGGTTGAATATGAAGATTGTTGGAACCAATTAATCAGCCAAAGCAAAAGTAAAATAATGTGAATGCAGGAGATCTGGAAAAAAAAACCCCAAACTGCTGCTGATACTCAGCTGGTTTTGTACCACTGGCAGAGTGGAAACCAGATTTAAATTTCATCACTGTGACCTTTCATCAGATCACAAACACATAGCTTTCTCCCACAACTGGTTGCACATTCAATTTGGGTATCAAGGTTTTAAAGCAAGGTTTTGCAGTCCAACTGCCAGGTCTTTATTTTTAATATTTGCCATCAAATAATTTATGGAACAAATACACTACTAAATTACATTTCAATTTACTTTCGGAAACCAAGGGAACATATCTCTTAGAGTTACTTATTTGTGAAATCTATCTTTGTTTCCTGCAGATCCTAGGCATGGATTTAGGAGGTGTAAATTTGCTGAACATCTCAACTTCCTCTTGACCTTGTAGTCTGCTAACAAGAGGGAAGACAGAAGTGTATAAATCCGGGGTCTAGTCAGTTGTGGTAGCTGCAGGAATTGTGCTAACTTGAGGGAAGGACCAAGGCCAAAAACAATAATCCACCATGACATTCAGCAGCTTCATGTACAGCACTTCAGTCAGAACTTGCCTCTCAAAGACTGGCCTCCAGCCACCAGTAAAATTGCACCAAATGAAGAGACCATTTGAAATGGGCTCGTTTGCTGTGTTTCCATGACTGAGCACAGTTCAAAGGATGCCAATGTATATCCAACCACTTTGTTAAAACAAGCAGGGTGTTGTCTATTGTGAATGCAAAAATTGGCTTCAGTTGAGTACTGTAGACAGTTCACTTTAGTTTAAGTGATTGCAGGGGATAATGAATTTTATTTCTTATGCAGGAAAGCAAACCCTTTTGAAAAGGTTTAAGGAGGATTACCAACGAAAATTTGCTGTTGGTACTAATAGTTAATGTGTTCATCTAACATCTAGCTATCCATTATTTTAATAGATAACAATGACCTGTTTGTTTTAGTTGTACCCTATAAAGTTGTGTTTAAGCCACTTGGGATGAATTTGCTGGGGGAATTTCCTACTCTGCCAGCATAACTCTGTGAGACGTTTAACAGACAAATGAAGAATGCAAATAGACATAGATCTTTTCATTTTACAAAAGAAATAAATAGTTTATTGTACTGGAAATAATGATGATTACTCATTGCAATCGTGTCTAACAGAAGGGAAGATGGTTGTGGCTGCTGGAGGTCAATCATCTTAGTCTCAGAACATGGTGCCATGTGTCCCTCTGGGTAAAGTCTGAAGCCCAATCTTCAGCTGCTTCATCAACGACCTTCCCTCTACCATAAGGTCAGAGGTGCAGTTATTCACCAATGATTGCACAATACTCAGTTTTGTTCAAAACTCATTTGCTATTGAAGCAGTCCATGCCCAGATGCAGCAAGACCTGATCATATCAAATTTTGGGCTGATAAGTGACAAGTGACATTTGCACCATTCAAATTCCAGACAAAGGCCAGCTCCAATAAGAAATAATTTAATCACCTTTCCTTGGCATTCAATGTCATTACCATTACTGAATTCCTCCACCAGTAACATCCTGAGGATCATTATTGATGATAAACTTAACTGGAACAGCCACATAAATATTGTGGGTTACAAGAGCAGGTTAGAGGTTGTGAATGTGATGATAACAAATGATTAAGCTCCTGATTTACCAAGGTTTTTCCATCATCTGCAAGACTGGAATGTGATGGAGTATTACGCACTTGCCTGCATGGGTACAACAATGCTCAAAGAGATCAACATCATTCAAATAAGCAATTCACTTGTTTGGCACCTCATCCATCTCCACAAACATTCTCTTTCTCTATCACTAATGCAGAGTATCTGGAATGTATATTATGTATAAAATACACTGCAGCATCTTGCCAAGACCTCTTCAAAAGTACCTTTATCATCCAGAAGGACAAGAGGCAACAGGTGCATGGAAACACCATCATCTGCAAGGTCACCTTCAAGTCACACAGTATCATGACTTGGAAATATGTTGCTGTTTCTTCACTGTCATTGGGTCAAAATTCTTAAAGTCCTCCCCCCCACCCCCAGACAGCACTGTGGGTGTATCAACAGCATATGGACTGCATAATTCAAGAAGATAGCTCCACACCTCTGAGACCAGTCAGGGATAGGCAATAAGAGCCAGTGACATCTATATTTCATGAACAAATGATAAAGATAAGGCCTAAAGTAATGTAATACCTTTTTTTAAATTTCTCCAACTCTTCCTGAAAAATTGTTTTATTATGAAATTTACAGTTGGAATGGGTGCTAAGTGTTGAAGATGCATAGAATGGTGCCAAAATGCAAAACTTGTGATGGTTGGGTTTCATCCCCAGTGTCTGGAACAGGATAAATCTTATTCCTACAGCACTTCCTCATCTAGTTGGCGCTAAACACACCACTGTGCAGTAATCTGGTTTTGTGTCTTTTAGACTTTTTTCTCTTGTGGGATGTGTTTGTGTAGAATTCAATTGCAGATTCTTTCAGCTTAAGTTATGCTCAGTCTATTTCCGACTTCCCTTTCAAACTAGCTCCTTGGGAAGAATCTTTAATTATGGAGTCTAAGCATGTAGTTGGGCGTGTTAGAGACCATTATTTCTGCTCAGGGGCAGGATGCGGTTTCTCTCGTGGTGACATGGTTTTCAGCTCATTACATATCAAGTGAGATGCTTTGCGAGTTCAACAGTGAATCTCATGAGGTGAGCGGGGAGTTCTCACCCCAGATGTTCCTGCCATATTTAGCACCAATTGGACAGCACCTTGCTCACTGCCACCCTGCAGCACTGCTGGAGCCTGAGCTGAACTCCCTCTCCTCTTCCTGGAATGTCTCTGAAGCCAATACAACAAACACCCCTGTCCCCAATTTCAGTTATGCCTCATGAACGAGTTGCAGGAATTCTGCTTCAGGCCATTTGTTGAATGAAGCAATGTCATTTTCTGGCAGCTGGAGGGACGTGGCAAACTGGACTGAGGTCACAGCCCGAGGTCAGCTCCAGTGACCTGCATAAAAGAACCTGGATGAGTTCAGGACAATGATGAACAAGTTGCTTCCCTCCATGATGGTTAGTGGCACTGTCAACTCACTGATAACAGACACTCATAAGGACATCCCAAAGTCTAACTGCATTGGGGCACAGCATGGCACAATAAAACAATTGCCTGTTCGGGTCAGCACCTCATTAGTGATGCACTGAATGTGTGATAGCTACCACTTTGTGCTGTCAACATTCTGACAGTTCTCAGCATCTAATTCTTTTATTTCTCCAATGCAGGTATAAGTGGCCAGAAAAGGAGGAAGTGCCAGAGCTCACAATCCACCTCAGCAGCACCAGCTCTGAGATTGATATCTCTGGAGTCTCAGAGAAGGTGCCAACACAGCATTCGCCACCAATATAGAGACACTCACCTCAGCACAGTCAGCTCAGGGTGACATTCTGGTGAGCACATCAAGGATATTGATTCACAGCCAATGGAGGTCTCTGACAATCAGAGACTGCTGGAGAGCAGGCACCTGTTGAGCCTCATACTGACGACCTGACTCTGTATGTGGCCAACAGGGACATGTTGTATGTGCTGAGGCAGGCAGACAAATTTCAGGCAGTTAACTGAGGCTCTCTCAATACTAAAGCAAAGATGGAGGTCATCCAACTGTGGTGACTTTGATGTACAAGCACTTGGCTGCTTCTGTAGAGAGG
The DNA here is from genome assembly GCF_047496795.1 of Chiloscyllium punctatum. Lineage (NCBI taxonomy): Eukaryota > Metazoa > Chordata > Chondrichthyes > Orectolobiformes > Hemiscylliidae > Chiloscyllium > Chiloscyllium punctatum. The sequence continues at coordinate 30,438,892 of NC_092765.1, forward strand.
GCAGCAGTTATCCACATGGGCAGATCCGGCAGAATGTTCTGAGACTATTGGATAAACTCTTGAACCTGGAATCCATTGTCGTAGCCAGAGATACATATTAACAATGGCATGGCGAGAGAACAATGTGCCTTCTCCGCAATCAGATGCCTTTCATCACAAGGAGATAGTAATTGCCAGAAGATACAAAGGGAAGAGGAATGCCAGCCAGGCACTCTGGGAGATTCATCTCAGGACACTCTAGAGGTACCTTGACTCTCCATCCTCTCAGTGCCAGTGATTCCATTCCCTCTAGTCGCTCAAGATGAAGAGGGTGTGCCTGAACTTATTCAGGAGGCTCTCCACACACCAGCGCCATATTGAGTCTGAGTCTGCAACAGATATCTGACAAAATCAATGATGGCTGAGGAGTAGCAGTAAACTTGTTGCCTCCATCTTGGCTGTGGATGTTGGCCATTACCTTGACATGGAAGTAGGCATGGAAAGATGCCAGCCTTTTTAGAGCATATGGGTAGCTCAGGAATTCATTTAACGTATTGATTCTGCTCATCTGTTCATGTATATTCACTTGCTCTGTTGTAATCTTTGCTGTAATCTCCCATCGTGCCACTAGGTGTTGATGTGACTATCTGAAGTGAAAGCAGTGCCTCCATTGGAACACCTTTTATAGCCATCAGCGTAGTATGTGCCTCATGTTGTTCTTGTGACCCAGATAAACAAAGACCTAACATTCAGTATGACAGTCAAGACTTTGAGATTAATTTCAAGGAAAGTGACTTTGCCCAAAATGGTCAGAATGAAGATCCCGAGCCTGAGATTGTTACATTGTGAAAACTGTAGAGACAATCCATGTGAGTTATGGGGCAACGTGGCTCTGCATGGTACAGAATGGAAAAATCTTTCTTCTAGCCACGGTCTTCCTAGCCAGGAAAAACATTCTCAGAATAAGAGATGGACAATACTCTACCAAGATCTGAAGGACTTAATTCTCCCAGGGGCATAGGAGAAAAGTGTTTGCATTTGTACAGCCCATTATAGTGGAAACATAATCACTGACGATGTTCAGCAATTGCGACACCACTATCAAAGAACCTAATGTTCTCTGCGACTGAAGGGATAGAAAGAGAATATAGTGACTAGGTGGCATCAGGCAAGATGTAGGGGAACTAGGAAGCATGCAACATGGTTCATGTACCCTATTCTTTCAGCTCTTTGCTAAAGGCAAGGACTGTAATTGTGCCTCTCTCCAGGACCAATTATGGAAGTATAGACTGTTGTACAGGTACAAAAGCTAGGTTTGCCCACATAGTTTAATACTTCTAAGAGATTACAGTACCAGCGCATTGAAAATAAGAGTAGCCTTTATTTACAACACTAATTAAACAGTCTCCAATCAATTATCTATGTCGCTAAGTGGGAGCAATGGGGTCCTTGCTGGCTGGTTTCCAAAACCTGTAATATAAAAACAAACTTATATCGGTTGTCAATCACCCTGGAATTGATGTGTAATAAAGTTGTCATTGGCCTGTGTGCCTCGTTGGACCATTGCCCTGGCATCTTCCTGTCTGTCAGCAACCTCTTGGCTCATGTCATGACCATTGCCTCCATCTTCCAGGCAGTCTAGCAACTCTTTCTCATCAAAGACATCCCCCTTTTGTTGAGTGAGGTTGTGGAGTGTGCACCACAGCAGGATAATATGGGACACCTTTCAGGCATTTATTGCAGTGCAATACCTGAGCGCTTGAAGCATCAAAATCTCATTTTCCACTGTCCTGTGACCTGCTCAATATGCAGCATTGTACTTTTCCTTTCTGAGAATTCCTGACAGCAGTCATCAACTTGGTGTTGAGGGATAGCCTATATCTTCCAGGAGCAGTATCCAACAGGGGTATTAAGAAGAACCAGGGTCTATAACAAGGGAACACAGTCTCAGAATAGGGAGAGGTTATTTACAGCTGAGATGAGGATGGTGAAACTTTGGAATTCTATACCCGAGAGGTTTTGTGGAAGATCAGTCATTGAACAGGTTCAAGAGTGAGATCCATAGATTTCTATATGTGGAAAACATCAGGGATATGGGGAAAGTGCAGATAAATGATGTTGAGAAAGAAGATTAGCTATAATCTCAAATGCTTAAACTCGCTTCAAAGATATACACAGATACAAGACTCATGTATATAGTTCACATACAAACAAATGAATTTGACTATTTGGCCCCTTTAATTTGCTCTACAATTTGATAAGGGCATGGCTCTTCTGATTGTGGCATCAACAATACTCTCCTGCCTACCTCCTATACTTGTTGATGGCTATTTTAGTTAAGAATCTAGCTATCCTGGCTTTAAACTTTGTTTCCACTGTTTTCTGGGCAAGAGAATTCCACAGACTCCTGACCTTCAGAGAGAAAACAAATCCCTCATCTTTTTTTAATGAGAGCCCCCCCCCCCCACCTCAACTTACTTTCAAACTGTATTTCCTTATTCTAGTCTTTTGCACAACGGAAACCATCCTTTCAGAAGCGCCCCCATCAAATCCCCTCAGGATTTTATATACATCAATACAATTCACTTCTTATTTTTCAAATCTCCAAAGGATACATGCCCACTCTGTCTAACCTTTCCATATAATGAATCAGTCAAATGAACCTTCTCTGAACTGCATCTAATAGGATAATGTGCTTTTGTGAATAAGGAGACCAAAGGTGTGCACAATACTTCAGATACAGTCTCACCAATGCCCTACACAACTGTAGCAAAACATCCTTACTTTGGAAATTCCATTCCCTTACAACAAACACCAACATTTCATTTGCCTTCCTAATTACTTGCTGAACTTGTGTACTAATGTTTTCCTGATTTATTACCAAGGCACTCAGTCCCCTCTGAACCCAGATGTCTGCAATCTCTCTACATTTAAATAATGTGTTTCTTTTCAATTATTTCTTTCAGAACAGGCCAGTTTACATTTTCTCACTTTATACTCTCTCTTCTAAATTTGTGCCCAATCCCCTAACCTATCCAAATACCATTGCAGACTCCTTTTGTCCTTTTCATGATTTACTTTCCTATGTATCTTTGTATCATTAGCAAATTTATCAGCCATACATTCAGTCCCTTTATCCAGGTTATTCAGAAGAGTTGAGGTTCCAGCATATAATCCAGTGGCACTTCACTCATTATATCTTGCTGATCTGAAAATGGTTTGTTTATATTAATGCTTTGTTTTCGGGTTAGCCAACCAATCCTCTGTCTGTGTTGGAATATTACTCCCTTGGCATTAACTCTTATTTTGTGTATTAACCTTTGATATGACACCTTGTCAAATATCTTCCAGAAATCCAAGATTTCTGCATCTACAGGTTCCCCTCTAACCACATTACTATAAGCTCCTTCAACTTTAATCAATTAGTCAAACATGATTTCCCTTTCAATACCATATGAATTCTGCCTTGAGATTCTCCAAGTATCCTGGTAAAATCTCCTTAAAAATACATTCCTGTGACAGATTTTAAGCTAACTGATCTGTAGTTTCTTGCTTTCTGTCTCCTTCCTTTCTTGAACACAGGAATTACATTCACTATTTTCCATTCTGATTGGACCTTTCCAGAATGGAGTGAATCTTGGAAAATTAAATTCAAAGCATCTATTATCTCAGCAGTAATTCATGTGAAGAGCCTAGGATGGAACCTATCAGGAGCTGGGAGTTACCAGCTTTTGGTTTAACTAATTTGTTCAGTACCTTTTTCTTGATGACTGTAATTGCTTTAAGTTCTACTCTCCCTTTTATTTCCTGATTTATATCTGGGATTTTATTTGTATCTTCTACAGTAAAGACTGACGCAAAATATCTGTTTGGTTCATCTGCCATTCCACTATTTTCATTTATTAATTCCCCAGAATCACTTTCTAATGGACCAAATAGGCAAAATATTTTCCATGGGGTCAGGGAGTCCAGAACTAGAGAGTATACGTTTAGGGTGAGAGGGGAAAGATATAAAAGAGACCTAAGGGGCAACTTTTTCACACAGAGGGTGGTACATGTATGGAATGAGTTGCCAGAGGAAGTGGTGGAGGCTGGGTCAATTGCAACATTTAAGAGGCATTTGGATGGGTATATATATAGGAAGGGTTTGGAGGGATATGGGCCGGGTGCTGGCAGGTGGGACTAGATTGGGTTGGGATATCTGGTTGGCATGGACGGGTTGAACTGAAGGGTCTGTTTCCATGCTGTACATCTCTATGACTGCAAATGCTTGCTTTAGTTATTATTTCCCCTTTTAGATATCTACAGAAACTCATACAGTTTGAGATGTTTAGCAGCTTTCTCTCATACTGTAAGTTCCTTTTTTAACTCATTTAAACATTTTTTAACATTCCATCTAATACATGAACTTTTATGAAATTCTACATTTCTCTTTCAAATTGACACTATCTTTAACTTCCTTAACTCTCTACCAATGGTGTGTCATTCATCTAAAGTCTTTCTTTCTCACTAAAATGTATATTCCGTATGCATTGTGGATTATCTTCTTAAATGTCTGCCACTGCCTTCCACCTCAGCTATCCCTCAACCTAATTTCACATTACCAGCTCTGTTTCCATACCCTCATAACTCCCCTAATTAAGTTTAAAACTTGATGTGGATCCACTCTTCTTTCTGAAACATTGAATATAAAATTCATCATATTATGCGGAGACAGGGCTTCCAAAATTGGAAATCAGGATTTCAAGTAGGTTGCATTTGGTGTCACAAGGTCTGCTGCCTAAGGGCACCCTTAATTATGAAATCATTCATTTATCTTGTCTCACTACACATTTCAAAGATCCAGACGAGAATCCAGCTTGCTGGCGGTTTTAGAATGTGTCATCCTCAAAGTACTCTATTTGCTCATCATTCAGGTTGCCTTTGCCAATCTGATTTGTCAAATCTATACATATATGTATGCATATATTATATATAATATATAGTTAAGTCACCCAAAAATGACTTAATGGCACCAATGTTGGCCCTTTTCTCACAAGCCATCATTAATTCCTCCCACATACAGTATTGTATAGCGTGGTTACTGTTAGGGGGCCTATAACAAATGTTTTCTTACCTTTACTACTTGTTATCTCTACTCAAATGGATTTTCCATTTTATCCTTTGAAACTAAAAATGATTTACATTTATTTCCAACTGAGCTTTCATTCATCTGTTTTGATACAAATGCTGAGTGCAATCAGAAAACAGAGCCTTTAGTCTTGTCTTTCTGCTATTTTCATAATATCCAGTCTTATTTTCTGGTGCCCTTTTAAGTTTGTGCACTTTGTCCTTTCCTGCCACACTCTGAACATTATTTCTTTTGCTGCAACCTTGCTTCTTTGTCTTGTTCTTTCTCCTTAATTTATCTTTCTTCACTTGATCGCTAACTCCCATTATGTTGTTTAAAGCCTCTTTGCCACCTTAGTTATGTGACTGGTTACTGGATACTGATCCCAGCACAGTTCATATGAACACTGTTCCATTGGTACAGCTCCCACTTTCCTCATAACTGGTGCCAGCACCCCACAAATTGAAATCTATTTTTGCCTCACATTCAGCTCTCTTGTTTTATTTACCCTATGCCAATTTGCTCATGGCTCCGGTAATAATCAAGAGAGTATAATCTTTGAGGTTCTGCTTTTTAATTTAATCCTTAGCTCAGTGCTTCCTAATTTTTTCCCAGCTGGATCCCATTTTCAGGTTTGAAAGTTTTTTGCAACACCCCAGTGAGAATACTGAGAGTGAGGGCATGGCTGTTGTAAGTTGATCAGACCTCCATTATGAACAATTCTTTCTCAGACCTTGTGACACCAAATTTTAGCTTGCAACCCACTTGAGGGCCTGATTCTCAATTTTGGAAGTCCTGTCCTTGCTACGCATACTCCCTAAGAATAACGTCAATCCTGGTGAGACATATAGTGTTGTTGCCTGTGTGGACAACTGCACCCTCACTCTCCCAGCACAAGTCCTGATTGTGTCCAAAGCTGATATCCTGAAGCCTACAACAAGACAAGCTACACAGCCTTGTACGTTCTCACTCATGGATGCAGGGAAGTGTGTCTATCTCTCTCACTGAACTGTCACATAGAACCACCACATTCCTATCAATGTTCCCCAGCTAGCTTGAAAGGCTGTTTTGTACCATGGTGCCATAGTCAGTTCATTCATCCACTCTGAGCAACATCTTTTAAAGTATTACTGATATTATTTAATTTGGGTCTCAATATTTTTTCTTGGGTTAATTTAATATTTTGCATGTAGCTATTATAAAAGTAATATCAATGAATGCATATCATTGCAACCCTCCCATGTTATCAATGTCAATTTCAGCTCAGGTCATCACATAAACTAAATGTTGATTCATTTCAACACGTTTGCCTAGTTTTCCACATCCACTGATTTTCTTGTAAGATACTGATAAATCTCCTGTGGTATTGTTCATTTGAGTCAATGGTAGGTTTCCAGCTCTGCTTGTATAGTTTTGTCCTTTTGACTTTGTTTCTTTAGTAATGATGTCAAATGTGTGTGAGCGGGGTAGTTAAAGGATGCACTTTTGTTCCTGACTGCCAAGGGTCACAGTGTAAGAGTTATAAAAAAGTGGACATTTGGTGCTTAAGGATTGGAGCTTGGGTGATCTTTCCCCCACTCCATTCCCATTGGAATTACAGCAGCAATCCCATAGAATGGTTGCATTGTTTTTACCCCAATTTCTTTCAGAGGACACAGTGCATTTCTGGGGGATGTGTGAGTAATTGACATTACCAGGATTATTCACTGTTGCTCAGTGATCTCAATATATTGAGAATGGACCGAGATTACTGACTTGAAAATAGAAATGTTAGAGATTTATGTTTGTTGTGTTAAACATTCATTCCATTGCAGCCAAGGCAAGGGATGAAAGAAGAGACAGCTCACAATGAATATCTTCAGATGAAAGCTGGAACACCCCAGTTTAGTTACTGAGCTGACTGGTGTTAATTCTATTTCATCTCAGTACCAGGTTCAGACACTCTTTGAAGTTAATTTTCCTGTCAAACTCATCCACACTCAGTATTTGAATAACTAAAGAACAACAGACACAGACTGAAGGAAACAAAAAAGGTTCATTATAATTCTTTTATTTCATTTAGTTTATTAAGGAGCTATTGATAGAACTTATTTATTAAAGCTTTCCTGACACAGATACTGTGCCAGGCAGTATTGAAATGCCATACCATATATCTTTTGAGCTGAATACTTTCTGTCTTCTGAAAAATAGCAGTTTCTTTGCACTTGTACAAGTCTGGTGGGAAGATCCTTCTTCACAGTCAAAGTTAAATCCAATGTCAAGGGAAGGCAGTTATTACTCTGACTACAAACCAGGGCAAAATGTGCTGAGCTGTATGTATTTGGCTGTGTTTCAGTGTCTCAACATTCACCTGAAGATTGAACAGGCCTAAGTTAAATCAACTGGTGAGAAAGGGAAAGATATTGCGGCTGTGCCAACATTAGAAGCAAAATAGCAAGATTTATTTGGATGGATTTTCCTTCTGGTGCAAGATAGATAAATTATGTCCCTTCATTCCAGTGGTAGAAACTTTCCAAAGTAAACGCGAGAGATTGCAACAAAAGCCCATTGCTTGAATAACACAGAATGAATTTGAGACAAACTTTAGTACTGCAAGAAAATAAATGGGAAAGACTATCATTTATCTTCTGTCATTTCAAGCACATCTCTGTTCAGCAACTGTCCAGAGCTCTATCAGGCAGTAGGAATCTCTGATAACATAGCTAGGGTTTCTCAAATGCTTTACTCAGACTGATCTCACATTTTTAAAGACTGAGCATTTTATGTATTATGATCAAACACATAGCAGAATGGCATCTAGTACCAACACTGCTAAAGACAAATTCAAGTTCAAACAAGGAAATTAATTTCTTGTCACCGATTTTCAAAATAACGTTATGTAGGGAGTAACACAAACTGTGCATTTTAAAATATTACTTCTTGGGATGTGAGTGTTTCTGGCATGAGTGACATTTGTTGTCCAATATTAGTTGCTGCAGGATGGTCTGGGGTCAATTTTCTTCTGTAACTGATTTTTAAAATTTACTCATGGGCTGGCTGGCAAGCATTTATTGCCTGTTACTAGTTGACCTTGAGAAGGCGGTAGTAAGCTGTCTTCTTGAACCACTGCAGTCCATCTACTAGAATATGGCATGCTAGGTCACTTCAGATGGCATTTCTGTATCCACCACTTTGGCAGGGACCTGTCCAGTACAAAAGAATGTTTATACTGTTTGTGGGGATAAAAAGTCATGTTGTGATGGGAATTATGAGAATGTTCTTCATAAATGTCTTACAATTATTAAGGTCTAAAGAAATGATATTGCACATTTGGAAATCTTAATTTTCAGTGCCAGAGTGATTGGGAGTGTGTGATCTATCAAGAATCTATCTAATCTATCTGGAATCTTCTGATTCCAATTTCTCAACTTCCCCTTTTTATTTTCTCTGTCTCTCAGGATAGGCAATTTCCAAACTAAACAAGCTAACTCTAACTGCTAGTGTGAGTACATTTTCTCCACCTCATTTCCTTCAAGCACGGATAATCTGGACATAATCATTTATTGTGAGAATGACAATTTGCATATGAAGGCTTTGATATCTCTTCCTTTTCCTTAATTGAGGATTATGCTCATCAACGTTGACAGATCCCTTGATCATTTCCATGTCATTTCCTGCAATTCTGGGATTAATCCATCTCCTTTAACACAGAGCAACAAATTCCACCACATAAACTTTCACATTTAATCAATCATCCGCTGCCATTTTCAATGTGTGTATCATGACATCAAGACCAAACATATCCTTTCATCCTCTTTCCTTTCTGCTTTCCAAAGGCACTGTACCCTCCACATTAGCCTGTTCCACTCATTATCCCATCCCCAAAACAACCATTCACTTCCACAATACCTTCCCATGCAAGTGCTGAGAATGAAATACACCTCCTTTTTCACAATATCATACAATTGTGGAATTGTTCTAGCCAATATGTTCTCCAAATAAGCATCATGACATGATGCTATTCTCCTGCCTTTTCTCCATACACTTGCACATTGTTTCTATTTGATTGATCACCCAACACCCTGTTAAATTCCCTAACTGCCTCCACAGTTCTAGGTAGTACACTCCAGATGCAAACCACTTATTATGTGAAAAAGTATTTTTCTGACATCACTTTCACTTTTAAATCTGTATCTTCTCTTTTTGATTCTTTTACAAATTGAACTGTTTCTCCCCATCAACTCTAACCAGCATCCTCATGACTTTGACAACATCTGTCAGGTCTACTATGCTCCAAGGACAACAATCTCAACTTCTTCAATCGACCCTCATGACTGAAGTCTCTCATTCCTGGAACCAATCAAGTAAATGGCTCACTGTTTGGGTCCCTCTCACTGTTCAGGACCCCAGCACTGTTTTCAAATGAAGCAGCCATTTATGTATATTTCATTCACTTCAGTATTCATTGCTGTCATCACCATTGGGGAGTTCAAATACTCTGTACAGATCAATGACTGCTTTGCAGAAACTTCTGGTAAACCTAGAAGTGTGGTCCTAGCTTCAATCACCTTTTGTTTTAATTCCTCAGCCCACTCCAACTTCTTTGTCCTCAGCTTCCTACATTCTCCCTAAGGAAATCAATGGACACTTGTGGGACAGAATATCATCATTCAACTGGTCACTTAACAGTTTTCCACACTAGACATTAAGTTCAACAACGTCAGATCATAACCTCTGCCCCCAGTGTTTCAGATGGCTGCAACTGATACTGATTCTGCTTTCCTTATTTACACCTCCTCTTGACCCAATGTTTGTTTACTTGTTTTGTTATCATCTGCTTTTGAGTTACCCATCATCTTTTTGTCAATCAATTGTTTCTGCCTTTCAATCACAGACCTTTCCTTTCATTCTCTCCATCTTCCCACCTTCCTGCCTTTGTACTTGTTAAAGTCTACATATCTGAAACTTTTCCAGTTCTGACAAATGATAATTGACCTGCAAACCTATTTTTGCTCCCCACAAGTGCTGTTTAACCTTTTATTTTCAGCAGTGTGCCTAAAGACGGAAGCTCTAATTAATGTGGTAAAATGAAGGAGAGGATTGGCTTCAGATCAAGTTTCCAAATCAGAGCAGAAAGACCTGTAACAGTAAATTGGGAACATTTGGAAACTTTAATAAATGAAACACCATAAAAACTCAACCATGGTCCATTTTTAATAATGAACTCATCTGCATGTGTGTCTGGGTTTTAACGGATCCAATGTCAATTTTAAGTTTGGCTTTGCTTTGTGCTTTGGCAAAATACCAAAGAACTGCGGATGTGGAAATAATATTAGATTAGATTACTTTACAGTGTGGAAACAGGCCCTTCAGCCCAACAAGCCCACACCGACCCGCAACCCACCCATACCCCTACATTTACCCTTACCTAACACGATGGACAATTTAGCATGGCCAATTCATCTAACCTGCACATCTTTGGACTGTGGGAGGAAACCCACGCAGACACAGGGAGAATGTGCAAACTCCACACAGTCAGTCGCCTGAGGTGGGAATTGAACCCAGATCTCTGGCGCTGTGAGGCAGCAGTGCTAACCACTGTGCCACCCAAATATTTTGAATCCGGACTCATCCTTTGGTTCATTATTGTCTACCTTCCACTAGCAGTTCCTAAAATTGCTAAACATCCAACATTTTGTCAATTGCATATGTTATTTATCAAACTTCATGAAAAACTAATCAGCATTATTCAAAAATGGGGAAATTGCCAGGAATTACAACTGAGGGGGGGGGGGGGGGGGGGGGTAGGAAATGGAAGACTTTTAAAGAAAAAGAAGAAATAAGGATTCTGAGTTGGCAACATCTCAGAGTTCATTTCTTTCACCTTAACTTTGTCTTTTGGGGTGACACAGTGGCTCAATGGTTAGAACTGCTGACTCACAATGCTAGGCACCCAAATTTGATTCCTGCATTGGGTGACTGTCTGGAGTTTTCACATTCTCCCCGTGTCTACATAGCTTTCCTCCGGGTGCTCTGGTTTCCTCCTACAATCAAAAGATGTTCAGGTCAGGTGAATTGGCTATGCTAATTTGCCCATAGTGTTAGGTACATTAGTTGGGATAAATATAGGATAGGGGAACTGGTCTGGGCGTGTTACTTTTCAGAGGGTCAGTGTGGACTTGTTGGACCGAAGGGCCTGTTTCAATACTGTGGGGAATAAAATCATCCAGTCTAATTGGTAACATTAGTTCAGTCCTGATCTTATTGTCAAAGCCATTATTCACACTATGTGTCAGTAATATCGTTTGGTATTTGAGAGATTGATGATCAAGAACGGATATCCAAATGATGTTGAGTGGGGCTAATCTAGGTGCCCCCCATGGAAATGAGCAGTTCTTCAGTGGGAAAACCTTTGCTTGCAATTCCATCCCAGCTGTCAAGGAGGACCTGTTAGCCTGCCAGGAGGCTGGCATCCCAACGTCAGATTAACTGAGCCTATTCGCTACCCTGCCTTTAGGGTCAAAATGGCCATCAAAGGAAATGGCTTGGGACCAGGTATTTTGGAAACCTCATAATATTTGGAGCCCTGTCTGTCTATTGCCGATGTCAATGGGGCTCAGAAATTCAATCCATTGTTTTTGCTCAGCGTTTTCTCTTCTTACTGCAGATGTGCTTCCACAAATATCAAGACCTCAATATTTTTGTTCCCACAAATGTCAAGAACTGTCAGCGAGCACTTTTGAACATAGAGCCAGATTTCTGATCTACTGAAAGTTTGATGCAACGTGGTCTCTGCAGGAATGATCTTATTGTAGTGGTATGTTTTCTTAACTTCTAGTTTTATTCTAAATTTATAAAATCCGTGTGTCTGATCATCTAAGTCCAGCCTGAGTTTGCATTTTTAAATTATAATTAATATCCACTCATTGACATCTGATACTCAATCACCCTTTAATTTGTCCTTTAGAAAATCCTAAAGAATGAGAAAAGTCTTCCAGAATTTGCTGACACACTAGATTACAATCAGAAACATATGGTCGTCGAACTATTTCTTGCACATGCCTGGATGTCCTCACTGTGTGGATAGTGGATTTGTGTTGAACACTCCATTGTCAGTCTCTGTGTCATGGATGATAGTTAGGTTCTGAAGAGTGCATTTAAGTTTGAACTGAGGAACATTGGATAAACTGTGTTCTTTGGGTTTAGTATAATGAATTAATAAGTTATCCATAATAAGTCAGATCCAAGACTTTGGGTATAATGTATAAACAATAATCAAAGCAATAATTGAATTGGATAACACCAGACCAGAAGCTGAATTACAGTGTAAATATTCAGCAATATGAAGCCACTTGCATCCTGAGCAAGCATCGCTAAGTTTTTATATTAGAAATGACAAATGTAGGGAAAGCCACATGGTTCCTGATGCATTATGTTGGAGATCTCAATGAAGCACAAAACCCGGGTGATGCAAAGAGGGAAAATAATTTATAAACATGGAGTTTTACGAAATAGAAGAAACATGGAGTTGGAAAACACTTATTCTGGTTTACACAGCAGGTTTGGCAGCATTTGTGGAGAGAAATAGAGTTAACGTTTCAAGTCATAGAATCATTGAGTTATACAGCACAGAAACAGACACTTTGGTCCAACTTGTCGCACTGATCCCAATCTGACCTAGTCCCATTTACCAGCATTTGGCCAATATCTCTCTAAACCCTTCCTGTTTATATACCCAGCCAGATGTCGTTTTAAGTGTTGTAATTGTTACAGCCTCCACCACTTCCTCTGGCAGTTCATTCCATACACATATCACACTTTGCATGAAGAAATTACCTCTTTCCCCTCTCACCCAAGCCTATGTACTCTAGTTTTGGACTTGCCTATCCTAGGAAAAAGACCTTGGCTATTCACCCTATCCATGTCCTCATGATTTTATAAACCTCTATAAGGTCACCTCACAGTCTCCAATGCTCCAGGGAGAAAAGCTCCAGCTTATTCAAATTCTCAAATAACTCAAACCTACCAGTCCTGGCAACATCTTTGGAAATCTTTTCTGCACTCTCTCAAGTTTAACAATATCCTTACTATAGAAGGGTTATCAGAATTCTATCAGAAGGGCTAGCAGTATTCTAAAGGTGGCCTCACCAAGGTTTAATAACAACCATACTAGACCCGAAATATTAAACTATTTCCCTCTTCATAAATTCAGCCAGACTTGCTATGTTTCTCCAGCATTCTCTGCATTTGTTTTAGATTTACAGCATTGACAGTATTTTGTTTTCCCTATCTTACTCTGGTTTCTTCTACAAGTTATAGATACATGTGTTGTGGCACTCCATTGATAACATTGTCTATCTATGACAGAATGCAAGCAAAGTGACTAACTAGCATTTATCAACAAATTGCATTGTTGTGAGGTTGTGAGAACACTATAGAAATACAAGATACTCGATATAAAGCCTGTATTGCAAAAAGAACACACATCCATACGCATTGTCTCTGGGACTGTGTAAATGTGTATGCTTTTGTACATATCACAGAATCTCTATACTGTAGAAAGAGGCCATTTGAGCATCACGTTTACACTGATCTGCTGAAGAGTATCCCACCTTATCCCCACATTTACCCCCACATTTACTGATCTCTGGATACGACTGGACAATTAAGCATGGCCAATCCACCTAACCAGCACAACTGGACGGTGGGTGGAAACAGGAGCTTTGGCATAAACAGGGAAAATATGTAAACTCCATACATACAGGTAAAAACAAAGATTGCAGTTCTGGAATCCAGATTCTGGATTAGAGTGGTGCTGGAAAAGCACAGCAGTTCAGGCAGTATCCGAGGAGCAGGAAAGTCGACATTTCAGGCAAAAGCCCTTCATCAGGAATCATGAAGGGCTTTTGCCTGAAATGTCAATTTTCCTGCTCTTCAGATGCTGCTTGAACTGCTGTGCTTTTCCAGCACCACTCTAATCCAGAACTCCATACATACAGACAATCGCTCAAGGGTGGAAACACCCCAGGCTCCTGGCGCTATAAGGCAGCAGTACTAACCATTGGGCCACTGAGCCACTGTGCTGCTCCTGATATGACAGATTGTCTCAGGAATTTTGCCTGGATACATATCAGGGTATGTATCTGCTTTCTGGGTATGGAATGAACAGGGAGAAAAGGTACATATGGCTCATTTGGCTTTGAACAGAAGAGAGGATTGTGAAGCATGTCTTGGGTCCCATACTTGAGGCTAAAATTGCAAGAGGTTAGTTTTAGCATTTAGGAATAATGTGAAAGAAAGATATTGTGAAAAACAAGTCAGGCCAAGCTAAAGACAGGGTACTGCTAAATACTAGAGGTTAAATGTAGGTTTGACAGCGTGCAGTCATATACTTTTCTAGACAGATTTTAGCTCACACACCACAAATTCCAATACCACTCAATGCTTGTTCCCCATGTATGTACACCCAGTCAAGTGCTCACCCAGTTATCAATTAACTAAAATATAACCATACCTGTTCCCTAATTCCATTTTATCTCAGGTATCTCTATTAGAGTCGAGAGTGTGGTGCTGGAAAAGCACAGCAGGTCAGGCAGCATCCCAGGGGCAGGAGAATCGACGTTTCGGACCAGAGCCCTTCATCAGGAATGAAGGTATATAAGTTTTGTCGGTTTATTGAGAGTGCCAGTTCATAAAGTGCCAGTTAAAACAAAGTTTGTTGTAATTGGTTCCCAGGTTGATGAAAAGCTTGAGAGTGTGACTGTTTAGTCAAAAGCAATCAGACCTCTGGAAGGGAAGGAGCTCTCCAGGCATTTCATGCCTAAAAATAGTGAGTGTGTTTCCCCTCATCAGTTGCTGTGAGCTGTGACTTTTAATGAATTCATAGGTGTGAACTAGTCACCTAGCACCTCTTGGAGAAAGTGAATCTGGAGAAGGAAGATTGAGAAGCAGTGTTCTAATCAGTAAAAGAATCATGTCAACAATTCCTGAGGACAAGGATCAGTAATCTACCTTCCCACTCTCTCCCTCTGCCATAATCCATCTTTTTTTGTACCTACATCCAGATGTGTATATGTAAGGCAAGTTTCATGAGTAGGTTGGAGCTTTAATCTGTAGAATTATATGTCGATGGCTAATAATTGTTTATCTGTAGTTTAATTCTATTTATTTGTAATAAATTGTAATTGCCGTTAATTACAAAATCATAGTCCATGTTTTCCATCAAACTGGGTCTAAATGATAAGTAAATTGGGGAATTCTGCATATTTTTAAAGATCTTTACCTTTATGCTAACTGTGGGCAAAGTGAGGCTTTTGATTCCCAGCCCACTACCCTGGAAATTTTACTGCAGCGAACATTCACATATGCAATTTCAGCTTGTCCACAGACTGCTAGCTTCACCAAGCTAGTACAGCTCTCGGCTTTTCCCTAAGCGTGGAGTTGCATCAAGTGGCTCTTAGAACTCCTTCCTGGATCCAATTGGCACAGAACTATCTGACTATTCCTGGGTTGTCTTCCTGAGCCCAACATGCAGAACAGTGGTGTTAGTTGCCTTGACAGCAATCCAGTTAAATATCAGCAGTGGAGCCTGCTTCTCTCTCTCTCTAATTACCTGTAATCTGTTTACTACCCTTTGGTCATCCACTTCAACTGTTTTGTGTAACCTACTGGAAATCTTGAATGAGTCCTGTCCTTGTTCCTAGGCAATATTGAATGTAGTTAAAATTTTGAATGTATTCTATGTAGCAATTCTTTGGAACTCTCCTTTCCCTGTATTACAATTTCCACAGACTGATGAATTTACATACTACAAATTGCATACAATGAAAAGGGAACTCCATCTTGTTTTAGGAAAAACATAAAAGTACTACTAAGGTGCTACATGGATTTATTAAGATTGTCCATTTGTGAGAATGATGGTAATCAAATGGCATGATTTTAAGATGAATATAAAGGAAATCAAGACATTGGTGAATATTTGTTTGCACAGATCACAGTTTTAATGGAAATGTTTTTGGGACACAGTGAACAAGATTTAAACACGGGAGTAGAGATGAGACAAGAGTGCAGGGGTATTCACAGTGGCTCATGTAGAGAAAAAAATGTGGCTCAAACTTAAAGGCTTGAAAAGCTTGGTACTTCCTGATGTATTCAATGGTTATTTGGATGGCGTTTACCAGGTCTATACACACTTGTCTATGCTTCTGTACATTAATAAATGTTTACTTGTGTCAATGCATAATTTTATCTACATCTATGTCTCTGCGTAGATGATTCACATTAGAATTAAAAAGAAATTTGCAGGTTTTCTACTTGAATCATGTTAGTTTGGCCAAGCTAGGGTAGCTTTTCATTGCAACAGAAAACCACTTTTCAGGGGGGTGGGTTGCATTTTTCCCATTTCAATTATCAACTGCCTTGACTGAAATGGAGGTAAAGACAATGACTGCAGATGCTGGAAACCAGATTCTGGATTAGTGGTGCTGGAAGAGCACAGCAGTTCAGGCAGCATCCAAGGAGCTTCGAAATCGACGTGACATTTCGGGCAAAAGCCCTTCATCAGGAATCCTGATGAAGGGCTTTTGCCCGAAACGTCACGTCGATTTCGAAGCTCCTTGGATGCTGCCTGAACTGCTTGACTGAAATGGAGTTTTGGGATCCTCAGAGTATGAAATCCGAAGTGTGCAGATAAGGTGTGGTAAAAGCCGATGTGAACTTTGTGGGTTAATTTGAAAAGCTATGGTACACCTTTGGATTTGATCCCAGGACACCGTTGGGAAGTAAGGTTCCCTCTGGGGTATGTCATTATTGGGGTGCCCTCATTATTGTTAAAAGTAGGCTTAATTGTGTGTGGAAGGTATACAGACCCAATCATGTGGAATTCATTGAAACTGTTAATTGTTCTGTCAAAATTAATGTCAAAATTGTCAAAAGCACATGTCAATAGGACCTGTGAAATGGAGTTGTCAACAAGAGCTGTCAAAAGTGCTAAGGGGACCCATCACAGAGTCTTGTAGGAAGAGATTTGTCAAACTGTCATGATTTTCAAAAGTGTGCTGTTCTTTTAATCTTTGAAAAGTATGTTTGGAGTGGTTAAAAATAATTGCTTACCACTTTGCTCTGTCTGTTGGCAGTAAATCTGAGGATCGACAATACTAAATTACAGCTGCATGACTTATTTCACAACCATCCATTATCACAGCTGGGTGTTTTCATTTCACAGCTTGATTGACAGCTGCAAGTGGTTATAGACTCTTTGATGTCAGGTTATGATTTAATTCCAATCTTCTTGTTATATGGAATTGTGCACTTCAATTAAATGTTTCTTGTTATAAGGCTTTATTAGTTGAGAGAATGGAAATTTAATAAATGCTTCTTATAAATGTGCATGGTCTTTCAATACAGAAAAGTCTCCAATACAAGCTGCTAAATATTTTATCGAACAATGTTTAGTTTCATCTCAGCTTGGGACTTTAGGCTTGTCTTAGGCATGGTGGGTGTAAGGGTGATTGGGTGTGGGCATGTGTTAATATGAGTTTGTATTTAGTGGCATGGGATGATAAGATGGGATATGGGTACGGGGGCATAGGTTGGCTTGGAAGTTATGAAATGCTGAGAGGGGGCATTTTGGCTTCATAACAAGGTATGAGGTGCATGAGGATTGTTTGGGTGGACTCTCTTGGCTTGGATGACATTAGGGGGCATTGGGTGATGGTTGGAGAAAATGAAATGGCATGACTTGGATTTGTGTGGATGCATCACAGGGAGTGTGTGGGAGGGAGGGCTGAGGTGTAAGAGCTGGAGGGATGTATTATGTTTTGTCCTTTTTGAAATTAAATTTCAACACTGAGGCAGGCTTTCCATGCAACCCATTTTTGTACCTGGTAGTCTCTGTTATCATCCTGAGGTCACTCAATCAGGCTCCCATTACCCTGAAAGAAAAGTCTACCTTCTGAGCTACTTATTTCCATGTTGGGTTTGCAGAGCTAGGAAATGCTCTGACTCTGCACTCCTGATCCAGGAGTCCAAATACATGCCTTGATCTCTGATGTTTTTCCATATCAAAAAGAACAAAGGATTTACATTTATAATGTGCCTTTCACAATCACAGGCCTTCCCAACTATTGAAGCACTTTTGATTATTATTACAATGCAGGAAACGTGGAAACCAATTTGTACACAACAAAGTCATACAAGCAACAATTTGTTACTCGCCGGATAATCGTATTTTTTTGTGATATTGATTGCAACATTAAAACTGGTCGGGATATCAAGGAAACTGCCCTGCATTTCATTGAAGTAGTGCCAGGTGATCGTTTACACTTGAGAGAACAGACAACACCTTGATTAACGTCCTATCTCATCTTGAAAGTGTGCCCCTCTTCTTCAGCATCGTTCTGGAATGTCAGCCTGGACTTATGTGCTCAAGACATGGATTGGAACTTAAACAAACAACTCTGAGACAAATGTGCTGAGACAGAGCCATTGCTGCTATATCAGTTTTTACTTGGCTAGATTAGTGCCTGGACAACATGATGGAAAACTAGATTTAAAATTTATCATTTTTGTTGAGATCGGAGCAGGAGACAGAAGTAAATGAAATTATTTCACACTTTTGGTGGTTTAAACCCAATACATATTTATTAATTCAGCAGATATTTAAACCTTTAACCGTACAAAATTCAATACATTTTGAAAATACATATGGTGCAGAATCAATATGTATAGTTCAGATTTAAAATGGGGTTTCTTATGGGTTTCCGACATAGTGGAGGGATTAAGTGCATTTGTTTCAGAAATTACCCACTGATCAGCTGTATATTCTACTAGCGATATTTCTACATTTTCAAATAAGTTTTCAGAGCTTTACTTAATAGCATTATTTCTATTATATTAAAAAATCCATTATATAAACTTTTTCCAAAGATTGCTTTTCTGTAAACAACAGTAAGTACTGTTGGGGTTTTGATATACTTTAATCTCAGTGCACCCTCACACCAAGCAATTGTATGGGTTTAGTTTACTTCCAACCACTCTGCAGGGTAGCGTGTTGTACAGGAAACAGGCACGCAAACTTGTAGAAAATACTGACAATCATGTGACTTACCTAACTTAATCATTGCTTTGCCAATTTGGTTAGAGACAGATAATTCCCTTCCCTCTGAACTTCAGAGAAAACTTTCCTTTTCAAACCTCCCAAAACCTTTCTCATTGATGATGTCCCCATTCAAAGTTCTCTTATTCCTTGTTTAATGCTCAAACAGCAAAACTTCAATATTTTTTTCTATGGAATGACTATGCTACAAACGTAAGATTTTGCTGCTAATAGTTGGGGTGTCCATGACAGACCAATCTCATTACATGTCTGCAAAACATATATGACTGTTTAATAAGAGACTGAAGTGGAAGATTGGAAACACTAGAACTGAATATGTGGAGTGCTTCAATTTTATAATGATGTAATTAATTCAAGAGAAAACTCCCTGCCAGTCTGCTCCAATAAGAGGCATTAAATACTGAGACATAGAAGTAATCTATAAATCTGGTTTGTATTATTGACACACAAACTTGGAGCAGTTTGGGATTTAGAGTCACTTGCTGTCTAGAAATTGAAGTCCCATAAAAATGTGATGCGTGACATGTATTCACATAAAATATCCTTCCTTTTCATGATTTGGAGGAGCCAGTGTTGGACTGGGGTGGACAAAGTTAAAAAAATCACACAACACCAGGTTATAATCCAACAGGTTTATTTGGAAGCACTAGCTTTCAGAGCACTGCTCCTTCATCAAGTGGTTGTCAGCAATGCTTCGAAAGCCAGTGCTTCCAAATAAACCTGTTGGACTATAACCTGATATGTGATTTTTAATCTCCTTTTCAAACAAGTTTTTCCCTCCCCATCCAGTTAAGTTTTTTCCTGCTTTCAGCTTACTCTCAATTCCCAAATTGCAGTCCCAGAGGTGCTAAAGGTGTCTCAGGACTGCAGTCTTCTGTCTCCACCTCCCCATGTCAGACAGATGTTATCCTCTTCACTTGAGCAACTCCCAATTAGATAAAACTAAGATGGGAAAAGTCTGAACGTTTAACCCATGTCCATTGTGGCTCTCAATTCTGACAGTCAACCTAAGTGCCTGCCATAAAAAATTAATTTCAACAGAAAAAAACAACTGCTTTCTAAAATGATCACTTTAAATCAGTTAGAATTTAGCTTCAATTATTTGAAGGGATTGATACGTTCAATGTTCCTCAAGAATTGTGTAATGAAGATTTTGAGGTATTGGAGCAGTTTTTAAACTTTAAGCTGTCACAAAGATAAGCTTTTTTGTTTTCAACTGGAGGTGCTAATGCACTTCAGTAGCACCGCATACTTAGGGGTACCTGATGGCTAATGCAAGGCATCTTATATACAGCATCTTACATCGAGTTTATGGGCAGAATTTTATCGGAGACTGAGAACAAGGCTATGGCAAGTTTTGTGACAGTATTGTGCAAGACATCCGACAAAGTCTATCTTAGTATCGGGAACAACTGACTGCATTTGTCAAGCAGTGTGACTTCTTTTTCACTATACAGTGGTGATTTGTTACTTAAGGGGATATATTACTTGTTAAACACCTCATTATCATCATAATTTGCCATTTTAATATGCTGTTTCTTATCCTATCAAAGGTGTCAAACAAGCTAGACAGTGCAAAGTCTCAACATGGAGGTCAGAACAGGTATGGTGACTCTAGTGCAATGCTGGCTGAGGAGAGCCTCCATGTTGGTTACCACACAAGATCTCTGGGCATGATCCATGCGCACTAGCCACATACACCCCTAGTATATGGTGGGGATTGGGAGGGGATGGGTAAATAGGAACATCTTATTATACGGTGCACCAAGATGTCAATCTAAAATCTACAGAATGTGTCAGCTGCCTGTGTAGCAAACACACTGCATTCAACCAAATTGACAGCTCCCATCACCCCCCTTGACTGCACTGAGCACTGGCCCTCACCTACATTCTGACATGACCACAATTGGTGTCTGCAAATAAAATCCTCATAGCCCATGAGGGTGATGTCCTCAGAGACAAGGGTCAATTTGCATCAGAAGGTCAGAGACATCAGTGGGTCTGGACAGAAGGCCATGTCACTGGGAGTGGAGAAGCAGATCTATATATTGGAAGTGATGTACATGTCTGGGAGACAAGAGGGGACGATGTCGGTGGTTGGGGCATCTGTATGAATGGAATGGGTGGATCTTATGTGGAGTTGGAGGGGTGTGTCTGGGTGTGGGCCCAGGGGATAATGATGGAGTATACATTTATTTTGAGCAAGAGCACAATCCAGGAAATAGTGAATCAGAAATCCACATTTCAATTTGCTCACTGAATAAGAAAGAAATAATTGGGTGAAGTGTAGAGATTTGTGATTGCCTATTTTTGCATGAAATCAAAATCAGCAACTTGTATTGATAGAACACATTTAATCTATTAAATACATTCAAAAGTGCTTTATGTAAGAACACCGTGGAGTGCAATTTGACATGGAGACACATCAGGAAATATTCAGCCAGATGAGCAAAAGCTTGGTCACAGGGATACAATTTAAGGATTGTCTTTAAAGAAGAAACCTTCCCTTAAAGAAGAACAAAGAGTTAAAGAGACTGAAAGACATTTGGAGGGAATTCCAGGGCTTAGGGAACTAAAGATACGATCTCAATGGTAGAGTGACTAAATGAGGCCCGAAAGTGTGCAGAGGTTTCAGGGGGTTGTTGGGCTGGAGGAGGTTACAGAGCTAGGGAGAGATTTAAGGCCATGAAGGGAATTGAAAAGAAGGATTTGAATTTTTGTATCAAGGTATTGCTCAGCCGAAAGTCAACGTAAATCTTTGCATATAAAATAAATTTATGCCCTACAGTCCCAAAGAGCTTTGCAACTATTTATTTTTAACTAAATTAATTCTTTTTAATTATCTTCTAACAAACATCAGTGAGACTTTATTGGGTCTCAATTTCCTGAATTAATATTGTTTTGGTGATGAGTCTAAGTATTAGGGTTTCTCCTTAAATTTATCTTGGTACCTAAACAGCCTGTCCAAGACAAACTGTGTAGGCTAATTATCTGTGGATAAAGGTCTTTGTGATGTAGCGTCCCTGCTTCTGAGTCAGAAGGTCCGGATTCATGCTTTACCTGCTCCGGAGATATGCAATAACATTTCTGAGCAGGTTAATTAGAAAATATCTATTATTTGTGGAAATACTAAATATAATGAGTCATAAATTCACTCTAAGTGTGTTTACTGAACACAAGTATTACTATGACTACAAATCTTGCAAATATCAGCCATAGATTTCTCTGAATGGTCTCTCTGTGTACCAAATACAATACCCATAGAAGTACCAATAACAGTTCTTTCTTGGTGCTGTACCAAATCTACAGCCATTTTACTTCATTCCTGATTAGAATGATAGTTAATGGATATTTCTTGAACAATTTCTAGCATCATCAGAACTGTAAAAGTTGAACTATTTTGACTCTGCGTAGATTTCTTATCAAGAAAGGAATATATTTCTATAGCCCAGTAGGTTATGAAATTTAAATTTTGTGAAATATCAAGTCCCATCCTGAGCTGCTATTTTTCAGTTTGCATCCTTTTCTCCCCAGACAACAAAGTGGAATATTGCACAGTAGAAGTACCCTCCATTATTATTAAAGAACTAACCCTACCCTTTAACAGTATATTGACTCATTATAGAGTAATATGGGTAATAGTCAACCAGTGTACAATGCAGAATGTCTAAGTCCACAACTCAAAGAAAATAGCTACTGTTGGGGATAACAATTGAGAAATGCAAAATGAGGGAATATAAGGCAGAATTACATTTAGCATGTGCATGGATTTTCATTACTAGGGGATTGAAAAACAAATCAGTACCAGATTTGTACCAGAAATGAACATGAAGCTTTCATCTTATAGGGTGACATCAATGACTTGATTTTCTTCATCATTATGACGAAAATGGCAGAAGTGCCCAAAATTGGAAGTCCCATACCCAAAGGCAGTACTTCTTACTTTGATGGGGTGGGAATGGGGAAGGCTCAAACTTGTACATGGAAGCGCCTGGCTATTTAAGTTAGCAACTGCCTCCACTCAAATCAAATTTTGATAGCCTAAGAATGTGAAACCCAAGATGTGCAGATTGGATCTGGTAAGGACAGATATGAACTTTGTGTATTTCTTTAGATAGCTAGGATATCCCTTTAAAAAGCATAGTAACCCTTTGGGCATTTTTCTGAAACACCTTTAGGATAGATGAGGTACCCTTTGGGACAGTGGCTTTTGGAATTGTTAAAAGTAGGCTTGCATGTATGATACAAGTTGCATACTCACATTAACTGTCAAACTCACTGAAATTGTCAACAGATCTTCAGAAATAAAATGTCAAAAGTGTCAATGGGACCTGTGTAAAGGAATCTGTCAAAAATATCAAGAGAGCCTGTCAATGGGAGTTATCAAGTTGTCAAGGTTTTTACAACTCTTGTTGTATTAAAATAAATGCTTACAATTTCATCTGTCTGTTGACAAATGACCGAGAATTTCCATTCCTAGATTCTTGCTGCTTGATTGATTTCACAACCATCCATTATGAAGGACAGGGTGCTTCAATTTTACAGTTTGATTTATATCTTTAAATGGGACAGACTCTTTGAAATGGGGCTATGAATTCCAATGTCTGCTCTTGTCTGGGATTGAGCAATCAAATGAAATGCTTGATATTATAAGATGTCATTTGAATATAAATTGAGTACTTTTTTATGGATGAGAGTTTTTTTCCCAATGTAGTGAAGTCTGTAACACACATGTAGAAATGTATTTTATTGAACTTTATTTTACTTCAAATCTGCATGGATTCCTAGCTGGAGAGACTGTGAGAGTTTTCATGTAGATATAACAACAAAGGGTGATGTTTAGGGAGGAATGGGTTGGCATGTATTAGAACTAAGTTGGCAGAAGAGGTTATGAAGGAGGGTGGTTATAGGGGCATTATTTGGCATGGGAACTGGGAGTGGGTACAGGTCATGAGGTGACATGTTTGGCATGGGTCAGAGAGGGGGGAGTTGTGTGGGCTATAAGGAAGCATGAGGGTTAGGACTGGAGGGAAGCTGTATGACTTATTTATTTTTAATAATTTTGGACATAAGACCAGAACCCTAAGGCAGACAGGCAGGAGGCTGGAACAACACAGCAATCCTGGCAGCATCACGAGGTGGAGAAGTCGATGTTTCAGGTGTAAACCTTCTTCAGCACTGTGAGTGGGTGTTGGGGGAACTGCAGATAAAGGGGGTGGTGGAGGCAGGGCCTGAGGCGGTCCTTCTGCTCAGCCCACCTCCTCAGTCAGCATTTTCCTGAGCATGAGTGAGAATCTGATATCTAGGCCACTAATTTTAAAACTCAGGTTTGCAAAACCAGGAATTCTACTCACTCTGTGGCCCAACTCACTGGCCCAAGGCCCAAGGCCCAAGAATGAAGGAGGGCTAGAAGGTCACTAAAGATTGAACACAAATCCTGTTCTACTTTTTCTATCCAAGGTACTTGCAGTGACCAAGCCTGGTTTGAGAAACAAAAGCACTACAGTGAGGAAGGGTGGAGTAAACTATATGAGTTACAATACTTAATTTATTAGGCTAAAAGCAATTGTTTCATATGCTGGATGCTGGAGGAAATTTCTGCCCTTGTAAGGTGCATTGATATGAACTTCAGTTATATTTTCTCTCATTTCCATATGATTACAAATTGCTGAAACCTATCAGGATATTTTCTGGCACAATATACTTTCTATATCACAATATATCATCATAAAAAAAGTATAGTTAAAATCTTTTCCTGATTAGGCTAGATTCAGAAAGCCCCAATCGCAGTTGTCCATGACCTCTGGGATTTGCGAGCATTCAGGTTGCTTGTTTGACTAGAGGGATTATGTCGGAAATGTGATACAGATGGAAAGAGTCCTAAAGAGCCAGGAATCGCTGCAGTTGGATTTGTTGTATGAATGGTGCTGGTGCTGGAAGCTGGTGACAGCAAGGGTGAACTAATTTGTGGAGATACAGCAACACCAGTCAACATTTTGTTGGTCGAGCTTACATTGGATAGAACACCAGGAAATGTGCATGTCATGTTGGACAGCACTCTATGAATAGGTGACGCCAAGTTTGACAAGAAATTGAGGCTAGATGATGTCATGTTTGGGAGAAGATTGTGTGTGGGTGATATCACTGAGGAGGCTATTTTGTCAAGAGGAATTCCTCTCAGAGAAGATGTGGAGCATGCTAATGCAGAGCCAGTAAGGAAAGCTGGGTTCTGCAGAGTATCCATGCATGGTAATTGTCCTCCTTCTGCTGTCTGTGGAAGTAAAGTAGTTAATTGATGGTGTGGCCAAGTCCAGGTTCGATGGATCAAAGAAGCCGGTGCCAATGGTGTAGGCTCTATTTCAGATACATAGTTGTTGAGATGAGATACCAGACGCTCTTTTAATGGATCAGTATTGTCATGGCCTTGAAATCGTTCAAGTGAGCTGAGATACCTTATGACTTCTGCAAGACACTCTCTGAATCCCATACTTCTGTAATCCACAGCAAGCAAGTGAGGATCAAAATAGCCTATCAACAAAATAGTAATAGTTAGCATAATGAACTCAGCAAAGCTTGTACATTGCCTAATGTTGTTACATTTTAATAAGTATTGTAGAGTGATCATCTATAGAATTCATTGCAATTGTTCTTCAATGGCTTTGGGCTTTTATAAAACCCATGATGCAATCCTTTAGAAATAAATCCTTCCTCTGAATGTTCATGTCTATCAATAGATGAAACATAAACCTAGGGAAGCAATATCGATAACAGGATAAATATTGACAAACACCAGTTAGGGAGCCTCAAAATATAGTTTTATATAAAGGAGATCAGGTACATGTTTGAATTAAGGTGATTTGTTATGGCTAAGGTTTAAATACTGCAAAAGACATTTAAAAGGAAAATTCGGTCTAAACAAGTCAAAAATATTATATATAAAAGTAAATTTGCTGTAACTGAAAAAGAAACTAAAGAAGCTGAAGTGTAAGCTTTTAAAATAATTTATTGAACTGTTGAATGTATTGAGTCATTTTTAAATTAAGAACAAAGTCTGGATTTTACCTTTAGCAGTGAAGTGATGTTGCTCACTGCTGATACTGAAGGAAGCTGCATGGAAAAGATCTAGTGATTTTTGTAGTGCGGATTTTGCCATTACCTGTGTTACTTTCATTTTACTACCAAGCAGAGGGTAGCCAGTGATGTCTGAAACCAGACTAGGAAGGTAATCACATTGAAGTATTCTCATAGATAGCAAACCACAAAATAAAAAAAAACACATTATTATAGAGTCATAGAGTCATAGAAATGTACAACATGGAAACAGACCCTTTGGTCCAACTTGTCCATGCAAGTGTAATAGTGATTGGCATGCATAAATGGGATTAAAATAGACGTTTAAATAGCATGAACAAATATTTTTAAAATTATTTAAATAGCTGTAGAATTTTAAATATTCATGGAGAAGTTTGACATTCCAGAAATGTAAAGTTAAAGTTAAAGTTAGTTTTTCAGTGCATATAAATTGTTCAGCTGTGATTATGATTTGGTACAATGTTAAAAATCCAGTTAAATGGTCATCAATGAGCTGTATGTCAACTTGAAATGATGTAGTGAGCTAATAAGGTAAATACTCAGTTAGATCTGGGAAATAAATATTGTTTAAACTAGCAATTTTTGTGAAGATTTGTAGCTCAGGTTGATGATAAGTCTGTAAGTTAGCTCACTGAGCTTGAAGGTTTGTTTTCAGATGTTTCATCACCGTATTAGGTAACATAATCAGTGAGAGTCTCTGGTAGCCCACAAACCTATCAACACACTTAAACAGCAACTAATGAACCTAAAGGATCCATTAGATACCACCAGCAAAACTAACATCATTTACAAGATACCATGCAAGAATAGTAAAAAACACTACATTGGACAAACTATCAGGAAACTTTCCACCAGCATACATGAACATCAACTGGCCTCCAAAAGACACGACCCACTATCATTAGTTTCCATATATACAGACAAAGAAGAACATCACTTTGACTGGGACAACATATACATCCTAGGATAGGTGAAACAAAGACGCCTTAGAGGCATGGCATTCAAACCAGAACTCCATCAATAAACAGATCGATTTACACCCTATCTACCTTCCCTTAGAAAAAAGAACTGGAAATGACATCACCCACCTTAAGAAACCAAGACCTATAAACAGAGAGGCAGGACATACCACCAGTGCTTCATTAGAGACTCTCACTGATGATGTTACCTAGTTATGGTGACAAAATGTCTGAAAACAAACCTTCAAGCTCAGTGAGCTAACTTACAGACTTATTGCTTAAACTTTAAAGGTTTTTATTTGAAGTATTAAAATCAATTACATCTGGGTTTAGATGTAACATTATAATTATCACAATACTGTATATCTTTTGCCCATTGTGACACACACTTAGCATAACCACCACAGTGCAGGAAGCTAAACTTCAAATTCACAGCCAAAGACCACCCCAAAGAAGCAGTCAGTCAAATCATGTTATTTTATTTTAATTACAATAACTGTACACAATGTGCCGGGTATGATATAAAGTTAAACCATTGGCTCCTTCCTAGAAGGTCATGATTTTAGCTCCTTGGTTTGCTTGTTGCTGAACTTATATTTCACTGGACAGTATTATAACTGTTCTTAGGCCAGAACAGCCAAAGCAGGATGTTGTTTTAAGCTATAATTTGCATTGAAAGAAGTGCATTAATTTTAGTCTTTGAAAGACATCCACCAACTGCATTTTTTTGATTTGAAGCATTTGTCATGTTTATGGGGTCCCTAAATGAAACTGGGGTTCATTACAGCTAAATGCCAAATTGTATCCAATTTTGTGGTATGGCTCTACACCTGCTAGAAACTGGGTTCCAACCTGACCGATCTCATTCCATGTCAGACCAGGTTGGTAAACTAAACTGAATACAGTATGAGTAATAAAAGTATTCTCATGTCGGGACCATCCAGCCTCCTTCGCATAAGATTCAGTCCTCCCAGAGACTAAGTAGTGACATAATTGATTTATTATATTTCCTAGTGGAGTGAATGTTAAAAGTAAAGCACTTCTATGTTTTTGCAATTTTCCATGCATCTGTTTAACCCAATGTTTTATGTAGATGACTTGGCCTGCTACTATTATGAAAGCATATACTGCCTACATTTTCCATAGCTTTGATTTAACCTACTGAATAATGTATTACTGTACTCTGTACAAACACACCCTAGTCATAAAAGAGACTTCCATTGAATGGTGAATGTTTGAACAAAATATTTCAAGACAACACTGGTCTAGGTTTATTTTACATCAAGATTGACCATAGACTATAAATTAAACAACATTAAGATCACCAATAAAATAATCAACATCCACTAAACTTTTCTCTTCAGTTTCAAACAAGGTATGCTAAAATTATTCAGAATGTTCTCCTCTCCAAATCTTTAAAATGTGTTTTGCAAGTTGGAACATAAGGGCAGCAAGGAGTCTGTCAGTCTGTTAAGACTGCTCTGCCATTTATTAACCAGCGTAACTCCACCTTTTTAATCCCAAATCGCTTTCATATTCGCAATACGTCATTGAGGTTAATACTGGGAGAAGGAACATTTTTCAACCCTTCATACTCATCAACAGCAGCATCAAAGTTTCTCGGTCAGACACATCAATGGCTAATTGCTATGTAAATATTTCCCTTATCCCAACCACTGACTTTGATCTGGATTGCAGCAGAACACTCCTTCCTTATTGCACAAATATGATATGTTAACACTGATAGTAGATGACTATCTTTACAGTCTCTCCAAATCAGATCCGCCATTGAAGTTGGATTTGTATGACAACTGGAGCATTGGTGTAAAGCTCAAGAGTTTGGTTCAAATCTATTCAACACCCAACAGACTCCAGAGAAAGATGGAGTTAAGCATGAGCATCATGCCAGATTTTTGCCAGATTTGGGTGAAATTTCAAATGTGGATTTGCATCGCAAGTTTTGCATTACTGCAAAACAAAACCACATTGAATGAACACCATGGTAATCATATAAATAATAATCTTAATGTCACTGTATTGCTAAATGATAGACTGGTTTATACTGAATACACACAATCATCAGGAACGGGATTAATATCTTCCTCTTTGAATATTTTTAAGAAGGGGTTAGGCATAGTTCTTAATCCTTTTTTGTTGTTAAATCACACAACCTTTCCTCATAATTTAACAATTGAAACTGTCATATTAACCTGGTAAATCTGTGGTGTGCCCTCTCCAAGGTCAATATATTTAGCTGTGGTTTGACATCCAAAGCTGACACAGTACCTTACTTATGGATGGATCCTTACTTATTCACTTTTGGATACAAATGCCCTCGACAAAAAGACAAGCATTCCATTTGATTCTTGCTTACTTTTTGCAAACAATGTACAGATGTATACATGAAGACATATTTCCCTTTCCACAACTCCTAAACTATTACTGTTAGGAAAATACACCAATTTTTCCTAATTTCCACTCTGAATCTATCTTCTTTTTTTTTGCCTGCTCATTCTATCTATGTTTCTTTGTAACTTCTTGTTCCCCTCTACTAACCTTGTGCTTCATAACAAATGTCACCTGCAAACTAAGATATACTGCATTGCCTTTCAAAACTTGAAAGAATTTATAAGGTTGAATGTAAAATGAGCACAAAGTTTGGATTCTAATTGTAAATATTACTCACTAGTCTAATTCTGGAGCTCTAAAATCATAGAAATATTGAATATTCATGCAAGACTAGGCCATTCAGCTCTTTGAATCTGCATTGCCATTCAAAATGATCATGGATGATCATCCAACTCAGTACCCTGTTCCCTCTATCTCCCCATACACTTGATTCCTTTAGTTCGAAGAACTATACCTAACCCCTTCTTAAAAATATTCAATGTTTTGTCCTTAGCTGTTTTCTACAACAGAGAATTTTACAGGCTCCCTACTTGCTAGCTGAAGAGATTTCTCCTCATCTCTGTCCTAAAAAGGTCTATCTATAATCCTTAGACTGCGACTTCTGGCTCTGGAAACCCCTGTCATTGAGACTATCCTTCATGCATCTACTCTGTCTCATCCTGTTGGAATTTTATAGGCTACTGTGAGACTACTCCCTCATTCTTCTGTCACTATGTGGACAAGCACAGTAGAATGGAATTAGATTTTAAAAATACATTAACAATTGACTTTTCTTAGCAGAGTTGGAGAGTGAAACTTTTCAACTAATTCTATTAATATCCACTTTAATTATGGATACATCAGGGTACCAAAATTCAACAACAGTTTTAACACATGGAAGTTATCTTCTGATACAACAAGAAAGAGTAAAGGTCAATATTAACTTATAGCATGCACCGAGGATAGGGTTTTGATTTTGAAAAGGACTGGATTTTAGTCACACGTAAAAGAGTATTTAAAAAATGTTATTAAAAAGTATATTTTTACATAAAATATTATCAACATTATGTGTACATTTTCTGACAATCAATTGTTATTTTGAGTTTTTTGTTAGTTAATATTTTTAATTTTTACAGTTAACAATTTTATGCCACAATTTTGGATGTTAAAGTAGTGTGACTGTCTTCAAAAGCATGGAAAATATTTTGAAAGCTGTAGAAATTCTATCAAATTGGAGCACGTTTTTGCTAAATCATTTCATTGCATTTTAATCCTTAGTTTGAGATTGTTCATTTATAGATTTCTTTCAAATTATTATTGAACCTTGACGTACATTTGTAACATAAGATAGCAAAACTGAGATGTGATTATGTCTTGGCAACAATATCTTCATAACACGCATACAAATTATTGACAGCTAAGTTTACTTGGCAATATGTGTGACCAGGTTATAAGGAGGTGGGGAGTTCCTGAAGAGGTTAGGCTTTGAGGGTTACGTTGAGATCACGAGGAAGACGTCAACTCGAACACTGGTCAGTGATGCCTGCAATATGTGATTTCTCCACTTGTGATGCTATAAACCTAACCTCACTTCTGGCCGATTCTTAGCCTTCCCCAAAAACCTCAGCATTTCTGCAAATAGTTCCAACTTGCATGCACTTTCACTAATCTGCATTTTAAGTGTGTTTTATTCAATTCCAAAAGGTTGTTAGCCTTCTGGTCTGTACCTCTGTAGCTGCTGCTATTGAGACATATATGAATGACAATTAGTGCTCTCCTTCTCTCCAAATCTGCTGCACACACCTGTTACAAAGTGATGTTCCCATTGTTCCTTAGCACCATGAATTTTCCTTTATTGTCCTTGCATTAAAGTTTGCATGAGCCCTGGAATCTTGTTCTGTTCGGAATAAGTTGATGGATGGTACTCTTTGAAAAGCTTACTTTGGTCTCTAAAATAATATTAATGACAATTTTTTTCTAACCTTTCTGGGAATTCACCTGTTTGTTTAACATCATCTTAATTTAGAAAATGAACTACAAGTGACATTTGCACTGCTAGGTTCCCAACGATGGACATTACACTTCGATTTTACCTCCTTCAATCATTTATTACTCCAGGTCTGTACCCAAATGAGTGGATCAAAGACATATTCTGGATGTGATTGCAGGTGATTGGTTATCTTGTACCTCACTTATGTTCCCAAACTGAAAGAGACTAGGTCAGCCTAACCTGTCGTGGTGGCCAGGAAATTCTCAGATCTGCTTATTCTTCACTTGGATTATTTGCCAGAAGCTCGGTGGAAATTTGGTTCAAATGTGCAATGGAGTTTCTGACAGGAGAGCAAGAGAAGGAAATATCTTTGGTTGGTAACAGACATTTATGTGAACTGCTTCAAGGAATTGGGAGATTTAACATTCATCAAGGTGAATAGTATAATTACTATTAATCACTGAATTATGAATCACAATTGCAGTTTGTAGAAGAGTGGCATGAGAAATAGGCGGTGTATTCAACTGTGCTACAGGCTGCAGATTTGTCAAGAAAGACAAGGGGGGTTCATTTGAAATTCTCTGTGATAGAAATATAGAATAGCATTTATGATGTTAAAGGGTTTGGTACTCTGATCAGGGATGGAAATCTGCATGAAGGGAATTGAACTTGGAATTTAGGGAAAGATGGGTGTCAATTTGAAAGCCAACAGCATGTCCAAGGCTTGAGCAATGGTTCTGTTAGTGAGCCATAGAGTCATAGAGCTATACAGCATGGAAACAACTTCGGTTCAACTTGTCCATGCCGACCAGATGGCTTAACCTAATCTAGTCCCCTTTGACAGCACTTGGCCCATATCACTCTATGTATTTTAAATGTTATAACTGTACCAGCCTCCACCACTTCCTCTGGCAGCTCAGTCCATACATACACCACCCTCTGCATGAAAAAATTACCCCTTAGGTCCATTATAAATCTTTCCCCTCTCACCCTAAGCCTATGCCCTCTAGTTCTGGACTCCCCCAATCCAAGGAAAATACCTTGCCTCTTAGGAGACTATCAAAGTTTACTGAACACTGAAGATCTATTTGTTGTTTCCTTGGTTTCTGGGCGATATGCCCAAAATATGTCTGCCACTGTAAAGAGAGTTTCCCCAATTGGTTAATTTGATTAATTGTGAATGATTTATTTTGCAACAGCTTGTACTATGTAAATTGTTTGCTGTGTTTGCCTCAGTAACAGCAATGACTATACTTCAAAGATTCATAGATTATGAAATGTTTGGAAATCTCCTATGGTCAAGAATAGAGGTCTTGTGGTGCAGTGGGTTGTATTGCAGCTTCTGAGCCAGAAACTCCATGTTCCTGTCTCACTCAAAGCCTTGACAGCTGTGGAAGGTGCCAAAGTAGTCATAGAAACTGACATAAGCACTTGTTTTATCTGCTTATGTGCCACCACAGAAAAGAAAGATGAAGAAGATATGGTCATGAAATGTATTATATAAATGGAAGTTCCTTGTTTATTTCATACGAAGATGAAGGACATAGTTGAAGTGGTTGTGCTTATTTAGTTTTTGATAAACCATTATGCAGAGAAAGACTGAGAAAGGAGTCTGTGCAATTTAATTCTTATATTCAAAGCTCTTTATCAAGGATATATAGTTCATGCTCTTTAAAGCACTGAGTTACACAAAGCAATTAACTGAAGTCTGTTTTTTTTCAGCTAATCTTGTTTATTAGTTGACTTTATTGGTAGTGTTCAGTCCAGATTTTATACTCTGTAAATATGTTCTTTACCAGGCTGGATCGTGACTGCAGCCTGGGGCCTCCTTGTTCAAATTGATAGCACATAGCAATTAAAAGGCAATAGGAGAACAAAGTGATGAAATAAATACTTCAATCGTGTCCATTTCTTCATTAACGTTCGTAAGGACAGGTATTACATCCTGTTTTAACATCTCCAAAATCAGATTTACAGGGCTTGAAGGGTTTCAATAACGTTCCTCAAAACTCTCATGTTAACTTTGACATATAAAAGTACTTCCTACGGAATGGCATAAACTGATTCAAACATCTTCATAGTGCTGTTATATTAAAGGAATGGCGGTTTAAAGTGAACAGAATACAGAGCACTAACTATCTCATTCTTACCTTTACCCCCTGTTGCATGCAGCAACTTTAGATGGTCCACAGTCATTTGTAGGATCTCAGCTTTCTCGAGCTTGGATGACCCCTAAATAACAGAACAAATAAATAAACTTCGGTTAAAATGAGTAATAACTATAGCATGCACAAAGTAATTAATGAGAAACAGATTTGACTACACTGAATTACTGAATGAATGAGTCAATGTTGTAAAGCGTGAGCAAGTGAATGAATCACTGAATTAATTAATATATGAGGAAGTATAGAGGAACAAGGCCATGGAAACAAGGATGAAAATTTTAATGTCAAGACGTTGTTTAGCAGGGAGACAGTGTTAATCAGAGAACAGAAGGTGAATAGTCCAAAGTTAGACACAGGCAGTCGAATATTGGATGACCTCAAATTCACAGAGGGTGGGAAGTTGGAGGTCAACCAGGATTATGTTGAAATTTTCCAAGTCTGAGGTATCATACCTAATAGTGCATGGCTTCGGAAGAAGACAACCTGAGACAGGCTTAGATTTAGCCAATATTGTGGAGGTGGAAATGGGTGGTCTTAGTCAAGGTGCAAATATGTGGTTGAATGTTTAGCGCATTGCAAGTATAACATTGAGGTTGCAAGCAAGTTGGTCCAGTCTCAGACAGTTACAAAGATGACGGATAGAGTCAGTGAATAGGCTATGGAGTTCGTGGCAGAGGCTGAAGGCAGCAGCTTCAGGTTTTGTAACATTAAACTGGAGGAAATTCCTTCTTATTCAGAACCAGATATCTGACAATTTAAAGCCCAAACAAATTGAAAAGTAGTAGTTGAGATACATGTAAAAACTATGGGCAGAATCTTATCAGGACCTGAACAATGTGCACTATGAGAAGAATCGTGTAAGAATTGTGTAAGAAGGTGGGGAGCAGTCTTGTGAGGCAAGATTCTGTCTGGGTAGTGTCAAGTTCTATATTCAGGGAATACTTGCTTGAATCAACAACACATTTCACCTCATTAATGTACAGCTCCCAATTTTACAAAATCTGCCAAATGAACCAGGTGCTGAGAATTCTCAACATAGAATGCAGAGTCACTTCAGCTCACCACCAACTGTGAAGAGCCTCCATGTTGTCCTGCGTGAAAAACATCTCAGGATATGATCCATGGGAAACAGTGCATACAGCCTTCACACACAGACATTGGCATCTGATAGTTGCCAACTGCTCACAACACCTCTTTGATTCACCTGCATTGCAGGGCATACTAACAAGTAACAGTGAAAGATGGATGCAAGGGAGCAGGGAACAGACACACAACACACAGGTTGGAGCAGGCTGTATCTCAGGGCTGTTCATTTGCTCTATTCATGCTTGCTCACTTAGTGCCTACCTGTGTGCCCACAGCATCCTTGCCAGTCTGTGCAATGCCTGTTGGCATATTAGTGCATCAGCCAGAACTTAAAGGTTGTCAGCACTACCATATTGATATGCTCTTTAAAGCACAAATCATCTTGCTGGATGGCACACAAAGGCAGTGCTCACTTTAGCTGGCTGTAAGTAAAACCTCATCTTTGGAATTATTGGATTGTTTGCCTGTATGTGATATTCTCCTACTGGACAATGACAATGACAAGCAGTGTATCTCTAATGACTATTGGGAACAGAGTAGCAGTGACTTAGTGAGGGTGCTTGGATGGGATGTAGCTAAGGACAGGTAAACTGTATGACCTGTTGGTTAAACAACAAACAGGATGAGAGCATAGCAGTGTAGGGGGACAGAGTATCAGCAATACTGGCTACGAGTGAAGGATAATGTGGTTTTGTGACCTCTGGGCCATTACATTGCTGTTGAGGCACAACACTTGTCCAAGTACACAACTGCCTTTTAAAGATGGTGTGGATGCCAGAGATTGATGGATGTCTGCTGTATGGTGAGTTGTTTCAGGAATCTTTGGGGGTAAGATGAGGTTAGAGCCAGGGTAGAGAGTGTCACAGGGACAGGGTAGGTCATTAATGGAAAGATATGGTGAAATATCCCGCTAGGTTTTGTGGTGAGAAACCCACCAAAAATCTTGATGCAACTGACAGCCAGGGAAATGATAAGACTCCACCCTATGTTTTTGAGTTTTCAAATTGTTCTTGTCACAGCATTGATTGGACACCAATATTTTAGCAGGTTCTTTAGGAGGAACAAATGAATGTTCACTGTCAATTTTAAAAATAATAGTAAAGGTTGAAGAGAGATTTGGAGAAATCTCTTGGAGAAAATAAGATACAAGAAACAAAGACCACTGCAAACTATGGAGCCAAAGGCTGAGCTCGCCATAAGAAATTTTGGCATCATGCTTGAAATCAATAACTTATAGATTACACAAGGCCTGAAAGACTAAGTGAAAGCATTTGAAAGGTAACTGATTCTGGTTCCTGATTCTGTAGGCAGTATGATGTCTACTTAGAAGGAACAAAATTGTAAAATGTTTTGTTTGGTTTTCAGAAACAGGACCTGAATGACTGAATTTTAAAAAAAGTGTTCAGTGACACTTTCACTGCCGTTACACTGTGTTCTTATTTTGCTCTTATAGGGTTGTAGTACACTCCACACATAGGTCTGGTCAACTAAACACTAGAAGATCAAAAAACGAGTTATAGTTGTCAGTCTTAATGATGTAGTTATATTACAAGTTCTATCTGACAGTTTGCAATGGATCTATCTGCTCAAACAGTCAGGGCAGGCAGGAACAAAGCAGAAAACAAGGTAAATTAAACTGCATTTATTTCAAGAGGCCTATAGGGAAGGCAGATGAACTCAGGGCATGGTTAGGAACATGGGACTCATAAAAATTATAGAAACGTGGCTCAGGGATGGATAGGACTGTTCCAGGATACAAATGCTTTAGGAAGGACAGAAATATGGGTAAGAGAGGAGGGGGAGTGGCAATTTTG
Source organism: Chiloscyllium punctatum (assembly GCF_047496795.1). Lineage (NCBI taxonomy): Eukaryota > Metazoa > Chordata > Chondrichthyes > Orectolobiformes > Hemiscylliidae > Chiloscyllium > Chiloscyllium punctatum. The sequence goes on from NC_092765.1 coordinate 30,475,570, forward strand.
ATAAGGAATAGCATTACTGCTGTACTTACAGAGGCTTTCCAGGGAAGTTATTTGGGTGGAACTGAGAAATAAGAAAGGGGTAATTACCTTATTTGGATTGTACTATAGACTCCCCAATAGTCAGTAGGAAATTGAGAATCAAATTTGTAAGGACATTTCAGTTATCTTTAAGAATAATAGGATTGTAATGGTAGGGAATTTTAGCTTTCCAAACATAGACTGGAACTGCCATAGTGTTAAGGGTTTAGATGGATAGGAATTTGTTAAGTGTGTGCGGGAATAGTTTCTGATTCAGTTTGTGGATATATCGACTAGAGAAGGTGCAAAACTTGATCTACTCTTAGGAAAGTTAAAAATAACATGAGACCAGGTTATAGTCCAACAGGTTTATTTGGAAGTACAAGATTTCGGAGCGCTGCTCTTTCATCAGGTAGCTAGTGAAGTAGGATAATAGAACATGGAATTTATAGCAAAAGATCATAGTGTCATACACTATAAATTCTGTGTCCTATGATCCTGCCCCACTAGCTACCTGATGAAGGAGCAGCACTCTGAAAGCTTGTACTTCCAAATAAATTTGGTGTCGTGTGATTTTTAACTTTGTCCACCCCAGTCCAACACTGGCACCTCCACATCATAGCTACTCTTGGGAAATAAGGCAGGGGAAGTGACTGAGGCGTAAGTGGGGGAAGACATTGTGACCAGCGACCATGATGGAAAAAGATAGACCGGGTCTAAATGTTAAAGTTTTAAATTGGAGGAAGGCTAATTTTGATGGTATTCGGCAAGAACTTTCAAAAATTGTTTGGGTGCGGATGTTCACAGGTAAAGAGACAGCTTGAAAATGGGAAGCCTTCAAAAATGAGAAAACAAGAGTCCAGTGGCAGTATATTCACATTAGGGTGAAAGGCAAGGCTGGTAGGTGTAGGGAATGCTGATTGACTAGAGAAATTGAGGTTTTGATTAAGAGAAAGAAGGAAGCATATGTTAGATATAGACAAAAGAGATCGAGTGAATCCTTAGAAGAGTATAGGGCAGTAGGAATATAATTAACAGGAAAATCAGGAGGGCAAAAAGGGGACGTGAGATAGCTTTGGCAAATAGGGTTAAGGAAAATCCAAAGAGAGTTTACAAATACATTAAGGATAGAAGGGTAACTAGGGAGACAACAGGACCAAGGCAAAAGTGAGGACTGCACTTGCTGGAAACGAAAGTTTAGATCAGAGTGGTGCTGGAAAAGCACAGCAGGTCAGGGAGCATCCGAAGAGCAGGAAAATCGATGTTTTGGGCAAAAGCCCTTCATCAGGAATAAAGGCAAGAAGCCTCTAGGGGGCCCAGTAGGAGATGGGGAAGTTTCTAACCGAGTATTTTGCATCAGTATTTATTGTGGAGAAGGGCATGGAAGATGCAGAATATGGGGAACTAGATGGTGACATCTTGAAAAATGTCCATTTGACAGAAATAGTAGTGCTAGATGTCTTAAAATGCAGAAAGGCGGATAAATCATCAAGACCTGATCAAGTGTACCCTAGAACTCTGTGGGAAGCTAGGAAGTGATTACTGGGCCCCTTGCTGAGATATTTGTATTGCACACAATATTCCAGAATTGCACACAATATTCCAAAAGTGACCTAACCAATGTCCTGTACAGCCACAACATGACCTGCCAACTCCTATACTCAGTGCTCTGACCAATAAGGGAAAGTATACCAAACACTTTCTTCACTATCCCTTCTATCTGCGACTCCACTTTCAAGGAACTATGAACCTGCATTCCAAGGTCTCTTCACATCCTCCCTAAGGTCCTGGCACACAATTTGTATCATCGATAGTCACAGGTGAGGTTTTGGAAGACTGGAAGTTGGCTAACATAGTGCCACTATTTAAGAAAGTGATAAGGAAAAGTCAGGGAACTATAGACCAGTGAGCGTGACATTGGTGGTGGGCAAGTTGTTGGGGGGAATCCTGAGGGATAGGATGTACATGTATCTGGAAAGGCAAGGACTGATTAGGGATAGTCACATGGCTTTGTGCGTGGGAAATCATGCCTCACTAACTTAATTGAGTTTTTTGAAGAAGTAACAAAGAGAATTAGAGGGCAGAGTGGTGTACGTGGACTTCAAGCAAGGTATTTGACAAGGTTCCTCATGGTAGACTGATTAGCCAGGTTAGATCATAGAGAATACAGGGAGAACTAGCCATTTGGATACAGAACTGGCTTGAAGGTAGAAGAGAGAGGGTGATGGTGGAGGGTTGCTTTTCAGACTGAAGACCTGTGAGCAGTCATGTGCCACAAGGATCGATGTTGGTCCACTGTTTTTTGTCATTTGTATAAATGATTTGGATATGAACTTAGGAGGTACGGTTAATAAATTTGCAGATGACACCAAAGTTGGAGGTGTAATGGACAATGAAGAAGGTTACCTCAGAATACAAAGTTAAAAATCACACAACACCAGGTTATAGTCCAACAGGTTTAATTGGAAGCACACTAGCTTTCGGAGCGACGCTCCTTCATCAGGTGATCCCCTGATGAAGGAGCGTCGCTCCGAAAGCTAGTGTGCTTCCAATTAAACCTGTTGGACTATAACCTGGTGTTGTGTGATTTTTAACTTTTTACACCCCAGTCCAACACTGGCATCTTCAAATCATGACCTCAGAATTAAACAGCCTCTTAATTAGATAGGCCAATAGGCTTAGAAATAGCAGATGGAGTTTAATTTAGATTAATGTGAGGTGCTGCATTTTGGAAAGGCAAATCAGGGTAGGACTTATACACTTAATGGTAAGGTCCTGGCAGTTAGGGAGGATGTGAAGAGACCTTGGAATGCAGGTTCATAGTTCCTTGAAAGTGGAGTCGCAGATAGAAGGGATAGTGAAGAAAGTGTTTGGTATACTTTCCCTTATTGGTCAGAGCACTGAGTATAGGAGTTGGCAGGTCATGTTGTGGCTGTACAGGACATTGGTTAGGTCACTTTTGGAATATTGTGTGCAATTCTGGTCTCCCTCCTATCGGAAGGTTGTTGTGAAACTTGAAAGGGTTCAGAAAAGTTTCATAAGGATGTTGCCAACGTTGGAAGGTTTGAGCTAGAGCGAGAGGCTGAATAGGGTGAGGCTGTTTTCCTTGGAGCATCAGAAGCTGAGGGGTGAACTTAGAGAGGTTTATAAAATCATGAGGGTCATGGCTAGGGTAAATAGATAACTCCCTGGGTTGGGGGAGTGCAGAACTAGAGAGCAGAGGTTTAGGGTGAGAGGGGGAAGATATCAAAGGGACCTAAGAGGCAACTTTTTCATGCAAAGGGTGGTGCGTGTATGGAATGAGCTGTCAGAGGAAGTGGTGGAAGCTGTACAATTACAACATTTAAATGACATCTGAATAGGTACTTGAATAGGAAGGGTTTAGAGGGATATGGGCCAAGTCCTGGCAAATGGGGCAAGATCAATTTAGGATATCTGGTCGGCATGGACGAGTTGAACTAAAGGGTCTGTTTCCATGCTGTCCATCTCTATGACTCTATCACTACTTTTAGAGTATTCTGAAATAGCAGTCCCAAGCAATACTTTCATTTTGTAGCCAGGAGAAAACATAGTGCTACACAGTTAATTCTAGAAAATGTCCAGGATGCTAAATTATAAAGCATTATTATCTGTAAAAGTCAAGTTGACATGGAGTCATACAGTGAGAAATGGCCCCTTCAGCTGATCAAGTTTGCACCAACATGTGAGAAACCTTCAACCTAATTCCATTTACTGGTACTTGCCCATGGCCCTGAATGTTATGACGTGCCAAGTCTCATCCAGGTACTTTTTAAAGAATATGAAGAAACCCGCCCCACAGGCAGGGTAGAAAGGTGTTTCTTCACATTCCCCCTAGATCACCTGCCCCTCACCTTGAACCCATGTCTCCTCGTGACTGACCCTTCAAGTAAGAGAATTACTTCTCCCAATCCACTCTGGATAATCTTGTACCACCCCCCCCCCCCAACCCCCACCCCCAAGTCTGCTTTTCTCCGACAAAAATAACCCAAGATGATCCGACTTTTCCTCACAACTTCAATTTTCCATCCAAGGCAGCATCCTGGTGAATCTTATTTGCACCCCGTCATGTAATCACATTCTTCCTGTAATTTGGCCTGGCTGCTCTTTAGCAACATAGATTGTGTAGAAATTTTTAACTTCAAAAGTTTGGAAAGTTCACTTTAGATTGGTTCAGTTATGTTGTTGCATATTTGAAATGCGAGACTCTCTCTTCAATACGATCTCACACAGAAACTGAAAGCTGAACTGAAGTCATCGTGAAACAGCAAAGTATTTATCCCAATAGTACAATATACTGTCTACTAGATATTGTGTTGAACAGTTTTTATTTTCAACTGCACACTGTCTTTCCTGGTGGGGCGATTGAAGGAAGGGAGAGGGAGGAACGAATGTACAGTCAGTTGGTAGAGATATTGTTGAATATTACTCAATTAGTTTATGATATCTGTTACTGGCTTTTGCTGACAGGTTCTTGTGATGTGAGACAAGGGAATTTCACCATGACATTCAGATTTACCGTCTTATATGTGGTGTGAAGCAATAATAATTATCAAGGGTCTTTGAAGAAATAATTTTAAATAGTAATTTTATGCATATACCAGCTTCAGAGTTTTACTGCACTCATACAATTTTGTGTAGAGAGAAACAATTTAATCGGAGACTGAAATTCAGATCAATTTGAGTTCATTAAGTACCTGTTTTTCAAAAGCTGTTGGAACCAAACGACGTAGTTCAGACAAACTGTTATTAATTCTGTCCCGTCTTCTTTTTTCAATAATCTATAAGAAGAATGTTTAAATACCCTTTAAATAAAATCTGGTCGGTCATTTGCCTGTCAGAAATGAACATTTGACCACTTACCCCGCGTCTCCTCTTCCGTGCCAGAATGTGAGAAGTTGTTGTGGGTGAAGTTGATTGAGTTACAGGACTGTAAACAGAAACAGTATTTAATGTTTGTCCCTGCAGATAGCTATCTGTCACGTTACTAATGGAAATTTCAATGAGTTGTTTTTCAATGGCAGAAACACAGATGTCAAAAAGGCTTTCTTACGGCATAGCTAGTAGGTTTGAAAAGTACATTTACATCTACTTTATATAAAAAAAGTGTTGCTCGGTTTGTGCTGCAGAATTTTGCGTGGGATCTAATTTAGCAGAACAAAAAAGATGGGCAGTGGTTCCAACTGATCTTCCTCCGTTCACCAAAATCACTTCGTGGAGGCTGCTGTTCCTTGTGATCCTGACGCTCGAACAAACTTGGTGGGTGTCTGCTGATTCAACCCCTCCGAAAGGTTAATTCTATTCACATCCCCTTAGAAAAAAAACAAACCGCTTTTAAAACCGCAGGTTTGTAAAGTACTGTATCAGTAAACACTAAGCAGGGGAAGAGAGAAAGCGAGCGATTGAAGTGAACTTGCAGACATTCAAAGCACCTGATTTAGTGGCTGCAGAAACAGAAATTGAAGTTACTCACCAGTAATGTTCCTCTTTGCCAACGTCGATCATCTCGTCCAGCTCACTGTCGGAGGAGCTTTCATCATATAGCCGCTTCATTCTGCCTTAGTTAAACAAATATATATAATATTCTAAACACTGAGGGAGCAATGTGAAAATCCCCCACCCACAATTGTCAAGGCTGTTTCTGAATGTCGATGGGACAAATGAATAATCTCCTGCAGATACTATCTGTATTTCTGGCGGCACTTCACTGTACACTGAAGTTTCGCTGAACGTTGATGGTGGTTGTTCTGTTTTCTCTGGATGGCGACCGCGGATCGGTAACAGTTCTTGTTTTATTTTTCCCCCCTCCCTTTTAACCTTGTGGCGATGTGTCCTGGGCTCAATCTGCCAATGGGTTGTCCCTGGTTTAACGTTTCTGTCCACTCCGTGCGCCCGACTGTGTGTTTCTGCTGTTCCCAGTTTGAGAAAAGATGTCTTGAGTTTGTTTGCAGATTGCTGTTTTTCTTTCTCGGGGAGGCTCTTCCTGTGGCTGAATCTCTCTCATGTGGTCTCTTTGATGCTTTCTTCCCCCTCTCTTTCTGACCGAGTCGCCCTGGCTCGCTCCCAGACTCTCAGCGCCTTGTCTGCTTGGCACCGATCCCTGCTCTGACCCTGTCTTTAGATGTGGCCTCATTCACTTTCTATTGCCTTGCCGGTAATAGGTTTGCTCCTTTCGCCATTTCTTTTGCTCTACCTCCACCGTGTCACCTTTCTCCTTTAGGGAGGGACTTAATTCCCGATGAATTTCCCAATGAAACTTTGGCTGGGAGCAAGCGCCCTTTCACCTGGTCCCTGGTTGGCAGCTTGTGCAATCTCCAGGACAGCTGAAACCTGAGAAAGAGCCGCCAGCTGCGATACAAAGAGGGAACCGGAGATCCGTGACATCCATCAACATAAACATCGTCACCTGTCTGAGCAAATCCGTGCCCAGGGCACATCCCTAATGTTTCAAACACACACCAACCCTGCCCCGGTGACCTGCCATCAGACAGACCGATTCCAAAAAGGTTTACAATACTGTACCTTTATAACATTTACATCGATCAGTTTGTTTTCTTTTTAAAAACATTTTATTTACGCTGCTAATGTTATGGCAGAGGTACAGCCTCAAGTCTGTACTCGGTGTGTCCTTTTGGCCCCCAGCTGTCCGACGTGTTTATTGTTGAATAACACATTAACAAAAACAAGTGACCGGTAAACAACCAGACAAATAAAGGTCAAACCAAAACGTCAAAGTCACACTGCACTATAGAATCCTCGGAGAATGGTGCAGTCCAGAAGGAGGACATTCAGCCCATTGATCTTATCCTGGCTCTCTGAAAGAAAATACTGCCAATTAGTGTCACTGCCCCATTCTTTCATTTCAAAAACGCAGCAGCTTTCCTCCTGTATCTGTGTATAATCATTAATCAACACCTTGCGGGCATGTGGGACTTAAACTTTCACCTAATGAGAAACTCAGGTCAGATCCTTTGCAAGATCAAACCAAATAGACAGTAATGCTGAAATCTGATGTGGTAGAAGACAGACACTTGTAAGAGTCGCAACCTGAAGAGAGAGATAGAGAACGTGTAAGAACTCACAATGTTGGGGAAGAGGTTAGGGACTAGGACAGCAAATCATAGGATTTGTATTAAAGAGAAAAAAAGAAATGTATTTATTCAATTCACGTTACAGCTTTGGGATATCCTAAAATACTTGACAGTCAATGAAGTATTTCAGTGTAATTACTTTTGTAAAACAGGTTGTCAATTTGTACAGAGCAAGCTCCCACAAACAGTAATGAAATAAACGATAAGATCACCTTTTTCAGATGTTGATTGAGTGATTACAAATGGGCAGGACATTGGGAGAACTCAGCTTCAAATAGTACCATGGAATCTTTAATGTTACCATGAGAATGCTGGTGGGCCTTAGTTCCAGGTCCTGTCGAGAAGGCAGTATCTCTGAAAGTGCAGCATTCCACCAGTACTGACTGAGGTGTCATCTCAGATGATGTGCTCAAATTTCAGCAATGGAACTTTAAGCCAAGACCTTATGATTTAGAGGCAAGAGTGATATCACTGAGTCAAAACCAATGCCAATGATCTCTGCAACCGATCATAATCACCTCCCACCTGCATCCACCTATCACCATCCTACCTACCTTCCCCCCAGCCCTATCCCCTCAAGCCCCCTCAATCTCTCAACCTCCTTCTCCCTCCACATTCCTGATGAAGAGCTTATGCTCGAAATGTCGACTCTTCTGCTCTTTGGATGCTGCCTGACCTGTAGCGCCTTTTCCGGCACCACACTTTTCGACTCTGACTCTCCAACATCTGTAGTCCTCACTTTCTCCAGGGTTCTGAATCTGAATTGGAAATAAAGCTTACTGAGAGTAAAAGGTCAAAAAAGTGAGCAGCAACAAGTTATTCAGAAACACTGTGGTAATCAAAACAGCAGTGCAGCACTATCCCTGTGCCAACTGCAATAGATTTTGAACTGATCTAGCAACTCAAGACTGTGCACATATGGCACAGTGGACCATCTCAGCAGGAGCAGAATTGTACTCCAAAACAATTGCAACTTCATCATCAGGCATATCCCCTACTTTACAACTACCATCACATTAAGCAATTAACTCTGGCCCAATAAAGAATGGAGGAGGGCTTGCCAGTTTCAACATTAGGTACCTAACAATGAGATGTCAACCCTTGTGAAGCTATAACACAGGATTAGTTAAGTAAAAAACAGCATAAGCAGCAAATGACAGACAGAGCTAAATGATCCCACAACCAACAGGTAGATCTAATCTCTGCAGTACTACTGGGTCTAGCCATGAAAGATAGTGGATAATTAACTCACTGGAAGAGGACACTCCACAAATATCCTCATTCCTAATCACTGGTGAGTCCAGCGCATCAGTGATAATGATAAGGCTGATGCATTTGCAACAATCTTCAGCACAAGTGCTCAGTGGATGACCCATTCTCAACCTCTTCTGGAGATCCCCAACATTAAAAAAAAGCCAGGTGTCAGCTAATGTGATGCAATCCATGTGATATCAAGAAATGACTCAAGGCTCTGGATACTGCAAAGGCAGTTCCCTGACAGCTTTCCAGCAATAATACTGAAGACTTGGGCTCCAGAACTTGCAGCTCCCCAAGCTAATCTGTAAAAGTACAGCAACAGCACTGGCATCCAACCAACAATGTGGAAAATTGCCCGAGTACGTCCTGTACAAAATAAGCAGGACAACTTGGCAATTACCACCCCATAGGTCTACTCTTAGTCATCAGTAATTGAATGTGTCATCAACAGTGCTATCAGGCAGCATTTACTTGACCCGCTCACTGACACCCAGTTTGGGTTCTGCCAGGGAGGGTCAGCCTTTGTTCAAACATGGATAAAAAATGCTATATTTCAGAGGCAAGGTGAGAGTGACTGCCTTTAACATCAAGGCTGCATTTGACCAAGTGTAGCATAAAGGAGTCCTAGCAAAACTAAAGTAAATGGGGAAAAGACTCTGCAGGCTGGAGTCACACCTACTGTAAAGGAAAATGGTTGTGGTTGTTAGAAGTCAGTCACCTTAGCTCCAGAATATTTTTTCAGGAGTTTCTTAGCATAGTGTCCTAGGCCCAACCATCTTCATAGAGTCATGGAGATGTATAGCATGGAAGCAGACTGTTTGGTCCAACTCGTCCATGCCGACCAGATATCCAAACCTAATCTAGTCCCATTTGCCAGAACTTGGCCCAAATCCCTCCAAACCCTTCCTATTCATATGCCCATCTAGATGCCTTTTAAACGTTGCAATTGTACCAGCCTCCACCACTTCCTCCAGCAGCACATTTCATACACTCACCACCCTCTGTGTGAAAAAGTTACTCCTTAGGTCCCTTTTAAATCTTTCCCCTCTCACCCTAAACCTATGCCCTCTAGTTCTGGACTCCCCCAACCTAGGGAAAATACCTTGTCTATTTACCCTATCTATGCCCTTCATGATTTTATAAACCTCTATAAGGTCACCCTTTAGCCTACAAACAGTCCAGGGAAAACAGCCCAAGCCTATTCAGCCTCTCCCTATACCTCAAATCCTCCAATTCTGGCAACATCCTGTGAACCTTTTCTGAATCCTTTCAAGTTTCACAACATCCTTCCTATAGGAGGGAGACCAGAATTGCACGCAATATTCCAAATGTGGCCTAACCAACGTCCTGTACAACCGCATCATGACCTTAAATTCCTATACTTAATGCTCTGACCAATAAAGGAAAGCATACCCAATGCCTTCTTTACTATCCTATCTACCTGCGACTCCACTTTCAAGGAACTGTGAACTTGCACTCCAAGGTGTCTTTGTTCAACAACACTCCTCAGGACATTACCATTTCAGCTGCTTCATTGATGACCTTTCCTCCATCATAAGATCAGAAGTTGGATGTCCATGAATGATTGAACAATATTTTGCATCATTCATGACTCATCATATACTGAGGCAGTTCGAGTCCAAATGCATCAAGACTGGACAACGACCAAACTTTGGCTGACAAATTGCAGATAAAATTAAGCCACACAAATTTTAGTTAAAACTCGCTTCACAGAGGATTTAAACATCCTTGACATTCAATTGCTTTACTGTTGCCAAATCCCCCATTTTTAACATCATGGGGTTTATTATTGACCAGAAACTGAACTGGACTAGCCGTTATAAATGTCATGGCTACAAGAGCAGGTCAGAGGTTCAGAATCATAGAATGAATGACTTACCCCCTGACTCCTTTAAGCCTGTCCGCCATCTTGAAGGTAAAATTCAGGAATGTGACGAAATACGTACCACTTTCCTGGATGAGTGCAGCTCCAACAATACTCAAGAATCTTGACACCATCCAGGACAAAGCGGTCTGCCTGATTGATACCATCTCCACAAAAATCCACCCCCTCCTCCACAAATGCTCAGTAGCAGCAGTCTATACCATCTACAGGATACAGAGCAGAAATTCATCAAAGATCCTGAGACAACACCTTTCAAACCCATGACCACTTCCATTTAGAAGGATAAGCGCAGCAGATACATGGGAATACCACCAGCTACAAGTTCCCCTTAAAGCCATTCACCATCCTGACTTGGAAATATACCAGTATTCCTTCAATGTCTCGGGTTGAATTCCTGCAACTCAGTCTCTAATGGCACTGCAGGTCTACCTGCAGTGATTGCAGTGCAATGGTTCAAGAAGGTAGGTTACCACCACTTCTCAAGGGCAACTAGGAACGGGCAATAAATGCTGGTCAGCCAGCGATACTCGTGTCCCCAGAGTAAAGAAAAAGAAAGAAAGATCTTATTGAGTTACCTCCAGATTAGTTGTCCTTTTAAATATTTTTGCTGTAGCAGCTTGGAGAAAATTTCCATTTGGTTTACCTGAGGGGTGAGTGCACGTAGGGTGGAATGTCTGTAATTATGCATAATAGTAGTGTTACACCTTGGTGTCTCTGTTCGCACTTGATGAGGCTGCACCTGCTTCTGTTGCATTCTTCTGCAGATTTTGAAAATAGCACAATAACCATTTTGTGATGAGCATCAAATTGCTTAGTAATCAGAGGGAATGTTTTGTGAATTTTGAACTTATTTATACATGAATTATCAGACTGTCCAAAAATGGAATGTATGGAGTTAAGTTTTCTGTTATAATAACATCTAAATCAATGCATGCAAGAAGAAAACAGTTGCTTGATTGTATAAATCCCATTTTTCTGTTTACAAACCCCAGTTGAGTTCTTTCATCTTCTGGTCTTCTTTAAAGAGATTATTGTATAGTATCTAAATGTTCTGTTTTCTGGAAGCATGACCACTATATGTAAATGAAACCAAGTACAGGTGACTCCACATCAAGAAACTTTGGCGGAGATTCTGAATTTTCTTCTGGAAATGATTTTCCTTGGTATTTTGCAATTTTTAAACACATATATTATATTAGATTCCCTACAGTGTGGAAACAGGCCCTTCGGCCCAACAAGTCCACATCGACCCTCCGAAGAGCAACCCACCCAGACCCATTCCCTTATATTTATCCCTGACTAACGCACCTAACACTACAGGCAATTTAGCATGGCCAATTCACCTAACCTGCACATCTTTGGACTGTGGGAGGAAACCGGAACACCTGGAGGAAACCCACGCAGACATGGTGGCTCAGTGGTTAACACTGCTGCTTCATAGTGCCCGGTACCTGGGTTCAATTCCTGTCTCGGGCAACTGTCTGTGTGGAGTTTGCACGTTCTCCTCGCATCTGTGTGGGTTTCCTCTGGGTACTCCGGTTTCCTCCCACAATCCAAAGATGTGCAGGTTAAGTGAATTGGCCATTCTAAATTGCCTGTAGTGTTAGGTGCGTTAGTCAGGGGTAAATGTAGGGGAATGGGTCTGGGTGGGTTGCTCTTCGGAGGGTTGGTGTGGGCTTGTTGGGCCAAAGGGCGTGTTTCTGCACTGTAGGGAATCTAATCTAATCATCTAATCTATCTTGAAATGCAAAAATTGACAACTCCTACGTAAGATGCATTCACCTCTTTGAGATGTTCTGCTCCACAGCCATTTCTGAGTTGAAAATAATTATCAATGAACAAAACTGACAGAGAACAGATATCAGTCAAGGTCCAGAAGAAGTCCATGCTGTCATGCCCTCCAATACTCTGTCTTCCTTTTGGCAGCCCATGAAAGATTTACGGCTCAGCTAACTCAATCGGTAGAGCATGAGACTGTTAATCTCAGAGTTGTGGGTTCCAGCCCCATGTTGGGTGATGTGCTTCTTTTGGGGCGGCATGGTGGCTCAGTGGTTAGCACTGCTGCCTCACAGCGCCAGGGACCTGGGTTTGATTCCCACCTTGGGTGACTCTCTGTGTGGAGTATGTACATTCTCCCCGTGTCTGCGTGGGTTTCCTTTGGGTACACCGGTTTCCTCCCACAATCCAAAGATGTGCAAGTTAGGTGAATTGGCCATGCTAAATTGCCCATAGTGTTCAGGGATGCATAGATTAGGTGCATTAGTCAGGGGTCAATGTAGGGGAATGGGTCTGGGTGGATTACTCTTCAGAGGATCAGTGTGGACTTGTTGGGCCAAAGGGCCTGTTTCCATACTGTAGGGAATCTAATCTAAAAAAAAACCTGATATGAAAAGGTTTGAGCCCAAGCCTACATTCCTATCTACTCAGTGTGCAGGGATTGTAATGATGTGAGCCAGGTGGACAACATAGAATATGAGTTCTCTGATTGGGGCTGTTAATCTTGTCCAATCAGGGAGCCCTGTCTAACAGATATAAACAGGAGTGCCACAGGTTCTGCTCACTCTGAGAGTTGACTCTGAGGAGGCAGGATCAGTGTCAAAGATGCTCCATGTGTAAGTATAGGATGACTTGGTGATGGGATGCTGGTCTCTGTACAGTTATTTCAGTGGTGAGGAGAGAAAAGCATGCTCTTTAAGACATGACCTTTTACAATCATCTTTGAGTTAAGGTTCTCATTTCTGGCATCATGCTATTATTTGGGAAGCTTGACTTAATTGATCTTGCCATTGAAGATTGGTCCAGTATGTGGAAAGACTGCTATTTCCCCAGGCAAATAACATTGGGGCAGATGGAAAGCAATGAGTAACTATCCTCACAGCTAGTGGACCTGCAGTTTTTCAGTTATTAGGAGCCTAATTTTCCTTGAGGCACCAGATATAAGACATTTCAAGATTTGACAGATTTAAAGAATATTACAGCACCAAACCTCCTGTAATTCTGAAATATTATTGATTTAAATGCAATTTGAGAACCAGGGGAATCTGTATTGGGATTTTTGAAAAGGTTCAGATCACTGACAGGCATGTGATTTTGGGTTAACCATGAATGAGATGCTGAGAGACCGTTTGGTATATGGGATAAATGCAAACGTGCCTACTAGCTGAAGCCCAACTGGACTTCAAACAGGCACTGGCTTTATCATTAGGAAGTGTGGGAGGTGGAGTATGAGTTGCAGGGTATTCTGATGGAAGTGGACAGCTTCACCTGTCTGACTGAGCTTGGGGGGAACACCACTTCAGTGAAGGCAATTGCACAGCTTCACTCAGGTCATATCCTGAACAGAGGGACTCTAGGTCAGCCCACAACAAAACTCCAAATCAAAGCCAAGTTTCAGCCAAATGTTAACATTTTCTTCAGGGTCTGGGCCAGCAAGCTATTGCTGTTGCTGCTCGTATGTGGACTTGAGACAGCAAGGTGTCCCACTCAGTCTAAATGGAGTAAGAGAGCTCATAGGCCAGTATCCAGCAGAGTGCACACCCTGGAAAGTCCACCCACATCTGGTTTGGAGAATTAAATTGCTTAGCAACATCCAAATCAGAACCAATCAAAATAAATGCCTGATTAAATAGGTCACCCAGTTCTAATGGACGTCAATACTGTCATGGTCATTTCAGTGATTGCAGAACCAGCCTTTAACAATATTTGCTCAGACTCCAAACCTTAAGTTTACACAAGACCTCGGCTAGACTGAGAGCCTATACTGAGGACCATTTACAGATTAAGATTACACCTTCGGTTATGGTCTCTTAGGCGAAGCAACTGATTCTGTTACGACTGATTGAAGTAAAAGGGTCCAGCCCAAGTCTGATGGGACAAAACTGATTAAGGAAGATTCACTCAGATTGGCTCGATGTTTATCCATTAGAAAATGGCTGCCTGAGTGAAGTCCTAATACTGGATGATTTTCAGGATGGTCCAGGGACTATCAAAGGAGCCAAGGCCGCCTTGCATATTTACCAGGAAAAAATTCCATGATTCCGCAAGGTCAAACCCAGTGCCATTTGTCTTATGGGCAAAAATAGAGGCAAAAATGAAAAGGCTGGAAAATAAAGTAATAATCAAACCAGTGCAGTTTGTGGAATGGGCAGCATCAGTAACATTGACTGTGAAGCTCAACAGGCTGGTTAACCTTTGTGGGGATTTTAAACAAATGGTAAACAGCTTATTGCAGTTGAATAAATATCCAATCCTTCACATGGAGGACTTATATGCAACCTGGCAGGGGGTCTGCCCTTCACGAATGTGGACATGACCAATTGAGGTTAGATGAGGATTCCCAGAAGTATGCTACAATTTATATCCTTAAGAGTTTTAATCAATATACAATACTGAAATTTGGGATATCACTGGCTTGTGCAATTTTTCAGCAGAAGATTGAGAACATTTTACGATATCTACCTAAGATTGCCATTTATCTAGATGTGCTAATAACAGGGAACACCAGTAAGGAGCACTTAGAGAGGTTGGACATAGTGCTTACACATTTCTCCCAGGCAGGCATATGCCTAAGAATGAAAAAATGTGTTCCAAGCAACCCGAGTGATGCAGTTGAGCTACAGAGTTGACAAGTTTGAGTTACATCCATTGGAAGTTAAAATGAGGGTGATCAAAGCTGTCCTGACTTTCTCATGTCTGTACCAGAGCTTGGGTCTTTTCTTGGGTGGGTAAACTTTGACAGAAAGTTCATGCATAACCTGACCTCCATTCTAGCACCTTTTGCATCAACTCTTAACAAGGGATCAGCCTTGGAAATGGTCACATAGTCAAGCCATCTCCTTCAGGGAAGTGAAGAAACAGCTATCATCCTCTGAGGTGTCAGCACAGTATGATCTCAGGCAAGATCTGGTATTGACTGTGATGCCTCCCTGTATGCCATCAGGGTAGTATCAACTCATAGGTGGCCCAATGGAGAGAAACACCCAATAGTGAACGCTGCCAGGACTTCGGCTGATACAGAGCATAAATACACCTAGATAGATAAGGAAAGTTTGTTGGTCATATCTGGAGTCAGGAAGTTCCACCAATACCTTTGTGGCTGTAAATTTGTAATAATAACAGACCACAAACACCGGCTGGGTTTATTTAAAAAGGATAAGGCAGTGTCACCCACAGTTTCAGGCTGACTTCAGTATTGGGCTCTAATACTATGTGTGTATAATTACAAGTTGGAACACTGTCCAAGAGGCCAAGTAGCATATGTGGATGCCACCATCGGCTGGCATATATACCACCAGTGGTACTACAGCTGAAAGAGTCCATAATGGTTTTAAATTTTCCAGACAAACCTGACAATCTCAGACTTTGGATGCAGAAAGATCCAGTCCTGGTGAAACTGAATCAGCTGATGGTGATGGGGAAAAGCAAAGGACCATCATAACCTGAATTAAACTCTTTAGACACAGAGAGAAGATCCCATTACAGGATGGTATATTATTATGGGGAGCAAGAATTGATTGTCCTGAACAAAGGTAAAAACAATGACTGCAGATGGTGGAAACCAGATTCTGGATTAGTGGTGCTGGAAGAGCACAGCAGTTCAGGCAGCATCCAAGGAGCAGTAAAATCAACATTTCGGGCAAAAGCCCTTCATCAGGAATAATGAACAAAGGTCATTGCCAGTTACTGGATGAACTCCTCCAGGGTCATCCAGAGGTTCCAAAATGAAGGTGTTGGCAAGAAGTTATACCTGGTGGCCAGGATTGGTTGCAGGCATAGCTGTGTTGGTGGGACAGTGCCCTGAGTGTCAATAAGAACAAAAATGACCACCAACAGCTCCCCGACATTCATGGGAATGGCCAGGCAAACTCTGAACTTGGTCATGTCAACTCTGCAAGACCTTTCATGGGCTCAATGTCATAGATTCATAGGGATACACAGCATAGAAACAGACCTTCGGTCCAACACATCCATACCGATAAGATATTCTAAATTAATTAAATTTGACAGCATTTGGCCCATTTCCCTCTAAACCCTTCCTATTCATGTACACATCCAGATGTCTTTTAAATGTTGTAATTGTACCAGCCTCCACCACTTCCTCTGGCAGCTCATTCCATGCACACACTATTCTCTGCATGAAAAATGTTGTCACTTAGGTCCCTTTTAAATCTTTCCTGCTCAGCTTAAACCTATGCCCTCTAGCTTTGGGCTCCCATACCCTGGAGAAAAGACCTTGTCTATTCAGGTAAAAACAATGACTGCAGATGCTGGAAACCAGATTCTGGATTAGTGGTGCTGGAAGAGCACAGCAGTTCAGGCAGCATCCAAGTAGCTTCAAAATCGACGTTTCAGGCAAAAGCCTGAAACGTCGATTTTGAAGCTACTTGGATGCTGCCTGAACTGCTGTGCTCTTCCAGCACCACTAATCCAGAACCTTGTCTATTCACCCTATTTATGCCCCTCATGATTTTATACATCTTTTTAAGGTCATCTTTCAACCTCCGACACTCCAGGGAAAACACCCCCAGCCTATTCAGCCTCTCCCTATAGCTCAAACCCTCCAACAGTGGCAACGTCCTTGTATATCTTTTCTGAACCCTTTCAAGTTTCACAACATCTTTCGTCAAGCAGGGAAACCAGAATTGAATGCAGTATTCCAAAAGGGCCTAACCAATATCCTGTATAGTCACAACATGACCTCCCAACTCCAATACTCACTGCACTGACCAGTAAAGCAACTTTATCAAATGCCTCCTTCACCACTGTCTACCTGCACCTCTGCATTCAAGGAACTATGAATCTGCATTCCAAGGTCTCCTTGTTCACCAACTGACCATTAGTGTGAAAGTCCTGCCCTAATTTGCCCTATAAAAATGCAATACCTCACATTTATCTAAATTAAACTCCATCTTCCGCTCCTTGGCCCAATGTAGTCATTATGGTCGCCCAATCAAAGTGGCTGGACATGTAAAGAGTTAATTTGTTAAACATGTGGACAATGATATAAAAGCTGCATGCATCTTTTACAATACATAGAATCACAGATGACAGGCCATCATTTACCAGCAGGCAATTTGTGTATTTCCTAAAGTTGAATAATATTTGTCATACAAGGTCAACTCCATACCATCCATTATCCAATTGTCTGGCAGAAAGAGCAGTCCATACTTTGAAGGTAGACTTAAGGAAAAAAAACTACAGCTTCACTAGATACCAAACTGTTCTGGTTCCTATTTAATAATAGCATGACCTCTCATGTAGCCACAGGGATAGCTCCAGTAGAGTTGCTAATGGAGAGAAGACTGTGTGCACCAGGTTAAATCTGATCTTCCCAGACCTGGGTAGGGAGATTGTGAAATGGCAACAGGATCATTAACGTCAGGCACAAGACTCCATTAAGCGAGCAACATCATTTACATCAGGGGATGAAGTTTAGTGTAGGAACTATGGGAATGGCCCTGCATGGGTAAGATGCCTGGTCAACTTGAGGTCAGGTCCAGTGGTATATTAAGTTTGGGTAGGTGCGACAGTCCTGATCAAGCACATGGACCAAATGAAAGCTGCAAACTTGCAAAGGGTGTGGGAGAGAAAAATGCCTGGCTCCTCAACAACCTTTCTGACTGTTCTGGAACCTATGGGTTCTCCCTCACCCTCAAACAGTGAAGAAATCTTGGAATCTGACATGGAATTGGCGGATATCACTTCCTTGACATCTTTGCTGCTTGAAGAGGAGAATGAATTTCTTCCGAGATGCTCCAGGTGCAAGAGGCAAGGTAATGTGTGTTACATGTCACCTCTATCAGGAGTAGAGGTGGAACATGACTGGGTTCTAAAATGCTTCAGGTGGAGCTACAAAAATAAGAGCTGGCCTATCCCTTGGACTGAGGGGGCGGGCTGTAGTTATTGTAATAAGGTGGACCTCAAAATATGGGTTTCCTAATTGGACAGGATTAACAGCCCCAAATATGACAAATATGAACAGGAATGTTTGGGGTTCTGTTCACTATCAGAGCTGGCTCTGAGGAAGCTGGATCAGTGTCATGTCCTATGCATGTGTAACTAAGGGGTGACTTTATATGGGATGCCAGCGTCTTTGGAGTTGTGCCAGTCTTCTAACAAATATATAAACAAACCTGAGGAGATATCACTTCTTAAATTAAGATGTGTGCGGAATGCTTATCAAAGGAGTGTTCAGAATTTTGTTACTCCTCTTTCATTGAATTTTCCTTGTCAAAACCAAATCATTTAAGCTTATCATCAAACTTAGCACATGGTCTTCTGAGAGTTTATGTGCAAAGGATAAATGACATGTGCTGGTCTGACCATATTCAGTGCTCAGACTGAGTAATATGGGACTAGTTGGTAAATATTGTCTGCTTGGATTGTTACAACAAATTTAATTGTTCAGCCTGAATAGGGAACTTCTTATATTGGGAGTGATTGGATAAGTGATCTGGGGCTCTCGAGTTCAATGAATTGTATTTGTTTTACCCTTGGGCTGGATTTAAAAATGGACTTGTAATCATTGTTATCTTTGCCATTTTCCTAACATAGGCATTAATTGAGTGGTATTGGCACAATGGGCATGATAGGCCATTCTCTTTGATAAGTTAAAGTTCTGAAACTAGATGGGTGGAACTGTGTTCCCAATGTGTTGCACTACAGGTAAGACAATTTCCAACTTATTAGGGACTATGCTATTGATCATAGATGAGTCTTTAATAATAAAAACAGGAAATGCAGGCGAAACTCAGTGGTTCTAGCAGCATCTGTAGAGAGAAACAGACCTAACATTTCACATCCAGTATGACTCTTCAGTAGAAATTCTGCTTGAAACATTAACTATTTTTCTCTCTCCACAGGTGTTGCCAGACCTACTGAGTTTCTCCAGCACTCTGTTTTTACTTCAAATTTCCAGCAACTATTCTATTTCGCTCTTAATAATTTAGTAATCTTCTACAACCACAACTGACTTACAGATAGGAATTCTATTGGGTCTCCTAAAGCACTCAGCAATTTAAAGGAGGAAAATAAATTCAAGATAGGGTATGAAAGGCAAGTGCACTGAAAGCATCATAAACACTCAGGTTATCATACACAGGGCAGACATTAGAACCAAACTATTTAGGGACATCAGACAATACAAAAACATTGTCACAGTGCTGGGATATTCCTACTATACTGATGTGCAAACAACTTGACCCACAAGGACAGCTCTTTCTCTAGCTTTGTCATTGCAAAATGTTTCTACACCACAAAGTACTTCCAAGCCACCACTCGGTTTATATGACAAATCACCTGGTCAGCTATCTATACCTGCCTCAAACAAGTAGCAAATATCAGTTGACATCATTGCCTAGAATCTAGGGCATTGTGCACAGCATCGTCATGCCAACTTGACTCATCATGTCAACCATACAACCTACAAGGGCAGAAAGGGATCCCTTCACATTAACAAGTAGATTTGACAAACCACAGAATTATCAGCTGGCCATCAGGAGATGTTGATTTAATAGTATTATCACTGAACTTGTAATCCAGATGACCAACCCAATGCTTTGGGCTCAAATCCTGTCATAGCAGCTGCTGGAACTTAAGTGACTAGATTTTGTTTTACCAATATGGAACTGAAAGCTAGTTTCAGTATTGATGCCATGAAATTATAATTGGAACCCATCTCATTCAGTATTTTATTTAAATGAAGAAAATCTACAACCTGTACCTGTCTGGGCCCTATATGTGACACTAGATCCATCACAATGTACTTGACTAGTCTGAGCAAGCTACTCACTTCAACAACAATCAGGGACAGACAATAAATGCTAGCCTGGATTGCATGAAAGAATTCAAAACTCCACAATTATCTTCAGGTGACTGCTATTGGCAGGAGCCATTTTGGAAAAGATTAGGTCTGTATGTGAAAAATAATAGAAGCATGTTCCAAGAGTGCCCGCTGTTTCCTGGCTCTAAATGTTCATTTCCATTTGTTATGATCAGTTTAGAAGGGGTGAGTTGGCTCTCCTCTTTATAATCCTCCTTAGTTTAACAGGATTCTACCTGCAAGTATGCCTGATCAACCAACATAGCTATGTAGGGCAAACAGCTTTCTGGAACAAGTATCAGCCAGAGGTGTGAGTAAGGAGCCTACAGTTGCTGATGGCGATAGGATGTGTGGGGGAAGATTCTACTCCCGAACATGAGAGAATGGGGTTCCAGTTTGTAATGAGGAAAGGGTGTGGAATAACTTAGAGTTACGATGTGATAGGGATAGCTTCCATTTGATTTGCTCCTTTTGATACACAAGTAGAGCTAGAGGGCTCTTACCTTTACCTTACAGCTACCCACACCTCTCCTTGGCTATTGGGCTTTGAAATACCTGGGAAAGTTAGCCTGTCCAAGTGAAGCATGGGAAGTTAAAGGTGAAGCTCCCAGCCTCAAGACTGTCAGTCTCCTGTTCTCTCTCCATTTTGAATGTATGAAATAGGTACACAAAGGGACTATTCAGTCTTTTGAGCCTATTCCACCATCAAATAAAGTCATGGCTAATCTGTGTGTTTCCAATTCCATATTCTCATCTATCCCAAAATGTCTTGATTCCCCTGCCTAACAGGAATCTATCCACTACTGCCTTAAAATATTCTAGACTTCACTGCCACTGCCTTCTGAGGTTGTATAACCCTAAGAGAAAACAGTTCTCTGCATCTCTATCGTGAAAGTGCAACTCCAAATTTTAAAACAGTGCCCCTTGGTTGTGGATTGATCCACAAATGGAAACATCCTTTCCAGATCTACATTATCGCGATGATCAGGATTGTTTACATTGCAATCAAGTCACTCCTCACTCTTCTAAACTCCAGCAGAAATAAGACCAGCCTGACAAATCAATCCTATAACCCAAGGAGTTCATTCCAGGTATATCAAACTAGTCAACCTTCTTGGAACCATCTCAATGCTTTGACATTCTTTCTTAAATAAGGAGATGAGAAAAGCACACAGTATTTGTAATTGATCTCATTAATGTGCAGTATAATTAAAACATAACATCTTTACTTCTATGTTCAGTTCCTCTTGAAATAAAGAATAGCACATCATTAGCCTCCTTGATTGTGTGATGTTCTGCATACTAACCTTTTCTGACTCATAAACCTGAACACCTTAATCACTTTATTTCTCAGAATTCTGCAGTTGGTCTCCATTTAAATAAAACTCTGCTTTTATTGACTTGCTGTCAAAGTGAACAGTTTCACATTTTCTATATTGTGCTGCATTTCCAGATTTTTGTCCACTTGTTCAGTCTATCTATATCTGTGTGGAACTTCCTTATGTCTTATTAACAACATACTTTCATACCTATTTTGGTGTAGTCTGTGAATTTAATTATGATGTCTTTACTCTCTTACTAAATCATTGATGTACATTATAAAACTTTGAATACTCAGCATAGATCCCTGAGGGACTCTACTAATCACATTCTGCCGATCAGATGGTGACCTGTTTATGTATACTGTTTCCTGCCAGACAACCAATCTTCAATCCATGCTCATAAGTTGCTGCCTACACTATGACATTTTATTTATGCAATCTGATACTTTATCCAATACCATGTGAAAATCCTTGTATAGTAAGTCCACAGGGTTCCCTTCATCAACAGTATTTGTTACTCCTCCAAAGAACTCCAATAAATTGGTTAAATATGTTTTCCCTTTGAACCCATGCTGACTGTTCCCAATCATCTTGGGTTTTTCTAAGTTCACAGCTATGAACTCTTTTATGATCACCTTTCACATGATAGCTGTCAAAGTAACTAGTCTATAGTTTCCTCCCTCATTCCCTTCAGGAATGGAGGTGTTGTTTTTGCTACTTTCCAGTCCAATGGTATTTTTCCTGAACCAATTGGATTTTGGAAAGTTAAAACCAAACCAATGCATCTACTACCTCATTAGCCATCTCTATTAGGAGCCGAAGATGAAATCCGTCTGGACCCAGAGACTTACCAGCCTGCATCTCCCTCAGTTCATTTCACACTTAGTCCCTCCTGAATATAATTTCACCAAGTTCCTCTCTCCCTTCCAATTCTTGATTTAGAGCCATTACTGTAAACTTTTTTGTGTTCTCAATAGTGAAGACAGAACTAAAATATTTGCTTGCTTCATCCACTATGTCCTTTATTATCTACTCTTAACTTGGTAAAAACAATGGCTGCAGATGCTGGAAACCAGATTCTAGATTAGAGTAGTGCTGGAAAAGCACAGCAGGTCAGGCAGCATCCGAGGAGCAGGAAAATCAACATTTCGGGCAAAAGCCCTTCATCAGGAATAGAGGCAGAGTGCCTGCAGGGTGGAGAGATAAATGAGAGGAGGGTGGGGGTGGGGAGAAAGTAGCATAGAGTACCTGGGAGTTGCAGTGGGAGAAGGACTCCCTGAGATTCTTGCAGAGAGAGGAGGAAATCTTCTTCAAGGCAGGCACCCTTGCAAGAGGATTCGCAGTAGGGTTAAAATCAATGAGGAAAAAACAAGGTCTTCCTTGCAAGAGGATTCGCTACTTTTTCCCCAACCCCCACCCTCCTCTCATTTATCTCTCCACCCTGCAGGCACTCTGCCTCTATTCCTGATGAAGGGCTTTTGCCCGAAACGTCGATTTTCCTGCTCCTCGGATGCTGCCTGAACTGCTGTGCTTTTCCAGCACCACTCTAATATAGAATCTACTCTTAGCTCCCCATTCTCACATTACAATGGGCCAGTTTTCCTTACTCTATCCCTTTTTAATCCTGGAAGTAGGACCATTGGAGGCAGGTTGAGGATATGCTTGGGATTTTAAAATTTTTACATTTTATGATCACCATTTTTATAGTTTAAGTTCACCCCAAAGAAATTTTCTTTAGAAGGAATGAGAGCAGGAAAGGCAAAAACGTAAAATTAGAGCCCAGTTAATTTGGAATGAAATCAGGGAACCTTTTTTTTTCAGACAATAGTTCTGGGAAATCCCTCAAATGTGGATCCTGCTTCAACTGATATTTCCACAACTGTGATCATTAGATTTTTGTCAGGCAGGATATCAAATAATATGTATCAAAGATAAATGAATAAAGATGAGGTACAGATCAGCTATGATCTAGCTAAATTGTGGAATAAGTTCGAGGGGCTATATGACCCACTCTTATTTGCTTTGTTCCTGCCATGATCCTACCAATAACAGTGGGCCTGTGCAAAAGATAAAAGAATGTACAATGGCCTATTGAGGCTTGAACTATTGAATGCAACAGAAGAAGATTACTCACTTTATTGCTAAATCGTATGTGCTATGTTGCATTATGGAAAACTAATCATCAGTCGGGGGAAAATTCACATTCAAACATAACAACCATTAGATTAGATTACATTACAGTGTGGAAACAGGCCCTTCGGCCCAACAAGTCCACACCGACCCGCAACCCACCCATATCCCTAACCTAACACTACAGGCAATTTAACATGGCCAATTCACTTGACCTGCATATCTTTGGACTGTGGGAGGAAACCGGAGCACCCAGATGAAACCCACACAGACACAGGGAGAACATGCAAACTCCACACAGTTGCCTGAGGCGGGAATTGAACCCGGGTGTCAGGCACTGTAAGGCAGCAGTGCTAACCACTGTGCCACCGTGCCACCCAAGCCTGAGAAGCACCCTACTGCGAATCCTCTTGCAAGGGTGGCAAAACAATCCAAAGTAGTTACTTCTATTAATCTAAACATAGATCTTATAGAATTGCTTTTATGTTAGGGAGTAGTTATAACACTTATAAAAGTTTTATATGATACTGATCTATCTAAATATATAGATAAGATTACAAACTACTGGGGCAAAGATCAAGTTGTTCGTGCCATTATTGGAATCATGAAATTAAATTAATTTCAGTTATTTCCTATCTTACTTATATTTGTACCTATTCTTTGTTCCTCCTCTTATTTTTGAATAAATTAAAGTTACAAAGCAAATATCAACAACCAAATCATTTGATGTTCTTGTGGGATATTGAATGATTAAATGCCAGTCTTCTGTTTAACAGGACGTTACAGTCACAAATTTCTGTACCATGTAAAAGGAGCAGAATGTTTTGAAGATGGAATATGTGGTAAAAATTGCGATGATTGACTGCAGGAATGTGCTAGTAATCCAGTCTCACCCCTCCATGAGTTGCAACATAAGCATAAAAGTTTGATTCAGTCATAAAAATGGCCAGCCGTTCCCTTTTGTATAGCTATCCAGAACAAAATAGACTTTCACTAGATTTCTGGAATGAATACAAAGATAGTTCATTTATTACAAAGCAAACCAAGTTCTAGAAACAAGTTGTTAACTTTAAGCTATAATTAAAAATTAAAACAATATCATTTTTTATTTTCAACTCAAACATACTGACAATACAAAGAAGACAATGATTCTGTAGAGATGATCTTCTGAAAAGAGTAAAATAAAACAGCCATTTTGGCCAAAGTCTGAGAAACAAAATATGGAATTTTATGACTTGCCCCAGTTCACTGGGTTTCTGGATGGTAAAATCAAATTGCTGAAGCTGTAGACTAAAGGAAGGCTTTCCAATTAAGGTTTGGATTTGTTTGGTTCCAATTGTTTGGGAAGTCAGAGGTTGGCTTCTTAAGGTTAACCTGATGAAGGAGTGGCACTCCGAAAGCTAGTGCTTTCAATTAAACCTGTTGGACTATAACCTGGTGTTGAGTGATTTTTAACTCAGGTTAACAAGGTAGCTAAAATACCATGATGTGGAAATTTATCACCGATTTCAACCAAGAGAAAGAGGGCTTTGCAACTTTATTGCAGGCTTTTGAGGCCTTCTTCCTTTGGATTCCCTAGGTTTTTGAAAATCAAGGCCAAGACCATAAAAGGTTGCTCAGCAACCATGAATGGAGGGTCCCATTGTCCCTATGAAAGCCAGTTTTTCTAGAAATTTTTAGGGTGATAAATCTTCCCTCTAAACATTTGTTTGGCTGTTTTTCTAAAATCCTAACAAATTTCAAAGGAAAGGAACCAGCGAAAGGGCAATTATGTATTAACAGATCATCACGATATGGATGAGACAAGTGACAGATAAAAATAATCATAAGGGACGGAGAGCCTGCATATAAAACAGGGGTAGTTAGTCACAGGAAATAAAAAGAGACTTTGTTTTTAGGATTTTAGGAGATCTGGAAGTGAATGAATGAGTGAGGGGATGGTGTGTTGCTGGGGAATGAAAAGATGAAATGATTGAAAGTAGAAACCAAGCCTGAGAAGAAAAGCACTGACCTAACTTATTTTTTATTTAAATAATGATAAACCTTCTGTATTGTCAGTCTTCAAATTCAGCAATTTGAGTATGTGAGTGTTTCCAGTGGTCATGGATCTGTGTTTATGATAGCTGTGGGAGGATGAATTCCAATTGAATAACACCAAAGTTTTTCTGTTCATTCATTGCTACATTAACTATATAACTATCTGTGAACATGTTTAAGACAACCATAGAATCACATAATGATATAGTAAAGCACTTTGTGCCTGTTTCAACCCATTACGGAGCTATCCAATTAGTGCCAACCCCTGTCCCTTTCCTCATAGCTCCACATAATTCTTCTTGAAGTATTTATCCCATTCTCTTTTGAATATTACTATTGAAGTTTCTCCACCACCTTTTCTGGCCATGCATTTTTGATTACAACAAAAACAACAATTTATATTTATAAGTGATTCAATGCAGTAAAATGTTCCAAGAAAAATCACTGAAACAGTATTAGACAAAATTTGACATGCCACAAAGCCACTTATGGAGATGTGAGAAGGGAAAACTGCTTGTCCAAAGACAAAGGTTGTAAGAAGATTCTCAAATGATTTGAGAGGGAGAAGCAGAGAGGTTTCGTGAGGGAATTCTAAGACTTAGAGTCTTGGCAGCTGAAGGCAAGAAGACTAATGTTGAAACAATTAAACATTTGATGAGGAAGGGGTCAGAATTGGATTGCAGATATTTCAAAGGATTGTAAAACTGAAGGGATTACAGAGATAGGAAGGTGTGAGGCGATGGATAGATTTGAAAATAAAGAACATTTTTAAAACCACTATATCAAAAATATTTTCTCACAACTGCTCAGTTTTTTTTATTAAAATCACCATAAGTTTGTGGCTTGTAATTTACGAACAGGAGTCAAAATAATTCTTTAGATCATCTCAGGATGATTAATATGAGGGTTACTGTTTGATTTTTGAGGGCTCTTTTACCGGTCTTACTAACTCGTGTATTAGGTGATACAGTCATGAGGGTCACAAAACCTTATATATTTCTGTTGACATATGCGCAGCAAGGCAAACACAGAAGAATTCATTAACCAACTTTAATATAATTTAATGTCATAATGCTGAAGGAAAGCATTAATTTCTTAGACACTGAAATATTTATTTTGGTGCAAGAAAGCAGCCATAAGTTAGGAAACATTTTTGCAACCTAGCTGACACATACTTTTACACACAAAAAGCCATCACCCTAAAAACACCTTCCACATGGAATTTGTTTTGCTTTGTACAGGCTAACTTTTGAACAGAACTATGGAAGAAGTCACAATGACCAAGAAAACTATTCTGAAGTAGAAAACCTGGACTTAAAGCTTCAAGCATTTTGTATTGTATCAGTACACTGATTAGATTAGATTAGATTAGATTCCCTATAGTGTGGTAACAGGCCCTTTGGCCCAACCAGTCCACACTGACCCTCCGAAGAGTACACACACATACCCATTTCCCTCCAACTAATGCACCTAACACTATAGGCATTTAGCATGGTCAATTCACCTGATCCACACATCTTTGGACTGTGGGAGGAAACCGGAGCACCCAGAGGAAACCCACGCAAACACTGATTTACTTTCAGGGAATACTGTCAAAAATTGTGGTGTTGGAAAAACACAGTAGGTCAGGCAGCATCAGAGGAGCAAGAGAGTTGATGTTTTGGGCATAAGCCCTTCATCAGGAATGTCCTTCTATGGAACACTGCCTGTTGAACATGGGTGTAAGGATCTGAAAGGGTTAATACTGAATAGTATATTAAGATGGAGATGATTGACAGCATCAAGTTCTTGAGAGTGATCACCAATAATCTCTCCTGGTCCACCCATGTCAATGCAATGGTCAAAAAAGAACATCAATGTCTCGACTTTGTCAGGAAGCTAAGGATATTTGGCAAGTCCACAAGGACTCTTTTTTTTTGTAGATGCACCATAGAATGTATCCTGTCTGGATGCAAACAACATGGTATGGCAACTGCACTTCCTAAGGCCACAAGAAACTACCGAGTCATGAACGCAGCCCAGTCTGTCACGTAAACCAGCCTTCCATCCATTGACTCCGTTAGTTCTTCCCGCTGCCTCACAAAAACGACCAACATCATCAAAGACCCATCCTACCCTGGTTTCCTCTCTTCCATTGGGCAGAAAATAAAAATGTTTGAATACACATTTGTTCAGGTTGAAGAACAGCTTCTTCCATTCTGTTATTAGACTTTTGAACGCATCCCTCAAATGTTAATTCTGATCTCTCTCTCTGCAT
The DNA here is from genome assembly GCF_047496795.1 of Chiloscyllium punctatum. Classification (NCBI taxonomy): domain Eukaryota; kingdom Metazoa; phylum Chordata; class Chondrichthyes; order Orectolobiformes; family Hemiscylliidae; genus Chiloscyllium; species Chiloscyllium punctatum. The sequence goes on from NC_092765.1 coordinate 30,503,426, forward strand.
CTTCTGTGGCTGTAATACTGTATTCTGCACTCTGTTCTGCTACCCTGATGCACTTTATGGTACAATTTACCTGTATAGCACACAAAACAACACTTTCCACTGTATCTCAGTACATGTGACAAAAATAAATCTAATCTAATTTAAGTAACATCCACTATGATTATCATCCATGTTTCCTTATGTTCTCTATCCTTTTAATGTAACTTGTATTTAGTTGCTATCAAATAACAAACTATACCTTTTTAAAGATAGTTGCTGTTGCTTGTTAAACTACCAAGGGTTTTTCCTCACCACACTAGACCAAGCAGGACTTTGAGCTCCATACCTGGAAAGAGAATGGTCGCAACAAATCAACAGATACCTCAGACTAGCTGATTAGCTGTTGTGCAGAGTCATCTTACAACATAACGGCAGGTGGTGCAGACCCTACTTTGCTGCCTGTCACATGCGTGATGGTGGACAGATATCTGTAACAACAGCTTTCAGAAGGCCTCTTAAAGAGATGCACAGAACTAAGTGACTCGAAAAAGCTGGAGGATTAGTCAGTCCAAGACAGTTACAGATTGCATTGGCTGTTGATGATCTAGAATGTACAACATAGAACAATACAGCACAGGAACAGACCCAGAATATCAATATACTCTTCCCTCATGATACCATCATCCATGTCCTTTCCATGGTGAATACTGATGCAAAGTAATCATTAAGGACCTCACCCACTTCCTCTGGCTCATTGAATAAATTCCTTCCTTTGTCCTTGAGTGGATCCACCATTTCCCTCATTACCCTTTAGCTCATAGCATATATATAATATTTCTTCAGATTCTCCTTAATCCCACTTACCAAGGACATTTCATGACCCCTTCTAGTCCTCCCAATTTCTTGTTTAGGTTCTGTTCTGCTTCCTTTATACTCCTCAAGGGCCTTGCTTGATTTCACTTTCCTGCTTCTTTTTCATACATCTGCTTCCTTTTTTTTTTCACTAACCTTTGAATATTTCTTGTCAACCAATGTTTCCTGCTCTGGCTATCCTTATCTTTTATCCTCACAGCAACAACTAAACTCTGATCAATTGGCATTTAAAAGATTCCCACATGTCAAATATGGATTGATGCTCAAACAGCCATTCCCAATCTAATTTCTCCAATGACTGCCTATTACTGTTATAATGAGCCTTCCCCCAGTTTAGCACTTTCATCTGAGGACTAATGTTATCCTTATCCATAACTATCTTAAAACTTATAGAATTATGATCACTGCCCTCTATGATTTATAGGAACAGTAATAAATTGGTGTTCAGCCAGAAGGTAAACAGACATCAGAGTCTGTTGAAATCCTGGTAGGCAAGAGGAAAATTTTAAAATTAGCTCAATTTACAGGCTGTAAATGCTAGCTATAAGCTCACATTAAGTGTCACTGCTAATAGCAAGGAGACACGAAAAGACATAGCTGCACTACAGAAAATCAAGGTCTAGAAACAAGTTAGAAAAAGATTATAGATTTAGGCAGTCACAAAGCCAGAATTAAAGAGATAAAGATACACTTTGGGAGCTTGAACAGACAAGATCTACCAAAAGAAGAAGTTAGGAAATATTGAGGTTACTGAAATCTATTGCTTAAACCACAGTAAAGATGGTAAGCATTCATCTAAACAGCACAAAGTGGGATTCATTCAGAATAAAATGTGACAGCAACAGGGATTATATTTAGTTACAGACAGTGGTTATCTTGTCGGAAAAATAATTAAAGGAACCAAATTTATGTTGTTGAGCCATAGAGAGTGCAATTCATTCAATAAAGCTAGTAAGAAAATGTCAATTATTGTAAAGCTGCAGGCAGCCAGATTCATTCAGTAAAGCCATTAATGAAATACAATTAGCAGAAAGCATCTAGAGAAATGTAAAGAAAACCAAGAATGCTAATTTTTCCCCATAAGATAAAAAGCTTTCATTTTACTTGCAAATGGCAGGATTCATTTATTTTGTGCGCAAAACTGCTGGAGAAATCATCCATTACAGCAGTACACAGTCGCAGCATCACTATATTGCAGAGTTAAAAACTGCAGTAATGGGTAAAATAAATCACATCTGGAAGCCATTGCAGCAGAAATATTATTGCTGGCAGATTTAATTTCAAAGATGGGGCAAATAGAATGCAGAATTGAACATCTTGGAAAAAGCAGTCCTTAAGATACAGGACAGCTTCCAAACTAGACACTAAATAAGAAGCTGAACAAGTGAATGTAATGTTGTATAGAATTGGAAGCATTGTTGATGTTGCAGCTTGCTAAGGTGTAAAAGAAGCAATAGGTTCTTTGGATGAAGTTCTGAAAAACTTTCAGAATTACTTTAATTTCAGAAGAAATAAAATGTTTGAAAGGAGCAAGGTGTAATGGAAGAGTTCAGCAACCCGGGGAATCCATATATAATTTCATTAAAGTTCTGTATGAATTAATGGTAAAATGGGATCATGAAGACTTAAAGTAAGAATTTATAAGGGATAGAATTATTAATGGAATTGTTGATGAGTCTTTGTTAAAAGTATTACTGTCAACAGGGAGTTTTACTTCAGAGGAAGTCATTCAAGTGGTGAGTGAAACATATGTCCAGAAGTAGCACAAGGAGAGGGAGAACCTTCTCATTTGAGACCAGCAGAATCCATTCAGTTCTTAGGGGTCAGAACTCCTCCAGACACATGTGAGAAATAAATGCTGCAAGTAGGATGGACACAAGATATTATCAGTCATCGTCAGCACTTTGAAGCATATGCTATTACAAATTGAATGCTTTACCAGTAAAACAATAGGTCACTTTCCAAATATGTGATGAAGTTCAATATGTTCTCAGAGCAACAAGGAATCACACAGAAAAGATTATGAGGTGCAACACAACTACAATAAAAGAAAAGCCAATATTTTCACAAGTGTCTCTGTATTATCAGTGTCCCATGATTGAAGAAATACTGTCTATTATTGAAAATAATGTATGGTCCAGGAGGTATAGCATAAAATATTAAAGATATGCTACAATCAACTCTCTAAACACAATGGATACAACATGACAGAGAACTTATACATATTTCACAAACAAGAAACTATATTTTTGAGCATGAATGTGTTTTGACCTGAATCTTCTTCAGGTGAAGAAGAAGAAATAGTGAAAGGGGTCAAACTTGTTAATGTCAAGGAACCATGGGTCAAAGAAAAGTCATTCATGGAGCAACAGGTGAAAAAATATTTAGTTACTGAATAGCCAGTCATGGAAAAACTAGTTAAATGACAACTGGTAAAATATTTTATCGGGTGCTCTAGACTCATGGCAGAAACGAAATAAAAAATAGTATCCACTGAGAGTAGCTATGTTGGTATAATAAATTTGTTTCCTGTGGTGAGTAATATGGAAACCTGCATCTGTACTGAATTGACAGAAATATTTTCCACTGCTATCAACATTATAGAGAGTTCAGAATCAATAAGGTTTGAAAGGAAACACAAATGATGAGATTGCCAATAAGCAGCATACCCCACTTGAGCTCATTGGCAAATCTTCATTGACACAATTCAGAGTGCTTGACAAAATTCACAATTCAGCTTGGAAAACAAACAGTATTGACAGAATTAATTTTGATGTCATCCGCTGGACTGATTCTGACAATGTAATTTCAAACAGAGAATTTCATTTCCTTGTCTTCTCAGTTCGAATTTTCAGTACCAGTGATAGTTGGTATTCCAAACAAAAAGCAAGCTTCAAGTAGTCTGACTGAGGAAGTGAGCATGCTTGTTTCAACAGTAATGCAATCACAGACAGTCAATGAAGCGTCCATCTGAATCACCAAATTGAAATTAGAGGATTTTTAAAAATTCTGTAACAGGGTGAAGGTGTCACTGGCTGGGCAGCATTTATTGCCCAGAGGCCAGTTGAGAGTCAACCACGTTGTTGTGGTTCTGGAGTCACATGTAGGCCAGACCAGGTAAGGATGGCAGACTTCCTTCCCTAAAGGAAGTTAGTGAACCAGATGGGTTTTTCCCAACAATTGGCAATGGATTTATAGTAGTAATTAGATCCTTAATTCAAGATACTTTTATTGAATTCAAATTGCATCATCTGCCATGGTGGGATTTGAACCCATGTGCCCAGAACATTACCTGGGTGCCTGGATTAACAGTCTAGTGATAATAGTGCTAGGCCATCACCTCTACTCTTCAACATGGATTTATCAGCCAATAGAATAAAATAGAAATCTGCTGACACAGATTGAAGACTCCATGGAAGCACTAATGGGAAGGCATGATCAAAGTCCAAAGATTCAGGATATGGCCAAGAGAAAAGTGCCCTGTTCACAGACTAGCATACTATGTCAAAGAAATTATCTGGCTATGATTCAGGCTACTGCAAAAAGAAAGTGATTATTTCAACAGGGCAATCAGCTGAGTGAAAGAATTTTGTGAAATTAAAGGTCATCCAGACATTACAATGGAGCCCTTACCTGTTTCAGTAGGAGAGACATCTTCAGTGAAGCAAATTCAAGAAATGAAAGGTCTTCCAGTTTAAAGACATTTTCAGTCCTCACACCGTCAAGAAAAGAATCAAAGTCAACTGTCTCCAACCCTGAAATTTATCAATTTCTTATGTCCAAAGACATATTGCTTGAGTATTGTTTGGAGAATCATTTGAAGTCAGAGACTTGGAGCCAGATTGTGTCGTGGTAAATTTAATTATAGAGGTGAATAAATCAATTCTTAGAATGGGAAACAAGTTTGTGGTGGTAGGGGAATTGTTGTTTAAGTGTGTGAGGTTAATAAAGAGGAGTCCCTTAAGCACTATCCATGGGCTTGCTGGGAGAACAGCCTACAATCTTGAACAAGTAATATCTACGATCTAGTCTGTCTCTGTAACAATGTCTAGAACATTGATGTGACCTGTACATTGTTGCTACCAAGCAATAAACTACTTCTTGTATAACCATGTGGTTTTCCTATGCCACACTAAACCAAATAAGCCCTGTAGTTTCCTACAGGAAAGAGATGGTGGTGGCAAATCTAGCAGAAGGCTCATACAACATGATAAACAGTGATGATTATCTTACAGCACTGACATTCATAAAGAACAACATTTCCAATTTATTTCCACACATGCATTATTAAGTAACTGTATGAGAGATATTTTCCACTGCTGCACTCCTAGGTGGAATGCAAGGAAAATCATCCACTGTGGATGAGCAATTTCTTCAGAATGAATATCCTAGTAATTTGAATTTTACAATGGGAGACTGAAGTGGGAAAACTCCTCCATATATTTTACATTTCTTTCTTTATGAAAACTTTAAAGCACAGTATTAAGATAATTTTACCAGTTTAACGCTAGGTGTGCAGGCTCACTGCTGCAGGATGTGGACAATATTCATATTTTGGCTGATGAGTGGCACGTAACTTTCATGTCACATAAATGCCAGGCAATGATGCTTTCCAAGAAGATAGAGTTTTTCATTTTTCTTTGTCCATGTGATGTGGGCATTGCTGGGTGGGATAGCAATTATTGCCATTCTTCAGTGGATCCGGAGTTATGTGTAGGCCAGACAAGGTAAGGATGGCATATTTCCTTTCTAAAGGACATTAGTGAACAAGATGAGTCTTTACCACAATTTGCAGCAGTTATATGGTCACCACTAGGCTAGCTTTTTAATTCTAAACTTTTATTCAATTAAAATTACACCATTTGCCAAGGGGGGGATTTGAACCCATGTCCACAGTACATGAAACTGGGTTTGATTTACCACTATGCCCTTTAACCACCTAATAGTTCACCTAATTGAGCCATAATCTAATCATTGAGCCTTGACATTCAATGGCATCACCATCACTGAATCCACCAATATCAATACCCTTACAGTTACCATTGACCAGAAATTGAATTGGCCTAGTCATATGAATACAGTGACTACAAGAGCCAATCAAGGCTATGAATCCTGCAATGTATAATTACCCTCTTAACTCCCGAAGGTCTGTCTACAAGGCACAAGTCAAGAGTTTGATGGAATACTCTCCACTTACCAGGATATGTGCAGCTCTAACAACATCCAAGAAGTTTGACACCCTCTAGAACAGAGCAACCTTTTTAACTGGCACCACATTCACAGCCTGTCACTTCTTCAACTAATGATTCTCAGTAGCAGCAGTTTAATGAGCATCAGTGTGTACTATCTACAAGAAGAAGCAGAAATTCCCTAAGGCTCCTTAGACAGCATCTTCCCAACCCACAACCAATAACATTTGAGGTGACCATGAAGGTGCAGACTTCTCACCCTTGTCCCGTACCTTAGACTTGGTGACGTTAGATTTAACTTAACATCAGCTCATCTCTACCAATGAGAAAACAGACCTATGGTCCTCTGGAATTAAGGCCACTTTACCTTTCCATCCAGAATGATGAGGGCAGTAAATGCATCAAACGCCACCACTTGTTACCAGACTTCGAAACATATCACTGTTTCTTCACTGTCACTGGGTCAAAATCCTGGAATTCCCTCCTTAACAGTGTCTACCTACACCACATGGACTGCAGCGGTTCATGAAGGCTTCCTTGAGAAGGCTTCATCACCACCTTCTCAAGGGCATCAAGAGATGGGCATTAAATGCTGGCCCAGTCAGCAACACCCCCATTCCATTAAAGAAAAAAATGGAAGCGCACTCATGAGATAGGCCACATCATTGCATCAATTCTGATACTCAAATTCCAAGTGAGATGCTTCAAGTTAGAATCCTCCCATTGCAAAATGATCCTTTAGATTTAACCAGCAGAGCAGTTCAGATATATCAATTAGTCTGGAGTTAAGTAGAAGAAAGTCAACCACAGTAACCACATCCTGACTGGTACTTCTGGAATATATTTGTGCTTATATTTGTTGAAGGTATGACTGGGCTCAGCTACGCTCTGCAATTAAACAATAACTGTCAAAATTCTCAGAATGATTAATGGACATTTGAGCTAGATACAGGTTTGGGTCTTGTGACTCCGGAACCAAAGACTAATACCTCACAAGAAATGGGTAATGTGAAATTGGCAAGAAACTCCCACAAAGTTAAATTTTGCAATTTAAATTCGAAGTCTTTACATGTGGAAATTGTTTTGAACCGGGTAACTGAAGCTTGATGTTTTTTGTTCATATACTGTAGTGAAATGAAGCCATGTGACATATTTGATCAAAGAAAATTAGGAAAATACACGAACAAAAAGTAATCAGTGTTACGAATCCCTCCGAATCTTGCTGATCTGTTGAGAAATGATCAGCAAGAAGCAAAAAGAATTGTTAGCCTTGATTTACTTAGTCATACAAAAACAGCTATTTTTGTTCTTGGTAAAACAAGCAGAAATATCCTTAAGCTAGAGAGGAAGTAAGAAAGATCTTGATTTCTCTTGTCAGAAGAAACAAAATAATTTTCAGAATTATGCACCACCTTATTTGCATTGGAACGTTTTACTAGATTATCTAAATGAAATTTCTTGATGTACTGTGTGTCACACATAATGCTTTTGAACACAACATGGTAGAAGTGCAAGAAACACAATGTGAATTTGTGATCATGACAACTGACTGATGCCAGATGTTACTCAAGTTAATTGACTTTCAGACAAATTTCTCATTTTTTTACATTGATGACAAGAAGAAAGTTGAAAACTAGCATTGCTTTTCTCACCACCAGTAATGATTACCATATAGGTGTGTTTAACAAGCATGTAAAAAGTGAAAATGATGAACAATTAGGGTCACTTAATGGAAAGGACTGGTGTAATCTCAAATTATTGATTTCAGTGTATTATCCACTCTGACACATTTTGTTTGGTTTACAATTTAATAAATTTCATTTACTTTCCTTTATGTGCAAAGACATTGGCTTGATGTGTGCTGGCACTTCATCCTGAGGTATTTTCCCATAAGTCTTGTTAGTGCTGTTTTACCATTTCCTTCCACTTTCACAAGCACAGTAAGGAGATGGCGCAGCAATTGGACATGTACTGCTGATAATGGCCCAGAAGTTTCATTTACTGCCAAGATGGGATATCACATCTGGCAGGCGTTAGCGATCAGGTCAGGGGCTGTTGGGTTTGAGACATGAAATTGGTGGGGTCTGTGGTGAGTCAAGGGTTCAGTTTAGCAGTTGTCTAGGAGTTAGAATAGGTTCTTAACACTCTAACATTTCCTGGGTAGCTATTGGACTTATGTGAATCATAGACGTCTGAATTCTCTGACATAAGGGGTTTTTCCAGATGATTTCAGATGAAGGGAACCACCCCTTGGACAATTTCCTGGTAACTCCCTTGGAGCGAGTTGGAAATTTTAGACTCGATGTGCTACTTCAGTCTGTGTGCTCCAATACCTCGCTGGTCATTCGAAATCTGGATCTCATTCTGAATTACAGAGTAGTTATTGGGACATCTGAGTTAACCTTTTACCATATATGAATACTCTCAAATTTAAATACAGCAACTCTGGCATAAGTAAATTCCCAGGAAGGCACTTCATTGTTCTGAAGAAAGGTCACTGGACCCAAAACATTAACTCTGTTTCTCTCTCCACAGATGCTGCCAGGCTTGCTGAGATTTTTGAGCTATTTCTGATTTTGTTTCTGATTTTCAGCACCTGCAATTCTTTATTTCTTTTTTGTTCAATGTAGAAACAAGAACGTAGGAGTAAGAGTAGACCATTCAGCTCTTTCAGCCTGCTCAATCATTCAATATGACCATGCTTGATCTCACTCACTTCTTTAGCATTTTTACACTTTATTGTATTGCATTTAATTTTGATAATTATACACCACATTGGTTTTGAACACTAAATACTTGGTAATTAGATGCACAAGGTCAACTCTGCAATCAAAATTATTGTTTGAATGATCAAACCTAGTTTGGGAAGCAATTTGTTAGGAATTTTGATTTGAAGAAGATGTGAGAATGTGTTTACAATTAACAAGTTGTCAAGAACACAACGGAACCTTGTGTTCATAGTTAATTAAGGTATCAGTCTTGGCAGTGTGTCAAATGCTCAAACTTCACAGACTTGAGCACAGAATGTAGCCTGATACCTCCACGCAGTTCAGGCTGAGCGTGACATTTTTGGATGAGAGATTAAAACGAGGTTCTCTCTGTGGTGTAAAAGATCAGTTGAAGTGAAAAAGAATTTCTTAGTGCTTAACATTTCTTACTGGTTAACATTTATCACACAACCAACATCATTGAAACAGTGACTAAACTTCAAAAGTACTTTATGGCTGTGAGGCAGTTTGGAATATCCTGTGGTTGTCGGAGGCACTATATTAATGCAAGTTATTTCTTTCATTTCAATTTGAATCTTGTTTAAATTAAATTCTGAATTTTCAAAGGGAGAGAGAGAGATACAGACTAGCTAATACGAAACTTAGGGGAGGAAATTAATGAAAGGGAAAAAGTGATTCCCTCTTGTAAAAAGTAAAAGTCAGGGTATATCACCATTATTCCACATGGTTGAATAATATAACAAACTATGATATGAAAGATTCATATCTATGGACTTTGTCTGACCGCTTTAATTAATTTTCCATCTTTCACCTATTCCACGTACATTTTGGGCTGGATTATTCCATTTGTAGTTTTAGTGTGGTGCCGATTGAGTTACATGGCCTTTGATTGTTATGGCTTGTGGTGAATTTTCTCATGCAATCGTTTGCTTTTCACCTAATTAATTATACAACTATGTTTCTCAGAGATTTACATTCCAGAGAGAGGTGGAAGTGTTCACCTCTGGCAAGCCCCCTAGGTTACATGCCTCTGACACCATAGTTAAGCCCAGCTGCACACAACTTCACACATTTCAAGCCAGAACTATCTCCCAACCAGCGGTGCTCGACCTTGAAAATATCTCAGTGGAACAGCACATTTGCTCCTTACAACAGGACAGGGATCAGGAGGGGTGGGTAGATAAGGTTTTTGACTGAAGGGCAAAATGCCTACAGCTGATCACCAAATGAGGCAATGCCAAGAAACCCAGATAGCCCGGTCAGAAATTACAGCATGGGTCAGTGCTGTGCCTTGTGTGAAAGAGACTCCTCAGTGTGCTGTAAGAAAGGCAATAACCTCCTGTGCTCGGTGAGGATAGTTATTACCATCTTCACTCTGCTACCACATGCTCAAGGGTCAGCACTCAGCCTAACCCAACGGCATGTGCTGCAGCTCTGACCTTGATGTAACACTGAACTAAACAGTCGCAAGTCATTCCCTGCCTGACCGACAGATTTACTGATCAATGCTCATTCACACGCTGTCTACTTCTCCCTCTTCACTAAAAATAAAACATAATTGCAGTAGCTGGCCAGCCTGTTTCTCAGTGCTAACGTCAACATGTGCTAAGCAAGCAACATGAAATAGACAAGAGGCTGGCAGTCAAATGAGTTCTGTATCCGTATCAGCACAAAAAGATCCCGTTCAGTTCGTGAAATGTGCAGTGAAGTGAATTGGCAGAAATGAGTAAGTTGTAGGTGTGTGTCAGCTCCATAGTAAAGTGTTGCAGGCCCGAAGTGGTGTCTGATTTGGTTCAAGAGCAAGCGTGATGATGTGGGGAGGCTAATACTTGCTCAGATTTAGTCGCTTGGGTGACAGGTCAAGGAGGATGCTGGTCATGCACCATGCAGGGACACTGTGCAGAAGAAGCAGTTGCATGATGGCTGGGCCATGCAGTCAGTGAGCTGCAGCTCTGATTTACCTGTTTGGAATTTGTGCTGTCTAACTTCTTGATGCGGGAAAGGAGAATTGGAATTGGAAGTGGGAGGGCTCTGGTCTGCAGAGAGGTAACACTGCAGGTTTGGCGCAAAGAGAATTCGGTGAGAAGAGAACAAGGTTTTTTGTTTTCCTTTTTCTTTCTTTATCATCAGTCTCAAGGTGACCAGGAGATGAAAAGCTGCATGAGGTGGGGCGAGTTTGACAACAGTCAAGAGTGACATGGCAGGGAAAACTTGGAGCCAGCACAGGACAAGTGTCAAACTGCCTTGGTAAGTAAGGCCAGGTAAGTACTTCTCTTATCTGGTCGTTAAAGTAAAATTGGTTTTTAGGTTAAGAATGTTTGAAGCATGAGAAAATAAAGTAAGCACCTTGGTATATGTTTGTCATTCATTAATCTTGGAGAAGTAAATAGAAAGAGAGTAATTTGAGGAAATGTCATGGCAAGGCAGCTTGCCTCAGTTGGAATGCTCCTCCTGTGTGCTGTGATGACATGGGCAGGACATTTCTCCAATTGTAGTTACAGGAAATCCATATTTTGCACCTGGAGCTTTGATTGGAATCACTATGGAGCATCCACAAGGCTGAGATCATCATAAATAGCATGTAAATGAGGTACTCACACCACAGGTGAAGAGTGTAGAGGCAGAAAGAGAATGGGTGACCACCAGTCAGAGTGAAGCCTCCAGGAAGGGAGTCAGGAGTTCTCTGGGCTATCTCTCTCTTTAACAAATTTTTGTCTTGATTGAGTGACTGCAGAACATCCTGAACGGATCTTGCATGTTTGCAAGATCAGGAATAGGAGAGCAAACAGAATGTGTGACTGATGGGACAGTGTAGGAGGGAGGGATTTAGATTCTTAAGGCATTGGGACCAGCTCTGGGGAAAGTAGGATCTATATAAGCTGGATGAGTTGCATTCTAGCAGGACTGTGACCAACATCCATGCAAGGTATTTGCTCATCATTAGGGAAAGGGATTAAACTGGGATGGCAGGGAAACGGGAACATGGCTGAGGAGACGAGATGGAAATGAAAAGCAGAAAAGTGGAAGGCAAAAGTGGAGGGCAGAGGAAACAAGTACGAGCAGTGAATAAGATTATAGTACAAAAAAGCCGTTAAAATGTCAAACAGATAAGTCTAAAGATCCTATATCAAAACATACAGAGCATCCACAATAAAGCAGAGAAATTAGTAATTGCAAGTACAAGGACATGGCTCCAGGGTTACCACGGTTGAGAAATGAACACCCAAGGGTATTCAATCTTTAGGAAGGACATGCAAAATGGAAATACAGCTGGTACGGCATTGGTAGTGAAAGATGAAATCAGAGAGAAAGAATATTGGCACAGGAAATCGAGATGCGGAATCAGTCTGGGTAGGGCGAAGAAGCAAAAAGAAACAAAACATTCATTGAGACTTGTCTGTAGCCCTTTGAACAGCAGCAACAAGATATGAGATGGTATTAGATGGAAAATTAGAGATGCTTGCAACAAAGATGCTAAAAATATTACTAGTAATTTTAATTTACATATCGACGGGGCAAACCATATTAGTATTAATACTGTGATGGAAGAATTACTGGAGTATGTACAAGATTATTTTTACACTAAGATTTTGAGAAAACAGGCTACCCTAAATTTGTTTTGTGCAATGAAAAAGGGTTAATTAATAATCATATTGTGAGAGGTAATTTAAGAAACAGTGACCATTGCATGATAGAGTTCTCCATTGGGATAGAAAGTGAAGTAATCCAATCCAGTAGACTGTAAGGACTTCTATAAGTATTTAAAAGTGAAAAGATTAGTGCAGACAAGTGTAGGCATTTTACAGTCTGGAATTGGAGAATTGAAAATGGTGAACAAAGAAATGTAAGATAAATTAAACATATTTTTTATTCTATATTCACAGAAGAAGACAGAAATAAATAATGCTGGGGAAGTAAGAGTCTTGAATAGGAGGGATTGCAGGAGATTAATTGGGTAAAAAACAGTGCCAGGGAAATTAATGGAAGTCAAAATTGTATATCCCCAGGCCCTAATAATTGACATCCCAGGGTGCTAAAGGAGGTGATCATGGATTTGCAGATACATTGGATTCTGTAAATTTTGGAATAGTCCCTAGAGATTGAAGGTTAGTTAAAAGATTGGTAGGCATTTAAAAAGTGAAGGTGAAAACTGTGAATTAGAGATTGATTATCTTAGCATCAAAAAATGCTCAAGTCTATTTTAAATGATATGGTAACAGGATGATTAGCAAACACCAATAGGATTACGCAAAGTCAATATTGATTTATGAAAATCTACAGGAGATTTTTGAGGATGTAATTAGCAGAAAACATGAGGATAAATGAATGGATTGGTAGACTTGGATATTCAGAGCGCTTTTCATAAAGTCCCACATAACAAATTGTGTGCTAAATAGAAACAAGGAAGATTGGGGATAGTATGGACTGGCATGGTTTGAGAATAGTTTAACCGACCGGAAATAGCTTGAATAATTGAATCATTTCTCAGAGTAGAAGATGGTGACAATTGGTCACTGCCCACTGGTCTCTAACAGATTCTAACACCATACATTTCCTCTCAATTGACACCCAGATAAGCACATGTGAGGGACAGACAGTTGGGCAATATAAGCTCCTCCGTGGCCTGCTGCCTTGACCTGTTAATAGCCACTTGGTCAGGCCTAGGAGGAGGCCCTCAGGTATGCTGACAATCCAGCCATACGTGGGACACCCATAGATTAGGAGTGTCAAGTTGATGTCCAACCAAAGGTCAAATTTCACCATTTCTATGATGAAATGTGAATGTGTGTTCCAGAACATTAGGAAGTAGTAGAAAGTGAGGACTGCAGATGCTGGAGATTAGCGTGGAGAGTGTGCTGCTGGGAAAGCACAGCAGGTCAGGCAGCATCCGAGAAACAGGAGAATCAATGTTTTGGACAGAAGCCCTTCATCAGGAATTCAATTCTTTTGCTCCTCAGATGCTGCCTGACCTGTTGTGCCTTTCCAGCACCACACTCTCGACTCTGTTCTAGAACATCAGCCTGGGTTTCTGCAATTACTCATCCAATGACATTACCTCAACACCATTGCCTCCAGGGTACTCCCTCTATTCCCAATGCAGGCTACTGGCCTCCTTTAATTCAACCAATGAAAACTCCAAACAAACCTAATCCACTCTCGGTCAAGCACATGATCACTGTTGCCGGGTGCAGGAAACTTTGGATCCCCATGGCAATGTTTGGCTGCACCTGGCAGGGCCTAAACATTCCACCCATTCATTTATTTACACAACAAAATTTTTTTGCTTGTCGGCCGAAGTAGGATTAAGTATGATTTATGCCTAAAATAAATGTTGTCAATGTAGTTTTGAAGCAAACAATTTTGTTGAATGTGATTTAGTTAAAATACATAAAACTATAATTCAAAGAGATGCATCTGAAATTATGGTACTTTTACTATGGTTTACCGTGAGGCTATGGTACTTTTATCACCAGAAAATCAGTCAGGAATGGAGCAAGTTTCCTCAAGAACTAGTGTCCCTGCTTTTCTGGGCTGTCCCTTTGGTAATTAGAGTCAAGCAGCACAGTCTGTGGCTGTTGTTCCTGGCTTGCAGCGTCGGAAATAGTGTGCAGTTATCTTCATGTATGTCTCCAGAGGAGTGGAAAAATGTGCATTTCCATATTGCTTGCTATGACATTCCCCGAGAAAAGCATCCAACATCTTGGTTACATAATTCGAAATTGCATGATAAAACTCACTTCAGGCCATGACAGATTGAACTCACCACCACCCTTGGAAATGGAAAAATACAACCCATGGCTTTTGTTCAGCAATCAGTTGTCAATCATACATGTGATGCAGTTGGTTTGCATAATTTGGTTGCAAGACCTGAAGTGAGCATACAACAACACCAGCAATATTTACAACGGTGAATAATTAATGCAAACCGCAGACATGGAAGGACAGATCATCAATATTCCAATTACAACTTTGCAGGATTTACAGTCAACATTTTACGAAGCAATCAAACTTTAATTCATCACAAATTACAGGCATCTTTAATCTGATAAAAAAAATCTTATGTGCCAGTCTACTTGTTGAACCTGGGCAGTCTCAGTTCTGTTATGAAAGATATATGGCTCCACTGTCGCAGTTTCACTTCTTGGGGTAATACCTGGTGTGATTTGTGCTCTCTATGCTCTGAGCCATTCAGTCCTCCACTTGCTTCAGATTGAAATATTTAATAATAATTGACATCCCTATGTTCTGATTCAGACAGTCCATAGGTACAGTTAATGCCTGTTAAAATAATGTTGCTAAATATCCACGTTTTAACAGGTTGCAAAGTTCTGTATGAATTTTTCAGAATTATCATTAAGCAAGTTTAACAAATGTACTTTGTGCTTTTAACTTTGAAAACAATTCTGGACAGAAAGATTTCTCATACCAGTGTTAAACATAGGATAAAACAATTTGTGCTGTCATTGGCTGTCCATCTCTGACTATGTGTATAAACGTCATGATTTAGAGATGCCGGTGTTGGACCGGGGTGTACAAAGTTAAAAATCACACAACACCAGGTTATAGTCCAACAGGTTTAATTGGAAGCACACTAGCTTTCGGAGCGACGCTCCTTCTATCACCTGATATCACCTAATGAAGGAGCATCGCTCTGAAAGCTAGTGTGCTTCCAATTAAACCTGTTGGACTATAACCTGGTGTTGTGTGATTTTTAACTATGTGTATAAACATTCAGGTTAAAGTAATTTTTTCTCTTTGTTAAATTCAGCCCAGCAGAAAATAGATCTCAGGTGAGAGTAAAGATTTGAAGATTATTTTCCACTATTGAACATAAATATACTTTACAGAACGAAAGCAAAGGTAGTTGTGTAGTAATTAATTATTGTATTTTTAATTTATTTCCAATCCCCTGTTTGCTGGCAGTTAGTAATATAAGAATGAATATTTATTTATTGATATTTAAGTTTGTTGGATAATAAATGTTTAATGTACACACTTGGTAATAGATATTTTTGTTTATGCCCTTATTTGTGAATATTTGATGAAGGAAGAGTTGAACATGCATGTGTTCCCTTCTGGGTACCCTGAAATGTGCTGATCTTCACATATGTGACTCTACTAAATTTAATATCCATGTGCATGATGGCTTATGCATTTGAGCACATGGATTGGAAATGTACCTGCTTAATGTGTTGTAGATGTATCTGTTTATTAATGGAAGAATGTAACACTGGTTACTGTAAAGATGAAGTTAATATTTCTACTTAATGTGTAGCTGTTTTTAATCTATAAAAAGTGCAAGTATTCAGCCTGTCTATTTGTGGCCTTAATTTATTAACAAGTATTGTGCGCCTATTTAATGTATATTTGAATATATATTTCATTTATATATGTGGGATTGTTTAATAGGGCAAATATGTTGCTTAATTTATAGATTAGTATGTGTGTTCATCTCTTCATGAAACAATATGTATTTAAAACTGTTGTAAGAGAGTGTGAGTGTTCTGTTCAGTGTTACAGTTTGAAAACCAATTTTATAAGATTTGCTTTTTGTTGGTGCTCCTTTCCCACGGTCAGTTTGTTTGTTTTTGTCTCCTCCCTGTTTATTTCACTCTGGTTTGAACAATAGCAATGATGTGAGAGCTGAAAGACACTGAGTTCTCAAATCTGCCACTAAATATCTGGACGTGATTTTGTTCCCAGGGATAAGAAAGAGAAGAATCAAATAAAACTTCTGCACACTAGTGCAATCAACCAGGCCTGATTACCATCTACACAGCTAACAATTATAATGGTTCACATAAAATAGTCGATTTAGGACAACTGACTTTAATTTCAGTGTTTATGGTGACCACATATTAACTTATATCCGTGAATGAAATACTCTCATTGTTGTCTTAATATCGAGCAAATGACTAGGTTCAATTTAAAATTGAAGATGAGGAGAAAAGAACAATTGGCTGGTCAGCAATATTGGTACAGAAAGGGCTTTTCAGTTATGATTTTTATATTTTGTTACTGATCTTAAGGAATTTTAAGCAAGATATTCTCTTTGAAGCACAGTATGTTCTGAGTTATAATTAACCGTTGATAAACAACATGGAAATGTATAATACAGTTTATTTCATCCAGACTGCATTATGCATGTCTTAACTTTCTGTAGTTTTCCTATTGTTCTCAATGCTGTAGATAACTATGCAGACCATTAGCCAAGCATTGAATATTTTGGATGACAATTGAGCAACAATGGCACTTGAGCAGACTTTTTAGCTTCTCTCTTTTTCTCTGTTATTGCAAAATGTATACTGTCTTTATCTCTCATTTACACACAATCCATTCCTACAGGCTGAGCACATAAATCTATTGTTGACACTTCTGATAACATACGATTCAAACGAACAACATTCACTCAATTTTCTATATGAGTAGTTTTCATGCTGAGTGCTTATACTTCCCTCCTTTTAAGTTCCAGAAGTAAAGTTCTCTCAGGTTTGAACAATATGCTTAATCATGACACCTGCTGCTCCACTGTAGAGTTTTACACTCACTGTCTAGGGATGCCACATTGGTGCCATTAATAATCAGCTGTTGAGCCACTGATTTGGAGTATTTCTTAGATTACAACATCTCAAATGAATTTAAATTAGAATTTTTGCAATAGTCAAAAACTGGAAACTTAATGATGTTGCCAAAAGTGTAATCACATCCTGTAGCAATGTCCTTCCTGATTCCCCTTTGCTGGCTACGGAATATTTATGCTCCGTGACTCACCCGCAAGCTGTGTGATTGTTTCTTTAAGGGTGATAAAGTTAAGTGTCAAGTAAATGGTGGCTATTTTAACTTTATGTGTTCATAGGATGTAGGTGTTGCTTGCTATTACAGCATTTATTGCCCATCCCTGATTACCCAGAGGGCAGTTGCTATGGGTGCGGGGTCACATGCCAGCCAAACCACATAAAATTTCCTTTTGTGAAGGACATTAGTAAACCAAAGATTTTTACAACTATTGATAGAGCTAACATGGTTGTCATGACTAATTTCTTAAAATTACATTTAAATTTTGCCATCTGCCATGGTGGGATTTGAATTCATGTTCTCTGAATATCCATGGGTCTACTGGCCTACCAGGCCAGAGGCCACTACCACTAAACCATCACCTCCCCTCAAAAGCATGTAACACATATTTCCAAATCACTAAAGGTATTGTTTTTTCCTTATTATTTACTTCCATGGAGTACATGTACAAAGCAGGGCTACTTGAATAATAAAGGTAGTGGCACAACCATCTCATGCCACAGGAGAAGTAGGGCATTCTGCACAAGCAAGAGGTCTTGAGGAAGGTTTTAGGAGTTCTGGCAATTTTGATTTGATCTTAGCAGCAGAAACAATATTCTGTAGCAGTGCTCCTCGGCTATTACCACTCCAAGATTGTATCTTTCCTGGGATTCTCTGATTGACCTGAGGTTTTCTCATATCACTTCATTTCACTAGGGAATCAGCAGTCTTTGCCAATAATAAGTTCAGATCAGATCTGTCCTTCAGATGAAATATTGCTGTCTATTAACCAATTCAATCATTACAATGACCTAAATAATCAATAACAATACTGATATTGACATTGATCCACTTCACAGCTCCAATCAATTTCATTGGACTATTGTTACTCTTCTCATTTAGACATAACTGCTTCATAATCTCAGGCTGCTTTATTATCCAAATATGACTCATACTGGAGCAGTGCCTTTGATAATGGGGGTGATGAAGTCTGGCTATTTCATCTCTGAGATTTCACCTGTGATTCCTAGAGGATCTATCCATGGGGATCACTGGTTGGTGTGACTTCATGTGGAGTTTTTGGCCACTGCAGCAACCGTTTTAGCATGGCCATAGAAAATATTGCAATATTTTGGAAATATAAGCTTCAGTTTACTGCATATTGAATAATGATAGGTCTCACTCACTAGTCTTGGAACCTGTCATCAATTTGTCACTGATTTCACTACATTCACTTTATCAACCTCTAACTTTAAATCCTGTTTTACTCACATATTGTCTGCCGGCAACCTCTTATTTTTGAAGCGAGACTAGTTCTAGATTCTTACTTAGGAGGAAACATTTACAATCAGCCATGGCATGGGTGAGATGCCAGAGGATTGGAGGGTGGCTAAAGTTCTGCCTTTATTTAAGAAAGGCTGTAAGGAAAAGCCTGGGAGCTATGGACCTGAGTCTGTCATTGGTGGTAGTAAGTTGTTGGAGGGGATTCTGAGAGATAGGATTTATATGCATTTGGAGAGGCAAGGACTAATTAGGATAGTTGGTAAAGGTGTACTGGGACCAGCTTGCAAGAGATACCTTATCTCTCAAAAGGGGGTTTCTAAAGAAACAGTTCAGACTGCTATTGGCAGGTTAACTATGAATGATTTGGATTTCTCATTGCAAGACAACCAAAAGTCTCACTTCAGTGGAGATAGCTGATCGTCCTAATGACCAGCTGAATCCATGAATGTTGGCTCTCCATTGTGGTGAAAATCCAGGCCTAGAAGCTTGTTGCCAAGGAGCTTGAATGCACAGGTTTACTCTCGGCACAATAAAACATTTCTGCCGTATTTGATTTTATCAATAATGGATGGTGTCCTGGCAATCAAAGGTATTCTCCATATTCATTACAAAGTTTTAGATTTGAACTGATTGAATTATTTCAGGCACACTCATTAAATAACCTTAAATTATTATAAAGACCTTTAAAGTAGTCTTTTTTAAGAGACTTGCTTAAGGTCTGGGAAATTTCCAAGCTAGAGTTCTGGCTGTCAGAAATACTGATGTCAGGAATTCCAATCTTTGAATAGCTTCAGCAAGAGTCTGGTCAGAATCACAAGTGCATACGTGAAGAGTAGCAGGAAACAGTTAACCCCTTCATGTTGTAACTATCATATCTGCACTACATCAGTACATTGATTAAGATTGGTAACTTGTAGCAATTGAAATTAAATGCTATTAGGAATCTGATGGATGTTCAACAGCTTACCTCAACAAGTGATTATTGTCAAAAGATACAATCTTCAGGAAAACAAAGAGAATCTGATGGCAAACTGGACTGACATTTTTTTCCAAAATTTGTTGTTTTCCTGTCTCCATACCATCTCCAAGGACGAGGGAGAATATAGTCTCGTGATATACTTTCCTAACTCATGTTAATCCATTTCGCAACAAATGTCAAATTGGGTAGACCTTCCACCTAGTTCGGTTGTAAGTGCTTTCCCTTTTATGCTGAAGAGGTCCAAAGGCCTAACATAATTAAATTTAAACAATCTGCTTTGATACCTCTCTTCCACTCAAGTCTCCATCTTTGTAAGGGTGTGCACATTACTTGGAATCTATAACGGTGCTACTAGCACAGAGTTTTTATTCTGACGAAATGTTTTGCACTTCTGCTTAGTGACATTTGGCTAAGTGCAGACCAAATGTGAGCCCACAAGATGTTGCTTACCATTTCAAAATATAAAGGCATAATAAATTTATGGGGGAAAAGACAGCATTTGGGCAGAGTTCAACAGGGCATACTGCTAGAGAAGAGAGATGGAGAGGGAGAAGGACTCTAATCAGGAGGGCATTATCCTATGTGAACTTAAACAGCAATCAGTCCTTTAGACAATAGTGCTTTACTGAGGAGTTCCTCAGTGATATTTGCCAATTGCTGCAGCTACAACTTTAACTTCAGAATAGTGCAAGAACTGCATTGTCAGAATCTATGAATGTTATCATGATATGAAGCAGCTGACTGGTGGAGCCTTGCTGACCTTCAATGGTGGAGACTGCAGATAGAGAACTTCTCAAGCTACTCAGGTCCAGAAAGCTCAACTTCAAAGTGCACTGTCTTCACTTGGATACAAATAGTCTGATCTAGCTATGTTAAAAACAACTGCAAAGGAACTGGTAAATGATGATGGCAGGAATACAAATGCTGTAATTCTCAGGGATACTCCATGGAACCCCTGCCACTACTGAGAGTGATGTCTCAGTAAGCTTGGGAATCCAGTGGAGGATAGTTGTGAACTCTGCAAACCCCTTTGAACAGTGTTCTCCACAGTTTGATCTTACACGATTTCAGTCTGAGTTTCAACCACAGCTTTCAGACTTTTCATGGAAGTTGCTGATGCTGCAATGGAACCCAAGTCTTTGGCCATCACACACTGCATTATGTTTGGGTACACATGATGGAATTGGGCAACCTGGAAAGATTGGCTTCCATGATCAGTCCAAAATCACCGTGCAAAGTTGGTGTCAGACTCCTCCATACTCCTTGACATTGAAAGCAGGCTCTCTGGTAGGCTAGTCAATGCACTTTGTTGTATTAAGTCTCCAGCTTTCTTCTATGGTCAGACTAATCAAAGTCCTCGCCCAAATACACTGCCGCAGAATTCTTTTGCAACCCTGCCTTTTAAGCTGGCAGTTACACTGTCCTTACCCCATGCCCTGGCTGCAGATCAGTCATGCTCAGTGCCTCCCCATGGACACTTTCTGCCTCTCCTCAGATATCCTCCATAATGGCTGAAAGTGTGAATTCAATGATTTCTTGGTGTTCCTCCACTGCCTGGTGATATTGCAGACCTTCAGTATCTGAAAGGAAAAAACCATGAAGATTGTGGTGAGGGGAGAAAGGAAGATAAGACATATATGTTAACACTATCAGCAGCTAGTGGTCAGAAACCACTATAGGATGATGGGAAAGTAGAAAGTGAGAAGGTAGATTTGATGTGAGCATGCCAATGTGTTCAGTGCTGTCATTGATCAGTCTCAGCGATGGCTCTTTCAGTATTAATCGCACCATTTCCTCTGGGAGAACAGATTACACAGGCACACCTCCACCCTGCTCTGATTAGCTCCTGCTGCTTTTGATTATGTACCAACTCAAGCTTGTGCCAGTGAGTGCCAAGCCGTGTCTGCGTGATTTCTACCAGGTGGTCTGGCTTTCTCCCACAGTTCAAAGATGTGCAGGCTAGGTGGATTGTCCATGACAAATGTTGGGAACTGGGATAATGTAAGGGGCTGAGTCTGGGTTGGATGCTCTGCATAAGGGGCAGTGCTGACTCAATGGTCCAAATGTCCTCTTTCCACTTTGTGGAGATTCATTTGATTCTAATATGTTTGGTTGATGTGGCTATCATTGCAAACACTAGGTCAAACATCCTACCAGTAGCACAGTGGGAGCACATTCAGTGCAATTATTCATCAAGATAGTTCACCACCACTTTCTCAAAGACACTTGGGATGCGTAACAAATGTTGCTCTTGCCTGCAACACCCACATCTTGTCAAGAGAGAAAAAAACTTGATGGTACGTTCATGTTTTAAGATGTGGGTGTGAGGTTTATAATGATATTAGGTATGTGAGGCAAGGTGAAGCGGGTATGAGTTCTGATTGATAGAGATTAGTACTAAGTGATAGGGTTGTGTTGATTTGGATGGTGTCTGAGCCTAATGGTTCGTCAGTGGATTATGTTATTTGAAGGTTCATTCACTGACCTTGAACCCTGATATGAAGCCATTAAACCATCAAGCACATTGAATGCAGTGTATGCCCTCTATAAGATGCACTGCTACAGTAACCTGCTAAGTCTCCTTTTTTAGCACCTTCCAAACCCATGACTCCAACCACATAAAAGAACAAGGCCAGTGGATACACAGGCACAGAACCACTTGCAAGTTCTCCTGAAGTAGACAACTTGAAACAAAAATGTGATGATGGGTGGAATTGTTTAAGGATCTGTGTGACATGGACTATGGCAAGAAGTGTAATAGAATAGAATGAGAAATCTGGCATTACCATCTTGATGCTGGGAGCATCTCATGCCATCTGTTACACTTTTGACAAGTGGCAAAAGTGAGTTTTTTGCAAGACAGCAGCAAATTGTCAAATAGAGGGGAATTAAAGCTTCTTAGGCACCTTGTTGGTGACCCAACTCACCTCATTATTATTTAGTTTCCTATCTTACTGAATTTGCCAAGTAAGTTAGATGTTGAGAGAACTCAATATGGAATCCAGAGCAACTACCTGGCAGATTCAACTCACCATGGGCTGCAAGTGACCTCCATGTTATGTTAAATCAAACTGCAGCTCAGGGCACGATTCAGGGCACCAGGCTCATGCCCCACCCACCCACACCTCCTCCCCCTGGTGTCCATGGATATTTGCCAATCCTTGACAACCATCATGGCACACCTCTGACACATAGGCAGGGTACTCTGGAAGCACAGACTTGTATCGCAGGACACAATGGTAACTAGCATTGGAAGGCTGCAGAAGGAACATTTTGGATGCACAGACAGGGATCCAGTCAAAGGATTGGCCCAACGACCATCTCAGGGCATCTTGCTTCTTCTTTTAGTGCTTGCTCACTTAGAATCTACCTGCTTGTCTGGAGTGTCCAACTCCTGCCTTGCCTTGCATTGTCAATTATTGAGAGTTGTAATGGATTGAAGAGGTGACATGGATGTTGCATGGTAGCAGTACTGGTTTTGACTTTAAACAGCCAGGATTCTCTCCTAGAGGCAGCCACACGGACACTTCCTCTGTGGTCTCAGTTCTCTCATCCCAAGGTTCAGGAGTTGAACGATGAGGGAGCTGGGCATTGCTTCTAGGTGGTGGTAGAGATATGGTGGTGCCTGAAAGGCACAAGAGAGAGAAGGTGTTTGGCCAATGGTTCTGAAGTGGTGAGCAATGACTGGTGCTGACAGCAGAATTAATGTGAGAGTTGCAGTGGAATGATGGATGGGACGTTTTAGAAGTTCCCCAGTAGTAGGCCCGGTCTTGGCCTGCAAGGGCAAGATTCTCTGTTTGTAGTTGGTGCATTGTGAAATATCCTTCCAGGCATCCTTCCCCCATAATAGCCTCTCCCTGCCCTCCTGGAGGCTATGCTCTTCTGCAGTGTGAGAAATAAGAGGAAAGTGGGTGACACGGATTTTAGTGCAGGTGAAGGTGTTTGAAAGGTGGTGAGGTGTTCAGAGGAGATAGCACAGAGACCATGCATGATGAGTGCTGTGGAAGGTTGGGGGAGTGAGAGCTTGCAAGGGAAGGTGTTGCAGGCAGCAATGAGACAGGCAGAACATGAACCTTGGTGGGAGGTGGGTACAGTAGTAGAGATACAGTGAGTGTGAAATAGCAGAGTATGTCACTTACCCTGGCACAGCGGAAGTCACTGAACTTCCTATGGCATTGCTGGCCTTTCCTGCACATAATGAGGATGGCAGTGACCTGGGTGACGGCCAGGGACCAGCTGCCAGTATC
The DNA here is from genome assembly GCF_047496795.1 of Chiloscyllium punctatum. Lineage (NCBI taxonomy): Eukaryota > Metazoa > Chordata > Chondrichthyes > Orectolobiformes > Hemiscylliidae > Chiloscyllium > Chiloscyllium punctatum. The sequence continues at coordinate 30,527,481 of NC_092765.1, forward strand.
TGGAGGCATTGGTTCCTCTGCCAGTCTTCCAAAATGAGGACATCTCTCTTTGACCAGGATCTTCGGACCCTTGTTTCACCATCATCATCTCCTTCTCTGCCATGTTCAGGTTCTATCCATCAATGAGCAGGGCAGCTTTGGATTTGCAGTGCTTGTGCACAGGCACAGTCACATTTTAAAGATGATGTAGAGACAAGGGAGGCTGGACTTTTGGCAGATATTCACTGAACAGTGAGTTTTTTTTCTGGGACTGGTGCATGGAGTCAGACAGGAAGGTCACCATGGGGCAGAGTGGGTAAGCAATGAGACAAGTTTGATAAGATACAGCAAGAGAATTTGCAAGGGCCCATAGTGAAAATCTCTCCAAAAAAAATTAAACACAACTCGCACGTAGTCAAAAAAACCAAATATTCAGTTTGAAAAGTTTTTCTGTCAAAGAGTCGTGAGTCTTAGGCACTCTCCTTTTGAAAAGGTGGCGAAAACAAAGTTCCTGATTATTTTTAAGGTAAAGGTAGATGGATTCTTATTTAGCAAGGGGATGAAAGGTTATCGGAATTAATGGGGATGGAGATCAGACCAGCCAATGATCTTACTGAATGGCAGATCATGTTCAAAGGGCTAACTGTCCGACTGCTGCCAATTGCTCCTATGCTGCTTCAAGTCACACATACGGAGCTTAACTGAAACTATATTACCATTCCTTCACTATTATTGTGTCAATGACCTTGGAAGATCCAGTTGCATTGTGGGTACACCTACCACACATCGACTACAGCTGTTTAAGAAGGCAGTTCAGCATCTTCTCAAGAGCATTCAGAATGGGCAATAAATGTTGGCCCAAACAGTGGTGTGCACATCCTACTGTTGAATAATAATAAAATAATGTATTCATCCTTGCTTAAAGCGTGCTGCTTCTTGAAAATTCCCACCAGTGAACCATTTTATACTATTTATATTACTTTTCCCTGTTGATGGTGCTTGATTTACCTGCAATGAGACAGCTAAATTCAGGAAGTTGGTGGAATGGGAAATCAAATGGAGAATAAAATTTTCTGCCTTACTTCTAAAATCAATAAGTTTTCATTTCTCCAGCTAATATTCTATCTGGCACATTCATGCCAACTCAGTTAATCTGTCTGTATATCCCTCATAGCTTAATTTCCCACCGGACTTTGTATTTGCAGCTAGCTTGGATCTATTGTCCTCAGTCTCCATCTTATTCATTGATATAGATTGTACATCGTTGAGGCCCACACACTGATCTTTGCAGTACCCAGCTAAGTACGGAGGAACCTCAATTATCCGTCATTGAATTATCTGAATTTCTGATTATCTGGCAAGATCGCAAGGTCCCAGTGCTTGGCTAAACTGTGTTATCCGGCATTCAATTATCTGAACATTCGATTATCCAACAAAATACTCCATGCCTGTGTCATTCGGATTATCGAGGGTTCTCTGTACAGCCTGCCAAATCAAAAATACCCATTTATTCCTCTTATGTGTTTTTTATCTGTCACCAATCTTTAAGCCATACTAATACATCAATTTTATAGACCATAACTTGGCAAAGCAGCCTCTTCAGTGGTACCTTATTGCATGCTTTTTGATAGTCAAAAAAAGCTAAAACTAATGGTTTCCCCTTGTCTACCTTATTAGATACAATCTTAGAAAACTCTAACAGTCACTTAAAGCACAATTTCATAGAATCCTGCTGACTCTGAGCAAACATATTATAATTTCCTAAGTGTCAATTATCACATCTTTAATAATAGTTTCCAGGGTATTCTTTATTTATTTTTCTACCTGGAATATAGGGCAAAATCTACATAATACAAATCTCTGATCATGAAGTATATCTGGAAAGTAAAACAAGTTCGGATTTGATTGGCTATGTTGTCATTCTTTGCTGTTTCAAAGGACAAAACAATGGACACCAGTACCACACTGACACTATTCACTCTGCACTGCATTTGTTGAGAATAACACCAGGAACTCGGCAAGCTTTTCACTAACTTGCTGTGCTGTAGTCAATTCATCACCCATATGGCATCTAAATAGGACTTAAAGTATTTAGGATTTCATGGTTAATAAATTTCAATCATGCCTCGAAAATAGTATATGGCAGAACTATAAGAGAAATTTTGTTGCTTGCAGGAACTTGGAAACTCAACCAAATTATAAATTGGTAAAATCTACAAAATCCACAGACCCCTGGAATTTTTCAAATTCTGCTTATTATGGTGATGCAACATTTGCTTGTTGAAAAGTGCAGAAAACGTACACAATTTGAGCTTTGGCCAAGAACTCCATTTCCTGATTGACAAGGCCAATCTTATGTCCACAGAATTATCAGTCTCACAGTTAAATAGTGACAGCAGCAGTTTCAGATAGCATCTAATTACAAAAATGTGACAGGAGAAAAATGATTCCGTTCATTGCTGTCAGCTCCAAACAGAGAAGTATTTCTTTGGCGATAAGGAGACACTGGTCCTCTTCTACTGTTGACACGTTCTCAGCGCCAGCTCTGACTCAAAGTGTGGGAACCTTTGAAGGGAGGATGAGTTTGCTGATTAGAACTTTAGGGGCCAAGATGATTCCTGTCATCACAACGTAGGAATCCATCACAATTCACCGTGTGAGTGTGGCCTGACCTAGATGGAGCAAAGCAAGAAATAATTTCTTCAAGGGACTTAGGTTATTTTCCAGTTGATTTTCTCTTTGTTTAACTTACTTGGGAAGATTTCAATTAAATTGAATGGCTTATTGTCATATGTATATTTTAAAAAATAAAAAGTGTTAAGTGTCGCCACCCTCCAGCACCATTTTGAATTACTGAAAAGACATTACTAAAGTAGAGTTTACCTTTCTCTTCCCTTCTTGTTCCTCCTCTGTTGCTCCACTTGACATTGGCTGGAGTCTCTGTAATGGGCTCCAGGTATCAGTTACGACCCTCCGTTATTGCCATTCCCATGACTGATGCGTCTGAGCTGGAGCCATGGGCCAGTTTTCATACATCTGGAGCCCCAACCAATGCTCATCCAGATAATGCCAACAGACTATGCTCTCAGTGGTTCGCCGCCGTTCACTCCACCGATGCTGCTGTGCATTCAGGCACCTGGGCCTAGCTGCAGACCTGGAACCATGGCTCAGCCTGTGAGTTCGCGCTAGGAAACCTGGGCTGGGGTGGAGTCAAGTTTGCCTCATCCTGGCTTTGTTGCCCTGCCGATGCTACCGATGCCTTCTCCTTTACGATTCGCTCAACCACAGTCATCGCTGCTCTCAGGCCCTTCCACCATCTTAGTCCACCATCATCGTGCCATTTAGGGGTTATTTAGATTTCAGAGTGGCACAATGGCTCAATGGTTAGAACTGTCGCCTCACAGTGCCAGCGACCTGGGTTTGATTCCAGTCTTGGGTGACTGACTGTGGGGAGTTTGCATGTTCCCCCTGTGTCTGCGTGGGTTTCTGCCAGTGGTTCCAGTTTCCTCCCACAGTCCAAAAATGTACCAGTTAGATGGATTGGCCATGCTAAATTGCCTGTAGTATCCAGGTTTGTGCAAACTAGGTGGATTAGCCAGAGAAAATGTAGGATTATGGGGATTGGATCGGGTAGGGGGCTGAGTGGGATGGATTTGAAGTGTCAGTGTGGACCCAATGGGTTGAATGGCCTCTTTCTGCATTGTAGGCATGCTATGATTCTGTTTAGGATTAACTCTTCTCTGGAGTTAAAGTGGTCCACAGTAGCATGCTCTTCCAGCCTATTTGAAAAAGTTGCTTTAAGATTTAAAAGGATCTTTTGTTATACTGTTGAGTAGTTTGGAGTCTGAATGATTGTGGGAACAATTTACAAATTGTCATCAGTAGAACTAGTGTTCAACTAATTTCGGAGCTATCCACGATCTGACCTCGATGCACTGTTGATGATTGTTCCAACACTGACCGATGTCCCTGCGAAGCTGAACAGCTACGTGCACCCACTCCAAGGACCCATGCACAGTAATTGGGGTGCCCTTCTCGACACTGACTTCCAGTTTCAGAAATTGCTATTGAGCACAGATCTCAGAGGGCCATGTGGAAGAAAAAACATGATGCAGAGGTGCCAGTGCTGGACTGGCGTGGGTAAGTTCAAAAGTCACATGACACCAGGTTATAGTCCAACAGGTTTATTTGAACTCACAAGCTTTTGGGGAGCTGCCCTTTCACCAGATGAAGGAGCAGCGTTCCAAAATCTTGTGAGTTCACATAAATTTGTTGGACTGTAACCTGGTTTGTGTGACTTCTGACAAAGAAAAAAGTTTCTAGGAATGCTGCCATTGACTGTTTTATACCAACTATCTGTCTTCTCTTCCAATCTATTCCTTCTGCACATTGATGACACTTTCTACTCTTCTCATTGAATGATAGAATGATACAGCTTGGGAGGAGGATATGTGGCCCATGCCTACACATTCAAAGTGCAATACAATTCATTCCACTCACCTGCTCTTCCCTATTGCTCTGCTTCAAGTCCTTATCAATTTCACTTTTGGAAGTTATTATTGTATCTGCTTACATTATCCTTTCAGGCAGTGCCTTTCAGATCATTACAAATCATTATGTAATTTGTTTCAAGTTGTTACCTCTGTTTCTTTTGTGAAATATCTTAAATCTGTGCCTTTTGGTCACCTCCACATATGCAATGGAAATCAAGGCAACTTACTTTATTTAAGCCTTTTTATGATGTTGTACACCTCTATCTAAACTCCTTTAATCCCTGCTGCTCTAAGAGGAACCTCTTCCAGTTTCCTCAGTCTCTTCAGACAGCCCAAGTCTTTAATTCCTACTATCAATTGAATAAACCTCCTTTACACTTCCTCGTTAAAACCTTGATATCTTTCTGAAAGTGTGGCACCTAGAACTGACCACAAGCTCCAAATGAGGCTTAACCAACGTTTTATAAAGTTTTAGCATTACTTCCTTGCTTTTGTACTTTGTGGCCCTATGAATGAAGCCAGGGGTCCTATCTACCTTTCGAACGCATTCTCATCTTATCCAGCCGCCTTTAATGACTTGTATGTATACATACCTTGTTTCTGCATCCAGTTTGTAGTTCATATTGCCTCCCTGATTCTTCTGACCAAACACAATTAATTCACACTTCCCTGTGATAAATTTCAGCTGAGTAATTCACCAGCTTTCTGCCAGATTCCATCCTTCCTACTCTTTCAAACATTTCTGAATTCTGAGTCATCTGAAAACTTTGAATTTATGTCCTGTATATACAGACCACTAATATTTCATTAACAGCAGTGATCCCACCACTGCACATTCCCTCTATTCTGAAAAAAAAACAACCATTGACTGCTTTCTGTCCTTTCAGCAATTGTGTATTGATGCAGGTGCTACTACTCCTTTGACATGGAGCACATCAATTCTGTTAACATGTTTGTTATGTGATACTTTATCAAATGCCTTTTCACTGATGGTTCCACTACATTTAGATCAAATTTAGACATAAACCTCTCGACATTCCACTGTACAATAGCTGAATGACATTTAACTTGTTCCCATGTCTGTCAATGTGACAACTTCGCAAAGACATAGGGATAAGGTTTTATCTTGGCATTTAGGTTGCAATGCGGTAAAGTAATGATCAGGATGAAAATCAGATGTTCTCTTTAAGAGTGGGTGATCTACCCTGCTACCTTGTTATCCAGTTGGCAAAGTTAAACACGACATTGACATGGTATTTATGACTCTTGAGAAACTCAAAAGCTCCTACATCTTATCCTTTATGGTTCCATAGTTAACTGATCTGCATATATTACCAATTGTTTCATTTGATAATGTATTTAACACCAGAAACATAGAAACAAAGAAAACAGGAGCAAGAATAAGCCATTTGGCACTTCAAGCCTGCTCCATCAGTAAATTAGATCATGGCTGATCGTCTAGGCATTTGGTAGCTTTTTCTTTATTGGTCAGAGTACTGAGTATGGGAGTTGGGAGGTCATGTTGCAGCTGTATAGGATGTTGGTTAGGAATATTGAGTGCAATTCTGGTTTCCTCCCTACTGGAATGATGTTGTGAAACTTGGAAGGGTTCAGAAAAGATTTATAAGGATGTTATTAGGGTTGGAGGATTTGAGCTATAAGCTGGGTTTTTTGTTTCCCTGGAGCATCAGAGGCTGAGGGGTGACCTTATAGATGTTTATTAAATCATGAATGGCATGGATAAGATAAATAGACAAAGTCTTTTCCCTGGATGGGGGAGTCCAGAACTAGAGGACAGAGACTTAGATTGAGAGGGGAAAGATATAAAAGAGACCTAAGGGGCAACTTTTTCATGCAGAGGGTAGAACGTGTGTGGAATGAACTGCCAGAGGAAGTGGTGGAAGTGCAACATTAAAAGGCATTTGGATGGGTATATGGATAGGAAGGGTTTGGAGGGATATGGTCCAGGTGCTGGCAGGTGGGACTAGATTGGGTTGAGATATCAAGTCAGCATGGATGAGTTGGACCGAAGGGTCTGTTTCCGTGTTGTACATCTTTATGACTGTATAACCCAGTACTGTGTTCGTGCTTTCTCCCTGAATCTTTCATCCTTTAGCCCCGAGAATTATATCTAACTTCTTCTTGAAAACAATCAATGTTTTGTCTTCACTGTTTTCTGTGGCAGAGAATTCCACAGGCACACCATCCTCTGGGTGAATAAATTTCTCCTCACCTCAGTCCTAACTTGCCTACTCTGTATTCTTTGACTGTGATGCTTTGTTCTGGGTTCTGGACTCGAAGTCAGATAAGTAAGGGCTGAATTTCCAAGACAGGAGTTAATCACATAATCTGTACTGATATTTCAGGATTGTCTTAACAGTGCTGTACTGCTCCATTTCGGATGAAATTTCCATTTGATTATTCAGCTGAATGTAAAAAGATTCTGCAGTGATGCCCAGTGTGACACATTGTGACACCTGGCCTACCCCAGTTTCTGGTAAAGAAAACTCTCTGCTTTAAAACTTTTGTGCTTGTTTTCAAACCCCTACCACTCTACATGTCCTACATGTCACCAAGATGGCAGTGCTCTTCTAATTCTGGCTTTTTAAGCACCTGTGATTTTAATCAACCCAAGATTGGTGGCTCTGCCTTCAGCTAAATAAGGCACAATAAACTCAAGAACTCCCTCCTGAAACCTCTTTGTGGGTTTACCTTGTTTTCCTGCTTTAAAACATAAAGCTGCTTTTTTGACCAAGAATTTGATCATTTTTCCTCTATATCCTATAACTCTATAGGTGGTTCAGTCTCATGTTTTCTTTTATAATGCTTTTGTACATAGCTTCAGTCAAGTACAGTTTCCAATCTAATTCAGTGCAAAAATTGCATTCAGCAAGCTCAGTTTTCTAGTTCATGCCTGCAATCATTTTGAGTTGTTTGATTTTTTTTCTCTTCAAGGACAGGACTGTGGAATTGAATTCTGCTTAAGGATTCTGCTTCAACTCAAAGTAAAACTCCACGACCTTAAAAGCTATAGATGGCAGGCTTTGAAGAACATGAATTAAAGTTATCTGAGCCAAATTCTGGGGTGCCACAAGTCTTGGTCTATTTTAAATTGAGGCAATGATATTTTGTTTCATCCCACACAGATTATTCAGGAGAAGGAGGCACATTTAAACAATTAGCCATCTCATGGTAGCAATATTTATGTCCACTGTGGTGAGGAAGATTCTCACAATTAGCAGAAGAGGAAATTGGTTAATTAACTTTTGAAAGTTTAGACAGAAGCTTAGGAGATCAATCTAGAGCATAAGGCAGCCAAACATAAGTACTGTAAATGTATTTATGGAAAGCATTGGGGTATACGTTTTATTACGTTTTTCATTATTTGAGTTACTTTTGAGTTAAGTGAATGTAATCTACTTTAAGTGTGGTTTTGCATCTTCATTTGATGTTTATAGAGTAAAGCTGTTTAATATTTTTTACCTGTATTTAATTCAACAAATGTTTCTCATTTTGAAAAAAATGCATATGTCTATGATTGAGCTCATGCGAAAGACACAGGTTTGGATTTTCCCTCGGCAGACTGAAAGGTTGATGTTGTGGCAACATGATAGCAGAGAGCTTTGGGAACAAAGATGAATGGATTCCAACCGCCAGGGCTTTTTGATATTCACTTGTGGGAGGTGAGCAACATTGTCTGGGCTGGCTGTGATTGCCTGTCCCTGGCTGTCCTTGAGAAAATGGTGGTGAGTTGTCTTCTTGAACTGCTGCAGTCCATTTGATGTAGGTAGACTGAGAAGGCCATTAGGTAGAGAGCTCTATGATTTTGTTCCAGTGACAGTGAAGGAACGATGATATATTTGGAAGTCAGGATGGTGAGTGGCTTGAAGGGAAACTTGCAACTGGTGGTTTTCCCATGTATATGATGCTTTTGTCCTTCAAGATGGTAGTGGTGATATCTAATGTGCTGTCTGAGGAGCCTTAGTGATTTTCCACAGTGCATCTAGTAGATAGTACAAACTGAAATCAGTGATGGAGGGAGTGGATATTTGTGGATGTGGTGCCAATCAAACAGATTGCTTTGTCCTGCAGTGTGTTAAACTTCTTGAGCTGTACTCATCAAGGCAAACGGGGAGTATTCCATCACACTCTTGACTTGTACCTTGCAGATGGTGGACAAAGGGTTCAGGAAGTGAGTTACTTGCTGCAGTATTCCTAGTCTCTGACCTGCTCTATCTAGTGTATTCTAACCGTGCCCATCCTTCTCCTTTGCACCCTGTGATATGTAGCTTTGTGCCTTCTTTGCTGTAGGATTCTAATGGTGATGTCCTTATCAAGCTTAATCTTGCCCCTCTGGTACAGGATGCCCTGACTCAACTATTGATGGCCAGCAGTGCCGAAAGAAAATACTCATTGCTGGAACTACAAGGAAGGCCCCAAGAAACGATCCATGGATACTAGATGTGTAAATAAATCTGGCCAGTTACAGGTCTCAATAATCCTAAGGGCTGGTGAGTTGGCTAGTACTTTCACTGGTCTATCCTAATATAGACGAAAACTTGGTGGTGGGCTGGCCACCTGTTTTACTTGATTGCCGATGAGGTGGGAGGTGCCCTAATATCTGCTTCTTGTTTTATGAAGAGACAAAAAACAAATTGCAGATGGTGGAATCCAAGGTAGACAAGCAAGAGGCTGGAAGAACACAGCAAGCCAGGCAGCATCAGGAGGTGGAGAAGTCCACACTTTGGGTGGTAACCTTTCTTCAGGACTGGGGATGGTTGTAAGTAAAATTACCAGAGGAACTGATATCTAGTAAATTTAGAATGGAATAAAACACTGCAGTTTATAAAGACAGTCAATCAATATTATTTAGGTAAAAACAATGACTGTAAATGTTGGAAACCAGATTCTGGATTAGTGGTGCTGGAAGAGCACTGCAGTTCAGGCAGCATCTGAGGAGCAGTAAAATCGGCGTTTCAGGCAAAAGCCCTTCTATTCCTGGTGAAGGGCTTTTGTTCGAAACGTTGATTTTACTGCTCCTCGGATGAATATTACTTGCCCATTACTGCCTTGCTGATACAACTATTTGTGTGTGTGGGTAGGTATCTACAGCATATCCAAATGTGTCTTGGATGCAAACATTCCAACAGGAGTCATTGATTAGAGATGAGAAGTGAGAGATTTTCTACTTTCTGGTCAGGATGTGTTAAAGTGGCTTCACCACCCTACCATACCTACTGAGATCACTAAATTCATGGAGATCAAGGATGAAATCTCAAAAAGTAACCTGGTCCCACACTGGCAGATAACTTAAGATAACTGAGCATGTTGAGGCTTCCTGAGTGGAGCTGGTTGCTGTGCTTAAAACTGGAATGACCTACTGGAACAAGGGAATCATTTAGATTTTTTTCAGTACCCCAATTCACGCCACGAGCCAAGCAGCAGAGCTGAGAAATCAGGTGATATTCTATTTCATCAGAATGCCCTTGCTGTTTGGACCATTTAACATCTGGTTGGGCTTAGGCTAACTCGCTGAAGTTACTTCCCAAAGCAGGTGGGAGCTGCATTAACTTATGCAAAAGTACTTGACACTGGTCCAGGTTCCTGACAGCCAGCTCTCATTTATATCTGTCACGCAGGGCTCCTTGGTAGGACCAGGTTAATAGCCCCAATCAGGGAACCCATATTCTATGAGGTCTAACTGGTTGACCTCATTACAATCACTACACCCATCTCCCTATAAGTCTGGGGAAGTAGGTCTGATTTTTTTTTTGTAGCCTCTCTCGGAGGGGGGAAGGTTTTGCACCTGGTCTCGTTCCTCCAATGCAGCCTCAGGTACGGGCAGCATGTACCAAACCATTGCCTGCCTCTTGTGCATGGAGTATCTTGGAGAACTTCATCCACTTCTCCAGGCAGTAAAGACATTGAGGCTTTGACAACCGCTGAGTCCATCTCATACTCCAGGTTTCTTTGACACTAGATGAAGGGGGAGAACCCATGAGTTCTGAAAGCATTTCCAGCTGCTTTGAGGGGCTGGGTGAGTTTTCCTCCTGCCCCATTTGCAAGTTTGCAGCTTTCATGGGGTCCAAGTGCTTGTTCAGGAGCGCTTCACCTACCCGAACTTTGTACGTCATGGGACGTGACCTGCATCGATCGTGTCTCCTATTCATGCAGGGCCATTTCTCCTGGTTTTGGCACCAAATTTTGTTCCCTGAAGTAGCAGAGTCTTGTGTCCACCATTGACATTCCTGATACTGTTTCATCCTCCCTCCCAGGTCCGAGAAGATCAGATTTAACCTGGTGTGGAGTCTTCTCCCCATTAGCAATTCTGCTGGCACTATCCCTGTTGGTGCATGAGGGGTAAACCAATAATTAAATAGGAACCGGGGCAGTTTGGTATCGAGTGAAGTTGTAGGCTGTTTCTTTAAGCCTGCATTTAAAGGTTGAACTGCTCTTTCTGTCTGACCTTTGGACAATGGATGGTATAGAGCAGTCCTTATATGCTGAATAGGACTCAACTTTAAGAAACAGTCGAATTCCCTGTGACCAATTCTTCTGGCAGCCCATGTATTGCGAAAGATGTTTGCAGCTTTTCTATCGTCATCCCTGCATTTGCAGAATGAACTCTGTACATGTTCATTCAGTTTGAATGGGCATTGACAATGACTAAGAATGCTGAATCCATGAAAGGGCTGGCATAGTCAACGTGCAACTGAGGCCAAAATTTACCCAGCCATTCCCATGAATGTGGGTTAGCTGCTGACGGTAATGTTTGTCTGTTTTAGCACCCTGGACACTCTAGCCCCACCAATTTGGCTATCTCTGCATTCATTCCTGGCCAAGAGTGTAGTACTGGAAAACCCAGCCGGTCAGGCGGCAATCAAGGAGCAGAAAAATTGATGGTTTGGGCAAAAGCCCTTCATCAGGAATCCTGGAATCCTGGATAATGAATCAGGATTCATTCCTGGCCACCAGACATATCTTCCTGGGAGAAAGTGAGGACTGCAGATGCTGGCGACCAGAGTCAAAAAGTGCAGCGCTGGAAAAGCACAGCAGGTCAGGCAGCATCCGAACGAGCAGGAGAATTAACATTTTGGGCATAAGCCTTTCAATGATATTCCTGATGAAGGGTGTTTGCCCAAACCATTGACTGTCCTGCTCCATGGATGCTTCCTGATCTGCTGTGTTTTTCCACCACCACATGTTTTGACTCTTTCTTTCTCCTGGACAGTGTTCCAACTTGTAATCATATCCATTTACAGCGAGAGCCCACTGTTGAATTCAACCTGAAGCAATGGGCAGCATGGCCTTGTCCTCTTTGAGTATCCCTAGAAGGGGTTTGTGATTTGTTACTGTTATAGATTTGCATCTGTAAAGGTACTGGTGGAACTTTCTTACACCGAAGAAAATCGCTAAACCTTCCTTTTCTGTCTGGATGTATTTGCACACTGCATCAGCCAATATCCAAGAAGGATATGCTATTCGGCGTTCCTCTCCATTGAGCCATGTGTGAGCCAACACTACCCATACCACATGGTGGGGGGGCACCATATGTGAGCACCTCATCTCGCTAGGGATCGTAGTGTGCCAACACCTTAGACGATGATAGTTGTTTCCTTACTTCCCTGTAGGCTGCGTATTGTTTACAAGACCTTCTCCATGGCTGACCCTTTTTTAATAGCAGATGTATGGGTGCCAGGGTGGAGGCCAGAATATATATGAACTTTCCACAATAATCCACCAGTCCAAGAAAAGACCCATGCTCTCAAATGGATGTGGGAGCTGGGGCACCTTTGATCACCCTCACTTTATCTTCCAACAGATGTAACCCAGTTTTGTCGACTCTATAGCCCAAGTAGTATAACCTGGGGTGCCTGGAACACACATTCGTCTTTCCTAAGGTGTACGCTTACCTTGGAGAAATGTCTAAGGAGTATGTCCAAGTTCTCTAAGTGCTTTTTATTGGTCTTCCCTGTTATTAGCACATCATCCAGATAAATGGCAACCCAGGGTAGACCTTGTAAAATGTTCTCCATCATCCGCTGAAAAATGGCATCAGCTGATGATATATCAAATGGCAGCCTCATATATTGGTACAAACCCTAATGGGTATTAATCGTAACATACTTCTGTGAATCCTCACCTAACCGCAATTGTAGGTACACTTTGACTCATGTGTAGCTTTGTGAAGGAGCGCACCCCCCAACAGCTTTGTGTATAAACCCTCTATGCGAGGGATTAAGTACTCAGCCAGCTGTGAAAAGTGGTTGACCATTTATTTCAAATCTGCACAAAGGCACACATACCATCCAGCTTCACAATCAGTATAACCAGTGTTACCCATTCCACAAACTGTACTGGTCTGATAATTCCTTTGCTTTCCAGCTTCCTGATTCCTGTCAGTTCTTTTGTCCATAAGGCAAATGGCTCTGGGTGGGCCTTGCAGAATCATGGAATTGCTTCCTGGTCAACATGCAAGGTGGTCTTGGCTACTTTGATAGTCTCTAGACCATCCTGAAAAACTTCTGGCTATTTAATTAGACTTCACTGAAACAGCCATCTTTTTCATGACCAAGCCAGTTATAGTGCCTGTTTGAAGTCCATTTGGGTTTCTGCTAATAAGTGCTTTGCATGGTTACATCATTAATCCCACATACTGAATGGTCTTTCAGCATCTCAATATGAGTTAAACAAAGTCATATGCCTCTGCCAGTCGGCTTAACCTCATCAAAAATCCTAACATGGATCACACTCTTGTTGCCATTCAAATAACTCTACATAGGCGTATTTTGTTACCTTTATTTACCTGTGTATAGTACTTGACGCTGGTCCGACTTCCTCAGAGCCAGCTCTCAGAGTGAACAGAATCTCTGAGACTCCTGTTTATATCTGTCAGCCAGGGCTCCCTAATCAGACCAGATTAATAGCCCCAATCAGGGAACTCATCTTCTATGCGATCCACCTAGCTTACCTCGTTGCAATACTACAGTTGGTTTAAACTCGGTCAAAAGTTATGTTTTAAGGAGCATCCTTAGGAAGATGGAGAAGTAGAAAGATGGAGTGTTTAGGCAGGTAATTCCAGAGTTTAGGGCCAAGTCAGCTGAAAGCACAGTCACCAACAATAGAATGAAAAAAATTAGAACTGCAAAACAGGCCAGAAATCTTATAGCGATCTCATAGGGGCCTGTGTTGGTGAAAAGGACCATATCAAAGCAAATAGAATTCTGAGATTTTCATAGAGAGTTAACTGGCACAAGGTCAATAAGATTAAGCAGGTGAATGCGTGGTTCTAAGATTGGTGTGGGAGAAATGGGTTTAAACTCATGGGACATTAGCATCAGTACTGGGGAAGAAAGGACATGTTCCAATGGGATGGTCTTCATCTGAACCATGCTGAGACCAGAATCCTAGTAAATCACACACTAAGTTGGTGGGGGAGGGTTCAGTAAAAGGCGAAATTAGAAAACCCAAATTAAAGGAGGAGGTAAGACTGCAGAACTCAGGAGAGATTATTAAAATTTCCAGCACAGACACAAATAGGACAAAGTATCTGGAAAGGGTTAGCAATCAAACTTCAAGCACACGGGACAAATGAATGACAATGAGAAGATGGACGGTTAATACAGGACTGAAGGTATTATATCAGAATGCACACAGTATAAGGAATAAGGTGAATGAGCTTGTGGCTCAGATCGAAATTGACAAGTATAATGTGGTAGGCATTACAGAGATGTGGCTGCAAGGACATCAGGATTGGGAGCTGAATACTCAAGGATATATACATCCTATCGAAAAGATAGGCAGGTGGGTAGAGGGAATGGGGCTGCCTTATCAGTAAGAAATGAAATTAAATCAATAGTAAGAAACAAAGAAGGGTCAGATGGTGTAGAATCTCTGTGGGTAGAATTGAGGAACCACAAAGGTTAAAAAAAACATAGTCGGAGTTATGTACAGGCCTCCAAATAGTAGTCAGGAGCTGGACTGCAAGATACACCAGGAGGTAGAAAGTATGCGTTGGAAAAGCAAAGTTACAGTGATCACTGGGGATTACAATATGCAGGTGGACTGGGAAAATCAGGTTGGTAGTGGATTGCAAGAAAAGCAATCTGTGGAGTGTCTATGAGATGGCTTTTTGGAGCAGTTTGTGGTGGAGCCCTGCAGGGACAGGCAATACTGGATTTAGTGTTGTTCAACGAGGCAGACCTGATAAGGGAGCCTAAGTGAAGAAATCCTTCGGAGGCAATGATCATAATTTGATTGGATTTACTCTGCAATTTGAGAGGGAGAAGATAGAAGCAGAGGTAATGGTATTACAGCTGAATAAAGGCAAAGACAGACGCATGAGGAGGAACTGGATAGAATTGACTGGGAGAGGGGCCTAGCAGGAAAGACTCTGGACCAGCAATGGTGGGAGTTTCTGGGAGTAATTCAGGAGACACAGCAGAAATTCATCCTGAGGAAAAATAAACATGGTACAGGGAGGATGAGGCAACTGTGGCTGATGACGCAAGTCAGGGATAGTAGAAAAACAAAAGAGAAAGCAAATAATGTGGCAAAGGGCAGTGGGAAACAAGAGGACCAACAGAGAACAACAAAAAAAAAAGAAATAAGGAGGGAGAAGATTAAACATGAGGGTAACATCCAGTAATATAAAGGAAGACTGGAAGAGTTCTTTAAATATAAAAAGGACAAAAGAGAGGCAAAAGTGGACATTGGCTGCTGGAAAATAATGCTGTAGAGATAGTAGAGGGGAACAAGGAAATGGCTGAGGAACTGAATAATTACTTTGTGTCAGTCTTCATGGTGGAAGACATGAGTAATATCCCAAAAATTCAAGACAGTGAGGGGGTGGGAGAACTGAGTATGGTGGCCATCATGAAGGAGAAGGTGTTATAAAATCTGAATGGTCTGAAGGTGGATAAATCACCTGGACTGCTGAACAACACCCCACAGTTCTAAGGGAGGTAGCTGAAGGGATAGTGGAGGCATTAGTGGTGATCTTTCGAGAATCGTTAGAATCAAGAAGGGTCCCAGAAGGCTGGAAAATTGCTAATGTGACATCCCTGTTTTAAAAAGGGAGGAAGGCAAAGATGGAAAATTACAAACTGAGTTGCTCAATCTCAGTCGTGGGTAAGATCCTGGAATCCATTGTGAAGGATGAGATTTCTGAATACATAGAAGTATATGGTAAAATAGGGCAAAGTCAGCATGGTTTCATCAAGGGGAGGTCATGTCTGACAAATCTGCTAGAATTCTTTGAGGGAGAAATCAGCAGATTGGACCAAGGAAAGATAATGGATGTTATCTACCTAGACTTCAAGAAGGCATTTGACAAGGTGCCGCACAGGGGGCTACTGAGTAAGATTCAGGCTGATGGTGTTAGAGGCAAGGTGCTAGACTGGATAGAAGCTTGGCTGTCTGGCAGAAAGCAGAAAGTGGTGATGAAACAGCCCTTCTCAGGATAGTAGCCGGTGACAAGTGGTGTTCCACAAGGCTCAGTGTTGGGACCACAGCTTTCACTTTATACATTAATGATCTAGATGAAGGAACTGAAGGCATTCTGGTTAAGTCTGCAGATGATACAGATAGGTAGAGGGACAGGTAGTATTAAGGAGGTGGGGAGGCTGCAGAAAGATTTGGACAGGTTGGGAGAGTGGACAAAGAAGTGGCAGATGGAGTACAATGTGGGAAAATATGAGGTCATACACTTTGGTAGGAAGAATAGAGGCATGGACTCTTTTCTAAATGGGAAGAAAATTCAGAAGTCTGAACTACAAAGAGACTTGGGAGTTCTAGTGCAAGATTCTCTCAAGGTAAACTTGCAGGTTGAGTCAGAGGTTAGGAAGACAAATGCAGTGATGGCATTTATTTTAAGAGAATTTGAATATAAAGGCAGGGATGTACTTCTGAGGCTATATAAGGCTCTGGTCAGGTCACATTTGGAGTATTGTGCACAGTGTTTGCTCCTATATATCCAGAAGGATGTACTGACCCTGGAGCATGTTCAGAGAAGGTTCACAAGAATGGTCAGGAATGAAAAGCTTAACATATGTTTGAGCAATTTGGATTTAAACTCAGAGTTTAGAAGGATGAGGGGGACCTAATTAAAACATACAGAATACTGAATGGCCTGGACAGAATATGTTGGGAAGATGTTTCCATTGGTAGGACAGACTAGGACCCGGGGGCATAACCTTAGAGTAAAGGGAAGACCTTTTAGAACAGAGATAAGGAGAAACCTCTTTCAGCCAGAGAGTGGTGAATCTATGGAATTCATTGCCATGGAAGGCTGTGGAGGCCCAGTCATTGAATACTTAAGACTGAGATAAATAGGTTCTTGAGTATCAAGGGGATCAAGGGTTACAGGGGAAAAACGGGAGAATGGAATTGAGAAACCTATCAGCCATGATTAAATGGCGGAGTTGACTTGATGGGCTGAATGGCCTAAGTTCTGCTCCTCAGTCTTATAGTCTTATGGTCTTAGTTACTGAATATAAAATAATTAGGGTGTATGAAAAGCATTTACCAAAAGCATATTCAATTGTGTATTGCTTGGCAAAGTTTTCAATGAATAGATTGGTCAAACTTTCCAACAAAGGACTCAGCCCATTGTTCAATTCTTCTAACCAACATTTACCCATTTCTGTTGAAGCCATCACCACTTCTTTCTACTTCTACTTCTGCATTTTCAATCCTAACAACCCTCTTCAATGTTAAAAAAAAACTGCCAAACTCTCCCTTAAATTTTTAACAATTATTTTAAATGCATACCTTTCAGTTGCAAACTGATTTACCAGAACAAAGCTATCTACCTCAACTTTACCCTTTATACATTTGGAATACCCCTATTGGTTATGTTTATACCACTCTCATTTCTAATGAAAACAGATTGAATTCTCGAACCTTTCCTCAGAAATAAAGTTGTGTCTCCTTTCAGCCTAGTGAACCTCTTCAGTAATCTTTCCTATACCTTGATATTCTTTCTAAAACTGGGTGCAAAATTATCTGCAGCTTAAGTAATCAATTCTATATGCTGAGCATTACTTCTGAGTTTCTGTCCATCATGATTATATTTCAAAAGTCCTTCTCTGGGACATTGTGAAGTTGTGAAAATACTTCACAAATGTAAGTTCATCTTTTCTTTCATTTACGCAATGTCCTTATTTCTAAAAGAAGAAACCTGCGTGCTTTATTTTTAATTCAGCTTTAATAACTTACCTTTCATTTTTAAAGATTTGAACATGATAAAGAAAATAAGCTGCACAGGACAGTTCAGCCAAGAAAATCAATCTTATCCTTATGGTTCAAATGCCGAGAAAGCAATGAAAGATGGCCACCTATTTCACTTTTCAGTCGGGTTTTAAGATTTTAGTCATCACATTATAGTTGCCTTTTGGTTTTAAAAATACATGTGCCATATGTGATGGCGTTAGTTGCATGGAATATTTATCATATTTCATTGAGATGACATCACATCAGCTTCTAATTACTAGAACTCTTTCATTTGAAAGATTGTTTGAAGAGATTGTTCAAAGCATAAACATGCTAAACCCACATCACACAACAATAGCCCAATAAGTACCCACACTGTCTCCAGCTGCACTGTACTCAAACCACAGAGAACTGCAGCTTACAACTAGGCTCATTAGATTCATCTTTTACCACTTTCCTTAATTCTTTCTCAGAATAATTTTTGCCGTATGTTATAAAGATTTTGACAACCCTTGAAATATTATTTATATACCCTAAATATAGATAACTCGCACATGACCAGGTTAAGAGGGTAATGTAGCCACCTTCTATATCAATCACTTGGTCTACATTATATGATTTTTTTTAGCAAAGACGATAACAATAAGGCAACCTTTTAACATAACACATTAACATAAATTAAAACATGACCATTTGAAAAGACTAAGCTGAAGATTTGAAAAGGACAAATGTATGGCTGAATGTAAAATGCTCAATTATTCATTAGTCACAGTAATGTCTGAGTCAATTTTCATTTGGACAGTGACTACCAGCAATGGCGACAATTGGAGATGATCAAACTTGATGATTGAGCCTCATTTACAAATGAGTGCGAGCTGCAAATTGCAATATTTATGGACAGCTTGACAATGGGATGAAGGGAAATCTGGGGGATCGATCACTGCTTAAGGCCAGCTGACACCTCTTAAAGGGGAGTAGAAATTTGTCATGAATGTGAAAAAATTGTTATGAAGCAACTGACACAATGTTGATGGCCATTTGATTGTATGATGGAGCTGCTTGATGAAGAAGTCAGTGCCAAAATGGAGATCTTGATTTGTTAGGCAGCAAGCATCGCATGAACTGGCAATGTAAGTCAGCACCAACCCTGTATTACCAGGATCTGCCTGCCCAATCTGAAAACGTTTAATCAACAAGGTAAAAACAATGACTGCAGATGCTGGAAACCAGATTCTGGATTAGTGGTGCTGGAAGAGCACAGCAGTTCAGGCAGCATCCAAGTAGCTTCGAAATTGACGTTTCAGGCAAAAGCCCTTCATCAGGAATAAAGGCAGTGAGCCTGAAGGCTACTTTCTCTCCACCCCCACCCTCCTCTAGCTTATCTCTCCACGCTTCAGGCTCACTGCCTTTATTCCTGATGAAGGGCTTTTGCCCGAAACGTCAATTTCGAATCTCCTTGGATGCTACCTGAACTGCTGTGCTCTTCCAGCACCACTAATCCTGAAAACATTTAATGACATTTTGAGAATTTCCTAGAAAGACCTTTCTTAAAATCCATCTCACAGAGGATCCCATCCAACAACACCATTTCGTCATTCTCTCCTGACCTTCCCACTCTGCTGTACAAATTTCTCCCTCATTCACAATGGAAAATTTCTGGATATCCCCTTCTCCATAATCTCACATACTTGTTACCATTACCCTCAACTTCACAATGAGCTCATTAACATCAATTCTTGGGAAGAAGTAGGAACTTAGGACTTTGGAGCAGGAGTTGATCATTTGCTTCTTTGTTGTGCTATTCCACAAGATAACATCTCGTTGGTCTAGAATCTCAATTCCACTGCCCTATTGTCTCATATTCACCTACCCCAACCCCCAGTACTCACTTTAACTTCCTTGTCTATCAAAGATTTATTAAATTCAACCTTGAATAAATTCCATGATCCAAGCTCTGCAGAAAAAACTTACACAGTCTGTTGATCCTCTGAGAAAGAGGTGGAAGGAAAAGTCTTCATCCTTGTCTTAAAAGGGAGACCTCCTAGTCTTAAACTCTGTCCCCAGTACCAGTCTCGACCACAGAAGAAAACACCCTCCCCATGTCCACCCTATTAAGTCCTCATTGGACCTTATATGTTTCAATATCAGCCCTCATTCTGTGAAACTTCATTGGATATAGGCCCAACATGCTCAACATTTCTTCTAAGGTAAGCCCTGCATCCCAGGAATGAGTCAAGTGAATCTTCCCAACTGTTTCTAAAATCATTACACCTTTTTTCAAGTAAGGAGGACAAAACCACACACAGTACCCCAGAAGTAACCTAATCAATGCTTTGTACAGCTGCAAATAAGTTGTTGGAGGGTGGAGGACTAAGAGAAAGGTTGAACAAGACTGGTAATGCAGGGACCGTGAAGGGGTGCTCCAGTGAAAGAGCTGCTGCTGAAAGGTTTCGGTTGATTGCTGGCATTGCTGCTTCTTCACATTTATATCACTCTCAGAATCTGACGCAATGATGGCACCATGTATTGCATCTGGTCCAGAGCAGGAAACTACTACGATACAGGACACTCTGAAATAAACCACTACATCTGTTCAGATAGGTTAATTATTGCTTGAGTACTCCAATGGTTTGCCCAGTGAAAGCTCTAGTTGACGTATGGATCTAGTTGTAGTGCAGTCTGGTGGCAAGAGAGTTTCATGGAGGGATCATAAACCAAGTATGCATGGATTTAACTAATCGAGCAGTCAAAATTTTGCTTACTATTCAGTGACAAAGAGTCGGGTTAGGGGGATGGAGGGATGGTGTAAGAAAAAAAGTGAAGTGACCACAGAATTGGATGGTGCACTATTGGTAATCACACAGCAGCTACAAATTAATGGATAAAAACTGAAAGGATTGTGGATGCTGTAAATCAAAGACAAAAATAGATATTGCTTTGGAAAATCTTAGTAAGTCTGTCAGCATCTGTGGAGAGAAATCAGAGTTTATGTTTCAGGTTGAGTGACGGGTTCTGAGGAAGGGTCACTCAGTATTTGTGGCACTTACTGCCACTGGAGTAATTGCCACCAAATATTAGTGTCATGGATTGACTTCCAAACTGGAGTTTTTTTTAGAAAATCTAATCTCCCTAGACAGTTTATACTTTATAATGAGTGCGTTCAGATGACATTTCCTTGTCTGCTATTTTGACAAAAATATTATCGAAATACAAGACAAGAAAATTAGGTACGATTTAACAGTCCACTTGCCTTAATAATGCACAAGACAATTGAACTGCTCTGGTTCTCTTTGGCTGTATATTTCTTTGCAGGTTTGAGGGGAGCCAGTTTCTGGAGATGTTGTAGCTGCTTATTTCAGTGTGTGTTTTTCTCTGATAAAGTCATTAGGCTTGAGGCCAGCTGGGAAAGATACTTACACAGAAGATACATGTTAATACATTTTAAATAAAATATAGTTCATCAAATGTTTGGAATTGAATGAAGTAATAATATGCTAAAAGATTATACTCAAATTTTCCTTTATCTCTCAAACAGTCCCTACTCCCTCAGTTAATGAACTGACTGTACTGCCTATGGTATCAGAGTTAGCCGATGCACCTTTCCTAATGTGCATAAAGCTAAATTACCTCATTATTAACAAAAATGGTATTCTTTCAGAGCATCTCATTCTAATGTTTTAGCCCATTTCAGCCTAAAATCTTTGGGTTTTTGAGAATGAGAATTTAACTTAAATAACTCAATGTCATTCCTGTGAAATGAATGGGATGATTGGCTGCTTTAGGATGTTTGGCATTTCACCTTTGAATCTTAGGCGAATGTTAATACATGCCAATTTATGTGAAGTTAGACCAAATTAACATCAGGGACCCAGTGGGACAGCATTCTGCTGTCAAGTTGGTGTTGGTTAAATTTCTTTAAGTTGGAATAATATTGAGTTAGAAGAGTGCTATACTAAAGCGTAATCCTTTGTAGCCCTTTGAGGCAAATCCTTTAACAAAGTTACTCGTTTTGAAAGCGGATATCTAAAAATAAAACAATTGACTAAAACAAGTAAAGAAAAAAATCACCTATATTTATGGTGTTTTGGACAGAGCTGTCAAGGAGGACAATATATCCTCCCCCCTCTTCCTGCTCTTGTCTTTGTGGCTACACTCCAATGGGTCAAATCCAGCTCTGATACAACAGCTTAAATTCCTCGCGCTTATCTGTAAGGTTCACTGCTTTTTCACTGCTGTGTAAGTCTGACACTGGGGAGAAAACACCCACACAATTCTTTCAACCGGGGAAAACAATCTTCTGTGAAATCAGCAACAACAGCAAGAAAAGAAAATAATAGCATCAGGGTAAGAGAATAGAAAGAGACTGGGTGTGGGCAGGATTTGAGAGCAACCGCCCTGTTCCACAGCTCCATTCCCACACTCACTGATGTAAATCACTTAACTGGAAGAAAAGCATCTTCCAAACAGTTATTTACCAATACATAATAATGAGATTCATTACAATCATATTATGATTGATCAATTACAGTGTCTCATTACTGTGCAATCACAATATTTCATTCCCACATTCTCTGCTGGTTCAGGGTATAGGGGTTGAGTTATTCACAGTCATTGCTCACAAGATGTGTTAACTGTCTGTGTTTGTGTACTGAACTGAACTCGCCTAAAACTGCTATTAATTTCCATACAAAAGTAAAATGAGTCTCTTCAGGCACAGCCTCTAGTTACACTGCATTCTCCTTCAGGAATCAGTAAACTGGAAATAAAGTGCAGCAGTTAGCTAAATAGGATTATGCTTTGAGAACTGTTTCAGAAATTTCCATAACCTATAAACAGTGCAAAGATGATATCAATTATATGCCTACAGCATATATCATATAACAAATACCTACGAACATGTTTTATCAAAAATAATGGATACCCTTGAGGGATAATGTCAGGGTTCTAATTGATGCATTGCTCTCAGGTTGTAAACTGCAAAAGAATAACATGAATGGCTTATAGCCATCACTTGAATTCTGAAATTAGATTATATCACTGACAATAGCCCTTGTGTTACTTTTATTACAGTATGTACATTATCCATTTAATACAGTGCAGCATCAGTATGACATTGTTTCATTTAATGTTGTGGTTTTGTTGTGGGTAGCAGCTGTCAGTGTAGATAGCGATACCAACTTATATTCCTGACCACTCAGAAGCTCTATTTCAGGACATAGACCATGACATGTTAAAGCTTTTGTACTAGTTCGTGAACAATGACAATCGTTTAGCAATGGCTTACAGACTTGGAGGACAATATTATTTTAAACATTGTAACATTAGCTGCCTAGAACACTCCAAGGCTGAGAAATAGGCCCCATGCTGTAGTTGGTTTCCTTCTCGCTGTCCCAGACTCTTATTCCGATTTGCCATAAATCTCATGAGCCATACTGTCTGCTGACTGAAGCTCTGAGACTCTGTGTTTTAAAAGTCAATCTTAACTCCAGATAAGTAAGATTGAAATGAGGGAGTTGGTAACATGGGCTGGCTCCATTTTATATAACTATACCTCTTATGCTCACATCCAAATCATTTAAATAAATGATGAAAGGTGACCAGTGGAGTGTCACAAGGATCGGTGCTGGGTCCACTACTTTTCATCAACTATATAAATGATTTGGATGTGAGCATAAGAGGCATAGTTAGTAAATTTGCAGATGACATTAAAATTGGAGGTAAAGTGATCAGTGAAGAAAGTTCCCTCAGATTACAGTGGAATCTTGATCAGATGGGCCAATGGGATGAGAAGTGTCAGATGGAGTTTAATTTAGATGAATGCCAGCTGCTGCATTTTGGGAAAGCAAATCTTAGCAGAACATATATACTTAATGGTAAGGTCCTAGGGAGTGTTGCTGAACAAAGAGACCTTGGAGTGCAGGTTCATAGTTCCTTAAAAGTGGAGTTACAGGTAGATAGGATAGTGAAGAAGGCATTTGGTATACTTTCCTTTATTGGTCAGAGTATTGAGTACAGGAGTTGGGAGGTCATGTTGCGGATGTACAGGTCATTGGTTAGGCCACTGTTGGAATATTGCATGCAGTTCTGGTCTCCTTCTTATTGGAAAGATGTTATGAAACTTGAAAGGGTTCAGAAAAGATTTACAAGGATGTTGCCAGGGTTGGAGGGTTTGAGCAATAGGGAGATGTTGAACAGGCTGGGGCTGTTTTCTCTGGAGCTTCAGAGGCTGAGGGGTGACCTTATAGAGGTTGATAAAATTATGAGGGGCATGGATAGGATAAATAGACAAACTCTCTTCCTTGGGGTGGGGGAGTCCAGAACTAGAGGACATAGGTTTAGGGTGAAAGGGAAAAGAAATAAAAGAGACCTAAGGGGGCAACTTTTTCACACAGAAGGTGGTGCGTGTATGGAATGAGCTGCCAGAGGAAGTGGAGGAGTCTGGTACAATTGCAACACTTAAAAGGCATCTGGAAGGGTATATGAATAGGAAGGGTTTGGAGGGATATGGGCCGGGTGCTGGCAGGTTGACTAGATTGGGTTGGGATATCGGGTCAGCATGGACAAGTTGGACTGAAGAGTCTGCTTCCGTGCTGTACATCTCTATAACTCTATGTTCCATTGCAGCCAATTTGAACATCACTGAATTTGGTGGCAGGTGATACAGACTGATAAAAAAGGAATCTTATTAATAAATGCGCATTTGGATAACATAATGTACAAAGGACCATGATGGAATTTAAATCCAGGTGTGTGGGTTTCCCATTGAGTGAACTAGTCAGGAAATCAGTGAAGCCATCGTCCTTTGTAAAATTCACCTATATTTATGGTGTTTTGGACAAAGCTGTCAAAAAGTACAATATACCCTCCCTTCCTTCCTGCTTTTGTCTTTGTGGCTACACTCCAATGGGTAAAATCCAGCTTTGATGCAACAGCTTAAATCCCTCTCACTTATCTGTAAGGTTCATTGCTTTTTCACTGCTATATAAGTCTGTTACTGGGAAGAAAAAACCCACACAATTGTGGGCCTGAAGGTGAGACCAGGTCTGGAGTATTGTGACAAGTTTTGGCTCCTGGACCAGAGGGCATAGTCTCAGAATAAAGAGGCACCAAAATAAGACTGAGATGAAGAGGAATTTATTCTGAGTGCTGCGAGTGTTTGGAAGTCCTTGTCAATGAGAGCTCTGGGTGCAAAGTGCCATGTAACTGGCTAGTGGCTCAAAATGAAACTTTGGTGTCAAAATATGAAGGGTTTCCAATTCATATTTCTGAGCAACCTTGATATCAAGAGTTAAAACTGACCCTTTTGTCTTCATGGACATTACTCCACATGTCAAAACCTTCTTATTTGATTTTGGCAATTTGCCTCTTTGACCAGAACACGACTTAGCAAACATTGATTTCACTTAAGAGACTAATTAGACCATTGAAAATGAGCTTTTGTTGATGGCTTCAGCCACTAGTTCAACAAGATACCAGGTAGATGGAAGGATTTTTTTGGATAATAACAACCAAATGGCTGGTGATAAATACAGAAAATTTTGAATTTGGAAAATATATGATATTTAGCTGCTATCACATGTTCTTCACTCTCACAGGTCAAATACTTCCTGCGAGGAAGTTGTTTATGCTTGAGAAAATGTTGCAATAATTCAGAGGACAATTGCAATTACACAGAAATCTGTGCCCTGAAGTTTCCTTTCTTTTACTGGGGTTTGTTTTGTTTCTGTAACAAAACATGAGGCCAGGGGATTGATGTCTGGATGTGAAAGACATGCGCTGGACACAAGACTTTACACAAATTAAGTTATAGTGTTGAATGGATTTGGATCTGGCTGAGGTGCATAACACCGTGTGAAAACTAACAATAGTGAGTGATGTGAGTGTGTGGACCATCACTGTATTAAACTGGATCTCATCACTGTCTTTTTGTAAGTTGAAAATATGGTTTCTGTGCAGCAGTCTGTGACTTGAAATGTAAAAAATTGCTATAAGCATCTTCTATTTAGATTTAGATTTTGTTGGCAGTTGGTTAATTATAGGCGTTTTCCTGTTTTTGTTTAAGGAGGGACTTCTTTTTAGTTTAGTGTCAGCTTGTTTTTAAGACCGGAACTGATGTTCTTCTTCATGACTAAACCTACAATTTGAATGTGGAAACCAACAATATCTGCCAAATCATGGAGTATACGTAAGAGCTGTTTAGTGAATTAGAAAGCCAGGAGATGTCAACTAATTCTGACAATTACTGAACATCCAAACATAATGGGCTTAGTGACTTTAGGCATTAACAAAGCTGAAGTTTGAGAAATGAAGGATACTATTTCACTGAAACCAATAAACTTTTTCTCTTTTAAACTCTGACACGGGTTGTATTTAACAACTGTTGGAAAATATAACTTCATAACCTTCTCTACAATGACTACTTTGTGGATTAGAAATCAGATCCTCCTGTTATATACTTTGAAGCAACAGTAATCCCTTCTGTTTAATGACACTGGCTTTATTTACTGCAATAATAGTGGAAATCAGATCTGCACTACCTGTACTTGGAGGTACAGAACTCTCACGGTTTGCAAACTGTGTCACAAAGGAAATTTGAAATGTTAAGCGGAATCTTTTGCTATTTTTTCCCATAGTTACAGTAATAACTGTGAAACCATATTATAAATCATATAAGACCGTACATTACTTAACGGTTGCTTTTCTGGGCAATAAAGAGAAAACTGACTGATATATAAATCCTGTGAAAAAAAGTATACAAAGATGTTGTGACTTTTGCTCAAGAAAGCCAATATTTCTCGGTGTAGCTCTTTAGGAGTGCCTGAAATGGAGGTGATGCAAATTATCAATATTAACAAAGGTCACTTATATCTCCTCTCCATTCCTTTTTGATTGCTCTTGGCCGTCATAAGAATTAATTAACAAAAGGTATAAACAATTTGGTATTAAATTTCATTGGTGATTAACCCAATAAGATGCTGCTTGTGTTGAACATTGCTGCCTAGAAGTCATAAAAACCCTCGATATATCAGCCCAAAAAGGAAATAGCATATTCAATACCAGGAGATAGTCCTAATAATCTCATCAGGCTGGTTTTTTGTTGGAAAGAAAAGGAACTCATAAAAGGTGAGAATAAGGAGAGAACTGTAGCAGGTAACCGTCTGGAATAATCAGGTAATATATATATAATATAGTGGCTAATGATTTTTAAGCTAACGTGAAAAGTAGTTTTTCATAGGGATACCATCATATTTGGTCTTCCAACTCCTCAGAACATTCTGTATACAGTGTCATGTTTAACAGTTCTGTTTCCTTGTGCTTTCCAGGTTCAAGTGTGAAAATCACATTGGGCTGACCCTTACCAGAAATTGGCTAAGTGTCATTCTTTGTCAATTTCACAGAGGGTTTTGTCCTGGGGAAGTACCAAAAAATCTATGTCCTGATAACCAAATGTGAAGTGTAGTCCATTGCTATGGTACTCTCCTATTATCCTGACTTTGACTGTCTTTAACATTCCAAAACTTCCACACTTCTTGATGATTCATTTGCTCTTTTGTCTCCCTCAAGCATGAATGGCAATGGCACAGTCTCAATGGTCAAAAGGGTGACCCCAAAATACATCCTCTCCTCTATCTCTGAGGGGGATACCACAGATGTCTCAATGGAAGGAGTGGCAAATTTGCCTCCTGTACCTTCTACTAGCTCAGATACTGACACTTCGCTGGGTACACTGGCAAAATTAGAGTCGGGCTGGTGAGCACTCTGCAGCTGGTAGAGGAAGAAATCCCCAGGTCACTGGCACCATGCTGGTGACCAAGGCACCTGCTGAGCCCTATTCAGGAAAGGATGCTCTGGTGTCGGCTATTCATAACGTTACTGAAATGCACAAGCAGAAACAAGATTAGCAGATAGGTTTGTCAGGGGCATTGGGCCAACTAACACAAAGGGTGTAGGGCGGCAGCAAAACTGTTGGGACTCTGGTTGCTCAGGCGTGCAAGCACCTGGCTGTTTCCAAGGACTCTTTGGAGCCATGTCCAGAGTCTGTTGGAACCTGCATTTCATTGCTGTAGACATTGGTAACTAGACCAATGCCAAGTCAACAGGGGACAAAGTGACCTTGACCTCACTCAGGTGCCCCTTCCTCACAGAGTGACAAAGCATTGCTAGTTGGTGCTCAGTCAGATGAGGAAAGACATACAAGCCACCCAGAGCTATCCTCACAGAACATGGCCAGGCCTTCCATCTCCACTCTGCCAGTCACACTCAGCCCTGTGGGAAGGTGCAGCTGTGTCTGGGGAGGACACATTCAGCATGTCTGGGCCTTCCACAGACCAACAGGCCATGCAGTGTCTGCCAAAACTCCAAGGAGAATGAACTCCTCTATAGGAGCTCTCTTGTCCCCAGCTGCAGATCTTAGATTGCAGTGAGACATAGGGGAAGGAAAGGAAGAGGAAGACTTTATAACGGCACATGGGTAGTATGGGTGACACCGCATTGTAAACACGTTATCACATTTGTTACTATATATTCACTTTTCATCATCAGCTGTATGAATAAAAGTCTGTCTAGCCACAATGACAACATTGTGTGTACAGCACGACCGTGATGAAAGTGTGAAGTAAGCAGTTCCTGCAGCATGCACAGCCAATGGGATTTTAGTAGTGGAGTGCTCGTGATTTGGTAGGTGATTTGGCAAATAGGGTGAATCTTTCCAGGCCACAATACATTGCTGGTGTATCACAGCTAAATGACATGGCCCAGAGGGCTTGGGGTCAGGATTTAGACACCACAAAGGTCAGTGCCTAAGATTCATAAAGTATCAAGAGCTCAGAGGTGTCTTTCAGCTGTACTGTTGGGGTATATGCACGATGCAATTGCCCTTTGAAGGCCCTGACATCATTGACAGAATGAAGTATTTACCCTGCCCAGTCCAGTTTGGTAGCAAGTGTTTCAGATCCATTGTGCATTTGTTATGTAGAGCACAATGGAAGGAACCAATTATTATTCCTGACTCAGTGAATCTCAGGCTCAGCCTGTTACTATTGGTGAAGTCCCAAACGTACATGTGACCTCTTGGTAGCCCATCCCATGGGCTTTGTATTTCCCTACATTCCTTTTAATAGAATGTTTTCAGAGAATCCCTACAGTGCAGAAAGAGACCATTCAGCCCACTGAGTCTACATCGACATGCCAAAGAGTTCCCAACCAGACCCAGCCCCCAATCTATCCCCATAACCCCATATTCATCAGGGCCAATCCACCTGGGCTGCACATCCCTGGACACTATGGGCAGTTTAGCATGGCCAATCCACCTAACCTGCACATCTCTGAACTGTGGGAGGAAACTGGAACACCCAGTAGAAAACTACAGAGACACAGGGAGAATGTGCAAAGAGGCAGCAGTGCTAATCACTGATCCACCATGCTGCCAAACCTACCTATCTAAATCATCATCTCCCCACATGATATTCCTCCATCACAGCCCCAGGCTTAGCAAATAAACATGTCAGTTATCGTAGTGCATTGATTTTCTCTATGCAAGCTAGGGTGCTGCTATCGATGTCACCCCCTCACACATTATCTTTTTCTTTCAATTTTCTATCATCACTGCCCTCTTATGTACTGAGTGGCCCAGCCCTTCACAACTCTGTCTGTATCCCACCGTGCTGTCTCCAGTCCTCACAGTTCAATTCCTCAGCTTCCCTCCCACAGCAGCATAAACTCACTTGACTTTTAGTCTGGAGTAACCATGGCTCACTACCAGAAGCAACTTAGGTGGACAGATCTGAATGATGAGTGAACTGATATGACTGATATCTATACAGCTCCCCTACTGTCTCCGTGCTATTCCCCACGGGGCTGACTGTGGCCCACTCCCGAGACTGAGAGGTCAACTTACAGCGCCAGGACCTTTTGACTGAAGCTGTCTTGCTGGACTTGACAGAGGACTACTCCGTGTGGACTTTGAGACATGGCAGTTTGCTTGCAGCATATGCAGTGTGTTTGGCGCATATGCAACTGACACATGGTACAGGTGTGAGATTGACATAACACAGTGCCATTCACCAACACCTTGACTGAAGACTGCAGACAAATATGACAAACCACCTGGCTTTTTCGGTGCTAAAAGGCAAATCAAGACAGAATTAGGGAGAAGCTTCGAGCTCTGATTGATGGGGCAAAGCATAAAATGGGAGGATAGGATGCTGTGACCATCAAAGTGAGTGAACACTAAGAGAGTGATTGAGCAGCCCTGGTTGAATCCATGATCTTGTGCCTGACACTGCACAAAGTGTCCTTGCAGCAGCATTGCAATGCAAGGAGTCAGTATGCTCCAAAGTGCAAATTAAAGTGCAGAACCATACTGTACTTGAATCGGAGATGTGCTATGATGATGCAGTGAGACTGGTAAATGTCAGATGTCAATGGCTTTGGACAGGGGCTGTGCGTGTGGTCGCTGTCCAAGAAGTGTGCTCTGAGCTTTTGGTGTCAAGTGTCCAAGCTGGTGGTCCGGAGGTGCAAGTGGGTTAGCTGAACTGACTAAGTACCTCTCTGGCTGTTTCATATTGTACATGTGGCCATCTTGTTTCGATCTGGTCGGCAGGAAAATGGAAACTGCATATGAATGAGGCAAGATAAAGTAACAATGAGACCTTAATGCATGTACATAGTCCACTACTCACTAGCGAGAATCTCATTTCACCTTTCAACACTGGAAAATGGGACTTTTTCCGCATGATATTGAGAAACTTGTTGCTGAACATCCCATGCGAATTTCCTAACTTTCTTACCATGGCCCACATTGTTCAGGGGCTGGTAAGATTTCCCTATTTAAGAAATAAGAAAGGGATGATCACCTTATTGGGATTGTATTATAGACCCCCCAATAGTCAGAGGGAAATTGAGAAACAAATTTGTAAGGAGATCTCAGCTATCTGTAAGAATAATAGGGTAGTTATGGTAGGGGATTTTAACTTTCCAAACATCAACTGGGACTGCCATAGTGTTAAAGGTTTAGATGGAAAGGAATTTCTTAAGTGTCTACAAGACAATTTTCTGATTCAGTATGTGGATGTACCTACTAGAGAAGGTGCAAAACTTGACTGACTCTTGGGAAATAAGGCAGGGCAGGTGACTGAGGTGTCAGTGAGGGAGCATTTTGGGGCCAGCGACCATAATTCTATTCGTTTTTAAATAGTGATGGAAAAGGATAGACCAGATCTAAAAGTTGAAGTCCTAAATTGGAAAAAGGCCAATTTTGACAGTATTAGGCAAGAACTTTCGAAAGCTGATTGGAGGCAGATGTTCGCAGGTAAAGGGACGGCTGGAAAATGGGAAGCCTTCAGAAATGAGATAACAAGAATCCAGAGAAAGTATATTCCTGTCAGGGTGAAAGGGAAGGCTGGTAGGTATAGGGAATGCTGAATGACTAAAGAAATTGAGGGTTTGGTTAAGAAAAAGAAGGAAGCATATGTGAGGTATGGACAGGATAGATCAAGTGAATCCTCAGAAGAGTATAAAGAAAGTAGGAGTATACTTAAGAGGGAAATCAGGAGGGCAAAACAGGGACATGAGATAGCTTTGGCAAATAGAATTAAGGAGAATCCAAAGGGTTTTTACAAATATATTAAGGACAAAAGGGTAACTAGGGAGAGAATAGGGCCCCTCAAAGATCAGCAAGGCGGCCTTTGTGTGGACCCTCAGAAAATGGGGGAGATACTAAATAAATATTTTGCATCAGTATTTCCTGTGGAAAAGGATATGGAAGATTTGGACTGGAGGGAAATAGATGGTGACATCTTGCAAAATGTCCAGATTACAAGACTGGATGTCTTGAAGCAGTTAAAAGTGGATAAATCCCCAGGACCTGATCAGATGTACCAGACAACTCTGTGGGAAGCTAGAGAAGTGATTGCTGGGCCTCTCGCTGAGATATTTGTATCATCGATAGTCACAGGTGAGGTGCCGGAAGACTGGAGGTTGGCAAACATGGTGCCACTGTTTAAGAAGGGCGGTAAAGACAAGCCAGGGAACTATAGACCGGTGAGCCAGACCTTGGTGGTGAGCAAGTTGTTGGAGGGAATCCTGAGGGACAGGATGTACATGTATTTGGAAAGGCAAGGAGTGATTCGGGATAGTCAACATGGCTTTGTGCATGGGAAATCATGTCTCACAAACTTGATTGAGTTTTTTGAAGAAGTAACAAGGAAGATTTATTACGGCAGAGCAGTAGATGTGATCTATATGGACTTCAGTAAGGCGTTCGACAAGGTTCCCCATGGGAGACTGATTAACAAGGTTAGATCTCATGGAATAAAGGGAGAACTAACCATTTGGATATAGAACTGGCTCAAAGGTAGAAGACAGAGGGTGGTGGTGGAGGGTTGTTTTTCAGACTGGAGGCCTGTGACCAGTGGAGTGCCACAAGGTTCGGTGCTGGACCCTCTACTTTTGGTCATTTACACAAATGATTTGGATGCAAGCATAAGAGGTACAGTTAGTAAGTTTGCGGATGACACCAAAATTGGAGGTGGACAGCGAAGAGGGTTACCTCAGATTACAACAGGATCTGGACCAGATGGGCCAATGGGCTGAGAAGTGGCAGATGGAGTTTAATTCAGATAAGTGTGAGGTGCTGCATTTTAGGAAAGCAAATCTTAGCAGGACTTATACATTTAATGGTAAGGTCCTAGGGAGTGTTGCTGAACAAAGAGACTTTGGAGTGCAGGTTCATAGCTCCTTGAAAGTGGAGTCGCAGGTAGATAGGATAGTGAAGAAGGCATTTGGTATGTTTTCCTTTATTGGTCAGAGTATTGAGTACAGGAGTTGGGAGGTCATGTTGTGGCTGTACAGGACATTGGTTAGGCCACTGTTGGAATATTGCGTGAAATTCTGGTCTCCTTCCCATCGGAAAGATGTTGTGAAATTTGAAAGGGTTCAGAAAAGATTTACAAGGATGTTGCCAGGGTTGGAGGATCTGAGCTACAGGGAGAGGCTGAACAGGCTGGGACTGTTTTCCCTGGAGCGTCAGAGGCTGAGGGGTGACCTTATAGAGGTTGACAAAATTATGAGGGGCATGGATAGGATAAGTAGACAAAGTCTTTTCCCTGGGGTCGGGGAGTCCAGAACTAGAGGGCATAGGTTTAGGGTGAGAGGGGAAAGATATAAAAGACACCTAAGGGGCAAATTTTTCACGCAGTGTATGGAATGAGCTGCCAGAGGATGTGGTGGAGGCTGGTACAATTGCAACATTTAAGACGCATTTGGATGGGTATATGAATAGGAAGGGTTTGGAGGGATATGGGCCAGGTGCTGGCAGGTGGGACTAGATTGGGTTGGGATATCTGATTGGCATGGCCAGGTTGGACTGAAGGGTCTGTTTCCATGTTGTACATCTCTATGACTCTATGTCACATTGCTGGCGTTATGAAGCTTGTTATTCATTCCTTGCCCTTAGTCTTCTTTCTCTTTAACTTTGGAATGAATTATGTATGTAAATATAAGAACATTATTTGAACAAAAGTTAAAGTTTCAAAGATGTTCAATTGTAAGTCTGCTTCCAAAGTGTTACGGAAATGATAACCTTCAAGAAACAACCCCAGATTGGAAATGTTCATCCTGGAGTTTAATTATTAGTGGTGCTCCTCAAAGATTTGTTTTGGGTTCACTGCTGTTTGTCATTTTTATAAATGACCTGGATGAGGGCATAGAAGGATGGGTTAGTAAACTTGCGGATGACACTAAGGTTGGTAGAGTTGTGAATAGTGCCAAAGAATGTTGTAGGTTACGGAAGGACATGGATAAGCTGCAGTGCTGGGCTGAGAGGTGGCAAATGGAGTTTAATGTGGAAAAGTGTGAGGTGATTCACTTTGGAAGGAGTAACAGGAATTCAGAGTACTGGGCTAATGGTAAAAATCTTGGTAATGTAGATGAGCAGAGAGATCTCAGTGTCCCTGTACATATATCCCTGAAAGTTGCCACCCAGGTTGATAGGGCTGTTAAGAAGTCATATGGTGTGTTAGTTTTTATTCCTAGAGGGATTGAATTTCGGATCCATGAGGTCAGGTTGCAGCTGTACAAAACTCTGATGTGGCCGCAGTTGGAGTATTGTGTACAGTTCTGGTCACTACATTATAGGAAGGATGTGGAAACTTTGAAAAGGGTTCAGAGGAGATTTACTGGGATGTTGCCTGACATGGAAGGAAGGTCTTATGAGGAAAGGCTGAGGGACTTGAAGCTGTTTTCGTTAGACAGAAAAAGGTTGAGAGGTGACTTAAGTGAGACACTTAAGATAATCAGAGGTTTAGATAGGATGGACAGTGAGAGCCTCTTTCCTTGGATGGTGATGGGTAGCACAAGGGGGCATAGTTTAAAATCGAGGAGTGATTGATATAGGGCAAATGTCAGAGGTAGCTTCTTCACTCAGATAGGGGCGTGGAACACACTGCCTACAACAGTAGTAGACTCGCCAACTTTAAGGGCATTTAAATGGTCATTAGATAGGCATATGAACAAAAATGGAATAGTGTAGGTTAGGTAGGCTTTGGATAGATTCACAGGCTGGTGCAACATTGAGGGCCGAAGGGCCTGTACTGCACTGTAATGTTCTATATTCTATATAAGTCTACATTGCATTGTTATAGCATTTATGCTGTATTCATAATCTTTACTTAAAGTTGAGATTTTACAGTAAATAATTACGAAATAAAAGCTTTTTTGCAATCTATGAGATGGTGTTATTGCTTCCAAGATAGAAAAGCATGAACAATTTTTGTTGAAGTTTGAGTTCTTTAGGGCAAAATTTAATTCTTTCAATTGCTTTTCAGATGATAACAATATGAAACCTGTATTCTGACTACCCTTATGCCTTGGGAACTGCTTCAACTATCCTTTGTATTTCTTTTCTTAATATTTAGATTAGATTAGATTCTCGACAGTATGGGAACAGGCCCTTCAGCCCAATAAGTCCACACTAACCCTCTGAAGAGTGACCCACCCAGACCCATTCCTCTACCCTATATTTACCCCTGACTAATGCACCTAACACTATGGCAATTGAGCATGGCCAATTCACCTGACCTGCACATCTTTTGGATTGTGGGAGGAAACCGAGCACCCAGAGAAAATGCACGCAGACACAGGGAGAATGTGCAAACTCCACACACGCAGTCGCCCAAGGTGGGAATTTACCTCAGTCCCTGGTGCTGTGAGACTGCAGTGCTAACCACTGAGCCAGCGTGCCACCCTTCAGCTTAAAGTTGTCATACGTAAATTAATTTCACTCAACCCAATATATTCTTTCTTTTTTTTTACAAATAATTTCCTAAAATTACAAGGCCCATGTATTTGATGCCTTGGCAGTTACCTAGAGTGCACAGCAAGTTCTTAAATGAATTAATTTGAATAATTCCATGTCAAAATAAAACATAAATTTTAGAAGTGAAAAAATATTTCCATTGACAGTCAGGAACTGATTAGCCTTATTGTAGGAGTGTTTTTTTTAAAGACGATACCCCTGTTTTCTCATTGGATTGGAAAAGCTTGGTTATAAAAAACCCTTCCCCTCATTCTGTGGTTATGATTATGCTGCAAACATCCTTTGTTTTAATTTTCAAAGATGATTTCCCAAAATATTTGTTAACCTGGTTATCTGCCTAGTTATGTATCATGAACTCTTGTCAAAATATACAGCATTTATAAATAAAACCCATAAACTGTGCAGAAAATTTAATGTATGGTATTATTTTGCTAAAACAGATGCTCATTTCTTCCTTAAGCTTAAACCTGCATCCTGAAATAGGAACAAAGATATTGGAAAATGAACCCTATAATTGCTCTATAAACCACAAAAGATCAAACCCATATAGCTTTTTCCTTAGAAATCCATTACCATCCTGAAGTACCAGAGCTTGGAGTGGCAATGAATGTCCCAAGCACAGTGCCGGGAAACCTTCCATCATTTGTCATACAACAAACAAGAGGAAAGGACTGAATCATTATGGTGACAGAAATAGACATGGCTCCCCTTGCTTTATAGACATCACAGCAACTCTTTTGTACAAAATTGTCTTTGGATATTTGAATGATACCATGACAAAATGAAGGAATCTTGTGGGTAAAATTCTATATGTTTCCACTTAAAGACCAAAGTTCTTCTTTACAATTCCAACTTCCAATAAGCCCAAGAAAGACATGGAATTCCCAATGTGACAAACAGGGAATTTAAGAAATTAATAGGAGCCCATGTTCAAAGTCCAATAGTGAGCTAAAAAACCTTTATCTCCGTGGTTTGGTCAAATTACAGAAGTTATTGTTACAAAGCATATGAATATGAAAGAGTTCTAAAAATAACACAGCTGTTATAGTATAAAGTTTCAATGGAAACTCAAAATGCATTTTTCACACACTGCTTAGTAAAATGTTGAAAAATATTTAATTATATGCAATTATGTCACCTAAAGGACTTAAAATTTCAAGTTATTACTCATATTCCTGGAGCAAAAAAGATAAAATTGCCATAGTCCTGCTCTCTCATTAGATAGAGATAACTGATGGTAGTGTAATCTGAGAGTTACAACATCTTGGGCCAAAGGAAATGTTGAGAAGGAGAGTCCTTCCTGGTAACCTCATCATTTTGCATTATATACTAGTCCTTCAGTCAATTGAACTAACTGACCCCCTTTTTGAAGTAAATACAGGATTGTTTTGTTTTTGGATCCCAGAAATATATTATTGAATGGAGAAGGAAAAAGGGGAAAATATAACTATGGAGCATGTGAGTTCCAAATGTATATTTCACGATGACAGAGAATACAGAATACATGGTGCAACATTTTCCTACATTCTGCAGAAGCACAGATTTGGTTGTGTGGTGCAATGGTAGTCTCCCTACTCCTGGCATCGGAGGCCTGGGTTCAAGTCCCACCTGCTCCAGAGTGTGTACTAACGTCTTTGAACAGATTGATAAGAAAAATAAGTTAATAAAAAACAAGCAAGTCCATCTGAACAGGATTTTTCTGCAGCATAGCAGTTAGAATATAACTATCTGCATTTGACCGATGAGGGTCCAGGAAATGTTTTTCATGTAATGTAGCAGAGTGTAATGTCCTTCCAAGAACACAGTCAAGGGGTTAATATAAAAACAGAAATTACATCACCTAAAGGACTTAAAATTTTAAGTTATTACTCGTATTCCTGGAGCAAAAAAGATAAAGTTGCCATAGTCCTGCTCTCTCATTAGACAGAGACAACTGATGGTAGTTTAATCTGAGAGACATGACAGCTCGGGCAAGGGGAAATGTTGAAAAGATTTCTTCATGGTAACCTCATCTAGTGTGGGAATTGAACACACTCCGTTTGCATCATTTTGCATTCTAAACTCAGCAGGTCTGGCAGAATCTGTGGGGAGAAACAGAGTTAACATTTTGAGTCCAAGTTGGAGGATGGGAAAATATTATGGATATAACAGCAATTCCTTTTTTGAGGTATTTTCAATGTTAAAGCTGATTTCCTTGAATTCTAGGAGCAGTAATTATTGTTTTATAAGCTGTTGCTTTGTTTTGGAACTTTGGGGAAAAAAAATGATCAAAACAATGGCACTTTAAAAAGAAGGAGGATAGACAAAGGCTGTGACCTTAGGTGCAGTGATTCAAATGGAGACAGAAACCTACACTGCTATCTGATCCAGCAGTAACCTTTGCTGTCTGGTTTCGAATATCTTTGGTGATCAGAATTCATTCTAAGAAAAATAAACAGTGAAAGTCACGGCTGATCTTGGGGAAACCTGTGTGTGGGAGATCGCAGCAGAGGAGGAGGTAAGTGGTTTTTAATATGTAGTCTTACTGTTTTTCTTTTGTAAATCTACAATAATGAGTATGGTTTTTTTATTACATGTTGTTATTGAGATCTGTCTCTTGATTAAACTTTAAAAATATAAAATCATATGTACTAATCAAGCCTGGAGCAATGTTTTTCAAGCAGTGAGACTGCTATTTTCTGGGTCTGTAGATTTTTAAGGTGCAATAATGGCCTTTAATAGAGTGATATGCTCTTCCTGTTGGATATAGTAGATTAGGGAGAGTTTCCATGTTACTGATGCAGGAAGTGTGGATTGGTGGGAGCAGTAGTTTGAGGCAATGAGGAATTTATAGGAGCCAGGAGTGTGATGAATGGCAGCTGCAGGGATGGAGATAAATTGAAGACACAGTCAGGTAGATGGGTTACCTCCAGGAAAGGTAAGAGAGGTAGGCAGGTAGTGTAGGAGTCTCCTGTGGTTATCCCCATCTCAAACAAGTATGCTGTTTTAGAAAATATATGGGGTCATGGAACCTCAGGGGAATGTAGCACTGACAGCTAGGTTTCTGGTACCGAGATGAGCTCTAATGTAAAAAAGGGCACACCCAGGTTCCAAGTGGTCGATTGTGATAGGGGACTCTCTTGTCAAAGGCATAGATAGATGATTTTGTGGCCAACAGTGAGACATCAGAATGGTGTGCTACATCCCTGGAGTCAGGATCAAAAATATCTCAGAGAGGGTGCAGAATATTTTCAAAAGGGAGAGGGACCAGCAAGAGGTCATGGTACACATCGGAACTAACAATATAGGAACAGAAAAGGACAAGATTCCGAGGAGAGACAATAGGAAGTTAGGCAGAAATTTAAAAAGTAGATCCTCGAGGGTAGTAATATATGGATTATTCCCAGTGTCACAAGCTAGTAAGAGTAGGAATAGGAGGATAGAGCATATGAATGCGTGGCTGTGGAGCTGGTACAGGGGAGAAGGGGTCACATTTTTAGATCATTGGAATGTCTTCTGGAGTAGAAGTGACCTGTACAGGAAGGACGGATTGCACCTGAGTTGGAAGGGGACTAATATACTGGCAGGGAGATTTGCTAGAGCTGCTCAGGAGGATTTAAACTAGTAAGGTAGAGGGGTGGGATCCAGGAAGATAGTGAGGAAAGAGATCAGTTTGAGACTGATACAATTGGGAAAAGGAGTAAGTCAAGTGGATCAAGCACACAGGAACAAAGTAGAGGAAGAGGTAGGACTGATACATTAGCCTGCATTTATTTCAATGCAAGAGGCCCAACAGGGAAGGCAGATGAACACAGGAATGTGGGATTGGGATATCACAGGAATTACAGAAACATGGTTCAGGGATAGACAGAACAGGCAGTTTAATGTTCCAGGATATAAATGCAATAGGAAGGATCAAAAGGGGGGCAAGAGAGGAGAAGGAATAATGTTTTTGATTAGGGATAACATTATGGTTGTATTTAGGGAGGATACTCCTGGCAATATATTCAGGAAAGTTATTTAGGTAGAACTGAGAAATAAGAAAGGGATGATCACCTTATTGGGATTGTACTATAGAGCCCCCCCCCAATAATCAATGGGAAATTGAGAAACAAATTTGTAATGAGATCTCAGTTATCTGTGAGAATAATAGGGTGGTTATGGTAGGGGATTTTAACTTTCCAAACATAGACTGGGACTGCCATAGGATTTGAATAGAGAGAAATTTGTTAAGTGTATATAAGAAAATTTTCTGATTCAGTATATGGATACACCTTGTAGAGAAGGTGCAAAACCTGACCTACTCTTGGGAAATAAGGCAGGGCAGGTGACTGAGGTGTCAGTTGGGGAGCACTTTGGGGCCAGTGATCATAATTCTATTAGCTTTAAAATAGTGATGGAAAAGGTTAGATAGGATATAAAAATTAAAGTTCTAAATTTGGGGAAGGCCAATTTTGATGGTATTAGGCATGAACCTTCAAAAGTTGATTGAGGGGGGAGCAGATGTTCGCAGGTAAAGAGACGACTAGAAAATAGGAAGCTTTCGAAATAACAAGAGTCCAGAGACAATATGTTCATGTTAGAGTGAAGGGCAAGGCTTGTAGGTGTAGGAAATAATGGATGACTAAAGAAATTGAGGTTTTGGTCAAGAAGAAAAAGGAAGCATATATCAGGCATAGATAGCAGAAATCAAGTGATTCCCTAGAAGACTTTAAAGACAATAGGAGTATACTTGAGGGAAATCAGGAGGGCAAAAAGGGGACATGACATGACATTTGGCAAATAAGGTTAAGGAGAATCCAAAAGGGTAATTAGGGAGAGAATAGGGACCGTCAAAGATCAACAAGGCAGCCTTTGTGTGGAGCCACAGGAGATGGAGGAAATACTAAATGAATATTTTGCATGAGTGTTTATCTGTGGAGAAGAATATGTAAGTTAGAGAATGTGGGAAAATAAATCTGTTCATTTTACAGAGGAGGAGGTGCTGGACATCTTAAAATGCATAAAGGTGGATAAATCCCCAGGACCTCATCAGGTGTACTCTAGAACTCTCTAGGAAGTTAGGGAACTGATTGCTGGGCTCCTTGCTGAAATATTTGTACCATCGATAACCACAGGTGAGGTGTCAGAAGTCTGGAGGTTACCAATGCGATGTCACTATTTAAGAAAGGGGGTAAGAAAAAGCCGACCGGTGAGCCTGACATTGGTGGTGGGTAAGTTTTTGGAGAGAATCTTGAAGGACAGGATTTATATGTAACTTGGAAAGGCAAGGACTAATTATAGATAGTCAACGTGGCTTTGTGTGTAGGAAATCATGTCTCATGAACAGGAGGAATTCGCCACTTGGATACAAAACTGGCTTGAAGATAAAAGACAGATGGTAGGAGTGGAGAGTTGCTTTTCCTACTGGAGGCCCGTGACAAGTTGAAGGTTCCACAAGGATCAATGCTGGCTCTACTGCTTTTCATCATTTATATAAATGATTTGGATGTGAACATAGGAGATATGGTTAATAAGTAAATTGGAGGTATAGTGGACAGTGAAGAAAGTTACCTCAGAGTACAACGGGATTTTGATCAGATGAGTCAATGGGCTGAGGAGTGGCAAATGGAGTTTAATTTAGATAAATGCGAGGTGCTACCATTTGGAATGGCAAATCAGGGCAGGACTTATACACTTAATGATAATGTCCTGGGGAGTGTTGCTCAACAAAGAGACCTTTGGAGTGCAGGTTCATAGTTCCTTGAGAGTGCGGTCGCAGGTAGATAAGATATGCTTGCCTTTATTGCTCAGTGCATTGAGGATAGGATATGGGAGGTCATGTTGTAACTGTACAGGACAGTCGTTAGGCCACTATAGGAAAACTGCATGCAATTTGGATCTCCCTGCTATAGAAAAGAATGTTGTGAATCTTGAAAGATTCAGAAAAAATTTACAACAATGTGTCCAGGGTTGGAGGGTTTGAACTACAGGGAGAAGCTGAATAGACTGGGGCTATTTTCGGAGGCAGAGAGGTGACCTTATGGAAGTCTATAAAATCATGTGGACTATGAGTAGAGTAAATTGACAAGGCCTTTTCCCTGGAGCAGGGGAGTCCAAAACTAGACGGTATAGGTTTAAGGTGAGAGGGGAAAGATATAAAGGGACCTAAGGGGCAAACTTCTCACACAGAGGATGGTGCGTGTATGGAATGAGCTGCTGGCGGAAGTGGTGGAGGGTGGTACAATTATAACATTTAAAAAGCATCTGGATGGGTATATGAATAGGAAGA
This sequence comes from Chiloscyllium punctatum, assembly GCF_047496795.1. Lineage (NCBI taxonomy): Eukaryota > Metazoa > Chordata > Chondrichthyes > Orectolobiformes > Hemiscylliidae > Chiloscyllium > Chiloscyllium punctatum. Next base: position 30,568,729 of record NC_092765.1, read on the forward strand.
GTTTGGAGGGATATGGGCCAAATACTGGCAATGAGACTGGAATTATTTAGGCTACCTGGTCGATGAGTTGGTCCAAAGAGTCTGTTTCTGTATGACTCTGTGACTCTAACTGATGAGTACTGATGAAGAGACATCAGACTTATAACAGTAACTCTGTTTTCTCTCCAACAAATGCTGCCAGGCTTGCTGGGTTTCTCCAGCAATTTCTGTTTTTGTTTCAGATTGCCATCTTTATTTTATTTCAAGGTTAGTGTTATTGGCAACATAATCAGATGGCTTGTGAAAAAGGCTGTCTTCTTTACAGGAGAATCAGTTGCACGTTAGTTAGACTTTATAAGAAGCATCACAGAGACAAGTGGCAGCTTCACACCATGTGGAGGAGTGTTCTCACTGAATTTATTTCACAATTGGCTTATGCACCACTGCTGAGCTGTACTATTGTGGCCAGATGTTTCAAGCCATTGCTTTCTGACTAGTCCAGTTCTTGTCATTTTATGGAAAACAATCAGATTTTCTATGAAAACAAACTGACTAATTGATGATATTCTTCGGGTTTCCTTTGTAGAAAGGAGCAGGAATATCAGGATTCAGCAGGTAGCCCCCTTTTACCTGTTCCACCATGAAATAAGATAAAGGGTTTTCTTGTGAGGAAAATGATTTATTCAAAAAGATTATCAAATTCACAGTAAATGCAGAATATGTATAATACTACTTTTAAAATCGTGCATCTGTATTCAAGTCCTTTCAACAATTCATCTATCTGTACTGTCAAGAAATCTGAACATGACAACTTGTTAAAAATACTCCCTTTTGCCAATTGCAGCACTTCAATTTTCCAATTATCAAATCATCTACCTGAATTGCAGGAAAATTCTACAATATTACCAACACTGCGGATTTCTGGATGGTTATTTAACTGTAGATAACATATAAAATTCACGGACTGTGTAAAACTGAAGACAGAATGCATGGTTTGGATTTTAATGTGCAGACAGATATTATGTTATCTTCATCAGCCTGATAACTTTGCAGTTCATTGTTGTAAGAAACACGACTAAGTGAGTAGTGATAACTGCTCCGAGGTCCTTCTTGGGACCATATCCCTTGGAGGAACATACTATTCCCCAAGAAGGGAAAGAAGAATTTGGTACCAAAAAGACAGGGTTGGAGGCAGCACAAAAGGTCAGAAGCAGGGGTGCAGTGCCAGTCTCCTGGTCTAATGTAGGATGTGGTCCAATAATTTAAGCAGAGCAGAAAAAATGAGAGCTATAGTACATACATGTATAATCCCAACTACCTCCTCAAGCCTACACTTTCCTAAACTTTACTCTGAAAGATGTCATTGGTTATGTTTGAAGTTCCTTATCTCTGCTTTCAAATATGAAGAGTGGCATGGTGGCTCGGTGGTTAGCACTGCTGCCTCACAGTGCCAGGGATCGGGTTTGATTCCAGCCTTGGGCGACTGACTGTGTGGAGTTTGCACATTCTCCCCGTGTCTGTGTGGGTTTCCTCCAGATGCTCTGGTTTCTTCTACAATCCAAAAATGTGCAGGTCAGGTGAATTGGCCATGCTAAATTGCCCGTAGTGTTAGGTGTTTTAGTCTGGGGTAAATATAAGGTAGAGGATCGGTGTGGACGTGTTGGGCCAAATGGCCTGTTTCCATACTGTAGGTAATCTAATCAGGGAGAGTGCACTGCCACAGGAACAAGAAGTATATATTGCTTGGTAATTGTGTGCTCACGAATTTAAAATCTCCCACTGGCCGCACAACAACTGACTGCACAAATGAAATGGAAGTTTTGCATTTCTGAGTGATCTGGGGATGCATTATTTGCCACATAGGCTGTACCTGAAGAAAATCTGCCAAAGCAGTAAATCTAAAAATCCACTCATAATCTGACTGCCTGAGTCACTGGCAAAATTAATATAATTGACAACCCTGGAAAAAGAGCCATCAAACATCTCCTTTATCTCTTTTGTATGCTGTTGACTACGTGATCCTATAAATATCTCCGACAGAGTCCTGGAGGGATCCAGAGGCAAAGGAGTTCAATAAGATGGTTTCTTAGACAGTGGTGGTTACCATGTGGAGTTGGCAGTCGACCTCATTCTTTGAGCCTGTAAATATCTAACAGCAACTGATATAACCTCCTGAGGTTCCTTTAACAGTGATATTAACTTTAACACTACTGTGTGTAGCCTCCTTTGAGCTGAATACCCTGTTGATCCCCTAACTCATAGAGATCTGCAAGACTATGAGGAACAGCTTACTCATGGGTCTATTGGTCCTTTTCTGAGGTCCAAAGTAATACAGCATACCCACAGAGTTCTGGGAGAACTCCAAAATGCAGATCAGACCATCAGACATTCAAAGTGCAGGTGAGACACTTGGATACAAACAAATTCCAAAGTGTGTAGAGTAATCTCTAGCATAGACATAATGAACACATGATTTCACAAAACACATAGGAAAGCAACTGGGGCAATGAATATTTATTGGCTTCAGCTCCCTCAAAATGCCACTATCACGTTGTTCTCACCAGGGAATTCCGGGAAGCTTTGTGACCAGTGTTAAACTGTAATTAGAGCAATTAATATATTGAAATGCATCACTTGGTCTCTCTGAGGTGTGTATCCACATGAGTATGTGTTACAGTCAAATGAGAAAGTTGATTTTTTGAACCATCCCATGTTTCCAAGATTTCAACCCTTCACCACACTCAAATCTATGTGCTCACCTATATTAAAAGTTTCCCCATATCCTGAAAATAGTGTCTGACTTATTTGAGAATGAATGGAGTAAAGAGATCAGCTTATTTTGTGTCAGTCAATGAAAATATGTGTGCCATGGTTTTAGTCGAAAAACAAATCTAGGCTAATTTCTCCATGGATTCCAGCTATTGGAGAATTTGTTATTTAGCTTTAAAAAAGCAATACCTTCATGCAAGCTATTTGGTCCTCCTGATTTTCTTTGTTTATATCCATACTCAACGAAGAGGTTAATCATGTAAACATGAAGCACATTTATTCTCCTTCTTCTATTTTTTCCCCAAAAATTGTACTTAGCAAGCATCTGTTAATGAAAACAATTCCTCCTTTACTCTGCTTAAACTAACAGCTTTAAATAATTTGACAAAACATTAATAATACATATCTTTTTAAGATGGATGACATTTTCAAAATATTTGGGTAATGTGTCACATTGAAGGCTATGTCATTGTTTTGTCAAAGTCACTACCTACATGATGGATGTGGTCCTGTTGGACTCAATGGCAGGAAGTTAGTCACTGAGCTTTAAGTTCCTTTGTGTGATTCACTGTCATCCATCTCCTAAAGTTCAGACTGTTTCTATTACCAGTAGAATGACATTTAAGCACCAGGGCACTTCATACCAATATTTATCATTTGTTTTATTTACAAGGAACTTGTTATAAGTGAAGTAGAATTGATTAAACAACTGCGAGATTCCAAAGCTGCCAGAAAGGTTACATCTTTGTGTTTTCTCTGAGGCAAATTAATGCTGCATAGATGCCACAAAATATTATTTTTAAATAAGTCACAATTAAGTCATGTTTCCATACTACACACTGGGTGAGATGAAGACTGGGTTGTATTCATTGCATTAATAAAATTGCAAATAAGTGTTGTAAATCCAAGGCACTTCTTTCCCCTGATGTACCTGACCTGGTCCAGTGAGATGGTCTGATGCAGGTTGATACTAGAATTCTTTGTTGTGCAACAACTCAAAGCTAAGAGGCACCATGCTCTCAACTGGATATTATCAATACGTAACATATCTTTGTTCATTTTGTTATTTGAGTGTTCCTTCCAATATCTTCATAATCATTTGGATTCTATCCTAAGTCTGATTGTAAATGACTTATTTGATGTTGTTTCATACTAAAGGGACTGTATTCTACTGCTAAGAGAATATTGATATCAGAGATTGTGACCAATGCTTAGAATAGCAAGAATATTGATGAGAAATATACATAATGTTCAGTATGAAGAATCATTTATTATTTCTTTCTTCTCAAAATTCTGTTTTGAATCACCTTCTGAATAATAATACCGATAAACAAAACTGGAACCATTATGCTGTTTTTGGATCCTTGATGCCAGGAAAGGAAAATGATAAAGTATGATTCTGCGTCACATTGGCCATCATGCTGTTGGGAAATCAATGATGACTCCGACCATCTTTTGAGGGAAACCACATTTATACAGCACATTATAGAGGCCTTCACAAGTTTCCTTCATTGAAGAAGTCAGTTAGGTCAATGAAAACCATTTGATGATCCTTATTCTGTTCCCAACACTTCTCGTGAATTTGATGTGCTACAAAATCATGTTGATTGTTCCTCATCCAACACAAAAATCATATTATGATTCTAGGCACGCTATATCTGTAAGATAAGTGACGATCCTGCTGAGAGTATCAATACAAGAAATAATTGCTGTAGTACATAATTCCCTGATAACAGACTAAGCAGAAGAAGTTGGTATGTTTCTTAAATATGTGAGCTCCTCTCTACTTGAATACTTCAGGTGGAATGCCATTGGCTTCAGGAGAGTTAACCACAGAAAGATGCTTCATTCCCTTGGTAACTTTGACTTGAGATGGATCGAAGACGAACTCATCCAGAATGGGATTCTGAGGAAATGAGTGAATGGCACCATTGCATACGAAGGCTTCTAGCTTTAGCAGCTTGTTAAAATCCTCTGCCCAGTGAAGAAGTAGCTCATGTTTATTCAGTAGGAGCTGATTGCCATCTGCTGAGAAGACTGATACTGATGGTTTTGTATTGGTGGTGCTGGAAGAGCACAGCAGTTCAGGCAGCATCCAAGGAGCTGCGAAATCGACGTTTCGGGCAAAAGCCCTCATCAGGAATAAAGGCAGAGACCCTGAAGCATGGAGAGATAAGCTAGAGGAGGGTGGGGGTGGGGAGAAAGTAGCATAGAGTACAATAGGTGATTGGGGGAGGGGATGAAGGATATAGGTCAGGGAGGAGAGGGTGAAGTGGATAGGTGGAAAAGGAGTTTGGCAGGTAGGATAAGTCCGGACAAGTCATGGGGACAGTGCTGAGCTGGAAGTTTGGAACTAGGGTGAGGAGGGGGAAGAGGAAATGAGGAAACTGTTGAAGTCCACATTGATGCTCTAGGGTTGAAGTGTTCCGAGGCGGAAGATGAGGCGTTCTTCCTCCAGGCGTTTGGTGGTGAGGGAGCGGCAGTGAAGGAGGCCCAGGACCTCCATGTCCTCGGCAGAGTGGGAGGGGGAGTTGAAATGTTGGGCCACGGGGTAGTGTGGTTGATTCATGCGGGTGTCCCAGAGATGTTCCCTAAAGCGCTCTGCTAGCAGGCGCCCAGTCTCCCCATTGTAGAGGAGACCGCATCGGGAGCAAAGGATACAATAAATGATATTAGTGGATGTGCAGGTAAAAGTTTGATCGATGTGGAAGGCTCCTTTAGGGCCTTGGATAGAGGTGAGGGAGGAGGTGTGGGCGCAGGTTTTACAGTTCCTGCAGTGGCAGGGGAAAGTGCCAGGATTGGAGGGTGGGTTGTAGGGGGGCGTAGACCCGACCAGGTAGTCACAGAGGGAACGGTCTTTGCGGAACGTGGAAAGGGGTGGGAAGGGAAATATATCCCTGGTGGTGGGGTCTTTTTGGAGGTGGTGGAAATGTCGGCGGATGATTTGATTTATGCGAAGGTTGGTAGGGTGGAAGGTGAACAGCAGGGGCGTTGTGTCCTTGTTACGGTTGGAAGGGTTGGTTTTGAGGGCGGAGGTGTGGGATGTAGACGAGATGCATTGGAGGGCATCTTTAACCACGTGGGAAGGGAAATTGCGGTCTCCAAAGAAGGAGGCCATCTGGTGTGTTTTGTGGTGGAACTGGTCCTCCTGGGAGCAGATCTGGCGGATGCGGAGGAATTGGGAATACGGGATGGCATTTTTGCAAGAGGTAGGATGGGAAGAGGTGTAATCTAGGTAGCTGTGGGAGTCGGGTTTGTAAAAAATGTCAGTGTCAAGTCGGTCATCATTAATGGAGATGTAGAGGTTCAGGAAGGGATAGGGAGGTGTCAGAGATGGTCCAGGTAAATTTAAGGTCAGGGTGGAATGTGTTGGTGAAGTTGATGAATTGCTCATCGCGGGAGCACGAGGTGGCGCCAATGCAGTCATCAATGTAGCGGAAGAAGAGGTGGGGAGTTTTCACCATCCCTCCAGACACCTGCCGAGTTTTCACCATCCCTCCAGACCTCCCCATCACTGAGGACGAACGATCAGTCCTCAGCAAAGGACTCACCTTCATCCCCCTCCGTCCACGCATCAATGAATTTAATATACGTCTTGATGTCGAACAATTCTTCCGTTGCCTCCGCCTCCGAGCTTACTTTCACAATCAGGATTCCCGCCCACCTTCCGAGGACCCCTTCGCCCACCTCCAACACACTGCATCCACCTGGACACCCCGCGCTGGCCTATTACCTGCCCTCGACCTCTTCATTTCCAACTGCCACCGGGACATTAACCGCCTCAACCTGTCTACCCCCCTCCCCCACTCCAACATCTCACTCTCACAATGTGCAGCCCTCCAATCCCTCTGCTCCAATCCCAACCTCACCATCAAGCCAGCGGATAAAGGGGGTGCAGTGGTAGTTTGGCACACTGACCTCTACACCGCTGAAGCCAAACGCCAACACGAGGACACCTCTTCCTACTGCCCCCTCGACCATGACCCCACCCCCCATCACCAAACCATCATCTCCCAAACCATGCAGAACATCATCACCTCAGGAGATCTCCCACCCACAGCTTCCAACCTCATAGTCTGGGAACCCCGCACTGCCCGGTTCTACCTCCTTCCCAAGGTCCACAAGCCTGACCACCCTGGCCGACACATTGTCTCAGCATGCTCCTGCCCCACTGAACTCGTCCCTACCTACCTCGACACTGACCTATCCCTCCAGTCCAGGAACTCCCCACATATGTTCGAGACACCACCCATGCCCTCCACCTCCTCCAAGACTTCCGTTTCCCCGGCCCCCAACGCCTCATCTTCACCATGGATATCCAATCCCTCTCCACCTCTATCCGCCATGACCAGGGCCTCCAAGCCCTCCGTTTTTCCTCTCCAGACGTCCCCAACAGTACCCTTCCACTGACACTCTCATTCGTTTGGCCGAACTGGCCCTCACCCTTAACAATTTCTCCTTCGAATCTTCCCACTTCCTCTAGACCAAAGGGGTAGCCATGGGCACACGTATGGGCCCCAGCTATGCCTGTCTCTTTGTTGGCTACGTAGAACTGTTGGTCTTCCATAATTACACCGGCACCACTCCCCACCTCTTCCTCCGCTACATTGATGACTGCATTGGTGCCACCTCATGCTCCTGCGAGGAGGTTGAGCAATTCATCAACTTCACCAACACATTCCACCCTGACCTTAAATTTACCTGGACCATCTCTGACACCTCCCTCCCCTTCCTGGACCTCTCCATCTCCATTAATGATGACCGTCTTGACACTGACATTTTTCACAAACCCGACTCCCACAGCTACCTGGATTACACCTCTTCCCACCCTACCTCTTGCAAAAATGCCATCCCGTATTCCCAATTCCTCCGCCTCCGCCGTATCTGCTTCCAGGAGGACCAGTTCCACCACAGAACACACCAGATGGCCTCCTTCTTTAGAGACCACAATTTCCCTTCCCACGTGGTTAAAGATGCCCTCCAACGCATCTCGTCCACATCCCACACCTCCGCCATCAGACCCCACCCCTCCAACCATAACAAGGACAGAACGCCCCTGCTGCTCACCTTCCACCCTACCAACCTTCGCATAAATCAAATCATCCGCCGACATTTCTGCAACCTCCAAAAAGACCCCACCACCAGGGATATATTTCCCTCCCCACCCCTTTCCGCCTTCCGCAAAGACCATTCCTCCGTGACTACCTGGTCGGGTCCATGCCACCCCCCCCCCCACAAACCACCCTCCCATCCTGGCACCTTCCCCTGCCACTGCAGGAACTGTAAAAACCTGCGCCCACACCTCCTCCCTCACCTCTATCCAAGGCCCTAAAGGAGCCTTCCACATCGATCAAACTTTTACCTGCACATCCACTAATATCATTTATTGTATCCGTTGCTCCCGATGCGGTCTCCTCTACAATGGGGAGACTGGGCGCCTCCTAGCAGAGCGCTTTAGGGAACATCTCTGGGACACCCGCACGAATCAACCACACCACCCCGTGGCCCAACATTTCAACTCCCCCTCCCACTCTGCCGAGGACATGGAGGTCCTGGGACTCCTTCACCGCCACTTCCTTACCACCAGACGCCTGGAAGAAGAACGCCTCATCTTTCGCCTCAGAACACTTCAACCCCAGGGCATCAATGTGGACTTCAACAGTTTCCTCATTTCCTCTTCCCCCACCTCACCCTAGTTCCAAACTTCCAGCTCAATACTGTCCCCATGACTTATCCTACCTGCCTATCTCCTTTTCCACCTATCCACTCCACCCTCTCCTCCTTGACCTATCACCTTCATCTCCTCCCCCACTCACCCATTGTACTCCATGCTACTTTCTCCCCGCCCCCACCCTCCTCTAGCTTATCTCTCCATGCTTCAGGGTCTCTGCCTTTATTCCTGATGAAGGGCTTACCTCACTGTGACCAGTCAGCATCTGGTAATCTCTCAAATCCTAATCCGTTCCAAACAACTGCTAATTTAAAAGGCAGAATGAATTACAAAGCAGCTCAAACATCACCTGCTGATATGAAGATAGGGTAGATGTTCTTCAAGGTGGGATTCTAGTGCTGAATAGAAACTGCCAATATTGCACTGCACATCTAGGTGTACCACACTACACTACCATATAGGGTAGAATAAAGAAACATTTAAGGCTGTTTACAGCTTTTTGCTAGCCCTTGTTGACATAAAGAATTATATGAACCAAGGAGGCTGTACAACAATCCTCTGGTGTGTGTGAATTTTATTGTTTTTGAGTCGATCTGCTTCCATTGAGAACAGTCGAATCTCAAGTTTTGGTAATTGACGGCACGTGTAAAGTAAAATCACCTTAATTCCACAAGGTCCTAGGGCTGCTCTCTTATTAAAGAGAAATAACTGGTGATGGGTTTAATCTGAAGGTCACCACATCTCAGGCAAGGGGAGAGGTTGAGAAGGAGAGTCCTTCATAGTAACCTCAGTTGGTGCAGAAAATGAACCCGTGCTGTTGGCATCACTCTGTATCACAAACCAGCCATCCAGCCAACTAACTGACCCCTTACGACAAGATAGTCCTGCGACTATGCATATTCTCTATTGTTAATACATGCAGATAATATGAGAGTTACTGGTGGATCTTGCAGGAGATTTCTGACTCTTAACTTGACGAGGACTCAGATTTTAGTTTCCAGATTTTATGTAGACAGGCCAACAAGAGGTGAGGCCATACTGGATTTGGTTCTGGGTAACGAACCAGGCCAGGTGTTAGAATTGGAGGTAGGTGAGCACTTTGGGGACAGTGACCACAATTCGGTGACTTTTACTTTAGTGATGGAGAGGGATAAGTGTGCATTGCAGGGCAAGAGTTATAGCTGGGGGCAGGGAAATTATGATGCAGTGAGGCACAACTTAGGATGCGTGTCTTGGAAAAGTAGGCATCAAGGCAAGGGCGCAATTAATATGTGGAGCTTGTTCAAGGAGCAACTATTGAGTGTCCTTGATAAGTATGTACCTGTCAGGCAGGGAGGAAAGGGTCGTGTGAGGGAGCCGTGGTTTAATAAGGAATTGGAATCCCTTGTTAAAAGGAAGAGTGCGGCCTATGTAAAGATGAGGCGTGAAGGTTCAATTGGGGCGATTGAGAGTTATAAGGTAGCCAGGAAGGATCTGAAGTGAGAGCTAAGAGCAGCAAGGAGGGGACATGAAAAGTCCTTAGTTGGTAGGATTAGGGAAAACCCAAAGGCTTTCTATAGGTATGTCAGGGATAAAAGAATGACTAGGGTAGTAATAGGTCCAGTCAAGGATAGTAGTGGGAAGTTGTGTGTGGAGGCTGAAGAGATTGGGGAGACACTGAATGAATACTTTTCGTCAGTATTCACTCAGGAACAGGACACTGTTGCCGATGTGAATACTGAGTCACAATTAATTAGAATGGATGGCTTTGAGGTATGTAGGGAAGAGGTGTTGGAAATTCTGGAAAGGGTGAAAATAGATAAGTCCCCTGGGCCTGATGGCATTTATTCTAGGATTCTCTGGGAAGTAAGGGAGGAGATTGCAGAGCCATTGGCCTTGATTTTTATGTCCTCGTTGTCTACAGGAATAGTGTCAGAAGACTTGAGGATAGCAAATGTGGTTCCCTTGTTCAAGAAGGGGAGTAGGGATAACCCTAGTAACTATAGGCCGGTGAGTCTCACTTCTATTGTGGGCAAAGTCTTAGAGAGAATTGTAAGGGATAGGATTTATGAACATCTGGATAGGAATAATGTGATCAAGGATAGTCAGCATGGTTTTGTGAAGGGCAGATCGTGCCTCACAAACCTTATTGAATTCTTTGAGAAGGTGACTAAGGAGGTGGATGAGGGTAAAGCGGTAGATGTGGTGTATATGGATTTTAGTAAGGCATTTGATAAGGTTCCCCATGGTAGGCTACTGCAAAAAATATGGAGGTATGGCATTGAGGGTGAGTTAGAGGTTTGGATTAGGAATTGGCTGCCTGGAAGAAGACAGAGGGTAGTAGTTGATGGTAAAGGTTCATCTTGGAGTGCAGTTACTAGCGGTGTTCCGCAAGGATCTGTTTTGGGACCATTGCTGTTTGTCATTTTTATAAATGACCTGGAGGAGGGGCTAGAAGGTTGGGTGAGCAAGTTTGCGGATGATACAAAAGTCGGTGAAGTTGTTGACAGTGAGGAATGATGTAGCAGGTTACAGCGGGATATAGATAAGCTGCAGAGCTGGGCAGAAAGGTGGCAAATGGAGTTCAATGTGGGTAAGTGTGAGGTGATTCACTTTGGTATGAGTAACAAAAAGATGGGGTACTGGGCTAATTGTCGGATACTTGGTAGTGTGGATGAGCAGAGGGATCTTGGTGTCCATGTACACAGATCTCTGAAAGTTGCCACCCAGGTAAATAGTGCGGTGAAGAAGGCATGTGGCGTACTGGCTTTCATTGGTAGAGGAATTGAGTTCCAGAGTCCTGAGGTCATGTTGCAGTTGTATAAGACTCTGGTGCGGCCGCATCTGGAGTATTGTGTGCAGTTTTGGTTGCCATACTATAGGAAGGATGTGGAGGCACTGGAATGGGTGCAGAAGAGGTTCACCAGGATGTTGCCTGGTATGGTAGGAAGATCGTATGAGGAAAGGCTGAGGCACTTGGGGCTGTTTTCATTGGAGAAAAGAAGGTTTAGGGGTGACTTGATAGAGGTGTACAAGATGATTAGGGGTTTAGATAGGGTTGACCATGAGAACCTTTTTCCACGTATGGAGTCAGCTATTACGAGGGGGCATAGCTTTAAATTAAGGGGTGGTAGGTATAGGACAGATGTTAGGGGTAGATTCTTTACTCAGCGAGTCGTGAGTTCATGGAATGCCCTGCCAGTAGCAGTGGTGGACTCTCCCTCTTTATGGGCATTTAAGCGGGCATTGGATAGGCATATGGAGGATAGTGGTCTAGTGTAGGTTAGGTGGGCTTGGATCGGCACAACATCGAGGGCCAAAAGGCCTGTACTGCGCTGTATTTTTCTATGTTCTATGTTCTATGTTCTTCTATTAACCATAAAGATTTGTTGTTTGATATTTTCTTGACATCTGGCAGGTTCTTTTATGACAATTACAGAACTTCTTACTCAGTCATTTTATAAAGTCTGGAAAGAATTACAACGATTTTTTGTTTTGTAAATCTTTGTTTATTGATTCTTTTAGTTAAACACAAAATTTTCTACCAATCTAAAATACTGGCATTAGTGTGAGATATTGAGGATCTTACTTCCAATTCATTTCCACACCAGCTGGGTGTTACAAATTATACCTGTGCAGCCATCAGTGTGCCCTATCAGCAACCAGCAGTCTTCATGAATAGGAAAGACCACACCAGCTAGATAATGCAGGCCTGCAGAGAACTGATAAGATGCCAACAATCTGGAACACGTAAAAGGTGCATGTATTTTTCAGCCTGCCCTTGGCATTTACACAAATTACCAGTCAGCGACAATGACATTCCCTTCAAAGCCTGGCTCATGTCTCCTGTCGGGAATCTACCGACTGATAAGGAATCGAGACACAGTTCTGTGCTGGCTTCCAAAGGGCAGGCTATAGGGCTTGTGAAAATGAAATTCAGTTGCTTGCACCAGGTGGTATACAGCAATTACTCTAAACAGAGGGTCTCACATATCATTGTTTGCTGTGCCCTTCATAATCTAATCTAGCAAAGGGAGGTGTGTCTTAGGGACAGAATGTGATGAAGAAGCAGGAAGCCACCTCTTCAGAGGAATCTGCTGCTGAGGGTGCTGAGCTGGCCCAGCACAGCCTCAAACGTACCCAGACAACAGGGCTATGATCCAAGGACCCAAAAGAAAAACTGACAACTTGTAGTCCCTGCCATTCTGAACTATTTCTCTCTACAGACCTGAAGAATAGTAAGATCAGAAACTGTACCATTGCAATGATAGCACATAATCAATGAGTGAGCTTCCAGTATCATGAGTGAACAAAAGCCAAAGGTCCCCCACAGTCTCACCCAAGAAAAGGTGAGTCACTTCTCAAGTGTGCTTTGCTTACCTCATTTACTGAGCATGCTTAGCCTGCTTCTGGACTGAACAATGAAGGCAAATGTGCTAAATGCCTTTTTAACTACCCTGTCTACATGGGACAGAAACTTTAAAGAATTCTGTCGGGGCTACTCACCTCTTGGCTTGACCTTCATGAATTGTCTCTGCTGGACCTGCTGTCTGGCTGACCAATAATATCCTGCTGTAGAACCAATAGGACAAAGTGTGTACTCCTGAATGCCACCTCTGCAGCTTTAACTGCAATGCTCAAATGTTGCCTCCATGCGTCCAAGAGGGAGTACAGGCACACTCACTGCCGAGTCAGTAAGACACAGAGTCATATAGCATGGAAACAGACCCTTTGTCTGACCAGTCTATGCCAAATATAATCCCAAACTAAACTAGTCCCTCCTGCCTGCTCCTGGCCGATATCATTGGTTTTCTTCTTCAGGTATTTATCCAAATATCTTTTAAACATTGTAATTGTACTAGCATCCACCACTTCTTCAGGAAGTTCATTCCACACATGTAAAAACTTTGCCCCTCATGTCTTTTTTAAATGTGTCTCCTCTCATTTTAAAAATGTGCCCTCAAGTCTTGAAATCTCCCATCCTAGGTAAAAGATAACAACCATTAACTCTAGAGCCCTCATTGTTTCTAAACTTCTTTAAGCTTGCCACTGAACTTCCTATGCTACAGTGGGAAAAAGTCCCAGCCTGTCCAGCCTTTCTTTATAACTTAAGCCTTCCATACCTAGTAACATCCTGGTAAGTCTATTCAGAACCCATGCCAGCTTGATAATATCCTTCCCATAATTGGGCAACCAGATCTGGACACAGTATTCCAGAAGAGGTTTCACCAATGTCCTGGAAAACCTCAACCTGACTTCCCAACTCCTATACTCAAAGGACTGAGAAATGAAAGCAAGCTTGCTAAACACCTTTTTAGTAACCCTGCTTATATGGGATGGAAACTTCAAAGAATTATGTACCTGAACTCCTCGGTCCCTAGTTCTACAGCACTACCCAAGACCCTACCATTAATTGTATAAGCCGTACACTTGTTTGTTGTACCAAAATGCAATACCTCACATTTGTCCAGATTGAACTCCATCTGCCATTTTTCATCCCATTGTCCCATTTGATCAAGATCCCTTTGTAACCTTCTTCACTGGCTGCTATGTCACCAATTTTGGAGTTGCCTGCAAACTTACCAACCATGCATCCTATATTCACAGATAAACCATTTATGTAAATGACAAACAAAAGAGCAGTTTAAGGTGAGAGGAAAAAAATTTAAAAGAGACATAAGGGGCAACTTTTTAACACAGTGTGTGGTGAGTGCCTGGTACAAACTGCCAGAGGAAGTGTTGAATGCTGGTACAAGTACAACATTTAAAAGCTATCTGGATGGGTATATGAATAGGAAGGGTTTAGAGGGATACGGGCCAAGATTAATTTAGAATATCTGGTCGGCGTAGATGATTTGGACCCAAGGGTCTGTTTCCGTGCTGTATAACTCTATGACCCAGAACCGATTCTCTGGAACACTGCTGGTGACAGGTCTCCAGTCCAAAAACTAACCCTTCACCACCACTCTCTGTTTCCTACTGTTAAGCCAAATATGTATCCAATTGGCAAACTCGCCCTGATTCCCATTTGACCTAACTTTACTAAATAGTCTACCATGTGGAACCTTGTTGAAGATGTTACTAAAGTCCAAATAAACAACAACATTCAATGATACTGCAAGGGAAGGGTAGCATCTTGTTGTACTGGGAGCATGCTTCACTAATTTTACTTCAGACGATTATGTCGGCACTTAGCAGGGAGATGCAACTGTAGAAAATATTAGAACAGTGAGAGCTTATACTCATTTACATCAATTGAACACCCATGCCACCAAGGTACCCTCAACAGGACTTATTCTTCCTTTGTCCACCACTACGTCTAAACATGGGCCAGACAACTCCAGTTAGGGCCTTTGGGCTGGTATACCTTTGTGGTTGTGAAAACTTTGATGGCCATCTTCTGTAGTCCTCGAGACTAGAAAACACTGAGCAGGTGAGACTCTCCAGTACCCAGATGTACCTGAAAGTGGAGTGAAATTGAGGTGCCTTATCCCCCTTTCACTTCTCAGGGATGCTGAGCACTCTTGCCCAGAGCAATGAAGCGTAGATAAAAGAACATATCTAGCAGCTATTGAGTGTTCTGCTACACTTGGGTCTCCAATATGACTGTTTTTTTTTCCGCGGAGGTAGCTAAGCACTTGTATGCTGGAAACATTGTAGATAGAGATGGATGGACCCACCCATCCTTTGCTTCAGTCCATTGAATGTGTCTGCAATGTTTATCTGATGTTTCATCTTTGCAGGATGACCATGCCAGCATGCCTGTGTGCAAAGGCCCATCTTCTGCCTGGTCCTCAGCAGATGCATGACCACTTATAATCCTCTCAGTGTCAGAAAACTCAGGCATTTCTTCCTCCATCAGTTGTGGACTTGGGTCAGTGATGTGCTCACCAGATTGTGTCCCTTACCTACTCCATCTAAGGAACTCAAGAGACTCGTGAAAGCCTCTGTGATGATAAAGGGTGCAGGTGAACTGTTTGCCAGCACGCCTCTGAGGTGCATTGGCTCCATTCCTAGAGGCGCTTGTGCTGAGCAGCTGCTGTGGCCATTTTTGGTGACTGCTTGTATCTATGGAAGAAAGAGAATCATTTGATAAAGAAGTACAACTCCTTATAAAGGAGGATGTGAGAGAGGCTACACTTCCGAGATGAGCAGACAACAACATTGCCCATTGGCTTCTGCCATTCTGATCTCTATACCAGTGTACAACTAGTTCTGGTTCATAATCACCAACCAGAATGCGTCTTCCTCAAATACAGTGAGGAGCTGGAGATCAGGAAGGCCTCGTCTCGTCTGGGCCCTCTTGATCCTCCTGGATACAGCTCCTAAAATACAGTCTTATTATGAAAGGACATTATTTTTTACATGGTGTTCTTCAGTTTTTAAATTTAAATGGAAGTCTTGGGGGGGGATTACACATCCAGAACAACCATGATCAAAAAGTTGGCAAAACTTTCAAGCATGTCATTTGAATAGAAATAGTTTGTTTGAAATTTGTGCATTAAAATCGCTTCAAAAGAACATTACAAAGTTTAAAACTGGATTTCTGCCCATTTTTACATTCAAATGGATGAACAAAACAAAAAACAATTTCTCCCTAAACTTTGGGTCACTGCATTGCGAAGGGATGTTCTCAGAAATATTTCTTCATGAAGCCTGTAATTTTGCTGTAACATTCCTGTTTAAATACTGGCCAGTGGGCTTTTCCTATTCAATCCATGTTATACTGGACACTTTTGTGTTTGAGGGCTAACAGAGTCTCAATCACCCATATGACAATCCTGTTTGTTGCCACTGTGAAAGAGAAAACACAAGTCTTTGGTGTATAACAGAAATGTCACACAATTGGGTGACACAGGAATGAGAATGCCGCTTTGTTGTTTGCAATCAGGTCTTTCAAGCATTCCCACACCGCAGTCTGTGACTCATACACAACTTCATGAAACTCACTTTGGAGCCTGCAGTCAAACAGCTGGGAAGATTGTACAGACTCACAGAATGTATTGTTGGTTTCCAGAGCAACAGGGCGCTCAGTATTCATTCTGTTTCCTTGTTTGTTTTCTTTTTAATGTGGAGAGATATTGTCTTGGTACCTTTTATGAATTCAGAGATGACATTTCAAGCCTCTGGCCACAAAACCTGATTTCAAACCAATTCGTCTCTGTCGCATTATTGTGGGTACATTGGCTTAAGGAGGAATTCCATTTGGAACTCTGCATCTTATAAAGAACATACAAGTTGTTAAATCTTTCCCACGCTGAGTAAATTTTGTAAATCTGTTTACAATTCCAGCTTAAACCAAAGGGAGTGGATGCATTGTGAACACAAAGTAATACCACAGTGCTATAGTGACATTACTATTTATAGCTCACATGAAAACAAGCACCGTTTGTTGATGCTTTGATGGTTCGAGGGCTAAATATTATCAAAGGCTTGGAGTGATATTACATGTGCCAAAACTCTAAGTCATCCTTTGTTCTTTGGTTAAATTTTCCTTTCAATTTAATAAAACATCATAATTTGACCTATTAGATTCATTAAAGGAGCATTAATTTGAAAATTAAAAATGACAAACTCCTTTGAATGTATTGTGCCTAAACAATCTCTTCATGACACATTTAAATTGCACTTTACAAAGTATGTATTATCTGAAGAAGGCCGAGTGTAAAGGAACATTGTTTATTTTTGAACACGAAAGTAGAGCCACTACCTATAGTATACAAAAGCTAGTCCCAACCCAGGACAGATAGTTCTGCAGATCCATCCCTGGGTCTGTTTTATATAGAAAGGGCTCAGGTGACGAGTTCCAGCTGGAGAGGCCATTGCTTGTTAGCAAGGGAATTCATACTCAACAAACTCCACGGGGAGATGAAATACTGATTCCTCACGGGTACAAGTTATAATGAGTGGGCTCAGGGGATCGTAATGGGCTAATACATTATGAACAATCGATGTTGTTTGATGTTTGCAAAGTATTTTTATTGCAGCATTTGCCACGGCCATTTCTGATTTTTTTTAGCAGGAGACATTAGATTCGCAGATTTTTTTTTTAGATTAGATTACTTACAGTGTGGAAACAGTCCCTTCGGCCCAACAAGTCCACACCGCCCCGCCGAAGCGTAACCCACCCATACCCTGACATCTACATCTACCCCTTACCTAACACTACGGGCAATTTAGCATGGCCAATTCACCTGACCTGCACATCTTTGGACTGTGGGAGGAAACCGGAGCACCCGGAGGAAACCCACACAGACACGGGGAGAACGTGCAAACTCCACACAGTCAGTCGCCTGAGGCGGGAATTGAACCCGGATCTCTGGCGCTGAGAGGCAGCAGTGCTAACCACTGTGCCATCCAAATTCATTTGGGTATGAATTTTCCATAACAAATTATAAGACTTAGAAAAGACTTCAACTCCATTGTGTTCCTTGGAGTCAGAGCCCTTTTTACAGCTTTTGACTATTTAATCAATCCTTGTCAACTCTGTACACAAGATACATTACCTTAACTTGCCTGGAACACACATATTTCCCTTCTTAGCTGAACACCAGCATAGAAAAATGCTGAAAAATCTCCTCAAACTCTCCAAATCTTCCATTGCAGTAAAACCTGAGATTAAAACATCATCCAGATAGACAGCCGCTCTGAGCACCCCTTGAAGGATGTTCTCTACTGTAGACATCGCAAAAAGCAAGTCAGTGTTCTCATATACAGTCCTTTGTGATTAATTATAAAGATGTGCTTCATGGGTGACACCACAAGCTCCAGTTGGAGGTAGGCACTATTCATATTCAATTTGGAAAATATGTGCCCCTCAGCCAGCTTTCCACACAAGTCTTCTATGCACAGCATAGGGTATCTGTCTAAGCAGGAAGTTCTGTTAACCATCAACTTATAATCCTCACAAAGACAGACTGAGTTGTCAGCTTTTAAAACTGAGACTACATTCCTGAGGAAGAGCTTATACTCGAAACGTCAACTCTCTTGCTTCTCAGATGCTGCCTGACTAGCTGTACTTTGCCAGTGTCGCACTTTTTGACTACAGCCACAGCCCATTCGGCAAATTATAATAGGTGTTTGATGCCAGTTTCCTTTAGATATTCCAACTTGGTGTCTAATTTGGCACATAGGGTATAGGGGACCGCTCATGCCTTGAAGTATTTAGTTTGGGCCTCTAGGTCTACATAGATCTTGATCCTGGTACCTTTTATCCTGCTAAGGCCCTCTTAGAACACTTCAGGATACTTCCTAATGATGTAGTATAGATTGCCAGTATCCATTTTAAATACCTGTTGCCAATCCAAAGCTGTATTTTGTTTCAGCCAGTCCCTTTCCAAAAGACTGGGACCTGATCCTTGTACCACCAATAAGGGGAGTTAGATTGTCTATTGCCAATGCATAATCGGAGTTACAGTGGTTGCAATAACATATCCCAGTAATAAGTGGCCAATCCAATATTAGTCCCTTGCAGACTTAAAAGCAAGATGCTCCATCAGAATTTCCAAAAACTTTTCTCAATTGGGGGCCACTACTTTTGGTGTACATAGGATAGATGATTAAAAGATAAACCACATAGTCCCAAATATCTGCTCTTTCATCAGAGGGAGATTTAACCTTAAGGTCACAAAGCCTCATGTAAGGGAAGGAGTTGAGAAAGAGAATCCTTCACATAGTGTGGGAATTGAATCCATGCTGTTAGCATCTCTGTGACATTACACAACTGACTGTCCAGCCAACTGAGCTAACTGAAACCAAATAATTAAACCTAAAGAAATGATACTCCAGACTCATAAAAGCACATTTTTGCTGCCAAAAACAATATTTGTTAGAAATAAGATGTACCATGATATTCAAAATTGCTGACACTTGAATGAACATGCCCCATCTTATTCTGGTACACTTAATAAATGTCTTGGTGTGAATCCACCTGGATTGGCAACAGATCTTTAAAATGGATATTGGTGATCTACAATGACATCACTGGGAAGTATCCTGAAGTGTTCTAAGAGGGTAAATGACATTTGAATGCCTCAATTTTCAGTCAGGATACTGGCATACAGATGCTTACGCAAAGCTGGGCAAATTGTACAGTAAATTCCAGATTCCATTTCGAGCATATGAATTGAATTAGCTTTATTGCCACATATACTCGAATGAGTTCAGTGAAAAGTTTATAAGTTGCTACTTACAGCACCATTTTAGGTACAAAGGTACCTAGGTAAAGCTTCTTCAGTTATAGTTTAACAATGTCACCAACACATAGTGCCATCTTAGATATAGTGTACCTAAGTTCAGTCCTTAGATACAGAATAGAGAACTGAAGTCAAAAAAGTTACATTACAGCTTTACACTGTATAACCATAGGTCCTAAAATCAAGAAGCAAAGTTAATAAGACAAACATCACTGTCTCTCTCTAGGGGCTTTCCACAACAAACCAGTGCAAGGGGCCTCCATGTGGTCGAACTGCTGGCTGCCACCACGCTCTGTGCTAGCTGCTGCTGCCACGCTCCACATATGTTGGACTTACTGCCCAGTCGATTCCCTAACAATAGTAAACACTGATTGCAATACTATTACTGCTAAAGTCCAGGTCAAGGTGCATCATTAAAACTGACAATTTTTAAAACACGAGTTAGTTAATATATCAGAATAGCAAAAGTGAAAGTAGCATTGCATGATCTGTCATTATAATGTACATGTAAATATAAAATTAAAAAGAAACAACCCACAGAGGTTTTAAGATAACAAGAAGGTTTGCTGCATGATAGCAATAAGTATAACCATATTTGGTCAAGCATAATTACTGGGACCTTAGTGATCTGGTATAGATACACCTACTCTCTCTACACATTAGAATAGAAGTCCTTGCAACCATCCACAGATTTTATGAGACATTAGTAGAATGGGTGGAGATAATATAACCTGAATATTATCCACCTTTAGAACATAGTCTTACACGACACATCTCCAAGATTTTTTGCTCATGGTTAATTATGTTTATAACTGTGTAACCCTTACCACAACCCATTTCACGCAACACACCACTCCCATCCCTGAGGAGTCTCTAGCTCACAAATACAGGTAGCATGGCCATTTCCCACATTTCTTTCAATGCATTATCTTTGGACTTAAGAATAATAGATCTCTTACTTGAGGACTGTTGACTGGCCCTGACCTGTGGATCATTTCTCTGCTGGTGGATCATTTATCTCTCAGATATGCCTCATGGAGGGTGCTATTCTGCAGTCCTTGTTGTTGGTCCATTATCTTGTTTGAAGAACCCTAAATTGACTAAATTTTCTTTACAGTGGAATTCTTCTCTGTGAACAAAGGTAGTTGGTCCATTATCCCATCTGGTGGATCTTTTTTCTCATGAACGCCCATCCTGTAAGACAGCTCCTGTGTGGAAACAAATACCATCTTCCTTGAAGGATCAGGCATGATATTTGTAACTTGATGTGGTTTTTGTTTTGCGTTATCCTGGATGGCTATACCACACAATTTCTTTTCCTTGACCATGTCCTCAGTCTGTCGACATTGGCCTGGTTCTCATAGAGTCACATGCAGTTTGTATCCCTAAGTTGTTGATTAGGCTGGATATCATTAGTTGCCCATTGTGATTGTGTGACTGGCGAAGTACAACTTTTCAGACTGAAAACAAAAAAATGCTAGGAATCACAGTGGGCCAGGCAGCATCCATGGATGGGCAACAAGCTAATCTTTCAAATCTAGATGCCTCTTCATCAAAGCTGACATGAAGTGTGGGGGGCAGGAGGCTGGAAGAACACAGCAAGCCAGGCAGCATCAGGAAGTGTAGAAGTCGAGGTTTCAGTGGGTTACACTTGAAATATAAACTTCTACACCTCCTGATGCTGCCTGGCTTGCTGTGTTCTTCCAGCCTCCTGCCTATCTACTTTGGATTCGGAGAAGAATGGGCTGGATGTCTTGAAACGTATGAAGGTGGATAAATCCCCAGGACCTGATCAGGTGTACCCAAGAACTCTGTGGGAAGCTAGAGAAGTGATTGTTGGGCCTCTTGCTGAGATATTTGTATCATCAGTAGTCACAGGTGAGGTGCTGGAAGACTGGAGGTTGGCTAACATGGTGCCACTGTTTAAGAAAGGCGGTATGGACAAGCCAGGGAACCATAGAGCAGTGATCCTGATGTCGGTGGTGGGCAAGTTGTTGGAGGGAATCTTGAGGGTCAGGATGTATTTGGAAAGGCAAGGACTGATTAGGGATAGTCAACATGGCTTTATGCATGGGAGATCAAGTCTCACAAACTTGATTGAGTTTTTTGAAGAAGTAACAAATAGGATTGATAAGGGCAAAGCAGTAGATGTGATCTATATGGCCATCAGTAAGGCATTCAACAAGGTTCCCCATGGGAGACTGGTTAACAAGGTTAGATCTCACAGAATATAGGGAGGCTGGTTAGTAAGGTTAAATCTCACGGAATACAGGGAGAACTAGCCATTTGGATACAGAACTGGCTCAAAGGTAGAAGACAGAGGGTGGTGGTGGAGGGTTGTTTTTCAGACTGGAGGCCTTTCACCAGTGGAGTGCCACAAGGATCGGTGCTGGGTCCTCTACTTTTTGTCATTTATATAAATGATTGGGATACGAGTATAAGAGGAATAGTTAGTAATTAATTAATCTGATTAATCTGCTGATTAATCTTTTTATTATAAAGATATTTCAAATTTGTATCATTTCAATATTGCATTAAATCTTTATGCTTGTATTCGTCAACGTTGTTTTAAATTGTAGACTGTAAAGCTTATGGCACTTTGTATAATATTTTCTTTATCAGCCAGTTTTTTAAAATTATGCATTTCTCTTGTACTGTAACTGTTCGATAAAGCTTTTAATTGTGACTGTTGTTCAGTGATTTATTGCTTTAAAGCTTTTTAAATCTGTTTGTACTATTGTGTTCTGTATTGCTTACTGGGATTTGAATGTTCTCCCATCTGTTTTAGTGATCAGCGTCATGGCTATCCAGTTTGTCGAGGATTTTCCTGCCTTATTCAGCAAATATAGAGTTTTCTCACTTCTTTCTGGGTAAAGTACACACGTTCCAACCTTTCACAGTCTAAAACACCAGGTACTTGCTTCTTCACAAAATTTTAAATCAATTTTGGCCATTATAAATCTTGCTGCCTTTTAAGTGCTCAGTTTTTCCTGATCTTTCTTCTGAAATGCGAGGTGCTGAATTTTGGGAAAGCAAATCTTAGCAGGACTTATACACTTAATGGTAAGGTCCTAGGGAGTGTTGCTGAACAAAGAGACCTTGGCGTGCAGGTTCATAGCTCCTTGAAAGTGGAGTCGCAGGTAGATAGGATAGTGAAGAAGGTGTTTGGTATGCTTTCCTTTATTGGGCAAAGTATTGAGTACAGGAGTTGGGAAGTCATGTTGTGGCTGTACAGGACCTTGGTTAGGCCACTGTTGGAATATTGCGTGCAATTCTGGTTTTCTTCTTATCGGAAAGATGTTGTGAAATTTGAAAGGGTTCAGAAAAGATTTACAAGGATGCTGCCAAGGTTAGAGGATCTGAGCTACAGGGAGAGGCTGAACAGGCTGGGGCTGTTTTCCCTGGAGTGTCAGAGGCTGAGGGGTGACCTTATTGAGGTTTACAAAATTATGAGGGGCATGGATAGGGTAAATAGGCAAAGTCTTTTCCCTGGCGTTGGGGAGTCCAGAACTAGAGGGCATAGATTTAGGGTGAGAGGGGAATGATTTAAAAGAGACCTACGGGGAGTACTGACAGAAAATGATAAATTTACTTCAATAGACTAATGACCAATGACTGCTCTAAAACGCAAAATATTGTTTCAGTTTAAAGTATTTTTTGTGATTACTGCTAAGATGATTATGGGCAGGAAGCAGAAAATGTTCATTAAAATTCAGCTGTCACAAACATTAATCCTTCTGTGTGGGCATTATCTAAAAAAATGGGATTGGAGACCTTGGACCAGATATTTACCACCAATATGAGTAGTGAGAATCGGGACGTTACCTTGATGTAATGTGACACTCTATTTTATCTCTGGGGAAGTGGTGGTGGGGTGTGTAATAAGGTCTGTAGTCTAGAACACAGATTGGAGGGGTCACAGATGGACCACACATTGCTCTCAGCCCAGGTTAAAAAGGTCTACCTCAGTTCTTTAGGGCTTTGTTCCAGTCTGATTACATTTTAGGCTTTTTAACCCTCACCCTAAGCACTCTGCCCCACCTATACCCTATAGTATGTGCTGACCTCATGACAACTCAATGCCAGTTCATGCTCCAACACCCACTCCTCAGCTCTTCATAGCCCCATGCAATTCATGCCTTCCGCCCACCCCAAATGGCCTCTTATACCCTCCGTAGCAACTCATAGTGCTTCTGTGCCCATTTGCCCAGCATACGCTATATAAATAAACAAGAATGTATGGTAGAAATGGTATGAGTAAAGCTCCTTCACACCTATTCATATTTGTTTTAATAATGTGTTCCTACCACTCTTTCAAGTTGCTAATCAAATAGACCATTCAATTCGACATAATAAAATTTTTAGGAATCTGTAGAAATTTGATACTTAGCCAATGACAAAGATAACGTCATCGTAGCCCCAGATGGTCATGGGACTGCTCTCTCAGTTGAGAGAGAGAGAGAAGTGCTGAGTTTAACTTGAGGGTCACCACCCCTCACAAAGGGCGAGAGATTGGGAAGGAGGGATCTTCATGGCAATCTCATGCAGATTCGGAATTGAACCTGCACTGTTTGTATTACTGTGAATTGAAAACTAGCCATCCAGGCAACCCACACCCTTACATTGATGAAAGAAAATGGAAAATAAAAACTGAATATAATCTCATACAAATGTCTATCAAGTGAATTCTACAATTCTCTGCGCCTATGTAAACAGATTTGCTAATGTGTCCTTTCACAAGAATCTGACATTCAGCTCAGAAATCCGCATTATACCAGCACTTGTACACTTGCGATTATTTTGATAATTGTTTCTTTCCACAGCACCTTTCAACTCCCTTGAAAGCCAACAACAGTAGATACATGGCAATGCCATAACCTCCAGGTTCTCCTCCATCCTGACTTGAAACTATATCACTGTCCTGCAAAGTTGCTGTGTCAGAACCTGGCACACCACTTCTAACAGCACTGTAGGCTTACCTATCCTAGATTGATTGAAATGTTTCAACAATGCTACTCACCATCACCGTCTCCAGATAGGGATTGGCAATAAATGCTGGCACTTCCAGCAATGCTCACATCCTCTAAAAGAATAAAGCACATTTAAAAAAAAAATCAAATCCATTGGTGGTGTTATTTTTAAAGTGAATCATATTTAGGATTTACATTTTTATGTAAATTATTGTTGGTTTTTAAATTCATAGAATCATAGATTCCCGACAGTACAGAAAGAGGCCATTCGACCCAAAAAGTCTGCACTGACCCCAAATAGTATTCCACACCAACCCATCCTATCACTCTAACCCTGTAACCCCTGTAAACCTGTATTTACAATGGCTAACCACCTATTCTGCACATCCCTGGAAACTACAGGGAAATTTAACTTGGCCAATCCACCTAACCTGCATGTCTTTGCACTTTAGATATTTAAATTGTTACTATGAACAAAGCACATCTGTTGTAGTAATGACTCCCTTTGAAATGATTGAAATTTTAAAAAAAGCATTCAAAATAGTTAACTCAAGAATTGCACCAAAATTCATCCAGTGACCAGTTATGGAAAGAGCTTCTTGTTGCCCTGTGAATGATGCCGAAGCATGCCAAAAACCTGTCTATACTATCTGGACACACTAGACAATGCGACTATGGAAATTGCAAGTATTTGTGTAGTTAGTAACTTACTTCGAATAAGCTTTCAAAAGAAGCTTTGGGCTGCCAATAAAAAAAATCAAACACAGAAGATCATTTTCTTTATTTTTGTAAAAATATTTATTAGCAAACTTTTTTTAACTTTACAAACATATAAAATTATTGAAAACTACAATCAATAACAAATATCAGTATAATAAAAAGAAAGAAGATAATTTTTTAGGTAAGATGCATTTTAAAAATGTATATTTCAGTTTGTATTATTTTTTATATTATACCATTGATTGAGCACAAGATAATTTAAAAATGTAAAATAACAGATCAAAGGTTTTGTAAGAACAAAGTTGAGTTATTCACTCAAAATCTCTGCTTTTTAAACTTGTCAAAGTTGTTTCATTCATTATTGTTTAAAAGATTTGAATTTTTTGAATTATTTATTTCGTTCAGTTTCAGTTTTATGCAATTTATGCACTTATGTCATTGCACACAATCAACCTTCTGATTTATCAGCCTGGGTTTTAATCTTTGAGGTGTATAATATAAGATAGGAATATTCTCATCTGCCAAAGGAGAAAGTCCCAGGAAAGACACAATCTTCACTGTTGAGTGAAAGCAACATTTGGCCAACTGTCCAGGATAAAGATGTCATGGCAGTTGAGAAGGCCTGCCTCAGTGCTGTGTTTCTTCACCCAGTTATCTCATTATCTCATACTCCATACCTTCCATATGCACTCCACTTCCCATCCAAGCCCCCTCAAGCTTTCATGCCTCATTTATTTATAATGAAGTTTGGCTAAATGCACAGGCATCCATTACTTTGTTAGAATACCTGAACCCTTATTTGATTGACAGCGCAGACTATCTGGTCTTTGCTGTCAATTTCACAATTTGCATTTATACAACGCTAAGAGTTTTCAAGTATTTTCTGGTTCTGCTACTGATACCTTAAAGGATCTGATGCTTGACACTTTTCTGCCTTAGAGTATAAGTAAGGTTTTTTTTTAAACAGTGGAAAGTAATGATTATAGTTTTTAAAACTTTATTTTGTTATGTATCCTACTGAGCTCTACAAGGATTATTACTTCCATATAGTTGATAGTGGGTCAATTTGCATGGACATGCCTATACCATCCATGGGGCCCATGGATGGTATATGGGGTAACAAAGTGGCATAAGGGACATAAAGGCCCAAAAGAATGGTTAGGAGGCAGAGTCTAATTTTTTGGCATGAAGAACAATGGGGTGAGAGTTGGGGTTTATGGAGGGGAGAGGGGAGAATAGCAAGGCATGAGGAAATGAGGAGAACTTGGGTAATTCAGTCAGTAGAGCATCAAATGTTTAATCTGAGGGACCAGGGTTCCAGTCCCTGCTGAGGTGTTCTTATTGGGCAGCATGGTGGCACAGTTGTTAGTACTGCTACTTCATAGCACATTCTCCCTGTGTCTGTATGGGTTTCCTCCATGTGCTCTGTTTTCCTCCCACAATCTAAAGACGTGCAGGTTAAGTGGATAAGCCATACTAAATTGTCCATAGTATCCAGAGATGTGCAGGCTCAATGGGTCAGCTATTCTAAATATGGGTCACGGGGGATACAGTGGGGGAAGTGGATGCTTTTCAGAAGGTTGGTGTGGCCTTAATGGGTCACATGGCCTCTTTTTGCACTGTAGGAATTATATTATTCTTGAACTTACCTTTAAAAAAGGTTTCCTAATGCAGACTGTAATTCACAATAGCTCTAGGGTTTTTTGAATCACGATTGTTATAGAGTGGACTCCACGCCATGAAATATTATAGGGGAGCAGATCAGGCCTATCTGCGCAATGTATCTGACTAGGTTGAAAGTCCTGGGTATGGGCTCATGACTCAAAACACCCTCAAAACAGCCTTAAAAGGTCCTGATGCAAAGTGGAAACCCCAGGAATGTGGTTGGGAATCTTGGAATCCAGACCTGCATGCTATAGGGTTCTTAAGTCATTTTGACTCGGTGAAAATCCAGGTCGTGTTTTTATGAAGATAAAATTGGGTGACAGAGAGACACAAAACCTTACGATAGACAGCGTAATGCAGCACCATAAAGAATGATGTGTGATGAACTAAATAATCTGCCAGTCATAACATGCTTTGTTCATATCTCCCATTGCTTTGCCCTTGAAATGCTATTTAATAAAGCCAAGATCATACGTTGAGCTCTGTCCCTTTGTCAAGAATCTGTATTGAAATAGAAACTTTAATGCCAGTAATTAGCCCAAGATGCATCAAGGAGGATAAGAAGAAAGAAAATTACACCAAGCCTAAGAAGGAAATGTTTAGAGAAGATGACCGCACGTTCTCCCCGTGTCTGCGTGGGTTTCCTCCAGTTTCCTCCCACAGTCCAAAGATGTGCAGGTCAGGTGAATTGGCCATGCTAAATTGCCCGTAGTGTTAGGTAAGGGGTAAATGTAGGGGTATGGGTGGGTTGCGCTTCGGCGGGGCAGTGTGGACTTGTTGGGCCGAAGGGCCTGTTTCCAATGTAAGTAATCTAATCTAATCTAATCTAATCTATAGTTTGGTCAAATAGCTAATTTTGAGAAAAGTCTTCTAAGGCAGAGACAGAGGTTGAGAAATGGAGAAGCTCAATTGGTTCTTTCAAGAGGTTCGGGGAGTTGAAGACCAATATCAGTGTGAACAGACTGGGAGCGCACATGAGCACAGAATTGTAGGAGAGAATCTAAAGTCCTGGAGAGTTGTAAAGATGAGGTAAGGTTAAAGAAAAATTTGAACATGAAGATAAGAATTTTTAAATTGAGGCTTCATGAACCAAATGCCAATATAAAATCAACAAGAGTAGTAATTGGTGAGAAGAGGTTGATGTAGATTAGAACAATGTTTGGATAAGTTCAAGTTTAGAGACTGTGGAAGAAGCTAAATTGTCTACTATTGAATTTGATGAAAATGGAAGTAAAAAAGCATGGGCAAATATTTTAGTAGCAGATAGATTAGGCAGAAGTGGAAATGGTATTATGTCAGGAAAGAAAGCAGTAGTCTTGCTGATGAAGCCAATGTGTGGTTAAAGGTTCAACTTGTGCAGAATTAGGATGTCAAGACCATGATCGGTTTGGTTTGTCCTATGAAAGTGGCACGGGATGGAATTGGAGGCAAAAAAAACTATTGGGGCAGCGGCTCAAAGGATTTTACTCTTTCAGTTTTTACTTGGAAGAAAGTACAGTTTATCCAAGACTATGTTGGGCAAACAATCTGGCAGCATAGAAGCAACGGAGAGTTTGAGAGGGGTAAACTAGAAATGGGTTTGTTTACGTATATGTGGAACTACATGACATGCCTCTAAATTAATGTCACTGAGAGGCAGCTTACAGATAAGAATTAGGAGGGATATATCCTTGAGGGATTTTAAAGACAGGCAATGAGAAGTAACGTAATTTCTGGAGATTTCTGTCACTTTAATGGACTGGGTAAGAATGCGAGCCGTCCTACTTCCCCAGACTGTGGAGGAGAGACACTGGAGGAAGACATCATCAGCCATGTCACAGGCTGGAGAGTACTACAGTCACAGAACTTAGGCTGCAAGAATTACTTTTTAAACAAACTATTCCTGAAGACATTATATTTAAGTTTTGCTTAGGTTAAGGAACTTGTGAATTGGAATATGCTTATCAGTGTCATGCTCCAGATAAAGAGAACACACTTTAAGATTGCTTTGTAACCACAACGTAAAATCAGCAGAATGTTGTCTTTGTGTAATGGTTAACTTTGTTCAATTGTTCTTAGATACGGCTCTGGTCATTGAGTTGCACATAGGATGGTTTAGGAATGAAAACAGTCTTGTGTTTTGTTAGAATTTTGTGCGGGTAATGCAAGCATCTTGGGGAAATCTGGGGAGATTCTATAGTTTGACAAAATCAGATAGTGTTGTAGATGTTGGCACCAGGAGGTTATGAAGATTAACATTCTTGGGAAGGGGAGGTGTTGGACATGGATCATAAGAAGGAATATTTTGAGGTTTTGCATTGCAACATTGCTTGTCCATAAACCTTTAGATAAACTGCAGTTAGAATGGTCATTATATTTAATATGTTTTTGTTGTTCTTAATTTTATGATTGCTTGGCATCTTTGAACAGCTTACTTTTGTCTTGGAAATCATCAGACCATTACAACAAATAATTTTGTTAGCTCTTGGTGCCTCCTGGTGGTGATTTCAGGTTTTGCTAAGTTTTAGACCACAATTTCTCAAGAGTCTGCCTTTCTAAAATGTCTTTTTAAAAAAAATCTATTATCAATGACCTATACCATAGTACACCATCCTGGTGAATATACTTTTATACACTCAGATTAAACATGAACAAGTAACCATTAATCTTTTACAGTCTGTGCAAACCACAGCTGGAAAAAACCTAAGCAATTTTTGAAAATGTAATGTAGTTATAAAAACGGAGAGAGCCAATTCTCAGAATTTTATTCACAATTTCAAATTGATATTTCCATCACCAGTGTACATCTGCATGCGTCCTATAATGAACGAATTAGACCACTTTTGGGGTACTGTATTCAGCTTTATAGCATAGTTGACGAGCTAGAGCATAGTTACAGCACACTTTTCCCTTATTCAGTCAACAAGGATAAATGGTCTCACCATTTTGGAATAAAATATAAGTGTGAAAGCTGAAAATCTGAAAGAAAAATAGAAATTGGTGGAGAATCTCAGCAGGTCTGACAGCATCTTTGGAGAGGAAGCAGAGATAACATTTCAGGTCCAGTGACCCTTCTTCAGAACTCTGGTGAAACACCCTCTCAACATTCACCTTATCAAACTCTTTAAGAATCCTGTATATTTCATTGATATTGTCTCTCATTCTTCTAAATCCTAATGAATAGATCTCAACCTGTTTAGCCTTTACTCATGAGACTATCACTTATACCGGCAATCATCCTCGTGAACCTTCTCTGAACTACCTCCAATGAAATATTATCTTTTCTTAAATAAGGGGACCACCGCTGCTCATCATACTCTAGATGTAATCGCACTAGCACCTTACAGTTGCTGTAAGACTTCCCTACTCTTATACTACAACTCCCTTGAAATTAGGACCAACATTCCATTAGCCTTCCTGATTAACTACTGCACGTGTGTGCTAGCTCTGTGTTTCATACACAGGTACCCCCAAGTCCCTTTGTGTTACAGCTTTTCTCCCTTTAAACAATCATGTTTTTATGTTTTCCATCTGTTCCTTGCCAGTAAAGAACCATGTGACCTTTACCTACACAGTATAGGCAGACATCTTGCGTTCACTTCAATGAAGTCCTAATGTTGAACACATGTGTTGGACACTCAAAGTGTGGCGGCAAAAGAGGTACTGAAGTGAATATCCAAGCTGAAATAAAAAGCACAGCTACAACTGGGAGACACAGGTACATGCAAAGCTGTGAGCTGCCGGTAGAGAAAAAAATCACAATCGACCAAAAAAACAAGTTTAAAACAGTGGTTAAGGGAAAAGGGTTGTAGCTTTCCCCTTTCCAGGTCCTATTCTGGGGATATTAAGCAGAACTGGGAATTCTTCCATGCACAACACAGAATTATACAATAGCTATGAGCTTGCCGAGCAAACCAGAACACTTATCAATATTTCAAAATATATTCCACTGTAAATTTTTTGGAAGAATAGAGAAAAAACACATGGCATAAAGTTTAAAAACTTTAAAGGCAAACATTCAGCCCAAGAGAATATTTTGTGTGAACGATACATGTTCAAGATTAGACACCAAGGGGAAAGTAATCCATTGATCAATGCACAATATCAATAACTCAGCTCAGTTGAAACCTGTGAATTTGTGTAATTAAAAGATGAGCTGATTAAAGATAGAATCATCTCACACTTAAAATGATTCTGTCATGACAGCTGGACAGCTAATAGAAGAAAATGTGACTCTTGAAGAATTTAAAAACATGTGCAGAAGTTTGAACTTGTAAATCAACAATGTATAAATAGGAGGTCAGGTCTGTTTGTTCATTACGTTGAAACGCACCCTGCACCTCACACTTGCATCAATATGGAAACAAAAAACAGTATCCACAGAAGAGCCAACAGAAATATCAAGCTCAAAGGACAAGTTGAAAATATCATGGAGGTTATTACATAAAACAAAAGAAATCATGTCCAGTCAGGAATAAAAGGGTGTTTTAATGGCAGACATTGAACCACTTTGCATGAGTATTTAGCTCGGGAGCAAACAAACAATCATACAAAGATGATAAAGACGATTGACGTAAAGATGTCAGACAATGATTTGGATGAATCAAGTGAGGTACTAGAAAGATGTCAGATGAATATTTGGTTGATTCAATCTACACCTTAAAGTAGGTTGGCAATGTTGAACTTAAAGAAAAATGATTTATAACTGGATACAGCAAAATGAGAGCACCATGTGAACATGAACTACCAAAGAGACACTGACATGTCCTGCAACATTATGAACTTCACATTCCAGTGTAAAGTTATGCTAAATGGTAATCTAAAAGTGAAACCCTTGTTGGTAAAATTGAGGCTCTGTGATGGAGGATACTCAACCCAAGAGGAGAAATTAGCCTTTGAACTCACTGGCAAATCTAAAGATCTTGAATTCCAGGTACCAAACACAATGCTGAAGCCACTCATTTCATTTTGGTGCAGGTGAAATAGACTAAAAGGATTTTATCAAGAAGCTTTTGGAGAGACAGGCATGAAGTTGGGAAGCAACATGTTTGGTAACATTTGAAAGTTAAGGGGGGGAGGGGAATGGGGTGGGAAATGAAAGATAAGCTATTAGTTAGAGGGAAATGTCTTTGAGACAAAATGATCCATGAGGTATTTACTTGGTTTTGAGGTGAGGTTTGAAAGGGTTATAGTAAGGAGAGACAGAACTTGTGAGGTGTGGTTGGTAATAGAGATGAAGAAATGAGCACAGATACCTTGACCAAAGCCTTGGTAGTGCATAGGACATGAAGGATAGTATGGCACAGGGTCAGTTGTGGAAATGTGTGGTGAAGTTTATATTAAGGACGACTGACATTCAGAACATAATAAAAAGGAACAAGCAAAGTGTTATGACTCCGATGGGAGGAGTGTTCTGGAACTCCAAAAGCCATACCAAAATGTGTTAATTAATCACTAAACTTGTCAAAATGTTTCTCTTTGTTACATTATCTACAAGTAGAAACATTCCCAATGTTTCTTCAGTGAACTCAAAAATAACTAATTTCTTATAAACAAACTCATTCGTGAGCCACGTGGCAAAACTAGTTATCAACTAAGCTACCGTGCAGAATTAAACAGTATCCCTTTAATCACAAATGCACACATTCATACACAGATAAGACAACACAGCTCTGCATCAATATCGTTGCTTTGTAAATAAGTAGGCCGAATAAAGGATCAACACTCCTTTTAGTCAAGGGTATGGATTGAGAAGCAAGAATGGGCTGACTTCTCAGTTCTTTTGATTCTCTGTTGACAAGATCAAATTTCTGACAGTCACAGAATGATGACAGATCTTCAGGCTGGATTTCAGATTCAGACAGGAAACAGGAGACCCTATATTTGAAAGTTTAATCATGTTTTCGTACTACTTTATTGAGACTACAAGCTGGTGGTTTTGCCCTAAAATCTGTGTATCTTACTGACAGAGAGAGAGAGAACGGGAGAGAGAGAGAAAGATAGCTGCTTTTTGCTGCAAACTTCTTCAACAACTCACAGCATGTCAATCTTGCAACTTGCTAGGCCACTAAAAGCACAGGTCCTAGGGTTTTTCTAAGTCTGTTTGTCTAGCAATTACTGGTCATAAAATTCACCTCTTATGTCTCTGAAAAATATTCATTGAACTTTCTCACAAAATTACTTGTTTTTAGAGTAAATAGCAGATGATATTTAGTTCTCTTTCAACTATTGACATTTTGTTTCCAAGAAATCACATGATAAAGTCTCTTTAGCCCAGTTAAAGTTTCATATTGCAGTTTCTCAGTACATAAATATATACACATTCCTAACAACATTTGACACTTTGAACATCCTTTTCTGTCAAATATTATAGAAGTTTATCCACTTCATTCTACCTTCCACCACTATCCATAGACTTTGTCGTTCTTTCTGTGTGCAAACATTTATTTAGTTCAGTTATAACGTGGTAGTTCCATTTTCGTGCAATTCTGTATAAGAAAATTGCATAATAGCAGCACCATTTAAACTAATGGGGCCAGAATCACATTATAATCAACACATGCTTTAAAAGTCCTGCTTTAGGAACAATGTCCCCAATTCGTCAATCGTGTTATAACAAATTTGCATTAATGAAACATGCGTTATAGCAGATTGACCTGTATTGATCCCCATCTTGAATAAATTCAACATCTCATGTTCTCTGGGCTAGAGAATTCAAAACTATTCACAATTTATAGTAATGACTTACTGATAGCACAAAGATGGGTAGGAAAGTATGTTGTGAGGAAGACACAAAAGTTATATGTAGGTTAAGAGAGTGGCTAACGATGTGGCAAATTGAGTATAGTGTGGGAAAATGTGAATTCGTCCATTTTGCCAGGAAATATAGAAAGAGACATATTATCTAAATGGTGAGTAACTGCAGAGCTTTGAGGTACAGAGGAATCTGAGTGGCCTTGTGCATGAATTGCGAAAGATTAGAATATAGGTCCAGCAAGTAATTAGGAAAGCTCATAGAATATTGTCATTTATAGTGAGCGGACCTGAACACAAAAGTAGGCAGCTTATGCTTCAGTTAGGCAGGACACTGGTCAGACTGCATCAGGAGTACTGTTCACAATACTGGTGATTTACATCCTTCCTTATTTAAGGAAGGATGTAAATGCATTGGAGATAATTTAGAGGTTTACTAGTTTAATACTTGGAATCAGCAGCTTGTCTTATGAGGAGAGGTTAGTCAGGATAGGGCAGTGTGGAGTGTGGAGAGTAAGAGGTGACTTGATTGAAACATAAACTCCTGAGGGGTCTTGACAGGATAGTTATGGAGAGAAAGTTTCCTCTTACGTAAAAATCTAGAACCTGTGGTTGCCCATTTAAAGCAGAGATAAGGTATAATTTTGTCTCTCAGAAGGCTGCGCACGTTTTGAACTCTCTCCCTGCAATGGTGGTGGTAGCAAAGTCCTTGAATATTTTTAAGATAGAGGTGGATAAATTCTTGTTAAACAAGGGGGTGAAGTTTACCAGGGAATGTGGGTTTGAAGTTAGAATCAGATCTGCCATGATCTTACTGAATAGTGGAGCAGGCTTGAGGGGCTGAATGACCCCTTGTGCTCATAATTCATACATTCATATTTTGAACATTCAACTCTTGGAATGAAGAACTTTGTCCTTATCTCAGTTCAAAATTATATATTACATTCTATGACTGTGACCTTGTGTTTCAGACTCCCCTACCAAGACAGTGGAGAAGTCAAAGGAGAAATTCTCAAGCAGCATTGGACCTAATGGATTAGTCATTTAAATCCATGATAAATTGCATGTAGGCATTGATGACTTGGCTTTGTTACTTTTTCTGCATCCTGGTTCACAGATGTACCCAATGTGATAAAATTTGGCACTCATTTCCAATCAAGGTTTTTGATCTCAGTATAGCTAAGAGCAAGTTTCATAAATCATGTAAAAATAAACATGTTTAGCATAATATATATTCAAGGAGACAGAAGAAAATGAACAAAAATAAAATAATGTCAGATTGAAACAAAACAGAAAATAATTTGAATTGCTGTTGTTTGAATTTGAATTGCCGTAGCCCTTAATTCTAGAGGAATTAAGGGCTACGGGGAGAATGCTGGCAAGTGGAGCTGAAATGCGCATCAGCCATGATTGAATGGCGGAGTGGACTCGATGGGCCGAATGGCCTTACTTCCACTCCTATGTCTTATGGTCTTATGGTCTTATGGTTTTATATTTTTCACTCCATTTGTACCGTTGCCTGTTAAATTCCTTTTTCTTTAAATTCTTATCCAACTCTCTTTTGAAAACTATGATTAGATACACTCAGACACAGTTTACCATAGATCTAAACCACATGCTGGGCAAAAAGCATTTCCCAAAGGTGCCATTGATTCTTTTGTTATTCACCTTGATTCAGTATTCTGTAACTCTTAAGCCTTCTGCTAATGGGAACAATTTTTCTCTCTACATATTGTGTCGAGACTCCGCATGATTTTGAACATTTTTGTCAAATCTCCTCTTAATCTTCTCCAAGCGGACAAATCTCCAGCTATCTGTGTAACTCAAATCCCTCATTCTTGGTGCTGTTCTCCTAAATCTCCACTGCATCCTCTCTAAAGCATTCACATCTTTCCTAAAGAGTGTTGTCCAGAATTGAATGCAATCCTTCAACTGGGGCCAAACCAGTTATGAAGAATCATAACCGCCTTGTTTTGGGACTCACGTCTCTGCCAGGATTCCATATATCATAAAATTTGTTTTCACAATTTGTCCTGTCACCTTCAAATGATTAATGAACATGCTCCCCAGATTTTTCCATTCCTATGCTGTTTTAGAATTATGTATTGCTTACAGTATTTTGCCATTCCTCATTTTTCCTCTCAGAATGATTTACTTCATTTAGTTACATTTTACCTGCTACATATCTGCCCATTCCACCAACCCATATTTCCGGGAAAATCATGGCTATCTAGCTAACAGTTCACAATATTAACAAGTTCTGTTGTATGTCATCTGCAAATTTGAAATTGTGTCTTTTTCACAAGTCTAGCTCATTAAATGTAGGGAAAAAAGCAACGGTCCTGGTGCTGGTTTTTAGGGAACATCACAGAACAACTTACTGTAGTTTGATAAACAAGTATTCACCACCACTTTGTTTCATGACATTCATCCAACAACATATCCATACTGACATTGCCCTGTTTATTCATGGGCTTCAACTTTCTCGCAAGCCTTGCATGCAGCTATTTATCAAACACCTTTTGGAAGTCATGTTCACCACATCAGCAGTGTTACTCTCTTAAACTCTCTGATCTCATTTAAAAAAACAATCACCAGTCAGGTGAGTTAAATACAAATTTTCCTTGAACAAATCTATTTTGGCTTTCCTCAAGTAACTCATACTTATTCAAGATGACTGTTAATTTTGACCTGGGTTATTGTTTTGAAAAGCTTTTCTAACAATAGAATTAAACTGACTCACCAGTAGTTGTTGAATTTATCCTTATACCCTTTCTTGAATGTAAGTGTAACATTTGCAATTCACAGTCCTATCCCTGTATTTAAGGAAGGTTGGAACATTATGGCCTGTACCAGAACAATTTCATTCACTACCTCTCAGCCCCCTCAGGTGCAACCATCCAGACTGGAAGCTTCCCAATTTTAGCAGAACTAGCCTTTCTACTATCTCCTCTTTTTCAATGCTTAGCCAACCCAGTCTCTCAACTATTTCCTCTTTACTTTCAGGGCAACTTATTTATTGGTAAAGAAAGATGTAAAGTACACATTCAGTATCCCAGCCATGCACTTTGCATCTATGGTTAGATCTACTTTATGGTCTCTAGTCTGCCCCAATCTCCCCTTTTATTATTTATAGATATATTTATATGTCTAACCGTCGGCCTGTTCTCTTGCTCTCTCTTTGCCATCCTTACTTCATTTTGCATATTCACTCTGAAGTTTTTATTGTATTGTCTGGTCATTATCCATATTATTAACCCAATATTTGCCAAACTCATCCCTTATCTGCTTTATCATATTTTTTAACTTTCTTGTCATTGGGGTGCTCTATCCTTAGAAAAGTTCCAACTTTTCTCCCTAATGGGAATGTAATTTGACAGTAAAGGAATAATATCTTCTTTAAATGAAATGGGACGATTGGACGCAGCCGTTTGGGCACCGGCGTTTTGGCATGGCCATTTGGGCACCAGCACATTTGGCACTAGGAAAAAAATGTTGATTGATTCTTCATCATTCAAAGGTAGAACTTTACAAACTAGTGAACCCCAATTTAGCTAAATGTTTTTGCATATTTTGAGCTAAATGAAAAAAAAATCCTTTTATTTTAACATCAGGGAATATGTCCTTCATAGCACTGTGTGCAGCTTGTTCAAAATTGCAGACGATTGAAGTGGGTTTCAAATTGGGTTCCATTTCTTTCAATAATTCAAAGATTCTCACATATGTGGTGTGTTACTTGTTGGGCAAGAGCATACATTATAGGGTGAACACCTCCATGCTTTTTTGCTAGAATTACATAAATCTGAGGAAAGAGGCTGGGAGCAATATTGAATGTGCCATCGGCAAACCACATATCAGATGTCACTAAGTGTTGAAGTCAGCTCTGTCTTCCGAAGATTAATATCCGATCAGGACCTGGTCCGCTATCACACAGTAAAATATTTTCTTCTACACCTGGTTGAGGGACATATATTCTGTAGCATTCTGGCACAAGTGTTGCAAATCAGTTGGATTGGTGGGGGTGTTCATCACTGAATTACGCTTTCTGCATATTATTTTCCTCAAAGCAGACATACTAGGAATGACGGCTAGACTAGCTTGGGATACGTCTGTCAAACATTCATTAACAACTACAGTTGGTAACTCAAGAGAGTCCTCTGCTCTCTTTTTTATTTTAGTTTTCGCAAGTGTAGCCTCTAATTGTGCAGTAGAAGCTTCATGCGAATTGCTGTTCAGCTCCCTCACCACCTCTTCAGCTTTAGTATGGAGCCGTGCTTTGCACCGATGTTGTTGCTCACAATGCCAACATTTCAAGTCGCTGTCAACTTTGCTTGTTTTGGCAAAGATGTAGAGGAATCCATTATGTGCAAATTTTTCTTTATCATGTTTTGTTAATACGTCCTCAGCCATCATATGGATAAAACGATTTTAAAAAATGGCAAAAGGACGAAACACTTGTGGCAGCGCACCCACAGTTAACTCAACTGAGGCTAAGGACTAACTATAGCCTGAGCAAACAACTAAACGAGGAGAGAGCTAGTTTTCCTGTTTTCAAATATGTACTAGCTCAATTTATACAAAGGAATACAAAGGAAGTGCAAACAACAACATACCTATTGGTCTTTTCGAGGCTACATGCTCAACTGCTATATACAAAACACTTAGGACAAAAAAAGCATGCAATTATATGTTCATATGTACAAGTTTTTATGTATTTATGTTGAAATTAAACTTATTTACACCATTTGATAAACATGCATGGTTATTCAACACAACAGATGATTATGTAACAGATATATTGTAATTTTGTTACACTAAAGCTGTCCATACAGACAGATTTACAAATAAAGAAATGTTCTTAGTGCCAAAACTTCCATCGACAAATGGGCTGGCGCCAAATAGGTTTGGCGCCCAAACGGCCATGCCAAAACGCCGGTGCCCAAACGGCTGCGCCAAAACGTACCAAACTCTTCTTTAAAAGCAGCTATTATTCTTCAGTTTCCTCTGGCATCCTTGAGTCCAATTTATGCAGCCAGTTCTGATAACCCTCCTTCATTAAGCCTTTCTTCTCCAAACTGCTAATTGAAATGCTACCTCTATCTCCTGATGCTGCCTGATGTGTTGAATATTTCTCATATTTTGTGTTTAAGTAAATTGATTGATCCTTGTGATAAGGTAACATTGTGAATTTATGACATGGTTAATGTGGTATACATGGGTTCTAAAGACTTCTGATAAAATGAAACATAGTTGATTGATGATTGATTAATGTTGTCAAATGAATCAAGATACAGTGAAAAGTGTTGTTTTGCATGCTATACTGGCAGATTGTACCACACAAAGTGCATCAGGGTAACAGAAGAGTGCCGCATACAATATTACAGCTACACAGAAGGTGCAGAGAGAGGGAGATCAGAATTAACATTTGAGAGAAACATTCAAAAGTCTCATAACAATGGGGAAGAAGATGTTCTTGAATCTATTTGTACATATATTTAAACCTTTATATCTTCCGCCCAATGAAAGAGAGTGAAAGAGAATATAAATGGGCGTGAAAGGATAGATGGAATCAATGGATGGGAGGCTGGTTTGCATGATAGACTGGGCTGTGTTCATGACTCTCTGTAGTTTCTTGGCTTGCCAGCAATGTTGAATTTTGAGGAATAAAACACCTCTGGTAAAAAAAAAACGACACAGTAAATTACCTGCTACACTGGGTCCTAAGCAGACCCTCTGCAAAAATACACTAAACTGCAAGCTACCTGCTCTCCAGGGTCCTAGGAAGGATCACTTAACTGGAAGCAGTCACAATCCACTCCACCAGATCACTGGACCATTCAAATGTAAGACATCTGAGAGGAAGCAGGATAAGCATGCTGGCCTGCTAGTAAGATTGAGACTACGCAGTTTCAAGACCCTCTCCTTCCTAGCTTACTCCTAGCAAATGTACAATCTCTGGAGAACAAGACGGACAATCTCAGATCATGACTCAGATTCCAGCATGAACTGCAGGACTGCTGTGCACTCTGCTTCACAGACACTTGGCTCAACCCATCCAATCCCGACTGTGCACTTCAGGCTGATGGTTTTTCTATCCATTGTATGGACCGGACAGCGTCCTAGGGTAAGACAAAAGGTGGAAGGGTTTGCTTTTTAATCAACAACTTGTGGTGCATGGACATTGCAACCGTGGGCAGCCATTGTTCCCCAAACCTTGAATTCCTCACCATCAAATTCAGCCCCTTCTATCTACCACAGAAATTTATAGCTGCTATACTAACTGCTGTGTACATACTGCCACAAGCAAAGGTTGAGGGAGCTCTACTAACACCCTGGAGACAGAACACCCCGAGATCCTGTTTATTGTAACTGGCGACTTCAATCAATTCAATCTAAGGAAAGTGTTGCCCAAGTACCAGCAGAATATTAACTGCCCCCCAGGGGCCCGAATATTTTAGACCACTGCTTCACCAATGTGAATGATGCCTATCACTCCATCCCCGCCCTCATTTCAGAACTCCAACCACAATGCAGAATTTCTTCGCCCTGCCAACAGGCAAAAGCTCAAGCAGGAGACCACCTCGTGGATACATGTTCAATGCTGGTCAGAGGAGGCAGAGGATCAACTCCGGTGCTGTCTGGAATCAGCTGTTTGGGCCATGTTCAAACAGTCCACAGGTACCTTGGAAGAGTACGCCATCAACGTCACAAACTTTATCAGCAAGTTTGTGGAAGACTGCAAACTGAGGAAGTCAATCTGGGGTGTTCCCCAACAGGAAACCCTGTATGAATCAGGACATGCAGAACCTGCTAAAAACCAGATGTGAGGCCGTCAGATCAGGAGACCCACTCAAATATAAGGAATCTAAGTATGACCTTAGCAGATCCATTAAGACAGCTAAGGACAAATACCGATCCAAACTAGAGACCCAGACAGACACCCGGGGAATATGGAAAGGACTGAATGACATCACATGTTCTAAAAAGAGACAGAGCAAGATAGCAGACGATGACAATTCCCTCCCAGATCATCTCAACGCCTTCTATACTCGCTTTGAGCAGAATTTTGTCAGAGAGGTAACACCTATTCCGACAAGTCCTGACGAACCTATTCCAATAGTCACTGCATCAGAGGTCAGATCAGTTTTCCTTCGTGTGAATCCAAGGACAGCAATGGGACCAAAGTACCAGGTCATGCACACAGAGCATGCGCAGATCAATTGGCAGAGGTCTTCTCTGACATCTTCAACCTCTCCCTGCAGCAGGCCACTTTCCCTGCCTGTTTCAAGAGGACCAACATCATCCCGGTGCCTAAGAAGGGTCATGCAGCAAGTCTCAATGACTACCGCCCAGTGGCTCTAACTTTGGTGGTCATGAAGTGCTTTCAAAGGCTAGTAATGACATTAGTCAACTCCAGCTTCACCACTACTCTTGACCCACTCCAATTGGCCTACCTGACCAACAGATCCACGTCAGATGCCATATCATTTGCCCTTCCCTCCTTCCAAGAACATCTTGACACCAAGAACAACTATGTAAGAATCCTACTCATTGACTACACTTCAGCCTTCAACACTATTATCCCCTCGAGACTGATTACTAAACTTAGTGATCTTGGACTAAATCCTACTCTCTGCAACTGGATCCTCAGTTTCCTGATCCACAGGCCACAATCAGTGAAGATTGGGGACAATATTTCATCCTTACTAACAATCAACACTGGAGTCCCCCCAGAGGTGCATACTGAGCGCCCTGCTGTACTCACTGTATACCCTTGACTGCATCGCCAAATACCAGACTAAAGCCATTTACAAGTTTGCTGATGACACCACTATAGTCGGTCGAATCTCAGATGGCAATGAAACAGACTACAGACGGGATGTGGAAGACCTGGAAAAATGGTGCATTGAGAACAACCTAGCTCTCAATACTGGCAAAACCAAGAAACTCATTATTGACTTTTGGTGGGATGTTACTCATGCCCCCCTACACATTAACAGCAGAGAGGTAGAATGAGTGGAAGAGTGTCAAGCTCCTGGGAGTGGTCATCAATAACAACCTTTCTTAGACTCTTGATGTGGACGCACTGGTTACAAAGGCCCAACTATGTCTCTTCCTCAGGCAGCTGAGAAAATTTGGCATGATGGTGAATACCCTTGTCAACGTTCATAGGTGTACCATCGAGAATATTCTGTCTGGATGTATCATGACCTGGTATGGCAACTGTACCATTCAAGATCAGAGACGGTTACAGAGAGTGGTTAACTCGGCCTGGATAATCACAAAGGCCAACCTCCCATCTATAGAATCCATCTACATGGCCCGCTGTCAAGGAAAGGCTGCCAGCATTCTCAAAGATCCATACCACCCTGACAATGCTTTTCTACAAACTCTACCACTGGGGAGAAGGTACAGAAGCCTGAACACGTACCAGCGAGTTTCAAAACAGTTTCTACCCTACTATTGTTAGAATACTGAATGGACTTACAAACTCTTAGCATTTGCCAGTACCTGTGTTTTGGTTTTTGCCACTGTTTACCTATTATTTACTCATCTATGCTATTTACCTATGCAATCTGTCTGTATTGCTCGCAAGACAAAGGTTTTCACTGTGCCTTGGCATGTGTGACAATAAATTCAATTCAATTCAAATACAAAATTGGCTAAGTGATAGGAAACACAGCAATGGCAAATTTTTTTGGACCAGAAGAATATCTAAGTAGTGGGATTAATGAGAGATTAATATTAGAACCACTTTTTAGTCTATATGAGAATTTATGGTTAGACAAAACTTGAAAGCATTGTGATCTGTGAGGAAGCTATGTTCTTTTGAAGAGAACTTAGGCATTTTAGTTGAATTGATAGACATGTGGTAGATTACACTTAATGTGAAGCAGTGTGAAATGATTAATTTTGGGAGAAAGAATGAAAGTAGCAATACAAAAAAGGATACTAAAGAGATGCAGGAGGAGGACCTATGGTTGTATGGGTACAAATTGACAAAGGTGATGGGTAGGTCGAGAAAGAGCTGAAAAGGCTCTTTATAAATACCATGTTTGAGTATGTAAACAAGAAAGTTATGTTGAACTTTCATAAATCAGCATCAACGGTAATACTGGAATCAATCACGTGGACCACACCTCAAAAAGAACGTGAATCACACCTCGTAAAGAACATGAATACATTCAAAGGTTGCAGGAAAGATTTCCAAGATTAACTTCAGAGATGAGAGACCTAGCATTGCTGAGATTGGAAAATGTGGGGCTGTTCCTCTTGAGAATAAATTTGCTTGTGTGAAAAATTATGAGCAGATGGAGAATGGTATACATCAGATCAGTTAAAAATCAGCTCAATGTGAAAAGCAAAACAATTAAAGTCAACATGAGGAAAATGTTGACATTAAACTGTTCGGATCTGGAATGCACCCGTCTGAAAGTGTGGTGGAAGCAGGTTCAATCTTGGCCTTCAAAAAGGAACTGCAAATTATCTGGAGACAACTATTGCAGTGCAATGGGGTAAAAGTGGATTGAAACAAGTGATCTTGTACAACCAGTATATAAAAAAAGCCTCTTCTTTCCTATGACTACTCTGTTTTTAAAGTTTGTCAGCACTGGAATCAAAGCACTTCATTTTAGTGGTAATAATATAGTGGTACATCACATCGAAATATCAAATATGGTAAAAGTCAGGGGTAATAAAGAGTTTTGGAGCAAATGCGGTAGGATTGTGACAAAGAGCCTTCAATGCACGAATGAAAATAATAGCAATCCAAACGTCGGAGTCAACTAGGGTTTTTGAAAGGGAACTAGATCATTATTTTAAAATTGTATGGCGACACAGAACAGGCTGGGGAGTGGCACTGGGTGAATTACTCCTTCTGAAGACATTCTTCAGCACAGGCATGACTGGTCGAATAATCTCCTGTGCTGTTACCCATTCTATGTCACCAACGTTATTTCAAGCTTCAGTACATTAACAGGCGGTTGCTCTATTCTCAATGGTTCCATTCGATGGTCACTGAACTAAACGGAAACCATTACTGGACCGGTAGCCTCTTATCGTCACTGACGTGGACCAGATGTCTAAGCGCGCTG
The DNA here is from genome assembly GCF_047496795.1 of Chiloscyllium punctatum. Taxonomy (NCBI): domain Eukaryota; kingdom Metazoa; phylum Chordata; class Chondrichthyes; order Orectolobiformes; family Hemiscylliidae; genus Chiloscyllium; species Chiloscyllium punctatum. Next base: position 30,612,503 of record NC_092765.1, read on the forward strand.
CACGCTGGGAGTTGTGGTTCTTTTCTGCCGGGTTGCCACAGCGATCAATAGGGAGGGAAACTACAGTTCCCGACAGTGAGTCTGATGCGGAGGCCCGCCAGGCCAGCAACTGCCGACAACCTAACATGCTGACCGATTCGGCCAGCCCACCGGTTCCACTTCTATTGGCTAACTCTTTCATCCTCTCCCCAGTTCGGATTTCCTATTGGTACGGGATGTTGTCAGTCAATGGACGCAGCAGCGAGTTCCGGTGTGAGAACAGGTTAGGTTGGTGAAGTGTGTGGGTGAGGGGGGGCGTCGGTGAGATATTTTGCTTTGGCCAAAGGAAGCAAAGGTAAATATGGAGTCAGTTGGGTGATTCTGGCCTATTACAAGTCAATGAGATAACAAATGAAGTGAAAGGGATGTTTGCTGAAGCGAATGAGAGTGTGTAGTCTTAAAGTCTGACCTGTTGTGGTCTTCATTGCAACTGTTAAGTGGTATGTTGCTGCAGGAGAGTTAGATCGCTGACACCGTTTAATCTTTATTTCTTATCTTTGGGATTACATTTGATGGATCCGGGTTTTGGTAGGAAGTTTATCTCAGAAATGATTTGTGTAGTGGGTCAAATAAATTCCTATGATGTCATAAGGAATGTCAAGGACCGAATATTTTAAGCAAACTAGCCCATTAGAACTGGTCCTGAAACAATAGCAAAATTGGCGTTTCCTAAGTACAGGCTTGTTCGTGTTAATATATCGTTGTCATAATCTGGGGATTCCATAATTATTCTACTATTTGTTGTTATCCAGTTTTCCAAATTCAAGTTCAAAAGTGAGTCAGAAGAGCTTTATTTTAAAACTTGTGATTAAGGGAAACAAAATTAAATTGAAACCAGTAGTTAAATGAAAAAAACTAGCCCTGCCATGTCAAGCAATTTCAACATTGTGTTGTTTTATAAATGGTAGGTTTTTTTTGTGTGCAGTCATAATGTAAGAGCAAGTTTTTTTTTGTCAGATGTATTACCACTGTTCTGTAATCAGCATTTTTTTCTTAATGGATTTTATTGAAAATGGTGAGTGCTAGCGTACCCTCTTGTACCGAAATGCTCTGGGGATCTCTGCTATGGTTATATCAATTGATTTGTTCCTATTCACTTATGTAGTTCAAAACTTTTAAAAATTATTGCTGAACATTGAGTTTATCTGACATTATATGTTTATTTATGTGTCTCTTTTTCTGAATCAAATTCATTGTTCAATTTTATTTTGGTATTTCAAGACTCATTGATGGTCATTGATGGGTGCTTAACTGAGATTAACAATGGTTCAGGCTTAGAGTGGTGCTGGAAAAGCGGAGCAGGAAAATTGACTTTTCGGGCAAAAGCCCTTCATCAGGATCATCCCTGATGAAGGGCTTTTGCTCGAAATGTCAATTTCGTTTTATCTCTCTCTGCTCTCGGATGCTGTCTGACCTTCTGTGCTTTTCCAGCACCACTCTAATCTTGACTCTAATCTCCAGCATCTGCAGTACCCACCCCTGCAATAACAATGGTTCAGTCAATTAATTTCTATACAATTACTGATAACCTTCGCATTTGTGAATACTGATCTGGTGGTCCTTTCATTCTTTCTTGTAGTACCAATCAAGTATTTTGGCTTTTGGGAGCATAATTGTATTGTGCAAAAGTCTTCATAATCCATCTCAGACTCAATTTAGTGTCTAGGATACTGATGGTGTACAAAAATCTAGTGTGCGAAGTGAAAAATGTAATGTGTACTAGGGAATTGGGCTGTTATTGGGGTTAAAGTATATATTCAGGACAAAGTAAAAGAAGCTTTATCGTTTGAATATTGTGATGTGAGATCTTTTCTATAATAGTACTTTCTTTATTCAGTAGAGCTTTGTTCTATTTGCTCTTGAAATTGCTTGATTCTGAACTGTGTGCCAAAGTGAAAAATAATTCCAACTGTAGAACTAATATTCTTGTCTTTGAAAACAATAAAAAAAAATCCTTTTCTGATCTTTTAAGGAAACATTTTTTGACAAATTCCTGGTCACGAAGATGGAGATCACATCATATTACACTAAACTTCTGGGAGAACTAAATGAACAGCGGAAGCAGGACTTCTTCTGTGACTGCAGTATTATTGTGGAAGGGAGAATTTTCAAAGCTCACCGGAATATTCTGTTTGCTAACAGTGGGTACTTCAGAGCCTTGTTGATTCACTACATCCATGATAGTGGACGTCCTAGCACTGCCTCCCTGGACATTGTTACATCTGAGGCCTTTTCCATAATACTGGACTTTCTCTATTCTGGAAAGCTGAATCTTTGCAGTAAAAATGTCATTGAAGTGATGTCAGCTGCTAGTTACCTGCAGATGACTGATGTAGTCAGCTTTTGCAAACTATATATCAGATCTTCTCTTGACATCTGTGTGAAAGATGAGAAAGATGATAACTGTAATCATGTGGAGAATGGGAATAATATCGCAGCCTTTGGAGATGCTGTGTCTTTTTGTAGAAATCAATGTCCAAACCCTGTTTCATCAGTTCAACAACAGGAATCAAGCCCTGACAATAATCAAAGCATAACATGGAATGAGTGCAATTCATATCATCCCATAGATCTTGTACAGAAAGATCAGGACAACCTTTCTCCAGAGAAACTTCATCCTCCATCACTACCCAAACTTCCAGAACCTAAAGTTGAGTTTGACGAGGACGAAGTGGAATCAGTTGACCGTTTCCGACAGTTTACACCATCTGCCACAGATCAGGCTGAGGAAAGGCTGCAGGCTGCCCCAGCTATGGAAATAGCCTATGAAAATTATCAGATGAAGCAATTCTTAGAGGTTTTATTGAGGACAGGGAATGTCCAGCGGAAGGAGGATCTGATACAGCACTTTTCCCGAGGGGCCCGTCCAGAGGATGGAGGGGGCTCCTTTTCCAATATGATGGATGTGCAGAGTGATTGGTATGGGGAGGATGCAGGTGAGATCCATGTTGCTAATCAGTATCTAAACTAATTACATTGGTAACACTAGGAAGATTTGCATTTATTTAGGGAATCTGTATGCTGATAATGTACCATATTCACTTCTACCGCTGATGACTAATCAGTAATTTAGATACTGTGAAATCACGTTGACGACTAATCCAGTAATTTTGGTATAGTGAAAACTTTCCATCCAATGTGCCTTTCTACATGAGAACATGGGAAACACTGAATTCTGTTGCCCACTATGTGCTCCTTTGTGAAACTGAAGTAATACTAAGGATGAAGTTAATTGAATCAACACTTAAAGAGTTTGGAAATGTCAATCTAGTTTATCTTAGATTGCCATAAAGTGACAGTGAGACATTTTTTGTTTAAAACCCACAGAAATTCCCATCCGGTTTAGTTTAAAATTACTCCAGTAAATAAGGGTCAGTATGGTTAACAATACACCCAGTGACAGAGAGAGAGAGAGAGAGAGAGACAGACAGACAGACACATTGGAACTGTTAGTTAGATGCCAGTATTGCACAATGGAAAATACTAACATTGGTTATAAAGGATGCGATAGCAGGACACTTGGAAAATTATGGTTTGATTGGGCAGCATCAACATGGATTTATGAAAGGTAACTCACATATGACAAACCTCATAAATGTTTTTCAAAGATGTTACTAACAGTGTTTCAGAAGAATTTGGGTAAACTCCCACATTGATGGTTAGTAAACAAAATTAGCATACAACAGAGTGAGTAGTATACTGTGCTGGATTGAGGATTGGATAATGGGGAGACAAGTCTAGAAAATATGATCATTCTCGGTTTGACTAGTGGTGTACCACAAGGATCAGTGCTTGGTTGTTCACAATCTATAGCAAAGATTTGGATGTTGGAACAATTGTAAAATTTCCAGATCTTGTGGATGATCCAATATGGGAATGTTTGTTGTGAAGATGATGCAGAAAAGCCTCAAGGGAATATCCATGCAAGCACGCAGTGAAAGCAGAATGCCATTAATCTCAAAACACTCCTTTTATAAATTGAAAAGAAACAAAACACCACTCATTTAATATTGCACCAGAATCTCTAAACCAATGCAGCAGATCAGGCAGAATCTGTGGAGCGAGAGCAAGCTAATGTTTCAAGTCTAGATGGCTCTGATGAAGAGTCATTTAGACTCAAAAGGTTAGCCTGCTCTGCATTTTCACGGATGCTGCCTGACCCATTGTGATTTATAGCATTTTTTTGTTTTCAGTACAGATTCCAGTATCTGCAGTAATTTGTCCCTAAACCTCAGTAGGTTTAAATCAGTTGAAATCACAACATTTAGACTGGAAATGCGATCAATACCAGGAAGAAGCTATCACATATCTGCTTAAATGCACTCAACTTTAAATAATCTCTTAAGGGTTTTATTGCAACACAACTATCTGGGACCTGCACTCACTCTTCACTCTAAAGTAACTTACTTCACAATATACATATTTCCCTCTAGCACTTTTCTACCCACCCATCTTATTCCAAGGACTTTATAGGACTGCCTCACTCAAAAGTGAAACTAAAGTGTCAGTATGTCTCACTCTCTTGGCAGTCTGTGTTTCCCTTCATCATTTTAAAAAATGAAGTTCCAGAGTATGCTAACAAACCTTGAATCCCACTATTTGCTGTGTTAAGTTGTAAAATAATCGAAATAAACAAAAATCAATTCACATTGGACAAAATCCATTCAATCTAAAACCAGGTTTCAAAAGCCAGTTTTAAAAGAAATAGCAGCAAAAATATTTACAAATCAAATGAGGCAAATACACACAAAACCCACTGGTTACTAATTCAAAACCAAAAGCCCAAATCCTCAACATTAAAAAAATTATAAATATGAATATGGTTTTTGGAAATCTGAAACAAAACATAGGGTGCTGGAGAAACACTAGCAGATCTGTCAGCATTTGTGGAGATAAAACTAACATTTCGAGTCCAGTGACTCTTTGTTGAACAGAAAAAACTGTCTCTGTTACACAAATGTAAGTAATGACAGCAGCTTTACTTCCCTAAAAGACATTAGTGGATCAGATGGGGTTTTACAACAATGGTTGCTTGTCATCATTGAACTTTTAATTCCAGATATTTATTAAATTCAAATTTAAACATCTGTCATGGAGCGATTTGAACGTAGGTTCTCAGAACATTGGACTAGTCATCCAAATAACTAGGTAGTGATGATATCAGTATGCCATTACCTTCCCACTTCCATGCATTCCTAAATCTAAATACACAGAAAATAACAGTGGTCTTAGAACAGAATTCTGTGGCACACTGCTACCTGCTTTTATCCACAATGTGAAGCTGCTTTCAATTCCACCCTCTGTGTCCTCTTTTCTAACCAGTTTTTAACCCATTTTGAAGGATCACTGGGCTGATTCTGGATATAGAAGAACTGCTTATGGAGGAAAGGTTGAGTAGGTTAGGCCTGTACACACTGGAATTCAGATGAATGAGAGGTGATCTTATTGAAACGTGCAACATTCTTAGGGGACTTGACAGTGTAGATGTGGAAAGGTTGTTTCTCCTTGTGGGAGTATCTAGGATCTGAGGATGTAACTTCAGAATAAGTGATTGCACATTTAAGACAGAGGCATTTCTTACTTGACGTAAGTGAATCTGAAATTGTTCCCGTGGAGAGCTGTCGAGGTCAGATTGCTCAGAATATTCAGGACTAAAATAGATCAGTAGCAAACCAAGGGTTATGGGGTAAAGTTAGGAAAAAAGAGTTGAAGGTAATCAGATCAGTCTTGGTCTCATTGAATGGTGGAATAAACTTGATGGACTGAATGGTTTCTGCTCCTGCATTTTATGGTCTGCATTCAAAAACAACCAAGGTACAGCAGAACTTTATAAAACAATGGCTAGGCCTCAGCTGCAGTATGACATCCAACTTTGGGCACCACAATTTAGGAATGATGTCAAAGCCTTTGAAGAATGATGGTGACTCTTGGTACCACATTCCTATTTGGTGATCTCTTGCCTTAGCCTTCTGATTTTTAGAAGAGCTTGATCATGAGATGAAAGGTGTGCAGAAATCCTTGTGAAACTATTTCCTATTTTTATTCTTGCTTGCCCTGCTCCTTGAGTGATAGAAGTAAACAAGTTCCAGGACACTGTTCTGAGATTCCCAGTATGTGTTTTTGACCACAGATATTTAATGCGGGATTATACAGGTATGCGGCAAAGTAGCAACTGTTGATGATTGATAGTTGCTTAGCATGTTGAAGGTAAATATAAAGTGTGCAATCTGTAGTGAACCAGAGTGTGTGGGAGAGAGGGCATGAATATTCCATTCTTATAATAGTTGAGATTGGATTACTTCAAAAACATTGCTCTGTAGATCTGCAGCATTGGTGATGCTACATTTACTATGTCTGACTCTAATACTAAATTAGTCTCACAAGCTATTCCTTTCCTTCCACTCATTAAATTGCTGAAGGGCTGCTAATTATACATTTTAAGAATTGAAAGCCATAGAATGTGGATATTTCCAGCAATTAGACTATGGAGGGTGGGAGTCAAGGGAATAATGAGCAGTATTTTCCCACAGGAAGTATCTGGTAACATCCAGAAGCTTGAACCTGATTCTTTTCTTTTACCCCATCTCCTTTCCTATAAATGTTGTTAACTAACTTTACAGATTTTATTCCTAGTTTGTGTAACGTAGTCTCTCTGGTCTAGTGCCTTTGTATCATGTGGTAGCCCACAACATTTTTTCAAGATGTATTTCATATTTTTATTGCATTTTACAACAAAATAATGTGTTTCTTCTCATTGAACATGGAAATTCTGAGATTCGATCTTTAGCTTGTGTTGTTAGGTGAGCTCCTTAGGGATAACAATAAGTCACTACAGTTTTGCTTAACACACCTAGGAAGGGCATGGAAGATGACCCTGCGTTCTACCTGTCATCTGTTGAGTAAGTTGTATTATGACTCGAGATTTGGGTGATGACTAGTCTGGCCTTCAATAATGAATGCTTCAGTTTGCTGTCCTTTACCATTGAGCCATTTGCATGGATGATGTCCAATTGTGCAAGGTTCTGGCATTTGCAGAACCATGCTTCACCAAACAATCAATACTTTCAGGAAAAGAAATGAGTGGTCGAAGAAATTTTGCTGGGAACAGGGTAAGCTAACATTTTGTAGCATCATCTGGAGCTGCCAATATGTGGTGTAATTGTATTCTGTGAACTAATCCCATGATGCACCTGTTAAATGTGCAGTAAAAAGTGAAAATAAATATAAACGAAATACTATAAGATTCAAAGTAATGATTGTCTGCAGTTTTCAGGAATACTTCATTAAGATTGTGCAGAACTTTGACAGAGAACAATGCAGTTATATTTTGATTTTTGGAGTTATTCCCATCATATTGTAAAATGTTTTTTGATGCACTTGATGTTTCATTTTTTCAGATGAAGATGTATTCCTATTGTTGCTTTCTAAACAATATTCTCCACATTGGCTATCACATTGCCCCCTCCGTACTGAGTGGTTGACTTGAGATTTCTATGTCATGATTCTGATGATTTTTGTTTCTAGGGAATGGAATAATTGTGCCAAAAAAGATCTATAAGTGCCCGTTCTGCACTTACACAGCTAAGCAGAAAGGAATCCTAAAACGACACATGCGCTCACACACTGGAGAGCGCCCATACCCATGTGAAACCTGTGGAAAAAGGTTCACCAGACTTGAGCATCTCCGAAGCCATGCTTTAAGTGTGAGTAATGTTTGCATATTTTAGCTTTTTAACATTCAAATGGTTATTAGGTAAAATCTTTTGCCGTAACATTCACAATGTCTGGTTATCATATTTCTTCAGCACCTAATTTTTACAGTCATTCTTGACCAATTTAAACTCTGAATTCAAGGCACAATCCAAGGACTTGAGTAAGTCTAGACTGTCAGTCAACTGCTGAAGTGTAGAGTTTGCCATTTCTGTTACATTTAAAATGATGCCCTATCTGCCCCACAAGTTGATACAAGAATTCTCACAACATTATTTTCAAGAAAGAGCTTTGGAGTCTTTCCTGCCAATATTTTCCCCTTAGATCATATATAAACAGACGATCTGATTATGGCATTGCTACCTATAGGAGATTGACGTGCAAATTTGCTGCCACACTTCTGATATTACAGCAGTCACTCTATTTCAAAAGCAGTTAATAGAATTTGGGATGTCCTAAGGTCATAAAAAGCACCGTGTGAAGTTATTTTTAGGCTACTAAAGCAAATACGTTCACGGATGGTACTTATACCTAGCTGATGTGCTGGTTTCGTGTTTTTTATTTTCTTCTACCTTTACAATATTTATCCTAATTTGCTATTCTACTTTGGGATGATTTTCAAAGCTTAGAATGTTACGCCATATTGCAGGGTAATTTGATCAAAATCTCTTCTTCAGTATTGCTGTTTATTCAATTCACACTGGCCCCACTGTTGTAGTTTCCTATATGATTTAATACACTCTCATCAACAAATTTCATGTTAAACATAGTTGTACACTTGCTTCAACAATGTTATTTGGTAGAGAACTGCATTATAAGCATCTTTGGTTTCTCTGTTTCTCTCTCCCTCTGTGTGTGTGTCTCTCTCCCCTCCTCTCCTATGTATGTCTCTCTCACCCTGCCTTTCCATCGGAGTCTGTGTATCACTCCCTCCCTCTGTGTCTCTCCTCCCTGGGTCCCAGCTGTGTCAGCTATGATTCTATTGACTGGCAGAGTAGGTTCAAGAGACTGAACAGCCTACTCCCTTTGCTATTTCTTGTGGTTCTTATAGTCTTAATACGGTCTAACTTCTCAAGCTTGTAGCTATAATTGCTCGTCCCTAATAAGCTCTGAGTGAATGATTACTGCATGTTTCTCATTGCTTTTAGAAAGTGTACTTCATAAGATGGGATGCTCAAAACTCTAAACATTCTATTGTAACTTGAACTTAAGAACATGTACAAATTTGACATTGACTCCTTATTTCAATAGTACATGCCACTAGATGCAGAATTATGGATTCTATTTTCACAATATGATATCTGCAAACTGTCACTTTTATTGATGAATATATCTACATGTAAGGTTTTTCTACTCCATTTAAAGTGTTGCTGTTTTAAGAGCATTTAGTTCCCTTATTTCACACTTATCTTTACTGAACAGTGGCCGGTCACCTAGTATCCAGTCGAGGCCCTTCTGGAACCTTTCACTGTTCTTGTCACAGTTTCCTAATCTGGTCTTCATTCTAAAGTAAAATTTTATGGTATTTTTAAAAAAGGTCCCTTCAACACAGATCGCTTTGGAACCACCTGAGGATAGCTTCCTGTTGCAAGAAATATTTTTCAACATTCTGTTATTTTTACCTGCCTGCCAACATCTTTGTTACTTTTGTTTTGTATTTTTGTTACTTCCTTGTGGACATGAGTGTTGCTGGCTGAATCAACATTTATTGCCTGTCCCTATTTGCTCTTGAGAAGGTGGTGGTGAGTGGCCTCCTTGAACTGCTGTAGTCTGTGTACCGTAAATAGACCTGTAATGTTGTTAAGAAAGTAATTCCAGGATTTTGATCCACCGACAGTGAAGGAATGGCAATATATTTCCAAATCCGCTAGTGAGTGGCTTGGAAGGGAACTTGCAGGTGGTGGTGTTCTGCAGTATCTGCTGCCCTTCTAGATGGAAGTACCTGTGGGTTTGGAAGGTACTCTGTAAAGATCTTGGGTGAATTTCTGCAGTGCATTTTGGAGATTGCTATGAGCATCAGTGGAGAGACTGAATTTTGTGGATGTCGTGCCAGTTGACCGGGCTGCTTTGTCCCAGCTGGTGTCACCCTTATTGAGTGTTGTTGCAAATACATTCATTCAGGCAAGTGCAGAGTATTCTATCGCATTCCTGATGTGCCTTGTTGACAGGTTTTGGGAATTAGGTGAATTACTTGCTGCAGTGTTCCTAGTCTCTGACTTATTCTTGTAGCCACTGTACTTGTCTGGTGAGTCCAGTTCAATGTCTGATTAATGGTAACCCTGAGAACATTGACAATGTAGGAATCAATAAACTTCAAGTAAGTCTAATAGGAAGAACAGGCAGGGCCAGGTTAATGAACATTGCACAGCTGGAGGTCTGCAGTACATTTATTTTAAAACAAGGTAAGACAAATGAGTTTAGAACCTGTATTAAGTATATGGGAGTATGATGCTGTAGCCATTACAGAAACATGGTTGAGAGAAAGGTAGAACTGGCAGCTTAACATACCAGGGTTTAGATGTTTCAGATGTGAGAGAGGGATGCAAAAGGGGTGGAGGAATTGCATTACTGATTAAGGAAAATGCTACACCTGCACTAAGGGAGGAGTTCTTGGAGGGCTCATCCAGTGAGGCAATATGGCTAGAACTCAGGAATAGCAAAGGTGCAATTGCTATGATGAGATGCCTCCGTTAGCCAGTAGGAGATAGAGGATTAGGTATGTGGGAAGATGATGGAAATATGTTTTAGTCACAACAGGCCTGTGTAATTCTTAACTTCTCTAATATTGACTGGGATTTCCTTAATGCCAGGAGCTTAGATGGGGCAGAATTTGCTAGGTGCACCCAGGAGGGTTTCTGGAAATAGTATGCAGATAGTCCATCTAGGGAAGGGACCATACTGGACCTTGTATTATGGAATGAACCATGTGATCAGAGTTTCAGTGGAGAAGCATTTTGAGAACAATGGTCATCATTCTGTAAGTTTTAAGATCGGTATGGATACGGACAACACTGGTCCTTGGGTGCAAGAGCTAAATTGGGTGAAAGCAAATTACAATATATTTGGCAGAAAAGGACAAAATGAGATTGTTAGTTGTTTGAGGGTAAATAGACGTCTGATGTGAGAGTCTTTAAAAGATCAAGTTGGTCAGAGTTCAGGACTAACATGTTCCTGTGAGGATGAAAGATAAGGATATCAATATTCAGAAACCTTGGATGAGAAGGGGTATTGAAAGTTTAGTTAAAAAGGGAAAAGGAAGCATGTGAAAAGTTTAGGAAACTGAAATCACACAAGCTCCTTGAATAATGTAAAAGGAAGGAGTAAAGAACTTAAACAAGGCACTTTAAACATACTAGGAGCAATAAGGTACTTTGGGAAAGGGTAGGTCCAGCCAAGGAGAAAGGGAAGTTGTGTAGAGCCAGAGGAAGTGGGTGAGGTCCTTAATGAATACTTCGCATCAGTATTCATCATGGAGAAGGATGTGGATGATGGTAAGATTGGGGAGTGTTATGTTGATATTCTAGGGCTTTTCGGTGTTAAGGTGGAGATGGTTTTGGGTGTCTTGAAAAACATTAAGTTGGTAATGTCTCCGGGCCTGAAGGGATCTATCTCAGGATAATAAGGAAGGCAATGGAGGATATTTCTGGGGCCTTGACAGAAATCTTTGTATCCTCTTTAGCCACTGGTGATATCCCAGAAGACTGGAGAATAGTCAATGTTGTTCCTTTGTTTAAGAAGGGCAACAGGGATAATCCAATAAATTATAGGCTGGTAAACCTTATATCAATACAGTATAGGGAAATTATTGGAGAAGGTTTTTAGGACAGGATTTTATTTATTTGGAGAAGAATGCAGGCAATGTCTTGTCTCACAAACTTGATTGAGATTTTTGACAAAATGACCAAGATATTAATGGTAGGGCAGTGGATGTTATCTACGTGGACTTTACTAAAGCATTTGACAAGGTCCGTTATGATAGGCTAGTTCAGAAGGACGTGGGATCCAAGGTGAGTTGGCAATTGGATACAATATTGGCTTAGTCATAGAAGTCAGAAGGTAGTTGTAGATGAATGATTTTTTGGCTGGAAATCTATGAACAGTAGTGTTCTGCAAGGATCAGTGCTGGATCCTCCATTCTTTGTAATATGTATGAATGATTTGGAGGAAAATCAATGTAGTCTGATTAGTAAGTTTGCAAGCAACATGAAAATTGGTGGAGATGTGGGTAGTGAGGAAGGCTGTCAAAGGATACGGTAGGATACAGATCAGTTGGAAAGTTAGGTGGAGAAATGGCACATGGAGTTTATTCCAGACAAATTTGAGGTGATACATTTTGGGAGTCAAATACAAGAGAAAAGTATACAGTAAATAGCAGCACCCTTAGGAACTATGAAGGTCAGCAAAGGAGAGTCAGTGGATGTAGTGTACCTGGACTTTCAGAAAGACTGATAAGGTCCCACATAAGAGATTAGTGAGCAAAATTAGGGCACGTGGTACTGGGGGCAAGGTACTGACTTGGATTGAAAATTGGCTGACTGACAGGAAGCAAAGGGTAGTGATAAATGGGTCTCTTTTGGAATGGCAGGCAGTGACCAGTGGGGTACCACAAGGTTTGGTGCTGGGACTGTAGCTGTTTACAATATACATTAATGATATAGACGAGGGCATTAAAAGTAATATCAGCAAATTTGCTGATGACACAAAACTGGGTGGCAGGGTGAAATGTGAGGAGGATGTTATGAGAATACAGCATGATTTGGACAGGCTAGGTGAGTGGATGGATGCATGGGCAGATGCAGTTTAATGTAGATAAATATGTGGTTATCCACTTTGGTGGCAAGAACAGGAAAGCAGAATACTATCTAAATGGAGTCAAGTTACGTAAAGCGAGATCTAGGTGTTCTTGTACATCAGTCAATGAAAGCAAGCATGCAGTGAAGAAAGCTAATGGCATGCTGACCTTCATAACAAGAGGAATTGAGTACAGAAGCAAAGCGGTTCTTCTGCAGCTGTACAGGGCCCTGGTGAGACCGCACCTGGTGTATTATATGCAGTTTTGGTCTCCAAATTTGAGGAAGGACATTCTGGTTATTGAGGGAGTGCAGCGTGAGTTTGAGGTCAATTCCCGGAATGGCGGGACTATCATATGTTGAAAGATTGGAGCGACTGGGCTTGTATACACTTGAGTTTAGAAGGATGAGCAGAGTTCTGATTGAGACGTATAAGATTACTAAAGGATAGAACACTCTGGAGGCAGGAAGCATGTTTCCACTGATGGGTGAGTCCAGAACCAGAGGACACAGTTTAAAAATAAGGGGTAGGCCATTTAGAACAGAGTTGGGAGAAACGTCTTCACCCAGAGAGTGGTGGATGGATATATGGAATGCTCTGCCCCAGAAGGCAGTGGAGGCCATTATCTAGATACTTTCAAGAAAGAAATGGGTAGAGCTCTTAAAGATAGTGGAATCAAGGGTTATGGGGATAAGGCAGGAACAGGATACTGATTGTGGATGATCATCCAAGATCATAATGAATGGTGGTGCTGGCTCGAAGGGCCGAATGGCCTACTCCTGCACCTATTGTCTATTGAATATTAGCATACAGGGGGATCTTGGGGTGCAAGTCGATAGCTCCCTGAAAGTGGTAACACAAGCAGATAAGTTGGTAAAGAAGGTGTGTGGCATGCTTGCCTTCATTGGATGGGGCATTGAATATAAAATTTGGCAAGTCATGTTGCAGCTGTTTAAAAAAAAACTTGAGTTAGCCACATCTGGTGGATTGTTTGCAGGTCTGGTTACCAAACTGTAGGAAGGATTTGGAAGCTTTGGAAAGGGTGCAAAAGAGTTTTACCACGATGTTGCCTGGACTGGAATGTATTGTCTAGAAGGAGAGGTTGGACCATTGTGGCTTGTTTTCACTAGCGCGTTGGGGGCAGAGAGGCGATCTTCTAGAAATACAGTAAACTTTGTTTTAACTGCTATCTTATGAACCAGCATGCTTGATAAACAAGCAAAAATGTTGTATCTCATACTGCGTTTATTGTATTATTCTGTATGATTATTATAGTTTTTATTTATTTACCTTAGTGTAAATATACTTATTTCGTGTGACCATTCAATTGAACAATATCAACAGTTGATTCAATTTCGAATCAATTTCTCCCTAAATGCTACAATATCTCAGTAGTCAGTTCAGAGTGGGAGTGAGAAGGCTCTCTGCCAGTAAGTTTTATTTAAGGCAAACTTGCATTGTAATTTAAGTGACTTAGGCTGTAAATAAACCTATGTGTATACCCCCTGCATTACGTTTCTCTTACTTAGTGTTTCCTTTTACATTCATTATTTGGACTTCTTCATCATCCAGAATATTGGATCAACTGGCACTTTCCTGGTCCCATAGGTGTTGGTTAAGAAAACATTTGCTGTACGTAAAATTATGAGAGGGATGGATAGGGTGGATAGGCAGAGTCTTTTCCCCAGGCTGGAAATGTTAAATATGAGGAGGCATAGGTTTAAAGTGAGAGGGGCAAGTTTAAAGGAGATGTATAAGGCATTTTTTTTAGGAGGAGGTGGCAGGTGCCTGGAACGTACTGCCAGACGAGGTGGTAGCAGATATGATAATATTTAAGAGGTATTTAGATAGCCACATGAACACGCAGGGCATAGAGAAATACGCACCGAGTGCAGGCAGATGGGATTAATTTAACATGGCATGTTGGTCATTGCAGACATTGCAGGCTGTTCCATTTGTACTGTTGTATGTTATAAATATCCCCAGTAAAATGAGCTGAGCTCATGATGGGTAATCCTACAGCAAATGGTGGGGAGTATTCTTAAAAAAAATTCAGCAAATATGATCAACAAGTAAGAGAAGAGATAGCAGTATTGTAAAAGAAAAAACTTTAACAAAAGGAAGACAATTTAACATGGAGATCCAATGGACTGGGAGAGTAATAAATGCAACAGTGGGATACTGTGAAAATAATAAGCATAATATACTTACCAGCAAACATTTTCATGACCGTATTCAGAGAAATCAGTGGTGGAAAGGAATGTTGACCAGCTAAAGAAAAAGAAAACTAAAATGATACGTTTGTTTAAATAGTAGTATTCTATATTCATTTTCACCGTAGAAGTGTGGCAAAGGGAAATCTAAGTAAAGGGAGAGGAAAAAATGGACTTCAGGAGCTGGAAATGTGTGTACCTTAAGATTTCCATTAGAATGATCAGGGAAATAGATAAGGAAATTCCAAAGTGTCTAAATCATGCCCGTAAATTGAAAAATTACAAATGCAATTCATTCTATTTGACAAAGGGAGGGAGGAAACGAAAACCAGTAACTGAGGATGTGTCAGTTTAACATGGATTTTAAGGAAAGTACTAGAATGTATGTACCATTATTTTTGCCATATATCTAATAATTTTAGACAATCTAGAGTAAGAATCGTTAACTGAAGTGAACCTTGAGACAAGGATGGAGCTAGGTCAGATAGACTGGAACAAAAAGTTACTGTGAAGAAATTATAGCCGAACTATGGGCTACTTTCAAAGAGGAAATGATTCAGGTACAGTCAAGGTGTCGTCCCTCAAAAGGAAAAGGGAGGACAAAGAAATCCAGAGCTCCATGGATGAGAACGGTCATAGAAATTGCAATAATGAAGAAACAAAATGCTTATGACAGGTATTAGGTAGCAAATACAATTGAGAATCCAAGAAGAATATAGAAAATTCAGAGGAGAAGTGAAAAAGCATATTAGATAAGCATAGAGGGGTTATGAGAAAAGACTGGTGGCAAAGGTAAAAGGTAATCTCAAAGTCTTCATAGGCATGTCAATAGTAACAGGAGTAGGGCTAATAATGGACCATAAAGGCTTTACCTTTGGAAGCAAGAAGCATACCTGAGGAGCTGAATAACTTTCTTTACCTTTACCAAGTGAAAACTTCTGCAAACAATTATCTAAGATAGAATTAGTTGTTACATGGAAAAGTTTTTTTTTAAGCAAGCTGTAGTATGGATTTCTAAAAGGAAAATAGTATGATCAATTTGCTGGTGTTTTTGAAGAAATAATAGAAAGGAGCAATGAGGGTAATACTGTTGGTATGGACTTTGAAAAGGTATTCTTAGGCCACACAATAGACTTGTGAGAAACATAATAATTCATGGAATTATTATGGTGACATCTTTGGTGACATCTATATGGGATTTGCTGAGAAATAGGAAACAGTAGTGGCCAGTGGGTTTTGTTTTGTGCTGGTTGTTTGTATTGGAGTTCTCTAGCATTAAGAATTGATCCCTTGCTTTTCCTGATACATGGACATATTCATGATTTTAGATCTTAGTATGCAGGAGACAGTTTTAGAGTTTGCAAATGATACAAAACGTAGAAGCATTGTAAACTGAGAGAAGGACATATAGAACTGCAAAATGAAATAAATAAGCTGGTGGAGTGAGTGGACAGGTGGCAAATGAAAGTCAATGTGGGGAAGTATGAGATGCATTTTGGTAGGAAGAATGTGGACAACAATATAAAATAGGTGGAAGAGCAGTGAGACCTTGGTGTATACCTGCATAGATCGCTGAAGACAGTAGAACAGGTGAAAAGAATAGTTAATAAAGCTTACAGTAATAATAATGCTTCTACAAAGCCTGGGCTTTGCTTTATAGAGGTGTGGGAATTATACTGAACCCAGAAAACGTTTGTCAGACCTAAAGTGGAGTTTTGTGTACAGTTCTAGGTGCCTTACTATAGGAAGGATGTGAATGCATTGGCAAGGGTGCAGGACAGGCTTACAGAATGGTTGCAGAGATGAAAAGGTTCAATTGTGGGGATAGACTGCAGTGGTTGGGATTGTTCTTGGAGAGAGGAGGAGGCTAGGAGGTGACATGATTGACATTTGTGAAATCATGGGATGCCTGGATAGAGTAGATGGGGAGAAATTGTTCCATTCACGAAAGGGTTGAAGATGAGAGGACGCAGGTTTAAAATGATTTGTAAATGTTGCGAAGGTGATGTGAAGAAAAAACGTTTTCACACAATTAGTGGTTTGGGTCTGGAACACACTGCCTGGAAGAGTGATGGAGACAAGTCAGTTGAAGCATTCAAGAAGGCATTAGGTGATTATTTGAATAGACACAATATGCAAGGTTATTGGGAAAAGGCGGCAGAATGGCATCACAAGATAGTGTTCATTAGTGAGCCAGTGCAGGTATGATGACTGAGTGGTCTCCTTCAGCTCTGTAACAATTTTGAGAGTCTATATTTTATTAAATTGGTTTTTAAAATATATTTGATCTGCATCCACTCTTTTTAACTACCCTCCATAATTTTTTCAAAGAATTCTATAACGTTAGTCAAACATAGCCTGTCTTTTAAGTATGTATGCTGGTATGGCTTTTGGATATGGTTTCATTGGTTTATGCATCGATTCCCATTTTATCTTGCTAGAGTCATGGAACTATAGAATAATACAGGACTGAAGGGAGCATTTGGTCTACTATCTCTGTAGTGGTTCTTTGGAAAACTATGATTAGCCTACACCCTTTCTTTCCCCATTTTTCTGTCTTTTCTTTCTCTTTTTCAAGTAATTATCTAATTCCCTTTCGAAGCGTCCCATTGAATTACCTTAAGAGAGAATGTATTTCAAAGCCTTATGATTTACTAAAACTTTTCCTCTTGCTCTCTCCAGTTTCTCTACCGTTTACTGTTCACATTGAAACTATACATTTTATTTACTTTTACCTATTCTTTCATGATATTAAACATCACTGCCACATCTCTGCTTAGCCTTCTCTCCTCTCAAAATGATAACCCTGAATTTTTAAGTCTATCTGTATAACTCTAATTCCTCCACACTTGAGCAAATCTCTTCAGTGTCCTATCCAGAGTCGTCTTTCATTCTTTAGTGTGGACCCTAGAATTGGACACACTATTTCATTTGATGCCAGTTTTTATAAAGGATTAGCATAACTTTCTGCTATAGTATGTGTCTCTATTTATTAAATTCAAAGTCTTGTTTGCTTTATTAATATGTTTTGTTAACTTGCCTTGCTAAACCTTTGTTTATTTAAACATTTGTGTACACATTGGACTAACTGTGTCTCTTCTTGCACCCCCTATCCCTGGTTAAATATATATAATACTCACCTACACTTCTGATTACTATTTTGCCATGTGTTTAATTTGGCTAATATTCATTTTATTTCTTTTATATTCTTTTCTTTCCCTTTTCCAGTGAAAGATGAACCTTTTGAAATGGTGGGCATGGTTTCTCAAATGTTTCCCTATGTTTGTGGTTTCTATGTTGAGTAATACTTCCTTCCTTGAAGTAGCAAAATATTGACAAAGGAAACCCCACTACAAAAGGTTTCTTTTTCATCATGAATGCTTTATATGCCCCAATCTATTTAAAATTTACAAAGTTACTGCTTACATCTTTAAGTTGTCTACAAATGCAGTCCAAAGTTTCATTTCCACTGTTTCAGTGTATAATGTGCTCTCAGTAATCCATGACCGACTTAATTAAATTCTTATTACCATGATATTTTTGTTTCTTACCTGTACCCTCTTCACTTGGTGCTATGATTCCTGGATGTTTTAACCTCAGGAATATTTGTGATTAACTAGGCAAGTTTCAGTGAATGCTATTTAGTTATAGCTTTCTGTTTTAATCATTTACTCTCTTTTTTCCCTTTTTGAATATTTTGTGTGTATTCATGTTTTAGTTTGATTCCTTTGGTTTGGCAGTTTCTGCAAAAAAAGTTGCAAGAGATTAAGCTAGAAAAGATAGGAAACAAATGTTCATTCTACATTTCTGACTCTCCACAATATATGTCACTAGGTTATTTGACACTGTCACGCTTCATAGATGATCATAATTCTGTACTCTCTGATACCTTCATGAACTTTCTACCAAGAATTACTGGATAACACCCCCTGGTCTAAACACCTTAACCCCTTTTTTACACTTTAGACACATGCTGAGGCCAATTGTCTTAAGTAATTTGACAGTATTTTTCATTGGAAACTGTTTGGAAATGAGTATTGTTTACATATTATGTTTCAAAACAAAATTCACACAGGCTGTTCATTATAAAAGTCTCTGATTTTAGGATCTGAAATTTTGAAATGAAATGATCCAGATGTGGAATGTCATGGCTCATTGTCTCTTCAGACTGAAACTTCAAGGGTCAAATGTCCCATCTTGTGTCTGTTAAGCTTGGGTAGCTCAACTTTATTTTGAGAACAGCGCAAGATGTTTTTCCTTAAACCTGCAACCCAAGGTAGAAGGTGACCTATCCTGTTTTAATGACAAACCTGTTTCTTAATGACAGAACAGGAAAAGGAGTTAGAAACTGTCCTCTGATTTGATCACTGAAAATGTCAAAAAGTCACTTTGAACAATCACTCAAACAACCAATGAGTTGGAGAGTAAACCTTTAAACCAGGTAAAATTGGAAGGCTCATCAAAAAAGCAATACCGAGATAGCCAAATGGGGAAATTGGGATGTATTTGCTTATATATGTTATATTGTAAGTGTGCCTGCTGTCTTTAGGGCAAAACATCAATAGTATGTGGATTCTTTCACTAACAAGTTTCAGTCTGTCTTCAGAAAATTAGAGACGTGTGTAAGACCTAATATTCTGTTCAGGTCATAAGGAGTTCCTATTGTTATACCTATGTTACAATTGGATATTGGGTATTACAGTTGCATTGCTGAATGCAAGATATTTAAACTGCTATGAAAGTGGCCAATGTTAATATACCTGAGAGACTGTCTGGATAGGGCCTGAAAAACATTCATTGTGAAATACCAGATTCAGGTGTATGAGGCATTGTGCACCTAAAGCTTCTTTCCAATGCAAAGCTGCATGTCTAGTCAGTTCTGTGGACAGAAAGGTCTCCCAAATTCGTGTCAGCCATATTCTGACCTAACATGTAGCAAGGCAGATGCACTTGCCGCCTTTATTAAAGCTATTCAGAAATTAGATGCAATATTCTTGTAAGTAATTTGGATTTTGTAAACCTCCGTAGAAGTCTTATGTATTTAAGAAACTTGTACTGACAAAACACCAGGGTATTGTTGTTTTCAGCTTCTCTTCATTTCAGCTGTTTGGTCTAGTTCGCTATGGAGTGGTTGTGTCTGTTTCTAACCCTGCACATTTTGGAATGAAATCGGATAATTATTGGAGTTGTATTGTCAGTGTTACATCAATGAAAAATACTACCACCCAGTATAAAAGCAGTCAAAGTCAAGACCAGCCAAAGATTGAATTGAAGTACCTTTCAGTTTTAAACGTTGGTTGTCAGCATTACATAAATTTGCTGTGTCCTTGGATGAATATGGGAGTTTGTTCATTGCTGCAGATGTTTTTTAAATCATCTTCAAACCACACCTAACTATGCAATCTGAAACCCTGTTTACTACTAAATGTTCTGGTTACTGTCCACTCTTTTACGTTGGGTGTGATCATGATTAGTCTCTGACATAAGTGTGACTTCTTTTCCATAATTGTCCATAAATATCTGCCAATATACTTAACCATTTATTAACATAAATATTGTGGCTTACGAGTTAGTTAACTTCCTATTTTTTTTTTTGCATTGCTATTGTATTCCATTTGACTAAAGAATCTGTGTTAAAAATTGAACTGCATTGAATTCTGTTTTCATCAGGTACATCGCTCGAACAGACCAATTGTCTGCAAAGGGTGCAGGAGAACATTTACCAGCAACTTACAGCATGGTGCAAGACGGTTTGGCCTCTGTGACAGCTGCACATGTGTGATGACTACTAATGAGGAGACATCACCAGTCAATCTAAGTCAGACTGAGCAAGTTTTGGAGAACCAGGAGAAGGAGGACAAAGATGCCAGTTGGCCTGTGTACATAGAATCCAGTGAGGAGAATGAATCTGCTGGAGACAATATGGATGACAAGCAGCAGATTCAGAGAAACTTGACAGATGGTGAAGGATTTATTTAGGGCCACCGGAAATGACTTCCTTTCCAGGTGGATTGTAAATACTCTCTGAACATCATGTTGAACAGGTGCAATTATGTACCACTGTATATAGTTGACAACTCCAAGGCCAAAGAAACTCCAGCCACTACAGAATTCTCAAGATCAGAGCAATTTAAAAGAACCCCTATCCAAGGAGTTCGTTATAAGGTCAGTAAACTGGAGAGGAGACTGCTACACAATGCATGTCAATCTGAACGGAGGAAGCTGAGAAACCTCTTTCTGTGACAGCTTGAATGGAAGGAGCCAAATATCTGCTGGTAAAACCAAAGTGAAATCTTCTGCATTGGCAGAAAATTTAAAGCCAATTCCTTTTCAGCATTTGCTGAGTATTTATCTTTGTGCGAAATGTTTTTCTTCCCATACAATATTCTATACAAATACAACAGAGGTGGAATAATTTCCACTGTAAGCAAATTGTTCTGGGAATGAAAACGCCAGTGGTTGACTGGGCTGGTCCACTGGAAAATCATTTAAAATTTCAAGATCAAACAGCTTGAAATACAGTGCTTTGAATAACTTTGTACATAAAGTTGATTTTTTTAAAAATAGCACTAAAATACGGTGGTCTTGGTGTAATGAAGTATTCACTGTTGGTTAATATGTGGATGTTTTATAACTTGTACATAGTGGATATTGTCTTGGTGTTCCTACAGTTGGGTAAAATCTGTTCTCTTAGAATTAATCTTCGGGGTTCAGCCAGACCCACTGGATTTCCCCAGCCCCTGTGGGATACAGAACATTATTTAACCAGGATATGGCACAGGTGGATGGAGGTAGGGTAGATTCCAATCAACTGAGGAAGGCTTTCTGGCACTTGTCTATATATTTATAATAATTGTATCCATTCTCATTATTGTCTCCTTTTTTTAATGTAAGTTGTTAAATTTATTCCCATTCCTGGCAGCCTACAGGTTTGGCTAAACGGACGTGGAAACTGAACAGCTGGAATGATAAAGATTTTGATTAACCCTATTCTTCACTTTTGGAAGGTGAAATTCAAGGGCTAGAAAATAGTATTTAAAAAGAACTTGTTCTACAGGAAACAAAACTGAAAATTGTCTGCTATAAATGTGTACATGTTCTGATGGCTACATCAGAACTCCTTTAAACTGCAATAATTTTTTAAAATTTAAATTTGACCTGCCTAAAAGGGTCAAGTAGCAGAATGGACTGCTCATCTATAAAGCAATCATGAACTCAGTCTAATAGGTTACATTGCCGTTTGCTGGCCCCAACTCAACTATCGTTGTTTGTGTTGGCTGCATTGTGTTGGAAAGTGTCCCTTTGTGTCTTGTTGACACATTATTCCTTTGTCTGATCTTTTCTGTTGATTTGGGCACTATATTTTAATGTTTTATCTTAATAATTACTGAGTGGATGTGATTTTAATGTACATGTGCATGTTGTAAAGTTTGTTCTCAATTACACTGAGGCTAACATTATCCTCTTTGACTGGGAACAGAGAATCCTTTTATAACTTAAAACAGAAGGCCAGAAATCATACAGCCAGTTATCTCAAATTATGAAAACAATTGATTAATATCCCATATTGATTCCTCTTTCCTCTACCCCATGATAAATGGTTATAAGTATATTCTTGTCTTTATTAGATCCCTGCATTGTTTATTTATGACAAATAAGATTAAACCAGCTCCCACATTTTAACCAGTTACATTTTGATAAATGAGTAATATTTCTGAGAAAACCTTCCTTTAAAATTTTCTTTTCTATTTGCAACCATATCTCACTTACAAAAACAATTTGTTGGACTAATCAGTGTCACTGACCCCTTTCTAGTCCCTTCATAGGAGTTGAAATTAAAAAGAGATCCGATGGTGAAGTAAGTTAAAACCCTGATCTTTTCAATTTTTTTAAAATTTAGAGACCTGTATATTAACTTCAGCTAAGAATAGTGGTATATATCTGTTCTATCTGCACCCTACTCTAGTTACCTAAAGTATAAATTATTCATAATTTATTGGCAATCTTATTTAGGGCAAGGATGTGGGCATTGGAGGTGAAGTTACACTATTGCAGTAGATACCAACAACAGTTGAGATTAAAAGTAATCAGGTGGAATACAGATTAAGTTACCTATGTAACTGTTAGGTGGAGCCAAGAGTCAAAGCTAAAATATGTGAAATGAGAAGGGATACCTAGTGTACCGCAGTGCTGTATCAAGTGATTATTCCCAGTACTGGAGGCAGATTAGCAACAGTTAATTCCTGGCTAAAGGGACCAACTGTAGACAGAAATTAGATCTTTTGGTGCAAAATACAGATGATGCACCAGTAACTGACCCACTATCCAAGTTGGATTGTTGGATGCCACTGCAAAGTAGCCAAAGTAAGAAGGCATTCATTTTCGATGTCTCAAGATACCATACAATCTCAAACTTGTGCAGAAAAAAACCTTTAATGTTTCCAATCAAAAATTGTGACTCCTTGTTTAAAAATGACAGATTGTTCAGTCTTTCTTTTCAGGACCATTTTGCTGAAACATTATATTTGGCATCACAAAGTTATGAACACAAGTGCAGCAGTTGGACTGTTTGGCAGTCAGCTAGCAGGAAGGGGAGGATTAGTTGGGGTGAAGCAGCAACACAGCTGAAATATGCCCTTTTGTTCTCTGTTGCAACTATTGTAATCCATTTAAATTGGATGTAATACATTTGATTTATGAGCACGATAATGTTTATCTCAAGACGTGGGTGGTAGTCTATTGCAAATGAATAACCCCTCGCTCTGTCCGCACAGGGTGCTAAGAATAAGGCAAAATTGAACTGCACTGTTGGAACATGGCATTTTAATTATTGTAACAGTATTGTGTCAGAGCATAAGCCCTGGTTCTCCAATTAAGGCACTTTCCATCCTTTTGGAGAACACCACAATATTCAGAGATGTTAACTGGCTAATGTGCTGTTTAATGAATGTTTGTTTAATTTTTAAGATGTAACTTTGAAATCTCTCCGAAGAGCAGGTTCTGTCTCAAAAATAATGTAATTACAAAAATGCATGAATTAGAATCTTGTTCAACTTTTTAGAAGTTCTATATGCTGAATTAATGTTAAAAAGAGTGTTCCTTTATCGTAGAGTTGCTAGTGGTATTGAGTGTTACAGTAGCAATATCACTGAGTAGAAATATTATCTTACTACAAAGAAAGGGATTTCCATTTTGTCTTCCTTGGCCCTCTCATTTTGGCTTCTTTCTTCTGGAGAATAAATGGAATTTATAGCTGTATGATTACTGTGTGTTCTGAAACCTGTCAGCTGAATGAATTAAGTCAGTTACAGTAATCTCCCTGTTTCTGTAACTGCTGGGTGACTTCTAATTGGTGATGGAACTTCGAATTCAGGGTATAAAACATCTACTAAATATAATTAAAATGGATCTTAACTTCTAGTTCTTTTTTTAAAAAATTCACTCTTTTGGGTTCTTATTTTCTGCCTCCTGATAATGTATTCTGTGCATTTTTTCCTATCTAAAATGCCTCAATAGACAACCCTCTAAGTTCTTTCTGTTGTTTCAGTGTCTGAGGTGGGAAGTCTGCATGCTTGTGGTGTCCAGTCCTTTTTGTTTACTTTCTCATCTTGGCCCCCAGCTGAGCAGAAGCTTCCTGTATAGAGATTCATAGATTAAAGAGCTACATTTGACTATGCTCTGTGGTGTCATTATTTGCCACATCAAAATCCTGTACCGCTACACTGAATAATTTTTGAAAAGAAATGTATATCTAAACCAGATTGTACATTTTAAGTGGGCAATCTGGAATTTTCTTTATGCTGGCAAAATTGCAATGGCAGAGATGCTGATCCCCAGTTGTTTTATTTAATTTGGTGTCAGTATATGCTTTAAGATATTTGATCACCATTGCTTTTGCAGTTGTCTTACTGGTAAATCAAGTCTTTAATACTGCAGGGAAAATTGAAGACTTGCTTTCAATTTCATTGTATCGGACGTCATGATTTGGTGAGACTTGGTGTGAACTTGTTGCAACTGAGCATTGTTTACCCTACTTGTTTTGAAGATCGTTTAAATATTGCCTGTAGATTTGTTTTTAACTTTTTTCCTAATCAATCTGTTCAGAGAAATTATTACACACCTCCTGGAGCAGTTGGGATTTGAACCTGAGCCTCCTGATCCAGGGATAGAGACACTACTACTATGCCCTAGATTTTTTTTTTAAATCAACTTATTCAGAAATGTTAGGATACACGTCTGGAATAGGTGGGACTTTTACCCATGTCTTCTGCCCAAAGAAAGGAATATTCTCCCTCCATCATGAATCCTGAATATTACTGAACCATTTTGGTGATCTCGCTTTGAATTTCACAAATTGTGATCCGAGGAACACAGTTAGTATGAACTTGCCAGCAGGCACAATAAAATGACAAAATTCTTTATTTTATGGCCAAACAACAAAATGGCAGTTTTATATTCTTAAAGTGATTGTTTATTTATTTGTTAACTGTATTGCAGATCCCAGACAAAAGTCAGCGTTCTGGCTGATTACATCTTTAGTAACTATTAGCCTAGAATGTGCACCGTCCCATCAGCACAATAAATGTGACCTAGTGCTTTGTATCTCTACAGTATTACTGTTATTAAAGTGCATTTTCATATTGTATGTCATTACGGTATTTTGTATTCTTCAGACTTGTTTTGGAGCATGGAAGATTGAAGTAGATAAGATGAATTTATCTAGTTATATCATGATATAATCTGAAGGTTTAATAATTGGAACCTTGGATCTGGTCTCATTTGAATTGGAAGATTGTGAACCACGTTTGTGACATGAGCCTGGTTTGAATTGTTGATGTTTTGTTTTACAGATAGCCAGTGAACATAACCTTTGTAAGCAAACCTCATTTTCTTCTTTCAATTTTGCTTCTCTTGAAAATAATGAGGGGGGGATTTAAAAATAAAGAAAAACGACACACAGTGTTCTTTTTGTGGGCTGACTTTGGCATTAACTTTCTCAACAAATAGCTAACTGCAAAAGCTAACTTCCTGCACTTAGCTCTCAGATCTTTCACTTTTACTACTGATCTTAAAAAAAAATGGCTGATTGTTTGTGTCTTTCTTTCCCCTCCCTTTTCTTTCCTTCTGCATTTGTAGGAAGAGAAAGAACAATGTCTCTAACTTGTTCCCTATCAGGAATTTTCTAGTATGTTTGGCAGCCAAGCTAACTGACTGTCTCTCGCCTAAGGGTATGTGCTGACTAGACACCACGTTCTGAATTCAGTAATTAAATCACACACATTATAATAGATTCTGGATGTTCTGTTAGCCAATCTGACAGAGGAAAAAGTACCAAATACTTAACATCTGTGGTTGAATAGTCTGTGCAAATTTACTTTGCCTTAAAACTTAAAAATTGAAATATAGTTTTTATATCTTCTCTGTTTAAAAAGAAAATCAAAAATCCAAAATTGTGAAAATTGAAGACTTTTGTTATGTCAAAGATTGCCAAAAGGATTATGCTGCTGCACTGCTTGACCTCCTGAGATCACAACTGTAGTATTCGTTGCGAATGATCCAGGTTCCTGGTCTCAACTGTTGTTACAATCTCTATAGAGACTGATAACTTCTGAAAAGAGATTCAAAATTCCAGTTACAGTTGAAAGAATAGCACAAGATTTGTTTTAAAATGTTTACTATAACAAAATGACTAATCACTTTTTGTGGGCAACTTATACTTAAGTATAAAAAGGAACATTCTCCTTTCATATTTATTACTCGTTGCAATCTCCATGGAACTGCAGTGCTTAGAGCAAGCACTTTCTGGTTGCTCTCAACTTTGGTTGGGATTCCATATCTTTGGTTTGCTGCATGCAGTAGTAACTAAGACTGACCATTTGCTTTCTCCTATCTTTGGAGCATGCTTCTGTATTTCAAGCTTCAGGTCAGTAACTTGCTTTGTTTCAAAATACAGAATACATCTTGGGGTGCAAAGGAAACCGTTTGAATCTTGTATATTATAACTGAGCCCCTGTAATATTGCTTGGCATAGTCTGGATTCTGAACTAGATTATACTGTTTAACTGTGAAGCTGACTTGTTACTTCTGTTCAGGTGCTTGCAGGTATTTTAGCTCCGGGGTCGCTTAGAGACCAGTTACTTCTGGAAGTCCATCTTGATTGATAGCTGTTTGACTTCTCTTGTTACCTCAGCAGGAGGAGAGGGGGAGGAGGGAGGGAGAGGGTAATGTTACTGACTGCATTTCTTTCTTTCTCTCTTTCTAGAAGATTGTTTAATTCCAGTTTGTCATTCGTCCAACATATGGAATTAGAAGTGTTGTTGGATTCACACAGGAATAGCAATTTCTATACACATTTATCCAAGACGAAAAATAAGCTTGTCATTTCATAACTGAATGAAAGAATGAGAGAGGGGGTGCTCTGAGAACCATACAAAGCATGGGAGCAGAATTACATTTTTTAAACCTTTCCTTAAAGCGCAGAACTGTTGAAATGAGAGGGAGCAGCATTACATGAAAGAGGCAAACAAATCACCACTTCAGATATATATATATATATATATAATATGGAAATATGAGGTTAAATACTAAAATTGGTCAAAATCAAAATGGTAAAGTGAATTCAAAGATTCCAATAGCAACTCTTCAAGCTTTTCTGACAAGAAGGAAGCGTCTGAGAGATGAAAATAAAATAATTATTTTCTGAATGCTTTTCAGGTTAAGGTATAAGGATGCAGATGTCCTGCGTGGGAACCTATTGATTCTCCTGTGCGTGGACTTAGAATCATCAGACATTTTATGGCACAGAAGGAAGCCATCAAGCCCTTCCTGTCTGTGCGGATATAAAAATAGCAAACCAGCCTAATTCCACTGACAAATGTTTGGTCCCGAGTCTTAATTGTTATGGCAGTGGTTCAGAATGACATCTAAAGTTCTGCAGAGACTAATCACTGGGTCAAAGGGTAACTAGGGAGAGAATAGGGCCCCTCAAAGATCAGCAAGGCAGCCTGTGTGTGGAGCCATAGGAGATGGAAGAGATACTAATGGAGTATTTTGCATCAGTGTTTCCTGTGGAAAAGAACATGGAAGATAAAGAAGGTAGGGAAATAGATGGTGACATCTTGAAAAATGTCCATATTACAGAGGAGGAAGTGCTGGATGTCTTGAAACACAAAAATGTAGATAAATCCCCAGGACCTGATTAGGTGTACCCTATAACTCTGTGGGAAGCTAGGGAAGTGATTGCTGGGCCCCTTGCTGAGATATTTGTGTCATCGATAGTCACAGGTGAGGTGCCGGAAGACTGGAGGTTGGCAAACGTGGTGCCATGTTTGAGAAGGGTGGTAAGGAAAAGCCAGGGAACTATAGACCAGTAAGCCTGACGTTGGTGGTGGGCAAGTTGTTGGAGGGAATCCTGAGGGACAGGATGTACATGTATTTGGAAAGGCAAGGACTGATTAGGGATAATCAACATGGATTTGTGCATGGGAAATTATGTCTCATAAATTTGATTGAGTTTTTTGAAGAAGGAACAAAGAGGATTGATGAGGGCAGAGTGGTGGACGTGATCTCTATGGACTTCAGTAAGGTGTTCAACAAGGTTCCACAAGAGAGACAGGTTAGTAAGGTTAGATCACATGGGCTACAGAGAGAACTAGCCATTCGGATACAGAACTGGCTCAAAGGTAGAAGATAGAGGATAGTGGTGGAGGGCTATTTTTCAGACTGGAGGCCAGTGACCAGTGGAGTGCCACAAGGATCGGAGCTGGGTCCACTACTTTTCATTATTTATATAAATGATTTGGATGTGAGCATAAGAGGTATAGTTAGTAAGTTTGCAGATGACACCAAATTTGGAGGTGTAGTGGACAGTGAAGAAGGTTACCTCGGATTACAACAGGATCTTAATCAGATGGGCCAATGGGATGAGAAGTGGCAGATGGAGTTTAATTCAGATAAATGTGAGGTGCTGCATTTTGAGAAAGCAAATCTTAGCAGGACTTAATGGTAAGGTCCTTGGGAGTGTTGCTGAACAAAGAGACCTTTGAGTGCAGGTTATAGTTCCTTGAAAGTGGAGTCGCAGGTAGTTAGGATAGTGAAGAAGGCATTTGGTATGCTTTCCCTTATTGATCAGTGTATTGAGTACAGGAGGTGGGAGGTCATGTTTCAGACATTCATTAGGCCACTGTTGGAATATTGCATGCAATTCTGGTCTCCTTCCTATCGGAAGGATGTTATGAGGGTTCAGAAAAGATTTACAAGGATGTTGCCAGGATTGGAGGATTTGAGCTTTAGGGAGAGGTTGAATAGGCTGGGGCTGTTTTCTCTGGAGCGTCAGAGGCTGAGGGATGATCTTATAGAGTTTTATAAAATAATGAGGGGCATGAATAGGATAAATATACAAAGTCTCTTCCCTGGGGTGGGGGAGTCCAGAACTAGAGGGCATAGGTTTAGTGTAAGATGGAAAAGATACAAAAAAGATCCAAGGGGCAACCTTTTCATGCAGATGATGGTTTGTGTATGGAATGAATTGCCAGAAGAAGTGATGGAAGCTAGTACAATTGCAACATCTACCATCAAGAATGGCTTGGCAGCATCAATACTGATTGAACTGGTCAGGTCCTAAATAGTATAGCTGTTAGACTGGGTTTGCGGCAAGTGATGAGGAAACCCAAAAGAGGGAAGAACATACCTGACCTCATGCTTACCAATCTGCTAGCTGCTGAGGCATCTGTCCATGACAGTATCAATAAGAGTGACCAACACACAATCCTTATGGAGACAAAGTCCTGCCTTCACATTGAGAGCACCCTCCATCATGTTTGGTGACACTATCACTGTACTAAATGGGACAGACTTGATCAAGCCTTGGTATCATGAGGTACTGTGGATCATCAACAGCAGCAGAATTGTTCCTGCGTTAATGATGGAATGACTGAATGTTTGTGGACATGGTGTAGCCCATTCAATGGGCTGCTTTGTCCTAGATGATGTCAAGTTTCTTGAGCATTGTTCGAGCTTTCCAGGCAAGTGGGGAATTGTCCATAGCACATCTGACTTGTACCTTTATAGATGGTGGACATTCTCTGGGGAGTCAGGAGGTGAGTTACTAGCTGCAATATTCCTATCCTCTGGCCTACTTTTGTAGCCACTCTGTTTATATGACAAGTCCAATGATGTTTGTGGTCAGTGAACAAAGAACAAAGAAAATATACAGCCCAGGAACAGGCCCTTCGGCTCTTCAAGCCTGAACTGATCCAAATGTACTGTCTAAACCTGTCGGTCAATTCCTAAGCATTTGTAACCCTCTGCACCCTACCTACTCATGCATCTGTCCAGATGCATCTTAAATGAATCTACTGTGCCTGCCTCTATCACCTCTGCTGGCAATGTGTTCCAAATGCCCACCACCCTCTGTGTGAAGTGGTAACCCCTGGATGTTTAATCTGGGATTCATTGATGGTAGCACCGTTGAGTGTCAAAAGATCAGTGATTAGATTGTCTCTTATTGGAGATGGTTATTGCTGGCAATTGGGTGACATGAAGATTACTTGCTACTTGTTATCCACACCTGGATATTGTCCAGGCCTTGTGCATTTGGACCTGGACTGCTTCAGCATCTTAGGAGTCATGAGTGGTGCTGAACATTGTGAACATCCCAATTTCTGACTTGATGATGGAGGAAAGGTCATTGATGAAGCAGCTGAAGGTGGTTGGGCCTATGACACTACCTTGAAGAACTACTACAGAGATGTCTTGGAGCTGAAATGACTGACTGTCAACAATCACATCCATCTTCCTATGTGCCGTACATGACTCCAACCGGGTTATGGCAATTCAAGTGTTTGTTGAAATACTTAAGAGTCATAGAGCCATACAGAAGGAAAGCAAACCCTTCAGCCAAACTTGTCCATGCCAACCAGGTTTCCTAAACTGAACTAAACCCATTTTGCCAGCCCATCTCCTTCTAAAGCTTTCCTATTCAGCTACCTGTGCAAATGTCTTTTAAATGTTGTCATTATATTTGCTTCTACCACTTCCTCTGGCAGCTCATTCTTCCCACTATAGGAAGCATATGAACACATTGGCAAGAGTGCAGAAAAGGTTATAAAAGTGATTGCAGGGATAAGAAACTTCAGTTCTGAGGATAGATTTGAAAAGTTGGGACTGCAGTCGTTGGAAAGGGAGACTAAAAGGAGACCTGATAAGAGATTTTCGAAATCATAAGTGTTCTCGATAGGGTAGATGGGGAGCAAGAAAAGGATGATACTTCATGATACCAAGGTAGAGGAGCAAGAAGAGGAAGGCACCAATTTGATGTGATATGCCACATGTGGGAACAACGTAGATGAATTGCATGAAGTCATGCTTCTTAGAGAGCCAGTGCAGATATGATGGGGCAAATGCCCTCCTCCTGCACCACCAGAATTCTGAGTGTCTGTGGGAGGATAATTAGTGGCTTGATGTTTGTTGCAGCAGGATCTTTCAGATAATTGGGGCATTGGGAAAATTATTGACAAGAGGCACGAGTTCAAAGGGATGGGTTGCATCTCAATAGGGCTGGGTTTGTTTTTATTGCAGGGAGGTTAATTCTTCATGGGTTAGAATTAAATTGGCAGGAGGATATGAGCACTGATATATAAATGTAGTGAAGAGGAATAAAATGCACAAAACAAGGGATGGATAATATTAGAAAAGAGTCCTGTCATTATTAAACAATGGAGCAGACTAAGGAAAAGAGGAATGCAATCGGTTTAAAATGCACATTTACATATTCGTAGGATGGTGTATTGGTTTAGTTAATTCAAATAGACGTGGGAGTTTTCAATAATAATGGTGGAAACATCCAAAAATGACAAGGAGTGGGGGGGGGGGGGGGGGGGGGTTAATATTTGAGGATATCGGGTGTTCAAACAAAGGAAGGCATATGGCAATAGAGGCATGCGGCCAGGAACGGACCCTAGGTCTAACTCATCTGTGCCAACCAGACATCCCAATCTGACCTAGTCCGATTTACCAGCATTTGGGCCATATCCCTCTAAACTCTTTTCCTATATCACTCGGATACCTTTTAAATATTGGAATTGTACCCACTTCCTCTGGCAGCTCATTCCATACGTGCGCCACCCTCTGTGTGAGGAAAAAAGATAACCCTCAATTCCATTTTTTATGACTTTCAAGACCTCCAGCACCTGCTGGCCTGTATTATGCATTCTTTTTAAGACATCATAATTTATTTCCCCAAGTCCCCTAGCTTCCATATCCTTCTCCACAGTAAATATTGATGTGAGTATTTGTGTTTAGTATCTCTCTCATCTCCTGTGGTTCCACATAGATGGCCACGTTAATCTTTAAAGAGGCCCTGTTGTCTCCGTAGTCACTCTTTTGCTCTCTTTGTACTTATAGAATCTTTTGACTGGACATATTAAATGGACCAGGGTAACATGGGAGGTAAATGCACCAGTGCACCAGGGATTGTTTCTTAGTGAGTATTTTGCAAAACCTATCTGGGGATCATGCTATTTTATATCTAGTAATTGTAGTGAGGTTAGATTAATAAAAGCTGCTGCAGTTAAACCTCTAGAGGGTGACAATCACAAAACAGAGAGAATAACTTGGATCTCAAAACAGTGTCCTCAACTTAAAAAGTGTATTTGCGGAGATATGAAGAAAGAACTCTGAAGTGGCTAGGAAAATAGACTGGGGGTGGGGGAGGTAGATAGTTTATAATGCTTAGCAAAAATGTATTTATGTCAAAAAGATGTATTTGACAAGGACGAACCTCATTTGGTTATCAAAGACAGTCAAGGAGAGCATTCAGTCAAAAAACTAAGGAATACAAAGCGATGAAAACGAACGATAAGTTGAAGATATTGACGGAAAGATATTGTGTTGAAAGATGATGAACTTAAACGGGAAAGAACAGAATTTATTTGTTTGGAATTGAGAATAGAGTGATCATGTTCCTGTGATCATTTTGTAGCCCTCAAAGTGAGTAAGGAGCAAATTTGCATGGTAATCAGGTATGAAAGTGAGATGTTAATTAAACAATATCTAAATCAATACTTGTCTAAGTGTTAGGAATGTTATGAAATAGAATACATATAATAAAAGTGACCAATGTTTAACTACATGTGAGGCTTTGCTAGACCTGATGCTGGGAATGAGGTTTGCTAAATGTGAGAGATTACTTGTGTAAGAATGATCATCATTATAAAGTTTAGATTATTTATTGTTCTCAATAACAAAGTAAGTTTTCTAAATTAAAAGGGACTAGTTTTGGATTGAGATACTGCTAGGAACAAAATAAATAAACTTTTTAAAAGATGTTTTAGACACCGTTTAGGTATATTGCAGAAAGGTGAATGATAGGGAAACCAAAGCTCCAGCTCTATGGGAAGAAGCACTATGGAGACGCG
Organism: Chiloscyllium punctatum; assembly: GCF_047496795.1. Classification (NCBI taxonomy): domain Eukaryota; kingdom Metazoa; phylum Chordata; class Chondrichthyes; order Orectolobiformes; family Hemiscylliidae; genus Chiloscyllium; species Chiloscyllium punctatum. The sequence continues at coordinate 30,645,672 of NC_092765.1, forward strand.
TTTCATTTTGTACATGTCAGATGAATTCTTAAAATGAGATGCTGGACAAATACAATATGTTGTAAGTTAGTGAAGAAGAAAATAAGACTGGCAATGTGAAAAAAGATCTGCTATACCGTGCAGGTAGTAAAGAAAAATGGGCGTTACAGCAAGGAGCTCAAGACTACCAAGTCTCTTTCAGATTTATACTTCGGTTCTTAATCAGTGTATAGTTTATTTCGTTCTCTGCATAGCTCTTAACCCCTTTGGCTATATGCTCAGGAAGGATGATGTTTGCTGTCAATTAATGCAGCTCGCTACTCCTGTAATGAGACCTCGGAGAGGGGTCTGTGTAACACTGGTGGAAAATAACAGTTGGTTATTTTCTAGAATCTTATAAAATAAAATTACACCACGAAAACTACTCAAAAACCGCCAAAATTAGTATAACCACAGCAACTGGAATGAAAATTGCGGTTCAATCGTTCGTGCTGCCTTTCGTCTCTTAAGTGCCTCCGGGTGTAAATCCGGGCGTTAAAAGCACGTCCGGGTCGGACCGGGTGGAGTGCAGCGTTGGTTGTTGGTAAGGGAGGGTTCGGGGCGTTATGCCAGCATTAAATCATAAATCTAAATTACCACCCTAGGGCTGCTGAGTTTGGCGGGGGTGGGCGGATTATCGGTTACCCCAGTGAGGGAGGGAGAGGCAGGCTCGGTCTGGGGGCCGGGGGTATAACCCCCGGGGGGGTTACTGGCGGAATCTGTGTCCGGGATTGTGCCGAAGGATAAGCTCCTGTGCGTATGTGACTCGCAGAAAACCGGGTGTTTTAACTGCACGGAGGCTTCATCGGTCAAGTGGGTGAGGGGGAAATCCTTGGGGGTGGGGTGGGGTCTGTATCGGGCTTGCCCCGTTCCCAGCGCGGGTGGATGGATGATGGGGGGGTGGGACAGGAGCAGCACGCCGTGAGTGGGCGGGAGGCAGAGAGACTTCAACGGGCGGATTCTGGGGGAGGGGAGTCACCGCTCATTGAACAGGCGGTGAGGGTGACCGGGCGGATTCGAGTCAGGGAGGAGTTCATCGCGCATTGAAGAAGCGGGTGGCAGTGAGACTGACCGGGCGGGTAAAGGCGGGACGGGGGTGACCGCGCATTGAACGGGCGGATTCTTGTGGAGTGAGGTGAGGTGGGGTGGGCAGGGATCGAAATAAACTGACGGTTAGTGACGGCAGCAGCGCAGCGCAGCGCGAGGCGCAGTGTCAGTTGATCGCGAGCACGGGCGGTTAGTCCCGGACAGCGAGCTGGCGGATTGGCTCCCGGGCGTTACTTGCTATTGTTATCCATTGTGTCGCTGCGATTTGATTGGCATCCGCAGTAGCCAATTACAACAGGGAAGAGGCGGGTTCTGTGTGCAGACGTGATCTGAGTCTATCTACGTTTCCCGCCAAGGTTTTACTCTCAGCTGTCCATTTTGGGGGAATTTTTAAAAATCTTCCAGCGCAAATTGTCCAGGTTTATCAATTGCTTCCTCTAAGTACTCCTGATCTGATTGTTTTCAATGTGTGATTATAGTATGAGAAGCCTATTCGGGTGCTTCACGGTGAAAGCAGTCCTGTTCATCAGTTGATATCATTGGATAAATAAAATCTTGGGAACATCAACTGAGTTGGCAGGATCAAGAAATCGGTTGTTTTCCCTAAATATAACCATTTTATTTGTTTTTACCATTTGTGCGCATTTTTAAAAAATTAACGTGACATTGGAAGACTTTTGGGTTTGGAGGACAGGATAATCTACCAGATTGTGCAACCCCTAGATTAAAATCACACATTATGTCTCTTTTTATCATATTTTCATTTTAGTGTATATTATTAAATATTAACATTTTTTGGTAGTTTATGAACCGAGAGTAAAAGTTATTGGAGATTTACTATTTTTACAATATAGCTGTAAAAAGGATGAATTTGGGAGTGGGACCATTGTAATTGGCAAAAATGTAACTGTAGTGTGAGATGGCTAGCAGTTCCCCTTTGAAATGTGAACTAGAATTTATAATGAAATTTGGTGATAGGAAGTTATTCTGTGGATAGGCATGCATTGAAAGTAAGTTGGTTTTTTAGACTCCCTAGTTCAAGTTAAGCTCTCCAACATCTACAAGAATAAGAGAATAACTGATGAGCTATAGGATAAAACTATGGAATCTTAGAATTTTGCAGCAAAGGAAGAGGCTGTTTACCAAACTGTCTATCACTGTTTTGAAAGAACTATTCTATTTAATCCCACATCACAGCCTTTTCCCCATAATCCTCCAAAATAGTCTTATTTAAGTCATAAAGTACATGCCCAGATTCCATTAAAAGGGTTCTGTGAAATCTGTTTTACTCTCAGTAGTTTATGAACCGAGAGTAAAAGTTATTGGAGATTTACTATTTTTACAATATAGCTGTAAAAAGGATGAATTTGGGAGTGGGACCATTGTAATTGGCAAAAATGTAACTGTAGTGTGAGATGGCTAGCAAAAAAATGTTAATCATACTTTAAAATTTCTCTTTATCTGTTCATGCGATATGGCCATTGCTAGTTAGGCCAGCTTTTATTCACCTGGAGAAGGTAATGTTGTGTGGTCCTTTGGTGTAAGGGACAGTACTGTCAAGTAGTGAGTTCCAGAATTTTGATTTCACAACATGTCTTGTTGAAGAAGGATTGAAGACTTGATGTAATGCATTTTGTAAATGGTACATTCTACTGCCGAAGTGTACATTGGTGGGAAAAGGAGTGAATTTTGAAGAGTGCCAATCAAGTGGGCTAATTTGGAACTTGAGTGTTATTGGAGCTGAATAATCATTATTCTCCTGATTAGTGCCTTGTTATTAGTGGACAAGTACTGGTGGGGGAGGGGGGATGTGAGCTACTCTGTGTATAATTCAAGCCTATGACCCATTCTTGTCGCCATAGCATTTATATGGCTAGTCCAGTTGAACTTCTAGTCAATAGCAAACCCTGGGAGATTGATAATTGGGAATTCACTACTTTGGTAACAGAAAAGTTGCAAAAGGTACTGAATGTGCAATTTTGAGTGAATTGCTAAAGGCAATTTTGAGTGAACAACCCTATTTTTGACTTCATGTTAGAGGGAAGACCGTTGATGAGGCAGCCAAAGATGGTTTGGCCTAGGATATTGCCCTGAGGAACTCCTAGAGTGAAGTTCGTGAATTAATATGAGTGACCTCCACACCATAACTATCTTTTGTGTTAGATACAACTCTACCCAGTGGAGGACTTTTCTCCTGTTTCTATTGTCTGTAGTTAGGAATCCTGAATGCTGTTCTGTCAAATGCTGTCTTTTATGTCAAGGCCAGTAACTCTCACTTCACTCTGGAGTTTAAGTCTTTTGTTCATGGTTGGACCAAGACTGTAATGAGGTCAGGAGATGAGCGAGTGGCTTTGGCAAAACCCAAACTGAGCATCAGTGAGCAGGTTATTCCTTTGCTAGTGCCACTTAGTGGCACTGTTGACAACCACTTTTGTTCTTTTGCTGATGACTGAGAATAGACTGATCGGCTGGTAACTGGTCATATTGGATTTTTGTGTATTGGACATACCTGGGTAATTTTCCATATTGTCTGGTAGATGTCAATAGTCTAACTGTATGGGAACAGCCTGGCTAGGTGTGTGGCTTGTTCTGGAGCACATGTTTTCAGTACTATTGGTGCAATGCAGTCAAGGTCTAAAGCTTTTTGTAGTTTATAGTACCCCCCCTGCCATTTCTTGATATCACATATAGAGAATTGACCTGGTTGTCGCGTGGTATCTATGATGCTTGGGATTTCAGAGAGAGGCTGAGGAGAATCAGTCACTTGGCACATCTGGCAGAAGATGGATACAAATAGAATCATAGAATCCCGACAGCCCATTAAGTCTTCACCGACCCTCCACAGAGCATTCCATCCAAACCTAGTCCCTGACCCTATCCTTGTGACTCCACATTTCTGGACACTATGGTATAAATGATTTCGTGTTATGCATTGATAATCTAGGCTGCTTCATCATTGACAATACACGTGGAACCTCTTTTTTTTTTTCCTTTCAGTTGTCTCCTTGTCCAGTGCCACTCACAATTAGATGTGGCATGACTGCAAAGCTTATATCTAATCTATTGAATATGGGATCATTTAGTCCTTTTTTTTAATGCGTAGTTTACATAGTTTGATGTGCAAGTAGTCCTGAGTTCTGGTTTCACCAAGTTGACACCTTGGTTTTACGTATGTTTGGTGTTGCTCCTAGTAGATCCTCCTGTACTCTTCCTTGAACCAGGAATAATCTCCCATTAGATTGTAATGGAGTAGGATATTATGCCGAGCTGTGAGGTTACTGTGGTTGAATACAATTTAGCTTTTGCTGATAGCGTACAGCATCTCATTGATGCCCAATTTTGAGTTGTTAGATCTGTTGGAAGTCAGTACTATTCATTTCGGTAGTTGGGTACACAACACAACATTGCCAACCCTTGTGAAGACTGGATTTTGTGTCATCATTGACTTGTGTGGTTATCTTTCCTAATGATAGTGCCATAGACAGATGCATCTGTGAATGGTGAGGATGATGTCAAGTGAGTTTGGCTTGTTGGCTCCCTACCACTACAAATGTTCACAGTACAGAGTGTAAGCATATTGGCATGGTTAGATTGTTGGAAACTGGGAAGGCTTAATGGATCATTTTCAGGTTGGCAAGATGTATAAGTGGTGTGTTGTAGTATCAGTGTTGAGACTTCAACCTGTATTCATCCATTACCTGGATGAAGGGACTAAAAGTATGATTACTAACTTTTCTAAAGACAGAAAACAGGTTGGAATTTAAATTGTGAAGTGGACATAGAAGCTACAAAGGGATATGGGTAGGTTAAGTGAGTGATCAAAATCTGGCTTATGTTTCAGTTACACAGGGCAATGGTGAGGGCTTATCTGGAGTTCTGAGTACATTGTTGGTCTCCTTATTTAAGGAAGGATGTAAATATGTTGGGAAAAATTTCAGAGAAAGTTTAATAGACTAATATCTGAAATAGGTAGGTTATCTTATAAGGCAAGACTGGACATGCTAGACTTGTATCTGCTAGAGTTTAGAAAAGTCGATGTGACTTGATTGAAACATTTAAGATCTTGAGGCATCTTGACTGGATTGATGTGAAAGGAATGTTTTGTCTTGTGGATGAATCTAGAACTAGGGGTCACTTTGAAAATATGGAGTTGCCCATTTAAAATAGAAATGAGGCTCATTTTTTTAAACTTGTGAAGCAAGTCTATGCAACTCTTCTTCAAAAGGCAATGGAAGCACAATCTTTGAATAGTTTTAAGGTGGGGTAGACAGATTCTTGGTAAGCAAGTGGCATGGGGAATGAGCGCAGGGGAAGGTGAGCGTGTGGAGTTGAGGTTGCAATTAGATCCTCCATGATCATACCAAATGGCAGAACCTGTTCCTGATTTATACATTTGTATTTCAAGCATAAAATTTGTAAATACAAAAAAACCAAAAAACTACAGCATTACTGTCATGATATATAATGTCGTCTTAACTTCTCAATGTTATTGCTGTATTGCACAAACCAACTTACATGCCGTATTGCATGTAGATGAGTAAATATGAATAGTTTCAGGGATGAGTGATTTCAGTTTCTAGGTTTTTTTGGAGAAGCTGGAGTTATTCTTATTGGAGCAAAGGAGGTTGAGGAGAGTTGAGGTTTTGGGCACGACACAGGAAATGAGGAAAACTTTTTTTATGAAAGGAGTGGTAATAACATGGAACTTGCCTGTAAGAATGATGGAAATGAAAATGATGAATGATTTCAGAAGAAATTTGGATTGTTCTTGAAGGAAGTAAATTTGGCATATGGCAGAAGGTATTTAAGTAGGAACAAAAATAGGCCATTGAGCTTCTCTCGCCATTCAGTATAATTGCTGCTGATTAAACACTTCTGTGTGTCTTACCTAGGCCATCCCCATAATTGTGTGTGATTTTTGATAGTTTGACATCTATCAATCCCTACTTAAATGTACTCAAAACTGAACTTTCACAACCCTCTGGACAGGAATCCCCAAGGTTCACAACTCTATGACTAAAAGCAGTTATCCTCGTCATTGACTAAAGTGGCATTCTCCCTCATTCTTAAGTTTGCCCCCTGGTTATATCCCAACTAGGGGCAGCATCTTACCTGCATTTATCCATTTTAATTATTTTGTAAATTTCAATGTGATCACCTCATTCTTCAAAACCCGAGAGAATACATGCCCAGTTTGCCCAATCTTTCTTCATAGAACAGCCCAACATCTAGGGAGCAAGTCTGGTGAACCTTCAAAGCACTACTCTAGGGCCAATATCTTTACTGAGCCAGGACAAAAAACTGTGTAATGTACAGTCTAACCAGGCTGCTATATAATTGAAGTAGGACTTCACTTCTCTTGTATGCATATTCTCTTGCAATGAAGTTTACTATTCAATTTGCCTTCCCAATTGCTTGCTATACCCGCATTTTAATCTTCAGTGACTATTGATAAGGGCACCTAGGTCCCTTAGTACATCTATACATCTGATGTCTTAATATTTAAGAAATACTCTGCACATCTGTTCCTCCTGCCAAAGTGGATAACATTTTCCACATTATATTCCATTTGCCATGTTCTTGCCCATTCACCAAGCCTGCCCAAATCCTCCTCATGTTGTTTTACATCTTCAGAATGTACATTCTCACTTAGCTTTGTATCATCTGCAAATTTGGAAATATTATGTTTGATCACCACCTCTCATTTTTCAATATATATTGTGAGAACTGGGGTTTGAAGTACTGCACTAATTACAACCTACCCATGTGAAAATGACCTATATATGCACACATTTTATTTTCTATATGTCAGTCTTAGTGCATGTCAGTTCATTACCTACTATCCCATGTATCTTAATTTTTCTAAGCAGCCTTCTCAAAATCTAAATATAACACCTTCATCAGCCCTCCTTTATCAATTTTGTTAGTAATGTCTTCAGAAATCTGTCAAAAATCCTGTTGACAATAGCCAATCAATTGTTATTATCTGTATCTATTTAACACATCCTTTGTAACAGATTCTAGTTCTTCCCCCTATTATATAAGGCTAATATATATAGCTCTGAATTTTGTCTTGCTCCTTTCTGAAATAGAGGTGTGACATTTGCTACATTCCAATTTGCAGGAATTATTCCAGTACCTGTAGCATTTTGGAACATAATCACTAATGTGTTAGCTCAGTAGCCACCTCATATAGCACTCTGGATATAGAATGTCAGGTCCTAGGATTTGTCAACTTTCAGCCACATTAATTTCTCCAGTACAATAATTTGCTACAATTCCTCCATCTCCTTAGTCACTTGGATCTCTAGTTCTGGGAGGTTACTTTTATCTTTCTCAAAAAACAGACACAAACTAGTTTTTTCTCTATTTTCCAACTTAAATTCTCTTTACCCTGCCAGTAATGGACCCATATTTGAATATATATTTTTGAAAAAGCAGTTTTGATTATGTCACTCCATAGAGTCACTAACCAAAAGAGTTTGTTTTAAACTGCTTTAAAGTTGTGTTATGTTGAAAGTGTAAATTCATGAGGAGCATACATAAGATGAACAGCAAAGGTTGTTTCTCTAAAGTGGGGGATTTCAGAAGTAGGAGGCATATTTTTAAGGTGAGAGGAGAAAGGACATGGGGCAATCTTTTTACTTAGAGTGTTTAGTGAGTGGAATGAATTGCCAAAGGAAGTGGTGGGTGCAGATACAGTTACAACGTTTAAAAGACATTTGGATAAGTACAATGAATAGGAAAGGTTTGGAGGGCCAAATGCAGGCAGGTGGGACTAGTTTTGTTTGAAAACATGTTTAGTGTGGACCAGTTGGACTGAAGGGTCTGTTTCCATGCTGTTTGACTCTACAATTTTATGACTCTAGTTAGATGCAATCTTGTCCCTTATTTGTATTGTCTATTGAAGTGATTTCTACATAAAATGTTGACTTGACGCTTTAGAAAAAAATTTTAAAATGCAGAAAATACACAACAGAACAGGAAACAGCTGAGATTGTCTTGTAGAGAAATACGTTTAAAGGATTCAGCAGGTGGACTTTGAGAACTTAATATTGATAAATTTGGTTTACTAAAGTATTCCGTATTATTGCAGGTTTTATGTCATTTTTTTCTATTGTCTGGAGACATAGAGGTTAGGATTAGGAATAGGCCATTTGGTCCTTCATGCCTGTTCCACCATTCACTATCATTGTGACTTATTCTTCAATTCAGTACTTTTTCCTCATACCCTTTTAGACCTAAGAACAATATCTATCTCTCTTTCGTAAATATTCAAATGTTTTGTCTTCGAGTGCTCTTTCTGGGAGAGCATTGCACAGGCTCACCAATCTCTGAAGGATGTTCTCCTCCTCTTGGTCCTAAATGGCCTACCCTGTAACCTTAAATTATAACCCCTGTTTCTGGACGCCACAGTTATTGGGGACATCCTTTCTTGTGTTTATTTTGTCTACTCCTGTCAGAATAGTTCATAGGTTTCTGTGAGATTCCCCTCATTCTTCTAAACTCCAGTGTGTATAGTCCTAACCAATTGTGTCTTTTCCAGGAATTAGTTTGGTACATCTTTGTTGCACTCCCTCCTTCGGCAGAATATCCACTTCCAGACAAGGAGACCATAACTGCACACAACACACCAGCTATGGTCTTACTAAGACCTCAACAATCACAACAAGATATCCATGCTCCTTTACTCGAATCCTCTTGTAATGAAGGCCAATATAACATTACCTTCTTCACCACCTGTTGCACCTGCATGCTTACTTTCAACAAGGACATCCAGGTCTTGTCATTGCTCTACCTTTTCCAGTCTATCACCTTTAAGATAAAAATCCATCTTGTTTTGCTACCCAAGTGAATAATCTCAAATTTATCCACATCATACTGCATCTGCCATGCTTTTAGCCACTCACTGAACTTGTTCACCTCACACTGAAGCGTCTCTGCATCCTCCTATCCAGCTTTGTGTCACCTGCAAACTCAGGTATTATATTTAGGTCTCTCCTCTAAATTATTGTAAATAGCTGGGGTCTAAGCACTGATCCCTATGGTCCCTCACTGGTCACTGGCTGCTACTTGGAAAAAGACCCAGTTATTTAATCTCTTCCTGTCTGCCAACCACTTCTCAATCCATATCAGTACATTGCCCCCAGTCAGATCCACTTTAATTTTACATGCTAATCTCTTTTGTAGGACTGTATTGAAAACCTTAAAGCTTAAATAAACAACATCTGCGATCTCCATTATTTCTTGCTTAATACAGAATTTTATTAAAAACAAAATGCTACTTGGAATGTATTAAGAATTTAATTTCAATTATAAATTGGTAGGTCCCTATATATGAAAGGCAGCAAAGGATATGAGGAAAGTGTAGGAATATAGCATGAATTAGGAGATCAGCCATGATCCCATTGAATGGCAGAGCAGCTCAAGGGGCTGAATAGCCTATTGCTGCACCTATTTCCTATCAGTAAAGTAATGTTCTTCATTCTTCATGTCCACAGAAGACTGCTCTCAAAATGGAGATCTCCTCACACCAAGCCCGATTGCTTCAACAGTTAAATGAACAACGCAAACAAGAAATGTTTTGTGATTGCAGCATCATTGTGGAGGGAAGAGTCTTCAAGGGTCATCGTAATGTTTTATTTGCCAGCTGTGGCTACTTTCGGATGCTTCTCTTACATAACGCACAGGATGTGGGACAGCCTACGGTAGCGACTTTTGATGTCTTTTCTGCTGATGCATTTACACTTATTTTAGACTTCATATATTCTGGGAGGCTGTCCCTCACAAGCCAAAATGTCATTGATGTGATGTCAGCAGCCAGCTACTTGCAGATGACTGACGTGATCAGTGCCTGCAAAAGCTTCATCAAATCATCTCTGGACATCAGTGAGAAAGAGAGATATTTCAACCATTCCAGTAATGGTGAAAATAAGTGTGGGGATGTGTCATCTTTGTATACCAGCAGCCGAGGTCTGGAGACTAACTCTGTTCACGTTCAAAAAAGTACTGATCCAGGGTCTGTTGTTGGACACTCCTGGAGAAACTTCAACTTTCATCAACAAGTTGCAAACCTCCAGCATTCTCCAAGAGACCATCTGCCAAACTCTTTAGTGAATAATCGAGCACACCAGGAAGTACCTGAGCTTCCTGTTTTCAAAGTTAGTAATCTGTGTGGTTCTGGTGTGACTGCCAGAACATCTGAAAATATAAACACTGTTTCTCAAGCTGAGGAAAAAAGAACACCAGATTCTGAACTGAGTGCCCCTCATGTGAGTTATCAGTTCAGGCATGAGCCTGATGTTTTGCCCAGGGACTGGCCATTGCCGCGACGAAATGGTGACTCAGTAAGGCAACCTTCACGAGGTAGAGGTCGAAAAGCTGAAGATTGGTATCCTCCAATGCCTACAATTTTGGAAGTTGTGGGGGACTGGAGTGGAGAAGGTGCAGGTAAAGTGTTTTATATCCTGTGTGTCAGAATGGGATGGAGGGCACATTTCTAGTGCGTCTTGGTGTCCGGCTCCCTTTTGTTTTCTGTAAAACATCTTTATCTAGTTTTACCCCTATCCAAAGACAGGATAGCCCACATATGAGATCAGATCTGTAAATTTGCTGCATGTTAGTATTTCAATTAGAATCCTGTAATTTGAAAGGTTGTTGCCAATTTAATTGATTTGTAATTACAAATTTCAGAAACACAGGAGGGAAAAAGGTAAGGTGCTGTGTGTTGTCCCTTCCTGTGTGAATTGAAGAAGTGTAAAAGATTGTGATGAGAATACAACTGTAAATGTAGCTCCCTTAGATGTTTTCTTATTTGAGGAATTCCAACAATTCAAATGCTGTGGGCAGGCGATTTTAATATAACTTATATTTACATTCATCTGGTTACATTGCATATATAGAACATTGTCAATATTTTAATTTCAGTATAAGAAGGTTGTACTGATAAAGTGCATTTTTTCCAAGGAGACTGCAGTATGTTACCAAAGATGAGATTCAAGTGTCCATTCTGTACGCATACAGTAAAGCGGAAATCTGACTTGAAGCGACATCTTCGATCACATACAGGGGAGCGACCATATCCCTGTGACTCCTGTGGGAAGAGATTCACACGGCTTGAGCATCTTCGTAGCCATGTCCTAACTGTAAGCATGAACTCCTTTTGCACTGTGAGATTGCAAATTATTTCTTGTTCCAATGTTCATCACTGCATATGCGCATCTTGAATTCCTGTAATTTAACTGAACCATTATCTGTTGTACAGTAACGTAATCAGTAAGCTGGAATGGGGAGAAGCATGACTGATTAGTACCAGACTACCACTTGGATTAGGTCAGGCATAGAGTTGTGGAATACTAACGAGCTTCATCCAGAGGCTCACTGATGATGTTACCTAGTATGATGACGAAACGCCTGAAAACGAACCTTCCAGCTCAGTCAGCAAACCTGCATCCAGGATTGTGGAGTACCTGATCTTCTTTCATTTTCTCTTTGATAGGGTTTTTAAAGTAAAATTTGGTCATTTAAAACTCAACTTACATAACTGACTCATATTTTTCTCTCCTGCTATCCTGTTCAAACTGCACTTTTACTTTGGACTATCGATAAAAAACAACCTAGTTAGTATTACTCATTCATTCGCATATGCTTTGCTAAAATTCAGGTCCTTGGCTCACTGTCTGATGCTTTATCCTGAACTAGTTTCTTGGCAGTTTTTGCCAGTGATCGGTCAGAATTCTCTTCCACTCTTGGGCCAAGGTGAAGAGGCAAGCCCAAAATCTACCTCAGCTGGAAAATGAATCAATCTGCGCTGTTATTACTTAAATTACAGACTAGCCATCTAGCTAACAGGCCATCTATATATGAACAAGAAAAGATTATTGTAAAGTTCTGTTAGATTACAGATAATTTATGATTAAGAACTTCTAAAACTGAAAGAACTCTGCTTTTTTCAACCTGGAACAATTTCAAAGGTCTGGCTCTAAATATTATATGTGGTCAATCTATTCCCATTAACAGTGATGGAACTTAAGTTGGAAGTTATCTTGCTGATTTTGAAACAAACAAATTGTTGCTTGATATAGTCAGTGTTTTATATACATTGCAATGTTGGGTATATATCAGTTGACCCCACTTCCCAAAATATTACAATTAACGTAATGGAACAGAAGTTAATGTGTATAATGAACTCATAAAAACATACGAATGTGCCACTTGATCCACTGTGCTTGTGCTGGCTGTCTTGCAGTGCTCTCAAAATAGCCGAGCTTCTTTGCTTTTTTTCTCAAGCTCAAGTTTTGTTCCTTCAAGTATTTATCCAAATCTCTTGGGATTATTATTCCCCTTTCAATCACAATAGTTCACTGCCTTTTTAAAAAAAAAACTTTTTCTCAGGTTGTCCATTATTTCTTTTGCCAATTACTTTAAATCTGACTTCCAATTTACAACCATTTTGCTACTAGATAAAGTCTCTATCAATCCACGACATTACCTATGGCTTTCATTTTCCTAATTTTATATTTTGTTTGAACATTCCTAGATCCACAAATCCGGAAAGCTGGTTATCTGCAAGGTCTGCAAGAAGCCATTCACCGGCATTGCAGCTAAAATTGTGCAACATGATGGCAAGTGCTATGGACTGTGCAATAATTGTGCATGTCTGATGAACTCCGGTCACGATGATGAGCCTATTGACCTGGAAGCACAGCCAGACCAGGATCTGGAATTTCAGGAAAGTGACAAAGAATCTGGCTGGATGTCCACAGAGCCAGATGGAGAGACTGAGATCCTGAGCTCAGGGGGCGAGGGTTCAGGAAACAACGAAGTTCATGCAGTACAAGAAATCCTGGATGATGCAGATGAAAAGGTCCAAATTTATGAGAAAATTAAGAATAGTGACTGAATAAACAAATATACAAATTTTTCTTTAAACAGAAAGTAAACATATAAGAGTTATTGAGGTTCCTGAGCCAGATTCCAACAATATCTACATTTCTTTGCCTAACAGAAGGTTAAAAGCCGCAGATATATATTTGTTTCTCATTCCTGTTAAATGGGGTGAGGGGTGAATTCTTCAACAAATATCTAACTATTGTTTTAAAAATTAAATTGTTTTGATGTTACGTGAAGAGTGGTAAAAAGGAAGTGAATCTTCAGGATGTGATTAGAATAGATCTTCCTCTGGATTTCTTTTGTGCTCAAAAGTAAAAACAAAATACAGCTATCAGAGAGCCAATTCTCATGGCAAACTGTCCTATCTAATGTTGTACATAGGTATGAGAGATTCAACAGCAACATTTTGTACTCAAAAATGGTCCTGGAATTGTATTTTTATTCATAGGAAATGTGATGTCACTGACAAGGCCACCATTTACTGTTCTTGTGTTGTGTTCAAAGCAAGTGTGAACAAATACAAAACCTATGTCGGCTTGTTTTAGAAAAGTAAGTATTTGTGGAAAGGGAAAGGTACATGTTACTGTCACTTTAATTCCAGTAGTGTAGTGGTGCTGCTGGCAGCCCCAATTATTTATCCATTGAACTCTTGATCTAATCAGTTTTTCAGACTTAAGATAGAAACTCTCAATGGCAGGAATTAGAACAAACCTCATTTAATGATGTTGCCAAATCAATTTTTTTTCAACATACTTCCTCCAAAGGTTCACTTTGTTTGAAATCATACAATTTACTTTTTGGTCATGTGAAATGTAGAGAATAAATATCCCATGTCATTATCTACTTTGCTTCTTAGTTTGTTAAAGCAAATGTTGCTCATTCTCTTCAGTTTTAGTTAGAACATCTTTGTCACTCTCATGTTATGATGTATTGGGGTATACAAAATATCCTTGGTGTTTGGACTCCTTGGACTTCAGAAATATAGAATTCACATGCAGAACAATAACTTGTGTTTAATACAGCATCTATAATAGGGTAAAACTATTTGCCTTAGTAAACGGTAACTCATCATACAGAGACTTCATTATTATCCTTCATTACTTTTCATGGCCTGGTGTTATTAGATCTGAATGTAAAATATTGCTGGAAATGGTCTCTCTGGTTATATGCCTAAGCTTCAAATTAAAGTGCCCAGTCAGGTGACTCTCTGAGCACCATTATACAAAAAAAAAGGAAAGGTACATGTTACTCACTGGTCCACAGGTAGGCATTTTGGGAAATATAGGAGAAAGTGAGGACTGCAGATGCTGAAGATCAGAGTCGAGAGTGTGGTGCTGGAAAAGCACAGCAGGTCAGGCAGCATCCGTGGAGCAGGAGCCCTGATTCCTGATGAAGGGCTAATGCTTGAAATGTCGACTGTCCTGCTCCTTGGATGCTGCCTGACCTGCTGTGCTTTTCCAGCACCACTCTCTTGACAATGGGATATATGTTTTATATTTTGTTGCAAAGAAGACTCAATTTACATAATGGTTTAGGGAAAAGATGATAAGGAATTTGATTTTAAGTGATCACGAATTAAAATTTTGTGGTTCAAGCCTTAACATAAGGCTGATCCAGAACAGTTATGTGCTATTGCAAGGAATGGAATTTTTTAAAATGTACATGTTTGCTCGGATTTTATCTTACAGCAGTTGAAGGATTGCTCAAATATGATATGGTTCATTACTTTTGTATGATTGTGTATTTTGAAATATTCAAAATTAAACTTAATGTTTTGTTGTGGGACTAATTATTTAAGTTAGGTATGGATCGAATGAGTGTTCTGAATAGCCAAACACATTTCGTTTTAATAGCTGAGACTTGTAATGTATTATGTTAGCTTTAGAACAACAGTGTTATTAAATCATGTCCAAGTTGTAAGTCCAAATAATTTTCTTTGTACTTTGGAGGCCAGAAAAATGTCTGTTTATTCAACAGAGTGTAAATAACTGACAAAATAAATTGAACATTTTTTTCACAAATTCTGTCAGTCATATGAACTAATTTGGTGTTCTGATGATTATATTTTCAGTTCAGCACAAATGACAATTGTAGATCAATTAACAGCATTACAATTGTCACATATTTGAGGTCACCACTATATAGTCTCATAGCTCCTTAGTTTAATTTTTAAATTTTCTTTTCACTCATTCATGAGATGTGGGTATTGCTGGCCAGACTAGCACTTATTGCACATCTGCAACTACTCTAAGGCAATTTAGGTGTCAGCCATATTGCTGTAGTTCACATAGACCAGACCAGGTAAGGATGTATGATTTCCTTTCCTAAAGGGCATTAGTGAACGAGGTGAGTTTTAATTCCAGATCTATAGTGAATTCAAACTTCACTATCTGCCATAGTGGGATCTCAACTGACATCCTCAGAACATTAGCCTGGAGATCTGGATAACTCGGCCAGTGTCTTTACAACGACATCATCCATGCTAGTATATTACCCCCAGTCTCAAGCACTTTAAATTTAATTTGCTAAGCTCCCATATGGGGAATATCAATGGCCATCTGAAATTCAAATCTCACTAAAACAATTGGGTCTCTGTCAAGGGCTTTGCTTGTAGTACCCTCAAAACCTCTTAACTGGTTTGTCAAACACAATTTTTCCTTCATAAATCCATGTTGGTTCAGTCTCATCATAAAAAATTACATAAATATCTAACAATCACACTCTTTAATAATTTCTCTAGTTTTGCCACTACTGACTTGCAGCTAAAAGATCGGTAGTTTCCTCTCCTTCCTTTCTAAAACAATGGTGATACATTTGGAACCTTCCAGTTTGCCAGTACTTTGTAGACTTAATAGAATTATGAAAGATGAATAATACATTTTCTATATCTGTTGCCATCTCTTAACACTAGGGTGAAGGTTATTGGATCCTGAGGACTTGTCAAATTTCAGTCCCATAATTTTGTCAATGCAACTTTTTCACTCACTAATATTTTTCAGTTTCATATTCTCATTGCAACTTGGATCTTTATTATTTCAGGGTAACATTGTCTCTTCTGGCTTCATATTGAGGATACTTTGCATGTTTGGTGTAGTGCTATCACTGTGCTAACTGGTATTGAGGCCACATAGATCGCTAATTTGAGGCATTAATGAGGTACTGTGGGTCATTGGCAGCAGCAAAACTATACTCAATACAATCTGCAACCTTATGACTTGTTAAATGCCAATCTTATCATTACTACCAAGACAGGGAATTAACTCTGGCTCAATTAAGAGTGCAGGAGGATATGCCAGGAGCAGTACAAAGCAGATCTAAAAAATTGTCAACCTGGAAAAGCTACAAAACAGGACAACTTGTGTATTGAAAAGCATAAGCAGGGCTAAAGAATTCCACAGCCAGCAGTCCTTCAATATCTAGTAATGAATGACAGTGAACAATTAAACAATTTACTGGACAGTGAGACTCGACAAATATTACCATCCTCAATTATGGGGGAGCCCAGTAAATCAATAAAAGGGTTAAGGCTCATACATTTGCTAAAATCTTCAGCCAAACATGTCAAGTGGATGATTCATCTTGGCCTCCTTGAGAGGTTCTCAGTATCACAAATACCGGTCTTTAGTCAATTTAATCCACTCTGAATTATATCAAGAAAAAGCTGGGGCAGTGAATACTGTAAGGTCTTTGGGCCCTGTCAGTATTTTGGCAGTACTAAAGTTAACAAATCCAATCCAGTGAATTACAACCACACCAGTCTCTTTTTGATTATCAATAAAGTGATGGCGTGGTCATCAACGGTGCTATCAAGCAACACTTGCTTAGTGATAATCTGGTCACTAATGTGCAGTTTGATTTTACCAGCAACACTCAACCCTGACCTCATTACAGCCTCAGTTCAAACATGGACAAAACAGCTGAATTCGAGAGGCAAGGAAGGGGTGACTGTCCTTGACATCAAGGCAATATTTGATTGTGTGTGGCATAAAGGAGTTCTAACAAAATTGAGTCAAGAGGTGCACTATTTGGAGCCATACCTGATTAAAAAGGAAGATGGTGTAGTTGTTGGAGATCATTCATCTCACCTTCAGAACATCTCTGCAGGAGTTCCACAGGATGCTGTTCTAGGCCCAACCATCTCCAGCTACTTCATCAATCACCATTCCTCCACCTCAAGGTCAAAAGTGAGCATGTTTGCAAATGATTGCCCAACGTTCAACAGATTTTGACCAATATTCAGCACCACTCGCAAGACTCCATTCCCGAAGCAGTCCATGTTCATAAGACTTGGACAATATCCATGTTTTGGCTAATAAGTAACATTCATGCCTCACAAGTGCAACCCAAGGCCACCTTAAATCCAACCTTTTATCACCATCCTGCTCTCAAATCCCTTTCTCAGTGATCAGTACTTGAGGCGAGTCTGTCTTTGGCATTTTGCTTCTGAAGTGAAAAGGTGAACCGAAAATGTCTTGTTAGTCACCTCTACTGTTTTTAATGGCCATTTTTAATAATTACTCATTTAAATTATTGATTTAGTGCTTTGCAAATGCTTTTCTTTTGCCGAAATTCACGTTAGTTTTTTTTATCTTTCCAAAACGTGTTCACCAGAATCCCCGACCCCCGACGGAAAAATGGAAAGTGGGTCATCTACGTGAAAACTTGGTTTTGCCCTCTTGATAGTGTGTTGGTGACATTTATTTGAGTGTGAAGAGACATCGGTTAGATTAAGTAGGCGTAATTTAAATGCAAATATTCCTAGCTTCCTAGTAGATCCACGAAAAAAAATCCTAATTCAATATATATAATATTCGATTCCCCACATTCATAACGTTTTCCAAGTTCTTCATGTTGTACTGTACCTGGCTCCGGATTTCTGAATCACCTCTGCCCACTGATCCGGATCGAAGAACTCTGCGGTAAATGCTGGGGCGAACTGACTGTATTTGAACCCCTCTGGGTAGTTCTCCTTCATAAAGTGCACATACTCGGGCTGGTGCACACCTTCCCAGTTCCACCAGAACCACTGGGAAGGGGAAGGATTTGGAGAAGGAGGGAGTATATGAGGGTATCTATTTTGGGGCTTATGAAGCATGCAACACAGTTAACGTTAGGTTGACTAAAGCGCGGCGACGCCTAGAAATGATATCTTGGGTGAAAATGATACTTCGACAGATGTCTTCACTCACCGACAAAGACGTTTCATCTTTAAGGCTAATTTCTGTCCGATGATCATAATTCGTTGCAAACATTCAATGACGCTAAGCATCGCTAACAAAGAGTGGGGGTGCTTTATAGTTATACTGGGAGCCTGGAAATAGACAAGAGGAACCTACTTATAAAACTTTAATGTTTATTACAGCCGTATTGTAAGCGAAGTTTATATTGAGTGAAATCACGCGAGAGGCAATTTCCGCTTTATTAGAGAAGTGAGGCTTCTTTGGTGAAGATCTATCGTGAAGACGATGGGATTGCAGATTTTAGTGAGTTATATTTGTGTTTTAGGGATCTTCTGGCCAGGGGTTGCTCACAGTCGCCGCTACCAGCCGACCTGGAAGAGTCTGGACAGCAGACCTTTGCCCCCTTGGTACGATGAGAGTAAATTTGGAATATTCATACACTGGGGCGTCTTTTCCGTGCCCAGTTTCGGGAGCGAGTGGTTCTGGTGGAACTGGGAAGGTGTGCACCGGCCCGAGTATGTGAACTTTATGAAGGAGAACTACCCAGAGGGGTTCAAATACAGTCAGTTCGCCCCAGCATTTACCGCAGAGTTCTTCGATCCGGATCAGTGGGCAAAGGTGATTCAGAAATCCGGAGCCAGGTACAGTACAACATGAAGAACCTGGAAAACGTTGTGAATGTGGGGAATCGAATATTAACTGGGGAAGTTTTAGAGAATTGTCGATATTAATCACAACTTCAAACCAAATAAAATGTGCTTGTGAGGCGTTGAAACGCCAGCAGCAGTTTTGTTTTTAGTTGCCCTGGATGTGGTTAACAGCAGCAAGGTCATTATTGCTGCCTACTTCAGTGCTACCGTCCACTTTGGCTGGTAATAATGTGGAGGTGCCAGTGTTGGACTGGGGACACAACGTTACCTTTGTAGGTCATGTGACATTCTAATTACGACATTGAGTAATGTGACACACGGTCACATGATACCAACAAATGTAAATCTTCCAGCCAACATTGCCCCAGTTGTATGCAGTTTTTGAATTGTCTTCGTCGTTTCGAGTCCGTTTCTCTTCACTGGCATCGTAGTTTCTTTCTGCGGTGTGAAAACTAAAGCAAATTGGCGTTTTTTCCCAGTAACTTTTGATCCCCTTGACAATCAGAACTTATCTATCTCTTGTTTTTAAATATATTTTTATTGAATTTTTTAAAATATTACAACAAATACAAAACAATACAAAGGAAGGACACCAAAAAATTTAAAAACCCAAACCACCCTCATGTACAAATGTATATATATAAAAAACCCAACTACTTAACTAAATAACTAACAACACACTAATAAATAATAATTCAGCTCTGCTAAAAAAAACACTAACTCTCGAATATCAAGAGCATTAATTTTCACCTATTCATATGTTCGCAGCACCCCCTCCCTGGATATTGGACTCATAACGCCCATTTGTTACAGTGATATAAAAGCCTTTATTAGTGTGGCGGTCAACTCTGTGTCCAGGTATTCCAGAAAGGGCCACCATGTCTCATAGAAATTCTCAATTTTGTGCTGTACCATTCTTGTGAGAAAATTGAAGGGGATATGCTCCATAACAATCTTACAACAACCCAACAGGCCCAAGGGATTTTCGGATACCCAACCTAACAGGGTATTCTTTCTTGTGCAGAAAGTGAGGATGTTAAAAAGTTTGTTTTTATGCGCATCTACAAGGAACACACTGGGCAGGCCAAGAAGAAGAGGTAGCAGGTCCTTCTCCACTCTTAACACCCAATATCCCCCCCATTGCACCCGCCACAATGCTCCAGTATGTTTGAAGCTTATCATAGGGCCAAAGACAATGGGTAAGCATGCCTGTATCAACTTTACACTTGGGACGTGTTGAAGATACCCCCGCTTTAAATTTTGACAAACGATCTGGAGCCAAGTGGATCCCCTGTGGAGAATCTCCAACTGTAAAGCATGTGTCCTATTGCAAATTGATATCTTTCTTCTGTTTTCCCAAATATCTTCCCATGCTTTTGAGGAGACCTCAATGCCTAGCTCGCTCTCCCACACCCTGCAGAATCAATCAAACTCATCTGAGGGGCCGCCCCCCCCCCCCAGTTGATGATTAAGGTGCTGGCAGAAAGTGTACTCTTAGCACTGAGCAGCCTCCTCTCTATGTCGGATTTGTAGGGATCAGTCAAAAGTGTAGTCTTTTTTGAATAAAATCCCTATCTTGAAAAATACGAAAGAGGTCCCTGCTAGATAGCTTTTATTTCCATGCTAACTGATCATAGGACATCATTGCATCTCCCTCAAATAAATCACCCATGCAAGACACACCCCTAGCTGCCCAATGTTTGAATCCTAAATCCATCATCCCCATTTGAAAGCCTGGCATACAGGTATAAAAAAGGATATGTTGCCAATATTGCCTTTCCTCTTCTGAATTGCCCTCCATGCTTTAACAGTATTAATAACTATTGGGTTATGGCAATATTCCTTAACTGTCCTCATTTTGTCCAAAAACAGCAAGCTAGAAAGGGGGCACCTTGCCTGAGAAGTTTTAATATCTAACCATATTGAAAAAGGGTCCCCACAAGCCCAATCACTCACATAAGATAAAAGCAAGCTCAGTTGATAGTTTCTAACATCCAGGACATCCACTCCTCTTGAATTACATTAAGCAGCCTCCTAATATTATTGAAGGAACTGCGGCCCTTTATGAAGCCCGTCTGGTGTTCTTATCAATAGAAGGTAACACAATCTCCAGGTTTAATGCAAGAGTTTTGGAGAAGATTTTAAAGTCCACATTTAAGAGTGAAACAGGCCTGTAAGAAGCACAGTTCTCCGGGACCTTCCCTTTTTTAAGAATAAGTTAAATATTGGCCTCTCTTAGAGATGGCAGGAGACAATCATGACTGTACAAGTCATTGAACATGTTGAGCATCGGGTCTGACAATATGTTTACAAATTTCTTATAGAATTTGCTGGGAAGTCCAATAGGACCGGCATCTTTCCACTCTGAAGCTGCTTCATTGCCTCCTGCACCTCTTGCTCTGATAAGGGGACATTGAGAAAGGACTCTTGTTCGGGGGTCACACCCAGCAGCTCCAGATCCTTGAAAAAGGACTCCATTTTGGCCTGCTCCTTCTCACAACCCTCAGATTGGTATAATTCAGAGTAAAATCTCTGGAACACCACATTAATCTTTTTGGAATCACATGTTAGGTTCCCAGACCCTTGTCTAATCAACGTAATGGCTTGAGGGATACTCCTTTTCCTGGTGAGATATGTCTAGGTACTTGCCCGGCTTGTCACCATGCTCATATAACCTTTGTTTTGTGAAAGTAAGCTCCTTCTTTGTTGTCTGTGTGAGCACAGAATTTAATGCAGACCGCAGCGCCGTAATCCTCTGTAGCTTGGCCAACGAGGGCCTGACAAAGTAAGCCTTCTTGGCTGCTTTCAACCATCCTTCGAGGAGACACTGCTGCTCACCCTTTTGCTGCTTCCTACTGGCATAGTAGGAAATACTAACCCCCTGGCATAGGCCTTAGCAGTTTCCCAAAGGACAGATGGGCTACTAATCGCGCCTGAGTTAATGTCTAGGAATGGCCAAAATTCCTTAGAGAAGTACTCCACAAACTTATTATCCTTAAGGATAAAGGGATCCTTTGGCAGTGCCTACTGCCCACTACAGTGTCCTTAATCTTAACCAACAGGTGTACTGGAGCGTGATCGGAGATGGTAATATTATCAATTGTACCAAGTCCAGGGTTGCCATGTGTGTCAGAAAAAAAAATCCTGGTGTGACATCTGTGTGGATTGGTAAAAAACATAAAATCCCTGTCTGTAGGGTGGAGATGCCTCCAGACATTCACCAATCCTAACTCCATACACAGATCCATGAATTGTTTAGTTTGTACAGACGGTATCAGTGGGCTTTTGGGCAACCTGTCTACCATGAGATCCATAAGACAATTAAAATCTCCCCCTATAATGATATGTCGGGACTCGAGACTGATCAATTTAGAGATCTATCAGAAATTTTAAGGGATGGGCCTGAGGGCAATAGACATTTAAAACACCATATTCTTCCTCATTTATCAGGACTTTGAGAATTACAAATCTCCCGTGTATGTCTTTAACATACTTGAGTAACTTAAATGGGAGATTCCTCTGAACCAATATCGCCACTCTCCTACTTCTGGTATTAAAAGATGAAAAGTAAACCCGATCAAAACCATTCTGTTGTAGTTTCAAAGGCTGCCTATCATCCAAGTGTGTCCCATAATAAAGCAATATCCCTCTTTTCCTTTCTAAGACTCGAGAATTCCTTCTTCCTCTTAATTGGTGAATGACTCCCCTTGATGTACCAAGTACACCATTTAATCAAGTAAATTGCCATAACCTTCTGCAGTAATATTTCGATTCTAGAGAGGAGGAACTCAAATTACAAATTGCTGAGTGTTACTGTCCGAAAATTCATCAAACATAAAAACTACATAAACTAAACCCACTCCAGTTAACAAACCTATAAAGCTACCAAAGATTATATACAACAAAAATGAAAAAAACAAACCAACATATAAAGCACTGTGGCACTGAATAGGGGAATTCACCCCCTGCCCAAACGGGGCATCTACACATCCCAGACCCAACTTCCCATCCCGCTGCCAATACTGCAACCAGGGCATTTAACTACCTGAACCGGGCATAAACTGCCTGTAATTAGGAATTTAGCCATCCCAACCATTACCACCTCCTCCCCCCCACCCCTCCCCAGCTAGAGCTGCACTGCAAACACTAGCAGAAAAGAAAGAAAATACACCATGAAATCACAATGTGAACAAAGAAATTTTGAATGAAAATAAAGGGAAGTACTCCACCCATCCTTTGGTATGACTTAACTTAGGAATTGAAAGTACACATTCCAACCTTTCCCGAACATAGTTTAGACCAGATTATTACCAATTTAAAAAAATAGGGAAAGAAAGCCCCGAATGGCCTTCTTTTCTTTTTGAGGAAAATCAGAGACACACCCAAACAACACTACTATTTGTACATACTAAATTGTTCATATTAAGTTCATTTGTCCACAGCGTTTCTTGCCTTCTCCGACACGTCAAAAAGATGTACAGATCCATCTAAGGTGATCTGAGCACTGCTGGATACCTCAGACAGTACTGGATCCCAAGCTCCCTCAGTCTTCTCTTGACGCTGTCATAGGATTTTCTTTTCCGGATCACTGCCGCTGAGAAGTCTTGGAAGAACATGATCTTAGAGCCCTCGAAAACTAGGGCCTTCAGATCCTTCCCCTGGATTCTGGAAGCTTCCACGATTCTCTCCTTTTCTCTACAGTGATGAAACCGCACCAAGATAGGACGAGGATGTTGGCCCAGACCTGACCTCCGCACCATGACCTGGTGTGCCCTCTCAATTTTCAAGCTTCTCATTCTAGCTTCCAAATTAAGGAATTTCGGCAACCAGTCCTCAATAAATTCCAGCGGCTGCTCACTTTCCTTACCCTCTGGCAGACCAACAATCCAAATTTCTTTTCTCCTGTCCCCTGTTGTGGGGATAAAATTATTTTCTTTGTAAATACATTGTGCATTTATCCATCATTTTTATATATCATTAAAATGAAGTGTTCTATCAATCAAAGCTTTGCGTCTTATCACAGTACCCACAATGTTCTTTACTAAGTTCATACATCTGTGATGTTTTCTCAGAAAAATATTTGTGACACTTTGCAAAATTGTTTTGATTCTTTATTGGATTGTAGGCAAATAGTATTGTCATCTATTCTCACATCCTCATTGATGGTGTGGTACATTCTATGAGCATAGTCCCCTTCATTGCAACTGTTTGCAAATTCATGATGAAGGGCTTTTGCCCGAAACGTCGATTTCGCTGCTCGTTGGATTCTTGTGCTCTTCCAGCACCACTAATCCAGTGTTTGCAAATTCAGTTTCAGTGACCAAGATAGCTTTTGAAATCACATGAGAACTTTTCATTTACTGCATACTTGCTGCAGATTTGTTGTTGTGCATTATAAATTTATTTATAATACCAGAACCACTTTGGACGTATTTCCCTGTTTCTTAATGTCACTTAAACGCTCTGAGAGAAAATATTGTCAGAAGAAAATCTTTTACAATACCTGTCAAAAGCCAAACACACAATTTGAATAGAAGGTAAAGCATCAATCTGTGGAAAGTATTCTTTTAAGACCCCTGCTTCTCATAAGCTGACTATGCTTTGAAATAATCCAGACCTGTTCGCTGCCATTTGAAGATGGCCCTGTGATATAATCAAAGGTTATTAA
The DNA here is from genome assembly GCF_047496795.1 of Chiloscyllium punctatum. Classification (NCBI taxonomy): domain Eukaryota; kingdom Metazoa; phylum Chordata; class Chondrichthyes; order Orectolobiformes; family Hemiscylliidae; genus Chiloscyllium; species Chiloscyllium punctatum. The sequence continues at coordinate 30,670,127 of NC_092765.1, forward strand.
TTAACCTTGTAATATTCTAGGGACCTGCATTTGAATCCCACCATGGCAGAAAGTGAAATTTAATTCAACAAAATTGGAATTAAGAGTCTATCGATGACTATGAAACTGTTGTCAGTTGTCAGGAGGAAAGAAAAATCTGGCTCAATAATCATTTTTAAGAAAGAAAATGGGCTGTCTTTACCTGGACTGGCCTATATGTGACTCCAGAGCCATAGCATTGTAACTGCCCTCTGGACAATCAGGAATAGACAACTGACCATTTTATGAATGAATTTTTAAAAAATGTCAGGGACTTTGGTATCAATTTCTATCTGCTTTTTTTCCCTTCTGGTTGGTAATTGTTTTTTCCCAGGTATGTGGTTCTGACGACCAAACACCATGAAGGATTCACAAACTGGGGATCGTCTGTGTCCTGGAACTGGAACTCCATTGACACTGGTCCACATAGAGATTTGGTGGGTGATCTAGCAGTCGCTGTCCGAAAATGGTTTGTATTTAATTTTATGAATTTGTGCAAATTGCAGGATTTTTACAATATCATGAACACACATTGACAATCAAAACCCAAGCTAAACACACAGAATATGAACAGAATAGTGCCAACCCTGGTCAGTGTCTGTTCAATAATAATTTCACAAAACTTTAATTCAAAAATTGTAAATAAAGCCTTAGTGACCAAAATATGTACAAACATCCCTGTGTGGGAAAACCCTGCAGTGGTTAGCACTGCTGCCTCATAGCGCCAGGGACCTGGGTTCGATTCCTGCCTTGAATGACAGGCTGTGTGGAGTTTGCACATTTTCCCTGTGTATGCACGGGTCCCCTCTGGGTGCTGTGGTTTCCTCCCACAATCCAAAAATGTGCCAGCCAGGTGAATTGGCCAATGCTAAGTTAGGTGATAGGTGCATTAGTCATGGATGAATGGGTCTGGGTGGGTTACTCTTTAGAGGACCAGTGTGGACTTGTTGGGCCGAAGGGCCTGTTCCCATACTGTAGGGAATCTAATCTAATATTCAAAAGTCCTTAAGAAGCCTTTATGATTGTTTTGTTTGTATTTTCTATATTTACTGAAATGTCAAAGAAAATGTTAAAAAAATCAATAAAATCAATTGCTAAAATCAATGTCACTTCCTTAATGACAAAGAAAATTTTTAAAAATCAATAAAATCAATTGCTAAAATCAATATCACTTCCTTTCTGTTTCATTTTCTAAATTCAGCTGGAGTATCTCCATAGTGATATTGGGACCAGAAATGGAACTTACCAAAAGTTTAATATTTCCATTTTCAACATCTGAAACTTCAAGTGGCAAATTAATGCAAACATTATATGTCATCAGTTAGAGCAAAAATAGGTGACGTGTTGTTAAGAAAAGTTAATGTTTCATTGCTATTATTTGCTAAATCTGAGTCTTGAAACGCACTTCTGGGGTTGATGGTCTGGCTAGATCATGGAAAGTCATTAAAGGACTCTTGAAAGCCCAATCACTGACTACTTCAATATATTGTCCTTCTCAGCCTTTATCTTCTCCCTCAATACAATTTCAGCAAATGCATCTGAGGTACAACTCTAACTTAGTGTTCCCTTATTGCTGTGTCTCTTGTTCTCCTATACCTGAATTATTTGCAATCTCATAGATTCTCAAATGCTCTGTGAGCCCCAGTTTTGTTTTTAACGCCTCGTGTCTTACCTACCTTGTCCAAAGAATAAGAAGATTGAATGTGTGGTTATTTATACCTAATATAGTTGTTACACTGTTAATTTCACACTGTTAGATACTTTTATCTAATATGTAAAAGTTTTGAAAACTAAGTTATAGTCCATTTTGAAATTTAATATTAACCTTGTTCTTTTGCAACAGGAATTTACATTATGGAGTGTACCATTCTCTATTTGAGTGGTTTAATCCTCTTTACTTGTATGACAAAAAGAACAAATTCAAGACCCAGACATTTGTTGTGGATAAAACATTGCCAGAACTGTATGATCTAGTCATGAGGTAATGGAATATGGTGATTCTTGCAACATCTCAACACATTGTACACTCACTTCTTGTTATATGGGATTTGCCACCCACAGGTCCATGTATTTGCAAGATCGGCCCCAGACCTTACCTATTTGTTTTCTTTAAAGTCATACAGTCTGATTACATGGTAGTGATATCCTCATCTTCTATCGTGGAAGTCCATGCACCGAGCCCCTATGGATGCTGAGATTGCTGTGAATGTCAATACTTTGTGCTTATTTAATTCACTTCACTGTTTTCACTATGGAGACCCAAAAGTACTTCAAATCCTGTGATGATCTGTTTAAATCTGTTTAAATCATGAGCAGAGAGTGAGAAAGTATATTAAGTTATGGTCAGTTTTTTCAGGCAGAATCCATTCTAAAATTGACAACAGTTATTCAGTGCATCACCTCAATTGAAAGATCACAGTGTTGCCCCCATTAAGTAAACTTGGCTGTAAAGTATGTGATGTGAATCTAGTGGGTGAAAGCATCACTGCTACTGAAAAAACAGAATAATTTCAGATCCAAAATGTGATGCTTGTACAATAATATTTCACAGGATTCTGGCTAATGTGTAGTTTTTTCTTGTTAGTTTTACTGTTCAGGTTAGACACAAAATGATGACACAAACACCCAATCTCTAATCTTGTATTACAAACACAATAAGTTTTTTGTATATCTTTTAACTCAAAATATAAAAACTACATTTAAAGTTAGTTAAGGACTTGGACAATGCTCAGAGCCAGTTTTAAAGAAGACTGCTTTTGTCACTGATAAATTGGTATGGTTTACATAATTACACCCTGGAAATAACTGGGAATTTTGTTTAATTTCTTCTTCTGATAGATATAAACCAGATATAATCTGGTCAGATGGAGACTGGGAAGCACCAGATTCCTACTGGAATTCCACTGGATTTCTGGCCTGGCTTTACAATGATAGCCCTGTCAAGGTACTTTGTAATATTCACAAGAACATTATGGCGGATTCTAATTTATTTTAATTTTAATTTGTTATTACCATTGGAATCTGGATTATTTAATGGAATTTATTGATTATTTTCACAGCATATTTGGGACAGTCTTTTTTAAAATTGTCCTGTTTCCCCTTTTGAGCAACACTGCTCTGTCCCATTATCTTATTTCGTTTGTTCTCCCCTCATTGGACTGAAGTTGGCAGTGTTTGTGCCTTCATTTTGCATCTGTCCTGAGTAGTAGATCAAATGAGAGGAGTGAGAAAAAGTTGTACCACGTTAACTAAATGTTAGATTGTGGAATATTATTGTGCAAACACTTCATAACAGAATAGTTTTGTATTCATCATCTTTGTAGCATTGTTCAGCCATTTTGAAATTAGGTATTTGCTTCTGGATCTGGGAATTCTTGGCTACTACTTATGTTAAACATGACCATTCTAGGGCCAGTATTCCTCTCCCAAGTATAGTACAATCTCCATCTTCTGTACATTTAATGAAGTCATTATGTCACAAAAGTAAAATATTCAACCCCAGCCCATCAAGTCCTTGCTGAAATTATGGGTCACTGACAAATATTAATGTAAGGTGAGCACTGTCCCTTGTGGCTGAATTTGGTCAGCTGTGGGTGAACTGGGTTATGAACTGAGATTTCCTAAATTTGTATTATGTTGAGTGAATTGTCCATTTGAAATGATCTCTTGAGCTAAGTGCCCTTCTTATCTCTTTTGATTGTCTTTATATCTGAACTAACTTGGTCATCTAGTGCAGTGCCTTTGTTTTAACTTGGTGTTTTCTCCACATTAGAAATGTTCACTTTGTATCTTTCGGTCTCTTGCAGCATCCATTTATTTTCCTTCTCAGGTATTTTACATTTTAGTGATATGAAGCCAACCTATGTTTTTTTTCTCATTCCATTCTTCTGCGAGCTCTGTAACCTCTGGTCACTATTTTACAAAGAAGGTACTATGATGTGCAAACAGATGATTCCATTCCCACCCCCTGCATGCCCTTAAATCTGTGGAGAAAGAAACCAAATTAACATCACAAGCCAATTACCCTTTGTCAGAATACTGAGTTTTTATGCAAGGTAGAGGAAATGATGGGGGTGTGGAGGGTGGAGAGTGGAGGAAAACTGGGTGGTGGAGGACTGGAGAAAGATACAATAAAGGAAAGTTTCCGATTATGTGGAAGAAGGCAGGAGAGATTAAATGAATAAAGATGATTGTGCATGCACAAAGAGATGGTCATGAAACAAGTAAAGAGACAAAGTGCATCTGGAGGACATGTAAGTGAGAACAGTAGAATCAGCACCTGCTGCGATTCAAAATGTGGGGCAGAAGTCATGATCTAAAATTCTTAACTCAATCTCTCCATCGACATTATTTAAAAAGACAGACGATCTCAATGTTATCTTGTTGCTGTTTTGAGAAGCTTGCTGTGCACCAATTAGCTGTCATTTTTCTTACATTTCAGCAGTCATTACACTTCAAGGGTACTGCACTGGATGGAAGTCTCTTGATGATGCCTTAAGCTTTTGAAAGGTGCTATGTAAATATCTGTTCTATTATCTTTGTTGCTAGGATACAGTTGTAACCAATGACCGCTGGGGAGCTGGCTGTTCCTGTAAACATGGTGGATTCTTCAACTGCGCAGACAAATACAGCCCAGGCAAGCTACAAAACCACAAATGGGAGATGTGCACCTCCATCGACAGAAGATCATGGGGTTATCGGAGAAATATGCATCTGAGTGAAGTGATGGACTTGCCATCAATTATCAGTGTATGTACTTCTGTTAAACAATTATGAACATCGCTAGAATGATAATAAAGTCAAGTGAGGGTGCATTGGAGTTCTGCTGCGATCTTGGCTTGTCAACAAGAGTATTAAAGAGTGAGCCTATTGAGTAGCTAAACCATTTGAACAAGAGGAAGGGTCACAGTTTGTTATCCAGTCTGTGCTAAGATGTTACAGTTGGCCTGTATCTTCCTGAAGTTTGGGAATGGTGCTTTTGATTGCCAACGTACATCCTGCATTGAACATACATTGATGTTGTGTGCAGCTGTGAAGCCTATGTGGTATATATATCATTGATGCTCCATATTAGCACTTGTGTCTGTAATAAAAATCCCTTCTAATTTAGGGACAGAAAAGAGTGTAAGAGATGTATTTGTTTTGGCACGATTTATGTCAAATGTTTAAGGGATTTTGCAAATTGATGGGAAATTATTGTCATTCTTTTATATCAAGATAACTATGTGAAATTAGACTTATTGTTACAGCAGAAAATGAGTTGATGTAGACAATGGTAACACAGTAATTTCCCTGATTTTGCTAGGTGCTGTGGAACAGTTTTAAAAAAAAGATTGTACATGCCTGTTGATTGAGGCCATGGATTAAAATGGGAGCTTGTCTTATTGACTGCATTACACAATTATTTCATCTCATCACTGTTCTTTCTCTGACAGACTTTGCTGACAACAGTCTCTTATGGAGGAAACTTGTTGCTTAATATTGGTCCTACCAAAGATGGTACTATCCCTGTAATTTTCCAGGAAAGATTGGAAGGCCTGGGACAATGGCTAAGTGTTAATGGTGAAGCAATATATGCATCAAAACCATGGCGAGTTCAGAAGGAGAACTCTACAGCTGTATGGTAATGCCTGTTAGAGTTAAATATAAACAATTGTTTTTCTTCCCTTCACTCTATTTCCACATTCTTCACTGTTACCTTAGTTTATGCTTAAAGTCAAAGCAAGAAGCTGAAAATAACTTGGATGTCTTTGATTTTGCTGATATGCAGACTGGGCCATTAAGATTGTGGATATTAAACAGAAGAAAAACCTTAGAGGGAAACCTTTCAATTGTGATTCCTGTTACAGGGTGTGGTGCTCTAATGTGACAGTTGTGTTCCTCGTGCTAAAAAAAATCACTCTAAGGAAAACCAGCATAGAAAGTCACATTGTAGAAGATCGCGACAGAAAATCGCTATACCCATTCAGTAGAAAGTTCACGTTATCCAAACAGCGCCCATAATTCGTCAATCGCGGTATAACTTATTTGTGTTGACAAACACATATTACACCAGAATTGAGATTTTGGAGAAGGTTTGTAGCTTAGGTTGTGGATCAGGTAGTAAGTTTGCTCGTTGAGCTGATGGATTTGTTCTCCGACGTTTCACCACCATGCTAGGTAACATCATCAGTAGGTGTTCTGTCCCACTTGCTATTTATCTGTCTCGGTTTGTTGTGGTAGGTGATATCATTTCTGGTTCAGTTTCTCAGAGCTTGGTAAATGGGGTCCAAATCTATATGTTTGTTAATGGAGTTCCAGTTTGAATGCCAGGCCTCGAGGAATTCCCGTGAGCGTCTTTGTTTAGCCTGTCTCAGGATGGATGTATTGTCCTAGTCAAACTGGTATCCCTCTTCACTTGTGTGTATGGATACCAGTGATAGTTGGTCATGTCTTTTGGTGGCTTATGGTGCTCATGTATCCTGTTAGCTACCAGGATAGACAGCAGAACAGAATACAATGCTTCACCAGAGGCTCACTGATAATGTTAGCATGGTGATGAAACATCTGAGAACAAATCCACCAGTTCAGCGAGCAAACTTGTAGTCTGTTATACCAGAATGACCTGTATTTTCCTATACGACGACCTATGACAATGTTGAGTTCTGTAGTTGCTGTATCTATGTGCAATTGCAAAACACTAGTTTGGTGGAAGTGATGTGACATCAATGGTTTCACTAAGATTTCACTTCTCACTATTGTATCAAAGTTCAGATGTATCTGCCCCAGTTTCAGAAGTCATGTTTCCATGAGACTCTGTCATTAAAGATCTGAAAAACAACATTTTGAGCTCAGTAGTGCCTGTAACTTTGAAAAATATTTAGTGTTATTGCATGATTGTGTAAAGCTGAATCTAATAGAATTCTAAATAATTTATTGAAACCAATTTATAGTGTCAATAGAGGCGAAACAAAAAAATGTCAACTTAAAAAGTTCTGACATCATTTTCTGGGTAGTTTCTTGTGAATTGTATAATCAACAAATCAATCAGATGACAGGCCACACTTGCAGAAATATTAAAATGTGGCAACTCTGCTTTTTTCAAAATTCATTTTTTTCTGCCTCTGCTTTTAGTTTAGTGTTTACCTTATTGTGTTGTTCCTTTGCATCCAGGTATACTAGTAAGGGATCGTCCATTTATGCAATGTTCATAAAGTGGCCCACTGATAATACATTAAAACTGGAATCTCCAATCAGCTCATCGAGCACCAAAGTAAGTGCTTAAGACTTGTTTCTTTCTTCCTGTGTGTGCTTTCTAGCCTTCATTTGACTTGTTCACCATTCTCTCCTTTGGAACCAAATTGGTTCTGGACAACAGGGAGAAAGTGAGGACTGCAGATGCTGGAGAGTGTGGCGCTGGAAAAGTGCAGCAGGTCAGGCAGCATCTGAGGAGCAGGAGAATCGACGATTCGGGCATAAGCCCTTCATTAGGAATGCCTGAATCATCGATTCTCCTGCTCCTCAGATGCTGCCTGACCTGCTGTGCTTTTCTAGCACTACACTCTTGAGACTGGTTCTGGACAACAGTCTTATCCATGACTATTGATAGTCCTATGGACCTATTAGGCCAACTCATTCTTAAACTCCTATGCACACCATTCAGACAAACATAGGTGTTGTGGGTGGAGAAATAAACATTAAGGAAACACAGTTCATTAGCAATAGTCTACAGAATTTGATGAGGTGTCAATCTTATTTCTAAGTTATTTCAGTTGTTTACTGCAGTCACAAGGCCATTGGGCACACTAATTATTCAGTGTCTTAATCATTGGTTGATGGCAATAGCTTATAGCGAATGGTGATTAAATTCCATCCATCTGCCATCCAGTGTGTTCTATAATGACCTTGGTTAAGAAACACCTTGACTATTAAAACTTTGCTTTCATATTCTTTCATCTCCATCAGTCTCGTAACTCAGATATCTCATTCCTCCAATTTTGGCCTCTTTAATATCCCCAATATTAATTACATCACTATTGGTGGCTGTAAATTCAGCTTCAAGACTCTAAGCTCTGAAATACCCTTCCTAAACCTCTCCATTTCTCTAACTCTTTTTTTCTCCTTGATCATGATTCTTAAAACCTTCGTCTTTAGTCAAGCTTTCAGTCATCTCCCATCATATCCTTCAGTGACTCATGAAATCTTGCTTCATAATGCTCTTCTGAAACACCTTGGGGCCATATATTACATATAAATACATGTTGCTGTTAACTCCAGCTTTCTAATATTTTGTTAACTGATTGCATGCCTTTTGGAATTTGCACATTTCTTATAACTACCAAAATATTTAGTTTATTTTACTTTAAGAATTTTTAAAATAATGTTTTTACCTTCTCTTCTGAGACAATGGGTATTCCAGCCTGAAATCTCCCTCCTAATTATTTTCTGCAGGGATATCTCTTTGCTTTATCCCTGCTCCCTAGCCCATACCTCAAACCCATCTTGCACTGGCAATAAAAACTATAAAGGAATAGTTTAATTATTCTGCTACCTCTGTCCTCAGTCAAAATGCCTACCTTCCGCTGTTGTTGTCTGATCCAGTATCTGTTTAATTATATCAGAGAAAGAGAGGGTTAAAGAATAGTTTGCTATCGCCTATTGTATTTTCTTTCCTATTCATCTCCTGTTTTCTGTTTCTTATCCTTTAATTGTTTGATTTTCTAGTTCTTTTGCATTTTTCCTTATTCCATTTCTGTATATTTCTGAATTATACATATACTTCTATTTCCTGATAATTTCTGTGACATCCCTTTTCATTCAAGTTCCATCTTTGTTAGGAAGATTAAAATCTGCTATCATCACAATAAAGGCTATATTACTAATCTTTATGACCTCTTGAGACAGTACATCCACCTCCATTTTATTGGAGGTACGGTCAGCTCAGTTGGCTGGATGGTGGGCTACAATACAGTTATATAAATGATATGAATGTGAATATAGGCGGTCTAGTTAGTAAGTTTGCAGATGACACAAAAATTGGAGGTGTAGTGAACAGCGAAGAAGGTTACCTCAGAGTACAATGGGATCTTGGTCAGATGGACCAATGGGCTGAGGAGTGGCAGATGGAGTTTAATTTAGATAAATGTAAGGTGCTGCATTTTGGAAAGGCAAATCAGAGCAGGACTTATACACTTAATGGGAATATCCTGAGAAGTGTTGTTGAACAAAGAAGCCTTGGAGTGCAGGTTCAGAATTCCTTGAAAGTGGAGTCTTAGGTAGATAGGATAGTGAAGAAGGCATTTGGTATGCTTTCCTTTATTGAACAGAGCAGTGAGCACAGGAGTTGGGAGGTCATGTTGCGGCTGTATAGGACATTGGTTGGGCCACCTTTGGAATATTGTGTGCAATTCTGGTCTCCCTTCTATCAGAAGCACGTTGTGAAACTTGAAAGGGTTCAGAAAAGATTCGCAAGGATGTTGCCAGGGTTGGAGGACTTGAGCTACAGGGAAAAGTTCAATAGGCTGTGGCTGTTTTCCCTGGCGTGTCGGAGGTTGAGAGGTGACTTTATAGAGGTTTATAAAATCATAAGAGGCATGAATTGGGTAAATAGACAAGGTCTTTTCTCTGGGATGCTGAAGTCCAGAACTAGAGGGCATAGGTTCAGGGTGAGAGGTGAGAAATTTAGAAGGACCTTAGGAGCAATGTTTTCATGCAGAGGGTGGTGTGTGTATGGAATGAGCTGCCAGAGGAAGTGGTGGAGGCTGGTACAATTACAATGTTTGAAAAGCATCTGGATGGGTATATGAATGGGAAGGGTTTAGAGCGATATGGGCCAAGTGCTGGCAAATAGGACTAGATTAGGTTAGGATATCTGGTTGGTATGGACGAGTTGGACCAAAGGGTCTGTTTCCTTGCTGTGCCTCTCTATAATATCAACAGTATGGGTTCAATTCCTATGCTAGTTGAGGTCACCATGAAGGCATTGCTGCTTGCTTGAGGTGTGTTGACCCTTTGTATAAAGTCAACACGAGTTTATCCCTCTCCCTAATGAGAGCAGCCATGGTATTTTCATTTCACTTCCATTTTATTGTGGGTGCCTTGTATCATTATTCCTGTATTCCAGATCCACCCTGAAAAAAATGGTAACTTCCAGTTCTTTCATCTCTGTAAGCTTCCTGGTTGTATATGCTATTCCATAGACCTTCTTTTCTTCTCTATGATCTCTAAAGCCTGCATAAACAAATCTGAAGATCGGCTGTGATTTACTTGGTACCACACTTGCCTCTGAAACACAAGGCTGCAGTTTCAAATCCCACTCCAAGTTTTGAGCATAAAATACAAGGTGAACACTTCAGCAGCAGTGCTGAGGGAGCATTATATCATCAGATGTCTCATTCCCCAAAGATTTTATATAAGAGTAATTGTCAAAGTCCTATCCAATATATACCTCTCAACCAACATCACAAAAAATAAATTATCTCAGCATCATCATACTGGTTAATGAGAATTGCTGATTGTAACTTGGCTGCTGTATTTCCCACTTTACAGGAGTAAGTACACCTTTTTTAAAAAAAACATTGGTTGTAAAAAGCACTTTAAGATAGCCAAAGGTCATGTAAAGCACTTTTTTCTTCCATGTTCATTCACATTGCTTTTAACCAGGTTTCAGTAATTCAACAAATTCCTTTCTGCCTCCACCTCTAGTTCTTCTAACATTTTTATGCTTAGTACAGTTTTGCAGTGCAATCATTACAGATGAATAAGATTTGATAGATCCATTCATGGAAGAGATTTCCAATTCAAGCATGGCCATGGTGCTTCTCCTGTTTCATGGTCCCTTATTCTTGCCTCTCCATCCGCTCATATCCTTCAAGTGTGCAGCATTCAGTTAGTGAGGGAGAACAGTTTTATGTTAAACTGAGGGCAGAGGAGTAGTTATCTGTCCTGTATGAATGCAACTAAAACAATGTTAAATCATGTCCAGAATCTGGGAAAAATCATACAGGGAAATAAGAAATGTAAAGTCTCACACACCTTACCTTATCTTCATTCCACTAAGCTCAGGTTAAAATATTTCTTTGACCATAAGGGAGAATGTGCTCTGAAAACAGCATTTGGAAACCTTAAGTAGGGTGATCCTTGTATGGGAGAACAGCCAAGACCAGATGCAAACCACAACACCAAGAATGCAGCCTGGCTGATTTTTGATTTTGTTAAGGCCACGTGTATTTGTTTGTAAGCAAGAGGTGTTGCTGCCTGAGACTTGGCTCCACCTGAAAGTATGGACTCTGGTGATTAGCACCATTTTGTACCCCCACTCCTGGGCCTGAATTCAACTTGTTAATGCTGGGTAAGATAACTTGTACCAAATGAATTGTACTAGTCTGAGGAAGCAACAGGCTTGGTGTATTGTTAGTTTTCGTGTTTTATGTCCTTGTGTTGTCTCTCTAGGTGACAATGCTGGGAATCCCAACACCCCTGAAATGGAAGGCTTCTTCACCAAAAGGCATTCTTGTATTTCTGTCCTCTGTTTCCATGTTCGCTCTCCCCTCAGAAGATGGTTGGACAGTGAAACTGGAAGGAGTTTCATAATCAAGAAATGTTATCAATTTAATTGAGAATGTCCTTCAAAGCAGCTTATTGCTTCCTTTTATAAGTATCAATCAAAGGATTTGACGGTGCCAGGAGGATGGATTTAAAAACTATGTTGAGAAGGTGATTACACAGGTGGCAAATTGATTAAATTTGACTCCATGTTTTGGGGTACTTTCAATGAATGCTTGTATCTGAGATTACTTTATTTTGGAACTTCCTGTATTGAGACTTTCTTGGACTATGTTTTGATTTTATTTTCAGGGGCTCCTTTTCAGCTTTTCACTAACGTCTTTGCTAGGATATGCAGTCATGTAGTAACAATATCTTCCAGTTTGTGTTGCTTCTCTTTCTTAAAGTGTTCGTCTCCAGTTATGTAAGGTAATGTTGTACAACTTGATGGTTCTGAAAGAGTTGATGTTGAAGCTGTATCAAGCTCCTTTTTGGGAGGAGAAAAACAACTAAACATGATCTCTCAATTGGTCCAGATATGTCATCACTGGCTTTTAATAAGTCTTTATAATTACGTCTAATTGGTCAAAGTAACTCAGTGTATCATACAATAAACTACATATTATGTAAATCAAGTGCCTCATTATTAGAAGTCAGGAGTGATTTATCCCCATCACTGCTACTTAAATGGGCCCAAAGACTCAATAACATTATATACTAGTGGGCACTGCAGGTGCTGGAGTATATCATCATCCCAAACAATTTTTTTTTGCTTAAGTTTCCATTCACCTTTTGTAAGTCTTTGTTAACGATTTAGTGGTGTTTCTGTTGCAGTGCTGTATGAGGGACTGATAAACCATCTGTTAGCTTGACATTTAAAAGAACAGAGAGGAGGATTACAGACCTGCTGTGGTAGATTCTCTGGACCAGAAGGTCAGGTGAAGATCTGAGTTTAAGCCTGACCTGCCCCAGATGTGTAATAATGTAACAAAAACAAATTGCTGGAGAAACTCAGCAGTTATGGCAGCACTTGCAGAGAGAAAGAGTTGAAAAATATGACCCCAGAAAGGCACAGCTGGTCAGTAAGTGTCCGAGGAGGAGGAGAGTGAATGTTTAAGGCACGAGCCCTTCGTCAGGAATGGTGGGTGGGGGGTGCTAAATAGGATGGAGGGAAGGTAACTGGGAAGAGTATTGGTAGAGGCAGGTATACAGTGACAGTGATAGGTCATGAGGGAGGGTGGAATGGATAGGTGGGAAGGAAGAAGGACTGGGCAGTAATGATTTGGAGGGTTGGATCTGGGATGAGGTGTGGGGAGGGGAGATCAGGAAACTGGTGAAATCGATGTTGAAGCTGTGTAGTTGGAGCGTACCAAGGCAGAAGATGAGGTGTTCTTCCTCCAGGTGTCAGGTGGCCCAGGACTTCCATGTCTTTGGCAGAATGGGAGGGAGAGTTAAAATGGGGGCTAAGAGTGTGGTGCTGGAAAAGCACAGCAGGTCAGGCAGCATCCAACGAACAGGAGACTCTATGTTTCGGCATAATCCCATCATCAGGAATCAGTTGAAGTGGTCAGCCACAGGGTAGCGGGGTTGTTTGGTGTGTGTTCCCCAGAGATTTTCCCTGAAACATTCTGCAAGTTGCCGTCCTGTCTCCCCAATGTAGAGGAGACCACATCCAGAGCAACAGACACAGTGAATGAAATGTTTGGATGTGCAGGAAAATCTCTTCCAGATGTGAAAAGATCGTTTGGGGCCTTGGATGGAGGTGAGGGGGGAGTCCAGCGATGTTTCTTCAGAACTGATAGTAGCAAGAGAAAGTAACATATATGCTGAAGATGTGGTGTGGAGTAATGATTAACAATTAGCCAGAGGTAGAGCCCAGAGAGAGAGAATGACAAAGGGATGGATGATAGTCTGCCGGGGAGAAAAGAAAACTGACAATAGGGACCATACAAAGGTGAAAATGGGTTGGCTGTGCTGAAAGTAGCCGATCTCATGAAAGGGCCTGAGGTGTGGGAGTCGATAAAGGACACAAGAAGCTGTTCAGGTTCTAAAATTGTTGAACTTGATATTGAATCCTGAAGGCTGCAGGATCCCCAAGTGAAAAGTGAGGTGTTATTCTTCCAATTTGTGCTGAGCTTCACTGGAGTTCTGTAGCAAGCCTGAGACAGAGATCTTGGCCAGGAACACAGTGGTGTGTTAAAGTGGCAGGCAATTGGAAGCTCGTGGTTGTTTTTGCATGCAGAACATAGGTGTTCCGCATAGCAGTCATGCAGTCAGCATGTGGTCTCCACTGCAATGGGGAGACAAAATTGTGAGCAACGAATAAAGTCAACTAGATTGACTAAAGCACAGGTACATTGCTTCTTCACCTGGAAGGTGTGTCTGGGCTCTTGGAAGCGAGACAAGGGAGAATGTAAATGGGCAGGTATTGCATCTTCAGCGATTTCAGGGAAGGTGTTGGGAATGATGGAGGAGTGGAGTAGAGTGTCCTAGAGTGAGCAATCTCTGTGAAATGCTGACAAACAAGGGGAGGGAAATACGTGGTGGTGGCATCCCACTGGATGTGGCAGAAATGGCGGCTTGTGGTCATTTGGCTGTGGATGCTGGTGGGGTGGAAAGTGAAGTAATATGTTTGTTCAAAATGAATGGAGGACTTTCACGGGATTCCAAGCTACATGTAGCTTTTATGATGTGGAGGAAACAGTTTTTAGTTTGTTTACTTTTAATGTTTTTGCTTGCAAAGCCTATTTTAGTTTTTTTAAAGGGGTTGCTTTAGAATTTTTTTTTGTTGCATTTCAGCCCCATGCAGATAGAGGGATCCAGGAGGTAGTGCTGAAGGAGCCTCAACCCTTGAGCTTGTCTAACAGGTTTGAGAGACTTGCTCCCTGTGTGGATGAGAACAGGGGCTGTAGGGACAATGTGCAAACTGACCATAGCACTGTGGTACAGGGACCCATTCAGGAGTGGGGAAAAAAAAAGAAATGTAGTTGTAATCAGGAATAGAATAGTCAGGGAAATAGACACTGTCTTTTGTGGCCAGCATAGAGAATCCCAAAGGGTACACCTGGTGCCCAGATTTAGGATATCTCATCTGGGCTGCAGAGGAGCATGGAGTGGGAGGAGTTGTGTCTATATGATATAGATGGAAAGAGGTTCTGCTGAGGAAATATGAGCATCTTGGGATCAAATTATAAAAAGCAGAACTAAAAAGGTAATAATTTCTTGGTTACAACCTGAGCCATGAGCTAATTGGGACAGGGTCAACAAGATTAGAAAGATAACCATGTGGCTTAACGATGGGTGTGGGAGAAAATGGGTTTGAATTCATGGGACATTGGTGCCAGGACTGGGGACAGAGGGAGTTGTTCTGATGGGATGGGCTCCACTTGAAACATACTAGGACCAAAGTCCTGGCAAATTGTATAACTAGAGCTGTAGATAGGGCTTTAAACTAAATAGTGGGTTCATTTGCATGGAAAGTTATTGAAAATGTTAATGGGGTTGGGGGTGGAAGAAGGCTCAGCAGATGTTATCAAAGTTTCCAAAACAAGAAATAGAGCCAAGTATGGAAAGGGTCAGGAATTTAACTTTAGGCATTGTAGGTAAGGGGGAAACTTTGAGAAGGTGGCAGTCAATGCAGGACTGAGGGTGTTGTACTTAAATACATGCAGTATACAGAACAAGGTAAATGAGCTTGTAGTGCAAAATGCAATTGGCAGGTATGATGTATGTATCACAGAGGATCACGGCTGGGAACTAAATATTCAAGATTACATGTCCTATTGAAAGAATAGAC
The DNA here is from genome assembly GCF_047496795.1 of Chiloscyllium punctatum. NCBI lineage: Eukaryota > Metazoa > Chordata > Chondrichthyes > Orectolobiformes > Hemiscylliidae > Chiloscyllium > Chiloscyllium punctatum. The sequence goes on from NC_092765.1 coordinate 30,685,464, forward strand.
AGATTGGCAGAGGGGATCTTGTAATAAGAAATGAAATTAATTCAATATCAAGAAATGATGTAGAGTTGGAAGTTGTACATGCGGTTACCAGAAAGGAAAAAGGCCCTGTGGGAAGTTATGTAAAGGTCTCCTCACAGCAGCCAGGATGTGGGGAAGAAAATATTTTAGGAGATATAAAAGTCTGTGCAGAGAAGAGTGGGCAGACATTGTACACCAATAACATCAGGCACCAGGCTATGGAGGGCATTATAGCACCCACCTAACTGCACCTCTGCTGTGGTCATGTCCATATTTGGTTGTCTGCGGAGAGGGAGCACGAAGAGTTCACCAGTATGATACAGGTCCTTACAATCAGTGGACTGACCTTGCAGGGGCTGAGGTGTTACATCACCTGAAAAACAATACTTTGATTTAATTTTATCAAAATAAGTTGACTTTGTTTTGTTATAATGCCCCACCACTGGCTGTCTAAACCTTTATTGCTAATTTTATGGAATAGAGAAAAGGATTCTCCCAGAGATGACATCTTAATTTAATTTTGATAAGTTTCTGTTCACTTAAAATTGTGAATCCTTTGATTTTATTTTTGTTTTAGAACATAAAACAGTATAATACGATACAGTTTCTTTGGCCCTTGATGTTGTGCTGACCTTTTATCCTACTCTAAGATCAAACAAACCTACATACCCTATATTTCACTATCATCCATATGCCTATTCGAGTCACTTAAATGTCCCTAATGTATCTGATTATCACCACTGCTGGCAGTGTATTCCAGAAACCCATCACTCTGTGTAAAGAACTGACCTCTGACATCTCTCCTAAACTTTCCTCCAATCACCTGAAAGTTATGCCCCCTCATGGTAACCATTTCTGCCCTGGGAAAAAGTCTCTGACTATTCATTCCAACAATGCCTCTGATTATCTTGTACACCTCTACCAAGTTGCCTCTCATCCTTCTTCACTTCAATGAGAAAAGCCCGAGCTCCCTGAACTTTTCTTCATAAGGTGGCTCCACAAATATCCCCATCCTCAATGATGGAAGAGCCCAGCATATCAGTGCAAAAGATAAGGCTGATGCATTCGCAACAACCTTCAGTCAGAAACAGCGGGCTCCTCCAGTGGTCCCCAGCATTACAGATACCAGTCTCCATGTGATATCAAGAAATGGCTGGAGACACTGGACACTGCAAAGGCAATGGTCCCTGATCACATCCCAGCAATTGTACTGAAGATGTGTGCTGCAGAACTTGCCGCTCCCAAAACTCTTCCAGTATGGTTACAACACTGGCATCTACCTGACAATGTGGAAGATTGCCCAGGTATGTTCTGTACACAAAAAGCAGGAAAAATCCAACCCAGCCATTTACCACCCAATCTGTCTACTCTTGATCATCAGTAAAGTGATAGAAGGGGTCATCAACAGTGCTATGAAACAGCATCTGCTCAGTGACGCCAGTTTGGGTTCCGCCAGGGTCACTCAGCTCCTGATCTCATTACAGCCTTGGTTCAAACATGGACAAAAGAGCTGAATTCCAGAGGTGAGGTGAGAGTGACAGCCCTTGACATCAGGCCGCCTTTGACCAGGTATGGCGTCAAGGAGCCCTGGCAAAACTGGAATCAGTGAATGTCAGGGGCAAACACTCCACTGGTTGGAGTCATACATGGCACAAAGGAAGATGGTTGTGGTTGTGGAGGGTCGGTCATCTCAGCAATCTTCAGTTGATTCATCAATGACCTTCACTCTGTCATTAGGTCAGAAGTGGGGATGTTTGCTGATGATTATACAGTGTTCAGCACCATTCATGACTCCTCAGATACTGAAGAAGTCTGTGCTCAAATGCAACAAGATCTGGACAATATCCAGGCTTGGGCTAACAAGCGGCAAGTAACATTCACGCCACACAAATGCCAGACAATGACCATCACCAATAAGAGATTCTCTAACCACTGCCCCTTGACATTCAACGGTACTACCATTACTGAATCCCCCCCACTGTCAATATCTTTGGGATTACTATTGACCAGAAACTGAACTGGACTCACCACATAAACACAGTGGCTACAAGAGCAGGTCCGACATTAGGGATAGTGGGGTGGGTAACTCACCTCCTGACACCACAAAGTCTATCCACAAGTCAGGTGTGTGATGGAATACTCCCCACTTGCCTGGATGGGTGTAGCTCTAACAACACTCAAGAAGCTTGACACTATCCAGGACAAAATAACCCACTTGATTGGCACCACATCTGCAAACATTCAATCTCTCCACCATAGGTGCTCAGTAGCAGCAGTCTGTACTATCTATAAAATGCACTGCAGAAATCCACCAAAGATCCTTAGACAGCACCTTCCAAACCCATGACCACTTCCACCTCAGGCAGCAGGTACTTGGGAATACCACCACCTGCAGGTTCCCCTCCAAGCCACTCACTACCCTGACTTGGAAATATACTGCCATTCCTTCACAGTCATTGAGTTAAAATCCTGGAAGTCCCTCCCTACCAGCATTGTGGGTCAACCCACACCAAGGCAACTGCAGCGATTCAAGAAGGCAGCTCACCACCACCTTCTCATGGGCAATAGGGATGGGATATCAATGCTGACCAGCCAGTGATGCCCAAAGCCCACAAATGAATTTTTTTTAAATTTAAAAAAAAATATGTACTCCAGTCCAGGCAGCATCCTGGGAAATCTCCTTTGCAACTTCTCTAAAGCTTCCACATCCTTCCTATAATGAGGCAACCAGAATTGAACACAATATTATAAGTGTAGCCTAATCAGGGCTCTATAGAGCTACAGCATAACCTTGCAGCTCTTAAACTCAATCCTCTGGCTAATAAAAGCCAACACACCACACAGCTTAACAACTCTATCAACTTGAGTGGCAACTTTGAAGGATCTATGGACATGGACCCCAAGATCCCTCCATTCCTCCACATTGCCAAAAATCCTGCCCTTAACCCTGTGTTCAAATTCAACCTTCCATTCAACCTTGTGGACAGCACGGTGGCACAGTGGTTAGCACTGCTGCCTCACAGCGCCAGAGACCTGGGTTCAATTCCCGCCTCAGGCGACTGACTGTGTGGAGTTTGCACGTTCTCCCCGTGTCTGCGTGGGTTTGCTCTGGTTTCCTCCCACAGTCCAAAAATGTGCAGGTTAGGTGAATTGGCCATGCTAAATTGCCTGCAGAGTTAGGTGAAGGGGTAAATGTAGGGGTGTGGGTGGGTTGTGCTTCGGCGGGTCGGTTTGGACTTGTTGGGCCGAAGGGCCTGTTTCCACACTGTAAGCAATATAAAAAAAGAATCTCTTCACACTTTCCCAGGTTGAATTCCATCTGCCACTTATCAGCTCAGATCTGCATTCTGTCAATATCCCATTGTAAACTACATCAGGCCTCCACACTACCCACCACTCCACCGACCTTTGTGCCATTGGCAAACTTACTAACCCACCCTTTCATTTCCTCATCCAAGTCATTTATAAAAATCACAAAGAGCCGAGGTCACAGACCAGATTGCTGCAGAACACCAGCGGTCACCAAGCTCCAGGCTCAATACTTGCCATCTACCACCATCCTCTGTCTTCTGTGGGCTAGATCCTCTCCAATAATTTGCTCACCATAGACGCAAGACTGACTGGTCTATAATTTCCAGGATTATCCCTATTCCCTTTCTTGAATAAAGAAATAACATTTGCCAACCTCCTATCATCTGGCATTACTCCACTTGATAGTGAGGATTTAAAGATCATTGCCAAACGCACAGCAATCTCTTTCCTCGCTTCCTGTAGAAACCTTGGGCATATCCTGTCTGGCCTAGGGGACTTATCTATCCTTATGTTTTTCAAAATTTTCAGCACATCCTCCTTCTTAACATCAACCTGTTTGAGCATATCAGCCTGTTTCACGCTGTCCTCACAAATGACATGGTCCCTCTCAGTAGTGAATACTGAAGCAAAGTAATTATTAAGGACCTCCTTTACCTCCACTGACTTGATGCACAAGTTCGCTCCACTATCCCTGATCAGCCCTACTCTCACTCTGGCCATCCTCTTGTTCTCAAGCAAAAGTAGAATGCCTCAAGGTTTTCCTTAATCCTACCTGCTGAAGCTTTCTCATGCCTCCTTCTAGCTCTCCTAAGACCACTCTTCAGTTCCTTCCTGGCTACCTTGTAATCTTCTACAGCCCTGTCTGATCCTTGCCTCCTCAACCTTAAGTAAGTTTCCTTCTTCCTCTTGACTGGATGTTCCACATCTTTTGTCACCCAAGGTTTCTTCACTGTTTTTCTTACAATGCCTCTCCAAGGGCTGTCTAATCTGTTGAACATTTACTTTGAAAACAAGAGCATAAAGGAGGATTGGTGGGAGCAGTACTCTACCCCAGTCATACATTGCAGTGGTTGTTACCAGAATTCATGACATGGTGATCAGTGTGGGATTGGAACAGAAGTAACTTGAGCTTAGCAATGGTGGAAAAATCCACATGACCCAACGGGGGAAAAAATACATTTCCGTAAAAAGTGGGTTTACTGCTTTACCAAAGCTCAGTCCGTCAGTCAGCAGCTAAAAGAATATAACTGGGCAGCAGTCTGCAACAGGACAAAAAACAGCACTTCAAAAGAAAACCATCGCCTCAGAGCTCATAAGAAGCACAGAAAAATCACTGTGGGCTAGGATGAGAATTGAATCCAGCCACACTGGGAGAGTGACAAAGTCTTCAGACAAGAACCACCCATGGGAGCAGTTCAGAGATCCATAAATATATTTGGAAATCCCTGTGGGTAAGGGGGACATTTTTAAAAAATAATTGTTCAGAAGACAGGCTGGGAAGGACAGTAGCTGAAATGAAGCATTTGCCCTTCAGAATGACCATTGCCAACACTGTGAACAGGCATCACGAGACAAGGCTACAGTAGAAAGAGCAGGACCAAGACATTAGCATATACTGAAGCTTCAGCATCAAAAAAAGTGCCTTTCAGTTGATAAGAGGGCAATTTAGAAAATTTGAACACAATTGTAATGAAAGCAGATGTAGGAATTTTAAGGTTTGATAAGATTGGGACATTCATAATTTTAACTGTAATTTTAGTGGGAAGATATATTAAGGAGCCACAAATGTTTACTTTAAAAATTGTGTAAGGCATATGCTTTGTATTTTAGCCTGTGAAAGGTAGGAAAACTCCATTTTGCCTGTAAAGAAGTGAGAAACCTTCATCTTGGTTCCTGAACCACTATTTGGATTAGAAAAACGGAAGTGAACACGCTCATTTAGCAGTTTAGAAATACAGTATTGCTATTTAGAAGAATTTGGAACTTTTGGCAATGCTAAAGTGTTTTACTATTTATAATGGAGTTATTAAATCTTTATTAAAAGGAAATAGTCCAGCACTTTATCATAATGTTTAAACATTTGCAGAAATTGAAAATTTTGCAATATAGCTATTACTGTACAGAGTTTAAAGAAAATTATAACAGCATTGTCTAAATGCAAGCTTGTAAGCTTTAAAGTCATTAGCACCTATCTATTGTAGATATATTCTTTTAGCTGCTGACTGACGGACTGAGCCTTGGTAAAGCAGTAAACCCACTTTTTACAGAAATGTATTTTTTCCCCCTGTTGGGTCATGTGGATTTTTCCACCATTACTAACTCAAGTTACTTATGTTCCAATCCCACACTGATCACCATGTCCTGAGATAAACTGCTTAATAGCTTTGAGATAAAAACTCTAAAGTTTGTAGCAAGTGATAAGAATAAATTACATTAAGAAGGAGCAGGATAAATAAAACAGAAGGTCAGCATTTCTGCCACCTCCCACTAGACACACATTCCCCTCCCCCCCCTTTATCTACCTTCCATGGGGACTGTTCTTTCCAGGACACCCTGGCTCACTCTCCCTTTACTCCCAACGCCCCCCCACCCCCCCCATCCCCCCCACCTCCCCAACAGCCCCAAGGCATCTTCTCCTCCAACTGCCAAAAGTGTAACACCTGACCAGTTGCCTCCTCCCTCCTTAGTATCCAAGGGCCCAAACATACCTTCCAGGTGAAACACCACTTTACCTGGATTTCACACAATCTAGTCGACTGTAATTACTGCTCACAATATGGTCTCCTCTACATTGGGGAAATGAACCATTCAACCCCTTTGCAGAGCATCTATATTCTGCCCGCAAAAAAGACCCTGAGCTTTCAGTTACCTGGCACTTTAACACACCACCCTTTCCCTGGCCAACATCTTGGACTCAGGCTTGCTGCAGTGCTCCAATGAAGCTCAGCGCAAGCTGGAAGAACAACAGCACATTTTCCACTTGGGATCTCTGTACACACTTAAATTCCTCTGCAGCCCTCTGGACTCAATGTTGAATTCAATAATTTTAGGACTCATCTGAGCCCCTACCCCACACACCAGCCCTTGTTATCACATAGTCTGCCATTACACACTACCTACTGTTAGTTACTAACCGTCTCCATTAACAGCTATTCATTCTCCTAGCCTGATGGTTATCAACTACTTTGTCTTTCCAACTGTTCTTCTCTCTCTTTGAGCTATATCCCCACCGATCATTTACTCCTTACCCCTTTCCCCCCACCCTATTTTCTGTATTTCAGCTGACATTTTCCAAGCTATCATCTATTCTAAGGAATGGTCACTGGACTTGAAAAGTTAACTCTGATTTCTCTCCACACAGGCTGCCAGACCTGCTGAGTTTTTCCAACAACTTCTGTTTTTGTTTCTGATATACAGCATCCACAGTTCTTTTAGTTTTTATTTACCAGGAGAAATAATATTGTCAACAAGATTCAATATCTGAGACAGGTCAAACAGAACACAAAATGGAATACCTTGCAGAAAACAGTTCTTAAAGTACAGAATTACTTAAAAAACTAAATGTTAAATCATACCCCGAACAAGTAAAAATATTGTATGCTGTAGCGTCCACAGCACATGATGTTATAAGTCATCAAAATATGAAAGAAGACATACTTTTTGAAGATGTTTTAATAACTTCTGATAACTAATCTAAGAATAAGAAAATCTACAAAAATAAAAGATATAACAGTGGAATTCAGCTTTCAGGGGAATCGGTGGATAATTTAATTTACTAGCTCTCCTGATTAGTGGATAAAAATATTAAAACAAAAACAGAACATATTTGAGAAACTCAGCAGGTCAGGCCGCATCTGTGAAGAGACACAGAGCCTGGTGTGAATCATCCTCAGAATCCAATCACTGCTCCTGTGCTCAGGCTGACACACCAACACACACTTTCCCACTGCTCTTCCAATCACAGCCTGTTTCCTATCCCCTACTTGCTTCTGATAGGCTCACTAGAGCTTGAGAGGAGCAGCCTGTGATTGGAGGATTAGCTCCTCAAGATTTTGTCACTTCTACTTATAAGGATAACTTCTCTTTTATTGATCCACTTGTAATTGGGTTTTCCCAGACTTCCTGGGCTCTTTTAGTGGGAAATTCACTTCTGCTCCCATCTTGGGCCCTGCTTTGGAATAATTAGCTTCAAAGGTTAAAGATAAAATAACTGAACATTGAATTTTGCAAACTGAATTTCAACTGTTCAAATAAAACCTCACATACATGAAATATTAACTCTCTCTCTCTGTCCATGGATGTTGCCAGATTTGCTGAATATTTTCAGCATTTTCTGTTTTTATTTCCAGCATGTGCAATATTGAGTGTTTGTAAGCGCATTCGAAAAATGTTTTTTTAAGATGTTTGCATGAGAAAGCTCTGCAGGTGGCGCTGTTGAGCAACAGCAACAGTTTTTCCATTCCCATAACAGAATGAAATGTGCAGAGAGTCATATGGAAACAGACCCTTTGTTCCAACTTGTCCATGCCGACCAGATATCCTAAACTAATCTAGTCCCATTTGCCAGCACTTGGCCCATATCCCTCTAAACCTTTCCTATTCATATACCCATCCTGAGGCCTTTTAAATGTTGCAATTGTACCACTTAACCACTTCTTCTGGCAGCTCATTCCATACACCGTGTGTGTGAAAAAGCTGCCCCTTAGGTCCCCTTTAAATTTTTCCTCTCTCACCCTAAACCTATGCCCTCTTGTTCTGGACTACCCCACCCCAGGGAGAAGTCCTTATCTATTTATCATATCCATGCCCCTCATGGTTTAATAAACCTCTATAAGGTTACCCCTCAGCCTCCAATGCTCCAGGGAAAATAGCCCCAGCCTATTCAACCTCTGCCAATAGCTCAAAACTTCCAAACCTGGCAACATCCTTGTGAATCTTTTCTTAACCCTTTCAAGTTTTACAACATCCTTCCGATAGGAAGGAGAATAGAATTGCATGCAATATTCCAAAACTGGCCTAAGCCACATCCTGTACAGCTGCAACATGACCTCCCAGCTCCTATACTCAATGCTGTGATCAATAAAGGAAAGCATACCAAACGCCTTCTTCACTATCCTATCTGCTTATGACTCCACTTTCAAGGAGCTATGAACCAGCACACCAAGGTTTCTTTGTTCAGCAACACTTCCCAGGACCATCCCATTAAATGTATAAGTCTTGCTCTGATTTGCCTTTCCAAAATGCAGCACCTCACATTTATCTAAAACTCCATCTGCCTCTCCTCAGCCCATTGACCCAACTGATCAAGATCCTGTTGTACTCTGAGGTAACCTTTTTCGCTACCCGCTACACTTCCAATTTTGGTGTTATCTGCAAACTTACTAACTATACCTCCTATGTTCACATCCAAATCATTTATATAAATGACGAAAAGCAGTGGACCCAGCACCGATCCTTTGTGGCACACTACTGGTCACAGGCCTCCAGTCTGAAAAGCAACCCTCAACCACCTCTGTCTTCCACCTTCAAACTTGTACTGTATCCAGATAGTTAGTTCTTCCTGTATTCCATGAGATCTAACCTTGCTAACTAGTTTCCCATAAGGAATATTGTCAAACGTCTTACCGAAGTCCATATAGATCACATTCACCACTCTGCCCTCATCAATCCTTTGTTACTTCTTCAAAAAACTCAATCAAGTTTATAAGACATGATTTCCCACGCACAAAGCCATGTTGACTATCCCTAATCAGTCCTTGCCTTTCCAAATACATATAAATCCTGTCCCTCAGGATTCCCTCCAACAACTTGCCCACCACCGACATCAGGTTTACTGGTCTATAGTTCCCTGGCTTGTCCTTACCAATCTTCTTAAACAGTGGCACCACGTTAACCAACCTCCAGTCTTCCGGCACCTCACCTGTGACTATCGATAATCCAAATACCTTAGCAAGGGGCCCAGCAATCACTTCCCTAGTTTCCCAGAATTCTAGGGTACACTTGATCAGGTCTTGGGGATTTATCCACTTTTATGCGTTTCAAGACATCCAGCACTTCCTCGTCTGTAATATGGACATTTTGAAAAATGTCTCCATCTATTTCTCCACATTCTATATCTTCCAATGTCCTTCTCCACAGTAAATACTGATGCAAAATACTTGTTTAGTATCTACCCCATCTCCTGCATTTCCACACAAAGGCCGCCTTGCTGATCTTTGAGAGGCCCTATTCTCTCCTTAATGTATTGTCCTTAATGTATTTGTAAAAACCCTTTGGATTCTCCTTAATCCTATTTGCTAAAGCTATCTCGTGTCCCCTTTTTTGCCCTCCTGATTTCCCTCTTAAGTATACTCCTACTGCCTTTATACTCGAAGGATTCTCTCAATCTATCCTGTCTATACCTGACATATGTTTCCTTCTTTATCTTAACCAAAACCTCAATTTCTGTAGTTATCCAGCATTCCACACACCAACCAGCCTTTCCTTTCACCCCAACAGGAAGATACTGTCTCTGCATTCTTGTTGTCTCATTCCTGAAGGCTTCCTATTTTCCAGCCATCCTTTCATCTTTGAACATTTGCCGTCAATCAGCTTTTGAAAGTTCTTGCCTAATACCGTCAAAATTGACCTTCCTCCGATTTAGAACTTTAACTGTTAGATCTAGTCTATCCTTTTCCATCACTATTATAAAACAATAGAATTATGGTCGCTGGCCCCAAAATGCTCCCCCACTGACACCTCAGTCACCTGCCCTGCCTTATTTCCCAAGAGTAGATCAAGCTTTGCACCTTCTCTGGTAGGTATATCCATATACTGAATCAGAAAATTTTCTTGTACACACTTAAATTCCTCTCCATCTAAACCCTTAAGACTATGACAGTTCCAGTCTATGTTTGGAAAGTTAAAATCCCCTACCATAACCACCCTATTATTCTTACAGATAACTGAAATCACGTTTCAAATGTGTTTCTCAATTTCCTGCTGACTATTGGGGGGGGTCTATAATACAATCCCAATAAGGTGATCATCCCTTTCTTAGTTCTCAATTCTACCCAAATAACTTCCCTGGGTGTATTCCCAGGAATATCCTTCCTAAGTGCAGCAGTAATGCTATCCCTTGTCAAAAAAGCCACTCCCCCTCCTCTCTAGCCAGACCTGTCCATGTTTCTGTAACTGCAACGATATCCCAGTCCCATGTTCCTAACCATGTCCTGAGTTCATCTGCCTTCCCTGTTGGGCCTTTTGCATTGAAATAAATGCAGTTTAATTTATTAGTCCTACCTTGTTCTCTACTTTGATCCTGCCTGCCCTGACCGTTTGACTCACTCCTTGTCCCAACTGTACAGTCTCAGACTGACCTCTATCCTCACTCTCTCCCTGGGTCCTACCCACCCTACCTTTACTCATTTAAATCCTCCCAAGTAGCTCTAGCAAATCTCCATGCCAGTATATTAGTACCCTTCCAATTCAGGTGCAATCTGTCCTTCCTATACAGGTCACTTCTACCCCAGAAGAGAGTCAAATGATCCAAAAACGTGAACTCTTCTCCCCTCCACCAGCTCCTCAGCCACACATTAATGTCCAATTCCTACCCTCACTAGCTCGTAGCACCAGATATTACTACCCTGAGGACCTCCTTTTTAAATTTGTGTCTAACTTTCTTTATTCACACTTCAGAATCTCATCTTTTTCCCTTCCTATGTCATTAGTTCCAATGTGTACAATGACTTCCTGTTGCTCCCTCTCCCCTCTGAGAATATTCTGCACCCTCTCTGAAACATCCTTGATCCTGGCACCAGGGAGGCTGCTACCATTCTGATTTCTCGCTGCTGGCCGCAGAAATGTCTCTCTGTGCCTCTGACTAGAGAGTCCTCATCACAATAGATACTTATTTTAAAAATAAGCTAATTTCATTAAATCACAGTGTGGAATCAGATCATTCAGCTCAGAGTCCACACCGACCTTACAAAGTGCATCCCACTCAGACCCATTCCCCTAACCCTACCCCCTGCATTTCACGTGGTCAATCCACATAACCTGCACACCTTTGGACAGTGGGGGGAAACTAGAGCACTTGGAGAAAACCCACACAGACATGGGAAGAACATACAAACACTATACGGACAGTTGCCTGAGATTGGGATCAAACCTGGTTTCCTGACTCTGTGAGGCAGCAGTACTAACTGCAGAGCCACTATGCCATCTAATTAATTGGAATTCAATTTCATTTTCAAGCATTGATGCACGGAAGTCTTGAGTACCAACCACTGACAACTTGTGGTTGGTACAGTTCATTGGCCCAAATTGTCCTCCCTAGGTATTTTAATCAATCTTCCATAAACCTCTTCAGAGATGGTATCATACACATCCCTGGACTCTATGGGCAATTCACTATGGCCAATCCTCCTAAGCTGTGCATCTTTGAACTGTGTTAGGAAACCAGAGTACCCAGAGGAAATCTACACAAATACAGGGAAGTGCAAAACCTGACACTGACAGACGCCTGAGGCTGGAATCAAACCTGGGTACCTGGCGTTGTGAGGAAGTGCTAACCACTAATCCATCACGCTTTAAAGTGAGTAGCAGGACATTTAGGGAGGGATGTGAGGAAATATCTTTTCACCCAGAATACAGTGGGAACCTGGAACTCACTCCTTAGAAGGGTGAGGGTGGTGGTGAAGCAGAAACCCTCATAACATTTAATTATTTAGATGTGTACTTTTGATACCAAGGATATAAGGCTTTGGGCAAAGTTCTGGGAAATGGAATTAGAATAGTTAGCTGCTTATTTTTGACTGGTGCAGACTTGATGGGCTGTTTTGTGTGCTGTTTACCTTTAAGACTCTATGACCTCTGGAGCAGGTGGGACTTGAATTTCCTGGCTGAAAGGACACAAGCATTGTACCATATGAGCCTTCATTTTTCCTTTAAATCTCGGATCTTGTTTAATTATCAGTGGTGGAGAATAGATCACTAGTGCCTCTTAACAAGAAGGGGTCTTTGACTTGCAAAACAATGTGTAGATTCTTCCATGATAGCAATAGTTACAATTAACATTAACCAGTTAGACCCAATTTCAAAATCATTAGGTAGGCAAAGATGACACATCTGTCTCCGTAGGGACCTCATGCCTCTTGCTTTATTTTGTGATTATGTGATCTCATCAGTAAGCCTGTGACCTTTTATACTGCACTATTCTCAGATATATCTGGTGGAGTTTTCACCTCCCTGGTATGACGTGAGCAATGGCAAGAAAAGTGGGAAAATGCAGACAAAAGTTTTCATAACACAGAGGAAAATCTTCTGTGATTTTCTCTTCAAATCTTAAATGATATTTCAGAATCTCACCATTGAACAGCAACTACCTTATTTCCATCTTATTAAAACCCCAACTTGCCATATTTTTGTGCTTCTTCCAATTCTCCTCTCATTCCCCCTTGAAACTAGATGGTAAAAATTCTGAAATGTAAATCAAAGCAGGTACCAGATGGTAGCAGCTCACTCAATACTTGCCGCAACATCATCTAAATGTCTCTTCACAGCAGTGTCCCTACATTCTCCATGACCACCATCTTCCTTGATTGTTTGTTCATGCAAGTTGATATCAGTAAACCCCCAGCCTCGCTGTGTCAGCTTGCCTGTTCTCAGAACAATTCACAGATCAGTTCGGGCCCTCAATAGTTTATCTTGGGACATTATTATTTGCAAGCTTCAGCCAGGTAACTGTATAAGCAGAGACACACAGCTCATTTCATGCATCTGCACAGGATTAACCTTATGGCTGTTGGCTTGCTTCCTTGGCTGTCACTCACTTTGGACCTACTTTGAAGGTTGCCAGCCTATGTGTACTTCACTCTGATTTCACAGCAAGATGTAATGGCTGCCAGTCTCCATGTGGCTTGTGTTGCTTTCTTAGTGCTCAGGCCTTTTGCTGCTTAGTTACAGCCTGTCATTGAATTCATTTTTAGGGCAGATGGAGAGGCAGGCAGCTCTGTCACGGTGGGGAACACTGACCGATCAAGGGAGTTGGCATTCTCCTGTACGACACCCATGTTAGGTCATCATTATTCCTGTGCCGTGAATAGTACCAGTAGTTTATGGAGCAAATGCACTGAATGCATTTCAAACAAACAGTGACATGAAGTCAAGAGATAGAAGTGCTTACTGGGATGAAAGAGGACTGCCATCAATCAGGGGGTACTGCCATAAGAATCCCAGGGGCTTGTCTGATTACACTATAGGAGGTAGGCCACAGTCAATCATACACACAGAGTCTGGGGATCAGTATCTTTGCGGTCTTGTAGATCAAGTGCAACTAGTCTGGGACCACGCAGGTGTTGGTCAGAGAGCTGTGGAGACATTAGTCCAGGACGCAGGTCAGTTTGAGTCCCCAAGGATGGGAGTGTGTTGGGGGGGGCGTTGGGGGTGGTGGTCGCGGGGGTGGTGTTGCAGTTAGTCCTGGAGGTTTGATGATAATAATTAGGAACTTATCGGGGGGAAATCCATGGGAAAGAAAGTAACTCAATCTGGGGTAGACCCCATTATACTAGGTCGCTGCGGGAAATGAATTTCACCTGATGAAGGAGCAACAATTAAAAAGCTTTGGATTTCAAATAAACTGTTGGACTTTCACATTTATCTCAGTATTGGTGTTGCTGACTTCCAATAGTACATTGTGTAACATAAAGGCAACCACCTCAATTAATACTGACCACATGATCACACTCAAGGTATTTTCCTCTTATGTTAGAGTGTTAGTATAATGAGGACAGCGAGTAGTATGAAAAAGTTTGTTTAGTTTTGCAACTCATCTTTTTAAGGTTTCTCTGTTATTAATTGCTCTGACCAATTTTATTGCACTGGGCAATGCCTTAGCATTGACCACATGTCTTTCGTTTTTCTTTCTTATTGCTTATCAGTGCAAGAAGGTGGAATTGTGGTAGAAGATCATCCAACAATTGTATCAAATGGCACAGCAGCTTTGAAAGGTCAAATAACCACTTTCTGATATATCTTTTTTTTTGTTCCACGATGAATCAGAATTATGCGCATTTCCAGTGGCCATTCACTAAATTACATTTAACAACTTTAACAAGTGCAGATGCCAAAACAAGATAGCTAATTCCAGTGTGTACTGATCGATGACTTTAGATTAATAGAATGTTATCCCCAGGTTTTTCTCTTAATGAATCTTCTCAAACACAAACAATCCATTTAAGTTGTGAATTGTTGCTATATAACAATGATTATGTCACTTGTTATCACTTATTATGAACTGCGTTTGACATATTTTGTAATGCTATAAGTGAAGTTGCCAAAACAGTATTTATCTTCCATCTGACTAGTTTCTATTTTGTTCATATCCTCTCAAGTGATGCCCATTGGTTCAAAACATCTGACTCCCTTTACAATATTTTTTAGTCTTTGTCTGTCTCACTATTTAAGCATTCTATAAATTATTCTGTATAAGCTTGGCATATTAACATTTTTTGTCTCTTTTCCCCCTTGATTCAAATATATTTGTCACTTTAGTTACCTACAATTATCTTTACAATTAAATTGTTTTGAGAGAACCCTTACTATATAATTCCCTTGCTTACACTGATTATTAACTCTTCTATAGGATCGCTTCTAGTCTCTCATTTTGAAAGTTACCATTTGTTTTCACACCCTACTATCACTTTTGGCTTAATTATTTTCCTATCAATCACTCCTCAACAGTATTACACTTGCTTATTTAAAGCTCATGAAATAGCATACGTGGAAAACGTTTGTGCTTCAATACTCTTACAATTTCATTAAATGCCAATTGCTCACCTCAGTTTTCTTACTTTCAAATATTTCCTATTTTCTTAGAGTAATAAAATTCTGCCTTCTGATTTTCCAAAGGGCAGGGAGAATCATTGCTATCGTTTTAACTACAGCTTTACTAATATCTCCATTTTAACTAACCCAGTTATTTTTGTTCCATCTTTATCCTAATAAAATTTACAGCATGTCTTTGATAGGATTGCAGAACTGCCTATCTGTGCTGCGAACTGATCATTACATAAAGCCCACTCATGTGGCCTTGAAATGGTTTGCAGAGTGCATTGACAGCTCATTTCTGCTCCGCCTATAGCTTATGAAAATTAGAACTTTCTAATGTTCCAAGCTTCCAAGTAATCTCGTGACTAGTTACTGAATTTCTGATTTCATTTAATACATTTATTAAATTAAATAGTATTTTGTTTTCTACATATAAAGCAGAAGGATTTTTAGTTTGGTTGTTTCTTCTTTGGAGCAGGAATTGCTATTGTCTCTTCATTTGTTGCTATCCCATTTCCTCGTTGTTTCTTTGCTTCTTTTCTTCTTAACTGATACATTTCCTTGATCTATCTTTCTTTCCCTGATTTTAATATTATTGTATGTGCGTCCAATTGCTTTCATACTGTTGTTCAAATTCTGAATCCATTATAATGGTGGTTTGTCTGTGTACTTTAACTGGTATTTCACACATTGTTGGCACAACAGTGGTGTAGGCTCTGTTCATATTCCAGAGTTGCTTAGGCTTTCAGGATATTTCAACAACTAATAAGCTTCTTACCTATCATTATAGGTATGGCCTGCAGTTAGTGCTCGAAGGGGCAGTACTGTGCAATGATTATTGATGAAGTGGAAATTCTGCCAAAGAAACATCCCATCTGTCCAAAGATGTGCAGGCTAGATGGATTAGCCATGGGAAATGCAGAGTTATGGGGATAGAGTAGTGGCTGGGTCTGGGTACGATGCTCTTAGGAGGGTCGATGTGGACTAAATGGCCTGTTTCTGTTGACCTTGTCAGTAATCACATGACACCAGGTTATAATTCAACAGGTTTATTTGATTTTCAGGTTAATTTCAGCCCCTCTTTCTTACATTTTCCTGATTGCAAATTGGAGTTGATTTCTCCATTTGGTCTTGATCAGTGCCATGTGATCGGGAGTCCCATTTGCTGGCAGCTATTTTAATAAACAGTGATAGCAGACAAGATAACTTAAAATCTTCATTCAATTAACTTTTTTTTAAAATCAGGCATGAGTTAGTGTGTAGTGTAAAGAAACAGGATAATAGTACAAGCTTACCTGCTGTGTTTTTATTTCTGTTCTTGGTTTGAAAAATGTGCTTAGTCTGAGACTATGAATCCCATACCTTTTTTTTCTGGCTGCTAGGTTCTGAAATAGAATGCGTTTGGGCAGAGTTAATGAAGTATTTAATAGGTGAAGATCCTTAGCATATAACTATTCATAATTCAGTACTTACTGGCCTAAATTTGTCATGGTACTCAAGGCCATAATGATGAATAGAGAGAAAAATTAAAAACAAGTCCCACTGATAAACTAGATTTTCTTTCACTGAGGTTAGTATTAAGTTAAAGATATCGTGACTGAATGCACAGCAGGTTCTTCAATGTCTCCAGATGTATCTTCACTTGGTCTGCAACTGGATGACTGTATTCCATTCATTAGTTTTGATAAATAGTTCACTTTAAAATAAAGAAAAGCAATGCTATGATAAAGAAACTGAACTTAGGTTAAAGCCAAAAGTGTCTGACAGTGACTTAAGGCCAGGATCTTCTGTCCTTCCATTCAAAGCATTGTCAGACTAATTCTCCAGTGACAAAAATAGCCATGATATTTATATCTAACTAATTTTTAATATTTTGTTGAATGCAGAGATGGATTTTAATTTCAAAGACATACAGACATACTTAATACACCACTGTGCATGTCCTTGATCATGCCTTTATTTATACCTATTTAGATAAATATATGTTCAGTCACATTAACTGCCTCTCAGCTGCTCTCTACTAAGACATGGTAAAGATGGAGAAATTGCCTGAGGACAGCGATAACCTTATTCTGCTGGAAAACCCGAAAGAAGCAGCAAGTATGCTGCAATCATCTAGTTCTCACTCAGAGTTGATTTTATGTGATAATAGTAAATACATTTAAAATTATATTTATTGAGAAGGAACTTTTTTTTGTTTTTTAAAAATTTTTTTATCTTCTTATCCAATTTTCTCATCATTAGTGTTTTTTTTTTACTTCTGTTTTTCCTTAATTCCACTTTTCTATTTTAAGTTAGATTATTTGGCTGCATCAAAGTTAAAAGCAAAATCTAACACCGTGGATTTTGATAAAACCAAAAGAACTGGGGATGCTGTAAATCAGAAATAAAAGCAGAAATCGCTGGAAAAGCTCAGCAGGTCTGGCAGCATATGTAGAGAGAAAACTTTAAACAGGCATCTCAGAGACCCAGCAGAGAAGGAAACGACATAGAACATAGAACAATACAGCACAGAACAGGCCCTTCGGCCCACAATGTTGTGCTGAACTTCTATCCTAGATTAAGCACCCATCCATGTACCTATCCAAATGCTGCTTAAAGGTCGCCAATGATTCTGACTCTACCACTCCCACGGGCAGCGCATTCCATGCCCCCACCACTCTCTGGGTAAAGAACCCACCCCTAACATCTCCCCTATACCTTCCACCCTTCACCTTAAATTTATGTCCCCCTGTAACACTCTGTTGTACCCGGGGAAAAAGTTTCTGACTGTCTACTCTATCTATTCCCCTGATCATCTTATAAACCTCTATCAAGTCACCCCTCATCCTTCGCCGTTCCAACGAGAAAAGGCCGAGAACTCTCAACCTATCCTCGTACGACCTATTCTCCATTCTAGGCAACATCCTGGTAAATCTTCTCTGCACCCTCTCCAAAGCTTCCACATCTTTCCTAAAGTGAGGTGACCAGAACTGCACACAGTACTCCAAATGTGGCCTAACCAAAGTCCTGTACAGCTGCAACATCACTTCATGACTCTTGAATTCAATCCCTCTGCTAATGAACGATAATATACCATAGGCCTTCTTACAAACTCTATCCACCTGAGTGGCAACTTTCAAAGATCTATGTACATAGACCCCAAGATCCCTCTGTTCCTCCACCTTACTAAGAACCCGACCATTAACCCTGTATTCCGCATTCTTATTTGTTCTTCCAAAATGGACAACCTCACACTTGGCAGGATTGAACTCCATCTTCCACTCCTCAGCCCAGCTCTGCATCATATCTAAGTTCCTTTGCAAACGACAAATGCCCTCTTCACTGTCCACAACTCCACCTATCTTCATATCATCTGCAAATTTACTGACCCACCCTTCGACTCCCTCATCCAAGTCATTAATAAAAATTACAAACCAGAGGACCCAGAATTGATCCCTGCGGAACTCCACTTGTAACTGGGCTCCAGGCTGAATATTTACCATCTACCACCACTCTCTGACTTCGACCGGTTAGCCAGTTTTCTATCCAATTGGCCAAATTTCCCTCTATCCCATGCTCCTGACTTTCCGCATAAGCCTACCATGGCGAACTTTATCAAATGCCTGACTAAAATCCATGTACACTACATCCACTGCTCTACCCTCATCCACATGCTTGGTCACCTCCTCGAAGAATTCAATAAGATTTGTAAGGCAAGACCTACCCTTCACAAATCTGTGCTGGCTGTCCCTAATCAAGCAGTGTCTTTCCAGATACTCATAAATCCTATCCCTCAGTACCCTTTCCATTACTTTGCCTACCACAGAAGTAAGACTAACTGGCCTGTAATTCCCGGGGTTATCCCTATTCCCTTTTTTGAACAGGGGCACAACATTTGCCCCTCTCCAGTCCCCTAGTACCATCCCCGTTAACAGTGAAGACGAGAAGATCATTGCCAACGGTACTGCAATTTCCTCTTTTGCTTCCCACATAATCCTAGGATATATCCCGTCAGGCCCGGGGGACTTGTCTATCCTCAAGTTGTTCAAAATGTCCAACACATCTTCCTTCCTAACAAGTATCTCTTCTAGCTTACCAGTCCGTTTCACACTCTCCTCTTCAACAATACGGTCCCTCTCGTTCGTAAATACTGAAGAGAAGTACTTGTTCAAGACCTCATAACAAAGATCAAGTAATCAAACATATTTATGCAATGGCACTGTGTTTTTAATGTTTCAATTTTATACCACTTTAGACCAAGTTGTTTTTATGAGTGCCCCAGCATTCAATTCAAGAATGTTAAACAGGATGATGTTGTCTCCTTATTGTCTGTATTACTACTTGCCTGCATTTCTGGACCCTATGAAATGTGGCTTAGACATCCCATGACAAAGTTTGATAGGTCACATAAAGTGATATTAGGGCAGGTGATAAAAGGGTTTGATTTGATTTATAACTGCCACCAACACCAAAGCAGATGGAAAAGTGCTGTCTTACATACTTTATAGGCAGATCATCAGAAATGTGGTTTGATTTCAGAAAGCAAAAATTGCACCAGCCTTGACCAGTGCCAATATACCAAATCTTGCTTGCCAACTAGCCAGAGGAAGCAATTGTGATTTAAGTGGGAGAATTAGTGATACTAAAGCATTCTGTTCAGATTATCATGGAGGAGGTGTTGTCACCTATTCTTGCTGACTGCAGCCTGGTGGTCAGGAAGTCGATAAGTAGTTACAGAGGGGGGAGCAGAGACCTAGGTCCTGGAGTTTGGAGATGAGTTTGTTTAGAATTATGAGTATTGAAGGCAGAGCTGTAGTCAATAAGTAGGAGCCTGACATAGTATCCTTGTTCTGGATTAGTGGTGCTGGAAGAGCACAGCAGTTCAGGCAGCATCCAACGAGCAGCGAAATCGACGTTTCGGGCAAAAGCCCTTCATCAGTTATTCCTGATGAAGGGCGTTTGCCCGAAACGTCGATTTCGCTGCTCGTTGGATGCTGCCTGAACTGCTGTGCTCTTCCAGCACCACTAATCCAGTATTTGGTTTTCAGCATCTGCAGTCATTGTTTTTACCATAGTATCCTTGTTGTCTAGATGTTCCAGGGATGAGTGTAGGGGGAGGGAGATGGCGTCTGCCATGGATTTATTGCACTGGTAAGTGATTTGCAAAGGATCAATGCAAACTGATTGGCTGCAATAGGTGAGCCATGATTAACCTCTCAAAGTACTTCATAACTACAGAGGTCAGAGCCACTGGGCAGTAGGCACCAGGAGGCATGTTACATGATTTTCTTTGGAATGGGGATAATGGTGGCCTTTTTGAAGCAGGTGGGGGCTTCATGATTATAGTAAGGAGAGGTTGAAGAATACTCCCGCCAGCTGCTCCATACAGGATCTGAGTGCATAGCCAGGGACTTGATTAGGGCCAGTCACTTTCCGTGGGTTGACCCTTCAAGCTGATCTAACGTCTGCAGTGGTGATCAAAGGTACAGGTGTATCCAAGGCTGATGAGACAGGTGACATCATTTCACTGACTTCCTGTTCAAAGCGATTGTGGAATGCTTTGAGCTCATTGTGTAGGAATGTACTATTACCCAAGATTCTGTCTGCCTTTGCTTTGTAGCCCTTTATGTTGTTTGGATTAGATTAGATTAGTTTCTCTACAGTATAGAAACAGGCCCGTCAGCCCAACACTGACCCTCTGAAGAGTAACCCACCCAGTCCCAATTCCCTACCCTATATTTACACCTGACTAATGCACCTAACACTAAGGGCAATTTAGCATGGCTAATTCACCTGACCTGCACATCATTGGATCGTGGGAGGAAACCAGAGCACCCGGAGGAAACCCACGCAGTTGCTTGCGGTGGGAATCAAACCCGGGTCCCTGGCGCTGTGAGGCAGCAGTGCTAACCATCGAGCCACTGTGACCGCGCCCCCCCCCCCCCCCCCAAACCCAAGCCTTGCCACAAATGATGGGTGTCCATGTAGTTAGTCTGGGTCTCCAGCTGAGTTTGGTATTGCCTCTTGGCATCTCTAGTGGCTTTGTGAAGGTCGTACCTGGATTTCCTGTACAGGTCAGGGTCAGCTGACTTGAATGCCTCAGACTTGGACTTTTGTAGGGACTGAACAAGAAAAAATTCAAATGTAGAAGGTTAATGAAGAAAAACCTGAGTTACTGTTGTAGTCTGCAAA
This sequence comes from Chiloscyllium punctatum, assembly GCF_047496795.1. Lineage (NCBI taxonomy): Eukaryota > Metazoa > Chordata > Chondrichthyes > Orectolobiformes > Hemiscylliidae > Chiloscyllium > Chiloscyllium punctatum. The sequence goes on from NC_092765.1 coordinate 30,706,776, forward strand.
GATTGTTGATGCTGGAGTGTTTATAATTGGGCATGTTTACTCTGTTACTATCCATAGAGCTCTACATATGTAAGCGTGGGAGTAACTAAATCCTTGTTAATCTAATTGTTCTGTTGTTCTGCTGTTAATCTAGTTATGTAAATTGATAAATTCCAATGCAAAACCACACAAGTAAACAGATTTTCTTTTCCATGGAACACCATTACTTGAGTTTTTTTTGGATAAATTGAAGAAATTAAACCTTGTGCTAATGTTTTCCCATTTCATCAGAAATGTGGTTTGATTTCAGAAAGCAAAAATCGCACCAGCCTTGATCAGTGCCAATATACCAAATCTTGCTTGCCAAGTAGCCAGAGGAAGCAATTGTGATTTAAGTGGGAGAATTAGTGATACTAAAGCATTCTGTTCAGCCAAAAGTAAAATACTGCAGTTGCTGAAAATCTGACACAAAAGCGAAGGAAAACACTCAAAACACAAAGCATTTTGGTGAGAACAGATTAATTTAGATTCTCAGTACAGCTCTTTTCATTAGAACAGAGGATCCTAAGAAATTCTGAACACGATGCGCAAACTCTTAACTTGGCTGTTCTCCCCAAATATGCTCACTGACTAGCTGATTATTTCCAACCTTATCTGTTTCTCACTCCAGACTGCGGTGGTTAAGAAAGAATATGCTGTCTCATACTCAGTACATGAAGAAGTTTCAGTTAACTTTAAGATGATCTCTGTTGTATCTAGTTGTTCTAGCAATATTATAAAATTGAAACAGAACATTAAACACTTCAGAGCCATTGCATAAATAAATTTGAATCCTTGCCTAGTTTCCTTCTCTGATATGTCTTTGAGAAGCGTGCTTAAAATTTCCACAGTTAACTGAAACATTGTTAAAAGGAAATGCTTCAGCAAATCCAGAATATTCACAACTGCATAAGCATTTTAAATTAACCCCTCAAGACACTGAGTTCTATCTTATTTTGATTTTTATGCATACTAAAACATTTTTCCTTGCACAAGTCCTTTGCTTTTTCAAAGGCAAATTACTGCGGATGCTGGAATCTGAAACCAGAAGAGAAAATGCTGGAAAATCTCAGCAGGTCTGGCAGCATCTGTAAGGACAGAAAAGAGCCGATGTTTCAAATCTACCTGACCCACAGCTTTGACAAAGGGTCAGTTAGACTTGAAATGTTGGTTCTTTTCTCTCCTTACAGATGCTGCCAGACCTGCTGAGATTTTCCAGCATTTTCTCTCTTTGGCTTCCTTTGCTTTTTCCTTTGTTTGTGATAGGTTTAACTCGGATGCAAGTTTGGTATTCAGGAAATACGTTAATTTTAACTAACCCAGAAAGGGGCTGAACTTTCCAGAATCAGGGTCTGAATCCCTAACACCCAGGGAAATTTTTCTTCTTTAATGTTGAGCAGTGCTCGTACAAGAAATTGCTGAGGCCCCAACTTGATCAACCATTCTGTGTTTTAAGGGATTGTCTCTTATTTTGCCTGTATGATCCATGTTCCTTAAGTGACACCTTTTGTTCTGATTTCTAGCATAGCCTATCAGAGGTTGATATAAGCTCTTATGCTTCTGTTTTGTTTATAGTGAAGAGTTATGGTCACCATATTCCTCCCTTTCTCAGCTAGGCATGTAGTCTCATGGTCACCAGCACCTACCTCCCCAGCCCCACCCCTCCACACTAATCCCCAGCCTCCTGGATGAAGTGCCCCTTATTTCAATTTATGCAAGTTGGTCATCCTGCTGAGAGCAACAACCTCTCCTGACAAGTTGTAAAACCTCGGCTGGTCTTCCCAGTTGGGGTGGTTTGTTAGGAGATATTACTCCTGGCAAAGATCCACTTCCTGTGGCTCCGTCTTCTTGACATTGTGTAGATCAGTAGGAATAGCAGGGAGGGGACATAGCACACATGATGTGTCTGTAACTGTCGTCATTAGGTTTCTTGGGAATTTTGAGTAAAAATGCTTGACGTGCAAAGCAATTCAATCATTAACTGAAAGAATAAGGTGCAGATTAATGTTTGAGGAAGTATGTTTCATCAGAGGTGATGTAATCAATTCCCTTTATTGGATCAACCCAATCAGGAGAGAGATCAAAGAACATCAGGGAGGGGGGCCACAAATATATATGTATGATAAATTTATTAAAGAGGCAATTGGATGAAATAGTTTGATTTTTATGCTGATAAGGCTATCGTCTATTTTGTTTTAGTCTTTAATCTTTATAATTGTCTATAGAAGAAAATATAAATAAATTTTACTTCATAAAATTTGTGCTGTTTTTCAGAGTCTGGCAGTGCAAATGGAGGCAAGGCTTACCTCAATACCCCATTACTATCTGGGAACATGAGGACTGCAGTGATTGCTCTGTGTTCTAGTAGTCCTCTGTATTCTGGTATCAATTGTGGGTGGCACAGTGCTGCCTCACAGCGCCAGAGACCCAGGTTCAATACCCACCTCAGGCAACTGTCTGTGTGGAGTTTGCACATTCTCCCCGTGTCTGGGTGGGTTTGCTCTGGTTTCCTCCCACAGTCCAAAAATGTGCAGGTTAGGTGAAGTGGCCATGTTAAAGTACCCGTAGTGTTAGGTGAAAGGGTAAGTGTAGGGGAAGGGTCTGGGTGGGTTGCTCTTCGGAGGGTCGGTGTGGACTTGCTGGGCCGAGGGGCCTGTTTCCACACTGTAAGTAAATTGTAGGTAGGTAGCAATTTTTTTCATCTGCAAAGCACTAGATTGGTAAACGTTCTTTTCCACATCCCGACACCCTTCCCCCTCTCCCCAGGTCTCAATGGTGCCTCTATCACATCCATCTCCTCGTGTGTCTATTTCACTTTGTTTTAAAAAGTGTCATTTTACAGATGGTGCTCACCTGGTTCTGACAGTTTTCCTATCTTTGGAAGTGAAGATGATGTATTGCTCCCTGCGGAGGCAAAGCTGGAACATAACCGGTAATCAATTGGTTGTGAAAGTGAAGATGTGCATTCAGGATCTTCTGGCTCTTGGTTCAAACTTGTTTCTGGTGCAATAGAGATAGAACACAATCAACATAATCTGCCGAAATGCCATGGATTTCCCCTCACCTCCCAACATGTGCTTGACAGGACACTCGGGAAACTTCAAGTAAATGGCCAGGAAATCATCCTGACAATAGGGTGCAAACTGATGGCCACCCCTCACAGAAGTTCAGGGCAATCCTGTTGGAAGGAGCTCCTTCAGCTGGTCCTGCCGTATCAATCCTCATTCAAAGCCTTCACAGATCAGTTTCATCGTCTGCCCGCCCAGGAAGCTCATAGCTCTCTGTTTCCAAATGAACAATATTTGGGTTAATTTATACTTGACTTCAGCCTTTTTCAAATATTCTATTCGCAACATATATTCAAAGCATAGCATCAATTTGGATTAAAGCACAAATTGAACAATTGGGATTTTCCTTTTGATTTACTAACCTTGTCCAGGGGACTTTGGGCTGCAAGAGTGAATTAAATTGGAGTGGAGTGATTGCCACCTGAATTTTATTACTAAAACATATCCCTTATGCACTCCATTAGAATTTACTGTGAGAGAGTGTGAGTACAAGTCTAAAGAAGCAGTGATGACCTTGTCTCTCTCTCTCTCTCTCTCTCTATTTGAGCAATTCCAACTTGGTTGGTATAGAATTTGAGATGGAAAATGGACTTAGGCTAACTTCCACCAATTTGTCATCATTTCATTTTCAAGGAGGATTGTGCTACTTGAAAGCTATTGAGACAATGTATAATATTGAGTCTTGTCAACACCAACTCGCCATTGCTCAAGGAGGGTGACTAACATTCTCTCTGTTGGCAGATTGCATAACCCCTATCCTTCCAAATGGAACCAGAAATTTGAACCCACCCCCCCCTCCCCCCGCCAACATTTACAGAAAAGGGAGGCAATTGCATGGCCAAGTTATGTTGACTTTGTAGAGCAACATTCATATGAAGTTGTGAATGTGTGCATTAACAACAAATGCTTGATTAAAAAAGTGTGTCAGCTACTTTACTTGTTCCACCTCCATGGGGTTGTAGCCATCTACCAGGCTGACAGGATATTCTCAATAGTGTGAGAAAGTGTTGATGAAGGAGCAGTGCTCCGAAAACTAGTGCTTGCAGTTAAACCTGTTGGACCATAACCTGGTGTTGTGAGATTTTTAACTTTGTACTATTTGCTGTGCTTCCTGCTTCCCTGAGCTCAGAAACTTCACTATTCCACTTCCACTTCCAATTTTCCACTCCCTCTTGTAGGAGAAGCAATGAATGTTTAATGTCTGATATGAAGACTTTGTTTCCCCAATTAGCATCATCCTGTGGTCAAAGGAGGTGCTAGTGCCTTGTTCATTTACTTGACGTATCCTTGAAAAGTAACAGAAATCCTTGTATTTTCTATTAGTTGGTGGGACACAAGCATTTCTGGAATGCTCATTGCCAATCCCTGGTTGCCCTTGAAAAAATGGTGGTGAACCTTGGCAGTCTGTGTGGGTATAGGTACACAATTTATACTGATGGGGAGGGAAATCCATGATTTTGACCCAGCAATACTGAAGAAATTGTACGGTTCCAAGTTAGGACTCAGAGCGAATCTTACGGGTTGTGATCTTTCCATGCATTTGCTGCTCTTGTTCTTCTAAGTGGTTCTTGTCATGTGTATGGAGGATATGTTGAAGGAACATTGGTAAGTTGTTGCTGTGCATCGTGTAAATTGTACATGCAGTTGCCATTGTGCATGGGTGGTGGAAGGAGTGATTGTTTAAGGTGATGGAGGGGGGTACCAATCAAGTGAGCTGCTTTGACCTGAGTAGTCTTTAACTTCTACAGTGTTATGGGGGCTGAACTCAAGTAGAGAGTATTACGTCACACGCTGACTTGTGCCTTGTAGATGGTGGACAGACTTTGGCGAGTCAGGGCAATGTTATAGCTGAGAAGAATCTGGATTGGTTCCAGATCTCTTGTATGGGCACTAGACATTTTCTGCAGTCCTCCTAACTGGATTGATCACTTGTTCTGCCTGGAGGTCTGAGATTGGCCAGCCTGGCTTCACAACTAGAGGGAGTCAGCACAAGTGATCTAGGATTGTCCTGGATGCCTTCTATGGTCTGAACTACATCATCACTTCTAGGAATTATAGCAAGAAATGCTGGATCAGAAAGTATCACCGCTATGGGTCCCAAGTCATACCTTTTTCTGTCAACTCCCTGGTTTACAAGCTTACTGCAGATAAGATGCGTGACTTATGTTAATTAGATTAGATTACTTACAGTGTGGAAACAGGCCCTTCGGCCCAACAAGTCCACACCGCCCCGCCGAAGCGCAACCCACCCATATCCCTACATCTACCCCTTACCTAACACTACGGGCAATTTAGCATGGCCAATTCACCTAACCTGCACATCTGTGGACTGTGGGAGGAAACCGGAGCACCCGGAGGAAACCCACGCAGACACGGGGAGAATGTGCAAACTCCACACAGTCAGTTGCCCGAGGCAGGAATTGAACCCGGGTCTCTGGCGCTGTGAGGCAGCAGTGCTAACCACTGTGCCACCGTGCTATGTCACTCATAGCAGGGAACTGAGGGGCAGTGAAAGAATTGTAATTGTATAGCAAGATTTGAGACCATTATCAAGAGCAACTTTAGCAATTAGGGAGGAAGGCATGTCTCATTGTACACGGGAGGGCTCTATATCCCCCTAATCCTCTTGTTTGATTGTCCTTATGCTTCATTTATCTTCACTACTCTAATGGAGATGCCTAATTTCTGATTGAGTGAGATTGGGAATGCACCTTTTCAGCCACAAAACCATATCCTACTACTCTTCTGTGCGTTGTCTTATTTTTCGTAAGCATGCGTCTTGGAATGAATACTGTAAGAATTTTCATTACTGGCTCACGATTCTTCTTCAGGATCATTAATATATTACAGTTTACTCTTTCTCATGAAAATATCATCGTTATCAAGGAGTCCGCCTTTATCACACATTCTTCGAAATTCTTTGAATAGACAACCCTAGATTTTCTTTCTCATTCACATTTTTAGTTCATAAACAATGAAGAAAACAGAATAATTCAAGAATTCATCCTGATACCAAAAGCAAAACAATTAAAATGAGATTGAAATCAGACCAAGATGACAAGAATTGTAATGAGTTAGCAAAAGTGACTGCAATGCTTAAACAGACAGTGCAGCATCAGAAGGATACACTGAGTAAACTTATTGAATGTAATACTAAATTGGAAAGCATCCTTTTGGAGATTACCTTTCAAGTACAATTGATGAATAGGTCATTATCTAAATAGTTTAATGTTAAAAAATCACACAATAGCAGGTTATAGTCCAACAGGTTTATTTAGAAGCACTAGCTTCCGGAGCACTGCTCCTTCATCAGGTGGTTGTGGAGCATAAGATCATATGAAACAGAATTTATAGCAAAAGATTACAGTGTCATGCCACTGACACTGTAATCTTTTGCTATAAATTCTGTGTCTTATGGTCTTATGCTCCACAACCACCTGATGAAGGAGCAGCGCTCCGAAAGCTCATGCTTCCAAATAAACCTGTTGGACTATAACCTAGTGTTGAGTGATTTTTAACTTTGTCCACCCCAGGCAAAAGTGAGGACTGCAGATGCTGGAAATCAGAGTCTAGATTAGAGTGGTGCTGGAAAAGCACAGCAGGTCAGGCAGCATCCGAGGAGCAGGAAAATCAATGTTTCGGGCAAAAGCCCTTCGTCAGGACCTGTCCATGCTTTTCCAGCACCACTCTAATCTAGACTTTGTCCACCCCAGTCCAACACTGGCTCCTCCACATCATATTTAGATGATAGTATGCAACAGCTACAAAAGGGGAGTGAAGAGGACACTCACAACATGGTTTTGATGCTCACTTCCACTGAAATGAATGGGAGAGCCTTAAAAGAATTACAGAATGAAGTTCAGCAGCTGAGTGGTTGCATTCATGGCACTATCACCTGCATGGAAAATATTCTCATCCAACAGCAGAAAATTGAAGAATTTGTTCTGCAAATGAGAAATGTATCTGATGTTGCACAGAATATGAGGATGACGCAAAACCATGCGGAGGAGGAGCTGAGGGCAGAGATGATCATTTTAAACAATGTCACTGATGACCGGAGATTGAAAGACTGGGAGCACTCATCGAGTTTGCAAGATATTACGCTGATACAAGGTAATTCCATAACATTCCTATATCTTTTTCCTAATTCCTTATTGAAACTAGTTGTTCTTAGCAAAAGTAACTGATTTGGTTTCTTGATTGGTGGAAGTTATCAGTGAAATTATTTTATTTCTTCACAAGGATTAAAGAGGGAAGTTTTGCTTTACTCCTGACTCAGAAACCTCACATAGTACTAGATAAGTGATGAATTAGTTGAAAGTAAGAGGTGGAGATGGATGGATCTTTGAAAGCTAAATTGCCACACTTCACATAAATGACTTGGATGAAGGGACCAAATATATGGTTGCTAAATTTGCTGGTTACACAAGATAGGTGGGAAGTCAGTTATAAAAAGACGATTTAAAGGAGGCTACAAAAATATATAGATTGGTTCAGTGAGTGGGCAAGGGTCTGGCAAGTAAAGTACAACATCGGAAAGTATGAAATTGTCAATTTTGGCAGGAAACATATTATCTAAATGATGACATTACAGAGCTCCGAGATGCAGAGAGATCTCTGTGTCCTAGTGCATGAATTACAAAAGATTAGTATGCGGGTACAGCAAATAATTAGGAAAGCTCATTGTTTGTTTGCACATTTATTAGGAGAAGAAGAAACTGCAGTTAGGTTATAATTCAGTTACACATAGCATTGGTGAGACCACCTTTGGAGGGTTGTGCACAGTACCGCTCACTTAAGGCAAACTGTAAATGCTTTGGAAGCAGGTCAGAGAAACTTCACTCCATGAATATTTGGAATAGGTGTCTTATACAAGCTAGGCTTGTATGCTCAAAACTTTAGAAGAGTAAACGTTTACTGAATTGAAACATATAAAGATCCTGAGGGGTGGATGTAGGTTTGCTCATCAAGCTGGAAAGTTCATTTTCAGATGTTTTGTCACCATACTAGGTAACATCTTCAGTGAGCCTCTGGATGAAGCTTTGTCCGGAGGCTCACTGAAGATGATACATAGTATGGTGACAAAACGCCTGAAAATGAACTTTTCAGCTCAGTGAGCAAACCTACATCTAGAACCTCAACCTGAGCTACAAATCTTCTCAAAACTCACTGACATCCTGAGAGGTATTGATATGGTGGATGTGGAAACAATATGTTGTATTTTCCAAAGTGTGGCAATCTTGCTTGTTATTGGTAAGGCCATGGGGAGTGGTGTTGAACCGAGTGATCAAGAGATCCAGGTGCACAGTTCCTTGAAAGTGGCATCACACGTAGACAGGGTGGTAAAGAAGACGCTTAGCATGTTGCCCTCATTGGTCAGAGCATTGAGCATGGGAGTTGGGTAGTCATGTTGCAGCTGTACAGAACATTGGTAAGGCCACATTTGAAGTACTGCATACAATTTTGGTTGCTGTGCCACAGGAAGGATATTGTTAAATTGGAATGATGCAGAAAAGATTTACAAGGATGTTAACAGGACTGGAGGGTTTGAGTTGTAAGGACAGGCTGGATAGACTGGGACTTTTTTCCCTGGAGTATAGGAGGCTGAGGGGTGATGTTATAGAGTTTTATAAAACATGAGAGATGTAGATTAGCTGAACAGCCAAGGTCTTTTCCCTAAGGTAGGGATGTTCAAAATTAGAGGACAAGTGTTGAAGAGGACAAGTGGGGGAAAGATTAAAAAGGGACCTGAAAGTTGGTGTGTATGTGGAATGAATGGCTAGAGGAAGTGGTAGAAGCAGGTAAAGTTACAACATTTAAAATACATTTGGACAGGTACATCAATAGGAAAAGTTAACAGGGATATGGGCCAAATGCAGGCAAATAGGACTGGTTTAGTTTGGAAAACTGGTCGGCATGGATGAGTCAGACCAAAGGATCAGTTTTTGTGCTTAATGACTCTTTGATTTAGGACTTTTTACTTAAGAAGGGAGCTCTTCACTTCTGAGGGATTCCATTCAGAGGTCCCTCAGAAATATGGAGCTGTACTTTGATTCTGATGGTTCTTTTGTAGTACAGAACTGCCAGAGGAAGACAAACCCCCTTTTCACAGCAGTTAGCTACCTAGAGGGGGTGGGGGTGAGTGGGAAGAGTATTAGGCCAGGTTATATCCGGTAGAGAGGGTTGGGTGTGGTCTGATCCAGTCTTGTTGGAGTTGGGTTGGGTCCGGAGTCGATGAATAGGAGTCAAGTCCTGGGGATATTGTAAGAGGGTTTGGAAGATTAAAGTGGTCTGGCGGAGGTGAAGTTGGTGATTGTGATGCAAGTATGGAATCAGTTATAGAGTCTCAGAATGGTATGGAACCAGACCCTTCGGTCTAACTAGTCCACATCAACCACGTCCTCAAACTAAATTAGTCCCACTACTTGCATTTAGCCATATCTCTCCAAACTTTTCCTACTCAAGTATGTATCCAAATGCCTTTTAATCGTTGTAACTGTACCTGCATCCATCACTTCCTCTGGCAGTTCATTCCACACATGAGCCTATGTAAATAAGTTGCTCCTCATGTATTTTTAAAATCTTTCTCCTCTCCCTTAAAAATATACCCCCTAATTTGAAGTCCCTCACCTTAGGGAAAATACTTTTGCTATTCACCTTATCTATGCCCCTCGTGATTTTATAAACCTCTAAAAAGGTCACCTATTAACCCCCTATGCTCTAATGAAAAAAGTCTCAGCCTATCCAGCTTCTCCTTATAACCTAAACCCTCCATTCCTGGCAACATGCTGGTAAATCTTTTCTGAGCCCCCTCCAGTTTAATAATATTCTTCCTATAACAGGGCATCTAGAACTGCACACAGTACTCCAGAAAAGATCTCACCAATGTCCTGTACAACCTCAATATGACATCCCAATGTCTGTACTCAAAGATCTGAGCAATGAAAGCAAGCGAGCTAAACTCCTTCTTAACTACCCTGTCTATCTTTGAACAGTTACTCAGGAATTAGACTATATACATAATAGTATAACTTTTCTTGAGTCTATCTTTAGTTTCATCAGAGCATTCATAGAATCCCTCTGAATTTAAATAGAGCCTTTTGGAGGGTTCCAGGTGAATTGGAATTGGCCAGTGGAATATTCAATATCCTGGGTAATTCCTTCAGAGTTTGACATGATGGGAATTCTTCAGGATCCCTCATGCACAACTCCAATAACAATGCTGTGGCCAATGAAAATTCCTAACCAATGTTTCCCCTTGTGGTAGAATCCAGAACTAGGGGTCATGCTTAAAAGTAAAGGGTCACCGACTTAAGACAGATAAGGAGAATATTGTTTTCTCAAAGAAGAATGAAAGTCTTTGATTTAACATGGTAGCAGTGCCTTAGACTGTTTTCAGGCAGAGGTAAATTCTTTATTAGAAAGTGGATAAAAGGTTATTTGACGTAGAAGGAATGTGTTGTAATCAGATCAGCCATAATCCTATTGAATGGCTCTCTGCTTCTCCTAATTCACGTGTTTGTGTGTTGCTACGTAAGTCAGGCTAAGACTTGGAAAATTTCTTTTTAAAGTCATCCTGGTTCTACCAGACCATATAGCTGCTCTCTCATTAGGGAGAGACGACTGGTAGTGGTTTAACATAAGGGTCACCATACCTCATGCGACGGAAGAGCATGAGAGACCTTTCATGGTAACTGCAGTCAGTTCAAGAATTAAACCTGGGCTATTGGCATCACTCTGCATCATGGTCTGGCCTTTCAGCCAATAAGCCAACTGTCCTGGAATCATTGTCAGAAGGGCGTAGCTGGCTAACCAAATTGTTATTTGAATTCTTGTGAAACCCTTTAACATTAGTGAGTGTTAAAGTCAAATACATCACAAGAAAACTGTGTCAGCACTTGAAAAAAATACTAGAGATACGAATGAATTCGTGAGAGGAGTTAGTTGGTGTATGAACAGAACTTCAACAGAGACACAAAGTACTGGAGAAATTCAGCAGATTTGACAGCGTTTGTAGACAGAAACAATGAGTGAACTCTGCACCCTTTGTATCTCACTCTGCACCCTTTGTATCTCACTCTGCATTGCGTAACGCAGTTGGCACAAACTTCTCTGATGTGTACAATGGGTGAGGCAGGAAATGCTTATCATTCCTGGATCATGGATCTCCAGTTGTCTTGATAATTGATATTTGGGCTAAAGCTATTTTAATTCCATAATGGGTTGGGACCTATTGTAATTATAATGATGTCTGAAACAACCATTCTCAAAAGGCTGTTTCATAGCAGGAATCGAGAATAACTCATGCAGAAGTGACCAGATCATTAGAATTCCCACAGTGCAGGAAGAGGCCATTTGACCCATCGAGTCTGTAACAACTTCCAAAGAACACCCCATCCCATGCCCATAATGCCACATGGGGTTTTTATTACGGCTAACTCACCAAACCCTCACATTCCTTGGCACAACAGAACAATTTTTAGCATGTCCAATCCACTACACCTGCACATGTGTAGGTGTAGTGGGAGGAAATGCATGCAAACCGAGGAAGAATGTGCAAATTTTATGCAGGCAGTCCCCCAAGGCTGGAATCAAACCAGAGGCCCTGGTGCTGTTAGCCAGCTGTGCTAACCACTGAGTCATCATGCTATCCAAAGGAATTTGAAACAGTCGAGACATGTTTTTTAAAGATCTGTTTACAATCTTTAATGGAGTTGTTCATGCCATGATTAATTTAGAAGGACAGACATATGAGATCATGAATCACCAATCTACTATTACACCATTGACATAGAGTGCTGTGTGAATTATACACTTCCTGTATGGTCGTAGGTATTGGTTGTTGTCCAAACACACATCCTTAAATTGACAAGCATTTACTTGATCAAAACCATAGTGAGATCAATTAGAATATTTCCTTTTGCTTCAAAGTTTACTGTAGGTTAGCAGTTGCTTGTAAATTCCTGGTTTCACTCCAGGGTTGAAAGAATTGAGCCAGAAATTTCTAACATTTTTTTCTTCTTTAAAAATTTTCTTTTTGCATGAGAATTGCATGAATGTCAAAGTGTGACTTACAGAGCTCAAAACCATTGTGTAATTATGCAGGATATCCAAATCTTTGGTATTGGGGGACAGCATGAGATGGTTGTGCTAAAAACTGGAATGAAGGCAGGTAGGATTAGAGCAAACACTGGGAACTAACAAATTGGCAGTCTGTTATGGCTTTTGCCTAATATTAGTGTCCTTTAGAGTTACAAAAAAACAAACTATCAGGCACGGTGTAAAACAGCAGGCATTGGATTTTCATGGAAGCGGTGGGGAAGATCAAGTCAGGCAACTTTCTAACTTGGCAAACCCAGTTGCTTTAAATGGGCCTCTGTATTTTCACTTCATGAAGTCAAAGTGAAAAGAGAGACACAGGCCTGCCACTTCCAGAAGCAGTTCACACTTATCCATTATAGGCAGCTGAGTGCTGAAATGGGCTAGTTACAACATCAGCATCATTTGTCTGGATCTTCAGCCCAGTTACATTAAAAGGCTAGTTGGCCTTTTAAGCCATCACCTCCAACAGTCATTCAGCCTCCACCTCATGCCCCTTCCATATTCAGTTATAATCTCATGCCTCTTCCCTGTCCTCTCCTTTTTCCTATGCCCCTTTGTTATGCTTTCCAGTAAACCATGGCCCGTCTCTATGTTGATTCATTGAGTATACACTGAACCAATAAGACATAAAATACCATTGGCAAGTGTTAGAAATGATCAAGGAGAAGAAAAGGCACAGAAAAGCACTAAAATTGCTGCTTATACAATCTTATAAGTGTCAATCGCACACTGTCATTTATCATAAAATAACAGAGTCTTTGCACTGTTTCATACCTCTCAACCCCAGGGCATCAATGTGGACTTCACCAGTTTCCTCATTTCCCTTCCCCCCACCTTACCCCAGTTTCAACCTTCCAGCTCAGCTCTGTCCCCATGACCTGTCCTACATGCCTATCTCCCCTCCCACCTATTCACTCCACCCTCCCCTCTGACCTATCACCTCCATCCCCACCCCCATTCACCTATTGTACTGTTGGCTACCTTCTCCCAGCCCCCCCCCCTCCCCCCCCCCCATTTATCTCTCCATCCCGGAGGCTTCCTGCCTCTATTCCTGATGAAGGGCTTTTGCCTGAAACGTCAATTTTCCTGCTTCTCGGATGCTGCCTGACCGGCTTTGCTTTTCCAGCACCATTGATCTAAACTCTGGTTTCCATCATCTGCAGTCCTCACTTTTGCCCACTGTTTCGTACTTCTCAGTCTTGCCCAATGAAACATTCAACATTGAAATACCACATTAAATAGAGAATAATTTAATATAATATTTAAAAAGATGTCATTCAATCAAAGCAAACATCCCCTCAGACTATCCAAACAGGCGTCAGTGAAGCTAATTCCAATAGTTAGTCATGAAGCTCAGCTAAGAATTCATAATGGGACCATCTGACAACCATATGAACAGGAATACATGGCCTCATTATGACTGACTAACTGAGTGCCACAATTCAATATTGGCATCATCGCAGCAGGGGTTTACTTGGACATCTTAAAGGGCAACACTAGCGTTGGTTCCATTATGAGACTATAATAAGTTATTCATTATTTGTGATTTTACATAATCTGCATGTTTGTTTGGATAAAATTAGGAGACAGTACAGTAAACTTTCTGTTATTGGTATTATGGTTGGATCTGTCTTACGGTTGTAAACACAGCTTTTTTGGTTCAAAGGAGATTATTTCTGTGTTTTCTTTAAGCTTTTCATACAAGCCACTGTTGCTGCATGATGGGGAATGTGTAATAACTTTTACACTTCTCTGTCTAAAGGCTTCCGAATCTCAAACTAAATGGCCTGAAGAGTCATAAACCATGTATGCTTGAGAAACTGGATGGTCTCTTTTGAAATAATGGGAGGTGGAGAGGTGGGGGGGTGGGTTGGTGATGTAAGACGTATGCCCCTGCAGAGGAGTCAGCAGAACTACAGCTCACACCCACACACTCGGCGTGTGCTAGCAAAATTGTTCGAAAGGGGAGTCACAGTGTCTGATCCCGCTCACCATTTTTAAAGGACTCATACCCAGTCTGACTCAGTGACAATCCAGGCTGATGCTTATTGTTTTTAGGCAATTTACACTGCAGCTCAAGAGGATTTTGAGGCCACACCCTGTCCATTATAACACTTTCCTTTCTATTGAATACCAACACACTACAAACCTTATGACCTTGCTCCACTGAACTCCTCCCCACAAACACTTATTCTCTTAAGATTCACAGGCTTGTTTTCTTCTTGATCCAATCGACTCCACTGGATATTTGTGCTCCCACAATTATCTTCATTAACTGTTCTCTGATCTTTTCTCCTGTTGGATGGAATGTTTGAATTTCTCCAGCCTTGAACGTTTTTAAATACAGTTTCCAAATGGTAGAAAAAAGGAAGCTCATTCATTAGAGTGGAACTGCCAACCAGGATGCAAAGCATGTTAATACTTTGTGGACGAATATACTTCATAGTCATATTATGATAACATGGGGTTGACCCTCTACTGCAGACTGCAGTTAAAACAAAACAAGATAAACAAAGCCAGTAAAATGAATGAAGTGATCTGGATCTCAAAAATGCTTACTTGGCTTGTTCCCCATCCATACATAATATGGTCCACATGAATGTAATGCTGAAGTTCCAAAACAGCCAGTTACATTCTCAGAGGATGGGCACTAAATGCTGACCTTGCCACTGACTTCAAGAATGAAAAAGAAAAGACTGCACTCGATGATCAAGTAATCTGCCCAAAGGAAATGCAATAGAGATGTTTATGGTCATGCACCCGACCAAATCAACCTGTGGGTGATTTAATTTTAGGGATGCCCGAGAAACATTGTAATATACCTTTTCCATCTAGAAGCAGACTGACTTGTATTTCTAATATTTTCCTTGAAAATTTACTTTAATTTAAATCATATTATGCTTTAAAAGTTCCTAGAAGTCCCAAAAGAGAAAAGGTTGATCCAGGAGAGCGAGGTGAAACTGGATTGCCAGAGTTAAAAGGTATTTTGTGCAGAACAAAAAAATGAAATTAACATCTATTAAATGATTTTAAAATTGTTAAAAATGATTGTAATTGATGTGTTATAACCAATATCACAAAAAAAGTCATAAAGCATTGGGGAGAAGCTGGGAGGTTGCTATTGTGAAAAAAGGTGCATGATTTATACATCATTTTCAGAGTTTAGGATTTCAAAATCCTAGCATTTGTGTATTGCTTACTTTTGCAAAAGGATTTGTTTTAAAAACTAGGTCAGACAGTCCTGCTGGAATAGTAACCTAATCGAGTAGGAGTCTGAGAGCAGGTGACTGCAAACACTGGAATGTTAATGAAAAAAAACAACTAAAATGGTAATGGTCTTTGACAGCTAGGGTATATGTTGAAGGTCATTAGATTTTTTTCAGTTCAGAATAATACAAGATTGACTTGAGTTTAGGAAGTCCAGAGACTGGAAGTTTTTAGGACCATTTGGATTGGTCCTGACAGAGGTCCAAATCAAGTACAGTTTCTATCATTGTAAGGTGTATTTTTATAGCAAGTTAGGGAAAACAACAGTTACCTTTTCAGAAAAGTTTAGATTGTGCAGCATCTATACCAGAAACATTTGATTAGAAATCTTTATATTATTAGAAATTGGTAAGAAAATTCTACAGCTGTACAGGATAGAAACTGGGGAGGATCAGTAATGCAGAACTTAAATTGTCCCTCTATATCAAAATCTTTAAATTCTGCAAAGGGTAGTGTCACTAAACAGATTTTTAATGTTTTTTAAGATCTTTCTAACTGTGTTCTATATTTAGCTTATTTTCTATTTATTCTTTTATGTGATAAATCTCTGTTCTATCATTAAAGAAAATCCTCAGCCTCGTGCAAACATGTCTCAATGACGATCACATTAATTAAACTTTAAACCATCTATCAAATTTGATTTTATTCCTGGAATATGACTCCTCCAGTATTGCTGTCAGCTTAGGTTGTCCCACTATTGTTGTTATGATTCTGGCTGGGGAGTGGTAAACAACCAACAAATCATGGGCATCTTGGAAAACTATTGATTCTGGTATAATCAAGAAACCTATTCAGCAATGACATGAATATTAGTTGTTGAAATAGCTCGGGCTTCAATGACATGTAAAATATATACTTCAGGGGTTATTTACTATTTGTAGGAAATTATACTTGGTTGCTATGGAGCGAGTCGGACCATTTAAAACAAATTGCATTGAAACCAAAATTATTGCAGTATCACTTATGAATATATTACATACCACAAGAATGCTGACACCTTTGAGGTTCAAAGTCCAAGTGACATTTGATCAAATCTATTTCAAGTGATTTGGAAATGCTGGTGTTGAACTGGGGTGTACAAAGTTAAAAATCACACAACACCAGGTTATAGTCCAACATGCTTCCAATTAAACCTGTTGGACTATAACCTGGCATTGTGTGATTTTTAGCATATTTCAAATGGGTTTGTTTTAGGCAGAATCTTTTACTAAGCTTAACATTTTTGAAGAACCCTGTTCTCATTAACTTCACTTAATATCAACTCAGATCTTGAAGTCAGCAGTGAAGTGATTTTTAGATATCATTGCTTTTAAAATATTTTAGCAAACTGCTAACAACCTGCAGCCTTTCTGTTGGTTTATAAAAGTATTATAGCCCGAACAGCAAAAGATTAAGGTATTGTTATGATCAAAACATGGGTGAGGTTCCCAGTTTGTCACAGTTCCAGATGAGATACCCCAAACTGTTAAAGTGCTGGATGAGGAGGGTAGATTTACCTGCTGCCCCTGGGTTGGTTAATTTAAAAAAGATGCCTGCATGTGGATACACTACTCCCAGATCCAAATAAACATATGGTTTTAAAGAAGCCAGCTTAACCAAGCTTCCTTGAAGAAACAAAGGCTGAATTTATTCATTACAATCCATGAGGAAAAATACTGACACTATACATATACAGATTACGAAAAAGAGTCAAGTCCAAGAAGTTAAAACAAAAAGTTTGAATTGTTTATGAATAGCGAATACAACATCATTGCAGCTGTTATTGACTTGCTCTTCTAGTGTTGATATTGGCACTTGAAGACAAGATTCGTGGTTTTGTAGACTGATTGAAGTTCCCTTGTCCTGATTCCATTTTTCAAAAAAATTGCACTTACAGCACTTGGAGTATGAGAGAGCCTCCCTTTTTATTATCGTGCTAACCAGTGGACTTCCATCACTCAGTAAGAGAGACAGTCTTTACCTGCAATATAAGAGTAACTGGGGGATGGTTCTTTAACTGTGATCATCACAGCATGCTAACACTTGAACACAGACCGGTACATACGAGACAGTTCAGTCTCAATAGTCTACTTTAGCAGAGGTGAAACCGGTTTTTTATTGCAAGTTTTTATGTGCTGTTTGAAGGAAAAAACACAAAATGTGTCTAGTTTGCGGACATAATAGAGGGGAGCTTGCTGTTGAGCAGCGGTAATCAGTCCCTTGTAAACTGTTACAATTATATCATATTGTTCCCCCCCCCGCCATAAGTAAAAGTCACATAAGTAATATAAGTGTAGAGGAGGGGGAATGCACTAAGGACTAGTTAATGTCTGAATATTATTATTAAATGTGTTTGCAGCCATTGTCAACCAAGCCAATGACCGTATCTGCTCCAGAACAGTTATGCTGTCAGCCCCCTTCTAGACACTGGAGATATAAACTAACTGCCAAATGGCAAACAAATAAAAGTAGGGATGATGATATTACTATTCATGAAATGTGTTTTGGTCAAAATCAAAATGTGACTATTGTCACAAAGCTGGTCCCTTTATAAAAAAATACTGTGTCCTTGATTTTTTTTAAGAGGAGTTGTAAATGGGCCAGGCTCTGATTAGATTAGTTTGGTACATAGATGAAAAGGATTTTGAGAGGCCCTTTGTTCATATGTAAAACAGATGAAACTTCAGGCCAAAGTGGTCATGTTTTAGAAGTGACCAGCTCTCCAGCTGAGCAGTTCAGTCCAGAACCAGTTGGGAGCTCAACAATGAGCTGTGAGAAAACAGGCTCTCTCTCTCTCTCACTCTGTCTCCTTCTGCTCTTCCAACCACAACCTGTAAGGATCTGTTCAATTTTATTTTACTGTGTTTTAAAGGTGTTTGCTTATTGGGACTGTTGTGTATATTTAGAACAGCATAATTAAGTCTAGTTTGGATAGGCTGAGTTCTGTAGGGGTTCATTATTCTGTTCTTTGTGTTTCATTGTGTAATTTTATAAATACATTTCTGTCTGTTTTAAAATCTAGTAGTCAACCTAGCTCTCTCACGCCAGGTAACTTTCACTGTACACTCAGTGAAACAAATTGCAAAGATATGGTCTGGGCTGCCTGCTTAAGGATGTTTTGAGTGGTCTGGCCTGGTCCATAACAGTATTCACGACCATTACAGGGTGTGGATTTCAGTGATCTTATTCACAAGTGAGTAACATTCTGGAGGGAAACACAGAAGACATTGCTGGTCAATAAAAAAAACAGAGATTATGCCTCAATATTCCCTGTGGAGGCTGGCTAGAAAATCCTATTTGTCTTTGCAATTTACTTTTAACAAAGCTCTTAGTTACTCTCATTTTCTGCTCTCATGGAGGTAGGTGGCCATTATGGGCTCTGAATCTACGTTGGCTAAGGATTCAGTCCCATGGGTGTGAAGTGGACTTAGTGAGGAGGACAGGAAGGAGGTGAACATACTTTGCTGAGAATACAGGTTGGGGCAGTTTGTGTTGCAGTTCTGACAAAGGAAACAATGAACATTGAAAAGGACTGTTGAAAAAGGCAAAGAGAGCACACAAAAATCCATTGGCTTGATTAAAATGGCTCATCCTTGGGAGTCTTAGGAGAGAAGATAGCTTCTTGCTTCTGAACACCATGAGGAAGCAAAGAAAACAAAAAAAAAATGCATTGCTGGATGGGAGTAAGAGGAAGAGAGACAGCAATGTTGGGTTCAAGGAGGGCCAAAAAGAGAAATAAAAACAACGAATTGGCACCCAAAATATTCATGCAAGTTGTCACAAAGTGAACTCTCGGTTACACAGATATTGTAAAGGTTAGGCAAACTATTGTAATCGTAGACAAAAGCAATATGCAACAATCTAGAATTACAACACTGTATAGACTAAGAGGTTGTAGTGAGTGTACTTACAGACAAAGTGGGGGCAGTAGTAAAGAAATTTCTTCACACTGGAACCTGACTGTATTTTTAATTATTAAGATTTCCAGGACTATCGACACTAGTTGCACTTCCTGGTTCCCTTGGATATCCTGGCCTGCCTGGAAGCAATGGATCAATGAGACATCCTGGTATGTAATGATTTCCTGGTCCATTGATCGGTCTGTGTAGCTGGGCCAAGCTGAACATGTTGAAACAAAAATGTTCCACAGGATGGATTGTTACTCAAATGCATAAAACAGCTAATTAAAATCAAATACTTTGTTATTCAATGGAACAGAAAAGTTTAAATATAATAATTATTAAAAGACAATAAAGGTATGCTTTCCTGTAACAATGAAACTAAGAGTAAACTGGGCCTGGGCACAAGCACCTTATAATTAATATTGGAAATGCTGGACTGAAATCAAAGGTGCATTTTAACCCCACATGATGGGCTGGGAAAGGGTACTTAGAAATTAAATGAAAGTGTATTAAATTGTATAAAGTGACCCATTATGTCATGTACACTTTCATTTTGGCAGGTTGTAAGATTTCCATGATCGTGGTTAAACTATTAGATTAGATTAGACTTACAGTGTGGAAACAGGCCCTTCGGCCCAACAAGTCCACACCGACCCGCCGAAGCGCAGCCCACCCATTCCCCTACATTTACCCCTTACCTAACACTACAGGCAATTTAGCATGGCCAATTCACCTGACCCTGCACATCTTTAGACTGTGGGAGGAAACCGGAGCACCCGGAGGAAACCCACGCAGACACGGGGAGAACATGCAAACTCCACACAGTCAGTCGCCTGAGGCGGGAACTGAACCCGGGTCTCTGACGCTGTGAGGCAGCAGTGCTAACCACTGTGCTACTGTGCCGCCCACTAATGCCACCGTGCCGCCCACGTGCCGCCCATGATCAACCCTCCCCCAAGTGAACACTCACACTTTTAAAAAATCTGAATCAGCTTATTTCATTTTTCTTGACTGGCCAAGGATTTCTGATTCTAATGACATGTCTCATCAATGGAATAAGGGTTCCCAAAAGATGGACTTAAGTGAAGTTTGGCAGGTGATTGGAACTAGGTAAGAAGGAATCTTAGCTATGAAGAAGGCTGGATATCCTTGGGTTGTTTTCTTTAGAGGAGGAATGGCTGAGCCAGGGAGACCTCATAGAGATGTATAAGAGCATGAACGAGGCAGGTAGGAAGCAGCCATTCCCCTTAGTTGAAGGGTTAATGAGGTGGCATAACTTAAGTGTGAAGAGGAAGAGGTTTAGAGGGGATTTGAGGAAAACCTTGTCACCCAGAGGATGGTGGGACTCTGGAATGTGCTGCCTGGGAAGTCAGTCGAGGCTGGAAACCTCACACTTTTAAAAATGTTTATGGGTGAACACATGAAATATTATGTGTTCAAGGCCATGGGGCAAGTGCTGGAAAGTGGGATTAATGTAGATAGGTTGACATAAACTCAGTGAGTTTCTGTGTTCTTCTATGATTGTAAATGAAGAAAATAATATTAGTGACCCAGTCATCTTGAGCAGCTACTTACCTCTTACCAAGGTCCCTTGAAACATTTCACTGCCTACCATATTGTGTGGTTACACTGGGAAAGGGGACATAAAAAGAGGATTAGCAAAGATCATGGTTCTCAAGAAATGAATCAGATCAGATGTCAGGACAAGGTAGGACCATGGGAAATAAGGTTTGGGATCATAGATTCAAGTCTATCAGAGGTCAACAAATTGCAGCAGAAAGTTTGCTTGACCATCTTCTGTTATATATTGTGGCTCTCTTAAGTTAGAAATCATCACACTTCAGACTCAAAATGCCAGTTGAATCAAGAATATTTCTTGCTGTTCACAATGTGGTTGGTAGACCAGTACATTGTTCAATGGTGTACAACTGAAGTGTGATACTTATTCACACACTTCCTGGCTCTCTCTGAATACTATAACAATACAGCGGCTTCTGGCTCACAAATGACACTGCAAAAAAGCATCGATGTGCATGATCCTGTTGTTTCCATCTTCATTCAGCTGCTGGGTTTCCCTTTTACATCGTATTCCCTTTTGGACAGTGTGAAGGTCTAGAGGACATAGGGATTTGCACAAAGGGCATGAAAAGGGTGAATGAGGGGATGGATTGATGAGGAAGTGGTATGAATGGGATTTAAGAAATGTAGAGGGTGAGGACTCTTGGTCCTTTCTGAAAATTAATACAGTAGTGTAGTCAGATCTTTGTTGACTGGCTATGATACAATGGGTCAAACAACGATGTCTTGTCCAGGAAGCATTCATGATGACCTTTCAAAAAGTCTGCCTCAGCACCTGGAACCTACCTAGACTGTCGGTTGTAACCTTTGAACTCTTTCTGGGTTCGGCTGGTCCACCTTCAGCCTTGAACAAGAACCCAATCTGCAGAGCCACTCTATCCCAAGGCAGACAAGCGGAGCAAAAAATTTCCCCGACTCCCGCTACCTTCATCACACATGAAAATCCTGCCCATTGATTTAGTGGGCAAGACAATATATCTAGGGAGAGTACCGGAGGAGTTCAGCATTCATAGACGTACTGTCTGAAAATCAGTTTGATGTAACTTTGCCTCACACAGGGTCTTTTTTACGTGATACAGTAATACATCAGTTATCTATCACAACTAAATAAACTTTCATGGACATTGTGGTATCGAAGAATCTAAAAAATGTTCATCACAGCGAGCTGTTACATTCACAGGCATACTTGTATCTGTGCTAATGTTAGATGATTAATTCTAGAGAGTAGCATGTTTCCAGTTGCAAATCTTGCTTTAAGTGACTCTACGTAAGGTAGAATATAAGAACCCTGAGGTCACATGCAATGGTAGAGTGGTGACATCACGTGCGTATCTCTTAAATCCACACTGACATTCTGATGAGACAAAACAACACACAGATGACGGCATTAAATGAGGTTACATTGCATTTTGGAAGTTAGAGATCCTGTGGAACTGAAGAATAAAGGGGTTTTCCCAGTGTCCTGATCAACATCTATTCCTCGATTAACTCCAACAAATTATTTACCTGATTGTAGTTTATGGGACCTTGCTCAGCACAAATTGGCTAGTTATGTTTGAGTATAAGATGAAAGTGGTAATACTTTAAAATAAATTGACTGTGACACATTTTGGGACATGGTTAAGAGATGGAGGAGTTTTATAAATGCAAGTTATTTTTCATTCTAAAAGTGCATCCTAATTTGAAAGGTGAAAAGGGTGAAAGTGGCAATACATGTAAATACGAAATAACAATCCTTTAGTTGCTAATATTAAGGTAATAAATGCAGTTTAAATAGTAACAATAATTGGCATCATAAATTCAAAACAAAAAAACACAGGAAATACACAACAGGTCAGTGTCTTAATTTAAAAAAAAGTCGGACTGAATTTGTATTTTTTGGCTATGTCTGCATTGTGTTGCATTTTGTTTGGGAGGCCTAGTGAGACTTATCATCATATCTTCCCAAACTCGCTCCACTAATTTAAAACCAAGAACTGTGGAAGCTAGAGATCTGAAAAGAAAACATAAAAATTGCTGGAGGGAACCGAGCAGATCTGGCAATATCTGTGGACAGAAAGCAGAGTTAATATTTCGGGTCCAATGACTTTGTCAGAACTTTCTTCTGAAGAAGGCAATTTCTCCAGCAGTTTCTGTTTTTGTTGGTTTTTCGTCATTCATTACTTGTCCCAGCCCTCATACCCAATTTCTGCTCTGTCTTACCACACGCCATTCCAATAGCAACTCACCACTAAGCAGATATTCCTTGAAACACTGGTATACCTTGCTCCCTTGCTGTTTTCAAAAGCTTGTTGTACACCTGGACAAATGCTAGCATTGCCAAGCTGCCCTGCTTAGTCAGAGAGAGAACCTGAACATGTCAGAGAAGGAGATGAGGGGACTGCGATTTTCCGACAGTGACCTGGAGGTCCTGGTCGCAGGGAGTGGTCCAAAAAAGAAGCATCGTCTTTCTGGAGGGCTGCTAGAGAGGGTTGTGCCACTAGACTCTGCCAGCCTGGTCTGCAGTAGCCATCCAGGTCAGTTGCACCTCCAGGAGAAATGTTCAGCAATGCAGTTCTGCTCTCCGCCAAGTGAACACTACACTCTTCTCTCTGGTATCTCATACACACACTATCTCTGTCACTGTCACTATTCCACGCAACACCTTCTCTCACCTGCTCTACCCCCTCAGCCTCCTACACCACTAGCCCTCCATCTGCAAACCAATGTACCTCCACTGTCCTTCAATAGATCTCACCACTTGTCCTCCACATGCACCAACACCAAATATCCATGCTATCCATTGTAACCTCACTCATTCTCTTTGTTTCTATCATTACAGGAACAGACAACCCATCATAAAATGTGAGAGCCCTTGTGAGTGGAGTGGTGCCTGACATCCATGTTCTTACCTCCAATAAAGGAAGAATCCTGGCCCTAGCAAATGAAAACAGGGATCACACCTACCAGGACGCAGGTAAAGCCATGACCCACTGAATGAGTAAGTACCATTCTTCATGCCACTGCCACTCTCCTATTAACCCTGCGGTCAGTCTCAATCATTGTACACCACTTCCAACCACTGGCTGCAACACCACCTCTCTCTTTTGTCTCACAGGTCCCATTACCTTTCCACAATCTCTAAGGAGATGTGCTTGGCTCCTGAAGATGCCCCCTTCCAGACCTCTGAGGGCGAGAGTACTGAGGTCCTAGAAAAGCATTAGCAAGTCTGCCTGTTGCACCTCCACCAGGTCAGATACTCAGTCGGGAGTAATGATACACAACCTGATGAGCACCTCACAGTGACAATGCCGCAGTTGGTTGTGGAAGGGCTGCTGGTACTGGAAAGACAACGGGGGACCAGGAGCTGCTCAGTTCCAGGAAGGAGAGGACTTTTTACTGATGGCAATCAGGAGCAACAGTGGCAGACAAGCAACTGGGTGGATACAGCCCTTGTTGCACAGAACCTTCAGCAGTGCAGTGAATCGTGCAACTGTCTGGCTGCTTCCATGGTCAGGTTGCCAGTTGTCATGGAGAGTCAGGTCCAGCACCCTCAGGGAACTGCACCCACACCTGCACTCCATCTCCCCACCCTATTGGTCCTCAGGACCAAAGGTGGGGTCATTTGGGGATCCTTGACCTCAGAATAAATGCCCACCCCTCACAGTACCAGAAGGTACCCAACAGGAGGTGAAACCATGCACAAACCCCTCTGTACTTTCCACTCAGGACATTACAGAGAGGCCAGGCCTTCCACCTGTGCTTTATCTGCCCCCTCTGACACTTGGATACTCAAGTTGAGAAGAGTAAACTTGCCTCAGTCAAGAAGACCCTTGGCATGTCTGGCCCATTGTGGATATCAGCACCCCTGGAACCTCCCCATTAAACTTCCAGGCTTCCTCTATCCCAGCTCAGAACCAGGGACTAAAACCAAGATCTTAGACAGAAAGAACAAAATACACGGAGGGCACTTTGGTATGGAGGATTATACCTGACTGTTTCTGCATAAGTGTACCTGATTTTAACTTTCATATTTTTCACATTCTGTGTAAGGGCTAAAACCATCTTCACACAACTTTACAATTCACGACCAACAGACCATGGATGGAGGTCTGCACTGACACGCCACAACATCATCTGGAAACAGTGGGAATAATACATATTCATAGTGACACCTTTCTCCCTCCTTGTTTAACATCCCTAATGTGTAGCTGTCTCTGTGCTCAAAGGTGGAGCTGTTGAACAGTTGTCCAGCAGTGGTTGGGTCAGGGAGGTACAACATACAAAGAGGCTCATTTCTGTAGGATGGTCAAGGGAATAGACAGCCTACATGTTCTACTTTGCATGGGCCTGTGAGCAATGTTCTATCCCTTTAAAAGCAACCCTATCCCTCACGGGTTGTGATGCCACCCACTCTGAGCATGCTCACAATGGTCTTCTTTCTAATGGACACTTTTGATTTGTATCACAATAGAAAGTGACTGTCATCTTCTTCCACCAGTGGCTTCCCACCAGAGAGCTCCCAAATATCCATATCCGCTTCCTAGTGCCCATTCTGTTAACCCCACAAGCTTCACAGTTCCCCAAGTCCTGACCTAACCCATCTCCACGAACTTACACTTGCCCACCTTCCTCACCCAGCCCCTGACATATGCAGTCAGGGCTTTTGCCCGAAACGTTGATTTCACTGCTCGTTGGATGCTGCCTGAACTGCTGTGCTCTTCCAGCACCACTAATCCAGTATTTGATTTTCAGCATCTGCAGTCATTGTTTTTACCTTGTTGATTTTAACCCTACTGCGAATCCTCTTGCAAGGATGCCTGCCTTGAAGAAGTTTGCCTCCTCTCTCTACAAGAATCTCAGGGAGTCCCTCTCCCACTGCAACTCCCAGATCATTTCCTCTGCTCTGAAGCTCTTCAACCATGTTGTGAAACAAACTCGGTACCACAGCCACATTTGCTTCCTCAGTGCATGCCTCCGTAACCAACTCATCCCACACGGACTCCAGACCACCTTTAAACCAGCAGAGTTCGGACCCGAACAGGACAAACAGTACAGACTACAGATTCAAAAACACCAGCAACAGTTCTCCTTCAGGATCCTCCGCTCCACGCTTGCAGCAATGCGCCGTCACCTAACCTCTCTCCAGTCAGCCCTGCCTCAGCTGAGGGCCACACTCTCTCAGAATTGCAAAGGACCCACTCTGTACTACATCCTCAGGAGAATGCACACTCTCAACAAACAGTATTTCAATTCCATCTCAAACATCAAAAACTGTAAGTACAACAAACTTTTATCCACCCACCTCCATGACCAGCGCTCCTCAAACATTCCAGAAGATTCCCCTGGCCTCGGAAACGCCATTAGCCATGCGGCTGACGCAGCTACCACCCCCACGCTGAGTGATGATGTCACTTCCGCTCACATCATGGCCACTCCCACAGCCACTTCCGGCCCTCACATCATCGCTGATGCCACACGCTCAGTGACTTCCGCCACCCCTACTGCCATGATCACCACCACTTCCACCCCCACCAGCGCCACTCACCTGCATTCTGCTGACACGGCCCCCACAGACCCCACTGTCACTATACCCACACCCCAGAACCCCGAGGGCAACATTACCCCTGCTCATGCCTCCACCCCCATTCCCCCCACCATCACACCCACTCCTGGTACTGGCTCCGACTCCACTCCCAGCTCCACACCCACACCAGATCCCAGCTCCCAGCCCTGCCGAGTTTTCACCATCCCTCCAGACCTCCCACTCACTGAGGACGAACGATCAGTCCTCAGCAAAGGACTCACCTTCATCCCCCTCCGTCCACGCATCAATGAATTTAATACACGACGTGACATCGAACAATTCTTCCGTGGCCTCCGCCTTCGAGCTTACTTTCACAATCAGGACTCCCGCCCACCTTCCGAGGACCCCTTCGCCCACCTCCAACACACTGCATCCACCTGGACACCCCGAGCTGGCCTATTACCTGCCCTTGACCTCTTCATTTCCAACTGCCGCCGGGACATTAACCGCCTCAACCTGTCGTCCCCCTCCCCCACTCCAACCTCTCACCCTCACAACGCGCAGCCCTCCAATCCCTCTGCTCTAATCCCAACCTCACCATCAAGCCAGCGGATAAAGGGGGTGCAGTGGTAGTCTGGCGCACTGACCTCTACACCGCTGAAGCCAAACGCCAACTCGAGGACACCTCTTCCTACTGCTCCCTCGACCATGACCCCACCCCCCATCACCAAACCATCATCTCCCAGACCATACAGAACCTCATCACCTCAGGAGATCTCCCACCCACAGCTTCCAACCTCATAGTCCGGGAACCCCGCACTGCCCGGTTCTACCTCCTTCCCAAGATCCACAAGCCTGACCACCCTGGCCGACCCATTGTCTCAGCATGCTCCTGCCCCACTGAACTCATCTCTACCTACCTTGACACTGTCCTATCCCCCCTAGTCCAGGAACTCCCCACATACGTTCGAGACACCACCCACGCCCTCCACCTCCTCCAAGACTTCCGTTTCCCTGGCCCCCAACGCCTTATCTTCACCATGGATATCCAATCCCTCTACACCATGGATATCCAATCCCTCTACACCTCCATTCGCCATGACCAGGGCCTCCAAGCCCTCCGTTTTTTCCTCTCCAGACGTCCCCAACAGTACCCGTCCACCGACAATCTCATTCGTTTGGCCGAACTGGTCCTCACCCTTAACAACTTCTCCTTCGAATCGTCCCACTTCTCCAGACCAAAGGGGTAGCCATGGGCACACGTATGGGCCCCAGCTATGCCTGTCTCTTTGTTGGCTATGTAGAACAGTTGATCTTCTGTAATTACACCGGCACCACTCCCCACCTCTTCCTCCACTACATTGATGACTGCATTGGCGCCACCTCGTGCTCCCGTGAGGAGGTTGAGCAATTCATCAACTTCACCAACACATTCCACCCTGACCTTAAATTTACCTGGACTATCTCTGACACCTCGCTCCCCTTCCTGGACCTCTCCATCTCCATTAGTGACGACCGACTTGACACTGACATTTTTTACAAACCCACTGACTCCCATAGCTACCTGGATTACACCTCTTCCCACCCTATCTCTTGCAAAAATGCCATCCTGTATTCCCAATTTCTCCGCCTCCGCCGTATCTGCTCCCAGGAGGACCAGTTCCACCATAGGACACACCAGATGGCCTCCTTCTTTAGAGACCGCAATTTCCCTTCCCATGTGGTTAAAGATGCCCTCCAACGCATCTCGTTCACATCCCGCACCTCCGCCCTCAGACCCCACCCCTCCAACCGTAACAAAGACAGAACGCCTCTGGTGCTCACTTTCCACCCTACAAACCTTCGCATCAACCAAATCATCCACCAACATTTCCGCCACCTCCAAAAAGACCCCACCACCAGGGATATATTTCCCTCCCCACCCCTTTCCGCCTTCCGCAAAGACCGTTCCCTCCGTGACAACCTGGTCAGGTCCACACCCCCCTACGACCCACCCTCCCATTCTGGCACTTTCCCCTGCCACCACAGGAACTGTAAAACCTGTGCCCACACCTCCTCCCTCACCTCTATCCAAGGCCCTAAAAGAGCCTTCCACATCCATCAAAGTTTCACCTGCACATCCACCAATATCATTTATTGTATCCGTTGCTCCCGATGTGGTCTCCTCTACATTGGGGAGACTGGGCGCCTCCTAGCAGAGCGCTTTAGGGAACATCTCCGAGACACCCGCACCAATCAACCAAACCGCCCCGTGGCCCAACATTTCAACTCCCCCTCCCACTCTGCCGAGGACATGGAGGTCCTGGGCCTCCTTCACCGCCGCTCCCTCACCACCAGACGCCTGGAGGAAGAACACCTCATCTTCCGCCTCGGAACACTTCAACCCCAGGGCATCAATTTGGACTTCAACAGCTTCCTCATTTCCCCTTCCCCCACCTCATCCTAGTTTCAAACTTCCAGCTCAGTTACTGTCTCCTTGACTTGTCCGACCTGCCTATCTTCTTTTCCACCTATCCACTCCACCCTCTCCTCCTTGACCTATCACCTTCATCCCCTCCCCCACTCACCCATTGTACTCTATGCTACTCTCTCCCCACCCCCACCCTCCTCTAGCTTATCTCTCCATGCTTCAGGCTCACTGCCTTTATTCCTGATGAAGGGCTTTTGCCCGAAACGTTGATTTCGCTGCTCGTTGGATGCTGCCTGAACTGCTGTGCTCTTCCAGCACCACTAATCCAGTATTTGATTTTCAGCATCTGCAGTCATTGTTTTTACCATATGCAGTGACTGTGCCTAGTGTGGTCATTCATTGCCCTCCTCTTTAAACCAGGATGCTCCTGCTTGTGGATGATCCCCAAGCCTTTGCGTTACACACTTTCCAACCAAGCTTTATTTTACTCCTCTCACTGCACAAACCCTGCTGCGCCCCCTCACCCCTTCGTGTCCACGAAGTGGCACAGCATGGCATGGCAGTGAATCTGAGAATGCAGATGGGCAGTAGGTGAGCGAGCACTAAGAGTGAATGAACAGCCCTGAGATGCAGCTTGTCCAGAGTGAGAGCTCAGTTGCTTGTCCCAATTTTCAAAATGCCCCTACACTGCAGCCTGATGCTAGTTGCTGGTATGCTGTGAAATGCAATGTTCTTCCAGAGAGCACTACCTGTGCATGGTAGAAAGGCCAGCAGATGCCAATGACATTGGAGGAATAGTGTACGCACCTGGTGTCTGCTGATAGTGCCCAGACTGCGGTTCAGTTTCAGGCAAGACAGAGTTTATCAGAGCAATTAGTGAGCTGAATACACCAGCTATATGATGTGGTTTCATTGTCAAGTTTTCCGAACTCAGAGCATGATTGGTGAATTTGGTAAGATGGGAAGTTGATTATTAATCAGGTGGGTTGTGGTTTAACAAGGCTGTTCAGCATGCTTTAATCCCCATCAACTGGTATATTGCCACTATCTTGTGAAAAATCTTGCCAAGCTGTTTGTGAAAAGCACATAAGGTAGAACCAGATGATCTTTATGTTGAAATGGGCCTTGCTGGATTCTTATCTGAATGTTCCACATGTCACCATAGCCAATGTTACTCAATCTCTATGAGATTCTGCCCATGATGCTCATTTAAATTTTTTGTGCTTAACAGTTATGCAATTGCCTGGAAGAACATACTCAATTGTTTGTACCTCGAAAAGTTGCTATGTATGTCAAAGGAGTTCACTTTATATGCTACAAGTGACCTCATACCTCAAACTGATAGGAAGGTCAGAGTATATGGACTTTGCTCAGAATGTTGATATCATTGCTGGAGTGTGGCACAGGATTGCTAATGCTACTGGAACAGCACAATCCACTGTTATTTTGTATTCTTTATCCCAAAACTGTCAGCTTTGCTTATTTGGTACAACACTCAGTATACAGTTATAGAAGTTTGCACATTCAAGCCTCGGGGGGGAAATCAAATGTATTAATCAAGGCTGACGCTTTAGAGTGTTTCTGTGGTACTGAATTGCTGTGCTGTCAGATGTTTAGATGGGTAAAAGATTCTATTGCACCCATCCAAAGAAGAGGAGGAGAATTCTCAGGTGTCACGGCTAACATTTATTTTGCAAGCTATCAACATTAACTTGTCATTTATTTCATTGCAGACTTACTGTGTGCAAGTTAGTTGCTGGTTTGTATTTTCTATAATACTGAATACATCGAAATATTTTATTGGCCATGAAACATTTTTGGACAACTGAAGATATGAAAGAACTTATCGAGTGATAAAGGTCCTTCAGTGCAATTGGATTCCAAAAGTAATTACCCCTAGTTTGAGTACTTTGATTCATTTCTGTGAGATCCGAACGGTGCAATATAAATTCAATTCCTTCTTAAAACTTTGTCAGGGCCAGCAACATTTGCATAAATATGACAGTTAAAGTTGAATGTGTTAAATATGATATCCATTTACAAAGTTAAAACAACAAATTAAGAAATACTTCAGAAAGGTTTAGTCTATTTAAAGTAAATAATTATTTATGAAGTAAACATAATGAAGCATAATAAGGTTTGAATTTAAGAGCATTGAAGCTTCAAATATAATGGTGTGTTTCATAATCAATTCAAAGTTGTAACTTTTAATTTAAAAGAAAGTACTAATTACAGGTTAAAAATAATAGGAGATGAATGTGTGTCATCCATTGCGCTGATACTATGTCACTCACTTGGATTCTCCCAACTACTCCATTTGTTTTTCTTCATCAAGAATCAAATATGGAGGGAAAGCCTCTTATACCTGGTTTAAAAAAGGTGGGTTATTGTTAACTTTCAGAAGGTATTACAAAAACAAATGAAAAACCTGGTGTTAGCAACAAATCATTAACTTGTGCTTGTGCTTGTGCCAGTTTGGTTTGCTATTTTGGTTGCAGTCTCTGTCATCTCTAGATAGCCCTCCTCTCACTGAGGGGTTGGTGGTCAGGCAATGAAATTATGAAGACCGAGTGGAGGTACTCCACACTGGACAATGGAGGACAATCTGTGATGATAAATGAGATTTCTAAGATGCGAATGTAGTTGCAAAATGCTTGGGTTACCATGATGCATCTGCAATTCATTCTAATTTTAAATTTGGAACAGATAAATCCCAGCAAAAATGGTTTCACTGAGATTGACACCACCAATTCTTCAAATTCCACCCCTCCCTACCCCCCAACCACCACCACTTTCATTTTCTCATCGAGACTAACTTCATCTCAAGCTTCCTCACACCCTACCCTGAAACTTCATTTTTCTCTAGTCTGGTTTCTGTGTACCGCCATGCTGTTTATGGTCCCAACTACTGATTTAAACTCATGACCATCTTAACTTCCTTCTGGGTGCCATGGTAGTTGATAATGTAAATAGATCCATCTTCTAAAGTATTGCTCCCCTACCTTTCATCAATTCCTTCCTCCACAAACTCCTTACTTTAAAAGTTCACCATTTGACCCTTTTTTGTTTTTGAAAATGACTGCTTCTTTCTAACCTCCCTCTCCAATCCTGAACATGTCATCTCCCAAACCTATAATCTTCTCTCTCACACATCGTATTCACAGTCCCTCTTTAACAGACCTCCATGATTGGTTAATGGTTAATTCACAAATGTATCTTCTGTAATTGTGACCTTGATGCATAATTAACTCATTATCCTCCTTGACCTTTTGATAGTCACATTTGACCACACCATCCTCTAACATCTCATCATTATTGTCCAATTCAAGCAGCTGATCCTTGGTTAATTCCACTCTTATGTATTTGATCATGGCCAAATCATTTGCAATGGTTTTTCTTCATGCTCTCTAGGCCTTCTCCTCATCCTCATCCAAACATATTTTGGTGCTATCATCTACAGATGATGCAGCTTCTGGTGGGATGAAGAATGGAAGAGCAACAGTAATAGGACATTCTACAGTTAGGGGAATAGACATATTTTAGTGGCCACAGACATGATTCCAGAATGATATGTTATGCCTCCCTGATGCCGAGAACAGGGATATCTTGGAGAAGCTACAGAACATTTTTTTGGGGGAGGGTGAAGAGCCAGAGGTTGTGATCCACATTGGTGCAAATGACACAGTTAAGGTCTGAAAAGTAGAGTTTAGGGAGATAGGCAAGAGACTGAAAAGCAGGATTCTAAGCAGTAAACTCAAGATTGCTCCCAGTATCACATTCTCACGAGTCCAGAAATGGGAAGATTGAGTGAATGGACACATGGATGGAGAAATGGTTCCCAAAAGGTGGGATTCAGATTTCTGAGGCATGGAGACTAATACTGGAGCAGATGGGATCTGAAGAAGGAAGACATTTCACACTTTAGAAGAACTGGGACCAAAATTCTTGGGGGGAGATCTGCTCATGTTGCTAGGGAGGGTTGAAACTAGTTTGTTAGGGGATAGGAATCTCAGAGGGATTTTGGACAGAATAAAGATAAAGCTGTTTATGGGAAATAAAAACAGAGATTGAAAGTAGAAGGCAGTAAAAACAAATCTTAGAATTGACCAATCATTAATTGGTCAATAGTGTTAAACACAGAATAGCGTTAAAAAGGCAGAATTGAACACAGAGTCATATAGAACATATGCTAACCCTTTGGTCCAACTTGTCCATGCTGATCAGATATCTCAAACTTACCTAGTCCCATTTGCTTGCTTTGGTCCGTGTCCACATCATTCACAACAAGATAGATGAATTGATGGTACTAGTGGGAATGAAAAGAAATTATTTCAAATTACTACAGAGATGTGGCTGCAGGATCACAAAGATTGGGAATGGAGCATCGAAGGATATTTGACATTTGGGAGGGATAGGCATAAGGAAAATAAAATGGTTGTTGCTGCATGGGGTAGGAGGATCTCTGATCAGAAGTACTGGATGTAGAATTCAGGTGAAACAAAGCAACAGCAAGGGGCAGCAAACGTGGGTAGGAGTGATTTATTGGCCACTAAATATTAGTAGCAATGTACAACATGGTATACATCAGGAAATTAAAGATTAGTACCAAGGAAAGTGTAGAAATGATGAGTGTAGACTGGGTAAATCAACTAAACACCATTACTGTGGAGAAAAAATTCCTGGAATGTTTCTTGAGATAGTATTCTGAAGCAATTTATTAAGACACCAACTAGGGCACAGGCTATTTTAGATTATAGTATAATGCAAAGTGAAAGGACTAATTAACAATCTTGTTGTAAAAGAACCTTTAGATGAATAGTATCCATTTTAGAACATAGAACATAGAACAGTACAGCACAGAACAGGCCCTTCAGCCCACAATGTTGTGCCAACCACTGATCCTCATGTATGCACCCTTAAATTTCTGTGACCATATGCATGTTCAGGAGTCTCTTAAATGTCCCAATGACCCTGCCTCCACAACGCATTCCATGCTTTCACAACTCTCTGTGTAAAGAACCCGCCTCTGACATCCCCTCTATACTTTCCTCTAACCAGCTTAAAATTATGACTCCTCGTGTTAGTCATTTCTGCCCTGGGAAATAGTCTCTGGCTATCGACTCTATCTATTCCTCTCATTATCTTGTATACCTCAATTAGGTCCCCTCTTCTCCTCCTTTTCTCCAATGAAAAAAGTCCGAGCTCAGTCAACCTCTCCTCATAAGATAAGCCCTCCAGTCCAGGCAGCATCCTGGTAAGCCTCCTCTGAACCCTCTCCAAAGCATCCACATCTTTCCTATAATAGGGCGACCAGAACTGGATGCAGTATTCCAAGTGTGGTCTAACCAAAGTTTTATAGAGCTGCAACAAGATCTCACGACTCTTAAACTCAATACCCCTGTTAATGAAAGCCAAAACACTATATGCTTTCTTAACAACCCTGTCCACTTGGGTGGCCATTTTAAAGGATCTATGTACCTGCACCCCAAGATCCCTCTGTTCCTCCACACTGCCAAGAATCCTATCCTTAATCCTGTACTCAGCTCTCAAATTCGACCTTCCAAAATGCATCACCTCGCATTTATCCAGGTTGAACTCCATCTGCCACCTCTCAGCTCATCTCTGCATCCTGACAATGTCCCGCTGCAGCCTACAACAGCCCTCTAGACTGTCAACGACACCTTTGTGTCATCTGCAAACTTGCTGACCCATCCTTCAATCCCCTCATCCAAGTCATTAATAAAAATTACAAACAATAGAGGCCCAAGGACAGAGCCCTGTGGAACACCACTCACCACAGACTTCCAGGCAGAATATTCTCCTTCAACTACCACTCGCTGTCTTCTGTTGGCCAGCCAATTCTGTATCCAGACAGCTATGTTCCCCTGAATCTCATTCCTCCTGACCTTCTGAATGAGCCTACCATGGGGAACTGTATCAAATGCCTTGGAATTTTACATGAAGCTTGAAAAAAGGTGTACTTAAATCTGATACTATGGTCTTAAGTCTCAACAAGACCTTTATAAAGGTATATAGAGAAAGTTGGCAGTGCTGACTGAAAAAATACATCGAACGTTGACAGAAATGTTTTGTATTCGAATAAATGTTATCAAAAACATGCATTCCTTAATGGCAAAAATACTTAATAGGAAAAGCAAGAGAGCCATGGGTAACGCTGGAAGGTAAAAAAAACAGGATTAGATTTTTTTTAAAAAAGGATTTGTAGTTGCCAAAAATAAATGTTGTAAGGCCAAGGATTAAGAATTTAAATGAATGAAAAAAAATGAATTCAATAATAGACAACCAAGACATTGCTAAAGAAAAAGAATAGAATATAAATGTAAAATAGCAAATAACATTAGGTCTAATTGGAAAAGCTTCCAAAGGTGTGTAAAAAGGAAGATTAGTAAAGATAAATGTGTTTGATAGGCAAAGACAGGAGAATTAATACTGACAAACAAAAATAGCAGAAATGCTTGCTTTTAGGGGAAGGCATAGTGTGTCTCACTGAAGTAATTACAATTCAAGGGTCAAGTGAGAGTATGACTTGAAAGAAATTAATATTAGTAAGATGATAGCATTGGGGAAATTAATGAGACTAAAGATTGACAGATCTGTGGGACAAGATGCCTGAGAGTGTTGAAAGAGATAGCTATAGTGAAACCAGATGCATTGATGATCATCTTTCTAAATGTTATTAATTCAGCAATAGCACCTGCAGATTGGAAGGTTTCAGATGTAACCCCCCTGTTTGACACAGGGTCAGAGGAAACAAATTAATCTGATGTCAGCAGGAGGGAAAGTACTAGAATCTGTAAAGGATATAATTACTGGATAATTATAATTACTAGAAAGTACTTATTTGATTGAACAGAGTCAGCACAGATTTACGAAGGGTAGGTCATCACTGACAAACCTGAATTTTTTTTTGAGGGTGTTACTGGGAGAGCATTTAAATGAAAGAACCAGTGGATATGCTGGATTGCATTTCAAAAGATTTTTAATAAAGGTCCTGCACAGGAGGTTAGGAAACAACATTAAAGCATCTAGGATGGTGGTAATGGATTCAGGGTTGGTTTACAGGCAAAAAGAAGAAATAAGAGAGTCATTCTTAGGGTTGGCGGGCTATTTCCAGTGTGATATCTTAAAGATCAATCCTAGGGCCAGGCTGTTTATAATCTGTATCAATAATGTGCATGTGGAGGCCAATTGTAGTATTTGCAAGAATGCAGATGGTACAAATGTGAATAGTGAGGAAGATATAAAGAGGCTTCAGTGGGATTTATCAGGCTGAGTGAGTGGGCAAGAGCATGATACATGGAATATACTGAAGGTAAGTATCCACTTTGGTATGAGGAACAAAGCTCGAAAATATTTCTGAAATGCTGAGAGGTTAGAAAATCACGATGTTCAAGTAGAACTAAGTGACCTTGTTCATAAGTCAGAATAAGTAATTCTGAAGGAAGATACTCTATTAACCTTTCTTGAAAGAGTACTCGAGTACAGGAGCAAAGAATTCTTGTTTTAATTGTACAGATCGATGATAAAACCGCACCTGGAATATTATGTGCAGTTCTGGTCTCAGAACATGAGAATAATAAAGAGGTCCTCTTAAAGTCTGAATGGGTGTATTTTGCATCTAGTGCCGCTGGCAAGAGTTTTGAACTTACAATTTTTAATCAAACTGTAACCAATAGGAGCTGTGTGTAGTTATTTTGATACTTGCCAATGAAACTGACTCAAGTGTTTCTTTTGCAGGTTGAGGGCCAATATGGCTCAATGAAACATTGTGTACTGGCAAAGAGGACAACATTTGGAAGTGTCCAGCAATATTTGGCCTTAATGATTGTACACGTGCTGAAGATCTTCAGGTGACTTGTAGATAAGTTAATGATTTGTAATACACTTTGAGGCCCAGATTTTCATAACAATCGATATGCTCTACATCTGCACTGATGTATATGATTCCTACATATCTCACCCTAGGATGCCTTTGGTGGTAAGGAGGGGACCAGGGTGGGGTTTGGTGGGAGGCAGCAGGAGGCAGATTACCTTTCATGGGCTAGGAACTTTAAAGCAACCAAACTGGTCAAGAACTTTAAGATGTTAAAGCTGTCAAGAATTGTCAGACATGTCAAGAACTGTTAAAATGTGTTTAAGTAGGCTGATTTTCTCAATACAACATAGTCTTCAACATTAAATTGAAGTAATATAATTTTATTTTCTACTATATGCATGGGTACTAGTCACTAGATGAGTCAGAAAGGTAGGGGAAAGGGTAGAATTATGGGTAGTATGAGTTGATACTCAGTCAGCATATAGAGTGAGGGGCCATTTCTTTTCAGGAGGTATGAAGGGTCATGGAGGATGGATAGAGAGCATTAGATAGCATGGATGGGGAATGTGGAATATCTGAGAATGAGGGCGAGAGGAATGTCTTCATTTTATTCTTTTTCAAAAACGTTTGGCTATGATGCTGAAGCCGAGGCAAGCTTTCTGCCCATTTCAGCAAGGAACCGGAAGGCCTCCTCCTCCCATCCTAGTTTTCCAATGCCCAGACTGAAACAATGAGTGTGGAAAGCCATGTTTAAAGGCGGTGTTCCTGCAACTGTAACTTCTCCTGCCTCTATGCATCTGACCTGGGAACAAAAATCAGGACCTAAACATTTTTTAATATTAGGTCGATGGATTAAAAAAAGTTTTCTTAAAACATGTCAATAATGTCTAAAATAAGTAATTATCTTTTTATCCTTTCAAAGGAACACCTGCTTCTTGAATTTAAATTAACATGTGAAGTTTTGTCATAGATCACATTTGCATTGTGCTTTTTGTATTATGCACACAGTAGGATGAGTCTGTTCAATTTACTTCTAAAAGTAAATTCAAAAGTAATAACAACTAAATTCAAAATAGCTGTGCATGATCCTTAAACTTAAGTATTCTTCAATGGCAGATTGAATTTGTATTTTGTCTTCGAAGTGGAAAACATTCGAACTGTGGTAGAACCCTGATTATTTCAGATTATTTTTATTTGGCAATAGCCCAATAGGACCCTCCCTATGTTACAATGGGAGAACTTTCAGAAAATTGCCAGGTCAACATCGTGTGAACCAAATGGCATTAATGGGTGGATCTACTAACATTCATGGCACTGGATATTAGACTTGTTTCCATTTTTAAGAGATAGGTGTTTTTTTTTACCCTGAATGATTAAAAGAATTTTAACTCATAACAGAGGACTGGTGACAGCTCAAATGAATATTCAGTTATCAAATTTAGTTTGTTTTATAATAGTGCAGAATTTTGGAAATAAATATACTTGCTTATGCCTACGTTCACGTTTAATATTTCCAAATGCCTGAAGATATAGTGTAAATCTGACCTAGGTTCCAGCAGTGTCTCCAGAATTGGTTTTATTCTCAGTTCATGCACT
Organism: Chiloscyllium punctatum; assembly: GCF_047496795.1. Taxonomy (NCBI): domain Eukaryota; kingdom Metazoa; phylum Chordata; class Chondrichthyes; order Orectolobiformes; family Hemiscylliidae; genus Chiloscyllium; species Chiloscyllium punctatum. Next base: position 30,745,039 of record NC_092765.1, read on the forward strand.
CTACAAACACAAAAGCTGGGTTATGGTTTCAGCAGATGGTATTATAGGATAAGTCTGATCCCAGAACATTGGATTGTCAGTCAGGCTTGCCATGTAGCACACTTGTTCAGACAGGATGGACGTGTACGGACGCTGTGCTTGTTTCAATTCAACAAAACGGTGATATATCCAATTGCATGTAGCTGATTTCTTAGGGCAATGCCCTGACCAGAGTCAGCCTACCTGGTTCGAAATTTAAAAGACATTTGGAAGTTAACAATCAGTCAATCATTAACTACAGTCCTCTCCACAAAAGCACATCCACCAAATCAAATTTCGCTTGTCAACCATTGTTATTCTTGTAAATTGTCCTGATAAGTGCAAGACAAAAGGTTCAACAAAAAGTGTCTTTTTTCACCAATACTCAAGTTTTCTGTACAAACATTTTTTTTTATTCAATCATGGGATGAAAGCATCACTGGCTAGGACAGCATTTCTTGCCTCTTTCTAAATTGCCCAGAGGGTAGTTCAGAAACAACCAGACATTGCTGTGTGTCTGAAGTCACATGCATCCCAGTCTAGGTAAGGATGGCAGACTGTATTCCCTTTCCTGAAGTATGTTCATTACAGATAGGTTATGACTGTTATGAAGAGTAGGATGAAAACCAACAAGAGATTTCAGGAGAGGTAGACGTTTAGAAGGCAGCAACAGTGACTTTTTAGAAGAACTGATGATTGGAGATGGAGCACAGAGGACATTTTTCGGAGAAAAATAGTAATTGGTTTTGAGTAAAAGGAAAATAATGCCTGTGGAAACAGAAAGATTTGCAATATCAACTGGCATGAACATGAGGAAAATGCATATTTTCAAATTATGATACATATTATTTTGAAGTTAAGTTCTACCTCATGAAGTTAAGTTCTACCACATGTGACAAGAGTTTTTGTTATTTGGCTTCACTTATTTACATTGCCCCATGAATCAGCAATTATTTGTTTGTTTTGTAGAACACCATTAGTGTTGTAAAATTTGACTAAATTAAAGACCAGATTATAGTCCAACATGTGTTATTTATAACTTGATCCACCCTAGTCCAACACCTACACCTCCAAATTATAAAAATTTGATGAGTAATAATTTGTGTGACAAGAAGAAATCAAAACTAATTTTGTCAAGAACATGAAATAAACATGGAAATCTATTGTATAGTCACATGGCATTCCAAATTGAAAGATTGACAATGACCTAACCTAACTATAAGTGACATGCTAATGTGAATAGAGTCAAAAAACCAGTCATCTTTCACACCACCTGGGACAGCAGGGTAACCAGAGTCCTTTGATTGACCATTTAAGAATAGAGCCATAGAGTAAGAGAAATGTATAGCATGGAAACAGACCCTTCAGTCCAACCCATCCATGCCGACCAGATATCCTAACCTAATCTAGGTCCCATTTGCCAGCATTTGGCACATATTCCTCTAAACCCTTCCTATTCATATACCCATCCAAATGCCTTTTAAATGCTGCAATTGTACCAGCCTCCACCACTTCTTCTGGCTGCTCATTCCATACATGCACCACCCTGTATGTGAAAACGTTGCCCCTTAGGTCCTTTTTATATCTTTCCTATCTCATACTAAACCTACGCCCTCTAGTTCTGGATTCCACCACCCCAGAGAAGAGACTTTGTCTATTTATCCTCTCCATGGTCTTCATGATTTTATAAAACTCTATAAGGTCACCCCTCAGCCTTTGATGCTTCTGCAAAAAACCACGCCAGCCTATTCAGCCTCTCCCTATAGCTCAAATCCTCCAACCCTCATAACATCCTTGTCGATCTTTTCTGAACCTTTTCAAGTTTCACAGCATCCTTTTGATAGACCACCCTCTGTCTTCTACCACCAAGCCAGTTCTGTATCCAAATGGCCAGTTCTCCCTGTATTCCATGAGATCTAAGTTTGATAACTAGTCTCCCATGGAGAACCTTGTTAAATGCCTTACTGAAGTCCATATAGATTATGACCACCGCTCTGCCCTCATCAATCCTCTTTATTACTTCTTCAAAACAAATCTCAATCAAATTTGTGAGACATGATTTCCCACGCACAAAGCCATGTTGACTAACCCTAATCAGCCCTTGCCTTTCCAAATATATGTACATCCTGTCCCTCAGGATTCCCTCCAACAACTTGCCCACCACCGAGGTCAGGCTCACTGTCTATTATTCCCTGGCTTGTTCTTACCACCTTTCTTAAATAGTGGCACTGCGTTAGCCAACCTCCAGTCTTCTGGCACCTCACTTGTGACTATCGACGATACAAAAATCTCAGCAAGAGGCCCAGCAATCACTTCCCCAGCTTCCCACAGTTCTCGGGTACACCTGATCAGGTCTTGACGATTTATGATTTCAAGACACCCAGCACCTCCTTCTCTGTAATACAGACATTTTCAAGATGACCCCATCTATTTCCCCACATTCTGTATCTTCCATGTCCTTCTCCATAGTAAACACGGATGCAAAATACTTGTTTAGTATCTCCCCCTTCTTCTGTGGCTCCACACATAGCCTGCCTTGCTGATCTTTGAGGGACACTATTCTCTCCCTAGTGACCCTTTTGTCCTTAATGTATTTGTAAAAACCCTTAGGGTTAAGGAGAATCCAATTGGCCAAAGTTATCTCATGTCCTCCCTTTTCCCTCTTAAGTACACTCCTACTACCTTTATATTCATCTAAGGATTCACTTGATCTATCCTGTCTATACCTGACATATGCTTCCTTCTTTTCCTTAACCAAAACCTCAACTTTGAGTCATCCAGCATTCCCTATACCTACCAGCCCTTCCTTTCACCCTAACAGGAATATATCTCATTTCTGAAGGCTTCCCATTTTCCAGCCATCCCTTTACCTGCAAACACCTGCCCCCAATCAGCTTTTGAAAGTTATAAAGTCAGAGAGATGTACTGCACAGAAACAGATCCTTTGGACCAATTCGTCCATGCTGACCAGATATCCCAATCTATTCTAGTCCCACTTATCAGCAGCCGGCTCATATCCCTCCAAAACCTTCCTATTCATATACCAATCCACATGCCTTTTAAATGTTGCAATTGTACCAACCTCCACCAGTTTCTCTGGCAGCTCATTCCATACACGTACCACCCTCTGCGTGAAGAGGTTGAACGTTAGGTCTCTTTGATATCTTTCCCCTCTTACCCTAAACCTATGCCCTCTAGTTTTGGACACCTCCACCACAGGGAAAGGACCTTGTGTATTTACCCTATCCATGCTCTTCAAGGTTTTATAAACCTCTATAACATCACCCCTCAGCCTCCAATGGTCCAGGGAAAATTGCCCCAGCCGACCTGGAGATTGGCAAATGTGGTACCACTATTTAAGAAAAACGGTAAGGACAAGCCAGGGAACTATATACTGGTGAGTCTGACGTGGGTGGTGGGCATGTTATTGGAGGGAATCCTGAGGGACAGGATGTACGTGCATTTGGAAAGTCAAGGACTGATTAGGGGTAGTCATCATGGCTCCACGCGTGGGAAATCATGTCTCACAAACTTGAGTTTCTTGAACCAATAAAGAGGATTGATGAGGATAGAGCAGTAGACATGATCTATATGGACTTCAGTAAGGCGTTCGACAAGGTTCCCCATGGGAGACTGGTTAGCAAGGTTAGATTTCATAGATTACAGGGAGAACTAGCCATTTGGATATAAAACTGGCTCAAAGGTAGAAGACAGAGGGTGGTGTTGGAGGGTTGTTTTTCAGACTGGAGGCCTGTGACCAGTGGAGTGCCACAAGGATCAGTGAAGGGTCCACTACTTTTCATCATTTATATAAATGATTTGAATATGAACATTAGAGGTATATTTTGTAAGTTTGCAGATGACATCAAAATTGGAGGTGCAGTGAACAGTGAAGAAGGTTACCTTAGATTACATGGTATCTTGATGAGATGGGCCAATGGGCTGAGCAGTGGCAGATGGAGTTTAATTCAGATAAATGTGAGGTGCTGCATTTTGGGAAAGCAAATCTTAGCAGATTTACACTTAATGGTAAGGTCCTAGGGAGTGTTGCTGAACAAGGAGACCTTGGAGTGCAAGTTCATAGCTCCTTGAAAGTAAAATTGCAGGTAGACAGGATAGTGAAGAAGGCATTTGATATGCTTTCCTTTTATTGGTCAGAGTATTGAGTATAGGAGTTGGGAGGTCTTTTTGCAGTTGTACAGGATGTTGGTTAGGCCACTTTTGGAATATTGCTTGCAATTCTGGTCTCCTTCCTATCGGAAAGATGTTGTGAAATTTGAAAGGGTTCAGGAAAGATTTACAAGGATGTTGCCAGGGTTGGAGGATTTGAGCTAGAGGGAGAGGTTGAATAAGCTGGGACTATTTTTCTTGCCTAATACCATCAAAATTATCCTTCCTCCGATTTAGAACTTCAACTTTTAGATCTGTCTATCCTTTTCCATCACTGTATTAACACTAATAAAATTATAGTCGCTGGCCCCAAAGTGCTCACCCACTGACACCTCAGTCACCTGCCCTGCCTTATTTTCCAAAGGTAGGTCAAGTTTTGCACCTTCTCTAGTAGGTACATCCACACACTGAATCAGAAAATTTTCTTATACACACAAATTCCTCTCCACCTAAACCCTTAACACTATGGCAGTCCGAGTCTACGTTTAGCTTTTTAATAGTTGTGGGTGAAGGAAGTCCTGCTCACCCAGACCTTAATTGGTGAGATGCTGACAGAGTTGGTAAGCGTCTTACCATGCTCAATTCACCCAATTGTTTTTCCTTTTCGCCATCTATCTCACCACTTCCAGGGAGGGGAAATTGCAGACAAAGAAACATAATATAAATGGCAGGTCTTGGCATGGATATGTTTAAATGCTAAAAAAATAACAAGTTAAACACCCGAAAAATGGCTTTGTTTCCTGAAAGTCTGGCACAATAAGAGGGGAAGCTCTGATCAAGCACAATTGAAGGGAATTTGTAGCTCAAAATTAAAGAAGGCTTTGAAATATGTCTGGACAGAGTTTGAAAAACAGATGCCACATGAGACTCCATTGGGCCAGTCACTTTCCTGACTTTATAATGACGACGTTGGTATCATATAATTAGCATTGACATCAGCAGAATCTCTACCAGAGTATAAGTGAATGTGTTTCTACTACATGTTAAGAAAGAGCCTCCAAGTTGCAGCACGTGACAATCAAAAGCTTACTCGACATAATACCGCAGTTGCATTGCAGCTGCATACGCAATTGTCAACCTTTCACCTCCTAATCAGTGAGTCAGCTGGGCTGTTGATGTTTTGTTGTTGTTGCTAGTAGCAATAGAATATAAAGCAGTGTAACTTTAGGAAGTTAGTCAGTACAGAGCAAAGGAAAGTTGGAATCACAAGTGAGCTGGGGGAAAATAGAAAATGGTAAGTGCTCCTTTTTGATCATAATTCCATATTTCAGACTGTAGTCTCAGTTTTAAAAACTGTTTTCTAAAAAGATATGTTGACCTAGACATGTTTTCTACTGTTGTAGTATGTTTTTGTCATGTCATTTGTAGTGTGTTTTTTAAATGGCATGTTCGTGTGAATATGATATTTGTTGAATGGTGTATGTTGGCTTTTGTATAAATTAGTTTGGTTTTTTGAGGTGTGTTGATGTGGTTATACTGTGTTTAAGGCTACTATATCTGATACATATGTAGTGTGTGTGATGTACGTGTATAGTTGTTTCTATAATGTGTTGGTGGTATATGTGTTGCGTGTCATGTTGATTTGTGTTTAGTCTAGTATGTGTATATATGTTTGTAACATGTGCTGTGTGAAGGTTGTGCGTTTTTGGGTGTTGCTGTATCTTCATTGCAAACTCTTTCATGACAGCAGCATTAGCGCTATCTAATTCATCTTTAAAACAAAGGTAGACAACTCCAGATGTTATTAATAAATTTGCCCAGGTGTGTCTCAACACCAAAGCTGTCAAATTAGTACAAACACAAGCCAGTACCAATGCAAACAGTCCCAACTTGATTAAGAAGTATATTGGGATAGATTTTACAACAAAACAGTACTCTCTCTAATCCTACACAGCTCCTTAAGTTTACAATACTTCCCAAAGCTCTTGTAGATTTGCGTAGCCATTTGCTTTGTGTCTGTCTCACTGCAAAGCTGCTTTGTCTCTCTCTCTCTCTCTCTCTAGAGAGTCAGTGGGTCTCTGCCTCTCGCCATGTCAGTCTCCTCAGAAGGTCCGAGACGAATGAAGAGAGCAGTCTGTGGGTGGACCCTATTTCTATATCTTTTACATGATTTCTTAAATGTTTTTAAGATGTGACATCAGAGTTTTACTTGGCCAACGTACTCAGCATCCCCTGCTGTTTGGCCAAGTTAGTGTTACGAAACGAGGTAAACGCCTCTGCTAATTTAAACCAGCCACACAGAAAAAAAGTTCACCTCATGCTGCAATCTGTTAAAATTTGAGAGGCAAAAAACTATCCCATAGGTCACTACTTAAAGTAAAAATTAACAATTTTATTCTTTATGACCAACAGAGAATATTAAAACAACAGCTATTTACAACTCCTTTCTTGTTAACCTATCTTTTACCACCCACTCTACAGTACTGGTCCAATAAAAAAATCCTGATTAAGATTTACAAAAAAAAATCATGTTTCAAAAAAAACCAGTCAGCTTTGTTGATTTTCCTCTGTAGGTTTTCTCTCAATCGGCTTCGATGTTCTGCTGCACAAACTTCTTATTGACAATACCTTTCAGAGAATTGTTCTGGTGGCAGTCTGTACTTATTAGTGGCTCGGCAGTTCTCCCCCTGACTGTTCAAAATGTCTGGTTTTATACCCCAAAACACTGGATCATTTCATTGGTTTTTATGTCATCAAATTTCTTGGGGCATAAATTTAAACTGATTGGATGAATTTGAATTTATTTTTGTTCCACAGCAACACACATTCCAGCTATTTGTTTCGACCAAGAGTTACATTTTTCCTTGTTCAGGACACTGCGCTTTCAGTCCTTGCTAGCTTCCTCTCTCTCAAAAAGTACAGTTCACACCTACACTTTAGAACACTGGCAGTTGTGTTTTGGCAGCCAAATGGCTGCTACATGAGACAACCCATTTCTATCCCTGCTTATTAGGTCATGTTCTGGGTTGGTTTTGTAATGAAGTACATGGATTAGCTGTCAGATTGTAGGAGGGTACTTATCAAAGTAGAGGACAGAGTTTTTGGTCTGATGTTGAACTCAATATAGAGTCCAGAAGACTGTAAACTGCCCAAATGGAGAAAAAGAGGTGCCATTGCCCCATTTTTGTCAGACAAAGAGTCAGGGGCAAATGGAAAGGTGGAATTTGAAACATAGATTAGCTGTGATTTTGCAGAGTGGCAGAACAGGCTTGATGGGTCAAACTGCATATTTCTGCTGCTAGTTCATAGGTTTGTATGTTTTCATTGCAAGAATAGAAGTGGGAGATACCAATCCATGTGACCCAAAGTCAATTTATTAGTCTCATTCTGCCCAAGTTTCTCTCAGAAACCTGTATGAATTACTAATATGAATGTTTAATTTTCTTCATCCTCTAAATTTAAAAACATGTTATATCAAGATAAGTTCAAATTCCAGTTTGGCATAATTGAAAGAGACAAATCAAATATTTGCCAATTCTCTGATCTTATAACCAAGACAATATTTATTCTTAATATAGTTTCTATGGGTGTTACCAAGATGAGATCAGGCATAGATAAACATGATCAGGCATATCATGCAAGCAGCCATTTAATAAACAGTTCATAGGCTTCAGGAGGTGAGACTGATGAACTGATGACAGATCCTAGTAGGAAAGGTTTAACTCAATCATGTAACAAAATGTATAAAGTGCAATTCTAAATTCAAATGTAGATTTCTGATTCAATGGCATAAATTTTAACATACAGATAAATTTCACTTTGGGAAGGAGAGGGTATGGTTAGCACTGTTAACACTGTTTGATACCAGCCTTGGGCAACTGTGTGGAGTTTGCACATTCTCCCAGTGTTTGCGTGGGTTTCCTCCCCACAATCCAAAGAATTGGATTGGGTTAGGGTGAAGTGGCCATGCTAAGTTGCCCATAGTGTTCAGGGATGTGTAGGTTAGATACATTCATCAGGGACAAAGGTAAGGTAGGGGAATGGGTCTGGGTGGATTACTCTTCGGAGGGTCAGTGTGGACTTGTTAGGCTGAAGGGCCTGTTTCCACACTGTAGCAATTCTAATTCTAATTTTCTGAAAGCTTAGGTATCCTAGAAAAACAAGTTTCACTCTATAGGATGTCTTTAACTGGGAACCCCGTCAGAAGACAAACTGATCAACATGCTGGAGGCCTTTAGGGAGTGAACATTTTCTTAGGATCTCACATTCTCATTAATTTGTCTAGTATAATTCCTAAGTGGAAGTGAATGGTTTGTTTATTAAGTATCTGTAATGCAGAGCTTGCTTGTACTGTACTAATTCCAACCTTGACAACACCCACAATAACTGCACTGTTAACAAGTAAAGTGCAAAATTAGTGAATCACCGAAGTTTTAATTTTTGTTTCAGCTGTATCACTTCCAATTGTAACTTGATTTTTTAAATGAAATTCTATTGAATTATATTTCAAGGATAAAGGCAATTAAGCATCGATTGTAAAGGAGAGGAGCCAGGAATCCCTCTGTCACCATGATGGCAAAATTAATTCTTCTAACTCATACAAAACAAAAACCGACTCTTTACATGAGATCAGTAGCTATCATGGAACAGTCTTTTTACTTTCGGACTGGTTACCTTGCTCCTCAGTGACCTACATCTTAATTTCTTGTTTTGTTGTTCCTATGTTTAAGTTTTATATGAATGGTGAGAAAATAATCCCTTGCAGCTCAGTGTGATATTCTTAATTTGAGCTCATTCGTAGAGTTCATCCTGTAGTTCATCATATAGTAAGCCTGGTAAGTTTCTGTGTAAATAACTAGATATTGAGCAAAAATCTATTTGCAGTGATAACACTAGACTGGAAATCTATTACTTTAAATATTTGTATTTTGTTTGTCACTAACCAGCTCGATATTTATTCATTTTCTAGAACTCTGACCTGAAGGAGAGAATGAAATATTTGCTTTATGTGCAAATTATGTCTGCACAGGTCTTACTTTCAGGTAGGTCTCGTCCGACAATTCATAGTGGGCAATGTAGTGACTCAGTAGTTAGCACTAATAGCTCACAGTAGTAGGGATCTAGGTTCAGTTCTTGCCTTGAGTGACTGTTTGTATGGCGTTTGCACATTCTCCCTTTGTCTATGGTTTCATTCAGGTGCTATAGTTTCATTCCAAAGTTCAAGGAGGTGCAGGTTGGTGGATTGGCCATGGGAAAAATGCAGAGCTCTGGGGATAGGGTGGGGCATGTGGGGTGGTGGGGTGGGGGGGGGGGGGGGTGGTCTAGGTGGGATGGATGTTGGATGTTCTTCCGAGGGTTGGTGTGAAAATGTGATGGGCCAAATATCTGCTTCATCACTTGAATGGATTCTATGACAACATTTTTTGTCTGTAACTCTCGTGAATATTTCCTTGTACTTTTTAAAAATAAATGTTTGGAAGGGCAAAGAAATCATATCAATCTGTTAACAGATGTATCATCAGGAAGCTCTATCATCAAAGCCAGGAACCATTGAATTTAAAGTTCAAGATATTGAACTTTGGATAACAATGGAAGAATTCAGAAATGATCAAAGCTGCAGTTATTGTGTCAATGTTGGTGAACTTGCACTGACATCGTGACTTTCAATAGATTCAATTGATCACTGTAATACATATTGGCTTTCCAGAAAAAGATGTGAAAAAACCATGCAATCTTTCCAGTCTTGAACATTGGAAAGAACAACACTTAATACACTGAACTAAATACAGATTACATTTTGTTAATAGCACATTAACTATCTTGGATTTGCAGTAATTCTTGTTTAAGAATCCCTACAGTGTGGAAACAGGCCCTTCAGCTCAACAAGTCCACACTGACCCTCTGAAGAGTAAGCTCTTGTTTAATGCACAAGATTTTCCCTACTCTTGTTTGATGCACCTAACCTACACATCCCTGAACTCTATGGGCATTTTAGCATGGCCAACTCCCCTGACCTGCACATCTTTGGATTGTGGGAAGAAACCAGAGCACCCAGCAGAAACCCACACAGACACGGGGAGAATATGCAAACTCCACACAAACAGTTGCCAGAGGCTGGAATGAACCCAGGTCCCTGGCACTGTGAGGGAGCAGTGCTAACCACTGAGCCACAGTGCCACTGTACTTCTTTCATGTACTTCTGACTACATATCATATTTTTATTGGATTTAATCCTGACATCTCAGATCTCAGGAGTGTTCATAAACCATATTTTACATGAATCAACATCAGAAAAAAAAAATTATTCTGTTGCTGCTTTTGGAACTTTTATGCACTTAGTTGGCTGCTGCCATTTCTACATGGCTACAAATCACTTCATTTTGGGATACCCAGTAATAAAGAAAGAAAGAAAGATATTTTATAAATGTAATAGAATGAGCAACTCCAAACTTATTTCTACTCTCTTGGCTTTGTCACCACTGCCATGATAGTCTGTCAATTATCCCTAGTCAAAAGATCAAGAATCCTCTGTTTAGAAGGCTGCTTTATGATTTGACCAGATACTCTAAGTTATATTAAAAACTATAGACTGGAAAAAATGTTAATTTTTTATTACCGATTTCCAGGTGCATTTGATGTTGCTGTATCAAAGACTACATTGGTAGGAATTCACAGACAAAGTATTGTCCTTGGATGCAGTTTTACTGTTGATAGTCGTTTACCACTGGACCATGTAATCATCACCTGGCAACGTGCTGAGACGAATGACGTGGTGCACAGTTACTATTATGGCAAAGACCAACTCAGTCAACAGAATGAACAGTATTCAGGCAGAACAAGTCTATTTCCAGAGGAATTCAAACATGGCAATGCTTCATTAAAACTGGCAGGAATGACAGCAGAGGATGCTGGGCAGTATGAGTGCTTTGTTGGCAATATATTGGGAAGTGCCAAAGGGACAATTTCATTGAAATTTGCAGGTAAGTACATTTTATTTGTTCCTAATCATGCAGTGATGATTTTGTTACAAAATCAATGTGATAATTCATGTTTAATGTGCTTAAAATTCATAAGGAGAATAGTCAGGTTGCAATTAACACAAATTAAAATGAATGCAAGATTGCCAAAAGCCTAACATAATGAAGTTAATGTAGGAGATTAAAATCCAGATATAAAAGGAAATTTGTTTGACTGTTCCAATCAAAGGGTGATCAAGATTATAGACATATTTTTGTGACCCAATATAAATCCTTTGTAGAGGAAGGATATCAGGCTGCAAATAGCTTATAGCAACAGCTTCATTCCTTTCCAGAATGTCAGTTTACTAGGGATTCTGCCCTTTTTTATGATAAAGTTATGAATAACAAGTACATGGACATATGATTTTTTTGTTTGATCAACATGTCAAATCCTTGCTCATTTTGAATGCTCAACTGCCTACACTTTACTCAACCCTGCCCTGTTCAAACTGCCATGTCCTGAAGAGGGGTTACACCTAAACTATCGACTTCTCCACCTCCTGATGCTGCCTGGCTTGCTGTGTTCTTCCAGCCTCCTGCCAAACTGCCATGGTGGCAGCATGACTTTTATAACCAAGTGACCTTGCTTTCTGCCTTGAATGCCTAGTCTTGACCAGTTAACCACATCCTGCATTTCTCACTACAGTATCTTCATGCTTTTTCTAACTTAGCAATTTCAATTTCCATCTTCACTTACTTGACCTTCTCTTGGCTATTCTATTGCCACCCACACAATATAACTTCGCATTACAGTATAAAGATTCCAACTTGTATACATAACCACTCCCTTTATCTTATTGCCTCACATGGCTCTCTATTCCCGCCATTTCAAACACAGACAGACAGTTAGTTTCAACCATTTCTATGTATTCCACACCCCTCACATCTTATCACACCCTTTCAAAGTACTTTGTAGACCTCCGTTAACTTGAGTGAAGAACCTACTCAAATCTATCATTAAAGGTAGAGTGGCTGCACACTAGGACAAACGTGAGTGATCCCATATTAAAATAGTCATTTTGGAGTTTTATTTTGAGGAGAAAAGATTATTAATAAAGAGGTGAGTTCAAAGAATTTAGATAGCATTTTGACTTGGCTTAGAAATTGGTTGGATGGTCGAAGTTAAAGAATGGGGCAAATGGAATACACCCTGTAGAACTGTAATGTTGCATTATTATTTGTAACCTATAGATGCGTGTGAAAAGAGAGGGCTTCCTTTGTGTTGTGTGGCTGATTTTTGATTTGTCTAACTGTATTTTGAGATTATATATTAATGCCACGCGGATGCTTCACAAATTATTTAATGTCAACAAAAGCAATTTTCTGTTACTTCTGAATAATGCAAGCAATTCTTCTTTGTAATTCACAGCTTACTATAGGGATCCACAACTGTTCATCAAACTCAAACCATCCGGTTCGACTATCATTCTGGAATCTCAAGGTTATCCTGAACCATCTGTTTTCTGGTACTGTGCAGAAAATAAAAATGTGTCCCTCCAGCCTGAAATTTCATTTATTAAAAGTGAAGATGGTCTTTACTCATTCCAGAGTATTCTTAAACTTGATAACACAATGATGAAATGTAACCATGTGGTTGAAATTCAGAACTCCCTTGTTAACCAGACTGTTACCAGGAAATTCAACATCCTTTTACAACGTAAGTTATTAATTTAGACAATTATTAGTTCAGGTACTTAAGTCAAATTTCCTTAGACATAAATTTTGCCTTAGACATAAATAAAATCTTTGAAACTATTTATCTGAAGAAATGCATAAAAGGTTCAATTTTCCAAACCAGAGAAATGGCTTATACACTAGGAGCACAAATCACAAGAAACCTCAACTTTTTTGCCACAATTTCCTATTCCTAGATTTTAATAAATGGAAAATCACATGAACTGTGACCTACACTCTGTGTTATATTTTCGAAATAGAAAAATGTAACTGCAGTTTCTTGATTTATATTTCCCATAGGCAAGACTGCTCTGGGACATATATTCATAAAAACGAAATTTTAATCACAAAAAAGAGCATTGTAACATTTACCTCTGAATGCAAAATTAATCATTTTTGAGAAATATTCACAGAAACCATAAAATATAATGTGTCAAGTTCAAGGGTATAATTTGCACAGTGCCTTCTCCTAATTTCCCATCTTTACTTCAGCAGAAATCCAAAAGTAAATTATCTGGTGAAAAGGAAACTCTAGTGCACATATTTTGTAGAAGTGAATTAATTTGATGGATTAATATTTATGTTTTTCACTTTCAGAACAAGATATTCAGAACCAAAACTTCAACAAGAACATGTGGATTGCTCTCAACTCCTGTACAATTCTGATATTTGTAGCAATTATTATTCTGATATTGCTAATCTGTAGAAGCAAACATGCTCAACATCAGAAAATTGAAGAAAAAGCGAAGTGTGAGTTTATATGAATGATCCCAGGAATGGAACAGTTGATTTTTTTTGTTTATTCTCAGGTGATTCACAAGACTTTATTATCCACTGTTAGGATGAGCTTTCTTTTTGGACTTCTGCCTTCCGTGTATTGGAGGTTCTTCCACAGTGCTGTTAGCTAGGGAATTACTAGGTGTTGACCCAGCAACGAAAAAGAAACAGTGCTGTATGGTGTAATCAATGTCAAAAGGTAACCTGGAGGTGAGGCTGTTCCATTGCAGCTACTTGTTCATCCCACTGAGTGTTGTAGAAGACACAGCTGAAGAAGCAGCACTTCCTATAAGAATCTACATACTGTAACCACAGTACATCTGCAATGCACATCGTGTAATGTTAGGACTAACTTTCGATATTGAAAAATACAGTTTCTAAGCTGACCAGATCTGTGATCATTTTATGAATGAGTAGCAGGTTATATATATCTCTGGAGTTATGTAGAATTTGTTCGCTGCTTTCCCGTTCCACATCCTTCTAAACCTTCGATTAAAATGCAATAGTAATTGAAGCTCATGAGCAGCTAGCAGTGAGAACATCATGGATAAATAGATGGCTCTGGTTAGCTTAACTTTCAGCTACAGCTTTTCAATGACTGAAGTTATTTCAGATTTGATTATTCCCTGCTGATCATAGGGAAGATTAAGATATATATATAAATCAATCATGAAGCAAACAGTCAGCATCTTATAATTATACAAACAGAAAACAGAGCTGGACAAGCAAAGACTAAACAAAGTCATATAAGTGCTATGATGTACATTGTTGCCAGCAGGAATAGAATATGCTGTTTTCTAATCTACAGTTGAAGGAGACATGTTGAGCTCGAGAAAGTAACAAGTATGGATTACAAGGTCAAAAACTGTGGCCCCAAAAGTTCATCATCTGTGATCCTAGCAGTGGTGCAGAGTTTGGGGTCACTTGTATCCTGCCAGTGTTTGTCAAGTCGTCAAGAAGTTATCTAGTTTTCCTGTGCTGGCGAAACCCAGTGTTATTAAAGATGCATCTTCAATGCAGCTACAATATCTGCCATAGCAAGTGGGTGACTAAGGCTCTCCCCACCTGCCTCTCCGACCTCAGTCATGGACTCTTTTAGCTGCTCTATTCCACAAAGCTATGCACTGAAGAATAGAACTGGAGCTAATGTTTACAAATTTTTATGATTTTTTTTAAAACAGAGATACACATTACAAAAATATCCCTAATCATGTAACAACATTAACTATTTGTAGGCGCACAAGTGAAGGCCCAGTTATTGTCCACCATGTTTGTACAATTAAACACAATTAATATACAATTAACATTGGCTTCCTAATTCGGAGGATGATCAAGTAGGTTTAAAAAAAATTAGTCCAACTTTTGGAATTCATCTGATGGGGCCTTCATCTGGCATCTCAACTCAGTGTTGGGAACCAACACCAGCAGTGCAATTCAAAACCATGTTGTCGTGAGTCCCTGACCCTAGTGTAGCCTTTTTAATATTTGCCATGAAAGGAGAAGATAGAATAATCTATCTACCACTTAAAACAGGGTCTCAGTCATTTTCTGCCTCATTCTTGCCAGAATTGAAGTTGGGCAAAACCTATGTGGACGTGGAGGGCCCAAGAGTTTACACAATATGCCTTACCTTGTTTTATATTCAACATTTAATTTATTTAGAATAAAGACCTGATTTTAAACTAGTACATCCTGTAAGTTTGGTTCATGGTCAGATTGATCTCTTGATTTATAGCCCCTCAATTTTATATTCAAATCACTTCATTGAAGCCCAAAATCAGGCAGGCTATAAATCCCAAATGAGGCCCATTTCTGGCTCAGACATTTGGACGTAACTGTAATCTGATGTGTTTCTATCTGACATTTTGTGAAAAATCCATCAAGAACTTTAAGTTCAACTCTTAACTAACAGAAATAATAATCACTGCCGAAAAACTCCCCACATATTTAAATTATTTCATGTTTATTCTGGCTGCATTATTTTTTATCAGTTTAAAGTATTTTATATTTTTAACACAAATGTATGGAATATGAACTTAAATTTTGTAAGTTTCATGCAAACAATTTTCTAAATAAATTGTCATCCATTTATGTTGTGAGGCTACAGTGTGTGGTATTTTCTTTTTTCAGGGACAAATTTTCTTGAGTGATAAAGCATAATTCACTGCAGCATGAACTCATTAAATTTAAATTATCTAGCAGATTTAAATACATTCAAACATCAGAGAACATTGGAAAACATCTGAGAATTCGTCAAACATTTTAACAAGTCTTGTTATCATGAAGGTGAGGAAGTAGCAAACAAATGAGTGGAAAAACCTGGCAATTCTGCACCCAGCAGAGGCTCTGAGTATTCACAGATCAGATATAGTGCTGCCAGTTACAAACAGTTATGACAATTTAATGTTTTGAATGCTCCTTTTCCCCCCTCATTATTCATCATTACAATTTCATTTCTGCACACTGGACATTCTGTCTCCTCTGAAAGTTGATGGTAACAACAAGCAAACACATCCTTGTTGATCCTGCAAAAGTCTTCCTACCAAAGCCTGGAAGCCTGTGCCAAATCAGGAAAAATCTCAGACTAGCCAAGGAACAGGCTGACAAGATCAGACCTTACAGGCAATGTGCCAGACACAATCATCACCATCCCTGGATATGTTCTGTTCTACCAGAGGAAATAGAATAGTGGTTAACAGTTGGGAAGGAATTAACCTAGAAGGCCTCAATGTGACTCCTGACCACATGAAGTCTCATGGCATCAGGATAAACTTGGGCAAGGGAACTTCCTACTGATTACAACCTACTGTTCCCCACTTCAACTAATAAATCACTGCTCCTCCATGTTGAAAAGCACTTGGTGAAAGCATTAAAAGTGACAAAGTTGCTGACAGCATTCCCTCTAACCAGCACGTGTATGTGCATGGTCAGCTGCTCTGAATTCTGCACACAGCAATTAGTATGATGATACCAATCATGGCACTGATTTCCAATTCCCAAAATCATTGCCACATATGGACCTTGGAGGTCTACACAGAAGAAATGAAAAATGAGGGGAATGCTGGTCCAGAATGTACTCTGGCTGGGGGACTTTGAAGTCCTCACAAAGAGGAGTTTAATAACACCATTACTGAAAAGCTGGTCAAGTCCTAAAAGACACAGCTGCTAGATTTGGTTTACAGCAGATGATGAGAGAATCCATGAAGAAGAGCTGCTTAATCTTCTCACCACTGAACAGGCCACAGACACATCTGATCAATAAGAATGACCACCACACGGTCCTTGTGGAGACAAAAACAAAATATTGAGCTGGAGAAAAATTACAAGAGAAGCCCTGTCTGGAGTATCATACACTATGTGTATCTACACACACTTTCCTGAGACCTGGTTATCTCCAAATACTTTAACTCCTTCTGCACTCCTTTATTTATATCTGTACAAAGTAATTATCAAATGCAGCTCTCCAGTTTAGTGTCAAAGACCCCTCTATTGTTTTGGAATATGTTTGCTGCCTTACTGATGTCAAGAGGACAATGACACAGTGGTGTCAGTGCTGGATTAACAATTCAGAGATTCAGGTAACATTCTGGGTATGTAGGATCAAATGCCATCCCAGCAGATAATGGAATTTCAACTGGAATTAAAATTCTAATGACAACTGTGAAACTATTGTCATGAATATGCATCAGGTTCAGTAATGCCATTTAGGGAAGGAAATCGGACATGCTTACCTGGTCTAGCCCATATGTGACTCCAGACCCACAACAATTTGGGGAACTCTTAAATAGTTTCTAAAATGGCCTAGCAAGACCTTCAATTGCATCAGCCACTAAAATATCTCCAAAAAAACAAATGGACTGATGAATAGCCAACTATTGACTTAGAGTCATAGTGTCATACAACACGGAAACAGATCCTTCACTCCAAATCATCCGCACCAACCAAACATCTCAATCTGACTTAGTCCTATTTGCCAGCATTTGGCCCATATCCCTCCAAACCCTTCCTATTCATGTACCCATCCAGATGCCTATTAAATGTTGTAATTGTACCAGCCTCCACCATTTCCTCTGGTATCTCATTCCATATACCACTGCCCTCTGTGCAAAAATGTTATCCCTCAGATCCTTTTTAAATATTTTCCAATTCACTTAAACCTATGTGCTCTAGTTTTGGACTCGACCACCCGAGGGAAAAGATCTTGCTATCCACCCTACCTGTGCTCCTCATGATTTTATAAACCTCTAAGGTCACCTCTAAACCTCAGCCAATGACACACCATGGGGGAAAAAATCCAGCCTTTTCATCCCCTCTCAATAGCTTAAACCCTTCAATTTTGGCAGCATCTTTTCTGATCTCTTTCAAGTTTAATAACACTTTACCTGTGGAATTGAATGCAGTATTTTAAAAGTGGCCTAACATCCCAATTCCTGTACGCCATGCACTGACCAATGAAGGCAGGGTACCAAATGCCTTCTTCACCATCCTGTCTACCAGTGACTCCACTTCCAAGGAACTATGCACTTGCACCCCTAGGTCCCTTTGTTCGGCAACACTCCCCAGGGCCCTAACATGAACTGTACAAGTCCAGCCCTGGTTTGCTTTCGCACTTATTTAAATGAAACTCCATCTACTACCCATTGGCCCATCTGATGAAGATCCTGTTGTACTCAGATAAACTTCTTCATTGTCCATTATGTCACCAGTTTTGGTGCCATTTGCAAACTTACCAACCGGACATCTAATATTCACATCCAAATCATGTAAATAAATGAGGAGAAGCAGGGGACCCAGCACCGATCCTTGCTGCACACCACTGACCACAGGCCTCCAGTGCAAGAAACAATCCTCTCCCACCTTCCCCTGTCCCTACCTTCAAGCTGATTTTGTATCCAATTGGTTAGTTTCCCCGGATCCCATGCGATCTAACCTTGCTAACCAGCCTACCATGCAGACCTCTGTCAAACGTTTTGCCAAAGTCCGGGCAGACAACACCTACTGCTCTGACATCAGTCATCTTTCTCACCTCTTCAAAAAAAACTCAAGTTAGTGAGACATGGTTTCCCATGCACAAAGCTATGTTGATTATCCCTAATCAGTCCTAATACATGTAAATCCTATCCCTCAATCCTTTCCAACAACCTATTCATCACTGACATAAGGCTCACCATCAATAGTTCATTGGCTTCTCTTTACAGTCTTTCCTAAATAACGGTACCACATTAGCCTCCCTCCAGTCTGTTGCATCTCCTCTGTGGCTATCAATGATACAAATATCTCAGCAACGGGGTCCAGTAATCGCTTCCCTAGCATCCCACAAAGTTCTGGGAAATGCCTGATCAAGTCCGGAGATTTAAGTACCTTTATATGTTTTAAGACCTCCAGCACCTCCTCCCCTGTAGTATGAACTCTTTTCAAGACATCACTATTTATTTTCCCAAGTGCCCGAGCTTCGATGTCCTTCTTCACAGTAACTATTGAGTCATAATATTCATTTAGTATCTCACCCATCTCCAGTGGTTCCATACAGATGGCCACACTGATCCTTAGTTCTCTCCCTAGTCACTCTTTTGCCCTTGATGTACTTAAAATGTGCCTTAGCACGAGAAATAGTAAACCCAGCTCTGTTGACCCTGAAAAAAGGTTTCCTTACCAACATCTGGAGGGCGACAGCCAAAATTAGGAGAGCTGTCTCTCAGACAAGTTGAGTAACAAACTGACATAATCATAGTCATTGTGCAAGATATGATTGAATGTCCCAGAGAAAATCGCAACAGTGTCACTGTGGTAAACAGTCAGAGAGAGTTGCCGAGGGAGTCCTTGTTATGGACCAGGCCAGACTGCCTCAAAGCATTTCAAGAAAGTAGCCCAGACCCTAACTTTTCCAGTTGTTTTAAGCAGGTGTAACATGGATATTCCAGGAGGGATGCAGTTGGTCAAACCACTTAGTTTTAAACAAAACTGAATTAATGTACAAAATTACTGAATGAAACACAAACAAAAAAAGAACAGAGTACTGAATAAACTAACCTATCCGAAAACCCAACCCATCATCCTAACTTAATGATGTGTTCCAAATACTTGCATCAATCCCCATAAACACCCCTTGACACAAAAGGTGAAATCACATCTCGCAGGACAGAAGAAGTCAGAGAGAGAGTACCTGCATGAACCTGCTTTTTGGGTCCAACTTCAAAACATTATTGTGCTAAAACCAAACCAAACCAAACCAGAGCAAAGTTGGGCTGGGAGCACTGGCCACTCCCCGTTCATTGTACAAGTGTTTTATTTAAAAACCTGAAAGCCTTTTGACTGAGGCAGTATCTGTTAGCTATAATCAAATTGGCCCTAAAACCCACCTAAACCCAGACTTTTCAGAGTCTATCTCTTTTACGGCCTCTCTGAAAAGAAAACCAATGACAGGGTCCACTACTTTTTGTCATTTACATAAATGATTTGGATGTGAGCATAAGAGATACAGTTTGTAGTTTGCAGATGACACCAAAATTGGAGGTGTAGTGGACAGCAACGAAGGTTACCTCAGATTACAACAGGATCTTGAGCAGATGGGCCAATGGACTGAGAAGTGGCAGATGGAGTTTAATTCAGATAAATATGAGGAGCTGCATTTGGGAAAGCAAGTCTTAGCAGGATTTATACACTTAATGGTAAGGTCCTAGGGAGTGTTGCTGAACAATGAGACCTTGGAGTGCAGGTTCATAGCTCCTTGAAAGTGAAGTCACAGGTAGATAGGATAGTGAAGAAAGCGTTTGGTATGCTTTCCTTTATTGGTCAGAGTATTGAGTACAGGAGGTGGGAGGTCATGTTGCGGCTGTATAGGACATTGGTTAGGCCAGTTTTGGAATATTGTGTGCAATTCTGGTCTCCTTCCTATCGGAAAGGTGTTGTGAAACTTGAAAGGGTTCAGGAAAGATTTACAAGGATGTTGCCAGAGTTGGAGGATTTGAGCTATAAAGGAGAGGCTGAATAGACTGAGGCTGTTTTCCCTGGAGCGTCGGAGGTTGAGGCGTTGGAGGTTTACAAAATCATGAAGGGCATGGATAGGATATATAGACAAAGTCTTTTCCCTGGGATTGGGGAGTCTAGAGGGCATAGGTTGAGGGTGAGACGGAAAGATATAAAAGAGACCGAAGGGGCAATTTTTTCACACAGAGGGTGGTACATGTATGGAATGAGCTGCCAGAGGATGTGGTGGAGGCTGGTACAATTGCAACATTTAAAAGACATCTGGATGGGTATATGAATAGGAAGGGTTTGGAGGGATATGGGCCGGGTGCTGGCAGGTGGGACTAGATTGGGTTGGGATATCTGGTCGGCATGGATGATTTGGACCAAAGAGTCTGTTTCCATGCTGTACATCTCTATGACTCTATTTGCAGTTTTTTGTCTCTGTGAAGTGTGGAGGGGGTAGCATTTAGTCAAACCCAAATGGTCTGTTTCCATGCTGTACATCTCTATGTCTCAATGGCAACATAACCTTGTTGAAGGAGCAGCATTGTCACAGTCCTCAACATTGGCTTCAGATTCTAGGAAGTTCCATCAGTCAAACATCTCCCAATCATAAGGTCTGAAGTTGGCATGTTTGCGGATGATTGCACAATCCTTGGTTTGCGCCACTTTCCCAGTAATGACCCCCCTCCCCCCAACCGAACCCTCTGAATCTTCCCCTGCAACTGTAAAAGATGCAAAATCTGCCGACACACCACACTCCTCACCTCCATCTAGGGCCCCAACCACTCCTTCCAGGTGAGACTGAGGTTCACCTGACTCTCCTCCAACCCAGTTTACTGTATCTGGTGCTTCCAATCTGGTATTCTCTACATCGGTGAGACCAAATGTAAACTCAGGGCACGTTTTTCGCCAAGCATCTCAGCCAGGTCTGCAGAGGCTGACCTGACTTCCCAGTCACTCCCCATTTTAATTCCCCTTCCCTCTCCAAAATGACTATCTTTGGCCTCCTCCATTGCCTCAGTGAATCAGACCACAAATGGAGGGAACAATACCTCACCTACCGCCTGGACAACATACAGCCCGGAGGGCTTAACATCGAGTCCTCCAATTTCAAATAGCCTCCCTTCCCAACCTCTGACTCCCTTTCCAGCCTCCCTCCCTCCCTTCCATTCCTCTTATTGACCCTTCCTTCCAGCTACCAACTGGATTATTCCTCCTATTGACCAACCAGGCTGTACCCCCTACCTTAGTTCATCTATACCCCCACCACTCCCCTCTACCATCTCCTCCTTTATCTGCAGCTCCCCTTACACTCACCTCCAGTCCTGAAGACAGGTTACACTTCTCCACCTTCTGATGCTGGCTGGCTGGATGTGTTCTTCCAGCCTCCTGCTTGACTACGATTGCACAATGTTTTGTATTATTCATTATTTCTCAAAAACTGAAGCAATCCACATCCAAATGTAGCAAGATCTGGACAGTATCCACGTTTTGTGCTGCCAAGGAGGTAGTAACTTTCATGCCATACAAGTGCCAGGCAATGACTATTTCCAACAAGTGAAGTCCGAACCATCCCATCTTAACATTGCTGTCACCAAATCTCCTATTAAGATCCTACAGTTTACCATTGACTAGAAAATGAACTACACTAACCATATAAATACTATGGGAAATTGTGGGATCCTTTAGCTAGAGGACCTTTAATCTATTGGATTTCCTTTGGAGAGGACACCTTTCCTGTTGAAACAATCTTTTTTGCACCATCTTGAATTGGTTGGGTTGCAGGGGGTGGGGTTGCTGTTTTTAAGTCACTGGAAGCCTATGTCAATGGGAGTTTGTGGGGATCAGTGTTGGGACGTTTGCTGCTTGTGGTATATACAAAGTGATTTTGGCATGAGTGTAGGAGGGTTGAAGAATAAGTTCATGGATGATACAAAATTTGACTGGTAAGGTGATGAGGATAGTCTTAGATTGCAACAAGATATACAGGTAATTCTGGCATAACACATGGTTCATCAACATGACTTGACTATAGCAATTGACTATTGATGAATTGTGGATGCTGTTTGGATAACATGTACTTTCTACTGAACGGGTATAGTGGTCTTCTACAGTGCAATTTTCTGTAGCAGTTTCCCAAAGTACGATTTTCTGTAGTGAGTTTGCAGAGGAATGCAATTGTGTTATAGCAGGACAACTTGTAGATAGGGTGGTCAGATGGACTGATGGTGGCACATGGAATTCAAGTGTGAGGTGATGGGCAGGACAAAGTCAAAAGGAATAAATGATAAACAGTGTGATGCTGGGAAAAACCAAGGATCAGAGGTTCCTTGGTGTGAATGCCCATCGGTTCCATAAAGGCAGATAGATAAAGTGGTTAAGGCAGCACCTTTTGGATAAACTGGGATAAAACAAGGTACTGTGGATGCTGAAGATTTTCCAGCATCCAGTTCTGAAGGTCACTGGACTCAAAATATTAACTGTTTTCTCACCAGAGATTGTGTAAGACCTGCTGACTGTCTCCAGCAATTCCTGTTTGCATAAATGTTGAATAAATTGGAGTTGTTTCCTTGGAGCAGAGGAAATTGAGGGGGAAATGATTGAGGTGTATAAAACTATGATCTGATTTTTTTGTCCATTCATTTCATTAAATAGAATTGCGGAATTTTGACAAATAAATTTGATTTGCTTTCCAGTTAAAACTACAAACCCACAATTTTGATCATCCATTGGCTAAAGGAAGTGGATTTGCACCATTTGATAACAGGTACTCCTGCAGAGGATGGGATATTGTGTCCGCTCCTTACACTAGGATAAATGCATATCAATCAACAAATCATTCCTTGGAAGCAAGACAATTTCTAGGGAAGTTCTCCTCTGTGCATGCAACAAAGTTATTTCTTAAAGATCAATACAGGGCTTTGTTATTATGACACAGAAGAAGGCTATTGGTCTTCTCAAATCCACGGCAATCCTCAATCAATTCAGCATTCTCTTGCTCTCTTTGTAGGCTGCACGTTTATCTCCCTCAAGAGCCTCACCTTCCTTTTGGAATCATTAACCATTTGTGCTTTCACTATCATATTCTGCATTAGCAACCGGTGGCATAGAGTGGTACTACAAATCTTTTCTCTGAGACTGGGGGCCTACGTCAATAGCAATGGTAAAGGATAAACCTCTAATGAGAAGAAACTCTTGTCAAACAAGATGTAATTTATCACATGATAGCAATAGATACAAGTTATATGAACTGGTGAGGCATAACTCTCAGAAGACAAAGATGATATGTCTGTCTACATTGGGACCTCAGTAGGCTGCTTAATCTCTACCAAAACATCACTTTCTCATCAGATTGAGTGGAGCTTAATGTAGTCTCAACATTAACTCTTTCAGAGCCATTACCTTATACAGGATTGAGCACTCTCAAGGCACGGAGTTCCAGCTCATATGTACTTGTTACACAAAGGTTCTTCTCCACATTTCTTACCTATAATCTGAAATCGGGGTTTTCTTGTTCTTGAGTCATTAGCTAATAGGAAGTTCAAAGTTTGTGAGAAGATTTGTAGCTCGGGTGCTTGTTGTGGTTCTGTTCACCGAGCTGGGAATTTGTGTTGCAGACGTTTCATCTCCTGTCTAGGTGACATCCTCAATGCTTGGGAGCCTCCTGTGAAGCGTTTCTGTGATGTTTCCTCCAGCATTTGTAGTGGTTTGTCTCTGCCACTTCCGGTTGTCAGTTCCAGCTGTCCGCTGCAGTGGCCGGTACATTGGGTCCAGGTCGATGTGCTTATTGATTGAATCCCATCTCGGCAAACAGAATTCCCATCTCGGCGAACAGAATTCCCAGCTTGGCGAACAGAATTCCCAGCTCGGCGAACAGAACCACAACTAATAGGAAGTTTTTTTTGTTGACCTTAACTAAAGCTGTCATAACCTTTTATAAATCAATCAAATGCCTTCTCAATTTCTTTTGTGCCAAGGAGAGCAACCTTAGATTCTCCAACCCAATATTTGAGGTAAAATCCATCACTCCTTCTCCCAGGGATAGGTAACTCCATTACAAAATATTTTGCAACTCATTTGAAAATCAGTTCTCACACAAATGCACAAAGTTCCCACAACTCTGTTTCAACAATGTACTTTAACACCAGCCTTGGAGAAAACCCCATTGCACAAGCATTAAATAATTTATATTCCATTGAACAAACTTTCTCCATAGCTTTTCTCTGAAGCCAACCACCTTGCAACAAATTAGGAGCAATTGAA
The DNA here is from genome assembly GCF_047496795.1 of Chiloscyllium punctatum. Lineage (NCBI taxonomy): Eukaryota > Metazoa > Chordata > Chondrichthyes > Orectolobiformes > Hemiscylliidae > Chiloscyllium > Chiloscyllium punctatum. Next base: position 30,769,872 of record NC_092765.1, read on the forward strand.
ATCCATTTGGGAAAACTTTTATTGTGCTGAAACTACTTTCAACTCAGACTCTTACATTTGAGATCTTTTAACCAGCAGGTGTGATTATCAATGAGTAGTTTTAGAAGCTTCAGGAGTGCTTACAAATTCATTTTTTCCTGTTAATGGAGTGGATTAACAGACTGCAACTGAAAATAGTTTACTGGTCCCCATAACTGAGTTCTGATGCTTTGGAGGTTGGTGAGGGGGAGGAGGTGGGGGACGGTGATTCAGGGGTGGGTACTTGAGTAAAATTGTTCCCCCCGCCCGGGTTAATGAGCAGATATCACAATGGCTCCTAAGAGCAGCCTGCTTACATTACGAAGTACACCAAGAAAGCTGGAAGAGGCAACACTTCTAAAACTTTCTAAACTTAAGGTCGTAAAACAACTTTCATTCAAGTCATCGAAGGAACTCCTTTGGGTGGCTTTTCCATGAGCCAACACCAGCAGAACCAGGAAATGGCAGTGAAAAAATGACAGAGAGGGGAGGGATTTGAAAAAGGGAGACAGAGGGGAAAAGGTAGCACTGAGGAGTAGAGATTGCGAGATGGCATTCACAGTTTTGACAGCAGATGATAAGGATAGCGTATAAATGGAAGTGAATACTGTTATAACTGACAATATCTGTACCTGAGATGCTAGTCTGTCTTCCCATTTCAGAAGGTTAATGGACAAACTGCGTTTGTACCATGGAAGGCCAACCTGCACATCACTCTCTGCTCAGGTTATGTTTACATTATTTTGATTCAATTACTCAGAAATCGCTGCCACTTACTCCTTAAACTGCTCAAGCTTCCAACTAGGTCCCTGTACTTCCTTTCTGCATCCAACACTTGTGAATTGATTGACAAGGAAGACTCCTAGCCAGTTAAACACTCAGCATATCAGAAGTACAGCATGTGCTAACTTCCATATTGGTGCAGGGCTGAAGTTTCAACACAGAATTTAAAACCAGCTAGATTAACGGAAGAACAACACCTGTCAAAATGAACGTAAAATATGGACTTCTGCATTTTAAATTTCATTATCTCATGGGACTTTCATGGAGTGAAATTGTTGAGAAAGAAAAATAAAAGAGAAAACAAACACAGACTAACAAATGGTCACAGGCAGCACCTGACTACACAGTTTTAGCTATGTTCCATGAAACCAACATAGATTACAGGAAATACAGCATGAGGTTAAATTAATATTTTTTCCAAAGGGCTTGGAAACAAGCCAGAAAGTCCACCCTTGAGGTATGAAAAGATTTTCATCTCCTATCAGATTTGAATGATGAGAATCTTTATGTGTTGGAGATTATGCATTGCCCATAGTTGGAATATATAAAAAGTTGCTACTTGAAGAGGTTATCTTTGTGGCAGAAGCAAATGACTGCAGCATTGAAACAGGTGGAAAATGGTCAATTTCATTGTCTCTCTGGAACTGTGGATGTTTGTGTATGGGACTGCCCAAATGCTTTATGCTTGATGTTCCTCTTTATTATTTTTCTCAGGGTTAGCAAATAAACTTGTTCATTTTTAACTCAAGAAAACCTTGTGATTGACTGCTTAATGCTCAAGTAAAAATGAATACATTTTAACTGGAGAAATGTACAGCTGTTAAATGAATAACTTCAGTTGTTGTTGTGACAAACCCAGAAAATTGATAAAGTGGGATTCTATTCACCCCTTCTCACTTGGTCATAACACATCGGACAAAGATAACAATCAAATATGTTATACCTGATAAAATGCTTCAAAAGTATAGTTAAATTGTGCTTCAAACTTAGACATTACCTTAAAATGTTTTAAAAAGCAGTCATACCCATCTTCAAGAGAGAGAATTGTTAGTTAGCTTTTCACTTTGGTTATCTTGATCAATATTTGATCTAAATAAACCTTTAGTGAATCCGATAGCATACTAAAAGGATCATTTTACATTAACTTGGGAACACTTGTAACTCGGTAAGGTAGCTTTAAAGTCAATGAAAACAATTTTCTTACATAAGCTAGAAACACAATTATTTAAAAAACTATTATATGGAGAAATTCTTGCAATTTCAGACTACTAGCTCAGAGCATTAATTATTATTGCCATCTACAACATATTCGTTCCAATGTAAATTGTTATGCAATCAAATATAGGAAATTCTTGTTTGACACAGACAGTAGACATGATGTAATGTCTAGGAATTACATAAGATACTGGAGGTATCTCTGGGAAGGAAGATCTTAGTTTGAAGATATAAACAGCCCCCAGAACATGCGGGTGCTTTCCATGGAATACAAGGAACAATTTTCACAATAGTAAGCATTTCTATATATCATCTACCATTGAATTACTTACAACAATGCTAAATTATCTGGAGCCTCAGTAAATAAATATTCAGACAGTATTTTTCCTGAATTCTATACAATAGTTCAAATACAGATATGATTCTAATTCTAGACTTTGCTCCTTTGGGGTACAAACCTACATGAATAAACATAAATTGGCATACTTCTATAATTGTTGTAAATTATATACTGAAGGTAGCAGCTAGAGAATAAGGCACAATACAATGTAATATCATTGGTGTTCCCACTCTGAATTTAAAAAGTGCTAGGACATGATCTTCCTCAGTAATTGAATACTGTCACCTGCTGCCCAGAAACTGTCCTTCAAAGTGGTAGTGTCCCTACCTCTGGGCCAGAAAGCTTAAGTTCAAGTCCACCCTGCTCTAGAGTTGTCTCATGACATCACTAAACAGGTTGATTAAAAATGCATATAAGACCATCTTTGATATGAATGGCAATGCCTACTTTCCCGCAAAGGTTCAGAGACTTTCTACAGTAATCAAGGTAGTCAGTGGGGCACAAGCCACCAAATAGTAACTCTTACACTGAAGGCAGTACTTTTTTATACTTTCCATAGCTCATGAAATTCTTTCAACTGCTAAATAATGTAGGATTTTGATAGACTATATACAAAAAGGTTCATTTTATGGGGAAGGGCATAACCAGAGGCAATTGTGGGTGGCACAGTGGTTAGCATTGCTGCCTCACAGTGCCAGAGACCCGGGTTCAATTCCTGCCTCGAGTAATGGTCTGTGTGGAGTTGGCACATTCTCCCAGTGTCTGTGTGGGTTTCCTCCGGGCGCTCCGGTTTCCTCCCACTGTCCAAAGATGTGCAGATTAGGTGAATTGGCCGTGCTAAATTGCCCGTAGTGTTAGGTGAAGGGTAAATGTAGGGGAATGGGTCTGAGTGGTTGCTCTTCGGAGGGTCAGTGTGGACTTGTTGGACCGAAGGGCCTGTTTCCACACTGTAAGTAATCTAATCTAAATTTAGGTAGTCACCAAGAACTGAAATAGTGAATTCAGATTAAATTTATATTCTAAAATAGAATGGTGCGGTTGAGGTGAATTGTATAAGTAAAATTGAAGGAGATGCTAGACCAATGACTAAGGGAGAAAATGAAATAGATGGTTATTAGGAGACATTTTGAGAAGAAAGAATGCCAAGAGGCTTGAATGGACATAACTACTAGCATAAATTGATCGTGTCAAATAGCCCATTTCTGTGCCATATTACCCACATAATCTCTGAAAAACTTATTCTCCTATTGTATCAAGTTGCTGCGATGAAACAATCCTGACCCTCAGGATTGATCATCGTTTTGTCATTCCTTTAATCTCACCTGATCTGAAAACAATTAGGACTTAACTCCTTGTGTAGATTTACTATAAACTAAATATATCTTAATTGAGTATTTTACATTTGTTGAGATTGCTTGTAATTGTCTTAATCTCTGATGGAACATTGGATACAGTAGGTTAAAGTAAATATTAAAATGAATCATCCGATTTTATCTTTTCAGTGCAAATTATTAAACAATAAAGCTGAATATTTTGAAAACAACCATCTGAAGTTCTTAGAATGTTCTTTATGTAATGTTCAGTTTGGTATACGTTAAAGAAATAAAAGGACCAATGTCATTTGATCTCCCTCTTTTGAGTATTCATGAAACATTGAGCAGAACTTTCTGAAAAATAGTTTTCTGGAAAAGAGTACAATTTACAGTGCCCGATCAGGTTTGGCTCACAACAGTTTTGTCCACTCAATGTAATACTTGGACTCCATTAATTATGCAATCAGGCTCTTGGGGGCCTCATTCTCAGGGAATCTGGAGAGACAGTAAAGCTCTCCAATGCTGGGACCTTTTTTCCTCACAACTCTGGTGATATATTTAAAGCTTAACTGCCCACCACTTCAGCTGCTGCAAACCAAGAACTGGCCCTCGTACAGAGATACTTGACCGTCATTACTGAACATAAGCCTCAGGAAGAAACAACATGTCCCCTTCTTCGCAGACAGCTGGAGCTGCTGGTGGGCAGGATAATGAAAAGGAGGGCAGTTCTGTTTGCAGCTGATTGCCATAGAAGACCATGCCAACAGACATGTACAGCTTGAACACAGCTTGTGTCCTGAGTGAAAAGAAATGCAGTCATGCAAAAAGAAGGTTAATGACCTTTTGTGCTCCATAACTGCACCATCTTCTCTCTACTACCTCATACCAACAAAGAACAAAGAAAGAACAAAGAAAGAACAAAGAAAATTTACAGCCCAGGAATAGGCCCTTTGGTCCTCCAAGCCTGAGCCAATTCAAATCTACTGTCTAAACCTGTCGCCCAATTCCTAAGGATCTGCATTCCTCTGCTCCCCACTCATGTATTTGTCCAGACGTTTCTTAGATGAATATACCATGCCTGCCTCTACCACTACTGTTAGCAACACGTTCCAGACGCCTACCACCCTCTGTGTAAAGTCCTTGCCATGTATATGCCCCTTAAACTTTTCACCTCTCACCTTGATAGCATGACCTCTCATTATTGATTCCTTCACCCTGGGCAAAAGCTTATCTCTAACTCCCCTGTCTATACCCTTCATGATTTTGTAGATCTCAATCAGGTCCCCCCCTCAATCTCCTTTTCTCAAATGACAACAAATCTAACCTACTCCACCTCTCTTTATAGCCAGCACCTTCCATAGCAGGCAACATCCTCGTAAACCTTCTCTGCACCCTCTCCAAAGCGTCCACATCCTTTTGGTAATGTGGCGACCAGAACTGTACACGGTATTCTAAGTACGGTCAAACCAACTTCGTGTACAACTTTAACATGACCTGCCAGCTCTTATACTCAATACCCCATCTGATGAAGGCAAACATACCATATGCCTTCTTGACCACTCTATCCAGCTGTGCAGCAACCTTCAGGGTACAATGTACCTGAACTTCAAGATCTCTCTGCTCATCAACTTTTCCCAAGGCTCTTCTGTTTACTGTATAATTTGCTCTAGAATCAGACTTCCCAAAATGCATCACCTCACATTTGCCTGGATTGAACTCCATCTGCCACTTCTCCACCCAACTGTCCAGTCTATCTTTAGTCTCCTGTATTCTTTGACAGTCCCCTATGCTTTCTGCTACTCCATCAATCTTTATGTTATCTCCAAACTTGCTTTTCATACCAAAAGTGCCCTCTTCCAGATCATTTATGTATATCACAAACAACAATGGCCCCCCAGCACTGACCCCTGTGGAACACCAATCGTCACCTTTCTCCATTTTTGAGAAACTCCCTTCTCTTTCTCCTGTTGCTTAACCAGTTTTTTTATCCACCTAACTAGAACACCCTGCACACCATATGACTTCACTTTCTCCATTAGTTAACCATGGGGAACCTTATCAAATGCCTTACTAAAGTCCATGTTTATGGCATTTGCAGCCCTTCCTTCATCTATTAACTTGGTCACTTCCTCAAAGAACTCTATTAAATAGGTAAGACATGATCTCCCCCGCACAAAACCATGTTGCCTATCACTGATAAGCCTATTCCTTTCTAAATATAAGTAGATTTTATCCCTCAGTACCTTCTCCAGCAACTTTCCCACCATTGACGTCAGGCTCACTGGTCTGTAGTTACCTGGAATATCCCTACTACTCTTCTTGTACAGGGGACAACATGGGCAACCCTCCAGTCCTCAGGCACCTCATCTGTGTTTAAAGGATGCTACAAAGATATCTAACAGGGCCCCAGCTATTTCCTCTCTCACCTCACTCAGCAACTTGGGATAGATCCCATCTGTTCCCGGGGATTTGTCCACCTTAATAACTTCTAGCCTACCCAACACATCTTCCCTACTTACATCAACGTGATCCAGACTTACCGAACTTCTATCTCTAATCTCAACATTCATCATGTCCCTCTCCTCAGTGAACACTAATGCAAAGTAATCATTCAGAATCTCACCCTTTCTCTCAGGTTCGGCACACAGCCTTCCCTCCTTATCCTTTAGTGGACCAATCCTTTCTCTAGTTACCCATTTGCTTCTTATAAAAGAATAAAAGGCTTTGGGATTCTCCTTAATGCTGCTCGCTAAAGCTTTTTCATGACCCCTTTTAGCCAGCTTGATTCCTCTCTAACATTCACTCTAATTCTGCTCTTGAACATATATCTTTTCAAGGCTCACGACTTTCACCTCTCATTATTGCATGCATTATGTCAACTCAAATGCTTTTACTGATCTCATTATCATTAACTATTAGCTGTTTCTGCTACCTAAGCTTCCTACTCAGTCAGTGGGGACACCTTACAGTCTTCCCTATTCATGCAACATCACAAATTACTCTACCATCCACTTGCATCATACTCAATGACCCCACTCCACCAACACCATTGTTTCATTGCCGAAAATTTAGCCCATGCCTCAGGGTAATGTCTCTTCAGCACTTCAACTGATTTATCTCAAATTCCTGGACTGGTTGCATTTGACTTAAGTCTGACCATGACCCAATCACCAAAGGACATAGATTACAGACCCTGCTCGGATCAAGTCCTGATTGATTGTAGCCAAACCCCTGTTCTAGAATTAGATAAGTTTCTTGACTGACTGTGGCAGTACCTCAGTAGGGTGAAGAAGGACTACAGTCAGTCAAAGGACTGTACCTCTGACTTTCATCGATAGTCAATTACTTGAAACACGTGCAGTGTATTTGCCATGTCAATTGTTTGTACATGCCACTAGTCTGACATTAATGTAGCATATGATGGCCTATAACTGGCCTACACTGCCCTCTGTACTAAAAGTAATGCGAGCCATACAGAGGCAGGTAGCATGTGCGTCATTGCTGAAGTTGGTAAGTGTGCACGAGGAAAGCATTGCAAAATATGTAGCGACCAGCAGCCTAAAAGTAAATAATAAGGTGTCTCCTGTGCAGATGCATGAGATGTGTGCATCCCTACATGCAAAGCAATTTGGCAGAAGCATGCAAGTCCTTGATGTCTCAGAGATCCAAAGTAAAGTGTTGAAGATTGAAGCATGAGTGAATTAGTCTGAGGTGAATAGGTGAGATGATGTGGTGGTTTGCTGATACCAACTTGTATGAATGCTGGGTCCAGGAGGATGCAGGAACAATGTTGTGAAGATACAGTTGCAGGATGGCCATGACAAGCATTCAGTGAACTGCAGCCACGAGGCACCCATTCAGATTTACATATTAGGGATTTGCACCACCTAGTGTCTAAGTGAGGAAGAGGAGACTTGGAAGTGGTATACAAATAAGGCAAGCTGTGGTTTTAATATGACACAAATAAACGGAGGAATATCTAGTTGCCACTTAGTGGGAGATCTGAATTTGCCATTTACAGTTTTGAGTCAAAAATCAGGAAAGATTTCCTTGATGTCAACTTTTTTTTTCCCATTTATACTATACCTTTCCATTTTTTCTCACCATTACTCATTCCAAATCAGGGATGGGAACATTTCACCTATTTTCAAATCCAAACAGAGGATTCTTCTGTGGGAATCCTGAAAACATTTATTTGCTGCTTATTATAGTAAGTATATATACCATGTGTTAATCATTGACTGAGGAATGCTGTACCAACAATAAACATTACATTGCAGCCCTATGTATTGATGACAGCTGGTTGTTGGCAGATTGTCTCTGTGCACTCCCGTACAACTACAAATAAAATGCAAGGGATATGTAATTATTTGGTTTCTACAATCATCAAAATTCAATTATTTTGAAGTTGGTGCTATTTTTAGGAGGAAGGTTCTTGGAATTCTCAGCATGAGTGTTATACAGCACAAATTCTCCACAAGCTTTCAAACCTTAAGTACATTTACAATACATCAGCAAATGATACAGACTTGTGTGTGGTGATGTTTTAATTTATTAGGCACCTAAGATTAATCAATATGAAGGTGTTATGAAGCTCAGGTGGCCTAATTGGTCTGAATTAATATCATTCGATGCTTAGAGCAAATTGAGTGATTGCCTTAAACCCATTTGGATGGATGTGGTAGAGCTAAGTGTTATTGTACTAAATCTGAATGATCATCATTTCATTCTCAGTTGCACACTTTCTGATTGTCGCACAAAGAATGGGGAATAATACAACGGTGTGTAGTGTTTTGTGGAGGAGAAAGGAGATATTTGGCAGTGTCTATTATTTCTTGATGTCTGGCTACAGAAAATTCTGGTGCTAGTTTGAAAATGGAAGTTTGTGTTTCCTCTTAACAGAGTACTGGATTTTACCAACATACTGCAGACAAGTGGGAGGTCTTGCAGAATGACAGAAGTCTGCAAGTGATCCAGATCCCTTCCTGCTATTACAGCAAATTGTCACAGATGGGAACGTGAACAGTGTAACTGATGAAGGGCTTTTGCCCTGAGTGTCGATTCTCCTGCTCCTTGAATGCTGCCTGACCTGCTGTGCTTTTCCAGCACCACACTAGAGTATAACTGATTCCCCAACTGGAATTAATTGAATTAATTAATTAGACTAGTTTTGGCCACTTCCCAAATCTGCCATTATTTTATTTGCAACAGGAATAAAGTTTACCATGTGCAGCGAATGAGGCAAGTGACGGTTCTGACCCAGTAAGTTCCTGAGGGTGTAAGCACCCTCCGTTACAACAGTTCTACTCACAAGTTTGATTGAGAAGTAAATATATGAGATAGGATACACCATAGTTATTAACTTTGTAAAGAAATGAAAAGATTCATGCAGAAGTAAATTATTAAAGACTTCATCACAGCTAATAGGAAAAGGTCCACTTTGAAATTAGGGTGTAACTAGAAGGTAATGTGGAGATGACACACACAGTAATAGTTAAGTTAATAAATTCAAGACTAATACACAGAACAGAAAACAAAAATGGGTAGAGACAATTGTTTAATCACCAAAAAGATCTACTTTAGGTGTAATGTTGACTTTCGGTCTCTTTCCAGGCCTTTTTTTCAGTAATTAAACTATTGTTCACGACTAATTAGATGTGATCTAAGAAAGTAACGATACTGGATGTAGGTTTCCTTGCTGAACTGGAAGGTTCATTTTCAGACATTGCGTCACATCTTCAGTAAACCTTCAAGCCTCATCCAGAGGCTCACTAAAGATGTTACCTGGTATGGTGACTAAACGTCTGAAAATGAACCTTCCAGCTCAGCAAGAAAACCTACATCCAGAACCTCAACCTGAGCTACAAATCTTCTCAAAACTCGATAAAGGAAAGATCTTTATTATATGAGGAATGCTGGACCCATCCAAATGATATTGCAAAGATTCTTATCGAAATTTGCATGATTTAGAAACCAGGATCAGACAACACTCAAAAGCAGAAAAATAACCTTTACTATTAAACATTTAATGAAGCATTCTTTCCCAGAAAAAGAGGGAGAGCTGACTAAAATTAATGAGATAAAATCTCACTTTTAGAAAGGAACCTTCACTGAATAATAAAAAAAAATGTTAAATGATACAGAATCAAATGAAAGTGGGAGGAAGTGATATAGAGAGTTAACACACATTTGCGAAGCAAGAAGGATCTGAACAATATTAAAAAAAAAGACCCTTTCATTGAATTCCTCAGACATAACTTAGCAAAATATATTTTCTCCCATCGGTAAAAGAAATCTTACTCACCTAGGTTTTTAAGGTAAAGAATTTACTTTAAGATGTTGATGGATTTTATATTCTTGGATATCATTAGAAATTCTTATATATTCTTAGATGTTCTTAAAGATTCATAAGTAGTTAGAAATATCATTTGGTATGATACCTTTTGATAATTTTTGACAAAGCAGAATAATTATACAAAGTATATCACTTACTAATGTTTGTTAATACAATGGTAGAATTAATGAATTATCTCATCCACATTATTTTGTTGCAGCTGAATCATATCTTCATTCTCGATGCTTGTTATATGAGTGAATACATGTTCTGTAGAAAGAATTTTTTTTTAAAAATCAGCTTCCCCCTCCATGAGATGGTCAATCCTAAGATTGAGTTTATGGGACCCACTGGCTTGGACTCACCAGACAGAAGTCAGCAAGCAGATGTACCCAATCTAAATTAACTTTAAATCAAAGTTAAAAGCTATAAATTAATCCCTATCTATTCTTGACCTCGCACAACAGAGGGTGAACACTTACCCCCAAGTTGCTGGTCTTTGAGGACTCTTCAAAATGGAGGCACCTCTTCTTCTCCATGCAGCTTCAGTAACAGCCTCTCTTGGTCAAGCCAGTAAAAAGGTGCTGAGTTGCCCCTAACTGATTTAGCAACTCTGCATGTGGGCCATTCCCCTTAAATGGATGGTGAGCTTGGCTCTGTCCTCTTAAATGGCTACAACTGGTAAAGGGCCATCCAGGGCCATGCTGTATTTGCATAGGCATTGGTTACTTTTCTTACAGTGCCAGTACTAGAACAAACAGGTTCTGATAAAATTCTTACCAGAGGAGGTGCCAAAGCAAATTACAGATGAAGGATAAATGAGCAGAAACATGATGCAAGGAAATGAACTGTGGTTCCTTAACACTGTTGCTCTCATTAGCTCTTTACGTTCAACTTCATTCATATTCCTTTTCTCACTCACTAATTAAATATAAAATCAAAATAATGGAAGCAAACAGTAGATTTTTTTTAATATTCCTTTTCAGGTCTCCAAACTCATTTGGATTTACCACTCAGATTATAGCTTCATTTTCTAATATTGATCAGTATGCATCAGAAACCTCAATTTTTACTTCTGATGGAGTATGATAATACCTGGCTAGAAGTGAAATGTTTGCATTCAATTTGCTTGAATAGAGTTTCACTTAACCTGAATGAAAAAAAACAATAATCAATTGAATGTCATTTATTCTTGGCAACCCAAAATATATTAAATACAAATGGAGACTAAAGCACATTACACCATCCCTTCCCCACCACTTTCTTCAATCTGAGCCCCATAACCACTTTGAATTGATGATCATTTTGAGAACGCTGTTGTTTCTACATCACAAGTTATAGATTTCTAGATAGATTAGCTGAAATTGCAGTACTATAACTAGCTCACCACCCTGGAGACACTTTTACACATCCATATAATGGAGCTCACTGAACAAAGATACCTCACATAGACTCTTAAACATGAACAGCATGGAACTGTTCTAGATGCTTCTAAACAATAGCATCTAGTATTCTTACTCCTGCTTGGGGTTTCAGCTGCACCAGTACAATTAATAATAATTTGAACATAAAATGTTGTTATTTCCCAGTCATATTCAGTAAAACAAGACACTGAATTACATGTAGTTAAACTTAAATAGCAGGATATATCAAGTCAAGCAATTAATTTAGTTGAAGTACCTCAATTTATCATGATACTTGCTGCTGGACACACTGAATACATTCAGGAAGGAATAAACCGTGTTCAAATATTACATCTGACCCAGAACAAACCCAGCAACCAGTTTGAACTGATTGGCGCTGCAAGCTTTACATAATGAATGGATAAAAATGTGATAGATTCTGGCAGTGCTTTGATTGCTGGAAGTCTGATCAAATACAAGATTTGATCATCAAGAAACAACTGTCTTCAGAATAATCAATCCAGTCCCACCATACAGAGAAACCTGCTCTAATCTGGCTGTACAGCAGCAATTACACTCAAAATAAAGGTTCAGAAATTGATTACAAAGGCTGATCAGATAAACTAATATGCCTAAACATGCACATGAATCTTTCACTGCAGACTGGAAAACACTCTTATGAGACTAAGTATCAGACACTGTAAGGCCTCTCACACTATGAGTATCTCTGAGCTTACAGACATAAATCTGTGAATAGATTAATAAGACAATCTGTGTAAAATATTCACAGTTTGTCCCTTTTTAAGCTTAGTTTATTAAAACTGCTGCAGAGCACTCTGAAACTTAAATTGCACTGCTATGCAGGTAAGATCAGTTTCATCTGACCATGATTTAATGTTTTATTAAGCATTTTATTCTAAACTGTGTTCAACTACTAGCATCATTACTTGAAGTGATGGAGACAAGAAGCATGTGATGTAACAATTGATGTGCAAGGATTGGTATGTGAAAGGAAGTGTTCATAATTATTTCTCAATAATTATTTTAGCTACCTATATAGAGAAATGTTAAAAGCATAAAGTTTACTGATGGAACACATTCAGATCTCCTAGGCAGCAGCAGAGTTAGAATAAGTGTACAAAACAGAGCAGGCACCACAAGCAGTAACAAGCAGTCAAATTAGACTGTGAAAGATTGACATATTTTGCACTATGTGTCAAAGAGTCTCAAACTGCCAGAAATGAGCATAAACCCTTCACTCACCTTCCTCCAGAAATGACTACTTCTTTTGATTATTTTTAAATTGCAATAACATTTGAAACAATATCCTTCATAAACTGATGGAAAGTTTCTTTCTCTTTTTAGCTTTGTAAAATGTCCTTATTAAATTGGTAAGCCATTGATGTATTATCACTAAAGTGGAATACAGGAGGTCCCTGATGTATGAACATCTGACTTACGAATGCTAATACTTATCCCATACAGGGGTGTAATTTTAAAGATCAGCATGTGCACGTTTCATGTACTCACAAATGGCTACTGTATATTGGCCTGAAATATGTTCCAACTTGCAAATAGAGTCTAGAACAGAAGCCATTCATATTCTGGGGACTGTCTGTACTGCAGCACTCCTGGTATTTGGTTGAATATAAAGACATGTTTTTTTTTCCCAATGGCTGCCCTTAATAATGGTGTGACTTTGCAGCTATTTTAGCACTGCAGAAAAATAGCTCAGCTTCAGAATATTACCAAGATTATTGTGCAACTCCCAGGAATGAGTCCTGACTACAGAACTGAATAATCCAAGACACACTGGGAAAAGCTACTTCACATTATTTGGGTTTAATATCATATGATATGTAATCCAGTCTGATATAAAAAGGGGTACAAGCAGTAACGATGTAAATATTGGGTATGTTTTGGACTTGCTTTTTAATAAAAGCATGGAAAATGTTCATGTAAATAGTTAGGGAATGGAGATGTTCTTACTTAGAGAACTTAATAGTGAGCTGAAAAGAACATTAGAACTAGGAGCAGGAGAAGGCCAACTGGCCTTCAAGCCTGCTCCTCTATTCAATAAGGTCATGGCTGATCTTTCTGTGGCCTCAGCTCCACTTACCCACCCTCCCACTATAACCCTTAATTCCATAACTCTTTTAAAAATTATCTACCTTAGCTTTAAAAACATTTACTGAGGAAACCTCAACCACTTCACTGCAATTCCATAGCTTCACAACCCTCTGGGTGAAGATGTTCCTTTTTGATTCAGTCTTAAATCTGCCCTCCCTAATTTTGAGGCGATGCCCTCTTGTTCTAGCTTCACCTGCCAGTGGAAACATCCTCTACTTCTATCTTATCTATTCCCTTCATAATAGTATGTTTATATAAGATCTCCCTCATTCTTCTAGATTCCAATGAATATAATCCCAGTCTACGCAGTCTCTCCTCATAAGCCAACCCCGTCAATTCCAGAATCAACCTAGTGAATCTCCTCTGCACCCCTTCCAGTGCCAGTACATCCTTTCTCAAGTAAGGAGACCAAAACTGCATGTAGTACTCCAAGTGTGGCTTCACCAGCACCCTATACAGCTGCAACATAACCTCCCTGCTTTTAATCTCAATCCCTTTAGCAATGAAGGACAAAATTCCATTTGCCTTCCTAATTACTAGTTGCACCTGCAAACCAACTTTCTGTGCTTCATGCATGTGGACACCCAGGTAGTACACTGCATAGTAGCATGTTGCAAATTTTTAACCATTCTCTACCGGGTGGTTGGTGTATGTGGTGCGACTGTAGTTGGTAGGGGTTGACATGGTGATTGGGATGGTTAGTACGGTTGTAGGATGTCTTCGAATTGGGGTAAATTCCTCCAATCAGTGCATTTGGTGATTTTTTAGTTTTTCTGTTTTTGCTGTATATAGTTTTGTAAGTTTTGTCGATTCGTTGGCTGTAGTTATTTTAGCCTGTGTAGTTTTGGAGTTTTGATTCTTTTGCGTTAAAGCTCACGATCATGTAGATCGTGATCTTCCTCTCTGGAGTCTAAATGGTGCTGTGGAAGTTATGGCGAAGGATTTGTTTAAGTGATACACCTGGAATATTACGGAGAGTCATTCACCTGTCAAGAGGAAGAAGGTACTTTCTAGCCTTAAAAGGGAGAGGGTGGATGTTGCCTTATTACAAAGCCACATGTGGATGATGCAGAGTATTTGAAGCTGCAACAGAATGGGAATGACCGTGTTTATTTTTCATCTTTCAACACAAGGAGTAGAGGGGGGCCATTTTAGTTAGAAAGAATCTCCCACTTAAGTCGTTAGAGTGTATTAAAGATGCACATGGGAGATTAGTAATTCTTACACCTTTGATACATGGGGAAGAATACGGGATCTTAAATGTTTACTATGCCTGGCCTACCCCCTGAAATTCTCGACAGATACACTTTCTAGACTGGTTAACCTTGCATCTCAACATATTATCGTAGGAGGGGATTTAAATTGTCTAATAGATCCTATGATAGACAGATTGCCCAAAGATCCACTGATGTCTTCTTTGTGATCTAAACAATTAAGGAATATGGGGTTGGGGTTGGTAGATGTTTGGAGGCACCTTCACACTATGGCAGAGATTTCACATTCTTCTCAAACCCACATAAATGCCATACCAGGTTGAACTTTTTCTGACTCCCACAGCACATCTGGTCTTGGTGGTGTTATGTACAAATCACAATTACTATTTCTGATCATGACCCGGTGTATTTAATGGTTAAGAGCAAAGATAATGTGGTAGGCTCGAGGCACTGGCAACTGGACCCCTTCATCCTCAAGGATAGCAAGTTTATCGAATTCTTTTCTACTGAGGTCAGGGCTTTCTTAGATATTAATTCAGGCTTGGCCAGTAGCCCATCCATCCTTTGGGAAACAGCTAAAGCCTGTCCCGGGGGTTGGTTAATTCCTATTCAGCCAATAAGAAGCAGCAGATGGGTGAGCAGCAATGCTTGCTTGAGACACGTCTGAAAGTAGCTGAAAAGGCTAACTTTGACAGGCACTCGCTGGTTAAACTGCAGAGGATCATGGTTCTTCGGTCTACACTGAACTCCATGCTCACACGGACAGCCAAGTCGGAGCTTACATTTGTATATCAAAGGCTCTTTGGGCATGGGGTTAAGCCGGGCAAATAACTAGCGTACCTTGCTAGGAAAAGGAGTGCCCCCAGATGCCACTATCTCGATCAGGCAGGACATCGGAAGTTTAACCTATGATTCTAAAAGGATTAATGCAGCATTTCAGAAATTTTACACTGAACTACACCAATCTGAAAGCTGTGAGGGTGGGTGGGTTAGGACGGAGTCCTTTTTAAGAACTTGGACCTTTCGGGAGTGACCCCTGGACAAGGGTCTCTCCTCAATGCCCCGTTGTCAGAGCAAGAGGTGCACGAGGCTGTGAGGCAGCTCCAGAATGGGAAGGCACTGGGTCCTGTCAGACTCCCCAGTGAGTTCTATAAGGAATTTATAAGTATATTGTCAGGACTGATGCTTAGTCCGTTTCATGACTCACATAGTTGTGGCCTCCTCCCACCATCTCTAAGAGAGGCGAACATCTCTCTCATTCTTATAAAAGGGAAGGCCCTGGAGGACTGTGCTTCCCATAGGAATTTCACTCCTGAATGTCGACTTCAAAATCCTATCGAAGACTCTGGCATTATGGCTAGAAATCGTACTGCCCTCCATCATTAAGGAGGACCAGATGGGTTCATAAAAGGTCATAGATCGACGGATAATGTCAGGAAATTACTTAACATGATCCAAATATGTCAACAGCAATCAGTACAGGGATTGGTGATCTCTTTAGCTGCGGAAAAAGCATTTGACAGGGTCGAGTGGCCATATCTTTTTCATACTTTAAAGTAGTTTGGCTTGGGCACAACCTTCATCAGGCGGGTGGAGGTTTTGGAAAGTGATCCACTTGCCGCAGTCCTCACCAATGGTGTACAATCAAGTAATGTCAATATTTGTAGGGGCTGTCGACAGGGTTGCCTCTTGTCACCGTTGCTTTTCACATTGGTGATTAAACTGCTGCCGGAGGCAATACGCAGGGATCCCAATATAACCGCTTCAGAAGTGGGGACCAAGTCACATCAGATCGCACTGTATTATAGATGATGTTTTTGTCTTCTTATCAAACCCAACTCAGTACCACTCCTGATACAATGCATTAATCTGTTTGGGGCCTTCTCGGGTTATAAGAACAACTGTGTGACATCAGAGGCCATGCCCATGGGTAGTTTCCCGAGAGTGCCTGAGCCTGAGGGTGGATTTTGGTTCATCTTTAGCAGGAGGGCTTTCTCTACTTAGGTATATTTATTACTCCTGTTTTTGATTGGCTAGGTAAAGCCAATTTTGCCCATTTATTCAACAGAATCAAGCTGGACCTTCGTCGATGGGAGACGCTTCCGATCTCTTGGTTAGGTTGGATAGTCCTCATTAAAATGAACATTCTGCCCTCCCTATTGTATCCTATGCGAATATTTCCTCTACTTTTAACTAAACAAATATTTAGAAGATTGAATGGCTGGCTTAGCTCTTTTATTTGGTATCACAAGCGACCTCTAATTAAATTGACTAAATTGCAGTTACCTTACGGACTGGGAGGAGTGGGCCGCCCAGATATCAAAAACTATCAGTTAAGCTCGTTGCTATCTTACGTGAATGATTGGGACCGGAGGGACTCTCACTCACTTTGGTTGGACATTGAAGCATCTCAGGCAAGATGCCCCCATGAGAACAGTTAAGGAATATTGCCATAGCCCAATAGTAATCAATATCGTCAAGGCGTGGAGGGCGATATTGCCTAAACATCATTTTTGATTCTCGTAGTTGGTATGCCAGGCTTTCAGCCAGGGATGATGGATTCGAGTTTGAACTATGGGCAGCTAGGGGTGTGTCTTGTCTGGGTGATTTATTCAAAGGGGACATGTTGATGTCTTTTGACTAGTTGGCTCGGAAACATGAATAAGAGCCATACTAATAAGAGCCTTTATATAGCCATGGCAGTTCTATGTGATGAAACTGGTATCCGGAGAGGAGGAAGAACCTACATATGAATATGTATAAACTTATGCGCTTTGTTTCGCTGAGCTGTGTTATGGTTATTATGATTATTATCATTATTATTGTTAAGAATTTCCTTTTTTAGCTTTGTTATTAGTTATTAATTTATCTTTCATAGTCTGCCATGTTGTTAATCCCTCCTGCACACATGCTGACTTGCTGCTTTCCTTTTTATTTACCACCATACCTCCTGTCCATTTCCCATTCCCTTCTCCCCAACTCATCAATTTAAAGTCCTAGAGGCCTGCCCTATTTACCCTTTTCGCTAAAACACTGGTTCCAGATTGGTTCAGGCGGAGACCATTCAATCGGTACAGATTCCTCCTGTTCCAAAACTAATGCCAATGCCCCATGAAATGGAACCCCTCTTTCCCACACCACTTCCTCAGCCACGTGTTTACTTCCCTAATTTTCTTATCCCTTAGCCAATTTGCGTGTGGCTTGGGTAGTAACCCAGAGATTATAGACTTTGAGGATCTGTTCCTTAATTCTATTCCTAGCGCTTGATAATCCCCAAACAGGTCCTCCTTCCAAACCTTGCCTATATTGTTTGTCCCAACATGGACCACAACAACTGGATCCTCGTCCTCCCGCTCTAACATCCTTTCAAGCTGGTCAGAGATGTGCTGCACCCTGGCACCAGGCAGGCAACCTACCACATGGGACTCCTGATCTAGCAACCAACACTTGATGCAGATGTGGTCACTGCAGATCGCAATGCCAGCTCCTACATCATACAGTTACAGCACATCTCCTGCCTAGCCATCTCAACTTAGTTACTTTATGAATTTATATAAACTTATGAGTTAATTAATTTCTTCATACTTCAGTGCTTTTTCAAACTTAGTGCAGATTTCCTACCAGTCAACAGGTCACAGCTTCCCTCTGATGTTACTCCAGTATTTTTCGCAGCTACAATGTGCCCTGAGTTTTATACTTACTCCATGCTGCTGCTGCTTTGCTTTCTGACTGGTCTGACCGAAGAGTGGAAAGGTGCATCTGAATCAAAAATCCAACACCATACCATGAAAGTAACTAAAAGTAGGATAAATTCAGATTGTGTCCTTCATCTATTGGACCTACATTTCTGAAATTTGGCAGGAACAAATAATTTTCTGAACTGCCCTTAAATGTTCCATGCTAATTATTTATGCAATTCTCTCAAGGGACTGATAGGTCTAAAAAAAGGTGCCTTTTGAAATTTAATAAGGGAAAGCACTATGCAAAAAGGAAGGGCAATGAAAATAGGGAGCTATGGACAAGTTAGCCTGTCATCAGTCATCAGGCAAGTTCTAGAATCTATTATTAAATAAGATTTAACAATGTATTTAGAAAATCATAGAATGATCAAAGTCAGAATGGATTTTCTGAAAGAAAAGTTGTGTTTCACAGTTTCTTTAGGGTTTTTTGAGGATGTAACTAATGTGGTAGGCAGAAAAGAATGGGCAAATGTCACATACTTGGATTTCCAAAACGTATTCGATAAAGTCTACACAAAAAGTAAGATAAGGACTCATGGGGTTGAGAGTAATCTTTTAGCAAGGATGGAGGAAGCAAAAGTAGTCATAAATAGGATCAGGATAAGATGAGAATCATTTAGGATCATTTAAGACGAAGATGATGAGAAAATTCTTCATTCAAAGGGTTTTAAAGGTTTTGAATGGACTGTCCAAGAGGTTTTGAGAATCTCTATCATTGAATATATTTAAGGCTAAAGTAGAAGTAATCAAGGAATGGGTAAAGACGTAATATTGAAATCAAAGGGCAGCCATGATGATATGAATGGTGGAGCAGGCTCAATTATCTATTGCCTTTTGAAAACATTCCTCCTGTCACAAAACATTTTATCCTGGTTTAAAGTAACTCCTGTGGGAGCCTACAATTCATCCCTTTCCATGTGGACATTGTGCCCTCAGCTGATGACACAATGCTGTTATGTTTTGTAATATTCATTAGTGAAAATCTATAACATGCATGCTGAAGACTGTCTTCACACAGAATAAAACAGCAAATCAAAACTCTTTATATTCAAAGAATTAACAAAAGTAAACTTAACAGGCACATTTTTCAAGATGTTAACAAAAATAAATATATGCACCCAGAATGATGGTTCATTATTTTGTGTGATGACAGCCCAAACTGTTGTTTTGGATTTTGAAAAAGTGAGCTTTGTTGTATTATGATATTGCTTCTAATTTCAATGAATACACTGCAAGGTATATTCTTTTATCTAGTGATAAGTAAAATGAACTTTCCAGCTGTATCTTTCAGGTATGGTATTTACAGTTAAGTTAAGCGCTCATGCAGATGAGACATTTTCTGTGCCATGATTAAAAATTATACTTTAGGCCTTCAACACACTAATGAGAAGGCTGAATGGACTTCAAGTGCCTATTCAATGTATTCTGTTCTACTTGTGAAGATTTAAAACACAAAATCTAATCCAAAATTATGCCAAAAGATAATGTGATGCAGCTTGAGTCTGTCACCTGCCCTGTTGGATCTTAACAAGCTTAATGGATGGAAGTTACCAAAGCTTTTAAAAGGTATGTACAAATCGAACAAGTAGAAAACATTATTTTCTCTCTCCTAAATTTTGTGGATCATGTATAAACCATGTATGTGAGGAGGCAATGGCTTAGTGGCATTATCACTGGACTGTTAATCCAGAGACCCTGATAACTTTCAGGTGACCCAGATTTGAATCCTACGATAGAATTAAAATTCAATAAATATCTGGAATTAAGAATCTAATGATGACCATGAATCAATTGTCAATTCTAGGAAAAACCTATCTGGTTCACTAATGTCCTTTAGGGAAGGAAACTGCCATCCCTACTTGGTCCGGCCTATGTGTGACTCCGGACTCACAGCAATGTGGTTGACTCTTAACTTCCCTCTGGGCAATTAGGGATGGGCAATAAATGCTGCCTTTCCAGTGACACCCTCGTCCCTTGAATAAACAAAGGAAAAAATAAACTGGTCCAAGAAGTTGAATAATGAAGTATTTTATTTGCAGGAATAGGGTCATATTCATTTCATGAATATGGCTATTTTCCATTGGAAGGTGTTGGAAAAGACTTTATGGCTGTGTGTTAAGCTAAATATATTCTCGCAATTTCTTTTTAAAAAAAGTGGAAATGTTGGCTAATCTCTGAAAAGGAAGTCCTGAAGAGTAAGCATTTCATTAGCCTGTCTAGGTAATCAAAAACACTTCTCTCCTACTGTGTTAATGATGATTATAAAGAGACAAAAAGAAAAATTAGGACACTGACAGAATTAGATGCTTTTAGAATCTGGGACACTACAAGGGCAGTTAGTCTCTGTAACTGGAAGGCTTTCACTGAAGTGAAGATATATGAAATGTTGGAGAATAAGTAAATACTGGATTAAGTCAAGTGATCTAACTCAGAATGTGGGCTGATATATTGTGTACTTTGTTTGACCTGAATTCATAAAAATAATTTGGATGGATTGTGCTGCAGCAGTCATCTGGATTAACAGTACAGTCCACATGTTCACCTTACTGCGAAGTGCAATAGTTAATATTTGCATCTTATCTCAGTACAATCTGTGGGTGTTTCAAAGAACTTCACAAGTACTGAATGACGTTTATAGTGCAGTCACTGTTGCAAACATCCAGCAATTTGCACACAGTGGGGTTTCACAAAAAGCAAGTGCGGTAATGACAAGAGTATCTGTTTCAAGGTTAAAAATCCCACAACACCAGGTTATAGTCCAACAGGCTTAATTAGAAGCACACTAGCTTTTGAAGTGCCACTCCTTCATCAGGTGGTTGTGGACCCGATGAAGGAGCGGTGCTCCGAAAGCTAGTGTGCTTCCAATTAAACCTGTTGGACTATAACCTGGTGTGTGTGATTTTTAACTTTGTACACCCCAGTCCAACACCAGCATATCCAAATCGTATCTGTTTCAGTTATTCTCTATTAGGAATAAATGTTGGCCAGGATGCTGGGATTTCATGACTCAAATATCTACCACTGACCCTCTTGGTGCCTGTCCATTTCCTCTTCAGTTTGTTAATACAATATCCAATATCCAGCTTTTTGGAAATCCATTCCATACATTCATTATCTCCTGTGTAGCGTAGTTACATCTAAAATGGCTTTTCATCCATCTCATTCCAAATGTAAAGAAATGCATCTTTGAGAATTTGTGGTTATGCTAAACTTACTGACCATGAGGTTTCCACTGAGTAACAAATTTCTATAGTTTTCAGAACTGATTTTTTTTTAGTGCAATTTCTGGTCAAACCTGTTTGTACATTGTTAAGGGCAAAATCTTCCACAAACAAACACAATTTATGGACCAGACCAAACCCCATCAAAATATATTCAAAAGACAGTCAGGACCATAATTTTATCATAATTTAAACAGAAGTGTAAGGTGTTGTCTTCCAGATGCAATTCAATTGGTCAAACTAATCAACGTTGTGCAAAACATATTCATACATTATAGTTAAAATACAACAAAAGAAAGAAGAAATTGGAAAATCTTAAATCTATTGGAAAACTTAGCTGAATAATTGATCATTTAACTACTAAACAATAACTGTTACAATGTAGTAACATCCCATAAACACCCCCTTGACAAGGACAAGTTCAGAAATATAGATTGTCTCATAGGCAATTTTCCAGATCAGGAAGAAGATATCAAGAGAGAACTCTGAGAGACAGAGTAGCAGGGAAGATGTACAGCAGCTTCCATGCTCTACTTCAAGATTCCAGCAACTGCTACTGAAAACCTAATACTAAAATCCTGGTTTTCTGTGGGAGCTTGACCCCACCCATTCAGTCTGCTTCTATTGTTCCAGCTTAAAAAGAATACGCATGGCCTCACAAAGTGTTTACTTGAGTGGCTCTGAGCAGACTTCTCTATACCTCTCTCTCAACATTTCTACATTAAAAAATCCTAGAGCAAAATGCACCTCTTAAAGCCATAGTATTGTCACGATACATTTTTTTTAAAAAACGATTTTCCTGAATTATGTTTTGATGTATACAAATGTGATCATTTATTAGAGCTTAATATCAATTTGTTGATAAAAGAAAATTCAATCAATCCTCTGCCTCTCAGTAACCTGACTTTAACAATAACTGACATGAATAAAGAACTACACAGAGCGATTGTACGGCTACAATGATGTGCAGTGGTTAGATTCATAAGAAAATAAATAAAAACATTTTGAAGTTTTAAAATCTTATTACTGCTCCTGCAACAAAGAAAGTCCTTCACCTTAAGAATATTGTTAAGTGTCTAAAAATGAATATGAATAGCAGAAACTCAAAATAGTGATTAATTCAGTCTGGGGATTTGGTCAATTTTGTGGAGCAATGATTTGGAAGAATAATGTTGTGTCTTCCAGGCTGGTGGAGGCAGGCTTGTCCCTGACTCTGTAGGCAGCTGCTACATTCTGAATATAATCATTGAAGGTATAAATATAGGAAAGAGTTTAGCCCACAATTATTATTTCCTGGCATGATGTCCAGACTTTTTGAAGTTTGTCGAGTCAATATGATGTTGTTTATTTGTAAGGCTAACAGAGCTAAACACAAAGACAAATGGAATGCTTGACATCTTGTTTATCTTAAGGCAATGGCCAAACTGAGGTTATCACTAATTGTTAAGAACAATGACAGGATACAGGCATGAAGCTAATGGTTGTGGCTGACTATAATTTGAGGCAAAGTGTAAACCAGTTAGTTGTAGGTAATGATCATCTGCAGATAAGACTATGCTATTCTTGCTTTTAATGTTTCACATAAAATAACAGATAGAGCATCATTGCCTGACAAGGTCAAACTGATTAAAGGAAATGAATTGGAGTTTGTGTGTGTGTGGTTTCTCCTCATGTTTAGAAATAAATAAGTACAATGTAGCTTTCTATTGTTTTTGCTTAACATATAATGTAATACTGTTTTGTTTAAAACACTACTGAATAAGTAGAAATGTTGCAGTTTACAATTGATTCTGTCCAATGTTTTGTTTGGTGGAACTGCTCATTGCTTTTAGAATATTGCCCTCATTCAAAATAGAAAATAAAGCACTTCACACTGTGAGAGCAATTGTAAGTGCTGCTGGTCAATAGAGCTGTGCATGTAAAAGGATAGTATCTTCTTGAGGAACCTATGTGCACCTTTGTTAACAGTTTATAAATACAATCAAACAATATTAAATGGAATCTTGTTGTTGCAAGTAGCATCTATATTGTAAAATCTTTTTTATGGATCATTTCCCACTCATTTTTGTATGATGAATGCAGACTTTAAATGTATACATATTGAAGTTAAGCATGAATAAACAATTTTTTCCAATGACAGGTATTCTGGGGTGTTTTTATGTTGTAGTATTGTTAGGTCTCACCAATAATCCAGCATTGAATAATAAAGATGTAAGAAATGAGTTTATTTATATTTTGAAATAGCATTTTACATATATATAATATATATATACACATAATCTGTATATATATATATATACAGCAGTGATCAATTATTCATTGATACATTGCAAACTCCAACTTGCTGACTTTGATTGAATCTAACTGATTACCTAATTATGACATTTACCATAGCACTACTGGTGTCAAAGCAATGCTTCAAGTTGATAAATCAGTGGAGAAATTAATGTTCACTCACCAAATCAAGTCACATTTATCAGAGCAGCTAAGATGAGGATTCATGTTGTTATTACATGGGTGTCTGAGGTACAGCCTGTATTCATATGAAAAAGAAATTGAAAACTTGGGCCTTTTTATTGGATCAGAAGATTATGGGGTTGTATGATAGAAGAATGTTTCAAAAAAAATTTGCAGTCATGCAGCACTTTCACAACCTGAAGATATCACAAAGCTTTTCACAGCCAATGATATGTTCGCATTCATGAAAGGGGAAATAAAAGCAGACTGCTTCTAGTCATCAAGAGGTGTAAAATATGTGGCCATGGATATATGCTTAAATAAAAAGAAATTTAGGAGGGAAACAAGGATAAAGGTTCTTGCACAACTCTTGTGAGACTGTAGAGTTTGTTTACTGGTTGGGGTAGAACAATATCTGCAGTAAAGGGATATGGAAATTGGATGAATTAACATCATTAGGATGATTGTTCATATAGAATCTTAACACCAATGTGAACTGGTTTAACTGAGTGCTTTGTTTTTGTGGTATAACCTCAATGCATGTGGGGACAAGTAGGCAACAGTTACCAGAGACCAATACATGCAAAATGTATCAGTCATTGTCCCACTGATCAATTGCTATAAATGAACCATGGGACTAGCTACCACAGAAATGGTCAAGATTAGCAGATGTTTAATAGAATCCTGCAAATCCCCAATCCTATATGGTTTAACCTGATCTATCTTCAGCACAATAAGTTTAAAGCCTTGCAGTAAACAAAACACTGGACAGTGTTTCCATTGTGTGATTGGTTAGATACAATTAAATTGTTATGTGACATGAATAAAATAGTTATGTAGCTGATTATTCAAGGGTATTACACAATTGGAATGGTCACAAGGAACTACTGATCAATGTGGTTATTAAAAGTAAGACACTCATGGTATTATGCCTGCATTGTTAATGCAGAAACCTAGTAATGTTCTGGGGGCCTGGGTTTGACAGATGGTGGAATTAAGAGTCTAATGATGACCGTGAAACCATTGCCAATTATCAAGAAAAGCTCATCTGGTTTGCTAACATGCTTTAGGGAAGGGAGCTGCCATCCTTACCTGGTCTGGCCCACATGTAATTCTGGATTGGGTAGCAATATTGTTGACTCTTAACTGCTCTCTTGGTTGTTAGGGATGGCCAATAAATACTGGCCTTGCCAGTGACACCCTCATCTTGTGAATAAATAAAACATTTGTGAAGTTGATCAACTTTCTTAATCATGAAATTTCTTCTCATCCCTTTCCTTACAACGTCTAATCTAAAACCTTCAACTTTGAGACACAGCCTTTCAATGTTTACCCCATCGAGCTCTGTCAGAATCTTGTGCTTCAACAGGATCACATTACATGCTTCTAAACTCCAGAGAATGTAAATACAGTACATGAACATATGAATTAGAAATGTACCTATTGGGCCTTCTAGCCTGCTCCACCATTTAGTAAGAAAATGTTTGATCTAATTTCTCCAAATTCCTGCCTATCCCAATTAACCTTTCAACCCCTTGCATATCAAGTATCTGTTCACATGTACCTTAAAAATGTTCAAAGATTTTATTTCATTATCGTCTGAGGAAGCATTGTGGGCGGCACGGTGGCACAGTGGTTAGCACTGCTGCCTCACAGCACCAGAGACCCGAGTTCAATTCCTGCCTCAGGCGACCAACTGTGTGGAGTTTGCACATTCTCTGCATGGGTTTCCTCCCACAGTCCAAAAATGTGCAGGTTAGATGAATTGGCCATGCTAAAGTGTTAAGTGCTGGGGTAAATGTAGGGGATTGGGGGTGGGTCGGTGTGGACTTGTTGGGCCGAAGGGCCTGATTCCACACTGTAAGTAATCTAATCTAAAATAAAAGTCAAAACCCTTTTTGAGCAATGTCACTTGCTCGTTTCTTTTTAAATTGTGAACATTTATTTTTAAATAGAGACTTGTAGTTATATATTCTCCATCAAGAAGAAACATCATTTTGCCATTCACCCTGTCAAGGCCTATTAGGATCTTGTATGTTTTGATCAAGTTATCTCTTGCCCTTCTAACTCCCAGCAGATAAAAATCTACCCTATCCAACCTTTCCTTATAGACAATCCACATAATCCAGATGTTCTGCAAACCCACCGACTCCCACAGCTACCTGGACTACATCTCCTCCCACCCTACCTCCTGTAAAAATGCCATCCTTTATTGCCAAGTTCTCCAACTCTGCTGCATCTGCTCCCAAGAGGATCAATTCCACCACAGAACACACCAGATGGCCTCCTTCTTTAAAGACTGCAGTCTCTCCTCCCGCGTCGTCAATGATGCCCTCCAGCAGATCTCATTAACTTTCTGCACTTCTGCCTTGAACCCCACCCTTCCAACCGCAACAAGGACAGAACCCTCCTGGTCCTCACCTTCCATCCCACCAACCTCCGGGTACATCGCATCATCCTCTGCCATTTCCGCCACCTGCAACAGACCCCACCACCAGAGATATATTTCCCTCCCCACCCTATTAGTGTTCCATAAAGACCGTTTCCTCTGCGACTCTCTTGTCAGGTCCATGCTCCCCAATAACCCACCCTCCCCTTCCGGCACCTTTCCCTGCCACCGCAAGAATTGCAAAAATGGTGTTCACAGCTACATCCTCACCTCCATTCAAGGCCCCACAGGAGCCTTCCAGTTCCGTCAGAGATTTACCTGCACTTCTACACACATCATTTACTGTATCCATTGCTCCAGATGTGGTCTCCTCAACATTGGGGAGACAGGACGCCTACTTACGGAACATCATGGGACACACGTACTAAGCAGCCCCACTGCTCCATGGCCAAATACTTTAACTCCCCCTCCCAATCTATCAAGGATAAGCAGGGGCCTCTCCATTGTCAAACCCTTACCACCCGCTGCCTGGAGGAAGAATGCCTGATCTTCCGCCTTGGGACTCTCCAGCCACATGGGATCAATGTGTATTTCACCAGTTTCCTCATTTCCCCACCTTCCCACCTTATTCCCAGATCCAACTTTCCAACTCAGCACTGCCCTCTTCCTTCCCACCTATGTGCTCCACCCTCCTCTCTGACCTATCACCATCACTCCCACCTTTTGCACTCTCAGCTACCTTCCACCCAGCTCCACTCCTCTCCCATTTATCTCTCAGCCCCCTAGGCCACAAGCCTAATTCCTGATGAAGGGCTTATGGCTAAAACGTTGATTCTCCTGCTCCTCGGATGCTGCCTGACCGGCTGTTCCTTTCCAGCATTACACATTCGACTCTGATCTCCAGTATCTGCAGTCCTCACTTTCTCCTATATTCCAGGTATTAGTCTGGTAAACCTTTTCTGAAGTGCATTCGCATTATTCCTTAAATAAGGAAACCGATACTGTAGACATCTGTTCTAAGTATGGTCTCACCATTTCCTGTATAACTAAAGTATAATCTCACTATTTTTCTATTTAACTCCCTCACAAGAAACAATAACATTCTGTTTCTTGCTTGCTGCACCCTGCATGCTAATCTTTTGCAATTCATGTAATAGAACATTTGGATTTCTCAGCATCATAAAACTGTGCAATCTGTCACCATTCAGATTTTACACTTTACTTTTCCTGGCATTTTCCAACATAATACTCTATTTGCTAGTTCTTTGCCCACTCATCGAATCTATCTAAATCCCTTTGCAGTTTCCTTCTGTCATGTTCATAACTTACTTTCCTAACTTTGTGTCATCCAAGAGTATTTAGTTACCATACCTTCGGTTCCTTCATCACAATGACTGATAAACATTGCAAAAGATTGAGGCCCCAACACTGATTCCCGTGGCACACATTGCGAACATAAAAATGATCAAATTATGCCTATTCCCGATTTCCTGTTAGGTAGACAAACTCTATTCACGACAATATGTTACTCCTCCAACATGAGCTTTTGTTTCCACAATAATCTTTGCAGTTGAACCTCATCAATTGCCTTCTGGAAATTCAAGTACAGCTCACCCATTTGTTCTCCTTTATCCATAGCACATGTTACTTCCTCACAGAAGGCCAATAAATTAGTTAAGCATGATTTCCTTCATAAAACCCTGCCTGATTACTTTGAATTTATCTAAGTCTCCAGCTAAAATGTCTTTATTAATTGTTTCCTACATCTGCCCTGTCATAGGCATTAAATTAACTGATCTGTAGTCTTCTGCTTTTGTGTCTCCTTCCCTTTTTGAATAAAGGAATTACATTCATTATTTTCTATTCTAATGGAACATCCAACCCCCACCCCCACCTAACAGCTGAATGATCTTTGGAAAAGTGAAATCATGCATCCACTATCTTCCTCACTGTAGTGACTGGAATGAGGGCCAGGTAAATCTCATTGACAATGAGATCCTTGATTGGGGTTGTTAATCAGGGCCAATCACAAAACCCTGATTCACAGGTATAAACAGAGAGTCTCCTCATTCCAGGGACTGTTTCTGAGCTGGCATAGATTTACAGTGATCTGCAAAAGAAGCAAGGGTAAAATGAAGAAAAACTTTTTCAAACATTGAGTAGTTATGGTGTGGAATGCATTGCCTGGAAGTTGGTGGAGGCAGTTTAATTGAGGGATTCAAGAGTGCATTTAGTAATTATTTTTATCTGAACAATGTGCAAGAGTATGGGGAAAAAGCAGGAGATTGGCACTAGGTAATATAGCTCATTATAGGAGCCAGTGCAGGCAAAATGGACAGAACAGCATCCTCTGTGCCATAACATTTCTGTGATTCTATGATGCTGTCTATTGATTCATTCTTTGGCATGTTAATCACTTTGTAAGATGATCCCTTTTATGACAGGTTGATATCATGCTTATGAATTCCATAGATCTTTCCCAAGATACAGTGGCTCAATTGAGCTTAATTTAAGTATCTGTGTACAGAACGTAATGTCACCATTAATGATTAACTACCAACTTAAATGTCCCTGTTGTTTCATCTGAAAAGATCAAAAAACTGGAAAACTCACTGCAGAAGTTATATTTACATACACATACATATATACACACACACACATATATGTATATGTATATGTGTGTGTATATTTTTATAAATACACATTAGCCTGTTCATAGATTAGGTTAGGGGAGAAAGTGAGGACTGCAGATGCTGGAGATCAGAGCTGAAAATGTGTTGCTGGAAAAGCGCAGCAGGTCAGGCGGCAGCATCCAAGGAACAGGAGAATCGACGTTTCAGGGTTCCTGAAGAAGGGCTGATGCCCGAAACATCAATTCTCCTGTTCCTTGGATGCTGTCTGACCTGCTGCGCTTTTCCAGCAACACATTTTCAGCATAGATTAGGTTACAAAGCTAAATCAATGTAGACCAAATCTTTCACTCAAAACATTTTCACATTTGTTAGTGTAAGTTGACATTAGCCAGACCAAGGGAAGATGGGTCTAGATTCAGATGAGAGGGAAGCCATAGGGATGGGTAGGTGGTTAATGGGGGTGGGGGTGGGGTGGTATTGTTTGATAAGATATAGTGAGTTCTGTCGCTAGGCCTCTGTGACGATGATGCTCCTTTAACAAAGTTATTCTGTCCTTGTTTTTTTTAAAGATGTCTTAAATACAGAGGTTCTGGTATGTCTGGAAATATCTACTTGAGAAAACTTTTAAGTGATTTTTTTAAACACTTGTACAATGAAAGGGGAGTGGCCAGTTCTCCTAATTCAGGGTTTCGTTTGGTTTAGTTTTAGTTGGGAACGCAGAGAAGCTGCTGGACCCAAAAAAAACAACTCCATACTGATCCTTTCCCTACAATCTCTCTCCTGTAAGAACCTGTGTTTGATTTTACCATTATATTGTCAAGGGGGTGTTTATGGGGATGTTGCAAGTATTTGTAACAGCATCATTAAGTTGTGATACAGTCGATTAGGTGTTCAGATAAGTTGTTATTCTATATTCTGTTCTCTTTTGTTCATGTATAAATAAATTCTGTTTTGTCTAAAACCGAATGGTTGGGTCAGCTGCATCACTCCTGCAATATCCACTGTTCAGCTGCTTAAAACATCGAGAAAAGTTAGGGCTCTGGGCTACCTTTTTAAGATGTTTTGAGGGGGTCTGGCCTGGTTCATAACAGCCCCGCAGCAAAAAACCTTCTTAAAAACAAATCAATGCAACTTTCACTTTGCCAAACGAAAGTAAGATTCAGCTCTACATATCTGTTCAATTCATCTGCCATCTCCATAATTTCCATAATTAATTCTCTAGACTTTCTATCAGACCAATGTTTGTCTTATGAACTCTTTTCCTTTTTAAATTTCTGTGGAACACTCACTGTCTGTTTTGATAGTTCTAGCTTGTTTTGTCACATATTCTAATTTTTCCCTTGTTATTACTCACTTGTCATTCCTCACTTTATTTGAATACTCTGTCCAATATTTTGACTTGCCACCCATTATTGCATAATTGTATGTTTTTTCTTTAAGCTTGATACTATCATTAACATTTGTAGTCAATCATTAATGGTGCGTCCTTTCCTTGGCTTTTTCCTTTCTTTTTAGGATGTACATATTCTGTGTATTCTGAAATATCTCCTTAATTGTCTACCACTGCATCTCTAATATCTATCTTTCAAACTAATTTTCCAGTTCACTTCAGTTATCTCCTGCTTTCATGCTCTCATTGTTGACTTATTGAAATTTTAAATATTAGCATTCGACCCATTCCTCTTTCCCTCAAATTAAATGTAAAATTCAATAATATTATGATCACTGCTACCTAGAGGCACACTCACTGTGAACTCATTAATTAATTTTATCCCACTGCCCAATGCCAGGTTTAGTATAGCTCTCTGGATGGCTCCAGAACATACTGTTCTAAGAAACTGTCCCAAAAACATTCTCTGGACTCCTCTTCTAGCCTGCCTTTCTCTAACTGATCTTTCCAGTTTATATGTAGATTAAAGTCCTCCATGATAATACTGTACCTTTCTGGAAAGCTCCCATTATTTCATTCTTTATACCTCACCCTACCATGTGATCACTGGTAGCTGGGCTGTACATCATTCCCACAGGTGAATTCTCACCTTTATCATTTCTTATCTTTTCTACATCCTGGTTTCCTGACCTGAGGCCATCCCTCTTGATTATGCTCATACCATGGTTAATTAACAGAGCCATCTTTCCACCTTTTGCCTTTTAATGCAAAATAACTTATTTTCCTAAGATGTGTATTTGGCTGTTGTTCAATTGAACTTTTTTATGAATAGCATATTTAAAATGAGAGCTTTGACCAATTACGATGCAGCACAGGCAGCGTAAAAAAAAGTGAACAGTTTTGTAACATTGCCACCACAATCCCTAAGGTATTTGGAAGACTTTTCCACCTTGTCATTGGTAGAAGAAAAAAATGATATATGGAATTGAAAACGTAAGCTGGCACTATTGCGCAGAAAACGCAGAAGTACAACAATTTGAGAAGATAACAGATACAGTTGACTCCAATAATGCAAAGCACACAGTCCAATAGCAATGCACTGACTTAATCCTTCGTTTGCAAACTAAATATTGTTGATATTGTAGTAAACTGATTTTAAACATCATTGTGTTGTCTTAGAAAATGATTGATTTGTACTCATAGCCTCTTGTGTGTTTCAGGCAATTTTAAGTAGAGCAAGAGAAATGAACAGTTGACTGATCTGTTCTTGATGCATGTCCTTATAAATGGCTTTAAAGGCTTCACAGGGCAATTTGCCTGGCATCTCTGAAACAAATGATATAGCTGAGGCCTTTAAGAGTGACAGTGTGCTATTTCTGGTGTCTTAAGTTGTTATTATTTTCTTGGCAACAATTTTGCTTTTCCCAACTGCGTCAGCTCTATGATTGACAGCATTCTTGGGTTCTCCTTGGAGCTGATTCCAACTATTTGCATGATCACATCACTACTGTCATGATATACATGAAACTTCTTAGGCCCATTGAAATTATTTTTTAAGTAACATGCGGAGGAATTCAATGGCAAAATCTATCAAGTAGATTAAGGTATTTCAGCTCCAGTACCATCCCATCAGCTGAACACAAAACTAAAATGGACAACTGCATTATTTTTCCTGTCTGTTAATATGAAGAGACTCTCAGTCAAGGTGCTAAAGAAAGTACTCTACAAAAAGCTCGGTAACACTCAATGTGCAAAGTTAAATATACTGAATGATGACTTAAACAAAGTAGTAGATGCATACATTATCCATTAGTAATTAGAATTTAAATGTGGGAGAGGACAATCAATATAATTGCTTTGATTGCAAGATAGCAAACATAATATGGTCTGTTTATGTGTGTGAACATGTTTTCTTTCTAACTGCATCAACCTGGCACCACATGTATTTCCCAGTTTAATTCTGTAGACCTCTATTTTTTCTCGTTTCCTTTTACCTTTGATTCCACTCCTGCACATAATCAGAACATCAGTTCAGTATCTGATCTGATGGAGATATTATGTATGAGGAAACGTTTGCTCGGCAAAACGACATCAGCAAGGCAAAGAGGAGAACTTATTAAACAACACGGGTGGAGCTACAATGAAGAATGAGGGAAATCAAGAACCAATGGCGGACTGAGAAAGCTAAGGAGATGCAATTCCTTGCTGACAAGCATAACACCCAAGATTTCTTCATTGTCACCAAGGCAACTTGTGGACCCAACTCTCTTGGCCTCAAACTGGTGCAAAGTGAGGATGGAACCCTTTTGAGAGACAGAGGAAACATTGATGGACAGAATATTTTCCGAAACTGCAATATAAACATGAACAAAGATGTTTGAGAAAATCCACTAATTTCCCATCAAAGATTATCTTGAACTCCTACTCAGTTGTGGCATAAGTTGAAGCCACCATTCGACACATGAAGAATGGCAAAGCCTCAGGAATACATAAGATTTCAGTAGGGATCTTCAAACTTGAAGGAACATTCATCTCCATCAACTTTTCCTGAAAATCTGGGACAACAAAGACATTTCTGCTGATCACAGTGATGCTGCCATCGCCACTGTCTCCGAGAAGGGATGATGTGGAGGTGTCCGTGATGGATTGGGGTGGACAAAGTTAAAGATCACACATCAACATGTTATAGTCCAACAGCTTTATTTGAAAGTACCCGCTTTCAGAGGGCTGCTCCTTCATCAGGTAGCTCGTGGGGCAGGATCATAGGACGCAGAATTTATAGTAAAAGATGGAAGTGTCATACAAATGATGCAATGTATTGAACAAACCTAGATTGCAAAGTCTTTAATCACTTACAATGGGGATGCAGGTTTCGACTGATTAATATTCAAATCCCAGAACTTCACTGAAGTCACAGTCCCCAGATAACTTAAGGTTTAACCAGTTCAGTATTAAAAAAAGTGAAATCTCAGCTCAGCTCAGTTTGTATTCCAATCCTGAGTCAGACAACACAAAGTTGCCGAGCAGAGACTGATAGCTAAGTTCAGTCTCCATGAGTTCAGCCCCAACCTCGATTTTGGGTTCATGTCACATCCCACTATACTATACACTCTCACACACACACTCACACAAAAGGACACATACACACACACTTTTACACATGATCATACTCACACACTCTCGCACATCCTCTCTCGTACATATGCGTTATTTCTCTCTCTGTCTCTAACACACACTCAAGCTCACATGCATCCCTCTCACCGGCATATACTCTCACAGTCACGCACACGCTCTAACAAGGACACACATACTTGCATACACTCACACACTCTCTCCCACACACACACACACACTCACACACACATATAAGTCTATGAGGTGAATTTGCATTTGCAGATACATTCTATTTTGTTCAAAAAGCACATAATCTGTAGACAGTCAGTCAATGAGACATCTTATAAATTCCTACTTAGGAAATAGAACCATTCTGACTCAAGGTTGGGTTACAGACAGACTCTAACCTCACATCTTTAATGCATTGTCTGAACTGAGATGTCACCTTTATTTAAGACTGATTAAACTTTAAGTTATTTTGGCATTGTGACTTGAAAGAAGTTCTAGGACTTACATATTAATCCATTGAGTCCTGCATCCCCATTCTGAGTGATTAAAGACTCAGCAGCAATCTAGGTTTGATTAGATTCCCTACAGTATGGAAATAGGCCCTTTGGCCCAACAAGTCCATACCAACCCTCCAAAGAGCAACCCACCCACACTCATTCCCCCACCCTATATTTACCCCTAACTAATGCACCTAACACTATGGGAGGAAACCGGAGTACCTGGAGGAAACCCATGCTGACATGGGGAGAATGTGCAAACTCCACACAGACAGTTACCCGAGGCAGGAATTGAACCTGGGTCCCTGGCGCTGTGTGGCAGCAGTGCTAACCACCGAGCCGCCCATCAGTATATTGTTCAATATATTGCATCAGTTGTATGACACTTTGATCTTTTACTATAAATTCTGTCTCCTATGATCCTGCCCCACTAGCTACTTGATGAAGGAGCAGCATTCCAAAAGCTTATACTTTTAGATAAACCTGTTGGACTATAACATGGTGTTGTGTGATTTTAAACTTCAAGAAGGGAGTCTTTGGTGACAGTGACCACAATTCAGTTACGTTTACTTTAGCAATGCAAAGGGATAGGTATATACTGCAGGACAAAACTTATAGCTGGGGTAAAGGCAATTATGATGCAATCAGGCAAGATTTAAGGTGGAGAGGAGGGAAGGAAATTGCAGGGGTTGGGCACAATTGAACTGTGGAGCTTGGTAAAGGAACAGCTACTGCGTGTCCTTGATAAGTACGTATCGGTCAGGCAGGGAGGAAGTGGTCGAGTGAGGGAACCGTAGTTTACTAAAGAAGTTGAATCTTTTGTCAAGAGGCAGAAGGAGGCTTATGTAAAGGTGAGATGTGAAGGCTCAGTTATAGAATCATAAAATCATAGAGATGTACAGCATGGAAACAGACCCTTCAGTTCAACCTGTCCATGCTGACCAGATATCGCAACCCAATGTAGTCACACCTGCCAGCACCCAGCCCAGATCCCTCCAAACCCTTCCTATTTATATACCCATCCAGATGCCTGTTAAATGTTGCAATTGTACCAGCCTCCACCACTTCCTCTGACACCTCATTCCATACACTTACCACCCTCTGCATGAAAAAGACGCCCCTTAGGTCTCTTTTATATCTTTCTCCTCTCACCCTAAACCTGTGCCCTCTAGTTCTGGACTCCCCGATCCCAAGGAAAAGACTTTGTCTATTTATCCTATCTATGCCCCTCATAAT
Organism: Chiloscyllium punctatum; assembly: GCF_047496795.1. Classification (NCBI taxonomy): domain Eukaryota; kingdom Metazoa; phylum Chordata; class Chondrichthyes; order Orectolobiformes; family Hemiscylliidae; genus Chiloscyllium; species Chiloscyllium punctatum. Next base: position 30,805,308 of record NC_092765.1, read on the forward strand.
TTTGTAGACCTCTTAAGGTCACCCCTCAGCTTCTGATGCTTCAGGGAAAACAGCCCCAGCCTGGTCAACCTCTCCCTAAAACTCAAATCCTCCAACCCTGGCAACAGGGTGCTTGAGAGTTATAAGTTAGCCAGGAAGGACTTGAAGAGTGAGCTAAGAAGATCCAGGAGGGGCCATGAGAAGTCTTTGGCAGGTAGGATCAAGGAAAACCCTAAAACTTTCTAGAGGTATGTCAGGTATAAAGGAATGACTACAGGAAGATTAGAGCCAGTCAAGGGCAGTAGTGGGAAGTTGTGTGTTGAGTCTAAGGAGATAGGAGAGGAGCTAAGTGAATATTTTTCGTCAGTATTCACACAATAAAGAGACAATGTTATCAAGGAGAATGCTGAGATACAGGTTATTAGACTAGATGGGATTGAGATTCATAAGGAGGAGGTGTTAGTAATTCTGGAAAGTGTGAAGATTGATAAGTCCCTTGGGCCAGATGAGATTTATCTTAGGATTCTCTGGGAAGCTAGTGAGGAGGTTGCAGAGTCTTTAGCTTTGATCTTTATGTTGTCATTGTCAACAGGAATAATGCCAGATGACTGGAGGATAGCAAATGTTGCCCCCTTGTTCAAGAAAGGCAGAGGAGGCAATCCTGATAATTATACACCAGTGAGCCTTACTTTGGTTGTGGATAAAGTATTGGAAAGGATTTTAAGAGATAGGATTTATAATAATCTAGAAAGGAATAATTTGATTAAGGATAGTCAATGCAGTTTTGACTCAAAAACCTTATTGAGTTCTTTGAGAAGGTGACCAAACAGGTAGATGATGGTAAAACGTTGATGTGCTATACATGGATTTCACTAAAACATTTGATAAGGTTCCCCATGGTATTGCAGAAAATACTGAGGCATGGGATTGAGAGTGATTTAGCAGTTTGGATCAGAAATTGGCTAGTTGTAAGAAAACATAGGATGGTGGTTGATGAGAAATTTTCATCCTGGAGTTCAGTTACCACAGAGATCAGTTTTGGGGCCACTACTGTTTGTTTTATAAATGGGTGGAGAAGGATGGGTTAGTAAATTTGTGGATGACATTAAGGTCGGTGGAGTTGTGGACAGTGCCAAAGAATGTTGTAGGTTACAGAAGAACATAGGTAAGCTGCAGAGCTGGGCTGAGAGGTGGCAAATGGAGTTTACTGTAGAAAAGTGTGAGGGGATTCACTTTGGAAGGAGGGCAAGGAATACAGAGTACTGGGCTAATGGTAAAATTCTTAGTAGTGTAGAGGAGCAGAGAGATCTCGGTGTCCATGTACATAGATCCCTCAAAGTTGCCACCCAGGGTTGTTAAGAAGGCGTACAGTGTGTTGGCTTTTACTGGTACAGGGATTGAGTTTCAGAGCCATGAGATGATGTTGCAAATTTACAAAACTCTGGTGTAGCTGCACTTGGAGTATTGTGTACAGTTCTGGTTGCCGCATTATAGGAAGGATGTGAAAGCATTGGAAAGGAGATTTACCAGGATGTTGCCTATTATGGAGGGAAGGTCTTATGACGAAAGGCTGAGGGACTTGAGGCTGTTTTCCTTAGAGAGAAGAAGGTTGAGAGGTGACTTAATTGAGACATATAAGATAATCAGAGGGTTAGATAGGGTGGACAGGGAGAGCCTTTTTCCTCAGATGGTGATGGCTAACACAAAGCGACACAGCTTTAAATTGAGGGTTGATAGATTTAGGACAGATGTCAAAGGTAGGTTCTTTACTCGGAGAGTAGTAAAGGTGTGGAATGCCCTACCTGCAACAGGACTGAACTCACCAACTTGAAGGACATTTAAATGGTCATTGGATAAATATATGGATGATAATGGAATTGCGTAGCTTAGATTGGCTTCAGATTGGTTTCACAGGTCGGTACAACATCGAGGGCCAAAAGGCTAGTACAGTGCTGTAATGTTCAATGTTCTAAAGTGGATTGTGCAAACCACTGAGGAATCTCCTTACTCTCCTCCATTGGGAAAAGGGAGATCCTTGCTAGGAGCATCCTCCCAGTCTTAGGAAATCCTTAAACAAAGAAGACACAAATTAAAATTTTTAAAAAAGTTAAATACAAGTTTGAGGACAGGAAATACAAAGTGCGATCATTTTATGGAATAAATTTCTGGGTAGAGCAATACAGGCAAAGAAAACCCAGGAATATTAAAATGTTGGTTAGATGCTGCAACTACTGCAGGTGAATTCTAGGTTTTTGTTAATTCATCCATCCAACATGAACTGAATGAATTTTCTCATTTATAATCATTTTGTGGTCAGATATCCAATTATTTTCCATTCCTTGTTCTAGCGATTCTCCGATCCCCCTTATTTATTGACATTCGAACTCTAATAGGAGGATTTTGCTGGTAACGAAGCCCCACTGCTCCATGAAGCCATTTCAAATGTGTAAATGTATTGTTAAATCATCAAAATGGTCAATATATTTATCTTTTTATGTTATTGTTATAAAAGAACAAAAGAAACATCCATACAAGATGCCTCACAATTCAGTCAATCTTCTGCCAATGAGATTGAAATGCAGGCAGCTATAGAATTGATAGGCTCATCAAAACAGCTTTGAATTTAGATGAGAGATGTTACAAATCCTGGTATTTGACTTTACTTTCCCCATAATATTTCAGCTGAATGAGAGATCATTACACTGGTTCTGATTTCAGGTTTTCTTCTACTTTTCAAGAGTGACAGCAATTACTTTTTTTCTGGGTTGGAAGTTTCTTTTCAATAGACAACCCAGATATTCTGGAAACAAACCTAACACCAGGAATCATTAAAGAATTGGCTAGATACTGCAACTGGTGGAGATGAAATCTAGGTTCTAGCGGAATAGATGAATTAACATGCACTGAAAGAATTTCCTCATCAGTAATCGCTTTGTGCTCAACAATCCAACTATTTTCCATTCCTCATTCCAGCTACTTTGGCATCCCCCTTGTTTACTGACACAAATTCTAATGGGAGGATTAAGTTACATAGAACATGGAACATTACAACGCAGTACAGGCCCTTCAGCCCTCAATGTTGCGCTGCCCTGTGAAACCAATCTGAAGTCCACCTAACCTACACTATTCCATTCTCATCCATATGCCTATCTAATGACCAATTAAATGACCGTAATGTTGGTGAGTGTACAACTGTTGCAAGCAATGCGTTCTACTAGTCTGAGTAAAGAAGCTACCTTTGACATCTTCCTATATCCATCACCCCTCAATTTAAAGCTATGCCCCCTTGTGCTAGCCATCACCATCCTGGGAAAGGGGCTCTCACTGGGTTTAACCCTCTGATTATCTTGTATGTCTTAATTAAATTACCTCTCAACCTTCTCTCAAACACCCTCAAGTCTTGAACTTTTTCCATGTAAGACTTTCCCTTCATACCAGGCAACATCCTGGTAAATCTCCTCTGAACCCTTTCTAAAGCTTCCACATCCTTCCTACAATGCAGTGGCCAGACCAGCATGCAATACTCCAAGTGAGGCCGCACCAGAGTTTTGTACAGCTGCAGCATGACCTCATGATTCTGAAACTCGATCCCTCTACTAATATAATCTAACACACTGTATGCCTTCTTAACAGTCCTATCAACCTGGGTGGCAATTTTAAGGGATCTATGTACATGGAGACCGAGATCTCTCTGCTCATCTACACTACCAAGAATCTTACCATTCGCCCAGTACTCTGCATTCCTATAACTCCTTCCAAAGTGAATTCCCTCACACTTTTCTGCATTAAACTTCATTTGCCACCTCTCAGCCCAGCTCTGCAGCTTATCTATGTCCCTCTGTAACCTACAACATCCTTCGGCACCATCCACAGCTCCACTGACCTGAGCGTCATCCACAAATTTACTAACCCATCCTTCTATGCCCTCATCCAGGTCATTTATAAAAATGTCAAGTTGATAGACTATATTCAGCACAAGGGCCTCTTCTAAACGGCTTTTCTGGCAATTAAACAACATGTGACTTTTATCTCTCTTAAAAGCTTTGCTTACATTCTTTCCACAAAGATAGTTAACCTTTCGTAAACAGAAGGTGAACCACACTTTAACTTCTGACTGTTTAGCTTTAAGTGGTCACATAATAAGATTTCTGCAACCCAGAAATTGCCCAACCTCCTCCACATTGTTATTCTTCATGATTGAATATACCCAACATTGGTAACTTTGGTAATAGTTTAAAAAGAATAAAAAACTTGTGTTTATGTCGTGCCAGTCTTGACAGCAGAATGACTCAATGACACAGCTGTGAAAGCTCTGCTACTATTTAGGAGAGACCACACAGATGAGGCATTGGGGAGGTGTTGGCAGCTCAGATAGTGTACAGGAATCCAGGCTATAGGTGAGTACATGTTGAAATTGGCAAGATAATGTTGACATCAAATTCTATCTCCCTGTCAAGGAATTTAAAGAAGTTACAGATCCAGATCTTCTGCAGATTATGGAAGGCTGTTTAGAAGAAGACAATATATGAAAGAGTGTTTTCCATCTTTTTCTTTACTCATTTATAGTGCATGCCTAATACATTTGCATCCAAATTCTATTTGCATGAAAATAAATTTGATTAGTTCCTTAGCCTGCAGTAATTTGATACTTGTTGGTCAGCAATATGCAAAATGGGAATCCTCTATAAATTCCAGCACACAGTTTCTTTCAAGCATGCTTTGTAGACTGGCTTTGTTCACTTTGGAAGTGTAGAATTTGAGAAGACATTTACTTTTAAGTCTCGAGAAATGTCACCTTGCTGAAACTGTCATTCGGTTACTTAATGAGAAAATGCTGCTTTAAAAGCTGACCCTAAAGATTTGGTTAACTAGACAACGGGTTTAATTTGCTGAATTGTCTGTAATTTGGATAGACAGTGTCATTCTGTGATACTGGGCTCTTCTGCTCCCTTGGCTCACTTAGGAACAGCCTCATTGTACTTATGTGACATTTCTATAAGTCAGTTCCACTTGAGTTTAGGAGGTTGATTATTCTGACAGCTGTGAAAACCAATCTTATGCCAGGCTCCATCAGGATTCCCACTGGTGTCTAAATGGCTCGAGGCTTATAGGAACTGCAGCATAATATTTCTGTCTAAAAAGAATACTTTCTTGTTTTTTTGATTGAAATTTATGAATGTTTAACCTCACAAACAGAACAATTTGGCAGAATATACTGTTTTTAATTAATGTGTTGGGAGTGTGTTGTTGCATTACAAATAATTATTATATGCATTTAAACTGTAGCAACTGAGAAATAGGAAGATTGATGTAACTGTTGGAGAACCATTAGATTGATGGTACAGCACACTATTTATAACACAGAGAACAGCAGGGAATTAGTTCATCTGCAATCGCACAGTTGCTTTGAATATACAATCATAATCCTATTTTCCTGCCCTTTCCGTGCACCTATAAACGCTTTTTCTTGGAACATGTTTTAACTGTTGCCTGAATATATATGGTGTATATCTATGAAAGTCTATCTGAAAAATTCTAAATGTGAAATGAATAAATGTATATATTTTTGCCCAGACAGATGATCAGTGAACAATGTCACAGTTTACAAAATATAATTTGTCCAACTGCACCATAATTTAGTGCCTTATGTGCTTCAGTTTCTCCTGAAATGTTGACTTACTTCCTTATTTTTGATGAGGATATAGATTTTCCTCCTGAATCTTACACTGAAAAACTGTTCTATTCAGAAACAAAAAAGCTGCTTTATTGGATTAAATTTTCCCTGCCCTTGTACAATATAACAAACGCTTGCATTTACATGTCATTAGTACCGAGTTTTTTCCTCATTGATATTGTGTTGCAAACTCTGGGATTCGTATGTATAATTGTTAATGTCAAATGATGTGGATTTGGCTTTTTTTTTGTGTGTCAGTAACCATTGAGATTTTGAGAGTTTGAAGTTAACAATTAACTTGGAAGCATTTCTGTAATCATGGAGATTTATTTTAATTTAACAATTTTGATGCTTGGATGTAGACAGAATGGATTTTGAGTGCTAATGGACTTTTGTTTGTGATTCAGCATAGTAAAGAATGAGACCTCAAAAGTTTGTTAGTGTTCTGGATTTTTTAAAGCTAGGAGGAAATACCCTTAGATGAGAGAGAGGAGCTTTTAGTTTCACTTATAACTTTGAGAGGGATAGTCTTGTGAAGACCTTGGAACTGGATGGTTGCATAGAGCAATGCTCCTGAGAAGGGAATGATCAAGATGGTGATTACAATTACCTTAGAATTAAGAGTTAATGTTAACTCCAGAACAGAGGAGTTGGGATAAAATACCTGAGGAGGTTACTTCTAGCTGAGTATCAGTGAGGATTGGGAATGTATTAACACCAAGGCGAAGCTATTTGAAGTTCCAAATGAAGTCACCGGTGACTTTAACCTACCAATGAGCCAGGGGCTCATCTACTTCTGCTTTCCTATCCAATTTCCATTTATTTTTCTTTTTACTTCTCCTTTTTTTTCCCCTTTAAAGATTTTTCTGTTATCTTTTCACTTTGTTAAAAATTAGACAACACCAGGTTATAGTCCAACAGGTTTATTTGACAGTACAGGCTGTTGGAGCGCTGCTCCTTCGTCAGGTAGCTAGTGGGGCAGGATCATAGGACACAGAATTTATAGTAAAAGGTTAAAGTATCATTCAACTGATATGATGTATTGAACAAACCTAGATTGCTGTTTAGTCTTAAATCACTTCGAATGGGGTTGTAGGTTTTGATTTATTAATATGTAATGAATATTCATTAATACATATTAATGAATCAAAACCTGCATCCTCATTGTAAGTGATTTAAGACTTAACAGCAATCTAGGTTTGTTCAATACATCACATCAGTTGAATGACACTTTAATCTTTTACTATAAATTCTGTGTCCTATGATCCTGCCCCGCTAGCTACCTGACGAAGGAGCAGCACTCCAAAAGCTTGAACTGTCAAATAAACCTGTTGGACTATATCGTGGGGATGTGTGATTTTTAACTTTGTCCACCCCAGTCAATCATGCCTTTTCACCTTGGTTGTAGCAGCAAAGGTGAGAGCAGGCTCTGTGCAGAATGGTGAACAAAGATGGCGGCATGGGCCTGGGGAGCGGCAATGCTGACTAAATGACGAAGGAGAAAATATTTGGCAGCAGCAGCAGCAGTAGGAGTGGCGACTCTTTGTTCAGCGGTGCAGCATGACAATATGCAGCTACAGCACTGTTATTCGTTTAACAGCAGAGACCCAAAGCATCGGGGTGGAGGATCCTGGATCCAGGCCTATGGTTGAGCTAGAAACAGGAACTGTTCCAAAGACCACCTAACCTTATTGAGATAAGATATAAGATGAAATTTATTGTTTTAATTTTCTAATTTTATAGTCTGTGTCTTGGTTTATTTTCTGTGTTTTAAGATGGTGCTGGAGAGTGGTGACACTAAACAACATTTTTCACTGCATTTGTAATAAATACACATGACAATAAATCAAATCAAATCATTAATGTGTTGGATACAGGACTTCTGGTGTGAGTGTTACACACATGGTGTTTTAGGTACGGTACAGGAATGCTATTTTGCATATTTTATTAGGAGTGGTCTTTGAGTACTAGACAAAAGATGCCTTGTTTCATTTTTAATTTATAAAGGAGTGTTTTGGGATTGATGGAATATACTTTGTGTTTAAAACTTTCGGATTTGTACTAAAAAGTAAGTAAACATAAATACATAGTTTAGCTTATTATATTTTATCTTGACTGGTTTTGTAATAAACTTTTGTTTTGATGTTAAAGCAAATTGCGCAGTATTGCATGTTTATTTTTCAGTGGGAGACCACTTTGTTAAAATCAAAACAAATCAAAAAATGACCTAACAAGCCAAATTCCTGACTGGGTTCTGACTTGTCCAGTAATAATGTCAACTGGAACCATAATAATATGCAGGTTCCTGTTTTGACAGACTCCAAATGGAAACAAGAAGGTGAAAATTCACGACATGAAAGTTAGGGTGGGTACCTGGCAATGAAAGCCTGCACCCCCTGTCCATATGTGTTGATAACAGACTCCTACTAGCCTCACCACATCATCATGTCATAATTACAATATAGATTTTCACTTTATGTTGTAGAGCAACATTTGTACTACACCAGCACCTTTCATTGTAATACTCCTACCAGCACACTTTGCACACAAGTACAAGCGCCCACTTCGTAGATTGGTCCAGGGTCCATCAGGGCTCATCACTTATTATCTTAGCACTCCAATTTGTTCCAGTTTGATGCTCTGCCTTGCCTTGCCATTTTGTGTATCGCTGTCTCATTCTGAAGTTAAAGGCATACCGTATTTTTGTCTTATCACGCTGATTAGTACAGTCACAAAGTCAGGTAGCTTGCCATGGTGGTCAGCTGTGATGAGTTAAGCAGTGGGTATGTTGCTGTATGGTACCATGCTACAGTAAGGTCACATCTATACCATGTGCCAGCAGCTAATGCAGCAAACACGCTGAATGTGTTTCAACCAAATAGCCATTCATGTAAACCTCAGTCAAGTTAAAGTGGACTTTCATCAGTTGGGGGGTTAGGCCATAGTCAGTCAAAAAGAATATCCAATCTCTGGGCACAGTCAGCTGCTTTGGATGGTCAGGAGTTCTATATCACTGCAGTGTCAGTATTCGTCAATATGCGTCATCTCATTTCCTTGTGATAAGGCCAGAATAACATCCCAGCAAACAGGAAGCAACCTAGCTGACTTCCCCAGGTACAGGCACTACAGAGTGTACACATATCATATTGAGAGCACCATATCATAACGGAGCTGACTTCATCAACAGAAAAAGGGTTCCAGTTCATCAATGTATGAGTCAATCTGTGATCATCAGTACCACTTCTTAGAAGTTTGTATCAGGTACCTGAAGCTGCCATGATGCCCATATCCTTCAGAACTCTTATGTTTAGAACATAGAACATAGAACAGTATAGCACAGTACAGCATGTACAGGCCCTTTATCCCTTGATGTTGTGCTGACCTTTTATCCTACTCCACATTTCAAGTGTTGGATGCCTTCATCTGGTTACTGGGAATCAACACCTCCCCTCTGCAGCCAAGTATGATGAATCCATTACGCAGAGTCTAGATTAGAGTGGTGCTGGAAAAGCACAGCAGGCCAGGCAGTATCTGAGGAGCAGGAAAATCGACGTTTTGGGCAAAACACCTTCATCAGGAATAGGGCTTTTGCCCGAAACATTGATTTTCCTGCTCCTCGGATACTGCCTGCCCTGCTGTGCTTTTCCAACGCTACTCTAATCTAGATTCTGGTTTCCAGCATCTGCACTCCTTGTTTTTAACCAAATCCATTACGCAGTCACCTGACTGAGGCTGAGCATAGATACAATGTAGCTCATGCTTCGATCAGGATGTTTGCTATTTGGATCAGTCTAGAAGAAGCTTTGCAGGTACAGTCCAGACAGAGTATCCCATATACTTCCATTATGTTGTGTTCTGCACAATCAGAGCAGGCAAAGAGAGGTGTGACAGATGTTAAAGAGCTGAGAGAGCAGCAGTAGTCTTCTGAGGAGGAACAGGAGGAGATTTATCAGGAGGACCATTATGATAGTGTGATACATTGTCAGTCACAACAAGCCAGACAGGACTTAATGGCAACTAGATACAATAGATGTGAGTGAGGTGAACTGATCATTCACTTACTGTAAATTTATTTTTGTTTAAAAGGCAAGCAGCCCCACAAGCAATGCAGCATTTTTTGGGGTTTTTTTCTCTTTACTTTTACTGTTGTTGAATAAAAGTGAACATTTGTCACTTTTTGAAGACTTTGCAACATGATATGTTCCCGCAGAGGATAATGAGAAGATGGTTTCCATCGCTGGGCATTAGGGAATGAGTAACATTCCCTTAGAGGAGGTTCCAAGATGGTATGGTATTCAGGGCAGCCAGGCTATGTAGCTTGATTCTGTAGCTACAAGTACAATGACTGGGAAGGTAACATGTTCATGCGTAGCAAGTAATTTTTCCATTGCTGAGAGCATGAAAGCATGTATGGGGTGCCATAGAGGCACATGAGGTAGACATAATGAGGTGAGCTATACAGAATTACTAGAATTTAGGGGAATAACCTTCCATGAAACTCTCTGAAATTAATACTTAGCTGATTTTAAGTAAGATTTAACCCATGTTGGACTTTGGCTCAATCTACCAGCTTACTTTCCTCTATGTGTGAGCTGAGTCCTGCGTGTTCTTTCAATGAAGCAATAGGAGAAGATATTCGGTCTCAAACTCTTAGTTTATTTTAGCAGTAAGTGGATAAAGTATACAGAGCTCTGGGTCTAGGTCTTCCCGTCCCTGACAAACAGCAAAGTGTGTCAGTTCACGAAGTCCGACGCATTCCTGTCCCTGACCCAGTCTTTTATGTAGTACAGAACGTCATGCAATCATTGAGGTGGGATTGTCTTCTGATTGGCTGTTGATCTGACTCCATTCTCTGCCTTCTCGCATTCCCGGATGTCAAACCCCATGTGGCCTCCTTTTCCTGTGAAACAGTCTCCACGTGACCTCCTCTTGCGCGCGAAACAATCTAGCACATTCTAATCTGCATTAACGGTTTTTTCTATTACACCCGGTACCATCATCCCTCATCAAGGTGTATTTTGAATGTTTAAGATATGATCTAAGATCTATAAAGCCCAAAGTATGTCCAAAGGGAAAGAGAGAATTAATTTTGCTTCTTGCACATTGCCAGATTTCTGAAACAGCAACAGACATCGTCCCATCTATTCACACTTCCTCCTCAATTGTTTGCATTTTTCTTTTTCCGTAATTTTCTCTTCCTTTTTAAAGGATATTACAGATCTCGCTGTTTTTCTTGGCAGTGTTCCATGCCTTACAACATAAGCAAGTTTACTAACCTATGTTTATTTATCTTTTGATAACTATCTGAAATAATGGATTGTCATGCTGACTCACCCAAAGTTTCTGTTTGCTTCTCAGCTTACAATCTCCTTGTCAAACCATCACTTCACTCCTCACACTCATAAGCATGTGCACTCACCCTTTCAAGCACAATTGTCAATCCACCGCTGCTGCTTATCTTGATCGTTATGAAAGTTGAGTTGTTGACATTAAGCCTCATCAAATACACTGCATTCCTTGGGTAAACTATCCAATGGGTAAACACAGACCATCAAAATCACTCTTGTGATCTATTTCTTTGCCTAACAGTAGAAAAGAGCACAGCCTGGTGAGGCAGAGAACTGAAAGGGTGTCTCTGTTAATCTCACTGATGTAGTGCAGAAAGCATCAAAGATCATGGGCATCTTGGTGTCCATGGGGATCCCATTTAACTACTGATTAAAAATAAATATCACTGACAATGCTGAAGTCTTTGTTGATTTGATTGCAGTGATGCCTACACTATCTACATTAGGTTAAATATGCAACATCATTATATCGCCAGTGCTAATTCATGTCTTTTATCTCTGCCTGAGGCTTGAAGTATACAATGTAGTTAGTGAACCTCATGGATGAATCCTCAGATGAACTAATTCATTCTGATGTTGTACCACAATGCAAGTCACACTTGCTATGCGCCAGAACAGATATTTGCACTGTCCTGGGTCCAGTGTAGACAGATAGTTGGGTTTTCACATGGTGGATCCTAGTTCAGAAATAAAGAAGAGCAGACATTTGTAGTAAGAACAGATGTAGAAAGGTTACAGGCCTCTCCAAGCTGAACATGAATGCTCCAGTCCAGAGGTAATCAATGTAAAAGAAAATCATTGAACAGCATTAGAAAATCACCAATGTGCTGACCGAATTTACCTACACTCCATCCAAAGAGAATAGTGGGTTGATGTCACATGGCATAGTAAGGATGTCTTTTTCCAGGAATTGAGTTGCCAACTTTGTGGAATGTCAATTGAGACAATGAAATGAGTCCATGGAGATTTTGGACATTTGTTGCTTTAAGCAGCATGACAGATACATGGTGATTGCCTTGCAGTGCACAACTAGTCAGATCCAAACTGTCCTATAGCACAGTATTAGGATTACTGTTGTGCCAAAGCAGAGCTGATGACAGAATGAGACATGGAAGTAGACTTATCACTTCTCACTCGTTATCTTCCTTTCAAAGTCAAAGTCAATAGCCCACATACTGCTTCCTCCCCAAAATTTGCCTTTATGGCTCCATAATTCCAGAGGTTGTTGTCCAAGGGCATCCGATCAGTTGAGCAGAGATGTGAATAGCCTGCATCTATCTCTGTTGAAACCAGAATAGTTGCATCATGCAAAAACACCAGGAAAAGGAACAGTTAAACTTTATAGTTCCACAAGGGCATTTTTTATTTTAAAAAACTTTAAAAACTGCAGATGCAGGAAATCACAAACAAAAACAGAAATTGCTGGAAAAAGCTCAGCAGGTCTGGCAGCATCTTAGGAGAGAAATCAGAATTAACATTTTGGCTCCAGAGGCCCTTCTTCAGAACTAATGGTAGCTAGGAAAAAGTTGTTATATGTACAGAAAATAGGCTAAGGGGAGTAATCGATGGATGGAGATACAGCCCAAAGAGAGAGAAACACAGGTGGACAGTCAAAGGAGTAGATAAATGTTAGCCTAAGGGAATGAATAGCTGCTGATGGGGACTATGAGGAGCTGGCAACATGTTATATGTGGCAACAGCCCATGTGATGACAAGACCTGGTGTGAAGGGGTGACAGAAACACATGGAGAAAGATACTCACACCCTTAAATTGTTGAACTTGATATTAAGTCCAGAAGGCTGCACAGATCCCAAGCACAAAATGAGGTGCTGCCCTTCCAGCGTGCACTGAGCTTTGCTGGAGCACTGCAACAGACCTGAGGCAGAGATGTTGGCCAGGGAACATGGTCGTGTGCTGAACTCGCAGGTAACTGGAAGCTCAGGATCTCTATTGCAGACAGAATGTAGGTATTCTGCAAAGTGGTCATCCAGTCTGCACTTCATTTCCCCAAAGTAGGAGGACTGGTATTTCTTATTCACTCATGTCACTGGCTGGCCAGTATTATTGCCATCCCTAGTTGCCCTCAAGAAGGTAGTGGTGAGCGGTCTTCGTGAACCACTCAGTCCATGTACCTGTAGGTAGAACCACAATGCCTTAGAGAGAGAATTCTTTCCAAGAGTCTTAACAGTGCCACCCACCTCTGCTCCATTCTTTTCATATCTTTATTTTTCCAGTATTTATTTGGTTTTCTTTTGAACCATACTGTGAATCAGTATTGTGGGAGATTAGAAATGTTTTTGCAGGTGGGGCGAAGGGGAGGGGAACATTATACAAACGGTCATGGACTGCTTGTAGCATGTAGCATGTAGCATGTATCATACTTAAGGCTAAGACTTTAATGAATATAGAGGGTCTTTTAAAGAAAATAGTTTTAAGCTAGGAAATAACTTTCATTTCATAATAAAGCTTATAGTGTGATAAGAGAAACTGGAATAAAGAACAAGCTGTAACAAAGGAGGAATAAAAAATGCAGACAAGGACAGCAGGATGGCCAGATAAGAAAATAACTAACAAGTGAAGTAATTGGCTTATGATAGGATGGGAAAAAGGGAGGCATGATTCCGCAACTTGTAAACTGAATAAGAATGCTTTAATGTGTTATTTTCGCGCGCATTTCTGTTTGATTACAGAAGCATCCAGTTCTTGCGAGACTGTAATAAATTGTTCTTGTTTCCAAGGCTTTGTCTCCGGCTGATTGATTTGAGAGTTCTGTTTCTCACAGTATCCACCTCAGTATCAGGGATGGAGTGCATTTCCAATCCTACCATCCTCATGTAAATGTTTTTCGTCAAAAAATCTTTCAAGGAAAATATCTTTCACCAGATAATTTAAGTAAAGTTAAATCTGGGACATATAGTTATCAATCCCTGAGCCATTGGAAATAACCCACATTTTCTTGAATCTCTTTTCATAACTGTATCCTCTCATATTTGCTAGTGTACATATTGATTTCCAACACTGACAGTATTTTCACAGCATCCATTCAATGATTTATGTAATTTTAGCATTATTTATTTGTATTTGAGATTCTGTATCTATTTATAAAATCTAGAGTCTCATGCACTGTTTTGTTTTAACACCATACTCCCTATTTTAAAGGTTTTGATTTCCAGATTTTCACAACTACTCCTGTTAAAGGTAAATCTGCATTTACATACCTATGGTTCATCTGTCACCTGTTTATGAACATGGAACACATGAAATTGCTTACAACCTTCTGCACAACTAATTCTTCCTTAATTCTGTCTCATTTGCAAATTTTGTTACTGTGCCCATACATCCACTTCTAGATCTTTCAATAATATAAATTTGTCATTTCATATTATCACACGAAGAATTACATTTTTTTCAAAGATCCTTTTCTAAAATTTGTACACTTTTGAAGAAGGAAGCAAAATAGCATTTTGCACTCATGGAAAATTAAAGTTTTCTGATTGCCCTTTTGGAAATATACATGGGTCAGTGCTCAGGGCACCTGTCTCATCCATGGCTGGCTTCATGTTCAGTTCCAGGAATAATTAGGTGAAGTCACCAATCCCAGTCAATTGGATTTGAATAGGCTGAATAATGCAGCTGGAGAGAAAGCTGATAACTATTATTGTTACAGGAAATCACTACAGTATAAAAATGGAACTACTCAAAAGGTCAGATTCCTGTAGTTTTTGTTGTTTACAGCAATATGTGAGGCAACGCAAGTTCTTTAATCCTATTGTATCTGTCATAAAAAAATAAAACTGGTAGGGCTTTGCAAAGTTTTATAATTGTCCTCTTCATTTCCATTTACAGAATGCATCAATTGCACCAATTAGTGGGCTTCAATGTCATGTTTCACAAACAAGCGAGAAGCAAAATAATCCTGGCAGTTCATCTTTATCACTGTTCAAACATGTCTTTTCACTTTGGAAGCATTGGCTATCACTAATGAAAATGACAGGTCTGTGGAAATGAAATCCTAAGACTATAGTGAGGTTCAATGTTTTGGATAGAAATTGCCTCATGTAGTGTCACTTGTTAGGGTAAACTAAGGGTGCATTGCTTCAATTATTGGTTGCACTTGCACTGCTGGCAGCTTTCTCTGGTTTGCAATTGCAGAAAAATGGCATTGGCATGCACCCCCCTCTGAGTGCACTGGAACCTGTTTAATGGTTTCTAAAGTTAAAAACAAGTTGCAGCAGATGTCACATGACTATGGCAACCATAAATGCATTTCCCTGTTTATAAAAATACAAAAGTATAATTTTATGAACAATAACAAAAATAATCATTCATAAACAGAAACTATTTGCTAATCTTAAATCTGTCCCACTTTCACCAATCTCTGTGCATGCATTGCATAACTTACATAAGTTTTCTAGCAGTACAAAAGCACATGGCTTTTGGCTGTTCATCTGATATATGCATTACTGGGTTGATTTTCCACCTCTGGGGTTATCATGTCTGTGAAGAGTGCAATTACCATGGTAATTGTTGTTGCTCATCCACTGCCCTTTTGGTGAATTGGATTTCCAATATAATAGAGTAGGACATCAGGGAATGACTTGTGCTTGTAACTAATCCAAACCTGTTTACCACACTCATTTATGTAGACACCCATATTAGACAGATTTTCATTTCCTCCTACTGATCACTTCTATTTTTGAAGGACAGGATAGGGAAAATACTTTCTTTCACCAGGGATTGAATTAAATAACAGCATTGCAGGCTCAGCACTGTCAGGGAGTGATACAATCATTAGAATCCAGGGGTGCACTTCATTCATTCAGCTAAAGACAAACATGCATTTGTCACTTTCTTTTTATCTTCATTTAGTCCATGCACACACAATACTGCCTGAACCCCCTGTGTATATCAGAAACTTGCTATTTTCTTCTGCAACACGATTATATAACAGGAACAAACATGTCAAATGAACAATCTTTAGTACCATGCTGTGGGTACAAATGATAGCTAGCTTCTCCTTCTGCAACTTTTTTGACGGCAAGCCAAATGTAACACCCCTGTGAATATCTATTCCACTCATTTTTTTGAGACTTACTTAAGGATGACTAACACAAATGTAAAGCATCAACTGGGAAACCACTGAAAGGTCATTATTGCTGATAGATTTGACTCTATTCTCACTCACTTACTGTTTAACATTTGTAAATTTCATTGTTATCTTAGCAGCAATATGTAAAACTCAACAACATTGACAACAAACTGGGTGCAGCAGGAAAAATAATGATAATAAATTTTTATCATACCTATTTCATTCAGCTGTCATGTTGTTTATGGTACTGGGCAATGTCCTTTGCACTAGTCTTTTAAATGACAGAGTAAATTAATTTTTAACCAAATTAACTTTGCTCATGGCATTTAAAACACTATTAGGTCAGCTTTCATTATAAGCTGTTAAGCAATATTGCTCACACTTCCCACTGGAGTTAAGCAGCAATCATTCCATTAACTTTTATTGATTGCAGACAAGTTTTAGGAATCTATCAAGTAATTTTCTTTAAGTGATCCTACCATCAACTTTGTTGCACCCATAATAGTCATATTGCAGAAGAGTATGAGGATAGGCAAGTGCACCTGTATGACAGACTCTAAGGGGATCCCATCAGTGATTCATTCATTGGTGTTTATATAATTGATATGTTGGACTGTTATACATACAGTCTGTCTTCATCCAAGACGTTAACATAAAGCTAACATAATTGAAGTTCTAGATCTGGTCCCTATGACATTCCACTAGTTAATTTGTGAATTCACTAATTTGTGAACCTGAAAATGAACCTGTAAATCCTGACTTTCTGTTTCCTGTTACCCACCCAAATTTCTCACCGTACTAACACTCAACCCCAGCACCACAAATTCTTGTCTTGTACAATAGCCTTTTACGCCGTACCTTGTTTAATGTGTGTTGAAAATCAAATACACATTATTTACTAGTTCCATTTTATCCATCCTGCTTGTTAAATCCTTAATAAATTAGTTAAACATGATTTGTCCATCAGAAAACCATGTTGAATCTACTTGCTTGTATTATGAATTTCTAAAGATCCTGCTACAACGGCTTTAATAATGAATTCTAGCGTTTTTCCAATGATAGACATTAGGCCAACTGGCTTATAATTTCCTGCTTTCTGACTTGGGTACTGGTGTTAAATTTGTGATTTCCCAATCTGCTGTACCAGAATCTAGGAAATTTTGGAAGCTTACAACCAGTCCATCCATTATTTCTGAAGCCATATCCTTTAAGACCCTTGGATGCAAGCTATCAGATCCAGGAGACTGAGAAATGTTTATTCCCATTAGAACAAGAACATAGAATATAACAGCGCAATACAGGCCCTTCGGCCCTCGATGTTGCACCGATCAGTCATCTAACCTACACTATTCCATGTACGTTCATATGCTTGTTCAATGATGACTTAAATGCACTTAAAGTCAACGAATCTACTACTGTTGCAGGCAAAGCATTCCATACCCTTACTAGTGTCTGAGTAAAGAAACTACCTCTGACATCTGTCCTATATCTATCACCCTTCAATTCAAAACTATGCCTCCTCGTGCTCGCCGTCAACATACTTGGAAAAAGGCTCTCCCTGTCCACCCTATCTAACCCTCTGATTATCTTATATGTCTCTATTAAGTCACCTCTCAACCTTCTTTTCTCCAACAAAAACAGCCTCAAGTCCCTCAGCCTTTCCTCGTAGGTTCTGCCCTCCATACCAGGCAACATCCTAGTAAATCTCCTCTGTATCCTTTCCAAAGCTTCCACATCCTTCTCATAATGTGGTGACTAGAACTGTACACAATACCCCAAGTGTGCCCAGTACTTTGTTTCAAGTGTTCATTATTGTTTTAAATTCCTCTTTTCCCTTTGCCTCTTAATATTCTACTATCCTTGGAAGATTTCAGTCTCTTCTGTTGTGAAGATGACACAAAGTACTTGTTCAGAATCTCTGCCATTTCCTTTGTTCTCATTGATAATTTCCCACTTCCACCCTCTAACAGTCTGTGGCTGTTTTATGTACTTGTAGAATCTTTCACTTTTTGAAATATTTCTTGCTAGTTTCTTCAATTAGTCTTATTTCTCCCTCTTAAATCATTTCTGGGTTACTCAAGCCTTCTCAATCTTCTGGGCTATTACTAATCTTTGCAGTATCTTATATCCTCTGTTTCAGTTTGGTATCATGCTTAATTACTTTGATTACCCACAGATGGCGCATCCTTCTTATACTGTATAGCTATTGTTCTTATGGACATTTTATATTTGAACAATTTAAAAACCAGGCCCACAATGTGGAGCATAATGTAAGCAGTAACAAAGTTTGGATTCCAGTCATTATAAAATAACTGACTTGTAAAATTTTGATATATTTATTCAGCTTGGTGGTATATTTTATTCAGAAATGTAGGTATTTACATTGTTTGTTCATAACTTCTAAACATTTTTGTGCTAAATCTGTTTGTATGAATTTTGACTTACGATTGCTATTTGGAAACAAGAAGGAAGAAAATTGAATCTAAAATAATGAATTACTACTGTTTTCTTGATGCATCAGTATTACCAAAATAAAACTGTGGAATAATTGGAACTACCTAATTAATATTTCTACAACACTAGAAAACCAAGTGAACTCAACATTAAAATGGCAACATTTAAAGAAAAGGTTTTTCTTAAAAGCAAATACTTGGGATCGTCGCCTCTATGTTGATTCAATGTTAAGTTGTCCTCAACTTTTCAGCTCAGAAATACGTGTTCAGAGTTAAACTTGTCCTATAAGTTGGATCAAACTGGCGATACAGGCAGTGCTGCCAAGAAGATGTGAGGGAGTTTAAAACATGTCCAACATTTCAAAATGGCGACCACACACACCAATGCCACTGGTTCATTTTTTATACTCAGCATAAAAAACAACCTCCATTTCAAATTTTTTTTTGAACCTTCAAAAGTTGTTTGATACACCATGACAGTATCTCACTAATTGACTGCTAACAGATCTTTAATTTCTTGCTGAAGTAATTTCTTTTCATGCATAATACAAATCTGACTCTCTTGGTACCTGAATTTGTTGAATGAATTAACAGTAAATTGATGGCTTCATTTGAATGGTCCCCAAGATAGAGCTAGGACATCTGCAGTATTGTGTATTTCCTAATGGAGTTTGACAAGTCGCCAGGAGCAAGATATTATTTTTACAGGTAGAGTAAATATAATACAGTCCCACAACAGAGTGGCCTAAACTAACTTACTTGCATAGAGTTTAAAACTTTCAGAGTAATGGTAAAATCAAATGGGTCAGTAGTATATCTCATTTTAGCATAGATATGTTATTTAAAAATTACAATGCTACAGAATGTAATTGAAGGTGGTATTTACTCCAAACATGCAAACATGACTCTATGAAAGAGCTAACACTTCATTTCTGTGTGACAATACTATGGCTTCAAGAGGTGTATTTTGTCCTGGTTTCTCTGAAGAGATGCTTTAAGGCAGTGATAGTGAACTGTCTATTGAAAACTCAGAAACAGCTTGTGAGGCCTTGAGTTTTTTTTCCAAAGTTGGAGCAATAGATGTACCCTGAATGGGTGTGGTCAAGCTCCTACAAAACCAAGATTTTTAGGATTAGCTTTCAGCAATTGTTGCTGGGGACTCAGCATGGACTTGGAAGCTGCAGAACATTTCTCCATACTACACTCTCTCAGAATTTTCTTTTGGTGTTTTCCTGCTGCTAGATTTGCATGTAAGACAATCAGTTTCTCTGAGTCAAGAAAAAGTTTCAGTCTAGGCTATGTTCTTAATATATTTTGAGGGGTTTGATCTGGTCCAAAATATCTGTAAAATTTTATTATGCTCCTTTACTTTACAACATCCTTTTTTAAAAAAAAACTTTGTTAAGGATGGGTTCATGAATGTTATTATATTGGAACAGTGAATTAGTAATATTTACTGTATCTATTATTTTGTTAAGCATTTCATAAGAGTTACAGCTAAGCCAATTCTTTTCTATTTTTCTTTGGTTGTATTTTACCTATAGTGCATGAATAAAGTGTGTTTTGCTTAACATCGAGTTTGACCAATCGAATTGCATCTGGAACACCTTATACATATCTTTAAAATAAGAAAACATGGAGGTCTAGGTCTGTGTTCTTAATGTAATTTGAGGCATTTGGTCTGGTTCATAGTATGCATAAATTTTTAATATTTTCTTTTACCTAACTATGTCCTTTTTTAAAAAAAAACTTTTACAGGTTTACTTTGTCTTTCTCTTTAAGGTTTCCATTTTCTAACCATTCTTTATGAATCTGAGTAACTAAAGTTCATATGCACTTGTGCAGGTCCTCAATATGACTGAAACAGAGTGAAAAAAACAGAAGAAATGTTTAGCTTGGGTGTTAAAAGCCAGAAGGTTACAGGAAATAAATAAAGACAGAGAAAATGTATTAATTTCCAAAGTTTAATACGAGTAAGTGAAATATATATTCCGGGAGTTGATGAATACTGAATGATGGTTAATGAATCGTTAATATATTTCCTTGTTCCACAGATGTTGGAAACAGGGAAAGAATATGTTTTCTGTTTATTCATTCACATGATGAGAAGGTGGCTGATGAAGCAGCATTTACTGCCCAAAGGGCAGTTAAGAGTCAAGCACATACTATGGATCAGGAGTCACATGTCAGCCAGACCAGGTAACGATGGCAGTTTCCTTCCCGAAAGGACATTAGTGACACCAAATGGGTTTTTCCCAACAATGCATTCATAGCCATCATTAGATTCTTAACTCCAGATATTTATTGAATTCAAATCCCACTATCTGCCATGGCAGGATTTGAACCTAGCTCCCTAAAACCTTTGCTACAGCTCTGAATTAACAGCCCAGTGATAATACCACTAAGCCATCACCTTCCCAGTTTGACATTATGAGAATTCTTAAGTCTTCAAGAATGATGGACTCCAACAATATCACTAAAAGAGATAAGAAAGATATGATGGAAGGGAGAAACTTAAACATTTGTGACAGTAAACAATAGTGCATGAAATTGTCTAGCAGTCCCCATGTTTTCTTGTTATTGTTAAGTATGTGAGAGAAGAGGATAATTTCTTCTGATGATGTTCAGTTTTAAGAAAATTGTAGTCTTTCAAATCTTTTTGTGAAGTAGGTTGTGAACTGGTTGCTTGTCAGTCAGACGTGCTCCAGGTGAGACAGCTTCAAATTGATTTACATAATTTCTAGCATCATTAGCATAACAACATGTAAAGACAGTATTCTTAACCTACCAAACTGGGTGAGAACCCAAGTTATAAAGTAGATGCAAAGAGGCTTCAAGAGAACTTGGACAAGCTAACTAAACAGGCTAGAACATAGCAAAGAGAATATAATGTGAGTAAATGTAAGTTATTAATCTTGATAGAAAAAAATAGAAAGGCAGAATGTTTCTTAAGTGGTGAGAGGTGCAGAAGTGTAGTTGTCCAAGGGGATCTGAGTGCCCTGGTCCATGACTCATTAAAAGCCAGCATGCAGGAAAGCAAACAATATGCTGGCGTTCATATTGAAATTGCCTGAGTAGAAGCGTAAAGATGTCTTGCTGCAGTTGTATAGAGCCTGGTGAGATGTGGTCAGGAGTATTGTGTACCATTTAGTCTTTATCTAAGGAAAGACATACTTATCATTGTTGAAGTTCACCAGATTAATCCCTGGCAAGGCAGGATTGCTTTATAAGGAGTAACTAAGAAAATTGGATTGAAGAATGAGAGGTGATCTCATTGAAACTTATGAAATTATTACACGGCATGACAGGGTGGATATAAATAGGATGACTCCCCTGGCTGGTGACTGTAGATCTGGGGGACATTACCTTAGGATAAGGGCAGAATACCTGAGACTGAGATGAGGAGGAAGTTCTTCACGCAGAAGCTGGTGAAGCTTTGAAATTCTCTACCCGAGAAAGCTATGGAAACTCAATAGTTGAGCAGATTCATGACAGACATTAATAGGTTTCTGGAGACTAATGACGGTAAAGGATATGGAGATATTGCAGGGAAAGTGGCATTGAGGAGATGATCAATCATGATCTAGAATGGTGGGACAAACTCGAGTCAAATGGTCTACTCCTATTTTTATGTTCCTACCAGCCTTTGGAAACAAATAAATTCTCAGCTTTACCACTGTCAAACATATTGGATAAATTTTATTAGAGGCAAATGAAGTGTCATTTTGGTAAGTTTCATGGAGGGATTGTCTTTGTGAGCCCAAGTAGGTATACTCACACTAACTTTTCAAACATGCCTCATGATCTGTGCCCCACGTTGTCATGGCCCCTTATTTTTTGTATTCTTTCACTCGCTTCAAGTACAGGCCACTGCTCGGACCCTCAGGGATTCTTGACTCTGGTGCCATCTTTAAAACTCAGCTATGCACCTGGTCAGGCAGTGGCCATGTCTAACTGTCACACTCTGCTTATTTTTATTTGCCTCTGGCATGTCAGACAAAGGGTAACTGGCAGCCCGCTTTCACAACAGGGAATTACAGGTCCTGGTGGGGTTGGGAGTGTGGTGCATGTGGTCGCTGCCCTTAGAGCGTACCTTGAGATGTTGGTGACTGATGGTTGACTGGAGGAGAAAGAAGTGAGCTGGAGTTGCCAGGTACCTGCTCGACCTTCACGTCACAGGTTGTCGCTGTCTGCTTTCTATCCAGTGAGTGGGAGGATGGAAATTGCATATCAGTGAGGATCTTAATTAGAATGTTAATCTATGTTCATACACCAAATAGGCCTCTTGTTGCTTACTAGAGGGAATCTTGTCTTGCTGTTCAACAGTTGGTTGGAAACATACAAACATATGAACAAGGAACATATGTAGGCCAATTTGGCCCTTCAAGCTGCTCTGTTATTCAATAGGATCCTGGTTGATCTGATTTTAACCTCAATTTTACATTCATGCATATCCTAATAATCTTTCACCATGAAATCCTGTTTAATCAAAATGGGTGCCTTTACTCCCAACAGCAAGAAGATCGTCACTGCTGATTTCACACATTTATTCCAACTTTCTCATTAACATCCATATTATCCAGAGCTGGCAAGATTACACCCAAAACATTCATAGCTCTTGCACATATAAACAGGTGCATATGAATTAAATGGGTTGGCATTACAAAGACAGTTTGGAGTAGTATGTGGTATAACTTGCACAGATTATGAAAATTACAAGGTGGGAATCCTGAGTTTAACACGTCAACCTTTGTATCTTCACTATATTGAAGAATGACGCTGTTATAAATGGGGAAGTGAGACCGTAACAATGAGAAGCAAGACAGGAAGGAAACTTGAGGCCAGATGTGGGAAGTGAAGAATTTTTTTATGTCCTTAGCTGCTGCAGAACACAACAGCAATGGTGAGTCACAGTCAGTGTACAATGCCAGAAGCATGATTAAAACATTTTATAATTTATTCCCCATTTTCCATAATAAACCAACTATCCACTATATCTAGATTGGTGTTAACATAAGTGACAATCTGTGTTGTGGGTGGGCAGGGGTTTCTTTCCCAGAGTTATACTTATACCAGTTGCTCTTACAAATAAGGCAGTATACTCATCAGTATAAATGAGAACATTAAATGAAATTGCTGCTGAGCATTTCAACGTTGATCCTGGATTGGAGTGAATTAGATTTTGGAACAAAGGAGAGATGCGGACGTCCCTGGCAAGGTCAGCATTTGTGGCCCATCATTAATTGCCGTTGCCTTGAAAGGTAGCCCACTTCTGAGGGCAACCAAGATTTAACCACATTGCTGTGGGTCTGGAGTCACATGTAGTGCAGACTAAGTAAAAATACCAGATTTCTTTCCCTAAAAGGCATTTAGTCAGCAAACTGAATTTTTACAATTATTTATCATAGTTCTGAAGGACACCAGCTTTAAATCCAAAATTCATTAATTATGGTTAAATTCCACCAGGCCCTTACTAGGATTTGAAATCATGAGCATGGGGTATTGGATTACTAGCCCAGTGACACTACCACTACCGTACTATCACCTCTGATTTAAAATAGATTATAGAAAAGGATTGGTCTCTGAAGAGGTTGTGGTGATATTTATTTAGCCACCTCATGTATGTTCTACCAATCAGGTCAACGTTGATTTCAATTTCCTTGAGCTGTCTTTTTCTCCCCTGATGACATTTAGCCATCGAAAAATGATCTATATCCGTCCTAAAAATTATTATTGATCCGATGCGTAAACAATCTTCATTGTCTGGGAAGTATTTCTGAATCCAGACTGAAAAATCCCAGCTCTAATTTTAGGAGAAGTCATCAAAGTCATACACTATCAGAGGAAGTAGTTTCTGCTTATTTACTTTAGTTGAACCCCTTTTATCCATGAATTGATTGAGTAGATTATCTTTCATACTTCCAAATTCAAGGAAACACAAGCCAATTGTATACAAGCTGTCCACTTAATTTATTTCTTTGAGTTCCAGTACACTTGTGGTTATTTGCACTGTACCCATTCCCAAGCTGATATCTCTTATCATCATAAAACCCAAAACTGAATGCAATGCTCCACATGGGAGCTTGACCAAAGCTTTGTTCAAAAAAGGAACATAAGATGATCCATGAAGAAAACATTGACATATTATGATTTCAGAGGGAATCTGAATGATACAAGGCATAAACTGTGAGACAATAGCAAAGTCCTATAATAGGGATTCAGAAACATTAATGAAAGGAAATGAATAAAATGTACAGTGGTAAGAAAGATTAATTATGTTTTTGTCATAATATGAAAGTAATTACATTGTCCACTAATAGTCCTGAAGATTTTAATTAAATTGTGAACATGTACGATTTGCTTGGGAATATAATTGGTTTACATTATTTTTAGGTCATACTAAGAATCTCTGGCATGATAATTCCAGGAGGTACATACAATTTAGGACTATCTCTCTACAATTACCCAATAGTGAGTATCTTAACACCAAAGCTTGGACCTGCTACATTATTATATTCCGATTATCATTATGAACAGGAGGATTAGATTAGATTACTTACAGCGTGGAAACAGGCCCTTCGGCCCAACAGGTCCACACCGACCCGCTGAAGCGCACCCACCCACACCCATTCCCTATATTTACCCTGCACCTAACACTATGGGCAATTTAGCATAGCCAATTCACCTAACCTGCACATTCTTTGGACTGTGGGAGGAAACCGGAGCACCCGGAGGAAACCCACGCAGACACGGGGAGAATGTGCAAACTCCACACAGTCAGTCGCCTGAGGCAGGAATTGAACCCGGGTCTCTGGCGCTGTGAGGCAGCAGTGCTAACCACTGTGCCACCGTGCCGCCCCAAAATTTAGGACAACTTTAAAACTATGCAAAATGTGGTTGATTCTCCCCTCTGCAGACTTCTATCTTTGAGAATCAATAAATATTTTCTAAAATGGTTTTCTTTTATAGCTAATCCATTTTTTGTCTCACCTGGATTGCTAATCAATGTTATGTGTGAAAAACACAGTTATGATCCTCAGTGTTAAGTGATACCTTTAGGAACCTCTTATAAATTTGGCTGTAAAGAAATTTACAACATATCAAGATCATGAAATATGCTGTATAAATGCAAGTTTGCCTTTAACATTGGCTTTACTTAATTTAACAATTACATTTTTTTAAGGTCTTCAGATAATGCATTAATGACTTCATCATTTTAATTGGAATTTATTCTGGTGATGCTACACCAAAGCAATAATCACTCCCACTACATACAAAAATGTTCATTCTTTATTTCACCAGTTTGGGAAGATTTTGGGTGGACAGCAGTAGGAATTGTGGCCATCACTTCAGGGAATTTTCACTCTAAGTGAAAGGCAATGTTACGTATGCTCATTGTGTACAGAATGGCTTAATAGCACAAAACAAATCTGACTTATTTCCCCATTGTTAATGCCTTTGAATCACACTGTTTGCCTTGTAATACAAAGAGGGAGTGGAGGGTGAGGTTGCAAAAGGAGATACTTAAAACAAATTTAAAGTTAGTCAGTGCTGCTGGCCACATTACACTAGCCAGAACAGCAACTATTTTTGCCTTTGTTCCTACCACCCCCTACCCTGCCTGTACCCCTTCATTACTTCCCTAGCCTGATCACAGTAGAAGTACTGCCAAGAGACCAGTGCCAACATTCAAATAAAACTGATCCTAAAAATTTACTGGTGTCATAAAAGGTATATATCATAATTTCCTTTCCTTGCCACTGCCCAGAGGAACTCTGCCACAAGAGTATATCTAGTTTTAAGTTTTGCTTAATTATGTTTCTCACACTTCGATAGACTATTTCAAAGTTCATCACCAGATGTGGTTTGGTAGCTTCACTACTGACTGAGCTAGCCGAATTCGAAGAGCACAGCTGCCAGACTGGGCCTGTAATAGTTGGTGCAAGGAGCAACGGGAGAGAAAAACGTAGCTGACCTCATGCTTGGCAAGCTGTCATAGATGATTCTGCCTGCGACAACATTAGTTGCGATGACTACTACACAAATCGTGCGGAGATGATGTCCCATCTTCATACAGAGGAGAAACTCCATAGTTTCTGTGGCATGACTATCATGCAAGTTGTTTTAGATTCAGAATAAATTAATATTCACTCAAATATAGGGAAGAATCTTGAATTTCAGTGATGAGACATGAGTGACGAAAGGTAGCATTTGGCAGAGCACAATGTAATATTTCCATAAGAGTAGTAATAAAACCTGAACTCCCCAATACTGAACTAACAGCCACGTACAGATCTATTGTTATTTCATTCTGATCCCATGGTGGAGTCTATATGTAAAATCGAAAAAAGAATAATGAGTTACAACAACTTGCATTGATGTTACTGTGGTTACAGAAAGTTATTTTAGATTAGATTACAGTGTGGAAACAGGCCCTTCAGCCCAACAAGTCCACACCGACCCGTAACCCACCCAGACCCATTCCCCTACACTGAACACTACAGGCAATTTAGCATGGCTAATTTACCTCACCTGCACATTTTTGGATTGTGGGAGGAAACCAGAGCATCCAGAGGAAACCCACGCAGACAATGTACAAACTCCACACAGGGAGTCGCCTGAGGTGGGAATTGAACCTGGGTCACTAGCAGTGTGAGGCTACAGTGCTAACCACTGTGCCACTGTGGCACCCATAATTATTGGCATGAATGTGGAGTGTTTATTGTCAGAACTACAGATGACAGATTTCATATTTCCAATGTTTAAATGGAGGAAATTACAGATCATCCAAGACACTGAGGAAGTGGAAGGGCCAAGTGATGTGTTGATTAACTGTAAGCTTCAAAAGTACCGATGTAGGGAGTAATGCCACGAATATAAAGCGTCTTTTGAAAGAAAATTGTTGTTAATGAAATGTTGCCAAATTAAAGCATATTTAATATTAATCTGTGCCATCATCAAGCCAAAGAAATAGCAAAATTAAGGCTTGCACATTCTACAGAGAGTCAACGCTGAGATTTGTTCATAACATTGACTCTTCCCCTCAAACCAACTGGATAAATGTATTTTCCGTTCTATTCTTCAAGCAATTCATTTAGTTTTGACGAGTTTCAAGTTAGATCTTCAGTTTTCTACATGCTCCAGTAGGGTTTGAAGAATTAAAACATTATTTTTGGTTTGTATTTGTCTGCTTTGAGTATCTTACTCCTTTGGTATTGCTCTAAACACTTCTAATTTGTCCAACCTGTTAGGCCCCAGCAGGTATTCTGTTCCATTTCTATGATATCTACTGACTCCTGTACTCAAAATGATGCTCACATGGCTTACCTGCTGCTTACAATTGCAAAGAAATACATTTAAAATAAAAATATCACATATCTTTCAATTATCTTATCTAAAGTGAGTCATGAAAATTAATAATGGACCATAACGAGATGGTGGATGAATTGATCAAGTAGTTTGTATTGGTCTGCACAAGGAATACCCCAGAAATAGTTATCAAACAGAAAAGTGAAGGAAGGGGCAAACTCAGAAAAATCATACTCACCAGGATAGTGATAAATTGTAAGAACAGCTGGCTGACAAGCCCTTGAGTCCTAGTGGACGTCATCTTAGAATCTTGAAAGAAATGGCTAGTGAGGCAGTTGATCCATTGTTAAGAATTTTCCAAAATTCCCTCAATTTGTAGGTTGTGGAAGAACAATTGTATCTGCTTTATTCAAGAAAGGAGGGAAACAGAAATTGGTCCATTAGCTTAATGTCTGTCAGAGAGAAGATGTTAGAAACTACAACTAAATATGTTATTGCTGGGCACAGCAAAGTTTAAGGTTATCAGGCAAAGTAAACATGGCTTTGAGAAAGGCAAATCATGTTTAACCAATTTTTTTGAATTTGTTGAGGACATGATGTTTGTTATGGCTACAGGAGAACTATTGAACGTACTGTATTTGGATTTCCAGAATGCTTTTAATAAAGTGCCACATCAACGATTATTGTGGAAAATAAAAGTTCATGTTGTAAGGGATAATGTATTGTCAGAGATAAAGCATTGTTTCCTGTCAGCCACCCAGAGTCATTTTAAATGACTCATAGCTGAGTTGATGTGTCATGGTCTGGGCCTAATATTTTACACTTTATATAATGACTTGGCTTAAGGTACAAAGGCCTGGTTGCTACATTTGCTGATGACAAAAATGTAGGTAGGAAAGTAAGTTGTGAAGAGGGTATAAGGAGGTTAGAAAGGAATACAGAGAGGTTAGGTGAGTGGGCAAAGGCCTAGTGAATGAACAATCATGTTTGAGAATGTGAAATTGTACATTTTGGCATGAAGAAAAGAAGCATGTTACTAAATGGTGAGAGATTGCAGAGTTGTGAGATGCAGAGGGATAGGAGTTCCTAATGCAGGAATTGGTTAGTATGCAGGTATGGCAAGTAGTTGGGAAAGTTAACAAAACAGTATTGCTCATTGTGAGAGGAAATGGAATATGCAAGAAGGGAATTTATGCCTCAGTTACATGGAGTTTTAGTGAGATGACATCAAGAGAACTGTACACTGTATTGTCTCCTGTGATGGAAGCAGTTCAGAGCAGGTTTCCTAGACTAATATACAAACAGAAAGCATTAGAGAAACCCAATGAGTCTGGCAGCATCAAAGAGGCTAAATTTTGAGTCCAATAGGCCTTTTCTTTGAAACTGAAAAATGTGTTGCTGGAAAAGCGCAGCAGGTCAGGCAACATCCAAGGAACAGGTGAATCGACGTTTCGCGCATAAGCCCTTCTTCAGGAATGAGGAAGGTGTGCCAAGCAGGCTAAGATAAAAGGTAGGGAGGAGGGACTTGGGGGAGGGGCGTTGGGAATGCGATAGGTGGAAGGAGGTTAAGGTGAGGGTGATAGGCTGGAGAGGAGGTGAGGGCGGAGAGGTCGGGAAGAAGATTGCAGGTCAAGAAGGCGGCGCTGAGTCCGAGGGTTGGGACTGAGATAAGGTGGGGGGACATTTTTCAGCTTTGATCTCCAGCATCTGCCGTCCTCACTTTCTCCTAGTATTCTATGAAACTGTCAAACTAACTAATACCTGGAATTGATGAGTTGTCACAGTGGGAAAGATTAGATAGACTAGGCTTATATCCATGTGGGGTTGGAAGAGTAAGAGATAACCTGTTGGAAACATGTAAGCTGCTGACTACTTTTAACAAGGTGCATATGAAGGGGTTATTTCCTTTTGTGGGAGTATCTCAAAAGAGGGTACACTGTTTGAAAAAGGGGTAATTCATTTAAGACAGAGACAGGAAGATTTATTTTCCTCAATGAGGCTTGAGAGTCTTTGGAACCTTCTTCCTCACCAGTCAGTGGAAGCAGACTCTTTGAAATTTTTAAATGCACATATAGATAGCTTGGTTAAGATAAACAAGGAGGTGGAAGGTTATTGGGGGTAGGTGGGAATCAGAAGCAATCAGGTCAGCCATGAACTTATTGAATTGGATGGTGACAAATGGCCTACTCCTACTCCTAAATCATGTGTTTATGTTCTCCAGACCTTGGGTTGTAAAAAACTAGAATTTTTGCTCCTGGATCAGGAGTAATGTATCAGAACATTTCTCAACTCTGACCTGGAAACAAGCCTGGAAATTGGATTTTCATTCTGGAGTGGTGGAAGGCCTGACTGAAATGAACACAGATTATACCTGGTGCAGAGATGGCTGGGTAGAAGGTCTGCCTCAATGGCACTAGAAGATCTTTTAAAAAAGAATAGAACATAAAAAAGCCCTCCTATACTAATCATCACACAATTCCATGTTCTACACATGCCAACTTGGCCTTACACTCCATTCCAATCTTTACTTCACTGTGACATGGCCCCTCATCTTTTCCATCCCTATATTGAAACCATGGGTTCTTATAGCATCCATGCCAACTTAGTAGCAAATCATGCCAACTCATGGGTCCCATCCACTATCCTGTGGCCTTCCAACACAACCAATATCCATTATGAGCAGAATCTAAGGATCGTGTAGAGATGAGGTGAAATGAATTTCAAAGCATCGATTACAGATGTTATGATAAAATATAGCTCTAATTCATAAAATAATCATTTGCAACATCTAGTTCCTTCTGTGACTTAATCCCTTTTTACAACAAACATTTCTTCAAATTGTAATTCCTTATAATAACAAACATTAGAGTTCATGGTCCAACTTCAATGTGTCTATAACCACTTGGAGCATCAATTGAACCATGGACTGGCAAGCACCCATAAATATTTTTGAATCAACCTACTCAGAAATATTATTATATACCTCTGGAGCAGGTTTCAGACCTGAACCCAGTCCTCCTGACGCAAAGTTAGGGACATTACCACTGCACCAAAGAGTAGTCATCACACAATTGTAATATGTAATGTTGTGAAATAAGTATTAATCCATTGACAGTAAATCTTGTAGTTATGACAACAGCATGACATTACAAGCAATGATTTCTCAACACTCCAGACATTTTTCAAAGATGTAAAGGGCAGAATTTGTCAATGACAATGCTTTTGAGACAGATGCAACACACCCACCTCACCTAATACCATTTCATGAGAAATGATCAAACCCAGCACAACTTGAAGACAGTGAATTTCTGCAGGTCTCTGAAGCCCCCCTATATAACATAACATTAATGCCAATATATCAACACAGAATACTATTTAAACATATAAATTAATCCAAAGCGTCATAGGATTGCCCTTGAAATGACTTGTAATCTAAATATACCTTGTAATTAAACACAAGCATCAAACCAAGTTGGTTCCTTGGCAATCAGTTTAATGCAAGATATACAATGAAAGAATGATTGAGACACCAGCCAGCACACAAAAGAATTCCCCAAAAGTAGTGAATAATGAACTAGCTCAGACACACTTCCACTTTTATAGAATTTGTAAGTCTAGCCAATGTCGCAAATTCTGTGTATTTTCATCAATCTGAGTCTGCAATTTAAAACGAGGAAATTGCTGTAATAAAGGAAACAAAAGCTGTTATTTAAATTACACAAATCTGATAGCAGAAAAAGCAGCAGCAATTTATTCTCAGAAGGGAGTTCCTCACCAGAGAAAAGGAAATTATTTGCATCCATTTTGCTGCTTCAACAGAAAATTGACAATGACAGGGACAATTGTTCAGCAAAATAAGAGGATTGATCGACATGCATTGGTTTGCTTGGTTGAATATACAGGTTGAAGTGGCAGAATTACTATTTGGGGATAGGATTGCAATATATCTGAATGGTTCTGAGTAATAATCCTGCACAGTGTGTTCCTGATAAGCTTACTTCAATTATTAATGTATTAGCCAATTAATGATCAGGTTTGCCATTCAATTAAAGGTGGCACATGATTTCCTGTAGCAGGAAGGTTAATGGGAAACTTCCCATCACTGTTAAATCAGCAGCACCACTACCTCAGGTGGAAGTAGTTGATTCGTAATGGGGAGAGAAGAGAGAGAGCGCACTTCAGTATGAAGGGGCCTGCTGACTTAAAGGTTAGCTGCCTCCAGTAATAAAGTACAGTGCAAACCTGGGACCTAAACATATCCAATTCCCTGCCTGGAACTTGTTGTCATCTGGTAATTTCCATTGGTCAAAGTATACAGTCACAGAGCCAAAGGGATGAATGCTATAGGGGTCTAAACAATATGGTAGGATCTGTGGCAAAATTGAGCAGAAGTCTGGTGAGACCTATCTCGATGTCAATACCGTCCTGCACCATCTTAAGATATCCCCAGGTGGTATGACCAAATTTCACTAACCAGTGGCAATTTGCCAACTGACAGGCATTAATGCTTCTTAAGTGTTTTGTTGACACTCACCTCGCTTCATTGATGCTCAGCTTCTGATCTTACCAAACATGTCTGACAAATTAGATGTCAGGAAATCTCAAGATGGAAGCAAAACAAGTACCTGGCAGATTCAGCTTACCATTTCTTCTGAATGGCCTCCATGCTGCTTCGACCAAACTACTGGAGAGGTTGCTTTGACCTGTAAAACACAAAAGGCAGGTGTCATGGCCAGTGGTTAGAAGTGATGAGCATTAAATCAGACTGAGTGCCTGGTTAATTTGCACATTTCAGTGAATGACATGTGTTAGTTACTCAGTCAACAGGACATGGATGTTTCTACATCCAGGCATCTCCTCACAGAGAGATGAGGAGCCAAATATTTGATTTGGTTTATTGTTGTCACATGTACCTAAGTACAGTGAAAATTTTTGTTTTGTGAGCAGGACAGGCAAATCATAGCAAACAAGGACCAGAGACCATAGGGTGCTTAGACACAGTGAAGTATTCAAGGTTATGGCTGCACAGGAGGTGCACAAAGCAGATCAACATTAGATTTGAAATTAGAGAGGCCCATTCAGCAGTCCAGTAACAGCAAAGAAGAAGTTGTTCTTGAACTTGTTGGTGCGTGTGTTCAAGCTTGGAAGAGAGTATTATCAGGTTGGGAGGGGTTTTTAATAATATTGGCAGCCTTTCCATGGAAACAAGAAGTGTAAATGGATTCCATGGATGGGAGGTCGGCCTCTGTAATAGTCTGGGCTGTGCATACAATTTTATGCAGTTTCTTACGGTCCTAGGCAGAACAGTTTCCATACCAAGCCGTTATGCACTCAGATAGAACACACTCTATGGTGCATCTGTAAACATTGGTAAAGGTCCTAAAGGACATGCCGAATTTCCTAAGCCACCTGAGGAAGAAGAGATGTTGTTGTGCCTTCTTGATTGGGCATCCCTCTGTCTATACGGCATGTAGGATTAGTGATGTGGGTGTGAGAATGATGGGCATGTGAGTGCAATTGAGGGAGGAGATTGCATGCAACAAAGACAGAGTCAGAGCATGTGTTTTTGTGTGACATGGTGCAGTGGCAGAGACAGACTGAGAGTGAGGTGGCAGAGATCAGACGATGGTCATCTGATAATGTTCAGTGAACTAAATAGCTATTTGAGTGTTTCAAGTTAATTGATGTGATGTTGTGTCTATAACATAAATCAAAAAATTATTATGTTGGGTGAGAAGAACTATTTTATTTGGCAGTCATTGTCAACTTGAACAGATTGGAGAGATGTGGTGACCATAGATCCACAAGGCTTTTAAAAGAGAATTTGACACGTTCCTTGGAGAAGAAGAAATTTTCAATTATAAATGTTAAATTGTGAATTGGTTTTAATGATGATGTTATCCATTACTCATCAGTCTCCTGGAGCTCACTAGATTGCCTTGGGGAGTTGGTCAAGAATATTCTAGTTTTCTTTGAAATGGCAGTTGATTTTAGTCATTTTTAAAATGTAATAAGCATAATTTTAGTCCTTTCTATAATTACTATGTAGGGGTATCATGTTTTTGTAAGCTATAAACAATGTACAATAACCTGCAAATTGTTTATTTAAACCAGGTAGATCCACCTTTTCCAAACATTCGATACCATCTATTTAAAGCCACTGCTAATCTGAAAAGATATACCACATAAACGAGAAATGTGATTTACGAGTTTCAGCAGCAGGATGATGTCAGGTCTATCAACTGTACATTCCAATGACTGGCAAATCATGTTCAATGCATTCTTTGGGGTTCCTACCAATTCACATGTTGCAAGAGCAACTTTATTGGAAAGCTTATGTAAAGGGCTAGAGCTATGAACATAGGGTTGTGACATTCCTTTGAACATTTGCAGTAGGCAACATATGAGCCATGAAAAGCAGTTTATACTGGCAAACTACAGATCACCATATTCAGCATGAGGTATAATTCTGCTCCCAGACAGTATTTAATGAATAATCCTGACTCTGCTAAGAATTACACCAGAAACCAACTAAAGTTTATCCGTTGACATTACTTGCCAGAAGTTACATATGAGCAAAAATAGGATACTGCTCTTTGCAGGCAAAATTAATTTGTTCATACATTGAACTTTTCTCATTGAGGAAAAAATATGGAGACTGCTAATCCCTTTTGCATTCCTCATGGCGAAGTCTTGACTCAAGACTACTAGCCTGATCTGAGATTAATCAGCTAACTAAAGATTGCCAATTAACAGATCCTGCTGTATCTTCATGTCAACCATATTTCAACATTCAATATCTTCTGCTCATAGTTTAGGAATTGTTCTTCCCCTTTTTTTAAGCTTAATTTTATTTGCGTGTCAATCCTGATGAGTGTAAGATAAAAAGTTTCAACTTTGAGTCTCTTTTTAGTGATATCATAGAGTAACGAAATATGAACAGAAAGTCTAATAGTGACAGGTAATGATGTAATGAAAATATCAGTGTGACATAATTGTGTAGTGAGAACTGGAAAGGGACAGAGGTCCGATCAGGTTTTAATACAATTTGTGTATTCATTAAGCTGTAAATAAAGAGTTTTTCTGGAAAGTACCAAGAAGTCAAGAACCAGTACTTGGGTGGCTGATTGAAGTTAGACTCCAGTTACAATATAAACCACATCTTAAAACAGGATTTAGAATAATGATATTGTTCTGCTATTTTGTAAAGAATATAGGAACACAGTGTTTACACCTGGTTAAGATTCATGTAACTCACTAACTCACAAATGTCAATTCTGTACATGCTGAGAATTGCAGTAATGATGATACCCATTTCTTACATATGTGCAATGTATGTAGCCTACTGTGCTATTATCACACAACATCTAGTTTTAAGGTACTTGAAAGTAGTTCATGAACTATTGATCATTCAAATAGTTGTTTGGCAGCACAGAACTTGAGTATTGCTGGGAAAAGACACGTGTCAAAGCTTTCCATCTTGCACTCATCAGGGCAATTCACAAAAATACAGGTTTTGTTGGAAAGTAGATTTTAGTAGAGGTTTTGTCATGGAGAATTTACCTATTAATGATGAATGACAGTGAGCTTCCAGGCCTGTTTAACTTTTACGCCAGACAATTTGACTTTGGTTGATCAAGAAGTTGTCTTGAGAAGTGAAACAGTGAATGGCTGTAATCTGTTTGGTTAATTTGCAACAAGCTAATCTTTAACAACCTGACAATCAACTGTCAATCATCATTGATGAATGCACTTTGCAAAGAAATGTACCTACTAGAGTCCACTTGCCAACCATTCTCAGTATACAGACTTGATACTATCAAATCTCTCATTCATGAAAGTAATAAAGCTTTTAATGTATTTGAATGGGGAATCGATTTTAAAAAGAAAATTTTGTTCATACCTCTAATCCTTTAATAAATCTCGTTATACTGTTAAATATAGGATTAGAGCACAGCTGATCCGTGACCTAACTCCAAATAACTGTCATTGCCCCATATCCTTAAATATCTTTGATTAATAAAAATTTATCAAGATCTACTTTAAAATTAACATTTGATCTAGGAAATATAGCCCAGAGTTGGGGCAAAGCCAGGGAATAGATTTATCCAGTACTCACCCGTCTCTGATCCTGTTCCCAATAGTGATTAAAAAATCAAGCCCAACAGGACTGAGTCAGTGAACTGACATGAAACTACATAAATATTACATTACAATTGACAATTATATTGTGAAAAGCTACCTCCTTTTACCATCATTCACATATAATTTGCTTCTAATAATTATGTGAAGCTTTAACAGCACCTTCCAAAAAGCTAGATGTGGCTGAGTACATGCTGAGGAATATTGTCTGCTGTAAATAACCAAATTACACTTCATAGTTAAGAGTGGCCCTTACTCTATGGTTCTGAGTGATGCAGAAATGTATTTGTAGGTGGAAAATGATACTGTGTAAAACAGCAAAGCAAGCAACAAAGCAAAATGTACTGTTAGTGTGCAAAGAAATATCCATTGTTAAAATTACCATCAATATATAATGCATCTTTTTAAGTTCTTCAGCCTAATTTTCTTCTATAGAAATGTTCTGGTTTCCCTGTACAATATAATGGTTCAGGCTTGTGCAGGCTTCTGTGAGAAGTAGGGCATGCACTGAGGGATGCAGCCTTAATAACATCCTTCACATGGATCCTTCATTGGCAGACAGAGACATATAAATGATTATCCTTTGGTAATAAGCATTAGATCACATTCATTTTCCTACAGCAACGCTATGGATCTGAGTTTGTCATCTGTTTTTATTTTGTAGACCTGTTCATTTGGTGTCTGCATTGACTGTTGCTTTCATGAGGCAGAAAGTAAGGAAGAATTCAGATGAATAGGAATGTCTTTAGAGTCATAGAGTCATAGAGATGTACAGCACAAAAACAGACCCTTTAATCCAATTCGTCCATGCCAACCAGATATTCTAACCTAATCTAGTCCTATTTGCCAGCACTTGGCCCAAATCCCTCTATGCCCTTCCTACTCATATACTCATCCAGATGCCTTTTAAATGTTGTAATTGTACCAGCCTCCACCACTTCCTTTGACAGTTCATTCCATACATACACCACCCTCTGCATAAAAAAAAAATTGCCCCTTAGGTCTCTTTTAAAATTTTCCCCTTTCACCCTAAACCTATGCCATCTAGTTTTGGATTCCCCCACCCCTGGTAAGAGACTTTGTCTATTTATCCAATCCATGCCCTTCAGGGTTTTGCAAACCTCTATAGGGTCGCCCCCTCAACCTCTGACACTCCAGAGAAAACAGCCCTAGCCTGTTCAGCCTCATTCTATAGCTCAAATCATCCTACAGCTTCAGAAAATGTGAAAAACAATAGTACAACAATTCAAAACGTGTGATAAGGTTGCTCCTAAGGTCCCTCATGTAGTGCTTTAGCAGTGGCTTCTGTTTTATGGCCTAGAATAACAAAGCAATTTCTTTGGATGCAGGGTGTATGACAGAACTGTATATTTTCTATATGGTTTTCTTCTAATCTGTTTTCTTTGTGATATCTTTGAGAGAAAACATTAAGAGCTGTGCATTTCACTATACTGATACGTGTTTATAAAGACATAACATCATGCCTTAAATATTTAAAATAGTCATTAATAAATCCAGTGATTTTTCCACAGGTAGATTAGAATGTAGAATGTAGAACCACACGGATTGGTTGAGGCTACTGGTATAGAAACATTCATGGAGAAGCCAGATACAAATATAAGGCAGAAAGACATAGAAAGATTGAGATGTAAGAGGAAGTGTGTCTGGAGTATAAAAACTGTCATGGATTGCTTAGATCAAATGATCTGTTACTATGCTTTAATTACTTTGTAGTTTCTTTAAATGAGCTAGAATAAAATAAAACATCTTCAATTATAGTAAAATCATTCAGTCTGATCGCATGGAA
This sequence comes from Chiloscyllium punctatum, assembly GCF_047496795.1. NCBI lineage: Eukaryota > Metazoa > Chordata > Chondrichthyes > Orectolobiformes > Hemiscylliidae > Chiloscyllium > Chiloscyllium punctatum. The sequence goes on from NC_092765.1 coordinate 30,843,110, forward strand.
AGCATTTGTTGTTAACCCCTCGCCTTATTTCGGAAATAGTCAATTGAATTAAATTAGATATGTAGAACAATGTTGAATGGATGCAAATTAATTGGGACCTGCTGATGGCTACATTAAACAGACCCAGTGATTGCAGACATGATCTGTAACTTTGATTTTATGCATTCTTAAATTAGCATTGACTAGAAACAGAACTGGTCAGCTACGGAATTAGCATGGTTATAACAGCATGTCAAAGGTTGGGTATTTTGTATAAGAACATAAGAAAGATATGGCTCTTCAAACCTGCTTTCCCTTTCAATATGATCTTGATTCAACTTCTGCCTAAATTCGTCTTTTCACCAATTTGCTTGATACCCAGAGAAATCGAAGACCGCGTATCTCAGCTCAGACAGCCATTGAGAAACAGGCAGTCAGGCAATGATTATGGCTGACACTTAAATGCCCTCAGAAATGGCCTAGCAAGCTACTCTGTTGTATGAAACCTCAACTAAGTCTAGTAGAAATGAAATTGAATGGACCATCTAGCATCAGACACAGCCCTGGAAATGACAAACCAGCCCTGATGGCTCTGCAAATTCTTTATTACTCCCATCAGGGACAAAATTCAGAGAGATGTCTGCAGCGAGTGAAGCAATAACTTGACATAGTTATATTCATTGAATCATACCTTACAAACAATGTCCTACATGTTACTATCGCCATGGTTCTGTATAAGAGTCATTGGACTCAAAATGTTAACTCTGTTTCTCTCTCCACAGATTTGTTGCATTTCTCTAGCACATCTTGATTTTATTACCGCCACAATACCTAGTACCCGGCACACAACAGGACACATTATGGGTGGTACATTGTGGTGATGGAATAGGTTGTTGAAACAATGCTATTAACCAGCACTAATACAGCAAATACCTTCTCACTGATGCTCAGATACCTAATCTCATTGCAGTCCTGGACAAAGCACCGACAAAAGTGTTGAAATCAAAAAGTGAGGTGAGAGTGTCTACCATTAGTGTTAAGGCAACATTTGACCAACTGTGACAGCAAAGAGCCCGAGCAAAACTGAAGTCAATTGAAATCATTAGAAAAAATATCTAATTTAGTTTGAGTAACTATTTCTGAAATAAAGCCAAGACTTGACAACAAATGCTTTCCCTGAGATTAGACTAAATGATTTTACTACAATTAAAGACATTTTATCTAATTCCAGGTAATTTACAGATATTACAAAGTAATTACAGCATAAAAACAGACCAAACAATCCACTGCAGTTTTTTATACTCCAGGCTAACTTCCTCCCACACCTCAATCTAACACCATCATTTTTCTATGTCTTTCTCTCTTATATTTGTATCTGGCTTCTCCATGAACGTTTCTATACCAGTAGTCTCAATCACTGCTTGTGGTTCTCGAATGGTTGGAGTGACACCAAACAGAAAGGGCAATGGCTTTAGTTGTTGGATGTCCATCATTTAATCCCACAGCAGGAATTTCTCAGGGTAGTGTAACCGCTTCCCTAACAACAAAAGTGTGTTTCCTGCTCCTTGTGCATCTGGTCCTGGACCTGGGCCTAGCCAGGCTGACTATAAACAGGTCAAAGAAGTTATCTGTGGATGGGTTCGTATCTGCTGACTGTCTGCCCTCTTTGTGATGACTCCCTGAGTATGGTGTTCTCCATAAAAGCACTGTGGATATCCCTCCATCACATTGACATTAGCAGTTCAAGAACATGGCTCAGCACTCCCATTAATGGTGAATGGTAAGTACTGGGCAATGCCCACATTCTATGAATGAATGAATAAAACACAAACTCACTTGTTGATTCCCAAACCTTTTCCACCATCAACAGTTTGTGAACCAGGTGTGTGATAGAATATTCTTCACTTACAGTGCAGCTCACAGAACACACCAGATGGCCTCCTTCTTTAGAGACTGCAATTTCCCCTCCCACGTGGTTAAAGATGCCCTTCAACGCATCTCGTCCACATCCCGCACCTCCGCCCTCAGACCCCACCCCTCCAACCGTAACAAGGACAGAACACCCCTGGTGCTCACCTTCCACCCTACAAACCTTCGCATCAACCAAATCATCCACCGACATTTCCACCACCTCCAAAAAGACCCCACCACCAGGGATATATTTCCCTCCCCACCCCTTTCCGCCTTCCACAAAGACCGTTCCCTCCGTGACTACCTGGTCAGGTCCACGCCCCCCTACGACCCACCCTCCCATCCTGGCACCTTCCCCTGCCACCGCAGGAACTGTAAAACCTGCGCCCACACCTCCTCCCTCACCTCTATCCAAGGCCCTAAAGGAGCCTTCCACATCCATCAAAGTTTTACCTGCACATCCACTAATATCATTTATTGTATCTGTTGATCCCAATGCGGTCTCCTCTACATTGGGGAGACTGGGCGCCTCCTAGCAGAGCGCTTTAGGGAACATCTCTGGGACACCCGCACCAATCAACCACACTACCCCGTGGCCCAACATTTCAACTCCCCCTCCCAATCTGCCGAGGACATGGAGGTCCTGGGCCTCCTTCACCGCCACTCCCTCACCACCAGACGCCTGGAGGAAGAACGCCTCATCTTCTGCCTCGGAACACTTCAACCCCAGGGCATCAATGTGGACTTCAACGGTTTCCTCATTTCTCTTTCCCCCACCTCACCCTAGTTCCAAACTTCCAGCTCAGCACTGTCTCCATGATTTGTCTGGACTTGTCCTACCTGCCTATTTCCTTTTCCACCTATCCACTCCACCCTCTCCTCCCTGACCTACCTTCATCCCCTCCCCCACTCACCTATTGTACTCTATGCTACTTTCTCCCCACCCCCGCCCTCCTCTAGCTTATCTCTCCATGCTTCAGGGTCTCTGCCTTTATTCCTGCTGAAGGGCTTTTGCCCGAAATGTCGATTTCACTGCTCGTTGGATGCTGCCTGAACTGCTGTGCTCTTCCAGCACCATTAATCCAGAATGTATACATAATGAGACAAGTTGTCGAGAATTGTGTCAGATAACTCACTGGAGCTCACAGAGAGAAACCTCCATGAAACTTCCTGAAATGAATGGTTATCCAAATTTTGGTAAAATTACGGTCTGGATCAATAATATGCATTCTGCAAATTATACTCAATAGATCTTTTTTTAAATCTACATTTAAAGGTAACTATTTTTCCAATGAGCTTTCACAGAAAAAATGTTAAAAATCCTCAAGAATACTTATCAAACTTCTGAATATTCTACTTTTCATAGGCTAGCAATCATGAACAAATTTGGGCAAAAGATATTAAGCTAAACATTGCTATAAGGTTTTGGTCTAATCCTTCAACAATATTGAAATACAAGTTGTAATATGGGCAAGACCACACTTCAATTTGAAAGGACCAAGGAATTGCCAATAGATAATTTCTAATCAAGCTGCTTAGACGTGTTATTACACACCACTAGAACAGATGGGACTTGAACCTGCCTCAGAGATAGGAACAGCACCACTGGTGCTACTAGAGTCACACGGACTTACTTAAGTCAGTGATCCTTGATACTGAACATGAGAGATATTTAAGAAAAATTGAAATAACCTAATGGGATATTTTAGGGCTCCAGCTGATTGAGATATATTTAATGTGTACTGATGAGCTCTGCTTAATAAAATTGGGAATATAAATGAAATAATTTCAGTATTAGAAGCAATGGTCCATTCACAATTACATTTTTAATTGACTTTAATTGGGTGATAATGGTTCTGTTCCATTTATTCAATTATCTTCATTAAGCAATATCTATTAGTGCATATTTAAATACATTTTTTTCATTTGCTCTAAAAAAAGTTCCAGTAATGTTAACATTCCCATTAATGAATACCAACCATAAAAATAAACCAGATTCTAGAGGATACTGCTTCAGTCCATCTTCTGATAATTCCACTCTCTTTTCTTTACTGGCATGAATAATCAAACAAATGATTAGTCATTCATATTAGGTAGTAAAAACTATAAAGATATATGTTGAGAGAACCTAATTTCCTACCAGTGAAAATATAACTTCATTCGTGGAAATAGATGGAATGGCTTGGTAGAACATAGACGAATGTACCAATCTTTTAGTATCATCTGATACACACGATCAGGTCACTATTTTTAAACAGACTCCAAGTCAGACCTTTGTTTCAGTTAACCACACTCCATAAAACTCACTCCACTGATTACTAGCTGCTAATATTTATATAACCAACTAACCAAATAATATATTCATTATCTGCTCCCTAATTCAATTAGGTCTCAGGAATCTTTACAGAGATAATTTCCTAATTATTACCCACCTCTGAAGCAGGTTGGGCTTGAACCTAGTAGGGATACTACCACTACAATACAAGAATCCCAGACATTTCTTCAGACCATATTAGATGGTAACATTGTCATCTGCATTTGACGTCATTGTTGAATTGAATGACTCCCCCTTTTCCTAAATAAATCAGCCTGAAAGGTTTACTATAGAGCATCAGGATTAAAAATATTCAAAAAATAAAAGCAAAAAAAATGTTGTTAAACTTGAAAGAGTCCAGAAAAGATTTACAACGATGTTGCCGGGGTTAGAGGGTATGAACTATAGTGAGATACTGAATAGGCTGGAGCCATTTTCCCTGGAGTGTCACAGGTTGAGGGGTGACTTTACAGAGGTTTCTAACATAATAGGGTCTTAGGTAGGATAAATAGATAAAGTCTTTTTCCTACGGCAGGGGAATCCAAAACTAGCGTACATGGTTTAAGGTGAGAGGGGTAAGATATAAAAGGGACCTAAGGGGCAATGTTTTCATGCTGAGGGTGGTGCATGTATGGAATGAGCAGCAAGAAGAAGTGGTGGAGGCTGGTACAATTACAACATTTAAAAGGCATCTGGATGAGTATATGAATAGGAAGGTTTTAGAGGGATATGGACCAAATGTAGGCAAATGGTACAAGATTAATTTAAAATACCTGGTTGGCATGGACAAGTTGGATTGAAGGGTCTGTTTCCATGCTGTACAACTCAATGACTCTATAAATTGGAATGTGATATTTTCATGCTCCAAAATGTCTTGGAGAAAGGTATATCAATGTTCAATTATAAAATGTATAGGTTCTAAGAGAAATTCTCAGCCTCTTTCACTGATGGGTTGTGGTAGGGTGGTACTGGAGTTAGTACAGGTTGGTAGATGGAATAATTGACAGTTGAAGGCAATATGGGCCCATCTGCTCCAATGGAAAGGAGACTAGAGATTGCTACTGTCAGCGAAGATCTGGATCAGAGTGCTCAAAAATATATTCTTCTCTCTGTTTAGTTTTTTGGTCTTCTTTCATCTTCTTCCAAGCAATATAGAACCCCTACTATGTGGAAAAAGACCATTTGGCCCATTTAGTTTGCATCAACCCTCCAATGAGCATCCCATGCAGACCCACCCCATCCCTGTCACCTGCATTTCCCATGGCTAATCCACCTAACCTGCTCATCCCTGGACACTGAGTTTTTTAGTATGGCCAATCCACCCACACTGCACAACTTTGGACAACTTTAGGAGGAAACCCAAGGAGACACAGGTAGAACGTGCAAGCTCCACACAGACAGTCACCAAAGTCTGGAACTGAACCTGGGTCCGTGGCATTGTGAGGCAGCAGTTGGAAACCACCTGTAAATAAATAATAAAACAAAGCTTGATACAGCACTGGTAAAGTGGAAACTACAAGTAATTTGTCTCTCTTTGAATATAATGAATTACAGTGCAAGGATGAATTGTCTGGAAAATTAGACTGCCAAGCTGAGTGCTATGGAGATGGGTACAAATGGTGGAGCAGGTAGATATTTGAAGACTTGAACTTAATATTGTTAGGATAATGTGCTGGATTTTCATATTATATAAAGTTCATACTGTATCTGATCCAAAAGTATGGATACTGTCACAAGATCCTTATATGCAATTCTGTTCTCCAAAACTACCAGCCACTTCCAATGTAAAATTCACCCCAAAAAAGCAAAGACGAAAGCAATTGTGCATTTGATATTTAAGAGTTATACATTTCGTTCTGAAGTTTAAAGAAATAATTGAAATATACATGAGGTGAAAATTAAGAACTTCTGTACAGTGGAAGTTAGGTGGTGCTTTTTGATTGTAATAGTGGGACTTCTAATTGCTTACATAATTTAATGAATTAAATGGATGCAGCCTTTCTGGATACAACCTAACGTAATGGTGTTGGCCATCTGTGGTACTGACAGATTTATTTTATTCACGAAAAACAACAGTTATGAGTTTACCAGTTTACTGGCACTGTTGTTCAAACTTGTACACCATATTAGAAAGTAACCACATTGCTGTTTCACTGGCTTTAAAAGAAAAAGATGATGAGAACTGGAGACAGAATTGGAGTCCCAAAGACTGATGCCAACCTGGTGCCCAGTTCAGGATTATCTCACCTGGGCTGCAGAGGAACTTGGAGTGGAAGAGGAAAGATCCAGTTCCTGTAGTCCACATTGGTATAGGTAGAAAGAGGAAAGAGGTTTTGCTGAGGTAATACGGGCATCCAGGGGTTAAATTAAAAAGCAGAACCTAAAATGTAGTAAGCTCCAGATTACTACCTGAGCCACGAGTTAATTGGCACAGAGTCAACAAGATTAAAAAGGTAAGTGTGTGGCTCAAAGATCAGTGTGGGCAAAACAGGTTTGGATTCATTGGGACCCATACTGGAAGAGCCGCTCCAATGGATAAGGCTCCATGTGCATCATGTTGGGATGATAAATCGCATAACAAGAACTTAGACAGACCTTTAAACTAAATAGTTGCAGGGTGGGTTCAGTTACGTGGAAAATTATAAAATCAAAGGTAAAGGAGAAGGTAGGATTGCAAGTTAGTGATGGAGCTGATTGTTTCCAGAAAATAAAAAGAAGGGACAAAGGTATGGATGTCATATTCTATCAAGGAACCATAAAAGTGAAGGCAAATTGATAAAAGAGCAAACTCAAAGGTTTTGTGTCTTAATGCACAAAGCATTCAGAATAAGGTGGATAAACAAACATATTGAGGTAAACGAATATGGTCTGGTGGCCATTATAGAAATATGGTGAGGAGGAGATCAAAATTGGGAACTTAATGTTCAGGGATATTTGACCTTTCAGAGATACAGGAGGGATGGAAAAGGTAGTGGGATAGCACTATTAATGAGAGGTAAAATGAGGACAGATGTGAGAGACGATCTAGAGGGGTACAATGTCGAGTCCATTGGGGTATAGGTAATCAATAGCAAGGGAATGAAGACATTGGTAGGAGTAATATACAGATCCCCAAAACAGTAGCCACTCAATGGGAAAGGTTATAAATCAACACAAAACGGTGCATATAAAAAGAATAAAGTAAAAATTATGGGTGACTTAAATCTTCATGTTGATTGGATTAATCAAATTGAAACTGGTAGCGACGACAATTAATCCATAGTGTGTATGAGGGATAGTTTCCCATACCAATATGTCATGGAGCCAGCCAGGGAGCATGATATCTTGGATTTGTTCATGGATAATGTAGCAGTTTTAATAAATGACTACAAAGTAAAAGATCCTCTGGGAAATAGTGAACATAACATTAAAGAATTTGATTTTTTTTGTGAGTGAGAAACTTATGTCAGAAGCAACTTTGTTTAACTTATATGCAAGGAATGACAATGAAATAAGGTTAGAGTTAGCTAAAGTGAACTGGGTAGATAGATTAGTAGGAATGACAAAAAGCAAGATGTGACAGACACGTAAGGAAGTAGTGCATGATACTTAGCAAAACTATATTCCAGTAAGGAAGGAAGGTTCGAAGAGAGGGATAAACCAATCCATGGCTAATCAAAGGTGGCAAGGAGAGTATTAAGTCAAAAGAGAAATCAAAAAAGAGCAAAAAGCCAGTTTTAGTCCTGAAGACTGGGATATATTCGGCAATAGAGGACTAAAAGTATAATAACAACGACAATAGAAATTATGAGGGCAAACTCATAATTTCTATTGTAAAGAGCTTCTTTACATATATAAAAGGGAAGAGAGAGGTCAAAGTTAATGTAGGCCCCACAAAAAATGAGTCTGGGGAGATAGTTTGGAGAACAAAGTAATGGCAGAGGAGTTCAACAGATATTTTGCACCAGTCTTTATGGTGGAAGATACTTTGAACATCCCATTAATACTAAAGTATACAGCAGGAATTAAGTACTATAACCATCACTGAAGAAGCAGTATTAGACAAGATAATGGGGCTAACTGCAGGTAGGTTCCCTGCCTTGCATTCTGGGATCCAAAAGGAGGTGAAGGCTGAATAGACTGGAGCTGTTTTCCCTGGAGCATTGGAGGCTGAGGGGTGACCTTATGGAGGTTTACAAAATTATGAGGGGCATGGATAGGATAAATAGACAAAGTCTTTTCCCTGGGGTCGGGGAGTCCAGAACTAGAGGGCATAGGTTTAGAGTGAAAGGGGAAAGATATAAAAGAGACCTAACGGGCAACTTTTTCACGCAGAGGGTGGTACATGTATGGAATGACCTGCCAGAGGATGTGGTGGAGACTGGTACAATTGCAACATTTAAGAGGCATTTGGATGGGTATATGAATAGGAAGGGTTTGGAGGGATATGGGCCAGGCGCTGGCAGGTGGGACTAGATTGGGTTGGGATATCTGGTGGGCATGGACGGGTTGGACCGAAGGGTCTGTTTCCATGCTGTACATCTCTATGACTCTATGACTACAGAGATAATCGATGCATTGTTTGTAATTTTCCAAAATTCCTTGGATTGTGGAGAATTACCAGAGGATTGTGAAACCATTCATATGACACCCCTCTTCAAAAAGGAGGGAGGCAAAAAGTGTATAATTAGAGACCATTAGCCTAACATCTATTGTCAGAAAATTTTTGGAATGAATTATTAAGAATTCATAACATTTGGAAAACATTTGGAAAATCATAATCTCATCAAACAGAGTCAGCATGGGTTCATGAAAGGTAAATTAATCTAAGTATTAGGGTTTTTTGAAGAAGTCTCACCAGAGTGGATAGAAGGGAACCAGTAAATGTGTTGTACTTGTAGTTCAATAAGGCACCTCAAAAAGAGTTAAGTTGTAAGCTAAGAGCCCACATGTTGATAACTGTTTATTGGCATAGGTGGAGAATTAGTCAGTGGGCAGGAAACAACTTGTGGGGATAAAGGGTACTTTTTCAGGATGGTAACCTGTAACAGTGGCTTTCCACAGGATTCGTGCTGGAACCACAATATATGTTAATGAATTAGAAGAGGGAAGTGAATGTACTGTAGCCAAAATTTACAGGTGACACCAAAATAGCTGGAAAGGCAACTTGTGAGAGGGATGCAGATAGTTATGAGATATTGATAGGTTAAGTAAGTGGGTAGAAAATCAGTAAATGGAGTACAATGTGGGAAAGTTTGAAGTTATTCATTTTGGAAGGAAGAACAAAAGAACATTGTATTATTAAACATAGAAAAACTGCAGAAAGCTGCAGTACAAATGGACTTTAGAGGTACTTGTACATGAAATACAGGAAGCTAGCACATAGGTGCAGCAGGTAATCAGGTCAGGTGAATTGGCCATGCTAAATTGCCCGTAGTGTTAGGTGAAGGGGTAAATGTAGAGGAATGGGTCTGGGAAGGTTGCTTTTCCGAGGATCGGTGTGGACTTGTTGGGCCGAAGGGCCTGTTTCCACACTGTAAGTAATCTAATCATAATCAGGAAGCCTAAGGGAATATTGGTTCTTTTCTTCAAGGGGGTTGGAGTATAAGAGTGGGGAAGTTTTATTACAACTGTATGAGGTGCTGGGTAAACACATCTGGAATACTGTGAGCAGTTTTGTTCCTCTTATTTAAAGAAAGATATAATTTCATTGGCGGCAGTTCAGAGAACGTACACTAGGATGATCCCTGGTATGGAGAAATTATCTTTACGAGCAAAAGCTATTTGGTTGGACTCTATTTAGAGTCCCATTATATTCCCTTATTATAAATGCATTTGAAATCTTTAGAAACTGAGAAATTCATCTCAGATTAAAAATAACAGCAATAAAATTTCACTGAGGCAGTTAAAGATAATTTATAATTGCTTTATATTGGAAATTTAATTTCTGTCCCTTTAAATAAAGCTCAGCAATTCATTGTTATGAATTGACGGGGAGTAAACCCTGGTGAGAAAAATTTCCTGGAGGAACGTCAGTTCTAAACCAGCCACTTCTCACACTGGGTTTCCTGTAACAGTTGGGACTTTTCTGCCTGGCATGCTGAAGGAAGACTTACTTCCTCAAACAAATGACTCATTGTCTACCTAAGCTACACTACATTAATGTGCACATCTCTTATGATTAGTATAATTGGTATGGCAAAGGTTTTTGAAACAATTTGCCTGCTAATCTCATTCACAGAATGACCTTGATTGTAAACAAGGAGAGAGTATTATAATGAACTTGCAAAGTTATTAAATTTTTGATGTTAAATTGTGTGCATCATTTTATTTTGTATCTGTGTTTGCAAATTTTCATAATTTATCAATATTTTTTGTTGATTTAAAATATATACTTTTAATAACTTCAGATGTGAAGAAATAAAATTCTTTTGGTTCCAATCTTAAAGACCAGACAGCATTTGTGGAGACAAAACATTTCTATTTTTGTTTCTGATTTCCAGCACCCAATTCTTTGTTTTTCTTCATTTAATCTTAAAGACTTGTTCATGAATTCTCCATTTGCTTTCATGTCATTTGCATTAGTTTGTCATGATCATCCAAAAAAACTTTGTTAAAGATGGATTTTGGTACAAATTATGTCTTAATTTCAAAATAATATGAAAATATGACAATAACAAAAGAACATGACTTGAAATCAGTCTTGGGTTCCTATATTTATTGAGATCCCATCTTCTCATGCCTTCTAAATTTGTTTGGTTTGGATATTTGTTTAGCAATGCAAGTAAATTGCTGCGTCACCAGGAAGGTATGTTTGGGGCCTGAAACCATGAGAAGGGAGGTGGTAAAAGGGGCAAGTGTTACACATTCTGTAATTGCATGGAAAGGGTCACTGGGGGATGAAAGTGCATTAGGAGTGATGGGAAAGTGGGCCAGGGAACAGTCCCCGTGGAATGCTGACAAGGGATGGGAGAGGAAGATATGTTTGCTTAAAGCACCCTGTTGGGGGTGGCAAAAATGACAGGGCATGGTCCTTAGAAAGCGGAGACTAATGGAGGAGAGTATGTGAACAAGAGGTGGTTCTGGAAGGGACAGTATGAGGGTAGAAGAGTAGGAAATGGTAAGCTATGATAAGGGGTGAGAGGAGGTGGGGAGAGTCTTCAGGTCAAGAGAAAAAGCATAAATGGAAATTGGAAGCAAAATTGAGAAACTTTTCCAATTCCAGGAGATGCTATTGATATGCCAGAGGAGGAATTGTGGGAGGGGCCCAATTAGAATTGGAACAAGAAATGTTTCATATATCCCATAAAGAGATGGGCATAGCGATGACCCTTGTGGGATATATGAAACGTGGACAAAATTGGGGAAAATGAACTAAGCAAAGGAGAAATTGTTCAAATTGAGAATGAGGTCATCCACATGAAGGATGGCGGTGTGAGCTGGGAACCATTCAACTCTCCTTTCAGGTAACAAGTAGAGAGCCTTCAAAACATCATGCATATATGTAGAGAGATTGTATATTCATGGTGAAAAGGAGGTGACTGGGATGAGAAAGCTTCAAATTATGCAATCTATGTAAGTGTTAGACAATTCATAAGTATAGGTGAGAAGAGACGAGATAAGCAGAGGAAAATAGAACTGAGAGATGAAGACATAAGTTGAGTGGGGCAGTAACAGGCTGGAATAATGGGTATGCCATGACAATCCTGTTTGTGGATTTTGGGAAGAAGATAGAAATGGACTGTACAGGGTTGGGAATATGAGATTGGAAGGTATGAAGAAAAGAACCAGAAGAGTTGAGGTTAGAAGCAGTCCTGGAAACAATAGCTTTATGTTGAGTGATGGGTTTATGTGCTGTAATAGGATATGAAGCTTCCTCCGGTTATTTGGTATTTGACATTGACAAGGTAAAAACAATGACTGCAGATGCTGGAAACCAGATTCTGGATTAGTGGTGTTGGAAGAGCACAGCAGTTCAGGCAGCATCCAAGTAGCTTCGAAATCGACGTTTTGGGCAAAAGCCCTTCATCAGGAATAAAGGCAGTGAGCCTGAAGCGTGGAGAGATAAGCTAGAGGAGGGTGGGGGTGGGGAGAAAGTAGCATAGAGTACAATGGGTGAGTGGGGGAGGGGATGAAGGTGATAGGTCAAGGAGGAGAGGGTGGAGTGGATAGGTGGAAAAGAAGATAGGCAGGTCGGACAAGTCCGGACAAGTCAAGGGGACAGTTACTGAGCTGGAAGTTTAGAACTAGGGTGAGGTGGGGGAAGGGGAAATGAGGCAACTGTTGAAGTCTACATTGATGCCCTGGGGTTGAAGTGTTCCGAGGCGGAAGATGAGGCGTTTTTCCTCCAGGCGTCTGGTGGTGAGGGAGCGGCGGTGAAGGAGGCCCACAACCTCCATGTCCTCGGCAGAGTGGGATGGGGAGTTGAAATGTTGGGCCACGGGGCGGTTTGGTTGATTGGTGCGGGTGTCCCGGAGATGTTCCCTAAAGCGCTCTGCTAGGAGGCGCCCAGTCTCCCCAATGTAGAGGAGACCGCATCGGGAGCAACGGATACAATAAATGATATTAGTGGATGTGCAGGTAAAACTTTGATGGATGTGGAAGGCTCCTTTAGGGCCTTGGATAGAGGTGAGGGAGGAGGTGTGGGCGCAGGTTTTACAGTTCCTGCGGTGGCAGGGGAAAGTGCCAGGATTGGAGGGTGGGTTGTTTGGGGGCATGGAACTGACCAGGTAGTCACGGAGGGAACGATCTTTGCGGAAGGCAGAAAGGTGTGGGGAGGGAAATATATCCCTGGTAGTGGGGTCTGTTTGGAGGTGGCGGAAATGTCGGCGGATGATTTGGTTTATGTGACATTGACAGCCAAGGATCTGCCAGCCAATGAAACCCGGTGCCTCTAGAACTCGGCAGTGCCATGGAATAGTGTCTGGTTGCAGCATGCACAATACAGTCAGAATGGAGGAGCTACTACAGAACATATAATTTAATATGGACATGATTTATATATAAACATTTTTCTGGACTCTTAATTTGGTTTTAATATGTGTCATTGTTATTTTTGGGGGCAGGGTATGGGTTTTGGTCCGTAGGGAGGGGGAAGCCTTTTCAGCCATCACCCCCCCCAGATCCTATGTCCAGTCCCTTGATCACTCAGATGAGAGCAGATTGAGGGACCCCACTCCAAGTTCACAAGTTTCTGGCTGCCTGCACTAGTTAGCAGTGACAAGGCTGATGGTTCTTTGTCCCATCTAGAGCTGCAAATTATTGCAGCACTGATAGAAACAGTCCCATAAATGGTAATTAATTGATCACTTAAGGGCCTCATTTAGTAGCAGGGAAGGAAAGTCAAGGATGGACCTTCCATCCAGAGGTTAATTGTGGTGAAGGAAAGAAAGTGATGAGGTCCTGAGAAATCATTATAGCAGTTAGTTAAGCTTCCTTCCTGCCTCCAGGTCTGCTGCCTTGGGAGCAGAAGATTCTGCTGCATGTTTCAGTCTGATTTCACCCTTAATTAATACATTTTATAAGGTGCAACTTTGTAGACCTGAACGGATCAGGACCTAGAATCAACCAATTTCAGAAGCTAAACTGCATGTTAAATAGGTTGGTGCTCCTTTCTCAACAAAGAGAAGGTTGAGGGAAGCCCAATAAGAGATTCTTAACATTTGGATGGGGTGGAGTGGAGAAGGTACTTCCACCTGTGGGAGAGTACAAAACTGAATGTCCTTAATATAACCTCGAGGAAACACAGTAAGGAATTTAGAAAAAACATGTTTTCCCAAACAGTGGATAAATGGTATTTGGTATCACATGGTACATTGGAGGGAATAGCTTAGATATTCATCCTCAAAAGGATAGAGTAGGTGAAGTAAGCAAAAAGGGAGCTTATGTGCACTATGAGCATGGACATTGACCATTCATACTGAATATCCTGTTTCTGTTCTGTATATGTGATGTAATTTCTGTGTTATAATTTAATATGGACATAATTTATATATAAACGTTTTTCTGCACTCTTAATCTGGTTTTAATATGTGTCAAAACAAGAAGTGAACACAAGACATCCAAATGCATCGTAAGCAGGATGTCCATTAATTCCAAATGAATACATAAGATTATACAACACAGAAAATGGTCACTTAGTTCAAATAGTCTAGGGCACCACTTAAGTTCCAACAGAGCCTCCTGAAATCCTTCCTCATTGAAATTTATCATCTTAATTCACTATTCCATTTACTCTCACACGTTATCTGACTTCCCTTTAACTGTATCGGAATTACGGTATATGCTTCAGCCACTCTTTGTGGCAGTGAGTTCCACATTCTCATTGCTCTTTGGGTACAAAAGATTTCTTAGTTCATCACTGGATTTCTCAGTGACTACCATATTTAGTGAACTCTAGGTATAGTTTTCCTGAAAAAGAAAACCTTCTCACTGCATATTAAAATCTTCCATAGTTTTAAAGACCTCCTTTAGGTCACTCCTCCCCCTTTTGTTTTCCAGAGCAAAGATACCCAGCCTTCTCACTCTTTCCTGATAGGTATACCTTCACAGGTATCACCCATGTAAATTTTCTCGAGAGATTACGAGGGACTGGGGGAAGGAGATCTACATTGTTTGGAGTCATACCTAGTACATAGGCAATTGGTCATGATTGTTGGACAACAATCATCTCAGTCCAAAGATGACACTGCAAGAGTTCCTCAGGATCACGTCATAGGCCCAATATTCTTCAATACTTCAGCAAAGATCTTTCAGAATGAACTCCACAAATGTTGGTACCCCAACACTGTGTCATGCTTTACTTACATTTGGAGAGTCTTTGACACTGACCCGGCTTCTTCAGATCCAGCTCCCAGAGAGAGAAGAACATCTGAAACTCTGTCAGCCAGCGCTCCCTGATTGGACCACGGTAACAGTCCCAATTGGGGAACTTATATTCTATGAGGTCCATCTGGCTGATCTTGTTCCAATCACTACATCCTTCCCCCTCTGAGTCCAAGAACATAGACTAGTTCTTTTTTTTTGAACTCCTCCAGGGGTGTTTTCACACTGGGTCAGGTTCCTCCAACTCTGTCTTTGATACAGTGGCATGCAATGCACAATACATCACCTCTTATGCCCAGCCTTCTCAGATGAAATTAATTCTCTCCTTCAGGTGGCAAAGGAATCAGGACAGTGACTTTGGCCATGTCCAACTCTGATTCTGAGGTATCTGCAACACTTGACAGAGAAGGAGAACCCACAGGATCTGGAGGAGTCAGAAAGGTAGTTGAGGAGCCGGTTACACATTTTGTTCTCACACTGTTTCTGAGTTTCATATGGCTCATGCACTTGTTCAGGCCCAACGCAACTACCCAAACGTTATACAGTACAACCTCGCTTATCCGCACAAGACAGGCAGGGAGTATTTTGTTCGGATAAATGAGAGTTGGGATAACAGATTGTTCAGATAATGGATAGCATTTATACGGGGCCTTGAGATCTTGTTCAGATAATCTGAAATTCAGATAACTGACATTCGGATAATCGAGATTGTACTGTTCATCATTGGACCTGACCTCACATCAACAATACTTCTTACTCATGCAGGGCTACTCCTATGGTTCCTACACCAGATTTCATCCCTGAAGTAAATTGTCTCTTTTGCTGAGCAGAGTCTGTGTCTGGCATTGGTGTTCATTCTGCCATTTCATTCCACTTCTACATCAAAACATCTTGATGTAAGCTTCTAACTTTTATACAGGTCATTCTGCTATAACACGCGTTCCGTCAATGTGAATTCGTTGTAACACAATTGATGAATTGGGGACACTATTTCTAAAACACAAACTTTTCAAGCATTTACTGGTCATAATGTGAAGGTGGCTCCATTAGTTTAAGTGGTGCTGATATTACACGATTTTCTTATAATACGCATTTGCATGAAAATGAACCAACTGCGTTATAGCAGAACTGACTGGACACAATATTATGCTCCCCTATCAACAGAATTGAAGGTGTGACCTTGCTGTTGCTTAGCCACCTTTACCTTGAGCTGCTTGAAAGTTTACAGGCTGGTGGCAGGCAGATGCTCACTGATCTATTAAAGCCCATTCATGGAAATTTAATAACCATTTAAGTCACCATTAAAATTAAACCAGCATTTTGCCCATGGCAGGGGAGAGACTCACATTACCAGGGTAGTGTGACAACTTTAACCTTCCCCAGGATTGCATTGGAGAGTAGGAGGACGACTTTCTTTTCCATCCATGGCAGAGCCCTATCCCCATGTCACACCCCAACCCCAAAGGCCATTCCCCTCTGACAGTCTTGTTCTGTTCTATATTGTTGTTTTCGCCTTCAGCATACACATACACACATACACATACCTCAAAACGTGTCCCATGAAATCTGTGGCATCTGTCTGCCAACTCTCTGGCCACAGGTTTCTGGCGATCACAGAAGGTCAGGCAGTATCCTTGGAGAGGAAGCAAGTTAATGTTTCAAATCTACGTGACTTCAGAGTCATCTAGACTGAAAATGTTAGCTTTCATTTTGTCCATGGATGGAGCCTGGTCCACTGTTATTTCCTGCATTTTTTGTTTTCAGCATAGATTCCAGCATCTGCAGTAATTTGTGCCTCAATAACGTTTATCCTTATTTAGTCTATTGTTCTTTTTCATCATTTTAAATATCTCTAGAGCATTTCTTTGTAATATTCTCTGTTTGAAGTCTGAAAATCAGTTTCTGCTGTCACTCTCCATGACTGAAGTATCGTTGGTATATTGCTCGTAACATGGTAACTTCTTAAAGTTATCTTCTTTGCATTTGCTGCAATTTGGACTCCTGTTTTGGTGGATTTAATTTAGAGCTGTGGCCTACTGATATTAGTAATGACAATGTCTACAAATACTTTTTGATGCTCTGAAACAACTTAGACAAGTTTTGTAAAATTGCTAATTAATCCAACTACCTATTTGATGAGTTATTTTTACTTGATGAATCCCAGGAAACAACATGCTTAAAGGCCTCACGTGCCTGTTTGAATTCTGTCATCCAGGTGACAACAAATTTTTTTGGCCTTAAAATTAACTGGAAAAGGTGGAAATATATTTGTAGCATAACTCAAGAAGTCCAAACTAGGTCAAACAGACTAACTGCACAAAAATGGAACAGCTTAGTTTGTCTCAATATTTCCTGAACAGAGGTAAAGATTAATTTCAAGGTGATGAAATTTCAATGTGACATGCAGTACTGAAGAACTTGGAGTAATTATGAAATGGAGTACTCATTAAGATTGCATTGAGAATCTGGATACACTCGATAATAGAGGTCAACTACAATACTGATGCAGACAGAAGAGCTCATTTGTTCGGGGTGCGCTAATTCTGAATGGTTTAATCTAGAAATTAAATTCTGTAAATGGTCAAAATTGTTTCTAACTTTGTTTAAGGTTTTATCTTAATTAGGTAGAATTTTGAAAATGAAAGTCACACGATAGACTGCTTTCTCTTGGATTAGCAAGAAACAGGCTGCCCTTTGCTGATCTTGACTGCAAGAAGCTGGGCCAGATCCAGAAAGGTCAGCTTCAGGAACTCTTCAACATATTAGAGTATTAGTGCCTCATTACTGTTCACATATCAGTGTTGATCGAGGCTAGGAAGTGGATGAGATTGTTTGTCTCATTATCTTAATCACCCTTCTCTGCCCCTTAAAAACCTGAGCAATGGTGAGTCAGATGGGACTATAGGGGGTGATTGACAGAAATGAGATTCTCAATTTTAAGAAATAAAAGTCCAATTCTGCAATCATGTTTTGAACAGCAAATCTCGCTAGTGAATGGTGAGAGGTATATCTGCATTCATTAGCCTGCTATTATCACTTAAATAAAACAAATAACTGTGGATGCTGGAGATCTGAAACAAAAACAGTAATTGCTGGTGAAACTTAGCAGGTCTGGCAGCATCTGGGAGAAGAAAGGAGCGTTAATGCTTTGCGTCCAGTGACTCTTCATCGGAATGGTTCTCCGTGCTTGTTTTCTTAGAGCTCACTCACTTTGCACTATTTGGATGCTCATAGCATCTCTGATTTGTCTTGTCTGTTTACGATTCACCTCATTAGCCAAAGGTTGAAAATTCACAGTATTTCTATTTTCCCTGGTTGTTTAGTGTAGACACAAAGCCAGGCAGCTTGTCATGGTTGTCAGCAGTCAAGGGTTGGACATGTTACTGTACTGCACTGCACCGTGTCAATCTCACATCAATGCCATGAGCCAGCAGCTGATCTGACAAATGCTCATCACCTGCACCAACCAAGTAGTCATGTCTCAAAGCATAACTGGAGTAGTCCTTGGTCAGGTCAAAGCAGCAGTCTTCTGGTTTGGTGGTTAGGCACAGCCAGCATCTGATATAGTTCAGGGGCTTGGACATTGTCAGTTGTCACTTGGGGTGTCTAGGATCCAGGGGTCTATATCACGACACTCTTGGTACTGGTCCATGATCAGTCTTGCAGTTCCAGTGCAACCAGTCTGGGGAGTCATGGAGAGTCAGTCAGGGAGCTGCACAGAGACCACTCAGGGATCTGGCCAGTCATCAGTCAGGGCTGCTCGTCCAAGTCAGTCAGGAATTGGGGCACTGTCAGGGGATTAGCTCAGTGAAAGTCAGAGGGGCTTATTAAAGACCATTGTTGTGGTACAGAGGTTGGGAGAGTCAATTTTGGAGATTGGAGGCAATATGCTGTGGCACAATGGCTTGGCGGCTAGCACTGCTGCCTCACAGCACCGGTTTGATTCCAGCCTCGGTTGACTGTCTATGTAGAGTTTGCACATTCACCCCATGTCTGTGTGGGTTTTCTCTGGGTGCTCTGGTTTTCTCCCACAGTCCAAAGATGTGCAAGTCAGGTGATTTAGCCATGCTAAATTGCCCATAGTATTCAGGAATGTGTAGGTTAGGTGCATTAATCAGGGAAAATATAGAGCAATAAGGTAAGGGAATAGGTCTGGGTGGGTTAATCTTCAGAGGGTCGGTGTAGACTTGGGCGAAATGGCCTGTTTCCACACTGTCAGGATCCTATGATCATTCAATGATTCTGGGAAGCAGAGCAAACAATAATTGTGAAAGGAGGAAACTCATCATAGAATGTTGAAAGATGATAATGCATTGAGTTCTGAAGAAGAGTCACTGGACCCAAAACATTAACTGATTTCTCTGCACAGATACTGCCAGAAACACTGACTTTCTTTTCCAGAAATTTCTGTTTTTGTTTCTGGTTTCCAGCATCTTTTGGATTTTTTGTTTAGTGCATTGATGGACATAGGTTAGCGCAGGAGGTGATATTGATGGTCACAACCTCCCTGACTTCAACAGGTGTATCATGCACCAAGACTGTAGGCCTCACGAAGCTGTAGGGCTGGGCCTCAGAGGGTAATATCAGGAAATGGAATTGAATTGCAAAAAGATGTGTGGGAACATGTGACAGCTCAGTCCTGCTGGGCTCGACAGTGAAGAAGAAGGAGTTTAGCTGGGGGGAGGAGCATATTCGTCAGGCTGAGCCTGTGACCCACTGTGTTGAGTGTGACCTGCATTGCCTTCCATACTGCTGCATTTTAACAGTCAGTTCAAAAATATCTGTAATATATATAGTATTCAATTGTTTGGGACACAAATCATGGTCACAATAACTCTTTCCCATGCCATTGGTAATTACACGTTGAAGATAGGCATCTCTATGAAATAGAAATGGTCACAGATAACATTAAATATGGCAACTCCAGGTCACAACTCACAAAGATGATGAAGGATCCCATTGGCTACACCTGCGGGCCCTGGACATAGAGTTGATTCCCTCTCAATTTGAACAACATGTACAACATCCTAGTGGATTTGTGTGGCATGGATTGTGCTGCATTCATCCTCATAAAGTCCATGATGTTAAAGGTCCATATAGAGGCATTCCATGGCCCTCCTCCATGTCAGAGTCCTCCAGGAGAACATTTCAGGCAACACTGTGCATTGAGGAAATAATTCTTTTCCTTTGACAAGTTTTGAAGATGGCATGAATCTAATGATGGGCAACTTTTGGAGCTTAGTTCTTAGCTAGCAATACATTGAGAAATGTGCACTTATATTCACAATGAAGTGTCATCTGTGTTAGCTATGTGGCCTGAGGAATATTTCGTTTTGGTTCCCCTCCCACAATGTACAGGGTGAAGGGCTGATAGTTCTGACCTGGAGCAATACCAGGCTTTAAAAATAGCACCACTGCCAAGAATCCCAGGAGGATTCACAGGGGACAGAGGAAAGATAAGGCAAATGAGGTGCCAAAGAGGTGTGGTGCAAAGGTCATGCATGCGCTTCAGAGAATAGTGTGAAAAACCTCACTAGGGCTCATGGGCAGAAACCCTCCATCCAACTTGAAAAGATCAACATTTGGCTGGTTTCTGGTAAAATTCAGCTCTCTTTTTTAAATCATGGGAAAAACATTTGTAGGGCGCATTTAATAAACAGTGAATGAGGGCATATTTTGAAAGGATGGAAAATTGGTTCGATACACTTAAGGATGCAGGCAAAGTTTTCCATCTTTAATTGAGCACTTTGATCTTAATCCAATTTCTGCTCTTTCACCTGGTACAATGTAACTCACTGTGCCTAACCTCTGCTCCTTCCTTTGTTTCCTCCTCTCAGAGCTCCATTCTGTTTTATCCCTCCCTCTTGTGCCTATGTTAAGTATTCCAAATTGATGGTTTTTCCTGAGTACAAAGGCCACTCCTGACTTCTATGCTAGGTTTTTCTCTTTCCTAACCTCTCATCTCAGCATTAAGGTTTTAATTGCTGCTGTCTGCTGATATTCCATGGTCCATTCCGGAAAAGAAGATTGTGGATAAAGCAACTTAACCTTTTAAAGTGATTAATGTCTACCATATTTGGAACAATAAAATATGCTTTTTCAAGTAAATTGTTTCAGGAACCTGTGTTAGCCCAATATGATTCACACCTTCACACTCAAACATTCAACATCTGTGATGTCTCTTACAACTTCTCCTTTTTGCCTATGTTGGTTGCTTCTTCCTCTCTGTTTGCATGCTAAGCCCCACTCATATTTTCACAATCCGCCAACTAGGCATACACTAACCTACTCCATGTTTCTTGCAGGAAAACTGACACAGACTTGGAACAACTTCAAAAGCATGAACAGCGCCTGATGTTACTAACTTTGACTGTTCTAACACTGCACTGAAAATGGCAAAGTTGAGGCCACATGCAGGAAGGTGGTTGGGTGCGTGCTGTACATTTTCTGTTTGCACTTCCACTTTAGCTCAGGCTGACAACATCATAATACCAGGCTGTATACTGCTGTTACATGGCTGCTGCTCCAGACCCCAGATGTTATGCATTAACTTCCAGCTTCCTAAACTTTTCTCAGTTCTTGCAACCGGGCAAAAAGAGGGAACCACTTCCTCATGATATATTATTATTCATACATAGCTTTCTAAAAACCAGCCTCCTGGGTGTTACATATTAAGTTAGAACAATCTGCACTGGCTCGTGTGTGGTATCAAGACAGACTGCACAAATTTTAACAGGGACCAGGCATGAGTTTAAAAAGACAGCTCAAACTGCAGCTTGTTTAAGGACAATTTCAGAAACTCAGGACAATGATGCAAACCTTAAGGGCTTGACCTTAAAGAGAAAAATGCTTTGAGTACCAGCAATTGCCGATCTAGACCCCCTGGGTGTTTGCCTAGCTTGCCCCCTGCCCCCTCAGACACTGTACCTTCACCACCTCCTCACTGCTGTTGTTCAGTTGCAGCAACAGGTTGACCAGACTCATGTGAATTTGTTCCACAAAGTCAGCTTTCAATTGTCCATCTCCAATAGCTTCCCAAAAACCGGGAAAGCTGCAGCCCGCACGGCGTCCTTATCCTGTAAAGGAAACGGCACCTCTGTGAAACCTCCAGGAGCTCAAGGTGGGGATTCCAGACTCTGTAAACCCCTCTCTGGGGCAGCTGAAAAGACAATACACTCTTTCACTCCATGGTCATGGGGAGAGGCTGAATAGGCTGGGGCTGCTTTTCCCTGGAGCGTCAGAGGCTGATGGGTGACCTTATAGAGATTTATAAAATCATGAGGGGCATGGGTAGGCTAAATAGACAAGGTCTTTTCCCTGGAGTGGGGGGAGTCCAGAACTAGAGGGCATAGGTTTAGGGTAAGAGGGGAAAGATATAAAAGGGTCCTAAGGCAACTTTTTTTCACACAGAGGATGGTGCGTGTATGGAATGAGCTGCCAGATGAAGTGGAGGAGGCTGGAACAATTGCAACATTTAAAAGTCATCTGGATGGGTATATGAATAGGAAGGGTTTGGAGGGATATGGACCAACTGCTGGCAAATGGGACTAGATTAGTTTGGGATATCTGGTCAGCATGGGCGAGTTGGACCGAAGAGTCTGTTTCTGTGCTGTATATCTCAATGCCTCTATAACTCTATATTGAACTATTGTTGAGTGATGCTGTAACATGTCAGGTCTAGTCAGACATCTTTAAACATATAAAAGGGAAGAGAGAGGTCAAAGTGACTATCAACCCATTAGATATGAATCGGGGAAGGTAGTTATGGGGAAGAAGGAAATGGCAGAGGAGTTAAACCAATATTTTGCATCAGTGTTTGTGGTGGAATAAA
The DNA here is from genome assembly GCF_047496795.1 of Chiloscyllium punctatum. Classification (NCBI taxonomy): domain Eukaryota; kingdom Metazoa; phylum Chordata; class Chondrichthyes; order Orectolobiformes; family Hemiscylliidae; genus Chiloscyllium; species Chiloscyllium punctatum. The sequence goes on from NC_092765.1 coordinate 30,865,948, forward strand.
CCTTGAACCCTTCAATAATGCTAAAGAATACCAGGGAGTAATTAAGTGCCATTACTATCACTAGATAAGTAGTATCAGAAAAACTAATGGACCTAAAAGCAGATAGGTATCCTTATGGCCTCCATCCGAAAAGAAGTAGCGACAGAGATAGTGGAATTAGTGGTTGTAGTTTTCCAAAAATCTTTGGATTCTGGAGAAGTACTAGAGGATTAGAAAACTGCTGATTTAATAAGGGAGAAAGGCAAAAAGTAGATAACTAGAGACTGACTAGCCTAACATCGATTGTAGGAAAAATGTTGGAATCAATTATTAATGAAAGAATAGCAGCACATTTAGAAAATTACATTCTAATCAAGCAGAGTCAACATGACTTTATGAAATGGAAAATGCATCTGACTAACTTTTAAGAGTTTTTCAAGGAGATATCAGACAGAATGGATGGAGGGGAACCAGTAGATGTGTTATATTTGGACTTCAAAGAAGGCGCTTGACAAGGTACCTCACAAAAGGTTGATGTCAGAAGATAACAGCCCACAGTATCTTGGCATGGATAGTGAACTGGCCAATGGACAAGGAACATGGGGATTAGAGGTGTTTTTCAGGTTGGCAACCTGTAACTAGTGGGGATCAGTGTTGGGACCGCAACTGAAATAAATGTAAAATAACATCTTTGAGGCAGGAAATGAATGTACTGCAGCCAAATTTGCAAATGTAGGTGGAAAAGAAGGCTGTATGGGGGATAGATTAAGTAGAGGTATAAAGTTGGCAAATGGAGCATAATGTAGGAAAATGTGAAGTTATTCATTTTGGAAGAGAGAATAAAAGGACAACGTATTATTTAAATGGAGAAAAAACTGCAGAGATTTGCAGCCCAAAGGGCTTTGCAGTACTTGTATATGAAACGAAGGAAGCTAGCACACAAATGCAGCAAGAATTCAGTCAGGTTAATTGAGTGTTGGCCCTTTATTTCAAGGGGGTTGAAATATAAGAGTGGAGAAGTCTTACTACAACTGTACAGGGTGCTGGTGAAACCATATTTGGGGTACTTTAAGCAGTTTTATTCCCCTTATTTAAAAAAAGATATTATTCCATTGAAGGCAATTAAGAGAAGTTTCACTAGAAATTTCCCGATGGTGTTTGTCTCATGAACAAAGGCTAAACAGATTGGGACGCTACCCGCTGAAGTTTATTTAATGAGAGGTGATTTAAATTCAACATACAGGATTCTGTAGGGGCTTGGCAAGGTAAATGCTGAGAGGATGCTCCCCCTCACGGGAGAGGCTAAGACCAGAGGGTGTGTTATCAGTATAAAAGGGCAGTAACCTAAGACTGAGATGAGGAAGAATTTCTTCTCTTAAAGATTTATGAGTTTTTGGAACTGCTTGCCACAGAGAGCTGTGGGGATACCATCCTTGTGTGTATTTAGGACTGACATAGATAGATTCTTGATCAGTAAGGGTATCAAGAGTTATGGAGAAAACAGAGGGAAGTGGACAGTCTATCTCTCGGTCAACTGTTTGTATCCCTCTTACAACAGTGAGGAATTTCAAATCAATTATGATCCCAATGAATAGTAAAACAGGCTTGAGGAACTGAGTGGCCTACTCCCATTCCTACTTCATATGGTTTTATTATTTATAGAAGTCTGATACTCACATGGAAATGCAAATAGCTGCATATTGATAATAAGAACAGACTTTGTACAGTTATACAGTATCTTTTTCGAGGCATAAATAATGGCAGGAATCCAGTGAAGAATAAACAGTAAGCAGAAAACCTGTCACCTCTCATCTCACCAAATAGACAGGAACTTCCTAATCCACTGAGAAAATTGTGCTCACAAGTACAGTCTTCAGAAAACATCTTCTAGATGGTCGTTCAGTGAGATATTTCTAGACCTTACTAAATATTGTAAAGAGATGTTTATTTTCAATAGGGGTTAGTTCAATAGATTAGTGTAGGAAAATGGGATCAGAACCTGCTTAATTTAATCTTTGAAAGCTGTTTTATTGCACAATATCCAGTTTCTTGTCACATTAGCTGATATTAAAGACTATGACGGTGAGCAGCTAATGTTGCTAACAACAGCAAAGGAGACTATTACTGAGGATACTCTTTTTGAAGTCACCTGTCATTCAGTGAACATTGTGATTTGTGATGAGCTGCGCAGTGGAAGCAAAGGATGCAATTTAGCTGGAAATGTAGTCTTTGCTGCCAGACAGTGACAGCTTCCAGTCACCAGTGTCTTTGATATTTCCAAGATTGGTGCTATATTTAGAACTGAAGTAATTTTCTGAAGCTAGTCCCAGTAGGAGATCTGAGTCACCTCGTGGGAAATGCTGTGCTGGTTCCGCTGCTCAAGTTGCAGTGTACTGAAAGGAATCTGATGTTCGAGGATTTGACTTATATTTACATTTTAATTAAAATTAAAGATTCTTTTATCTCTTTGCTATAATTACTTTAAGAAAATTGTCAGAAAGCTACACCACTTCCATTTCGTTTAACTGTTTCTCTCTCCACAGATGTTGCTGAATATTTCCAGTGAAGTGGAATGTTAATACATTTCATCAGATTGACACCTCATTTATAGGTAATACCTAACCTGCTCCAGCATTCTCTTCTACCTTATTTGTCAAAACATGGTTAATGGTATTGTCACATGCAGTTGCAGATTGTGGTGGAATACAATTCTGCTGCTACTAACAGCCCACAGGACTGATAGATATTTGGTTTTCAGCTGATAGATTCAAAACATATCTATCATTTTTTATCTTGTATGAAGCACAACATAATAGAAATGTGAAAATAGGACATTGTCCCAATAAGGACTGACCAATAGTCACTCCTAGGATGAACAGGTCCATCTGCAAATGTCAGGTGGTTAGGATGAAGTCAGTTGTTTCGATCTTGTATTTGTTCTCTTACCAGTTTTCATAGGCACAGTTTGACAGTTTTAGGATACAGCCTGTTTGGTTAATTGTGATGTTTTGAACTACTCTTGGCAAAATAAATTCTAAGCCCCCAACCAATAGCAGATTTTCTGCACTTGTCACCCTCAGTGCTACTTCCAAATAGTACTTAATGTAGAGCCAAATTGAATCATCAGCTAAGGTAGAGCAACAAGTAGTATTCAGAAAGAGATTTCCTTGCCCAAGTTTAGTCTGATGCATGAGATAAATTCCAACATCAATGCGAAGTATTTCCAAGGTTACTCTTTGCTAACTATATACCACTGTGTCACTTCCTATGATGGATTTGTCCTGTTTGTAAGACTGGACAAACCCAGTTAGGGATGATGGTGGGGGAATCTGGGACATTGGCTAAAAGTGTGATTCTGTGAATATGAATGTCAGGTTGCTGTTTGTCAAGTCTGGGGGATTCCCCTTACAATTTTCACACAATCCCCCAGACGATAATGAAAAGGAATTTGCCGATATTGAGTTGGATGTTCTTTTTTGTTTTTGAATTCAGTACATATGTCAATGCCAGATGATCCGAAAAGTTTTATTCTTATTGTACTTCGTTGAAGTGAGTAATTAAAACTAAGAAATTTGATAGATGATTTCAGAGACCACTAAAGAGTTAAACATCTAGCTGTGAATCTGGATTCACAGACAGACCAGATCAGGTAAGAACACAGCGTCATAGAGTTCTACAGCACAGTAACAGACCCTTCGTTCAAACTCATCTAAGCTGACCCAGATATCCTAAACTGATCTAGTCCCATTTCCCACCATTTGGCCCATATCCCTCTAAACCTTTCCTATTCACGTACCCATCCGAGTGCCTTTTAGACATTGTAATTGTACTACCTCCACCATTTCCTCCGGCAGCTCACTCTATACATGCACAAACCTCTGTGTGAAAACGCTGCCCTCAGGTCCTGTTTAAATATTTTCCCTTTCACCTTAAACCCATGCTCTCTAGTTTTGGATTCCCCTAGCCTGGGAAAAAGATTTTGGCTATTCGCCCTCTCCATGCCCCTCATGATTTTATAAGCCTTCTGCACTCCAGGGGGAGAAATCCAGTCTATTCAACATCTCCCTAAAGCTCAAATCCTCCAACCCTGACAATATCCTTGTAAATCTTTTCTGCATCCTTTGATGTTTCACAACATCTTTCCTGTAGTGGAGAGATCAGAATTGAATGCAGTATTCTAAAAGTGGCCTCATCCATGTCTTGTACAGCTGCAACATGACCTCCCAACTCCTGTACTCACTGATATAAAGGCAAGCATACCAAACACCTTCTTCACCATCCTGTCTACCTGAAACTCTATATGCAAGTAATTATGTACCTACACCCCTAAGGTCCCTTTGTTCAGCAACACTCCCTATGAGCTACAATTAACTGTACATGTACTGCTCTGATTTGCCTTACCAAATTACAACACCTCACATTTATTTAAATCAAATTCCATCTGACACTTCTCAGCCCAATGGCCCAACTGATCGAGGTCCATTTGTACTCTGAGATAATCTTCTTCACTGTCCATTACACCACTAATTTTTGTGTAATCTGCAGCCTTACTAACCATACCTCCTATGTTCACATTCAACAAAAGACCACCCATCCCTTCAAGCCTCTTCTGCCATTTAGTATGATTATGGCTGATCTTCTGCTTCAACTCCATTTTCCCAGCTCCTCATCAAGTCCCTTTGATCACGAAATGATCAGATGTCTGTATGTTTCAACATTAATTATATTCAATTGTGAAACATTAACAACCCTCTGAATTCCTTTAAGTGAAGAAATTTATCTTCTTAAATGTTACCAGGATTTCTGCTTCAACCACCTTTATAGGCATTGAAACTTCAACTTAAGATCGATAGTTTGTTTCATGATGGCCCTGCTCGAAACATGTATCTTCATTCTGCTTCAGTCTGAGGATTTTATAAATAATAAGATAGCTCTTGTCCCCTTTCTATAGCCTGAAAATCTGTGAGTTTTCTACTTTGTATGTTACATGTCAGCACTCAGGATGTTGAATGCAGACTTCCAAAATCTAGCATCAATGGATTTATCTGTTGATGAACTCTGCAGGTAGTTGAGAGGGGCCTCTCAAAGCAATATATGTGCGGTCAATAGTGATCTGCACCTGGGGAAAAATTCCAGGGCACCTGAATTTTTATGTCAGCAGAACTGAGATGACCATTCAGTCCTTCTGAGCACAAGTCCTGCTCCAGTAGATGATACAGTTTGCTGATGATGGTCTGGTCTGTCCTTAATCTGCGCTTACCATGTCTTTCCAAGAGCTGTAGAAAATGAGAGTGTTGCCTGCAGATGTAGGGTCATCTCATTCGCCACCTCTTTGTGGGATCTTCATTTGCTGTTTTTTCTTCTGGAGGCTGAGCAGCAGCTGCTGGTGTTGTTGCTGCTGCTGATACATTGTAATTGCTCTCTTGTTCAATGTTGTCTTCACATTTGAAGCAATGCCACAAGGACTCCAGTTACCGTTATCTACACATCAAATACGCAGGCAGGTAGTCAGTGGGGATTTAGTGAAAACAATGTAAGTATCACAATTGCTTGAGATCATAATTTATACAATATATTCTTGGACATTGAGTGACTTCCCGCAAAAGAGCAATTTGATGCCAGATCCATACATTTGAACAAAGAAGATGAGTAGGCCATTTAGTCACTCCAGCCTGATCTGATTGTGACATCAAATCTGCATTCCTGCCGACTCCAATAACTTTTCATCCTCTTGCTCACCAAGAATCTACTTCTTTCTGCCTTGAAAATATTAAAGGACTCTTCTTCCATCACTTTTGAGCAAGTGAGTTCCTACGACTCACAGCCCTTTGAGAGAAGAGAAGCTGCTTCATTGCTGCTTTAATTGGGAGATCCCTGATTTTAAACAATGTCCCCTAGTTCTATATTCTCTAAGAAAAAAAAATCCTCTCCATATTTACTCTGCCATGACCCCTATGAGTTTCAATCAAGTCATCTCTTACTCTTCTAAGATCCAACAGATACAAGCCTAGCCTGACTGACCTCTCCTCATAAGGAATCACATGCTTTTCCATCTGTTAATCTGAAAAAAATTCTCTGAAGTGCTTCCAATGCATTTACATCATTCCTTAAATAAAGTGACCAATACTGTGCACAGAGCTCCAGATGTGGTCTTACCAGTGCCATATTACCTCAGAGTCACAGAATCACAGAAATGTTACCTCACAACTTTTGTATTCAATTCCTTTTGTGATTCTATGAGCTTTTCCATTTCATTTGTAGCTGAACGCTAACCTTCTGTGATTTATGCACTCAAACATCCTTCTACATCACAGACTTCTGCAACCCCGCTATATTCTTTCTGCCAAAATTGACAATCTTACATTTTCCCACATTATAGTTCATTTGCTAGATTTTTGTCCACTCAAATTATCTTTTTCTCTCTGCATCTTCCTTCAGTCCTTTCACAACTTACTTTTCCACCTATCTATGTGTCATCAGCAAATTTGGCAACTATGCCTTCTGTCCCTTCATCCAAATCATGTATGTAAATAGTTGAAATTCCAACATCAATTCCTGTGGCGCTCATTACATCTTGCCAACCCAAGAAAACCTTATTTATCCCTGTTTACTGATTCCTGTTGGTCAGCTAATCTTCCGTCCACATCAATACACCACTGTTATAATGAACTTTGATGTAGCATTGTATTACATTCCTTTTGGAAATCAAAGTATAGAGGATATATCAGTTCCAGTTTATTCTCAGTTTGCGCAAACTGCTCATAGAATTCCAATAGATCAGGTAAATGTGACTTCACCTCCACAATACACTCTGACTGACTGATTACTTTGAACTTTTCTGAGATGAGTGGCTTACACATTCAGCAGTTGCATGATTAATGCAATTATCCCTAGCAGGGCCTCATATGCAAACAACCTTAGCCTGCCTCCAAAAAGAAAGGCAGTAACTTATTCCACCTATTCTACATGTGGTGTCAGCCAGCTGTTTTGCATCACAGTATCCCTACAGTGCAGAAAGAGGTCATTCAGCCCATTGAGTTCACACTGACCCTTTAAAGGGCATCCCACCCAGATCCCCACAATCCCATATATACCAGGACTAGTTCTGGGCAATTTAGAATGGAAAATTCACCTAATCTGCCCATCTTTGGTTTGTGGGAAGAAACCAAGTACCAGTTTGGTGACACTGTGCAAACTCTGCAACACCCTGAGGGTGGAATCGAACCCAGGTCCCTGGTGCAGTGAAGTAGCAGTGCTAACCATTGAGTCACCATGCCACACATTATTGCACAGGTGACTATCAACTAAAGACAGCAATATTTCAACTTTTTGACTTTGTAAGCAACTTACAGGATCCACCTGTGATGTAAATTAATCTCCCCATCCTCCATTTTTCTTGCTTTCCTTGCATTCCTGATATTTTTTCTGTATTTGTCATGTAAACTGTTGTAGGTATGACATAGAAATATTCCATATGGCGACATATCCAACCAGACCGTTCAGTGATCCCCACCAAGCTGCCTGTCTCTCTCGCTCTCTCTCAATAAGAAAAAATGTGGGACACAGAGCTTGGCAGCCTGTGACTGATCACAGAAGAGTTGTTCACTAAAACGTAATAGGCGAAAGTGAGGACTGTGGATGCTGGAGATTAGAGTCGAAAGTGTGGTGCTGGAAACGCACAGCAGGTCAGGCAGCATCTGAGGAGCAGGAGAATTGACGTTTCGGGCAAAAGGCCTTCATCAGGAATGAGCACTAAAAGGTAAGGCAAACCATAGAGGCTGGCAGCTTTCAAATAAGCACAAAGTGAATGTATACTCAGAAATGAAGCTCAGAGCTCTAACATGGATCCTGTATAGATGAATGAAAGATATATGTGTCACTGCGACCTAGTGGAATCATGCAATCTTGAGTTCCAAAGCCAAGTTCTGAAGGTTGAAATGGTGAATGCGATTGATGGAAAGATTGTCTGAGTGCAGGCAGGGTTACTTGATGGTTTGCTGATGCATGGACAAACATCGCAGAAAGATGTTTTTCAAGGAGCATACTGGGATGCTTCGGTGAAGACAATGTTGTATGAAAGTGAGGACAACAAGCAAACAGTGTGATGCAACTCCCAGATAATCTCCACGTCAGGAATTTGTTTCTGGAAAGGAGCATTGAAAGTCATGTATTGATGAAGTGAGTTGGGTAATGATAAGATACAGGTGCATGGAAATAGGGTAGTTCCCACTTAATAATGTGCTCTTGAAGTTGCGGTTTAAAGTTAATGAGAAAAATCCAAAAATTACTTCCCTTTTATCGAAATTCTGACTTTCTGATTTTTCCCAATGTTTTGACATTTGCCCACACTGCTCCCGAAATAGAAAGTTCCACCCAAACTTATATTAGTGCAAGGAAGATCAGACATCAGGCAGGAAGAAACAATGCACCAACCCTGATTATAAATTCACTAAAGTTGAACTTAAACAGTATTCTTGGGTTCGGAAACACAAATTGTAATCTGAAATTGTCCAGGGTTCCTGACTGAACTCATCTTTCGCCCTAGGGTCGATTACACTTGCGAAGAGCTTTCTCAGATCATGTATTCAATGAATTCAAGTCTCCAGCATGATCTCCCTCTATTTTGTATTTTCTGCAAATTTGAACAATTTATATCAGGATTACATTCAACATTTCCTTTGCAATCCAAAAACAGAAAGACTCTACCAAGTACTCCAATTAGAACTTCCATTTAACCCCATATAGTTTTCCTAACGAGTGTCTGCTGTTAACTTGCCTTCAAGCAAATTCTTCAAGTTGTTGTCCAATATTATTGAAGACCTCACAGCAGAGACAGGGATGTAATGTTGGAACTATATAAGATACGGGTTAGGCTACAGTTTTGTGTACAGTTCTGGTCAGCACATGGAGAGCATAATTGCTTTGGACAGAGTAGATGAGATTGATAAGAATGCTACCAAGGCTGGAAAATTGCAGATCTGAAGAAAAGCTGGATAAGCTGGAATTGTTATGCTTAGAACAGAGGAGGCTGAGGGTTGGTTTAATCGTGGTATACAAAATAAAGAGGAACTTGGATAGAGTGGACAGGCAAGACTCATTTCTCCGAGTGGAGAGGTCAAGTATCTAGGCACACAGATTTAAGGTTCTTGTTGAAAGGATTAGAGGTTATTTGAGGAAAACTCTCTTCATCCAGAGGGCGGTCAGTGTCTGGAATTTGTTGCTGAGTTTAATGGTTGAGGCAGAAACTTCAACTCATTTAAAAGAAACCAGCATCTGCATCTGAAATGTAGTAACCTGCAAGATTATAGTCTAGATGCTGGTAAACGGTAAAGTCAGTGGCTAGTTTACCCAGCTGATGCAGATACGATGGGCCGAATGGCCATTTTCTATGCCGTATTTTTCTATGGTTCCATGGTTCAATGCATGGTAAATGGGAATGAAGAACTGAACACAAAAACTGACAAAGCAGAGATAGATGGTAACCCTCCCATCATCACTGTATGAATTTATAAAAACCCCTCTAACCCTTTTTGTCACCATCACCCACTTCCCTTAGGTGACAAAACCCAATTCAGATAATGGCTTTTAATTAACTGGAACCCAGATTCCAATGAAGGCCTCCCTCTTGACACTTGTTGCAATCTCAGCGACACACAATATCGACATATTGTGCTGCCAGGACCTCTGTGTCACTGGGTAACTGTTTTGGCTGGCAGCTCCACAGGTTGGGACATCATGCCAATGAGGAGCAGAACTCCTACTCTGCAGCAATTTAGTCTACTGTAGCACATTATGGCTGTGGCGCAGGTTTGTCAACTGACCACTGACTATACTTCCTGGAAATACCATTAGTTTTCTAACAGTTGGAGTCATGCTAAAGGTCAGTTATTAAAACATTATATGAAAAAAAGGGGGCAGAATCTTCTCTGGTGCTGAATGACACGGGCATTGGCAAGAGATTTGGGAAAGTGACACGAGATGGTCAACAGGGAGTACCTCGACATTGAGAGCAAAAGATCCCATTTTACAACCAAGTGTTGAATGGCAAGACAGGACTCTGACCAGTGAGTCACAAGAGGCCGAGATTCATGCACTAGCATGCAGTAATATGTTCTTATTACATAATTTTGTCTCTTTGACACATGTTTCCCATTCTCTCATCTATGGGATAGAAACTAGATGGCAAGAATTCCCAACACAAAAGTCAGAGCAGTTACCTTGGTATTCCAGTTCACTGCTTGCTCCTCTGAGTTACCATCTTGGACACCAGGCACAAGCATCTCAGGCCATACTCTGTCAGCAGGGGCTATATGCACCTCTGTCCAGCAGAATCTTCAGGTCGCCATCAGCAAGGCAGTTGACAATTACCCTCAGTTTGACATATCTGGGACAATTGTCAGGAGCTGTACGGGACAGCTCTGGGCTTCCAGTACTTGACCAGGTGAACAGTGGTGCTTCAAAGATGATGCAAGCAGCAGGATTCCCAGAAGGTCCACAGCGGTCACTACTTTGGTCTGTGATGAGTGAGAGAATGCATAATCAGGATAGAATGGGGACATCATGCATAGGTAATGGAGCATAATTGAGAAGATAGCATAAGAAAACTCGCTTGGACTCATGGACCAGAGCACACCATGAACTCACTAAAGTTGACACTTAGCCAATCTCTGGTTAAACCTCAGCTCAGGTTCACACTCATTCACTTGGAACAGCCCATAGTACTAAATAAATATAAACATTCATTGACACAAAACTATTCTTTGTAAAATTTTCTTTTAAAGGAACTCAATAAAATTAAGGAATGCTGGAGCATGATGCTACCATTGAACATCAGGCTCTGAGTCCACGATGGTTGGTAGTCTCATCTTATTTGATGATCTCCCCCCAGCTGCTTACAAACTCATGGTCCCAAAACACTGCACAGCTCATTTCTACCATCTTCCCAAAATCCATAAACTGTGCTGCTCAGGCATACACATTGTTTCTGCCTGCTCCTGCCCAATGGAACTCATCCCTTCCTACGCAACTTGATTTTTTTCTTTCCTTGTTCACTCCCTTCCCACATAATTCTTCTGACACTTTACATCATAGAGTCATAGAGATGTACAGCATGGAAACAGACTCTTCTGTCCAACCCATCCATGCCAACCAGATATCCCAACCCAATCTAGGTCCCATTTGCCAGCATTTGGCCCATATTCCTCCAAACTCTTCCCATTCATATACCCATCCAAATGCCTTTTAAATGTTGCAATTGTACCAGCCACCACCACTTCTTCTGGCAGCCCATTCCATACACCTACCACCCTCTGAGTGAAAAAGTTGCCTCTTAGGTTCTCTTTTATATCTTTCCCCTCTCACCCTAAATAGATGCCCTCTAGTTCTGGACTCCCTACCCCAGGGAAAAGACTTTGTCTATTTATCCTATCAATGCCCCTCATAATTTTATAAACCTCTGTAAGGTCACCCCTCAGCCTCCGATGCTCCAGAGAAAACAGCCCCAGCCTATTCAACCTCTCCCTAAAGCTCAAATCCTCCAACCCTGGCAACATCCTTGTAAATCTTTTCTGAACCCTTTCAAGTTTCACGACATCCTTCAGATAGGAAGGAGACCAGAATTGCATGCAATATTCCAACAGTGACCTAACCAATGTCCTGTACAGCCGCAACATGACCTCCCAACTCCTGTACTCAATACTCTGACCAATAAAGGAGGGTATACCAGATACCTTCTTCACTAACCTATCTACCTGCGATTTCAGAACTTCAAGTTTGTGGGCTCCCCAGTCTCCTCGTGACCATGGTTGTGCAATCCCTTTACGCATCTATCCCCCATCAGGATGGTCTCAGGCCTCTCCACAATTTCCTGAAAAAAAGGCCTGAATCGTCCCCATCCACCAATGTCCTCCTCCATCTGGACGAGCTCATCTTGACTTTGAACAACTTCTCCTTTAAACACTCTCACTTTCTTCATATCAAAGGCATGGCCATAGGTACCCATTGGCCCCAGTTATACCTGTCTTTTTGCGGGGCATGTAAAGCATTCCTTGTTCCAGTCTTACTTGGGCCCCAACCCACAACGTTTTCTCCATTATATCAATGACATCATCAGCACTGCTTCTCTCTCTCAATTGGAACTGGAAAAATTTATCAATTTTGCTTCCAATTTCCTCACTTTCATCTGCTCCATCTTTGTCTCCTCCTACCCTTCCTTAACATCTGTTTCCATTTTTGGGAATAGGCTGGCCACCGACATACACTACAAACCCATCAACTCCCACAGTTATCTGCACAATACATCCTCACATTTTGTTTCCTGTAAGGATTCCAGTTCAGTCTCTCAGTTTCTCTAAGCAATTGCATCTGTTCTGATGATGCCAATTTCTGCAGGGGGGCATCAGAAATGTCCCCATTTCTCCTCAACCAAGGATTCCCCGCTACCATGGTAAACAGGGCACTTAGCTGTGTCCAACTATTTCCTGCACTGCTGCCTTTCCCCTTTCTCTTCCCTCCCACAACAGTGACATGATCCCCTGGTCCTCATTTTCCACTCCACCAGCATCTTTATACAAAGGATCATTATACGCCATTTCCACCACCTCCTGTGGGATGCCATCATCAGATACATATTCATCTCCCCTCCCACATTGGTATTCTGCATGGAGCCTTTCTTCTAGGATATCATGGTCCATACATCCTCCGTTCCCGACACCTCTCCCCACCCCTGGTAGCTTCCCATGCAATCACAGAAGGTGTAACACCTGCCTGTTTACTTCCTCCTACTTCACTGTTCAAGGCCTCAGATATACTTTCCAGGTGAAGCAGCAATTCACCTGAACATCATTCAATCCAGTCTACTGTATTCACTGCTCACAATGTGGTCTCCTTTATATATTTGGGGAATGAAACGTGGATTGGGAGGCCACTTTGTGGAACACTTACGTTCCATCTGCAAAAATTACCCTGAGCTTCTGGTTGCCTGTCATTTCAACACACTACCTTGTTCTCTGACCACCATATCTGTCTCAAACCTGGTGCAGTGAGGCTCAATGCAAGCTGAAAAAACAGCATCTCATCTTCTGCTCAGGGACACTGGAGCCTGTAGGACTGAACATCAAGGGCCTGAATACCTTCCTTACCCACCCAACACCTTGGCCTTATCATCACATGAACTGCTTTCATCACAGCCAGCTCATTTTCACTCACTAGTGGTCCTCATTATCAGCTTTTCTTTATTCCTGGTTCACCATTATCCATTCTTTTATCTGATCGACTGCTGTTCTCTCTCTGGGTATCATCTTCACATATCACTTACCGCTCCCCACCTCCCCCCCCCACCTCCCCCCCCCCCACCCCACCGCCCCGTACTTGTCTTCAACGTATATGCCAATAGCTAAAGTCAGTTCTGAAGGAGGATCATTGGACTCAAAGCATTGGCTCTGTTTTCTCTGCACCGATGCTGCCAGACTTACTGGGTTTCTCCAGCAATTTCTATTTCTGTTTCAGAAGTAAGAGGGAGTTCATCTGAGAAGAGTTTGTGTTTTATACTGTCTTTCCCTTTTCACATACTATTTTTAAAACAGCTTTTTCTTTTGTGTTTCAGCTTTGCAATAGACTTCTGCACATCTGTTAACTGTTTAAGAGAATAGATGTTTGAAATGTTGATTTTAATTTACATAGACTATTATACGGTTGGGCAGCTCAGAACACAGTTATAAGTGACTGAAGTATGTTTCATCTGTTTTTAATTATCTACAAGCAAGCATCTACTTTATTTTAAAAGTTGAGAATTATTAAATGACAGACAATCATACAGAAACATTTACTGTTTGTTCCATTTTGTGGCATCATCTGTGGTTACGTTGCTTTATAATAGAGCTATCTGATATTCAAGGTTACATTTTTGTGGAGTCACAGACCTTTAGAGCTGGTATGTAGGACCTAGATGCAGATGTCCCATCTGATTCGATATCTTGTTGTTAGGGGAAGGGGTTGGGTGGGATGACGTGAATCACTCAGGAGTGAAAATCAAACTCAGCAATATCATTTCAGTTCATTCCTGCATTCAAACAAACATCATTTTAACTGTTGAAGGAATCTTAACCAATCATGTGGGAATCTATGAATTTATGAAGCAGACATATGTGTCCATGAAGGATTGATGATGCATATTTACTGAACTTGATCTGGAACTTTTGAAGATCCCCCTGTAAACTATTTTTTAAAAACTGGTTGTAGATCAAGGTGATTGCTTAAAACAAGCCTATGCTGGACTGCTTTGTCTTGTATGTCAACAAATGTACCTTTTTGGGTATTTTCAATACTCTTTGCTAATATTTCCTCAGTACTATTCAGAATGAATGTTTAATTGAATTTTGAAAGCTAAAAACCTTCAGCAGAGCAATTTGAGGTACAGTTTGATTGGCAGCTTAAAGAGGCTGTTAAAGGATTAGGGTGTCAACAGAGGCTTCTTTGCTTTTAAAAGAAAAGAACCAGTTGAGATTTAATAGCTTTGTTACTGGATTTTGAATGGAAAGTTTATTTTGCTATCAAGACTTGTATAAGATAAGCTGCAACAGATTTTAAAAAGTTTATTTTATTTCATTTCTACATGCTTATGAGGTCTGTCCATGGTAGATGTCAGGACAATAGCTATTAAGTTGGCATATAGGATAAGGCCTATGGGGTGGGAGAGGTTGGGTAGGACATTCGGTGGAGTGAGAGGTGAGGACAGGAAGGTCTACATTCATGTAAATCAACTAGACTCAGCTCCCAAAGACGGCACTCTAATCAGTCAATCCCAATACTTGCTTATTCCCATTGCTGCCATTGTTCTGCATCCCATTCCCCAACTGAACAAAAATCTCACAGTTCAGGCTCCTATTTACTAAGATGGGTCCAGTGACTCAGGAAAGTTTCCAACTCAAGTTACCAACATCAGTTGTCAAAATTTAGCCCTTGCTACTCTAATAACATTAAAGCGTTTGTTATTTAAACCAACTCTAGAAATTGCTGTTACATGAACATTTAAAATGCTGAGACCAAATTCTTCCCTCTGCTTTTACAATGCAAGCGTTGATGAAAGACTTAAAACTTCAAATAGGCAAGTGGGGAATGTGCCACTTATATGGCAACATTGATGCATACAATGTTATAAAATTGTATGTTACAAAATAAAAATTTCCATTAGGGAAATTACTATGTAGGATTAATGAAATAATTAAGGTTTAAAATGAGCTATTCATTATGGAAGATTTTGTGAAGTTTCAACCTGCAATGGCTCCAATGAAATATAAATGATTGTCTTTAGCTATTCCTATAGGATACTGTCCCCTTTGTTTCACGATTCCTGCTGAACACAGAGCTCCATATCAGATGATGAGGAATATGCCTAGTGCAACTGGAAGGGTTCCTTTCTCAGTGATATATTCCATTTACAGAGCTGAAAACAACTGAGACATGGACAGTAGCTTCGCAATTGCCAAAGCAAGTCTATCATTGGGTCTTTGAGTTCTTTATTGCAACAGCTGCTGAATGTCAGTTGTTCTAGCATTCAAATTGTATTTGTGTTTTGTAGGCAACTTTCCAAAAAAAAACACATCAAGGAGGATGAAGAATGCATTCCTGCCTACTCAGTTCAAACCAATTTAGTGATCCATGCTTAGAGGACGTGAGAAGCAAATAAAGAGAATGTTCACTCTTTTATGGAAAAAGTATGCATTCTGTTAAGACATCTGTTATGGCACTAAAATCTCTCTGTGTGACTCTGTGCTGAGTAATTTGTTGAGCGCCAAATGTGCTTTTAACAACTCTGAAATTGCTATGAGGCCTTCGGGTCCAGTATGGGAAATAAAACTATTGCACCTTGATTTGCAGATACCTACCCTGAAGAGGCCAAGTATATTTAGAGACTTAACTAAAACAATTGCCTGAAATATTCCAAAAAACTTATTGACATGAAAAAAAGCATAAAGTATGATAACAATGTTTTTTAATGAGAACCAAAACTATTTAATATACAAGTAATTTAAGACTTCGTGAAAATGACTGAAAGTGAACTCTATTTATTCTGTAAGTTCTCTTTTGGTACTTCATGCTGCAGACTTTAATCTTAATCAAATGGAAAAAAACACATTTTCCATACCAGACATTGCTGTGAGAGGTCCTAATTTATTTATAAATGGATTTGTAGTTAGGAATTCCAATTCAGGACTGGAACAATTAAAAATTTCCATGGTTTAGGATTTGACTCATATTAAGATTTCTTCTCTCTTTACTTTGAAGGTTTTCAAAATTAAATAATTGGTGCAACAACTACTTCAGTCATAAAGTCTGGTTAAGTCATAGATGCGGTGAGTACTTGATGTATTTGATTTGATTTGATTTATTATTGTCACATGGACTGAGATATAGTGAAAATCTCCATCTCTCAAAAACACCCCTTGAGCCCTGGGACAGTCAGCATGACTTTGTGCAGGGCATGTCATGTTTTACTAACTTGATTGAATTTTTAGAGGAGATGACAAAGGTGAGTGGATATTGTCTATGTGGATTTTCATAAAGCTTTTGACAAGATCCCTCATGGTAGGCTCATCCAGAAGATTAAGATGCATGGGATCCACGGTGACTTGGCTTCAGAATTGGCTTGTCCATAGAAGGCACAGTGTAGTGGTGGAAAAATGTTTTTCAGGCTGGAGGTTCGTGACTGGTGGTGTTCCGCAGGGATCCGTACTGGGACTTCTGCTGTTTGTGATATATAGAAATGACTTGGATGAAAATGTAGATGGGTGGATTAACACATTTGCAGACAATATAAAGATCAATGGATAGTGTAAAAGGATACAGCGGGATATACATCAGTTGCAGATATGGGTGGAGAAATGGCAGATAGAGTTTGATTTGGGTAAGTGTGAGGTGCTGCACTGTGGGAGATCAGATGTTGAGGAAAAGTATCCAGTTAATTGCAGGACCCTGAACAACAATAATGTACAGAGCGATTTTGGGTTTCAAGTGCATAGCTCCCTGAAACTGACTAGTACGTGAACAATGTGAAAAAGAAGGCATATGGCATACTTGCCTTTATTGGTCAGAGAATTGAGTACAAGAATCAAGGTGTCATGTTGCGGCTTTATAAGACTTTGGTTAGGTATTGCATTCAATTCTGGTCATTACATTACAGGAAGGATGTCGAGGCTTTGGAGAGGATGCAGAAGAGGTTTACCAGAATGCTGCCTAGATTAAAGGGCATGAGCTACAAGCAGAGAAGCTAGAAAAACTTGGGCTGTTTTCTTTGGAAGCTGAGGGGGGACTTGATAGAAGTCTATAAAATTATGAGACACATACACAGGGTTGATGGTCAGAATCATTTCCAGAGTTGAAATGTCTAAAACTAAGGGGCATGCATTTAAGTTGGGGGTTGGGGGGGGGGGGGGGGAGGTGGTAAGGTTCAAAGGAGGTGTGAGGGGCAAGTCTTTTACACAGAGAGTAGCAGGTGTCTGGAATGCACTGCATGGGGTGGTGGTTGAGACAGATACAGTATGGGAATTTAAAAGACTTTTAGATAAGCTCATGAAAATGCAAGGAATGAATAGGTATGGACCAAGGGCAAGCAGAAGGGATTAGTTTTATTTGGCATCATGTTCAGCACAATGTCATGAGCTGAAGGGCCAGGTCCTGTGCTGTGCATTCTATGTTTTACAATCTATGTTCTCGGTCAGGATAGTGAGTGGCTTGGAGACAGACTTGTAGGTCATGGTGTTTTTATGGACTTGCTGCCCTTGTCTTTTTAGATAATGCTGGCTGTGTGTTTGGAAGATGCTGTCTAAGGATCATTGGTGAATTTCTACAGCGCTTCGTGTAAATGATGCATACTGCTGCTGCTGACTTTTAGTGATGAATAAAGTGAGGGTCTGTGGATGTTGGCTAGTTTGTCCTGGATGGTGTCAACCTTCTTAAGTGTTGTTGGAACTGTATTCATTCAATCAGGTGAAGTAAACCCATCAATCTCTTGACTTGTGCATTAGCAAACAGCGTTTTGGGAGTCAGGAGGTGTTACTCACTGCAGGATTCCTCACCTATGACCTGCTCTTATAGCCACAGTATTTATATCCAGATCAGCTTCTGGTCAATTGTATTGTTGACCAAATACTCAGCATCAAAATATTTGATTCTGGATGATCAGAACACTGGAATTAAAGATTAATGCAAATATGCTTTTATTAATTCTATTTCTAATTCTTCTTTGTCACTTACTTTCTGAAAAATAAATTGATATTTACTCAATTACGATTTTCTATTTTTATAGTTTCAGCAATATTAAGAATAACATGAATGCTGACCACATGGTATTATTTTCAAACAAAAGCCAATACTATGGTGAGTTTTGCGTGTTATTAACTTCAAAGCAACAAAAATGAATATCTTGTATGGAGATGCATTATTATTGCTTGGGCCAACCATACCAGCTGTGTTGTTGTGTATTTTGCAATCAAAATCACCACGATGCATGAAATTCCTCCTTTTAAATATCTCCTTTGAGTTTCTCTCTTCATTTCAAGTTGATTCACTTTATTCAACACATTTTATAGACTGGTGGCCATTATTCGTACATAGGGCATGATAATGTACTCAGAGTTTCTTGTTGTAATTCACAGATTGTTTAAAAGGAAACAGTTTGGTAGGCCCAAAACTAATCCTTAAACAGTGCTACACTGTTCTGCACTATTTACCTACTCCCCACTTGGCACAAATGCAATCAGAATAAATGTTACTAGATAATTGTATCACCTGGACTTCAACAGATGAATGTCATAACCCACATAACAATATAGTTCCCATTTAAACTTGGGTTTTGTTTGACATTTCTTTTTTGTGAGTGTAAACAAAATATTAATTACAGCACAAGTAATGAAACATATTGTATCCTATTTTTGGTGTTAAGTATAATTCATTTGTCATTTTGTTAATTTTGAATTATCAAGTCAGCCTTCTTGGAGTATATTGCACAAATCCCATGGCTGCTCATTACACTGTCTTGATTTGACTTTTGATTAAATTTCCAATGTTTTATTGTTTATCAAGCTGATCAAATTTTTGTAACACCTCTCTATTGTGCTAGTTTACATTTACAAAATAAAGCAGAGTACTTTAAGCTATCAGGGCTTAGTGTACTGATTACTCATATGAAATTAGACTGCATCTAGGGAACTCTCCAATATTCCAGTTTCATGAACTCAGAAAACATCAGTTGCAGATTTTGTTTTTACGAAAGTAGCATAATGACTTTTCAGCAAAGGTTTCATCACAGTTTCCTGATTAACTCTATCCAATTGGAATTAACACTATATTTGTATCATTTCAGGAGGATTTTGCCATAGAAGATATGGTTGGATTATCTCTACCTAGTCCAAGTGCAGCTTTTGCTTCTATAACATATTGGCTGTCCTGGGGTATCTAATGTTCATCTGATGTGTATTCTAATTTATAAAACCATTAGATACAGGAGCAGAATTAGGCCATTCGACCCATCGAGTCAGCTCCATCATTTGATCAAATCTGATATGTTTTGTAGCCCCATCCTCCTGTCTTCTCCACATAACCCTTCGTCCCTTTACTAATCAAGAATCTATCTATTTCAGCTATCTCTCCCTTAAATCTGATGTTAGTGTCTCTTCCATATTCAGGAAAGTGCTGGTTAACTCAGATGACAACTGTTTCTAACACAAGAAGACTATGACTAGTTCTGTCCTTGTTACCTCTGGTATTATGCTTCAAAACAATAGGTATAATGTGTACATTACTGGACATTTTATATTACAAAATGAATATTGGTACAGATAGAAAGAAAGTGCATTGGAGGAGTGAATCATATATTGACAATCTCAGTTCAATATTGAGAATGGAGGTCCAGTTCAAGAAGAAGGGAAAGAAGCAGTCAATTCCCTTCCCATCATCTCCTAATCATCACTACTTTTCTGTTCTTGCTCACCCAGAATGAGGACGAAAATGAGAATAGAAATGGAAATCTGCCTCTGCTTAAATCTCAGAAAACATTCTGCTCATGGAACTCACAGTATTATATATTTGCAACTATTTATATCAATGATCTTTGCCCTCAACAATAACTAAACATTGTTGTTAGCTTTTTTTCCCTGGTAGTGGCATAAATGTAAAATTTGGTCTTTCCACACATGTAGTCGTGCTCCTCTTCATAAGTGGGCATCAGTTAGTTTGGTGTGAGTGCAGCAAGACTGAAATAATCCATGATCCCTGGGATGTGGTAATGTGCAACACATTTATGGATGTCTAATTACTTACCAAATTATTGGTGAAATATCTGATAGAGGGTTGGTGTAATGCTATCTGCATCCAGTAATAAATTGCAGAGGTATAGGTGGCAGAGGCAACATTTCTTTCCAAACAGTTGTACTGGACTTGAAATGTTAACTCTGTTTTTCTCTCCACAGGTGCATCCAGGCCTTTCTCCAGCTCCTTCTGCTTTTATTTCAGTTTTAACCACAGTATTTTGCTTTCAATTCTCTCCTCCATCATTTTTCTTACTGACGTCAGAAAGGGACAGGGAAACTGTCAAGGTAGTGCAGAAAACTGGAGAGATCCCTAGATCCACTATCAGACCTTGTCATATTAACTGCAAATTAGCATGTCTGGAAGAGGAAGTGTTTAAAAAATTAATTTAACAAAAATATCAACATAATGAGCAAAGGCAAAAACATCCACCAGTTTCAGAAATTGTTACAGACAGGATCACCTTGCTGTCTCTTCTAATAGAGTGGCAACATATACAAAAGATTTCACTTTAACTGCTCAATTCACACATTTTGTTTTCTCCAGATTGAAGCAGTTCCTAAGTGGTCTGCTGTTGGAAAAATTGTTCTACTTTTAGTAATCTCTACAATGAAGCTGTTAGCACATTCAGGACATACTTCCACTCTAATTCAGTTTATTGATGCTGTGCCACAGGGATCTGTGCTGGTATCTCTTTGTTCTTCATTAATATAAATGATTCCAATATAAGAATGAGAAATGATGTTATATTTTGTTGGCAGCAAACTAAGAAATGTGGAAGAATGGGAAAAGAAGAATATAGATTAATAAACAGGTGGCTGGTGCAGTTCAATGCAGAAAACACCTTAAGATATTTTAAGGGGTGAGGGAAAAGAACTTTCATAGTAATTATATTATACATGGCAAGATTCTTCTAAAGTTGGAGGAATAGAAAAATTTGCATCACTTACAATCAGGAGACATAGGACTGAATTTTACCAAAATTAAACTAGGTTTCCTGCACCTGGCTGTTAATTTAGGTCACCTTCAACACTTTATGCTCCTTTCTTCCTTGCACTCCCTATCAGTCCATTAGTTCTGAGCTTCCACACATTCCCACTCAGTCTTTCGTTTAAATCTACATCTCTCAAAAATACCCCCTGAGCCCTGGAACTACATCTTAGTCATGCCAACCAACAAATTGCACTATTGCCCCAGCCACATTCCTCTCAGGGACAGGGGTGGTGACTGTTGATGACCATTCCCCTCCCACCGTAATGCAGGTCATCCAACATAAAATATTCTCCCATCCTTCTTTGTTGAATTGCCTCCCTGTCACAATTATTGTGACCCTGTATTGTAGCACACTGCCTTCAATCCCCACTATTAACTTCCCAAACTTGTCCATCACAGCAATGGCCCTTAATAGCCTGCCTTGACTTTTAGTCAGAAGTCACATGACAAGAGATTATTGTCCAACAGGTTTATTTGAAATCACAAGCTTTTGGGGAGAAGGCACTTCGTCAGGTGAAGGTACTACCTTCTGAGAGCTTGTGATTTTAAATAAACTTGTTGGACTATAACCTGGAGTCATGTGACTTCAGATTTTGTCCTCCCCAGTCCAACACCAACACCACCACCTCATGACTTTTACTGAACAGGCATCCAGGACTGACTATGGCCCATGCCCCCTCCTCTGACCAATTTTGAAGACAGCCCTGACTGATGTGTGTCAAGACCCATGACTGATCTCTATACAGCTGCTTGATAGACCTAGCAATAGAATGATTACACTGGACAAGCAGGAATGATCTGTGGACTCTAATGATATAGAATCCCTGTCTACCCAAATTTATTAACCGACCATACCCAAGCCCCTGAACTCCTCTTGGACACTGCCTTTGACTGTGGCTGGGCTTCCTGATTTACAGCAGCGGCCCTTGACATGACTGAGTTGTACTCCTTATAGACTATGAGATATGGCCATTTGGTTGATGCATATACAGTTTGTTTGCTGCATTAACTCCCGGCATTTGTTATAGGCATGACATTAGCATAGCACAGTGTCATACAGCAACATGTCCATCTCCTTGACTGATCACTGCTGACAAACATACCAAGGTGATCTGGCTTTACTTCTGCACTAAAAGGCAAAGCAAGATAGAAGTAATGTGAATTGTAAGCTCTGAATGAGGTGGCAGTATGTAAAAAAAGGCGATAGGCGAAAAGGCCCAGTGTTAAGGTACCTTTTCCTGTTGTTCCAGGACTTCCCCAGGTCTCTTCATGTTGTAGTTGGTTTAAACTTAGGGATTCAGATAGGTTAGGGTTTGAATCATGCTGCATTGTCCCTCCACCCACTCAAAGACAGCTGATAGTGACTGTTGTTGACCATCCCGTACCATGTAATCACGTCCTCCATTGCAATATAATTTCCTACCATATATTGAATGCCCCTCCCCCATCACAATTATTGTGCTCCTGCATTATAGCATGCTGCCTCCAATCCCCACACTTTAACAGGCTATTCTTTTACATGGTGTGATTCTAGATTTTATACATGGAAACAGTGAATATATATATAATCAAAGTAAAGGCCAGGAAAAGACCCTTCCATGAAGTGATGGGGTAACTGACACATACCGTGACCTTCATCTGCTCTTTTTCAATTCATAATAAATAATTCATACAGCTTCCACTGTTAAAATGTTTTTCTTAAGAAAAGTTGAGAGTTTCTCTCATTATTGACAATTGGTATAGTAGCCACTGCTTCTAAAGCAATATCCTTTATGTAATGAGAACTACATTACATACAGGATATCTCAAATTTCAAAATATTCAGATAAAAGGGGAAACTGTGGTTCTGCAGGTACTTGCAATTTGCACAAACAAATGTAAGCTCTTCAAGTCTGAATGAATGAACACCAGCAACTCTTTTTTTTAAGCTACCATGGGTATTATCGCACTTTCCCAGTTGGTGTAGTGGTTATTTTAAAAGAATAATTCAGTGTTACTATTCATTTTGTAAAATGAATATAAAGAATAGCAAAAAGCAATATTTTCATTGCACTTGCATTTGCACATTTAACAACTTAATAGGTTGATTTGATTGTCAAAAGCCACTGTTAAATTTTACAGTATTCATAACCAAAAAGTAGCAAACTCAGTTAAGCTATTCAATACAGGTACAGCACCCTCAATCAATGATATCACATATGTGCCACAAAGCTGTATTAACAGACTATTGTCACAGACTTTAGTTTTAATCATTTATGCAGTGATTCAATTATTTGTCAGCAATAAATTTTAAAATGTTATAAGAGGTACTTTGTGCTGTCAGGGACTATTTCTCTTTTAAATTATGTCACCGATCAAAACCACGAAAATACAAAAAAGGCCCAGTTAGTGTTTTTAATTCAACAATGTGTCTGTAAACTTTATACAAGTTAAACTTTCAACTTCTCCAAAATCTCAAACACTTTATATGCAGTAATGTTAATTGTTTTCAAAAACATAATTCTTTGGGTTCTGCCAATATTCATGATCTTTGTACAGTAATAGCTATTTACGTTAACACTTCTGAACCCATGTTAAGTTTGTCAATGTAATAGGTTGTTAAAATTAGTGATCCACAATAATGGTGGATCACATAGTGCAGATACATATATATGTATGTGTGTGTATAAAACTTGGAGTGGACAACATATTAGTATGTACTATGCTGAGTAATAATAGATTGCATTATTGATTTTTCTACACTAATCAATAAATGTTGTCTTTCACTTAAGAAAAGATATGCTTGGCTTGTAATTAAAGATTCAAATTTTAACTGATGCAGGACAAAACTTCAATAGTCTCAGACTTCTAACCTCTTTTGAAAGGTTAATTAATGAGGCCCACTTATACTATCTTCCTTAAACTGAAGTCTGCACGTCAAACTTAAAGGGGTAGTGTCCCTCTCCTTATAATATTTACCTCCTTGTGATCCTTAACTCACTTACTGTCTGCTATACTTTTACAGTTTTATATAAATAAGTACTTATTCATTCTGTTTTGTCAAAAAAATGCTAATATATGTAAAGAACTTTGGGAAGAAGAAATGAAGCAGCAACTTTGATGCTGTTTTGTTTAATACTTTATATTTCAAACACTAATTGCTAAAAATGTCAAAATATCTGGGTTGTTTCAGATAGAAGAAGTTGGGACAGGAACAAAAATTTGTCAACTCATACAGCTATCCCTTTAGGTCAATGTTGAAACAGCAAATGTAAATTGCAAGGTCAAAAAGAAACACAACCAGAGACGTTATTGTAGGGAATTACAGAGCTAGCCACTTATTTCAATTCCACATAAGTTGACAGCCAATTTTTGGCAATTTGTTTTCTATCCTATATGTTCCAAGTACTGACTTATTCATTACATTGTAAATTTTATATTTTATGCTAAAATACATAGTATCATTACTTGAAATTTCACTAACTCAAACACATTTGAAGATTAATTCAAAGCATTATGTTACTTGGGAGTCAGTGTTAGCCTCCTCCATTGCTGAACAGCATATTAATAAACTCCCCAGCTAGTTTTGTAAAGCATTTTTAATCATTTATTATCCTTTCAATGTGCATCTATCATGACATTTGTAGGAAGCCATGGGATCAAATCCATAGTATTGTTGATGGTACTATTGTCTCTTTTTCTATAGACAAGTATGATGAATTCTGTTCACAGTACCCTGCTGAGTTGGTAGGTTTCTTATAAATTCTAACACAGTGTCAATTGAATAAAGATTGTAAGGTGGTCAGCAGAAATGCACTGAATTCTGGTGCTCATTGATTGGGTTTTAATGCTCAAAAGACAAAGCTGAAAATATTTGCAGTCATCTGCTACAAGAAGCTCCGACTGGATGGTCTGTTACAGCTCCTCCTGCATTTCCCACTGTTATTAGCTGCTAATTCGATTCACTCCTTGTGATATGAAGAAGTGGCTGGAGGTATGGGATAAAATAAATACTGTGGGCACTGTCAAGTTCCCAGCTGAAAGCTTATGCTATAGAAGTAGCCTTGACTTCAGTTAAGTTATTCAAAACAGGTACAGCACTGACATCGACCCAATAACTTGGAAAATTCTCCAGGTACATTCTGTTCACAAAAAGCAGGAGAAATTCAACCAAGTTAGTTACTTCTCCATCAATAATGAAAAGAGTAGTCAACAGTGCTACCAAGCAATATTTACTTAGCAACAGTTTGCTCACCAAGACTCAATTTCAGTTCCACCAATGTCACTTAGCTCCAAACCTCCAGGACTTAGTGCAAAATCTGAATAAAATAACTGGATCACAAGAATGAGGTCAGAATGGTTGCACCCAACAGCAGTTGGCCAAATTTGGCATCAGGAGACATATCAAAATTGAAATCAATGGGACTTGGAGGAAATTCTGCACTGGTTGGAATCATACCTAGCTCACAGAAATCACAGATCAATCATCTCATCCTTGAGCTATTGCCACAGGATTTCATCAGTATAGTGTTCTATATCTAATCACATTCAATTGATTTATCAATGACCATCCCTATTACATAAGGTCAGAAGTAGGGATGTTTGCTGATGAGTATACACAGATCAGTACCATTTGCAGCTCCTTAGATACTTAATCACCAGGTGTCAGATACAGCAAAAGACCTGCAGCTTGAGCAAGGGTCATCAATATCACAGAAGAAAACCAGTGATCATCTCCCAACAAGAGATGATCTCACCATTTCTCCCTGACATTCAATGGCATTACAATTAATTAATCATCAACATCAATATACTGGGAATTATCATTGATCAGAAACTGAATTGACCTGCCATTTAAACACTAACTACAGCAGGTTAGAAGTTGATAATTTTGTGGTGAGTAATGTGTACCTCCTGACACGCCAAAGACACAAGTCAGGAGGATGACAGAATGCTGTGCACTAGTCTGGATAAGTGTAGCTTCATTAATACTCAAAGAGGCTCAGTATCATTCAAGAGAAAACATTCCACTCAATTAATATTCTAACACTAGATTAAACATACATTCCCTCCACCATCGCACACAGTAGTAGTAGCAGGGTGGCCATCTCCAAGGTGCAGTGCAGCAGCTCACTGAGGCTCCTTCCACACCCCCTTCCAAAGTGGAGACCACTGCTAGTGAGAAGGACAAGGTTGGCAAATGCATGAGAAGGCCACCACTTGTAACTTCCCCACAGCCCCCAAATCACATACCATCCTAAACTGGGATGACATTACCATTCCTTCACTGTGGGTGGCTCAAAATCTTGGAGCTCTCTCCAAACAGCACTATTGCTGTGTCCCCACAGCAAGTTGACTGCGATTGCTCATGAAGGCGGCTCAGTACCGCCTTCTCAAGGGCAGTTAGGCATGAGAAGTGAACACTGGCCTAACCAGTAACAACGAAAAACAAAACGCCCTAAGAAGGTAACCTACTCTGTTGACATTTTCACATCTGGTTCGATTTTCTAACAGTGATTTTGTCTGTTTTATTTCAGTCCTGGACAGATAAAATCTGTAACCCATGCCATCCCTCCAACTGACTACTTCTTGTTATCGCTGCTGTGGTGGGTCGGCTTCCTTAAACAGAGTGTGGCAGGAGCTAGCATGTGTTACAGGTTAAAATGGCGAAAAAAGGTTAAGATTGCACCACTAATGAATGATTAAAATACCTTGTGGGGTTACAGCTGATGGCCACAAGCTATTCCGGGCGCCTTGCTGCTTCTCACATTAACTAAATCCCTTATTAAAAATTAACCGCTTGTAACTGCCTCCCCACTAGATGCCCGTTATTCTCCTTCCAGCTCCTCAGTGACAATATATTTCAGTATTAATTGTTAAAGAAGGATTGCTGTCTGCGAGTTACAAACCCCACACCGCCTCCCGTCCTCCTGACCCCAAGGTACCGTGACTGGCTGATGTGTGAGAGAGGGTCTATGCAACGTTATTAAATCACCATCGGAACGAACGGTGTGCTAAACCTATCGCTGTGATTTCGTGGTCCAGACTTCTCTGGGAGAAAGAGGGACGGTGACGAAAGTGGCGCTTGGATCGTGAGTTTCGATGTGTTGTCAAGGAATTCCTCGCCTCTGCCCTTTATCTGGTAAAGTCAGGAGGAA
Organism: Chiloscyllium punctatum; assembly: GCF_047496795.1. NCBI lineage: Eukaryota > Metazoa > Chordata > Chondrichthyes > Orectolobiformes > Hemiscylliidae > Chiloscyllium > Chiloscyllium punctatum. The sequence continues at coordinate 30,893,361 of NC_092765.1, forward strand.
GCAGGGTGTGGGGCAAAGCCTGTGTCAGTGTGAGAGAGCCCAGTGATCAGGTTGGAACCTGTGACCCTGTGATGAAACACTCGGAGGCGAACAAAAAGGCAGCGTGCAGTGACAGGGGGGGGGGCGGCTTCAGAGACAGCGACGGCACGGGACCGAGGAACCCAACACATTAAAGGAGACCAGGAGCTGAGATCCAGAACATTCGGGGCTAACCAGTCACACCCAAAAACCACTATCTGAGAGAATCGGAAGACTCAAGGTAACGCAAATCCAGGATTAACTCTCCCCTGGAACTGTTCAGGCTTATCACCCGCTGTTAGAAATCAATATTTCGTCTGATAAAAGTTTTAATTTGTCTACCCCTTGATATCTTTAAGGTTTTGTTTTAGCAGATTATTAATAAGGAGTGTTTTGCGCTGACAATGAGGCGGATTTAGTTACTGCGTAGAACCTTGTCTGAAATCTCCTGCCTCTGATTAATTTACAGTAGTCATGCAGATTGAGAGGACGTTACAGTTCCCGATATTAATCCATGTGCTTTGGTAAATCGTTAATCTCCGGGAGAGAGTTTGTGACAATGTTTTAAAAAGTTGAAAAGTTGACTGTCCGTCACTTGTGCAGGAGTCCAGCGGATGGTGAGACGTGAAGAATGCCTGAAGGTCAGAGCTGAGCGCCTGCTTCAATCCCACAGAAGACACTGGAATTCTTCGGGTAAGGAGATTTCATTGCTCTCAGCTCCCTGAAAGGCGCCTTTTTTTTATATCGAGTTGCAATTCTTAAGCCATCCCGGGGCGAGAACAGTTCCCACCGTAGGATTGTCTCAATTCAGAATAATCAGCTGGAGACAGAGAAAGTTATATCAGTTTTTTTTCTCTAATTTCACACGATTTGCCGAATATTCGTTTCTTGGTTTTGGTGAAAGGAGATGGAATTGGTGATTGTGCTGATGCAGCCGGAAGTGGAAAATGATGTAGGTTTGAGAAATGGGAAACTGATAGAATCTCAGCGTGGAATAAGATCATTCGGCCAGTCGTGCCTGTTCTGGCTCTATGAAAGGACTTTGTCCTTTTAGTTCCATATTGTAGCTGCTGGTAGGAACAAACTTGCCGAGAGCAGATTAGCAGCGTATCGAGCGTAGTGCCTCTTGTGAATAATGTAACAGCAGTTTCAACACAGTAACGAAGCTCACTCTATGGCATTGTGCGGGTAAACTCTGTTACAGACAGCGACCCAGGATGGGCACGTTCCATATTGATGCGGTTTGACTGAAATAACAGGGCTGAAAGAAGCTTGGACTGAAATCATTGCAAATTACTGACACATATTAGCTCGATAAAGCTATGCGGAAGACATGCATTATTTCTATGTCTGCAAATCCTTTTATCATATTGTATGTGATAATACTGTAGTGATTGTGAACCAGGTGGACCTCAAAACTTGGATGTTTGTCTGGTCCAATCAGGGAGCCCTGGCTGGCAGGTAGAAGCAGGTGTGCCAGCCATCAGTATCAAGGACGTTCCATGTGTAAGTAAAGGGTGACTTGGTGACAGGATACTGGCATCTGTGGAGTTATTTCTGTGGTGATGAGATTGGGATTAATGATGTAATCATGCAAAGACTCCGGCCAGCTAAAGCCTAACTAGACTTCAAACAGGTACTACAACTGGCTTTATCGTTGGAAAATGCATGAGTTATTGATGCCGAGATACTCTGGTGGAAGTGGACACCCTCACCAAGCTGACTGAGCTTGGGGAACATCACTTGAGCGAAGACAATTGAAGACATATCCTGAACAGAGGGTCAGTCTACAGCAAAACGACAAAACAAAGCCAAGCCTCAGCTAAATGGTTAATGTTTACTTCAGGATCAGGGCTGGCAAGCCATTGCACATGCTGCTGGTATGTGGACTCAAGACAGCAATACAGTCCCACTAGACCTAAATGGAGTAAGAGAATTCATGGGGCAGTATCCAGGATAGTGCATCCCCTGGAAAGTCCAACTACAACTGGATTGGAACAGTTAACCTGCTTACCAACATTCAAATTAGAACCAATCAAAATAAATCGTCATCCAGGTGGATACTGGCATGGTCATCTCAGTGATTGGAGACAAGTCTTTAACAAAATTCACTCTTGACTCCAACCCTTAGCTTGCATAAGACCATGGCCAGATTGAAAAATTGTACCAGGGAACCTTTACAGATTAAGGGTACAACTTCAGTTCAGGTCTCTTACGAGAAGCAGTTGGTTCAGTTACCAAGTAAAAGGCTTGGGTTCAAGCCTGATAGGGCGAAATTGGTTAAGAAAGATTCAGCTCAATTGGATCAACATTTTTCAGTTAGAAAATGGCTGCCTGAATGAAGTCCTGATTAGATTACTTAGTGTGGAAACAGGCCCTTCGGCCCAACAAGTTCACACCGACCCGCCGAAGTGAAACCCACCCAGACCCATTCCCCTACATTTATCCCTGCACCTAACACTAAGGGCAATTTAGCATGGCCAATTCACCTGACCTGCACATTTTTGGACTGTGGGAGGAAACCAGAGCACCTGGAGGAAACCCACACAGACACGGGGAGAAATGCTGAAATACCAGGAGGTTTTTCAGGAAGGTCTAGGGACTATCAAAGGGCCAACGCCACCTTGCATGTTGACCAAGAAACCACTACATGCTCCTGCAAGCCCACTCAGTGCCATTTGCCCTACGGGCAAAAGTAGAGTCAGAAATCAGAAAGTGGAAAGCAAAGCAGTCCAGTTTGCAGAATGGGCGCAATTTTCATGCCAATTGTGAAGCCTGACAGGTCAACTTGTTTTTGTAGGGATTTTAAGCAAACTTTAAACTGCTTTTCACAGCTGAATAAATACCGAATCCCTCGCATAAAAGATATATTTGCAAAGCTGGCAGTGGGATGATCCTTCATGAAGTTGGACATGACCTATGTATACTTGCAATTGTGGTTAAATGAGGATTCCCAGATGTATGCTACAATTAATACCCATAAGGGTTTGCACTATTCTACAACACTGCCATTTGAGGTATCGTCAGCCTGTGTAATTTTTCAGTGGACGAAGAGAAACATTTTACAAGGTCTACCCTAGATCGCCAATTATCTGAGATAACAGGCTAATAACAGGGGAGACCAATAAGGAGCACTTTGAGAACTTGGACGTCATTCTTAGATGTTTCCCGTAGGTGGGCGTATGCTTCAGAATGGAAAAATGGGTGTTCTAGGCAGCCTAAGTCACCTGCTTGGACTACAGAGTCAACAGGGTCAGGTTATATCCATTGGAAGATAAGGTGAGGATGATCAATGTGCCCAGCTCCCATGTCTGTATTGGAGCTTAGGTCTTTCCTTGGGCTGGTGAATTATTATGGAAAGTTCAAACACAACCTGGCCTCCATCCTGGCACTTTTGCATCAACTCTTTAAAAAGCGTCAGCCTTCAAAGTGGTTGCATAGCCAAGCTATAGCTTTCAGGGAAGGGAAGAAACAGCTATCACCCTCTGACCTGTTGGCACACCATGATTCCCAGCATGATCTGGTATTGACATATGATGTCTCCACATACAGCATCGGAGTAGTATTAGCTGAGAGGTGACTCAATGGAGAGGAAAGCCCAATCACGTAGACATCCAGGATTTTGGCTATTGCAGAGCTTAAATATATCCAGATAGACAAAGAGATTTGGCGGTCATAATTTGGAGCCAGAAGATTCCACGGTATCTTTATATACATAAATTGGTAATATTAACAGACCACAAATCCCTGATAGGTTTATTTAAAGAGTCCAAGGCAGTGCCACCCATAGCTTCAGGCTGAATTCAGTGGTGGGGTCTAATACTAAGTGCGTATAATTATAAGTTGGAACACCAAGAGGCCAAGTAGCAAATGCAGATGGCTTAGCCACCTCTCACTGGCTGATACACTGCCAGGGTCCTGCCACTGGAACAATTTGTAATGGTTTCACATTTTCTGGACACACATCCAGTCACAGCTGACAATATCAGACTTTGGATATAGAAAGATCCGGTCCTGACAAACTGAAACAGCTGGTGGTGATGGGGGAGCTAAAGGGCCATCACATCCAGAATTGGAACCTTTTTGAACCCAGTGTGACCAGGTTGTGGTAAAGAATGGCATGTTATAATGGGAAGCAAGAGTGATTGGCCCAAGCAAAGGTCACCACCAGATACTGGCTGAACTCCACTAGGTTCATTGAAGGGTGTCCAAAATGAAGATGTTGACAAGAATCGATATCTGGTGGTCAGGATTGGAAACAGACATGGCTTCATAGGTGGGGCAGTGCCCATTGTGCCAACAAGGACAAAGATTACCGCCAGTAGCTCCCTGACAATTGTGCGAATGCTGATTAAACCCTGGACTCAGTTACATGTCAGTTATGTAGGTCTTTTTGTGGGCTCAGTGTTCTTAGTCATTGTAGATGCCCATTCAAAGTGGCCGGACATGCACAGAGTTCATTTGTCAGACAGTGGAATGGCGATAGAAAAACTGTGTGCATATTTTGCAATACAAAGACTACCAGAAGTGTTGGTCACTGATGACAGACTATTGTTTATCAGCAGGAATTTAAGTATTTCTTAAAGTCTAATGGTATTCATCATAAACGGACAGATCGATAGCATCCATCATTCCATGGTCTGGCAGAAAAGGCAGTCCAACCTTTGAAGGCAGTTTTAACGAAACAGCCTACAGCTTCACTACTTACCAAAATGTTTTGATTCCTATCCGTCATACAACGACATAGCTAGTTTCAGCAAAGTTGCTAATGGAAAGCAGACTCCAGACCAGGTTAAATCTTCCTAGATCTGGGGGGGAAGGGTGAAATGGGATCAGGAACACCAATGCTGGACACAAAACTTTGCTAAGCAGGAGAGATCATTTACCTTAGGGGTCAGTTTGGTCAAGGGAGTATGGGAATGGCCCTGCATTGGTAAGAAGCATGGTCGACATGAGGTCAGGTCTGGTGATATATAAGTTTGGGTAGGTGCAACAGTCCTGACCAAGCATGTGGACCATATGAAAGCTGCAAATTGCAAATGATGCTGCAGCAAAATGTGCCTGGCTCCTTGCCTGCCTTCCCAGTTGTTTCAGAACCCATGTGTTCTCAGTGTCCATCTAGTGTTGAAGATACCTTGGAATCTGAGATGGACATGGTAAGTGTCACCACCTCAACACCTTTTTCCCATTAAGAGGACAATGAATTTTTTCTGAGATGCTCTCGGTGCAGAAGACAAGCTATTGTGCATTACGTACCACCCGTATCAGAGGCAGAGCTGGAGGAACCTGACACAGTGCTGAAATGTCCCAGAAGGAGCCACAAAACAAAGAACCAGCCTACATCCTCAGACCCAGAGGAAGAGGGAGTGTAATGAGGCCAGCCAGGCAGATCTCATAGAATATGAGTTCCCTTATTGGAGCCATTAGACTGATCCAATCAGGGTGCTCGGGCTGAGAAATGTAAACAGGAGTGGCAGAGATTCTAGTTCATTCTGAGAGCTGGCTCCGTGGAAGTTGGATCAGTATGAAGGACTCTCCATCTGTAAATAAAGGGTAATGTGGTGCCAGGATACCGGCCTCTATGGAGTTATTTCATATACACGTGCTAAAGTCTTACTTAAATGTTCCCAAGTGACAACATCATTTTAGAATTGCCGGCAATTTACAACTTCAACATTTCCATGGCAGATGTGTTTCATGAAGATAATGAAAAACTCCTGTTGGTTCACATCCTGGGGATCCCTGCCTGAGTCTTCTTTCATCTTTTGGACAAAATTTGGACGGCTGCTTCAAATCAAAGAAAGTTACTTTGCAACTTCAAAGTTTGAAAGACAAAGCAAAATGGAAATAAAGTTTCAACATTAGGAACACCCCTGCTGTCCTGCTGGAACTTGGCGCTGATTGTGTAAAGAAGAAACCAGAAGACATTGGTGTTCTTTGTTCACCATCTGCAGATGACATCTGATTGATAGTGTGACATGGCACTAGAAAAGGTTCACAGATCCCAATTTAGTTTGAACTGAAAGAAGGAGATGGATTAGTGATGACTTTACCTTTGGAATCTTGTGAAATCAATGACAAGGAGAGCAGAGCCTACGCCATCTACTTGCAACAATCTCTTGTGTTTAATCTATGATTCTGTTCTGGTCTTAATGTGTGCTTGGAAGGTCGGTTCAGATGATGGCGTTGGGAACGTTTGGTCACTATGCCATACCATGACATCTCACAGTTGCAAATGATGGGTCAGGAGATGTGACAGGATTGTTTGTGAAGTGCCTTGAGAGAGAACTCATTTCTACATTAAGTTGCCAGCTTTATTTTATCATTGGTCGGGCCTCCTTCTATTTCTAGCAATATTCCAGTGGTTTGGATGCTAGCTGTGATGTGGGTGAGAGTGGACTTCTATATGATGAGTGCTCCCATTTTGATAATATGTCTGGAATTTGCCATATGTAAGTGAGGTGAGAAAATTAGTCTCCAGAAGGGTACTTAAGATGTGGAAAATGTATTTTTAATGTTCTAATTGTGATCATTTAGTTGACGTTATGGGAGGGCAACAGAAGAGCTCTCTCTGATAGATTTTTAAACTGACAGGTTAGATATTTTACAAGTGGACTTTTCTTTTCCTGGATGTTGCTGAGCCTCTTGAATATTGTTGTAGGTTAACCAATTCAGGTGAATATAGATTATTTTATCACACTGTTGAATGTTATCTTGTCAGAGTGGAGAAATGTTGCAGAAGTGAACCACTTGTTACAGAATGCCCATCCTCTAATCCACCGTGGTCACCATAGCAATTATATAGTTAATCTAATTGAGCTTCTGGTTAATGATGATTCCCAGAATGTTGATGTTGGATGCTCAACAATTGTATGTGCATTGACCATCAAGGGGGTGTGATTATGCTGTCTGTCTTCTTGAAAATAGTCATATTCTGGCATTTTTGAATGTTAATTGCCACTTATCAACCCAAATATCGATCTTTGGCAGATTTTCCTGCATTGCTTCATTATCTGATATCATTATCCGGATTGATTCAAATAGTCAACTACAAATTACCAGATAGTCAACTACAAGATCGAGGGCATGTCGTTGATGAAACAGCTGAAGACAGTTAGTCTTGACGCTCATGAAATGGAATTATTGTTCTCCCACAGCCATACCATCACTCTTTATGTCAGTTGTGTCCCAATGCATGAGTGAGTTTTTTCCTGGAATACTTTGCCCTTTATTAACTAGGTTTTTGGTGCCACGCTTAGTCAAATGTTGCCTTCATGTCAAGGACAGTCAAACACATCCTACTTTTAGAACTCAGATGCTCTGTCTACATCCAGACTAAGGTTCTGCCAGGATCACTCAGTTCTAGATCACTTTACAGTCTAAGTCAAGCATTAGTGAAGAGATCATTGGCTAGAAAGTGTCATTTGACAACAAAATTGCGACTCCACCACTTCATTAACAACTGAGAATGATCTTTTCTGTATCTTGTGGGCAAGCCATACAAGGACAATTTTCCAGATTGTCAAATAAATGATTAGGCTGTGCTGAAACAGTTGCTTAAATGGGTGGCTACTTCCAGTGCAACAAGTTTAAGTACTGCAGCTCGGATGTTGTTGAGGAACATGCAATTACATTATGTAGTGCACACAGCTATTTCCGAATGTTATATGGAGTGAATCAGATTGTCTGTGATATTGTAGACTTTAGGAGAGGACTGAGAAAGATCGTTACTTTGTACTTTTGTTGAATATGATTGCAAACATCTCAGCCTTGTCTTTTGCAGTCACGTGTTGGGCCCCACCATGCTGAAGATTGGAGATGGATATAAATGGGTACTCTTTCATTGTTCATTAGATTTGTATGTGTTGGCCACCAAAAATGATGGAATGTGTCACAATTGTGTGGTTTTATCATAATTCAGTGGTTGTCGGATCAAATAGTTCTGTAGTAATCCGTATTACTAGATATGTGACTTGGGGTTGAGGTTTCACCAGATTAACATGTAATTTCCAGATGCATGTAGTGGTATCCTGGTACACTTTTCTATATGCCTCTTTGAAACGGTGTTGATTCTCTGGCTTAGTTTGGGTAGAAGTGTGAGGGATATGCCAGATATGAGTGTATAGATTGCAGTGATTGACAAATGTGCTCTTGGTAATGACCATGACACCTCATGCATGCCTATTTTTGAGGTACATGAACTATTCTCAATATGTCACACTTCACCTAATGGTAATGTTGAATGATATAATCCTTAATGTGAAGAGTGTTGGACTTCACCATCACCGACCGAGGAAAAAGGATCTCATTGTCCATCCTATCTAACCTTCTGATTATCTTGTACGTTTTTCAATAAATTATGCAAATGCTTTGTAGAATCTCTTGAAAACCTTGCAACAAGCCCACTTTTGTCCATTGGCAGTATAGATTAATTATATTTTGGAACAGTCAAAAGTAGCAACCCCTAGGAATACTGTGGTTCCTGAATGTTATAGTATTCATAGATTGCTGGCTTGCAATGTATAAATTGTTTCCCCACCTCTTACTAATCTGCCCTGCGAGTGAGACAAAACAGACAGAACAATGATGAAAGATGCTGACATTGATGATTGGCATGATTCTGTGAGTCTGATCATTTCAGGTTGTTGCTAGACAAGCCTACTGATTTACATCCACCCTAATCCTCAGTTTTCCAAACTTTGACAACCATCGCCAGATTTTAATGAATTTTACAGTCTGAATTAGTTGGGTACAACTTTGCTTTAACATCTAGTGCTCAGAGATAGTGCGTCTGCACACAGTTTTTATTTCTTTTGCTACTATTTTAATGTAACTGAGAGCCTTGCCAGGACACTTCAGGTGGTAGTTAAGAATTGTTCATATTTATTTGGGACCATTATGTGTATGCCAGGCTCAATAGACATGTCAGGCTTTCTTTCCAAAAAATGAATTAGAATTTTATTACTCTTGCATCAGTCATTACTGTTAATAATTATTATTACCAGATTATTTTTAAACTAAACACAAATTTTCAAATGGCATATGCTTGAGTTTGAACTCACAATCCAGTAACATTGCTATCCATGTTTAAATTAGCCTATTGTCTCTGTCAGCCTGTCTACCAAATTATTTCAGATGTTGATCCTTTGCAATGAAGTAATTCCTTCTGGAATTATACCAAAGTGACAATAATCTTTTAAAACATTGTTCTTTCAATCTGAAACCTCATTCTATACAAGACCATGAATGATAAGAATATATTTGGAAAATGTAACCAGAATTTCTGAATTCTTTGAAGATTTACTGCAGCATACAAATATCAAAGAACGAAAACTATTACAGAATTTTAAACAAGATTTCAATCCAATAAGGTAGGACAACTGATAATTTGTGAAACAACCAACATTTATTAAAGGAAGTAAAATTATATTTAACAAAGTCAGCAGCAATCAGCAATAATCAGCCTTGGTCTCAAGCACTGCTGGAGCACAGGTAATGTTGCCTTTAACTTGTAGAGTTTATTCCCTGACTGTTCAGTAGCTGTGTTCCTTCACTCACTAGTGCTCATTTTCTTCCTGCTTGGGCTCAGACTTAGCAATTCCTTCAACATATTTGATCACGATCTTTTGGAATTGGCTGAGCAGCATTGTTACATAAATCAGGTGTGCAGTTGCAGCCTGTGATGCATTATCACATAGATTCCAAACCAAACAATTCTATACCTTTCAGAAAGTTATATGATATCATGACATGTAATGTTCCAGCATCAAAGTATTTATTGCCTCACCTTCAATCACTTTCCCTGTGTAGTAAAGTCAGTGTGGTCAATCAGTTCTGTGTCTGTAATGTACAAGTGACATTGGTAAGACAGAACCTAGATATTACCTGTAGGTTTGTAATATTGTAGCTTTGTAAATATATAGTGTTGTAGATAAACAACAAGATATCTGACTCAACAGAATGTGGCTATCTTTGGCACATCTTACATGGGCTAATGTAGATAGAAAACCAGAAATGGCATGAAGATAAAGGCACCATGATGTTTGTAAAAATGCTTTTAATAACAGTCATCATTCCTCATCATCCATCCAAGCTCAGAGCTAGAATTACAATTATAATGAAGACTAAATTACTGCAGCCAAAGCTAAAGGTTACAATCTTCTCCTGAAACACAGTAAGTGTTCTGCCTCCCTCTTAAAAAAGCATAAAAGTCTTTTGATCCTTTAATTAAAAAAACAGGAATTTAAAGTGGTTCTGGAAGGACAACTCCAAGATACCACAAGAAGAAAATGCAGCTTTAAAATACTGAAAAATATGTTCTGTATACTAAAGTTCTATACCTGTTTCCAGATATCAATCGACTGCACCAGCAATCGGTGTGAAAATAAGAAAATGCATTCATGATATCATTATTCGTTTTTAACATCAATGCAACTGATGAATAACAACCTGCTAAAACATGCCTGTAATTTCTAAGGAATCAATAGCATAAACTAAAAACTGAAGCCTCCAAAATGCAACAAAGAACAATGCAGCATTCTAGATCCTTCTACTGACATTTTAAAGAGCAAAAAGGCAAGGAAAAAAGCATAACCATTGATTGGCATTTCATTAACAAACTGTTAGAACGTAAGTTATGTCAATCTTTAACTTACAGATCAACAAATAATTGATAAAGGCAGACAGTCAAACCTATTCTGATTTTGGGCACTGAAGGATTAAGAACAATAATGCCTTCTGATATTTTTGATGACACTAATTCTGATTTTAGAAGATCAATTTAAAGTTCAAGTCAACTTCAGGATACCCAGGTTTGAGTTTATATCACACCAACGACAGCTAGGTTAGAAGATCAGCCAATTTGTAGACAAGTGTTGAAGCAAAGGTGTGGAATGTGATCTCACTGAAGCTAATTTAGGTGAAAGGCTCATGAAACTGGACATTACCTCTTTACATTATCAGTTTCTTCCAAAAAGTATTTCTGTACAAACCTAAGGAATATACCATTGATACTTCGCTAAACAAAGAAGTTGAGCTTTTAAGCAGATTGGTAACATCTGCAAGTGTTTGACTGTGGAAGAACTATTGTATCCATTAACAGGTTCAATGGAACATCCAAACCTTACATCAGATTTGACATGTCTTTCCCACCAAGACAATGTCCATCATGTTGTGATATGTGCAACAGATGTTCTAAAATACGTTGAAATGTGTAATAATCCAATTGTCAAGAAAACCCAAAGTGTAACACACTTCCTCACAGCTGCATGTGAAGAAGAACCAAACATGGAACAATGTAAAAGAAGACTTCAAACTTGTATCCAGGGCACACAGCATGATTGCAAAGTCTAAGTGGTACCTACAACACTACAGCTTAAAAACCCCAATTAGCCAGTACGTGCAATAAACTTTAAACATCACATGGATATCATCCAAAAAGGTGAAGCCTCTACCTCCATCCAGATGATAATTCCCAAAAAGAATGGACACCATGCATTCATGCTGAAACTGACCCCTGCAAGTTCAAATATATTGCTGAGCACCGATAGTCAGAGAGATGACGTGCAAGTCAGCATGTCGTTTTAAAATTCTTATTCATTCATGGATATGGGTGCCGCTGGCTAGCCAGCATGTATTGCCCATCCCTAGTTGCTCTTGAGAAGTTGGTGATGAGCTGCCTTTGTGAACCACTGAAGTCCATGTGTTGTAGGTAGACCCACAATGCAAATTGCAATACATATCCAGCAGACTCCAAGGTAGACACCTGAATCTATGGTCGCGCCTACCTTTCCAAGACAATAGACATTAGGTGCAGGAGTAGGCCATTCTGCCCTTCGACCCTGCACCACCATTCAATATGATCATGGCTGATCATCCTTAATCAGTATCCTGTTCCTGCCTTATCTCCATAACCCTTGATTCCATTATCCTTGAGAGCTCTATCCAACTCTTTCTTAAATGAATCCAGAGACTGGACCTCCACTGCCCTCTGGGGCAGAGCATTCCACACAGCTACCACTGTCTGGGTGAAGAAGTTTCTCCTCATCTCTGTCCTAAATGGTCTACCCTGTATTTTTAAGCTGTGTCCTCTGGTTCGGCACTCACCCATCAGCGGAAACATGTTTCCTGCCTCCAGAGTGTCCAATCCTTTAATAATCTTATATGTCTCAATCAGATCCTCTCTCAGTCTTCTAAACTTGAGGGTATACAAGCCCAGTCGCTCCAGTCTTTCAGCATAAGGTAGTCTTGCCATTCCAGGAATTGACCTCGTGAACCTACGCTGCACTCCCTCAATAGCCAGAATGTCTTTCCTCAAATTTGGAGACCAGAACTGCACACAATACTCCAGGTGTGTCTCACCAGGGCCCTGTACAGCTGCAGAACCTCTTTGCTTCTATACTCAATCCTTCTTGTTATGAAGGCCAGCATGCTATTAGCCTTCTTCACTACCTGCTGTATCTGCATGCTTACCTTCATTGACTAGTGCACAAGAACACCCAGATCTCTTTGTACTGTCCCTTTACCTAAATTGATTCCATTTAGGTAGTAATCTGCCTTCCTGTTCTTGTCACCAAAGTGGATAACCATACATTTATCCACATTAAACTGCATCTGCCATGCATCTGACCACTCACCTAACCTATTCAGATCACCCTGTAATCTCCTAACATCCTCCTCACATTTCATCCTGCCACCCAGCTTAGTATCATCAGCAAATTTGCTAATGTTATTACTAATACCATCTTCTATATCATTAAAATAAATTGTAAAAAGTTGTCATCCTAGCACTGATCCCTGTGGTACCCCACTGGTCACTGCCTGCCATTCCAAAATGGAGCCGTTTATCACTACTCTTTGTTTCCTGTCAGCCAACCAACTTTCAATCCAAGTTAGTACTTTGCCCCCAATACCATGTGCCTTAATTTTGCTCACAAACCTCCTATGTGGGACTTTATCAAAAGCTTTCTGAAAGTCTAGGTACACGACATCTACTGGATCTCCCTCGTCCATCTTCAGAGTTACATCCTCAAAAAATTCCAGAAGATTAGTCAAGCATGATTTCCCCTTCATAAATCCATGCTGACTCTGACCTATCCTGTTACTACTATCCAGATGTGTCGTAATTTCATCCTTTATAATAGACTCCAGCCTCTTTCCCACCACTGAGGTCAGACTAACTGGTCTATAATTTCCTGCTTTCTCTCTCCCACCTTTCTTAAAAAGTGGTACAACATTAGCCACCCTCCAATCCGCAGGAACTGATCCCAAATCTATCGAACTCTGGAAAATAATCACCAACACATCCATGATTTCTCGAGCCACCTCCTTCAGTACCCTGGGATGTAGACCATCAGGCCCCGGGGACTTCTCAACCTTCAGACCTAACAGTCTCTCCAACACCAATTCCTGGCAAATATAAATTCCCTTAAGTTCAGGTCCTTCAGCCACTGTTACCTCAGGGAGATTGCTTGTGTCTTCCCCAGTGAACACAAATCTGAAGTACCAATTCAATTCTTCTGCCATTTCTTTGTTCCCTGTAATATATTCCCCTGTTTCTGTTTTCAAGGGCCCAATTTTAGTCTTAACCATTTGTTGCCTTTCACATACCTAAAAAAGCTTTTACTATCCTCCCTTATATTTTTGGCCAGTTTACCTTAGTACCTCATTTATTTCTCTGCTTATTTCCTGCTTAGCAATCCTCTGTTGTTCTTTAAAAGCTTCCCAGTCCTCTGTTTTCCCACTTATCTTTTCTATGTTATACTTTTTCTCTTTTAACTTTATACGTTTCTTAATTTCCCTTGTCCGCCACGGCCACCCATGCCTCCTCCTAGGATCTTTCTTCCTTTTTGGAATGAACTGATCCTGCATCTTCTGCATTATACACAGAAATATCTGCCATTGTTGCTCCACTGTCATCCCTGCTAAGGTATTGCACCATTGAACTTTGGCCAGCTCCTCCCTCATAGCTCCATAGTTCCCTTTATTCAACAGAAATATTGTCACTTCCAATTGTACCCTCTCCCTCTCAAATTGCAGATTGAAGCTTATTGTGTTATGGTCACTACTTCCCAATGGCTCCTTCACTTCGAGGTCCCTGATCAATTCTGGTTCGTTGCACAATACCAGATCCAGAATTGCCTTCTCCCTGGAAGGCTCCAGCACCAGCTGTTCTAAGAATCCATTTCGGAGGCACTCCACAAAGTCTCTTTCTTGAGGTCTAATACCATCCTGATTCTCCCAGTCTACCTGCATGTTGAAATCCCCCCATAACAACTGTAGTAACATCTTTGCGACAGGCCAATTTCAGCTCCTGATTCCAACTTACATCCGACATCCAGACTACTGTTTGGGGGCCTGTAGATAACTCCCACGAGGGTCTTTTTACCCTTAGAATTTCTCAGCTCTATCCATACTGACTCTACATCCCCTGATTCTAGGTCACCCCGCGCAAGGGATTCAGTATCATCCCTTACCTAAATGGCCACCTCACTCTCTCTGCCCGTCAGTCTGTCCTTACGATAGCACGAGTAACCTTGAATATTCATTTCCCAGGCCCTGTCCACTTGAAGCCACGTCTCAGTTATCCCCACAATATCAGATCTGCCAATTTCCAGAAGAGCCTCAAGCTCATCCATCTTACTTCTAATGATTCGTGCATTCATGTATAGTACAAGCTAGGTGCTTGTATGACATAGGCAACACAGTATACACATTGGTAATGCAATTCTCTAATGTTTGAGTCAGCTTGCCCAGTGTCTTGAACAAACTCTTTGCTGCTCCTGTGTTCACTTGTCCATTTCTGTGAAGTTGTTATTTGCTGACTCTGTGGTGCTTTGACCTGCCTGGGCTGAGCAGGAGTCTGGTCTCCAGCAGTCTTTCAACTGCAGTGACCTGGGCAATTCTTCTTCAAACAATTGCAGGGATATGGCAGTGATATACTCACCAGCATGCATTCCCAACTCTAATCTAGCTAAGTATCCACTGAGGTGTCAGTATCTGAGCTATTGTGGGGTGCCAGAGGCAGCCTTGCAGGGATTTGTTGCTTTTTACCCAAGAGTTAGGACGACACAGATTTCACCAGAGCCTATACAAGACAAAAGATTGTGTAGCAAAAAAAGGGGTAGAATTTAAGGTATGTTAAGTGTATATCCACAGTGGTGGTAATGGGAGAGCAGCACAACAATAAACAGTGATTCTTGTTCAGTGGGACATGGAGATTTCAGCATTCCCACAGAAATAGCCTCTGGTCCTCTTCAACTAGGGCAAGGATCCTCTCGTCATAAGTGGTGAGGAGACAAATGTCAGATACCCCACCACCTGTCTTGGCTCTCTCTGCCATATTGTGGCCTATTTTCTGCTGGAATGAAACAAAGGGAAGGATTGAATGAGATGAAAGTGACTGACAGAGCAGTTGAGCTGGTGCAGGTTGGGGTAAGGTGGTGAGATGCCCTGAAAGAGTGGGTAGAAAGTGCAGAAATCATGCAGGGTTAGTAGTCTGAAGCATTGGATTGTTATTAATATGTGAGGGAAGATGTTGTAAGCAGTAGTGACGGCACTAAACCATAAGGCTTGGTGGAAGGTTGGTGCAGTAGCAGAAGCAGAGTGTGAGGTAGCAGTGGGAAGATGGTGGCACTTACCCTTATGGAGTGCAGAGCATCATTGACTTTCTTGTGGCACTGCTGTACATTCCTCCAAGACTGTGGAAACAACAGTGACCCGAGTGGAAACCTGAAACCAGATGGTGAGGTCTGCTGGCATGGTCTCCCCAATTCTGTCCACCAGGACCTCCAGCTACCTGTTGGCAAAGCAGGGTGCCAAATTTCCTCTGCTCTCCATGTCCAGGACAATGGTTGAGAAGAAGGAATCATGCAAAGCAGCTTAGGACTGACAGTGTTGACCTGGTGCAATACTGCACTTTAAATATGGTACCAGCAGCACTGTGAATCCCAGCCGATCCTGTCTGTCATGAGCATGTCTGTTTAACTCTCTGTGGTATACGTTACATGTGCTAATGTAGACAGAAAACCAGAAATGGCATCAGTGCAGATATGCCCTATTCCAGTTACCATTTGATTAGAATGTTTAAATTAACTATATTTTTGTAGTATTTTGGTGAGACAGCTCTCATTTAGAATTGACTATTATGCTAACAAAACTCACACAAGATGCATGTTTATATGGGTCAGAGGTCAGAGATCCATGTCCAGAATATAATATTTCATAATTTGAGAAGTCACCAAAAAGTTTGCTTCCTGTCCTTTTAGACCACAATGCTTAGATCTTTATCACCTCTGTCTGCCATTGTTTATGAATAAATATATTCAGCTATCCTCATTATCTCTTCTTCGGCCAAGGTAGAATTGGTAACTTATGAAGTATTGAATCCAGATTGACATTCTTAACCTTTAATTACATATTTTCCAAACTGGAATTATCTCAATTGAAGCAAATAATTTGAGTTATATATGTAAATAAAAGATACATAAAATGATAAATATTGAGCCAGATGTAGACCAGACCAGGTAAGGACAGTCTGTTTCCTTCACTAAAGGACATTGTGAAACTGATGAGCTTTTACAACAATTGATGATAACTTCAAGGTCAGTATCTCTATGATTAGCTTTCAGTTCCAGATGTGTTAATTAATTGAGTTTAACATCCACTAGGTACTATCAGTTGGATTTTAACTCTAAGCCCTGGAACATTAGCCTAGGTCTTGGGATTACAAGCCCAGTGACAATAGCACTATGCCACCATCTCCTCTACACAGGTAGTGCCATAGAAAAGGGATATTGTTTCTCTGTGACTAATAGAGATAAAGGTTTTGCATGTTATGGTCAGAAGTCCAAATGGAGGCAGCAAAGATGTTACTAATCTGAAACCTTGGAAGCATACTTGTAACATGCCATGTAATTCATTCACTGCTTTAATTAAGTTTTGTAATTTATTAATACAACTGATTATCTTGTCTTTCCTCGATGAAAATGTTGTCTCACCTTTGAGTTGTCTTCCATCATACAGAGCATGAAAACTGAATTCTGAATGAACAAGTAAATTATCAATCAAACATTACAATTATGGTTTCTATAGTTTGGGACTCCCTTTTAATATCGGCGACTTCATGGACAAAAGTGATTTTTAATGCAGGCAAATGCTAACCTTAAAATAGCTGTTGTGATCACCTGACCACAGATTGCAGCAAGTCTAGGGAACCCATATGGAATATACTAAACTGGCTGTTCTGAAATTAGCATTTCAATCAAAACCAGTGAAACTAGACAACCAAGTCAGTGTCAAGAATTTGCATGCATAATTCACACTAGCATGGTAAATTCACATATTGGGAGACTAAAAATTAGCAGTGGAGTATTCAGTTTGGAAAGATAATAGAGTTAGACTTGGAAATATACAAATGAACTATATTTCAGTAGTTTACTTGACAGAACAGGGAGAAATAATTTTGCAACCTTCTAATTTAATACATTGGCAGGATCTTAACACCTCTGGATCTATTCTGCTTATGGATATAAAAGTGCATCCTAACTATTTTGGTGTCAGCTGATTGCACAGTGTTGTCATCTTTTAGATTACAATGATTAAGAATGTCCGATGTTTGCCATTCATTAAGTACAATGGAGGTGTCCCAATATAGAGCCCCAATCAGAGGCACTGAAGACTGGCAGCCCTTAATGGGAGAATTCAACACTTGCTGAAATACCCACGAACCTGTGAGGGCATCTCTGCAAGTTTAAACATTAAGATTACCTGCAGTAATCAGGCCATCATTGTGGGGAGTTAATCCCTCAGAGGACTGCCTTGGTTGTAGCTTTAGTCTTTTGATCTTTTTTGTGGTGGAGGCTTGGAGGGGAGGTGCCCTTGGCCCCCTTCAGCCTGCTGCTGGTCACTGCCTTCAAGAATTGATTAGTCTTCAGTGTCAGCAAGGAGCCTGTCCAGTGCCAGGAAAAGTTTGGCTGCATTCTGCCTCAGTCATGGCATTAGCCCCTAAATGGTCTAATTTGCTTACGCTACTACTAATTTGGTAACTGGTGCCACATTGACTAATCCTTAGGAAAGATCACTGAAAGACAAGAAAGTGCCAACTTATGTGTCATTTTCAAATCTTACTCTCAATCCTGTCTACAAATCAACCTGCATGTTATGACCATTATTTTTCAGCTCTTTAACACACTTTCCTTTTTCCTTATTATTCATTCTAATTTCAACTGAAGACTTGAGCACTGTTTCTTGGTTTACTCAAATTATTTAATTAAATCAAGCAAATAGAAAATATAGTCAGTTCTTCTGTAATGCAACGGTTGCGTTTTTTGCAACCCTGCTTTATAGAAAAATCATGCTTTAGAAATAGCACTTAAAGTGTTGGCGGTGTAATCACATTCATACTTTACAAATAGCGCCCCCATTCATCAATTGCATTACAGCAAATTCATGTTGAGGAAACACGCATTACAGTAGAATAGCCTGTATCAGAATTATAATTTGTCTCAAAAAATAGCTTATTATGTGTAAACCTTTAAACGTTGCTGTGTTTCCCTTGTTCAAGGCACTTGCGTGAAAGTTTCCCATGAAAGTATTCAGAGAAAACTAATGTTGTTGTGCCCCATTAGGAATGTCCATAACACTGAGCCATAAAGCCTGAATTTAAGTCCCTCCTGTTCCAGAGGTACGTAATGCCATGTCTGGACACTGATTCAAAAATGTCCACAAAGGAAACTGTTTGGGAATAAGAGGTTTAAAAAAAATCCACAATGAGGTTGATCAATAATTGATAAGACCCGAAATATAGTTTTAATTTATTTGAATCACATTTCATCGAATAGATTTATTTTCAATTTAGAAATAATTTCCATCTCTGACGATTCAACATTCAGTTCTCTTGTTGCATTACATAGCGCCACCTAAGGAAGCAACTAAAAAACCTTAGTTCTTGTGAGGTTTTAGTTTATTACCAAAGTAAAAGTTTTGCTCAGATGTTATTCCCATTCTCAGTAATGTTACTATATAGCCTTAAACAGTCTGATTCTTTTAGTGGACAACATCTGAAAATATCAATTAACACAATTCTGAAGCAATATATCTGAATCAACAATTTTACTTATTAAATTTGTTCCTACTTCTTTGTAGTTGTAAGTACGCTGGTAAATAGTTGTAAGTTGGAATTTATGCGGAGGATAGAACATCAGATAGAAACACAAAAGAGGCTGAAGGCTGTGCACAGGAATTGGGATTTGCAGAACCAAGTGTTACTGCAACAAGACAGCTTGCCAAACTTGCCAAAAAACATTTTATAAGTTATTCTTATAAAAATAAATAACTTTTTTAGGAATTCTCTGCCTGCCTTCCTTACCCTTTCTTAATGTTAATTTGTTTTGTTCCCCTTTGAATAAAGAACCATATTGAAATTATGAGATGATATATTAATGAAAGTTTCAGATGTAATATTATTGTTCATTAACTTCAAAAAAAGACAAACACAATACAGTACATGAATTATTGTAAAAATGGCAAAAGGTGTTGCTACCAAGATGTATTAAGATTTCACAACATACATCCTTGTGACATTTATACTTTTCCTAAAAGCTATTTAAAAACTGCATCGGAATGCCATGAAATAGTCAGTGAACCTAAATGTCAACGATTTCTTAGAAATATTTCAAGTTTCTAGGACTAAAATGATCATTCATTCATTTTGCTAAATCTTAGATATCAAAACAGTAATAGAAAAGATTCTACTCCCTCAATGTGTATTTTTAATCATTACAAAAATAAGATATTATAAAAATTGTCAATTATCAGTCAAAATATTATCTTTCTCTTTCAGGTACAAAGTCGGAATTCACTGAACAGAGTAAGGAACTTCAAAAATTCAGCTTTTACATTCATCGTGAATGATTCTTAACCATATCAATTACCATAAGAAATAAAGAAGATCTTTGAGAATTAACACTTTAAAGATATTCTGCTTCAAAAATGAATGAGAGTGATGCAACTACAATTTCAACTACTTCTTTTAATGCAACGCTTGAAAAGGAATGTGAACAAAATTTCATGGATATGGAATGCTTCATGATTCTGACAGAAGAACAAAGAAAGGTTATTGCTGCATTATGTTTGACAGTGGGGCCTTTTACTATTATAGAGAACATTTTAGTTTTATGTGTCATATTCTTTACTCCACAACTTCGAAATCGACCTTCTTATTTGTTTATAACTAGCCTTGCATCTGCTGACCTCTGTGCAAGCATTATTTTTGTGTACAGTTTTGTCGACTTCCATGTTTTCAAACACAAGGATGAAAATTATGTTTTCTTATTTAAGCTTGGATGTGTCATTGCATCTTTCTCAGCTTCTGTGGGCAGTTTGCTGCTCACTGCCATTGACAGGTACATATGCATTCATAAGCCGTCGGAATACAGGACAATTTTAACGAGACGAAAAGCAGTGACCTTTCTTCTATTCATGTGGCCAGTTGCTGTTTTTATTGCTTTTCTTCCTTTGATGGGATGGAATTGCATTAAGTTACGATGTCAATGCTCTGAGCTATTTCCTCTTGTAGATGAAAGCTATTTAGCTTGCTGGACTATGTTTATAACTTTCCTATTAGTATTAATAATTTATGCCTATATACATATTCTGTGGAAAGCCCACGTTCATTCAATCTACATGGAGAAACAGAAAGAGGGAAGGAAAGGACAAGTAAAAGTGGGCCACACACGTATGGACATTAAACTTGCCAAAACATTGGGTCTCATATTAATAGTGCTGATTGCTTGTTGGTCTCCAGTATTGTCTCTGATGATATATGATGTATTTGCCAAGGTAAACAAAGGAACCAAAAAGGTATTTGCTTTTTGTAGTATGCTTTGTTTGTTAAATTCTACAGTAAATCCCATCATTTATGCCCTAAGAAGTAAAGACATGCGAACTGTATTGTTAAATATCTTATTGAGGCACAAAAGGCAGCTACCATCTCTGGAAGGCAGCACAGAATCAGATGGACATTTTAAAAACAACAATACAATTGTGACCATCTCTTCAGTTGAGCAATACAATCTTGACAATTCAAAGAATGATCTCTGAATGAATCAAATCATTCTTCACCTGAATGCTAAACATTCAGGCTAAGACAATTCCATTGAGGCCGGTATGCCGTTACCAAGTCCCCTTCAATTACACGTGCATCGTACTTGACACTGGTCCAGCTTCCTCAGAGTGAACAGAATCTCTGACACTCCTGTTTATATCTGTTAGCAAGAACTCCCTGATTGGACCAGGTTACCAGCCCTAATAGGGAATTCATATTCTATGAGGTCCACCTGGCTGACCTTGTAGTAATCACTGCACAGGCCAAATTATGCACATCAAAAGAGCTGTGCAGCTAATGTTATTGATTGTGAACATTGTTACTGTGGATTTGTTTTAAAGAAATGCTATCTTAGGCACAGCTTGGTCCCATTGCACCGAGCAATGGCACTTCTATCTGCAGACAAATAGGATCGTTTCAATTTCAAAACTATTTAGAGAATTCAAACATCATGCTTGTGAGCTTTTCATGGAAAAGATTCATGCTCATAACTTCAGGGTCAAATTAATTAACAGTTTGAAAGTGAACATTGCATTAATTGCCAATGAGTGATCAAAATATATGCCCATGTTTCATAAATTTTACTGTGGATCTTTAATGTATAGCACAATGACAACAGACTGATGCCTTTCTGTAAATTTGCAATAGCAAGAAACTTGCAGAATTTAACAAAAGAGAATATGATAAAGAGTAATATTTGTTATTTGGATCATTGTTCTCAAATGAAAAATTACTATCTGATTGCAATTGATGATTTCACACCATATTGAAGCATGAATGCAATTTTCTCTTCAGTTTTTGTTATATATTACTTATAATGTTATGAAAAAGAATTTTAATTGTGTTTTTTGTAAATACCGGAAGCATTTTTCTTTGTTCTTCTGACTGATGAAAGAAAATGATATTTATATTTCACAACTTAGTTAAAAAGTTTCTTGTTTCATCCTATAGATCACTGTGTATACCAGTTCAATTGAGTAGTTCAGTCTGTCAGTGACAACATCATTGTGATAGAATTTCTAGGTTCCACTGCAGGTGGCCAGATAATATGTACATTTGCTAGACCAAGTCATAACTGACCATTAATGATCTGCTATCTTTTATTTTCAATTCATATTGAAGCTAGTGATAAGAATTAGCGTTACTTCCTCATTATTGATAATCTGCATGCAATATTGAAGGAAACAATGAAATAAAATGCAACAATTACGTCAATGTAAATTGTTTACCTATTCCACATTTGCATACAACCAGGAAAATATATACTAATGGGGTTTAAGTGAATTAGCTCATGTATTTCAGGGGGTGAGTGTGATATTTTGTTCAGATGGCAATTATAGAGTCACAGAGTTATACAGCATGGAAACAGACACTTCAGTCCAACTAGTCCATGCCAATCAGATATCCTAAACTGAATTAGTCCCATTTGTCAGCATTTGGCCTATATCCCTCTAAATCCTTCCCATTTATGTACCCAATTATGTACCCAACCAAATTCCTTCTGCCTCCAACACTTCCTCTGGCAGCTTGTTCCATACACATACCACTCTCATCCCTTATGAATCTTACTGCGCTAACCTTATATATATATACCCTCTATTTTTGAACTCCCCTACGCTAGGAAAGAGACCTTGGCTATTCACCCTATTTATGCCCCCCATGATTTTATAAACCCCTATATCACCCCTCAACCTCCGATGCTCCAGGGAAAAAAATCCCAGCTATTCAGCCTCTCCCTATAGCTCAAGCCCTCCAATCCCCGTAACATCCTTGCAAATATTTTCTGAACCCTTTCGAGTTTAATAATATCCTTCTTATAGCAGTGGGACCAGAATTTAATGCTGTATTATAAAAGTAGCCTCACCAATGTCCTATACAGCAGTAACATGACATCCCAACTCCTATACTCAATGCACTGACCAATAAAGGCAAGTGCGCCACATGTCTTCTCCACCACCCTGTCTATTTGCAACTTCGCTTTCAAGGAACTATGTACTTGCATGCCTAGGTCCCTTTGTTCAGTAACACTCCCCAGGACCCTACAGTCCTTCCCTTGTTTGCCTTACAAATATAGTATGCCTCACATTTATCTAAATTAAATTCCATCTGCCACTCCTTGGCCCACTGGCCCATCTAATCAAGGTTGTGTTGTACTCTCGAGATAACCTTCTTGACTGTACGCAATACTGACTATAATTGTATCTTCGGCAAACTTACTAACCATACCTCCTCTATTCACATCCAGATCATTTACATAAATAACAAAAAGCAGTGGACCCAGTATACTGATCCTTGCAGCACACCGCTGGTCACAGGCCTCTAGTCTGAAAAACAACCCTCTACCATCCCTTCTGACACCTATCTTCAAGCCAATTTTGTATCCAATCGGCTAGCTCCTACGGGATTCCATGTGATCTAATCTTGCTAACAGTCTACCATATGGAACCTTGTTGAAAGCCTTGCTGAAGTCCATGCAGACAATGTCTACCACTTGCCTTCATTAATCATCTTTGTCACCTCTTCAAAAACCTAATATGTTAGTGAGGTTTGATTTCCCAAGCACAAAGCCATACTGACTATCCCTAATCAGTCCTTGCCTTTCCAAATGCACGTAAATCCTGTCTCTCAGAATCCCCTCTAACAATTTACGCACCACTGATGTCAGGCTCACCAGTCTATAGCTCCCTGGCCTTCCCTTACTACGTTCCTTAAATAATGGCAGCATGTTAGCCACCATCCAGTCTTCTGGAAACCTCACCCATGGCTATTGATACAAATATCTCAGCAAGGGGCAAAGCAATCTTTTCCCTAGCTTCCCACAAAAGTCTGGGATAGTCCAAATCAGGTTTCAGGGATTTATGTACCTTTATGCATTTTAAGACTTCCAGCGCTTCCTCTTCTGGAATATGGACAATTTCAAGACTTCACAATTTATTTTCCCAAGACCCCTAGCTTCCAGGTCATTCTCCATAGTAAATACAATGCAAAATATTCATTTTGTATCTTACCCATCTCCTGTGATGGCCTTTTGATCTTTAAGGAGCCCTGTTCTCTCCTTATTAAAATCATTTAATGTAACATAAAACAAAGAACTGCAGATGTTGGAGACCTGAAACAAAAATAAAAATTGCTGGTGAAACTCAAGAGGTCTGGCAGCCTCTGTGGGAAGAAATCAGAGTTAATGTTTTGAGTCCAGTGACTCTTCATCAGAAGTATTAGCAACTAGGAAAATGTAGTATTTACTTTGAATCATAGAATCCCTTTAGTATGGAAACAGGTCCTTTGGCTGATTGAGACCACATCAACCTTCCAAAGAACATCCACCCAGACCCACTCCCCCTACTCTATCCCTGTAACCCTGTATTTCCCATGGCTAATCCACCTAGCCTACACACTATGGGCAATTTAGCATGGCCAAACCACCTAACCTGAACATCTTTAGACTGTGAGAGAAAACCGGAACACTCAGAGGAAACCTAAGCAGACATGAGAATGTTTCCACACAGACAATTACCCGAGGGTGGAATCAAATCTGGGTCCCTGGCACTGTAAGGCAGCAGTGATAACTGCTGAACCACCATGCTACCTGAAAGTGAGGTTGGAGGTTGGGGGAAGGGTATAAGTGAGCAGATAGGTGGGGATGGAGTCCATAGAGAGCTGCGAAAGAGGTAGGTAAACAAGGAGATAATGGATAGCAGGCCAGGATAGAAGAAAAGCTGTACAAGTGATAAAAAGAGCTAAGGCTGGAAGAGAATGGACAAGCTGTACTGAAAGCATCCCATATAATGTGATAATAGATCGAGGAGTATATGAGAATGAGTGACTCTGCTAAAAGCAACCCATGTCACAACAGTACTGGGCGTGCGGTAGGTAAAAGACATGGAAGGAAGGATTCAGGCTCTAAAGTTATTCAACTTGATGTTGAATCCTGGAGACTGTCGGGTCGCCAAGCAGAAAATGAGGTATGGATCTTTGAGCTTTCGCTGAGGTTTGCTGGAACACTCCAGAAGGCCTGTGATAGAAACATTGGCTAGGGAACACAATGGTCTGTTGAAGTGGCAGGCAACTAGAAGCTTGAGGTCATCTTTGTAGAGAGAATATAGGTGTTCTGTAAAGCAGTCACCCAGTCTCCCTAATGTAGAGGAGACCACTGTGAACAATGAATACAGTAAACTAGACTGAACTAAAGTCATGTTCTGTCTAAATAGTTACTTCTGAAAGAAAAAATAAATACTTTGTAGTAGACATTTGTGAATTGTATATATCAATAAAACTATAACTGTATGATTAAACAGTACAACATGGATTGTCTGCAATTTTCTATGCAGTTGTGGCATTGCTAACAGCTTTTGTCGCTAGTTGTGGTCGCACTGAGGTGCTAAGTAATGCTGAGACAACACTTTTTATGCTCAATTGAAGAGTTTAGCACTCAAGAGGAAAGCACACCCTGAAAAACTTCCTTTGCAAGTTGTCTTTGGGAGGGGGGGGGGTTGCGGGGTAAGCATTTTTGGCATAATGCTGCTATTTGGGAAGCTTGATTCATTTGATTCTGCTTTTGAAGACTGGGCCCAGTATATGGAAAGAATGTGTTTTTTTCTGGGCATTGAGGCAGATGAAAAACAATGCCTAATTCTCGTGACAGCGTGTGGACCTGCAGCTTTTTCAGTTATTAGGAGCCTAACTTTCCCAGAGGCACCAGTAACTAAAACTTTTCAAGAGTTCAGCAAAGGAATATTTCGACCCCAAGCCTTCTCTAATTTTGAGACTCTATTGATTTTACTCGATAGTTCGAGAACCAGGAGAATCAAATTGGAATTTTTGACAGGGTTAAGACGACTGGCAGAGGCACATGATTTTGGTTTAATCCTAAGTGAGAGGCTGAGAGATCGTTTGGTATGTGGGATTAATGATGCGACTGTGCAAAAGCACCTAATAGCTGAAGCCCAACTGGACTTCAGTAGGCACTACAACTGGCTTTGACATTAGAAAGTGCAGCAATTAGAGCTTATGAGCTACAGGATATGTAGTTTGACATGGACACCCTATAATTAGATTAGATTCCTTACAGTGTGGAAACAGGCCCTTCGGCCCAACAAGTCCACACCGCCCCGCCGAAGCATAACCCACCTATACCCCTACATCTACATCTACATCTACATCTACATCTACATCTACCCCTTACCTAACACTACAGGCAATTGAGTATGGCCAATTCACCTAACCTGCACATCTTTGTGACTGTGGGAGGAAACCGGAGCACCCGGAGGAAACCCACGCAGACACGGGGAGAATGTGCAAACTCCACACAGTCAGTCACCTGAGGCAGGAATTGAACCCGGGTCTCTGGCGCTGTGAGGCAGCAGTGCTAACCACTGTGCCACCGTGCCACCCACAATTGCATAGCATCACTCAGGACATCTCCTGAACAGCAAAACCCCAAAATAAAGCCATGCCTCAGCTAAAGATTAAAATTTTCTCAAGGATCCAGGCCAGCAGGCCATGTAGTTGTTATGGTATGCAGATTTGAGACAGCAAAAAAGTCCCACTAGGTTTGAATCGAGTAAGAGAATTAAGAGACCTGTATCCAGGAGAGTGCACAACCTGGAAAGTCCACCTACAACTAGTTTGGAACAGGTAAATTGATTAGCAACATCCAAATCAGAACCAATCAAAATAAATGTCTGGTTAAATAGATCACCCAATTCTAATGAATGTTGATACTTGTGTGGCTGTATCAGTGATTGCAGAACAAGTCTTTACCAAAATTTGCTCTGGTTTCCAACCCTTAAGTTTGTGTAAGACGTAAGCTGAGCTAAGAACCAATACTGGGCAACCCTTACAGATTACGAAACAACTTTGTTTCTGGTCTCTTATGAGAAGCAATTGGTTCAATTACTACTGATTGGAATAAAAGGCTTGGGTCCAAGATTGATGGGGCAGAAGTGGTTGAGAAAGATTCATTTTGACTGGCTCAACATTTTTCAATTAAAAAATAGCTGCCTGAGTGAAGTCCTAATTAAATATCCAGATGTTTTTCAGGAAGGTCTAAGGACTATCAAAGGGGCCAAGGCTACCTTGTATATTGACCAAGAAGCAATTTCATGATTCTGCAAGGCCAGCCCAGTGCTATTTGCCCTATGTACAAAAGTAGATACAGAAATCAGGGGGCTGGAAAGTGAGGGAATCAACAAACCAGTCCAGTTTGTGGAATGGGCAGCATTGGTCATACCGATTGTGAAGTCTGATGAGTTGGTTCACCTTTGTGAGGATTTCAAACAAATGGTGAACTACTTTTCACAGCTGGATAAATACCCAATCCCTCACATAGAGGAATATCAGGCCACACTGGCAGGGAGGGGGTACTATCCTTCATGAGGCTGGACATGAGCCATGCTTATTTACAATTGCAATTAGATCAGAATTCCCAGAAGTATCATCAGTCTGTGCCATCTTCCAACAGATGATAGAGAAAAGTTAACAAGGTCTACCCTAGGTTGCCATTTATCTGGATGATGTGCTAATAACTCGGACGACCAATAAAGAGCATTTAGAAAAATTAGATATAGTGCTTAAAGGCAGGGGTATGCCTTAGGAGGGAAAAATGCGTGTTCCAGGCATCCCAAGTGACCTATCTGGGTTACAGAGTTGACAAGACTGGGTTACATCCAGTGGAAGATAAAGTGTGAGAACAATCAAATGTGCCCTGGTTCCCACGTCTGTTCCAGAGCTTAGGTCTTTCCTTGGATTGATGAATTATCACAGAGAAATCATACATAACCTGGCCTCCATCCTTACATTTGCTATTGAAAAAGGGTCAGTCGTGGATATGGTCTCGTAGACAAGATGTAGCCATTAGGGAAGTAGAGAAGCAGCTATCATCATCTAAGGTGTTGACCCACTATGATCCCAAGTGAGATGTGCTGCTTACATGTGATGCTTCACTGTGCATTACAGTGTTGGCTGACTGGTGGCCCAGTGGAGAGGAATGCCTGATAGCATAGACAGGTACTTCCCAGACTTTGGCTGATGCCAAGCGAAGATACACCCAGATAGGGAAGAAAGGTTTGGCGGTCATCTTCGGTGTGAGAAAGTTCCACCAATTCCTTTAACGATGTAAATTTGCGATAGCAATGCACCCACAAACCCCTGTTAGGGTTACTTAAAGAGGACAAGGCTGTGCTGCCCATAGCTTCAGGTTGGATTCAGCCTATTCTGAGTGTGCACCATTACAAGTTTGAACATTGTCCGGGAGGTCAAGCAGCAAATATGGATGCCTTGTGCTGCCTCCCACTGGCGGATACACCACTGGTGGTGCTGCCATTGGAAGGGTCCGCTCTGGTTGTAAACTTTCTGGACACCCTTTTGGTCACTGCTAACAATAGCAGAATGTGGACACAAAAGATTCCAACCTGACACACCTAAAACAGCTGGTTGTGATGGGGGAAACAAAAGGGCCAACACAAATGGAATTGAAACCTTTCTGGATTCGGCAAGTCCAGATCACCATTAAGAGTGGCATGTTATTATGGGGTGCAAGAGTGATTGTCCTGAGCAAAGGTCACTGTCAGATACTGGTTGAAATCCATCAGGGTCATCTAGGAGTTTCCAAAATGAAGATGTTGGTGAGACATCATATCTGGTGACCAGGATTGGATGCCGACATAACCACATTGTTGGGGCAATGCCCAGAGTGCCAACAAAGGCAAAACTTAACACTAGCAGATGCCCCACATTTGTGCGAATGATCGAGTAAACCCTGGACCCTGTTACATGTCAACTATGCAGGTCTGTTTAATGACTTCAATGTTCTTAGCCATTGTGGACACCCATTCAAAGTGGTTGGACATGCACAGAGTTCATTTGTCAAATACAGGGACCACGATTGAAAAGCTGCGAGCATCATTTGCAATACACATACTCCCGGAGGAGTTAGTCACAGGCAACAGGCCATCATTTACCAGCAAGGAACTTGAGTATTTCCTAAAGTCAAATGCCAATTGGATGTAAGGACAGCTCCATACCATCCATCATCCAATGATCTGGTGGAAAGAACTGTCCAAACTTTGAAGACTGGCTTAAAGAAACAGCCTTCAGCTTCACTCGATACCAAATTTTCCCAGCTCCTGTTTGGTTATAGGATCACCCCTCATGCAACCATAGGGATAGCTCCAGCAGAATTGCTAATGGGGAGAAGACTCCACACCAGGTTAAATCTGATCTTCTCACTCCTTGGGTGACGGTGAAACAGCATCAGGAATACAAATGCCTGACGGAAGGCTCCTCTAGGCAAGAGTGGAAGGACATGAGGTTTGGTGTAGGAACCACTGGGATGGCCCTGCATGAGTAAGAGGCATGGTCGGTGTGAGGTCAGGTCCTGTGACATCCAATGTTCGGGTAGGAGAAGTGGACCAGAACAAGCATGTGGACCACATGAAAGCTGCAACCTTGCAAACAGAGCAATAGCAAAACAAACCTGGTTCCTCAAAACATCCAAAAAGACAGTTCCCATGGGATCTCCCCCTCTACCTAGTGTTGAAGAAACCTCTGAAGACAAGATGGACATGGCAGATGTTGCAGCCTCAATGCTTTTCCATCTGAAGAAGAAGGTGAGTTTTGGCCATGACGCTCTGGGCGCAAGAGGCAGTCTATGGTCCGGTACATGATCATATCTGAGGCAGAGTAGAACCTGAAAAGCACATGGACGGCAGTTAATTGAGGGGTATGTAGATTAGGTTGATCTTGGATTAAGATCAATACTCAATACAACATTGTGGGCTGAAGGGCCTGTACTGAGCTGTAATGTTCAATGTTCTATGTTCTATGGTGTGAAAAGTCCCAAGGGAAGCTATAGGAAAAACAACAGGCCTATGTTCCAGGACTTAGAGGGGCAGGCATGTAGTGAATAGAACGAGGTCAGCGAGGTGGATCTCTTTGAATATGATTTTCCTGATTGAGGCTGTTAACCTTGTCCAATCAGGGAGCCCTGGCTGACAGATATAAACAGGAGATTCAAAAAGAAGAGAAAAAGGAAAAAAAAATTTAAAAAAATAAACATTCTGGGTGCTGGCTTTGTGCTAGCTGGGTCAGTGTCATGTACTATGCACATGTAAATAAGGGGTTACTAGGTGACAGGATACCAGCTTTCGTGGAGTTATTTCACAGCTTTTCAACAATATTCCTAGGTTCCCATGAAATGCTTCCACCAACAACTGGCCACAATATCATGGTTAAGTAACACAATGTTACTAATGATTTCTACAATACAGTTAATATTTAACATTAACTATTTGCCAGAAGTGTTGCAAATATGTTGCAATCATTGTTGCATAATAAGAAACATGCCTGTACTTATGATATTTGAAGTTGATTGGATCATTGTTTTGAAGTTTGATAGGTTGAACAATGTTTCTGATTGTCAACAGATCTACATATTGTTATTGTGTAATCAACATGAAAAATATATTGAAAACTGGTGCTTTAATGGATTATGAATTAATTGGGGTAATTTATTTTGAAACATTTCTGCTGCAAAAATTATAAACATGTTGCAGTGTCAGGAGCAGGATACTGGAAGGACAATCTCTGAATAAATTGGAAATTATTTGGAGCTTGAACTTTCTCTTTAAATAATCATTTTGGATTCTGGCCTTTGATAAATTGAGCCAGAAAATAGCTGCTCATGAGGGTAGCATGGTAGCTCAGTGGTTAGCACTGCTGCCTCACAGTACCAGGGACCAGCGTTTGAATCCACCTTTGGGTGACAGTCTGTGTGGGTTTCCTCCAAGTACTCCAGTTTCCTTCCACAGTGCAAAGATGTATAGGTTAGGTAGATTGGCCATGCTAAATTGCCCATAGTGTCCAGTGATGTGTAGGCTAGGTGAGTTAGCCATGGGAAATTTGGGGATGTGGGGATAGAGTGGGGTGAGATGGGTCTAGGTAGGATGTTCTTTGGAGGGTTAGTGTGAACTCGATGGGCCAAATGGCCAGCTCCCACACTGTGAGAATTCTATTATTCTATGCGCAATATATAAGGAATATGGACTGAACTTTCTAGTCAAGAAAAAAGAGGAGGCATATGGCAGGTATAGACAGATGAGTGAATCTCTGAAGGAGTTTAAGAGCAGTACAAGTATACTTGAGAGGGAAATCAGGAGGGCAAAAAGGGGACATGAGATAGCTTTGGAAAATAGGGTTAGGGAAAATCCAAAGAGATTCTACAAATACATTAAGGGCAAAAGGGTAACTAGTGAAAGAATACAGCCCCTCAAAGATCAACAAGGCTGTCTACCATAGGAGATTGGCGAGATACTAAACAAATATTTTGTGTCAGTATTTATTGTGGAGAGAGAAATGGAAGCTAGACAATTTTAAGTAATAAACAGTGATATTATGAAAAGCATCCAGATTTCAGAGGAGATGCTGGATGTCTTAACACACATAAAGGTGATTAAATCCCCAGGACCTGAACAGGTTTTTCCCAGAACTTTGTGGAAAGTTAGCTGAATGATTGCTGGGCCCTTGCTGAAATATTTGTATCACCGATTGCCATGGGCGAGTTGACAGAAGATTGGGGGGCAGTTAATGTGATGCCCTTATTTAAGAAAGATGGTAAAGAAAAGCCAGGGAACCATAGACCGGTGAGCCTGATGTCAGTGGTGGGTAAGGTGGTAGAGGGGATTCTGAGGGACAGGATCTCCATATATTTGGAAAGGCCAGGACTGATTAGGGGTAGTCAGCAAGGCTTTGTGCATGGGAAATCGTGCCTAACTAACTTGATTTTAGTTTTTTGAAGAGGTGGAAAAGATGATTGACGAAGGCAGAGAGGTCTATGTGGACTTTACCAAGGTTCCGTGTGGTAGACTGCTTAACAAAGTTAGATCACATGGAATCCAGGCAGGGCAGGCGCTAACCTATTAGATACAAAATTGGCTTGAAGGTCGGAGACAGAGGATGGTGATAGAGGGTTGTTTTTTGGACTGGAGGCCTGTGACCATCAGTGTGCTGCAGGTGCTGGGTCCACTGTATCTTCTTAATTATATTAATGATTTAGATGTGAATATTGGAGGAATGGTTAGTAAATTTGCAGATGACGTAAACATTGGTGGTGTACTGGATAGTGAGGAGGATTATCTTAGAGTACAAAGAGACCTTGATCAGATAGGCAAGTTGGCTGAGCAATGACAGGTGGAGTTTAATTTAGATAAATGTGAGGTGTTGCATTTTGGTAAGGCAAATCAGGATAAGACTTATATACTTAATGGTAGGGTCCTGGGGTGTTTTGCTGAACAAAGAGACCTTGGGGTACAACTTCATAGTTCCTTGAATGTGGAATCACAGGTAGACAAGGTAGTGAAGAAGGTGCTTGGTATGCTTACCTCTATTGGTCAATCCATTGAGTATAGCAGATGGGATGTCATGTGACTTTCTTCACTGGAGTGTAAGAGTTTGAGAAGCGACCTTATAGAAGTTTATAAAATAATGAGTGGTATTGATAGAGTTAAACATAGTTGTTTATTCCCTTCAGATGGGGGATTTCAAGACTAAGCTAAAGAGCACAATTTTAAGGTGAGAGGAGAGAAATTTTAAAAAGACATGAGGAACTTTGTTTTACATAGAGGGTGGTTTGCGTGTAGAATGAACTTCCTGAGGAAGCAGAGGATGTGGGTACAATTACAATGGTTAAAAGAATAAGTACATGAATAGGAAAGATTTGGAGGAATATGGGTTAGGAGCAGACATCTGGGACTAGTGTTTGGCATAACTTTCTCTGTGCTGTATGACTCTATGACTGTATGATTCTATATAAAAAGGTTGTAAGGGGCAACACTTTCATGTAGAGGGTGGTGTGTGTACAGAATGAGCTGCCAGAGGAAGTGGTGAAAGCTGGTACAATTACAACATTTTAAGGCATCTGGATGGGTACATGAATAGGAAGGGTTTAGAGGGAAATGGACCAAATTCTGGCAAATGGGACTAGATTAATTTAGGATATCTGGTTAGCATGGACAAGTTGTACCAAAGGATCTGTTTATGTACTGTACAACTCGATGATTCATATGGGCCAAGTGCTGGCAAGTGGGACTAGATCAGGTTAGGGTATCTGGTCAGCATGGACGAATTGGACCAAAGGGTCTGTTCCCATGCTGTACATTTCTATAACTCTATGACTCCATAATGACAGGACATTTAGAAAATCGAAACGCAATCCATCAGAGTCAGTGTGGTTTTATGAAGAATAAATTGTTTTTGACTAATTTGCTGGAATTCTTCGAAGATGTAACAGGCAAAGTGAATAATGGGAATCCTGTGGAGATATATATATATATATATATATAGACTTCCAGAGGTATTCGATAAGGTGCCTCACAAAAGGTTAATATACAGGCTGCGATCACATGAGGTTAGTAGTCACTTATTAGCTTGGATAGAGGATTTGCTAACCGACAGCAGAGAGTCGGGATAAATGAGACATTTTTCTGGTTGGCAAAATGCAACTAATGGAGTGTAACAGGGTTCAGTTCTGAAGCCCAATTATAGTAATGACTCTCTGGAGTATGCTGCAGTATAAAGATGGGGGACCACTTACAATGATGCTGCTGTGATTAAAGTGCTGCCAAGCTTAGAAGGTACTATAGCCAAATTTGCAGATGATAACAAAATAGGTGGGAAACTAATTTGCAATAAAGAAATACAATAGATTAGGTGAATGAACCAAAATTTGGCAGGCGGAGTTTAATATGGCTAAGTGTGAGATTATCCATTCTGATCGAAAGTACAGAAAAGCAATTTATTATCCAGCTGGAGAGAAACTTTAGAGTTATTCAATGCAGAGGGATCTGGGCTCCTTCATGTAGGGATCATGGAAAAGTAGCATGTACATACAGCAGGTAAATAAGAAAACAAATGGGATTTAGCATTTACTGCTAAAGGAATAGAACATAAAGCTGGGAAGTGTCACTGCAACTGTATGAGCTGAGACCGCACCTGGAGTATTGTGTACTACTTTGGTCGCTTTACTTGAGGAGGGATTTAATTGCAATGGAAGATTGATGGGAAAGATTCTGAATGTGAGAAGAACATGTCAATTTTAATTATATTAATTACAAAATAGTTATGGAAAAGGATAACCCTTCCATAAAAGTTAAAGTTTTAATTGGAGTAAGGCAAAATTTAATAGTATGTTTCAAAAGTTGATTGGAGTAGTCTGTTCACAGGTAAGAGGGGGTCTGACAAGTGGGAGGCGTTCAAGAGTGTGATGACGAGAGTTCAGAGGCATTTCATTCCTGTTAGAGTGTAGTGCAAGGCTAGTAAGACTAAGGAACAATGGACGAATAAAGATATTGAGGTTCCAGTCAAGAATAAAAGTGAATCTTATTTTAGACAGAGACAACTTGGTTCAATTGAATCTCTTCAATATAAAGAGTGTTAGGGGCATTCTTAACAAAAATCAGGAAGGCAAAAAGGGAATATGAGATAGCATTTGAAGATAAGGATAAGGATAATCCAAAGAGATCCTACAAATACATAAACAGCAAGAGGGTAACTAAAAAGCGGGTTGGACTTAAGGATCAAGGAAGTTGTTTTTGTGTTGAACTCTAAGAGATAGGAGAGATAATAAATAAATATTTTGTATCAGTTTTTACTGTGGAGAAAGAAGTGGAGTCTAGAGAATGCAGAGAAACAAATTTTGATGTTTTAAAAACAGTTCACATTATAGAAGAGGAATTTTGGAAGATCTTAGAGAGTAAAAAGGTGGCTCAATCTCTGGCTCCTGATGTAATGCATCCCAGAACATTGTGGGAACTAAAAAAGGAAATTACGAGACCCTTTGCAGAAATATTTGCATCATCTATAATTATGGGTGAGGTGCCTGATGACTGGATAGTGGCTAATGTTGTACGTTTGTTTAAGAAAGGTTGTAAGGAGAAACCAGGGAATAATAGACCTGTGAGCCTGACTTCGGTTGTGGGTAAATTGTTGTAGGTGATTATGAAAAATAGGGTTTATGGACATTTAGAGAGGCAAAAATTGATTAAGGGTAGTCAGCATGGTTTTGTGTGAGGAAAACTGTGTCTCATAAATTTGGTTAAGTTTTTGAGGAAAAGATTGAAGATGGCAGAGCAGTAGATGATGTTTATTTGGATTTTAATAAAGCCTTTGACAAGGTTCCGTATGGTAGACTAATTAGTAAAGTTAGCTCACATGGTATTCAGGGTGTCAATTGGATATGTAATTTGCTTAACAGCAGGAGACAGAGAGTAATGGTTGCTTTTGGACTGGAGGCCCATGACCAGTGGTGTTCCACAGGGATCGGTTCTGTGTCCTCTTTTCTTTGTCAACTTTGCGGAAACTTATGGGTTGGTTTAGTTCCTTTGTCTGGCATCGTTGGCGACCCCTCATCAAACTTACTAAATTGCAGTTGTCTCAAAGATGGGGAGGAGTTGATTTCCCAGACATCAGGAGGTATCAACTGAGTTCCCTGCTGTCCTTTGTGTGCAATCGGACAGGTAACGATCCAGGCTCAATATGGCTGATATCGAAGCCTCCCAGGCAAAGTGTCCTCTTATTAACCTATTATTCCTGGATAAGATGAGGACTGTTATGGACCACTGCCAGAACCCCATTGTTATTAGTACAGTCAAGGCATGGAGGGCAATGCGTCAGAGTGAGGGTTGCTTATCCAAGACTTCGCCACTCACTCCCATAGTTGGTATACTGTGGTTCCAACCAGGCATGATAGACTCAGGGTTTAGACTTTGGGCAGCGAGAGGAGTTTCCAGTTTGGGAGACTTGTTTGAGGGGGAAGTTGTGATGCCTTTCGAGCAACTGAGCCGCAAATATGGGCTGCCCAACAGAGATCTTTTCCATTTTTTTCAGGTTATGGATTTCATCCAGAAGAATACTACGCTTCTCACTAAGCCCTATAAGCCTGATACAGAGAGGTTGTGGCTACGCTCCACAAGCACCCTTTCGGTTAGTGCCCTCTATCGTCTGCTGGGTGATTGGGCATGGCAAGATATTAACCGGTTATGTGAGGTTTGGAATTAAGAGCTAGGAGTGGAGATCTCTTCTGAAGCATGGGAGGAAATATGGGAGAACGTGCGAAAGATCTCAATTCGTAAAAGGACATATGCGATGCAGTTAAAAGTTCTGCACAGGGTTCATTTGACACTGGACCATCTGGCAAAGTTTAAAAAAGGGGCATCTTCAATGTGCCCCAAATGTAAAATAAGTGTAGGTACTCTTATCCACTGTTTCTGGAAATGCCACAGGTTCCATGTTTATTGGAGTACTGTGGCAGGAGAGATAGGAAGGGTATTGAGGACCAAAGTTAAAGTAGACATCTCTCCTCCTCGGTCTACCGAATTTATCATCTTTCGATGGGCATGGAAAGAAACTATTTACTGTGCACGGAAAAATATTCTGATGACCTTGGCGTCTGAGAACCCGCTGGGCTTGCTGCGATGGTGGAAATCAAATATGGAGCATATTCCCTTGGATTTTCTCACAAACATGGTACACCACGCAACAGACCTTTTTTATAAGACATGGCAGCCCTTTTTGAGTTATTTGGACACAGATCTGTCTACTATCTTAACTAGGGCATTTGTTTAACCAGCATGGTTAGGATTGCTGAGCCCTGGGCCCTGGAAGAGGGTCTCCTGAGAGAATACAGCGAGAGGTACAACGCTCCCAATTTTTTTGGGAGCTTCATACCGAGCATTGTTTTTTGTATTCTTTTGTTGTTGTTTTTTGTTTTATTCATCACTTACTTATTTATTGGTGTTGTTTTGCACAGTGATGATTTTGTTTTGTATGATACAGTAGGATATTAGCTAGTAGACAGTACCGAGCATTGTTTTTTAAAATTTATACTGGTATTTTATTATATTTCAATAACTTTACATTTTTATAAAGTCAAAAAAAAAGTTTTTTTGCTAATAAATGTATTTACAAGAACAAAAGCGTCAGGGGAGATCCTTTGTGCTGTTGAATTCATGTTCAGATGTGCAAGATTGAAAAAAAGGATTGGCTGGAGTCTTGATCCCCAAAAAGGCAATGTGAGCTGATTGCTCCATTGCGCACAGGTTATTACCATCACCAAAATGGTGTTGGTGTGATTCACCCAAAAGTGTTTGTCTTTGCCAATTTGCCATTTTGAAGTATTGAGAAAACTCAAAGGGAGGAATTTAATTCTCCATGTCCCTCCCCATCTTCATCAAGAGCAGAATGGATGGCTGGGTGGCTGTAAAGTCAGGAGGGAAGGTGAAAGTTGCTTTCCTGATTTTTCCTGATGAAGTTGGGGAGAGAATGTTGAAGACAGCCTTTCCACCCTGGGATCAATTTAAACCCTTAAGTGGCTCGGTTAAGAGGCTGCCCAGTAGAATCTGGCAGTCTTCTTGCAGGCACAGTGGGGTCTTCCGAACTGGGCATCCTGTGCAATACAGAAGCATTTCATCCCCACACTGTCACCACCACACCTCTCCCACTGGTAGTAAGGGCTCCCACGGTGAAAGATCCCCACCGAAGCATCCACAATTATCCCACTCCACTCACCTGATCAGCACTTAC
Organism: Chiloscyllium punctatum; assembly: GCF_047496795.1. Lineage (NCBI taxonomy): Eukaryota > Metazoa > Chordata > Chondrichthyes > Orectolobiformes > Hemiscylliidae > Chiloscyllium > Chiloscyllium punctatum. The sequence goes on from NC_092765.1 coordinate 30,931,054, forward strand.
CAGGTTGGTCCCGGTGAGCATAACGAATGTACCTGCAGTCCAGGTCCTGTTCATTCTGACTGCTCTGGGACCGCCTGCAGTATAAACAAGGGTGACCACTTCCAGTGATGCTTGAGTTGAAGTGCTGCCAGCCTTTTGATTAGCCAGCAGTCTTTGAGGTGGAACTTACAAGAACTAGAAGCAGGAGCAGGCAATTCAGCCCCTCGAGCCTGCTCTGACTTCAGTACAATCATGACTGATCTCATCAAGACCTTAACTCAATTTCCTACTCACTGTCCATAACCTTTCAACCCATTAATAATTAAAAATCTGTCGGTCTCCTCCTTAAATTTATTCAGTATCCACCACATTCTGAGTAGTGGATTCAACAGATTCACAATTCCTGGAGAGAGGTAATTTCTCATCATCATCCCTATTTTAAATCTGCTGCCTTTATACTAAAACTTTGACTGCTTGTTACAGACTGCCCAACAAGGTGAAACATCCTCTCTACTTTATAAACCCCACTTAGCCTCGTATATGACTCAATTTGATCCCCTTTCATACTTCTAGACTCTAGAATATTGGCCCAAAACTGCTTAATCTCAAATTGCAATCCCCTCATCTCTCGAAACAATCTCAGAGTTATACAGCACAGAAACAGGTCCTTCGGTCCAACCAGTCCATGCCGAACGTAATCCCAAATTAAACTAGTCTCACCTGCCTGCTCCTGGCCCACATCCCTCCAAACCTTCCCTATTCATGTATCTATCCAAATGTTTTAAATATTGTAATTGTATCCACATCCACCACAAGTTCATTCCACGTGCGAAACACCTTCTGTGTAAAACATTTGCCTCATGTCTTTTTTAAGTCTCTCTCCTCTCACCTTAAAAATATGTGCTCTAGTCTTGAAATCCCCCATCCTAGGGAAAAGAAACTACCATTAAACCTATCTGTACCTCTCATTGTTTTATAAACTTCGATCAGATTGCCTCTCAACCTCCTAAGCTCCAGTGAAAAAAGCCTTTCAAGCCTTTCTTTATAACTCAAACCTTTCATACCTGGCAACATCCTGGTAAACCTCTTCTGAGTCTTCTCCAATTTGATAATATCCGTCCTCTAACCGGCGCAACCAGAATTGGACACAGTATTCCAGAAGGTGCCTCACCAATGTACTGTACAAGCTCAACATGACTTCCCAACTCCTATACTCAAAGGACTGAATAACGAAGGCAAGTGTGCCAAATGCCTTTTTAACCACCCTGTCTGTATGTGACACAAACTTAAAAGAATAATCTACCTGTACTTCTAGGTCCCTCTTTTCCAAAACACTACCCAAGGCCCTACCCTCAATTGTACAAGCCTTACCCTTGTTTGTTTTGCACAAAATGCAATACCTCACATTTATCTAGATTGAAGCCCGCTGCTATTTTTCAGCTCATTGACCCATTTGATCAAGATTCCTTTGTAATCTTGGAAAACCTTTTTCAATGTCTACAAAGCCACCAATTTTGGTGTCATCTGCAAACTTACTAACCATGCCTTCTATATTCTCATCCAAATCATTTTAGAAAGCTAGGCGCTTTCCCACTCTGAAGTTGTCTAGCTGCTTCCTATATTTCCTGAACTGTCAAGGGGGCATTAAAGACAGAGGCCTGTTCCAAGGTTACCCCTGGGAGGTCCAGGCTCTTAAAAAAGGTTTCCATCTTGGCCCTCCCATTCTCGCAACCTTCAGACTGATACAATTCAGAGTAAAAACTCTGAAAAGCCTCATTAATCCTTTTGGTATTGTATGTAAGGACCCATGCACTGTCTCTAACTGCAGTAATGGATTAGGGAGCACACTTTTTCCTAGTCAGATACACTAAATACTTTCCTGGCCTTTCCCCATACTCGAACAGCCTTTGTCTAGCAAAAGCAAGTTCTTTCTTTGAGGTTAGTGTAAGTATTGAATTCAAGGCAGCCTGAATGGCCGTGATGCGCTATAGCTTGGTCACCAAAGGCCTTGCAAAATGTGCCACCTCACCAGCTTTCAGCTGCGTCTCAAGTAGACATTGCTGTTCCCCCTTCTGTTGTTTACAGCTAGCTGAATAGGAAATAGCTAATCCCCTAGCAAGGCCATAGCGGTCTCCCATAGCATTGACAGACTACTAGCCGTGCCTGAGTTGATAGTCGAGGACTCCTGAAACCCCTTCAAAATATATTCTACAAATTTGGAATCCTTAAGGAGAAAAGGATCCTGATGCCAGTGCCACAAACCTAGCCCATCACTCTTGGCCTTAACCTCCAAATATACTGCCGGGTGATCAGAGATAGCTATGTTCCCGATTTTACAACCCATAATCAAATTCAGAAGGGTCCGAGGGAGCCAGAAAAAGATCAATCCTCATGTGATATTTATGTGGGTTTGAAGAAAAGGTGAAGTCCCTGCCAGTATGGTGAAGACATCTCCAAATGTCCACCAGCCCCAACTTCTCACATAAGTCAGCCACCTGCTTGGCCTGCGAATAAATAGTTGGGAGCCCACAAGGCATCCTGTCCACTGTCAGATCCAAAAGGCAATTGAAATCCCCCTGTAATAATGTGCCGTGTTCCAAAGGCACTCAACTTAGAAAAGGCACTAATCAAAAATTTGAGGGAATGCGCTGGGGGACAATAGACATTTAAAATACCATATTCCTCCCCAAGTATCACAAACTGCCCTTGTTCATCTTTCACCTGCTCAAATAATGTGAAAGGAAGAACATAATCCCCCTGTTGTAGCTTCAAGTATTTCCCATCATCAAGAGGGGTTTCCTGCAACAGGCCGATATCAATCCTTCCCTTTTAAGGCTAGAAAGCACGTTTTTCCTTTTAACAGGTGAATGACTTCCCTTGATGTTCCAGGTGCACTATTTAACAAGACACTTAGCCATATCCCCTTTCATAGACCCTTGAACCCCCGGAGGGAAACCCCTGCTTGCAAGTAAATGGAGACTCAGAGTCACAGAATTGTGTACACAAAAACTACTCGATCATAAATACAAACAACTATTGCTACCAAAAAACTACAAAGTAAACCAATTGCAAAACCTTGAATGGGAGACTCTCCCCCCGCTCATAAAGTCATTCACCCTACCCACCACCTCCTCCACAGCTCCTTCAGGCCCAGACTGTGCCCCAGCCTTAGGCAAATAAAAGTAAATAAACAAGGAGATATCCTTAAGTCAACAAAAGAAGACAAAGTCAGGATAAGCACTCCGCCCATCCCTAGCTCCGTGTCACCCCTACTTGTGACTAAAAGAGAAAAAGAATTTAAAAAGGGAAAAACAACAAAGGGCACCCACAAAATTTCCCATAATAAAATCCAGTTATAAAAATATAATAGCACCAACATATTCCAAGATTTCTGTGTTTTTTTAATAATTAGGGGGGAAAGGGAAAAGGGAAAACACAGGGAAAGAAGGAAAAGAGGATGAATGTTAACCATAGTCTTGGGACCAATATGTCTATTTTAAAGTGTCTGCAAAGTTCTTGGCTTTATCCGCTGAGTCAAACGTATAAACTGAGTCCTCGTGGCTGAAACGGAGAACTGTGGGGTATCTCATGGAGTACTGGATGCCCAGGTTCCTCAGCCTCTTGTTAACTTCACCGAAGGACTTCCTCTTTCAAATTACAGCTGCTGAGAAATCATGGGAAACATGATTTTTGACTCCTTGTGCAGCAGTGCCTGTGGATCTTTCCCCAGTGATCTGGAGGGTCCTATAACTCTTTGCTTGTCCCTGTACGTGAGGAAGTGCACTAGGACCAGGCAGGAGTGCTGTACTGGCCCAGACCTATGCACCACCAGCTGATAAGCTCTTTCAGTGTGCAATGGGCCTGACTTGATTTGAAGGCCCAGGAACTATGGAGCCAGTTTTCAAAGAATCTGACTGGCTGCCCACCTTCTTCACCCTCAGGGAGCCCGACAATCCGAAGATTTGTCCTCTGGCCTTGATTTTCGAGGTTGTCGACCTAATCTTGCAAGGCCCACACTTGTTGCTCCAGCACCTGGATCCTTCTAGACAAGGACTCAATCGCTGCTTCCAAGGCCTTGGTTCAATCCTCCACCTCCTCCAGCCACTCCCCGACACCCTGGAGCTCCCGTTCATGCTTCTGGAGCATGGACACAATGGATTGGGCCTGGGCACGGGTCTCCTCAATCGCAGCCTCAACCTTCACAGTAAGTCTCGCCATCGCCGTTGCCAATTCCTGTGAGTCTGTCAGGTCCCCCAGGGGTTCGGGAGAGGCTGTGTGTCCTCCTTGTTGCTGTTTGCTCTCTCCTTTTCCTTTTGCCATCCTTCCCACTCCAAATTGTCAACGAATATGTGTTCTTCAAGTTTTTAAATTAACAATTCCTCCACATAAGTTGGTCAGGGATGGTAAAAAACACCAATATGCCTTGGCTGTTAGGCAGAGCCATCCACAGCAATCCTTCTGAATCGCCGCCATCTTGCCGAGTCCCCCAAAGGTTTTTAAAGAGATCAGCAATTGCTTATAGGCTTTTTGTTGGTTGATTTCTCTGGCGATTGCTATGGTGTTAGCAGTATTTGATATTTTTAATATTGATTAAGATTTCAGAAATCTACCAGGTGTGCTGTTAATGTGATATAAGGAGTAATGTACTGATGATCTGTAACTATCACAAATTGATGCTTATGTTAACTCCTGCAACATGAGGATGAGATATGAGTCATGCAGTACTGAAGTATTCAATTAATGTTTACAGATTAATGTTACAGATTAATTCAATTAATTAATGTTAATTATGTAACATTCAGTTAATGTTACAGATGCTGATATTTACATATGTACATGACAATCACAGGTATATGTATGTCTGGACACAAGTAAAGCAATTCTGATGAATTGGTCACATGTCATGCAGCAAGAAGGCAGAATTTAGTAAGGTGGACACTGGGAACTTATACAATTAGATCACATGTCATAATATAGTGATGACATCATAAGCATTTCCTTGAAGATATATTGCATATCTGCTGTGAGACATAAGACAAAATCCCAAATTTCCAAAACAAAATCTGAAACAGGTACACATTGTAGTGCATAGGCACATAAAGTCATAGAGATATACAGCACAGAAACGGACCCTTTCGTCCAACTCGTCCATGCTGACTAGATATCCTAAATTAATCTAAGTCCCATTTGCCAGCAGTTAGCCCATATCCCTCGAAACCCTTCTTATTCATATACCCATTCAGATGTCTTTTAAATATCATAATTGTACCAGCCTCCATCACTTCCTCTGGTAGCTCAATCCATACACATACCACCCTCTACATGAAAAAAATGTTGCCCCTTATGTTCCTTTTAAATTTTTCCCCTCTCATCCTCAATCTTTGCCCTCTAGTTGTGGAACCCCCCCCCACCCCCACCCCAGGGAAAAGACCTTGTCTATTTACCCTATTCATGCCCCTCATGATTTTATAAACCTCTGTAAGGTCACCACTCAGCCTCCAATGCTCCAGAGAAAACAGCCCCAGCCTATTCAGCCTCTCCCTGTGGCTCAAATCCTCCAAACCTGGCAACATTCTTGTAAAACTTTTCTGAACTCTTTTAAGTTTTGCAACATCCTTCCAATAGGAGGGAGACCAAAATTGCACACAGTATTCCAAAAGTGGACTAACCAATTCTTATACTGCCACAACATGATCTCCCAATTTCTGTACTTAATGCTCTAACCAATAAAGCAAAGCAGACCAAACGCCTCCTTCACCATCCTATCCACCTGCGACTCTACTTTCAAGGAACTCTGAACTGGCATTCCATTGTTTCTTTCTTCAGCAACACTGCCAGGATCTTACCATTTGTTTTTAATTCAACAATTATATAGAAATGCAAAAACAGACTTAAAAGATTAATAATTCAAACTTCAATATAATGGTTCGATTTTTGACATTTGTCTTGATCCAATGATCATACACCCTTCTCCAGAAGGGTGTATTCTTCTCAATTGTTTTTGGCTGACAATTTGATTGTCTTGTCACTGGTTGCAATCACTCAGCATCATTGAGCAATTATTGTTGGTGGAAGTTTCTTCCTGATTCTCTGTGTGCAGGAGTAGTGTGTTGTATATTGGTCTGAGCTGGCTTCTGTTCCTTTGCAATGTAGTACCATGACTAAGAATGACTACTTGTGACCCAGGTTGATTGCATATCTTAGAAACCTTTGCTGTTATCCAAATATTTGTAACTGGATTTCTGACAAACATTCTCTGTCCAATGCATAGTTGTGGTAGCTGGTGGTGCACTAGTTTTATTCTCATGATTAGATTCCCCTACAGTGTGGAAACAGGCCCTTTGGCCCAACAAGTCCACACCCACCCTCCAAAGAGTAACCCACCAAGACCCATTTCCCCTCTGGTTAACGCACCTGACACTATGGGCAATTTAGCATGGTCAATTCACCTGACCTGTACATCTTTGGACTGTGGGACGAAACCAGAGCATCCAAGGAAACCCACGCAGACATGGGAAGAGTGTACAAATTCCAGACAGACAGTCGCCCGAGGTTGGAATCAAACCTGGGTCCCTGGCGCTATGAGGCAGCAGTGCTAACCAGAGCCACCGTGCCTCTTCGATACTTGAAGAGACAAGTCCAGTATCTCTTTCATTATTACCATCATGGTTTGCTTTGAATCATACAGGCAGTCTTGCCACTGCTGAACCATTGGTATCTACCAGGTGATTACCAATTTTGTAACTGGATTTCTGACAAACATTCTCTGTCCAATGCATAGTTGTGGTAGCTGGTGGTGCACTAGTTTTATTCTCATGATTAGATTCCCCTACAGTGTGGAAACAGGCCCTTTGGCCCAACAAGTCCACACCCACTCTCCAAAGAGTAACCCAGGCTGAACAAGCAAATTGGACTACAGTGATGTGGCATTGTAAGGAACTAAGGAGTTATTATATACTACAAGACGGTCTTTTATTGGTTGTACCATGAAGCGTCACTGTTGGGATATATGTTTTTTAGGATGCATGATGTTAGTATGTTGGCACTCACTTCTCTATAAATTTTGGCTTTCAAGATGTGTTCAAATGCCTTTGACAACCTACAATGATGATGATTGTAAAACCTTCAACTCATCTTATTGTATCAACGTGGTGCATGAGGTTGACAATATAAAAGGCTTAGTCATCTTCTAAAGGTTGCTTTTTGATTTGTTAACTTTATATGTTTGTGTATGTTTGAATAACTTCCCATGTTGCCAATGATATGGCGTTGTACCATCTTTTTCTGTACATACATGCCCAATGTCCATCTACTTTGCAGATGTGATGTCTTTCTTGCTTAGAAGATCTTTCCAGAAGATTAGAGTAGAGGCTTTACTGGCATCTGCAATTTCTTATTCAGGAAAATCACGCTCATGATTTTTGCTGCAGCATCTGATGACAAACTCGTCAACAAACTCTCGATGTTTGCACAACATAAGTTGTAGTCTGTTTAGCCCAAAGTTGATTTCCACTTTGAGCTGGTCCTCAAGAACTTTTCAGATCTTTTCTGGATTATCTTTTCCACGCTTCAAAAAACTGATCCTTTCATCCTGCAAGGCCCCTCATTTTTAATTCACTCATAGGATATGGGCATCACTGGCTGGCTAGTTATCCTTGAGAAGGTGGTGGTGAGTTGTCTTCTTGAACTGCTGCAGTCCATGTATTATACCCACAATGCCTTGAGGGAGAAAATTTCAGAATTTTAACCCAATGATATTGAATGAGCACTGATATATTTCTAAGTCTGGATGGTGAGTGGCTTAGAGGAGAATCTGCAGGTGGAGTGGATGTTTGTAGATGTGGTGTCAATCAAGCAGGTCCCCTTGACTTGGTTGATGTCAAGCTTCACGAGTGTTATTGGAGCTGCATCCATTCAGGCAAGTGGGGAGTATTCTATCACACTCCTGACTTGTGCCTAAATGGTGGACATGCTCTGAGGAGTCAGGAAGCAGGTTATTCACTGCAATATTCGTAGCCTCTGACCTCCTCTTGTAGCCAATGTATTTGCCTGAACTGCTGTGCTCTTCCAGCACCACTAATCCAGTATTTGGTTTTCAGCATCTGCAGTCATTGTTTTTACCTTATTTATATGTTGAGTCCAGTCAGTTTCTAGTCAATGTTATCCCCAGTATGTTGATTCTGCAGGAATTAATGGTGCTAAAGCCATTGAATATCAAGGGGTGGTGGTTAGATTGTCTCTTATTGAAGGTGGCTATTGTCTAGCATTTGTGTGGCATGAACGTCGTTTACCTCTTTTCAGTCCAAGTCTGTTTATTGGCCAGAACTCATCTCGTCCTACCTCCACTCCATTCTCTCCTCTTTGGTTCAGGCACTTCCCACCTACATCTGCATCACCAACCACATGCTACATCTCTTCAGCAACTTTCAGTTCCCCAGCGCTTTATCTTCACTATGGATGTGCAGTCCTTATACATGCCCATACCGCACAAGGATGGCCTCCAGGTCCTCTGCTTCTTCCACTCCAACAGACCCATCCAGTTCCCCTCCACCTCTCTGGACTGGTCCTCACCCTTAATAACTTTTCCTTTAATTCCTTCCATTTCCTCCAAATCCAGGGTGTGGTTTTGGGTACCCAGATGGGCCCCAGTTATGCCTGCCTCTTTGTCAGCTATGTCGAACAGTCCCTCTTCAGTACCTACACAGGCACTGTGCCCCAACTCTTCCGCCGTTACATCAATGACTGCATTGATACAGCATCCAGCACCCAGGCTGAACTGGAGCAGTAAATCGACTTCGTCCACAACTTCCACCTCACCTTCAAATTCACTTGGTCCATCTCGAACACTTTCCTCCCTTCCTTGACCTCTCCATTTCCATCTCCAAAGACCGTCTCCAGACAAACGTTTACTATAAACCCACAGACTCTCACAATTACCTGGACTACACCTCCTCCCACCCAGTATCCTGCAAGAACTCCATCCCAATCTCCCAACTCCTCCACCTCTGCCGCATCTGCTCGGACAAAGAGACATCTCCTCCCAAGCATCCCAGATGACCACCTATTTTTAACAATGTGCTATCCCCGCTCTGTCATCCGGACAGCCCTCCACTACACCACCTCCATTCCCTGTTCCACTGCTCTAAACCACCCTCGCCTCCAAACGCAATAAAGACAGAGTCCCCTGGTCCTCACTTACCACCCCACAAAACTCCGCATCCAATGCATCATTCTTAAACACTTCTCACCTCTTCCTACTGCCCCCTCGACCATGACCCCACCCCCCCCATCACCAAACCATCATCTCCCAGACCATACAGAACCTCATCACCTCAGGAGATCTCCCACCCACAGCTTCCAACCTCATAGTCCGGGAACCCCGCAATGCCCGGTTCTACCTCCTTCCCAAGATCCACAAGCCTGACCACCCTGGCCAACCCATTGTCTCAGCATGCTCCTGACCCACTGAACTCATCTCTACCTACCTCGACACTGTCCTATCCCCCCTAGTCCAGGAACTCACCACATACATTCAAGACACCACCCACGCCCTCCAATGGCCTGGCCCCCAATGCCTCATCTTCACCATGGATATCCAATCCCTCTACACCTCCATCCGCCATGACCAGGGCCTCCAAGTCCTCAGTTTTTTCCTCTCCAGACGTTCCCAACAGCATCCTTCCACTGACACTCTCATTCGTTTGGCCGAAGTGGTCCTCACCCTTAACAATTTCTCCTTTGAATCCTCCCACTTCCTCCAGACCAAAGGCGTAGCCATGGGCACACGTATGGGCCCCAGCTATGCCTGTCTCTTTGTTGGCTACGTAGAGCAGTTGATCTTCCGTAATTATACCGGCACCACTCCCCACCTCTTCTTCTGCTACATTGATGACTGCATTGGCACCACCTCGTGCTCCCGCAAGGAGATTGAGCAATTCATCAACTTCACCAACACATTCCACCCTGACCTTAAATTTACCTGGACCATCTCTGACACCTCCCTCCCCTTCCTGGACCTCTCCATCTCCATTAATGATGACCGACTTGACACTGACATTTTTTACAAACCCACCGACTCCCACAGTTACCTGGATTACACCTCTTCCCACCCTACCTCTTGCAAAAATGCCATCCCGTATTCCCAATTCCTCCGCCTCCACCAGATCTGCTCCCAGGAGGACCAGTTCCACCACAGAACACACCAGATGGCCTCCTTCTTTAGAGACCGCAATTTCCCTTCCCACGTGGTTAAGGATGCCCCCCAACGCATCTCGTCTACATCCCGCAACTCTGCCCTCAGACCCCACCCCTCCAACCGTAACAAGGACAGAACGCCCCTGGTGCTCACCTTCCACCCTACCAATCTTCGCATAAACCAAATCATCCGCCGACATTTCTGCCACCTCCAAACAGACCCCACTACCAGGGATATATTTCCCTCCCCATCCCTTTCCACCTTCTGCAAAGACCGTTCCCTCCGCGACTACCTGGTCAGGTCCACGCCCCCAAACAACCCACCCTCCAATCCTGGCACTTTCCCCTGCCACCGCAGGAACTGTAAAACCTGCGCCCACACCTCCTCCCTCACCTCTATCCAAGGCCCTAAAGGAGCCTTCCACATCCATCAAAGTTTTACTTGCACATCCACTAATATCATTTATTGTATCCGTTGCTCCCGATGCGGTCTCCTCTACATTGGGGAGACTGGGCACCTCCTAGCAGAGCGCTTTAGGGAACATCTCCGGGACACCCGCACCAATCAACCACACCGCCCCGTGGCCCAACATTTCAACTCCCCCTCCCACTCTGCCAAGGACATGGAGGTCCTGGGCCTCCTTCACCGCCGCTCCCTCACCACCAGACACCTGGAGGAAGAACGCTTCTTCTTCCGCCTCGGAACACTTCAACCCCAGGGCATCAATGTGGACTTCAACAGTTTCCTCATTTCCCCTTCCCCCACCTCACCCTAGTTCTAAACTTCCAGCTCAGTAACTGTCCCCTTGACTTGTCCGGACTTGTCCTACCTGCCTATCTTCTTTTCCACCTATCCACTCCACCCTCTCCTCCTTGACCTATCACCTTCATCCCCTCCCCCACTCACCCATTGTACTCTATGCTACTTTCTCCCCACCCCCACCCTCCTCTAGCTTATCTCTCCACACTTCAGGCTCACTGCCTTTATTCCTGATGAAGGGCTTTTGCCTGAAATGTCGATTTCGAAGCTACGTGAATTCTGCCTGTGCTCTTCCAGCACCACTAATCCAGAATCTGGTTTCCAGCATCTGCAGTCATTGTTTTTACCAACTGCAACTAAACTCCACCACCAAGAACATCTTCCCCTCACCACCCCTCTCTGCCTTCTGCAGCCCTTGGTTTGTGCCACTATCCCCAACAACCCCCCCCCCAAACCCTCAAGTACCTTCCCCTGCAACTGGAAAGGATGCAAAACCTGCTGGTACATCACCTCACCTCCATCCAGGGCCCCAAACAGTCCTTCCAGGTGAGACAGAGGTTCACCTGCCTCTCTTCCAAACTAGTTTACTGCATCAGGTGCCCTCGATATGATCTTCTCTACAGCTGTGAGACTAAACGTAAATTTAGGGAACAGTTTGCTGAGCATCTCAGCCATCTCCCAGTCACCACCCATTTTTATTCCCCTTCCCACTCCCTTTCTGACATGACCATCCTTGGCCTCCTCCAGTGCCACAATGAACCAAACCCACAAATTGGAGGAACAACATGGCCAGCACGGTGACTCAACAGTTAGCACTGCTGCCTTAGAGCACCAGGGTCCCAGGTTCAATTCCAGCCTTGGTCGACTGTCTGTGTGGAGTTTGCGCATTCTCCCCGTGTCTTCATGGATTTCCTCCAGGTGCTCCAGTTTCCTCCCACAGTCCAAAGATGTGCAGGTCAGGTGAATTGGCCATACTAAATTACCCATAGTGTTAGGTGTATTAGTCAGAGGATCTGGGTGGGTTACTCTTTGGAGGATTGGTGTGGACTTGTTGGGCCGAAGGGCCTGTTTCCACACTGTAGGGAATCTAATCTAAACACCTCATCTTCCTGGGCAACCCTGCAGTCTGGAGGACTCAACATTGAGTTCTCCAATTTCAAATAACCTAGCTTCCCTTCCCCCGACTATCTTTCCAGTCCCTACTCCTCCCTTCCAGTTCTCCCAGCCACCGACCAGATTCATTCCTCCCATTGACCAACCAGGTCGTACCCTCTACCTGTCTTCACCTATCCTTGCTGCCACCACCCTCTTTATCTGTAGCTCCCACTACATCCACTCCCTGAAGAAGGGTTGCACCCGAAAATTCAATTTCTCCACCTCCTGATGCTGCCTGGCTTGCTGTATTCTTCCAGCCTCCTACTTGTCAACTGTATATTCCCCAGGTTATGCTGCATTTGGACATGGATTGTTTCAGTGTCTGAGGAGTCATGAATAGTACTGAACATTGTGCAATCATCCCATTTCTGACCTTACGATGAAGGTAACATCATTGTTGAAGCAGCTGAAGACAGTTGGACCTGGGACACCACCCTGAAGAACTTCAGATGTTTTGGAGCTGAGATGACTGACTTCCATCAATCACAACCATCTTCCTATGTGCCAGGTATGATTCCAACCAGCAGGGAGTTTTCCCCAATAATTGATATCTTCCCCCAGCCCCGCCTCCACTCCCTTATTTATATCTCAGCCTCTTTCCCCCTCCACATTCTTGGTGGAGGATTTATACCCAAAACATCAATTCTCCTGCTCCTGGGATGCTGCCTGACCTGCTGTGCTTTTCCAGCACCACCCTTTTCGACTTTAACTTCTCCAGTATCTGCAGTCCTCACTTCCTCCACCCATTGCTTCCAGTTTTGCAAAGTCTCCTTAATGTCACACCCTGTCAAAAGTGGCTTTTATGTCAAGTGAAATCACTCTCACCTCACCTCTGGAATTCAGTGCTTTTGTCCAAGTTTGAACAAGATTGTAATGAGGTCAGGAGCTGAATGGCTGAGAACCCAAACTGGGCATCAGTGAGCAGGCTATTGCTGAGCAGGTGTTTCTTGATAAAACTGTTATGACACCTTACATCACTTTGCTGATGATCAACAGTAGACTGATGGGCTAGTAATTGGCCAGGTTGAATTTGTTCTGCTTTTCATGTACTAGACATACCAAGAGAATTTTTCACATTGTCAAGTAGATGCCAGTGTTGTAACTATATTGGAACAGCTTGCTTATGGCTGCAGCATGAATCTTCAGTATTATTGCTGGAATATTGAGAGGGCACACAGCCTTTGTAGTATCTATTGCTTCCAAATGTTTCTTGAGATCACATCAAGTGAATAAAATTGGCTGAATACATGTACTGGCTTTTGTGATACTAGGACCGCTGAAGGAGGTCGAGATGGATTATCTACTTGGCACTTCTTCCTGAAGATTGTTGGAAATACTGAAGTTTCATCTCTCCCCCATTACTGAAAATGGGGGTTATTTATGGAGCCTCCTCCTCCGGTAAGTTGTTTAATTGTCCACCATCATTCACGACTAGATGTAGCAAGTCTGCAAAGTTGAAGTCTGTTAGTTTTGGGATTGCTTAGCTCTGCCTATTACTTGCTGCTAATGCTGTTTGGCATGTAAGTAGTCCTATTCGTAGCTTCACCAGGTTGACATCCACTTTTAGGTATGCCTTGTGCTGTTCTTGATATGTCTTCCTGAATTCTTCATTGAACCAAGTTTTCTGTTTCATTTCTCGTGGGAGCCACCCCTGTGCTTTTAAGGACCAAAGGCCTGTAGTAGCAGAGGGAGTTTACACCACGTAAGGAGTGATACTAACTCATCAGATTTGGATTGAAGGAAACAAAATGGCAAAACCAGCCAACCAGTAAACTCATAGTATAGAAAATCACTTTTGTGTTTAAAACAATGTTTGTTTGTTTGAATAGGAGAGCTGTGTGGTTAAACTGACAATATCCATTGACTATCCTCTAAGAAGTGTTTTGAATGCTGGTTATATTTTTTAGACCTGTAGGAATTCATTTGATTGTTGTATCTTAACTTTTATGTCAGGAAATTTCTTTTTTTTTTCATTTTGTAAAAAGCTAGAGGGTTTCTTGGTTACTGGGTCTTGAATTAGAAGTAGAAAGATGGTAAGTCTAATCCTGGCTATTTAAGTTGAAGATCTGTACATAACCGTACCGTAGTTGATCATCTGAATATTTTGCAATGCAGACCTCTCTGATCTGCAATGAGGATTCTGATACAAGGAATTACTGGTGCTTACCACTGATTTCACAATGAGATGATGTATAGAGTAATATATTGATGATCTGTTCAATTAACATTTCTATTTGTAAACCTTCCAATAACTCTTGTATAATGAACAGACATCATGAAGAGGAAGACATAGTGTTAGAAGAAGAAAGAGGCAGAGGTTGGGAGAAAGGCACTCAGCAGCAAGTCATATCGATGCAGGATGTTCAGGTGCAACTGCCCTACCTGAACCTCAGACACAAGCTGTTATAACCCCTGCAAGGTTCATTGGGAATCATTCATTAATCTCCCTCTGGAGCTCATTGAGTATGAACTCCCTTGGTAACAGGCAGTGGCTTTCCCTCTATAAAGTAGACTCTCCTTCCTACTTCTGAGCAAGTAGATCCCAGGTTCAAGTTCTGCTGCTCCAGAAGTGTGTGATATCGTCTCTGAACAAGTTGCTTTAAAGAAAACAAAATAAAACAGACTGTTCCACCACCAATTCCATTTTGATTTAGCTCCTTTCTGCTCTCCCTACCATCACCAAGTTTGATGATTTGTATTGCCCCTAATGGGCTTTGCATGTAAACTCCTAATTGGCTGGACGGGTAAATTACTGGTGGTGGTTAATAGTTTAAAAAGTCACAGTGAGTTGGTGGTGGGCAAGCCATTTGATTGTGGGTGATAACATGTCTAGAGACAAAAATGAAGCAGAGCCTGAGGGAAATTGTGGTGCAGTGGTAGTGTCCCTACTTCTGAGCCAGGAAGCCCAGGTTCAAGTCCATTTGTTCCCAACACTCCCCATCCAACCCCTTTTGATGGCTTGCATGGGCGGCACGGTGGCACAGTGGTTAGCACTGCTGCCTCACAGTGCCAGAGACCCGGGTTCAATTCCCGCCTCAGGCAACTCTCTGTGTGGAGTTTTCACATTCTCCCCGTGTCTGCGTGGGTTTCCTCCGGGTGCTCCGGTTTCCTCCCATACTCCAAAGATGTGCAGGTCAGTTGAATTGGCCATGCTAAATTGCCCGTAGTGTTAGGTTAGGGGTATGGGTGGGTTGCGCTTTGGCGGGGTGGTGTGGACTTGTTGGGCCGAAGGGCCTGTTTCCACACTGTAAGTAATCTAATCTCTGGCTTTGCATGCAATTGTCTGTGTGGATGATTCCTGGTGGTGGTTAACAATTAAAAAGGAAAAAAAATAGTCACATTAATTTGGCAGTGAGAAAGTCATTCTGTTCTGTGTGATAACACTTCTGGGTATTCAAAAATGCAGAGGCCTTTAGAAAGGCTTTTGTGGAGAGTGGTTGTGTCCCTACCTCTGAGCCAGGAGGCCTATGATTAAGTTCCACTTGCTCCAGAGGTGTGTAACATCTCTAGAAAAAATAAAACGGACCCCTTGTGGCACAGTGGTAGTGTTCCTATCTCTGATTCAGGAGGACCAGGGTTTAAGTCCCACCTACTCCAGGTTATATAACATTTTTGAACAGGTTGAATGGAAACATCTATAAAACAGACCAAAGCATTTTGATTTAGTTCCTTCCTGCTTTCCCCAACATCCCCCCCACTCCCCCCGCTCCACTTTGAAGGCTTGCATTCCTGCTAATGATGTTTGCATGTACATTTCTAGTTGGCTACATGGGTGATTTACTGATGGTGGTTAATAGTTAAAAGCAAAAAAAGCAAAGGTCCAAGATGGCGGCAGTCTGAGTGGTCTGCTGTGCTGGGCTCTGTGCCATACCCCCTGGAAAATTGGACCTTTACCCCTCCACATTAACCACCCTGGGAGAAAACATTGCTAATACAAACTTACTGAACATCTGGAGCTGCTAAAATTGTGGTTTAATAGCTTTAAGACCAGGATGAAAGCAAATAAAGGAAAGGGGCTGAAAGGAGTGCAGCAGGCAGGGTACTTCCCTACTACATCGGTGGTGCCTGGAGCCATTGCTCAAACTCGCGGGGCAGCCCCTTTCGATTTAATGGGGCAGCAGCAGTTACTCTTGGAGTTTGCCAAATTCTGAGAAAAGACTGAAGCAGCTGTGGAATCACTATCTGCCACGCTGAAAAAGCACGAGGAGGAAAATCGTATGTTGGACTGTCGAGGCTGTGGAGGAGAGGACTGCGGCATCAGAGACTCTGGTGGACATCTGGGGAGTAAGGATCCAAATGCTGGAAGACCAGGTTTGGGACCTTCAGGAGCAAGTGGATGACCTGGAAAACAAAAGGAGAAGAAAAAACGCACAGCTTGTGGGTCTTTCGGAATGCAAGGAAGGCAAATACCTCGTTGGTTTCCTGGAGAAGTGGCTCCCGACGTTCCTGGGGCTGGAGTTGGAGTCAAACCTGGTGAGTATGGAGTGGGCCCACCACATCGCAATGGGCAGGTCCGATCCGGACCTGCACCCCCTTGTGGTCCCAGTGCAACTCCTGCATTATAAAAGCACAGCACAGTTAGTGATTGAAACAGCAAGAAGACTGTGAAGAGATCCAGATCTGCATCAACAAACACATCGAGTTAGACCTCATCTACCAACTCCTGATATAAGGAACAGGAAGTGACTTCGCCACAGGAAATAACATCACCACAGGAAATGACATCGCCAACCCAAAGAAACCCAAACATATAAATAGAAAGCAGGAATTTTCAGCATTGCTTCACCTGAGGCCCACTACTGTTACCTAGTAGGGTAATGTAACGTCTAGGAATGAACCTTCCAGCTCAGTGAGCAAACCTACATCCAAAATGAATGTTCTTCCTCACCTGTTATATCCCATGAGAATGCTTCTGTTTTTGCTGCCCAGACGAGTATTACTGAGGCTCAATGGTTGGTTAGGTTCTTTTATTTGGTGTCGCAGGTGTCCCCTAATTAAATTTACCAAATTGCAGCTCTTGCAGGGTAAGGGGGCAAGGTGGACCTTCCGGAGTTGAAGAGCTATAAAACAAGCACCTTGTTAGCATAAGTGGGCAACTGGAAACAAGGGGATTCAGGGTTGATTTGGCTTGACGTTGAAGCCTTGCAGTCAAGATGTCCCCTCAGTTAATCTATTATTCATGGATAGGATGACATCTGTGATGAGCAGTGCAAGAATCCAATGCTAAATATGGTGAAAGACTGAAGGATAATGAGGCAAGATGAAGGCAATTGGCCATTTACCCATTGGCCATTAGTAGGAGCCCAAGGATTTAAACCTGGGCCAATGGACTCCAGCTTTAAGTTATGGGAGAATGAGGGAATTTCTTGTTTGGGAGATTTATTCGAGGGGAGGTCTTGATGTCATTTAACCAGCTAAGTCAGAAATATGGATCATCTAACAGGGATCTTTTCCACTACTTTCAGCTAAGGGATTATATACGGAGGAAGATCATGCTCCTGGCTCAATTTTACAAGTCAGATCCAGAGAAAAGAGTGCTCTGGTATATGGGCGTCCTTTCGGTTAGTACTTTGTATCATTTACAGAAGGGACATGCCTTACGGGATTCTGGAGGACGTGGAATCAGGAGCTAGGAAAGGATATTTCATTGGAAGTATAGGAAGATATATGGGAAAATGTAGGGAATGTTTCAGCATGTAACAAAGCGCAGACTTGAAGATTGAAATTAAAGATTTTACACAGGGCTCATATGACGCCGGGAGACTAGCTAAGTTCAAGAGAGGAGCATCACCAGTGTGTCCCAAATATAAAATTAGTAGAGGCACTCTTACACACTGCTATTGGTCATGTTATAAGATCCAGAGATATTGGAGTGCGAGAGTAAGGAAGCTGAAGGACGTCTTGGGGTTTGAAGTTAAAGTGGATTCGATATTTCTTCTTCTGGGGTTGCCAAATTAGCCCTCTCTGGGAGAACACGGGAAGAGATTGTGTAATATTCTTACCCACTGTGCGAGGAAGAACATTTTAATGAATTGGACATTGGAAAAACCCCCAGGTCTATGGGATGGCGCAGGCTCCTGATGGAGCATCTCTCCCAAGACTACGTCAGAAATATGGTGCACCACAAATCGGAGCAGTTTTACAAGATGTGGTGGCCCTTTCTAAATTATATTGACGCAGACTTGTCAGCAATATTAATTAGGGCCATTGGACAGCTATGGGAATCAGTCCCGGGCGTCTGTGGGGCCCTGGGAGGGGGAGGCTGGTGGAAAATACAGGTACAATGACTCGTGCTCCCAGGGATGGGAGCCTCAGTGGGGGTGTGGTGAGTGAAATAGAATAAAGTGATGTGATATAATTTAATTTAAGTTAATTTGCATTCAGTTTAATTTACTTTTTATTTAGCTTGTTTGCAGTTTAGTTTAAGTGGATATTTTTGTTCTGGTAGAATAATAGGTAGTTCATTACTAATAGATGCAGTACATTGTTGTACTGCATCTATCTTTCTGTATTTTGATATTGTTCATTTTTGGATGTAGATGTTCTGTAAAAGATTTGAAAAAGTTTCTAATAAAAATATTCATTAAGAAAAAGTCACGGTGATAAAAAATAACATACTCACGGATGGGTCTCCAGAACTGTTTGACCTGGGTTGGGGCTAGTTCATGTACGTCACGGATAGTGGCTCTGTTTTGATAAATAGTGTTCCATTCCAGTCCCCCAGTCAAACTTCCTGAGTTATTACACAAGCCAATATAAATATCTGCGATTCAATAAGCTTGTTGTTACTGATATCTGTCATTTGTGGCAGCCACGCCTGGGAGACTTCAGGGCTGTACTAATGATCTTTTATATGAATTGCTCTTTCTATATTTGGAGACATTTGTAATATCTTGAAGTCTGTAACTCACTCTTGTGTAAGAGCAGTCATTAGGCCTCTCGAGATTGCTAACTAAATTTCATTTTGTCTTGCCAGAATGAAGCATGTAGATTTAAAATGTGATTTTGCTTGGATTGCAGACTGCCCCAGAGTGCATTCATGTCATGTTGTCAGAGCTGGATGTCAACAATATCATGGAGCAGAATTAAAAAGGATTTCATCTTTAAACTTGCAGCTGCTGTGTGTCCATGTGCTGTGAATCATGCTAGTCAGTTGCCAATATCCTAGCAGCAATCATAATATGGTAGTTCACTCAGTCAGTTGCCTTGATCCACCTCAAAACCAAATGGGATCTTTGATTACGTTGGTTGCTTCCAGGAGGCAGTGGGAAGTACAGATGGAGTCAATGGACGGATGGCTGGTTTGTGTTCAAGACTCTCTGTAGCTTCTTGAGGTCTTGGGTACAGCAGTTGCCGAAACAAACTGTGATGCACCCAAGTAGGATGCTTTCTATGGTAAATCTATAAAAATTGGTAAGAGTCTTTGTGGACATGCTGAATTTCCTTAGCCTTGTGAGGCAATAGAGGCATTGTTGTGCTTTCTTAACCATTGCATCAATGTAGGCAGACCAGCACAGATTATTGGTGATCATCATTCCCAGATCTTGACACTGTGGACAATCTCCACCTCAACATCATTGATGCTGATAGGGGTGTGCCTTCCACTCTACTTCCTGAAGTCTATGACCAGGTCCTTTGTTTTGCTGATGTTGATAGAGAAATTGTTACCTCTACACAATGCCGCTAAGCATGCAATCATTTTTCTGTACTCTGTGTCGGCTTTGTTTGAGATCTGACCTACAACGGCGGGGTCATCAGCAAACTTGTAAGTGAATTTGGGGCAGAACTTGGCCATACACTCATAGTGTACAAGGGGTACAGTAGGGGGCTGAATACACAGCCTTGTGAGGCATTGCATCCCCCCCACATGTGCGGAACCTGCATATGGTAAAAGCCATGCTGCTACTGAAATTTCCATATTGCTTTTCAATCTGCTGGAAAAAAAAGCACTTTCACTGCTTGGACTGCACAGAACACACCTTGCACTCAACATTGTGAGTATTAAAATTTATGGTGGTCTGCTGCATGGTGCAAGAGACCTCGTTATCACCTGAATTTGAGTATAAGCAGTTGAGGAGGAGAAAGAAGAAGGCAAACTTGATAGTCACTTTCTGACTGTAGTGTCAATGATGAACACTACTGAGTGCAATACCAGTAATTGCAAAGTGAATTCCTCATTATCAAAAGTCCCATGTCTTATTTTTGTCATTTTTTTAAAAATGTCCACTTAGCCACAATACAAAATTCATCGCAGTTTTTGTACTTATCCAGGAGAAGTAGACATTTCTGGCTAGGCCAGCATTCACTACCTGTCCCTAATTGCTCTTGAGAAGGTGAAGGTAAACTATCTTCTTAAACCATTGCAATCCATGTGGTGAAAAATTGGTGTGATATTTCCAAGTCGAGAGTCTGGTGCTGGAAAAACACAGCAGGTCAGGCAGCATCTGAGGAGCAGGAAAATCAACATTTTGGGCATAAGCCCTTCATCAGGAATGAGACATTTCCAAGTCAGGATAGTTGTGACTCAGAGGGAGTTTATACATGGTGGAGTGTTTGGGTTTAGAAGATGTTTTTGAAAAATTCTTGGTGGGTTGTTGAAGTGTATTTTGTTTGTAGATGATATACACTGCAGCCAAGAAGCACCAGAACTGGAAAGGTGAACATCATAGATTAGCTTTAACCCATGCTTGCAAGTTATGACTTTGGGTGCCCAAATAATGTGTACAGTGCAGTTAATGGTGGGTATGTACACAAAGCAACACTTCAGCATGCAATCAACAGAAGTTAATGTTGGAAATTGGGGTCCCTTTAAAATTAGATTACTTAGTGTGGAACCAGGCCCTTCAGCCCAACAAGTCCACACTGACGCGTAACCCATCCCCCTACATCTAACATTACGGGCAACTTAGCATGGCCAATTCACCTAACCTGGATAGTGGGAGGAAACCAGAGCACCTGGAAGAAACCCACACAGACACGGGGAGAATGTGCAAACTCCACACAGAGAGTTGCCTGAGGCAGGAAATGAACCTGGGTCTCTGGCACTGTGAGGCAGCAGTGCTAACCACTGTGCCACCCTAAATTTTTCTAGTTTTTTTTGTGTAGCAGGAGTCACCCTACAACAGCTGCTACTACAGCAATAAGCCTTCCCCAAATATAAACACATTTCTAGTAAATAACGATGAAAGAAAAGTATAAGAAAGGTCACAAAAATGACCAGGATCACTAAAGTCATGATGTCCCATTGTACTGAGGTCAAAGATTTATCTTGTCATATGTATCCTGTTATCAATGCACTATTTAGGAAAATAAGTTTTGTTCTTGGAAAAAGTGACAACTGACACTCAGATGAAGATGGACAAGGAGGTCATGAGTAATTGTTCTATGTTCATTGACTAAAGGAGTCAGACAAGTGATTGATACGGCTTAGATTATCGTGGTAAAATGTTCCAATGTGATTCATAGAGGCTTAAGCATAAAAGAAATGAATTATTAACAGAATTAACCAAATTTAGGTCAAAGAGATGGATTTCAAACAGAACATAAAAGGATATGGGGAGACAAATAGTTTATGGAGGGAATTTGAGATTTGTAGTGTCTGGGTAGCTGAAGGCATGGCCTTAAGATGTGCCAATGAGGCATGTAAGAGCCCACTGGGAGCAGCTGGAAGGCATAAGGCTGTTGAAGGTCATAATGACAGGAACAGGGCAAAGCCATTAGTTGAGCATTTTTTTTCTGAAACATCAGAGCTGAAGAGTGATATTTGAATGGTACTAGGAACAGAATTAAATGTGACTAGAAAAGTTTAGGAAGTGTTTAAGTTCATAGAGGATTGAAGATTAAAGTCAATCCAAGAAAGTTTAAAATTATCAAGTCTGGAGGTAACAAAGAGATGGATGCTGATGTCAGTAACAGGTGGCAGTCCAAGGTGTTGGTGCCTGTTATTACATGGTGGAAATATATACTGTTTGTGATCAACAAGGTATGAGTTTAGTAACTCTGTTTGATACTCAGTTCATTCATCTTGAGACAGTGGCTGGGAGGTGGGCAGAATCCAAAGGCAAGGATGCAAGGTTTATGGTAGGTAATGAAAACAATAGCTTTTATTTTCCTGATCTTCAATTAGATGAAATTGAATTCCATCCAAATTCAGTCAAACAGTCTGATGAGACAGAATAGTGAAAGATGTTGAATGAAGTGATAAAGAAACAATTCTGGAAGTCATTAGCATACCACTGAAGCTCACCTGATGGACATAGGTGATACCACTGTTATGAAGGTGTAGAGGTGTGCACTGTACCTTTAAGAGAAACTGGAAGCTGGCATGGACTTAGAAAGGCACACACTTTGCTGAAGAATTTAAAATGTAACATTTGACTGTGAAACCAATTGTATAGCTGAATTGCCTTGATACAACAATGAATTTAAATTCGACCAATTAGTTTAAATCATACCCCAGATACCAAAACCTAATCAAATTTGAATTTAGTACTTTGATAACATCAAACCAATGAAATGGTCCGATGTTTTGGGCTATAAAACCAGACATTTTGAATAGCTAGGGGGAGAACTGCCAAGAAAAACCAACAAGTAGAGACAGCTAGCCGAATAGCTCTCTGAAAGGTACCTGTTCATATGAAAGACCTGTGAAGCAAAATACTGAAGAAAAGGCAACAGTGGAAAATCTGCAGAGGAAGATACAAAGAGACAATTTGACAGCTGGCTGGTTTTGAAATTTGATTATTTTTTGTAAATCTTAATCAGGATTTTTATTGGACCAGTATCGTGGAGTGGGAGGTAAAAGATGGGTTTAAGGGAAAGAAGTTGTAAGTAGTTGTTTACTGTTTCTTTTAGACTTAAAGAATAAAAATATTAATTTTTACTTTAAATAGTGACCTCTGGGATAGTTCTTTGCCTCTCAAAATTTAACAGATTATGGTGCGCGGTGAGCTTCTCTGTGTGTCAGGTTTAAATTAGCAGAGGGGTTTACTCCGTGTCATAACAACCACTAAAGGACAATATTAGGCTGAGGGAGTGGAAGGTACTAAAGATAGATACTTGGAGATATTAATATGACCTACCATGTTAAAGGCCGAAGAGAGGGTGACAAGGTAAAATGCATCACAACCACATCACAGGATACCATATTGGCACTGTGGCTGGACTGGAAACGTGATTGGAGAGATTTAAATAAAGATTTGTGTAAAAGATATGCATTGTTTTAAAAAGAAAAGCATGTTTGAATACCTTGGTAAAGAAAGGGGAAATGGGGTGATAATTTGCAATAGCAATGGATGAAATGTGTCTTTTTTCTGAGGAAGGGATGATAAAGAGGTTTCAATCGAGATAACAACAGCATCTGAGTGGAGAGAACCATTTATAGTGCTGATAAGCATAGGAACAAGGAAGGAAAGTTCGTTTGTCTACAGTTTCATAGGAATGGAGTCAAGAAATCATGAGGAAATGACTTACAGACAAGAATTATTTCAGGGAAGGCATGAGAGGAGATAAGAGAAGCACCAGAAATATATAGAACAAAGGCACAGAGACACAGAAGATCAGAAGTAGGCCTCTCAGCCTTTTTGAGTCTGCTTTGCCATTCACTTAGATCATGTCCGATCATCTAACTTACTGCCATTTTCTCATACTATCTCCATATCTGTTAATATTATTAGTCTTCAGAATTCTATTGGTTTCCCTCTTCTAAGTGCTCAATAATCAAATTTCCCCAACTCTCAGAGGTAGAGAAATCCAAAGATTCACTGTCTTCTGAGTAAAGAACAAAGAACAAAGAAAATTACAGCACAGGGACTGGCCCTTCGGCCCTCCAAGCCTGCTCTGATCCAGATCCTCTATCTAAACCTGTCTAGGAGAAAGTGAGGACTGCAGATACTGGAGATCAGAGTCGAGAGTGTGGTGCTGGAAAAGTACAGCAGATCAGGCAGCAACCGAGGAGCAGGAGAATTGACGTTTCGAGCATAAGCCCATCTTCAGGAAACCTGTCGCCTATTTTCTAAGGATCTGTATTTCTCTGCTCCCTGCCCATTCATGTATCTGTTTAGATACCTAATAAATGACACTATCGTGCCTACCTCTACCACCTCTGGTAGCAACGTGTTCAAGGTACCCACCACCTCTGCGTAAAGAACTTTCCACGCATATTTCCCTTAAACACTTCCCCTCTCACTTTGATGAACTTGCGACCCCTAGTAATTGAATCCTCAGCTCTGAGACAAAGCTTCTTGCTATCCATCCTGTCTATATCTCTCATGATTTTGCAGATCTCAATCAGGTATTCCCTCAACCTCTGTTTTTATAATGAAAATAATCCTAATCTGCTCAACCTCTGGTCATAGCTAGCGCCCTCCATACCAGGCAACATCCTGGTGAATCTCCTTTGCACCCTCTCCAAAGCATTCAAGTCCTTCTGGTAATGTGGTGACCAGAACTGTATGCAGTATTCCAAATGTGGCTGAACCAAAGTCTTTATACAACTGTAACATGACCTGTCAACTCTTGTACTCAATACCCTGTCCAATGAAGGAAAGCATGCCGTAATGCCTTCTTGACCACTATATTGACCTGTGATGCCACCTTCAGAATACAATGGACCTATACACCCAGATCTTTACACACATCATTTACTTTATAGTTCGCTCTAGAATTGTGTCTTCTAAAATACATCACCTTGCATTTGCCCAGATTGAACTCTATCTGCCATTTCTCCACCCAACTCTCCAATCTATCTATATTCTGCTGCATTCTCTGACAGTCTACTTTATTTGCCGCTACTCCACCAATCTTAGTTTCATCTGCAAACTTGCTAATCAGACCACCTATACCTTCCGCCAGATCATTTATGTATATCACAAACAACAGTATATTGCCTATACCTCCCCGCTCACCTCCATCCAAGACCCCAAAGGGTCCTTCCACAAATGGCAGAGATTTTCCTCCACATCCAAACTCCTCATCTACTGTGTCCGTTGCTCTCAATGTGGTCTTCTCCAAACTGGGGAGACAGGACGCCAACTTGTGGTACGTTCCAAGGGCTGTTGATGTCATATACATGGGCTTTTAGTAAGGTTCCCCATGGTAGACTAATAGAGGAAGTGAGGAATGATGGTGTGCAGAGTGTTCTAGCTAGGTGGATAAAGAACTGGTTGAGTAACAGGAGACAGAGAGTAGTAGTTGAAGGGAGTTTCTCGAATTGGAGAAAGGTGACCAGTGGTGTTCCACAGGCGTCAGTGTTGGGGCCACTGTTGTTTGTGATATACACAAATGATCTGGAAGAGGGCACAATTGATATGATAAGCAAGTTTGCAGATGACACGAAGATTGGTGGAGTAGCAGAAAGCATAAGGGACTGTCAAAAAATACAGGAGGATATAGACAGACTGGAGAGTTGGGCAGAAAAGTGGCAGATGGAGTTCAATCCAGACAAATGTGAGGTGATGCATTTGGGCAAATCTAATTCTAGAGTGAATTATATATTAAACGGAAGAGCGTTGGGAAAAGTTGATGGGCAGAGAGATCTGGGAGTGCAGGTCCATTGTACCCTGAAGGTTGCTGCACAGCTGGATAGAGTGGTCAAGAAGGCATATAGTATGCTCGCCTTCATTGGATGAGGTATTGAGCATAAAAGCTGGCAAGTCATATTAAAATTGTACAAAACATTGGTTCGGCTGCATTTAGAATAATGTGTACAGTACTGGTCGCCGCATTCCCAAAAGGATGTGGACACTTTGGAGAGGGTGCAGAGAAGGTTTACAAGGATGTTGTCTGGTATGGAAGGTGCTAGCTATGAAGAGAGGTTGAGTAGGTTAGGTTTGTTTTCATTAGAAAAAAGGAGATTGAGGGGGGACCTGATTGAGGTTTACAAAATCTTGAAGGGTATAGACAGGATGGATAGAGACAAGCTTTTTCCCAGGGTGAAAGATTCAATAATGAGAGGTTATGCTTTCAAGATGAGAGGTGAAAAGTTTAAGGGGGATACACACGGCAAGTACTTTACATAGAGAATGGTGAGTGTCTGGAATGCATTGCCAGCAGAGGTGGTAGAGGCAGGCACGGTAGATTCATTTAAGATGCGTCTGGACAGATGCATTAGTAGGTGGGAAGCAGAGGGATGCAGATGCTTAGGAATTGGGAGACAGGTTTTGACAGTAGGTTTGGATCGGCTCAGGCTTGGAGGACCAAAGGGCCTATTCCTGGCCTGTAACTTTTCTTTGTTCTTTGTTTTTTGTTCTTTGTTTCAGAGAAAATCTCTGGGACACATGCACTAAACAACCCCACCTCCATGTGGCCAAACATTTCAACTCCTCCTCCCATTCCGCCAAGAACATGCAAGTGCTGGGCCTCATCCATCACAAAATCCTAGCCACCCAACAACTGGAAGAAGAAAACCTCATCCTCCACCTTGGGACCCTCTAACCACATGGAATCAATGTTGATTTCATCAGTTTTCTCATCTCGCCTCACCTCACCTTATCCCAGATCCAACCCTCCAACTCGGCACCACCCTCTTGAACTGTCCCACCTGTTCATCTTCCTTGCCACCTATCCATTCCACCCTTCAGTCCAACCTATCACCATCAACCCCCCACCTTCATCCACCTATCGCATTCCTAGCTACCTTCCCTCCAGCTCCACCTCCCTTCCATTTATCTGTCAGCCCCTTTCCCCCACTAACCCCTACACACATTCCTGATGAAGAGCTTATGATCAAAACTTTGACTCTCCTGCTCCTCAGGTGCTGCCTGACTGGCTGTTTTTCCAGCGCCACACTTTTTGACATTGATTTACAGGGTTTAGTTAGTGAGCAGTGTCAGTAGCTGAGAATGGTCTTTGATTGCAGGATGATAATAATTGCATGGGAGTGTTGTTCAATGTTGTTGTGTTGTTGCTAGCACTACATGTTCAGATGTGTGAGACATTGCGTGATGAGGTATTATGTTATAGGCTATCTTTATTAACTCACTCAACAGCTCGCTACATTCATTAATACTGGGTTCCCACTCATTCATTCATCACCCTTTACTAACCTGTTATTTACTATAGCATGGTTTCTTTCATTCTTTCATAAAGCCACAGTTCTGTAGTATCCAAATTTAAAAACAAACCTTTCAAATCCACCACCACATTTCCACACCTTATCAGCCCGTAGTACAAACTCAGCATACAGAACAATAGCATCCTCATCAAGTCTCCATGAAGCATTACTTGTTAAATACCTTTTAACTGGGTCATTATCACTTAAAGAATCTAACTGACAAAATGGCACTTTAATGAAATTGCATGAATGAATGAAACTCATTCCGCAAATTGTAAATACATCTCACCACACAGCTGCAGTAATCAGTGTAACATTCTTTATTCTTTTATTATGATTTCTACGCATTTAGAGCATATAGGCCTAGTATTTTTACTAACATTTACTCATTTAAAGGACAAAAAGACTGATACCTCTTGATTATACAAGCAAACTGGACAGACACCCTTAATCCCATCAGAAGTCACAGCCAGCATTTAGCACATGTTTTAACCCATCTCCTGTCTCCCAGGACTGAAACTCTTCAAATCTTTGTGTACTATAGAATGGAATTTTCATATATGCAAGAACTGTGTATAAAGAGGATTTTCTAAGAACTGTATTTCAGGATTCTATTGCTGCCTTGAACTTGTGCTGTGGCCGCTGAATGAAGTGGCTATTTTTGCTACTCACTGATTTTGATCATTATTTGAAAACAATTCCACAGGTGTCTGCAATCATGAGATTGGAAAGTTTGAACACATCTGTGCTCCTTGAGTGCATGAACCATCGTGTAAGTATATGACTATTCATGGGACAATACAGTGTTGAAGGAGTGCTAAGACAAGCTGAGACATAAAATTAGACAATCATTTGCTTTTTCTTGGTGATGTAAGATTTAACAACAGTGATGATTTTGAACAGTTATGCTGTCCTACCTCATATGGACTGTTGACCCTGTTCTTTCTCCTCAGAACCTGCCAATTGATGGTAACTATGCGAAAGTGAGGACTGCAGACTGGAGATTAGAGTCGAGAGTGTGGTGCTGAAAAAGCACAACAGGTCAGGTAGCATCCGAGGAGCAGAAGAATCGACGTTTCGGGTAAAAGCCCTGTTAGGCTATCTATTGAACATATTTAGGTCAACCACATTTACACTCTCCAACAGATGGTGAGGAATGAATCGTCTCCATTCTTTTAACCTTCTTGGTTGACTGCAACAAAAACTTTAAAACTACTTTTAGCATGCAGCTATATCTCACTCCTATAAAATGCAGTTCATTAGTTCACCAGAATCAAATAAGCAGCCAAATGCAAGGTTTTCTTGTCTGTGAGAAGAGCAATTTTATCCCTTGCTAAACCTGAGAAAAATAATGAACACATGAAAATGAACACACATACATACACACACAACACTGGTATAACATTTTAAAAAGGGGAAATTCACTCTCTTCATTCTAACTTGCATTCAAAACCTGTTTTGGGAATGACAGCTGGACCTGTTCCTGTGACTGTCAAGGTTTCAATCCTTCACTGCCCACTTCTGTTATCCATGTGCCAGATTCAGGCATTTTTCCAAATTTGATTTCTAGTCAGTTAGTGGGTGATAACATGATGCTTGTTTCCTTTAAGACGTCTTGACTGGCATTCTGCATTGCACTCTCTCTGAACTTTACATCAAACCAATTGGACAAGTTAAGGTTTGAAACCTGGTTCAGTTCCCATATTTTCTCAGTGGGTAACTTTTTAATACCCCATCTGTGTGTTCCTGATAGATCCCACCAGTGGTATCTGCTGTTGGTACATTCTCTCCCTTTTTTCCCTTTAAGTTGGAAATGGGACTTCCCTGAGTGTGTTCCATTTTTCCTGGAACACTACAGCCAACAGACAGATATTCACTTCTGTTATTCATCACTGTGGCCTTTTTACTAACTGTGGTTTCAATTTCCACATTTTCCTGACCTGTCTGAGAACTTCTCTAGTCCTCTTTTAAATGTACAATGAAATTATCTGATCTGTGCTAACATAGAATCATACAGTTGTACAAACAGGGAAACAGACCCTTTGGTCCAACTTGTCCATGCCAACCAGTTATCCTAAATTAATCTAGTTGCGTTTGCCAGCATTTGGTCCATATCATTCTAAACCCTTCCTATTCAGTTGACTTTTAAATGTTGTAATTGTACCAGTCTCCACCACTTCATCTGACAGTTCATTCCATACACACACCACCATCTGCGTGGAAAAGTTGCCCTTGGGTCCTTTATGTATCTTGCCCCTCTCGCCTTAAACCAATGCTCTCTAGTGTTGGTCTCCTCTAAACTGGATTCTGTCATGCCCTTCATGATTTTAGAAACTTCTATAAGATCACTTCTCAGCCTCTGATGCTCCAGGGAAAACAGCCCCAGACTATTCAGCCTCTCCCTATAGCTCAAACCCTCCAAACCTGGCAAAGTCCTTGTAAATATTTTCTGCAATCCTTTCAAGTTTAGCAACATCTTTCCTATACTGGGGAGAACAGAACCGATCACAGTATTCCAAAAGTGGCCTAACTAATGGCCTGTACAGTCACAACAAAACATCCCAACTCCTATACTCAATGTACTAACCAATAAAGACAAGTATACCAAACGCCTTCTTCAATACCCTGAGACTCCACCTTCAAGGAACTGTGAACCTGCACCCCAAGGGTGAGTTCACAACACCCTATATTTGGCCTCACAAAAATGCAACGCCTCATGTTTTTCTAAATTTAACTCCATCTGCTATTCCTCATCCAATCAGGTTCTCACTGTACTCTGAGATAGCCTTCTTCACCTTCCACTACACAACCAAACCTGGTGTTATCTACAAACTTACTAACTATTCTTCCTATATTCACGCCAAAAACATTTATATAAATGACAAAATGCAGTGGACCCAGCACCAATCCATGCAGCACACCACTGGTCACAACCTCCAGTCCAAAAAAGACCCTCCACTATCATCCTTTGTCCCCTACCTTCAAGCTAATTTTGTATCTAAATGGATAGCACTCCCTGGATTCCATGTAATCTAACCCTGCTAACCAATCTACCATGCGGAACCTTGTTGAACGTCTTCCTGAAGTCTTGTGTTACCTTCCTTAGCTCTTTCTTACCTTCTTTTAAGTTACTGTCCAAACTCCTTTTGATTTTGTCTCGACCCTTTCTGATACTGAAGTAAACTGAATTAATTGAATTTATTGTCACATGTACCGAGGCACAGTGAAAAACTTTATCTTGCGAGCAATACAGGCAGATCACATAGTTAAATAGCATAGACAAGTAAATCATAGGTAAACAGTGGCAAAAACAAAATCACAGGTACAGGTGAATGCTAAAAGTTTGTGAGTCCACTCAGTATTCTAACACCAGTAGGGTAGAAATTAACATGCACTAGCTGGTTTTGAAACAGTTTTTACCCTGTTGTTAGAATACTGAATAGAGGTTTTCATTTTACAGTGTCTCTAGATTGACCTTAAATGTTTACGGAAGATAGCTTGCTGTAAACCAAATCATTCAGGAGTAAAATATTTATTCCTGTCATTTGCAAACTTAGAACAACACCCACAGTTACTAGGTACACAGCATGTTCACTCTGCAAGTAAACTTTAACCAGTGGCAACTCATACCAAACTCAAATTTTAAATCAGTTTCTCTCTCCACAGATGCTGCCAAACCCATTGAGTTTCTCCAGCATTCTCTGTGTGAATGCAGCAGAGTGCAAATTGGAAACCAAAATAAGAACAGAAAATCAGATGCACAATCAGCCAAAAGTAAGAAGGAATCCCTGACATCACTGTTAAGAAGCTTAGACCAATGTGTTTGTGACTAATTACTATTTGAAATGGTAGTAGGGAATGACAATGTTATAAAAGATTTAAGATTGCTTCAATGTGTTGAAGTCGTTTCTGTGTCTTTGAGAGTATACGTGTTCAGAATGAGTATGTTCTGTCACATTATATTTTACTTCAAGATGTTTTTGCTGGGCATTGGTTATGAGAAGTGTAGAAATCTGGAAAATTTATCCACACATATGGATCAACATAAATGTTATGTAGAACACGTGCAGATTCAGTTACTCATGGTTAGTTGTATGTGCACCAACAATCAAAATAGTAACAAGTTGCTTCCTGAGGATCCCTACCAAGGGAATAGAGTCAAAGAAAAGCAGGGGAAAAACTCACTGCTGACTGGAGTCAGACCGAGCACAAGGGAAGATAGTCATCTATTTTCTGGAAATCTCTGCAGGAGCTCCTCAGCTGAGTGTCCTAAGACCACACTATCTTCAGTTATTTCAGCAATGAACATCCCTCCCTAGGAACTCAGGAATTAGGAGTGGGAATAGGCAATTCAGCCCTTATAGCCCCCTCCACCATTTAGCATGATCATGGCTGATGTTATTCTGGTCTCAACTCCACTCCCCTGCCTGCTCCTCATAGACTTTTAGCCCACTTTTCATCAGAAACATATCTATTTCTTTCTTGAACCTGTTGATTGATTCAGTCTCAACAGCAGTCAGAGACAGCCAATTCCACAGATTCACAACCCTCTGAGAGAAGTAGTTTCTCCTCATCTCAGTTTTGAACCTACCTCCTCTCACTCTATATGATCTCTTGTTTGACACTGTCCCACAGGAGGGAACATCTGTTCAACATCCACCTTATCAATCCCCTTTAGCATTGTATACCTCAATCGGATGCCCCCATCATTCTTCTGAACTCCAGCGAGTATAAGTCCAAGGTATTCAACCACTCCTCATATGACAGCCTTTTCATCCCTGGAATCAATCTGGTGAACCTTCTCTCAACTGCCTCCAGTGCCACCACATCCTTCCTCAAGTAAGAACCCAAAACAGGATACAATACTTGAGGTGTGGTCTCACCAACACCTTATATAATTGTAACAGCACTTCTTTACTTTTATACTCTAGTCCTTTTGCAATAAATGCCAGGATTCCATTTGCCTTTCTTATTATATGCTGCACTTGCATACCCACTTTCTGTGATTCATCAGATCAGAAGAGGGAATGTTTGCTGATGATTGCACAATGTTTGTATTTCCTCAGATACTGAAATAGTCCATTGCCAAATGTATCAAGAGTTGGAGGATATTTAGAATTAGGCTGACAAGGAGCAAATAACATCCATGCACACAAGTGTCAGGTAATGACCATCTATGGGAAGAGACAATTTGACCTTGAAATTCAATGGCACTACCATGTGTAAAGTCTCCACTGTCAACATCCTGGGGGTTACCATTGAATAGAATGGACTAGCCATTTCAGACAATGGCAACAAGAACAGGTCAGAGCCTTGGAATCCTGCAATGAATAACTCACCATCTGCCAACTCAAAGCCTGTTCACTATCTGCAAGATACAGGTCAGGAGTGTGATTGAATACTCCCTGCTTGACTGAATGAGATCAGCTCCAACAATATTCAAGAAGTTTGACATCATCCAGGGCAAACCAACCCTCTTGATTGGCATCACATCCACAAATATTCATTCTCTCCTCCACAACGTTTAGTGGCAGCACCATCTACAAGATATTCACCAAAGTTCCTTAGACAACACCTTCCAAAGCCATTACCAGTGCCACCTAGAACAACAAGGGAAGCAGCTACATAGAAACCACAACTTGCAAATTCCCCTCCAATCCACTCATTATTTTGACATGGAAATATGTTGCCATTCTTTTAGTGGTGCTGGGTCAAAATCCTGGAAATGATTCCCTAACAACGTTGACGGTGTTCCAACACCCTATGGACCACAGTGGTCCAAGAAAGGAGCTCACCATCACTTTCTTAAGCGTGATTAAGACAATAAATGCTGTCCGAGTCAGTGAAACCCACATCCACTGAATGAAGGAATGAGAGTATTGCCCTTTATTTTCATTTATCAACAGTTTGTAAAACACACTAGTGATCTGAATTTTGTTGGTTAGAGATATATTGGTACATATGTCATTATGTCGTGTTTGCAGCGCTGCAAGTGTTATAATCTCAGCCAATGTTACAGCTAAACAAGTCAGATCTCAGAATTAA
Source organism: Chiloscyllium punctatum (assembly GCF_047496795.1). Taxonomy (NCBI): domain Eukaryota; kingdom Metazoa; phylum Chordata; class Chondrichthyes; order Orectolobiformes; family Hemiscylliidae; genus Chiloscyllium; species Chiloscyllium punctatum. The sequence continues at coordinate 30,964,239 of NC_092765.1, forward strand.
ATCAGACTGAATAAACCAATTATTTTTTATTTAATGTTATGATTATTCACTCTCACAAAGCACTCAAGGCCACTGATATTCTTTCACTATAAAACACAAGTTTATAATGCAAAAAAAACTTATTTGAATATAGAACATAGTGTGAAAATTTTTAAAACACATAGCGACCTAAAGGCTCAACTGTTCCACAACACTATCAGTTTCTGGTGATTCATATCTGAAGACATCACTCTTCAAGATCAAACCTTTGGGCCTGGTTTAAGTGCTTCTCCCTAGTCCTGTCCTGTGAACTGTGATGTCTTCTTAGATGAATAGTCACCAAACTAAAAGTCTTTATTTTCTCAGTTATTTTTAGTAATCTGCCAAATTTCAACCAAATGCTCCTGGTCTGGACAGTTCCCAAGTTAAATGTTTACACCATAGTAACTGAGCCTTGTCTGAACTGTCCTATGTGCCTTTTTGGGAGACAAACTAAAGAATTTTATTAGCTGGTACCTATGGGACCAGGAGTGTACCGGTGACCAAATATTCCGGTTGATCAAGGGGTTCACATAATCAATGTGAAAACATACACTACGTCATAGAAACGTAATCCAGGAGGTGTACACATTACTGTTATACTTTATGCATACCATAAATCACTGAAGTAATAATACAACTTTGCCTTAAATAATACTTAGTGACAGAAAGCTTTCTCACTTGCACCCTCAACTGACTAGCCTGATATCGTGGAGATTGTGGTAATACAGTAAACCTCTAGGATTTCAGGTTTATAATTTTTGCCGGTTTAGTGAGAGTGCCAGTTCACAAGGTGCTGGTTAAAGCAAAGTTTGCCATACATTTATTTCTGACTCCAATCAGGCTACCTCTAAATAAAAACCAAAAGAACTGCGGATTCTGTAAATCAGAAACAAAAGCAGAAGTTACTGGAAAAGCTCAGCTAATCTGGCAGCATCTGTGAAGAGAAATCAAAGTTAATGTTTCGGGTCCAGTGAGTCTGTTAAGTCTGGTTTCTCTTCACAGATGCTGCCAGACTGGCTGAGCTTTTCCTGGCTTGCCCTAAAAACGCCCTAAAAGCTTTTAACTCTAGATTTTCTAAGCCTAAAAATTAATCCTTAATTGTTCCAAATCAAAAACAAGGTAACATCTTAAAATGTTTACTGTCCTGTGGTAAACCCCACAGTAATACTCCTTGCAGTCAGGTACTTTCTGATGCATACTTGGTTTCAGAAAGGATTCTCTGGGACTCATGATTTAGAGATGCCGGTGTTGGACTGGGGTGTAAAACGTTAAAAATCACACAGCACCAGGTTATAGTCCAACAGGTTTAATTGGAAGCACACCAGCTTTTGGAGCACTGCTCCTTCATCAGGTGGTTCATCTCTGGGAGGAACTTTTCAAGGCTCTGAGGATGTTGGTTGTGGTGAGATTTGTGGAAGAATCTGGTGTCAATGTCAGGAGCAACTCACGCCACCTTTTATATTTTTCACAAGTGAACTGATGAGATTCTCACTGGGCAGTGGTGAGTTACTAATTGACTCATTGCTAGTTAAATACCTTGTTAACAGGCCAGCTTGCCTCATTAATATTCAGCCTCCCATCATATCAAACTCTTACCTTCTATGTCTCAATAGTAAAGCCTCAGATACTGTATGTACAGGTGTCCCCTGCTATCTGAAAATAGAGCTTTCCTATGAAACCGTTCGTAAGCCGAAATGGTATAAAGCAAAGAAGCTTTAATAAATTACCAGTAATTTATATGGAAACATTTTTGCGCGTTCCCAGACCCAAAAGATAACCTAACAAATCGTAACAAATAACACATAAAACTTAAACTAACACTAATATATAGGAAAGTCCATCAGAGTTTGGGGTGATGGGAGGTACAGGAGACTGGCGTGTAAGAGAGAGAGGAAAGGGGACATCTAAAGCACAGATGCTCACAGACACAATTCAAAGCTCTGGTGGCTTGTTGCTGAGATGCTGAGTGTAGTTCCCGGGGAAGGCGCCTGGTGGCGCCACTCTGGAACATTTGAGGAAATGCCCAGAATTTGAGAGGACACAAGGAGAGAAAATTGTGTCTAGGAGGCAGGATAATCTGGGTTAAAAAAAGGATCTTCTCCAATGGAATTTGTTACCAAGCTGTTTAGAAGGATTTAAGCTCTGCAACAATAACCTAATCAATCTGCAGCATCGAGTGAATATCTAATGTAAATACTTTATTCTGCTAAGCTGTGCTTTTCATTATTTTATAAAAATTGTTGGCAGTAGAATAAAGTTCCATGTTTTATAATTTTTATACAATGCATGTGTTTAACTCATCTATTACAATCACTTAAACTTCTATGCGCATCCTAAATAATTCAAAATCGCTACTGAGGGATATATTAAACTCAGGGAATTATCTGGGCACCATTGTTAATAGTAGGTTACTATGATGTTGTATTCCATGGAAACTGTCAACGAGGTAAGAGTATATTTCACATTTCCCATGTTATTGATTTTTTTCACATTGCAGATTGTAGTAGAGGGTACACATATAGACATCCGGATCTGGCCACAAATCCCATTGCCTTTGTAAAATGATGCAGTTTTCAATTTCTGAGTGTTCTTTAACCAAATGCAATAAATATCCAAATAACCGTCATTTATCCAGCACTAATGGCATTTCTTTTCATGACAATCCATGTCATTAATATTGTTTAAATGGTGCGATATTCCAGGAATTATCAAAGTGATCAAGTGTGCTTTCTCTGGCCATTACTGATGATCTCTTTGAAACAGTAATGTTGCAGAGGATTGAAAGAGGGTTCAGATATCTCGATAGGTCAAAGCACATTCTTCAGGGTAGCCACCTTCATATCTAAATCTCAATAAAGCATTCAGTAGATAGGTCTAACAGACAATCACACACGCACTGTTTGATGACAAGACACTGAAATTAAGTCTAGTTATGCCAGGTAACCACCCACTTACAGCCATGTTTAAGTTACATGCAGATTGAACTACAGATGAAAGCTGAGATGAGCATTAGTAGAGAAGCCTGTTGGATTTGAAACATCACAATATCCAGTGACAAAGCTTGGCAAGCTGCAGATAACAAGAAGGTCATCTTTGATACTAGATTTAAATAGCACAAAAACATTATTAAAAATTACCTTTTGGCTCTTATTTTCTTTGATTGCCAGCTGGGCAGAATCTACAAGGTGCATACACCACCCAGGACTGTCCTCAAATGGGTCCCTTTTATTTGGATATTCAACAATTAGCCTGACTGACTAAAGTGAGCTCTGGCCCAACAGTAGAGCCAAGGAATTATTGCAATATTGAGCATTTTACTTTTCCATTCAATCAATGGAAACTTGCATTACTCTTCCACTGGAGTTACTACTTAACTATTGAAAAATCCATTATAAAAATCAAGAGGTTTTCAGTTCCTTCACTAAAACTTTACTTCAGGATGGCAGCAGAGTAACAGAGCTGATTCCAGGGCTCTCCACTCCTGTCAGCTTTCTTTCTCATTTTTTTTCTTTTCTTCCTCCTTCTTCTTTCTTTTCTTCTAATTACTTTAGTTCTTGTTACTTTCTTTTTTTATTCATTTTTGTTTCTTTAAAGCCTGGTGGGTGAAGGCGGAGGCCTCTGGCAGTAGCGGCAGCGATGCCAGGACAAGCCAAACACAGCCCCACCCTAGTCTCCCAGTGAATGAGGAGCAGGTCCTGGGCTGAACCCCCTCCCAGCTCGGATTTGCAGACTGAGCTGAGGCTCCAGGTCCACAGCTAGGCCCAGGTGCTGAGGGAACAGAAACATCGGCAGAAGGGATGGACGGTGGACTGATGGCTGTGTCTGGAAGAGCATTCGATAGGGAGCAGGAGGTATGGAACAAGCGCATCCCCAGGCCTATGGCTCCAGCTCAGACATGGAAGTCGCGAGAGTGGCAGCAGTGGAGGCCTAGAACCAAGACCCCAGAGTCCATTTCAGAGACCTCGGCTAATTTCAAGCAATGGAGGAAGAACAAAAAGAAGAGAAAGATGAATTCTATTGTAATAAAGGTTTGCATTATTATAAGCGTTTCAAGATGGTGCTGAAGCATGGTGGCACTTTGCATACAACACACAAAAAAACATGTTTCACTGTATTTCTATATATATGTGATAATAAATCAATATACAATCTAACCTAAAACAGTCAGAACCTTGAATTGGCTTTCTATCAATTTATGTCCAATATGTCTTGGAAAATGTCTCAAGTCCAAGCACGGCTTATGAAAATGTTGTTCATCATATTGTAGATATTCTGTGCCCAGTTAGCAGTCAGTTGTAATGCTAATTTTCCAGGTGTCACCCAATTGACATAGGACTTTGAGTGTAAGAACTGATGTGAGATCACAAATGCATCTGAATATCCAGAAAGTTCACATTAATGTTTTGCATTGAAGAAGTGTAGTGAAATTAAGGGCAAGCCTCAGTTAGATTAGATCCCCTACAGTGTGGAAACAGGCCCTTTGGCCCAACCAGTCCACACCGACCCTCCGAAGATCAACTGATCCAGACCCATTTCCCTCTGACTAATGCACCTAGCACTACGGACAATTTAGCATGGCCAATTCACCTGACCTGCACGTCTTTGGACTGTGGGAGGAAACCGGAGCACCCAGAGGAAACCCACGCAGACACAGGGAGAACGTGTAAACTCCACACAGACAGTCACCGGAGGCTGGAACCGAACCTGGGACCCTGGTGCTGTGAGGCAGCAGTGCTAACCACTGAGCCATCCAGACTGGTACAATTGAGAACAGAAGCGAGTCAAACAGTCAGGGCAGGCTGGGACAAGGTAGGACTAATAAATTAAACTGCATTTATTTCAATACAAGGGGCCAAACAGGGAAGGCAGATGAATTCAGGGCATGGTTAGGAACATGGAACTGGGATATCATAGCAATTACAGAAACATGCCTCAGGGATGGGCAGGACTGGCAGCTTAATGTTCCAGGTTACAAATACTATAGGAAGGATAGAAAGGGAGGCAAGAGAGGAGGGGGAGTGGCGTTTTTGAAAAGGGATAGCATTACAGCTGTGCGTTGGGAGGATATTCCTGGAAAGACATCCAGGGAAGCTATTTGGGTGGAACTGAGAAATAATAAGGGGATGCTCACCTTATTGGGATTGTATCATAGATCCCCTAATAGTCAGAGGGAAATTGAGAAACAAATTTTTAAGGAGATCTCAGCTATCTGTAAGAATAATAGGGTGGTTATCATAGGGGATTTTAACTTTCCAAACATAGACTGGGACTGCCATAATGCTCAGGGTTTAGATGGAGAGGAATTTTGTTAAGTGTGTACAAGAAACTTTTCTGATTCAGTATGTGGACGTACCTACTAGAGAAGTTGCAAAACTTGACCTACTCTTGGGAAATAAGGCAGGGCAGGTAATTGAGGTGACAGTGGGGGAGCACTTTGGGGCCAGTGCCCATAATTCCATTAGATTTAAAATAGTGATGGAAAAAGATAGACCAGATCTAAAAGTTGATGTTCTAAGTTGGAGAAAGGCCAATTTTGATGGTATTAGGCAAGAACTTTCAAAAGCTGATTGGGGCAGATATTTGCAGGTAAAGGGACGACTGGAAAATGGGGAGCCTTCAGGTATGAGATAGCGAGAATCCAGAAAAAGTATATCCTTCTTAGGGTGACGGGAAAGACTGATAGGTATAGGGAATAATGGATGACTAAAGAAATTGAGGGTTTGGTTAGGAAAAAGAAGGAAGCTTATGTAAGGTATAGATAGGATAGATCGAGTGAATCCTTAGAAGAGTGTAAAGGCAGTAGGAGTATACCTAAGAGGGAAATCAGGAGGGCAAAAAGGGGATATGAGATAGCTTTGGCAAATAGAATTAAGGAGAATCCAAAGAGTTTTTACAAATACATTAAGGACAAAAGGGCAACAAGGGACAGAATGGGGCCCCTCAAAGATCAGCAAGGCGGCCTTTGTGTGGAGCTGCAGAAAATGGGGGAGATACTAAATGAGTATTTTGCATCAGTATTTACTGTGGAAAAGGATATAGAAGATATAGACTGTAGGGAAATAGATGGTGACACCTTGCAAACTGTCCATATTGCAGCGAATATGTGCTGGATGTCTTGAAATGCATAAAGGTGGATAAATCCCCAGGACCTGATCAGGTGTACCCTAAAACTCTGTGGGAAGCTAAAGAAGTGATTGCTGGGCCTCTTGCTGAGATATTTGTATCATCAATAGTCACAGTTGAGGTGCTGGAAGACTGGAGGTTGGCTAATGTGGTGACACTGTTTAAGAAGGGTGGGAAGGACAAGCCAGGGAACTATAGACCAGTGAGCATGATGTCGGTGGTGGGCAAGTTGTTGGAGGGAATCCTGAGGAACAGGATGTACATGAATTTAGAAAGGTAAGGACTGATTTGGGATAGTCAACATGGCTTTGTGCGTGGGAAATCATGTCTCACAAACTTGATTGAGTTTTTTGAAGAAGTAACAAAGAGGATTGATGAGGGCAGAGCCGTAGATGTGATCTGTATGGACTTCAGTAAGGCGTTCGACAAGGTTCCCTATGGGAGACTGGTTAGCAAGGTTAGATCTCACAGAATACAGAGAGAACTAGCCATTTGGATAAGAACTGGCTCAAAGGCAGAAGACAGAGGGTGCTGGTGGAGCATTGTTTTTCAGACTGGAGGCCTGTGACTAGTGGAGTGCCATAAGGATCGGTGCTGGGTCCTCTATTTTTTGTCATTTATATAAATGATTTGGATGTGAGCATAAGAGGTAGAGTTAGTAAGTTTTCAGATGACATCAAAATTGGAGGTGTAGTGGATAGCGAAGAAGGTTACCTCAGATTACAACAGGATCTTGACCAGATGGGCCAATGGGCTGAGAAGTAGCAGATGGAGTTTAATTCAGATAAATGCGAGGTGCTGCATTTTGGGAAAGTAAATCTTAGCAGGACTTATACGCTTAATGGTAAGGTCATAGGGAGTGTTGTTGAACAAAGAGACTTTGGAGTGCAGGTTCATAACTCTTGAAAGTGGAGTTGCAGGTAGATAGGATAGTGAAGAAGGTGTTTGGTATGCTTTCTTTTATTGTGCAGAGTATTGAGTACAGGAGTTGGGAGGTCATGTAATGGCTGCACAAGACATTGGTTAGGCAACTGTTGGAATATTGCATGCAATTCTGGTCTCCTTCCTATTGGAAAGATGTTGTGAAACTTGACAGGATTCAGAAAAGATTTACAAGGATGTTGCCAGGGTTGGAGGATTTGAGCTATAGGGAGATGGTGAACAGGCTGGGGCTGTTTTCCCTGGAGCATCGGAGGCTGAGGGGTGACCTTATAGAGGTTTACAAAATCATGAGGAGCATGGATAGGATAAATAAACAAAGTCTTTTCTCGGGGAGTCTAGAATTAGAGGTCATAAGTTTAGGGTGAGAGGGGAAAGATATAAAAGAGACCTAAGGGGCAATGTTTTCACACAGAGGGTGATACGTATATGGAATGAACTGCCAGAGGAAGTGGTGGAGACAGGTACAATTGCAACATTTAAAAGGCATTTGGATGGATATATGAATAGGAAGGGTTTGGAGGGATATGGGCAGGGTACTGGCAGGTGGGACTAGATTGGTTTGGGATATCTGGTCGGCATGGACGGGTTGGACCAAAGGGTCTGTTTCCATGCTGTACATCTCTATGATTCTATGACTCTATAAGCAGCCTGAACGGATGCGGTCAAGCTCCCAAAACACCAGGAGTTTTCATTGTATTTTATCATCAGCAGTTGTTTGGTTTCGAAGCTGCAGTACATCTTTCCCTACTACTCTGCCTCTCTGAGCTTCAATTTATCAATTTTCCATTAATACATGTAAGTGGTTCTCTCACCTCGTGTCCAGTTATTTGTTAAAAGAAATTAATTCCTGTGGGTTCAATAGGAGCATTCCTAATGGCAAATAGTAACAAAAGATTTCCTTTATCCTAAACCTTCGGACATTCTTGACAATAAACTTGAATCACGGTCTTCAAAATGTGATACAATCTTTCCAATACACTTTGAGATTGTGAGAGTTGAGCAGAAGATGTAATTTGTTTTATTCCTAAACCAGTGATCATAAAATTTTTGCTTTTGATTTTATTGTCATGTATGTTACAGCAAGATTCAATAAATACAGTGAAAACTTTCATTTGTCACTAGCAATATACCACCATTTTGAATAATATAAGAATAAGGAAAACAAAGAAAGATAAGGCTTGAAGAGAGGCCATCCATCCTGAGCTAGCTCATCAATGAAGCCTATGTCGCGATGTCTCCACCAGTATTTGCCACTGTCTACACTGGACCCAATTAACATCAAAGTCACCAATCCTCAGGCGCCATCTTTGTCGCTAGGCTGATACTCCACTGCCTCACTGCTGCCTGCACTGGACCAACTAACATCAGAGTTGCATGTTTCGCCACTGGGCCCACCTCATCAATGTTGCCGTGATACTAGTGTTTCACCGCTGCCAGCGCTGGACCCAACCAATAAAGAAGTCTTTGTTCCTCAGGCCCATGCCTTTGCTGCTGGGCCTACCTCATCAATATCACCTCTTCAATACTTCGCAGCTGATTCCAGGTCCTGTGCTTGCTTTGGAAAAGTAAGTAGGGGCTCACTTGAGGTCCACACTGGGCTCAGGCGAGTTCCACGCAGTAGGCTGTCTCTGCTGCCTATGACATCCACACTCAGGACAAGGTAAGTAAGTTAAAAAAAAATGAAGAGAGGGAAATAAGAGAAAAGTGGTCAGAGTGGATAAGTTCCGGCACAGGATCCCTACTCTGCTGCCATCTTGGACCGGAAATGTGAAATTTGAACCTCGATCTAAGTACATTTCATTGGTAATCTATATCTCAAAAAAATTGAAGCAAACTTTTCCAATATTACCTTTGCAGTATTTCTTCCAGAAGCCATTACTCAGGAAATCTTGTGGAAATATCCATTATTGTCAAAACATACTGATTCCCATTCCTGGTTTTAGGCAGGAATCCTACACAGTTCAGTTAGGCTCTGCTGAATGGTTGTTCACAAGCTGTATCAGAATTGATGGTGCAATGGGGTTTCCCCACTACGTGACATGTTTTATATTTCTAGCAACTTTTATGTAATCTTGGCAATAAAATGTTTTAATGGATTGGCCTATTTTGTACCTATTACCTAAGGGACCTGTCAATGGAGTTTTATGAAAAATAACATAGGAAAATAGTAAATAGGGTCAAAGGGAGAAAGGTAGTTAAGAGGTAAAATTAATGCTGCTTTGCTTGAATGCATGCAGTTGTCTAGACAAAATCAAAATTGTAAATAAGTATGATTTTATAGCCATGATGGAGACATGGTTACAAAGCTTTCAAAGCTTTGAACGAAATCTTCAAGGGTAAGTGACTTTTCAAAAGGACAGACGGAAAGGAAGGGGTGATGGGGTAATATTGTTAGTAAAGGATGAAATACGTACCATAGCAAGAAGTGATCTTGGATTAGAAGATGTAGAATCCATTGTGGGTGGAGGTAAGAAATAAAAAGGGGAAGAAGATACTGATGGGAGTACTCTATGCCCCTTACAATAGCAATTCAGTAGCACAGAGAATAAATCAGGAGATAATAAGGAAATGAGAAAAAAAAAGACAGGACATTAATCATGGATGACTTTAAAATCTCATGTAGATTGGATAACCAGATTGGCAGAAGTAGCCAAGAGATAGAATTCAAAGTGTGTTTACAACAGTTTCCCAGAACAATATGTTGTAGATCCAACCAGGGATCAAGCTATTTTGGATCTGATGATGCTAATGAGGTAGGTTTATTAAATGATGTCGGAGTAAAAGATTCTTCAGGAAACAGTGACTACAACACGATAGAATTTAGCGTTCATTTTGAGAGGGAGGATTTTTTCTCAGGAATAACTGTGCCTAGCTTAAATAAGGATAATTACAAATGTTTCATGCCAGAACTAGCTGAAAAGCTTTGGGAAAAGGAGATTAGCAGCAAAGATAGTTGAGGAAAAATGGCAGACATTTAAGAAAATATTTCATAGCTCATAGCAAAGATGTATCCAGTGAGAAAGAAGATTTCTAGAGAGGAGATAGCCAACCAGAGTTAACCAGGGAAGTTTCAGGTAGGATCAAGTTGAAAGAAAAAATATACAATGTGACAAAGATTGGTGGTATGCCAGAGGATTGGGAAAATTTAAAAAACAAACAAAATATAACCCAAAAAACAACAAAGATATCTTTTGAGGGTAAACTTGCAAGGAATATCAAGACAGGTAGCAACTTATTTAAATATACTAAAAACAAAGAGTGTGACCAAAGTTAACAAAAACTCCTTAGAGAACAAGGCTGGGGACATAATATTGGGGAACCAAGAAATGGTAGAGAACATGAATAAATACTTTGCATCAGTCTTCATGGTAGAAGACACTAATAGTATTCAAAATTACTAAACAATTAATGAGTAAGAAGGAAAGAAAATAAGTACAATGACTATTACTTGAGAAAAAAATGCTAGGGAAACTACTGGGCAAAAGACCAATAAGTTCCCTGGGCCTGATGGGATAAATTCTAGGATATTAGAAGAAATAGCTATAGAGATAGTAGACGCACTGGTAGTAATCTTCCAAGAATCCTTAGATTCTAGAAAAGCCCTAGAGGATTGGAAAACTGCCAGTGTCACACTTTTATTTAAAAAGAGGAAACAAATACTATAGGTCAGTTAGCTTAACATCAGTTATTGAGAAAATGCTAGAGTCTAATATAAAGTATAATATCAGTTCACCTAGAAATATCTTTTTTAGAAATAATTTCATCAAGCAGAGTCAGCATGGCTTCATTACTTCCACTATGTCTCCATTTACTAAATCACTCTTTAATTTAACTCTCTATAATGAGACTTGTTTGTAACCTCCATGTATACTTCCAGTTAATATTTTGTCTTTCATTAATCCCTCTGTCAGGTAAATAGTATCATCAGCCAGCATTAGTTCCTGGCTTTCTCCAGTGTCTCAGTGTCTCTCAATATCTTTGTTTGTTTACCTCTCTGAACCAAAGCACAAGGAAATAGCTCCCCTTTTGGAAATAAAATACTCAGAACCTCCAGTAGTCTAATTTTCCTTATCAATTTCGAAGAAGAATTTGCATGATTGTCGTCAACCAATTTTCCCTTCATAGTACGTTCTAAGGAACTATCTTCTGTCTGTACTGCTACCTTAGTTTTATTACCTACAACCTACATACCTAAAAGCCTCCCTTTTTTGAAGATTCCTTAAACATTTCTGCACTTGCGATCAACCTTCCATTTAACTTTCGGTAAATGGCTTTGGTATGTCTAGTCTTCTTATATGTCACTTTATTTATATCAGTTTCTAGTTCCTGTCTTTATTACTTTGGTGACCTTTTGTCTCTTTTCAAAAAACAATATCTCTTTCATCCACAGATTTTCTATTCATCTAATTTCCTTGTAGATTTCCATATGACATCAGCCATCTGTATTTGTCTGTGCTTATAAACTTATGCTTTCAGCTTATCAATTAAATTTTTGCACTACAAGAGGAACAGTTAATCTGACATTTATGGAGTTTGGATGGGACAAAAGCACTGTGGGATCAGTGGCTTAGATCGCTCAGGTCAGGGGAAAAAATTGAGAATGATCTTGGAAAAATTAAGGTCCAATCATCTCTCAGCCACTTTCTGCCCAACTCCCATCTAAAATGAGGTAAGATACCTTTTGACTCCATCTTAATCATTTTTGGTATTAGGTGCTGATTCTTTGTTGGATCAAATCACTCACTGGAATCAGTACCATCATCCAAGATGCTATCTCCTCCTTCCTTATTATCTGTAAGAATTTCTTTGGCGAACTCATGTTCTCTTAGTTCCCCATTTCTTTGGAGTTCAAGTTATTTTTTTACAAAATTTTTACAAAATTCCATTACTCTCTTTTTTCTCTTCCCTTTTCATCTTTATCTGTTTTCTTTTTACTCAATTTCTATTACCCAATTTTCTTCTAACTCAAGTCTTTTCATTTCAAACTATCTCAGCTAATTCTAGCTGTGGCATTCCAATTTCAGGTTTCCTTTTGGCCAATTCTAAATATTTAATACTTATTTAAAACATTTCATCCTTGTGAGATCCTGCTTTTACTTCCATTTTCAATTTATCTGCTAACTCCCACGGTTTAGTTTTTGTCAAAAATTTCAAATAATCTTCCATTATATTTTCCACTACAAGAAAACACTGAGCAATACTTAAATTTTATGCAATAGACTTTACCACATTGCAGCCATTTTATGATCAGAACCACCAGCATAGCTGTTACTTTATAAAGAAAGACATAGGTATTTCTTAAATCCAATTTAAATCCTGCAAAATTGCTGAAGATTGTTCCTAGCTGATGTTATTACTAGACAAATCAGATTGAAGGCTGAAATCTGGTTTGAAAATCATATTTTGTTTTTGTTTTACTGGGTGCTCTTTCACTGAAGCAAAAGCATGTAGTGCTGCAGATCTGAATTTAACTACAAAAAAGAAGTTTATTACACAAAAGAAAAGAAGATACAATAGAATAAACCAAGCTTTTTTCCATATGATTAAATGTGAAAGATTTCAAAACACAAAAGTAGACAATGTAATTCTATCTATCCTAACACCATCAGTACTCAATCACCGGAGATAGCCCCTTCTTTTTCATATTGATAGGTTTGATTTAACTGTTTATTTTAATTCCCAGTCTTGAGATTTTGATAGCTTCTTCCCTGATTTGTCACACAACCAAGCTTAGACTTTCTTAGCTTCAAGCAAGCCCTTTATGATTCTAACCACCACTGTAGGTCTTGATCCTTCACAATAAAACCCTGAAATTGAGGTAACCTATTTCCTAACAATTCAAAATTAATTTATTTCCCAAGGAGAACCTGTTCCTAACATTGAACTACAATCAGGGCCTCTGCAAACTGAAACAAAAAGCTTCCCAAACTATGGGTTATTCCCTTAGCAAAAAGAAACACAGAACCTTCTAAACTGAAAGCAAGCTAATGCTCCTCGATGTTTATTCTGTCCACTCATAAAGCTCTGCCAATGAAAACAAATTTGCACTATCATGCCAGGGACTCCCTCTCTCACACTTTTTTTTAAACAAATTCATGGCTTCAGAAATACTGAAAAGTTAGTCATTAACTCTGCTCTATAAATACAAGCCTAAACCCACATGCCACTAGTTCAAAATCCAAACATAAAAATTATATTAATATGCATAAATTGCACATACAGTCACAGAGAGCCATGGAGGTGTACAGCACAGAAACAGACCCTTCGGTCCAGTCCATCCATGTCTACCAGATATCCCAACATAATCTAGTCTCACCTTCCAGCACCCAGCTCATATCCCTCCAAACCCTTCCTATTCATATACCCATTTAAATGTTGCAATTGTACCAGCCTCCACCACTTCCTCTGGCAGCTCATTCCATACACATACTACCCGCTGCATGAAAAGGTTGCCCCTTAGGTCTCCTTTATATCTTTCCCCTCTCACCCTAAACCTATGCCCTCTAGTTCTGGACTCCCCGACCCCAGGGAAAAGACATTGTCTATTTATCCTACCCATGCCCCACAAAATTTTGTAAACCTCTATAAACCTCTGACGCTCCAGGGAAAACAGTCCCAGCCTGTTCAGCCTATATTGGTAAAAACAATGACTGCAGATGCTGGAAACCAGATTCTAGATTAGAGTGGTGCTGAAAAAGCGCAGCAGTTCAGGCAGCATCTGAGGAGCAGTAAAATCGACGTTTCAGGCAAAAGCCCTTCATCAGGAATACAGCAATATCATAACTCCTTGAAAGTAGACAGTCCTGTATTCCTGATGAAGGGCTTTTGCCCGAAATGTCGATCTTACTGCTCCTTGGATGCTGCCTGAACTGCTGTGCCTTTCCAGCACCACTCTAATCTAGACCCTGTTCAACCTATATTCCAACAGTTGCCTAACCAATGTCCTGTTCAGCTGCAACATGACGTCCCAATTCCTGTACTCAATACTCTGACCAATAAAGGAAAGCATACCAAATGCCTTCTTCACTATCCTATCTACCTGCGACTCCACTTTCAAGGAGTTATGAACCTGCACTCCAAAGTCTCTTTGTTCAGCAACACTCCCTAGGACCTTACCATTAAGTGTGTAAGTCCTGCTAAGATTTGCTTTCCCAAAATGCAGCACCTCGCATTTACCTGAATTAAACTCCATCTGCTACTTCTCAGCCCATTGGCCCATCTGGTCAAGATCTTGTTGTCATCTGAGGTAACCTTCTTCGCTATCCACTACACCTCCAATTTTGATGTCATCTGAAAACTTACTAACTGTACCTCTTATGCTCACATCCAAATCATTTATATAAATGACAAAAAGTGGAGGACCCAGCACCGATCCTTGTGGCACTCCACTGGTGACAGGCCTCCAGTCTGAAAAACAACTCTCCACTACCACCCTCTGTCTTCTACCTTTGAGTCAGTTCTGTATCCAAATGGCTAGTCCTCCCTGTATTCCATGAGATCTAACCTTGCTAACCAGTGTCCCATGGGGAACTTGTCGAATGCCTTGCTAAAGTCCGTATAGATCACATCTTATATCACAATGGGCAAAAGAGATATATCATTCATGACAAGGCACGTTTGGTTGAATGTTGCATCAATTGAAGTAGGTATGGTTCAGGGAACATCAAATATAAAGAATGGAGATTTTGGTTGTTGGCAGTCAACTGTCTCAGCTCCAGGACATTAATGCAAGAGTTTCTGTGTAGTATTCTAAGTCTGTTATTTCTTCAGTGACCTTTCCCTCTACTCTGAAGTGGAAACGTCCACTGATAATTTCACACTGTAATGATTATTATTGCTTCTCAGATACTGAACCAGTCCACACTCATCAAGACATAGATAAAATTAATATTTGATATATGTCAAATAATATTCACATCATCCAAGTCCCAAACATTGATCATCTTCAAAATAAAGAATTTAACCATCTCTCTTAGCAGTTCATGGCATTACCATTGCTGATTCCCTTGTAATCAATTTCCTCAAGGCTACCAATGACTAGAAACAGAACTGCTCCACGCACATAAATAATGTGGGTACAAGAGAAGTTGAGATGCTAGGAATGTTGTAGCAAATAGCTCGAAAAACCTGTACATCACTGAAAAGACTCAAGTGAGAAGCCTGAATGTTTACAATTGCAACAGACTCAAGAAACTCAAAACAATCCAGAGAAAGCAGTCCACTTGATTAATATTTCATGATCTGTTTAAACATTCTCTTGCTCTACCAGCAGTTCAGTGACATCAATATGTACTGTATACAAGACGTACTGCAGCACCTCTCTAAATCTCTCTTCCAAGCCTCGACTACTTGAAGAACAAGGACAGCAAAAGTGTGGGATAACCATAACCTGCAAGTTCCACTCCAAGTCACACACAATCCTGGCTTGGAACTTAATCCTGTTTCTTTCACTGTCACTGGTTGAAGACATGGAACTGTCTTCCAAACAGATTATGGATGTACCTATATCTTAAGGACTGTAGTGGTTGAAAAGGGTATCTCTTGGCACTGGGCAATTAGAGTTGAGAAACAGAAAGACAGTAATAGAATAACAGAATAACACCAATATTGATTGTAGTACATTTTATGTAAGATAACACACAGTAACATTTTTTTGGAATCTTAAATTACATTAATGCATTATATATTGTTATATGGAACTTAAAAAAGAACTACGCTTTAGAAGACATGGTTGAGCATATCAAATGGAACAAATAAGTTTGCATATGCTGTGCTTGCACCAATGTGCAGAGGTGTGTTCCAAACCAACAAATTTTAAATATATTGTCCCAAAATATTCCCTCCCTGTTCATGTGTCTGTCTAAATGCCTTTTAAACATTGCTTTCATATTTGCTTCTACCACCTCCCTGGCAGTGTGTTCCAGATGCCTACCACCCATTGCGTAAAACACTTACCTCACATATCTCCTTTAATGTTTCCTCACTCTCATCTTAAACCATTGCCCCCTAGTATTTGACATTTCCATCCTGGGAAAAAGACTCCAACTGTCCACCCTATCCTGCGTCTCATAATTTTATATACTTGCATCAGGTCGCCTCTCGGCTTCTGATGATCTCGTGAAAGCAATCCATCTTTATTACTTCCTAAAAAAATCAATCAAATTTGAGGCAAGACCTCTCTTACACAAAGCCATACTGACTATCCCCAATAAGTCTATTCTTTTCCAAATGCAAGTAAACCTTGTCCCTAAGAATCTTTTTAAATAACTTCCCTACCACTGATGTAAGGCTCACTGGCCTATACTTTCCTGGATTATTCCTTTTGTTCTTCTTCAGCAAAGGAACAACATTGGTTTTTTCCAATTTTTCTGGGACCTCTCCTGTGGCTAAAGATGGATACAAAGATCACTGTCAAGGCACTATTAATCTTTTTCCTTGCTTCTCTCAGTATCCTGGGACAGATCCAATTAGGCCCTGGGGTCTTATCTACAATGTTTTACAAGACACCTAATACCTCCTCTTTCTTCATATCAACATGCCCCAGAGTATCCCTCCCTAATCTTACTATCATCCATGTCCTTCTCCTTGATGAATATTCATTAAGGACCTCACCCACTTCCTGTGGGTCCATTCATAAATTCCTTCCTTTGCCCTTGAGTGGACCTAACCTTTCCCTAGCTACCCTCTTTCTCACAATGTACATCTATGATGCATTGGGATTCTCCCTATTTCTACTTGCCAATATAATTTCATGGTCCTTTTTTAGCCCTCCTAATTATTTGTTTATGTGACACTTTGTTTTGGTCATTTACAGGATATAGACATAAGTAGCCAGGCTAGCATTCATTACATATCTCTAGCTATTCTTGCTAAGGTGGTGGTGAGTTGCCTTCTAAAATAGTTGTGGTTTACTTGGTGGAGATACACCTACAATGCCATTAGGGAGGGTGTTCCAGGGTTTTGACTCAACACTGAGTACTGGACATATATTTCCAGTTTTAATGAATGGCTTGGAGGGCAACTCAAGTGGTAGTGTTTCCATGTATTTGCTGCCTTTGTCCTTCTTGATAGTCATGGTCATGGTGTCTAAGAAGCATTAGTGAATTTCTGCAGTGCATTTTGGTGAAGGTATACACAGCTACTATTGATTGTCAATGATGGAGGGAGTAAACATTTGTGAATGCAGTGCCAAGTAAATAAGTTGCTTGTCCTGGATAGTGTTAATCTTCTAGAATGAGGTTGGAGCTGCACTCATCCAGGCAAGTAGGCAGCATTCCATCACAATCCTGATTTATATCTTGTATATGGTGGATATGCTTTGAGGAATCAAGAGGTGGGTTACTCAGATATCAGATCCACTTTCATTTATCATTTATAATAAATAATTTAGATGAGAATATAGAAAGCATGATTAGTAAGTTTGCAGATGACACCAACATTGGTGCTATATCAGACAGTGAAGATGGACATCTTAAATTACAAAGAGATCTTGATCAATTGGGTCATTGGGCTGAAGAGTGGTAGATGGAATTTAATTTGGATAAATGTGTGGTGTTGCACTTTGGTGAAATAAACAATGGCAGGACTTATACAGTTAGAAGTAGAGCCTTGGATAGTGTTGTAGAACAGAGAGACCTAGGGGTACAGGTACATAATTCTTTGAAGTTTGTGTCACATACTGGTTAAAAAGTTATTTAGCATGCTTGCCTTCATTGCTCAGACCTTTGTGTATAGGAGTTGGGACATTATGTTGAGGTTGCACAAGATGCTGCTGAGGCCTCGTCTGAAGAACTGTGTCCATTTCTGGTCACCCTGTTATAAAAAGGATATTATTGAGCTGGAGAGTGTTCAGAAAAGATTTACCAGGATGTTGCCAGCAACAGAGAGTTTGGGTTATAAGAAGTGACTGGATAGCCCTGGACTTTTTTCTCTGGAATACAGGAGGTTGAGGGGCAACATTATAGAGATTTATAAAATTTAAACAAGGGGTAAAGATAAAGTGAATGGCAGGTGTCCTGTTTTCTAGGGTGGGGTATTTCAAGACTAGGGGTCATATTTATAAGGTTTGAGGAGAAAGATTTAAAAACGATATGAGGGGGGATCTAAGATGGTGGCGATCTGAGAAGATCTCGCATTGCAGCAGGAACAGGACGGTCCTTTAACCTGCCCAATCCAGGTCATCAGGATTTCTTGGGGCGTTGGAAAGATTGTGGAGCCCCAAGAAACATTTAAAAATTGACTTACCTGTATTTTCAGCTGTCCAGAAATGCCTAAAAAGGGAGGAAGAGCATCTGAGGCCGGGTCTGCAGATCAGCCTGCAGCAGCCACGGAGCCAATGACTCTCCAGGACCTAGTGAACCAGCTCTCAAAATCTCGCGAGATACTGGGGAAACAGATTGAAGAGAAGCTGGCTCCAATCTCCCTCATGCTGCAGAAGCATGAGCAGCAACTGGGAGACCTGGAGAAGAGGACGGATGAGGTGGAGCACAGGGTCACAGTGGTGGAAGCTGATGCCAGTTCATTCAAGGATGAGATCCAAGCCCTGAAGACGCAGGTTCGTAATTTGCATGACCAAGTGGATGATCTTGAAAACAGGGGCAGGAGAAAAAACATTCAGATCATCGGTCTGCCCGAGGGTAAGGAAAGTGAGTGGCCTGCGGAATTTGTTGAAGATTGGCTTCCAAAATTCCTTGACTTGGAGGTTGGCATGAGAGGATTGAAGATAGAGAGGGCTCACTGGGTCGCAACGCGGAGGTCAGGTCTGGGTCAACGCCCTTGTCCTTTCCTGGTGTGGTTCCATCATTACCGGGATAAGGAGAGAGTCATGGAGGCTTCCAGACTCCAGGGGAAGAATCCAAAGGCCCTAATTTAGGAGGGATCTAAGATAATGTTTTTTAGGACTTTTCAGCGGCGGGGATCCAGAAACAAAAATGGTATGATGATGTCAAGAAAAGACTGAAGGAGCTTGGGATTCAGTACTCCCTGAGATATCCAGCAGTGCTTCAGATCACCTTTGATGGATCCATGCATGTCTTTGACACATTGGAGAAGGCAAGAGACTTTGTGGATAAACTAACCTAATTTAAACAATTGTAGTATGTATAAATATTGTTGCTTGGGTATGTGTTTATCATTCTGTAAAAGAAATGGAAAAAATCCGGTTGAAGCTTTGTTTTTTCCCGCTGTTTTTGCCTCTATTGATAATAATTTGGTTCAAACTATGTCTGGCAGTGGTTAAGATATACATTTTAAGTTTCTAAGTTAGGACATACCAAAGGATGGGTGGGTATTTATTCCCCCTTTTCTTATAAAAGAATGTTTTTTTATTCACATTGATATTCTATGGGGTGTTTATACTTTTTAGCTTGTGCTTGCGATGCGGCTCTAGCTGGGAGAAGTGAAGGTAGTTGAGATGGTTAGATGCCTATTTATTGGCAGTTCTGGATGGGTAGTTGCCCCTTCCGGGGAGGGGGTGAGTTCCCCTACTCAGTGCTATTGGCGCTTTATATTTTGGTTTGTTTTCTGGTTTTTGTTGTTTTTTATTCTTAATAATTTTGTATGTTTGTTTAAATGTAGTGGTTTTAGTTTATGTCGTTTTTACATTGGTGGACCAATTGACACTAAGACTCAGCAATTTGTGGTTTGGGTTCCTCCTCTCTGGAATTTAAATGTAATTGCAGAAGATTATGGCTAATGATTTGGTTAAATGGTGCACCTGGAATATCAAAGGAAGTCACTCACCAATTAAGAGGAAGAAGGTACTCTTAGAAAGGAGAAGGTGGATATTGCTTTGTTACAGGAGACACATTTGGATGACAAGGAGCATCTGAAGTTACAGCAGAATGGCTTTGACTGAGTTTATTTTTCATCATTTAATACCAGAAGTAGGGGAGTGGCTATATTGGTTAGGAAAAATCTCTCATTTAAATTGTTGGAATGTGTTAAAGACACATACAGGAGGTTTGTAATTCTTAAAACCTTGATAAATGGGGAAGAAGATGGTATTTTAAATGTTTATTGTCCCCCAGCTCATCCTCTTAAATTTTTGGTAGATGCTTTTTCTAAACTGATAAGTCTCAAGTCTCGGCACATCATCATAGGGGGAGATTTTAACTGCCTCATGGACCCCACAGTAGACAGTTTGCCTAAGGGTCCCTCAATACCCTCTGCACAAACTAAACAGTTATTGGGTTTTTGTGGGGAATTAGGGTTGGTGGATGTCTGGAGGTGTCTCCACCTTACAGGTAGGGATTTCACCTTTTTCTCCAATCCACATAGATGTCACACAAGGATTGATTTTTTTCTGACCCCTGCGGTAACCCTGGATCTGGTGGCATTATGTACGATTGGTAATATTGCCATCTCTGACCATGCTCCAGTGTACCTCATGGTTAAGATTAAGGATATTACAGTGGATTCAAGGTACTGGCGAATGGACCTCTTTCTTCTCATGAACAGTAAGTTTGTGGAGTATTTCTCTAGGGAATTTCGGGCATTCCTAGACATCAACATAGGTTCAGTTGATAGCTCATCTGTTCTCTGGGAAATGCCAACGTTTATGCCGGGGGTTAGTTATTCCACCAGTAGGAAGTGGCAGAAGGGTGAGCAGCAACGTCTCCTTGAAGCATGGTTGAAGGCAGCTGAGAAGGCCTATTTTGACAGACCCTCGTTGGTCAAACTACAGAGGATTATGGCACTGCGGTCTGCACTAAATTCAGTTCTCACGCAGATGGCAAAGAAGGAGCTGGCTTTTGCAAAGGAAAGGTTATACGAGCATGGATTAGTGGCGCTGGAAGAGCACAGCAGTTCAGGCAGCATCCAAGAAGCAGTAAAATCAACGTTTTGGGCAAAAGCCCTTCAGCAGGAATATGAGCATGGTGACAAGCCAGGCAAATACTTAGCATACCTTGCCAGAAAGAGAAGTGCCCCACAAACCATTACAGCAATTAGGGAAGGGTCTGGGAACCTAACATGTGATTCTAAAAAGATTAATGTGGTGTTCCAGAGATTCTACTCTAAGTTATATCAGTCTGAGAATTGTGAGGAGGGGCAGGCCAAAATGGAATCCTTTTTTAGAGATCTAAAGCTCCCGGGTGTGACTCCCGAACAACAATCCTTTCTCAATGCCCCATTATCAGAGCAAGAAATGCAGGAAGCTGTGAGGCAGCTTCAGAGTGGAAAGGCGTCCGGTCCTGACGGACTTCCCAGTGAATTCCATAAGGAATTTATAAGTATACTGTCCGGCCTGATGCTGAATATGTTTAATGATTCATACAGTCATGATTGTCTCCCACCATCTCTGAGAGAGGCCAATATTTCACTTATCCTTAAAAAAGGGAAAGATCTGGAAGACTATGCTTCATACAGGCCCATCTCGCTCTTAAATGTGGACTTTAAGATCCTCTCTAAGGCTCTCGCGTTATGGCTGGAGACTGTGTTACCCTCTATTATTAAAGGATCAGACGGGCATCATAAAGGGTCGCAGATCCCCCAATAATGTTAGGGGGCTGCTTAACGTAATTCAAGCATGCCAACAGCAGTCAATACAGGGATTGGTGATTTCTTTAGGTGCAGAGAAGGCATTTGACCGAGTTGAGTGGCCGTATCCTTCCTATACTCTAGACCGGTTTGATCTGGGCGAAGTTTTCATAAGATGGGTAAAGGTTCTCTATAGTGTACCTCTCGTGGCGGTCATTACCAATGGGGTACGATCAAGCAATTTTAATATTTCTAGGGGCAGCCGGCAGGGCTGTCCCCTTTCACCATTACTTATTACATTGGTGATTGAACCGTTGGCAGAGGCTATTTGTGGGGATCTCAATATATCAGCTCCAGAAGTGGAGTCAAAATTACATAAGATCTCGCTGTATGCAGACAATGTTCTAATTTTCTTGACAAATCCAGCAGTTTTAGTGCCTTGCCTGATACAATGCATTCATGCGTTTGGTGCTTTTTCAGGGTATAAGATTAATTTTGCTAAATCAGAGGCTATGCCTATGGGTGGTCTTATGAAAGAGTTGGCTCTTGAGAGTGACTATAGATTCCCATTTAGGTGGTCACAGGGGGGTTTTGTGTATTTAGGCATATTCATTACTCCAGTTCTGGATTGGGTGTTCAAAGCCAACTTTACTCAATTATTTGAAAAAATTAAACAAAATCTCCAAAAATGGGAGGCACTTCCAGTCTCGTGATTGGGTCGGATACCACTTATTAAGTTGAATATTCTCCCTTGTTTGGGATACCCTATATGGGTGCTCCCCCTGATTTTCAAGAAACAAACACTCAGGAGACTGAACGGTTGGTTCAGCTCCTTTATCTGGCACCGTAAACGGCCCTTCATTAAATTAGCCAAACTGCAGTTGCCTCACAGATTGGGGGGAGTAGACCTTCCGGATATTAAAAATGACCAGTTAAGCTCGCTTTTGACCTACATGAGTGATTGGGTTTGTGGGGACCCGCTTTCAATATGGCTAGATATCGAAGCCTCCCAGGCAAGGTGACTCCTTACCAGTTTGCTGTTTTTGGACAAGGTGAGGACAGTTAGGGAATATTGCCATAACCCAATAGTCATCAATACTGTTAAAGCATGGAGGGCAATTCGGCAGAGGGAAGGTAATATTGGCAAAACATCTTTGTTTACACCTTTAATGGGTATGCTGGGTTTTCAACTGTGTATGATAGATTCAGGATTTAAACATTGGGCAACTAGGAGTATGTCTTGCATGGGTGATTTATTTGAGGGAGATATAATGATGTCCTTCGATCAGTCAGTACAGAAGTACGAGTTACCTAATAGAGACCTCTTTCTTTTTTTTTCAAGTTAGGGATTTTATTCAAAAAGAGGCCACACTTTTGACTGATCCCTACAAATCTGACATAGAAAGAGGGGTAACTAAGGGCTAAGAGTACACTCTCTGTCAGTACTCTATATCACCAATTGGGGGTGCCACCTCAGATGAGTCTGATCAACTCTGCAAGATGTGGGAAAGAGAGCTGGGTGTTGAAGTTTCTTCAGAGGCACGGGAGGATATTTGGGAGAATGCAAGAAAGATATCAATTTGCAAAAGGACCTATGCTTTACAGTTGAAGATTCTCCATAGGGTCCACCTAGCCCCAAACTGTTTGTCAAAATTTAAACCAGGGGTATCTTCAGCATGTCCCAAGTGCAAGGTCTGCACGGGTACCCTTACCCATTGTCTTTGGTGTTGTGACAGGCTTCAAGCATATTGGAGTGCTGTTGCGGGTGCAATGGAGAGGATTTTAGGTGTAGGGGTGGAGAAGGACCCTATTTCGCTCCTTTTGGGCCTACCCATTGTATTTCTTGCAGACGCGCATAAGAAAAAACTTTTCAATATTCTTACGTTCTGTGCAAGGACGTAGGTTGGATATCTGAAAACCCCCCCAGGCCTGTCAGGTTGGTGGAAGATTCCCCTGGATTTTCTCACAAATATGGTACACCACAAAACTGAGAATTTTTACAAGACATGGCAACCCTTTTTGAAATACTTGGACACAGATTTATCTGCCACACTAACAAGCCACAACGATTGTGTTTCATGAGTCCAATATCCAGGGAGGAGGAACTGTGAATGTATGAGTGTTTTGTTTGGCTGGGCTGAGTTATTACTATTTATTTGTTTGTTGTTAGGTATTTACTTATTTAGTTAAATAGCTAGTTTAGGTTTTTTTTAAATTTTATACTTCTCTATATATGCTTATACATTTGTATAGGAGGGTGGGTTGGGGAATTTTTTTATTATTTGGATTTAGTTTTGTACTATTTTTGTACAGTTGTGAATTGCATTATTTTGTATTTGTTGTAATATTTAAAAATCTATTTTTTTCTTAATAAAAATATATTATATAAAGAAAACGATATGAGATAAAATTATTTTACACACAGAATGGTTTGTGTGTGGAATGAACCTCCAGAGGAAGTGGTGTATGCAGGTATAGTTACAACATTTAAAAGACATTTAGATGAGTAAGTGAATAAGAAATGTGCAGAGGGATTTGAACCGAGCGCAGGCAGGTGGGACTAGTTTTGTTCAGGATGATGGTTGGCATGGCCTGGTTGGACCAAAGGGTCTGTTTCAGTGCTGTATGACTCTACTTGCTGCAAGATTCCAGCCCCTGTAACCACAGGACTTCTATGACTAGTCCAGTTCAGAATGTTGTCAATGGTAATCCCCCAAAATGATAATAGTGAAGGACTCAGTAATGGTCATCGAATGTCAAGAGGCAATGATTAGATTCTAGATGGTCATTGCCTGGCATATGTGTTACCTCCCACTTGTCAGCCCAAACCAGGATACTGTCCAGGTCTTGCTGCATTTGAACACAGACTAATTCAGTATCTGGAGATTCAGAATAGTCGGAACATTGCACAATCATCAAAAACATCCTCACACAGAATCATAGAGTCATAGAGATGTACAGCATGGAAACAGACCCTTTGGTCCAACCCATGCATGCCGACCAGATATCCCAACCCAATCTAGTCCCACCTGCCAGCACCCAACCCATATCCTTCCAAACCCTTCCTATTCATATACCCATCAAAATGCCTTTTAAATGTTGCAATTATACCAGCCTCTACCACTTCCTCTGGCAGCTCATTCCATGCATGTACCACCCTCTGCGTGAAAATGTTGCTGCTTAGGACTCTTTTATATCTTTCCCCTCTCACCCTAAACCTATGCCTCTAGTTCTGGACGCCCCAACCCCAGGGAAAAGACTTTGCCTATTTATCCTATCAATGCCCCTCATAATTTTATAAACCTCTATAAGGTCACCCCTCAACTTCTGATGCCTCAAAGAAAACAGCCCCAGCCTGTACGGCCTCTCCCCATAGCTCAAACCCTCCAACCCTGGCAACATTCTTGTAAATCTTTTCTGAACCCTTTCAAATTTCACAACATCTTTCCGATAGGAAGGAGACCAGAATTGCACACAATATTCCAACAGTGGCCTAACCAATGTCCCAAATGCTGTACTCAATGCTCTGACCAATAAAGGAAAGCATACCAAATGCCTTCTTCACTATCCTGTCTACCTGTGACTCCACTTTCAAGGAGCTATGAAGTTGCATTCCAACAGTGGCCTAACCAATGTCTTGTACAGCCGTTACATGACCTCCCAACTCCTGTACTCAATACTCTGAACAATGAAAAAGCATACCAAATGTCTTCTTCACTATCCTATCTCTCTGCAACTCCACTATCAAGGAGTTATGAACCTGCATTCCAAGGTCTCTTTGTTCAGCAACACTCCCTAGGAACTTACCATTAAGTGTATAAGTCCTGCTAAGATTTGCTTTCTCAAAATGCAGCACCTCGCATTTATCTGAATTAAACTCCATCTGCTACTTCTCAGCCCATTGGCCCATCTGGTCAAGGTTCTGTTGTAATCTAAGGCAACCTTCTTCGCTATCCACTACACCTCCAATTTTGGTGTCATCTGAAAACTTACTAACTCTTATGCTCACATCCAAATCATTTATATACATGACAAAAAGTGGAGGACCCAGCACCGATCCTTGTGGCATTCCACTGGTCACAGGTCCCCAGTCTGAAAAACAACGCTCCACCAGCACCCTCTGTTTTCTCCCTTTGAGCCAGTTCTGTATCCAAATGGCTAGTTCTCCCTGTATTCCGTGAGATCTAACCTTGCTAACCACTCTCCCATGGGGAAACTTGTCGAACGCCTTACTGAAGTCCATACAGATCACATCTACGGCTCTGCCCTCATCAATCTTCTTTGTTACTTCTTCAAAAAACTCAATCAAGTTTGTGAGACATGATTTCCCATGCACAAAGCCATATTGACTATCCCCTTTTAGCCCTCCTGATTTCCCGCTTCAGTATACCTGCCAGCCTTTCCTTTCACCCTAACTGGAATATACTTTCTCTGGATTCTCGCTATCTCATTTCTGAAGGCTTCCCATTTTCCAGCCATCCCTTTCCCTGTGAACATCTGCCCCCAATCAGCTTTTGAAAGTTCTTGCCTAATACCATCAAAATTGGCCTTTCTCCAATTTAGAACTTCAACTTTTAGGTCTCGTCTATCCTTTTCCATCACTATTTTAAATCTAATGGAATGATGGTCGCTGGCCCGAAAGTACTTCCCCAGTGACACTTCAGTCACTGTCTTATTTCCCAAGAGTAATTCAAGTTTTGCACCTTCTCTAGTAGATACATCCACATATTGAAGCAGCAAATTTTCTTGTACACACTTAACAAATTCCTCTCCATCTAAACCCTTAACACTATGGCAGTCCCTGTCTACCCGACAATATGTGTGCCTTGCTGTGTGTGTGCGTGCCTGTGCTTCTGCACCCGTTCCCCTGTCTATACTTTCAATAAATATGAGGCACTGTGACAGCCCTCCTCAGGAAGTGGTAATGTGCTGTGTAAGTTACTTTATCTCTCTGAAATACTCTGAGACACTCCCCATGCAGTGAATTACTGTCAATGTTTTACATGGACGAATCTGGAAACCATTTTATGTAAATATCGCTGAATGGGGTGACAAGCTAAGGTGCTTCTTTTTGAGTTGGTGAAGGGGTCAGTGTTGATCAGGACACAGAGAGAGCTCTCAGCATATAACACAAAGGGACCTTTCATATGTATTATGGGAGAGAATTATAATGTTCACCCAAATGCAGCTCTCCCTGACCAATGTGAACAGCAAAGCAATTGTAAAGAAATTACATTTTATAGTTATACAATACACATAATCTAGTGCCTGGCCAGACACTGTGAAGAAGGTCTGATTTGTGCTTAATGCATGTTTCATGATATTAGATTAGATTTAATTCCCTACAGTATGGAGCAGGCCCTTCAGCCCAGCACCGGCCCTCTGAAGAGTAACCCACCCAGACCCATTCCCCTACCCAATATTAACCCCTGACTAACACACCTAACACTACGGATAATTTAGCACAGCCAATTCACCTGACCTGCATATTTTTTCGATTCTGGGAGGGACTGCCATAAATTTATTCCATAAATCTTCAATTTCTTCCCCTGGCAATTTCCCTTACTCCTGCCTCAAAGGGACCATTTATTTTACTTTGCTTTTACTTTAGTTAATGTTTACTTTCACTCTGCCTCTTCTTATCTATTTGGAGAAGTTATAGAGTCATAAAGATGTACAACACGGAAACAGACCCTTCGATCCAACTCGTCCATGCTGACTAGATATCTCAACCCAATCTAGTCCCACCTGCCAGCACCTGGCCCATATCCCTCCAAACTCTTCCTATTCATATATCCATTCAGATGCCTTTTAAATGTTGCAATTGTACTAGCCTCCATCACTTCCTCTGGTAGCTCATTCCATATACGAACCACCCTCTGCGTGAAACAGTTGCCCCTTAGGTCTCTTTTATATCTTCCCCCTCTCACCCTAAATCTATACCCTCGAGTTCTAGACTCCCCCACCCAAGGGAAAAACCTTGTCTATTTATCCTATTCATGTCCCTCATGATTTTATAAACCTCTATAACGTCACCCCCTCAGCCTGTTCTTTTAATTTGCTTTTATATTCCTGTTTATTTTACTTTCGTATTCTACGTTCTTCTTTGCAACAACATTTTTAGTCTCCCTTTGCTGTTTTTTTAAATTTCTCCTAATTCTTAGGTTTACTAGAGTTTTTCAAATATTCTAAACATCTTTTTTCTAATCTAATGCTGCCTTTCCTAGACTGATTTCTCTCATTTTGTTGATTAACTAAATGTATTTTCTCAAAAACTTTAAGATTATCCTGCTATTTACTTACCACTGCACATTTTCGTTCATCTACCCAATCATCTTTACTCAGCTTTTCCCATTGTCTGTCTGATTGGCTAAAGTGTAATTGCTTTGAATTCAAGTATGTTGCTGTAAAACCTATGTGAATTCAATTGTATTATGATAACTTTTTCCCAGAGAATCTTTTGATATGAGATTACTAATCAACCTTGCATCAATGGCCAATAGTTTTTACTGAGTAAGGTGAGGGCCCGTGGTGTTTGAGGTGAGCTACTAGCATGGATTGGGAATTGGCTGAATGACAGAGGCAGAGAGTTGGAATAAAAGGTTCTTTTTCGGAATGGCAGCTGATGACAAGTGGGGTCCCTCAGGGTTCAGTGTTGGGGCCACAGCTGTTCATTTTATATATTAATGATCTGGATGAAGGGACTGGGGGCATTCTGGCGAAGTTCGCCAATGATACAAAGTTAGACTGACAGGCAGGTAGTACCGAGGAGGTGGGGAGGCTGCAGAAAGATTTAGCCAGTTTAGGAGAGTGGTCCAAGAAATGACTGATGAAATTCAATGTGAGCAAGTGTGAGGTCTTGCACTTTGGAAAAAAGAATACAAGCATGGACTATTTTTTAAAAGGTGAGAAAATTCATAAAGCCAAAGTACAAAAGGATCTGAGAGTGCTAGCCCAGGACTCTTGAAAATTTGATTTGCAGGTTGAGTCCATGATTAAGAAAGCAATTGTAATGTTGTCATTTATCTCAAGAGGGTTGGAATATAAAAGCAGCAACGTGCTTCTGAGACTTTATAAAGCTCTAGTTAGGCCCCATTTAGAATACTGTGTCCAATTTTGGGCCCCACATCTCAGGAAGGACATATTGGCACTGAAGCATGTCCAGCGGAGATTCACATGGATGATCCCTGGAATGGTAAGCCTAACATATGATGATCGGTTGAGGATCCTGGGACTGTATTCACTAGAGTTTAGAAGGTTCAGGGGAGATCTAATAGAAACTTACAAAATAATGCATGGCTTAGAAAGGGTGAATGCTGGGAAGTTGTTTCTGTTAGGCAGGGAGACCAGGACCCGTGGACACAGCCTTAGAGTTAGAGGGTGTTAATTTAGAACAGAAATAAGGAGACATTTCTTCAGCCAGAGAGTGGTGGGCCTGTGGAATTCATTGCCATGGAGTGCAGTGGAGGCTGGGATGTTGGGTGTCTTCAAGGCAGAGATTGATAAATTCTTAATCTCACAAGGAATTAAGGGATATGGGAGCAGTGTGGGTAAGTGGCATTGAAACACCCATTAGCCATATTTAAATGGCAGAGTGGACTCGATGGGCTGAATGGCCTTGCTTCCACTCCTATGTCTTATGGTCTTATCTAGAATATCTTTGTTCTTAGTCAATCCCAAAAAATTTATTTAAGGAAATTGTCATAAAAACATCCTATAAAGTTATGTGGCATGTGCTGAAGTACTTGCTTATGTCAATATATAAATCAATGATTCTTAGATATGAGTGCATTCGCTTCAGAATGAACACAAATAATAGAATGGGCTGAGACCGTATAGAGCAGGACAGATTTCTTGGGGTGGTGGCAAGAGGGGAATGGGCTCTTAGCAGGCCATATCCACCAATGTGGTTGTGGAGCAATTCATCTACCTAAATTCAGTGAGGAATGGTGTGTTAGAATTCTGCATTTATTAAGGAGACATGGCTGAATTGTAACATATTTGGCAAAGTATAGCTTTTATTGGGATTCATGAAGGATTTCTGTCTGACAGTTTTCTCACACTATAATCCCAAACTTGGCAATTTTTTTAAAATTTCAAAAATATGCTTTCTTCATAAAATGTCATCATGAACATACATAGTCACTCAAGCACTTCAATTCTGTACAGTTTTTACACATGGAGAACAAACAAACCCAAGACATTTCTTACTTAAACAAGACAAATGTACATACACTTGAGGCACCGAGAGAACCCTACAACTGGACAGACCCCAATTCTACTTC
This sequence comes from Chiloscyllium punctatum, assembly GCF_047496795.1. Classification (NCBI taxonomy): domain Eukaryota; kingdom Metazoa; phylum Chordata; class Chondrichthyes; order Orectolobiformes; family Hemiscylliidae; genus Chiloscyllium; species Chiloscyllium punctatum. The sequence continues at coordinate 30,994,088 of NC_092765.1, forward strand.
AATAGGAAGACCTTAGATGATGGTCTTTCCCCACTGTGCCTTGGTGACAGCTGTTCCAAGCTTTAGTACATCCCTCAGCGCATAGTCCTGGACCCTGGAATGTTCTCGTGTGCAACACTTGGTTGAGGTCAACGCCTTGCTCTGGAAGATCAACAAGTTTTGAGCAGACCAAAGAGTATCTTTTACTGAGTTGATGATATTCCAGATGCAGTCAATGTTTGTCTCGGTGGGCATCGTGGGGAAGAGACCATAAAGCACAGAGTCCTGTGTCATAGAGCTGATCAAGATGAAACTCATCAAAAGTCATTGCATCTCTCTTTAGACTTCCTTTGCAAAGGTACATTCCAGAATATGTGTGATAATCTCTACCCCCTCTGCAGCTGCTTCAAGGCAGCATGCGTTAGCACAGAGATTCTGGTTATACATGAAGGATCTCATAGGTAATGTCCTTCTCACTACCAACTAAGTGATGTCTTGATGTTTTTTGGAAAGTTCTGGTGATGAGGCATTCTGCCAAATGGCTTTGATAGTCTGCTAAAGGAACAACCCAACAGAATCCACCCTCTCCTTTTCCCACAGGATCTTGAGGACGATACATGCTAACCATTTCTTGATAGACTTGTGGTCAAAGGTGTTTTTCCTTCCAAATTTCTCCACGAGGGAGAATGATATGGATTGATCCAACTATTGAGAGCGTTGCCTGGCAGTGTGGCCAGCTTCATCCTTCGTAACACCAGGGACAAGTAGAACTTCAGTATATTGTGACATTTAGTGTTTGCATACCAAGGGTCTATGTTCAACTTGATGCAGCCATACACAAAGTAGCCATCAGGATGAGACTAGGTACATTCTTCCCTCCCTTATCCAGACCTTTGTACATGATCTCCCTCTGGACACGGTCCATCTGAAACCTCTGGATGAAGTGGAAGATGGCTCAGGTAATTGCAATAGCACAGATTTGGTGAATGGGCCAGATTGCAACATGTACAACAACAGAGTACCATACATCTGAGGATCAAGTTTTTAACCTCAATGCTCCGAAAAGCCCAGTTTCTGCCTCACCTTGGCATACATTCGTTCTAAGTTTCTGCGCACGACCCAGCCTCTCCAAACAATATTCCCAGCACTTTCAGGTAATCTGTCCTGATGGCAAAGGGGATAAATGATCCAACAGTCCAGAGAAAATACCCCCAGCCTATTAAGCCTCTCCTTATAGCTCAAACCCTCCAATCCTGCCAACATTGTTGTAAATCTTTTCTGAACCCTTGCAAGTTTCATAACAGCCTTCCTATAGCAGGGAGATGAGAATTGCACACAATATTCCAAAAGTGGCCTAACCAATATTCTGTACAGCTGCAAATATGACCTCATAACTCCTGTACTCAATGCACAGACCCCGCAGATTGCTCGGATCCACTGTGTACTGACAGTGGATCCGAGCAATCAACAGCAACATCATCCATGTACAGGAGACTTTGACCTGCAGGCCTCTGCTACCTGGAATAGTCACCCCTCTCAGGCTCAGATCCTTCCTGATAAATTCAGCAAAGGCATTATACAAATCCTAAACACGGCAGGAGAGAGTGGGCAGCCCTCCTTGACTTGGCATCTGTTCGGCAAACTTTCTGATTCCCACCCATTGATTGATGCTGTTCTACTGGTGTTAGTGTAGAGCAGTTGGATCCAATTGCAGATTCCCTCCCCAAAGCCCATACTGGAGCACATGGCCCACATGTGTATGGGTACAATACATCATCAAAGGCCTTCTCTGGTCTGGGCTGATGAGGCAGGTGTCCACCCCACTATCCTGCACATAGGTGATCGTATCTCTGAGGAGTGCAAGGCTCTTAGGGAACTACCTACCATCTCCTTTAGCACCCCCCTCATCTGATGCTTGCCTGAATCTCCTGCTCATTGCAACCAGAAGCACTTACCACTACCTGGTGTTAGGTTAAGGAGGTTCATGACCACAATTTCCGAAACATAAGCAGTCAATCACCCGTAATATATTTTCAGGTAATTTATTAAATTTGTTTAAAAAAAGCACTTTAGGGACGATGCATTGTTTAATTAAACAAAGAGATTAAATATATGTCCATTAATAGATGTGAATATTTTACCAATCCTAAAGCTGTTCTGCAGAATGGAGAAGCAGAGACAGTGGGCCCCTATGGTTTGGAGTGTTCGAGTGATCATCCTTAATAATTCACAGTTTTTGGTGGTAACAATCTTTGTTCTTTCCTTGAACTCCTGGTCTTCTCTCATGTTGCTGATGAATGTGATCCCTGGACACTCATCCACTAACTTCCCACCTATCCCTGTTAATTTACCTTATTGAAGGGGCTGGCAACCTATGACTAATCATCTATCTGAACCCTTTTGGCAATGATCACAGGTAGCTACTTAAGATGCCAAGATAACCATTTTCTCCTTTCCTGCTTTCATCTACAGGTTATTTTACCAACAAAAACTTCTTATTTTCCCAAACAGTACATTGACAATAGGGAACTTATGGTGCTCGGTAAATTTTTGACATCAGTTCAATGGAGCGTTATGACTTTGGTGATCCTTGGGATCTTTTCTTTTCATATGCTAGAAATTTGAAAAACTAGTTAGTGCTGTCATAGCAATAAATGAAATCTCATGCTCCACAGCAAATAGTGGGAAAATTTGACTTTAAAGGGACTCCAATTTTCAATAGAATTCCAGGAGATACCAGCATCCCTTGTGCCAGCACAATATCTAATAGGATATGGTATACTTGCTCAAGCAGTCCAGAGCTGCTCTCTGCTGTTCCACTCGGCCCGGGCACAGGGGAGAAAGGTAAATTGACATTCACTTTGCTGACAAGGACCTGACGATCTGGGTCGTACAGAGGATCGCAAGGTCTGAGGAGGACACAACATCAGACCCTGCCAGCCTGGTCTGAGGTTGCTACTACTGTCATTGTGTTCTCCATTGTTAGGAGAAACACCCAACAGTGCAGGAAGAAGGTGAATAATCTCTGCTCAACTAGGGTAAATGCCACCATCTTCTCACTGTTACTCACTATCTATCTCTGTGAAGTTGCCAACCTCCCACAAAGGTTAATGCTCTACTATTATCACTATTGCATTCAACAGTTTCCCTCATTCACTCTCACCCACCCAATCCACCAAACCTTCCAGTATTGAATGCCTATGTGCTGCCTATTCTCTCACTTGGGTTATCTCACCACTTTCTTCCCTACCTGTACCAGCACTAACAGCCATGCAACCCATTTTCACTTCATTTAATGCCTCCCTTTCTCTGATTCCACGAGAAAACAGCCCATAAAAGGGTCAAAAAAGAGGCAAGATGGGTGGTCAGGTGCCAGATATTCACTTCTTCATCTCTACCAGAAGAAGATCTTGGTACTGACTGGCAAAAACTGACTCTGTGAAAACTTCTATGTCTTGGCTACCAAGTAAGAAGCAATGTTCGTTGTTGTGCTACACTCCAATTATCCGCAGTGTACGTTTAATGTTAACATGCCATAACTTTTAGCTCTTGGTTGTGAAATTCTCTCTTTTTTTTAATCCTGCAAACACCAGTAGGACATCCAAACTACTTATTACATTAAAATAATAGAAAGCAAACTAGTACTCACCAAACAGCTTCTTTACAGTACCAAAGTAAAAGACAACAGTAGGCTGAAAGTAGTAGAAGAAAAAGGGACTTCTTTGACTTAATGAATAATAAATTCCACGTAACAATTTAGTATTGCAAGCAGTGACCTTCACGGGTTTCTGGTGAATATAACATCAAGATTAGTTTTTCCTTTATTTAGCAACTAATTAAACATCACACTTTAACTTAAGAAAAGTTTAAGTTTTGTTGCAAAAATATGCATTCAAACTATTTGCTTTACATCTTATGAACATTCATTTTAATAAAAAAACTCTCTTTCATGGGGCACAGTGTCACTGTCATATTGGTTGCCTGTTCTGAATTGCCCTTCCACTGAGCGGCTTGCTGGATGTTTCCTGGGGCAGTTAAGAATCAACCATATTTCTGTGATCCTGGAATCATGTAGACCAGACCAGCTAAGGATAACAGATTTACTTCCCTAGAGGACACTAATGAAGCATATGGGTTTTAATCACAATTGATTCGCTATTATTGAGACTAGCTTTACACTCAAGATTTTATAAATTGAATTTAAATTCCACCAACTGCCATACCTTCTGAATTACTAGTACAATGACATTATCATTGTACCACTATCAATTTCTGCTACATACAGTATCACTTAGAATCCAGGATAACTTAAGCAGGTTTGTAATTAAAGTTGTTGAATATTTTAGGATCATTTTGGGTGCAGTGAGTAATGTCCCTGCCAGATAGTCTGGGCTTGACTCTCATCTCAGGACACAATGGCCAAGGAAAATTCATTCATATCGCAGCCAAACAGTTTGATTACCCAACCAGAAAAATCCTTCTAACTCTTATTAACAGCAGTTGCTAAGAGTAGGAGAGATTACTGTACTGCAATGGGATGGAAAAATGTTGGAATTTCAACCATTACTATCCATAGTTCTACAATATGACACACATGTGAAAGTCCATGTTGCCACAGAAATTCAGAATTCCTGAGTGAACTGTAATATATCACTGCCACAGAACTACCTTTATGTTTTTATAAGATCCCATCTCAGCCTTTGAAATGGTAAGGTCACAACAAAACTTCCTTAATGTTTGAAATATGAAGTAATATAGATAAACAAATACAGAAAAAGCTGGAAATACCCAATAGGTCTTACCGCATTTGTACAGAAAGGTAGACTTAGTATTTTAGCTTGATGATTTTTTTGTCATTTATGCTTGTGACTCAAAGTTTTTAAGTAAATAAATAGCACATTTATAGAATTATCAATGGCAAAAAAAACCTTCAAAAATGACAGTGACTTATGAACTATTCATACTGTGACTCCAACCCTGTCAGATAAATTGTGTTGCAGTAAAAACGTTATACAACATAGAACATAGAACATAGAACATAGAACAATACAGCACAGAACAGGCCCTTCGGCCCACAATGTTGTGCCGAACTTCTATCCTAGATTAAGCACCCATCCATGTACCTATCCAAATGCCGCTTAAAGGTCGCCAATGAATCTGACTCTACCACTCCCACGGGCAGCGCATTCCATGCCCCCACCACTCTCTGGGTAAAGAACCCACCCCTGACATCTCCCCTATACCTTCCACCCTTCACCTTAAATTTATGTCCCCTTGTAACACTCTGTTGTACCCGGGGAAAAAGTTTCTGACTGTCTACTCTATCTATTCCTCTGATCATCTTATAAACCTCTATCAAGTCACCCCTCATCCTTCGCCGTTCCAACGAGAAAAGGCCGAGAACTCTCAACCTATCCTCGTACGACCTACTCTCCATTCCAGGCAACATCCTGGTAAATCTTCTCTGCACCCTCTCCAAAGCTTCCACATCTTTCCTAAAGTGAGGCGACCAGAACTGCACACAGTACTCCAAATGTGGCCTAACCAAAGTCCTGTACAGCTGCAACATCACCTCACGACTCTTGAATTCAATCCCTCTGCTAATGAACGATAATACTCCATAGGCCTTCTTACAAACTCTATCCACCTGAGTGGCAACCTTCAAAGATCTATGTACATAGACCCCAAGATCCCTCTGTTCCTCCACCTGACCAAGAACCCTACCATTAACCCTGTATTCCGCATTCTTATTTGTTCTTCCAAAATGGACAACCTCACACTTGGCAGGGTTGAACTCCATCTGCCACTCCTCAGCCCAGCTCTGCATCATATCTAAGTCCCTCTGCAGCCGACAACAGCCCTCCTCACTGTCCACAACTCCACCTATCTTTGTATCATCTGCAAATTTACTGACCCACCCTTCGACTCCCTCATCTAAGTCATTAATAAAAATTACAAACAGCAGAGGACCCAGAACTGATCCCTGCGGAACTCCACTTGTAACTGGACTCCATGCTGAATATTTACCATCTACCACCACTCTCTGACTTCGACCGGTTAGCCAGTTTTCTATCCAATTGGCCAAATTTCCCTCTATCCCATGCCTCCTGACTTTCCGCATAAGCCTACCATGGGGAACCTTATCAAATGCCTTACTAAAATCCATGTACACTACATCCACTGCTCTACCCTCATCCACATGCTTGGTCACCTCCTCGAAGAATTCAATAAGACTTGTAAGGCAAGACCTACCCTTCACAAATCCGTGCTGGCTGTCCCTAATCAAGCAGTGTCTTTCCAGATACTCGTAAATCCTATCCCTCAGTACCCTTTCCATTACTTTGCCTACCACAGAAGTAAGACTAACTGGCCTGTAATTCCCGGGGTTATCCCTATTCCCTTTTTTGAACAGGGGCACAACATTCGCTACTCTCCAGTCCCCTGGTACCACCCCAGTTGCCAGTGAAGACGAGAAGATCATTGCCAACGGTACTGCAATTTCCTCTCTTGCTTCCCACATAATCCTAGGATATATCCCGTCAGGCCCGGGGGACTTGTCTATCCTCAAGTTGTTCAAAATGTCCAACACATCTTCCTTCCTAACAGGTATCTCTTCTAGCTTATCAGTCCGTTTCACACTCTCCTCTTCAACAATACGGTCCCTCTCGTTCGTAAATACTGAAGAGAAGTACTTGTTCAAGACCTCTCCTATCTCTTCCGACTCAATACACAGTCTCCCACCACTGTCCTTGATCGGACCTACCCTCGTTCTCGTCATTCTCAGGTTTCTCACATACGCATAGAATGCCTTGGGGTTATCCTTGATCCTTTCCGCCAGGGATTTTCATGCCCTCTCTTAGCTCTCCTAATCCCTTTCTTCAGGTCCCTTCTGGCTATCCTGTATCCCTCCACTGCTCTGTCTGAACCTTGTTTCCTCAACCTTATGTAAGCCTCCTTCTTCCTCTTTACTAGACATTCAACCTCCCTCGTCAACCAAGGCTCCCTCACACGACCATTTCTTTCCTGCCTGATCGGTACATACATATCAAGGACACGTCGTATCTGCTCCTTGAAAAAGTTCCACATTTCCACCACATCCTTCCCTGACAGCCTATGCTCCCAACGTATGCTCCTCAAATCCTGTCTTACAGCATCGTAATTTCCCTTCCCCCAATTGTAAAAACTTCCTTGTTGTGCGCACCTATCTCTCTCCATAACCAAGGTGAAAGTCACAGAATTGTGGTCGCCATTACCAAAATGTTCACCCACTAACAAGCCCGCCACTTGTCCCGGTTCATTACCGAGTACCAAATCCAATATGGCCTCCCCTCTGGTTGGACAATCTACATACTGCGTTAGAAAAGCTTCCTGGACACACTGCACAAACACCGCCCCATCCAATCTACTTGATCTAAAGAGCTTCCAATCAATATTTGGGAAGTTGAAGTCGCCCATGACTACGACCCTGTGGCTTCTGCACCTTTCCAAAATCTGTTTCCCAATCTGTTTCTCCACATCTCTGCTGCTATTGGGGGGCCTATAATAAACACCCAACAAGGTGACTGCACCTTTCCTATTTCTGACTTCAGCCCATACTACCTCCAGAGGCAGATCCCCCTCAAACTTCCTTTCTGCAGCCGTTATACCATTTCTAATTAGCAATGCCACCCCCCCTCCTTTTTTACCACCCTCCCTAATCTTACTGAAACATCTGTAACCAGGAACCTCCAACAGCCATTCCTGTCCCTCATCTATCCATGTTTCCGTGATGGCCACAACATCGTAGTCCCAGGTACCGATCCACGCCTTAAGTTCACCCACCTTATTTCTGATACTCCTTGCGTTGAAGTATACGCACTTGAGCCCATCTCTGTGTCCGCAAGTAGTCCCTGTCAGTGCTACCTTCTCCACAGCCTCCCTACAGTCTTGGACATCCTGACACACAGCTAGCTTACTTGCTGGACTACAAGTCCGGATCCCATCCCCCTGCCAAATTAGTTTAAACCCCCCCGAAGAGTGCTAGCAAACCTACCCCCCAGGATATTGGTGCCCTTCTGGTTCAGGTGCAACCCGTCCTGTTTATACAGGTCCCACCTTCCCCAGAATGCAGTCCAATTGTCCAAATATCTGAAGCCCTCCCTCCTACACCATCCTTGCAGCCACGTGTTCAACTGCACTCTCTCCCTATTCTTTGCCTCTCTGTCACGTGGCACCGGCAACAACCCAGAGATGACGACTCTGTCTGTCCTAGCTTTTAGCTTCCAGCCTAACTCCTTGAGCTCTTGAATGACCTCCCCACCCCTCTTCCTACCTATGTCGTTGGTGCCAATGTGTACCACGACTTCTGGCTGCACACCCTCCCCCTTAAGGATTCTGAAGACACGGTCCGAGACGTCTCGGACCCTAGCACCCGGGAGGCAACAAACCATCCGAGAGTCTCGCCCATGTCCACAGAACCGCCTGTCCGTCCCTCTAACTAGAGAGTCCCCTATAACTAGCGCTCTCCTCTTCTCCCCCTTTCCCTTCTGAATCTCAGAGCCACAGACCCCTTCACTGCAGCTTACACCTGCAAGGCTGTCCCCCCCAACAGTTTCCAAAGCTGCATACTTATTTTTTAGGGGAACGACCACAGGGGAACCCTGCACTGCTAGTGCATTATGTTAGTGCATTGACAAGATCACAGTTTTGCAGATCAATTGGAAAACTTAGAATATTAACACGTCAACTGTAACTAAACTCTTGACGTAAATCAATGATTCATTAATTAGTGTTTGATCATGACAACAATTTAAATGGATATTATGGATTGCACCAATTCGAGACCTATCAAAATTCTCTTCATTCCTATTAAAGACTATTTTCATAAATGCATACACACCTCTTATGATCTGACATTTTCAACTTTACATGATAGGTGTGCCATTGGACAAGCCTTTCATCTTTTTATTGCAGAACTTTGCACTGGAGATCACACAAGCCAACCATCACATTCTCTTATCCATGAAAGAGTAGGAAGGCTCTAAATCATTGCACATTGATTAATATTACTAACTGGATCTCCAGACAGTCTCATGTATCATTTTATCTTCCATACCCAGCAAAAACAATCTTTTATTAACTCAACCAATAAGTTTTACTAACTTCTGAATACATAGCATATCTAAAACTTCATATACAAATGTGTAATAGAGGAACTATTATTTCAAGCAAGACACGGCCTTGCTCCTGATATATGGTCGCTAAAACTATACACTTTACTGAATAGTTCCAAATAGGAACTCATCAAGGGCATCCTTGTCTTTTTCTGAGATTCAGACAGAATCACATTAGAGTCTGATTCTTCTTCAAAATCAATTTGACCCTCTATTGAATAAATACCGTTTTGAAAATTGTAAAAGGTAAAGCTGAAGTATTTGCAACAATCTGCAGCCAGATGTGCCAAGTGGATGATCCATCTCAGCCTCCTCCAGTGATCCTTGGCATCACAGATACCTTCAGCCAATTCAAGATATCAAGAAACAGTTGCACGCACTGGATACTGTGAAGGCTATGGATCTGACAACCTTCTGTCAATAGTATAGTATAATATAATACAATACAATAATGATAATAGAATGTGCCACACCCCTAGTCAAGATGTTCTAAATAGTTACAAAAGTGGGTATCTACCTGATAATGTGGAAAATAGTCCAGAAATGTCCTAAACACAAAAAGCAGGACAAATTCAACCTGGCCTATTATCACCCCATCAGTCCACTGTCAATCAACAGTAAATTGATGGAAGGTGTTATCAACAGGGCTATTAAGCAGCACCTCCTCAGCAATAAACTGCGAAATGACATAGAGTTTGGATTTTGCCAGGGTCATTCAGCTCCTGACCACAGTACAGCCTTGGTTCAAATGTGTACAAAAGCACTCAGATCCAGAGGTGAGGTGATAGTGACAGCAAGGCTGTATTTGACCACATGTGGCATCAAGGAACCCTAGCAAAACTGGAATCCATGGGAATCAGGGGACAAACTGTCTGCTGGTTGGAGTCATATCTGGTAAATAGGAAGATGGTTATGGTTGTTGGAGGTCAGTCATCTCAGTTCCGAGTCATCTTTGCAGGGGTTCTTCAGGATAGTATCTGAAGCCCAACCATCTTCAGCTACTTCATCAATTGCCTTCTCTCCATCAAAAGGTCAGAAATGTTTGCCTATGATTACACAATGTTCAGCACCATTTATGACTCCTCAGATACAGTTCATGTTCAAATACAACAAAATCTGGACAATATCCAGACTTGGGCTGACAAGTGGCAAGTAACATTGGTGCCACATAAATGCCAGGCAATAATTATTTCCAATAAGAGACAATCTCACCCCCACCCCTTGACATTCAATGGTATTGTCATCACTGAATCCCCCATTATAAACATTCTGGAGTTACTATTGACCAGAAACTGAACTTGCTTTACAAACACAGTGGCTAAAAAAAGTCAGAGGCTAGGAATACTGCGATGAGTAACTCATGTTTTGACTCCCCAAAGCAAGGCACAAGTCAGGAGTGTGATGGAATATTCCCACTTGCCTGGATGGGCGCAATTCCAATGACACTCAAGCATCTTGACACCATCTAGGACAAAGCAGCTCACTTGATTGGCACCGAATCCACAAACAACACTCCCTTCACCACCTGACTCTCAGTACTAGCCGTATATATTATCTATAAGAGGCACTGCTTACATTCAGTAAGACCACTTCTATCTAGGAAGACAAGGGCAGCACATACATGGGAACACCATTACCTTTAAGCTCCCCTCCAACCTCTCATCAATCTGACTAGGAAATAAATTGCTGAAAATGTGTTGCTGGAAAAGCGCAGCAGGTCAGGCAGCAACCAAGGAGCAGGAGAATCGACGTATTGGGCATGAGCCCTTCTTCAGGAGCCCTTCGGGCTCATGCCCGAAACGTCGATTCTCCTGCTCCTTGGATGCTGCCTGACCTGCTGCGTTTTTCCAGCAACACATTTTCAGCTCTGATCTCTAGCATCTGCAATCCTCACTTTCTCCCCTAGGAAATAAATTGCCTTTCCTTCACTTGCTGGTTCAAAGTGCTGAAATTCCCTCCCGAACAGCATTGTGGGTCTAGCTACAGCAAATGGACTGCAGCAGTTCATGAAGACAACTCACTACAACCTTCTCAAAGGCAACTAAGAATGGGCAATAAATGCCAGCTAGCTAGGAATACCCATATGTCACAAATAAATAAAATAAATCCTTGCCTGTAGTACATTTTTTGTTTAAAAAAGAACACCAAAAATAAGATTTAGAAAGTTCCAAAGGAGTTTAATGTTTTGCTAGGTAATAGGATCCAAAATTCCTGTTTGATGCTGTGTGCTATACACCATTGTGATAAGCTACCTATTAGTAATTTTGTTAAAAATTCAGTATGTAGCACCCTTGGAACTCTGCAGGAGTTACTGAACAGGCTGTTTGCTAACAGTCTGATCTCATTTCATAGACATACAATCACTAACGTAGAAAGCAAGAAATGTACATTTATTATCACACCCTGCATAACAGTTTGGCTGTAAGGTGAAAAATGTAATACTGTTCTTTTTTGATATTATTTTTAAAATTGATAATTCCCTAATTGGAGATATAATTTGTATTTGATAAAAATAAACAAGTTGTTTCTGAATGTACAGAAACATAGGACTCAGGATTGGTAAAATAATGTGTTTTGATTTGTATCAGAGAGAATGGGAAAGATTGTTTGGGAAACATTTAACTGGCCACTAACAAAATTTATCAGCCCAACAACACTGCTGAGGTTGTACACAAGAGAAACTCTCAAGTCTGATGTTTCCAAATTTGAATTTTAGACAATTTAAAAAAAATAAAAAGTCAACATAATCTAGCCAGTTACCTTTGAGAAAATTGCACGTATTTTCTTTAAGAAAAAACAAAGAAGCTGAATTTGGTAATGCTTGGAAGCATACAGGAAAGTTTGATTCCTGTTTTAAAAATATAATGCAGAAAGTGCTTGGAGAAACTCAGCAATTTTTGGTCGGGAGGTGGCGAGGCCCATTACCTCGTTACAGTGTTAAACCTCTTATGGGTTTCACTGCCACACTGCCTGAAAATTTATTAACATTAAATAAAGAATAGTTTAAAACAAATTTTAAAAAAGATATCATGCAAATGGGAGAACTTAGCCTTGAGGTATTATCACTTGATTGTTAATTCAGAAACTCAGCTAATGTTCTGGGGCAAAAACAGAAATTGCTGGAAAGCTCAGCAGGTCTGGTGGTATCTATGAAGAGAAATCAGAATTAACATTTCAGATCAAGTGACTCTTCCTCAGAACTCCTGAGGAAGAGCAATTTCTCTTTTTGTTTCTGACTGACAGCATCTGCAGTTCTTTCAGTTTTTATTTAATATTCTGGAGACCTGATTTCAAATCCTGTCACAACGCATGGTAGAATTTGAATTCAGTTTTAAAAGTCTGGAATTATGAATCTACTCTGACCCATTGTCAACTGTCGGGAAAACCCCATCTGGCTCACCACTGTCCTTCAGGGAAGGAGATCTGCCATCCTCAACTGGTCTAGCCTATATGTGACTCCTGATCCACAGCAATATGGTTGAGCCTCAGTTAGGGATGGGCAATGAATACTGGTCTAGCTAGTGACACACTCATCCTGTCAATAAATTATAAAAACGAAACACTTTGTAAAATAAAACTGGACTGTAAAATTTCTCCAGACAGAATGGTAATTAGTGAATGCCCACTTAGAGTAAAAGAGAAATGATAGAGAAAATATGACACAGCATCAAACAGGAATTTGAATAACTCATCTGAGGCGTAGTTTGATGGAATATATCAAATGAAAGTGTGTATGAAATTAATTAATTAACTTCTTTCTCTTGGAGATGTTTGCGCCCTTACCCAATAAGCTTTCTTTTAAAAGAACTTTCAAAATCTGATTGTGGGTAGATGTTCACAGGTAAGGGACAGCTGGAAAATGGGAAGCCTTCAGAAATTAGATAATGAGAGTCCAAAGACAGTATATTCCAGTTAGTGTGAAAGGAAAGGCTGGTATGTATAGGGAATGCTGGATGACTAAAGATATTGAGGGTTTGATTAAGAAAAAGAATAAAGCATATGTCAGGTATAGACAAGATCGATCAAGTGAATCCTTAGAAGAGTATAAAGGCTGTAGGAATATACTTAATAGGGAAATCAAGAGGGCAAAAAGGAGACATGAGATAGCTTTGGCAAATAGAATTAAGGAGAATCCAAAGGGTTTTTACAAATAAATTAAGGACAAAATGGTAACCAGGGAGAGAACAAGGCCCCTCAAAGATCAGCAAGGCGGCCTTTGTGTGGAACCGCAGGAGATGGGGGGAGATACTAAACAAGCATTTTGCATCAGTGTTTACTGTGGAGAAGGACATGGAAGATATAGAATGTAAGGAAATAGATGGTGACATCTTGAAAAATGTCCATATTACAGAGGAGGAAGTGCTGGATGTCTTGAAACACATAAAAGTGGATAAATCTTCAGGACCTGATCAGGTGTACCCTAGAACTCTGTGAGAAGCTAGGGGAGTGATTGCTGGGCCCCTTGCTGAGATATTTGGATCATCAATAGTCACAGGTGAAGAGTCAGATGACTGGAGGTTGGCTAACATGGTGCCACTGTTTAAGAAGGGTGGGAAGGACAAGCCAGGGAACTATAGACCAGTGAGCCTGACGACAGTGTGGGGCAAGTTGTTGGAGGGAATCCTGAGGGACAGGATGTACATGTATTTGGAGAAAGTGAGGACTGCAGATGCTGGAGATCAGAGCTGAAAATGTGTTGCTGGAAAAGCGCAGCAGGTCAGGCAGCATCCAAGGAGCAGGAGAATCGACGTTTTGGGCATGAACTATTCTTCAGGAATGAGGACAGTGTGCCAGGCAGGCTAAGATAAAAGGTAGGGAGGAGGGACTTGGGGGAGGGGCATTGGAAATGCACCTATCGCATTTCCAATGCCCCTCCCCCAAGTCCCTCCTCCCTACCTTTTATCTTAGCCTGCCTGGCACACTCTCCTCATTCCTGAAGAAGGGCTCATGCCCAAAACGTCGATTCTCCTGCTCCTTGGATGCTGCCTGACCTGCTGCGCTTTTCCAGCAATATATTTTCAGTACATGTATTTGGAAAGGTAAGGACTGATTAGGGATAGTTAACATGGCTTTACGCATGGGAAATCATGTCTCACAAACTTGATTGAGTTTTTTGAAGTAACAAAGAGGATTGATGAGGGCAGAGTGGTGGACGTGATTTATATGCCGTCAGTAAGGCAATCACCTAAGTTCCCCATGGGTGACTGGTTAGCAAGGTTAGATCTCATGGAATACAGGGAGAACTAGCTGGATAGTTGGATACAGAACTGGCTCAAAGATAGGAGACAGAGGGTGGTGGTGGAGTGTTGTTTTTCAGACTGGAGGCCTGTGACCAGTGGAGTGCCACAAGGATTGGGGCTGGGTCCACTACTTTCCGTCAGTTATACAAATGATTTGGATGTGAGCATAAAAGTTATCATTAGTAAGTTTGCAGATGACACCAAAATTGGAGGTTCAGTGGACAGCAAAGAAGGTTACCTCAGATTACAATGGGATCTTTATCAGATGTGCCAATGGCCTGAGAAGTGGCAGATGGAGTTTAATTTAAATAAATGCGAGGTGCTGCATTTTGGGATAGCAAATCTTAGCAGGAGCTATACATTTAATGGTAAGGTCCGAGGGAGTGTTGCTGAACAAAGACATCTTGGAGTGCGGGTTCATAGCTCCTTGAAAGTAGAGTCACAAGCAAATAGGATAGTGAAGAAGGCATTTGGTATGCCTTCCTTTATTTGTCAGAGTATTAAGTACAGGAGTTGGGATATTGCGACTGTACAGGACATTGGGGGTTAGGCCACATTTGGAATATTGCATGCAGTCCTGGTCCCCATCCTATCTGAAAGATGTTGTGAAACCTGAAAGAGTTCAGAAAGAATTTACAAGGATATTGCCAGGATTGGAGGATTTGAGCTCGAGGGAAAGGTTGAATAGGCTGGGGCTGTTTTCCCTGGACCGTCGGAGGCTGATGGGTGACCTTATAGAGGTTTATAAAATCATGAAGGGCATGAATAGGATAAATAGACAAAGTCTCTTCCCTGGGGTGGGGGGTCCAGCACTAGAGGGCATAGGATTAGGGTGAGCGGGGAAAGATATAAAAGAGACCTAAGGGGAAACTTTTTCACATAGAGTGTGGTACGTACATGGAATGAGCTGCCAGAAGAAGTGGTGGAGGCGAGTACAATTGCAATATTTAAAAGGCATCTGGATGGGTATATGAATAGGAAGGTTGTGGTTCTGTTCGCCGAGCTGGGAATTTGTCTTGCAAACGTTTCGTCCCCTGTCTAGGTGACATCCTCAGTGCTTGGGAGCCTCCTGTGAAGCGCTTCTGTGCTGTTTCCTCTGGCATTTATAGTGGCCTGTCTCTGCCGCTTCCGGTTGTCAGTTCCAGCTCTCCGCTGTAGTGGCCAGTATATTGGGTCCAGGTCGATGTGTTTGTTGATAGAGTCTGTGGATGAGTGCCATGCCTCTAGGAATTCCCTGGCTGTTCTCTATTTGGCTTGCCCTATAATGGTAGTGTTGTCCCAGTCGAATTCATGTTGCTTGTCATCTGTGTGTGTGGCTACTAAGGATAGCTGGTCATGTTGTTTCGTGGCTAGTTGGTGTTTTTTTTCTTTCATTTTTCTCTTTTTTTTTCAAACAGTGAAGGGGAGGGCAGGGATTAAATCAAAATAGAGTTGGAGGGGGAAATCCTCTCTGAATTTTTTTTTCTTTTTTTTAACCCCCACACTACAGCCTAACTGCGGTAGTGCTTATTTTTTTTCCCCAGCACCCATGGTGTGTGTGTGCAGGTGTGAGACACAGTGAGAGACACAAGGTGCACGAATCTTTATTCAATTTCCACCACCAGGAAGATAGGAAAACACCCAAGTGGCCAGTGACAAGCACTGCCCTTCGCATCAAAATAATGCACTCCACTCCCTGCGGGCTAGTTGGTGTTCATGGATACGGATCGTTAGCTGTCTTCCTATTTGTCCTATGTAGTGTTTTGTGCAGTCCTTGCATGGGATTTTGTACACTACATTGGTTTTGCTCATGTTGGGTATCGGGTCCTTCGTTCTGGTGAGTTGTTGTCTGAGAGTGGCTGTTGGTTTGTGTGCTGTTATGAGTCCTAGTGGTCGCAGTAGTCTGGCTGTCAATTTGGAAATGCTCCTGATGTATGGTAGTGTGGCTAGTCCTCTGGGTTGCGGCATGTCCTCATTCTGTTGTCTTTCCCTTAGGCATCTGTTGATGAAATTGCGTGGGTATCCGTTTTTGGCGAATACCTTGTATAGGTGTTCCTCTTCCTCCTTTTGTAGTTCTGGTGTGCTGAAGTGTGTTGTGGCCCTTTTGAATAGTGTCTTGATGCAACTTCGTTTGTGTGTGTTGGGGTGGTTGCTTTCATAGTTTAGGACTTGGTCTGTGTGTGTGGCTTTCCTGTAAACCTTTGTGGTAATTCTCCGTTCGGTGTTCTCTGTACCATCACGTCTAGGAATGGGAGTTGGTTGTCCTTTTCTTCCTCTCTAGTGAATCGGATTCCTGTGAGTGTGGCGTTGATGATCTGGTGTGTGTTCTCTATTTCTGTGTTTTTAATTATTACAAAGGTGTCATCCACGTATCTGACCCAGAGTTTGGGTTGAATTTGCAGTAAGACTGTTTGTTCTAACTTTTGCATTACTGCTTCTGCTATGAGTCCAGAGATCGGTGAGCCCATGGGTGTTCCGTTGATTTGTTCGTATATCTGGTTGTTGAATGTGAAGTGTGTTGTGAGGCACAAGTCCAGTTGTTTAAGTATGTCGTCTTTGTTGATAGGTTCAATGTCCTGTTGTCTGTTATGTCTGTCCAGCAGGTTGGCTATTGTTTCTCTGGCTAGGGTTTTGTCGATAGAGGTGAACAGTGCCGTTATATCGAATGAGACCATAGTTTCTTCCTTGTCTATGTGTATATTTCTGATGATGTCCAAGAATTCCTGTGTCGATTGTATAGATTGTCTGGATCCGCTGATCAGGTGTTTCAGTTTCTGCTGTAGTTCTTTAGCCAGTTTGTGTGATGGTGTCCCTGGTAATGATACTATGGGTCTGAGTGGGATGTCTGGTTTGTGCACTTTGGGAGTCCATAGAATCTGTGGGTGTTGTTGCTTTCAGGTTTCATTCTTTGTAGGTCAGACCTGGTTATCTGTCCGTTTTTTTATAGATTCCTCAGTGTGTTGTTTATCCTATTGGTGAGCTGTGGGGTGGGGTCAAACTCCCTTTTTTGGTAGGTGTTGGTATCTGCAAGTAGTTGTGCTTTTTGGATGTACTCTGCTTTGTCCAGGATGACCGTCATTCTGCCTTTGTCTGCTGGTAGTATGATTATGTTCTTATCGTTTCTTAGTGATTTTAGTGCTTCCCTCTCCTTGGTGTTGAGGTTATGTGTTTGTCTTTTTCTTGTTATCAGCGGTACAATACTTTGTCTCACTGTTTGTTGTGTCTCTTCTGTCAGTCCATTGTTCCTGAGTGTGCATTCTAGTGCTGCTAGGAAGTCTGCTGTCTTGGCATCCCTGTGGTTATAGTTGAGTCCCTTGGCCAGTATTGTTCTTTCCGTGTCTGTGAGCTGTCTGTGGGAGAGGTTTCTAACCCAGGAGTGTGTTGTGGTGTCCTCTTCGTTGTGTGTTAGTTTGGCAATTTTTTCTTTTAGTGCCGTTTTTTTGCGGTGTGTTGTCCTGTTCTGTCCTATGGTGACGGCCTGTTCTATGGTCCGGGTCCATTCCTGATTGGTGGTTTTTGAAATTAAAGATTTTTGGGGCGCAATTTCTTGTCTGTATTTGTGTAGTCTGTTGTGAGCGTCTGTAATCATTACCTGGATCATCCTGAATCCGTTCTGCCTGGCTGTGTCCCTGGCTTGTGGATTGTTGACTGGTGGTCTGTATCTGACATATGGTGGAAGAATTCGATTCTTTCGGCATTCATGCAGGAACCAGAGTTGTTCGTATGTGGCGCTTAGGTGGTTGGCACAGGATTCCCATTTCCTGGCTTGTCTTAGCGTCTCTCACCCGTAGGTGTTCAAAGTTTGGGAGAAGATTTGTAGCTCGGGTGCTCGTTGTTGTGGTTCTGTTCGCCGAGCTGGGAATTTGTCTTGCAAACGTTTCGTCCTCTGTCTAGGTGACATCCTCAGTGCTTGGGAGCCTCCTGTGAAGCGCTTCTGTGCTGTTTCCTCCGGCTTTTATAGTGGCCTGTCTCTGCCGCTTCCGGTTGTCAGTTCCAGCTCTCCGCTGTAGTGGCCGGTATATTGGGTCCAGGTCGATGTGTTTGTTGATAGAGTCTGTGGATGAGTGCCATGCCTCTAGGAATTCCCTGGCTGTTCTCTGTTTGGCTTGCCCTATAATGGTAGTGTTGTCCCAGTCGAATTCATGTTGCTTGTCATCTGCGTGTGTGGCTACTAAGGATAGCTGGTCATGTCGTTTCGTGGCTAGTTGGTGTTCATGGATATGGATCGTTAGCTGTCTTCCTGTTTGTCCTATGTAGTGTTTTGTGCAGTCCTTGCATGGGATTTTGTATACTACATTGGTTTTGCTATATAGGCCACTATAAATGCTGGAGGAAACAGCACAGAAGCGCTTCACAGGAGGCTCCCAAGCACTGAGGATGTCACTTAGACAGGGGACGAAACGTTTGCAAGACATTCCCAGCTCGGCGAACAGAACCGCAACAACGAGCACCCGAGCTACAAATCTTCTCCCAAACTATGAATAGGAAATTGGAGGGATATGGGCCAGATGCTGGCAGGTGGGACTAGATTGGGTTGGGATATCTGGTTGGCATGGACAAGTTGGACCGAAGGGTCTGTTTCCGTGCTGTACATCTCTCTGACTCTACGACTGTATAACTGAATTGTATGGTTTGGCGGCCATCTGAAATATCGGAACAAAGTAGAGAAGATACACACATACCCCTCCCTCTAACTTTTGATCTTTTAATAAGCTCACCTGAAAGTCAAGAATATGTATTGGGATACTGGGATAAGCATTCAGAAGTGATTGATACATCTGAATTAACTGACATGCGGGAATTCATGGTGGATATGCACTAAAGAATGGGTCTTGTATATATCATTGTCCTGAAGAGTAAGGAAACACATTTTAAATGATAAGACACTGATACATGATCCATCAAGTAACTTTAAAACAATCAAAATTATACTTACGAATGAGGATTAAAAAAAAATGAATTTTGGGTTGGGACATTTTAGGGCTGGGGGAGGAATACATAAGAATTCACAAGGTGGGTAGAGGTGAAGGAAAAGCTGGAGAATCTGTTGCTGTACTTGAATGATCCGTAACCAGCTAAAGATGAACCAACATCTTCAAAGGGTGATGGTACAGTTTCATAGAATGTGGGAGAACAGAAAGGCTAGGCTAATAACTCGATACAAGGAAAGAGGGAATAAAAAAAAGGGGAAAACTAGTAGGAAGATGTTTGGCCCATTTGGAATCCTACTCTCTGCTTCCAACCCACAAGACAAGCATGATAGCAAGTTAATAATTCCACTGTATTTTGTGTAAATATCTCCACACCCTTAGGCTATCTTTCAACACACCATCTCCCTTTTGTCTCTAAACTAGATCAAGCCTAGATAGATATATTAGCTTTACATTAAGTTATCTGCAATATATAATCAAGAAATTTGGGAACCAAACTTGTACCTGAGAAATAAATAGTTTATTGAAAAATTAATTGTGATAAGTCAAAAGGAGATTTCTTTTTCAAAGTTGGGGTGGGACAGTTGGAAATCGAGGTGCCCTTTAAATCTTGTTATCTTAGTATTCTATTTTGGTATTCCCTGTGTGGCATGAGACTTCATTTAACTGAATTAAAGCAGTAACATACCTTTTACCAGTGTAAACAAAAGAAGAACCGGGTTCTGCACATTCCTAATATGAGTGCAGTGTTCTCCAAAATAAGAAGGATTTGTTCTTAGGATGAATGAAAATTGTCCTTCAAATGGAAGTGGGCAAGGGGCCAATGGTCATCTGACATTATGGGTTGCTGTAATTGACCAAAAGGATTCAACAATTGATTGACATATTTTTCAGTTTCCAGAAATAGAATATTCAAGTTCTCAAGTGCATAAATTGGTACTCATGGGGGTGGAGGGGGTGAAGAGGCTCTTTATTGGGCAGTCCTCAGAGACCTGTCTTCTCCAGATGGAAGATGCCTCCATATGCCTCCATAACTTCAATGAGACTGACATTCTCTGCAGAATCAGCCTGTTTGTTCTCTGGTATTGGTGAACCATCCCACAATTGTCAATTGTAGACTGTTTGTTGTTTAATTAACTAAAGTTTCATATCTGGACTGTTGCCTGTAGAGTCATATAACACGAAAACAGACTCTTTGGTCCAATTCTTCCATCCTAACCAGGTTTCCTAAACTGAACTCATTCCATTTGCCTGCATGTGTCCCATATCCCTCTAAACATTTCCTGTCCACATGCATGTCCAAATGTCTTCTAAATGATGTAATTGTACTCTCCTCCACCACCTCCTCTGGCATTTTGTTCTATTTATGCACCATGCTTTGTGTAAAAGAGTTGCCGTTCAGGTCCCTTTTAATTCTTTCCTCCCTCACCTTAAACCTATGCCCTCCAGTTTTAGACTCCCCTCCCCTGGGGGAAAAGACCTTGACTATTCACCTTATTTTTTTTATTTTTTTTTATGTTGACACTCCTGTTTTTTTTTGTTTTTTTTAGCAATGCCCTTCACAAAACAACTCCTGTTTTTCTTTTCTTTTTCTCCCATGATGTGTGTGTGCAGGTGTAAGACACAATTCACCTTATTTATACTTGTCATGATTTCATAAACCTTTATAAGGTCATCCAGCCTCCTATGCTCTGGGTCCAAAGTCCCATCCTATCCAGCCTCTCTCTATAACTCTAACCAGTCCTGGCAACATCCTTGGAAGTCCTCTCTGTACCCTTTCCAGTTTAATAACATCTTTCCTACAGCAGGGTGACCAGAATTGCATACAGTACTCCAAAAGTGGCCTTACAATGTCTTGTATAGCTGCAACATGACTTTTTTTTAATTTCAAAAATATACTTTATTCATAAAATAATTTGATGGTCTGTACAGTTGGACATGCCATACATATGTAAACATTCCATTTCTTTGCATACTGAAACAGAGTAATCATTCCTATTTACAGGTCTGTATGATTACATTTTTAGCATCAGCAGAGCCCAAATGACTGCGTGGGCCCCCTGTTCTTCTTTAGGCAGGCAGATGTTACACGGTGGTCTTTCCCCACCGCGCCTTGGCAGCAGTTGCCCCAAGCTTCAGCACGTCCCTCAACACGTAGTCCTGGACCTTGGAATGTGCCAGTCTGCAACACTCAGTCGGGGTCAACTCCTTCAGCTGGAAGATCAACAAGTTTCGGACCGCCCAGAGAGCATCCTTCACCGAGATGATGATCCTCCAGGCACAGTTGATGTTCGTCTCGGAGTGCGTCCCGGGGAACAGGCCGTAAAGCACGGAGTCCCATGTCATGGTGCTGCTCGGGACGAACCTCAATAAACACCACTGCATTCCTCTCCAGACTTCTTCTGCGTAGGCACATTCCAGAAGGAGGTGTGTGACAGTCTCGTCCTCCCCACAGCCGCTTCAAGGGCAGCGTGCGGTGGGCTGAAAGTTCGGGCGTGCATAAAGGATCTCACAGGCAGAGCCCTTCTCACCACCAGCCAAGCCATGTCTTGGTGCCTGTTGGAAAGTTCTGGCGATGAGGCATTCTGCCAAATGGCTTTGACATTCTGCTCAGGGAACCGCTGTATAGGATCCGCCCTCTCCTTTTCCCAAAGGGTCTCAAGGACACTATGTGCTGACCACTTCCTGTTTTTCTTCATAAACTTCTCCACTAAGGGCAGGTGATACAGAACGGTCCAAAAACATGACATCCAACTCCTATACCCAATGCTCTGATCAATGAAGACAAGCGTGTTAAATGCCTTCTTCACCACCATGTCTACCTGTGACACCACTTTCAAGGAACTGTGTACCTGCACTGCTATGTCTCTGTTCAACAACTATCCGGGGCTCTACCATTAACTGTATAAGTCCTGCCCTGGTTTGTCTTAGAAAAACTCAACTATCAGAAAATTGTTACCCATTGTCGACTGCCTATTTTAGTCAAATTTGGTCACAAGTCCCCAAAATCAACAATACTATTTGTTAAGCTTAATTTTATGACCAAAAATCTGTAATATATTTTACAACTTCCTCCAATTATTATTTTTGAAATTAATTGAATTCCACCTCCGTCGGATGGGTGGAAACCGTGCTTTAAAAACTGGTGGAATTAAGGACTTTTAATTTTGAACATCAACCAATGCAGACCTGCAAAATAAAGATAGTGTCTCTTTAATAGAGAAATGCATGTATGAAGAAATAATGGTAGGTGACTTCATATGACTTAGGTTTATTTAGTACATCTACTTCCATGTTAGTAAAGTATTAAATAATGTATTCTAAATTTGTTTCTACAGTAGAATAGTTTTGATGAGGGTATGTTAGTGAGTGAGTGGTTTTTAGTGAGGCAATGTTATATGTTGTGTGAGTGGTCCTCCCTCAGCAGTGGCACTGAGTGGAGCTGTCTACATTATGACGCTGCTGATAGTCAGGCTGTTGCTAGTTGCCTGGCCGGAGACGCCATTGCTGTTTGAAAAGCGAAAGGCTGAAGGAGAAGTGCCATCCTTAAACAGGGCGGCTTCACTCCGCCGTTTTGGAGTTTTTACCTTTCCTGACAGGATTGAATAGGGTTAATTTTACTCAGACTAGAGGAGGAGGAGGAGGAGGAGGAAGCGCGGAGGTCGGTGGGTTTCCCCAGAGCGCTCGGTCGTTGCCTTCCTGCCCTGCCCTCTCCTCCCGTTTAGGTTTGAGTTCGGTTGCAGTGAGCGTGTGTTGGCGGATCATGGCGTGTGGGGCCACACTGAAACGAAGCGTCGAGTTTGATGCGCTGCTCAGCCCTCAGTCTCAGTCCCCGAAGCGGAGGCGGTGTATGCCTTTAACAGGCCCCGGCACTGGGACACCATCGCCCCAGAAGTACCTGAAGACTGAGCCGGCGGCCTTCGGCGGAGAGAGTTCCTCAGCCCATCGACTCACACCAGGTAAAATAACCAGCGGCGGAGCAATGGCAAAGCCAGACAATAGCAATGAAAGTGACGATTATTTTTGGTGTTAAAGGTGCAGCTTCCTGGGGAATTCGTTTAGTCTTTGTTTCGCAATCTGCTTCATTGCTGTTGGACCTTTGGCAGCTCCACAACTAGAAGCTTGATAGGTTACCACCGTCAAACAGGCCCAATTTTGCACACTGTAAAGCTGGAAATCGTTTTTTTTTAAACAGCCATCCGCTCAAAACGGCTGCCAATTTTTTTAAAGCAGGAGGAGGGGTACTCGGCTGCTGTAAAATCTACTTCGGTGAATATTATCTTCTAATACGTTAGTATTTTAATACTCTACAACCTGCCAGTTATTTTGTTTGGGAGGGGGAAAATCTCATCAAAATCTCCCGAAAACCATGAAGGATTAATTCCTTGTATTAAGGCTCGACTTTCGGATGTAACTTCACATAATGTGTAAACGCAATTCTAATCCTACTCTTAATTGCTACTTCGATTATTTTTGCATTTCCAATCAAGTCTTTATCTTCTGTATTAGAGTGCATTTGTACAGCGTTTTCAAGTCGTAGCCGTCTCAAATCAAGACGATTGTTCAGAATTGAAATTGAAATCGTTTCCTGGCAATCTGCTGTTTTTACTTAACAAATTTATGCTCCGTGTTAGTTACATATCTAATGTAATAGAGACTTAAATGCAATCTATTTAAATTAATTTATAAAGTGTGTGGGAGGGTAGACTGGTAGCATATTTATTTTTGGTGAGCTATCTAGATACATTGGTTGTTGAACAATTTTGAAATCAAAATTTCTAGTGCATTAATGGAATTAAACTACAATTAAACATTTTAATGAATCACTGGTACATTTGGTTTACTGTTGTGAAATTGATATTTTATATTTTGAGAAGTGGATGTTTTATAAGCTAAAATCTGCAGTGGGCTGGACAATACACTCACTGACTAATGTTAGATTTCTGTACTATTAAATGTGTTTCACATGTTTGCAAAGTAAACTAAAGACAATTTACTTTTTATGAACACAGAATCTAAAGTGACAGTGCCAAGCTTAGTGGTTGTGCTTATATTGATTAGCTGCAAGATGCTGTGCTGCAGGGCATTTTGCCTTTGTAGTTTAAATCTGCAACAAGCTCTCCTGATCTAATATGTACTGCAATCTGTGACTGTCTCATGCTACAAAATTGAGAGAAGTGAATGTGAACCATTAATAGGCCATTTAGCTGATCGCATCCATTTTTTTTAGTGGGCATAGCTGTCATCTTCCCACACCTCAAATAGGTGCTCAGTCAGTTCAGAGTGATCTTTAGAGTTGGGGTGGAGAGGAGTATGTGAGGATTTAGCTTTAATGGAGTTGAACGTTTACTCTGACTGAATTGACTCTGCTTGATGCTGATACGAGTTATCTACAACAAAATTAATGTTTCTTAGAACTGGTAACCCTTCATAAACGTTGTTTTTGTGATCTGGAAAGAACGTAATTTGGATATTTTGCAAATATCACTTGAGAATCCGTGCATGCCAGTCCATTAAATGTTAATTGCATCACATTCATATATCAATTGGCATTTAGATATTTTTGAATCAGAGGTCATTCTCTTTACAGTCTAATTTTACCAGAGTCAAATAACCAAGTTTTTAAACATATGAAGTTTTGAGGCCTGTAAAGACTACAGCTTCAACAGTGCTTAAAGCTTGACACCATTCAGGACACAGCAGCCTGTCTGGCACCTCTTCCAATGCTTACAATCAACAGATGCACTATAGAAATTCACCAAAGCTCCTTCGGTAAAACTTTTACAAACCCGTGAGCACTATCATCTAAAACAGGAGTAGCAGATAGTTGGGGGTGTCATCTATGTGTTCCCCTCCAAGCCATTCACCATCCTGAGTTGGAAATCTATCACCATTTCTTCAGTGTTGGGTCAAAATTCTGGACCCCTCTCTATAATGGCATTTTGGGTGGACCTACAGTGCACAGACTGCAGTGGTTCAAGAAGGCAACATACCATTATCTTGAGTAACTAGAGATGGGTGTCTTTGGCTGGGACAGCATTTATTGCCTAATCGTGAATTTTTTAAAAATGTAATTGCTATTGCTTCCAGTTGAGATTGGAAGAAGAATTGATGGTTCTGATTTGGGAGAAAGGTGGAACAGAAGCTTCAACAATCCCATAAACCTGTCCTATTGCACTTTATTCCATCTCGCAGGTTAAGATGTTTTCTATGCTTAATGCAGATTTATGTCATGAAGTATTATTGGTGATGGATTTATATGTGAAGATTATTTTGGGTTTCAAATATTCATTTGAAAAAACAGCTTTTAAAATTCCATTGTTTCAGTGTTACTTATCATGGAAAAGTTTGCTCCATTTGTTTCCTTTTGGCACAGTTACATTTTTTTACTTCAGAGGGTCAAGTACCTGGTTTGAGAAGTGTGTATATATACAGTTTTCAAGATTACAATGCCTACCTAGTAACTTCATAGTTTCATCTTTCAAAATTAAAATCCCCATGCTGGTGGAAAAATCAGATTTTATAAAGATAGGAGAAGCTGGTGATGTAGTTGTAATATCACTGGACCAGTAAATCCAGACCCTTAGGCTAAATTTATAGAGACTTTGGTTTGAATTCTGCTACGACAGATGAAATTTGAATTCGATAATGAGGTGGAATTAAATCGCCTAATGGCGTGACTGCTTAATTGTCATTAAAAATCCATCTCATTCATGATTTATCTTTTTAGGGAAGGAAGTCTGCTATTTTTACTTGGTCTTACCAACATGTGAACCCAAACCTCCAGCAATGTGGATGACTGTTACTGCCCTCTGGAAAATAAATGCTGACGTTGCCAATGATGTTCGGGGGCGGTGGGGTAAAATGCTATTTTAGTGACTTGCAGTATCAAACTGACTAAAATTATTTTCTTCTAATAATTAGACATGATCATTATAGACCTATGAAGCACCATGCTGTACTGGCTTTCAGTTTTCATCCATTCAGAAATTCAGCAGCACAGCAAGAGGCCATTTGGTGCATCATGTGTTCTGCAGGAAAGAGCCATCTGATTAAATCCTATTTCAGCACTTAATTTATATGATATGGCACTTCACGTGTATGTACAAGCATTTTCACTTGAGGTGATTATATCTCCACTGTCTTGCTATTATAAAAATCTTCAAGAAGAGAATATGGAAAATTAAAGTTCATGGTAACAGCAGCGTGGACAGTAATGTATTATGCATAAACAGGTCCTTTGTCTGTCTGTCTGTCTGTCAGTCATTGCGAGCACTGGCCTTTTACAGTTGTCTTCAATGACTTAGATGAGGGAAGTAGGGTAAATCTTTGAAGATGACAAAGGAAAGTATGTTGTGGAGAAGACCGAATGATATAAGTTGAATGAGTACCATAAACCTGGCAGAGTATAATGAAAGGAAAATGTGAAATTTTGGCAACAAGAATTTAAAAGTCCAGTGTTACTTAAAAGGAGAATGATTGCAGAATTGAGTTGCAGAAGGATTCCGTTCTGGGTGCATCATTCTCAAAATTGGTATGCATGTATATCTCACAATCAAGAAGGCTAATGGGATGTATTCCTTAGAATTGAATAAAAGTAAGGATGCTTTGGTTTGTTTGCACTGGGCATTGAGATCAGATCTCAAGTTGTCTCTGTGTAGTTTTGGTCTCCTTATTTACAGAAGGATGCAAATGCATTGATGTCAATTCAGAGGAGGTTTACTGGATTGGTAGCTCGAATGTATGGGCAGACTAATTTCTTCCACTGGCACGAAGAATAAGAAGAGATGACTTGATTTGAAGTATAATAATAATCTTATAACACAGTGGTAGTGTCCCTACCTCTGAGCTAAGAGTTCAAGTCCCACCTGCACTGGAGATGCATGAAAACATGTCTAAGCAGCTTTCTTAAAATAACTATAAAATCAAAAATAGCTTTGACTAGGCTATTCCTGTTGTGAATAAGTCCAGAACTAGGAGGGAATCACGTTTTAAAATTAGTAGTTGTATTTAAGATTCCAGATGATGAGAAATTCTTAAGAGGATCTCTCCACTTTACAAGGTGCTGGAAATGGCATTTTGATTTCCTTGTCTACATCTGCCTTAAATATTCAACATTTATTGGTAGATTGTTCTAAATTCCCATCAATCAGTCATGATCTTATTGACTCTGCTCTGCTCTGCCATTCAATGGGCTGAATTTCAACTTCTAATTCATGCATTTGTATTACTGGGTTGAAACCTCATCTTGAAATTCTTGAACAAACCAATATGGAACAATTCTAACAGGAGTATAATTCATTTGAAACACCAGCATGAATAATAATGCCAGCTATAGGACTCCTGTGGCAAAGTGGTGGTGTTCTTAACTCTGAACCAAGAGTCCTGGGTTCATATCTCTCCTACTCCAGACGCAGCATTTCATCTCTGAACAGGTTGAGAAAATATCTCCATTTCCATGTGTTTCCCCTAAAGAAGAGTGCTGAGATAATCTCTCTGAAACTTTTATATTGTTTTGAATTAAATCTGCTAATGGTTCAAAAAGATTTAAATGGATAGAAATTGGGGAGTAAAAGATCCTAGATTTTCTTTGCATAAAAAAACTACTCTTTGTAAATTAAGGACATTTTTCCACTATAACATTTATGCTAATTATTTGGAAGTGTTTCTTCTCTCTGTCTTGTATTAGCCATTTTATTGTTTAGTATTATATACTAAAAACTTAGTTCTTAGTATTATATATTCAAATAATTTTGGAACAAGGATAGACCAATCAACTTTTTTGAGCTTATTGCGCCATTTAATTAGGTTGTGACCAGGTTCTCCTGTCTCCATTTGTTCTTGCTCTCTTCACAAAAAATTAGTGGTCTGAAGTCCGATATTTAAATTATCATAATATCCAAATTTCAGATTTTTGTAATGTTGCTTGTAATTTCAATGGCAAGTTTTTTTTTAAAGTTTGTAGATAAAATTTATTTACCTACAGTATCAAAACCCTTTCACTACATTTTGGTTTGGATCAATTCTTGGTATTCTAAAATAGAGAATACAATCCTTGTGAACTGTCCTCTCTTAATAGAACACTTTCAACCCCAGTGTAATTTTGTTGAATTTAGACTGTATTCCTAGTTGTACAGCATGGAAACAGATGCTTTGGTCCAAGTTTCTCTTAAACTACACAAGTCCCACTCTGCAAGTTTCTTAGGAGTGTCTTGGATCCAACCAACTTTAGCTGCTTCGTCAATGATCTTCCCTCCATTGTAAGGTCAGAAGTTGGGATGATTGTGCATTTAACATTCAGCATCATTTGTGACTCTTAAAACGCTGAAGCAGTCCATATTCAAATTGAATAAGATCTGGATAATATACAGGCTTGGACATTTATGCCACACAAATGCTAGGCATTGACCATCTCTAAGACACTCCTCCTAAAATTAATAGTCTCTGCGGTTTTGGGCACCAGATCCCAAACTATATTCCAGATGTGGCTCTGTTAGGACAAAGGATAACTTCCATTTTATTTTTGAATTTCTATTTTCTCATTGGTGACCAAGATCCCTTTTTTGGCCTGTTCTGATTTCTGTTGCCATGGTTGAGCTTTGGTTTTTGTTTGCTTGCACAGCTGAATACTTTTGTTACTCTGCTCCTAATCTTTTGCCTTCAGAATTTGTCAGTTGTGGAGCCCATATGGTGAGCTATCTATTGTAGTTTTGAACACTTACTTAGAAACACCGAACAAGAGTAGGCTATTGAGCCAGAAAAGCCGATTGGTTCATTGAACATGATCATAGCTGTTTAAGCACTACAGTATCTTTATCCGCATATCCCCATAACCCCTTTACCCCACTGGTAACCCACAAGGTTTCAATTTCCACTTTGAATATACTTAAATACTAAATTTTCACAACTCCCTGGAGTTTCAAAAGATTCACCACCGTCTGAGTAAAGAAACATGTCACCTCAGTCCTAAGTGGCCAATTCTCTTCAAGTTCAGGCCAAAAGCAGCATCTTGCTTTCATTTACCCTGTCATCTCTTTTTTCTTTACATATTATGTAAGTTTTAATGAGATCATCTGTCAACTCCAGAGAATATAGACTCAGTTGACCCAGTATTTATTCATTGGATAATTTTGCCATTCCAGGAATAACTCACTGATTTTCATTGTGCTGCCTCTGTCACAATAATATCCTGACTGAGATCAGGCCAAAATTGCATATAGTAGTCCAGATGCAGACTAGGAGGTCAAGCAGCATCCGGAGAGCCAATGTTTCTGGCAGGACCCTTCATCAGGACTGAAGGGTCCTGCCTGAAATGTCAACTGTCTTGAAATTCTGATGCTGTTTGACCTGCTGTGCTTTATTTTTTCAGCTCCACGTTCTATTGACTCTGACTTTGCAGCATCTGCAGTCCTCGCTATCTCCAGGTGCAATCTAATCAAACTCCTATATAATTGAAACAAGACTTTTCTACTCCTTTACTCAAATCTTCACTTGATTAAAGGTTAGCATTCCATTAGCCTTTATTATTGTTGCTGCACCTGTGTTTTAGCCCATAATTAAGGGCACCCAAGTCCCATTGCACATTTACACTTTTTCCAATCTCTCTCCAATTAAGATCTGTTCTACCTACCAAAGTGTGTAACCTTAACTTTTCTAAATTATATTTCACCTGCCGTGTTCTTGCCTAATTACTAAGCCTGAGCAAATCCTCATGAAGCCATTTTCTATCTTTCAATCAAATTTTGAAATATTACATTTGGTCCAATGTCGAAATAATTGATTATATATTGTGAACAGTTACAGCCAAGTACTAATCCTTGCAGTACCCCATTAGTAATTGTGTGCCAATGTGAGAATGACCCATTTATTCCTTACTGTTTTTGTCTTTTAGTCAATCTTGGGTTGTCTCCTATCCCATGTGCTTTAATCTTGCTAATTACTACTTGTGGGGGTTGGGGAGAGGGGAGGGGTGTTCTTATTAAAGCCTTCTGAAAATTAAAATGTAATACTTTCTTAGACTTTCCTTTTGCCATTTTTGTTACAAATCTCCTCAAACAACTTCAACTTTATGAAACCTGTTTTTTCCATTGGCAAATCCATGCTGTCTAAGTATCCATTTTGTCACGTCCTTGTGATTATGATAAGGAAAATGCCATAATCTGATTTAAGGCTGATGGGTCGATAGTTTTGTCTGTATTTTACATATTCTTAATCATTTTGTAAATAATGGGGTGACATTTGCAAGCACTCAACTGGAAAGAATCATTCCAGAAATTAATCATCATCCAAAATTGCACTGACTCTGTATAGTCACCACCTTTTTAAGGCTCTGGTCCTGTGGACTTGCCAACTTTCAGCTCCTTTTAAATATTTTCAGTACAACCTCCCTTACTTCCTTCAATTCCTAGTCCTAGAATCATCTTATAGGAAGGATGTTGTGGAACTTGTAAATCTTTTCTGAACCCTTTCAAGGGTGGTGTCATGCTTGGAAGATTTGAGCTGTCGGGATAGGCTGGGGCTCTTTTCCCTGGAGTGTTGGAGGCTGAGGCCTGACCTTAGAGGCTTATAAAATAATGAGGGGTATAGATGGAGTAAGTAGACAACGTCTTTCCCTTGGATGGGCAAGTTCACAACTAGAAGGCAGAGATTTAAGGTGAGAAGGGATAGATATAAAACGGACCTCTGGCAACTTTTCATGCAGAGGATGGTGTGTGTATGGATTGAGCTACTAGAGAAAGTGATGGAAGCTGGTACAATTTTAACACTTTTAAATGACATCTGGATGGGTAAGGAAAAGTTTTTTTTTTAAGAGGCTTATGGGCCAAATGCTGTTAGTTTGTCTATGGCTCTTCAATAACTTTGTTTCTAATGTATTTGAATTACCAAATGTGCAATTAAACACTTCCTTCAATGAAAGTAAAAACCTGATCTAAAAACTTAAAAAGTGGAAGACCCAGTCTAGATTCTGATGAATGAATGTCACATGATACATGCTGCCAATTGGAGTGCACTCTTACACTTTCGACTCACTCCTCATCAGTTACTGATCCAATTTGTAAGGTTGCCTGCAGTCTGATGTGCATTATTTTCTTAAATCTAATTTGTGAAATATTATCATGTATTCTGTATTGACAACATCAATAAGCAATCTCAATATTACTTAGTTACTAATACATGATTTGCTTTTCAGAACTTAATGGTAGCTATTTGATTATCTACTTATCCAGATCCTTGGTTATTCTATCTCTGCTTACGGTGTCTTTGTCACAATTTGTTACACTTGTGGTCCTGTAGTTGCCTAACATTTTTTGTCACCTTTTTTCGAATTTATAGTGTTATGGATCAGACTAAACCTCCTAAAAATTTATTTAGAAGATATCCTAGACTTTTTTTTTCTGATTTTAAAGGCAACTGCCAGGGGTTACATTCCAGATGCAATTTGCTTGGTCAAGCTACCAATCTTGGAAGCAAAACACACTTTATTCATATACTATAGTTAATGCAAACGAAATATGAAATTGGAATAACTTAATTCTCTTGGAAATCTTTACAGAATAAAAGATTATTTAACTACTAAACAGTCACTGTTCCATAGAAATTCCACAAAAGCACCCTTGTCACATCTTTTCCAGTCTTTTCGGAAAAAGAGCCATAAATATACAAAGATGGTTTTTAAAAATGAAACCTTTAATCTTATGCTATTAGTAAATTATTATTCATTGCATTAGGTGCAAGTTCGTTTGAGTCCTTTCAGTCTGTTTTTCCCACCACTGAATGCCTCCATCAAAGTCACAGCTGCACAGCAGCAACTTCGTTTATTGTCCTGGCACATGTATAATTTTCAAACTGTCGTCTCCTTTTTATTCCCCCCTCAGCTGACGCAAAACACTGTGACACAATATAGTTTTACCTCCATCTTTTTTTAAAATTCTGGGCCCTAGAGGGAGAGATAACAATCGCCCATGTGCACAGAAACATGTGTTCTCAGTTTTCTCTGGAACAGCAGTTTCTCAATGAACTATGTCGTCCTTTTACAGGGAGGAGCATCCAGCTAAGGCAACATACATATTAATTGGGTGGCCATTACAATCAAGGAGTATCAATAGCAGAGACCAAGCCCTTTACTGTTATTAGAATGAATGTTCTTAACCTTGTTAACTGGATTCATACAATGGATACTCTACTTTTCCCCTTGTTAGGTGATCTTGCATACTGAATGCTTCCAATAATGACTGCTTTTGCACCTTGTTAACCCATCACCCTTGCCTCCACCACCCCATTGTTAA
Organism: Chiloscyllium punctatum; assembly: GCF_047496795.1. NCBI lineage: Eukaryota > Metazoa > Chordata > Chondrichthyes > Orectolobiformes > Hemiscylliidae > Chiloscyllium > Chiloscyllium punctatum. The sequence continues at coordinate 31,026,655 of NC_092765.1, forward strand.
CTGCAAGTTCTTATCTGATCTGAATCATGCTCAGTGAACATCTTTTTTCACAAAACTCAGAGCTTATGTCTTTGCCTGTCTGCTTATATCCTTTGCACATTTTCAAAACCGAATGGCTGCAGTAATAAGCTACATCTAAAGAGTCTGCTATTTTTACCTTATTTTTCCAAAAATATTAAGGGGTTATGATCAGTGTGTACATTTTGTCTTAGACACATTACAGGCAATATGAAATGTTGTAACGCCAGTACGAAACTCAAGTCTCCTTCTTAATTGTGAAATATTTCTTTGATTAAGTTTTCTGGAAAAATATCCCATACTTTCTATCTTGGCATAGTCTTACAAGAGTACAACACCAACACCCACGTCATTCACATCAATAGTCACCTTGAATGACTTTGTGTAATGAGGTGTGGCTAACACTGGAGCAGTGGTTAACACAGCTTTGTGTTTCAAATTGCTTTGACATTCCTCTATCCATTGAAATTTTCTGCATTTCAACAACCAGTGGAGCAACCACACTACTAAAATTCAGTATGAACTTCTGATTTAAACAAAACACTTAATCATAGGAATCATAGTACTTTCCTCTTCATTGATGGTATAGGAATGAGCTGTTAGAGCAAGTGGTGAAGGCTGGTACAATTACAACATTTAAAAGGCATCAGGATGAGTATATGAGTAGGAAGGGTTTAGAGGGATAAGGGCCAGGTGCTGGCAAATGGGACTGGATTAGGTAGAATATCTAGTCGGCCTGGACGAGTTGGACCGAAGGGTCTCTTTCCATGCTGTGCATCTGACTCTGTATACTTTCTGTAACACCTTTTTTAGTTGCCAGTTTCAACCACAATAGGCATCACTGCCATCTGTGATCCAGCTAAATCATTATCAAGGATAAAATGTATTTCTGGAATTGAATTTCTTTTAGTACTCCAATCACTTCACCACCTGTCACCGGATTCTCCAACCTCTTTTTATATCATGGTACACTGCTCTTCTCAGTACAAGTTTAACATATTACACTCTTTCTGGCATTACTTATTCTGAATTACATATCTGCTCATCTCTCACCAAAAATTGTCTTGCTCCCGTATCTCTCTCTTTTAATTTCTTTACTTGCTCCTTCTGGCATACATGAGTAGACTTTATTCACGCAAGTAAATTCTTCAAAGAAATCTGGCATTGTTGTGGTTCTGTTCGCCGAGCTGGGAATTTGTGTTGCAAACGTTTCGTCCCCTGTCTTGGTGACATCCTCCGTGCTTGGGAGCCTCCTGTGAAGCGCTTCTGTGCTGTTTCCTCCGGCATTTATAGTGATTTGTATCTGCCGCTTCCGGTTGTCAGTTCCAGCTGTGTGCTGCAGTGACCGGTATATTGGGTCCAGGTCAATGTGGTCTGTGTGTCCCACTGCAGCAGGCAGCTCGACCTGAGAACCAGAAGCGGTAGACACCCATCACTATAAATGCTGGAGTAAACATCACAGAACCGCTTCACAGGAGGCTCCCAAGCACTGAGGATGTCACCGAGACAGGGGACGAAATGCCTGCAACAGAAATTCCCAGCTCGGCGAACAGATCCACAACAATGAGTACCCGAGCTATAAATCTTCTCTCAAACTTGGAAAATCTGGCATTTTTTTTTCTTCTTGTGCCTTTTGCAGCTTTTTACCTTCCACTGTGCTTTCCTTTACCACATAAAACCCACTGGCTTCTCCAGCTCTCCCACATCCCATCTTCCAAGTGCTTTTTTCCAAATCACTAACATGGTGACTTCATGTGGCCAATTTTATTGGAGTGAAACCACCTGGGCTTTTTTACTACTTTTTCCACCTCAAGGGTTTTGTTCTTTTTTTAAACTTTGAAGATAGTAAAAGATAGTTTACCACAATGTGATCTCCTTTTCCATTACCACATAAGGATATTTCTATTCCTCACAGATTGAAATTGATGTTGGAAGCCAAACTTTGATTTGATTTGTGAACCAACTTAATCATCTGCCATTTTGGTTGCTAATCCTTTTGCAGTGATGCAGTCTGAACTGCTGTGCTTTTCCAGCACCACTAATCCAGAATCTGATTTGTAGCATCTGCAGTCATTGTTTTTACCTAATCCTTTTGCAGTGTTAACTCCCACGAGGTCTCACTACTCGAAGTGAATTTTTGAACTACTCCAGAATAATTGTCTCTCTAAAAGTGTCATATATATTCTAGTGGCTTTCTCTACTTATCAACTTTTTTTTTGTACATTTGACTAGGTTCCCTCCTTTAGATTTCTAAACTGTCTGTAGGCTTCTGCTACTGGCCCATAAGCACTTAAGGTGGCATTTTTCACTTCATTATACTACTTAGATACCTCCTCTAGTGCTGCAAATGCCCCACAACTCTACCAACCAACTTTGTATGGATCAACAATACCCACATTGTCACCGGCCATTGTTTAGCCACTTTCTCAAATTAAATGAAAAAGACCTCTACAGTCACCTTGTCCAACTTAGGCAATGCCTGGACATATTTAAACAGATCCCCACCAGATCTTTTGCTGTGATGAAATTGCTGTCCACTGTCCTTATCACTACTCCTAACTTTCACCTCCACTTCTGCCATTTTAAGCCATTTTGAGTTTCAGTTTCAACCTCCTGATGTTCAAAAGCACTTTCTCCCTGGGGCCATTCTTTTCCTTTTTTTCTTTTTCCTCTGCTTTTAATTGAAACAGTTTCCTTTTTCTTTTGCATCTAACACATTGAATTTTAGCCATGTCCAAAGATTCTAATGGCATTCCTGGAAGTTGTAAATGCTGCACAATTGCCACAATTATTTCCCCTTTCCTTAGACACTGGCAATCCTAACTTCAGCTTGTTTGCCAATTCCAAAAGCTTTGTCTTGCTCACTTTCTGTAAATCTCCCAAGTGACTTCTCCCACCCCCAGAAAACTCTGATTGAAAGAACCTTTTAATACACAAGACACACCCTGTTTAAACCAACTGAGTTCAACACCTGAAAGGAGAACACCAACAAGCCTTGCTGACTGCCTTTTTGAGTCGAATAATTCTCAACACAACCTGGAATTAGAAATTTTGATCCTGAGAAAGAGCCCAAATTTGTTATCGGCCTGTCGCAATCTCCTTAAAACCTATTAAGATAACCTAGACTCTAACTGTTCCTATTTTAAAGGGTGCCAGGCATTGCATTCCAGATATAACTCAATGGTCACGCTACCAGTCTTGAAGCAAAACCTACTTTATTAATATACTATAGTGAAAAGACAACAAAAGAAAGAAGAAATTGGAATAACAACTCTGTTGGAAAACTTTACAAAATAATAGATTATTTAACAACTAAAACAGTAACTGTTCCAATACCGTAACACCCCATAAACACACCTTGGCAAAGGGAAATCCAGTGAAAAGTAAAAATAAATTGTCTCATGTGATTCAAGAGGCAGGAAGGCAACCCCCAGCTTTTAGCTGTAACAGAAAAAAACACTTCAACTTCCAGATCCCAGCAGCAACTGCTTCTGAAAGCTAAAACTGAAATTCTGGTTCTGTGGGAGCTTGGTTCCACCCATCAGGCTACTTCTATTGTTCCAACTTCTCTTTAATAAAAAGAAATCAAGGTCCATCAAGCTGTATACTTTATGAGCTTTGGAGCAGACTGCTCAGGACCACTGTCTCAACTTTTTTCATTCCTTTTTGCAGTAAAAACCCACAACAAAGCAATTTTTATATACACGAACCAAATAGGTTTGCGAAATTAAAATTTTGATTTTAAAGCAGGAAAAAAATTGCGTAAAGCGAGATTTTTAGCTCCCACACTGCATATTTGCTTAAAATTGATTTACGATTGTGAATCTGATTTTTTTTTTTTTCTTTTTTTACTCACCAATACAAAGGGCAAAATAGGCTTACCAAGAATGGTAAGCCCCATAAATCAGCTTGCTTAGGAACATGGGAACAGCAGTAGGCCATTCTGCCTATTCAGTGAGATCAGTGGTGATATGTGGCCTAACTCCATTTAGCTGCCTTTGGCCCAGGTGCCTTAATACTTTTGTTTAACAAAAATTTATACATCTCTGGTTAAAATTAACAACTGATCCAGCATCCACTACCATTTTGTAGAAGAGAGTCCCTAACATCTCCCACTCTTGTGTAGAATTATCTCTCCTGAATGGTCTGGTCCTAATTCTCAGACTATGCTCTCTAGTTCTCTAATCCCCAACCAATGGGAGTTTGTATGTTTATCTAACCAGTGTGACTATCAAGAGATTTGGAATGGTTTAACAGAATCATATGGTTAAACTAGACTGGGGAAGGCCATATACAGAATCTATTGAAATAATGGGGGGAACCAGAATTTAGTAACAGATTAGTGAATGAGCATCTTACAAATATTGTGCATAATATGATTCATTATTAGGTTTGAAAGGAAAAAGGAAGGTCACAGAGGTTCTAAGCATAAATAAGTTAGATTTAAAAAGGGATACAAACTTAAATTCCAGAATCTGATTGATCTACATTTATAATCACTAGAAAATAGTATTTTTTCCTCCTTGTACCAATTGTGCCTTTGGATTAGAAAATTGCAATGGTCACTATTGTGACAATACTATGGCTTTCGGGGTGTATTTTGTCCTTTTTCTTGTTATCTAGAAGACTTCAATCTGATCACCCCTTCACTTTTTTAGACTCTCGAAACACAAATTTGGCCTGTTTCTCTAATGAAACCAAATGAATTGCAGATGTGGAATTCAGAAATAAAAACAGAATTTGCTGGAAAAGCTCAGCAGGTCTGGCAGCATCTATAGAGTGAAATCCTTTAACATTTTGGTTTCAGTGACCCTTCAGAACTAATTTGTGTAGTACCTTATTAGTATCTAGGTTTTATGATAAGGCATTTTAACTTGTGTCTCCTTTGTTACTGATTTTGTTCTGGTAACTGACATCAAACGATAGTTAATTCTAGTAAAAGAATACCAAGATTACACCCTCCACAGCCACGTGGCCCTGTCACATCTAGTCTCTTCTACAGTGAAGTCACAATGATTCATTTTGGATAATGTGAAATTCTGTGTTGAGGTTGGTAGCCATTCCTGCCAACAGAACAATAAACCCAATAGAGTGATACCTGTGACAAGCAAATTTGAGATTGTTAATTCCATATTGATATCCTGCAATAAATCAGGAATGAAAGTGGACCAAATTGGAGTGCTAAAACACTCAGCTCTGGTCAAGCTATTATTTGATATAAAGATCTTCTTATCAATGGGTGCTCAAACCTTGCATGTGGTACCAAACCTTGAGAAAATTGTTTGAGGAAGAGTCACTGGACCAGAAATGTTAACTCTAATTTGTCTCTACAGACGTTTTTCCCACAGTTTTTGTTTTTTGTTTCCAGTATCCACATTTCTTTCCATTTTTGAGAAAATTGTTGATTGGAGACAACACGGGTGGCTCAGTGGTCAGCACTGCTACCTCACAGCTCTAGGGTCCCAGACTCTATTCCAGCCTTGGGCAACTGTCTGTGTGGAGTTTGCACATTTTTCCTGTGTTTGCATGAATTTCCTGTCACAGTCCAAAGATGTGCAGGTCAGGTGGGTTGGCCATGCTAAATTGCCCATAGTGTTAGGTGCATTAGTCAGAGGGAAATGGGTCTGGGTGGGATTACTCTTCAGTGGGTCGGTGTGGGCTGGTTGGGCCGAAGGGTCTGTTTCCACACTGTAGGGAATCTAATTAATCTAAAAGCTAATTGGACCCAGCAAGTAGGAACCATGACATGTAGTGAGAAATGGATATCTCCAAAAAAAGAGAGATTTCATCAAATTTGTCAATCATTCTGAAGCAAACGATGAAAGTTTGGACCAGATTGACAAACAGGCACTCCTCTCCATAAGGAAGAGGATGAGAATAGCTGCCTATCCTGACCATTTAAAAAAAATACTATTCAGCACAACTTAAGCAGAGAATGTTTGGCTCCAGTCCAATCCAGCAGGAAAAAGGAGTTCCCCTTGCAAAGTAGCTGGGTCACAAGGAATTCACTTGCAGTAATACATGGCTGGACTGCTTCAGGACCAGGCATAGCATAATTCTGTGCAGTAAGTGGTGACTGCGCTGCAGTAATGGCAGATGATTTGCTGCAAAATGGTTCTGCCCACATCCTGAAAAGCTATATGTCTCGACTTTTTTAGTGTGTCACATCACTCTTTCACCATTGCTTTTTATCTTAAAGTTCTGTGGCCTGAAAAGCTACTGCTGCTCATGTTTGGAAAATGTAAGCTACGTTGCTTTGCTAATTTAGGCTTTACCCACTGTTTGAGGTTATAAAACCACTTGAATGGTCTCCAGCATTGTTTTTGCTTTTGAAGTCTGGCTCAGAAACTCCAACAGTGTGTATCAAGGGAAAAAGATGATAAAACAGTTAATTGTAAGGAAGCTTTTCTTATCCTGACGCTGCTACCTTGAGTGTCAAGTTGATACTCCCTGCTGCCAAAAAACTCTAGCCAGTGTGAAAACCATTACTGACTGTAGCTGATCTCTCTAGCTATTGGGGACATCAATTTTTCTTTTAAGGATGCAGGAATAAACTCCACTCTACAAGCAACGTAATGTTGTGGAAAATGCTAACAAATGCCATGCTGGGTTCAAATGACTTTTGACTGCAAACTGCCAAAGATGGCAACTTGACACTTTGTTCACCTGTTGTAGGCCAGTGAAGAAATTTCCAGCAGAGGCAACCGTGGAAACCAGTGTTAAAAGTGGACAACACCATGTAATCTACACTGCCAATGATAGATGTAGTATGTCCTTCATCCAAGGAGTCTGAGTGAATGCTAGCCCACCTGTTTCCCAATCTGAAGTCATCATGGTCACTGAGGATTTCGCATTGCAACACAAACACCAAAAACACATTTTGACAACATGACAGATCTTCAGGCAGCATCCGAGGAGCAGGAAAATCGACGTTTCTGGCAAAAGCCCTTCATCAGGAATATTCCTGATGAAGGGCTTTTGCCAGAAACATAGATTTTCCTGCTCCTCTGATGCTGCCTGAACTGCTGTGCTTTTCCAGCACCACTCTAATCCAGAATCTGGTTTCCAGCATGTGCAGTCACCAACATGACAGATCTGTGTATTGTACTTGCCTGGAGAGAGACAGCAATTTTTTTTTTGTCCAATATGCTGAATTTTTCAACATCTTTTAATGACAGGCCATTTGTAGACTAACATTGCAAAGGTAATATTTCTATTTTGACTTTTTGATAGAGCATGTTGTAGGCAAATTGGATTACATGGGACTATCTCTAAGCATCACTTACACAAACTTGTGGGCAGATCCCCCTGAAATTTGACTCATTGTGAATTCCCTATTCACTACTTCTGAGTGACCATGCGGCAGAAATCAGTTTTTAGTGATGTGGATATTAAGCCAATATGTATGCTCGTGTAGGTTTTACTTGATTTTAATTTTGTGTATCTTACAGTAAGAATACAATAAAATTCAGTGGAAAGTTTTCATTTGTTGCCACAAAACAGCACCATTTTTGAATAATTTCAGAATAAGGAAAATAGAGAAAGTTTAGAGAGTCCATCTGTACTGAGCCAGCTCATCACCATTAATAATTCCTGTGCCACCATTCCCTGCCACCACTTCACCGTCATCTGCACCAGACCCAACTAACATCAAAGTGACCAACCCTCAGGCACCATATTTGCCACTAGGCCAATTTTATTTTCACTGCCAACGAGAGCAACCAATGTCAGAGTTGCATCTCTCAACACTTTGGCCCACCACATTTGATGCTGCTCTGATGTCCTTCTGCCACTGCTTCACCACCAGTGCCAGACTGAACTAACAACAAAGTCATCAATCCTCAGGTGCCATCTTTTGCTGCTGGGCTTACCACATGGACGTTGCCTCTGCCAATGTAGCAGCTACCAATTCCAGGTCTTGTGCTTGGTTTGGAAAAGTTACCAGGCGCTCACTTGTGGTCTACAGTTGCCCTGACTGAGGTCTGCATGCTGGGCACTTGCCACTGATGCTTTGCCGCCAAGCAAAGAAGACATTGAAAAGAAAAAGCTGGAGTGGATAAACTGTCATGGGAGCCCTACTCTGCCGATATCTTGGGACTTCTTCAGAGAGGGTTCTTGAGTCTTTTGACATTTCCAGGGTGTCTGTATTAATAGTCTAGTGATAATACCGCTAGTACGTCATGGCCCCAAAGGAGGTTCACCTACATGTTGCCTGAGATGAAATGTAGAGACTTGGTTATGGAGACTGGCTAGATTTGTTTTCCATGGAACTGAGGAGGGCTCTAATTTGAGGTGTACAAAATTTAAGAGGTTATAGTCAGAAGATCATGAGAATATGTTCTTTAAGACAGGTGATATGAGTTTACATGGAAGAGTTTTTCACCCCAGAAGGTGGTAGATGCATGAAAGCGTGCTGAAGAGTGGCTGTTTGAGGCACGTACTTTCACAGTATTTAAGAAGCATCTGCACGAGTATGTAAAATGCTATGGCAGAGTAGGCTATGGACCAAGTGCAAGTGAATGAATTAGTATAGTTTAGTCTTTGTTGGTTGGCATAGACATAGTAAGCTGACGGGCCTGTTTCTATGATGACTGTCTTAGTAATTTCTATTGTATGAAGTTCAGGTTTTGAGTCCACTGGGCAGTTCTGAAGAAGGGTCGCTGGACTTGAAATGTTAATGTTGATTTCTCTGCACAATGCTGCTGGACCTGCTGAGTTTCTCCAGCAACCTATTTTAGATCTTCAGCGTCCGTATTTCTTTATTTTAGAACTGTTCTATATCTGCTTCAATGAAATTAAACTTTTTTTTTGTATCGTATATTATGAAGTCAAATTTTCTGAAGCTTTGTTTTCTTCTCACACCATTGGTGTGATAATGTTTTCTACATTCTTTGTCTTCTTGATGTTTAGAATAACAATACTTAGCAGATAGTTCCTTTTTATAGCTAGTCACTCTGCAATGGCTTTTTGTATATTGCTGTATCATTAAAATTAAATCGGACAAATACATACTGATGATCCTTAGTTCAAATGTCTCATGGTTCACCTTTTTGAAATGCTTCAGATTCTAATATTCCTGATGACTATTTTATTGCTTTTGGTTCTGTTATTTTTCTATTGGATGAGAGTACGAACAGTTGCCCTATTGAACTCAAATGTTTTTAAAATTTTGTTTAAAAGTTCTTAGGTTGTTGAAATGTTCACTTTTGTGGAAACTGTGGACATGGAATTCCATTTTAAATAGGATACAACAATGGTTGTGTTGAACGTTATTGAAAATAACCATTCAATATGGTAATAATGGGTGAAAATGGATTGTGCTTGGTTTTAAAAGAATTTAGGAGAGAAAATGGAATGGATTTAAAGTCATTAACAGAACTGAGGTTTGAAAGACTACCCCCATCACCATATAATGAAGTTTAAATAATGCATTTTTTTTGTAGCAGTGCTATACAATGAACTCTTAATTGACAGATTCCCCTTACAATTTAGCAAAATTATATACAACTGCATCTCGCTGAAATTCTATCTGGGTAAGGAGATGCATGTTTTTTAATAACTAACCTGTAAAGTTTAAACATTGTTTTGGCTTGAGTGCTATCCTTCACCAATTTTCTAAAATAAAACACTAAAATGGTTTATTTCAGCGCATCTTGTACAGATTACTGTTTGGGTTGTGTCTTGCTCTGAACTGCTGCTCCAGTATCATGAGTTTATAGGCATATCCCAGATCGGTAATACTGAAAGCTTATTTGCACTAGTCTAAATGCCAGATCAAATATTTGAAAATTAGGAAAGTTTATTTGCTGAAGTAAAATTTCTTGTTCTATTTTCCATTCTGTAGATAAATGATACAGGGTATCTTCAGTCTGGTATTAATTCACTCTTGTAATATCCATCTTGTTTTGTATTTATATAGTTTGCAATGGTATGTAATGCACTGGAGCTTGATTTTGCTTGACAAAGATGCCTGAGACATCCCTTCAAACTTACTGTTTGTATTTTCACTTTTTCAAGAGGCCTTGAACCTCAGTATCTCTTTACTCACATTTATCCAAGAGGGTATTTTTTATTTTTTGTTTTGGCTTCACAAGGATGTGCATCTTTAAATTCCCATTCATTTCCTGTTGTGCAAAATATCAGATTCTTTAGGACAGCTATCCATTATGGATATTTACTAAGAAATATTTTTGAAGGTCTGGTTAACTGGGAATGATGAAAAAACCTTAGTTAATGCAGTGCAGTCAGTTCTGATATAACACGGTAGTTCTGTTCTCATGCAATCCTGTGAAAATCTGTTCAAACTAATGGGGCCGGAGTCACATTATAAACCTATGCACACTTTAAAAGTTCGTGCTTTAGAAACAATTTCCCCAATTTGTAAGTGTGTTAGTGATTTTTGCATTAATGAAATCTGCATTACAGCAGAACAACCTGTACAGGAAAACCTGTACAAATGGATGCATCCAAAAAAAACTAACTTTTTTTTTTGACAGTTTCAAGTAATTGTATTGAAGTGGATAGGTATTTGCAAATTACAAACTGCAGAAGCCTTCTATTGATAGCACATCCTGGATATTCAGTTTTTGAGTTACTAGGTCTGTTTGAAATTTGTTTCATTTTACTAACATAGTAGTGCTTCAGAGAAGGCAATAGCCTGTTGGTATTATCACTAGACTATTAAGCCCTAAACTTGGCTGTTATTCCAGGAATCCAGGTTCAAATCCCACCTTGACTGATGGTAGAATATGAATTCAATAAAAAAAATTGAGTCTAATGACAGTGAATCCATTGTCGATTGTTGAGAAAACCAATCTGGGTCACAAATGCCCTTTTTTTTTTAGGGAAAGAAATCTTCTATGCTTTCCTGGTCTGGCCTACATGTGACTCCAGAGCCACACCAACGTAAGGCCACTAGACGTAGGAGCAGAAATTAGGCTATTCAACCCATTGCGTCTACTTCGATATTCCATGGCTAATATGCTTCTCAATCCCATTGTCCCGCTTTCTTCCTGTAAACCCTTTATCCCATTGATACTCCAGAAACTACCTCCGTCTTAAGAGTCGACCACATTGAGTATACTTAACTGCCTTCTGGGCAATTAGGGATGGGCAATAAATATTGACATTGGCATGGACTGTACAATGGTTGCTCCTACTGATTCTGTCACATTTGGCAAATGAGAGAGGAATCCAGGAAGTTTAATAAAATTAGGTACCCATGCTGTGATTCCAGTTCAGGGGCTATCTATAACAACACTCCATTCTCATTGAGGAATCAGCATAGCAATCTCTACCTTTTTAACTGTTTTGTCAATCTTGCCAGTATTGGGGATAGGATGATTTTGGAGTGGGGAGTGGTGGGGGGGAAGAAGATGAGTCATGGGGTGAGATCATGTGATCAGCTACGCAGGAGTATTTCAAAGTTTTGGCAATTACAAACATCTTAATCTACCAGTGTGTCAGAAACTGACAACATTAACAACCATAGCAAATGGAAGGACAAAGTCAGTGCTGGGATCAGTAAGTATTAATCATCCCTATGTCACAGGGTTCTCCCAGGCCCAACAGCAGCCCCTTATGATGTGCAAATGGCCAAAACAGCAGCTTTATAGGGTCATGATGCTCCCAATGCTCTCCATGTTGAAGATCTTGGTAGTACAATAGACTCTGACATCTAACCACCAAATTAAAATCTGAAATTTCATTTCCACTGGTAGTGCTTAATTATTGGGCCTTTTTGAATAAGGATGCTGAAAGAAAGAATGCTGCAAGAGATACAACTAATTTTCTTATTTGGTTTCCAGACTATAATGACCATTTTGAAAAGAGCTATTTGATGCAAGTTTCTTGTGTTTCTAACTTACAGGTTTTGGTGAACATTTCCATGCAGAACTTTAAGAATAATTTGTAGCATTGCTGTATGTGAAGTTTGACTCCATGTTTATTTGGCTTTTCTCATTTGGTTATACTTTGTCTTTTTAAATGAATTTGCAGAACAGATATTTCAGAACATCAGGCAAGAATATAGCCGCTTCCAATGGAGGAGACAGTTAGAAGGAAGTTTTAATCCAAGTGAGGCAAACAGTTCTGTTGAAGGATCATCTAATACTTTGTTACTAAATGCACCAAGCTCACCAGGTAAGCAAAGATATTCAAACTACATTTCAGAAATTTGCATTAATATTTTTGCTAGTTTTAATCATGCTAGAGAATGCCATAATAGCAATCGACAGATTAATTTTGTTAATACCACAACTTACCTCATTAGTTTTGGTCTCCCATCTTAACCTAACTCAGCAAACACGCTGGGTATTGGGAATATTCAACAAGGAAACGAGTGTGTACTTGGTGGATTCAGCTTGCTGATTGCTACAAATGATCTTCATGATGTCTACGACAGTGGGCATCAGGCACTGTACCTTCTCTATGGTATTAGCATTAGGCATCTGCTAATCAGTCACTACCATTCTGGCACTTCTCCTATTTACAGGCAGGATATTCTAGCAGCCTAAACCTGCATTGCAGGGTGCACCTTTGCATATAGAGCGAACAAAATATTAGTGATGTTGAACAAGGGTTGACAAGGTGTTGCGAACTTTCAGTAGAATGTGTATGCATTGTTATTTCCCCTGCTTGTATTTTGTATGCAATAGGCTTTCAATACTGATCTCCTTCCATAGAACTTTGGCAGCATTTCATAGCCACAGACAGTGTCCACTCAACGCATTATCATCTTTCTCTTCTCCTGCTCCTGAGAGTTGACAAGTCCCTGGGTCCTAATGGATTTCATCCTAAGGTCTTGAAAAAAGTGGCTGATGAGATGGACTACCATATCAAATGATTTCCCCAAAACTCATTTTACAGAGGAACCTCGAATATCTGAGTGAGATTGGCAGACACCATTTTGTTCAGATACTTTTGTTTGGTTAATTGATTCAGTGCCTCTCTCTCTCTCTCTCTCTCTCGTGTGCAGAACCTGCAGCATTGCTGCAGCCTGTTGACACGCACACGCACAAACCTGTCCAATGCAACCAGACTGAACACCAGCAGCAAGACTGCTGCTGCCTTTAGGGGGTGACTCTCAAAATAGTGTACACACATGCAGCCACACCACTTTTTGACAAGTTCTACCTTTGTCCTCAGGATAGTGTTGGAGAGATTATCTGGGGAAGGAGGATTTAGGGTACACCCCTACATAGCACTCCAGGGAAAGTGTGGGGAGAGAGGGCAGGTGGTCCGTCATTTGGAGATGGTGCCTGGACTCCCATCTGTCCAGAACTGTTCTTGGCAGCATTTCAGTAAGCAGAGTTAAGTTTTAATCACTCTGCAAAAGATGCAATCAATGTTGGAAATATCTCTTTGTATCAGGACCATGAGATCATCTTCAGATAATGACCCTTCAGAATAAGGCACTGCTATTAATTTTAAGGTAACTGAGCAGAGCCAATATGATTTTTGTCTGCGAATGCACTTTCATTTCTAAAAAATGAAAACACTGTAGGAAATTAGTCTCCTTTTTTTCCAAATTGATCATCTCTTACAATGCCTTATGGTTTAAAATGTAAAAAAACATTTCAAAACCGGAGTTGAGAAACTCTGCAGTCTTTTTTTGATTTTAATCGTTTGACGAGTCAGCCATGTCATCAATGCAGTCAGTCATATTTTGACTGGCAGATGTGGCAAGGACACGATGGGCTGAAGGGCTTTTTTCCATACCATGAAATTCTCAATTCTGTAAATAACTAGGAAAGGGAAGATGATTCTACAACACGAAGGCAAGATTTGACTGCAAATGGCAATGCAAGAAGAACCATTGACAATAGACAATAGACAATAGACAATAGATGCAGGAGTAGGCCATTCTGCCCTTCGAGCCTGCACCGCCATTCAATATGATCATGGCTGATCATTCCTAATTAGTATCCTGTTCCAGCCTTATCTCCATACCCCTTGACTCCACTATCTTTAAGAGCTCTATCCAATTCTTTCTTAAAAGAATCCAGAGACTGGGCCTCCACTGCCCTCTGGGGCAGAGCATTCCACACAGCCACCACTCTCTGTGTGAAGTAGTTTCTCCTCATCTCTGTCCTAAATGGTCTACCCCGTATTTTTAAGTTGTGTCCTCTGGTTCGGCACTCCCCCATCAACGGAAATATGTTCCCTCCTGCCAGAGTGTCCAATCCTTTCATAAGCCTATACGTTTCAATCAGATCCCCTCTCAGTCTTCTAAACTCAAGGGTATACAAGCCCAGTCGCTTCAGTCTTTCCGTGTAAGGCAATCCTGCCATTCCAGGAATTGACCTCGTGAACCTACGCTGCACTCCCTCAATAGCCAGAATGTCTTTCCTCAAATTTGGAGACCAGAACTGTACACAGTACTCCAGGTGTGGTCTCACCAGGGCCCTGTACAGCTGCAGAAGCACCTCTTTGCTTCTATACTCAATCCCTCTTGTTACGAAGGCCAGCATGCTATTAGCCTTCTTCACGACCTGCTGTACCTGCATGCTTGCCTTCATTGACTGGTGTACAAGAACACCCAGATCTCTCTGAACAGCCCCTTTACCTAATTTGATACCATTGAGGTAGTAATCTGCCTTCCTGTTCTTGCCACCAAAGTGGATAACCAGACATTTATCCACATTAAACTGCATCTGCCATGCATCTGCCCACTCACCTAACTTGTCCAGGTCACCCTGTAATCCCCTAACATCCTCATCACATTTCACCCTACCACCTAGCTTTGTGTCATCAGCAAATTTGCTAATGTTATTGCTGATACCATCTTCTATATCATTTACATATATTGTAAAAAGCTGCGGTCCCAGCACGGATCCCTGCGGTACCCCACTGGTCACTGCCTGCCATTTCGAAATGGAGCCGTTAATCACTACCCTTTGTTTCCTATTAGCCAACCAATTCTCTATCCAATCTAGTACTTTGCCCCCAATCCCGTGCGCCCTAATTTTACTCACTAACCTCTTGTGTGGGACTTTATCAAAAGCTTTCTGAAAGTCCAGGTACACTACATCCACTGGATCTCCCTCGTCCATCTTCCGAGTTACATCCTCAAAAAATTCAAGAAGATTAGTCAAGCATGATTTCCCCTTCATAAATCCATGCTGACTCTGTCCTATCCTGTTACTATTATCCAGATGTGCCGTAATTTCATCCTTTATAATAGACTCCAGCATCTTTCCCACCACTGAGGTCAGACTAACTGGTCTATAATTTCCTGCTTTCTCCCGCCCACCCTTCTTAAAAAGTGGCACAACATTAGCCGCCCTCCAATCCTCAGGAACCAACCCCGATTCTATTGAACTCTGGAAAATAATCACCAGCGCATCCACGATTTCCCGAGCCACCTCCTTCAGTACCCTGGGATGCAGGCCATCAGGTCCCGGAGACTTATCAACCTTCAGACCTAACAGTCTCTCCAACACCAAATCCTGGCAAATAGAAATTCCCTTAAGTTCAGGTCCTTCAGCCACTGTTACCTCAGGGAGATTGCTTGTGTCTTCCCCAGTGAACACAGATCTGAAGTACCCATTTAATTCCTCTGCCATTTCTTCGTTCCCAGTAATATATTCCCCTGCTTCTGTCTTCAAGGGCCCAATTTTTGTCCTAACCATTTTTTTGCCTTGGACATACCTAAAAAAGCTTTTACTATCCTCCTTTATATTCTTGGCCAGTTTACCTTCGTACCTCATTTTTTCTCTGCGTATTTCCTTCTTACTAATCCTCTGTTGTTCTTTAAAAGCTTCCCAGTCCTCCGTTTTCCCGCTTATCTTCGCTAAGTTATACTTTTTCTCTTTTAACCTTATATGTTTCTTTACTTCCCTTGTCAGCCACGGCCGCCCATGTCTCCTCCTGGGATCTTTCTTCCTTTTAGGAATGAACTGATCCTGCATCTTCTGCATTATACACAGAAATATCTGCCATTGTTCCTCCACGGTCTTCCCTGTTAAGGTATTAAACCATTGAACTTTGGCCAGTTGCTCCCTCATAGCTCCATATTTCCCTTTATTCAACTGAAATATTGTCACTTCAGAT
Source organism: Chiloscyllium punctatum (assembly GCF_047496795.1). Lineage (NCBI taxonomy): Eukaryota > Metazoa > Chordata > Chondrichthyes > Orectolobiformes > Hemiscylliidae > Chiloscyllium > Chiloscyllium punctatum. Next base: position 31,042,726 of record NC_092765.1, read on the forward strand.
TGTACCCACTCCCTCTCAAATTGCAGATTGAAGCTTATTGTATTATGGTCACTACTTCCCAATGGCTCCTTCACTTCGAGGTCACTGACCAATTCTGGTTCGTTACACAATACCAGATCCAGAATTGCCTTATCCCTGGTCGGCTCCAGCACCAGCTGCACTAAAAATCCATCTCTGAGGCACTCCACAAAGTCTCTTTCTTGAGGCCCGATACCATCCTGATTCTCCCAGTCTACCTGCATGTTAAAATCCCCCATAACAACTGTGAAAGTAAGACTCGGTCTGTCTCAATGACACTTTGATGGATGAACCTTTACCCAATAGTCAAATCCAAAATATGATATTCATTGGATGTAAGTTTGCACGCTGAGCTGGAAAGTTCGTTTTCAGGTATTTCATCACCATACTAGGAAACATCAGTGAGCCTGGATGATATTGGCTGTAGAATAAATATGTGAATAACATGGTGCAACAGTGGGGGGTAAAACAAGCTATTTCAATTTGTTGAGCAAGTGAGATGAAACATTTGACACACTCAACCTTTTCGTAGGAGCAGTAATAACAAAATCAAAATTTTTTTTTTCTGGAAGACATAAGAAACATTTACAGCTAAGTAGAAACACCAAGAAATTTAATTTGATTCAAAAGGCAAGAACTTCTGTGTGGTCTGTATGGCATATTTAATGTTACAACCGATATTGAAAGCACACCAAGCCGCTAATGTACAGTATAATGCTTTAATATTTGATTTTTAAAAATTCCGGTGAAAGCTCTTGAATTTTTTTAAAACTATACCTATCCACTTCCAAGTTTCTATGAAATCAGGGTTAGTGAGAAAGTCTATATGAGAATTTCCATTAAAAAGAATTTAAGCCATGCCTTGTCTTAGCTTGAAAAAGCTGTTAGCTCCTCTGGATCTCCAAAGGTGGTGCTGACTGTCAAATGCAACAGCTTCCCTATAGAGATAAATTTGTAGTAAAAGAGAAAACTGATGGCAAAGGATGCTACTTTTAAAAACAGGAAAGATAACTCTCGCTCTCTAGGCAGATCTTACAAAGTACAATTGGTTTGTTTTTTTTTGTTGAGTGGTCATTGGTGAAGCCTTCAGCAATGGCCACTTGTTTTAACTTTAGCATTATCAAAACCACTATATTTGAACTGGCTTCATATTGGTAGTTGAATGTGCATTTTGTCCTGTGTCCACAAAAATACATGGATATCTTAAGAAGGAGAGTCACATTTCTATGATAAGTGAAATTTCCCTTTTACTGAAACAATGTTCCTAAAATTAGTGTGAATGATTGATGTTAGGAGTAATTGTGCCAGGTTGAAGTCTGGGGTCACAAAGCAAAAGATCTACCTTGAGTTGACAGTTGGTACGTATCATACCAAACTCCTTTTGAGTGCACGTTCTCTGTAAATGCTTACAAATGAGAAATTATTTGAATGCCATGGGCTCTGCTAATGAGAGGAAGGGACTTCCAAATTTTGGTCCACTGTGCAGAAGCTGGCATGAGAATGGGCTGTAAACTGCAGCTTTGGGAGAGCTTGCAAGTTCCATTGGTAACTTTTTGACTTTTGTATAATTTCTATTGCTCCTGTAATGTAGAATTAAATTTGCCAACTTTGAAATATTGGGTAATTCAATTTTTTGAGCACAAAACTGATTTGCTTAACAGGAGTAAAGATCATGAAACCACTAACCAAAAAAAGAGAGATCTGAAATGAAAAGGAAGAAGAAATTCCAATTCCATAGCTCCCTCCTCTATCCTTTTATCTTTCCCTTAACTTTATTCTCCTCTTACTTTGTTTCTCTATCATTATAAGTTAACAATGTCTTTCAAGTAGGTGGTATAGTCACATAAAAAGGCTATGTAATTATTCTAGAAATTTGTTTATTTTAGGTGATTTTTATCACAATTGCTCAAAGGTGAAGGATTATGTAGTTTTGGAAATTCTGATCATTTCTGGCAGCTGTAGTTTGGCTGTTGAATCAAAGATCTGCTTTAAGAAGCCATTCAACATTTAAAGGTCTGCAGTAATCGCATCAGATCCGTAGGCCAGTGATAGAAAATAAAGTTTCTTCAATCGGAATTGCATTTGTCCCTATAACTGAAATTCTTTTTGTTTTGATGTAGGGACGTTATCTAAGAAAGACCAACCTTTGTTCACGTTACGACAGGTTGGAATAATCTGTGAGCGCCTGCTTAAAGATCATGAAAGCAAGATCCGGGAGGAATATGAACAAGTTCTGAACACAAAACTTGCAGGTAAGATAGTTTGAAAGATTGTTCAGTTCAGTGGAGAACTGGGAAACATGGAGCAGTGTTGTGAGAGTAATAGACTATTATATTGTGAATTCTAGCAACCATCTTTAACAGTACAGTAAGTTCTCATGTAATATGGCCCTATTTAATGTTTTTCTGTTTAAATCAGAAAGCTAATTGGACCTGTAATCTGTGTTTTGAAGGTTAATTTTAATATCATTTCCCTGATCCGATTGGCACCATTCTGGTACAGTTTTACCAGTACTGTATTTTCAGGGGTCTCCCTTTCTGACATGTATCTCCAAATGTCTGAACTCAGTGGATCCTGAGGCCTGTATCAGAGAGCCTTTGTCATTAGACTTCAGACTGTCTATTTGAGCCATGATTGATCCAAGCCATTCATGGTGACTATCTGATGGCATCTCTTTGAGACTGTGCTGCTTTTTGGTGTCTACTCCCTCCTTCCAGGGTTTGCTCCGACAGAGTGGGATGGAAAATCTACTTTACGGAGCCATGACTGGCCCTACTGGCCAGGAGGAGGAAAAAGGCCAGGGCCCCACAGCTAACTGAGAAGCAAGTCCACAATGTTGAGTGAATCCTGGAAGTGGTTAGTGGTGGTGATGTGGTCAGGAATGAGCAATGACTCAAGCTGTTCTAGATCTTAACGATGAAGCACTTCCTGGTGTAGACTGTGGCTCTACCTTCTATCCGGGAGGGGGGTGTGTGGAAAGTCATAAGTTGACAGGGCAGTGAAGATCAATTAGTAGTCCACAGGAGGTGCTGTAAGAAGTGACGTTCCTGTATTTTTAAATTTGGTCAATTAATGTAAAAATTTACCAATGTAATGTCAGCATTGAGGATAAAGCGTTTGTGATTTTCTGATGAAAGATTTGGTGGAACTTTGTTCAGGAATGCAGCCAAAAGTTATTGAGGACTTGCTTCAGTCTATGTACACATGGTTTAGATATTATATAGATGTCTGTGCTAAAGTGGTCTTTAGAAAAACAAGGTTGTAATGTATGAATTGCAGCTGGATAGAGACAGTCTCTGCTATTGTTTATTTTCCCCCACTGACACCTTAGATTTTTGAAAATACTTTGAACACTTGAAAATCTCTTCTGATCTCTGCATAAAATGATTGGAATACCATATATTCAATGTGATTCTTTTCAATAAGTTTGGGAATATTTAAAGTTTGGACAAAATCTTAGTCTTGCAAATCTACATGGTATTGTTTAAAGTTGACCTAAGTTACCTTTTTAAGTAATTGCTGCATCCTGTTTTGGTTCTGGGCACAACAAAACTTCCAACTTCACTTTACCCTTTATCCTTCTGTCTTTCTTTATTTTATGGTTTTGCTTCCTGTTTGTGTTAGCAATGGTCAATCTGGGCACCTGTCATATTGTCTTGTGGGTAGTCAAGAGTGTGTTTCAAGATTCTTGCAGCCTGAAAGGAAGAAATTGTCTTATGATGATAAATACACAATATGCAACAAGGTAGGAGTAACTGTAAAGCTACACTTGCTCTTTAAGTTGGAGAGCAATTTTTGCAGTTGCCTGTCCCACTTGTTAACTTTGAGAGTTGGAAAGTTAAGAAATATAACCTATGCACACCTCTACTGGGAGAAGGTCTATGATATTAGACAATTGGGTTGAAGTACTGCAGCATTATTTGTGCACAAGTAAATTCTGGTCCTCCCAACAACACTTGAACAGGTCTTATGTCTTTTCTTTTAAGAAGTGCTAAGTGTGAACTGACCACTGGTACATTGAATACTTTATAATGATTCTGTAAATAATTTTACCCAGACATACATGGATATTATAAATGTCAAAACAATGTGGTGAAAAATTCATCTCTAAATTTAGCTTTACTACTTTGCTTGAAGGCAGATCTGAACTGCAACATCAAGAATCCCAGAATTGTTACGATGTAGAAGGTTGCACTTTTTTTTAAAATTCACTCATGATGTAGGTGTTGTCGGCTGGCCAGCATTTATAACCTGTCCCTAGTTTCCCTTGAGGTGGTGGTGGTGGTGGTGAACTACTGCAGTCCACGTGTTTGTAAGTTGACTCTCAATCTCCTTGGGGAGAGAATTCCAGGAAGTCCGGATGATGAATGGCTTGGAGGGGAGATTGCATGTGGTGGTATTCAAATGCAGCTGCTACCCTTGTGGTTTTTTGTTTAAAAGATGAAAGTGGCTGTTGATTTTGGAAGGTGCTGCATAAGGATCTTTGGTGAATTCAGCCCATTATCATCTCCAGCTCTTTGAGCATTTGACTTAATGCCACTTGCTTTTTTGCCCCTTGTAGCCCTGTACGTTTGTTTTTTTTTAGTTAAATTGTCTCACCTTTAAAATCTGCTTTCACTTTCATTTGCTGCTTTTATTTTAAAAACAACTTTACATTTGTGCCCTCTGTATTGTTTGATGCTCTTACCAATGGGAACAGTTTCTTCTATTCTATCTTGTCCAGGCCCCCTCCTGATTTTGAAACCTACTGTCAGTCCACCTGAGTATATGGAGCCAAGTCTCTGTTCCTGCAACATTTCAACATGGATAGTACTCTTTCAGTTTATACTTGCATTTTAACACAAAAAAAATCTCTTTACGCTTCTCCATATTGAACTCCAACTATCAGCTATCTCTACTTCAACCTGTCGGTGTTCTTTTTGGAGACCTTTATACTGTTGTCCTCTGTGTACAGTGCTCCCAAATTTTATATCCTGTGTAAACTTTGACATTGTCACCTGCACACTAAGATCTAGATTTCGTTGTTAACACACGAAAGGTGAGGGACTCAATACAGAAGACTGAGGAGCTCTACTGTAATCCTTTTTGTCCTACCTGAAAAATATGCACATTATTTATTGCTTTGATTCCTATACTTAAGTTACTTCCTGTACTTTTTAAAACATTAATTAATGGGATGAGGGAATCCCTGGCCAAGCCGGCATGTATTGCCAATCCCTAATTGTCCAGAGAGCAGATGAGAGTCAACCATGTTGCTGTGGGTCTGGAGTCGCATGGAGCCCAGGCCAGGTAAGGATGGCAGTTTCTTTCCCTGAAGGGTATTAGTGAACTAGATGGGTTTCTTGACAATTGACAATGGATTCACACTTACCATTATTCTTGCTTCCAAATTTTTTTTTTTACTGAGTTCAAATTACACAGTCAGCCGTGGCAGGATTCAAACCTGGGTCCCCTGAACATTATCTGGGTCTCTGGATTAACAGCCAAGCGATAATACCACTAGGCCATCACCTCCCCATTTTATAATGCCTTTAGTACTGTCCCTTTTGAGCTACAGTTTTTCTTAGTTCTGTGGTGTGGCTCTTGTGTAGAATTTCTTTTGCAAGTTTACGTAGAGCACATCAAAAACATTGCTCTTATCAACCCTCTATTACTGCTTCAAAAAAAATTCCAAGTACTTAGTTAGACATTTTTTACTCTAAAATCTATATTGGCTCTTCTGAATTAACCCATACTTTTCTACATGCTGACTAATCTTATCCCGATTGATTCTGGAAGTTGCCCCACTAGGGATAGGGCAAAAAAATGTCTGGGATCAATCCCGAGCCCAAGATTCTGGCTGCTGTGACTAGATATACTACTTTAATCCTGAAGCAATGAATAGTGATGGCAGAGACTCCAGTTTTCTTTGTGTGGCTGACCAGGAATCTCTTGCTATTAACATCTACTGTTAGTGTATATTGGAAAGATGTACAGGTTGATACTTAGCCTTTTTGGCAAATGTTATGAAAGCATATTCCTTGGTCATCCAGCCTGGATTGAGACAGTTAACCATGGCACTGATACGGTGCTAAAAGATCTCCAGTCTTTAGATTGTGGGTATGAAACGCAATTGTTCCAGTAGTGTATTTCATAAGCTTTATGATACCAGCTAATTGTATTGCTATTCAAGTTAGACCCCAGATTGAAACCTGGCTTGATGGATTTTTTTGTTTTCTTAATTAACATGCTTTTTAGCCACTGGGACAGAATCCTGCAAGGCTGTGGATTTTAACAGGACTTATTAACAAGAAATAAGTAAAAGCCAACATTTTAAATATAGAATACAGATCTTAAAACATCCATCAAATCAAAATCTCCACTTGTTTCCTGCCACGATCCATTTCTAGAAAATCAAATCCTTGGAACCAGCACCTGTATATCAACTCTTTTTTTTGAGTACAATTTACTAATTCACTCCACTTGTTTCCTGTGAACTGTGGCGGTAAATCCTTACATCATTAGACACAAGTTTAAAATAGTCTGTTTTTAATAACTTGTATATTTCTAACCAAGCTCTTATTTCTTTGTTTGGAGGCTTCATAAACTACCCTTCTGCTGAGGTGACCACATTTTCCCTGAGCCATCCTCTCTACTCCTGTAAAAAGAGTGCCAAATTCGGTCTCCTCTGAACTTGCAGTCTTTATTTTCTAAACTAAAATTAATCCCTTGGTTATTCTGAACTGAAAACAAGTTAATGACCTTTTGAAAACCACCCCAGTTTAAACAATTTTCCATTGACCCCACAGGGATTTCCACCCACATACTTTGAGAAATGCTGGATTAGGGGTTCTGTTCCGGAAGGAAATGCTGACTTTTTTTTTCTTTTTTGTGTTTTTTAAAAAAAACTTTAACCAAGTGACCTCTATCTGTGCACCAATTTGAAATCCAAAATTCCAAAAATGATATATACTGAACCCATTGTGTCACACTTGTCCTAAAAATGACAAAACAAAGATCCTTCCAAACTTAATTAAAACATTTTATTGTGACAAAATTATGTCAAACAAATTGAACCCAACTGTTTCAGACTAAGTTCTGTTGCATTCTGTTTTAAATAGAATATTCTACTTTTCAGAACAATATGATGCTTTTGTGAAATTCACACACGATCAGATTATGAGACGATATGGAGAACGACCTGCTAGTTGTAAGTATAGATTTCTTGTAGGCTTTGCAATTTTTAAACTTGTAGAAAAATTAAACTCAATGAATGACCAGGAAAGCCATTGGACTTGTACCTAACCCCTCTTACAACTCAGTTAAAATATGAATATAAAGAGTTTGCATTTTAGATTTGCTTTCTGTAACACTGGCTATTAGATTCCTGTTTACTTTTGGTAATTGTTTGAGAGACTAAAGCAATCTAACACCTTTTTTTAATATCCCTTCTAGAAATATAAACTGCTTACCAGCTCTTAGAAAAAACTGGTACAGCATTGACACTTTTTTATATTGCCAGTGATTTATGCACCAGCAAGTTTCTGATTCGATCAAATATGTACAGTTATGAAAATCCTAGTGTGTTTCAGGTTAGGCATTGTGTTTCACTCTAATGTTGTGGTTTAAATTTGAGCTAGAACTGAAATCTTAAATCTGTTCAGCTTAGTCGTTGATTGGAAAACTTGTGAATTTTAAAAATATTTGCTGAGCAATTGGGTGTCACATTATCACTGCTTTCATTTATCATCCATCCCTGTTACACCTGAGTTGATAAGTAATGGGAGCAGTCGAGGAAGGTTTGGCATGCTGTTGCATGGTGTATATTGTTGCTACAATCTGCTGATTATGAATCAAATCCTAGTCAATCAGACTAATTTCTCCTGCATGATGTGGTTGTTTTGCAGCTGTGCATAAGCAGGCAATTGGGGAATATTTCATCAAGCTGTTAACTAGCCTTGAAATGTTGGAGACACTTTTTTACTACAAAATGTTCAGCCTCTTCTGTTCCTATTGTCATAGCATTTTAAAAGCAGCTGTAATTAGGGTTGCGATGAATAGTGGCCTTTTTTGAGTTTAGATAAGGTTCATTCATTGAACATTATAGAGAGCTAGTCAGTTTTTTTTTCTTGATTAGAGATGTTCATTCACACAGGCAATGTTATCCAAAAAAGCATTTGAACAGAAATCTGCAGGTAAGCAGTTTAGAGAAAATAGATTACCTTGAGAACATTAAGTGAATGATTGATATCCAGTACTTTAGTGTTACTTTTTAAATGAAGTGGATGTAAATGAAATGGTAGCTCCCACCAGCTTATGTGAAATGAATTGAGTTGTCAATTTAGGAAAACTGAGATTGTGAATAATAAACGGATATTTCCTGTGCTTGACAACCTGGTTATTGTCATTGGCTTGATCCTTAAAATGGAATTTTGTTTGCCCAATACTCCGTGACTCTTGTTGAATAAAGTACTATGAAGATGCAGTGAGTTGACTAGGCCCATTTTTGTTTTGGAAAATCCGGTAGCATTCTATCCACAGCTACAATGTGCATAACTATTGAGACACTAGAGGGCAGCTAGCCCATTATAGATGACTATCAATAGAAGTGGACGCAACAGAATTTCCACACTTCAGTGAAACCATATACATTTATGAATAGATTTGGCACAATTTTGGTTTTAATCATTGTTAATGTAGTAAAGATTGAAAGCTCTAAACTATTTTTTTTAAAACTGCTTGATTTCTGCAATGATCCTGTTAGTGTGCAACTGTACAAACTGTTGTAATCTTGTCTAATGAAGTTTATCTTTGCATAACTTTAGATAACTCACTTCCCTAACTGTTAGTCTTTTATTAATGTGTAAATAGTGAATTGCAAGAATTTAACTGGATGACTGGCCAGTTTTAATTGCAGTGTTCTTGTTCTTTTCTATGTACTGTCTTACAATACTTCTTTTTTCCCTACAGATGTGTCCTGAAGCATTTTGTGATTGAACGGGTGTTGGCTTTCACCTCAAGTCAGCTGCTGTACTTAATGAGAACTAATTTTGGTGCCATGTTTTACCCACCTTCTACTTGAGGGATTTTAACTCTTCACTGCTGGCCCACCCTACCTCTTGTAAAATGAAACAAAAAGACAAAAAAAATCTGACTTTACCAGGCATTGTGCTATCAGTACAGAGATTTGTCTACTTTCCACTGCTAACTCTGCTACTGTGAGAATAACCTGCCATTTATTTCCAGTTCAAGAAGCTGAATACCAAGCAACAATTAATCTGCTTTTAAGAAGTGGCACTGAATATGGGATTGTTACCGTGCAAACCTTTTGAAAGGATTAAAGTTCTGTCAGAAGTGATTAATCTGAATTTTGAACATCATTAAAGTAGAAATTTCAGTTTCTCTGTATTGATCTGAAAAATGCAGTGCACTACAGTAATATTGCAGAAATCTCCATTTTTTTTGTAGAATTTTTAATTCAGTGGAGCATTGTTACCTGTCAGCAACAGATACCTGTAACACTGTTACTACACAGTAAGTGGGATGTGTATATCCAATCTAGTCTTTGAATTCAAAGTTTCAACTGGAAATCTCCAAATCGCGCACATAACCTGGTCTGAAGCAAAAATTGACTGAGGCAGAAATATAAACATCCATGGCTCACTGTCCAGACACATGAAACGTGTACTTGTGAAAGTCACAAGAACAATGCTAAAACCTTTTATGGTCTCATATTAGGAATGCATGATATGTCAGGGATCTGTTTATTTCAAATTTTCTTCTGAAAGTAGAAAAGCCAGTAATCATTTATGAATGGTACAAAGGTTTAAAAATGGGTTAAACCATCTTTTCTTAAATAGTCCTGTACTTGGTTTAAACTCAGTTTTGTAGAATTTGTCTGTTTGAACAATAGTATTTTTACCTATTGTACCAAGAGTTTAGATTGGCTTTCAATCTTGTTTCATCATTTTGACAATTAAATAGGACTAAGATTACTTGAGCTGGCTCTTTAAAGAGTTGCTTAAATTGAATTTTTAATTTTAAAATGATTCTAAATCTCACTAATTGAGAGCATTGGCCTTTAGCTCAGTGAATATAACATTTGTACAATTCTGTTTTGAAGTACACATATGATCACAAAATGGATTAGATCATGGGCTGAGATTCAGAAACTGGTCTATTTGGGAAATAAATTGGCTTGTGCAGGACTCTTAATTTGCATATTCGATCAAATGAACTTAAATCTAAATGCTTTTGAAATTCTGTCTGCTGGCTACAACATCAACTTTATAGATCTTCCCTCTCATTTAACAAGTTGCAAATCTGTAAGGACAAGCAATGGCATTTTTTTAAACCTACGCTGTTAGAACAAATTGCAATGAATGTTTGTTTTTAAAGCATCCTAACCAAAAAGTGCAACTTCACTGTTGTCTTTGTATGTTTCTTACTCTGTGTGGTGTTAACAAGCTTAGTTTTAAAGAAAAGTTTGAAAAATATCTGAACTGGGCATCTGTTTATACCCAGCTTTTGATGTGAACATTTGAGGATTCCACATTCCCTATTTATTCTCTTTGAAAATTGATTTTGTAACCTATATTAGTCTTGCATTTGCTTGTTTGCCTGAGTTTGGTTTTCTTAGTTATGATTTCAGATGACTTGTGTTTAATAAATCTAGAGTGGCCTTATTAACATAAATGATGTTTTGAGATTATAGCATTGTCAGAACTAAGGATGCACACTGATGCTTTTATAAAACTTGGCTACTACGTAGAATATGGAGGTTGCTTAACAGTTATGCACTCTCCTAGTTAAGATCCTACACCTAACGTGGTAATCGTTATTCAAGGAATCAGTATAGTTAAATTCTTGGAAGTGAGTTTGTAGTCTAGAGACAATGCTTTGTCAGTTCTTTCCTCCAGTTGTAGGTAGTTTTAAAAGCATACAGTTGCACTAGTTGGTTACACTTCACAATATAAGTTTTAATCTGGACAGAATTGCAGACTTAATTAAAAATTGCAGATTTAATAATTACATCTGTACATAGAACGATTATAACTTGGTTCAGCTAAAGGTAACTAATTGAATTTTGGCTCTGCTCATTAGAAACTAATGGCTCAAGGTCTGGACAATTAATTTAGTGACCACAATTGAGTTGATCAGTTTCATCTTAGATGGGGTGATGATTGAGGAAAGTGCATTTTCAAATGATTTTGTACATTGATAGGCTGAATTGTTTGAGATGCTTGTCCTTTCAAAACTTGCCAACATTTTGATGTTTCCAACTCTTCTCTAAAGCTCGAGTACTTTTTTTTTAATATCCCATCACGTTAAACAGAACTGATTCTGAAGTCACCTTTTTTTAATTGGAGTAAAATGGCTTTCATTTTCTTGACTCATTAGTGTTTAATTAGGTTGATTTCAAGTCCTAGCTTTAAATAAACTCCCACTATCAGTGCCTTCCATTCAACAATAACTCTATATATATATTTTGTCAACTTTTCATGGAAAGTAAAAGAAAAGGTCCTCTGCCTGAACTACTTGGTCAAAGATGAGAGAAATCTTTTCTCTGGAATCTCCCATTTCTTCACACTGCACTAAAGGACATTGATTTCAAATTTTTACTATAGTAAAGGCAAAAATGGAAGATATTAATTTATTGAATGGAGTGTGATGTACTAACTAACATTGTTGTAAGCAAAGATCACTCAAAACGTGATCTGTTTTCCAAAAGTGGTATATCAGCTAATCTTGGTGTGGGTGGAGAAGGCAGGAGAAAAGCATGAGTTGGCTAAGTTTGAACAAGTCTTGAGTGATAGTAAAGCATGTTTGTTTCTCTGTGCGTGTGTGTATGTGTATTTTGGGAGGAAAACTTTCCTACAATTTTGTCAATCCTGTTTTAAAAGTCTTCCCTGTCTGATTCTTTTGTTTGCCTTCTCTTCCCTGAGTATTATAAATTGAAGTTGAGTTATAAAATATCTAGCTGGTTTTTGGCAGTATATAGTACTAGCTCATTCCTGTTACATTAGAATATCCAGAAAATTTGCTGAATATAAATGACAGAATAGAGGTCAAAATTAAAACCTGTGTGAATCTCAATTTTTTAGAAGGTTTAAAATTAGTCTGTGCTTAGAACAGGTTAGTTTGGCCATGATGTCTATTGCAACATAAATTGAAAATCCCTGAAATCTAGGTTTTAAATGAGCAGAGGACACAACTTGTTCTAATTGCACGCACTCATGAGAGATTCTGAAATCATCCTTTTATATTCATGTGCTTCTCTAACAATTACAGGACAGTTAGTGACCAGGCTATTGGCTCTCTGCAAAGCAAATGTTCTTGCCCATTGAGGTAATATTTGCTAATTGCTGAAGTGTTCTGTGTATTAGATGTATTGTTTGTGGATACTGCATCTCCTTTGTTTTACTTCATTAAATGCCATTTTGTTTTATTGAACTCATTAAATAAATACAACATCAACTTGATTCCTAATTTTGTACATTTTTAGAGTTCAGTAAGTTAGTCTTTCATACTGTGCAACTTTTTACTTTTTAAAGTTTTTTTTTCCTGCCTGACTTCCAAAACTGTTCAGAAGTAAATTTGGATAAAATGCTGAGACATTGCAAGCAGTCTAAGATTTGTTGCAGTGAACCAAGATAAGCTTGCAAAAGTTATTGGCCCTTACAAAAAAACTTAAACCATAAACAAGTGTTTATCTTACAGATGAGAGTTAAGCATTTTACCTTTTTTATTTTCATGAATTTAATATAGTCCACAAGTGTACATTAATATGTGTATGGCAGTGATTCTGAAATGAGTCTGAGAATGTTTGCTTGTATGTTTGATTTAAAGGGGTCTGCCTCCGGTGGAATCCATTTTGAAAATCTATTTAATGTCACCCTCCAAAATTTACAGAATCTTTGACCAGTTTTGTCTCCAAGTCAACAATTGACACCTGTACAGAATGGCTTTTGCAGATAACCTGAAATTGCTCCATATCCTTTTCTGCACACTGTTTCTTGTGGAATTGGATTTGCTTGGTTCCATTCTTGCCTGTGACTTGTAGTTGGGTAATGTCTAGTGACTGCTAGTGTTCCTATTTCTGCCCAATTATCTCAAAAATTCTTGAAAATCCAAACTTGGTTCCCTTTTTGTTGTTTTTAATGATGTTATCCAAGGACTTGATGTCAGTTTCCACATGTGCACTGATGTGCATTTATACTTTTTACCTCCTTTCTTTAATCCTCCACTGTCTATTTGCTATCATGCTATTTGTCTTTTATAAACTAACTAACTTCCTTCAGATAATTGCTGTAAAGACTGTAACTTTCCCTCCCCTAACTCACTATATAATTGATGAATTCTTGTCAATTCCTTTGGTTGAATAAGATTATTTGCTTGTGAAAATTCAAACCTGTATCATGTTGTGAAGATTTGTTTTTTTCCCTCTGGAATTACTCTTTCTGCACCTTTTTTTTAGCTTGTGTATATGTACAAAGGGAAAAGTTCCAAGAATGGATTCTCAGGAGATTACAAAGATGAGGAAGCAGACCATGAATTGATAAAACTAATAATTACTCTTACTTTATGCTAACTAAACTCTGCTGTGGTCTAGAGGTGTTGGAAGTTGGCCATGTGTTAGGTTTTTTTTTTAATTATTCCTGATCACCTTTTTGCAATCAACATGTAACTGGTGGGTTGCATAATTTTCCCTTCCATGCAGGATTTCACAATCTGTTTTACCATTGTATTGCCAATTTTATTCAAAATTGTCATGCATGGACAACAAAACTGCATTGTTTTAAACCTATCTGCTGTAATAAAACGGTAGCTTCCTCATACACCAAATTACAACAAAATGGATACTGTCTTTATATAAAAGTGGCATTCAAATCAGGCTTGAGGTTTGCATTGGTAAAATCCAGTAGTGCTCAATTTTAATTTTGGTTGTGGTTTATAACTGTGAGGAGCTGATACATTAGTTTGGCTGCTGCGTATACAACACTATATAAAATAATCAATGACATAATTTTCACAAATTTGTAATTGAGCTGTTAGAATAGGAATTGCATTTATAATTCAAATTAAGCTTTGTCCTTTTGATACCTACATAAGATTCTTATTTACTGACTTTAGCTCCACCTTCACCTTCACCAAATTTCCAACAAAACTCTTCTGCAAATTTCGAGAGCTAAGCTTCTGCTCATTCCTCTGCACCTGGACCCTCTACTTCCTGACATGCAAACCGCAATCAGTAAGGATAGACACCGTCTCTTCCACAATAATCCTCACCATTGGTGCCTTGCAAGGTTAAATACTCTGCCCCTTGCTAAACTACTTATATACTCATGACTGTTTGGCTAAATTCAGCTCTAACTCTATTTACAAATTTGCTGTAGAGATCTAACCCACAAGAATGACAAGATATAGGAAAGAGACAGCTCAGTGGCATGGTAAAAGGGCAATAATATTTCCCTTGAAGGAAAAGTGAAGGAACTGGTTGACTTCAGGAGGTGGAGTAGAGGACAGGCGCTGGTTGTGTCAATGGTGCTGGAGAGGAGGTGGTCAACTGCTTAATGTAACTATCACCAACAATCTATTCTGGTCCATCCACATCGACATCTCTACTACCTCCAGAAGGCTAAGGAAATTTGGCGTGTCTGCAACGACTACTGATTTTTAGAGAGACATTTAGATTGAAAGCATCCTCTGATATCACTGCTTGGTATGACAACTGCTGTGCCCAAGAGTGCAAGAAATTGCAGAGTGTGAATGCAGTCCAGTATTCTGCATTCTATTCTATTACTCTGTACTTGAGTAAGGTATGATTTGACTGGTTAGCATGCAATACTTTTCACTGTCTCAGTATAAGTGCCAATAATAAATCAAATCCCCTCCAAACGTGATTTGTGTTAGTGCTCTCCTGACTTACCATCCACAATGCATTCTCCATAACCTCTAAGATCATTTGATATTCTACTCATTGTATCCCCTTAAATCTTGTTTGCATCATCCTGTTCTCATTGACCTACACTGGGCTAAGAACCAAAATTTTTTGATGACAAAACCTATATTTAAACAACTCCAAAACCATTCCACTCTAAACATTGTCTTAAAATATTTCTGACATTGTCTCCCTTTCTCCTAAATTTGTTGCCAAACTGTAGCTGCTTTGCTCCCTCTCGAAATCAAGCTAAATAAATCCAACTCTGCCAACGACCACTCCATTAGTCTACTCTCAATCAACAGTAAATTGATGGAAAGTGTCATCAACTGTGCTATCAAACAGTATCTGCTCAGCAATAATTTGATCAGAGGCCCAATTTGCATTCTGCCACGACCTCCAACTCCTGAACTTGGTTCAAATGTGGATAAGAGCCAAATTTGTGGTGTGAAATGAGTGTGACGAGCCCTTGACACTAAGACTGCATTTCAGTGTGGAGCATCAAGCAGCCATTGCAAAACTAGTATAAGAATTGGAGCAAACTCTTTCGAATCTTAAAAAGCATATAGAAAGATAGTTGCAGTTGTTGATCAGTCGTTTAAACTCCAAGACATCTCTGCAGGTGTACCTCAGGGTAGTGTCCTAGATCTTCAGCTGCTACATTGCTGACCTTCCCTCCCCCACCCCTGTCAGCATAAGGTCAGAAGTGGGGGTGTTTATTGTGCAATAATTAGCACCATTCACTTCAGATACTGAAGCAGTCCATGTTCCGATGCAACAATATCTAGACAAAATTCAAGGTTGAGCTGACCAGTGACATTTGCATCATACGAATAGAGGCAATGCTATAAGAGACAATCTAATCACTGCCTCTTGATATTCAGTGGTATTACTATCACTGAATCTCTCTACTATCAACATCCTAGAGGGATTCCATTGACTAGAAAGTCAGTTGGGCTATTTTATTAGTATAATGGCTACAAGAGCAGGACAGAAATCAAGAGTACTACAGTGAGTAAGTCATCTTCTGACTCCCCAAAGCCTATCCGTCATCCACAAGGCACAAGTGAGGAGCATGATGGAATGGTCCCACTTGCAGTTTCAACAAAATTCCAGAAGCTTGACACCAGGACAAAATTGTTTGCTTGATTGGCATCACATCCATTCTTTTCACCATAAATGCTAAGTTGCAACTGTATGTACCATCTACAGATGTACTGCAGAAATTCACCTAAGATCTTTAGACAAATGCATGACCATTTCCATCTACAAGGACAAGGCAATTAGATACATAGGAACACCGCCTGCAAGACACTCACCGTCTTGATTTGGAAATATTTTGCTGTTCTTTCACTGTTAGGTCAAAATCTTGGTAACCCCATCTTTATAGCTTTGTGAATCTCCCTGCAGCACATGGATTGCAGTGGTTCAAGAAAGCAACTCATCACCACCACCTTGAAAGTAACTAGAGACTGGCAATAAATGCTGGCCCAGCCTGCATGCCCACATTCCAAGAGTGAATTAAACTTTTCAATTACAGGTTCTAAATTCTTCTATTTATTTGCTCCATCTTTTAAACATCATTTTTTAATCCCATGTCTTTGACCAAACTATCATCTATCATGGATGTAAGTTTGCTCGCTGAGCTGAAAGGTTTGTTTTCAGATGTTTCATCACGTACTTGGTAACATCAGTGAGCCTCTAGTGAAACACCAGTGGTATGGGTTGCTTTTTATTTGTGTTTAGGTTTCCTTGGGTTGATGATGTCATTTCCTGTTCTTTTTCTCAGACCTCTTGGCATCATGGTAACCCACAAATCCACCAACACACACACACACAGCAGCTAATGAACTTGAAAGACCCTATACAGACAACAAGCAAAACTAATGTCATTTACAAAATACCTTGCAAGAACATTGGGCAAACAGGCAAAAAAGTAGCCACCAGGATACATGATTATCAACTAGCCACAAAAAAACATCACTCACTATATCTTCTCATACAGATGAGGAAGGATGCTACTTTGACTGGGACAACACATCCATCCCAAGACAAGCCAAATGGAGACATACACAAGAATTCCTAGAAGCATGGCATTTCAACTGGAACTCGATCAACAAAACATTGACTTGGATCCCATTTACTACCCCCTGAGAAAAAACAGGAAATGACATCACCAACCCAAGGAAACCTAAATACATAAATAGAAAGCAGGTCACGAACACCAGTACTTCACCAGAGGCTCACTGATGATGTTACCTAGAATGGTGATGAAATGCCTGAAATCAAACCTTCCAGCTCAGTGAGCAAACTTATATCCAGAACCTGAACCTGAGCAACAAATCTTCTCAAAATTCGCAGTCATCTATCATCATTTCCACCTTTTTGGGATGGTGCCTTTATTTTCCCTCAATCTCTTATTGAAGCAAATTGAACTCGTAATCAACCAAAAATTGTTAAGTAAATGCAACTGATTGACTAAGATCCCATTGTACTCCTTAGGTAACCTTCTGTGCTGTCCACTATACCTTAAATTTTGATGTCCTCTGCAAACTTACTAACCATGTCTATATTCTCATCTAAATCATTTTATACAAATGACAAACAGTGGACCTAGTAGTAATCCTTGTGGCACACGGCTGGTCACAGGTCTCCAGGCTGATCAACCATCCTCTGCCACCACCCTCCATCTCCTACCTGAAGCTAATTTTGTATCCAGTTGGCTAGCTCTCCCTGGAATCACGTGGGATCCAACCCTACTAACCAGTCTACTATATGGTACCTTGTTGAAGACCTTGCTAAAATCCAGGGAGACAATGTCTACTGCACTGCCTTCCTCTATCTTCTTGGTCACCTCTTCAAACAACCCCATCAAATTTGAGACACAATTTCCTATGCATAAAGCCATGCTGACTATCCTGAATCGTCCTTGCTTCTCTGACAACTTAAACCACCACTAATGTTAGGTTTATTCTGTAGTTCTATGACTTTTCTTGCAGCCTCTCTTAAATAATGGCAGAACATTATACACCACCAGTCTTCTGGCACCTCACCTATGGCTGTTGATGATACAAATGTCTCTGCTAGGTCACTTGCAATTTCTTTCCTAGCTTCCCACAATATAATGGGATATGCCTGATCAGATCCTGGAAATATATCTACCTTTATGCATTTTAAGACCTCCAGAACCTCCACTTCTGTAATGAGGACTCTTCAGATATCACTATTTACTTCTAACTTCACCAGCTTCCATGTCTTTCTCCATGGTAAATACTCATGAAAAATATTTGTTTAGGGTCTCACCCACCTCCTGTGGCTCCACACATAGATGGCCTTGTTGATCTTTACGGGTCCTATTCTCTCCCAAGTTACTCTTTTGCCCTCAATCTACTTGCATAATCTTCTTGGATTCTCCCTTACCTTATCTGGCAAAGCTGTGTGCCCTTTTTGCCCTCCTGGTTTCCCTTTCAGGGAAACTTTTAGGATGCACTTTTGCACCTCCATACTTAAAAAGATTTATTTGATTCCAGTTACCTACACTAGACATATGCCTTTTTTCTTGACCAGAGCCTCAATATCCCTAGTCATCCAGTGTTTACCCTCTCCTATCAGTCTTGCCCTTCACGAACTGGAACATGCTGGCCCTGAACTCTCATTATCTCACTTTTGAAAGCCTCCCATTTGCCAGATATCCTTCATCTATGAACAGCCACCCCAATCAACTTTTGGAAGTTCCCATCTAATACCAAAGTGCAGGGAAAAAAAGTTCACAACAAAAAAAGTTAATAAAATGCACATGGGACTCCTGGCTTGAGTAATAACATTGTTCAGAAACAAAGGCCATTCAGCAACAAACAAAACTTGCTATTTGCTGGTTTGTTTCCAATTATGGGCGCTACAATTATGGGGCGGCACGGTGGCACAGTGGTTAGCACTGCTGCCTCACAGCGCTAGAGACCTGGGTTCAATTCCCGCCTCAGGCAACTGACTGTGTGGAGTTTGCACATTCTCCCCGTGTCTGCGTGGGTTTCCTCCGGGTGCTCTGGTTTCCTCCCACAGTCCAAAGATGTGCAGGTCAGGTGAATTGGCCATGCTAAATTGCCCGTAGTGTTAGGTAAGGGGTAGATGTAGGGGTATGGGTGGGTTGCGCTTCGGCGGGGCGGTATGGACTTGTTGGGCCGAAGAGCCTGTTTCCACACTGTAAGTAATCTAATCTAATCTAATTAACAGAGAATGTCCAGGACTTGGTAAGGTGCAATGGCGATTGACCAGAATTATACCAGTGATGAGTGACTTCAACACTATAGACAAAATACAGAAGCAATTGCTATATTTAGATCAGAGGCTGAAGCAAGATTTGTGTTTAAAATTATGAATGTAAATACCAAGAATTGCTTCCGTTGACAGGTGGTGGAGCTCATACCAAATAAATTATAAAATGATTTCGATGAGAATATTGGCATGGTTAGTACATTTGCAGAAAACATCAAAATTGAAGATTTAGTGGACAGTGCAGAAGGTTATCTAAGAGTACGGTGGGATCTTGATCAATTGTGCTAGTGGGATGAGGAATGGCAGATGGAACTTAATGCACATAAATACAAGCTGTTACATTTTGGCAAGACAAACCAGAGCAGGACTTGCAGAAATAATCGTAGAGTCCTTGACAGTGTTGTCGAACTGAGAGACCTAGGGATGCAGGTACATAATTCCTTGAAAAAACATCACAGGAACACTGGATGGTGAAGGCTTTTGGCACACTTGCCTTTATTCATCAGGGCATTGAGTAAGGAGTTGCGATGTCATGATATAGCTGTTCAAGTCATTGGTAAGGCCACATTTGGATTACTGTGTATAATTCTGTCCTGCTATAGGAAGAATATTATTAAACTGGAAAGGTTGCAACAAAAGAATTGCAACGGTATTACTGAGACAGGTACGGTTTGAATTATAAGGAAGGCTGGATAGGCTGGGACCTTTTCCCCCTGAAGCATAGGAGGTTGAGGGGGTCATCTTAAAGATATTTATAAAATCATGAGGGGCATAGATAAGGTGAATAGCAAAAGTCTTTTCCAAAGGGTAAGGGACCCCAAAACTAGAGACCACAGGTTTAAGATGAGAGGGGAAAGATTTAAAAGGAACCTGAGGAGAAGTAAGTTGTTCACACATAGGGTAACGTGTAGATGGAACAAACTGCCAGAAGACGTGGTAGAGGTGGGTACAATTACAACATTTCACAAGACATTTGGACAGATATGTGCATAGGATAGGTTTAAAGGCAAACGGGATGAGTTCAGTTTAGGAAATCTGGTCAGAATGGAGGAGTTGGGCCAAAAGACCTGTTTCTGTACTGTAAATCTCTGACTCTTAACCCCATTAAAATTGTATCATTTCATTTACCTTGCCTCATTTCCCCCCAAATTGCATCACTTCATACTTTTATTGTATTGCTTTAAAGTCTGCTACTATCTGCTACAAATGGTTAGCATTGCCTCACTACATTAGAGACTCTGGTTTGATCTCAGCCTTGGGTGACTGTGCAAACTGTGCACAGACATTCTCCCTGTGTCCTGTGTGGGTTTCCTCTAGGTGCTCTGGTTTCCTCCCACAGTCCAAAGATGTGCAGGCTAAGTGGATTAACCTTGGGAAATGCGTGATTACAGGAATGGGGGTGGGTCTGAGTGGGATGCTCTCAGGGGGTTGCTTCCACACTCTGTAGGGATACTGTGATCTTCCATTACTATGTGTCAAGGGGAGTTCCAGTCCTAATGCTTTTGGGTATTTCATTGTATTTGTTTGCTTTTTATCAGATAAATGCGAGGTGCTGCATTTTGGGAAAGCAAATCTTAGCAGGACTTATACACTTAATGGAGACCTTGGAGTGCAGCTTCATAGCTCCTTGAAAGTGGAGTCACAGGTAGATAGGATAGTGAAGAAGGCATTTGGTATGCTTTCCTTTATGGGTCAGAGTATTGAGTACAGCAGTTGGGATATTGGTTAGGCCACTGTTGGAATATTGTGTGCAGTTCTAGTCTCCTTCCTATCGGAAAGATGTTGTGAAACTTGAAAGGGTTCAGAAAAGATTTACAAGGATGTTGCCAGGGTTGGAGGATCTGAGCTACAGGGAGAGGCTGAACAGGCTGGGGCTGTTTTCCCTGGAGCGTCGGAGGCTGAGGGGTGGCCTTTATAGAGGTTTACAAAATTATAAGGGGCATGGATAGGACAAATAGACAAAGTATTTTCCCTGGGGTCGGGGCGTCCAGAACTAGAGAGCATAGGTTTAGGGTGAGAGGGGAAAGATATAAAAGAGACCTAAGGCACAACTTTTTCATGCAGAGGGTGGTACGTGTATGGAATGAGCTGCCAGAGGATGTGGTGGAGGCTGGTACATTTGCAACATATATGAGGCATTTGGATAGGTATATGAATAGGAAGGGTTTGGAGGGATATGGGTCGGGTGCTGGCAGGTGGGACTAGATTGGGTTGTTTCCATGCTGTACCTCTCTATTACTCTATCTATTGGTTATTTTTGTATCCATGCTGCTATTTTACCTCTTTTAATCAACCCCATTCACTTCAAGTTTCCAAGCAAATCTGTTCACTAACACTTGATTTAATCCTTTTGAAATTCCATATCCTCAAACTGCAAATTCAGTAGTTGTTTTAACCCTTGCTGGTTATTAAACTCCAATTTCATTGGATATCAGTTTCCTTTAACAATCCTGGCTATGATTAACTCATCCATTTCTGAGTGAAAAGTAATTGTACTTTGGATCATAGTCTCTAGGAGTTTTCTCAATATGAAAGCTGGGCTGACCTACCTGCAATTACTGTGTGTTATCCCCCTCTCTTTTGAGGGGAGTCCAATCTTCAGGCCCCCATCTTTCACCTCCATGAATATTTAAAAGATTCAAACTAGAATCTCAAATACTTGTTCCCTCCTTCTCTTTGCATCTTGGGATACGGCCTATCTGGACTTGTAGGTTTTCTATTTTGACATTTAAGTGCTCTTCCCTCTTTCATTTTTATCTCACTCAATTTCTTTAGATTCTTGGCAGCAACCTACATTCAGTGAGGGTAGATGCCTTGTAATCATTCAGTACCTCATTCCATGTTCTAAGCCACCATAGATTCCTTGTTGGTCTGTGTTCAGCCCAATATTCTTTCTTCAGAATAATTCCATTATTATTTATAGACAAATTGTTTTGATCTTAACGTTTGTGGATATTTTCTCATGTACTCTTTGCTCTTATTTCCTTGGTTCTTTATTTCAGTTTCATCCTTTCTGTATTTTCTGTAATTTTGATTCTCTGCTGCATTTAGGTGTGTGTATAGATATACAGAGATAGATATAGATAGCTGTAACAGCTCCTTTAGTTAGCCAGGCTGTTCTAGCTTTGTATGCCCTTCTCCATCTCAGGGGAGTCTCGGGTAGTTGATGAATGCAACACCATGGATTAGCTGATTAAGGAAGCGCTAAATATGGTGATTAATCTCTGGGAATTTGTCAGGCAATGAAGTCAGAGATGTTAGAGAAGTATCCTATTATGCTAATATGCTTGAACATTAGATAAATCTGAAATTTTGATTTTTTTTTATGACCTAAGGTCTTAAGAAAGAAAGTATAAATTGTTATAAAGGTAAAGTTGCCATAGGCATACTAGACCATAGGACTGCTCTCTCATTAGGGATAGCTGGTGGTGATTTAACCAGAGGGTCACCATGCCTCAGGTGAGGGGAGAGATTGAGAAGAGCAGCTCTTCATGGTAACCTGGATTAGTGTGGGAATTGAACATTTTCTGTTGGCATTGTGCTACACCACAAACCAACCATCCATCCACCTGAGCTAACCATTGTCATAAATTATTATACAGGATATAGAAACAAAGTGAATTTCTGTATTCTGCCAAGTTGTGGCAGTCTTTACCTTGACCTAATGCAATTTAATGTGTGCATAGCCACACAGTGGGGTGGGACTGATCTGTTCATACATTTTCTTCATCTTTCTCTTTATTAAAGACATTGCATTACTTTTTTTTAAAACATCTTAAGTTTATTCTCCAGCTTAAAAATACACAGCTTTAAAAATATTACATTTCATCTAGTTCACTTAGTTATTCCCAACATTATTGAGGTACTTGTACAGACTTCTGCCAGATTACACACTGTGATATGGAGATACCTGTGTTGGACTAGATTGGATGAGTTCAAAAATCTCAACAGGTTATAGTCAACAGGTTTATTTGAAAACACAAGCTTTTGAAGCATCGCTCCTCCTCCAGCTGCTAGTACCTGACCAAGGAGCAAGGCTCCAAAAGCAAAAGTTTTCAAGTAAACCTGTTGGACAATAACTTTATGTTGAGTGATTTTTTGACCTAGATTACATGCTGAAATCTTTAGTATGTTTGTACTCATGATATTCTTACTGTCTCAGTAGTAGTAACACTTACATTTATTTGATTAATTAGTATCAGATTTCTACGGTTCTGTGTAACAGTCTGCTAGAGAACGTTTATTTACAGTTACTATATACTTTTAGTTAAATTGATATGTATTGAAAGGAAATTTATGATTTGAAATTATTGGGCTGTTTTTTTTTAAAACCTCTGGCTTGGAGAAACATAGACCTTGAATTTTTACTTCTGGGAGATTGGCTGGTAAGTTGAGCTGTCATGTCACGGCGTATCCTGGATTTTCTGTGGTCCCCTTACGTAATATTGTCAGCCTTGGATCAGTGATCATACTGATCCAAAGACTTGAGTACGTACACTCAAGTGCAGTCCTGGTGCTGCTGTATTTCTGATGACACATTAAACTAAGACCATAAGACACCGGAGGAGAAATTAGGCCATTCAGCCCATCGAGTCTGCTTTACCATTCAATCATGGCTGATAAGGTTCTCATCCCCATTCTCCCGCTTTCTTGACCCCCTTGCTATTCAACCTATCCATCTCAGTCTTAAATATACCCTTGTCAGTCTTCTTGGGTGGATGTTATTGATCCTATAGCACTTCTTTTGATGAAGAACTGAAATTGCCCATTAGTAAATATTAAATATAACTCATTTTGTTCCACACAGTTCCACAACAGGGTATTTGAGTGATCCAAATACAGCACTGCTATTTCATTATCTCTAATGTGTATTGTCATGTGCAGAGGCGTTGGATTCAAAATAGTTTATCCTGTGGTAGTTTAATCTTTTCTGGTTCTTGTATCCAAAAGGTACTATTAACTGACTTTTTAACTGTTGTATATTTGATCATCACCCTAAAAAATGACACACATGATTTAGCTTGCAACAATTTCAAACAACTAAAATATATGCAGTTTATAATAGAAGAAAGGCATGGTTTCCTTAACTTTTCTATGGATAGGCTGTTGAATATTCTCTGAGTTCACCAACTATCATAACTGTGCCTGCATCCTATTTCCTACACCTCTGCTGTCAACCCTTCCTCTTGAAGAACCATTATGGTGTTTCCTTTTTTCTTATCTTCCATCCCACTAGCTCCCATATTTAAAAGATATTAAATGATCTCTGCCATCACCACCAAACAAATCTTTCCACTCCCCTCCTCTTTTAGCATTCTGAATGCATTATTCCCTTTGTGACAACAATTATCCTCAGCAGTCCTTCCTCTTCCCATAGCACCTACCTCACAAGTACAGGAGATGCAACATATGTCCTTTTCTACCTCCTCACTCCCAATTTTGGAAACCTTGGGCAATTTGTTTTTCCAAGTGCAAGTGATTTATGTAAACTTCTTTCAGTTATATTCATTACTGTACTTGGAGAAACTAGAAGCAGATAGATGTTCTGCAAAACAATCACCCAAACTCTGATTTCTTGTTTTATTTCAGCATCCACAACATTTGCTTTTATACTGGGCATTTTTAACACTGTTCAGAGCAGAAGATCTTTAAGATTAGGAAAAGGCTTTTTGGTCCAGTGTTAATTATATATTTTTTTAAAAACTTGTCCATCTCTTCCGAATTTTCCCTTTTCAAAATTTCTCTATTATAATTATCAAGGATCATCTCTGAATTTTACTTAATGCCATTTTGAGTGTAGAATTTTTTTTCTGTACTTATGAACTTTTTGGCTTCTGAACCAATGAGTAAAGCCCCTCTATAGTTTGTTTCTTTTTGAACTATCCTGCAGATTGCACGATGGAACAATAGTGAAACTATCGACTAATCTTTGAGCAATGTAACTCATCTGTTAATTCCAGCCATGATGTGGTGAGAAGTTTGAGAATTGTAGGTCCAAAGTAACCTGGTTATTTCAAACATGCTAAACGTACAATTTAGGTTTCAAATTACTTGTACGGTTTCCCAAAATATTTTCTGAAATATGTTTCTTTTTGCATTTGAAGCAATTGATAAGAACTACTCCCACCCTCACTCTAAGCCTGGTCTATAAATTCATCACTTACTCGCTGAAATTTCTTTTTCAGATTAGTTTTGAATTTACTCCCTTTCCTGACAGGTTCTGGATAGGATGAAATGACTTTGTGTCATAGTCTATATTACCTGTTATTTTCAAAAAATTTTAAGGTAGCAATTTTATCACCTCTAACCCCTTTTCCCCACTAGGAACATGGTCAATTTACATACTCATTTCTTAATCTAATTCTTCCATTCCTTATTGTTTACTCTTGTATGTCTACCTTGTATTCTTTCAGTATCTACCCTATAAAAAAGATGTTGCAATGACCAGAATACACACTAAGTGTGATTTCACCAATGATTTCCAAATGGTAGGCTTGCACACCAGTTTTATTTTGGCTTCCCATGAATTGCTCTCCATAGTCATACAGCATGCAAACAGACCCTTCGGTCCAACCCATCCATGCTGAACATAATCCCAAACAAAACTAGTCCCACCTGCCCCATATCCCTCCAAACCTTTCCTATTCATGTATCTATCCAAATGTCTTTTAAGTGTGATAACTACCTGCATCCACCACTTTCTCAGGAAGTTCATTCCTTACGCGGACCACCCTCTTTTTTTTAGAAAAGTTGCCTCATGTATTTTTAAAATTTTCTCATCTTAAAAATGTGCTCTCTAGTCTTGAAATCCCTCATCCTAGGGAAAGACAACTACCTATACCTCTCATTTTGCTATCTGTACCTCTCATTTTCTAAAGTTCTATCAGATTGCCTCTCAACCTCCTATGCTCCACTGGAAAAAGTACCAGCCAATCAAGCCTTTCTTTATAACTCAAACCTTCCATACCCTGCAACATCCTGGTAAATCTCTTCTGAACCCTCTCCAGGTTTAATAATATCTTTTCTATAACTGGGGGACCAGAACTGGGCACAGAACTCTAGAAGAGGCCTCACCAATGACATGTACAATCTCAACTTGACTTTCCAACTCCTCTACTCCAAATGACTAAGCAATAAAAGCAAGAGTGCCAAATGCTTTTTTTAACCACCCTGAATATATGCGATGCAAATTTCAAAGAATTTATGTACTTGCTCTCCTTGGTCCTTCTGTTCTACATCACTCCCTAAGGCCCTACCATTAATTGTATGAACATTACCCTTGTTTGTTGTACCAAAATGCAATACCTCGCATTTATCCAAATTGAACTCCATTTGACATTTTTCAGCCCAGTTCTCTCTTTTGAACTCCATCTGCCAAATGTCTGTCAAATCTCAATGGCATATTCATAACTTTCTGTAGCTTATCTTATTTAACTTTATGCATTACCTTCAATGGCTAATTTGCAGATGCTATGATGTTATTATGTTTTGTCTTCTAACTCCAAGTAATTTATAAACATTATCATTAAACGAAACAGAACTCTGAGACCTCAGCATTCACCTAGGAGGATGATAACTACACTCAATATTGTCCTTGTTTCTGCTTTCACTGCTCTCTCCTTTTCTTTCTCTCTTGTTCTCTCTTCCCTCTCCTCTCCTCCTCCTCCTTTCACCTGCATCCTATCCCCAGTTCAATTTCCCTGGCATGTGAGCCATTTCTGATTGAACACGTGACTAATCTTATTTCCCACCACTATATTTGGCTTTATCATGTAAAGTAATGCAATAGCTATAGTAGTTTGTCCTCCCTGTACTCCAGAAATATCACAGAGATCGTAGGATAACCACAAACACTTTAGGAAATGGCTGCAGCAGTGCAGAGCAACTGAAAGATGGATTTTTATATTCAAGTAAATTTCACAATATCCTGAGCTGATTGAACACCCGCCTCCCCAATCAAAGGCAACAATTCCTTCTAGTTGATTTAGCAATAGTAATCACTCAATGGGCAGCATTTATTATATTCAGTATTACTACATTTATTATTACTAGAAATAAGTTTTAAGACATAATTCTGTTGAATTAAACCAAGGCCAATGTTCAGCTCTAATGACAAAGGAGAAAGTCAGGGAGCCAATGAAATTATAATGTAGTGACAGCCAGCAATGCTGCTTAATATCTAGTTTTGATTTTTTAGATCTCTCAGTCTGACTGGGGCAACATAGTGTGAAATTGGAAGATAGAGAGCATTCTCACGAGAGGAAAAAAAAAGATGCCTCCATAAGAGCTGTGCAATGTTTCCCTCACTGCTACTCCTCAAACCATATAGCATGAGATTTTCCCTGAACAAATATGGGAGCCAACTTAGACAGACAAGTCCATATTAAAGAATAGAAATAAATATGACACACCAATCTTTGAGGATAGTATTTGGCCTAGAACATTTGGAGAACACTGCTGCTCATCAAACCATACCCTGGGATCTTTCGTGGGCTCATGTCTCATTAGGCCAGGTGCCACCTCAAACTAGGCACTGCTGTATTTTAGACATGATTAGAGTGGTGATGGAAAAGCACAGCAGGTCTGGCAACATCGGAGGAGCAGGAAAATCGACATTTCGGGCAAAAGCCCTTCATCAGGGCCCAAAACGCCAGAAACATTGATTCTCCTGCTCCTCGGATACTGCCTGACCTGATGTGCTTTTCCAACACCCCGCTCTTATCTTGACTCGAATCTCGAGCATCTGCAGTATCCACTAACGCCACTGCTGTATTTCATTATATTCCCCTCAAAGTCATTCACCGTAAGCATATGCATTACAGCAGTGATAGATTGAACTTTCTGACCTGCTAACTCGGGTGCGCATCTGCTCTGACAGGTTTTTTGTTCTGCTTTTCTTCCCCCTACCCCCACCACCAGGCCTTTTTTTTTGAAAAATGGCCAGCATCCGCGGTCAGGAAATCTCGACGCCCGGTCTCAATGCCACCACCCGCATTGGTGGGCAAGGGGCTCGTTGATTTGGCGTGTATGTTGTGCGTGAGGTGGGGGTACGAACGGTGGAATTCTGAGCAGCTTCTGTCGGTCGGCGAGTTGAACGGATTGAGCAAGTTGGTGTGGGGTGGAGGGGGAGGGGCGAGGGGGGGTTTTAAAAAGCCCGCGTGCGCGCGCGCGCTGCGGCGGTTGGCCGTTGGCAGCTCGAGGGCGGCTGGCGCGTGCGGAGGACAAAAGGAGGCGTCCGTTTGAAGGGAGCGGGGCGGTTGGGAACGGCACAGCTCAGCAGGGCGGGCTGAGCGCGGGGAGGTAAAGGGCACAACCGCAAAGCGAAGGAAGGAGCTTTCAGAGGACTACGGCCGGGCGGGGGAAAGCAGACCGGAGTACCTGGTGGGTGACGGACGGGCGGGCAATCGGATAATGGAGGTTCAGAGGAAGAGGCCGAGGGAGAAATGGGGACGGAGCTGGAGAATCCGTCGGAGGAAGAGGAACCGGGAGAAAGGCTGCAAAATCCGGGGCAAGAAGAGGCAGCTCGGCGCGCACCTGGGCAGCCGAAGGGACAAGGAGAAGCACGTTAGGGTGGAGCTGGAAGAAAGGAAGGAGAAAGAAATGAGCTGCAGCAAGGCGCCCGGCGACCCCGAGGAGCACAGAGCCGGTGATGCACGAAGCGAGCCGGGTACTGTGTGTGGCAAGGAGACAGACCCACAAACAGGAGAATTGAAGACTCTACAAGAGGGCGACAGACCGAACCAAAACCCGGCAGAACTGGGTGGCTTGGCTGGCCAAGAGAGAGTACCACCGAGGGATAATGACTTAGATATACAGAAACACAGAGACACAGAACTAGACACCCCCGCTGACCAAGAGATAGAAAAACTCACAGGGATGAGCCTAAGAATTTTGAAGGAGCAGCAGAAAGAAAATCCAACCGCACCCGAGGTAGAGAAGAGTCAAGAGGACGAGATGCGGAGGAGAACTGAACTGGAGATTTCGCAGGATCAGGAAAGAACAAGTCGAGAAGAGGACACTTTACAGGAGGAGGAGAAAGAGAAGCAAAGGGAAGAGGCGGAGAATCCGAAAGAGAAAGGAATAGAAGATCGAATAGGGGTAGAGCTAGAGAATATGAAGGACAAAGATGCAGGAAAACATACCGCAACTTGTCGTGAGATTTTGAAGGACCAAGAGAACGATGAACAGAGAGGAGCGGAGCTGGAGTTTCTTCTGGTGGACCAAAAGACCGAGAAAGAAAACAGAGAAAAGACAGGGAATCTGAAGGATCAAGAGGAGGAGAAGCAAAGACCAGTCGAATTGGAGCTTCAGAAGGACCAAGAAGAAGTGAGCCAAGGAGAGAAGTTGAAGAATTACGACTCTGAGAAGAAGGGAGATGAGATAGAAATTTCTAAGGAACAGGATGAGGAGAAAGAAACACTAATGGGAGAAGAGCCTGAAATACTAAGAAAAATACAGTTAAATGAAAACAGAGCTGAAGAACCTGAGAGCAAGATATTGATAAATTAGACAGATTTAAAATTAGCCTGAAATAGACTTGTAGCAAAATACTAAAAGGGAAGAATATATATAACCGATAGGTTATTCTGTGTTCAAATTGCTTAAATGTATGATTTGTTCCAAGAATGCCACAATTAACCTTTTTTTTAAATAACTGTTCTATACATAGTAATTTATTTTAGTCCCAGTTGTAATTAATCTTTTGTTTCATTGGCTTGTATTTTAATATGAGCTCTTGGGGATAATTATTAATAAAGTTAATTTGTTTTGACATCTTGTATAGTTGGATTTTATCGTGGCAGCCTTAAGTAACTGCTTAAGAACTGAACAATTTTTACTATGATGGAAGTTATTACTAAGATATTTTACAGTTAGTCATGAAACAGCCATTGTCTAAAATAGTTGTACACCATGCAAGGTTAAGACACTGACAGTGACAATCTGCAAATGTACAGCTTATTAGCTTTTGGTAAACCATGAAAGAATGTGGGAAAAGATCCAACATCAGTAAATATTCACATTACGAAATCTTGAGTCTTTGAAATATTCAGCGAATAAGAAATTCTCATTTCAAGATCTTTAGCAGCATTTTTATGTTGAACTTAATTAAAACATTTCACAATTTGTCTTTTTTGGTTGATTTTTGGTAAACATCTTTTTTTTCTCAGCTGCTTCTTTAAATATTAATGATATTATTGATGAGTAGTTGAGAGTATCACCTACTTAAAACATAGGAAATTCAAGAATATAAAAATAATCTAAAGTCTAAACTTGTCTTTGCATTCCACGATAGCACCACAATGAAAATATTCAGATTATTTTTCTATTCATTTTGAAATATGACCTTTTTTGAAAAAGACATGCTTTCACTACTTGTATTTGCCCTTGAAAATGATGGCACACCCTTTACTGAACTCTACAGTTTATGCTGTGAAAGTGTTCCCATAATGCTGTTTTGATAGGGACTTCCAGGATTTTAGTCCAGTAATGAAGAAATGTTGACATCAGTCCAATTTGGGTTGCTGTGGGAGTTGAAGTTAAATTTGTGGATGACAGTGTTCCCATGCTTTTGTCCACTTTATTCTGCAAAGGTGTGGAGGCTATGAGTTTCAGAGGTAAAGATAAATTTGCGAATAAATACAAATCTATATGTCAATGTTTAGTCAGGATTTTTACAATATTATTACTATAGAGTCTAGGTGACATCAGATGCAGTTTCAGTAATAATTCTAAGGGAGAAAGGTGAGTCAGAGAAATTGAGAACCTTGGGGAAGGGAAGTTGGTATACAGATGGAGAAGAAGCTGAGGAGACGAAATGGTGGAGCTCTAACATGTAAATTGTTATTTAATTATTTCCTCAATGTGCTTAGAACATGGTAAATCTATGATAAATGTATTATTCTATCCCTTGCTTGCTTTCCATACTTCTGTCAGTCTAAGTTGCCAGATCCTTTCTGAAGCTTTTGCTAATACAAAATATAAAAAATTAATTTGACTAGAATACATGCTGCTGCATGGATAAGTGGGGATGATAATTGTCAATTCTATTTCGAATTAAGTAGTTCAACCTCAAATTACTTTGTAAATTAACTGGATTGTGGTATTTGAGTGGAGGGTCTGGAATAAATAATAAATATTTTCTGAAAAGTATTTGTAAGAGGAGAATGGTCCCAACTGTGAAGACTGACATCATCTATTTTATGAGGAGATAAATAAATGTGAAGAATTATATCAATTTTTCACAAATCATACATTATTATCAATGCCATTTTAAACATAGATTTAGCAAACCCACACACGTTTGACGAAAAAGCCAAAGAACATAAAAATTGAAATTTTTCGGGAAACAGCTTGAGATATTTCTCCTTGGCATATTGATATATAACATATGAGTTAGGAGCTTGATCAAGTCATTGAGTGTAATACCTATGCTGCCATTATGGATGAACATGGCTGACTCCACATTTCCATTATCACCAATAACCTTTTGTGTGCCTTGGTTAGTTGAGAATCTATCCATCTCTGCCTTACAAATATTTAACAATTCTGCCTCCACCACAGAGTAAATTAAAAAAAAACATAGCTGCAGAATATAATCCAAGTGACAACCCACACTTGCAATTCTAGCTATCTGAATG
Organism: Chiloscyllium punctatum; assembly: GCF_047496795.1. Taxonomy (NCBI): domain Eukaryota; kingdom Metazoa; phylum Chordata; class Chondrichthyes; order Orectolobiformes; family Hemiscylliidae; genus Chiloscyllium; species Chiloscyllium punctatum. Next base: position 31,074,574 of record NC_092765.1, read on the forward strand.
CCGCAGTAAATGTATTTACGCATGGACAATTTTGCTCTAATTGGTAATGCATTTCCTTAAATGGATAGTAAGCCATCTCAAAAGGAACTATTATAGCATTAATTGCTTCTATTGTAAGTTTATTCCACTCATCCACTATTCATAGGAGGGAAAAATTATTCTAAGCTTCAGTCTTACATGTCTGTAGTTTCGGCACTTGTTAGTCTTTATGCCTCTCATTATTCCAAGGACTACTGAATATTTTTCCTGGCATTAAATTAATCCAAATGTCATTTCAAAATTCTTTGGCAATCAAATCATTTTCACTATTATGTTGAAGACTACGTTCTGATATAAATATTGTAACATTATAACATAAAATTACAAGTTAAAGAAATTACGTATGTCCTTAACAGCATCTTCAAGATACTTACAATGTTCACATTAAATGAATGCCTCTCAAAAGAAGCCCCATAAAGTCATAAGATGATGCAGCACAGAAGGAAACCTTTTGGTTCAATGTGCCTGCAGTGGTATCCAAATAGCTATCCACTGAATGCACTAGGGATCTTTTCTAATGCCCTTGCTTGCAAACTCCACTTCCTGTATCGGCCTCAATATAGCAGAGGGGAGGGAGTAGGTGGTAATCATCTGACCCTGCACTATCAAAAATCTACCTAATTCAGCCTTGAATAAAATTAAAGAACCACTCTTTCCTTTCCAGCAAGAGAATTCCAGACTAATGAACCTCAAGAGAGAACTATTCTCCTTGCCTCTCTCAAAAAGGAGATGTCTTATTCTTAAACAATGCTCCTTAGCTTTTATCTCCGCACATGAGGAAACAACCTCCTGATGTGCTTCCAACACAATACCATTGAGATCTTGTGTTTCAATAAGATTTTAAGCCATTGATCTCAGGAATGAGCCAAGTAAATATTTTCTCAACTGTTTCAGAAGAAATTTTAATCTTTTTAAAATGAGGTGATCAAAACTTTACATGGGACTCCAGCTGAGACCTCTCCAACCCCTGTACAACAGTAATAAAACCTCAAATAAAACAAAGAACTGTAGGTGCTGAAGATTGGAAATAGATCTCCCTACTTGCGTAGCCCCTTATTGTATCTGCATATTAGATTTGTGATTTGTGCGGATTCATCTGTACCACTGAGCTCTGCTACCTCTCTCCATTTAAATAGCACATTGCTTGATGGACAAACTCCATCTCAGAAATTTTATCCCAGCATACATGGTAGGGAGGCAGTTTCTGGATTAGAAACCCATTTTCTGCATTTCTCAACCAACCCGAGAGACTGATAAAGTAATGTTCCAAATCTTTCAAAGGAAGGGTTTCTAACTAAAGCTTTTATAGAGTCATAGAGATGTACAGCATGGAAACAGACCCTTCAGTCCAACCCCTCCATGCCGACCAAGTATCCCAACCCAATCTAGTCTCACCTGCCAGCACCCGGCCCATATCCTTCCAAAACCTTCCTATTCATGTGCCCATCCAAATGCCTTTTAAATGTTGCAATTGTACCAGCCTCCACCACATCCTCTGGCAGCTCATTCCATACATGTACCACCCTCTGTGTGAAAACGTTGCCCCTTAGGTCCCGTTTATATCTTTCCCGTCTCACCCTAAACCTATACCCTCTAGTTCTGGACTCCCCTACCCCATGGAAAATACTTTGTCTATTTATCCTATCCATACCCCTTATAATTTTGTAAACCTCTATAAAGGTCACCCGTCAGCCTCTGACGCTCTAGGGAAAACAGCCCCAGCTTGTTCAGCCTTTCCCCATAGCTCAAATCCTCCAACCTTGGCAACATCCTTGTAAATCTTTTCTGAACCCTTTCAAGTTTCACAACATCTTTCCGATAGGAAGGAGACCAGGATTGCATGCAATATTCCAACAGTGGCCTAACCAATATCCTGTACAGCCGCAACATGACCTCCCAATTCCTGTACTCAATACTCTGACCAATAAAAGAAAGCATACCAAATGCCTTTTTCACTATCCTATTTCCCTGCGACTCCACTTTCAAGGAGCTGTGAACTTGCACTCCAAGGTCTCTTTGTTCAGCAACACTCCCTCGGAACTTACCATTAAGTGTATAAGTCCTGCTAAGATTTGCTTTCCCAAAATGCCGCACCTCGCATTTAACTGAATTAAACTCCATCTGCCACTTGGCCCATTGGCCCATCTGATCAAGATCCTGTTGTAATCTAAGGTAACCTTCTTCGCTGTCCACTACACCTCCAATCTTGGTGTCATCTGCAAACTTACTAACTATACCTCTTATGCTCGCATCCAACTCATTTATATAAATGACAAAAAGGAGAGCACCTAACACCAATCCTTGTGGCACTCCACTGGTCACAGGCCTCCAGTGTGAAAAACAACCCTCTATCACCACCCTCTGTCTTCTACCTTTGAGCCAATTCTGTATCCAAATGGCGAGATCTCCCTGTATTCCGTGAGATCTAACCTTGTTGTTGAGTTGTGTCTGACAATGGGGCTGCTGAAGATTTAACATTTACTACATTGAGTAAAGGGTAATATTAATCATGGTATAGGACAAGACTGCCCATGCTGCTTCTGGGATAACCATTTCCCAGTCATTGGTGCAGATTTGTATTTACATAAGCACATTACTTTACAGTATAAAAGTAACCCTGTTAAAATTGATGTCCATAGTTTCAACAGCAGAAGAAAGGTGACTGAGGAAGGCTGCACTCTGGTTGTGGACGATTACCTGTAGGTGCTACAGTGTAATTTGAAGGATTGAAGTGGGGTGATGTTTGTTAATGATGCAGAGAGTAAAAGAGAAGAGGTCATTCTCTCAAGCCAAGTCAGAATGCATGAAAGTTTCTGATGAAGTGAGCAGCAGAAGGGTGGTCCCTTGAACCTGGATACAGTGTCCAAGAAGTTTAATACACCGACTCCCCATATTCTGACCTTCTCAATATTCTGCAAAGCCTCCCCAGTCTAATGTAACCTGCAACTCGACTCATAACCTTGCCTGTAGGAACCTCCACACGTCACCATCTGAAGAACCAACATTCACACACTTGTATGTATATACTCTTTGCTTTCTCTCCTTATGGAGGTGCAACTGCCAGATTTTGGGAGGTGATCATATTCCTAGAGGCTGCAGATGACAGTTTTGATGTACAATGCCTGAATTTCCTAAAGTGCTGCTATTTACATGTTGAGATACTGAGTTGCTACCTTTTAAGCTTAACTTCAGAGTCTTCTCCTTCTGTCTAGTGGATTAGCATATGGCTGAAAGGGCTTAGCTTCTTCTACTCTTCTTGTTCCTCAGTTGTAGTTCAAGGTAGAGCTACTAAAATGGTACCCATGCAAAGAAGTACTGATCAAGTTAAATGAATTGAAAATGGCTTAAGATATTTTCTAAACAACCTGTTTAGAGATGATATTGCACAGTTCTGGATCAGGTGGGACTTCAACCCAGGCCTCCTGGCCCAGATATAGGGACTCTACCACTGCACCACAAGAGTCCTGGAAATCAGTTTAACTGATCACTAAGATGTTTTACTCACTGATTAAACAGGTGATTCTATTTCTTAAGTGCTGTGATCACAAGGCTCTAAGAAGTATTTAAAAGTCAAAGAGTTATTAGCATGGAAACTGTGCTTTCAATCCAACCAGTTCATGCCAACCATAATTCTAAACTAAACAAGTCTCACCTGGCTGTGTTTGGCTCATATCCCTCCAAACATTTCTTATCCATGTACTTATCTAAATATCTTTTAAACAGTTTAACTGTTCCCACATCCATTACTTCCTCTGGAAGTTTATACCACGCATGAACCACTCTCTGTGTAAAACAAATTGCCCCTCATTTAAATCTTTCTCGTCTCATCTTAAAAATGTGTCCCCTAGTCTTGAACTTCCCCAGCCGAGGGAAAAGACACCTTCCATTCTCATTATCTATACCCCTTGTATAAATTTTATAAATTCATACTGGCTTTTGTATATTTAACTTCTCTTCTTCCAATTTTTTTTTCTTGTTTAATTTCTTTAAAGGTTTGTCAACTATCAAAGTCATGCCAACTGGCCCGAACTCAACAGGTCTATACCTCTTCCCCTGCCCTGCAACCCCATCCCCTTTTCCTTGAACAAAGAAGTACCATTTACCACCCTACACTCTCTTTGTACCACTCAAGACCCCCTATTTGCAGGTGCACAATAACATCTCTGAACAGGTTGTTTAGAAAATATCCATACAAACTTTCAGAAGGCATTTAATGAAATACTATATAATAAACATGTTAGCAATGGATGCCTGAGCATGAAGTTGGAAAAGGATAAAAACATAGAGTAATGGAAAAACAGTTGTTTCTCACAGTGCAGGTAAATGCACAGTTGTGTAATGTCCTGATGTATCTAAAGAGGTTTGGAAAATTGGGCCTCCACCTTTTCACTTTACTTCCCTTAACAACTTAGAATACTTCTCATCTAGATTGGAAGGCTTTTCTATTTTGAGTGTTGTCAAACTTTCAAGTGGATGCTGTTTATCTATTTTTATCTTATACAATTCTTCTGCATTCTTCTTTACTGCAACATTTACAGCTGTCTCTTAAGACTGATGTCAGGATGAAGTGAATGAGACTTGAGGAAGAATGTGCCAGTATAAAATTAAAGGGACTGGGCAGACTACCACCCTGAACCTAATCAGTGGACTAAGGAATACAATATGCTGAAAGCTTGGGGGTAGAGAGAAAAGTGAATTGAAATTGAGAAAGCCAGAAAGACTATTAATAATATGAGTTATGAATGTCATCTTGAATGGTTGGGGCACAAAAGACTGGAGGAAAAAAAAGGATCAAAAACATGTGTGAAGAATTAGAACCTGGACTATTCTATGTGTGTTTAAGTGGTTACAGCACAACAATAATATCTTTCATTAATGTAGCCCGTTTTAACACTCAAGAAGCATCATGAGTGGAGAGGGCGTTTCCTCTGAAGACAAAATGTAGAACTAGTGGTCACTGTTTAAAAGTCAAGGGTCATTCATTAAAAACAGATGAGACAAAATATTTTCTGAGATTTGAAAGCATTTGGAACTCTTGCTGAAAAGATGGTGGAAACACAGCCTTTGAATATTTTTAATGAAGAGATAGATTCGACAAGCAAAGGGGGGGGGGGGGGGGAGAAAGGCTATTGGGTTAAGTAGAAATGCGGATTTGAGATTACAGTAAGGTTATCCATTATCTCATTGGAGGAGCTAAATGATTAATTTTGCTCCTATTTTGCATTTTCGTGTACATTTATGCAAGGTTTATAAGTTAGTGTTCATAGAATCCCTATTGTGTGGAAGCAGGCCATTCGATCCATCGAGTCTGCATCGACTTTCCAAAGAGCATCCCACCAACATTCAGACAGAGAACCTTATCCCATCTCTGCAATTCTACTGCATTAGTCACTCCGCCCAAACTGCACATCTTTGGACTGTGGGAGGAAACTGGAACACACGGCAGGAAACCCACACGGACATAGGATGAATGTGTAAACTCCGTACAGACAGTCAAGGGTGGGATCGAACCTGGGTCCCTGGTGCAGTTAGGCAGCAGTGCGAACCATTGAGCGAGCCCTAGTGTTCCGGTGTATAAAATGACATTGATTTTAGGAGGCATTATTGAATCGTTACGCGGAGAAAGTAATTGTGCAGGAGGCGATAAAGAAACATTGTAGCTGAGAACAAAATATCAGAAAATGCATGATTTATATTGTTCCCCACAACAATATAATGCGATATGAAGCATTGCGAGAAAACTAAGAGATATACTGGCAGTTCTAGGGAACCCCTCAGGATCCACCGAAGATTTGTACGAACCGGGAAAGTATAGACGCCGTTCTGATGTAGAAAAAAAGTTTTAAATTGATTGTGAACATTATTTAAGGAAAACTTATTAAATAATAAATAATTTATATGTGTTTTAAATAGCGGTCCTGGTGACCTGCGCCACAGAATACAATGGGATTTCTGCTTTTAAAAGCAGCAACTTAGAACGTCCTTGAGAAAGACAGTAGTCATGTTTATTATTTTCTGCTCACCGATCAGACACACCAGTTGTCCTGCTGATAACATTAAAAAAAACTGGTTGTTATAACATCACAAGTATCCAATTAATTTTGTTTAATATTGTTCTATGTCTTCCCTTTCTGTTGATTAACATTTGGAGGCTTTTTTTTGTTGAAAGCTACTTCCTCCTGACAGTACAGAGGCGTTTTGCTTGGGTGACATTTCATAATTGACAGCTCAAACGGCCTCTGCTAATCTCCCTGGGCCTGGCTCCGCCGTATGTACCAATCAGTTTGGTCCAGGCGGGTGAGCAAAACGTTTACAAATAAGCCAAACGATCGGAAAGACTCCAGCGAATTTGTGGAGAGCAGCCAGTGGGCACTGGGTTGAAATTCACTGCGATATCTCGTTCGAGAGCGTCAGACTGGGTCTCCTTGACAAAATAATTTGAAGATCAACGAGTACCTTGTCCAGGTAAACAAACTTGAGTTCAACCTGCTTCCTTCATAGGCGGTAAAGCCGTTCAGCATTTCTCCTTCTTTGCACAGCGTTATTCTTTCGAAGCGTCGTGAAAGAATCTTGCCTAGATTGTGATAATCTTATTCATTATTCTGGGAACGAAAGAAAATAAATCATAGGATATTAGAGTTGGGAGACAGTTTACTCTAGTCTGGCTTCTTGAATTAAAAATACCTTTTTTTGTAAACAATACGGATTTTATTTAAAGTTCCAATCTGATGGCTAGCTCCCCTGGCTCAGATTTATTTTGTTATACTGATAACAGAAAAAGTTTTTAAAAAAAGGCAACCGATGCCTTTCGCCCAGTGGAACAAAAGCGAATGGTCACAAGTGAACACACTAGACAAAGCCGGATTTGTTCCTGTTTTTGGAAGCCTGTGTATAGTCTGCAACGAAATGATAACGTGAAATATCATCAAAAGCTGCAACGTGCTAAAAGTAAACTTCCTTAAAACTATAAAAAGATGATTTCTCACGTCCTCATAAGTTTTTTGGATTTGAAACCCGTTCACCCAGGCCTTTCTCGTATTTTAGCATTTTCCTCTCTCCTGGAATCTTTTATTCCTTTCCTTGATGGGAATTGTTTGCTCAAGTGTCTATTTTAATAGGCGTAAGTTTTGAAAAGTTTTTTTTAAAAAAACATAGTATGAGAGATATTCAGAAACAAAGGTACAAAAGAGAGAATTTCAGAAAGAAACCCCAAAGCAGCCAAGGCATTGTTGCCAATGGTGAACCGAATAGGACAGAAAAGGGCTGCATCAGGAGAAGAGGATATAGGGCTGCAGCAGATAAAGAATGAGGTGGGAGTTGAATATTTTGGAAATTTGAGGTTTGTGTAGATGAGAAGGGAACAAGACAATAGTTGAGGAGGACTTACTGTGACTACCGATTAGTTTTGAAGAACATGAAGTAGTTAAGCTGAGGAGTGACAGACAAAGGTAAGGTTTCTGCAGTAAAGGAGCTGTGGTTGGGCCAGAAGCTAAGTTGCAGTGAGGAAGCAAATAGTTCTGCGCCATTGAAAAGTGTTCCATGTAATACTTAAAACTACAACTTTCCAAAATCTTTATTTACATAAAATGAAATCAGAAGTCACAAGCCATAGGTTATTAAGGTATTGTTTTATATCTCTTTTCATAAAAAAAACTATCTTTTGAGTTACTCAACATACAGAGTCCATCAAGAAAATAAGCATGAACATGAATGTATTCTTTTTTTCATGAGATCAAATTTTGTCTGTTCTTACACATGCATTGCAGAAAATCTTTAAAGCATTCAGGTCTGCTAATTGGTACATTTGAGTTGTGTTTGAGAATAGACTATTATCAGAATAATAATAGTCCACTTGTTGCTGAGTTCTCATTACCACGATGAGTGTTGTTGTCATTGTGTCTGGGTTAATGCATTTGTTGGTGAATGATTGACTGATAGTCATTTAGATCCAAGTTTAGTTGGAAAAATCTGCTTAAACAGTAGACCATAAGACCATAAGACATAGGAGTGGAAGGAAGGCCATTCGGCCCATCGAGTCCACTCCGCCATTCAATTATGGCTGATGGGCATTTCAACTCCACTTACCCGCATTCTCACCATAGCCCTTAATTCCTTGTGACGTCAAGAATTTATCAATCTCAGCCTTGATGACATTTAGCGTCCCGGCCTCCACTGCACGCCGCGGCAATGAATTCCACAGGCCGACCACTCTCTGGCTAAAGAAAGGTCTCCGCATTTCTGTTCTGAATTTACCCCCTCTAATTCTAAGGCTATGTCCACGGGTCTTAGTCTCCTCACCTAACGGAAACAATTTCCTAGCGTCCACCCTTTCCAAGCCATGTATTATCTTGTAAGTTTCTATTAGATCTCCCCTTAATCTTCTAAACTCCAATGAATATAATCCCAGGATCCTCAGCTGTTCCTCGTATGTTAGACCTACCATTCCAAGGATCCGTGTGAATCTCCGCTGGACATGCTCCAGTGCCAGCATGTCCTTCCTGAGGTGTGGGGACCAAAACTGGATGCAGTACTCCAAATGGGGCCTAACCAGAGCTTTATAAAGTCTCAGTAGCACAACGGTGCTTTTATATTCCAACCCCCTTGAGATAAATGACAACATTGCATTCGCTTTCTTAATCACAGACTCAACCTGCATGTTTACCTTTAGAGAATCCTCGACTAGCACTCCCAGATCCCTTTGTACTTTGGCTTTATGAATTTTCTCACCTTTTAGAAAGTAGTCCATGCCTGTATTCTTTTTTCCAAAGTGCAATACCTTGCATTTGCTCACATTGAGTTCCATCAGCCATTTCCTGGACCACTCTCCCAAACTGTCTAGATCCTTCTGCAGCCTCCCCACTTCCTCAGTACTACCTACCTGTCCACCTAACTTCGTATCATCGGCAAACTCCTCTAGAATGCCCCAGTCCCTTCATCCAAATCATTAATATGTAACGTGAACAGCTGCGGCCCCAACACTGAACCCTGTGGGACATCACTTGTCACCGGCTGCCATTCCGAAAAAGAACCTTTTATCCCAACTCTCTGCCTTCTGTCAGACAGCCAATCGTCAATCCATCCCAGTAGCTCACCTCGAACACCATGGGCCCTCACCTTGCTCAGCAGCCTCCTGTGTGGCTCCTTATCAAAGGCCTTTTGGAAGTCTAGATAGACCACATCCACTGGGTTTCCCTGGTCTAACCTACTTGTCACCTCTTCAAAGAATTCCAACAGGTTTGTCAGGCATGACCTCCCCTTACTAAATCCATGTTGACTTGTTCTAATCCGACCCTGCTCTTCCAAGAATTTAGAAACCTCATCCTTAATGATGGATTCTAGAATTTTACCAACAACCGTGGTTAGGCTAATTGGCCTATAATTTTCCATCCTTTGTCTTGATCCTTTCTTGAACAAGGGGGTTACAGCAGCGATCTTCCAATCATCTGGGACTTTCCCTAACTCCAGTGACTTTTGAAAGATCTCAACCAACGCCTCTGCTATTCCCTCAGCCACCTCCCTCAGAACTCTAGGATGTAGCCCATCGGGTCCAGGAGATTTAACAATTTTAAGACCTTATACCTTTTCTAGCACTTTCTCTTTTGTAATGGCAACCATACTCAACTCAGCCCTCTGACTCCCTTTAATTGTTCGGATATTACTCATGTCTTCCACTGTGAAGACTGACGCAAAGTACTTATTAAGTTCTCCAGCTATTTCCTTATCTCCCATCACTAGGCTTCCAGCATCAGTTTGTAGTGGCCCAATGTCTACTTTTGCCTGTCGTTTGTTTCTTATGTATTGAAAGAAACTTTTACTATCATTTCTAATATTACTGGCTAGCCTACCTTCATATTTGATCCTCTCCTTCATTATTTCTCTCTTTGTTATCCTCTGTTTGTTTTTGTAGCTTTCCCAATCTTCTGATTTCCCAGTGCTCTTGGCCACTTTATAGGATCTCTCTTTTTCTTTAATCCATTTCCTGACTTCCTTTGTCAGCCATGGCTGTCTAATCCCTCCCCGGATAATCTGTATTTTCTTGGGGATGAACCTCTGTACAGTGTCCTCAATTATACCCACAAACTCCTGCCATTTTTGCTCTACTGTCTTCTCCGCTAGGCTCTGCTTCCAGTCTATTTTTGTCAGTTCCTCTCTCATGCCCTCATAATTACCTTTATTTAAGTGTAACACCATTGCATCCGATTTTGCCTTCTCTCTTTCAAACTGCAGACTGAACTCTACCATATTATGATCGCTGCTTCCTAAGTGTTCCCTTACTTTAAGATTTTTTATTAAGTCTGGGTCATTACATAGCTCTAGGTCCAAAATAGCCTGCTCCCCTTGTGGGGTCCATGACAAGCTGTTCCAAAAAGCCATCCTGTAAGCATTCCATGAATTCCCTTTCTTTGGATCCACTGGCAACATTATTTACCCAGTCCACCTGCATATTGAAGTCTCCCATGATCACCGTGACCTTGCCTTTCTGACATGCCTTTTCTATTTCCTGGTACATGTTGCACCTCTGGTCCTGACCACTGTTAGGAGGTCTGTACCATAACTCCCATTATGGTTTTTTTGCCTTTGTGGTTCCTCAATTCCACCCACACAATCTCCACATCATCCGACGCTATGTCATTCAGTGCCATAGATTTAATTTTGTTCTTAACTAACAAGGCCACCCCGCCCCCTCTGCCCACCTCCCTGTCTCTTCAATAAGTTGAAAATCCTTGGATGTTTAACTGCCAGTCCTGACCCCCCTGCAACCACGTCTCTGTGATGCCTACCACAGCACAATCATTCACGATGATCTGTGCCATTAGTTCATCTGCTTTGTTACGAATGCTACGAGCATTCAGGTAAAGTGCCTTAATGCTGACTTTCTTATCATTAGAGATATTGGAAGTCATAAGATGTCCTAAGTTATGCTTCCTTTTTGCTGCATTCCCAGTCTGCCTCAAGGTTAAATCCGCCTGCATACATGCTATCCTCCTGCTTATCTTTCCATTTAACTCCATAATCCCTGTCGCTTTTACTTTCCCTTCCCCCCAACTCAGAAGTTTAAAGTCCTACTGACCACCCTATTTATCCTCTTCGCTCGAACATTGGTACCTGATCGGTTCAGGTGGAGACCATCCCAATGGTACAGATCCCCCCAGTTCCAAAACTGATGCCAATGCCCCATGAAGTGGAATCCCTCTTTCCCACACCAATCCCTTAGCCACGTGTTTACTTGCCTAATTTTCTTATCCCTGTGCCAATTGGCACGTGGCTCGGACAGTAATATGGAGATTATGACCCTTGAGGACCTGTACTTCAATTTCCTTCCTTCCAGTAACACTTTCCCCAGTTGAATGTGGAACATCTACAGATCTAACAATAGATCTGGTTGTTCACTTTCTCCTCGTATGATTTGACAACTGATCTACACAGGTTACAGATTGCCAAGTGGACTGCCATTTATTGATTGTTTTGAACGCCTGGCTCTCCAACTCTCAGCTCTAGCCATGATCTGGTAAGTTTATTTTTCAAAGTTATTTATCTTGGATCTGATCACTTACTCCTTCTGCTACTTCTGGCTTCATTTTTTTTGTACGCTGTTGAAAGAATAGTCTGATGTGGTGCAACATTGGTTCCTGGACTTGGACTACTTTCCATACTTTCAGGTGATGTATTTCTGAATTGTTTAGATTGAAGTGCACAAGTCAATCTTATCTTTGGATTAGATTGAAATGTACAAATTTGGATCTATTCTTTTGCATCTTTACTTTTGATTATCCCATTGGCAATTTTCACCACTGCCTCAACATTTTCATTTGGTTTGGAGATGATGGGAAATTCAGAAACATACACAATTATTTAGGAGTGTCTGAAGTATTCACCTGTGCATTAAGGGACTTGTAATTCATCATAACCTTAAGGATATCATGACAATTGGAGTGTGCTTTCAGGCACTCTGCAGTTGAATTGATAAAAGAGAGGTTGAAAAACATCCATGAGAATCATCAACGAATTAAGTCCAAACAAAGACAAGAGAAGTGATCTACTGGCCAAACATAACCAATGAGATTTAAGGACTACATCAGCCAATGCAGTGCTTATAATGAGCATCAAGCTAAGCAAGTTAAAGAGCCCATCATGACTTATCACATTCCAGATATAGCATGAATGAATCTTGGAGTAGAACTTTTTACTCTCTCTGGAACAGTACCGTTCACTGAATACATACCTTGTGAAAGATGGCAGGGCCAGCAAGATAGGTAGTGTTTGGACTCCTGGGCCCATCCACTCCAAACAGATCACTTGCTGTCTTCTCTCATTACACTTCCTGTCTTTTGTTTTCTTCATCTTCAGAATGTGACATTTTGGGGAGAGCAGCTGGTGAGTTGGCTCAGGGCTCAGGGCTCAGGACCTGTGGCAGAACGAAGATAGACCCTCTTTCAGCTATATGTTTTTATTCTTAAGCTATTAAAAATGGCACCAGATTGTGGCAACAGTTGAAGCTTTTCATTGTATTTTACTGTGCTGTCATTGTGGAGTACAAGCGAGAGTAAATCATCATCATTCATCAGCATCATTCACTACTGCTCAGACCACTGGAAGTCTCTTCTGGTAGTGCGGCACTACTAATCCAAGCTAGTTTCAGCTGAAATATTGGAATTTTTCTGTGTCCATTATCTGGAGTTGCATATCTTCTTTCTTTTTGTTGTATGAACTCTTAACTCAGTTTTCCTCGTGAGATAAGTGTCACTCCATTATTCAGCTTGACTTTCTCTTCAATGGTTTCATTGTCAGATTTCCATCTTGAGCATCTTCAGACAGGCCTGTAGGTGTTGAATGTTGCACGTAGCACTCGTGTTTCTCTAATGCTGCACATTCAGTTGAAGCTTTCATTGTGCAGTTATTATTCTAAAAGGTACAAACCATTTGTTTTGGTCTTGAAACTTTGTGGGGCACAATCATTGGCCAACGTCTCTGCAACAGCCATTGTTATAGTTTTGCTTTTCTTCTTTCTAGCAAAATACTCACGTGCAGAGTTGTTTCAGATTCTTGTAAAATATTATGCTCCCCATGTTGGACATGATTTTTCTTTTGGGTAGAGTCCTCCACAGTACTAACATCCATTGAATGCTGTGTGATGCAGAACTGCCATGGAGTTTCTGAATCTGTTAGATCATGAAGACACTGCTTCTCCAAACGCCTCAAGCATTATACAATCTGGAATTGATTTCCCAAGCAATCAGTGCTTATCTGTTTTGCTATGTGAACTTAGTTAAAAATCAAACAAAACTAGGTTATAGTCCAACAGGTTTATTTGGAAGTACTAACTTTTGGAGCGCTGCTCCTTTGTAAGGTAGCTAGTGAACTTAAACCAACCCCTGGGTCTTTCATTTCTGTGGATGTCTTTAAAGCCATTTTTATTTTCTTGCATTATTTTTGGTGAAACTTAAGTTTGGTGGTTAACTGCAAAATTCTCATAACGCTCAGATGTCCAACTGAGTTTAAAGTCTTTGAAATTCCAATACCAAGAGGACTTTTTACTTCACCTTATATTTACTTCTTTCATTCCAATTACTTCCCTTAAGATTATATATAATCTTTCAACATTATGGTCATGACTGTTGATGCTCAAAATTCTACAAAGATTGATTATCCTACCTTGGCATTACTCAGCAGACTTATGGATGCATAAAACTTGTTATCGGAAAGATTCAGATAAAATTATTACTGTACTGCATTATTGAATGGAACATTCTAAAACTACTCAACAATGCTTAATAGTTTTGCAAATATTCATTACATTGTAAGGGATGAAAACTTGCTGATGATATTAATGGATGCACACTTAACCCTAAAGCATTGGTGAGATCCTCAATCCATTACATAACATAAATATCTAATTAAATATCTATCAGGAAATAAAAGCACTTATTTTATAAACTACATTAGTACATAATTTAAAATTTAATGTTAATTTGAATCTTGGTCACCATTCACTGCACATGCTTAAAAAAACTTGAAATTAGCAGATAAGAAAATATCAGTTGACCAGTCAAACCTGCCCTATATTCAGGATGCCCAGACATAATGGCTACATGCTTCCTATCCTCTCCACCATGGCCTTGTGATCTAGTGGCATAAAACTTTATATAAGTATATAAATGCTGATAATGGAAAAGCTAGCATTAACTATTGTTCTCCAAACACCTCAAGCAATTGAAATCAGTCTAGGAATTACAGTAACCACATGCACATTATCTTCTGCTTTGTCTGATATCATCTCTGTTCCAGGGAGTATAGTTCCAGGGAGTGTATGTCCAGGTCCCAGATGAGGACATGCAGAGTCAGCATACATTGGACAAATCAACAATGCATTCCAGAGGTTTATCTCTTTTCAAAATGATTCATATGATCATTTATTAGGAAAAGAAGAACGGTGTATGATCTAACCTAGTGCAACAATAACTGCATTTATAATTGTTTGGTAGTACAGAACTTGAGTATTGCTGAAAAAGTCACACATTCTGTTGAAACTTTTTGCCTTGCATGTATTGGGACAGTTCATGAGAAATACCAAAATAAAGGGAAAATAAATTATGCTGTATGCGAGGAGAATGCTGATTGGCTGGCTAGTGGATTCAGATGAGAGAGGTGATGCCATGTAGAATGTATCAGTTAGTGATGACTGAAGGTCGACTGCCAATCTGTTTAAACTTAAATAAAGTGTGGCAGTTAGCTGCCAGTCATCATTGATTGGTGCATTCACAACGCACCACCATTATCCATAAAAGTACACTTTCTAGCCAATAAGCACTTTTCTTTTATTATCTGTAGTGTTTTTCTTTACTTTGATATATTTTGCAATTCACCCTGATGAATGCTTGACACACTGCATTAGTATGTGATCATGATACAATAGAATATTCCAATGTGTTTCACAAGTGTTAGCAAACAACATTCATGTAATTTTATATAACAACAAAGTTTGTTACTAGGCTTTTTAAAGAGAAATTAAGCCAAATGACCAAAATTTGATCAAATAAATGGGTTTTAAGGAGTATCATTTAGGAAGGAGGATAAGTAGAGAGGTGTACACACTTAGGGAGGGAATTTTGCAGCTTAGTGCATTGATGGCTGAAGGCACAATTCTGCTGTGTTTAAAATCAAGAATGTTTAAGAAATCATAATTTGCACAGAAAGTGATATCAGAGGGTTATAAGGTTGGATGAGGTTAGGGATGAGGACAAGGACGAGCAAATTCATGGAGGATTTTGGAAGGAAGGATACAAATTTTAAAATTGAGACATTTTAATTGGGAGTCAGTATAGATAGATGAATGGAACTTGATGTGAGTTAAGGTATGGGCTTGAGTTTAGAATGACTTAAAGTTTGCAAAGGTTCCAACTAGTGAGGTTAATCTGAACCATATTCCATATTCAAATATGGTATAGATGAATGTTTCCGTGACAGAAAAGCTGAGGTAAGGGCTGAGTTTGTCAAAGAATTGGAAATAGGTTGTCCAATGATGGTATGGCTGTATACAAATAATGATTAATTTAGATGCACGTCCTCTGATCTTCACATATTTGTCAAATTGAAATAATTTACAAAGGTGCGCAATATAAAGCCCTTCCATAATTTTATGTACCTTTATGACTTTGCCTCTAAATTTAAGCTGTTTTAAAACATATAAATCCAGGTCTTTAAGCTTATCTGAGTACTATGCATTCTTTGAGCTGAGAATAAATTTCATATCTCTCCTTTTGAACTTTTTCAAGGCCAACACATAATTACCTGGGAGGAATAAACTGGGTGGAGAACTGCAGAATGTTCACAACAGTGGCTGTTGTTCAATGGCGGGCTGCAATTATCCTTGCCAAACTAGTTTTGTGTTCAGCATTCAATAGTCACTAGTTGGTTAATAATTTTGTGACAAAGGTAACTCTACAACATGGTTTGCATAGGACACAGTAGATTCTTGTTTCAAAATGTTATTGAATACTTATGGCAAAAGTAGGGAACTAAAGGCACATTTGCTGCATAGTAAACTTAGTCTAAACTACTTTTCTCTTTGTAATTAGTGTATATGTTTTAGACTGTAATTTACTCATGCAGACTGAATGGCACCCTGCAGCCAATGGAAATTTAATTCCTATCTCTGTGGCAATTACTGTCTGAAACAGGAAGTCAACTCCAAACATATTTCTATTACACAACTTAACTGCAGTAATTAAAAAGCTACCAAGACTCTGTCATTTATTCTGTGGTCTGGAAAATATTGGACTAATTGTACCATTAAGTATTTTTTTCGAGAATTTCAGGGTGGCTCTTATTTTGCAATGTGAAATTGGGCTGAGATTGTCCTGGCTGAGAATTGGAGTAACTGAATGGTAACAGCAAAAGTAAAGAAAACGTGGAAAGAAAAAAATGACAACAAAACAACTTGTTTTTGCTTAAAACAGTATGATGTTTGATAAAGTCATTCTTTGTCTGCATACAGTGACTTTAAATATTTGGAAATAGGAGAAATCAGTCATGATCTAACATGAGGGAACAAATAGATAGACAAACTGAGATTTTCCTAATTTATCACTGATGATTGAACAATAATTAAAAAGGAGAATTCCAAAAAGAGATTGTATGTGATTATGAGAACAAGTGTGTTGATGGTCTAACACATCTCAGGACTTACAGAAACTAATGGAAGATGTGATGCCTGTGATAAGGAATAAAGTGGAGCTTGGAAAGGAGGTTTGATTATGAGAGGAAGGGAACAGTAGCTGAGGCAGCTGAACTGGACTCCATCTTAAACCCCAATGCTAACCTGGCTTACTTATTGGAAATAAGGCAGAGTTGAGTCTATTGCCAGTGTTAGACATTATCTAGTTTTATGTTCCAGTTAAGTCATTAGAGAATAAAATTGATGGGATCGACCCAAACCCCTCCCATTCACTGGATAGATCAGGTGAAAGTTCAGGCTTTCTTGACAATGTCTCTGAGCTGCTCAGACTTGTTGAAGGTAAGTTTTGTAGACAGGAGTGGAGGAAAGTGTTTTCAAGAAAAAGTGATCAGTAGGATAATTATTATAGGGGCAATCCTCATTCTCAGGATGATCCTGGAGTTTTGAGCAAATTTGGCAGAAGACATCAAGGCCCAATAGCACTGATGAGAATGACCAGGATAGGATAAAGAAAATAATCTATTGGACAAGGATATTTGTGCGACCTTGTCTGTAATTAAGCACAAAGAAGTGGAGAGATTGTATCACACAGTGCACGGATGGTTTGACAGAATATGAGCAGCAGAGTTTCTATGAAGGGAGAGATTTAGCATGAAAAGGTCAACCATAAGAGCAGAGTAGAATGGGCAAAGTGAGTTGAAATAATGATTAAAAGAGCAGATAAATGATATTTGCTCAACATAGAGGCTGAAGGAGCAATGGTAAGAGGTTGGCTTGGTAAGAGATTTGACTTAGGATTTTGCAGAAAATAAGGATTGGAAAGAGGACAGAAGAAGAAAAGGATAGCGAGGGGACATATGCTGAAAGGAGAAGGTGCTAAAAGAGTAGGGTGAGAGATCACAGGGTAGCTTTGGTAATGTAGACCTTATCACCACTATGATGGTTTCAGTGAGACAAATGATGGGTGTATACCCAAATGAAAGGATTGAGCCTGTTGTGAGATAATACTACCTATCAGCCATGAGATTATAGGGCCTTGTGGTATTATCGCTGGACTCCTAATCCAGAGACTGAGGTAATATTCTGGCGACCTGGGTTTGAATCTTCCAATGGCAGACGGTTGAATTTGAATTCAATAAAAATCTAGAATCAAGAGCCTGTGATAACCAGGAATCCATTGTCAATTGTTGGAAAAAAAACATCTGGTTCACTAATGTCCAGTATGGAAGGAAACTGCTGTCCTTACCTGGTCTGGCCTACATGCGACTCCGGACCCACAGCAATGTGGCTGACTGTTAGCTGCCCAGGCAATAAATGCTGGTTATCCAGCAACGCCCTCATCCTGTGAATGTGTAAAAAACATTTGATGCTACCAGTAACACAACAGTAAAGGATGGCAGGATCTGTACTCATCAATCAGTGACTATTCTGGAGGGTAATTTTGAGAAGGGCAGTGATAGCTGGAAGTGCCTGCATTATCAGTTGTGGATGGAGCATTTGAGGCAGGAAGGAGATTCAGAACATTAGTTCTGCCCCACAGTAGACAAACTGAATGGGGCAGCCGGCAAGAGATGTTAATGTAGCAAGCAGCTAAGAAGGTGATTGAAGTCAATCAATTAATTAATTGACTGGGTAGGTGGAAAGGGGGTCCATGGAAGTAGCTGCAAGACTGAGTACGTTTATTTAAAAAAACGCTTTCCACAAAGAAAGTTGTCTTGACTTTTATCTCACTGACAGGCCTGGATCAGATAAACATTTGTAGTGAAGATGGTTGGGCGAATGAAAAGATTGGAAATGAAAAACTCCTTTCAGACAGAAGATTGCATTTTGAGTTACCTTGGAGGCAAATGGCTGAAACCAAGTGCAAAGTGTTTGGATATAATTTCCCACCAATGTTTTGTGAAACTGAACGTTACAACCATTGAAAAATGAAGTTTACATGTGGACGTGGGTTAGGTATTTACTGAGGTAGAAGCAATGGATGTCCTTGGCACTGTCACTTTTTACTAAAAGCAAGATCAATTGTAAAGCACTTGCCAAGCTAATGGCTCAACGTGAGCAAAGTTTGGAAATTCTGTAAAATTCTAAGAAAAATGACGGATTAAACGTGGTCAGGTTTTGATAAATTTAGTAAGCAGAATGGATATTTTATAGACTTTAACAGTTTATATGCAAGATTGCAACAATTCTACTTGTAGATCACTGACATCTACTCTGAATTGTTGGACTGTGTTAAGGTGTCAAATATAAAAACATGCTTTTGGAACAGATGTCAAAGACCTTCAAAAATGTCCTGTGAAAACATTCATGGCTCAAATGGGGCATTCACTAGCAACACACAGAATGGAGGATTTGATGGGTGCAGCAATGAAAGACAATCCAGTTAGAGGCCTGTAGCATCAATACAAAAAGAGAATCATTGCTAAAACAGCTGAGGTTAGAGATACCTCTGGCAATTATGACCAAAAACAGAAAATGTAACAGAAGAATAATCCCCAGGAATACCCAGGGTCTGGTCAACTGTTTTTTTCAGCTGTGAAGAAAAATGCCATGATGCAATGAATGGTCTTAAATGGAATAAAATGGTTTTTGAAATTACACAAAACATGAAAGGTTTGAGAAGATAGTGAGACTGATCAGACATTGGGAATTGTACTTATCACAAGAATCTTCAACCTAGTGCTGAATGTTTTTGTTGCAGAATCATCTAATTGCACTACACTGGAGTATGGATATACGTGGAGTGAATTGGTTAAAATGTTTCCTAGCTTACATAAAAAATGAAAACTGAAGTAAGTTTAAGAAATTTGAGAGTTCCAATTGCTTCAGGTTTGGGGATGACAGTATGCCGACACCCTGAAAAAAAGAGTGGTGATTCCCTGAAACATAGCTGGGGATTAACCATTTTATCAGCGAGGCATGATGTCAAGTGAAATACCCTTATTGTTGAGCAGTCTGTCAATGAAAAAGGCTTTCACAAACTGGAGCTGGAATACAACTAGGCAATTGTCTTTGGGAAATCAGTGGATTTATTGTGTATACAATCCAGCCATTATTTCATTTCTTTAATAGGATCTAACTTGGCAAGTGAAAATATTAAGCAGGTGTTGTTAGCATTAGGAGATAGGAATTTAATGGGAAAAAAAAATTATTTTCAAACTCTGCTGCAGTTTGGCCATCGACCTCCTTACAAATTAAAAATCCTATTAAACACTGGTGGAGTAAGCAATGATGATTACAATGAATTTAAAGAAGAGATCAGCAATACATGTAACAGATTTTTTAAAAATAAATAGGAAAATATCGAATGGAATGGTTGGAGCGACAGTTAGAGACAATGAGGAATTCACAAGGGCAAGGGATGTGATGGATGGCAGGTATAGGAAGGGAGAAAAGTCGCAGATACAGTCACATAGATGGGTTAACTCCAGGAAAGGTAAGAGAGGTGGCAGGTAGTGCAGGAGTCTTCTGTGCCATCCCCATTTCAAACAAGTATGCTGTAATGGAAAATGTAGGGGGTGATGGATTCTCAGGGGAATGTAGCACAAGCAGCCAAGTTTCTGGTATTGAGACTGGCTCTAATGTAATCAGGGGTACGTCGGGTTCCAAGAGATCGATTGTGTTAGGGGACTCTCTAGTCCAATGTACATACAGATGTTTCTGTGGCCAGCAGCGAAAAATCAGAATGGTCTGTTGGCTTCCTGAAGAAGGACTTATGCCCGAAATGTCGATTCTCCTGCTCCTTGGATGCTGCCTGACCTGCTGCGCTTTTCCAGCAACACATTTTTCATCTCTGATCTCCAGCATCTGCAGTCCTCACTTTCTCCTCCCTGGTGCCAGGGTCAAGGATGTCTCAGAGAAGGTGCAGAATGTTCTTAAAGGGGAGAGGGCCCATCAGGATGTAATTGTACACATTTGAACCGACATAGGAAGAGAAAAGGTTGAGATTCTGAAGGGAGAATACACAGAGTTAGGCAGGAATTTAAAAAGGAGATCCTCGGAAGTAGTAATATCTGGATTACTCCCAGTGCTCTGAGCTAGTGAGGGCAGTAATAGGAGGATAGAGCGGATGAATACATGGCTGAGGAGCTGGTGTATGGGAGAAGGATTCACATTTTTGGATCATTGGAATCTCTTCTGGGGTAGAAGTGATTTGTACAAGAAGGACAGATTGCACCTAAATTGGAAGGGGACTAATATACTGGCAGGGAGATTTGCTGGAGCTGCTTGGGAGGATTTAAACTAGTAAGGTGGGGGCGCTGGGGAACGTTCAAGGGAATAGTGAAGAAAGAGATCAATCTGAGATTGGTACAGTTGATAAAAGAAGCAAGTTAAACAATCAGGGCAGGCAGAGACAAAGCAGAGAACAAGGTAGGAATGATAAAGTAAACTGCATTTATTTCAATGCAAGGGGCCCAACAGGGAAGGCAGATGAATTCAGGGCATGGTTAGGAACATGGGACTGGGATATCATAGCAATTACAGAAACATGGCTCAGGGATGGGCAGGACTGCCAGCTTAATGTTCCAGGATACAAATGCTACAGGAAGGATAGAAAGGGAGGAAACAGAGGAGGGGGAGTGGCCTTTTTGATAAGAGATAGCCTTACAAGCTGTGCTGGTGGAGGATATTCCCAGAAATACATCCAGGGATGTTATATGTGTGGAACTGGGAAATAAGAAAGGGATGATCACCTTATTAGGATTGTACTATAGACCCCTTAATAGTCAGAAGGAAATTGAGAAACAAATTTTTAAGGAGATCTCAGTTATCTGTAAGAATAATAGGGTGGTTATGGTAGGGGATTTTAACTTTCCAAACATAGACTGGGACTGCCATAGTGTTAAGGGTTTAGATGGAGAGGAATTTGTTAAGCATGCACAAGAAAACTTTCTGATTCAGTAAATGGATGTAACTACGAGAGAAGGTGCAAAACATGACCTACTCTTGGGAAATAACGCAGGGCAGGTGACTGAGGTGTCAGTGGGGGAGCACTTTGGGGCCAGTGACCATAATTCTATTCACTTTAAAATCATGATGGAAAAGGATAGACCAGATCTAAAAGTTAAAGTTTTAAATTGGAGAAATGCCAATTTTGATGATATTGGGTAAGAACTTTCAAAAACTGAGTGGGGGCAAATGTTCACAGGTAAAGGGACGGCTGGAAAATGGGAAGCCTTCAGGAATGAGATAACGAGAGTCCAGAGAAAGTATATTCCTGTCAGGGTGAAAGGAAAGGCTGGTAGGTATAGGGAATGCTGGATGACTAAAGAAATTGAAGGTTTGGTTAAGAGAAAGAAGAAAGCATATGTCAGGTATAGACAGGATAGATCAAGTGAATCCTTATAAGAACATAAAGGCAGTAGGGGTATATTTAAGAGGGAAATCAGGAGGGCAAAAAGGGAACATTTGCTTTGGCAAATAGAGTTAAGGAGAATCCAAAGGGTTTTAACAAATACATTAGGGACAAAAGGGTAACTAGGGAGAGAAGAGGGCCCCTCAAAGATCAGCAAGGCAGCCTTTGTGTGGAGCCGCGAAAGATGGGGGAGATACTAAACAAGTATTTTGCATCAGTGTTTACTGTGGAGAAGGACATGGAAGATATAGAATGTGGGGAAATAGATGGTGAAATCTTGAAAAATGTCCATATTACAGAGGAGGAAGTGCTGGATGTCTTGAAACACATGAAAGTGGATGACTGCCAGGGCCTGATCAGGTGTATTCTGTGGGAAGCTACGGAAGTGATTGCTGGTCCCCTTGCTGAGATATTTGTATCATCGATAGTCACAGATGAGGTGTCGGAAGACAGGAGGTTAACTAACATGGTGCCACTATTTAAGAAAGGTTGTAAGGACAAGCCAGGGAACTATGGACCAGTGAGTCTGATGTCAGTGGTGGGCAAGTTGTTGGAGGGAATCCTGACAGACAGGATATGTATGTATTTGAAAAGGCAAGGACTGATTAGGGATAGTCAACATGACTTTGTGCATGTGAAATCATGTCTCACAAGCTTGATTGACGAAGTAACAAAGAGGATTGATGAGGGCAGAATGGTAGACGTGATCTATATGGACTTCAGTAAGGTATTCGACAAGGTTGCCCATGGGAGATTGGTTAGCAAGGTTAGATTTCATGGAATACAGGGAGAACTAGCCATTTGGATACAGAACTGGCTCAAAGTTAGAAGACAGAGGGTGGTGGTGGAGGGTTGTTTTTCAGATTGGACGCGTGTGACCAATGGAGTGCCACAAGAATTGGTGCTGGGCCCAGCATTTTTCATCATTTATATAAATGATTTGGATGTGAGCTTAAGAGATATAGTTAGTAAGTTTGCAGATGACACCAAAATTGGAGGTGTAGTAGACAGCGACGAAAGTTACCTCATGTTACAAAGGGATCTTGATCAGATGGACCAATGGGCTGAGGACTGGCAAGTGGAGTTTAATTTAGATAAATGCGAGGTGCTGCGTTTTGAGAAAGCAAATCTTAGCAGGACTTATATACTTAATGGTAAGGTCCTAGAGAGTGTTGCTGAACAAAGAGACCTTGGATTGCAGGTTCATTGTTCCTTGAAAGTAGAGTCACAGATAGATAGGATAGTGAAGAAGACATTTGGTATGTTTTCCTGTATTGGTCAGAGTATTGAGTACAGAAGTTGGGAGATCATGGTGTGGCTTTATAGGACATTGGTTAGGCCACCTTTGGAATATTGCATGCAATTCTGGTCTCCTTCCTATTGGAAGGATGTTGTGAAACCTGAAAGGGTTCAGAAATGATTTACAAGGATGTTGCTAGGGTTGGAGGATTTGAGCTATAGGAAGTGATTGATTAGGCTGGGGCTGTTTTCCCTGGAGTGTCGGAGGCCAAGGGGTGACCTTATAGATGTTTATAAAATCATGAGGGGCATGGATAGGGTAAATAGACAAGGTCTTTTTCCTGGGGTGGGAGTGTCCAGAAGTAGACGGCATATGTTTAGTGTGAGACGGGAAAGATATAAAAGAGACATAGGGGCAACTGTTTCATGCCGAGGATGGTGTGCGTGTGGAATGAGCTGCCAGAGGAAGTGGTGGAGGATGGTATAATTGCAACATTTAAAAGGCATCTGGATGGATATATGAACAAGAAGGGTTTGAAGGGATATGGGCCAGGTGCTGGCTGGTGGGACTAGATTGGGTTGGGATATCTGGTCAGCATGGACGAATTGGACTGAAGGGTCTGTTTCCGTGCTGTACATCTCTATGACTCTATAACTCTGTACCATCATGGTCCATAGTTATTCTCCCGTTAGCTAAAGAACAGCCCGATGGTCTGATAAGACTATCGTGACTTCACCTTACGTTTATTACAAAGTAAGATAGAATACGTGCTATCCCTTTACCCCTCTAATCCCATCTCTCTCCTTGTCTTCTAAACATGTTTGAGGTATATAAAGTTAAGAGGAACATAGATAGGGAAATTGGAAGGAACCTTTCCCCGTGATGGAGGGATCACAGACCATGGGACCCAGATTTAAGATAAGGAGCAGGAGGTTTAGACGGGATGTGAGGGAAAATATTTTCATTCAGAGTGGTGTGAATCTAGAACTCACGTGACATCAAGGTATACAAAGGAAATAGACCACAAGTGTAGGAGAATGGGATTAGAACAGTTAGGTAATTGTTAATGACTGGTGTGAATTTGATTGGCCAATAGGTCTTTTTCTACACTGTCAACCTCTATGATCTCATGACATCCAAAAATATATTATTTTGTTTCACTTTTAGATTTTTTCAAACATTGTTTGCATATCTTTAGCACTTTTATTTAAAGGTATGGGGAGTCTGTAAATAGCAAATAGTTAACTAGGTTATTGGGGTTATTTGATTAAATAATTGACTGTAGATGTAAAGGGGAAGCAGGTGGGATTGGTGTATGTAAGAAGGTATAAGTCTGTATAGTGATGAGCTCTACCCAGAAAGAAAGTTGTCTTGATTTCTGTATCACTGACGAGTTTGGATCGAAATTGATGAGAGAAAATGGGATATTTGGGATTGCTATTTGTAGAGAGGCTGTGATGAGTGCTGAACTGGACCTTCTGAGGAAGGCTGAAATGCATAGTAGGAACTTTGTATTTATTCAAGTGGATTTCATGCCAATTGCATGGAAGACTAGGGAGGTGAGGATTAATAATAAGTTTAGACAGCAATCAGGATGAATAAATTGTTAGAAAAGAAAGGAATGAATGTTGACATTGCTTAATTTGTGAAGCGCTCCATATTTTTTGGGTGGCACTTTGGCTCAGTGGTTAGCACTGCTGCCTCACAGCACCAGGGACCCGGTTCGAATTCCAACCTTGGGTGACTGTCTGTGTGGAACTTGCACATTCTCCCTGTGTCTGCATGGGTTTCCTCCGAATGCTCCGGTTTACTCCCACAGTCCAAAGCTCTGCAGGTGAATTGGCCATGCAAAATTGCCCATAATGTTAGGTACTTTTTTCAAAGGGAAATGGGCCTGGGCGGGTTACTTTTCGGAGGTTCGGTGTGGACCTGTTGGGCTGAAGGGCCTGTTTCCACACTGTAGGGAATATAATCTAAGCTTAATGACAGGAAGTGGGAAGGGGGAGAGACTGGAGAGAATGTAAGTGGGAATAGAAGGTCAAAAAAAGAATGAGATGGGAGTGATGGATCTTGGATCCAGACTGGTGTGAATATGAGAGAATGCAGCTGACACAGAAATAGTACAAATTTGGAAAGACATTTCCTGGTAGTAATTATTGGATGTGGAAGAGACGCTGTGAGAGGATCAAAAGAAACAGATGGGAATGGGCAAAGATACCAGAAAGCCAACTCATCATAGAGTGAATATCTTCAGCACAATATGCAGGAAACTGAGCCTGTAGAAATAGACCAAGTATGGAATAGAGGTAGTCTCAGTAAACAGTAAGATTTTGCATGACAGAAACAGTTCAGTTTAGAGAATATACCTTGGTGGGATACTTCACTGGAACTGTTCTCCATGTGATGTTGCAACTTTGCTTTTAGGTTTCCAGTGGACTTGCATTGAATTACTGCAGCATATTTGCAGCTGCTTCACCAACGCCCCTCTCCATAGTCAATGTAAAATGCTACTTTAAGTTGTAAATGTAAATTGGCTCTTATTCAGAAAAAAATAAGTAAACGTTTGTTAGATGCTTCATTTGCTAGATTTTTTAAAAAATTGTTTAGCTGTGAATATAATCTGCAATGAAGTGCGTTGGAGTATAAGCTCCAGTCAAGGGAAATATGTCAATAAGTACTACCCACTTAGTTGGCAAGCATGTCTATAAATTAAGTTAATATGTATTCATGTTTAAATTAGTGTATCTACATCATTAAAAGGAATTTTAGCAACATCTTTTGAAGCTTGGATTATTTTAAGAATTGGTTTTAATAGTCAAAATGTTGGTGCACTGAAGTTATAAGAGGCCTGGTGGCTGAAAATTACATCAAAGATGCTGCTGTGAACAGCTTCACAATTGCAAACTTATACTTGCCTGATTGTTCCAGTTGAAGTAAACAGTGGCTCTAAAGATCAAGTTATTTCTAATTTGCTTACAACACAGGAATCTCAAATGGAAACAGTGACAGAAAGACAATTGCAATGAAGATTATAACAACATTTAGAGACTGATTAGGATTAGTCAACATAGCTTTGTGCATGGGAAATAGTGTCTCACGAACTTGACTGAGTTTTTTGAAGAAGTAATGAAGAGGATTGATGAGGGCAGAGCGATGGGCATGATCTATTTGGACATCAGTAAGGCATTTGACAGGTTCCTCATGGTAGACTGCTTAGCAAGGTTAGATCACATGGAATTCAGGGAGAACTAGCCATTTGGATATAGAACTGGCTGAAAGGGGGAAATAGAGGGTGGTGGTGGAGGGTTGCTTTTCAGACTGAAGGCCTGTGACCAGCGGTGTGCCACAAGGATCGGTGCTGGCTCAATTGCTTCTTGTCATTTACAAAATTGATTTGGATGTGGACAAAGGAGGTTTGATTAGTAAGTTTCTAGATGACATCCAAATTGGAGGTGTAATGGACAACAAAGAAGGTTACCTGAGTGTCTACCAGGATGTTGATCAGATAGGTCAATGGGCCAACGAGTGGCAGATGGAGTTTCGTTTCAATAAATGTGAAGTGCTGCATTTTGGAAAAGCAAATTAGGGCAGGACTTATACACTTAATGGTAAGGTCCTGAGAAGTGTTGCTGAACCAAGACACCTTGGAATACAGGTTCATAGTTCCTTGAAAATGGAATCTCAGGTAGGTAGGATTGTGAAGAAAGCATTTGGTACGCTTGCCTTTATTGGTCAGAGCATTGAGTGTAGGAGGTGGGAGGTCATATTGCAGCTGTACAACACATTGGGTAGACCATTTTTGGAATACTGTGAACAATTCTTGTCTCCCTGCTCTAGGAAAGATGTTGTCAAATTTGAACGGGTTCAGAAAAGATTTGCAAGGATGTCACCAGGGTTGAAGAGTTTGAACTATAAGGAGAGGTTGAATAGGCTGGGGCTATTTACCCTGGAGCATCGAAGGCTGAGGGGTGACCTTATAGAGGTTTATAAAACTATGAGGGGCATGGAAAGGATAAATAGACAAGGTCTTATCCCTGGTTTGAGGGAGTCCAAAAATAGAGGGTATAGGTTTAGTTAGGGTGAGAGGGGAATAATTTAAAATGGACCTAAGTATACATGCAGAGGGTGGTGCATGTATACAATGAGCCACCAGAGGAAGTGGTGGAGGCTAGTACAATGACAACATTTAAAGGCATCTAGATGAGAATATGAATAGGAAAGGTTTAGAGGAATATGGGCCAAATGCTGGCAAATGGAACTAGATTAGTTTAGGATATCTGGTTGGCATGGACATGTTGGACCAAAAGGTCTGTTCCTGTTCTGTACATCTCCATGACTCTATGACATTGCATAATGATCATCTTGCCCATGACTTTTGAAGTTTAAAACTTAGCATAATAATGAGTGGAATAATTTAAATTGGATTTTTTAAACTCGATTTGACTCTGGCATCACTCTGTTTTACTGATGCACTGTAGAGATGTACAGGGCCATTCCTAAAAGTTAACATTGAACATAGAACAATACAGCAGAGGACAGGCTCTTCGTCCCTCAAAGTTGTACCAACCTATGACACCAGTCTGAAGCCCATCTAACCTACACTATTCCATTATCATCGATATATTTATCCAATTATCATTTAAATGCCCTTAAAGTTGGCGAGTCTATTACTGTTGCAGGCAGGGCATTCCATGCCCTTACTACTCTCAGTAAAGAACCTACCTCTGACATCTGTCCTATATCTATCACCTCTCAGTTTAAAGCTATGTCCCCTCATGCGAGTCATCATCCTGTCTAATCCTCTGATCATCTTGCATGCCTCTATTAAGTCACCACTTAACCTTCTTCTCTCTAACAAAAACAACCTCAAATACCTCAGTCTTTCCTCATAACACCTTCCCTCCATACCAGGCAACATCCTGGTAAATCACCTCTGCACCCTTTCCAATGCTTCCACGTCCTTCCTATAATGTGGTGACCAGAACTATGCTCAATACTTCAAATGCGGCCACACCAGAGTTTTGTACAGTTGCAACATTACCTCATGGCTCCGAAACTCAATAAAAGCTAAAGCATGCAAGGTTTGTGAAGATTTGTAGCTCAGCTTGAGATTTAGGGTGTAGGTTTGCTCGCTGAGCTGTAGGTTTGATATCCAGACGTTTCATTACCTGGCTAGGTAACATCATCAGTGGCGAGACCTCCAAGTGAAGCGAAGCTGTTGTCTCCTGCTTTCTATTTATATCTTTCTCCTGGATGGGGTTCCTGGGGTTTGTGGTGATGTCATTTCCTGTTTGTTTTCTGAGGGGTTGATAGATGGCATCTAGATCTATGTATTTGTTTCTGGCGTTGTGGTTGGAGTGCCAGGCCTCTAGGAATTCTCTGGCATGTCTTTGCTTAGCCTGTCCCAGGATAGATGTGTTGTCCCATTTGAAATGGTGGTTTTTTTCATCCGTGTGTAGGGCTACAAGGGAGAGAGGGTCGTGGCTAGCTGGTGCTCATGTATCCTGGTGGCTAACTTTCTTCCTGTTTGTCCTACGTAGTGTTTGTGGCAGTCCTTGCATAGAATTTTGTAGATGACGTTGGTTTTGTCCATGGGTTGTACTGGGTCTTTTAAGTTTGTTAGTTTTTGTTTGAGAGTGTTGGTGGGTTTGTGTGCTACCAGGATTTCGAGGGGTCTCAGTAGTCTGGCTGTCATTTCTGAAGGTAAAAACAATGACTGCAGATGCTGGAAACCAGATTCTGGATTAGTGGTGCTGGAAGAGCACTGCAGTTCAGGCAGCATCCAAGTAGCTTCGAAATCGACGTTTCGGGCAAAAGCCCTTCATCAGGAATAAAAGGGCTTTTGCCCGAAACGTCGATTTCGAAGCTACTTGGATGCTGCCTGAACTGCTGTGCTCTTCCAGCACCACTAATCCAGAATGTAATTTCTGAAACTTCTTTGATGTATGGTAAGTTGGTTAGGGTTTCTGGCTGTGTTTGGTCTGCTTATTATGGTTTGTTCTTGAGAAATCTGCGCACTGTATTTTTTGAGTATCCATTCTTCTTGAATACGTTGTATAGGTGGTTCTCCTCTGTTTTCTGAAGTTCGTCTGTGCCACAGTGTGTGGTGGCTCGTTGGAATAGTGTTCTGATCCAGCTTTGTTTGTGTGTGTTGGGATAGTTGCTGGTGTAGTTAAGTATTTGGTCAGTGCTACCAACCATCAAACCAAAAATCTGGGTCCACTACGTAGATGACACCTTTGTCATCACAAAACGAAACAAGATAGAAGAGACATTTAACATCATCAACAACACCCTCACAGGCATAAAGTTCACCAAGGAGGAAGAAACCGACAATAAACTTGCATTCCTGGACGTCACAGTTGAAAGAACGGACAACGGAGAACTACAAACCTGCGTATACAGAAAACCGACAAACACTGACCAAATACGTAACTACACCAGCAACCATCCCAACACACACAAACAAAGCTGGATCAGAACACTATTCCAATGAGCCATCACACATTGCAGCACAGACGAACTTCAGAAAACAGAGGAGAACCACCTATACGACTTATTCAAGAAGAACGGATATTCAAAAAATACAGTGCGCAGATTCCTCAAGAACAAACCACGACAAGCAGACCAAACACAGCCAGAAACCCTAACCACCTTACCATACATCAAAGAAGTTTCAGGAATGACAGCCAGACCACTAAGACCCCTCGGAATCCTAGTAGCACACAAACCCACCAATTGATGCCATCTATCAACTCCTCAGAAAACAAACAGGAAATGACATCACCACAAACCCTAGGAACCCCATCCAGGAGAAAGATATAAATAGAAAGCAGGAGACAACAGCTTCGCTTCACTTGGAGGTTGCCACTGATGTTACCTAGCCAGGTAATGAAACGTCTGGATATCAAACCTACAGCTCAGCGAGCAAACCTACACCCTAAGCTAAAGCATGTTTTTTAAATATCACGTTTCTTCAGTCATTTATAACTTTTGAAGATCAATGAGGGAACATATTCAATCTTGTAATTTTACAGGAAAGGGGAGACAAGAAAGAGAGATGCCATCTTTGACCATAAAGTAATAGAGTGATTTCATTAATCTTGGGATGTGGGCATTGCTGGCAAGGTCAACATTTATTGCCTGTTTCTAGCTACCCGAGATGGTGGGAGTCTGTGGGACTTGTCTTTGTAATTAGTTGTCATGTAGTGAATGTTTTGAGAAGTGAACAGGTTTGATCCAGTACCTGTAATTCTGAAAGTCATCTATAAATATTGAGCCCCCTGTATTAATATAATGCATGAATTATTTCTATAGAATATCAGATTTCCAAAATATTTGCAAAGATTGCAGAAATGATAGAAAGTTAGAACACTATATTGCTAATTCCAGTCATCATTGTGAAATGATACCTAAGAAAGGTACAATTAACGAAAAAGCTAATCGAGCCAATTGCTTGAATTTCAAGAGGGATGTGACTAAAGTGCTGATCTTAGTGAAAGAGAGAAAGTGTTACACAATTCTTTAAGATTATAAGAACAGGGAGCAGGAATAAACAATTCAGCCCCTCAAGCCTGCTCCACCATTTAATACAATCATGGCTAATCTTGCCTCAGCCTTAACTCCACTTACCTGTCCACTCTCCTTCAACAAGATAATACTTGGTCACCTGGGTTTGAATCCTGCCATGGCAGATGGTGGGATTTGAACTCAATTTTTTAAAATGTCTGGAATTAAGAGTTTAATGATAACAATGAAACTGCTGCCAATTGTCCTTACTTAGTCTGGCCTATATGTGACCCACTGCAATCTGGTTGACTCTTAACTGTGGGCAGTGAGGGATAGGAATAAATACTGGCATAGCCAGTGATACCCTTGTCCTATGAATGAATTTTATAAAAGCTTCATAACCCTTCAACACATTATTAATTAAAAATCTGACTGTCTCTGAAGATCTGAACCCTGGAGGGGGTCTCTCGGTTCTGCGATCGGTCAATAAATGCACCTGTAAATGACTCTTTGTCAATCACACAAGCAATTGTTTATCCTTTGATATGGCTGGGTCGGGAGACTCTGATCAGCCCAGAAGTATGAGTACTCCTAGACCACCAAAAGAATCCGCCGACTTACAGAGCTTGCATAGGGTTTATATACATTGTTCATAGTTAGACATGGAGCATGATCGCATAGTAACAACCAATCTAATTGCGTGAGGTCCTTGTGCATTTTTGCCTTAGCCTATCATGATTTCTTGTAAACCTGTTCTTAGAATCATATTTGTCCTGCCTTGTGGTTAGGGTTGAACAGGTTACTTCTGCAGTTAATCAGATCTACATCAGTCTGCGGTTTCTTGTTTCAGTCTGGTTCAGTGCAAGTTAACAATGCAGAAGCCATTTTGTGCAGCTCCTTCAGTATTCTGACCTACCTCCCAGATGCCCACATCCTCATCTCCTTCTTAAATTTACTAGTGTACTGGCAATCTACCACACTCTGGGGTAATGAATTCCACAGATTCATGACTCTTTCAGAGAAGTAATTCCTCCTCATTTCTGTTTTAAATCTGCTATTCTTTATGTTAAAACCACATCCCCACAAAGGGAAACATTCACTCTATGTCTACTTTGTCAATCCCTTTCTGTATCTAATATACCCCAATTACATCTCCCCTCATTCTTCTAAACTGTTCAATCTCTTCTTAGAAGACAAACCCCTCAGCTCTGGAATCAATCTAATGAACCTCCTCTGAACTTCCTCCAATGCAACCACATCCCTCCCAAGGAATGAGATCAAAACTGAACACAATAGTCCTGATGTGGTCTCACTAATTCCTTGTGTAGGTGCAGCAACACTTCCCTGTTTTTCTACTCAGTTCCTTTAGCAATAAATGCCAATATTCAAGTAAAATTAGGATCAGATTTTGTAATATTACAAAACATAATCTAACTGTAAGTTGTGCACATACAAAATGTTGTTTAAAGAATGAAGGGGAGTACAAAATGAAATCCAAACTTCACAATGTTGTATCATACTTCACTTCTAAATGAACTTCCAGGATGAAGAGACATTAGTCTTTTAAAATATATCGAAATGCTAAATAGCGAGAGCAATTAAAAAAAAATCAGTTGTACAGTAATTGAAACCATATACTGAATTAATGTTAGGGGTCAGTCTCACTTCCTTTCATTTAATAGAGCCCAAGTAACTAAATGGATTGGTGAAAACCTAGTGAGGAAATCAAATGTGCTTATCAGGGATGAATTTATATCCTGAACAAACTGTTTCCAATAACATATATCATGTTGACCTTTCTCTGTTTATTGTGTCTGTCTGTATTTCAGCGGTCACAGTGTCTTCCAACAGGAAGTGAAGGGGAACCATCAGTTTACAAACTTGCAACTGAGCACAGCAGCAACTTTATTAACTGGAGAAGCAAACTGTGAATGCAGTTTTTACATTTACCTCATTTAGTAGTAAAATACTTAGTGGAATTAATGCAATCCTGGGTGACCTCCCATATCCTCCACTCTTGAGGTCATCCAAAAACCTATTGCCCATGTCCTTACTCTCTCATCCCTGCTGACTTATTGTAACTCCTGGTTAAGCAATGTTACCAAGTTTTACGAATTTCCCTCCTTGTTTTCAAATCCCTCCTTGGCCTTACTTGTCCTAATCTATATAATTGCTTCCAGCCCTACAATCTTTTAAGGTATCTGCATTCTGACAATTCAGTCCTTTTGAGCACACCAGATTTTAATTACTTCACTATTGATGACCGGACCTTCAACTTCATTTCTCATTCACTAATCTGCTCCTTAAAATCTACCTCCCTGACCAAACATTTGATCACTTGCCTTAATATCTCCTGTGTGGCACAGCCACCAAAATTTGCTATTTTGATGCTTCTTGTGAAGTTGCTTGGGATATTTTATTGCACTAAAGGTGCAACCAAAGTTTTCTTTCCTCTTGTGCACATCAATAAATTCACAGGGCCTGCAAATGATAAGCGATGTGTATGCTTTGTTCTGCAATAATATCAATTTTGAGTTTTTACTGATCAGTCTCCATCTGATAGTGTACACAAGCTAACAAGACCTTGTTACTTAAATATCAGTATATGGTTTCAATTACTGTACAACTGATTTTTTTTAAATTGCTCTCGCTATTTAGCATTTCGATATATTTTAAAAGACTAATGTCTCTTCATCCTGGAAGTTCATTTAGAAGTGAAGTATGATACAACATTGTGAAGTTTGTTTCCAAAATGTATTTAAGACTGTCACAGAAGTGTTGTCACAGCACTGAGCCTGGCTCTGTGGCTCAGAAAGGAAGCAGGCAGAATAGGAGAGTGATAGTGATCGGACATTCAGTGGTTAGAGGAACAGACAGGAGATTCTGTGATCGCAAATGAGACTCCCAGATGGTTTATTGCCTCTTTGGTGCCAGGGTCAGGGATGTCTCAGATCAAGTCAACTGGATTCTTAAGAGCGAGGGTGAGCAGCCAGAAGTTGTGGTACACATCGGAATCAATGACATAGCTAGGAAAAGGAATGAGGACCGGAAAACTGAATATAGGGAGTTAGGTTGGAAGCTAAAAGGCAGGACGAGCAGAGTAGTGATCTCTGGATTGCTACCAGTGCTACATGTTAATGAGACTCGGAACAGACAGCGAGTGCAGCTGAACACGTGGCAGCAGAGCTGGTGTAGGGGGGAGGGTTTCAGATACGTGGATCATTGGGATACATTCTGGGGAAGGTGGCAACTGTACAAGGAGCTTGCGTTCGCACCTGAACTGGAGGGGCACCAATATCTTGGGCAGGATGTTTGCTAGAGCTCTTTGGGAGGGTTTTAACTAGTTGGCAGGGAGATAGGAACTGGAGCTATGGATCAGAGGATGGGGTAGCTGGTGAACAGGCAGATACAGTGTGCAGAGTCTGTGAGGAAGGATAGACAGTTGATAGGGCAAAGTTGCAGTCAGTGTGATGGGTTGAAATGTGTCTATTTTAATGTAGGAAGTGTCAGAAATAAGGAGGATGAACTTAGAGCATGAGGTTTAGATGTTTCAAAAGGAATGGGGGGAGGTAAAAGAGATGGGGGAGTGGCATTGCTAATCAGGGATAGTATCACAGCTGCAGAAAGGGAAGTCTTCCAGGAGGGTTTATCTACTGAGTCAGTATGGGTCGAAGTCAGAAACAAGGAAGGAGCAGTCATGTCATCTGGAGATTTCTACAGACCCCTCAATAGCGACAGAGACACAGAGGAGTAGGTTGAGAGGCAGGTTTTGGAAAGGTGCAGAAGTAACAGGGTGATTTTCACTTTCCTAAAATTAATTGGAGCCTCCTCAGTGCAAAGTTTGGATGGAGCAGATTTTGTCAGTGTGTCCTGGAAAGATTCCTGACTCAATATGTAGATAGGCAGATTAGAGGGGAGGTAAAAACAATGACTGCAGATGCTGAAAATCAAATACTGGATTAGTGGTGCTGGAAGAGCACAGCAGTTCAGGCAGCATCCAACGAGCAGCGAAATCAACGTTTCGGGCAAAAGCCCTTCATCAGGAATAAAGGCAGTGAGCCTGAAGCATGGAGAGATAAGCTAGAGGAGGGTGGGGGTGGGGAGAGAGTAGCATAGAATACAATGGGTGAGTGGGGGAGAAGATGAAGGTGATAGGTCAAGGAGGAGAGGGTGGAGTGGATAGGTGGAAAAGAAGATAGGCAGGTCGGACAAGTCAAGGAGACAGTAACTGAGCTGGAAGTTTGAAACTAGGATGAGGTGGGGGAAGGGGAAATGAGGAAGCTGTTGAAGTCCACATTGATGCCCTGGGGTTGAAGTGTTCTGAGGCGGAAGATGAGGCGTTCTTCCTCCAGGCGTCTGGTGGTGAGGGAGCGGCGGTGAAGGAGGCCCAGGACCTCCATGTCCTCGGCAGAGTGGGAGGGGGAGTTGAAATGTTGGGCCACGGGGCGGTTTGGTTGATTGGTGTGGGTGTCTCGGAGATGTTCCCTAAAGCGCTCTGCTAGGAGGCGCCCAGTCTCCCCAATGTAGAGGAGACCACATCGGGAGCAACGGATACAATAAGTGATATTGGTGGATGTGCAGGTGAAACTTTGATGGATGTGGAAGGCTCCTTTAGGGCCTTGGATAGAGGTGAGGGAGGAGGTGTGGGCACAGGTTTTACAGTTCCTGCGGTGGCAGGGGAAAGTGCCAGAATGGGAGGGTGGGTTGTAGGGGGGTGTGGACCTGACCAGGTAGTCACGGAGGGAATGGTCTTTGCGGAAGGCGGAAAGGGGTGGGGAGGGAAATATATCCCTGGTGGTGGGGTCTTTTTGGAGGTGGCGGAAATGTCGGTGGATGATTTGGTTGATGCGAAGGTTTGTAGGGTGGAAGGTGAGCACCAGGGGCGTTCTGTCCTTGTTACAGTTGGAGGGGTGGGGTCTGAGGGCGGAGGTGCGGGATGTAGACGAGATGCGTTGGAGGGCATCTTTAACCACGTGGGAAGGGAAATTGCGGTCTCTAAAGAAGGAGGCCATCTGGTGTGTCCTATGGTGGAACTGGTCCTCTTGGGAGCAGATACGACGGAGGCGGAGAAATTGGGAATTCGGGATGGCATTTTTGCAAGAGATAGGGTGGGAAGAGGTGTAATCCAGGTAGCTATGGGAGTCAGTGGGTTTGTAAAAAATGTCAGTGTCAAGTCGGTCGTCACTAATGGAGATGGAGAGGTCCAGGAAGGGGAGCGAGGTGTCAGAGATAGTCCAGGTAAATTTAAGGTCAGGGTGGAATGTGTTGGTGAAGTTGATGAATTGCTCAACCTCCTTGCGGGAGCACGAGGTGGCGCCAATGCAGTCATCAATGTAGCGGAGGAAGAGGTGGGGAGTGGTGCCGGTGTAATTACGGAAGATCAACTGTTCTACATAGTCAACAAAGAGACAGGCATAGCTGGGGCCCATATGTGTGCCCATGGCTACCCCTTTGGTCTGGAGGAAGTGGGAGGATTCAAAGGAGAAATTGTTAAGGGTGAGGACCAGTTCGGCCAAACGAATGAGAGTGTCAGTGGAAGGGTACTGTTGGGGACGTCTGGAGAGGAAAAAACGGAGGGCTTGGAGGCCCTGGTCATAGCGAATGGAGGTGTAGAGGGATTGGATATCCATGGTGAAGATAAAGCGTTGGGGGCCAGGGAAACGGAAGTCTTGGAGGAGGTGGAGGGCGTGGGTGGTGTCTCGAACGTATGTGGGGAGTTCCTGGACTAGGGGGGATAGGACAGTGTCGAGGTAGGTAGAGATGAGTTAAGTAGGGCAGGAGTATGCTGAGACAATGGGTCGGCCAGGGTGGTCAGGCTTGTGGATCTTGGGAAGGAGGTAGAACCGGGCAGTGCGGGGTTCCCGGACTATGAGGTTGGAAGCTGTGGGTGGGAGATCTCCTGAGGTGATGAGGTTCTGTAGGTCTGGGAGATGATGGTTTGGTGATGGGGGGTGGGGTTATGGTAGGCCATATTGGATTTGGTGCTTGGCAACAAACCAGGCTGAGTGTTAGCATTTCAGTGATGGTGATCATAACTCCCTGACCTTTACTATAGTCATGAAGAGGGATAGGAACAGATGGTATGGGAAAATATTTAATTGGAGAAGGGGGAATTACCATGCTATTAGGTAGGAACTGTAGAGCATAAATTGGGAATTTATGGAGTAGTACTGGAGGACTGGAGAGTGGCAAATGTTATTCCTTTGTTCAAGAAAGACAATAGGGATAACCTTGGGAATTACAGACCAGTCAGTCTTACGTTGGTGGTGGACAAATTATTGGAGAGGATTCTGAGGGATAGGGTTTATGATTACTTGGAAAAGCATAGTTTGATTAGAGATAGTCAGCATGGCTTTGTGAGGGGTAGACCATGCTTCACAAGCCTTATTAAATAATTTCAGGATGTTATACATTGATGAAGCTAGAGCAGTGGATATGGTGTATATGGATTTTAGCAAGATGTTTAATAAGGTTCCCCATGGTATGCTCATTCAGGAAGTAAGGAAGTACAGGATTCAGGGAAATTTGGCAGTCTGGATGCAGAATTGGCTGGCCCATAGAAGACAGATGGTGGTAGTCGATGGAAAGTATTCAGCTTGAAGCTCGGTGGCCAGTGGTGTTGCGCAGGGTTCTATTCTGGAACCTCTGCTCTTTGTGCTTTTATAAATGACTTGGATGAGGAAGTGAAAGAATGGGTAAGTAAGTTTGCAGATGATACAAAGGTTGGTGGAGTTGTGTATAATGTGGAGGGCTACTGTAAGTTTCATTGGGACATTGACAAGATACAGAGCTGGGCTGAGAAGTGGCTGATGTGATTCATTTTGGAAGGTTGAATTTGAATGCAGTTTACAGTGTAAAAGGCAGGATTCTTGGTAGTGTGGAGGAATAGAGGGATCTTGGGGTTCATGTCCATAGATCCCTCAAAGTTGCCCCAAGTTGATAGGGGAGTTAAGAAGGTGTATGGTGTGTTGGCTTTCATTAGCAGGGGGCTTGTGTTTAAGAGCCATTAGGTTATGTTGTAGACATAGTTCGACCACACTTGGAATATTGTGTTCAGTTCTGGTTGCCTCATTCTAGGACAGATGTGGAAGCTTTAAAGAGAGTGCAGAGGAGAGGAGATTTGCCAGGATGCTGCCTGGACTAGAGGGCATGTCTTATGAAAAACAGTTGAGGGATCTAGGGCTTTTCTTATTGGAGCGAACAAGGATGAGAGGTGATTTGGTAGAGGTGTACAAGATGATGAGAGGCATAGATAGATTGGATAACCAGAGACTTTTTCCCAGGGTGGAAATGACTATTACAAGGGGGCATAATTTTATGGTGACTGGAGGAAGGTTTAAGGGAGTTGTCAGAGGTAGGTTCTTTACAGAGAGTGGTGGGTGCATGGAATGTACTGCCAGTGATGGTGGTAGAGTCAGATACATTAGGGACATTTAAGTGACTCTTGGATAGGCATATGGATGATAGTAAAATGAAGGATATGTAGGTTAGTTTGATATTAAAGTAGAATAAAAGATTGGCACAACATTGGGGGCTGAAGGGCCTGTATTGTGCTGTACCATTCTATGTTTTATGAAGAAGGAGGTTATTCGCCCCGCTGTGTCTGCAGCAAATGAGCATGTTTACCTCCTGCCAATATCCTGCATTTTTCCCATACCCTTGCACATTATTGCTATTTAAATAATCATCCAAAGTCCTCTTGAATGCCTCAATTGAACTTGCGTCCACCTCACTTCCAGGCAGGGGATTCCAGACACCCCAACTACTTGCTGAGTGAAAGAAAATGGTCTCACATCACATTTACTCCTTTTGCAAATCACTTTAAATCTGTGCACTCTCATTCTTGATCCTTTTACAAGAGGGAACAGTTTCTCCCTACTTACTCTGTCAAGCTCATATCTGATTTTAAAAAGCTCTATCAAATCTCCTCTCAGCTGCTCCTCTCCAAGGAGAACAGTCACAACTTTTTCAATCTACCGTCAACAATGCAATTTCTCATCCCTAGAACCAGTTTTGGTAAATCACTTCTGCATTCTCTTCAATGAGTTCATATCCTTCCTGTAATGTGGCAGCTAAATCTCTATCTGAGATCTAACAAGTGTGTAAAACCAGTAGCAAATCTCAGACCTGGAGAGAGGGCATAGACTGTAGGTACAGGGAAGGATATATGAAAGTATAGAGTGTGAAGCATTCAGCGATTACCTTGACAAAGACTGGTTTCTACAACTGATTAACAGCAAACACACCCATGCACCTCTCACCAGTCCCATTTCTGACAAAGGGTTTTGTAAACTCACATTTACAGCCTTGTATACATAAATCAGGCTATTGCCAGATCACTAGTGCCATGATTTTATGCTTTAGTAGTATCTATCTTTGATAACAAGGGGCAAAGCTAATTAACTTCTCATATAATGGAGTGCTGTAACTACTGGTATAAATCAGTCCTTTTTTTCACATCTTTATCATTCTTCAGGGGTCCCTGTATCAGAAATGCACCATCAGAATGACACAAATTACCATGAAAACAAGGGCTTTTGTTTATATGTGAGGATAACAGAGACATACTCATTCGATTGGTTTTGCAGACCTGATAATTAGAAGAGTTTGTGTGTCATCCTAGCTCAAACAGTACCCAGTCTGTGAATCAGAGGGTTTTTGAGATCTAGTTCAACTGCATGATTGTATAATACTGAAGCAGTTGATGTGAAATGATTTGGGGTGTCTTTTGGACTTTGTACTACAGGTGTAGATTTTCTAATTTATGAAACGTGCCTCAAGCTAAATGTATGTGTTTTCCAGCTGTCTTTTGTTGTTTAAATAGAGTTTCAGACACAGGAAGTAATTATGACCCAAAAATACTTGCATAAGAGTTTTTAGTGTGTCGATATATACGCTCAAACTGGATGAATACATTTTAAAATATGGTTCTATTCTGTTTAAGAAAATAGGGTTACACTTGGATTGTACCACATCAAGGCTTCACAATGAACAACTCTGAAAGTTTCATGTTAATGTTTGTAATATTGCATGTTATTAAACTGGTGTGCGTAACTTCCTGTCTAAACAGGATTTCCATTTATAAACAAACATCTTGGCATTCTTGTTGCTGGTAAAATAACAGATGCGATATGTAGTTGTTAGAGTCTCTAAATATAGCTTGAGAGTTGGCTATAATAATTGCATTCTGTACTATCCCTACTTCAAGCTACTCTCTTTGAAATTAATTTGTGACAAGAAAGCTTAGAGAAAAACCTCTAGAATGGGGAGAGAGGAATGCACCATCTTGAAGTATCTGTTTAACGTTTGGATGCTGTATCGTGAAGTACAGGTTGAATCAGCTTTACTAGAGTCATAGAGATGGACATCACAGAAACAGACCCTTCGGTCCAACCAGGTATCCCAAGCCAGTCTAGTCCCATCTGCGAGCATTGGCCCATATCCCTCCAAACCCTTCCTATTCATATACCCATCCAAATGCCTTTTAAATGTTGCAATCGTACAAGCGTCCACCATTTCCTCTGGCAGCTCATTCTATACACATACCACCCTCTGCATGAAAAAGTTGCCCTTTAGGTCTCTTTTATATCTTTCCCCTCTCACCCTAAACCTATGCCCTCTAGTTCTGAACTCCCCAACCCAAGGGAAAAGACTTTGTCTATTTATCCTATCCATGCCCTTCATGATTTTATAAACCTCTATAAGGTCACCCCTCAGCTTCTGATGCTAAAGGGAAAACAGTCCCAGTCTATTCAATCTCTCCCTATAGCACAAATCCTCCAACCCTGACAACAACCTTGTACATCTTTTCTGAACCCTTTCAGGTTTCACAACATCTTTCTAATATGAAGGAGACCAGAAATGCATGCAACATTCTAAAAGTGGCCTAACCCATGTCCTGCAGTCGCAACATGACCTCCCAACTCAATACTCTGACGAATAAAAGAAAGCATACCAAAAGAAAGCATACGCCTTCTTCACTATCCTATCTATCTGCAACTCCACCTTCAAGGAGCTACGAACCTGCACTCCAAGGTCTCTTTGTTCAGCAACACACCCTAGGACCTTACCATTAAGTGTATAAGTCCTGCTAAGATTTGCTTTCCCAAAATGCAGAACCTCGCATTTATCTAAATTAAATTCCATCTGCCAGTTCCCAGTCTATTGGCCTATCTGATCAAGATCGCGTTGTCATCTGAGGTAACCTTCTTCGCTGTCCACTACATTTCCAATTTTGGTGTCATCTGCAAACTTACTAAATGTACCTCTTATGCTCACATCCAAATCATTTATGTAAATGACAAAAAGTACTGGATCCAGCACCGATCCTTGTGGCATTCCACTGGTCACAGGCCTCCAGTCTGAAAAACAACCCTCTACCACCACCCTCTGTCTTCGACCTTTGAACCAGTTCTGTGTCCAAATGGCTAGTTCTCCCTGTATTCCATGAGATCTAACCTTGCTAACCAGTCTCCCAGGAGGAACCTTGTCAAACGCCTTACTGAAGTCCATATAGATCACATCTACTGCTCTGCCCTCACCAATCCTCTTTGTCACTTCTTCAACATACTCAATCAAGTTTATGAGACATGACTTCCCACGCACAAAGCCATGTTGACTATTCTTAATCAGTCCTTGCCTTTCCAA
The DNA here is from genome assembly GCF_047496795.1 of Chiloscyllium punctatum. Classification (NCBI taxonomy): domain Eukaryota; kingdom Metazoa; phylum Chordata; class Chondrichthyes; order Orectolobiformes; family Hemiscylliidae; genus Chiloscyllium; species Chiloscyllium punctatum. Next base: position 31,116,040 of record NC_092765.1, read on the forward strand.
ATACATGTACATCCTGTCCCTCAGGGTTCCCTCCAACAACTTGCCCACCACTTGCCCACCCTGGCTTGTCCTTTCCACCTTTCTTAAACAGTGGCACCATGTTAGACAACCTCCAGTCTTCCGGCATCTCACCTGTGACTATCGGTGATACAAATATCTCGGTAAGGGACCCAGCAATCACTTCCCTAGCTTCCCACAGAGTTCTTGGGTACACCTGATAAGGTCCTGGGGATTTATCCACTTTTATGTACTTCAAGACATCTTCCTCTGTAATATGGACATTTTTCAAGATGTCACCATCTATTTCCTTACATTCTATATCTTCCATGTCCTTTTCCACAGTAAACACTGATGCAAAATACTTGTTTAGTATCTCCCCCATCTCCTGCGTTTCCACACAAAGGCCGCCTTGCTGATCTTTGAGGGGCCCTATTCTCTCCTTAGCTGCCCTTTTGTCCTTAATGTTTTTGTAAAAACGCTTTGGATTCTCCTTAACTCTATTTACCAAAGCTATCTCATGTCCCCTTTTTGCCCTCCTGATTTCCCGCTTAAGTATACTCCTACAGCCTTTATACTCTTCTAAGGATTCACTTGATCTATCTTGTCTATACCTGACATATGCTTTCTTCTTTTTATTAACCAAATCAGCCTTTCCGTTCACCAAACAGGAATACACTGATTCTGGACTCTCATTATCTCATTTCTGAAGGCTCCCAATTTTCCAACCATCCCTTTACCTGCGGACATCTGCACCCAATCAGCTTTTGAAAGTTCTTGTCTAATATTGTCAAAGTTAGCCTTCCTCCAATTTAGAACTTCAACTTTTTGATCTGGTCTATCCTTTTCCATCACTATTTTGAAACTAATTGAATTATGGTCACTGGCCCCAAAGTGCTTTCTCACTGCCACCTCAGTCACCTGCCCTGCCTTATTTCCCAAAGAGTAGGTCAAGTTTTGCACCTTATCTAGTAGGTACATCCACATTTTGAATTAGAAGATTTTTGTGTACACACTTAACAAATTCCTCTCCATCTAACCCCTTAACACTATGGCAGCCCCAGTCTATTCAATTTCCTACAGTGTGCAAACAGGCCCTTCAACCCAACAAGCCCACACCGACCGTCCAAAGAGCAACCTACCCAGACCTATCTCCCTCTGACTAACACACCTAACACTATGGACAGTTTAGCATGGCCAATCCACCTGACCTGCACATCTTTGGATTGTCGGGAGGAAACCAGAGCACCCGGAGGAAACCCACGCAGACACGGGAAGAATGTGCAAACTCTACACAGACACTCACCCAAGTCTGGAATCAAACCCAGGTCCCTGGCACTGTGAAACTGCAGTGTTAGTCACTGAACCACCTTGCTGCCCCAATGTTTGGAAAGTTAAAATCCCCTACCATAACCATCATATTATTCTTACATTTAACTGAGATCTCCTTACAAATTTGTTTCTCAATTTCCCTCTGAGTATTAGAGGGTCTATAATACAATCCCAATAAGGTAATCATCCCTTTCTTATTTCTCAGTTCAACCTAAATAACTTCCCTGGATAGATTTCCAGGAATATCCTCCCTCAGTACAGCTGTAATGCTATCTCTTATCAAAAATGCCACTCCCCCTCCTCTCTTGCCTCCCTCTCTGTCTTTTCTTGTACCATTTATATCCTGGAACATTAAGTTGGCAGTCCTTTCCAACCCTGAGCCACATTTCTGTAATTGCTATGATATCCCAGTCCCATGTTCCTAACCATGCACTGAGTTCATCTGACTTCCTTGTTAGTCCTTTTGCATTGAAATAAATGTAGTTTAATTTATCAATCCTACCTTGTTCTCTGCTTTGTATCTGCCTACCCTGACTGTTTGATTCACTTCTTGTATCATCTGTACCAGTCTCAGATTGATCTCTTTCCTCACTATCTCCCTAGGTCCCACCACCTCCCACCCGCTCCCCCGCCCACCAAACCTACTAGTTTAAATCCTCCTGAGCAGCTCAAGCTGCCAGTATATTAGTCCCCTTCCAATTTAGGTGCAATCCATCCTTCTTATACAGATCACTTTTATCCCAGAAGAGATACCAATGATCGAAAAATGTGAATCCTTCTCCCATACACCTGCTCCTCAGCCTTGCATTCACCTACTCTATCCTCCTATTCCTACCCTCACTAGCTCGTCGCACCGGGAGTAATCCAGATATTATTACTCTTGAGGACTTCCTTTTTAAATTCCTGCCTAACTCTCTATATTCTCCCTTCAGAATCTCATCCTTTTCCCTTTCTATGTCATTAGTTCCAATGTGTACAATGACCTCCTGCGTGTTCCTCTCCTCCTTGAAAACAAATGTACCCTCTCTGAGACTTCCTTGATCCTGGCACCAGGTAGGCAACATGCCATTCTAATTTTTAACTGCTGGCCACAGAAACGTCTGTCTGTACCTCGGACTAGAGAGTCCACTAACACAGTTGATCTCTTAGAACCCGATGCACCCCTCATTGCCTTAGAGCCAGTCTCGATACCAGAAACTTGGATGTTTGTGCTACATTCCCCTGAGAACCCATCACCCCCAATGTTTTCCAAAATAGCATATTTGAAATGGGGATAGCCACAGAAGACTCCTGCACTACCTGCCTACCTCTCTTACCTTTCTAACCCATCTATGTGACTAAATCTGCAACTTTTCTTCTTTCTGTAACTGCCATCCATTACACCCCTTGCTCTTGTAAATTCCTCATTTCTTCTAACTGTCGCTCTAACCAATCCATTCAATCTGATAGAATTTGCAACCAACGACATTTATTGCAGATATAATCCTCAGTAACATGTAAACTCTCTCTAAACTCCCATATCAGACAAGAAGAGCATATCATTCTACTAAAAGCCATTTTTGCTTCATTCAATCTACAGACCCAGAAAGTAGCGCTGTCTTATTCCTCTACAAAACACTGCTCCAGGCTAACTTAATACTTATGGCTTCTATTTTGAAGTTTAATCAAGAGACATATTTCAATAAAACATACAGTCAAGAAAGAACCCACTCGACTCACTACTGCAGACTTACTGAAATGCCACGCATAAAAATATTCACTTATTTGTTTATGTGCTGTGACCTCTCCCAAAGAAGTTCCTCCAAGATTAGTTGTGATCACCTTACCCTCCATGCTCCATTGTTCAATCAAGTCATCGAGTTTTGCATCATGAAAGCAGGCCCATTGTTTCCATGTTGATCATCACACTCCTACCTATTCCGACCCATTCTCCAGCATTTGGCCTGTATCTACGGCACTTCAAGTGATTGTCTAAACACTTCTTAAATGTTGTGATGGTTCCCATCTCTACCATCCTTTAATGCATTGAGTTCCAAATACGTACCACCCTCTGCGGGAAAAACCCTTCCTTAAAACTCCAGTGAATTTCCTGCCCATCTATGCCCACTAGTTATTGATGCCTCTAAGGGGAAATATTTATTTTTATCTATGCGCCTCATATTTTTGTGGACCCTAATCAGGTTTCCCCTCAGCCTTCTCTGCTCTAAGGAAAACAGTTCTAGCCGACTCAGCCTCTTACCATAGCTGAAGCACTCCAATCCAGGCAACATCCTGGTGAATTTTCTTTACACCCCCTCTAGTGCAATTGCATCCTTGCTCTCATATGGTGACCAAAACTACACACAGTACTCCAGCTGTGGCCTAACTAACATCTTGCGTAGCTCTGTCATAAGCACCCCCTCTGTCATAAGCATTCAACGTCCCGGTTAATAAAGGCAAATATCTCATATGCAGCAGTTTCTTTTGAGCACCTCACTTTTTTCCATCCATTATATCTCTCTTTTTAACCCTTGCTAGTTATCCATTGCCTTAAATTAATTTCATTATTGAAGTGTACTCCTTTCTTATTTCTCACCTTCCTTGGGCTTTCCCTTCTCATTTTGAACTGAGCTGTCTTCTTTCTTCCTTTCTTGTAACTTGCCCAGCTCACAGCTTTGGCTCATACATTGACCTCATCTTCTCCCATGATCTTGACTAATTCCAACCCTTCCCCTTTCATGCTACATCCTCTATCCTCTTCCAACCCTAACTTTTTGCTGCACTTATAAACTCAGTGAAATTGGGGAGGGGATGATGCCGCAGTAATATTAGTCACAAGTAATCCAGCGATGCAGGGAGCATTATGTAAGAAAATTGGGACTCAACGTTGAGGTCTCCAATTTCAAATAACGTCCCTTCCCATTCCCTGACTCCTTTCCAAGCCCTCCCACTCCCTTCCACTCCTCCCTTCCACAACTGGATTAATTCCTCCCATTGATCAACCAGGTCATACCCTCTGCGTGCCTTCACCTATCCCCACTCCACCACCCTGCCCCCACTAGCCCCTTTATTTGCAGCTCCCTTACACTCACCCTTAGTCCTGAAGAAGGGTTACACCCAAAACTTTGAAGTCTCCACCTCCTGGTTCAGCCTGGCTTGCTGTGTTCTTCCAGCCTCCTGCCGGTCTACTCCAGCCAAATAACATTAGCAGCATGCAATAGACAGAGCTTAGTGACATCATGAAGTTCTAGAAAAGCTGGAATCGGTGGCTATCAAAGGGAAACATCTCCACTGTTTGAAGTTATACCTAACACAAAGGTGGTTGTCAAGTCTGATAAAATTCAGTCAACTTTAGTATTTTTAACAGTCAACACCTATCTGGTTTGATGACATTTTGGAACATAAATGAAACAATATGACACAAAATGTATTTACTAATTTCTGTTGATCAGCCAAGAATAGTAGTTTTCTGATCATGGCCAATGTAATTCTGAACTGTTGGATTTTGGTATCTTTGTAACTGTTGATTTTGTGACCTTTCTTAATAAAAACACAGATAACCCTGAATTGGGATTTACTGAGCTGTTAATAATGGAGATGAATCCAACAGAAGAAGAAAATGAAAATCTGAATGAAGAGAGGAACAGGGAATCACAAAAATGCTCTGCGTGGTGTCAGAAGGTACACACTACGGTGTCTAATTGGATGCTCCCTGAAGACATGAGAAGTCGCTATTTGGAAAGGGCGAATTGCTTGCCTCCACCGATCTTCATTATCTCTATAAGTTTGGCTGAGGTACAGTTTACATTTCTGCAAAAATAATATAACCTTTCATGCACAACTTAAATGGATAAATTCTTCATTTTGCAAATAAGGTGTTTTTCTAAGAGTTCACATTTTGGCCATGAATTGGGGCTGGCCAGATGGACTAAAATATAATTTGCACAGTCCTTTATGTTCCTGTGTTTGTATATCTGAGATATACAACATCACAACATTATATCCAGTGATATCCTTTGTTATACACCAGTAATCCGGATTATTAAAAGGAGCAGCTAACATCAAAATATGTCCATTCGAAGATAAATGGACAAATGGTAGTAATCCAGCTTTAGTATTTAGCTGATTAACAAGCATTTCCAGTAATACTTAAAACAAGAAATGCTAGAAATATTCAGCAGGTCTGGCAGCATCTGGGGAGAAAGAAGCAGAGTTAATTTTTTTTAGTCAATGACCTTTCATCAAAAGTGGAGGTATGGCTCAAAATGAGTCTTGATGGGTAGCTGATTACACATGAGAAGAGAAATAGGAACCAGTGAGGATTAAGAAAATAAAAGAGACATGAGGAGACATGATGGAGAGAAGAGCAGCAATTCTAAAAGCTGGGAATAGCTAGAAATGACAGTGAATTAATTATCTAATACAACAGCAAAATACTGCAGGTACTGGGAATAAGAAATTAAAACAAAAAAATGTTGTCCAGGGGAAAACAAGAAATGCTGGAGATCACAGCAGGTCAGACAGCATCCATGGAGAGACAGCAAGCTAACATTTCAAGCCAAAATGACTAGGCGAACAGTGGAGGGGACAACATTTATACAGTAATTAGGGCGGGGGAAGGTGTCGGGGTAGTGGGTGGAGAGTGCTGGGGGAGAAAAGATGTTGATAGTTCAGATTAAATTATTGAAATGTGAGAATGGCAGAACAATGGTGTATCTCTGCCAGACTTGAAAGGACAGACAGTTCCCCTGGGATGGGGGGAGGGGAGCGAGGACATGATAACAAGCTAAAAGGTGATTCATAAGGTGTTGAACTGAAGTCCAGAAAGCTGCAAGTCCCGAGTTTGAAGATGAGATGCTGTTTCTCCAGTGATTCACTGGAGCACTGCAACATTCAGAGGATACACATATGGGCATGTGAGCAGTACGCTGTGTTAAAATGACCGGCTATGGGAAAGTCATGGTCACACTTGCACGCAGACAGGAGATGCTCTGCGAAGTGGTCACCCACTCTGTGTTTGGTTTCTCCAATGCAGAGTAAGCCATATAGGGTGCATTGAATACCACGTGCGAGATTGGAGGAGGCACAGGTGAAATGCTGCTTCACCTGGAAGACTGTATAGGTTTGAGGATGGTGAGCAGGAAGGAGGTAAAGGGGCAGATGTTGTACTTTCCACAGTTCCATGGGAAGGTGCCGTGCAAAGGGGGGTTATTGTTGGTGGTTGTGGATTGGATTAAGGTGTCCCAGAGGGAACGAACCCTGTGAAATGCAGAGGGAGTCAGACACACTATTGTTCTGCGATTCTCACATTTCAATCACTTAATCTGAACTATGAAAATCTTTCCCCCAACAGCAACCTCCAAACTATAGTATGAATGTCGTCCCTTCCACATTTCATTTCAGCTCTGATGAGCTGCCAGAGGAAACTCATTTGCAACATTTCAAAGGAATCTGGATGGGTATATGAATAGGAAGGGTTTGGAGGGACATGGGGCAGATGCTGGCAGTGGGACTAGATTGGGTTGGAATATCTGGTCGGCATGGATGAGTTGGACCGAAGGATCTGTTTCCGTGCTGTACTTCTCTATGACTCTATAAGAGTCATCCAGATTCATAATGTTAGCTTGCTCTTTCTCCGTGGATGCTGTCTGACCCGCTGTGATCGCCACCATTTGTTGTTTTCAGTACAGGTTCCAGCATCCACAATAATTTGCTCCTAAATGTCATTCAGGTCATCTGGCAGGATGAGTGGAGAGGAACAGTGTTGTCATTTTAAGTAATTGACCTTGCATCTGTTTCAATTTCTGATTTATCGATTCTACAATATTTTGTGTTTTTATTCTGGTGATAAATCTTTTAATTTACATTAATTTATACTGAATATAGAACCTTTTATATTGACAAGCAAAAGGACTTAAAAATAGAAAATATTGCCTTACCAACATGAATCTTCAGTTGCCAACTCTGAACAAGGCTTTGGTCATTCCTCCAAACCTCTCTAATTGGCATCTTATTTTATATGTCAGTCAGCCAAAATAGTTTGAATATTGTTTATGTGATGGATGTTAAGTAAATGCATACATTTGATTTTTTGCTTCTTTCATTTGATCTGCAAAGTCAGTACCCTAGACATGTTGATATAATGGCCAAAGATGACAAAGACCATCTCTCTCATGGTGAAACTAGTGAAAGTGACCTGAAATCACACGTCCCAGCCCCAGACATGGCACTTCTGATTTTGAAAGTGTGGGTGTGAAGTCAGTTTGGGTTTTGCATGTGTCTTTAATAGAGGCAGCTGACCATATAAATCACTCAGCTGCCTCCATTAAAGTGGGACTTTGGCATCCCTGTAGTGTGGAACCTGAAGAGTAGAGCAAATCTAAACTTTATAGATTAATTTGGATAGCCAGAGTACACCAATGGATGTGATATTTGCCCAGCTTTGGAAATGTTTGTTTTGGGGTGCAGGTGGTTTGTGAAGGAGCCTTAGGAGAGTCTCAGGTATCCTTTGGGATTATTGGACTGTTAACTGTAGAGGAAGACGGCTGAGCAGGTGTATAAACTCCTTTGAACTGTAGAGTTTCAAAGACTATCAAGAAGCATTTATATGAATGAGAGTGCTTTCTTCAGTACGATGGGCTCTACAACATAGAACTTTAACTCATAGAATTTCACTTTTTCTCCTGTGCACATAGTTATTAATGCATAGTAGGTGGTTTAACATGCTGGGTTGTAAAGGAAGGGTGTAACAATGAGATATCATCAGCTGGCACTAAGTGGCAGAAAGTGGGAAATGGTTACAGAGGCATAAGTTGGTATAGGTGGCACTGGGGAATGGGTAAATGGCATTGGATGACATAGATTGGCATGGGTGAGGCATGGGGTGTGCCTAGGGGTGAGGGATGAGGACTAGAGGAATGTTTTAATGATTTTTTTCTTTTAAGTTTTGGACATCTCACTGGATCCTTGAGGCAGGCTTTCTACCCTCCCCCCTCAGAAACTGGCACCTTCCTGTGCTCTTCCTGGGTTGCCCAGTCTGACTCTATGTACTTGACCTGTGAAAATAAGTCGGAGCCAGTAACTCCTATTCATTTCAAATTACTTTTTCCAACTTTTCTATTGTGCAGTACAACTTTGTCAAATGATTTATAAAAGCTTGTATGTAGTCTGCAGTATGATTTTCATTTTGGCTTTGTGCTTTAATGTTCATGCTGTTCTATATAGGGAGCCCCTGTAAAAGTTAAGGCACCTCAGTGGGACCTATGCCTCAACTTCTGAAAGACAGTACCCAATATCCAACATTCAGAATTATTGTGTCAGTAAATTCACCAATGTAGAAAAGTATAGCAACCGATCAGCAGGACCTTAAGACCTTTGGATACCCACATAGAATCCTAGGATCTGGAGAACCATTGTTCAAAAATGTATGCTATAGAGATTGCGATATTCAGACAATTGGTCCTTTGAAACTGTCTTTCCTATTACTGTTGCAAAGATCAAGAGGCTGACATCGCTATAGAAAGTTCTTAGTCAAGGAACAATATGCAAAACGCAAATGCCTTTTGCGTGGTGTAAAAGATATTTTAGAAATATATAATAAAAAGCATTTTGAGAAATGAGAACACTTTGCAAAGAAATTTTAAATATGAGAATTTATTTGAGTTATGCAGAACAATACTGTGGGTCAACATTTTGCCTTCAACTTCTGAACTTGCTGAAAGGAATGCGAAGAGTCAGAGCATTTTGGCTATTGTTGTTTATGGTAGCCTGATTTGGTTGAGATATTTCACAATTATTAACACTATTTTTACCAACAATGCACTTACAACTGCATATATTTCAGTGACAGTTGTATTTCCTTGCATAAAACTGGTATAGCAGTACAGTTTATTGCTGAGCATATCCTCCAATGATATTATATAAAATAAGGTTGATTTAACATGATTTAAGAAATCTATATCTCACCTATGGTGAGATATGTGGCAGAATCGTATGAGAAGTTCAGCAAGGTCCACCTCTACATCAGGATCATCTCATGTCTTTTTTTAATGCAATTGCCAGGCATTTCAGGCGGGCTTCTCACTGGACAGCAGCGAGTTGCCAATTAGGGGGATCATTGCTTGTCTAATACCTTGTTAACAGCCCAAGTCGCCTCACTAATAAAAAGCTTTCTAAGTTACCAAATGCACCAAACAAGCTTGGTATTGAGTAACTTCAACATGGGAATCTGAGTGAGTTTGTGGCGACTGTAGCTCACCACTTGCTTCAAAGGACCTCAATATTGGACTCAAGGCACCAACATCTCAGGGCACGCTCAGTGGACACTGGCCACACTCACCTCATATTCATGGACATTAGCACCAAACTCAATGAATCCACATTGCACATCTTTAATCCATGTACAGGATGATTCCTCACTTTGTGCTGCAATGGCAGTATCATTGTAAAGCTGCTGCAAAGAACACTGTGCACTCAGGAACACGAGCCAGCTCACAGATTGGACAAGGTGCATCTCTGGGTTTGTTGCTCACTGTCATAGTGCTCACTCACTCTGAGCCTAGCTGGATGCTTGCAGCATCACTGCTTTGCTTTAGCATACATTGCCTACACAGCCAGGGCTATCAGGCTTACATTATTAGTATCTTACCTTGCCATTTAGTGCAGACACAAAGACAAGAAGTTTGTCATGACTGTCAGCAGGCCTCAGTCAAGACAAAGGAATGCAACCTCCAATACCAATCCAGGGGCTTTGAGATGGTCAGTCAGTCACATGAGTTTGTCATAGTTAGGATACTGTCCACATAATGGGTGAGAAGCCAAATGACAGGAAGCCCACCACCTATCTTGACTCTTTCTGTCCTGTTACGGCCTATGTGCCTTCGGAAATGAGGGAGAGGGAGGAAATATTGGAGACGAAGTGTGTAGTGGCACAGCCATCCAGATGGAGAAATGTGAGTGAGTAGGCATGTGGGATGGTGGCATCGTTGGATTTGGGAGTGGGTGACAGCAAGTGAGGAAGATGTTGCAGGCAACAAGCCTTCATAAGTGGTGGGTAAAGTAGCAGAGATAAAGTGAATGGGAGGGATCAGGGAGAAGATGAGCAGGCTGAGCAGATGTTGAGCACTTAGGAGTGTAGAAGAAAACTGACCTCCTTCCTACTAGTGCTGACCATTTCTCCAGATGACTGAGACTGCTCTAATATGTGTGACAACCTCAGATTAGATTGGCATGGTCTGGTGGCATGGGAAGGAGGAAATCCGACCTCTGCACCCTCCTATCTAGGAAGACCCTGTGTCCCTGCCTGCAAAGTAGGCTGCAAATTATCCCGGTGTTCCCTGTGGAAGTGTCAAGATTTGCACAACGGCTCCGGAATGATAGTGCTTGTATGAGTGCTCATTTGGCTTTAAAAGACCATGTGGGTGTGAGGAATGACAGTGTGCTCAGGGATATCCTGTCAGTGGCAGGCATTCTGGGAATAGGGTGTGTTAAAGAGAGATTGGAATCAGATAAGAGGGACACTGTAGGGTTGGGGTAGGTATTTAATGTGCCACATTTGGTAAGATATGGCGAGAAACATTCCAAAAGACTTGATGCAAATCACTTAGCCAATAAATGTACAATTCCGCCCACAGACTAGTGAATTGACAAAGAAGCCAAATTTAGTTCAAATTATCTCACAAATAATTGCATGTTGCCAAAGTTGGGTAATCGTAGAGAGGTGTATTGTTTCCAAATTCATTGAGCTTGAAATGCAAGAGGAAAACTTGAGCATGAATTCCAGTTATATTGTTGCCCAATTTCTCCTTTGACCTGTTGTGGCAGGAGCAGTGTGAAGACAGGAAGGTGTTTGAGCTTCTTCCTAATTATCCCCCTCATTTACCAAGTGGGCAATTGTCAGAAAGTGATTACTTTTGTGGTTGGCTGGATGTATTAAGTTTGGTCATGTTAAGGAACGGCAGGTCAGTTTTCCACCATTGGCACACACTGTTCAAAATGAAAATTAAAAAAAAATGAAGCTGCATTAAAAGAAAACTACCTGTAAGTTTCCTTAGTGACCTAGAATGCCTCTTGGTGTCATGTGAGATCTGATTCTTGGATTCGGTGTACAGATATACAAACTCTGGATCTCCGACTGATACAAGAAGTCAAATCATGCTGCCCATCACTTCGTAGGAAATCATTATTCCTTCAAAGTGTAGCAACTTTACCTTGACATTGATTAAATTACTTACCTCATTGTATTTTCCAGCTGGCTGTTTTTATTTACTATGCAGTCTGGAAGCCTCAGAAACAATGGATTACCTTGGACACCGGGGTGTTGGACAGTCCATTCATTTACAGGCCAGACAGGAGACAAGAAGCTTGGAGATTTATCTCGTACATGCTAGTGCATGCTGGGTAAGTGTTTCTTACACAAAAAAATGCAGGAAATATCTGGAATTGGACCTCAATAGTAATTAGCTTTAGTGTATCCTTTTAAAACTAAGTGGCCATCACAATGACAAGTACCATATGACACACTGAGCTATTACTGATGAAATTAGCTGGCTACTGTCATCTGTGGAAATGAAAGAGTATTACAAATTACTTCCCTGTCAACAGCTAGGGAGAGAAGATAAGATATTCAATATTTTATTCAGGTGGAAGTAAATTTGAGGGTGACAACACTTCTTTAAATAGTTGTATAACTTGTACATGTCTGCAGCAAAATACTGTACTGTTGTGAAAAAATATATAAGTAACATTGGGTTTTAATGGTTGTTGAATTATTATAACTTATGATATTGTATTTCTACCAACAATAATCTACCAATTTGTACACTTGGTAACCAAGCTGCATATCCTGTGCATAATTGCTGTGGAATAATTTAACTTGCTGTTCGATTGCACTAAACATTATGAGCTAACATTTATGTGGGTTTTGATTATCAAAATAAAACTGTTCACTCTGATCTCACCTTTATTGGGCATGACCTTTGTCTTGCATTGCACAGTCCTTTACAATTGCTACGTACCTCATATGTATACATCTCAAATGCTTGCATCTACCCGTTAATCCCTGCATGGTAAGTTCCATTGCACACCTAGGCAGCTTAGAGAGAATGTTGAGCCTGACTCAAAGTTAAAAATGACATAACAGCAGGCTATAGTCCAACAGGTTTATTTGGAAGCACTAGCTTTCGGAATGCTGCTCCTTCATCAGGTGGTTGACAACCTAGTGCTGGAAGCTCGTGCTCCCAAATAAACCTGTTGCACTATAACCTGGTGTTGTGTGATTTTTAACTGTGTACACTCTAGTCCAACACCGGCATCCCCGATTCGAGTCTGAATCGTTTTCTGATATAACTGGGCTTGAATTTGAGGCCATTTGGTCAGCTGTTAAAAATTTAGAAAAGATGTTATAACTTTCAATGTTGACCCGTGTAGAATTTCCTGCTCATTAGGATATAATTGGCCCAATAGGCTTACAGAGCCTCTTTGGAGTTACCAAGATGTGGTACCATTCTTAATCCCATTCCCACACAGTTCTGAGTTTCACTCCTTTCAATGGTGCCTTAACATTGGCTGATTGGTTTGCTGTCACAAGGCTTTTTACATTTAGAGAACAGTGAAATAATACATAGAAAGCTTTCATTTCAACATATCACCATCTTTTTCAGATTGGATTATTGGAAGTATGTTAAACATAAATTTGATTGAGAAAAATATTCTTTTGGTTTAAAGCTCCTGCACCACCAAACTCAGTTTTTCACCAATTCACAGAAATGGAGCAAAAAATAGCAGAAACCAAGAGCCTCCAGCAATGCCACTGACTTTTTGAATTTGAACATATGAAAAGGCATGCATGTTTAATCAAATCATTTCATAGAGTGAGGTAAACATCCTGAACATCTATGAAATCTAGCCAAACAGGTCCTTATCTAGAAAAGTACTCTGCAACTAAAATATAAAATGCATGAAATCCACTGTAATGAAGGATGACTTTGCTGTTTGGAATCATGAATGGCTAGTGGTTTGCCTGAATCAAAACATGTTTGTAATGGCAAAGACATTTTCCTCTGGATATGAGCATAACTAGGATAACAACAATGTTGTTTCCACCATACATTAATCATTGTCAAGTTGGTGAAAGGCATATTGACAAATATCTGGAAATAATCTGTTCACTTTTGTGTCTGCAGTGTCCAGCACATTATAGGGAATCTGGTTATGCAACTTATTTTGGGAATTCCATTAGAGTTGGTTCACAAAGGTCATCGGGTTGGGCTGGTCTATCTTGCAGGGGTAATTGGAGGTAAGTTAATTTTATGGTTTCATGATCCTTTTAGATGCCATTTCCAAACAATGGGATTAACATTGAGGAATTGTTTTGCTTTAGGAGGGAGGGTAAAATTAGCCTATCAAAGGACATCAGGTTGAAGTTTTCACACACTAATTCATGGTGTGTCTGTGTGAGTAATGTTGTGTGCTATCCTTTTGCAATGTTTTTTGTATGTAGGTCTCTCCGCATCATTCCAAACGTGTTTGAACATTTCCAAATCTAACTTGGAATAGCTACTTTTAGAGAAACTTACACTTGCTGCTACAGTGTAACTGTCCACATTGCAGGAGGCAATTCATGTTACAAATTGAAAGACTCTCCTCTACTTCTTGGAAATAATTGATTTCTGTCTCAAGGACATATGAAGACCGTACCTTCAATATTAACCGTCTGATACCACACAATGGATGGAAAAGGGTTGCACTAAACCATCAAAAATATAAGATGTGACCGTGACCTACCCTATATGCATTGCTGTTTGAAGCAGAGACAGATATTGGGTGTCTTGATTATGCCCTCATGGGGAGGGCATTCCATCATTAAAATATCAGACTTTCATAATGCAATTGCAAGCCTAATTTAGAATCAACTGCTGCTTAACAGGCTTCCAAGGCAGTAGGAAAACTCAGCAGTGAAACTGTGCTGAGAATGATAGACACTTGCACAGGGTGCACCAAGGTCAGGAATTCTAATCTCAATGCAGGTTCAATGTGCAAACTGTTTTCTCAATTTGCTATGGGTAATAGTATGCAGGAGCACTTGTTGTGAAAGATGTATTTGTACAATGTGAAGATGATTTTTCCACCAAAAGTATACTTTCTTTATATAGTTTTGGTAAGTATATTAATAACAGTTCAAATTTGACACATCGTAACAGTGCAGAAGGAGGCCCTTCAACCCATCAAGGCTGCACCAACTCTCCAAATGAGTATTCATTTGTAACCCTGCATTCCTCCTTCTCAGATAACAATCTAATGTCCTTTTGAATATTTGAATGCCTCCAGTAGAGCATCAGACAGTGCAGACCTTAAGTGTAATGTGATTGAATAACTTGCAATAAAGTACGAGAAGCTTGATCTCACTAACAGGTTTATGATATGTACTTCTCGTATGGAAGTATTTGCAAAGAACATTATGGTGGATGGTGCTGTAGCTGCTTTAGACTGGACTTTCAATGAGGAAGAGAACGACCCTCATCAAGTCACGCTGTGGAGAGAAGTGTAGGTGAACAGGAGAGAAGGAAACAATAGGGAGAGTTAAAATTTTCAGGAGGGAATTAATTACTAAACCCACCTAACATGATCTACAGGATAGAGGCTTAGCTTCTTTGACCTCTTAGAGGCACAATGCTGTCAATGTTTGAGGTCTTATCTCAGGTAGAAGCAGACTCCATCCTTTCTTGGCAAAAGTGAGGACTGCAGATGCTGGAGATCAGAGTCAGGAGTGTGGTGCTGGAAAAGCACAGCAGGTCAGGCAGCATCCAAGGAGCTGAAGAGCTTTTGCCTGAAATGTTGATTTTCCTGCTCCTTGGATGCTTCCAGACCTGCTGTGCTTTTCCAGCGCCACACTCTCGACTCCATCTTTGTTTAACCTGGTATTTGTGTGTGGTTGTGAAAGTCGTCACAATCCTCAACTTTAATTTGCCTCTGATTCCGTCTGGGGCACCATCAGAACCATAGCAGAAGTCTTGCATTCAAAAGTCATATAACCTTCCCCTGTGGTGACAATGGCCAAAATGTGTGGACATTTGGAATCAGGTTTCTGGTTGATCTCCCACAAGTGCAGGATGTGGGATTTGCTGTAACAAACACAGAGAATGCTGGAGAAACTCAGTAAGTCTGGCAGCATTTGTGGCGAGAGAGAGTGAACATTCCAAGTCCAGTATGACTTATTCAGAATTCTGCTTGACCAGCTGGTTTTCTCCAACATTTTCTGTGTTTGTTTCAGATTTCCAGCAATCACAAGTCTTTTGATTTCATTTCAGCATGCAACTTGCTTTGTTAAACCTATCATTCCGAGCTGGTGTGTGTGACTTGTACACCTGACATCTCAGAGGTTGTACAAGGGGCTATAATTATTTTATTAAACCAGGTTTCTGTAAGCTACTAACAACTACATATTAAATAAAAATAGGCCTTATACCTGTACCTAAAATAGATGCTTTTGAGTTGTGCATTGCAGCAAAAGACTGGATATGATAAGATTAATCATTTAGAATTTATGGTTTAGATTCTCAGCAGAAATGAAAGAGATGGGACCACATGAAATATGCCTGCCTATATATATAATCTCATTCAAACATTATCTATAAATCTTGATGTTTATCCAGACATTTAAACAATTGCAAGCTGGAACATACCTGTGCCTGGTGTATAGCTTTGTGCTGGATTATGGCATGATTCAGTGACCCTTTTAAAGTGGTTAAGGAATCAATGCAATCTATAGGTTTGGGTGCCACTTCTTAAAAATTAAGACATGGCTGAGTGTACAAACCTGTAACAAGCCACTAGTATTTGTTAAAGACTGTCTCCAGATGTCTCTCCTCACAAGGTGATGCTGAATGATTCTCAGGCCAGAAGATTAGCTTGGTTTAAGTGGACATCTCTGCAACTATCCAGTTTTGACCACAATACATACCCAGTGGTTTAACATTTAAGTGGAGAATTAAAGCACATATGTACTTTCATCAATTGGCAATTGTGATTCATATTCTTTTATGTGCACTGTGTATTTATGTACATGAGAACAGGATCAGGGTGGTAAAGGGGAAATTAAATTAACTAAGGGTATGTTTGCTTTGTGATCAGAGCAGAACTTTTGTAACTGAGAACTATTAGATCTGGTAAATTATGTTGTGCTGAGCTGGAATGGTTCATGTTCTACACTTGATGTTGGACAAGGGAGCTTACATCCGGTTTCCTGTTTTCCTTTTGTTGCAGGCTCATTGGCTAGCTCAATATTTGATCCAATGCTTCGCCTAGTTGGAGCTTCAGGTGGAGGATATGCTTTAATGGGAGGCTACTTTATGAATGTCTTAGTGGTAAGTGGTTAGAATTAATTAATATTTTATTTATGTCGTGTGTGGGGGCTTTGGGGAGTCAGGAGGCAATCAGTAGAAAAACGTTTTAACCAATTCATGTGTTTTATTTACTTAAAGTGTCATTTTTTTAAAAAAACATTTTTACCCAGATTACATTTTAGCAAAGATGTAGGGACCAGGGTGTAACACCAGAGAATGATATCAAGATGCACACAGTAGGGAAGACACATGGTATTAAACAGGAAATAGTATGTTATTAGATCGTGTCAGAGTAAGAGGGAAAGTAATAATATTAAGTTAGGACTGCATTTTATGTAAATGTTATTGAGCTATAGGTAGCTACATGGAAGTATAATGTTATAGTAATGACGGATGATGGCCTCATATGGTGCAGCAGGATATTAAATAATCCCGAATACAATTTGTTCAGAAATTATATAGAAGAAGGAAAAGAGGAGGAGCAGCAGTATTTATTAATATTAATATTAAGTGCTAATTATTGAGAGAATGTCCCAGAGGAATCTTGAGCTAAGTAACAAAAAGGGTATAATTGTATTGCTTGATTTGATCTATAGACCATCAACCTTGGGAATGATGTAGAGGAGCAAATTTGTGAACAAATTAGAGAGAAGTGTAAGAATTATAGGACAGTTTTCGTGGATGACTTTAATTATCAGAATGTAGAACAGGAGCACAGTGAGATAATATCCAGAAAATTGAGCCTGCTCCATCTTTCTCTATGATGATGCCTGCTCTTGAGCTTTGACAGTACTTTCCCACCCACTCCCCACTTCCGCGTTGCTTTATATGATCTGCAAACTTTGATACTTTATTCTTTGACTCTTCATCTATCTCATATGTATTGTAAAAACACAGGCCTCAGCTCTGCCATTGTGGCACTACACTAGTCACAGCTATGCCAACTAGAAAATGATACATTCATGCCTGCTATTTGCTTTCTGTTCTTTAACCAATCCTCTATCCATTTAAATTCACAAGACCTTATTTTGCCAGTTAATCTTGTGTGCTGCCTTATCAAATGTTTTTGGAAATCCTAGTATATTACATCTATTGTTCTCCGTTATCTACCATACTAGTTACATATTCAAAGAATTTTGAAACATTAATCATACATGATTTCTCAATTGTGAAACTGGTTAATTTGAATCATACAGTGATTTTCTAAAAATGTTGTTGAGACTTGTTTAATAGCAGATTTCAGTACTGTCAATCCAAGTGTATTTCTCTTTTTTATTTCTCTCCTTTCATGAATAAATGTGTTACCTTGGCTAATGTCCTATTTGCTGGATTCATTCCAGAATCTAAGAAATGTAGGAAATACAGCCATAGATTCCATGATCCACTAGGTCTGCAGTTATCTCTCTTTCAGAATTTGAGAATGTTAGCCATCAGGCCCTGGCCATTTATTGGATTGGAATCCAATTAGTTTGTCTAGTAGTTTTTTCTCTTCTGGTATGACTTTCCTTAATTTTCTCCTTTTTATTGTCTAACCTTCTATTACTTATATTCAATGCCCACTCCTGCACAAAAGATATTTGTTCAACATCTTTGCCATTTACTCATTCCCCATAATAATTGCTCCACTCTCTGTCCAATGGACCAGCATTGACTTTGGCTGCTCTCTTGCTGTTTGTACACTTATAAAAGTTCTTAGAATCAGTCCTAGTAATTTTATATTATTTAAACTAATTTTTGGACTGGGGTTATGGTAATATAAAGGATGAAATGTATTCATATGCAGGAACTCATTCTCTGTGGAAAAAAGGTGTCAGCCTTGTGCCCTCTTTAAATTACACAGAACTTGGGAAGCCTGCAGTTTCCTGTTGCTTTCTCCATGACACTGCCAACCAATGAAGACTCTTCTTCTGTAGTATAAATTGTTCTTATCATTTGAAATTTGGCATTCTTGCACAGATTGGGAGCTAGGATTAGATGTATTCCATTACAATTATCTTTACCGCCTAGTTTGGCTTATTCAGTGGACTTGACGATCAATAATCTTTATTGATAACATTGAAAAAATTAACATATCAGTTCAGTTTTGACACAATTATTCAAGTTGGACCAGATTAATGAAATATTCAGATGGCCTCGATACATATTTTGTATTCTAAACATGTTTGGATATCGCAAAGGACAAAGAAAGCTAAACATCCATGGAGAAATAAACACTCGTACATTCCTTTGCTTAAATGTTATTGTAGGAAATTTAAATGTGCCCATCTGCCTTCATGAGTGTGAATTCCTGAGTGATTTGTGAATTCCTGAAAGCTAAGCAGGGTGATAAGCAAAGCGATCTCTTGCCTTTTAAGGGAAAACAACACCAACATTAGGAGCTATTTTCATTTTATTTCCTGCATTAGTACCAAATCTCTCCTCCTCAAGAAACTATTTGCATTTTGTGGCACTTCAGCTATTTTCTCGTTTGCTATATTAAATGATTGTTTACTCCATTGAAGGAAGTCTGGAGGGGGAGCAGTTCTCATGAACTAAGCAGTCAGTTGTAACATTTTAGCAACAGACTGCACAGATCAGTTCACCAACATCAAGTACAAGAGGAGCATTACACCATCGAATCTCCATGAGATTTTTGCCATTCATCCAAATCTTAGACATCAAATGGACCTTATTTGTGTGCAAGAGCTCGAGATAATTCCAAAAATAACTGCAGCTCCATAATATTTATATTTGTTTGCTTGCAGAACTTCCGACAAATGGTGCCACTATTCGGTGTTTTCAGATTAGCTTTTATTTTGATCATAGGTAAGTATTCTTCACATTTTGTAGTACAATTTTGCAATTCTCTCTAGTTTCCTCTGTTGATCATTTATCATCACATAGAAGTCATGATGTGGTATGACAGGGAATCTCTGATTGTAGAGATGTATCTAACAGCTACTCCATAGAGAAACAATATTAGAGGTGAACTACTTTGGAGCTTTTAATAACATTACACAATCATCATTGCCTTGAATGAGAGGAGATTCACTGAGATTGTAGCCTTGGGTTTTGCAGAGTCAGGATACTGTTAAGTTAACATGCTTTTAATAATGATGGGTGGGTCCCAATGTCCCAATTTCAGGGTTCTGAACCCTTTCTGAGACTTTTGTATTTTTAGCAGCATATTTTAAGAATTTTGACTGATTTGATTGGCGTACTCACATCCTCCATTCCTGACTTGACATGTCTCCTTCTCTGAAATTGTCAAGGAATTAGACTAATTTTTTAAAAAACTTGTGGTTTTGGACACAACTATTGTCTACATTAGGGAACCTTTTGTGGCACATTAATGCCGATTGATTCAACATAGATTGCATAAAACCAATTAATCTTACAGTGACAATAAGAAATATTAAATAGAAAGTTTTAAAAATGAGCCGACATTCATAAATTTTCACCATTCTAAAAACCTTACTTTGCTACTGGGCAATAAAAGTGACAATCATATTGACCCTTCAAGCATCAACAGCAGAAGTAGCAAGCATTTAAAATCTGTAATCTTGTGTAAATAAACAGTGTGCAATTGAAAGCAGAAATTAGACAGCCAAAGTAATACTCTTCTTGAAGCCGAGCTGTTTTACCAAACTAATGGATTCTCAGGAACTTCGGCCATCTGGCAGCCTATGTATCTACCTCCACTCTCTTTTTTTGGGTCAGCTGGATCAACACCAGTCTTCATCTGGATCCCAGATAGGAAGATCCCACATTTCCAGGACCTTCCTCCTTAGACAGGCTCACATGGTTCAGAAATGTTCCGTGTACTGTTAGGTGTGTCAAAGATAAAAATCCAGGCCCATATCAAATTTGGAATACCAAATAAAATATTCTTGCTCATGAATAAATAAGTAGCATTCACTTTTAACAACATAATCTCCCCTCGCATGTAAGTTCCTTGATAGTTTGTTTAATTAAAGAGTTTGAAGTAGACAATTCCACTGCACTTGACTAGGACACTTTAGTTAAATCTTCTGTCATGAGTGATTTCAGTCCATGCTTCTGTATTGACCATGTTTGGGAAAGCCGACATTTGACATATTTTAAATTTAGTCTTTTGGTGCCATCCATTTGTATTTTCTGGTTATTCAATTATATGGTTTAAATTAATCATTTGAATATACCTATTTACAGTTGGTACTGATGTGGGGTTTGCCCTATATAGAAGGTTCCTTGTTGGAGGAGATGGTTTGCGTGTAAGTATTCCAGATATCTATCTTAACCTCTCACTACTAAGACATTCTTGCACATAACCTTTAATATGATAATCTAACAAATTAACAAAGTGTTTAACAGACAGCAAACTAATGCTTGATAATGATGACTTATGACAGCCTTGGATTATTGGTAACACTTCCAGCTTAGAATTCAGATTTTGCTCCAAAGGCTTGAATTCATAGAACCTTAGAGATATACAGCACAGAAAGAGACCATTTGGTCCAACTTGTCCATGCCAACTAGATATCCTAAACTGATCTAGTCCCATCTGATTAAATTAGATTCCCTACAGTATGGAAACAGGCCCTTCGGCCCAACAAGTCCACACCAACCATCCAAAGAGCAACCCACCCAGACCCATTCCCCTACATTTACCCCTGACTAATGCACCTAACACTACGGGCAATATAACGTGGCCAATTCACCTAACCTGCACATCTTTGGACTGTGGGAGGAAACCGGAGCACCCGGAGGAAACCCGGGGAGAATGTGCAAACTCCACACAGACTGTTGCCTGAGGCAGGAATTGAACCCAGGTCCCTGGCGCTGTGAGGCAGCAGTGCTAACCACTGAGCCACTGTGCCACCTGCCATGGTGCCAACATTTGACCCATATCCCTCTAAACCCTTCTGATTCATGTACCCATCGAGATGCCTTTTAAATGTGGTAATTACAGCCACCTCCACCACCTCCTCTGGCAGCACGTTCCATAAAGGCACCACCCTTTGCTTGAAAAAGTTGCCCCATATAAATCTTTCCCCTCTCACCTTAAATCTAGGCTCTCTAGTTTTGGATTTCCCCTCCCCTGGCAAAAAGATCTTGGTTATTCACCCTATCCATGCCCCTCTTGATTTTATAAACTACAATAAGGTCACTCCTCAGGAGATAAAAGCCTGAGATTCAGCCTCTCCATGTAGCTCAAATCCTCCAATCCTGTCAACTTCCTTGTAAATCTTTTCTGAACCCTTTCAAGTTTAACAACAGCTTTCTACAGCATGGAGACCAGAATTGAATGTAGTTCTCTGAAAGTGGCCTCACCAACATCCTGTACTGTACAGCCATAGCATGACGTCCCAACACCTATACTCAATGCATGACCAATGAAGGCAAGCGTGCTAAATGTCTTCACTACCCTGTTTACCTGTGACTCTATTTTCAAGGAACTATACACTTGTACCCTTAGGTCTGTTTGGCAACACTGCGCAGGGCCCTACCATGGATTGTCTAAATCCTGCTCTGCTTTGCCTTACCAAAATGCAACACCTCACATTTATCTAAATTAAATAGCATCTGCCATTCCCTGGTCCATTGGTCAACTGAGATATAATGAAAAGGGAGAATTTGACATGTGTGAGAAAAC
This sequence comes from Chiloscyllium punctatum, assembly GCF_047496795.1. Classification (NCBI taxonomy): domain Eukaryota; kingdom Metazoa; phylum Chordata; class Chondrichthyes; order Orectolobiformes; family Hemiscylliidae; genus Chiloscyllium; species Chiloscyllium punctatum. The sequence goes on from NC_092765.1 coordinate 31,138,303, forward strand.
AGCAAGAGGTATATTACAAGTGGCGAAAGCCTCTACATGTATATAAGAAGCAAAGGCAGCAACGGTCCCTTAATGAATGAAATTGGGGAATTAATCAGAACAATGTATATGAATAATGAATAAAAATTAATTTATCTTTGAACAAATATTTTGTATCTGTTTTAAAACTAAAAGGCACACAAGTACCCCAAGGACGTAGAAAATCATGAGACAACACCGAGAGAAACATTCAGATGAAGTAGTAGAAAATGAATGTGATGAAATGCTGGCTAGTCCTTCACACAGATTGTCCTCATCCTAAGGTACTGAAAAAAGAGGGCATTAGAGAGCAGGCAGTGATGCAGTGGTCATGTCACAGGACGAGCAGTCCAGAATCCTAGGCTAATGTTCTAGGGACATAGTTCAAAGCCCATCAGGGCAAGTAAAATTTAATAGTATCTGGAAGTAAGGAATGACAACCATATAACCACTATCAAATTCCATCAAGTTCATTAATGTCTTTTAGGAAGAGAAATTTGCCATTCTTATCTGACCTAGACTACATGTGACTCCAGACTCACAGAAGCGTGGTTAACTATACCCTGAAATACTGCAGCAAGTCACTTTGCTCTATTAAACCACAAAGTCTACAGAAAGGAACTAAACTGAATGGAGTACCTATCATTGACCTAGGTATCTGAAATGACAACAGAAAATATAGCTTGTTGACCCTGTACAGTATTCCTTACAAACCGTTTGGGGCTGTCCAGTGAAGCAATAGCCTGACATATTTCTGAAATCCTGGCCTGCCCCTGCTCCTAATTCTTATTATCTTGCAATTATAGAACGTTACTCATGGTTGACAAGCTGATAAGGCCAGTTTTACAATATCATCCAAAATCAATTTTTTCCTTATCTCATTGCTAACATACAGTAGCTCCTCATCCCCAAGCTGACCTTTCTATTCTTTATGCTTGATAATGACCAATGCACACTGGCTGATACAGTGAGAGGCAATAAAACCAATGGCATTTGACTTGAGTAATCAGTTATGGCACCTGCAAGGTTCATAGTTCAGATTGTTACAAGAAATAAATAGTTATGATTTGATAACTGGCCTTATTTGCTTGGAAACATTCTGATGATTGCAGCAGCATTTCTATTTATTTATACCCCTCACCAGTCCATACCCTATTCTGCCTTTCTTCTTTTCTGCTTTTATAGAAATTAATATTTTTCTGGCTTTACTTCCTTACTGCTGTGATTTCCTTCTGCTGAGAGTTTATTTAACTCCTACTTTGAAAGAAATTGAACGACAGATACACACACAAGGTAAGAGCAAATCTATTCATGTGTTTGTGGTGATATGGAACTGCTGTGAATCAATGGGAGTTCATGCAGTTTTATGACTCATAGGTGCTTAAAGGTCATATTGCTTTTGAATACTTAAAGGCTTTTGAATAATAGGCATAACCCAAAGTAATAAATCTGTCTTTGTTTGCTTTCAAGCTACAGCACGTATGAGTCACCTGGGTGTACAAATTGAAATACCAATGGGGAATCTATTGCGTTGCCATGTGACAATATTAAACCACACATCTTTCGTACTGTGAAACCATATTCATTAAGAGATTAACACGAGAAAGAATTGTACACTACCTCATGATACGTGGTGAAAGAAGATATGGAACTAAATGGTTCAATTTAGAAATAATCTGAAAAGGATCTAATTCTGAAGTCATTAAGGCCCTGGAAGATTTAGCAAAAACATTGAAATAAGAAAACAGCATAGAATTCTTTTTGGGCTTCTAGTCATAACATTGCAAAAAGTGCATAACAGTTCATAGCTATCACTGTCAGTTTTTTCTAATTATATATTTTTTGAAATCACATCCAGTATAAGTGTGTAATATTTGCTAATAACTACAAATGATAACTGAAATTACTCTACAGAAGCCAGTGTCCTGTCACCAAGTTACCATTTATATACATGGTCAGAAGTCACATGACACTAGGTTATAGTCCAACAGGCTTATTTGAAATCACAAGCTTTTGGAGCACTGCTCCTTCAGCAGATGGGGTGAGATGCTACTGGATTTACTTACGTGTGTATAGTACTTGACACTGGTCCGGCTTCCTCAGAGCCAGCTCTCAGGGTGAACAGAACGTCTGACACTCATGTTTTGTTTTTCCAATATTGAACAGTTTATTTTTCCATTGGTGACAATTCCATTTCACAATTAATAGCCTAGCTGACACTCGTGTTTATATCTGTCACCCACGGCTCCCTGATTGGACCAGGTTAACAGACCCAATCAGGGAACTCATATTCTATGAGGTCCATCTGGCTGACCTCGTTCCAAACACTACAAGTCTCCCACACTAGGTCTGGGGACGTAGGCCTGTACCTTTTCTTGTAGCCTCTCCTCAGACATTTTTGCACTGGGTCTGGTTCCTCTGACTCAGCTATGGATACAGTGGTGTATACTGGACTGTAGCCCGCCTCTTGAGCCCGGAGTTTCTCAGAAGAAATTCATCCTCTTCTTCAGGTGATAATTATGTGGAGGCTACGAATTTCACTATTTTGACCTCAGACTCTGAGATTTTCTCGACACTCCAGAACAGTTGGAAAAGTTGTTGAGGAGCTTAGTATATTTTGCTCCCATAATGTTTAGAAGTTTGCAGCTTTCATGTGGTCCACATGCTTGTTCAAGACCACCTCAGCTATCCACACTTTGTGTGTCACGGGACCTGCCCTTGCATTGATTATGCCTTTTATCACACGGGGCTGAAATTGCATTGTTGCCAATACAGGTAAGGAAAGTTCGTGTTCTACAAGTAACGGTCTAAACTCTTCAATCGTGTTTGAGCCAATTTGCATTGAAGAAACACACGTTATAGCAGAACCGACTGTACCTAATCCCATGCATACAGGATTTATACACAAAGCTGGTAGGAGAGCTGTCTTTCACGAACCTGGACATGAGTCAGTCATACCTACAAATGTGGTTAGATGAGGATTCCCAGAAGTATGCTACAATTAATACCCATCAGGGTTTGTACCAATATACAAGACTGCTTTTTGGGGCATCATCAGCCTATGCCATTTTTCAGCGGATGACAAAGAACATTTTACAAGGTCTATCCTGGGTCGCTATTTATCTAGATGCTGTCTGAATAACAGGGAAGACTAATAAAGAGCACTGAGAGAACTTGACATAATCCTTAGACATTTCTCCAAGGTGGGCGTATGCCTTAGAAGGGAAAAACGTTTGTTCCTGGCATCCCAAGTGACTTACTTGGGCTACAGAGTCAACAAAACTGGGTTATACAAGTTGGAGAAAAACCTGACAGCGATGAAAGGTGCCCCGGCTCACACAGCTGTACCTGAGCTTAGGTCTTTCATTGGATTGGTGAATTATTTTGGAAACTTCATACATAACCTGGCCTGCACCTTGGCACCTTTACATCAGTTATTGAAAAAGGGTCAGCATTGGAAATGGTCTCATAGTCAAGACATAACTTTTAGGGAAGTGAAGAAGCAGCTATCCTCCTCCAAAGTGTTGGCTCACTTTGATACCAAGTAAGATCTGGTGCTGATATGTGACACCTCCCCATATGTTACTAGGGTATTGTTGGCTCATAGATGGCCCAATGGAGAGGAACGCCCAATAGCAAATGTTTCCCATACTTTGGCTGATGCAGAGTGCAAATATACTGAGATAAAGAAGGAAGGTTCAGCAGTCACCTTTGGTGAGAAAGTTCTACCAATAACTTGACAGACATAAAGTTGTGATAGTAACAGACCACAAGCTCTTACTGGGGCTACTCAAAGAGGCCAAGACCATCCGGCCCAAAGCATACAGTTGAATTGAACAGTGAGCTCTCACTCTAAGTGGGCAAAATTACAAGTTGGAACACAGTCCGAGAAGTCAAATAACAAATGCAGATATCTTGAGCCCCCTCCCGCTAGTGGATACATCACTGTTGATGCTGACATTGGAAGAGTTCCTTCTCATTTTAAACCTTCTGGACACCTTCTGGTCACCACTAAAAATATCAGCATGGACACAGGAGATCCAGTTCTGGAGAAACTAAAACAGCTGGTGGTGGTGGTGGGAGAAACAAAAGGGCCATCATAACCAGGATTGAAAGCTTTTCTGACCCAGTGAGACCACATCACTGTAGAGAATGACATTGCATTACGGAGAGCAAGAGTGATTGTCCTGAACAAAGGTTGCTGCCAGATACTGGCTGCACTCCACCAGGGTCATCCAGGGGTGTCCAAAATGAAGATCTTGGTGGGAGGTTATGTCTGTTGACTAAACAGTCTCACAGCATCTCATTTAGGGTTAAACCAAAGTCACAGGCCTCTGCAAATGATCTTAAACCTGGTCAAAATCCTGACATGGACCCCTCATATTTTGAACTGCCAAGTAAAACTGATAGCATCTCAGAATTAGAGGAGGCTTGGTGTTGTATTATTCCTTAACTAAATCCATCAACTCTTGAAAGGTTTTAATATCTGGTACCTCAGGAAACATAAGGCTCCTAATAACCAATAAAGCTGGGGGTCCACAAACTGTCAGCAGAATTACGTGTTGTTTTTCATCTGTCCCAATATCATTTGCCCAGAAAAAATAATGCATTCTTTTCACGCACTAGACCCAGTCTTCGACGGCAGGATTGAATGAGTCAAGCTTCCCAAATAACAGCATGAGGCCAGAAATGCTTATCCCAACTCAAAGATGACTATTGTGACCAAATTTCTTCAGGAGCAAATTTTTTTCTTTCGTCACCAGTATAATATCTCCACTGAAACTGGTACCCTGTCACTAAGTCACCCTTTATTAACACATGTATAGTACTTGACACTGGTCCATCTTCCTCAGAGTGAACAGAATCTCTGAAAGTCCTGTTTCCATCTATCAGCCAGGGCTCCCTAATTGAACCAGGTGGGCAGCCCTAATCAGGGAACTCATATTTCATCATGTCCACCTGGCTGACCTCATTATAATCACAACGTTAATCACATTCATTGGCTTAAGGAATTAAATATTTTGGCAAATGCCAATGCTAAATGTCTATTTTTTTTTGTGTGGGGCAGAATAATTCAGAGAACTTTTTTTCTTCATTCATCAATGTGTAAAAGAAATGAAAGACTACTTAGACACTTCAACTATTTCAATCATGGTGAATGGATAAAAATATCGCTTAAGCTTTCTATGAGTCATTCTCATGAACCGTTTCTGCCTGGAAACTGCAGACACCATGTCTGAAAGTGGATCAGCACATTAGTCTTGTTTTTGCAGAGTGAATTTAATGTTCATGCTGCCAGCTAGGAATGATGACTCAAAATATTGGGTTACTGGAATTAAATTAAATTACCACATGATTTTATTTGTTCTGCAATATTATTGTAACATTAAAATTTATCATTTAGATTATTTATTCTAACATCATGCTTCTATTCCCTCTAGGTATCATTTGTGGCTCACATTGCAGGTGGTCTAGCTGGAATGACCATCGGTTATGTGGTTTTCAGCTGTTATAATCAGAAACTCTTAAAGGATGTCAGATTTTGGGTTTCAATTTTAGCATATGTTTCATGTGTGGTGTTTGCTATCATATTCAACATCTTCCTGTCTCCTGCTGCTTAAACAATAGAGCCGGAATGCTTTTTAAAATGTACAGTAACGCAGACAGATTATTCATCCAACACTCATGCCAAGAAACAACTTGCAGCTCCTTGAAGGGCAGTGGAACAAACACTTCCACAAACATTGCATAATGTAGAGATTTCCTTTTCACCCTTTGACACTGGCAGTGTTTGTAATGTTGACTTTAATGAATCATCATCTCTTACCAACTTGTGCTTTTTCTTGAATTTAAAGAAAAAAGAATATACAATATAGAGAATTGATAAGTTACATGGTGCAATGTTACAAATGTAACCTTCCTACAACTTGTCCTTCTTTTTGTTGTGTTGAAGTGTTTAAAATTTTATTGATCCCAGTGCTGAAATTACAATTTCTAATGTTATACAGATTCACACTTTTGAATGGATGAGCAGCAGACTGAATAATACACCCAGGCCTGATTCTCATGCCCACTTTAGGTATACAGAAGCGAAAGATAATTCAGCTCTGCAAACGCCACTTTTCAAAATGGCCCCCTACAATTCTGATGGTATGGATTTGGAGTTGTGCTGAGTGACCCAGGAGAGTCTAAGAGGCTCTGTCACCTTGTGTCCATCTCCTCATCCTCATGGCTCGTCATACCCCTCCTGCCATGTCATGCCTATCCATCTCTCAAAGCTCCCCACACATCCTGTAGAACTCTTAATGTTCATTTACATAGTCCCCTTTTGACACTATATTGCCCCCAAGCCACCCTATGCTCCTCTACCCATCTGCCATAGTCTCTTAAACTCCATTTGCCCCTATGCCTCCAATCATTCCAATGGCTATTAAATCCCCTCTTCCAACTTACGCCAACTCATAGCTCTCAACGTCACCTTTTATCCTTCCTTCTCTGAAAACTTTAAACCAAATGATCTTGTACAGTAATCTCAATGGCATGCATTTGTGAGATGTGAGCTGCTAGCTGTGGATAAAAATACACGGACATAAAACTGCAGGTTGTCAGTTCCCAAGAAGGGACACCACAGCTTTAGGCCTCAGAGACTTTAAACAATAAATGGGAAGACAGGTGGGAGCAACACACCAGCTGCTGTCAGAGCTAACCTGTCTGCAAGATGACAAAGGAAAGTTAATGCTCACGACTCCACAGAGGGGTTGTTATTCATTGAACCTCTATGCCTTGAGAGAAGTTGTGAAGACACCAGGGACATCAGACAGGGAGGATGATTGATATTCAAAAACCATCATGTTAGGAACAAATTGTAGCCTGTAGTACAATTTGACCTGATGGTGTGTACATGTCTTCACACTAATTGTATATTACAATTAGATAGGCATACCTAAATAGTGATTGGTCAGTTGTACTCATATGCTATGCATGATGTAAACCTAATCAATAGTAATGACTGAATTTAGATAATTTTACACCTCTTAATTGCTAAATGTTAAATTCTCATAAGTGAATTTAAAAATATAACTGACTCTAATCCTATATTCTGGGTCTCCATTGTGTTAGGTTTAGTTACTGTGGAGTACTTTGTTATAGCAAGCAATAAAGGCTGTTTTAAAAACTTCGAAGATCTCAGTCTGGTCAGTCTCTGCAGATGAGGGTCAGGGGATAGCAGGGCGACTATTAATTCCTGGAAATACCCACAGCATTCCCCATGGCAAAAATAAGTACTGCAGATGCTGGAAACCAGAGTCTAGATTAGAGTGGTGCTGGAAAAGCACAGCAGGTCAGGCAGCATCCGAGGAACAGGAAAATCGACGTTTTGGGCATTCCTGATGACATTCCTGATGAAGGGCTTTTGCCTGAAACGTCGATTTTCTTGCTCCTTGAATGCTGCCTGATTTCTGTGCTTTTCCAGCACCAGTCTAATCTAGACACAACATTCCCCATGCCAAGTAACCTGCTGTCCAGCATGGGTAAAACTCAGGAGCTAGGAAGATAGTGTCTATTAATGAACTCACTATTGGAATAAAAACTTTCACTTTTTAAAAATGTCAATATATTGAAATTCCTTCAACTAATCTCTATGTTAACAAACCTTTCCATTCAATAAGCAGTTAGAACTGTCCATCAAACTGTTCACTTGATAGGCACCCCATTGTAAAAGCATTGAGAAAGTATTCATGCAGGACAAAATTGTAATAGCCTTGTGTTAACAAGCACACTAAAATAATTGCAGCTTTTGTTTTTCACTCCATGCTTCGTTTTTATACAGTTCCTTGAGAACCTTGGCAATCCCAATTAATTTATGATCTTTTCATGCATAAGTATACCTTTTCAAAATCTTGAAAGATGCCTTACCCTCTTCAATGGATGGCTCGCCTCCAACAAAGGAACCTTACCAGATCCAAAGGTGTATCTCACCTCTCAAAAAGGAAATAGATATAAAATTTTCTGTTTGTCCTCACCCTGCTCCCTTTAACATTCATACTCCCATGCACCACGCAAGACAAAAATGAAAACCACACTCTATCCAGCAAAGCACTTTCATTCACAAGAACACATTTTGATACTTCTTGATAAGGGAATCAGGATTTATCTCCACACTCAAGCCTCTACATTCTAGGGTCTCCAAAATCCAATGGAGGCAACTGATAATTTAAATAGCCAGTTGAATGACTGATCAGCCCCAAAACTGAACCTGTGAAAATAAACACTGAGTTCAAGGAAAGGACTTGAGATTCCTGATGTCTTCTAGTATTTTAGTCACAATAGAGGCACATTGCATCAGAATGAAAATCAGGGCCCAGTATGACCAGATTGGACTAATTGAATTGAATAAAGTAAATATCGCAAATGTATTCACATTTTGATTTAAAACTATCAGTCACTTTATTCAGAACAGATTGCATCCCTATATAGTTTTACAGCACTATTTCCTGAACTACCATTGTTGTTCAATCTTTTTTCCTCTTAATGCTCTTCCAGTATTATGTTTATTTGAATTATCTCAGTGCACACTATAGGAATTGGTAGCTTGAACCCCAGGTTTCAATACATACACTCATCACGCTTTTGCAGATATTGGTTTTACTAAATTTTATTTGTCTAATTCATTTTATTTGTCTAATTTTTAGCTGTTTAAAATTTGATGTGTAATAAGTTAGGATTTTTAAAAATCATTCTTATAGAGTTGTGAACTTGAATTTAAAGTCTGTTGTTTAATTTAAAAAGGTTTTTGTATAGTTTTGTTGTTAAATGTTTAATGGAAAAAAGTTCTGATCAGCCACTTAGGACCTGTATTTTAATCTGTCTTGACTTGCCTCTTTGTGACATCATAGTTTCTTCAATTGACCTGTGTTCCTAGCAATCATTTGGTCCAAATTTGTGACACAATTTTCCTTTTGACACTTTTATTCATGTTAGACTGGACAGAGTCATTTTATTTTGCTTTCAAACTAAATCTGCTCCAGTCCACATTCTCTTCTAACAGTCTGAATACTACTGCATACATTTCATTTGTATTGTAACCATTTTAATGCAATTTGTTTGTACATTGTAATATGAGTTAATATTAAAATAATTGATTTACATGTACATATTTTGTTAGTAAATAAATATAATTATAGTGGGACAATGTTCCCAGAATGTTAAATGATTGGTGTATTTTGTAATGTTGGAAATATATTATACTCTGGATTCACTCAGTGTTTCCAGATAAAAGGGTAACAAGCCATTCTCAAGAGCAATTATGCAGAACTAATAAATGTTCATAAAAGGGCAGGTAATTGCCAATGACACCTACTAAATAAAAAATGTTATCAGACACTACGCATTTGTCAGTGGCAAAGTGAAGGGTGGTGCACATGAAACAGTAAATTCTTACAATGGGTTGCATTAGTGCAAAGCACGTGGTATACAGTTATTTTTAGGTTTTATTGTTTGATCACTATTCTAATTGGCACCTCACCTTCAGTGGTTTAAAATAGAATCATAGAGATGTACAGCTTGGAAACAGATCCTTCGGTCCAACCCGACCATGCCGACCAGATATCCCAACCCAATCTAGTCCCACCTGCCAGCACCTGGCCCATACCCCTCCAAACCCTTCCTATTCATATACCCATCCAAATGCTTTTTAAATGTTGCAATTGTACCAGCCTCCACCACATCCTCTGGCAGCTCATTCCACCCTCTGCGTGAAAAGGTTGCCCCTTAGGTCTCTTTTATATATTTCCCCTCTCACCCTAAACTTATGCCCTCTAGTTCTGGACTCCCCGATCCCAGGGAAAAGACTTTGTCTATTTATCCTATCCATACCCCTCATAATTTTGTAAACCTCTATAAGGTCACCCCTCAGTCTCTGACACTCCAGGGAAAACAGCCCCAGCCTGTTTAGCCTCTCCCTGTAGCTCAGATCCTCCAACACTGGTAACGTCCTTGTAAATCTTTTCTGAACCCTTTCAAGTTTCACATCTTTCCAATAAGAAGGAGACCAGAATTGCACACAATATTCCGACAGTGGCCTAACCAATGTCCTGTACAGCCGCAACATGACCTTCCAACTCCTGTACTCAATACTCTGACCAATATAGGAAAGCATTCCAAATGCCTTCTTCACTATCCTATCTCCCTGTGACTCCACTTTCAAGGAGCTATGAACCTGCACTCCAAGGTCTCTTTGTTCAGCAACACTCCCTAGGACCTTACCATTAAGTGTATAAGTCATGCTAAGATTTGCTTTCCCAAAATGCAGCACCTCGCATTTATCTGAATTAAACTCCATCTGCCACTTCCCAGCTCATTGGCCCATCTGGTCAAGATCCTGTTGTAATCTGAGGTAACCCTCTTCGCTGTCCACGACACCTCCAATTTTGGTGTCATCTGCAAACTTACTAACTGTACCTCTTATGCTCACATCCAAATCATTTATATAAATGACAAAAAGTAGAGGGCCCAGCACCGATCCTTGTGGCACTCCACTGGTCATAGACCTCCAGTCTGAAAAACAACCCTCCACCACCACCCTCTGTCTTCTACCTTTGAGCCAGTTTTGTATCCAAATGTCTAGTTCTCCCTGTATTCCGTGAGATCTAACCTTGCTAATCAGTCTTCCATGGGGAACCTTGTCGAATGCCTTACTGAAGTCCATATAGATCACATCTACTGCTCTGCCCTCATCAATCTTCTTTGTCACTTCTTCAAAAAACTCAATCAAGTTTGTGAGACATGATTTGCCACGCACTATCCCAAGTCAGTCCTTGCCTTTCCAAATACATGTACATCCTGTCCCTCAGGATTCCCTCCAACAACTTGCCCACCACCGAGGTCAGGCTCACCAGTCTATAGTTCCCTGGCTTGTCTTTACCACCCTTCTTAAACAGTGGCACTACACTTGCCAACCTCCAGTCTTCCGGCACCTCACCCGTGACTACAAATATCTCAGCAAGATGCCCAGCAATCACTTCTCTAGCTTCCCACAGAGTTCTCGGGTACACCTTATCAGGTCCTGGGGATTTATCCACTTTTAACCATTTCAAGGCATCCAGCACTTCCTCCTCTGTAATCTTTTGATGGATATTACTGATCTTGCATGTTCCACTTAACCAGAAAATTCAGATCTGATTCTTTTGTGACTCAAGAATTTGTCTTCTCTGCCTTTTGATTTCATTTATAATCCATAAGTGTTTATCAACTTGTTTACGTCTGGTAAGAAGCTTTTCTTACTCAGTAGCCCTTGTGAAATGAACTTATATTTTAATACCACGTCATTCCTCTTATCCTTTGCAACATTTTTACAGCTTTATATTTATGGCAAAATTACCAACTAATTTAAGTACAAATTTATTTTGAAAAGTAAGCAAGCCTACTTCTTGAAAATAATAAACAATGTTGGCAACATTTGTAAGGATTTTGGTATTAATATTCAATCATCTTACAATATTGCTGGCTAAGTAACGAGGACAATACTCTGAAATGTTGTTCCAATCTACATTTTACAAATCCTGATGATCCCTTCCATGATGAAGAGAAGGAGAGGAAGGAAGTGAAATCTTTAGCAAAGAAATGAGAGGAAAAATATGTGAGTTTCATGTGTGTGAGGGTGTATGATTTTACATGGATTACTGAGTCCAGTTCTGGCCACCCAGTTATCAACCTGGAGAGGGTTCAGAAGAGATTTATCAGGATGTTGCAGGGTATGGAAGGTTTAAGTTATAAAGAAAGGCTTGATAGGCTGGGACTTTTTTGACTGGACCGTAAGAGGTTGAGAGGTGATCTGCTGGAAGTTCATAACATAATGAGAGGTACAGATAGAGTTAATGGTAGTTGTCTTTATCCTAGGGTGTAGGATTTCAAGACTGGGGACACATTTTTTAGATGAGAGGAGAGAGATTTAAAAAAGACTTAAGAGGCAAGTCTTTCACACTGAGAGTGGTTGGATGTGGAATGAACTTCCTGAGCAAGTGGTGGATGGCAGGGACAACTACAACAATTAGATGCTTGGATAAGTACATGAATAAGAAAGGTTTGATATGGACCAGGAGCAGGCAGTGGTACTAGTTTAGTTTGGGATTTTGTTCAGCATGAACTGGTTGGAGCGAAGGGTCTGTTTCCAAGCTCTCTGATTCTAACTGTACAGAATAAGCCCAAAGATATTCCTGTCACTAACCCTGTGTCCGGCTTCCAGTTCAGTTATAGTATTCGGGATGGATGCTCTACAGCACCACAGTGTGGGTTAATATGGCATTTATCCTGTCATGTGGATAGGCAGATAATCCATTCCCAGGCATTGACCGATAATACTCCTGGAAAAAGCTAAAAGGGCAGATAGTACTACATTGCACTATTTTCACATTTTCGTAGTAATTATGAAGCACCTGATGAGACATTCCACTGATCGTGCTAGCAATATGGCAAGTTGAATTCTCCTTTAAATGTATGTGACTGTAATGATTAGCCTAATTTAGTCCATGATGCAAACATCGATGACATACGGTTCAAACCAGCAAGATTGATTCTTTTTCCCCTTTACACGGGACAATTTTCCATTACTTTGAGGACACAGTTTGGGTTGTTTGTGTAATTGGGCAAGATGTTAATGTTTCAGAATCAGAACATTTTAAAATAAAGATGGGATAACTGTGTCTGCATATAATTAAATGGCTTTGGTATGCTTTCTTTTATTGGTTAGAGTATTGAGTACAGGGGTTGGGAGGTCATGTTGTGGCTGTACAGGATATTGGTTAGGCCACTGTTGGAATATTGTGTGCAATTCTGGTCTCCTTCCTATCGGAAAGATGTTGTGAAACTTGAAAGCGTTGAGAAAAGATTGACAAAGATGTTGCCAGGGTTGGAGGATTTGAACTATAGGGAGAGGCTGAACAGGCTGGGGCTGTTTCCCTGGAGCGTCAGAGGTTGAGGGGTGACCTTATAGAGGTTTACATATGAGAGGCATGGATAGGGTAAATAGACAAAGTATTTTCCCTGGGGTCAGGGAGTCCAGAGCTAGAGGACGTAGCTTTAGGGTGAGAGGGGAAAGATGTAAAAGAGACCTAAGGGGCAACTTTTCACACAGAGGGTGGTACGTGTATGGAATGAGCTGCCAGAGGATTTGGTGGAGGCTGATACAATCGCAACATTTAAAATGTATTTGGATGTGTATATGAATAGGAAGAGTTTGGAGAGATATGGACCAGGTGCTGGCAGGTGGGACTAGATTGGATTGGGATATCTGGTCGGCATGGACGGGTTGGACCGAAGGGTCTGTTTCCATGCTGTACATCTCTATGATTCTATAATTCAGAATGTTGAAATTACTCTAATGTTTTTCTTCTATTGTTTTTGAAATGGAAACAAAGGGCAGCTAACAGACTGTTTTTAATGTACAAAGTCTATTCCAATTTAGGTGCCTTTGATCCAAGTACCTCTCTTCCAAGCTTTACTCGTAACCAGCTTTAGCCAGCATCATTCTACTGTGATAACAAATAAAAATGAATATGCTGGAGAACTCAATAGGTCTGGTAGGGTCTGTGGAGCCAGGAACAGAATTAACATTTCTCGTTCAGAGCAAGAGTCATATTGACTTAAAACATAACTCTGTCTCTGAGAGAGCTGCTGAGTTTCCTGTTTTTATTTCAGATCTCAAGCACCTGCAATATTTTATTTTGGCGTCATTCTTGCTCTGGCTATTTTAATGGCACCATACTGTAGCTACATTCAATTGCAACTAAACCACATTATGGCAAATTTACAATTGTTCATGTAATTTATCACTGATGGTTAGTAATCGATCACTGGATGAAAGTTGGTTATTTATGTAAATAAAAGGGTTTTGATTTAAATCACCCACAGGTGTGCTGTAAATGCAAGACAATTAAATAGAAAATCATTATCTATTGTATAGAATACTGCACAGCCTGGCTAATCAGTCTATCAAAAGTTAAGGAGAAATTATCACCTCCACAAACAAAATTGCTGTTAGCTACCAGGCATCAATATCTGGCCTGACCTAGCCCCAAAATAAAATTACAAAAATTCGTTAATTAAAACATCTCTGGGACAAATGGACATTCTATAAAATGATGGATTATTTAGAGATAATCCAAAAAGATCTACAAAAGGAGGACAACCATAAAGACTGTAAACAAGAGATAACACTAATTTTATACTGAGAAAATAAACAACATCCTTGAGAAGTGGAAGTTTCCATTCACCAAGCCCCACGATTATGGTAAATTAAATTTGGACAATATAACTAATTTCACAAGATGAACAACATGTTGAGGTTGTACAGGTGTTATGGACTAGGCCAGACCCCCTCAAAATATTTTAAGAAGGTAGCCTAGACCCGAACATTTCCTTATTTTAAAGGCAGGTGTGATGGTGGAATTCCAGGTGCAATGCAACTGGTGAAGCCACTCAGCTTTAAGCAAAACAGAACTTATTTAAACGCGACAGTTGAACAAAAGAACACAGAATTTAAAATAACAACTATTAGAAAATTAACTGAGTTAGTAAATGCTTCCCGTGTCTGCGTGGGTTTCCTCCGGGTGCTCCGGTTTCCTCCCACAGTCCAAAGATGTGCAGGTTAGTGAATTGGCCATGCTAAATTGCCCATCGTGTTCAGGGATGTGTAGGTTAGATAGATTAATCAGGGGAAATGTAGAGTAATTAGGGTAGGGGAATGGGTCTGGTGTGGTGGGTGTGGACTTGTTGGGCCAAAGGGCCTGTTTCCACACTAGGGATTCTATGATACACAAACTTAATTAAGGAACTGTTCCAAACCATTAACGTCCCATAAATAAAAATGCCTTGGCAAAAAGGTAAATTGAAACTCAGATTCTAACAGGCAGGAGGGAATAGCATCCGAAGAGACACAGAGAGAAAAGTCAGTCAGGAATCATTTTCTGAAGCTTGCAATCTTCCTGGACTCCTGCGTCTTGTGACTGCCATAACTAAACCAAACTAAAATAAACCTGACCTGGGAGAACTGGCCACTCCCCTGCCATTGTTAAACTACGCTCTTCTGAGACCCCTCAGCACCTCTACCTTTACGATCTCTCTTAAAAAAAACAAGAAGAAAATAATCTTGTTAAAGTGATGCATTCTCACACAGGATATTGGTTAGGCCTCTTCTGGAGTACTGTGTCCAGTTCTGGTCACCCTGCTATAGGAAAGGATATTATTAAATAAAAGAGGGTTCAGAAGCGATTTATCAAGATATCGCTGGGTATGGAAGGTTTGAGTCATAAAGAAGAATGGATAGGCTGGGACTTTTTTCACTGGAGCATAGGAGTTTGAGAGGTGACCTTATAGACGTTCATAAAATCATGAGGGGTTTAGATAGAATTAATGGTAGTTGTCTTTTCCCTAGGATGGGGGATTTCAAGACTAGGGGGCACATTTTTAAGGTAAATGGAGAGAAGTTTAAAAAAGACATGAGGGCACATTTTTTACACAGAGGATGGTTCAGATGTGGAATGAACTTTCTGAGGAAATGGTGAAGGTGGGCATAATGACAATGTTTAAAAGATATTTGGATAATTACGTGAATATGAAAGATTTGGAGGGATATGGGCCAAGCACAGACAGATGGGACTAGTTTAGTTTGGGATTATATTCAACATGGACTGGTTAGATCGAAGGGTCTGTTTCCAAGCTGTATGACTCAATAGATGAAGCTCATTTTCCAACTTTAGTTTCTATATCTGATCAAACTTATGAGGGTAGGATTTCTGCTAAGGACAGCTAGGGGGAAACACCTGTTTTTATTTTTCCTCTTTCAATCTATTTGCATAGTCCACAGAAACACTTAGCACAGGCCACATGCCTTGAATTATCTGCTTCAAAATTACGAGAAAAGTCAATTCACATCCACAGACTTATCATCCTCTAATCTGAATCAGTCAGCAGAAGGCTGTCTGACTGGCACTTTCACCTCCTATTTGGCACTGCAAGAAGAATCTTTCGAATCGGAAGTGATATGGTCTGTGAGCTTATACCAAGAGGACGAGGTTGTGAACATGCAGCATTTGCTTTGTACATGTTATGTATTTGCTGGTGTGCTGTGTCTTATATATCGAATTTGCCTCAGAGCAATACAGGGATGACATCATTTTCACAATTTGGGCAGAGTTTTGAGGTATATGTTTGTGATGGGGCTGTGTTGATCGGATTGCTGAGGTCTCTGTCTGTATTCCTTGGTCTTGAACCGGATGGGAAAACTATGTCAGTAACCCTGAATCCAAGACGTACTGCTTTGAAACCTCTTCAAATTTCACAGATAGATTCAATCTGAACTACCAAACTTGTGACCCTTTTCAAACTTAAGTCATAATTTTCTATGAGAAAATATTTCCTAGTTCATGGACTTGAAGTCTTTTCAGTTAATTGATCGTTAATTTTTTAATGAGCTGTTGTGGCAATTTTAGATGCAGAAACTTCACCATCCAGCCCTGTCCAGCTGCCACGCTGTTTGGAGCTTCCCAGAGCTGGGAGATTCTATATGATCAAGGTCTACATCCAGGGAAGTTACCTGAGTTGAACTGAGAAATAAGAAAGGGATGAGCACCTTATTGGATGTGTACTATAGAACATGCCACCTCCTCCTCCCCCTCCCCCCCCCCCCCCCCCCCCAATTATCAACAGGAAATTGAGAAACAAATTTGTAAAGAGATCTTACTTATCTATAAGAAATATAGAGTGATTATGATAGTGGATTTTAATTTTCTAAACACTGGCTGGGGACTGTCATAGTGTTAAGTGCTGGGATGGAGAGGAATCTGTTAAGTGTGTACAAAAACATGTTCTGATTCAGTATGTGGATGTACTGACTAGAGAAGATGCAAAACTTGACCTCCTCTTGGGAAATAAGGCAGGGCAAGTGCCTGAGGTGTCGATGGGGGAGCACTTTGGGGCCAGCAACCATAATTCTATTATTTTTAAAACAGTGATGCAAAAGGATAGACTGGATCTAAAAGTTAAAGTTCTGAATTGGAGGAAGACCAATTTTGACAGTATTAAGCAAATGTTGATAAGGGGCAGATGTTCACAGGTAAAGTGATGGCTTGAAAATGGGAAGCCTTCAGAAATTAGGTCATGGGAGTCCAGAGACAGTATGTTCTTGTGAGGGTGAAAGGAAAAGCTGGTAGGTGCAAGGAATGCTGGATGATTAGAGAAATTGAAGTTTTAGTCAAAAATAAGAAGGAAGCATATGTGAGATACAGAGAGCAAGCACCGAGTGAATCCCCAGAGTACAAAGGCAGTAGGAGTATACTTAAGAGGGAAATCAGGAGGGCAAAAGATAGTTTGGTGAAATAGGGCTAAGGAGAATCCAAAGAGAATACATTATGGACAAAAGGGAGAGAATAGAGCCCTTTACAGATCAACAAGGCAACCTATGTGTGGAATCTCAGGAGAAGGGGGGAGATACTAACGAGTATTTTGCATCAGTGTTTACTGTGGACGAGGATATAGAAGCCAGGGACCATGGGGAAATAAATAGCGACATCTTGAAAAATGTCCATATTACAGAGGAGGAGGTGCTCGATGGCTTAAAACACATAAAGGTGGATAATTCCACAGGATCTGATTAGGTGTACCCGAGAACTCTATGGGAAGTTAGGGTAGCTTGGCTGATGGGCCCCTTGCTAAGATATTTGTATCATCGATAGCCATAGCTGAGATGTCAGAAGACTGGAGATTGGCTAATCTGGTGCCACTATTTAATAAAGGTGGTAAGAAAAAGCCAGAGAATTATAGACCAGTGAGCCTGACATCAATGCTGGGCAAGTTGTTGAAGGTACAGGATTACATGTATTTGGAAAGGCAAGGATTGATTAGGGTTAGACAACATGGCGTTGTGCGTGGGAAATTGTGTCTCACTGGCTTGATTGAGATTTTTGAGTAGGGAACAAAGAGGATTGATGAGGGCAGGCGTGATCTATATGGACTTCAGTAAGGCATTTGACAAGGTTCCTCATAGTAGATTGGTTAGTAAGGTTAGATCACATGGAATACATTGAGAACTAGCCATTTCTGGCTTGAAGGTGGAAGATGGTGGTGGTGGAGGGTTGTTTTTCAGACTGGAGGCCTGTGACCAGTGGTGTTCCACAAGGATTGGTGCTGGGTCCTCTACTTTTCATCATTTATATAAATGATTTGGATGTGAACATAGGAGGTATAGTTAGTAAGTTTGCAGATGACACCAAAATTGGAGGCGTAGTGGTCAGCGAAGAAGGTTACTTCAGATTACAACAGGATCTTGATCAGTTGGGCCAATGGGCTGAGTGAGGAGTGGCAGTTGGAGTTTAATTTAGACAAAAGTGAGGTGCTGCATTTTAGAAAAGCAAATCAGAGCAGGACTTGTACACTTAATGGTAAGGTCCTAGGGAGTGTTGCTGAACAAAAAGACAATGGAGTGCAGGTTAATATTTCCTTGAAAGTGAAGTCACAAGTAGACAGGATAGTGAAGAAGGCATTTGGTATGCTTGCCATCATTGGTCAGTGCATCGATAATAAGAGTTCAAAAGTCATATTGCAGCTGTACAGGACATTGGTGAGGCCACTTTTGGAATACTGGTTGTAATTCTGATCTCCCTGCTGTAGGAAAGATGTTGCAAAACTTGAAAGGGGTCAGAAAAGATTTACAAGGATTTTGCCAGGATTGGAGGGTTTGAGCTATAGGGAGAGGCTAAATAGACTGGGATTATTTTCCCTGGAATGTCAGAGACTGAGGGATGATCTTATAGAGGTTCATAAAATCATGAGGGGCATGGATAGGGTAAACAGACAAAGTATTTTCCCTGGGGTGGGGAGTCCAAGGGCATAGGTTTAGGTTGAGAAGGGAAAGAGAAAAAGAGACATAAGGGGCAACTTTTTCAGGCAGACAGTCATGTGGTGTATGGAGTAAGCTGCCAGAGGAAGTGGTCGAGGCTGGTACAATTACAGCACTTAAAAGGCATCTGGATGGATATATGAATAGGAAGGGTTTAGAGGGATATGGGCCAAGTGCTGGCAAATGGGACTAGATCAGTTTAGGATATTTGGTCAGCATGGACAAGATGGACCAAAGTGTCAGTTTCCATGCTCTACAGTTCAGTGACTCAGTAATTTGAATCATATCCTACATGGAACGTGAGAGACGAGAGTCAGATATGATTCTTTTGAAGGGCAGCTGCAGCAATGAGACACCAGATCCAGCACTGTTCCACGGGCTGTCCATGGATAGCTTGGGAGTTCAACAAGGACTAGGGAGGGGAACTGGGGTTGGGGAGGAACTGGTTCAGCAGTAGCACCATCATTTGAGCACTACGTCCCAGCTTCAGGAAGGGTCCCTCCCCAGACAGTGCAGCAGTTGGACAGGGCTGGATGGTGAAGCAGCAACAGCTGGCAAGCGTGGTGAAGCAGCAAATGTCAAGGAGACCTACCCTGCAGTCACTGGCAGGGAGCAGAAACTCTGCTTCGTCAGTGATGCGTGTGCAGACACTTCCTGCAGCTTGATGTGGCCAGCTAGTATCACAGGTCACATCTGCACATGTACTGGCAGCTATGTTTGCTGTTCTGTTTCTGTACTCTCAGACCGATTCCAGGTTTGCTTCCAGAATCTTCTCAACAGTATCACTTACTTACGCTTGCTATAACACCAACCATTAGCTAAAACAATCAGACACAGACCTGATGTTGCTTCAAATATATAAAAAGGAAGGGAGAAGCAATAGTGAACATAAGCTTCTCAGATAAATAAAAATGGAGAACAAGGAGATGGCATAATCACAGAATCACAGAAATATAGAAAATAGGAGTAGGATTAGGCCATTCAGCCCTTCAAGCTGCTCTGCTATTCAATATGATCATGGCTGATCATCCAACTCAGTATCCTGTTCCTGCTTTCTCCCCATACGTTTTGATGCCTTTAGCCCTGAGAACTATCTGTAACTTCTTCTTTAAAATATTCAATGTTTTGGTCTCAACTGCTTTGTATGGCAGCAAAATTCATAGGCTTACCATTCTCTGGGTGAAGAAATTTCTTCTCATCTCACTCCTTATTTGCAGACTGCATACCAGCAGGATGTGATCTGTGATTCCAGACTTCCCAGTCATCCAAACACCCTTCCTGCATTTACCCATGTCTAGTCTTGTAAAATTCTATTGGTTTTTACGAGAACCACCTTCACTCTTCCATGAAAACAATCCAAGTCAATCCAATTGCTCTTTATAGTCTGCCCTGCCATCTAGAAATCAGTCTGGTTGAATAAGTTATACAAATTCTTATGGTTGAGAACAATATTAACATTCTACAATACTAAACAATGAAATGCCTAAATGGGGTGAGGAGGGGTAGGGGTGATAAAAACAATGGCTATGACTTGAGAAAATGTATCAGGGAAACTAATGGGGCTAAAAACCAAAAGGTTTTCTGATCTGATGGGTTGCTTCCTAGGGTTTTAAAGGAAGTTGCTGCAGAGATAGTGGATGAACTGGTAGTAATCTTTCAAGAATCCTTAAATTCTGGTAAAGTTCCAGAAGATTGGAAAAGTGCCTTTTATTGAAAAGGGAGAGAAACAAAACAGGTAACTACAGGCCAGTTAGCTAAACATCTGTTGTTGGGTAAATGTCAGTCATAAAGAACATAACAGCAAAGCAGTTAAAAACACATAATATAACCAGGTAAAGTCAGCAATGCTTTATGCAGGGGAAATCATGCCTGATAAATTTACTAGAATTCTTTGTGAAGGTAGCAAGCAGGGTAGACAGAGTGGAACCAGTCAATTTAATGTATACAGATTTCCAAAAGACATTTTATAAGGTACTATAAATAAGGTTACTTTCAAAAATAAGAGCTCATTGAGTTGGGGATAGTATATTAGCAAGGATTAGTGCATTGGCTGTCGAACAGAAGATGGAGAGTCGGGATAAAGGATGACAACCCGTAACTGGTGGAGTGCCACAGGGATCAGTGCTGCAGCCACAAATATTCACAATATATATTTACGACTTGGATGATAAAAATGAATGCATTATAGTCACACTTGGAGATGTCACAGAAATAGATGGGAAGAATTATTGAAGATAATGCAAGGAGTCTACTGAGGGATATAGTTAAGTGAATGGGCAAAGCACTCACAAGCATCCACTCCCTCCACCACTGACGCTGAGTAGCACCAGTGTATACTATCTACAAGATGCACTGTAGAAATTCACCAAAGATCCTCAGACAGCACCTTCCAAATCTACAACCAGTTCCATTTAGAAGGACAAGGGCAACAGATATATGGGAACACTACCACCTTCAAGTTCCCCTCCAAGTCTTGGAAATATATCACTGTTCTTTCACTGCTGCTGGGTCAAGATCCTGGAATTCCCTCCTTAAAGGAATTGGAGGTCAACTCATTGCAGGTGGGCTGCAGTGGTTCAAGAAAGTAGCTCACTATCAACTTCTCAAGGTTAATTAGGGACGGGCAATAAATGCTCGACTCCCACGGTAAATGAATTTTAAAAAAGACTGGGCAGACGGAATGTAATGTGGGAAAATGTGAGATTTCGCACTTTAGCAGGAAGAATGGAAGAACTGAGTACCGTTTACATGGGAAAAAGATTTCAGAAAGCTGCAGCATAGTTGGATTTGGAGGTCCTGGTACATGAATCACAAAAACCTAGTATTCAGGTCCAAGGAAGACAAATGGAATGTTGATCATTATTTCAAGAGGAATTGAATGTAAATAAGGGAGATCCTGCTGAAACTATACAAGGCATTGGTCAGATTGCAGCTGGAACACCGTGAACAGTTTTGGTCCCCATATCTAAAGAAACATTTAGTGGCATTAGAAGCAGTCCAGAGAAACTTCACGAGTTGGATCCTGAGTATGGAGGGACTTTCTTATGAGGAGAATGAGTAGGTTGTTCAAGGATTCATTGGAGCTTAGAAGAATAAGATGTGATGTTATTGAAACATAGCAGATTACTAAGAAGGTTCACAGTGTAAATATGGAGAGGTTGCTTCCCCTTGTGGGAGAGACTGGGATTGCAGAGTAAAGGGGCCCCTATTTAACACATAGATGAGAAGGACATTTTTCTCTCTGATAGTGACTCTGGAATTCTTTACTGCAGAAGGCTGTCAAGGCTGTTGTGCTGTACATCTCCATGACTCTATAATATTCAAGATTGGGGCAGACAGATTTCTAATCATTAATGAAATCAAGGGTTGTATGGAGAAGGCAGGATAGAGCTGAGGATTATCAGATTGGCCATGATCTCGTGGAATGGCAGAGCAGACTCGATGGGACAAATGGCCTACTTCTGCTCCTTGTCCTACAATCTTAGTAGAAGCAGGCCTAAAGAGGTAGGAGGTGGTGAGGCTGAATTAAGCAAGAGGGGGAAGGGGGATGCGGGAAGTAGAATAGATGAGTGCAGTGGCTGGATAGTGAGGGGATAGTGAGGCTGGTGTCCTGGAGGCAAGGAGTAAGCCCAGAGTCCTGGTACTGTGGATTAAGTAGATTGCAAAGTGTGAGGAGTGTTGCAAAGGGGAGTGATAGGGTGCAAAGGGGATGGGAACTATAGAGCGGAGAGGGGTCTTACAAAGAGGAAAGGGATTGAAAAGTATGGAAAGGGACTATAAAGGAGGGATCTGACTTCAAAAGGGTAAGACAGCAGCTGTACAGTGGAAGATGGATTGCAAAGTAGGGAGACAGTGGCTGCAAAGTAAGAGGACTGAAAGGGGGAGACAGCTTTAAGCATTTCAACAAAGGCAAGGCAATGAAATCCTTGTAAATTAATGTTGAATCTCTTGTTTTAGTCTGCAAATGTTCAGGAGTTACAATATGAGGGAACTTCAGTCGACACAAATGTACTGAATACTGTTGATTGAATAATTGAATACTGAATGGTTTTATTTTATAAGGATTTGCTTTATGTGTTACTGCAACTTCATGTATCTTACAGATTGTGAATTATATGAGGTGTAGTGACTGTGTTAAAGACAAATATGCAATTGTTTACCTGTGACCTCACCACTCTGTGGCAAGTATGGTAAGAGAGATCATTTTTTGTGCATGGTACTTTCTCTCAGTAAGTTTATTTTTAAAACTTTTTTTGCTAACTTTTGACTGTTCTCTAGTGGAAATTTAAATATTGCAGTTTGGAGGAGATGAATATTTTCCTCGAGTGTTGTGGCATTTAGTTTAATGGAGGTTTGATCGTTATTGAGGTTATTTATGAATCCTTCTAATTTGGCTTCTGTGTGGGTCCACATATACCAAGACAAGTACAGAAGGTCACTTCACTATGTCATTATGTAACCTAATAAATTAGTTAATGAGATCCAAAACCTTGAAAACCAAAATGTAGCTCCCAAAAATCAAAAAGTATCCTTTAAATAAAACTTTTAAGATGAACCATCAAAAAAAAATGATTCCTGCTCTATTGAAAGCTTTGATTATGAACCATGCAGTATTTGCAATGTGAGACCGTGGGTCATGGACAGTGCAACATTTTGTGGTTATGAGGCATATAGCATTTGCACAATGAGGAGTAAGTTGTGAGCAATGCATGTTTTCACTATGAGCTGTGGTTTATAAGCCATGCAGTGTTACTGTGTGAGTGCGTTGGCTTTGAACCTTGCAATGTTTGCACTGGAGCCCATCTTCTGGTGATGAATGGATTGTGCACTCCATTAGAACACATACAATGCAGCATTTGGATGGTTAATGTTACAGTTTTGATTGCAACACAAAATACAGCCCCCCAATGTGGGAGGAGGGTGGAGCAAGTCAGCAGCAATAACAAAGTAGACTGGGCCTAAGGGAGGAGGGCAGCCGGCTAGAAATCAGGTAATTGTTGGCTCTTCCTTCTGTGTTTATTTTCATTTGAATCAGAAGATGTTAATAGACTGGAAGAGTATTGTTCAGAAATTAATTTTTAAAATATTTAGCATCCAAATTAATTCATTAAATAGAAAAGAAAGATAGCTGGCTAGATGCTGTGTTGCAGCTGTGGTTTGTGGGAGCTAGGAGAAAGTGAGGACTGCAGATGCTGGAGATCAGAGCTGAAAATGTGTTGCTGGAAAAGCGCAGCAGGTCAGGCAGCATCCAAGGAGCAGGAGAATCGATGTTTCGGGCATAAGCCCTTCTTCAGGAGTGTGGTTTGTGGGAGCTAGTGACGCCAGTGTGATCCACAGTGACTATACCTGGAGCAAATATTGGCTACTAAGGGAACTTTAGCTCAGAGGAGATGGGCTGGAGTCCGAGCTGTGAATACATACATCAGGAAGGGGAGGGAGGGAGGGACCTGGGCACTTTTTCAGTAGGCAGTCCTACGCCTTGGATTGATGCCATCAAATTTGAGCTGTGGTCAGGGACAGGAGGGTGTGACTATGAGAGAGGAAGTCTGGAGATCTTGATTTAACTTTGAAGAAGCCTTAGGTCTGTTCCCTTATCCAGTAAGTCAAGGGTTCTTGCTTCCAGTGTGGATGTGAGCACAGACCATCACAGGGATGAGTGGACTGACCAAAATATCATGGTACAGAATTCCATTCAAGTAAGGATGGAGGCTGGAGGGGGAGGGGAATATAGTAATGATAAGGGATCATGCAAAGATTGTTGAGGGAGAAAAGAGTTCTGACTCATGGGGCACTGGCACCAGCACTGGGGAAAAAAGAGACATTTTCTGGTGAGACAGGCTTCATCTGAACCATGGTGGGACTAGTCTCCTGGCAAATCACAAAACTCAAATTGTAGATAGAATTTTAAGCTAATTCATTAGGGGGGAAGAATCAATTAAGAGAAGTTTAAAATTCAAAAAGAAGTGGGAGTGGAAATGTGCGGGGAAGTGAAGAGGTGAACAATAATCAAACAGGAAGGACTATAAAGAGGTAAGTGAAGCAAACTGGAACTAGATTAAGGGTTTGGAACCAGCTGGATCTTGTTGTCTATGAGATCTTTGATTAGGGTTGTTAACCTAGGCCAGTCAGGAAGGCCCTGCTGACCAGCATTACCAGGAGACGGGTTTGGAGTTCGACCACTTTTCCCTGTAAATTGATTGTATGGTTGGGTTTGGGGTCTAGGTTTGCCATCGCCATTTATCTGTAAATTGTTGTTTACTGTTAATTGTTTTGCATTTTGTACAGTTTTAATAAAAAAGACCTAAGGGGCAACCTTTTCATGCAGAGGGTGGTACGTGTATGGAATGAGCTGCCCGAGGATGTGGTGGAGGCTGGTACAATTGCAACATTTAAGAGGCATTTGGATGGGTATATGAATAGGAAGGGTTTGGATGGATATGGGCCAGTTGCTGGCAGGTGGGACTAGATTGGGTTGGGATATCTGGTCGGCATGGACATGTTGGACCGAAGGGTCTGTTTCAATGCTGTACATTTCTATGATTATGACTCTATAACCAGTAGATTTAGAATCTCCTCAGTTCAGGGGATTGACTCCGATTTGGCTGGCTACAGCCAGTGTACTGTGCACAAGTAAACAAAGCCTCTGTGTAGTTCTTTCAGGAATAATGATTAAAAAGTCAAAGCTTAAATAGAAATAAATGAATACGACTTGAGAGCTATAACAAAGATGTGATTGCAGAATGACCAGGACTGAGAACTCAGTATTCAAAAGTATTCAACATTTCAGGTGAATAGACAAAAGTGAAACAAACGTGAGGTAACTTTGTTAACAAATAAAGCTGTTGGTGCAGTGGTGAGGAGTGATATCGGTCCAATAAAGTGTGTTGTGTAAATTGTTTGGGTGAAAATAAGAAATAACAAGAGAATTGGGTGGGAGTCATCCACAGGCACCCCCTTTGCAGAACAAATCATCAACGGAAAATAATGGAGGCATGCAGGAAGGACATTACATTTGTTATGGATGATTTTAATTTGCATATTGACTGGACAAATCAGATAGTCAAAGGTGACATGGACGATCAATTTGTAAAGTACATCAGTGATTGTTTCTTAGAGAAGTAGATTGCAGAAGTTAACTGGGAACAGACTGTTTGAGATGGAACAATGTATAACAAAGTAGGACTAATAAGATATCTCATAGCTGAACATTTCTCTAGATTGTAGCAATCACAACATGGTAGAATTTCAAGTGCAGTTTTATCGAAAACAACTGGGAGGAGGGGGTGTTCAACCAGTGCCTTCAACTTAATTAAGAGCACTTGCAGAGGTATGAAAGAATAGCCTAAAGCAAACTGGCAAAGTAGATTGGGAAAATAGTCTGGAAATGTCAATGGATTCGCAGTGGCAAACATTGCCATGTTGCTTGGCAAAAAAATATTCTGATTAAAGAAGGACTCAGTGGGAAGGATGAACCACCCATGATTAATAAAGGTGGTCAAGAGGAGGATCCAATCAAAAGCTAAGGCACCTTGTATGGTATGAACTGCCTGCTCTGCATGCCAAAAGTCTTCACTGTACATGTGACAATAATAACTCAAAACAAAAATAGGGGCAAAAATTAATGATAGGGAATTATTTAGGAACTAGAAGAAGAAGACTAAAAAGCTAATAAAAGGGAAAAAATGATTATGAAGCTAAATTGGCAAGAAATATAAAAATAAACAGCAAGTGCTGCTATAGGTATATAAGCGTAACTAAATTGAATATGGGATACTTGGAGGATACAAGTGAAACATTAATAACAGGGTACAAGGCAGTTAGTTTAAACCAATGTTTTCATGGTGGATAACACTGTAAATATCCCAAAATATCTCAAAATGAATACGATTAAGCCTGGAAAGAGAGTACGTGGGGTAGATGTTTCTACTAGTAAGAGAGACTAGGACCTGAGGCTAGAGCATCCAATTGAAGGGACGACACTTTAGACCTGAGATGAGGAGGACTTTCTTCAGCCAGAGGGTGATCGATCTATGGAACTCATTGCCAGAGAAGGTGGTGGAGGTCAAGTCACTGAATATTTAAGACAGAGATAGCTAGGTTCTTGTTTGGTAAGGGAATCAAAGGTTACAGGGAAAAGGCAGGAAAATGGGGTTTGATGTTTGAATGGAAGGCTAGATTTGATGGGCTGAATGGCCTAATTCTGCTCCTATATCTTATAGCTCTAAGGTCTTCAGCAGCTGAATTACCACTGCTCTTCTATTTCTTACTTTTTATGAATGCAGTAGTAGAAGATTCAATTGCTGTCATGCAAATTCAGATTGTTGCCATCAGTGGTTGTGGATTAAAGATTGCAAAGTCGCTTCAGTGTCACAGCAACCCAGCAATCTGAGCTCCAAACGATTATTGGGATTACCGAGATATCACAGAGGAGTGGCAGTGTCTCCTTTGAGCATAAACTTAACTGTAGTCTCTCAGAAAGAGGATCTTCATCCTCCTCCCTCCTTATTGCCCTTTTGTTGCTCATCCAGCATCCAAAACCAGCTGAGAAAGTGCCATTCACAATCAGGCCTTAAAGCTGCTCAAGGTCACCCATCGAACCCTTTTATGATCTGTTTTACTGAAAATCAGCAGCTTTCCACCAGTGATGTTATAATCACTAGGGTCACATTACATTGAGGCACTCAGACTGGAATAGACAAACAAAACAGATCCTACAGAAAAGTATAAGAATCATTAACGAATGTTTTGTATGCAAAATGCATGATTATGAATTTGGCTTGGCATGTTTAATTTGTGGTAGACTTTAATTCTGCGTTGTGACCAATTGGATGCCTGGACAGCCAGTGACAGGAATGAGGAATTGAGGGTTTGTAACTGATATCACAACTATTTGAGATTTCATTGACAGCTGGACCAGAAAGGAGGTTTCTCGTTTGTTTCCTTCTATTTTCATTTTGTTCCTCCTCCTCTGGCTAATCAGCACATCACTAGTCTGCTCCACCTCATCCCTTTGACGCCAAGGCTCATGTTGTATGCAAGCTGCACACATGCCTGTGCATTTGAATACTGGAAGCATTGACTGTGCTGTCAGTGGAAAGCTGTTTTCAGTCAATAACCACCTGGGTTGTGCTGTGTTGACTTATACAGATGGTACAGCCCCAGAATGAAGATATCATGACTTCTGTCAGGATATCAGGAATTTACCTGCATGATTTTCTGCCAATGGTCACACCCCAGCAGGATACTGAGAGAATGGAATTCCATTTGCCTTCAGTATGGGGCAGAGTTCGCATGTAGCATTTAAAATACAATGAATGTATCATCAAATTTACTATGCCGCACTAAAACTCCTGCCAATAGTAATTGAAGGTGCATGTTCACTCTGCCTGCTTATCCCTGGCAGGTAGGAATGAAATGTCGATATCTCTGACTGAGCAGTGA
Source organism: Chiloscyllium punctatum (assembly GCF_047496795.1). Classification (NCBI taxonomy): domain Eukaryota; kingdom Metazoa; phylum Chordata; class Chondrichthyes; order Orectolobiformes; family Hemiscylliidae; genus Chiloscyllium; species Chiloscyllium punctatum. Next base: position 31,166,651 of record NC_092765.1, read on the forward strand.
ACTTCAGGGACCTCCTTTGCACCAAATTGGGCAGACTTTGTAAATATCTCCATCTCCAATCTGGAAGAAGCCAGGTGAGTTAAAATTGCCACAGTCAACTTCACAATCATTGTTGTACTCTCTGTCCTGCCCTGAAGTAGTAATATGGCTGCAGTAAATAGCAGATTTCTGTGAAGACATCCTTACTGGAACTTAAGACATTGTTCCTTACTGAGCTTCAGATGGCAGAATTGCTCACTAAACACCCTCTATGCATATATGGCTTCCTGCTGAGAGTTTTCTCATTCTCCTCCTCTTCTCATTCCTGATCCCTCTTCTAATGCTTGTTGTGCTCTATGTGAGTTCTCCTTATTCTCCCTGCTAAGTTTTATTTCAAAAGGAATGGCTACAGGTGCACCCATGTCTGGCCATAAGCAGTTTGCAACAGAAGCGTTGAAGTCAACAAAACATCCTTCAACACCTGGTACACTAATCCCAGAAGTCTATTGCAACTTGAAATGACTGTATAAAGCACCTAACACCTTTGGAATTGTAGAAACAGATAAAAGAAAAACTACTTAGCCACAATTGCTTATAATCTCTTTAATTAGCACTGGTGGGGGAGGGCTTCCTTGGGCGGAATGCATGTTCAGTTGTACAACTTGAAGAGAGGGCATTAGCTGGAGCATTAATTTCTGAAATAGTGCTGCTCACATCAAATAAACATAGAAACTAGGAGCAGGAACAGGCTTTCAGCACTTCAAGCCTGCTCTACCAATCAATAGATTTGTGGCTGACATTTATTCCCCATGCTATATTCCAGCTTTCTCCCCATACTACTTGATACTTTTAAAATCTATAAATGTATGGTTCATTTTTGAATATATTCAGTGAACTGAGCTCCACAGCCTTCCATGATGGAGAATTCCATAGATTCACCACTCTTTAAGTAAATATATTTTTTCTTATCTCAGTCCTAAATCTCAGACCCCATGTTCTGAGATTGAGATCTCTATTTCTTGACTCCCTAAGTAGGGAACACATCCTTCCTGCATCTAGTGTGTCCAGACCTGTTAGAATTCTATATATTCCAATCATTTCACCTCTCACCCTTCTAACACTAGTGAATAGAAGCCCAGATGAACCAATCTTTCTTCATTGAATAATTCTACCATCCTTGGTATCAGCCTACTGAACCTTGGACATTTCCTATGTCAAGTGCACTCTTTCTTAGCTAATGAGTTCAAAGCTTCCCACAATATATCAGGTGTTATCTCATCAAGACCCTGTAAAATTAAGACATCCCTAGGCCTAAATTCAAATTCAAATACTCTTGCAAAGAAGGCCAATATATCATTTGTTTGGTGCACCATTTGTATATCCACATTTCCCAATGTATTTCACTATTTAATAATACTCTTCCTTACTGTTTTCACACTTTGAATCTTCACACTTAGCCACACTCAACCGCATCTGCCATGTGTTTACTTATTCACTCTGCCTGTCTAAATCACCTGAAAGCCTCCTTTTGTATTCTCCTCACAACACAATCCCACTCAGTTTCGTGCCATCAGTAAACTTGAAAATGCTGCATTTGGTCACCTCATCTAGGTCATTTAGATACATTATGAATAGCTGGGGCCCAAACCTTTTGGTACCCCACTGGTCACAACCTGCAACTTGGAAAAAGACCCATTTATTCTCACTTCCTGTTTCTGCCTGTCACCCAATTTTTAATCCATGCCAAAATGAGTAATTGCCTATTCTGCATGTTTAATTTTGCCCAGCAACCTTTTAAGAAGGACCTTATCAAAAGCCTTCTGAAAATCCAAATACCCCCTTGACTACTGGTTCTCCCTTATCTATTCCACAAGTAACATCCTCAAAAGACTCCAGTAGGCTTGTCTTTCATAATTGATTTACCCTTCATAAATCCATCCCAGCTTTCTCCAATTCCATTAATGCTTTTGAAATGTATTTTTGACACATTTTTTGCAATAGACTCTAGCATTTTCCTCACTACTAATAATCAAATGATAGGTCTGTGATTCTGTTTTTTACCCCTCATCCTTCCTTTTTAAAAATAGTGGTCACAGTTGCCACCCTCCAATCTGTAGGAACTGCTCCAGAGTCCACAGAATTTTGGAAGATGACCACCAATGTATCCAATATTTCTAAGGTCATTTATTTTAATACTCTGTGATGTAGATTATCAGGCCCAGGTGATTTGTTCATCTTTAACCCCTTTAATTGCCTAAAACCTTTTTCTTACGAATACTGATTTCCTTCTTCTCAACAGACCCTTAGCTCCCTAACATTTCTGAATGGTTATTTATGCCCTCTTTTGTGAAGACAGAACCAAAGGATGTGTTTCATCCTTCTGCCATTTCTTTGTTATCCCCCTGTGATAATTGCCAAGCCATTTTTACAGGCATTATTTATTTCTTTGTTTATTGCCTGTCCCAATGTGATGTTATTATTTGGTGGCCTAAAGACCACGCCTACCAGTGACTTTTTCTTCTTAGAATTTCTAATTTCCACCCAAATGGATTCAGCCTAGTCCTCCATAGAACCTTTATCAGCTCTCAGCATCACTCTGATGTCATCCTTGAATATCAGAGCTACACCACCTCCCTTTCATCTGTCTGTCTTTCTGAATAGTCTGATACCCCCAGATATTAACTCCCAGTTGCGACAATCTGTAACCACGTCTCCGTAACGGCTATTAAATCATATTAATTGGCGATGATTTATGCCATTAACTCTTCTACCTTGTTATGAATGCTACGGGCATTCAGGTAAAGTGCCCTTATGCTAGTTTTCATATCCTCATGATTTCCAACATGTCTAATAATATCTCCTGAATTATCCTTCCATTTTACTTGTTTCATAGTCTGCCTTGTACTTAAACCCTCCTGCACACATGCTAACTTGCTGTTTACCTTTTTATTTACCATCATACTTCCTGTTGTTTTCCCTTTCCCTTCCGCTCACTGGTTTAAAGTTTAATTTCACTAGAATGTGATGTAGGCACCATTTCTGAATTCCAAGGACACTCATTGTGCCCAATCAACTTAATTTCTCACTCAGTGATTCTTGCCCTATTTAAAACTACTTGTTCTGATGGAGACATTCAGCACTGAATAAGAAACAAAAAAAATCACTGGTCTATTAAACCTGCACAGCCAATTCTTAATTTGTCAGAAGTACATTAAAAAAAGCTAACTACTCTCCTTCCTTTCATAACAAGGCCGGGCAGAAGCATCTTTTTATTAATGGAACAAGAGGTTATTCATTTAACTGTGAAATGGGACATGACCGATTGATTGGTTCCCGTTTTTAAAGCACAAAATTATTGATGAGCTATTTGTACCCTCTGGAAATATAATTTTAAAAATTTGTTCTTGACAAAACAAGTTTTTTCATCCAGATGATTTAGTTACAAATGCCTAATTTAATCTTGAAGTCCTTATGTTGCTTTTATCTAAACAGAAGGCATTTCATCTTACTTTTTGTAAAATGTTACAATTTGATTCAATTTTGTATACAGCAGGACAGTAATTCCTCCAGGCATTGCTTTTAATAAGTACAACAATGCTAATTGAGGTTATTGCCCTTGCAGCCACCATGATGTCAGCAAATTGATTTCTCTCTTGCTATAAGTATTACACTGCAGCAGCAGAAATCAATGGCACACACAAGCACGATTTGGAATTACTTCAACATTGGCCATGTGAACATTCTTTTGTTACCAGCTTGACAATGGATAACTAAACCTGAAGCACAAAAGTAAAATCTACGAGTGAGTGAATTCTACAGCTCAGGTGTTTCAATGGATTTAGCACAGGTCAGTTCTCCCTGTTTTGTACTCTGTACTGTGTTTCTGATACACATTGAAAATTGCGATCAACACAAATTTCAAAAGTTTTTTTTATAATGTGGAAGTTCTATAAAAATGTTTTAAATGATCAAGCTTATTTCAGTTATAATTTATTAAAATTGGCTGAAATTCCATTTTAGAAAAAAAAACAAATAGAATGAGTTAAAACTTATAACAATATGAAGGCCAATTCAAATTTAAGAGTTTTGATTGGACAATACAGCATTTGTGATACATAGCAAGACATTCTCAAATCGTAATAATGTTGGTCATCTGATTACCAAGAAGAAAACATACTGGAAAGATCACATTTTTCAGATGTACAGATGTTTAAAGAATAGATTTACTAGAGAGTTTTTTTTAATGTTATTCTTAAATCAGTCCTCCTGGGACAGAAACTGTCGACAAAAAGACCAAATTTTTGTCGACCAAATTGTCGACAAATAGCAGCTATTTGAACAGTGGGCAACTGCTGATTCTATCTCTGATCTTTCTTGTTGTGATCACAAGATTCTGACCCCAACCTTTTCTGTGTCCAGTGCTATTTCTCCCCCTGGCATTCCCAATGCCTGCAACCAATTTTCCCACCATTGCTTCCTATACTCACTATAGATACCCTTCCTAACCTTCCTGGTGCTCTAAATTAAGTTTATTTTCCTAATCCTTCTCATGCCAATGACTGATTCTCTTGCTGTTCCCCCCTTGTTGATTCTCTGCCTACTCTTCTTTATAGTTGCTCGTGATTCTCTCTCCACTATTTCTAGGAAAATCTCCAGGAAAGAAGTGGGAAGAACAGAAATTTTTTATCTAATATAGTCATGCTCGAGGCTTGTGTCAATACTGTGCTGTGCTGTTTAAAAGTGTTAAGTTTTAACAAGATGTTCACTTCTCCATATAAATTCTGGTTGGCATCAATATGAAAAACAATTCTTCATCTGGGAGTACTGTGAGAATTTATGCCTTCTCTCAACAGATGCTTCAGACTTTGACTAGCACCCCTGGGATTCCATACAGATCAAGTTAACCAGCCATCTGCCCAAACATAAATAGAAATAAAATCACAAAAGAAACATACTACAGATGCTGAAAATCTGAAATAAAAGCAAGAAATACTGGAAATACTCAGTAGGTCTGGAAGAATTTGTGCAGAGAGAAAAACAGAGTTCATGTTCAGATCACTGAGCATTCATCAGACTTGGGAAGAGTAAAAAATGAAATAGGTTTTGGTAAAGGTAAGGGGAGGAGTGATGAGACAAAGAATAAAAGATAAGGGCTACAGAGATTAAATGACAAAGGGTTTCATGAGATAAAACCAAAGGAATTGGTAGTGATATAAATAAAGAATGAAATGATGTGTCTAGAGGGGTTGTGAAAGGTAGGATCCTGAATGGCAGGATCCTGAATGGCTACTATTCAAAAGTAAATTAGAAAAATGAGATAAAAAGATTCCATTCCAGCAACAAACAAAAATTAAATGGAGCAATAATTACGACCAAAATGGCTGAACTCAATATTGAGTGCTCCTCTGAAAGATGAAATCCTGTTCTTCAAGCCTCCTATCAATTTCACTGGGATATGTACAGCAGCAGGCCAAGGTCCAAAAAGGTCAGAGTTGGAGTAAGGTGGGAAGTGAAACTGCCAAGCAGCTCGATGCTCGGTGTCATACTTGCAGACTGTAAGTCTATGTGTCTGCCTTTAGTTTTCCCAATGTAGAGGTGGTCATGTGGGAACAATCACACTGAGCTGTATTAAACACAACCTCTTTGAAATTGCAGGGAATGCCACTTGTGTATAAATCTTTGTAGGTAAGAAATCACCATTATTTCAGGCACATGTACCTTCTAATTGTTTCATACAGTAGCCTGGTTAATACTGTTCCTTTTGGTTCATCAGACCTGTGGATGAGATCCCTTAATAAAATAACAAATTGAAGTTGATCTTAAGAGCAATTATTATTCAGTGTACATTGGGTGGTATTGGTGAAGATGAGTTAGCTTTTAATTTTAGATTTATTTTCAAATGGTACAATATTTATTGTTAGATGAACTAACAATAGTTCGACAATAGGCAAACTAGAGAATTGGCTGAGAATTCCTGATGAAGGGCTTATGCCCGAAACGTCGATTCTCCTGCTCCTCGGATGCTGCCTGACCTGCTGTGCTTTTTCAGCACCCACTCTCGACTCTGATCTTGAGCATCTGCAGTCCTCACTTTCTCCTAGATCACTGAAGCCCCTCAAACCTACTTTCTCCTTCAATTAAATCATAATTAACCTGTATCTTAACTACATCTATGCTCCTTGGTTCCATAATACGTAATAGCCTTTCCCAATAGATCTATCGCCCATCAGGTACCTGCTAATTAAACAAACGAGCTGTCTAAAATGACAATGATTTCTGTTGTTAGGACTCCAACCTGAAATGAAGCACTGAGGATGGGCGACTGGAATTTCCTTGGAGGGATTTTGGAGGAAGTTCATGTCCACTCCACCATTGTTGGGAAAATATGGCTGACAATCCTTTTCATATTCCGCATGCTTGTGCTTGGAGTGGCTGCTGAAGACGTATGGAATGATGAACAGTCAGAGTTCATCTGCAACACTGAGCAGCCTGGCTGCAGAAACGTCTGTTACGACAAGGCCTTTCCAATCTCTCTCATACGTTACTGGGTTTTGCAGGTCATCTTCGTGTCTTCGCCATCCCTAGTGTACATGGGGCATGCCCTATACAGGCTCAGGGCGCTGGAGAAAGAAAGGCAGAAGAAGAAAGTAGTGCTGAAGGGTGAGCTGGAAGAGACCGAGACCATGCTGGAAGACAGGCGTAGGTTAGAGCGAGAGTTAAGACAGTTGGAGCGCAGAAAATTAAACAAGGCCCCGCTCAGGGGCTCTCTGCTGCGCACTTACGTCCTGCACATTCTCACCAGGTCTGTGGTGGAGGTTGGATTTATGATGGGTCAGTTTTTGCTCTATGGACTTGAGTTGGACCCTCTGTACAAGTGCAAACGTTTGCCCTGCCCCAACATTGTGGACTGCTTTGTGTCCAGACCCACCGAGAAGTCTGTCTTCATGCTCTTCATGTTGTGCATCTCAGCAGTTTCCCTCTTTCTAAACATCCTCGAAATCATTCATCTGGGCTGCAAGAAGACGGGGTTGGGGCTTTTTGGATATTATCCCAAACTGAAAGAGGAGATGGGCGATATCTTCATCCCCAAGTCACAGAAGAACTCGAGTGCTCAGCGAATCTCTGTCTCTGCAGTGGAACACACACACCCCACGGTCCCCAGTGCTCCAGTGGGTTACAGCTTGTTGCTGGAGAAACCAGCGGAAGCTACAATGTATCCGATATTTACACCCCCCGAGCTCAAACCCATCCTGGATGATCAGAAACAAAGTTACAAAGAAACGCAACATCAGCCTCCTGCAGCCACTCAATGTAATGCAGACTCGAGCACAGCGTTGAACTGCACTGAAGGACCCAAAAAGTCCAGCGGATCAGAAGTTCCCAGCCAAAAGGGTGAAGAATGCAATGAGCCCTCAAACGCAGCTTGCCTTCCCGCCCCGAGCCCGCACTCAGCCAGTCAGACGGAGCTGCCCACCGCCGGGACTTTATACCCGGCTCTTCACAGCGCCCCGTTCCCCGCCGCCAGCGCCAGCCGCAGGCTCCGCCGAGTCAGCGCCACCTTGAGCTGCGCCGCCGACTCTGAGGCCGGTCACAGGGGGAGGTGCGGCTTCGGTGTGACCAGGGCCCGGGCAGCTTCGAAAGGCGATCTCAAAAGGCCCAGCAGACCCGACACTCCCGAGTCAATCTGTGAGTCGAGCTCCGAGTCGAAGCTGAGCGGAGACGGCGGCAGTCCGCGGCAGGCTCTCTCTCCCTCCCGGAGAATGTCATTGGCAAGTAACGCCAGCGGCAGGCGTGCTCCCACCGACCTCCAGATATGAGCGTTAGTCTAATTAATACCTTATCTCTGTTAAATATAAGAATACATGTTCGGATCTGAGCAAAATGGGGTTGCTTTGTTCCCAGTTTTCACCTTTAGATCTCCAATCCCTCCTTAAATTTGGAGACCAAAACTACAGGCAATATTCCAGGTGTGCCCTCACTAAAACATGTATTATTTTGGAAAGACTTCTTTATTCCTGTACTCCGTTTCCCTTGCAACAAAGTTCAACATGTCATTTCAAAGTAATGTGCTGCCAGCACAACCTGTCATGAAAACATGACCATGGAACATTAATAACAAATAAAGTCTCACATTCCCCAAACAGATTTCCGTTTATTGTATGCAGTGCAAACCAAGACATGTTTCAATGTACATAGACCATCGATCTTATTTTTTAAAAGCGTTAAGGGACTGAAACCAATATTGCTGGACACCATGAGGATTTAAGAAAGGGGGAATCAGGGATCGGCGATGAGGTAATCGCTTTTAAAAGTCTGTTGTTTGTCGCTGAAAAGGAGAGTCCGAGGGTTCCATGAGGCTGGAGAGTATTCTGAACCTGAAAGAGCGGATTAAAATAGGAAAGTGCAAGGTGATGCACCTTGATTGTTGCAGGTTGAACAATCCGATTATATGATGAAACATAGTATTGTTGAATTAAATGATCAGGAACACAAGAAAGAAGAACAACATAAACCACGAGTCATAGAGATGTACAGCACCGAAACAAACCTTTTGGTCCAACCCGTCCACGCCGACCAGATATCCCAATCTAATCTAGTCCCACCTGCCAGCACCTAGCCCATACCCTTCCAAACCCTTCCTAATCATATACCCATCCAAATGCCTTTTAAATGTTGCAATCATACTAGCCTCCATCACTTCCTCTGGCAGCTCATTCCATACATGTTTTTCCTGGAGAGTCAGAGGCTGACAGGTGACCTTACAGAGGTTTATAAAATCATGACGGTCATGGATAGTATAAATAGACAACGTCTTTTCCCTGGGGTGAGGGAGTCTAGAACTAGAGGACATAGGTTTGGGGTGAGAGGGGAAAAAGTGTGAAAAAGTTGCCCCTTAGTTGCCCTTTATACTTTTCCCCTCTCACCCCAAACCTATGTCCTCTAGTTCTGGACTCCCTCACCCCAGGGAAAAGACATTGTCTATTTATACTATCCATGCCCGTCATGATTTTATAAACCTCTATAAGGTCATCCCTCAGCCTCTGACGCTCCAGGAAAAACAGCCCCAGCCTATTCAAACTCTTCCTAGAGCTTAAATCCTCAAACCCTGGCAACATCCTTGTAAATCTTTTCTGAACCCTTTCAAGTTTCACAACATTCTTCTGATAGGAAGGAGATGATGTTGCTCCACTATTCAGTAGGTTCATCTTGGGCTTCAACTTCACTTTCCTCTTCCCATCCTCTTCCCATTTCCCTTGATTCCTGGAAAGACCAAGAACTTCCCTTAAATGTAGTTGGACCACCCAGAATAGAGAATTCCAAAGTTTTGCGACCTTTTGAGTAAAGTAATTTCTCATCTCCTAAAATATTAGGTCCCTATCCTGAGACTGTTTCCCTTATATGTAATTGTACCCCCAGCAGAAACAATCTCCCAGTCTTGACCCTGACAAAGCACTTCAGATCTCCTCTCCTTCTTATAGATTCCAGAGGACACAGACCCAATTTAATCAGTCTCTCATCATAGGACATACATGCCAGGGTCTGATCAGATGAACTCCACTGTATCATCTCCACCTTAGATTTGGAGACCAAAACTACATACAACATTCCAAGTGAGACCACACTAAAACATGTACAATTTTGGAAATACTCCTTTATTCTCGTACTCCAATTCCCTTGCAACAAAAATCAACATGTCATTTAAAAGTAAAATACTGCAGATGCTTGAGATCTGTAATAAAAACAGAAAGTGCTGGAAAAACTCAGTAGGTCTGCAGGCAACTGTGGAGAAAGGAGTAGAATAATTGTTTCAATTCCAGAACACCAAAAACAATATAATTTTCCATTCTTATGACCAAAAGTAAATAACATCTCATTTCCCCACATTATACTAAATCTGCCAAAGATCAGTTTGCAATGCACTATGAAGCAGGTTCGATTCCTGCAACCAACTGAAATCACCATGAAGGACTCTCCTTTTCAACCTGTCTCCCTGCCTGAGACATAGAACCCTTAAAATGGCCACCCAAGTGGACAGGGTTGTTAAGAAAGCATATAGTGTTTTGGCTTTCATTAACAGGGGGATTGAGTTTAAAAGTCATGAGATCTTGTTGCAGCTCTATAAAACTTTGGTTAGACCGCACTTGGAATACTGCGTCCACTTCTGGTTGCCCTATTATAGGAAAGATGTGGATGCTTTGGAGAGGGTTTACCAGGATGCTGCCTGGACTGGAGGGCTTATCTTACGAAGAGAGGTTGACTGAGCTCGGACTTTTTTCATTGGAGAAAAGGAGGAAGAGAGGGGACCTAATTGAGGTATACAAGATAATGAGAGGCATTGATAGAGTTGATAGCCAGAGACTATTTCCCAGGGCAGAAACGGCTAACACGAGGAGTCATAGTTTTAAGCTGGTTAGAGGAAAGTATAGAGGGGATGTCAGAGGCGGGTTCTTTACACAGAGTTGTGAGAGTATGGAATGCGTTGCCAGCAGCAGTTGTGGAAGCAAGGTCATTGGGGACATTTAAGAGACTGCTGGACATGCATATGGTCACAAAAATTTGAGGGTGCATACGTGAGGATCAATGGTCGGCACAATGTCGTGGGCTGAAGGGCCTGTTCTATGTTCTATGTTCTATAATGACTCTCAGATTTAAACCACCACTAGTTATCTATGTCTCTCATGAAAAAGCAGCCCTATAGTCTGATAAGATGTTGTAAATTTAGCTTAATCTGCCATTGATGTGTGACTGCCAGTCAGATTCCATTTAATTTTGCTACTTAACTATTTAAGCAAATTTTTATCAATTTTGTACTGTCAGAGGCTAATTCTTAATCTAAATTTAAAGTTGAGGAAAACATACCAAAACACCAGGTGAACCAAATTCCTGACTTCACACTCAGCCTATATCATATATAGGCATCATTGACTATCCATACACCCCTTACTTTTGATTCTTTATTATTACAGCACCATTCATTCTGCTATGACCTTTCTAACTACTTGGTACATTTATTGTGCATGCTTAAAGATAAAAGCAACAGATTGAGTGTATTAAAAAACAAATTAGACAGATACATTTTGGTAATTTTCATATTGGTGAAAGTATCAAGAAAGAGATTGTTATATATATTTTGCTTTTTACTAACAAGTACCAAGGAGGAAATCATTTGCCCCACCATATTTCATCCATTCACAGACATCCTGCTGTTTGTTTCTTAAATAATTCCAGGGTATTTTCTTCCTTTAACCTTGATGTTTCTTTTACATGTTTACATCTTCTGAGTTTCTTGTACTATCCTACTGAGTATTTTTCTCCTTCACCTTTGATAATTTGTATAAGCCATTTTCTTTTTTAAGTTAATTTCATGCTGTTAATTCATTAGATCCATGTTTGCTTAGTTAAAACTTTTTGTTTTTGCATAGTATTTTGCTTGCATGTCTGAATAGATTTCAAGGTGTTTCACATGGCCTCTACTGAAGCATTACTATTGATTCACCTGTTTAGTTCCCTTATTTCATGTAATTCATACTTTTAAAGTTGGGAACTCTCCATACCAATTGATAAAACATTCTGTAATATATTCCATGACTATCTTTTACATTATTTAACTACACATTTGAGGCTCAACATTTGTAATGCAATAGATCTTTAACACATGCACGCCAGTAATAATCACAAAGGTGTTGAAGCTGTAACATGAGCCATGTTCACTGTTTTTTTTTAGCTATAACATAAAATTACAAACATTTAGCCATCAATGTAGATGATAAATCTGAATTCACATCACTTGATATCTAATTACCATAACACTTATTGGTCAAGAGGATTTAACACAAGTGTAATAACTCAGCACAAAAACTGATGCAGTTCTATCTTTAACTTCTGAGAATTATGCTAAATGGCAAGGTAATGCAACAAGGGTGAAATAGAAATTAAAATACAGCAAGGGAAGAACATTTTAGCAGCTGCTGCTGACTAACGGTATATCCAAACTTTACTCTGACAATAGGGTTATTTAATTGTCCAAGTTAAAAGTTGAATAACACATATTTTTGTTATATAATGAACTTATTTCTACAAGGTATAGACTGATTGTAAAATTACTCAGCACTAGCTTCTCCTACTTTAACAAACTGAGCACATCAATCTATTACAATGGACCAGTCTAGTGTTTCAGTATCATACATTGCACACCAACAATAGTTGCATTTATATTATGACTTTAATGTTTTAAAATTTTCTAAGGTGCTTCGCAGGAGAATTATCAAACAAAAGTTCACACTGAGCCACAGATGATGAAAACATACTTGGGAGGTAGGTTTTAAGAAGCTTCTTAAAGGAGTAGCAAAACAAATAGGGAAATCTAGGGATGGAATTCCAGACAAAACACAAAACTACACATCAGTTTCTCCTTTTGTCACCCCGTTGAACCTTCTGCTGATGTTCCCAGGATTCTTTATGCAGTTGTAATGGACACCCAACAAGATAAATAAATGATATTTTTGTGGATTTATTTTTCAAAAGGATAAGTGGAAAATACAACCAATTATTGACTAATTATTGCTAATTTTACTCACACTTGTCACTGAAGCTACTAAATCATCAAATTTTAACAATTGATTTAAAATATTTCATGTTGAGAACAAAAAGTACCTGAGATGAAGTATAAAATCTGGGTACTGAATTGTTGTTCCCAATATTGGATAAACAAATATTTTAAAGAGCAAATACTTTTTTTATATAAGTAAAGTCTTCTTACAAAAGATTACTCTGACCATTATTGTCTTCTTTTCTAAATGCTTGAAATCTGGAGTTAGTCCTAAATATTTATTTAATAGATTTTCCTCAATATGGCACATGTATCCTATTCAAAATGATAGATTTTTGTCTGCTCATAATTTCAGTCCTGTCCACTCTTCAGTGGATACTCCTAACTTGGAATGTTGAACTTCTGGGTATCAACTACAGACTCCATGAGTTCCTTCTGTTGAAGTGCATGTATGCTGAAATATCATGGTGACCAGCATGTAATCTGCAGATCCATATCACATATTAAGAGTTTTGGCAAATTATTTAAACAACAGTACAGAGACTTTCATGTACTTTCTCACTCGTTTGTTTTTAATAACAATTTCTACAAAAACTTGCATTTATAAAGAACCCTTGAAATATAGTATAGATAGAATATAGCCAGATGAATGAGTAATGGGGGCTATTTGGCAGGCAGAAAGAATGGATGAGAAAAGAACAATGCCAACAGGACGAGAGTTGTTTCAGTCACCTTTTAGTTAGTGGAGTAATTGCCAAACTTTAACTAATTTGCTAATTATTTCCAATCATGTGTTTTCTGTTTATTATGACTCTTAAGAGACTTAAGAGTACACAGCCAAATGACTCATGTGCTATTTTGCAATTGTAGAAATCTTTTTAATGAATTGTTTATAATGGCTTTTCCCTTTAATTAAGCCTCACCCTATTCACAACATTAATCAGAACTGATACTAAACAAAAATGCAGTTTTGTGAGGGAATGTGTCATGGATGAAAGGTACTCATTTGCAGGCATCGTGTATAGTTGGATAATTAGTCATCCACAATACTATAACCCTAAACGTTGCTTGCAGAGTTTTTGGAAAAACAGTGGTGGTTGTGGTAGATAAACCATCTGCTACAATGTGATCTGTTCCCCAACAAGACCACAGAGGGCTTTATGAAGTAGGTTAGGCCATGAAATGACACCACTTGTAAATGTACTTAATTGTGACTCAGTAGATTCCCAAAATCAAATTTTCTGTATATATATTTGGGTTTTAATATTTTAGTGGTGTAATATACAACATTTCTCCCTCTCAAATCTGGCTTCATCTGCTTTCTGAGATAAAAAATGACACATTGACTGTGTACTGCAGTGAAGACTTTTTGCATGTATTTTTAGATTCTTTTTAGTACGTGTAGGAACAATGATGGTGTGTACTGCATCTGCAGAGCAGGAGCAGGTTGAATACTATGGGACCGGGTTTGGTGTCCACAGAAACAAGAAACTGAAGTTTCATTAAAATAAGTGAAATACTGCACATTGTACAGTTCTATATGTGATGGGCAAAGGCAGGAAGCTATGAGCCATCTAATTAGCATACAGACCAACATTTACAATCATTGACTTTCTGTCAAAGTTAGTTAGCTAGTTTGTTAGTTAGTTATATACTATTGTAAACACATTCCAAGATGTGCATGATTTTGACCTTTTCTCAACTAATAATTCATTTCATAGCAGCAAGATTTTCTACTTGACTTCATAGCACAGGAAAAAGGGGAATGGCACAGCAAAATGGCATCAAAGCTGATAACCTGCCATGATCCAGAATAGGGCAACAGCCTGAGGGGCTGAATGGCTTACTCCTGCTCTTCTGTTTCATGTAAAACATTATGAATAGATTACTTAAATTTTGAAGAATTTATGCAAACATAAGTTCATTGATGGACTTCAAGTTATTTTCTTTAGTGGGGTCTTAAACTACCTTAATTGATCTCATGAATAGTTGTATATTGTACATATGGAGATACTTTATGCACATTGTATAGTATAGAGGAGGTGAGTGCAGGAATGAATGGTTCAAACAACTTCCAGGGAACTTTCTGTTTCTTGCTATCTTGTGGTTTTGGAACCAGGAGCTAATCAACAATGAAGTACTTCACTTATATTCACAACTTGCTGTTTTTCAGACTAGGTGAACTGTTTGATGTTGTCTATCTTTCTCCTTCACAACAATCATAATTATTCTTCCCTTTATTAAGACATAACTTTTTAAAGTTGGGATTCAAACATAACTAAAAGTGAATCAAGAGCACATATTCCAAGAGCAATTTAACCTGAAAAATCTTAAATGCAATTATTTATATCTGAGGAGTACTGCTAATACTAAGAGTCAGATGTTTGTAAATTAGTAGTCCATTCAATAGGTGGGGGATAAATCATGTTACAGCCATAATGATCAAAGGGAAGTTTTATTTTATTTTCTTTAGCAACAATATTGAATTGAGTTTTTAAAGAAAATAATATTTAAGCATAATACTTGATGGTAATAGGATCCTCAAACAGTAATGATTAGACATCATTTATCTGATAGAAGGATGAAATACAACTAAATGTTAAATATATTGGCTGGGATTTGATATTTCAGCACTCCTGTTGTGTGTTGAGAGTAGATATTTTACAATTTTGACACCAAGCTCTGCAGTCTATGGCTGCACCATGTTTTTGCTGGTAAAATATGGGAATTGATTCCTGTTGTTTCTGACAGATTATTGTTAATATTGCTTATTTCCTATGGTATGACTGTTTTTATCTTTCCTTTTTTTCCCTTTCAGATCACTGTACTTCAGCTTTTAACCGTTATGAAAAAACAGAGTCAGTAACCAAAGGCTTTAGAAACTACTGAAAATTTTATACTTGAACTGGAAAGATTATCACATTCTCTCCAACCACTGGGAACACTGCAGGCCCTGTACTTAATATGCTGAGAATAGACAGATCTTACTACGCTGCATTGCTAGTTAGGAGCAATATTCTTAACAAATTATACAGTGACATTTGCAAGTAAGGAAATTACCACTGTCACTTGAATAACATGAATGTTTCAAAAAGTAGTTCCGATCAACTATATTTCAAATTTCAATTTGGATTCTAGGAAGTTCTTAGGCTTACTCCTGGTTGTAGAGGATTGATATAACATTGCTATTGTTACAAAGATCTATCAGTGGTACGGCACCAGTGAAGTGAGCTATGCTGCAAAGAGAAGTGAACAGTAGATATTGTCCCAAGTTATGTCATTTGTTGGATTTCATTGCCTAGTCTACTTTCAGAAAAGTGCTAATCATCTGAAAAGCAATTTCCCACAAAGATCATAAAACATGAGTGATGGTGTTGAGAGGCACAAGCAGAGGTATCAGAACTGATTGTCATAGGAAATGTTAAATAATAGTGTGGACTGCAGCAGTTCAAAAAGGCAGTTCACCACCATCTTCTCAAGTGCAACAAGGGCTAGGCGATAAATGCTGATCCAGCCAACGACATGACTAAATAAAAAAAAAACCAAGAGTGAATAGTCAGGAAGAGATACAGTATCCCTCTTCTTTGAATCTGCAATCATCAGCCTCCTTCTCAAAAACAAAACAAAAACTTCACCACACTGCCTTCACAGACTGCCATTGTTCTCCAAATTTCCTTTTACAAGATCCTAAAATTATAAACATTTAATGTAATAAATCTATTAGAAAACCCCAATCATGTGCAATTCCATTTTGAATTCCATCAATCAGGTTCTATCAAGCCAGAGAAGGGAAATGTATCGTATCAAAGTCACAATACAATCTGAGTTACTGTGACAAAAGATAATCTATCCCTCCTCAAGCTTCTTGACCCATCTGCCACCTTATGATCCTCAACCAACATCTTTCCACTGTCTTCCAGCTGAGTGCTTTTCTTACTTCTCTTCCTGTTTCTATTCTTATCCAACTAATCTCAATCAGAGAATCATCTGCAACGACCTCTTGGCACGCCCCATCCATTCCATTAGACTGCTACTTCTGGAATCCCCCAAGAATCAATTCTTGGTTCCGATCTACAAATTTCTCTTTGCCAACATTATTTGAAAATATAATGCCAAGTTACACAAGTATGTTGATGACACCGGTCTCAACATCATCACTATCTCTGAAACACCTCCAAATGTGTCTAATCTATCACACAGCTTGTTCAATATCTAGTACTGGATGCTCAGAAATTCACTCTGAATAAATATTGGCAAGACCAATGCAATTTCTTTC
Organism: Chiloscyllium punctatum; assembly: GCF_047496795.1. Taxonomy (NCBI): domain Eukaryota; kingdom Metazoa; phylum Chordata; class Chondrichthyes; order Orectolobiformes; family Hemiscylliidae; genus Chiloscyllium; species Chiloscyllium punctatum. The sequence continues at coordinate 31,183,456 of NC_092765.1, forward strand.
AGTCCCTTCTCCAAACTCCATTCCTTCGCTACCAACTTCATTTATTATGACCCTAGCTGATGGTAGTACTGGACATCAGATCCCAGAAGGAAACTTGGCTTGACAAATAATATGTTTAATTTTTGCAGTTGTTTACCATTGTGGTTAGTGACCAAAACATATAAATGCTAGGCTACAGATATTCTTTAACAACAGAACATAAGTATATTACATAAAGAAGAAAGCAATGTATAAAGACAGCTAGAAATACCTTAACACAAACAGCAAAGCAAAATGTTAACCCATTCACCTACACTATCTTCTTAGAAATATTCAGTTCCAGAGAAATTTCATTCCTTTCTTAACTCTAAGCTTTTCTTTAACTGAAGAATGTTGCCAGGGTTGAAGGGGTTGAGACATAGGGAGAGGCTGAATAGACTGGGGCTATTTTCCCTGGAGCATTGGAGGCTGAGGGGTGACCTTGTAGAGGTTTATAAAATCATGAGGGGCATGGATAAATAAACAATGTTTTTTTTCCCTGGGTTGGGGGGAGTCCAAAAGTAGAGGTCAAAGGTGAGAGGGGAAAGATTTAAAAGGGACCTAAGGGGCAACTTTTTCACGCAGAGGTTGGTGCAGGTATGGAATGAGCTGCCAGAGGAAGTGAGAGGTTGGTGCAGGTATGGAATGAGCTGCCAGAGGAAGTGGTGGAGCATTTAAAAGGCATCTGGATGGGTATATGAACAGGAAAGGTTTGGAGGGATCTGGGCCAAATGGTGCCAAATGGGACTAGATTTATTTAGATAACTGATTGGTATGGACGAGTTGGATCGAAGGGTCTGTTTCCATGCTGTTCATCTCTATGACTCACTGGTTCTATGATGTCTCCATACTTTTTTTCCTTGGACTGCAGAGACATTTAACAATTTCTTTTTGGGTCCATTGGAATGAACATCTCCCAGTTCTAATGGTCTAAAACTTTTCAGTTCGAACAACTTGAAGATTTCAGTCCACACTCTGCTGGCTTGGAAACTCCACAGACTACTTTAGCTATGATGATTGGTTTCCCTAATCTAAAAGCTGATTCTCCTGTTAGGAGAAATGTTCTCCCTTCAGAACTGAACTGACTCTTTAGAACAGTGACCTTGAACATTTCGTTCTGAAGTCAAAAATTAAACTCATGTATTTCTGGTTAGTGTAAAATCAGCAGATCAACATTCCATTCATTAACACTACTGGGATTCTGCTGGATTTTATTCCAGTTACATGTTTTATTGGAATTGATGTAGATATGTCATTGTTTCAAGTGACTTTCTGATTGTTTTTACAAAAACAATCTTAACAGAACTCCCACATCCACTTGCCACTATTTTAAAATCCAAATCCCATAACAATATATACATGCCATGCACCATACAGCACAATTCCTTTTCCTGGATACAGACTGTTCATAACCTTCATGTCATTTTTTTCTCTACCGGGAGATGAGCCTCCAACCACAAATCCATGCAATCAGAAAAACATTTTATTTCTGCCTTTGTAACTTTGCCCAAATCTGATACCGGCATCCGGTCACATGCTGCTGAACCCTTTATCCATGGCTTTGTTACCTCTGGAATTCACTATTCCTATGCCTTTTTTGAACGATTTCTTGTCTCTTACTTTATGTAAACTCAAGCTCATCTAAGACTCTTGTCCATATCTTACATTGTCCCATTCATTTCCGCTGTCCTCACTGACCTAGACTGGCTGCTGGTCCAGCAAGATTGAGTTTTAAAATCCTTCATCAACATTTCTAAACCCCTCCCGGGCTTCATTCTTCTCTTTCTATATTCTCCTACAGCTCTTAAGGAGCTCAGCATTTCCCCAGTTCTTGAACATCCCCAATTCTAAGGCCCCATTGATGGTTGAAGTATCAGATACATAGGTCCAAATCTCTAAAATATCTTACCTATAGCTCTCTGACTTTACAGTCTCTCTTTAAAACTTTCTTTAAAATCCTCTCGATTATCAAACTTGGTAATCTGCCCTACTGCTTCTGCGATCCAATGTCCAAATTTGTTTTTTTTTTAACTAGTTTAGTAATGGGATGCTTCACAATGCTAAAGGCACTACATAAACAGAATTTGTTGTTTCAAATCAAACACACATCTCTTACCAGTTGTTTCCTTGAAAGAAAAAGCTTTTCTCTCAACAACTGATTCTTTAAATTCCAAGGTCCTCTGTCTTCTCAAACTCAACACAAAATATTGGTCACAGGTGATTAAGTGTATTGCAGCTTTCAGAAAGTCACTATTTTGCAGGGTTTTTTTGTACTTTTTGCTCTGAACAGAATGGGGATTTTTAAAGGGATCATTTTATAACAAAATCTCCACTTCAAAAAAATTCTGTGATGGTATTGCTGTTCTCCATTTTTATTGAAGTCATACTAGCTTCATTATAGTGCTGTACTGAAATAGTGCAATAAGTAAACTTTAAGTGCTCAGCAGAATACTTCAATAATAGGAAATTAAGTATTAATCATTATAAAATTATTTCACATAGCTATAATACACATAATTTTACAGGGATGAATGCGTAAAATACTGAATAACTTTAGACTAGATTAGATTCCCTACAGAATGGAAACAGGCCATTTGACCAAACAAGTCCACATTGACCCTCCAAAGAGTAACCCACACAGACCCATTCCCTTACCTGTATTTACCCCTGATTAATGCACCTAACATTATGGGCAATTTAGCATGGCCAATTCACCTGGCTTGCACATCTTTGGATTGTGGGAGGAAACCAGAGCACCGGGAGGAAACCCACACAGACGTGGGGAGAACATGCAAACTCCGCACAGGCAGTTGCCCCAGGCAGGAATCAAACCCAGGTCCCTGGCACTGTGAGGCAGCAGTGCAAACCACTGAGCCACCATGCCACCCTACAATGATTGATATATCAGTTTGTTTACTAAGCTTTGACTGTTGCAGGTCCACTTAGCAACACTAATACATAATTAAACTGAGATTTTTACCTTTATTAGAAATATTTATTCAAGTTTTCATATGGCAAAGCTGTCGGGAAGGACAGCAAAAAGAACACTTCCAAATAATAACTTAGAAAGGTAGCATTGATCTCATGCTATATCTTATTCACTTGTGCTATGCATTCTATTTTAGGAGTCACCATTACAGAACCCAAGCAATAATGATGTCTAAATTATTATCTCCACTGATAGTTCCAGCAATTATCTTGGAAAACTAATATACCTGGAGGAACCACATGGTAGTACTAGAAATATTGAACTATTTCCGCCGAAGGCTTTCTCCAATATATTTAATTTTGAGCAAGATTTCCCTACAAGAATTAGGAGATGAGACTCTGATATTTATGTGAAGGCAGAGAGAGTGTCAGAAAGAATGTTGTAGTGAATGGGAAATCTAGAAATATGGGTAGCTCAGAGTTCCTACTACTCTTAACAGAGTATTTATATTGTTGGACATCTTTACCGAGCTGTCTGCCACAATATTAAAAGGTTTGACTGGATAATGGCTGGGTAAGCCTTCAGGTAGAAGGCAGAAGGCTGATGATCAGAGAGAAGAAAGGAAGAGATTTGTTTGTGGGGATATCATGGGCACAGGGAGGAGGAAGAACAGTGAAGGCATCAGAGACAGTGAGGGCATCAGATTGTAGGAAGAGTGCGGGCAGTGTGGTGTACATTTCATAGTCTGATTACAAGGGTTGTTCCAATTGCAGAGGAAGGGTGGGGTCAGAGGAAGTAGGTGAGTTTGAGGCACAGGTGTAAAGAACTGCTGCTTTGCCCATCCCACACAAGGCACTGGACAGGCACTTACTTGCTGAATCCACCCAATCTCACCTCATTGCAGTTTTCCAGGGCGCTGGAAAACCTTGCCCACATGCTTTCAGTAAAATTATGTTCAAATTGGAGATTAAAGCCATCACTAAAATATTTAAATATTGGTGTCACATTCTGGGAGCAGGTTAGCTGCATGAGAATGTTGAAGATTGGTTGTGTTTAGGTTCATGGTTATTTTTATTATGGTTTGGGGTGAGGCATTAGAACTTTTTCCAAAACGATTGTTCACTGATGTGTATAGTTGATTATATTTGCAATTACTGGAACAAGCATTCAGAGGCAAACAGGGGAGCACATTAATTGTCTGGAAATACACAGCAGTCGGGATATCATCTGTGAAGACAGAAACGGAGTTAACATTTCAGGTTGAAGAACTTTCATTGGTTCTGATGAAGGTTTATGACGTTAAACACACCCACAGTCCAAAGCTGTGCAGGTTAGGTGGATTGGCCATGCTAACTTGCCCAGTCGTGTCCACGGATGTGCATTTACATGGGTTAGCCATAGTTAATGCAGAGTTCCAGGAATAGAGGAGGCACTGTGTCTGGGTGGGATGCTCTTTCAGAGGGTTGGTGCAGACTCAGTGGGCCAACTGGCCTCTTTCTGCACTGTTTGGATTCTATGATTCTATGAATCGATTAGCTCTGTTTCTCCTTCCACAAATGCTGCCTCACCTTTTGAGTAATTCCAGCATTTCTTTAATTTTTGTTACAGATTTCTAGCATCTGTAGTAATTTACCTTTATAAGTGTTCTCTGTCTGCTCAAATTATGAAACATTAGCAGCAGTTTGAAGTATGGTATACCCAACACTGTCTTGCCTTCCTGGTAAGTAACTTCCAACAGGTAGAAGAAACATGCAGATTAAGATCAGAGAAATAAAAAGACTTGATGGATGTTCTCACCTGTAATTGAACAGCATTCACTTAGATTTCAGCTAATAGCATCCTCAGCATTCTGCAAAGTGCTCTTTTGAATTTTCAGTCATGAACCTTAGTTTTTAATATAATAAAATTACAATCATGCTAAATTTGTTTCTCTTGAAAAAGTAAATTGTCTCTTGTAAAAATTTTATGAAAAGTGTCTTAGTGTAATATTATAAGATATTTGCAAAGAGTCACTTGCTTTAAGAAAAGGGTCTAAAATTAACATTGTATCTTAAAAGTTAAAATTAGAATCTGTACTTTGCTGCTATTAAATAACTGTAAAAAACCTACAGCTGAGAAGTTTTAATTCCTTGCGACATTTAACTGCTATGAAGCAGTAAGATCTGTCTGTGCTTAAAATAAATTGTCAAAATGTTTCTTTCTGACAATACTTTTAAAAAAACTTTCAGCCAACTTTTGTCTCCTCTCCCTACTTGTTCACCAGTTCTAACTGACTTTACCACAGCATTATCTGTGAAGAGAGATTGAATGTACAGCACAGCGTAATTTGTCTGTAATATATTTATATAGTGCTGACCTGAAGCTACTTTTGTTTGGATAATCATTGTGATCTTCTATTGCAGGTTTTATGATTATTAATTAAATAACCAGATGGAATTCATTGCTTAAGTAGTTGCTAACTTTATCCTAATTGTTAACAGAGGAGCTACACAGTCACAGTTTATTAATGAAGCTGAAAGTGCTAGGCAAACAATGAAAGATGGTGTTGGACTTCAGTTAGACATTTTCATAGGTAGCTACTGTAATTGATCAAATACCATCTGTGTGTGAACATGAACATATCTAGGAACTGTCTCCAAAATTCTTTGTGATTACAGTTGTTGATTCCTCAGTATTTTGAATACAAATTGTGGGAATTTTACAACAGAATAACGACGTCCATTTTGCCATTTAGACTGCATACAAAAGGAAATGTCAACCATGCTTGACCGAAATAAACACGGTGCATTCAGGGTTGGAATAAGACTTTTTAGACAACCTCTGAAGACGTTCTCTGTTGGTGGACTCAGGCAAACAAACTGACGGGAAGCTGAAAATTAGAAGGCAAAAAAATGTGCATTATTCTTAATTTAACAACAACACTGACACATGCATCAGTAAGGCAGGCAGCATCCAAGGAGCATGCTGCTGCGCTTTTCCAGCAACACATCTTCAGCTCTGATCTCCAGCATCTGCAGTCCTCACTTTCTCCTAGAAGATTTTAACCTACTGCAAATCCTCTTACAAGGATGCCTTCCTTGAAGAAGCTCTCTTCCTTCCTCTACAAGAATTCCTGAAGAAGGGCTCATGCCCGAAACGTTGATTCACCTGCTCCTTGGATGCTGCCTGACTTGCTGCGCTTTTCCAGCAACACATTTTCAACATGCATCAGTAAGCTTGTTTTCAAATGAGTAATCTGCTACTCTTACATTTGGAACACAGGAACTGGTCTAGGCCATTCATTCCCATGGGTCTGCTCTCACGTCATAGCTGATTTGCATCTGCAACAGCTTCACATCCCTTCATTCCTTTACCTATCAAGATATATTGATTTTAGCCTTGAAAGCAATCGTCCCAGCCTCCACAATATTTAAAGGTAGAGAACTTCTAATCATTTTGGGAAGAGAACAACAAATAACCATATGGATGGAACTTATGGAAAAATGCAATTCTTTTAATGGTCAGAAATACAGCAAAAGGAATATGTAATTGATTTTACGTAAGACCCTAAGGATTAAAGTCCATTGCACAGACATGTTGTGAACTAAATGTGTTTGGCAGTCATCTTCTATAAGACCACAGGAAAGTAATATTCTACCAACTGTGTCCTTCTGCATTAGACCTAAAACAACCATTTTTAAATTTACAGTGCGTAGAATTCAATGCCACTTTGCTCATCATTTTCTGTTCTTGGCTGATGATGTAAGTTAACCTAAAATCTGGTACACTGGAGATCAGGACCAGTTTTAAAATTGTGTTCAGAGATTATTTAACAAATGGCAGTTTAGGTCTCGGGTAACCTCAATTGCCAACATAAAAAGGAGAGACCAAGGCAATGAGAAACAAAAGGATATAAATTACACAAATGGATTTTATACATGAGTTTTATTGAGGCAGATATGACAGTTCACTCAGTGGATAGAACCTTATAGGCTGTGTGGGCTATGGTGAGAATTATGTCAGAATCACGCTGAGAGTCTAGTATGGTCTGCCTGGCATTGGGAGTAACCCACTGCATCTCTGATGCATTTACCTAGTGCCATGGTGAGCTTCTCACTAAACATCAGTGAGTTGCCAATGAACAGGTATATTGGCTTTAAAAGTCTTGTTATTGCCAAAACTTACATCATTAATTCAGCTTTCTACCTTGCCAAACATGCTGAACCAGGCTAACTGGTCAGAATTTGTGACATGGACACCAGAGTGGAGTCTTGACAGGCTTAATGCGACATTGGATCACCATGTTGGACACCTGGCATCAATATTTTGGGCACGCTCCCTGGGTACTGGTCACATGTAGCCCACAGTTACTGGCATCCAACATGTGCCAGTCTCCAAGAAGCCTCATGGCATAACACTCACATGTACTGGTGGCTACCTTTGTAATGTGAGGCAAGGACAATGTATTTTCAGGGACATGCACTCAGCTCATAGACATGACCAGATTGCATCTCCAGCTTGTTCACTTGTTATCATTGCACTCAATCACTCTGAACCTACCTGGACACTCAAGGCATTCCCTGCCTTGAAATACCTTGCTTGACCTCTTTGCACTTTGCTCTCTCACTCAGAGACACCAGGCTCATATGAATGCCATACTGCCTTGTGTTTAGTGAAAACATAAAGTCAGGAAGCTTGTCATGGCTGTCAGCAGCCCTCAGTCAAGACAAGGAAGACAGCCTTTGCTTAAGGGGTTCTGATACAGTAAGTCAAAGACAGAGTCTAATACCAGTACAGGAGCTTCGACAGGGTCACTCAACAACTCAAGCCAGTCAGAGTCAGGATGCTCTCCAAATGAGGGGTAAGAAGCCAAATGTCAGGTGACCCGTCAACTATCCTGACTCTTTCTGCCCTATTGTGGGCTGTTTTCCTCCTGAAATGAGAGATGCAGATATTAAGGAAATGTAAGTGGATGGTATTGCTGTCAGTTTTGTTGCCCTGAACAAGTGGTTAAACAGTACAAATGGCATAAGGGTTAGTGGTGCCAGGAGTTGAGGTGGGTGAGAGTAAATGAAGGAGAATGTTGCAAGGCAATGGTGAGAGTGGTTGGACATGAGTCTTTCTGAGAGATGGGTATTGTAAGAGATAGATCATCACAGTATCTATTGGAGAGAAGATGGTGGCACTTGCACTGCTGGTTTGGAGAAGGACAGTAATCTTTTTCCTACATTGCTGTGATTTCATCCACATCGCTGAGACTGCACTAACTTGGGTGGTAACCTCAGACCAGGCTGGCACAGTCTGGTGTTGTGACCTCCTCTGCTGGCATTGGGGCAAAAAGGACCTCCACCTATACATCACCCTATCTAGCAGGACCTCCAGGCTCCTGCCTGCAAAATGGTGTACCAGCTTTCTCTTGGATGCCATATCTGGAGCAAATACCATGAACCCGGTGAGGCAACTATGGGGAGGCAATGGCCTAGTGGTATTTCCACAAGTTAAACTGGAGATCTAGGTAAAGTCCTGGGGACCTAGCTTCAAATTCCGCCATGGCAGATAGTGAAATTTGAATTTGATAAAAGTCTCACTTAAATGCTTGATTGTGAGGGAAAAACCCTTTTGGTTCACTAATGTCATGTGGGAAGGAAACTATCATCCTTACCTTGTCTGCCCTACATGTGACTCTAGACTCATAGCAATGTGGTTGATTTGCAATTGCCCTCTGGGCAATTTGAGATGGGTAATGAATGCTGGATTAACTGTGATGCTCACATCCTCTGATTGAATTTTTAAAAGTTCTGGACAGTGCATGTCCAGGTGCACCACGGCCTTTAGAAGACAGCACTGTTAGGAGATATGCTAAAAGTTCTGGGATATGTCAGCAGTGTAGAGTTGTTCTGGGAATGGGCCCTGGTGTGATGGGATGAGAATTCAATAGGAAGACAGCCAGAGGTGATTAATAAGGTGAATTTAGTAAGATACAATGAGAACTCTTGCTAGGCCTTGTGGTGAAAAACTTACCAAAAAGCTTGATGCAACGCACACTTCACTAAACTAACTATTTTTTCAGCTAAGAAGTTTTCAGTTTCTTCCTTACTATGTAATTTAAAAATATTATTTGCTTTTTCTCCTTACCTTGGCATTTTAAGAGTCATTCTTTAATTGAGGGGATGACAAGATTGCTTCTAGGGCTGCAATGATTCACCTCTCTCTTCTCCATATGCAATGTTTCTCTCAGCACTGCTAAAATTGGGAACTTACAATGCAAGAGTCACTGGCGTGAATTTATTCCCTGTTGTGTTTAAAGCTCAATGGTATGTTAAAAGCATATCACCACCCTTTTAACATTTTAATGCTGTAAAGTTAATCTGATGCATGCTAGGATTGTGATGTTATACCAACATTTATCAAACATCAGCACCCAGAATCATGTTAACCTGGGTAGAGGTGGAGCAGGGGACTCCTTAGGTGTCAATGTAGTGATCTAAAGATGAGAAGAAGGCCTTTGGCCCGTCAGGTCTGCCCTGGTCAAAAGCCACCTAACTATTCTAATTCAATTTTCCAGCACTTGGCCCATAGCCTGGTATATCTTGGCATTGCAAGTGCACATTAAAATACTTCTTAAACGTTATGAGGGTTTTGCCTCTACCAATGAAATCCAGATTCCCACCATCCTCAAGATGAAAATGTTTTTCCTCACATCTGCACGAAGCCACCTGTCTCTTACTTTCAATTTCTGCCCCCTGTTCATTGTTCCTGTCAGATAGGGAGAAAATGTCTTCTTGTCTCTGCCTCTCAATACAAACATCTCAGTTAGGTCCCCCTTCAGTCTCCTTTGCTCCAGGGAAAGCAACCCCACAATATCTTTTCAATCTTCATGACTAAACAGCTAGCACAGGCACTGTACTGACAAATCTTCTCCATGATCTCTGCAGTGCATTCACATCCCTCCTGTGAATGTGGATTCCAGAATTGCACACCACAGTCTAGCTAGTACATAATTAGTTATCAAACCCAAAGTAAATTTATTACTTGGTCATCTTTAAAATGAGACTCTAAAAGTGAGAAAACTATTTTGAACTAATGGATAAATGTTTCCAGTTTATTTTGTAAAAGGCACTTATTATTCTACCCCAGCTATCTATAATAAAAACATTTTTTCATAAATCTTGCTGTAGTGGCCCCTGCTGGTCAGGTGCAGTAAGTATATATTCAGAATTCAAATCTGTATGGATTAACTATAATACAAACCAACAAATTAACAGTGTTTTCTTTTAAAACATGATTTAAAGTTAATTCTAAAATCTTCATATTTTGATGTATTAATGTAGAGTAACAGTTCTTATTGTGAAGTGATACTACTGTAGAATATATGGAAATTTCCTGAAGGCATAAACATTTGGAAAACCTATGACTGACAAAGGTCTGTGGACTTAAGATTAGTGGGCAGAAAAATATAATGAGATTGCAACATAGGAACTTGAAGCCAGAGGAAATCTATGCAGAAGTAGAACTTAAGAAATAATTTCCTTTGTTTTGGAAAATTCACAAGAGGTATTACAGAATAATATAAATGTGTAAATACAGAATAAATAAGTACAGAAAAATGTTTTTACATTGTGTTACAATGTTTATGCAAGTCAAGATTTGGCAGGCGTAACAGAACTCAACATTTTACTAGAAAGCATTGAGTAATAGTTCGGTGCGGTATTTAATAAACCAAAGGGACGCATCTGCAAACATCAACTGACTCTGGGCTGCAAGGTCAATCGATGAATTAGAAATCAATCCCTAATCTTCCTGTATCTTTTCTGCTACGTGTTGATTTATCTAATGTGTAACCATGACCAGTGGGTAAAACAAACTGTAAGACAGAATAAAACACAATACAAAGCTAAGCAACAAAATAATTAATTATGTATCGAAAACTGAGCAATAAAATCTTATTAGGTCAAAGCAGTTTCACACACAATGAACAAGTAGGACATGTTATGAAGCAAACATTTTATGTACCACTAGTTTAGTGGTGTTGACTGTGGAAGACAATAATCAGTGTGATGATACTCTGGCTATAAGAGGTGTATTTTGTCCTTCTTTTGTGTGAAGAGAAATTGAGACAGAGGTCTGAGTGGTCTGTTCCAAGTCAATAAAGTAAACAGCTTGTGAGTCCTTAGGATTTTTGTTTTTGAGTTGAAACAATAGAAACTGCATGAAGGTTGGGGTCAAGCTCCCAGAACCAGAATTTTCATTTAACTTTTAGTATTTGCTGGGGTGTTGAATGTGGATGAGAAAGCTGTTATTTCTCTCTGTGTTACAGCTAAATGCTTGGGTTCTCTTCTGCTGCTCGAATTACACATGAGACAGTCTATTTGACTGAATTTGCCTTTGCCAAGGGTGTATTTATAGGATGTCACTATATTGGAACAGTTGCTGTTTAGTAGTTAACTAATCTATTGTTCTATTAAGTTTTTTAATAGTGTTAAGTTATTCCAATTTTTTTTTCTTTTGTTTGTATAGTGGAAGAATCAAGTATGTTTTGCTTCAAGCTTGGCAGTGTGACCAACTGAATTGCATCTGGAACATTATGTCTTACACTTGACTTAAAAAGAAGAACAATTTGGGGTCTGGGCTATTTTTAAAACGTATTTGAGGGCATTTGGTCTGGTCCAGAACATCAGACATGATACCAGGTCTACTTGATGTTTAAACAATGCTGGGACATGGATAGATTGAGAGATTTAAGACATAGCCTTAAATTTAACATTTTATCTAAAGAGTAGTGCTTTCAGTAAAGTAGCTAAAAGAGTCCTTGAATATGTTTAAGGCAGAGGTAGGTAGATTCTTGTTTTGCCCTTGTGGTGCCCTTGTGTGTCATCAGCACATTTGGCAACCATACCTTAAATTCCCTCCTCTAAATCATTTCTATGAATTCTAAACAATTGCCCTAGTATTGATCCATTTGGTATATCTCACCTACCTGAAAATTAATACCATTAACCAGCCAACTACTCTTCTATCTACTTCAATATGCTCCACCCCACACCAGAAGCATTTCTTTTCCATTATGATCATTGATGAAGCAGCTTCTCAAAGGCCTTCTGGAAGTGTAAGTTCTAAACATCCACATGTTCCTCTTTATCCACTTCACGTTACCTTCTCAAACAAGTCCAACAGATTAGTCAAATATAACTTCCCCTTCACAAGATGATGTGGACTTGGCTGAGTACCTTGACCTTTTCTAGCATTTTCCCTGTGACAGATATTAAGCCAATAGGCCTGTAATTTCCTCTTGTGTCCCTTTCTTTCAAATAAAGTAGTTACATTTGCAATCTTTCAATCTAATGGAACCAAGCCCAAATCAAGGAGGTTTTAAAAATTAAAACCAACAAGTTGAATATCTCATTAACCATTTCTTTTACGAACCTAGATAATGTCCATTAGGACCTAGCCTTTAATCTAATATGCCAGTTCACTTTCGCCAATTCTACTTCATTGCTCTTATAACTGCCCTTACTTAACTTTAAGAAAATAGTTTTCTGCCCAGTCTATTTTTGTGAAACTAACTATAAAATTCAATAACATATGGTTGCTGCTCCCTAGGCACCTTCACAATGAAATTGTTAATTCATTCTATCTCAATGCATAATCCTAGAAAGTATATAGCCTGTTCTCTGATCAGCTTCAGAACAGGCTATTCAAAAGAGACTATCCCAAAAACACTATGAACCTCTCCTCTAGGCTATCTTTGCCCATCTGACTTTTTCACTCAATGTGGATTAAAACTTCCCATGATTGTTACCATGTTTTTTTTCCAACAAGTTCTCATTATTCCTCCTTTTGTCATTACTGTTTGGGGATTTACAGGTGAGTTGAACCTAAAGCCTCCTAACGCAGAGACAAGTACTACCAATCCACATCTGGCATAAGCCAATTAGCTGCAGTCAGATGGACCATGTCCTTTAAATATTCGATGGTGTGTTACCATTTGTACAGATAGCTGGAATACTGCACCGGCCAACTGCCTGGGAGGCAGGGTCAGAGATGGGGAACATCTCGAAGGATGGGGTCTATTTAAACAGAATTTATGAACTGTTTGTCCCAAAGGAGCACTACAATGTATCTTGCCATGTTTAGGCATTTGCAATATTGGGTGACCCAGAGGCTGCATTAGGTAGAGTTTTATGATCGCAGTCTTGGTGAAGAACACAGCAACTCATCAGGCCTCCGGTTTCTTAGGAGAAAGTGAGGACTGCAGATGCTGGAGATCAGAGTCAAAGAGTATGGTACTGGAAAAGCACAGCTGGTCAGGCAGCATCCGAAAAGCAGGAGAGTCGACGTTTCAGGCACAAGTCCTTCATCAGGAACGAGGCTTGAGGGCCAAGGGGGCTGAGAGTTAAATGGGAGGGGGGTGGGTCTAGGAGGAAGGTAGCTGGGGAGAACGTAATTGGGGATGTGATAGGTAGATGAAGGTGGGAGTGGAAGTGATTGGTCAGAGGGGAGGGTGAAGCAGATGGGTGGGAAGGAAGATGGACAGATAGGACCTGTCCTGTTTTTGACAATTCCTCCACCTCCGCTGCATCTGCTCCCAGGAGGACCATTTCCACCACAGAAGATCCCAGATGGCCTCCTTCTTCAAAGACCGCAATTTCCCCTCCCACTTGGTTAACGATGCCCTCCAGTACATCTCTTCCACTTCCCACACCTCAGCCCGTGCACCCCACCCCTCCAGCTGCAACAAGGACAGAACCCCCGGTCCTCACTTTCCACCCCACCAACCTCCGCATACATTGCATCATCCTCCACTATTTCCATCACCTACAAACAGACCCCGACACCACAGATATACTTCCCTCTTTATCCCTATTTGCATTTCAGAGAAACCCTTCCCTCCGCGACTCCCTTGCAAGGTCCACGCACCCCACCAACCCACCCTCCCCTCCCGGCACCTTCCCCTGCCATCGCAAGAAGTACAAAAGGGAATTCATGGAATGCTTACAGGATGGCTTTTTGGAACAGCTTGTCATGGAGCCCACAAGAGAGCAGGCTATTCTGGACCTAGTGCTTTGCAATGAACCAGACTCTATAAAAGATCTTAAAGTAAGGGAACCCTTAGGAAGTAGCGACCATAATATGGTAGAGTTCAGTCTGGAGTTTGAAAGGGAGAAGGCAAAATCTGATGTAATGGTGTTACAGTTGAATAAAGGTAATTATGAGGGCATGAGAGAGGAACTGACTAAAATAGACTGGAAGCAGAGCCTAGCGGAGAAGACAGTAGAGCAAAAATGGCAGGAGTTTGTAGGTATAATTGAGGACACTGTACAGAGGTTCATTCCCAAGAAAAGAAAGATTAACCGGGGAGGGATTAGACAACCTTGGCTGACAAAGGAAGTCAGGAAATGTATTAAAGAAAAAGAGAGATCCTATAAAGTGGCTAAGAACTGTGGGAAATCAGAAGATTGGGAAGGATACAAAAGCCAACAGAGGATAACAAAGAGTGTAATAAGAAATGAGAGGATCAAATATGAAGGTAGGCTAGCCAGTAATATTAGAAATAATAGTAAAAGTTTCTTTCAGTACATAAGAAACAAACGACAGGCAAAAGTAGACATTGGGCCACTTCAAACTGATGCAGGGAGCCTAGTGATGGGAGATAAGGAAATAGCAGGAGAACTTAACAAGTACTTTGCGTCAGTTTTCACAGTGGAAGACATGAGTAATATCCCAAAAATTAAAGGGTGTCACGGGGCTGAGTTGAGTATGGTTGCCATTACGAAAGAGATAGTGCTAGAAAAGTTAAAAAGTCTTAAAATTGATAAATCTCCTGGCCCCGATGGGATACACCCTAGAGTTCTGAGAGAGGTTGCTGAGGAAATAGCAGAGGCACTGGTTGAGATCTTTCAAGAGTCACTGGAGTCAGGAAAGGTCCCGGATGATTGGAAGATGGCTGTAGTAACCCCCTTGTTCAAGAAAGGATCAAGGCAAAAGATGGAAAATTATAGGCCAATCAGCTTAACCTCGGTTGTTGGTAAAATTCTAGAATCCATCATTAAGGATGAGGTTTCTAAATTCTTGGAAGAGCAGAGTCTGATTAGAACAAGTCAACATGGATTTAGTAAAGGGAGGTCATGCCTGACAAACCTGTTGGAATTTTTTGAAGAGGTAACAAGTAGGTTAGACCAGGGAAACCCAGTGGATGTGGTCTATCTGGACTTTCAAAAGGCCTTTGATAAGGTGCCACACGGGAGGCTGCTGAGCAAGGTGAGGGCCCATGGTGTTCGAGGTGAGCTACTGGGATGGATTGAGGATTGGTTATCTAACAGAAGGCAGAGAGTTGGGATAAAAGGTTCTTTTTCAGAATGGCAGCCGGTGACGAGCGGTGTCCCGCAGGGTTCGGTGCTGGGGCCACAGCTGTTCGCATTATATATTAATGATTTGGATGAGGGAACCGGGGGCATTCTAGCGAAGTTTGCCGATGATACGAAGTTAGGTGGACAGGCAGGTAGTACTAAGGAAGTGGGGAGGCTACAGAAGGATCTAGACAGGTTGGGAGAGTGGTCCAGGAAATGGCTGATGGAATTTAACGTGAGCAAGTGCGAGGTCTTGCACTTTGGCAAAAAGAATAAAAGCATGGACTACTTTCTAAATGGTGAGAAACTTAATAAAGCCAAAGCACAAAGGGATCTGGGAGTGCTAGTCGAGGATTCTCTAAAGGTAAACATGCAGGTTGAGTCTGTGATTAAGAAAGCGAATGCAATGTTGTCTCTTATCTCAAGAGGGTTGGAATATAAAGCAGAGATGTACTACTAAGACTTTATAAAGCTCTGGTTAGGCCCCATTTGGAGTACTGTGTCCAGTTTTGGTCCCCACACCTCAGGAAGGACATACTGGCACTGGAACGTGTCCAGCGGAGATTCACACGGATGATCCCTGGAATGACAGGTCTAGCATATGAGGAACGGCTGAGGATACTGGGATTGTATTCGTTGGAGTTTAGAAGATTAAGGGGAGATCTAATAGAGACGTACAAAATAATACATGGCTTTGAAAAGGTGGATGCTAGAAAATTGTTTCTGTTAGGCGAGGAGACTAGGACCCGTGGACACAGCCTTAGAATTAGAGGGGGTCATTTCAGAACGGAAATGCGGAGACATTTCTTCAGCCAGAGAGTGGTGGGCCTGTGGAATTCATTGCCACGGAGTGCAGTGGAAGCCGGGACGCTAAATGTCTTCAAGGCCGAGATTGATAGGTTCTTGTTGTCTAGAGGAATTAAGGGCTACGGGGAGAACGCTGGCAAGTGGAGCTGAAATGCGCATCAGCCATGATTGAATGGCGGAGTGGACTCGATGGGCCGAATGGCCTTACTTCCACTCCTATGTCTTATGGTCTTATGGTCTTAAAACTTGCACGAGCACCTCCGCCCTCATCTCCGCCCAAGGCCCAAAAGGATCCTTCCACATCCAACAGAAATTTACCTGTACTTCCACACACGTCATCTACTACATCAAATACACCCGATACGGTCACCTCTACATTGGGGAGACAGGACACCAACTTGAGATCGTTTCAGAGAACAACCCAGGGACACCCGCACCAACCAACCCCACCGTCTGTAGCTGAACACCTTATCACCCCCTCCAACTCCCTGCCAGGGGCATGCAGGTCCTGGGCCTCCTCCATTGCCAAACAATAAACCTGAAGCCTTGAGGAAGAATGCCTCATCTTCTGTCTTGGGACCCTCCAACACAGGAATCAATGTGGATTTCACCAGTTTCCCCATTTCCCCTCCCCCCACCTTTTCCCAATCCCAACTTGGCACCGCCCTCTTGAACGGTCCTATCTGTCCATTTTCCTTCCCACCTATTTGCTCCACCCTCCTCTCCGACCTATCAATTTCACCCCCACCTTCATCTACCTATCGCATTTCCAATTATGTTCTCCCCAGCCCACTACCCCCCCACCCCCCACTCCCATTTATCTCTCAGCCCCCTTGGCCCACAAATCTCATTTCTGATGAAGGGCTTGTCTCCTGCTCCTCGGATGCTGTCCGACCGGCTGTGCTTTTCCAGCACCCCATTCTTTGACTCCTGTTTCTTAGCCAACAGGATCTACTGAGCACAGTGGTCACTTTGGCTTCTTTGTGTAATTGACTAATAAAAAATGGTTTTGGGATGTTAGCTGTGCAATAAAACATAAAGGAAATGTACTTATGAAGCTTCCTCCTGAGTTGGGTAAGTACTTGATCTGTTCATTAGCAAATCACAGAATGGTAATGAGCCATAGAATAATTGTGATACAAGTGACTATCTCATTAACCTGTTATTTTAAGAACCTACAAAATGTCCATTAGGACCTAGCCTTTAATCGAATATGCCAGTTCACTTTAGCCTACTTCTATGCTCTCATAACTGCCCTTACTTAACTTTAAGAAAATAGTTTTGTATTCATTCTTCTTTTTCTGAAACTAAATGTAAAATTCAATTATATGTGATTGCTGCTCACTATCATGCACCCGTCAAGTCTGGATCAGAGGTAGAAATCAGGGGTTAATTGACTATTTTGATTTTAACTCCTCTATGGCCTCGATGTATATTGGTGGAGCAAATTAAAATTCTCTTTTAAGTATCTACAAGTTGTCTCAGATAGCAACACCGTTGCTCTGAACCAGTCCCATTATCTACATTTTATTGCAGTACTGAGAGTGTATTGTACTGTTGAAGATGCTATCTTTTGGATAAGATGTCAAACTAAGGCCCTGTCTACCTGTTATTAAAAAGCACATGCAATGGTTCAAAGGTAAGGGAGCTCCACTGATAACTTGGCTAATTTTTCTCCCTCAATGAATACCACTAAAATTAACTCATCATACATTTAATTTGCACAATCCTCTTAATAAAATATATTGCCAACATAAAAGCAGTCGACATTGGATAAGAACATGTCATATAAATGTATTTTTGTACTTTTACCATTGGGGCACCTAGAGAAATTATGGCAGGGACTGGTTTAGGGAGATGTGACAGCTTGATTGAGTTTTCCCCATGTTGTAATTTTATTTTTTATTAGCAGTGCCATAGTGGACAGCTACCCTGAAATATGTGATATTATGCAACATAATTTTAATTGAAGATCACACTTAATTTTAATCTTTAAAAAAATTGCTTGTGAATCCAACTTTGAGTAAATATGTACTTTTATGTTAAAGATTAAATTGAAAGTCCACAAACAAAAGTCAGTAGATTAAATTACATCAGATGAGCCAACAAGTTTTGAAGAAAAAATACTTTAAGTGTGTACTGGTAACATTTAATTCACAAGGTGTTATCAATGCTGTATTCCCCACAAAACTTCATTTAACCTTCCTCATAGCCTCAGCATCAACAGTTCCTGTTAGTAAGGACGGAAAGTATCCCATTTCCAAAAGTAGCTGAATATATCTCCCCAGAAGAACAACATATTCAAGTTTAAAATCGACACATATCGGATTTAATGGATATTTTGGAATCCAACGTTTGAGAAGGAGTCAGAAAGCACGGCAACTATGACTTCAGTCATCTAGACTTTGTGTTCTTAAATTCCCTTCCGAAAGCAAACTGATACTCCACATCTCCCTCGACCTTTAAGACCATCTTTGAAACCCACCTTGTTAATCAAGATTTTGGATGCTCTCCTCATAACTTGTGTATTTGCTTGGCGTCTACACTTCAGCCTGAATATGCCTATGTGAAATATTTTCAGGTGTTTTTCTACATTAAAGGCAGAAATAAGTTGACGATAATGTTCCTGATGATAAGATGAAAACCTGAGTTTATTCACATTTTGATCTGAGTTAGGATCCTGTATGACATCGTGTTAATTCTTTTAATACATATCTATAATATATGCACAAATCATTGAAGCTAGCAGGCAGGTTGAGAACTCAGTTAGAAAGGCTTACAGGATTCTAAGGTTTATAAATTGGTACACACAGTACAAAAGAAAGAAAGCTATGACAAATAAATTAGGAGCAGGAGTAGGTAATTTGGCACCTTGAGCCCGCTCTGCCATTCAATAAGATCATGGCTGATCTGATTATTTCACATTTTTTCAGACCCACAATAACTTTTCACTGTCTTGCATATTAATCTATCTATGCCTTCAAAATATTTAAAGACTTGTTTTCACTGCCTTTTGGGGAAGAGAGATCCGGGGGGCTCACAATTCGTGAGAAAGAAATTCTTCTTAATTCTGTCTTAATTAGGTGACTCCTTATTTTTAAATAGTACCATTTCATTCTAGATACTTCCACAAGAGGAACCAGGCTATCAACATCCATTTTGTCAATAACCCTCAGGATTTATATTTCAATCAAATCGCACCTAACTCTTCTAAACTCCAATAGATATATGCCTATGTACAAATCTCATAAGATACTCCAGTAAACCTTCTCTGAACTGCTTCCAATGTATTTACATCTTTCCTTAAATAAAGAGACCAGTATTGTACAAAGTACTCCTGAGGTGGTCTCACAAATGCCCTGTCCAGCTGAATCTATATTTTTGTATTCAATTTCTGTGTTAGAAGATAACTTTTCTAATTACTTGTTGTACCTGCATATGAACTTTGTGCAATTCATGTAGTAAGACACCCAGATCTCTCTGTATTTCAAAAGTCTGCAATCTTGCACTATTTTGAAACTATACTTATTTTTATTTTTCCTGCCAAACTGGACAATTTCATATTTTTCCATGTTATTTATTTATTTGACCTTTTCCCATGCGCTTAACACAGCTTCGCAGTTTCCTTATGTCCTCTTCACAATTTACTTTCTTACCTTTATTTATGTTATCAAATTTAACATCCATACTTTCCATCCAACTCATTTATATAAATATGAAAAAAATGAGGTGCCAACAGTGATTCCCATTTGTTACATCCTGTCAACCAGAAAAAGACCAATTATGCTTACCCTGCTTCCTGTTAGCTTGACAATCTTCGATCTATATCAATATAGAATCATAGCAACCTACAGTGAGGAAGCAGGCCATTCGGCCCATTGAGTCCATACCAAACTTCTGAAGAGCATCCCACCCAGACCTATGCTCCTAGCCTATTCCTGTAATCCTACATTTCCCATGTCTAATCCACGTAGCCTGCATCTCCCTCGATGCTGTGGGTAATTTAGCATGGCCAGTCCACTTAACCTGCACAGTTTGAACTATGGGAGAAAACTGGAGCACCTGGAGGAAACCCACGCGGACATGGTAAAAATGTGCAAACTTCACACAGACAGTTACCCGAGGGTAGAATTGAACCTGACCACTGTGCTGCCCAATATGGTTACCCTTCACACCCTGAGATTTTGCTTTCTGTAATAATATTTGATATGTCACCCTATCAAATGTCTTCTAGAAATCTCAACACAGTAAATTCACTGGTTCCCTGTCATCCTTTAAAAGATTCCAATAAATTGGTTAAACACAACTTCTCTTTCATAAGACCATGTTGACACTGCCTGATTGCCTGATATGTTTCTAGGTGCCCAGAACCTGTAATAATAGCTTCTAACATCTTTCCTGCTACAGAGGTTAAGCTAACTGTAGTTCCCTAATTTCAGTTGCCCTTTTCAAATAAAGGAGTTACATTTGCTATTTTCCAATCTAAAGCAAACTTCCTCCAATTGTAGAATTTTGGAAAGTTAAAACCAATACATCAACTATCTCACTAGTCACTTCTTTTAAGACCCTACGATGAAGTCCACTAGTTCCTTGTGACTTGCAAGTCTGCATCTCCAAATAATTACTCAGTACCTCTTCCCTTATGACTGTATTTTTTCTGCATTCTTCTCTTTTTCCCATTTCCCGATTTGTAGCATTTTTTCTGAGATATTACTTATATTCCTTAATTATGTTCCAACATTAATTCCCCAGACTCACTTTCTTTGGAATGAGCTTTCACTTTATTAATTTGTATGTTTAAAATATATATATAATATATAGAAACTTGTACCATCATTTTTATGTTTCAATCTGGCTTTTTCACATTATTGAACTTTTGCTCCCTTAGTAGTCTTTTTTGCTGAATTTTATATTCTATCCGATCTTCTGGAGCCCCTCATCTTTGCATAAAAATCTGCTTTTTCTTTAAGTTTGATAATATCTTTAACTTTAACTAGAGATGAGAGGTCCTCGTATTAGAATTTATTTTTGTCATTGGAATGTATCTGTTCTGTATATCCTGAAATACCCCCTTAAATATCTGACACTGCATCTCTATTGATCTGTCCTTTAACCTTATTTGCCTGTTTAGTTTAATTAGAACAGCTTTCATGCCCTCAAAACTGCTTTTATTTAGGTTTAAAAAATAGTTTTGGATCCATGCTTCTCAAAATAAATGTAAAATTCAATTATATTATGATCACTGCTACCTATGGTGCCTTCACTTTGTGGTTGTTAATTAATCCTATCTCATTACACAGTAGCTCGGTCTTGTCCAGTCAGATCTCTGGACTGCTCCAAATATGGGCTGATCTAAACAATACTGTTCCAAAAACATTTTATGAACTCCACATCTAGGCCACCTTTACCTATCTGATCTTTCTAGTCTATGCATCCATCATTATTGCATATCTTTCTGACAAGCTCCCATCATTTTTTTTTCTTCAAACTCCATTCGACCTAGTCATTGCTGTTAGAGACTTGTACACCACTTGCACAATTGATTACTTGCCTTTTTTTATTTCTCATTCCTACCTTAACTGTTTCTACATGCTGGTTTCCTGAACTTAATTCAACTGTCTCTATAGTGTTAATACCACCATTAATTAACCCCTCCACTTCTTTTCTACCTTCCTGTCCTTCCTAAATGCCATTTAGATGCCAATCTATGTCATCCTGCATATTTATGAAATGGCTACCGGATCATATTTATTTATTTCTATTTGTGCTATCTGTTCATCTGTTTTGAATGCTATGGTTATTCAGATACAGAGCCTTTAGTTCTGTCCTTTTATTATTTTTGTAGCTGTTGATTTAGTGTAAGATACAGACTCTCTATCCCTTCCTGTCATGATCTGTTTATCATTTCGCATATTAATACACGCCTTCCTTGCATTGTCTCAACTCTTTTATTGACCATATAATCTCAATTATGCCTCCACTATTTAATTTAAAGCCTCTCTACTTTCATAGTTTTGGGATTTGCTCAACTTAGGGCATAGGTTTGCTCGCTGAGCTGTAGGTTTGATATCCAGATGTTTCATTACCTGGCTGGGTAAACATCATCAGTGGCGACCTCTAAGTGAAGCCCAACTACTGACGCCAGTCCAGTTCAAGAATACATTGTATCAATGGTCCAGCCCCACTTTCTCCAGTGATAGTGCCAGTGGCCTATAGACCAGAACTCACTTATACCTCATCACTCTTTGAGCTAAGCATTCATTTCTCTACTCTCATTTACCCTATGCCAATTTGCCTGTGGCTCAGGTAGTAATTCAGAGTTTATGATCTTTGAGGTTCTGCTTCTTAATTTAGCATAGCACCTCACATGACTGTGTTTCCTTATCCATTCTATGTTGCTGTCATCTCCATGGACCACAGTGTCTGGATCTTTCACCTTCTACAGAAAGTCCATCACCAACCCTACGCAGATGTCCCAAGCTCTGGCACCGAGCAAGCAACACACAGCCTTCTATGCTCTCACTCTTTGTTACAGAGAACAACATTAATCCTGTCTTTACTCCTGCTACATTGCATTTTTCTCACTTCACTTGAATGCTTTCCTGTATTACAGTGCCATGGTCAGTTAGCTCATGCAAATAAGCTGGAAGAGCCTCAAACCTGTTGGACAATGCATAAGCTGAAACATCTGCACTCCACTCTGGAATTCTGTTATCTGTCTCACTCGCAGTCACACCTTCCCATCCCTAACCAGCGACCAAATCAGATAAACCTATCCTAACAGGTGTGACCACATCTTGGAAAAAAGTGGTCAAGTAACTTTGCCCTTCCGCGATGTGTCAGTGTTTGTAGTTCGACACCTAGCTCAAACTCTGAGCCGAAGTTGCTCGAGCTGCACATATTGAAGATCTATTTCCCTGGGCTCATAAGAGCATCCAGCACTCCTACATTATGTGCAACCATGACACACCATCTGTCCTGATATTCCTAATGTGTTTTAATTAATTATATAATTAAATTATTTGCTTTATTTTTATGTATTTTATTATTGTTTTTTCCTTATTTGCAAGATGTGGGTATTGCTGGTTGGCCAGCATTTATTGCCTGTCGTTAGTTGCCCTTGAGAAGGTGGTGGTGAGCTGCCTTCTTGAATTGCTGCAGTCTATCTGCCGTGGGTTGACCCACAATGCCATTAGGGAGGGAATTCCAGGATTTTGACCCAGCAACAGTGAAGGTACGGGGATATATTTCCAAGTCAGGATGGTGAATGGCTTGGAGGGGATCTTGAAGGTGTTCCATATATCTGCTGCTGTGGTCCTTCTGGATGGATGTGGTTGTGGTTTGGAAGGTGCTGAGGATCCTTGGTGAATTTCTGCAGTGCATTTTGTCAATAGTACACACCGCTGCTACCGAGCACTTATGGTAGAGGGAATGGGTGCATTTTATTAACCTTATTAGTGGTTTTATTATTACTAATATTAAATATTATTTCAAACCTTAGGATTAGAATGGACCTCAACCACTTACTAGATACTCATCAAACCTCGTAGAGTAAGAAACAAATTATGAGAGAATGAAAAAGTTAGAAAACGCAAAAGAGACTCTCTGTTCCAATTCCCTTAATCACTCATCACAGCACTCTGTTCAAAGTCATGCTCAGTATCCTTTACAAAACATTTGCAATTGTTTTCCTGAAATAAGGCTGAGAAGTTATATAGGCGTTAAAAATCATGTCGGGGTCTCGAAAAAGTCTAATGAGAGGAAACTTTTCATTGGCAGATG
Organism: Chiloscyllium punctatum; assembly: GCF_047496795.1. Lineage (NCBI taxonomy): Eukaryota > Metazoa > Chordata > Chondrichthyes > Orectolobiformes > Hemiscylliidae > Chiloscyllium > Chiloscyllium punctatum. The sequence goes on from NC_092765.1 coordinate 31,207,318, forward strand.
GGCTAAGAACCAGTGAACACCAATTTAAAATGATTGGCAAGAGAATCAAAGGTGATGACTGAAGGAAAAATAACATTTATACAGCAAGTGGTTGTGATCTGGAATGTCCTGTCTGAAAAGATGGTGACTGCAGATTTAATCGTGGCTTTCAAAAGAGAAAGGGATCTGAAGGAAAAAAATGAGGAATGTGAAGGATGAGGATTCACTGAATTGTTGCAGACAGTTGGTACGGATTGGCCAAATAAAATGGTCAGCTTTGTTCATTAATTCCATGCCATCACTGCCTTCTCCAAGGCAATTAAGAATGGGCAATAAAGGCAGACTTGGCCAGTGATACCCAGATACCATGAGAAGTATTTTTTTTTAAAACTAGAGGTATCCTGGCATTCAGCTGTCCCTCACAATCAAATTACAGGCAGTTACTGCATGAATTTAGCTAACAGTACATTACAATCTGACATCTCATTAATAAATGCTTTTCCTTCAGCCATATGATGGAGATTGTTGTGTGGTCACTCTGATTGAAATCCACCTGTTGAAAAATCTGAATTGCAGTCACATTGATAAGGAGACCTATTCACCTTCCTCAGAAGCAACAAGGCTCCCTGGCATCAATCAATCAGCCCAGCCCCTCTCCTTTCCTCTTCCCTCCCCTCCTCCAGGCTGTCCCACCTCCACCTGCTTCTTCCCCTCCTCCCTCTGCGAGCTGTTTCCTCCCTCAGGAGGAGGGGAGGGAGGTCAAAGGTCGCCAGCGCCAGTCAGGTGATGTTAACACATGACGTTCTCAACCAAACCTGCTTGTGGGCCCGTGCTGATGGGCGTGTGGATGAACCAATAGCCGTGCGGGTGATGTAGGTGGGCGGCCACGCGCTGCGGAGGACCAGCCAATGAGCCGGGAAGCAGGGGGCGAGGGGGTGGAGACGCGACGTAAGGTGAGGTGAGCTTGGTTGCACGGTGCGGGAGGCTGAACTCGAGCGGTGTCGAGAGCGGGTCCGGCGGCGGCTCTGGGCGGCTTCCTCTCCTCTCCCCCCCCCCTTCTACTCGCCCGGCCACAGCCGCGACAATGTCCATCCAGTACAGCAACGACGAGCCGCTGGCCGGCAGCTACGGGGTGGTGGACTCTTTCCCCAAAGACTTCGGCTATGGGGTGGAGGAGTCCGACATGGAAGGCAGCGAGTCGCAGTCGGACAGTAAACCCCGCATCCTGCTGATGGGCCTCAGGCGCAGCGGCAAGTCCTCCATCCAGAAGGTGGTCTTTCATAAGATGTCCCCCAACGAGACCCTCTTCTTGGAGAGCACCAACAAGATCTACAAGGACGACATCTCCAACAGCTCCTTCGTCAACTTCCAGATTTGGGATTTTCCCGGCCAGGTGGACTTCTTCGACCCTACCTTCGACTATGAGATGATCTTCAGGGGCACCGGGGCTCTGATCTTCGTCATTGACGCGCAGGTAAACTGCCTGCAGTCTCATCCCTGACTGAGGGCTGTCCCATTGCACAGAGCCGCTTGAAACCAATGATGTAATCTCTCTTTAAGATGGAGGGGCTGGGAACTCAACTTGCTCAGGTTTTTTAAAATCTCTTTCCCTTGGCACTTTAGTTCACTGCTCACCTCTGAGCATTTTCAGTCACTTTGAGTTGTGTACCTGTACCCCCTCAACTTGCTTTAATTCACCTAAATAGCTGGGGGCAACTGTTTGTTATAAGCAGCCCAATTATTCAGAAGAATGTCCTGGCGTTACCTAATTGAGTCGAAAGAGCTTTTCCATGAGCGAACTAAATTGGTTTGTCATTCACTCAGTCTGACAGCTGACATGTATAGTTCTGCTTTCATCAATTCCATTTGCAAAGGTGATGCATATATTGGTCTTGTGACTTGTGATGTCAGTTTTCCAAAGTTTTCAAAAAAATCTTTTGAAGTGTCTTGACTGCCTGCACAAGATGCATTGCACCTCTTGCTCTAAGAACCACAAGTAACTTTGCATTGCAAATTGTGTTGTAATGCAAATGTGAAATTGCCACATTTTCTTTTTTTTTGCTTGTGATGTGGATGCCACTGACAATTTATTGCCTCAGCCCTAATTACAGTTGAGAAGGTGCTTGTGAGCTGCTGCCTTGAACTGTTGTATTCCATGTGGTGAAGACATTCCCACAATGCTGTGAAGGAGTTTTAGGATTTTCACCCAGTGATGCAGAGCAGTAGCAAATATTCAAATTTGGATAGTGTGCAACTTTGAGTTGGTTTACTTGTGTGCCTACTATCCTTCACCTTTTTTGGAAAAAAAAAGTGACATGGAGTTTGGGAGGTGATAACAAAGGATCTTGGGTAAATTGCTGCAGTAAATCTTGGTTGGTCGATTATAAACACTGCTGCTGAAATATATTGGTGTTGGAACTTCTGGATTCTAGTATCTGTCCATTAGAGCCAAGGCGTTAATGACTCTATTTAATTGGTGTTGGCAGAATGCAGACTAAGCATCAATGTGTTACTGCTGTGTAAGTATTGCTTGACAGATTTATTATCAATTCCTTTCATTAGTCTGAGAGTAGACTATTATCAGGGAGTATTGTTCCACTTGAAACTTGAACTTTATTTATAAGATGAGATTTTTTTTGCCTTGCAAATGTGGATATATCTGGCTAACTTTCCACATGTTTTGTAGGTGTCTTAAAGCAGCTTGACTGAATGTTTGGCTAATACTGGACAATAGATATTTAATACAACAACCAGGATGGTGCCAGGGTCTTTAACCTTCACTGTAGCCAGTGTGCTCAACTGCTTCTAATATAATGTGGAGTGAATTCACTCCCTGAAGTCTGGTATCTGATTGGGATCTCAGGGATGGAGCAAAGTTATACACTTGATCCTTGGTTGGTGGTTACAAACACTTCAGCCTTAACATTTTGTGCTTAAGTTCAGTACTTCACCATCACTTGAAAATCAAGAAAACCGATGTCTCTCTTCAGTTGATAATTGTCCTCCGCTGTTCCCAACTGTACATGGCATGACTGCAAAGCTCTAATCTGATCTATTGTTTGTGGGCTTGCTTAGCTCAGTGGTATGCTGTTTGCACTGTTTAGAATACTTGCAGCTATGTTTGTAGCTTCATCAGGTTGGCAGCTTAGTTTTTAGTATACCTGAGGTATGCACCTCTTGCCTATGTCCCACGGATGGTCTCCTGTTTTGAGATTATTGTGAAAGTATACTGGACTATAAGGTGATATGTAGTGTTGGAATAGAATTTTATGTTGCTTTTGTGTCGCGGTACCTCATGTTTCAATTTTAGTTGTTGGGTTTGAACTGAACCTTCCTGATGTAGCTCTGTGAAGAATATCTTCACTATGAAAGCTTCCTCTTCACATGGATTGTGTGGTGATGAATCTTATTAATTCAGTCATTGATTGCATCTATAACAATAGATTGGAGAGGATAAATTATAAGCTTTTCCCTGTTAGTTCTTTGACCACTTGTCATAGATATAGTCTATGGACTAGGTTAATGGTAGCTGCGCATGCCACCTTAAGTACATTTGTGCCCTTGCTGTGTTCAGTGTTTCTTTCAAATGGTGCTCAATATAGAATCATAGAGATGTACAGCATGGAAACAGACCCTTCGGTCCAACTCGTCCATGCTGACCAGATATCCCAACCCAATCTAGTCCCACCTGCCAACACCCGGCGCATATCCCGCCAAACCCTTCCTATTCATATACCCATCCAAATGCCTCTTAAATGTTGCAATTGCATCAGCCTCCACCATTTTCTCTGGCAGCTCATTCCATATACGTACCACCCTCTGTGTGAAAAAGTTGCCCCTTAGGTCCCTTTTATATCTTTCCCCTCTCACCCTAAACCTATGCCCTCTAGTCCTGGACTCCCCAACCCCAGGGAAAAGACACTTGTCTATTTATTCTATCCATGACCCTCATAATTTTGTAAACCTCTATAAGGTCACCCCTCAGCCTCCGATGCTCCAGGGAAAACAGCCCCAGACTGTCCAGCCTCTCCCTGTAGCTCAAATCCTCCAACCCTGGCAACATCCTTGTAAATCTTTTCTGAACCCTTTCAAGTTTCACAACTTCTTTCCGATAGGAAGGAGACCAGAATTGCACGCAATATTCCAACAGTGGCCTAACCAATGTCCTGTATAGCCACAACATGACCTCCCAACTCCAATTTTAATTGGCCTGAGGCAGTAGCTACTGATCATTAGGAGATTTGTAGCCCATGTTTGACCTGATGCCATGAGACTTCGAGAAGTCAAGACTCAATATGCGGTAATCAGTTGCATGTTAGCTACACTCGGCACCTATCATGCCATGTGCTCAGTTAACATTGTACAGCTACATCCATTCTTTTCCTATTCATTTGCTTTATGGAAGCTTTGCGACAAAAGTGCTATTTTAATGTATTATGTGATTGTGATCACTTTTTTAAACAATTGTTTTCATAATCTTAAATATGTTGTATTGCTATTAATTTTATAGAAAAGTTATATTCACATTTTGTCAGGTGGGATGTGCTCAGTCTAGTTGTCTAATCTTTACATCAGGTAATCAGAATACATCATTTTCATGCCCTGACATGAATGTAATTTCCTTTTCATTGCAAATAGCCACCTGCTTATTTCAGTTTTATTCATGTCAGCATGTAACCACTACATATTTCCTGAAATAACTACTATATGTTGGTTGAGCAGATTATACAAGTTTTTCCATATCTTGGTCATTTTGTCTGTCTTCGGATGAAGTTCATCTTTTCCATTTAGTTCACACGTAATAAATGTTTTGACCTCATTATTGCAATGCATGCCTGCTGACCACAGCACCATCGTGCAGAAGGCCATTCAAGAGGGGGGAGCAAAAAGGCTAGTAGTTGTTATAGGGGATTCTATAATTAGGGGGACAGATAGTATCCTTTGCAAGCCGGATCAGGAGTCTCGCATGTTGTGTTGCCTGCCCGGTGCCAGGGTGTGGGACATTTCCGACTGGCTTGAAAGGATATTGGAGCGGGAGGGGGAGGATCCAGTTGTTGTGGTCCACGTTGGGACTAACAACATAGGCAAAGCTCGGGTGGAGGACCTGTTTGGGGATTATCGAGCACTAGGAAGGAAATTGAAGTACAGGTCCTCAAGGGTCATAATCTCTGGAGTACTGCCCGAGCCACGTGCCAATTGGCATAGGGACAAGAAAATTAGGGAAGTAAACACGTGGGAAAGAGGGATTCCACTTCATGGGGCATTGGCATCAGTTTTGGAACTGGGGGGGATCTGTACCATTGGGACGGTCTCCACCTGAACCGATCTGGTACTAATGCTCTAGCGAAGAGGATAAATAGGGTGGTCAGTAGGACTTTAAACTTCTGCGTTGGGGGGGGGGGGGGGGGGAAGGGAAAGTGAAAGCGACAGGGAGTATGGAGTTAAATGGAAGGATAAGCAGGAGGATAGCATGTATGCAGGTGGATTTAACCTTGAGGCAGATTAGGAATGCAACAAAAAGGAAGGATAACTTAGGACATCTTATGACTTCCAATATCTCTAATGATAAGAATGTTAGCATTAAGGCACTTTACCTGAATGCTCGTAGCATTTGTAACAAAGTAGATGAACTAACGGCACAGATCATCGTGAATGATTATGATGTGGTAGGCATCACAGAGACGTGGTTGCAGGGGGTTCAGGACTGGCAGTTAAACATCCAAGAATTTACAACTTATCGAAAAGACAGGGAGCTGGGCAGAGGGGGTGGGGTGGCCTTATTAGTTAAGAGCAAAATTAAATCTGACACTGAATGACATAGGGTCGGATGATGTGGAGTCTGTGTGGGTGGAATTGAGGAACCATAAAGGCAAAAAAACCATAATGGGAGTTATGGTACAGACCTCCTAACAGTGGTCAGGATCAGAGGTGCAACATGTACCAGGAAATAGAAAAGGCATGTCAGAGAGGCAAGGTCATGGTGATCATGGGAGACTTCAATATGCAGGTGGACTGGGTAAATAATGTTGCCAGTGGTTCCAAAGAAAGGGAATTCATGGAATGCTTACAGGATGGCTTTTTGGAACAGCTTGTCATGGAGCCCCCAAGGGAGCAGGCTATTTTGGACCTAGTGCTATGAACCAGACTTAATAAAAAAATCTTAAAGTAAGGGAACACTTAGGAAGCAGCGATCATAATATGGTAGAGTTCAGTCTGCAGTTTGAAAGAGAGAAGGCAAAATCGGATGTAATGGTGTTACAGTTAAACACAGGTAATTGAGGGCATGAGAGAGGAACTGACAAAAATTGACTAGAAGCAGAGCCTCGCAGGGAAGACAGAGCAAAAATGGCAGGAGTTTGTGGGTATAATTAAGGACACTGTACAGAGGTTCATCCCCAAGAAAAGAAAGATTATCCGGGGAGGGATTAGACAGCCATGGCTGACAAAGGAAGTCAGGAAATGGATTAAAGAAAAAGAGAGATCCTATAAAGTGGCCAAGAGCACTGGGAAATCAGAAGATTGGGAAAGCTACAAAAACAAACAGAGGATAACAAAGAGAGAAATAAGGAAGGAGAGGATCAAATATGAAGATAGGCTAGCCAGTAATATTAGAAATGATAGTAAAAGTTTCTTTCAATACATAAGAAACAAACGACAGGCAAAAGTAGACATTGGGCCACTTCAAACTGATGCTAGAAGGCTAGTGATGGGAGATAAGGAAATAGCTGGAGAACTTAACAAGTACTTTGCGTCAGTTTTCACAGTGGAAGACATGAGTAATATCCCAACAATTAAAGGGAGTCAGGGGGCTGAGTTGAGTATAGTTGCCATTATGAAAGAGTGCTAGAAAAGCTAAAAAGTCTTAAAATTGACAAATCTCCTGGCCCCAATGGGCTACATCCTAGAGTTCTGAGGGAGGTGGCTGAGGAAATAGTGGAGGCGTTGGTTGAGATCTTTCAAAAGTCACTGGGGTCAGGGAAAGTCCCAGATGATTGGAAGACTGCCGTTGTAACCCCCTTGTTCAAGAAAGGATCAAGACAAAAGATGGAAAATTTATAGGCTAATTAGCCTAACCTCGGTTGTTGGTAAAATTCTAGAATCCATTGTTAAGGTTGAGGTTTCTAAATTCTTGGAAGAGCAGGGTCGGATTAGAACAAGTCAACATGGATTTAGTAAGGGGAGGTCGTGCTTGACAAACCTGTTGGAATTCTTTGAAGAGGTGACAAGTGGGTTAGACCAGGGAAACACAGTGGATGTGGTCTATCTAGACTTCCAAAAGGCCTTTGATAAGGTGCCACACGGGAGGCAGCTGAGCAAGGTGAGCTACTGGTATGGATTGAGGATTGGCTGTCTGACAGAAGGCAGAGAGTTGGGATAAAAGGTTCTTTTTCGGAATGGCAGCCGGTGACAAGTGATGTCCCACAGGGTTCAGTGTTGGGGCCGCAGCTGTTCACGTTACATATTAATGATTTGGATGAAGGGACTGGGGCATTCTAGCAAAGTTTGCCGATGATACGAAGTTAGGTGGACAGGCAGGTAGTGCTGAGGAAGTGGGAAGGCTGCAGAAGGATCTAGACAGTTTGGGAGAGTGGTCCAGGAAATGGCTGATGAAGTTCAATGTGAACAAATGCGAGGTCTTGCACTTTGGAAAAAAATACAAGCGTGGACTACTTTCAAAACGGTGAGAAAATTCATAAAGCCAAAGTACAAAGGGATCTGGGAGTGCTAGTCAAAGATTCTCTAAAGGTAAACATGCAGGTTGAATCTGTGATTAAGAAAGCGAATGCAATGTTGTCATTTATCTCAAGGGTTGGAATATAAAAACAGTGATGTGCTACTGAGACTTTTTATAAAGCTCTGGTTAGGCCCCATTTGGAGTACTATATCCAGTTTTGGTCCCCACACCTCAGGAGGGACATACCTGGCACTGGAGCGTGTCCAACGGAGATTCTCACAGATGATCCCTGGAATGGTAGGTCTAACATACGAGGAACGGCTGAGGATCCTGGGATTGTATTCATTGGAGTTTAGAAGGTTAAGGGACGATCTAATAGAAACTTACAAGATAATACGTGGCATGGAAAGGGTGGACGCTAAGAAAATGTTTCCGTTAGGCGGGGAGACTAGGACCCGTGGGCACAGCTTTAAAATTAGAGGGGGTAAATTCAGAACAGAAATGCGGAGACATTTCTTCAGCCAGTGTGTGGTGGGCCTGTGGAATTCATTGCCACGGAGTGCAGTGGAGGCTAGGACGCTAAATGTCTTCAAGGCAGAGATTGATAAATTCTTGATGTCACGAGGAATTAAGGGCCAAGGGGAGAATACGGGTAAGTGGAGTTGAAATGCCTATCAGCCATGATTAAATGGCGGAGTGGACTCGATGGGCTGAATGGCCTGCCTTCCATTCCAATGTCTTATGGTCTTGTTTTGTTTTAGTTACTCTTGGATTTTGGCTTTCTAGGACTGTTTTAAATTTCTTGATTTTTCATTTTAAAGAACACACTTTTGACACTTTTAGGGAAAGTGGTAGTCTTATCACCTTGAATTCACATTTTATCCTGGTTTCAGAGTTGACGATGTGTTGGCCATGAGGGTGGTGCTGCTGTAGCCTGGTGGACTGACCTCTATATTGCAGATAACTTCTCTCTCTCCTGGACCATGACTCCACGTTGGAATATCAGGCCATTGGGCCAACCACGGTCACCAACCTCACTTCATCTGGTGATTTTCTCCTGCCGACTGCCTTGCAGCTGATTTTCCTGCAACCCCATTCAGCTTGCTTCTATCTCCTTTCCAAAATTCACAATCAGGACTGTCTGAGCAGGCTAATTGTTTCCGCCTGCTCCTGCCTCACACAACTTATCTCTACCTTGACTCAGTCTTTTCTTCTCTGGTCCAGGCCATGCTCACCTACATCTGCAATTCCTCTGATGCTTTGCGCCAGTTTCAGAATTTCCAGTTTGCGAGCTCCAGTTGCTGCCTCTTTACCATGGACATGTACTTCCTTTACATGTCCATCCTCCACCAGAATGTCTCAGGACTCTCTGCCCCTTCCTGGAAAAAAGGCCTGAACTATCTCCATCCACCACCTGCAGCCTCCACCTGGCTGAGCTCTTCCTCACCCTGAACAACTTTTCTTCTAACTCCTGTCATTTTCTTCAGGTCAGAGAGGTGTTGTGGGTGCATGCATGAGCCCCAGGTATGCCTCTCTTCATGGGTCCATGGAACATTCCTTGTTCCAGTCCTATTCCAGCCTCCACCCACAACATTTTCTCCAGTATATCGATGATAACATTGGTGCTGCCTGCCTGTCTTGATTAGAATTGGAAACGTGAATCAATTTCGCTTCCAATTTCCACCCCCTCTTTCCTTCTGGTCTATCTGACTCCTCCCTCCCCTTCCATGACATCAGTTTCCATTTCTGGGTATAGATTGGCCACTGATATCCAGTTCAAGCCCACTGACTCCCACAGTTAACTGAGCTATATGTCCTCGCACCCTGCTTCCTGTAAAGACACTTCCATTCTTCCATCTTCATTGCATTTGTTCTGATGATGCCAACTTTGACAAGGGAGCCTCCAAAGTGTCTATCACTTTCCTCAACCAAGGAATCTCCCTGTTGACAGGACCCTCAGCCACATCCGACCCATCTCCTGCACTGCAGCCCTTGCATGTTTTCTTCTCCTCCACAACGATGTGTGAGTACCCCTTCTCCACACACGCACACACCCGCATATAAGCCAACCTTTTTGTTGCTACCATTGGTACTGAGGAAGGGTCATTCCACCTGAAATGTTAACTGATTTCTATCCACACTTTCTGCCAGACCTGAGCTTGTTCAGCTATTTCTATTTTTGTTTTTGATTCTTGCTTTTGTAACAAAATAAAAGCAATATTTTCCTGTGTGCTCATGACACCCAGCTCTATCTCCTCACCATCTTTTCCAGTGAAACCAATGCTACAATATCAGACTTAGTCATAGTCCTGCAGCATGGAAACAGATCCTTTGGACCAACTTGTCCATACCAACCCAAGTTTCCCAACTAAATTAGTCCAATTTACCTGCATTTGGCCCGTATCCCTCTAGACCTTTTCGTATTCATGTACCTGTCCAAATCTTTTAAATGTTGTAACTGTACCTGCATCTACCACTTCCTCTGGCAGGTCATTCCACATACGAGCCACCCTCTGTGCAAAAGCTGTCCTTCGTGTCTTTTCTAAATCTTGTTTCTTTCACTCTTTAAAATTGTGCCTTCTGGTTTTGAATGCACTTAAGAGAAAAGACCTTAGCTGTTCACCACTATCTATTCCCCTCATCATTTTATAAATATGTTTTAAGTTCCCCCTTCAACCTCCTAAGCTGCAGGGAGGAAGAAAATCCCAGCCTCTCTCCAAAACTCAAACCCTCCAGTCCTGGTAACATCCTTGTAAATCTTTTCTGTATTCTCTCCAATTTAATAATATCCTTCCTATAGCAGGATGACCAGGACTGTACACTACTCAAAATGGCCTCAGTGTCCTGTACAACCTAACAACATGATGTCCTAACTCCTAGTCTTATGTGACACCCACTGCTAAATGAATGGAAATATCCTCCCATTTCAGTACTGAGAAAACTAAGCCATTGTTTTTGATATATTCTCCAAACTGGATTTCCCATTCATTGACACTATTCGTCTCCTAGCAACAGTCTGAGATGAAACCAGTCTGTTCAGAGCCTTCGTGTCCTGTTGGACTCTGATAGGAGCTTCTGATCATATCGTGACTGCTTATTTCCACCTCCATTATGTTGCTTGCATGAGCCCCTGTGCCAGCTCATGTTACTGAAACCCTTATTTTGTATACAGTATTTAACCAATTCAGCATGCTTCTGACTAATCTCACACTATGCACTCTGTAAGCCTGGGGTCATTAGAACTTTGCCCATGTTTAACTTGAACCAAATTTTATTGATCTTATCACCTTTTTTGGTCACTAGCCTATGCTGGCTCCGGATTTACCAAATCTTGGCATTAAAATTCTCACCCTTATTTTCAAAACCCTCTCCCTGTCCATTGTCTCTTGCCCCCACCCTCAGTAATTTCCTCTGGCACTACAATTCTATTGAGGAATTTGTATGATTTCATTCTGGCCTTTGAACATCCAATTTTCGTTGTTCTGTTTTTCTATTGCTGGTGGGGCATGCTGGTCCTGGGTCGCATCCACTGCCACACTCTCACCACCTGATGCCTGGAGGAAGAATGCCTCATCTTCCACCTCAAACACTTCAACCCCATGGCATAAATGTGGATTTCACCAGTTTCCTCATTTTCCCCTTCTCTCTAACACCACCCCCCCCTCCCCCCACCCACCTTTCAGCTCAGCACCGCCCTCATGACCTGTCCTACCTGTCTATCTTCCTTTCCACCTTCCTTTTTGACCTATCACCTTCATCTCTTTCTCCTCCCACCCCCCCCCCCCCCTCATTTACCTGTTGTACTCTGTGCTACTTTCTCCCCACCCCCCACCCCCCTCTTTTATCTCTCCACTCTGCAGGCACTCTGCCTCTATTCCTGATGAAGGGCTTTTGCCTGAAACGTTGATTTTCCTGCTCCTTGGATGCTGCCTGAACTGCTGTGCTTTTCCAGTACCACTCTAATCTAGTATTTTTTTTGTTGTCTAGTATGTAAATTCTGGATTTCTCTTTCTATGATCTTTTCCTCTTTTAAGATGTACTTTACCTCTTTGACCCAATAAATCCTTGTATGGTTCAGTGTCCTTTTCATAGTGCTTCTATGAAGTACCTTGGGATATTTTATGTCAATGCGCTTTGGAAGTGCAGGTGGTTATCTCGGGCTTTTCTTTCAGTAGGTATGTAAATCATTGCTCTTGATTGCATTGGAAATTGCATGGAATTTTCTGATTTAAAAGCAAAATACTGAAGGTACTGGAAATCTGAAGTAAAAACAAAGCTTGAGGAAATCAACAGATCTGGCAGCATCTCTGTAGAGCGAAGCAGTTAATGTGATACGGCTGAAGTGACTCTTCTTCAGAACTCTGACTCTCCTGTTACAAATTTGGGGCATTTTCCTTGCCTCCAATACTCAGACTAAATTTGCTGAGTCTTTAAAGTTGTGACATTTGTGTTTCCAGTACCCATGTCACAACTTTGCTCTTCGTGCATCTCGACTATTCATTTGTTTTTTTCTTTTTGTATTTATACTTCCTGGTTAGTGGTGGCACCCATGATGCAGCTGTGCAGGTAGGGGAATTCTTTCATTACTTTCAGATCCTCTCTTAGTTCTTGAAATTAAGGTATTATGGGCAGAGGCTGACATAATTTATTGTTCAAAAACCTTAGCTGAAGAATTCAGTTGTTAGTTAAATGATGTCAACACTTTGAAACATCGACTGAGACTGCCATAGTGCTAAAGATTTAGATGGAGAGGAATTTAAGTGTGTACAAGACAATTTTTTGATTCAGTATGTGGATGTACCTACTAGAGAAGGTGCAAAACTTGACCTAATCTTGGGAAGTAAGGCAGGGCAGGTGACTGAGGTGTCAGTGGGGGAGCACTTTGGGGCCAGTGACCATAATTCTATTCGTTTTAAAATCGTGATGGAAAAGAATAGACCAGATCTAAAAGTTGAAGTTCTAAATTGGAGAAAGGCCAATTTTGACGGTATTAGGCAAGAACTTTCAAAAGCTGATTGGAGGCAGATGTTCGCAGGTAAAAGGGACGGCTGGAAAATGGGAAGCCTTCAGAAATAAGATAACAAGAATCCAGAAAAAGTATATTCCTGTCAGGGTGAAAGGAAAGGCTGGTAACTATAGGGAATGTTGGATGACTAAAGAAATTGAGGGTTTGGTTAAGAAAAAGAAGGAAGCGTATGTCAAGTACAGACAGGATAGATCGAGTGAATCCTTAGAGTATAAAGAAAGTAGGAGTATACTTGAGGGAAATCAGGAGGGCAAAACGGGGACATGAGAGCGCTTTGGCAAATAGAATTAAGGAGAATCCAAAGGGGTTTTACAAATATATTAAGGACAAAAGGGTAACTAGGGAGAGAATAGGGCCCCTCAAAGATCAGCAAGGTGGCCTCTGTGTGGAGACACAGAAAATTGGGGAGATTCTAAACAAATATTTTGCATCAGTATTTACTGTGGAAAAGGATATGGAAGATATAGACTGTTGGGAAATAGATGGTGACATCTTGCAAAATGTCCAGATTACAGAGGAGGAAGTGCTGGATGTCTTGAAACAGTTAAAGGTGGATAAATCTCCAGGACCTGATCAGGTGTACCCAAGGCCTCTGGGAAGCTAGAGAAGTGATTGCTGGGCCTCTTGCTGAGATATTTGTATCATCGATAGTCATAGGTGAGGTGCCGGAAGACTGGAGGTTGGCTAACATGGTGCCACTGTTTAAGAAGGGTGATAAGGGCAAGCCAGGGAACTATAGACCAGTGAGCCTGACCTCGGTGGTGGGCAAGTTGTTGGAGGGAATCCTGAGGGACAGGATGTACATGTATTTGGAACGGCAAGGACTGATTTGGGATAGTCAACATGGCTTTGTGCATGGGAAATCATGTCTCACAAACTTGATTGAGTTTTTTGAGGAAGTAACAAAGAAGATTGAGGACAGAGCAGTAGATGTGACCTATATGGACTTCAGTAAGGCGTTTGACAAGGTTCCCCATGGGAGACTGGTTAGCAAGGTTAGATCTCGTGGAATACAGGGAGAACTAGCTATTTGGATACAGAACTAGCTCAAAGGTAGAGGACAGAGGGTGGTGGTTTTTCAGACTGGAGGCCTGTGACCAATGGAGGGCCACAAGGATCGGTGCTGGGCCCTCTACATTTTGTCATTTACATAAATGATTTGGAAGCGAGCATAAGAGGTACAGTTAGTAAGTTTGCAGATGACACCAAAATTGGAGGTGTAATGGACAGCGAAGAGGGTTACCTCAGATTACAACAGGATCTTGACCAGATGGGCCAATGGGATGAGAGGTAGCAGATGGATTTTAATTCAGATAAATGCGAGGTGCTGCATTTTGGGAAAGCAAATCTTAACAGGACTTACACATTTAATGGAAAGGTCCTAGGGAGTGTTGCTGAACAAAGAGACCTTGGAGTGCAGGTTCATAGCTCCTTGAAAGTGGAGTCGCAGGTAGCTAGGATAGTGAAGAAAGCATTTGGTATGCTTTCCTTTATTGGTCAGAATATTGAGTCCAGGATCGCCGATCTGGGAATTTGTCTTGCAAACTTTTCGTCCCCTGTCTAGGTGACATCCTCAGTGCTTGGGAGCCTCCTGTGAAGCGCTTCTGTGCTGTTTCCTCCGGCATTTATAGTACAACCGGAAGCGGCAGAGACAGGCCACTATAAATGCCAGAGGAAACAGCACAGAAGCGCTTCACAGGAGGCTCCCAAGCACTGAGGATGTCACCTAGACAGGGGACGAAATGTTTGCAAGACAAATTCCCAGCTCGGCGAACAGAACCACAACGAGCACCCGAGCTACAAATCTTCTCCCAGACATTGAGTACAGGAGTTGGGAGGTCATGTTGCGGCTGTACGTGACATTGGTTAGGTCACTGTTGGAATATTGTGTGCAATTCTGGTCTCCTTCCTATTGGAAAGATGTTGTGAAACTTGAAAGGGTTCAGAAAAGATTTACAAAGATGTTGCCAAGGTTGAAGGGTCTGAGCTACAGGGAGAGGCTGAACAGGCTGGGACTGTTTTCCCTGGAGCGTCGGAGGCTGAGGGGTGACCTTATAGAGGTTTACAAAATTATGAGGGGCATGGATAGGATAAATAGACAAAGTCTTTCTTTTCCCTGGGGTTGGGGAGTCCAGGATTAGAGGGCATAGGTTTAGGGTGAGGGGGGAAAGATATAAAAGGGACCTAAGGGGCAATTCTTTCATGCAGAGGGTGGTAAGTGTATGGAATGAGCTGCCAGAGGATGTGGTGGAGGCTGATACAATTGCAACATTTAAGAGGCATTTGGATGGGTATATGAATAGGAAGGGTTTGGCGGGATATGCGCCGGGTGTTGGCAGGTGGGATTAGATTGGGTTGGGATATCTGGTCGGCATGGACGGGTTGGGCTGAAAGGTCTGTTTCCATGTTGTGCATCTGACTCTGACTACGAAACTGGCTTTGGACTAAATCCAACTATCAGTGATCTGTTCCTAACTGTGTACTCTTGATTTCTGACCATGTCCTCCTTTTGTATCTGAAATGTAGGGAGTAAAAGTTACTAAGTCTGTGCAACTGGATGTTCTCGGGGCTGTTTGGTAAATTGAATGATACAGTATTTGCTTTTAGGTGCAGTGTTCCACCGCAGTTCACATTACTCCTAGAAGTGTAGTGTGGTCTAATATTGATTGTATGAATACAGATAAATAGCTAATTGCATTTGCCCCTCAATTTAAAAAAAAACTTTCTTGCTGGCTAAATCAGCAGTCATTCACATTAAAAAATGATGAGCAGCCTTGAATCCACTGCAGTCCTTGATATCTAGGGGCGTTCACAGTGGTGTTGGGGAATTCCAGGATTTTGACCTAATGACAGTGAAAGGATGGTAATATAATTTTCATAGGAGGCAGTGATGTAGTATTGTCTGTAGACTAGTAATTCAGAGACCT
Organism: Chiloscyllium punctatum; assembly: GCF_047496795.1. Classification (NCBI taxonomy): domain Eukaryota; kingdom Metazoa; phylum Chordata; class Chondrichthyes; order Orectolobiformes; family Hemiscylliidae; genus Chiloscyllium; species Chiloscyllium punctatum. The sequence continues at coordinate 31,222,925 of NC_092765.1, forward strand.
TGCTAACACTATAGGGTATGGGTTCAAAGCCCACTGTAGCAGCAGATAAGATTTGAATAAAAATCTGGAATTAAAAGCGAGAACCATAGAATCACTGTCAGTTGCTGTGAAAACCATCTGGTTCACCTATGGCACTCTTACCTGGCTTAATGACTCTAGACCCACAGAAATGCATTGCAATTTTCTTTATAGGCGATAGAGGAACGTTCTGTTGAAGGAGCTTTGAATTTTGCACTGCATCTTGTGGATGCCACTGTCCAGTTTTGAAGGAAGTGAATGCTAAAGGTGGGTGGGGTGCTAATTAAATGGGCTGCTTTGTTCCAGATGTCAGCCCGTTTCTTGAATGTAGGAGCTGCAGCCATTCCAGACAAATGAACAGTGTTCTATCTCACACCTGACTTTAGTTGTAGGTAGTGGACACGTGTCACAGAATTCCTAACCTCTGACCTGCTTTTGTAACTAATGTATTTATATGGTTGGTCCGGTTCCTTTTCTAGTTAATGGTGACCTAAAAGTATTAGTGGAAAATTCTTCAAGCAATTTTAATGCTGTTGAATGGTTAGATTTTCTTGTTGGAGATGGATAATGGCTGATACTTGTGGCAAAGTTATTACTGCCACTTATTAGCCCAAGCCTGTGTTGTCTAAGTTTTGCTAATTATGAACACAGACTGCTTCAGTATCTGAGGAATTAAGTGAGTGGTGCTGAACATTGTGCAATCATCTGTCAACATCTCCTGACCTGATGGAGGGGGGCCATTTTGGTGTAATTGTTTGTGTCACTGGTTGCAACAAAGTAGAAAGGGACAAGGAACAATAGTCATTGGATATCTTTTGTGACTTTGGTAACTTTTGTATCACTTAACTTTCTGGTTGTGTTTGGTGGTAAAGGTATAAACTTGATTGGAAGCATTTGTGTGGAACTAGCATGTATTCAAGGACTTTGGTGAGGTAAGACAGGAAGTGGGACAGTAGTTTACAAAGGACAATGGCATCAAAGGTTGACTATTTGAAGAGGGGGTTTTGGATTAAAAAAAACAGCTGAAGAGAATGGCGAACATCGTGACTTGGAGGGGAAGTTGGGTGATCAGCAGTTAAGTTAGGAATAATTTGATGGAGCATATGGTTGTATACAGTAGATGAGTAAATCAGTTGTCTGTCATATCTTTTCAAGTCTGTGGTCTATAGGCTTGGAGATGAGCGCTGTGGTGGAGGACTGACTAATTTGAGCAACAGTAATGGTAAGTAACTGAAGGCCTGGTGTGAAGTGAAACTGCAAATTTTTAGTCCTACAAATACACATGTCTTTCCTGGGTTTCTCTGTTTTGGTCTTAATTGTGAGAATCATGGAGTGAAACATTTTCTCTGTTAAGTTGTTTTCCTATTTGAAATTTCCTAAAATGAAAACAAAACATTGCCATGCAGGTCAGTCAGAGGTAAACAACACAAAGCTGAGCTGTTGTGTAGATTTATGGTTAAGCTTTCTTCGCTTTTGTTCTTTTCCTCCTCTTTTACCCAACCTGCATTTGCTCTTCAATCTGCATTATAAAAAATTGAGCTCACAGTGACCTGCAATGGACTGTCTTGTATTTTTCCACTAAATCATAAAGAATATAGAAGCCAACAGACCCAATTCATACACTTGGTGAGTTTTTGAAAGGTATTGATTTTCAAAGTACTCCAAATATAGTACCCTTCTAAAATTTGAACCTTCGAGTTTAGTGGCTTGCTAGTTCTTAAATTTTTGTATGAATGGTGATTAGAATTTTATCTTGAGCATGTAAAAAGAAAAATCTTTGTAAGATCAATATTAACTTGCTTTGTTTAAAATGCAAGTGTTACTCCTCAATACAATGCAACTGTAAGCAAGTTTTACAATGTGTTCCTTCCAAGAGTTGGAAGGATCTGTTCACAAAGAGCATTTAGATTAGGTTCCCTACAGTAGGGAATCTAATCTAAATGCTCTTTATGAACAGATCCTTCCAACTCTTGGAAGGAACACAGATTGTAAAACTTGCTTACAGTTGCATTGTATTGAGTAATACCTGCTTTTTAAACAATCATACTACAGAATTAGGACATTGTAAGGTGTTGCTGAAAAGTTTATTTTATCTATTTTTAAGCATTGTAGCTTTTGTTTGTTTATGAACATTATATTCAGAATGCCACTTCAAATTATAGTTGACACTAGCAGTTGAAAGGATGGGATTCCAATTTGTGCTTTTAGATTGAAGAGGTGCTACAAGTTAGTAATTTGTTAATAAGTAAACCTTTAGTCTTAGGCAGCTATCACCCACCACCTCTTTCCTCCCCCACCTTCTCAATACTGCTATCCCCGGTCCCATCACTGCCAAATCAACTTTTTTTTCTCTCTCTGATCCATTTGGTGAGTCTCATTACTATCTAACCTGCATCATGAGATGCCATACTTCACACATAGTTGCTGATGAAACCCAAGTGAGTATGACAAAGATCAAACATTTTTCGAAAAAAATTGTTTATATCTGAAGAAATATCAGACAGTATCCTTGATTTGAGTTCTAACACTTTTGAACTTTTTGTTCTTGCCTAGTGTCCATAAAGTTTATGGTCTGTACTAATTGGCCATGAGTGATTTTCTTTTGTACTATGCTTAAATGTTCACGCTGGTATGTTGTGTCAATCAGAGGATTACCTAATGTATTTATTCACAATAGAAGTGCATTCTGGAAGTGACACATTAAACCAGACTTATGACAAAGTCAGTCCCTCCAATTTCTGGTATGCTGTAAAACAAACTTGTGCACATTGCCTGCTAAGAAATTCCTCATTCTTTATACTGTCTGTCATTGAAGTATAATTGCAACTCGCAAAATAATTGAAGACCAGCAAATTCATTTTGAAATTTTTTTTGGGTGGTTTTATATTTGACGGTTAACTGTTTAACTTAATTGATTTGAGTATTTGTTTTCCTTTTTCTCATGGATGGGATATAGAAAAAGGTTCTTTGTTTTACTGGTAATACCTATTCAGTTTTTGATTTACCAACTGATTTTTAAAAACCTTCTGAAATGTAAATGTAGTAATCTCCTCTAACTTAAATTTTACATTTTATTACTTAAACTTTAGAGACAGATGTAAAGGATGACAGATCCATTTCTTAGGACGAAAATTCCTGAAAAGCTATTCTTTCTGCTGTACTTGTAGTGATCAGGTGTATTATGTCAATCCACAAAAATGTAAAAATAACAAGCCGTTAGTTATCAGGTTTTATACTTTAGCTTTTAATAATATTTTGCCAAATGAAAGCCAGCTTTTTTGAGCACAGTTTAGGGTGTAGGTTTGCTCGCTGAGCTGTAGGTTTGATATCCAGACGTTTCATTACCTGGCTAGGTAACATCATCAGTGGGAACCTCCAAGTGAAGCGAAGCTGTTGTCTCCTGCTTTCTATTTATATCTTTTTCTCCTGGATGGGTTTCCTGGGGTTTGTGGTGATGTCATTTCCTGTTTTGTTTTCTGAGGGGTTGATAGATGGCATCTAGATCTATGTATTTGTTTATGGCGTTGTGGTTGGAGTGCCAGGCCTCTAGGAATTCTCTGGCATATCTTTGCTTAGCCTGTCCCAGGATAGATGTGTTGTCCCAGTTGAAATGGTGGGTTTTTTCATCCGTGTAGGGCTACAAGGGAGAGAGGGTCGTGTCTTTTTGTGGCTAGCTAGTGTTCGTGTATCCTGGTGGCTAACTTTCTTCCTGTTTGTCCTATGTAGTGTTTGAGCACAATGTTTAGATGAACAAAAGCAAAAACACCCCAAAGTCTGAATATGAAGAATCACAGGGCCAACAAAATCATAATTAATGTCTGCATCACTTTTTTCCAATAAACATTTGTATGACTCAGCAGACGTTAAAGTTAAAATTATGTAATAGGACAGTGTAAAAAGGCTCAAAAATATAACTTCAGGCATGGCAGATAATGGGACAACTATAAAAAGGGAGGTGGGAGTCAAGTATGTGGTGCTGGAAGAGCACAGCAGATTAGGCAGCATCTGAGGAGCAGGAGAATTGACATTTTGGGCACAAGCCCTTAATCAGGTATGAAGGGCTTTTGCCCAAAACGTCGAATCTCCTCCTCGGATGCTGCCTGACCTGTGCTCTTCCAGCACCACACTCTTGACTCCGATCTTAAGTATCTGCAGTCCTCACTTTTCATAAAAAGGGAGGTGCTCAATGCATGATTGAGGATGTTGTGCGTAAATGCACACAGTACACAAAGGTAAATTAGCTTGTAGCACAGATTGAAGTTTGGGTATGATTTGGGCACCGCACAAACATGGCTGTAACGGACCAGGACTGGGAACTAAATATCCAAGGTTGGCCTTTAGAAAGGATAGGCAAAGGAAGTCAGATTGCTGCCTTAGTAAGAAGTGCAATTACACCAATAGGTAGAAGCAATATAGTGTCAGAAGGCATACAAATGCATGTAGGGTAGAGACAAGGAACTGCAAAAGAGAATCCTGATGGGAGTTATGTATAGACCTCCTAGAAGTAGTTAGTATGTGGGCCAGAAAATCAGGAGATAGAAAAGCCATGAAAGAAGAATCTTGGGGGAATTCAGTATGCAGGTGGCCTGAGGGAAATCAGGTTGGTTGCAGATGACTGGGAAAGGAATTCATGGAACGCTTACAGGATGGTTTTTGGATTAGCTTGTGGGTAACCCACACTAGGGAACATCCACTTCTGGATTTCTGTAATGAGGCTGACTTCATGATGGAACTTCAAGTCCAGGAACCCTTGGGGGACAGTGACCATAATATGATGGAATTTACCCTGCATTTTGAGAGGTTACTACAATTTGAGTAAAAGTAACTACAAAGTCGTGAGGGAGGAGTTGGCTAGAGTTACTTAGAATGGGAGCCTAGCAAGGAAAGTGGTGAAACACCAATTGTAGGATTTCCTCGGGGTAATTCTGGAGGCACAGCAATTCATCTGAAGGAAGACAAAATAAATGAAGGGGCGAGCAAGGCAATCGTGGCTGACGAATGAAGTCAGGGACAGTATAAAAGCAAAGAGTATACAATGGGAAGCCTTTAAAAAGCAGGAGAGAATAACTTAAAAGCAATAAGGGGGAGAAGATAAAATGAGGGTGAGCTGGCCTGTATTATAAAAAGATTGCAAGTGTTTATTTTAGGTAAGAAAGAGGCAAGAATGGATTTTGGACCCATGGAAAATGAGGTTGGAGAAGTAGTAATGGTGAACAAAGATTCAGCAGAGGAACTGAATAGTGACTTTTTCAGTCCTCATGGTGGTAGGACACACCACCAGTAGCTTACCAGAACTTCGAAAGTCAGGGGACAGAGGTGAGCATTGTGGCCATCACAAAGGAGCAAGTCCTGGGAAGCCTGAAATTTCTGGTGGATTAATCACCCATATGAAGTGGGCTACACCCTAGGGTTCTGAAGGAGATTGTAGTTTTTTTTTAAAAAGAATCTCAAGTCAGGGAGGGTCCCAGAGGACTAGAAAATGGCTAATGTAACACTCTCTTTTTAAGAAGGGAGGGAGGCAGGAGCCTGACTTTGGTCATTGGTAAGAGTTTCGAGACCATTGTTCAAGTTGAGATTGAGGAGTACTTTGAACAGCATGGTAACATAGGACTGAGTCAGAACAACTTTGTCAAAGGGAGTTCATCCATGACAAATCTGTTAAATTCTTTGAGGAAATAATGAGCACGTTAGTCAAAGGAGTGGCAGTGCATGTGATCTGTTTGGATTTCTAGAAAGTTTTTGACAAGGTGCTGGACAAGAGGCTACTAAATTATTTAAGAGCCCATGGTGTTAGAGACAAGGTGTTGGCATAGAGCATTGGCTGACTGGCACAAACTAGAATCTGGGGACAAAGGGGTCTTTTTCGAGATGGCAGCTGGTGATTGTGAAGTTCTGCAGTGGTCCGTGTTGGGGACATAGCTATTCATGGAAGTGTGGGCATTGTTGCTACGTTTATCAATGGTACAAAGATAGGAGGAGGCACAGGGAATGTTGAGGAAGTGAAGGCTTTAGAAAAAAATTTGGACAGGCTAGGAGAGCGAACAAAGTGACAGGTGCAATACTATCTATGGGGAAAGTAAATTTATATACACTGGGAGGAAGAATAAAGTTGTGAACCGTTTTCTAAATGGGGAAGGGCTTTGGAAATCTGAAGAACAAGGCACTTAGGAATCCTAGTTCAGGATTCTGTTAAGGTAAACATGCAGGTTCATTTGACAGTTAGGAAGGCAAATGCAATATTAGTTTTCATTCCAAGAGGGGCTAGAATACAATGTACTGCTGAGGCTGTATAAAGCTCTGGTCGGCCACCTTTTTAGAATAGAATATTGTGAGCAGTTTTGGCCTTGTATGTGAAGGAGGATGTTCTGGCCTTGGAGGGTTTTGGTGTGGGGATGGGGTGGAGGTTACACTGTAAGTTTACAAGAATGATACCAGAGGGTGAAGGCTTGTCATAAAGGAGCAGATGAGGACTCTGGATCTATACTGAATGGAGTTCAGAAGGATGAGGGGGGATTCTCAGTGAAACTTACACAATACTGACAGGCCTGGATAGAATGGAAATGAGGAAGATATTTCGAGGAGAGACTAGAACCTGAGGGCACAGCCTCAGAGTGAAGGGGTGAACCTTTGGAACAGAGATGAATTTCTTTAGCCAAAGGATAGTGAATCTGAAACTCATTGCCCCAGAAGGCTGTGGATGCCAAATGACTGACTGTGCTTAATACAGAGATAAATTCTTGATTTAGTATGGGTTCAAAGGTTACAGGGAAAAGGGAGGAAAATGGGATTGAGAACCATCAGCCTTGATTGAATGGCAGGGCAGACTTGATGGGCTAAATGGCCCAATTCTCCTGTATCTTGTGTACAAGAGTTTATATTTACAATAAAACATACTTTTCTATACCTCTGCAATATATTGTAATCAAGTATTCCTCTAGCAATTCAATAAAAGTTTGGAGTTAAACCTTAGTGATTATGAAACCATTTGTTTTTTTTTAAAAAGTGATTCGCTAATATTTTAGGGAAGTGAGAACTGCTATCCTTACCTGTTCTGGTCTACATGGGATTCCAAATCTGTAGCAATGTGGTTGACTCTTAACTGACTGCTGAGATTGCTAAGCATGCCATGCACTTGTATTGACTGCTTAAAAAGTCTCCAAGGAATGAAACCACCTGCAATCAATCTAGACACAGGAAAACCCAATTCTGTTGACTCTGCAAAGCCCTCTGTACCAACAGAGCTCATGCCAAAACTGGGAAAGGTGCTGCACAGACATGCCAAGCAACAGGCTAACATAGCCATAATGTCCCAGACAGCAGCATCACCTGTATGTTGTCCTACCAGCCCGATAGACCAAGTAGAGGTTGTGGCACGGTTTTATACAGTTGGGAGGGAATTTTCCTGGAAGTCCTCAGCTTTGCCTCTGGACTTATGGCATCAGATCTGGCGTGGAAATCTGTTTACGAGGTACCACCACCAATAGGAATCGATATGAAGGTTAAAACATAAGAGGTAAGTTAGTAAGTTTGCAGATGACACTAAAATTGGAGGTGTAGTGTACAGTGAAGAGGGTTGCCTTAGATTGCAACAGAATCTGGACCAGATGGGTCAATGGGCTGAAAAGTGGCAGATGGAGTTTAATTCCGCTAAATGCGAGGTGCTGCATTTTGGGAAAGCAAATCTTAGCAGGACTTATACACTGAATGGAAAGGTCCTAGGGAGTGTTGCTGAACAAAGACACCTTGGAGTGCAGGTTCATAGCTCCTTGAAAGTGGAGTGGCAGGTAGATAGGATAGTGAAGGAGGAGTTTGGTATGCTTTCCTTTATTGGTCAAAGTATTGAGGTCAAGTTGCGGCTGTACAGGACATTGGTAAGGCCACTGTTGGAATATTGCATGCAATTCTGGTCTCTTTCCTATAGGAAAGATGTTGTGAAACTTGAAAGGGTTCAGAAAAGATTTACAAGGATGTTGCCAGGGTTGGAGGATTTGAGCTACAGGGAGAGGCTGAACAGGCTGGGGCTGTTTTCCCTGGAGCGTTGGAGGCTGAGGGGTGACCTTATAGAGGTTTACAAAATCATGAAGGGCATGGATAGGGTAAATAGGCAAAATCTTTTCCCTTGGGTCGGGGAGTCCAGAACTAGAGGGCATAGGTTTAGGGTGAGAGGGGAAAGATATAAAAAGGACCTAAGGGGCAACTTTTTCATGCAGAGGGTGGTACATGTATGGAATGAGCTGCCAGGGAATGTGGTGGAGGCTGGTACAATTGCAACATATACCCATCCAAATGCCTCATATGTGAATAAGAAGGGTTTGGAGCGATATGGCAGGGTGCTGGCAGGTGGGACTAGATTGGGTTGGAATATCTGGTTGGCATGGACGGGTTGGACTGAAGGGTCTGTTTCCATGCTGTACATCTCTGACACTATACTTGACCACACACTCAGAAAGCTACCTGCCACAGTTGCATCTGTCCATGACCATATCCGTAGGAGTGACTACAATGCAGTTCTTATGGAGACAGTCCCTTCTTCAGAGTGAAGATATTTCTTCATTTTATGCGGCACTATCATTGTGCTAAATGGGATACACTGCAAACAAATCTGATCTAAGGTAGGCAGTTCTGTCAGATCCAGTTTTGAAGGGTGGTGGACAATTAAGGAGCCCCCTCTAGGAGTGGGTTGTTTAATTATTCCATCCTTAATAAATCCAGCATAAATGACCAGCTTGAAACATTTGCAATAATCTTCACCCAGAAGTGCTGAATGAATGGTGCACCTTCAGATGTCCATAGCATCACAGGTGACAGTCTTCACTCAAATTGAACTCCACATTGCATCAAGAAATGGCAGGTAACACTTGTAGCCAGAGGCCACAGCCTTCATGGTACCTTCTGAAGTGATAGGTGTCACCAATAGTGTCATGAAACTTGGCAATAAATAGCCACTGACATTCCATTTGGGTTCTGCATGGGCCATTCAGCTCATGGCCTCATTGTAGCCTCTGTTCAATTGTGAACAAAAGACATGAATTCCTGGATAAGATGTGTGTGACTTCCCTTGACATCAAGGCCACATTTGACTGAGTCTAGTATTAAGGTTCTGGATTAGTGGTGCTGGAAGAGCACAGCGGTTCAGGCAGCATCCGAGGAGCAGTAAAATCGACGTTTCGGGCAAAAGCCCTTCATCTAGTATTGAGGTGCCTAGCACCCTTCGTTGGGGATGTTTGGTTGCTCAATGTCCCTCACCGTTTGTGAGGAAGATATTGAAGCAGTTCCTATCCAAATACAACAAAACCTGCATAACTTCTAGGTTGTACTGATGAGTGGCAAGTAACAGTCACATTACACAAATGGTACATAAAAAAACTCCAAGAGAATTTAACCACCCTGTCACATTCAATGCATTACCATTGCTAAATACCGCACTGTCAACATTCTGGGGCTACCATTGACCAGATGTCAAACTGGCCTAACTGTAAACATTGTGGCTATAAAGCAAGTCAGATGTTTGAATCCTCCAACATGTAACTCCCCACCTTACACCTCAAAGCCCGTCTATCATCGACAAGGCACAAGTCAGGAGTATGATGACTTACTTGAATATTTGCCTGGCTAACTGCAGCCTCTGACAACATTCAAGAAGGTTGACACCATCCAGTTAAAAGCCAGGTTGATTAGCACCACATGAATAGACATTCATTCCGTCCACCATTGGTGCTCAGTAGTAACTCTGCGTACCATCTACGAGATGCGCTGCAGAAATTCACAAAAGACTCCACAGACAGCACCTTGCATGTTGACAACTGTTACTACTAAGCAGCAGGTGCATGGGAATATTGCTCTCCAAGCCACTCGCCACTCATTGGAAATACACCACTGTTCATTAAGTGTCAAATCCTGGAACTCATTCCCAGACAGCAATGTGGATGTGCTTCAAAAAATAGACTGCAGCAGTTCATGAAGACAGGTTACTACCACCTTTAAAGAGCAACAGCTGGCCCAGCAAATAATGGGACATCCAATGAATTAATTAAAAAACAGCAGACATTGATGTTCAACATCTCCTTTGTGCCAGCATAGCCTTCAGTTTCTTTAAGTTTCAGCAAACCAGAACCTCAAACCCAGAACCAAACTCCTGGTCTACAGAGCAGTAGTAATTCCTACTCTCCTATATGGTTTAGTATTGTAGACTGTGTTCAAACACCTCAACCCAAGAGGCTCCACCAGTACTACCTCCAAGATCCTGCAAAAGAATTAATAGAATAGGTGTTCCAACATCTCTGTTCTTGGTCAGACCAGCATTTCCCTGCATCAATATTTAGCATGATGGGCCAAGTAATTTACATGCCTGATTAGACACCCTGAAGTGACAAATGAAGCCCTCCAAAGACAGACTCGCAACTTCCTTTTAAAAATACAACTTCCTCATCCACACCTGAAGTCCTGACCCAAGACCCCTAAAAGTGTAGGGAACGCATCTGGGAAGGATCTGTACAACTGGATTCTCACTTCTGAGGTCAAATTGATTTCTCTCATCAAACAAGTATCTGCCCCCACCTTGTCCCTGTCCCCATTTGTCGAATTGCTCTCTGCTCCATTTGAGATACTTCAGGTTGTGTTTTGGACTGTTTGGTCACATGAAAGCTCATTTGAGTGTGGAAACAAGTCACCCTCCACCACAAGGGACTGTTAAGAACAAAGCTTCTATTTATTGAATAGCCAGTTGTTTCATTACACCACTAGCCACTTTCTCAATTAAAGCTTGCATCTGCTTTTCATGGTCTTTCATTGGTCATCCAAAAAGAAAGTGACATAACTGAAGATCCTGGTTGGCTACATGTTTGCAGGAGTCCTGTAAATTCATTTGAGAGAATATTTATAAGCTTGCATGCTATCAACTAATGTTACATCAATCTTTACATTCTTTTCAACAGCGCCATAGAGTGTTGCTGCACCCATCTGAACTTGATCTTTGGTTCCTTCGTTCAATGTGATGTAGCGTCTTTGTAATGGTTAAGTAAAAATGCTCCAGAGTATCCACAGCATCTGAAAGTCTTGAAATAACTGGCAATGTTTCACCCATCCTGATTGGAGAGTAATGAGTGCATTCACCTTTTGAATGGCAGCTTCTGAAGAGAAATGCAATAATTTGGCCATAAACCGCTTCACTGTTTTAAACAATTGAAGCTCCGACATGACTAAACACTTGTCAAATCTGCCCAGTCTCATGTTGACAATGGTACTTTGTGGCATTCAGTATTTACCAGCCATATTTCATAACTGAATTCTTTGCTTCCCATGATTAGGTGTGTGAATTTGGTGCAAATGGGTACTGCAGGTGCTGGAGATTACAGTCAAGATTAAAGTAGTGCTGGAAAAGCACAGCAGGTCAGGCAGCATCTGAGGAGCAGGAAAATTGTGTGAATTTAATGACATAATCAAAAAGAAGTGTGAATACCACACCATGATTGACTCAACATATTAGGGGCAGTAAGATGTTATTACACAATTGATTTTGAAACTGGCCGTTATCATGTATCTTGAATGAAGGACTGTCAGATGCTTTTAGCTGGTGGTTGATTCTGCTTGGTGTATCATGCAGTGGTGATGGCTTGAACTGGCTTTGTAAACTTGTCACTAACAGGACTAGTTAATGTATCAACTTTCATGACAGCACAAAAAATACATTTTATTGGATGGGCATCATCTTGAAAGTGCCTGTTCCTAAGTCTCGTTATATGCAAAACTATTAGCCAAATGAGTGGCCTGTGACAGTTTCAGATGTGTAAATATCTGCTTGAAGTGGAATGGATTAATAGTTCTGTATTTCCTGTCATAAGATTAGATTAGATTATTTACAGCGTGGAAACAGGCCCTTCGGCCCAACAAGTCCACACCGACCCGCCAAAGCGCACCCACCCACACCCATTCCCCTACATTTACCCTTTCACCTAACACTACATGGCCAATTCACCTAACCTGCACATTTTTGCACTGTGGGAGGAAACCGGAGCACCCGGAGGAAACCCACGCAGACACTGGGAGAATGTGCAAACTCCACACAGTCAGTTGCCTGAGGTGGGAATTGAACCCAGATCTCTGGCGCTGTGAGGCAGCAGCGCTAACCACTGTGCCACCCACGGTTTAGCAGGCTTCAAGGAATAGCTAGCTCTTTGGGTTTTTTTGTGAGAAAGGCTGACCTCTATAGAAGTCTATTGCAAGAAGATCCAGTGATCGTAAATGGTTAGCGCACTGTATGAAATGTGTTTTTAAAAAAAAACCAACATCTATGAAAAAATTTGCTGTTGTGTACGGCTTGAAAACCCTCACCTGTTGAGGGCTTTGCTAAAGGAACCTGGTTAGTCTGTTATTGACATTCTTGGTAAGCTAGAAAACATGGTGCTGTAGTGAGTTACATCTTAATTCATTGTCCATTCTGGGAGAAATTTTCTGTAGATGTGCCAATTCTTGCTTTGTTTCTTATTTTCCAATGTCTATGCATGTTTACTGTAACATTATACACTCCTTGCATCACAAGACGAAAGGACTGCCTGCTGTATTTACTTTTTTTCCCCCCAACTGTTTTGAAAAATGCGGCCTTTAAAATCCTGCTTTTTTTTTTACAGCTTCAAAAAAAGCAGGCATTTAAATCTGGTGAGATTCTTTTTTTTAAAAAAAATGTGGGTTTTTAAGGTTCCTTGTAACAAGCTCCTCTGAGAAAATAGGTGATTGCAAGGAGAATGTGTGGTTGGTAATGTGTTGGCTTCAAGAAGAGGGTGTTTGATGGTTGGCTGCAAGGGATTGTGTAATGAGTGGTTACAAAGACTGGGACAACGTAGGTAATTTTTTGGGTGGTGGGGGAGGTGGTGTGAAGCTGCAAAGGAGACCACAATTTCAAACCAGTAATGCGGGAATACTTGGGTCATTGGAGGCCAGGAAACCTAAAATCATTTAAAGTTATTCTTGTAAATCAGTGTCAAGTCACAAGTTTAAGGCTATAAACTTGAGCTACTATATGAGAAGAGATGTAGTGGATGCTTTTGTCATGAACACTGTCAGTTAAGTTTAAATGAAATGCAATAAAAAGGGTTTGAACTGCTTAAAACCTTTTAAGAAATTAATTTTTTTTTTGCAAATGTGATGGAATTGTTAGTTTTGACCTCCATTGCCCACAATGGAAACGAAAGACTCGTGGCTGGTGTGTTGCCTCCTAGGTGCTAGGGTCTGTGATGTCTCAGATTGCCCCTATGGGGTCCTGAAGGGAGAGGGTATCCAGCCCCAAGTTGTGGTCCACCTAAGTAGAAAGAGGGATAGGGATGTAAGGCAGGATTTCAGGGAACTAGGGTGGAAGCTGAGAGCTAGAACAAACTGCCATCTCTGGTTTGTGCCTCATGATAGGTGAGGAACCAGGAGAGAGATCAGCTGAATACAAGGCTGCAGGGATTGTGCAGGAGGGAGGGATTCAGGTATATGGATAATTAGGGCTCATTCAGGGCAGGTGGCACCTCTACAAACAGGACGATCATCACTTGATTGATATCCTGGGTGGGAAATTTGCTCGTATTCTTCCAGTGGATTTAAACTAGCTCAGCAGGGGATGGGAACCTGTGGTGTAGTTCCAGTGCACAGGAGGATGAGTAGGGAGGACGTGGACAGGATTTCAGTCACGAGTGTGCTGGCAGACAGCAAACTGGTTTGAAGTGTCTACTTTAATGCCAGGACTATCAACAATAAGGTAAGTGAGCTTGCAGCATGGATAGGTACAGGAGATGTTGTGTCCATTTTGGAGATTTGTGTAGATCAGGGTCAGGAATGGATGTTGCAGGTTCCAGGGTTTAGATCTTTCATTGAAGATCAGGGAAGGTGGTTTTAAAAAAAAAGAGGGAGAGGTGTGGTTTTGTTAGTCAAGGACAGTATAATAGTGGCTGAAAGAACTTTTAACAAGAGCTTGTGTACGGAGATGCTATGGGCTGAGCTTAGAAACGAGGGGAGAGGCCACACTGGGAGTTTTTTTAATAGGCTTCCACAAAGTTCCAGCGATTTGGAGGAGAGGATTAGCAAAACGATTCCAGGTAGGAGTGAAAGGAACAGGGTGGCCATTATGGGGGACTTTAACCTCCCCAACATTGACTGGAAATGCTATAACTGTATGTTGGGTGGATCAGTTTTTGCCCAATTATGCAGGAGGGTTTCCTGACACAGTATGTTGAAGGGCTGACAATAGGGGAGGCCACACTGGATCTGGTACTTGGTAATGAACCAGGCCAGGTGTTTGATTTAGTGATAGGTGATGGATTAGGTATGTGCCACAGGGCAAGAGTTATAGATGGGGAAAGGGCAATTATAATGTGATTAGGCAAGACTTGGGAGGCATAGAATGGGGTAGCAAAATGCAGGGTGTGGGGACAATCTAAATGTGGAGCTAGTTTAAGGAACAGATATTGTGTGTCCTTGATTTATAGGTTATGTCCCTGTCAGGCAGGGAGGAAGTGATAGGGCAGGGGACCATAGTTTACTAAAGAAATTGTAGCTTTTGTCAAGTAGAAGAGGGAGGCTGATGTGATGTTGAGACGAGATGGTTCTAATGAGGCAATGGAGAGGGAAGGATTTAAAGAGTTAAGGGCAAGGTGGGGACATGTGCAGTCTTTAGCAGGTAGAATAAAGGAGAACCCTAAAGCTTTCTTATAAGTATGTGAGGACTAAAAGGATGACTAGGGCAGGAAGAGTGCCAAGGTGTGATGCGTGAAAAGCATGGCAGGTCAGGCAGCATCAGAGGTGCAGAAAAATTGACATTTTGGGCAGAAACCCTTCATCAGGAATGAGGCTAGAAGTCTCTGGGATGGAGAGCTAAATGGGAGGGGGGTTGGAGCTGGACAAAAGGTAGCTGAGAGTGCTATAGGTGGATGGAGGTGGGGGTAAGATGAGTCTGGGGGTGGGTGGTGCAGATAGGTGGGAGGGAAGATGGACAGATGGGACAGGTCATGAGGATGGTGCTGAGCTGGAAGGTTGGAACTGGGTTAGATGGGGAAATGAAACTGGTTGGAGGATCTTGAAGCAGAAGATGAGGCATTCTTCTTCCAGGCATCAGGTAATGAGGGAGTGGCGATGGAGGAGGCCTAGGACCTGCATGTCCTCGGTGGAGTGGGAGGGGGAGTTGAAGTGTTTAGCCACTGGGTGCTGGGGTTGGTTGGTGCAGGTGTCCCAGAGATGTTCTCTAAGCACTTTGAGTAGGCGTTGTGTGTCTCTAATGTAGAGGAGACTGCATCAGGAGCAATGGATACAGTAAATGACCTGTGGAAGTGCAGGTGAAACTTTTGGATGTGGAAGGCTCCTTTGGGGCCTTGAACAGAGGTGGGGGGAAAGAGGGGAGAGGTGTGGGCACAAATTTTGCGCACGTGTGCCTGAAACATCAATTTTATTTTTTTTTTCCCTGCTCCTTGGATGCTGCCTGACCTGCAGGCATAGGTGGATGGGTCAGTAAGTTTGCAGATGACACTAAAGTCTGTTGAGTGATGGACAGTTTGGGAGAATGCTGCAGTTGCTGGAGGGCTTGGATAAACTGGAGAATTGGACTGAGGTGGCAATTCGAGTTCACGGCAGATAAATGTGAGATGGTTCACTTTGGGAAGAATAGCAGGAAGGCAGAATACTGGGTCAGTTAAAAGATTCGAAGTAGTGTGGATGTACAGAGGTAAATGCTGCACATGTACATAGATCCCTGAAAGTTGCCACCCTGGCTGATGAGTGCTGTTAAGAAGGCATACCGTGTGTTGGGTTTTATTGGTAGAGGGATTGAGTTCTGGAGCCATGATGTCATGCTGCAACTATATAAAACGCTAGTGCAGCCTCACTTGGAGTATTGTGTACTGTTCTGGTCGCCCCATTACAGGAAGGATGTAGAAGCATTGGAAAAGGTGGAGGAGATTTACCCAGATGTTGCCTGCTCTGGTAGGAAGGTCTTAGAGGGGAGGCTGAGGGACTTGGGTCTGTTTTTAGTGAAAAGAAGGAGGCTAACTGGAATTAATAGAGACATACAAGATGTTCAGAGGATTAGATAAGATGGACAGCCAGTCTTTTTCCTAGGATGATGTCAGCTTGTATGAGGCTGGCATGTAGCTGCAAATTGAGAGGTGATAAATTTAAGACCTGTCAGAGGCAGGATCTTCACACCGTGGTAAGGGTGTGGAATGCCCTGCCTGCCAATGCAGTTAACTCAGTCACATTAGGGGCATTTAAACAGTCCTTGGATAAGCATATGGCTGATGGGATCATGTCGGGGTGGTGGGCTTAGATTAGCTCACAGATCGACACAACATTGAGGGCCAAAGGGCCTGTTTTGTGCTGCATTGTTCTGTGTTTGGAAAATAGCTTTTTTTATTTTAAGTGTAGCAGTGTCAGTTATTTTGAAGATTTAAATTTATGCAGTTTTGTGGAACTTCAAACACTTTGGTATTTAAAATGTTTTCTTTGTGCTGTGACCTTATGTTTAAAGGTGCATAGAATTCAACATCCCTAATTATTACCTATCAATTCTGCTCAAGGTATGTCACCTAATAAATGACTAATGAGGATGTAAAGGATCCCCTGAAAACCAAAACATAGCCTCAAATTAAAATGTAGCCGTTGAGAAAATGTCAAAGGCCTGTCTGGGAGGTGTTTTACCCCTGGACCACACGTCTCACCAAGTTCAATCTTGATCCACCAGCATTTGCAAAGGTACTGCAGGGTGATGCCAAATGAGATTGGTATGTTCTTTTATCTGATTTAGCCTTGAATATTTTGGTTTCTCTGCCCACTGGTGTTAAAAGGGTAAGGGCAGCACAATGAAGCATTGCTTAATAAACAAGCAAGTTTAAGTTTTAACCTCCCATATCCCTACATGTCAGGGTTGTTCAAGAATTCATGTGTATACAACTTGATGGGCACTAAATAACAACAAAGTATGGTTATATTCACCCTTTACAACCTTTTAAAGAGCAGTTTTATTAAAGAAACGTGAAAGCTACTTAAAAGTAGATATCAGGTGGGAGAGAATTCGCCTTTCTATTTCCTATAGATGAATAGCCAAGTGCTACAAAATTAGTGATTTTAGAGGAGTGCTTTTCTAAATGTGGAAATGAAACTTGAACCATCTTCAGGGCCAAGCAGGTAAGAGGACAAGTATAAAGGAATGCTGTTACGACCATCAGATGTAGCAGAAGTAGTAGGATGTTCAAGGCTAGTCTGTTTTGCCGTTCAGTAAAATCACGACTAACTTGGTGATCTTCAGCTTCACTTTCCTGTCTTTTCCCAATATCCCTTGATTCAAAGAACATAATGCTCTTCGCAGCGTCTGTTTGTTAGAATCTTTTTAATCAACAATCAGCCTGCAATTAGCTTCCAAGCCTAGCCCCACGATCAAACAAATCTCATTTGGTCTGTTCTTGTTAATGCAGGCTGTCTCAAAATCCACAAGTCATTTCCAGCTCTGTTTCCAGTTCACAACTCCAAATGGAAATTAATAAAGTAACAAATGAAGAAAAAAAATCAGTGGGGGAGGGGGATTCCAACACTATATCAATGATTTAGATTAGATTCCCTACAGTATGGAAACACTCACTTCAGCCCAATGAGTCCACATCAACCCTCCGAAGAGTAGCCCACCCAGTCCCATTTCCCTCTGACTAATGCACCTAACACTATGGGCAATTTAGTGTGGCCAATTCACCTGACCTGCACATCTTTGGACTCTGGGAGAAAACTGGAGCACCCGGAGAAAACCCATGCAGACACAGGGAGAATGTGCAAACTCCACACAGTTGCCCAGGGCTGGAATTGAACCTGGGACCCTGGTGCTGAGGCAGCAGTGCTAATCACTGTGCCACCGTGCTGATTCAAAGACTTGAATTCTGAACAACTGTAGTCCCAGCACTGATCCCTGTGGCACACGACCAGATACGGGTTGCCATCCTGAAAATGTCCTCCTTTATCCTAACTTTAGTCGCCCAATTTTCTATGTAGAGGGACCTCGATTATCTAGCATTCAATTATCCGAGTATTGGATTATTTGGCAAGATCGCAAAGTCCTGATGTTTGTTTGTTTGTTTGGCTAAACTGTTATCCAGCATTTGGTTATCCTTAATTTGATTAACCAAAAGAAATACACTTTTTTTTTTCCCCCTCCCCCCACATTGTCCTTTGGATAATCGCGGTTCCTCTGATAATTGCTAAAGTACTGCCTCCAACACCATGGGCTCTTGGCTTAAGTAGTCTAATATGTGGTACCATATCAAATGCCTTGTGAAAATCTAAAACTTTGTTTTAACTGGCATTCTCAATAAACCGACAAAAATCATATACCTCAAATATAAGTTTACTCTGTTATTCTGTCCAGTTATTAGAGTTTTTAAAATGTATTTACTTCAATGTAAATATGTTCATTTGAATGACCACATGAAATATCAACAGTTGATTTAATTTTGAGTCAACTTCTTCTTAAATAGCACGATCTACTGTGATGTCCAAGTAATCAGTTGAGGGTGCAAGTGAGAAGGCTTACTGCTGCTAAGTTTTATTTGAGGCAAAATTGCATAGCACTTTTTTTTGTGATTTATGCTGTAAATAAAACATGTGGTGTGTATACCTCCTGCATTATGTTTCTCTATTACTTAGTGTGTATTTTTACATTGACTATGTGGATGTCTTGATTATCCAGAGTATTTAATCAACCGGCAAACTACTGCTCCCACAGGTGCTAGATAATACAAGTTTACTGTATATTACATTCACTGCTTCCTCTTTTATCTTGTTTAAGATCTCAAAGAATTCTAGTAAATTTGTCAGGCATCATTTTTCCCCTTCATGGAGCCATGTTGACTGTGCTTGTTTGTGTATTTATGTACTAAGTACTCTGCGGTGACCTTAATAGACCATTTTCCAATAACCGATGTTAAGCTAACTGGCCTACAATTACCTGTTGTCTTTTTGCTTTCTTGCCTTTTTTAAGTTAAGATGTTATATTGGTAGTTTTCCAATCCCCGAGACATTTTCAGAATCCGCTGAGGATTCCTATCACTTCATTCAACATCACTGTAGCTACTTCCTTCAATATCCTAGGATGCATGCCTTCCGGTCCAGGGGACCTATCAATCTTTAGTCCCATTGGTTTCCCTAGCATTTTTTTTCTCTAGTTATTACATTTATTTCCCCTCCTTTTGTCTGTTGGTTTGTTGATTACTCACTTATTTTAGAATGGGATTAGTGGTCTGTTACTGTAAAGACTGATGCAGTACATTTATTCAACTCTTCTGCCATTTCCTGGTTGGCAGTTATTATTTTCCTAGCCTTGTTCTTTAAGGGGCTTATATTCACTTTGGTGGTTTTTCTTTTAATAGAATAATGCAGCATGGAAACCACCCTTCTGACCAGGTTTCCTAAGCTGAAATCGTCCCATTCACTTGTGCTTGGTCCATATCTCTCTAACCCTTTTCTACCTGCGTACCTGCCCAAATGTTTTTTTTAAATGTTGTAATTGTACTTTTCTCTACCACTTCCTCTGTATTTAAAGAAGCTCTTACTGTCTGTTTTGATACTTCTACAAGTTTCCTGTCAGAGTGTTTCTTCCTCTTTGGTTTTGTCATCTTTTGTTGGTTTTTAAGATTTTCCCAATCTTCTGGCTAACCCCTAATCGTTGTCACATTTGTTTTTTTTTCTTTTAAATTTGATAATTTCCTGACAGTTTCAGCTCTGATCTCCAGCATCTGCAGTCCTCACCTTTCTCCTAATTTCCTGACAACCTGGTTAGCAATCCTTGGCTTATACCCTGACTACAATCCTTCTTCCTCACCAGGATATATCTTTGCTGTGAACCATGAACTATATTCTTGAATGCCTGCTATAATTCCTCAACTGTTGTTGCTGCTAGATTCCTTTCTCTGTTTACTCCAGCCTGCTTGCCCTCGTTCCTTTGCTAAGCTTAAGCCAGGGTAAAGTCGGACTGCTGAATTCTACCATGCTATATTTACTGTTTTCTGATCCTTCACTCTGACATTTCATAAACTTAAGGTTGGATCTGGTGATACATAATTAACACATCTCTTGTTTCGCTTCTCTTGCTCTGTCTCCCTTCCACCCTCACCCCCCTCCCCCATTTAGTTGAAAGCCTTTTGTTATAGTCCTAATTATTTGATTCAGCAGGAGGGTTCAGGGGAATCTTATCGCACCCAAACAGCTCCCTTCTATTCCAGTACTGATGCCAGTGTCCCATGTACTCCACTCCATTCCAATCCACAAAAATCTTTGAGCCATGGTTTAACTGAGTTTGTTAACTCTAAGCCAGTTTGCTTGTAGCTTAGGTGTAATCCAGAGATGATTACTTTGGAGGCTCTGCTTTTTAATTTAGCACCCAACTGTTCAAAATCTTTCAGCAGAACCTCCTACTAATATTATTGGTAACAAGTGACCAATTCTTCTCCAGCCCTGAAGAAATGTCTGCAATTGTGGTAATGGGCAGACAACACAGCCAGTGGGACCCCCTGTCATGGCTGCGAGAACATACTGTCCCCTACCACTGCCATATTCCTATTCTGTCCCTTTCAACCAGTAACACTCTCCTCTCTCGTGCCCCCCCCCCCAAAAAGGTCAAGGCTCCTCAGTTTTAAATTTGGGATCCTCAGAACTGGGTCACCTGTGGTCAGATCATCTTGCCCCTGATCATAGATCAGTTTTGAGTTGCGTAATGAGAGATGTGACTGTTCTCTGGAGCAAAGTGTGACAATGTCTGCACCTTTGATCCTATCTCCTCAACTCTGATCGGAAGTTCCTATAGCTGCAAACACTGATTACATGTGTTTACTCTAGATCACATTGTCCAGCAGCTTCTGTGTTGTACCAGCAACACATCCTTACCCTGCCATCATTATTTAATTAAATTTATGATCTAATGACTCTGGATTCCCTGCCCTTAAACTTTAATATAATATCATTTTTATAAACTTTTAAAAACTATCAATCTAATGCTTAGTTATTTTCTGAGAAAACATTCGCAACCTAAACACAAGCTGAAACCTCTACTTTTACTTTAAAAACCAGTTCTACACAATCAGCTTATTTCCCTGCACACATCACACTGTGATTCGTGACATCATTCCATCACTGATCTCTTTGGAGGTAGGCCTCTTGATTTTTGCCTTTACCCTCCACTCTGGAGCATTTACATTTTTGCAGTTTATAGTAATTCCTGGTTAAAATACCTCTCCCTCTGTATGAATTTCTACTTTGAATTATATTTCCAAAAGTATAATCAGTAAGCTTGTTTTCTTTCTTGTTTGTGGATTATATACTAAAAATAGATGTCGCTGATACGTGTAGACATGACTGGCAAATGTTTGATTCTTTGCCAGCACATGTATTCTTAACCAAACTGGAGAATAAAACTTTAATGTGGGTTGAAAGATTCATTTTTCAACTAGTGGGGTGGGACAAGTAGAGAGCAGAGACAGTAGTTGTTACCTTGAAAATAATTTTGAACTATGATATGACCTATACAGCTGTTTCCTACTGCAACTATAAATCTGAATTACTGTTGTTGTCAGAATTGATTTCTTTTGTTATGCTAAAACAGTTAACATGGTCTGAATGGTGAACAAAATAGTTAAGGCTACAGTGATTGCTGTTTTAGGAAAGCAAACGTATGGTTTTTGTTTTTTCATGCTGATGATGTCATGTGTTTTTTCTTTCTAAATTCAGGTTTGATTTGATTTAATTGTCATGTGTACTGAGGTACTGTGAAGTGTTGTCTTGCGTGCTTTCTAAGTAGAATATACTATACAAGTGCATCAGGGTAACAGTGCAGGATACAATGTTACAGCCACTGAAAAGGTGCACAGGGTCAACGCTCACATTTTAAGAGTCAAAGGTCTGATAATGGGGTGGGGGGGGGGGGGGGGAATGCTGTTCTTGAAACTGTTTGGACATGTATACATTTTTTTTTACTTCCACAGGATGGAAGAGATTATAGCCAGGGTGGGCGGGGTCTTTGATTGCTTTCCCAAATCAGCAAACAATATAAATAAAGTTAATGGATGGAAGGCTGTGGTTGGGTGATGGACTGGGCTGTGTTCATGACTCTGTAGTTTCTTTGGAAGAGCTGTTGCCATTACCACGCTGTCTTGATGAATGTTGTGTCCTTGACAGGATGATTATATGGAAGCTCTAGCAAGACTTCACTTGACAGTATCCAGAGCATACAAAGTCAATCCTGAAATCAATTTTGAAGTATTCATTCACAAAGTAGATGGTTTATCCGATGATCACAAGATAGAAACCCAAAGAGACATTCACCAGCGAGCCAATGATGATCTTGCTGATGCTGGTTTAGAGAAACTCCACCTGAGGTAAGTAATGTAAATGACAGAATACCTGATGCATTGCTGTCAAGCTTGTTGGTATGAAAAATATCTCAGAAATGTATTTGTAATTAACCATTGATATGAAAGTAAATCATTGCAGTTATTTCGCAGTCTTGGTAATTTAGAATCTCTGCTTCCATCATTTTACTGCCCTATATCTGAATTCATTTTGTGATCTTGATGAAAAATAAATGATTTGCCCTCCTGCTAATATGCAAATTATCCAAAAATTCAAAAAATTGGCTGCAGTTCTCCAGAAATGTTGTTCAATTCTCCTCACATGAATTGAATCTCATCCATGCTTTGCTGTAGATGTTTAAAATTTGCAGTGAATCAAGATGGTAAATTATTCTTGTAAATATCACTTTAATAAAGCAATTATTTAATGCATTAACAAACAATCTCTGACCCAGAAATTGGGGTCTCATTCCGACAGGTGGTAAATTGTCTTTTGATCCAATCGTTTCCCACCTTACTACTAGATTTAACTCTAATTTACTCTTTGGAATAGTTATTCCTCTCCCTCACTCATCCTTAAATTTCGTTTGCTAATACTGTTGGTTGTTGAAAGGTCCAAGTGAACCATTGCTCTTGCTATCCTACTAGCTGTTCTCTCTATCAGCAAGTAGGTCCTTAACAAAAGTACTGTGCAAGAAGGTTTAAAATTGTGGCTGATTTGAAGACCTATTTCCAAATTTTGAAAATACTGAATTTGTCACCAGTTTTTTTCCAATTTGTAACATTCGTGGCAATTTTTGCTCCTATCAAGAGGAATGAACTGGTTGTTTATAAGGCAAAATTTGCTCTGTTTCATAAAGCTTTCTCTATTTTTGAGCATCAAGCAATTCTGAGGCATTTACTCAAGTAAACCTTGCATAAATTTAGGTATTGAAAATACTTCTACTTGAAGGGATGGTAGAAACTAAAGGCCAATGATGTAAACTAGTTGCCAAGAGATTGAATAGAGAATTCAGAGGAATCTGAAAAATGCTAGGAATGTGGAATATTTAAAGTGTATGATATTGATTCATTTCAAGGAAGGCTCAATACGTATAAGGAATACAGGTTATCCTGATAAAGTTTAGATATGGTGTTAAAGACTAGGTTAAAGATTGGTTAGGAAGAGACCGGGCATGATTTTTATTTTGGCTGGTGCAGTACAAAACAATAGTTATTCCTGTGTATAACCAGTTGTGATGTGACCCAGTTACGTGGGGAAAAGCAGGAGAATGGGATTGAGAAATATGTCAACCATTATCAAATGGTGGAAGAGACCTAATGGTCTGAATGGCTTGTTTCTCCTGTACTTTATGGTCAATTATGGTTTAATTAACAAACTCTAGTCTCTATTTTCATTTGGACTCTCTCATCCCTGCAAACACTACTAGATGGCAGCAGATGTGAAGTGATTTAAATAAATATAAACACCAGTATGGACTGGTTGTGCCAAATGCCCTGTTTTGATCCGATGTAATTTTACACACGGTTTAGTTTTATCAAGATTAGATAGGTATAGCTTTTCCTAAATAACCTTGACTCCTTTAGGATGATTTCAGCCGAGATCCTTGGGTAGATCTTTCTATGCTTCCTATTGAAATGTTTTACGCTGTCAGTATATCCAGGGAAAAGCCCATTTTGCTAGAACAGCTAGTTTCAAATGCATTTAATGTGTGATAATTAAATAAATGTTCATTAAGATTTTGAAGCCGTATTAAAGTAATACTTTTGTAACACTATATATAGCCTTGAACTACAGAAACATTAAACATTTCTTGCAGTTCTGTTGACCTTCCTAATTTCTTTATTACCTTTCTTCAAACTAATCAATTTGCATGACTGTAAACTGGCAAAGTGACAATGCTAAAGGGTGTACATGTGCTGTTCCTGCAGACCAGTTGTGCCTTTAACAGTTCTGCTTCCTTCTAGCACTATATTGAGGCATTAAAAGATTTTCATTTGTTTGTCTCTGAATAAAACTATGCATGCAGATTTGCTGCTTGAAATTTAACATTAATTCAAGGTCATATGATTAGGGTAACTGGTCTGTCTTATTCTTTTTAAAGCCCTTGTGTTGGACAGTACATGTCTCTTTCACAACCTCTTCTTGGAGATTCACAGCTCATTGTTTGAGGAGTTCAGTGTAGAAACTTGTCAATGATGAACTTTGAATATATTGCATGCACAGCATATTGACTTTGTTACTTTACAGTCTTGGTGGACCATAAGGCTGGAAACTTCGTTTCAGTTAATGAGCATTCTGGTTGAGAGTTGCAAAGCTTCTGAGGTTTATCAAAAAGGACTTTTTCAGGATAGCCAGAAGAAGAATTTGTGGAGAAATTTTATAATGTGCAAACTCTCTGCTCTATATTAATCCATCCTCTCTCGACAACAGGAGATGATTAAGACCTGTGCTAGTGAGAATGACCAGCAGTGATCCCACCATTGTGTAGGCACTGCAATCTAACCCCAAATTTGGTTCTTCTGGCTTTGGAAAAAGGTGATCGTGTGCAGGTCACCAAAGAGCTTAATGAAGTAGTAATTGTGCAATCTCAATTTCTAGAATTTCTCTCCAAGTATGTAGAATGTTTTAAAAAGCACAATATTAGTTAAAGCATGTTAAGTTAAAACTACAGCTTAATTTGTCTGAAATCTCTTCAGTTTCTTTCGATTTACTTTTATTAATATGCTTGTGGGCTGGTTGAATAATCTTGATTTAGAAGAATTCTGTTCAATATTACTGATTATATTGTCTGCCTTTTTTGCCAGCTTTTACTTGACCAGTATCTATGATCATTCGATATTTGAAGCATTTAGTAAAGTTGTACAGAAGCTTATCCCACAGCTGCCAACACTGGAAAATCTACTTAACATCTTTATATCGGTGAGTACCTAGATTAAAAGCATTTCAATCCAGAGTAGATAAAGAAAAATTTATTTTAAACTAAAAAAATACATTTTGACTGGAAATATCAGCTCAGACTTCTGATCGTCTTATTTCTGTTTTTACACTGAAGTTAATCTACTATTTGATAATTATGCCATATGTTTGCATTGTGGAATGCTAAACTTTCACAAACAATGCAAAGTGTGCAGTACAACTTGGGAGTGAAGTCACAAAAATCATATTGGAATCCACTGCATTTTGTTCAGGAAATACAGTAGGAGTGAGGTTCTGCAACTTGATTCCTTTTTTGAAAAGTAAATTAGGCTACGAGTAGACAATTGAATTATTTAAATTATTTAGATGTTTTTGTTTAAATTTCTTGCTCATTATATAACTTGTGGGATTTGAGGCCTTCAGTGTTGAGGCACAATCTTTGAATTGCCTGGGATGCATGTTTTGGCATGTTATTGGGAGACCCAATGACAGTTTACCTAGGAATTAGTGAAACCTTTCATCCATCTTTCAAAGGTTATTGGGAAAAGCTGTGTTTGTAGCCAATTTCACTGCTAGGTGGAGCCAAACTATTTCATATATGTGCAATAGCTCCTCTTTTTTGCACGGTTATTTACTTTCAATTACACCTCTAAAGTTCCTTGGGACATTTTCAGTATTAAAAATGTTTGCTCTTTGGGATTCCTACTCATCACAAATTTGGAAAGAAAGCAGGGAATGCAGATGTCAGACTATTTGTGCAGCTTCCTTATTGGTGTTACTGCTGTTTTTTTTTACAGATTATCTTCAGATAATTTGCCTTAGTTTCCCATTGAAGTGAAATTAATTAGTTGAATCTTAAAAATTTGCATGGGCAGAAAATGAGCTGGTGTAATATCTCAGATGGATTGTAACACTATACTGTATTTGTGTTGGAAATATACACACTGAATGGAAAGTGCAAATCACAATGGATAATCTTTAAATTTTTGTGACTACAATTAATCACTTAGGTGTTCATCATTTTTAACCCCCTTATCAATGTTTTGCTCTTTGATCCTCTCCACAACAAATTACATCAGTAAAGTTTTCAATTGAAGATTTCTTGGAGATCTGAACTTTGAATTTTTTCACACTTTTTACAAATCTACACACTTTCTAAATTTAACATTGACTTTTTAAGATCACAGCATAAGGACAGAAGTAGGCTATTCAGCCAATCAAGTAAGCTCTGCCATTCGATAAGCTTGTGGCTGATATGATAATCCTCAAATCCACTTGCCTGTATTTTTACCCCATAACCCTTGATTCCCTTACTGATTTAAAAATCTGATTATTAAACTATATTTAATGGCCCCGTCTCCCCAGTGCTGTGTAATAAAGCATTCTAGTGATTCACTGCCTTCTGAGAGGAAATCCTTAATATCTGCCTTAAATAGGGGAACCCCTTACTCTGCAATTACCTCAAGGAAAAATAGCTTCTCATGATCTACCTATTAAGTTTCCGTAAGAATCTTTTCTGTTTCAGCCGCGTCAGTTTTCATTCTTAATGAAAGAGGCTCAGCCTCTCCAACTTCCCTTACGCAGGATCAACCTGTTGAACCACCTCTGGGCTACTTTTTCTTCGATTATCGTTTGTTCTGTTTTTCTTCTATTACTAGCTGCTGTTCACAATATGCTTCAATTAGTCTTCTGATTGTTATATGTGCACCTTAAGTCATTTTCCAACCATTTGAATTATGCACCACCAATAACACATGAGAATTTAGTACTGCAGGCATTGATATAAGTAATTTCAATTAAATGACTTGGAGTTCCGAGGAATAGATCGTATTTTATCCAAGAAATGACTAAAGTGAAATTTAACAACCAAATCAGAAGATGTAGCCTGATTGTCTCTGTCTGCGTTGTAACCAGCAGTTGCTGGTATGCTATCATTGTACTGTTTACTGTAACAGTGCAAAATGAATCTTGACAAGAATTGGTTTTGAGGTGGTGAAAATTACTTAGAGCAGTGGTTGTTTTTAAAAAATTAAAACATGGGAAACTAAATGTTTTTGTTTTCTGCAGAATTCTGGGATTGAGAAGGCCTTTCTTTTTGATGTAGTCAGTAAAATTTATATTGCTACGGACAGTTCGCCTGTAGACATGCAGTCATATGAGCTGTGTTGTGATATGATAGATGTGGTGATTGATGTCTCCTGCATTTATGGGTAAGTAACTGGAAGCATTAATAAATATTTACAATTTTTAGTACACTTTTGAACCTTGTATTATGATTTTCATTATTCTGTCTGGTTTCAAGTCACAAGAAATATCTGCTTCATTTTCATCTACTCTGCTGGAGCGTAAGTAAATTGGTCTTCTCCAAAATCCCTGTTGTGGAGAAGTATTTTCCTATAATCCCAATCACAGCAGGGTACAGAACAGCAGGATTCAGCCGTAATGCTTGTGTCAGCAGTTTGAAAAGAAACCTATCTAATTAATCCTATTCCCTTGTCCTCTTTTTCATAGCCTAACATTTTTTTTTCCCTTTAGTATTTATCCAATTCCCTTTTGAAAGCTGTTACTAAATCTGCACAATGGCACACTAAAATGTTTAAAAACAAAATTCTGCTTATCCCACCTCTGGCTGTTTTGCCACTTGCCTCCAATTTGTATCCTTTCATTATTGACCTTTCTGCAGGAGGGCAAGAAACCTTTTCAAAACTGCACATTATGGTTTCAGTTGAGTTATGACTTAGTACTTAAAGGATCCTGCTGTGCTGCCTCTGGTAATAACTGTTTCAAGCTATGTTTCAGACTTGGCATTGTGATTGTTTTCCATTGTTCCCACTTGAAATGTAAGACTTGTTACTCAAGCAGGTTATAAGTTCCCATTGAGGTGGAATGGTATGGATCATCTCATCTGTAAAGCTCAATTTGCTGGAATCATGTATATTCGGTCTGTGCTAGCTGTCTGAAATGCTACTAAATTAATTAGTTCAATAGTTAATTGTAAAATAATTAATTCCTCGGAAGTTTTCCCATGGCTTATGAATATTTTCTTCAAATACTTATTCAGACACCTTTTGAAATGTGTTGAGTTCATTTGACCATCTTTCAGACAGCTGATTCTAGATCACATTTTGTTGAGTAAAATCGTTTCCTCACGTTGCTTCTGTTTCCTTTCCCAATCATTTGAAGTTTTTTTTCCTCTGATTACTGACTTGTGTGTCACCGGGAACAGTTTCTCCTTATTTACTGCATCAAGGCTCTTAGATTTCAAACACTTCAGCTTAACTGTCTCAGTTCTGAAGAGAAAGATTTTAGTTTTCTTTTGAGTCTCTCTATTTAACTGGAGTCTTGTATCCCTTATCATTTGAATAAATCTTAGCCCGCTGTGGCCTTCAGATTCTTCCTGGAATGCTGAAAGTTAGGGACACTGATCAGGCCTCAACTAAATATTTATCAGTTATTTATTGAAAAGTGTTTTGTCTGTTTAAACTGTCACCTTCGATCCTGCCTCCTAATTCATCCTCTTGTCATCTTTCTTCTGGTACCAGTTTCTAAGTTTAAATTCAAATGCTGGCAAAGCATTTATGAACACTTTTTTTTTTTACAGACAATGGTATGGTGAACATGATGGCACTTTTCTAATTCATATTGTAGTGTCTAAAATTTTCCCAAGAACATAGATGGAATGGTTTCCTATTCTGGAGTTTTTCTAGCAAACTCTGCATAATCTGTTTGAAATTTATATACTGCAGCAATATGTTAATGACTTAACTTGAATTCATTTTCTATCATATTAAATTACATCCTGGAGAAGCAGGAAGCTTTGATCTATGAAGTAATACATATAATAAATTCTCTGCAGACTTAAAGAAGATGGCACTGGAAGTGCTTATGATAAAGAGTCTATGGCAATTATCAAACTCAACAACACAACAGTCCTGTACCTGAAGGAAGTGACTAGGTTTCTTGCTCTTGTATGCATCCTAAGAGAGGAAAGCTTTGAGAGAAAAGGTAATGTAAACTAGGGTGCAATTGTTGATGAATAAATATGCTAATTTTTTTCCCTACAAGGTTTGTAGCAATCGCATTCATTTTTATGGTCTTTCTCCATGCCTCAATCTATTGAGTTTGCACTGGTCTGAATTTGTGGTCCACTTCTTCTGAAGTGTTGCTAGTAGAACAATTTCAAATTTGTTCCAGAATTTTTGGCAATGCATTGGTAAAGCTTACCTTCAGATTTTTTTATTTGCCTTTCTCAATCCATTAATTTTCACTTTTACTTGAAAGAAAAGTGAAATTTACACCAAACCAATAAAACTGTTCTGTTATGTTGCTTAGGAAATGGCACTGAGGACTAATCTATCCCTTGCCCATGCCAGAAAAGTAAACATGACCATACCATAAGAACGGTTTGGAAGAACAATTGCTGGGGTTTTTTGTAGAAATGCATGAAAGTGTCAGCTGTCTTCTATATTTTGGATTTGAGGATTTCTTGGCTTGGATTGAACCATACATGCCATCTTAACCCACAATCACTGAATTATTAGGGTGCAGAAGGAGACCATTTGACCCATTATGCCTTATCCACTTCTATTAACTAGTGTCAGTCTCGTGCTTCATCCTCATTCCAACATACAAGTACTATCCAACTCAACTGTACACTTTCCAGGAATTGAAGTATGTCAAACATTTTCATTAGCAAGGATATTGCAAGGGTTCTCCTGATTATCATTTAACTGTTTTAGTGGTTCCATTATTTTGAACATGATCTGAATTTATAACTTGGAGCTCAACTTAAGTTAAAGTACACTTAGTCTGAATCACTTAGAACATAGAACAATACAGCTCTGCACAGGCTCTTCGGCCTTCAATGGTTCCACAGGTCAGTGCAACAATCTGAAACCTATTTATCCTGCAATATTCCATTTTCATCCATATCTTTATCCAATAGCCATTTAAATACTCTTAAATTTATACTGCCTATGGCAAAAGCTGTCTACCTCTCCAGAGTGGTTATGATGAAAAGTGAAAACTAAAGTTGTATTTCTTATTAATGATTTGTTACAGGGTTGATAGACTACAATTTCCATTGTTTTCGGAAAGCCATCCATGAGGTATTTGAGGTTGGAGTGAGTGCTCACAGACCAAGCAGCCACCAAGTGAACATGCAGAACATGAAGACAGTGACTCGTAATGGCACACCCAGAGCTGCTGTGTAGCCCAGCCATAGGAATGACTGTGCCAACTTCTCTTGATCCAGGTCTGCTGATGCCACAGCAGACACAACAAAACGCAAGCAGAGCACAACAGGACTTGCATTAAAGATTAGAGCGGTGTCCTTTCTCTTGATGAGAAGAACATTGTGTCCTGAACTTTTGTGGATTAACGCTAAGCGATTCTGTAAGCTGTATCTGTACACTGGGAGGTCTAGCTGTGTCAGTACAGTGGTGGCTTTGCAAAGTACCAAACCCACAATCATGCCAGAATAATATTTTGTTGGTCCAGCCTTTTGATCTGATTTGTACTGTTGTACAAATGGATTAAGATAACATCACTTT
Organism: Chiloscyllium punctatum; assembly: GCF_047496795.1. Lineage (NCBI taxonomy): Eukaryota > Metazoa > Chordata > Chondrichthyes > Orectolobiformes > Hemiscylliidae > Chiloscyllium > Chiloscyllium punctatum. The sequence goes on from NC_092765.1 coordinate 31,253,761, forward strand.
CATGACCTGAGTACTTCTACAATTGTTATGTTCTTACAAGTGTCATCTGTGCATCATCCACCCCTGCTTTCTGCCCAACACCACAATTTTTTTTTTTACTTTTGGTTTGTGGACCTAAGGTGAAAGTTGAGATAATTGTAGTAGTATATGCTGCTACTGCCAATAGTAAAATAAGTACAGTCACCTGATCTTTGTGTAAAGACCAATTATAGTTTTGAGGGATTTTTGCAGGACTTCAAGAGGGGATACTGCCTGCATAAATAACTTTGCCCTGACAGTTCACGTGGCATAACCTGCTGCTTAGAATGGTCCAGAATCTCTGCACTAGTCAGTACTGATGTCATTCCTACAGTATATTGCAGATTACAGTTTTGTCCCCCTTTCAAGTTCAGTTGACCTAGAACACTTGAAATATTCCTTCACTGCAAAAGTTTAATGCCATAAAATGTGCAATTGAAATAATAAATCTTGAATTTCATTAAAATAGAGGATGGACTGAAGGGAAATGGAGGCCCTGAACTAGCTGTATGGTTTGATGTGGTAATTTTCAGCATCCTACAGGTGCATTGCAGATGTTCTGAATTCCTGCAGGAAACTATTGTCATTAGCTTATTTGATTTGTTCTGTTTACTAATACTGCAGAACATACAAATACATGCCAACAATGAAGTGAATTGAATGCAAAGCCATTGATCTCTGCTGAATAATATTCCATTCAAAATGCTATCAATAATGACCACGAATAACCACTTAGCTGCCATCGTCGATTAATGAGACGAAGTGGAAAGAGTTTAGCTTTAATAAAAGGCAACTGAGAAAATGGTCAACTGCCCAATCAAGTAAACAGGAGAGAGAGATATTACATTGGGTAGTGGTAAACCAGTATATGTTTAATTGATTATTCTCTATGGCAAAGCCTTATACAAAAATATTGCATATCCTAATAGACAAGAACTCCCCAATGTTACCACTATATGTACTGTTTCACATTCCCCCTATCATACATCATAAAATTGCCACTATATATTTTATTTGTATGCATTCAGTGTGATTAGAATTCATACTAGCACACTTTGCAGGTGATTGAGTATATATTGTTCATTTGCTTCAGTATTCACTTAAACATCTCTTCCCCCACCTTCCATATTCCTGATCTAATAACTTTCATATTTATAGCTTATTTCTTTCACAGATCTGTTTTAAGCTTGGGTTATCAATAAATCTGTCTCTGGCTTCAGATGTTTTGTCCTTTTCATGGAATTCCGACTCTTAAGAGCTATTTGGTCATTTTAAATGAATAAGATTTGTTTAAAAATAGCTTTGCTTATCAGCATGCCCTAATAATTTAATCACATTTCCTAGCAGTCAATGAAAAGTCAGCACTAATCAGTGAATGATATACAAACTTTGTAAATGTTAGGCCTGTGTGTTTTTGATTTCCAGAACTTTGGAGATGTATGTCTGAATCTTGCACTGGAGCAGAATCACCCAAGTTCAATCAATTTATCTGGCAGATTACGTTTTACATATTCTACTTATAAATACTTGAAGCACAAAGGACCATAGCAGGTTGATTTGCAAAATAGTCCTTAATTTGCTTTTCTTAAAGGCTGTAGATCATAAGCTTTTACTATTCAAACTTGAAGATGAGAGATTGCTTGTGCATTCAACAAGCATTTCATTTTTGATAACATGACAGTTCTAAAGCAAGTGGGGGGCAATTTCCATGTTATTATGACCAGAAGCTAGCAGTTAACAAACAGGCTTCAACGTGGCTACGGTCCTATACATCTCACTAACCCTGTGTCTTGAATCTTTGATCTTTAACTTTGAGGTTTGCCTTGTAACATATTGTTTGTTTAGATGTGATTCATGATATATTTTCCTGCAGAGGGGGGAATATTGCAGGGTGTGGCTAACCTTAAGGGGCACTCCTGATGTCCAGTTATTGACTACTGTTTGCAGAGGCTTTGTGGTTTGTCAATAAATTACTTGCCTTTCTTGTTATACAATGGCGGACAATGTGTGATCCTGGAGGTGGGAAGAATTTTTAAGAACTGTTTATACATTGAAATTGGATCCTGCTTGGCTACTGTCAGCTCCTTTTGAAATGCCCTTTTCTTTAAATCCCTTCAAGTGGCTTGTTATTGCAAAGGTGCTGTAATGGCTGTTAACACTCCTTCTCCTCTCTTTCTTTTCTTCCCCCCCCCCCCCCCCAGATTAATTATTGTGTGATGAGAGTATAAATACACAGCCTACTGAATCCTTGTATTATCTACAAAAAAATATGCACGTTCTGATGTCAGAATGTGTGCTGGAATAAACCGATAATTTTTCATCTCCAGTGTTGCAATGTTTTCTTCCCTTTTTTCCATAATTTTCTGCCCACCCCCAACCAAGGCAGTCTGTTTCTGTCTAAAATGTTTGAGAATAACAGACTTCAGTATAGGTATTGATGAATTGAAATGCTAAAACTGTAATTCTAAGTCTTTCATGAGAGTAGCATTGTTCTGTGTTCATCAGCTGAAGGTCAAAGTGGAATGTCTCATTTGCAACTATCTTATGCTGAGGGTGCTGCTTTATTGTTTATAATTAGATTATTTTAGTTACATGTAATTCTGCAGACTGTTCTCTTGATTTGGGTTTGCAGGTTGGATATAACTTAATGTACATTTTCACAACCCCAAAGCCAAAGATGTTTTGGAATTGTTCTTCCATTTTGTATTTTCTTTGACCCTGTCCAACATTAGTACGTGCAATTTGAAAGCCTTCTTTCGAAGTCTGAAATACTGGACCCAAAGGGGCATGGAGTTGTTCCAAATTTTAGGCCACCAGTTTTTCAAGACAGTAGGTAGGATACTCTGGCTGTGTTTCTTCTAACAGATGCTGTGTAATTTGAATTTGTAGTCAAGACATTTTTGAAATCTGGTAACTATGCCAAATTACAGCAGTGTAACAAATGATGAAAGCAAAGTGAAAATAATAGCCATTTTGTCTCTTGACACTTCCACTGCCTGAAGTAGTGCTTCAGTGGAGGAGTCTTGAAATAGGCCTGATTTAACATCCTGGGACTTAACGATAGCAAATATTATTTGGGCATGTTTGGCTGGAAATTAATATTTCCCCAATCTTGGAACATGTACCATATTTTGGTACATTGTCATGCATTTAATCTGTGTTGTGGTCCTCCAAGGTTTTAGGTATATAATGGACCTGTGCCTGTTTCAGGAGACTGATGCAAAGTATGTTATGAATCTTGCTGCATACAAATTCTGATTATTTTTCTAGTTCAGCAGCCCTTTGAGAAGGGCCATTGCAACAACTGAAGAACTAGTGAGAATACCTCTCTCAGCACCAAAGGATAGAAGCTATCCATGGTGGTATTCCAGCTTGTTTTTTTGCCCTCTAGGACAGGTTCAGATTTGATCTCCTAAATTCTGTCAGTCAGAGATATACAGAATGGAAACAGACCCTTCAGTCCAACTCGTTCATGCTGATCAGTTATCTTAGATAAGTCTAGTCCTATTTGCCAGCACTGGCCCATATCCCCCGCAACCTTGTCCTGTTCATATACCATCCAGACGCTTTTTAAATATTGTAATTGTATCAACCAGCACTTCTAGCAGCTCATTCCATACATGCACCATCCTCTGCCTGAAAAAGTTGCCCCTTTTAAAATTATCCCCTCTGACACTATAACTATGCCCTCTAGTTTTCTATCTCCCCCACCGAAAGACCTTGTCTACTTAACCTATCTATGCCCCTCACGATTTTGTAAACATGTATTAGGTCACCACCTGCCTCCGCCACAGGGAAAGTAGCCCCAGTCTATTCAGCTTCTCCCTGTAGCTCAAACCTGCCAACACTGGCAACATAAATCTTTTCTGCAATCCTTTCAAATTTCACAACATCCATCCTATAGCAGGTCCTGTTCCTGTAGTGCAACATGTCAGTGTTTCAGGCATTTTAAGAGGCCTGAGGGCTGATGTTTGGGTGAGCTTGCAAAAGAGGACTGAGGGATTTTTCCACTTTATACGTTAACAGTACTCTTGGACACGATGGCAACTTCAGGGTTCCCATTTTCTTTGAGTCTTCCACCTGTTCCTTTTGTTCTTAACTTACAATAACAGCATTATTGATTTATTCACTTTTTACCCACAATCAAAGTCTCTACATTTATTGACTCTTCAAGTTCTTCAGGAAATGCTTGGTGTAATAATTAAACAATCACATGTTCTGTAGTTCTCCTCCATCCCATGTTCATTCTCAATTTCCCATTGCTGTCCTGTCGTGCCCTCTCACCCAACACTGTCGCTTGTTTGAATCCCAGTCTCTCTCATACTTATGAGTGGTGTCTCTGTTTTGATGTATGGTGGATTAAACCTTCTCAGGAGATTCCTACAGCAGACAATAATTGTTCACCTCTTCCTACACTCAAAGCTGAAGTTCTGAAAATACTCTGCTAGATTTTTCCTGAATGAATAAAAAGCCAACTGTTTTAAGCACATTTTATTTGAATTCTTTGCCTGAAGGTGAGTCAGATTTGTGTTGGGAATACTGCAGAGAAAGGAGAGGGAGGTCCTGTATATACCTCAATTGGAGGAGAGACTGAATGTGTGTTGGCACCAGCTGGTATATTCAAGTTGGCTGGAGCTGTATCATAGAGGATCTTAGTTTCCTTGTTACATTACTGACCAAGAATCCTTGTTCTGCTGTTTACCTGCCCTTGGTATATGTTGGGAAGATTTCTTCTTTGGATGTGTGCTGTAAGGCCCTCATGGTTAAAGCTTAATAAAATTATAATGGAACACGTAAAGTTGAGTAATGTATCTGGAAGCTTGCATATAACTGTTCATAAACCTGCTTTATTTAAATTCTTCTAAGGATACTGGATTTACCATTGCTCTCTACCTCATCTGTCTTCCAATCTGGGGCGTTTGATTCCTACAACTTTGAATACGTTTTCCGTTCACCAAATAAATTCGTCAAAACAACATTTAAAAGAAATTGTTGTCTTGTTGTAACATACAAAGAAAATTGTTTAAGTTAATGCACTAGAAGAATTTTATCATTCTCTGCGAAGTGCTTCGATTTTAAGACACCACTAGAGGGCAGGGTATACACGTACCAAAAGGCGTATTGAACGTTTCAAACCCTGACAGTGATATTGGAAGATTGTTTGTTTTTCAGAGTCTGTTCTCAATGTTTCAATGATATGACTGACGTGTACCAAGAAGGCTTATCTTCTATCTGCTGGGGCCAACTTCTCGGGAGTTTTTTAAATAAGTGATCAGAAATTCAGGAAGCCAAACCTTTTTGTGTTCAGCACTCGGCTGTTTTTGACTTCAAAGTATTGTTGGTAGAGAGGACTTTCTCAATATTTCTTCGGCCTGCCATCGTTACAGCGAAATTAGCGTTTAAAAGGTAAATGTTACTTGGTGCAAAATTTTACTAAAATATTAACTAGCCTATGGAGCAGCCCTTTCCCTCGATATACCTGCTTAAACACACTTATTAAAATAAATACTGATGGCATAGGATCCGAAATCAGTTGTTGGCTTTCTGAATAAAGTCAGCCTATATCGAAATCTGTTCACTCCAAATTTATCTGGGTACTGAACTAAGAATAGTTTATAATATGCTGTGTTTTAATAATCTTTCACTCCCCAATTTCACTCACTTCAATTTCATTTAGTGAACGTTTTAAGAACGTGCTCCCATGATTTTGAGAGCTAAAAACAATGACTGCAGATGCTGGAAACCAGATTCTGGATTCGTGGTGCTGGAAGATCACAGCAGTTCAGGCAGCATCCAAGGAGCAGCGAAATCGACGTTTCGGGCAAAAGCCCTTCAACAGGAATAAAGATTTCGCTGCTCCTTGGATGCTGCCTGAACTGCTGTGTTCTTCCAGCACCACTAATCCATGATTTTGAGAGCCTTCCTTTGGTGATTAGTAAATGGCTGCATTTCTAAAAACAAGCTTCAAATAATTAAGGTAAAGTCAGATTGCCAAAAAAAAACCTCTCTTTAGTCAAATCTATCAATCCTTACTTACCAAACTTACATCCCTACTATTTCAATTAAAGGATTAGAAAAGACTTTGGACCTAAAATTGCACTTTTCTTCATGTCTATGCCAATTGTAATCTGAATGTTAGTCCTCCTTCCCTACCCTGAGCCATAGGCTGTCTTCGGCTTTAAATATTTGTCCAGTTTTCCAATAAAAGATGAAATGGTGTCTGACTCAATCAGCTATGGCAAAGCATTGAATGCTTCCATAGCACCGAATAAAGAAACGTCTCAATCTTTCTAATTGCCAGTGACCTACTTTAGACCACTTGTCACTGATACATCAACCAGAAGAAATTGGCTTTCCCTATTTACTCCGTCAAAACACCTCACTATGGCGGAAACTAGCGGAAATAGTTCCTGCTTCATCTGTCTTCTCATTTTGAGTTCTATACTTTTGGTATATCTTTTCCTTCTTTCATAACAGGAGGCCCGAAAACTTTGCCAATTGTCCCTGCTCGATACTCTTAACGTTTTTGTGCATACTTATTGTTATTGCTTGACTCGGTTATTCTCTGCCTCTGATGAAATGATCTCCAATGCAGTTTCGGTCTTTTCAAAACTTAATGCATGTACCTGTCCTCGCTAGGAACTATGTACTAAACCCCATTTTATCCGTATTTAGGCATGAGGTTGATGTACCAAGCAAAGAGTTTTCCTCCTATTCCCAATCCAGTTTGCTTAAAAACTTCTAAAAGTAAAAGTTTTCCTGTCAAGGAAATCCCAGTCATTGCATTTTTAAAAAACTGACTGCATTTTTACTCCTATGAGCTTGTCAGCCCTTCAGGGAAGGAAAAGCCCATCCTTGTTTGAGATTGAAACAGATCGTCAACTTAGCTCATTTGCAATACAGGACTTGCAATGCATGGGTTATAGTATTGTATAGTGATCCAGAGAACAGAAGATCCTTACTCTCCGTCTTTCAAAGACGCTTCCTGATATCAGTATGAATTTCAGCGCAAACGGTTTCTGCAGAAGTTGAAAGCAAGAAAAATATTCAATAAGGTATTGGTTTGAGTGAAGGGTGTGAGAGCTGCTCTCCGCGAATTGGACCAGCATTTTACCTCTCCCAGCGTGTGCCATGCTATTGCCTTGTACGTAGGTTCTTCTCTCTCCAAAGTATGCTTCCAACAAATTTTTGTTGAGTTAGAATTCTCCCCCCGCCCCAGCTTAGAATTTCTAAACTTATCTTGTAATTGGTTGGAATTGCAATGAGTTTTATTTTGAAAAGAAAACAGACTTACTCGCCTACTGCAGGCTCCAAAATGCCAAAGAAAGGACCAAGTCTGCTGAAATTTCGTGCAGAGTTGGGGAAATGCCCTTGTTAAATAGTAACTTCTAAATCAATTCCTGCTGCAAACTTTATGCCTACGTTTTGCAATAAAATGTTTACTAGAAAGGTACTGTGAGCAGTGACAAGTGCGGCTGCACTTTGAATGTAACTTTTTAAATATATCAACAATAACGTTCTGGGGTTGTATCAATTTTGTCTTAAATTGACAGTCAACTTTTGTTCTTTTTTTTCATCTATTACCTTCCGAGATCCATCGCCAAATACCTTGCAGACTGAGAAACCACATGTGTTACATTAGCGAAACTTCAGCCAGCGAACAAGTGAGTTTGGTATCCTTGATTATTTCATAGCATCACGTAAAGGTTGGTCACTCCATTTCTGCCTAGATGAGGAAACATTTTCTTGACTTGCAACTAAGCAGAAAATGTCTATTCATACGCAGCCTTTCTGAATGCTACATTCTCTCTTTTTGCTACAGGTGAGTACACATATACATAAAAATACTCCATCATCTGAATTTTTTTTTTGGTCTGGTTTAATTTTAAAATGCATTTCATTGATAAGTATTGGATCCTGGGATGACTAACATGAAACGAATTATAGGGTGTAAGCAACGACATAAAGAAATCAGCGCTAGGCATTGAATAGTGGAATTACTGAACAATGATCTTGTCTTAGTGGCCAGTGGAGTTCAAACCTGGATTAAGTCGAATTTCTTAAAGTAATGCAGCTCTATTGTATTTAATAGAATGGGTCAGCAGGTGGCAATCTTGCTCAGATCGGCACGATTCACCGATGGAAAGGGTAGGTATTGAAAAATTCAATTGTTTAGTTTAACCTCTGCTGCTATTCCTCTGCTCCTACAAAAGTTCAATTCAGTAGCTTTCTGATAAATATTACTGTGACTTGGTACAGAGTTGTAAAATTAAATAATCTGAAATAATTGTGTAGGTTTAAGTTTAATTTTATGGAGTAAAATATTTTGACTTGCAATATTAATAAATATGAGGCAGTAGTGATTAGTGTTACATTAAAATATTAACATTTGAAATAAAATTGAAATTCTATAAAATTTCAGCTCTTGAAATGTCACATCACAATTCCTTGTTGAAGAGATTTGATTGAGTCTGATGTATTTTTATAACTGGAATGCAAAATTGTGTTCCTTTTGAATTATATGCATTTTTGAAGAAAAGATGAAATATATTGATTAACAAAACATTTTTCCATAATTTATACCCACTTCATTTTCCAGTGAAATCTAACCTTCTGACATGTATCTACATACTATTCAGCTTATTATCGCAGTACTTCATGAAGATTAAAATAAAACTATTTATGCCAAAAAGTATTAGGGAGTCCCTGAGGTCTCATTAAACTAGTGACATGACATTAGAAGGCAGAACCCGTAACTGATGTTCAAGCAGCTCTCCTGCAGCTGGTCTGGAGGAAACCACTTTGACTGGGCACACCTTAGGTTTGTAAAAGCTGCATTCAATTGATTTACTAATTTGTTTTAATTGTTTTGATATGATGTGGGCAGTCTGAGGTGGCATAAAATATGTTACAAAGCAATTCTTAAAGGGAAGAGTTAATTTAATTATCTACCCATCAGCACCATAATGTAAGGATAAATTTGATAAACAGTTATCTTTCTGTATTCAAATGCCTGATGGCAGCGTTTCCTGACCATGTAAAAGTGTCGTCTTGAGCATGTGGCATATGAAAAGCCAAGGCGAGAAATGACACTTTGATTTTGTCATGGACTGCAGTTTCAGGGCATATAGATAGTTTCAATGAATTAACACTTAAAAAAAGCTCGTTTAGGAAAATGTTTAAAAGCTATAACCATATAAATGGATAATCATTAGGGATTAGAGACAACAGACAACCAGTGTGTTTTGTGTTTGCATTTATGGAACCAGAGAGGAGAGGTGAGGGTGGAAGGAATAAATGTAAGCTGAGAGAGCAAGTGTGTGTGAAATTATTGAATGTCATAAACAGGTCTCAGACAAATGATGGGCAAAAGCATTACAGAAATTAAAAACTTCACAAATGGTGAGTGAAATGTAAAGAAATTGTCATGATAGAGGTGCCAAGAAAGGCAAAAGGAGGATCTTTCACCCTCCAGTATTTCTCCACCCCCAGCCGCTGCTGCCACCATTAGCACTACACATCATTTGCATGCAGTGCTGGTGTCCTAGCTATTGCAACCTCCATTGCTCTGTTCATTCTCTTTTTGGATCTGCTTAAGATGATGAGCAGCTAAGCTGTAGGAAGGTCCTAATTGGTCTCTCTGGGTTTGCTGATCTCACGAGTAGCTTTCAGCATCTTTGGATTGTAATTCAGTCCCAGGGGTTCCTGAATATCCAGGGATCTAGAATATTAACTCAGCCATTCCCACAAAATATTGTGGCGACAAAAGCAAATCCAGAGACAGGATATTCTATGGTGTATGACTCACCTGACACCACAATGCTTTTCCACCATCTATAAGCGACAAGTGTGCTGACATATTCTCATCTGATCTGCGTAATCTTAATGCATAACACCATCCAGCACATAGCCCAACCACCACTATAAATATACATTCCTTCTACTACTGCATGGCTGCAATGTGTCAAAACCATAAGTTGCAATGTCTAAATCACCAAGGCTTCTTTAACAGCACCCTCCAAACCTGTGGCCTTGTATCACCAAAAGAATGTAAAGTAATAGAAATCTACCTGAGTTCTGTTCAACCCCTGTACCACCTTGATGTTTCTATATCACTGTTCTTTCATTGCTGGGCCAAATTTCTGGAGATTTCTACCTATGGTTGGACTTGCCCTACATGGGCTGCAGAGGTTCAACATTGTGGTTCAACAACACCTTTTAAGGGAAATCAGAGGTTGATCATAATTACTGTCCTTGCCAGAAACAACTAACCCTATCAGTGGATGAATATATTACAAAAGAAAAGTCTGAAGTGAGAACAGGATCTAGGTTCACTCTGGTAACTCTCTGACTGACCAATTTGTTTGGCCACTGTTTAGGATCAAACATGGAGAATGGACATGACTGAATTCGAAAGGATGATTGGTGCCTATGAAACTGGCCAGCAAAAGGTCACTCCCTTCAGAAGATGAAGACGCAAAGAAGAGAAGAAGGAAATGGAGGGAGGCAAATGTTATGTATTAGGTTTTATGATATTGGAATTTGGAATTCCCACAACTTTGTTCAATATCAGTCTATTAAATCTAATGCTTTATAGTTTAGATAAAACCTCAGAACTTTGAAGTAAGGCAAGAATGCCAACTGGTTGATTTGAAGGAGGTGGAAACAATCATTTAACAACTTGAGAATAAAGCTTTAATGGCTGTACAACTGAAACCAAATATATTAACAATCTAGTTTTCTGAAGAACCTCTGAATCAGAATTAGACCAGCAAAGTAGTGCACCATACCTCACTAAATTATCCAGTCTAGCCAGGACTGCAGCAGCTCAGGAAGGCAGATCACCACCACCACCACCACCACCACCACCATCTTGAGGAAAACTAAGGGTCTGGCAATAAATACTGGCCTGGCTAGCAATACCCATGTTCCATGTCCCACGCGTGAATACAGAAACTATTTTAAAAACAGAAAAGACTGAATGAATACATAGTCTGGATAAAATGATTAAGCTTCTTAAACATGCTCCTTTTCCAGGTTACTGATATTTCATGGATAAAATACCAAACACAGGTCAACAGAGCAAACATTTACAGACTAGATAGGGGGGATATAGTTTACATTGTATGATCTCCAATTTAACTGTTGTGTCAGTCCAAGTTGTAGATATTATCTTGCTGCATTGTTTGCAGTGGCTGACTTAAATACATTCTAATATAATTTAACATAGCAGCTTTTACCCATGATAAAATAGCATCAATGTTTTGTTAGGAGCAACAGCCATATAGTGACTATAGCTCTTGAGTGCTCATTTTCCAAAATAATAATCATATTTGAAAGAGAATCATAGGAACCAGACTGGTCACCCCTTCATCTGTTTTCTTTGTGTGAGATACTTAAAGCAGTACATTTAAGCTTGACAATCAGAAGAAGCTCATGTGTGTAATTAAGGATTGGAACTGGTAAAAATGCAAGCAACAATATTAAGTTCACTCTCCTAACACTGACATAAATCTAAGAATTAAAGCTTTGATTAAAAAGTTGCAGGGGAAAAGAAAAAATGTATTTGTATAGCATTGCTAAGCATGTACCTGTGTCTATACCCATGGATTAAGTTTTTATATTGTATTGTTATTGAGGTAAAAGTAGCACTTAATTTTGTGTACAGTGAGGTCCCACAAGCAATATGTGTATTAAATATTTTTTAAGGGAACTGGAGAAAATACACTTCTCCCACAAATAATGAGAATAAACAAGCAGATGGAATCTCAGTTTAATGTTACTAAATAAACGCTCCTCTGACAATGTAGCATTTACTAAGTACTGCATGGAAGTGACAGTTCTGGAGTATAGCTTAAATGTACTCGCGGAACTGCAAAATGGTGGTAGAAATTGGGTGCTTGTTTAACACCAGCTTAATTCTCTTTTCTGTTGACTAAGGAGATCAAGTGAGGTGCAAAATGGATGTTTGATGCATTGCCCTCTGCTTCCCCCTGGAGGTTGCAGTGAACAATAACTTCATATTCTCAGCTCTGCCTTGGGGACTGAATATGTGAGAGGAAACCTGGATTCCGAGTGGGTGAAGCCCATCACCTGAACCCCAAGATTGTGTTGAAAATGTTGAGCTCTTGAGCATCTGAGATAGATATATAAATTTGTACAACTTTACAAATAATTTGTGTTTGAATTCTGTGCATTTGAAGGATGAAATAAGTAGAATAAGATTACAGAATGATTTCAACACGAGAGGAGTCCACTTGGCCCATTAAGCCAGTGGTGGCTCGCTGCAGGAGCGATTTTAGCAATTCCCCAGCCCTTCTTTCAATTTTTACCTTTTGTAAACCACCTCCTCAAACCTTGATCCACCTCCTCAAACCTTACAGACACCATATTTCTGACTGTAACCATTTATTGTCTTTAAAATCAAGCTTTTCCCCATCTTGCCTTTTGGTTCGTTTCCTAAACCCTTTAATTCTGTGTTCTCAGGTTTTTGCAATGGGAACCATTTCTATAAATTACATCTAGACCCCTCGTGATTTGACAGACCCCTCGTGTCTGTCATGTCATTGCTAAGGCAAATAATCAATTAATGTAATCTGCTGAAACCCCTCATTTATGAAGGAACTCTTGTAAATCATTTCTTCACTGAAATGTTCACATCCCCTTTTTAAAAAAGTGTTCAGTATAGGTCACACTGTACCAGCTGAGGCTGTGAACTAGTACTTGATGATATTTATTCTTTTTGTGAGTGTTTTGATGTTGTATACTTACATAATAAGGTAACATAGCAATATATAGAGTCACAAACACTCAGAGTAGGTATTGGCACTGGTTTACTGAATTGTGGAATTTGTGCAGATAAAGTGAAAGCCTCTCTGTTGACATCAGTATACGCAAATTTACCTGGTCCAAGACCTTTAGTTGATGCAGCCCAAGGTTTAGTATCAAGGGTTTCTTCTCATCCCCAAAGCCTCTAAATTATATGAAAATACAACATTTTCTGGCAAGTAACCCTCTGCCTTGACTTGAGTTGGGACAAATTAGCAGCCCAGCTCCAGTCATTATTCATTATGTCATTATGTGTTAGGCACTTAACTCCTGTACTACATAATTTAGATCCAATAAAAAAAATCATGACAGTATTCTTAGCCACTTCATTAGGTCACTAATTTCTTGTAAAGAATCGTACATTAATCCTTTTCACAGCTGCTTATAAAATGGCATATTGTTATTTTATTCTAATAATGGAATGCTGGTGTCCTATTGCATGCCTAAGAAGCTTTTCTATATGTATTCAGCATCACTTCTCTTGGAATGATGCATACTGCATGTTGCTATATTACTAATCAATATTTAGGCAAATAGTGTATATATTAGTTATTCTGTTAGGATATTCATTTATTTGATTATACTTTTGACTCCTTTATATTATTACACTTGATTTAATGAGACATTTGTTGTACCCACTCATTTGTAGAATTGGGAGATACGGCAATACTTAGCAACTGTTAGGTCATCACCAAAGATTAGCACTGACTCTTCTGAAATTTACATAGAGGTTCGGACATTCAGATGAAGGCACATATTGGGTCTGGAGTTTGCAGCACCAAGTGTAGTGAGCTCTGAGGCATCTGCCAGCTTTGAGGACATTTACACTGTAACGTTTGAAATGCACATACGTGCACCTTCATGCTGAGGTTGAAATGTTCCTGCTCCCCTGTTTAGGAACATAGAAGGAGGAGTAAACCATTCAACCTCTTGAGACTGTTCTGCTGTTCTAGTTCATGGCTGATCATCTACCTCAGTGCTATTTTTCCATGCTAGTTCCATGTCCTTAACATTGGTGTTTGGAAATCTATCAATTTCTGTTGTGTACATGCTTGGGTAGAGAATTCCAGAGGCTAACTATTCCCACCAACTGAATAAATTCCTTACGTTCTTTCTAAATGACTTATTCTCAGGTTTCGTCCAGTGGTTTTAGAGAGACACCCACCACAACAAACTGGGGAAATATCCTTTCTGCACGTATTCTCTCGAGTCTTTTAAGGATTTTGTACATTTCAATTATATCACTACTTATCCTTCTAAAACTAGAGAACAGTGGTTCAGTTTCCACTGCTGCTTCTCATAGAACAGTCCAGCTTTGTAAATGGGGATTTGTGATTTGTGAATTTGAGCTAATTGTCCACAATTATTACTGATTCTTCCATTGGTTTGTTTAGATTTGTTATCGGTGACAGAGACAGCTTGGGAGAGTAAATCTATTGTATTCTCAGCTCACCTCCATGCTTCCAATAAGGTACTGGCTGCAGGAGAAGGGGACTTTAAGGTAAAAGCTTCTATTGACATTTTACATGTTGAATTTTTTGTTTATGTAACTTTTCAGCCTGCCTTATCAGACTGCCTAAATTGGTTTTCTGACTTATTTTAGCAAGATTGAAGTGACTTTTATAAAGATCTTGAAATGTACATGACCCTTTTCATCAATATTTATCTGACTTGTTTTGATGTTTCAATGTAATAAAAACTTTTACAAGATTGAAGTGACTGTTAAATGTATTTAACGTTTTAACAACATTTATCTGACTACTTTGATGTTTCAATAGAAAAGTCTCTAACAAGATCGAAGTGACTTTTAACTGATTTTTAAATGTATATGATGTCTAATCAACGTTTGTCTGATTTGCTTGATGTTTCAACAAAAGACTCTCTAACAAGATTAAAGTGACTTTGAAAAAAATTCAGATGTTTCAAAATCCTGCTTACCTGTGCCTGCCATTGTAAGATATCTTCACTATGGGATTCTACAATTGTTCTTTAGCTGTCGGAGGCAAATGGCAGCTGAAAATAGTGCCATCTGCTGGCAAGCTAGTTGCCTGGCTCCACCACCCCAGTTTTACAAAGGTGGGATTGGGAAGGGGTTATGTGGTGGGGCCAGCTGCCCACTCCCGGTGAGCACCACCTAACCTGAGGCTAGGCAATGCTTAATGGAAGTCTAGAGGTCTTGGCCGCCAGCATGCTTCAGCAGATAGATTGACCATCTTATAGACAGTATCTCCCCTTTCCCAACAGTGACGAAGTTCTTAATACTTATCTTTTAAAGATTGGAGAGAGAGGTCACCTGCATTTTGAACTGATTGGTCATTCTCTCAAACCTTCCTGTATTCTCAGGCAGCTGCTCCTTTCAAGCTGAAAGTTCTCTGTTTGGTCCTCAGGCTTTGAGAGCACACCCAGCATCCCTGTTTGGACGGTGGGCTCCCCTCTATCACTTTACTGACATTGGGTATTATCGGATTGTGGCAGAACCTCGTGGGCTTTAAGGCCATGTTTTGATCTGATAACGGGGTTTCGAAACCCACGGGGAAAGTTCTGGCTGATTTGGTTAACACCTTTTAATGATTAAGCCCAAGAGGGGCAAACATACCTTTCCTCTGTGCACCGGTTTTCATTGTTTATTATATAACAACCCGGTACATGGGTCAGCAGAGTGTCAGGTACCTTTCTATGACTTTATAAAGCTCTGGTTAGGCCCCATTTGGAGTACTGTGTCCAGTTTTGGTCCCCACACCTCAGGAAGGACATACTGGCTCTGGAACGTGTCCAGTGGTGATTCACACGGATGATCCCTGGAATGGTTGGTCTAACATGAGGAACGGCTGAGGATCCTGGGATTGTATTCATTGGAGTTTAGAAGATTAAGGGGAGACTTAATAGAGACGTACAAGATAATACATGGCTCAGAAAGGGTGGACGCTAGGAAATTGTTTCCGTTAGGTGAGGAGACTAGGACCTGTGGACACAGCCTTAGAATTAGAGGGGGTAAATTCAGAACAGAAATGCGGAGACATTTCTTTAGCCAGAGAGTGGTGGGCCTGTGGAATTCATTGCCGCAGAGTGCAGTGGAGGCCGGGACGCTAAATGTCTTCAAGGCAGAGATTGATAGATTCTTGTTGTCTCGAGGAATTAAGGGCTACGGGGAGAATGCGGGTAAGTGGAGCTGAAATGCCCATCAGCCATGATTGAATGGCAGAGTGGACTCGATGGGCCGAATGGCCTTACTTCCACTCCTACGTCTTATGGTCTTTCCTATCGGCTGATCAGGAACATAAGAACAAAGAATCGTAATTTAGTCCTGCAGGAAAAATTGTGATAGAAGTAAAAGAAATGGAGGATGCTAATGGGGATGTTGCTGTGGCCATACCTACTGAAGCACCTGAGGACATCTTGGCTGCTACATCCACATTGGCTGAACATGTATTTGGACATTGACAACATTCCTTTCTCGCAAGGAGCAATGCAAATGGATTGAATCATAGAACCCGTACAGAATGGAAAGAGGCCATTTGGCCTACTGTGTCTGTACCATGACTTCGAACAGCATCCCACCTAAATCCATCCCACCCTATCCCTGCATTCAGCATGTCCAATCCACCCAACCTGCACATCCCTGGACACTATGGAAAATTTAATATGGCCAATCCACCAAACCTGCACAATCTTTGGACTGTGGGGAGAAACCAGAGCACCTGGTGGAAACCTACACAGCACCGGGCAAACAAGCAAACTCCACAAAGTTGCCTGAGATTGGAATCCAGCATAGGTTCCTGGTGGTGTGAGGCAGCAGTATTAACCACTGAGCCCCTGTGCTGCCTGGGTCAGTTACAAGTGAAACAAGTCTTATGGGCAAAGATGCATGGCAAGACTTTTGAGGTAGTTATTGCTAAACAATGCATACTTCAGGTGCTTGGAACAAGACTTCTAAAACAATTTACGCTTGTGATTTTTCTACTTCATAACCTATCATAATACTTTTGAATGATAATAGGCTGATGTGTAAATATAATGACAAGCTTAAAACACAAACAGTATTTTATAAACATAGCTCTCAATAAACAACACTGTCAGCCCCTCTCGTCATGCTCATTAAGATCTTCCAAAAAGTCACACCATTCCAGCTTAATGAATACCCTTGAGCATTATCTTTCTCTTAAATGCACATGCAAAATAAATGTTACTTTGTGCTGCTTGTTGGTTTGGCTAAGACTTGAGTGGTTTAGAGATGACATGCTTCTACTCAGGAGTGTGGATAAAAGATCTTTATGAACAGCTGGGGAACCTTATCCCCCAAGGCAATTGAATTTTGTAGTCACTTGATGCCATTTAACCTGGAATGATTCCATCCACCCAAAAACAAGATCCTCATTTTATAACTAATTTAAATTTTCACTTCAGATTTATATAAAGAAATACCAAGGACTGACTTTCCTAGCAATCGTTCTGTTCCATGTGACATTGATCCACAGAATGATGCTGTTAGCAGTCACAGCCTCTAAGATCTCCTCTCACACCAAGATGCTAACTTCTCTGGATGCCCAACATTTATCATTACCATTGAGCCAGTACTTCTCCCTGGTTATGAAATTCCTTAGATCCTGCTCCTCTCATCTGTCTTTTATGCTGTCATCTTTTTATCAGTAGGCACAAAACTTAATTTAATAAAAAACTTATTTACTTAGCTTGACTGTCCATTGCACTTTAGATTCCCCACAGTATGGAAACAGGCCCTTTGGCCCAACAAGTCCACACTGACCCTCTGAAGAGTCACCCACCCAGACCCATTTCTCTCTGACTAATGCACCTAACATTAAGGGTAATTTACCACGGCCAATTCACCTGAACTGCACATCTTTGGATTGTGTGGAGGAAACTAGAGCAAGCCCACGCAAACACAAGGAGAATGTGCAAACTCCACACATTCTAGTTGCCTGAGGCTGGAATCAAATCTGGGTCCCTGGTACTATGAGGTAGCAGTGCTAACCACTGAGCCACTATGCCACCCTAAACTTGTCTATTTATTTTACAACTTATAATGTTTCTAAAAGTTTTCAAATGTCCATTAAGTTTTCAATGTCTTACAAGCTTGTAGAAGTTTGAAAACATGTTTAAAAACTTATTTTTAAAAGATCATGATAAAACATTCAATCTGCCTTTCTGCTGCCAACATGATTTCAGCTCATGACAACAACAGTGGCCATGATTTCACTGAGAACATGTTTTGTAGCAGGGCCTCACTGTTCTTCTCATCAGCTGCAGCCTGTGCTTCAAATCTTATTGCAGCCATCCAACAAGGCTGAATACCTTAGCGTAGGTCCTTTCACTGCTGACTGCAAAATGTGAGCATTATGTGTATGTGTAGACATGGTACCAAACAGAAACCTCTCTTTGGTTGAATAGAAAATGATGTCACCACAGGAAATGACATCACCAACCCTTGGAAGCTCAAACATATAAATATAAAGTGGGCTAGACCACCAGTGCTTCATTTGGAGGCTCATTGAAAATGTTGTCTAGTCTGGTGACAAAACGTCTGAAAATAAACCTTCCAGCTCAGCGAGCAAACCTACATCCACATCCACATCCTTGTCTCTCAGGAGCACAGAGAAAGTTAACTACAGTAAGATGATAATTACCATCTTCAGGTTAAGCAGATTCTTATGTCGGAAGAAACTGGGAAATGATTTTATAGAACTATTCAAGATTTTAAAGATGTGGAGGAATTAGATTCAGCAGAAAAATCCAATATTAACAGAAGTTTTAGGACAAAAGGGAACAGACTCAAGATTGGAGAAGGTAAGTGGATTGTCAACTGAGAATCTCTTACAGGGGGCATTGAAGGTGTAAAATAGCTTACTCCAAAAGCAGCATTAAATCAAATAGGTTTCAAACTTTAAGGGAGTGGGCACTGCTTGAACTTTAATGAAAAATGATCTAAATATCACATCTATTTTGATGAGTATGAGTTGGAGAACTGTAAAGACAATTTTACAAAGATGTGGATAATGAGTTATACAGCATTATAACACTGGTCAGACAGTATTTGTTACCCCTTGAGAATGTAGTCTGTTAACATCCTCAGTCTACACATTCCCTGTGAACACAGCTGTCCCGAATGATGGAAGATAGCTTCCTCAAACTTTTAACTTGTAGTACGATAGTTTTCAATTTCATTTAAGTAATTAAATGTTCAATGCAGATGAAGTGCCGTTTTTAATTATTTATCAACAAATACATAGTTTATTAATTGAAGAGGCCAAGAGGGAAGTGGATGGGCAGTTGGGGTTTGGTGAGAACAATCAAGACCATGAGGTCCAGCCAGCTGAAAACATGGCTGCCAAACATGTGGCTGTGGAGAAGGGATGTGTATGAACTCTGGGTCAGAGGAAAGTGTTTGGGAGACTGGAGCTCCTAAAGGCATGACAAAATAATGCTGAGTTCATGGATAGGGTTGAATAAGGGAATGGGAAGTCCAGTTCAGCCAGTGAGGACATGGATGAGCTGGACTTCTCGCCAGCGAATCAATGGTAACTGCAGTAACAGTTGAGGAAGGAGGTGGCTCTTAGAGTGGTACCATTAGTAAACAATAATGGGACCAAATAAACTACGAGTGAAATAGGTGAACAGCTAAAAGTTTGGCTCATTTGAAGCAATGATACAACAGCGGTAGATTAAAATGAAATGACTGTCCGTACAAGTAGTTGACCATTGTAATCTCAGATTCCTCTCAATAGTACAGATTGATTTAAACTATCTGTCAGGGCATGTTGTGACACACCTCTGGAGCAGGTGGGACTTGAACCCCAGGGGTAGATGTAGGGGTATGGGTGGGTTGCGCTTCGGCGGGGGGGTGTGGACTTGTCAGTAATCTAATCTAATCTAATCTAATCTAATCTTCTCGTCTAGAAGTAGGAACATTGCTACTGTACCACAGAAGCCCTCTCCCAATAGTGAATACTTGACCAAACAGAGAACTGTTTTTAATACAGCATTAACAAAATCGGAGTGAGGTTTGAACCCATAGTCTTCTGACTGAGAGGCATGTTTGTCATCACTGATCAGAGACTGTCATTTCCCAGCTTCACAAAAGCATGGTATAGTTAGTGGTTGTAGAAGTCACAGTAGCCCTGGAGTCTTGTGTGTCAACATTGTTTCAAGCTGTCAATAGAGATTCATAAACAGCAGCCAATCAGCCGTTCGTAGAGGTGTGAAGCAAGTTGAAGATACTTTATTTTGAGCAATTGTAGTGCATTCCCCATGGACTCCTGATGGGAACACTAAAAGACTAAACAATTTTAGAGTGATAGAATACAAGATACCAACATCACAGGTTGCACTCGTACAAAGATATATGCTTCTTCACACAATGTCACTACGTAAATGAATCACAGGATTGTGTTCTTAATATTCTGTTGTATGCAACTATCAGCACTGACGTATGTAAATACTTGCTAACTTTCCTGGCAGCTGTCATGATTCCTTCATTTTAAGACAGTTTCAACAGATTTTGACCCCCAAAACAAGGCTAGAGTTATCTTCCAAGGCTGTCTTCTACAGCTGTGTCCCAGGCCACCAATGCAATATTCCAACTGCATGTTTTGTAGAAACATGCCTTTGCCAGAATGATCATCGAACACAATTTTATGTTCAGGCCATTCTTTGATAGTGGATTGATCAGAGAATGTTTGGCGTGAGTCGTAGGGTCAGAGATGTACAGCATAGAAACAGACCCTTCGGTCCAACTCGTCCATGCCACCTCGATATCCTAACCTAATCTAGTCCCATTTGCCAGCACTTGGCCCATATGCCTCTAAACCCTTCCTATTCAGATATCCATTCAGGTGCCTCTTAAATGTTGTAATTGTACCAAACTCCGTCACTTTCTCGGGCAGCTCACGCACCACCTATATGTGAAAAGGTTGCCCCTTAGGTTCCTTTTAAATCTTTTCCCTCTCATCTTAAACCAATGCCCTCTAGTGCTGGACTCCCCACTCCCAGGGAAAAGACCTTTTTTCTTCACCCTATCCATGCTCTTCATGATTTTACAAACCTCTATGAGGTCACCCCTCAGACTCCGACGTTCTAGGGAAAACAGCCCCAGCCTGTTCAGCCGCTTCCTATAGCTGAACCCTCCAGCTCTGGCAACATCCTTATAAATCTTTTCTGAACCCTTTCAAGTTTCACAACATCCTTCCAATAGGATGGAGACCAGAACTGCACATAATATTACAAAAGTGGCCTTATATTCTGTACAGCTGCAAGATGACCTCCCAGCTCCGATACCCAATGCTCTGACCAATAAAGGAAAGCATACCAAATGCCTCCTTCACTATCCTATCTACCTGCAACTCCACTTTGAAGGAGCTATGAACCTGCACTCCAAGGTCTCTTTGTTCAGCAACACTCTGTAGGCCCTTACCATTAAGTGTACAAGTCCTGCTCTGATTTGCCTTTCCAAAATGCAGCACCTCGCATTTATCTAAATTAAACTCCATCTGCCACTCCTCGGCCCATTGGCCCAACTGACCAAGATACCATGGTACCTTCTTCACTGTCCACTACACCTCCGAGTTTGGTGTCATCTGCAAAATTACTAACCATACCTCCAATGTTCACATTCAAATCATTTATATAAATGACAAAAAGCAGTGGACCCAGCACTCTGACAAGGATTGTACTTGTTCGATGCATACTGCTTGACAGTACCCTGCATACAGGATTCATGGAAGCTGTAAATAAAGAAGGTACCCAGGTACAGTTAGACCCAATAGCAAGATAAGCTACAGATGCAGAAAGTTGCAGTTGTTTGATGGCTGCGAAAGAAAACTCTCATACAGAAGAATCTCTTATTTTGAAGTTGCATGTGTCCACTGTATTAATGTCTCGTCAACACTACCTCAATGTCACATGCATGTTTGCTTTTCCTAACGTTTGTCCTGATGAGTGCTGATGACAAATGTCACTCATGCCCCCTGTTCTGCACCATTGGTAAGAGCACAGTGTACCTGAATGAGGCTCTGCTACGACCGTATTCTTATCGGTTGCACACAATTCTGGGTAATTCAAGATGGAGAATGGGGAAAAATGTGGCTGTAAGAACTGCTCCTTTTTGTTTTCTTTGAGATACTTAGGTGTTGGAACTGATTTTCTCAAATTCCAGGAATTGTAATTCGTGTTTTACAAGCTGCTGCATTGTTTTGGAGCTTCGGGGGCAAAAAGATCAAAACAGTGGCACTTTAAAAAGGAGGAAGAGAGGTAAAGGCAGAGACCACATGGTCAGTGAGAGAAAGAAAGCTATATTGCTGTCTGACATAGCAGTGAATCTGCACAGCTACTGCCTTTGCTGTTTGAGTTCAAGTATTTCTGGGCATTGGAGTGCATCTAAGAAAATTTTAACAAACAGCGAAATTCATAGCTGACCTTTGAGGAAGGTGCGTGGGAGAGCTCACAGCAAAGGAGTAGATAAGTGCATGGTTTTTAAATGTAACCTTGCTGTCTTTTTTTAATAGTGAGTGGAGTGGGTTCTTTTTGGTTATATGTTTTATTGAGATCTGTCTCTTGATTAAAATTTAAAATTTATAAAACATAGGTACTAAATTAGCCAGGAGCAGTAATTTTTAACCAGTAAGACTGTGTTATTTTCTGAGTCAATAGATTGTTAAGATGTAAAGATGGCCTTGAATAGATTGAGGTGCTCTTCCTGTCGGATTGGGAGATGAGGGAGAATATTCGTGTTACTGATGATTATGTCTGCAGTAATGGTTGTGAATCCTATTAGATTGCATGGATTGGTTGGAGCAGCAGTTAGAGGCAATGAGGAATTTACAGGAACTAGGGGATGTAATGAATGGCAGTTATTGGAGGGGAGAAAAGCCGCAGATACAGTCAGAGAGATGGGTTAACTCCAGGAAAGGTAGGAGAGGGAGGCAGGTAGTGCAGGAGTCACCTGTGGCTCTCCCCATCTCAAACAAGTATGCAGTTTTGGAAAATGTAGGAGGTGATGGACTCGGGAATGTGGCACCAACAGCCAAGTTTCTGGTAGCAAGACTGGCCCAAATATAATGAGAGATATATCAGGTTCCAAGCGATCGATTATTATAGGGACTGTCTAGTCAGAGGCACAGACAGGCCTTTCTGCAGCTGACAGCAGCACGGTGGCTCAGTGGTTAACACTGCTGCCTCATAGCGCCAGGGACCCGGGTTCAATTCCCGCCTCGGGCAACTGTCTGTGTGGAGTTTGCACATTCTCCCCGTGTCTGTGTGGGTTTTCTCCGGGTGCTCTGGTTTCCTCCCACAGTCCAAAGATGTGCAGGTTAGATGAATTAGCCATGTTAAGTTGCCCGTAGTGTTAGGTGAAGGTGTAAATGTAGGGGAATGGGTCTGGGTGGATTGGTCTTTGGAGGGTCAGTGTGGACTTGTTGGGCCGAAGGGTCTGTTTCCACACTGTAAGTAATCTAATCTAATCATATCTGACTGATGTGGTGCCTCTCTGGCACGGATTTCTTGAGAGTGCAGAATATTTTCAAAGGGGAGTGGGACCAGCAGGAGGTCATTGTACACATTGGAACTAACAACATAGGAAGGAAGAAGGATGAGATTCTGAAGGTAAAATATAGAAAGTTAGGCAGGAATTTAAAAAGGTCCTGTAGGGTAGTAATATCTGAATTGCTCCTGGTGCTATGAGCTAGTGAGGGTAGGAATAGTAGGGCAGAGCAGATAACTGTGTGGCAGAGGAGCTGGTGCAGGGGAGAAGGATTCACATTTTTTGATCATTGGACTCTCTTCTGGGATGGAAGTGACCTGTATAAGGATTGCTCTTGAATTGGAAGGGGACTAATATACAGGCAGGGAGATTTGCTAGAGCTGTTCGGGAAGATTTAAACTAGTAAGCAGCACTGGAGTGGGTAGCAATGTGGTGGGTAGAATCCAGGGAGATAGTGAGGAAAGAGATCAATCTGAGACTGGTACAGTTGATAAAAGAAGCGTGTCAAACAATCAGGGCAGGCAGGGACAAAGCAGAGAACAAGGTAGGAATGACAAATTAAACTGCATTTATTTTAATGCAAGAGGCCTAACAGGGAAGGCAGATGAACCCAGGGCATGGTTGGGAACATGTTACTGGGATATCATAACAATTACAGAAACATGGCTCAGGGATGGGCAGGATTGGCAGCTTAATGTTCCAGGATACAAATGCTACAGTACGGATAGAAAGGGGGCAAAAGAGGAGGGGGAATGGCGATTTTGGTAACAGATAACATTATGGCTGCACTTAGGGAGGATGTTCCTGGGAATATGGCCAGACAAGTGTTTTGGTGGAACTGAGGACCAAGAAAGGGATGATCACCTTATTTGGATAGTACTATAGACCCCTAAATAGTCAGTGGGAAATTGAGAAACAAATTTGTAAGGAGTTCTCAGTTATTTGTAAGAATAATAGGGTGGTTATGGTAGGGGATTTTAACTTTCCAAATATAGACTGGGACTGCCATAGTGTTAAGGATTTAGATGATTTAATTGAGTACAGGAAAATTTTCTGATTCATTATGTGGATGTACCTACGAGAGAAGGTGCAAAACGTGACCTACTCTTGGGAAATAAGGCAGGACAGGTGACTGAGATGTCAGTGAGGGAGCACTTTGAAGCCAGCAACCATAATTCCATTAGATTTAAAATAGTGATGGAAGAGGATAGACCAGATCTAAAAGTTGAAGTTCTAAATTGGAGAAAGGCCAATTTTGGACAGTATTAGGCCAAACTTTCAAAAGTTGATTGGGGGCAGATATTCGTAGGCTGGAAAATGGCAATTCGCCAAAAATTAGATAATGAGAATCCAGCGACAATATGTTCCTGTTAGGGTGGAACAGCAAAGCTGGTAGGTATAGAGAATGCTGGATGACTAGAGAAATTGAGGGTTTGGTTAAGATATAGAAGTCGGTATAGACAGAAATCGAGTGAATCCTCAGTATAAAGGCATTAGGAGTATCCGTAAGAGGGAAATCAGGAGGGCAAAAAAGGGGACATGAGATAGTTTTGGCAAATAGGGTTAAGGAGAATACAAAGAGATTTTACAAATACGTTAAGGACAAAAGGTTAACCAGGGAGAGAACAGGATACCTCAAAGATCAGCTAAGCAGCCTACGCGTGGGGAGAGTATTTTGCATCAGTATTTACTGTGGCGAAGGACATGGAAGATATATAATGTGGGAGGTAGATGGTGACATTTTGAAAAATGTACATTTTACAGAGGAGGTGGTGCTGGATGTCTTAAAACGGATAAAGGTGGATAAATCTCCAGGACCTGATCAGCTGTCCCCTAGAACTCTGTGGGAAGCTAGGGAAGTGATTGCTGGACCCCTTGCTGAGATATTTGTATCATCGATAGTCATAGGTGAGCTGCCAGAAGACTGGAGGATGGCTAACGTGGAGCTCTGCTTGAGAAAGGTGGTAAGAAAAAGCCAGGGAACTATAGACTGGTGACCCTGACGTCAGTGGTGGGCAAGTTGTTGGAGGGAATCCTGAGGGACAGAATGTACATGTATTTGGAAAGGCAAGGATTGGTTATGGATAGTCAATATGGTTTAGTGCATGGGAAATCATGTCTCACTAACTTGATGGAGTTTATTGAAGAAGTAACGAAGAGATTGATGAGGTCAGAGTGGCGGATGTGATCTATGTGGACTTCAGTAAGGTGTTCAATGAGGTTCCTCATGATAGACTGATTAGCAAGGTTAGATCACATGGAATAGAGGAAGAACTAGCTTTTCGAATACAGAACTGGCTCAAAAGTAGAAGACAGAGGGTGGCGGTGGATGGTTGCTTTGCAGACAGGAGGCCTGTGACCAGTGGTGTGCCACAAGAATTGGTGCTGGGTCCACTGCTTTTTGTCATCTTTATAAATGATTTTGATGTGAAAATAGGAGACATAATTAGTCAGTTTGCAGATTACACCAATATCGGAGGTGTAGTGGACAGTGAAAAAGCTTATCTCTGCATGCAACGGGATCTTGATCAGATGGGCCAATGGGCTAAGGAGTGGTAGATGGAGTTTAATTTAAATAAATGTGAGGTGCTGCATTTTGGAAAGGCGAATCAGGGCAGGACTTATACACTTAATGGTAAGGTCCTTGGCAGTATTGCTTTACAAAGAGACCTTGGAATGTAGATTCATAGCTCTTTGAAAGTGGAGTCCCAGGTAGATAGGATGGTGAAGAAGGTGTTTGGTATGCTTTCCTTTATTGGTCAGAGTATTGAGTACAGGAGTTGGGAGGTCATGTTGTGGTTGTACAGGTCATTGGTTAGGCCACTGTTGGAATATTGCATACAATTCTGGTCTCCTTCCTATCGGAAAGATGTTGTGAAACTTAGAAGGGTTCAGAAAAGATTTACAAGGATGTTGCCAGGGTTGGGGGATTTGAGCGATAGGGAGAGGTTGAATAGGCTAGGGCTGTTTTCCCTAGCATTGGAGACTGAGGGGTTACCTTGTAGAGGTTTATAAAATCATGAGGGGCATGGATAGGATACATAGACAAAGTCTTTTCCCTGGGGTGGGAGAGTCCAGAACTAGAGGGCATAGGTTTAGGGTGAGAGGGGAAAGATATAAAAGAGACCTGAGGGGCAATGTTTTCACTCAGAGGGTGGTACGTGTATGGAATGAGCTGCCAGAGGAGGCTAGTACAGTTGCAACATTTAAAAGGCACCTGGATGGGTATATGAATAGGAAGGGTTTGGAGGGATATGGGCCGGGGTGCTCGCAGGTGGAACTAGATTGGGCTGGTATATCTGGTCAGCATGGACGGGTTGGACCGAAGCGTCCATTTCCGTGCTATACATCTCTATGACTCTATAACTTCAATAGGATCAGTGAATAGAGATTCCACAGGGACAACTTTCTTTCACCTCAAGATACTGACAGAATGACTGTGATGTTGATCAATGGCCATGTTAAGCCAGTGTAAAATAGCAAAGGCAGGGCTGCAGAGGGCACAGATGTTTTTGCTCTTACTCAGCACAATGAAAAATATCCCATCCTCATCTGTATTTCCACTTTTAAAATGAGTGCAGGTGCCAGAAGAGGTGCAGGCCTGCGTGGATCACAAAGTTGCATAATTACTGTAGCTTTCTCTCAGAACTCAGTGGCCAAAGGCTACTTCACTTCCAGGGGAAGGTATTATTAATGTAGCAGCCAGCCACTTCCCAGACTCCTCCTAGGCACTAGCACCAGAGTAAAGCTCTAGACTTTAGCTAAGAAAACTTATTTTCCAGTGGGAGAAGGTACTACAGTAGAAAACAATATGCACATAAAGTCATAGAGATGGACAGAATGGAAACAGACCCTTTGGTCCAATTCGTCCATGCCAACTGAATATCCTAACCTAATCTTGTCCCATTTGCCAGCATTTGGCAAATGCCGAATCCCTCTAAACCCTTCCTATTCAGATACCCATACATATGTCATTTAAATGTTGTAATTTCATCAGCTTCCACCACTGCCTCTGGCAGCTCATTCCATACACACACAACCCTCATGATTTTATAACCCTCTATAAGGTCACCCCTCAGCCTCTGACACTCCATGGAATGCAGCCCCAGTCTACTCAGTGTCTCCCTGTAGCTCAAATCCTCCAAACTTGGTAACATCCTTTTAATTCTTTTCTGAACCCTTTCGAGTTTCACAACATCCTTCCTATAGGATGGAGACCAGAATTAATCACAAAAAGTGGCCTAATCAATATCCTGTACAGCCGCAACATGACCTCCCAACTCCTATATTCAATACACTGACCAATAAAGGAAAGCGTACTATACACCTTCTTCAATATCCTATCTACCTATGACTCCACTTTCAAGTAACTATGAACCTGTACTCCAAGGTCTCTTTGTTCAGCAACACTCCCCAGGACCTTACCATTATGTGTATAAGTCCTGCAGCACTGATCCTTGCGGCACTCCACTGGTCACAGGCCTCCAGTCTGAAAAACAACCCTCCACCACCACCCTCTGTCTTCTATCTTTTGAGCCAGTTCTGTATCCAAATGGCTAGTTCTCCCGTATTCCATGAAATCTAACCTTGCTCACCAGTCTCCCGTGGGGAACCTTGTCGAACACCTTACTGAAGTTCATATAGATCACATCTATCGCTCTGACCTCATCAATCCTCTTTTTTACTTCTTCAAAAAAACTCAATAAAGTTTGTGAGACATGATTTCCCACGCACAAAGCCATGTTGACTATCCCTAATCAGTCCTTGCCTTTCCAAATACATGTACATCCTGTCCCTCAGGATTCCCTCCCAACAACTTGCCCACCACCGAGGTCAGGCTCACTGGTCTATAGTTCCCTGGCTTGTCCTTGCCACCTTTTTTAAACAGTGGCACTACGTTAACCAACCTCCAGTCTACCGGCACCTCACCTGTGACTATCGATGATACAAATATCTCAGTAAGAGGCCCAACAATCACTTCCCTAGCTTCCCACAGAGTTCTAGGGTACAGTTGATTAGGCCCTGGGGATATATCCACTTTTATGCATTTCAAGACATCCAGCATTTCCTCCTCTGTAAAATGGACGTTTTTCAAGATGTCACTATCTATTTCCCTACATTCTATACTTTCCATGTCATTTTCCACAGTAACTACAGATGCAAAATATTCTTTTAGTATCTGCCCCATCTCCTGCGGCTCCACACAAAGGCCCCCTTGCTGATCTTTGAGAGGCCTTATTCTCTCCCTAGTTACCCTTTTGTCCTTAATGTATTTATAAAAACCCTTTGGATTCTCCTTAATCCTATTTTCCAAAGCTATCTCATGTCCTCTTTTTTTCCCTCCTGATTTCTCTCTTAAGTACACTCCTACTGCCTTTGTACTCTTTTAAGGATTCAGTTGATTTATCCTGTCTATACCTGACATATGCTTCCTTCTTTTTCTTAACCAAGCCCTCAATTTATTTAGTCATCCAGCATTCCCTATACCTACCAGCCTTCCCTTTCACCCTGGCAGGAATATACTTTCTCTGGACTCTCGTTATCTCATTTCTGAGGTTGATGAGACATAGTCAGTTCTGTGTATATTACTTTATTGCAACCAGCGCAGTATTTACCAGCCCACTCTATATGTTCTTTGGGATGGATGTATCTAAGCTGTCATTTTGATTTGATGATGCTATGTTTCAGTACAGCATGAGCTTGGATGGATATATTAACACCACAATCCTGCCTGGGAAGCTAATGAAAGTTAAGTGGTTTGGGGGTTGGAGGTTCTGCTGCCTGGTTTGCCTGTATGTTGCAGATTGTTGATGTGCACCCTCTTGAGTTTGTCAAAATGTAGAAGGAGTGAGAATTTAGGGTTGTTAAGGCAAAATGCAATAATACCTAAGTGTTAGCGTGCATCAAATAATGGGTGCAAAGATTGGGATGTGCTTCAGTCAGTTATATGAAATGGGAAGTATCTTTACCTTTCAGTTTCTATCCTTGTTTTCCCCTCCTCCATCTTCCTGCTCAGGTTCCCATTCCCCTGCCATTCTTGTTTAAACCCTCTATGATAGCGCAGGCAATCAACCCTTGAAAGACATTTTGTTCCACATCATTATGGGATGCAACCCGTTCTACTTGTATTGGCCCCATCTTGCTCAGTCCAAATGTCCAAGCAGTCTGAATCCCCTCTGCCATTTCTCCAGCCATGTGATCATATGATGCATCCTGTTATATCTAATCTTGCCAGTGTGTAGCCCTGGAAATAATCCTGGGATGGTTATCATTGAGGACTTATATTTTATTTTATGCCTTGATTCTGCTTGTAGGACATCATCCCTTTTTGTATTTAGGTCATTGTTATTGATATGTAGCATGACCACTTGGCTGTTCAACTTTCCCCATCAGCATTTCTGAGACATCCTTGACCATGCCACCAGAGAGGTAACACACCATCCAGAGTCTCTTTTGCAGCCACAGAAAGGTTTGTCTGATGTTCTTATTATTGAATTCTCCTCTTACTCTACCCAGCTATTCTTCTTCCCTCCCTCTTCACCACAAAGGCCATCCTTGGTACACTTGGCTTCTGCTGCTATTCTCTGAGAACTCATCCCGCCCAACAATATCCAAAATGGTCTGTTGGAGAGGGGTTGGCCACAGGGACGGCCTGCACATCCTGACTTCTAATCTGTTTGGTGGTCACCCATTCTCTTTTTCTGCCTGTTTGTTCTTTACCTGCAGTGTGACTGCTTCACTGACCATAATCTCAGCATTGCAGATTCCCACAATGATGCTTCTGCCACTCCAGCTCTGTAATGTGGCTAGACTGTAACTACAACTGGACATTTCCTGTGCAAGGGGTTAACAGGGACACTGGATATGTCTGTGATGATGCTGTCACTTTAACAAGGCTATTTTGTCCTTGGGTTTGTTTTTGAGAGGTCGTAAAGGCATAGGTGACGAGAGGTCTAGGAAGAGGCTAGTTTAACAATGGCAGGTGAGTGGCCTGTTCTCTCAGATCAGTTTTTTTTCTAGTTTGGTTTAGCTGTAGCAGTCAAAAGTTGCTGAAGTCCAAGAAAGGTTCCAAGCTTCAGCAGATGATTCCAGACTGACTTTTCTCTCCGAAATCTCTTTGGAAGTTCCTGTAAGGATCCATGTTTGAACCATACCTTTTTGCCAAGTGGTGTATTTATGGGATGTTACAGTTGGAACAGTTCCTTAAGTTGCTGTACTGGGTTGGTTATGTTTTCTAATAGTTAAGATCTGTTTTCTTGTTTCAATTATACTCTTTAAATAAAATGTTTGCTTTCAATTTTTGATTAAAGCTGAGTGGTTTGACCAGCTGCATCACATCTGGAATATCCACTTCACATCTGCCTTTAAAAAAGAAAAAGTTAGGGTCTAGGTTACCTTTTTAAAATATTTTAAATGGGTTTGGCCTGGTCCATAACATGTTCATGATTTCCCACATAGGACAGAAGGAACATTTCACATATGCAAGCTTTGCTGCCTTGACCTCTTTTTAGATTAAACTTGTTATTCCTTTAAAAACTGCTAATAAAAATGCGAGAGACTTAGGAAGCGGCATGGTTGCACAGTGGTTAGCGCTGCTGCTTCACAGTGCCAGAGACCCGAGTTCAATTCCCGCCTCGGACATTCTCCCCGTGTCTGCGTGGGTTTCCTCCGGGTGTTCCGGTTTCCTCCCACTGTCCAAAGATGTGCAGGTTAGGTGAATTGGCCGTGCTAAATTGCCCGTAGTGTTAGGTGAAGGGGTAAATGTAGGGAAATAGGTCTGGGTGGGTTGCTCTTCGGAGGGTCGGTGTGGTCTTGTTGGGCTGAAGAGCCTGTTTCCACACTGTAGGTAATCTAATCTAAAAAAGACTATTTCACTTCCAACACTCCCTCGCCATACAAAGTTATTGCCTTAAGTCTCTAGAAACCTTATTTCAAGTCTTAACTTTACTTCCCTTAGTTATTTTTATTATCTTATTACATTGGGCCTATTTTTTCAGTTAAATCCAAGTATAAGCTTTTCTAATTCACAGCAATTTGTAGACGATCCAAACAGCATATTTGTTATCAACCAAAGAACGTAGTTTTCCTGTAATATTACTCCTTGTTTTCTCATTCAGTTTCAAACTCAGCACCAGGTGCAAGTCCCACTGACTCTCAATGTAAGTGGTGTACACCTCAAGCCTTGGCTCTGATTTACAGCCGCCCACTCCGACCTGCTCTCTTGCAGGTCTCACTGCCTTTCTGAATCCCAAGCTAAGCAGTGTCGGCCGCGAGCATTGGCTCCAATCTGACAGAGCTGGATCAGTGTCGAGGACTCTCCCGTTCTGAGCTGTACCCTTGTATATCTTGCTGCCTCTTGACTCCCACGATAATGTTTCACACCAATTAACTGCTTTCCTTGCACTTGAACCTAACTGAAATAATTCACTGAGGCTGGTATCCCATCACCAAGTCATCCATTATTTACACATGGAGAGTCCTTGACACTGATCCAGCTCTGTCAGAGTGAACAGAACCCCGGTTCTTATCTGTCAGCCAGGGCTTCCTGATTGGACCAGATTAACCGCGCCAATAACAGAACTCCTATTCAATGATGTCCACCTGGCTGACCTTGTTACAATCACGACACCAACCTTGAACTTCACTCACACTCTGTTACAGTTTGGATTAACTTGTTCAATTGGCATCAGTGATGTTGCTGGAGTGGGACCCATTGTTATGAAGATGTGGATATACCTTTAAGAGAGTTAAAAGCAGCAGAACTACCGGACACAGCACCAAGTGTACTTAAAAAGGTAACAATGTAACACTGGGTCAAACAATTCGATTAGTTCGTTGCTTGGAGGCAAAGACAAATTCAAATTTGGCCAATCAGTTTAAATTATACCTGAAACTTATCAAACTCCAAGACTGAATTGAGTATATTGACAATCTTGAAAAGCCAATGACACAATCCGATGCGCTGGAGTATAAGACCGGGGAAATTGAACAGTTGAGAGGAGAACTACCATGACCTAGAATGTAAACAGACTGCCTGCAAAATAGCTCTCTTAGAAGTGTCTTTTAGATCAGTAACCTGTAACTCAGAAATTCCTAACAAGGAGAAAGGAAACACAGGAAGATCTGAAGACAAGAACCTACAGCTGCTGTGGTTTTGAGATAAGAAGTTTTGTTTTGTAAATCTTAATTGGGAGTTTTATTGGACTGGTATTATAGAAGGGAAGGTAAAAGATAGATTAGAGGAAGGAATTGTAAATAGTGGTTAGTTAATTATTCTCTGTTATACTTTAAGAAATAAAGTTGTTAATTTTACTTTATATAGTTCTTGGCCTCTTGAATTTTTACAGATTACTGCACTGGATAAATCTTTTCTGTGTTGCTGGTTTTAAATTAAGCAGGAGAGCTCAACCCGTGTCATAACACTGTCAGGTGAATGGACAACCAGCAGATGTAGCTTTCATTTGACTCCTTTTTATTGTAGGTCATGTGTATATTTATTTGCATGTAAAGTCCATTGAAAAATTAGGTGAAAACTACATTTTAATACAGAGGAGCATTCATATTCAAATTAGTCACCCATTCCTGTGATTTCTTGTTGGGAATGTGTTGTAGTAATGCGCACAATAGTGATGGGAAGAGCATATTATAAGTCGACAAGAAGTCTGTATCTGAGTGAAGTCATAGCATGGATTAAACAGAATATCAAAGACTGGCATATCTGGTGCTCAGTGATAGTTATATTTAGTGGTGATTCTTGTCAAACTACTTTTTGAGTAGCCATCTTTTACTGGGTTAAGTTAAATGAAGGATTTGAGGCAAGGTCATATTGTATCTGAGGTGAATTGTCCTTATCCTAAAAGCTGTATCTTCTGGAAGATCTTGTGGAGATATCTCAAATTGTCAAAAGGCAATTGCCTTCTTCAGGCTGGTATGGAGCTTTCTGAATTTCTAAAACATCATTGCTGACATCCTAAATACCAACCTGCAACTTCCACAGACCATGATGTTTTGCACTGCATCAGTTTGCTGGTTTTGTGTGATAACAGACAGCATCAAGAAATGTGTTTGGTGCAGGCTTGGCGAGCCGAAGGGTCTGTTCCTGTGCTGTATTGTTGTTCTTTGTGCTTTGTAAATTGAATGACCACTTTCCAGGTAGAGACCATAATGGCTACAAAATTACATTGATCTTTTGGCACACACTCTTGTTGTAACTCTCCCACCTGGAAAGTGGGAAATAGGCTTGGAGCTGGATACGTTGCCAGAAAGTTGAGATATCGAGTGAACTGCCTCCTGAAGGAAAGTGGAACCTACAGAGGAATGGCCAAGTCACTGAAAAATCCTGGTCCTTCAAATGGCAATTTGAATTTTTGTATCACCTGTAAAATAAATAGACTTTCCAAAGCTCTTCATAGGCACATTATAAAAACATTATCAAAAGTGACACTGGGCTGGATAAGGAGCTGTGAGGTCTCATGATCAAAAATGTGGTCAAAGAGAGAGGTTTTTAAAAGTGTCCTAAAGGGGTTGGTGGCATATAGAGGCAGAGACCTGTTTTGAGGGTATTCCAGGGCATAGAGCTTAGCCAACTGAAGACAATGCTACAAAGTTGAAGTGGTTAAAATCTGAGATGCTTAAGAGGCTAGGATTAGAGGAGCACACATGTTTGAGAGGGTTATGAGGTTCCAGGAAATTTGAGATAGCAAGGAATGAAGCCATGGAGGGATTTGAATGAAAGAACTGGTAGCAGAGATCGGGACAACTTCGTTTACAGGAAGACCTGGCAGGAGAAGAAAAGAATTGTTTTGAGATTATGTAGATTGAGTCATTGCCAGATGGTGAGAATTTCATGTATAAGCAAAATGTTCCCTTCATCCAGTCTTTTCTATGAAGCATATGCAACAATATGTAACGGAAATGAATTATAATATGGAAAACTATTCACCTAAATAAATATTTGAATAAACAGGATGTCCATTAACTGGAGTGTGCTGCATTCAGATAATCTTACTTTTAAATTTGGCAAATCCCCTAACCTTTTGAGGACCATAGGAGCATTTTTGCATCAAAATCAAACGAAAGATTTTATTTCATGCTAAGAGCACTATGAATTGTTTAATTCACTGCAGTTCTCCAAATGTTTGATTATAATCAGCATTAGAAATTGATTTGTTTTTGAAGATGAATGAAAGAAAAAGCACACACTTATTTTGAAGATTCAAATAGTCCAAGTACCGAGACCACTAATAAATAACCAGCACTTATCTTTTGAAATGTAAAACAATTCTTTCTTTGAACATAGTGTTCCAACGTAATCAGGAAACAGCATTGCAGGTTTAAAAAGTTGCCTTTGTGAATAAATTTTTAACTGCAGAACCAAATGATCTGATACAGTTTCTCTCTGCAAATGTGGTAGACAATGATTTTAAAATTATTTTGTCATGGAGTTTTGGAAGAGGAAATGAAGAGTATTTTATGTGTGGCTAAAGAAAGAATGAATTTAAATAACAGGACAGCATGTAAGGATTTATGCCAAACTGAATTGTAAATCCAAAGTGCTCTGAAAGTGGACTCAGTAAGCCAAGTATCCTCATTTGTTCTCCTTTGAGATGCATCTGTCCCTTGAAGAACACTTATGCTCTTGTGCACAAGGCCATAGCTCTCTGTTCTCTGTTCCTGATGGAGGGCTTTTGCCCAAAACGTTGATTTTCCTGCTCCTTGGATGCTGCCTGACCTGCTGACACTCTCGACTCATAGCTCTCTGTGTTCAGCTACTGATACATCTGTGCACATGGACTTTCTAAGCCTTCTCATTTGAGTCTTTATACATTAAGAAGTGTAATTTTCAAAACTATTTTTGTACCAGGCAGCTCCGAGCGGTTGACTATTTCAGGGCTTACTATTCCAGAGGTATGAATCAAGATTAGAGTCTTCACCTGATGAAGGGCTCCTGCCCGAACTGTTCAATTTCCTCCTCCTTGGATGCTGCCTGACTTGCTGTGTTTTTCCAGCACCACTCTAATCTTGATTCCGATCTCCAGCATCTGCAGTCCTCACTTTTGCCCTGCTCCAGGGGTATGCCAGCTCACTCGGCTCATGAGGAAGGTTGCTGCCTGTATCCCCTTCAAACAGCTGAAATTACACCGTCTTCTTGGTTAAGCAGTGTAGAGGAAAACCATTTCCTGATTGAACCAGGAGAGTCACTTGTAGTTATCAAAAATACAGTTTATTGCATGTTAGCAACTCATTACAATTTAACATTTTTAAGGATGTAATCAGTGATCTGGGTATGAAATATTTCAAATTTACCAACTATCATCAGCAAACAGATGGAGTTTGGAGAGATTACATTTCACTCTTAAAGCAATAATTTATTGTCATGAATACTCTCAGGATTGGAACAAAAAAAATTCTTAATATTTTCTATCAGTGGTTCTCCAACTGAATCTACTGGGTTTGAACCCGTCTATGGCCATGTGATAAGAGGCCCATGAAAATTGATTGAGGAGATTTAAAGGGGAAAAGATGAATCCTCATTGTTGGATTATGCATCCGTGTTGTTTGAGAAAGTGACAGGAACATATAAAATAGCACAAAAGTATTTAAAAATTTCACAAGCAGCAATGAAAGTCAAACATGCTACAACTAAGACATTTCTAGCAGAAGACAAATTTTGATGTAATTACCTTTGCACAGTGAGCCTCTAAAAGTAAGACTCTGTTGTCCTGCAAGGAGGGTCAGAGGGTTACTGAAGTGAGTCATAGAGATGTACAGCACAGAAAAAGCCCCTTTGGTACATTTCATCCATGCAAACCATACATCCTCACCTAATCCAGTCCCATCTGCCAGCACTTGGCCCATATCCCTCCAAACCCTTCCTCTTCATATACCCATCCAGATGTCTTTTAAATGCTGTAATTGTACCAGCCTCTATCACTTCCTCTGGCAGCTCATTCCATACACATACCACACTCTGCATGAAAAAGTTGCCCCTTAGGTGTTGCCCCTTTATATCTTTCCTCTCTCATCCTAAACCTATGCCCTTTAGTTCTGGAGCCCACCACCACCACCACCACCCCCAACCAAAACCTAAGGAAAAGAGCTTGTCTATTGACACTATCCATGCCCCTCATGATCTTATAAACCTCTATAAGGTCACCTTCAGCCTTCAATGCTCCAGAGAAAACAGCCTCTCCCTATAGCTCAAACCCTCCTACCCTGCAATATCCTTGTAAATCTTTTCTGAACCCCTTTCAAGTTTCACAACATCTTTCTAATAAGGAGACCAGAATTGCACACAATATTCCAAAAGTGGCCTAATCAATGAGCTCTACAGCCATAACATGACCTGCCAACCCCTATACCCATTGCAGTGATCAATAAAGGAAAGCATACAAAATGCCTCCTTCACTATCCTATCTACCTACAACTCCACTTTCAAGGAACTATGAACCTGCATTTCCTGGGACCTTATCATTAAGTGTATAAGTCGGGCTCTGATTTGTCTTTCCAAGATGGAGGACCTCATATTTATCTGAATTAAACTCCATCGACCACTCTTCAGCCCATTGGCCCATCTAATCAAGATCCCATTGTCGTCTGAGGTAACCTTCTTTGTTATCCACTACACCTGCGATTTTGGTGTCATCTATAAACTTACTGACTATGCCTCCTATGTTCACATCCAAATCATTTATATAAATGATGAAAAGCAGTGGACTCAGCACTGATACTTGTGGCACACTACTGGTCACAGGCCTCCAATCTGAAAAGCAACCCTACATCACCACCCTCTGTCTTCTACCTTCAAGCCAGTTCTGTTTCCAAATGGCTAGTTCTCCCTGTATTCCATGAGATTTAACCTTGTTAACCATAAGGAATCTTGTCGAATGCCTTACTGAAGTCCCTATAGATCACATCTGCCGCTCTGCCCTCATCAGTCCTCTTTGTTACTTCTTCAAACAACTCAATCAAGTCCGTGAGACATGGTTTCCCACTTATCTGATAGATTCTCCTGAGCATAGGAAGAAGAATCGGTTATGTCACACACAGTCATACAGCATGGAAACAAACCTTTCAATCCAACTAGTCCATGCCAACCATATTTCCAAACTAAACTAGTCCCACTTGCCTGCGTTTGTTCCATATCCCTCTAAATCTTTCCTATTCATGTACTTATCCAAATGTCTTTTAAGTGTTGCAACTGTACTGCATCCACCACTTCCCCTGACTGTTCATTCCACACATTAACCACTCTCTATGTTAAAAGGTCACTTCTCAGTCCTTTTTAAAACTTCCTCCACTCAACTCAAATATAACCCCTCTAGTTTTGAACTCTCCCACCCTAGGGAAAAGACCCTTGCTATTCACTTTATTTATGCCCCTTATGAAGAGGCCTTACCAATGTTCTCTACAATCTCAACTTCCCAACTCCGAAGTTGTTGACGCAATGTTCAGTGCAGAGAATAAGATTTTAAAAAAAGACCCAGTGTCAGGTGTAAGAGCACTTGACAGGGATTGTAAGAGTGAAGTAAAGGGAGAGTTATATAGTTTACAATGCGATTGGCCAGTACTGATGTACTGGACTATTAGATAACATTTTGTCATGTTTAGAAAGGCAATGGGAATGTCTGCTAAGATTACTTGGGAACTTTAAGAAAATCTGTAGAGATACAGCTGAATTTATTATGCTAGCTAGGCGTGATGTGGTTGTGGGAGAATCAGTGCTTTTGGAGCAACATTCTCCTTAGTTACACTATGAACAATAAGCTCAGAGATGGAAATTCAATATATGCTGGAAAGTACCTGCTTAAAACTTGCCAAAGCAGTTGGAGTTCACAGATAATATTAGCTCCTAAACAGATAGGTCAATTAGATTCTGCATAAATTCTGAAAAGGTAAATGCAGTAGTGAATTCTTTGGTTAGAAAATTGTATCAGGACATTTGGCAGTACTTTTTTTTTCTTTCTGTGACTGATCTATTGAAGGATATTGGCAAATAGCACTAGCATCAGAAGCAAAAGAAACATCAGCTTTTGTTACACCAAATGGATAGTTTTGATGTTGTGATGGCATTTGGGTTTAAAATGATCCTAGCTACATTCCAAAGAATTATGAGTAAAGCCATAGCTAAAGTGTCAAACTTCGTAGTTGGTTTAGATTAGATTCCCTACAGTGTGGAAACAGGTCCTTCTGCCCAACAAGTCCACACCCACCCTCCAAAGAGCAACCCACCCAGACCCATTCGCCTACATTTAACCCTGACTAATGCACCTAACACTATGGGCAATTTAGCATGGCCACTTCACCTAACCTGCACATCTTTGGAGTGTGGGAGGAAACCGAAGCAGCCGGAGGAATCCCATGCAGACACAGAGAGAATGTGCAAACTCCACACAGACGGTTGCCTAAGATGGGAATTGAACCCGGGTCCCTAGCACTGTGAGGCAGCAGTGCTAACCACTGAGCCACCATCATCTACACCAACTACAATTTTGTTGAAATGATGTGGAAATATTTAGTAATACCTAGGAAGACCATGTTGAGCAACTAGGGGATCTGTTTTAGTGTAGTGTAGTGTAGGCTTGGGAAAGAATCTTTGCGAAAGTACATTCGCTGAAGCGAGAATAGGTTACCCAGGACATTTAGAGTCATAGAGTCATAGAGATGTATAGCATGGAAACAGACCCTTCAGTCCAACCTGTCCACGCCGACCAGATATCCCAACCCAAACTAGTCCCACCTGCCAGCACCCAACCCATATCCCTCCAAACCCTTCCTATTCATATACCCATCCAAATGCCTCTTAAATGTTGCAATTGTACCAGCCTCCACTACTTCCTCTGGCAGCTCAATTCATACACGTACCACCCTCTGGGTGAAAACGTTGCCCCTTAGGTCTCTTTTATATCTTTTCCCTCTCACCCTAAACCTATGCCCTCTAGTTCTGGACTCCCCGATCCCAGGGAAAAGACTTTGTCTATTTATCCTATCCATGCCCCTCATAATTTTGTAAACCTCTATAAGGTCACCCCTCAGCCTCCGATGCTCCAGGGAAAACAGCCCCAGCCTGTTCAGCCTCTCCCTATAGCTCAAATCCTCCAACCCTGGCAACA
Source organism: Chiloscyllium punctatum (assembly GCF_047496795.1). Lineage (NCBI taxonomy): Eukaryota > Metazoa > Chordata > Chondrichthyes > Orectolobiformes > Hemiscylliidae > Chiloscyllium > Chiloscyllium punctatum. The sequence continues at coordinate 31,293,208 of NC_092765.1, forward strand.
TCCTTGTAAATCTTTTCTGAACCCTTTCAAGTTTCACAACTTCTTTCCGATAGGAAGGAGACCAGAATTGTACGCAATATTCCAACAGTGGCCTAACCAATGTCCTGTACAGCCACAACATGACCTCCCAACTCCTGTACTCAATACTCTAATAAAGGAAAGCATACCAAACGCCTTCTTCACTATCCTATCTACCTGTGACTCCACCTTCAAGGAGCTATGAACCTGCACTCCAAGGTCTCTTTGTTCAGCAACACTCCCTAGGACCTTACCATTCAGTGTATAAGTCCTGCTAAGATTTGCTTTCTCAAAATGCAGCACCTCGCATTTATCTGAATTAAACTCAGTCTGCCACTTCTCAGCCCACTGGCCCATTGGTCCAGATCCTGTTGTAATCTGTAGTTCGCTGTCCACTACACCTCCAATTTTGGTGTCATCTGCAAACTTACCAACTGTATCTCTTATGCTCACATCCAAATTATTTATATAAATGATGAAAAGTAGTGGACCCAGCACCGATCCTTGTGGCACTCCACTGGTCACACGCCTCCAGTCTGAAAAACAACCTTCCACCACCACCCTCTGTCTTCTACCTTTGAGCCAGTCCTGTATCCAAATGGCTAGTTCTCCCAGTATTCCATGAGATCTAACCTTGCTAATCAGTCTCCCATGGGAAACCTTGTTGAATGCCTTACTGAAGTCCATATAGATCACATCTACTGCTCTGCCCTCGTCAATCTTCTTTGTTACTTCTTCAAAAAACTTAATCAAGTTTGTGAGACATGATTTCCCATGCAAAAAGCCATGTTGACTATCCTGAATCAGTCCTTGCCTTTCCAAATACATGTACATCCTGTCCTTCAGGATTCCCTCCAACAACTTGCCCACCACCAAGGTCAGGCTCACCGGTCTATAGTTCCCTGGCTTGTCTTTACTGCCCTTCTTAAACAGTGACACCACGTTTGCCAACCTCCAGTCTTCCGGCACCTCACCTGTGACTATTGATAATACAAATATCTCAGCGAGAGGCCCAGTAATCACTTCTCTAGCTTCCCACAGAGTTCTTGGGTACACCTGATCAGGTGCTGGGGATTTATCCACTTTTAACTGTTTCAAGACATCCAGCACTTCCTCCTCTATAATCTGGACATTTTGCAAGATGTCACCATCTATTTCCCTACAGTCTATATCTTCCATAAGCTTTTCCACGTTAAATACTAATGAAAAATATTAATTTAGTATCTCCCCCATTTTCTGTGGCTCCACACAAAGGCCGCCTTGCTGATCTTTGAGGGGCCTTATTCTCTCCCTAGTTCCCCTTTTGTCCTTAAAATTGTAAAAACCCTTTGGATTCTCCTTAATTCTATTTGCCAATGCAATCTCATGTCCCCTTTTTGCCCTCCTGATTTCCCTCTTAAGTATACTCCTACTTCCTTTATACTCTTCTAAGGATTCACTCGATCTATCCTGCCACCTGACATATGCTTCCTTCTTTTTCTTAACCAAACCCTCAATTTCTTTGGTCATCCAGCATTCCCTATACCTACCAGCCTTCCCTTTCACCCTGACAGGAATATACTTTCTCTGGATTCTTGTTATCTCATTTCTGAAGGCTTCCCATTTTCCAGCCGTCCCTTTACCTGCGAACATCTGCCTCCAATCAGCTTTTGAAAGTTCTTGCCTAATACCGTCAAAATTGTCCTTTCTCCAATTTAGAACTTCAACTTTTAGATCTGGTCTATCCTTTTCCATCACAATTTTAAAGCGAATAGAATTATGGTCACTGGCCCCAAAGTGCTCCCCCACTGACACCTCAGTCACCTGCCCTGCCTTATTTCCCAAGAGTAGGTCCAGTTTTGCACCTTCTCTAGTAGGTACATCCACATACTGAATCAGAAAGTTGTCTTGTACACACTTAAGAAATTCCTCTCCACCTAAACCTTTAACACTATGGCAGTCCCAGTCGATGTTTGGAAAGTTAAAATCCCTTACCATAACTACCCTATTATTCTTACAAATCTCCTTACAAATTTGTTTCTCAATTTCCCTGACTATTAGGGGGTCTATAATACAATCCCAATAAGGTTATCATCCCTTTCTTATTTCTCAGTTCCAATCAAATAACTTCCCTGGATGTATTTCTGGGAATATCCTCCCTCCGCACAGCTGTAATGCTATCCCTTATCAAAAATGCCACTCCCCCTCCTCTCTTGCCTCCCTTTCTCTCCTTCCTGTAGCATTTGTCTCCTGGAACATTAAGCTGCCAGTCCTGCCCATCCCTGAGCCATGTTTCCGTAATTGCTATGATATCCCAGTCCCATGTTCCTAACCATGCCCTGAGTTCATCTGCCTTCCCTGTTAGGCCCCTTGTATTGAAATAAATGCAGGTTAATTTATTCGTCCTACCTTGTCCCTGCCTGCCCTGACTGTTTGATTCACTTCTGTTCTCAACTGTACCAGTCTCAGATCGATCTCTTTCCTCACTATCTCCCTGGGTCCCACCCCCCCACCTTACTAGTTTAAATCCTCCCAAGCCGTTCTAGCAAATTTCCCTGCCAGTATATTAGTCCCCTTACAATTCAGGTGCAATCTGTCCTTCTTGTACTACCCCAATTACTTCTACCCCAAAAGAGATTCCAATGATCCAAAAATGTGAATCCTTCTCCCATATACCAGCTCCTCAGCCATGCATTCATCTGCTCTATCCTCCCATTCCTGCCCTCACTAGCTCGTAGCACTGGGAGTAATCCAGATATTACTACCCTTGAGGACCTCCTTTTTAAATTTCTGCCTATCTCTCTGTAATCTCCCTTCAGAATCTCAACCTTTTCCCTCCCTATATCATTGGTTCCAATATGGACAATGACCTCCTGCTGGCCCCTCTCCCCCGTGAGAACATTCTGCACCCTCTCTGAGACATCCTTGATCATGGCACCAGGGAAACAACACACCATTCTGCTTTTTCTCTGCTGACCACAGAAACGTCTGTCTGTACCTCGGACTACAGAATCCCCTAATACAGTTGATCTCTTGGAAGCCATTGTACCCCTCGTTGCATTAGAGCCAGTCTCAATACCAGAAACTTGGCTGTTGTGCTACGTTCCCCTGAGAATCCATCACCTCCTACATTTTCCAAAACAGCGTACCTGTTTGAAATGGGTATATCCACAAAGACTCCTGCCCTAGGTGCCAACCTCTCTTACCCTTCCTGGAGTTAATCCATCTATGTGACTGTATCTGAGACTTTCCCCCCTTCCTATAACTGCCATCCATCACATACTGTTGCTGTTGCAAATTCCTCATCACTTCTATCTGTTTCTCCAACCACTCAATCTGATAAGATTCGCATCCAACAGCATTTATGGCAGATACAATCTGCAGTAATGCTTAAACTCTCTTTAAACTCCCACATCTGCAAAAGCAGGTATTGCTAAAAACAGTGAAAGGAAAGGCTCCAAAATGCCCTGTTCCTAAAATTATTTGAGGAACCATGTGATTTTTGGGAATGTGTGGGTTCTGTTGGAAATTTGTGACCACATTTGATTCAAAAACAGGCAAACGTGGCATGGTAAGCAGAGTGCCAAGTAGTCTTTGAGAAGCTTAAGATAATTCTAATTAAAAAAAGTGTTCGCCATACGCAACACTATGAAAGGTTTTTAAACACCCATTTATGTTAGTGACTTGAGGGTAGACACAGTCTTGTTGCAAGATGTTGAGTCCGAATTACAAAAGCCAGTGGGGTACTTTCTATTAAATCAATATCTGAAGAAGTACTCTACATTAGAAACATAGATTCTGGGATTATTATTCACTGTTCAGCATTTTGAAGTTCATATCTAGCAATATTTTGTAATGAAACAAATCTAAAAATAGCACTTCATTTTATTTAAGGGCGGTGTTACATAAGACACTAAACTTCTTATTGTTTTGAGAGAAAGTGAGAGAAAAATAAACAAACACTGCTGTTTTAATAGGAGCGAGTATGCAAGGAGTAGTTTGTAGCCATGAATAAAACAAGTAAGCTGGAATAAAAACAGAAATTGCTGCAAAAGCTCAGCAGGTCTGGCAGCATCTGTGAAGAGAAATTAGAGTTAATGTTTCGGGTCAGGTGATCCTTTCCTCAGAACTGATGGTAGCCAGGAAAATGTTTTTTTTATGCAGAAGATGGGGAGGGAGTGAGGAGTAAACGATTGGTGGAGGTAGAGCCCAAAGAGAGTGAAGAACAGTAGCACAGACAAACGAGTGGACAATGATCTGGCTACGAGGGTGAACAGCTGTTAATGGAGACCTGACAATGGGTGGTGTGTATAGCAGATTATGTAATCACAAGGCCTTGGTGTGTGGGGATGGAGGCTGGGACATGGGAGAGTTCAAGCCCTAAAGTTATTGAACTCCATATTGTTTCCTGAAGGCTGCAAGGTCCCCAAGTGGAAAATGCGGTATTGTTCTTCAGTTTGCACTGAGCTTCCCTGGAGCATTGCAGCAAGCCTGCGACAGGGAACAAGGTGGTGTGTTGAAGTGGCAGGCTACTGAAAGCTCAAGGACATTTTTGCAAGCACAATGTAGGTATTCTGCAAAGCGGTCACCCAGTCTACATTTCGATTCTCCAATGTAGAGCAGTGAGCAGTGAATGCAGTAGACAAGTTTGTGAGAAGTGCAGGTAAAGTGCTGCTTTACCTGGAAGGTATGTTTGCGCCCTTGAATACTGAGGAGGGAGCAGGTAACTGGGCAAATATTACACCTTCGGCGATGGCAGGGATAGGTGCGTTGAGGGCAGGGAGGGGAGGGGGGGGCTTGTTGGGAGTGAAGGAAGAGTGGACCAGGGTGTCCCAGAGGGAATGGTCCCTGAAGAAGGCAGGCAAGGGGGGGAGGGGAATATGTGTCTGGTGGTGGCATTTTTCTGTAGGTGGTGGAAATAGTTTGGATGTTTTGTATGTGGATGCTGGTAGGATGGAAGGTAAGGCCAAGGGGAACCCCACTGCTATTGGAGAAGGGAACAGAGGGGGTGAGGGCCGAAGTGGGGGTATGGGTAACTGGTGTCTGTAATGGCTCTTCAAATGAGCATCATTGCCTAGTGTCAGTTCTCCTGCTTTTCCCTTATAGCCTTATATATTATTTCTATTCAAATAATTATTTAATGCCCTCTTGAATGTCTCAATTGAATTTGCCTTCATCAAACTTCCAGTCAGTACATCCCATATCTAACCACCCACTGTGTTGAAAATTTTATTCTCATGACATTTGCTCCTTCTGCAAATCACTTTAAATCTACACCCACATGTTCTTGTAACTTTTATGAGCAGAATCAGTTTCTCCATTTCTACTCAATTCAGCCTGCTCATGATTTTAAAAACTCCTATCAGTTCTCTTTTTAGCTGTCTTCTCTCCAAAGAGAACAATCCCAACATCTTCAATCTATCCTCATGGCTAAAATTCCTCATCCCTGGAACGTACTTGGAAATCACTTCCGCACTCTCTCCAATGTGTTTGTATCTTTCCAATAATGCCACACCTGGAACTAAGCACAATGCTCCAGAGAACGTCTGTGAAGTGTTTTCTATGATTTTTAGATGAATTTCAAACCCTTTCTTTAGCTATTGAAATCCTTAGTTGAAGGGGCCACTTCCTCTTTCTTGAAGATAGGCCTCGATTTTTGTTCCTGGGTTGGGTTCGAAGACGCCGGAGAATTCCTCGGCTCTTGCGAATCGGATCTTTAAAAGCAGCTCGGAGAAAGTGAGGACTGCAGATGCTGGAAATCAGAGTCGAGAGTGTGGTGCTGGAAAAGCACAGGCAGTATCTGAGAAGCAGGAGAATCGACGTTTCGAGCATAAGCTCGATGAGCATTCCTGATGAAGAGGAATTCCTGCCCATCAAGATGCTGCCTGACAGGCTGTGCTTTTCCAGTACTACACTCTTGACTTTAAAAGCAGCTGCTTGCAGATGCAGATGCAAGCCCTGGGGCTTCAGGCTTGCATCCCAGAAACAGCCGAGGAAGCTGTGGGTTTCTTAGGAGTCTGGCCAGTGTCCTGCCTTGGGACTCCAGCAGTGTGTCCAAAAATTGAAATAAAAGAACAAAATATGAAACACATCTTCAGCCTTTATCCCTTACTTCCATTGGCCCCCATGCTCCATCCATATCATCTGACCACCAAATGCCTCGAACCATTCTCTATGGCTAATTAAAACATCATATCGATGCAACCCTAAACCCCTCTACTCATTTCTTTGGTCTGTCAAAAAGGGCAATACCCCTCTACCTACAACCTGTGAGGTCTCATAGTTCCATGCCTACTTATTACTGATCACCCTTACCCACTTCACTGAGCACATTAATGCACCTAGTATCCACAAGCTACCATGGACTTGGAAACTTTCCTTAATGATCCTCAATGGAATGCTACTGTGCAGGAGAAAAAGAGTTGTGTATTGTTTGGGTCTCCCCATTGGGATAAAACATCAACCCAACAGGCTGGAGAATATAAATGCACTCAGAGAATTCTGCACTGTAAATTGTCCTGCTCTCCTCACCCCTGATAGGACAGAGAAGAGTCAATGAAAAGCATCAGAAAGCTAGACTATCTGTTTCTAATGAATGAATAAAGTACCTGGATTTCATTCAGCCAAGAACTATTAAAGAAGGGAAATAATGTTATCAAAATCTTATCACTGCAAATATGTTCTTACATCTATTTATAAAAGAATTCCATTTGTCTATCAAAGTTGCATTTGTTGCTAGTATTAATGAGCTTAGGTAATCTGAAACTATAAATGGATTCTTCTAATAGTCAAAATCTTCTAAGGTTGTGCAGCTAAACGCTACATTTGATTAATAAAAGGTTGCTGTCATGCTGATTTTTAGGATTGTCGAGACTTTAATGCGTGTTATGTGATGATACTATGGCTTTAAGAGGTGTATTATGTCCTTTTTTTATGAAGAAAGGGTGGGATAGAGGTAGTGAACAGCCTGCTCAAGGCTAATAAAGTAAACAGCTGGTGAGGGTTTGGGATTTTTCAAAGTTGGAACAGTAGGAGCAGCCTGGATGGGTGGGGTCAAGCTTCCACAGAATCAGATTCTAGTTTTAGCTTTCAGAAGCAGTTGCTGCTGGAATCTTGAAGTTGGATGTGAAAATGTTTTTTCCTCTCTCTCTTACAGCTAAAAGCTGGGCTTCTCTTCCTACTGCTAGAATTGCATGTGAGACAATCTATTTTATTGAATTTGCCTGGGGTGTGTTATGGGATTGTTACTATACTGGAACATTTATTTAGGAGTAAATTATTATTTGTTAAGCATTTTGATAGAGTTACAGTTAAGCTAATACTTTTCTTTTTTTTATTTTGTCTGTATTTTAATTGTGGTGTAAAAATAAAGTGTGTTTTGCTTAGTTTGGCCAATCAAATTGCATCTGGAACACAATGCCTTATACCTCACCCTTAAAATAAGAAGTAGTTAGGGTCTGGACTATCTTCTTAATTCTTAACCTCAGCGAGCTAACTTATAGACTTATATTTTGAGGGAGTTCGGTCTGGTCCATAACAGTTACATATTTTCAGAAAGAATGATTTCCTCAGCAAAATTACTACTAGCCTGTATGAAAAAGCACAGGTGTAAACAACATATCATCAAGCAACAGTTTACCCAGTGTAGACAAGGAGTCCCAATGGGGTTAGCTGAAGATTTGTGAACAAAGGAAAAGTTTGGAATATCTTATTATAATCCACTGCAGGTATATCAGACTCTGTTGCACACTCTGACAGTATGCACAATTGAGGAAGCCACCTTCTGTGACTTGTTCAAAGTAAAAGTTATAAAAAGAATGTTGATTTATGTTAACTTAATTTTTGTTCTTTACCTCTCACATTTTGTTTGCATAAACACAGTTCTGGTGATCATGTGAGAAGATCAGTTTTAAGGGGTTATTAAACCTGACTGTAATATAACTGAATTGTCACTTTCAGTAGTACAATATTTAATGCAGAAATAAATCAAAATTTAGCATCAGCTCCTTCACACTAGTCGGTTTAACAATTCTCCTGGTTGGTACTTCAGTCCTTTTGCTAGCTCTTACCAGTTAAAAAATTAAAAGCCTTGGTGAATGAACAGAGCATTAGGATGTTAACCATTAGTCTTTGTAAATGCTTCACTTCCAAAATGCTCCCTGATAGAAAGGTTCATTATTTCACTTCATCAATGGGAAGGACCTGGCCGTAAGATCTGTTCTCCAGCTTAGATGATGAGGCTGATGGGAACGCCCATACAATTGCATTTCTCCAAATTTGCTTCCAGCCTATTTTAGTGGTGGGGATAATCTATTCATTTAAAACTGAACCTCTCACATTAGTATCACATGGCACAATTTGTGAGAACATTGCAATTTTGTTTTCATTTTGGATATATATTTTGTTGCATACAAATTATCGCTTCTTGGCCTTTTGGCTCGGAATATTTGTAGTTTCTGTTCTTATCAGTTTAATCGCTGATATCTCCCAAACGTGGGAGTGTTTGTATTAAATGGATCTTTGGAGCAGGGAGATGGCTTAAGGGCTTGCTCTGTCCTCTCCATATATCAGCTTGGTATTGCAGTGTGGTGGGCGGCACGGTGGCACAGTGGTTAGCACTGCTGCTTCACAGCACCAGAGACCCGGGTTCAATTCCTGCCGCAGGTGACTGACTGTGTGCAGTTTGCACATTCTCCCACCGGGTCTGCGTGGGTTTCCTCCGGGTGCTCCGGTTTCCTCCCACAGTCCAAATATTTGCAGGTTAGGTGAATTGGCCAGGCTAAGTTGCCCGTAGTGTTAGGTGCAGGGGTAAATGTAGGAGAATGGGTCTGGATGGGTGCGCTTTGGCAGGTCGGTGTGGACTTGTTGGGCTGAAGGGCCTGTTTCCGCACTGTAAGTAATCTAATTTAATTTTGAAACTGACACAGCTAGTTAGGAATTGAAGGACAGAATGTACTGAACTGGGAAAATCTGAATAAAGCACTCCCAACCATATGCTTCCTTTCGGTTGATAATGAATTTGAATGCAAATGGAGCAGCTGAGGTGAGTTGCATAAACACGTTTAATGCAAAGCAGGATGTGTACATGAGAAAGAGGTACTATAGAAGATTTTGGGGATAGGGTGCAAACAGGCATTGGTTGCTTCTGCATTAGGAAAGGGCATGCCTGCAGAGATCAATTGAGAACTCCTGAAATATAGGGTCCTGAGAATGTTTGAAACCTCTCCAAACTCCTTGAAATTCCCATAATGATATATACACCACCATCTTCTCAAGGGCAAATATGGACGGGCTATCAATGCTGGCCAGCCAGCGAGGCCCAAATCCCACAAACGTACATTTAAAAAATTAAATACGAACCTGGAGAAATTGGCTTATAGAATGTTCACAAATCATTTCACACTGTGTTGAAATCAAATAGATTCGGTGGTTGCATGGAACCTTTCTGAAGGATACAGAGTTTGACAGGGCTACTTGCCATGTGGTAATTTATCTGGATAAGGAACCTCTGGTTGTCAACCTGGTCCAGCCATTGATTCTCCTTTTAAATCATTTATGACACACAGTTGTTGCCCATGTCATTTACCCAGCTGGTTAATGAGAGGTGGGCTATTGGAGCTAAGGCTTCAAAAAGACCTTCTATGGCTGCCTTCCTAACCAATTGGATCTGTGTCCCATTTATGCCTTCCTATTCTGAGTACACCTGAACCATACAATAATATTGTAATTGAAAAGAAAGAATTGGTGGTCATTCTCACCTTGATAGTTCTATCTTTTTCAATAACCTTAGGGTGAAAGGGGTCAACCACATGAAGAAAGGAAACAGGACTTTCTCGATACAGTGTGGAGCTGGAAAAAAGCACAGCAGGTTATCAGCATCAGAAGAGCAGGAGATTTTACCTTTCATCAAAACTGTCCAAAACATCGACTCTCTTGCTCCTCTGACGCTGCTTGACCTGCTGTGCTTTTTCCAGCTCCACATTTTACCGAATCTGACTTTCCAGCATTTGCAGTCCTCACTATCTCCAAACAGGACCTCCTCCCTCACTATGTCCAAATTGTATGATTTGTATGCAAAGTTATTCAGGAGCTAATAGTGAGGTTTGGGAAGTGAGAGGTTAGCTGTTCCATTCTAAATTGAATCCTTCCAGGAAAAGGTCTGCTGTAGTCTGAATTGGCAGTGGCTCCATCCAAAACAGCCCCACCTTGACCGATTGTGGAACACCTCTCCAGTTTCACATGAAGAAGGCAATTATCTTTCTGCATAAAATCAGAAACTGCTGGAAGAATTCAACATCTGTGGAGAGAAAGTAGAGTTAATGTCTGAGGTCCAATAACTCTTCAGTTCTGATCTTGCTTCTCATTTCCATCATCCGCAATTCTTTGGTATTTTTTGTTTCATTACCTGCATGCAGCCTGTACTCCCGACTCTGTGATCAAGTTCCCATCCTCATGAATCGCTAACGAAATGAAATGCTGGTGACTGCTCAGTCTCAACAATGCTACTGTAGCAGCATCAATGAAGACAGAAATTATAGTTTTGATGTTGGATTTGTGTCAGGTCCTTCAGATTTTACACAAATAGATTTTGAAAGAGACACACAGTAAAACATTTTGAAATTTACAGGTAAGCACATGGAGAAAGTGAGAACTGCAGATGCTGGAGACCAGAGTTGAAAAATGTGATGCTGGAAAAACACAGCAGGCCAGACAGCATCCGAGGAGCAGGAAAATCGACGTTTCGGGCATAAGCCCTTCTTAGACTTGGATTTCAATCTCAAACATCAAAATCAAATGCTTAGCTTATTCCCGATGTGATCTATCATTTCTGACAAAATCTATTATTGGTACTTTTTCCTTATTTTCTCAGGGATGTTGGAATCTGACAACTCTGGCATTTAATTCCACTTCCCTATTTGCCCTTGAGATGGTGGTGATGAGCTGCCTTCTTGACTCATTGTGGGTGAGCATACACAAGGGTTGTAATGAAGGAGACCCAGTGATGTTTAAGGGATAACAATATATTTCCAAGTCAGGTTATTGTATGTCTTGGAGGAACATATACAGGTGGTAATATCCTCATGTTCCTGCTGCCCTTGTTCTTTCAGGAGATAGAGGTCATAGCTTTGGGAGGTTCTGTGGTAGAAGTCTGCCAAGTTGCCGTTGTGCATCTTGTAGATGGTGTGCACTGCTGTTGGTGGTGGAGGGAGTAAATGTTTAAACTGGTGGATAGGGCGCTAATGAGATGGATTCTTTTGTCCTAGATAGCATTGTTGGATTGCTATCTATCTCAGGAAAGTGGAGAATATTCCACCACACTCCTGAATTATACGTCATTGGTAGTGCTTCATTATCTGAAGAGTTGTGGTTAGTGCTAAACACTGGATAATCATCAGCAGTCATCTCTACCTCTTCTGATCTTATGTTGGAGAGAAGGTCATGGATGAAACAAGTGAAGATGGTTGGACATAGGACATTTTCTGAAGAAGCACCTTCAGCTTTGTCCTGGAGTTGAGATGATTGACCATCCAACAATTGCAACCATCTTCCTTTATGTTAGATATGACTCCAACTGTTGGGAGTTTTCCCATGATTCCAAATTATTTCAATTTTGTTGAAGTTCAGTAGCACTAGGAAGCCTTAGACTGACAATGATGCCCTGAATATAATGATATGTGCAGAACAGACTAAAACAACTGCAAAATGTTTTGTTGTGTATACTGATTATTTTATGAAAAGAAACATTGGAAATTTTTCTGCAAATTGACCCAACATTTAGTTTTGCTTAACTAAGTAAAATTGGTCCACTTCATCATAGATTGGATTCTGAACTTAAGATGATTGTATAGCAGAAGGTATTTCTGTGGCAAAACGTAAGGCTATTTTTGTTGATCTACATGTTATTTGGCATCCACATCTTACACTAGAATGGGCAAAGATATACATATTCCTAAGTATTCTATCTCAAAATGAAGTGGAAAGGCTTCACATTTAAAATTGTTTTTAAAATCAAGTGGTTTTTTTTAAAGTACAGAATAGCAAATAAAAATATTTGGAAATGAACTGTTTTTTGTAAAAATATTAATTGGTAACTAACCTTCTAATCTGCACACCCATTCTCACGCTCAGATGTTTACACACAAAAGTCATTACTGGCAACGACATTGTGGCTCGATCTATCTCTAAGGTAGCTGTCAATCACCGTCTTTCTCTTTCCCAGAGGAATTAATTTTGCCTGGAGACAGTTGCTGAATGTGTGCTCTCCGGCTGCAGTGCAGCAGATGGAGCATACCTGTCAATCATTGTCACTAATTATTAACTTCTGCCACTTACCAGATCGCAATGTATTTTCCCCTGATCCTTGGCGATTTGATGTTATAAGCTGCCACAGAAATAGATACGTGATCGTTTTACTATGTGTCACACACAGCACTCCAGGAGGTCAGCACCCTGATCTCGCTGGGTGACTATAATTACTTTTTTTCGCTCTAAGTAGGATATGAGAAACATTTTCGAACAAAAATGATGCGCAGTCAAGCTACAAAATTAAAGTTTTAATTAATTGGAATATTAGCTTCTTGAAAGTAATGTTTTTTTAACAATGGTCTGTAAATTTATCCTCTACATATTTAGAGGGAAGGAATTGGCGCACGAGACTGTTTATGCTCTGGCACCATTTCCGGAACAGCTATGGCAAAGTGCCTCAAAGAATTCTGTTGCAATGTTGTCACCTTGATCACATGTAAATTGATGCTGTGGCTGATGTTAATGCCATTAATGAGGTGAAAATTTGCAGTGTATTTTAGTTTCAATTGTTTTAGCTTTCAGTAAACAAAATCCACAGTGCCAATTACATAGATGTCCATTGTTTGCACATCTCTACGCAAGTACATTAGTATTTTGCAGTACATATAGCTAAATAAAATTGATTATTGTTCCAGTTACTTTTGTGCTAGCAGACTTAGTTGTTTTGATACAGATCCTGTGCTTCCCGTTTTCGTAGTACTGGAAGCAGAACTATTTCCACCCAATCAGTGAGAACTGTGTGAACAAGCATTCATTCCCGTCCCCCATCCCCCTTCTAGCCAAATGAAGTGGCAAGCTGTTTATGTGGGAATAAATAGGGAAAATCAGAAAAAAAATAATATTCATTAAAAAATGGAGTAACACATTTGTGCTAGATTGTCAAGCTTGTGTAAACTATCCGTGAATCCAAGCACAAGTCCCCACAGACTAATAGATCACATCAGAATTCAGTCAATTTAAAACAAAATAGAAGAAAATTGTTTAACCAATAATTTTTCTCCAACTTCATAATTCTGAAATATAGCTTGATAAACAGCTTTGTAAAATCCAGAAAATTAACTCACTTGACTTTTAAAATGGGCTTTCTACAGAAATATTTTAGCTTGATTAAGTGCTTAATTAAGTCACACTTTTTGTGACTCACTGCCATTGGTTTATTATCTGATTTATTACACTGATGTAACATCTCAATGACAGTGCTGGTCAAAGAATAATTTTACTCATATAGAACTGTATAATTAAACTCTTGGGATTATATGGGATAGATTTTCTAATTCTATCCTTTTATGTACGCACACACATTCTACAGCAATTCAAATAATTTTCAATATACTGTATGACTTGACAAATGGATTCTTACAGTACTGTTTTTGTGTTGGTATAAACTGACAGCGCCTTTTAACATTTTTGATTGTTGGCAAATTCTCCATGATAAAAAAATCCTTTCTCTGTGCATAGTACTGTTCAATTCATTACATAGGAAGGAAATGTGCTACTATACATGCTGCTGGCATTGAAAGAAACTAGCATTCACTTATATAACAGGTAAACATCCCAAGACTGATAAGTGATGAGTATGTTTTTGGTGAGAGACATAATAGACGGGGCTTGGATATTATTGATCTTTCTCCTTAGTCATGGCAGCAGGAAGGATGTCCCTCTCCTTCACTAACTAACCCATATTCTCAATTTATGGAAGACTAAGTACAAAAAGCACACTTGTTCCCTTTATTCTTTGATGCGGCATGGTGTTACTGAAAAAGCCAAGACTTGGTGCCCATCCATAATTATCGATGGGTTGAGGGTTTTGAGGTCCACTCAAGAGGCAGTTAAGAGTAGGGATGTGGTTGGGATGGCCGTTTTCATTAAATCTGCTCCTAAAAGGATATCAGGGAACCAGATGGATTTTTATGACAATCAATGATGATTTCATAGTCACCATAACTGAGACTGGTTTTATATTCCAGTTTCATTCATTCATTTTAAACTCCATCAGCCTCTATGTGGGAATAGAATTCATGTCCTTAGAGCATTAGCCAGGCTCTTTGGATTACTTATCCAGTGACATAACCATAACACCGTCATCTTGCCCAAAATATATTGATGGACTTTCACTTTGCTGAAATAATAAAGCTGATGCTTAATTAAGGATTAAGGAGCTGCTAGTGAGAAATTCCCTGCATTCTAGGAAGCAAAGTTGAGATTGTTTGCTCACCCTTAGTTGTCCCCACCCAACCTTGTCATCCCTTCAGCTCCACTGGACTTTTGGTCCAACTCTATGTCCTTAAATAGATACCAATAGGTTACCTCACAGTTATCCCTGTTTGCCAACATCTACCTGACATCATCAATTGCTTGTTATTTTACATCCAGCTCCTTTCATAATTTCCAGCAACACACAAATAACCATCTCTCCAATGCAGCCTTAACTCCAAAGTGTACTCTATCTCAGCTCAATGAACATGTTGTCACAATGCAGCTCCACCAATCCCTGACTCCCGCTATTGTCTTTCTCTCTCTCCTTAATTATTTCCTGGAGTAGATTTTCATTCTGCAGCTCATAAATCCACATTTGGGTTTTGCGCCAACCTTTAATCTTGTTCTTTATGTAGCAATATGTAGAGAAAGAAAAGATGACAGTATTCATAGGCATGAGGCAAACTTTCATACCTATTGTGATGACACAAAAGTTCAACTTTCTGTCATTGCTATTGATAATACAACTTTTGATAAATTTCCTTCATCTCAGCACTTGCAAATCCAAAACCATCATGTGCCATTTCCAAGCTTTGTCACGCTTCTACCTCCAATTAAACCCATTGATTGAGCATCGCGATGTCTCTGAGCAGACACTTAATGGAAGTAATGAGCATGTGGTCCATTACTGAAGGATTCATTGTTCAAATGAGATACAGTATTAAACGTAAGTCTTAATATGGTATGGTTGAAGAATACAGCTCAAAGAGGATCAGGCTTGGGCATGAGCACAATTGGGGAGTTCCAGCTACTGCTGCTAGTCTCTTTAGTTTGATGCTCCTGCATTTTCTGGCGACCTTGGTTAGTTTTTTTGGGACTAGTTGATAGGGATGTTACCTTATGGGAAAAAGCTTCAGCCCCATCCACATCATGTAGAGCAGGGTAGTGCAGCCTTGGCTTGTCTCTGCATATGCCCTTGTTAAGACTGTTCTGTACCTAGGTGAGTGAATAAAGGGTCAAAGAATCCTGTACTGGTTAGCTAGTAGTTAGGGATTGAATGTGGGTGCCACACATATACCTCTCCATTTCATCCCCACTGCTACCCTTGTCCTCTAGTTTGGTGGCAACAGGACAGAATATTACCTGCATGTCCCCGACTCATCTGCGCTATTGCTGTATCAGGGTGAATTAATACAATCTTAGTTTTTCTTCCCCAATCTGGGGTATCAATCAAATAATCCACTTCCCCAAATTTTAATACAATCTTAGTTTTTCTTCCCCAATCTGGGGTATCAATCAAATAATCCACTTCCCCAAATTTCTTTGCATCTTACAGAGGACTGAAAAAGACCTTTAAGGGTTCATCTGGTGTTGGTAGGAGAACTAACATTGTCTCCTGGCTGAAAGATTCACGCTCTATCTATTTTTTGTTTCATCACAGTTTGGGGAATTTTCAAGTGTTCTTCGGCCACTTCGTGGGCTTATGAGAGTTGGTGCCAGAGCTCTGCTTAATAATCTAACATGGAGACCTCTTCATTCTGTACTCAAGGCCTCCCCTGTCCTCACATGGTGCCTGTAAACTAATTCAAAAGGTGTGCTCCTGGTGGTGAGCAAAAAAGATGCAGTCCCTTATCCCAGTCATGGGAGTACTCGTGGCAGTATGTACCTGACTATTGTTTTCAGGATCTTGTGGCCCTGTTCTCGTGCCCTCTGTCACTGGGTGATATGCTGAAAACGTGGGTCACATTCAGGTTACCCATAAATTCCTGGAATACTTTGTACATGAAATCGGAGTCCTGATCCAACTGAATCCCAATGAGCTGACTATACTGGATGTAGAATAGGGTCCATTTCCGCACTCTTGTCATTGTTGACATGGTTCTCAGTGGGTCAGCTCTAGGGAATGGGTAGCCACATCATGATTGTAAGAATACATTGGTAGCCCCTTTTTGTTTTGGGCAGGGGTTGCACTGCGTGAGTGATTTCCCAAAAGCTGGCACAGGTGTAGGTCCTACTGCAGTTCGGGGTTTTCCCACTAACTGACAGTTTCTGTAAAACCATACTACATTTTGGAGGAGCTGTCCCCAGTGAAAATACTGGCTGATGCAAGCTTGTATTTTGTAAAAACAGACAGGCCCTGTCACCAGAACTTTGCGAGCTACATTTCCCGACGGTATCTTGGTGGCACCACTACCTGCTGGATCACTGTCGAGAGTGCGGCACTGGAAAAGCACAGCAGGTCAGGCAGCATCTGAGCAGCGGGGGATTGACGGTTCGGGCATAAGCCCTTCATCAGGAATCTTTTTCCTGATGCTCTTTGGTCTTCCTGATCTCACTGGACTTCTCAAAGACCATTGGGGATGCTATTGCCTTTTATCCAGCCAGGTCATTGCCAAGGAGCAGGTTAATCTTGACCGCAGACAAACACAGCTGGTCAGGCAGCATCTGAGGAACAGGAGAATCGACGTTTTGAGCATAAGAGCTGATGCTCCTGATGAAGACCTTATGCTCTAAACGTCAACAGTCCTGCTCCTCGGATGCTGCCTGACCAACTGTGCTTTTCCAACACCACACTTTTCAACTCTAATCTCCAGCATCTATAGTCCTCACTTTCTCCCAGACTCCAGATGTAACTGATAAACAGGAATGTGCATGTACCCTCCTTCAATCCCTGTTATCAGCACCATGCCACTTACTGCACTCTCCAGTGGGATGGTCATGCATTTTCTTAGCAGTAAAGTTTGACAGATTCTGCTATCCATCAGTACCTCAACCTGGGGAAATGTGGACACCTTTTATGTACAAAATCATGGTTTAACCTCATCTGCATTCTCAGCATCGGCATTTTTCAGGGATTCTCAGCTACAGTCTGAGCTATAGCCTAGGCTCTCTGACCAACTCCCATTCTCTGCGTGAGGAGTATGTGACCTGATAAATCCCAATGGCTTTTTTCTGAAACCTCCAGCAGTTGACCCAGACATACCCTACCTCAAGGCAGGTAAAACATACCGGCTTCTTTGCATCATCTTTCATCTCACCACCACCCTTTCTGACCTGACAATGGCTCCCAGCATTTCCCTCCCACTGGTGCTCAGTTTCTGTACACTGTCCCCCACCTGTGTCCTTTCTGGTCGGTTGACTAGGCTGTGGGTTTCTTCTCAAAGAGGAGTTTGTGAACTAGCTCACAGTCATCAGCCAGGGTGGCTGCTTGCCTGGACCCAGGCACTCTGTTCCTCAAGCCGTTTTTTCTTTATGGGGAGGTGAATGGAATTTTTAAACGCGGGGGAATTATTTTAGAGTTTTATTTGTAGTTGCCTTTTGTCTTACCCAGTGGTCAAGCAAGCTGCTTAAGCCTTTCAAATTCCAGCTATGTCTGGTCAGGCCACTTCCTGAGAGTACAGAATTTTTGATGGTATGCCTCCAGCGCTAACAGGTACACACTAAGATAGCCATTTTTAACAGCCTGTGCTTGAAGCTCACCATCCCCTTCTCTCGGGTAATTAGGGATGGGCAATAATTGCTGCTATAGCCAGCAATGTGCGCATTCCATGAATGATTTAACAAAATTAGTTATCATGCGTTTTGAGCTAGAATAATACACTTTGTAGCTCGTATTTGGCTTTGATGATTTCGACAGCTAGTAGAAACTGCACAAACATCACTTTATCATTGCAAGTGTGAATACTCAGTAATAACAATTTGAATGATTCATGCAAAAACACTGCAGGTATTATTGCTTTGTGCTTGGGAGCCTCATTGCCATAATCATGTCAGGTGCATTTTGATAAGTTAGCATGTGCACTAATTTTTTTAATGATTAAAAATATACAGTACTTTAAAACATGAAGCTGAAGGAAAATAATACTGGTGTTTATTAGAACCCCTGGACCGTGACAAAAATATATAGCATCATTCATCCTCAGGCTACAAGCTTTGAGAAGCACAGTGAATATGTTTTTATTATAAATATTCTCGACTTCCTATCACCTTGAAAACCACAAAAACCTTGTGCTGGATTATGGGTACTGATAGATGTCAACTCTCAGGAATTTGACTCCCATTATAAGGATTCCAAGATTCTGTCAGTGATCTTGGCAATTCGGCAGTGATGGTACTCATTCTTGACTCTCTGAATAATATCACTTCAGAATCGATAAATTAGCGTTGGCAGCAGAGCGTAGAGCCTTGTATGCTTTGTAGTGCCATTCTCAGAACCTCATGATAATACAGACACAGCATTTTTAGTGGATACTTCTTAAAATATAATTTTCATGTATGATATTAATGTTAGGTTTAGCTTTATTTGGTTATATTGTTTATTAAGCTGAGAAATCTGAATGATGGGTTCTGGAATATTTCTTTTATTCTTTCCATGATATGAACATTATTGGATAGACCAGCATTTTTATCCTTCCCTCGTTGCCCTTGAAAAGATAATGTTGAGACATCTTCTTGAACTGTGTTAGCATCAAGTGTATGCAGATGTGGATTAACATGCCTCCCATAAACTGTAAAATCACTACATTCTGCTCCATAACTCATGTAGTTTTAGGTATCTAACTGAGTGCCTACAATTCCAGTACTATCTTTGCCAATTTGGGAAATCATTAGTGGGAACACGATAGGCTCACAGACCCAATCATCATTAGTTGCTTTATCAGTAACCTTTTCTCCATTATATGCTCCGAAGTGGGATATTTGTTAATTATCACAGAGTGTTCAGAATCATTTGTGACTCCTTAGGTACTGAGCCTGCAGTAGAAGTATACAGAGTAGACAAGGTAAATAATGCTGTCAGTGTGCATGTGTGATTTGGTGTCAGTGCTGCCATTTTTGATCTTGTCACTCCAGCTAATAGAAGTGAGGATGCCCTCAGCATCGAGACAGCATTTGTTTGAGTGTGACAACAAGGAGCTTGAACAAAAGTGAAGTCAATGGGAATCGATGGAAAACGCTTCCTTAGTCAGAGTTATACCTCACTTAAAAGTATGTACTTGAAGTTACTGGAGACCAACCATCTTGCATGCTGCAAGAGTCCCTCACAATGGGGTCGCAGAACCAATCATCATTAACAGCTGTATCAGTAATCTTCTCTCCATTGTAAGCTCAAAAGTGGGATATTTGTTAATTACTGTAGTGTGTTCAGTAACATTTTTGACTCCTTAGAGACTGATTCAGTCCTCATGTAGCTTGACCTGGTCAACATTCAAACTTGGTTTGACAAGTGATACCTAACATTTCTGCCAACAGAAATGTAGAATCAGGAGTAGGCCATTTTGATGTCTCGCACCAACTCCAATTTTCAATATGATCATGGCTGACCATTGAGCTAAATATCCTAATCCCACCATCCCGCCACATCCTATGGTCTCTTTAGCCATAAGAGCTATATTTCTTGATGTTATAATGTTTTAGCCTCACTTTCTGTGGTAGTAAATTCCACAAGCTCACCACTTTCAGGGTGAAGAAATTTCTCCTCATCTCAGTCATAGAATTCCTACAACCATTCAGCCGACTGAGTCCAAATTGACCCTCTGAAGAGCATCCCACTCAGACCCATCATCCCCACGCCCCCACCCCCATTCCTTTTAACCCTGCATTTCCCATGGCTAATCCATCTGGCCTACTCAACCCTGGACACTATGGGCTACTTACTATAGGCAATCCACCTAACCTGCACATTTTTGGATTTTGGGAGGAAGCCAGAGCATCCAGAGAAAGCTCACACAGACACTAGGAGAATGTGCAAACTCCACACAGACATTTGTCCAAGGCTGGAATTGAACCCAGGTCCCTGCTAATGTGAGACAGCAGTGAAACCAGTGAACCACTGTACCGCATCCTTATCCTTAAACAATGACCCTGGTTCTGGACTCTCCCACCATTTAGAATATCCTTCCTGCCCCTAAGCTGTCTAATCCTGTTAGAATTTTATAGATTTCTGTGGTATTGCTAATCATTCTTCTAAACTCTAGTGAATACAATCCTAATCAACTCAATTTTTCCTCAGAGGTCAGTCCTGCCATCCCAGGAATCAATTTGGCAAACCTTTGCTGCACTCCCTCTATAGCAAAAGCATCCTTCATCAGATGAGATTAAAATTGCACACAGTATTCTAGGTGTGGTCTCACCAATGACCTGTATAATTGCAGCAAGACATCCTTGATCCTGTACTCAAAGCCAACACACACCCTTACTGTCTGCTGTACCTGCATGCTTACTTTCAGCGACTGGTGCACATACAGGTCTCATTGAACAGTTGCCTCTCTCAGCTTACAGCCATTCAAATAACAACCTGCCTTCCTATTTTTGTCAAGCTTACTTATATCCACAACTTACTGCATCTACCATGCATTTGCCCACTCCCTCAGCCTGTCTAATTCACACTCCAACATCTCTGCATCCTCCTCATAGTTCATCCTTGCACACAATCATCTGCAAATTTGGAGATATTACAATTAATTCCCTCGTCTAACTGGCTGAATTCTTCGGTACTGATCCCTACTAGTCACTGCCAGCCATTCAGCTAAAGACCCATTTATTTATTATTTCCAATCTGCGAACCAATTTTCTATTCCCTGCTCCCAATCCCTTTGCTTTAATTTTACATATTAATCATTTGTGTGGGATTTTGTTGAAAGACTTCTGAAAATCCAAATAAACCACATTTACTGGCTACCCCAATCAACTCTACTGGTTACATCCTTGAAGCACAGCAGTAGATTTTTGTAAATCTATGCTGACTGTGCTGGATTCTACCATTGCTTTCTGTGTGCTCTGCTATAAAACCCTTGATAATGGTATCATCCTCACAACTGATGTAAGACTCACTGTCTATACTTCTGTAAGTCTATACTTCCCTATTTTCTCTTTACCTCTCTTTTTAAATAGTGGGGTTACATTAGCTACCCTCCAATCTTGTTCCAGAGTCTAAAGAATCGTGGAAGATGACCACCAATGCATCTACTATTTTGAGGTCCAATTCCTTAGGTATTCTGGGGTGTACATTATCAGGCTTTTGGGTTGATCAAAGTTTAATGCCATCAACTTCTCCAACAGCATTTCTCTGAGAACACAGATTTGCCTCAGGAAAAACATTGTGGCAGGTTTTGGAAGGATTTGCTTGAACAACTCTGGGCCTTGAAGGTCTGGTCTTGGACTGTAACACCTCAGATATGGTCTGCAGCAATTTGGCTGCGTAACAGGCAACAGCAAGGACACGGAGAAAGTGACAAAAGTCGCAGGATAAATGCAGTCATCCTGGAAGAGGATTCTAGGTTTATGCACCAGGGAATGACTGGCAGTGCTCAGGAGCTCTGCAATCTCAATAAACTGGTGGAAGACAGATTGCTGGACTGCTGTGAGACCCTGTATTTCTCTCCAATCATAATAGCATGAAGCTATGTGAGACTTCATAAACTCAGTCTGAGCCTTCATTGCAGCCCACAGATTCAGAATGGCTTATTCACATTTGCAACTCTAGCATTGGTCACAGCATCAAAGTCAGGTCCATGGAATTGGCCACTGCTTCAATATGGGAGGGACTTGCCACAATCCCTGGGCAAAGCTTTGCACTGAAGTTGCTGCCAGATTTACCCCTACTCTTTTACATTGACAACATTGGCAGATCTGCAAGCATGTCGATCATTTTCTCAGGCCCAACTATCAGCTGTTTTCTGTGTGTTGTTCTTCGAAGCAATCCTATCTTTGATATGACCGATCGTGGGATGAGGAAGAATTGGGAAATGAGATGACTGATTAACTAGGAAAATATAATGGTTTCAGCCCTATGACTGGCTACATCTTTGCTCAGGGCCACACCAATGCTAACCTACACTATCTCCTCCGTGGGTCTGATGACATGCAGTCAAGCAGGCCTGCAGCCAATAGGCACTGCTTGCATATGCTTCTCGCCACATTTTCTAGTCTGAGAGAGGGTTGTATATTAATGTTTGTGGTGTAATGTGTTTGGATAATGTGTCAGCCGTAGTTGAATAGCCAGTATTGTGTCCAATCTGAGAGATGTGGATTTGAGGCTAGCTACAGTGCTAGTTTCTTGAGAGTGAGGTAAGGCAATAAATTTGAGGTGAAGGGCTCATGCCCGAAACGTCGATTCTCCTGCTCCTTGGATGCTGCCTGACCTGCTGCGCTTTTCCAGCAACACATTTACAGCTCTGATCTCCAGCATCTGCAGTCCTCACTTCACCCCCCAATAAATTTGAGGTCTAAATCATGCTTCATAGAGACACTAGAGGGGCCAGTGAACGGGGCTTGGTGAACAGTATGTGAGGATAGCAGTTTATTTGTAATTAAATATGAAGATGCATTCACGATCTTGACTACTTATGTGAATTGATTAAATGTCTGTCAGAGCTGCATCTAGGTCCTCAAAGCTATATTATTGGTATTGACCACGATGGCTATCTTTTGCTCTGTCTTCTCAATGTTTCTGTAGGCTGTGCCTGGGGCCTTCAGTGTTGAATTGGATTGCCATGGTGCTTTTTCTCTGCTGTTGACACTATTTCTATCTTCTTTCTCTCGAGAGAAACTTCCATGGATAGTCCTAGCTGCAGCCATAGTTTGGATCCCTTTTAAGAGGTAGTGGCCGGTGCTAGCCTTGTGTAAACCTGAGCCCCTGCTGAGACGTGCATGCATTTTGCTTTGCCTAGCACTGGGCAGTGCACTATTTAAATTAATAGTCAGGATAATGTTTGCATGCATGCATTGCAACATACAGGCATAGGTTAATTGCATGTTCCAACCTGCCCATTATTGGGTATTTTAATCTGCCTATTATTGGACCTTCACCAATTTTATGCCAATTCTGTCATATACTTACATTCAAAGTTTACTTTGTCTTTGTAGCAGTTGGTATTTTTGATTTAAAAGAAATTGAAAGTTGCTGCCAACAAGTCGGCCTTTCTCAGAATGACTTTGAAACAGTTAAATGTCATAGAGAATATTCTTCTGCTGTCTAAATTACAGAGACGAAAATATTGGGGACATTTTTTCTGCTATACCTTTGAGTGCAAACCGGAAAGTTAAAAACAGAGACAGAGATGTGTTTGCCATGCCCAGCTCCTTTAAATTTCTTCAGAATTTCTTGGGAATCCTTGGGCAATGGGAGCAGGGTTTGTACCTGCTGTTGGAACAGGACAACCTTGTGTGAAAGAAGCCATTCTGGAGTCATAGAAATGTACAGCATGGAAGTAGATGCTTCAGTCCAATTTGTCCTTGCTGACCAGAAATCTTAAATTAATCTAGCCCCATTTGCCAGCATTTGGCCCTTATCCCTCTAAACCCTTCCTATTCATAAACTCATCCAGATGCCTTTTAAATGTTGAAATCCATTTACACCTCAAGGTGGTGGAGGTGAAGCCTCCACCACTTCCTCTGGCAGCTCATTCCCCACACACACCACCCTCTGTGTGAAAAATTGCCCCTTAGGTCCCTTTTAAATCTTTCCCTTCTCACCATAAACCTATGCCCTCTGGTTTTGGACACCCCTACCCTGGGGAAAAGACTTTGTCTATTCACCTTATCCCCGCCCCTCATGATTTTATAAACCTCTGTAAGGTCACATCTCAGTCTCTGACACTCCAGGGAAAACAGCCCCAGCCTATCCAGCCTCTCCTAATAACTCAAACACCCAACCTTGAATCATCTTTTTAAATCTTTTCTGAACCTTTTAAAGTTTCACAACATATTTCCTATAGCTGGGAGACCAGAACTGAACGCAGTGTTCCAAAAGTGGCCTTATTAATGTCTTGTACAGCCGCACAGGACCTCCTAACCCCTATACTCAATGCACTGACCAATAAAGGCAAGTGTACTAAACGCCACCTTCACTACCCTATCTACCTTCAATTCCACGTTCAAGGAACTATGAACCTGCACTCCAAGGTCTCTTTGTTTGGCAACACTCTCCAGACATCACCATCAAGTGTATATGTCTTGCCCTGATTTGCCTTTCCAAAATGCTAGTTCAGATCCCACCTCTTTCTTGGAGTTGTTTCCTCGGTCCTCTGGTGCAATTGTATTCAGACCACCGGTGTCCACTGGGTTAGCAGAGATTCAGGAGGCAAGCCAAAGTCCAGAGGATAGTAACTGTTCCTTTTTGGTGGGAAATGGACTATACGATAATGATTTATAAGTAAGAACATCATTCTCCAACAAGGCAATCATGTGAGCAAGGGTGGCCCAGCATGTTCTAATGTCTGAGGTGGATTAGGTGGCTTGCTTCTATAGGGGCTCTTAATTGTTAACCACATTCCTGAAAGCAACCTCTGAACTTACAGGGTTGATAATACTCTGCAAATATTTATGCTAGATCCTTTGGCTGCTGCTTAGTGTTAATTCATTATTTTCAGTATATTTTCAAAGACTATATGTAGGCTGATCCAGAAAGAACTTTGTTGAAATGTCTTGATCTCCCTTCCTCTGCCTTAAATACTAGTATTCATTTCACCTGGAGAAGTGATGATAGACTCCAGTGTATCTTGTTGACAGATTTGTTTCACAGTGATATACAGTGGTAAAGTTTCACTGCCTCCTCCTTATGGTAAAAGCAAGCTGTATTTCAGCAAATATAACATGGATATCAGAGAAAACATTTGCTACTTAACTGGGAATATTTTTATGGTAAACGCAGACAATCGACAGGCTGTTCTGCTATAAGGCGCATTTTGTTAATGCAAATTTGCTGTAATGCGATGGATTAATTGTGGACACTGTTTCTAAAATGCAAACTTTTAAAACACATGTTGGCTGTAATGTGATTATATCGCCAACATTTTAAGAGCTGTAATAGAACTACCTGTACTTGGAATGGTGTAGTCAAAGTAAAACTTTTCAAATCTGGTTTGAGGACTCCACAAAGTTAATTATTAACTGCAAGCAAAAAACCAAAAGAATTGCAGATGCTGGGAATCAAAAACAAAACCAGAAATTGCTGGAAAAAGTCAGCAGGTCTGGCAGCATCTGTGAAGAGAAATCAGAGTTAACATTTCAGGCCCATTGAACCACCTTCAAAACTCTGAAGAAGAGACACTGGTTTTGTGGGTTTGCGTGGGTTTCCTCCGGGTGCTCCGGTTTTCTCCCACAATCCAAAAGATGTGCAGGCCAGGTGAATTGGCTATGCTCAATTGCCCACAGTGTTAGGTGTGTCAGTCAGGGGTAAATATAAGGTAGGAGAATGGGTTTGGGTGGGTTTCTCTTCAGAGGGGCGGTGTGGACTTGTTGGGCCAAAGGGCCTGTTTCCACACTGTAGAGAATCTAATCTAATCTAATCAAAACGTGAACTCTGATTTCCTCCCACATATGCTGCCAGACCTGCTGATTTTTTTCTCCCAGTAATTACTGCTTTTCTTTCTGAATTAATGTTATGATGGATAATGGGGAAGTGTTATACAAATTGTGGCATTCTCCATATTTAATTGAGAAATTTCTGGGATGGTGAATATATATTCTCATGATGATTATTATAACCCAGATTGCCAGGTATTTTGATGCATATTCTGAGTTCTCTAGAATAGATATACATTGACAAATGTTGTGAAGATATGATTGTCACTGAAGGAAGAATCAGTGGGCACTGGTCAGTACATGCAACTACTGGAGGAGCAGCAATTCATCACAGAGCTAACTTTGCGTCTGAACTATTGAGCAGACACACTGGCTGCCTCTGGTTGTGACTTATCCCAAAAGAGCCACTTTTCACTCAACCTTTGCCACTCACACCCTCAAATGTAGCAAACCTGTTCAGCACCAGAACCAGGTGAGTGACCCCATGGTGGGGGGGCCTGAGAGGTTGGGGGAGAATCCATGGAGACCAAGCCAAAAGCTCAGGAGAAAAGCAAAAGCACTCCCTTCAGCCCCTTCCTCCTCCCCGTAGGTTTCCTCAAGCACCCAAACCTGCTAGAATGAAAACTAGATGATAGCATGAGTAGAACTTATTTCCCATTAATGTAAAAACTCGAGGGATGCAGTCATGTAGTGAATTCATTTAGACATGTCAGCAATTGATATAACCCCAAATTCTGAGTTTACATGAATTTCTGGGTTTTAGCATTTAATCCTCTGCATTATTGTGCCTCAAGAAATCTGTGCCAAATTCTGAGCATACTCAAATTTGTCTGGTTCAGCACTTATCTTCTGTATCCATGTGCTGCAATATTTTCTCAATGCAAATATGACATGAAACCAGAAGGACATGGGTCTGGCACTGGCTGATATGGCCCTGCCGATTTTACCAGATTGTCTACATACCTGATTATGTTTGTCCATGTGCTACTTATTTAATTTTACTATGTTGTATGCATTTCAGATTTGACCGATAAATATATGACCAAGGTGCAGAAGTAGGCCATTCAGGTTGTTCTATCGTTCAATAGGATTCTGGCTGATCTGATTGAAACCACAAGTTTTCACTCCTGCCTACTCCAACCACCTTCCACCTCCCTGGTTAACAATAAACTACCCAGTTTTGCCTTTAAACTATGACCATGCAGCTGATATGATTTACTTTGCTGTATTATAATCACAGAGTTGGATCACTGGGTTCTTGCTGCTATTTAGCATGTGACTTGCCAACTGGAGCTGAGGCAGGCTGCATGTAGGGGCAAAGAGTATTGAGACATTCAGCAACCCAGAGTGACAGTGACACAGCTCAGGGGGAATTGATGAGAACAGGGGGCCCTCAGGTGTTACAGGGAGATCACCAGCTCCAACTTCTCCAAACCACATTCAACTTGACAACTCAAATCTGTGTCTGCTTACAGACCCACACATGTTTGGTTGGTGCATGCATATTTACCTTGCCAGTTCATTAGTTTTCTGTGCAACACAAACATTATATGAACACAACATAGCAATTAGATGGAAGCATATTTATTTCCTTAAAAATGCATCTTCCTCTTTGAGGTTTGAAAAGTTTTACATTAATGAACATTTCAGCTTGAACCTTACAGACAGTGCAATGAAAGTACTCTCATCTCCATATATTCTTAGGTGTCTCAAAAATCTAAACCAATTGAACATCTACCAGTCCTCTCCAATACAAAACCTGACTGCAGGCTATTGTGAATATGTGTCGATGCACTCTATTATTGAACCATGTTGTTACATCTGTTGTACCATTGGCACAAAGCCATGGAGAAGTTTTTGTTGCACATTCAAAGAATAAAGAAAATTTTGTGAAGATTTGTAGCTCAGGTTGAGGTTCTGGAAGTAGATTTGCTCACTGAGCTGGAAGGTTCATTCCAGACGTTTCGTCACCCTAATAGGTAACATCTTCAGTGAGCCTCCGGGCGAAGCACAGCTGATAATTCCTGCTTTCTATTTATATGTTTGGGTTTCTTTGGGTTGGTGATGTCATTTTCTGTTCAGGACATGAACCCCTATACCACCCCTATACTGTGTGTGTCATCCCAAAGGAGAAAGGTGTGGGTAGGTTTGCAGAAAATGTCAAATGCACAAACACAAATGTGCAGGCTATCTTGAAGGAGAAGTTACACACAACATCTCTCTCTGTTGCCATAAAGCACTGGGATTTGTATTGTACTTGTGCTTTTTTTTAACTTCTCCTCTCATGCAAATTAACTGAATCTGAACACAACAGCTTTAAGTCAAAAGAGTTTTGTGAAATTAAAATTCAGCTGTCTCATTAAAATTTTATGCTGAGCATAGGCCACCTCCTTGTTCTGATACCCTGAATAATCCTAATGTGTAGATGCTATCCCCAAACAGGTGAGAGTTTGTATATGTATGAAAACTGCTCCACAGCAATTTGTATCATGATAAGACCTTCTCGTTTCTCCACTAAAGTGCAGGAAACTAGAACCTCCAATGCTGTGGGATTACAATCATAGACATGGAACTCCCATCAAATGTGACTATGTCCGAGTGGCAATACCTGGGCTGAAAACAGTGCCCTGTATTACTGTCCGGGGATTGAAAGGTTATGCTTCATGCCCAGTTAGAGGTGTACACAGAGGCATGGGTAATCAAATAATATTTGGAACTACTTTATTTTGAATGATTCTGTGCTACCGGAATAGTATATCAAGTTATAGTTTAAGTAATACAAGGAAATACATAGAAAGGGATGGCACAGTGGCTCAGTGGTTAGCACTGCTGCCTCGCAGCACCAAGGACCCAGGTTCAATACCAGCCTCAGGTGACTGTCTGTGTGGAGTTTGCTCACTATCCCTGTGTCTGCATGGGTTTCCTCTGTGTGGTTCAGTTTCCTCCCACAATCTAAAGATGTACAGGTTCGGTGAATTGGCCATGCTAAATTGTGCATAGTATTCAGGGATGTGTAGGTTAGTCAGAGGTAAATATAGCATAGAGGAACGGGTCTGGGTGGTTACTGTCCGGAGATTTGGTGGGGACTTTTTGGGCTGAAGGGCCTGTTTCCACACAGGGATTCTATTCTATTCTATTCTATAGGATGGGTTCACATTCCTGGTGGAATGCTACATCAAAACCATCAATGCGCTTTTTCAGCAATTGTGTTTTTTTCTTTTACATCATTGAAATAAAATATGTTACTGACTTTGCTTTTGCAGTTTTTCATGTCACTACCTCTGAAGTCAAGAACAAATCCTTCACTGCTGTGTCTGAGTTCACTTTGCCTTGTTCAAGAAATTACATAAATTGGCAGTTTACTTTGTTAAATGGTCATTCAGAAGAAACAGCCATGATAGATTGCAGGATGGTTTCTCATATTATCTTTCTTATGGTCATATTAGAGCTTTTACAAACAATTTTATGGAAGCTGTAAAACATTTATACAGCAGATGAACATCTTGGGTGTAGTCATTTTACCGAGACTGTTGTACTTGTCTGGTAAACTGGACAACTCAATGTTTGCTCAGAAGACTAGCACGATTTCTCTGAGAACACGTCGTTACATTTGATAATCCAGTACTTCAGTCAGCCAAGTTTATAAGACGTAGTTCATGACTGATCAGCTGATAGAGTCACAGCTCTCTGATAGAACCTCGCAATCTAACTCTTTCAGTGAAGGCTGGAATTGATCCCATTTAGTTCCAGATAATAATGTCTTAACAGACAGTGTACGTTTAGCTTCACAAGCAACGGGAATCAACACCAGTCTTCTCCGAGGTCATACGCAGTGTTGTAGTCGATAATTTGAATCAAAAACCTACTGGATTTACATATTTACAGAAGCTGACACAGAGATATGAGTGACTTTAAAAAGTATAAGTTTTTAGAGGCAGCTTTTATTTCTTATATGAGCTGCATATACTTGAAGTCTGCAGAAAATAAGTCTCTTCTTTCAGAACTGAATATCTTGCAAGTTTTGAATTATGAATAACATCAGCTCCAACAATGTTTACTTTTAATGAAGAATCTGGGTTGATACAAATTAGAAAAACAATAGTAGGTGCCATGGGACACCAATATGCAGCACCATGATATGAAGTTGAAATTCAAAACTTGGTGTCAGGTTGAGTGAGTAATAAGTCAGTTAACCAGTAGTGCTTTCGTTGTTCCCTAAGAGGAAGAAGAGGAGATAAGGTGATGTAGTCAGGAAAACTACTCTCTTTATTCAATTATTTTGTCTGAAAGAAACTTAGAAGCATGTTCACCTCAACCATTCTGTCAGAAAATGGGCACAACACTGGGAACTAAAAAAGAAAATATGTTTGGGTGATGATGTAGCAGAGAAAAGGATTGCTTCTGATTGGCCCAGATTCTTGTATATTCTGGGTTCTGCTTTGTTTGAAAACAAAATTAAATTCTGATCTGATTAAAGTAAGCTGTTCAGAAGTCAGCAGACTCAAACCCTTTGGTAGAAACACAATCAAACTACACATTTCTTTTAGAGTGCACATGCCATTGTATCAATGCCATAGGCTTTTTCTCTCTTGTCTAACTGAGACCAGCTTGGACCATTGAAACACATGGATTTCCCCAAGTTCTTCAAATGAATCTTTGCTTAATGTAAAATTACTTCTCACTTACTTCATATGAAAGTTTTAATCAGGATCTCTGAAAGATTTATCAGCATTGAGGCAAGAAAAGTTACCCTTGCTACTAGATCCCAGGAACCAAGATCCTTCAGCATTTATATTTCAGACCTCTGCATATTTTTGTAACATATAAGTTATGGCTTTATTTATAACTTTATGTTCATATCAAGAAGCTCAAAAGCTTCTTAATTTCCTGCCTTTCATCTAAAATTCTATAAATTTAAGTTATTTCAAGGATTCTTTCAGATGTTGGCAGCTCTGCAGAATGTTAGAGTTTATACTGCTGCACACAAATACACATTCCTGTCTGTTAGCACTGGAAGCCAGTCTTGTTAAGTTTCTGGTTGCAAGCACACTGGGAGTGCTTCATCAGTCTTTGAACAGTGCTTCTGTCAACCTGGCTGACAAGTACAAGCAGCGGCATGCCTTGCAGAAAAAAATGTGTGATAACTTCCTCTCTACATGATAGATTCTAGGCATCAGGAGTCAGAATGCACCTCACCTCAGAACATGTCTTCTCAGCTGTCCAAAGTGACACTCTGTAATAGGATGAGACAGACGTAATCATTCGAGCACAGATGCCTCTATCTCTCAGTTTAGGTGAATAAGGGGGTGTGGGAGAAGGGAATTTTAAAATACAACATTGCGTTTTTGCTAATTTATCTGCAATTACCATTCCCAACACATACTTGCCCATTTTACCTGTGAAGCTTTGCAAAGATCTGTGAGATGACATGCTTGGGACATCGAATGTCCATTTTGGATTGCCATGACAGGCTCATGTACTCTTGTGGTACAAGGTACAAGAATAACAGACATTTAACAAAATTCTCTTGGCAATTCAATTCTTTTTAACAAGAGTCTGCTCCCCCAGAACTCAGAGACAATGCCAACACTGCCAATGTATTTCGGATATTATTTCATTTCTGGAATGATGGCACCGGGGCAAGGTTTTAGCATGAAGAAATGTTTTCAAAAAGTGTGTTCCAAAAAAGTCATATCAGATTCAGGTTAACTCAAGTTCTGCTTCCACAGATACTTCTAAACTTTCTGAGTTTCTCCAGCACTTTCTGTTTTTACCTTAGTGTTCATAAAGTTATTCAGCAAGGCCATGTTATCAACTCACGCTGAGAAGGAAGTGCCACATGTAGGCTTGTGCCAGAGATAGCTTTTGTAGCAGAGTCTTGTACTTGGTCAAATCAGTGCAGAGAGGCATTAAGCACCAGGTGGAAGAAAAAGAAATTGTGACAGGCCACTCATTCCTGATGAAGGGTCAATTTTCCTGCTTCTCGAATGCTGCCTGACCTGCTGTGCTTTTCCGGCACCACACTCTCGACTCTTGTGCATTGTCAGATCCAGCTTGTTGATTTATACCAATCACCATTTACTTTGCCAAAGGTTATCACATCATGGTTTTCCCATTATTTTTAAAAACTTGCTGAATTTGCAAATGAATTTCCCACTTAATTTCTGTGGCAAATTTAGTGAAGCAATTCAGATTACAATTGGTGATGAAATGCCAAACAACCTCCTGGCCCAGAAATTGAACAATGTGAAATGTGAGGTCTTGTTTTTTTAATTTGGTAAATTGTTAGTAGAGAGTTTTTGGTCTTGAATTTAGTTTTTATTTCAATTTTTATCTTACTTTTCTTTCCTGTGCCATTTTCTCTCCCACACAATACAACCTCCCTTTATTCCTCTTTATTTGCCTTTCTGTTTCTCATTCTAATTCACCAACCTTCTTTTTTGTGCCTCTACTTTTCCTCTCAGTCCATGAATCTGATTGGGTAAGGACGTGCAAAACATTCTGTTGATTTTGCTGCATCATTATCAGCCTGCACTTCCAGCGAGATAGAGGGAGAAAAAATATTAAGTTGCAAGGTACTAAAAGAAATCTAAGTAATGGGGTGTGCCTCAAGGTGTCCTACTCCAGGAAGGTCTGGCTCGATCATTTCATAGCTTAGTAACACAAGGACAGGCCTTTCAGTGCAATTAGTCTGTGCTGGGTTTTATGTTCCATAAAAGTCTTCTCCCATTCCATCAACTTTCTCCCAGCTTTTTAACAATTCTTGTTATTCCCTTTTTTTAATCTTGTTTTTACCTAGTTTCCTTTCAAAAGCATTCATGCTATGTACCTCAACCTCTTTCGGTGGTAGTGAGTTCCACATTCTAACCACTCACTGTATAAGCAAATGCTTTCCACTTCCCTATAAGGCATATTAATAACTATCTTGTATTTTTGATTTCCAGTTTTGGATCTTCCTGCAGTGAAAACAGCACAGGGTGGCATGGTGGTTCAGTGGTTAGCACAGCGCAGGGACTCAGGTTCAATTCCTGGCTTGGATGACTGTGTAGTGTTTGCACATTCTCCCCGTGTCTGCACGGGTTTCGTCCGGGTGCTCCGGTTTCCTCCAACATTCCAAAGATGCGCAGATTAGGGTGGATTGGCCATGCTAAATTGCCCATAGTGTTCAGGGATGTGTAGGTGAGGTGCATTAGTCACAGGTAAATACAGGGTAGGGGAATGGGGCTGGGTGGGTTACTCTTCTGAGGGTCGGTGTGGACGTTTTGGGCCAAAGAGCCTGTTTCCACACTGTAGGGATTCTATATAAAAAAACATTCCAATGGATTGTTCCTGCTACTACCCATTCAAAATTTTAAAGACCCCTATAAAGGTGACACCTGGGTTCTCTCTTTTTCTAAATAAAGGAAAAGTCCAACTTTTTCAATCTTTGCTGATACTTGCATTCTCTCCATTCTGTTACCATCCTTGTGAATCTTTTTGGGACTTCCTTCAATGATTGTATGTTTCTCTTATAGTATTGAGGCTAGAACGAAGTACAGCCCAACAGTGTTCTAGAGAGGTTCAAATTAGCTTCACTACTTTTGAATTTTATACCCTCTAGGAACAATTCCTGGTGCTTTGTAGCATTTTAATTGTTTTGCTGATCTGTGATACTAATTTGAATATTTTATTTACCTATATCCACGATAGCTTTCTCCTTCTACACCATTCAGTTTTTTACTTTTGAAGCTGGAAGTCATGTTTCTATTCGATGATATGATATAGGAGGACAATTAGGCCATTTGGCCCATCAGGTCTGCTGCACGATTTGATAGTGGTTGATGTGTTTCTCAACTCTTCTCCCTGTAACCTTTGATCCCCGTGCTAATCAAGAACCTATCTATCTCTGTCTTAAGTATACTCAGTGACTTGGCCTCCACAGCCATCTGTGAAATTGAGTTCCACAGATTCCTCACTCTCTGACTGAAGAAATTCCTCCTCATCTCAGTTCTAAAGGGTCGTACCTTCACTCTGAGGCAGTGCACCCTGGGCCCTGGCTTCTCCTACTAGTGGAAACATCTTTTCTGTGTCCACTCTGTTCAGGTCTCTCAGTATTTTGTAAATTTCAATGAGGTTCCCCATCATCCTTCTCAACTCTATTAAGTACAGACTCCGAGTCCTTAACTGCTCCTCATATGACATTCCTGAGGTCATTCTTGTAAACATCATCCGGACCCCCTCCAACACTAGCACATCCTTCCTTAGATACGTGGCTCAAAACTGCTCACAATATTCCAAATGCCTCATACAACCTCAATAGTACATCCTTGCTCTTGTATTCTAGCCTTCTTGAAATGAATACTCACATTGCATTTGTGTTCCTAACACCCAATAGAACCCACATATTAACCTAAAGAGAATCTGGAACTAGGACTCCCAAGTGCCTTTATATTTCAGATTTCTGAAGGCTTTCCCCATTTAAATTAATCCACACTTCTATTCTTCCTAACAAAATGCAAAACCTCTTTCTTTCCCAGATGGTATTCCATCTGCCACTTCTATGCCCACTCTTCTAATCTGCCCAAGTCCTTCCGCAGCTTCCTACTTCCTCAACACTACCTGTCCCTTTGTCTATCGTTACATCATCTGCAACTTAGCAGTAATGGCCCCAGTTCCTTTGTCCAGATTGTTTATGTATAATGTAAAGAATTATGGTTTCAATTGCGGAGTTCCATTAGTCACTGGCTGCCATCCTGAAAAAGACCCTGTTACCCCGACTCTCTACCTTCTGCCAATCACCTATCATCTATTCACGCTTGTACCTTGACCTAACACCATCATATTTTATCTTATTTCGCAGCCTCCTGAGTGGCACCTTATCAAAGGCCTTTTAGAAATCCAAATAGATCACGTCCACTCCTCTCTGTCTGGCATGCTCATAACCTCCTCTAAGAATTCTATCAGATTTATCAGACATGACTTTCCCTTAATGAAGCTGTGCTGACTCGGCCCCATTTTATCATGCAATTCCGAGAACTCAGCAATCTTATATGTAATAATGGACTCTAAAATCTTATCAATGAGTGAGGTCAGGCTAATCTGCCTCTGTCTCCCTCCTTTCTTAAACAGGGGTGTGACATTTATCATTTTCCAGTCCCTGGACTCTCCCTGACTCCAGTGATTCCTGAAGGATCACCACCAATGCCTCCACAACTTCCTCAGCTATCTCTTTTAGAACTCAGAGGTGTATGCCACCCAGTCCATGTGATTTATCTGCCTATGGACCTTTCAGCTTCCCCAGCACCTTCTCCCTAGTGATGGTCACTACATTCACCATCTCCCCCTGACTCGCTTGATGTTATCATATGCTGCTGGTGTCTTCCACAGTGAAGAGTGTTGTAATGTACCTATTCAGTTCCTCTACCATTTCTTGTTCCTCGTTATTACTTCTCCAGCCTCACTTTCCAGCAGTCCAATGTCCATTCTTGTCTCTCTTGTACTCTTTAATGTATCTAAAAAAATTCTCTTGCAATCTTCTTTTGTATTACTAGCTAGCTTACCCTCATATTTCATGTCCTCCCCTTGTTGCTTTTTTAGCTATCCTCTGGTACTTTTTAAAGTCCTCCCAATCCTCTGGCTCCCCACAAATCTTCACCACATTGTAAACTTTTCTTTTACTTCTATACAGTTCTGGACTTCCCTTGTCAGCCGTGGTTGCCCCATCCTTCTAGAAGTATGTTTTTTCTTCCTTGGGATGAATTTCTGCTGCACCTCCTGAATTGCTGTTCCAACCTGCTCAGGCTCCCCTTGCAATTTGCTTCCCTCAAGTCTTTTTAGAGTAGACTAGCTTTTTATTTGTCATTTCTGCCATATACAACTGATACAGTAAAAACAAGACATAATTCTTCCAGGACTGAGGGTGCTACACGGACAGCACAAACCACGCACTAGTACACAGCACTTCGTACTTACCTTTACTGAATTGTAATGCCCTTGCGTCTGATTCCAGCTTCTCCTTCTCAAACTGCAGGCTAAACTCTACTACATTATGGTCACTGCCCCCATGATTTCCTTCATCTTAAACTCCCTAATCAAGTCTGCCTCATTACATAAGCACACACTCAGATTTGCCTCATGGATTTTACTACAAGCTGCTCTAAAAAATCTCGTAGACACTCCACAAATTTCTTTTCGTGTTGCTTGCTATCAAACTGATTCTCTCAGTCCACCTGCACATTGAGGTCCCCCGTGATTATTGTAATAGTGTCTTTCTTATATGCCTTTTCTATCTCCTGATTTATTTTCTGTCTCACATCCCGACCTGTCCCTATCTCCCATCCAGTTCAACTGTATCCACACAGATTCTACTGACCCTATCACTGCTTAGTACAAATTGAAGTTCATTTCTTACTAACAAGGTAATCTCACCCTCTCTGCCCATCTGCCAATCCTTTTGATAGGATGTGTAAACTGTACATAGTTCCCAGCCCTGATCCCCTTATAGCCGTGTCTGTAATACCCAAAACATTGTCCCTGCCAATTTCAGTCCACGCCACAAGCCCAATGACCTTGTATACTGTGTGCATTCAAGTACAACATCCTCAATCCTGTGCTGACTGTCTCCCTTCTCATAGTTGCCCCTTTACCTGCAGGGCCCGAGGATAGATTCCTGACCCTCTCCATACTCTCTGTCCTATTTCTTGTTCTGGAAAATTTAATAACCTCTGCTGAGTTCTCTTCCTCTTTAAGTTGTTCCATAAATTTGTGTCCCAACCTCCCCCTCCCCAAATGTTTAGTTTAAAGCCCTATCCATATTCCCAGTAATGCAATTTGCCAGGACACAGGTCCCAGCAGGATTCAAGGGGAGCCGGCCCTATCAGGACAGCTCCCTCCTTCCTCTTTACTGGTGCCACTCTCCCATAGATTCAGACCTGTTTCTCTCACACCAAATTTTGAGCCACTGGTTAATCTCAGTGAGCCTGTGCCAATTCGTTAATGGCTCAAGTAATAATCCAAAGATTATCACCTTTTAGTTTTGCTTTTTAATTTAGCCCCTAGCTTCTCATATTCCCTCAGCAGAACCTCTTTCCTTTTACTATCTATATCATTGGTACCTACATGGACCACAACAACTGGATCTTTCCCCTCCCACTCCAAATTCCTCTACAGCCTAGATGAGACAGCCTGAACCCAGACACCAGGCAGGCAATACAACCTCCAGGACACTCCATCCTAGTCACAGAGAACTGTGCCTATTTCGTGACTATACCGTCCCCCATTAAAACTACATTTCTCTTTTCTCCCCTGCTCTGGTGCTATGGTTAGTTTGCCCATCCTCCTTATAGTTCTTACTCTCATCCACACAGGGAGCGAGAATCTCAAACCTGCTAAACAAGTAGAAGGGCTGGGGCTCCTTCAGCACTCCCTCCTGGATCTCTCT
Organism: Chiloscyllium punctatum; assembly: GCF_047496795.1. Lineage (NCBI taxonomy): Eukaryota > Metazoa > Chordata > Chondrichthyes > Orectolobiformes > Hemiscylliidae > Chiloscyllium > Chiloscyllium punctatum. The sequence goes on from NC_092765.1 coordinate 31,330,430, forward strand.
ATCCGCCTGAAAATAGTCACACCCTCCCTGTCCCTGACCACTGACCCAATTCGAGATAGTTAATCAACGAGGTGTGACTGCTTCCTGAAACTGTATCCTGGTAATTCCCCCTCTCCCTGATGTGTCCGTGTTTGAAGCTCAGACTCCAGCTCATCAACTCTAAGCCGGAGTTCCTCAAGTAACCAACGCTTGCTACAGCTGGGGTCACTATGAACTATACCTGGCCCAAGTATCTCTAATTACTTTGTTCTTAATTTGTTTATTTTGTCACTTCCTACTGGTCTTTTAGTTTGTAAATGGTAAATTTTTCTTCTATGTACCTTCAGCTGGAAAGTAATCTATAATAGATAGTCCAATTAGCAGCTATTACTTACCAATGAACTTATGTTTTTCCTTTGATGTCGCTCATTGTTTTGTGCTGGGACCTGATTTCAATTTATCCTGTAAAAGACCTTAAAACCTATTAACCAAAAACAAAAACCAAATCACCTCTTCCTTTACCAATTCCCCAAACTAATTCCATTACCTCACAGTAAAGTTAATTTCCCACTTAACTGCACAGTTTGTGAAACTTCTAATTTCTTTCTGTTATTGTTTTGCATGCTTCCGCACAGCTCATTATACCCACTGGTTGGAAATCATGCAATTTTAATATAACTTCCCATACCAAAATTCAGATCATTCATGTAAAGTTTCTATAATAGTGGTCACAGTGTAGAATACCATCTAATATTATAGATCAGGCCCAGGAGATTCAGGTTCAAATCTCACCCACTCCCGAGGTATATGATAACATCCCTCTTACAACCTGCACACAAGCATTGTAATTTGGATCATTTGAGGAACATGTATATAAACTCTAGACAAAGATGACTCAGATATTTACACAGAGGAAAGGCTGATTTGGAATTTAATGAAAGCAGACTTACAAGTGTGTCTGACTTTATAACTTCTTTGCCCCCTTCAAAAAAGCCTTGTTTTTTTTTTTACAATTCTATTGTTCCTGTATTTAAACTGTACAAATCATTTGAGTATGGAGAGAGATTGCTGCTTCTCCCTGCCCATTGCCCAGACTCATTTATTGGTTATTTTAATGTATGAATTCAAAGGTTGGCAGGCTTTTTGAACCTGTGTCTAAGAACAGTACCACTAGGTCATTTATTCTCACCCCAGACCCATTTATTTGTGAGTAAGGAATAGAGAACACTCGTGTTAATAATGTCAATGCTCCCTGTTCTTTAAGGCAACACTCCAGAATGGATAAAAACAGAAAGTGCTGGAGAAACTTAGCATCTGTGGATATGGAATCAGAGTTAACATTTATACTGGAGGGAAACATTAACCCTGCTTCTTTCTCTCCCTCTTTCTCTCTCAATATATACTGTCAGACCTGCTGAGTTTCTCCAGCATTTTCTGTTTTTATTTCGGATCTTCACCATCTGCAGTACTCTGCTTTTATCACTGCAGAATTGATACCTGGAATGTTACAATTTTTTAACATATATACCTTTATAGTATGTTACAGATTATGTATGATGAGCCTAAAAGTGTGACCCTTGACTTCCCTGCTGCACTGCAAGTGTTTAAACTGGGACGGAGGCATGTAGAGGTTGGTGCTGATATGGAATGAGCTGCCAGAGAAAGTGATGGAGGCCGGTACAGTTACAACATTTAAAAGACATCTGGAGGGGTATATGAATAGGAAGGGTTTGAAGGGATATGGGCCAAATGCTGCAAATGGGACTCAGTGAGATTGGGATGTCTGGTCATCGAAATGGGTTAGGCCATAGGGTCTGTTTCCATGGTGTATTACTCTATGACCCTATGTTACTTTTTTCTGATTACTGACTTTATTTTCCAGGATTGGTAGGTCATTCCAGTTTGATCAGATTACGAAAGGCTAAAAGGCAGACCCGAGCTCATTATGAAACTCAGTTATGGAACTCAATATGACCTCTGCTCCAAGCACAGTGACCTATAAGCTTCCAACTTTCTTATATTCTCCTTAATGCTGGTTATGGGACAAAGCATGGTCCACAGCTCTCCTGCAGGATTGCTTGTTAATGGGGAGGTTAATGCCTTTCGTGGTGCTGTTGTCGTTTCTTTGCAGTCGTCCCATTAAGCATTACAAAGTATAACCTCATTCTAAATGTTTAACCAGGAACTAGCCACCAGGCTTAGGAAGAATGGTATAAACACACAAAAGCAGCTCACAGACTACAGCTCTGAAAGTTCAGATTAAATGATCAACATAGAACCGTTCAAAAGAACTAGTCAACCTTTAATTTTTGGTACAACCTTTAATTTTTCAGTTGCATAGCACTCTCCAATTTTGCAGCTCCCCAACTTAAATAACAATTTTTTAGAAAATACTTTTTTAAGCCACAAGACCACAAGACATCGGAGCAGAAATTAGGTCATTCACTCCATTGAGTCTGCTCCACCATTCAATCATGGCTGATAGGTTTGTCAACCCCATTTTCCCGCCTTCTCCTTGTAACCTTTGATCCTCTTGGCAATCAAGATATTATGTATCACGGTTTTAAATATATTCAATGATCTGGCCTCCACAGCCTTCTGTGGCAATGAATTCCACAGATTCACCACTCTCTGACTGAAGAGGTTTCTCATTATTTCCATTCTAAAAGGACTTCCCTTTACTCTTAATCTGTGCCTTTGTGTCCTCGTCTCTGCTGCCAATGGAGACATCTTCCCAACGTCCACTCTGTCTAGGCTGTTCAGTATTCTGAAAGTTTCAATCAGATTCCCCCCTCATCCATTGCGATTTAGTTACTGGAAGAAGTTATTTTTATGAATGTGCAGATAAACAATTATTATGCATGTGAATAAAAAGGAGATCGGGATGCTGAAACTCTAAAACAAAAACAGAAATTGTTGGAGAAACTCAGCAGGTCTGATGGCATCTGTGGAGAGAAAGCAAAGTTAATGTTTTGGGTCCAGTGACTCTTCTCCCAAATTCTTGTGTTATTATTATGCAGTTGATGTCCTTAATGCAGCATAGAAGAGGAATAGTGTAACACTGGTCATTTAGCTGGAATAAATTTGCCAACGTTTTATAATTAGACTGAGCTTTTAAAGGGTCATGTGGCACAGGTGGTTGTGTCCCTCTCTCTGAGGAAGAAGGTAGTTCAGCAAGGTTTGCTGGATTGATACCTGAAATGAGTGTGTTGTCTTATGAAGAAAGATTGGATAGACTGGGCTTGTTTTCACTGGAGTTTAGAAGAATGAGGAATGACATGAATGAAGTCTGTTACATCATGACAAAGTAAACTTAGAAAGGATGTGTCCTCTTGACGCTGTGTCGAGAACAAGAAGGTACTGTTTCAGAATTAAAAGCCCTCCTTTCAGGACTTTTAATCCTGAAAGATAGTAAAAGATTATTTTCTCTCTTGGAGGGCTTTGCAACTTTAAAATTCTTTGCTTCAAAAGGTGATGGAGGCAGGATCATTGAATATTTTTATGTTGGAGGTTGATTTATTCCTTAGGCAAGAGAATCAAAGGTTATCAAGGGGAGATGGGCATTCAAAACACAAAAAAAGATCAGCTGTGATCTCGTAGAATGGAACAGCAAGCTAATGGAACTGAATGGCCTACTGCAGCTCCAATTTGTTTGTTTGTAAGGTTCAGGTTGAGGTCCCACTTACCATGGAGGTGTGTCATAATACTCCAAACAGGTTGATTAAAACTCTTTTAGGTTAGGGCTGTAATATAGCTCAAAATGCTGGAAAATCTCAACAGGTCTAGCAACATCCATTGGGAGAGAAACAGAGTCAACATTGAGTCATAGAGTCACAAAGATGTACAGCACATAAACAGATCCTTTGGTCCAACCTGTCCATGCCGACCAGATATCCCAACCCAATCTAGCCCCACCTGCCAGCACCCGGCCCATATCCCTCCAAACCCTTCCTATTCATATACCCATCCAAATGCCTTTTAAATGTTGCAATTGTACCAGCCTCCACCACTTCCTCTGGCAGCTCATTCCATGCACCACTCTCTGCATGATAAAATTACCCCTTAGGTCTCTCTTATACCTTTCCCCTCTCACTCTGAACTTATAGTTCTGGATTCTCCTGCTCCAGGGAAAAGACCTTGCCCATGCCCCTCATGATTTTATAAACCTCTATAAGGTCACTTCTCAGCCTCCGACAGTCTGGGAAAACAGCCCCAGCCTATTCAGCCTCTCCCTAGAGCTCAAATCATCAAACGCAGGCAACATCCTTGTAAATCTTTTCTGAACCCTTTCAGGTTTCACAACATCCTTCTGAGAGGAGCAGACCAGAATTGCACACAATATTCCAAAAGTGGCCTAGCCAATGTCCTGTACAACTGCAACATGACCTCCCAACTCCTGTACTCAATGCTCTGACCAATAAAGGAAAGCATACCAAACGCCGCCTTCACTATCCTATCTGCCTGTGACTCTACTTTCAAGGAGCTATGAACCTGCACTCCAAGGTCTCTTTGTTTAGCAACACACACCAGAACTTTACCATTAAGTTTATAAGTCCTGCTAAGATTTGCTTTCCCACAATGCAACACCTCGTATTCATCTAAGTTAAATTCCATCTGCCACTCCTCAGCCCATTGGCCCATCTGATCAAGATTCCTTTGTAGTCTGAGGTAACCTTCTTCACTGTCCACTAAACCTCCAATTTTGGTGGCATTTGTAAACTTACTAACTATACCTCTTATGTTCACATCCAAATCATTTATATAAATGATGAGAAGCAATGGACCCAACACCAATCCTTGTGGCACTCCACTGGTCACAGGCCTCCAGTCTGAAAAACAACCCTCCACCCCCAGCCTCTGTCTTCTGCCTTCGAGCCAGTTCTGTATCCATGTTGAGTCTGATATGACTGCTCCTGAGTACTGTTCTGAAGAAATCCAAAAACATTGGTTCAAAACTTTTACACTACAGATGTTGCCTCACCCACTGAGTTTCTCCAGTGCTTTCTTTCTTTCGTTCAGGATTTCAGCATCCACAGTATTTTGCTTTTGGTTTAGGCGAGCACTGTATAGTTTTATGCCAGTTGGTGATTATTTGGGGCAAAATGCACTGTGCAGCTGCAGCAAGAGCTTTGATGTGATTGCTTGGTTTTGTTGTAATGTTTAAAATAAGTAATGCTAACAGATTTAGGAAGAGCCCAAAAACTGTAACAGATTTCACAACACAAGGTTGTGTAAACTTGACACACTTTTCTGGGATTTTACTGCCCACTCACAAACCCAAGAGATCATAGACTGCTGCTGTCTTTCAGTGTTCCTTCCTGCTGCATTTGAAAATTGAATTGCGTCTCTAGTAATATCATCGTGCCAATGTGCAGCAAAGTAATGTTAAATTCCACTCAGAGTATATACATGGATAAAAATAGAAGAGTTGTCATTATATTAAAATGGATTGTCTAATTATCCTGCTAAAACATAATATTTATAGCTAGTTTCTTTGAACAACTTAGAAAGGTACACAGTAAATCTGCTTTCGGCATAAAAACTTCTTAAATATAGAACATTTCAGTGACAGCATATCCATGATTGGCGTGCAGTTTGTCTGGCTGAAAGTGCCTTTATGTGAACATGAAATGAAGACAGCTTTAAGCTTGACTGTACTGTTTCCATTTGTAAGCTGTCAATTCTCATAGTCTGGAGAGTAAAAATTGGGAAATATACCAGTGAGGGACAGTGGGATTCACTTAATAAGTTTGTATCTCAGCAAGGAGACGGCAGGAGAAAACGTAATGTGACTAAGGTGGACGCAGAACAGTGAAACCTTGCAAAGTAGTAAAAATTGAACTGTATGTGGTGTTGAAACAAAATGAACTCATATCACTTTAAATTGGGACCATGTTAACTTGGTATAAATATTCCCCATCACATTATAAATAAACATTAATCAAATTGATAGTTTAACGTTCAAAGTCTGAGAAACTTTGCTCTTGACTTATCCACAAGTGTTGGACATTTAAAAACCTTCACTATAGGTTAATGTCCATTGAAAAGGCAAGCCAAATTCTTGAATCACTGTAGTCTGTGAAGTGAATCCTACAGTATTATTAGATAGGAAATTCCAGAATTTTTTTTTCTGGGATGTAGATATCACTGACAAAGGCAAGCATTTCATGCTCTTCCCTAATTACCCTTGAACTGAGGTCTTGCTATGACAGAGGACAGTTAAGAGTCAACCATATACGTTACTGTAGTTTTACAGTCATGTGTAAGACTGATGATATAATGACATATTTCTTTCCTTACCAGCAATGATAAACTGATGTACTTTCCAGACAAGTGTGTGATATCATGGTGAACTTGGTGTTTCCATGCACCTGCTGCCCTTGCCTTTCTGGCTGAAATACATCGTGGGTTTGAGATGTGATGCCAATGAATTCCTTGTAGACTTCTCCAATGTTTCCAAAACTTAAACTTTGTGAGACTATTGATTATTGCATGGCTGAATTAATTTAATGAAATTCTCCAAAATTAATGAACTCATTGAAATTAAAGCAGCTTTTAGATTTTGAGTTTGCGCTAAGTTTACTTTTTGCTCTGATTCACATACATCAATGTCTGGAGGTTATTAGAACAGTCTTGAAATCCCAACTGAGCCACAGAATATGATCCTATTGTAAAATGTACAATTAATGTTTGACTTGATGCTGCAACAGTTTTCATTAAACAAGAGCCATATTAGACTGAAATGGTTCACAGTGTAAATGAGGCCTGAGCCTGGCACAAACCCAGTCTTGCGTTGGCATCATCCCTAGTCCTCCCTATTTTATTTCAGTACAAACCTGATGCTGTTTTGGCACACTTCCCAGATCTATTCTGGCACAAACCAGATACTATGCTCAGACAATCCCAGTCCCATGCTGACACCGTTTGTTGGAACACAGTTCCCATTCTCTCCTGGCACTCACTCCCGATGGTGGCTCACGGACATCATTGATTGCTCCATGTTGTGTTGGCGATATTTCATCAGGGCCCTGTTTAATTGACTAGTCTGCAGAGACATCGCCATGGAGCAGCATTGGGCTGTATATGTTTGCAGAACATCACTTCGTCTTCCATTAGACAAACGTCTTCAAGGAATCTTCAGATGTTATCCAAATATAATTAATAAACAGCGTGTATATTAATTATGTTTACTGCCTATTCGCTTCTTTTAACGAGAGTTTTGAATTGGAAGTTGGTATCAGCTGTACCCCTGGTCATGTCTGTTATTATGCAAAAACCCAACGTCAGGTCTCGTTTGATCACGACACCCCCAAAACAAAGGGCTGCTTTTTATTTGATCAACGCCAGTTGATTTAAAGAAAAGGTAATTTATTTAAAAATAAAAGCTCCAGTCTTCCCTACAGCGGAGATATCAGCCCTCTGTTTTTGTTGTTTTTTTTTCAAAATAAAGTTGAGATGAAAGCTGGTCCGACCTCCACAACAACAACTCAACGAGTGAACAAAGCATCAAATGGAGCACATCAAAGGCGCCATCCAGATTGATTGCTGTTCTTTATAGCAAAACGGTTTCATTAACGGGCGCAAAGGTGCATTGTCTGTGTTGGCTGCCCTTGATTTAGCGGTGCGCCACGCTCGCTGTATTTATGTTACTGATGCTGCAGTACAATACCACTCGAGTTCCTTTGAAGTCCTAGCGCCGCTGATAGGTTTTACACTGATGTTTTTTGCCCCCCCCCCAGTTTTTTTTTCTCTCTGAAGAGTGCACATTTAGTTTCTCGCTAATTAGGGCAGAGCTGAGCAAGGAATAATTTCTTCGCAATTATTTTGGGCCGAGATTATTTTAATTAATAGGATGAATGTAGCGCTAAAGGAAACATTTGAGTTGTCCTGACCATTTCTGATGAGTCTTAAAGGTACAGGCGCAATTGGCTCAAAGCTCAATGCAAGTTCATGCCAAAACAATTACTAGTTTAAAGGTCATGACCAGAAACGTTTAAAGAAAACCTTCTAAATAATCTGATCAGGGATATTATCACATACTCCTGGAACGGATGGGGCTTGAACTATGAATCTGTTGCCACAGATGCTGCCTTTCCGTTCAGTATTTCCAGCGCCCGCGTTTCTAGTCTTTATTGAAAAATGAATTGAACTTGATGCATCTGCAGAATTGGATCGAAGTAAGTTTCTGGGTTGTTCCAGGAGACTTTACAACTTAAGCTTCTTTTTTAAGGTGAACATTGTAAACCTTGTTTTTGCGTATGAATAAATATTGAAGTTACTGAGGACCTGACCAGAATAGGCCAATGAAGATGGTCAGCGGCTCAGGATAGGTTTCTCAAATCATTTTCAGTGGGGAGTCTATGGAATTCTTTGCCACAGAAAGTGGTTGAGGTCCATTTATTCCTTGTTTCCAAGAAGGAGATTTAGCTCCGAGGGTTAAAGGAATCAAAGGATAGGAAACAAAAGCAGAGATTGCTGAGAAAGGTTCAGCAGGTCAGTGGAGAGAAGTCAGAGTTAATGTTTAGGGTCAAGTGACCCTTCCTCAGAAGTCGACTCCAAACATTAACTCTGATTTCTCTCCACAGATGCTGCCAGACCTGTTGAGCTTTTTCCAGCAAAGTCTATCTTACACCATCAGCAGTTCTTGATTTTTATTCTGAAGGATATGAAGTTGGCTGATCAATCAGGATCATAATAAATGGCCTTCTATTGTCCTTATTTTCTATGTTTAAAATCAAATGACTCAGATGCTGGGTTAGATCCTCTTTGTAAAAATCCCTAATATTTTGTGATAAACTCATTGTTAGCTATACTAATAGCATTGCATCAGATTCCCAATCTTCAATGTATCAATGTCTTTTTTTTCATACCAGGAAGCTAAATGAATATTTTCTATTACAATGATGGAGTGTACTGCCCCTTGGAAGCTTGTGATGAAACACATGAGGAATTTGAATCAGATTTTAATCAACAATTTTAAATGCAGCTTGCTTCCAGTTTGCCAATATTGTTCAGCTTGGAAACTTTACCTTAATGTCTACAGCACCTGTTGGATTTTGTCCTTCAAATTAAACATTTAATGTTTCCTGAGATTGGCCTAGGGTTGAAACAGACCTTTTTAACTATTCCCAGTACACCTGAGATTTGCATTGATCAGAAGGTTGACAGGCTGTTGGTAGGTTTTATGTCTGTTATGAATTCAGAATTGACCAATCGTTTGCGACTAGCATTCCCATATTTTTCTGCATCCATTGAACCTGGTCCATCCTTATGTGTTCCTCAGAATTTATGAATTCTATAAACTTTATAAAGTTGATTTCAAATCTAGATCAGGAAATTTCAAGGTCTGATCAATTGATGTTGATTTGCTTGTGTCTGGAAGCAGCAGTCAGTATGTTAATGTTGGATTCAGATCTATAGGGTCTAGGAGTTCAAGCCAATCTCCAATGCCTGACTGACAATCAGTGGTTCCTGCTGAGTGGCGAGTATATAAATACTGTAAATGTTGGGTGATGTGGGAATTGAATCAGCTGTAAAACTCCACAAGACTCCCAATACCACTTTCTGTCCAGTTTCTCATTTGAATAATGACTTTGGATGAATTGGGGAATTGCAGAGTGGTTGTTATCCAACAACTTGCATCAAGGAGTTAATATCTGGAGTAAAGGGAGCTATAAGTAAAAACATTTGATAAATCAATGAATGGTAGATCCTGCTTATTAAAGATTCAGTGTTAGTACTGCTGTCTCACAGCACCAGGGACCCAGATTTGATTCCAGCCTCAGATGACTCTTTGTGGAGTTTTCACATTCTCCCTGTGTCTGCGTGGGTTTCCTCCAGGTGCTCTGGTTTCCTCCCACTGTGCAAAGATGTGCAGGTCAGGTGAATTGGCCATGATAAATTGTCCATAGTGTTCAGGGATGTGTAGGTTAGGTGCATTAGTCAGGAGTAAATGTAGAGTAAGAGGGTAGGAGAATGGATCTAGGTGCGTTACACTTCGGAAGGTCAGTGTGGAACTTTTGGGCCAAATGGTCTGTTTCCATACTGTAGGGATTCTATGATTCCATGAAACTTGTGAAAATTTACCAAATCACAGAATTATTGTGGTGCAGAAGGGGGCTATTTGACTCATCTATAACTGTACTGATTCTCTAAATTAAAATGCTTAATCTCTTGTCTTTTAATTACCCTGCACGTAAACGGAAACAAACATCTAAAGCCTCCTTGAACTTGACTCCATCACACTTCCATACCCTAACTACTCACTGTGCACTCCACATTTGCTTCTCTTGCAAAAACTTTAAATCTGTGCCCTTTACTTTTTGATCCATTTGCAAGTGGGAACAGTTTCTATGCACCCTGTCCAGATCCCTCACAAATTTGAAAACTTGTACTAAACCTCCTTTCAGACTCCTCTCCGAGGAAACTGACAGACTGTTTGTGGATGTCACAACACTGGAGAATTGTGAACTGAGAGAACAGTGTAGAAGTTCAAAAGGACCTTGGCATGTTGGATGGGAGTACAGGTAGCAAATGGAGAAGTGTGAAGTGGTACACTTTGGGACAAAGAACATGGAGAGATTTCATAAAATGGAGGGTAATATCTAAAAGGTGTGAGGGAGCTGAGTGTAGATGGCAGGATAGCTAGAGAGAGTTGTTAATAAAGTATACGTTATCCTAGGGTTCATAAATAGAGGTGTAGCATATCGGAGTAGGGAGGTTGTGTTGAACACGGGTGAGACTGTAAAAGTCCAGGCACTGCACTTTAAGAAGGATGTGAATACATTGGAAAGTGCAAAAAAGATTCACAAAAATGATTTCAGGAATAAGACGCTTCACTAATGTGGAAAGATTAGAGACGTTGGGACTGGGATAGGAAAAGGCTAAGAGGAGATTTGATATAAGTTTTCAAGGCTTTAAGGGGTATGGATGGGGAGAAACCATTTACTCATAAGTGTATTGAGAGCCAAAGGGCACAGAATTAAAGGGTTTTGCAAAAGAAGCAAGCATAGGCTGAGCAAAAACATTTTTCACTAATTAATGGCCTTAGCTTATTGCTGCTCCTGGGATTAAGCCAATTGCAAGTGAATCTGTCACCATGCAACATTCCTGATGAATGCTGCCAGTCAGCATGTGACTTTGGGGGAGGTTGCTGGCTCAAGGAATTAGACATTGGGAAGGGCTGCTCATGCTTCCAAACCCCTATCTCAATCACCCACCTCTGTCCTGGCCCTCCACCATCCTGGGACTCTAGGAGTGCACTCCTGCCAGCAGCGCCTTGTCTGTGGCACTGCTGAGACCAAGAACTGCTGCCCTTTGATTGAGTCTGTGGTTGGACTACTGATTCCAGACAAAAACCTGCCAGTGGCCTCACCACTGCCTTGTGGTTATGACTGGCCTTTTGGGAGAAAGGCAATAATGGATATCAAGGCATTTAACAAGACCCCCAATACCTCCATGAGATCCTATCCTATGAGGGGGAAATGTCTCTGTAAACTTGAGTCTTTTTTTTAACCGTTTTGTTCTGAGCATGAACAAATGTGTGTTGGTCCCCACATCAGTTAAAGAAGTCACTTGGGTGTGAGTGAGAATATGTAGCTCGCATTCTCTTAGTTGGAATTTCAACTCAAAATCAAAACTATCCCATCCAGCAGCACTGTGTTATTCTAGAAGAGGAATAGGTCAGTCACTGCATTTGCTATTATGGATGTCAATGCTACGATTTGATTATTGCCATTTACCACTGTACTGCAATTGACATTTTTCTTGATAATTTCTAATCAACCTTGTTCAGAGATGTCATTACACAGCTTTAGAGCAGGTGGGACTTGAACTGGGGCCTCCTGGCATAGAGATAGGGACACTACCACAAGAGTCTGAAGCATCCCTTGTATTATTGGCACTCATCAGAGCTGACGCGAGGAGATTGTAAAGTGCGGTGACCACAGAACTCAAAATTTAAAGAACATCAAAGAATGATCTTGGGAATTAAGGGCTTATCATATGAGGAGAAGTTAGATCTCTGGGTCTGTACTTGATGGAGTTTAAAAGGATGAGCGGGAATCTCATTGGAACATATAGAATATGGATAGGTCTGGACAGAGTGGACATGGAGAAGATGTTTCCACTAGTAGGAGAGACTAGGACCTGAGGGCACAGCCACACAGTGAAGGTATGACCCTTTCGAACTGAGATAAGAAATTTCTTCAGCGAGAGGGTGGTTAATCTGTGGAACCAGAGGGCCATCATTGAGTCTACGGAAGACAGACAGATTCTTGATTGGCATGCTGTTTAGGGTTACGGGGAGAAGGCAGGAGAATGAGGCTGAGAAACACTTCAGTCATGATCAAATGTTGGAGCTAAATCGAAAGGGCTGAGTGGCCTAATTCGCTTCTCTCTAGCCCTCCAATCCCTCTGCTGCAATCCCAACCTCACCATCAAGCCAGCGGATAAAGGGGGCGCAGTGGTAGTCTGGCGCACTGACCTCTACACCGCTGAAGCCAAACACCAACTCGAGGACAACTCTTCCTACTGCCCCCTTGACCATGACCCCACCCCCCATCACCAAACCATCATCTCCGAGACCATACAGAACCTCATCGCCTCAGGTGATCTCCCACCCACAGCTTCCGACCTCATAGTCCGGGAACCCCGCACTGCCCGGTTCTACCTCCTTCCCAAGATCCACAAACCTGACCACCCTGGCCGACCCATTGTCTCAGCATGCTCCTGCCCCACTGAACTCATCTCTACCTACCTCGACACTGTCCTATCCCCCTAGTCCAGGAGCTCCCCACATACGTTCGAGACACCACCCATGCCCTCCACCTCCTCCAAGACTTCAGTTTCCCTGGCCCTCAACACCTCCTCTTCACCATGGATATCCAATCCCTCTACACCTCCATCCACCATGACCAGGGCCTCCAAGCCCTCCGTTCTTTCCTCTCCAGACGTCCCCAACCAGTACCCTTCCAGCGACACTCTCATTCGTTTGGCCGAACTGGTCCTCACCCTTAACAATTTCTCCTTTGAATCCTCCCACTTCTTCCAGACCAAAGGGGTAGCCATGGGCACACGTATGGGCCCCAGCTATGCCTGTCTCTTTGTTGGCTATGTAGAGCAGTTGATCTTCCGTAATTACACTGGCACCACTCCCCACCTCTTCCTCCGCTACATTGATGACTGCATTGGCGCCACCTCGTGCTCCCATGGGGAGGTTGAGCAATTCATCAACTTCACCAACACATTCCACCCTGACCTTAAATTTACCTGGACCATCTCTGACACCTCCCTCCCTTTCCTGGACCTCTCCATCCCCATTGATGACGACTGACTTGACACTGACATTTTTTACAAACCCACCGACTCCCACAGCTACCTGGATTACACCTCTTCCCACCCTACCTCTTGAAAAAATGCCATCCCGTATTCCCAATTCCTCCGCCTCTGCTGGATCTGCTCCCAGGAGGACCAGTTCCACCACAGAACACACCAGATGGCCTCCTTCTTTAGAGACCGCAATTTCCCTTCCCACGTGGTTAAAGATGCCCTCCAACACATCTCGTCTACATCCCGAACCTCCACCCTCAGATCCCACCCCTCCAACCGTAACAAGGACAGAATGCCCCTAGTGCTCACCTTCCACCCTACCAATCTTCGCATAAACCAAATCATCCGCCGACATTTCTGCCACCTCCAAACAGACCCCACCACCAAGAATATATTTCCCTCCCCACCCCTTTCCGCTTTCCGCAAAGACCGTTCCCTCCGTGACTACCTGGTCAGGTCCACGCCCCCCTACAATCCATCCTCCCATCCTGGCACTTTCCCCTGCCACCGCAGGAACTGTAAAACCTGCGCCCACACCTCCTCCCTCACCTCTATCCAAGGCCCTAAAGGAGCCTTCCACATCCATCAAAGTTTTACTTGCACATCCACTAATATCATTTATTGTATCCGTTGCTCCCGATGCGGTCTCCTCTACATTGGGGAGACTGGGCGCCTCCTAGCAGAGCGCTTGAGGGAACATCTCTGGGACACCCGCACCAATCAACCACACCGCCCGTGGCCCAACATTTCAACTCCCCCTCCCACTCTGCCGAGGACATGGAGGTCCTGGGCCTCCGTCACCGCCGCTCCCTCACCACCAGACGCCTGGAGGAAGTACGCCTCATCTTCCGCCTTGGAACATTTCAACCTCAGGGCATCAATGTGGACTTCAACAGTTTCCTCATTTCCCCTTCCCCCACCTCACCCTAGTTCCAAACTTCCAGCTCAGCACTGTCCCCATGATTTGTCCGGACCTGTCCTACCTCCGATCTCCTTTTCCACCTATCCACTCCACCCTCTCCTCCCTGACCTATCACCTTCATCTCCTCCCCCACTCACCCATTGTACTCTATGCTACTTTCTCCCCACCCCCACCCTCCTCTAGCTTATCTCTTCACACTTCAGGCTCACTGCCTTTATTCCTGAAGAAGGGCTTTTGCCCGAAACATTGATTTCAAAGCTCCTTCGATGTTGCCTAAACTGCTGTGCTCTTCCAGCACCACTAATCAAGAACTTGTATACTCATTACTGTGCCGTTAGAAATGGCTGCCTTCTAATGAATACAGCAAGATCAACTAACATTTCCTGCTATAATAAATACAGGAAAATAAAGCGAAATTATTACATTACTATCTAAGGCATGAAAAGCAGAAAAAAGATCGGAATATTCATTTATCTAAAATTTTAAAAATATTTTTAACTTCTTGCACAATTTAAACTTTAATTAAACAGAAAGTCTGACTTCTGCGACAAGGGATTTTTTCAAAGATCTGTCTTTAGATTCAATAATTCTGCACTTCCTAATCTACCTATAAACCATGGCTACACAAAGCAGTGTGGATGGCTTCATGTTACAACAGCATTATGCCCTCAAAACAATAACTCGCTTGCAATATGATTTCTGGAGGAGGCCTGGGGCATTTCTTTCATAATTTTAATAACCTTCTTGGAATTAGATCGCTTGACATTCATCACATTTCTGTGTCATTTATCTTCTGGTCAGGTCATTACATTACCTCACAAGCTCCCAGATCCTGTGACATAATATTTACATATTCTTTTGACAGCCATGCTGAGGATAGTGAATTTAATGATTTAAGGAAGGAGTGAAGGGGGCGATTGAGGATCAATGACTTATTTAATGCTATGGTGAGAAAAGTAAGGGAGGTGAGCTGATGGAACCTTGAAAGATCCTGCAACGTTTTAGCCATTCTGATTGGCTTTGATGCTTTTAAATAAAACAAATGCAGCTTGTACTTTGAAGAAGACTTCTGAACAGTCCCATGGGTCGCCAACTGGACACTGGTGTCAAAATACTTCAATAACGAAAGAGTTATTTATTTCTACAAATATTTTGATATATTTCTTTTATTCTCTTATAGGTCTCCTTGTATGCATTGCCATTCCCAATTGGATAGGATAGGCAGATATTTATTCACATCTGCTCATGTTACTCTGAAACCTGTCATTAGAAACTCCTCAAGGATCATTTTGGGGGATATACTCTTGATTCAGTGACTTTGACCATGATCTAAATGTCTGAATCAGAGACTCAAATATGCGTTTGATCTCGTGTGTGCATGAGTTATTGTCTTTTTTTGTAGAAATATCAAGCTAAAGTTAAAATGCAGTATTAATTTGCATTAAATTCTTTTAGCAGAGACAAGTATTTTGTGTTATTTTATTTTAAACAGATTAAGAACCCATTAAAACACATACAACCCGTCCTTTGTTCTCTTCACACCTCACATCAGCAATATTGTCTTTTCATATCATAGCACTTGCACAGTCATTAATGCCTGCCACTCACTTGTTTATATTTCCCACACTTGGCTTTACATTTATCACCACCACATTTTGTTGCTTCTCCAGTTCTTGGAAGGTGCGCTGTATTCATGAGGTCTGCATGTATCTATGTATTATCTCACTAACTACTTACTCACTCTTGCCCCCTATCTGCTAGACCAACAAACACACAGTGCTAGGAAGGGGACCAAGATTTGTGGAGATATACCCACACACATACCCCCTCAACCAAACAGAATACAAAACCCTGGAAATTAGTATCTGGATAATGTCACGGAGGTGAGGTTATCCACTTATCTCAGATGAGTATTTGTGTATTACTTGTGATCCTTCAAGTACCTGCAAATGCTCAGCTTCTCCGAACTATTGTAAGTCCTGTCCACTTTTTCATTTTACTCCTGGTTATTCTCAGCTCCTGATCCTGCAGGAGAAAATGTATCAGAAGAGGCCAATCCTTCTGAAGATGGGTCATCAAGATCTTCAACCTTCCCAAGCATCAGCATGGACACACTCCGTGTAGTTAGTGCATAAGACAGGAGCTCTGTAAATGGTGGACGGCTCAGCAAGAGTGAACAGCAGCACATAATAGTGGCAAGGAATGGGCTCACCAGAGGGAAAGAACAGTCCTTTCTCTGGCTGAAGCCCCTGGAGATAATGGGATCCAGCACCTCAAGGGCCCCAGTACAAGTGACTGTAATCCAGGCTTTTAGCACCTTGGGCAAACAATGACTTTAGCGACCCGTCCTTCCCAACATTCAAAATAGAGAACAATAAGAACACAAAAATGACATTTTATCTTCATTTACTTGGCATTCAAAAAGGTGAATTTGGTACTCCAGAAAGGTTATGTTTATAGTCAACGAGGTAAAAACAATGACTGCAGATGCTCGAAAGATCAGCAATCATTCCTGATGAAGGGCTTTTGCCCGAAACGTCGATTTCGAAGCTCCTTGGTTGCTGCCTGAACTGCTGTGCTCTTCCAGCACCACTAATCCAGAATATGTTTATAGTCAGCAGGTCCTGCTGTAACCTTACACCAATATCACGGAGGTTACTGGGATCATCTCCTCCGGGCAGTAGAGTTAAGAAAACCCGGCAGGAAAGGAACCATGGTTTTACACCTGGAGTGAAATGAATGGAAGATAATCATTATGTTGAGACATAAATGTCACAATTGATCACAATTGGCACCTTGGTCTGCAGCTTCTGACTTGGCCCTCACTATATCACTGTTTAGAAATTGGCTGATTGGTTTAATATTTTTTAATATATAATGATGCATGATGTAAGATGTAACAAAGAGGTATTAATGGAGTAGGCCTCTGTGTAAGATTTTAGGATAGGGAACTTGCAGTTCACTGGAATCATGGAGTAATTAACTCTCCCTTCATCTCTCTCATAAAGGTTTTGAGATGGTCCCACTCATCATCCTCATCCAATAAGGGCTGTTGTTGTTGTACCCCCTCCAAATACAAACATCTCTGCACAATTTACGCTTGCAAGATGCAAAAACATGTAGAAGACTCTTGATGGAGGATATTTCAGTGAGCCACCCCCAGATTTGTCAAGATATTTGAAGGTCTGCTTCAGCAGTGCTGTATAATGACGTTGGTGGCCTCTAGCTTTGATTTGTACAGAGCTATTCAAATGTAGAGGAGCTGTGCAGAGTTATCATCTGTCACACCTATGGAGGATATCCCCTGGCCCTCAGCAGGCATCCTATCACATTCCACATTCATTAGCACAGGATAAAAAAATTGTGACAGCACCATTGATCAGGTATTTTACATAAACTTGTATGATGCTGTGAGGTGATCAGCGATGACCTGGAAAATAGTGCAACAGTAACTTTTTACGAATACTCGTGGGTGGTGTTCTAGCCCCTGACAGCAACATAAACTTGGAGGTGTAGTGGACAGCGAAGTAGGTTATCTGAATATAATGCGGCCATGATCAGATGGGCTAATGGGCCAAGGAGTGGCAAATAGAGTTTAATTTCAATAAACGTGAAGTGTTACAATTTGAGGCAAACCAGGGTAGGATTTATACAGTTAATGGTAAGGCCCTGGAGAATGCTGCTGAAAAAAGAGACCTAGGGGTGCAAGTACATTGTTCCTTAAAAGTGGAGTCTCAGTTAGATAGGATGGTGAAGAATGCGTTTGACATGCTTGTCTTTATTGGTCAGTGCATAGATTATAGGAGTTGGGACACTGGTAAGGCCACTTTTAGAATACTGCATTCAATTCTGGCCTATCTGCTGTAGGAAAAATGTTGTTAAACTTGAAAGGGTTCAAAAAAGATTTTAAGGGATGTTGCCAGGATGAGAGGATTTGAGCAATAGGGAGAGGCTGAATAGACTGGGGCTTTTCTTCCTGGAGCGTCAGAGGCTAAGGGGTGACCTTATAGAGGTTTATAAAATTATGAGGGGCATGGATAGGGTGAATCGCCAAGGTTTTTTTCCTAAGCTAGGGGAGCCCAAAACTAGAGGGCCTAGGTTTAAAATGAGAGGGAAAAGATTTAAAAAGGACCTGAGGGGCAATCCTTTTACACAGAGAGTAGTGCATGTATGGAACGAGCTGCCAGAGAAGCTAGTGAAGGCTGGCACAATTATAACATTTAAAAGACATCTGAATGGGTTAAAAAATAGGAAGGGTTTAAGAGAGTAATGGGCCAAATGCTGGGAAAGGGGACTAGATCAATTTAGGATAGCTGATCAGTGCAAACGAGTTGGACCAAAGGGTCTGTTTCTGTGCTGTCTAACTCTACAACGGTATGTGCATTCAGTGACAGTCTGTATACATGAAAGCCAGGCACTACTGCAAATCTCCCAGCTCAACAGGGAAGGTGATGTTGTGGTCAACCTTGACTATCAGGGCATTAATGATCTGATTACTACCACTACCATGTACTCTTCAGACTGGAAGCTGAGTCTGATGTCGCTTGGAACAAATTGAAATGATCCATTGGCAAAGATGTTTAGGCTGTGATGACTTTGACTGGCAAAACAATTCAGAAGGCAGCAGATCCTATTTCAGGAGAGTCCAGAGGTCTGCAATGGCCTTCTTGGAGAAACATAGCCTTTTGTTCTCTGCATTTTGGATAGATCTCTTGGCCTGTATGTTGAATATGGCTTCAATTAAGCATTGCCCCTCAATGCTATCCACGAATAGACTCAGCTCCTCTTCCTCCATCTGTTCTTTCACTTTAATGAAACTGGCAATGACCCAAAATAGGGAGATGAAACTTCTGGAGGATAAATAAGGCAAAATAGTATTATGAAGGAGAGAGCTGGAACCTCTCCTGAAAATCCAAGTTGTGGAATAACACATCAATTCTGAGATCCACTTGGTATATTTTTAAGCACAGCTTCAGTAGCTCTGATGGGCCAACTACACGCAGCTTTACTGATGGTTTGGACTCTGGGTGGGACTTCTGCCACCCAGTAAAATCGTGTTGGTATCCTATTTGAACCTAATACAATTTGCATGTAGTTATAAGGCTCCTGTTTTGTCTTTGTCAGGTGTCTTGAAAGGGTCAGCAAACTATACGATTAAGGTAGCAGCAGGTTGTAGAGTACTGAGAAAGGAGCATTAAGTATAGTTTATCCAATGTCCTGTCCCAAATCTGTGGCAGTTTAAAGTTGGCCTTATGGAAATGGTTGCCAAGTCTCAATGTTAAAGGCAAGGTGTTGATCATGCAGGACTGAAATGGGCAGAAATTTCTTCAGTAAGAAGATTGTGAATCTTTAGAAATCTCTACTTCAGAGAGTTGTGGAAAATCCATCAATGAATATATTCAAGATAATTAAAGGCATTTTGATCTCTCAGAGAATCAGGGCATGCAAGAACAGTACAGCAGATGAGCAGTGAGTATGCTGAATGGAGGAACTGGCTAAAGGGGTTACTCTATCAATTTCCCCATTTTCCCTCCCCCTACCTTACCCCAGTCCCAAGCCTTCAACTCAGCACCATCCCCTTGACTGGTCCTACCTGTCCATTTTCCTTCCTTCCCACCCATCCGCTCCACCATCCCCTTCGATCTATCACTTGCAACCGCACTTCATCTACCAAACATATTCCCAGCTACCCTGCCCCCCCAGCCCCACCCCCACCCCCTCCCAATTACCCCTCAGTCCCCTGGCCCACAAGCCTCATTCCTGATGAAGGGCTTATCCCCGAAGCGTTGATTCTCCTGCTCCTCGGATGCTGCTTGACCTACTGCGCTTTTCCAGCACCACACTCTTGACTCCTATTTATACTTGTTATGTTAACACAATGTAAAAGATTGATGCCAGTTATGTGTTTAGTCATGTGCATCATCCTCTGATCTCATCAATTTGATATAGAACGCTGCATTAGATAATAGCTATGAAGTGGCACCCAGGTACATGTTAATACAAAAGATACCATATTACCAAAGGCTTTACAAGGTGCTGGCATAAGATGGCTAAAATATTTATGATAAGTAATACATTTTAACTAAATGTTTTAGTGCTTGCAGTTATTGCAACTGGTGAAATTATGCATAGTGTGAAAGCAGGTTTTCTATTATAGGAGAACAATCTGTAAAGGACAAAACAATTTTACAAAAAATGGGAAATGGATTCACACCTCATTGTAACTTATGAACCCCCAATGACAACATGTAGTTTCGAAATGTTCAACATTCTAACCATGTGATTCTGTTGAAAGTTTAAAAAATAACCCACTATACTGGAAATGCCAACTAATTGACATTTCTCAGTGACTGAAGCTATTACCTTTCAAGTGTCATGTTAACTAATTGTGAATACAAGTGTAAATTGCTGTTGTTAGTTTTGTGACAACAATTCAGAATGGCCTGATTTTCCTGCAAGCCCATTGCATATCAATAACCTTCACAACAAAGTATTGTTGTCCAACGTTTGCCTGGGATGAGGATTGATGAATGACTCCTTAAGTATACCAAGGAAACAACAAACATGGAAATGACTGCTTTTCAATTAACTAGAAAATCTGGCAGAAAGTCAAGAAGCAAAATGTACAAGTTAAGTAGCAGACCAGTATGCAGCATTTAAAATGGTACCTAGAACTCTATATACATGAAGGAAAATACTTGTCGTTAAAGACATATTCAAAACCAACACACTGACAGGAAAAGGAATATTATCCAGGATGTAGAAAGTAAAGCAAAACTGAAAATAGAGTAATTCAAATTATACTGTAACATAGTTCATGAAGGAGATGTGTCTAAATTGGAAAAAGGAATTTCCAGATATCAAATTGTATGATCTTAATCTCCTCTGTTCTCATGTTGATAACAAAACACAGGATAGGATAACACAGTAAATATATAAATAATTAGCCATAGACCTTATAGCACCATAAGTACCTCTCTCTATTAGAGAGAGAGATACACATTACTATTTGGGGAGCATCTGCAAATGTAGGAAAGGCAGGCCTCTACAACTCTCATTGTTAGTACTGGGATTGTACCTGCATTATTGATGTCATTCTGCATCTGCTCAGTTGACTTTTGCAATGTTCCATATATTTGCATACATAGAGTTTGCTCACTATAATCAGATTCATTGATTTGGCAAGGAGAGTTTGGAGAATGCTGGACCAGATAAATGTGTGCACATAAGAAGTGGTATGCATCATCCTATAAATATGCTTGTCCTTATTTTTTCATGAGATAAGGGATCTCATTAACAAGTCCATCATTTGTTCCTCGTCCCTGATTGTCCTTGAACTGAGTGGCCATTTTAACTGAAAATTACAAGTCATGTTACATGGAGTAATATATTGGTCATACCAGCAGATTGTGGCAGATTTCCTGATGAAGAGATGAATTTTTACAACAATCTATAGTAGATGTCATGGTCACCCAGAATTATTAAGTGAATTGAAATTCCACTAGCAGGATTTGAACCGATGTCCCCAGAGCATTAACCTGAATCTTGCAAATTGTTATGAAGATGTGGGTGTACTGTACCTTTAAGAAAGTTAAAAGCTAGCAGAACTGCCTGACAGCACCAAGTGTTCTGAACAAGGTATAATGTAACATGTGGTCCACTAGCTAATGTAGCTTGTCTGGAGACAAAAACAAATTTGAATTAGACCAATCGGTTTATATTATACCCCCCAAAAATACCAAATTCCAATCAAGATTGAGTTGAGTATATTGACAATGTTAAAAGCCAATGACACAAGCCGATACTTTGGGGGTATAAGACTAGGAAAAATTGAACAGTTGAAGGGAAAGCTACCCTGATGATGTAGGCTGCTAGTCAGAACTCTCTGAGAGGTACCTGTCCAGAGAAGGAGTTTATACAGAGAAAAACATCAACACAGACCTGGAGAGCAAATCTACAGAGGAAGATATAAAGAGAAGATTTGACAGCTTGGTGGTTTTGAAATTTGAATTTTTCAGTAAATCTTAGTCAGGGGTTTTAATGGACTAGGATAGAAGGGAAAGTATAAGATAGGTTAGAGGAAGGAGTTGTAAATAATTATTCTCTGTTAGTTAATTAATAGTTAGTTAGTTAATAATAGTTAATTATTCTCTGTTATACTTTAAGAAATAAAATTGTTAATTTTTACTTTAACCAGTTCTTGGCGTCTCAGATTTTCACAGATTACTGCATGGGATAAATCTTTGCTGTGTTGCTGGTTTGAATTAAGCAGGAGGGTTTAACCCTGTGTCGTAACAAAATACTAGTCTCCTTATTTATGTACATTGGTACACATATACATATGAATACTTAATTTCAAAACATGTTAACTGTATTAGAAAATAAATCCACTTAGTTCACAATATTTGATAGTTTGACTACTCATAAGGGCAGTATTTACTGAAAGCTAGGCAAAAGTGGGTACTGCAGATGCTGGAAATTAGAGTCAAGGTTAGAGTAGTGCTGGAAAAGCACAGCAGGACAGACAGCATCCGAGGAGCAGGAAAATCGACATTTAGGGCAAAAGCCCTTCATCAGGATTGAGAAGAAATGAAAGCCCCTCATTTCTGATGAAGGGCTTTTGCCCGAAACAATGATTTTCCTGCTCCTCGGATGCTGCCTGACCTGCTGTGCTTTTCCAGCACCACTCTAATCATTTACTGAAAGCTGCCAATTCACAGAATCTTCCATGATCAATTACCCAATAAAGAACATTAAGATGGGGCAGCATAGTGGCTAGTACTGCTGCCTCACAGCATCAGGGACCTGGGTTCAATTCTAGCCTCAGGTGACTGTCTGTGTGGAGTTTGCACATTCTCCCCGTGTCTGTGTAGATTTCCTCTGGGTGTTCCGGTTTCCTCCCAGATGTGTAGGTTAGGTGGATTGGTCATGCTAAATTGCCCATAGAGTTCAGGGATGTGTAGGTTAGGGGCATTAGTCAGGGGTAAATATAGGGTAGGGGGAATGGGTCTGGGCGGGTAACTCTTTGGAGGGTCAGTGTGTAGTTGTTGGGCTGAAGGGCCTGTTTCTACATTGTAGGGATTCTATGATGATGATATGCTACCTTATACAAAATCTCTATTTGGAACACTTAGCCAGGACAGGTTAGTTTAAACAGAGCTTAATTCAAGCAGCAAGATATTCTAACATGAGACTACATGTAAGCAGTGAGATGGAAAATTAAATGATATTAACCAGTTGACTTCCATATAATCACACACACACAAACATACAATACTGTAGGTAACAACTGCTGAGGGCCTTCAAACTCGAAGTCACAATCACGACCAGCTCCATCTCACTGGGTCAGCAGTTGCAGACAAGAATGAGGGAAGAATTCTCGAGCTTCACGCTGGCAACACTGTTATGCTGACATAGACCATTGGGCATTCTGAACAATTTGCTCCAGGACAGAGACATGAACCAGCAAAATCACAGCTGGTTTACCCTCGGTTAGCTCCGCACAAAACGTATCCTTTCTGAAATGAATTAGTCCACAGCAAAGGGGACACAGGGTAGTGAACAGGACTCCCTGTGATTAGCTAGAGAAAGCCGGTCTTCTGTATTCCCTACAGATATCGTCTGGCTTTGCATCCATTGATTAGTTCAATTCCCTCAATGGGGAAGCAATTCATAACAAGTCATCTCCACAGATGATACTGAGAAGGAGTTCATAAAGCAGCAACACACACACACACTCACACCACAAGCAATGGAAAACTGAATAAATTGAAGGTATCCTGCATTTTGTCACTTTTTCACTCTGTAAAAAGAGAAAGAGTCAGTTGTCCAAAGGCTAAACAAGTTGCTAATTTCCATGATATCCCTGGACAGTAGAGAACAATCTCAGCAACTCTAGTCCCTGCATGCAACTGAACTCTTTCCTTCCTGGGATCATCCTAACAATTCACTTCTGCACACTGTCTTAGACCTTGTCAACCTATCTGATGAGGTGATCGGAATTGGCCACAAAATACTCCAGCTTGGGCCTAACTAGTATGTAGCACCAACATCTTGCTTTTGTACTTAATATTGAGTTATAAAAGGCATATGATCATTGACTTTCAAACTCTTCTCACTATTTGGGCAGCGCGGTGGCACAGTGGTTAGCACTGCTACCTCACAGCACCAGAGACCTGGGTTCAATTCCCGCCTTAGGCAACTGTCTGTGTGGAGTTTGCATGTTCTGCGTGGGTTTGCTCTGGTTTTCTCCCACACTCCAAAAATGTGCAGGTCATGTGAATTGGCTATGCTAAGTTGCCCGTAGTGTTAGGGGAATGAGTGTGGGTGGGTTGCAGATCAGTGTGGACTTGTTGGGCCGAAGGGCCTGTTTCCACACTGTTAAGTAATCTAATCTATATCCTGTCGCCTTCAAAGAATTTTATTTGTGCCGTTCTAGATCCCCTGGATCTGCACCAATGTTAAAGTTCTTCGATTTAGCTTATATTGCCTTTCATCAACTTTACTGAAATAAATCACTTCACACTTCTGTGTTAAATTTCATTTGCCATGTGTCTACCCATTTCATCAGTTCAGTCTAGCTCCTCTTAAAGTCATTCACTATCACCCTTATTCTGTCTCTCCATCTCTCCTCCTAATAATAAGCAACCCAATCGCTCTCCATTCTCTGACATATTATCCCATTCTGTTGCATCCTCCCATCCCCAAACAGATAATCACTAGTAGCTTAGAAAATTCAATTAACTTTGCCAATTCAAAACTTCAAAGGTTTTACTTTCTTTCCTCCTCCATCTCTAATACCAATAATAATCAAAGCCCCATCTCTTAGTCAACACAGCTTATCTTAAGTTTTCAGATGTCTTGCCCCTATTTCTACTCTTCCTGAATTATAAGGCTTACAAGGATGTTGCCAGGGTTGGAGGATTAGAGCTCTGGGGAGAGGTTGAATAGGCTGGGACTGTTTTCCCTGGAGTGTCGGAAGCTGAGGAGGTGACCTTATAGAGGTTTATAAAATCATGAGGGGCATGGACTGGATAAATAGACAAGGTCTTTTCCCTGGGGTGGGGGAGTCCAGAACTAGAGGGCTTAGGTTTAGAGTGAGAGGGAAACGGGATAATAACAGACCTAAGGGGCAACTTGTTCATCTAGACGGTGGCACGTGTATGTGATGAGCTGCCAGAGGAAGTGGTGGAGATAGTACAATTGCAACATTTAAAAGGCAAATGAATTGGAAGAGTTTGGGGGGTTATGGACCGGGTGCTGGCAAGTGGGACGAGATCTGGTTGGGATATCTGGTTGGCATGGACGAGTTGGACCAAAGCGTCTGTTCTGGTGCTGTATATTATCAAATCAACAGTGGCAGTGAGCCTCCTCGGTGCAGATGACATGGCTCAGGCCTCTTGTTAACTACATGAACTGGTATTGAAATTGATCCACTCGCCACTTATCTCCACCCTCCATCTCAAGATCAATCCAGTTGTTACAAACGACCAACTAAGCAAATGATGATGTGAAAGTAAAACAAAAGTCTAATTAGAAACATTGACCCCCCCAATCTCAATTTTCACTCTGAACAACTACCATGAATACTTCAGACCAGGAGTAATGCAGACTGCAAGGCAATCCCGAGTAGAGCTTTTGGAAATGCTGACAGCTCTACTGAGATACTGGAGTCGGACAAGTCGGGGATCATCCCTAATTCTTTAGTTAGAAAAGACATTTGCTGCTTACAGGGCATCTCAGTGGATTGCTGATAAAGCAAAGACTGTCCTAACACAGTGGAACAGCCTTAGGCCACAGGTATACTGGATATTTCGATAGCTTTATGCATAATTTGTACAAAAAGAAAGTTTCTCGTAAAACATTAGGTCAATTTGGTATTGGCTTCTATATCTCAAAACAATATTATGGGAAATTATGGTTATAAGTAATGAAAAAAATAATAAAAATTCCTGTAGCAGGAACATTTTTATAATAATGTATTAGGATTTTATGAGTAAGATGAAAAGGAGTAATCTTGTTATAATTTGGTAGTCAACAGCAGAAATACTCAAAGGGGTTAAAGTAATAACACTTAAAGGATTCATTTAATAAAGCTTTGGAATTTAGTGTCATCAACTGAACCTTTAAGTATTGAGGTTCAATATTACTGTGAGTAAAAAAACATTTTGTACTTCAGGTGAAATTGGATTTTTGTCAAAATTGTCAATGCCTTATTTATAACTAGCTTTGAAGAAATACTTAGAGGCTCTGTCAGCAAGAGAATGAAAGCTGAAGGCTCTGTCTACTTTGTGCTATCCCCTACTTGCTTCACGTAGCGTTATTTCTACATCTTGATGACCAATTCCAGCTGTTGATACTATGAAATATTTCCAACAGATGCTTATATGTCTATGAGATTAAACAAAATCTGATTAGCCAAATCCCTTCTAGTAGCAAACAATTTTTGATTGTTCATTCAGAACCCTGATTTCAATACAAAATCTCAAAAAGGTGAAATTCTGATTAGTAACGCAAACTAATTTTTCTTTTCAACGATGAATGTTCTTAATAACAATGTTTAATGGATTTTTTTTCTTTGTTTTAAATGACTTTCAGAAGAGTATGCAGCAAAACAAGAATGTCAGAAAGACATGATGCCGGCAAGGTTTCTCGAGTGGCACAAGGAGAGGTCACACCCAAACCAGAATGGGGTTTAGAATAGTGTTCTTGGTTTTGTGAGATAGGCTAACTTGGGTCGATAGCATTAACTAGATGATCAGACACTTATTATGGTGTTGGCCATATCAAGTGTAAAGATTGCTTTATATTTTGAATAATTTGCAGACAGAGGAAAGATTTGCTGGAGAGAAAGTCTGGTGAGGTGTACAAATTCTGAAGATGGTTAACAATGTCAGAAAATTTAAAAGAATAGCAGGATATTTCAAGGGAATTTCTGCTGCTAAAAAGTGTGCTATTCACAACAGCACAGCAGGGACACATGGACTATATATGGGAGATGGTGGCTGAGTGGTAGAGTCGTGGGCAGGCTCCTGACCTGACCTTGTCAGCTCCATCCATTTTTACTTTCCTCTTCCTCTGCTTTTTTTTCTTACTTTAACCTTCCTTACCTTCTGTGGAAGCTCAGAGAGCTACAGGGTGTCCATGCACTACTTGCAGGTTTCTCCCCAGCGCCAGTGGAGGGAGTCGGGTTTGTGCTTCTGGCTGCGGGAGTGGGGGTGGGGGAAGGGAGGTGAGAGTGTGTTCCTGTTGGTGGGGGAGGGGTTGAGAGTGTGTTCCTGTTGGTGGGGGAGGGGTTGAGAGTGTGTTCCTGGTGGTGGGAGAGAGGGGGTGAGAGTGTGTTCCTGGTGGTGGGGGAGGGGGTGAGAGTGTGCTCCTGGTGGTGGGGGAACGGAGGTGAGAGTGTGTTCCTGGTGGTGGGAGAGGGAGGTGAGAGTGTGTTCCTGGTGGTGGGGGAGGGGGGTGAGAGTGTGTTCCTGGTGGTGGGGGAGGGGGGTGAGAGTGTGTTCCTGGTGTTGGGGGTGGGGGGTGGGGTGGGGTGAGAGTGTGTTCCTGGTGGCTGAGGAGGGGGTGAGAGTGTGTTCCTGGTGGTGGGGGAGGGGGGTGAGAGTGTGTTCCTGGTGGTGGGGGAGGGGGGTGAGAGTGTGTTCCTGGTGGTGGGAGAGGGAGGTGAGAGTGTGTTCCTGGTGGTGGGAGAGGGGGGTGAGAGTGTGTTCCTGGTGGTGGGAGAGGGGGGTGAGAGTGTGTTCCTGGTGGTGGGGGGGGGGGGGGGGGTGAGAGTGTGTTCCTGGTGGTGATGGGGGAGGTGAGAGTGTGTTCCTGGTGGCTGAGGAGGGGGTGAGAGTGTGTTCCTGGTGGTGGGGGAGGGGGGTGAGAGTGCGTTCCTGGTGGTGGGAGAGGGAGGTAAGAGTGTGCTCCTGGTGGTGGTTGTGGGGGGGTGAGAGTGTATTCCTGGTGGCGGGGGAGGGGTTGAGAGTGTGTTCCTGGTGGTGGGGGAAGGGGGTGAGAGTGTGCTCCTGGTGGTGGGGGAGGGAGGTGAGAGTGTGTTCCTGGTGGTGGGGGAGGGAGGTGAGAGTGTGTTCCTGATGGTGGGGGAGGGGGTGAGAGTGTGCTCCTGGTAGTGGTGGGGGGTGGTGAGAGTGTGTTCCTGTTGTTGGGGGGTGGGGGTGGGTGGTGAGAGTGTGTTCCTGGTGGTGGGGGGGGGGGTGTGGGTGGTGAGAGTGTGTTCCTGGTGGTGGGGGAGGAGGTTGAGAGCCCACTCCTAGTGGTGGGCTCTGTGGCTGTCTTGCTGAGATCGGCCCAGTGCAGACTCATCCTGACAGTGACGTTGGTAGAGACAAGATGGCAATGGGCAGCCCAGTGATGGGATTTGAGGTAGGTAGACTGCTCCCTGCTGGTGATGGTCTCTGTGTCAGGAGGAAGGGCCTAGATCCAGCCTGTGGCTAAATGCTTAAGAAGGACTGTAATGTTCAACTTTTAACCATATTTCTTTACTTTGTACCTAGGATGGCCTGGGAATGGTGACTGTGTGTGGTTAGATTCCTTACAGTGTGGAAACAGGCCCCTCGGCCCAACAAGTCCACACTGACTCTCCGAAGAGCAACTCACCCAGACCCATTCCCCTACATCTACCCCAGCACCTAACACTACGGGCAATTTAGCATGGCCAATTAACCTAACCTGCACATTTTTGGACTGTGGGAGGAAACCGGAGCACCGGGAGGGGACTCACACAGACACAGGGTGAATATACAAACTCCACACAGACAGTTGCCTGAGGCGGGAATTGACCCGGGTCCCTGATGCTTTGAGGCAGCAGTGCTAACCACTGTGCCACTGTGCGCTTTTCAGTGTACTCCTGTATCCCTGGACTTCAGTATACATCACAATAAAATCTAATTCACTAATTCAAAACATTGTTCCCTTTGTTGAAAAACCCATGAATGTTATGCACATTTGGCCCAACCTCAAGCAAAAATACAACTACCAGTTGTATATCAAAATGTCATTGGCTGAATTAATATGGTCATCCAGCTCTGTTGTACCAAATCTGTAAGAAATGTGCGAATAAAAGTTGCGAATCTTCTCCTGATCTGATGTAATTGCCCTTATTATGTATGTAGTGCCAGTTCATACACAGCAAGTCTTTTCAAATATACATTAGAACAATTACCAGGTACTTATTCAATTTCCTTGTTTGAAGGTGCAGCAGAAACTCATTGTTCTCCCTCAAATTGTGCTGTGTGGTTTTTTTGTGACAACGTGAATGGTGAAGCAGGGCTCCATTTCACATATTGTCTTAAACATGGCATCTCTGACAAAGCAGGATTTTCTCAGAATGTCACTGAAGTGTCAGTCTAGACTATCAGTTTGTTCTGCAATAAGAAACTGAAGAACTGTGCATGTTGTTCCGAGGAAGGATCATTACTGCTCCTCGGATGCTGCCTGAACTGCTGAGCTTTTCCAGCAATTTCTATTCCTGACCTGCAATAAGGTTTGAACTTAAGAATGTGATTCACAGCTAATGTTGCTGTCATTGAGCTAAACAGGCATTTAATGTCCCAGTGGTATCCAGTAATAGCTCATTCAGTGCCTTGAGCCATTATCCAGGAAACAAACTTCAATGCACAGCATTTCACAAAGTGTGCTTTATCTGACAAGAAAACAGAGGATGGATGGCACTTGAGAATACAACTGTACTCGGCACACTTGGTTATTGATCCTACTGTGAAACTCCTTATAGCAGAGCAAGGCATTGGTATGAAAACCTCAATAAATGTGAGCACATGGTCAAAAATGGTCAATATTCATCCATTGAGGTTATAGTGATTAATAACCCAATAAAACGGAACATAAAACAAACTTTTGCTATACATTCTATTGCAGTGGAGTGCAACAGAGTATGTTAATTTTTTTGGCTGTGTGAAGTTCATCCTTACAAAACTTTATGTCCGGCTGCTAGCTTTTCCTGTTATAAAGTTCCCAATTTACAATGGAAACTGTCTATGTAAACTTTCACGTTGCAACCAAAGCTTCTCACCAGTGATGCTGCTGTAGTGCACAGTTCTGCATCTCCTACCTTCTTCACTTCTACTGTAGAAATCTCCAATTCTTTGACAAACTCGATGAAGTTACATTTCGAAGTCAGTAAGAGCGGAAGACTGACAATACTGGATCAGTTATCTGTTATGCATGTTGTTTGATTAGTCCTTTAGGGCAACAAAATGGTTATTACTAACTTTGTATCCTTGCTACAGTTAAAAGCTA
The DNA here is from genome assembly GCF_047496795.1 of Chiloscyllium punctatum. Lineage (NCBI taxonomy): Eukaryota > Metazoa > Chordata > Chondrichthyes > Orectolobiformes > Hemiscylliidae > Chiloscyllium > Chiloscyllium punctatum. The sequence goes on from NC_092765.1 coordinate 31,360,926, forward strand.
ACCTCTACTTCTCATATTCCTGTAAGAATAGCACTATAACTATAAATTATCACATGAAATTAAAGATTAATATAAAGTAAGGACAAAATGTATCACTTTAAAATTAGGACTGATTATTCCCCTTCTATAACCCATGCCATTTGAAGATCAAGCCTGATCTTGACTCTTCTGTATAAAGCTGTAAGAGATTAACTACTACATAATAAAACTATTTCAAATTTAAATGAACAGCTGAAACTGCAAATAAAAATTGTCTTTTGATCTGTAGTAGAAGGCCGCTGACCTCAATATTGCAGCACTAAGTGGATGTAATGTTACAATAATGACAAACCTAATAAGAAGCATATATTAGCAAAATAATGCTTTGGTTATCCACATCATTGACATTGTTGCTTTGAAATAATATTTAAAATCTTAAAGTATTATTGTAGTATTTAACCAAGTATTGCCTATGCATTTAAAACATATACTATATAATCGTGTCTTACAAATATTAAACCATTGTCAATTGATGCATCGTAACATCTGCAGAAACAAACAGAAAGTAAATAGTTAAGTGAGCAAAGGTTTCATGGTCTGCAAAGCAGAAGGAGAGAATGTGGAACATACTTGTTGGGAACCACAATAAAGGTGTCATACAATATTTACCAAAAGAATCTTCAATCTTGATTTTAGTAGCAGGAGGAATGTAAACTCAAAATTGTTTCTTTAAACAATTGGAAACACAGAATTTCAATATTGTTGAAATGAGAGACGTATTGCCAAAGCTTTTCATCTTGCACTCATTAATGCAAGAATGCCAAATTTCAAATAATCACAACAGTTTATAAATGGTGGATGATAATTTTGATTGTTTGGAAATCTGATAGACTGCGATATTGTCATTAAGAAAGCAAATGGAAACTAAAGGTTCACCATGCTTCCAATTAATTCTAAAAAGGCACAAGGTTTGAACATATTCTTTATGTTTGTAGAGAATGGGTTCCAGTGCATGAATGTATATTGCTTCTAGCAAAAATAAACAAGCCAAGTTATGAGCTTGGATGATTATCTCAAATTGGTTGCTAGTGTAGCTGTTAGTAGAGTCATAGAGATGCATAACACCCTTTGGTCCAACTCATCCATGCTGACCGGATATCCTAACTTAATCTAGTCCCATTTGCCAGCATTTGGCCCATATCCCTCTAAACCCTTCCTATTCATATACCCATCCAAATTAAATTCAAGGAGGAATGCCCAGAGCTTAGAACCTAGGAAGCTGAAGGATGGTGTGATTAAAATTGGGGATATGCAAGAATTTGAAGAGCAAAGAGATTTGAAAAGCTTTTGAACTTGGGGAGACGACTGCCATAGTGAAGGTTTCGGCTGTGAAGGAACTTGAGGTGAAGTATGGGAACATAAAAATTGAGTTAGTGTCACTAGAAATACACATAAAAATATGAAAATATGTCACCATGGTTCTATGATCAAGCTGTGAATTCCACTGTTGAATTCTTGATGCTACTGTTCAAATCATGCAGCAGGAGCTCTTTTCTTCTACACTTCAATGTCTCAGCAGGGATACCATCTGCTTCAGAAGCCTTGTTGTTCTTGAGCTGGCAAATGGCCATCTCTATTTGGTGCTGCTGAACCCGTGCAATGTAGCATGCTGTAGCATGTGGTCAAGGATGCTCCAATCAATGACAGAACCCTGGTTAAGGAGTTCTCCAAAGTGCTTCCCCTTTCATTGCTTGATGGCTTCTTTATCACTCTATCCTTGGCCAGCAGTGTGGGGTAGCGCCTCGGGTGTTTGGTTCATAGGTGGCCTTGACAGCACATAAAAAACCCTGCAGAACTCCAGATCATTGTCAACATCTTTACGGAGGCCGATGAGAGCGTGGATCTCATCCTGAGCAGCCCCGAGCTGAAGGTCCTCCACCAACCTGGCCCAGCATTGAGGAGTGAACTCCTAATCATCAAGGTCCACAGGGAGGCCTTAGAGAACATTGGCCACTTCCAATAACCTGGGACTGTCATGTCAGCCAAAGAAGATATTGAAGACATGCAGCATCGCCTCCAGTGTGCTAGCACAGCCTTTGGCTGCCTGAGGAAAATGGTGTTTGAGGGCAAAATCAGACCCGAAAACAAGACCATGGTTTACAGATCTGTGATAGTCCCCACCCTCTTATATAGCTCTGAGACGTAGACTGTCTACAGCAGCCACCTCAACGCACTATAGCAGTACCAGAAATGTTGCCAGCACAAGATCTTGTGAATCCACTGGGAAGACAGACGTACCAACACGAGCCGTCCTTGAACAAGCCAACATCCCCAGCATGGAGACCTCCCCCCTTGATTGGCTGTAATGGGCTGGGCACATCATCCGCGTGACAGACACGAGACTCCCCAAGCAGGTGCTCTACTCCCAGATCCAGAATGGCAGGCGAGCCCCTAGGGAACAGAGGAAGTGCTTCAGAAATACCCTCAAAGCCTCACTGGTGAAGTGTGGCATTCCCACTGACACCTGGGAATCACTGGTCCAAGACTGTTCAAAGTGGAGGAGGAGCATCCAAGGCATCAAGCACCTTCAGGCTTGCCATCAGGATAAAGCGGAAGCCAGGTGAAAACAGCATGCTACCAAACCAACACCCCACCCACCCGTTCCTGTGACCCCCTTTACCTCAAAGGTAACAGAACCTGCAGTAGCCGCATCAGTTTGTACAGCCACCTACAGACTTACCCTGAAGGTGGAAGAGAGTCATCCTCATCTGCAAGGTGACTCACTTTACTCATGTTAGATTTTTCTTGACAACTATGTGCTCCATGAATAAATGTTCGAGAATTTGAGGAGGGTTGTATTGTTGCCAGTGGTGAGTTAAAGATTGTGCTTTTGCAATTTCAGGGTGAAAATTGGAACCCCGCTCCACTAAGAGAATTTGAAACTAAGTTTCCAGAGAGTTCCACACAGAAAAGAAAATAATTGCCTTTTGATTGGCTCGCAGGAATAATTAAATAATAATTCCCTAAATCACAAATATATTTCTTTATTCATGTACTCACAATCAAATGAATATCTATAAGTAAAATGGAAAAAGTGTTATCTGTTAACTTGTGAAGAGATTTGATTTTTGCTGGTCAGATCAAATATATAAAATTTAAGGAAAGATTTAGCTACTTTGTATTCTTTCTTTTTATTGTTGCAACACAACTTTCTTCTCCATGCCAAATGACACAGGCTGAGTTGTGGACTGTTTATAATCTTGATGCTATACCTGATCCCGAGGTGAGTTTCCATCCACCCAGCTGCAAACCTGTCCATTCTCAGTTCTCTATTAACACATTTTATGCCTTGCCCTATCTGTTGTGAAACTTGTATGACTTTATTACCTCCAACACACCTCTGCCCAGAATCCTGCATTCTACCCTCTCTAAACATGAGGTGTTCAAACTCGGCTGCCCATGGTTTAACTTGCACCAAATGACATTCACCTCTGTCCTTGCTGACCTGCATTGGGTCCCAATTAATCAATGTCTCAATTTAAAAGTTCTCATCCTTCTTTTTCAAACCATTCCATGTGGCTTATCTTTCAAATCTGTAACCTTCTCCAGCCCTATAGGTGCAACATCTCAGCATTACTTAAATTCTGGTCCCCAGACCATCCCTCATTTCATTTGTTATTGTCCTAGGCCTAAAGTACTGGGATTCCCTCTCTGACTCTCCCTCCTCCTTTACAATGCTCCTTGAAACCTGCTTCTTTGACCCACATTTTGGCCACCTGCTAATATGTAGTTAGAAAATCTGGAACCCTTTGAAGTATCTTGAAATGTTTTAAAGAAGGTAGTGGCACCATAAAAATACAGGTGACTTTTGTTGTTGATGCACTGTTAATAGTATGAGCACCAGCTGCATTACTTAACTGCTACAACTCATGCTCAAACCTAGGTCAAACTGTCCCAGATACAGGGAGTAGGTCAACAACTAAACACCAATAAGGTCAGTTAAGATGCACAGCCAGAGAGAGAAAAATAAAGTTGTTAGCTGGCCGTAAGTAAATAAGCAGCTGCAAACTTGTCACAGCAACTGACCCTTGAGTTCATGTCACTTCTACTGGTAATCATGATGAAGATAGACTGTATTAAGTCAAATTAAGTTAACTCATTAGTTTTGAGGGAGATGGTTATTTCCTAACATACAAGATTCCACTTCCTTTGCTTTCTTTTTAAAAAAATACAGATTAACTGATAATGCTAAATTTATCATAGTCTCTAACAATTTAATCACACTTAAATTTAAAAAAGTCATGTCACTCATAAAAAATGTCTTTGAAAGAAATGTTTTAAATATCCTTTTTAAGATTTTACCCCTGTTGCTTGCAGCAGTATGCAAGAGGTGAGTTGGAAATTCCTGAAGGATTAGCAACACTATCCAGGAAATGTCTCTTTTATGGAGATTAATTGGAAGGAGTTAGTTTCCTAATTTTTCTGAGGTCCCAAAGCAGAAAGTGGGCAGGATAGAAGGAGAGTCAACAGGGGGTTTGCGGTTTGGATTTGAGTGTTTGTCTTTCTAGTGACAGAAAATTAATTGAAAACCTTGGCTATCTCATCACAAGGCAGAACTAGGGCGATTTCCCTTTTTGGTGCTCTGAACACATGCTGCAAGCGTATGTCACCTACCCAAAGCCCATAATTTTACGACCAATAAAATTAATGGTCTGAAAATCATAGACTACGGGTGCACAAATTACTGCTACGTGCCCTGGCAGGCGCTGAGGACACTGAAGTGGAAAACGTTCTCTAATGGGAGATGAGAACAACTGGCTTTTATTTTTAAAACCTTCGATTCCCGGTTGTAATTGTGAATGAAGCAATAGTATTTACCTAGTGTGCAAGTTAATTACATTGGTGGCATGAAGAATTTAATAATATCCATTTAGCAAAGAACCAGGCTCTGAGGTTGACATTTGAGCTGCATATTAGTTGATTTGCTGTGTTCTATATATTCACTCCTGCCTCACTTGGAATGTAGAACAACAGCACCAGTTTTCCTTGTCGAAATTGCTGTCTTATCCTGACAGCTGATTTGTAGACCCAAAAGTTAAAGAAGTGTAAAGTACCTTCAAAGACTAGACTATGCTAACTCAATGTACCCTGCGATTCAGTGAGATAGTTCACTGCTTGTTAGAAATGCAAGCTGATCATAATTGAGTCAGTCCTTTTCTAATATTCCATTGTACACTGAACATTATGAATAAGAAAAAAATTCACAACATCTTTGTAAAAATATTTCAAAGATGCTAATTGGATTCTAACTATGGTATGAAACACAAAAAAAACAATCAAAATATACTGGATCCTCGCAGTCACTTCAGGCTATTTATATGCTAATAGTATTCCCTGAGCTTAACAAATTGCCTAAAGCCTGATACTGCCACTAATGATCAGTACTTTATAACTCTTTGAGATCAAATAGAAGTAATTGTTGAAGAAAACAATCCCATTCCTTTCAGTTAAAATGCAATTATCTGTTATTAAGTGTCTGCTAAACTGCGGGACACGTTGTGCCATTGATGAATAACACTGACAGTTAAATGCTGCATTGATCAGTACCTCATTCCTTTGTGCAAAGACATTTTGTAAAATAAATGCCTCACACTTTACTTTAAATATTTACCAATTCTACTTTTAAATAGAGGATGTGCCACAACTCAAGCGAATCAAACTCCTATCTCCATAAGTGAGGTTGATTGGGTGATTAATGAGTGACAAAGTCACCAGTGTGTTATGGTCAAAAACTCAAGAGAATTTGTAAACTGCTCCATAAAACCTCTTTGTCTTTGTGATTCCATATTGCAAGTTGCATTTCTGTTGAATTTCTTCAAATATTATTAGGAATAATTCAGTTTTACTATTATTTTTAAAATCAAATGTTGAATTTAGAATATGACTTGTTCCTTCATTTTTTTTACTTAATCATAATATAACTGTCGAATCTACAGTGATTCCTCAAATGATCAGCACAAACAAGTTGATTCCCTTCTGACACAAAAGCGCCAACATAATTCAATAGATAGAAATGCTAGTTTAGCTGAGTTTTGACTGGGATGGGTACTGTCCCAAAAGTTTCATTGTTGCTAATGAGAATTCATTGAAAAGCATTGACACATCATTTAACACAGAAACAGAGAAGAAAGAAAACAATGTCATTTTTTGATTCTGATTTGCTCAATGTGCCACTGGGTTCTTACCCACATTTAACACACACATACACACTTAACCACTGCCTCACCACACTTAACTACTGCTGCATGCATTATACATTGAACAGAGCTTAGATGATGCAGAATTGGAATCTAAGGTGCTGTTAGTAAAGGTGTGATTCTTCACTCTTCAAATATTTCTCCCATACTGAATAAATTGTGCAAGATGGACAATTTCAGATCAAACTATTAACATTGGAAGGATGAGATTTTGATTAGAACAAGTTGCATTTCAGGAAAAAATGACATGGCTCAGAGATTCCTGAGCATTTTTGTGTCTAGTTGTGTTCCAACTAAGTTCTTGGTTAAATTTGACATTATTTGAAACTCGGCATCACATAGCAACAAAAACAGAACTGGTATAGTTTGATTATAATAACACAGTAGCCAGCTATTAGCTGATTTATCCACTAATTATGAGACCCCTGACAAATGTCTGCAGTCGGTGACATTCAATTAATCCCTGGTTATTTGCAGCCTGAATAGCCTAGCGGCTGCAACAGCATGCCTGAGCCCTTTGGAACAACCTATTTAAGCCCAATCACCTCCCTCTTAACTGAAAAGTAATATGCAGCACTTGATGCAGGCCTGAGCCCCCAGGGTGTCATTTATCAAGCAGTAATAGAAGGTCTGAATGAATGATAACCACCCATCTATGGGAGCTTGGATGTTGTTGTGAATATGAAAATGTTGCTGCTTGAGCTAACTGCTTGATATGCTGTTCATGAGCGTACTACCTAAAGACATAAACATTGACTAGAAATCCCTCTGATCCATTTTCTAACATTTTCTAATTGGGGATGTAAGCTTTTCATGAAACTGCGTTTTGCTGTTGCAAACTGATCATTGCTCTGACTTTACTTCGGGATGGGATTTGGGGATAGACGGATGGATTCGGGATGAGGAGGGAAAGGGTGTTAATTCCCAGGACGCATTTGAATGCTCCAACATGATTCCACAGGGTGAAAGAAACTGACTGTGGAACTAGGAGGCAGAATGTGAAGTTTCTGAGGATCCACGTAAACACAGCCATCAACAAATTCTGTGAAGAAAGGGGATTATGGGACTCAGTTATGTTTGCACCTTGACATGGGAGAAGGGAGGACGGTGCAAAGGAGATCTGAGATATTGTTTAGAGTTAAGAGCTAAGACCTTGCCTACTGTCATCACAAAGCCCCCTCAACAAGTTTTTTTTTTAAATAGCGCCAAGTCTCCTATTGCCAGAATGAATTCTCTGGCAGACTGTAAAGAGATTATTTGGCCCACGTTTGAAGAGAAGTGCATGTCTTGGTGATGTCATTCAAACCAGGTACCTACTTTAAATGGTGAAGGATACAAACAAGATTCAAATTGGGTAGATAAATCAAATAAAAGCAAAGTACTGCAAATGTTGGAGATTTGAAATAAAAACAGAAAACATTAGAGAAAGAAACAGTTAACATTTCAAGTCCAATATGATTCATCTTCAGAACTGAAGTGGGTTGAAAAAGGATGTTTTTTTCTGATGTTGACAAAGTGGGAAAGAGGAGATGGTGAGGGTGCCCAGAGCAAAAGACAATGAATGTGCTCACAATAATAAAGATATAGCTAAGAATAGGTGTTAATAGCATGTGTAAATATTCGAAAATCGATCAGCTTTGCTCACAGCAAACTATATAAACAAGACATTGTAGGGAGGAAGGGATATGATTGAAATGGATGGCCATGTTAATGGTCTGAAATTGTTGAACTCAGTGTTGAGTCCTAAAGCTGTCAAGTGCTAAATAAGGTACTATTCCTCCGGCTTACATTGAGCTTCACTAGAACATTGCAGCAGGCCAAGGACAGAAATATTAGTTGGTGTATTGAATTGGCAATCAGCTGTAAGACCAGGTTATTCTTACAAAAGAACAGAGGTGGTTCCACCAGATAGTCGCCCAATCTGCATTTGGTCTGACTAATTTGGGCAGCATGGTGGCACAGTGGTTAGCACTGCTGCCTCACAGTACCAGAGACCCGGGTTCAATTCCCACCTTGGGCAACTGTCTGTGTGGAATTTGCACATTCTCACCGTGTCTGTTTCCTCCAGGTGTTCCAGTTTCCTCCTACAGTCCAAAAATGTGCAGGTTAGGTGAATTGGCCATGCTAAATTGCCTGTCATGTTAGGTGAAGGGGTAAATGTAGGGGAATGGGTCTGGGTGGGTTGCTCTTCGGAGGGTCAGTGTGGACTTTTGGGCTGAAGGGCCTGTTTCCAAACTGTAAGTAATCTATTCTAATCTAATGTAGAGAGACTGCATTGTGAGCAACGAGCACAGTGGACTAGGTCAAAATCTTATTTAGGAATGGTTACCAGACTGAGTGGTGCTGGAAGAGCACAGCAGTTCAGGCAGCATCTAAGGAGCAGCGAAATCAACGTTTCAGGTAAAAGCCCTTCATCAGGAATAAAGGCAGAGAGCCTGAAGCGTGGAGAGATAAGCTAGAGGAGGGTGGGGGTGGGGAGAAAGTAGCATAGAGTACAATAGGTGAGTGGGGGAGGGGATGAAGGTGATAGGGTAAAAACAATGACTGCAGATGCTGAAAACCAAATACTGGGTCACTGCCTTTATTCCTGATAAAGGGCTTTTGCCCGAAACGTCGATTTCGCTGCTCGTTGGATGCTGCCTGAACTGCTGTGCTCTTCCAGCACCACTAATCCAGATGAAGGTGATAGGTCAGGGAGGAGAGGGTGGAGTGGATAGGTGGAAAAGGAGATAGGCAGGTAGGACAAGTCCGGACAAGTCATGGGGACAGTGCTGAGCTGAAAGTTTGGAACTAGGGTGAGGTGGGAGAAAGGGAAATGAGGAAACTGTTGAAGTCCACATTGATGCCCTGAGGTTGAAATGTTCCGAGGCGGAAGATGAGGCGTTCTTCCTCCAGGCGTCTGGTGGTGAGGGAGCGGCGGTGATGGAGGTCCAGGACCTCCATGTCCTCGGCAGAGTGGGAGGGTGAGTTGAAATGTTGACCTGGGGCGTGCAGTGAGAGAGGGACTCACTGAAATCCTTGTAGAGGGAGGAAGATAGCTTCTTCAAGGAAGACATCCTTGTCAGAGGATTCGCAGTAGATTAAAATCTTCTAGGAGAAAGTGAGGACTGCAGATGCTGGAATTCAGAGCTGAAAATGTGTTGCTGGAAAAGCGCAGCAGGTCAGGCAGCATCCAAGGAGCAGGAGAATCGACGTTTCAGGCATAAGCCCTTCTTCAGGAATGAGTCCTCATTCCTGAAGAAGTGCTCAGGCCTGAAATGTCGATTCTCCTGCTCCTTGGATGCTGCCTGACCTGCTGCGCTTTTCCAGCAACATATTTTCAGCTCTGATCTCCAGCATCTGCAGTCCCCACTTTCTCCTTTTATAACTGTTGGCCTAACTTTAACTCCTTTAAGTCATGTCCTTATCCTTTCTGATACTGGAGGCCTGTATTCCACCCTTTTAATTGAAGCAGCCCCTCCTGGGATAGACAAAACCTCAGGTGACCCCTATCAGGCTTCTGAGCCCCTCTTGGTTCATGGTGTCTGTGCTGCTTCCCATTGGCTGAGTTCAATCTGATTCATTCTAATCCACATGGGTTTTACTTGCCTGTAGGGCTGTGGAAATTCCTCTAGTTTGTAGTTGTTTTGGCACTAATTGTTAGCATTTTCCAACCTTTCAAATGTCTCTGTGCCATCTTTTTCCATTTGAGAGTTATATTTCACTTCCAGCCAAATTGTTCTCCAATGAACTATTTATGCCTGACATTGGCAAGCTTGGGACCACTTTCATGAACAACATAACTCTCAAAGTAAACTTTAACCAGCAACACCCTTTCACTCATTCCTGTGTACTCTTTTATCAGGACATTGGAATTTCACTTCCTTTCAGGTCGATAATCTTCCATTTTCCCCAATGGTCCATGAGTGCCTTGTTTCTTGGAGAATGACTGTTTCTCTCTCTGTTTAAAGCAGTCATCACTATTTCTTTGAAGACAAATTACTGTCAGATCTCCTGGCCAAAATGCCATGCCTCAGCAGATACTGACCACTGTTAATGGTACAGACCGTAGTTTTGCACTTAAGCTTCATGGTGCACCAGAACCAATCATTTTCCTTCATGTACCTTGGCTTCATACAGTGGAAGCACTTGAGGCAGATTCCCAGATCTCTCCCACCCAAATCCCTCCTTTTAATATCAGGGACAATTCCACATTATCTGGCTTTCCTTTTCTCTCCAGCTTGTCTCAGGGGTAGTTACCTTTCTCTTACCTCTCTCTGGTCTATGAAACTTCCCAGACCACAGCTTACCTGAAATTTTTTATGGGTCTATGTTTTAGTCAGGTTTTGCCTATGAAGGCCCTGCTGCCACCATATTCTATACACATCCAGATTGTAAAGGGTATTGAGTTTTATTACTCCTTGGGGAAAGCTATTTCGAAAAGGCTTTTGTAGATGACCTTTGTTTTAGGCTCTCACATTCACCATTCAAAGTGAGCTGCTTAAGCCATTCAAATTCCCAGTATAATTGATCAGTCTTTGTTTTATTCATTTATGGGATGTGGGTGGCTAGCATGTATTGCTTGTCCTTAGTTACCCTTTGAGAAGGTAGTGACAACTTATATCCTTAAGGCCTGTCCAACATCTACATGGCACAAGTCAGGATTGCGGTTGACTACTCCCCAATTGCGTGCTTGGGTGCAGCTCCAACAACAGTCAGGAAGCTTGACACCATCTAGGACAAAGCAGGCCACTTGATTAGCACCACATCCATAAGCATCCTGTAACCCCACCACTGATGTTCCAAAGCAATAGTATGTGCTATCCACAAGATCCACATGCTGTAGTTTGGCCATAATGCGCGAAGGGAGGGAGTTCCAGGATTTCTTTTTCTGGAGCTCTCTCTTTTTTTTCTGCTGGAATTCTAATTATAGGAATTAAATAAAGGAAAGATATTGTGAAACTTGAAAGGGTTCAAAAAAGATTTACAAGGATGTTGCCAGGGTTGGAGGGTTGGAGCTTCAAGAAGAGGCTGAACAGGCTGGGGCTGTTTTCCCTGGAGCGTCGGAGGCTGAGGGGTGACCTTATAGAGGTTTATAAAGCATGAGGGGAATGGATTGGGTGACTACACAAGGTTTTTTTGCTGGGGTGGGAGAGTCCAGAATTAGAGGGCATAGGTTTTAGGCGAGAGGGGAAACGATTTAAAAGGGAATTAAGGGGCAACGTTTTCATGCAGAGGGTGGTGTGTGCACAGAATGAGCTACCAGAAGAAGTGGTGGAGGCTGGTACAATTACAACATTTAAAAGACATCTGGATGAGTATATGAATAGGAAGGGTTTGGAGGGATATGGGCCAGATACTGGCAAACGGGATGGATTATTTTAGGATATCTGGTTAGCATGGACGAGTTGGACTGAAGGGTCTGTTTCCGTGCTGTACATCTCTATGACTCTGTGACACTATGACTCTAACTTTAGTCTCTTTCACTGCTGTTTTAATTTATCTGTTTCACTATTCTCAATTTCTACCTCTCAATATTGTGTCATTTTGCAATTTTTGCATTTATGTAGAATATGTCTCTAAGTACCTAGCTACCTGTTCGAATTTTTAGAAGAACAATGCCTTTCATTTTTAGAAGTTACCTTGTTTTGTTCTATAAAAGCATTAACATCAAAGGTAGACACTTTCGAACTTTGATATTATAGACCCAAGAAAACCTATTTGTATTGTTTTTGCATAGATTTTGAAGGAACATTTTATTTTACCTACTTCAATTCTTTTGTTAGTCTTTTGAAATGTGCAATTAAGTCCTAATTTCTGCTCATTACTGATGAAGGGCTTTTGCCTGAAGCAGCGATTTTCCTGCTCCTCAGATGCTGCCTGACCTGCTGTGCTTTTCCAGCATCACTCTAATCTTGACTCTGATCTCCAGCATCTGCAGTCCTCACTTTCTCCTAATTTTTTATGACTAGGTGATGAGGAGTGAATCGGCTTCCCTCTTTTTAACTCACATTGTTAGTTGCAGAAACATATTTTACATTATTTTTAGCACACAGCTATGTCACACTTCAATTAAAATGTAGTTCACAATCTCAGAAGGAAGGAAACAATTACGAGGTGCTTATGGGCGAGAGAACAAATAATGTTATGACTTACTAACTCTGAGAAAAATAGTAAACTGCAATATCAAGTAGATATCCAAGCACAGCTATAAAGTTTAAAATAGAACATCTATTTCAAAATGCATGTCAAGAATATGATGTTAGCAAAGTTCAAAATCTCTGAATTGTTATGTTTAAACTGAGATCACTGTTGCTTATTTGCTGACTTGATTGATCACTATTTGGAGATGCTGGTGTTGGACTGGGCTGTACAAAGTTATAAATCCCATGACACCAGGTTATAGTCCAACAGGTTTAATTGGGAGCACTAACTTTCGGAGTGCTCCCTGATGAAGGAGTGTCGTTCCGAAAGCTAGTGCTTCCGATGAAACCTGTTGGACTATAACTTGGTGTCGTGTGATTTTTAACTTTGATTGATCACTGATAGCAATGTTTCTTGCTACCATTGAGTCCTTGGTGAATGGACGTTTCTCCAATCAGCTCTTTACTAGGCATTATCTTCAGAGAGGCTGGGAGAAAATTGAAGGGAGGGAGAGCGTTCCCGTTTTGCTGCTGTAAATCCATTATTTTTCATGTGTTCTGCCTAGACACTTGCCTGAAATAATATATTTGTGAATTCCAGAGTCTGGCTACATTGCTTATTTTTCCAAACTGGATTATCCTTAATCTAAAACTTTAGGCCAGGAGATACAGATTTTGCTTTCAGTCATTTTGCTGATAAGTTAATTGCAATTCAGATGATTCTTGTTTATTGATGGTTTAATGAGCTCGATAAACCTATGATCAGACCCTACAGCCACCTTCAGTGATATTTCCTTTTTAAAAAACATTTTAGTCATGAAAAGTCCCAGATATTAAAATCAGATGATGGAAAACTGAAAATTAATAGTTCATTTTTGGCATTATCATAACAGGGTTTGAAAGCACCAAAGTTAAAGAAAAGGCACAAATCAATGAGCTAATGGTTTAATCATTTATAGGAAAGAATATTAATTTTAATGTAGTAGGGATACTAGAAACCGAGACAATATTTATGTGACAAAAATACTTTCCTTTATTTTTCCTTTCTGGCCTTCTTTTCACCACAGAAAATGGATTTTAATTTTGTTTTGTTACATTGTTGCCATGTATAGATCCAGGGTTACAGTTGTAACTGTAATTTTTTGTTTAATGCATATATGACTAAAGATTGTAAAAGTTGAAAGATCATTTGGTAACCTGGAGTCATACATTGTGATTCAGCAGACTAAGGGTTAAACCTTTTAACAAATGTTCTTTTCGAATACAGTTTCCTGAAACAATTATTGGTTATGACCTATCGAAAAGTGTTTTGACTTTTCCCACCTTTACCTTTTAGTAACTATGGCAACTAAAGACTGGCCTAAGAAAGAATAAATTCTGTCAGAGTGGATAATGAAGAAACAAGTGATCAGATTGAGAGGAAACAGTTTTTTTCTTTAACCCACTGCAATCCTTGAGTAAACCAGGTTGTGTCCATTTATTTTAATGTTTTACTGTCTGTATTAAAATAGCAGACAGAGTAGGGTCATTAGAATGCATGACATGATTATCTGTTCTTACTGCCAACTAGTTTAAATACTATTGACCATTGAAATTTCAGGCATGCAGTCTATGTTACTTAAACCGTACCGAGAAGTTAAAAGAAAACGTTGTGACAATTTTAAAAGAAAAATCTATTTCTTTGTCACTGTTGAGAAGTGCAGAGAGCAGCTGGAATTGGCTTTGGAACGTTCACCTGCTTAAATGTTGTGAAACAGATAAGGAAAGATACTGTTAACAACTTCTGATTCATAAAGGCCGTGTCAGAAGGAAAGGTTGATTTAATGAAATCAATAGGAGGAAGGGCAAGGCACATGCAGGACCTAACGTAAATTAAAAACACTGAAATTTTGTCGGCTGAGCATCGGGACGGGGGCAGAAAGTTAGTATGGGTAATAGTTACAGAAGAATCTGTTAAGAAATTAATGATTTTATGAGCCAAATGTTTAATTTGCACACCATGGCCTATTATTTTAGTGGAGATGTTTACATTGTTAAGAACAGTGGGCAGATGATTATTCTACAAATATGTTTTTTTTTGTTAATATAGCTATTTGTAACTGTGATGTAAGGTAATGTATAAAAATCCACAAAGTGGGATCTCTGAAAGAGAGAAAAGTCAGTTCTTTGGTAAAAATGATTAAAATTGGAGGGATGGAGGGAGGCAAATTTTCAAGTAGGGTAATAGGGAAATCTCTGGCAATACAGACCAGTCAGTCTTATGTCTGTGGTCAGCAAGGTTCTGGAAAGAATTCTGAGGGACAGGATTTATGACTCTTTGGAAAATTATACTGTGATTAAAAACAATCAGCATGGCTTTGTGAGAGGCAGATCGTGCCTCATAAATCTTACTGTGTTCTTTGAGGAGGTGATGAGACAGGTTGACGAAAGTTGGGCAGTGAATGTGGTGTATATGGACTTCAGCAAGGCATTTGATAAGGTTCCTCATGGTAGGCTCGTTCATAAAGTCAGGAGGTATAGGATACAGGGAGAGTTGGCTATCTGGATTCAGAATTGGTTGGCTGACAGAAGGCAGAGAGTGGTTGTAGATGGAAGGTATTCTGCCTGGAGGACAGTAGTGAGTGATGTCCCGTAGGGCTCTGTTCTTGGGTCTCTGCTCTTTGTAGTTTTTATAAATGACTTGGATGAGGAGGTTGAGGGGTGAGTTAGTAAATTTGCTGATGACACAAAGGTTGGAGGTGCCATTGATAGTACTGAGGGCTATTGCAGGCTGCAGTGTGACATTGACAAGATGCAGAGCTGGGCTGAGAAATGGCAGGTGGAGTTCCACCTGGATAAATGTGAAGTGATTCACTTTGGATGATTGAACTTGAATGCTGAATATAGCATTCAAGACAGGATTCTTGGCAGTGTGGAGGAACAGCGGGATCTTGATGTTCAAGTGCATAGCTCCCTCAAAGTTGCCACCCAAGTGGATAGGGTTGTTAAGAAAGCATATGGTGTTTTGGCTTTCATTAACATTGGTTTTGCTGCAGCTCTACAAACCCCTGGTGCGACCCAGTTCTGGTCACCCTATTATAGGAAAAATGCGGAGGCTTTGGAGAGGGTGCAAATAAAGTTTACCAGGATGCTGCCTGGAATGGAGGGCTTGTCTTACAAAGAGAAGTTAACTAAGCTCAGACTTTTCTCTCTGGAGAGAAGGAGGAAGAGAGGTGACCTGGTTGAGGTAAACAAGATAATGAGAGGCATGGATAGAGTCGATAGCCAGAGACCTTTCCCCAGGGCAGGATTGACTGCTATGAGGGGTCATAGTTTTAAGGTGTTAGGAGGGAGGTATAGAGGAGACGTCAGAGGTAGGTTCTTTACGCAGAGAGTTGTGAACGCATGGAATGCATTGCCAACGATGGTGGTGGAAGCAGAGTCATTACAGACATTTAAGTGACTGCTGGACATGCACATGGACAGCAGTGAATTGAGGATTGTGTAGGTTAGGTTATTTTATTTTACATTAGGGTTAATCGACGGCACAACATTGTAGGCCGAAGGACCTGTTCTGTGCTGTACTTTTCCATGTCCTATGTTTAAAATCAGAAGTCACCAGCACAGATCAGATTGTGGGCATTTGCACAAATAGGGCTAAGGTCTATCTGCCCTTCTTATTGGATGGCTTAATGGTTGTCAAAAGCATGGCCTGCCCACTCCCATTGCCATGGAAGCAATGGAAACCATGCGAATTTTACACTGCCTCATGATAATGATTTTAATGTTCAGCCTTGTACAAAACATGCTGCTGGACAATTGCATGACATTTTCTTTTTAAGTGCAGAAAAATACAGAGGATGCTTGATCTAGAGGAAATCCAACTTCTTGCTCTAACCAGAAGATATTTTTGTACTTATCAAGATTTAGGATAGTAATTTTTCTCTTTGGACTGGCGTGGGCACTGACGAGAAAGTTGAAAATATTGCGAGAATGAAAAGAAAATCAGAATCATGTGTCAAGAAAAAATTTCCAATTTTCCCTTAAGCCTTTAAACAGAATGTTCAGAACCATAATATTGAATGGAGATTATTTTCTTGCATTTGCATCTCATTATTAGACCAATTTGCCTTATACCAATGCCACTTCCAACTCTCCTCTCCTTCCCCAGGAAATAAGATGTCACAAGCTCTGTGGGGTTGGCACGGTGGCTGCCTCACAGTGCCAGGGACCCACATTCAATTCCAGCCTCGGGCGACTGTCTGTGTGGAGTTTGCATATTCTCCCTGTATCTGCATGGGTTTCCCCCGGGTGTTCTGGTTTCCTCCCATGTGCAGGCTAGGTGGATTGGCCATGCTAAATGCTTGGGCTGTGTAGGTTAAGTGCATTAGTCAGGAGTAAATGAAGGGTCGTGGAATGGGTCTGGGAGGATTACTCTTCAGAGGGTCAGTGTGGACTTGTTGCGTCGAATGGTCTGTTTCCACGCTGTAGGGATTCTATGATTGTTAGCTCCTGAGGGAGAAGTCAGTGAGTTGATGACTGCAGCTCACTGGTTGCTTTCCCCAACCTTCATTCCATCTCTATCTTCACTACCCTATCCCTGCAATCACCATGGACACTATCCTCCTTGAACCCTTGTCTATGCGAGTTGGCAATGGCAAGCCACCAGCCACACATTATTATAGCCATCCCCAGTGCAACTCTCATTATCTTTTCAGTACTTGATCTTGGAGTTCAGGGCCATCTATGACCTGCAGGTTTCTACCCGATCAGGGATATAGATGGATCTTCTGCATCTAAGCAGAATGCATGTGATGGCTTAGTTTTATTAGTACTAATCCACTTTGGGTTTATTTGAAGGCTAGCAGCCTGTGTGCTTTATATTGCTTATTAGCTCAGAAGGAGAGGACAATAGTTTGTGAAGATTAGGACAACTGAACAGTGAAGGAGATGGATATGTCTTTGTACTCCATTGTGTGATGCCTGAATATCAGACCTTTGTAGCAGCTAATGTACAAACATGCTGGCTGTGCTTCAAGCCATTTCTGAAAGCCAAAGGGGGCAATCCTTAGAGACATCAAAGATAATATTCCTGATGAAGGGCATATGCCGGAAATGTCGACTCTCCTGCTCCTCGGATGATGCCTGACCTGCTGTGCTTTTCCAGCATCACACTTTTTAACAAGGATAACTATGGTCAATCAGGGCATCCCACCACAGTTAGTCAAGAGGCTCATTCAATTCCTGTCCGGGGATTGGCCATTGACAGTCAGGTGCTTGTTCTCACCAGAGTCTGGAGATCCATGTCTTTACATTCCAGGGATTGGGCGGCAGTCAGTCCTGCAGGCTAGCTGCAAGCAGCCCAGGGATTACAGGTAGGTCAGTGTTGAGGCTGTAGAAGGAGCAATGCAGGGGGTTACAGGCAGGTCAAGGTTGGGGCTGTGGAGGCAATGGTTCAGCGGTTACAGGTAGGTCAGTGTGGGGCTATGGAGACAGCAGCGCAAGGGTTACAGGTAGGTCAGTGTGGGGGCTGTGGAGACAGCAGTGCAGGGGTTACAGGTGGGTCAGTGTGGGGGTGTAGAGGGAGCAGTGCAGGGGTTACAGGTGGGTCAGTGTGGGGGCTGTAGAGGGTGCAGTGCAGGGGTTGCAGGTGGGTCAGTGTGGGGGCTGTAGAGGGTGCAGTGCAGGGGTTGCAGGTAGGTCAGTGTGGGGGTGTAGACGGAGCAGTGCAGGGGTTATAGGTGGGTCAGTGTGGGGGCTGTAGAGGGAGCAGTGCAGGGGTCACATGTGGGTCAGTGTGATGCTGTAGAGGGAGCAGTGAAGGGATTACAGGTAGGTCAGTGTGGGGACTGTAGAGAGAGCAGTGCAGGGGTCATAGGTAGGTCAGTGTGGGGGTGTAGACGGAGCAGTGCAGGGGTCACATGTGGGTCAGTGTGATGCTGTAGAGGGAGCAGTGAAGGGATTACAGGTAGGTCAGTGTGGGGATGTAGAGGCAGCAGTGCAGGGGTTACAGGTGGGTCAGTGTGGGGGCTGTAGAGGGAGCAATGCAGGGGTTTACAGGTGGCTCAGTGTGGGGGCTGTAGAGGGAGCAGTGCAGGGGTTTACAGGTGGGTCAGTGTGGGGGCTGTAGAGGGAGCAGTGCAGGGGTTTACAGGTGGGTCAGTGTGGGGGCTGTAGAGGAAGCAGTGCAGGGATGATGGGTGCGTCAGTGTGGGGCTGTAGAGGGAGCAGTGCAGGGATTACAGGTGGGTCAGTGTGGGGACTGTATACGCAGCAGTGCATTGGTTACAGGTGGGTTAGTGTGGGATGTGTGGAGACAGCAGTGCAGGGATTAGAGGTAGGTCAGTGTGAGGCTATAGTGGGAGCAGTGCAGGGGTTACATGTGGGTCAGAGTGGGGCTGTAGAGAGAGCAGTGCAAGGGTTACAGGTCGGTCAGTGTGGGGGCTGTAGAGGGAACAGTGCAAGGATTACAGGTAGGTCAGTTTTGGACTGTAGTGGGAGCAGTGCAGGGATTACAGGTAGGTCAGTGTGGGTCTGTAGAGGGAGCAGTGCAGGGGTTACAGGTGGGTCAGTGTGGGGACTGTAGAGGGAGCAGTGCAGGGGTTACAGGTGGGTCAGTATGGGGGCTGTAGAGGGAACAGTGCAGGGGTTACAGGTGGGTCAGTGTGGGGCTATAGAGGGAGCAGTGCAGGGGTTACAGGTGGGTCAGTATGGGGGCTGTAGAGGGAGCAGTGCAGGGGTTACATGTAGGTCAGTGTGGGGGCTGTAGAGGGAGCAGTGCAGGGGTTACAGGTGGGTCAGTGTGGGGGCTATAGAGGGAGCAGTGCAGGGATTACAGGTGGGTCAGTGTGGGGGCTGTAGAGGGAGCAGTGCAAGGGTTACAGGTGGGTCAGTGTGGGGGCTGTAGAGGGAGCAGTGCAGGGGTTACAGGTGGGTCAGTGTGGGGGCTGTAGAGGGTGCAGTGCAGGGGTTACAGGTAGGTCAGTGTGGGGCTGTAGAGGGAGCAGTGCAGGGATTACAGGTGGGTCAGTATGGGGGCAGTAGAGGGAGCGGTGCAGGGGTTACAGATGGGTCAGTGTGGGGGCTGTAGAGGGAGCAGTGCAGGGGTTACAGGTAGGTCAGTGTGGGGCTGTAGAGGGAGCAGTGCAGGTGTTAAAGGTGGGTCAGTATGGGGATTGTAGAGACAGCAGGGCAGGGGTCATAGGTAGGTCAGTGCGGGGGTTACGGGTGGGTCATTGTGGGGTTATATAAGCAGCCGTGCAGGGGTTACAGGTGGGTCAGCTTGGGGGCTCTAGAGGGAGCAGTGCGGGGTCATAGGTAAGTCAGTGTGGGGGCTGTAGAGGGAGCAGTGCAGGGGTTACAGATGGGTCAGTGTGGGGGTTGGAGAGACAGCAGTGCAGGGGTCATAGGTAGGTCAGTGTGGGGGCTATAGAGGGAGCAGTGCGGGGGTTACAGGTGGGTCAGTGTGGGGCTGTAGAGGGAACAGTGCAGGGGTTACAGGTGGGTCAGTGTGGGGGCTATAGAGGGAGCAGTGCAGGGGTTACAGGTGGGTCAGTGTGGGGGCTATAGAGGGAGCAGTGCAGGGGTTACAGGTGGGTCAGTGTGGGGCTGTAGAGGGAACAATGCAGAGGTTACAGGTGGGTCAGTGTGCGGGCTGTAGAGGGAGCAGTGCAGGGGTCATAGGAGGGTCAGTGTGGGGACTGTAGAGGGAGCAGTGCAGGGGTTACAGGTAGGTCAGTGTGGGGATGTAGAGGCAGCAGTGCAGGGGTTACAGATGGGTCAGTGTGGGGGCTGCAGAGGGAGCAGTGCAGGGGTTACAGGTGGGTCAGTGTGCGGGCTGTAGAGGGAGCAGTGCAGGGGTCATAGGAGGGTCAGTGTGGGGACTGTAGAGGGAGCAGTGCAGGGGTTACAGGTAGGTCAGTGTGGGGATGTAGAGGCAGCAGTGCAGGGGTTACAGATGGGTCAGTGTGGGGGCTGCAGAGGGAGCAGTGCAGGGGTTACAGGTGGGTCAGTGTGGGGGCTGCAGAGGGAGCAGTGCAGGGGTTACAGGTGGGTCAGTGTGGGGGCTGCAGAGGGAGCAGTGCAGGGGTTACAGGTGGGTCAGTGTGGGGACTGTAGAGGGAGCAGTGCAGGGGTTACAGGTGGGTCAGTGTGGGGACTGTAGAGGGAGCAGTGCAGGGGTTACAGGTAAGTCAATGTGGGGCTGTAGAGGCAGCAGTACAGGGGTTACAGGTAGATCAGTGTGGGGGCTGTAGAGGGAGCAGTGCAGGGGTTACAGGTGGGTCAGTGTGGGGGCTGCAGAGGGAGCAGTGCAGGGGTTACAGGTGGGTCGGTGTGGGGGCTGCAGAGGGAGCAGTGCAGGGGTTACAGGTGGTCAGTATGGGGGCTGTAGAGGGAGCAGTGCAGGGGTTACAGGTAAGTCAATGTGGGGCTGTAGAGGCAGCAGTACAGGGGTTACAGGTGGGTCAGTGTGGGGGCTGTAGAGTCCGCAATCTGGGGCTGCGCTGTAGTCGGTTGGGACTGTGCTGCGAAATCAGTCTGGGATGGAGGGTGAATGTGCACTTGGCCTGGCCAGGTTTGGTTACTACATGTTTATTTGAACGTGATGAAGAATTTATTGCAGAGCCTATCAACAGAAATGGGCTTCCACTCCATCAATGTTCAAACTATGTGGGAGCATTAATGCAGGATTTTGGATGTCTGCACGAGATATACTGGATGATGCCATGGCTCTTACATACCAGTGAATTCATAGTCTCTTCCCTCTTTCCAAGGTCCGTCAGCATAGCTGCTGGGAGACAATAGCTACCTCATAAAAAACATGGCTGTTGACACCTTTCTGAAATCCTCCGTCTGTCACAGAATGCAGTTACCATGCCGATTAGACTTCCACCTGGGCCAGTGTGGAACAGACCACCAAAGGGTAAGGATTGGTGCCTGACCACTCGGGCAGGGCTGTGAAACATTGACTGGATTTTGTTGTCCATCTGGTTGATATTTCTGGCTGATCCCACTTTCAAGTATCCATACACTATAGGCCCTACTAACTGTAAGGCTAAGAACAGCAGTCTGTGAGTCAATGCACCAGTAATACAAGGAGCTAAGGTTAGGCTGCACTTCAGGCTTCAGTCTATGTCACCCACTAATGTGCACTGAAGTCTCCAATGTTGGGTAGCAAGTTGAGAAGGATTCTAAGGCATGGCCTTTTGATCCCTCCATCATTGATTGGCCTGCAGTGTTTCAGTGTGCACATAGATGGCTAAATTGCCCTGAAATGCTTGGCCATTCTCTGGGATGGTGTTGAACATGTGAGAGGCAGTGCTGTGTGCAGATATTATCAATAGGACAATACACTGAAGGAGAGTGGATGTGTGACCTGCCCATTGAATCTCTCTCAGCTTGTGCTGCCTTGAAAAGTTGATGGATAGAATGAACATCTTTAGAGATGTGTGGAATCATCACTGAGTATGTGCTCGCACCCACAAGCTGGCTGTAAGGGTGGAAGAGATGTGCTCAATCACTACACATCCCCTTTAGTGTCAGTATTGTCCAAATTGAAGTGCAATGCCTTGGCTCCAGTCACAATTCAAGGATCCATGACATCTGAGGCTATCTGTCATCAAGAGTTGGTTACTTTTAATAGACGAGCAATGGTTGACCATTTTTCATCTTTGGGATGGCTGAAGAAGCTTCTCATGGGTACGACTTATCCAGGTGTGACAGCTGCAAAGAGACACTAAGACAGATATTTTAAGAATGCATGTAACTATATATTTACAAATGTGCAAAATTATTTACAATTTGGGGGTGGCACGGTGGCACAGTGGTTAGCACTGCTGCCTCACAGCGCCAGAGACCTGGGTTCAATTCCCGCCTCAGGCGACTGACTGTGTGGAGTTTGCACATTCTCCCCGTGTCTGCGTGGGTTTCCTCCCATAGTCAAGAGATGTGCAGGTCAGGTGAGTTGGCCATGCTAAATTGCCCGTAGTGTTAGGTGCAGGGGTAAATGTAGGGGTATGGGTGGGTTTCGCTTCGCTGGGTCGGTGTGGACTTGTTGGGCCGAAGGGCCTGTTTCCACACTGTAAGTAATCTAACCTAATCTAATCTATATGTTACCTGTGCTATCTTTGTGTTTTCAATAAGTCTCTTTGTCTTCCTTTCCCTCCTTCTATACTGAAGTACTCATATAATATACCAATACCCTGACTTCCACAACCAGAGTAGAGGGAGCCTGCTCTATGGTTAGTCCTTCGAAGCCATGTCTGGTTGTCTGTGGGCCACTTGGCCCTAGAGATCTCAGGACTGTTGTGAGAATGTTTGCAAATGCAGGCTCTCCCTGCTTGAACTTTTGCACCATAAACACAGGACATATGAAGGAGCTAGGTGCCTCTGGACTGTCCTGAGAAAAGTGTTCTGGGAGGAGTGGTGTGGTCCATGTATGTTTCTCCTGGCCGCTATGTGTACCTTCTGGCACCACCCTGTCTTCTTGAGAGGAAGGGGCATCTGGAGTGAGGTCAAAATCCCTCGATCCTCCTGCCTTTCAATTGGTGCTGAGCATCTCTGGTTTCGGTGACGGAGTCTTGGGTCCAGGTGTGTTGGACCTGTCTCCCCAGGGCCACTACCAATCTCCTCATTGAAATGGTAGATGCATAAACACCAGAGCCAGCATGCTACTGATAATATCGATGGACTCTTCTGTCTTTGGATCCAGTTTACTGACTGTCTATGCCTAATCTTAGACATCCATGGCTTAATCTTTGAGACAAGTGTATGCTACTGGCAGGATCAACCAGGTATAGTAGCGGCACGGTGGCTCAGTAGTTAGCACTGCTGCCTCACAGCGCAAGGGGCCGGGTTCAATTCTCACCTCCAGGTGACTGTCTGTGTGAAGTTTGCATATTGTCCCCGTGTCTGTGTGGGTTTCCTCTGTGTGCTCCGGTTTCCTCCCACAGTCCAAACATGTGCAGGCTAGGTGAATTGGCCATGCTAAATTGCCCAAAGTGTTAGGCGCATTAGTCAGGGGTAAATGTAGGGGAATGGGTCTGGAGGGTCAGTGTGGACTTGTTGGGCCGAAGGGCCTGTTTCCATACTGTAGGGAATCTAGACTGAATAACCTGCCTGCTGTCCCTGTGCATTTTGACAAAGTCGTTAATGGCAGAGACCATGCATGGGATGATCCTCAGTCTGGACTGAGCTGATGCCTGGCAGGCACAGTGATCTGTATGTCAGAGAAGTGATCAGCTGTAGATATGTGTCAGTGATGCACTCAGCAGAATGTACTCCTGGATCTAATCTGGAAGATAGTGCCCACTTTGGTGAAACTCTCTCAGAGCCGGTGGAGGGGGCAGGTGTATTCTTTAAGGATTTAATGGCTTCCTCCACAGACTGGTGGTGAGGGTTTCTGGTGGTAACCCATCAGGCAATGCTTGCTCCAGAGTTATAGAGTCCTACAGCTCAGAGACAGGCCCTTTGGCCCAAATTGGCCCATGCCGACCATTGTGGCAGAAGTGGGTACTGCTGGGATGCTGGAGATTAGAGTCAAGGTTAGAGTGTTGCTGGAAAAGCACAGCAGATCAGGCAGCATCCAAAGAGCAGAAAAATCGATGTTTCAGGCAAAAGCACTTCATCAGGAATCATTCCTGACAAAGGACTTTTGCCTGAAACGTCGATTTTCCTGATCCTCGGATGCTGCCTGAACTACAGTGCTTTTCCATGCCGACCATTATGACACTAACCCCATTTCCCTGCTCTTGACCCATGTCCTTCTAATCCTTTCCTATCCATGTATTTGTGCAAATGTGTTTTAAATGTTGTTAATGTACCTGCCTCAACCACTTCGGCCGCAGCTCATTCCATACGCATACCATCCTCTGCTTAAAAAAGTTGCCTCTTTGGTTCCCTTTTATTCTTTCTCCTCTAACCTTAAACTGATGCCCTCTAGTAATTGATTTCCCAACCCTGGGAAAAAGACTGAGTGCATTCACCCTTTCAATTCCTCTCATAATCTTGTACACCTCTAGAATGTCCCTCTTCATTCCCCCACGCTTGAAGGTAAAAAGTCCAAGCTTATAGTCATAGAGTCGGAGAGATGTACAGCATGGAAACAGACCCTTCGGATGTACCCGTCCATGCCGACCAGATATCCCAACCTAATCTAGTCCCATTTGCCAGCACTTGGCCTGTATCCCTCTAAGCCCTTCCTATTCATATACCCATCCAGAAGCTTTTAAATGCTGCAATTGTACCAGCCTCCACCACTTCCTCTGACAGCTCTTTCCATACATGTGTGAAAGTGTTGCCCCTTAAATCCCTTTTATATCTTTCCCCTCCCACCCTTAACCTATGCCCTCTAGGTCTGGACTTACCCACCTCAGGGAAAATACTTTGTCTACTTACCCTATCCACACCCATCATGCTTTATAAACCTCTATAAGGTCAACCCTCAAGACTCCAATGCTCCAGGGAAAACAGCCCCAGCCTATTCAGCCTCTCCCAACAGCTCAAATTCTCCAACTCTGGCAACATCCTTGTAAATCTTTTCTGAACCTTTTCAAGTATTACAACATCTTTCCGACAGGAAGGAGACCAGAATTGCATGCAATATTCCAAAAGTGGCCTCACCAATGTCCTATACAGTTGCAACATGACCTTCCAACTCCAATTTACAATACTCTGACCAAGAAAGGAAAGCATACCAAATGCCTTCTTCACTATCCTATCTACCTGCGACTCTACTTTCAAGGAACTATGAACCTGCAGTCCAAAGTCTCTTTGTTCAGCAACACACCCTAGGACCTTACCATTAATTTTATAAGTCCTGCCCTGATTTGCCTTTCCAAAATCTAGCAACTCACATTTATCTAAATTAAACTCCATCTGCTACTCCTCAGCACACTCTACTTCCTGTGTTCACCTCAAAGTCATTTATATAAATGACAAAAAGTACTGGACCCAGCACCCACTAATCACTAATTGTAGCACTCCACTAATCACAGATCTCTAGTCTGAAACCCCCCCCCCACCACCACCCTCTGTCTTCTACCTTTGAGCCAGTTCTATATCCAAGTGGCTAGTTCTCCCTGTATTCCATGCTAACAAGTCTCCCATGGGGAACCTTGTCGAACGCCTTACTGAAGTCCATGTGGATCACGTCCACCGCTCTGGCCTCATCAATCTTCTTTGTTACTTTTTCAAAAAACTCAATCAAGTTCATGAGACATGATTTCTCACACTAAAGCCATGTTAAATATCCCTAACCAGTCCTTGCCTTTCCAAATACATGTACATCCTATTCCTCAGGATTCCCTCCAACAACTTGCCTCAGCTGAGGGCCACACTCTCTCAGAATTGCAAAGGACCCACTCTGTACTACATCCTCTGGAGAATTCATACTCTCAACAAACAGTATTTCAATTCTCTCAAACATCAAAAACTGTAAGCACAACAAACTTTTACCTACCCAGCTCCATAACCAGCGCTCCTCAAACATTCCAGAAGATTCCCCTGGCCTCACAATCTACTCAGACACCATTAGCCATGCGGCTGATGCAGCTTCCACCCCCATGCCGATTGATGATGTCATTTCCGCCCCCATCATGGCCGCTCCCACAACCACTTCCACCCCTCACAATTCCTCATGCATCACACATGACATCACTTCCGCCCTTCACATCATCGCTGATGCCACATGCTCAGTGACGTCCGTCACCCCTACTGCCGTGGTCACCACCACTTCCGCCCCCACCAGCGCCACTCACCTGCATTCTGCTGACACCGCCCCCCCCCACAGATCCCACTGTCACTATCACCGCCCCCCAGAACCCTGAGGGGAACACTACCCCTGCTCATGACTCCACCCCCATTTCCCCCAACATCACACCCACTCCAGTTACAGGTTCCGCCCCCACTCCCAGCTCTACACCCACACTAGATCCCAGCTCCCAGCCCTGCCGCATTTTCACCATCCCCCCAGACCTCCCCCTCACTGAGGACGAACGATTAGGCCTCAGCAAAGGACTCACCTTCATCCCCCTCCGTCCACGCATCAATGAATTTAATACATGCCGTGACGTCGAACAATTCTTCCGCCGCCACCGCCTCCGAGCTTACTTTCACAATCAGGACTCCCGCCCACATTCCGAGGATCCCTTCACTCACCTCCAACACATTGCATCCACCTGGACACCCCGCGCTGGCCAATTACCTGCTCTCGACCTCTTTATTTCCAACTGCTGCCGGGACATTAACCGCCTCAACTTGTCTACCCCCCTCCCCCACTCTAGCCTCTCACCCTCACAACGCACAGCCCTCCAATCCCTCTGCTCCAATCCCAACCTCACCATCAAGCTAGTGGATAAAGGTGGCGCAGTGGTAGTCTGGCACACTGACCTCTACACCGCTAAAGCCAAACGCCAACTCAAGGACACATCTTCCTACTGCCCCCTCGACCATGACCCCACCCCCCATCACCAAACCATCATCTCCCAGACCATACAGAACCTCATCGCCTCAGGTGATCTCCCACCCACAGCTTCCGACCTCATAGTCCGGGAACCCCGCACTGCCCGGTTCTACCTCCTTCCCAAGATCCACAAGCCTGACCACCCTGGCCGACCCATTGTCTCAGCATGCTCCTGCCCCACTGAACTCATCTCTACCTACTTCGACACTGTCCTATCCCCCCTAGTCCAGGAACTCCCCACATACGTTCGAGACACCACCCACGCCCTCCACCTCCTCCAAGACTTCCGTTTCCCCGGCCCCCAACGCCTCATCTTCACCATGCATATCCAATCCCTCTACACCTCCATCTGCCATGACCAGGGCCTCCAAGCCCTCCGTTTTTTCTTCTCCAGACGTCCCTGACAGTATCCTTCCACCGACACTCTCATTCGTTTGGCCGAACTGGTCCTCACCCTTAACAATTTCTCCTTTGAATCCTCCCACTTTACAGTTCCTGCGGTGGCAGGGGAAAGTGCCAGCCAGGATGGGACGGTGAGTTGTAGGGGGGCGTGGACCTGACCAGGTAGCCATGGGCACATGTATGGGCCCCAGCTATGCCTGTCTCTTTGTTGACTATGTAGAACAGTTGATCTTCTGTAATTACACCGGCACCACTCCCCACCTCTTCCTCTGCGACATTGATGACTGCATTGGCACCACCTCATGCTCCCGCGAGGAGGTTGAGCAATTCATCAACTTCACCAACACATTCCACCCTGACCTTAAATTTACCTGGACCATCTCTGACACCTCCCTCCCCTTCCTGGACCTCTCCATCTCCATTAATGACGACTGACTTGACACTGACATTTTTTACAAACCCACCGACTCCCACAGCTACCTGGATTACACCTCTTCCCACCCTACCTCTTGCAAAAATGCCATCCCATATTCCCAATTCCTCCACCTCCACCAGATCTGCTCCCAGGAGGACCAGTTCCACCACAGAACACACCAGATGGCCTCCTTCTTTAGAGACCGCAATTTCCCTTCCCACATGGTTAAAGATGCCCTCCAACGCATCTCATCCACATCCTGCACCTCCGCCCTCAGACCCCACCCCTCCAACCGTAACAAGGACAGAACGCCCCTGGTGCTCACTTTCCACCCTACCAACCTTTGCAAAAACCAAATCATCCGGCGACATTTCCGCCACCTCCAAACAGACTCCACCACCAGGAATATATTTCTCTCCCCACCCCTTTCCGCCTTCCGCAAAGACCGTTCCCTCCGTGACTACCTGGTCGGGTCTACGCCCCCCTACAACCCACCCTCCCATTCTGGCCCTTTCCCCTGCCACCGCAGGAATGTAAAACCTGCACCCACACCTCCTCCCTCATCTCTATCCAAGGCCCTAAAGGAGCCTTCCACATCCATCAAAGTTTTACTTGCACATCCACTAATATCATTTATTGTATCCGTTGCTCCCAATGCGGTCTCCTCTACATTGGAGAGACTGGGCGCCTCCTAGCAGAGCGCTTTAGGGAACATCTCCGGGACACCCGCACCAATCAACCAAACCGCCCCATGGCCCAACATTTCAACTTCCCCTCCCACTCTGCACAGGACATGGAGGTCTTGGGCCTCCTTCACCGCCACTCCCTCGCCACCAGACGCCTGGAGGAAGAACGCCTCATCTTCCGCCTTGGAACATTTCAACCCCAGGGCATCAATGTGGACTTCAACAGTTTCCTCATTTCCCCTTCCCCCACCTCACCCTAGTTCCAAACTTCCAGCTCAGTAACTGTCCCCATGACTTGTCCGGACGTATCCTACCTGCCTATCTCCTTTTCCACCTATCCACTCCACCCTCCCCTCCCTGACCTATCACCTTCATCCCCTCCCCCACTCACCCATTGTACTCTATGCTACTTTCTCCCCACCCCCACCCTCCTCTAGCTTATCTCTCCACGCTCCAGGCTCACTGCCTTTATTCCTGATGAAGGGCTTTTGCCCGAAACGTCGATTTCGAAGCTCCTTGGATGCTGCCTGAACTGCTGTGCTCTTCCAGCACCACTAATCCAGAATCTGGTTTCCAGCATCTGCAGTCATTGTTTTCACCATCAATGTCAGTCTCACTGATCTATTGTTCCCTGACTTGTCCTTACCACCTTTCTAAAACAGTGGCACCACGTTAGCTAAGCTCCAGTCTTCCGGCACCTCACCTGTGACTATCAATGATACAAATATCTCAGCAATCACTTCCCTCGCTTCCCACAGAGTTGTAGGGTACACCTGATCAGGCCTTGGGGATTGATTCACTTCTATGTGTTTCACAACATAAGCACCTCCTCTGTAATATGGGCATTTGTCAAGCTTGTCTGACCCCCCCCTATAACTCAGACCCCCAGTGAATTCAGGCAACATCCTTGTAAATTTCTTCTGCACTCTTTCCAGTTTAATAACATTCTTCCCATAGCAAGGTGACCAAAAACTGAACACAATACTTGAAGTACAACCTGATGAATGTCCTGTATAACTGCAGCATAACTTCCCAACTTCTATACTCAAAGCCCTGACTGATGAAGAGTCAAGATTAGAGTGGTGCAGGAAAAGCACAGCAGGTCAGGCAGGATCCAAGGAGCAGGAAAATTGATGTTTCGGGCAAAGGCCCTTCATCAGATTCCGTGCCTACCTGTGACATTACTGCCTGCAAAAGAGAAGAGAAAGAATTAGTTATGCAAGAGAGTGAAATAAATGCAGGTTGAGAATGAGTGAGCGTTGGTGGCAATGGGAGAGCAGTGCAATGACGTGGGAATGAAACTTGTTGGGTTTGTAGCCCATTGACATCTGCCCACCCCCACATGGACAATTGTGCTTGGTCTCAAGCCAGGCAGCATGGGAAGGATCTGCTCATATGAGATGAGATATCTTGTGTCTGTGTTTGCCACCTCCCCATTTTCCACCTCCACCATCCCACCCCACACCCCAACTCCACTCCAGGCAGTCTTAGCCCTCATGGTCTGTTTGTGAGACAACTTTTCCTGAAATGAGAGAAAGGGAGCTGTAAGTGGAAGTCGAAGTAAGAACAATTAGTAGTGATCAAAGGACAGGACAGCTGGTGAGGTGCCCCAGTGAGTGTATAGGAAGTGTGGAGGGAAGGAAGGGTCAGGAGTTTGGGAGGATGAAGTGGATAAGAGCTATTGAGCAGACATTATGCATGCAATAATGAGAGTTGTAGCCCGTGAGTCTTGGTGACAGGTACTTCCATGGACAGAGTTAGAGATAACAGAGAGACGATGGTGCAACTTATCCTTGTGGAGCATACCTTTGTGTTTTACCTGCATCACAGGACTGTTGTTATCTTGATGCCTGCCAGCTGTGTGTGTTGGCATAGCAAAAAGGCAGTGCCTTTCACCAGCAGTACCAAGTCTCAGTTGGTGAAATAGGTGTCCTTTTTGGGGCACGTCATTAGTGATGACAGTGAAACACCCACAGGGTAAGGGTCAGTTCCTGGCTTGCAGCATCTGAAATGGTGGCCAACTGGGCTTTCAATATGGCAATGACTGATGGGACATAGTTCCCTGACTGATGACATACAGCTCCCCTGACTGATGATACACAGTTCCCTGACTGATGATACACAATTTCGAGGAGAAAGTGAGGACTGCAGATGCTGGAGATCAGAGCTGATAATGTGTTGCTGGAAAAGCGCAGCAGGTCAGGCAGCATCCAAGGAGCAGGAGAATCGACGTTTCGGGCATGAGCCCTTCTTCAGGAATGAGGAAAGTGTGTCCAGCAGGCTAAGATAAAATGTAGGGAGGAGGGACTTGGGGGAGGGGCGTTGGAAATGCGATAGGTGGAGGGAGGTCAAGGTGAGGGTGATAGGCTGGAGTGGGGGTGGGGGCGGAGAGGTCAGGAAGAAGATTGCAGGTTAGGAAGGCGGTGCTGAGTTCGAGGGATTTGACTGAGACAAGGTGGGGGGAGGGGAAATGAGGAAACTGGAAAAATCTGAGTTTATCCCTTGTGGTTGGAGGGTTCCTAGGCGGAAGATGAGGCGTTCTTCCTCCAACCGTCGTGCTGCTATGGTCTGGCGATGGAGGAGTCCAAGGACCTGCATGTCCTTGGTGGAGTGGGAGGGGGAGTTGAAGTGTTGAGCCACGGGGTGGCTGGGTTGGTTGGTCCGGGTGTCCCAGAGGTGTTCTCTGAAACGTTCTGCAAGTAGGTGGCCTGTCTCCCCAATGTAGAGGCCACATTGGGTGCAGCAGATGCAGTAAATGATGTGTGTGGAGGTGCAGGTGAATTTGTGGCGGATATGGAAGTATCCCTTGGGGCCTTGGAGGGAAGTAAGGGGGGAGGTGTGGGCGCAAGTTTTGCATTTCTTGCGGTTGCAGGGGAAGGTGCCGGGAGTGGAGGTTGGGTTGGTGGGGGGTGTGGACCTGACGAGGGAGTCATGGAGGGAGTGGTCTTTTTGGAACGCTGATAAGGGAGGGGAGGGAAATATATCCCTGGTGGTGGGGTCCGTTTGGAGGTGGCGGAAATGACGGCGGATGATACGCTGTATATGGAGGTTGGTGGGGTGGTAGGTGAGGACCAGTGGGGTTCTGTCCTGGTGGCGGTTGGAGGGGTGGGGCTCAAGGGCGGAGGAGCGGGAAGTGGAAGAAATGAGGTGGAGGGCATCATCGATCACATCTGGGGGGAAATTGCGGTCTTTGAAGAAAGAGGCCATCTGGGTTGTACGGTATTGGAGTGGTCCTCCTAGGACCAGATGCGGCGGAGACGAAGGAATTGGGAATATGGGATGGTGTTTTTACAGGGGGCAGGGTGGGAGAAGGTGTAGTCTAGGTAGCTGTGGGAGTCGATCAGTTTAAGTAAATGTCCGTGTTGATACGGTCGCCCGAGATAGAATTGGAAAGGTCTAGGAAGGAGAGGGAGGAGTTTGAGATGGTCGAGGTGAATTTGAGGTCGGGGTGGAAGGTGTTGGTAAAGTGGATGAACTGTTCAACCTCCTTGTGGGAACATGAGGCAGTGCCGATACAGTCATTGATGTAGCGGAGGAAAAGGTTTGAGGTGGTGCCAGTGTAGCTGCGGAAGATGGTCTGTTCCACATATCCTACGAAGAGGCAGGCATAGCTGGGGCTCATGCGGGTGCCCATGGCTACTCCTTTGGTTTGGAGGAAGTGGGCGGATTGGAAAGAGAAGTTGTTCAGGGTGAGGACCAGTTCAGTCAGTCGAAGGAGGGTGTCAGTGGAAGGGTACAGGGACTGGATGTCCATGGTGAACATAAGGCATTGGGGACTGGGGAAGCAAAAATCATGGAGGAGGTGGAGGGCGTGGGTGGTGTCCCGAACGTCGGTGGGGAGTTCTTGGACTAAGGGGGACAGGACCGTGTCGAGGTATACAGAGATGAGTTCGGTGGGGCAGGAGCAGGCTGAGACAATGGGTCTGCCGGGGCAGTCAGGTTTGTGAATTTTGGGCAGGAGGTAGAAACGGGCGGTGCAGGGTTGTGGGACTATGAGGTTGGAGGCAGTGGATGGGAGATCCCCTGAGGTGATGAGGTTATGGATGGTCTGGGAGATGATAGTTTGGTGGTGGGAGGTGGGGTCATGGTCAAGGGGGCAGTAGGAGGAAGTGTCTGCGAGCTGGCATTTAGCCTCAGCGATGTAAAGGTCAGTGCGCCAAACTACTACTGCGACTCCCTTGTCTGCCGGTTTGATAGTGAGGTTGGGGTTGGAACGGAGGGAGTGGACGGCTGCATGTTCCGAGGGTGAGAGGTTGGAGTGGGTGAGAGGGGTGGAGAAGTTGAGGTGGTTAGCTCTCTGACTGAAGATACACAGCTCCCTGACTGATGATACACAGTATTCTGACTGATGATACACTGCACCCTGACTGATGATACACAGCTCTCTGACTGATGATACAAAGTTCCATGATTTATGATACACAGTTCCCCTGACTGATGATACACATTTCCCCTGATTGATGATACACAGCTCCCTGACTGATGATACACAGTTTCCCTGACTGATGATACTTAGTTTCCTGACTGATGATACACAGTTCCCTGACTAATGGTATACAGCTCCCTGACTGGTGATACGCAGCTCCCCTGAATGATGGTACGCAGATCACCTGAATGATAATACACAGCTCCCCTGACTGATGATACTCAGTTCCCTGACTGATGAAACACAGTTCCCTGACTGAAGATGCACAGTTTCCCTGACTGATGATACACAGTTCCCTGTCTGATGGTACAGAGATCCCTGACTGATGACACACAGCACCATGATTGATGATACACAGCTCCCGAACTGATGATACACAGTTCCCTGACTGATGATACACAGTTCCCTGACTGATGATACTCAGCTCCCCTGACTGATAATACAAACTTCCCTCACTGATGATACACAATCCCCCAACTGATGATACACAGTTCCCTGACTGATGATACACAGCTCCCTGACTGATGATACACAGTTCCCTGACTGATGATACACAGCTCCCTGTCTGATGATACACAGTTCCCTCACTGATGATAAACAATTCCCCGACTGATGATACATAGCTCCCCTGAGTGATGGTCCGCAGCTCCCCTAAATGATGATACGCAGTTCCCCTGAGTGATCATAGACAGCTCCCTGACTGATGATACACAGTTCCCTGACTGATAATACACAGCTCCCCTGAATGATGATACACAGTTCCCTGACTGATGATCCACAGCTCCCTGACTGATGGTACACAGTTCCCATACTGATGATACCTGAGTGATGATCCACAGCTCCTCTGAATGAAGATACACAGCTCCCTGACTGATGTTACACAGCACCATGACTGATGGTACACAGTTCCCAGACTGATGATACGCAGCTCCCCTGACTGATAATGTACAGATCCCCGACTAATGATACACAGTTCCCCTGAATGATGATACACAGCTCCCTGACTGATGATATACAGTTCCCCGATTGATGATACAGAGTTCGTCTGGCTGATGATACATAGCTCCCCTGACTGATGATACACAGCTCCCCTGAATGATGATACACAGTCCCCCTGACTGATAGTACACAGCTCCCTGACTCATGATGCACAGCTCCCCTGAATGATGATACACTGTTCCCCTGAATGATGATACACAGTTTCCTGACTGATGATACACAGCTCCCCTGAATGATGATACACAGCTCCCCGATTGATGATACACAGCTCCCCTGACTGATGATACACAGCTCTCCTGACCAATGATACACAGCTCCCCTGAATGATGTCACCAACACATTCCACCCTGACCTTAAATTTACCTGGACTATCTCTGGACCGACTTGACACTGACATTTTTTACAAACCCACTGACTCCCATAGCTACCTGGATTACACCTCTTCCCACCCTATCTCTTGCAAAAATGCCATCCCGTATTCCCAATTTCTCCGCCTCCGCCGTATCTGTTCCCAGGAGGACCAGTTCCACCATTGGACACACCAGATGGCCTCCTTCTTTAGAGACCGCAATTTCCCTTCCCACGTGGTTAAAGATGCCCTGCAACGCATCTCGTCCACATCCCGCACCTCCGCCCTCAGACCCCACCCCTCCAACCGTAACAAGGACAGAACGCCCCTGGTGCTCACCTTCCACCCTACCAACCTTCGCATCAACCAAATCATCCGTCGGCATTTCCGCCACCTCCAAAAAGACCCCACCACCAGGGATATATTTCCCTCCCCACCCCTTTCCGCCTTCCGCAAAGACCGTTCCCTCCGTGACTACCTGGTCAGGTCCACACCCCCCTACGACCCACCCTCCCATTCTGGCACTTTCCCCTGCCACCGCAGGAACTGTAAAACCTGTGCCCACACCTCTTCCCTCACCTCTATCCAAGGCCCTAAAGGAGCCTTCCACATCCATCAAAGTTTCACCTGCACATCCACCAATATCATTTATTGTATTCGTTGCTCCCGATGTGGTCTCCTCTACATTGGGGAGACTGGGCGCCTCCTAGCAGAGCGCTTTAGGGAACATCTCCGAGACACCCGCACCAATCAACCAAACCGCCCCGTGGCTCAACATTTCAACTCCCCCTCCCACTCTGCCGAGGACATGGAGGTCCTGGGCCTCCTTCACCGCCGCTCCCTCACCACCAGACGACTGGAGGAAGAACGCCTCATCTTCCGCCTCGGAACACTTCAACCCCAGGGCATCAATGTGGACTTCAACAGCTTCCTCATTTCCCCTTCCCCCACCTCATCCTAGTTTCAAACTTGCAGCTCAGTTACTAACTCCTTGACTTGTCCGACCTGCCTATCTTCTTTTCCACCTATTCACTCCACCCTCTCCTCCTTGACCTATCACCTTCATCTCCTCCCCCACTCACCCATTGTACTCTGTGCTACTCTCTCCCCACCCCCACCCTCCTCTAGCTTATCTCTCCATGCTTCAGGCTCACTGCCTTTATTCCTGATGAAGGGCTTTTGCCCGAAACGTTGATTTCGCTGCTCGTTGGATGCTGCCTGAACTGCTGTGCTCTTCCAGCACCACTAATCCAGTATTTGATTTTCAGCATCTGCAGTCATTGTTTTTACCTTGATGATATACAGCTCCCCTAACTGATGCTACACAGCTCTCTGACTGATGATACACTGTTCGCCTGAATGATGATCCACAGCTCCCTGACTGATGGTACACAGCTCCCCTGACTGATGATACACAGCTCCCCTGAATGATGATACAAGGCTCCCTGACTGATGATACACAGCTCTCCTGACCAATGATACACAGCTCCCCTGAATGATGATACACAGCTCCCCTGACTGATGATACACAGTTCCCTGACTTATTGTATACAGCTCCCCTGACTGATGATACACAGCTCACTGACTGATGATACATAGCTCCCCTGACTGATGTTACACAGCTCCCCTGACTGATGATACGCAGTTCCCTGACTGATGACACACAGTTCCCTGACTGATGATACACAGCTCACTGACTGATGATACGCAGCTCCCCTGAATGATGATACACATTTCCCTGACTGGTGATACACAGTTCCCTGACTATTCATACAAAGTTCACTGACTGATGATACACAGCTCCCTAACTGATGATACACAGTTCCCGGACTGATGATATGCAGTTCCCTGACTGATGATACACAGTTCCCTGACTGATGATATACAGTTCCCCGATTAATGATACAGAGTTCGTCTGACTGATGATACATAGCTCCCCTGACTGATGATACACAGCTCCCCTGAATGATGATACACAGTCCCCCTGACTGTAAGTACACAGCTCCCTGACTCATGATGCACAGCTCCCCTGAATGATGATACACTGTTCCCCTGAATGATGATACACAGTTTCTGACTGATGATACACAGCTCCCTGACTGATGGTACACAGTTCCCCTGACTGATGATACACAGCACACTGACTGATGATACACAGTTCCCTGACTGATGACACATAGTTCCCTGACTGAAGATCCACAGCTCCCGGACTGATGATACACAGCTCCCTGACTGATGGTACACAGTTCCCCTGACTGATGATACACAGCACACTGACTGATGATCCACAGCTCCCGGACTGATGATACACAGCTCCCTGACTGATGATAAGCAGCTCCCTGACTGATAGTACACAGCTCCCTGACTCATGATTCACATCTTCCCTGAATGATGACACACTATTCCCCTGAATGATGATACACAGCTCCCTGACTAATGATATACAGTTCCTGGACTGATGATACGCAGTTCCCTGACTGATGATACACAGTTCCCTGACTGATGATGCACAGATCCCTGACTGATGATACACTGCTCACCTGACTAATGATACACTGTTCCCCTGAATGATGATACACAGTTCCCTGACTGATGATACACTGTTCCCCTGAATGATGATACACAGTTTCCTGACTGATGATACACAGGTCCCCTGACTGATGATACACAGTTCCCCTGACTGATGATACACAGCTCCCCTGACTGATGATACAAGGCTCCCTTGACTGATGATACACAGTTCCCTGACTGATGATACACAGCTCACTAACTGATGATTCGCAGCTCCCCTGAATGATGATACACATTTCCCTGACTGATGATACACAGCTCCCCGACTGATGATATACAGTTCCCCTGATTGATGATACATAGCTCTCCGACTGATGATACACAGCTCCATGACTGATGATACACGTTCCCTGACTGATGATACACAGCCTCCTGACTAATGATACACGGCTCCCCTGACTGATTATACACAGCTCCCTGACTGATGATACGCAGCACCCTGACTGATGATATACAGTTCCCCTAACTGACGATGCGCAGCTCCCCTGACTGATGATACACAGTTCCCTGACTGATGGTACACAGTTCCCTGACTGATGACACACAGCTCCCTGACTGATGATATACAGTTCCCCTGATTGATGACATACAGCTCCCCTGACTGATGATGCATAGCTCCCTGACTGATGATGTACAGTTCCCCTGATTGATGATACACAGCTCCCCGACTGATGATACACAGCTCCTTGACTGATGACACGCAGCTTCCCTGAATGATGATACACTGTTCCCCTGAATGATGATACACAGTTCCCTGACTATTGATACACAGCTCCCCTGACAGATTATACACAGCTCCCTGACTGATGATACGCAGCACCCTGACTGATGATACACAGTTCCCTGACTGATGGTACACAAATCCCCTGACTGATGATATACAGTTCCCAGACTGATGTCACACAGCTCACTGACTGATGATACACAGCACCCTAACTGATGATTCACAGCACCCTGACTGATAATTCACAGTTCCCCTAACTGATGATCCGCAGCTCCCCTGAATGATGATACGCAGCTCCCCTGATTGATGTTACACAGTTCCCTGGCTGATGATACACAGATCCCCGAATGATGATACACAGGTCCCCTGACTGATGATACACAGCTCCCCTCACTGATGATACACAGCTCCCCTGAATGATAATACACAGTTCCCCTGACTGATGCTACACAGCTCCCTGACTCATGATACGCAGCTTCCCTGAATGATGATACACTGTTCCCCTGAATGATGATACACAGTTTCCTGACTGATGATCCACAGCTCCCTGACTGATGGTACACAGTTCCCCTGACTGATGATACACAGCTCCCCTGACAGAAGATACACAGTTCGCTGACCTATGGTATACAGCTCCCCTGACTGATGATACTCAGCTCCCCTGAATGATGATACACAACTCCCTGACTGATGATCCACAGCTCCTCTGTCTTATGATAATCAGCTCCCTGTCTAATAATACACAGCTCTCTGACTGATGATCCCCATCTCCCCTGAATGATGATACACATTTCCCTGACTGGTGATACACAGTTCCTTGACTATTCATACACAGTTCCCTGACTGATGATACACAGCTCCCTGACTGGTGATATACAGTTCCCCTGATTGAAGATACACACCGCCCCGACTGATGATACACAGTTCCCTGAATGATGATACACAGCTCCCCTGACTGATGACACACAGCTCCCCTGACTGATGATACACAGCTCCCCTGACTGATGATACACAGCTCCCCTGACTGATGATACACAGTTCCCTGACTGATGACACACAGCTCCCCTGACTGATGATACGCAGTTCCCCTGACTGATTCTACACATTTTCCTGATTGATGATACACTGTTCCCCTGAATGATGATACACAGTTTCCTGACTGATGATCCACAGCTCCCTGACTGATGGTACACAGTTCCCCTGACTGATGATACACAGCACCCTGACTGATGATACACAGTTCCCTGACTGATGATACACAGCACCCCTGACTGATGATACGCAGCACCCTGACTGATGATATACAGTTCCCCTAACTGACGATGCGCAGCTCCCCTGACTGATGATACACAGTTCCCTGACTGATGGTACACAGTTCCCTGACTGATGACACACAGCTCCCTGACTGATGATATACAGTTCCCCTGATTGATGACATACAGCTCCCCTGACTGATGATGCATAGCTCCCTGACTGATGATGTACAGTTCCCCTGATTGATGATACACAGCTCCCCGACTGATGATACACAGCTCCTTGACTGATGACACGCAGCTTCACTGAATGATGATACACTGTTCCCCTGAATGATGATACACAGTTCCCTGACTATTGATACACAGCTCCCCTGACAGATTATACACAGCTCCCTGACTGATGATACGCAGCACCCTGACTGATGATACACAGTTCCCTGACTGATGGTACACAAATCCCCTGACTGATGATATACAGTTCCCAGACTGATGTCACACAGCTCACTGACTGATGATACACAGCACCCTAACTGATGATTCACAGCACCCTGACTGATAATTCACAGTTCCCCTAACTGATGATCCGCAGCTCCCCTGAATGATGATACGCAGCTCCCCTGATTGATGTTACACAGTTCCCTGGCTGATGATACACAGATCCCCGAATGATGATACACAGGTCCCCTGACTGATGATACACAGCTCCCCTCACTGATGATACACAGCTCCCCTGAATGATAATACACAGTTCCCCTGACTGATGCTACACAGCTCCCTGACTCATGATACGCAGCTTCCCTGAATGATGATACACTGTTCCCCTGAATGATGATACACAGTTTCCTGACTGATGATCCACAGCTCCCTGACTGATGGTACACAGTTCCCCTGACTGATGATACACAGCTCCCCTGACAGAAGATACACAGTTCGCTGACCTATGGTATACAGCTCCCCTGACTGATGATACTCAGCTCCCCTGAATGATGATACACAACTCCCTGACTGATGATCCACAGCTCCTCTGTCTTATGATAAACAGCTCCCTGTCTAATAATACACAGCTCTCTGACTGATGATCCCCATCTCCCCTGAATGATGATACACATTTCCCTGACTGGTGATACACAGTTCCTTGACTATTCATACACAGTTCCCTGACTGATGATACACAGCTCCCTGACTGGTGATATACAGTTCCCCTGATTGAAGATACACACCGCCCCGACTGATGATACACAGTTCCCTGAATGATGATACACAGCTCCCCTGACTGATGACACACAGCTCCCCTGACTGATGATACACAGCTCCCCTGACTGATGATACACAGCTCCCCTGACTGATGATACACAGTTCCCTGACTGATGACACACAGCTCCCCTGACTGATGATACGCAGTTCCCCTGACTGATTCTACACATTTTCCTGATTGATGATACACTGTTCCCCTGAATGATGATACACAGTTTCCTGACTGATGATCCACAGCTCCCTGACTGATGGTACACAGTTCCCCTGACTGATGATACACAGCA
Source organism: Chiloscyllium punctatum (assembly GCF_047496795.1). Lineage (NCBI taxonomy): Eukaryota > Metazoa > Chordata > Chondrichthyes > Orectolobiformes > Hemiscylliidae > Chiloscyllium > Chiloscyllium punctatum. The sequence goes on from NC_092765.1 coordinate 31,401,090, forward strand.
CCCTGACTGATGATACACAGTTCCCTGACTGATGATACACAGCACCCCTGACTGATGATACACAGTTCCCTGAATGATGATACAAGGCTCCCTGACTGATGATACACTGCTCCCTTACTGATGATACACAGCTCCTCTGACTGATGATACACAGCTCCTCTGTCTTATGATAAGCAGCTCCCTGTCTGATGATACACAGCACTCTGACTGATGATACACAGCTCCCCTGTACAATGATCCACAGTTCCCTGACTGATGATGTAAATTTCCCCTGGTTGATGATACACAGCTCCCCGACTGATGATACACAGCTCCATGACTGATGATACACAGTTCCCTGACTGATGATACACAGCTCCTCTGACTGATGATACATAGCTCCTCTGTCTTATGATACCCAGCTCCACTGAATGATGATACACAGCACCCTGACTGATAATACACAGCTCCCCTGACTGATGATACACAGCACCCTGACTGATAATACACAGCTCCCCTGACTGATGATACACAGTTCCCTGACTGATGATACACAGTTCCCTGACTGATAATACACAGCTCCCCTGACTGATGATACACAGTTCCCTGACTGATGATACACAGCTCCCCTCACTGATGATACAAGGCTCCCTGACTGATGACACACAGTTCCCTGACTGATAATACACAGCTCCCCTGACTGATGATACACAGTTCCCTGACTGATGATACACAGTTCCCTGACTGATAATACACAGCTCCCCTGACTGATGATACACAGTTCCCTGACTGATGATACACAGCTCCCCTGACTGATGATACAAGGCTCCCTGACTGATGATACACAGCTCCCCTGACTGATGATACACAGTTCCCTGACTGATGATACACAGCTCCCCGACTGATGATACACAGTTCCCTGACTGATAATACACAGCTCCCCTGACTGATGATACACAGTTCCCTGACTGATGATACACAGCTCCCCTGACTGATGATACAAGGCTCCCTGACTGATGACACACAGTTCCCTGACTGATAATACACAGCTCCCCTGACTGATGATACACAGTTCCCTGACTGATGATACACAGTTCCCTGACTGATAATACACAGCTCCCCTGACTGATGATACACAGTTCCCTGACTGATGATACAAGGCTCCCTGACTGATGATACACAGCTCCCCTGACTGATGATACACAGTTCCCTGACTGATAATACACAGCTCCCCGACTGATGATACACAGCTCCATGACTGATGATACACAGTTCCCTGACTGATGATACACAGTTCCCTGACTGATAATACACAGCTCCCCTGACTGATGATACACAGTTCCCTGACTGATGATACACAGCTCCCCTGACTGATGATACAAGGCTCCCTGACTGATGATACACAGCTCCCCTGACTTATGATACAAGGCTCCCTGACTGAAGATACACAGTTCCCTGACCTATGGTATACAGCTCCCCTGACTGATGATACACAGCTCCTCTGACTGATGATACATAGTTCCTCTGTCTTATGACACCCAGCTCCACTGAATGATGATACACATTTCCCTGACTGCTGATACACAGTTCCCTGACTGATGATGTACAGCTCCATGAATGATGATGCACAGTTCCCTGACTGGTGATACACAGCTCCCTGACTGATGATATACAGTTCCCTGACTGCTAATGCAGAGCACCCTGACTGATGATCCGCAGCTCCCCTGAATGATGATACGCAGCTCCCCTGATTGATGTTACACAGTTCACTGACTGATGATACATAGATCCCCGAATGATGATACACAGCTCCCCTGAATGATGATACACAGTTCCCTGACTGATGATACAAGGCACCCTGACTGATGATACTCAGCTCCCCTGAATGATGATACAAGGCTCCCTGACTGATGATACACTGCTCCCTAACTGATGATACACAGCTCCCTGACTGATGATACATAGCTCCCTGACTGATGATGTACAGTTCCCCTGATTGATGATACACAGCTCCCCGACTGATGATACACAGCTCCATGACTGATGATACACAGTTCCCTGACTGATGATATACAGTTCCCCGATTGATGATACACAGTTCCCTGACTGATACGACACATCTCCCTGACTCATGACACGCAGCTTCCCTGAATGATGATACACTGTTCCCCTGAATGATGATACACAGTTCCGTGACTATTGATACACAGCTCCCCTGACAGATTATACACAGCTCCCTGACTGATGATACGCAGCACCCTGACTGATGATACACAGTTCCCTGACTGATGATACACAGATCCCCGAATGATGATACACAGGTCCCCTGACTGATGATACACAGCTCCCCTGAATAATGATACACAGTTCCCTGACTGATGATATACAGTTCCCCTGACTGATGATACACAGTTCCCCTCACTGATGATACACAGCTCCCCTGAATGATGATACACAGTTCCCCTGACTGATGCTACACAGCTCCCTGACTCATGATACGCAGCTTCCCCGAATGATGATACACTGTTCCCCTGAATGATGATACACAGTTTCCTGATTGATGATACACTGTTCCCCTGAATGATGATACACAGTTTCCTGACTGATGGTACACAGTTCCCGTGACTGATGATACACAGCACCCTGACTGATAATACACAGCTCCCCTGACTGATGATACACAGCTCCCCTGAATAATGATACACAGTTCCCTGACTGATGATATACAGTTCCCCTGACTGATGATACACAGCTCCCCTGAATAATGATACACAGCTCCCCTGACTGATGATACACAGCTCCCCTGAATAATGATACACAGTTCCCTGACTGATGATACACAGTTCCCTGACTGATGATATACAGTTCCCTGAATGATGATACACAGCTCCCCTGACTGATGATACACAGTTCCCTGACTGATGACACACAGGTTCCTGAGTGATGATACACAGCACCCTGACTGATAACACACAGCTCCCCTGACTGATGATACGCAGTTCCCCTGACTGATTCTACACATTTTCCTGATTGATGATACACTGTTCCCCTGAATGATGATACACAGTTCCCTGACTGATCGTACACAGCTCCCTGACTCATGATACGCAGCTTCCCTGAATGATGATACACTGTTCCCCTGAATGATGATACACAGTTTCCTGACTGATGATCCACAGCTCCCTGACTGATGGTACACAGTTCCCCTGACTGATGATACACAGTTCCCTGACTGATGATACAAGGCTCCCTGACTGATGATACACTGCTCCCTTACTGATGATACACAGCTCCTCTGACTGATGATACACAGCTCCTCTGTCTTATGATAAGCAGCTCCCTGTCTGATGATACACAGCACTCTGACTGATGATACACAGCTCCCCTGTATAATGATCCACAGTTCCCTGACTGATGATGTAAATTTCCCCTGGTTGATGATACACAGCTCCCCGACTGATGATACACAGCTCCATGACTGATGATACACAGTTCCCTGACTGATGATATACAGTTCCCCGATTGATGATACACAGTTCCCTGACTGATACTACACATCTCCCTGACTCATGACACGCAGCTTCCCTGAATGATGATACACTGTTCCCCTGAATGATGATAAACAGTTCCCTGACTATTGATACACAGCTCCCCTGACAGATTATACACAGCTCCCTGACTGATGATACACAGTTCCCTGACTGATGGTACACAAATCCCCTGACTGATGATATACAGTTCCCAGACTGATGACACACAGCTCACTGACTGATGATACACAGCACCCTAACTGATGATTCACAGCACCCTGACTGATAATTCACAGTTCCCCTAACTGATGATCCGCAGCTCCCCTGAATGATGATACGCAGCTCCCCTGATTGATGTTACACAGTTCCCTGGCTGATGATACACAGATCCCCGAATGATGATACACAGGTCCCCTGACTGATGATACACAGCTCCCCTGAATAATAATACACAGTTCCCTGACTGATGATATACAGTTCCCCTGAATGATGATACACAGTTCCCCTCACTGATGATACACAGCTCCCCTGAATGATAATACACAGTTCCCCTGACTGATGCTACACAGCTCCCTGACTCATGATACGCAGCTTCCCTGAATGATGATACACTGTTCCCCTGAATGATGATACACAGTTCCCTGACTATTGATACACAGCTCCCCTGACAGATTATACACAGCTCCCTGACTGATGATACGCAGCACCCTGACTGATGATACACAGTTCCCTGACTGATGGTACACAAATCCCCTGACTGATGATATACAGTTCCCAGACTGATGACACACAGCTCGCTGACTGATGATACACAGCACCCTAACTGATGATTCACAGCACCCTGACTGATAATTCACAGTTCCCCTAACTGATGATCCGCAGCTCCCCTGAATGATGATACGCAGCTCCCCTGATTGATGTTACACAGTTCTCTGGCTGATGATACACAGATCCCCGAATGATGATACACAGGTCCCCTGACTGATGATACAAAGCTCCCCTGAATAATGATACACAGCTCCCTGACTCATGATACGCAGCTTCCCCGAATGATGATACACTGTTCCCCTGAATGATGATACACAGTTTCCTGATTGATGATACGCTGTTCCCCTGAATGATGATACACAGTTTCCTGACTGATGATACACAGCTCCCTCACTGATGATACACAGTTCCCTGACTGATGATACATAGCTCCTCTGTCTTATGATACCCAGCTCCACTGAATCATGATACACAGCACCCCGACTGATAATACACAGCTCCCCTGACTGATGATACACAGTTCCCTGACTGATGATACACAGCTCCCCTGACTGATGATACAAGGCTCCCTGACTGATGATACACTGCTCCCTAACTGACGATACACAGCTCCCTGACTGATGATACATAGCTCCCTGACTGATGATGTACAGTTCCCCTGATTGATGATACACAGCTCCCCGACTGATACACAGTTTCCTGACTGATGATACACAGCTCCCTGACTGATGATACACAGTTCCCTGACTGATGATACACAGCTCCTCTGACTGATGATACATAGCTCCTCTGTCTTATGATACCCAGCTCCACTGAATCATGATACACAGCACCCTGACTGATAATACACAGCTCCCCTGACTGATGATACACAGCACCCTGACTGATAATACACAGCTCCCCTGACTGATGATACACAGTTCCCTGACTGATGATACACAGCTCCCCTGACTGATGATACAAGGCTCCCTGACTGATGATACACAGCTCCCCTGACTTATGATACAAGGCTCCCTGACTGAAGATACACAGTTCCCTGACTTATGATACAAGGCTCCCTGACTGATGATACACAGCTCCCCTGACTTATGATACAAGGCTCCCTGACTGATGATACACAGTTCCCTGACCTATGGTATACAGCTCCCCTGACTGATGATACTCAGCTCCCCTGAATGATGATACACTGTTCCCTGACTGATGATACACAGCTCCTCTGACTGATGATACATAGCTCCTCTGTCTTATGATACCCAGCTCCACTGAATGATGATACACATTTCCCTGACTGCTGATACACAGTTCCCTGACTGATGATGTACAGCTCCATGAATGATGATGCACAGTTCCCTGACTGGTGATACACAGCTCCCTGACTGATGATATACAGTTCCCTGACTGCTAATGCAGAGCACCCTGACTGATGAACGGCAGCTCCCCTGAATGATGATACGCAGCTCCCCTGATTGATGTTACACAGTTCACTGACTGATGATACATAGATCCCCGAATGATGATACACAGCTCCCCTGAATGATAATACACAGTTCCCTGACTGATGATACAAGGCACCCTGACTGATGATACTCAGCTCCCCTGAATGATGATACAAGGCTCCCTGACTGATGATACACTGCTCCCTAACTGATGATACACAGCTCCCTGACTGATGATACATAGCTCCCTGACTGATGATGTACAGTTCCCCTGATTGATGATACACAGCTCCCCGACTGATGATACACAGCTCCATGACTGATGATATACAGTTCCCCGATTGATGATACACAGTTCCCTGACTGATACTACACATCTCCCTGACTCATGACACGCAGCTTCCCTGAATGATGATACACTGTTCCCCTGAATGATGATACACAGTTCCCTGACTATTGATACACAGCTCCCCTGACAGATTATACACAGCTCCCTGACTGATGATACGCAGCACCCTGACTGATGATACACAGTTCCCTGACTGATGGTACACAAATCCCCTGACTGATGATATACAGTTCCCAGACTGATGTCACACAGCTCCATGACTGATGATACACAGTTCCCTGACTGATGATGTACAGTTCCCCTGATTGATGATACACAGTTCCCCTGAATGATGATACACAGTTCCCTGACTGGTGATGTACAGTTCCCCTGATTGATGATACACAGCTCCCCTGAATGATGATACACAGTTCCCTGACTGATGATATACAGTTCCCCGATTGATGATACACAGTTCCCTGACTGATAGTACACAGCTCCTTGACTCATGATACGCAGCTTCCCTGATTGATGATACACTGTTACCCTGAATGATGATACACAATTCCCTGACTGATAATACACAGATCTCCTGACTGATTATATACAGCTCCCTGACTGATGATACGCAGCACCCTGACTGATGATATACAGTTCCCCGAACTGATGATGCGCTGCTCCCCTGACTGATGATACACAATTCCCCTGGCTGATGATACACAGTTCCCCTGAATGATGATACACAGTCCCCTGACTGATGCTACACAGCTCCCTGACTCATGATACGCAGCTTCCCTGAATGATGATACACTGTTCCCCTGAATGATGATACACAGTTTCCTGACTGATGATCCACAGCTCCCTGACTGATGGTACACAGTTCCCCTGACTGATGATACACAGCTCCCCTGACAGAGGATACACAGTTCGCTGACCTATGGTATACAGCTCCCCTGACTGATGATACTCAGCTCCCCTGAATGATGATACACACCTCCCTGACTGATGATCCACAGCTCCTCTGTCTTATGATAAACAGCTCCCTGTCTGATAATACACAGCTCTCTGACTGATGATCCCCATCTCCCCTGAATGATGATACACATTTCCCTGACTAGTGATACACAGTTCCTTGACTATTCATACACAGTTCCCTGACTGATGATACACAGCTCCCCGACTGATGATATACACTTCCCTGAATGATGATACACAGCTCCCCTGACTGATGATACACAGCTCCCCTGACTGATGATACACAGCTCCCCTGACTGATGATACACAGCTCCCCTGACTGATGATACACAGTTCCCTGACTGATGACACACAGCTCCCCTGACTGATGATACGCAGTTCCCCTGACTGATTCTACACATTTTCCTGATTGATGATACACTGTTCCCCTGAATGATGATACACAGTTCCCTGACTGATCGTACACAGCTCCCTGACTCATGATACGCAGCTTCCCTGAATGATGATACACTGTTCCCCTGAATGATGATACACAGTTTCCTGACTGATGATCCACAGCTCCCTGACTGATGGTACACAGTTCCCCTGACTGATGATACACAGCACCCTGACTGATGATACACAGCTCCCTGACTGATGAATCACAGCTCCCTGACTGATGATACACAGTTCCCTGACTGATGATACACAGTTCCCTGACTGATGATACACAGCTCCCCGACTGATGATACACAGCTCCTCTGACTGATGATACATAGCTCCTCTGTCTTATGACAAGCAGCTCCCTGTCTGATGATACACAGCACTCTGACTGATGATACACAGCTCCCCTGTATAATGATCCACAGTTCCCTGACTGATGATGTAAATTTCCCCTGGTTGATGATACACAGCTCCCCGACTGATGATACACAGCTCCATGACTGATGATACACAGTTCCCTGACTGATGATACACAGCTCCTCTGACTGATGATACATAGCTCCTCTGTCTTATCATACCCAGCTCCACTGAATGATGATACACAGCACCCTGACTGATAATACACAGCTCCCCTGACTGATGATACACAGTTCCCTGACTGATGATACACAGCTCCTCTGACTGATGATACATAGCTCCTCTGTCTTATGATACCCAGCTCCACTGAATGATGATACACAGCACCCTGACTGATAATACACAGCTCCCCTGACTGATGATACACAGTTCCCTGACTGATGATACACAGCTCCCCTGACTGATGATACAAGGCTCCCTGACTGATGATACACAGCTCCCCTGACTTATGATACAAGGCTCCCTGACTGAAGATACACAGTTCCCTGACCTATGGTATACAGCTCCCCTGACTGATGATACTCAGCTCCCCTGAATGATGATACACTGTTCCCTGACTGATGATACACAGCTCCTCTGGCTGATGATACATTGCTCCTCTGTCTTATGACACCCAGCTCCACTGAATGATGATACACATTTCCCTGACTGCTGATACACAGTTCCCTGACTGATGATGTACAGCTCCATGAATGATGATGCACAGTTCCCTGACTGGTGATACACAGCTCCCTGACTGATGATATACAGTTCCCTGACTGCTAATGCAGAGCACCCTGACTGATGATCCGCAGCTGCCCTGAATGATGATACGCAGCTCCCCTGATTGATGTTACACAGCTCCCTGACTGATGATACATAGCTCCCTGACTGATGATACACAGCTCCCCTGACTGATGATACACAGTTCCCCTGACTGATGACACACAGCACCCTAACTGATGATTCACAGCACCCTGACTGATGATTCACAGTTCCCCGAACTGATGATCCACAGCTCCCCTGAATAATGATACACAATTCCCTGACTGATTGTACACAGCTCCAAGACTCATGATACGCAGCTTCCCTGAATGATGATACACTGTTCCCCTGAATGATGATACGCAGTTTCCTGATTGATGATACACAGTTCCCCTGAATGATGATACACAGTTTCCTGACTGATGATACACAGCTCCCTGACTGATGATACACAGTTCCCTGGCTGATGATGTACAGTTTCCCTGACTGATGATAGACAGCACCCTTACTGTTGATACACAGTTCCCTGACTGATGATACACAGCTCCCCTGACTGATGATACACAGTTCCCTGACTGATGATTCAAGGCTCCCTGACTGATGATACACAGCTCCCCTGACTGATGATACAAGGCTCCCTGACTGAAGATACACAGTTCCATGACTTATGGTATCTCGCTCCCCTGACTGATGATACACAGCTCCCCTGAATGATGATACAAGGCTCCCTGACTTATGATACACTGCTCCCTAACTGATGATACACAGCTCCCTGACTGATGATTCACAGCTCCATGACTGATGATGCACAGTTCCCTGACTGATGATACACAGCTCCCTGACTGATGATACACTGCTCCATTGACAAATGATACACGGCTCCCCTGTCTAATGATAGACGGCTCCCCTGACTGATGATACACAGCTCACCTGACTGAGGATACACAGCTCCCATGAATAATGATACACAGTTCCCCTGACTGATGCTACACAGCTCCCCTGACTGATGATACACTGTTTCACTGAATGATGATACACAGTTCCCTGACTGATCGTACACAGCTCCCTGACTCATGATATGCAGCTCCCCTGAATGATGATACACAGCTCCCTGACCGATGATACAATGCTCCCTGACTGATGATACACAGTTCCCTGGCTGATGATATACAGTTTCCCTGAATGATGATACACAGCTCCCCGACTGATGATACACAGCTCCTCTGACTGATGATACACAGCTCCTCTGTCTTATGATAAGCAGCTCCCTGTCTGATGATACACAGCTCCTCTGACTGATGATACACAGCTCCTCTGTCTTATGATAAGCAGCTCCCTGTCTGATGATACACAGCACTCTGACTGATGATACACAGCTCCCCTGAATGATGATACACAGCTCCCTTGACTGATGATACACAGCTCCCCTGAATAATGATACACAGTTCCCTGACTGATGATTAACTGCTCACCTGACTAATGATAGACGGCTCCCTTGACTGATGATACACAGTTCCCTGACTGATGATATACAGTTCCCCGAACTGATGATACACAGCACCCTTACTGATGATTCACAGCACCCTGACTGATGATTCACAGTTCCCCTAACTGATGATCCGCCGCTCCCCTGAATGATGATACGCAGCTCCCATGATGGATGTTACACAGTTCCCTGACTGATGATACACAGCTCCCATGACCGATGATACACAGTTCCCTGATTGATGATATACAGTTCCCCTGACTGATGATACACAGTTCCCCTGACCGATGATACACAGTTCCCCGGACTGATGATACACAGTTCCCCTGACTGATGATACACAGCTCCCCTGAATGATGATACGCAGCTCCCCTGATGGATGTTACACAGTTCCCTGACTGATGATATACAGCTCCCCTGAATAATGAGACACAGTTCCCTGATTGATGATATACAGTTCCCTTGACTGATGATACACTGTTCCCCTGAATGATGATACACAGTTTCCTGACTGATGATCCACAGCTCCCTGACTGATGATACACAGTTCCCTGACTGATGATACACAGCTCCCCTGACTGATGATACACAGTTCCCTGACTGAAGATACACAGTTCCCTGACTTATGGTACACCGCTCCCCTGACTGATGATACACAGCTCCCTGACTGATGATACACAGCTCCCCTGAATGATGATACACAGTTCCCCTGACTGATGCTATACAGTTTCCTGATTGATGATACACTGTTCCCCTGAATGATGATACACAGTTTCCTGACTGATGATCCACAGCTCCCTGACTGATGGAACACAGTTCCCCTGACTGATGATACACAGCACCCTGACTGATGATACACAGCTCCCTTGACTGATGATACACAGCTCCCCTGAATAATGATACACAATTCCCTGACTGATGATACACATTTCCCTGACTGATCGTACACAGCTCCCTGACTCATGATACGCAGCTTCCCTGAATGATGATACACTGTTCCCCTGAATGATGATACGCAGTTTCCTGATTGATGATACAAAGTTCCCCTGAATGATGATACACAGTTTCCTGACTGATGATCCACAGCTCCCTGACTGATGATACACAGTTCCTTGGCTGATGATATACAGTTTCCCTGAATGATGATACACAGCTCCCGGACTGATGATACACAATTCCCCTGACTGATGATACACAGCTCCCCTGACTGATGATACACAGCTCCCCTGAATGATGATACACAGTTCCCCTGACTGATGCTACACAGTTTCCTGATTGATGATACACTGTTCCCCTGAATGATGATACACAGTTCCCTGACTGATCGTACACAGCTCCCTGACTCATGATACGCAGCTCCCCTGACTGATGACACACAGTTCCCATGAATAATGATACACAGTTCCCCTGACTGATGCGACACTGTTCCCCTGAATGATGATACACAGTTCCCTGACTGATCGTACATAGCTCCCTGACTCATGATATGCAGCTCCCCTGAATGATGATACACTGCTCCCTGACCGATGATACAAGGCTCCCTGACTGATGATACACAGTTCCCTGGCTGATGATATACAGTTTCCCTGAATGATGATACACAGCTCCCCGACTGATGAAACACAGCTCCTCTGACTGATGATACACAGCTCCTCTGTCTTATGATAAGCAGCTCCCTGTCTGATGATACACAGCTCTCTGACTGATGATACCCAGCTCCCTTGAATAATGATACACAGTTCCCTGACTGATGATACACAATTCCCCTGACTGATGATAGACAGCTCCCCTGACTGATGATACACAGGTCCCCTGAATGATGATACACAGTTCCCCTGACTGATGCTACACAGTTTCCTGATTGATGATACACTGTTCCCCTGAATGATGATACACAGTTCCCTGACTGATCGTACACAGCTCCCTGACTCATGATACGCAGCTTCCCTGAATGATGATACACTGTTCCCCTGAATGATGATACACAGTTTCCTGACTGATGATCCACAGCTCCCTGACTGATGGTACACAGTTCCCCTGACTGATGATACACAGCACCCTGACTGATGATACACAGCTCCCCTGACTGATGATACACAGCTTCCTGACTGATGATATACAGTTCCCCTGACTGATGATTCACAGCACCCTGACTGATGATTCTCAGTTCCCCTAACTGATGATCCGATGCTCCCCTGAATGATGATACGCAGTTCCCCTGATTGATGTTACACAGTTCACTGACTGATGATACACAGATCCCCGAATGATGATACACAGCTCCCCTGACAGATGATACACAGTTCCCCTGACTGATGCTACACAGCTCCCCTGAATGAAAATACACAGCTCCCTGACTGATCATATACAGCACCCTGACTGATGATATACAGCACCCTGTCTGATGGTACACAGTTCCCAGACTGATGACACACAGCTCCCTGATTGATGATACACAGCACGCTGACTGATGACACACAGCTCCCCTGACTGATGATGCACAGCTCCCTGACTGATGATACACTGCTCCCCTGACTAATGATACACGGCTCCCCTGACTGATGACACACAGCTCCCCTGACTGATGATACACAGCTCCCCTGAATGATGATACACAGTTCCCCTGACTGATGCTACACAGTTTCCTGATTGATGATACACTGTTCCCCTGAATGATGATACAAATTTTTCTGACTGATCGTACACAGCTCCCTGACTCATGATACGCAGCTCCCCTGACTGATGACACACAGTTCCCATGAATAATGATACACAGTTCCCCTGACTGATGCGACACTGTTCCCCTGAATGATGATACACAGTTCCCTGACTGATCGTACATAGCTCCCTGACTCATGATATGCAGCTCCCCTGACTGATGCTACACAGTTTCCTGATTGATGATACACTGTTCCCCTGAATGATGATACACAGTTCCTGACTGATCGTACACAGCTCCCTGACTCATGATACGCAGCTCCCCTGACTGATGACACACAGTTCCCATGAATAATGATACACAGTTCCCCTGACTGATGCGACACTGTTCCCCTGAATGATGATACACAATTCCCCTGACTGATGCTACACAGTTTCCTGATTGATGATACACTGTTCCCCTGAATGATGATACACAGTTCCCTGACTGATCGTACACAGCTCCCTGACTCATGATACGCAGCTTCCCTGAATGATGATACACAGCTCCCCTGACTGATGATACAATGCTCCCTGACTGATGATACACATCTCCCTGACTGAGGATTCGCAGCTCCTCTGAATGATGATACACAGTACCCTGACTGATGATTAACTGCTCCCTGGACTAATGATAGACGGTTCCCCTGACTGATGATACACAGCTCCCCTGACTGATGATACACAGCTCCCCTGAATGATGATACACAGCTCCCCTGACTGATGATACACAGCTCCCATGAATAATGATACACAGTTCCCCTGACTGATGCTACAAAGCTCCCCTGAATGATGATACACTGTTCCCCTCAATGATGATACACAGTTCCCTGACTGATCGGACACAGCTCCCTGACTCATGATATGCAGCTCCCCTGAATGATGATACACTGCTCCCTGACCGATGATACAAGGCTCCCTGACTGATGATACACAGTTCCCTGGCTGATGATATACAGTTTCCCTGACTGATGATAGACAGCACCCTGACTGATGATACACAGTTCCCTGACTGATGATACTCAGCTCCCCTGACTGATGATGCACAGTTCCCTGACTGATGATACACAGCTACCTAACTGATGATACACTGCTCCATTGACTAATGATACACGGCTCCTCTGTCTAATGATAGACGGCTCCACTGACTGATGATACACAGCTCCCCTGACTGATGATACACAGCTCCCATGAATAATGATACACAGTTTCCTGACTGATGCTACACAGCTCCCCTGAATGATGATACACAGTTCCCTGACAGATGATACACAGCTCCCCTGACTGATGATACACAGCTCCCATGAATAATGATACACAGTTCCCCTGACTGATGCTACACAGCTCCCCTGACTGATGATACACTGTTCCCCTGAATGATGATACACAGTTCCCTGACTGATCGTACACAGTTCCCTGACTCATGATATGCAGCTCCCCTGAATGATGATACACTGCTCCCTGACCGATGATACAATGCTCCCTGACTGATGATACACAGTTCCCTGGCTGATGATATACAGTTTCCCTGAATGATGATACACAGCTCCCCGACTGATGATACACAGCTCCTCTGACTGATGATACACAGCTCCTCTGTCTTATGATAAGCAGCTCCCTGTCTGATGATACACAGCACTCTGACTGATGATACACAGCTCCCCTGTATAATGATCCACAGTTCCCTGACTGATGATACACAATTCCCCTGTCTGATGATACACAGCTCTCCTGACTGATGATACACAGCTCCCCTGAATGATGATACACAGTTCTCCTAACTGATGCTACACAGTTTCCTGATTGATGATACACTGTTCCCCTGAATGATGATACACAGTTCCCTGACTGATCGTACACAGCTCCCTGACTCATGATACGCAGCTTCCCTGAATGATGATACACTGTTCCCCTGAATGATGATACAAAGTTTCCTGATTGATGATACACTGTTCCCCTGAATGATGATACACAGTTTCCTGACTGATGATTCACAGCTCCATGACTGATGATGCACAGTTCCCTGACTGATGATACACAGCTCCCTGACTGATGATACACTGCTCCATTGACAAATGATACACGGCTCCCCTGTCTAATGATAGACGGCTCCCCTGACTGATGATACACAGCTCACCTGACTGAGGATACACAGCTCCCATGAATAATGATACACAGTTCCCCTGACTGATGCTACACAGCTCCCCTGACTGATGATACACTGTTTCACTGAATGATGATACACAGTTCCCTGACTGATCGTACACAGCTCCCTGACTCATGATATGCAGCTCCCCTGAATGATGATACACAGCTCCCTGACCGATGATACAATGCTCCCTGACTGATGATACACAGTTCCCTGGCTGATGATATACAGTTTCCCTGAATGATGATACACAGCTCCCCGACTGATGATACACAGCTCCTCTGACTGATGATACACAGCTCCTCTGTCTTATGATAAGCAGCTCCCTGTCTGATGATACACAGCTCCTCTGACTGATGATACACAGCTCCTCTGTCTTATGATAAGCAGCTCCCTGTCTGATGATACACAGCACTCTGACTGATGATACACAGCTCCCCTGAATGATGATACACAGCTCCCTTGACTGATGATACACAGCTCCCCTGAATAATGATACACAGTTCCCTGACTGATGATTAACTGCTCACCTGACTAATGATAGACGGCTCCCTTGACTGATGATACACAGTTCCCTGACTGATGATATACAGTTCCCCGAACTGATGATACACAGCACCCTTACTGATGATTCACAGCACCCTGACTGATGATTCACAGTTCCCCTAACTGATGATCCGCCGCTCCCCTGAATGATGATACGCAGCTCCCATGATGGATGTTACACAGTTCCCTGACTGATGATACACAGCTCCCATGACCGATGATACACAGTTCCCTGATTGATGATATACAGTTCCCCTGACTGATGATACACAGTTCCCCTGACCGATGATACACAGTTCCCCGGACTGATGATACACAGTTCCCCTGACTGATGATACACAGCTCCCCTGAATGATGATACGCAGCTCCCCTGATGGATGTTACACAGTTCCCTGACTGATGATATACAGCTCCCCTGAATAATGAGACACAGTTCCCTGATTGATGATATACAGTTCCCTTGACTGATGATACACTGTTCCCCTGAATGATGATACACAGTTTCCTGACTGATGATCCACAGCTCCCTGACTGATGATACACAGTTCCCTGACTGATGATACACAGCTCCCCTGACTGATGATACACAGTTCCCTGACTGAAGATACACAGTTCCCTGACTTATGGTACACCGCTCCCCTGACTGATGATACACAGCTCCCTGACTGATGATACACAGCTCCCCTGAATGATGATACACAGTTCCCCTGACTGATGCTATACAGTTTCCTGATTGATGATACACTGTTCCCCTGAATGATGATACACAGTTTCCTGACTGATGATCCACAGCTCCCTGACTGATGGAACACAGTTCCCCTGACTGATGATACACAGCACCCTGACTGATGATACACAGCTCCCTTGACTGATGATACACAGCTCCCCTGAATAATGATACACAATTCCCTGACTGATGATACACATTTCCCTGACTGATCGTACACAGCTCCCTGACTCATGATACGCAGCTTCCCTGAATGATGATACACTGTTCCCCTGAATGATGATACGCAGTTTCCTGATTGATGATACAAAGTTCCCCTGAATGATGATACACAGTTTCCTGACTGATGATCCACAGCTCCCTGACTGATGATACACAGTTCCTTGGCTGATGATATACAGTTTCCCTGAATGATGATACACAGCTCCCGGACTGATGATACACAATTCCCCTGACTGATGATACACAGCTCCCCTGACTGATGATACACAGCTCCCCTGAATGATGATACACAGTTCCCCTGACTGATGCTACACAGTTTCCTGATTGATGATACACTGTTCCCCTGAATGATGATACACAGTTCCCTGACTGATCGTACACAGCTCCCTGACTCATGATACGCAGCTCCCCTGACTGATGACACACAGTTCCCATGAATAATGATACACAGTTCCCCTGACTGATGCGACACTGTTCCCCTGAATGATGATACACAGTTCCCTGACTGATCGTACATAGCTCCCTGACTCATGATATGCAGCTCCCCTGAATGATGATACACTGCTCCCTGACCGATGATACAAGGCTCCCTGACTGATGATACACAGTTCCCTGGCTGATGATATACAGTTTCCCTGAATGATGATACACAGCTCCCCGACTGATGAAACACAGCTCCTCTGACTGATGATACACAGCTCCTCTGTCTTATGATAAGCAGCTCCCTGTCTGATGATACACAGCTCTCTGACTGATGATACCCAGCTCCCTTGAATAATGATACACAGTTCCCTGACTGATGATACACAATTCCCCTGACTGATGATAGACAGCTCCCCTGACTGATGATACACAGGTCCCCTGAATGATGATACACAGTTCCCCTGACTGATGCTACACAGTTTCCTGATTGATGATACACTGTTCCCCTGAATGATGATACACAGTTCCCTGACTGATCGTACACAGCTCCCTGACTCATGATACGCAGCTTCCCTGAATGATGATACACTGTTCCCCTGAATGATGATACACAGTTTCCTGACTGATGATCCACAGCTCCCTGACTGATGGTACACAGTTCCCCTGACTGATGATACACAGCACCCTGACTGATGATACACAGCTCCCCTGACTGATGATACACAGCTTCCTGACTGATGATATACAGTTCCCCTGACTGATGATTCACAGCACCCTGACTGATGATTCTCAGTTCCCCTAACTGATGATCCGATGCTCCCCTGAATGATGATACGCAGTTCCCCTGATTGATGTTACACAGTTCACTGACTGATGATACACAGATCCCCGAATGATGATACACAGCTCCCCTGACAGATGATACACAGTTCCCCTGACTGATGCTACACAGCTCCCCTGAATGAAAATACACAGCTCCCTGACTGATCATATACAGCACCCTGACTGATGATATACAGCACCCTGTCTGATGGTACACAGTTCCCAGACTGATGACACACAGCTCCCTGATTGATGATACACAGCACGCTGACTGATGACACACAGCTCCCCTGACTGATGATGCACAGCTCCCTGACTGATGATACACTGCTCCCCTGACTAATGATACACGGCTCCCCTGACTGATGACACACAGCTCCCCTGACTGATGATACACAGCTCCCCTGAATGATGATACACAGTTCCCCTGACTGATGCTACACAGTTTCCTGATTGATGATACACTGTTCCCCTGAATGATGATACAAATTTTTCTGACTGATCGTACACAGCTCCCTGACTCATGATACGCAGCTCCCCTGACTGATGACACACAGTTCCCATGAATAATGATACACAGTTCCCCTGACTGATGCGACACTGTTCCCCTGAATGATGATACACAGTTCCCTGACTGATCGTACATAGCTCCCTGACTCATGATATGCAGCTCCCCTGACTGATGCTACACAGTTTCCTGATTGATGATACACTGTTCCCCTGAATGATGATACACAGTTCCTGACTGATCGTACACAGCTCCCTGACTCATGATACGCAGCTCCCCTGACTGATGACACACAGTTCCCATGAATAATGATACACAGTTCCCCTGACTGATGCGACACTGTTCCCCTGAATGATGATACACAATTCCCCTGACTGATGCTACACAGTTTCCTGATTGATGATACACTGTTCCCCTGAATGATGATACACAGTTCCCTGACTGATCGTACACAGCTCCCTGACTCATGATACGCAGCTTCCCTGAATGATGATACACAGCTCCCCTGACTGATGATACAATGCTCCCTGACTGATGATACACATCTCCCTGACTGAGGATTCGCAGCTCCTCTGAATGATGATACACAGTACCCTGACTGATGATTAACTGCTCCCTGGACTAATGATAGACGGTTCCCCTGACTGATGATACACAGCTCCCCTGACTGATGATACACAGCTCCCCTGAATGATGATACACAGCTCCCCTGACTGATGATACACAGCTCCCATGAATAATGATACACAGTTCCCCTGACTGATGCTACAAAGCTCCCCTGAATGATGATACACTGTTCCCCTCAATGATGATACACAGTTCCCTGACTGATCGGACACAGCTCCCTGACTCATGATATGCAGCTCCCCTGAATGATGATACACTGCTCCCTGACCGATGATACAAGGCTCCCTGACTGATGATACACAGTTCCCTGGCTGATGATATACAGTTTCCCTGACTGATGATAGACAGCACCCTGACTGATGATACACAGTTCCCTGACTGATGATACTCAGCTCCCCTGACTGATGATGCACAGTTCCCTGACTGATGATACACAGCTACCTAACTGATGATACACTGCTCCATTGACTAATGATACACGGCTCCTCTGTCTAATGATAGACGGCTCCACTGACTGATGATACACAGCTCCCCTGACTGATGATACACAGCTCCCATGAATAATGATACACAGTTTCCTGACTGATGCTACACAGCTCCCCTGAATGATGATACACAGTTCCCTGACAGATGATACACAGCTCCCCTGACTGATGATACACAGCTCCCATGAATAATGATACACAGTTCCCCTGACTGATGCTACACAGCTCCCCTGACTGATGATACACTGTTCCCCTGAATGATGATACACAGTTCCCTGACTGATCGTACACAGTTCCCTGACTCATGATATGCAGCTCCCCTGAATGATGATACACTGCTCCCTGACCGATGATACAATGCTCCCTGACTGATGATACACAGTTCCCTGGCTGATGATATACAGTTTCCCTGAATGATGATACACAGCTCCCCGACTGATGATACACAGCTCCTCTGACTGATGATACACAGCTCCTCTGTCTTATGATAAGCAGCTCCCTGTCTGATGATACACAGCACTCTGACTGATGATACACAGCTCCCCTGTATAATGATCCACAGTTCCCTGACTGATGATACACAATTCCCCTGTCTGATGATACACAGCTCTCCTGACTGATGATACACAGCTCCCCTGAATGATGATACACAGTTCTCCTAACTGATGCTACACAGTTTCCTGATTGATGATACACTGTTCCCCTGAATGATGATACACAGTTCCCTGACTGATCGTACACAGCTCCCTGACTCATGATACGCAGCTTCCCTGAATGATGATACACTGTTCCCCTGAATGATGATACAAAGTTTCCTGATTGATGATACACTGTTCCCCTGAATGATGATACACAGTTTCCTGACTGATGATCCACAGCTCCCTGACTGATGGTACACAGTTCCCCTGACTGATGATAGACAGCACCCTGACTGATGATACACAGTTCCCTGACTGATGATACACAGCTCCCCTGACTGATGATACAATGCTCCCTGACTGATGATACACATCTCCCTGACTGATGATTCGCAGCTCCTCTGAATGATGATACACTGTTCCCTGACTGATGACTAACTACTCCCCTGACTAATGATAGTCGGCTCCCTTGACTGATGATACACAGTTCTCTGACTGATGATATACAGTTCCCCTAACTGATGATACACAGCACCCTAACTGATGATTCACAGCACCCTGACTGATGATTCACAGATCCCCGAACTGATGATCCGCAGCTCCCCTGAATGATGATACGCAGCTCCCCTGATGGATGTTACACAGTTCCCTGACTGATGATACACAGCTCCCCTGAATAATGATACACCGTTCCCTGATTGATGATATACAGTTCCCCTGACTGATGATACACAGTTCCCCTGACTGATGATACACTGTTCCACTGAATGATGATACACAGTTCCGTGACTATTGATAGACAGCTCCCCTGACAGATTATACACAGCTCCCTGACTGATGATACGCAGCACCCTGACTGATGATACACAGTTCCCTGACTGATGATACACAGATCCCCGAATGATGATACACAGGTCCCCTGACTGATGATACACAGCTCCCCTGAATAATGATACACAGTTCCCTGACTGATGATATACAGTTCCCCTGACTGATGATACACAGTTCCCCTCACTGATGATACACAGCTCCCCTGAATGATGATACACAGTTCCCCTGACTGATGCTACACAGCTCCCTGACTCATGATACGCAGCTTCCCCGAATGATGATACACTGTTCCCCTGAATGATGATACACAGTTTCCTGATTGATGATACACTGTTCCCCTGAATGATGATACACAGTTTCCTGACTGATGGTACACAGTTCCCGTGACTGATGATACACAGCACCCTGACTGATAATACACAGCTCCCCTGACTGATGATACACAGCTCCCCTGAATAATGATACACAGTTCCCTGACTGATGATATACAGTTCCCCTGACTGATGATATACAGCTCCCCTGAATAATGATACACAGCTCCCCTGACTGATGATACACAGCTCCCCTGAATAATGATACACAGTTCCCTGACTGATGATACACAGTTCCCTGACTGATGATATACAGTTCCCTGAATGATGATACACAGCTCCCCTGACTGATGATACACAGTTCCCTGACTGATGACACACAGGTTCCTGAGTGATGATACACAGCACCCTGACTGATAACACACAGCTCCCCTGACTGATGATACGCAGTTCCCCTGACTGATTCTACACATTTTCCTGATTGATGATACACTGTTCCCCTGAATGATGATACACAGTTCCCTGACTGATCGTACACAGCTCCCTGACTCATGATACGCAGCTTCCCTGAATGATGATACACTGTTCCCCTGAATGATGATACACAGTTTCCTGACTGATGATCCACAGCTCCCTGACTGATGGTACACAGTTCCCCTGACTGATGATACACAGTTCCCTGACTGATGATACAAGGCTCCCTGACTGATGATACACTGCTCCCTTACTGATGATACACAGCTCCTCTGACTGATGATACACAGCTCCTCTGTCTTATGATAAGCAGCTCCCTGTCTGATGATACACAGCACTCTGACTGATGATACACAGCTCCCCTGTATAATGATCCACAGTTCCCTGACTGATGATGTAAATTTCCCCTGGTTGATGATACACAGCTCCCCGACTGATGATACACAGCTCCATGACTGATGATACACAGTTCCCTGACTGATGATATACAGTTCCCCGATTGATGATACACAGTTCCCTGACTGATACTACACATCTCCCTGACTCATGACACGCAGCTTCCCTGAATGATGATACACTGTTCCCCTGAATGATGATAAACAGTTCCCTGACTATTGATACACAGCTCCCCTGACAGATTATACACAGCTCCCTGACTGATGATACACAGTTCCCTGACTGATGGTACACAAATCCCCTGACTGATGATATACAGTTCCCAGACTGATGACACACAGCTCACTGACTGATGATACACAGCACCCTAACTGATGATTCACAGCACCCTGACTGATAATTCACAGTTCCCCTAACTGATGATCCGCAGCTCCCCTGAATGATGATACGCAGCTCCCCTGATTGATGTTACACAGTTCCCTGGCTGATGATACACAGATCCCCGAATGATGATACACAGGTCCCCTGACTGATGATACACAGCTCCCCTGAATAATAATACACAGTTCCCTGACTGATGATATACAGTTCCCCTGAATGATGATACACAGTTCCCCTCACTGATGATACACAGCTCCCCTGAATGATAATACACAGTTCCCCTGACTGATGCTACACAGCTCCCTGACTCATGATACGCAGCTTCCCTGAATGATGATACACTGTTCCCCTGAATGATGATACACAGTTCCCTGACTATTGATACACAGCTCCCCTGACAGATTATACACAGCTCCCTGACTGATGATACGCAGCACCCTGACTGATGATACACAGTTCCCTGACTGATGGTACACAAATCCCCTGACTGATGATATACAGTTCCCAGACTGATGACACACAGCTCGCTGACTGATGATACACAGCACCCTAACTGATGATTCACAGCACCCTGACTGATAATTCACAGTTCCCCTAACTGATGATCCGCAGCTCCCCTGAATGATGATACGCAGCTCCCCTGATTGATGTTACACAGTTCCCTGGCTGATGATACACAGATCCCCGAATGATGATACACAGGTCCCCTGACTGATGATACAAAGCTCCCCTGAATAATGATACACAGCTCCCTGACTCATGATACGCAGCTTCCCCGAATGATGATACACTGTTCCCCTGAATGATGATACACAGTTTCCTGATTGATGATACGCTGTTCCCCTGAATGATGATACACAGTTTCCTGACTGATGATACACAGCTCCCTCACTGATGATACACAGTTCCCTGACTGATGATACATAGCTCCTCTGTCTTATGATACCCAGCTCCACTGAATCATGATACACAGCACCCCGACTGATAATACACAGCTCCCCTGACTGATGATACACAGTTCCCTGACTGATGATACACAGCTCCCCTGACTGATGATACAAGGCTCCCTGACTGATGATACACTGCTCCCTAACTGACGATACACAGCTCCCTGACTGATGATACATAGCTCCCTGACTGATGATGTACAGTTCCCCTGATTGATGATACACAGCTCCCCGACTGATACACAGTTTCCTGACTGATGATACACAGCTCCCTGACTGATGATACACAGTTCCCTGACTGATGATACACAGCTCCTCTGACTGATGATACATAGCTCCTCTGTCTTATGATACCCAGCTCCACTGAATCATGATACACAGCACCCTGACTGATAATACACAGCTCCCCTGACTGATGATACACAGCACCCTGACTGATAATACACAGCTCCCCTGACTGATGATACACAGTTCCCTGACTGATGATACACAGCTCCCCTGACTGATGATACAAGGCTCCCAGACTGATGATACACAGCTCCCCTGACTTATGATACAAGGCTCCCTGACTGAAGATACACAGTTCCCTGACCTATGGTATACAGCTCCCCTGACTGATGATACTCAGCTCCCCTGAATGATGATACACTGTTCCCTGACTGATGATACACAGCTCCTCTGACTGATGATACATAGCTCCTCTGTCTTATGATACCCAGCTCCACTGAATGATGATACACATTTCCCTGACTGCTGATACACAGTTCCCTGACTGATGATGTACAGCTCCATGAATGATGATGCACAGTTCCCTGACTGGTGATACACAGCTCCCTGACTGATGATATACAGTTCCCTGACTGCTAATGCAGAGCACCCTGACTGATGAACGGCAGCTCCCCTGAATGATGATACGCAGCTCCCCTGATTGATGTTACACAGTTCACTGACTGATGATACATAGATCCCCGAATGATGATACACAGCTCCCCTGAATGATAATACACAGTTCCCTGACTGATGATACAAGGCACCCTGACTGATGATACTCAGCTCCCCTGAATGATGATACAAGGCTCCCTGACTGATGATACACTGCTCCCTAACTGATGATACACAGCTCCCTGACTGATGATACATAGCTCCCTGACTGATGATGTACAGTTCCCCTGATTGATGATACACAGCTCCCCGACTGATGATACACAGCTCCATGACTGATGATATACAGTTCCCCGATTGATGATACACAGTTCCCTGACTGATACTACACATCTCCCTGACTCATGACACGCAGCTTCCCTGAATGATGATACACTGTTCCCCTGAATGATGATACACAGTTCCCTGACTATTGATACACAGCTCCCCTGACAGATTATACACAGCTCCCTGACTGATGATACGCAGCACCCTGACTGATGATACACAGTTCCCTGACTGATGGTACACAAATCCCCTGACTGATGATATACAGTTCCCAGACTGATGTCACACAGCTCCATGACTGATGATACACAGTTCCCTGACTGATGATGTACAGTTCCCCTGATTGATGATACACAGTTCCCCTGAATGATGATACACAGTTCCCTGACTGGTGATGTACAGTTCCCCTGATTGATGATACACAGCTCCCCTGAATGATGATACACAGTTCCCTGACTGATGATATACAGTTCCCCGATTGATGATACACAGTTCCCTGACTGATAGTACACAGCTCCTTGACTCATGATACGCAGCTTCCCTGATTGATGATACACTGTTACCCTGAATGATGATACACAATTCCCTGACTGATAATACACAGATCTCCTGACTGATTATATACAGCTCCCTGACTGATGATACGCAGCACCCTGACTGATGATATACAGTTCCCCGAACTGATGATGCGCTGCTCCCCTGACTGATGATACACAATTCCCCTGGCTGATGATACACAGTTCCCCTGAATGATGATACACAGTCCCCTGACTGATGCTACACAGCTCCCTGACTCATGATACGCAGCTTCCCTGAATGATGATACACTGTTCCCCTGAATGATGATACACAGTTTCCTGACTGATGATCCACAGCTCCCTGACTGATGGTACACAGTTCCCCTGACTGATGATACACAGCTCCCCTGACAGAAGATACACAGTTCGCTGACCTATGGTATACAGCTCCCCTGACTGATGATACTCAGCTCCCCTGAATGATGATACACACCTCCCTGACTGATGATCCACAGCTCCTCTGTCTTATGATAAACAGCTCCCTGTCTGATAATACACAGCTCTCTGACTGATGATCCCCATCTCCCCTGAATGATGATACACATTTCCCTGACTGGTGATACACAGTTCCTTGACTATTCATACACAGTTCCCTGACTGATGATACACAGCTCCCCGACTGATGATATACACTTCCCTGAATGATGATACACAGCTCCCCTGACTGATGATACACAGCTCCCCTGACTGATGATACACAGCTCCCCTGACTGATGATACACAGCTCCCCTGACTGATGATACACAGTTCCCTGACTGATGACACACAGCTCCCCTGACTGATGATACGCAGTTCCCCTGACTGATTCTACACATTTTCCTGATTGATGATACACTGTTCCCCTGAATGATGATACACAGTTCCCTGACTGATCGTACACAGCTCCCTGACTCATGATACGCAGCTTCCCTGAATGATGATACACTGTTCCCCTGAATGATGATACACAGTTTCCTGACTGATGATCCACAGCTCCCTGACTGATGGTACACAGTTCCCCTGACTGATGATACACAGCACCCTGACTGATGATACACAGCTCCCTGACTGATGAATCACAGCTCCCTGACTGATGATACACAGTTCCCTGACTGATGATACACAGTTCCCTGACTGATGATACACAGCTCCCCGACTGATGATACACAGCTCCTCTGACTGATGATACATAGCTCCTCTGTCTTATGACAAGCAGCTCCCTGTCTGATGATACACAGCACTCTGACTGATGATACACAGCTCCCCTGTATAATGATCCACAGTTCCCTGACTGATGATGTAAATTTCCCCTGGTTGATGATACACAGCTCCCCGACTGATGATACACAGCTCCATGACTGATGATACACAGTTCCCTGACTGATGATACACAGCTCCTCTGACTGATGATACATAGCTCCTCTGTCTTATGATACCCAGCTCCACTGAATGATGATACACAGCACCCTGACTGATAATACACAGCTCCCCTGACTGATGATACACAGTTCCCTGACTGATGATACACAGCTCCTCTGACTGATGATACATAGCTCCTCTGTCTTATGATACCCAGCTCCACTGAATGATGATACACAGCACCCTGACTGATAATACACAGCTCCCCTGACTGATGATACACAGTTCCCTGACTGATGATACACAGCTCCCCTGACTGATGATACAAGGCTCCCTGACTGATGATACACAGCTCCCCTGACTTATGATACAAGGCTCCCTGACTGAAGATACACAGTTCCCTGACCTATGGTATACAGCTCCCCTGACTGATGATACTCAGCTCCCCTGAATGATGATACACTGTTCCCTGACTGATGATACACAGCTCCTCTGGCTGATGATACATAGCTCCTCTGTCTTATGACACCCAGCTCCACTGAATGATGATACACATTTCCCTGACTGCTGATACACAGTTCCCTGACTGATGATGTACAGCTCCATGAATGATGATGCACAGTTCCCTGACTGGTGATACACAGCTCCCTGACTGATGATATACAGTTCCCTGACTGCTAATGCAGAGCACCCTGACTGATGATCCGCAGCTGCCCTGAATGATGATACGCAGCTCCCCTGATTGATGTTACACAGCTCCCTGACTGATGATACATAGCTCCCTGACTGATGATACACAGCTCCCCTGACTGATGATACACAGTTCCCCTGACTGATGACACACAGCACCCTAACTGATGATTCACAGCACCCTGACTGATGATTCACAGTTCCCCGAACTGATGATCCACAGCTCCCCTGAATAATGATACACAATTCCCTGACTGATTGTACACAGCTCCAAGACTCATGATACGCAGCTTCCCTGAATGATGATACACTGTTCCCCTGAATGATGATACGCAGTTTCCTGATTGATGATACACAGTTCCCCTGAATGATGATACACAGTTTCCTGACTGATGATACACAGCTCCCTGACTGATCGTACACAGTTCCCCTGACTGATGATAGACAGCACCCTGACTGATGATACACAGTTCCCTGACTGATGATACATAGCTCCCCTGACTGATGATACACAGTTCCCTGACTGATGATACAAGGCTCCCTGACTGATGATACAAAGCTCCCCTGACTGATGATAGAAGGCTCCCTGACTGAAGATACACAGTTCCCTGACTTATGGTATATCGCTCCCCTGACTGATGATACACAGCTCCCCTGAATGATTATACAAGGCTCCCTGACTGATGATACACTGCTCCCTAACTGATGATGCACAGTTCCCTGACTGATGATAAGCAGCTCCCTGTCTGATGATACACAGCTCTCTGACTGATGATACCTAGCTCACCTGAATAATGATACACAGCTCCCTGACTAATGATACACAATTCCCCTGACTGATGATACACAGCTCCCCTGACTGATGATACACAGCTCCCCTGAATGATGATACACAGTTCCTCTGACTGATGCTACACAGTTTCCTGATTGATGATACACTGTTCCCCTGAATGATGATACACAGTTCCCTGACTGATCGTACACAGCTCCCTGACTCATGATATGCAGCTTCCCTGAATGTTGATACACAGTTTCCTGATTGATGATACACTGTTCCCCTGAATGATGATACACAGATTCCTGACTGATGATCAACAGCTCCCTGACTGATGATACACAGCTCACCTGACTGAGGATACACAGCTCCCATGAATAATGATACACAGTTCCCCTGACTGATGCTACACAGCTCCCCTGACTGATGATACACTGTTCCCCTGAATGATGAAACACTGTTCCCCTGAATGAT
Organism: Chiloscyllium punctatum; assembly: GCF_047496795.1. NCBI lineage: Eukaryota > Metazoa > Chordata > Chondrichthyes > Orectolobiformes > Hemiscylliidae > Chiloscyllium > Chiloscyllium punctatum. The sequence continues at coordinate 31,429,424 of NC_092765.1, forward strand.
GATACACAGTTCCCTGACTGATCGTACACAGCTCCATGACTCATGATACACAGCTCCCCTGACTGATGATACACTGTTCCCCTGATTGATGATACACTGTTCCCCTGAATGATGATACACAGTTCCCTGACTGATCGTACACAGCTCCCTGACTCATGATATGCAGCTCCCCTGAATGATGATACACTGCTCCCTGACTGATGATACACAGCTCCCCTGACTGATGATACACAGCTCCCCTGACTGATGATACACAGCTCCCCTGAATGATGAAACACTGTTCCCCTGAATGATGATACACAGTTCCCTGACTGATCGTACACAGCTCCATGACTCATGATACACAGCTCCCCTGACTGATGATACACAGCTCCCCTGAATGATGATACACAGTTCCCTGACTGATGATACACAGCTCCCCTGACTGATGATACACAGCTCCCATGAATAATGATACACAGTTCCCCTGACTGATGGTACAAAGCTCCCCTGAATGATGATACACAGTTCCCTGACTGATCAGACACAGCTCCCTGACTCATGATATTCAGCTCCACTGAATGATGATACACTGCTCCCTGACCGATGATACAAGGCTCCCTGACTGATGATACACAGTTCCCTGGCTGATGATATACAGTTTCCCTGACTGATGATAGACAGCACCCTGACTGATGATACACAGTTCCCTGACTGATGATACAAGGCTCCCTGACTGATGATGCACTGCTCCATTGACTAATAATACAGGGCTCCCCTGTCTAATGATACACGGCTCCCCTGAATGATGATACACTGTTCCCCTGACTGATGATACGCAGCTCCCCTGACTGATGATACACAGCTCCCCTGAATGATGATACACAGTTCCCTGACTGATGATACACAGCTCCCCTGACTGATGATACACAGCTCCCATGAATAATGATACACAGTTCCCCTGACTGATGCTACACAGCTCCCCTGAATGATGATACACAGTTCCCTGACTGATCGGACACAGCTCCCTGACTCATGATATGCAGCTCCCCTGAATGATGATACACTGCTCCCTGACCGATGATACAAAGCTCCCTGACTGATGATACACAGTTCCCTGGCTGATGATGTACAGTTTCCCTGACTGATGATAGACAGCACCCTTACTGTTGATACACAGTTCCCTGACTGATGATACACAGCTCCCCTGACTGATGATACACAGTTCCCTGACTGATGATTCAAGGCTCCCTGACTGATGATACACAGCTCCCCTGACTGATGATACAAGGCTCCCTGACTGAAGATACACAGTTCCCTGACTTATGGTATCTCGCTCCCCTGACTGATGATACACAGCTCCCCTGAATGATGATACAAGGCTCCCTGACTTATGATACACTGCTCCCTAACTGATGATACACAGCTCCCTGACTGATGATTCACAGCTCCATGACTGATGATGCACAGTTCCCTGACTGATGATACACAGCTCCCTGACTGATGATACACTGCTCCATTGACAAATGATACACGGCTCCCCTGTCTAATGATAGACGGCTCCCCTGACTGATGATACACAGCTCACCTGACTGAGGATACACAGCTCCCATGAATAATGATACACAGTTCCCCTGACTGATGCTACACAGCTCCCCTGACTGATGATACACTGTTTCACTGAATGATGATACACAGTTCCCTGACTGATCGTACACAGCTCCCTGACTCATGATATGCAGCTCCCCTGAATGATGATACACAGCTCCCTGACCGATGATACAATGCTCCCTGACTGATGATACACAGTTCCCTGGCTGATGATATACAGTTTCCCTGAATGATGATACACAGCTCCCCGACTGATGATACACAGCTCCTCTGACTGATGATACACAGCTCCTCTGTCTTATGATAAGCAGCTCCCTGTCTGATGATACACAGCTCCTCTGACTGATGATACACAGCTCCTCTGTCTTATGATAAGCAGCTCCCTGTCTGATGATACACAGCACTCTGACTGATGATACACAGCTCCCCTGAATGATGATACACAGCTCCCTTGACTGATGATACACAGCTCCCCTGAATAATGATACACAGTTCCCTGACTGATGATTAACTGCTCACCTGACTAATGATAGACGGCTCCCTTGACTGATGATACACAGTTCCCTGACTGATGATATACAGTTCCCCGAACTGATGATACACAGCACCCTTACTGATGATTCACAGCACCCTGACTGATGATTCACAGTTCCCCTAACTGATGATCCGCCGCTCCCCTGAATGATGATACGCAGCTCCCATGATGGATGTTACACAGTTCCCTGACTGATGATACACAGCTCCCCTGACCGATGATACACAGTTCCCTGATTGATGATATACAGTTCCCCTGACTGATGATACACAGTTCCCCTGACCGATGATACACAGTTCCCCGGACTGATGATACACAGTTCCCCTGACTGATGATACACAGCTCCCCTGAATGATGATACGCAGCTCCCCTGATGGATGTTACACAGTTCCCTGACTGATGATATACAGCTCCCCTGAATAATGAGACACAGTTCCCTGATTGATGATATACAGTTCCCTTGACTGATGATACACTGTTCCCCTGAATGATGATACACAGTTTCCTGACTGATGATCCACAGCTCCCTGACTGATGATACACAGTTCCCTGACTGATGATACACAGCTCCCCTGACTGATGATACACAGTTCCCTGACTGAAGATACACAGTTCCCTGACTTATGGTACACCGCTCCCCTGACTGATGATACACAGCTCCCTGACTGATGATACACAGCTCCCCTGAATGATGATACACAGTTCCCCTGACTGATGCTATACAGTTTCCTGATTGATGATACACTGTTCCCCTGAATTATGATACACAGTTTCTTGACTGATGATCCACAGCTCCCTGACTGATGGAACACAGTTCCCCTGACTGATGATACACAGCACCCTGACTGATGATACACAGCTCCCTTGACTGATGATACACAGCTCCCCTGAATAATGATACACAATTCCCTGACTGATGATACACATTTCCCTGACTGATCGTACACAGCTCCCTGACTCATGATACGCAGCTTCCCTGAATGATGATACACTGTTCCCCTGAATGATGATACGCAGTTTCCTGATTGATGATACAAAGTTCCCCTGAATGATGATACACAGTTTCCTGACTGATGATCCACAGCTCCCTGACTGATGATACACAGTTCCTTGGCTGATGATATACAGTTTCCCTGAATGATGATACACAGCTCCCGGACTGATGATACACAATTCCCCTGACTGATGATACACAGCTCCCCTGACTGATGATACACAGCTCCCCTGAATGATGATACACAGTTCCCCTGACTGATGCTACACAGTTTCCTGATTGATGATACACTGTTCCCCTGAATGATGATACACAGTTCCCTGACTGATCGTACACAGCTCCCTGACTCATGATACGCAGCTCCCCTGACTGATGACACACAGTTCCCATGAATAATGATACACAGTTCCCCTGACTGATGCGACACTGTTCCCCTGAATGATGATACACAGTTCCCTGACTGATCGTACATAGCTCCCTGACTCATGATATGCAGCTCCCCTGAATGATGATACACTGCTCCCTGACCGATGATACAAGGCTCCCTGACTGATGATACACAGTTCCCTGGCTGATGATATACAGTTTCCCTGAATGATGATACACAGCTCCCCGACTGATGAAACACAGCTCCTCTGACTGATGATACACAGCTCCTCTGTCTTATGATAAGCAGCTCCCTGTCTGATGATACACAGCTCTCTGACTGATGATACCCAGCTCCCTTGAATAATGATACACAGTTCCCTGACTGATGATACACAATTCCCCTGACTGATGATAGACAGCTCCCCTGACTGATGATACACAGGTCCCCTGAATGATGATACACAGTTCCCCTGACTGATGCTACACAGTTTCCTGATTGATGATACACTGTTCCCCTGAATGATGATACACAGTTCCCTGACTGATCGTACACAGCTCCCTGACTCATGATACGCAGCTTCCCTGAATGATGATACACTGTTCCCCTGAATGATGATACACAGTTTCCTGACTGATGATCCACAGCTCCCTGACTGATGGTACACAGTTCCCCTGACTGATGATACACAGCACCCTGACTGATGATACACAGCTCCCCTGACTGATGATACACAGCTTCCTGACTGATGATATACAGTTCCCCTGACTGATGATTCACAGCACCCTGACTGATGATTCTCAGTTCCCCTAACTGATGATCCGATGCTCCCCTGAATGATGATACGCAGTTCCCCTGATTGATGTTACACAGTTCACTGACTGATGATACACAGATCCCCGAATGATGATACACAGCTCCCCTGACAGATGATACACAGTTCCCCTGACTGATGCTACACAGCTCCCCTGAATGAAAATACACAGCTCCCTGACTGATCATATACAGCACCCTGACTGATGATATACAGCACCCTGTCTGATGGTACACAGTTCCCAGACTGATGACACACAGCTCCCTGATTGATGATACACAGCACGCTGACTGATGACACACAGCTCCCCTGACTGATGATGCACAGCTCCCTGACTGATGATACACTGCTCCCCTGACTAATGATACACGGCTCCCCTGACTGATGACACACAGCTCCCCTGACTGATGATACACAGCTCCCCTGAATGATGATACACAGTTCCCCTGACTGATGCTACACAGTTTCCTGATTGATGATACACTGTTCCCCTGAATGATGATACAAATTTTTCTGACTGATCGTACACAGCTCCCTGACTCATGATACGCAGCTCCCCTGACTGATGACACACAGTTCCCATGAATAATGATACACAGTTCCCCTGACTGATGCGACACTGTTCCCCTGAATGATGATACACAGTTCCCTGACTGATCGTACATAGCTCCCTGACTCATGATATGCAGCTCCCCTGACTGATGCTACACAGTTTCCTGATTGATGATACACTGTTCCCCTGAATGATGATACACAGTTCCTGACTGATCGTACACAGCTCCCTGACTCATGATACGCAGCTCCCCTGACTGATGACACACAGTTCCCATGAATAATGATACACAGTTCCCCTGACTGATGCGACACTGTTCCCCTGAATGATGATACACAATTCCCCTGACTGATGCTACACAGTTTCCTGATTGATGATACACTGTTCCCCTGAATGATGATACACAGTTCCCTGACTGATCGTACACAGCTCCCTGACTCATGATACGCAGCTTCCCTGAATGATGATACACAGCTCCCCTGACTGATGATACAATGCTCCCTGACTGATGATACACATCTTCCTGACTGAGGATTCGCAGCTCCTCTGAATGATGATACACAGTACCCTGACTGATGATTAACTGCTCCCTGGACTAATGATAGACGGTTCCCCTGACTGATGATACACAGCTCCCCTGACTGATGATACACAGCTCCCCTGAATGATGATACACAGCTCCCCTGACTGATGATACACAGCTCCCATGAATAATGATACACAGTTCCCCTGACTGATGCTACAAAGCTCCCCTGAATGATGATACACTGTTCCCCTCAATGATGATACACAGTTCCCTGACTGATCGGACACAGCTCCCTGACTCATGATATGCAGCTCCCCTGAATGATGATACACTGCTCCCTGACCGATGATACAAGGCTCCCTGACTGATGATACACAGTTCCCTGGCTGATGATATACAGTTTCCCTGACTGATGATAGACAGCACCCTGACTGATGATACACAGTTCCCTGACTGATGATACTCAGCTCCCCTGACTGATGATGCACAGTTCCCTGACTGATGATACACAGCTACCTAACTGATGATACACTGCTCCATTGACTAATGATACACGGCTCCTCTGTCTAATGATAGACGGCTCCACTGACTGATGATACACAGCTCCCCTGACTGATGATACACAGCTCCCATGAATAATGATACACAGTTTCCTGACTGATGCTACACAGCTCCCCTGAATGATGATACACAGTTCCCTGACAGATGATACACAGCTCCCCTGACTGATGATACACAGCTCCCATGAATAATGATACACAGTTCCCCTGACTGTTGCTACACAGCTCCCCTGACTGATGATACACTGTTCCCCTGAATGATGATACACAGTTCCCTGACTGATCGTACACAGTTCCCTGACTCATGATATGCAGCTCCCCTGAATGATGATACACTGCTCCCTGACCGATGATACAATGCTCCCTGACTGATGATACACAGTTCCCTGGCTGATGATATACAGTTTCCCTGAATGATGATACACAGCTCCCCGACTGATGATACACAGCTCCTCTGACTGATGATACACAGCTCCTCTGTCTTATGATAAGCAGCTCCCTATCTGATGATACACAGCACTCTGACTGATGATACACAGCTCCCCTGTATAATGATCCACAGTTCCCTGACTGATGATACACAATTCCCCTGTCTGATGATACACAGCTCTCCTGACTGATGATACACAGCTCCCCTGAATGATGATACACAGTTCTCCTAACTGATGCTACACAGTTTCCTGATTGATGATACACTGTTCCCCTGAATGATGATACACAGTTCCCTGACTGATCGTACACAGCTCCCTGACTCATGATACGCAGCTTCCCTGAATGATGATACACTGTTCCCCTGAATGATGATACAAAGTTTCCTGATTGATGATACACTGTTCCCCTGAATGATGATACACAGTTTCCTGACTGATGATCCACAGCTCCCTGACTGATGGTACACAGTTCCCCTGACTGATGATAGACAGCACCCTGACTGATGATACACAGTTCCCTGACTGATGATACACAGCTCCCCTGACTGATGATACAATGCTCCCTGACTGATGATACACATCTCCCTGACTGATGATTCGCAGCTCCTCTGAATGATGATACACTGTTCCCTGACTGATGACTAACTACTCCCCTGACTAATGATAGTCGGCTCCCTTGACTGATGATACACAGTTCTCTGACTGATGATATACAGTTCCCCTAACTGATGATACACAGCACCCTAACTGATGATTCACAGCACCCTGACTGATGATTCACAGATCCCCGAACTGATGATCCGCAGCTCCCCTGAATGATGATACGCAGCTCCCCTGATGGATGTTACACAGTTCCCTGACTGATGATACACAGCTCCCCTGAATAATGATACACCGTTCCCTGATTGATGATATACAGTTCCCCTGACTGATGATACACAGTTCCCCTGACTGATGATACACTGTTCCACTGAATGATGATACACAGTTCCGTGACTATTGATAGACAGCTCCCCTGACAGATTATACACAGCTCCCTGACTGATGATACGCAGCACCCTGACTGATGATACACAGTTCCCTGACTGATGATACACAGATCCCCGAATGATGATACACAGGTCCCCTGACTGATGATACACAGCTCCCCTGAATAATGATACACAGTTCCCTGACTGATGATATACAGTTCCCCTGACTGATGATACACAGTTCCCCTCACTGATGATACACAGCTCCCCTGAATGATGATACACAGTTCCCCTGACTGATCGTACACAGCTCCCTGACTCATGATACGCAGCTTCCCTGAATGATGATACACTGTTCCCCTGAATGATGATACACAGTTTCCTGACTGATGATCCACAGCTCCCTGACTGATGGTACACAGTTCCCCTGACTGATGATACACAGCACCCTGACTGATGATACACAGCTCCCCTGACTGATGATACACAGCTTCCTGACTGATGATATACAGTTCCCCTGACTGATGATTCACAGCACCCTGACTGATGATTCTCAGTTCCCCTAACTGATGATCCGATGCTCCCCTGAATGATGATACGCAGTTCCCCTGATTGATGTTACACAGTTCACTGACTGATGATACACAGATCCCCGAATGATGATACACAGCTCCCCTGACAGATGATACACAGTTCCCCTGACTGATGCTACACAGCTCCCCTGAATGAAAATACACAGCTCCCTGACTGATCATATACAGCACCCTGACTGATGATATACAGCACCCTGTCTGATGGTACACAGTTCCCAGACTGATGACACACAGCTCCCTGATTGATGATACACAGCACGCTGACTGATGACACACAGCTCCCCTGACTGATGATGCACAGCTCCCTGACTGATGATACACTGCTCCCCTGACTAATGATACACGGCTCCCCTGACTGATGACACACAGCTCCCCTGACTGATGATACACAGCTCCCCTGAATGATGATACACAGTTCCCCTGACTGATGCTACACAGTTTCCTGATTGATGATACACTGTTCCCCTGAATGATGATACAAATTTTTCTGACTGATCGTACACAGCTCCCTGACTCATGATACGCAGCTCCCCTGACTGATGACACACAGTTCCCATGAATAATGATACACAGTTCCCCTGACTGATGCGACACTGTTCCCCTGAATGATGATACACAGTTCCCTGACTGATCGTACATAGCTCCCTGACTCATGATATGCAGCTCCCCTGACTGATGCTACACAGTTTCCTGATTGATGATACACTGTTCCCCTGAATGATGATACACAGTTCCTGACTGATCGTACACAGCTCCCTGACTCATGATACGCAGCTCCCCTGACTGATGACACACAGTTCCCATGAATAATGATACACAGTTCCCCTGACTGATGCGACACTGTTCCCCTGAATGATGATACACAATTCCCCTGACTGATGCTACACAGTTTCCTGATTGATGATACACTGTTCCCCTGAATGATGATACACAGTTCCCTGACTGATCGTACACAGCTCCCTGACTCATGATACGCAGCTTCCCTGAATGATGATACACAGCTCCCCTGACTGATGATACAATGCTCCCTGACTGATGATACACATCTTCCTGACTGAGGATTCGCAGCTCCTCTGAATGATGATACACAGTACCCTGACTGATGATTAACTGCTCCCTGGACTAATGATAGACGGTTCCCCTGACTGATGATACACAGCTCCCCTGACTGATGATACACAGCTCCCCTGAATGATGATACACAGCTCCCCTGACTGATGATACACAGCTCCCATGAATAATGATACACAGTTCCCCTGACTGATGCTACAAAGCTCCCCTGAATGATGATACACTGTTCCCCTCAATGATGATACACAGTTCCCTGACTGATCGGACACAGCTCCCTGACTCATGATATGCAGCTCCCCTGAATGATGATACACTGCTCCCTGACCGATGATACAAGGCTCCCTGACTGATGATACACAGTTCCCTGGCTGATGATATACAGTTTCCCTGACTGATGATAGACAGCACCCTGACTGATGATACACAGTTCCCTGACTGATGATACTCAGCTCCCCTGACTGATGATGCACAGTTCCCTGACTGATGATACACAGCTACCTAACTGATGATACACTGCTCCATTGACTAATGATACACGGCTCCTCTGTCTAATGATAGACGGCTCCACTGACTGATGATACACAGCTCCCCTGACTGATGATACACAGCTCCCATGAATAATGATACACAGTTTCCTGACTGATGCTACACAGCTCCCCTGAATGATGATACACAGTTCCCTGACAGATGATACACAGCTCCCCTGACTGATGATACACAGCTCCCATGAATAATGATACACAGTTCCCCTGACTGTTGCTACACAGCTCCCCTGACTGATGATACACTGTTCCCCTGAATGATGATACACAGTTCCCTGACTGATCGTACACAGTTCCCTGACTCATGATATGCAGCTCCCCTGAATGATGATACACTGCTCCCTGACCGATGATACAATGCTCCCTGACTGATGATACACAGTTCCCTGGCTGATGATATACAGTTTCCCTGAATGATGATACACAGCTCCCCGACTGATGATACACAGCTCCTCTGACTGATGATACACAGCTCCTCTGTCTTATGATAAGCAGCTCCCTATCTGATGATACACAGCACTCTGACTGATGATACACAGCTCCCCTGTATAATGATCCACAGTTCCCTGACTGATGATACACAATTCCCCTGTCTGATGATACACAGCTCTCCTGACTGATGATACACAGCTCCCCTGAATGATGATACACAGTTCTCCTAACTGATGCTACACAGTTTCCTGATTGATGATACACTGTTCCCCTGAATGATGATACACAGTTCCCTGACTGATCGTACACAGCTCCCTGACTCATGATACGCAGCTTCCCTGAATGATGATACACTGTTCCCCTGAATGATGATACAAAGTTTCCTGATTGATGATACACTGTTCCCCTGAATGATGATACACAGTTTCCTGACTGATGATCCACAGCTCCCTGACTGATGGTACACAGTTCCCCTGACTGATGATAGACAGCACCCTGACTGATGATACACAGTTCCCTGACTGATGATACACAGCTCCCCTGACTGATGATACAATGCTCCCTGACTGATGATACACATCTCCCTGACTGATGATTCGCAGCTCCTCTGAATGATGATACACTGTTCCCTGACTGATGACTAACTACTCCCCTGACTAATGATAGTCGGCTCCCTTGACTGATGATACACAGTTCTCTGACTGATGATATACAGTTCCCCTAACTGATGATACACAGCACCCTAACTGATGATTCACAGCACCCTGACTGATGATTCACAGATCCCCGAACTGATGATCCGCAGCTCCCCTGAATGATGATACGCAGCTCCCCTGATGGATGTTACACAGTTCCCTGACTGATGATACACAGCTCCCCTGAATAATGATACACCGTTCCCTGATTGATGATATACAGTTCCCCTGACTGATGATACACAGTTCCCCTGACTGATGATACACAGCTCCCCTGACTGATGATACACAGTTCCCCTGACTGATGATATACAGTTCCCCTAACTGATGATACACAGTTCCCCTGACTGATGATACACAGCTCCCCTGACTGATGATACACAGCTCCCCTGACTGATGATACACAGCTCCCCTGAATAATGATACACAGTTCCCTGACTGATGATACACAATTCCCCTGACTGATGATACACAGCTCCCCTGAATGATGATACACAGCTCCCATGAATAATGATACACAGTTTCCTGACTGATGCTACACAGCTCCCCTGAATGATGATACACAGTTTCCTGACTGATGATACACAGCTCACCTGACTGAGGATACACAGCTCCCATGAATAATGATTCACAGTTCCCCTGACTGATGCTACACAGCTCCCCTGACTGATGATACACTGTTCCCCTGAATGATGGTACAGAGTTCCCAGACTGATCGAACACAGCTCCCTGACTCATGATATGCAGCTCCCCTGAATGATGATACACTGCTCCCTGACTGATGATACACAGCTCCCCTGACTGATGATACACAGCACCCCTGACTGATGATACACAGCTCCCCTGAATGATGATACACTGTTCCCCTGAATGATGATACACAGTTCCCTGACTGATCGTACACAGCTCCATGACTCATGATACGCAGCTTCCCTGAAAGATGATACACTGTTCCCCTGAATGATGATACGCAGTTTCCTGATTGATGATACACTGTTCCCCTGAATGATGATACACAGTTTCCTGACTGATGATCCACAGCTCCCTGACTGATGGTACACAGTTCCCCTGACTGATGATAGACAGCACCCTGACTGATGATACACAGTTCCCTGACTGATGATACACAGCTCCCCTGAATGATGATACACAGCTCCCATGTATAATGATACACAGTTTCCTGACTGATGCTACACAGCTCCCCTGAATGATGATACACAGTTTCCTCACTGATGATACACAGCTCACCTGACTGAGGATACACAGCTCCCATGAATAATGATACACAGTTCCCCTGACTGATGCTACACAGCTCCCCTGACTGATGATACACTGTTCCCCTGAATGATGATACACAGTTCCCTGACTGATCGAACACAGCTCCCTGACTCATGATATGCAGCTCCCCTGAATGATGATACACTGCTCCCTGACTGATGATACACAGCTCCCCTGACTGATGATACACAGCTCCCCTGACTGATGATACACAGCTCCCCTGAATGATGATACACTGTTCCCCTGAATGATGATACACAGTTCCCTGACTGATCGTACACAGCTCCATGACTCATGATACGCAGCTTCCCTGAAAGATGATACACTGTTCCCCTGAATGATGATACACAGTTTCCTGATTGATGATACACAGCTCCCCTGAATGATGATACACAGCTCCCATGAATAATGATACACAGTTTCCTGACTGATGCTACACAGCTCCACTGAATGATGATACACAGTTTCCTGACTGATGATACACAGCTCACCTGACTGAGGATACACAGCTCCCATGAATAATGATACACAGTTCCCCTGACTGATGCTACACAGCTCCCCTGACTGATGATACACTGTTCCCCTCAATGATGATACACAGTTCCCTGACTGATCGTACACAGCTCCCTGACTCATGATATGCAGCTCCCCTGAATGATGATACACTGCTCCCTGACTGATGATACACAGCTCCCCTGACTGATGATACACAGCTCCCCTGACTGATGATACACAGCTCCCCTGAATGATGAAACACTGTTCCCCTGAATGATGATACACAGTTCCCTGACTGATCGTACACAGCTCCATGACTCATGATACACAGCTCCCCTGACTGATGATACACAGCTCCCCTGAATGATGATACACAGTTCCCTGACTGATGATACACAGCTCCCCTGACTGATGATACACAGCTCCCATGAATAATGATACACAGTTCCCCTGACTGATGCTACAAAGCTCCCCTGAATGATGATACACAGTTCCCTGACTGATCAGACACAGCTCCCTGACTCATGATATTCAGCTCCACTGAATGATGATACACTGCTCCCTGACCGATGATACAAGGCTCCCTGACTGATGATACACAGTTCCCTGGCTGATGATATACAGTTTCCCTGACTGATGATAGACAGCACCCTGACTGATGATACACAGTTCCCTGACTGATGATACAAGGCTCCCTGACTGATGATGCACTGCTCCATTGACTAATAATACAGGGCTCCCCTGTCTAATGATACACGGCTCCCCTGAATGATGATACACTGTTACCCTGACTGATGATACGCAGCTCCCCTGACTGATGATACACAGCTCCCCTGAATGATGATACACAGTTCCCTGACTGATGATACACAGCTCCCCTGACTGATGATACACAGCTCCCATGAATAATGATACACAGTTCCCCTGACTGATGCTACACAGCTCCCCTGAATGATGATACACAGTTCCCTGACTGATCGGACATAGCTCCCTGACTCATGATATGCAGCTCCCCTGAATGATGATACACTGCTCCCTGACTGATGCTACACAGCTCCCCTGACTGATGATACACTGTTCCCCTCAATGATGATACACAGTTCCCTGACTGATCGTACACAGCTCCCTGACTCATGATATGCAGCTCCCCTGAATGATGATACGCAGCTCCCCGACTGATGATACACAGCTCCTCTGACTGATGATACACAGCTCCTCTGTCTTATGATAAGCAGCTCCCTATCTGATGATACACAGCACTCTGACTGATGATACACAGCTCCCCTGTATAATGATCCACAGTTCCCTGACTGATGATACACAATTCCCCTGTCTGATGATACACAGCTCCCCTGACTGATGATACACAGCTCCTCTGAATGATGATACACAGTTCCCCTGACTGATGCTACACAGTTTCCTGATTGATGATACACTGTTCCCCTGAATGATGATACACAGTTCCCTGACTGATCGTACACAGCTCCATGACTCATGATACGCAGCTTCCCTGAATGATGATACACTGTTCCCCTGAATGATGATACAAAGTTTCCTGATTGATGATACACTGTTCCCCTGAATGATGATACACAGTTTCCTGACTGATGATCCACAGCTCCCTGACTGATGGTACACAGTTCCCCTGACTGATGATAGACAGCACCCTGACTGATGATACACAGTTCCCTGACTGATGATACACAGCTCCCCTGACTGATGATACATTGCTCCCTGACTGATGATACACATCTCCCTGACTGATGATTCGCAGCTCCTCTGAATGATGATACACAGTTCCCTGACTGATGATTAACTGCTCCCCTGACTATTGATAGTCGGCTCCCTTGACTGATGATACACAGTTCCCTGACTGATGATATACAGTTCCCCTGACTGATGATACACAGCTCCCATGAATAATGATACACAGTTTCCTGACTGATGCTACACAGCTCCCCTGACTGATGATACACTGTTCCCCTGAATGATGATACACAGTTTCCTGACTGATGATACACAGCTCACCTGACTGAGGATACATAGCTCCCATGAATAATGATACACAGTTCCCCTGACTGATGCTACACAGCTCCCCTGACTGATGATACACTGTTCCCCTCAATGATGATACACAGTTCCCTGACTGATCGTACACAGCTCCCTGACTCATGATATGCAGCTCCCCTGAATGATGATACACTGCTCCCTGACTGATGCTACACAGCTCCCCTGACTGATGATACACTGTTCCCCTCAATGATGATACACAGTTCCCTGACTGATCGTACACAGCTCCCTGACTCATGATATGCAGCTCCCCTGAATGATGATACGCAGCTCCCCGACTGATGATACACAGCTCCTCTGACTGATGATACACAGCTCCTCTGTCTTATGATAAGCAGCTCCCTATCTGATGATACACAGCACTCTGACTGATGATACACAGCTCCCCTTTATAATGATCCACAGTTCCCTGACTGATGATACACAATTCCCCTGTCTGATGATACACAGCTCCCCTGACTGATGATACACAGCTCCTCTGAATGATGATACACAGTTCCGCTGACTGATGCTACACAGTTTCCTGATTGATGATACACTGTTCCCCTGAATGATGATACACAGTTCCCTGACTGATCGTACACAGCTCCATGACTCATGATACGCAGCTTCCCTGAATGATGATACACTGTTCCCCTGAATGATGATACAAAGTTTCCTGATTGATGCTACACAGCTCCCCTGACTGAGGATACACAGCTCCCATGAATAATGATACACAGCTCCCCTGACTGATGATACACTGTTCCCCTCAATGATGATACACAGTTCCCTGACTGATCGTACACAGCTCCCTGACTCATGATATGCAGCTCCCCTGAATGATGATACACTGCTCCCTGACTGATGATACACAGCTCCCCTGACTGATGATACACAGCTCCCCTGACTGATGATACACAGCTCCCCTGAATGATGATACACTGTTCCCCTGAATGATGATACACAGTTCCCTGACTGATCGTACACAGCTCCATGACTCATGATACGCAGCTTCCCTGAATGATGATACACTGTTCCCCTGAATGATGATACACAGTTTCCAGATTGATGATACTCTGTTCCCCTGAATGATGATACACAGTTTCCTGACTGATGATCCACAGCTCCCTGACTGATGGTACACAGTTCCCCTGACTGATGATACACAGCACCCTGACTGATGATACACAGTTCCCTGACTGATGATACACAGCTCCCCTGACTGATGATACACAGTTCCCTGACTGATGATACAAGGCTCCCTGACTGATAATACACAGCTCCACTGACTGATGATACAAGGCTCCCTGACTGAAGATACACAGTTCCCTGACTTATGGTATCCCGCTCCCCTGACTGATGATGCACAGCTCCCCTGAATGATGATACAAGGCTCCCTGACTTATGATACACTGCTCCCTAACTGATGATACACAGCTCCCTGACTGATGATACACAGCTCCATGACTGATGATGCACAGTTCCCTGACTGATGATACACAGCTACCTAACTGATGATACACTGCTCCATTGACAAATGATACACGGCTCCCCTGTCTAATGATAGACGGCTCCCCTGACTGATGATACACAGCTCCCCTGACTGATGATACACAGCTCCCATGAATAATGATACACAGTTTCCTGACTGATGCTACACAGCTCCCCTGACTGATGATACACTGTTCCCCTGAATGATGATACACAGTTTCCTGACTGATGATACACAGCTCACCTGACTGAGGAGACACAGCTCCCATGAATAATGATACACAGTTCCCCTGACTGATGCTACACAGCTCCCCTGACTGATGATTCACAGTTCCCCTAACTGATGATCCGCAGCTCCCCTGAATGATGATACGCAGCTCCCCTGATGGATGTTACACAGTTCCCTGACTGATGATACACAGCTCCCCTGAATAATGATACACAGCTCCCTGACTCATGATACACAGCTCCCCTGAATAATGATACACAGCTCCCTGACTGATCATACACAGTTCCCCTGACTGATGATACACAGCTCCCTGACTGATGATACACAGTTCCCCTGACTGATGATATACAGTTCCCCTAACTGATGATACACAGTTCCCCTGACTGATGATACACAGCTCCCCTGACTGATGATACACAGCTCCCCTGACTGATGATACACAGCTCCCCTGAATAATGATACACAGTTCCCTGACTGATGATACACAATTCCCCTGACTGATGATACACAGCTCCCCTGAATGATGATACACAGCTCCCATGAATAATGATACACAGTTTCCTGACTGATGCTACACAGCTCCCCTGACTGAGGATACACAGCTCCCATGAATAATGATACACAGTTCCCCTGACTGATGCTACACAGCTCCCCTGACTGATGATACACTGTTCCCCTCAATGATGATACACAGTTCCCTGACTGATCGTACACAGCTCCCTGACTCATGATATGCAGCTCCCCTGAATGATGATACACTGCTCCCTGACTGATGATACACAGTTCCCTGGCTGATGACATACAGTTTCCCTGAATGATGATACAAGGCTCCCTGACTGATGATACACAGCTCCCCTGAATAATGATACACAGTTCCCTGATTCATGATATACAGTTCCCCTGACTGATGATACACAGTTCCCCTGACCGATGATATACAGTTCCCCGGACTGATGATACACAGTTCCCCTGACTGATGATACACAGCTCCCCTGACTGATGATACACAGTTCCCTGACTGATGATATACAGTTCCCCTAACTGATGATACACAGCACCCTAACTGATGATTCACAGCACCCTGACTGATGATTCACAGTTCCCCTAACTGATGATCCGCAGCTCCCCTGAATGATGATACGCAGCTCCCCTGATGGATGTTACACAGTTCCCTGACTGATGATACACAGCTCCCCTGAATAATGATACACAGTTCCCTGATTGATGATATACATTTCCCCTGACTGATCATACACAGTTCCCCTGACTGATGATACACAGCTCCCCTGACTGATGATACACAGTTCCCCTGACTGATGATATACAGTTCCCCTAACTGATGATACACAGTTCCCCTGACTGATGATACACAGCTCCCCTGACTGATGATACACAGCTCCCCTGACTGATGATACACAGTTCCCCTGACTGATGATATACAGTTCCCCTAACTGATGATACACAATTCCCCTGACTGATGATACACAGCTCCCCTGAATGATGATACACAGCTCCCATGAATAATGATACACAGTTTCCTGACTGATGCTACACAGCTCCCCTGACTGAGGATACACAGCTCCCATGAATAATGATACACAGTTCCCCTGACTGATGCTACACAGCTCCCCTGACTGATGATACACTGTTCCCCTCAATGATGATACACAGTTCCCTGACTGATCGTACACAGCTCCCTGACTCATGATATGCAGCTCCCCTGAATGATGATACACTGCTCCCTGACTGATGATACACAGCTCCCCTGACTGATGATACACAGCTCCCCTGACTGATGATACACAGCTCCCCTGAATGATGATACACTGTTCCCCTGAATGATGATACACAGTTCCCTGACTGATCGTACACAGCTCCATGACTCATGATACGCAGCTTCCCTGAATGATGATACACTGTTCCCCTGAATGATGATACACAGTTTCCTGATTGATGATACACTGTTCCCCTGAATGATGATACACAGTTTCCTGACTGATGATCCACAGCTCCCTGACTGATGGTACACAGTTCCCCTGACTGATGATACACAGTTCCCTGACTGATGATACAAGGCTCCCTGACTGATGATACACAGCTCCCCTGACTGATGATACAAGGCTCCCTGACTGAAGATACACAGTTCCCTGACTTATGGTATCCTGCTCCCCTGACTGATGATACACAGTTCCCTGACTGATGATACAAGGCTCCCTGACTGATGATACACAGCTCCCCTGACTGATGATACAAGGCTCCCTGACTGAAGATACACAGTTCCCTGACTTATGGTATCCTGCTCCCCTGACTGATGATACACAGCTCCCCTGAATGATGATACAAGGCTCCCTGACTTATGATACACTGCTCCCTAACTGATGATATACAGCTCCCTGACTGATGATACACAGCTCCATGACTGATGATGCACAGTTCCCTGACTGATGATACACAGCTCCCTGACTGATGATACACTGCTCCATTGACTAATGATACACGGCTCCCCTGTCTAATGATAGACGGCTCCCCTGACTGATGATACACAGCTCCCCTGACTGATGATACACAGCTCCCATGAATAATGATACACAGTTTCCTGACTGATGCTACACAGCTCCCCTGACTGATGATACACTGTTCCCCTGAATGATGATACACATCTCCCTGACTGATGATTCGCAGCTCCTCTGAATGATGATACACAGTTCCCTGACTGATGATTAACTGCTCCCCTGACTAATGATAGTCGGCTCCCTTGACTGATGATACACAGTTCCCTGACTGATGATATACAGTTCCCCTAACTGATGATACAAAGCACCCTAACTGATGATTCACAGCACCCTGACTGATGATTCACAGTTCCCCTAACTGATGACCCGCAGCTCCCCTGAATGATGATACGCAGCTCCCCTGATGGATGTTACACAGTTCCCTGACTGATGATACACAGCTCCCCTGAATAATGATACACAGTTCCCTGATTGATGCTATACAGTTCCCCTGACTGATGATACACAGTTCCCCTGACTGATGATACACAGCTCCGCTGACTGATGATACACAGTTCCCCTGACTGATGATACACAGCTCCCCTGACTGATGATATACAGTTCCCCTAACTGATGATACACAGTTCCCCTGACTGATGATACACAGCTCCCCTGACTGATGATACACAGCTCCCCTGACTGATGATACACAGCTCCCCTGAATAATGATACACAGTTCCCTGACTGATGATACACAATTCCCCTGACTGATGATACACAGCTCCCCTGAATGATGATACACAGCTCCCATGAATAATGATACACAGTTTCCTGACTGATGCTACACAGCTCCCCTGAATGATGATACACAGTTTCCTGACTGATGATACACAGCTCACCTGACTGAGGGTACACAGCTCCCATGAATAATGATACACAGTTCCCCTGACTGATGCTACACAGCTCCCCTGACTGATGATACACTGTTCCCCTCAATGATGATACACAGTTCCCTGACTGATCGTACACAGCCCCCTGACTCATGATATGCAGCTCCCCTGAATGATGATACACTGCTCCCTGACTGATGATACACAGCTCCCCTGACTGATGATACACAGTTCCCTGACTGATGATACAAGGCTCCCTGACTGATGATACACAGCTCCCCTGACTGATGATACAAGGCTCCCTGACTGAAGATACACAGTTCCCTGACTTATGGAATCCCGCTCCCCTGACTGATGATACACAGCTCCCCTGAATGATGATACAAGGCTCCCTGACTTATGATACACTGCTCCCTAACTGATGATACACAGCTCCCTGACTGATGATGTACAGCTCCATGACTGATGATGCACAGTTCCCTGACTGATGATACACAGCTACCTAACTGATGATACACTGCTCCATTGACAAATGATACACGGCTCCCCTGTCTAATGATAGACGGCTCCCCTGACTGATGATACACAGCTCCCCTGACTGATGATACACAGCTCCCATGAATAATGATACACAGTTTCCTGACTGATGCTACACAGCTCCCCTGACTGATGATACACTGTTCCCCTGAATGATGATACACAGTTTCCTGACTGATGATACACAGCTCACCTGACTGAGGAGACACAGCTCCCATGAATAATGATACACAGTTCCCCTGACTGATGCTACACAGCTCCCCTGACTGATGATACACTGTTCCCCTGAATGATGATACACAGTTTCCTGACTGATCGTACACAGCCCCCTGACTCATGATATGCAGCTCCTCTGAATGATGATACACTGCTCCCCTGACTGATGATACACAGTTCCCTGACTGTTGATACAAGGCTCCCTGACTGATGATACACAGCTCCCCTGACTGATGATACAAGACTCCCTGACTGAAGATACACAGTTCCCTGACTTATGGTATCCCGCTCCCCTGACTGATGATACA
This sequence comes from Chiloscyllium punctatum, assembly GCF_047496795.1. Taxonomy (NCBI): domain Eukaryota; kingdom Metazoa; phylum Chordata; class Chondrichthyes; order Orectolobiformes; family Hemiscylliidae; genus Chiloscyllium; species Chiloscyllium punctatum. The sequence goes on from NC_092765.1 coordinate 31,450,086, forward strand.
CAGCTCCCCTGAATGATGATACAAGGCTCCCTGACTTATGATACACTGCTCCCTAACTGATGATACACAGCTCCCTGACTGATGATACACAGCTCCATGACTGATGATGCACAGTTCCCTGACTGATGATACACAGCTACCTAACTGATGATACACTGCTCAATTGACAAATGATACACGGCTCCCCTGTCTAATGATAGACGGCTCCCCTGACTGATGATACACAGCTCCCCTGACTGATGATACACAGCTCCCATGAATAATGATACACAGTTTCCTGACTGATGCTACACAGCTCCCCTGACTGATGATACACTGTTCCCCTGAATGATGATACACAGTTTCCTGACTGATGATACACAGCTCACCTGACTGAGGATACACAGCTCCCATGAATAATGATACACAGTTCCCCTGACTGATGCTACACAGCTCCCCTGACTGATGATACACTGTTCCCCTCAATGATGATACACAGTTCCCTGACTGATCGTACACAGCTCCCTGACTCATGATATGCAGCTCCCCTGAATGATGATACACTGCTCCCTGACTGATGCTACACAGCTCCCCTGACTGATGATACACTGTTCCCCTCAATGATGATACACAGTTCCCTGACTGATCGTACACAGCTCCCTGACTCATGATATGCAGCTCCCCTGAATGATGATACGCAGCTCCCCGACTGATGATACACAGCTCCTCTGACTGATGATACACAGCTCCTCTGTCTTATGATAAGCAGCTCCCTATCTGATGATACACAGCACTCTGACTGATGATACACAGCTCCCCTGTATAATGATCCACAGTTCCCTGACTGATGATACACAATTCCCCTGTCTGATGATACACAGCTCCCCTGACTGATGATACACAGCTCCTCTGAATGATGATACACAGTTCCCCTGACTGATGCTACACAGTTTCCTGATTGATGATACACTGTTCCCCTGAATGATGATACACAGTTCCCTGACTGATCGTACACAGCTCCATGACTCATGATACGCAGCTTCCCTGAATGATGATACACTGTTCCCCTGAATGATGATACAAAGTTTCCTGATTGATGATACACTGTTCCCCTGAATGATGATACACAGTTTCCTGACTGATGATCCACAGCTCCCTGACTGATGGTACACAGTTCCCCTGACTGATGATAGACAGCACCCTGACTGATGATACACAGTTCCCTGACTGATGATACACAGCTCCCCTGACTGATGATACATTGCTCCCTGACTGATGATACACATCTCCCTGACTGATGATTCGCAGCTCCTCTGAATGATGATACACAGTTCCCTGACTGATGATTAACTGCTCCCCTGACTATTGATAGTCGGCTCCCTTGACTGATGATACACAGTTCCCTGACTGATGATATACAGTTCCCCTGACTGATGATACACAGCTCCCATGAATAATGATACACAGTTTCCTGACTGATGCTACACAGCTCCCCTGACTGATGATACACTGTTCCCCTGAATGATGATACACAGTTTCCTGACTGATGATACACAGCTCACCTGACTGAGGATACATAGCTCCCATGAATAATGATACACAGTTCCCCTGACTGATGCTACACAGCTCCCCTGACTGATGATACACTGTTCCCCTCAATGATGATACACAGTTCCCTGACTGATCGTACACAGCTCCCTGACTCATGATATGCAGCTCCCCTGAATGATGATACACTGCTCCCTGACTGATGCTACACAGCTCCCCTGACTGATGATACACTGTTCCCCTCAATGATGATACACAGTTCCCTGACTGATCGTACACAGCTCCGTGACTCATGATATGCAGCTCCCCTGAATGATGATACGCAGCTCCCCGACTGATGATACACAGCTCCTCTGACTGATGATACACAGCTCCTCTGTCTTATGATAAGCAGCTCCCTATCTGATGATACACAGCACTCTGACTGATGATACACAGCTCCCCTTTATAATGATCCACAGTTCCCTGACTGATGATACACAATTCCCCTGTCTGATGATACACAGCTCCCCTGACTGATGATACACAGCTCCTCTGAATGATGATACACAGTTCCGCTGACTGATGCTACACAGTTTCCTGATTGATGATACACTGTTCCCCTGAATGATGATACACAGTTCCCTGACTGATCGTACACAGCTCCATGACTCATGATACGCAGCTTCCCTGAATGATGATACACTGTTCCCCTGAATGATGATACAAAGTTTCCTGATTGATGCTACACAGCTCCCCTGACTGAGGATACACAGCTCCCATGAATAATGATACACAGTTCCCCTGACTGATGCTACACAGCTCCCCTGACTGATGATACACTGTTCCCCTCAATGATGATACACAGTTTCCTGACTGATGCTACACAGCTCCCCTGACTGATGATACACTGTTCCCCTGAATGATGATACACAGTTTCCTGACTGATGATACACAGCTCACCTGACTGAGGAGACACAGCTCCCATGAATAATGATACACAGTTCCCCTGACTGATGCTACACAGCTCCCCTGACTGATGATTCACAGTTCCCCTAACTGATGATCCGCAGCTCCCCTGAATGATGATACGCAGCTCCCCTGATGGATGTTACACAGTTCCCTGACTGATGATACACAGCTCCCCTGAATAATGATACACAGCTCCCTGACTGATGATACACAGCTCCCCTGAATAATGATACACAGCTCCCTGACTGATCATACACAGTTCCCCTGACTGATGATACACAGCTCCCTGACTGATGATACACAGTTCCCCTGACTGATGATATACAGTTCCCCTAACTGATGATACACAGTTCCCCTGACTGATGATACACAGCTCCCCTGACTGATGATACACAGCTCCCCTGACTGATGATACACAGCTCCCCTGAATAATGATACACAGTTCCCTGACTGATGATACACAATTCCCCTGACTGATGATACACAGCTCCCCTGAATGATGATACACAGCTCCCATGAATAATGATACACAGTTTCCTGACTGATGCTACACAGCTCCCCTGACTGAGGATACACAGCTCCCATGAATAATGATACACAGTTCCCCTGACTGATGCTACACAGCTCCCCTGACTGATGATACACTGTTCCCCTCAATGATGATACACAGTTCCCTGACTGATCGTACACAGCTCCCTGACTCATGATATGCAGCTCCCCTGAATGATGATACACTGCTCCCTGACTGATGATACACAGTTCCCTGGCTGATGACATACAGTTTCCCTGAATGATGATACGCAGCTCCCCTGATGGATGTTACACAGTTCCCTGAATGATGATACTCAGCTCCCCTGAATAATGATACACAGTTCCCTGATTGATGATATACAGTTCCCCGGACTGATGATACACAGTTCCCCTGACTGATGATACACAGCTCCCCTGACTGATGATACACAGTTCCCTGACTGATGATATACAGTTCCCCTAACTGATGATACACAGCACCCTAACTGATGATTCACAGCACCCTGACTGATGATTCACAGTTCCCCTAACTGATGATCCGCAGCTCCCCTGAATGATGATACGCAGCTCCCCTGATGGATGTTACACAGTTCCCTGACTGATGATACACAGCTCCCCTGAATAATGATACACAGTTCCCTGATTGATGATATACATTTCCCCTGACTGATCATACACAGTTCCCCTGACTGATGATACACAACTCCCCTGACTGATGATACACAGTTCCCCTGACTGATGATATACAGTTCCCCTAACTGATGATACACAGTTCCCCTGACTGATGATACACAGCTCCCCTGACTGATGATACACAGCTCCCCTGACTGATGATACACAGTTCCCCTGACTGATGATATACAGTTCCCCTAACTGATGATACACAATTCCCCTGACTGATGATACACAGCTCCCCTGAATGATGATACACAGCTCCCATGAATAATGATACACAGTTTCCTGACTGATGCTACACAGCTCCCCTGACTGAGGATACACAGCTCCCATGAATAATGATACACAGTTCCCCTGACTGATGCTACACAGCTCCCCTGACTGATGATACACTGTTCCCCTCAATGATGATACACAGTTCCCTGACTGATCGTACACAGCTCCCTGACTCATGATATGCAGCTCCCCTGAATGATGATACACTGCTCCCTGACTGATGATACACAGCTCCCCTGACTGATGATACACAGCTCCCCTGACTGATGATACACAGCTCCCCTGAATGATGATACACTGTTCCCCTGAATGATGATACACAGTTCCCTGACTGATCGTACACAGCTCCATGACTCATGATACGCAGCTTCCCTGAATGATGATACACTGTTCCCCTGAATGATGATACACAGTTTCCTGATTGATGATACACTGTTCCCCTGAATGATGATACACAGTTTCCTGACTGATGATCCACAGCTCCCTGACTGATGGTACACAGTTCCCCTGACTGATGATACACAGTTCCCTGACTGATGATACAAGGCTCCCTCACTGATGATACACAGCTCCCCTGACTGATGATACAAGGCTCCCTGACTGAAGATACACAGTTCCCTGACTTATGGTATCCTGCTCCCCTGACTGATGATACACAGTTCCCTGACTGATGATACAAGGCTCCCTGACTGATGATACACAGCTCCCCTGACTGATGATACAAGGCTCCCTGACTGAAGATACACAGTTCCCTGACTTATGGTATCCTGCTCCCCTGACTGATGATACACAGCTCCCCTGAATGATGATACAAGGCTCCCTGACTTATGATACACTGCTCCCTAACTGATGATACACAGCTCCCTGACTGATGATACACAGCTCCATGACTGATGATGCACAGTTCCCTGACTGATGATACACTGCTCCCTGACTGATGATACACTGCTCCATTGACTAATGATACACGGCTCCCCTGTCTAATGATAGACGGCTCCCCTGACTGATGATACACAGCTCCCCTGACTGATGATACACAGCTCCCATGAATAATGATACACAGTTTCCTGACTGATGCTACACAGCTCCCCTGACTGATGATACACTGTTCCCCTGAATGATGATACACAGTTTCCTGACTGATGATACACAGCTCACCTGACTGAGGATACACAGCTCCCATGAATAATGATACACAGTTCCCCTGACTGATGCTACACAGCTCCCCTGAATGATGATACACTGTTCCCCTGAATGATGATACACAGTTCCCTGACTGATCGTACACAGCTCCCTGACTCATGATATGCAGCTCCCCTGAATGATGATACACTGCTCCCTGACCGATGATACAATGCTCCCTGACTGATGATACACAGTTCCCTGGCTGATGATATACAGTTTCCCTGAATGATGATACACAGCTCCCCGACTGATGATACACAGCTCCTCTGACTGATGATACACAGCTCCTCTGTCTTATGATAAGCAGCTCCCTGTCTGATGATACACAGCTCCTCTGACTGATGATACACAGCTCCTCTGTCTTATGATAAGCAGCTCCCTGTCTGATGATACACAGCACTCTGACTGATGATACACAGCTCCCCTGAATGATGATACACAGTTCCCCTGACTGATACTACACAGTTTCCTGATTGATGATACACTGTTCCCCTGAATGATGATACACAGTTCCCTGAATGATGATACACAGTTCCCTGACTGATCGTACACAGCTCCCTGACTCATGATATGCAGCTTCCCTGAATGATGATACACTGTTCCCCTGAATGATGATACAAAGTTTCCTGATTGATGATACACTGTTCCCCTGAATGATGATACACAGTTCCCTGACCGATGATCCACAGCTCACTGACTGATGGTGCACAGTTCCCCTGACTGATGATAGACAGCACCCTCTCTGATGATACACAGTTCCCTGACTGATGATACACAGCTCCCCTGACTGATGATACAATGCTCCCTGACTGATGATACACATCTCCCTGACTGATGATTCGCAGCTCCTCTGAATGATGATACACAGTTCCCTGACTGATGATTAACTGCTCCCCTGACTAATGATCGTCGGCTCCCTTGACTGATGATACACAGTTCCCTGACTGATGATATACAGTTCCCCTAACTGATGATACACAGCACCCTAACCGATGATTCACAGCACCCTGACTGATGATTCACAGTTCCCCTAACTGATGACCCGCAGCTCCCCTGAATGATGATACGCAGCTCCCCTGATGGATGTTACACAGTTCCCTGAATGATGACACTCAGCTCCCCTGAATAATGATACACAGTTCCCTGATTGATGATATACAGTTCCCCTGACTGATGATACACAGTTCCCCTGACTGATGATACACAGCTCCGCTGACTGATGATACACAGTTCCCCTGACTGATGATATACAGTTCCCCTAACTGATGATACACAGCTCCCCTGACTGATGATACACAGCTCCCCTGACTGATGATACACAGCTCCCCTGAATAATGATACACAGTTCCCTGACTGATGATACACAATTCCCCTGACTGATGATACACAGCTCCCCTGAATGATGATACACAGCTCCCATGAATAATGATACACAGTTTCCTGACTGATGCTACACAGCTCCCCTGAATGATGATACACAGTTTCCTGACTGATGATACACAGCTCCCCTGACTGAGGATACACAGCTCCCATGAATAATGATACACAGTTCCCCTGACTGATGCTACACAGCTCCCCTGACTGATGATACACTGTTCCCCTCAATGATGATACACAGTTCCCTGACTGATCGTACACAGCTCCCTGACTCATGATATGCAGCTCCCCTGAATGATGATACACTGCTCCCTGACTGATGATACACAGCTCCCCTGACTGATGATACACAGCTCCCCTGACTGATGATACACAGCTCCCCTGAATGATGATACACTGTTCCCCTGAATGATGATACACAGTTCCCTGACTGATCGTACACAGCTCCATGACTCATGATACGCAGCTTCCCTGAATGATGATACACTGTTCCCCTGAATGATGATACACAGTTTCCTGATTGATGATACACTGTTCCCCTGAATGATGATACACAGTTTCCTGACTGATGATCCACAGCTCCCTGACTGATGGTACACAGTTCCCCTGACTGATGATACACAGTTCCCTGACTGATGATACAAGGCTCCCTGACTGATGATACACAGCTCCCCTGACTGATGATACAAGGCTCCCTGACTGAAGATACACAGTTCCCTGACTTATGGTATCCTGCTCCCCTGACTGATGATACACAGTTCCCTGACTGATGATACAAGGCTCCCTGACTGATGATACACAGCTCCCCTGACTGATGATACAAGGCTCCCTGACTGAAGATACACAGTTCCCTGACTTATGGTATCCTGCTCCCCTGACTGATGATACACAGCTCCCCTGAATGATGATACAAGGCTCCCTGACTTATGATACACTGCTCCCTAACTGATGATACACAGCTCCCTGACTGATGATACACAGCTCCATGACTGATGATGCACAGTTCCCTGACTGATGATACACAGCTCCCTGACTGATGATACACTGCTCCATTGACTAATGATACACGGCTCCCCTGTCTAATGATAGACGGCTCCCCTGACTGATGATACACAGCTCCCCTGACTGATGATACACAGCTCCCATGAATAATGATACACAGTTTCCTGACTGATGCTACACAGCTCCCCTGACTGATGATACACTGTTCCCCTGAATGATGATACACAGTTTCCTGACTGATGATACACAGCTCACCTGACTGAGGATACACAGCTCCCATGAATAATGATACACAGTTCCCCTGACTGATGCTACACAGCTCCCCTGAATGATGATACACTGTTCCCCTGAATGATGATACACAGTTCCCTGACTGATCGTACACAGCTCCCTGACTCATGATATGCAGCTCCCCTGAATGATGATACACTGCTCCCTGACCGATGATACAATGCTCCCTGACTGATGATACACAGTTCCCTGGCTGATGATATACAGTTTCCCTGAATGATGATACACAGCTCCCCGACTGATGATACACAGCTCCTCTGACTGATGATACACAGCTCCTCTGTCTTATGATAAGCAGCTCCCTGTCTGATGATACACAGCTCCTCTGACTGATGATACACAGCTCCTCTGTCTTATGATAAGCAGCTCCCTGTCTGATGATACACAGCACTCTGACTGATGATACACAGCTCCCCTGAATGATGATACACAGTTCCCCTGACTGATACTACACAGTTTCCTGATTGATGATACACTGTTCCCCTGAATGATGATACACAGTTCCCTGAATGATGATACACAGTTCCCTGACTGATCGTACACAGCTCCCTGACTCATGATATGCAGCTTCCCTGAATGATGATACACTGTTCCCCTGAATGATGATACAAAGTTTCCTGATTGATGATACACTGTTCCCCTGAATGATGATACACAGTTCCCTGACCGATGATCCACAGCTCACTGACTGATGGTACACAGTTCCCCTGACTGATGATAGACAGCACCCTCTCTGATGATACACAGTTCCCTGACTGATGATACACAGCTCCCCTGACTGATGATACAATGCTCCCTGACTGATGATACACATCTCCCTGACTGATGATTCGCAGCTCCTCTGAATGATGATACACAGTTCCCTGACTGATGATTAACTGCTCCCCTGACTAATGATCGTCGGCTCCCTTGACTGATGATACACAGTTCCCTGACTGATGATATACAGTTCCCCTAACTGATGATACACAGCACCCTAACCGATGATTCACAGCACCCTGACTGATGATTCACAGTTCCCCTAACTGATGACCCGCAGCTCCCCTGAATGATGATACGCAGCTCCCCTGATGGATGTTACACAGTTCCCTGAATGATGACACTCAGCTCCCCTGAATAATGATACACAGTTCCCTGATTGATGATATACAGTTCCCCTGACTGATGATACACAGTTCCCCTGACTGATGATACACAGCTCCGCTGACTGATGATACACAGTTCCCCTGACTGATGATATACAGTTCCCCTAACTGATGATACACAGCTCCCCTGACTGATGATACACAGCTCCCCTGACTGATGATACACAGCTCCCCTGAATAATGATACACAGTTCCCTGACTGATGATACACAATTCCCCTGACTGATGATACACAGCTCCCCTGAATGATGATACACAGCTCCCATGAATAATGATACACAGTTTCCTGACTGATGCTACACAGCTCCCCTGAATGATGATACACAGTTTCCTGACTGATGATACACAACTCACCTGACTGAGGGTACACAGCTCCCATGAATAATGATACACAGTTCCCCTGACTGATGCTACACAGCTCCCCTGACTGATGATACACTGTTCCCCTCAACGATGATACACAGTTCCCTGACTGATCGTACACAGCTCCCTGACTCATGATATGCAGCTCCCCTGAATGATGATACACTGCTCCCTGACTGATGATACACAGCTCCCCTGACTGATGATACACAGTTCCCTGACTGATGATACAAGGCTCCCTGACTGATGATACACAGCTCCCCTGACTGATGATACAAGGCTCCCTGACTGAAGATACACAGTTCCCTGACTTATGGTATACCGCTCCCCTGACTGATGATACTCAGCTCCCCTGAATGATGATACAAGGCTCCCTGACTTATGATACACTGCTCCCTAACTGATGATACACAGCTCCCTGACTGATGATACACAGCTCCATGACTGATGATGCACAGTTCCCTGACTGATGATACACAGCTACCTAACTGATGATACACTGCTCCATTGACAAATGATACACGGCTCCCCTCTCTAATGATAGATGGCTCCCCTGACTGATGATACACAGCTCCCCTGACTGATGATACACAGCTCCCATGAATAATGATACACAGTTTCCTGACTGATGCTACACAGCTCCCCTGACTGATGATACACTGTTCCCCTGATTGATGATACACAGTTTCCTGACTGATGATACACAGCTCACCTGACTGAGGATACACAGCTCCCATGAATAATGATACACAGTTTCCCTGACTGATGCTACACAGCTCCCCTGAATGATGATACACTGTTCCCCTCAATGATGATACACAGTTCCCTGACTGATCGTACACAGCTCCCTGACTCATGATATGCAGCTCCCCTGAATGATGATACACTGCTCCCTGACTGATGATACACAGTTCCCTGGCTGATGACATACAGTTTCCCTGAATGATGATACGCAGCTCCCCGACTGATGATACACAGCTCCTCTGACTGATGATACACAGCTCCTCTGTCTTATGATAAGCAGCTCCCTATCTGATGATACACAGCACTCTGACTGATGATACACAGCTCCCCTGTATAATGATCCACAGTTCCCTGACTGATGATACACAATTCCCCTGTCTGATGATACACAGTTCCCCTGACTGATGCTACACAGTTTCCTGATTGATGATACATTGTTCCCCTGAATGATGATACACAGTTCCCTGACTGATCGTACACAGCTCCATGACTCATGATACGCAGCTTCCCTGAATGATGATACACTGTTCCCCTGAATGATGATACAAAGTTTCCTGATTGATGATACACTGTTCCCCTGAATGATGATACACAGTTTCCTGACTGATGATCCACAGCTCCCTGACTGATGGTACACAGTTCCCCTGACTGATGATAGACAGCACCCTGACTGATGATACACAGTTCCCTGACTGATGATACACAGCTCCCCTGACTGATGATACATTGCTCCCTGACTGATGATACACATCTCCCTGACTGATGATTCGCAGCTCCTCTGAATGATGATACACAGTTCCCTGACTGATGATTAACTGCTCCCCTGACTAATGATAGTCGGCTCCCTTGACTGATGATACACAGTTCCCTGACTGATGATATACAGTTCCCCTAACTGATGATACACAGCACCCTAACTGATGATTCACAGCACCCTGACTGATGATTCACAGTTCCCCTAACTGATGATCCGCAGCTCCCCTGAATGATGATACGCAGCTCCCCTGATGGATGTTACACAGTTCCCTGACTGATGATACACAGCTCCCCTGAATAATGATACACAGTTCCCTGATTGATGATATACATTTCCCCTGACTGATCATACACAGTTCCCCTGACTGATGATACACAGCTCCCTGACTGATGATACACAGTTCCCCTGACTGATGATATACAGTTCCCCTAACTGATGATACACAGTTCCCCTGACTGATGATACACAGCTCCCCTGACTGATGATACACAGCTCCCCTGACTGATGATACACAGCTCCCCTGAATAATGATACACAGTTCCCTGACTGATGATACACAATTCCCCTGACTGATGATACACAGCTCCCCTGAATGATGATACACAGCTCCCATGAATAATGATACACAGTTTCCTGACTGATGCTACACAGCTCCCCTGACTGAGGATACACAGCTCCCATGAATAATGATACACAGTTCCCCTGACTGATGCTACACAGCTCCCCTGACTGATGATACACTGTTCCCCTCAATGATGATACACAGTTCCCTGACTGATCGTACACAGCTCCCTGACTCATGATATGCAGCTCCCCTGAATGATGATACACTGCTCCCTGACTGATGATACACAGCTCCCCTGACTGATGATACACAGCTCCCCTGACTGATGATACACAGCTCCCCTGAATGATGATACACTGTTCCCCTGAATGATGATACACAGTTCCCTGACTGATCGTACACAGCTCCATGACTCATGATACGCAGCTTCCCTGAATGATGATACACTGTTCCCCTGAATGATGATACACAGTTTCCTGATTGATGATACACTGTTCCCCTGAATGATGATACACAGTTTCCTGACTGATGATCCACAGCTCCCTGACTGATCGTACACAGTTCCCCTGACTGATGATAGACAGCACCCTGACTGATGATACACAGTTCCCTGACTGATGATACAAGGCTCCCTGACTGATGATTCACAGCTCCCCTGAATAATGATACACAATTCCCCTGACTGATGATACACAGCTCCCCTGAATGATGATACACAGCTCCCATGAATAATGATACACAGTTTCCTGACTGATGCTATACAGCTCCCCTGAATGATGATACACAGTTTCCTGACTGATGCTACACAGCTCCCCTGACTGAGGATACACAGCTCCCATGAATAATGATACACAGTTCCCCTGACTGATGCTACACAGCTCCCGTGACTGATGATACACTGTTCCCCTCAATGATGATACACAGTTCCCTGACTGATCGTACACAGCTCCCTGACTCATGATATGCAGCTCCCCTGAATGGTGATACACTGCTCCCTGACTGATGATACACAGCTCCCCTGACTGATGATACACAGCTCCCCTGACTGATGATACACAGCTCCCCTGAATGATGATACACTGTTCCCCTGAATGATGATACACAGTTCCCTGACTGATCGTACACAGCTCCATGACTCATGATACGCAGCTTCCCTGAATGATGATACACTGTTCCCCTGAATGATGATACACAGTTTCCTGATTGATGATACACTGTTCCCCTGAATGATGATACTCAGTTTCCTGACTGATGATCCACAGCTTCGTGACTGATCGTACACAGTTCCACTGACTGATGATAGACAGCACCCTCTCTGATGATACACAGCTCCCCTGAATGATGATACACAGCTCCCTTGAATAATGATACACAGTTTCCTGACTGATGCTACACAGCTCCCCTGAATGATGATACACAGTTTCCTGACTGATGATACACAGCTCACCTGACTGAGGGTACACAGCTCCCATGAATAATGATACACAGTTCCCCTGACTGATGCTACACAGCTCCCCTGACTGATGATACACTGTTCCCCTCAATGATGATACACAGTTCCCTGACTGATCGTACACAGCTCCCTGACTCATGATATGCAGCTCCCCTGAATGATGATACACTGCTCCCTGACTGATGATACAAGGCTCCCTGACTGATGATACACAGCTCCCCTGACTGATGATACAAGGCTCCCTGACTGAAGATACACAGTTCCCTGACTTATGGTATACCGCTCCCCTGACTGATGATACACAGCTCCCCTGAATGATGATACAAGGCTCCCTGACTGATGATACACTGCTCCCTAACTGATGATACACAGCTCCCTGACTGATGATACACAGCTCCATGACTGATGATGCACAGTTCCCTGACTGATGATACACAGCTACCTAACTGATGATACACTGCTCCATTGACAAATGATACACGGCTCCCCTGTCTAATGATAGACGGCTCCCCTGACTGATGATACACAGCTCCCCTGACTGATGATACACAGCTCCCATGAATAATGATACACAGTTTCCTGCCTGATGCTACACAGCTCCCCTGACTGATGATACACTGTTCCCCTGAATGATGATACACAGTTTCCTGACTGATGATACACAGCTCACCTGACTGAGGATACACAGCTCCCATGAATAATGATACACAGTTCCCCTGACTGATGCTACACAGCTCCCCTGAATGATGATACACTGTTCCCCTCAATGATGATACACAGTTCCCTGACTGATCGTACACAGCTCCCTGACTCATGATATGCAGCTCCCCTGAATGATGATACACTGCTCCCTGACTGATGATACACAGTTCCCTGGCTGATGACAAACAGTTTCCCTGAATGATGATACGCAGCTCCCCGACTGATGATACACAGCTCCTCTGACTGATGATACACAGCTCCTCTGTCTTATGATAAGCAGCTCCCTATCTGATGATACACAGCACTCTGACTGATGATACACAGCTCCCCTGTATAATGATCCACAGTTCCCTGACTGATGATACACAATTCCCCTGTCTGATGATACACAGCTCCCCTGACTGATGATACACAGCTCCTCTGAATGATGATACACTGTTCCCCTGACTGATGCTACACAGTTTCCTGATTGATGATACACTGTTCCCCTGAATGATGATACACAGTTCCCTGACTGATCGTACACAGCTCCATGACTCATGATACGCAGCTTCCCTGAATGATGATACACTGTTCCCCTGAATGATGATACAAAGTTTCCTGATTGATGATACACTGTTCCCCTGAATGATGATACACAGTTTCCTGACTGATGATCCACAGCTCCCTGTTTGATGGTACACAGTTCCCCTGACTGATGATACACAGCTCCCCTGACTGATGATACATTGCTCCCTGACTGATGATACACATCTCCCTGACTGATGATTCGCAGCTCCTCTGAATGATGATACACAGTTCCCTGACTGATGATTAACTGCTCCCCTGACTAATGATAGTCGGCTCCCTTGACTGATGATACACAGTTCCCTGACTGATGATATACAGTTCCCCTAACTGATGATACACAGCACCCTAACTGATGATTCACAGCACCCTGACTGATGATTCACAGTTCCCCTAACTGATGATCCGCAGCTCCCCTGAATGATGATACGCAGCTCCCATGATGGATGTTACACAGTTCCCTGACTGATGATACACAGCTCCCCTGAATAATGATACACAGTTCCCTGATTGATGATATACATTTCCCCTGACTGATCATACACAGTTCCCCTGACTGATGATACACAGCTCCCTGACTGATGATACACAGTTCCCCTGACTGATGATATACAGTTCCCTTAACTAATGATACACAGTTCCCCTGACTGATGATACACAGCTCCCCTGACTGATGATACACAGCTCCCCTGACTGATGATACACAGCTCCCCTGAATAATGATACACAGTTCCCTGACTGATGATACACAATTCCCCTGACTGATGATACACAGCTCCCCTGAATGATGATACACAGCTCCCATGAATAATGATACACAGTTTCCTGACTGATGCTACACAGCTCCCCTGACTGAGGATACACAGCTCCCATGAATAATGATACACAGTTCCCCTGACTGATGCTACACAGCTCCCCTGACTGATGATACACTGTTCCCCTCAATGATGATACACAGTTCCCTGACTGATCGTACACAGCTCCCTGACTCATGATATGCAGCTCCCCTGAATGATGATACACTGCTCCCTGACTGATGATACACAGCTCCCCTGACTGATGATACACAGCTCCCCTGACTGATGATACACAGCTCCCCTGAATGATGATACACAGCTCCCCTGAATGATGATACACAGCTCCCATGAATAATGATACACAGTTTCCTGACTGATGCTACACAGCTCCCCTGACTGAGGATACACAGCTCCCATGAATAATGATACACAGTTCCCCTGACTGATGCTACACAGCTCCCCTGACTGATGATACACTGTTCCCCTCAATGATGATACACAGTTCCCTGACTCATGATATGCAGCTCCCCTGAATGATGATACACTGCTCCCTGAGTGATGATACACAGCTCCCCTGAATAATGATACACAGTTCCCTGACTGATGATACACAATTCCCCTGACTGATGATACACAGCTCCCCTGAATGATGATACACAGTTCCCTGACTGATCGTACACAGCTCCATGACTCATGATACGCAGCTTCCCTGAATGATGATACACTGTTCCCCTGAATGATGATACACAGTTTCCTGATTGATGATACACTGTTCCCCTGAATGATGATACACAGTTTCCTGACTGATCGTACACAGTTCCCCTGACTGATGATAGACAGCACCCTGACTGATGATACACAGTTCCCTGACTGATGATACAAGGCTCCCTGACTGATGATTCACAGCTCCCCTGAATAATGATACACAATTCCCCTGACTGATGATACACAGCTCCCCTGAATGATGATACACAGCTCCCATGAATAATGATACACAGTTCCCTGACTGATGATACACAATTCCCCTGACTGATGATACACAGCTCCCCTGAATGATGATACACAGCTCCCATGAATAATGATACACAGTTTCCTGACTGATGCTACACAGCTCCCCTGACTGAGGATACACAGCTCCCATGAATAATGATACACAGTTCCCCTGACTGATGCTACACAGCTCCCCTGACTGATGATACACTGTTCCCCTCAATGATGATACACAGTTCCCTGACTGATCGTACACAGCTCCCTGACTCATGATATGCAGCTCCCCTGAATGATGATACACTGCTCCCTGACTGATGATACACAGCTCCCCTGACTGATGATACACAGCTCCCCTGACTGATGATACACAGCTCCCCTGAATGATGATACACTGTTCCCCTGAATGATGATACACAGTTCCCTGACTGATCGTACACAGCTCCATGACTCATGATACGCAGCTTCCCTGAATGATGATACACTGTTCCCCTGAATGATGATACACAGTTTCCTGATTGATGATACACTGTTCCCCTGAATGATGATACACAGTTTCCTGACTGATGATCCACAGCTCCCTGACTGATCGTACACAGTTCCCCTGACTGATGATAGACAGCACCCTGACTGATGATACACAGTTCCCTGACTGATGATACAAGGCTCCCTGACTGATGATTCACAGCTCCCCTGAATAATGATACACAATTCCCCTGACTGATGATACACAGCTCCCCTGAATGATGATACACAGCTCCCATGAATAATGATACACAGTTTCCTGACTGATGCTATACAGCTCCCCTGAATGATGATACACAGTTTCCTGACTGATGCTACACAGCTCCCCTGACTGAGGATACACAGCTCCCATGAATAATGATACACAGTTCCCCTGACTGATGCTACACAGCTCCCGTGACTGATGATACACTGTTCCCCTCAATGATGATACACAGTTCCCTGACTGATCGTACACAGCTCCCTGACTCATGATATGCAGCTCCCCTGAATGGTGATACACTGCTCCCTGACTGATGATACACAGCTCCCCTGACTGATGATACACAGCTCCCCTGACTGATGATACACAGCTCCCCTGAATGATGATACACAGTTCCCTGACTGATCGTACACAGCTCCATGACTCATGATACGCAGCTTCCCTGAATGATGATACACTGTTCCCCTGAATGATGATACACAGTTTCCTGATTGATGATACACTGTTCCCCTGAATGATGATACACAGTTTCCTGACTGATGATCCACAGCTTCGTGACTGATCGTACACAGTTCCACTGACTGATGATAGACAGCACCCTCTCTGATGATACACAGCTCCCCTGAATGATGATACACAGCTCCCTTGAATAATGATACACAGTTTCCTGACTGATGCTACACAGCTCCCCTGAATGATGATACACAGTTTCCTGACTGATGATACACAGCTCACCTGACTGAGGGTACACAGCTCCCATGAATAATGATACACAGTTCCCCTGACTGATGCTACACAGCTCCCCTGACTGATGATACACAGTTCCCTGACTGATCGTACACAGCTCCCTGACTCATGATATGCAGCTCCCCTGAATGATGATACACTGCTCCCTGACTGATGATACACAGCTCCCCTGACTGATGATACACAGTTCCCTGACTGATGATACAAGGCTCCCTGACTGATGATACACAGCTCCCCTGACTGATGATACAAGGCTCCCTGACTGAAGATACACAGTTCCCTGACTTATGGTATACCGCTCCCCTGACTGATGATACACAGCTCCCCTGAATGATGATACAAGGCTCCCTGACTTATGATACACTGCTCCCTAACTGATGATACACAGCTCCCTGACTGATGATACACAGCTCCATGACTGATGATGCACAGTTCCCTGACTGATGATACACAGCTACCTAACTGATGATACACTGCTCCATTGACAAATGATACACGGCTCCCCTGTCTAATGATAGACGGCTCCCCTGACTGATGATACACAGCTCCCCTGACTGATGATACACAGCTCCCATGAATAATGATACACAGTTTCCTGACTGATGCTACACAGCTCCCCTGACTGATGATACACTGTTCCCCTGAATGATGATACACAGTTTCCTGACTGATGATACACAGCTCACCTGACTGAGGATACACAGCTCCCATGAATAATGATACACAGTTCCCCTGACTGATGCTACACAGCTCCCCTGAATGATGATACACTGTTCCCCTCAATGATGATACACAGTTCCCTGACTGATCGTACACAGCTCCCTGACTCATGATATGCAGCTCCCCTGAATGATGATACACTGCTCCCTGACTGATGATACACAGTTCCCTGGCTGATGACATACAGTTTCCCTGAATGATGATACGCAGCTCCCCGACTGATGATACACAGCTCCTCTGACTGATGATACACAGCTCCTCTGTCTTATGATAAGCAGCTCCCTATCTGATGATACACAGCACTCTGACTGATGATACACAGCTCCCCTGTATAATGATCCACAGTTCCCTGACTGATGATACACAATTCCCCTGTCTGATGATACACAGCTCCCCTGACTGATGATACACAGCTCCTCTGAATGATGATACACTGTTCCCCTGACTGATGCTACACAGTTTCCTGATTGATGATACACTGTTCCCCTGAATGATGATACGCAGTTCCCTGACTGATCGTACACAGCTCCATGACTCATGATACGCAGCTTCCCTGAATGATGATACACTGTTCCCCTGAATGATGATACAAACTTTCCTGATTGATGATACACTGATCCCCTGAATGATGATACACAGTTTCCTGACTGATGATCCACAGCTCCCTGACTGATGGTACACAGTTCCCCTGACTGATGATAGACAGCACCCTGACTGATGATACACAGTTCCCTGACTGATGATACACAGCTCCCCTGACTGATGATACACAGTTCCCTGACTGATGATACACAGCTCCCCTGACTGATGATACATTGCTCCCTGACTGATGATTCGCAGCTCCTCTGAATGATGATACACAGTTCCCTGACTGATGATTAACTGCTCCCCTGACTAATGATAGTCGGCTCCCTTGACTGATGATACACAGTTCCCTGACTGATGATATACAGTTCCCCTAACTAATGATACACAGCACCCTAACTGATGATTCACAGCACCCTGACTGATGATTCACAGTTCCCCTAACTGATGATCCGCAGCTCCCCTGAATGATGATACGCAGCTCCCCTGATGGATGTTACACAGTTCCCTGACTGATGATACACAGCTCCCCTGAATAATGATACACAGTTCCCTGATTGATGATATACATTTCCCCTGACTGATCATACACAGTTCCCCTGACTGATGATACACAGCTCCCTGACTGATGATACACAGTTCCCCTGACTGATGATATACAGTTCCCCTAACTGATGATACACAGTTCCCCTGACTGATGATACACAGCTCCCCTGACTGATGATACACAGCTCCCCTGACTGATGATACACAGCTCCCCTGAATAATGATACACAGTTCCCTGACTGATGATACACAATTCCCCTGACTGATGATACACAGCTCCCCTGAATGATGATACACAGCTCCCATGAATAATGATACACAGTTTCCTGACTGATGCTACACAGCTCCCCTGACTGAGGATACACAGCTCCCATGAATAATGATACACAGTTCCCCTGACTGATGGTACACAGCTCCCCTGACTGATGATACACTGTTCCCCTCAATGATGATACACAGTTCCCTGACTGATCGTACACAGCTCCCTGACTCATGATATGCAGCTCCCCTGAATGGTGATACACTGCTCCCTGACTGATGATACACAGCTCCCCTGACTGATGATACACAGCTCCCCTGACTGATGATACACTGTTCCCCTGAATGATGATACACAGTTCCCTGACTGATCGTACACAGCTCCATGACTCATGATACGCAGCTTCCCTGAATGATGATACACTGTTCCCCTGAATGATGATACACAGTTTCCTGATTGATGATACACTGTTCCCCTGAATGATGATACACAGTTTCCTGACTGATGATCCACAGCTTCCTGACTGATCGTACACAGTTCCACTGACTGATGATAGACAGCACCCTGACTGATGATACACAGTTCCCTGACTGATGATACAAGGCTCCCTGACTGATGATACACAGCTCCCCTGAATAATGATACACAGTTCCCTGACTGATGATACACAATTCCCCTGACTGATGATACACAGCTCCCCTGAATGATGATACACAGCTCCCATGAATAATGATACACAGTTTCCTGACTGATGCTACACAGCTCCCCTGAATGATGATACACAGTTTCCTGACTGATGATACACAGCTCCCCTGAATGATGATACACAGCTCCCATGAATAATGATACACAGTTTCCTGACTGATGCTATACAGCTCCCCTGAATGATGATACACAGTTTCCTGACTGATGCTACACAGCTCCCCTGACTGAGGATACACAGCTCCCATGAATAATGATACACAGTTCCCCTGACTGATGCTACACAGCTCCCCTGACTGATGATACACTGTTCCCCTCAATGATGATACACAGTTCCCTGACTGATCGTACACAGCTCCCTGACTCATGATATGCAGCTCCCCTGAATGGTGATACACTGCTCCCTGACTGATGATACACAGCTCCCCTGACTGATGATACACAGCTCCCCTGACTGATGATACACAGCTCCCCTGAATGATGATACACTGTTCCCCTGAATGATGATACACAGTTTCCTGATTGATGATACACTGTTCCCCTGAATGATGATACACAGTTTCCTGACTGATGATCCACAGCTTCGTGACTGATCGTACACAGTTCCACTGACTGATGATAGACAGCACCCTCTCTGATGATACACAGCTCCCCTGAATGATGATACACAGCTCCCTTGAATAATGATACACAGTTTCCTGACTGATGCTACACAGCTCCCCTGAATGATGATACACAGTTTCCTGACTGATGATACACAGCTCACCTGACTGAGGGTACACAGCTCCCATGAATAATGATACACAGTTCCCCTGACTGATGCTACACAGCTCCCCTGACTGATGATACACAGTTCCCTGACTGATCGTACACAGCTCCCTGACTCATGATATGCAGCTCCCCTGAATGATGATACACTGCTCCCTGACTGATGATACACAGCTCCCCTGACTGATGATACACAGTTCCCTGACTGATGATACAAGGCTCCCTGACTGATGATACACAGCTCCCCTGACTGATGATACAAGGCTCCCTGACTGAAGATACACAGTTCCCTGACTTATGGTATACCGCTCCCCTGACTGATGATACACAGCTCCCCTGAATGATGATACAAGGCTCCCTGACTTATGATACACTGCTCCCTAACTGATGATACACAGCTCCCTGACTGATGATGCACAGTTCCCTGACTGATGATACACAGCTACCTAACTGATGATACACTGCTCCATTGACAAATGATACACGGCTCCCCTGTCTAATGATAGACGGCTCCCCTGACTGATGATACACAGCTCCCCTGACTGATGATACACAGCTCCCATGAATAATGATACACAGTTTCCTGACTGATGCTACACAGCTCCCCTGACTGATGATACACTGTTCCCCTGAATGATGATACACAGTTTCCTGACTGATGATACACAGCTCACCTGACTGAGGATACACAGCTCCCATGAATAATGATACACAGTTCCCCTGACTGATGCTACACAGCTCCCCTGAATGATGATACACTGTTCCCCTCAATGATGATACACAGTTCCCTGACTGATCGTACACAGCTCCCTGACTCATGATATGCAGCTCCCCTGAATGATGATACACTGCTCCCTGACTGATGATACACAGTTCCCTGGCTGATGACATACAGTTTCCCTGAATGATGATACGCAGCTCCCCAACTGATGATACACAGCTCCTCTGACTGATGATACACAGCTCCTCTGTCTTATGATAAGCAGCTCCCTATCTGATGATACACAGCACTCTGACTGATGATACACAGCTCCCCTGTATAATGATCCACAGTTCCCTGACTGATGATACACAATTCCCCTGTCTGATGATACACAGCTCCCCTGACTGATGATACACAGCTCCCCTGAATGATGATACACAGTTCCCCTGACTGATGCTACACAGTTTCCTGATTGATGATACACTGTTCCCCTGAATGATGATACACAGTTCCCTGACTGATCGTACACAGCTCCATGACTCATGATACGCAGCTTCCCTGAATGATGATACACTGTTCCCCTGAATGATGATACAAAGTTTCCTGATTGATGATACACTGTTCCCCTGAATGATGATACACAGTTTCCTGACTGATGATCCACAGCTCCCTGACTGATGGTACACAGTTCCCCTGACTGATGATAGACAGCACCCTGACTGATGATACACAGTTCCCTGACTGATGATACACAGCTCCCCTGACTGATGATACATTGCTCCCTGACTGATGATTCGCAGCTCCTCTGAATGATGATACACAGTTCCCTGACTGATGATTAACTGCTCCCCTGACTAATGATAGTCGGCTCCCTTGACTGATGATACACAGTTCCCTGACTGATGATATACAGTTCCCCTAACTGATGATACACAGCACCCTAACTGATGATTCACAGCACCCTGACTGATGATTCACAGTTCCCCTAACTGATGATCCGCAGCTCCCCTGAATGATGATACGCAGCTCCCCTGATGGATGTTACACAGTTCCCTGACTGATGATACACAGCTCCCCTGAATAATGATACACAGTTCCCTGATTGATGATATACATTTCCCCTGACTGATCATACACAGTTCCCCTGACTGATGATACACAGCTCCCTGACTGATGATACACAGTTCCCCTGACTGATGATATACAGTTCCCCTAACTGATGATACACAGTTCCCCTGACTGATGATACACAGCTCCCCTGACTGATGATACACAGCTCCCCTGACTGATGATACACAGCTCCCCTGAATAATGATACACAGTTCCCTGACTGATGATACACAATTCCCCTGACTGATGATACACAGCTCCCCTGAATGATGATACACAGCTCCCATGAATAATGATACACAGTTTCCTGACTGATGCTACACAGCTCCCCTGACTGAGGATACACAGCTCCCATGAATAATGATACACAGTTCCCCTGACTGATGCTACACAGCTCCCCTGACTGATGATACACTGTTCCCCTCAATGATGATACACAGTTCCCTGACTGATCGTACACAGCTCCCTGACTCATGATATGCAGCTCCCCTGAATGGTGATACACTGCTCCCTGACTGATGATACACAGCTCCCCTGACTGATGATACACAGCTCCCCTGACTGATGATACACAGCTCCCCTGAATGATGATACACTGTTCCCCTGAATGATGATACACAGTTCCCTGACTGATCGTACACAGCTCCATGACTCATGATACGCAGCTTCCCTGAATGATGATACACTGTTCCCCTGAATGATGATACACAGTTTCCTGATTGATGATACACTGTTCCCCTGAATGATGATACACAGTTTCCTGACTGATGATCCACAGCTTCCTGACTGATCGTACACAGTTCCACTGACTGATGATAGACAGCACCCTGACTGATGATACACAGTTCCCTGACTGATGATACAAGGCTCCCTGACTGATGATACACAGCTCCCCTGAATGATGATACACAGCTCCCATGAATAATGATACACAGTTTCCTGACTGATGATACACAGCTCACCTGACTGAGGATACACAGTTCCCTGACTGATGATATACAGTTTCCCTGATTGATGATACACAGCTCCCCGACTGATGATACAGAGCTCCTCTGACTGATGATACACAGCTCCTCTGTCTTATGATAAGCAGCTCCGTGTCTGATGGTACACAGCTCTCTGACTGATATTACCGAGCTCCCCTGAATGATGATACACATTTCCCTGACTGGTGATACACAGTTCCTTGACTATTCATACGCAGTTCCCTGATTGATGATACACAGCTCCCCGACTGATGATACACAGCTCCATGACTGATGATACACAGCTCCATGACTGATGATACACAGTTCCCTGACTGATGATACACAGCTCCCTGACTGATGATACACAGCTCCCTGACTGATGATATACAGTTTCCCTGATTGATGATACACAGCTCCTCGACTGATGATACACAGCTCCATGACTGATGATACACAGTTCTCTGACTGATGATACACAGCTCCCATAAATAATGATACACAGTTCCCCTTACTGATGCAACACAGCTCCCCTGAATGATGATACACAGTTCCCTGACTGATCGTACCCAGCTCCCTGACTCATGATATGCAGCTCCCCTGAATGATGATACACTGCTCCCTGACCGATGATACAAGGCTCCCTGACTGATGATACACATTTTCTTGGCTGATGATATACAGTTTCCCTGAATGATGATACACAGCTCCCCGACTGATGATACACAGCTCCCCGACTGATGATACACAGCTCCTCTGTCTTATGATAAGCAGCTCCCTGTCTGATGATACACAGCTCTCTGACTGATGAATACCCAGCTCCCCTGAATAATGATACACAGCTCCCCTGATTGATGATACACAGCTCCCCTGAATGATGATACACAGTTCCCCTGACTGATGCTACACAGTTTCCTGATTGATGATACACTGTTCCCCTGAATGATGATACGCAGTTTCCTGATTGATGATACAAAGTTCCCCTGAATGATGATACACAGTTTCCTGACTGATGATCCACAGCTCCCTGACTGATGGTACACAGTTCCCCTGACTGATGATACACAGCACCCTGACTGATGATATACAGTTCCCCTAATTGATGATACACAGCACTCTAACTGATCATTCACAGCTCCCTGACTGATGATACACAGCTCCCCTGAATAATGATACACAGTTCCCTGATTGATGATTTACAGTTCCCCGGACTGATGCTACACAGTTCCCCTGACTGATGATACACAGCTCCCCTGACTGATGATACACAGTTCCCCTGACTGATGCTACACAGCTCCTTGACTCATGATACGCAGCTTCCCTGAATGATGATACACTGTTCCCCTGAATGATGATACACGGCTCCCCTGATTGATGATACGCAGCACCCTGACTGATGTTATATAGTTCCCTGACGGATGATGTACAGCTCCATGACTGATAATACACTGCTCCCCTGACTAATGATATACGGCTCTCCTGACTTATGATACACAGCTCCCCTGACTGATTATACACAGCTCCCTGACTGATGATACGCAGCACCCTGACAGATGATATACAGTTCCCCTAACTGATGATGCGCAGCTCCCCTGACTGATGATACACAGTTCCCTGACTGATGGTACAGAAATCCCCTGACTGATGATACACAGCACCCTAACTGATGATACACAGCACCCTGACTGATGATTCACAGTTCCCCTAACTCATGATCCGCAACTCCCCTGAATGATAATACGCAGCTCCCCTGATTGATGTTACACAGTTCCCTGACTGATGATACACAGATCCCCAAATGATGATACACAGTTCCCTGACTGATGACACACAGCTCCCTGACTGATGATACACAGCACCCTAACTGATGATTCACAGCAACCTGACTGATGATTCACAGTTCCCCGAACTGATGATCCGCAGCTCCCCTGAATAATGATACACAATTCCCTGACTGATGATACACAATTCCCCTGACTGATGATACACAGCTCCCCTGACTGATGATACACAGCTCCCCTGAATGATGAAACACTGTTCCCCTGAATGATGATACACAGTTCCCTGACTGATCGTACACAGCTCCATGACTCATGATACGCAGCTTCCCTGAATGATGATACAGTGTTCCACTGAATGATGATACGCAGTTTCCTGATTGATGATACACTGTTCCCCTGAATGATGATACACAGTTTACTGACTGATGATCCACAGCTCCCTGACTGATTGTACACAGTTCCACTGACTGATGATAGACAGCACCCTGACTGATGATACACAGTTCTCTGACTGATGATACACAGCTCCCCTGACTGATGATACACAGCTCCCCTGACTGATGATACACAGCTCCCCTGACTGATGATACAAGGCTCCCTGACTGAAGAGACATAGTTCCCTGACTTTTGGTATACCGCTCCCCTGAGTGATGATACACAGCTCCCCTGAATGATGATACAAGGGTCCCTGACTGATGATACACTGCTCCCTAACTGATGATACACAGCTCCCTGACTGATGATACACAGCTCCATGACTGATGATGCACATTTCCCTGACTGATGATACACATTTTCCTGATTGATGATACACTGTTCCCCTGAATGATGATACACATTTTCCTGATTGATGATACACTGTTCCCCTGAATGATGATACGCAGTTTCCTGACTGATGATCCACAGCTCCCTGACTGATGGTACACAGTTCCCCTGACTGATGATACACTGCTTCCTGACTGATGATTCTCAGTTCCCCTAACTGATGATCCAATGCTCCCCTGAATGATGATACACAGCTCCCCTGATTGATGTTACACAGTTCACTGACTGATGATCCACAGATCCCCGAATGATGATACACAGATCCCCTGAATGATGATACACAGTTCCCCTGACTGATGCTACACAGCTCCCCTGAATGAAAATACACAGCTCCCTGACTGATGATATACAGCACCCTGACTGATGGTACACAGTTCCCAGACTGATGATACACAGCTCCCTGACTAATGATACACAGCTCCCCTGACTGACAATGCACAGCTCCCCGACTAATGATAAAATGTTCCCTGACTGATGACACACAGCTTCCTGATTGATGATACACAGCACGCTGACTGATGACACACAGCTCCCTGATTGATGATACACAGCACGCTGACTGATGACACACAGCTCCCCTGACTGATGATGCACAGCTCCCTGACTGATGATACACTGCTCCCCTGACTAATGATACACGGCTCCCCTGATTGATGATACGCAGCATCCTGACTGATGTTATATATTTCCCTGACGGATTATGTACAGCTCCATGACTGATAATACACTGCTCCCCTGACTAATGATATACGGCTCTCCTGACTTATGATACACAGCTCCCCTGACTGATTATACACAGCTCCCTGACTGATGATACGCAGCACCCTGACAGATGATATACAGTTCCCCTAACTGATGATGTGCAGCTCCCCTGACTGATGATACACAGTTCGCTGACTGATGGTACACAAATCCCCTGACTGATGATACACAGTTCCCTGACTGATGATACACAGATCCCCAAATGATGATACACAGCACCCTAACTGATGATTCACCGCACCCTGACTGATGATACACAGCACCCTAACTGATGATTCACAGCACCCTGACTGATGATTCACACTTCCCCTAACTGATGATCCGCAGCTCCCCTGAATGATGATACGCAGCTCCCCTGATTGATGTTACACAGTTCCCTGACTTATCGTACACAGCTCCCTGACTCATGATATGCAGCTTCCCTGAATGATGATACACAACTCCCCTGAATGATGATATGCAGTTTCCTGATTGATGATACACTGTTCCCCTGAATGATGATACACAGTTTCCTGACTGATGATCCACAACTCCCTGACTGATGGTACACAGTTCCCCTGACTGATGAAACACAGCTTCCTGACTGATGATACACAGTTCCCTGACTGATGATACACAGCTCCACTGACTGATGATACACAGCTCCCCTGACTGATGATACAAGGCTCCCTGACTGAAGAGACAGTTCCCTGACTTATGGTATACCGCTCCCCTGAATGATGTTAAAAGGCTCCCTGACTGATGATACACAGCTCCCTAACTGATGATACACATCTCCCTGACTGATGATGCACAGCTCCATGACTGATGATACACATCTCCCTGACTGATGATGCACAGTTCCCTGACTGATGATACACATTTTCCAGATTGATGATACACTGTTCCCCTGAATGATGATACACATTTTCCTGATTGATGATACACTATTCCCCTGAATGATGATACGCAGTTTCCTGACTGATGATCCACAGCTCCCTGACTGATGGTACACAGTTCCCCTGACTGATAATACACAGCTCCCCTGACTGATGATACACAGCTTCCTGACTGATGATATACAGTTCCCCTGACTGATGATACACAGCACCCTGACTGATGATTCTCAGTTCCCCTAACTGATGATCCAATGCTCCCCTGAATGATGATACGCAGCTCCCCTGATTGATGTTACACAGTTCACTGACTGATGATCCACAGATCCCCGAATGATGATACACAGATCCCCTGAATGATCATACACAGTTCCCCTGACTGATGCTACACAGCTCCCCTGAATGAAAATACACAGCTCCCTGACTGATCATATATAGCACCCTGACTGATGATATACAGCACCCTGACTGATGGTACACAGTTCCCAGACTGATGATACACAGCTCCCTGACTAATGATACACAGCTCCCCTGACTGACAATGCACAGCTCCCCGACTAATGATAAAATGTTCCCTGACTGATGACACACAGCTTCCTGACTGATGATACACAGCACCCTGACTGATGACATACAGCTTCCTGACTGATGATACACAGCACGCTGACTGATGACACACAGCTCCCCTGACTGATGATGCACAGCTCCCTGACTGATGATACACTGCTCCCCTGACTAATGATACACGGCTCCCCTGATTGATGATAGGCAGCACCCTGACTGATGTTATATAGTTCCCTGACGGATGATGTACAGCTCCATGACTGATAATACACTGCTCCCCTGACTAATGATATACAGGTCTCCTGACTTCTGATACACAGCTCCCCTGACTGATTATACACAGCTCCCTGACTGATGATACGCAGCACCCTGACAGATGATATACAGTTCCCCTAACTGATGATGCGCAGCTCCCCTGACTGATGATACACAGCTCCCCTGACTGATGATACACAGCTCCCCTGTGTAATGATACACAGTTCCCTGACTTATCGTACACAGCTCCCTGACTCATGATACGCAGCTTCCCTGAATGATGACACACTGTTCCCCTGAATGATGATATGCAGTTTCCTGTTTAATGATACACTGTTCCCCTGAATGATGATACACAGTTTCCTGACTGATGATACACAGCTCCCTGACTGATGGTACACAGTTCCCTGACTGATGATACACAGCTCCCCTGACTGATGATACACAGCTCCCTGACTGATGATACAAGGCTCCCTGACTGATGATACAAGGCACCCTGACTGATGATACCCAGCTCCCCTGAATGATGATACACAGTTCCCTGATTGATGATATACAGTTCCCCTGACTGATGATACACAGCTCCCGTGACTGGTGATACACAGTTCCCCTGACTGATGCTACACAGCTCCCTGACTCATGATACGCAGCTTCCCTGAATGATGATACACTGTTCCCCTGAATGATGATACACATTTTCCTGATTGATGATAAACTGTTCCCCTGAATGATGATACGCAGTTTCCTGACTGATGATCCACAGCTCCCTGACTGATGGTACACAGTTCCCCTGACTGATGATACACAGCACCCTGACTGATGATACACAGTTCCCTGACTGATAATACACAGCTCCCCTGACTGATGATACACAGCTTCCTGACTGATGATATACAGTTCCCCTGACTGATGATTCTCAGTTCCCCTAACTGATGATCCGATGCTCCCCTGAATGATGATACGCAGTTCACTGACTGATGATACACAGATCCCCGAATGATGATACACAGATCCCCTGAATGATCATACACAGTTCCCCTGACTGATGCTACACAGCTCCCCTGAATGAAAATACACAGCTCCCTGACTGATCATATATAGCACCCTGACTGATGATATACAGCACCCTGACTGATGGTACACAGTTCCCAGACTGATGATACACAGCTCCCTGACTAATGATACACAGCTCCCCTGACTGACAATGCACAGCTCCCCGACTAATGATAAAATGTTCCCTGACTGATGACACACATCTTCCTGACTGATGATACACAGCACCCTGACTGATGACACACAGCTCCCTGATTGATGATACACAGCACGCTGACTGATGACACACAGCTCCCCTGACTGATGATGCACAGCTCCCTGACTGATGATACACTGCTCCCCTGACTAATGATACACGGCTCCCCTGATGGATGATACGCAGCACCCTGACTGATGTTATACAGTTCCTTGACGGATGATGTACAGCTCCATGACTGATAATGCACTGCTCCCCTGACGAATGATACACAGCTCCCCTGACTGATTATACACAGCTACCTGACTGATGATACGCAGCACCCTGACAGATGATATACAGTTCCCGTAACTGATGATGCGCAGCTCCCCTGACTGATGATACACAGTTCCCTGACTGATGGTACACAAATACCCTGACTGATGATACACAGTTCCCTGACTGATGACACACAGCTCCCTGACTGATGATACACAGCACCCTAACTGATGATTCACAGCACCCCGACTGATGATTCACAGTTCCCCTAACTGATGATCCACAGCTCCCCTGAATGATAATACGCAGCTCCCCTGATTGATGTTACACAGTTCCCTGACTGATGATACACAGATCCCCAAATGATGATACACAGTTCCCTGACTGATGACACACAGATCCCTGACTGATGATACACAGCACCCTAACTGATGATTCACAGCACCCTGACTGATGATTCACAGTTACCCTAACTGATGATCGGCAGCTCCCCTGAACGATGATTCGCAGCTCCCCTGATTGATGTTACACAGTTCCCTGACTGATGATACACAGATCCCCAAATGATGATACACAGCTCCCCTGACTGATGAACAGCTCCCCAGAATAATGATACACAGTTCCCTGACTTATCGTACACAGCTCCCTGACTCATGATACACAGCTTCCCTGAATGATGATACACTGTTCCCCTGAATGATGATACAAAGTTTCCTGACTGATGATCCACAGCTCCCTGACTGATGGTACACAGTTCCCTGACTGATGATACACAGCTCCCCTGACTGATGATACACAGCTCCCTGACTGATGATACAAGGCTCCCTGACTGATGATACACAGCTCCCCTCTCTGATGATACAAGGCTCCCTGACTGAAGATACACAGTTCCCTGACTTATGGTATACCGCTCCCCTGACTGATGATACACAGCTCCCCTGAATGATGATACAATGCTCCCTAACTGATGATACACTGCTCCCTAACTGATGATACACAGCTCCCTGACGGATGATACACAGCTCCATGACTGATGATACACAGTTCCCTGACTGATGATACACAGCTCCCCTGACTGATGATACACAGCTCCCATGAATAATGATATACAGTTCCCCTGACTGATGCAACACAGCTCCCCTGAATGATGATACACTGCTCCCTGACTGATGATACACAGTTCCCTGACTGATGATATACAGTTTCCCTGATTGATGATACACAGCTCCCCGACTGATGATACACAGTTCCCTGACTGATGATACACAGCTCCTCTTTCTTATGATAAGCAGCTCCCTGTCTGATGATACAAAGCTCTCTGACTGATGATACCCAGCTCCCCTGAATGATGATACACATTTCCCTGACTGGTGATACACAGTTCCTTGACTCTTCATACGCAGTTCCCTGACTGATGATACACAGCTCCCTGACTGATGATATACAGTTTCCCTGACTGATGATACACAGCTCCCCGACTGATGATACACAACTCCCCTGAATGATGATACACAGTTCCCTGACTTATCGTACACAGCTCCCTGACTCATGATACACAGCTTCCCTGAATGATGATACACTGTTCCCCTGAATGATGATACAAAGTTTCCTGACTGATGATCCACAGCTCCCTGACTGATGGTACACAGTTCCCTGACTGATGATACACAGCTCCCCTGACTGATGATACACAGCTCCCTGACTGATGATACAAGGCTCCCTGACTGATGATACACAGCTCCCCTCTCTGATGATACAAGGCTCCCTGACTGAAGATACACAGTTCCCTGACTTATGGTATACCGCTCCCCTGACTGATGATACACAGCTCCCCTGAATGATGATACAATGCTCCCTAACTGATGATACACTGCTCCCTAACTGATGATACACAGCTCCCTGACGGATGATACACAGCTCCATGACTGATGATACACAGTTCCCTGACTGATGATACACAGCTCCCCTGACTGATGATACACAGCTCCCATGAATAATGATATACAGTTCCCCTGACTGATGCAACACAGCTCCCCTGAATGATGATACACTGCTCCCTGACTGATGATACACAGTTCCCTGACTGATGATATACAGTTTCCCTGATTGATGATACACAGCTCCCCGACTGATGATACACAGTTCCCTGACTGATGATACACAGCTCCTCTTTCTTATGATAAGCAGCTCCCTGTCTGATGATACAAAGCTCTCTGACTGATGATACCCAGCTCCCCTGAATGATGATACACATTTCCCTGACTGGTGATACACAGTTCCTTGACTCTTCATACGCAGTTCCCTGACTGATGATACACAGCTCCCTGACTGATGATATACAGTTTCCCTGACTGATGATACACAGCTCCCCGACTGATGATACACAACTCCCCTGAATGATGATACACAGTTCCCTGACTGATGATACAAAGCTCCCCTGACCGATGATACACAGCCCCCATGAATAATGATACTCAGTTCCCCTGAATGATGATACACAGTTCCCTGACTAATCGTACACAGCTCCCTGACTCATGATATGCAGCTCCCCGACTGATGATACACAGCTTCTCTGACTGATGATATTCAGCTCCTCTGTCTTATGATAAGCAGCTCCCTGTCTGATGATACACAGCTCTCTGACTGATGATACCCAGCTCCCCTGAACGATGATACACAGTTCCCCTGACTGATGCTACACAGTTTCCTGATTGATGATACACTGTTCCCCTGAATGATGATACACAGTTCCCTGACTGATCGTACACAGCTCCCTGACTCATGATACGCAGCTCCCCTGAATGATGATACACTGTTCCTCTGAATGATGATACACAGTTTCCTGACTGATGATCCACAGCTCCCTGACTGATGGTACACAGTTCCCCTGACTGATGATAAACAGCACCCTGACTGATGATACACAGTTCCCTGACTGATGATACACAGCTCCCCTGACTGATGATACACTGTTCCCCTGAATGATGATACGCAGTTTCCTGATTGATGATACACTGTTCCCCTGAATGATGATACACAGCTCTCTGACTGATGATACCCAGCTCCCCTGAATAATGATACACTGTTCCCTGACTGATGATACACAGCTCCCCTGAATGATGATACACAGTTCCCCTGACTGATGCTACACAGTTTCCTGATTGATGATACACTGTTCCCCTGAATGATGATACACAGTTCCCTGACTGATCGTACACAGCTCCCTGATTCATGATACGCAGCTCCCCTGAATGATGATACACTGTTCCCCTGAATGATGATACACAGTTTCCTGACTGATGATCCACAGCTCCCTGACTGATGGTACACAGTTCCCCTGACTGATGATACACAGCACCCTAACTGATGATTCACAGCACCCTGACTGATGATTCACTGTTCTCCTAACTGATGATCCACAGCTCCCCTGAATGATGATACGCAGCTCCCCTGATTGATGTTACACAGTTCCCTGACTGATGATACACAGCTCCCCTGACTGATTATACACAGCTCCCTGACTGATGATAGGCAGCACCCTGACAGATGATATACAGTTCCCGTAACTGATGATGCGCAGCTCCCCTGACTGATGATACACAGTTCCCTGACTGATGGTACACAAATACCCTGACTGATGACACACAGTTCCCTGACTGATGACACACAGCTCCCTGACTGATGATACACAGCACCCTAACTGATGATTCACAGCACCCCGACTGATGATTCACAGTTCCCCTAACTGATGATCCACAGCTCCCCTGAATGATAATATGCAGCTCCCCTGATTGATGTTACACAGTTCCCTGACTGATGATACACAGATCCCCAAATGATGATACACAGTTCCCTGAATGATGACACACAGATTCCCAAATGATGATACACAGTTCCCCTGAATGATGATACACAGTTCCCTGACTGATGATACACAGTTTCCCTGATTGATGATACACAGCTCCCCGACTGATGATACACAGTTCCCTGACTGATGATACACAGCTCCTCTGTCTTATGATAAGCAGCTCCCTGTCTGATGATACACAGCTCTCTGACTGATGATACCCAGCTCCCCTGAATGATGATACACATTTCCCTGACTGGTGATACACAGTTCCTTGACTATTCATACGCAGTTCCCTGACTGATGATACACAGCTCCCTGACTGATGATATACAGTTTCCCTGACTGATGATACACAGCTCCCCGACTGATGATACACAGTTCCCTGACTGATGCTACACTGCGCCCCTGAATGATGATACACAGTTCCTTGACTATTCATACGCAGTTCCCTGACTGATGATACACATCTCCCTGACTCATAATATGCAGCTCCCTGACTGATGATACACAGCTCCCCGACTGATGATACACAGCTCCTCTGACTGATGATACCCAGCTCCCCTGAATAATGATACATAGTTCCCTGACTGATGATACACAATTCCCCTGACTGATGATACACAGCTCCCCTGACTGATGCTACACAGTTTCCTGATTGATGATACACTGTTCCCCTGAATGATGATAGACAGTTCCCTGACTGATCGTACACAGCTCCCTGACTCATGATACGCAGCTCCCCTGAATGATGATACACTGTTCCCCTGAATGATGATACACAGTTCCCTGACTGATGATACACAGCTCTCTGACTGATGATACCCAGCTCCCCTGAATAATGATACATAGTTCCCTGACTGATGATACACAATTCCCCTGACTGATGATACACAGTTTCCTGATTGATGATACACTGTTCCCCTGAATGATGATACACAGTTCCCTGACTGATGATCCACAGCTCCCTGACTGATGGTACACAGTTCCCCTGACTGATGATACACAGCACCCTGACTGATGATACAGTTCCCTGACTGATGATACACAGCTCCCCTGACTGATGATACACAGCTCCCCGACTGATGATACACAGCTCCATGACTGATGATACACAGTTCCCTGACTGAAGATACACAGTTCCCTGACTTATGGTATACCACTCCCCTGATTGATGATACACAGCTCCCCTGAGTGATGATACAAGGCTCCCTGACTGATGATACACAGCTCCCTGACCGATGATGTAGTTCCCCTGACTGATGATACACAGCTCCCCGAATGATGATACACAGCTCCATGAGTGATGATACACAGCTCCATGAGTGATGATACATAGCTCCATGACTGATGATACACAGTTTCCTGATTGATGATACACTGTTCCCCTGAATGATGATACACAGTTTCCTGCCTGATGATACACAGCTCCATGACTGATGATACACAGTTTCCTACCCGATGATACACAGTTCCCTGACTGATGATACACAGCTCCCCTGACTGATGATACACAGCTCCCATGAATAATGTTACACAGTTCCCCTGACCGA
This sequence comes from Chiloscyllium punctatum, assembly GCF_047496795.1. Taxonomy (NCBI): domain Eukaryota; kingdom Metazoa; phylum Chordata; class Chondrichthyes; order Orectolobiformes; family Hemiscylliidae; genus Chiloscyllium; species Chiloscyllium punctatum. Next base: position 31,485,782 of record NC_092765.1, read on the forward strand.
TGCTCCACAGCTCCCCTGAATGATGATACACAGTTCCCTGACTGATCGTACACAGCTCCCTGACTCATGATACGCAGCTTCCCTGAATGATGATTCGCAGCTCCCCTGACTGATGATACACAGTTCCCTGACTGATGATACACAGCTCCCCTGAATAATGATACACACTTCCCTGATTGATGATATACAGTTCCCCTGACTGATGATACACAGTTCCCCTGACCGATGATACACAGTTCCCCTGACTGATGATACACAGCTCCCCTGACTGATGATACACATCTCCCCTGAATGATGATACACAGTTCCCCGGACTGATGCTACACAGCTCCCTGACTCATGATACACAGCTCCCCTGAATGATGATACACAGTTCCCCTGACTGATGATACACAGCTCCCCTGACTGATGATACACAGCTCCCTTGACTGATGATACACAGCTCCCCTGAATAATGATACACAGTTCCCTGACTGATGATACACAATTCCCCTGACTGATGATACACAGCTCCCCTGACTGATGATACACTGTTCCCCTGAATGATAATACACATTCTCCTGATTGATGATACACTGTTCCCCTGAATGATGATACGCAGTTTCCTGACTGATGATCCACAGCTCCCTGACTGATGGTACACAGTTCCCCTGACTGATGATACACAGTTCCCTTACTGATGGTACACAGCTCCCCTGACTGATGATACACAGCTCCCTGACTGATGATATACAGTTCCCCAACTGATGATACACAGCACCCTGACTGATGATTCTCAGTTCCCCTAACTGATGATCCGATGCTACCCTGAATGATGATACGCAGCTCCCCTGATTGATGTTACACAGTTCACTGACTGATGATACACAGATCCCCGAATGATGATACACAGCTCCCCTGACTGATGATACACAGCTCCCCTGACGGATGATACAGAGCTCCCCTGAATGATGATACACAGTTCCCCTGACTGATGCTACACAGCTCCCCTGAATGAAAATACACAGCTCCCTGACTGATCATATACAGCACCCTGACTGATGGTACACAGTTCCCAGACTGGTGCTACACAGCTCCCCTGACTGACAATGCACAGATCCCCGACTAATGATACACTGTTCCCTGGCTGATGACACACAGTTCCCTGACTGATGATACACTGCTTCCCTGACTAATGATACACGGCTCCCCTGACTGATGATACACAGCTCCCCTGACTAATTATACACAGCTCCCTGACTAATGATACGCAGCACCCTGACTGATGTTATACAGCTCCCCTAACTGATGATTCACAGCACCCTGACTGATGATTCACAGTACCCCTAACTGATGATACGCAGCTCCCCTGATTGATCTTACACAGTTCTCTGACTGATGATACACAGATCCCCGAATGATGATCCACAGCTCCCTGACTGATGTACACAGTTCCCCTGACTGATGATACACAGCTCCCCTGACTGATGATACACAGCTCCCTGACTGATGATATGCAGTTCCCCTGACGGATGATACACAGCTCCCCTGAATGATGATACACAGTTCCCCAGACTGATGATACACAGTTCCCCTGACTGATGATACACAGCACCCTGACTAATGATATTCACCACCCTGACTGATGATACGCAGCTCCCCTGACCTATGATGCACAGCTCCTCGACTAATGATACACTGTTCCCTGACTGATGACACACAGCTTCCTGACTGATGATACACAGCACCCTGACTGATGGTACACAGTTCCCAGACTGATGATACACAGCACCCTGACTAATGGAATGCAATTGGATATATCCTCTGACTGTGAGCATCCCAAGTGGATGGCCATGTATGGTCTTTGGCCCTTACTGACAGTACCAGGACACGCCTGAGTGACCGTCGACTGGTGAGTGGACTAGCCCCACCCTCTTTCTGACCTACCGATTTGGTTGACTGTACAGTGTGTTTGTCCAGCAGGTAGCTGGCACATGCTGTTGGTGTTAGATTGATTTCTTTCTGTCTCCCCACCCTGCACCACACAGCTCTCTCCTGCCAAGCAGATTCTAGGTGTGTCTGAGCAAAGAACACATGACCGCGGCTGCACTGAGAGCCTTTAGGTTCTAACCGATGTGCTGAAGCTTTGAGAAACGTGGCACAACAAGGCAAGGCATTGCTGCTGCTGTGAGCATTTGGATAGGTTCGAAGTGAGCACATGCGAAGAGAGTGGGTGAGCAGACCCGGGACGCTGTCTGGTCCAAGACATGAGCTCAGATGTCCCTGAGTGCACAGTAATCCTACTGCAATCTTTAAATACCCAATTGCTGGTCCTTTCCACAAAGAGTGTGGTTTCATAGCAGCCTGCAAGTGGGTCAGAGATGTGTCACCGTTGTTTAGAAGTTGCTAAATGTCAGGTACTAATGTCCATGAACAAGGGGTGAATGTGGCTGGTGGGCATGGGTTGTGCCATTGAGATACTGTTTGGTGCTGAGCCACTCAGAAGCATCTCAAAGTCAGCAGTGAGCTGAAGTCACCTGCTCTGACTTCCATATCAAGAATTCTTGATGTCAGGCTTCTTTGGTGCATTTATTAAGAGAAGCTGAATATTAATGAGGTGAGTTAATTATTGCAACATTTAACAAGTACACTTCCTGTTATTTATAACTCACTGCTGCTGGCGCAAAGCCTGTGGCAAATTCATAAAAGATGCAGTGACTTACTCCAACATCGAGACAAACCTTGCTCATACAGTTTTGCCACGAAACTCACCATAACGCATGCCACTCAGACCCTGATGAGATTTCACCGCTCATGGTTACAATAGACAAGTATAAAATATTTAAACTTTAAATATTGTTGCTGTTCTAAGGATAAATGGAGTTGATTTTTGCTTGACACAAGACAATACACAAATACTGCCACAATCTTAACATTCTTAAATAAAGCGCATGAACTAAAGCTAAAATTTAAGTGGCGGTGATGCAGTTAATAATGATGAGGAACTTTGCAGCAGCAAACAACTATTTACTTCTTGTTTCATAGGCTTAAATCTTTCTGACCAAAATTACAGATGTCACTGCTTGCGGTACCTGTGTATGGAATGAGCTGCCAGAGGAAGTGGGTACAGTTACAACATTTAATAATCATCTGGATGGGTGTATATGAAAAGGAAGGGTGTAGAGGGATATGGACCAAATACTGGCAAATGGGAACAGGTCAGATTGGGTTGTCTGGTCGGTGTAGCCGAGTTGGACCAAAGGGTCTGCTTCTGTGCTAATGACTCTCTGGCTGTAAGCCGTCATATTGAAGCCTAATGAGATGGGCTTAAAGAGGGTAACAAACAGATCAATGGGTGGACTCAGGGCTCAATAATCAGTCATAAAAAAACCACAAAAGCAGTTCACATTTCGAACTTAAATTACATTAGTTTAATTAACCTTCTTTTGCCCAGTAAAAGGTCATTCAAAATTTCATTTTATACTTTTGGACAATAGTAGGTTGCTATTGTCTGTTATATCCTTATAATAAATTAACATAGAGTGGTTACTGCTGCTTCACAGCGCCATGGATTTGGGTTCAACTCCAGCCCTGGGCGACTCTCTGTGTGAGTGTACACACTCTCCCCCGTGTCTGTGTGGGTTTCCTCTGGGGTGCTCCAGTTTCCTCTCACAATCTAAAAATGTACACATTAGGTAGATTGGCCATGCCAAATTGCCTGTTGTGACCAGGGATGTGGAGGTTAGGTGGATTAGTCATTATAAATGCTGGGTCACAGGAATAGGGTAGGGAGGTGAGTCTGGGTGGGATGCTCTTCAGAATGTCGGTGTGGACGTGTTGGGCCAAATGGCCTGTTTCCACACCGTAGGGATTCAATGAAGAATCTTCCTCACTTGTGCTCAAAGCACTAATTTTTAATACGCCCCCTAATGTGTAGGTAGCACACAACTACCTGTTATAGGTATTTCCCTTTGTATTTTCTACTCCTGAAAGAAAGAAAACAGTAAAACTGGTGAAAGAGACATACTCATTTAACTTGTCTTGTATACTTTTAAATGAATGTCCAGTCATTTTAATGTGTGCCTGTTCTTTACTGGTTTATCCCTCTGGAAGAATTTGCCATTCTATTTCTATCTTATCTTTTTCAATATTACTCTCTTCAAGGCGAAGGGAGGGAGGAAATAATCTACTGTGGTGTGTTTATAGCACAGCCCCAAAAATGGTGTGCCCTTTTCTGTCATAGACATCACTTTCGATCCTATTGTACATGCAAGCAATGCTGCCATCAAATTGATACTGACTGTGATGTATTGCTGAGAGCAGCCAGAACCAGCTGAACATAGCCAAAATTATTTGTAATGGTATTGTTTGTGGTTTAAGGACAATTTGTTAACCTGTGAGCTAAATAGTTATATACAGAATTATTAGGTACACACCTGCATGATTTTAGAACCTGAATAGTTCCAGAATCACAGTGGGAGAGTTATAGTGAGGACAATGGACATTTATGATTTGTTGCCTATTCAAGTCATAAATAATCTGGCAATAACCTTGCTCTTCTGCTGATTTCAGTCTGAATTATTGGAATAATACAAGTACAGCTTCTTGACATCAAAATAATGGCAGAAGGTTCTCTAACAGCAATGTCAGGTTTTTATGAAGAGAGAGACACCAGTGGATTTTGAGTGCATTACACAGAAATATGAATGATTTGAGGTGTATTATATATTAGAGTATAAATGACTGATGAATTTCTGATGTAAAGAGTCTGTGAGGTTAGTTGGGTGAACTGGAGAATTCTAGAAATGAATCAAACTTTGAAACTGAACAGTATTTGTTATTAAATACAAGGTGCTAACTTTGCTAATTTGAATAGAGATAAGAATTTAGAATGGATTGAGAATTAATGAATGGATAGAAATTGGATGGTAAGAATAAAAGGTTCATTTTTGGCTTATCAGGTTATAACCAGTGGGCTGCTTCAAGTTTCATTGCTTAGGTCTGCTACAGGGAGAAAGTGAGGACTGCAGATGCTGGAGATCAGAGTCGAGAATGTGGTGTTGGAAAAGCACAGCAGGTCAGGCAGCATCCGAGGAGCAGGAGAATCAACATTTCAGGCATGAGTCCTTCATCAGGAATCACTCTTGACATAAGTCCGCTACAATCTACATCAATTACTTAGGTGAGAGGATCCAATGTAATGAATCCAAGTTTGTATGGACAAACTTCGCAGAGATATTAATTCTGAGAAGGATGCTCACTGGTCAAAGTGACTGAGTAAGAAAATAAACTGCGAATGCTAGAGAAACTCAGCAGGTCTGGCAGCGTCTATGGTTAGAGAAACAGAATTGACATTTCAAATCCAGTTTGACTTGAAAGGATTCAGAAAAGATTTACAAGGATATTGCCAGGGTTGGAGGATTTGAGTGACAGGGAGAGGTTGAATAGATTGGGACTGTTTTCCCTGGAGCAGCAGAGGCTAAGGGATGACCTTATAGAGGTTTATAAAACCATGAGGACATGGATAGGATAAATAGATAAAATCTTTTCCCTGGCATGGTGATGTCCAGGACTAGAACACATAGGTTTAGGGTGAGAGGGGAAAGATATAAAAGGGACCTAAGGGATAACTTTTTCACACAGAGGGTGGTGCGTGTATGGAATGAGCTGCCAGAGGAAGTGGTGGAGGCTAGTACAATTACAACATTTAAAAGGCATCTGGATGGGTATATCAATAGGAAGGGTTTAGAGTGATATGGGCCAAGTGCTGGCAAATGGGACTAGATTAGATTGGGATATCTGGTCGGCATGAATGAGTTGGATCGAAGCGTTTGTTTCCGTGTTGTACTCTTGTTCAGGAATCTCTTCTATTCTTACCAACTTCCATTGGTATATGTTGGAAATATATACAAGTTGATATTCAACATGTTTGTGACTGCATTAATGAATACAACTTCCTGGCCTATCAAGTGCTGGAGTAATACTTGAAACTGGAGCTTCAGGCTCAGAAGCAGAGACATAACCCATTTGCACTACTGGACCTCTATAGTTAGATTATAAGGACCTATAAAAGCTGGGATGGTTAAAGTATAGAAACTGAGTAATTACTTAGAATTAAGTCACGGATGTAGAAAAAATGGAACTGGTAAAGGATCAATTTCAAGTCATTCTATCTGAAAGTGTGTGATTTATTTCTGGATTGACTGGTAGAGGCAACAAGCCTGGAATCTTTGAAGGAACAGTTGGATTCTACAATGGGGTGTGTGTTAAATTATTTGGGATAGATAAGTTGGGCTGAGTTGTTTCTCCTCCTCAAACATAATTATCTCATGAACTGTAATAATTTAACTGATATGGGCACAGGCATAACAAATGAAACAGTGATCACAAGGATCTACAGCAGTTGAGATGGTCAAAGTTTAGGAATTTTTCATAAATCAAATACTTAGAGAATAGAATCTATAGCAGTGTGAGGTGGTTAGACAATAGGAGTGTATAATAACGGAAATTGTTAGAGAGTAGGATCTATAATAACTGTGAGATAGATTTAAAATATTGAAATGGTTAGAGAATATGAATAGATGGTAATTGAAATTTTTAAGCTATGATCTGTATAATCACAGATTCAGATTTTTATTTTACGTTGTTCTGTAGAGCTGCATTCTATAAAGGTATTTTCATGCCATATAGAGATATTTCATGCAATATTTAAAGAATAAATCTGCATATATTTTGCATGAGAAATTCTTAAAGGAAGGAAATATTACTGTGAATATACTTAAGCCAATGCTGGTGGACAGTGTTAATGTAAATTTGGTATATTTTGTGTTTTATTTCCAATTGTAATTTCTCTGCTTCAGCATTTATTAAAATGCACTGAATATGTTCAAAATGAATACATTTTATACAATGGAATTCAATCATTTTAGTTCACGTGATAATGGCATACAAACAACACAGTTCACCTATCAAACCATTACATACCGCACAGTTAAAATTGTTTTTGAAACGTGACTTCTCATATTATGTTTGACAAACAATTAAAGCTTTGTCAGTAATTATTCTGTAGTATTATGGAACAAAGTCAGTACATTACTCTCAAATTATTCTGCTGTTTTAAATTAAATGTTCAACATTAAATGAATACAATACTAAATTATTTGTAGTTTATTATTTCTCAAAATATACAAAAAGTAATGAAATAAACTTCATTATGGTTGAAGTTTAAAAGGCACAAACAAGCAATCAGGTCAGGTAGGTAAATTAACAATGACTGCAGATGCTGGAAACCAGATTCTGGATTACAGTGGTGCTGGAAGAGCACAGCAGTTCAGGCAGCATCCGAGGAGCAGTAAACTCGACATTTCGGGCAAAAGCCCTTCATCAGCAATCAGGTCATGCTGTTCACTCTGACTGGGCATTCAAGTTGGAATCATGACTGTGAAAATATTTTCTGCTAATCCCAGCTCATGTCTGTAGATATATAAATTTCACCGAGCACATAAAGATATTCTTTAATGAAACAAAGCTTTGTTTTCCTCCAGTATATTTCAGTAGAATTTTATTGTAACTGCAGCATTCTCTAAACGGGCAAAAAATATTCATCTCTACAGTCTAATATGGTGTAATTATAAGAATCTCAATGCAGGCTATTTGCAATGCTGTTTATTTGTGATGTCTGTGCCACTGCCAGTAATATACCACATACACCTTCAAAAGCAATGAGAACCACTCAATATATTCTTAATATTCCTTAATATTTTCATTTTGATGTAATTTGTGCCCTGCTTTTTAAATATCCGCTCTGTAATAATGTTTAATTTCAGAGGTCACTCAGCAGAGGAGTATATTAAAGCTTATAAAACTCATTTTCAGCCTGCAATATCAAGCTGTGATCAGGTTAGAAGGGCAGCATCTGTGAATATTTCATCTTTTATCATGCTGATAATAAGAAGATGACAGAATTGCATTATTACAATGAGATAATGCTCATTTTGCCTCAGCAGCTGGAAGCCAAGGCCTGTGTTACTCAATAAAGGATTCCAATAAGAAAGCAACTTTACGCAGAAGCCACTGTTTTATATTGGGCCCTGATGAATAAAAGATCTCCTGCTTGCAGACTGCAAGTTGCAGCTCACTGGTGGCAACAAAAAAAAAGACAAAGAATAAATAAACCAAACGCAAGTGCGAACTACCGTCAAAATAATTCAAGAAATGTGAAGGTCATTTGGTGATCAGCCCAGATTACAATTATATAATTAGTCCACTGTGGAAACTAAAGTTTAATAAGATTGTAGCATCAACAGATTTTGTTTACATATGAAAAATAATACATTGGTACCCCAGGAGCAAGTTATTAGAGGATAATAGAAACCTGGCAGTGATTTACAAACCTTCAATTCAATCTAGAGGTCTTGATAACATCATTAACCATAAGATGGTACATCAAATGATAATGAATATTTGCGCAACTCCAAGATTGATTTACAGTCCTAAAATAATTGTCAGATTTTATCTGTTATATATAGTATGTGCTGAGCAATTACCTTTAAGTAATGATAATTTCTTACAGTGGGTGTACGGAGTGTGTAGGTGTAGCAGAAATTGAGGCTTAGAGGATGATGCAGTTGATGGCAATAACCTGAAGGTGTACGACAGCACATTATAGCTGATGTATCTGTCATGGCATTGCTCGTGAATAGCACTGTGTCCCGGGTTGTGCTAGCACAGAAGACCAATGCTGAGCTTCAGCTGAACAATTGTATAGGCTTTGGAAGTTGGCAGCACCACAGTGGAGTTGGAAGGTTTTACTGCATGGCTGGATCTTTGGCTTGGATTCACTTGGAACATAGCCTGGAATATGACAGTACTGTGGAGAGGTCTTTGGTCTTATATCAAACCAGCCTCTGGTGAGTATTGGTCCACTGTATACATATACTAATAGACAAATTTCTAGATCCAAATGTTTAATTCCCTAGTGCTGATCTTTCATACTAGGGCTGATATATCCTAATAAGCACAAATATTCAAAAATATAGCTCCCAAAATGATAAGTCTGGGCAATGTTTGGCCTTTGTACTGTTGATAGGAAGGCAAACTTGTTGGCTGCTGGTATCAAGAAATGACAAGTTTGGTGTGATGGCTTTTTTTGTCCCTTTAACACTTAGATGATCCAATTCAATATCCCCGTGGGTTAGAAACTCTACTGGCTGTGTGAACCCAGAAATATCTCCAAGTACAGGAAGTGAGAAATGAGACATGGTGTGAATGGCTAGAGTTAAGATCAACAGGAAGATCTCAGAAAAGACTAATCACAGAATTTCAGAGTTAAGAGTAAGTATTTTCATGGAATATTAAATCTAAGCAGAATAAACATATAACCCATTGAAATGTCCAATTATTGATAGGAAACTTCTGACTAGTTATTTATTAATCAGATCACTTCTAATAAAATGATATTAAAATCAGAAACAATCATTCACTTTCCTGAGCAAGTGATGATGGTATCGAAATGGTTCTTTGTTTGGTTTCTTGTTATTTCCAGATTGTCTACTTGTTGTCATGAGTTCGTTTCTAGACATGTCTCATCTATCGTCTGCCCTTTGTTGTTGCAATCCAGCTAGAAGGAGTGGTTTAGAGGAATTATATCTGTAAGTGAAGTTTGCACCAAGACTTGCCATGGTTATGTGACCTCTGCTGTAACTTTTTCAGCTTTCAAAGGACAAGCCATTAAAACCCTTCTCATTCAGTCTCATTTCTTTCATTGTCCCACTCCTTCACTGACAATAAAAAAGTTTGAATTGAAAATGAGGTGATATTTTCAATTATATATTAGACCGTATGTAGCTAGTCTATTTCAATAAAAGTGTATGCAAGCAAAATTATAAAGATTATGAAGATTTAAAATATTCACCATGTCAAACTTTCCTTCCTTCTTGAAAATAACACACACTCAATCCTCAAAGCCTGGACATTAACGTGTCATCTGCAAAGTAAATTGACCAAGTGAACGTTTGTTGAAAATAGTATTTACTTACACATTGTCCAAATACCACACGATGGCCAAAGTCACTTGCCATCAGCTATAGTGGTGAGGTTTCTTCCTGGATCAGTTATGAATAGTTGAAGTTGCTTTTCCTGAAAACAGTGTATAGATTCAGGACTTTTCCTTTAAGAAACCTCCACCTGTGTTACTGAGGTCTATTGGTGGATTTTTAACTCAGAGAATGAGAGAGAGGACATGGATGTTTCCCACATGCCAGATTTACTCTGATTGTCTGTGTTTCAAACCAATGTTTTATACATTCACGCACAGGGTGATGTGGACTCTCTCTGAAACTATTTCAGAATTGGTATATCCATTATTCTTTGGCAAATGCAACATTAATGCTGCTGTAGCCAGGATCCCTAATCTTTTAAAGCAATGCTTTCAACAAGTTCAAGATCCATTTTGATGTCTAAACTATGATGTTATTAATTAATAATTTGGTTAGCTATCTTCATGACGCTACCATATGGATTATTCAAGAGAGGCTAGAGACCTTATGGTTCAGTTGGAGCATGTATGAAGGCAAGACTGGGAGAAATTTCACTGAAGTTAGTATCAGGTCAACAACCTGATGTGTTCCCATCTCCAGCAACCATGGGTGGCCAGTCTTCATCATAAGTATTCATTTGGGGGATGTTTGGGCTCATCGCCAGGAATGGGCTACTGCCAAATGAGAGTCAAACATGGCAGATATTTGGAGGAACCTTGCTGGGGGCTGGCATGGGAGAAACCTCTTCCTATTACCAGCCACTCCTCCCAACCCAACTGGAGCCAATGCACATCAGTGGGCTATAGCCTTGGCTACTGGCCATGTGTCACAGGGGTTAGCCTGCTATATGGGATGGCATCTTGCAATTGTGACCAGAGACATTTTCATAGTATGCCTGAAGATGGAAGTGGATTCCGGATTAGAGTGGTGCTGGAAAAGCACAGCAGTTCAGGCAGCATCCGAGGAGCAGGAACATTGACGTTTTGGGCAAAAGCCCTTCATCAGGAATACAGGCTGAGTGCCTGAGGGGTGGAGTGATAAATGAGAGAAGGGTGGGGCTGGGGAGAAAGTAGCATAGAGTACAATAGGTGAGTGGGGGAGGGGATAAAGGTGATAGGTCGGGGAGGAAGGTGGGAGAAGGTAGCAAAGAGTACAATGGGTGAATGGGAGTGGGGATGGATGTGATAGATCAGGGAGGAGGGTGGAGTGGATAGGTGGAAAGGAAGATCGGCAGGTAGAACAAGTCATGGGGTCAGTGCTGAGATGCAAGTTTGGAACTGGGGTGAGGTGGGGGAAAGGGAAATGGGGAAACTGGTGAAGTCCACATTGATGCCCTAGTGTTGAAGTGTTCTGAGGCGGAAGATGAGGCGTTCTTCCTCCAGGCGTCGGATGGTGAGGGAGTGGTGGTGAAGGAGGCCCAGGACCTCCATGTCCTTGGCTGAGTGGGTTGCCTGCCTTGAAGATGGAAGTGATCTTACATTCCCTCATTAAAATGGCAGTGCCCATGGCTGGCAATAGGGCTGCTGCCCTTCCACAGCTGCAGGACCTTTGCTTGGATCTCCAGTCTCAGCAGCCTATAACAGATCTTAAGGCATTCTCTTAATTGGCTACCTTCAGAATAATCTCTGAGGCAGGCTGTCTGAAAGGCAGATTAGTTTCTGAAACCAGAAATAGCCTGGATACAAGCAGAAAATTTCACCAGAAAGGAGCTAAATGGACATTTCAGACTCCTTCTAATCTGAAGATCTTCATGGTACTTCTGTTTAAGCATCAGTAGATATTCAGTACTTCTTGGAAAGCACATGAAGGATATAGCTAGCCATTTCTTTTGAGGAGTTTATTCCTGTTTAGCACAAATTAAATGTATCAGTTGTTTATCCAATGTGCATCATTTGATAACCTAAATTTATTTGGCACCTTTACAGTAGCAAGGTATCTGAAGTTCATTTGTGGTAAGAATGGTTTATTGCAAGGGATGTAGGTTGAGATCTAATGCTGAAGTAATAACCTGCCCATCATGTGGAAAATAGGGAGAAAGTCAACATCCCCAGGGCATTTTATTTGACTCAAGCGATTGCTGGTCTGATTTTGTGACTTGCACCTGTCTGAGGCAGGAACATCCTACCTCCAAGGGTTGGTAGCTCTCCAGTCATAGCAATACTACCAGGAGTGTCTTTGCTACTTTGAAATGGATTTAGTTCCAGAGAGAGAGAGAGAGAGAGAGAGAGAGAATGTGTGCTTGTGTCTACGTAAGCTTTTGAGTATTACTTGGTGCGTGAGTGTATGTAGGTTGAGGCTGGTGGGGAGCAAGTTGCCAGTGAAGTGTGGGGGAGCAAGTGGCTTTGTTGAACCCAAGGACAGCTTTCAGCTGCACTCCCTTTCCCCATGCTGTGTCTCACAATCAATGAGTGCCTATGTACAAGGGGCTTCCCTCGTCAGCCACTGACAATTCTGACTGTGTTTGCAGAGCTGCCGCTGTGTGCCACAAAAGATCACCATTACATTCCGGTGGGCTTAGGGATAATTGACTTTTGGAAACTCATTACAGGGGCCAATGGACATCCTGATGCCCCACAGGTGAAATTCCTGATTTGGACGCATTGTGCTCCCTAATAAATTGGGGACAATTTCCTGATGAAGTGGGTATACTGCATGCTTTGCCCAGCATATGAGCGCTAGCAGAAATCCTGGCCCATAAAGGCCTCAATTAGCACAGGTTCAGGCAGTCTATTTGCCACCTACCATGGCACTGGTGATATATGAGTGGATATAGACAGTTGACGGACATCCCTCGCCATTCCATCATAACCTTACTCTCTAGAGGATTCCAGTGTTAACCAGATAGAACCATCCCATTCTGACTTGACCTGCTGTTGAATGTTGACTTTTTTGTGATCTCAGGTAGTTGACTTGCCCACTTTACAGCATCGTTATACAGGAACTGAAATCAACTTACTGAAATCATATGAATAAATTATCTGTTTTTACACTGATTAGAAAGGCATGGTCTCTGGCACAATTCCCTAACCTTCTTAAACAATTCTTTAACCTTCTTTGACCTTTCAGTTGATTTTATGAATAATTTTCTTATTATAGTACTCCTTACGGATGATACATTTTGCAATCTGAATATTAAATAACCTGTCAGCCTCAGAGCTCTGTTCCTTTATGTAGCAGCTAAGACAGTGTCTGCTGCTAAGAAATGTTTGTGCCTGATTTGCTGTTGATTCAGAATTCATACATTTTAACTTTTTCAATAGAATAGAATAAAAACAAGTCAGTGTGGGCTTGGGGAAGCACCAAGGTGGAATAGCAGAGCCATCTTGAAAAATAACCTCAGCAGGAATAAATAATTAAATTCACAAGTCTGTCTTGGGGCAATACTGAATCAGAGACCCCGGATGAAGTTTTAATTGTGTTAGATTATAAAACGTCCGACATATCAAGCACTCAATTTAAAACAAATTGATTACAATATCTTTAAATGTTGGGGAAATGAACATGTGAAACGGGCAATTCAGGCATTCCATTTCAAGAATTTTCAATTCACTTATTTCAGACTGTAGGTTTATGGAATGGGATTAATGACAGTAGGGACAAAAGTAACCGTTCTCTTGCAGTTATATGAGGGCAGATGGTGCCTGAGCTGAAATACCTGGAAGAGGAGATAAATGGATGATAAATTTAAACAATAATGTCTGGAAAGTGTTCTTTTCATTCTCTGAAGTGCTTCCTTTGATGGATTTGTTTTATTTTTTCTTCTCTCACATTTTATTATCTTAAGGCCACTGATTTTCTTCCACTGGATTAGGGTCTCTATTATCCTTATTATCAATTTATAACAACAGTTTACAGGAAACCTGCAGTTTCATGACAGAAGTGCCGTCTTGAGTAGAAGCAAGAAATGAGGAACATAGGGAAGGCCTTCTGTAAGATTGATGAGAGATCATTTTCTATATTAAAGTTTTTTTTTGCAAAGATCAATCATCAACTTTATCCAGACCATTTCATCTCCTGGATAAAGATTCCACAAAAATAAGCTTTATCTCTTAATTTTTAAAAACTATTCAACTATACATTTTACTTTTCACCTTAGGTTAATGTTTTTGACTGGTCTTTGCTATTTGGTTTCCGTGAGGCAAATGAGTCAGCATGAATATGCTTTACAGAGAAGCTATAAAAATACTTCAAAAGCTGCTTTATTTTCATTTTTCTTTCTGAATTCAGAAACACATCCACTTTGGGTTTCAAAGATGCTATTTAGCCCATCACTAACTAATGCAGATGCTGGAAGGCTGGGATATTTCAATGGCTCGTTAAAGGTAAAGTTTGGTTGTGATGAGTTGCAATAGCAGACTAAACCTATTTTCTTACTCCCATTATTAAATATTCTCCCTCTCCAATTCTTTTCTTTCTTTATTTCCATTCTTTCTGTCTTTTATTATGTCTCTAATTTCTTGCCTAATTTTCCATTGGGCAGGTGATCAGATTGGTTTTGATACTTTTTGCTACCTATTCTTTGATAAATGTAAGTTTAACAGATGCTGTTAGAAAACACTCTTCAAAAAGTGGAATAGAAGTTCTAACAAATACTGTGAAGCACCAACCTGAACACAAGTGTAGAACCATAACATTTGGGGTCAGATAGAAATTCAAGGTTGCACCTGAGCTTATTCCTCCTGCTGAGATATTGTGGAAAGAAGAGTATGGCAACAAATGTAAATGCTGTAGAAATAATTTAACAGAAATAATAGTAAAAGGGTTAAGTTGAATATCACAGTAGGAAGAGATCAGTTTCTGTGTGGAGGTGAACAAACTTATTACCTGTGTGCATGGAAAGTTAGGCAGGAAATTAAATGAATTTGAAAATTGAGGCACACAGGATACAAACAGAAAGAATACAAATAAAGGAGGCAATGATGGATTGGAGATGGTCAGAGAACATTGACATTGGGTGCAAGCTAATGACTTGTTCTGTTACTCAATTCACCATTTAGTTCTTGCTTAAAATCATCACCCTTCAGACCTGACATAGCACTTTATCATAAAGTTTTTTACATGCAAATATGCAGGTGTGTAAACCAATTCTCTTAAAATCAAAACAGATGACCCAAAAACTTGACCCTCATGACTTATGTTCTGATGAAAGGTCATCTGAACCTGAAATTGTTAACTCTGTTTCTCTCCATAGATGCTGTCTGACTACTTGAGCATTTCCAGCATATGTTTGAAGAAAATATTTATAATCTAAATTATTTGTTAACTTTTAAGATTACAGATTTGGCAGAGAGTAAATGTATGTTATTCAGCTAACCACATGTTTGAGGCTATCAACTATTTTGCAAGATTTGTTGACCTTGCTTGGACTTGTGAAGTTAGGTTGAATGTATATGTCAGAATCACAGTGGAGATTCTCTGCAGTTTGGCACTCCTTCTGAAGGGGTGGATGTCCATCCTATCCCAGTACCCATCAAAGTGACAGCTACTTTGAAATTCTGTGGGATTGACTTCTTCCAAGGAGCTGCTGCAGACCTGTGTGTGATCGCTCAATTGTCTATCTGCAAATGCAATAAACCTGTATGTGCTACATACAGATATTACATGTGTAGCTGATCAGGCCACTTCATCTCATTTCCTTGTGACAAGGTCAGAGCTGCAGTCTGGGATTTGGCAACAAAGCTGCCTTCCCTGAGGCAGAAGGTGCCAAAGACCATTCAGTCTCGCACTGAGAGGGCCATACCACATTTCAGCTGAGTTCATTATTACAGTAGGGTCACATTAAATCAATGCGAAGTGAGCTTTGTTCACTGGTACTACGCTTAAAAGTATCCTGATACGTCATGGTACCTACAGCCTTAAGAACTCTTATATTCCCACTGCATTAAAAGAGCAGTAGGTCTTACAAGAATGGTCACTGAGGGTGGAGTAAGGGTGCGGGTCAGCAAGGACTACCTGTCCAACAATGGCTGATGATTCAGTTACATAATCCCCCTCACTGAGGTGGAGAATAGATACAACAGAGCCCATTGTTTGACCAATGTCATGGTGGTGCAGACAATAGGCCTCCTGTTAATGAGGATCTCCTGTTGCATTTGTCTTAGCATGCTGTGCTCTGCACAACTGAAGTAGGCTAAGAGGAAATGTGATGGAGCCAGTTGAGTTTGGACAGTGGGGACAGTATTCTGAGGAGGTCAATGACATTGGACACTACGAACATCACCTGCTGCAAGACGGAGAGGAATGGCAATAGGAGATGCAAGCCAAGCAGGATTTTATTGACACCCTGATGAAAGCTGGCTGCATTACCCATTCATTGACTATAGAATTGTTTCTGTTCCGAGAGGCAGATGCCGTTTCTGTTCATTTGATTTTAGTTTGCTTTTGATGTTGGTGAATAAAGGTGAATGTTTGGAATTGTTTGAAGGCTCCCCTATAGGTGATGATCCCGCATTGAATACTCATAAGGTACTGGGCTCCAATGGACGTTGGGGAAAGAGCAGCAGTGATTTAGAGAGGATTATAAGGTGTGATGAGACTGAGAAAAGATGAGCTGTGTGGCCTCAAAATGAAACAGCAAGTGGGTTTGGAATGGGCGGTGTTTTGTGCAAGAATGCAGCAGCCTGTGTGCCATGATAGGCATTGGTTTGAGGCTGTTGTGCCATTGTGCCATTGATGGAGGAGAGCAACTCCAGACTTCCACAGATTGACTGGGTGCATGGGTAGGGTTTAAAGATGGTGTCAGTGCCAGGATTCTGGGATGGGTTAGCAGTAGCAATCATTTCCGAAGTCAGTAAATGGGAGAATTGGACTAGAACTGGATGAGAGGGAGGCCACAGGATCTTTTTAATGAGGTGAGTTTGAGACAATTGTGCAAAGGAAACTTGAGAGAGATCTTTCATAACCCTCAATGAAACCGATGCTGCCAATTTCTGGCAACATTTAGCCCCACAGCCCAAAGCAGGGCAACGATGGCATAGCCATCTACCATGGAGGTGACCAAGCCTACGAACCTTCATGCATCTGATTCCTTCCAGGTAAACGCAGGTAATATGTGGATCAAATGCTAGTTTATCGTGGACTGTTGCAGAAAGGGGTCCATTGAGTCTTTGTTCAGCCTCTGAGAGTTAAATCCATTGCATTCTTCATTCAGAGGCAGGGGAAACAATCGTGTGAGATTCAGGATGTTTTGCATGATTCTTGGGAGGTGCTGCAATATTCTGCAACCAAGACACTTTTAACCACTTTACTGTCCAGCTGGTGTGTGAATATTTGCAGTGGTTCACCCAAGTCAATGCCCAGTTTCCTGGTAGCAGTCATGATACCTTCTTTTTTAGAATGCTTAGAATCCGTACAGTGTGGTAACAGGCCCTTCAGTCCAACAAGTCCACACCGACCTTCCAAAGAGTAACCTGACCCATTCCCTTACCCTATTATCCTATATTTATCCCTGACTAATGTACCTAACATACACATCCCTGAACACTGTGGGCAACTTAGCATGGCCAATTCACCTGACCTGCACACCTTTGGACTGTGGGAGGAAACCGGAGCAGCTGGAGGAAACCCACACAGACACGGGGAGAAATGCGCAAACTCCACATCGACAGTCGCCCGAGGTTGGAATCAAACCCGGGCCCCTGGCATTGTAAGGCAGCATTGCTAACCACTGCAACACCATGTCACCCTTTCTGCTGCAGTCTGCTGTACCAGCTGCATTTGAGCCGCTGTGACTAAACAGAAGATGGCAACTGACCATCAATGGACTAAGGAACCTATGCCCACATGGAAGAAGACAAAGAGGGGACTTTGGCAACAAAATAGTCCTTTACTATCCTGCTTGCCCACAATCGGTTCATTTGATTGTGATACTTCAACTTCCCCATTCACCAACAGCCCCATTCTTACCTCTCTTGCAAGCATTTTGTTACAGCATCTATTTGATCACATCGCTAAAATAAGTCTACCACAAAATAAACATTCCAAACTGAAATCACAAATCAAAGTACAAATGGAACTAATTATCCTTGTGCGTTGCCTTAGCGCCTGCTTCCATTTGTTTCTCCCTGTCCCATCTGAATTCTACACAGATGGTGATTGGCTGTTGCCTTTCATCGGGGGGAGATTGCAGATGGAGGATGATCCCAAGCAGCTCTGGGACCGGAGGCCAGGTTTTTAACTGCTTTGGCATGAGCAGTAAAGGTCTGGAGTGAATGGCTATCCATGGAGCGACAATGATGGAAAGGCGATTGTCATAATATCTTGAAGGAGGACAGCAGAATACTGTTTGACGGTGCTGCTGCCACTTCCCTAGTGGAACACCTCATCAATCAAGGCCAAGTGTTAATAGTTAGATTGCTGAATAACATTTAAAGATACGTTCGCTCACCTTGATCATGTGTAAGAGGCCAAGTAAACATTTTGCAGAATTATAATCAGGTGCTCCTGCATTGACCACAATGGCGAGTTTGTCTGCTTGCCCCTTGAGGTTTTTTTCTGGAGCCCTACCTTTTAAAAGATCACATATCTTCTCTACCTCCTCCATCAAGGCTTTCAGGGTAGCATCAGAAAATCTTGGAGCCCTCTGCCATGCTGTGCCATTCCTGTGTTCAAATTCACTCAAATAATGACATTTAAGATCTGTTCTGGTAAAAATGCACCTTGGCTATAAGATTAAGATGTGAGCATAAGAGGTACAGTTAGTAAGTTTGCAGATGACACCAAATTGGAGGTGTAGTGGACAGCGAAGAGGGTTACCTCAGATTACAATAGGATCTGGACCAGATGGGCCAATGGGCTGAGAAGTGGCAGCTGGAGTTTAATTCAGATAAATGCGAGGTGCTGCATTTTGGGAAAGCAAATCTTAGCAGGACTTATACACTTAATGGTAAGAGACCTTGGAGTGCAGGTTCATAGCTCCTTGAAAGTGGAGTCACAGGTAGATAGGATAGTGAAGAAGGTGTTTGGAATGCTTTCCTTTATTGGTCAGAGTATTGAGTACAGGAATTGAGAGGTCATGTTGCGGCTGTACAGGACATTGATTAGGCCACTGTTGGAATATTGCATGCAATTCTGGTCTCCTTCCTATCAGAACGATGTTGTGAAACTTGAAAGGGTTCAGAAAAGATTTACAAGGATGTTGCCAGGGTTGGAGGATCTGAGCCACAGGGAGAGGCTGAACAGGCTGAGGCTGTTTTCTCTGGAGCGTCGGAGGCTGAGGGGTGACCTTATAGAGGTTACAGAAGTATGTGGGGCATAGATAGGATAAATAGACAAAGTATTTTCCCTGGGGTCGGGGAGTCCAGAACTAGAAGGCATAGGTTTAGGGTGAGAGGGGAAAGATATGAAAGGGACTTAAGGGGCAACTTTTTCACACAGTGGGTGGTACGTGAATGGAATAAGCTGCCAGAGGATGTGATGGAGCCTGGTACAATTGCAACATTTAAGAGGCATTTGGATGGGTATATGAATAGGAAGGGTTTGCAGGGGTATGGGCCAGGTGCTGGCAGGTGGGACTAGATTGGGTTGGGATATCTGGTCGGCATGGACGGGTTGGACCGAAGGGTCTGTTTCCATGCTGTACATCTCTATGACTCAATGACTCTATGACGTGCAACCTTTTTTAACTGGGCTAATTTGAACTTGCGCCAGACGTTCACAATTTTGTATCCATTGATTAGGCATGTAGCTTTTCTAACAATGCACTTAGCTCTGGCTGCATGCTACAAATCATCTAAATGGGCAGGCCAGACAAAGTTTGCCTGCTATCTGTTCCAGAAACCACAGACTCGAGTTACACATGCATCACGATTCATTGCCTATTTTCTTGGGACATAGATAAATAATTTCTCAGATGCTGTCTGATTATTCAATGTAGTGAGATTTCTATTCTTACAGTCATGCTGGATCCACACAAGTTTTCTGTTACATTGTGTAAAAATGGTCCTGCTGCCTCATGGGTTAAAGGCTTTTAAAACTAATTATTAAGAGTTAAATTTGCGCATTCTAATTTTCTGGTTTATAAATGCTGCAAATACAATCTTGGAAACAGAATGCAGGCTGCATTGAAAGTTCTCACTTGAGGCCCTCAAACACTGTAAGAAAATATGGAACAAGATAAGTTTGTTAAAGTTGCTGAATTCAACGAAACATGAGCAATTTGTGCAACTGAGCAAATCACCCGAGACTGGAGAATTATCATATGTAGAACTTTTGTAAAGCAATGACATTTTCTCTCTGTCCATCCATGTAATCAGCAAAATCTCCAATTTAACAATACTCTCTATAGTCCTCACTGGCTGCCTTCTTATGATCCCAACAGCACAGGAGTCATATACTGCTATGGAGTTGAATGTAAACAACTGTGCTTTCAGTCAAGGCAGCACTTAGATACAGGTTGAACTGAGTGCATGATTTCTGGAAGCTATAAAATAACAATAACAAAAAAGGTAATGACACAAACGTACAGAGAATTGAATGATTAGTGTAAGGCACTGGATCTGAGTTACAGCTACGAATACAGGACCAGGATGGTGGAAAGATTTAGCCTTTAGATGTGTTCACCAATAGAAGCTGTCCATAAACAAAGTATTTATACAGCATCTTTAAGATAGTAAAATGTCCCGAGGTACCTTATATTAACAAAAAAAATTAGAAACTGAGCCACACAGAAGATTGTGCTGGATAATCAAAAGCTTAGTCAAAGAGGTAGGTACATGTATTAAGAAACTCTAGGAATTCCTAGCTTTGACAAAGGGTCAGTTCAACTCGAAACGTCAGCCCTTTTCTCTCCTTACAGATGCTGCCAGACTTGCTGAGATTTTCCAGCATTTTCTCATTTTTGGTTTCAGATTCCAGCATCCGCAGTAATTTGCTTTTATTTTAGTTAGGAATTCCTTCTCAATTCTTCATGCTTCCCTTCTTTAGTCTTCTGTCATGGTTGCCTGAGGTTTCCATAAGGCATTACATCTCACCAACCTCTAAGACCCATAATAATCGCTCCTGTTCATGTAGGTTCATGATGGAAGAATAGTGACTATGGTGAGTGAAGCTACCACTTGTGACTCAGCAAATTGAGAAGTAGAAATACAAGCTTGATAAACATGATTTGGAGATGCCGCTGTTGGACTGGGGTGTACAAAGTTAAAAATCACACAACAGGACTATAACCTGTTGTTGTGTGATTTTTAAACTTGATAAAGTGCGGCATTTATTCAACTTAAGCTGCTATCCTTTTGGAAACTGGAGTTTTGATGTGATTGGTTTGACTCCAATATGACATGGCCAGTGACAGGGGTTTAATCTCTTTGGCAGATTCAGAATCTGATACCTGAGTCAAGTTCATGTTGAAGTTGCTGCCACTGACTGAGCTAATCTGCAATATCAGTGGAATATGTTGGCATTTGTTGTGCTCAACTGCAAACCAATATCCTGTTGGTTAGGATGGTCCCAGATAAATAAGGAACAGAAGGCTCAACAGTGCTCTGTACTCCTAAACTCTGCAATTTGGTAGATTAAAATGTAGCATCACTCTCCCATATATTTTATAGTAAAATGAGGTCTAATTCAGGTGAATATGCCCTCCTCCCATGAATGAATGAAAAAAAAGGTTTAAGTAAATACAACACAGTACACTAGAGAGAACCTGCCTGCAGTCCTCCATACGCAGGTTCCATTTCCATCTTATTCTATGACATAACATCTTATGCACTAACCCCGTAGCTCCTATTACAGTAAAAGCATAGTTAACCCTTTACTCCATATCTACTGCCCACACTCCTCCAACAAGTGTTTTCACAGTTTCCTTTTTAACCATAACCGTTTGACCATTAATATTTAGCTCTGTTCTTTCATTTTCCCTGGACCCTACTCAAAGTCCATTCTGTTCAAAGCATCAATCTCCAAGCATATTCCTGGCCCTTTTTGAGGGTGTCAGGATTGGTGATTGGAAGGGATAAGTATTGGCATTCAGTCTCTGTCTTTACATTCAGATGGACATCAATGGGAATAGTACACTGTCCCATTCTAATGAGCAATAGGCTGTTCTGGAGTGAATGACAACATCACTGGAATGATAGAATGGATTACCCTTTTCTTAAGTGGCAAGAGAACTGTCATCACAGGCTTCAGCTGGAGGCTCTTCAATGTAAAACAAGTTTCAGGGTTGTCAGGAAGAAGTGGGCATCATTCTCATGGATAATAGAAGACTTCAAAAGTGGCCCTATTGGGATTCCTTCTTCAGTCGTTGGATCCCTGGGAAGATCCTATCCAATTCTCTGATCTGTAGACTTGAGGGAACATTGGACAATAGCATGTCATTCAGAATTTGGCAGCTCCCTATTCGATTCATTTAAATTTGAGAGTTTTGACTGGCTAGATGTTGAGGACTTATGCTCTGCATTTTTCCCAACATTTATCATAATTCTTTCTTCAAAAGATTATAACCATTCTGAAATTGTTCTCCTTCATTGACAATGATTTGCTTTTCTAGGGTAACCCTCTGCAAACTTAAAAGTTATCACTTGGAGGAATTTCCTTTTCAGATGTAAAATCATCACTTGTTGATTGCAGCAGAAGGTTCTGTTCACCAACCGATCACATTGACCTGAGAGCTCTGAATACTGCTGTGAAAAATAATCTTTTCCCACTATCATGACATCTCTTCCGACTGAAAAATGTGTTGCTGGAAAAGTGCAGCAGGTCAGGCAGCATCCAAGAAGCAGGAGAATTGACGTTTCGGGCATAAGCCCTGCTTCAGGAATGAGGAGGGTGTGCCAAGCAGGCTAAGATAAAAGGTAGGGAGGAGGGACTTGGGGGAGGGGTGTTGGGAATGCGATAGGTGGAAGGAGGCTAAGGTGAGGGTGATAGGCCGGAGAGGGGGTGGGGGCGGAGAGGTCGGGAAGAAGATTGCAGGTCAAGAAGGCGGTGCTGAGTCCGAGGGTTGGGACTGAGATAAAGTAGGGGGAGGGGAAATGAGGAAGCTGGAGGAATCTGCATTCATCCCGTGTGATTGGAGGGTTCCTAGGCGGAAGATGAGGTGCTCTTCCTCCAGGCGTCATGTTGCCATGGTCTGGCTATGGAGGAGGCCAAGGACCTGCATGTCCTCGGCGGAGTGGGAGTGGGAGTTAAAGTGTTCAGCCACGGGGCGGTTGGGTTGGTTGGTGCGGGTGTTCCAGAGGTGTTCTCTGAAACGTTCGGCAGTTGGGTTGGTTGGTGTGGGTGTCCCAGAGGTGTTCTCTGAAACGTTCTCTTCCGACTGTCATATTCTGAAGAACAATGGCTATTTTCCGCACAGGGAACATAGAGATTTTCTGTAACTTTTACCTTTTCAGTTGTGAGTTTATATTTATCTCTAAGCAATTTCTTGTTGATAGTTAACAACTCTACCTGTTCATGAAGCAGTTTGTGTTTATTCATATCTATAATTTTATTGTTCATTTGTATCTTGCAGTTGATCACTGATGTTGGAATGTGGTTCTTGGAGCTCTTTATTTTCTATTATAGCCTTATCAATTGGTGATTGTAACCATCTGATAACACTAAGAAGCCATTGCTTTTCAGTGTCTGAAGTCTGGTAATGATATGGGACTGCTAATAGCTGGCCTTCTACTTTAGCAGTATCTTTTAGTAGTTAGACTTCTCCAACCCCTGCTTAATATTAATGCATTCAAGTTTCATTAATGTACAAGCTTGAATCTTTCTGAGGTACTTTTCAGCTGTAGAAGGTCTGTGGTTTAGGTCTCTTTGAATCCTTAAGGGTTTCCATGGCTTTCTGATGAAATTTGCAAGCAGACTTCAGCTGATCTTTGTGCAAATTAATAATGTTCAGTGATCCAGGTTGTATTTAAAAGCCTCCTTCTCTATGAATAGCTATTACTCTGTATGCCACTGATTTTCACCAGGCTGGACACCTCTCTACTGCGACAAAAATGGCCAAATTCAGCAGACTGGGACTGGCATTTTCTCGAGGGGTGGGATTGGTGCAGTTCATTGTCCATGCCTACATGGTTCACAGAACCTGAAGGCTAATTAAATGATCATTTGCCTCTGCTCAAATTGATTTTGGAATCCCTGATGTCTGGAACCTGGAGTGTGGAGATTAGACCAGTCTGTTCTTAGTGCATCTATTTGAAAAGCCAGAGCACCCCTTTGGAGAGTGCAGGTATTTCTTTGGATGTGGTTCCAGAACACCTTTAGGTAGAGGTCAGGCATTCTTTGCAATTGAGGGTCAAGGATTCTTTAGTAGGGGGAAGGGGGGGGGGGGGGGGTGGGGGGGTGTCAGATTCCCTCTTGGGATGGTTAGCAGTGGAGAATATTGTGCCCAAAACTTTTGGAACTATCCGACCTGCCAAGGTCTGTCAAGAGTATCAAGTTGTGTCAAGATCTGTCCAGAAGTAACAAGGTCAGCCATGACATGCAAGAAATGTCAAGACCTGTCAAGAGTGTTGCACTGAAAATGTGTTGCTGGAAAAGCGCAGCAGGTCAGGCAGCATCCAAGGAACAACAGAATCGATGCTTCGGGCATCAGCCCTTCGTCAGGAGTGTTGCACTGTCAAGTTGTCAAGATCTGTCAGGATCTGTCCAGAAGTGTCAAACCTATGAAGTACTGTCAAGAATTGTCATTCATATAAAAAAAAATCAAATTTGTCAAGACATGTTAGGAAGTGTTGAACAATCACCAAGTGCCAGAAATGGTCTAGTCCTTGCAGGAAGGAAGTATCAAAGTGGTCAAGGCATCTGAAAATATATTTTTTATGAATGAGAGTGCCTTCGTCTATAGAGTATAGTCTCCAATATAGAACATTAAGTGACATAACTTTAACTTTGTATCCATAATGCATGTGTATGAAAGTAGATACTAAGGTGGCATAGGGGATTAATGGGGTCATGGACTATGGAGTGAGGGACACAGGGTGGTAAAATGGATATAAGGGGTCAGGGAAATGAGCAGAATGAAATTGAGTGGTTTGAGTTGGCATGTATGCAACGTGGGAAGTGTGTGGGAGTGAGGATAATTTTTCCAATTTTTGCATGTGGTTCTGGACCCCTGAGGAAAGATTTCTTCCAGCCCACTTTGGGAACTGACAGATTTAGCTCTTCCTGGGGCGTGTGGCCACACTCCCTATGCAATCTGTCCCCCACTCTACCACTACCACTGAGAATAATTGTGAGTGAGGTCAGTTTTAAAAGGTGTGGA
This sequence comes from Chiloscyllium punctatum, assembly GCF_047496795.1. Classification (NCBI taxonomy): domain Eukaryota; kingdom Metazoa; phylum Chordata; class Chondrichthyes; order Orectolobiformes; family Hemiscylliidae; genus Chiloscyllium; species Chiloscyllium punctatum. The sequence continues at coordinate 31,510,991 of NC_092765.1, forward strand.
TGAATGATACTTCTATTGGCCTGTAGTAAAAGGAATTTTTGTTCAAGAAAATTAAAATCGTGAATGAATGACCCTGTTTTTAAAACTTGTTTATAAAAGCTATATCCAATCCTGACCTGAGAGTTCATTTATTCTATACAATAGATGAACGAACATGGCTGCTGAGAGATCATGGACTGTGGGTGGAGCAGCATTGCTTTCCACAGAGTACATCATTGGTCAAAAGGATGGGAATGTAGAGTGTACAAAAGGCCATAGAGGGTGGATGGGTTCATAGTTCAGCATGGAGGGCATAGGGGCTGTCTGATTGGGAGAACAGAGATTGGTATAAAGTGTATGTGGATGGATTGTCATAGGAAGTGGAGGGCAGACCTTTAAAATTTACTTTTCAAAAGGTTTTATTATCCAAACGATGGTTTATGAAACTCTGAAGCACTGTGAACCACTAGGACCTTTAAAATCTGGCCCAGCTCCATGAAGGTTGTGGGTGAATAGAACATGTCTATCTCCACCATAGAGCTAGCTAGGTCAGAAATGCAAAGTGCAGGCTTGAAACCTGAACCAGGGAAAGGTCTGTGGCACTGAGCCTGGCTCTGTGGCTTAGAAGGGAATGGAGTGGGGAGAATAGGAGAGTGATAGTCATAGAGATTCAATGGTTAGAGGAACAGCTTGGAAATTCTGTGGTCGCAAATGAGACTCACTGGATGGTATGTTGCCTTCTGAGTGCCAGGGTTAGGGATGTCTTGGACTGAGTCTACAGAATTCTTAAGGGAGAGGGTGAGCAGTCAGAAGTTGTGGTATACATCGGTACCAATGACAGAGTGAGGAAAAGGAATTCAGCCATTTTTGAAAACTGAATGTAGGAAGCTAGGTTGAAAGCTAAAAGGCAGGACGAGCACAGTATTAAGCTCAGGATTGCTATTGGTGCTATGGGCTAGTGAGGCTAGGAACACAGAGTGAATGCAGCTGAACACATGGCAGCAGAGCTGGTGTAGGATGGAGACCTTCAGATATGTGGATCATTGGGATACATTCTGGGGAAGATGGCACCTGTACAAGAAGGACAGGTTACACCTGAACTGGAGGGGCACCAATATCCTGGGTGGGAGATTTGCTACAGCTCTATGGGAAGATTTAAACTAGTTTGGCAGGGGGATGGGAACCAGAGCTACGGATCAGAGATTGGAGTAACTCGCGAACAGGCAGATACAGCACGCAGAGAGTCTGTGAGGAAGGATAGACAGTTGATAGGACAAAGTTGCAGTCAGTGTGATAGGTTGAAATGTGTCTATTTTAATGCAAGAAGTATCAGGAGTAAGGATGACGAACTTAGAGCATGGATCAGTACTTGGAGCTATGATGTTGTTGCCATTACAGACAGTTGGATATCACAGGGGCTGGAATGGCTTTTGGATGTTCTGGGTTTAGATGTTTCAAAAGGAATGTGGGGGAGGTAAAAGAGGTGGGGGAATGGCATTGCTAGTTAGGGATAGTATCACAGCTGCAGAAAGGGGGGGAGGTCATCGAGGAGGGTTTCTCTACTTAGTCAGTATGGGTCGAAGTCAGAAACAGGGAAGGATCAGTCACTTTATTGCGAGGTTTCTATAGACTCCTCGATAACAACAGAGACACGGAGGAGCAGATTGGGAAGCAGATTTTGGAAAGGTGCAGAAGTAACAAGATTGTTGTCATGGGTGATTTCAACTTCCCTAAGTGGAACCTCCTTAGCACAAATAGTTTGTATGGGAGCAAATTTTGCCCGGTGTATAGAAGAAAGATTCCTCATTCAATATGTAGATAGGCCAACTCGAGGGGAGGCCATATTTGATTTAGTGCTTGGCAACAAACCAGGCAGGTGTCAGATCTCTCGGTGGGAGAGCATTTCGGTGATAGTGATCATAACTCTCTGACCTTTATTATAGTCATGGAGAGGGATAGGAGCAGATGGTATGGGAAAGTATTTAATTGAGGGAGGGGGAATTATAATGTTCTTAGGCAGGAACTGTGGAGCATAAATTGGGAACAGATATTCTCAGGGAAGTGCACGACAGAAATGTGGAGGTTGTTTAGGGAGCACTTGCTGTGAGTGCTGAATAGGTTTGTCACACTGAGATAAGGAAGAGATGGTAGGCTGAAGGAACCTTGGGTGAGAAGAGATGTGGAACATCTAGTCAAGAGGAAGAAGGAAGCTTACTTAAGGTTGAGGAATAAAGGATCAGACAGGGCTCTAGAGGGTTACAAAGGCTTTGTGCGTGGGAAATCACGTCTCATAAACTTGATTGAGTTTTTTTGAAGAAGTAACAAAGAAGATTGATGAGGGCAGAGCAGGAGATGTGATCTATATGGACTTCAGTAAGGCATTTGACAAGGTTCCCCATGGGAGACTGATTAGCAAGGTTAGATCTCATGGAATACAGGGAGAAATAGCCACTTGGATACAGAACTGGCTCAAAGGTAGAAGACAGAGGGAGGTGGTGGATGGTTGTTTTTCAGACTGGAGGCCTGTGACCAGTGGAGTGCCACAAGGATCGGTGCTGGACCCTCTACTTTTTGTCATTTACATAAATGATTTGGATGTGAGCATAAGAGGTACAGTTACTAAGTTTGCAGATGACACCAAAATTGGAGATGTAGTGGAAAGCGAAGAGGGTTACCTCAGATTACAACAGGATCTGGACCAGATGGGCCAATGGGCTGAGAAGTGGCAGATGGAGTTTAATTCAGTTAAATGCGAGGTGCTGCATTTTGGGAAAGCAAATCTTAGCAGGACTTATACACTTAATGGTAAGGTCCTAGGGAGTGTTTCTAAACAAAGAGACCTTGGAGTGCAGGTTCACAGCTCCTTGAAAGTGGAGTGGCAGGTAGATAGGATAGTGAAGAAGGTGTTTGGTATGCTTTCCTTTATTGGTCAGAGTATTGAGTACAGGAGTTGGGAGGTCATGTTGTGGCTGTACAGGACATTGGTTAGGCCACTGTTGGAATATTGCATGCAATTCTGGTCTCCTTCCTATTGGAAAGATGTTGTGAAACTTGAAAGGGTTCAGAAAAGAGTTATAAGAATGTTGCCAGGGTTGGAGGATCTGAGCTACAGGGAGAGGCTGAACAGGCTGGAGATATTTTCCCTGGAGTGTCGGAGGCTGAAGGGTGACCTTATAGAGGTTTTCAAAATTATTAGGGGCATGGATAGGATAAATAGACAAAGTCTTTTCCCTGGGGTCGGGGAGTTCAGAACTAGAGGGCATAGGTTTAGGGTGAGAGGGGAAAGATATAAAAGAGACCTAAGGGGCAACTTTTTCACGTGTATGAAATGAGCTGCCAGAGGATGTGGTGGAGGCTGGTACAATTACAACATTTAAGAGGCATTTGAATGGGCATATGAATAGGAAGGGTTTGAAGGGATATGGGACTAGATTGGGTTGGGATATCTGGTCGGCGTGGATGGATTGGACCGAAAGGTCTGTTTCCATGCTGTACATCTCCATGACTCTATGACACTAAGGTAGCCAGGAAGGAACTGAAGAATGGACTTAGGAGAGCTAGAGGGGGGCATGAAAAAGCCTTGGTGGGTAGGATTGAGGAAAACCCCAAGGCATTCTACACTTATGCGAGAAACAAAAGGATGGCCAGAGTGAGGATAGGTAAAAACAATGACTGCAGATGCTGAAAACCAAATACTGGATTAGTGGTGCTGGAAGAGCACAGCAGTTCAGGCAGCATCCAACGAGCAGCGAAATCGACGTTTTGGGCAAAAGCCCTTCATCAGGAATAAAGGCAGTGAGCCTGAAGCGTGGAGAGATAAGCTAGAGGAGGGTGGGGGTGGGGAGAGAGTAGCATAGAGTACAATGGGTGAGTGGGGGAGGAGATGAAGGTGATAGGTCAAGGAGGAGAGGGTGGAGTGGATAGGTGGAAAAGAAGATAGGCAGGTCGGACAAGTCAAGGAGACAGTAACTGAGCTGGAAGTTTGAAACTAGGATGAGGTGGGGGAAGGGGAAATGAGGAAGCTGTTGAAGTCCACATTGATGCCCTGGGGTTGAAGTGTTCCGAGGCGGAAGATGAGGCGTTCTTCCTCCAGGCGTCTGGTGGTGAGGGAGCGGTGGTGAAGGAGGCCCAGGACCTCCATGTCCTCGGCAGAGTGGGACGGGGAGTTGAAATGTTGGGCCACGGGGCGGTTTGGTTGATTGGTGCGGGTGTCTCGGAGATGTTCCCTAAAGTGCTCTGCGAGGAGGCACCCAGTCTCCCCAGTGTAGAGGAGACCACATCGGGAGCAACAGATACAATAAATCATATCGGTGGATGTGCAGGTGAAACGTTGATGGATGTGGAAGGCTCCTTTAGGGCCTTGGATAGAGGTGAGGGAGGAGGTGTGGGCACAGGTTTTACAGTTCCTGCGGTGGCAGGGGAAAGTGCCAGGATGGGAGAGTGGGTCGTAGGGGGGTGTGGACCTGACCAGGTAGTCACGGAGGGAACGGTCTTTGCGGAAGGCGGAAAGGGGTGGGGAGGGAAATATATCCCTGGTGGTGGGGTCTTTTTGGAGGTGGCGGAAATGTCGGTGGATGATTTGGTTGATGCGAAGGTTTGTAGGGTGGAAGGTGAGCACCAGGGGTGTTCTGTCCTTGTTACGGTTGGAGGGGTGGGGTCTGAGGGCAAAGGTGCGGGATGTGGACGAGATGCGTTGGAGGGCATCTTTAACCATGTGGGAAGGGAAATTGCGGTCTCTAAAGAAGGAGGCCATCTGGTGTGTCCTATGGTGGAACCGGTCCTCCTGGGAGCAGATACGGCAGAGGAGGAGAAATTGGGAATACAGGATGGCATTTTTGCAAGAGGTAGGGTGGGAAGAGGTGTAATCAGGTAGCTATGGGAGTCGGTGGGTTTGTAAAAAATGTCAGTGTCAAGTCGGTCGTCACTAATGGAGATGGAGAGGTCCAGGAAGGGGAGCGAGGTGTCAGAGATAGTCCAGGTAAATTTAAGGTCAGGGTGGAATGTGTTGGTGAAATTGATGAATTGCTCAACCTCCTCGCAGGAGCACGAGGTGGCGCCAATGCAGTCATCAATGTAGTGGAGGAAGAGGTGGGGAGTGGTGCCGGTGTAATTACGGAAGATCAACTGTTCTACATAGCCAACAAAGAGACAGGCATAGCTGGGGCCCATACGTGTGCCCATGGCTACGCCTTTGGTCTGGAGGAAGTGGGAGGATTCAAAGGAGGAATTGTTAAGGGTGAGGACCAGTTCGGCCAAACGAATGAGAGTGTCAGTGGAAGGGTACTGTTGGGGACGTCTGGAGAGGAAAAAACGGAGGCCTTGGAGGCCCTGGTCATGGCGAATGGACGTGTAGAGGGATTGGATATCCATGGTGAAGATAAGGCGTTGGGAGCCGGGGAAACGGAAGTCTTGGAGGAGGTGGAGGGCGTGGGTGGTGTCTCGAACGTATGTGGGGAGTTCCTGGACTAGGGGGGATAGGACAGTGTCAAGGTAGGTAGAGATGAGTGCAGTGGGGCAGGAGCATGCTGAGACAATGGGTCGGCCAGGGTGGTCAGGCTTGTGGATCTTGGGAAGGAGGTAGAACCGGGCAGTGCGGGGTTCCTGGACTATGAGGTTGGAAGCTGTGGGTGGGAGATCTCCTGAGGTGATGAGGTTCTGTATGGTCTGGGAGATGATGGTTTGGTGATGGGGGGTGGGGTCATGAACGGGGGAGCAGTAGGAAGAGGTGTCCTCGAGTTGGCGTTTGGCTTCAGCGGTGTAGAGGTCAGTGCGCCAGACTACCACTGCGCCCCCTTTATCCACTGGCTTGATGGTGAGGTTGAGATTGGAGCAGAGGGATTGGAGGGCTGCGCGTTGTGAGGGTGAGAGGTTGGAGTGGGGGAGGGGGGACGACAGGTTGAGGCGGTTAATGTCCCGGCGGCAGTTGGAAATGAAGAGGTCGAGGGCAGGTAATAGGCCAGCGTGGGGTGTCCAGGTGGATGCAGTGTGTTGGAGGTGGGCGAAGGGGTCCTCGGAAGGTGGGCGGGAGTCCTGATTGTGAAAGTAAGCTCGGAGGCAGAGGCGACGGAAGAATTGTTCGACATCAAGACGTATATTAAATTCATTGATGCGTGGACGGAGGGGGATGAAGGTGAGTCCTTTGCTGAGGACTGATCGTTCGTCCTCAGTGAGTGGGAGGTCTGGAGGGATGGTGAAAACTCGGCAGGAACGGGAGCTGGGATCTGGTGTGGGTATGGAGCTGGGAGTGTGGTCGGATCCAGTACCTGGAGTGGGTGTGATGGTGGGGGGAATGGGGGTGGAGGCATGAGCTGGGGTAATGTTGCCCTCTGGGTTCTGGGGTGTGGGGATAGTGACAGTGGGGTCTGTGGGGGGCGTGTCAGCAGAATGCAGGTGAGTGGCGCTGGTGGGGGCGGAAGTGGTGGTGATCATGGCAGTAGGGGTGGCGGAAGTCACTGAGCGTGTGGCATCAGCGATGATGTGAGGGCCGGAAGTGGCTGTGGGAGTGGCCATGATGTGGGCGGAAGTGACATCATCACTCAGCGTGGGGGTGGTAGCTGCGTCAGCCGCATGGCTAATGGCGTTTCTGAGGCCAGGGGAATCTTCTGGAATGTTTGAGGAGCGCTGGTTATGGAGGTGGGTGGATAAAAGTTTATTGTACTTACAGTTTTTGATGTTTGAGATGGAATTGAAATAGGGCTGATCAGGGATAGTGGATGGAACTTTTGCCTGGAGTCAGAGGAAGTAGGGGAGGTCCTTAATGAATACTTTGCTTCAGTATTCACTAGTGAGAGGGACCTTGTCGTTTGTAAGGACAGCATGAAACAGACAGAACAGTTTAATGTTAAGAAGGAAGATGAGCTGGAGATTTTGAAAAATTTGAGGATAGGTAAGTCCCCGAGCCAGATGGAATATACCCAAGATTACTACAGGAAGTGAGGGAAGAGATTACTGTGCCTTTGGTGATGGTCTTTGCATCCTCACTGTCCACTGGAGTAGTATCAGATGATTGGAGGGTGGCAAATGTTGTTCCCTTGTTCAAGAAAGGGAATAGGGATAACCCTGGGAATTACAGAGCAGTTAGTCTTACGCTGGTGATAGGTAATTTATTGGAGAGGATTCTGAAAGACAGGATTTATGATTATTTGGAAAAGCATAATTTGATTAGAGGTAGTCAGTATGACTTTGTGAGGGCAGGTCATGCCTCACAAGCCTTACTGAATTCTTTGAGGATGTGACAAAACACATTGATGAGGGTTGATGTGGTGTGGTGCATATGGATTTTCGCAAGGCATTTGAAAAGGCTCCCCATGGGAGCTCATTCAGAACAAAAGGAGGCATGGGGTACAGTGAAATTTGGCTGTCTGGATACAGAATTGGCTGGCCCATAGAAGACAGAGAGCGGTAACAGATGGAGAGCATTCAGCCTGGAGCTCGGTGACCAGTGGTGCTCCGTGGGGATCTGTTCTGGGATCTCGGCTCTTTGTGACTTTTCTAAATGATTTGGATGAAAACATGAAAGGGTGGGTTAGTAAGTTTGCCAATGACATGAAGATTGATGGAATTGTGGATAGTGTGGTGGGCTGTTGTAAGTTGCAGTGGGACATTGACAGGATGCAGAGCTGGGCTGCGAAGTAGCAGCTAGAGTTCAACCTGGAAAAGTGTGAAGTGATTCATTTTTGAAGGTCAAATTTGAATGCAGATTACAGGGTTAAATGCAGGATTCTTGGCAGTGCAGAAGAACAGAGAGATCTTGGGATCCACGTCCATAAGTTCTTCAAAGTTGCCAGCCAAGTTGATAGGGTTGTTAAGAAGGCGTATGGTATATTGTCTTTCATTAGCAGGGGGATTGAGTTTAAGAGTTGCAACATTATGCTGCAGCTCTATGAAACTCTGGTTAGACCACACTTGGAATGTTGTGTTCAGTTCTGGTTGCCTCATTATAGGAAGGATGTGAAAGCTTTAGAGAGGGTGCAGAGGAGATTTACCAGGATGCTGCCTGGACTGGAGGGCATGTCTTATAAAGAAAGGTTAAGCGAGCTAGGGCTTTTCACATTGGAGTGAAGAAGGATGAGAGGTGACTTGATGGAGGTGTACAAAATGATGAGTGGCATAGAGAGGGTGGATAGCCAGAGACATTTTCCCAAAGTGGAAGTGGCTATCATGTGGAGGTATAATTTTATGGTGATTGGAGGAAAGTATAGGGGAGATGTCAGAGGTAGGTTCTTTATGCAGAGGGTGGTGGGTGCATGGAATGTACTGCCAGCGGTGGTAGTAGAGTCAGATATATTTGGGACATTTAAGTGACTCTTGGATAGGCACATTGAAGATGGCAAAATGGAGGATATGTAGGTTAGTTTGTTCTTAAAGTAGAATAAAAGATCGGCACAACAGCGAGTGCCTTAGGGCCAGTACTGTGCTGTCCTCTTCTATGTTTTATCCCAAGCCCTTAAACAATTCTGTGAAAATCACAGAATTAGGAATTCTGGAATTAGGTCCTGGCAGCCATGTTGATCCCTTCCCTGGCTCCATGAAAGTCCAGCCTGTAGGGATGTTTGTGCAATACATGTTTCTTCAAACCATGAGATTTTTAAAGAAGTACTCAGGAGTTGTGGAGGTTGCTCCCTAGACAAGTATTTGCCAATCTTTAATTGTCCTGCAGAAGGTGGGGGTGAGACGCCTACTTGAACCTCTGCAATCCTTGTGGTAAAAGTGCTGTTGGAAAGTGGCCTCCAGGATTTTGGCCCAGTGACAGTGAGAGAATGGAGACACAGCTAAAGATTGTGTGAGACTTGGAGGGGAACCTATTAGTGGTGATGCAGTTGGTCGTGGTGAACTGAAATGTTTCAATGACATCATTGACTAAGGTGTATAAAGACAATGTGATAAACTTACATCAACAGATCTCACCATATGTACTGATAAAGGACCTGACAGAGAAAACGTGACATAAAAATGTGACAAAGAGTAAAAACAAGGTGTAAGGTTTTATGGACTGGAAGTCAGCACAAAAATATGCATTTTTATCAATATTACCATTTGCTTACCAGAAATCAGATTACATTACACAACTCAGTATAAAGTAATTTGCCTTATTTGCATGAAGGGATATGATAACTCAACCATCTAGAGTGAACCTTCGTTCATGTGAGAAGATCTAGTCCAAGATTGATCTGGTTTCCAGAATGACTTGAAATTGTGGCACAGATTTTCTGAAGTCAGACAGTCATTATTGCACTGTAGATGGGAGTTTGTACATGAATACCCCATCGTAGCAGAGGAACTGCCCAGGAATTTGATGATTCTGCCAGGCATTTCCACTACGTTTGGAACCATCCAAAAGTATCCATTCAAGACAGAATTTAGAGGTTTCTGATGACAATAAATAAATAGCTACTCAGGAAATGTTAGGGTATTAAATTCTTGGTCTAACTCCTTATTAACTAATTAACTGACCCCCATAATTACCTCATATAACCCTAATTACATCCCCAGAATCAGACCTGACATCCTCTGTGTCTCCTGTGCCCAACAGTCCCATCACACTCTACTTAAAATCGCCACTCCTTGGAAAATCTAGCCCTCTGTTGCGGTTAGAGTCATAGAGATGTACAACACGGAAACAGAGCATTCAGGCAAACTTGTCCAGGCCGACCCAGGTAGCCTAAATTAATCTAGTCCCATTTGCCAGCATTTGACCCATATCCCTCTAAACCCTTCCTATTCATATACCCATCCAGGTGCCTTTTAAATGTTTCAATTATATCAGCCCTCATTACTCCCTTTGGCAGCTCATTCTATTCACTCACCACCCTCTGTGTGAAAACGTTGCCGCTTAGGTCCTTTTAAATCTTTCTCCTCTCACCTGATACCTGTGTTCTCTAGCTTTGGACTTCCTTACCCTAGGGGAAAGGCCTTGACTATTCAACCTAGCTATGCCCCTCATGATTTAATAAACGTCTGTAAGATCACCCTTCAGCCTCTGACACTCTAGGGAAAACAGCCCCAGCCTATTCAACCTCTCCCTATAGCTCAAACCCTCAAACCTTGGCAGCATCCTTGTAAATCTTTTCTGAACCCTTTCAAGTTTAAAGACATCTCTCCTATAGGAGGGACACCAGAATTGAATGTAGTATTCCAATGGTAATGGTAGACAGATAACGGTAGACAATAGAAACATAGGAAATTGGAGCTGGGTTGGCCATTTGGTTCTTTGAGCCTGCTCAATCATGCAATATGATCATGGCTGATCATCAAACTCAGGACACTGTTCCCGCTTTCTCCCCATACTCGTTGACACCTTTCCTTTGTCGCCAGTGTTTTCTGTGGCAGAAAATTCTTCATTTTCAATTTTCACTCTCCTCACCACATTTCAAATAGGACAATGCCAATTGTTACTTTAGTTCATATTTATTAAGAAATGCACGGAACCTCCTCTTCCTTCTGCTTCCAATCAAACTAAATTGCTTTGATCTTAAAAACTGGACACTTTTTTCTTGTGGACAATGCAGCCAAGCTATTTTCAAATCCAATTTCAAAAGCAGTACAGTATTTCTAAACACTTGTGCAAACCTCTCTGTTTCATCCTTGGGCACATGAGTATGCTATGCCCCATTTGTTCATTTGTAAGCTAACTATTGCTATTCAATTCAATAGTGTTGATATTGCCTCTGTGCTTTATTGACTAAGACACACTCCCTCTTCTTTCTTGCACTTTCAGAAAATTTACATAAACCTAGCATCAAATTAATGGAGATTCAACATATGTAGAACTTACATGAGAAGTAGAGCAAACCAGAAAAAAAGATTAATTATCTCAAAAAATTTAATTTACCTTTTCTTGCAATACTGAGCGTTAGTGCATTGATAGTTAGTTGGAGTGCGTGGATTCCCTTTGGGTGCTCTGGTCTCCTTTCACAATCCAAAGATGTGCAGGTTAGGTGAATTGGCCATGCTAAACTGCCCATAGTGTTCAGGGATGTGTAGATTAGGTACAATTAGTAAGGGGAAAAGGTAGAGGAATGGGGTAGGGGAATTGTTCTGGGTGGGTTACTCTTCAGAGGGTCAGTGTGGAATTGTTGGGCTGAAGGGGCTGTTTCCACACTGTAAGGATTCTATTCTATTCTAAGACCGGAGAGTGGATTTTGGTTTCTTTCTCATCTTCTGTTCATGTTGCAAGTTGGCCTGTAGGTGGCACCACCTGATTGAAACTTCACCTGAAAAGACTGCATTTAGTAATAAGGTATTGATATTAATGAAATGCCAATATTGGAATCAAAGAATAACTCCAGAAGGAGAGAGAAAGAGTTGCACTTTTGATTGATGCTAACAGAGTTTGATGTAAAGAAGTAGTTTTTAAACTGAGGTAGGGCTGGCTGAATTGGAAAGAATGAGAAATAAACTGATCACTGTAAACCAGGCTGATTGGTAATTGGTAAACTTCAAGACAAACAATGGGAAATATTCAAGTATTTAATTGGTATGGTGGAAAAATGGTATATGCCTCTAAAACTAAATAAACTCTACTTGTTAGCTGATAATCACAATGAACAAATGAGGCAAGAAAGAGCACCATATAAAAAGAAAAGGCTTAAGGAAATGCAAAGTGAAAATCCAGTGACTGGCAGAACCATAAAAGCAACATTTGGACACTAGAAACTATTGAAATCTGAAAGAAGGAATTACAAAAGTAACCCAGAGACTTCATCAAGCATCAAGGCTAATAATAAAAAGTTTTCTAAATATAACATGAGTTTGGGAAAATAGGCTCATTAATATCAGGCATAGGTGGTGCTTTCAAAATTAATTGCGATGTCAGATTTGTTAAATGAATGACTATTTTAATCATTATTTATTTACATCCATCTTCAGACTACAGGAGGGAAACTATAAACAGTACAGCAGAAACGTAACATGAATGAAGCGGAAACACAGGTTTTAATATATGAAAAAAATAGAAACAATACTATAGCTTAGTATAATCTTCCAGACTGATGAATGAAAATAAATATGTTCATCATAATCTTCCAAAGTGCTACTGATTTGGGGAGGTGGTGGCACGTGATAATGTCACTAGATCAGAGAAGGAGAACACCAGGTTAATATTCTGGGTATATGTAACCACTGTTGATTATCTTTTTTTTAAAAAAATGGTTCACTAATGTCCTTTAGGGAGGAAAATCTGCCTCCCTCACCTGGTCTGGCCTACACGTGACACCAGACCCATAGCAATGTGGTTGACTCTAAACCAGATAATTGGGGATGGTTAACAAATGGTGACAAGCCCAGTAGCATCCACATCCCATGAAAGAATAATAAAAATAATTGCACCAGTACACTGTAAAGCTGGTCATTTGAAAATCTCCAGCAACTTACAGTTGGAAATAGGCCTTTCAGCCCAACAAGTCCACAACCCACCCAGACCCATTCCCCTACACCTAATATTACAGGCAATTTAGCATGGCTAATTCACCTAACCTGCACATCTTTGGACTGTGGGAGGAAAGCCACGCAGACAACGTGCAAACTCCACACAGGTAGTTGCCTGAGGCGGGAATTGAACTCGGGTCTCTGGCGCTATGAGACAGCAGTGCTTGCCACTGTGCCACCCTCTCTCTGTCATTAAAGAACGGCAGAAGAAGGAAGACAGAAGGTAACTAACAGTTACACGTATTTCAGTTGTGAGCAAATATGTTAATAGGGATAGAATGACTGAGCACTTGGATAACTTTGAGTTGATCAGAAAACGTTGGCATAATTTGTTAAGAGTTAGACATGCCTGCCTAAGTTTTCTGACGTTTTTGAGTGATCAGTTGTGGATAAGTAATGTTAGAAGTTGTTAGTTATATGAACTTCAAGAAGGCATTTGATAAGTTTCAATACAAGAGCAAAAATAAAAGCAAGTGCAATTGGAGGCAATGTTATGGCATTAGTTGGAAATTGATTAGGAGTGGATAGAATGAAGGAAATGTCTGTGTTTAACAGTATCTGATAAGTGGTGTTTCCTAGGGTTCTGCACCAGCCCTATGCTTTTACCATGTTTCTCAATATATTAGATGATGCAATAGGGAGTTTTATAGCAATATTTGCAGAAGGCACTAAGTTGGAAGGCACAGTAGGTCACGCAGATAGGAGCAAGGAGTCCCAAAAATACAGAACTCGATTAAATAAGAGGATAAAACTGTGGCAGATAGAGTTCAATGTGGGGGAAGTATAAGGTCATAGACTTTGGATCAAGAAGGATGAATCATAATATTTTCTAAATGATGAGAAAATAAGAACAGTGAAGAATCACAAAGATTTATGTGTCCATGCAGACAAATAGCTAAAAGCTAGTGGACAGGTACAAAAAGCAATCAAGAAGACTAATAGAATGCTGGCCTTTATCTCAAGGTGTTTGGAATACAAACAGGAGGAATTTATGCATCAGTCGTATGGAACAACAGTCAGACTCCATCTGAAGTACTACCTTCCGACCTTGGCACCACGTCACAAAGGATGTACTGTCCTTGCAGGAGATGCACAGATCACCAGAAAGAAAGACTGAAAGAGTTAAATTATCTAACTTTGTATTCATTTAGTATAGAAGGTTGAGAGAGTGATCTATGAAAATGTTTTAAGTGATCAAGGGCTTTTATGAGGTAGTTAAAGAGAAACTATTTGATGTGAGAGGGGAATCCAGAGCAAACCTAATTTAAAATTAGAACGAGACCACTCAGGAGCAGACAGGAAACACTCCTTCACACAGAAAGTGGTTTCAATCTGGAACACACTTCGCTACATGGCTGTATTTGTGGGAATCAATTAAAGCTTTCAGAATCAAGATGATAGTCTTTTGATCAGTCAGAGTATCATGGAATAGGAGCACATTAAGCTATAATCTAATTGAATGACAGAACAGGCTTGAGAGACTGACTGCCCTAAACCCATTCCTATGTAGTATGTAAGTTTACTGCAGATGTGGTGATGTGTCAGACTGTCTGCATTTAATCACCAATATACTTTCTATTTGCAAATACAGCATTTCAGATACCATAATCTGACTGATAACTTGACACAACTGGGTGAATCAATATTGAGACTGTCGACTAAATTTGTTTCAAGCATAAAATGCTAAAAGTCAACTTGAACTTATTCTGGTTTTTATTGAAAATGATGTTCACAACAACTGTGCAGTCTTAAGACCTAACTTCGAATACCTGTTAACCATAATTAAAATAGAAGGGCTTAGTGTTTACCCGAATGTGTATAAGATTGCTTCTCAGAAGTCTAGTTTGAAGACACGTTGTGAGAGTCAAATTTTACAATGTGATACACCAAAGTTAAAACTGTTACTGTCTCCACCACCCTGTCTACCTGCGACTCCACTTTCAAGGAACTAAAAACCTGACATTACTGTAGAAATGCTGTCCTGGCTTGTCTTATCAAAATGCAACACCTCATACCTATCTAAATTATCAGCTCATAAACAAAGCTTTTCACTGTATTTAGGTACACTGACAATAAGTCAGATCAATCAAACTTCATCTGCCACTCCTGAACTGACTGGGCCATCTGATCAAGGTCCCATTGTACTGAGATAATCATCTTCATTGTCCACTAAACCACCTATTTTGGTGCCATCTGCAAACTTACTCACCATTCCTCCTTTATTAACATCCAAATCATTTATATAAAAGGTGAAAGACGGTGGACCCAACACTTGTGGGTCTTGTGGCACACCACTGGTCACAGGCCTCCAGTCTGAAAAGCATCCCTCCACCACCACCCTCTATATTCTATCTTCAAACCAATCTTATATCCAATTGGCTAGCTCTCCCTGGATCCCATGTGATTTAATCTTACTAACCAGTCTACCATGTGGAATCTTGTTGAATGCTTTACTGAAGTCCATATAGATAATGTCCACTGCTCTGCCTTCATCAATCTTCTTTGTCACCTCTTCAAAAAACTCAATTAAGTTAGTGAGACATGAGTTTCCATGCACAAAGGCCTGTTGACTATCCCTAATAAGTCCTTACCTTTCCACATGCATGTAGATCCTGTCCCTCAGAATCCCCTCTAACAACTTACCGACCACTGACATCAGGTTCACTAATTCTACAGATCCCTGGCTTTTCCTTATAGCCTTTAGAACATAGAACGTTGCAGCATAGCACAGGCCCTTCAGCCCTTGATATTGCACTGACCTGTGGAATGAACCTGAAGCCTATCTATCCTGCACTATTCCATTTTCATCATTTGCTTATCTAATGATCATTTAAATGCCCTTAAAGTTGGTGAGTCTACTACTGTTGCAGGCAATGCGTTCCATGCCTCTACCACTCTCTGAGTAAAGAAATTACCTCTGACATCAGTCCTATATCTATCACTCCTCAATTTATGGCTATGTCCCATCATGCTAGCCATCACCATCCAAGGAAAAAGACTTTCACTGTCCACCCTGTCTAACCCTCTGATTATGTTATAGGTCTCTATTAAGTCACTTCTCAACCTCCTTCTCTCTAATGAAAACAGCCTCAAGTCCCTCAACCTTTCCTCGTAAGGCCTTCCCTCCATTTCAGGCAACATCATGGTAAATTGCCTCTGAGCGCTACCCAAAGCTTCCACATCCTTCCTATAATGTGGTGATCAGAACTGTATGCAATACTCCAAGTGCGGCTGCACCAGAGTTTTGTACAGCTACAGCATGACATCATGGCTCTGAAACTCAATCCCTCTACCAATAAAAGCTAACACACTGAATGCCTTCTTAACAATCCTATCAACCTGGGTGGCAACTTTCAGGGATTTATGTACACGGACACCGAGATTTCTCTGCTCTTCTACACTACCATTATCTTACCATTAGCCCAGTACTCTTTATTCCTGTTACCCCTTCCAAGGTGAATCACCTCATATGTTTCCACATTAAACTCCATTTTCCACCTCTCAGCCCAGCTCTGCAGCTTATCTTTGTCCCTCTGTAACCTGCAACATCCTTCAGCACTATCCACAACTCCACCAACCTTAGTGTCACCCACAAATTTACTGACCCATCCTTCTACACCCTCATCTAGATCATTTATAAAAATGACAATCAGCACTGGCCCCAAAACAGATCTTTGCAGTGAACTCCAGGATGAATATTTCCCATCAACCACCACCCTCTGTCTTCTTTCAGCTAGCCAATTTCCGAACCAAACCACCAAATCACCTTCAATCCCATGCCTCTGTATTTTGTGTAATAGCCTACTGCAGGGAACCTTATCAAATGCCTTACTAAAATCCCTATACACCACATCAACCACTTTACTCTCATTCACCTGTTTGGTCACCATCTTAAAGACCTCAATAAGGTTTGTGAGGCACGACCTACCTTTCACAAAATCGTGTTGCCTATTCCGAATCAATTTATTCCTCTCTAGATGATTATAAATCCTATCTCTCATAACCTTTTCCAACACATGACCCACAACCAAAGTAAGGCTCTCTAGTCAATAATTAAAAAGATTGTCTCTACTCCCCTTCTTGAACAAGGAGACAACACTTGCTATCCTCCAGTCTTCAGGCACTATTCTTGTAGACAATGATGACATAAAGATCAAAGCCAAAGGCTCTGCAATCTCCTCCCTGACTTCCCAGAGAATCTTAGGATAAATCCCATCCGGCCCAGTAGACTTATCTATTTTCACACTCTCCGGAATTGCTAACACCTCCTCCTTGTGAACCTCAATCCCGTCTAGTCTAGTAGCCTGTAACTCAGGATTTGCCTTGATAACATTGTCTTTTTCCAGTTTGAATACTGAGGAAATATATTAATTTAGCGCTTTCCCTAATTCTTCTGACTCTAAGCACAACTTCCCAATACTATCCTTGATTGGCCCTAATCTTTCTCAAGTCACTCTTTTATTCCGGATATACTGATAGAAAACTTCAGCGTTTTCCTTGAACCTATCTGCCAACGCCTTCTCTTGTCCCCTCGTGGCTCTTCTTAGCTCTCTCTTTAAGGTTTCCTGGCTAAATTGTAACTCTCAAGTGCCCTAACTTAGCCATCACATCTCATCCTAATATAAGCCTTCTTCTTCCTCTTGACAAGTGATTCAACTTCCTTAGTAAACCACGGCTCCTGTGCTCAACCACTTCCTCCCTGCCTGACAGGTACATACTTATCAAGGACACCCAGTAGCTTTTCCTTGAACAAGCTCCACATTTCAATTGTGCCCATCCCCTGCAGTTTCCTTCCCCATCCTATGCATCCTAAATCTTGCCTAATCGCATCATAATTGCCTTTCCCCCAACAATAACTCTTGTCCTGCATTATATACCTATCTCTTTCCATTGCTGAATTAAATATAACTGAATTGTGGTCGCTTTCTTCAATAATTCTCCACATTAGCCAACCTCCAGGCTTCTGGCACCTCACGCAGGGCTATTGAGTTCTGGGAAATACCTGATCAGGTCCTGGGCTTTTACTTACCTTTATACTTTTTAAGACCTAGGCACATTTTAAGTTATCACTATTTATTTCCCCAAGTTCTCCAGGTTCCGTGTCCTCCTCTACAGTAAATACTAACAAGAAATACTCGCTTTATACCTCACCCATCTTTTGTGGTTTCACACATAGTGAATCTTTAAGGTGCCTTATTGTCTCCCTCATTACTCTTTTGTCCTTGATGTATTTATAGAATCTCTTTGGATTCTCCTTAACTCTATTTGGCAAAGCTACCTCATGTCCCCTATTTGCTTTCCTGATTTCTCTCGTAATTGTACTCCTACTGCCCTTATGCGCTTTTCAAAATTAATTTGATCTCAGCTGTCTGTACCTAATAAATGTTTCCTTCTTTTTCTTGATCAGACCCTTCATTTCTCTAGTCATCCAGAGTTCCCTAAACCTACCAGCTTTGACCTTCACACTAACAGGAACATATTGTCTCTCAACTCTTGTTATCTCATTCTTAAACACCTCCCACTTCCCAACCGTTTCTTTACATGTGAGTATCTTCCCACAATAAACTTTTGAAAGTTCCTGTTTAATGCCATCAAAGGCACTCTTGGTTTAGCTCAGTTGGCTGCATCACTGGTTTACAGAGCAGTGTGATGCCAACAGTGTGGGTTTAATTCCCATCACTGGTTCTAGGTTACCATGAAGGACTCTCCTTCTCAACCTTGTCACTCACCTGGTGACCCTTAGGTTAAAACACCACAAGTCACTTCTCTCAAGGTACAGCAAGACTATTGGACACAACAACCATCAAAATTGACCTTATTCCAATTTTGAACTTTAACTCTTTGATCTGGTCTATCCTTTTCCATATCTATTTTAAAACTAATAGAATTATGGTCACTGGCCCCAAAGTTCTCCCCCATTGACACCTCAGTTACTTGCCCTGCCTTATTGCCTCCGAAATGGATTCTTAGAACAGCTTGTGCTGGAGCCTACCAGGGAGAAAGCAATTCTGGATCTGGTGTTGTGCAACAAACCAGATTTGATCAGGGACCTCGAAGTAAAGGAGCCATTAGTGACCACAATACAATAAGGTTTAATCTGCAGTTTGAAAGGGAGAGGGTAGAATCGGAAGTGACAATATTTCAGTTGAATAAGGGGAACTATGAAGCTATAAGGGAGGAGATGGCCAAAGTTCAATGGTGCAATACCCTAGCAGGGATGGCAGTGGAACATCAATGGCAGGTATTTCTGGGTATAATGCAGATTGCAGGATCAGTTCATTCCAAAAAGGAAGAAAGATCCTAAGGGGAGGCAGGGTGGCCGTGGCTGATGAGGGAAGTTAAGGGCCATGTAAAGACAAAAGGGAAAAAGTATAACATAGCAAAGTTGAGTGGGAAATCGGAGGACTGGGAAGCTTTTAAAGAACAACAGAGGATTACTAAAAAGGAAATACGCGAAGAAAAAATAAGGTATGAAGGTAAATTTGCCAAAAATATAAAGGAGGAGAGTAAAGGCTTTTTTAGGTATGTGAAAAGAAAAAAAAAATGGTTAAGACTAAAATTGGGCCCTTGAAGACAGAAACGGGTGAATTTATGACGGGGAACAAAGAAATGGCAGAAGAGTTGAATTGGTACTTTAGATCTGTCTTCACTGGGGAAGACACGAGCAATCTCCCAGATGTAATAGCGGCTGAAGGACCTGAACCGAAGGAAATTTATATTAGGCAGGAAATGGTGCTGGAGAGACTGTTAGGTCTGAAGGCTGTAAGTCCCTGGGACCTGATGATCTACATCCCAGGGTACTGAAGAAGGTGGCTCTAGAAATCGTGGATGCATTGGTGATCATTTTCCAATGTTCTATAGATTCAGGATCAGTTCCTGCGGATTGGAGGGTGGCTAATGTTGTCCCACTTTTTAACAAAGGAGGGAGAGAGAAAACAGAGAATTATAGACCAGTTAGTCTGACCTCAGTGGTGGGAAAATTGCTGGAGTCAATTATAAAGGAGAAAATTATGACACATCTGGATAGCAGTAACAGGATATGTCAGAGTCAGCATGGATTTATGAAGGGGAAATCATGCTTGACTAATCTTCTGGAATTTTTTGAGGATGTAACTCTGAAGATGGACAAGGGAGATCCAGTGGATGTAGTATACCTGGACTTTCAGAAAGCCTTTGATAAAGTCCCACATAGGAGGTTAGTGAGTAAAATTAGGGCACATGGTATTAGGGGCAAAATACTGACATGGATTGAAAATTAGTTGGCTGACAGGAAACAAAGAGTAGTGATAAACGGCTCCCTTTCGGAATGGAGGCTGTGACCAGTGGGGTACCGCAGGGATCAGTGCTGGGACCGCAGCTTTTTACAATGTACTTTAATGATATAGATGAAGGTATTAAAAGTAATCATTAGCAAATTTGCTGATGACACAAAGCTGGGTGGCAGGGTGAAATATGAGGAGGATGTTAGGAGAATACAGGGTGACCTGGACAGGCTAGGTGAGTGGACGGATGCATGGCAGATGCAGTTTAATGTGGATAAATGTGTGGTTATCCACTTTGGTGGCAAGAACAGGAAGGCAGATTACTACCTAAGTGGAGTCAAGTTAGGTAAAGGGGCAGTGCAACAAGATTGAGGTATTCTTGTACATCAGTCAATGAAAGCAAGCATGTGGGTACAGTAGGCAGTGAAGAAAGCTAATAGCATGCTGGCCTTCAGAACAAGAGGAATTGAGTATAGAAGCAAAGAGGTTCTTTTGCAGCTGTACAAGGCGCTGGTGAGACTACACCTGGAATACTGTGTGCAGTTTTGGTCTCCAAATTTGAGGAAAGACATTCTGGCTATTGAGGGAGTGCAGTATAGGTTCATGAGGTCAATTCCTGGAATGGCGGGAGTATCTTACGCTGAAAAATGGAGCAACTGGGCTTGTATACCCTTGAGTTTAGAAGGCTGAGAGGGGATCTGATTGAGACGTATAAGATTATTAAAGGATTGGACACTCTGGAGGCAGAAAGCATGTTTCTGCTGATGGGTGAGTCCCGAACCAGAGGACACAGGTTAAAAATAAGGGGTAGGTCACTTAGAACAGAGTTGAGAAGAAACTTCTTCACCCAGAGAGTGGTGGGTGTATGGAATGCTCTGCCCCAGAAGGTTGTGGAGACCAAGTCTCTGAATACTTTCAAGAAAGAGTTAGATAGAGCTCTCAAGGATAGTGGAATCAAGGGTTATGGGGATAAGGCAGGAACAGGATACTGATTGAGGATGATCAGCCATGATCATAATGAATGGTGGTGCTGGCTTAAAGGGCAGAATAGCCTACTCCTGCACCTATTGTCTATTGTCTACTGTCCATTTCCTAACAGAAGGTTAAGGTTTGCACCTTCTCTAGTCCGTACATCCACATATTGAATAATAAAGATTTCTGGTACACACTTAACAAATTCTTCCCCATCCAAGCCCTTAACACTATGACAGTCCCAATCTATGTTTGGAAAATTAAAATCCCGTACCATTACAACCCTATTTTTCTTACAGATATCTGAGAAATCCTTACATATTTGCTTTTCAATTTTCCGCTGTTGGGTGGCCTATAATACAATTCCAACAAGGTGATCATCCCTTTGATATTTTTAAATTCCACCCATATAACCTCACTGGCTGATCCTCTCTAAGTACAGCAGTTCTGTTCTCCCTAATCAAAAACGCCACTCATCCTCCTCTCTTGCCCCCCTGCTTCTACAGCATCTGTACCCTGGAACATTAAGCTGCCAGCCCTGTCCATCCCTAAGCTATGTTTCTGTAATAGCTGTGCTATCCCAGTCCCATGTTCCCAACCAAGCCATAAAATCATCAGCCTTTCCTGTCATCTTGAACTGTATGAATAAAATTATTAATATAATGCATGGCTTTGCTCTGACATAGATCAAGGAATAGTTTTCAAAGGAAAGAAAGCAAAAGAAGCAATTACATTCTATTACATCACACAATTATAATGGTCCATTGAAGATTTTATGTTTGTGATTAAGCAAATAACTTTCTGTGGAAACTTGAAGCTAAATTTAACTAGTGTAATTCCAAGAGCAATTTCCTGAATGCAGCCAAAATAAAATGGAATATATTCCAGTATTTGTATTCACCAACTTCAGCAGCAAAATGGGTCTGGTGCTGACAGTTAGGCATACACAAACACTATCTTAGAAATTCAGGGGTGTTTGGGCTCATTTGCACTTAATTTTTATAAATCCAAAATTTCTTGACCTCATCATTTAAAGCTATAAATCATCTAAAATAGCAGAAGCTTTCCAGTGCTTTCAGTCCAGTATAATATTCATAATGGTGCCCCTAAAATGAGACAACAGAAAGATTTGATGTTTGCATAGATTACCTATAGGTGCTGTGCACTTCTTCTTTGGTGTCAGTTAGCTCAGTTGGCTAGAAGGCTGATTTGCAATGCAGAGTAATGCCAACATGTGGGTTCAGTTCCTGCACTGGTTGAGGTTACTATGAAGGACTGTTCTCCTAAGCTTTCCCTGCTTGAGGTATGGCGATCCTCTGGTTAAGTCACCAACAGTCATCTCTTTCTAAATAGACAGCAGCCCTATGATCTGGTAGGACTATGGAACTTTACCTTTATGCATCTTTTTGGTCCCATAATCCTAATATGATATAGAGTAGTAAACAGTCATTCTCTCAAAACCAGGAAGAGTAAAATTAATATCTGGAAAAAGCATCAAATAGAAAATTATTATTTTTTATGTGAGACAGATTATACTTGAAAAATGTAGGACAATCATTTGGAAAATATATTTATGTGCTTTTGTTCTTCTTTAATTCTCCTCAATTCTTATACATTATATATATTAATACAATACATATTCAGTAAAAAGATAGATTGAAATAAATTTTATTGATAACTGTATGAGTGTTTTTGTGTATGACTAAATGTCCAGATATCAGTGAGCATGAATGTTTCATCATGTGTAAAGAAGCACATTCCTCACTGTGTGCAATATTGACATGGGCTATATGGTATATGTACATTGGTGTACATCTTATATACCTTTAAGAAAAGACAAACACAGAAATATATATTGATGTGCATACGTGTGTGTGAATGTAATTTACAGCTTATTTGGTTCATCAAAGCAGAACTGAAAGAAAAGATTATAGTAACACAAGTAAGCTTTAATACAATATGTCAATGCTGAGCAGGAATAAGAAATTAGGAATCAATTGCAGCTTAATTGCAGATTAGAATCCTTACAGCATTATCGTCATTCCCTCTGAGACTGTGCCCCGTTTTACTGTTTGAATCCAGCACAAAATAAATGGGTTTGGAGCCATGAACAAGAAGCCTTGTTCAAAGCAGTCTGTGGTGTTCTGATAATCCCTATAAAACATTTGCATATGCAGGAGTTTGCAGCAAATATGCTTGCATAGAGGCTGACTGGGAAACAAGCCACAGCAGAATAGAGGGAGAAAGGGATTTCACACATACAGTCTACTTACATGACATAGTTGACAGGACATGAGTCGACTCTAATTTATTGGAAACTGATCTTTCAGAATCCTTACTGCTGTTCATCATAGTCAAAATATTGGTTGCTTATTTCTACTAATTCTTCACTAAACAGAATTGATGAGGCATTTACTTATTACAGATTTTTCTGTTTCACTGTGATCTTACGATACTGTCAAATAAATATTGAGGAAAACCTATTTACCTGGCGAAGCTGTCCACATTCGGAGTGTTGGAATAGATAATGTGGTTATATGAATCTGGTTGAAAGTTGCCTTTGCTATGTCTTTGTCCCTTGCATTGTTTTGCAATTTCGGAGGGCAGCATTGACCATTAAAATGTTTTCCAGAAACCTTATTTTCCAGAATATCTATAGCATGACTCTCTTCAATCCTTGCATATGTCAATACCTGCACATGTTGTGAAAATTTCCAGAAGATCCCTTTTCCCAATCAAATACCCATCTAATTACTGGAAATGATGGAGAGACTTGTATCCAAACAAATAATTGGGATGTTAAGATTTGAGGGCACGATTTGGAGATGCTGGTGTTGGACTGGGGTGTACAAAATTAAAAATCACACAACACCAGGTTATAGTCCAACAGGTTTAATTGGTCCTTCATCAGGTGGTAGTGGAGGGCTCAATCCTAACACACAGAATTTATAGCAAAAATTTACAGTGTGATGTAACTGAAATTATACATTGAAAAATTGATTTTCTGTTAAGCCTTTCATCTGTTTGAATATCATGATGGTTTCACTTCTTTCATGTATAATTAAAAAACCTTTTCTTAAAAAGTTGCATTCTCAGGTTAGCTGTTAACAATGGTGATAGCTAGACAATATGTTGAAGGTGTCAGCCCCCTGTGTTCTCTGTCTATGCCATGATGTTTAGATTGATTCTACTCTAAAAAGTGAGATAACGGAGTTTTACATGAATTCATGCAGTTTTTGAGCAAAGTACAATGTAACCCTGCCGGAGAACACAGGGGGCTAACACCTTCAACATATTGTCTAGCTATCACCATTGTTAACAGCTAACCTGAGAATGCAACTTTTTAAAAAAAGGTTTTGTGATTTACACATGAAAGAAGTGAAACTATCATGATATTCTAACAGATGAAAGACTTAACAGACAATCAATTTTTCAATGTATAATTTCAGTTACACCACACTGTAAATTTTTGCTATAAATTCTGTGTGTTAGGATTGAGCCCTCCACTACCATCTGATGAAGGAGCGACGCTCCAAAAGCTAGTGTGCTTCCAATTAAACCTGTTGGACTATAACCTGGTGTTGGTGTGATTTTTAAGATTTGAGGGATATCAGTAGGTGAAGATCCTGTCTCACCACACTCCTAATGGTGGACACTGACCCAAGGAATTTTGGGTCCAGATACTTTACTGTAGTTATAGTTTTATGGATTTAGCTTCAAGTTTGAACCACTGCATTATGTTGAGCTGGTATCACACATTGGTGTGGCTCACTTGGAATATTGTGTACACTTCTGGTCGTCCCATTACAGGAAGAATGTGGACGCATTGGAAAAGGTGCAGCGGAGATTTACCAGGATGTTGCCTGGTCTGGAGGGAAGGTCTTATGAGGAAAGGCTGAGAGACTTGGATCTGTTCTCATTGGAAAGAAGAAAGCTAAGGGGGGATTTGATAGAGACATACAAGACTATCAGAGGATTAGATAGGGTAGACAGTGAAATACTTTTTCCTAGGATGATGACGTCAGCTTGTACGAGAGGGCATAACTACAAATTGAGGGGTGATAGATTTAAGACAGATGTCAGAGGAAAGTTCTTTACGCAGAGAACGATAAGGGTGTGGAATGCCCTACCTGCTAATGTAGTCAACTCAGCCACATTAGGGAGTTTTAAATAATCCTTAGATAAGCACATGGATGATTTTGGGATAGTGTAGGGTGGGCAAACTGAGAATAGTTCACAGGTCGGTGCAACATCAAGGGCCGAAGGGCCTGTTCTGCACTGTATTGTTCTGTGTTCTATGTTCTATTTAAAATAAACCTTTTAATTTCACTAAGATGAACACTCATGAAGGTAGATCCATTTTTTTAAATAAAAAAGCAATAGTCTGGAAAGCTAATTAACAAATCCAATTGGTTTCTTTTCAGGTTATGAGCGGTTGTCTAGGGAGTCAGCAGCACTCATGAGGGCCCTGAGCAATGTAAAAGAATCTTCATCTTGTATTGCCAAGTGGATGCTTCTTTCCACAAAGTTGTTGTGAGCACAGGGGATGGTTGAAATTTAGATAATCATATCCTGTTGGGAGAAACATTGGAGAAAGGTGCAGACTTATGGGGAGAGAGAGAAAGAGAGGATGGGATCGTAGGATTGTTCATTTTGGATTTCTGCAAGATCCAACATATACATAATGCACTGAGTGGTCTCCTTGTACATGATTTTAAGAATCAACAGTTTATCTGAAATTGGGTGAACTGTAACCAAAGACATCTTAGCTTGAAGCTTATTTGTAATCAAGAGTTTTACTGAGGGCTCTGTTATACCAAAAGTCTATTACTGAAAAGGCCGTAATTAATACATCTCATATCAGAGATGATTAGAGTGTTGCAATGACGGTTGGATTTCACTGATGGTTTCTCTACTTGAAGGCAATTAGATATTGATAATATATTAAGGAGTGTAATAGGGGTAGAATTTCCACAATGGTTCCGTGATCTCCCAATCTAATTGTGGGTGAAGGTTGTTGTAAAACTGGCAAAATATTGCACTGAAAAATTGTTTTTTGACCAGGGGACCTCTCATGGAATATCTAATTATACTCTTTATTAAAACTAAATTTCCTAGATATAATCTTTTGATCTTTAAGGTTTAGGATTTGGTGACTGATAGTAGTGTTGCTGAAATGTTGGAAGCAGAGAAAGGAGATAGATTAAAAGATTGGGCAAAATTTTCTCAAATGGAGCACAATGTAGCAAAATTGTCCATTTTGACAGGAAGAATAAAAAAGAATGTTATCTAAATGGTGAGAGGCTGCAGAGCTGCGAGATGCACGGAGGTCTGGGTTTCCTCAGGCATGAATTGCAATATGTAAGTATGCAGGTACATCATTACATTTAGGGAAGGTAATAGAATGTTCTAATTTATTATGAGGAAGATTTCATTTAAAAATAGGAAGGTTGTGCTTTAGTTCTACAGGGTATGGGTAAGACCACTTCTGGAGTACTATGTACAGTATTGCTCTCTTTATTTAAGGATAGATATAAATATGGTGGAAGCAGCTAAGAGAAGGTTTACCAGATTAATACCTGGAATGGGTGGGTTGTTTCTTGGACAGACTAGGTTCGTAAACATTGGAGTTTAGTAGAGTATGAGCTACTTGATTGAAATCCCCGAATAGTCTTGATAAGGTGGATGTGGAAAGGATATTTAGGAGAATCTAGGACCAGTGGGTCACTGTTTAAAAATAGAGATCATCCATTTAAGACAGTGGAGAGATAAATGTTTTCCTTATAGACAGCCCCCTTCCTTAAAAAGCAGTGGAAGCAGAGTCTGAATTTTTTCTAAAGCAGAATAGTTAGATTCTTGACAAACAAAGGACTGAAAGTTACTGGGAATAGGTGGAAATTTGGCCAATCAGATCAGCTATGATTTTCCTGAATGCTGGAGCAGTCTGAGGGGCTGAATAGCCTACGCCTGCTCCTAAACCCTATGTTTGTATGTTCATGTGTTTGTAAAACAATGACCATCACAGACTTGTGGTAACTTTTTCAAAATTCCTGACATTTAATGAGGAGCAATGTTACAACATGTATTTACATCAGATTTAAATATAGACCTCATTAAATGCAAACAGAAACTAAAAGATTAAAAATAGAGGAGGCAACTTGTTTAGCAACTGAGGTCCAAGGAAGAGGAAGAGGGTTCCATATCAAAATAAATTACAAACGTTAAAGATGTTACCTTACAATGTTGGCAGAGTATAATCCAAGATGTGATTAGAATGTAAGCTCAGTTTTGTGTCTATCAAAGACTGTTTCTGAAATTGTGAATGATCTTCTTGCAGAAACCACACAAAGCCAAGGTGCTCCTCAGGTTCCCCGCATGACAATTTATATTTGACAGCACCTTTCAATTGTCTGAATCTGATTTTAACGTTCTCACCTGCTTACCTGCTATAATTTTAGTAATCTATAAATTCTGATAATATCTCAACAGTCTATGGATGCTATCACATCCATTTAACATGCTGCATATTAGCATTTTTGTATTTTAAATGTTCAGCAGTATAATGTCACCTTAGGTGAGAACATGTATGTAGAAAGCATACACTATTATACATTGTGTGGGTTGGGCCCTGGATTGTTTCATTAAAGATAAATGGTCTGCCCAGAATTTGCCTGGAGCTCTGCTGGCCCTGGCAAGCCACTGCGAGTGCATTCATG
Organism: Chiloscyllium punctatum; assembly: GCF_047496795.1. Taxonomy (NCBI): domain Eukaryota; kingdom Metazoa; phylum Chordata; class Chondrichthyes; order Orectolobiformes; family Hemiscylliidae; genus Chiloscyllium; species Chiloscyllium punctatum. Next base: position 31,538,346 of record NC_092765.1, read on the forward strand.
CACTGTGTCAGGTCAATGATTTATGGCTCTGTTTAAGCCAATGCCAGATTTTCTCCCAGTGCGGCTATTTGTTTCAGCTCTCACCCGTTTTTCATCCACTTTAGGATGTTGTACCTCATAGGAAATAAAACCACTTACCTGCATAGGACTCTATCATAGCATGAACATATTCTCTTTCCTTGTAGGTTTAAAGCATTGAAATATTACATCTTTCTGTCCTTTTAACATTGTGATAATTGCGCTAAAGCATTTACTAATCATTCTTTTAAATTTATTGAATGGTTAAAGGAAGATTTGTCATCCTGGAAAAATCAAAGTAAATGTATAAAATGTGTGAGGACCCGCACTAAATATATCTTTGCTTTATTGTAACTAACATTGTCAATAACAATTAGAAAAAAAATGTATAAATAAAAATTCTGAAAACCTACCTGGAGCAACTATTTAATTGAAGCTCTGCAAAACAATGATAACTGAAAATCCTGCATGATGTTATTAAATTATGTATCGCAATTAGTTTTAATATTGCTTAGCTTCTTTTATCAATGGAAAATAAAAACATCCTTAACAGTTTGGCCCAGGTTCAAGTCACCGAACCATTAAATGATGTACTGTTGCATCACGTGCTGGAGAACACACCAAATCGTGTCATGCATAATTAGAATGAGGTTTTAATGTCACATGTACTCAAGTACGGAAGTGCAGGAGCACAGTGAAAAGTGCACAAAGCCGCCATTCACTGGTACCATCTCAGGTACAAAAACCTAAATTAAAAAACACTATTTTAGATACAACAATCAGAGTTGCAAAAAAAGCAGAAATAAAACAAAAGAACCAAGAAGAAAGGTGGAAGCATCCAGATCGAAAAGTCTTCTCTACATGAGGTAGGCCCTTTAGTCTCAGTGCGCTCACAGGCTCTTGGACGTTGCTCCCTCTGCCGCTGCAACTCATGCTAAATGGAATCATTGCTTTTGCCCTATCACTGTATCCATCAATAGCTCCTGCACTGCTGCAAATTTCCCACCATACTGACCTGTTAGATGTTGAAGTCCACAGTTGATAATCAAATTGCCCAAGAATTTAAGTTTGCATGTAGTTGGTGGAGAGCATGTTGAAAGCTATGCATAGCTGAATGTACTTACCTCCACCATTCTCAGCGTATATCAGGATTAGAGGCCTTCTTGTGGTGCAGTGGTACTGTCTGTACTGCTCGCTCAGGAGGCCTGGGCTCACAATCCACTTGCACCAGAGGAATGTAGTAACATCATTGAGTAGGTTGATTAAACATTTTTTAGTGTGCAGCCTGCATTAAGTTTGTCGTTGAATCTCTGGATGCATCAGCAGGGTGTTCAAAAGCATGAGAGTTTGTTTTGGGGCTCTTGTGGCACAGTGGTATTGTCTCTGCCTCTGAGCCAGGAGGTATGTGTTCAAGATCCTCCTGCCCTAGAGATGAGTAACAACACCTCTGAACAGATTGATTAGAATACACTCTTAAAATAATTAGCCTTTTCTGTTAATTGAGAACACCAAAGCTGGAAAACTCTTTTCCTAAACCTTGATTGGCAATTAGATTGCTGAAATTCATCTTTCAGTGACAGGAGATTCTGGCAGATATGCTTCAATTTGTGAATTATTACTGCTTTTTTAGATTAAATATGGAAGTGACAGGGAGTGGAGTGTGTTTGACATTGAGCAAGGTGTGGGATTTGGGAAGGTAGCAAGCTCACTTTTTGTACCATATTATGGTAGAAGTATGAGTCTGGCTTTTCAAATACTATTATAAATACTCATTTAGGACTACTTTATAACTCCAACATTGTGCATTATGACAGACTAACAAATACTGATGGCTTGGAGGTGTCAACAAATAAATGCCTTTTTTTGAAATAGCTTTGTTATTTTAATGTAGATAGGTAAATAACTCATATTGAAGTATCTTTTGCATACCAACGCATTTTGTCACAGTCGGGATGTGGAACATTTATTGGCAGGAATAATTTTTGCCCTTTGTTTTAATGCCATGGTTTCTCTTCTCTTTTTCCCTGGGTTCCTCTCCACACCATGATGACCATTGTTCAGCCGAGAGAAGCAGCAGGAATCCTCACCATCAAATGTATGGTGCAGAGCACTACCTTTACAAAGACACGCATGACAGCAAAGAAACCGGCTGCTGCCAATGTGTCATCAGCTGAATCCTGCGCTGTCAGCAAAAACTCAACCTCAGCTTAATGCTGTAAATGGATGTGAGTCAGTCACGGACCAGTAATCCAGCTACTCAAGCTTCTCTCTTCTGACTTGTGATGTTACCTGAAACCATTGAATTGTTGCTTCGTGATTCACTGACTGACATCCAATGTCCTCTATTTACTTTGTGAGGTTATGGAAATGTCACAGATTTTTATTTATTATAGAAATCCCGTGGACTAAGATGCATACTGTGGCTTTGTGCACTTGTAGCTCTCCAAATATCTACTAATCTTGCCGAGGATTTCTGTAAATTACTTTCTTATTCTTGATGCTCCTGTAGTCAATAGTCAAACTATTAAATTGTTCTGGGAGCTAAATGTTCCACTCAGTTGTGCTTTTCAATATTATCCTTTCACAATGAATGCTTCTTGGCATCACTGTGATTATTCAGTTTTACTTATTACTGGGCAACGTGAGAACTCCTGGCCCTTTCATTATTTGGATCAAAAACACCTTGAACATTGAATCTTAAAGAATAACAATGCAGAGAAAAATAGGAATGACTGACTTTTAGAAAATTTTGACTAAATTTCTGTAGAATGAAAGGATTACAACCTTGAGAAACCTATGCAATAGAAACCATGATTTTTTCACCTATGTTTTACAGAAATTTTATGCCAAGTCCATAAACTGGCAGCTTGAGTTGTGAGGTTGCCATGCAGTGAAATTCCACGTTGTTTTTAGAAAATGAATCACAAGTTCATTTACTTTGTTTCTTCTTATTCATTCAAGGGATGTAGGCATTGCTGCCCTTGAGAAAGTGGTAGTGAGCTACCTTCTGAAACAACTGCAATCCACTCGGTGTATGTGCACTCACAAATTTGTTAGAGTGAGTTTGATTCAGTAACACTGAAGGAACAATATATTTCCAAGTCAGGATGCTGGAAGATTTGGAGGGCAACTTGCTGGTTGTGCTGTTCTCGTGTATTTGCTGCTCTTGTCTTTCTAGATGGCAGTGATCATAGATTTGGAAATTGCTGTTTCAGGAGCTTTGGAGAAATCTGCAGTGCATCTTGTCAGTGATACAAATGGCTGCTACTAAGCACGGTGGTGAAGACTGTAGATGTTTCAGGATGTGGTGCCAATCAAATGGGTTGCTTTGTCCTGGATGGTGTCAAGCCTTTTGAGAGTTGTTGGAGCTGCACTGAACCAGGCGGATGTGGAACCTGACTGGGGCCTTGTAGAGGCTGGTCAGGCTTTTGGGAGTCAGACGTTGAATCAACTGTTGCAGGATTCATGTCTTCTGACTTGCTCTTGTAGTTACAGTATATATGTGGCTGATACAGTTCATTTTACGGTCAATGGTAACCCCCATGATGTTGATAGTGGGAGATACAGCATTAGTGATGCTGTTGAATGTCAAGTGGTAATGGTTAGAATTTCTCCTATTGAAGATGGCCATTGCCTGGCACTTGTGTACCACAAATGTCATTATCCACACTTTCCAGATCATGCTATATTTGGTAAAGAAATGAGTAGGCCTGGTGCAACAGCACTGAGCATCATTGGTCAGGTTACTGCTAAGTCAGTGCTTCTTGATAGCAGTGTTTATGACACTTTCACTGGCTGCTAACCTCACTAAGTCAGTACTGCCATTTGGTTTTTCCTGATCTTCAATCTTGCTTCATCGCATGGAACAATTCCTTGTTTTGGGTTTTCTTCACTCTTGCTCTGCTGCATTGAATTACTAGTGGCACACAGCTTCTTCCTGAGCCCTGACTACAATGTGTAGCTAACAATGGCTGGCTTGTCCAGTAATCCTAGAACTTCTTCCTGAGTGTCATCAACATGGAACCATCCAACTGTTTTTCACTTCTCACCAGGTCCCCAAATGCAGAGACACAGCGTTGTCCATTTTTCTTTCCAGCGGTACAGACAATGGCAATAATGGTAATAAAAATAATAATTGAGGATGTCGGAAATCTGAAACAAAAACAGAAATTGATGGAGAAACTCAGCAGGCCAGGCAGCATCTGAGGAGAGAGAAACAGAGTCAACACTTTGGGTCCTGTCTCCTGTCATCAGAACTCAAGCTGTAGAATCTATAGAGTACAGTAGATGCCAGGACATTGAAAAAGTCAAGGAGGAGATAAACGCATTTTTAATTATAATGGGTTAAAGGTTTATTAGGAGCAGGCAATGGAGAAGAGTTCAGGGTGATATGAGATCAGTCATGCTTATGTTAAATGGTGCAGCAACCTTGAGGAACTGAATTTCCTACTCCTGCTCTGAGTTCTTTTGTTCTTATGTTCTAAGAAGGTAATTTGAAAGAGATGATTCTAGGAGAATATAATGGAAGGAAGAAAGGCATACATTTATATGACTCTCTCCATGACCTCCAGAAGTCTCTTGGTGCTTTACAGTGAATGAAGTACTTATTTTTGGAAGTATAGTTACTGTTGTGAAATAGAAAGTATGGTAAAATATACATTCCTCAGCAAACTCTCACAAACAGCAATCTGATAATGTTGAGATAACAGGTTGTCTGTCAAATGGGATCTGCTAAATCCACCCAAGCAAAGAGTTGGATTCTTGGTTTAATGTTTAACCTGAAACACCACTCTTCGGGCAAAGCAACAATCCAATAGCATTGCGCTGGACTGTTAGCCTTTGCTTCTGTGCACAGGCCTGGAGTTGGATTTGATTTAAGAGGCAAGAGTGCTAACAATTGAACCCTAGCAGACATGATTGAAATTAATAGATTAAAGACCAGTGCTAGTCACATGCCAAGATGTCAATTAAGCCCACTAGAATGCTATGAACAAAAGTATGATATTTTAGATTAGAGATCTATAGGTTAAATTGAACTTTATCTAAATATTTGAACCCAGAAACACAAACAATATCAAAAGCTCCATGAAGGTATAATTTAAACAGAAATGCAATAAATCAGACTTCTTAGAGTTCAACAATGATAAGCTTTGATATAAAGGTTTGCAATAATATTTATCTATTCACCAGTTTTTGAGAACAATCTGTATACTTGAACCTAGACAATGTTGAGTAACACATAGATGGGTCAGGAATTGAATAAAATGGAAAAATTGAAAATGTGCAAATTTTATTGCAATCTTCTTCTGGCCTTGACTTTTATCACATCATTATGATAGTAGTTAAACAAAATGCCAATTTTTGACTTTCATCATCTGATTTTAATAACTGGACATTTTGTGGACTAAAATTATTTCTAAAAGAAGGAACAACACTAACTTAATATAATCACAGTGGTATTGTGACCAGTTTGAGCCAAGCTCATAAAAGCAAAACCCAGTCTGAATTAAAATTAACATATTATCAAAATGATTAGAACCAGCCACTCAATTCTGTAACTCCTGTTGATTTTTACCTTTTTGGAAGCTTCACATATTGGGTGAAAGTCACCTGCAGATTATTGAGCTAGGGAAGAACAATGATGCCAGAAGCAAGAAGACACAAAGGAACCACATTTCAGGCAACAGCTTTTGAGACAGATAAGAGAGAGGAAAAAGTGCATTTATAACAGCAGAAGCTGAAGGCTTGCTGCTTCTTTACCTGTTTCTCTCAGTCTTTTGAGAAGCAGAAGCCAGTATTAAAAGCAAACTGGAGAAACATTCATTTACTCAGAACATGAGGAAGTCATATGCTATTGCTGAGGTTACATGGGTTTAAGGGATCTCAGGTTAAAATCTAATATTCCAAGGACAATAATGATTTTTAAATAGTACATTCTTGATTTTCATTGTTGTACTGGACTGTCTCCCTTTAAAAAATTTCATATATATGTTTGTGTGGATATTTTGATGTTGCATTTTATTTTTCTTGTGGTTAGTGAGTGATAAAATTCCTCTTTCCTTCATTCAAGAAAAACCTGGTAATCGGCTCTTTCATTTTGAACTTAGTCTTTATTTTAGTTTAGCTGTGATTTTAGCTGTATGCTGAAGAGAATTGAAACTGAGAGTTTGACTCACCCCTCCTCACCAGCTTATAAGATCCGAAAATCATCTCTGTGCATCAGACTGTGTTTGTAGCCTGTCCCTGGCATTGATTGATCCATCACAAATAACAATAAGACCGGAAGCATCAGTTAGAAGCAGTCATTTTTAGTTTGCTTATGAACTAGTTAGGGATTTATGTTTCATTGTTTTTGTTTTAATTTCTTTTTGGCATAATTGTGTGAAGATTGTGAAATTTTAGGCACGAATTACATTCATTACGAATCGAGTTTCCATAATCCTCCAAGCTGGTACTACAACCATCACACGAGAAGGGCTCATAATAACTCACCCTCAGGGTGAATTAATCAGCTTGGGGTTTTCCTACTAATTGCCCTGGTTAGCAGACTTTCAAGAAGTGACCAAAAATTAAATGGAATCTTTCAAACACAAGCAACATTTTGAAACGTTTTGGATGTTTTAAAAAAAATCACAAAGGAGCTGATTAATGTACCTCCAATCTAACTAGAAAATAACATTGTATATTCTTAAAAATGTTTTACTTCATTATTTAAAATTGAGTTACTCACAGATGGTGATATCACTCTACGGGCTGAATTATGCAAAGCACAGTGGTCCCTGTTTCCCTGGTTAAAAAGTCAGAGCGGTGGCTGCCCCAGGGAAGAATGACTGCCCCACAGCTATTTAATGGCTAATAGGCTGGAGGCGAGTTTTCCTCACCTTAGGGACAGGTTGTCCTGGCCCAACGAGCTAATAGCAGTTCTCTGGTAACAGTAGCAACATTGCAGCTGCAGCCATTACTGCATTCAGGGCATGAGGAGATGTTTTGTAAGAGATTGGGCCTTTTCAAGTGGGGAGATGTGTATTGGGGGATGTTAGCAATGGATCTAGAGGCTGAATTTGGGAGGTCCTTTGTGAGTTGAAGGGTAACTTTGGTGGGTTGACACATTGTGATGGTGGATTAGTGGTGCTGGAAAAGCGCAGCAGTTCAGGCAGCATCCGAGGAGCAGGTGGTGGTGGTGGGGTTATCTGCTGGGTTCAGATCAAAAAAGTTTCAAGAAGTCTCAGTAATTTCAGCCAAGTCGGAATGTCTACTTTTCAGCTACATGTACCTTGTTTAATACTTTGCAAATTTTATTTTTAAACATATCCCAAAATACATCACAGATAATTATAAAACATCTAATTACAGTTCTGCAACCAAAATATAATTTTTAATGAAAATGTTGAATACTAATATGGCTAATTGAGAGATTTAATTGTGGATAATTTGAAACATATATGCATACAGAAGACATACATGAGTTTTCCTAATCAAACTAGTTCAAATGATTCAAATTATGACATTCTTTAGATATTTGTAAATCAGCCAAGTGTTATTAAATACCTCTGGAGCAAGCAAGATTTGAACCTGGGCTTCTGGCTTAGAGTTTTGTACACTACTACTCCACCACAAGAGTCTCGATATGAAAGTCTTTAATTATTTTTAAGAAACCTGATTTAACTGCAAAGAGTGTAAATAGTAAACAGTATTGATCCCACTGCAAAGCTAATTTCTCCTTAATCTGATGCTGAATGCTTTCTTGGGCTTGAAGCAACTGCCGCAATACACTTTGGTTGGTAGATGCACTTTGTAATTGGTTCAGGCAACTCTCTGCACTGTAGAACCACATCAGGTGTGGTCAATGTTAATAGTAAGCTAAGGCTTGGGTTCAAACGTTCACTCATTTACCAATACGTGGACAATGCATCCAATGTAAAACATAAAGTCGCGATTAAACATCCCTACTGGGGCAACTCAAGATTCTAGCAAACCATTGGATGTTACGTGTTGCTATGCACTTTTCAAATTATTTTTTGTGACACTATTTATGGCCTTAGGCTTATTTCTCATTTGACAACTGTAAGTACCATCCTGTGACTTGGTAGGGTGACCAATCCCCTGATTTTATGCCAAACAGGTAGGTTTAACGATACTGTGGAGTACCAGTGGTGTGAATGCACTATGTACTTAAAAACTGTGGTGGTATCATCTCCATGTTTGATAATGTTATTGCTGTGTATCATGACTGCTTCTCCCATTGTCCACTTGCACAGCACCATAGCTCTGCGTATCTGCCAGGGCTGATACCCAATTCAGTTGTGACAGGAATCTGATCTATTCATGGCTTAAGATTGGGAAGAGCTTTTCATGAAGCCTTTTGATTGAATGTTTCGGTAAAAAAATTCCAAATAGATTTAAAAAAAGCTCTCACCCCCATTTTGTCTGTTCAATCCCAAATCGTAGAACCATCGTCATCGAGTCTCTACTCTGTGGAAGCAGGCCATTTGGCCCATTGAGTGTACACTGACCTTCCAAAGAGCATCCCACAGCCCTACCCTATCCCTGAAACCCTGCATTTCCCATGGCCAATCCACTTAAACTGCACATCCCTCAACACTATATACAACTTAGCATGGCCAATCCACCTAACCTGCACATCCCTCAACACTATGTACAATTTAGCATGGCCAATCCACCTAACCTGCACATCCCTCAACACGATGTACAACTTAGCATGGCCAATCCACCTAACCTGTGCATCCCTCAACACGATGTACAACTTAGCATGGCCAATCCACCTAACCTGTACATCCCTCAACACTATGTACAACTTAGCATGGCCAATCCACCTAACCTGTACATCCCTCAACACTATGTACAACTTAGCATGGCCAATCCACCTAACCTGTACATCCCTCAACACTATGTACAACTTAGCATGGCCAATCCACCTAACCTGTACATCCCTCAACACTATGTACAACTTAGCATGGCCAATCCACCTAACCTGTACATCCCTCAACACTATGTACAACTTAGCATGGCTAATCCACCTAACCTGTACATCTTTGGACTGTGAGCAAAAAACAGGCGCTGTCGGAGGAAACTCACACACACAGAGAATGTGCAAACTTCATCCAGACAGTCGGCTGAGACTGGAATCGAACCCAGGTCCCAGGTGCTGTCTGGTAGCAGTGCTACCCACTGAATATTGAGCTATTTTGGACTTTACAGCTTAAATGAACTGCTGGAAATAGCTGCAGGAAATTTTCACTGGGAATCTGTTGCTCATACAGGTTTTAGTTTTGATGTTTTGTTGTATTTGCAACAGAGATAGATGCCCTGGATTATCTTTTGCCTGCCCAAAAATTCTTTAGCCAGACATGTCTGACAAGATCAGCTTTCATCACTTAAGATTCATGAGGGAGGTAGTCACAGAATAAAGCAACACCTTCTAATAGTGCACAGTCTTCAATCTCTCTGTGACACAATCCTTTAAAATGGTAAGATTCAGGTGTAATGCCAAATAGTACAATCAGTGATGTGCTGATGTTTCAGATAGGCAACTGATGCTTTATGTGCAAGGGAAGTCTACTTGATTTATTCCCCATGAAAATAGGCAACAGCACCAAAGAACACAATCCTGTCTTTCCCTCCTTGCTACCTTTCCAAAGTTCAGGATCATGTCTGATAACTCTGATTGACGATGAAATCCAACTATGCCTTTGATTCGCTAGTGCAGCCTCAGACACCTAAGTATCAGAGTGTTCAAAGTCTGAGACCTCATATCCAGCATCAATTACATGATCTCCAGAGCCACTGTGGTTCCCAGGCCCCTGTCAGCATCAGAATCATGTACAGCAGAGACACCTTAAATCTATGGAGAGTTGTCACCGTGGAGTCAGAGAGCCTCAACTTGCTCGTGCCGCCCAGTTTTCACAATTAAACTAGTCACATTTGCCGGCGTTTGGTCCATATCCCCCATACTTATCCCAGACATGTACCTGTCTAAATGTTTCTTAGGTGAGGAAATTGTACTCGCTTCCATCACTATCTATGGCAGCCTTTTGCAGACACTCACCACATTCTGTGTGAAATAATTGTCCCCGTGGATCCTTTTGTATGGCTGGAATGTCATTTCAACATGAACAACCTCTCCCAGGTCAATGTATCCAGTATCAAGGTACTAGTCATGCACCAGCAGCTACAATGGACAGGCCACAATATCAGCATGCCTGACACAAGACACGCTAAACTAATGCTTTACTCTGAGTTTTGCAATGGTAAGTGTGCACTAGGAGGGGAGGGGCCACCCTGAAAGCCTCCCTAAATGAATGCAATATCCACATGGGAATTGTGTTCCCGAGAACGTACAAACTGGAAAAGGAGCATCCATGAAAGCACCAATGGCTCTAAGCGTCACCGAGTGGAGTAGGTGAAGGTCAAGTACAAACAGTGGAAAGAGGGTGCAAACTCCAGAGTTTCTCAGCTACCCAGCTCCTCAACCACCTCCTGTCCTTCGTGTGGCAAGGCCTGTGGCTCCAGGATTGGAGTATTTAGCCACTGAAGAACATAACCCTGCCCTTTGGAGTGGAAGCAAGTTATCGTCCTCCCTGTGGGATTGCCAAAGGAAAAAAGAAGTGCAGCTGCTGTCAACTCATGCCCATCAAAGTGCCAGGCATTGGACAATGATGTAATAAAACTTTATTTAGTTTGAGCCTTTTATGTTCTCAGAACAGCCCAAGACATTTAACTAAAAACAAAACATTCTGGTTGCTGGACAACAGAAATAAAAGCAGAAAATGCTGAAAAAGCTCAGCATCTGTGGAGAGAGAAGCAGAATGTACAGGTGGAACCTTTCGGAGGTGTCAGGGATGTCTCCTGCTGGTTGCACAGCCGCTTAGAGACCAGCGCAGCCTTTTTCAGGGATGGCTGACAGAATCACAAGGCATCAGACAGTTGCCAGGCCAACAGTGGGTCATCCAACGGAATCAGGGCCTACCAGGGTGCCCACCGAGTTTTCCGCCATTGTGAAGCACAAAGCAAAGATATTGGAACTGTTGATAAGCCGGCTTTCTCCCCCCTCCAAACAAGGAAGGACACGAGCATGGCTGGTAATGTGATTCAAGGCAGCCCAAGCAGAGAACCTTCCCATCCCTGATTCAATCCTGCAGGAAATGGGAGTCACCCTAACAAAGAAGCATGGAGTGTAACTACAGTGAAAGGTGGCTGGACAGATTCAAGAGCAGGCGTGGCGTTGTTTTTGGCTTGGTAAGTTGGGGGAGATGTAATGCTTAGGGAGGCAAATGCAGATGTTTGGCTCAAAAATGGTTGTCCCCAAGACACAAGCACATATCCAACAAAAGGTTAAGACAGATGAAACTGGACTGTTTTCCTGTCTTTTACTGGATCACCCTTTGATGTTTAATGGTGAAATAGGTCAAAGTGGAAAATGGAGCAAGGAACATGTTACTGCAATGGCCTGCACCAACATGGGTGGTACCAAAATGTTGCCTCTTCTGTTGCATAAGGTAATGGTTCTGAAGGAGTTAATAAAAAGTCCAAAAGAATTGCGGATGCTGGAAATCAGAAACAGAAACAGAAATTACTGGAAAAACACTGCAGGTCTGGCAGCATCTATGGAGAGAAATCAGAGTTAACGTTTGGGGTCCAGACACCCTTTGACAAATTAGTTCTGAAGAAGGGTCATTGGACCCCAAACGTTAACTCTGATTTCTCTCCACAGATGCTGCCAGACCTGCTGAGTTTTTCCAACTATTTCTGTTTTTGTTTCTGCAGGAGTTAATTTTTTTTTGATGTGGGAATATTGGCTATCATGAAGCTATGCTTGACACATGTTTACGGGGTGATCCCCTGGGATTCGGCTCATCAGACATTTCCCTATATTTTGCATCAAAATCTAACAATCTTTCCTCAGGCGTAATTTTGAATTGAAAAACATATTTTGACATGAAAATGCCACATTACAGGAGCACAAATGCTAGCAACCTAGAAGAAATCTGTGTTGAAGAAAAAAGAATATTTTTTAATTCTATTAATTGGTTTCCATTTCATTATGATGGAGCTCAGTGAACTGCAAATAAATATATATTTCTTCCCTGTGAAAATAAAGCCGGCATTCTTATAATCAATTCTGCTTTATTTTAGAACTTGCTGCCAAAAGCTCAATACTCAAAGGGTTAAAACTGTTGCACCATCCCCAGTGCACACCACCCTCCCCCTCCACCCCTTTTTTTTCAAATGATTCCTTGTCAAGTTCAGGTCAGTTGCACCAATTTAAAACCAATCAATCAACCAGCCACTGATCCCCGTGCTCTGTGGCTGGTCTGGAAAGCAGGGCCATCAGTCAATAGATTACTGCCAGAATATTTAAGTAACTATTATACAACAGACAACAATGACTTTTCTGCTGGATAGCACATAGTCTGGAGATTTTTATATGGCAGTTAACCAGTTCAGGTATTGTACGTACTCAGCAGGGTGTTAGATCTAGGATTATGGTGTAGTCTAGAGTGTGAGACATTGAAGCAACACATCAAGCGATTATCCTACAAAGAATAAGAGCAAAGATCAAGCAGTTTATCAGTGTTACAGGGCCTTTTGGTGGGAAATCGGGATGGAATGTTCTGGATGTATGTCCTGACATCTGGTATCCAATGGATTTGTTTTTGTTGGAGGGCAGCAGCCAGGATATAATATACGATTGGAGAAGAGAGAATTGAGTTATTTATTCTTATTTAGTTGTTCTCGAGATATGGATGTGTTGTTTGTCCCGAATTGCCTTTGAGATGGTGGTGGTCAGTTACCTTCTTTAATCACTGAAGTTAATGTAAGTTCATCCTCAGTGATGTTAGAAAGGGAGTGCCAGGACTTTTGGCCTACCTTTGGTGATCTTCTTCCTCAGCTCAGGGCTGCACTTCCTTTTGGCTCTCTGATTTGTGGAGGGGTCTGGTACAAACTCCACAATCAGTTTTGGAGAGTCAGCTGTGCCCCTTGTTGTCCAGCTCCATGAATACTGCGTCATAAGGGGCTGATGGCCACCTTCCACTCCGGATAATCATGGCGACCATCCAGGTCAGCACTGAGGGATTGCTGCAACGCTCAGAGTTTCTGTGGATGAAATGTCACGCTGAGATTTAATTTGCCTGCTGGGATGGGTGGGTTCAATTCCTGCACTGGCTGAGGTTACCATAAAGGGGTCTCCTTCTCAACATCTCCCTTTCATCTGAGGCATGGTGACCCTCAAGTTAGACCACCACCAGTTATCCCTCTCTAATGAGAGAGCAGCCTATGGGGTGGTAAGACTGTGATGCGTTTCCCTTTATATCAAAGAACAGCAGGTGAATTACTGTCCTGACCAATATTTATCCCTCAATCAATATCAGAAGCATGTGATATGGTCAATTAACATATTGCTGAGTTTGCTGGAAATGAGCTGCCTGATTTGCTGTATTTTTGTTTCACTTGTTGGTGACTTCATGACTGGGGGCAGCAGCAGGGAAAGTGGGGGTATGGGAATGACGACCTGACCCATCAGAAGGGGGCCGGAGCTGCTATTGGTGAGCATAAGTCCCCCTTGTGGTCACAGTGTAAATTGTCACTGAAAACAAAGTGAAAGACAAGAGGCCAGTCCGTGCTCAGTCTCTGCAGGCTGCCCTAGAAATACAGGGCTAAAGGCATTGCTTAAAGAACAGGGGATGAACAGTCCAAGTGAGGGATAATCCCTTAAAATACATGCCATCTGGTTACCCTGTTGAGATGTTCAGTGGTGATGAAAAGTGGGATAGTAATGTGAGTTTTTATGTTCTTTTCGGTGCACCCATTGTTTCAATCCCCCAGTGACATTGCACTCATTTCATGTGCAGGCTGGCTCTCTGTTGAGAAAAGTCCTGGGAATCTTGCTGCAATGTAGTTGGAGCAAGCATGTAAAATAAGGCAGCCTATTGAGGCTGGATCCATGGTGTCTGGGTTCATGGGAGAGGTCCCGAGTGAGTCTTGAGCGCATACAAAGATGCACTACAGAAATTTACCAAGGCTCCTTTGACAGCATCTTTTGAATCCCCAACAATTATCATATAGTGCAGCACAGTGGTTCAGTGGTTTGCGCTACTGCCTCACTGCACCGGGGACTTGGTTTGATTCCACCCTCAGATGACTGTGCAGAGTTTGCACATTCTCCCTATGTCTGTGGGGTTTCCTCTGGGTGCTCTAGTTTTCTCCCACAGTCCAAAGATGTGCAGGTTAGGTGAATTGGCCATGGGGGGAAATGCAGGGATAGGGTACGGGGATGAGTCTAGGTGGGTTGCTCTTTGGATGGTCAGTGTGGACTCGATGTGCCAAATGGTATGCTTCCACATTGTAGGGATTCTATGATTGTAAACCATTCACCAAATGCCTTGGAAATATATTATCATTCACTCACTGTGTCTGGGTCAAAACCTGGAACTCCCTCTCAAACAACTTTGTATACTTTCCGACATCAAATGGACTGCTGCCGTTCAAGAAAACAGCATCACTGAAGGAATGGCAAATTCTGGAGCACACATCTTCAGGACTTGCAGACAGAAAGGTGTCAAGGTCAATAGCTTTTGAGGTATCCAGCCCCTCCAATGATTTCTTGACATAATTTGCTCTACATTGGAATCTGTGATGCTGGGGATCATGGGAGGAGGCCGAGATAAATCATTCACTCAACATTTCTGACTGAACATTGTTGCAAATTCTTCAGCCTTACCATTTGCACTTATCTACCCATCATCAAGGATAGACATATTTGTGGACTCAGCTCCTTCAGTGAGCAGTTTAACTGCCTTTCGCCATCACAAGTGGATGTGGTAGGATTGCAGAGTTTCGATCTGATCCATTGGTTGTGGAACTGCTGCTGTTTTGCACCTAAATAATCTTGTTTCGAAGTTTCATCAGGTTGACACCACACTTTTAGTTATGTCTGGGGCTACTCCTGGCATGCCCTCATGTACTCTTCATTAAACCAGGGTTGATCCCCTGGTGCAATGGTAATGGTTGAGTGGGGATATGCTGGGCTGTGAGATTGTGTCAGAGTACAATTCTACTGCTGTTGATAGCCTACAGTGCCTCATGGATGCCCAGTCTTGAGTTATTAGATCTGTTTGAAGTCTATTTAATTTAGCATGGCGATAGTGCTATATAACATCATGTAGGACATTATCAACATGAAGATGGGGGTTTTCTCCACAGGGACTGTGCAGTAGTCACAATTACCAATACTGTCATTTTCCAACGCATCTGTAGCAGGGAGATTGGTGAGGATGAGGTCAAATATGTATTTGTTGGTTCCCTTACCACCTGCTTCAGGCGTTGTTTAGCAGCTACCTCCTTTAAGACTTGACCAGCTCAGCCTGCCATGGTACTGCTTAACCACGCTTCTTGGTGAACATTAAATTCCCCACCTAGAGTATGTTTCTGTCTTTGCTATCCTCAGTGATTTCTCCAAGTGGGTGTTCAACATGGAGGAGCATTGATTTGTCAGTGAATGGGGTTGGTGGGTGGAAGTGATGTGATATGTTATGTAGTGATCAGCAAAAGATTTTCTTCCCTATGTTTGACTGGTGCTATGACACTTCATGGGGGCCAGAGCTGATGCTGAAAACCCTCAGTGAGATATGTCCATGTTAGGGTGTTATTTGACTAGTCTGTTGAAGAACTTTCCAAATTTTGGTACTAGCTTCTATAATTTGTATAAGAAGGGGTTGGCAGGGGCTGAGTTTACTGGTATTTCATCCAACCTCAATCGATGGTGGTTCACCAGGTGGTCCAGCTGATTTCATTCCTTTTTTAAGAGTTTCTAGTGGTTGATACAATTGAGTGGTTTGGTAGGGTCTTTCAGAGGTAAGTTCAGTGGCAACCCCTTTGCTTTGAGTCTGGAGTCGCATGTCAGCCAGATCAGGTAAGGATGATAGTCTTCTCTCCTTAAAGGACAGTAGTGAATCAGGGTTTTTTTTTCACAACAATGGTTTTATGTTAATTCCAGTTTCTAACTGAATTCAAATTTCAGCATCGGATGTGGTGGGATTTAACCCCAGGTCCCTAGCACATTAACTGCCTCTCTGGATTACTCATCCATTGTGGCATCATCTTCCCTTTTTTGAACAATGGAGTGGATTTTTTTTTTGCAAGATAAAATATAATTCATTTGCCTCTCATTATGTGAGATTTTGCAGATTTTCACAAAACTCCTGCAAATAATTGCAAATCCTTCATCAGTTGCAAAACTGAAAATGCTTTGGAGGAGCCAGTGTTGGACTGGGGTGAAGAAAGTTAAAAATCACGCAACACCAGGTTATAGTCCAACAGGTTTATTTGGAGGTACTAGCTTTCAGAGCGCTGCTCTTTCAGCATCAACATTTCTTCAAGACTGTTTGAGAAAGGAGTATGAACCCCTTCTTTTTCATGCAAAAATAAACATCTGAATGACTGCAAATTACAGGAGATCTGGCAACTCAAAGCAACCCCATTCTAACTGGAAAATGAATACTGCATAATGTGTACCACATGAGCCTCTGTTCATTCTAAGCATACAATCCAATGTTTTCCGTACAGTTAGTTCGATGCACAGCACAACTGGAGGAAGACAAGTGTATTGCAAGCCCAAAATTTGTAAGGAGAACTCAGAGCGAGACTAGGCCGTTTGGCTTAAGCCTTGCTCCAGTATTCGTCAGACCCATGGCTGAATTCCAATGATTTATTCAGATTTATTTCCCTTACAGTGTGTTTCTGATCTAAACACAGCAAATTTGAATAAATAAATTATCCATTCATGTATATTAAATGATAATATAAGTTCAGGAATTAAGGAGTGTTCTTTGTTAAAAAAATATAACCCTAGCACGCAGTGAACCATTTACCCCAACAATTGATTACTGGTGAGTATTGAACTTACAATTAGCAAACTTTCAGATCCATTTATTACCTTGCCAGGTTTAGACAACATGTCTATACTAATAGAAGACATGACACATTTAATTACATTTTAACTACTTCACATTTAGGTCTCAGGTAAAATATGAGAGTTTCTTGAATTTATGCCCGATAAATCTAATTATTACATTTGAACGACTGAGATGAAAAGGTTCATGCTTAGTGAAATTGGTTTTCTCGAGCTGTTTTGTTTCTATAGACAGAAAAGGACATTGAGGGAGAATTGAGGAAGTAGCAGGAAGAGAAAAACTGTTTGGGGTTTTACTTTATATGGGATTACAGACCAGTTCTGGGCTCCTTTGTCAATTCTCAAACAACTGAGAAAGATAAAAGATAACGTCGTAAATGATGAACATTTCAATGTGTATTAATCAACCTCAAATAGTTGAAATCCCAAGTATACCCACTAGGTGGAGTATCTCACATTAGAGCACTGCCTTCAGAGAAGGGAGAAGTCGCCTGACTCTGCTAGTCTTTACTAACTGCCTTCATGACTTCTAGTAGTCAGTTATAGAGTGGTATTAATATAATTAATAATTTACACTTACTAATGTGAGTGTGTCATGTTCACAACTTCATTCTGACACAACTTACAAATTTGTTCTTATTAGAATGTCATAATATTATCCTTCAGTAATGTTTGCAACCTCCTCACTTCATTTTTACATCTTTTCAATATAATTTAAAAGTTGCAAGGAAGCAGTCTTTGATTTTAAAAGAGGCACTCTTAATGCTTAAATCAAAACATGCAAACGATAAAATTTATCAAAAATAATGATACTCTTGCAAGAACTCATAAATGCAACAGTTACATTTCTGGCCAGATCTTTGAATTTATTCTAAATTGATTATGAAATTACATCTGGTTTATATGTCATAATATAAAGTGAAAAATGAGAAAAGGCAATGGAACCCAACAAATTTATACTGCATTCCTCACTTCCATAACAAGACCATTGCTGAAAGCTTTATCTGGAAGCTTTTGTATGTTTTTGGAACCCAGTGACAAAATGTTCTAATTTCATATGTATATATTTCCAAATGTTCTTATTTCATGTCTCCCATCTTCTCAACTCCTCAAATTTCAATTTTTGAAAAATAAAGCTGCTTGCATCTTCTTCTACCACCACAAGCTCTCTGTCCCATAATATATCAAACTTACATTCCCCATTGCTGTGTTAAAATATATCCATAGATTCATCTTACCCAATATTTGAGACTTTTATCCAACTTACATGCCTTGACTTACATTCTTGGATACTCTGACTATAGATAATTGTTTGTCTCCCCTCTTTATTTGCTCCCCAACATTGATGGAAGAAGCTTACGGTACTATAGTCCCATTGACTAGAAGCCCCTCCTAAACTCCTTTGCCTCCTCACTATTCTTTTAAGTTCATCTCTTCAGTCAGGCTTAAAATATTGTCCTCTGTGCCCCAGCCATTGTCCCCCATCCTTTATTTACTCCTCCATCACCTTCTATGTATACAAAGAGCAAAGAACAATACAATGCAGGAACAGGCCCTTTGGCCCTTCAAGTCAGCACTGACACATTTCGTCCTTCCATACTAAAATTGTCTTCACTTACAGGATCTGTATCCTTCTATTCCCTTCCTATTCATGCATTCCTCCAAGTGTTTCTTAATGCTGCTATTGTGTCTGTTTCCACCACTGCCTCTGGCAACGTGTTCACCCTTTTGTGAAAAACTTGCCTTGCACATTTCTTTTAAATATCCCCCCTCACACCTTGATCCTGGCTCCTGAGTAATTGACCCCTCCACCCTGGGAAAAAGCCTCATACTTTACACTCTATCCATGCCATTAACAATCTTATCAACTATACTTGACCGTCTAAAATGCATCACCTCACATTTGCCTGTATTAAACTCCATCTGCCATCTTTCTGCCCACATCTATGAAGCACGCTAAGTTGTATTGTACATGCCAGTTTTTCTTAAAGGCAAGAACAACAGCCAAAGGTACACAACGCAATCCAATAATTTATAAAATTAAGATGAAATTCATAAATGGTTAATCTATTTCTTCTTGTGATATTAACTGTGGCAGGAATGTTGACTAGGAACTGAAACTTGCTGGTCTTTGAATATTTCTCTGGGAATGTTTAGCATCCATCATGAATAGACAGGCAGTCAAGGCTTCATGTCTCATCTGAAAGACAACACTGGCAACAAACATCAATCTCTCAGTTCTGCATTGAATACTCTGTTCTTGATGATATTCTACACACCTAAGGTTTGAACCTATAAACTTTGGATGTAAATATACCAACTAAAATAAACTTGTGGTGGAACCAGCTCAAATTGTGGTACCAGATTTATTCACATTCCTACATTTTATTAAGTTACTATCTAGCTTCTAAAGTTTAAAATATACCATATATTTTTAAAATAATCAACAGGACCTTAAAAATGATATATATTGTCAGTCACTAATTAATTGTATTTTGCTTGCTTTCCATGAAAATTTATTTTTTAAAGTTTCTAGAACTCAAATATTTGATTTGCAATCCTCAGTTTAAGACTTAGTTGTAATTATGATTTATTCACATTTGCTTTTTTTGCAAGTGTTTACTTATGCAAAATGAAGTGCAACTTTATACTGATGCATTATATGCATGTTTAATTTATAATGGCACAACATAAATTGCCTCTGAACTTTATTTTTAAGGATTATGGTCTCTTTAGTTTTTAAAAAATAGGTGTAGTGGGATACGTGGTGGAGACAGGGATTGAAACAGAGATCTAGATTGGAGAAGAGAATAGTGTTGTGTAAGCGATAGGGAAATACATGGACTTTGAGACGAGCAGGGTACTTGTGATGCAGATGGTGTAAGTTGCTACTGGAAATTATATTCTTTTTTCCAATCACATCAGGTGGTAGATATCAAAGTTTCTCAGATGAATTTGTGCTGTATCAGCCTTCTGTAAATAAACCATTGAGGTGTCTCTTCATTACAAAATCCTCTAAGGTAACTCATAACTTTTAAAAATCTCTTCATTTCATTAACTAGACCTTATTAAATTGATGAATTATTCCCTACAACACAGTAAATATTGTATTATTAACCCACAACTTTGTTAACATTAGTTAGTAGAAGATAGATTAGTTCATGTCCATGAGCCTTCGAACAGCAGAAGATTATGCATAGTTTGGTCAAATATATGTTCTGATCATAATGCACATATTTATAAGAATGTAACAAATAGTCTCAAATTGTAGCTTTCTACTTTAACACTACTTTCCAAAGCAAAGAAATACAGATGAAAATTTAAAAACGTGCCCTTGTAATATTAGGGTAAGTTCGAGGACAAAGTGGGAACTGAACTGCTGAACAATCTTGTCTATGTTAATATAGCTTGGGTGACATGCACACAACTTTCGCATGAAAATACAAATGATAGCTACTGGAGTGTGAATATTTGTAATACAGAATTTTATTACAGCATCTTACTTCAATTATATTGAGATTGGAACATGTGTTCATCAATTCAGTAATACACACTGTAAGCAGTCATACACTCCTGTAGATTACTTTGGACCAAGACTGTTATAGTGACTTATACCAGGACTAGAAGTAATATGTCCGATAAGTATTAGGCCACTATTTTCAGCTCCTGCGTCTCTGATATTGTTGTATGTTGGGCAGTTTCAGGCTTTGCCAAGTGTACTAATGAATGGATAATCCCTGAAATTGTATGTATAATTATGTTATGCACGTTGTGAGTGAATATTTTTACTAAGATTGTTAACCCTTATTTATGAATTTTTTTCAACTATCCCAATCACACTCTACCCTGCCACAACATATCATTGTGTTGTTTTCAATGCTTCAGCGGCTCTCCCAGCTGACAATGTGTAATGCTTGAACCGTCCCCTTCAGTACCCTGAAAGATTGATTAGCCCCCTGAGTTCCAGTGACTGCCTGTGTTTCCAGGCGTAAATGTTGGCCCGCATATCGTCAGTCCCTATTTCATGCTGTTGCAGTAAGGGCAATAGCTTTGGCAGTCACACCATAGGGCAGACTCAGAGTGCCATGCATGCAGCCATATGTCACAGCAACTAATGAACAAAAACAACTTATTATTACAGACTAGGAATTTGTTGCTAAGGATGTCTGAGTATCCCAATTCATCTAATTTTTATTCTTTTTGACTAACTGCTCCCATTAAGAATTTAATCAATGAAAAGTATGTCTATGAAATGGTATTTTTATTTTTATAGGTGGGTCCATCAGTATCGAACAAAACAAAAGCTGTGCAAAATAATTATTATGTCTACACATTCCCATTATCCATTCAGGTTAAGAAAATTATATTAAATTAGTTTTCAATTAATTACAATCTCTACATAATTAATATTGATATCTTGGCTTGCATGCCAGAATCGATGCAAGCCAGGAGTGCTACTGGGTCTGGAACATGATCCCAGAGTGGGGTGTTGTAAACAAGTCTTGGCACAGCTGGTCATACGGGATTGGAATGAGGAGTTATTTATAAATAGGTCCTGGCACATGGTCCCACTATATAAGCTCTTACTCACACCCACCTCCCCCTCCTCTTCCAAAAAATACACTCATGCACATCTACAGATACACATACAGACACACACACAGACACAGACACACACACTTAGACTGACACACACATACATATACATCACTGCTCTCAAACCCTCGTGGACTCAGTGGAAAAATTCAGCATCCACACCCTTTCCACAAAATGATGCTAAACATCAAGTAGTGCCACTTTGAGTTTTGTGCATATAAGACTTTACTAATTATTTCATTTTGGTTTCTATAAAATTATCTCCCTGTGAGTGAATATATGCTAAGTATATGAGGCTGAAATTTCTAAACTATTTTCTACTTTACACTCATTCAATTTATTCCTGTTAATTGAACGATTTTCATTTATTCCCAATCTACAACAAAAGCAAGGACACTAGACAGGAAATTGCTTTCAGTATAAAAAGTTCTATCCCTTTTATATCTCAGCGATATCATTTATCAATAATCTTCTACCTGTTAGGATAGAAAATCATTATCTATGATACTGCACTGCACCCTTGAGCAGACCCAACATTTCTGGTTGAACAGAGGCTTGATTTGTGCTCAGCTGACATCTGCCATGCGCCTCCATTGAACAGCAGAGATCATCATCCCTTTTGTCCCTGGGTGTCAATCCAAAGTCATCTATTATCAAATAGTTTAGTATATATCAGGCTTTATTTTATTTGCAGACTTTATTGACTTGTGGAATATAACATTTCGAACACGGTTGAAAAGAGATACTCCCTTAACTCGAGTTTTAAAAATTTAGATCCCATTTTTCAATCTGAATCTGTTTTCAGAACTCACATGATTAGCCATGTAGTTGTGACAAATCAGAATTAAGTAATATAAGTTTTATTGAAACCATAGAAAAGTAACAAGTTCCAGATTTTAGTACATTAGTAGATTATTACTATGTCTATTACTCAAAATATAAAGTTTGTGGAAAGTATAACCAAAATTGCTGTTATTTCTGATATCGTCTAACATTGGTTTCATTTAGCAGAAAGGTGTGTAAGTTTGATACATTTTGTACGAAGTACCAACCCATGTTATGAATATTGCATTAGACTATCATTCGGTAGTGCATGATTTAAATATTGCTGAAAAAGACAATTTGTTGACGTTTTATGTCTTGCACACATCAGGACAATTTACAAGAATATCAATTCGGGGGAAAAACCAACATTTATGTTGCTGCAGTTGTGTTTCCGTGCCATCAATTGAGTGGTTGACTGCTTATTTTCCAACCATCTTTTTTGATCAGCCTCCTCAGGTCGGTGAGCACCTCAGACCTGCCCTAACAGATGTGAATGCCAACTGATTTTATTAGAGTCAATGGATGCCACTGTCTCCAATAACCATACCCCTTGATTCCTCCAGATGCTCTGGCAGAGTCAGTAGTAGAGGGTCTTGACTTGTGGATTCTGGGAGAAGTGTGAAGTCTCAAGTCTGGATATTTTGGGAAATAAATTTTTAACTCTGTTGCAAGACATACTGGCATGCCGTAAGATTTTTAATTCCATTGTCTGTGAGGAGTTGGTTGACCTCAGTTGAGGATGTAACAGTCTACCTTATTGTTAAGGATGAGAAAACAAATGCAGGGTTTTTACAAATTAGCCCAACTCAATAACCTTTTGTGAAATGTGTGTTTATTTACCAGAGTTAAGATAAGTTTTCAGGGTAATATACCTTTTTCCCTAACCTGTTGCTGATTTTTGCTACTGCATATAAGATTGCAAAGTAGACCAGCAGGAGACTGGGAGAACACAGAAAGCCAGGTAGCATCAGGAAGTGGAGAAGTCGTGTTTCAGGTGTAACCCTTCTTCAGGTCCTGCCAAGGCCAACATGAAGGATATACATTGGGAGTTAACAGTAAAATAGCTAACTATTATTTTGATTGAACTGACTATTCTTCACCCAATCGTTCATGGAGCATTAAGGTCAATTAAAAAAAATGAATGATGGGAAAAAGAGAAATCTTTAATTATAAGCCAACAATCACTGAAGGGTAAAATACTTTAAAACAGAAAGAAATTAATTGAGTGAGGAATAATTCTTACCTCAGAAAAAGCATGTAAAACAGAATTTTGCTCTGTATATAATCAATCAAATTTTGCAACGGTGGCCCCTCTGACTGTGACTACACTGAACTTGGATAGAATTGGAACTGGAAGACAAATACAATTGGTAGTTTGAAAATACACAAATTCCAAAAGACATTTACAATGAAATCTTCCCAGACCCTGAATGATGTAGACTAGGTCAAGAATTGTGTGAGAATTTGAGTGAAAGTTTTCTCAATATTGGGAGCAACAAGTTGCACTGCTGAATTAAATTTTGGATATCAAGATAAGATTCTCACTAGTGAGTAGCAAAATGCTTTGCAACAGGGATTATTACTCATCATTACCCTTCATTATTACATAATCTAGTCTCCTATCCTGCCGAGTGCTGGATTAAAATCTAGACACAAGCTCAAAGATTCACATTTACAGAAAGAAATTGATTGAGTGAGGAATAATTCTTACCTCAGAAAAAGCACAGGTAAAACAGAATTTTGCTCTGTAAATAATCAATCAAATTTTGCAATGGTGGCCCCTCTGACAGTGACTCTGATAGATTTCCCATAGACCAAAATGATAATGTGTTATGTCTCACGGTTAGTAAGTCTGCAAGAGACCGGCTCATTTAATCATCACAGTATCAGTATTGTGACAAGATGTGACCTGAGAGTATAAAGGTGTCATGCTCCATCTTAACTCTGATCACTTGAATCATGACATTCTTTTTGAAGCATTCTCCTCAGTTGTAACTTAATAGTTTAGTATAAACCCAGCCTCAAATTTACCTGAGGAGTGTAATATATTATGCATAATTATTTGTTGTAATCATTATTTGTTGGATTCTTGTAATCATTATCTGTTGGATTCTTCAATACCAGACATCCTCACCAAATCTCTTAAATTAGATATTTAGTGTCTAATTGCGGGACCTGACATCAGGAAAGTTAGGGATTGAGAAAAACCCACCCTTCCCTTACTATTGAGATCCTTCCCTCTTGCTTGTTACCTTGCCTCACTTGGGCCTCTGATGAGTACCTTCCCAACAAGAGGGTTCAGCAGAGATTTACCAGGATGTTGCTGCGAATGTAAGATTTGAGTCATAAGGGGAGTCTGGATAGGCTGGGATATTTTTCACTGGAGCATAGGAGGTTGAGGGGTGTCGTTACAGAGGTTTATAAAATCATGAGAGATAAATGTAAGGTGAATGGCAGGAGTCCTTTCCCTAGAGTGGAGGATTTCAAGACTAGGGGACATATTTTTAAGGTGAGAGGAGAAAGATTTAAAAAAGACATGAAGGGCAACATTTTTACACAGTGAATGATTTGTGTATGGAAGTAGTGATGCGGGTACAATTACAACATTTAAAAGACATTTAGATAAATACATGAATAAGATATTTAGATAAATACATGAATAAGAAATGCTTGGAGGGATATGGGACAAGTGCAAGCAGGTGGGACTAGTTTATCTTGGGAATATGGTTGGCATAGCCTGGTTGGACCGAAGGTTTGATTCTCATGATGTGTGACTCTATTACTCTATAACAACAACTACCTTTTTCCCAGTGGTGCTGCTGAGCAATGAAGATGTACCAACATCTGATTGGCTGGCGCTGCAGTAGCTGGGAATTCCATCTCCACCAGGGTCCTTGATTAAGGAGAAGGTTTTACCATTTCCTAGTTAGATGCCTGATTAGATTTCCCAAAATGAGATGGTGCAGCTTCTTGCCAACTGACCAACCGATGGGCATGACCCCTCTCAACTTCAGTGAATTTTGTCCAGCAAGTGTAAGTGCTTACTCATCACTTATTGTGCAACAGGCCTCAGGTCACCGGGGTAAAGATTTTAAAACTAAGCATTTTTGGCTCACTTCATATTGGCTGCTGCAGTTAATTTATAGAACAACTTTATAAACTTCCTGCATTATTTGATCAGAAGTACTGAAAGATCTGTTGACACTCTTACATCCAATTTCAATGAAAATCACTAGAAAATGCTGAAGGCCCAATTGGGAATTTATGTTAAACTCAGTTTTACAATTTGCGTTATTTTAGTGGTTTGTTCCTTTTTTGAGTTGATCTGAAGTGTTCATACAGGCAAGAAACTTTTTACAAACTGAAGAATTAAACACTCTAATAAAAATAATGTATTGCGGATGCCAGAAATTTGAAATAAAGGACAGAAAGTGTTGAAATATAAAAAGAAACCGAGTTAACATTTTAAGTCTGAAAAGAGTCATATTGGACTCAAAATGTTAACTCTGTTTCTCTCTCTTCAGATGTAGCTAGACCTATTGAATTCCATGAGCATTTTCTGTTTTTATTTTTGAAGAACTAAATTGGCTGAAATCATCAGGGTGTTAATCCGCCCAAAAAAATCCTGTGTTTTGTAAAATACATAAAGAGCAAAATGAAACTAGTTTGCCATGTAGCTTGTAATGAGCTTTTGAACCGTTTATAATTTTTCTAATATGAGAAGTAGGCGTGGTGGAACTTCAAGAATATATACAATGCCACTGTTACCTTGATTTGGAGATGCCAGTGTTGGACTGGAGCGTACAAAGTTAAAAATCACACAACACCAGGTTATAGTCCAACAGGTTTAAGTGGAAACACACTAGCTCTCAGAGCACTGCTCCTTCACCACCTGATGAAGGAGCGTCGCTCCGAAAGCTAGTGTGCTTCCAATTAAATCTGTTGGACTATAACCTGGTGTTGTGTGATTTTTAACTGTCACCTTTGGCTCATTTACTGTTCAACAAGTTTATTCAGCATTTGAAACCAGTGTAGGATCATTCTATTGCTGTGGATGGTGTATTGAAATAAAAAGGAAGGTTTTCTTCCTTGTACCTTATCTATTAGAACTCAAAGGTATTACGACACCTTTGAAAATATGGAAAGCGTTCTTAAAGAAGTCATTGGTGTAGCCTGACATTCATGAAACTAAAATACGTGTAAAGTTAAATGAGTTTAAAGTATCACATCTGTAGAATCTTTGAGGTGGAGGTAGGATACTAAGTGAGGAAGAGTGGAGGGGTTTTCTGATGTTCTGAACAATTTTTATCCCTCAGTCTCACCAAAAGAGATAACATGGTCATGATGTCATGTTATGTGTGGGTATATGCTTCCACATTTTGCAACACTTCGAATATGTGTTATTGGCTGCAAAGCAAAAATAGGACATTCACAAGTGTTGAATGATGCTATCTAAATGCAATTTACTTTCTTTAAAAGCAGTGAAGAGGAGAGTAAAATTGGTGGAAGAGAACAAGTTGCACTTTGATGTTTTTCTTCTCTCAATGCTCAGCAGAAATACTTCAATCTAGCATTTCAATGGATCATGTCACAGAACAAGAAGGTATACAATTGTGCACATGATGGACTTAATCCTAACCATTGGCGAGCCTGTTGTTCGAAAGAGTGAGAAAATCAGAAGGTTAGTTATCACAACACGTGCACACATGCTTCACGGCAAACTGGCTCTTGACTGGCATTAATTGCAGCCTCCTTGTATGACCTGTGGTGACCTGTAGTGAGCTGAGCATTTGTGGGAAGCCTTGACTTGGAACAATTGAAGTGAGTAGCATATTTGCATTTAAGAGGAGGCTAGATAAATGCATGAGGGAGAAAGGAATAGAAAGAAATGTTGATCGGGTGAGATGAAGAGGCCTTGGTGTGCTTGTGGAAGATAAACATCATCATAGACCTGATGGGCTGAATCTGTTTTTGTGCTGTCGAATCAATGGCCTCGATATTTGGGGATGGGGAAGGGGTAGGAAGGGAAGGTGAACTTAACAGAAAATGAAGAAATGTTTGATTCCTGGGGACTCATCTGAATTTGTTTGATTTTGTTTACTGGGTAGCAGCCAGCCTGATTGAAAGGGCACAACCAAGGAATGGAGAGGAAAAAGGAGGCTTTAGGGTAGGGTAAACACTGTGGAAGGCTGGGGAGGCTAGTGGGTTGTGTGGGTTGGGTAAGCATAAGATTGCTAGACAGGACTAACATTGAAACACTAGAGTAGGAGTAAGGCCATTAACCCCTTGAGCTTGTTCTGTCTTTCATTCAGATCATGAATGATTTTGCTTTGCCTTTATTTTGTAATAACTTTGGTTAAAAAATCTAACTCTTCTAACAGGTTAACAATAAAAATAAACTATCAATCTCAAATTTAACATTAACAGTTTACAAGCATCAATTGCCATTTGTGGAAGGGAGTTCAACACTTCTATTATCCTTTCTGTGTATACGTATTTCTTATCTTTACCTGGCTTTAAGGTTTTAGTCTCCAGCTCCTCAACATCTCAGGGAGAAGAAATAATCTTTCACTCTCTACCTTAGTGACTCCCCTTAAAAACGTGAAAACTTTGATCAAATCACCCTTAACTCTCCGCACAGCAAAACAACCCAGGTTTGTACAATTTCTCCTCTTTATTGGAGTCAACATATACTTCTTGTAAATCTATGTTTACTTTCACCAGGGCCAATATAATCTTCTACAACAATGGTCTGACCAGATTGCTGATGACTCTGTAAAATATGGCAGAATCCTCCAAGCCTCAGGGTAGGCATTGAAGGAAGCAAGAAGCCTGGAAAATGAGGTGATTTGTTGTCAGGACCATTACTCAATATCTTCCCAACTGATCTTTGGAGGAGTATGGACTTCGGGTTCATCCTCTTTGCTGTATTTTTCCATCTATTTCAGTCCCTCATTAGTTAATTCACTATCACCAACGTCTAGAACTTTCATGATATCTGCCTCTTCCATTTCATCAAAGCCCCCAGCTATCTTTACCAGGCCAAAGATCTTCTGTCCTATTTCACAAGCGTTCTCTTTGATTTTGAAATCACAAAAATTGTTTGCTCATTCTGACCAAATATTCCTCCACACATCAATTATACAGGGTTAGCCTCACTCTCACTGATAATGCCAATGACAGTCTTAGCCTTGGAAGAATGCCAATTTTCCCCGATATAGGGGTTATCAGTTTCCTGGATCAGCTTGGTAAATGTCTTCCTCAGATAGTAAGCCTTGGATGTTGCTGCTACTCCATAGTCCATTGACTGCATAAGGGAAGTGGTGTTAGGAGAGGTGACCAGTTCCTTGCAGAGACCAACAAGGGTTGCTGGGCAAGAAAGTGAATTATCCAGCAGCAGAAGTATCTCTACTCAAGAACCTCTCATTACAGAATGAATATCCTCAAATCAATCAACAAACTAGTTGCAGTCATCCAGGCTGATTTGACAGATTGCCATTTTAGAGGAAGGTGGGCCTTCAAACAGTTCTTCAAGGTCCTTGGGCTTTCTAAGTGGTACACCATCACTGGCTTTCAATTTGTCATCTCCTGCAGTGTTCCTCCCAACAGCAAGATGCAACGATTTTTGGCCACCTTAAATCCTGATGCAGTCTTCTCCTCAAGCATAATCTACATCCTAGAAGGCATTCTTTCCCATAACCACCTTCTTTAATCACTTTCTACAGGAACCTAGGAAATCTTCTACAGCTCCAGGTTCAGCTTGTGCTGCTTCACCAGTCATCTTAAAATGATACAGCACAGCTCGCTTCTTAAAGTACTGAAACCAGCCACATCTGGCCTGGAAAGGTTTCAGCCTAGGATAATTTGATTTCTTTTTCAAGTCTACAGACAGCCTTGCAGCTTTCTCCAGTATCAACCTTCAGGGGAAATGGTACATTGCTTTGATTGTGTCGTTCAATCCAAGATGCTAGCATCTTCCAAATTTTCCATTCCTCAGGATCCGCATGAAATAGTTCAGTTACATGTTAATGGAGTTCTATCTTTGCTGCATCACTTTAAACTTATATTAGCATTACATTGAATTGAATGGAAAGTCAAATCAGTGAGATTCAAAGCTTTTGGACATCTCCCCACAGTCAAATCTAGAGAGCATATTGAACTTAATCCTCAATGAATTGATTTCTTGTGGTTCACAGTCATAATCTCTTTGCTTTCATGGTTAGAGTGCTGAGGATCCATTGGCTAAAATGCCTTGAATGGACAGGAACCTGCCCAGGAATGCTGAGTTATGACACACATTCATTCCTCTGTGCTACTGGGACTTTAGTAAAAGCTACAATATTATGAATTAGAAGCACACTATTGGAATATTGTGTGTTAAATTAACAAATGTATTGTGGGGAAACTGCCATAAATCAGAATCATGGTAGTCAAAGACTATCTGTATTGAAATGTCCAAGCTGCATTTGCATAGCTGAAGAAGGATGTGCTGTACATGGGGCAAGCAAGTTGTGTCAAGCAAATCTTGGTTACTGCTGTACTACGATCCCAGGAATGATGATTCTCCAAGTGGACGTATTGCTAAAGGGCTGAGGCACATGACCTCTGTGAGACAGTAAAGCTATTGTGTTGGTTGAAGAGCCGTGTCACCTGCACAAGACAATGATATCAATCTAGAGTATAAGGCATTAGCTTTGGTGGATGGCTTCACGTGGTTTCACTTATTCTTATTTGGCAAGAAATTCACCATTGATGCAGGTCAGAAACCACTAGAAATGATCTGTCATACACCACAAAGCTGTGAATTGTCTTTTTGCAGCACCTACCTTTCAGGGTGCAAGGATATGATTTTGAAATGAGCAGGTTATCCAGCCTCCACCAAGACCAAAATGTTCCTCTTGATCTACATGTTGATGCTATTGTTTATGAAGTTGAAGATGTTCTCAAAGTTGATGTGTTACATTTTGGACTGATCTAGTCTGAACAGTTGCAATTGGTGACTGCTTTTCACACAGAAGTGCAAAAAAAAATCATTTACCAGGGATGGCTTGACAATATGAAGCGAAGATTTAGTCATTGTGATCATACAGGAACAATTTTGGTATATCACAATGGTGAAACAGTCCTGACACCAAAAGCATTACATCAGGATATCCATGTTACACCAAGGGCTCATGGGAATTAAACACACAAGACAGTTAGCACATGGAAGTGTGCTGGCCTGGCCAGAGGTGAATCAGGATATTCAATGACTCATGAATCAATGTGAGGCATGCCAAGTGTATCAACCCCAGCAACACAGGAAATCTCTATGTCCACACAATGTACTCCTGACTGCTATTTTCCTAATGTATTCATAGTACATGGGAAAAGCTACACCTTTGTGACAGATTACTTCTCCAAATCTCCTATTGTTCATTGACTTAGCCAGATGACATTGCTGACCTGATGACCACTTTGTTCAGTTTATTTGGCACCCCAGGATAGAGCATGTTTGATGATGAACTGCATTTCACTAGCAAACTATTTCAAGACAGGTCTATTGGGTGAGAAGTGTCCTACATCACACTACTATCCATTCACCACATTCAAATGGTCCAGCTGAGTATATGG
This sequence comes from Chiloscyllium punctatum, assembly GCF_047496795.1. Taxonomy (NCBI): domain Eukaryota; kingdom Metazoa; phylum Chordata; class Chondrichthyes; order Orectolobiformes; family Hemiscylliidae; genus Chiloscyllium; species Chiloscyllium punctatum. The sequence continues at coordinate 31,569,328 of NC_092765.1, forward strand.
TGCATGCTATCAAATTATTGATCATCATGTGTTGAGTAACAACGCAAAATGCTCACATTGCATTACTGCGTTTTCATGCGACATCACTGGAGAAGGGATTACCATCACCAGCACAACTTACGCCCTGGAGGCAGGTATAAATGACCTTGCCGAGAAACCAATTGTATAACCATTCTGAAACACAGGACATTCTTCTTCAAAGATAGAGGAGAATAAAAGAGGTGCATATTGAGTGAGCAGGTAGAGAATAACCAAAACTGAGCTCAGGGCAGAGAGTTCAAGGTAGATATACAAGCGTTTGGAAACCAGCAAATGATTGCAAAATATGCTGCCAGGCAGAACATACAAAATTGTCATCGATCATGATGCTATATAAGGAAGGAACAGGAGCCACCTTAGATCAATGTACAACACTCCAATCAAACACAAAAAGTGTGAGACGTAAACTCTGATGCTGATAATTGTGTGGTCGCTGTTAATAAAAGTGATCAGCAGCAAGACAATCAAGTTGTCAAAGAAGCACAACAAAGAGAAATGCATACCTCTCCAGATAGGTATACCATCGCCAGATTAGGACGAGTCATCAAACATTTAAAGCATTACATTGAAGTTTGAATTATTAATCTTGTAAACAGTGTTTTAACTGTTCACGTAACTATCAAATGCCGATGTGCAACCATGCATGTCTGTTTAGGATGATTGGGAAGACAACAAAACCAAACAGAGGATAACAAAGAGAGAAATAAGGAAGGAGAGGATCAAATATGAAGGTAGGCTATCCAGTAATATTAGAAATGATAGTAAAAGTTTCCTTCAATACATAAGAAACAAACGAGAGGCAAAAGTAGATATTGAGCCACTCCAAATTGATGCAGGACGGCTAATGCTGGGAGATCAGGAAATAGCTGAAGAGCTTAATAAGTACTTTGTGTCAGTCTTCACAATGGAAGACATGAGTAATATCCCAACAATTAAGGAGATTCAGGGGGCAGAGTTGAGTATGGTAGCCATTACAAAAGAGAAAATGCTAGAAAAGCTAAAAGGTCTAAAAATTGATACATCTCCTGGCCCTGATGGGCTACATCCTAGAGTTCTGAGGGAAGTGGCTGAGGAAATAGTAGAGGCGTTGGTTGTGATCTTTCAAAAGTCACTGGAGTCAGGGAAAGTCCCAGATGATTAGAAAATTGCTGTTATAACACCCTTATTCAAGAAAGGATCAAGATAAAAGATGGAAAATTATACGCCGATTAGCCTAACCTCGGTTGTAAGTAAAATTCTAGAATCCATCATTAAGGATGAAATTTCTAAATTCTTGGAAGTGTAGGGTCAGATTAGAACAAGTCAGCGTGGATTTAGTAAGGGAAGGTCATGCCTGACAAACCTGTTAGAATTCTTTGAAGAGGTAACAAATAGGTTAGACCAGGGAAACCCAGTGGATGTTATCTATCTAGACTTCCAAAAGGCCTTTGATAAGGTGCCTCATGGGAGGCTGCTGAGTAAGGTGAGGGCCCATGGTGTTTGAGGTGAGCTACTGGCATGGATTGAGAATTGGCTGTCTGACAGAAGGCAGAGAGTTGAGGTAAAAGGTTCTTGTTTGAAATGGCAGCTGGTGACAAGCGGTGTCCCGCAGGGTTCAGTGTTGGGGCCGCAGCTGTTCACTTTATATATTAATGATCTGGATGAAGGGACTGGGGGCATTCTGGCGAAATTTGCCGACAATACAAAGTTAGGCGGACAGACAGGTAGTACCGAGGAGGTGGGGAGGCTGCAGAAAGATTTAGACAGTGTAGGAGAGTGGTCCAGGAAATGGTTGATGAAATTCAATGTGAGCAAATACGAGCTCTTGCACTTTGGAAAAATGAATAGAGGCATGGGCTATTTTCTAAAACGTGAGAAAATTCGTAAAGCCAAAGTACAAAGGGATCTGGGAGTGCTAGTCCAAGATTCTCTAAAGGTTGACTTGCAGGTTAAGTCCGTGATTAAAAAAGAGAATGTAACGTTGTTATTTATCTCGAGAGGGTTGCAATATAAAAGCAATGACGTGCTTCTGAGACTTTATAAAGCTCTAGTTAGACCCCAGTTAGAATACTGTGTCCAATTCTGAGCCCACACCTCAGGAAGGACATACTGGCACTGGAGCGTGTCCAGCCGAGATTCACACGGATGATCCCTGAAATGGTAGGCCTAACATACGATGATCGGCTGACAATCCTGGGATTGTATTTATTAGAGTTTACAAGGGTGAGAGGAGATCTAATAGAAACTTACGAGATAATGCATGGCTGAGAAAGGGTGGACGCTGGGAAGTTGTTTCTGTTAGGCAGGGAGACTAAGACCCGTGGGCACAGCCTTAGAATTAAAGGGGGTCAATTTAGAATGGAAATGAGCAGACTTTTCTTCAGCCAGAGAGTGATGGGCCTGTGGAATTCATTGTCACGGAGCACAGTGGAAGCCGGGATGTTAAATGTCTTCAAGGCAGAGATTGATAAATTCTTAATCTCACAAGGAATTAAGGGCTACCGGGAGGTATGGGTAAGAGGAGTTGAAATGCCCATCAGCCATGATTAAATGGCAGAGTGGACTCGATGAACAGTATGGCCTTACTTCCACTCCTATGTCTTATGGTCTTATGATTTATTTTAATCTTTGGAAAAGGATGATGTGTTATGACCCACCGTTAGTATGTCAGAATATCATTGATAAACATGCTCATGATATCATAGCATAAGACCTGAAGGTATAAAGGTGTTGAACACCATCTCAATGCAGGCCACTTGAAGCATACAATGCTAAGCTTTGTAACCAAAAAGCTTAATGTTAGTCCAGATCATGAGGTGCATGTGAATGTAATATGTACTATATTAGTAAGCTATAATAAATGCTTGTTAGATCTTTCAATACCACTTAAGCCATTAACTAATTATGATACAGAGAGATAACATAAACATGCTGTATTGGGTAAACATACATTGCTAGACGCAAAATGAACATAATTCATTGCCAACATCATTTACAGGCTCTTTTGCATATCTAAGGAAGAAAACTGCTGTGTGAGAGTTGGATTATTTGAAATCCTTCATCAATAGACTGGATCAAATTTTCAAAACATTCTAAAACAACACAGTCTTTTCCCTGGGGTGGGGGAGTCCAGAACTAGATGGCATAGGTTTAGGGTGAGAGGGGATAGATGTAAAAGAGCCCTAGTGGGCAACCTTTTCACGTAGAGGGTGGTACGTGTGTGGAATGAGCTGCCAGAGGAAGTGGTGGAGGCTGGCACAATTGCAACATTTAAGAGGCATTTGGATGGGTATTTGAATAGGAAGGGTTTGAAGGGATATGGGCTGGGTGGTGGCAGGTGGGATTAGATTGGGTTGGGATATCTTGGAAGGGTTGGACCGAAGTGTCTGTTTCCATGCTGTACGTCTCTATGACTCTATGACTCTATGACTCCATGACTGGTAAATAATATGAAAACATATCCATTCCAAACAGAAAGGCATGGGGTGAGATAATTTTTTTACCAGCTGAACAGTTCCAATCAGACTGGAAAAACAACATTCATATGTGGAAACTGAAACTCTCCCAATCCAGCCAGTTGACAACCCTGTTGGGTGATGGCCATATCAGTCAGGCTGGCCGCTCCTCTATTAATCACCATCTCGTGTGCTACAGTCTCATGTAAAGACTCCCAACTATACCCCAAATAATCATCCAAAAGTCAAGTCATTGTAAAGTTGCCGGAACTTTGAAAATGTTAAGGTTTGCCACAATTCTGTCCCTCCTCTAAAACTCTAAAGCCTCTTGAGAACACATATTCTCTTCAGCAATGGAAAAATTCCCTAAATCCAGTTTGCATCTTATTTCAAAATGCAGCCCCGTGAGCTCGGAAAAAAATAATATTGAAAGTTGTGCCTCCATAGCAACAAACTAGGACTGTCCTGTAAAAGTGAGATTTGTAATTGACATAATAGACAAATGGCATCACAAAGTATTTCTAATCCTTACTTTCCTTCCATGTTAACCAAGCACATTACTCGAGGGATCAATACAATGTTGGTGCAGTTTTGTCCTCAGTCGTCAACAGTTTTGATAAATGTGTTTTCGGTAAACTATCAAATGAAAGCTTTTTGTTTTAAATTTGCTTGTTAGATCCAAACATAGAATTTTACCACCAGGATAGGTGATTTTTAAAACAGTGTATGAGCAACAACACAGTATTTTGAGGACAGACTGCTCTGAAGGGTGACTGGCCCTATGCTTTGCCATTGTTATGTTGTTTGTGTTGTTAATGATGCAGCTCTGGCATTCTGTCTGCTTATTGTGTGCTGGCCATCTGCTGTATATGGCTGGGGTCTTTCACATTTGCGCTCCAGGGTCTGAGCGTGAAAATGGATCACTGGGGCATGATCTGGAGCATTTGACAGCCACAAGGGCTTGGCGGGGATTCTGGGACTGTGGCCAAAGCAGCCGAGAGCATGTAATTTGCAGCTGATTTATGAAGTTCCAAATTAAAAGAACTACCTGTAATTTGAAGGCACATGTTGTTTCATTCTGTTCCTTCCTGCAAGTCCAAGAAAAAACAAAGATACTTCAGATGTGTGTGGACTATAACTTACAATGATGGAAACTGGTTCAAAAAATCACACTTGCATAGGTTATTAATTCTACCTTCTATTATTAGATAGAAGACAATAGGTGGACAATGGTGCATTTGAAGGCCACAGTTTCAAAGTAAAGTTCTAATAATGTTATATTATTTATCAGAGTTATTTATAAATGCTATAGAAACTCCTTGACTGAAGTACGGGAAAATAATTTTGGTCATTGATTTGTTACAAAGCACCAAATGCTGATTAGTTAAAATAAGATGAATTTGTTGATTTCTGAATAACTGAACTGATTGAAGCATTTAAAGTTCCATGGTATTGCCTAAGAAGTGGTATAGCAAGTTCTCTTTCGATCACAGATTGCCAGTTAATCAGCTAGTCAGGTCAGACCACATATCCAAAAGTGAGGCAGAGCTGGAATGCTAAACAGTCAAGGATCTTGGATGAAAGTAGAAATTCTTTTTGAATCGTTTTTTTGCCTGAAAGCTGGGTGGCAGTCTTTAACTTAAATATTTTCCCTATTTACTACAGCGCATTGATCTACTGGTTTGAGACAGTGAGCACTGACTGTACATTGTGCAGACCTCAGTGCCTGACTGTGTTAATATGGGATAATGGAAATTAATTAATGAAAATTGCACAAGGAAAGGAGTGAAACATCCACTTTCCAACTTGCAAATGTTGTGCAGTAATTTTAGAAAGTTTTGTGCAAATGTTTGACCTCTCTAGACAGGAGTCTAGGACAGGTCACAGCATTGATCAACCTTGTTGTCCTCTGGCCCATGTTACCAACGAGCAAAGTTTCATACTAGGAACTGAGCCTTGCAAGATTTGTCCTTTTTAATCTAACTGACAGTAACAAGGGCAGAATAAGAGTCAATTAGTTTATTTCTGCGCTTGGCTGCTTGTATAAATAAAAATTTAGTCCAACACATGGCTTTAGGAACAGTCAAAAGAGTATGTTAATTATCACTTCCTCTCAGTTCCTCTTATTGTGGCTTTGCAAGTTGTAGCAATTGCACAGATTCAAAGAAGGAACTTTGTGACGTCAGTGCATTTGTAACATTAGTGGCATGATGCCAGTACTGTCATCTCTGTTTGAGTGGGTGGTTTCTATTTTCAAACAGGATGGCCAATAATAACAGAATAGACAGACAGGATTGCTGTGACTCGAATGGTTTCGACAAGCAGCCCACCCAACTGGAGAAGAATGGTAGTTTTAGAAAAAAGGTCAGCTTGGGTTTCCTTCATGAACTGTCATCCCATAACTGATCCTGAACTTTATCACTGCTGATTCTTGGTGGGTGAATAGAGTCATACAGCCATACAGCATGGAAACATTACCTTCAGTCCAACCATTCCACGTGGACCATGTTCCCAAACTAAACTAGTCCCACTTGCCTGCGTTTGGCCCATATTCTATCAAACATTTCCTCTTCCTGTACTTATCCAAACTTTTTTTAAACATTGTAACTGTACCTGTATTCACCACATTCTTTGGCAGTTCATTCCACACATGAATCATCCTTTGTGTAAAACGTTTGCCTCTTGTGTTCTTTTAAAATCTTGCCCCTCTCATCTTAAAAAAAGGCTCCCTAGTTTGAACTCCCCCACCTTAGGGAAAAGACCTTTTTTATTCACCTTGTCTATGCCTCTCAGGATTTTATAACCCTCAACATGGTCACCCATCAACCCCCTATGCTCCTGTGAAAAAAGTACCAACCTTTCTTGTTTATTTTTATATCTCAAACCCTCCATTCTTGGTGATATCCTAGTAAATACTTTCTGAATCTGCTCCAGTTTAATAATATCCTTCCTATAACAGGGTGACCAGAACTGCACATAGTATCCAGTACATGCCTCACCAATGTCCTGTACAATCTTAACATGATGTCCTAACTCCTATATTCAAAGATCTGAGCAATGAAGGCAAGCATGCTAAACACCTTATTCATCACCCTGTCTGTCTGTGAGATAAATTTCAAAGAATTATGCTCAAGTTCTTTCTGTTCGACAACACTACCAGGGCCCTTCCATGAAGTCCTGCCCTTGTTTGTATTACCAAAATGTAATACTTCACGTTTATCCAAATTAAACTCCATCTGACACCACTTTAGCTCATTGACCCAATTGATAAAGATCTCTTTGTAATTTTTGATAACTTTCTTCACTGTGCACAATGCCACCAATTTTGGTGTCATCTTCAAACTTACTAGCCATGCCTCCCTTATTCACATCCAAATCATTTATATAAATGACAAACAACAGTGGACCCAGTATCAGTCCTTGTGGAACACCACTGGTCACAGGCCTCCAGCCTGAAAAACAACCCTCCACCACCACCCTCTGTCTCTCGCTGTTAAGTTAATTTTGTATCCAATTGGCAAGCTCACTCTGAATCACAGTCAAAACATATGGTGCTGGAAAAGCATAGCCGGTCAGGCAGCATCCGAATTGCAGGAGAGTCGTCATTTTGAGTGTAAGCTCTTCATCAGGAATGATGAAGATTCACATTCCTGATGAAGAGCTCTTGCTTGAAACGTTGACTCTCCTGCTCCTCGGATGCTCCCTGACAGGCAGTGCTTTTCCAGCACCACACTTTTTGACTCTGACCTCCGGCATCTGCAGTCCTCACTTTCTCCTCACACTGAATCCCGTGTGATCCAACTTTACTAATTAGTCTACCATGCAGAACCATGACAAAGGCTTTACTAAAGTCCATGTAAACAATGTCTACCGTGCTGCTGCGATCAACCTTTTTGTTTAGAGTTACAAATTTTGTTAGCTGAAGCAGTGAAAATAATCACAAGTGTTTGTTAAAAAAATAAACTGCAAGTAAATATGAACAATGTGTTCAGATGAACTCTTCTTGTGTTTTTTCCAGTTATTTATAGCTTAAAGCTCTCACATTACTTGGGACAACAGCTAGCTGCAGAGAACAACATTGGACAGTCGTAAGGCCTCTTCTGGAATACTGTGTCCAGTTCTGGTCACCCAGTTATAGAAAAGATATTATCAAACTGGAGAGGGTTCAGAAGAGATTTACCAGGATGTTGGCGGATATGGACGTTTTGAGTTGTTGAGAAAGGCTTGGGGCATTTTTCACTGGAACATAAGAGGTTGAGAGGTGACCTGATAGAGTTTTATAAAATAATGAGAGGTGTATTTAGAGATGATGATAGCTGCCTTTTCCCTAAAATGGAGGCTTTCAAGATAAGGAGTCACATTTTTAAGGTGCGAGGAGAGAAAATAGTAACTGGACTAGGTGGGAGTGAGGTTTACAAGGGGGGGATATTAGAAATCCTGCAGAGTGTGAAAATAGATAAGTCCCCTGGGCTGGATGTGATTAATCCTAAAATCCTCTGGGAAGCCAGGGAGGAGATTGCCGAGCCTTTGGCCTTGATCTTTAAATCATCATTGTCTACAGGAATAGTGCCAGAAGACTGGAGGATAGCAAATGTGGTTCTCCTGTTCAAGAAGGGGATTAGAGACAACCCTGGTAATTATAGACCAGTGAGCCTTACTTCAGTTGTTGGTAAAGTGTTGGAAAAGATTATAAGAGATAGGATTTATAATCATCTAGAAGAGAATAATCTGATTAGGGATAGTCAGCACGGTTTTGTGAAAGGTAGGTCATGCCTCACAAACCTTATTGAGGTCTTTAAGATGGTGACCAAACAGGTAGATGAGAATAAACCAGTTGATGTGGTGTGTATGGATTTCAGCAAGGCATTCTATAAGGTTCCCCACAGTAGGCTATTGTACAAAATGCATAGGAATGGGATTGTGGGAGATACAGCAGTTTGGATCAGTAATTGGCTTGCTGAAAGAAGACAGAGGGTGGTAGTTGATGGGAAATGTTCATCCTGGAGTCCAGTTACCTGTGGTGTACCGCAAGGGTCGGTGTTGGGTCCACTGCTGTTCGTCATTCTTATAAATGACCTGAATGAGGGCGTAGAAGGGTGGGTTAGCAAATTTGCAGATGACACTAAGGTCGGTGGTGTTGTGGATAGTGACGAAGGATGTTGTAGGTTACAGAGAGACATAGACAAGCTGCAGAGCTGGGCTGAGAGGTGGCAAATGGAGTTTAATGTGGACAAGTGTGAGGTGATTCACTTTGGTTGGAGTAACTGGAATGCAAAGTACTGGGCTAATGGTAAGATTCTTGGTTGTGTAGATGAGCAGAGAGATCTCGGTGTCCAGGTACACAGATCTTTGAAAGTTGCCACCCAGGTTGACAGGGTTGTTAAGAAGGCATACAGTGTTTTAGCTTTTATTAATAGAGGGATCGAGTTCTGGAAGCATGAGGTTATGCTACAGCTGTCCAAAACGCTGGTGCGGCCACACTTGGAGTATTGTGTACAGTTCTGGTCACCGCATTCTAAGAAGGATGTGGAAGCTTTGGAAAGGGTGCAGAGGAGATTTACTAGGATGTTGCCTGGTATGGAGAGAAGGTCTTAGGAGGAAAGTCTGAGGGCCTTGAGGCTGTTTTCGTGAGAGAAAAGAAGGTTGAGAGGTGACTTAATAGAAACATATAAGATAATCAGAGGGTTAGATAGGGTGGACAGGGAGAGCCTTTTTCCAAGTATGGTGACGGTGAGCACGAGGGGGCAAAGCTTTAACTTGAGGAGTGATAGATAAAGGACAGATTTCAGAGGTAGTTTCTTTACTCAGAGAATGTTAAGGGTATGGAATGCTTTGCCTTGCAGCGGCAGTAGATTCGCCAACTTTAAGTACATTTAAGTCGTCATTGGACAAGCATATGGACGTACATGGAATAGTGTATGTTAGATGGACTTCAGATTGGTATGACAGGTCGGTGAAACATCGAGGGCTGAAGGGCCTGTACTGCGCTGTAATGTTCTATGTTCTATTAAAAAAGACATAAGGGGCAAATTTTTTCACAGACGGTGGCTCACATGTGGAATGAACTTTCTGAGGAAGTGATGGATGCCAATACGTTTATAACTTTTAAAAGACATTTCAATGGATACATGAAAAAGAAAGGTTTGGAGGGATATGGGTCAGAACCAGACAGATGGGATTAGTTTAGTTTGAGATTATGTTCAGCATGGACTGGTTGGACTGAAGAGTTTGTTTTTGTGCTTAATGACTCTATGACTTTGTTTATGACTCATCACAGTTACTCAAAATCTGTGAATGTTCTGTAAGATATTGTTTGACAACATTCTGTTATATTCAGTAACCTCTCTCCCATCATTTTCCCTCAAATGAAACTGTGTAGGATGTTAGTGAATCAGGAATACTGTGTGCAGTTCCGGTCACCCTGCTATAGGAAGGATATTACTAAACTGGAGAGAGTTCAAAATAGGTTGACTAGGATGTTGCTGGGAATGAAGAGTTTGAGTTATAAAAATAGGCAGGATAGGCTGGGACTTTTTTCACTGGAGCGTAGGAGGTTGAGGAGTGACCTTATAGAGATTTATAAAATTATGAGGGATGTAGAAAATGTGAATTGCAAAAGTCTTTTCCTGAAGGTGGGGAGTTCAAAACAAGGGGGCATGTTTTTAAGGAGAGAGGGGAAAAATTTAAAAAGGACTTGAGGGGCAATTTTTTCACACAGAGGCTGGCAGGTGTGTTGAATGACCTGCCAGAGGAAATGGTGGATGCAGGTACAGATACACTGTTTAAAAGAATTTAGATAAGTACATGAATAGGAGAGGTTTGGAGGGATATGGGCCAAATGCATGGAGATGAGACTAGTTTAGTTTGGGAACATGGTTGGTGTAGAGTAATTGGACTGTAGGGTCTGTTTCCATGCTGTATGACTCTATAAAAACAGAAAACTCACACCAAATCAAACCTCACACCCATTTTGTATGTATTGATTCTGTTCAAGAACAAACACGCAGTGAATTATGATGATCTTGAATGTGGTAACTGAAATTGTGGTGGAAGCAGATGCAATGGTGACTTTTGGGTATATAGCTGAAGAGGGATGATTTATAGGTCTGTGACAATTAGACCTGAAAGTGAGACTAATTTCACAACTCTTTGAAAGAGTAATGCAATGGCATGATGGGTTGAATGGCCTCCTGTGGTATGATTCTATGACATGTCACCATCGTCCATTATGTAATCAATTTGGCTTGCAGTGCTATGACTAGTGAGCTGTTATTTGCATCTATCAAAACCTTAATTTGCAACAAACGTAATTAAGCTGAAATGTGGACTGAATCCTTGGAATAAGGAATTTACAATTTGTGGAGATTGCAATTAAAGGAAATGTTAAGTAATAATACTAAAAGATTGTCATTTAAATTGTGTGGAAGTAACAGAAACATTCTGTTATTCCCTGTGCTAATCTATGAAGTTGACTGCAGTTAAATAATTGTTGAGATGTCATATCTGCTATCATCACAGAACATGTGAGTTATCCAGCACTTCACTGTTAATTTTATTTTCCATCTTCAATACTCGAAAGCATTTCTCTCTTACTTTATTGTCTGCTGATGCACAAAGCCATCTGCTGCATGCAAAAGCAAGGAAGACTAAAGTTGAGACATGGGAGGGAATTTTGTACATCAGACTTTTCAGTGTGTGGGCAATGCTACAGCTTCATATTTCATAGCTGGATGTATGGATAAGCTCAAAAATCATCAATTACACAACCAGAGTTTCTCATGGGATTCCTGATACTATAGATGGCTGCGAGAAGGTAGCAACAAGTGTTAAGGAGAAAAACAGGAAAGTCCTGAAGAATGTTTTAAGAAGTGGCAGTTCAAGAGAAAAGCAGCGCTAATTTCAGAATGACTAAGTACACCAGCCAGTGGGAGATAACAACCATCATTCTTAAAAGCAGCTTTAACAGTATTATAAGATGGTGAGATCAAACCATGTGCTTTGAATCTATCAACTGTTTAACATATATATTCCACATGCTGTGGAAAAAAAGATAGTTTTTTATCTGTTTGCAGACTTGGGAAGAAATGCATCTTCGGAGGGTAAGAAAGGTGGAAGCTGGATGACCTTTCTCAGCTTGAGAATCCAAGCTAATAAACGATTAAAACCTTCACATTTCTGGGTTAAATCTTAAAATAAAACTGTAGATTTCAATAATGACATATTTGGGCTGTACTGTGTACAGTCACTTGCTTTTTGACAGAAACCATTTAGTTTTGTCCTTGCGAAGGTTGGGGAGGGGACGTGAGGCATAGGGAGTCTAAAACTCATTTATAGACTCAGGCCATTGTCCCAGTAAACGGAGGTGGGACTACAACCTGGGCATTCATCAACCTGTGTTTGTAGCAAGAGGTGATGGCTCTGATTGCACACTGTGGATATAGCATGAGAGCTGGGGGGCAGAGGGGAGGTACTGCTGGCAGGAAGCAAAATTGGAACATAAGTTAATTTCATGATCCTGGGAGAATCCACCCTCATTTGTAAGGGTTTTACTGAATGGTCATTTAGAGTTTGGCCAGGAAACATAGGAAAGAAGAAATATTGGGATTGTTCAAAGTAAACGATAAAGAGGTCTTTAAAGAGATAAAATTATCTCTGCTTTTCTTTTTTGTTTTTTTTTTCTCTTTCCTTCTTCTATTTTCTTTACAGTTCCGATCTAAAGTGCTCAATGAACCTCTAATATAAATCCAACATGACCTAAAATGTACATAGATTAATTGAAATTGTACTTTGCAGATCCTGCCAATCTGTTTCATTGGGAGAAATTGCAACTACAAAGGGAAAGGAATGATATGCTATCTCCCAGGTGCTGGGGTCAAGGATACCTTGGAGTGGATACAAGGCATTTGGGGTGGGAGGGTTTGAAGTAAGAAAGCAGGGGAAGGGGAGCTTAAACAGGGAAACCGTAGAGAGAGAAACATCAGAATTGGAGATAAGTGATAGGTGGAGAATTCATGGCACAGTGTAAAATAATATGAACAGGACTAAGGATGTTAAAAACCTTTGTCTTGTTGCACAATAAGGTGGATAAATTAGTCACACAAATAGATATAAATGATTACAACATAGTTGGGATTATGGAGATATGGCTGCTGGATGACCAGGGATGGGAACTGAATATCCAGGGGTATTCAGTCTTTAGGAAGGGCAGACAAAGAGGAAAAGGAGGTGGGGCAGCATTGCTAGTTAAAGAGTAAATAATGCAAAAGTAAGGAAAGAAATTAGCTGTGATGAAGTGGAATTTGTATGGGGAGAGCTGAAAAACACCAAGGGCAAACAAAACATTGGTGGGAGCTGTACATAGACTCCCGAACTGTTGGGATGATGTTGGGAATGGCATTAAACAGGAAATCAGGAACAGATATAACAAAGGAACACCTGTAATTATGGGTAATTTTAATCTGCATTAAGAATGAACAAATCAAAGTAGCAACTTCACAGCAGAGGAGGAATTCCTGGAATGTGTGTGAGATGATTTCCTGGATTAATATGTTGAGGATATGTCACTCTAGACTGGGTATTATGTAATGAGGAATGAATAATTGGCAATCTTGCAGTGTGAGGCTCCCTTGGGATGAGTGACCATAATATGAAAGAATTCTTTAATAAGATGACGAATAACTAACTGATTATGAGACCAAGGTCGTGAATCTAAATAGAGGAAACAATATGAGGCATAATCTGGCTATGATAAATCGGGGAGCCTTACTTAAAAGAATGGTGGTGGATAGGCAGTATCAAACATTTAAAGAGAGCATAGAACATAGAACATAGAAAAATACAGTGCAGTACAGGCCCTTTGGCCCTCGATGTTGCGCCGGTCCAAGCCCACCTAACCTACACTAGCCCACTATCCTCCATATGCCTATCCAATGCCCGTTTAAATGCCCATAAAGAGGGAGAGTCCACCACTGCTACTGGCAGGGCATTCCATGAACTCACGACTTGCTGAGTAAAGAATCTACCCCTAACATCTGTCCTATACCTACCACCCCTTAATTTAAAGCTATGCCCCCTCATAATAGCTGACTCCATACGTGGAAAAAGGTTCTCATGGTCAACCCTATCTAAACCCCTAATCATCTTGTGCACCTCTATCAAGTCACCCCTAAACCTTCTTTTCTCCAATGAAAACAGCCCCAAGTGCCTCAGCCTTTCCTCATGCGATCTTCCTACCATACCAGGCAACATCCTGGCAAATCTCCTCTGCACCCGTTCCAGTGCCTCCACATCCTTCCTATAGTATGGCGACCAAAACTGCACACAATACTCCAGATGCGGCCGCACCAGAGTATTACACAACTGCAACATGACCTCAGGACTCCGGAACTCAATTCCTCTACCAATAAAAGCCAGTACGCCATATGCCTTCTTCACAGCACTATTTACCTGGGCTTACATGGAGATACTGCAACAATTGTTCATTCTTCTCTAGCACAGAAATAAAATGGGAAAGGTGGTTCTGTTGTGTCTAACAAGGGAAATTAGAGATAATATTAGTTTCAAGGAAGGGACATACAAATTGGCCAGAAAGAGCAGCAGACCTGAGATTTGTGGGCATTTTAGATTTCAGCAAAAAAGGACAAAAGGATTGATTCAGAGAAGAATAATAGAAAATAGATGAGAAAGGAATTAGTGAAGACAAATGTCGGTCCCTTTCAGTCGCAAAACAGGAAGTTATAATGCGGAACAAAAAGATGGCAAACCAATTCAACACCTATTTTTGTTCTGTCTTCACAAAGGATGACACAAATAGCATCTCAAAAATGTCAAGTCTGTTGAACGTATAATTTATTGAGTGACAGAAACTGAAGGATATCAATATCAGTAGGGAAACATTGTTGGGGAAATTGGTGTGATTAAAGACCAAGAGATCCCCAGGCCTTGACAACGTATATCCCAGAGTACTCATGGAAGTGCCCTAGAAATAATGGGTGCATTGGTGGTCGTTTATCAAGATTTTATAAATTCTGAAACAGGTCTTATGGATTGAAGGATAGCTAATGTAACCTCACTATTTGAAAAAAGAGGTAGAAAGAAAATAGGGAATGATAGATGAGTTAGCCAGGGAATAGTAGTAGAAGTGCATCATAATTGACTAAAAAGCAGAGGACTTGGAAACAGTGACTGGATTGGACGGAGTCAGCATGGATTTACAAAACAGAAACCATGCTCAAAAAAATCTACTGGAATTTTTTGAGAATGTAAGTAGTCGAGTTGTTCAGGGGAAATCGGTGGATGTGGTTTACATGACTTTCAGATGGCATGTGATAAGATCCCACATAAGAGATTTTAGCATTTAACATTGAAGTGCATGAGATTCGGGGTAGTGTGTTGAGATGGATAGAGAACTGGCTGGCAGACAGGAAACAAAGAGTAGGATTAAATGGATCATTTTCTGAGTGGGAATCAGTGACTGGCAGGACACTGCAGGAATCAGTGCTTGGATGCCAGCTTTCACATTACATATTCATAATCAAGATGAGGGAACTAACTCAACGTAATATTTCCAAATTTGCAGAATACACAAAGCTGGGTAGGAGGGTGAACTATGAGGAGGATGTAGAGATGCTTCAGTGTGATTTGGACAAGTTGCGTGAGTGGGCAAATGCATGACAAATGCAGTATAATGTGGATAAATGTGATATTATCCACTTTGACAGCAAATCAGGAAGGCAGATTATTCTCTAATTGGCAATAGATTCAGAAACAGGGAGGTGCAACAAGGGTGTCTTTGTACACAGTCACTGAAAGTAAGTATGCAGGAGTGAAGGAGGCACATTATATATAGGCCTTCATATTCTGAGGACTCAAGGACAGCAGCAGGGATGTCTTGCTGTAATCATACAGGGCCTTTGTGAGAACACACCTAGAATATTGTGTGCAGTTTGAGGAAGAATGATATAGCAATGAATGGAGTGCAACAAAGGTTTACCAGACTACTCCCTGAGATAGCAGACTGATGGATGAGGAGTGACTGACTTGTTCGGTCTATTGTCATTGGAGTTTAAAAGAATTAATGGGAAGGTGGAATTTCACAGAAACCTATAAAATTTGGACAAGGCAAAATAGAGTAAATGGAGAAAAGATATTCTTGATGGCCACAGAATCCCGAACCAGGAGTCCCAGTCTAAGGATACAGGGTAAACCATTTAGGACTGTGATGAGGGGAAATTTCTTTATCCAGGGAGTGGTGAACTTGAGGAATTTTCTGACACCAAAAGTGATTGAGACCAAAATTTTGAATGCTTTCAAGAAATAACTAGATATAGTTCTTACAATAAAAGGGATTAAAGGGTATGGGGCAAAAATGGGAACAGGGTAGGATGACCACCCTCCTACCCAGAATTGTGTCATCTGCAAATTTGGAAATATTACATTCCTGATGAAAGGTTTATGCATGAAATATTGACTCTCCTGTTCCTCAGATGCTGCCTGACCAGCTGTGCTTTTCCAGCGCCACACTTTTCGACTCTGAACTCCATCATCTGCAGTCCTCGCTTTCTCACAGAGTAGGATGATCAGGCATGAATTTGAACAGAATTTGAATCCACATCTGCCTCTGAGATCTTTGTCTTTAGTCATCACACAGGTAATCCAATGGAGGATGGGAAAAATTTCTGGCTGTACCAGGCTGCTCCTTTTTTGAGGTATTTTTAGGTGTTTGAGGTGATTTCCTCGAATTCCAGGAGCAGCAATTAGTTTTATATGCTGTTGCATTATTTTAGAACTTTGGAGAAAAAAAAAGTCAAAACAATGGTAGTTTTAAAAGGGAGGGGAACAGATAATAGGCAGCACATGGTCAGGTCAGTACGGAAGAGAGAGAGAGAAATAAACCCACACTGCTAACTGATACAGCAGTGAACCTGCACATTTACTGCCTTTGATGTTGAATTCATGTATCGCTGGACATTGGAGTACGTCTAGGAAAACTTAACAAACAGTGAAATTCACAACTGATCTTGGAGACTAGAGTTGGAGGATTTGAGCTATAGGGAGAGGTTGAATAGGCTGGGGCTGTTTTCCCTGGAGCATTGGAGGCTGAGGGGCGACCTTATAGAGTTTTATAAAATCATGAGAGGCACGGATAAGATAAATAGACAAAGTCTTTTCCCTGCGGTGGGAGAGTCCAGAATTAAAGGGCATAGGTTTAGGGTGAGTGGGGAAAGACATAAAAGAGACCTAAGGGGCAACTTTTTCACACAGAGGGCGGTACGTGTATGAGCTGCCAGAGGAAGTGGTAGAGGCTGGTACAATTGCAACATTTAAAAGGCATTTGGACATGTATATGAATAGGAAGGGATTGGAGGGATATGGGCCGGGTGCTGGCAAGTGGGACTAGATTGGGTTGGGATATCTGGTCAGCATGGACGAGTTGGACTGAAGTGTCTGTTTCCATGCTGTACATCTCTATGACTCTAACCTAAAGATGTTCAGTTCAGGATATTGAATGACAGAGGAGGATCAAAGGGCCGAATACCTTAGTTTTGTTCCTATTTTCACTGTTTCTATTGTTAAAAGGCACAATATTAGATCTCAGTATAGAGGGTTTTGTTTGCAATTTTAACTTGATGTGGGAAAGCAAAAAACGGATAGGCTTGATTCAAATGCTAGTTCCTACTTTACCTAATATTATCTTGCATTGATTTAAGTGGAAAGTAAAATTGGGTGGACTTTTAATTAAAGGAGAGCATTCAACCCTATTCATTTCCTATCTGGTTTTTCAGGGTAAAATTGTCCACTAGACTCGAGACTTAAAGTCAAATGCACTGGTAATGTTGTCTGCCCCTCTCAGAGAAGGCAAGCTGCAGTAGGGGCACTCGCTGTTCACCAATTACATGAAGATGAGGAATCTTCATCCCAACCTCAGATATATTGACGAGGTCAAGAATGGGGGTTTTTGGTAAGTGGATCCTGGACACTTCCATTGAAAAAATTTTACCTTTGCTTAGTTGTGAATGAGACTTTAGTGCAATTCATTTTTCATTTCCATTCATAAATGAGGCAGCAATATCCAGAATGGTGACCACATACTCCTTTTCAAACAACAAGCTTGTGTTCCTGAACATTCCACCTTTAGGTTGCCATGTGATGACGAGAGACAAAGACCACAGGCAGATGTGGATTCAAATCTGTGTAGAAAGATAGAACCTTATACTGTACAAAGTGGATGATGCTTTTTCCTGCTGATTATGAATGGGATTGTGCTGATCACTTGTTGAATACTAGACTATCGCCTAGTGTAGATTACTTTTTGAGTGATACATAATACATTCTGAGTGACCTACATTCAGCACATAATAAGTCAAGCATGTAATTCGTGCATCAAATATCCTGAAGGATTTTGTTTAAATAATTTGAAGTCTGAAAAACTACTCTAACAACTACAACAGGAAGAAGATGGTAATTTAATTTAACCCTTTAGGTTTTTCTGGCAACACACTTCCAAATATGTTAATTGCCTACGTACAAAGATTGCAGCAAAAATCCAATGTGGGGCCACTGTTCATGATTTATTGTGTTAAACAAATTAAAATGTTGACTTTCTCTGATTCGCTAATTAGGAACAGGAGCTGAAAGCATCCTTAATCAGCGATTAGTGATCAGCAAATGTTTATGATTGACAGGCCTTTGTATGGAGCCCTGGATTCTCCCATAGCTTTAAACATTTTTGTGCAGTTGGATTTCAATCCTGGTTTGACTATATATTATATGTTGTTATCATTTCTGGGGAATTCCCTAAACCAAAGGAACCAAATTTACCCAACAGCTCCCAAATGAAAAAAACGATCAAATAATAAGTGTATGTTTTATTTCAATGCAAATCAGAATCAAAGTAAATTAAACATGCCTTAACAGTCAAATTGCAGTTGATATGAATGTTAAGTTGCTTAAAGAACAGCAGATACAACAAAGCCTCCTCACAAGGAGTTCACAATACATTTATAATCTGATTTATTGATTTCTTTAATGTCATGTGTACTTAATGTAAAATACAGTGAAAAGTGTGTACCATCGCATTACATAGGCACCATTTGCATTAACTTAGAATAATTTTTTTTAAAAACTTTAAGACAGTCCAACTTTTCTTTCTCTGCTGTTATAGCCCTGCACTGGTCTTCCCAGCCCACACCATGTCCCTGCCAGATTTCCACTCCGGGCTTCCCAGTCCACACCATGTCCCTGCCAGATTTCCACTTCGAGCTTCCCAGCCCACACCATGCCCCTGCCAGAGTCCCACTGCGGGCTTCCCAGTCCACACCATGTCCCTGCCAGATTTCCACTCCGGGCTTCCCAGCCCACACCATCCCCCTGCCAGAGTCCTGTTCTGGGCTTCCCAGCCCTTCTTCTGACCTGCTTCAAACTAGGGTCCCAAGCTTCTCATTCCAATCGGGAGGACTTTCCAGTGTTTATAAATCTTTTCAATCCATTCTGGCTCTGATGCACATGGCTTATTCTCATCTTTTACTGACTCTCTCCTCCCACAGCCCATACCTCAGTTGCAAAGAGGGAGGTAAAAACAATGACTGCAGATCCTGTATTCCTGATGAAGGGCTTTTAGAGTCATAGAGCATGGAAACAGACCCTTCGGTCCAACCCGTCCATGCCGACCAGATATCCCAACCCAATCTAGTCCCACCTGCCAGCACCTGGCCCAAATCTCTCCAAACCCTTCCTATTCATATACCCATCCAAATGCCTTTTAAATGTTACGATTGTACTAGCCTCCACCACATCTTCTGGCAGCTCATTCCATACACATACCACCCTCTGCGTGAAAAAGTTGTCCCTTAGGTCTCTTTTATATCTTTCTCCTCTCACCCTAAACCTACGCTCTCTAGTTCTGGACTCTCTGACCCCAGGGAAAAGACTTTGCCTATTTATCCTATCCATGCCCCTCATAATTTTGTAAATCTCTGTAAGGTCACCCCTCAGCCTCCGACGCTCCAGGGAAAACAGCCCCAGCATGTTCAGCCTCTCCCTGTAGTTCAGATCCTCCAACCCTGGCAACATCCTTGTAAATCTTTTCTGAACCCTTTCAAGTTTCACAACATCTTTCCGATAGGAAGGAGACCAGAATTGCATGCAATATTCCAACAGTGGCCTAACCAATGTCCTGTACAGCCGCAACATGACCTCCCAACTCCTGTACTCAATACTCTGACCAATAAAGGAAAGCATACCAAACGCCATCGGCACTATCCTATCTACCTGTGACTCCACTTTCAAGGAGTTATGAACCTGCACTCCAAGGTCTCTTTGTTCAGCAACACTCCATAGGACCTTACCATTAAGTGTATAAGTCCTGCTAAGATTTTCCTGCTCCTGGGATGCTGCCTGAACTGCTGTGCTTTACCAGCACCACTCTACTCCAGACTCAGTTACAAAGACACTGCTCCTGAGCGTGGAGACACTAATGTGGTGGATGGTCACATGTGTCCCACCCTTCACTGGGTTTCAGCCATTCAGTTATTCTGAGCAGAATTCAATCTCTTTCCTTCTATAATTAATAAATTTTTTTGTAGGGAGCAGTGTTTGTGTAAATAGGATTCCATTTGTGCAATATTTCACACAGTAGCGCATTTTTTTTCTGGAACCTTCTCAATTCTCAACATCTTCCTTCGCAACGTCTCCCTGTTCTTATGTCTGATACATGGCCTTTCTATTAACTTCCTTTTTTTGGAATTGATTACTTTACAATGCATAAAAATATTAAAACTCATTTTGTAAAAATGATTATGGAGTCAGCAAACATTTTAAAGGCATTGCAATTTAACTTATTGCTATTGCTTTGGGTCAAAGGTCGTCAGGTATGCACTTTCTCAGGGTGAATATATCAGCGAGTATTAATTCTGCTTCTCTTAGTTTTAGATGACAAGAACATGTCAGAAGTTGATTATTGAGCAGTTGGAATGATTGGTTGTTTCAAAATTGGCTTCAATTGCTTTCTTTCACTCTATCTTTACAAATTCCTACTTAAAGTAGCCTTTATCCTGTAAACCATTATGAAAAGAATGAGTTCATATTTTGATTCACATTGAGCACAAAGAGAAAAAAAAACATTGGCTATGCCAAATTCTGATTTACTTCTTATAAACACTGTTCCTTATGGAATAAACAAATAACATAGGACCACTTTAAGAAAAGGCTGAATAACTGGTCACTAATTTGACCAGACCACTAACTCATGGTGCCTTGTAATAGGAATTGTGTTGATGTGCTTGCTTTTACCACAATAGTAGGAGTACTTCAAAATATTCAACTAATTGTAAATGCCAACTCGAGAATGTGACGAGATGCTGTGTAATTGAAAATTATTTATTTTAAATATTAATATTTTGAAGATTCTCTTGCTTGAGACTGAAGTTTTGGATTAGTTATATTGTTTTTTTGTTAAAGAACTGAGAAGACTCGATTGTAACAAGAACCATATTGGTGTTCAGGCAACATGGAAAAAATATTGACTCGAGCTCTTCATTATGATCTCCCTGCATGCATTCCTCTCTTGTTTGCATTCACAAAGAGCTGGAAGGGCCAAAGGCAACATGATACTTTTGTTGGACCAATTTAGTATTCAGTTTGGCTTTCATTCCAAGTTTTCTTTTTTCCCTTTTATATCCACTAAGGACTGTGCACATATTGCACATACAGCCTCCCCATAAGGGCAGAATGATTGGCCTTGTTTAATCTGCTCTCACCACTGTTCCAATCATGATGCCAAAATTGCCAGTAGGCTTTCCACTTGATCTGTGAAAAAGTGCCAGATTTCTTGTAGCTACTGGCTGTGCGACACCTCTTTGTCAGAAATTTGGCAGAGCCTTTCATTTTATTATCATGATGATTACTTTTTTACTGAGAAACTCTGTAAAGAATACTGGAGGTATTTTAATGATGCTAACGTGAGAAGTTCTATTTCTTTCAATCCAGTGCTGTGTGAAAAGAAACTGCATTTCCTACCAACTGACTATCTTTAACCTTAATGTGGATGTGTGAATCGATAGTAGTATCACAACTATTATCGGGCTTTTTGTAGGATATGCTTCTTGGAGAATAACTAAAATCAAAGCTGAATATTCTGATAATGTTGATGGTGCTATAGATCCTTCTGCATCTCAAATATCCAACCACACACATGCATTAAAGAGTCTGCATGTACACACACACACACACACACACACACAATGAACTTCAAAAACATCAAATAATCCCTCTAACAACATTGTCCCCTAATAACCCCATACCATAAATTCTTACATTACAAGGAAGTCAATTGCTGTTTAATCACTGTGTAATCTTACTTTCTTGAAGAAAGTACATGATATTCTCCCTATTAATAAGAATTTTCAAGCATTCATCTGGAAAAAGAAACCATGTTTTATTGAGAATATTGAATATTGTGGATACTGGAAATCTGAGTTTATATAAATCATAAATACTCAGATCAGATGGGATCTGCGGACAGAGAAACAGGGAATTAAGATCAAATATTAATTACTTCTTATTTTGTTGGGTTTTTGCGCTCTAACTCTCTTTAGTCTTCCAAAGTACTGCCACCTGCATTGCTGTATATTTTCTATCCGATTTACTGAAAACACTCAGCTGTTGTCCTGGGGTGGCACGGTGGCACAGTGGTTAGCACAGCTGCCTCACAGCACCAGAGACCCGGGTCCAATTCCCGCCTCAGGCAACTCTCTGTGTGGAGTTTGCACATTCTCTGTGTCCACATTCTCTGTGTCTGTGTGGGTTTGCTCAGGTTTCTTCCCACAGTCCAAAGATGTGCAGGTTAGGTAAATTGGCCATGTTAAATTTTTATCCATAGTGTTAGGTGTAGGGGAACGGGTTTGGGTGGGTTACTGGTCAGTGTGGACTCACTACTGAATCTTTAAACTAAAAAAAAAATCAATTTTTGTGTCATACTTATGCAATATAGTTTTGGAATGACTGTGTGTAGCAAAATTAATCATTTTGATTTAAGGGTAGCCTTTGTATGAACTTTTAAGATTCTATAATCATGTACGGTTTATGAAGCTAAACACTAACTGCATTCTCAGAAGAATGTTGTAGCTTAATTTTTAATATATTTTGTTGTACTGCTTCTTCAGTTTGTTTGTAGATAGGTGTCCAAGGGACTGTCATTTCAATTCAAGCCCAAAACATCACTTGGCTTTGCTCAGAGATAGCTTAGTTTGCCAGGTTTTATTTCATTCAAGCCATTATTTAAATTCCGTTTGGGTTCGGTCTGAAAGTATTTACTTGCCTGTGAAATCAGCGAGCCTGTCTGGAACCTTCAAAACGAGGTGCCAAACGCCACTGAATCGAGTCAGTGAGCATTGATAACTTCTGTGGTTGCTGAGAACAAAGAAATCAATTATGTGAGAAATGTTAGTTGCATCATAATATAGCATTATGTTGCAGACTATTTAATGATATAGCATTGGGAGTTGACTATATGGCCATTTGCGCTGGCTGTTATTGTGGGGTAAATTGAACAGCTATTTTCCACAAGTAGTCTCTATCAATGAGGAACCATTGCCAGCATTCATATGCTTCATGTCATGCTCACACATTTAGCACTGTTGCAAGTCTCACGTGTGTATTTCATGAAGCTTGCACACACAACAACATATCATGCAGACATACTACATGACACTCACTGACACAGTTCCCTCCCTCTTGCAGAAAAGCTAGGCAACAGAATCAAAATTCTTTGTCCAAAGGCTGGATAGAAAGAGTTGAGGTTGCAGCCTCCCTTTCTCTTCCATTCCATCTGTTTTGTTCTCCCACCTCCTCATCATGCTCCTGCTTTTCAACTTCTCACCTGATGGCTGGTGGCCCAAGTTCTTTTCCTCACGATCTTGGCTTGTGCTGTATGCACATGGCCACCAGTGGTTTTGGAATTGGCTTCAGACAGCAGAATTGATGCTTCAACTGTCAAAGGTTTGCTACATCATGTCGCAACAAGGCTGTCACTATGCTTGCTGTGCACGTGTTGTAGGGTGGTGAATTGGAGTCATAAATCAGTGTCAACAAATAATCATTTTACCCAGTCATCAAATTTTTTGTTTTGGGTCTTAGCCAAAATTCAGGGTAAAGGTTTTATATATTTGTCTTGGCTTTAAGAAAACTCACCTTTAAGGACTTCATGTGGAATGCATATACAATGTTCTGACTGTTCCAACCAGAGATTCTACTGTGGGTTTGAAGCTGTAAACACAGGTATCAATCAGTTTGCTCTAATCTCTGCTTCATAACCTATAAATGAATCAGTAAGTCAGTATGATTGACCCAAGGTAAATGCGAATATACTTCCCTAAGTTTCAACTTATACAAAATAAAATATGCCCAAACACATAAAAAACCATGACTAAACCTACGAATATAAAACTTTCAGTGTACAATGATTCACCAATTCCATATGAAGTATCCATAGTGCTGGAGTGTAAGTACAATCAATTCACTTTGATGTCACAGATATTCTATATCATAGATATAGCTGGACCGGCAATTGCAGGTATTCCAGAAGGCTGTGACTTTGTACTAGTGACAATCCATGGAAACAGTCAGGCATACATGGTATTACAAACTGCAGTAGACTCTGCAAGTAGCATTGCAGAACTAAAGATGAAAGGCAATAAACTTTGTTCTAAATAAGTGGAGTTAGAATCACAGCTTTTTGGATGTTGAGACAAAAGTGGAAGTTCTAGAGGTAAACGCTGAACATCTAGCTCGGACCTTGAGAATATCATGTGAGATTATGCAGTGTTTTGGATAATCCTTCACTTGGCTTACAAAGGTGAATGAAGTGCGGATAGATAAAGAAAGAAAGCAGGATGAACTACAAGCACAATATCACTACTTCAATGAAATTTTCACTGGTTTATAGGAAAATCTAGAGCAACACATGTGTAAAACTGATCATTACCTTTAGATGAAAAATTGCACTTGTCATTCCGCATTTTAAGAAGGCGAAAGAGGAAAACCGGGGAATTACAGACCTATTAGCCAAACGCTTATGGAGGGGAAATTGTTGGAGTCTATAATCAAGGATGGGGTTACTGAATGCCTTGAAAATTTTCAGTTAATCAGGGATAGCCAGCGTGGATTCATAACAAATAGATCATGCCTGACAAACCAAATAGATGATTTTGAAATAGTGTCTCAGCTCATGAATGGGAAATGTGTACGGATGTTGTTTATATGAACTTTCAGAAGGCATTTGGTAAAGTCCCACATTAAAGATTATTAACTAAGGTAAAAGCCCACAGAATTGAGGGTAAATTACTGACATGGCTGGGAAATTGGTTGAGTGGCAGACAACAGAAAGTAGAGATAATGAATAGTTACTCAAATTGGTAGGATATGACCAGTGGTATATTGCATGGAGTACTATGAGCAAACCTCGGCACCACATATTAGGAAAGATGTATTGGCCATGGAACGAGAACAATGTAGATTTACAAGAATTATACTCAAACTTTGTGTGTTATGTTATGAGGAATAATTAGGCAAATTAACTCTGTTTTCTCTAGAATTGAGAAGATTAAGGAGTGATCGAAGCCTTCAAGGGCTTAATAGAAAAAGACAAGGTAGACAGGAATAACCAATTTCCACTGGTTGGAGATACTGGAACAAGGGGATGTTTAAAAAATTCATTTGTGGGATGTAGGCATTACTGGCTAGGCCAGCATTTATTGCCTATTCTTAATTGCCCTTAGGGCAGTTAAGGCATAGTCTGAGAATTAGGGCTAGACCATTCAGGAGAGATGTTAAGAAATATTTCTACACACAAAGGGTGGTAGATTCTAAAAACTCTCCTCCAGAAATGACATTGGATGCTGGATTAGTTGTTCATTTTAAATCTGCAATAGATTTTTTTTTGTGAAGCAAAGTTATTAAGGGATATGGACCAAAGGCAATATATGGAGTTAGGCCACAGATCTGCCATAATCTCATTGAAAGGTAGGACAGACTGGAGGGGCTGAATAACTTCCAGCGTTCCTATGATCATCCTTAGCAGGAGCAGCTACTGAACCATTAGTTTGAGCTCAAAGAAATGCTGGATAAAATGAGTTGAGAGTGTGGCACTGGAAAAGCACAGCAGGTCAGGCAGCACACACTCTGGACTCTGATCTGCAGCATCTGTAGTCCTCACTTTCTCCTCCTGGATAAAATGACAGATCTGAAAAAAAAGGTGGAGATGCACAGCACACATTGTAAGAAGATGCAAATCATTTCTGAGACAATAATTGCCAATGATGATGCTCTAGTGAAAGAAATTGAGCAAGACATTGATGAAATCAAACATCTACTGAAGACAATATGGAAAAGAACCAGACTTTAAAAAAAGAAAGAAAGTGGAAAGATGAGACAGTTATTAAAGCAGTTATGGAGGAGGTGCTAAAACTTGGATAGCAGGTGCTAAAACTTGGATAGAAGTAGACAAATCCAGGGTGTGAAACCACATGCTTCAATATGAGTTGAAAGCTCTTAAACAATAAAGCAGTAAATGTCAATTCAAAACACTTGAAATATCTTGAAGAACAAGATCAGTCAGTGGCTAATTGGGAATGAAACTTGGCTATAGTGCATCATAATTATAAGAAAAAGACTACTTTCTGTGACAGAAAAACTTGACAATGCAAACAAATGGTAGACAATATCACTGATCACCGTGGAAAGAAATGATAGCTCAAGGCAAAGTCACCATCATAAGATCTGGATATATCAGCAAATCACCTTTACGTTATAGAGATTCATAGGCTCAATTGTCATTGTAAATCACCAAATGTTTCTTTTGGAAATGAGGTGGTCTCTATCTTGCCTTCAAACAACTTCACATTTAAAGCTTCCATATGCAGCCTGTATACAATATTGTGACTCTGCCTGGAAGATAGTTTGCTTTGGGCTTGGAAGTTACATGGATAAAAATCAGGATAAAGTGAGGACTGCAGATACTGGAGATCAGAGTCAAGAGTGCGGTGCTGGAAAAGCACAGCAGATCCGGCAGCATCCCAGGAGCAGGAAAATCGAGAAATGTCGATTCTCCTGCTCCTCGGATGCTGCCTGACCTGCTGTGCTTTTCCAGATAAAAAATCAGTTTGTTTGCTGCAATGTTTGCTTCATAATTTATCATGCGTTTTCATGTTTGAAATAAGCTTACCTATAGAATTAAGTGATTAATTATTAGTTCATTATCATTACTATAACAGAAGGCAGTATGACTGGTACCAGGATCCTGGGCATTAACAAGACAAGCTGCCACTTGTCACATACCAGCTGCATTTAGAGGGAGCAGAATTCCTTTTGGTTCCAGTCCGAAGCAGAATTGGCCAAGCAATGGCATCTCACATCATTGGAAGTCAGGCCCTTTGTAATTCCTTGTGTTTGCTCCATACTTTTGTTCTTAGCAAGATGGAATTAAATAAAGTTACATCTGTTTTAAATAGAGAGTGCCACTGATCTTTTATTGGAACAGTGGTCTGCAAACTGAGGATTTGCTAATATCTAGGTAACGATCTAGGAGGGAGCAGATGAATAAAAGTTCATAGCTATAGTCATCCTCGCAGCCTCTGCAAATGTGCTCCTTACTCTGACCTCGGAGTTGAACCCATATATTGGCCTGACATCAATCAGGGCATTGATCAACTAATTAAAAACTGAGGATGCTGGAAATTTGAAACAAACATTGAGAATATTGGAGAAACTGAGCAGATCTGGCAGCATATATGGAGAAAGCAGCAGAATTCATGTTTTAAATCCGGTATGACTCAACTTCACAACTCCTTGAACAGACCAACGATTCCAATTGTGTGAAACATGTGAATTTATTCAATCTCAACAATCAAGAGAACTTGTCTTTCCTCATCATGTTCCTTCTGAGCTGTGGTGCAAGATTGCAACTGATATTTTCCAGGTCCAAGGACATGATTATGCTCTGGTAACTGACCATTTCCTCAAATTCCCTTTTGTTTGAGAAATGTAAGATAACTCTAGCGCAGTGACTGTTGGCAGATTAAATGTCATAGTATTGAAGCGGGAGTTGACACGGGGCATACAGACACAAGATGTTTGCTGAGCCATAAGTTGGTCACTTAGCACACAAAATGGCCGCTGAGCCATTACATGGAAAAGTACAGTGAAGCATACACAGAAACTGCCTGACGCCAACAGGATACCTGCACAATAGACGCAGAGCGTAGATAAGTAGTTTAAGATGGGTGGGGGAAAGAATACACATCATTAATGTCTACTGCCTGCCGAAGTGCCTGAGTCCAGCCACCAACTTCAATAGAAATGTTAACTACCTGAGACTGCTTGTACACAAGTGTTAATACTTTAGATTTGCAGTAATTTGCAGAATGATCACAACCAATTACTTCAGCAATGGACTTCTGCGTAGCTGCTGAAACTGACAATAACTCAGTAACATTCCTCTGAAACTGACAATGACTCTGTAATGCTTTCTGTAAACAAACCATGCTGCACAAACAAAGGCTCAATATTTGGACCACTATACTGTGCAATGTATAAAATATCGTGACATGTGCTCCGAGGGTGAGAGGAGACTCACAGCTGACAGCCATGCTGCCGGACATCTCTCTCTCTCTCCCCGGAGCTCTGGTTTCTTTTCTACAATAAACTCTGTCATTGAATCCTAATTCTGACTCCCAGACTGGTGATTTTCCCCACAATAGTATGGTCATTGTAACTCAACAGATTGTGTTTGATAATGGTTAGTAGTAACACTATTCTGCCATTTCAAGTAATGCAGGAGATAGAGTGTTCAACATATTACCTCCTCTCCTCACTACCTTCAGATTAATGGTCTGAAAGAATGGTATGAAAGAATATGCTGTTACTTTCATAAAATCAATGATCATTAAAAATAAAGAGACTTTCTAGGATTTTCAGAGAGCTATGTTAAATCTACTTATTGTTTCTTGAGGGAAATGTTCTCCCTTGCAGACAGTTCTCTTGTTCAATATCAGCGGGAAACTGGAAGATTGGGAAAGCTTTAAAGGTCAACAGAAAACCACAAAAACAACTATAAAGAAAAGTAAGATAGATTATGAGAATCGACTAGCTCAGAATATAAAGACAGATAACAAAAGTTTCCATAAAAATATAACATGAAAAAGAATGGCTGAAGTAAACATTGGTTCTTTAGAGGATGACAAGGAGGTTTAGTAATGGAATATGAGGAAATAGCCGAGGCATTGAATTGTAATTTTGTGTCGGTCCTCACAGTGGAGGACACGAAAAACATGCCAGTAATTGACAAAGACACGAAGGTAAGAGAGGACCTGGAAACAAACATTATCACAAAAGAGATAGTG
Source organism: Chiloscyllium punctatum (assembly GCF_047496795.1). Classification (NCBI taxonomy): domain Eukaryota; kingdom Metazoa; phylum Chordata; class Chondrichthyes; order Orectolobiformes; family Hemiscylliidae; genus Chiloscyllium; species Chiloscyllium punctatum. The sequence continues at coordinate 31,598,195 of NC_092765.1, forward strand.
TTAGGCAAGCTAATGGAGCTAGACAAGTCTCCTGGCCCTGATGGAATGCATCCCAGGGTGCTAAAAGAGATGGCAGGAGAAATAACAAATGCACTCGTGGTAATTTTCCAAAATTCACTGGACACTGGACAGATCCAGCAGATTGGAAAACAGTAAATGTGATGCCACTATTTCAAAAAGGAGGTGGATAGAAGTTGGATAATTATAGACCAGTTAGCTTAACTTCTGTAGTGGGGCAAATGCTTGAGTCTATTAGCAAGGAAGAAATAGCAAGGCATCTCAATAGAAATTGTTCAATTGGGCAGACTCAGTCTGGATTCATGAAGAGCAGGTCATGCTTAACTAATCTACTGGATTCTATGAAGTCATTACGAGTACTGTGGACAACGGGGACTAGTAGATTTGGTGTATCTAGATTTCCAAGAGGCATTCGACAAGGTGAGGCACAAAAGGTTGCTGCATAAGATAAAGATGCACGGCAATATGGACAATGTATTAGTATGGATAGAGGATTTGCTAACATACAGGAAGCAATGAGTGGAGATAAATGAGTGCTTTTTTTGGTTGGCAATCAGTGACTAGTGGTGTGCCTCAGGGATCAGTATTGGGACTGCAATTAGTCACAATTTACACAGATGATTTGGAGTTGAGGATTAGGTGTAGTGTGCCAAAGTTTGCAGAAGACACTAAGACCAGTGGTAGATTAAAGTGTGCAGAGGACTGTGAAAGTTTGTAAAGGGACATAGATAGTTTAAGTAAATGTGCAAAGATCTGGCAACTAGGGTACAGTGTTAACAAATGTGAAGTCACCCATTTCAGTAGGTATAACAGTAAAATGGATTATTAATTGAATGGTAAAAGTGCTGCTGTGCAGATGGACCTGGGTGTCCTTGTGCATGAATCACAGAAGGTTGGTCTGCAGGTACAACAGGTAATTCAGAGGGCAAATGGAATGTTGTTCTTCAGTGTTAAAGGGATTGAGTTGAAAAGCAGGGAGGTTATGCTGCAGCTGTATAGGGTGCTGGTGAGGCCACACCTGGAGTACTACATGCAGTTTTAGTCTCCTTACTTGAGTTCGGATGTAATGGCACTAGTGGGGGTGCAAAGGAAGTTCACTAGGTTGAATCTCGAGTTGAGGGGGTTGGCATATGAGAAGAGATTGAGTAGACTGGAATTATATTCATTGGAATTTAGAAAATTGAGGGGGGATCTTATAGAAACATATAAAATTATGAAGGGAATCGATAGGATAGAAGTAGAGGGGATGGCAGGTGAAACTTGGACAATTGAGCACAGCCTCAAAATTAGGGGGAGCAGATTTTGGACTGAATTGAGAAGGAACTTCTTCACCCAGAGGGTTGTGAATCTGTGGGATGCCTCACCCAGAGAAGTAGTTGAGGCTTCCTCAGTAAATGTTTTTAAAGCTAAGATAGATCACTTTCTTTGAACTGTAAAGGAATTAAGGTTTATGGTGAGAGGGTGGGTAAGTGGAGTTGAGGGCACAAAAAGATCAGCCATGATCTTATTGAGTGGTGGAGCAGGCTCTAGGAGCCAAATGGCCTACTCCTGCTCCTAGTTCTTATGTTCTCACATTCTTGTCACCTAACCACATTTGAAAAACACATTGTTGGAAACTAGGAAGAAAATGGTATAAGAGCATGATCTTTCAGACAATTATCCCAGACTGAATCAGCACAAAACATTTGGTTCAAAACTTTTAGATAAACACATAGAAAGATACTATGTTGATGTATCTAGCCTAGGTATTATGACATTGTAATGTACAATGAAGTCCTTCGAAGAAATGGATTATATACCCAAACTGCATATCATCAACCATCTATCACATTGGATAATGCCTTTCCAGTTAACAACCACACATCTACAATGAAAATAACACTCAATAATCCACAACAACAGATCACAGTTTGAAGCTATACTGCCAAGTTATGATAACATCGTAAGGACCAGATCTGGTTGTGCTGTATGTCCACCAAACAGTTATCTGAATGTGAAGAGACAATATATCCATATACATCTTTATAAATGTTTTGGAAAAGAATTTCCAATCTTTAAAGGAAAATAAGGGAGGAGGGAAGTTGTATTATTGTTACTATTACTACATAGATTCTGAATCAGACAGGCCTGTACCTTTAAGGCAGTTCCGTTACATTACGACACAGATTGTTCCAGTATAAATTTTATCTGTGTAATGAAGTCAGTTTGGTGTTTTTAGTCAATCAGTTACATAATGTGCAGCTACTTCAGTCACCAGAGAACCCAGATTATGTATATTAGTCTCCAGTATTGTAACCTTGTAAATAATTACTGTTGTAAATAAACTTCAAGGTAACTGACTCAGACAGCAATCTATGTTAAAGGTTGCATGGGTCAAAATGCATAAAACCAGAAACTGTGTTATAAGTTGTCCTCATGAGTGCAAGATGAAAATATTCAGCAACGTTCAAGTTCTGTACTACCAAGTGAAAAAGAGACAAGGTCAAAGGCAAACCTTTTGGAGGTCAAAAGCAATAAATGGAACATTATGAAATGTATGCTTGTGAATTGTAGGTTTAAATGATATGAGCAAGTGCAGAGGAAAAGAAAGGAGCGAAGGAAAGAACAAAATAGAAAGTTCTATGATGGGATGGAAGACTGAAAAGGTTAACTAATAAAAGGGATGAAGGTGCAAAGTAAAAGAAGATGATCATGGAGCATGTAGAGAAATAAAAAATGGGTCTAAAGGTTTTCTGAATTGCAACAGCAAAACTATTGTCAAAGCCTGCTGATCAAAATTAGAAACTCTGGGATCTGAAATTGTGGTTCTCTGTTAGAATGATGTTAAAATGTCCTTCTATCTGTATCTACATATATCTCCATTGTATCATTTCTATATGGGAATCAATAGCTAGTCAAGTGCTCACCAGAAAGTATGAATATATATGTATTCCATGTAAGGAGTCCTGAAACTTATTTTTGTTGAAAATTACTTGTTCCCTGTAAGAAGCTTAAAAGGCCAACTTTCAAAGAGGTGTGATTCCCTGAGGGCATTCACTGATTATATTTTACTGCACAAGAATCTTGCAGAGAGAATTTTCATCTTTTACATGGTCGCAGGCATCAAGTTAAAGTGAAAGTCTGTTCTCTCTCAGTTTTCTGTCATTTCATTACATTTACATTAGTCTTTGTAGGATTTGTTTTAGTTTAAACTACAAAGTTGTGTGTTAAGTAAGGAATGATCTAAGCACTCCTAAAACACTTGGTAAAACAAAATAGAGAAGGCGATTAGATAAATTATCAGGGACTGGAAGTATTTAAACTCATGGATCATCCATCATGTGATGAACTTGTTCACACTACATAATGCCATGTGGTAAAGTTAAAAGCATATACATTCCAGGGAAATGTATAAATAGACCTTTGTGGGAACATAATTTACACAGAGATTGCAAATATTTGAATGGAAAAAGGGATATTCTTAACTTAATATAAATTGGTAGAATTTCAAGCGTATTTTGCTTCTTTTTGAACTATTTGCTTTTCTTTCTGGAGATGGATTTTATTTGTGCAGAGACCATATCCTGCAGTTATTCTGCAAATCTCTTGCGGACTTTCTCGGTTGAATTCCTCATAACACTTGGGAGATTTTGCAGGGCGACAGAATGGATATTCTGCATTGTCACCCAACATAAAGAAGAAAGGGAACCTTCAAGGAACTAACTAAATGTTGTACGACAAATCATTAATGTACAATTTAACTTGACGGTAAAAGTGATTACATGCCATGAATAATTATAAAACAGTAAGCTTCTTGCTGGAGAATTAGCTGGAAAAGCACTACCCATGATTAGAAGGAAGATATGTTGGTTTAAAAAGACAGGAGTATTAGACCATGCAATAAATAGCGTGTGTCTCTGTGATTTTTTTTTAAGACCAGGTGATCCAATTTTGTTGCATCTTCTCACATCAGTTAAAGATAACTATGCACAGACAAATTCTTAGATTTATAAAAAAGTGAGGTAAATTTCCTTTTACTCAACATTGCACATTTTGGTGAGTGGGTATTGGGGGGGAGCGGGGCACAGGAGTGTGGTTTGGTGGAGGGAACAATGATGAGATTACTGACATCAGTAAGAATGTTGTCATCCTTGGCCCAGCTATAGCATTTTTATCTTTGCGCTGGATTATACCGACCTGACTGACTCTACCTTACAATAGTGAGGCAGTTATAGAGTCATAAAGATATACAGCATGGAAACAGACCCTTCAGGCCAGCTCTACGCCTACCATATATCCTAAATTAATTTCACCCCATGTCCCAGCATTTGACTCATATCCCTCTTTCTATTCACATACCCATCTAGATGCCTTTTACGTGTTGTAATTTTACCAGCCTCCACCACTTCCTCTGGCAGCTCATTCCATACACGCACCACCCTCTGTATGAAAAAATTACCCCTTAGGTCCCTTTTAAATCTTACCCCTCTTGCTTAAACCTATGCCGTCTAGTTTTGGACTTCCCTACTCTGGGGCAAAGACCTTATCTATATATCCTATCCTGGTCCCTAATGGTTTTATAAACCTCTATAAGGTCACCCCTCAGCCTCTGATACTCCAAGGAAAATAGCTCCAGTCTATTCAGCCTCTTCCTATTCCTCCAATCCTGGCAACATCCTTATAAATCTGAACCCATTCAAGTTTAACAACATCTTTCCTACAGGAGGGAGACCAGAACTAAATGCAATATTCCAAAAGTGGCCTAACCAATGTCCTGTACAGCTGCAACATGACCTCCCAATACTCAATGCAATATTCTTCACTATTGGTGTTCTTCTTGAGGATGGAAGCGAATGAGATTAGACATATTATTGTTCTCTATTATAGTGGAAGGAAAGCAGCAAAGCTGAAAGCTTTGGAGAACAGAACCTCATTTTAATTACTTGATGATAATGCACTTACTCTTGTTTTATGCAAAGTTTTATGTTCTGGCAAAGGCAGGAATTTTGGTCTTTCTTGTTGGCCATATCAAGAGAAAGATCAGGTGCAGATTTTCGCTTGGTTTTCAAGTTAGTGCAACCTAAAGATTTCTGCCCCATTATATATGAAAGATTGAAATTATTGGTCTCCGACTATAGTAACAATCGTAACCCAGTTCCAAATTAAAATAAAGTACTGTAAAATCTCAAACACCAACTGTATTTTTAAAAATTCTGTAATGGAACATGCGTGTATCTGACTTGGCCGATATTTATTGTGCATCCCTAATTTTTCTGTGGACAGTTAAGAGTCAACCACATTGCTATGGAACTTAAAGTTACAAGTAGGCCAGACCAGGTAAGGATGATAGATTTCCTTTTCTGAAGTGCATTGATGAACCAGATGATTTTTATACGACAATTGAAGTGGTTACATTGTCATCTTTAAGGTAGCTTTATATTCCAGAATTTTTATTGGTTTTAAATATCCCTAAATATCATAGTGGGTTTCATACCCTGGTCTCCAGTTCAATAGCCTGGGGCAAACAAACCAGAAATTGCTGGAAAATCTCAGCAGCTCTGGCAGCATATGTGGAGAGAAATCAGAGTTAATGTTTTGGGTCCAGTGATGCTTCCTCAGAATATTTCTCACTGGACCCAAAACATTAACTCTGATTTCTGAATCTCTCCTTTTCTCTTTGATTTGCAGCTTCTGCAGTTCTTGCGGTTTTCACAATAACCTGGGGTTCTGAATTACCAGTACACCACCACCTCCCCATTCTGAAATCAATTGAGCAGTTCAGCTATAAAATCATGCTGAATACAGAGAAACAGTAAAGAGAATAAATCACAAAAATGGTTCCAGACCATCACTTGAAAGCTCTGTAACACAAAGGATTAAATAAAACCATAAGATATTTGAGCAGATGTAGGCCATTTGGCCCAAGTGCGTTTGCTCTACGATTCAATGAGATCATGGTTGATTTGATAATCCCCAACTCCACTTTCCTTCTATTTCTTGATTCTCTTGCTTACTAAAAATATGTCTTTCACTGTCCTTCTTCTCATCTGCCTATGACTTTGGCAGGAGACCGGATAATTCTGAGGAGAAATTGCATAAGCAACATGCCGATGATTTCTTCAGGGGTGCCAAAATCTTGTGCCAAGGTTACAATAACACAATCAATAATTGAACAGGACAAAATACCAAAATTCAACCCCACAGTTCCATTTTGTGAATGGTGTCCGTTTCACACTGCTCTGCTTCTATGATCAAGTTGTAAATTGGATTATGAACCTTCAACATTAAGTATGAAGTGAACTAACTGATTACCAAGTAACTACTTCAGCAAAATATGTACAACTTGAAACAAAATTCCTATTGACTGCTTGTTACAAAAATATAGCACCAATTCAAGTGCGGAGCCCATGACTGTTTAAATTCCTTCAATTTTTCAAATGAATGTTAACCCTACTCATAAAATTGATTCTTAGAAAACCAAACCTTCAACCACATCTTTTTTTTAATCGAGAAATGTGGCTGCGAAATCTCAGGATTCTAACTCGACTGCTAGACAGGAAACAGAGTGGGACACCACATTTCTGAAGATGTTGACCCCATTCTAAATCATAGGCATTGGGTCATTTCTGTAGAAGTATACCTTAGGACATAAAATGCCAAGTTTAATTTGTACAATATTTGCCCTGACATTTGTTAACTTAAAAAGTAGTTTTGCTACACCTGCATCTCTGCACTTCATCACCATGGTCTCAAAAAAAAGAGAACTGCTGGAAAGGAAAATAAATAAATTTGATAAGCCTTCATCCATTTCCCAAATTATTAGCTTATGAATTTGTTTAGTTACAGTTTCGTTGCACAGTGATTCCCCATTGTGTAGTGCACTGCCCTAGAAGATTCCTGCATCACTGTGGGTGGTACATTCTCACCTCAAGGGCATGTTTTTGGACTTCAAAGCACCTTTGGTTCATGCAAAATATAAAGGTATAGTTTTCATATGATCTTTCAAATATGTGGAGGGAGCCCATTTTGAATTGAATGTTTCATATGATTAAGGAACAAGGCTATTGAAAGTTTCTATTATTTATTAAAAACTACGGGGTCATATTTTGTCTTTGAGACAGGGCGTATTAGTATGTAGCAGTTAAACCTTTTTAGGTAGAAGCTGCTTCTTCTGTGGTAAACTATCAGTGGTTATGTAGGACATAATGCAAACAAGTAGTGATTCATGATTGTCAAAATATTTAGCCCATAATCTACTACCACTCATTTTCTTATCTACTCATATTGTAAAGCATCCTTTTCTTACAATATCAAAGCTTATTTAATGTATTCACCAAAGAAGCTCCTTTTGATGTAATCATTACTATTGTCAGTGACTTCATGCAGATTCCAAATGAAACCCTTATTGCAACCACACAGAACACTGGACCATAGTAAGTGCTTCCATGTGGTGAAGAAGTTAATCTGATTAATTTTCTAAAGCACTACAATTTGGCATAATTAACTGGAACATAATGTAATCTATCCAAGTTTTTATCACAGCTAATGACTGATCCTACCATTAGCTCATTGAATATTGGTAGAAATAGTCTTGATCTTTGATTTAATCTTTTACTGCCTTTCTGCAATTGCTCTTCAGGGATATCTTAAACAGGTGAGCTTGTGACATTTTTCTTATCTGAACTCAAAATGGTTGCATATAAAGATGATAAAGAAAATGTTGAGACTTCTCTTTCCCATAGTAATTGATTCTGCTGGAAATAAGGTGTCATTTGAATCACTCCACACTACCTGTGTGGGGCTGGGGGAATATAGCTCAGAATGCGATAGGCCGATGAAGGGGGCGGGGGGGGGGGATGATGGGAATAGGTCGGAACAAAGGGTGGAGTGGATAGTTGGGGGAGGGAGATGGATAGGTAGGACAGTTCAAGAGGGTGGTGCTGAGTTGGAAATTTTTACATGACAAGTGTGGTGCATGTATGGAATGAATTGCCAGAGGAAGTGGTGGAGGCTTGTACAATTACAACATTCAAAACCTATCTGGATGGGTACATGAATAGGAAGGGTTTAGAGGGATGTTGGCCAAATGCTGGCAAATGGGACTAGGTCAGGTTGGTGTGGGCGAGTTGGACTGAAGAGTCCACTTCCTTGCTGTTTGACTAAAGGGTGACCTGGTGATAGGATCCCCGTCTCTGTGAATTTGTTTCATACATGGCTAATGTTAATTTCAATAGATGTCCTAGGTTGCTTAAAAGAGGTGCAATCATACAACAATGAGCATCAAAGAAGAAACTAATAGGTGTGGTGAGCCTAAAGTTTGAGATGAGAATGAAATTGCATAAAGACATATGTTTAGGAGAGAAAAGAACAGGGTTTCAGAGGATGTTGGATTGGGACCTAAACGCTCATGAACCTCTGATCATTTAAGTTAGGTTTATGTTTTTCTTGATTTGTGCAGTTTTACTGTAGCCCACTAAATGCACTCACAAAGCCCTGTATAACAAGTTATGTGGAGTAATAGAAAAACAATAAAGTTAAAATCATATTCTTTCATAAATATACACTTGATTGAGAACCATTTCAATTAAGAGTTCAATTAGATAAACATTTCAAAGTCAAATCTAAATGATCTCTTATGTTGCTTTTATAATTTATTTATAATTTAAATAAATTCATAAAATGATGATTATTGTTGACATGGCATTTGCTCACTTTCATTTGAAGGCACAAATTCTCAGCTTGCTCCTGAGTTGTAGTGTTGTACAGTTAGCATCCATGACTTCAGTACAGGTAAAGTAATTTGTAACAGATATGATCAGAGAGAGTTTTTAGAAGTGAAAGCATCTCCTCCTATTTTAATTACAAAATAGCACATTATAAAAGGGATATAGAGATATTAGACAGTGTACAAAAAAAAAGAACTCTTAAAAGAATAATACCAGAACTGTGAAGTTATACTCATGAGGGAAGGCTGGAGCTCTTTTTTCTTGGAAGAAGTAGGCTAAGGAGTGCTCTAATAAACATTTTTAAAATTATAAAATATTTTGACAGCATAGATAGAAATAATGTATCCATTTATGGAAATGAGCACAACTAAAGCTCACCCCATTAGTTTAGTTAACAAAAAGTCAAATAGGAATTCATAAGAAACTTTTTTCCCCATAGAATATTTAGGATGTGAATATTGTTATCATATCAGAGTGTAAATTGTACAAATTAAGGCTCAGGCTATTGAGGTGGAAAATATTAATTGGTTGATTACTTGAGCCCAATAGAAAGAGACATTGAAGGACATTAGTAGTAGGGAGTAGAATTAGTCGTTATACATCTGTAGTGTGGAACTTTGTGGGTGAAGCTTATTGTCTGACCTCCTATCTCACCAATGAGTTGTTGGGGTTTAGTGGTGAGAATCACCCATCAGCTTTTAAATGGCAATTAGACATGACAAATGCTGGTCTGTTCATATTCCATGAAAATTTAAAACAAAGAGTTTTTTAAAGGAGATTAAATAAGCATAGTGAGAATGGAAAGATTAGAGAGTTATCCAGAGTTAGATAAGAAAGGCTGTGTGAAAGCTCCAGTGGAACAGAAGTATGTTAAGGTTAGTTGAACTGAATAGTCTGCCCTTTACTGATTATTCCACATAATTAGATATTTGAAGTTTATAACATGTTTGTTATGAGATCTGGCACAATATCAGATCCAACAAGTTGAAGTGTATTATTTTCAAAGTTAGAGTAGCCATTCACATATATCAGCTCTTTATTTGCTGGGAGGAATAGGAAGCAAGTCTGCTTGCTTATGCTCAGTTTGAAATCCATTCGCACACACTACCCAACTGAAGAATAAATGGTTCACACCAAACCAGGGAAACTTAGGTTTCTGATATACGTTGATCTCTATTAGAATCATCCATGATGTCTTCAGTAGATTTGTTGTTACCAATTCTTGTTAGTATTGACTTGGCTACTTCTAACATGTGGGGAATGACACCCACAAACATAGACAGAAGATAGGCTCCAATTTTGATGAACAGTAAATAGATATTATTTATTTATTTTACATCTCAGTTATGTGATTGTCTCTTGTAAGACATCTGGCTCAATCTAAGAGGATATTCGCATTACAGCTACTAAAACATTCTCATACAGTATTGGTGACAAACACACAACTAACAAATTTCTAGGAACTCCGATCAGCTCCTCCCAGGAACAGTCCTATATATCCTGAGGGTTCACCTCATGGTGTCAGTTAATCTTCTCTGTTCCTAACTGTCTTTCAGAACAGCAGTCAGCACTGGAAGGACCACGATTGAGGCTGTTGGAGGATCTGATCTTACCTGAGCTTCCAGAAGGCAGCCTGGAAATTCCCAGTGTGGTGTTTTCTGGCATTACCAGGCCTGTAAACTGAGCATGGTTAGAGCAGAACTGCTGTGGAAAAATTAAATAACTTGAGGGTTTCTCTTGTAGTTAATTAAAGGTAGTTCATTTCAACTGAGACTATACACTCAACGTTGTAAGAATAAAAATGTAATGTACTGAATTTAGTTGCTAGAATTACACTTGGATGAGAAGTCTGTGCAGATTCATAAGTTAAATTATTAAAATAAATATGGAGCCAACATGTGAATCTTTTTAAATGTGATGCACATATACCTGAGGATAATATAAATGACACTCTTTGCTTTCATCTTTTTCTCACTGGAGCCGATTCTTAATTTGACCATAAACTGGGCAGTGGATATGTTGGTTTTTTGCAATGATCACTGAGTTCCTGATGATACATTTTTACTAATTTTCCTACAGCCAGCATAAACCTCACCAGCATGTAAGCTATGGGGCTGAAAGAAGTATAGCATTTTATATTTGTTAGTTCTATCTAATAGACATAGTGACTGATATAACATTATTGGAGAAAAATTGGGCTGTGCCCTGACTATTTTTAAGTGCCCTGTTAATGTTATACTAACTAATTTCTAAGTAATAACATTTAAACACTTGAAAATTAATATGTCCCCAGGTGCCAACTGAAGAAAATGGTCATAAAGCAGTATAGTTTGAGTATTTCAGCTCAAAATTTAAAAAAACATATTTAAGTATGAAAATCCGTTTGTCATGTATCATTATACAATTTCTTGGTTCATGTTAAATCATGAAATATCTCATCTTCACTTGACTGTTGTCTTCATTATGACTTGTATCTATTTTCTCCACTGTGAAGACAATGGAAAAGTTTTATGCATTACTTCTGACTTACCCTCCTCATCTATGATTGTTGCACACAATATATTTCAGTAGGTCCATATTTACAAAGTGATTATAATACTGTTTCTGTTACCTTTGTTATGAGCAGAAAGCAGTTTCATGATTCCATTTTGTCAGCTTAACTAATTTTAGCTTTTTTGACTAATTTGTACCATTCTTGTTGCTATTCATTGTCCTGATGTAAATTACTTTCTTTCTGTTCATTTAAGTCCTGAATATGTTTGCATCATTCCTCAAGTAACCTGTTTTGCCTTTAAGGCATTATACATGTTTTGCAATTGACTAAATACGTAACTGAATAAATTTCACCTTTGCAGCATTGATTTAACGACCACTGTTTTTTCCCACAATTTATTCAATTCTTCAACCGAAGACAGGTTTAAAACCAAAACTTTTCTCTTTGACCCTCTTTTCTCCTTAAGTCTAATAAAGACTTCTACAATAGAATGGCATCATTCACAGTTTATTCCCAGATTGTCAATTACTTCTGGTTCATTACTCAGAACGATGTGAAATATCATGGATCCTAGAGATCTAAAACAAAAAATAAAAGTGTTGGAGTAACTCAGCAAGTCCGCAAAGAGAAAAACAAAGTTCATGTTTCAAGTCCATTCGGATTCTTCTTTGCAATTTGAAAAGGAATCATATTGTTAAATCTCTTTCTCTCTAGATACTGCCAGACCTGTTAAGTTTCTCTAAAACTTTCAACTTTAATTTGGTGTAAAGGCATTTGCTTGTGGAACTCCTTTCTATCAGAAGGATTAGATTACTTACAGTATGGAAACAGGCCCTTCGGCCCAACAAATCCACACCGACCCACAAGCCACCTATACCCCTACATTTACTCCTTCACCTAACACTATGGGCAATTTAGCATGGCCAATTCACCTAACCTGCTCATCGTTGGACTGTGGGAGGAAACTAGAGCACCCGGAGGAAACCCACAAAGACATGGAGAATGTGCAAACTCCACACAGTCAGTCGCCTGAGGCGGGATTTGAACCCGGGTCTCTGGCACTGTGAGACAGCAGTGCTCGCCACTGTGCCACTGTGCCATCCACACAGGATGTTGTGAAACTTGAAAGATTTCAGAAAAGATTTACAAAGATGTTGTCAGGGTTGGAGGATTTGAGCTATATGGAGATGCTGAATAGGCTGGGGCTGTTTTCCCTAGAGCGTCGGAGGCTGAGGGGTGACCTTAAAGAGGTTTATAAAATCATGAGGGGCATGGATAGGATAAATAGACAAAGTCTTTTCCTTGGGGTGGGGGAGTCCAGAACTAGAGGGTTTAGGTTTAGGATGAGAGGGGAAAGATAAAGAAGAGACCTAAGGGGCAACTTTTTCATGCAAAGGATGGTACATGTATGGAATGAGCTGCCAGATGAAGTGATGGAGGCTGGTACAATTTCAACATTTAAAAGGCATTTGGAAGAGTATATGAATAGAAAGGGTTTGGAGGGATATGGGCCGGGTGCTGGCAGGTGAGACTAGATTAGGTTGGGATATCTGGTCGGCATGGACGAGTTGGATAGAAAGGTCTGTTTCCATGCTGTACATCTCTCTGACTCTTTGTTTCTACGTTTGACTTATGTATTTCCTTTTCCATTTTTGTTGCTATTTCTCTCCCAAACCACGTGAAAGCAATTTCTTCTGTAATCACCTCACATTTTTGCCTCACACTTCCTAATCTACACCAAAGGCATTCAGGGAAAGACCGTGAATACTGACACTTTGGTTTTATTCATTCATAGAATGTTGTTTTTCCTGGTTACTCATTTTTAAGTTGTCACCTCAGAATATGTATGTACCAAACTCATGTATTTTTTTTATTTCAAAAATATACTTTATTCATAAAATATTTTGATGATCTGTACAATTAACGGTGCCATACATATGTATACATGCTATTTCTTTACATACAGAGATTGGAATTAATCATTCGTATTTACAGGTCTGTACACTTACCATCCATACATTTAGCTGAGGCTTCAGCGGAGCCCACTTACTGAGTGGGCCCCTGTTCTTCTTTGGCAGATGTTACACAGTGGTCTTTCCTCACCGTGCCTTGGCAGCAGCTGCCCCAAGCTTCAGCGCGTCTCTCAACACGTAGTCCTGGACCTTGGAATGTGCCAGTCCGCAACACTCAGTCAGGGTCAGCTCCTTTAGCTGGAAGATCAACAGGATTCGGACAGACCAAAGAGCTTCTTTGACCGAGTTGATGATCCTCCAGGCACAGTTGATGTTCGTCTTGGTGTGTGTCCCGGGGAACAGACCGTAGAGCATGGTGTCCCGCATCACGGTGCTGCTCAGGACGAACCTCGACAAACACCACTCCATTCTTCTCCAGACTTCCTTTGCATAGGCACATTCTAGAAGGAGGTGTGTGACAGTCTCGTCCCCTCCACAGCTGCTTCAAGGGCAGTGTGCAGTGTGGCAGAGAGTCCGGGCGTGCATAAAGGATCTCACAGGCAGAGCCCTTCTCACCACCAGCCAAGCCATGTCTTGATGCTTGTTGGAAAGTTCTGGCGATGAGGCATTCTGCCAAATGGCTTTGACAGTCTGCTCAGGGAACCGCTCAACAGGATCTGCCCTCTCCTTTTCCTGAAGGGTCTCAGGGACACTACGTGCTGACCACTTCCTGATGGACTTGTGGTCAAGGTGGTTTTCTTCATAAATTTCTCCATGAAGGACAGGTGATATGGAATGGTCCAACTACTTGGAGCGTTCCGCGGCAGCGAGGCCAGGCCCATCCTTCGCAACACCGGGGACAGGTAGAACCTCAGTACGTAGTGACACTTGGTGTTTGCGTACTGGGCATCCACGCACAGCTTGATACAGCCAGACACAAAGGTGACCATCAGGGTGAGGGTGGCATTGGGTGTGTTTTTTGACCCGTTGCCCAGATCTTTATACATCGAGTCCCTTCGGACCTGTGTATTTTTTTAATTTCAAAAATATACTTTATTCATAAAAATATTTTGATGATCTGTGCAATTGGTCATGCCATACATATGTAAACATTCCATTTCTTTGCAGACAGAGATCGAGTAATCATATATATATATATACACACACAGGTCTGTACGTTTATTATCCATATGTTTAGCTGAGGTGTCAGCGGAGCCCACTTACTGTGTGGGCCCCCTGTTCTTTGGCAGGCAGACGTTACATGGTGGTCTTTCCCCACCGTGCCTTGGCGGCAGCTGCCCCAAGCTTCAGCGCGTCCCTCAACACGTAGTCCTGGACCTTGGAATGTGCCAGTCTGCAACACTCAGTCGGGGTCAGCTCCTTCAGCTGGAAGATCAACAAGTTTCGGACAGACCAAAGAGTGTCTTTGACTGAGTTGATGATCGTCTTGGTGTGCGTCCCGGGGAACAGACCGTAGAGTACAGAGTCCCGTGTCATGGAGCTGCTCAGGACAAACCTCGACAAGTACCACTGCATTCTTTTCCAGACTTCCTTTGCATAGGCACATTCCAGAAGGAAGTGTGTGACAGTCAGACCCATGTATATCTTAGTTCTATAACTGTGTTTAACCTACTTTATCTACTAATTACAAATGTTTAGGTCTCTTATTTATATTGTTGGATCACATTCTTAATAATGTTAACCTCCCCATGCTTTGTTCATTACTCACCCTTTCTAAAAACATAGAAGTAGTATATTTATCTCCCAATATGTAGCACATCATATCCTTCATTGACACTAATTCTCCTCATTCCATTTTCTTATTTGTAAATATCTAAGCATTTGCATAAGGCACCTCAGTTGGTTGGTAGGTCAGCTGGCAAATTGGCAGACAAAGAGGTTGAAAAGATATTGGAAAACATGGGCTTTGCAAATAAAGGCATATAATACAAAAAAGGACATTATAGTGAATCATTCCAAAATATTACTTTGGCCTTAAGTGGACAATTATGTCCAAATGTACACACTTTAGGAATGTTAGGAGGGCTTTAGAAAAGATGCAGAAAAGATTTACAAGAATGATTCTGGGGAAGAGGCACTTCAGTAAAACTGATAAGATTGGTAGACTGGAGGCTATCTCCTGAGAAAAGAGAGGTTGAGAGGAGATTTGATGAGTTGTTGAGGGACTACATAACCATCTGTTTTTTAATCTTTAAAGACATCTGTATTTGCTTGCAAACTCAACATTTGCTGCCCATCCCTAAATATCCTTGAATGCTGTTACTAAGGGCAGTTATGAGTCAGCAACACTGCTGTGTACCTGGAAGCACATGTTGGCCAGACGGAGTAAAGATGGCTGACCTCTTTCTCAAAAGGACACTGGTGAACCAAATCGGTTCTTAACAGTAATTATCACAAAAATAAATCAATAATAATTTCATGGTCAGCATTAGTGACGTTTCCAATTTTACATGCATTAATTGAATTTAAATTATTGCCTGGCAGTACAGAACCCAGACATAAAACTTGGTAATGATTGCACTTAAACTCCACCTGCAGCCATTTGAACCTGTGTTCCCATAGTCAAGTCCTGGGCCTCTGATTTACTAGTCCAGTGTCATCACCACTACTCCACTATCTCCCCAGGTGGAAAGAAGCTAGTTTAAATGGTAGAAGGGTCAAGGACTAAAGAATGTAGACTTAATGCAATTGTTGAAAAGACTTGACTATGACACGAGGAAAAAGATTTTTACATAGTACATGGTTATGGTCTAGAATTCACTGCTGAAAGTGGTGGCATTTATTTAAGTCATGATTTTCAAGCTGAATAAATATTTGAAGGATAAAAGAAAAAGTGATGAACAGTACAGAGGTAGGAAGTTAGAATAGTTAACTTGCTCTTGCTGTAAGTTACTCTGGACAAAACAACCCAAATGGTCTCCTTTTTGAAACCAGTCTCTGATTCTAAGATGCAGCATTGCAGGTAATTCTTTCAGGTGTACAGTGCTCTGAAACATATTATAATAGAATCATATGGTAACATCACAGAAGAAAGTTATTTGGTTCATTCTGACTATGATGGCTCTCTACAAGAGTAAATTTAAAGAAAGCAATGCATGATGTCTCTCTGTGGATAAAACACATCTCTACATGAGGAATAAATGTATATACAAATATAAAATAGAAATTGTCTTTCCCTGTTATTATACTGCCTTTACCAGTACAAATGAGGATATTGCAGTGTAAATATGCAATTATAATAATCACATAACAGCCCAGGCACATTCGCATATAACATACTGACCTCTTATGCAGCCTATGTGATTGGTGGGTAGTAAAAGAAATATTGCCCTCCTGTAGTACAAAACTATTTTGTTAAGAAGAGAGCTGAATAAGAGGGAGACCCAAGCTAGTTCACAAATGAGTCTGAATGGCACGAGTGCCCATAGTGAAGTATAATGATAATTTGATTAGTGGGAAAAGGGTTCTTTGATTGCTAAGCTCAAGTCTACATTCTTTCTGGTCAATTAATGTTCTTAATGTAGTCATCAAGTTTATTGCAATAACAATTTGGCTGCAGGGTGTTTGCAGTCAGCAAAACTGAAAGCAGACCGACAGTTGTGAGAAGGCACCTCTACACCGATCAAACATGAAAAACAAGCACACGTACATCACCGAGAAAGAAGCTGGCAGCATATCAGCAATACCTTAGCTCTGGACCCTCGAGGCACATTGGGACAGTTGATCATGTATCCCCTGAAATAATTTGTTGTATTGGACTATGTTGTGAATTATTCTCATAAATTTCAGCATAACTGCTGATGACATCTTGTCACTTTGGTAAAGCTATTATTTTGTTCCACTTGTCATTAGAAATGAATACTTGTAACACATATTGTTATAGAATATTTTTCCTGACCACTTTATTTTATTCATTTATACATTCATGGGATGTAGGTATTGCCGGCAAGTCCAGCATTCATCACTGATCCTTAATTGTCCTTGATGACGTAATAGTGAGCCACCTTTTTGAACTGTTGCTGTGCATGTGGTGTGAGGGCATATAAAGGCGCTGTTTGATAGGGATAGGACTTTGACCCAGTGATAGGGAAGGAGTAGTGATACATTTTCAAGGTCAAGGTGCGTTTGTAACTTTCTGGAGGGGAATTTACAGATGTAGTGTCTCTACACACCTACTGCCCTTCTTTGACAAGGCAGCGGTGATTGTAGGTGTGATAGCACTGTCAAAGGAACCTTAACAAGACACTGCAGTACATCTTGTAGATTAGACATAATGTAGCCATTGTGTGTTAATTGTGAAGGCACTGACTGTTTATGATTGTAGCAAGTTGCCAGTCAACTTTGTTCTGGATGGTGTCAAATTCTTGACTGCTTTTGTTGCTACATTCATTCAGTCAGACAGGGGACTTCTGAATTATGCCTTGTTGGTTAAGAAGCTTTGGGAAATTAAGAGCAGAATTATGCACCACAAAATTCCAATGTTGTTCTTGTAGCCATACATAGTTGTTTTTTTGTCAAAGGTGACACCCTCCACCCTTGTCAGGATGTTGATGGTAGGGGATTCACTGATGGAGCTGCCATTGAATGTCAAACACAGACGGTTATGCACTTTCTTTTGGAGCCTTAAAGTTTTCCAGACCTTGCTGCATGGACGACTTCATTAGCAAAAATGTTGTAAATGAAATGAAACACAGAACAACTATCAATGAACATCTCCACATCTGACCATTTGGTTGAGGTTAAAATCATCGATGAAATATCTGATAGCGGTTAGGACTCAGATACTGTTTTAATGACTTAAGGGAAGACAGTAATGTGTGTTACAGGACTAGTAATCCAGACTAATACTCTGGAGATATGGGGTCAAAATCCACCATGGCAGTTGATGGAATTTAAAATTCTGGAATATGCAACTATGATTGGAAATATAATTGGTTGTTCGAATAACCCATTTGATTCACAAAAGAAGTTTTGAGAAGGAGATTTCCTGTTCTCACCTGCTATCACCTACACGTGACTCCAGGCCCATATTAATGTGTTAATTCTTAATTACCCTCTGAAATAGCCTAACAACCTACTCTACTCAAGGGCAGTTAGAGATGGGCATCAAATTCTGGCCTTGTTGGTGATGCCAACATCCATGAAAGAACAAGAACAAATTGCTGTGATGCCCTGGAACGGAGATCATTGTTCTCCAAGAATTACAGCTACCTTCCTTTGAGCTCGGTATGATGTCAAGCAGTGCAACACTTTCTAATTCCCATTGTCTTCAATTTTACTCCTGACTGTTTGACGCCACACTCTGTCAAATGCTGCGTTTATGGCAAAGACAATAATTCTCAGTTCATCTTCAAAATTCAACTCTTTTGTCTTTGATTGAATAAAGACTGTAATAAGGCCAGGAACCAAGCAGTCCTGCTGGAACCCAAACTCAGCGTAAGAGAACAGCAAGTGCACAGTTGATGACACTGACCACTTTGCCATAGCTGCGAGTAGACTGATGGGGTGGTAACTGGTTTAGCTGAGTTTGTGATTGCCTTCAGTGGACACACCATTCCCTTTCCACTTTGTCAAGTAGATGCCAGTGTTGTAGTGGTAATGGAATAACTTGGCCATTGGTGTAGTTGGTTCTGGAACAGATAAGCATCAAGCTGTGAATGGTGTTAGGGCCAACAGCGATTGCTACATCTTGTACATGCAGCTGTTTCTTTACCACACGGAGTGGAACAAATTATCTGAAGAATGGCTTCCATGATGTTGAGACCTCAGGAGGGGGACAAGCTGGATCATCCACTTGTTATTTCATGCTGAAGGTGATTATAATACTTCAGCCTTGTCGTTCGCTCTGAATGCTCCCATACACGTCTCAGAACAATGACAGTAAAGGCAGTTTTGTCAGCAGAAGAGGATTTGTGCAATATCTAAAGTATGAATTAAAACCTTAATTTAAGCCCTTGTGTATGACTAGAATAAGGTTTGGGGTCTTTAGAATAATAGCATTCTAGCACTGAAACTCATTGGGACTATGCTGCATATATTTTAATAGCAATGTTTTGTGTGTGGGCTTCACTCTAAGCCAACACTGGTCTCAATAAACATTCTAAATGTAATGTAATTCAGACGTTAGCTACATTTTATCTGAGTATAGCAAACTACTGGCTTTATGCCGAAGATTAGGAGGCCCAGTGGAGGTCTACAATTGTAGCATTACTTTAGTTTTTAAAGGTTTTATTCCATGTGAGCATGAAAACAAGAATGTTTCTCCTCTCCACCCAGTGTCTGCTTATCCTCCTCTCTCTGGCTGCCTTGACATTAGTGACATTATATTACAGCAGCAGTGGGTCTGGGTGATTGAATTGTGCCTCAGTTAAATTGTGCTGTACCCCATTTCAGTGACCCAAGCAATGCATCAAACACATTCCAATGCAGGGCTATCTCTTCCAAGTAAAATTAGGGATTAACATTGAGATTAATAATCATGCCTAAGGCATTTATACTTCTGGACTATTAAAATAAAGCCTTGGCTAAGCAAGTGTTTCATGCATCTTTGACACATTTGAATCTTCCCAGACAAAATGGGAGTTGATGCTGCAGTTTTGCATGCCAATTTACAGATGATTAAAATTCACAGCTGAATAGAATGGTTTAACTTTCTGCAAAAGTAGGTGCAGGGACTCTTGTGGCACATCCTCCTTCTGGGCCAGGCTTGTGTTCAAATCCCGTCAGATTCAGATGTGGTTTGTAATATGTCTGAAGGGATTGATTAGCAATATCTATAAGGGGGCACAATGGCTCTTGTGTCAAAGTGGTAGCCAGCACGCATGCTCTAGAGGTGTTTACTAACTTCTCTGAACAAGTTGATTCAAAAATAGCTATGCACAAATTCTTTCAGAACTCTTATAGTGCAATAGTAATGACCTTACTGCTGATTCAGGATGCCTACCTTCACCAGTGGTTGTATTAACATCTCTGAACAGGTTAATTAGCAAATATCTGAAAGTTCTACCTTAACTATGAAGTGCCTTTGAAAATTCTAAGGTTGTGAAAAAAAAACTACATAAAGGCAAGCTTGTTCTTTCTGGGCTGTTGTGGTGCTTTGGTAGTGTCCCTATCTCTAATCCAGGAGATGTGGGTTTGAGTCCCACCTGCTTCAGAGATGGCTCTGAACAGAAATGATCTATAAATTGGGTGTGGGGTGCTTTCATGGTGCAGTAGCAGTGTCCCTACATCTAAGCCAAGAGATCTAGATTCAAGTCCTGCTTGTGCCAAAGGTATGACACAGCACTTCTGAATAGGTTGATTGAAAAATATCTAAAAGGATCTAATTTTCTGTCACTGCCAGATAAAGGTGTAAATTAAGGGCCATAAATCCTTGACAATAAGAAACTTTAATTTAGCACAAAACAATAAAAATGTGAACACCAGCCACAGTGTAGAGTATTTCAAATATTAACCACATTATGAGAGAAAAATGAATACCCTACATTTTCATTATTAAGAATACAAGGTTTGGATGGCATGGTGGCTCCTTATACAGCTGTGCTGCCTCACTGTACCAGGGATCTGAGCTCCATTCCAGTCTTGTGCAACTGCCTGGGTGGAGTTTGCACATTCTCCCCGTGTCATTATAGGTTCACTTCGCTCTCCTCCAACAGTCCAAAAATGTGCAGATTAGGTGGATTTCCTATGCTAAATTGACTATAGTGTCCAGAGAGGTGCAGGCGAGGTGGATTAACCCAGGGAAATGCAGGGTTATAGGGTAGGGTGGTAGGTCTGTGTTGGAAGCTCATCAGAGGGTCAGTGTGGACTTGGGCTGAATGGCCTGTTTCCACACTGTAGGGATTCTATTATGAGATGGATAAACTTTAAACTTTTTTTGTCTTCAAGGCAAAAAAAAACATGTGACATCTTGATTGCTCTACCTGGCCATAAGCCAATGTGACCTGCATACCATGAGAATGAAAGGCACAGATCAAATTCTGTTGAAACCCAGTTATTAATTTTCATACCTAAACACAAAAGCAGAACAAGCTGCCCTGACTTTGGGCAGAGTGTCCCAGAGAGAGAGAGAGAGAGAGAGAGGGAGAAAGGGAGCAGCTGCTATGGTGAGCAGAAAAAAGACCTGTTTCTTTGTTAAAGAGTAGATCTAATGTTCTCTGGTTCAAGAAATGGATCTGGTGGAAATTCAGTTTAATGGAAGATTCCTTTTGGTGTGGCCAGCAGACAATCACCAGAGTGAGCCATGATGCTGTAGATGAGTTCAAGATTAACTTACTTTTTAAGTTATGACCTCAGGAACATTTGTTGTTGTTGATTTTAGTTTGCTTGTTAATGGTGGATAAGACCAAAATTCAGATGTCCTACATTTGAACCCTCCCATTTTCACAGGACTGGCATGGTGTGGAATGGGGTAGTTCATATTCATACAGGAATGATATGGACTCAGCTGTTCATAATAAGTCAGCAGGTTCTTCCATTTGTGAGACAGATGTGTGAAAGAAAGTGTGTGCAGTTTAGACACTAGGAAATGGCTTGAACTTTACAGAGTGTGTCTTTTGGAAAGACAAGATGTCCTTCCAGATACAGTCTGGCAACACCTTGGGAGTGGTAAGATGCCCTTTGGAATCATTAACTGTAGATATGAATGTGCATAAAAAATGCATAAACCCATGAATTGTCGAACTCTTAGGAACTAACAAAGAAAATGCCAAAAGCATCTATCAAAATCTGTCAAAAGTAACAATCACGACTGCCAAAAACAATGATTAAGTTGTCAAGGCATTTGAAACCCCTGCCCTTTAATCATTAAAATAGCTGGTGTGTTAAAAAAACATCAGTGCTTGATATATCATAGTCTATTTTTGAAGGTTATAATTACTGGCTTCATGCTACATGACTAATTTCACAGTCTTCCATCATCATAATCATGTGCCAGCTTTTTAAGTTTGTTTGAGAGTTGCAAATGATACATTCTTTGAAGTGGGTCGATCAGTTCCAAAGCTTGTTTTATCAGGAAGTTAAAAGCATTGAAAGGGTTAGTTTTGTTTTTGATAATAGATAGATAGTTAAGAACCTTGTTTTATCTTATCTCACCATGGATCCTAACATCTGTCCATGGTAGATACAGAGTGAGTTGGCATGGAAATGTGACAGAAAAAGGTGGGGCGTAGAAGCATGAATTGGCATGAATTGACATAGATGGGTGGAGGGCTGTGGGTTGACGTGGAGCATTTTAGGATCCATGGGGCAGGATGTAAGGACATTGGTTGTTGGAGGGTATATGAGGAGACATTGGGAGTGAGCACAGCAGTATAAGATTAGCAGGGCATATGTGCAGGGTAGATGGGGTGAATACTGGTACTTATCATGCAGGTTTGAAGGGACATGGGGGTTTGGGTGGGGGGGGCATGAGCTAACATTAGTTGGAATGGATGTGGCAGGGGGCGCAGTGTAAGGGGTGAGGGCTGCTTTTTGTTTTGTTATTTTTATTGAAGTTTAATTTTTAATCTGGCTTTTTCCATCTCCACAGTTAACAGCCTCTGTACTCATTCTGGGGTCACCTGGCATGACTCCTGAAAAATATGCACCCTCTGCCAGACCATAGTTCCAGCACCTTGGGTGTTTCCTCCCAGCAGTGATTTGCAGAGCTAGAAATTACTGCAACTCTGCACTCCCAACCCGGGAGTAAAAATTCAGGCCTTGAAATCTTTTTGGGTAACTCTTTCAAGTGGTCACTGGGAAGTCAAATCTATTTTTAATAGTTAGCAATTTCAACAGAGATAGTAGCACAGCACCATATTCTGAAACTGTGCTCCCTGTGCTCCGTGAATGGAAACATTCTCTCAGTATTACCCTGTCACACCTCTGAGAGTCTTATATGCTTCAATGATATCACTTCACATTCTTCTGAACATTCATAACTGCAGATCCAACCTGTTCAAAATTTCCTCATATGACAGCCCCACTGGGCTGCGTTCCAAAAGCTTGTGTGATTTCAAACAAAACTGTTCTACTATAACCTGGTGTTGTGTGACTTCTGAACCCATTATTGAACCTAGTGCACCTAGTCTGAAATTCCAATGCAATAAGGAGACCAAAACTGTGTGCAGTTCTCTAGTTGTGGTCTTACCAACACTCTGTACAATTATAGCAAGACTTTCCTAGTTTTATATTTCATTCTGCCCACCAAAAAAGGCCAACATTTCTTTTGTATTTTTAATTACCTGCTGTATCTATGAGCTACAATTTTATTTCTTGTAAAATGATGATCAAATCTTCTGTGCCATGGGATTTTGTAATCTCTCTCCAATGAAATAATATCCTGCTTTTCTGTTTGCCTGACCAAGGAAGCCTCACATACAGATAATCAAACACCTTCCTCTATTTTACTCAAACTATCAAGTCTTTTCCCATTTGTGCATTTATTTTATTAGAAAATTGGGCTATAATACAAGCAGTTCCTTTAACCATGTAATTGATATAGATTGATAGAACCTGATGGGGAAGGGTGAGCTTGCTCCTTTCTATACAAACTTGCCAGTTGACCACAACAAAACTTCCTTTTTTTTAGCGTCATCCAAACATCACTAATAAGAATGTAGTTACCCGTTGTCTATTGTAAAAGAATGGAGTCACTTGCAGGATTTTCTTGAGTGAAATAAAGAACAATTTTATTATTTGCTAACCCCAAAAGGATGGTAATGATACAATGTCAAAAATACATCCTTTGTTGGTTTCTAGAATTTTGCTAATCATCTGACCTGTTAGTAGTCTAGAGAATATTGTACAATTTCAATTTGGCTCATCTGTCCTTATGTTCCACAATTAGCTGTAGAGAGTTTATCCTTTTTAGAGTCTTTCTTACTCAACAGAACATATATCAGTGAGAGTTATGAAATATCTCATTAAATCTTTGCCACTTCTTATTTATTATATTTTAAAATCTATGTTATCAGCCTTCATACCTATACAATTGCATATATTTAACTTTAAGACACTAGTTTCAAACCAGGTTTCTCACTTTCAATGTGATTTTCCCAGTCTATCATTTTCTGATCATCCTTCCATAGAGGATTATTTTACTATGATATGGTTAAGAAGAATCTGTTTCTCCAGGCAGAGTTCACAAACACATGATCACAGATTCCAAGTTATGTGGCAGAAGGACTAGAGGGGATGTGAGGAAAAACATTTTCATGCAGAGGGTGGTGAGAGTCTGTAATTTGCTTTCTGAGTTGGTGGTGGAAGCAGAGAACCTAAACTCTTTTAGAATGTGCCTGGATCTGCAGGGCAATGGGTCATGTGCAGGAAGGTGGGATTAGACAGGAGATTTGGGTGTCTTTGGGTCTATATGGACAAGATGATCTGAATGCCCCCTTCTGTGCTATATCATTCCCATGGTTCTATGGTTCTATCATGAACTATTCCTTGAGATAAAGTTGGAACATTTCAGTGTGGCAATTTGCTTGAAATTATGTTTTTCATGCTCTTATAGATGACTCAATATCATCCCTTTAAAATTACTTTACAAAATACCAGTGTAACAATAGCACATTGCCAGTAAGTTTGCTGAATTGAATTGATTGGATTATATGAACAATTATCCAAGATAATTCAACTGGTAACGCAAAAAGAC
This sequence comes from Chiloscyllium punctatum, assembly GCF_047496795.1. NCBI lineage: Eukaryota > Metazoa > Chordata > Chondrichthyes > Orectolobiformes > Hemiscylliidae > Chiloscyllium > Chiloscyllium punctatum. The sequence continues at coordinate 31,623,020 of NC_092765.1, forward strand.
TCAGGGATACCTAACCAATATCTAAGCAAAGGACAAATCTGAAGGAGGATTTTGAGTCACAAAAGCAGAAAATGTTGGAAATCCATTTCAAGTTCACCAAAAATACTTGGATGATTCAAATAGAAAGATTGCCAGCTTTATTTTAGGAAGCAGTTATTATTTCTTATGAAATTTACCAGTAAATTTTGAATATATTGTAAATCTATCCAGTGAAAGTATTAAATTAACTAAGATGCATATGTGACATTGTTAATGAAGTTGCTAACAGTATGAGCAAAGCATTAGTCAAGTTGTTGCTCACGTTTCTATATTATTGTTAATTGGGTAGTAACACTACAGACTATTTGATAACAAACTGTTCAAACTGAGATCTGTTAGATTGGATTTTTAGGCATTGCTCATTGTGGAAATTAATTGAGTCTTACTGGTGCAGGCATAATGGTAGGTGCCGGGAGTATCAGGTAGGAGTGTGTCCATTGATTCCCGTCTAGAAAACTGTCCCCAATTAAATTGGTTGTGAAAAGGGCCCAGCTTAGGAATCCCACTGTCAGGTTTACAGTTAGACTCATTAATGAGTGACTTGATACCAGTTATCCCAGAATCCACCAGAACTCAGATGATCAGCAATGTAATGAGGGCTGCCTGACTCTCCTAAAGACGTCTCAACAAACCCTGTTGGATTCATTTGTGGCTTCATGGTTGGGGCTGGGGAGGGGGATTAGTGACTCCTCAATACCTGCCACTCAGAGCCCACCAAAAGAGCCAGCATAGGTGGTGAGGGTGGATGGGGGTGAGCTTGTGGGTAGGAAGAGTGCTGAAAGACACTCCATTGGGCTGGCTGCTCTTGTAGTTCTGGAAGTTGGGAGCTGGTGGGATTTCTTTGTAATGAATGGAATGGTTTGAAGTAAGTAACATTAAAAAGCATTTTATTTGAGAGTTCCAACATTTGGAAAAGAAGATGCTAACTAACTACCAATGAATCTCTATTTGAGAAAATAATTAATTATTTAATAATGATTTGGCGGTTTCATTTGTCATATTTCATAAAATATTTTTAAAAATCTCTCAACAAGTAATTACAATTTAATATGAGTTTTTCCTCAAAACTCTCTGACCCACCTTCCACTTGCTGCTAATTTTGCAGTTGTTGTTTCAGTTGCATTTTCAAAGATATTCGAAGTTTTGTTGTAATGAAATGTTGCAGGGTTCAGTGAATTAACAGTGAGGGGTTACCATATCAACCAATGTCTGGTTTAATTGTTCATCTTTGTGGTTTAATTTCTGCAGCTGTCTTCTTATTAGACGACCCATCTCCTCCACCAATTTTGAGCGATTCTCAAAATATAATTATATTGAGGTTTCCCTCTTCATTCACTTTATGGAGGAACTTAAGACAGTTTCTATGCAAGTTGTTCTTTTGCCGAAGACTTGCATTAATCTCCATAGCAATGCTATTCATTATCTTCTCAAGGATTTTATTTAACATTAGGTGCAGTTCTTAGAAACCAGTAAAATCAAGATTTAAGTTATTGTCCAGTACATCTGCTTTCTTTCAGAAAGTATAGTTCAGTCAATGTTCGATTGATTTTCAAGGACGTGAATTTCTTGGAGAAACTGGGAAAAGAATGGACTCATTAGGGGTAGTCAGTATGACTTTGTGTGCGGAGTGATCTTCTCATACAAGTTTGATTGAGTTTTTTGAGGAAGCGACAAAGATAATTGATGAGTATAAGACAGTGGATGTAATCTATGTAGACCTTGTTAAAGCATTTGACAAGCTATCACTTGCATAAGCAGCAAGTGATCGACAGAACTAAGCGATCCCACAACCAATGGATCAGATCTACGCTCTGTAGTCCTTCTACATCCAGTTGTGAATGGTGGTGGACAATTAAACAACTCAGTGGAGGAGGACGCTCCACAATATCCCCATCCTCAATGGTGGAAGAGCCCAGCATATCAGTGCAAAAGATAAGACTGATGCATTCGCAACAATCTTCAGTCAGAAGTAGCGAGTGAATGATTCATCTTGGGCTCCTCCTCCAGTGGTCCGCAGCATCACAGATACCAGCTTCCAGCCAATTCGATTCACTCCACGTGATATCAAGAAATAGCTGGAGGCACTGGATACTGCAAAGGCAATGGGCCTTGATAACATTCCGGTAATAGTACAGAAGACGTCTGTTCCGGAACTTGCTGCTCCACTAGCCAAGCTCTTCCAGTGCAGTTACAACACTGACATCTGCCCGATAATGTGGAAAATTGCCCAGGTATCTCCAGTACACAAAAAGCAGAACAAATCCAACCTAGCCAATTACTGCCCAATCAGTCTACTCTCAATCAAGTGATAGAAGGGTCATCAACATTGTAATCAAGCAGCATCAAGAACTATACCTGCTCAGCAATAACCTGCTCAGGGATGCCCAGTCTGGGTTCCGCCAGGGTCACTCAGCTCCTGACCTCATTACAGTCTTGATTCAAACATGGACGAAAGAGCTGAATTTCAGAGGTGAGGTGAGAGTGACAGCCCTTGACATCAAGGCTGCATTTGACCGAGTATGGCATCAAGGAGCCCTGGCAAAACTGGAATCAATGGGTATCAGGGGGCAAACACTCCACTAGTTATTGTCATACCTGACACAAAAGGAAGATGGTTGTGGTTGTGGAGGGTCAGTCATCTCAGCTCCAGACATCTCTGCAGGAGTCCCTCAGGGTAATGTCCTAGGCCCAACCATCCTCAGCTGCTTCATTAATGACCTTCCCTCTGTCATAAGGTCAGAAGTGGGGATGCTCGCCAATGATTGCACAGTGTTCAGCACCATTTGTGACTCCTCAAGTACTGAAGCAGTCCGTGCTGAAATGCAACAAGATCTGGACAATATCCAGGCTTGGGCTAACAAATGGCAAGTAACATACGTGTCACACAAATACCAGACAATGACCATCACCAATAAGAGACACTCTATCCACCACCCCTTGACATTCAATGGTATTACCATCACTGAATCCCTCACTGTTAACATCCTTAGGGTTACCGTTGACCAGAAACTCAATTGGACTCACCACATAAACACAATGACTACAAGAGCAGGTCAGAGGTTAGGTTCACTGCAGCGAATAACTCACCTCCTGACACCCCAAAGTCTATCCACCATCTACTAGGCACAAGTCAGGAGTGTGATGAAAAACTCACCACTTGCCTGAATGGGTGCAGCTCAAACAACATTCAAGAAGCTTTACACCATCCATGACAAAGCAACCCGCTTAATTGGCACCACATCTGCAAACATTCAATCCCCCCACCACTGATGCTCAGTAGCAGCATGTGTAATATCTACAAGATGCACTGCAGAAATTCACCAAAGATTGTCAGACAGCACATTCCAAACCCACGAGCACTTCCATGTAGAAGGACAAGGGCAGCAGGTATTTGGGAGCACCACCACCTGCAGGTTCCCCTCCAAGCCACTCATCAGCCTGACTTGGAAATATACCACCAAGCCGTCACAGTCGTTGGGTCAAATTCCTGGAATTCCCTCCCTACCAGCATTGTGGATCAACCCACAGCAAATGGACTGCAGCAATTCAAGAAGCCAACTCACCACCACCTTCTCAAGGGCAAATAGGGATGGGCTATCAATACTGGCCAGCCAGCGGCACCCAAGTCCCATAAATGAATTGAAAGAAAAGAGGCTGGTCCAGAAGATTAAGTCACATAGGCCCCATGGTGAGTTGTTAACAAAATTGGCTTGGTCATAGAAGACAGAGGGTATTTGTGCAGGCAGTGTTTTGCCGAAAAATCTCATAGATCAGGCACCATTGTGGAGAGAGAGCAGAATTAACGTTTCAGGTCCAGTGACACTTCTAAAGAGTTTTCCTAAAGAGCAATAAGTTTGGAGACACCTGGGTTGTTTTCACTCGCGTGTCAGAGGCTGAGGGGTGACCTGACAGAAGTCTGTAAACCTATGAGAGGTATGGATCGGTGGAGGGGGCATAGGTTTTAAGGTGAGAGGGGAGAATTTAAAGGAGATGTATGATGCACATCTTTCATGTAGAGGGTGGTAGGTGCCTGTTACATGCTGCCAATGGAGGTGGTAGAAGCAGATACGATAGTAACATTTAAGAGGCATTTGGATAGACCCGTGAACAGGCAGGGAATAGACGAGTAACTGCCCATGTACAGGCAGATGGGATTAGTTTAGAATGGCATCATGATTGGCGCAGACATGATGGATTGAAGGGCCTGTCCCTGAGCTGAATTTTTCTATGTTCTGTTTAATGTCTTTGAGACCACAGCTAGATTAATGAGTAGCTGCAGAATGAGCCATTAGTTCATCCAGACCTTTTCGCAGGTATTGGGCATGAAAATTATGTTCTTCAGAAGGCCTCTGTCTTTAAGAGAAATCAATAAGTGAGTGGTGCTCTGGTGAGTGAACAAGATAAACATCCAGGCAAACAGGACTTATACATCTAATCCAACCAGGTGTAGGTTTTTCAGACTAGGAGCTAGTTCTGGTACTACATACCCATCATCTCAGCCGACACAATTGGCTCAATGCTGAGAGGAACCACTAGCAATGCCCTGTATGATCGCTGCAAAAGGAATGAGACCATTAGAGATTCACAATATAGCTTTGAAAGAGTAGATCATGTCGAATTAATTTTATGGAGTTTATTGAGAATGTCACTAGGGTGGTGGATGAGGGAAATATGGTAAATATTGGACATTTAGAAAATCTTTGATAAGGTAGTTCATTCAAGATTCCTTGAAAAAATGGAATCTTGCAACATTGGCAGAAATTTGAAGCATTTGGAATTGGCTGTAATCTTGGTATTAAAAAATTGTAGTTAATGGACATGTTTCAACTTGGATACTGGATTAGTGGTGCTGGAAGAGCACAGCAGTTCAGGCAGCATCCAACGAGCAGCGAAATCGACGTTTCGGGCAAAAGCCCTTCATTTATTCCTGATGAAGGGCTTTTGCCCAAAACATCGATTTCGCTACTCGTTGGATGCTGCCTGAACTGCTGTGCTCTTCCAGCACCACTAATCCAGTATTTGGTTTTCAGCATCTGCAGTCATTGTTTTTACCATGTTTCAACTTGGAGACACACGTACTGTTCCCAAAGGATTGCTTCTATTTCCTCTTATCCCTGGAAAATAGACTTGTGAGTATGTTTAACTAAGTTTTCAGATGACCCCCTAAAATCATTGCAACAGTTATGATGGTTATAAGAGAACATTTATAAGAGAAATCAAATAAAAGAGAAATAAGATGCGGTAGGTAAGGTAGCCATACATTGGTGAATTGTATTAAAATTAGTTAAATGTCCTGCAGTGCATGTTGACCAACACAGAATATACCTATTATTTGCAGGGAGTAGAGTTCTAGTGTTGAAAGAGAAAGAAAGATACTAATGTGCACAGATCACTGAGGTTCATGGGAAATGTAGAGAAACTGTAGCTAAACCTAACAGAGTATTGGTAAATTAATAAAAAACATTGAGCAGAATCTTCCCAGATCCTGCATGGTGTGGGCATCGGTGACTCACTTGGGGAAAATATGGCAGGATTGGCAGTAATGAGATTCTCAACACTGAGAAAAAAAGTCTAATTCTGAAATCAAATTTTGAAAGGCAAGATGACAATCTCTATCATGAGTGGCATTGAGATTATTAACATCTCATGAGTAGTTAATCTGGCCTCCTTGCTATGCATTTCCCATTCTTTCCTGTGCTGAAGAGAAACGAGACGATGACAATTCATGACAAGAAAGTTTGGCTGGGCCCTGACAACTCCAGCTCACCACTTCCACCACTTGCCCTCCATCTTTGACAGCAGTCCCCAATATTTTCAGGAATGCCGCTACCCACTCTCCATGGAGCTTCCAAATTCGATACTAAATCTGAAGCTGAATAATTTGATGTAGTTCTCAAGAGAAGTAGGAGTATGATGTTAAAGGTCACCAAGGGATAAAAGAAATTACAGGTACTTTTGAAAAGGGATTGAATACCTTTGAAATTACTTCAACTTCAGAGCTAATCAAATTCTTAAAACAGCAAGATTTAACAGATTTGCAGAAAAATATGACCGTTGTGATATCAAGTCAAAAGTCATAAGAGTTTGAATTGCTGTAGGAATTTCTGATGAACATTTGTCAGGTTTATTCCAGTCCAAAGAAAATTTGTCTCTAGGTGAACAAAGCAGAACTCCAGAAGCAAGACAGGTCAATCTGAACAGGAGAAAATCAATCTTAACACAGGAGATCTGCAGATTCCATTGATTTGTTAAGGTAAAAAGACCACAAATGATGCACAGGATACACCAACACAGTGAGAAGGACAGGACCAGATACTAAAAGTCTTGCCAGGGCTGTGAACGAAAGAAACCTCACAGTCCTATCCACTACTAAAAGTGAATATTTTATCTGTCACACAGTACATCATTTTCAGAAAATGTTCAGAAGAAGAAAACAGTTACAGGAAAACAGGAGATCAATTGCTTACCTACACAAAATGGTTAATAAAAAATAACAGTTATAGCACAAGAAAAATCTAAAGTATACCCAGGGGACATAGATAATCCAGACCCTACATTTTGGCAAGCTGATAATTATGTCAATGTTCATCTCACAAATTTCAAGTTAAACATGGAGCGATTGTCACTAAATTACTAGATGGTGAACTTTGGTTAAAAAAGGCTACAGCATGGAGGCATAGCACTTAAGATTAAAGGAGGACTGTTACAATTAACTCTCTAATATAGGGATACTAAATAGGAGAAAACCTAAATGTACTCATAATCAAGAAATCTCAGTCTTGAGTAGGAAGACATGTGTTGATCTTAAATTTCTTCAAATGGCCAAAGGAATAAATGGTCAAGGAATGGCTAGTTGAGGAACAACAATGAAAGAGTTAATTGAATGCCCTGAGCTCATGGTGGAACCTAATCAGAAGTGTGAATCCATTATGGTTTGTTATACTAGGATAATAAATTTGTTCAATATTGTCAATAAGTTTGCTAGATGTGAGATTTTTGAATTGACAAAAATGTTTTCCGACTATTAACATTGCCGAGTGCTCAGACTGTAAGTGCCATAAGAGTGTGTGACAAAAAAAATGCAATGACATAGCCAGTGATCAGCATAGACTGCCTGAGCCAACTGATGAATCTGTAACAGATGTAACTTGGATGTAACATAACTTGGTGAACAAACATTGAGGGCAGTTTGATATTAAATAATGACTTGACTTATAAAAGATAAGTTTGAGCAGGAAATCTGACTTCCTTATCTCCCAGGATTGGATCATACCAAGCCAGAAGAAACCCACAAAAAACTGAACGAAAGGGAGTAAACATTTTGGTTTCATCAATAATGTAATCACTGAGGAAAAATGAGAGTCCTCATCAATCAACAAATTGCAGTAAAACACTTTCATCCTTCAGCACAAATCTTTTGACATTATATTGAAGATGTGGTGCATACATCTTCATTGAAGCCATCATTGAGAAGGGCTGACTGCTTTCCAGTGATTCAAAGATGTTATTGTCTGTTATGGAGATTCGGGACACAGTAAATTCACAGCGGTTTCAGCAAATAGGATGTTCTCTGTGAAGAAAATTTCATTGGATTAAGGTCCTTCAGATACTAAGAAGAAGCTATTGCCCATTTCAGCAGGAAAGACTACCTGGATAAAGAAAAACCAAAAGTCCTCCAGTTTAAAGGGACCTACATCCCTTAAACTATCAGGAAGAGAATCAAAGACAAGGATGTTCCACCAATCAAACTACCAGTTTTTCCAATTCGAGAAGATAGAGAAACCTCCAGATCAGCTGAAATTGTAAAGACAGAGACATGGGTGCAAGGTGGTATTGGCATAATGATGAATGTAATTATACTGTTTTACTATATAATTGTACTAATTATAGTATAGCTACATTGTGTTATGTAATCTCATGCAGCTTGCCAATTTGCTCCTTCATTTTTTCTACAGGTTGGTGTGGACTTGTTGGGCCGAAGGGCCTGTTTCCATACTGTAAGTAATCTGTAAATCTGTAAAACAAAGGAGAGTTCCACATTTCCGTCAGATACCTTCACAAGTGCAGAATGATACTTCCATTCTTACAGTTCTTTCATAGTGCAGAATTGTCAGAGGAAGGCAAACAATGCCACATTTTCCCATCTGTCACCTGTTATATTCTGAAATTTAACAGTCCTATCAGCTATTTTGACAGCTGCTGCCCAAAATAAGGCTATAATGTAAGTGTTTTGTTAGGGTGTTGGAAAGATCGAGTGTCAGGTGAGTAAAATGCTAGGGTGCCAGGTAAGTATGGTGCCAGCTGATTAGGGTGCAAGCTGGATAGATGGTAGAGTGCAAGGTGGGTAGGATGTTGGGGGTACAGTTTAAATGCCAAGTGGGTAGGATGCCAGTGTGCAAGGTAGCAAGAGGGCTAATTAAATGATACAGTGTTGTGGGTAGGTCAGAATGAGTGGGGGAAATCGGGTCCGGTATGGGACAGAGAAATTCTGTTTGAAGCCTGGTGAGGGTAGATAGAAGATTGGTTGGGGCATGGTCTGGGTCCTGTGGTGCTAGCAGTGGAATGTTGGGGATTGGGTCTGTGGTTTTGGTCGCCATGGAGGCTGGGGATGGGGGAAGTGGTTAGTTGTTGGATCCAGGAGCGACAGATTTGGGGGGAATATTATGTGTGGATCAGAAGTGTCAGCTATAGAATGTGGCAGGTGTATCATGTCTCTGGACAGGAAGAGAGAGTTGGGGGTTTCCCTGTCCTGTGGGAAGGAGTTTTTGCATGAAGGTCTATGGGGTGTTAGTGGTCTGGGACAGGTGTAGTTGGGGCTATGAAAGTATGAGGTTAGTTGAATACTTACTCAGAAGTTAGACCCTGTATTTAGTTGTCTAAGCTTTCCTGAGTAACTATTTCCTTAACTTTGTTGGCGTGCTCCGAATTCTCCAGTTTAAGTGAAAACTTTCAGAAAGTTCCAAGTGTTGGAAATTTCCCAGCAGAATTTTAATTTCCTGGGCTTTTCCTCAGAGTCATCTATGATGGGGATTTCACTGGGCTGCCCTACGCAACTCCTATCTACACTGAAACAATGACTGATCGACCATTGGAAAATCTAGGCCAATATTAAAAATGAAAAGTAAAAGCTGGGGACTGGGTGATAAAAGTATGTATCAGTCTAAAAGGATCTAAAAGGGTCTCATGGCAGACTGGTACAAAAGGTGAAGTCATACGGTATCAGGGATGAGTTGGCAAGTTGGATACAGATCTGGTTTCGGCATAGAAAACAGAGGGTCCCGGTGGAAGGATGCTTTTTGGATTGGAACACTGTGACTAGTGAAGTTCCACAGGGATCAGTGCTGGGACCTTTTCTGTTTGTGGTCTACATAAATGATTTGGAGGAAAATGTAGCTGGACTAATTAGTAAGTTTGCTAACAATACAAGGATTGATGGAGTTGTGGATAGTGAGGACAATTGTCAGAGAATGTAGCAGGATAGAGATCAGTTGGAGGCATGGGCAGAGAAATGGCAGATGGAGTTTAATCCGGAGATGCATTTTGGAATGTCAAGTACAGATGGAAATTATACAGTGAATGGCAGATCCCTTTGGAGAATTGATGTGCAGAGGGATCTGGGTGTGCTGGTCCACAGATCATTGAAGGTGACAGTGCAGATAGATGAGGTAATAAAAGCGGCCTATGGTACGCTTGCCTTCATTGGAAGGGGCATTGAGTATAAGGATAGACAAGTTATGCTGCGGCTTTACAGAACTTTAGTTTGGCCACACTTGGAATATTACGTACAGTTCCAGTCACCACACTACCAGAAGGTTGTGGATGCTTTGGAGAGGGTACAGAAAAGGTTTACAGGATGTTGTCTGGTATGGGGGATTTTAGCTATGAAGAAAGGTTAGCTAGACTGGGTTTGTTTTCACTGGACCTCAGGAGGTTGAGGGGTGACCTGATAGAAGTTTATAAGATTGTGAATGGTATGGATAGAGTGGAAAGTATGAGGCTTTTTTCCAGGGTGGAGGGGTCAACTATTAGTTGTCACAGGTTCAAGGTGCAAGGGGGGATGTTTAATAGAGATGTATGAGGCTCACAGAGGGTGGTGAGTGTATGGAACATGTTGCCAGAGGAGGTGGTGGAAGCAGACACACAAAAGCACCATTTAAGAAGTATCTAGATGAATGCATGAATAGGATGGGAATAGAGGGATACGGATGCTGTAAGTGAAGACAGTTTCAGTATGGAAGGGCAAAATGTGTCGGCATAGACTTGGAGGGCTGAAGGACCTGTTCCTGTGAATTATTGTTCATTGTTCTTTGTTCTTTGAAATGATTAATACTATGAAGTGCAATAAGTATGTGAGTTTGACAGTGTTATGTGGACCTGTGCACAGAACAGCATTTACTCCTAAAAGAATGACATTTAACATCTGGTCCTCCGTAAAGTCTCTGTGGTTAGTGTCTTAAAGGCTTCCAGTGCCTCACCTTTTCACGTGGGAAAATGTTTTCATGTACAATTTGCTCTGTGAACCACAATCTATGACAGGATTGCATGGACTATGGAAATTTGAGATTGCTAATGAAGTAGTAGAAGATTTTTTCTTGTGAGTTCTTCCAGAAATTTTCAAAATGAAGAAATCCTAGTACTGCTTTTTTATATAAGTGATCAGCTATCAGCTATGATTCGCTATCGGCCAAGATTGAATTGAATGACAGAGAAGACTCAATGAGCTGAAAGGCCTCCTCTTGTTCCCATGCTCCTAATTTGTTGAAATATAGTTAGCACTATAAATAGCAAGCTGGTAGATGGGAAATATCTATAATACATTAAAGGGTTTTGCAGAGAGCTACACTCTCTGTCTGTACAGAATGTGCAAATGCTCATGTAGTAAATATCAAATCTCCTAATTTTTATTTCAGCAAAAACAGCTTCAATCACAAAATGTAGAATTTTACCCAGACATCACGTGACTTTTTCCCTTTTTTTGCTTGTTTGACCTTCAGTGTAAGTGTTCAACAGTGAGGCGAGCTCATCATTAGTTGCTACGTATAGAACTAATTTTACAATTAGGATGTTCCAATATTTCTTCGTGGAGAACTTCATTTTATAAGGTTAAGCATGCCCAGTTCTAATGAACATGCATGAATTCCCAATGTAGATGTCATGAGGACTAATAATGAAGTGTACTGTTTGATTGTCAGACCTCTGTGCTTTACTAGAATTGGTATATGCCCTTTTCGTAGCATTAGATGATCATCCTAGGCTCAAATGGGTGATTTGTACCAATTTCTAGATGTGGGCTGAAACAGTTAACTTATATCTGAACAACAGAATAGAGGAGCTTTGATAATCTGTATTCTTCTTGTGTCTCATTCAGAAAAGCAGACAATTGTTTATGTTGACACAGCCTTAGGATAGACTACTGATAATTGAGGATATTTAACAAGGGTAAGGACTCATCCTTCTTGCCCTTATAGCCAATGCTTTACTGAATCCATTAAGCACTGAAAATCATTTCTCACTTTAAAGCAATATTACTTTTGTTTATTTGTACAAATAATAATTATCCATTTAGGTTAATTACAGTGGACTAAACTCATCTGTATATGCTCCTAAGGTCTATTGTCAGGGTTTTCAGCTGGGTTTAATACTCTGTAATTATCCTGATTAAGATATTCAGAACTGAGAAAATAGGCTTAATTTTTAATCTTGTGCATCCTTTTTATTGGTTTGTTGGGGAACATAGGCCTGGAAATGAAACAGGTAGCAGGCAATTCTGGAAACTGATAAAAATTGTACAAGCTAACTTCAGCCAAACCAGTGCAGCAGAGAACTGGCAGTATCAGATCTTTTTTATATTCTGCTTCATTAAAGTCAACAGAGAGTAAGGTCAAATAGTGTACAAAGCAGGCAGCGCAATTAAACCATTGTTTCTAGCCAGTCTTGTTGGGTTAAAATGACCCTAATGTGGAAAGAATTGGAAGTAACCTTCAAAAGTAAAAATTGACAGCATTAAACCACCCATTTCTGAGAATATACTAATCTGATTTTGCTCACACAGAGGGACATAAAGGAAAAGAAATGCTTCAATCTAAATAGATGAACATTGAACATACACATAAGGAACAGGAAAAAGCCCCTCAAGTTTACTCCAGCCTTCAATGAGGTTTGATCTTGATTAAGGTCTAAATCCCATTTTTCTGGCTCTCTCGGATTCCTTTTGATTCCCTTGTTCATCAAAATCAACGTACCTCTCACATAAACATATTCAATGACCTTGTCCCCTGCGCTCTCTAGGGAAGACAGTTCCAGAGCCTCACAATCAATAAATACTTAATGCCTCAAATATTCTTAGAGTATTTCAGTTTCAAACACGAAACTATTTTTCATCATGCCATCTTCATAGAAACAGAGTTTAAGCTATCAGAATTAGTACCTTGAAATTATTATATAGTTGAGAAGCCAGTGCTACCCTCTGTCATATGCAATGTCAGTTGTCTGCAGGCAGGAAAGAAGTGTGAAATGGTAATGGAAATTTGCTGCAGCGGGTTTGTGCTGCTATTAAAATAGAAGAGAACTATTTCCGTGTGTGTACTTTTTTTTGGCATATTGTTGAAAATTACTCACCATTTTCACCAGTTTGATAGTGGATCATTCTTCCTTATATAGTTAAAATTTCTTTCTCTCAATAGAAGTAAATAATCCATTAAACAGAAAAAATGCAAGCAGTGATGAAGTATCATTCGCCTGACAGACAAACTCTGTTGCACTCACCAAAGTTGCTGACTGACCAGCTGAGTGCTATATGCATCTTCTGCTTCTAGATTAGTGTGATGGAATAGCTGGGTCCATGAGTTAAGAAAAGCGTTGTTATGAAGTTATTTGTTATGTGCTATTTAAAATATTAACTCATATTGTCATTAATTGGACACACATGTATAGATCTTGAACCTTTTAAAATGAGCACTTCACAATGCAAAATACGATGGCTACAGCTGAAACAATACATGTCCCTGTCTGCCATAGAGCTTTACAACAATCATTTTGTTTCACTCTTTCATTCTTCTTCAACGCAAAAAGCCTCTTTTATTTTTCCTCTTTTTCAAATGTTTACTTTTTGAAGCATTTCTTTTATGTGATGTGGATATTGCTGGCCCAGCCAAAGTCTATTGTCCAACTGAGTTGCACTGGAGAAGTTGGTGTGTGCTGTTTTGTTGTATTTTTGCTGTCCATGCAATGTGGATACATCCACAGTGCTGTTTGGAGGGAATTCCCAGAATTTGACCCAGTGAAGGAACAGCAAGATAGTTCAAAGTCACAATGGTATGTGACTTGGGGTGAACTCACAGATGTTGATGTTCCCAATCATCTGCGATCCTCATGCTTCTATGGAGATCATGGTTCCAAAAGTCCTATTATATTCATCTTGTAGATGGTAACATTTGCTGCCATTATGGTGGTGAAGAGAGTGGTGGTCAGATGCCAATCAAACAGATTACCTTTTCTTGGATAGCATCAAATATCTTGAATGTTGTTGGACTTGCACCCATCTGGGCAAGTGATGAGTATTCCATCACCCTCTTGACTTGTGCCTCATAGATGGTGGACAGGCTTTAGGGAGATGAGTTTATCACTATAGGCACAGGATTCCTAACCTTTAACCTGATTTTGTAGCCACGATGTTGATATTGCTAGCCAGTTCAGTTTCTGGTCAACACTCCACATTTCAAAATCTATTTTGCCCATCTCAATATTAGGTATATGCCATTGGGCTTTTTCTGCAGTGTCTGCATCTAAAGCTGATGCACTGATGTGTAGTATAAATTATAGCAATCGGCTATTTAGTCCATTACAGATTTTATTCTGTAATGTATTTATAATCATTGGAAGAGTTTCTGTTAAACATGAAGACACATATTAAGTCCCAACTCAGAAGCAGGATTGAGCAGGAACTGCAAACAGTCACTGGCACCTAAATGAAGAGGAACCTATGCTTCTGAAACAGCATGGGAGAGAGCCAGTTCAGAAGCTTCATAAAAAGACAGGGGCAGTGTGTGTGACAGGGGCAGTGATGGTGGGAGTTAAAAATCAGTGCCAGAGAGTCCCTTTGACTCGTGTTTCGACTTGTAACAGCCAAGGTGTGATACATAAATATATAGGTGGGTACTTGTTCTGTGTCTTTAGTGATTGGCCAAGTGGTTAAATCAGAAGGTGTTGTTGCAGCTGAAGTATACAGTTAAGAATATCATTTTTGAAGTATTTGACCTCCAAATTAATTCATTAAATAGAACAGAGATGGCTGAGCAGTGTGTTGTGTTGCAGTTGTAGTATGTGGGAGCTGGAGGACACTGATGCGATTGACAGTGACCAGATCTGCAGCAATTGCTGGCTGCTGAGGAATTTCAGCTCACGGTTGATGAACTACAGTCTGAGATACAGATACTGCAACACATCAGGAAGGATGACAATTATCAATATCTTAGCAGGCAGTTTCACCCATTAGATTAATTAAACCAAGTTTAGCCCATGGTCACGGATTGGAGTGTAATACTGTGATTAAGACAAGTATTGTGGTCCACAATTTACTTTTAGAAGAGCCTCAGCTAAGGCCCTTGTCCGTGGGTAGAAAGATCTCACTCCTGTTATACACCAGAGCAGAGACTGCTGGGAGGATGAGCAAACTGCCCAAAGCACCAATGTACAGATCATTCAAGTAGGGAAGAATAGAGAATGTAGTACTTACTGGGGATAGTTAGGGAATGGATACTGATGGTGGAAAATACATAGGAGGACATAAGGAATCTGCAGAGGGTTAGCAATAAGTTGAGTGAGTTGGCAAAAGTTTAAGTGGAGCTTAATGTGGGAAAATGTGATGTCATGCATTTTGTCAGAAGAATCAAAAGGCAGTCTAATATTAAATGGTGAAAAACTTCAAAATGCATAGCACAGAGGGTTCTGGGTGTTCTTCAGCTAAATCACAAAAAGTTAGCATGCGATTTCAGCAAGTAAGTAATAAGAGAAATGGAATCTTGGCCCTTATTGCTGGAGAGATTAGAGTTTAAATGTAGGGAAGTATTGTTACAATTGTGAAGGGTATGGCTGAAGCTACATCTAGAGTACTGTGTGCAGTTTTTGAATCCAAACTAAAGGAAGGATGGACTGGCAGTACAGGTAGTTCAAGAGAAGTTCACTTAACTGATTTGTTGATGAAGGGATTGATCTCTCAAGAATGCTGAACAAGTTAGGTCTTTATACATTAGAATTTAGAAGAGAGAGGGGTGATCTTGTTGAAATATACAGGGTTCTGAGGAGGCTTGCTCGGGTGGATGTTGAAAACATGCTCCCGTGAGCGGGAGAGATCTCAGACTAAGGGACGTAATTACAGAATAAGAGATAGTCATTTTAAACTAAGATGCTAAGGAATTTCTTCTCCGAGAGGATGGTGAACGTACACAATTTTCTACCCTAGAGAAATGTGGAGGTTAGTTCACTGGAAGTGTTTAAAGAGGAGGTAGGTAGACCTTTGAAATATCAGGAAGTTGAGGGCTATGATGAGCTGGAGCAGAACAGCCGTGATCTTATTGAAATGGTGGGGCAGGTTGAAGGGGTCAAGTGGCCTGATCCTATTTCACATGTTTGGTTCAACAGTTGTTAATATTGATTATCATCAAGAAACTCTCTAATTACCTTTGAAAGGATTTTTGAAAGATACTCTACTTCATGTCTGTTCATGGTTGAGAATTCTATGCTCCCGCCAAAACATTTTCCAGTATACCCATAATTATGTGCACTTTGTGCTGTTTTGTTAATGATGGGGAGTGCACTTTATCACAGTTATGGCGGTGGGGAGCATAATAGCTTGTAAAAGGTTGTTGATGAGCAGGGCATGCTGCAAGGACCTTCGAGAAGAGGTAATAAATCCTCTATGCTTCCAAAGGGTTCCAAAATCATGTACCACTCCAAAGGCATTTCTGGAGTCGGTGTAGATGTTAACAGACTTTCTGTCAGCAAGGATACAGGCTCTGGTAAGGGCAAACATTTTGGCTGGTTGCACAGAAGTCTCTTCTGGCAGCGCAGTCGATTCTAGGGTTTCAAAAGGTGTGCATTTCGCATGGCCAGCTAGCATTTGATGATCTGAAGGCCGAAAAGAGGAGCCGTCTGTGAAAAGGATAATTTCTAATGGAGTCTCAGAGAGGTTAGGGTGTGGGGTGACAATCTCTTGGACTACGTGCAGACAATCATGTCCTCTGCCGGAGAATCCTGTACCACAGGGAGAAGGCTGGTAGGGTTTAAAGTGGGGGCGCACTGAAGGGTAAGATTAGTGCGAGAAAATAGGATGACCTCATAGCCAGTTCTCCTTCATGCCGTAAAATGCTGAGTCACTGTTGAATTAAGCAGCAGGGAAACTGCACTAGGAACAAAAACTGTACAAGGTTAACCCAGTACAATAGGGGTGGGACTTTTCCACCATTACAGCAGCAGCTGCCCCCAGATCGTAAACAGGCTTGCTTGCCCCTTACAACGAGGTAACTGTACAGAATAAAAAGCTACAGGGTGATGGAGATCCCCATGCATTTGTGTTAGAATGCTGGACGCATATCCCTCCTTTCCGTTAACATTAAGCTGAAACTGCTGTGTATAATCAGGGATGCCCAGAGCAGGTGCTCAGGTTAAACACCATTTAAATTCCTGAAAGGCTTGTGCCATTTCAGGTGTACAGTTCACCTGGGTCAGCTAGTTTGGCGAGGACGCCTGGCGGAGAGGTGCATTGCTGACTCGATAGTCTGGTATCCAATGACTGCAGTAATTCACCATGCCCAAAAAGACAAAAGCTCAGTTAGTGTAGCAGGAGGAGACAGGTTAACGATGGCTGCGATGTGATCTTGAGACAGCGCTCTGAGACCATGCGAAAGTTTGTCGCCCAAATGTTGTACTGTCTTTTGGCAGGGCTGCATCTTTTCAACAGAGACATTTTGTCTACCCTGAGCCAGACAGCGGAGTAATGCAACAATGTCATACATGCAGGGATCAGGTGAATCAGAGGCCACTAATAAATCATCACTTACTGAACCAAGGTGCTTTTACATGGCAGGTGGAGGCCATTCTGGGTCCACTGTACTGCAGAGGCATATAGAATGGGGCTCTTCATGTAACCTTGGGGAAGCCGCATCCATATATATTGGCAGCCGCCGTAAGTAAAAGCGAAAAGGTACTGGTTGTCTGGTGACAATTTAATGGAAGAAGAGGCTGAGAAGAGGTCAATGACAGAAAACAGGTGGCAGAAGTAGGTAGGCTACAGAGGATGGCATTGGTGTCGGGCACCACTGGGGAGCAGGGGACAACAATGACATTGACTACCCTCAAGTCTCGCACAATCTCCATCATCCCAGTTTCCCTGGCTTAGGAATAGGGTGGATAGGAGTGTTGCAGGGGCTAGTGATAGGCACCAGGATGCCTTGCTGTAGGGAGGAATCAAAAACTTGGTCTTATACCCTCTTTGGCAGCTGCTGACAAATTGTACTGTCTACTAGATGGTAGGATGGCCCCATCTTTCACAGTGACTGTATGAGGAGGAGTGGAAAGGATCAGGCCCATGTCACTGGAGTGCCATGCCCATAATGATGGTGGCACATTATTGAGTGATAAGGGGCTATCATTGGAGGGGGAGGACGGGGAGGTCTCTAAGGTAAAGATTGTTTCTTCAGATGAGGGAAAATACCACAAGCAAAACTTGTGGGCAATTTGCATGGAGTCGGGATCTGCAGGGTCCAGGGTATAAATCCTTTCGGCAGACTGTGGAGTCTGTGTACTGTGTGCACCAAATCCTTCGGGTGCCATGGGGCATTAACAATGATTGAAACATGAGGAAATGAGGCAGGGTTATTTTGGAAAAGCGGTCGTTGTTTGGCATTGAGCTGAACTGCAGTTGAACTTCATTCCCTACGTAATAAAATCCAGTCAATGTCAGAGTGGAAGGCAGATTGAGGTAGGGGTCTGCAATAATGGAATAAGATGGATCAGGATTGGGAAGGTAGGCAGCAGTGCAGTGAAGCTTACACAGAAAGTGGCCTATCTGGACAATCCAGCGAAGGAAGGTAGGGGTAGGGGATGTGGGCTTGGTGGGGCGGGTGGTGGTGGGGTTGGTGATGGTGGGGACATGCAACAAATGCGGGAGGTAAAACTTAAGACAAGAGCAGAAAGATTTGCCTGGGAAGCTCCATACATAAAGGGAAGGAGTAGGAGAGGATGGAGGTGAAAGAGTGGTCACAGTGGCCTGTAAAAGGAGTAATTGGAGTCAGGGAGCTCCAAGGTAAGGCCCTGTGGAGAACAGTGAATGGAAGCATTCAGTTTACAGAGGGTCTGGCAACCGAGAAGGGCAATTGGACAGGAAGGAGAGATAATAACAGTGTCGGGGACTGCCGACAGACAAACAGCAATGGGAATGGGGTCAGAAAGAGGTTCAACCATGGGTACTCCAGAGACACCCATGATGGAAACTGTGTTGGAGCTGAGTGGAAGGGCCAATGAAGGAGGTGCAGGTGATTGGGTGGCTCCAGAGTCCACCAAAACCAAAACAATACGACACTCCATTTGAACCTCCATCATAGGGTTTTCCAAAGAGGAGTGGGAGAGTCATATTGAGGCGGCCCACAAAACCTTCCTCATCCAGCATCCCTAGACATTAGGGATGTGAAGAAAAGGATGATGAAGAGTGAACGCGGCCTGTTGAGGCTGCCGCTGCAGGGGGAAGATGGTTTTGCTTTTGCTACAAATGTTGAGGGAGGCTGGACCAGCATTCTCGTGCCCAATGGCCTATTTTCCCACATTTTCTGCATCTGTCTCTGCTTTTATCCTTTCGTTGCTGTTCCTATCCTCAGCTTTGTCCCTGATTCCATGTCTGTGTTAATCAGGGGTAAGCCTTCTTTTCCTTCGTATAATCGAAAAGACCCTGTTGATCCATGTTGGTAAGGGCAGTGAGGAGGGGATCCCAGTTCATCTCTTGCCAGTTGAGGTTATGGAATTTGAAGGTCTGGCCGTGGCCGGGCTGTGTGCAATTGACAAGAGTCTGGAACGCTAAATGATCATTCTCTGAGAGAGAGATGCCTGCAGATGATTCCCAAACTTCCTTAAAGCAAGCAAGCATAGGCTCATTCACCTTTTGCAGACAGTGCATGACTTCTCTGAAGTCCACCTGTGATCATGCTGATGTCATAATGTCAGGCTTAATGGTATCCACAAGACAATTTGCTTGTGCATCTGCATCAGTCCATGGCGCTTGGGGGAGTACAAGGAAACCTATTATGGCTGCCCAACAGACCCCGTACGCCAGAGGCATTAAAGTCTGGATGTCTTGTGACAAACAATTGTAAATACTGCAGATTTGTACGCGCCAATTATAAAATAGTGTCAGGCATTTGAGTAGATCAGGGGTGTCTTGGAGCATGCCGCGGATCCAACGCTTGTTGTGAGGTGACTTGCCGATCAGAACTTGGGGATGTTGATCTGCAGAAGACTTCGTCATCAAGCTGGTGGTATACCTGTCAGAGGACATAGAGGAGACTGTGGGGTCGGATTGCTCCTGGTCCCGTCCACCAGATTAGCCCCCAAAGCCCCTGGTTGTTCATTGTCAGGGGGTTATCAAGGGGTTGGGCTGGAGGACTACAAAAGATGAAAGTGACAATTTCATCCATAAAAGGGTCTGGGTCAGGTGTGGGGATGGGAACTTCAGGATACTGAGGGGTATAAGGTGGTGGGGACCCAGTATACTCAAGGCTGTCGGACGGCTGACGGCGATCTTTACTTTTAGGGAGCTGATGGCCTTTCGCGACTTCTTTAAATGTTTCTAAACACCGGAGCATGTAATCAGTATCCTGTGACAGGTCACCACACCCACCTTCAATGTTTGTCCTCCAGTAATCAATCTTGTCCAATTTGAAGGAACCCCCACAAGAACAGTTGCCGTGGAATCACCCATACAAGTTGGAGGTGAAAGGAATAACATATCTACTGTCACCTGTCTTCTTCCAAACAATATTGGCTGATGACCCTGGTGGCTCCAGGGGGTCTCCTACCTTACTTTTGCATCGAATGTATTTACCTTGGCACTTCTGCATTTTTATCGAGGAGACAAATAGACATGGGCGTCCTTCTCAATGGGACATGGTTTACCTGTCGCCAGGGCCAGCCCATCTTTCTTATGCCTAGAAGTCATCGACCCCATCGTCACTTCCTCAGTTCCAAAGCGCGGATCTACGATCTATGGAGAAATGAACAACAAACACACAAGGACAGACAAACAAACACAGGCGCCATTGTCAATCCCTCAAGGTCACCTTGAAATGATTTCTATCAAATGGCAGTGGTCTTTCCATGCCTGTCTTGTCACAGCATCTTTCCCTAACTTGGGACCAGCCTTTGGACTCAGGTGAGGATCATGCAGGCAGCCGGTTTATACTTTCAGTTCGGTCAGAAACCCGTGTGCTAGAACAGTGGTCAAATACCTTATGAAGGAAGTGATCTCTAGGTTTGGAATTCCAGGGAGCATGAGCAGTGACAGAGGTATTCACTTTACAGTGGCAGCCACAGAAAACGTTAGTAAAGCACTGGGCATTGCATGGAAATATCATGTTCGCTCTTAGTCCCAGTCCTCTGGTATGGTGGAACGGATGACTGGTACCCTTAAAACACTCTGACACTTCTATAACCTTAAAAACCTCCTTTAAACCTTTACAGCCTGACTAAATAAAGCCCTAACTTTTTAAGATTGTCAAACTACAATTGTTGATAATCTGAAATTATCACTAATGTTAACCCTAAGCAGCCCCTAGAATTGGGAGAACTTGTTTTATATGCCAATTTTGCATTCAGAGTACATGAAGTTAAAAGTGTAATGAACAAAAAAATGCTGGAAACACTCAATTGATTAGGTCATGTGTTTAATTCTTTTGGCCTTGAAGAAGTTCTATTCTGATTTGTTCTCTTCACTGTAAATACTGACTGCCCTGCTGAACTCAAAATTCCTCATATTTTTTGAAACATAAAATTTGTATAACTCATTTCAACAGCCAATGAATTAGTATTTCATCAAGTTACAAATGTATTTGGCCTTTGGCATTGAGTTGCTTTGCATATTAAATGAGGCTCACATAGTAATCTTTATTTCCATCGATATATGCTTCCGATATATGAAGGATGGTATAAGATGCAGCTGTTAGATGAGTTGACACCTGTTGAACTCAATAATTTTGAGTTGGATGAATGTTAAAAGTAGCAGTTGTGGTTACTACAAGTGGGAAAGACTTTTTGGAGTGAGCTTATGTTTGGTGTTTAACTTTGAGAGTTTTGTATAACATTATGTGTTACATTCTCTGATTAACCAAGTATCACTTCTCAGTTTCCAGTTATGTTACAAGCAAATAGTAATCCTTAACCAAAAAAAGCAAATTTTGCAAATTGAATAGAAATGTTTCTCTTCTTGAAATTGGGGAAAAAAATTAGCATCCCATGATTAACATGTAAAACCATTGTTGAAGAGATCTTGTAATTTGAATAAAGAGAGATAAATTGAAGAAAGGTGTCAGCTACATATGCATGACTTTGGCTTCATTGATTCCAACATTAAGATGATTTTCTGCTCATTTCTCTTTCTTGAGTAAAAAAAAATTTGGTCAAACTCCATTTACAAAAGGCAAGGCTCTCTGTCTGCTGATGTGTAATTTTGTCTGAATATTAATTTTTTTACTCAGAGGATGATGAATCTTTGGAATTCTTGATTCCAGAGACTGTGGAAGCTCAGTCTTTGAAGGTATTTAAAATTGAATTTGGTAAAGTTTTGATTATCAATATCATAAAGGGTTATAGAGATAGTGTAAAAGGCACTGAAATGTTCTGTGAGTCATGATAGCATTAATTGGTGGAGCAGGTGCAGTGGGGCTGAATGGCCCCATCCTGTTCCTATATTCCTTATTATGAAGTCATGTGTAGGCACCGAACAGCTTGAAATTTCACCTTTATCCAGCCAGAGCTGCAATAGCTTTGTGTACAGCCCAATGTATGTTCGATAACATATGGCAACAATGATACTTGTCAGGGACTGTAACAATTCTTTGCCTTCCATAACCTTCTGCATCTGTAGTTTTCCCTCTTAAGACATTTCTAATCAACCTGTTCAGAGATGTTATTGCACAATTCTGGAGTAGGCAGGTCTTGAACATGGGTCATCTAGTTCAGTGGTAGGGACATTACCACAGTGCCACACCTTGTAGATTTTTCACTATACAGTCTGTTCTGATATAATGCAACGGTTCTGTTCCCACGTGATCTTGCATTGTAAGAAAATTGCAGAATAGCAGCATTATTTCAACCATTGCGTTATAGTTAATAAAGGTAAGGAAAGTTCATGTTCTACAAATAATGAGCTAAATTCTTCGATTGTATTATAGCCAGTTTGTGTTGAAGAAACGTGCATTATAGCAGCACTGACTGTATGCCAAACTATCGCCAGCCCTTGGTAGGAGAAGCTAAAACTCCAGTCCATGTTCCTTGTTTCTCAGGATTATTGTATATGATAAATTGTGCTTATGAATAATATTAAAATTAATGTACATTTTCTTCAGAATGTTACATTTATTCCCCAAAATATGTTGGTTGCATGGAAGAAAGATGAAATATTTAATAATATACCTGTGACATAAAACACCATTTTATTGAGTGCAGTATCAAGGAACCCTTGTGAAACTGAAATAAGTATGGATTAAGAGAAACTTTCCAGTGGCTGGGGTCCTACTTGGCATGAGAAAAGGTTTATGTGTATTGGAAGCCAACCATCTCAGGCATAGAATGTGGCTGTGGACTTCCTCAGGACAACATCAATGGCTCAAATATCTCTGGCTTCTTTTCTTCAGATTCATAGTGTCAGAAGTGAGGCTGTTCACTGAATGTTTTCTTGTGTTTAGCTTAAGTCGAAACTCTGCAAATAATGAAAGGAACTACAAACTTTGGACACAATCAGGCTTGGTGTTCCGTGATGATTGGCTCACCTCTTTATTTATGGAAGCCTATCCACAAGACACAGGATAAGGTTGTGACTGAATTCTCTCCATGTGCTTTGATAAGTGCAGTTACAATACCATTCAAGACAAAGCAGACTGCATCATCGGCATTTCATCCAATGTACAAGCATCATTCTCCCCACCAATGAACAATTAGCATAACTTTACCTAATCCTATCCATGAAACAGATACTTTGTTGTGATTTCTACATCTGAAATGTTATAATTTCTTAAAAGTGTATTGCGCTCGTGGACAATTAATCGAATAATATATTTGCTGTTAAGTGCCTGCGGTCCGCAAATCTACTCGGCCTCTTCATAAGAATGAAATACTGGTAAGTCCCAGATGAGGACTGAAGTTCCACCAAACTGTCCGAGGGAATGCTGTCATTAAAATAATTCTCATTGAGATCTTTTTGATCTGGAGTGCTCGGGTCCATTTTAGGTAGTGGGGAGCCAGAGGGTTTGCACTTTACTGATACTTTTTAATCATCCTGTTCAGCGATGTCATGCAACACCTCTGTCACAGGGGGAACTTGAACCTCAGCCTCCTAGGTCAGGGTAGGGACACTACCACTACACCACCTGAGCCCCATCCTGCACTTTACTGAAGCAAATAGGATATATTGTGAACAGTTGTATGTCTGTAGCTAGTTCTTTAGGGATAGATTATTGAAGAAATTTTAAATTAACAGGTAGATCAGTAACACATGCTGAGGGTTCTGATTTGACTTTTCAAGGACTAAAATACATTTTAAAATCCGACCGTCCTGAAAAAAAAACAGAGCTTGAAATACTTATAACAATATGAGGTGCATTCAGTTTCAGAAGCGCCCCAAGTTCCAAAATTTCATGGTTTCAAGCAAACATTCTCGTTAATATATTCACACCCTCAGATCCTGGCTACATCGATAGTGTATTCCTTAGCAATACTCAGATGATGAACAGACCCAGTCCGCACTGATTCTTTATGACAGCTAACAATTTGATATGCCAGAGCTGCTGATAATCGTGAGAAGTGTTTTTAAAGGAAGAAGCCACCCTGTGTGTTATTTATTATAAAAGTTGTGGGTGACACGACCAGCTCATCATCCCCATTTTGGCTGTTATTGAATATAAAAACCCTGTAATCAGCAAGGACTTTACCTTTTGTGCCTGTCTGTCGCCAAGGGCTTTTAAGAGATGCTAATGACATTTTGGAAAAGGGACAGGTTCCGCTACAATCTACTTGAGCAAAGAGAAAAGGCAACCTTTTGAATATTTCCTAAAATACAACCTAAATTGAAATGTATTCACAGCATGATTTGACATAGACAAATTGGAGCAGGAAACCAGTGAAGGTTCACATCGGCTTAGCAGTCTGCTCCCCTTGCCCTGTCTGTGAAGGAAATTAGCAAAAATTTGCCATTGAATCTATGTCAGCATGTTTGTTTGCTCTTGTATAAGTGTGGCCTTTTACAGTGCACCTGCTTTTTTTTTCCCTTTCCCTCTTATTTTTGTCTCCTTCAAACCAACCAATTTCTTAATTGGTTCTTTTTTTCCCTTGCCACTTCTTCGACCAATGCGAACTGTCTTTCAGCGCAGAACCCAAGTAAGAATGGTGAATCATTTGGAAAACATTCCAAAACAGAATGTTCATTAATGAGGTTCACCGTTATCTGTACGGCGGTTAGGAGGAAAATGCTATTTTGTTGTCAAACTGACACAGAGACACGCAATGCTGGATGAAAGGGCCAGACACCAGCTCTTTGTGTGTAAATTTCCCACCAGAGCTTAGGCAACTTTTACAAGTTAATTAAGGAGATTTGGAGCTTGGAGGCAGCCTAACAAGCTGTCCTTCATGAATGGAGGATTGTCCCTGGCAGAGAAGAGAGGGTCCAAATGATGTCAACAGCAATTACCAGAGCTGCTGAATTCTTGCTGCTCGCACGAAGAGTGGTTTGTGAGTTTGTAATGTTGATGCTGTGAAACTAGAATTACACTCCTTACTTCATTGTATTTTTTTTACTATAGTCTGACAAACTGTCATCATATTTCAAATTATGATAAATGTAAAAGGACTTAAATTTTTTAAAAAGCACAGTGAATCTGTCATTATTATCCAAATGCATTTAGTGTTATAAGCCATTGCAGCACATGAATAAATTATATTTCTTCAAAATTCTTTAAAGCTGCAATCTGTTTCATGGATGTTTTTGTGTTGGGGGTGGGATTTTGATTCTCAAACACATGCAGCAGATTTTATTCCTCCAACTTGTTTGGAGTAACCAGCAGGGATCATAACCAGCAGGGATCATAACCAGCAGGACTCCTGGGATCCCAATGCACATTCTCAGGCCACCCTCTGACAATCCAGGGATACAAGTCTTCATTGCCAAGCATGCATAAATAATTATCATTTGCCTGAATGTATGTTAACACTTCAACATGCACCAAAATGCCTATGCTTCAAAATTCCGTCTCCTCTCTTTTTCCACCAAATTGTCTTCTCCATTCTCCCAATCCTCATGAATCATATAAGTATCCTTGCTAACTTTTATACATGATCCTAGCATTTGATATCACCATACTTTTTGACTATTAAGGGCATCACATACAATTCCAAACCTGTAGTTTTCCTTCACACACACACAAAGTTCCTATATCCTGGAGAATTGAGATCAATTATAATATTCAACCCACTACTATCTTGACTGAGATCAGCACACTAATTAAATCTGGGATCCACAAAAATTTAATGCCATTGCGTTGCAGTATAACAGATTTAGATTACAATTTTTTGGAACAAGAGGCTATTTTTCCTCTTTGCCTTATAACTGCCAATCAATAAAATTAAGTTTGATTTATTTCTGACTCCATCCCGCAGTCTTAACTCTAATTATTCAGACTCTTGGCCAGCTAATATCTATCAGTCTCAACTTTAGTATAATTAATTGAACCATCATCTACTGCTTTATGTGAAACAGAGTCCACATTTTTATAACCATCTGTGTATAGAAGCATTTGCTACCTTATCCTGTGAATGGCCTGATTCTGACTTTATGGCTCAACCCTCTTGTCCAAGACCCATACCCCTGCAGAAATAGTTCTCTCACAAGCCTAAAAGCATGAATCATTAACCCATTAACCTGAACTACAGAAAAAAAAACATAACTTATGTTATCCCTTCTCATCATCAATCTTTTGGAACCATGGTAACACTGTCATGAATCTGCAATGCACTCCCTCCAAGGACAATAAATCCAGTTGTTTTACCAGCCTTCTGGGGATGGGCTCAGAGAATTTGTGGGGTGGGGTGGGGCTCAGGGAATGTCCCTTAAAATAACAAAGGAAAGTGTGGATGAAATGCCCCCCAATCTGCTGATGCCACTCTACCAGTGGTGGATTATGGTGGAGTCAGCTCTCCTACCCAGAGGATCACTGTGTCATTTATGACATCCATTAAGGACTTCTTCCCGTCACCACTGCCATTTTAACAAAAGCTAGGTGAGCTTTTTGGCAGATGTCTGTTATGCTGCCTGCCTCCCTACGAGTATGATGGGAAATTTCTTCTATTCAGGAACATCAGTGGTCTACAAAGGATCCTGACAATGGGCGCTCCAAACAGTAAACCCCTTTCCCTCAACATCCATGCCACTCTCTCACCTCGGCTTGTCTGACAGACCCCTCTGCCCCAAACTCCCCTGAACTGGCATCATTCCATGAAATCCTGAATTTCCAGGTGCAGTCCCAGCATTGACCACCACTTTCAGGTGACATTGGTGAGACTATTACACTGAGGAGCAGGAGAATTGACATTTCGGGCATAAGCCCTTCTTCAGGAATGGCTGAAGAAGGGCTTATGCCCGAAACGTCGATTCTCCTGCTCCTCGGAGGCTGCCTGGCTTGCTGTGTTTTTCCAGCACCACACTTTTCAACTCTGGTCTCCAGCATCTGCAGTCCTCACTTTCTCCGAGACTATTGCACTGCCAAATGGTCAGAACCTACAGGGGAGGGGTCTTGAATGACAATTCTTTATAAGGATTGAAGTTGCCATACTAATGAACTGGTTGCAGGATGGCCCAAAAATGTGGCTTGGGAGTTGGGGTTGGACAAGACCAAAAGACCATAAGGCATAGAAGCAGAAATTAGGCCATTCAGCCCATCGGGTCTGCTCCGCCATTCAATCATGGCTGATAAGTTTCTCAACCCCATTCTCCTGCTTTCTCCCCGTAACCCTTGGTCTCCTTTACAATCAAGAACCTATCTATCTCAGTTTTAAATATACTCAATGACCCGACCTCCACAGCTTTCTGTGGCAATGAATTCCATAGATTCACCACTCTCTGGTTACAAATGGCTGGGGTGTGGGGTTGCCCTGAAATTTGAAACCCTTCATCGACGGTCCTTGCTGAACAGCAATATTCCAGCCATCCTTTCTGAGATGTAATGTCCAGAACTGTATACTGAATCATAGAATCACAGAACTTCTTACAGCAATGAAGAGGGCTATTTAGCTTATTGTAGTAGTGCTGGCTATTCATATGAGCACTTTACTTAGTATTTAGTACTTGGGGTAGCATGGTGGCTCAGTGGTTAGCACTGCTGCCTCACAGCATAAGGTTCCCAGGTTCAATTCCAGCCTTGGGTGACTGTGTGTAGTTTACACGTTGTCCCCAGGTCTGTGTGAGTTTCCTCCCACAGTCCAAGGATGTGCAGGTCAGGTGAACCGGCCATGCTAAATGGCCCATAGTGTTAGGTGCATTAGTCAGAGGGAAATGAGTTTGGAGGGTTGGTGTGGACTTGTTGGGCTGAAGGGCCTGTTTCCACACTGTAGGGAATCTACTCTGCCTTCTCCTTGTAACCCAGTAATTTTTCTCACACTGCTGTTCCTTCTTTTAGTAATTACTTTAAATCCATACTCCCTGCTCCTTGATTCCTTTCACAAGTAAGAACAGTTTCTCCAAACTCCAGACCCCTCATGATTCTGAATACCTCTGTTATTGAAGGATTACAGCCCTGACTTCTCCAATCTGTCTTCATATCTGAAGTTTGTCATCAGAAAACCATTCTCAAGTATCTTTTCTGTGATCTCCTCAAAGCCTTCACAATGTCTGTTGACTGTAAGTTTCTTGGAACTCTGCTCAAAACCAGGCCACCCCTGCCACGTTGTGGCTTGATGACAGTCAGGATAAGCATTTGATTCCAAATCATGTTGACAGAACTGGAAGTCGATCTTTCCAGAAGGTGTTGGAAGTCCCCAATGCAACTTTGGTTCATAGAATCTATAGAAATGTTGGGCAAAAGGAACACAGTTACCTTCATCTTGTTCCTCATACGAATCAACAGCTGAAGCAATGGAATTAGATGGTTGCATTGGGTTAGTTAATGGGCATTTGCTCCCATGCCATTTTGCTGTGTGATTTAACAAGAGGGTGACTTGCAGCTCTAAATGGCATGACCTTCCTTTAATATACATTATGAGCAGTGAGTTCATTCCTCACATAACTCCTTTTATGGTGAATCTCAACCGTGCAAGTGTTGATTTGTTTCAATGTTCTGCTCTTGTTATGTCTGCTGTCCATTAAAAACAGTTAGCAATGATTATATCAGGAAAATCTGGCCTGGTTTCCCCTGTGCTAAGAGATAGATACACCTACACCTTGAGCTTGTACAATGATCTTTATCAGCCTCAGAAGCTTAGGGTTCTTAAATGCAGACAAAACTTGATTTATCTGATTGGGAACAGCAACCCAATGTCACAATCAGGCAGATACAATTAAAAGAAAGTATGATTGATAGAGTTTGGATAGTTAAACAAATAACAGATGTCTTGCCTGGAATGTGAATCGAGGTCTTGATTTTTTAGGTGCATTTCCCTTTCATTTCTCATGAAAATAACAGCAAATGGTGGTAGATCCTATCTCTGTCACTGTGAATTTAAATTTGAAGAACTGGATGTACAAACCTTTAAGTCCTCCCCATGCCACAGGGCAATGTGTAAGCATCAGGAAGGGAACAGAAAACTCGTCAGATGTTGCCCTGTTTGAACTTGCATTATGGGTGGAAATACCTCAATATTGATGCAGCAGAAGACAACAGATTAGAACAATATATACACACCACTGCAACCGTGAGACGACACTACCAGACATCAGCTAAAGCAGCAATCTATTTTAAAAGATGACATCTCCAAATAATCCATCTTTCTTCTCCGCCCTTCCAGATATTTTATTCAATAAGTCATCTTTTTTGACAAATGCTGTGCTATGCCTCTGAGTTACTGTTTTGAGAAAAAAAAGGCAGGCT
The DNA here is from genome assembly GCF_047496795.1 of Chiloscyllium punctatum. NCBI lineage: Eukaryota > Metazoa > Chordata > Chondrichthyes > Orectolobiformes > Hemiscylliidae > Chiloscyllium > Chiloscyllium punctatum. Next base: position 31,652,389 of record NC_092765.1, read on the forward strand.
GTATTAACCCAGCTGTAAGAATTGTACTCGAATAGCCAAGGCCCCATTGTGGCTGTTTGATGGCACCGGTTGTTATTGGTGTCTACATTTTTTTCAGGACAAGTTTGTTCTTTATCCTATAAGCAGGAATGAGGATAAACAGTTCATGGTGATATCAGAGGAAGTTGCTGCTTTTTAGCCCAGATTTTCTCAAAGCTCAAGTATTCAACCTCTCTTGCTGAGGTTGGGAAGGGTAGAGGTTCTGTCAGCACCACCTTGTTATTTTACCTTCTGGAAAAGCCAAAGACAAGTCTCATAGTCATGCACCATGAGCTCCTGATGTGCTACAAACAGAGTGGGGAAAGAGCATTGATATAACTCCTTCCATATTCCTGTGCTTTTCTGGAGTACTGTGTGCAGTTCTGGTTGCTCTATTATAGGATGGATATTATTAAACTGGAGAGGGTTCAGAAAAGGTTTACCAGGATGCTGCCAGAACTGGAGGGCTTGAAATATAAAAATAGACTGAAAAGGCTGGGACTTATTTCATTGGAGTGTAGGAGATTGAGGGGTGATTTTATTGAGGTTTAAAAATCCTGAGGGATATAGATAAGGTGAACAGCAAAGGTCTTTTCCCTAAGGTTGGGAAGTTCAAAACTAGGGGGCACATTTTTAAGGTGAGAGAAGGAAGATTTAAAAAGTGCATGAGAGTGGTTCATGTGTGGAATGAACTGCCAGAGAAAGCAATGGATGCGGGTACAGTTACAACTTTTAAAAGACTTTTGGATAAGTTAATGAATAGGAAAGATCTGCAGCGATATGGGCCAAGTTCAGTAAGGGTGGAGTTTAGTTTGAGAAGGTGGTCAGCGTGGACCGTTGGATGAAAAGTCTGTTTCCATGCTGTATGACTTTATGACTATGACTCTTTTCATACCTAAATATATTCCACCCAAGGCTGTATTCCATATTTGAGCCACAATTGCTCCAATTTGAGTTAATCTCTTGCTTAATTTCCTTTTCCATTGCACCAATAGCAGTCTTTCACAGGGCTGCTTATCTTGGGCCATTGCAGATTTTTAACTCACTTTGCTCTTTCACTTTGGACAAGCTGGGAAAGGAATAAATGGAGTATTCAATCAGATTTGTCTTCCAGCCTGGTCATCTTCAATGCTGTGCATCAGTGTTATGTCTCTGTCGTATCAGTCACCATTTTGTTATTGGTGGCAAAATATAATCAGCACAATTTCTTGCCACCCTGTATGTTCTGTTGTCAGCCAATTTTGCCTGCAAAACAAAAGTGAGTTAATGAATGCCCTGATGAAGATGGTTAAAAATCACACAACACCAGGTTATCGTCCAACAGGTTTATTTGGAAGTACCAGCTTTCGGAGTGCTGCCCTTCATCAGGTAGCTGTGGAGCAGGATCATAAGACACAGAATTTATAGCAGAAGATCATAGTTTCATGCAACTGAAACGATATATTGAACAAACCTAGATTGTTGTTAAGTCTTTCATCTTTTAGAGTGGGTTGTAGGTTTCGGTGCATTAATATGCCATATTCTTGACTTTATAAAACTTAAAGTTTTATTAAAAAAAAGTTGACATCTCAGCTTGGACAATGCATTAAAGGTATAAGGTTAGAGTCTTTCTGTATCCCAATCTTAAGTCAGACTGGCTCTATTTCCAAAATAGGCACTCTGATACATCTTGCAGTGGTTGCCATGATAGGGTTGTACGATGTTGTGGTTGATGTTGTTCTGAAGGCTGGGCAGTTTGCTGCGAAATAGATACTACCATTACATGTGGGGACACCTCCCACTATGTACATGGCAGGTACTCCTGTGACTTGGCCAATGTTGTATATCTCATACACTGCAGGCGAGAATGCCCCAAGGCATGGTACATTGGTGAGACCAAGCAGACGATACGACAATGACACCGCGCAACAATCACCAGACAGGTGTTCCCTCCCAGCCAGAGAGCACTTCAGCGATCAGGGACATTTGGCCTCAGATCTTTGGGTGTCCATCCTCCAAGGTGGACTTTGGGATGTGCAACAATGCAGAGTGACAGAGCAGATGCTGATAGCCAAGTTCAGAACCCATGAGGAAGGCCTCAACCTTGTGTTCATGTCACTCTACAGGTAACCCCACTACACTATACACTCTCATATATAAACATGCACATACACACACATGCGTACACACACAAGCACACATACAGACACACTCCAACATACTCACACACTCATGCAGACCCTCTCTCATACACACGCACACACACACACACACAAACACACAGATAAGACACACATGCACCCCCTACACTTACACTCACACACACAACCTCTCGCAGGCTTATACTCCATCACACTCACACACACACTTTACCAAGCATGCACACACACAAACATGCAGTCTCATGTGCACTCACATTCACACGCACACACTGACATGCACATACTCACACTCCCTCTCATGCACATACACACACATATAAGTCTATGGGGTGAATTTGCAGTTGCAGAATTATATTTGCAGTACATTCAGTTATGCTCAAAAAGCGCACAATCTGCCGGCAGTCAATCCATGTAACATTTATAAATGTCTACTTTAGAAGAAGAACCAGTCAGACTCAACATTGGGATACAGACAGACTGTAACCTTACACGTTTAATACATTGTCTGAGCTGAGATGTCTAATTGTTTTAGAAAACCTTAAATTATCGATATGGGACTAGATTAGATTAGGATATCTGGTCGGCATGGACGAGTTGGACCGATTTGTGCTGTAGATCTTTATGACTCTATGATTCTATCTTGAGAATGTGACTGAAAAGAAGTGTTGGGATTTACATATTAATGAACCGAAACCTGCAACCCATTCTAAAAGATAAAAGACTTAACAGCAATCTAAGTTTATTCAATATATCATTTCAGCTGCATGACACTGTAATCTTTTGCTATACATTCTGTGTCTTAAGATCCTGCTCCACAGCTACCTAATGAAGGAGCAGTACTCTGACAACTAGTGCTTCCAAATAAACCTGCTAGACGATAACTTGGTGTTGTGTGATTTTTAAACTTTGTCCACCCCAGCCCAACACCGGCTCCTCCCATCATGTTTTGAAAATGTAATCTGTAGCTCATTGTAGTGTGAATAAAAAAAGAACAAAGGTGGTGAGTGGAAGTGGACATAGTCTGAGGGTAGAAGCAGGAATGGAAAGTATATGCAATCATAGGATGATATCCTTAATTGTTTTATTATGGTTGGGGAAGGGCATGGCAAATGGAGGGTTGGAAATATTCAATTCATGGAATCATAGGATTTTACAGGACAGAAGCAGGCCATTCAATTTATCTCGTATATACTGGATCCCAAAATAATTACCCAGCTAGTCCCATTCTCCAGCCATATCTCCATAGCTCCAACCCTATCTCTGTAACTATCTCCATTTTGATACTGCTGGAGCTAGAGTAGGACACTGTGGAACTGTAAGAAAGGTTAAGAAAAATGCAAAAAAAGAGTCTTGTCTTGGAGATTCTGGTAAGATAGTTAACTTTCTTCTTCCACGGTGTGGTGCAGTGCTAATGTCATGGGGCTAGTAATTCACAGGTCTTGACTAACGCTGTTGGGATATAGACTGAAATCTCACTTTATTAGTTGGTGGAATGTGAATTCAAGTCATAAATCTGGCATTAAGAGCTCATGTCAGAAATACCAAGACAATAATCACCACTGGTTTACTCATGTCCTTAATGGAAGGGAATCTGTCCTCCTGATGGCTCCATTTTGGAATGGCAGGCAGTGACCAGTGGGGTACCACAGGGATCCGTGCTGGGACCGCAGCTTTTTACAATATATGTTAATGATATAGAAGATGGTATCAGCAATAACATTAGCAAATTTGCTGATGATACAAAGCTGGGTGGCAGGGTGAAATGTGATGAGGATGTTAGGAGATTACAGGGTGACCTGGACAAGTTAGGTGAGTGGGCAGATGCATGGCAGATGCAGTTTAATGTGGATAAATGTATGGTTATCCACTTTGGTGGCAAGAGCAGGAAGGCAGATTACTACCTCAATGGAATCAATTTAGGTAAAAGGGCAGTACAGAGAGATCTGGGTGTTCTTATACACCAGTCAATGAAGGCAAGCATGCAGGTACAGCAGGTAGTGAAGAAGGCTAATAGCATGCTGGCCTTCATAACAAGAGGAATTGAGTATAGAAGCAAAAAGGTGCTTCTGCAGCTGTACAGAGCCCTGGTGAGACCACACCTGGAGTACTGTGTGCAGTTCTGGTCTCCAAATTTGAGGAAAGACATTCTGGCTATTGAGGGAGTGCAGCGTAGGTTCACGAGGTCAATTCCTGGAATGGTGGGATTACCTTACACTGAAAGACTGAAGCGACTGGGCTTGTATACCCTTGAGTTTAGAAGACTGAGAGGGGATCTGATTGAGACATATAAGATTATGAAAGGATTGGACACTCTGGCAGCAGGAAACATGTTTCCGCTGATGGGTGAGTGCCGAACCAGAGGACACAGCTTAAAAATATGGGGTAGACCATTTAGGACAGAGATGAGGAGAAACTTCTTCACCCAGAGAGTGGTGATTGTGTGGAATGCTCTGCCCCAGAGGGCAATGGAGGCCTAGTCTCTGGATTCACTTAAGAAAGAGTTGAATAGAGCTCTCAAAGATAGTGGAATCAAGGGTTATGGAGATAAGGCAGGAAGAGGATACTGATTAGGAATGATCAGCCATGATCATACTGAACGGCAGTGCAGGCTAAAGGGCTGAATGGCCTACTCCTGCACCTATTGTCTATTGTCTATTGTCTATTGTCTATTGACTTGGTCTGGCCTACCTCTGATTCCAGACATCTGGAAATGTGGTTGATTCTCAACTACCCGCTGAAATGCCTTCAAAAGCAACTCAGTGCAAGGGTAATTTAAGATGGAAAAACAAATTCTGGTCTTGTCAGTAACACACACATCCCATTTAATAATGAAGAATAATGAACTGATTTCTGAGAATAATTTGTTTGTCATTGACTTGCTCAGCCACACACTCCATGGTTGCTGACTAATTTTCAGCCCATCACAAGAGAAGAGAGGTTTGCTTATCTTGCTCACATGCCCCCCTCCACCCACCTCCACCCTGTATTCCTGTAGCCAGACATCGAGGAAAAGGTTGACTGTATTTCATCATGCTATCTGCTGATTCAGGACATCTCTTATAAAAAGTGACGATTGGAAAGCACAATCTCTGCAGTTTGTCCCAAGTACAGAGATGTGGTGCAGTGTCACAACTGTGTCACTGTAATTCATGTATTTTATAAAGAAAGCGCATCTGACTTCTTAAAATGCAAATACTGTCCTCCAAGATGGCCCCAAAAGTCACAATGACAGGTCTTGTTCATTCACTGTCAACCAAAAACCTGACAAACCGAGGTCTTATCTGAATGGAGATGTTTAGAATTCAGTTAAACCTTGGACAACACAATGGGTCCTTTGAAACTTTTGTGAAATCTAAACTTCTGAGAAAACAGGAAACTTGAAGGACACCAGAGGGAATTCCATCATAACTGACTTTGCTTTGTGCAAGAGTGACTCTGTAAAGTTAACATAGTAGCTGTTCGCTTTGGTTCTAATCAGACTGGTTATAAAACTCTTGAGGAGGGCCTCTAGAGACATGGATCATAGAACCCCTACAACTTGGAAGCAGGCCATTCATCCCATCGAGTCCACACTAGCCTTCTAAAGAGCATCCCAGTCAGACTCACCCTATCCCTGTAACCCTGCATTTGCTGGGGCCAATCCACCTTTGGACATCTTTCAACTAATGGAGGAAACAAGAGCAAACCCACGCAGACATGGTGAGAATGTACAAACTTCACGCAGACAGTTGCCCGAGAGTGGAATCGAACCCAGGTCCCTGGCATAGTGAGGCAACAGTCCTAAACACTGAGCCAATGTACTGCCTCGAGAGAGAGAGAGCTCTCAGACAGGGAGCACAATGAAAAAGGCTTTCAGAAATCTACCATAGTTCTGTTGGAATTATCCAGGAAATAGGCAAGTGCAGTAACTAGAGAACTAGTGAGGAACAAAGAACCTTTTCTCTTTTTCCAAAGAGTTCTCTAAATATTTGAATGTAAAAGCCAAAGCAGTTGATGAATTCTGACTTCAAGTTTTCAACTCCTTAACTTTGAGAAGAGAATTTGCAAGGAAGTAACAGGCCGACAGTGATAATAAATTGAATTTATCCTAACCTTTATAAGTATCTTTTTTCCATATCTACTTTTATTGTTAGTGTCTGCATTTTAGCTACAAACTCTATGACTCTTAGTAATTACAGCAATAGTTGTGTAATAAATGAACCTTTCTGTTGTTTCAGACTAATTTCAGCTGATTATCTCAAAATTGAAATATTCAGAAAATTAAATGGGAGTGAAACGAACTGTTCAAGTTCACAGTTTATGGATCAAACTGTTGACATGCTTGAGTGGTCGTGACAGCAGGAAGAAATATAACAATTACATCAGGACTGCCAAGGGTTAGGGTTGTTTCCATCTGTTCCCACCTCTCCTCATCGCGCCCTATTTAAACCCAAAATATGTCGGAATGGGGAAGACACCTGCATTGTGTCTAGTAAAGTTAGCCAGAAATGGAGGGATGATTCGTCTTTATCAATACAGCCAAAACCTCACCAAACATTCACAAACTTGTACTTCCATCCAATGTTAGTAAACAGTGCTCAGGATCTGGAGCACTGTGGATGGGTCTTTCCCTTCTCACTGATGGGTCTGAAGGCACATAAGATTCAACAAGTGGCCTTCCTACCACCTTCCCTCAAGCCAAAGTTTTATTGACTGTCACAAGACTGTCAGCTCACTTGCTTATTGAGGTTCTTAAGTGGTTAATGAAAGACCACCTCAGGGCTTCAACCTGCTGCTGCTGGCATTATTGGGGAAGACCCATGCCATATTAGAATTCCACCAACTTTAGTTGTATGGGCTGGTGTTAAGGATGGACATTAATGGCCTCCTGTGTGTGGATTCCCTGGCCCATCACTGACATCTCTCTCCAAGGTTGAACCCTTCTTTAAAACCTCCCCCTCAGCCTCTTGGACTTGTCCCCCCAGCCAGCCCTCACTGTGGGACTCCTATGCCCGGACTTATCTTGAATGGTGGAATTTCCTGTAGTGTCAGCAGAGTCCATTTCTTGTAGGGATTGCAGAGCTGGAGGCCATCTAATTGACCAGCAACACTCTAAGCAGAATTTCTCACCAAGAAATGGGCCTACGTCTTGCCTTAAAGCAGTTAAGGGTGCTCCCAGTGTCAAAGTGCAGTGGGACAGCCACAGGGACTGTGGGCAGGCTTCTTCCCCTGAGATTTTAGCCAGGGTGAGGGAAGTGGCAACACCAACTGCAGCACCCTGTCAAATCCAGCCCTTTGTCTCTCCCAGCTTTAAAGATACAGAACTGTCAAGCTCTGACATTTACAATGAAAGAAGACAGGACAAAGAATAAAATTTTGAGCATCTTGGTTTATAGTTCAGTCCTTCGCATGCTCCATGATCTCTTGCAAAATCCACAAGCTGTTATTTTCAATGCATAGTAAATCCCTGTTATGGGGATCTGTTTTCAAGGATAGGATTATATTACCATCGAGAACTTCCTTCGAAAGGTTTGCAAAGTATCAGTCTTCCACAACATGTGCTGGTTAAGGAGTGAATGCACATCATCTGTGACAGACATTTTCAGTGTAGTGACAGAATATTGTTGGCGAAATCAGCGTCATTTATTTTGCATTAACTTTTCTAGTTATGCTGTGGATTAACATATACCAGACTCCTTCTCACTTTTCTCATATTCACTTCATAAATATTAATCATCTAAAGTCAATTAGAAAAGCACATCTGTTGCATGGACAGAGAGGGAGAGGGTTGCAACAACCACTGTTGAAAGAGTTAACTCAGAGTCTTTGGTAATCGCTTCCAGTATCATGTGTTTATATTGTTGCTGTGTGAGCTGTTAGCTGGAATGAAGGTGTAACCTCAGCATCTCTACTCGCTCTACTTTTAATTAACCGAGCAGCTGTGGCAGGCTCTGCTACGGCTCTCAAAGTACAGCCAAAAACAAATCAAACAATCCAATTACAGTAGAGGCTTCCCCCCCTTGTTGCTGTTAAAATTGAACCATTCCACCCCATGTTAAATAGTGCAAAGTGCAGGAGGGAAATATGTGATCATGTTGCACCTCTTCAAGTAGTGGGCCACTGACTGTGAGATGTCTGTGTGCTTTCTTGAGCAGTATCAATGAGGAACACTGCACCAGCCATGTTATCGTGGCCCATAATGCAGTCTGACCTTGGGGAGTCATTGTAAATCTGCACAATGCCACATGAAGTAGTGCTGCACAAGCATACCTTCCCCCTTATATTCCATGTCACATTTCACTGTCAATGACTGCCCTCTGTGCTGCTGTGCACTGAGGGTCTCACTCTCAGAAGTGGAATTCCATGCACTTCATAAATACAAGTGGCATTGGCAACTCACATGCAGTTAGCACATCAACACTTCGCTGCTCATTGCTCTTTGTCTCTCCTGGGCTAAACTGCAAGCCATTTCCTGGAATCACATAGGGTTGAATCTTGTGATGCTCCCAGGAGAAGGAAGCCAGGCTGATGGGAGAGCCTAATTGTTCAGGTGTTTAAAAGTCAGCTTCCTGACGGCAGGATGAATTTGCGGTAATAAGTTCTCCGATGTGTGATGGCTGTGTGAGCTTCGTAATGGCAAGTGTTGGGAAGCCCTTTCGAATACATTTGCATGTCATGTTAGCTGAGTAAAAGGCAATCTCACCAGAATTCAGTGCATCTTTCCAATTAAGTAATCCTTGAATGAGAAATATGCGCCTTTTGATTTTTGGGATGAAATGGGGTTCAGTGGGAATGGCTATTGTCACTGGATTTGGAGTTAGTTGGAGCTGCTTTCTACACTTTGGAGTTCTCAACGACTGGAACTAATGACTGAAATTGTGTGGTGGCAGTCAAATGGCAGATTGAGGGAGGGAGGGAAGGATAGAAGAAATAAGAGAGGAGGGGGGAGTGCAACAACAAGTAAGGGCCAAGAGCAGTAACTGTTACAATTCTACTATGGAAGGAGCAGGAAATTTTCTTGGGCAGTATGGCCGGTGAGGGAGATGATACCAAAGACTGGGTCAGTGCTGTTAACAGTACTGCCTGAGACAGAGAGCTTTCACAGTTAGAGAGAGTGGTGAACTATGGTTTCGGATCAGGTCCAGAGCCACAGTTGATTATTGCATAGAAGTGAACAAAAGAAGCCAGATGAATAACACAAGCTTTCAGAGTCAGAGTGGGTACTGGGGTGGTCACAGCGTAGACAGAAGGATTAGAGACAGAATATGGAGGATTGTGGTGACAGGTTCCAGTGTAATGGGGCAAGGTTCAAAGGTAACAAAAGGAAGAGAAATGGAATGTTGGGTGGGTCAAAACTGAAAGGGGAAGCATGTGGATGAGGGCGGGTCTAGACTATGAAAAGTGTCTTTTGCTAAATGTCTTGTTGGAAGCGTAATCATTCAAAATGGGAGTATAGTTGTACGGTTGGGTGGAATTCACACATTGGCCAACTAAAGGAACTGCCTCCCAATTAGTTCAATAGATGACAACCATAGATGTGTAAGTTATCATCTCTGCAATCCCCCTCTGAACACAGTACTATGCTGCATGATGGATGGTTTACATTTGGCCAAGAGATCTACAAGTTCAGAGAAGGAAGAAAAGATGCAATAACTTCCATTTACTGACAGAGAGTGTCTGAGGAAAGGAAGTGCCAGCCTATGACATCTTCTGTGGCCACAGGGAGGAAGCTGGACTATGAAGGGAAGGTCAATGTCATAAGACCAGAATGTCAAACACAATTGTGGGAAGAGCAAATGTGACACAAGGAAAACTGGTGCTGAAGCCCTGAGAATTGAGGATAACAGTGTGCAGTTCAAGGATGGTAAAAAGTGTGTCAATAATGCTGAGAATGTAGGAGAGGATGTACCACTGTGCCAGGAGGAAACTCAAAGGTCATTGATAGCTGGTCAGTGGAGGAAACACGTGAGTGATATTGCACGAATCTGAGAGACAACAGGACATACATAGACAAAGTTACGGTGGAGCTCCATAAAATGCAGTTAATTTACTTAAACAAATAATAGACACTTTTAATTACTAATGATACCTCAATCACTGTCTTTCACTATCCCGATTTCTGTAACTGAACCCGACTTAATTAACCGGAAGAGTTTGAAGCTGGCCACGCTGAAATTATGCTCAACGTCTTCACTGATGGAGGGTACTTCTTCCAATGTTAATCTTCGAAGTTATGCTGAACAAAAGGATTTCATCAGGCTCTTTATACATAAGTCTCTGTGCCAAGTATGTGCCTTATTTATTATCCATACACGTGATCAATCCTAAATGTTTTGGCCAAATGTATGCCTTACTTGGAATTATCCATACACATAAACAATCCCAAATATTTTGTCCAAATGTATGCTTATTTGGTCGAGCCAGCAGTTACTGATTTCCTGCAGTTTAACTCCTAGCAGACCTGCATGACTCATTCACATTCCAGTCACACAACAGTCCATTGTTAAGCCTCTTATGCTCCTGTTATCTTCAGCCATACCTAAAAGTGACACAGTGAAGGTCAAAGATGGAGACTGTGTCTAGAATATGACAAGCATCATTCATTAATTATTTCCTTGGAAGTGCAATCATTGAAAATGGGAGGAGGGTGATCTGGTTAGATGGAGTTCATAATGGGCCTGCGTCAAAAGTAAACAAGGATAAGGATGCTAGAGAGAGAACATAGAACATAGAACATAGAACAATACAGCACAGAACAGGCCCTTCGGCCCACGATGTTGTGCCGAACTTCTATCCCAGATTAAGCACCCATCCATGTACCTATCCAAATGCCGCTTAAAGGTCGCCAATGATTCTGACTCTACCACTCCCGCGGGCAGCGCATTCCATGCCCCCACCACTCTCTGGGTAAAGAACCCACCCCTGACATCTCCCCTATACCTTCCACCCTTCACCTTAAATTTATGTCTTGAGGGCGATGGAGGGAGAGTCAGATGGGATTGAGAGTGGATGCACAATCAGGGTTTCCATTTTTTAGATTATTTTTCGAGTGTCCATGCACATGTCCACATCAAGAAAATGAGCTCTCCACAGTAAGCTTGCATGGAATTGATCATGATAGCTAGCTGGAGGCGGGGCTGTATCTAATACTAAGCATAATGTTTCCCATTGATCAGAACTGTTCATGACAGGAGGGAGGGCCTGAAAGACAGGGCCGTTTGCTCCCAATGATTTGTTCACAGATGACCTAGGACAGACATAATAGGTCAAGTCAACCCAATGCTTCTGTTATCTCTTGTAAGCAGTGAGGGAAGAGAAAGAGGATCTTCCAGGTATAGGCACAACAACAACAAGTCAACCAAGAAGGCAAGAGACAGTCAAGCAGTTCAAAATTAGCAATCAGAGGCCAGTGTGATGTTGAGCATTAATAAACAATCAAATATATCCAGGAGGGAAGACTACTTGCAACTGGTACAGCAGCAATGTGGAGATGACTGGTGTCGCTTTCCTCTCGATTAGCTTCTGACCTGTGAGGTTCGTTGCCAACAGTGGATTCCCACAGAAGCAAGGGGCAGTGCAGTAGAGGGTGAGGAATTCACAGATGGGGAGATGGAGGTGCCAGGTGTCTCCCCTGATGAGGAGGAAGGGAAAGAAACTGATGTTCAGGAGGAACTAGATGGTGCAGATGCAGAAGGAGATGCCAGGGTATTGGAATAACTTGGCAGATAGCTCAGTACCATCCCGATTGCAACCAGATTCTAGCCAGACTGAGGCTTCTTCATCTCTAGGTGTGCTGCTCAGTAAAAATTGAAGTAGTAATTGCAACAGGACTGCAACAATAATGCAAGATCACCCTACATTGCTGCAACGTCAGGCACTAACAGAAAGAATGCTGCAGGCCTTTGATGTGAGTGAATCAGTTTGCATGTTATCCTGGGACTTGTGATTTGAAGGGAGTCATACACAGGCACACTTCCTTACAAAGAACTCGTGCATGCAGGCCCCTGCAGTATACAGTTGCAGACACTGTTCAGACAGCATCCTTTGAAATAGGATAAGCTGGTGAACACCATCTGTTGGATTGCCAGCTGGCTTCTAAACCCTCGACTTCACAAATGCTGGTGAAGGTTTTCTACTTGCTCTAGCAGCGATGCCACTACTTATAAGGCCAAACAATAACTGGCATATTCAGAGCTCCACATCTTCTGAAATTGATTAGTCAGGAATTGCAAAGCCTTTAAATGCATGCAATGACTACATCAACTAGCAACATAATGGCTATTCAGCATAATTGAACAAAATAATCTGAAACATGTATTTATGAGTAAGTTACGTTCGAATATTAAAGAGATGCCTTTGTGTTATTGCAATTCTTACTACCTTGCTAAGCTGTAGCCCTGGCATTTACAGCTAAAATCAAGGCAGTTGGCTAAACGCTATGCCTTGTAGCTGGAGATGGCTTTGACTATGTCCAGGTGTACCTTTTTTAGCCTTGAGCCAGAGCAATGGGGTCATTGGGAGAGGAGAGGAGGATGGGCAGTACCACTGATGTGCCAAAGGCCAGTTCATGGTACTCCTTTTACTTGTTGATATGGAATGACATCTCCCTGATTCCTCAAGGAGAATGGGGTGGCACAGTAGCTCAGTGGTTAGCAAAGCTGCCTCACAGCACCAGGGACCCGGGTTCGATTCCATCCTTGGACGACTGTCTCCCCGTGTCTGCATGGGTTTCCTCTGGGTGCTCTGGTTTCCTCCCACAATCCAAAAGATGCATAGGCCAGGTGAATTGGTCATGCTAAATTGCTCATAGTGTTAGGTGCATTAGTCAGGGGTCAATATAGGGTAGGGGAATGTGTCTGGATGGGCTGCTCTTCGGAGGGTCAGTATGGGCTTGTTGGGCTGACAGACCTTTTTCAATACTGTAGGGAATCTAAAAAAAAGGGCACCTGGAGGGAGGTGGAGGTTCCTTGCTCTCCTCTCAGCCCTTGCTGCACTCACTCCATGGCTGGAGAGATAAGGAGCATATCTGAGCACTTATACAGCAGCCACAGAGTTCTCCTGGCTCGGGCTCTTCAAGCGTGTCACACACTTTCCATGGAGGCCATAAAGTGCTCATGTGCCAGAGCTATGAAGCAGTCAGAACTTATACTAACTCCTTAATTTTTTGCTAAAACCTGTGCATGACCTCTGGCACTTCTGCCAGCTGTCCCCCTGCATTACCAACCAGCCTCTTATGGCTGATTCCAGAGGCACATTTTCTTGGCATAGGCTGGTCTTCAGGGATGCTCTGACTGTCAGTGATCTTGGCTATCACAACCTCTATTAGCTCCAGTGTGTGGTCAGGATGTGCTAGATTGTGACCCTAAGCCTATTCTAGAACAAGTAGCCACAGAGATGAATGTTTCTGTGCTTGTGGAGGGTGTAGAGGAATTACTATGTTTCTGACTGAGTCTTTCATGTTATCATCTTCAGAGGTGGAAATGGGCTTGAAACTGGGGAAGGCTGTCTCTTCATCTTCCCCTTCATCTTGCTGTGAGGATCTGCATTGGGGAACATGATTAGCTAACTGTTTTGCAAACTCTCTATTCTCATTACAGTTTCGGATATTACTGCGCACGCCCAGTGGTCAACACCAGTAAGTGTTCCATACACAAATGGATCCCACACAGTCATGTTCCACACAATACAAATGATTACAGCCTAAACTTCTGTTTTCTCCATGCACATTCCCACTCAGACTGCATAATGCCCTCATGAGTGACGTATTGCAATGACTATGGAATTATACTTAACCTTGCAGAGCACACGGGGGTCATTCATCCATTGACTGCACTGGACCCAGGTTCTTGTAGTGATTCCATTCCTGCTAACCTTCTTTGCAAGCTCTGTCCGGGTTGCCTTGGTCAAGTGAGAGGGCCATCTCTGGGAAACAGGACCTCCTGCTTTTCCTGGATGGTGTGTGAAGAGCCTGCTGAGAGGCATTGTTGAAGAGTTGAACCACTCTTTGTTTTTGCTGCGATATAAGTGAGGTTATTCCTGGTAGGGAAACATTAGATCATTTTGCTGCAGTCTCAAGGGACCCACTCAGCCAGCTAGATTGATGTTCCTAGTTTGCATCAGGAATGAATACCTGATTAAGTGGCCTGTCACTATGGTACCAGATATTTGAACTCATGAGGTAATGGAGGTACCTGTTCTTCCCACTTGATTTTCTGCACCCCTCAAAGATTGCCTGGTTTACCCATGATTGGGTTTAGCTGGCTGTGCTGCCCATGAACAGAAATGTCACATAGTTCAAGTCCCACCATTACCAGCCTTGACAACAACGTTAAGTTCTGCACATAGTTTTTTTTTTTACGTATGTTTAAATCTAATATATTTCCCAGCAGTTCACTGATAAAAGTGGTTTGAAAAATCACAGAGAAAATCAAGTAAATGTTTAGATCCTAGCCTACATCCTATAATACATCTAGATTACTATGTTTCCTGCAACACACAGACAGTAAGTCATTCCTCTTCAGTAAGTATGCATGAAATATGCGAGTCTAGAATATATATGAGGGGCATTCCTTATAAAATAATCAGGTTAGATTCTCAGGCACAAAATGGGCACCTAAGCATTCATGCTGGCTTTCATACTTGTATTGAGAAAGAAAGATGTTTTGAGAGGGATGCACCATCCATGAGTAATTTAGGAAGTTAAGGATGGTTTCAAATTATAAGGAAGGATGAACAATGCTGAATAGATTTGGAAAATTTTAGAGATAAGCAAAGGATGGCTAAGATAAACAATAAAGCGGGAGAAATTACAATATGAGAGAAAACTAGCAAGAATCTCGGGACAGTAAAAACTGCAGCAAACAAATAAAGAGAAAATAGCTAAAGTAATATTTAGTGCTTGGTGGGTGAGACTGGAGAATTTATCATAAGAATCAAAGATATGGCCAGGAGTTTGAACTTTTTTAAAGCCCTGTACCTTTTTATGTCTTCATAGGATGTGTGTGTCACTGGTTAGGCCAACATTATTGTCCATCCCTACTTGCCCTGGAGGAGGTAGTGATGAGCTATCTTCTTGGATTCCAAAGTGCCTTTCAGGATGGAGTTACAGGATTTTGACCAACTGACAATGAAGAAACAGTTATATATTTCCAAATCTGTATGGTGTATGACTTGGAGGGGAACTTTCAGGTGGTGGTGTTCCCAAACATCTGCTGTCCCTCTCCTTCTAGGTTGGTGGAGGTCATGAGTTTGGAAAGGGCTGTCCAAGGAAATGTGATGAGTAACTGCATTGCAACTGTAGATGGTGCATCCTGTTGCTACTGTGCATTAGTAGTGAAGGAGTGAACGAGGATGATGATGGATGGGTTGCCAATCAAATTTGCTTTCCTCTGGATGATATCAAGCTTCTTGAAAGTTGTTGGAGCTGCAATCACCCAGGCAAATGACAAATATTCTTCACATTCCTGACTTGTGCCATGCAGACTGTGGAAAGGCTTTGCAAGACAGGAGACAAGTTACTCACCTCGGAATTCCTATTCATTCTTCTAGGACTTTTCTCCTCTGGTGATTGTGATAGTTTTAAGTGCCACCTCCCTTTTGTTTCTGGATTTCCTTCTATTCTTGAGATGTTTTTTGTCTCTTCTGCTTTGAACATCCTGTAAACTACTATCAACGTCCTAGGAGATACCATTAACCAGAAACTGAATTGGAAAGCAGTATGTAAATAGATATAAGTTTATAAATAAAATTGTGAAAATTTAGACCTAAGTGCATGCAAGGGAAATGCAGCTCTGCAACCTGACGAAAGTTTGGGCCATAGTCCTCATACTATTTTAACTTGATCCACTTTGGACTTTGGCAACTTCTTGGGCCTGATTTTCAGGCCACGCTGAAGATAGGAATGGAGATGGATGAGGTCCAACAAATATCAATGTTAGCAGTGTGCAAGGTTGCCAACACCACTCTGGTCCTTATCATTTTGGGGAAGAGGGATTTAAATCTGAGACTTCATACATTCAATGGTTAATTTTCAATGGAAGAGAGGCAGACATACAATAATAACCACTTATTAAATAATTAAAAGGGTATATGGATGGAATAGATAAGACATAGATAAAACTTCAGTGGTGGGTTTAATCCCTATCAACCTTGCAAATATATTCAATGCATCTAAATTGTGGGGTAGACAGCAAAGTGCTACTTTTGTGAAGCTAAATTCAGACAGCAACTTTTGGACAGTTATATTTAACCTTTCATCTGCCCTCGCCAAGGTTGCTATTCAATTTGCACATTAATAATGGCGAATGCCATTATAGTATTATGGACCAATCTTTCAAAATTAAGTTAGTTCTTTCTAGAATTCATCTCAAGTTCCTTATAACTAAATAAATTATACAAATAAAGACCTACCGAGCAGTAAAAATTTACATTACGCTCTGTAGGCCAAATAAGCAGCATAAACTAAATTTAACATTGGTGATGGTACAGCATGTCCTTTCAATGTGTTTGCAATTTTAAGAAAGGACTTGAGAGTGTGATGAAGCAGGGCTTGTAATTTTGGAGGAATTAATTTACTTGAAAGGAATGAAACCATTTTGTCAACTAATGACAATAACATTTCTGAGCACCATAGAAGTGAACATAGCAAAACATTCCTCAACCACAATTACAAAAACCTATAGAATAGACAAGGTTCGAACTTGCAGACATTTGGAGAATTTAGATGCTTATTGGGGAGAAACCTTTTCTTCATGAACTGGCCTCCATGGTATCTCTAGTACAGTTTGCACATGAACTCAAAGAGAACTTCACTGAAGCTACAGTAAGCAAGAAGGATATTATCTGTTTGACTCATTTTATATTTCCTTGGAATTGCTCACAATATTTGTTATTTTTTTAAAAACCAAACTCAATGAAATAATTAATTTGTCGAAAGTGATTTATTTTCTGTATGTTTTCCTCAGAAGTATGTTGAATAATAATTGTATACTTTGACATGCAATTAATTAAGAATGCATTCATTAGATTGTTGTGTTATTAGGCTACCGTCCTGTTTCAGATATTACATTATTTATATCAAAAAATGTGAAGTCCCATCCGTGCTTAAATTATTAATAAAAACAGGGAAATATTGCAAGGAAAATAGCATCAAAAATCACAGTTATTACATTGAGATCTAGTGTTGTGCAGGACACCGCTCTTTGTGGTGAAAGCAAAGCTTAATTCTGGATGAATAAATGATATTCTTCATGGATAAACATCTTGATTGCTTACATCTTGGTTGTAGTTAAAATGAGGATTTGCTTGCATTTTTCAATGGTGGTTACTGTAAATGCTTCTGGCATTGAGTTGACATGAGAAAGATGAAGATTTTGCATCTTCACTTCATTTCACTTGAAAACAAAAGCTACATTATGCATGTTGAGCACTCAGTTTTCTCACTGTTGGTACTAAATTGTACGAAAACGCCTCTCTTTCACAATCTACTGGGTGAATAAAATATATAACACTCCAAATTTATGTAATCTCCTTTTCTTTCCAAACTTGAAGGTGTTCTTGACATTGAAGAATCTTCATGATTCTTCACAGTTCAGTGTGATTCTATTGGTTGGCATTCATATCACATGTTCATTGGCTATTCACCTCATACAGAGTCATTTTTGCTAAAAATATTTGTCACCCAATATTAACAGTTAAGTGAATTTTATACCCAATCATTAGGTACAGGAGCAACAAGCAAAAAAACGTTGGCAGTGAAATTGAAAGGCCGTCCAAGCACATTAGTGTGCCCAATGCATTTGACATAGAAATCCCTGTACCTTTGTCACTGGCAATGAATTTGAACAACCTATTGGCTTCATTGGTGAGCAACCCCTTCAGCTTAGCCTCCACCACAAAACTCCCAATTCTTTACTCCTTCTCATTAAGAATGTAGATGACTGTACTCTGAACAACTAGTCTCTCTTCTGTTTCCATCTTCCCTTACTTCTATTTATATTTAATCTCCTATCCTTCATTTCTGTATTTCACACACTTTCCTTACTTCAGTTTCATTCTCTCCCTAATCACTATTTCCATCTATTTCCTTCAGGCATGTTTCAATCCCCTGGATCTTATAACTTTCCTTCATTGTTGTATTTCTCTCTCCTATGCATCAATTTAATTCGATCTGTCGATTCAATTCATTCCCATCTCTTCATTCACAACATTGTAAATGATGGTCTCTGTAAGAATGAAATGGGACATGCTCCAAAGATGATAGAGAGCAGTTGATGCTGATGGGACCATTTATTTAAAGGCGAATTGTTATAGATGGTCACCATGGGGCTCAGATACATTATTTCTCCCAGTAAAACCACTCTGATTTAGACCCATCACTTCTTTTTTTCATTTTTGTGGTGGTTTCTGTTACACTGTCCCTGTTAGGCAGTCTTTGTTGTAATTTGTAATTGTCTTTGTTCAATTGGAGTTTGTATTGAATTCTGAGTTACAAATAAATAGCTGTGGAAGACAGACTCTCTCCAGTTTTCTGTTTCAGCTAGCAATATAACATTCACTTCCATTTTCTTTCTCATCTTCAGCTCTCCTACCTCTTTCCCACACTTCACTCTCCATCCTTCCCAAGCTTCTGACTATCCACCTTCACCATGCCTTTTATTCCTCCGTACTTTAACAAAAGTCTCACTCTATTTTTTTTTCTCAATCTTTTGTTTAAATACCTCCAAACTAACTCTGCAATGGGTTTCTTTATACAGCACAAAGCACTGCCTCAGGACAATGAGGGGACACCATTGAAAAGGGAATGGGTAGATCTCAATTCGCTGTCTGCTGTGACATTGAACAAAATTATGTTGTGTTAGAGAGCAGTGCATTAAGCAGAATTGAAGGTAAGAATTTTAACAAATCAAAGAGTTGTGAACTGCTAAATAAATCATCTACCTTATGTGACTCAGAGCAAAGTGTTTGAAACCTGCTCCAGACTGTTCTGGAGTGTGATGATTGGAGCATACACACTAAATCCTGAGTTGACATTCAGTATCTTTTAAATGTGCCTAGCCTTCACCCTACACTCATTGTATGGAGTGTAGATGTCCTCTCTACCTCTTCCTCCTGCTTTGAGGGACTGCTTGACACCTACTGCCCTGACAAAGCTTCAGGTCACCTGACCAATGAACCAATTGGGATGTTTTGCTTTGTTGAAGATGGTATCTAAATGCAAGTTGGTGCTCCTGTTCTATGGAAGAGATGAACGTTTCATGCACTGAAAGAATTTCACTCTGGCATTTGTTCTAACCAGTTGCTGTTCCCAATCTCTTACTTGTTGTCCATGATCAGATGATGGCAATCAAATCTTCTTGACATATGTGATTAAAAAAAAGAGAATAAATTAAAGTAAATTTTAAAGGTTTAATTAAGGACATTTCTATGTTATGGGATATAAAGTGGTTTTGTGGGGGAGACAATAAATGTTATAGCTATTTTATACTCTGTCCAATTTTCATTTCCATTTGAGTCATCACCAGACTGAGTAGGGGGAGCATGTCTACTTCTCTAGTGTACAGTTGTGAATCAGTTGGATATTTCATGAAGTTTATATGGTTATTTTGTCCAGTGCCAGTTGTTATGATCCAAACTGGAGTGGTACACTGTCACTCTAGTTCCATTGGAACCATAGAATCCCTAGAGTGTTGAATCAGGCCATTTGGCCCATTTCCTAGATACAATGGACTATGTAGCATGGTCAATGCACCTAACCTGCACATCTTTGGAATGTGGGAGAAAACCAGACCACCTAGGGGGAACATATGCAAGCAGGGGGAGAAAGTGCAAACTCCACACAGACAGTCACTTGAGGCTGGAATTGAACCCGGGTTCCTGGTTCTGTGAGGCAGCAGTACTAACCACTGGGCCACCCCCTATTCTACTACTCTACTCTGTGGTCACAACATAAATAAAAATTCTTTTTCCAGTGACCAAGCTGATTAGTTAAGTACTTTGGATATTTAATCATGTTTTAAACAACATGATCCATTCCTATCAATAGTTAATAATAATTTGATTATTACTAAATCAAAGCTTATTGGTTAACATGCAGACAGTAATATACAGGTATAAATCCTTATCCCTTTAAATTTCTCCAAAACACACCTAAACACAGACACAGTTTGTGACTCTAATATTCTGGCACAGTGGTCATGTTACTAATCTCTGAAGTCTGGAAGATACAGCTTGTTCACGAACTACAATCTTGAGATGTTTCTTCAGTTACTCTTTCAAAAGAACAACTGAGTTTCACCTGAACTCAGCTCTATAAATAGAGAGGTGGGACATCCCACCATCCCTTCACCAGAGACTCTCACTGATGATGTTAGCTAATATGGTGATGAAATGTCTGAAAACATACCTTCAAGCTCAGCGAGCTAACTTCCAGACTTATCATCAACCTGAGCTACAAATCTTCTCAAAAATTGCTAATAGAGTTTTCTTTTCATGACTTGAGAGAGATTATATTGGCAGCCTGTTCTTAGAAAACTTCCTTCCAACTCCGTTTGTTCTTATCAGGTTTTCATCCAACCAAACCAGATACGAAGTAGAACCTTTCCAAGCAAGTTAGTTTTCAAAACTTCTCAGGAGGAGTCAACAATAAAGCAACCAGTTTTCACTCGTCATGAGATTTACAGGAAACCTTGTTTAATAAAAAAGTTAGATGTCCACTATAACTTATAATGACCTCCTTTAAAGAACTAATCAGGTATATTGAAAGAAATCCATTTCTCACAGTCCTTCAAAACCAAAGTTCTCAAAGTGACAATAAAAGTTAAATAAAAGTTGTCTATGTAACACAGTCCATAAATAATCAGATTACTGTAATTTAATATTTCAATTTGTCATGGCTTTATTTAGGTCAGGACATTCAATGATTTCAAAGTTACCCATGCTAGAGTGGTCTCGTCAGAGGAACATTTTCCTAATCCTGATAATGTAATGTTTTGACCTTGGAAACTATTGGCAAATTACAATGTGCGGTGAGTGCAGGTTTATTTTTTATTATTTTTTCATGGGATGTGGGCACCATTAACTAGACTGGAATTTATTACTTATCCCTGATTATCCAAGAGATGGCTATGGTAAGGAGCCTTCCTGAACCCTATAATCTATGTTGTCACATTCATACCAACAGTGCTGTGAAGAAGGTAGCTCTAGGAGTTTGACCCAGTGACAAACTATTGATATGGTTCCATGTCAGAGTAGTATATGGTTGGGAAAAGAACTTGGAGATTCCCCTACATCTGCTGTCCTTGACCTTCTAGGTGAAGAGATTGTGGATTTGGAAGGTTCTGTCAAGGGAGCCATGCTGATTGTACAGAGCATCTTGTGGCTTGAACACACTGAGTGTATGTTGAAGATGGTGGATGAGAATGTCAGTCAAGATTGTTTTGTCCAAGATAGTGCTGAGCTTATTAAGTGCTTGGAACTGCACACATGCAGGCAAGTGAATAGTATTCATCACACTCTTGACTTGTGAAATTTAGGTGGGTGGACAGCTTTGTGGAGTCGAGGGTTAGTTACCTGCTAAAAAATTGGTAGTCTCCAACTTGCGTTTGTAAACAAATATATATTGCTGATGTATTCCAGTTTCTGGCCAATAGTAACTACTGGTTGCTGACAATGGGAGATTCAGCAATAGTTATGCCTTTTGAACATACAAACCAATGATTATTTAAGTAGGTTTGTGGACCAGCATATGTCAGACCTGCTTGGAGGTCCACCCCTATGGTGCATATTTTAGCCAAAATCCTGGCCAAGCTTTCCAGCTTGTTTTTAACATGGTGTAATTGCATCACTCGTAACCAGTAATTACAGGGAAAATGTTTAAAACAAAGTCACAATGACATGCATAACTGATACATATACGATACACAATCCACAGCAGTGGGGTGATGTTCCTATGAACATTAACTGAATGTGCTACATTGCCATTTTTGTAAATCTAGAGAATAGAATAGATTAGCAAATTGTTGTTACTTGTATTTTTAAATAAAAAGGCAAAGTGTTTAAATCACAGTCATCCAGCGCCATTTTAAAAACAGAATTTATATACCTGAAAAATAGAACAAATTAAACAAAGACCATCTTAGTTGAGCAACACTTAGAGGAAGTACTGAGGATGGCAAGGGTACAAAATGTACTCTGGGTGGGGGATTTCAATGTCCACTGCCAAGAGTGGTTCAGTAGCAGTGCTATCGATCAAGTTGGTCAAGTCCTAAAGGACATAGCTGCTAGACTGGGTCTGAGGCAGGTGGTGTGGGAGTGAACAAGAGTGAAAAACATACTTGACCTCATCAGTATCAATCTGCCAGCTGCAGATTCATCGGTCCATGACAGTATCGATAAGAGCGACCACTACACAATCCTTCTGGAGACAAGGTCCCGCCTTCACATTGAGAAAAACCTCCATCGTGTTGTGTGACACTATCATGCCGCTAAACGGGACAACTTCAAACAGATCTAGCAACTCAAGACTAGGCATCCATGAAGTGCTGTGGACCATCAAATCATCCGCCGACATTTCCGCCACCTCCAAACAGACCCCACCACCAGGGATATATTTCCCTCCCCACCCCTTTCCGCCTTCCGCAAAGACCGTTCCCTCCGTGACTACCTAGTCAGGTCCACGGCCCCCTACAACCCACCCTCCCATCCTGGCACTTTTCCCTGCCACCGCAGGAACTGTAAAACCTGCACCCACACCTCTCTCGCTCACCTCTCTCCAAGGCCCTAAAGGAGTCTTCCACATCCATCAAAATTTTACTTGCACATCCACTAATATAATTTATTGTATCCGTTGCTCCCGATGCGGTCTCCTCTACATTGGGGAGACTGGGCGCCTCCTAGCAGAGCGCTTTAGGGAGCATCTCCGGGACACCCGCACCAATCAACCACACCGCTCCGTGGCCCAACATTTCAACTCCCCATCCCACTCTGCTGAGGACATGGAGGTCCTGGGCCTCCTTCACCGCCGCTCCCTCACCACCAGACGCCTGGAGGAAGAACGCCTCATTTTCCGCCTCAGAACACTTCAACCACAGGGCATCAATGTGGACTTCAACAGTTTCCTCATTTCCCCTTCCCCCACCTCACCCTAGTTCAAAACCTCCAGCTCAGCACTGTCCCCATGACTTGTCTGGACTTGTCCTACCTGCCTATCTCCTTTTCCACCTATCCACTCCACCCTCTCCTCCCTGACCTATCACCTTCATCCCCTCCCCCACTCACCCATTGTACTCTATGCTACTTTCTCCCCACCCCCACCCTCCTCTAGCTTATCTCTCCACGCTTCAGGCTCACTGCCCTTATTCCTGATGAAGGGCTTTTGCCCAAAACGTCAATTTCGAAGCTCCTTGGATGCTGCCTGAACTGCTGTGCTCTTCCAACACCACTAATCCAGAAGCAGGAGAATTGTACTCCAGCACAATCTGTAACCTCATGGCCTGGCATATCCCACACTCAACCATTACCATCAACCCTGGTTCAATGGAGAGTGCAGGAGGTCTTGCCAGGAGCAGCACCAGGCATACCTGCAGATGAAATATTAACCTGGTGAAGCTGCCAAACAGGACTACTAGCATGCCAAGCAGCATAAGCAGCAAGTGATAGACAGAGCTCAGCAATCTCACAACCAATGGATCAGAGCTAAGCTCTGCAGTCCTGCAGTTGTGAATGGTGGTGAATGATTAAACAACTCACTGAAGGAGGAGCTACCTTCAGCCAGAAGTTGATGATCCATCTCGGCCTCCTCCACTGGTCCCCAGCATTACAGACACCAGTCTTTAGCCAATTCGATTCACTCCACGTGTTATCAAGAAATGGTTGCAGACACGAGATACTGCAAAGGCAATGGGCCCTGACAACATTCCAGCAATAGTACTGAATACGTGTGCTCCAGAACTTGCTGCTCCCTAGCCAAATTGTTCCAGTACAGTGACAACACTAGCACCTATCCAACAATGTGAAAAATTGCCCAGGTCTGTACTGTACATCAAAAAGCAGGACAAATCCAATCTGGCTATCTACTGCCCCATCAGTGTACTCTAGATTGCCAGTAAAGTGATGGAAAGTATCAGCAACAGTGCTATCAAGCAGCTCCTGCTCAGCAATAATCTGCTCAGCAATGCCCAGTATGGATTCCACCAGGCCCAGTCAGCTCCTGACCTCATTACAGCCTTGGTTCATACCTGGGCAACAGTACTGCCTTCCAGAGGTCAGGTGAGAATGACAGCCCTTGATATCAAGGCTGCATTTGTCTGAGAATGGCATCAAGGAGCCCTAGCAAAACTGGAATCCATTGGTATCAGGGGGCAAACTCTCCAGTATATGGAGTCATACTTGATACAGAGGAAGAGGGTCATTGTTTTTGGAGGTCAGTCACCAGCTCAGCTCCAGGATATCTCTGCAGGAGTTCATCACGACAGTGTCCCAGGCCTAAACATCTTCAGTTGCTTCATCAATGACCTTCTGTGTATCATTAGATCAGAAATGGGGGTGTTCACTGATGATTGCTCAATGTTCAGCACCATTTGTGACTCCTCAGTTACTGAGCAGTCCATGTTCAAACGTAACACGACGTGGACAATATCCAGGTTGGGGCTGACAAGTGGCAAGTAACATTCACATCACACAATTGCCAGGCCATGAGCATCCCCAATAAGAGATAATCTAACCATCACTCCTTGGCATTCAAAGGTGTTACCAGCATTGAATCCCCAAATATCAACATTCTGGGGGTTAGAATAGACCAGAAACTCAACTGGACTCACCAAACAAACACAGTGGCCACAAGAGCAGGTCAGAGGCTAGGAATACTGCAGTGAGTAACTCACTTCCTGACTCCTCAAAGCCAATTCACCATCTTCAAGGCACAAGTCAGGAGTGTGTTGAAATACTTCTCACTTGCCTCAATGTGTGCAACATCAACAATACTCAAGAAGCTTGATACCATCCAGGACAAACAGCCCTTTTGATTGGAACTGCATCCACAAGCATCCAGTCCCTCCACCACTGATGCTTAGTCGCAGCAGTGTGTACTATCTACACGATGTACTGCAGTAATTCACCAAAGATCCTCACAAAGCATCTTCCAAACCCACAATCATTTCCATCTAAAAGGACAAGGGCAGCAGCTATATGGGAACACCACCACTTTCAAGTTCCCCTCCAAGGCACTCATCATCCTGACTCGGAAATATGTTGCTGTTCCTTCAGTGCCATGGGTCAAAATCCAGGAATTCCCTCCCTAAGGGCATTGTGGGTCAACCTATAGCAGGTGGACTGTGTCAGGTCAAGGATGCAGCTCTTCAGAACCGTCTCAAGGGCAGCTAGAGATGGACAATAAATGCTGACCAGCCAGCGACACCCATATCCCACAAATGATTAGATACAAAACAGTTCAATTCACAACTCTAGTGCTGCTGGTTGAGGAAACCTGACACTGAAGCTGTCTCAGGGAATCCCAGGACATTAGAATCCTGGGCTGGACCCCTACCACAATGAAGCAGCTACTGAAGCTGCTGAAAGGAATCCCAGGACATTAGAATACTGACCCAAACCCATCTCGTTGCCAAAGCAGCCCACCATGTTGTCAGATCCACCAGGAAGTGGCTGTAATGGATATGAGGAATGGCTGGATCCATTCCACATTCTCCACTGCAGGGCCTCTTGAAACCTCCTTCCTCTGAGAAACATTCATCTCGACTGCAGCAGTGTCTGAATTCATCTGATGGACTGAGGAGTTATTTCTACTTTTACTCGAAAAAGAATTACTGAGAATGTGCAAAAGGATCTCTGTCATAGTGACATCAGATTACATGGAACGAGACCTTCCAGCAGTAAGTCCTCACTGACAATTCCTGGAAAGTAGTTGTTTGTAAAAGTCAGTTAACATTTACTCAATGGAGTGTTGTCCTCCCATAACTCCACATCCTCTTTATAAAATTTCCTTCTACTTCTACTCTGCATGACATGCATGATGGTTAACACAAATATTAATTGAACACAAATATTAGATGAAAATAATATTAATACAGGGTCTTTTCTGTTTTCTTTTATCACAAACTGGCCTTGTTCCATTTTATAGTAGAAATATGGATTAATATCTGTTCCTTCTTCCAACATGTACTGTGCATAATTTTACTCCCATATAAATATGAATGTCTATTGGTTGTGCAGTAGGAGAATGTACTAAGCACTTATTAATCAATGTTCAATGCATTTTAATTTGATCAAATTATATTTTATTTCAAAAGCAAACATTTAGATATCATTATTTGGAAGGAATGCAAATAATACAATTTTAATTAGACTTTTCCTAGCATGTTTTTTTCAAATTAAATATTAATAGAGACAATAAATATGATGATACCAGGCAGAACGTGTGGATTAATTTAAGAAAAAAGTCACCAAGCATTATAGAAGGTGCAAGTGAACAATCGGGGAGGGAGGTATCCTGGATGAAAAAGCTTGTAACATATTTTTAAATACAACAATGATAATTGGTTATCTATATTAAGGATAAAATGTGGCAAAGGCAAACATGTTGAGAAAAAATATGTTATTTAACAACTACTGAATTAAAGGGGAATAAATGAATTATATTATCAATAATATCAATTGTAATATCTAAAAAAAAATTGGAGTTTATTTTACAATAAAGCATATAAAAACTTGGGAGAAATACTTAATCAGATTCCACAGAAAATTTTAAAAGTTACAGTATTGAAAGAAGAAAGGAAAGTTGAAAGAGAAATAATAGACAATTCATAACAATTAAGAATTGCATTAGATTTTATTGTCATATGTACTGAAGTCCAGGAATGCAGGAGTACAAGAGTATAGTGAAAAGTGCACACAGTCGTCATTTCCGGTAACATCTGAGATACAAAGGTGCCCAGATAGAAAATGTTCAGTATAAAATAAGGAAATAAGGTTAAAGATTGAACATTACAGTCCTTCTTCAGCGCTTAGACACCGGCTGGATCCAGGCCCTTCCTCCTGACATAGAGAACATCACCAGCAGGGAGCAGTCTACCTGCCTCGAATCCCATCGCTGTGCACCCATCGCCATCTTGTCTCTACCAACGTCACCGTCGCAATTTGTCCGTGCTGAACCGATCTCAGCAAGACAGCCACAGACCCCACCATGTACTGGGCCCAAACACAACCCCCCCCCCCACCCCCGCCACCAGGAGCACACTCTCACCCCTCTCCCCAACCACCACAAATACACTCTCACCCCCGTCCCCCACCACCAGGAACACACTCTTACCCCCCTCCCCCATCACCAGAAACACACTTTCACACCCCCTCACCCACCACCATAGAATCATAGAGATGTACAACACGGATACAGACCCTTCGGTCCAACCCGTCCATGCCGATCAGATATCCCAACCCAATCTAGTCCCACCAGCCAGCACCCGGCCCATGTCCCTCCAAACCCTTCCTATTCATATACACATCCAGATGCCTTTTAAATGTTGCAATAGTACCACCCTCCACCACTTCCTCTGGCAGCTTGTTCCATACATGTACCACCCTCTGCATGAAAAAAATACCCCTTAGGTCACTTTTATATCTTTCTCCTCTCACCCAAGACCTATGCCCTCTAGTTCTGGATTCCCCACCGAAAAGGCTTTGTCTATTTATCGTATCCATGCCCCTCATGATTTTATAAACCTCTGCAAGGTAACCCTTCAGCCTCCGATGCTCCAGGGTAAAAAACCCCAGCCTCTTCAACCTCTCCCTATAGCTCAATTCCTCCAACCCTGGCAACATCCTTGTAAATCTTTGTTGATCCGTTTCAAGTTTCACAACATCTTTCCGATAGGAAGGAGACCAGAATTACACACAATATTCCAACAGTGGCCTAACCAATGTCTTGTACAGCTGCAACATGACCTCCCAACTCCTGTACTCAAACTCTGACCAATGAAGGAAAGCTTACCAAACTCTTTCTTCACTATCCTATCCACCTGTGACTCCATTTTCAAAGAGCTATGAACCTGCACTCCAAGGTCTCTTTGTTCAGCAACACTCTCTAAGGCCTTACCATTAAGTGTATAAGTCCTGCTAAGATTTGCTTTCCCAAAATGCAGCACCTTAAATTTATCTAAATTTAACTCCATCTGCCACTTTGCAGCCTATTGACACATCTGGTCAAGATTCTGTTATAATCTGAGGTAACCCTCTTCGCTGTCCACTACAACTTCAATTTTGGTATCATCTGCACACTTACTAACTACACCTCCTATGTTCTCATCCCAAGTCATTTATATAAATCACTAAAAGTAATGGACACAGCACTGATCCTTGTGGCACTTCACTGGTCGCAGGCCTCCAGTCTGAAAAACAACCCTCCACCACCACCCTCTGTCTTCTACCTTTGAGCCAGTTCTGTTGGGCTCGTTCTCCCTGTATTTCATGAGATCTAACCTTGATAACCAGTCTCCCATGGGATACTTGTCGAACGCCTTACTGAAGTCCATATAGATCACATCTCCTGCTCTGCCCTCATCAATCCTCTTTATTACTTCTTCAAAAAACTCAATCAAGTTTGTGAGACATAATTTCCACACACAAAGCCATGCTGACTATCCCTAATCAGTCCTTGCCTTTCCAAATACATGTACATCCTGTCCCTCAGGATTCCCTCCAACAACTTGCCCACCACTGACAGCAGGCTCACTGGTTTATAGTTCCCCGGCTTGTTCTCACCACCTTTCTTAAACATGGCAGCATATTAGCCAACCTCCAGTCTTCTGGCACCTCACCTGTGGCTATTGGTGAGACAAATACCTCGGTAAGAGGCTCAGCAATCGCCTCCCACAGAGTTCTAAGGTACATCTGATCAGGTTCTGAAGATTTATCCAATTTTATGTGTTTCAAGACATCCAGCACTTCCTCCTCTGTAATATGGACATTTTTCAAGATGTCACCATCTATTTCCCTACATTCTATATCTTCCATCTCCTTTTCCGCAGTAAACACTGATGCAAAATACTTGTTTAGTATCTCTCCCATTCTTTGCGACTCCACACAAAGGCTGCCTTGCTAATCTTTGAGGGGCCCTATTCTCTTCCTAGTTTCCCTTTTGTCCTTAATGTATTTGTAAAAACCCTCTGGATTCTCCTTAACTCTATTTGCCAATGATATCTCATGTCCCCTTTTTGCCCTCCTGATTTCCCTTTGAAGTATGCACCTATTGCCTTTATACTCTTCTAAGGATTCTTCTAAGGATCTATCCTGTCTATACCTGACATATGCTTCCTTCTTTTTCTTAACCAAACCCTCAATTTCTTTAGTCATCCAGCATTCCCTACACCTACCAGCCTTTCCTTTCACCCTAACAGGAATATACTTTCTCTGGACTCTCGTTATCTCATTTCTGAAGACTTCCCATTTTCCAGCCAACCCCCCCTTTACCTGTGAACCTCTGCCCCCAATCAGCTTCTGAAAGTTTTGCCTAATACCATCAAGATTGGCCTTTCTCCAATTTAGAACTTCAACTTTTAGATCTGGTCTATCCTTTTTCATCACTGTTTTAGAACTAATAGAATTATGGTCGCTGGTTCCAAAGTGCTCCCCCACTGACACATCGGTCACTTGCCTGACCTTATTTCTCAAGAGTAGGTCAAGTTTTGCACCTTCTCTAGTAGGCACATCAACATACTGAATCAGAAAATTTTCTTGTACACACTTAACAAATTCCTCTATGGTGGCTCAGTGGTTAGCACTGCTGCCTCACAGCACCAGGGACCTGGGTTCAATTCCTACCTTGGACAACTGTCTGTGTGGAGTTTGCACATTCTCCCCATGTCTGCGTGGGTTTCCTCCGGGTGCTCCGGTTTCCTCCCACAGTTCATAGATGTGCAGGTTAGATGAATTGGCCATGCTAAATTGCCCATAGTCTAAGGTGCAGGGGTTAAATGTAGGGGAATGGGTCTGGGTGGGTTGCTGTTCGGAGGGTCTGTGTGGTCTTGGTGGGTCGAAAGGCCTGTTTCCACACTGTAGGGAATCTAACCTAAACCCTTAACACTATGGCAGTCCCAGTCTATGTTTGGAAAGTTAAAATCCCCTACCATAACCACCCTATCATTCTTATAGATAACTGAGATCTCCTAACAAATTTGTTTCTCAATTTCCCTTGGACTATGAGGGGGTCTATAATACAATCTCAATAATGTAATCATCCCTTTCTTATTTCTCAGTTCCACCCAAAGTACTTCTCTGGATGTATTTCTGGATATATCCTCCCTCAGTACAGCTGTAATGCAGGAACACACTCTCATCCCCCTCCCCCACCAGCAGGAACACACTCTCACCACCCCCCACCCCCCCCCCCCCCCGCCCACCACCAGGAACACACTCTCATCCCCCTCCCCCACCACCACCAGGAACACACATTCAAGAAGGACATCCAGCACTCAAGGGATATGAGAAACAAAAGCTCTCCTTGCCAAAGAGTCCAAGACTTGAGATTTCATGTTAAAAAGTAGAATAAAAATGATGGTTATAAGTAGGGGCCTTTGGTCATGTGAAAGTGGAAATAAGCATTCTTAATGATGGAAATGACATGGGATTTGAAAATCTATTTATGGCAGGTAACTCACTGCTGGAATAAACCTGACTGAACAGCAAGGGAAAGGTTTGAATCATGGACTACTTTCAATCTGTTAATGTCAGGGTGTGAAGTGAAGTATGTTTAGTCATCTTTGAAGACAATTCCAAGCAAACACAAGTTCACAACATATGTCATCTAATTTCATGTTGAAATGAGAGGAGGAAATGATAAACTGTTGAATGACGCTTTGTCTTACAGTTGAAAATATGTGGAAATCATTAAGAATTAGGCTGAAAAATGTAATGAAGAATACCCTCTGAGAATGACAGCTAACAATCTGCTCATGTTGTTATTCAAATCATCCTCATGGCTGAATTGCTCAGCAATTTTCTCATTTTTACTGAAAATCTAAGCTAAACATGAAATAAAAGATGATGTATTCATCGATGATATTATACCCCTGCTACCAAAGAAAATAAACTCTCTCTGTTGAATGTCTTAATATATTTTCCATCTCTATGAGCTCTACCTTTCTCTCACTATTCTCTTATACCCACTGTGGCTTTACATTGGCTTGCTTTGACAATATTTTAATGCCATTCCTAATGTATAATCCTTCCTTTATATTAGACAGTCTGTATGGTACTAGATCACCATTATAACATCATCATTATATCCTCTTCGGCGCTGAACTGCCTTTCTTCGCCCCATCACATAAAAATATCGTTTGATTGAATTACCCTCTCAGCTATATGAACATAATTTCATTAAAAATGATTCTGTCCTGTTTTATCTCCAGGCTACCAACATGCTGAACTGCATAAATTTGCACATATCATATACACATGTAGATCATGCTTGAGCATGAAATGGATACATTTCTTGACCAAATCAATCTATCCCAGATTTGGGTGTCAGGCGAAATAGTTAGTATGTTAGTGATTTGTTATGTCTTAGGACTTTTAGAGAGCTTTCTATTTTGGTAAATTAAATTCCTCACAGTTGTATTCAGAAGCCTTTTCATTTACGTAAATGCCTGTAATGTAACATTGGACCTGCTGCATAGAGGTGGCCAGTATAGTATTTGATGGAGCTATCTGTACACTTTACAGAGTAATTAGTATTCTCCTCTTCCCTCTTAAAGGTATAAACCCTTACTGAGCTATTCTAACAGCACTTATGCCAAGTGGCAACTATTTATCAGCCTATACAGGGATTGAATCCTGACTGCTGAAGTTTATATAGTTAGCTACCCCTATGAATTATCAGGTTAACTCACTTATTTTTTAAATGTTTTCAAAGTAATAAATGCAATGTTCACTTTTGTTTCTGGCACCTGCAACTTTTCTGCCTTTTTTAAATTTTATATCTGCAAATTGAAAGGAAGGTGAAAAATTCAAGTGTAACTTCATCATAGTATACATGCCTACACTTGAAGATCGTGCTCACAATTGGTTAAAGGACACGCATTGGGGTTAGAATGAGAAGCTTTGGATGTAGGACCTCTATTGCAATTTTCAGGTATAAATAGTTGGAATGTTTGATGCACTTGCTTCAACCATTTTTGGTGTGTATCAAACAACCTAAAAGCATCCTTAAAAATGTCACTCTCAAAATAGCTCTGAGAACAAACAGCTGTTTTGTGGGGCTGTCATATCTCACTGGTATAACACGCTGGACGTCAGCTGCGGGAGGGATGACTTTGCCAGGGCAGTTCTGTCTGTGGATTCCAGGAAGAAGGCAAAGAGGGCTGTGTGGGGTTTGGGGATCATCTTGCTGTTAAGCTAACATTAATTCCATGGCCTGTTGCAGAGAAGCCAAATGCAGCAATGGGATGAGAACCTCATTTTCTACAGAAGCACTTTAGAGTCTCCAGGACTCAACATTGAATTCAGCAACGTCAGACCACGATTACCTTCTTCCATCAAGATTACACCAGCTTCCATCACCATCCAACATCTAATTTACATGGATGTGCTCTTAATGGAGCTAAGCTATGTTCTGCTATTACCATGAACATCTGTTTTGAATCAACATCACTCTTCCGCCACCACAAACTCTCTTTTGCCTACTGCTGTGGGCAGCCTCACTATCTGTTCCATTTGCTCCTCCTCCCATTTTGTGAACAGCATAAAAACCCTTATGTTCGAGCCCTTTTCAATTCTTAAGAGCAGTTATATTAAACTTAATCTGTTTTTCTCTCTTTACAGATATTGCCAGACCAGTTGAGATTCACAGCACTTTCTGTTTTCTGTTTCAGATTTTCAGCATCCTCAATACTTTATTTTTATCTGAATATTGTTATTATCAAGGATTGAAATAGTTATCAAAAGCTACTAGAACTTGATATATATTGTTGTGGTTTTGTTCGCTGAGCTGGGAATTTGTGTTGCAGACGTTTCGTCCCCTGTCTAGGTGACATCCTCAGTGCTTGGGAGC
This sequence comes from Chiloscyllium punctatum, assembly GCF_047496795.1. NCBI lineage: Eukaryota > Metazoa > Chordata > Chondrichthyes > Orectolobiformes > Hemiscylliidae > Chiloscyllium > Chiloscyllium punctatum. The sequence goes on from NC_092765.1 coordinate 31,685,581, forward strand.
CTCCTGTGAAGAGCTTCTGTGATGTTTCCTCCGGCATTCATAGTGATTTGTATCTGCCGCTTCCGGTGTCAGTTCCAACTGTCCGCTGCAGTGGTCGGTATATTGGGTCCAGGTCGATGTGTTTGTTGATAGAATCTGTGGATCCACAGATTCAATCAATAAGCACTTCGACCTGGACCCAATATACCGACCACTGCAGCGGACAGCTGGAACTGACAACCGGAAGCGGCAGATACAAATCACTATAAATGCCGGAGGAATCATCACAGAAGCGCTTCACAGGAGGCTCCCAAGCACTGAGGATGTCACCTAGACAGGGGACGAAACGTCTGCAACACAAATTCCCAGCTCGGCGAACAGAACAACAACAACGAGCACCCGAGCTACAAATCTTCACACAAACTTTGAACTTGATATGTATCTATGACTTGTATATTTTGTGATTCATTGCAACATCAGCAGTAGGTCCTATTGAATATAACTGTGTGTTTATTTGTTCATCTTGCTGTTGAGTATTTAGTTTTGAAGCAATTCTGTATCTTAAGAATTGCTTTCTCCAGCATGTTCAATCTTGTATTGTGTTTCACCATATCTCACATTAAATCTTTGAGGAAATGTTATTATTCCTGCATTGGTTCTTTGTGATGATTTATTATTAGTCCTACAAAGCTTTTTAAATCTTGTAGCATTTCAATATTCTTTGTAGTCTGTTGGCTTTTGACCTTTCAATTTTACAGTATTTTGTTGCTATTTTAATTGTTCTACTTTAAAGTCTTTAAGCTTTTCAACACTATTATACCAATGTTGCTACTTTTCCAATTTATACAGGCAGGAGGCTGGAAGAACACATCAAGTCAGGCACCATCAGGAGGTGGAGAAGTTGATGATTTGGGTGTAACTCTTCTTCGGGACTCGGGGGTGGGTATAGGGGGAGCTCCAGATAAAGAGGGTGGCGGGGGCAGGGTCGTGAAGTGGTGATAGGTAAAGACAGACAGAGGATACGGCCTGGTTGGTCAATGGGTCAATGAATCGGGTAGGTGGCTGGGAGGAGTGGAAGGGATGGGGCTGGGAAAGGAGTCGGGGGAAGGGAAACGAGGTTATTTGAATTACATTTTACTTTGGTCAAAAGCTGCATGAGTCCATGTAGGATTCTGTAAATTCATTTTTAAGATTAGAATCAATCAATCTGACCATTGTGGCACAGACAGCCTCACACAGGGCAGTTCGCACCTTCAATTATCTGGGCCGACATGACACTAATCGTTAAAGTTCACATGAGAATGTAGCTTTTAAAAAAGGATTTGTGATTTACATATGAAAGAACTGAAACCAACATGGTCATTCTAAAAGATGAGAGACTTAACAAACAATCCAGGTCTTTTTCAATATGTAATTTCAGTTACATCACACTAAAATTTTTGCTATAAATTCTGTGTCTTACAATTTTATACTCCACAACCACCTGATGAAGGAGCAGTGCTCCGAAAGCTAGTGCCTCTAAATAAACCTGTTGGACTATAACCTGGTGTTGTGTGATTTTTAACTTTATTTGAAATGGGAGAACTCAATGTTGAGCCCTCCGGGCAGTACGCTGCCCAGGCAGAAGTTGAGGTGTTGTTCCCCCTATTTGTGGTTTGGTTTGTTGTGACAATGGAGGAGGCCAAGGATGGTCATGTCAGAAAGGGAGTGGGAAGGGGTAATAAAATGGGTGGTGACTGGGAGGTCTGGTCAGCCCCTGTGGGCCCGGCTGTGATACTCGGTGAACCGTTCCCTAAGTTTACATTCAGTTTCCCCGATGTAGAGAAGACCACATCGGAACACCGGTTATAGTAAACTAGGTCGGAAGAGAGGCAGGTTTTGTCTCACCTGGAAGGAGTGTTTGGGGCCCTGGGTGGAGGTGAGGGATGTGGTGTACCTACAGGTTTTGCATCTTTTCCAGTTGCAGGGTAAGAAGAGGGGGGGAGGTGGTCAGTGGGAAGAGTGGTGCAAACCATGGACTGTCAAAGGGAATGGTCCTTGTGGAAGGCAGAAAGGGGTGGGGAGGGGTGCTGGGGTCTAGTTGGAGTTGGCGGAAGCCTTTTTGTAGAATTGACTATTCCAATTAAGATACAATGCTGTCAAATAGGAACATAGGAGCATAAGAACAGGAGTGGGCCTTTTGGTCCCTGAAGCTTGTTCCACCATTTTTTGAGATCAGGGATGACCAGTAGTCGAACTCCATCTCAGATGTAAAATTAAACAACTGATCCAGCATTCACTGCTATTTGTGGAAAACATTTCCAAATATCTTGATTGATTGACTGATTGATTTGTTGTCACGTGTCCCAAAGTACAGTGAACAGCTTTGTTTATGAACAGTACAAGCAGATCATAGTAAACAAGGATGTACAGATCAAAAGGACATAGTCATAAGCATACAGGTTACATTGCACAGGGGTGCAATCTCACTTGGTGAGATCAGCGTTAGCAAGATCAGCATTATTTGAGGCTAGAGAGTCCATTCATCAGTCTAATAATGGCCGGGAAGAAGCTGTTCCTGAACCTGCTGGTGTGTGTGTTCAGGCTTCCGTATCTTCTGCCTGAATGGAAGGGGTTGTGGGAGATCATTACCAGGGTGCAATGGGGCTTTGATGAATTTGGCAGCCTTTCCACGGCAGCAAGCCATGTAAATGGAGTCTGTAAATGGAAGGTTGGCTTTCGACGTGGTCTAGGCTGTGCACACCATCCTCTAGCTTCTTATGGTCCTGAGTAGAGCTGTTACCACAGCAAACCATGATGCACTTGGACAGTATGTTTTCAATGGTGCATCTGTAGAGGTTGGTGAGGGTCCTTATGCACATGCCAAATTTCTGAAGCCACCTGAGGAAGAAAAGGAATTATTGTACCTTCTTGTCCAGATGCTCCAGAGATGAGTGCAGGCTAGGGATATAGCATCTGCTGTGGACCTGTTACATCGGTAGGCGAATTTGTAGGGGATCGTGACAGGCTGGGAGGCAAGAGTCAATATGGGTCATGACCAGCCTCTTGAAGCACTTCATGATTGTGGATGTCAGAGACCCCGGTTGGTAGTCATTAGGTACGGGGATGATGGTGATCTCCTTGAAGCAGGTGGAGACTTCAGTTTGTAGGAGGGAGAGGCCAAAGGTGTTGGTGAATACCTCGACCAGTTGGTCCCCACAGGAACTGTGTGCTCAGCTGGGGACACTGTCTGGGCGGCCAATCACTTTCCTTGGCTTGACTCTCAGGAAGACCAATCTGACGTCTGCAGCGGTGAGAGGGAACGGGTGTATCCGGGGCTGTCGGGACAGGTGACACAACTGCTGCTGGCATAGTGCTCAAACCGAGCATAGAAAGCATTGGACGTGTCAAGGAAGGATGTGTCTTTGTCCATGATCTTGCTCTGCTTCATTTTGATTCCCACTATGTTATTTCAGCTTTGCTACAGGCAGCAGGTGTCTGTTTGGTAGGTTTGGGTCTCTATCTTGGTCTGGTACTGCTTCTTGGCATCCCTGATGGTTTTGCTGAGGTCATAGCTGGATTTCCTGTATTGGTCTGGGTCTGCCCATCTGGTCTTCAGAGGGAATGGATTTCCTGGTTCACCCAAGGTTTACGGTTGGGGAACATCTGGATTGACTTCTTCGCTACGGAGTCTGCCACAGGTTTGCTGATGAAGTCAGGACGGTGGTGGTGTACTCATCCAGGTTTTCCACTAAGTACTTGAACATGGGCCAGTCCACTGATTCCAAGCAGTCCCTGAGACGCTCTTCCACAGCCTCAGACAAGCATTGTACATCCTTTTGTGAATGGTTCTCCTGTTCTATCACCCTCTTTGTGTCGAAGTGCTTCCTAACAACTCTCCTGAATGGTCTGGCCCTAATTCTCTGACTATGTCCCCTAATTCTAGAATCCCCAACCAGTGGAAATAATTTATGTCTATCAATTCTATCTTTTCCCATAAATATAGAGTCTTAGAGTCACACAGCTCAGAAACTGGCCCTTGGTCCAATAGGTCTATACCAACTAGATATTTTAAACTGATCTCGTCCCATTTGCCAGCATTTGGCCCTTATCCCTGTAAACCCATCCTATTCATATACCTATCCAGATGCCCTTTAAATGTTGTAATTGCATCAGCCTCCACCACCTTCTCTACCAGCTTATTCCATACACACACGGCTCTCGCTGTGAAAAATTTACCCCTCAGGTCCTTGTTAAATCTTTCCCTTCTCACCTTAAACCTATGCCCTCTAGCTTTGGACTCTCCTACTTGACGACTTCAATTAGACCACTCCTTAACCTTCCAAATTCTACAGAAATGGATCTAATTTGTATAATCTCTTCTCATAATGTAACCCTGAAGTCCAGGTAGTATTCTCCCTCCGAGGCTGATATAGTCTTCTGATGGTGTGGTTGTGAGTATGGTGCTGGAAAAGCACAGCAGGTCAGACAGCATCCGAGGAGCAGGAAAATCGATGTTTTGGGAATTGACATCCTTCATCAGGAACTCAGACCTTAAGCCCAAAACACTCCTCGGATGCTGCCTGACCTGCTGCGCTTTTTCAGCATTATATTCTTGACTCTGATCTCCAACATCTGCAATCCTATTTTTTCCTATGGTGTAGTGCTCAGGTATAACCAGGATTTTGTATAATTGCAGCATAATTTCTGCATCCTTGTACTTCAGTTCTGTAGATATAAAGCCAAGTGTTCCATTGGCTTTCTTGATTATTTTCTGCACCTGTTCATGACGTTTTAAAGATCTTTGCACCCAAATCCCCAAATGCCATTGGACATCCACTGTATTTAATTTCATTCCATCAAGAAAGTACCCTGACCTATCCATTTTTAGTCCAAAATGGATAACCTTACACTTGCTTGTATTGAAATCCATTTGCTACAGTTTTGCCCATTCACATAGTCTATCAGTATCCTTTTGTAATCTTATGCTCTGGTCTACAGTGCTGCTTAACTTTGTGACATCAGCAAATTTGGATATATGACTTTGTATGTCATAGTCCAAGTTGTTAATAAATAAAGAAAAAGCAATACTGCCTTTTTGAACTGCTTTGTGAGGGATTCCCTGTTTTTAACAATCAACATTATGGTTTCCCATCTCCTGCAGACAAAATGAAGACTATCCTAAATTCCACAGGATGGATGGATTGTTCCTTCTTCTTCCTGTGTAAAATAAATGCTTCTCTACCTTTCATATCTGAGTACACAAATGACATCACTGTCTCCAAGTTTTCAAATCAACTACTTTGGCAGAGATCTTAATAAATCTTCACACCAAATTTGTGGATTAAATAAACTATTTCCTGACCTTGTCAATGTCTTAAAGTTTTCTAACTTGCTCCTTCCATCTTCTAAACTTTCTAAATTGCCCGTTAGTGAAGTTAATTCTTCTCCATGACAGTCATGGTGTTGTGGGCTTAGCATAAATTAATTTACTGGCCGGCCTTTCCTTCATTAGGTTAACTATCCCTCATGGCATGTGCTTTCTCTGGCAATGACACTTTGTGTGAATGGACAATACTCCTTTTTATCTCTATCCAAATTAACCTAGTCTTCTTGCACATTAGTTTTAACTATTATCCCCTTTCCAACGGGACCTTGAACTTTTCTTGGAGTTCTGAAATGGTTGCTTCCCAGGGAAATCTCAAATCAGAATTATTCCTATTGATCCTTCTTCCCTGAGGACTCTGTATCTGCCCATTGAAACGAATGAATTGTTAACTCTGCTAACTGTGTTGTCTTTCCTGTATTTTTTTTTACCATTTCTGAAGTGAATGCTTTGTGTTCTGATGTCCCATTTATAGGTTCTACAGGTCAAACATTCACATCACAAGCGGAAAAGATATATGAAAGAAATTGGGGTTAACTGAGTTAAAAAGACTATTTCTCTTTTAATCACATGCAGCTACTGACTGTTTTAATATTCTTGAAGTGGTAATGTTCCTAAAGTTATCATTCACTTGTCTTCTAGACAACTTCTCTCAAATTTTTATTGTCATCTTTACCTTGAAATATTTAAGTAACTGCCATTGATCACCATTTGTGTGTCTGTGGAACCACTGGTATCTTGTGACTGGGCTCAAGTATTGCCACTAATCCTCCTTCCTGTTCTAGTTTTAGCAGCCTTTTAACAATGGTGTAGGATAAACCACTCATGATTCTTAATGAAAAGAGGCATTTGTCGAAATTGCAAGAAGTAATTTAATGTGTGAAAGCGATGAATATAATGCACATCAGCTAATTCCACAAATTAGAAAAGCGATGAGGAGCCAGAGATGACACTTCTGACACCATTGAATTTTACAGCTGGACTCCTCTACTCTCTCCATGATATGTCATTAGAGTCAATGTGACCTAATGCAATCGCCAACAGTAACCTTTCCAGAACCTTATACAAAAACAGGAATGGACACATTGGGCTGGATGGCATGTTTCTGCACTGCTCCTATGAAATTCCCTTGCAAAAAGGCTCCAATGAGTCAGTGTGTAGATTTTTTCACATGGGTACTTTCTACAAACACTAGTCTCATTCTTCAATCACAGATTCAGCTTTTATTACACTATTAAAATCTGACTTTGTGACAGTTTGAGCAGCACTGATTTCGCAGTGACTGACTTTTTTAAAGGCTGTCACGATTCAATGTTATAAGTGTTTCCTTTTAGGTTTCAGCAGCTGCATAATGGACATCTTGCTGAGGTTTAGCAGCTGTTTACAGAACAATGCCTTCACAGATAAACTCAATACAGATGGACAGAGAACTGAGAAAGTGGATCTGATGGGTCTCTATATACAAGTCCTTGAGCAAGATGCAGCTCTGAAGGTGATCATCCTGAGGCAAAACCATGGATCACAGTAAGTGGATGGTGATGATCTAGCAGTGTCAATGAATTCTAGCTTTGCAAGATAACAGTTTCTGAAAAGTGCTCTTCCTGGTGACAAAGTATGAAATAATTTTTTGATATTAAGGCGAATTATGATAAATTAATCTCTTCTTTTGCACAGCAAACTCTGGCTGCTAAGTATTAGTAAATCTTAAAATATCCTTTTATTTGACATTCTATTTTCATCTTTTTTAATTGCAACAGTGACATTTGACAGAACTGGTGATGACTTGTATACTCCAAATTTGGAGTTACTAATTTTGCCTTACATGTTTAATTAATGAGGGAAGTGATTGCTGGGCATCTTGCTGAGATATTTGTTTCATCGATAGTCACAGGTGAGGTGCCGGAAGACTGGAGGTTGGCTAACATGGTGTCACTATTTAAGAAGGGTGGTAAGGAAAATCCAGGGAACTATAGACCAGTGAGCCTGACATCGGTGGTGGGCAAGTTGTGGGAGGGAATCCTGAGGGACAGTATTAACATGTATTTGGAAAAGCAAAGTCTGATTAGGGATAGTCAACATGGCTTTGTGCATGGGAAATCATGTCTCACAAACTTGATTGAGTTTTTTGAAGATGTAACAAAGAGGATTGATGAGGGCAAAACGGTGGATGTGATCTATATGGACTTCACTAAGGTATTCGACAAGATTCCCCATGGGAGACTGGTTAGCAAGGTTAGATCTCATGGAATACAGGGAGAACTAGCCATTTGGATACAGAACTGGCTCAATGGTAGAAGACAGAGGGTGGAGGCAGCGGGTTGCTTTTCAGACTGGAGGCCTGTGACCAGTGGAGTGCCACAAGGATCGGTGCTGTGTCCACTACTTTTAGTGATTTATATAAATGACTTGGGATGAGAACATAGGAGGTGTAGTTAGTAAGTTTGCAGACGATACCAAAATTGAAGGTGTAGTGGACAGCGAAGAGGGTTACCTCAGATTATAATGGGATCTATGTCAGATGGGCCAATGTGCTGAGGAGTGGCAGATGGAGTTTAATTTAGATAAATGCATGGTGCTGCATTTTGGAAAAGCAAATCAGAGCAGGACTTCTACACTTAATGGCTATGTCCTGGGTAGTGTTGCTGAACTAAGATTCCCCATGGGAGTGAAGGTTCATAGTTCCTTGAAAGTAGAGTCGCAGGGAAATAGGATAGTGAAGAAGGCATTTGTTATACTTTCCTTTATTGGTGAGAGTATTGAGTACAGGAGTTGGGAGATCATATTGCGGCTGTACAGGATATTGATGAGGCCACTTTTGGAATATCGCATGTTATTCTGATCTTCTTCCTATTGGAAGGATTAGATTCCCTACAGTGTGCAAACAGGCCCTTCGGCCCAACAAATCCATACCAACCCTCCAAAGAGCAATCCATCCAGACCCATTCCCCTACATTTACCCCTGACTAATGTACCTAACACTACGGGCAATTTAGAATGGCCAATTTACCAAACCTGCACATCTTTGGACTGTGGAAGGAAGCCAGAGCACCTGGAGGAAACCCATGCAGACACGGGGAGAATGTGCAAACTCCACACAGACAGTTGCCCGAAGTGGGAATTGAACCCTGGTCTCTGGCATTGTGAGGCAGCAGTGCTAACCACTGAGCCATCGTGCCACCCTCAAATTAGACATTGCAAGCATCGCTCACTTGCAAATCAAGTGCTGCACTTGGTCAGTGTGGGGACTGAACCCATGACCTTGGCGTTATTAGCACCACGCTCTAACCGTCTGAGGTAACCGACTGACAACATCAGCTTTTCTTTTAGTGAACCAGGTGGGCTTTCCCCAACAATCGATTCATGGTCATCATTAGACTCTTAATCCCAATTTTTTAAAATTGAAATCAAATTCTGCCCTAGTGCGATTCGAACCCAGGTCCCCAGAACATTACCTGGGTTGCTGGATTAACAGCCTGTCGATATTACTACAAGGGCATTACCTCCTCTTAGGATGCTGTGAAACTTGAAAGGGTTCAGAAAAATTTTACAAGGATGTTGCCACGGTTGGAGAATTCGAGCTATAGGGAGAGATTGAATAGGCTGGGGCTGTTTTCCCTGGAGTGTCAGAGGCTGAGGGGTGACCTCATAGAAGTTTATAAAATCATGAGGGGCATGGACTGGATAATTTGCAAGGTCTTTTCCCTGGGATAGGGGAATCCAGAATTAGAGGGCATAGGTTCAGCATGACAGAGGAAAGATTTAAAAGGGACCTCAGGGGCAACCTTTTCATGCAGAGCATGGTGCATGTATGGAATTAGCTGCCAAAGGAAGTAATGGAGGCTGGTAAAGTTGCAGCACTTAAAAGGCAGCTGGATGGGTATATGAATAGGAAGGGTTTAGAGGGATATGGGCCAAATGCTGGCAAATGGGACTAGATTAGGTTAGGATGTCTGATCAGCATGGATGAGTTGGGCCAAAGGGTCTGTTTCCATGCTGCACATCTCTATGAGTCTGTGACTCTATGAAAATAGCAGATCTCCTGTGGCATTGCTCAAATCTGCTTGTGGGGTATGATTTCTCTACAAGGACAGAAACTTCATATCAAACAATGGAAGGTCTTACTTTGCTGCTCAGGAGGCATTATATGCAGCTAGGCACTGCATCTGGAGTGTTTATTTAACTACCGAAATCCTTGTTGCTGTGTGGTCAGTTAGACTCGAACTGACCTTGAACACATCCAATGGTCAGTGATATTTTCTGTTCTTCTGAACAGACTAGCGTTACTTGTAAATCTGTAGATCCAAAATCAGGAGAAGCAACTTTTTGAAATTTATTTTTAATGCTATTTTAAATGTTATATAAATATTTTGCATATGTGGCAAATATGACTCTGCAATATGATGTGAATATCTAAAAAGCTTTCCTTAAAATCTAAATAGTTACAGTCATAGAGTCATTGAGTCATACAGCACATAAGCAGACCCTTTGGTCCAACCAGTCCATGCCGAACATAATCGCAAACTAAACTAGTCTCACCTGCCTGCTCCTGGCTCATATCCTTCCAAATCTTTCCTATTCATGTACTTATCTTGTGTCTTTTAAACGTTGTAATTGTGTTCACATCTACTCTTCCTCAGGAAGTTCATTTGACATGCGAACCACCCTCTGTGTAAAACAATTGTCTCTCATGTCTTTTTAAATTTCCTCTCCACTGTTAGCGCCGATGAAATGATCTCAGTCCGAGCCCAGAGTGCGGTTCGACAATCGGTAATTTATTAAAGTGTTTAACGCCGGCGGAGACCAACCGAGGTCCGAATCTCGATCGCTCTCCCGTTCCACGCGCGATGTTACAAGTTATATACTTCATGAGTCAGGGTGTAGGAGATTGGGTATGAATGAGTGTGAATGGTGGCAATCATGGCTGGAGTATGTGTGAATGTCAAGCTTCCTGCCGTCCTCGGAGAGTCGGCAGCATACACAAAAGGTGTGCTGTTTTTCTTTACGTAAATGGGTCCGGGGGCTATCTGCTTGTCTCTCCGTGAGGGCTGGAGGCTAGCACCCCCCTTTGTTACTTCCAAAGTGTCTGTTAGATTCATCCTGTTTGTTTGGTGTTTGCCTTTTGTGTAGGACTGTTTTGCATGATCAGGTTATGGGTGTGTGTCAGTTGGAGCCTTGACGAGATTATAAAGTGGGTTTCGATCTGTGAGTCATGACCGTTGTCTGGAGTCCTGACTAGTGTCTGGTCCGGTGTGTATTCGGATCTGTCTTTGGGCCCCCTTCTCCCGATCATGTGGTCGGGCTGGCAGCTGCTGTTTTAGAATGAATACTGTTGCTTTAAAATGGATACTGCTGGCTCTCCCGATGTGGGCCTTGCTCCATGGTAAACACGGGACGGTTTATCACCCCCCTTCACCACTTACCTGAAAAATATGCCCCCTTGTCTTGAAATCCCCATCCTAAGGAAAAGACACCTACCATTAACCCTGTCTATAACCCTCATGATTTTATAAACCTCAATAAGGTCACCTCCAACACCCCAATGAAGAAAAGGTTCCAGCCTATCTGGCCTTTGATTATAGTTCAAATCTTCTGTACCCAGCAACATCTTGGGAAGTCTCCCCTGAACCCTCTTTAGCTTAATAACATTCTTCCTATACCAGGGCAACCAGAACTGGGCTCAGTACTTCAGAAGAGGCCCCAACAATGTCTTGTACAACCTGAACATGACTTCCCAACTCTGATACTCAAAGGACTGAGCAATAAAGGCAAGCGTGCTCAATGCTTTTTTTTAACCACCCTGTCGATATGTGATGCAGACTTCAAAGAATTATATACATGAATTCCTGGGTCCCTTTGTTCTTCAACACTAACCAAGGCCCTACTATTAATCATATATGCTGGGTCTTCTGCCTTACTTAAACTTGTATCTTTAGATTGTATGTTTCACTGTCAGTGTCACTGTGTCTGATGTGATAGCAATTAAAAAAATCAAGGTAGAGTATTAAACCAGGACTTGAGCTATAATCGGGACAGGGGATTATGTGATAGAAACTCACTGGTCCATTGGGTCAAACATGAGTAAATATAAACAAGGCCATACTAGAAGCCGTGAAATAAGCATTTTGTTTCAAGGATTATCCCAAGGAAACCCCTTTTTGGCGATTCAGTCTGGTCCAGTTGTAAATTCTAATGATGAAACACAGGATAAAGTCTGGACGACCTTCCATCAACCAGTTCATCTTCATCAAATAAAAATATTGCAAAACAGCATATTATTTCTACAAGGTGGTAATTCCTGTTACATATTTTACACTGACATCAACATTTCCAGCTGAAATTGTTACCATTTGTTGACTCTAATTCAAACAGACTGAGCTCCTTTTCTCTCATTGCCAAACCCATTTAAAATCTGCTACCAATGCAAGTGACCCTTCCAATACAATGATAATGGGAGATTTTCATGAAAACAGGAAGTCCTGCCTATGATAGTAGCCCAAATCACTTCCATTAGCAACAATATTCAGGCAGTAGTGGAGCTGAGAGAAAAGGGAAACTGGAGGAACTTGGCTGTCAAAGAAGGAGAGAGAGAAAAGGAGGTGACTGAAAAAGGATGGAAGATGAAATAAATGGGGAAAGGGGAGAAGCTGAGATTGATACTTTGGTGCAGACAAGAAAAACAAGTGCCAGTATTAATTGTAAGATCTTCGCACAAGGGTACCCTTATGAAGTGAGATGGTGCGTGTGGGGTTTGGGGCATTGTTGAATGATAGAGTGAACCACAGTAGGTAGAAAGTATACTGTCCATTGAAGAAGAAGAAACAGCAATTTTTTTTTCACTTAAAGCAAACAGTGCCTGCTTGAATTTGTACTGGTCAAGATTTATCCCTCGATCAACATGAATGTAAATAATCTGATCTTTATCATATTGTTTGTGGATGTTTGTAATATCTGTGCAAGTTAGCTGCTGCACTTCCTACCTTATGACAAAGAACCCATTTCCTGCAGTACCCCATTGGCTTTAAAGCACTTTGAGACATTAGGTCGTCTTGAACGGTGCTATATAAATGCAAAACTTTGCCTTTCAATGGAGGGCGGGGCAGAAGGAGGTCTCGAGCTGAATTGAGAAGGCTTTGAAGTGGGCAGCTGGCATTGCAGGACACATTCAATGATAAACCTAGTGGGAGCTGGATGAGTAGGGTCTATCTGTAAACCAGAAGAGAAGATTTTAAGTGGAACTGTGAGAACTGAGCTAATGGCTGGAGTTAATTACCTCATTAATCTATTGAAAACAGTATTTCTTTGTCATTTAAGGGTGAAACTTTCTGTAGCATTCTTGTGATCACCTGCTCTAACTTTTGAGAAAAGATTACATAAACCATGGTGTCAACATGTGTGAATAAGTACAATCAAATGTATTCATTTTGAAGTATAGAAAAATGGATAATTTAAAATGTAAGATTTCAAACTTTACCAAGGGAGAGCTCTTCAAGAGACACTTGAGACTCACAGTTGATTTAGTGTCTTTAATGTTTTGGATTTCCCATTTTGAGCTTTTTGATATTTTACACCATGAGTAAGAAACAGAAATACAAAATGCAAATGTTGGATAGCTGCAACATAAATAGAAAATTCAGGAAGTGCCCAGTAGGTTTGACCAACATTATGTGGAGAGAGAAACAGAGTTATCATTTCAGACAGGGACTTGTTGTCAGCTGTAGAAAATGGTCCAAATGCTGTAGGTAATGTGAGAAGGGAGGAAAGGAAGAAAAGAATAAGAACATAAGTAAGGAAGCAAGCAATTTATTGAGCGACAAAATTTATTTCAACACTTTTATGCTGTTTCAGCTGTATGAAAAGATTGGTGGTTGCGATCTGACATTAGTGAACGCAATGCTGAATGTGGAACACTGTATATGCCTGATTGAAAGCTGAGCTGTGGTAGAGCTTTGCTGTGCTGAGGGTGAGGTCAGAGAGGTCTAAGTGTGAGTGCAATTGAGAATTAAAATGGCAGGTGACCACAGACTGGTTAGTGTACTGAGTGAACGTGTTTCACCCGAAGTGGCTTTGGTCTCTCTAATGTAGAGGAGACTGCTTTGTGAGCAATATGTACACTACATTGGAAGAAGGGCACATAAGAGCACAGTTTCATCTGGAACCAATGTTAGGGATCCTGAGGGATAGAAAGGTGGGTAGATATTGAATTACTACAGTAATCTAAGAGGACATATTTGAGGAGAGGATCAGGGTGTAAGAGAGAGATTGATCTCTTTTGTAATAATGAAAAGGAAAGGCAGATAAGATAATGTTTGGTTGTGGCATTGTGACGGAGTTGGAGGAAGGGGCAGAAGATGATCCATTGAATAGAAAGGTTGGTGGGTTGGACGGTGGGAACAAGGTGAACTCAATCGTAGTTCTAGGATAGAAGAAAAAGAATGGGAAAGAAGTTCAGGAAGTGAGACTGACACAGTTGAGGCCTCTGTCAATGTCAAGTTGGAGACTGGACTCCTCAGTAGTTCTGGTAACAAAAGACAGACAATTTTCGTGCAGTAGGTGGGATTATCAGAACAAATGAAATGGAGACAAGGAAACCAGGGGAACTTCCTAGAGTCTGACAGGAAAGAACATGGGGCAGCTGTTTATTGGCTTACAGGTCCACATAATTATTTGTCTCTATTGTTTTAAAACCAGCTGATTCTTTTGAAGTTGTTAATCAGCTTCTGCAAGTTTGTTAGATCGGTATTTATACCAAGAGTGGTGAAGGGGGCAAGTAGAGGGCAGCTGCAGCTCTTAATGTCTGAAGTTTATATGAAAACCAATTCTCTTTGTTTCATGTGTTCTTGTTTATTAAATGTTATACAGCTGTGGTCAATAAAGTTAAATAGTTGTTGATTATTACAGCCACGTAGCAGGAAGAAGTAAACTGCCTTCAGTGAGTGGGAGGGAGCATGTGATCGATTGTTGAATGAAGCTTGTTGAATACTGCAATCAATCATACACCTAACCCCGTGTGTTGAAAACAGGTTAGCTTCTCCTGAAAGGAGGTTGTGATATTGCACTCTTTCACCATTCCTGTTCATAAGCTCAGATTCTGCATTTAATCTTTTAATATTGGTTAAAATGGGAAATACAGCCTCTGCAGCTCCTTTTAGAATGCAGAGCTTGTCCACAAGGCCATGGCTTACACTAGGGATGAGCAGTTTATTCATTATAGTTGTTCACTCTAAATCTGGCATGAATTAAACTCAGTAAACAATGTATGGTTCGATGATGTGGATCAGTCAGCAGAAAATTGACAACATCTTGATGGATGTCATTTGATTTCTTTCAGTGTTTTTGTGTGTTCATAAAACAAAATTGGTAAACTCAGTTAATGTGGGTGATTGCTTCTCAAAGTGGTAGGATATTCAAAACCATGAGAACATGAGGGGTTTCTCGAAGATAGGGTATGGGATGTGAGGGTGTTCCCATTGAGAGGGTAGGAAATATGAGGAACTGCTCGATGGGAGGGTCGGCAATGTGAGGGACTGTTTGATGGGAGGGTGGGAAATGTGATGAACCCTTCAATGGGAGGGTCGGGAATGTGAGGAACTCCTCGCTGGGAGGGTCAGGAATGTGAGGGACTCCTTGATGGGAGGATGGGGAATGTGAGGGACTGCTCGATGGGAGGGTGGGGAATGTGAGGGATTGCTCAATGGGAGGGTGGGGAATGTGAGGGACTCCTTGATGGGAGGGTGGGGAATGTGAGGGGCTGCTCGATGAGAGGGTGGGGAATGTGAGGGGCTGCTCGATGAGAGGGTGGGGAATGTGAGGAACCCCTCGATGGGAGGGTCGGGAATGTGAGGAACTCCTTGATGGGAGGGTTGGGAACGTGAGGGACTGCTCGATGGGAGGGTGGGAAATGTGAGGAACTCCTCAATGATAGGCTGGGGAATGTGAGGAACTCCTCGATGGGAGGGTTGGGAATGTGAGGAACTCCTCGATTGGAGGGTTGGGAATGTGAGGGACTGCTCGATGGGAGGGTGGGGAATATGAGGGACACATTGATGGGAAGGTAGGGAGCAATTTTTTTTCAATCCATCATGATACCACCTTGACTGTTGTTACAATGACCCTTCAGACACCAAATACTTCAGATTGGGTGATTGTTATTGGTATTTATTTCAATTTAATAAATGTAAAAGCGATTGATTGATTATGGGACTATGGTTGGACTGAAAGGTCTGTTTCTGTGCTATTTCCCAGGATAATCTCCTTGAACCTTTTCAGGAATTGAATTTCTGGAGCACTGCTCTCTCTTGAGAGAGATTACTTTCTTCCATTAATTGTCATGAGAGGCAACAGTGTTAAATTTTTCATGTTTATAATAACAATAAACAATAACATGATCAGATATGATCATGGTGAAACAGGTGCTATGGACAGAGTAGCTTACTCCTGCTCCTATTCCTTTGTTCATGTGTATGTATGAATAAATTATTCTATCAACTCTACACCTGCCAGTCAGAAAATTCTTCCAGTGCTCCAAAATATTGTGCAATGACAGTAAGAGATGGTGTTGGCCCAGATAACTAGGCACAATCCATGATTAGTTCCTTCAGAAATGGCTTTTTCTTTCTTAATTTCATTTGTGTCATATCTTCTGGGGACCGCTGCACATTTCTGGATCCTTACTCTCTCGTTGATGAGCTCTTCCCCTTTGTAACCTCAAATGTGCTTTAATCTGTTCAAATGTTAGGTGAATTGTACTAAGACCAGATATTAAGTCCAGAGACTTCATTCGGTTCTAGCATCTGCTCTCACATGATCTTTCTCAACTAAACAGATGATAGAATGAACACTTCACTGGGACCATGGCTCACAAACTGCCAACAGATTTATTAAGCAGTAAATGGATGTGACACATTGCAGATTGACCATAGTTAAAGGCTTAAATAACTCTCCACAAAAGATATAAAAATAAGAGACACATCTCCTGCCGTAAATTTAATTTCAGCAAGATGGGGTCAGAGATACCTTTCAAAAATATTTCTTGAGATATGCAAAATTTAAATGCATGCAATTTGAAGTCAAAAAGAGCTGTCAATTTAATGTATACGCAGATGAACTCCTTAAGTGCTGGTACCTGGATGAAATGGCTATGCTCTTCACTTTGTCATTTGGCCAGACATAACTATTCTATACAAAAAGGAAATACAATACATGCTGAAAACCTGAAATAAATACTGGATTGGAATTCTGAGGGCTGATGCAAGTTCACACTGGATGCAATGTTTCCCTCCCTGGAGTTGGGGAAATAAGTGAGTGAGTGGGCCCTGGAGAAATATTTACCCCTTTCAATTAATGGCTATATTAAGAGCCTTAACTTGTCACCTCCCTGATTACCTGCTTTCCTGGCAGCTGAGGAAAACCACTAGTTACCCAACTGGTAACCATGGCAACCTGCTGGCCAGATTGGTGAGACGGGCCTTCATTTGCCCCAGTTGACGGCTTGGATTGAGGGCAATGGTTGGTCTCTGAGAGACACCCTACTGCCCTTATTTTCAAACCCCTATCCCTTTCTCTCCATCAGTCCACCCTGTCAGGAGCAAAAGAAAAAGGCCTACCCTGTTGGTATTGGATCCCCTGTTGGGTCACCATTGACGGGTGGTTTTCACTATCCAGAAGCTGCTATCCTCAGACTGACTGGTGGCTTCTGGCAAGCCAGGATACCACTGACAAGGCCTGTAACAAACCAAGAAGCTTGCCACTCAGCTCTTCACAAGTGGATTGGCATGCAATGGGACAACCTCGCTTGGCAGTAGGGGTGGCAAGTTAGATTTTGCCTAACATGGCACAGGCACTTAATTGTACAGTTTATCACACATATGGAAGAATGCAGGTTTGAGTGGGAGCTGGACATAAGGAAGACAAACTTTCTCACTGTTTACTCCCATCCAGACACAAAATGTTTGCATTTCTCTTTTTACTTTGTGTGAAATGCTTCCAGCTAAGTCACAGCAGTAGCTTAGACACTGTGACATGCCTAATATATGACAGCTTGTATATATAACTACTTAACTCAAATACTTTCTGAGATTTGTCTTTTCTGTTCTCAAAGCTTACTAAGCCTTCAGTTGCTCTAAGTGAGATTGATAATTAATGTCGAGTTGTCCTGTGGATTGATTTGTGCCTGCCCAAATTCAAATCACTGAACCACCATTAAACACTGCATCTATCTTATTTTCCTGGGTTGGATTCACAGGCAGATCCCTGAAGTGAAATAAATCCAGTCTGGATAGTGTATTACCAGCATTATGCTCCAGTATGAACCACATTTGATGTTGTTCATATCAATAAATCAAGTTTTTTTTGAGCATATACTCAACAGTTAGTCCATTCAATAATTTAAAAAAAAATTTTATGCCATACTCAATTAAAGTTTATCTATAGAAGATGTTAGTGCAACTCTGGTAAAATGCACAATTCCCATGAATTGTTCCTGACTATGTGTAACACACATTGAATGGTATTGTGGTTGTAGATTCAAAGGTTACTTCAAAGACTCCTCTAAATTAACATTGGCATTTATTACTTTGATCATTGAATATCTAATACATATCTTCAAAAATATTTTGATTTGACCAAAGTTTGCAGAAACTCAACTACCTCTCAAAATTCCAGTCACTTTAGGATGTGGTGGAGTTTTATAGATGGGTAGAAGCAATTAATAGTAATTGGCTTCCATACATCAGCTCAGGAAGGCACGGTTCCAAATATTTCACAAAGAGTTAATGGACCATAAGCTCATGGGGAGATAGACAATGGTGAGCTGTGATTACTAAAAAATACGCTGAGTGGAGTTGGACCACATAACTGATGACCTCATATTGTCTATTTTTATGAGTATTTCTTTTCCTACAATCAATCAAGACATTGTCAACATTTCTTATTTCACTCTTGTGCATTGAAATAGCATTGCATGGTATTAGCAACAAATATTAACATGTATGTGTGAAATTCCTTTCTTCCCTATTTTAACAACAGCA
Organism: Chiloscyllium punctatum; assembly: GCF_047496795.1. Taxonomy (NCBI): domain Eukaryota; kingdom Metazoa; phylum Chordata; class Chondrichthyes; order Orectolobiformes; family Hemiscylliidae; genus Chiloscyllium; species Chiloscyllium punctatum. The sequence goes on from NC_092765.1 coordinate 31,703,950, forward strand.
TTAATTAAAGTAAATGTCAAATGTATTCATGAAAATAAAATAGACTTCATGCAAACTTTTTAACTCCTTCATCACAAATAGTGCACAGTATGATTCAATTACAAAACTTGACAACAGCAAGGGTGTGACAATGACCTAGGTTTCACCTTTTACTGGCTTTTAGCTCTTACACATTGACACAGAAAGCTGCTTGAAATTTCAGGAACTACATTTTTTTTAAAAAATGTCCATAAAGTGCAAAAGTAAATATGTAAAATACTGTTTTATGTATTATGTATCACATCTGTCAACTGTTATAGTTCTCATTCAACATTCAGTCCCAAAAAGTTGCCCCCAATGGTTGTGCTTACTCAATCTTCCCCTTCCTTTCTGGTTCTCTCTTCATTCAATTTTTTTTCCTTTTTTTAAACTTCAGTTTTACTTCATGCAATCTCAATCTAATGTGTTGATTCCAACCTTTTATTCTTATAAAATGTTACTTTTCACCTATTTCTCTTGAGTTATTTTGATGGATGCCACTCTAAAGGAATTGGCCACTGGTTGACTGAAAATGACTTCAATGGCAGTTCTTTGGGTAGCTCCAACTTCAAGATGTAGAAGTCATTAACATTGCCTGTATCATTGATAGTACACAGGTCAATCTCCAAAAGGTGAATCCAGAATAATAAATCCACTCGCAACCACTAGAGTCTGATTGCAATGCATCATATTAAATTACTTATTCTTGGAAACACTGGATTACTTTACAATCCACATGTCCTCAAAATTTTGTTACTTCATTTTTCTCTCCACCTGTCATTTCATAACTGAGAGGAGATGAGGACAACCTGTTCCAACACATTTTAGATAAAATGGATAATGCAATCCACTGATTCACTGTAATGACGCTTGTAGAATAAGGAATACAGAAAGGCATTATGTATTAAGAACTGATTGACAGAATGGCATTTTTGTTTATATTCACAATGATTTTACTGTTTCTCAGGGAAAATTTGAATGGAGTAAGGAAAGAGGAGGGAATAACTTGCTGGAATCTAATCAACGTCTCAGAACATGGTGTTAATCAGGAGAAAAAGCCTCACCCAAGTAGATACCTGCAATTAGATTAAAGATTGCACTTATTCCTTCTGACTGTTAGTTCCATTAAAACTACCTTAGTTTTGCATCTTGTGTGTTGAGGTACTCTCACAAGGTTGAGCCTGGGTGATGCCAAAGGCATTGTCCTTTGCTGACCCACAGCTTGATAATTTATAATACTAGCCCTCCTAAATGCCCTGTACAACTTCTTATTGCCTGACCAGGTGGGTGAGGGGCAGGGGGGCTTTGGTTGGTATAATGGGGGCAGGAGTGGAGAGAAGGGCGGGTAGAGTTGGTCTAATGCAGACTAGTCAAAATAATATTCACTTATGAGAACAGGTTTTATGAACAGAACTAAAGCAAATTGTATCAGAAGTATATGAATAAGATGATATGTATTTGAAGTTTAACCAGAAGACACTCTCACCAAATAACCTTTGTCTTGCAGTTCAGTTTTGCAGGAGTTAACGTAGGAAGATAGTTAAATAATGCAGATTTTTTTTGTTGCTGTTGAAAGCTGAAGCAAACAATCAGTCCCTCAGAGGGTTAAATAGCAGGCGACAGTGGTGTTTATTTTAAGATTATTTCCCATATCTTTGGGGCTACTGTCTTCACCCAGTCGCAGCCCTCCGTTGCGTGAGCCCGACAAAGTAGAATGAGCCATGTGCGACAGGCAATGTGGAGGGACCGTGCGGCAGATGTGGGGCGCTTAGAGTCCTGTCAGGAAGGAATGATTAATGAAGGCTTGCCCCTACTGAATGTAACCTTTGGAGAGCTGAGCAGGACATCTGCGGAACTGTCAGGACTCCGACAAGGACAGAGCTGAACAACCAATTATTTAGCCATCACTAAGGTGGGTTGTCAGCTTAATCGGAGGCACTGAGTAAGGCAAGGACAGGGAAATTTCTCCTTTACATGTTTTAGTACAAAGATGGCTTTAACACTTTCAACGCTGAATTCTGTTGACTCCTTCTTACCGAATTGCACATTTCGCTGACAAATTATGATAGTGTTTTTTTTTAGAAATGGACATCACTTCAGGGGCTTATCAGGGATGTAATTTTAGAGGCTTTCTCAATTGGATTTAGGCAATAATGTCAGTGGATTCGCTAATTCAAAACAAAATCACTCCCAAACTAAGATTAGTCCCTGATAAAGAATGGAGAACTTCATGTTGTTTTTGTAATAGAATAGATATTAGGTTCATAATATAAAATGCGAAAACTTTTAGTGCATCAATCATACAATTCAAATTCTTTCAGATCTAATAAATACTGACTAGTTTTGTTATTGTTTATATTGGACTATCCAAATTAAGCTTATTTAAATAGGAGAAATGCTAAATGTGTTTGTGTAGGGTTGGGGATAGCAATTGAGATTGTGCACTTGTGTGTGACAGCATTGGAAATTTCAACAATTCTGGTGAACAGAATGTGGGTGTAAAGGTGATTGCTTTATCAACAGTGAAACAGAATGTGAATGAATTGTTCAAGTTGAAGGGAGAAAATTAGCAGAAAAAGTCAAGGAAAATGTGACAATCATTCTGCTTTTCACTGAGTTAACAAAACAACACTTTAAACTATTTTAGGGTGAAATTGCTATGCTTCAGAAAATACAAATAATTATCACCCATTGTATTTAAAACCTCAGCCATTCATCCCTAATATTTTTGTTCAGAATCAGCCCAATGAGTTTTACTGGAAGTTGTGAATAGGGGTAAAAGTTCTGTGTGAACTAGCTCTCTGTGGGTAGGAATCCACAACACAAACCTCACAACAATTAGCAATGGGCAGCCTGGTTTAGAGAGGCTATCAAATGGCTAAATTGTGAGCAATCAGGGTGGTCAATTGGAGGCTATGGTTATTGACCTAATTTACTTGATAAATGCTTGACAATCTTTTGTGTACATCTTATACGGCATGTGGTCTTCAATGCTTGATGGTTTGGAGCATTCTATTGTTTAATATTGTATCAACCTTTAATGGGAACATATAGAAAATAGATATTGTCTGGGATATTTTAGGAATAGGCTGAAAAGCATGTGAAGGAGAATGAGAAAAGCTGGAATCTTGCGATCAGTTGTATCCTTTTGCTCATCAAAAGGGAATTTATCATTTAATGTACAAAAGATGCTCGAGAATTGCAGCAGGTCTGGTAGCAATCATGGAGAGAGAAACAGATTTAACATTCTGAGTCTGATGTGACCGTTCTTCAAAACTGAAAAGGGATGGAAAATGGTGGTTTTTAATACTGTTGACAGAAGGGGGAGAGCAGTGAGTGGAACAAATAGTGAGGCTACCCAAACCAAAAGACAAAGGGAGTACTAAGGTAGTAATACAGGAAATGATTGAGATCTAAAGTAAGTTTCAAAATTAGGTATAAAAATGAGAAAATAGGTCTGTTCTGCTGACAGATAAATCAACAAAACACAAACAAGGTATGTTTGGGGGGAAGGGGGTGTGAGGGGGCAAGAAGGGGGGTTTGTAATCTAAAGTGAGGCAGAGGTCCAACACCTTACAGTTTTGAAGAGTCATATCAGATTTCAAACATTAACTTTATCTCTCCATAGATACTGCTGATCATGCTGAATTTCTCCATCATTTTATGTTTTTATTTCAGACATGCAGTAATGGGCGGCATGGTGGCTCAGCAGTTAGCACAGCTGCCTCACAATGCCAGGGACATGGGTTCAATTCCAGCCTTGGGTGACTGACCATGTGGAGTTTTCACATTCTTCCTGTGACTGCATAGATTTCCTTGAAGTGCTCCAGTTTCCTTCACAATCCAAGGATGTGCAGGTCAGGTGAATTGGCCATAGTGTTAAATGCATTAGTCAAGGATAAATGTAGGGGAATGCATCTGGGTGGGTTACTCTTCAGTGGGTTGGTGTTGGACAGTATTTTGCTTTTATGTGAATTACTTCTTAGTTTGAGTGCACTTGCTCATTGGTCAAACATAAAGGGCTGTCATTGTGCACAGAGATGGAAAAGAGTATCTACTTCTCCCATGGTCTCATTCCCATTCATCTTGGAAAAAACCTTTGTAAGTAGGTAAAACTGAGTCCAATTTAGGATTGACCAAGGTACACATGATGTACAAGTGATTAAAAATGGTTAGATACAATGACAATGAGAGCCAGAGCAATTTTGGGGTTAATCTTTGATCTTCATTCAGTTAATGGCTCTCTGTAGAAATGTTAGAATTGATCTCAGAATCCCTGAGCCTGGAGAGGATAAAAAGGCACAGCCAGCGATCCCATTTCTGATTATAATTCAGTGAATCCTGTTGGAAAGTGGATGTGTAATTGTCAGAGGATCAGACACACTGTGATGCCCACCTTATTTAAATTCACTACCCTGCGAACATGCATCTCCTAAGCTCAGACATAATGAATGTCTACTTGAATAATATAGAGGATTACTGATTGAAGCTCTGGATAAAGCCCTAGCATGAATCAGCACCTTAATGAAAGAAAGGACTAGAAATTGAAGAGAAATTGACAAACAAATTCAACAAGGGAACAGAGCATTGTGGGAATGGCACAATCCAATGCCAGTAATTATGCCAAAACTACCAACATTGCTCTGAGGTATACAGTGGCATCATTTATATTAAAGGTGAATGTTAATCAAATGACATCCAGTGTCAGGAAAACAGTGTTTTAAATAGACTTTTTTTCTTATTTCACACATTCAGAAATAGTGAAGAGATATTCAATGATTATTGTAAGGTACAGAAATCACAAACAATTTGTATTGTTTTGGAAATTATTACTTTGGAGATGAAAGTTAATGAAAAGGCCATTCAATCCAGCCAGATCACCCACAGGATCTGGTGTGATCACTTCTTTAAGCCATGTACCTCTTTGAAGTCAACGTCCTTCTTGTTGCTGAGTCACAAAATGAACAATTTCCTTTTTTAACAGAGTTTCTGTCTATTGGACTTAACACCAATCTGTCCAACATTTCAGACTGGGAATGGGCGAATCTCAGAAGTCAAATTTCACTCATGGATCTTTTAGCTTTCAAACATAAGAATGGGGGTGGGATATGTAGTTTATGAGAATGTTTATGCATTGATGTGGCTAGAAATTATATTGGGTCTCATGTAGAGAAACCCTCCAAGGAATCTTGACACAGCAAGAATCAAGCTGTAGTCAAATGGGATTGTCACCAGTTCTGTTGCTGCAGTCTAGAATTTAAACATGTCCCCTGAGTGGTAGTAAAGACATCAACTGAAATTGGTCAAGGTCATTCTTACATATCTTTGAAGTTCCCAAATAATATAGATCGGATCTCCAATTACATCATCAGTGACCTGAGCAGGAGGGCAGCAGCAAAGGATCTGGTACATCAACAAGCACAAATATATGTGTTTAATTCTCAGGGTAACACAAAGAAAGTTTAAGCCTTCCATATCCCAAATGAACCATTGTGAAATCCCTTCTCCTGGAGTTACCTGAGTGAGGAGCTAGTTCTTCTGTTCTGGCTAACAGCCTGCTACAGCTTGACGTTCTATTCAGGGGTGCTGCTTCAAGTGGGTGACTGAACACAAGTATACAGTCTAGGCCCAGGAGTTAAATCCATCTCAGCCTCTGCCTGCCCACTTTTCCTTTCCCTCTTCAAATTACTACCAAACCACTGAATTCTACAACCTTGAGGAAGGTTATCTGGGCCGTCATTGCCAACATTCTGAAAATGCTTTTCAGTTAGGTTTGGATTTTCATAGTGTCCTTATCCAAAATGCCATGAAGATCCCAAGAACACCCTGATTTCCACTAGACTCTATTTTCGCTCTGGTAGAACAAAGTGGAAGGACATGGGTGAGACCTGATCTCAGCAGGTCCACTTGAATTCAACACTGAGTACAGACCTCAATGCCATTGGATTGACTTCCATTTCCCTCGATATGTGACTTATGATTTTTACAAGTAGAAGTCAATGCTTATATAAGGTGAAAAGGGTCTGTGGAACTTCCATGTTGTCAAGTTCTGGATGCACCCCACCTTTTAGTTTTGTTCAAAAAACAGGTTATACATACATCAGTTAAAAAGTATTTTGGTTGTTTCAATACCTTTTGACATAGCCATAAAGGCTATCATTAAAGTATTTTTACTATTTGACCATATTCATTATCTATTATTATCAAAATGTTGGTGCTGTGCATTCATTTGATTGGCAGCTCAGTTCTTAAGGGAGTAGTTGTCTTTGATGTTAGGTTATGAATGCAAATTATTGTTTTTAGAAGGGGTGAGGTATGAAGGGATTAATTTGCTTTAAATGGTCTTCTGTCAATGAGATTCTTTTTCAGTAAGGTGTAGTTCACAATAGATATGGGCAAAGGTGGTGGTTGATTTGCTTAGGTTGCTCTGAATTGGCATTAAGTTGGGAACAGGGGCTACAGAGGACCTGGGAATGAATTGGGGATCTCCAGTTGATATGAGTTCACACTAAATAGACATAGGAGCTATAAGCAGCTAGGGGACGGGGGTGTGACAGAAGGGCAACATTGGCATGGAAGCTATGCAGTGTCATAGGTCTGGGTAGAGAAGCATGAGTTGGTATAGAATTTATAAGGGATCATTTGGGATGGGTGAGGACATGGGTTGGCATGAGTTGGTACAGAAGTGGATGATGGGCATGAGGATATATGTGTGAGAGCTGAGGAGTGGAAGACCAGACAACAGAGATGGAGTTCCAAAGCACCAAGGTGAGCTGTTTAACCAGCCTACCTCAATATTCGCCAGTCCCTGGGTCTTTCGCTGACATTTATCCAGGGGTAGTGGCTCCAACTACAGTATGTGTCCACCCACCAGAACAGAGGATTTCATCATATGGGACACCTTTTCCTGAGGTAGGTATGAAAGCTGGGAAATTTCTCACCCGTTTCACACATCTCATAAGCAAAAATCTGGGCTTTACTTGTATATTCTGGTTTAATTTAATTTTATTCAAATATTCATCTCCTTTGTTTTTAAGTGCAGCCGTGATTTTTTTTCTTCTAGCACACTTTCTACGCCATCAGGGGTGGGTATGCCATTATCTGTGTAAAAAACATTTCTTTTAAATTCTCCCTTTATTCGTCTGAGGATAACCTTAAATTTACTGTCTCTAGTTACTCACAGACTGAGCAGCGAACATATCTTTTCATATCTAATTAATCAAAACTCTCATAATTTTGAACTTTTCTAGTAGGTCACTTAATCTCCTCTTCTCTAATAAAAAAGAGTATTAGTTTTTCTAACTGAAACATTTTATGCTTGTAATAAATGAAGAAAACTGAGCCAACTCAGTCTCACTCTGTAAAGCCCCTGTTCTGCACAACAGCTTGAACTAAGCTGACTACACTCTGTAATGCAATTTGAGCTGAATGATGGACTGCAATAGTCAACATCATTTTGCAATGCAACCTATGTAGCACTGTTTGCTGAACCAACACAACCTCAGCCTGTAATCTATTTTCTCTGCTATACAGTATGCTTACACTATAGTGTCTTATGTGCTCTATTCTACATGGATTGGAGATGATTGTACTTTGCAATATAGCCTGTTTAAATACTGTACCTTTTACCCACTGTTGTGTTTTGAATTTTTAGTTGCTTTGCTTCTCAGGATTGAGTATTCTGGTCTGGGAATGATATTGATCAGCATCTCATACAGCAAGGAGACATTCGTCCTTCAGTTATCAGCATGTTTTGGAGATTGCTAGCAATTGATAAGATGTGAAACCTTGCTGGACCTTCTGCGGTCAACTCTCATTTACAATTGAAAGTTGAAGGGAACCTGTCAAAAAGAAGAGGATGGGAAATCCAGCATGTTACCAACCTTGAACATACTGTAGATCATATTTAAAGTGCTGTACCTCATTAATAGTAACATTTGTGAGAAAAGGGCAACTCTAGCCTTTCCAAAAGTTGTAAAGAGAAACAATGTGTCCAGCAAAACACTTGAGAATGCCAAACCAAACGTGGAGTTGGGAGACCAACTGAAAGAATGACACCAAAGCCAAACCTGCATTTTGAAGGTAACTGTAAAGGTAATTCTGCATGAAATGAGTGTAAGAAGAGTTTCCCTGTATGGGATTCCAAGGCTACACATCATATCAGACAGCAATGGAGTATCCGTCATGCTATGTGTTATCCTGGCTCAGCGTTCACTAGCTGCAAGTGATTGGAACAAATGTCAAAGGAGATGGTAAATATTAAGGAAGCTGCCAATGTTAGAGTGCCGTCACACTGTTCATCCAAAAGATGGTACAAGTTGGTATGTTATAAATTGTTGATGATTGTAGTTATTTTTCTCAGATACATAATTGTTTACTTCTTTATTTTTCCAAGAACTGTAACTGAAAAAGCTGTACCGAGGAACCTTTGTTCCTAAGATGGTGTTGTAAGCAGCAACTTGTACACTTTTCATTGTACTCATTTGAGTACATGTGACAATAAACTCAATTCTAATTTGAATGCTAGTTCTAATTCAGCTGTTGCTGATTTTGCAGAGACATTCCCAATGTGTTAGGATACACAGTTAAGACTGGGAAAAAGATAGAGATGAATTTACAGGAAAGCAAACAAAGAGGAAAGAAAACTCAATACTCAGAAGGTATTATAAATCCAAAACTTTAAAAATCATATTTAAAATGTCTTTGTCTCACTAACAGCCACACTTAAGTTTCCCTTTATACCCAATTCCAGCAGAGTGCCTTCGACAATTTCATGGGAATGGACTCCAAGTTACAGAAATCTATTTAAATTGTTTGAATATTGAAATGAAGGACATTTATTGTGACACCAAAGTGGAGACCTTTCCCTTTGGTGTAGAATGCACATTTGGTTTTGCTTCTTATAGAGGAGGCAGGGGGAGGAGGTTCATGGGTGAAACCCACAACAGTGAGATAAGTCTTCAAACTGCGATCATTCCACAGTCAGGCACTCTGAATCCAGAAACACATACAGAGAGAAAATAGCCGGGAAATCACTGGCTGCTATTTGCTGACCAGCCTTCTCTGCAAGAGGCGATTTGTGACTGGAGCACCCAGCCGTGGAATCAGCGAAGTAGTTTATGACAATTTAAATATTTATTTGATTGTTGAGGCACATAAAATCCAACTTGCAAAGTGGAGGCAGTCATTCTCTCTGAATCACTATTATTAGAGGCTGAATCCTTGTGTAATGTGGTTTTGCAAAGTTACAACTTCCAACATTTCTGCAGGATATGTCCCTGATGGAATTACAAGGGGGTTGAACTTTCTCAACAACACAATAGCGTTTGCAAAATTATTGTTGACAGTCTTGTTTATGTTTGAAAAAAGCAATGTAGTAACGACAAACACAAATGTATCTCCACTCCTATTGTCTGCCAACCTTGCCACTTCACTCCAAGGTGTACTCTAACTCCAGATGTTTCTTCCAACATTCAGCAAAAGGATGTTTGAATTCAGCTCTGTACAAACAAGGCAGCTTCAATTGTTTGCCTTTAGGTGAGACCTTGTGTTTCTTGTCAGTCAGTAGGCTCCATATGGGTTCTGATACCCTGCTGAAGTTAACAGGAGCTTACCAAAGGCCCATTTATCTGGATGTTGAGGCACGGCGTGTGTGTGATTAAAGTGGAACGGGATGTTTGAAAGAATATGTGAGCTCTGGCTGTTAATCATGAAAAGAGTGGCGTTTCACTGCTGACGTAAGGCTGCCAGCCTGCTTTGAAATAAACAATTCATTTGGATGTCTGATGCATATTTAATAGGTTTTGCCTTCTTCTCTGCCCATAGCATACCAAAAAGTATTTAAAAATTGCACATTTACAATTGACTGCAAGCCTAGTCTATTTGCCCACAGGTTTATATTCAAAATCACAGATTTTCTGTGAAAATTAGACCACTCGTTAAAACTCTGGTGCAGTGCCTTTTGTATTTTAACAGTTGCTGATGGATGGTTGCCCAGATGCACAATTGTAAACCTTTACATAAGTATTGGTTCTGCACGTGGCAAACGTGCAACATTTTCCGAAATATAATAGGGTCCTCATTGCAAATTGATAGATCAAATACTCCCTTAAAGTATAAATGCTGGAGAAGGAACTGACTTTTATGCCTCAAGGCATGAAGTGGCCAATCCGTGAGACCTCGCCATGTTTTGAGGGACTGCTCTCGCTGTTAAATTTGAAGATGGCAGTGAAAACGTTTTAAGGGCTGATTTGCGGCTGCCACTCAGACCTTGACTGAATGAGTCTTCAGTTGGGCCTCAGCTGGGCTGCGAGAAGGTGCAGTATGTGGAAGGAAAGATTCCATCTCAGGGGAGCTGACATCGTCTGGTTTACCAGACTTTGAATGACAAGTCCTGGTGGTCAATCACAGAGCTGTGCAGTCGTCATGGAGAAGTAAAGGGTACAGGCCATCTGTCCAGCCCAGCTGGAAGAAGATGTGTGGTGGAGAAATGGTTGTAAGGGAGAACTATGTGATGGGAAAAGGCACTGTGGAGTTGATAGCACAGGAAAAATAAAGAAATGATAGGTTATAACAACTAAATGCTGTCTCAGTGATCCACATGTTAAGTAATAACTTGGAATTTCAAATTTAAAATGCAGCCTTCTTTTAAGTTGTCACAAATTAGAAAATATTTAATTGTGAAATATTCTTCGACCTCAAGCAGAGCCATCTGATCTCACAAACCTTCTTAAAGGTTAATAGCCTTTGGAGAAAAACACCTTCCCTGTACAGTATTGGTCAGTATTGCAGCACAGTGGTTAACAACGCTGCCTCAAAGCGTCAGGGACCTCAGTTCAATTCTAGCCTTGGGTGACTGTGTGGAGTTTGCACATTCTCCCCGTGTCTGTGTGCGTTTCCTCTAGGTGCTCTGGTTTCCCTTCCCACGGTCTAAAGATGTGCAAGTTAGGTGGATTGGCCATGCTAAATTGCCCATAGTGCCCAGGGAAATGCAGGCTAGGTGGATTAGCCATAGGAAATGTAGAGTTACAAGGGTAGTGTCTGTCTGGATGCTCTATGGAAGGTTGGTGCAGACTCGATGGGTAGAATGGTTTCTATTTGCACTGTAGAGATTCTATGATTCCATTGGACTGAAGGTCCACAATGTTCACTCAAGATTGTGAAATACAGGTTATCATGTGGTACTTTCCCACAGTTAGTGATTCCAACCACATGAAGGTAACTTAGATGAAATGATCTCACTTGTTATACCAGCTCAGTAAGCACCCTACATTTAAGGCATAATGCAGACTGGATGAGAGTGCTGATGGAAAAGCACAGCAGGTCAGGCAGCATCCGAGGAGCAGGAAACTCGATGTTTTGGGCAAAAGCCCTTCATCAGGAATAGAAGCAGGGTGCCTACAGAGGGAAAGGTAAATAAGATGGGGGTGGGGGTGGAGAGAAAGTAGCATAGAGTATAAGAGGTGAATGGGGGTGGGGATGGAGGTGATAGGTCAGAGAGGAGGGTGGAGGAAGGTAGGCAACACCACCCCTGCTCATGACTCCACCCCCATTCCCCCTAACACCATGCCCACTCCAGTTACAGGCTCCACCCCCACTCCCAGCTCCACACCTACACCAGGTCCTAGCTCCTAGCCCTGCTGAGTTTTCACCATTCCCCCCGACCTCCCCCTCACTGAGGACGAATGATTAGTCCTCAGCAAAAGCCTCACCTTTATCCCCCCTCCACCCACGCATCAATGAATTTAAAAGCTACCTTCCCCCACCCTCCTCTCTGACCTATCACCTCCATCCCTACCCCCATTCACCTATTGTACTCTATGCTACTTTCTCCCCACCCACACCCCCCTCTCACTTATCTCTCCACCCTGCAGGCACTCTGCCTCTATTCCTGATGAAGGGCTTTTGCCTGAAACATCGATTTTCCTGCTCCTCGGATGCTGCCTGACCTGCTGTGCTTTTCCAGCACCACTCTAATCTAGACTCTGGTTTCCAGCATCTGCAGTCCTTGTTTTTACCCACCATAATGCAGACTGCCCCATGCCAGGTACATTATCCAACAGTGTTGCATCAAAGCATGAAAACAGCAATTTGCACTGAATGAATAACCACTTACACTGAATAATTAATGCTATTCGAGCATTTGCAAAAGATTGTCTGTTTAATTGCATTTGGTTCTCAAGTGTTTATTTTTCAGTTGCCATGGACTGGTTGGGCCGAATGGCCTGTTCCTATGGTTTATTCCAATGCATTTCTGCTGTCAGTCACCTTCGAACGGATACTTCGTTAAGATTGTCTATCTGATTAGTTTCTCTACAGTATAAGGACACCGTGAGTGCTTCTGAGGAACTTCTCTCCAAGTGTACTAAGAGGATGTTCCAGAAAAAAACATTAATTTTAATTCCCAGTGAGAGTAGCTAGGAAGATTTCTTTCATTGAAAACCCTTCAAGGTTTAACTTCAGTTCTGTGAGTCAGCTGCACAGCCATTTTGGACAAATAGTGAAAATTTGCTGATGGGGAGGAGGGCAAGAATAGGTTCAATTCGCCAACAACTTGGATCAGTTGGCCTGGAGACACCAAGAGAGTGCAACTGATAGCATGATAAGTCCAGATTTGTGGGGAGAGTGGGTGAGGGAAATTCTAAGAGTTTTGTGGTGAGAGAAATGGATTTGGAAAATATACTCTGATCTTCCATATGGTTCTTGGAAAAATATACATAGGCTCACGATGGAAAACTTTTATAATGTTAGCTTAGGGCATGTCGCTGACTCTGCGACACATTGATCTGGCTCAGAATGCCATGGGGGATTTATGTTTATTAATGTTGCTTCTGCCAACATCTGATGTGAACTTCATCTGCTGCTAAAAACCAGAATTAAAATGGAAAATAGAACTTCTCCATTTTACCCCCTCCCTTGCTCAGGTGAACCGTAGGATAAACCTCTGTAGATTCTGAAGTTGGGCATATCAGATTGCCAGAATGATAATTAACTGCATGACAAAGTATTTCTATTTAATACACAGCAGAGCAATGTAAATTTGTAATGAATACTTGCTAAAAGAGTCTGCAGTTCTGGTTCTAGTGTTGCCTTTTTCCCCCTTTTTTCATGTGACTATTTCCCTCTATTAGACAAATTAAACAGCTTGTTTTGCAAGATAGCACTGTTTTGAAGACTATCAGCTGCCTCTATCTAGATTGTTTGCAACACAGGACAATCTTACTTTGCATGTTTTATAAAAAGTCACCTGCCTGATTAATTTGTTATGGAATAATATATAGTGTGAAAACTCAAATTCTATTCAAATTGCAATTGTCTATAAATCCAAATGTGTAATGGAATACCAGCTGCAATTAGAAAAAAAAGTAATTTAAGTAACTATAATTCATGTTATTAGGTGATAACGAGGGCTGATGAAGCTCCATTGTGCACTTGAGTGATTTATAGATTTTTGTTTCAGCTCTTTTGATGATACTTGTTCACGTGTAGTGGAAGATATTAAATCCTATTTGAATTTGAATAAGATTGCACGTGCATTCTAAGTGTGCCCACAAAAACGAAAACAGAATACCAATATCGGTAGGAGTCAAATAGATGGAAATCTCTCTTCATGATAAAACAGATTAACTATCATCTAATGTGTTTGCAGCAGCACATGGAGAGTGACTGTAGTCAGCTGAGGAGTTGGATTACCAGCAGTGGAAATGCATTTTCTGGTAAATGTACTCTAATATTCATGCAGGATGATCCGGTCACTTCACAAAAGTTTTAGGGAGATGTATTGGATCTTTACAACATACATTATTCCAGTTTTGAGGTTTTAAATAAGTTCAGCATTTACTTGATTTCTCTGGAAGTGTGGATGAGATGCCATGACTTGTGCCTAACGCAATAATGGCTGAAATACAGTGGTAAAAACAGAAGGAAGAGATACATAATATACTGGTTGCTATATTGTTGTGCAGAAGCAGCTCACTTTACATGTGAAGGTCCAATTAGCTTTGTGGAATCTCTCCAGCCAGTGCAATGGGATAGAGAGTAGTCTGTGGATCCCAGTGGATATTTAGTTTGGATAACTAAATATAAGACTTTCTTTTTCAGAGAGTTGCATCTGGCTTTGCTCCAAAACCAGTGCAGGACCTGAAGGCAGGGCTATACTATAGGACACTGCCATTGTTGAAAGAAGATAGGGTGAATGATGAGGCAAATCAGTATCTAATGATTAGCTCTGGTTCAGTCTCTGCCAAAAGCAAAGATGGTGATGGAGTCGGTGACGAGGAGAATCTAGTTTATAGCAGGAACTAAAGATGATGGCTTCAGTCTTCTTGAAATTTAATTGGAGGAAATTTATGCTCACCCAATACCTGACGATGGATTAGCACATTGATAATTTAGAAACAGTTGAACCAAGAAATGGTGGCCTAATGGAGCTTGTCTTTGAGTGCTGGGTTCTAATGGAGCATGCTGCATATAAATTTGAACAGATTTTATGCAGCTCCTATTATAGACTTCATCCTCATGACAAAGCCAGCCATAATGACGCACAAATCAGTGATTATTTGTTCACAAGCATGGCAGGTGCTGAGAAAGGAAATAGCATCAGTTCAGTGCAGTGTAACGCATCCTTTTGAAGTTGAGAATATGGCATGCAGACTCAGCATAGCTTCAGCATTGCCAAAGGGAATGAACAGGGATTGGCAGTCTCTCTAACTCTTTCCTCAATGAAAAAGATACAATCTATAAACTGGTTCCTTTGGCTAAAAATGAGTAAGAATAAATGTAGATTCTAATACATACCAATGAATAATACTGTGAGCTTGGCTGATACCTACACATTGGATTCTGATGTAGTCATTAGCAGAATCAAGGTTATTTAGTAAATGTTATCCAACAGCAGAATCATATCTAAATGGTGGACACAATGTTCTGAGGTTTGAAGCACAGCTTATTGAGCATAATCAGCATGTTGTATCCAGTGAAAGATCAACGGGATCAACTGTGATATTGTGAACCTGTAAATGGGATGTGTAGTCTACATACCCGCATCACACTGGCCCTATGCACATATGTCATATGACTAATTTATCTGGTAGACAAAATGCCCAGACAACAACATCCCGTTAATAGAGAAAATGACTCACATCTTTATCTTAAGGTAGCAGTATGAAACAGCTAAAATCATCTGTTGCTCAACTTTTCAATGTATCTTCCACTTCCGGGGTAACCTGGAGTAGACTAGACATATTTCAGGGTCACAGGAAGTGGCTATAGATCCTTACATGAGTTTGTACAATTTTAGTGGATCAGGTTGGCCTTTCCCAAGCAGAACAGCTTTACTCAGAATCAAGTTGACACAGTGAGTAGTTGGCTAGCACTCCATTTACAGGGTTGTCAATATGGCCGAACTTGTGATGTAGGAACAATAGAAATTTCATTGTGTACATTAGACAGTACATCCTAGGCTTGGTGGCATTGTGAGCCCATTGGCAGCTTTCTGAACTAGCCTCCTGATGAAGGGCTTTTGCCCGAAACATCGATTTTCCTGCTCCTCAGATGCTGTTGTGCTTTTCCAGCACCACTCTAATCTAGACTTCTGAACTAACCTATCAATAGAAAGGAGGTTATTTGATTGGCCCATTTCTATGTTAATTGGAGGGCACAATGGAGTTTATTAAGCTGTGTAAAAACAAACATTCTGATTTAACAGTGAAGTCAAATATTGCAAACATGTCATCTACCAATCAAAAGTAATCCAGAGGTTAGTGGTCACTCCATGAAAGACAGTCTTCTCATGGGAACTGATTATGATGATGCTAGTGAGTACTAGACCTGGAGCTATTCGCATTGTGTATGAGAATCTGTCAAGCCATTGGATGTTTTACAATAGGCCTGATCAACAAGGTTGACTTTCAAGGCTGCATTATCCTTGTTTGACATTGATTCAGGGTAAGATAACTGGTAACAAAGGAGTCTGAACTCAGAAAATTCCTGTTTGTGCCAAAGGAGTTGAACACAAGATGGAATGATAATGATATGAACCCACAGTGGTCTTTTCACAGAGCAAGTTTATTGAGCATTCGGTCTCAGTTTTAAATGTTCCTATATAAGATTCAAAGATACTTGAATTTTGTGGCAGAGGACACATGTGAATCATCAGCTTCGATTTCCCTATCCAGCACGGGAACAGTCAACTAGCTGTAAGTCACTATCAAAGCATTGTCTCTTCCACTTCCTCAACAGGACATTAAAATGCCAATAGTAGAATGACACAGAAATACTGCAGCTGTCACTTCATGTTAGATTGCAAAGGAAAGTACATCAGGCTGGCACTGTGCCAGCTCACTGTGGGCACTCTACAATGTCTCTAACGTTCCCCAGAACTGAGCCCAGCAGTGAGCACTGTCTTTTTTTCAGGTTCACTGACCCTCTGATCAGACTGGGGTTAAGCTGGATTGACTGTCGTAGGTATGACACAGACAAAACTGGACAAAATGTCACAGCAATCTCCAAATCCTTCAGTTTGAAGTGTCAGATCTGATAAAATATTTGCACCTTAAGGGCTGAGTTTAAAACATTCATTCATGGGATGTGAGGCTCTCTGACAAAGCCAGCCTTTATTGCCCATCCCTCACTGTGCCTACAAAGATGGTGGTCTGCTGCCTTCTTGATCTGCTGTAGTCCATGTGGTGAAAGTAGACCCACTGTGGCAAGTTCAAGGATTTTGACTGAGGGATGACAATGAAGAAATAATGCTTCTATCTCGTGTCAGGATTGTACTGTATATGACTCAGACGGGTACTTGGAATCGATGACATTCCTATGCACCCACTGCTCCTGTCCATTTAAGTGGTATAGTTTGCATGTTGGAAGATGCTGTTGAAAAACGCCACGGTGCATCGCTGCATCTTGGAGGTGATGCATCCTGTTACCACTGTACATCATCAGTCAAGTGAATAACTGTTCAAGGTGGAAAAGAACAGGGTGACAGTAACATGGATTTGTTTTGGATGGTGTTGATCTTATCAAATGTTGCAGCTGGACTCCTCTGGGACATAGAGAGTTTTCTGACACACTCCTGCCTTGTGCCTTGATAATGATCAATGCTTTCCAACATCCAATGAAATCATACCAGTATCTCCCACTGGACAATCAGTAACACCCTCTAACATGCTGCTGAGCAGGATCAATTTCTGTGGGAGACAGGGAGGTGGGGTATCTCATTTGTCATACTTAAACATTAGATAGTGTTTAACCAACTTACATTGAAGAACACTTTGAAAAGTTGGCTTAGTGGTACTGTTGCTAGACGATTTATCCTGAAACCCAGTTAATGTTCTGGGCACCTCGGTTCAAATTCCAGCATCATAATTCATTTCAATTCATTGAATTGAATTCAATAAAAGAAATCTGGAATTAAGAATCTATTGAAAACCATGAAACTATTGCCAATTGTTGGAAAAACCCATCTGATTCACTAATGCCCTTCAGGGAAGGAAATCTGCCATCCAACATGTGACTCCAGACCTACAGCAATGTGGTTTACTCTGAACTGCCCTCCAAAGTGGTCTAGCAAGCCACTCAGTTGTACCAATCATTGCACAGTTTCAACAAAGAAATGAAACCAGACGGATCACTCAGCACTGACCTAGGCACTGGAAAAAACAATGGCAAAAACAGTCCTGTCAACCCTGCAATGTCCTCCTTCCTAATGTCTGGGGGCTAGTGCCAAAATTGGGAGAGCTGTGTCACATGCTAGTCAATCAGCAGCCTGACATAATCATACTCATGGAATCATACCTTACAGACAATGTCCCAGACCCCACTATCACCATCCCTGGATATGTCCTGTCCCAACAGCAGGACACACCCAGCACAGGTAGCTGCACAGTGGTATACAGTTGGGAGGGAATTGCCCTGAGAATCCTCAACATTGACCCTGGACCCTATGAAGTCTCATGGCTTCAGGTTAAACATGGGCAAGGAAACCTCTTGCTGACTACAAGGTACTGTCTCCTTCAGCTGAGGAATCAGTACTCCTCTATTTGGAGGAAGCACTGAGGATGGCAAGGGCATAAAATGTACTCTGGGTGGGGGATTTCAATGTCCACCACTATGAGTGGCTTGACAGCAGCACTATTGATCGAGCTGGTAGGATCTTAAAGGATATAGCTGCTAGACTGAGTCCATGGCAAGTGGTATGGGAGCAAACGAGGGAAAAACATACTTGACCTCATCCTTACCAATCTGTCAGCTACAGATTCATCTGTCCATGACAGCATCAGTAAGAGCGATCACTGCACAGTCTTTGAGGTGACAAAGTCCCGTCTTCACATTCAGAATATTCTCCTGTTGTGTGGCACTATTGCCATGCGAAATGGGACAGACTTTGAACAGATCTAGCAACTCAACACTGGGCATCCATGTGGCACAGTGGAACATCAACAGCAGCAGAACTATACTCCAGCACAATCTGTAACCTCATGGCTCAGCATATCTCCCACTCAACCATTACCATCAGGCCAGGGGATCACCTTGGTCCAATGGAGAGTGCAGGGGGGAATGTCAGGAACAAGCACCAAGCATACCTAAAAATGAGATACCAACCCGGTGAAGCTGCCAAACAGGACTGCCTGCTTGCTAGATAGCAGAAACAATAAGTGATAGGGCTTAGTGACCCCAAAGCCAACAGATCAGATCTAAGCTTTGTGGTCCTGCCACATCCAATTATGAATGGTGATGGACATGTAAACAACTCACTGGAGGAGGATGCTCCACAAATATTCCCATCCTCAATGATGGAAGAGCCCAACATATCCGTGCAAAAGATAAGGCTAAAGCTTTCAAAGCAATCTTCCACCAGAAACGCTGAGTGGATGATTTATCTCAGCCACCTGTAGTAGTTTCCAGTGTCACAGATACCAGTCTTCAGCCAATTCAACTCACTCTACATGATATCAAAAAACGGTTGGAGACGCTGAATATGACAAAGGCTATGGGCCCTGATCACATTCCAGCAATAGTACTAAGGACTGGTACTCCAGAACTTGCTTCTCCTCTAGTCAGCTGCTCCAGTGTAGTTTCAACACTGGCATCCACCAAACACTGTGGAAAACTGCCCAACTACGTCCTGTACACAAAAAGCAGAATAACTCCAACCCAGCCAATCACTGCCCCCCTCAGTCTACTCTTGATCATCAAGAAATGATGGAAGGTATCAGCGATAGTGCTATCAAGCAACACATGCTCAGCAATAACCTGCTCAGTGACGCCCAGTTTAGTACCACCAGGCCCGGTCCTGACCTCATTACAGCCTTGGTCTTTTAAATTCTGTAATTGTACCTGCTTCTGCTACTTCCTCTGTCAGCTTGTCCAATCCTCTGTGTGAAAATGTTACCCCTCAGATCCCTTTTAAGTCTTTCCCCTCTCACCTTAAGCCTGTGCCCTCTAATTTTGCACTCTTCTACTCTGGGGAAAAGACCTTGAATATTCCCCCTATCTATGCCCCTCATGATTTTAGAAACCTTATACAGTCACCCCTTAGCCTTCGATGTTCCAGGGAAAGTAGTCCCAGTCTATCTAGCCTCTTTCTCTATCTGTCTCTTACTCCTTTTCTCTCCGTCTCTCACGCCATTTCTCTCTGTCTCTCTGTGTGTCACCCTGTTTCTCACTCTGTTTCTCTCTGTCTATCCTTCTCGCGCTCTCACTCCATTTCTCTCTATATCTCTGTGTGTCACTCTGATTCTCTCTGTCTATCCTTCTCGCTCTCTCACTCTATTTCTCTCTGACTATCTCCCTCTCTTACTTCCTTTCTCTCTGTCTATGTTTCTCACTCACTCTGTTTCTCACTGCCTATCTCTCTTTTCCTCTGTTTCTCGATCTACTTGTCTCTATGAAACCTATGTCTCTCTACCTCTCTCTCACTTCATTTTTCCTCTGTCGATCCCTTGCTCTCTCACTCCATTTCTCTCTAACTCCCTGTCTCACCCCCTTTCTGTCAGTCTGTCTGTCTCTCTCACACTCCCTTACTCGCTGAGGAGTGGCAGATGGAGTTTAATTTAGATAAATGTGAAGTGTTGTATTTTGGGAAAGGCAAATCATTGCAGGACTTATACATTTAATGGTAAGGTTCTGGGGAGTGTTCCTGAACATAGAGACCTTGGTGTGCAGGTTCATAGTTTCTTGAAAGTGGCATCACAGGTAGATAGGTCAGTGAAGGAGAAGTTTGGTATGCTTGTCTTTCTTGGTCAGTGCATAGAGTATAGAAGTTGTGGGGTCCAGTACAGTTGCAGCTGTACAGGAGACTTTTAAAATACTGTGTGAAATTCTGGTTTCCCTTCTATAGGAAGGATGTTGTGAAACTTGAAAGGGTTCAGAAAAGATTTACAAGGATGTTGCCAGGGTTGGAGGGTTTGTACTATAGGGAGAGGCTGAATAGTTTGGGGCTGTTTTCCCTGGAGCGTTGGAGGCTGAGGGGTGACCTTATAGAGGTTTATAAAATCATGAGGGGCATGGATAGGGTGAATAGGCAAGGTTTTTTTCCCTGGCATGGGAGAGTTCAAAACTAGAGGGCATAGGTTTAGGGTGGGAGGGGCAAGATTTAAAAGGGACCTAAGGGGCAATTTTTTCACACAGAATGAGCGTGCCAGGGTAAGTGCTGGAGGCTGGTAAAATTACAGCATTTAAAAGGCATCTGGATGGGCAAGTGATGGCAAATGGGACTAGATTAGGTTAGTATATGTGTTCACATGAACAAGTTGGACAGAAGGGCCTGTTTCTGTGCTGCATATGTCTAAGACTCTATGGCTCTATGACTCCTTACAACTTAAACCCTCTTCTCCTGGTAATGTCCTTGTAAACCTTTTTTTGCACCTTTTCCAGTTTAATAACATCCTTCCTGTAGCAGGGCAGCCAGAATTGTATGCAGTACTCCAAATGCGGCCTTACTGGTGCCTTGTATAGCCATAACATGATGTTCCAACTCCTGTACTCAATGCTCTGACTGGTTAAGGCAAGCATACCAAATGCATTCTTCACCATCCCATCTATCCATGATGCCACTTTCAAGTAACTGTGCACCAGCATCCCCTTGGTCTCTATTCGACAACACTCTCCAGGCTCCTATCATTAACTGTGTAAGTCCTGTCCTTGTTTACTTTACCCAAATGCAACACCTCACTTTCATCTAAATTAAACTCCATCTGCCATTCTTCAGCCCACTGTCACAGTTGATCAAGGTCCTGTTGTACTCTTAAATAAACTTCTCCACTGTCCGCGATACCACCAATTTTAGTGTCATCCACAAACTTACTAACCTCCTAAACTTTCATCCAAATCGTTTATATAAATGATGAACAACAGTGGACCGAGTACTGATCCTTGTGTCACACTGCTCGTCACAGGTATCTAGTCTGAACAACAGTTCTCATTGTTCCAATGTTGGTCTCCTACCTCTAAGCCAATTATGTATCCAATTGGCTACCTTGGCCTGGATCCCACGTGAGCTAATTTTACTAATCAATCTACCATGTGGAACCTTAGAATCCCTACAGTGGGGAAGCAGGCCGGTTGGCCCATTCAGTCTACACCGACCCTCCAAAGAGCATTCCCCCTAGATCCTGCATTTTCTATTGCCAATCCACCTCGCCTGCACATCCTTAGACACTATGGGCAATTTAGCACAGCCAATCCACCTAACCTGCACATCTTTGGACTGTGAGAAGAAACTGGGGCACCTGAAGGAAACCTATGCAGACACAAGGAGAGAAGGTACAAACTCTACCCGCTGTCACCCAGAATTTAATCTGTTCCCTGGTGCTGTGAGGCAGCAGTGCTAACCACTGAGCTGCTGTGCTGCTCACTTGTCAAAGGCCTATGTATACTTTTCTATGATTCTCTTCTACATTGAAGTATAACATTTAGTAATCAATATCTTGCTGGAGTTCCACAGGGATACCACCTTCTTGAGGTATTTAGAGAATGGGATAACAATGATAAAAAGATGTTGTTTTAAGCTGGGGATGCAAGCTGGGCATTTGTCGGAACTGATGTTACTTTCCTGTTAAGTGGAATCTCAGCCGCATTTCCAGCGATGGAATGTTGTCTTAAGGGGAACTGTTTCCAGCACTCTCTTAATTTCTGCTAGGATTTACAAAACATGGTTTTGCTTAACATTTTAAGAAAAAAAAAATCACTTGAAAAATTATTTCAATGTACATTGCGATTCCAAATCTCGTCATTGGTCCTTTTTGGGAATGGGCATTTTTGTCATTCAGTGGAGGCTTTTTGTAGAATAAATTATTCCTATTTTCTATGAGCTAAGGAAGTGATTCAGGAAGCACTTAGTTAATGTGAACATTGAGCACCTTTCTTCAGATTGGAATAGAAAGAAAATAAATTCTTCAAAGTGATTTGAGGGGTCATTGCTAAAAACTTTCACCGCTAACTGAAAGATTCCATTCAAACTGTAAAATGCTCCTGTCATTAAATATTAATTTTAATCAACATTAACATACTTGCGTTTTGGCATCAGTCAATACTTTCAGGATTCTGATTTAGATTAAGGACAGAATTTTTCTATTTCCAGTTAAATTGTTTTTAGTGGCAGTAATTGACCCTCACAGTGTAGTGCCGGACTGTTATTACCAAACAGATAGCCTGGAAGAATGGCAAAGTAATTCCCTGCTTTGAGGATGGAGGCCCAGAGATGCTAATTGATGGGTGATGGGAAGAGGAGGGTTATCTTTTCCCCAGTGGCCTGCCACAAGAGGTCAAGCCTATTGGACACAACCAGCTGAGAAACAGATTGTAACCTTGGATCAGGGCTGTTTCCTGAGTGAAAAGGAATGCTCAACACTGCACACAAGTGTCCCTCACTGCACACACGTCCCTCACCACGCACATGTGATCCTCACTACACACACGTGTCCCTTACCACAGACGCGTGTCCCTTACCACACACGTGTACCTCACTGCACACAAATGCATCTCACTGCACACGTGTCCCTCAACACACACATGTTCACTGCAATCACATACCTCACTGCACACACATATCCATCACTACACAAACATGTATCTAACCGCACGCACATGTCCCTCACTGTGTACACACACCCCTCACTGCTCACGTGTTCCTCACTGCACCTGTCCCTTGCTGCACATACATGTCCCTCACTGCACACATGTGTACTTCACTGCATACACATCATCCCTTCCCCACACATAATTCCCCCCCCCTCACACAAACACACAATTCCCAATGCTCATGCATTACAACTGTCATTATTGCATGCATTATGCGAACTCAATAACTCTCATCCATCTTATCCTCCCAAACCACTCACTGTTCCAGCCCTCAGTGCTTCCTCCTCACTCAGGGGACGGCTCCCATCTCTCCTGCTCAATGTCCATTGAACTGCTCTTCCATCCACCTCCATCATACTCAATACCTCCTTTTCTCATTGTTGGAAAGATTAGCCTATGATCATCTTGACTGGATTGGGGACTGGGTGGGCAGTTGATGGCCAACATCTGGCTCCTCATTCCTCATGAGGAGGAGATTGTTGATGTGGCCAGAAGGCAGTGGGACTGCTCACCTTGGAATGGAGAGACCCGAAGGACAGCCCAGTCTGTGAGTTTTATTGTGCTGTGCTGCTCTCCCATTAACAATTAATTCAAACTTTTATGTGACAGTGATAGCATGGTAGCAGTATCGTGATCTAGTGATTCCGATTATTAATGTTCTGGGGATCTGGGTTCAAATCCCACTGTGGCAGATGGTGAAATTTGAGTTCAATAATAAGAAAATAAAATGTTAAATTAAGAGTCTAATGATGACTACAAAACCATTACCCATTGTCAAGAAAATGTCTAATGTCTTTTGGGGAAGGAAATCCGCCAATCTTACCTGGTCTGCCCTATATGTCACTCCAGACCCACAAGTAATGTGGTTGACTCTTAACTGCCCTCTGGCCAATTCAGAATGGGAAATAACTGCTGGCCTAGCCAGTGATACCCACAACCCATGGGTGAATAATAAAAAAAATCCTGATTCCTCGTTTTCTCATTCTAGCACCCAAGGACTCTTCACAAAGAGGCCAGCGGTAGAGATGCTCAGCTCCACCTTCACCTCAGAACCCTCTCAGGCTGCACTGGCAAGGAATTCATCTGCTCCCTCTGCCAGCTCTGAGACTATCACCTCGGTGGCTACTCTTTCTAGGATAAATCCACATCCACATTCTGGTGAGCGCATCACTGACACGTCTCCGCAGCCAGTTGAGGAAGAAATGTCTCAGTTCCCCGACACTGAGAGGACAGCCAGAGACCAAACATCACACTCCACTTCAGGCAGAAGAAGATTGCATGTTTTTTAGCAATTAATGAGTTGGCCAACCTGCAGAGATAAGCACAGGAATGTCAGGAAGGTTCATTAGAGGCACTCAATAAACTGGATTGGAGAATGGACAAGCCCACATTGTCAGTGCCACGCTGGCTCCGCTATGCCTATGTCTGGCTGCCATCTTTGACAGGTTGGAGATCACCTTGGAAAGCCAGGTCCAGTATTCTTGGTGTCTTCCAGATATGCACACAGACCCACATTCTATTGCTGTAGCTCAACATCAATAGTAAAATGAGAAGGAACGAAGGACCTTGATCCCTCTCAGGGAATCAGGCATCTGCAGGGGGCACTGATAGAGAGACCCCAGATGCTTCTTCTCAGGAGATTCTATAGGTGCCTGGACCCTTCACCATTACTGCCCCCCATCTCACCATCCCACTGCCAGTGATGTCAAAGGCTGAGGAGAGTGAGTGTACTCTGGGCAGTACACTCCCAGCAGGCCTAGACCCTGTGTGCTCAAAATCATTATGGAATAACTGTCCAATTCAACACAGCCAAGTCAACCATTGAGTAGGCTCTCTTCACTAAGGCTGTGGAAGTTGGGGCTAAATTTAGACACGGTGGGAGACAAGGAAGAGGAACATTTACTGAAGGCATTTAGCTGGCATGAGTGAAACTTAGTTGTTAACAACTGTTCACTTTTTGGAACATCGGAACAAAAGAACAGACCCTGGAACCAGTTGCATCATTTTAATCATGGCTGACCTGTGGCCTAATTCCATATACCTCCCTTTGGCCCATATCATGGGATCCCTACAGTGTGGGAGCAAACCATTAGGCCCAACAAGTCCACACTGACTGTTCAAACCACCCAGACCTATTCCCCTACCCTATTACTCTGCATTTACACCCAAGTAATACACCTAACCTACACATCCCTGAACACTATGGGCAATTTAGCATGGCCAATTCACCTAACCGGCATATCTTTGGATTGTAGAAGGAAACAGGAGCATCCAGATAAAACCCATGGAGACACAGAGAAAATGTGCAAACTCCACACAGATAGTCGCCGGAGGGTGGAATCGAATATGGGTCCCTGGTGCTGAGAGGCAGCAGTGCTTACCACTGAGCCACCATGCTGCCCTTTTATTAAAACCCATTTTTGTATCATGTGAACAGTGCCCTCACTCTCTCTCTTTCTGTCTCTCTTTCTCTTTCTCTCTCTCTCACACAAACACACATACACTCACTCTATGACTGCTGCATTCCCTTAACACCTTTACTTAACAAACATTGACCTATTATCAGATTTAAGATTAACAATTGACCCCATATTCAGAGCTTTTTTTGTTGAAGAGAGTTCCAAACATCTACTTATTTACTTCCTAACATCTCTCCTAAATGGTCTGGCTCTAACTCTCAGATTATGTACCCTCATTCTAGAATCCCAACCAGAAACAGTTTACAAAAAAACAGAAGTGGTTTATCTCTATCTAACTGGCTTTCTCCTGTTAATATCTTGAACTGAATACTCCTGCAGTATATTGGCTGCAGAAGCTGCTGGCACATGCTGCCTGTTCAGCACTGCCCACCATTACAAGCTTCTTCTTCTCTGTTACAAAGCAATGCAAACTACCTGGAGGTTGGCAGCTGTTAGTCAGTGCTGATGCCAGTGAGTATGTGCTAAGAATGCAATTTGAAATATATAGAAGATGGCAGCCTTCAAATAAACATAAAGTGACTGAGGACTAGGAATGCAAACTAAGAACGACGCAAACGTATATGTCCCTTTGTGTAAACCAATCTGGGCAGATACATGCAAATGTCTTTCAGCACCAAATTCATGTTGAAGGGCTGATGTGGTGTGAGAGGTATGTTGATGACAAAGTAGGCATGAAGGTGTAGTGAGGCTGATGGTTTCCCTCTACTGACTTCTGTAAATGAAAGGTTGAGGAAAATGGTGGCCATGTAACATGTAGTTATGAAGAAGCATTTTGATGTTTTCTGGGCATTTGGTCATTTGCAGTTTCCAGGTATACTCTCTAAATTACATGTCAGAAATTTGCACCATTGAAATTATAGGTAGAGCCAAACTAGTGGACTGTGACAAAAACTAAAGGCTACAACCTTTATCAAACCTGTATTGTACAGTGTACACTCCATTTCTCTCTTCTGCTCTCAAATAAAAGACAGCTTACAGGGGAACCAGACAGCTCCAAAATTAAGAAGTGCAGCAGTTTAAAATTGCTGAATGACAGCCACCATTAAGAAAGCAATCCCAGAACAAAGTGCAAAAACAACACAGACAAACATGTTTTTATGCTAAAAAGGCTATGTCTAAAGGTAAATCCATTCCATCAATCTCTTTTCCCAAAATGGCAAGAACATTTTTGAAAAGTTGTGAATGGCTTAATCACTGCTTTTGCTTTAATCACACCAATCATTGCTGTGATCTGTGAGATTTTGGTAACAGTGTTAAACAGGGTGCATTCACTTTCATAAGTGAGAATGCCAGTTACAGCCACACAATTGCAATTTTTAAAGAGACAACATTTAATAATAGGGAAAGGTAAAGAGAGGCTAGCAGCAAATAACAAACAGGAAGAGCCCTATACCACTGTGCATTTGTTTATACAGGTATTTTAGACAATATAAAGCTCAAAGTTTGTGAGAAGATTTGTAGCTCGAGTGCTCATTGCTGTGGTTCTGTTCGCCGAGCTGGCAATTTGTGTTGCAGACGTTTCGTCTCCTGTCTAAGTGACATCCTCAGTGCTTGGGAGCCTCCTGTGCAGTGCTTCTGTGATGTTTCCTCCGGCATTTATAGTGGTTGTATAAATTCCCAGCTCGGCAAACAGAACCACAACAATATAAAGCTACATAAAAGAAAGATGGAAGGCAAACATCTCACTATGGACTAGTAATCCATTGGTATTTTTAAAAAGTTTCATTTATTTAAGGAATGAATCAATATTTATTGGTAGGGATCAGCAGATAACTGAGGAAGAGTGCCAGATCTTCAAACTTCTCACATTGGGCACAAACATTTAGGCAAATAAAATCCTTTGGTGTTTCTGATGATAAGTGCAAAGATCCTGATAAAATTTTTCAGGTTTTGGAAGATTAACATAAAGTCTGACGTATTTCACAATACACAAGCTTGGGTTCACGTGGAAAATTTTGTCGAAAATCTTATTTTTGGTGAGGCAGTAGATAATGTATTTTTCTTCTCGGAATTAAGTTATTCCCTCTTTTATCCCCATACAACAGTTAGATCCTATTGGAACTCTCCTCTCCATCCCAAGTCTTATTCTTAGTCCCTCTTAACTCTGTCTCCCCAAGCTCTATCCTAGACTCCTGCTTTCTGTAGTCACTGTTGTTCTAAGGACATGAATGTCACTGTGATCTGTGAGATTTCGGCAACAGTGTTAAACAGGGTATTTCATAAGTGCTAATCTTAGGAGTTGGAAGCTGCAGGGTGATGCTAAGGTGATGGAAGAAAGTAAGTTGAGGAAATTTAGTCTACAAGTGTAAACACACAAAAGAAGCCCTGTAATGCTGACAGTTCATCTCAAATGGTCTGTCACTGCTTCTGTGGAGTGAGGGGTGAGGATGTATCACAACCTGACTCCCAGTTTCCACCTGAAAATGAAAAATTTTGCATTTAGGTTGTGCGCATAATCACCTTATGATGTCTCAATATGTGATTTACTGTAACTGAAGTGCTTTGGAAGTGCAGTTGCAGTTGGAATGCAGGAAACGTGGCAGCTGACTTACACACATCAAGGTCCCTCAAACAGCAATGTGATAATTGCTAGATCATCAGTTTGAATCATACTGGGTGAGGGATAAATATTTCCAAGGCGCCCCGGATAGCTCTCCTGCCCATCAAAATAGTACTGTGGAATCTTATAGATCCATCCAAGAGGACAGACTTGGTTTAACATTTCATCTGAAATTTACACCACATCCACAGAAATTATCAACTTGTCTTGTTAACTGTGCAGCAGGGAATTTGCTGGCATGGTCTGTAAACTGTGACTACAGCTTCAGGGGTCACCCTCTGCTTTTCAGCTCGGAGAGATCTGCAATCATCTCAGCTCTACCTATCCTTTTCAAAGTTAACAACATAGCGAACTCTTTTGACAATTCTTAAGTACTTCCAGCCTCCCCAGAAATGCATCTCACTGCTCCTCAGAGCTGTTGGCACATAGTTGGGTAAACATCAGCGAATGAAAAAATGAAAATTAGATTTAACTGCTAATCAGCTAATAAAATCAAATTGCATTTCTAATTGCTTACAGTGCAGCTGGAAAGTCGTATTAAAGAGACATAGCCTTCAAGTATTCCTGTGCACCGGAGATATATAAAAATGGATAAAGCTCCTGCTGTGATCAGATGAATGCCAATACTGCTGGTAATCTAAATTTGCCAGTTGTTCACATGCTGACATTTTAGGCTTGATAGCTAAACATTCCAGAATGCAAGGTGGAAAGAAATATTTTCACGCATTCAACATCTCAAAATGACTTCATGTGATGAATTATTTTGAAGAGCAGTCTCTGCTGTCAAGCACCTTAAGAACTATCAACATCAAACATCGAAGTGACTGCCCTTGACCTCAAGGCCATAGTTAACTGAGTGAGGCATCGGGGAGCCATAGAAAATCTAGAATCAATGGGAGTCTGGTGGAATGCTCTCTGTTGGTTGGAAACATGCCTAGCAAAAAGGAGGATTGTTTTGGTTTTAGGGGTCAGCTATAGAACATACCTGCATCATTTCCTTGTGATAGGACTCTGGTGATTGAAACTTATATGTCATTCTTACATATGTTACGTACAAGAATGTTACTTACTTTAGTAGGTTGTACATCTGTTTATTGTTAGAAATATAAGAAGTGAGGGATATATTTGAGATTATCCAATCAGTCTTTCTTTTTATATGGTCCAATGGCCTTGACTTATTAAATGATCCACAGTGGATGGAAACCTGGTTAGACTTGAGGCAGTCCTTGATGCAGCTACATTATCACAAAAGTACATGGATAAGCACTTGATAAGCCATGATATTCAAGGCTGGAGCAAGTTCTGGGAAGTGTAGGTAGGTCAGTGTAAACTCAGTGTCGTATGACACTATGACTCTAAAATGAGAATGCTCTTCATCTGTTCCCTAATTAACATTCTTAGAGAATGTACAAGCAGTAACTTATAACATTCAATTTTTAGTAATTGATTCTCTGCCCCGTAATAATAAGGAAGCCTGAAAAAAATAGAAGAAATATTGAAATCATGGGAAACTCTTCACGTTTAGTATCAAAATCTGAATCTGTTTACTGGGCAAAATAAATATATACACGAGAACTCACAGCAGGAAATGACAATTTTACACTTAGCCAATCTTAAACCAGGGTGTTCAAATTAGACTTTAGGGACCATTTGCAGTCCCTAATCTGCAATCTAGCTTACAGAGCCAAATAAGCGAATCCAATTTGTGTTTACATTTCTTATGTGCTCTCTTGTGCTGTTGAGATTTGTGAAGCTGAATGTTTTTAAAGAATTACAATTCTTTCATGCCTCTTGGATAAGCACACTAAGATTGATTCAGAACCAGCAATAGTTCCTGCTGCAGGTTTTTCACAGCAAACAGTAAAGGGCTAGTTGAGAAGATGTCCTTTTGCAATGCCTCACTATACCAAAACTTGCTGCTACTTCATTTGGGATGACCAAAGGGAAAGCGTGTTTCTTTGCAATTAACTGCTTGAATTCCTAAATTGCTCTGCAATCTTACACATTAGAAAGGGGATAACAGCTCTACTTGTTCTGTGTTTAATGTACTGTAATAAATAAACTGTGGCGCATAAATATATGAATCACATTTGAAATTACAGTATGACTGGAATGGTAATTTATACTTATGATAATACTGAAGCTGAATATTAGACAAAACCTTTGTTACCAGACTTTTCATGAGCAGCAGTGTTCTCATATATAAAGATAACTGTGATCATACAGATTTTCATCTTTCTAAAATTTAGAATGAAATTACAAATCATGTGAAAACCTTGCGTTGACATTACATCATTGTTGTCATCACATCCTTCCTCATTAACGATAGATTTCTGAGTTAACTTTCTGAGTCCATTAAACACAAATCTATTTCTAACCTATTGAAATGGAGCTGCCACATACTACAGTGTGAATAAATCCAAGTTTGACAGCAAGTGCATATTCTCAAGTCTGAAATAATGAAAGAAAAGGCTGATCTCCATTAAATATGAATAAAGACTCAACAACTTATTTGCACCTGACCCATTTGATAACAACACAAACAAAGCATGCTGGAGGGAAAGGGTAACAACTTGAGGCTTTGGGGCTGAAATTGATTTTGTTTGATAATCATAACATGGCGGAGCCAGTATTGGACTAGGGTGGACAATGTTAAAAATCACACAACACCAGGTTATCGTCCAACAGGTTTATTTGGATGTCCAAGCTTTCAGAGCACTGCTCCTTCATTGGGTAGGTAGCTACCTGATGAAGGAGCAGTGCTCCGAAAGCTTGTACTTTCAAATAAACTTGTTGGACCATAACTAGCTACCTGATGAAGGAGCAGCATTCCCAAAACCTGTACTTCCACATAAACAATTGGATTGTAACTTGGTGTTATGTGATTTTTAACTGTGTTTGATAGTGTAAAACAGCTAGTAGTGAATTAACCACTCACATTGCACTTTAAGGAACAGGAGGTTTGGAGGGAATCTGAGGAAAATAATTTCACTCAGAGGGTTGTAGGCAAACTCACTGCCTTAAAGGATGGTTAAAAATCACACAACACCAGGTTATAGTCCAAAATTAAAAATCACACAACACCAGGTTATAGTCCAAAATTAAAAATCACACAACACCAGGTTATAGTCCAAAATTAAAAATCACACAACACCAGATTGTAGTCCAAAAGGTTTAATTGGAAGCACTAGCTTTCGGAGCGCCACTCCTTCATCAGGTGGTTGTGGAGGACACAATTGTAAGACACAGAATTTATAGCAAAAGTTTACAGTGTGATGTAACTGAAATTATACATCGAAAAATACCTTGATTGTCTGTTGAGTCTTTCATCTGTTTAAATACCGTGATAGTTTCACCTCTTCACATGAAAATCGCAAAACATTTTTTAAAAAGTTACATTCTCAGGCTAGCTGTAACAATTGGTGTTAGCCAGATAATGTGTTGAAGGTGTTAGCCCCCTGTGGTGTCTGTCTGTGCCATAATGTTTAGACTGATTCTAATCTAAAAAGTGAGTTAACAGAGTATTACATGAATTCATGCGGTTTTTGAACAAAGTACAGTGTAACTCTGCAAGTGCAAATTCACCCCACAAAGGTATATGTATATGTGTGCATGTGTGTGTGTGTCTGTTGTCTGTCTATCTGGAGTTGGGGGTTGTGAGTGTGAGAGAGAGTAAATATGTGTGTGTATGTGAGTGTAGTGTGTCTAAGTCTGTGAGGGGGTGCATGTGTGAGTGGGAGTGTGTGTGTGTGTATGTCTGGGGTGGAGGGTTGTGAGTGTCTGTGACAGAGAGTGTATATATGTGTGTGTGAGTGTAGAGTGGTCTAAGTCTGTGAGAGGATGCATGTGTGAGTGCAGGAGTGTGTGTCTGTAGGAGTGTGTGAGAGTGTCTGTGTGCGTGTCTGTGTGTGTGTGTGTGTGTGTGTCTGTGTGTGTGTATAGTGCAATAGTGGTCACCTGTAGTGTGACATGAACCCAAGGTCCCAGTTGAGACCCTCCCTATGGGTACCGAACTTAGCTACCAGCCTCTGCTCAGCCACTTTTCGCTGCTGCCTGTCCTGAAGTCCACCTTGGAAGATACTCACCCGAAGGTCCGAGGTTGAATGTCCTGGACCGCTGAAGTGTTCTCTGACTGGGAGGGAACCCTCCTGTCTGTTGATTGTTGTGCGGTGCCCATTCATCCATTGCCGTAGCCTTTGCTCGGTTTCCCCAATGTACCATGCCTCCGGGCATCCTTGCCTGCAACGTATAAGATAGACAACGTTGGCTGAGTCACATGAGTCCCTGCCACCTAAATGGTGGGAGGTGTCCCAACGTGTAATGGTGGTATCCATGTCCACACTCTGATACATCTTGCAGTGTCTACCGTGACAGGGTTGTATGGAGTTGTCTTGAAAGCTGGGCAGCTTGCTACAATCAATGATCTGTTTGAGGTTTGACCGTTGTTTAAAGGCAAGCAGTTGTGGTGTGGGGAAGGTCTTGGTGAGGTGCTCATCCGTATTGATAAGGTGTTGCAGGTCACGAAGAACATAGCATAGGTTTTCAACTCCTGGGAAGTACTGAACAATGAAGGGTACCCTGTCAGTTGCAGCATGTGTCTGTCTCCTGAGGAGGTCATTACAGTTCCTTGCTGTGGTATGTTGGAACTGGCGGTCGATGAGTTGAGCATCGTACCCCGTTCTTGTGAGGGCATCCTTGAGTACTTCCAGGTGCCCATCACTTTCCTCCTCATCTGAACAAATCCAGTGTACCCGTATGGCTTGTCCATAGGGGATGGCTATTTTAATATGTTTTGGGTGGAAGCTGGAGAAGTGTAACATTGTGAGGTTGTCTGTGGGTTTGCGGTAGAGTGTGGTGCTGAGGTGTCCATCCTTGATGAAGATGCATGTGTCCAAGAATGAGACAAATAGTCGAGAGTAGTCCACAGTGAATTTGATAGTGGGATGAAACTTGTTGATATCAGTGCATAGTTTTATCAGTGACTCCTCGCCATGGGTCCAGAGAAAGAAAATGTCGTCAATGTACCTGGTGTATAATGTTGGTTGGAGGTCCTGCATAGAGAAGAAGTCTTGTTTGAACCTGTGCATGAAGATGTTGGCATATTGGTGTGCAAATTTGGTCCCCATGGCTGTTCCATGTGTCTGGATGAAGAACTAGTTGTCAAAGGTGAAGACGTTGTGATCGAGGATAAAGCGGATGAGTTGTAGGATGGTGTTTGGAGATTGACAGTTGTTGGTGTTGAGTACTGAGGCTGTTTCTGCAATGCCATCATTGTGGGGGATGCTGGTGTAGAGTGCTGAAACGTCCACTGTGACGAGGAATGTTCCTAGTTCGACTGGTCCGTGGGTGCTGAGTTTCTGTAAGAAATCCGTAGTGTCACGACAGAAGCTAGGGATCCCCAGTACAATAGGTTTCAAGATGCCTTCCACAAAGCCAGAGAGATCCTCACACAGGGTCCCATTGCCTGATATGATGGGACGTCATGGTGTGTTGGCTTTGTGTATCTTTGGAAAGCAGTAGAAGTTGCCTACATGAGAAGTACGTGGGGTGAGGGCACGTAGGGAACTCTGAAGGACTGGATCCAAAGTCCTGATCAATGTGTTTAATTCACGGGTGTGTTCTTTGGTTGGATCAGCTGGCAATTACCTGTAGTGTTCCTGGTTGTTCAGTTGTCGGTACACTTCCTTGCAGCAATCTGTTCTATTCTGAATGACAACAGCTCCTCCTTTATCTGCTGGTTTGATGACAATGTTGTGATTGGTTTTGAGAGCCTGGATGGTGTTGTGTTGTGAACAGGTGATGTTTTGCTCTACCTTGTGGGTATGGCTGATGAATCTGGCATTTATATATTTCCTGACGGTTTGAGCATATGTGTCAAGCCCAGGGCCTCTGGTGGGGTCCAAGTTGACACCTTCTTTGGTTTCTCCTCTACAGATCCCTGTGATGACTTTTCCAGTTGATCAGTGGGTTTGTTGGGATCACTGCTGGCACCTTGAAAGAATTCCTGGAGTCTCATTCATCTCCTTCGTCAGGTGGTTGTCAATGCTCCGAAAGCTAGTGCTTCCAAATAAACCTGTTGGAATATAACCTGGTGTTGTGTGATTTTTAACTTTGTACACCCCAGTCCAACACCAGCTCTCCAAATCACGACTTAAAGGATGGTAGAGGCAAGAACCTTCAGACATTTAACAACTGTTTATATAAACATTAGAAACACCATAATATGCAAGGCCATGGGCCAAGTGCTGAAAAATGTGATTAGAACAGGGACAGCACAGTGACTCAACGGTTAGCACTGCTGCCTCACAGTGTCAAGGACCTGGGTTCAATCCCAACCCATCTGTGTGGCATTTGCACATTTACCCAGTGCCTGCATAGGTTTCCTCTGGGTGCTCCAGTTTCCTCCCACAGTCCAAAGGTGTGCAGGTTAGATGGATTGGTCATTCTGAGTTGCTTGCCCATAGTGTCTAGGGATGTGCAGGCTAGATGCATTAGCCATGGGGAAGTGCATGGCTACAGCGATAGTTGGGATGCTCTTCAGAGGGACGGTGTGGACATGATAGGCTAAATGGCCTGCTTCCTCACTGTAGGGATTCTATTCTATTCTAAGAGATGGATGTTTGATGACATGATGAGTTGAAGGGCCACTTTCTGTGTTGTGACAGTTCTGTCACTGTAGTCCAACATATTTATAGTGGGCTTAACTTCACGTCCATGATCTACATATAATGAATCCAATTTCTGTTTAACCAACAAATTGCACCTTCTTTGAATTACTTTTCTATTCTGCAATAAAGTTTGTTCAAAAACTCTTAACCATTTTGTAATTGCAAAGTGGACGGTGGCAATTTAATGTAATTCTGAACAACTGAAGTAACTGGCTCTTCAGACTACTGTAAACACGCATGCAGCTTCACATTGCTATTGTAGGAAAGCTGCCTGTAAACGATTGCCATTGGGAATGCTCAGTGATTGTTGTCCCACCTCCCGTGATCTCTATCTTAACTTCAAGTTGATGATGCAATGAAGGAAAACAATGATTTTAATGCAAGAAAAGATTTTCCTTTATATAAGGGGTATAGAAATAATGCGATGAACAGATACACATTCTACTTAAACATAAGCATTACATTGCTAACATTGCTTAGTAAGCACATGTGACCTTCTTTGCTCACAAGGAATTCAAGAATCTAATCAGATAAGATGCAAACCTCTGAAATATATCATGAAAATCTGACAAATATAAGCAAATTCTTTGCTACTTTAAGTATAGTACTAAATATGATGTGGTAGAAACTATGGTGAAATGTATTCAGATCTTTACATTAAGTGTCAGATGAATAAGCTTATCAATATTTAAAAATTAAGAGGGAAACATTTAGGAAAAGATGGGAGAAATTCAAAATATATGTGCAGAAATGGTCCAATTGATACCTTTAAATTTTCAATTTAATTCGATTTATCTTTGCAGTTCTATTTTCATATCCAGATATCATATTTACCCTTGTTCTTGGTTCTGACAGTCCAGAGTATTTCTGCAAGTTATAACTGATAAAAAAAATAGGAAAAATTGGAATACTCCCTTTCAGCTCTGAGTCTTATTGACTAAATATAGCAGAGATGTCAGTACTGGTGTCGACAGAAAACAGGCTCATTGCAATAATTTACCCATGTTTCTATGGACTGAAAAGGTTGATCACGATTATCGGCATCCTATAGCCTTCAAAGTAAAAAAAAAAGCCAAATGAAGTGAGTGAATTTCTTGTTGCATTGTATGATGAAGGAATAAGTGTTGCTGAAACAGTTGAAGAGTATTATTGAATTTCTGTGAATCTTTTTTTAATGCAGAGATTGATTTAGCAATCAAGTCAGTTTCATATTTCCCCAATTCAGGTTCGAAAGAGTTACCCAGTTGCCTTTTATTTTACAAAGCTTTGATAAGATAAATCCTTGAAAAAAAGAATTGCTGTCAATCCATTATAATAGTGGATTGGTATTAAATACAGTTTTCATGGAGTAGCGTGTTCATTGCAGATCTCAGAAATAATGTTCCTTGGAAAATGAATTAGGACCCATCTGAGATTCAGCAGGGATCAATCTATTTAATGAAAGATGCTGTCTCTGACACCTGTCTTTAGGGGCCTAGGCCTTGTTCCCTTCACAGACATTAGAATTCAGTCACACACTTGAAAAGATTCGATTGCATAAGAAAAATTCACAAGAATTGTTCACCCCCAACTAATTAATCCTTTACTTTCCATCCGTGAGGAGGACCAGAGGATATCATTTGGTATATTGTAAATGAAAATAAAGACAAATGAGAAAAGTTGGTAATCCGTAGTATATTAAGAGGAAATGTGAAAGAGCATGTAGCATTAACAGACTGACATCCTGTATTTATTTTTGTTTGTCTTCCTCTCCTGAACACATTATGGGATCTTACAAGAACCACTTGCAATGGAAGTGTTGGTGGGGCGGTGGGGGGCGGGGGTGGGGGGTGGAATCGGAACGGGGGGAGCTATTGTATAAAGAAGGAGACAGAGAAGGGCACCTTCATGGCTCCAACCTGAGAAGACTTTCCCTTGCAGGGGTTTCTTCCCTCAGCTGTCCTGAATTTTTATTTTGGTTTTACGTCTGTGAGGGTGTCTTTATCTTGAGGGATCCCCAGATTTACTGAGTCCTCCGTGCCATTGCCATCTCTCCCCATTATGTTGGCCAGGCTCCT
Source organism: Chiloscyllium punctatum (assembly GCF_047496795.1). Taxonomy (NCBI): domain Eukaryota; kingdom Metazoa; phylum Chordata; class Chondrichthyes; order Orectolobiformes; family Hemiscylliidae; genus Chiloscyllium; species Chiloscyllium punctatum. Next base: position 31,740,815 of record NC_092765.1, read on the forward strand.
GAAATGTTGATTCTTTGTTTGAGATGGCAGAATGGAGAGCTATTCTCTTTCATTGTGCTGCAGGCCCTGAGGCAGCTACTTTGGAGGCTGCCACCATTAAAATCACTGAGTCAGTCCTGCTACCATTCAGTACAGGTTCAGGAACCTCATTTGTTCTTGACGTCGGGATCCTGAAACCAGTGGAAAGATTCAGCCCCGCGCTTCTGCGTCCACATTTAATTATCATATTATTCAACATATTGAGGTGTTTAAAATTATGAACAACTTTTACGGGCTAAAGAAGGACATTCTGTTTCCACTATTTAGTTGTCAGTAACTAGGGATCACAGTGTCAAGATTTTCAATAAAAGAACTAGGAGTGAGATGTTTATAAGTTTCTTTACTCAGAGAGTTGTTAGGATTTGGAATGTGCTGCTTGGGAGAGTAGTGGAGGCAGATAGGAGGTTGCAAAAGAGCTGGATATATATATGTTCAAGTGATGAATTTAGAGGACCATAGGGCTGGAGAGTGGGACTCTCTGGGTAGCTCTTTCAGGAGCTGGTACAGACATGGTGAGTTGAATTAGAGTGGTGCTGGAAAAGCACAGCAGGTCAGGCAGCATCCAAGGAGCAGGAAAATCGACGTTTTGGGCAAAAGCCCTTCAACAGGAATAGAGGCAGGGAGCCTGCAGGGTGCCTGATGAAGGGCTTTTGCCCAAAACGTCGATTTTCCTGCTCCTTGGATGCTGCCTGATCTGCTGTGTTTTTCCAGCACCACACTAATCTAGACTCGGGTTTCCAGCATCTGCAGTCCTCGTTTTTACCACCATGATGAGTTGAATGCCCTTCTTCTGAATAATCTATAATTCTCTGACTCTGTAACTGTAATCAGAGAGTTCAGAACATTGATAAAATATATACTCACATCTTGAAAGGAAATTAAATTTCACCACTTTCTATTTGTTATCCAAGAAGGTGAGGTATTCTTGTGTGTAGACCAATAATCCTTGTGGGAAAAGCATGTGTCACCAACCTATTTCACTTTGGAATCTATGTGCAGAATCCTGCAGCATCATGGCACTTTTCCAATTCACTTCTGCACCTCAATGTTGCACTGTGGGTTGTGCCAGCACCTTTCTTTGTAATACTATTCGCTTTATGCACATAGACACCCAACTCACAGTTTGGGCCAGGCTGCATTTCTGGGTTGCTTACTTGCTTTCTTGGCACCTCATTCAGCTCACGCCTATTTGGATGCTCAGAGAATCCCTGTCCTGCCTTGCCTGTCAGCACTTTACCCCCACAACAGCATAATAAAAACTGCCAGTGCTTTTGTCTTGCCTTGCTGTTTAACTCAGACACAAAGCCAGGCAAGCTTGTCGTGTTGGTCAGCAAACTTTAGTCAAAGGGGCAGACACATTACTGACTGGCATTGTGCCACATCAAACTCCCATCAACAACACCCAATGCAGCCAACACACTGCATGTGCAAAGGAGCAAATGGCCAAATCTCAAATTCAAAAGCGAGCAGTCTTCAGTCTGTTGGCAGAGCTGTTGTCAGTCGGCTGGGTCACAGGCAGAATCCCTGATCGGTCCCAAGGCTTGGGTGCATTCCACTTGGGGAGTGGGGGTGTAGACTGGGTTGGGGAATCTGGCTCTCAACAATCCAGGCAGTGGGCCCCAGACAGTCCTGCATGTCCAGTAAAACCAGGCAACAGATTAGCAGGCCATCAGTCAGGGAGCTGCATGGAGGTAGTTCAGCTGTCTGAGCAGTCATTATCCGGGCTGCCCACCCAACTCAGCCAGGGGGCTGGAATACAGTCAGTTGCAGAGTCATACAGCACAGAAACAGACCCTTTGGTCTGACCAGTCCATGTTGACCATGTTCCCAAACTAAACTAGTCCCACCTGTCTGTGTTTGGCCCATATCCCTCCAAACCTTTCCCATTCATGTGCTTATCCAAATGTCTTTTGCATGTTATAACTGTACCTGCATCCACCACTTCATCTGGCAATTCATTCCACACACAAACCATTCTCTGTGTAAAAAAAGTTGCTCCTCATGCCCTTTTTAAAGTTTTCTCCTCTCACCTTTAAAAAAAAACCTTAGTTTTGAATTCACCCACCCCAGCAAAAAGATCCTTGCTATTCACATTATCTATACCCTCAGGATTTGATAGACCTCAATATGCTCCACTGAAAAAAGTCCCAGCCTGTCCAGCATATTTTTATAACTCAAACCCACGATTCCTTTTAAATCTTTTCTGAATCCTCTCTAGCTTAATAATATCACTCATAGAGCAAGGCAACCAGAACTGTCCAGAAGAGGCCTCTCCTGTACAACCTCAACATGACATCCCAGCTCCTGTACTCAAAGGTCTGAGCAATGAAGGCAAGTATGCTAAACGTCTTCTTAAACGTCCTGTCTACCTGCGGCACAGAGTTCAAAGAATTATGTCCTGAGACTTAATGGAATGAGTGTCATAGGCAGGTACCAGGGAATACTGCTGAGGTAGGGGTTTCAATGCGGGAGATTGGAGAGTATAAGGGTTGTGAACAGGGTATATTCAATGTAAAAGAGACAGGTGGGCTGGTGGTGCATAGGATCTCATAGGAAGTTTTGGGAGGTAGAGGGAATGATGTGCTGATAGGTGGGCACTAGTATCATGGCTGCGACAGGGAGATTGTACAACACAGTGATCAGCAGGACAAAACTGTCGTGTTTTCATGGTGAGATTTGGAGTGGGTGAGAACATGTGGGAGTTGAATAAAGATGGGCTGTCAAGCAAGTGCCTGGTAGACAAGGTTATGTAGATTTGAGGATGGGGGGACCTGATGACCAGGCTGAGCCTGATCCTCACGGTGTTGAGTATGACCTGCCTTGCTTCCTATGATATGTCAAATGCTAAAGGCAACCTACAACTTGGAACTAGCTGTGACTACACCCAGAGTGGGTGAAGTCATTGTTTGTATGCTGACCAAAAAATACCAGTTCCACTTCTGAATGATGAGACACCCTTCCAGGGGCAATATTGTGCAGAATGCAGGTTGAGATCATTTCCAATCATATCATTATGCGTGTGGAGTGCATGCAGTGTCCAAGTTTGCAATGTGAATACTGCTCACAGGTAATCTTGACCATCTTATGGTCTTTGCAGATTCAGATGGACATCTCTCTGAAGCAGACATAAGATGATCTTAAAAGATGCACCTTCAGCTAAAAATTACAAAATTAATGTGAGATCTCACTGGGGTATGGAACTGAATCTCTGTCAATTTGAGCTGTAAGTATAATGGAACACACATTTACATGCAATGATGATGCATTTTGTGGGTGATGGGGCTGGAAGGGGAAGGGTGCAGTCCTCATGCAGCACTTGCAAGAGGACTAGCCTCTTGTGGTGTGACTGATGCTGCATCCATCAGAATGTAGCCCACTGTGCCAAGACTGGTCATTCATGGTTCCTCCTTGTCTGATAGGCCCAGATCCCACTCTCTGGAGGAGTATATAAATCCACCATTTGAACGTGATAGGAATGCTGACTACTCACATTGATAAGGACCTGTTCTATTTCACTGGCAGGGTCAATACAAAGCAGGGTTTATCATCACTCTTGCTATGATACAAAAAAAAGTGCAGAGACATGCAAGAGGAACAGATGCAGCAACAAGTCCTAGAGCAGCAACCTCTAGCAATTGCTGAGCAGCCTCCACATGAAGTGGTCACAACTGAAGGCCCCCTCAGGATGTGCAGAAAATGCAGGAGGTCCAGACTCAATTGTCCTCAGTGTCATTTTCTCCAGGTGCAGTGTCGCCAAATAATTAGGATTTTCTAGCGATCACTGTCACAGAATTATGCTCACTGTTTGGAGCGAACCTGTGACCTGAAGGAGTGGGAGGTCACCTCATCCCAGTGTCTGTCAAGGTGAGAGCTGTGCTGAACATTTATATGACAGGCTCATTTAGCCACTGGGGACCTGTGTGGGATCTCTCAATCATTCCCCCATAAGTAGATCAAGACGGTGACTGATACTATTTGTACCTGGTCACATCACATCATCTTGTTCTCCCCCCCACCCGATGAGTCAGTGCTTCAGCCCAAACAATAGATTTGGTACATAGCTGACAGACCTTGGATGCAGGGGGCCAGAGAGCGCATACATGTCACACTGAGGACACTATATCACAATGCAAACTGAATTCATCAATTCAGTCAATGTACAAGTTGTCTGTAATCATTGATACTGTATCTTCAAAGTTTATGCCCAGTACTCTGGAAGCTGCCATGATGTCTACAACCTGGGGAATGCTTATGTTCCTGCTACGTTTGAGGGTTCAGATGCCTTAGAAGGAACGGTTACTGGGAGGAAAGGGTTACCCACTGTAACCACGGGTGATGATTCAAATGTGCAACCATCTGATGAGGGCTGAGTATCAATATGCTGCAGTTCATTCTTTGAACAAGGATGGTATTCCTCCTGAAGTTGAAATTCCACTGCGTGGAGTGGTTTGACAGGGCTTTGAAGCACACTATAGAATATGCTGCGTAGTCCTAGGGCACTGCGTAATGCACAACTGAAGCAAGAAAAGAGGGGATAGGATGGATTTTGATGAACTGAGAGAGTGGGAGCATTCTTTCAAAGAGGAGGATAATGGTACTGGGCAGGAAGAACATCACCTTGTCATGAAAGAGTGCAGCTGCATTCTGGGTGACAATGCAGATAGAATATAATTGACACCCAAGCCCAGCAGACAAGATCTAAGTACAATGGTCATTTATTGCAAAATTGTTGGTGGTCAACATGTAAGTCATAGAGAGTTGTACAATCACAGAGGTATAGAGCGTGGAAACAGACCTTTTGTTCCAACTTGTCCATTCTGACCAAATATCCCACATAACTTTAGTCCCATTTGCCAGCAACTTGCCCATTTCCCTCTGATCCCTTCTTATTCATATACCCATCAGATGCCTTTTAAATTTTGTAATCATGCCAGTCTTCACCACTTCCTGTGGCAGATCTTCCCATACACGTACCACTGTCTGCATGAAAAGGTCACCTGTTAGGTCCCTTTTATATCTTTCCCCTTTCACCTTAAACACATGCCCTCTAGTTTTGGACTCCCCCACTCTGGGGGAAAGGTCTTGCCTATCCCTCAGCCTCTGATGCTCCAGGGAAAATATCCCCAGTCTATTCATCCTCTCCCTAAAGCTCAAACGTTCCAACCCTAGTAACATCCTTGTAAATTTTTTCTGAACCCTTTCACATTTTACAACTTCCTTCCCACAGGAGGGAGAGCAGAACTGCATGCAATACTCCAAAAGTGGCCTAACCAATTTCCTGTACAGCAGCAACACGATCTCCCAATGCCTGTATTCAATACTCTGACCAATAAAGGCAAGCTACCAAATGCCGTCTTCACCATCCTATTTACCTGTGACTCCACTTCCAAAGAACTATGAATCTACAGTAGTTTGCTTGTATTCCTAAGAGGCAGATATTTATTTGCCTTGGTGTTCATAAATAAAATTAATTTTTTGAGCTGAAAGTTTCCTTGTATGTGATAGTCCCTCTTTGAACAATGATAAGATTCTGAGCTAAAGTGGGAAAATGTAACAGTGATTTAGAGACAGAGAGAGAGAGGTATAAGATAGTATGTGGCTTAGGTCAGAGCATCTGGTGCTTAAACAGTGACAAGTTTAGCGATGTGCCATTGTATGTGCTAAGAACTATCAGTTGTGCTGCACTTGGTGTAAGAAGCATTGGCTTGAGGTTTTTCGTTGTATACAATAGGAGAAGGGCAGCTCCTAACAGCCAACATTTTACCAAGTGCAGGGCTAAGATTCCAAGATGGTGTTGGCACCAGAGACCCTAGTTATGTCCCAGGATATTCTGGCAGTTGTATGAATTTCTGAGAATTGGACTGGCATCGGATGAAAGAGAGCACCATAAAGGCAAGTAGGTAGTTGATGAGCTGAATTTGAGATAAGATCTAGTGAGGGTTTTTTTGGATTCAATGGAGGAAAATGCTCCATGAAGCTTGATGAAAATGACATTTTACCAAAATATGGAAACATTCAGCCTCAAACTTATTTAATCTGAAATCATATTGTTTATCAATCCAAACAGGGCTTTTGAACTAGCTCAATTTATAGTAAATAGAAAATATCACCAATGACCACAAATCAATGAATTACCACAGAGTATGATCACATCGTTGTATCATGTGAATTGTACTCCTTCAAATCTGACATCTTACATAACTCCGATTTTTGAGTCTCTGCCATTGATGACCAACTCTTCAGCTATCTCAGCGTATGTCTTGAAATTTCTTCTCTAAACCTCTGATATTATCATTATCTCCTTTAAGGTGCTGCTTAACACCTATAGTTGGCTCATCCTAATCTCCCCTTCTGTCACTCTGATTGGACTCTTCTGAACTAAAGTGATTAGATTAGATTAGATTAGATTATTTACAGTGTGGAAACAGGCCCTTCGGCCCAACAAGTCCACACCGCCCCGCCGAAGCGTAACCCACCCATACCCCTACATCTACATCTACATTTACCCCTTACCTAACACTATGGGCAATTTAGCATGGCCAATTCACCTGGCCTGCACATCTTTGGACTGTGGGAGGAAACCGGAGCACCCGGAGGAAACCCACGCAGACACGGGGAGAACGTGCAAACTCCACACAGTCAGTCACCTGAGGCGGGAATTGAACCCGGGTCTCAGGCGCTGTGAGGCAGCAGTGCTAACCACTGTGCCACCGTGCCGCCCATGGTGGCACAGTGAAGTTTTTAAAAATTATTAATTGACAGGTTGAGGGCGTCGCTGGCTAGGCCAGCGTTTATTGTCCATCCCCAATTGCCCAGATGGCAGTTAAGAATCAACCACATTGCTCTGGATCTGGGATTACTTGCAGGTCAGACTGGGTAAGGATGATAGTTTCCTTCCCTAAAAGGAATTAGTGAGCCAGATAGGTTTTTCCCGATAATTGGCAATAGTTTACTCTTTCGAAGATTAGATTAGATTACTTACAGTGTGAAAACAGGCCCTTTGGCCCAACAAGTCCACACCGACCCGCCGAAGCGCAACCCACCCAGACCCATTCCCTACATTTACCCCTTCACCTAACACTACGGGCAATTTAGCATGTCCAGTTGACCTAACCTACACATTTTTGGACTGTGGGAGGAAACCAGAGCACCTGGAGGAAACCCACACAGACATGGAGAGAATGTGCAAACTCCACACAGTCAGTCACCTGAGGCGGGAATTGAACCCAGGTCTCTGGCGCTGTGAGGCAGCAGTGCTAACCGCTGTGCCACCGTGCCACCCATGAATGTTATGAAAATGTATGCAGTTGGTGTTGTTTTATTTGATTGCATGACACAACAGCACAACAATTACTGCTGCTTATTGCAGCATTAAGTTTTGCTAATATCTTAACTTACTTCACATCTTGGGAAAAAGGTTTTTGTAATGTACGCACTGTCATTGGTTGCAGTGGATAGTGTTCAAGTTGAAAGTGGCAGTTCAACACAGGCAATTCATGAATACTAAATCCACCTGCAAGACTGCACAAGATGTTGATTGAACACTTCTAAGAGTTCATTATGCTGCAGGATAATTTTTTGCAACAATTATCTTGCCAATCTCTGGTTAATTTCATAAATTTGTTGTCAGTTTAGCAAGAGGTTCTGTGTAACACTTCAGAGTGAGGCAGTGTGCAATAAAATCAAAGAAACACTGGGTAAGCTATAGAGGTAGCCCAAAATTGATAAAATACTTAAAATAGTGAACATATCTTATTTAAACATATTTGCATATAATTGTATGAAAAGATCCATAAGTTTGATTATGCAGCCTTAACGTTGGAAGAGTTATATTTAAAGCTTGAACTACGGTGTTTTGTTCAGTATATCAATAACCAATTTACTTCTTCCAGCCATCCACACAAAAGCGAATGCAGTTATGGACCGGTCATTTAGAGGTTATTCCTTCTTAATTTGCTAAGGTAAGAGGTTTAGCACCTAAAAATAAAATAGGAAGTAAAAAAATTAACCTCATAATTAGTTTCTGCATAAAAATCCCATCTTTGGCATCTCCTTCTGTACAAAGAGGTTATTGATGGATGCATCCCATTAGTCATGTTTACCTGTCAACTCGAAGGACACTAATGAGTTGTTGTGGAAGAATTAATGAGAACTGGAATGGCTAATGTATGTTTACAGCATCACTGTGTTCTGCCATTTGATAATGTGTGCTGTAGTCCCTCTGAGCCCATAATTGGTACCATCGGAGGAATCTTTAATTACATGTGCGCACACAATAATAAAAATCCCATCCAAATCAATGAAGGCAAAGGAGACTGTGTTAATACTCCAGTATCATAGAATGCTGATTATTTTCTCCTTATATCATTGCTTTCTTCAACAGTTTTGTGTGCATTCATTCAGGGCAATAGAAAGGGCAAAGATTTTATGAAAGACTATTGATATTTATGATGAAATGCTTCCATACATCTGAAAAAGCAGACATATTTGCGCTCTCGCTTACTTTCAGATTGTGTTTTGTTAATGTTTCCTTCATGAGTCTAGTATTATTAAATAATGCACAAGTAAGCCAAACACATGTCTTAAAATCAAAGATGATTCACATTATTCAGTTTCTTCAGTGCTAGGCAATGATGCATGAACTCTAATTGTATGCAAATTAAACCGGATATTTTCTGGGCATGACTGTAAAAAATGTTTTTTCAAAATTCTGGATAACTCTCTATTTAGGTGTTGGAAGTCAAGCATGTATGACTTTGAAGAGAAATACTCTCTAAGCAATCATATGTTGGAGTCCTTCTAAAAAGAGAACTGCAGCAGCTCAAACATTTAAATTCTTAATTGTTGGTGCGCAGTAAGAAATTCATTTTATGCATTCTGGGAATGCTTATATGTATTTATGTGCCAAATGTGTTCCTACCAGCTGAGAGTAAAATCCTAGCCAACAAACCATTTTGGGATGCTTTTCAATACAATCAGCATTGCACGTGTTTAATGTTGTGCAGTTGCCAATTGCATGAATGAAACAAAACCCATATTGAGCTCTGAACCAATAGGGACTGTATGGGGAATCTATTACATAAGCTTCTGCTATTGTGACCTTCCACAAATGATAACCACATTGTGTAACATTACAGAAACAAGCTATTCAGGTGATCATGTCTATGTCAATGCTTTTCAAACAAGACACCTTAGAAAATCCCAATCTCCCCCCTCCACATCTCCTATTTCCTTAGTACGTCTTTTTTCAAAAGAATGTACGGTCTATTTCAATGATGGTTTGGCAGAAAATTCTTCACTCTAACCAGCTTCAGCACAAAAATCATTTTCTAAGCTCTTTAACTGTTCTTTGATTAACCTCACATTGTGCCTGGTCAACCACTTGAGGGAGAATTCTCCCTCTCTGAGATTGAGAAGGCGATAGCCAGCAAGATGATTAATTAGACAAGAGTCCTAACATCAGATTCTCGTAATCGAGGAACTCTTGGCTAATTAAGTCCTCACAGTTTAGGTGGTGAGTTCAGAATCTTATCATCGGGAGACTAGAAGCCGATCTCTTTGCATTTGCACCCCATTATTAGCCCACCTGGCTGCAATAATTTTACACTTCCAAGTTATCTCTCCATGATCAAGAAACCAGATGGTGCAAAACTCCAACTGGTATAACAGGGCATATACCCGATGACCTGTCTCATTGGCATCCACTGCAGCTCACACACTGGCTGTGTTGGCCATCCAGCCTCATTTTGTGTGGAACTGCTTCTTTTGCACAAGATGCTACCATTGTCTTTCTGGATCCATCATCCAAGCAACTTGGCATTGGCAAAGCACCAGCCAAAGCGTGGTGGTGACTGGGTTGGGGCATGTTTGGTCTTGCCCCAACCCAGTCACCACTTCAAGCAGGTACTTTGCAGTTGAGGGACAATGCAGGAATTGCATGTTTCTAGAAGATGGGTTTGTGCTGAGGCACAGCCTGACAACTGATACATCCACTTGGCATTTTTCGTACTGATGTGGATTCGTACCTTCTGTGCCTTAGCTTGCTTTTTACTGCACAAACTGTATAAAGATGATTTGGAAGCAGGTTTGGTTGGACCTATATTTTGGCACAGAAGAAGAGGCAGGCAGCTTTTGACTGAGGGGAACACTGAAGAGTAAGTGCATTAGTTAGAGAAGGGATGGATAAGTCACATGTGACATAGTATTACACCAGGGTCAGAGAGAGGATTCGAAAGGACCTGGCATGGCAAGCATCGCACATGTTTGATGAAAATGGTGGTGGGAAAGTCAATGGATCACAAGTGGAATAGGTGAGTCCCTCATACAAAGTTTGAAAGTTAACTGCACAATTAGTTTACCAAATTCCTGGAACTACGTGCCAGGTCGATGCAGTAAGCAACTGTTTTCTTTCTGGTGCCTGCAGAAGAGAAAAGAGAGGAAACTAGTTAGAAAAAAAGTAGATAAAAGCTTGCACAGAATAAAAATGAGTTGGTGGTAACTGGAGTACAATCCAACTTACTGGGTTGGTTGCCCATCTTTTTTTTTCACCCTATTAGCACGAGTCTTCCTCAGTCAGCTCCACTGCCTTCTTCTCATACAGAGTCAGAAGGATGCGGACCAGTTCCCGTCACCCCTCTGCAATCTGTCTTGGACCTTTCCGCTTGGTTTTACCTGAAGTGAGACCAAAGGAAGGATTGAATATGATGGAAGTAGATTCAAGAGCAGTTAATAATTAGCCACAATTAAGCACATATTATTTTCGTTAGAAATGTTCAGGTTAGTTGTTGTGGGAAATGTTGCAAGTAAAGGGATCTGTAGGTTAGTTGGATTAACCATCGGATATGCAGGGTTGCAGGAATAGGGTGGTGGGGGGGTGGGTCTGGGTGGGATGCTCTTTGGAGGGTCACTGTGGACTTAATGGGGTGAATGGCCTGCTTCCACACTGTAAGGACTCTTTGATTCAATGAAATTCAATGAAATATTACGCAGTCCACCAGTCTTAACTCATCTACTTCTGATGCCATTCACCAATTTATGAGTTTTCATTTTCCAAACAGTAATCGTCTCCTTTACACCATTGGGTGTCCAACCACTCGATACTTCCAGGAGAAAGTGAGGACTGCAGATGCTGGAGATCAGAGCTGAAAATGTGTTGCTGGAAAAGTGCAACAGGTCAGGCAGCATCCAAGGAGCAGGAGAATCGACGTTTCGGGCATCAGCCCTTCTTCAGGAATGAGGAAAGTGTGTCCAGCAGGCTAAGATAAAAGGTAGGGAGGAGGGACTTGGGGGAGGGGCGTTGGGAATACGATAGGTGGAGGGAGTTCAAGGTGAGGGTGATAGGCCGGAGTGGGGTCCACCCAACACTAGGATGATACAAGGACTCTCCTCACCTTTTTTTAAACTGTTTTCATGGGATGTGAGCATCACTGGTTAGACCAGCTTTTCTTTCCCATTCCTGGATGCATGGCTGTTATAGTTGCTGATTATACAAATATATATATATAGGAAAGTAAGATATGGGGTTGATACAAGGAGTCTGCCAAGAGACATGGATGAGTTAAGTCCGTGGCAAATATTTTGCAGATGGAGTATAATGTGAGGAAGTGTAAACTTTGCCAGGAAAAATTAAGAAGTGGCATATTATTTAAAATGGGAGAGATAGCCGAATTCTGAGGGAAAGAGGTATCTCGATGTCCTAGTACATGAATCACTTAAAATTTGTATGCAGGTACAGCAAGTGATTAACAAGGCAAATAGAATCTGGTTGTTTATTAGAAGGGGAATGGACTATAAAAGTAAGGATGTAATTGTATAGGGCCTTGTTGAGGACGCATCTGCAGTACCTCACATGGTTTTGGCCTCCTTATTTATGAAAGAATGTAAATGTGTTAGAAACGGTTCAGAGACGGTTCACCTGACTGATACCTGGGAGGAAGGTGATACCTGATGAGGAAATGTTGGACAGACTGGGCTGTATCAATGTGAGATTAGAAGAATGAGTCTATCTTTTAAGTCTTTGCCCAAGCCTGCTTGAACATCTTTCTTTGGCTTCCTGCATAATCATAATGAAACACAATGTACACTTAAGGAAGAACAACTAAGAGTCAAGTTTAGCTCCTGATGGGCAAGAGTGTGGAAGTGGCTAGGCACTAAAATCCAAGCTTTTGTCTATAATTTTGGCCCATGTTGGCAGCAGTAAGGTTACTTGTCCAATAGCCAATTGAGTTTAATAACCATTAAATCCAGTTGTCTGCCTGAACCCCAAAGACACTGCATAATAGTGGAGCTGTCTCAATCCCAGCAAGCTTTGAGGACCTCTTCACCTGCCTGGCTTGAGCTGCAGCCACGGACTAGCCTGTGGAGGGCTTCCTCAAGGTGGCCAGGCTGATATTGGCAATGTTAGTTTAAAATTAAAGAAGTTGCAGAGATGTTGTCCCCAAGCTGCATTCTCCCACACTTAATTGAAAAGGCAATCTAATGTTTCCTCAGTGTTAAAGGCTCCTGGTTAGGCTTCCAACTTGGGCAGCATGCTCACCCTTTGCCCACTAATTGGCCAATTCAAAACAAATAACAAGTGAGTGTCTCTTCTCCATACGGGGAAAATTACAAATTTACTGTGATCTGCATAAACATTTGCAACTACTTGCACAACAGATCAAGAGTTGACCCCATAGTTCATTAATCTCTGTGGATATACTGAATGATGTGCAGTTACCTTTATTTGGGACAAATACATTGAATAGTTTTCTTTCAAAGAAGATCAAATCCCAATGTGGGAAAGTCTATTTACTAAGAACCGAGTGAATCATTCTGTGCCAGACAATGTGCTACACCAAAGTACAAGCCAACATCTTTTAAGTATTTGAAGCAATCAACTTCAAAGGCCACAAGATGAATTTTGTCCAGTGAGTTTTATTTAATCCTGATGTGGCAGGCTGAGCAGCCTATACGGCCTCTCCCATAGCTCAAACCCTCCAACGCTGTCAACATCGTTGTACATCTTTTTCAAACCCTTTCAAGTTTAACAACCACAAATGGTGGGGGAACGCATCAGCCCATTGTGCTTTTACAACGGACACTCTTTGTGCACCTTTAGAAATGGATTTTTCATAAAAATGTAATCTTCTTGATCTACCTTTGAAATTATTCATCAATATAGATTTTCTAATTGGCAGTACTTCTACAATGAAATACTTTGTTTACTAATTTGAATTCTTTCCTCTACTAGCATCACCTCTGGATGTTTGCTTCACACACTGGAAGATGGGTCCAGAGAAACTGGATGCTCCCAGGTATCTCACACAAACTACAAAGCGTGAATCTCTGGAAGTGCCAGCTTTATCTCTGTGGAAGATTTCTCATATAAACCAAACCTTGTCCTCCTCTGGTATCCACATACATATGTTGGAAACATGACTGATTTTTACCTTCCTTAACCAAGGGTTGTTGCAGCACAATGTGATGTGTTGAGATCATCTGACCTGGATGTAGCATTGACAGACCATCCAGGTTAACTTTTAGAAATGTTAATCGGGGAAATTTTAACTGTCTGTTGGACAAGTAATTAAATCAAGGAGACCAAACAGGCAGTTGTTAAAGCAAATTGTGTTTAATTTGGAGGTACCAGTCAGGGTGATGAAGGAATGCTGATGAACCTCTAACTGGCATTTGATAAAGTGCCACACAACGGCATTACCAGTAAAGTTGGAGTCTATGGAATAAAAAGGCAAATGGAGGCATGAATACAACTTCTGAAGGAGGGTCACTGGACCCGAAATGTTAACTTTGCTTTCTGTCTATGGATGCCACCAGACCTGCTGAATTTCTCCAGTAATTTGTGATTTCGTAACATGGAAACAATGTTGTCTCAGTGAGAGAAAACTGACAGTGGTGGTGACTGGTTGATTTTAGCCTGGAGGAAGTTAGACATTGAGGTTTCCCAGGGTTCAGTGCAAGGAGCACTGTTCCTTGTACTGCGTTAATGATCTATATTTGGATGTACAGGGCATAATTAGAAGTTGCAGATAACACAAAATTTGAAAGTCTAACGTGGTGAGAGGAGGATAGTGATTGACTTCTGGGTTCAGAATTGGGAGTACCAATGGCTAATCAAATTTAATGCAGAGAAATGCAAAGAACTACATTTTGGTAGGAAGAATGAACAGTGGCAAAATCAACTAGTCCATACAATTTTAAATCAAGGTTATTATATTATGATGTTAATTTCCCTGCCTATGGGCTAGAAGGCTTGGGTTTAAATCTCAGAATCTTCGGAGGTGTGTAATATCATGTCTGAACAGGTTGATTAAAAATATCTACAATTCTAATCAAGATGTAGAGCTATCTGATGAAGGAGCGGCATTCCAAAAGCTTGTACTTCCAAATAAACCTGTTGGACAATAACCTGGTGTTGTGTGATTTTTAATTCTAATTAAGCAAAGGAAAATAGAGATCAGGCTACATATGTGTGCAAATCTTTGAAGGTTGCAGAGAAGATTTAGAGAAGAGTGATGGAAAAGGATAGACCAGATCTAAAAGTTGAAGTTCTAAATTGGAGAAAGGCCAATTTTGACGGTATTAGGCAAGAACTTTCGAAAGCTGATTGGAGGCAGATGTTCGCATGGTAAAGGGACGGCTGGAAAATGGGAAGCCTTCAGAAATGAGATAACAAGAATCCAGAGAAAGTATATTCCTGTCAGAGTGAAAGGGAAGGGTGGTAGTTATAGGAAATGCTGGATGACTAAAGAAATTGAGAGTTTGGTTAAGAAAAAGAAGGAAGCATATGTCAGGTATAGACAGGATAGATCGAATGAATCCTTAGAAGATTATAAAGAAAGAAGGAGTATACTTAAGAGGGAAATCAGGAGGGCAAAACGGGGACATGAGATAGCTTTGGCAAATAGAATTAAGGAGAATCCAAAGGGTTTTTGCAAATATATTAAGGACAAAAGGGAAACTAGGGAGAGAATAGGGCCCCTCAAAGATCAGCAAGGTGGAGCCACAGAAAATGGGGGAGATATGAAAAGAATATTTTGCATCAGTATTTACTGTGGAAAAAGATATGGAAGATATAGACTGTAGGGAAATAGATGGTGACATCTTGCAAAATGTCCAGATTACAGAGGAGGAAGTGCTGGATGTCTTGAAATGGTTAAAAGTGGATAAATCCCCAGGACCTGATCAGGTGTACCCAAGAACTCTGTTGGAAGCTAGAGAAGTGATTGCTGGGCCTCTTGCTGAAATATTTGTATCATCGATAGTCACAGGTGAGGTACCGGAAGACTGGAGGCTGGCAAACGTGGTGCCACTGTTTAAGAAGTGCGGTAAAAACAAGCCAGGGAACTATAGACCGGTGAAACTGACGTCGGTGGTGGGCAAGTTGTTGGAGGGAATCCTAAGGGACAGGATGTACATGTATTTGGAAAGGCAAGGACTGATTCGGGATAGTCAACATGGCTTTGTGCGTGGGAAATCATGTCTCACAAACTTGATTGAGTTTTTTGAAGAAGTAACAAAGAAGATTGATGAGGGCAGAGCAGTAGATGTGATCTATATGGACTTCAGTAAGGCATTCAATAAGGTTCCCCATGGGAGACTGATTAGCAAGGTTAGATCTCATGGAATACAGGGAGAGCTAGCCATTTGGTTACAGAACTGGCTAGAAGGTAGAAGACAGAGGGTGGTGGTGGTGGAGGGTTGTTTTTCAGACTGGAGGCCTGTGACCAGTGGAGTGCCACAAGGATTGGTGCTGGGCCCTCTATTTTTTGTCATCTACATAAATGATTTGTATGCAAGCATAAGAGGTATATTTAGTAAGTTTGCAGATGACACCAAAATTGGAGGTGTCGTGGACAGTGAAGAGGGTTACCTCAGATTACAACAGGACCTGGACCAGATGGGCCAATGGGCTGAGAAGTGGCAGATGGAGTTTAATTCAGTTAAATGTGAGATGCTGCATTTTGGGAAAGCAAATCTTAACAGGACTTATACACTTTATGGTAAGGTCCTAGGGAGTGTTGATGAACAAAGAGACCTTGGAGTGCAGGTTCATAGCTCCTTGAAAGTGGAGTCGCAGGTAGATAGGATAGTGAAAAAGATGTTTGTATGCTTTCCTGTATTGGTCAGAGTATTGAGTACAGGAGTTGGGAGATCATGTTGCGGCTGTACAGGACATTGGTTAGGCCACTGTTGGAATATTGCGTGCAATTCTGGTCTCTCTCCTATCAGAAAGATGTTGTGAAACTTGAAAGGCTTTAGAAATGATTTACAAGGATGTTGCCAGGGTTGGAGGATCTGAGCTACAGGGAGAAGCTGAACAGGCTGGGGCTGTCTTCCCTGGAGCGTCGGAGGCTGAGGGGTGACCTTATAGAAGTTTACAAAATCATGAGGGGCATGGATAGGATAAATAGACAAAGTCATTTCCCTGGGGTTGGGGAGTCCAGAACTAGAGGGCATAGGTTTAGGGTAAGAGGGTAAGAGGGAAAAGATATAAAAGAGACCTAAGGGGCTACTTTTTCACGCAGAGGGTGGTACTTGTATGGAATGAGCTGCCAGAGGATGTGGTGAAGGCTGGTACAATTGCAACATGTAAGAGGCATTTGGATGGGTATATGAATAGGAAGGGTTTGGAGGGATATGGGCCGGGTGCTGGCAGGTGGGACTAGATTGGGTTGGGATATCTGGTCAGCATGGACGGGTTGGACCAAAGGGTCTGTTTCCATGCTGTACATTTCTATGACTCTATGACTCTAAGAGGGGTTGAGAGAAGATGATCAACACAAAGTGTTTGATCATTTTGTAGAAAGGGTTTGGTGTATCACTAACGGCCAAGGTGAGTAATTATACCGACTCTCTTAGAATCACGGAATCCCACATTAACTATGGCCAATCCACCTCACCTGCACATCTTTGGACCATGAAACGAAACTGGAGCACCCGGACGAAACTCACGAGACACAGGGAGAATGTGTGAAATCCACACAGAAGGTCATCTAAGCCTGGAATTGAACCCAAGGTCTTAACAGCGTGAGGTAGCAGTGTTAACTACTGTGCCACCATATTTTGTGACACAACCAATAAACTACTGACTATCATGACAATGCATCTGTTTACTTTTAAGTGAGTGGAGAAGAAAATTATGGCATAAAATGTTCTGCGAGGAGAGTTGTCTTGCTAGTGTAAACATATTTTACCCCATATGGGTATCAGTTTCACTGTAAATAACCAGGTGTTGCAACAGACAGACGTTACATGTTTCATTTTCCACTGAAAATCAATTGCTTTCCTGAAGTAAACAGAAGTAGAGAACGACCAATGAGTGGTTTAAACCCTCAGGCATGTTATGAAAAGATGTAATGTAAAATATTAAGACTATGCGGACCCATGTAAATATGTCTTGAAGTTTCACAGAATGGACACGTTGTTAACAAATTTGCACTAAGTCTAACAACAAAAATGTTCTTCCTACAAGGAGATGGCACCTCAGATGGAGTTATGCTGTCTGGAGGACTTTCAGAGTGAGTTTACAAGTGGAATAAGACCATTGTATTTCTGAAGAGATTTTGACCTGTTTGAAGAGGTCTATTACTCCTTCCTTCTTTCTTTGCAACTCTTCTCAGTGATGTGCAAGAGCTGAAAACCCACTGGAAGTCATCCTTACTGCTTGTGGAGAGTCCTGGAATGACTATCGGAATCCATCCCACCATCTCTGCCAAAAGACATTCCCTCTGGATACAACTGCTGTTGGGAGATATCTTAGTCCAAGTAGCTGGTATACACAGAAAATGTTGGGCATAGAACAGCATTTAGAAATAATACATCACTTACTCTTTTATTCATGAGTTTAGTTATTACTTGGCCAAAGCTCTGGAAAGTTAACAGTCTGCAGATTTTTCATTTCCTTTTTTCCTCCCTGACTTGAAGTCTGTGTATGCACAGTGCAAATTGTTTGCTATTAATCTGTGTCTTTATTTAAGTATGTTTTATTTTTGATGATAGATGGGTTATTTGTTGTTGACTAAAGAAAACTGGTTGACTTGTTCTTAATACTGAACCTGATACAACCTGAGACTTCTAGAATTGGCCATATAACTCTTTTGATTAAATTTTAAATTTATTGATGGCCAGTGGAGGAGTGGGACAAGAAAGGATTTGGCATACCACTCCAGCCTCAATCAGAACAGGTATCAACAAAGCAGTATTGCAAAAACCTCACTAGTAAGGGACTTGCTCTCATCCTGCTGTTGTTTTAAGCATCCCAGCAATGTTAGTGCAGTTGGGCTATGATGTGCATGATAGGATATTTGACACTTGGCGTTTTGATCTAGATGAGAGTCATATGGATATCTGTAATTATTTCCGGGCAATCACTATTCTCCACACACACAGAGATAAATTAAAGAAATGCTTTATCAGATTTTAAAACTCAAGTCACGCTCTAATGATACAAATAGTCCTCAAGTTCTTTGTATTTATTATCTTGATGATTAAACAGAAACTTTGTACAATTAGCACATCAACTACTTTTAGGATTAAAATCTAATAGATTTAATCATTATTTGCAGTGACATTTGTATCCATGTCAAGTTTGATCCTGATACCTTGTCTGCTACTATTCATCCGCTACAGTAATGTATATTTATAAGGGCAGAGTGCTTGTTCAAATATGTATTTATTTAATAATGGATTACAATTGTAGTCATTTTTTATTATTGTAATAACAGTTTTAATTGCACCATTTTGTCATTGAGAATATACCTAATGTGTCAGTTGCCTGGGTTCAAGGCTATAAAATCATGTCCCACTCACACATGGCATGTGTGGCATTGGATGACAAAATCCTGAATTTTTAAAATTCGTTCATATTTAATATGTGTAGTGCAAAGGCACATTTTATCCCAAAAGACATGTTTAATGAGGTGCCTTGAAATATGATTATAATATTCATACCATGCTGTAAACTGGTGAATATTACAATGTAAAAGACTGCAGTAAGTCAACAATCCTCAGAGTGTAATCTCCTGAGATACTAATGCCTTCTCTGCCCCAAAATACTCTGTAAGCTATTATTTATTGCTTTCTGCAAAATGTTGGTCATGCAAAAATACTTCAGTTATTTAGACTGAAATTCAAGTTAAAATTAACGTTAAGGATTGGATTAAATCTTATCTGCTCCTTTACTGCAGCATTTATTCACCAGCTCACAGATCGGCTGTGTTACACTTCCTTTTCCAAAAGAAGTGATTCTGGGTTGAAGTCTATAGTGAATCAGTGGGCAGAATTTAATGCCCTCCCCCATGGTGAGTATAGTGGTGGGGGTGGGGTGGGTATTTCAACAGGTGGGACAGGACCTCCTCCACTTGGAAAGCCTCTGATCTGATGTGACTGGTACTTTGAGCAGGGATCAGAAAGGATTTCATATTCTCGAGGGATTCTCTTCAGATTCTCTTGAGTGTGACAGACACCTTTTTCATCTTCACTAACTCCACCAGGTGATATAGTTATGCAGTAATAATATCTTCTTCTTTTATGTTGATGTATGGGATATTTTCATGCACACAGAAATCAGAATTAGATGAGTTCATCCGTATCTTCAATAATCATCACTGCACACAGTGTAAGCATTATTTTGGCCAGGTGCTCCAGTGTTTAAATTGGCATAATTGAGCAACAAATGCTTTTTAAAAAAATAATAACTGAGGTGCACCTCCACATACAAAGGTCCATCATCCTAAACTTGCATTCTCTGCTGAGGTCACAATTAAAATACCTGCATGTTTATTACTAACATAGTCACAGTAATCACATAATCCACATATGCGAATCTTTATGAAACAAAACTGTTACGTTTTTATTGTCCGATTGACAATGTTCTTTAACATAGTATCCACAAGATTTCCCCAATACAGCCTTTAAGCATAAGACTCAACATTAATTTGCTCTAATTTATGACCTCAGTTTTTCCGCTTTCCATTTCGCTCAGTGTTCCTTGGTTGAAAGATTTAAAACATTGCTCCTTTCACATCGCAGGCCCCTGTTCTGTTCTTTGCCCCTGTCTGAAGCTTGTCATTGTCTTTTCTAGCTCTGCATTCCCCTTTGTAAATCTGTACCCATTTCTCAGATCCACTCCTGCCTTTGTCGTTCCTCTCTTCCCTTTGCAGCACATCTGTCACCTTTGAAACCCCCTCTACCTCCATCTTTGCAGCTCCTCTCTTCACTTTTCCACATCATTTCCTCCAGAGCTGTCAAGGTGGGCGAAGTGAAAAAGGCCTTACACCCGTTTATAATTAGAGACAAAAAAATTACAGGTGCTGGAATGCAAAGTGAATAAACAGGAGGCTGGAAGAACACAGCAAGTTAGGCAGCGTCAGGAAGTGGAGAAGTCAATGTTTCGGGTATTAACCCTTCTTCAGGACGAGATGTTGTCTCGTCTTAAAGAAAGATTAATACCCAAAACATTGACTTCTCCACTTCCTGATGCTGCTTGGTCTGCTGTGTTCTTCCAGCCTCCTGTTTGTCTCATTTATAATTAGAGTTCTTCGTCAGAGAGGTACCATTTCTGAGGCAGCCTGGCATATGATGGTGCTGCAACAACACCTGGCAAGAGAAAAGTGGGAACCAAACACTCCTGCCAGGCTGTCACATAAATGGCATCTCCCTGAAGGAGAACTCTAATTATAAGCTGGTGTAGGTCTTTTATAGGGGATTTTATTGAGGAGCAGGATCTTGACACCTAGGTCCCGTCTGCCACTGCTTTTCCAATCACTTCCATGTGGCATGACTGGAAATATAAAATTCCAGGCCAAAGACTTTAATCTATATAGTGCCTTTCCCAAATTCAAGATGTCCCAAAGTGTTTCTCAGACAATTAAGCACTTTTGAACTAATTCTACTGATGTAATGCGATTTGATACAACAATGCAACGTGTTCTATTTTGTAGCAATCTTGCTGCATTGTTGTGCTGTTTTGAAATATATGTGTCTGAAATAATGTATCTCTGGCGTATTGGATTCCCTTCAGCGATACTATAAATACAGACAGTGAAGTAAACGTCTTTAATAAGTTTACTAAGGTCTAAGTTAAGCTCCAAAAGGTATTAACCTATAAAATTCTACCCAGACTTGACAGCATAAATGCAGGAATGATGTTGCTAATAAGTCCAGAACAAGGAGTCACAGTTTAAGGATACAGGGTGGGTCATTTAGGACCAAGAATAGGTGAAATTTCTTCACCTGGTGAGCCTTTGGAATTCTCTGCCACAGAAGGGAGTTGAGACCAAAACATGAAATGTTTTCAAGAAGGAGTTAGATGTAGTTCTTAGGGCTAAAAAAAAATCAAAGAGTATTGGGTGGGGAAGTGGGAACAGTGTACTGGGTTGAATGATCAGCCATGATCACATTGGATGACAAAGCAGGTTTGAAGGGCCAAATGGCCTACTCCTCCTATTTCCAAATGTTTCTATGTTACACAAGCTACCCCTCAGCTATAATGTAAATACAAATGGAGAAAAGGTCTTTGGTAAGTTTGCAAAGGGCTCAGTTAAATTTAAAAGAAAACTGTAGTGACGCACTTTGGGACATTGGTATTTTGAAATGTGTGTCCATTTATTTCCATCATTATCACTGGACAGAATTCCTTGAGCAAGCTGGGGTCAGTTATAGAGCAATTTTAGGTCTCAGATATTAAGTGGTCTAGTCTTGTGAGCATATCTAAAACCTTTCCTGGTCTCATCCTTCAGTTCCCCCAACCGACACTGACGTTTGAGGGAAGCATGAAGAATATCAGTCAAAAATACTCAAGTTATCTAAAGTAATTCAAACAATCTGCAAAATCTAGAAATAATTTGTGTTACCTTTTTTAACATGAGCTTATCCTTCAGTGTGCAGCTGTTCATTGTCTCATTTCTCTCACTTGTGTAACTATCTTTAATTAAGACCTGCTGCCTGAGATTTCAAGGCACAATTAGTTGCATCCTCTTGTGCATCATTGTGTCTTTATTAGAAGAAATTCATTGCAATGATCTAGAATTTAATTAGTATCATTGATAATGTTGTAAAACACACAGATAAATGGAAAAACAGGTCCTTGGATGATTATTTACGAGCACAGAGCTGAATGGTTTATTATGAATAATTAGCAAAGTCTGCACTGAGTTAGCAGAGCCTCAGTTGACAACAGTTTGATTTTGTGCTTTTGGCAAAGAATTTATTCATTTGATCAGCAACAATAAATGTCAGATTTCTAAAGTTCTAGGTCTCATACAGAAATATCATGTGTTATACATGGATATAATGGATGTGCTATTAATGGCAATCCTTATTCCCCATACATTTAACAGGAAACTGATGGTGTGTCAGGATAGATTGGACTGAATCTGTTTTCATCAAATCCATGAACAGATTCAGGCATATGCGACTTTAAATAAAGGTCAAGTCAGAATGTATATTCTATGCAATACTGAGATTGTCTGCTTGGTGCTGGTTAAGCTTGTAGGAACTCAACAAAATCAGTTGATAAACAAATATCCAGTTTACACGAGGATGGATTTCATACCACTCCATTTATATCCAGAGTGTTCTGAATGAATATTCTTTAATTTCCAAGATTTATCGTCAGATTTGCAATAGCCTGTAGACCTCCAGCCATTACACCCCGAGCATCATGCCCCTCTTCCTCCACCCCTTCAATCACACTGGAGGTCTTAGTTTTTATTCTACCTAAGAAATTTACATCACCTACATACAATAGCTGAACTTCATGTATGAGAAAGATTACTTAAATAAAACAGATCCAGCACTCAAACCATGTAGAAACAATGTTCTAAAAAAAGGGTACACTAACTCATTGTGCACTATCACTACTTGAAATTGCTTCAACTAAATTCTGTTCACTATAGTGCTTCTATGTAGTACTTAGCTTGTAAATTAATACAATTATTAACATTAATTTGCATGTATTATGGTCTTATGCATTTGCCAGCCCAATTTTTCTAGGTGGTGGCAACCTTGGTGCATTGCTGCTGTTCATCTTGTAGCCACAGTGCCAACAGTGAAGGGAATAAATTACTCAGAATTTTTGTTGCAATGATGGTGAAGTTGCCAGTGGTAGCCACCATTACTCCCTTGGAACTAGCAGCAATTACAATAAGTTGTGAAGACACCCCCCCCCCCAATTCTATTTTGAGATAATCCCTGCCATCCCCTTCACTTTTTTGATCACAGCATCGCCCTTTGATGTGAAGGGCACTGCTTGTCACTGGCCACTCTGGTGTTTCCTTTCTTCCTGGTGGTTGATAATGAATAAAGATTTATACACTTGTTGTCTTTCACATCTGTACACACACAACATGGCTGCTGGGAACAAATATAAGCATTGCCGCTACCAGGCTCATCAGGTGAAGACATTTCACCTCTTCTTGGTCTTAAATGACCCACCCTGTATCCTTAAACTGTGATCCCTGGTTCTGGACTCCCCATAAGCACAATGAGTTAATAAGAAAATACTTAACCAGGAGAATTTGTGTTGCAGACGTTTCGTCCCCTGTGTAGGTGACATCCTCAGTGCTTGGGAGCCTCCTGTGAAGCGCTTCTGTGTTGTTTCCTCTGGCATTTACAGTGGTTTATCTCTACCGCTTCCAGTTGTCAGTTCCAGCTCTCCGCTGCAGTGGCCGGTATATTGGGTCCAGGTCAATGTGTTTGTTTATAGAATCTGTGGATGAGTGCCATGCCTCTAGGAATTCCCTGCTGTTCTCTGTTTGGCTTGTCCTATAATAGTGGTGTTGTCCCAGCTGAACTCATGTTGCTTGTCATCTGCGTGTGTGGCTACTAAGAATAGCTGGTCGTGTCGTTTCGTGGCTAGTTGGTGTTCATGGATACGAATCGTTAGCTGTCTTCCTGTTTGTCCTATATAGTGTTTTGTGCAGTCCTTACATGGGATTTTGTACACTACGTTGGTTTTGCTCATGCTGGGTATTGGGTCCTTTGTCCTGGTGAGTTGTTGTCTGAGAGTGGTTGTTGGTTTGTGTGCTGTTATGAGTCCTAGTGGTCGTAGTAGTCTGGCTGTCAGTTCAGAAATGTTCTTGATGTATGGTAACATGGCTAGTCCTTTGGGCTATGGCATGGCCTCATTCTGTTGTCTTTCCCTTAGGCATCTGTTGATAAAATTGCAGGGGTATCCGTTTTTGGCAAATACATTGTATTGGTGTTCTTCTTCCTCTTTTTGCAGTTCTGGTGTGCTGCAGTGTGTTGTGGCCCTTTTGAACAGTGTCTTGATGCAACTTCTTTTGTGTGTGTTGGGGTGGTTGCTTTCGTAGTTCAGGACTTGATCTGTGTGTGGCTTTCCTGTATACCTTTGTGGTGAATTCTCTGATCGGTGTTCTCTGTACCATCACATCTAGGAATGGGAGTTGATTGTCCTGTTCTTCCTCTCTAGTGAATCGGATTCCTGTGAGTGTGGCGTTGATGATCCGGTGTGTGTTTTCTATTTCTGTGTTTTTAATGATTACAAAGGTGTCATCCACATATCTGACCCAGAGTTTCGGTTGAATTTGTGGTAAGACTGTTTGTTCTAATCTTTGCATTACAGCTTCTGCTATGAGTCCAGAGATGGGTGAGCCCATGGGTGTTCCATTGATTTGTTCATATATTTGGTTGTTGAATGTGAAGTGTGTTGTGAGGCACAGGTCCAGTAGTTTGAGTATGCCGTCTTTGTTGATAGGTTTCCCATCTTGTTGTCTGTTCTGTCTGTCCAGCAGGTTGACTGTTGTTTCTCTGGCTAGGGTTTTGTCGATAGAGGTGAACAGTGCCATTACATCGAATAGTTTCTTCCTTGTCTATGTGTATATTTCTGATGATGTCCAAGAATTCCTGTGTTGATTGTATAGAGTGTCTGGATCTGCTGATCAGGTGTTTCAGTTTCTGTTGTAGTTCTTTAGCCAGTTTGTGTGATGGAGTCCCTGGTAGTGATACTATGGGTCTGAGTGGGATGTCTGGTTTGTGCACTTTGGGTAGTCCATAGAATCTGGGGTTGTTGTTGCTTTCAGGTTTCATTCTCTGCAGGTCAAACCTGGTTATCTGTCCGTTTTTTTGTAGGTTTCTCAGTGTGTTGTTTATCCTATTGGTGAGCTGTGGGGTGGGGTCAAACTCCTTCTTTTGGTAGGTGTTGGTATCTGCAAGTAGTTGTTGCACTTTCTGGATGTACTCTGCTTTGTCCAGGATGACCGTTGTTCTGCCTTTGTCTGCTGGTAGTATGGTTATGTTCTTATAATTTCTTAGTGTTTTTAGTGCTTCCCTCTCCTTGCTGTCTTTTCCTTGTTATCAGGGGTACGATACTTTGTCTCACTGTTTGTTGTGTCTCTTCTGTCAGTCCATTGTTTCTGAGTGTGCATTCTAGTGCTGCTAGGAAGTCTGCTGTCTTGGCGTCCCTGTGGTTGTAGTTGAGTCCCTTGGCCAGTATTGTTCCTTCTGTCTGAGCTGTCTGTGGGAGAGGTTTCTAACCTAGGTGTGTGTTGTGGTGTCCTCTCTGTTGTGTGTTAGTTTGGCCATTTTTTCTTTTAGTGCCGTTTTTTTGCGGTGTGTTGTCCTGTTCTGTCCTATGGTGACGGCCTGTTCTATGGTCCGGGTCCATTCCTGATTGTGGTTGTTGACTGGTGGTCTGTATCTGACAAATGGTGGAAGGATTCGATTCTTTCGGCATTTGTGCAGGAACCAGAGTTGTTCGTATGTGGTGCTTAGGCGGTTGGCACAGGATTCCCATTTTCTGGCTTGTCTTAGCGTCTCTCACCCGTAGGTGTTCAAAGTTTGTGAGAAGATTTATAGCTCGGGTGCTCGTTGTTGTGGTTCTGTTCAATGAGCTGGGAATTTGTGTTGCAGATGTTGCATCCCTGTCTAGGTGACATCCTCAGTGCTTGGGAGCCTCCTGTGAAGCGCTTCTGTGTTGTTTCCTCTGGCATTTATAGCGGTTTGTCTCTGCAGTTTCCGGTTGTCAGTTCCAGCTGTCCGCTGCAGTGGTCGGTATATTGGGTCCAGGTCGATGTGTTTGTTTATAGAATCTGGATGATGACCACTAGGACTCATAGCAGCACACAAACCAACAACCACTCTCAGACAACAACTCACCAGGACAAAGGACCCGATACCCAGCATGAGCAAAACCAACGTAGTGTACAAAATCCCATGCAGGGACTGCACAAAACACTACATAGGACAAGCAGGAAGACAGCTAACGATTTGTATCCATGAACACCAACTAGCCATGAAACGACACGACCAGCTATCCTTAGTAGCCACACACACAGATGACAAGCAACATGAGTTCAGCTGGGACTAATTATTATAGGACAAGCCAAACAGAGAACAGCCAGGGAATTCCTAGAGGCATGGCACTCATCCACAGATTCTATAAACAAACACATCGAACTGGACCCAATATACCGGCCACTGCAACGGACAGCTGGAACTGACAACCGGAAGCGGAAGAGACAAACTACTATAAATGCCAGAGGAAATATCACAGAAGCGCTTCACAGGAGGCTCCCAAGCACTGAGGATGTCACCTAGACAGGGGACAAAACGTCTGCAACACAAATTCCCAGCTCAGCGAGCAGAACCACAACAACGAGCTCTCGAGCTACAAATCTTCTCACAAATTTTAACCAGGAAAGTTAGAATCTCCTGAGTTTAGAGGACTGACTCTGCATGAAACAAAATAAAATCACAAACCCAGGTATGCACTGTTAAGCAATCCCAGAATGCAATCAATTAAATTGACAAGAACTTCCACTCTTATATTGTTAGTTCTGTTGTAATGACAAGATTATACTTGCTGAATGGTGTGTAATTGAGTCTTTTTATTGTACTAAACTCATCGTTATCGCTAATCAACCCAATGAGCTAATTTTATTTTTGTGGAATGTTAAAGCTCTGTATTATGATAACATTTCTGCGTATTTAAGAACATTTTTTTCAAAAGTTTGCATTTAGATTGATGTTGAAGTAAATAATCACCATCATTTATTATGTCATCCCAACATTTTTGTTGAAAGGGAGGAAAATATTTAAAGCATTTAATTCCCTTGATTGCTGCCTGTGTGATACTTCAATGCAATTGGCTACGTAGCAGCTTGCTGACATCACTGTTGTTAGATCCATGAGATCCCCTTGGTTTGAAGCCAGGGCAAATTCTGTTCACAGATCTCTGTAGACTTTTGTGGACAGCTTTCTTCAAGGTTAAGAAGCAGTGCTATTGCTTTGCTAATGACCCCGAAGCTAGACCAGTGCTTACTTCAATAGCTGGAAAACCTTTATTGAGGGAGCTGAAGAAGTTAAGCTTCCAGTTATAACAAGATAGACAGGAAATATACCCATTGTGAAATAAATGCCTTTTAGCTCACATATACAAATTCAGGGTAATCTCACATTATAGTGAGATTCAAGAGAAAAAACAAGATAAGATTGATATTCTAAAATGAATAGCATTGTCTTTCCCTCAACACGCAGATCAGAGTTTTAAGACACTGTCTTCTGTTAAAAAAAATTCACAAGGGTACAGTTGATATCCAGTCCATAGAGTTTCCTTGTAGCTTTGAGGAAAGACACCAGCTCCCTCGATATTTTTAATAAACCTGTTCAGACAAACCTCTGAAGCAGTGGGACCTGCTTTCTGGCCTAGGGGTAGGGACACTATCACTGTGCCACAAGAGTTCCATCAGCTCCCTGAAGCCCTATTAATTATGTCTTACCAAATGTAGTTATAATTATTGCTATCATGCAATAAACCTTCATGTTATCTAAGAACAGAGCCTCTTCTGTAGATACTGTGCACTATCGTTGACTACCAAATACTGATGATAAAGCAAACAAAGGAGTATTGATGGCAGTGAACTACCTCAAATAACCAGCGCCCTTTATCATATACTTGTAAAGGTAATAACCCACGATAACAGGAGTGGTCACTCAGAAAATACCATAGTAACTGTTTTAACCATTTGGATGATAAATTAACAAATGTTCATTTGCTGAATCTGCAGACCCTGCACAATTATACATCTCTATTAGGAAATAAATTAAAGCTGCACATAACAGATTAAAATTAAATCATACGGTGACATTTTATAAATTTTAATGCAATCTGTTGTGAAGAGTCAATTAATAGACTTCATTGCAAAGATTATCTTAAAATATATTTACATTGTATGGTCAAAAAATATATAGAATGTAATCTCACAAAAGCAACTGCTTTGTAATTTAACTCAACAACGAATTGATACTAAATTAATGATTTGGCACATGGATGCTGTCCTTTTTGTAAATAAGGCAAATATGTTACAAAATCTATTTCTAATCATTCAGCATCTTCTGCAATAATAAGGGTTGAAATCCAGAGTTCTGAGAATGCCTTTCTGCATTTAAAATAAATCCTTGAACCACCACTTACGCTGATCACATTGTCAATGAGCAACGAGGATTAAATGTTCAACCAAAGAAGTGGGGCTTCAAACCAAATCTGAGCCCCTACATAAATTGAGTTTGCAATAAATCTCCTCCATACAGCCCAGCAGTCAATGGGGAACACAGAATGAGTTTTACTGTCCCGAACCAATCATCCCCATTCTAAGTGAAATGGAAAGTTAGCCTCTTATTTATGTGATAATTTCTTTTCTCTTCCAACCTGGGTGGTATGGGTATTGAATTGCCCATCGTATTAGATATTATAGGATTAGTTGCATCCCCTTTAGGCAAAGAACAAAAAGAGTTTCTCTCACCCATTTGTTATCCTCTTTGTGTTGCCCACCCTGCACAGAGCAGCTGTTATATTGCTTACTTATTCCCAACAAAAGACTGAAGGAACACATGTAGAGAACAATTTATATCTGATCAATAAAATGATCTGGTTCCAAATAAACCTGTGAGCTATAAAATGGCTAAACCATTCAAACTATCCTTTACAAAAAGGAACACATGTACCGGAAAACTGTCAGACATATTCAAATGACAAACAAATTGGACCAATAAAGTATCATTGGTAGTTGATTATCCATTAATTGTTGTTAACACTGTTCTTGGTTCTTGTAAAGTTTGAAGATAACCTGCTGGCAAAAGAAATAGTTCTCCAGTTTTACAGGCAAGAAAATGTCGAACTTATTGACGATTTGCATTTTGCAAGATGTTATAATACCAACTTACCCACGTTGCCAGGCAATCCACGAATTTTACCACTGGAAAAGTCCTTTCAAATACCCTCCCATCAACGAAGAGTCAGTCAAACTGAGTCGAAAGTTTGAAAAAAGCCAACTATTAAGAGCTAGATGGATATCACAATGCATATGATCAATTTGCGGTATGCTCAATGGAAATTTGTAGTTGAATGTCTTCAAGCACAGATAATAATTCTCTGTATTTTCAAACAGGAGAAAATGTTGTTTTACACAGACTCTTTAAACTGTGTATCTGTGCTTCTGATATGTTTTCAAATGAATCACACCAAGATTGAACATATTTAAGGGAATTCAAATAATAATAATAATCTGTGCCATTGTTGGATTGAATCCCTGTGCGCGATGTTTGTCTGCTTTACTTGTCAGTAAGCATTTCTATTTGTTATTTATTTTTAAGATTCATTGCCATTTGGCAGACCTATTTGACATAGAGAAAACCATTCTTAGGACAAGCCATCTACAGGAGTAAAAGAGGGATCCGGCAGTTGCAGGCGGAGAGAGATGATTTTCCTCTATAAAACTGTGCAAATTATGCACAGGCTGAATTTGATTAAATAAAGCAGCAAGAACATGGATAAAAGATTCTCTCATGAATGTTAGTGAAATTGATTTAAATACAAAGGATCTTTTCATGTTGGTCACATTTTAAGTCAGGTTCTGACACCTGTGAGCTGACTCCAGGTATTTCTGGAGAGCACTGGTAGACTACAAATGGCGTAAGTACAATATTGTTCTGTATTCACTTTTCAAACTGCACTTAATGAGGTCCCAGGATTGCTGACTCTCAACACACGAGTTTCAATCAGCTGGCAGCAACATTCTGGGTTTCTTAAAGACATCCAACAAGAAGACCCATTTTAATGGGTTGTCTCATCAACAAAATTGAATTAATCTGGAGAATTTACTACTGGGTAACTGATGCTGGGCGAAACCCACATATTGGTTACTGGTGCCCTCAGGATCTCATTAAGTGCAACATATATTATTGAATTTTTTTTTGCTGGAAATTGTCTCTAATAGTTTTGGCTTGCAGTGATGCGAAACTTGCCCTGCTTATATTACTGGCAGGATTCCACGATACCAGATGTGCAACCACACACAAATCTCTCATTGCTCCCCCATAATATTCCCAACATTATTCTCCCCTGTTGTTTGAAGAGCCTCAAGCTATGAGGAAGACTGGCTCCAGCATACAATAGGATTAAACTACAAAGTTTGCTCTGGAGTGGAGCCATATTAGTCCAGCATAAATCTAATAGTTAAAGGATTAATAAAATGAGATGTGACTGATATTTACCATAATCTATTGACAATTTTTGTTCAGTCCCCACTGCATTAATAAGTGATCCACATTAACTAGAAACCATTTTCAATCAAAAATATTCCAGGAAAATAGAACGACAAGGCTGA
The DNA here is from genome assembly GCF_047496795.1 of Chiloscyllium punctatum. Classification (NCBI taxonomy): domain Eukaryota; kingdom Metazoa; phylum Chordata; class Chondrichthyes; order Orectolobiformes; family Hemiscylliidae; genus Chiloscyllium; species Chiloscyllium punctatum. The sequence goes on from NC_092765.1 coordinate 31,771,477, forward strand.
ATCATATATTTTTTTGATTACGTTGGAGTTGCATTGAGATTTTTGGAGGGATTTGCCCATGAGGCTAACTGTGTTTCCTCATGGAATTTTACCAAACTTACCGCATTACCTACCCACCCTGCTCCTATGGTTTCCATCACGTTTGATTCCTCATCTTAGCATGCGCTGTTACCAGACAGCTCACAGCTCAGTGGATATCTGTCGAAACACCGTCCCACCCTGTGTTTGTGCCATCTTTGAAAGGCCACTGTGAAGGGAGACATGAGTTAGCAGTCCGGCATTGCCCCTCACTGACAATGTCATGGCTCATTAGCCACATAACTCATGGTACATGGCTGACATGGCTGACACTCCCTCACAAATACAATTTCATTCACTTAGCCAATTGCTCTTTCTTCACCACATTGCAGTCTGTATCTTTCCTGAACCACATCCTGTCTAAGTCAGTTCTCCCTGTCCCAGTGCTCACTGTAGATCTGCAGCTTTTCATTGTCCAATCGGGGAACATCATATACAGGCAAACAACTGGACAACTACTAATATGAGCTTTTATTTACAACCAGCAAAAGTGATCCCAAACAAAACTAACAGAGGCTGAAATTCAAACTATCAATGCAAACCAAATTTCAGCATCATGACCAGGGAATATTTTACAGTACGTGATGGTCCACTGCCGGCCACATCTGATCAATTATAAATGGTGTCAATGAATTTCTTTGACAGAGATCTCACACAGGTCACCTGTTGCTACCTGAACTGAGCCAGTGCGTAGAAGTTCCAAGTGGCCTTGACCTTCACAATCATAGGAGAGGATGGTCCTCAAGTCCTGCTCCAGCATCCACCACAGTTCCACCACAGTGTCCTGGGACATACAGAGCCTGCATTGACACTACACCTCACTCATACCCAGGAATTGGAACCAAGGCTGAAACACCTGGGCCTGCTGTCTGCCTCACATATTCTGAGGAGCCCTGTGTTAGTGACCTCTCCCTGATCTCTATGCTTCTTGTCCTTCCCAGTGGCCTGCTGTTCCTCATGACCTTGACGTTGATCCTGACCCACGTGCATTCACCTTTACCTTCTTAGAAAGGCAGCCTGACGATGAACATGCCCCCCAGCAGTAGGACCAATCACTCTCAGGGGAAATAATCTACATTTGGATCCGGAATGATAGAGGTTCTTAGATCTTCAAAGGGTCACTGGTGGCCTAGCCTGCACAGGGGTTGCTGAGCACATTACTGTACACTGAGCGAGTTGATGCACTCTGATACAAGGACATGTCTCTAAATCCAACCTTAGCCTGTGCAGCAACTTGTTGAAAGCTGAGTGACCACTGCATATCACTGAAAAGGACGAGTCAATAGCACTCTGATATGTCCCTATGCCAGAACCACATTAAACAGTCAGCTTCTCCCTGCATTTACTACAGTCCACCATTACACCTAATGACAGATAAGGAAGCCATGACCTGTAGCTTGCACAGTTTGCCTTCAACCAGCATCTGACACCTAATCAACTCATTCTGCTTGTGTAGCATAGCATAGAATTCCTACAGTGTGGAAACAGACCCTTTCGCCTAGCAAGTCCACACCGAACCTCCGAAGAGCATCCCAACCAGACCCATTCCCTTATTACTCTATATTTACCCCTGATGAAGGTATCAAACTTATACATCCCAGAACACCATGGGCAATTTAGCACAGCCACTTCATCTGAGCTGCACATCTTTGGATTGTGGGAGGAAACCCATGCAGACAGAGGGAGAATGTACAAACTCCACACAGACAGTCACCCAAGGCTGGAATCAAACTTGAGTCCCTAGTGCTGTGAGGCAGCAGTACTAACCACTGAGCCACCATATTGCACTTGGCTAATGAAATGTTTGCATGTTAAATGTAGCTGGACTCTGCAAACAGCTGTTTTGTGTATTTGCTACTACAATGTGCTAGTGTACAGCAAACATAGATCCCACACTTTCACATAATAAGCTGACACTGACCCTGTCCACGCTGGGTCTTGTCCCAGCCTTTCTTTAGTAAACCTTTGCATCTAGGGATTGGAAAGTGATGGCAGGGAGCATGACTTGTGGTGAATCCCATCTGTACTGGAGCACACCTAGTCACCAGGTACCACCTCTCACCCTCAAAGCCTCATGTCTCCTTTTACAGCAAATTACCACTCCTCCCCCCAAGTTCAGATCCATTCACCTTGAGTTTGCCTCTGTTATTATCTTTGTTTCCACCTCTGCAAGTGCCGGTTGGTTCCTACCTCTGCAAATGCCTGTTCTTCCCCACCTCCTCCAGCCTTAACTCCTTCTGGCAGTGAAGCTCCTGTTGCCCATCAAGGCTGCCTTTCCATCCTCCTGACCCTGAGAATTCCATGTGAATGAGTGATGGTGGCCAAATTTCTGGACTGTGTGCAGACTGTGCCCATGGCTGATGGTACCAACAATTCCTGACAATCAGAAACCACCCCCCCCCCCCCCCCCCCACCACCACCACCACCCACCACCCACCTTGCTTTGAGTACGAACTAGCCCCCACGAGTTACTGACATGATCGTGTGGTTGAATGAATGGGTAGTGTGTGTTTACCACACAGCCAGCTGGCACATGCTGTGGGTGTTAGATTAATATCTTGAGTGCTGTATATCAGGATTTCTCCTCTTGCCTGATACCTCCCTACTGACAAGCAGTTTGTCAGTGTGCATAGGATGGGTTAGAATTGTTGATGATTTTCGACAGCTGCATGACCTTGAATAAGCCCTGCGATGGGCAACTCACATTCCTGTACGTGCCGAAAATGGCACAATCAACTTGCTTTTCTGTACTTGCCGTTTGTTACACTGCGTAAGGGAGAGAGTTTTGTTCCATGGCATTGGACTTCACCTCAGATTGGGATCGCAAACGAAGCATCCAGACCAGCATTGATTGAGGGTCCCACAATGGGCAGAAGAGCGTGAGAGTTTTTTTCTTTTTTCCTTTATTTCATTACTAATCAACAAACGTTCATATTTAAGCCAATTGCTGTTGTCAAGTCGTCTCTTAACTACATTTAACTGAATCCAAGGAACCTCTTGGAAATACACTTTGTGATCCAAGAAAGCTAAATTAATAGTCTTTGGCTCTGGCTGAAATGCCAGTACCATGGCACGCAATGCAAGGCCTAGAAGCTGCAAGCATGCAGGAAGGTGTTAAATGAGATGCAGCATGATCCAATCCATGAGTTGCATCCCTGTCTCTCCCTGCTATAGCCTTTCAATGCTCGTTGCCAGTGTATCTTTCAATGCAGGTCTCAGCTTCCTGAGCATCTTATGTATGAAAGAAGGGCCAGGATGGTTGTGAGAGGTTGGCAAACGCTACATGCCAATACCTGTGGACAAGGGGTACATTTGGCTGGCACCTGTGGATTGTGTCCTGAGATGCAGTTTGATTGTAAGCAACATGGAAGTCGCATTGTTTTTATTCATTCATGGAATGTGGGTGTTGCTTTTATTACCCATCCCTAATTACCCAGAGGGCAGTTTAGAGTCAATTACATTGCTGTGGTCTGTAGCTCACACCAGGTAAGGACAGCAGTTCCTTCCAGCAAGGGCATTAGTGAACCAGAGAGGTTGTTCTGACAATCGATAATTAAACAAAAATACAAACATGGTCATCATTGGACCCTTAATTCCAGTTTTATTAAGTTCATGGTGGGATTCTAACCTTCATCCCTATAACATTCCCTGGGTCTCTGGATTCACAATGTGGCGATAATACCACTAGGCTATCACCTCCCTTTGAATTAAGCGGTGATCTGAATCCGCAGCTACCCACTCTGGTTTGCCGGTCAAGAATTCTTGAGGTTGAGCTTGTTCGGTGCATTTTGTAAGCTAGGAAGCTGAATATTAATGAGTCAAGTTTCTCTGTCAACAAAGTATTTAACAAGCAATAATCCCTCTTAATTGGAAATTCATTACTGCCTAGAGAGAAACTCACTATGTTGCTTGTCAAAAGCATAAAAGATGAAGTGAGATGTTCCTGAAGTTAAGATGAGCCTCTTTGGACTCCTTGTTAAATTCAGCCACAAAGCTGCCTGTAGCTCGTGTTGCTTCGACCTTCATAAAGTTCAGCCCCTCTGCCTGTCTTGTGACAAATTCCCAGTAATATAGTTAAGTAGCAAACCAAATCTTGAACTAAACCAATCTGGGTAAATTGATCAATGCCCAAACCTTCAGCCTATCATTAGCAGCTATACCTTTCGTCATCCAAGCCCCAGGCTCTGTATTTTCCTCCCAAAACCTTCAGTAAAGAAGAAGAAGGTGCTGGGTATTCAGAGTTAGCTTAGTTAGATTGGTATCACTGTCATCTCTGAAACATTAACACATGTTTTTGAGGTAAGGGATAATTCGTTATTAATAAAAGTCCTCTTCAAACCCTCGACTCTCTGCGAAGCTGGCTGATCTCAGCTATCTGAGTAGAAAGGATGCTTACAGCGGATTAGTGAAGCACTTACTCAGATTAATTTTCTCTATCTTTAAATATTGAAGTGGAATTTCTTGAATTTGTGTCATATGACAAATTGTATTAGGTGAAGGTTGTATGAGAGTTAAAGACTTGCAGGTATATTCATTGTATGATGAAAACATACAGAATAGAATGAGATCACGATCCCTTCGAGTCTGTATCTGTTCCTTGTCAGAGTTATCCACTGAGATCAATCCTTGTCCTTTCTCCACAGTCCTGCAACATTTTCCTTTTCGAGTCTCTATCCGATTCCCTGGCTTCCACTGGCGTTTCAGTCACTGCATAACAAATCGCTGCATAAAATCGTTTCTCCTCATATTCCCCCAGCCTCAGGTCTTTGTGACCCAGCTCAGAACGAACGGAAACAGTTTCTTCAGAGGAGCCAAAGCCTTCCAAATACACTCCAGAGATCTTGGAAAAGGCAGAGTGCCTTTTTGCTTTCTAGTCCATTCTGACCCACCCCCTAACTGCTTAATGTGTATTTTCAAGTTTCTCTGCAATGGATCAGCTCCATGACTGCCTTTTGTTTTTTTACTTTCCTTGCTTTAGGTTTTGACTGTGTGACATCCTTAGCTACCCTTCAGCATTCATTCTGACAAATCCATTCTCCACGACAGTAGTCTTGCAGTTCCAAATAAAACCAGGTCTCTTAGTCAGCGTCGAGCCTACAGAAAGATAAAAATGAGAAAATTGAATTTGTATAGCCTCTTTTACAATGTTGTACAAACACTTTTGGAATGTAATGAATGGTAATGTGGGAAATAGGCAGACAAGATCATACAAACATAATCATTATGAGATTGTTTGCTTTACTGATAAACATTGACCAAGACCAGTCGGAAATATCCCCCAACTCCTCTTCAATATAGTCCTAGAATCACTTATGTAGCCGTAAGAAGGCAAGTGGAACCTGAGTTTAACACCTCATTTCTGGTCTCCCTGCTGTAGGATAGGTGTTGTTAAACTTGAGAGAGTACAGAAAAGATTTACAAAGATGTTGCCGAGGTTGGAGGGTTTAAATTATAGGGACAGACTGAACAGGCTGAGGCTTTTTCCCTGGAGGGTCAGATGCTGAGGTATGACCTTTAATGAGGTTTATAAAATCATGAGGGGCATGGATAGTGTAAATAGCCAAGGTCTTTTTCTTAGGGTAGGGCAGTCCAAAACTGGAGGGCAGAGGTTTAAGCAGGAGTGATTTAAAAAGAACCTGAGGGGCAACTTTTTCTTGCAGGGGGTGGTGCATGTAAGGAACAAGCTGCCAGAGGAAGTGATGGAGGTTGGTGCAATTACAACATTTAAAAGACACCTAGATGGGTATATGAATAGAAAGGGTTTAGAGGGATACGAGCTAAATGTTGGCAAATGGAACTTGATCAGTTTAGAATATCTGGTTGACATGGACAAGATGGACCGAAGGGTCTGTTTCCATGCTGTATAACTCAATGATTCTATCTCACCTCAGTGACATTGTAGCATTCCATCAGTACTGCACTGGCATGTCAGTTGTGCTCAAATTTCTGCACTCACAATCTACTGACTCAGAAGTGGATGTGCTAAAGCAAGCCATCAGCTGACACCAACTACAAAAGCAGGACAGAACAGTATAAACACCAGGAGCTAGTTCCAGGATGACAGGTTGGCTCTTCAATTCTAAATGGAACATTCAACCGAAAGGCAGCTTAGAAACTGACTGTGGTTTACTGGAGCAGAACGCATACTATTTGTATTCTGCTTCTATTATGCAAAAGGCTTGATTCAAAAAGTACTGTCTGCATTGAAAGAGTTTTGTGTTGCTGTAGTGACACTGGGGCTATCTGATTGAAAGGAGGAAGCTTTGTGCCTTTCCTTTCCCCCAGTGAGTATATCAGTCTCCTGCTGGTTTACCACAGGATGAATGAAAGTTGTTTATTGAGTGTGAACCAAAGGGCTCACAACACCACCTACTTGTCTGAACTAAGACTATACAAACAGCATTGACTTTTTGACCTGGAATATTCTGCATTGCATTTAAGCATATATTGTGTGAATATTTTGCTTCAAGTTTCAACACTTTTGTATCCTGCAGTACCTACTTATTGATAGTGAAATGTAAATATCAGACTAGATTCCCTACAGTGTGGAACAGGCCCTTTGGCCCAACAAGTCTACACCAATCCACCGAAGGGTAGCCCACCCCTCTGTCCTACATTTACCCCTGAAGAATGCACCTAACACAATGGATAATTTAGCATGGCCAATTCACCTAATCTGCGCATTTTTGGATTGTGGGAGGAAACCCATGCAGACACAGGGAGAACATGCAAACTCCATACACAGTGGCCCAAGGCAGGAATCAAACCCAGGTCCCTGGTGCTGTGAGGCAGCAGTGCTAACCACTAAGCCACTGTGCCACTGCGTAAACATTGTAAACAAGCACAAATATGCTGCTAGCCATAGGGAAACTACTGAAATGGTTGCTGTTTTCTGACATAGAATCGCCACAATGCAGAGGCAGGCTATTCAGCCCATCAAGTCCACAGCAACCCTCCAAACAGCATCCCATCCAGAGCCATCTCACAGTTATGTGCAAACTTTCTCAGGGAGAAGGGAAGTAGTTGGAAGCATTTGCCAGTCATGGTTCAGTTATCAACACTGCTGCCTCTAGATTAAAATGTTGGGGTGAACTAGAGGGCATAGGTTTCGACTGAGAGGGGAATAATTTAAATGGGACCTAAGGTCAATGTTTTCACACAGAGGGTAGTGTGTGCATGAAATGACCACCCAGAGGAAGTGGTGGGGGGCTGGTATAATTCCAACAAATAAATGTCATCTCGATGCATATTTGAATAGGAAGGGTTTAGAAAAATATGGGCCAAGTGCTGGCAAATGAAACTAGATTAGGTTAGGATATCTGGTCAGCATGGACGAGTTGGACCAAAGGGTCTCTTTCCATAATGTACATCTCTATGACTCTGTAACTGCCACACAAGGAGTTTAACTCAAGAATCAAGATTGGTTCTAGTGATGGAGTACTGCACTTAGCAGTGCCATCTTTTGAACCACATGTAAAACCACCTGATGAAGGAGTGGTGCTCCGAAAGCTAGTGTGCTTCCAATTAAACTTGTTGGACTATAACCTAGTGTTGTGTAATTTTTAATTTTGTACACCCTAGTCCAACACCAGCATCTCCAAATCATGTAAAACCAAGGTTTTGTTTTCCTTTGCAGGCAAACAATTATTTGGTGCTACTTTGGAGGCAAGAGCATTTTTTCCTGATATTGTGGCCAATATTTATTCTCAATCAACATTGCCATTATCACATTGTTGTTTGTGAAGGTTTTCTGTGCACAAATTGGCTTCTGTATTGCCTACATAACAATAATCACCATACTTCAAAAGTAGTTCATTGGCTGAAAAGTCTAAAAAAGTCATATGAAAATACCAGTCTTTTTTTCTATGCTTTTATATTTATTTGGAAAATAAATGGAATAAACATGAAACATGCTCACAGATCAGTTCATAGAAGCTCATAATTTACATTTATTATCCCATAAAAGCTTATTCCTTTCTTTCTAAACCTACATTGCCTGTAGGATAAATAAAGCTAAATGCATGATTCAAACATATGGTGTGGGTGGAATGGGTTTCTATTCATGGCAACAATAATGGGGTAGAAGGAACTTGTTTCGGTCACATGGACTTCACTTGAATAGTGCTGGGACCAGTGTCCTGGTAAATCAAATTACTGGGGCGGTAGAGAGGGCTTTAAACAAAATAAGAGGAGGATGGGGCAGAAGCAGGGAAATGTAGACTTACAAAGCAAAAAGATATGGTGGTATTGCAGGGCACTTTTTTTTAGATAATAATACCCAGAATGGAACAGGAAGGGACTAAGTGTACAAGGATAAAAAAAAAGACAGCAAGTATGGTCAAAGTGTATAAAAATGGTAAAAAGTCAAAATTAATGGCACTTTACTTAAAAGCGCACAGTTTCTTGGAGCAAAATTAATGAATTAATGGCAAAAATAGAGGTTAACAGGTCTGATCTTATAGCCATTATGGAGACATTAACATTTGGCATTTTCCATTATGTGGCTTCATTTAATTCACAAGAAAATCACTATTGAATCAGATCATAAGCCATAGGAAATAATCTATTACCAGTGAGTGCATGGTCACGTCTGCAGTGTTTACTTGTCAAGGTGCAACAATGTAACTTTAAAGTCAGATATAAACCGGATTTAAGAATGGTTACATCTGACACATTGAGCAGATTACCACACAAAGACCAAAGATATTCCTTTTGATCCACACATTAACGGTCTAGCTTATGAAGTTGAAGATGTTTATAGGGTATATGAATAGGGAGGGTTGAGAGAGATGTGGGCCAAATGCTGGAAATGGGACTACATTATTTTAGGATATCTGGTTGGCATGGACGAGTTGGACCGAAGTGTTTGTTTCTGTGCTGTATATCTCTAAGACTCTATGACTCTATACTCTCTCTGTTAAACTTTGGCCAGAGCTTGTGTGAACAGTGGTAATGTGCAATTGCTGAAAGATGTGCGACTGCAAGTGTTGCAAACAATTATTATCCAGGAATACTCTGACAGTATTAAAGAAATGCTGAGAGGATTAATTTGTTTTGGCCATACAGAGGCAAAATTGGTACAGCACAACACTAAGATTCAAATGCAAACAAGCCCTAATACCAATGACATTACAACAGAATATCATATTCAAGTCACACCAGGGACACATGGGTATTGAATACACAAGACCATGAGCACATGAGTCTATATCAGGCCAGGACGAATCAGCTTACTCAACAACTGGCAAATGCATGTGATACATGTCAAACATACCAACCCCAGCAGAGAGGAAGCCTATACACCAACACAGTATTCCATTCATGCCAAGGATGAAAGCAGCAACAGACCTATTCACACTTCATGGAAAAGATTGCATTCCTGTGATGGATTACTTCTGAGTTTTCAACAACCATTGCTAGCACAATGCTGTTCTTTTCAGTTTGTTCAGTATCCTGAAACAGATAGTGTCTGACAAAGTACTACAATTTACTAGCAAACCATTTCAAGACATATCTACCAAATGGGGAGTGACCAATATCACATCATCACTCCATTATCCTCACTAAAACTGTTGAGCAGAACATATGGCAAACACTTTCCACTTAATGATCAACTGGTGTTGAGCAACAAATCAAGGTTTTCACACTGAATTTCTGTGTAAGACCAATGGAGAAGGAATTTATCATCTCCAACATAATTTAGGCTTGGAAGGCAACTGCATATTGCTTTGTCCAGCAATCATTTATTGAACAATGCTAAGATACAGGGCATTCTTCGTCAGGAGAAAGAAAGAGCTACACAATGAGTGACCGGGTAAGGAACTAACAAAAGGATGAGTACAGAGCAGAGCACGGGTTAGAAATCCAAATATTTTGATAACATCAAAGATTTTTAAAATATGCAACCAGCCCAACTTATACAAAGTGATGGCTGTGGTTTAGACACTTTGACCAGTTAATGTATTAAAAACACTTTACTGAAGTACTCTTGTTGGTGAGGTGGACAAAGGTCACAGTATTCAGTTTGAGGTTCTATTTGATTTTATTAACAAAATATTCCTTCAGAAAATATGAGGTAAACATTTCCCAAAATCTTTCTCTAGCACTATCTGCTGAGAAAGAATATTACTCACAACAATCCATATGTTTGTGACTGGAAGGGGGCTGGAGCTTTGCTTCTCCACCTCATCTTGGTGGGAGTGATGGGATGACTGCTTTCGTAAAGAGGTTCTCTCTGTCTCTGTGCTCGAGCATTCTGTAGGACACTCCCTTGGGTGGTCTGTCTCCTAACCATCCCCTTCACTTCTCGCTGGAATGGTGAGGCAAGATGTGGTTCAGTTCCTGAGGTTTGGGCCTTAGATGGGCCAGTGTGCAGTACATCTGGAGAAGTTCTGATTAAAGATTCCCACCAAAAGCTTCTTTCTGATTTTGCTTTGGATTCCCAGCAGCAGTATTTGCTTTAACTTGCTATTATTAACCAATGCTTTAATTTATGATGACATAACTGATTTTGAACAAACAAGAATCTTTGATTGACACTTTTTAACATTTTTGCATAAATTCTTGTCAATTCTGCAGTGCATTTTGCTTATAGTGATTGATTTGACAGGTCACAGTTAAATCATAAAATTATAAATGTGTATTTTGGCAGAGTTGGGCAAATGTGTGAACGAATTAAAATTGGAAGGTGGGACCTGATTGCAGGATGAATACAGCACTCCTGCTGCAATGTGGGGGGTGGGTTGGCAATTCTGTGGGATAAATATCCCAAGACACCATTGGGATATTCATGCCTGTACATAGAGAGGTGTTCTGTAGACTAACAACCAAAAAACAAGACATCTGACAGTCTGGCTGATTAATAGAGGAAGCCCGCATTGATTGGCAGTCCCATCTTCCAAACTTTTGGTGGAAAGGGGACAGGAATCTGATTTTTTAACTTAAAAATTATACTCTATTCATAAAAAAAATCTTTATCTACATATGTAGCCACTAAAGCAATTCAGTTCTTGTACAGTAGAATATGAAGAAACAGACAAACATTGGAGTTTCACTCAACCCAACAAACAAACCCAAATCATGTCTTTCTTGTAAATTTGAGACATCAGCAGGGTCTGATAACTGAATAGATTCCCACTTAATTTTCACAGAAAGACCTCACTGTTCCTTTGGCAGCAGCTGCTCCAAGCTTAATCGAGTTTCTCAGCACATAGTCCTGGACCTTGGCATGTGCTAGTCTGCCCTAGATTGGCTCGGGAATCCATAACCTTGTGACTCAGATGTGAGAGTACTCCCAACTGAACCACAACTGAGATGTGAGCAAGAAAAAGGATTTGTGATGTTAAAGTCTGCAATGGTCTCAAAGGTTGATGCTTAGTTCCTTAAAGATTGGTTGGTTAATGTTCAAGGATTCTACTGAATTTGAATACTTTTATTATTTATTTTACTCCTCGCCTGAGTTAAGTGTTGACTCCATTGCTGAACTGTGCTTTTTCAGGCTCTGATTGCCCAAGTGACCAGTATTCACAAATATCAAAGGCAGCACAGCTGAGTCAGTTTGGTCTTATCCAACATCTGTTCTGCACTTTTGCAAAAGAATATATTATTTAATCATGAGAACCAGGGATTCTCAATGAATTCACTTTACATTACTCTGTGGCATGTAGTCAATTATAAAAACCCCAATGCTGCTTCAAATGAGTTGAGTTACCTCCAGTACAATTAAGAGGGTAAACCATGAGTATCCATGGTTCGGTAAATTGAGAGGCCATGAAGGCCATTTCCAACATCGACATGTGGACAAAAATCTGAAGGAAAGGACAGCTACCAACTGTAAAACATAACCAACTTTCAATCCATTTAAATCAAAAGGGTGAATGTCAGGCAAGTTCTACAATGGCGCATTGTAGGAAAAAAACACCACTTATTTGCATGCAGTAATGCCTCACATATGACAATCAGGTAATTGTCCAGATATATAGCTTTAATGATGTTATCCTAGGGTTAAACATTGGCCAAGACACAAAAGTGTATTGTAACATATAATTCAGACCAAGAATACCTTTGTTCTAAACAGTAAAGAACAATTTCCATATGTAGTGTATTGAAAATGTTTTGTCAAAGCTTTTTGTCTTGCACTCATCTGGACATTTCACCAGAAAATAAATTCATTTCTAACAATGCTCAAGTTCTCTGTTTGACCAAAATTATTATTTATACTCCATATATCATCCCAAAATTTCGAGGTGGCATCATCTTATATCCAATGTGAACCTCCTCTTACAACAAGGTAGTTATAATATTTTGTAGCCTTGGTATATACAGAAGATCCCAACTCGTAAATATCTAAACAAGCCATCCAAACGAAAAAGCCGAGCAGCTGCATTTTCCAAATCTGATTGTTATGGGGTTTTGAATCATAATTTGACAAGTGTGCACAGAGACTTTCAAAAGAATATAAGAAAACATATAATACGAAAACTACACACTCATCCCATCAAACATGCCCATGTGCGGGCCATCTCAAATTTACTTTCCTGAAGACACGACTCAGCCCATTTGATTTTGTGGAAAGTTTCTACAAAGTTTGTCCCCGCTTTCTGTGAAAGGTAAATCAAGCAACACTTAATCAACATGGCATTTCCTGGATTCCATCAGTCTCTGCCTGTCAAAGGCAATCTTGTCCCTGTCAGCATGAACAATGTATTCTGCTGTAACATTTTGGTGTCTCGTAGAAAATCCTTCAATATACCTATGGATTAAATTCAATAATACCAGATTATTGGGTTGAAGGAAGGACAGCCTTGAAACCTAATAAGCTAGAATCTCTGAATAAATTATTAAAATAGACTGTTGTCTACTTAAGACACTCTGTAAACTTTCAACTAGTCCTGTTAGTAAAGATTAAATGTGAATAATTCCAATTTAAAGAAAAGATTCAACAGAAGCCAATTCTCAACCATGTTGTAGAATCCTGCTTCAGGGTGCTTAGAAGGAATGCTGCAGAAAATCTTCTAATTAGTACTTAATGCCTCCCTACTGAACTCTGTCCTATTCAATTGCACATTTTCACCTCCAATGTTAGACGATAACTACCTTCGCATCATATGCCAGAACTCATTAACAGTCCTGTAATGAATTATGTATTCAGTTTAATGACTTGTAAAAGATGTTTAACAGTCACAATTTTGTCTTTAATTGGATAAGCAGTTGATCAAATGGTTCCCTGAGAGTTCGTCAGGAATTATTTGGAATTTTATGAAAAGTCAAGGATCTAAGTGCATTTCACAGCAATGAATATCACTTAAGGAGGTCATGTGCAAACTGACTGAAAGCCCTCTAAGGCCCAATGTGTCTGCATCTCATATGGTTTAGGTTGGTGTTTGTAAAGAAATACCGAGATGGAAAGGAATGGAGACAGCTATAACATACCTGCTAACTGTTATTATGCTTTATTTTTGGCTCCATAAATAATGACATAATTACAAAGCAATAACTTTGTAATTACAATATTAATTCATAGTAATGTGTTTGCTACATTGGCTAGTATTTCATCATGCACCACCCTTTGTTACTGCATATTAAGCTCTGGCAGCTTTATTGCCAAAATTGCAATTGCACATCAATAACTTTGTAATTATGAATCAAGCATGAATGATAATAAATGTATAGCTAGTTTGCTGGGAAATTTTATGCTAGGTTTAGGATTTTGTCTTGGTTGGAATTTATATATATTACAGATGAAGCAGCCGTTTTGCAAATTATTGGTCCACAGATCATTTAATCTATTCAGAAGCTCAACTAAAGCCAAATCAAGGGAAAACACAGGATAAAACCATATCTTACATGCAATTGATGAGATTTTCAAAATGCTTTTCTGTTTCTGGCTGAAACTTAATAGTGGATTATTTATGCTTAGTGAACTGAAAGATCAGTGAAAAAATGCATGTTTGGCTTCTGAATTTTGTATTTGATACAATAATCGTGCTATAGTAATGCCTCAATGGATAGAATGTCATCTCATGAGCTGATTTAATTCCCTGTGTGTACTACTTAATATTAATGGTGACCAGTGGCTGTGTCTACTTTTAAGTGCTCTACTCCTGGAGTTACGCCAAGGGCTTGGAGAGAGTAAAGAGTGATTCGCTAAGAGGGTATTCCTACTCTTGGCTCAATGGTAACACTTCTGCTTGGATCTGGAAGTTTGTATTTGTACATTCTACTCAATCCTGGACACCTAACCCATGACTGGCACTTCAGTGCAGCATTGAGTAGACAACTCTTTAGATGTCAGTGTATAGAATGAGCTGGCTATTCAACTACTTGGGGAAACACAGCTACATCTGATCCTCAAATTACAAGGGGCAGAATTCTCCCATCTCCTGAACAATGTTCGCAATGCTACGTCAGTTGGTAAACTATGGCGAGATCAGAAAAATAGTATTCTAGACTTACAGGGAAAGAAACGTTTAATTTTCCACAATTTTAATGGCGACACATGAATATCATCCATGAGCAGTGAGAGGCGTATTTGCATATATTAATATCTCATCATTGCCTAATCTCTCCTCCTTTTAATGTGGCTTCCTATTTTCCCAGGTAGTGGAAGGAAACTGGATGGCAGAAACTCCCGACTTGAAAGTCTGAGTGGGAAATCTAGCTTGTTGCTTGCTCATTTAAGCTCTCCATCTTGGCCAGACTTCAGCAACATTTCAATGCACACAGTATTTGCAGCAATTGCCTACCTCCTTTCTCTGTGGAGTTTGGCAAAGGACACACACCAGCCTCATCACATCATTACGGGACACCCCTGGCTCACTTTGAATACGGTTCTGCAATTTAATGCTGCACTTGGGAGCTTACAGATGTCTTTCATTGCCATACTGCTACTGGGTCACTTTGTTAGCAGGTACATGCATTGTCTTGTGCACTGGATCTCAGAACTCTAGGCTGGCTCTTTTAGTGCTCAATCACTTGCTGTTTCTTGGGTGCTTCTTACATTTCTGCTTTGTCATGCCTTTTTAAATACTGCTGCCTTATTCAGAACTTGTGGTTTCACCGTATTTCTGACTTCCTTTTCCTTTTACTGCCTTTTAATATGACTATGGTTGTCAGTGGTGATCAGTCATGAGATGAACATGTTGCTGTACAGCACCGTGCAACATCAGTGCCACACCTACAGCCTATGCCAACAGTTTATGCAACAAACAAACAACCCTGTCTTAAATTCAAAACCGAGTAAATCTCATTCAGGTCAAGGAGGACCGAAATCAATCACCCATTGTCAGTCTGGGACACCGTCCAATCTCAGTCCTGGGGCCAGAAATGGTCATTTGGCTGCTGGGGGAGGGCTATAGGGTATGGGCTCCGTATATTACAAAACAGGGAACGGACCATAGTCAGTCCTGCAGGTCTAGATCAGCCAGTCAGGGGATTAATGGTAGGTCATTAAACTGAATACATAATTCATTACAGGACTGTTAATGAGTTCTGGCATATGATGTAAAGGGAGTTATCGTCAAACATTGGAGGTGAAAATGTCCAATTGATTAGGACAGAGTTCAGTGGGGAGCCATTACATACTAATTAGAAGATTTTCTGCAGCATTCTCACTCTGAGTTTGCCTGGGAGGTGGGCCACGGTCACTCCTGGGAATCTATTGTCAAGGTGATTCTCAGGAGCCAGTTCGGTGGTGGATTGGAGGTAGCAAGCTGGGATGCAGAGGGGATAACATCTGAAGGGAAGCAAATTAAAATATATGGTCAGAGATGATAGTATATTGGAGTAAGCAGGTTACTGCAGGGGGAGTGAGGGTCATTGACCATCATCGCAACCCTGGCTTTGAAGGGGATCAGTGCATAATGAGAGTAAGCATGACTAAGCTGTAGGTCATAGAGTCATAGAGATGTACAGCACGGAAACAGATCCTTCAGTCCAACTCGTCCATGCCGACCAGATATCCCAACCTAATCTAGTCCCACCTGCCAGCACTTAGCCCATATCCCTCCAAAACCTTCCTACTCATGTACCCATCCAGATGCTTTTAAATGTTGCAATTGTACCAGCCTCCATCACTTCCTCTGGCAGCTCATTCCACACACCTAGCACCCTCTGCATGCAAAAGTTGCCCCTTAGGTCTCTTTTATATCTTTGCCCTCTCACCCTAAACCTATGCCCTCAAGTTCTGGACTCCCCCACCCCAGGGAAAATACTTTGTCTATTTGTCCTATCCATGCCTCTCATGATTTTATAAACCTATACAAGGTCACCCCTCAGCCTGTGACACTCCAGGGAAAATAGCCCTAGCCTATTAAACCTCTTCCTATAGCTCAAATCCTCCAACCCTGGCAACATCCTTGTAAATCTTTTCTGAACCCTTTCAAGTTTCACAGTATCTTTCTGAGAGGAAGGAGACCAGAATTGCATGCAATATTCCAACAGTGGCCTAATCAATCTCCTATAAAGCCTCCCAACTCCTGTATTCAATACTCTGACCAATAAAGGAAAGCATACCAAATGCCTTCATCACTATCCTATCTACCTGCGACTCCATTTTCAAGGAATTATGAACCCGCATTCCAAGGTCTCTTTGTTTAGCAATACTCCCTAGTTCCTCACCATTAATTGTATAAGTCCTGCTAAGATTTGCTTTCCTAAAATGCAGCATCTCACATTTATCTGAATTAAACACCTTCAGCCACTTCTCATCCCATTGACCCATCTGATCAAGATCCCGTTGTAATCTGAGGTAACCTTTTTCGCTACCCACTACACCTATGGCAGCACGGTGACACAGTGGTTAGCACTGCTGCCTTACAGCACCAGAGACCTGGGTTCAATCCCTACCTCGGGCAACTGTTTGTGTGGAGTTTGCACATTCTCCCCATGTCTGTGTGTGTTTGCTCTGGTTTCCTCCCACAGTCCAAAGATGTGCAGGTTAGGTGAATTGGCCATGCTAAATTGACAGTAATGTTAGGTGTAGGGGAATGGGTCTGGTTGGGTTGCTCTTCAGAGGGTCAGTGAGGACTTGTTGGGCTGAAGGGCCTGTTTCCACACTATAAGTAATCTAATCTAAAAAACCTCCAATTTATCCAAGATGGAGGATGGGAATAATTTCTGGCTTTAACAACTGCTCCTTGTTTGACATATTTAAGGTGTTGGAAGTGATTTCCTTGAATTCCAGGAGCACCAATTACTGTTTTATATGCTGTTACATTGTTTTGGAACTTTGGAGAAAAAAAAGTCAAAACAACAGCATTTTTAAAAGGGAGAGGAACAGACAAAGGAATCACATGGTAAGGTCAGTGCAGGAATGAGACAGAAAAAGAAACTCACATTGCTAACTGACAGCAGTGAACCTGCACAGTTTTACTGCCTTCATTACTGAATTCATGTATCGCTGCACATTGGAGTGCATCTGGGTAAATTAACAAACAGTGAAATTCACAACTGATCTTGGAGGAACCTGTTTGGGAGAGGTCACAGCACAGAAACAAAAACAGGTCTGGTGCTGGGGGATAAAATTGGGAATTGAAAACTCGTACGAAAGATGTAGATGAGACCAGGTGGAAGCTCAGGGCTGTTAGATTTGACAGAGAAAGGGGAACACTAAAGTATTGGCTGTGCCTGTGACTTACTGGGCCAAATGTGATCTGGTATTCTAACATACAGTGTAAATGAAAATAGCTGCTGCCACATATGGAGTGATAGATACATTTTTTTTTTCTGTTTGAGAACATGGGCTTTACTTGTGAATGAAATGAAGCTCTCCAAAGGAAATTGTATTAGTCAGGCACTTCACAGACAGGTTTATTTAGAATTAAAATTAGCTTTATTGTCACATGTATTCACGCGAGTAGAATGAAAACTTTACAAGTTGTCACGTGCAGTGCAAGTCAGGTACAATTGTACCTAGGTATTCACATTTGGTCACATCCACATTCTTAGGAAAAAGTTGGAAAAATTAAGAAATAAAAGAATTCAGAATACCAGTCCATCTAACTCAGTCCACGCTGGCACCTAGCCTCCAGACTGCACTGGGCCTTGTTTCTGTGAACAAAGAATCTGCATTTGCAACACGTGCAGTGTCCAACCATGTCGAATACAAATCAAGGCATAAGAAACTTGGCCATGTCATTACTTATTATAGATTTGACATATAGCCACTGTGCAGCAAAGGTGCAGGAATATTGAGGAGGAACAAGTGCACCAGCCCAGACCAGCAGTAACCTCCAGCAGCTACCACATAGCCTCCACAAGAGGAATTCTCAGCTGAATGTCCCTCTGTATGCTGAAGAGGGACAGGATGCCCAGAGTCTATTACCTTCAGTAGCAGCTGCAGGCTTAGAATGTCCCAGGGCACCATCATAGAACAATGCCAGCTGCTGGAGCAGGACCTGAAGGACAGGGTGGCCATCCCATCTTGCTGGCCACCAAGGTGATGGCTGCACTAATGTTTTTATGAAACTGGCTGCTTCCAAGGGTCCACTGGGTCAAGTGTGAGATTGCTCAATCTCCGCCCCATAAATGTATCAAAGCTGATTTTTAAAAATTCGTTCACAGGATGACTGCGTTGTTGGCTAGGCAGCATTTATTGCTCATCCCCATTTGCCCAGAGGGCAGTTAGGAATCAACCACATTGCTGTGGGTCTGGAGTCACAGTTGGCCAGACCAGGTAAGGATGGCAGTTTCCTTTCCTAAAGTTCATTAGTGAGCCAGATGCTGCAGGTTGACCCACAATGCCCTTAGGGAGGGAATTCTAGGAATCTGACCCAGTGACACTGAAGAAATGGCAATATATTTCCAAGTCAGGATCATGAACAGCTTGGAGGGGAACTTGCAGATGGTGCTGTTCCAATGTATTTGCTGACCTTGTCCTTCAGATGAAAATAGTCATAGGTTTGAAAGATGCTAAGGACTTTTGGTGAATTTCTGTAGTGGACCTTGTAGATAGTACACATTGCTGAAACTGAGCATTGATGCTGGAGTGAATGGATGCTTGTGAATGTGATGCCAATAAGGCGGGCTGCTTTGTCCTGGATGGTATCAAGCTTCTTATGTGTTGTTGGAGCTGCACTCATCCAGACAAGTGGAGAGTATTCCATCACCCTCCTGACTTGTGCCTTGTACAAGGTGGACAGATTCTGGGAAGTCAGAAAGTGAAGTACTCACTGCAGTTTATGACAGGTGACACCCTTTCATTGTGTTTCCCCATGATATGGTTCATACTGCAGAACAGCCCATAGCTGGCTTTCTCCTGCTGCTATAGATTTGCACATGTTGTGTTAAAAGTGCCATGCCATAATGCAGCACACTACATCAATAGGAAGGAGCTGAAAAATGTGTTGCTGGAAAAGCGCAGCAGGTCAGGCAGCATCCAAGGAGCAGGAGAATCGACGTTTCGGGCATAAGCCCTTCTTCAGTATAATAGGTAGGGAGGAGGGACTTGGGGGAGGGGCGTTGGGAATGCGATAGGTGGAAGGAGGTTAAGGTGAGGGTGATAGGCCGGAGAGGGGGTGGGGGCGGAGAGGTCGGGAAGAAGATTGCAGGTCAAGAAGGCGGTGCTGAGTCCGAGGGTTGGGACTGAGATAAGGTGGGGGGAGGGGAAATGAGGAAACTGGAGAAATCTGCATTCATCCCGTGTGGTTGGAGGGTTCCTAGACAGAAGATGAGGCACTCTTCCTCCAGGCGCCGTGTTGCCATGGTCTGGCGATGGAGAAGGCCAAGGACCTGCATGACCTTGGCTGAGTGGGAGGGGGAGTTAAAGTGTTCAGCCACGGGGCAGTTGGGTTAGTTGGTGTGGGTGTCCCAGAGGTGTTCTTTGAAATGTTCTGCAAGTAGGCCTGTCTCCCCAATGTAGAGGAGGCCACATCGGGTGCAGTGGATATAGTAAATGATGTGTGTGGAGGTGCAGGTGAATTTATGACAGATATGGAAGGATCCCTTGGGACCTTGGAGGGAAGTGAGGGGGGAGGTGTGGGTGCAAGTTTTGCATTTCTTGCGGGTGCAGGGGAAGGTGCCGGGAGTGGAGGTTGGGTTGGTGGGGGGTGTGGACCTGACGAGGGAGTAGCGGAGGGAGTGGTCTTTCCGGAATGCTGCTAGGGGAGGGGAGGGGAATATATCCTTGGTGGTGGGGTCTGTTTGGAGGTGGCGGAAATGACGAAGGATGATACGATGTATCTGGAGGTTGGTGGGGTGGTAGGTGAGGACCAGTGTGGTTCTGTCCTGGTGGCAATTGGAGGGGCGGGGTTCAAGGGCGGATAAGTGGGAAGTGGAGGAAATGCGGTGGAGAGCATCATCAACCACGTCTGAGGGGAAATTGCGGTCTTTGAAGAAGGAGGCCATCTGGGTTGTTCGGTATTGGAACTGATCCTCCTGGGAGGAGGTCCTCCGCCCTTGAACCTCAGAGTAGGTCAGAGGCTAGAAATACTGCAGTGAGTAAATCACTTCCTGACTGCCCAAAGTGCATTAGATTAGATTAGATTCCCTACAGTGTGGAAACAGGCCATTTGGTCCAACCAGTCCACACTGACCCTTTGAAGAGTAACCCACCCAGACCCATTTCCCTCTGACTAATGCATGGAACACTATGGACAATTTAGCATGGCCAATTCACCTGACTTGCACATCTTTGGATTGTGGGCGGAAACTGGAGCAGCCGGAGGAAACCCACGCAGACATGGGGAGAATGTGCAAACTCCACACACAGTCGCCCGAGGCTGGAATCGAACCTGGTGCTGTAAGGCAGCAGTGCTAACCACTGAGCCACAGTGCTGCCCAATTACCTCAGACTTTTCTGGTTGTACTGTATTCCATTTGCAACTGCTCTGCCCACCTGTCCAGTCCATTGATATCCTTCTGCAATTTACAGCTGTGCTCTTCACTGTTTATCATTCTACCAATTTTCATTTCATCCACAAATATCTTGATCATGTTCCCTTTATTTAAGTCCAATTTATTAATATTAACCACAAGAGTAAGGTTCCCAATAGCAAGCACTGCAGAACCCTAATAGGAACAGACTTTCAGTCACAGAAGCATTCTCTGACCATCACCCTCTTTTACTGTCTTTCTTTTGAATCCAATGTGTCACTTTACCTGGGATCACATGGGTTTTTACTGTCTTGACTAGTCTACCCTTAGCCTCACCAAAGTCCATGTATAGCACATCAAATGCTTTACTTTCACCAACACTACTTGTTACCCCCTGAAAGAAATTCTATCAAGCACAACCTTCCTTTAGCAAATTCATGCTGACAATCCCTGATTAATATGTGTCACTCCAAGTGCTGATATATTCAGCTCTTCAGAATTCTTTCTAACAAATTCCCCACCACTGGCTGTGTCTATAATTTGTTCGGTATATCATTTCCCCCTTTTGTTTATTAGTGGGACAATATTAGCAGTCCTTCAGTCCTCTGGTACCTCACTTGTGGCTGGAGAGGATTTGAAATTTACTGCAAGGTTTCCTGACATCTCTTCCCTTGCCCCACTGAGCAGTCTGAGGTACATCTCATTCAGGCCTGTGAATTTATCCACTTCCAAGGCTCCAAAACGTACCAGTACCTCCTTGCTCTATGTTAATTTCTGCTAATGTTTTGTATCCTCCACCCTAACGTCCATGTCTGTGTTCTATTTTTCCAAATTGTAGAGCGATGCAATGTATTTATTGAGGGCTTTCCCTTGTCTTACAGGTTTGCATAGATTACTTCAAAGGCCCCTAATAGACCCAACTCTTCCCCTATTCTCTTGCTCTTTGTCTACTTTTCAAAAGCTGTGTTGTATAAAATAAGTGCATCATCTTATTAAGACTCAATAGTGTTTCTGTTCTGTTACTGTTAAATGTGCAAGCTCTTAGACTCAGCACTCTATCTCAGCCACAAACCATCAGTGGTTGGTTCTGCAACATACCAGACCAGTCAGTTTCATCAAAATAATTCATACTAGATTCCCATAGTGCTCAGAGGGAAAGATATAGCTGTTTGATAAATACATGTCTGAGCCTAAGCTCTGGTTTGTACTTGTGACTTGGATGTGCAATTGGAACATTATATTTTAATGTGAAGTGCCGTTTGTTATGGAAGAGATCCAAAAACCTGAAACGCTTTTCAAAAAGGCTTATGAACTTCAGACTTCTGTACAATGGGAAATGTGAGCAGATAAAACAAAATAAACCAGGAGAACCAGACTCACAGAATAGAAATAGTTCCCCAAATACCAAGTTTTTTTTGTCTGCATAACACTGTTGAGATTCAACAGCAGTGCAGCTACATGCCATTTTGAATCATTTCCACTATATATGAGGGAGAACATGAATAAAAGGAAACTGGAACAGGTCATTCCATGTAAAATGAACAAAGTAGTATTGAATTTGTTACATTTATTACAGCATTCTGAACCAAGAGCTGTGAACTTGCAAATAATTCATTTTAATATCCCAGGCCCCACTGCTATAAAATCTGCATGAGTCTTGCATCATCAGAGTGTTAATCTTTTGGAATCTGGAGCACCTGACAAACTTCTACAAATGCTGCGGCTGAAATATTTCTAACCCTCCCACCCAGTGAAAAACGAAAATAAGTTTTACCTTAAAGCATTGACCGACACTCCAGTTTAAACAATTGTTCAATGTACTTGGGAGTTTCAGTTACTAACCCCAGAATTAATGGGGCTAATATACACACCTACAAACAAGGAAAAAGACCTTGCAAACCTGCTCTGCCATTCAATGAGATCATGGCTGATCTCATTTTAACCTGATCTCTAGACTCCTACATACCTCTGATAATCATAGAATCCCTATGGTGTGGAAATGAGCCATTTGGCCCAACAAGTCCAAAGACTATCCTACCATGACCCATTCCCCTACCCTACATTTCCCCTAACTAATGCACCTCACCTACACATCCCTGAACACTATGGGAAATTTAGCATGGGCCAATTCACCTAACCTCCATATCTTTGGACTGTGGGAGGAAACTGGAGTACTCAGGAAAAACCCACACAGACACGGAGGAGAATGTGCAAACTCCACAGCGACAATCACCCAAGGCTGGAATTGAACCCGGATTCCTGGCGTTGTGAGGCAGCGGTGCTAAAAACTGAACCACTGTGCTGCCTGATCTTACATCCTCTTGGTAATCAAGAAGCTATTCACCTCTGCCTTAAAGGTATTTAAAGATTTTGCATCCACTGCCTTTAAAGGGAGGGAATTTCAAAGACTCTCAATCCTCTGAGAGGCTCTTTGCCTACTAAAAGACTGTTTGTTTGTTTTGGAGGTACACTTTAACACCTATAGGGATCCAGTCACAGTACCAGCTTATTTTAAAAATCCAGCAATAATTCTGTGTACAATAACTGTACACCCATCAAAATATCTAAGAAGAACTGAACTCCAGTTTAGTTATTGCCACCACAAAAACACTTTTGAAAACATTGCTTTTAAGAATACTGTTTTATCCATCCAAATATTATTCTGTACTCAAGTGAACACTGCATAATATGGTTTTGTTTGTGAATACAGTACTGTGTATATGTAATTATAATAATCTGTGTGTATATGAATATTATATAGTGCTGTGCCAATATAACACTGTGCCGGGAGTATAAGTGATTATAAAGCTGCTCTTTTTACAGATGTATCATCATTAGCTCATAAGCCTTCATGCTACTTTAACCTTGTTCTTGACTCTTGTTCTATCAACGATGCCTCAGAACACAACATTCATCCATTTACATTTGAGAAATTAGATAAAAGTTTTGAATTGATACATATAAGGATAATTGATGAGAATATTTTACTCCACCATCTACTACTTTTCCAGTTCCTTTAGCCTGCAGTATTTCAAAGGTATCCCCATTGTCACATCCCTATTCACTCTCCACACATCTTCATCTAAAGCATTTTTCGCTGCACTGAATTTTCAGAACTGATATTTTTTTCAATCACTTGGTGATAAGCACACTGTGAAAGCTGAGTAGATCTTTGACTGACACTGTAAATGGCGCATTGCTAGTCACCCTGTCAATCAATCTGCTCGCAAATCTGCTTTATTAATTCTGAAATAGAGCACTCTTTGTACATTTCTTTAGCTGCCAGCCTTCAGGGAATGTCAATGATTCTCCCTGATGTGCTGCTGCATGCCTTCACCCTACAAGTCTGTACATTTATCATAGATGCACAGAAAAAAGAGATGGTAGATACGCCAGAAGAATAGAAAAAATAATTTTCAAAGAAGTTTTTACGATATAGCTTTTCTGTTCGGCAAGAAGCCATGAACACTGCAATTTCATAAGATCCTGATGTTCTCTTAGCTTGCTGCTTGGGTAATTGCAAGGATTCATTAAGGAAAAACTACATTCTCTTTTGCACTTGTTATCACAGTCAGAAATGCAAACAAAACCTGTAAGTCTTTTTGGGGGCATATACAAATGTGACGGTAATGACTCATAGGTTCCATCTTCCATTGTTATCTCGGTTCTACTTAGTCACCTTATTCCTCGCTGTGGCTGTCAAGGTTGCTGGGTGTTCAATGAAGAGTGAAAGTAAATTGATACAGCCCAGCAGATACATTGCAAAGCTTTATCAAGCCTTATTCCTCACTTGATTTCTATGTTTTGTTTATCTTTACATTACCAGTTGCCTAACCATTCACCTTTGAGTTTGTTGCTGGAAAGGAACAGGTTTTATTGAGAATTTCCTCCAACTTTGATTTTATTTTTGGAAAGAATAAGATGAATAAGGCAAACAATACTGGAGGGATATTCTGTTGACTATGTTCATCAGAACATTTCACATCATCATAATGCACCTACTTCCATTGTTCCTAGGAGTGTTACTGGTGGAGCCATTGATATAAAAGGAGTTATGTACTCCAACATAGCCTTAAGCTCACCTCCATTGTAGACAACTTACTGACTAGGAAATGATAGTCACGATTTTCAGGGTCACTTAATGTTATAGAACCATTCGAAGCTGCCACTGTTCATTAAAACATTAGCTAGTTTACTATACAATGATGCTAAAGCAAGTGATTTCATTTAATCCACTTGCTAAACAGAAGCAACGCAATAAGGTTTTAAGCAGTAGTAGACTCCTTGTAGTCTCAGGAATCATTGCAGTTATCTACATAAATATGGTTCTCTCATTGAGCACATCTCAGACCTGAACAGGAAAGTATCCCACTGTCTGAGCAATTCACTGGACCTGACCAGATCTCTTTGGGAAGGTCAGTGTAACCCAAAAATGCTTTCATCCTGCCTTTAGTGCACCACAGGAATACATTAAAGTTGGAATCTGATAAAACTGGTTGGGTATATGTCCCACAATTGATCTTTCAAAGACATTTAAAATGAAAAGAAAAACTGCAATTATATAGCAGCTTTCATAACTCCAAGATGTCTGAAACACTTCACAGATAATGGTGTGTAGTCACTTTTGTAATGTAGAAAATACAAGCAACCAATTTACACAGCAAGATTCCATAAACTGCAGTGTGATAATGACCAGATAATCTATTTTTGTAAACTAAATCAAAATCCTGCAGAAATCAGAAAGCTGAAATAAAAACAAGAAATGTTAGAGAAATTCAGCAAATCGAGCAGCATCTATTCATAAAGGGACTGAGTTAATATTCTGCAGAACTGAAAGAAGCTGGAAAATGGCAATTTTTATGCTGTTGACTGAAAAGGAGATGTGGCAACCTCACCATTTGATCTACTTGCCCCTACGCAAACAGCATAAACAATGAGAATTATCCAGTCCCTTTCAGTTCTGAAGAAGATTCAAGCTCTCCTGTCTTGCTGATGTTTATCTGAGGTCCAGTTATTGACCAGTGTACCTAGGAGAGCTTTTGCCTAGTTTTCTTTGATAAAGTGCCCTGAGAGCTTTTATATCTGTTCAGAGGGCAAACATGTTTATTGTCTCACCTAAAACAGAGAACGTATGGCACTCCCTTAGTGCCACACTTAATTATGAGCCTTGATTTCTGTGTTTCTAGACTAGGACCTGAACTCAAAACTTTTACATCATAAGGAAGAACTCAATGGAACCACTTGAACATAGAGTTGAATGAAGACTTTTCAGCTATCTGCCCATAGGTACTATTAGGCCTAGATTTTAAGCTGCTGTCAATATTTAAATCCTTCATGTGGATCTGGCTAAGGAAATCAAGGTGGGGTTAGCATTCATAATTTTGGGCAGTAGAAGACTTATTTAACTCATCTTAAGCTCGCCCAACTGTTTCGAACTCAAAACATATTTCTGCCAGTGATTGTGCCCCTGCAGGAAATATAGATTGAAGAGTCCCAGTTTTTTCAGGAGGATATAAACATATATCGATCCAAAGGCATTTTGAATGATGTTATATTAATAGTTGACCCTGGCCATTTGATTAGTCTTCACTCCTAAAGCTGTAGCTCTGGAAGGAATATCGAACAAGCAAGAGATAAACTGACTTTCAAATAATACCAATGTTACAAGATCAGTGAACTCAAGCAAACAACATACACAGGGAAAGTGAGGACTGCAGATGCTGGAGACCAGAGGTGAAAAGTGTGGTGCTGGAAAAACACAGCAGGCCAGGCATTATCTGAGGAGCAGGAGAATCAACGTTTTGGGCATAAGCCTGAAGAAGGGCTTATGCCCGAAATGTCGATTCTCCTGCTCCTCGGATGCTGCCTGACCTGCTGCACTTTTCCAGAACCACACTTTTCAAACAAGATACATATCAAAATTCAAAGTTGTATTAAATCCTTAGCTAGTGGTGAATGCGACTCATCCAGTAGTCTTCTCATAATGTTAAATTAGACCTGACCTAATGAACAAGGTTCCTTGGAGACCACGAGAGAGACAGAGTATTAGTGGTGCATTTAACTTGAGGATTGCCACGCCTAAGATGAGGATGAAAAGGTGGGAGCTTCATGGTTAGGAATTGAACCTACAGGTGGCAGTGCTCATGATTATAAACCAACTATCCAGACAACTTGATCCAACTGACCAGGCCAAGCTTCTCCAGCAAATTCCATTTTAGTTTCAGATTTACAGCATCCGCAATTCTTTATCTTATTGTTACATAGGGTCATTGAGATGTACAGCATGGAAACAGACCCTTTGGTCCAACTTGTCCATGCCAAGCAGATATCCCACCAATCTACTCCCACCTGCCAGCACCCGGCCATTTCCCTCCAAACCCTTCCTACTCATATACCCATCCAGATGCCTTTTAAATGTTACAATTGTACCAGCCTCCACCACTTCCTCTGGCAGTCTATTCCATACATGCACCGCACTCTGTGTGGAAAGGTTGCCCCTTAGGTCTCTTTTATATCTTTCCCCTCTCACCCTAAACCTATGCCCTTGAGTTCTGGACTCTCCCACCCCAGGGAAAAGACTTTGCCTATTTATCCTATCCATGCCTCTCATTATTTTATAAACCTCTATAAGGTCACCCCTCAGCCTCTGACACTCCAGGGAAAACAGCCCTAGCCTATTCAAACTCTCCTGAGAGCTCATATCCTCCAACCCTGGCAACATCCTTGTAAATCTTTTCTGAACCCTTTCAAGTTTCACAACATCCTTCTGATAAGAAGGAGACCAGAATTGCACTCAGTGTTCCAACAGTGGCCTAACCAATGTCCTGTACACCTGCAACATGTCTGCCCAACCACTGTACTCAATACTCTAACCAATAAAGGAAAGCATACCAAACACCTTCTTCTCTATCCTATCTGCCTGCGACTTCACTTTCAAGGAGTTGTGAACCTGCAATCCAAGGTCTCTTTGATCAGCAACACTCCCTAGAAATTTGCCATTAAGTGCGTAAGTCCTGCTAAGATTTACTTTCCTAAAATGCAGCACCTCGCATTTATCTAAATTAAACTCCATCTGCCACTCCTTATCCCATTGGCCCATCTGATCAAGATCCTGTTGTAATCTGAAGTAACCTTCTTCGCTATCCATGACACCTTCAATTTTGGTGTCACCTGCAAACTTAATAACTTTACCTCTCATGTTCACATCCGACTCATTTAGAAAAATGACAAAAAGTAGTGGACCCAGCACCGATCTTTGTGGCACAACACTGGTCACAGGCCTCCAGTCTGAAAAACAACCCTCCACCACCAGCCTCTGTCTTCTACCTTTGAGCCAGATCTGTATCCAATTGGCTAGTTCAACCTGTATTCCATACGATCTAACCTTGCTAACCAGTCTCCCATGGGGAACCTTGTTGAATGCCTTACTGAAGTCCATATAGATCACATCTACCACTCTGCCCTCATCAATCCTCTTTGTTACTTCTTCAAAAACTCAATCAAGTTTGTGAGACACGATTTCCTACACAGGAAGAAGGGCTGATGCCCGAAACGTCGATTCTCCTGTTCCTTGGATGCTGCCTGACCTGCTGTGCTTTTCCAGCAACACATTTTCAGCTTTGATTTCCTACACACACAATTGACTATCCCTAATCAGTGCTTGACTTTCCAAATACATGTACATCCTGTCCCTCAGGATTCCCTCCAACAACTTGCCTACCACCAACATCAGGCTCACCAGTCTATAGTTATTTGGCTTGTCCTTACCACCTTTCCTAACAAGTGGCACCACATTTGCCAACCTCCAATCTTCCGGCACCCCACCTGAGATTATTGATGGTACAATATCTCGGTAAGTGGCCCAGCAATCACTTCCCTAGCTTCCCACAGAGTTCTAGGGTACACCTGATCAGGTCCTGGGGATTTATTCACTTTTATGCATTTCAAGATATCCAGCACTTCTTCCTCAATGATATGGCCATTTTTCAAGATGCCACCATCTAATTCCCTACCCTCTATATCTTCCATGTCCCTTTCCACAGTAAAACGTGATGTAAAATACTCATTTAGTATCTCCCCCATTTTCTGTGGCTCCTCACAAAGACCGCCTTGCTGATCTTTGAGGGGGTCTATTATCTCCCTAGTTACCAATTTGTTCTTAATGTATTTGTCAAAACCCTTTGGATTCTCCTTAACTCTATTTGCCAAAGCTATCTCATGTTCCCTTTTTGGTCTCCAGATTTCCTCTTAAGTACACTTTACACTTTTCTAAGGATTCACTTGATCTATCTTGTCTGTACCTGACATATGCTTCCTCTATTTCTTAACCAAACCCTCAATTTCTTTAGTCATCCAGCATTCCCTATACCTACCAGCCTTCCCTTTCACCCTGACAGGAATATACTTTCTCTGGACTCTCATTATCTCATTTCTGAAGGCTTCCCATTTTCCAGCCAGCCCTTTACCTGTGAACATCTGTCCCCAATCAGCTTTTGAAAGTTCTTACCTAATACCTTCAAAGTTGGCCTTTCTCCAATTTAGAACTTCAACTTTTAGATCTGGTCTATCCTTTTCCATCACTATTTTAAACTAATAGAATTATAGTCGTTGGCCCCAAAGTGCTCTCTCAATGACACCTCAGTCACCTGCCCTGCCTTATTTCCTAAGAGTAGGTCAAGTTTTGCACCTTCTATAGCAGGTACATTCACATACTGAATCAGAAAATTTTCTTGTACACCCTATTATTCTTACAGATAACTGAGATCTCCCAACAAGTTTGTTTCTCAATTTCCCTCTGACTATCAGGGGGTCTATAATACAATCCCAATAAGGTGATCATCCCTTTCTTACTTCTCAGTTCCACTCAAGTATCTTTCCTGGATGTGGTTCCGGGAATATCCTCCCTCAGTATGGCTGTAATGCTATCCCTTATCAAAAACGCACTCCCCTTCCTCTCTTACCTCCCTTTCTGTCCTTTCTGTAGCATTTGTATCCTGGAACATTAAGCTGCCAATCCTGTCCATCCCTGAGCCATGTTTCTGTAATTGCTATGATATCCCAGTCCCATATTCCTAACCATGCTCTGAGTTCATCTGCCTGCCCTGTTGGGCCCCTTGCATTGAAATAAACGCAGTTTGATTTACCAGTCCTACCTTGTTCTCTGTTTTGTCCCTGCCTGCCCTGACTGTTTGACTTGCTTGTTTTCTCAACTGTACCAGTCTCAGATTGATCTTTTTTCTCACTATCTCCCTGGGCCCCACCCCAGCCTAACTGGTTTTAATCCTCTCGAGCAGCTCTAGCAAATCTCTCTGCCAGTACATTAGTCCCCCCCCCCCCCCCCCCCCCAATTTAGGTGCAATCCATCCTTCTTGTACAGGTCACTTGTGCCCCAGAAGAGATTGCAATGATCCAAAAATGTGAATCCTTCTCCCATACACTAGCTCCTCAGCCAGGCATTTATCTGCTCTATCCAGTAGCTCATAGCACTCGGAGTAATCCAGATATTACTACTGTCAAGGACCTTTTTAAATTCCCGCCTAACTCTATGTATTCTCCCTTCAGAATCTCAACTACTTCCTTTCTATGTCATGGGTTCCAATGTATACAATAACCTCCTGCTGGGCCCTCTTCCCCCTTGAGAACATTCTACACCCTCTCTGAGACATCCTTGATCCTGGCACCAGGGAAGCAACATACCATTCTGATTTTTGCTGCTGGCCACAGGAACATTTGTCCATGCTTCTGATTAGATAGTCCCCTGTCACAATCCAAGTACCACTTTGTAGTCTACATTTGGAACTCCCAGCCAGTCAGTGTTCGGGAGTGCTACAGCCCAGACTGGATTTGGATCAGTTTCTACACAACCATTTGGCAGCACCTCTGCAGCTTTCTCATTTGGTACAACCACTACTTCCACTGCTGCTCCAATGTTCAATGCTACGAAGAGTTTGAGTGGTGGTACAACTGGGTCGATCTTTGGCTCTTCACTTATGGTTGGCTTTGGTTCATCGAAACAGGCAGCTGTAACAACTTGCGGTTTCACTCTTGCTGCGTCAAATCCAAATATAGCTGCAGCTGGCTTCTTTGGTTCAGGTCAGAGTGGATTTTGTTCTTCAAACCCTTCCGTCCCATTTGCCACTTCCACTTCGACGGCGTCATCTCAAAATATGTTTGGTTCAGCATTGGCTAACCAGGCCCAGCAGATCCAGAGCACTCCACAGTTCAACTTTGGAGCCACAAACACAGTTGAGAACAAACCTGTTTTTGGAGGGTTCAACTTTGGAACTACCACTTTGAACTTTGGGGCTGGGACAGCTGTATCTGGATTTGGGCAAAGTACTCCGAGTTGCAACTTTTCTTTTGGGACCACTGGTGCTCCAGCAACAACCTTTGGGAGTCCAGGAGCAGGTGCAGCAGCAGCATCGGCATTTGCAGGAATGCCCACCTTTTCTATCGGAGCTGGATCTCGACCTACTGGAACCAGACAGAGATTACAGGTGAGATGTCAGCACGTACGGAAGCGATAGACATTGGGAATTTGAATGGCACATATGAACATTGTGTTGACTACTCTGGAAACCATTACCACTTTTTACTTTTGTACCCTAAACAACGCTGGTCGTGGATGTGCAGGCAACTGACCTCGAATGCTGAGAATATATACTTGAGAAAATTAGTTTAAATTTCGTTTTTCTTTTCCATCTCTGGGCTTGAACTGTTAACAAATGGCTTGTGGCTGCTGAAAACTATTTCTCTGCACCAGTACAGGAAACCTTGTTGGACTGCAGTGTGAAGTCTTCATCGTCTTAAGTTTGTACATCTTTATTAAACTGACCACTGCAGAGTGGTGATCTTAGTTTGGTTCAGGGTACAGCAGTAATGGATGACTCAGTAAACAACAGACATAGCTTTACTTGAAATGTTCTACTTTAATGGTTGCTGTAAAATGCAATTTGCAGGCCTTTCTGGACTGACCCTTTTTTTTGTACAAATTGCTGCACTTGAAAACATTGTTTAAAATTACATTTCTTAAGGGCACAAATCCCAGTAATATCACCACTATCTGTGGTGCTTTCTGTCTAAACCTGAACTGGACGCTATTGTTAAATCTTTTTCTTTTGTCTTCCTTCTCATTTCCTTGAAATCTTCGTTAATTTTGGTTTACACCTGAGAAGAATTCTAAACCTGACTGAAACTTTGGAAAAGAAATTGTTGTGCCTGTTGAGTCACTTCTCCAATATTTTGCTTTGTTGCCTGACTGTCCTTTAATTTTCCTCCTGCGAGTAGCTTCCTTTTTAAATCTGTTGGGCGGCACAGTGGTTAGCACTGCTGCCTCACAGCGCCAGAGACCCGGGTTCAATTCCCGCCTCAGGCGACAGACTGTGTGGAGTTTGTACATCCTCCCCATGTCTGCGTGGGTTTCTTCCAGTTTCCTCCCAAAGATGTGCAGGTTAGGTGAATTGGCCATGCTAAATTGCCCGTAATGTTGGGCGAAGGGGTAAATGTAGGGGGGTGGGTTGCGCTTCGGAGGGTCGGTGTGGACTTGTTGGGCCGAAGGGCCTGTTTCCACACTGTACGTAATCTATTCGATCTGTTGGAACCTGATGTAGCCCTCATTGCTTTAGAGCCAGTCTCAATATTAGAAAGTTGGCTGTTCGCGCTACACTCCACTGAGAATCCATCACCCCCTACATTTTCCAAAGCAGCATACTTGTTTGAAATAGGGATAGCCACAGAAAACTCCTACACTACCTGCCTACCTCTCTTACCTTTCCTCAAGTTAACCCATCTATGTGACTGTATCTGCGACTTTTCTCCCGTTACATCTTTGACCTCCTCTGTTTTCTCCACTGGCTGCTAATGTGTCACTATTCATAGTCACCAGCTAATTTCTAGCCATCTGGCCAACATGTGAACTAAGATAATGGACATCAGCAGACATTTTGATTATAATGTTTTGTGTGTAATAATTGACCCTCCTCTTGCCTGAGCCAAACTTCATGTACCCATGCATTTTGATAAGGAATTACTGAGAGTGATCAAAAGCAGATTAGATTAGATTACATTAGATTACAGATTAGATTACATTACAGTGTGGAAACAGGCCCTTCGGCCCAACAAGTCCACACCGCCCCGCCAAAGCGCAACCCACCCATACCCCTACATCTACCCCTTACCTAATACTACGGGCAATTTATCATGGCCAATTCACCTGACCTGCACATCTTTGGACAGTGGGAGGAAACCGGAGCACCCGGAGGAAACCCACGCAGACACTGGGAGAATGTGAAAACTCCACACAGTCAGTTGCCTGAGGCGGGAATTGAACCCAGGTCTCTGGCGCTGTGAGGCAGCAGTGCTAACCAGTGCAGAAAATGTAACATTGTTTTCCTTTTGAGTTCAGTGGTCCCACAGTCAACTATTCCATCCAATACCTTCTCTGCAGCTGTCAGACAATTCAGCAAGGTCAGAAAGTGAACCGTGGATTGATATATTTTTCAATTTGCTTGTGTGAACTTCAAAGTGCATAAATACAAACCAGAGCAGACACCTTTTACCAGACTCTAACACAAAAGAATTTCTGAGTTTGGCAACAGACACTTAAGGAGGGATAAAACTTGGCAAAGATGCTGAAAGGAAGAACAAATCTAAATGTCCTCTGACAACTTTTTAAATTATTTGCTGCAAGAATAGCAAACAGAAGAAATTAATTGATTTCAAAATAAGAACCCAAAAGAAAACATGTTGTTGACTAAGAGGTTAAACATTTGGGACCAAAAAATGATTACAGTTGTAAGGATTGATCACAATCATGTAACAATTTTCTTTCATTTTCACCACAAAAGGACATTTCTGGTGTCTGTGGGATTTACCAATATATGTTTTAGGCTGGGTAATATTTGATTTCTGACTGATTGGTAAATCAGAAGTCCAGGGAAGAAGATTTATCATCAAAGTTGTCAGAGTTTTTTTTGAATGTACAATGTTCTGGGATATTGAATTCTTTACATAAACAATGATGGATACAGAAGTTGTTCTTGCTTTTAAAAAGGGGATAAATACTTTTGGAAAAGATTTAAAAGACTGTAAGATGAAATGGATCACTCTTCCAGAAAGTTCATATGTCCCCTAAGGGCTAAATAGCCTCGCTTTATGCTGTAAAATTCTGTTATTTGAATACTTATCATCAGCTGTCTCTCAATTTGAGGATGGTGTCCACTCAGAATTATAGGTTTCTGCCATGGGTCTTCCTGTGACTGAACAGGACAATTCTTGATCAGCGTATGTTTGAGCCCATGGGACAGGTGGTCCTAGCATGTAGTGGGATTCAGAGTACAGGATATGCTTACTTTCCTTTCCTCCACTACTGCAGCTCTGCCTCATCATTGAGAAGTTGAAACTCAAAGCATGATGCAGCTTGACAAGTTGTTCCTAGTCTAAACAATTAGTAACGTTTTCCTCACAGCCATTAAGCTTAATGCCATTGCACTTCAAAGAGAGCCTCAGAGTCCTTTTCCTTGCCCTTTTCTGAACATCAGCCATTTGAGAATTGAGAGAACAGGATCTGGCCAGAATGATTCAATCACTGATTAGCACATCACTGACTCATAAGGATGTTGCATTGCTCAAGTTTAAGTAGCCAAAGATAATGTTGGTGATTGATTTAACTGCTGCTTTGGTGCTTAATTCTCTGGGGGTTCCAGTAAAAAGGACTAACTTAAGAAGCAACCACCATCTAATTTACTTAAAAGGATTTCTTTCATGGTGAAAGTAATGGCTAGCCGTCATGTAACTCTGCCCTGTTTTGATTACTGAGGTGCAAAGAAGTCTAATTTCTCCAATTAAAGTTAATGCAGGACAAGATATCTTCCATTCTAAAGGTGATGCTGTGAAATTCCTTCTCATTTTAAGTCTGTCCTTCGCTGGTTCGTCGTTTAAAGCAGACCTTTGAATATGTGTCCACAACTATTGAAAAATGGTTTTGAGTGGGGTCTCAGTAAAAGGAAGCAGCATAGGTTGTGGAAGTCAAATCAAGCAGATTAGGAAGGGATTTTAAAGTGTTATTAAATGATTTGATCAACAGAAAATTAGTGATTAACTATATCACAGGGAGCCTTGGACAGAAAGAATGCAAAACACTTGAAGGTCTCTGTCCACGCTGCAGGAGTAAGCTGTGCTTACATATGAAATAACGTGCTCCCTGCAGGAATTTGGTTTCATGGATAACAACCAGGCAACACTTTGATCAAAGTTGCTTTTAAGTTAAATTTATTCTGAGATGACATATATGGAGTAGCTAGAAGCTGGAAGGTATGCATGCTGTGCTATAAGTGGTGGCATTGTGTCAGTTACATCATACATGAATTAAAATGAAAAAAAAATTGTAAAGTCCTGTCATGTGGAAAGATGGTCAAAATAAGTGAAGAGGAAAGAGATAACTGAATAGGATAATGACGCATTAAATATGATTATTCTGATAGACCTCCGTCTTGCACATCTTACTATATATAGTAATTTGCCTGTCTCAGGTCAAATTTTGGAATGGAGGGAAATCATTGAATCCTTCAACTCTCTTTGATGTTGGGCCTGGCACATGCTTATTAAATGCATAGCTGTCTGAATTCACATGATAATTTCTAGTCCAAATGACACCATAAAAGTTGGAAAATGCAGTGTGCCAATATGCAATTTTGAGTGATGGAGGATAAATGCGGGCATTAAGGATTAGTGGCCAGGGTCTCTACTAGCAAGTTTGAAAATCTTTCTCATTGTAAAAAGGGAAATCGCAATTAAGTGGTCAACCAGTATGGATTTAGCACTAGTTCGATTCCTGACAATGCTTGGTGTAGTGATTATTGATTCTTTGACGAGTGAACCTGCCCCAGAAACCAAGTTGGATGAGATTTATCTTGACTGGCCTTCAGAAAGGAAAATGTTAACGTGAAGCTGAATGAATAGCAGAATCCGAGGTTTCATCAGAAAACTAAATTTAATACAACAGAGTTAGATTTGATAGCTGGAAAATGCACATGGGGATTATGAAACAAGATTACCCCATGCTTGTTAATAACAATGCAGGTAGCATGTGAACTATATGATGTCTGGCTGTGTTAGTGATTTCAGAATCCACCAGCTTCTGACTGTGGTGTTGTTTAGCTGTAAACCTCAGCAAGCACAATACTGTTACTGGCTAACACCAGGTAACAGAGAGCTACGTAATATCCGGAGCAGGTTCTGAAGTCCATGGAGGAACTGAAGCTGACTGGGGAATATTCGAAGAATGACATAATATGGGAGAATGCATGTTCAAATGTTTTTGGACACTGTTCTGGAGACCTTAATAGGAGAGGCAGAAGTGAAGAGAGTTGTCTTATATCTGTAAGAGGCCAGTAAGCTCCCCAGGCCCAGGTTCAGAAGGCAGTGAGAATAAATACTGATGGGACCCAAAGCCAGGGATCAAATGTTACGAACCTCTAATTGTGTTTGGAAGCTTTAATTGCGTCACAAACATTTCAATGGTCTCATGTGTAGCCAAGATCAGTGCATCTTCAAATGTTATATTCCAGCAACTATAACATTAACCTCAAGCACTGTTCAGGGCACCACAAGTCATCAGCCAGTTATCAGCAATCTCCATCAGTTAAGGCTCATACCTAACATTCATGAGCCTCACTTCACTCTCAAACACTTAGCATTGCCTCAAGCCTCACACGCATATCACACAGCCTACACATGCTACCAGCTATTTGAACCTGCCCATGCACTACGGTCCACAAATGAATGTCTGTGCAACAAAGGAACAAGAAGACAAGTATGATGAATATGTATCATCATTCTGTTTTAACATTGCAGCCACCAGTTCTGTTACTGACACTGTAATAAATTAAAGGACAGCATGCCAGTGAGGTTTCAATGTGAATAGATACTGGTCATGAATAACCCATAGCCTCGCTAGGAGGCAAGTGCTATATAGGTGCCTGCTTCACCACACACCATGACATCACACTTACCGTCTGCTGCAAGGGCCCTAGACCAGCACTTTGAAGGGACTTTTCCCAATCTGTTAGAGAGGCTGCTGGCACTGCCAAGGTCCAAGGAGTAGTTGAGCATCATCCTGGCACAGCGCTTTATGAAAGTTACTTTATCTCAGACTTTGTGTCAATACTGCTACCTACAACTGAGTTTGGAATATAGGCAAAAGTGAGGACTGCAAATGCTGGAAACCAGAGTTTAGATTAGAGTGGTGCTGGAAAAGCACAGCAGGTCATGCAGCATCCTGATGGAGGGCTTTTGCCCGAAACGTCGATTTTCCTGCTACTCGGATGCTGCCTGACCTGCTGTGCTTTTCCCAGCACGATTCTAATCTAAACCCTGAGGTTGGAATATTTCAAGCTGCAGGTGTCCGCACATACACTGTCCCTGAAGTTTGTTCCTTCTTATCACTAAGAAAGACTCTTCAACTCCTTATGTACTATAACACTTCTTTATTTACATCTGTGAATTGTAGGCATGTCCTTTACTGATTTCAGAGTCGTGTGGACAGTTGCATCATCATGATTTACATTAGTCTCATACTACAGAGTGGTGGCCAAGTCCATGAACACCTTTGTGGATATAACTATTATGCAGCTTCCAACAGATGATGATTCAACTTCCTTAGCAACACAGGCAGTGTGGAAGATTTAATTTCTGATAGCCTGCCATCAGGGCCCTGGATTGCCTTGTGTACAAGAGCTTGGACGGTACAACAATTTGCTGCGTAATAAATTAGACTTGCTGAGGGGACACAGAAAAGAGCAGTGGCTAAATAGGACAAGAATCTGCATTCATCCTTTCATGTTGCTGGTATGCTGGATATTATTGTCCATCAGCCGATCAGCCAAGGCTGTGGCTACCCATGATGAGATATTTAAGTCTCCAACCTGGCCCTCAAAGTGGAGAGCTCCTAGAGGTAATCCTGCAAGATCATCAGCTTCACATCAATCCAACTTCAATCAAATACTCAGGCGCAAGGTGAGAGGGGAAAAGTTTAAAGGACAGCTGTGAGGGAATTTTTTTGACACAGAGGACAGTAGGTGCCTGGAATGCGCTTCGAGGAGTGATGGTGGATACAGTAACAACGCTTAGCAGGCATTTATACAGGTACATGAACAGACAGGGAATGGGGGATATGGATCATCTGCAAGCAGAGGAGATTTGTTTAGAATGGCACCATGGTCATCACAGGCATGATGGATCAAAGGGCCTGATCCTGTGCTGCGCTGTTCAATGCTCTATGTTCTACGTAAGTCAATCTGCAGCCAATCTGCAGTCACTGGGTGGTATTGTATAGGAGCACTAGGACAGGCAAAAGCATTGAATTTAATGAGTGAAGGAATGCATAATAATAATTGACTTTGTATGAAATATGGCAGGATTTCATTTATACATTTATTTTGCTACATTAGTGTTTCAGTGGCTTTTGGTTTTTGCACTGCAGTTAAATGTGGTCAGTGACAGAGGGTATGTAGATGTGGGCCTGTCACTGAGTGGGGAATTGAAGCTCCCCCTGCTCTTCTCCTCATCTGCTGCTCCCAATCTACCGAGTATTGGAGGGCTTCTGGCTGAGATATCATTTTGAGTACTGGCTGAGCAATCGTGGCTGAGATATCATTTTGACAACAAATGGGCTGCTGCAGCACATTACATGGCTCTCATTATAGGCAGTACACATGCCCAGATTGTTTATCCGAGTCATTAGCCATGCATGCAGACTCTTGTTGTCCAATGGATACCCTCTGATTTGGCAGGATTCAAATACCTGCATGAATTACTGCCATTGGTCTGATGATATTAAGGAGCCAAATCTTGGCTGGTTCTACTGTGTGTCAGAGAATTCAAGTGGGCCTCAAAAGTGATATCCATGCAGCCAGTGATACCTTTCATGTAGAAGCCTGCAATCCTAGTAAAGCCAAGTGTTCATCTTCTGGATTAGTGGTGCTGGAAAAGCACAGCAGTTCAGGCAGCATCCGAGGAGCAGGAAATCGATGTTTTGGGCAAAAGCCCTTCATCAAGTGTTCATCTTGCCTGTTTCTCCTTGCAAGAAAAAAAAACTATTTTCTTTCTACTCATTCATGGAATTTGGGTTTCGCTGGCTACCCAGCATTTATTGCCTATCACTAATTACCCTGGAGAGGGTGATAAAGAGTCTTTGTTGCAGTCCTTGTAGAGTAGGGACATTGTTGGAAAGACAGTTCCAGGATTTAGAATGAGTGGCAATGAAGCAATAGTGATTTTGTTTCAAGTCATGACAATATATGGCCTGGAGGGGAACTTGTGGGTGGTGGTGCTCCCATATGTCTGCTTCCTCGATCTTCTAAGAGGTTGGGGCCACAGGTTTGGGAGACATTGATAAAGGAGCCAGGGTGAATTACCACGATGCACCTTGTAGAAAGTTAGATAAATGTTCATGATCTGGAGAGTATCAATAACATCCCTCATTCAGCCGTGGATAGCAATCTGCCAGTTGTTACAAATATCTCCAGATTCAGCCTGAAATAATCCAGTTACATAAAGCTCCATCACAATGGTCACCTTTACAACCAGTAATGAAGCTGTGAGGCTATAGACCCAGCAGATTTCAATTTATCTTATTGAAGTGGCATGTTGATTTGAGCAGTTCTTGAGTTAGGGAAACTGCTTTCTGTACACCCTGGGTCATAGTGGCCTCCTGCTGCAAGCCCTTCATCCCCTCCCTCAGACAAAAGCTTGTCTTTCTCTGCATTGCCTCTGAATATTGTATTTCAAGAGATGTATTGACTAGCAAATCCATGTCTGGGGCAATGGTTTTGAGCAGAAGGCTTGAATCAACAAAAAATTCCTTCAATTACTGCTCCATCATTCCTTGCAGACTTTGAATATTTTGAATAGCTATAATATCAACTGACACTTATAGAATAAAAACAACAGTCAGAAGAAATTCATCAGTCAGAAAATTGTAAGTTGATGATGTTCCCTTTGATCATGATGGTGAAGTGAAGTTCTTCCTGCTGTTAAACACATTTAGTTGTGTGAGATGAAGAGATGAGAGATGACAGTAACTTGAGTGTTGAGATCTAAAATGGCACTGCTGATTTCAAATCGGTTTTGTGTGCTGATTGAGAACACAATCTACCAGCTCTGCGTACTTCTAATGAATAAAGACTGGATATGCAGTCCCGGGCTCCCTGGTACTGAAGAGCTGGATGTTTTCCCAGAAGTGATGCGTTTTGACCTGGGGTGGTGTTATTGGTGGGTTGGTTGAAAATGGTGTAATGTAGGAAAATTAGATAGCCGTTTTTTAAAGAGTTGTATATCCTATTATTGGCATGAAGATATATTTTAATGCAAAATTGTTTAAGATGGTTGGCACCATATCATGTAATTTTGGAAAATTTAACTCCAGAGAGTCCTGAAGCTGAATTAAATGTGGATAATTGCAACCACTTGAGAAATTCACACATTGTTAAAGGTGAACCATCAATAAACAGGACTATGATATGTTAGCTGAGTTGTCATATTCGAGATATGAAAACTCAATAAGAATCAGACAAATATCCAGTAAATGTCATTGACATTTCATTGTATTCTGATGGTTTCTCATCCTAAATTCAATCACAATGTTTTCTCGGTGACACTCAAGATTTGAAACCCATAACACTATCTCTTTTGAAATAGGGTTTTTAACTTGTAACAGGTCACATAGGCAAAGCAGAAAATGTGTTGCTGGAAAAACGCAGCAGGTCAGGCAGCATCCAAGGAGCAGGAGAATCGATGTTTCGGGCATAAGCCCTTCTTCAGGAAGCCTGAAACGTCGATTCTCCTCCTCCTTGGATGCTGCCTGATCTGCTTCGCTTTTCCAGCAACACATTTTCAGCTCTGATCTCCAGCATCTGCAATCCTTACTTTCTCCACATAGGCAAAGCAGCCAAATTTATTGCCTGTGTGTTGTTATTGTAAAAATTGTTCTGAAACCAAATATACATAAGAGGTACTATCTGGAACACCATCTGAAAAAAGCTATCAAACCAGCTGCAAAATAAATACACATCGAAGGTAAAATAGCTGTACATTGTAATTAAGAGAATGAGTCTTTGCCAATTTATGTCAATTTTAAGTTCATCCAAGAGCTGAGTTCGTAGCAATCTGAGAATCCTGTACAAGATTTTCCATTCCACCTAAAGTTCAACTCATTTAAGAAACTACAGGTCTGTTACAGAAGAGGTTGCGATAATGATGCATTGTAATTTTTATTTTTTTTATCTAGATCCAATCTTTGAGTTTTTGCTGGTTATATGAAATGACATGTTTTAAATCTTAGGGGAATGGAGGGGGGAGAGTATAAACTGCACACAGGATAAGAAAATACACACATCTCATGAAAACATTTTGATCATAGACAAAAATAATAAAAATAAAACCTACAAACTCTGTCCAAGAAAATCTGATCCTATACTGATAGACTGAAGGCCTCCTTCTCTGATTTAACATTCTATAATTCTATGATTTTGTGTCTTGGAATATTATCACTGTATGTTCTGTAACTGATAGTTACTGGCTTCACCGAAGTTTGAGTTAGGTGCTCAGTCAACAGGAGAGAAGAGGCTATCATGACACCCTTTATTAGTTGGTTACCGGGCAGTTTGAAAATGGAAACTCACTGTAGATATGAATGTGAGGTTCTTGCAAGCAAACAAAAATCCATTATATTAAAATTCCCTCGACCCA
Source organism: Chiloscyllium punctatum (assembly GCF_047496795.1). NCBI lineage: Eukaryota > Metazoa > Chordata > Chondrichthyes > Orectolobiformes > Hemiscylliidae > Chiloscyllium > Chiloscyllium punctatum. The sequence continues at coordinate 31,813,111 of NC_092765.1, forward strand.
ATAGTAGTATCCTCTTTGGTGGCTCTGTAATTAGCACTGCTGCCTCACAGTGCCAGGGACCCAGGTTCAATTCTACCCTCAGATGTCTGTCTGTGTGAGTTTGCTCCCACACTCTAAAGATGTGCGGGTTATGTGGATTTCCCATGGTAAATTGCCCATAGTATCCAGAGATATGTAGGCTAGGGGGATTAGCCACAGGAAATGCAGTTATGGTGGTGGAACCCGGTGAGATACTCTTCGGAGAATCAGTGTGGACTTGATGGGCCGAATGGCCTCCTTATACAGTGTAGAGATTTTATAATTTTAGCTACCACACTTACTGTGGAAATCCCTCACATTATGTTATGTTGATAGAATCATGCTGTAGATTGAATGGAGCAATGCAACTTTAGACATACCTTCGATCAATCTATGTGGCTTTTAAAATAACTTGTGGATGTACAATTCTGCCCAAATCTTTTCCATCCTGAAGAACATTCTGCATCTGATTTAATACATCAATGTAGATGACACCCTGAGTGTCCTGTGAGATTAGTATATCATTATCTGACAATCATAGCTCTCAACTTAAAGTTGAAATTCTGCTTCAGTTCTGATATGAGTAATCATGATTATTAAAGGATCAGTAACCCTATAGATATGCTGCTGGAATTCATTCCTGGCTTGTTTAAGGACTTCTCAACAAATCCTCAAACGATCCATTTCAAGCATTGTTGGATGTGATGTTAGGAAGAAGATTCCTTACAGTTAATCAGTTCCACAGAACAAGGAATTAACTGCCTTTTCCTGTCAAAATGGTTGTATAAAAGTTTGTTGACTCATCTAAAGTCTCAGCAATATTTTCACAAAACATTGTTTGAAATAACCAAAACCAGAAAACCATTGGAGCACAGGAACACAAGGCATAAGGTTCCATAACGTCCAGCTTCTACTCCACCAAAAAAACCTTTTGTAAGTACATATTGACTTGAAAATTAACATAAAACCTTCTAAAACACAAGAGGACAAACTGTTTAAGTAAAAAAGGTAAGAGGTATAATGGACGTATTTTTTATTGGTGCACACAGTCCAGTATTTACTGCTGGTAAGAACAAAATCTATTTTTTCATAGCCATCAACTTTGATTGAATCTAATGAATAAGCTGTCCTACGTCAGTTTATTCCGTGTATCCATTAAGAATAATTACAACTGAGCAATTTTTGATGCCTGTAACCTTCGTGAGTGTTGCTAATGGCGTTATAAATTGCTCCATGTCCAATGATTGCATGGTTGAAGCTTAATTCAAAAGCACTCTGTCAACAGGCTGATTTGTATGGTTAATGACTGCATTTAAAACAGCCTCTGCTCATACATCCTAATGTCAATAAGCAAATTGGGTTCAATAAATAGGTTAGTCCCTAATAATTAGCAGCAATCAGTGCTAAGGTTTAAATTTATTAGAGAACGTATAGCTCAATTCAGCAACAACCGTAATTACAAACTATTATAGAACTAACAGAGTCCAATGGTTATTTTGTTAATATAAGTGCAGTTAACAGCAGCATCACAATGTAAAATTCATAAAAATAGCTACAAAACCTTAAAAATAATATTTAATTACAATGATTTATGTAAGATTTCTAGTAATATTACTTATTCTACTAGCATAAATCTATTTGCAGAGGGCTATTAAAATGGTACCTTTCAAGTACAGCTACATGTGATACTTGGACTAATCAGTATGAAGGTATTGTATAAGAACAAGCAGACTACACCACCTTTCACAACTAAGTATTTTGAACCCAAAGGGATTGAGGGAAAATAGATAAAACTGGTAAGGTAGAAGTTCCTGTCAATTCTTCAGTGGAACAGAACAGTGATATTTTTGTTTGTTCACTCATCTCTTCTCTTCATATCCATCCATTTGATATCCAAGTAATCTTTTCAGCCGAGGGCTGAGACAATTCAATCAGTCAATACCTCCATCATCATCACTGAACATTTGACCTGTTAGCTCATGTGGATTAACAATGCTGAAACTGTCTTGGGGCTATTTATTAGACAATTCTCCTGCAGGTGATCTGAACAACAATTATCAAACCAGGTCTACAGGAGATTATTGGGTATAAATGTCAGTGTGGACTAGGATTAGAACATTTTGTTACTGAGAATGGAACACATCAAACAAAGAAATGTTCAAACTTGATTCAGGTGAAAGGTAATCTTTCAGAAAATTGCATTTAGATCATTCATTAGTAAATATATATTTAATAGTATATATATTTAAGATATACTTCACAAAGGGCTGTGAGATAGAGAATTGGAGTGTGTGTGTGTGTGTGGGTGGGTGTTGGGGGTGGGTGGGGGGGGGTTGGTGGAGGTGTTAGAATGCTACCTAGGTATCAGGAGCTTATACATCATCATGCTATGGGTCAAAAGTCCCCACAGAATTTGTGCAGATTATCCAAGCTTCAGTAGAGTGAGGAGAAAGTCCTGGCTCTTCAGAACTGATGCTTTCAGATACGATATTAGACTGAGGTCATGTCTGCTGCTTGACCAGTTGCCCACAAAATATGCCACAGCACTATTTAAAGAATGAGAAGATGTCCAGTTCAACTTCTCCTTCATCTGTTAAGATCAGAAACAGTTTTAATTGTTCGATCATTTCGTATGTGTTACGGGGACGTGCCTGGACTTGCCAGCATATTTATCCACGTGACAGTAGGCATACATTCAACAGTAACTTATTAGCTGTGAAACACTTTGAAACATTCTAAAGGCATGATAAAGATATTACAGAAGACAAGTTCTTTCTTTTCACTGTTTCATCCATTCTGAAGATGGATCTTCGCAGCAATTCACAATAAATAGGGCATGAATGCTTACAATACAAAGCAGATCAAATTCTAAAATGAGTTTCATCTAGGTGGATAGAGCTTGTAAGAAGGCCTATGGTGTATTAGCGTTCATTAGCAGAGGGATTGAATTCAAGAGTCGTGAAGTGATGTTGCAGCTGTACAGGACCTTGGTAAGACCACATTTGGAGCACTGTGTGCAGTTCTGGTCGCCTCACTTTAGGAAAGATGTGGAAGCTTTGGAAAGGGTGCAGAGAAGATTTACCAGGATGTTGCCTGGAATGGAGAATAGGTCGTATGAGGATAGGTTGAGAGTGCTAGGCCTTTTCTCGTTGGAACGGCGAAGGATGAGGGGTGACTTGATAGAGGTTTATAAGATGATCAGAGAAATAGATAGAGTAGACAGTCAGAAACTTTTTCCCCGGGTACAACAGAGTGTTACAAGGGGACATAAATTTAAGGTGAAGGGTGGAAGGTATAGGGGGGATGTCAGGGGTAGGTTCTTTACCCAGAGAGTGGTGGGAGCATGGAATGCGCTGCCTGTGGGAGTGGCAGAGTCTGAATCATTGGCGACCTTTAAGCGGCATTTGGATAGGTACATGGATGGGTGCTTAAGCTAGAACAAATGTTCGGCACAACATCGTGGGCCTGTTCTGTGCTGTATTGTTCTATGTTCTATGTTCTATACTTTAAATTGAATCCAAATTATTAAGAGGAAGAGAAATTCAAATCATACCTGATGTAATTTTTCATACTGGGATGTATCCTGTAATAAATGGTGGTGTACAGTGTTGCAGCAAGTTCACTATTTATGATCCGTTTTTCAGAGTCCAAGCCATAGCCCTATCATTAATATGACTCTTCCCCGATTACAGGGAACTCCCATTCATTATTCACCATTACTGGATCTTTGCTTGGTACTTTGAGAACCTTTTTCTCCTTTTTTCCCAGTCTACTGCAGTAGCTCTTTGCGTTTGATATGCCACCTATATCGTCTTTTAGGTTAAGCTTGTATTGGAGTTATTAGAATTGTATTTTCTTAGCTTTACCAGGTAATCCCCTTATTTCGTTTCCATGACCTTGCCATTTTATAGGATGAAATGACATGGGGAAGGATACTTAACCTGGTAATAGGAACATGTGGCAGGCTGGCAGGGGCATTGTTTTAGTTATTGTAGGCCTGCTCGAGGATGGAAGGGCAGTGCCCGCAAGTGGTCCATAGCTTTTTTAGAATAATTTAATTATCAGCGACCAACTAAAATGTTCCGGATCCCCCGGAATCAGGTGCTCAGTACGAAAAGGCCTCTTGGCAGGGTCAACACTCCACAATGTCTTTGAGGCAATACCCCACTACTGCAGCTGCCATTATCTACTGACTACAGCTGTAGGCCAATCTGTGGAGGGGCTCCCACTCTATAGTGTTGGCTCATCGACTGTGGCCCTTGTTTTATATCTTTAAAGGATTTTAAAGTTGTGTGAGGTACCTCAAGATGGAGATACCATCCCTCTCCCTTACCTGCACTGGCAGGCTACAGCTGTTTCTGTGCTGAAGCACCCCCTATTGGCCTTCCACTGCTCACCCGTCTGCCATTCTTAAATTCTCAGCAAGTTGCAATCTCTAATGGGCTAATCCAGGCTAAATCACGTTCCAGTGACATGGTGTAGGGTCAAGGTTCTCATTTAACCATCACATTTGTTTAATTTGGCATGTTTTGCCAATTAATTATTTCTGGATTTGGCTTAAATTCTCGTTATATTTGTTTCTCAACTTACATGCAAAAGTAGCTCCATTCAAATCTCTTCAAGCTCTTGGATCAGCTGCAGAACACTCATGAGAAGAGTTGTCACTGAGACCAGACTTTGAATAATAATCAACTGTTTCAGGCTAAGCCAGATAAATAATATCTTTCTTCATTTTTTTCAGGAAATTCTGTCTTCCTGCCACATTCCATTCACTCGATGCTGAGTTTTGTTTAGCTTATACTTTGAAAACCATTTTTCTTACTTATTTTCTTTCACTGGGGAGAATTTAATTTCTGTTGATTTAATATGATTCTGATCCCTGCTATTATACAGTGCACCAGCTTCATTTGTGGTCTAAAGGGGACGATTCAACCTTTAAGAGACTAATGACAGAAGGTCTGTCAGTCCTTTGTAACTTGGAGGAATGGAAAAGGGAAGCCTTTGTTTGATAATTTCTACGCAAAATGCTGAAGGAAATGGACCAAAATTGATGAGACATACAGAGAAGAACCCATGGAGGCTGATCGCCATTAGAACTTCATTTGGTTTAATAGTGATCTGCAATTTTTCAGACTGTATTCTGATTAATCAAGAACCACTGTATTTGCAATTACTCTTTTTCAGAAACATTTTGTACATTCTGACTCAGAAGGTCATGGTTTCAAGTCCCACACAAGGTCCTGGGTATATAAATTAAAACAGACATTCTAGTGCAATGCTGAGGGAGTGCTGCACTGTCAGATCTGTTATTTTTCTCAGATAGACATTAATTGAAGCTCATATACCCTCTCAGGTGGATATAAAAGATGCTTTGGTATTAATGTCAAGAAAAATAGGTGAATTATTCTCTGTGCCTTGGCTAATATTTATTTTTCGGTCAACATCACAACAGCAGTTTATTTGATTCTAATCACGTTTCTGCTTCTGGAGGTGCCTGTTGTCCACATTTGATAGCTGTGTTCTCTGCATCATACAATTGATTACACTTCAAAAGTAATTCATTGGCTGTAAAGTGTTTTGGGATGTCCTAATATAGTGAAAAGAACAATATAAACATAAACCTTTTCTCTTTCTCCTGGGAGGCTAGAATGCATTCTTGATAAACCAACACCACCTTATTTTACGTCTCCTTTTTTTCCCAGAAACACTTTGCACTATCAATTCCCAAGGAATTGCCCAAATACCAGTTGGTATTAAACATTGGAATATCATAAGAAATAAGGAGGATCACGTTGGCGGGATAAATAATCCAAATCCAAGTGACTGCAACAGCCACTTTAATCAGATTTATCATAGAAGTCATTTTTCCTAAACTAAACAAAATTCTCAAACATTCATCTCAGTTTTGGTCTCCTGGGTTTAATAATGTGACATCCAGTGAGAGGAACAAAATAATAGTCTTATTAATTAATAATGCTTTTTTTGTCTTGTCTTAAAAATGATCGTCCTTGTGATCCTCTGATCACTCAGGTTGTTATTATATGAGAAAGTGAACAGCACTAACTGAGGTAATCCTGTAGACAGGCCAGAATGTTGTTGTTCTTTCAGGAGCAGGATGGCAAGTGGGAAGGAGAACAAAACTGAGCTTCATGTCAGTCTCTCTGTACCTGAGGCCTACCAGCTTGCTGCTCTCTTTGTCCTACAGCTATTGGTGAAGAAGCCTTTAGCACAGCCCACTTGTCCAAGGTGCATTTGAGGCCCTTAAGTAGGCTAAATTGGACAGACTAATGCCCTCCTGCAGTGGAAGCTCATGCCAGGTTTTCAGGCCAGAAGCATAGAAATAAAGAAAATAGGAGCTGCAGTAGGCCATTCAGCCCTTCATGTCTGTTCCACATTCAATGTGATCATGGCTGATCATCAAACGCAGTATCCTTTTCCTGCTTTTGCCCCATGCCCTTTGTATTAAATTGATCATATATATCTTTTTGCTAAAACTGAACAGATCTCATCAAGAACTGTCAGCCTGCTGGATGGGTTGGTGCTGGGGGACTTCTTTGTTCAGCAGCAGGTGCTATTCAAAGACTCACTGAAGTGTAGACAGTCCCATGCTCTCCCTCTTTAACTGCTGACCCTTTCCCCCAACATCCTGCTTCTCCTCTTCACCAGGGGCTTGTAGTCTGGCCCCAGACTGAGCTCACAGTCTTAAAGTTTCATTGCTGAATGCCTCCTGAGACATCACTTGCAATCGTAGCAGTGCACAGCGCTGTGGTAATACTGGGGCAAGAGACAGGCAAGCTGTTTGATTGCCTGGCACCACCTTACCTACTAAATAACTCGGGACGGTTGCTCCAAGCAAGTACAGGCAGGCTTAGCTCTGTTGGGTTTGTGTGGGTCATCAGGGGAACCTAACAATTAAAAGATAGACCTAAATTACTGCTGTTTGAGCTAGCCATCCTCATCTGGCTTGTCTAAATCTGAAAGTGTGTTCAAACTGACCACTCTGCCATAACTAGTGGAAAATTTGCCAATGTTTCCCTTCCATTCAGTATCAAGCATTTCACAAAGAATGCATGTGCTTAAGGGTCAGTTGTGATAATCCTTCTGATAAAAAGTCCCCACTGAGGCACTCTGTGTTGCCCCTTAACTCCAAAAAAGAAACAATACATTGGGATTGCGTCGGGGGCAAAATGCAAATAAATCTAAAAAAGGAAAGCAGCCTGGGACAAATTATCCCCCTCCAATTTCTGGAGACCCAATCAGGCTGGGGCTCTGACCTATTTGCCATGCAAAGAGAATTGCTCATTTAAATATTATAATTCATTTAAACAGTCATTCTGTTTGTAACTTTCCAAACTTTCAGGATCCAGCAGCAACAAGAAGATGGGATTTTTTGATGAAGTAAATGCTTTCGTAGCACTGCTTGTGGGTCAGCAGAAGCAGGAGTATTTCTGTCGGGCTCAACAAACATTCTAGAAAACTCTGCTCCCTAAGATCAGTCTAACCCCTTCCACTCCATGTCAGGAGGTACCTGAACATCACTGTCATGTACCCCAGCAATAACCAAACCCTATTCCCCACCCTGACCATCATCAAACCTCTCATTTGTGTTCCTGTTGCCTCTCTTTGTCCTGCAGGAGAGAGGACAGAAAGCCAATGCTGTTGAAAAGATAGATCTGAATCCCAATCCCAATTATACTTGTGATCTCAAGTCCTTGCCAATTTAGGCTTACCCCTGCACTGTAGAAGTGTGACTTTTTAAAGTGTTAAATATCAATCAAAACAAGAGTAACTTGGAGGATGAAGGTTATCCTCGTCTAACAACGTTATTTATTATTTAATGTTGAAATTGTTAATAAACAGTCACGTGCTAAGGTGGAAACAGAAAGCACATAAATCTTGAATTAGTTGCATTAAGTCACCATAATTTCCTCTGTTTGACAGGAGCTAAACTGCCTTTTCCCTGGATATTACCAGTAGTGACTCATTTAAAGAATTAATTTAATTATGACAGAGGCATTTTAATTGCAGATGAGACAGACATATATAACTACCAAAACATCTTTCCTTCCCAATTGCATTTCATTTTCAAATCTGACCAATTTATTCAAGGAATCAAGTGAGAAAGACTCAGCCAAAGTGGTTTTAGCTTCGCATTTTAACTACTATATTCCTTTGCTGTCAGCCGCAGCATGAAGTTTACAATGTATTTCAAATAGCCATTTCCCTCCAAATGCTGTGTTTCTTATAACTTGTGGGTTCACTGCGCAGGATCAACACATCAGTTCTGGCTGCCAAGACTGAACAAGCTTCAGATGATTTTAGGTTTTGTGTCTTGAGCTGTTTCATTTCATGTCAGTGTTCTCCTGAAATTTTCTTTCCTCTGTTTATAAATAATTTATTTTTATTTATGATAAGCGGCAGCTACAAACTGCATGGTGGTGGCTGAAAAGCCAAGTCTGGAGGCTTATGATGAAATAAGCAAGATTTTGTAGTATTTTCCCACATGAGGACTCCTTGTACCTTGTGGTATTTAGGATGTAGGTTTGTTGAATCTTGGATTGTTGGGATCAGCAATTTCGCAGATAAACACATCAGTATTTACCACTGATACTGGAGATTACTGTACCATATTAAGGTCTGTGTGTGAAACGTCTTCATTTTCTACAGCTCTTTAACAGTGTTTTAAATTGTTTCTCTGGATGATCTGTCATAATTTACTGATTTCAAGCTCTCTACATCTGTTCTGAAAAAAGATCAGTAGACCAAAATGTTAACTTTGCTTTCTCTCCACAGATGCTGACTGGCCTGCTGAATTTTTCGAGGAATTTCTGAATTTGTTTCTTTAAATCTGTTTCTTTGTATTATTGTACCTCTGTTCTGCTCACTGGCTTTTCACACCTCCTTAATTTTCACTTTCACAATCAAAATGGTGATGGACCAGTTTTTCCAGGATTTTCTTGCCCTCAGCAGCATAGGTGGGGTTTTTCCATTTCTTCCCAGGCAAAGTTAACTCTTTCTAAAATACTAAGCAATTTTCTTTGAGCAAGCTTTTAAAAAGCTTTCTCTGGCTGCAGTATATGTATAAATCTTTAATCTAAAATCGTGGTTCTATTATTGAGTCTGGTCCTTCTCAAGTTTTCTTCTGCCTTTTCTTCTTCTGCTAGATTTTTTCACTAGATTTCTCTACGTTTGTTCTTTCAGAGCCTAAATAAATTCTGACACTGTTCTCATTCTGTGGCCCTGGTCTAAATTTCATCTTGGGCCCTTTCACTGTTCTTTCCAGTATCATTTCTTGAAATCTAACATGGATGGCAAAGATGTTCATTATGAGAGGTGAGAACTCTGTTTTACATTCCTGTTCCTTTCCTTTCTGGATTTTGCATTTTTTTCTCATAAAATAACTTCCAAGAACGTTCAAAACCTTCTCTGCTGGGATCTTTGTATTTTGTAAGCGTAATTATTTTTTCTCTCTTTTCCTATCCCACACGCTTGCCCCAGCATTTCTTCCTAACAAATGAATGAATTTTATCCTTTTGATTGTTGAGCTTGCTTTTTAGTGCTTCCACAACTGCTGTTGTCTCCCTCCGTGTCAATAATTATGATTCAGCTGCTGACTATCACTGTCTTCTTAAATTGCTGATGCTCTTAATGTGATGAATTCACTTGCTTGACATTTCTTCCTTCCTTTTGGGTTTCTTTTCCTCACTGGAGAGGGTGGGGAGGGGTGGGGGCTGTGGGGGCTGGGTGTTGGTGGCGGTCTGATCTGCACTGCTGCAACCACGCAGCTTTCTCTCAGGTGACTACTCCTGGTATTTGTCATCTCTACCAATATGTGATACTTAGTAAGTGTCGTTTGCTGACATCAATCCTCCTTTATCTTTAACTCTTATTGCATGCATTTACTGACTCATCATAAATGATACACCATGACAGATCATCTACAGATTAGTTGCTGTTCTTAGATAACGAGAAGGATTATTGAACAATAGTAATAAATACAATGATATTTGGCAAGGCATAATTATTAGCACCCTAGGGAGCTGTTATAGATAGGGCTGCTCTTTCCAAAAGCTACAACAGAACTTCTATTTCTACCAACATGTTACGTATGGGAACATAAACTGTGTGGATCCAATGTAAAGTAGGTTTAAAACCATTACCTTAAATAATGAACTTCTCCTGATTAATAAGCAAACATGGACCACAGTAGAGGGGTTTTAGATTGGGATAAGGTGGTGTCTCAGTATCATTCAAAGCCCTTTTTTACAGTACTCTGTCACATGGTTAGCAAGGGTCACCTTTCAATATCCACCACGACAAAATCATTCAGTGGTGGATCTGTTGATGTCTAAGAAGGTAGACAAAAGGTTTCAAGACTTTGTTCTCAATTATATAAACTCATCTGAGTATGGCACCAGGAAATTTGCTACACTAAAACTGTGTAAGCTCTGCTGTGCAACACGGGTCCTATTCGAAAGGACACCACTCAAAAGGAATCATTGTAATTTTCCAATTCATGCTTCTTACACCACCTTCCTTCCACTTTCACACCTTTGGTGGCTGTGCCTTCAGCTCTCTAAACTTTCCCTGAACCTCTCTGACTTCCTCAAGGTGTTCCATAAAGTCAACATCCTTCACTAAGCTCTTGATTTCCTGTTCATGTGTAATTTGATTTTTTAAAACACATATGGCTATGATAGAGGCACCTGTCAATGCAGGTTGTTGTCATTAAAAAGTAACTTGGATGTTTTCATGGGTCACCTAACTTAAACCATGTTCTCACTTGTCAAATTAGTTTCACATGGGAGGAACCATATGCTGCATATTTTCTCAATAACATTTCTTGAGTTAATTTCCATTTTAAGATTCCCTGAATCTATTGGACCATAATTCTCTACAACCTCAGTTGACATTGTGGTCTGCCACTAGCTTCCAAATCCATCCTATTTCCCCTGCATTCACGTATTGGCTCCTGGATGCACCTAGCTGACCCTGCATTGTCTCTAAGTTGACTCCCTGATCACTACAGTTCCTCAACTTGCAAGTTTAGAGTATTTTGTGTTTCTCATCTCTGTCCTCTTCTTCACTGCTTATGGAATTCCTAATATTAGCCTAAACCTATGTGACCAAATATCCCTTTTGTGTCCACCCATGCAAATTTTGGTGATTGTTGTAGATGGGAGACCATTACCTTTAGTCTCTTTTCAATGCATCAGCATCAAACAACAGGACATCTTTTCTTTCTTCTCCAGTAATTTGCCCTGTAACCCTTGCCAAACTCATCATATCTCCTTTGATCTCCTTTTTCCTTGCTACTCATGTCAGCCTGAATTGCACATTAAACAAGCTTAAAACTGACTTTCACCATTCTCTACAATTCCCTGTTAACAAACAGTGCATCCCTCACTCAATCCTCTTTCCTTCCAGTGGGTATGAACCATCCCATCTCCAGAAACTCCCATCAAAGAATTAACCCCAATCTTCTACAGAAGTGGGTCAAGCCCTTGCAATCCATGATCTTACTGATGATGATGATAACAAACAATATTTACCAAAACTTGACTTATATTAACTGCCACCATGTAGTGTACACCTTGGTTTCTTTCCTTTACTCCTTCAACACCTTTTCATCCTCAAGTATGGCCTGTTCTGATATAATGTGATAGTTCCCGTTCCCATGTGATCCCGAGATATAAGCAAACTGCACAATAGCAGCATCATTTAAACTAATGGGACCAGAATCCTGTTATAGCCAATAAAGGTAGGAAACTTTGCATTCTATAAGTAACAGTCTAAATTCTTTAATCACCATTATAGCCAATTCGCGTTGAAGAAAGGCGCGTTATAGCAGAACCAACTGTACAACATTTTGTTCCACTATTCTCACTTTTTCTTTGAAATCCTTTTGTTAATTGTGCCCCCTTGAAAATGTTCCTTTCATGTCCCCTTTCTGTACTAAATGACATAATTTTCAGTGATTTCAATCTCTATCACTTTTCCTTTTGCCTACATTCCTCCAAATTCATGCCCTCATTGTCAAAACTCCGATAGCCAGATGCTGAAGGGTAGAATACTATGGACTAACATTCACTTACAAGCTTAATTATAGAGATGCATATTATACCCAGGGGAGATATGGGTTTAAATCCCACCACAGCAGCTGATGGCATTTAAATTTAATTTATAAATCTGAAATGTAAAGCTAGTCTCAGTAATGCTGACCATGGCAATTATCATCGATTGGTGAAATATCTCATCTGAGTGCCCTTGAGGGAAGAAAATCTGCTATCCTTTCCTGGTTTGGTCCACATGTGATTCCAGACCTACAACAATGTGGCTGATCTTTAGCTACCGCCTGAAATGACCTGGCCAGCCATTAAACTTAGGAGCTAATAGCGATGAACAACAAATACTGGCTTTGTCAAAGATGCTCCCATTCTAAGAAAGAATAAAGAAAAAGAAAGAGGTAAGTCTTCAATTATCATCTATCACCTAACTATGGTTAACACCCAGTTGATATACAATTAACCCTAATCTTTAGCATTCATATAAACTCTCTTACCCATATTCATACTCATTTCCCTATGCCCTATATTCAAACTGTCTCAATCACTACCAAACTTCCCCTATTTCCTTTCAACTCCATTTTGTCCCGTATCACCTCTCATAAAATCGAACCCATTTGCCTTTACTCACGTCCCTTAAAGCCAGGCTATCAAATTCTGATATTATCCCCTCTCATGAGAGGGGTAAAGGTGGCGAGAAGTTAAATCGCTGAATGGATTTGATCTGGAAAGATACTCGCTCATTTCTTGCTACCTCGGTATTTAAGGGCTGGGCAAAGTTGTCCATAGTTGAACTTGTGTTTTCACAAAAGAAAGCCATTAAGACAAGAAAGGGGCTGGTTTCCTGAAAACAACAATCAGCCTTACATTTTGAGGTAAGAACCTCCATTGCTTCAATTTGGGACTAACGCAGGAGCTGGGTGAGGAGGGTGGATGGAGGAGGGATGGGGGCAGTAAAAGCCATCCTGTGCTCAGGGATAAGACCAATCCATGCTCTACAAGCTGCGATTAAAAATACTTCCAGTTCAGTTCCTGAAATTGAGCATACAGCAACTTAATGTATTGATTGACCATGTTTCATGACACTTAAACAAATATTGTTTGTTATACTATATCTAAAATGCAATAATCTTCTTTCTAGTATGAACTGACATTCTGTGGACTAAATGGAAATGCCAAGCAGTCTAACTTTGTTAAATAGTCTTAACAAATATTTTGTCCAATTTATTTTCACTATAATCATCCTCACTTGACACTATCACCTCTGTTTAACATTTATCAGCATTAGCAATCAGCCTCTACGTGATATTGACATCTGACATTATTCAGCAAATCAGTGAAACCACCTTAAATAGTAATCTTTGATTTCTTTTCATCAACAGAACAGGTACCATGTGTTTCCATCATGGTGCTTAATTTTGCTTTTTTTCTTAAGATAATGCTATCCATATTAATTATATGCATATGAAATGATACTCTTAACGGGAACGTCTCTGAAGGAAAAGATATTTCCTTTTTTCAATTGTACTATTAATCAAAGACTGTTTTGTGAGGGACAGTAAATAAACATCAGCTTATATTAGGAAAATTAATCAAACATTACCTCTTGAATGAGGGCTATTAGTCAAACACTGATGTGTGCATAAGGGACATAAAGCAAATGCTGCAGCATATCTGAGGGATATTAAGCAAGCACTGAAGTATGTGTGTGGGATATTCATACTGAAAGGTATGAACGTAGAATAATAATCCAGTGTTGCAAATGTAGATGGAAAGGGCAGAGCAGTGATGGTGTTTGCATGTGAGGCAAATACTGCAATAAACTTGAAATCTTTTAAGTATCTGATGTTTTTGTTTCTCATGAGTCTGATAAATCACCACTTTGTAACTTTGCTTGCTTCACTTTGAGAGCTTCTGCTTTGGCGTTCTCTATTTTAAAATCTTTTCTAGCAACAAACAAAACTCCCACGATGTGTGTGTATGGAATGAATTGCCAGAGGAAAGTGTTGGAGGCTCGTATAATAACTACATTTAGAAGTTATCTGATGGAAGGGTTTAGAAGGATATGGGCCAAATGCTGGCAAATGGGACTAATTAATTTAGGATATCTGGTCGGCGTGGACAAGTTGGACCAAAGAGTCTGTTTCCATGCTGTATAGCTCTATGACATAGACTCTATCTCATCCATTGTTATGGTTCTGAGATGCTGTTTCACTATATCAAAGAATACTACCCCCTCTACTCCTCACGGCATTTAATTTCTTAATTTTCTAGTCAGCCTAATCTGACTTCTGGTCAAAATGTATCTGCTACTGTCAGCCTTCAAGTTCTTTCTCTCCCAGTTTTCTGGATCCTATTTTAGTGAGTACTGTTATGTAGATCATTGCCCATGAAACTGTTAGCTTTTGTTCTTTTAGAGCTTCAAAAATACATCTTTTCCATTCTTTTATTCATTATTATAGAGTTAACACTCAACCACATTGTTTTGACTCAGATCTTCCAGTCTTCAATGGTCAGAACCAGACATACCACCAAAGATATGCGTTGGAACTCCTCAAATGCCCTGACACACTAAACCATTAGGATTGCTAGGAAGGTTAAACTTGCAATGGATAATACCACAGCTCCCCTGCATGAATATTTATGACTACAATTTAAACTTGGAAAAGATCTGACTTACTGGTTAATTACCTAAGAAATAATGGATTAACACCACACCTAACCTGTAGTTAACTGCAAAACTGCTGGTCTCTGGACTCTCCAGTAAGATGGTCCCTGACTGTCTGACACCTCCTAACTGTCCCATACTCTAAATCCTTCCAGATTTAATCTCAGCACACTGTCACCTTTCTACCACTCTTCCTAACTGCCATTCTAACTAGTTGGTATTCTCCCACCCCCCCCACAAAATCTGCCAGTCTACATACCATTGCCACTCTCCTCACCCTGACATCCTACGCAGTAGGCTCTTTATCCAACCTAGTTTCCACCTACTTCACCTACTGCCAGTCACCCTTCCCATCCTAAGACCTTGTCCACTTACCCACTTACCACACTCACACTCATTCACAAATATGCAGTGAAGCGTTTTAAATATCCTAATGCTTTTCTATGTGTCAGTGGATGACGACTGACCAGAATACAGAGCCAGCACTGGGGAAAAATGGGTGTGGCTTGGCTTCACCCTGACAAACCTGCACTATGAAGATGGACTCCGACAGAAGGTCACTCAAATTTCTGGTGAGGCTGGGTTTGGACATGTAGGCCAGAAAAACAAAACCCCGTCATGAGGCAAAAAATGTAGAAGCAGGGTCACAATCTGATGGCGATTGCCCTTCCTTGGAAGATTCTGTGCACTATCTTCCATTTTAATTTGGAGCTCACAGTATGTTATATATATATAGGCAAAACTGAAACCTGTTAGAATTGAACCAGATTCACTAGTAAGCAATTAATATCTTGAAATAAAAGAATTATGAAAATATCATCAAATTCTATTAAATTGACATGCTAGGGAGAAAATACATGCAAAATGTTGGAGTCCACTTTAATCATCTTTCTGTCCAAACAGTCATTCTTCATTATCAACACATCCACATTCTTAATTGCCTGCATAGCGCCTTTCATTACAAATAACTTTATCTCTTTTCAATGCATTTCATTCTCTTTTAATCAATGTCTGGCATGACTTTGCAAAATAGGTCAACTGCTTGCCAATTACAGAATACACCAGAGTAATG
Organism: Chiloscyllium punctatum; assembly: GCF_047496795.1. Lineage (NCBI taxonomy): Eukaryota > Metazoa > Chordata > Chondrichthyes > Orectolobiformes > Hemiscylliidae > Chiloscyllium > Chiloscyllium punctatum. The sequence continues at coordinate 31,828,934 of NC_092765.1, forward strand.
TGAAAGTGTAATAGTCATAGAAAACCTTTCACTACGAGGCTAAAAGGCAATACTGGTATTAGAATTCCCTGACAGGGAACATCCTAGTCAGCGGAAGGAAGATACTCTACAAAACAAGAGCAACTGAGATAGTATTTGACCATGCAGATGCATAACTTGCAAACTTCTTTTGGGACAATTAGCATGTGTCCCCACATATCAGGTCACGCATGTGTAAAGAAATCTTGCAAACTTTTCTCTCCCCCCCACCCCCAAAATAGAAAAGTCCATCAATTTGTTTTAAAACATGAGTCAATATTTCAAATCTTCCATCCATCAGAATTCTATACTTTGCATTAATTGGTTTCCAAAGTAGTTGCTCTTCATTGTTTTGATAAGCATCTTCCTGCCCGTCTGATGATGCTCCTGCACTTAGATTTATATGTAACTAGTAACCCTTCCCCTGAGTCACAGTTCTGACTGCCACAGCTATCCCTGTCACTAGCCATTTGGGGCTGATTCTTGAATTGAATACAAGGATCGTGAAAGAAAGTTGCCAGTTAAATGGCACACTGGAGAAGTGGAGTGGGTTAACAGTGGAAAAGATGACAGCAGTGTGGTATTATCAGGTCCAATGGTCTCTGGAGAACCTGTTGCATCTGACACAAAAGCTAAGGTACATAGCAGCTATGTATGATTTTATAATTGTGTAAGTGTCTGAAAGGGTTAACACAGAGTCATGTCCTAAATGCTATCCATGACAATATCACATGTATGTGTGGACAGATCTTGAAGGAGTAAGACCTTACATCTCGGCTCTTGTGTTAAGGCAGAGCTTTCCCGTTTTCATGACTGTGTTTTGTTGCATGTGGCCGACATGGCTGACAGCGATTTTTCTCACATAATCTTCTGTTCCTTCTGTGCTAGTTATGGAAATGTTCTTTCTCAGGGAATTGCGCATTCCAAAAGGTGGAAGTGTTCACTGCTGCTGTCACCTTCCTGCTTTCGAACCTCTAATGTCACAGCCCAGCTGCACACCACTTCAGATGCTGCAAGCCAGGAAGTAACCCTCATAATGTAGCACTTGACCAGCATCATTCAGCACGCAGCCAGTCATGTGAAAAACCTGCTCCCCACTTCATAAACAGGAACCTGGAGATGTTGGTGTTCAGGGTAGGGGGGAGGAGGGTAGTCCTTTTTCCAACTGGTCACCACAGCAGGATGTACCAGCTGGCTCAACTAGTCTGGACCCAAAATGCAGGCCAGGAAAAGGCTATATCCCAAGTGAAGCAGGGTGCATGGCAATGCACAAGCAAGGTCAATGAACTTTCCACCTATTTCAGTACCACTATATTCGCTTGGTTACCTGACACTTGCTCGAACTCCACCATTGCACGCACATCGTCCCAATTTACATTATTGCATGGATCATGTCCACTCAGTGGTTCACATCAACTCATCATCCCTGCCGTCCTATCCCTCCTGCCCTCTGCATTTCCTATTCCCTCACTGGAGATGCCTCACCATCTCTCCTACCTCTGCATCACCAGTAAGTACTCTTCCATTCACTTCTATCAGATTCAGGCCTCCCTTTGACACACTGCCAGAAAAACCAGGCCAGCATATTGATCTGAAGTGGCAACAGCACCCCAACTGATTTAACTGTAATCCCTGGGCTGGATACATTTGACCTACAGGACTGAGTGTGGCTCAACTACACAATGCAAAGACATGAATCCTCAGAATCTGCTAGGGCCAAGTACCTGACTGTGACCAATTCTTGGATTGGAATAGGATGTGTGCTTTGACTGACTGTGCAAGTAGCTACTGACTGCCTGAGGTCCCCTTTCACCTTGCTATGGACTGTTCCCCTTTGACTTTCTCAGACAATCATTCATACATGCAGTGTATTGGCCATGGAAACTTTCAGCATATGCTGCAGGCATGACATTGACATTGACACAGTGATATGTTCACCTCTTTATGGTTCAGTAATTCCCACCATCACAAACTATCTGCCTCAGTGTTTGTGCTCAAAAACAATGCAATTGACAGAAACTAGCTGTTTATAATTGAGCACTAAAGACCTTGTGCGCTAAGAAAGCAATGTGACTCATTCAGAGGTTGGCAGCCTCCAAATAAGTGGTAAAGTGAGTGAGCGTTCCGGAAACAAGCAAAGTGCCATAAGGTGCATCTGCCATTGGAAGCATAAAAGGATCCTGTATAGGTGCATAACATCTGCATTTGTGATCTGGCAGAAGCAAGCAAGTCAGAGATGTCCCTGAGTTCCAAGTTGAAGATTGAGGTGGTGAGTGAATTAGTCTGAGAGTAGGTGAGGTGTTGTGGTGAGGCTGGCACTTTGCTGATGCCAATGAATGATCCAGGAGGATCCTGGCCATGGAGCATGCAGGAACATTGTTGTGAAGATACTGTTGCAGGGTGGTCATGACAAGCAATCAGTGAGCTGCAGTCCCCAGGCACCCACTCAGATTTATATGCTGTGGATTTGCACCTTTCTTGGGGAAGGAGAGGAGAATTAGAAGTTGTTTATAAACTGATTTAGCTTTATTGTGAGATTCACATTGAAATAAGGCAGTTGCCACTCAATGGCAGGATTGTGAAGTTGCCAGATAAGCGTTCTGGGAAAATGGCAAAACTTTCTGTCAATGTCAAAATTCTAATTTTTCAGTCCTTCCATGTTTTCCAACTTTCTTGCTGCTATTCATACCCTGGGAGAGAGAAGAACTCCATCCTTAGTCTTTGTAACCCAACCTTTAAAAATATTACCTGCCTTTCCCATGTTCGGCTCTGGGGGTTGAAGGTTGGGATGGGGGTAACGTGAAGAGTAGACAGGATGGAATGGAAATTGGTCCAGGTGATCCAGGCTGCTTGGTTCCCAAGGCAGGGTGGGTAGAAAGTTCAAAGTTTAAAAATGATGGTGAAAATACTTTTGTTGGAAATAACTCACCTTTGGGGATTTTGGAAAGCATGCTTCCGAATTAAAAGTTCATAAACACATTAGGACTGGCAAAGCAGAAAAGAAAATGTTTAAAAGACAAGATATGATGTTAAAAAAAACGTGCTGGCTATTTCAGAGTACCTCATCATATAAAACAATTATAGAAACTGTGATGTGTCACTGATTTCTTAAGTTATCCTTTTCTCAATACAGTGCCTGATGATAGACAGCTCCAAACTTCTCATCAGTCCCTCACCGCCCTCACTCTCCATACTCTATCATTGCCAACCTATACACCTGTCCCCATCCCCTTTAGTCTCTTATGCCATTCTATTTCATCCTCCCCTTTACGATAGCCCCACATATTCTGCAATTCACCATATCCATCTTGTCTTCCCCCATGGCCCCTAAATCTCCCTATGCACATCTACCCAATCCCCTCAGTGCCTCATACCACTTCTCAACTTCCCTGACCCCCATAGCCCTTACACTTTCTGTCCATTTACCTATCTCTCACAGTCCCTGATTGTCTAATATATGCTGTCAATCACTCCCATGGCCGTTATAGCTCATATGACAATTCAGTGCCAACTCGTACACCACACTCATCACCCTTTGCCCTTCCTTCACACTGCCAAATCATCAATCATTCAGCATGGATATAACATTATTTTCTGTCAGGATGCCTATGAGTTATCGGTCAATTGGTAATGTCACGACTGAAAAAGAACTCTCATTGATAGAAAAAAATTGAATACATTGACACTGCTTCAATTAATTCCTGATGAAAATAAACATTTCAAATAAAGTGCTCAATGACTTATGCAAACAGATATTTCACTTAATTGCTTAATCCCACATGTCAACAAACCATTTTTCTGGATCTGCGAAGGAGCAAAGATGGCCTTTAGAACATAGAACATGGGCATTTACAGAGCAGCACAGGCCCTTCAGCCCTTAATGTTGCACTGACCTGTGGAACTGTTTAGTAGAGTGATATGCTCTTCCTGTTGGATGTGGGAGTTGAGAGAGAGTTTCCATGTTACTGATTATGTCTGCAGTAAGAGTGTTTGGTTGCGAATCTTATTGAATCACATGGATCGGTTGGAACACCATTTAGAAGCAATGACTAATTTACAAGAGCTGGGGGTGTGATGGATGAGGGTTATAGGAAGGGGGAAAAGCTGCAGATACAGTCAGGTAGATAGGTTACCTCCAGGAAAGGTAGGAGGAGCAGTCAGGTAGTGCTGGCATCTTCTGTGAACATCCCCATTTCAAACAAGTATGATGTCTTGGAAAATGTAGGGGATGATTGACTCTCAGGGTAATGTAGCACAAAGAGCCAAGTTTCTGGTGTCAAGACAGGCTTTAATGAAATGAGGGGTACGTAGGATTCCAAGCAATCGAGTGTGTTCGGGAACTCTCTAGTCCGAGGCACAGACAAATGCTTCTGTGGCCAGCAACAAAAAATCTGAATGATGTGTTGCCTTCCTGGTGCCAGGGTCAAGGATATCTCAGAGAGGGTGCAGAATGTTCTCGAAGGGGAGAGGGATGAGGAGGAGGTCATTGTATACATTAGAATCAATGACATAGGAAGGGAAAAGGATAAGAGTCTAAAGGGAGAATATGGAAAGTTAGGCAGGAATTTAAAAAAGAGATTCTCCAGGGTAGTAATATCTGGATTACAAATAGGAGGATAGAACAGATGAATGTGTGGCTGAGGAGCTGGTGCATGGGAGAAGGGTTCACATTTTTAGAGCATTGAAATCTCTTCTGGGTTGACATGACGTATACAAGAAGGATGGATTGCATCTGAATTGGAAGGGGACTAATATACTGGCAAGGAGATTTGCTAGAACTGCTCAGGAGGATTTAAACTAATAAAGTGGAGGGGTGGGACCCAGGGAGAGTGAGGAGAGAGATTAATCTGAGACTGGTACAGTTGAGAACAGAGCGAAAGTGAGGACTGCAGGTGCTGAAGATCAGAGTCAAGATTAGAGTCGTGCTGGAAAAGCACAGTAGGTCAGGCAGCATCTGAGGAGCAGGAAAATCGATATTTTGGCAAAGGCCCTTCATTCAGAATGAGGCAGGGTGCCTCCGTAGTAGAGAGATAAATGGGACGGATGGGGTGGGGCTGGGGAGAGGTAGCAAAGAGTGCAATAGGTGGATAGAAATAAAGATGAAGGTGATAGGTTGGAGAGGAGGGTGGAGCGGATAGGTGAGAAGGAAGACTGGCAGGTAGGACAGGTCATGGGGATGGTGCTGAGCTGGAGAGATAGAACTGGGATAAGGTGGGGGGAGGGGAAATGAGGAAACTGGTGAAGTCCACATTGATGCCCTGGGGTTGAGGTGTTTCGAGGTGGAATATGAGGCTTTCTCCTTGGTCAGGTCCATGCCCCCCCAACAACCCACCATCCCCTACTGGCACCTTCCCATGTCACCACAGGAATTGCAAAACCTGCACCCATACCTTCCCCCTCACGTCCATCCAAGGCCCCATAGAAGCCTTTCACATCCATCAAAGTTTCACCTGCATATTCACAAATGTCATTTATTGTATCTGTCGCACCCGATGCAGTCTCCTTTACATTGGGGAGACTGGACGCCTTCTTGCAGAGCGTTTTAGGAAGCGTCTCCGGGACATCCACACCAATCAATCCTACTGCCCCATGGCTGAACATTTCAACTCTCCTTCCCACTCTGCTGAGGACATACAGGTCCTGGGCCTCCTCCACCGCCATTCGCTCACAGCCAGACCTCTGGAGGAAGAACGCCTCATCTTCCACCTCGGAACAGTTCAACCCCAGAGCATCAATGTGGTCTTCATCAATTTCCTAATTTTTTACTCCCCCCACCTTAACCCAGTTATATCCTGCCACCTCAGCCCTAACCTTATGACCTGTTCTACCTGCCAGTCTTCCTTCCCACCTATCCGCTCCACCCTCCTTCTCCCACCAATCACCTTCATCCCCACCTCCATCCATCTATTCTACTCTTAGCAACCTTCTCCCCAGCCCCACCCCCTCCCATTTGTCTTTCCATCCCGGAAGCTCCCTGCCTCATTCCTGATTAAGGGCTTTTGCCCGAAACGTCGATTTTCCTGCTCCTTAGATGCTACCTGACCAGCTGTGCTTTTCCAGCACCACTCTAATCTTGACAGTTGAGAACAGTCAGGGCAGACAAGAACTAAGCAGAGAACAAGGTAGGACTGATAAATTAAACTGCATTTATTTGAATGCAAAAGGCCTAACAGAGAAGGCAGATGAACTCAGGGCATGGTTAAGAACAAGGAAATGGGATATCATAGCAATTACAGAAACATGGCTCAGGGATTGAAAAAACTGGCAGCTTAATGTTCCAGGATACAAATGCTATAGGAAGGAGAGAAACTCGTGGTGGAATTGATGTTTCGGGCAAAAAGTCCCAGATGTAGACTGGGGCTGCCGTAGTGTTAAAGGTTTAAGTGGAGAGAAATTTGTTAAGTGCGTACAAGAAAATTTTCTGATTCAATAGGTGGATATTCCTGCTACAGAAGGTGCAAAACTTGATCTAATATTGGGAGATATGGCAGGGCAGGTGACTGAGGTGTCAATGGGGGAGCACTTTGGGGCCAGCGACCATAATTCGATTAGTTTTAAAATAGCGATGGAAAAAGATAGAGCTGATCTAAAAGTTGAAGTTCTAGATTGGAGGAAGGCTAATTTTGACAGTATTAGGCAAGAACTTTCAAAAGCTGATTGGGCGCAGATGTTCGCAAGGAAAGCAATGGCTGGAAAATGGGAAGCCTTTAAAAGTGACAGTGTATTCCTGTTAGGGTGAAAGGAAAGGCTGGTAGGTTTAAGGAATGCTAAATGATGAGAGAAATTGATGTTTTGATTAAGACAAAGAAGGAAGCATATGACAGGTATAGACAGGAGAGATCGAGTGAATCCTTAGAAAAGTATAAAGGCAGTAGGTGTATACTTAAAAGGGAAATAAGAAGGGCAAAAAGAGGACATGAGCTAGCTTTGGCAAATAGCGTTAAGGAGAATCCAAAGGTTTTTCAGAAATACATTAAAGACAGAAGGGTAACTGGGAAACTAGGGAGAGAATAGGGCTCCTCAACGATCAGCAAGGTGGCCTTTGTGTGGAAGATACTAAATGGGTATTTTGCATCCATGCTTACTGTGGAGAAGGACACGGAAGACAAGGAAGTCGGGAAATAAATGGTGACATTTTGAAAAATGTCCATATTACAGAGGAGGAGGTGCTGGATGTCTTGAAATGCATAAAAATGGATAAATCCCCAGGACCTGATCAGGTCTACCCTAGAATTCTATGGGAAACTGGGAAGTGATTGCGGGGTCCCTTACTGAGATATTTGTATCATCGATAGTCACAGGTGCGGTGCCAGAAGACTGGAGGTTGCCTAACATGGTTCCACTATTTAAAAAATGTGGGGTCAGGACAAGCCTGGGAACTATAGACCGGTGAGCCTGACATCAGTGGAGGGAAGTTGTTGGAGGGAATCCTAAGTTACAGGATGTACATGTGTTTGGAAAGGCAAGGACTGATTAGCAATAGCCAGCATGGCTTTATGCAACAGAAATCATATCTAATGAACTTGATTGAGTTTTTGAAGAATTACCAAAGAGGTTTGATGAGGGCAAAGAGGTGGATGTGATCTACATGGACTTCAGCAAGATGTTTGACAAGGTTCCCCATTGGAGACTGGTTAGCAAGGTTAGATCTCATGGAATATAGGGAGAACTAGCCATTTGGATACAGAACTGGCTCAAAGATAGAAGACAGAGGGTGGTGGTGGAGGGTTGATTGTCAGACTGGAGGCCTGTGGAGCAGGAAAATCAATGTTCCGGGCAAAAGCCCTTCATCAGGAAAATCCCTCTATTCCAGATGAAGGGCTTTTGCCCGAAACGTCGATTTTCCTGCTCCTTGGATGCTGCCTGACCTGCTGTGCTTTTCCAGCACCACTCTAATCTAGACTCTGATTTCCAGCACCTGCAGTCCTTGTTTTTACCCACCAGACTGGAGGCCTGTGACCAGTGGAGTGCCACAAGAATCGGTGTTGGGTCCACTACTTTTCGTCATTTAGATAAATGATTTGGATGTGAACATAAGAGGTATAGTTAGTAAGTTTGCAGTTGACACCAAAATGCAGGTGTCGTGGACAGCGAAGGAGGTTACCTCAGATTACAATGGAATCTTGATCAGATGGGCCAATGGGCTGAGGAGTGGCAGATGGAGTTTAATTTAGATAAATGTGAGATGTTGCATTTTGGAAAAACAAAGCAGAGCAGGACTTATACATTTAATGGTAAGATCCTAGGCAGTGTTGCTGAACAAAGAGACTTTGGAGTGCAGGTTTATAGTTCCTTGAAAGTGATGTTGCAGGTAGATAGGATAGTGAAGAAGGCATTTGGTATGCTTTCCTTTATTGGTCAGAGTATTGAGTACAGGAGTTGGGAGGTCATGTTGTGGCTGTACAGGACATTGGTTAGGCCACTGTTGGAATATTGCATGCAATTCTGGTCTCCTTCCTATCAGAAGAACATTGTGAAACTTGAAAGGGTTCAGAAATGATTTACAAAAATGTTGCCAGGGTTGGAGGATTTGAGCTATAGGGAGATGCTGAACAGGCTGGGGCTATTTTCCGTGTAGCGTCGGAGGCTGAGGGGTTATCTTATAGAAGTTTATAAAATCATGAGGAGCATGAATAGGATACATAGACAAAGTCTTTCCCTAGGGGTGGGGGAATCCAGAACTAGAGGGCATAGATATAAAAGGGACCTCAGGGGCAACCTTTTCAAGCAGAGCGTGGTGCGTGTATGGAATGAGCTGCCAGAGGAAGTGGTGGAGGCTGGTACAATTACAGCATTTAAAAGGCATCTGGATGGGTATATGAATAGGTGGGGTTTGGAGGGATATGGGCCAAGTGTTGGCAAATGGGATTAGATTAGGTTACAATATCTGGTTGGCCTGGATGAGTTGGACCGAAGGGTCTGTTCTGTGCTGTAAATCGCTCTGGCTCTGTGACTCTATTTTACACGTTGGAGTTGTCTATCATTATCATAAAAATTATGGTTGAGAAATCAGTCACGCAGCACAAATTCTCTAATTGTTTTATATGATGAGGCACTCTGAAGTAGACAGCTCCTGATGAAGGGCTTATGCCCGAAACGTCGATTCTCCTGCTCCTCAGATGCTGCCTGACCTGCTGTGCATTTCCAGTACTACACACTCGACTCTGAGCTCCAGCAGCTGCAGTCCTCACGTTCTCCTAGCAGTGTTTGGTTTGAACTTTGCAGTTTTGAACAGTTTCTTCACTTCTTTGCCAGTCCCAATTTATTAATATATTTTTACTGCATAAAAATGCCTTTTCATGATCCCAAAAGCTGACTTCTTTCCACCGGAGTACCTCTGCAAACGATCCTTGATTCCTACCCTACAGGGATGACGCCCACAGAGGGAGCTCAGCTCTCCAAAGGGGTACCCTGACATTCCAAACGAAACACACTGAGAACAAACCTGGTCTAATCTCCACACTCCAGAAACAGGGGACTCCAAAATCCTCTTTCACTGGAGGTAGTTGCTCATTTAAATAGTCAGCTGGCTCTCGGAGCCACATGTGAAAATAACAGGCCACCCCGGAATCCTGCCCCAATGACAATGAGAGTTCAGGGATTGGGCTTGGGTTTTCTGACCTTTTATCTTCACAGCAACAGCTCACCATTGAGGCAAAATATCAGGGCCAAACAGTCCAAGATTGAATCCAACTCTCAGGAAAAGATTTGTAATGGTAATTTACTGCTGTATTGAAGAGAAAACGGTTCCTTTACTTGTTGCAAACTGACCTCTCTCACAAGGAAAAGATGGAATGCACCTTTGAATAAAAATTCTGTCAGGGCAGCTGCTGCAAGTTGTGTCAGAGTGTCAACATGGACAGTATCATTACACGTGCGGATGCCTCCCACCATGTAAATGGCAGGTACTCATGTGACTCAGCCAATGTGGTCTATGTCATACACTGCAGGCAAAGATGCCTTGGAGCAAGGTACACCGGTGAGCAGACATTATGACAACGGATGAATGGACACCGCACAATAATCACCAGGCATGGGTGTTCCTTCCCAGTCGGGGAACACTTCAGTGGTCAGGGATATTCAGCCTCAGACTTTCGGGTGACCATCATCCGAAGGAGACTTCAGGACAAGCAACAAAACAAAGTGGCCAAGCAGAGGCTGATAGCCAAGTTTGGTACCATTGAGGATGACCTCAACTGGGATCTTGGGTTCATGTCACACTACAGGTGATGTCACTGCACTACACACATACTCACTCCCTCTCTCTCTCTTTCGCACGCGTGCACACACACAGACAAGACCCATTCTCATACACAAGCTCTCTCTCATACGCACACACATACACCCCCATACTCACACCCAAGCACGCACCTTTTTACAGGCTTATACCCCATCACACTCACACACATAATTTACTAAGCTTAACACACACAAACATGCACTCACACACACATGTGCTCACACCAACATGCACACTCACATCACAAGCTCACTCTGTCTCCTGCGTGCACGCACATGTAGGTTAATGGGGTGAATCTGTATTTGCAGAATTATATTTTATTTTGTTCAAAAAATGCATAACCTCCAGTCAATCCATGTAAAATTCTGTAAATCCCACTTTAAAAACAGAGCCAGTCTGACCCAAGGTTGGGACACAGACAGACTTTAACCTCACACATTTAATGCATTGTTTGAGCTGAGATGACACATTTTGTTAGAACCTTGAAGTTATCTTGAGAATGTGAGTTAAAAGGAGTTCTGGGATTTACATATTAATGAAGCAAAACTAGCAAAATCATTCTAAAAGATGAAAGATTTAATCTACACTTGCTTAATATATTTCAGCCCCATGACAGTGTAACCTTTTGCTATAAATTCTTTGTCTTATGGTCCACCTGAGGAAGGAGTGGCGCTTCGAAAGCTAGTGCTTTCAAATAAACCTGTTGAGCTATAACCTGGTGTTGTGTGATTTTTATGTTTGAATAAAAACAAATTGCAGCCTTGTGTATTCCACCTGATCTACAATGCACAGATGGCATAGAATGCATACTCTTCTGCAGGATCTGATCTGACCTTCTGCCAGCCATTAAAATAATGAGCCCCAAGTCCAGCTAATTCAATAACCGATTTCCCTTGCAGAGTCTGATCCAAATGTGGAAGTCAGCAGAATTGTTTTAATCTGCAAACTTTGGAGTTTAATGGAAGTACCATGGATTGGTAAAGTTTTCAGAGCAACAGCAAGTTGGTGTTGCCATATTATGGTGCTGTGGCAGATGACCAAAATTGTTCACAAGTTACCAAAACAACTTGATGCCAAAATCTGATGATTTTGAAAAGCTTTTGATTGTGGTTAAAAGTACACCCATAGAATTAATACCTTCAATAAAATGCACAAAACCGACTTAATTTGACATACCGGCATTGTGTTTTTTCCACATTTCAAAATAATGATCGTCTACACTGAGTGGTTCCTATTTTCTATTTGGCCTATAAGTCAACTCCCCAGATTTGGAAGAATTTCTTACGGTTTCAAAGGTTGGCATGTATGCCATGAGCTACAGTGGTTACACCCACCTGCATGGGCCACTGATGGTCCCTGTGGGATGTGGATCTAAGAATTTCTAATGAGGTAAAAGAAAGTAGTGGCATCTGAAACTTGACCCTGAGCATTTTTTTCTTGTTAGGAACAATGTGTACCCCGAGGGAATGAGCTGAGCTGGTGCATTGTGATTCCACTAAGGATGCAGAAGTCTGAAACTCCTGTTACCAGGAACAGAACCAACAGGGAAGCTAATTTAGCTCAGCACCCTGAAGGGAATAAGATAATCTGAACAGGAGGGGATCATGTCTATGTTGCGTAGCCTGTCATATTTAAGACAAGCTGGACAGGTTTGTCAGAAGTATGCACCAACTGATTGGATTATCTGCTGGATAATGACAGCACAAAGCAATGGTTTCAGGCATACATACACAATTGCCCACACTGGTGGATCTAACCATATCGCCTATTAAAGTCCAATGGTCTGTTTTTTGGGTCCCATTGCAGCTCAGAACTGAAATGAATGGACATTAAAAATAGAATAGTTCCTGGAATAAGGGAATAGAAAGAGTGCTCAAGTTTCTGCTCCAGCAAATTTTCATATTGCTGCACAGACCAGGTCATTTGGATAGTGTTTTAATGAGCAGTTGTTGAAGTTTTTCTCATATTCAATTATATTCCTTTGTGTATATTGTTATGATCTCAGATGAGGTTGTACCAGACAAGTCAGATTCCAGATAGGAACTGAGGCTTGATAGATTATACCTTGATTTGTTTTGGTTTTAACAAAGTTGTTTCTCATGGAAACATAAACACACAATGCTGCAGATTTTGCTTGAAATAATAAAACGCACGCTTATTAACAAAAGAACTCAAGTTAAACAGAACAAAACAATCCATCTACTTACCGTGCAAATTCAAAGCTATTTTAAATACCCAGTAACAGTATAATCCTATTGGTTCTCAAACACACCTTTAATAATTGGAAAGAAACTAAACACCATTTGTATAATACCCAAACACATCCTGGTACAGTATTCAAATTGCTACTCATACAATACTCACACCAGAGTCTCTGTATCTAATATCATGGTAGGTTTAAATGCTTGGAACTTCAACTTTTAGATTGAAACAGCTGAAAACCTCTTCCTTGAGCAATCACATAACTTCTTAAGGCCATGAGACCATCAGACGTAGGAGCAGAAGTTGAGCCATTCAGCCCATCGAGTCTGCTTTGCCATTCAAACATGGCTGATAAGTTTCTCAACCCCATTCTCCTGCTTTCTCCTATAGCCCTTGATCCCTTTGATACTCAAGAACCTACCTATCTCAGTCTTAAATATACTCAATGACCTGCCTCCACAGGCTTTTACATCAGTGAATTCCACAGATTCATCACTCTCTGGCTGAAGACATTTCTCCTTATCTCCATTCTAAAATGTTTTTCCTTTACTCTAAGGCTGTATCTTCAGGTTTTAGTCCCTCCTAACAATGGAAACATCATCCCAACATCTACTCTGTCCAGGCCATTCAGTATTCTGTATGTTTCAATTAGATCCCCCCTCATTCTTCTAATCTCCATCGAATATAGACCCAGAGTCTTCAAACATTCCTCATATGTTAAAGTTTTTTCATTTCTGGGACCATTCTTGTGAACCTCCTCTGAACATGCTCCAGGGCCAGTACATCCTTCATCAGATATGGGGCCCAAAACTGTGCACAACACTCCAAATATGGTCTAACTATAGCATTATAGAGCCCCAGAAGTATATCCCTGCTTTGATATTCAAGTCCTCTTAAAATAAATACCAGAATTGCATTTGCCTTCCTAACTATTGACTCGACCTACAAGTTTACCTTGAGAGAATCCTGGACTAAAACTCCCAAATCCGTTTGCACTTCAGACTTCTGAATTTTCTCCCCATTTAGAAAATAGTCCATGCCTCTATTCTTCCTACCAAAGTGCATAATCCTACACTTTCCAAAGTTGTACTCTATCAGCCATTTCTTTGCCGACTCTGCTAACCTGTACAAATCCTGCTGCAGCCTCCCCATCTCCTCAATGCTACCTGTTCCTCCACCTATCTTTGTATCGTCTGCAAACGTAGCCAGAATGTCTGCAGTGCCTTCATCTAGATTATTAGTGTATAATCACACAAAATGTTTCTTACATGTACCCATCTATAGTAACATCATGGGGGTTGTATCTTAACACTTCATTCAAATATGACCTAGCTCACTATATGTTCTCTTCTCAGGAGCATCTGTCTATACCAAGGACATCACAAAACTGCCCCACTCAAAGTAAACCTGAAACCTAAAAGCCTCTCTTTCTATGCTATGGGTGTTTCCCTTAAACGTAAATAAAATTCTGCAGAATGTCTCTAACAAAATGTATTTATTTTGTGGGATTGCAAAGCAATGTAAAAGAAACAAAAATCCATTAATGATGCTTACAAGCCCATTCAGTGGCACTGCTGCCTCACAGCGCCAGACACCTGGGTTCAATTCCAGACTCGGGCAGCTGTCTGTGTGGAGTTTGCACATTCTCCTTGTGAATCAGTGGGTTTCCTCTGATTCCTCCGGTTTCCTCTCACAATCCAAAGATATGTAGATGATGGATTGGCCATGCTAAATTGCCCATAGTGAACATGGAGCAGGCTACATGGATTAGCCATGGGAAATGCAGGATTACAGGGATAGGGGAGGGAGGTGGGTCTGGGTCAGAAGCTCTTAAACTCTTCTGCAGGATCTGATCTGACCTTCTGCCAGCCATTAAACCCTTCTGCAGGGTCAGTGTGAACTTGATGGGCCAAATGGCCTGCTTCCTATAGGGATGCTATGATTCACCACAAGGCCAAGTCTCTGAAACAGTTTGAACATAAATCACCAAGCCTACAGAAATACTTACAAGTTAATAATTAACTGGGGACACATAGGAAAGCCACAGCTACAAATTGAGGAACCCAGAATCCAAACAACAGATGATAATTAATAGTAATATATGTATAAATCCCAGTTTAGATCACCATATAATTGTGGTAATCTGCTGCAGTTTTAATGGGAAGACATAGATCAGATCAGCCAAACTGTGCCACTGTCATACAGGTAAGAACAATGACTGCAGATGCTGGAAACCAGATTCTGGATTAGTGGTGCTGGATCCTTTCTTTTCTCCACTGTCATACAGTCTGCCTCATTTAATGTATAGGTTCATTCATGAAGACTGACCAGATGAGTGAATTATCAGAGGATACCCTACTTAACAGACTACAGTATATCATACCATGGAGTTAGTGTTTTCCTGGCAAACAGGAGGTGAGAAGAGAGAATTAACCTTGACATTTCCTATTCACATTGAATAATAAAAATCAAACTATTTAATTTCCATAGCCAATAAATATAAAACCCTAATATTTTCAGCAGAGCAATGTTTAGGGCAAATTTAGTCCGGATTCTCAAAATGTTGATAGTTTGATGGCTTGAAATATTCACACCAAAACAAAACAAACCTGTTTCTGCTGACAGCAGGGTCAATAACTGGAGGACACATACTGTCAATAAAATTAAGAGGGTGAGGAATTCCATTTTGACTCTGAGTGGTTATGATCTGGCGTGCATTGCCTGAAAGGATAATGGACACAGGTTCAATCATAATTTCTAAAATGAGTTGGATAAATATTTGAAAGGAAAAAGAAAATGCAGGACTATGGGACAGTGGATGGGACAAATCAGAGCATTTAAACTGTTCTCTCAGACACAGTGCGCAAAGTGGCTTATTTCCGTGTTGTAAGATATTCTGATTCTTTGATCAATAGATGAGAGAGAAGGAAATTTCAAACCAATAAATACTTTTATACAAATTGCACGTGAACCCAGTTTCTGGTCCAATTAGAACAGGTTTACATTGTTAACGTCAGGTTGCTTTCTTTTTAGCAGATAAAGGGTTAACTGGGTCAATTTCAGGTAATGACATGCTCAGACCCATATAATAATTCTAGGTTATTCTGTAGATTGTATTTCTATCCCCCTGATGAAGATAGAGAATTAATATCTGGCACACAACACTGTAGGCACAATGTGCCAATATTAAGCCGAGGTCATTCTCAGTGGGAATATAGCACAGAATGCCAATACTAATCTGCAATTGTGCTCAGTGGGAATATAGCTGAGTGTGCCAATATTAAGTTTAGGTCACCCCCAGTGGGAATATTGTAAGTATCCCATTATTAAACTGAGGTCTCACTATGAGAATACAGTAAAATTGAAATATTCATGCCAAATTTGTACCAATAGGAATTTACAATGAAGTGTTATTAATCTCAATTTATATTCAATGGGAATATTGCAGAAGTTGCCAATGTCAATCCATGTTCAGTACTTTTTTGGGATGGTTACCACAATCTGATGATTAGGGCAATTTATATTGCACAACAAGTAATATAGAAAAGAGTAGGAATATTGTACAACACTTTAATAAATTGAGCCATTTTTCCAAAATGTTGTACTTTATTATCATGTCTCAATGTATGTAAATGGGGAAACTGTTTTCTGTTAGGACATAGTGAGGATTCTTTCTCACAGTGAAAGGATGAGTCAAATCTAACTATTTCCGTCCAAGAGAATCTTACATTTGGCTTCTTAAATGGAGATATTTTTTATAACTAACTGATGATCTAATAAATCTATTAATGTCTCACAGTAACTTTTAATGGAAGAATGAAGTTCAAATGATTAATTTTATAGAGAATGCTAATATTTCAAAAGGGAGCTGTTACCTTCTGCTTTGGGCAGTTCTGTGCCATCAATTCTCCTCTGTCTTTGTTGAGCCTAAGGCATGTCTAATTATTGCTGGTCAAGAATAGAAAATAGTTAATTATAAACAGAAGAAGCATTTGTCTTACATAACAAGGTAGTTTGTTACATTGTATGAACAGGTACAGTTTACATTAATTTGTTAAGTATAATTATTTAAGACTATCAAGACCTGTACAGAATGCATCTGCTCCTTGTAGTAGTCATGTAAATCTCACTGCCTCCACCCAAAGACCATGTGACATTTTTCAATCAGGTGGAGCTTAATATAACATAAATATTAACTCCTTCAGGTCCATTATTTTACACAACATGTCCACTCGAGTTTTCTTTTCCCTACAGTTAACCATTATTCATTCTGGCATATAACTATGTTTGCATTTACCAGTACCCTATTTCTCCCCAGCTCTCTAACTTCACAAGTATAGGCAATCTGGTCAGGTATGAGTATTGGTATTAATAAGCTCCATGCAACGTGAATAATGTGAATTATTACATTCATTTAAAACAATAGTTTCTCCCAGGAATCCCTCTGATGGAGGTATATCATTAAATGGGGGTACCATTTCTAATAGTGGGTGCTTCCCTGTGTGACCACCAGCATTTCCATTGCACCAAAACTATGTCCTACCTCTTCACATCCTCTGTAAGTGATACACAGATTTACAAATATAGCATTACTTTGTCATGGTTGGGCATGGTCTGTTTCTTATGAATACTTACCATCTAACAACGCTGACATTAACTCTTAGCCCCTGATGTTTGGATTAATGTCTGTGTTGCCTTGACACATGCCCATTTAGAGTATACATACATGATAAAGTGAATAAGTTCCATTGCTCTCCTAAAGTATGGCTGTTCTCCTCTCAGGATCTGTTAGTGAGTAATTCTGCTCTCTACTTCCAGTATAATTTGAACAGCTTTTTCCAAAATTGAATATTCCTTGGACTGTAAGAGAACCGATAAGGTTTTATCAAGAATTCCAACAAACAATGCTAATTCTTATGAACTTTGATTTTAAATTTCAATAGGTCACAACTTTAGGGCTCATTAATTAAAGTGTTCCTTATTCTACTGGAAGCTGAACTCTTCTGTTAAATCTTGCTCATGCAAGAATTTTGTTGGTTCCCTGTTGAGGTGATCATGACAGGATATTAGAAACTCCTTTACGTTATGTGCATTCTGTAATATCTTGTTGATTAATAACATCATCTTCGACAAGAACTATTGAATATAATAATGTATCATTTCAAGCTGGCAGTGGAGTAGCAGGGCTGCATTTGGGTTCTTGAGCCTGGAGCTCGTCTGCTCCCATCTACCATTGTCTTTCTTTTTTTTTGTCGCTTTCTTTTATCTGTGGTGGAGTCATAGCATGGCAATGTGAGTGGGTCATACATGGAATGGCAGTGGCAGTAGGGTTGTGACTCTTTGCAGTGATCGTGTCTGGGCTATGGTGGAGTGGTCTAAGCTGATGGGTTTAGGTTTGCAACCTCGGCAGAATCGAAGGTTTGACTCCCTCTGCTACCTATAAATTCAATTGGGGCGGCACAGTGGCTCAGTGGTTAGCATTGCTGCCTCACAGCACCAGGGTCCCAGGTTTGATTCTAGCCTCGGGTGACTGCATGGAGTTTGCACATTCTCCCCGTGTCTGTGTGGGTTTCCTCCGGATGCTCCAGTTTCCTCCCACAGTCTAAAGTTGTGCAGGTCAGGTGAACTGGCCATGCTAAATTGTCCATAGTGTTAGGTGCATTAGTTAGAGGGTACTGGGTGGGTTACTCTTCAGTGGGTCAGTGTGGGCCGAAGGGCCTGTTTCCACCTGTAGGGAATCTAATCTAATCAGGGGAGGCAGTGATAGTGACAGCAAAGCTCCTTCTGGCCCTGAATGAGGGTGACAGCAGGAAGAACGCAGATCCTCCTACTAATCAGTGTGAGACGCGCAGACTGGCTAAGCGTTCCATACATCCTTTTGAAGATGAGACTTCAGAAAAATCTGGACATTTTTCTTTCCTTTTGATTCTGTTTCTTTCATTTATCCCTTTCTTTTTCCAAATTCTGCTTTTGCAACCAAGATGGTGCCAAAGAATTGCAACTTTGCACACTTTTCACTGTATTCTTGTATTGCTACAAAACCTGACGTTGCTTGAAAAGCTCAGTGGATCTGGCAGCAACTGTGAAGCAAAATCAGAGTTAATGTTTCGGGTCCGGTGACCCTTCCTCAGAAGCTGATGCTGTCCAACATGCTGAGCTTTTCTAGCAACTTCCATTTTTGTTTCAGATTTACAGCATCTGCAGTTCTTTTGACTATTGTATTGCCATATTTGACCACAACGTAGCAATAAATTCTAATTCTAATCAATTTGTTCAGCCTCTGATTTAATGCTTAAGTTTGAAGTAATTTTATATCTTAAGAATAGTATCTTTATCCTTCATTCTGCACCTTCAAGATTGTATTCTTGAACAGTATGTGTTCTCTTTGGTCCATAGCTAACTTTCAATCACCTTGGAACTCTTATTCCATTACTTCCAAAGTAGTTATCAATTCCCACAGATAAAGTTGACTTATAACTGTTGCACTACAATGTGGTTTGAAACCTGCCATCTTTAAGTTTGTATTTGTTAATGCTGTTTTAAACTCTGTTGCAATAAAGGTTGCGAGAATCTGTACAGCAATAATGTTGCAGAAATGTCTCTATCTGTCAGATTTTCAACTCTGTAGTTTAGCACTACTGTTTTCAATTTTTCAGTAAGACCTTTAGATTCTATCAAATACCATTCTGTCATACCATTTTGAGATTTTAATTACTGTTCCATTGCAGTGCTGTATCTATATTTCTTATTGAATTTTTCACAGTCAGCCTGGTGGTTCCCATGGTCAAGAGGGTTTTTCCAACGTCTACAGCCAAGGTAAAAATTTCCAATTTCATTGTGGGCAAAATGGACACATTTCTTTCTTTCATGGTACAAAATGGTGCATTTCGTTTTGTACAATTTGTTACATAATCCTCTCTGGTTGTGTCCATACTAAGACTTCCTGCCATAATCACAGTTTAAATTTGAAATATACCAATCCTTTAACATTTTAAATTTCTTCTGGTTTTTGTTCTGCTGGAGTCTTTCCCGAGCTTTTTACTAAATGTGCACTTTTCCATCTTAAACAAATTCTGAGCCTACCATTTCTGGTCTTTTCACTGTGCTTTGCAGTTGTACATCATGAAGCCTACTCACAGTTGTAGCAATGCTGATTTTCAAGCCATGAGAACTTTTGTTTTTATTCCCTGCCTGTTGGGTCTTTGTTCCCTTTTTTTGGGCGGCACGGTGGCACAGTGGTTAGCACTGCTGCCTCACAGTGCCAGAGACCTGGGTTCAATTCCCACCTCAGGCGACTGTCTGTGTGGAGTTTGCACATTCTCCCCGTGTCTGCGTGGGTTTCCTCCGGATGCTCCGGTTTCCTCCCACAGTCCAAAGAGGTGCAGGTCAGGTGAATTGGCCAATCTAAATTGCCCGTAGTGTTAGGTAAGGGGTAAATGTAGGGGTATGGGTGGGTTGCGCTTCGGCGGGGCGGTGTGGACTTGTTGGGCTGAAGGGCCTGTTTCCACACTGTAAGTAATCTAATCTAATCTAATCTCTCCCTTTCCCACAAGTCGATCTAAATTTCATATAAGGAGCTTTGAGCTTCCCTGACTGACCCTCCTTCACCGAAGGCATCTGTCATTTTCTCTTTGCGTTGTCTTTTCCTTTATCCCTCACCTCAACACTTCTCACTGCACTTCTTACCAGCTTCTTGGTAAAGGCTGTCTTTGGAGTGCTGAACATTCCCTGTTGCTCCTCCTACAGCTGCCGAGAACTATTTGTTATTTCTTTTCATTTCAGCTGCTGACTGACTGGCTACAACTTCTGAAAGTCGTTATGCTTCTCAAGTGGTGAATTCACGTACTTTCAAAATTGGAAATTTTCTTCATTCTTGAGTGTGAAATGGAATCTGTCTGCTGTCTACTGAAATGGTTTGGGAAGTTTGCACCCAATCCTCTCTCCTCTTTGCTTCATCTCGGGCCTGTCTAATTATCAGAGGCTGAGGATAGACCACTGGTGAGTCTAAACAGAAGAAGCATTTATCTTGCACAACAACTCTATGGTATGGTAGTGATAAGTACAGTTCACATTGACACATTAAGTATAATCACTTTAGGCTATCTGAAGCTATGGAGAATACAATTGCTATTCCTGGAACTCTCACAAATAGCAAGCACCTCCACCTAAAGACTCAGTGTCATCAGATTAGGTGGAGCTTGAAGCACCAGCAAAATCAATTACATCAGAATAAATAACTTATACAGCAGGAGCTTTCATAATTTTCCTTTATATCTGATGGAATCCCTACAGTGTGGAACCAGGCCCTTCGGCCCAACATGTCCACACCAAACCTCTGAGGAGTAACCTTTACCCCATTATTTAACATTTGCGCCTCACCTAACCTACACAGCCCTAAATGCTATGGGCAATTTAGCGAGGCCAATTCACTTAACCTGCACATCTTTGGATTGTGGGAGGAAACCAGTGCACTCAGAGGAAACCCACACAGACATGGGAAGAATGTGCAAACTCCACACAGACAGTTGCCCAGGGCTGGAATCAAACCTGAGTCTCTGGCCTTGTGAGGCAACAGTGCTAACTTCTGGACTTTATTGCAAAGGTTGTCATATGAAAAAGTATTTGATTCTTTTCTGTTCTCTTTCCCACTTCTACTGAAGGTTCTGATGAATGTACAACATGCATGACTATTCTGTATGGGCAATAAATGCCGACCTAGCCAGTGATGCCCACATCCTGTGGCTAAATAAAACAAATTTTGACTGTGGGCAATACCAGCCCATCACTTGAAGAGTCTTCTGTGCCCTTGCATAATGATCAGGACAGTATGTGATTTCTGCTACTACTGCTGAGGGCAATGACTGTATTGCTAGCTCATTGTCTCATTTAGTACATGAGCTGAGGCCAGCAAATGCAGCACAGGTTTAGGATCAAGATACTCCTGGCTCAATTTCATTCATTTTAATTTTGGCAGGAATGATGTATAGGTTTGCACGGAACAGTTGTTGTACCCGGACAAACGATGTGAGTTTCAGTCAATTTTAACCACTGTGACTCATCTTAACATTTGACGTTTTTCTCCAGATGTGACCGTTGAAACGGAAATCATGGACCCAAGGAAATAGCCTCTGGTATTAATTGAATTCTTTCAGAATCAATACCAGAAATACAATGGAGAGGAAAAAGCGATTTTAGCAGAGAAGGCCGAAGATTTCTGTCCGTGGTGTAGAGGAATAATCCTGCTCCTCCTGCCTCCAGAGAATCCTCCTGAAAATTAAAAACTACAAGTTACCTACAGCTCTCTTACACCTCTCTTCTGAGTCCTGCCAGGTATTCCTGGCAAGTGTGCTCCAAGGGGCTATTTTCCTAAGGTGCAGTTATAATGTTATTATACTGACAAAATAGTGACCCAATGACTTCCATGTTTCAGTTTAGCCCAAACAAGTTCATATTTTGAGTTGGATCTGAACTGAAGGTTGGCAAAGAGAGAATACCATAGAGTGTGAACAGATTGACCTTTGACCTTAGACCAGGAAGCCAACCTACCATATTCTCAGCCCTTTCCACAATCTGTTGAGTAAGCTGATGGGAGAATAACATTCTCATTTGTGTTTTTGCCAAGTTAGCCATTGTCAGACCTAATTTTCCTTTATTGAAATCAGTTAAAAATTAAAAAGTGTCAGATATCACAGTGAAAGTCAAAGATTATCAATTCAGCAGATGAACAGATTAGTTGTACCACAGTAAATCTGTCAAATTCAGTAATTGCAGAATATATGACCGCATAATGATGAACATGAGCATGTAGTTAGTTTTATTTATATTGCTACAAAGACCAAATTGGTGACTTACTGCTTAATGAAGTTATATTTGGAATGGAGCTGACCCCATTCATAAAGCTGGAGTGCAGGATGGGAAACCAAACGACCAATTGAAAACAATTAAAAGATTGTAGTTAAATTAATGTGGTGTGTGATCATTCTGTAGGGCTTAGCCAAAGGTAACAATACCCGAAATCTTCATTGATTCATGGATTTAAGGATTCACCATAGAATTTATCAGAAAAATTTCAGGTCACCTCAACAGTGATAAACATGAATTAAATCTCAATGACTCAGAGTGAAAAAAAACATAGCAAGATGTAGATCAGCATATACAAATAATAAAATCACTTGCTGCTCATTAGGCTATCTGATGCTTCACTAGCTAAATAATTAATTGTCAAAAGAATAAAGGTGATAATGAAGCCTTTTTATTGTTCCTCTGCTTTATTGCTGTCATAAAATAGTGAGCTCGATCCTGTAGCTTTCAGTAAAAGCTGAAAAGGATCATTACTGCATCAGTGTTGGATGTGCAAGTGTAAACTTGTGCCTTAGCCCATGGTGACTTTAGTGGTGAGGGAATAATCAGGCAGAGGGAGGTAGGTGGTGGTTGGGGATTCTGCCATGTTTTCACCTCCATCCTCTTTAAGGCTTTGATAGGAAAGTTCACGGAAGACCTCCATACCCCACACCCAAATAAGACTCTCAAGTGGAAAACTATAGCCATCTTAAGGGCCTCTTCCTACTGCTGCTGGTATTAACAATGGTTTGGGAGCTCACTTTTAGGAAAGTGCAACAAGTAAATCTTATCTGGGTTGCTTGATAGCTCCTGGGAGGCATCTATAATTCAAAGGCTTTTTGTGCTTGATTGAGGGACTCTAAATCTGGAAGTGGGAGAGGTCTTGCTTACAGTTATACACTGCTTTCACACTCTCTCTGTGACCTATATCCCGTTAAACCCCAACCCCACTATCACTGACATCCAGTGATGTTCCCAGCTTTTGGATGGGCATTGGGACATCTTAATGACAACAGTTGCTGTCTTCTGTGGAGCTGAATCTGTTAAGAAAGGCCACCAATGTGTAATTGCCTGACAAGTGGGACTGCCCCCAACTCAGAGTCCTTGCTCTCTGCAGAAGTTTGCCACTGGCCTCTCAAGTGCCTCATAGGAACTACATGAGGTAGGAGTGGGGGGAGGTTTGTTAAAAACAGTGGTCTTGCCCACTCTTCAGCCAATGGACGAGTCAGCTCGGCATCTCCTCAAGGTGCCTCCCTATACCTCTGTAAAAGCGAATAACATCTGTCACAACCTATCTATATTCCCTTATAGAGTTAAAAAGGAATCACAAAGTGAACTTTAGCCTTCTGAGAGCGCTGCTCATAGCGCTGATCAAAATGCATGTTTAAAAGTTAGATCATTTACTGACACAGACTTCCCGAAGGAGAACCAAATAAAATTGGAATGGGAGCTTTATGGCATTGTTACTATGACAACGGTATTTTCACAATGTGTGAACCATGGCTTTACCAGCTTAGCATCAGGGATGCAAATTGGCACAAATTGGTTATAAAATCCACAAGACTTCTAAAAGCCTTGCAAAACTGTGAGGGAATAGTGTCTGACAACCATTTTTAGTTTGGACTGTAATCTATGTAAACTGTGAATTACTTGAGTTCAGGAAAATTCTTATATTGCCACGTGTTTTCAATGTAGCAGCTATGCCTGCATGATCTCAGTGGTTGCATATTCTTCATTTGACTCAAGCATTTTGGAAATTAACACTCAAAGGAATACAGCGAGCTAAAAATCTCTTTTCACGACATACAGTTATTACATTACCATAAAATAGGTTAGAATAAGCACCCTTATTAATATTTATGAACACTGGTGAATAGGTTCTCTTTAGGATAGTTTACTATTGTAGATGCTAGGCTTTTTAATTTTTAGAATATGTGGCAATAAAAGACACGATCACCATAGGACAGTTCCATTTGAAAGACACAGGCACACCAGTGCAATTGAGTTCTTTGATCCAGGTCATGTTTCAAAGAAAGAGAAAGTATTTTATACCATGTTAACCCTGTCAATGTCATTATATGAAAGTTATATTTGAAAAAGAAGAATTAGGCTTCTGTCATGTAAGTGCCACAGTGTATGCTTTCTGACCGGAAGACTTGGTGCTCAAGTGTCTTGTTCCTTGTCACTTCAAGTTGCTTTATATCTTCTCAATGATCAGATCATACTGTGAAATAAGGTCATGAATTCATGGCCTTTCTGCTGTATTCCTGTCATAACTATAGAGCAAGTATTTGGAAAAGGCCAGCTATTCGGTTGAGACCTGGATATATCATGTTTATGTCAAGGGACCTACATCTACTTCCAACAAGGCCCTAGGAATAAGTTAACCAGAATGTCCAAGCAAAAACTGTTATTTCATCCTAAGGGAAGTGGGGAAAGAGGTTTGGAAAACATAAATGAGTCACTAATGCTCCTTAGCCAGTTTCCATTGGGAGCATTTAGTCAAAGCATTTAGTCAAATCTTGGTGGGGGCATACACACATTCATTAGAATGACCAAAAATGGTGATGACTGCAAGATTCCAGAAATGCTGCCTCTTAACCATGCCATTTTCATATCGAGATGTGTCAGTTCTAATTTGCACATCTGTACATTTGCACATTGATCTCAGAAGCAATTGCACATGTTCAAGTTCAACTTCATCAGTGAGATCTAATTTTTGATAGTGGGACATCCAAAACATGACTTGTGAACTTTTTACCTGCTAAGAGAAAATCTGAAACGTGACTGAGGTGACACACCACAAATTGAATCCCACTATTCCTGGTGCTGGAGGACTCTTTCGCTTCACTATTTTCTTCGTAGCTTTGACAAAGTGCCAAAGCAAAGAGGTAGGCTTCTATCCAGCTTGGCTCCATACCTGATAGCTTTTATACTTGTTCCTGTGTTTGACTAACTTAATTTCTATAAAAATCCACTCTCCCCATTTACCAGATCAACAACCTAAACTTCTGGAGCTTCTTCTCCTGGGTCAGGGACATGGTGCTGGTAATTGTCCTCACTCTGCAAATGGAGAATGTGAGAATTCAGTTCTTAGTGCTTATTGTTCTGGTTTTCCAAATTGGAAAGGGTAAACTACTCATGGTTTACATTGATAAAGGGTTTCAGTAACATAGAAGCAGAGGATCTTGTTCCTTTTATGGGAAATTCTAGAACAAAGGAGCATAGCTTAACATTTGACTAATGATATTTAAGTGATAATCACAAGGCAAATTTCCACACAAACATCTGCAATTATCTCCCATACAGGAGTGTAGTTGATGGGCCAATTGAAGTTTTAAATCTCGATAGTGTTTTTTCGTAAGGTAAGGACATGAAGGGATTATGGATAGAAGATGGGCAGAGGACATGCGACAACTTCCAATCTAACAATATGGTGGAACAAGCATGAGAGGGTGAATGCACTCTTTCTGCTCCAGCTGGCCACCTTCCCAAAATTATATAAGGCCTCACATGAAAGGCGGCTCTAATGTTGAAGTTGGCCTGGAAAATAAGTGACCTCCTGCAGATTTGGTGAGCTTAGAAGCAGGAGTTTGAATAATCAGAGCCAAGCCCTTGCATGTGGATCCACATCCTCCTCTGTGGGTTTTCAGTCCGGGAATATTACTTGAGGGCAAGTGGAACTGGAAACTGAGAAGCAGCCTTGATCTACTTGCTTTTTGTCTCTCAGTGGTGGATCTTGTAGCTAGCTCAGGGGAAACACCAGACCTGTAAACAAACTCAACAAACCGTGAACATGATCAACTCACCAGTTATTAATCAACCAAACGATTACATTTAAAACCTATGTCAAATGCTAACGTGTTTTGCAGGATTTTTGGAAGCTTTTTTCGTTGTTGGTGTTTTGCAACATTAATGACATGAGCAATTACTGCTCCAAATCTGTAAGATTTGGATTGCTTGCAATCTCATACTGAGCTTGGAGCTGATATTGGAAATGCTGTTTCAAAATCAGACCAGTGGAAGCCCTGCTCTTACTTGATTCTGATCTGTTTCAAGAAATCCAGCTTGCAGGGAATTAAAGCCTGGCTTTGAGCCAACTCAAACAAAAAGTGCAAATTTTAATCTTCTGGGAATTTTAACCCCCATGTAGCCAAACAAAGACAACATTCGGTAATAAGCCTTGTTTTCTCCTGATTGTAAATTTATCTCTTCCTTCACTGGTAATTATTCAGTACTTTGCCACTGTGACTCTTCATAGATGACCCCTGATGTCAAGAGATTAGTGTAGCTGTTTTGTCACCAAACAAGCAATCTGGAAGGCTGGAGTAATGATGTAGGGGTAAGAGTTTAAATATCACAGGTAAGAAATTTAGATTCAGTTAATTAAATAAGCATTGAAATCAAATGTTAATCTCAGTAATGATGACTATGAAACTAGTGAATAGTTGAAAAATCCCCTTTGGTTCACTAATGCCCTTTAGGGATGGAAAATTGCTTCCCTTACCTATTTGAGCCCATAGGTGATTTCATGCACCCAGCAATGTGATTGACTGTTAAATACCCTCTGGAATGGTCTAATAAGCCCTTCTTGTCATAGTGGTTTCTTATCACCACCTTCTGAAGGTAACTAGGGATGTTTTTACCATACCAATGAATCTGTGAATGAATTTTTAAAAATGTATCTGTGGGCTAACAGACTTTAGCAATGTGGCCATTGTACTGAATCTCAATAACTGCATACATTCATTTCCTAGCCCAGGACTATCACCTGCTTGAGATGAATGTGGGCCAAGTGTGCTTCTGTTTTATGATAAGTGAGACTAAAGATGAAATCTACAACATTCCAACAGAGAATATACAAGAAGTTGAACTGCATTGCAAACAAGCCACCATAGTGCACTTTTCATAAAGAGAGGACAAGAAAACCAAAACTACCAATTACATTTACATCAACAAATGTCAACAAAATATAATTCATCTTCAAGGATCTATGCTCAGAATGCTAAGAACCATTAAATAAAACTTTATGTGATGGATGGCATATGAAACATGCCTTCTGTGCTGATTAATTTGAAGGATGAAGTATTTAGTGCAATTTATTTTAGATTTGATCTTATCAATATCAGCACTTTTGCTGTTATGATAGTAGAAGAATTCCTTGCCATTAAAGTTAATTTGTTCTATTAATATTAATTTTCAGTTTCCCCCCTTTAATCCTTTGACTCCTTTTTCTTAAGATAACCAGGAGGTCCCTGTAGTCTTGAAGGCTATGCAGCTATGGCATGTGAACAGAGTTAGGATACTCATGAACCATGATCTTACTGATTGGTTGGAAATGTTCAAGGGGCACAATGTTCAAGGGGCACTATGTCCAATTTCTGTTCCTACTCTTTGTGTTCCCTTCCTGAAATCTTTGATTTTGAAATTCACCATCTTAAAAATGACAAATACTAGCTTGCAGGCCAGGACTTCCGGATTACTGTGCATGTTTTTGAAGGGGTGACTTCTTATTTTCTGAAATTGCATATAAAATAGAAAATTCTCAGGAAAGCAAAAGCTCAGCAATTAAAATGTTGGTTAGTCAGCCAAGAATGAAATGCAACACAATTTTATTATGTGACCTATTAATTTGTTTATTGCACATTAATAGCAGAAGTTTTGACTTGCCATTTAGCTTAAAAGTTAAAGGTTAAGGGCCCTTCTGTTAACAGCAATCTTAGCCTAGTTTGCATTTTAATGCTCTTTCACAAAGAGCTACAACATTTTTTTTTAACACAGCAAATGCTGAATTCATTACAGTTATTTGTGAATCTGTAACCTATGATCTAATGTTGTTAAACACGCAGTAGATAACAATCACCCATTTTTATTAGGTTAAAATGAAGGAAAGCTCTCCAGTACACACTGATGTTATTTGTTGGAATAAATATAGGTTGCTCAGATTTGCTGGTGTTGCTAATATTGTTGCACATTTATCTTCACTGGTAGGAAATAGCACCTGAAATAAATACCACTAGTTTACATTTGCTGCACATTAATAATTATTCCAGCAAATGAATACAAAACATCAGCGCAAACTAATTATATAAATCATTAGCTAAAAGGCAGGATACAGCAGATTCTGGGTGAGGATGTGATATGGAGAATTCAGGGGTAAGTGTGACCTATGGTGCTCTGAGAATCGATGATGGCATTCTGACATTAATAAAAACCCCAGGCACGAGGTAATACCAGTGACAGTGGAGGGGCTTTTCCAGGGATCTGCAGAATGTGTTCAATAATGCCCAAAAAGCAAATGCATCTGGAATTTAATGCAAGTAGAGGGTAGACAAGAAAGAACTACAATACCTTTAAGAAGTTCAGGCTGTAACAATGGGCTTTACAGTCAGTGGGGCATTTTACAGTTCATGGCATACTTCTGAAATGATGTCACTGTTGTATTGTAAAAAATGCAACTGTGAATTTCCTCCCAGCGAGGTCCCACAAATAGAACATGGGACAAATGACCAGATGATCTATTTTAATGATGATGATGAAGGATAAATGTTGGTCAGGAATCTAGTAGAACTCACCTGCCCTTGTTTGAATAGTGCAACTTGATCCTTAACGTCCACTCAAAGATGAATGCAGGTAAATGTGAGCTCAGTCTAATTGAAGAGATTTTCAACACTGACACATTGATCCAATACGGTTCTCCTTATATATCTGATGAACCTCACAACTCATGGAAATCAATTCGTCTCTTCAGTCAGGCACTATTTCCTTTTGCAAAATAGAATGCAGTATTTAAATCTGTAATCTATTTAAAACAAATTGACACGGGCTATTTTAATCTAAAATAATTGCTAACTGCATTGCTAGTTCAGTAAATGTACCTTATGGGTAGTTGATTTGAAAAGCATGGCACTGGACAAAGCACAGCAAGTCAGACAGCATCCAAGGAGCAGGAGAGTTGATGTTTCGGGCATAGGCCCTTCATTAGGGGATAAGGGTGAGTGTGTGGCTGGTTAAGGCAGCTGAGAAGGCAATAGGTGGATGCAGATGGTGGTAATTGTGATAGGTCAGTGGGGAGGGTGGAGTGGATAAATGGGCAGAAAGATGGACAGGTCACGAGGGTGGTGCCGAGTTGGGCAGTTGGATTTGGGATGAGGTGGGTGTTAGGAGAATTTGGAAACTAGTGAAGTTGATGTTGATGCCACATGATTGTAGGGTCCCAAGGTGGAAGATGAGGGATTCTTCCTCCAGTTGGTGGGTGGTTTGGATTTGGTGGTGGAGGAGGCCCAGGACTTGCATGTCATTTGGGGGAGTGTGAGGGGGAGTTGAAGTGGTTGGCCAAAGAGTGGTGGGGTTGTTTGGTGCATGTGGACCAGGCATATTCCCTGAACTACTCCCCAATTTGGCGGTTGGTTTCCCCGATGTAGAGGAGACCACATTGAGAGCAACAGATGCAGTAAGGTGGGAGAATGTGCAGGGAAATCTCTGCCAGATTTGAAATGATCCTTTAGGGCCTCGGATAGAGGTGAGGGGGAAGTGTGGGTCAGGTTTTGTACTTTGTGCGGTGGCAAGGGAAGGTACTGGGCGTGGAGGGTGGGTTGGTGGGGAGCTCCTTGGACGCTGACTGAACTGCTGTGTTTTTTCCATTGCCACGTTTTTCAACTCTGACTCTACAGTATCTGCAGTCCTCACAGTCTCCTCATGGGTAATTGAATCTTGCACACCATAAAGGTCCACATTGAGTGGCAGACCTCAATTTCTGCAGTGGTTCTACTGTCACAATTGGCTCCAGCCCTACAAGATATTGAGAAAATCATTCAAACGCCCTGCATCTGTACCATATTATAACCCTTGTTGGAAGTCTATACATGTGGCTATCTTGTGTTTAAACATTGAGTATGCTACTGGCTTCCTCCTTTCACAGCCATAGTCTGACACTTATGAAGGAGAATGCATGGTTAGTGGGCACTTAGTTGAGGTATTGGACGGTTCTCCTACAATTATACCCTGTGGGGAGACAATATTTGTAAGGAATAAAGGAGCAAAGGGAGGAAAAGTAGCTGACTGTGTGTCCTTGGAGAGGGATTTTGTAGTGTCCACCAATAGTCTTGATGCCTTTAGGGCATCGCAGAGGGTGGAGTGCTTTATCTCCCCTTCCAGCTCCATTTTGACTGAGTCCCCTTCCCCTGTCTGTCTAGGTTTCCTTCATCTTCAATGGTTTGCATTGGTCTTAATGGGTTTTGCACATCAAATAATCAATTAAAAGATACAGGAGATTTACTGATGCTTGCTAATAGATGAAAAAATACTGGTTATTTGGTGATGAGAAAAAACATTCACGTGTGTAACAGCACTTCTGAATATTAAAAGAAATTTAAAAAAAGAAAGAAAAAGTAACTGAGAATATTGGTGAGGGAAAAATGTCTTTATAAATAAAAACAATTGTGTTGTCCTATTGGATTCAGGTGAATGTACAAAATAGAATAGAACAGCAATGTTTTGTGAGATATTACTCTTAAACTGAATAGAACAATTATTTTGCAACAAATGAGGAAAAACATGTTTCAGTTTTCAGTGTAAGACCATGTTATTTCCTACTGTCCAATTTAGTTTAAATGCCACTTCAGAAATATATGCTTGCTGTGAGAAATTTGACCATCTTTAAAAAGGAAAATAATTCAAGGGTTGACTTCTATTCTGTGCGAACTGTGTTAGGAATTTGGATAGTACAGCTGGCCTAGTGTTTCCAAGGAAGAAAAGCATTAACACAGTCAGGATCCCTATTCCAAATACTATCCAGTGATAGTGTGTGATGAAAAAAAAAGTCAAAACAAAAGCAGTTTTAAAAGGGAGAAGAACAGACAAAGGAAGCACATGGTGAGGACAGTGCAGGAGAGAGAGAGAACCTGCACAGTTACTGTCTTTGCTGTTTTTGAATTCATGTGTTGCTGGACATCGAGTGCATCTGGAAAAATTAACAAACAGTGAATTTCACAACTAATCTTGGAGGAACCTGTTTGGGTGAAGTTCACAACACCGAATCAGATAAGTTAATTGTTGTTCTAAGTCTGTCCAAGAGAAAGGCTGTATTAGTGAGTACAGTGGGTTCTTTCTTGATTATGTTTTTGGAGGTAAGTCTCTTGATTAAACTTAAAATATAAGCCATAGCTATTAATATAACCTGGTGCAGTGTTTTGTAGAGGAATAAGTTGGTGTTATTTTCTGGGTCTGTAGATTGTGAGAGAGCAAAAATGGCCTTTGCAGTGATATGTACTTCTTGTAAGATGTGGGAGTTTAAAGAGCGTTTAAGGGTTACTGTGGATTATATCTGCCATAAATGCTGTTGGATGAGAATCTTATCAAGTGGTTCAGTTGGAGAGACAGATAGAAGCGATGAGGAATTTGCAACAGCAACAGTATGTGATGGATGGCAGTTACAGGAAGGGGGGAAAGTCTCAGATACAGTCACATAGATGGGTTAACTCCAGGAAGGGTAAGAGAGGTAGGCAGCTAGTGCAGGAGTCTTTTGTGGACATACCCATTTCAAACAGGTATGCTGTTTTGGAAAATGTAGGGGGTGATGGATTCTCAGGGGAACGTAGCACGAACAGCCAGGTTTCTGGTATTGAGACTGGCTCAAATGCAACAAGGCGTACGTCAGCTTCCAAGAGATCAATTATGTTCGGGGATTCTGTATTCTGAGGTACAGACAGACGTTTCTGTGGCCAGCAGAGAAAAAGCAGAATGGTGTGTTGTTCCCCTGGTGCCAGGATCAAGGATGTCTCAGAGAGGGTGCAGAATGTTCTCACAGGGGAGAGGGGCCAGTAGGAGCTCATTGTCCACATTGGAACCAACGACATTGGAAAGGAAAAGGTTGAGACTCTGAAGGGAGATTACAGAGAGTTAGGCAGAAATTTAAAAAGGAGGTTCTCAAGGGTAGTAATATCTGGATTACTCCCAGTGCCATGAGCCAGTGAGGGCAGGAATATGAGGATAGAGCAGATGAATGCATGGCTGAGGAGCTGGTGTATGGAAGAAGGATTCAGATTTTTGGATCATTGGAATCTCTTTTGGGGTAGAAGTGATCTGTACAAGAAGGACGGATTGCACCTAAATTGGCAGGGGACTAGTATACTGGCAGGGAAATTTGCTAGAACTGCTTGGGAGGATTTAAACTATAAGGTGGGGTGTGGCACCCAGGGAGATAGTGAGGAAGAAAATCAATCTGAGACGGGTACAGCTAAGAAGGGAAGTGATCAAACAGTCAGGGCAGGCAGGGACAAGGTAGGACTAATAAATTAAACTGCATTTATTTCAATGCAAGGGGCCTAACTGGGAAGGCAGATGAACTCAGGGCATGGTTAGGAACATGGAATATCATAGCAGTTACAGAAACATGGCTCAGGGATGGGCAGGACTGGCAGCTTTATGTTCCAGGATACAAATGCTACAGGAAGGATAGAAAGGGAGGCAAGAGAGGAGGGGGAGTGGCATTTTTAATAAGGGATAGCATTACAGCTGTGCTGAGGGAGGATATTCCTGGAAATACATCCAGGGAAGTTATTTGAGTGGAACTGAGAAATAAGAAAGGGATGATCACCTTATTGGGATGGTATTATAGACCACCCCAATAGTCAGAGGGAAATTGAGAAACAAACTAGTAAGGAGATCTCAACTATCTGTAAGAATAATAGGGTGGTTATGGTAGGGGATTTTAACTTTCCAAACATAGACTGGGACTGCCATAGTGTTAAAGGTTTAGATGGAGAGGAATTTCTTAAGTGTGTACAAGACAACTTTCTGATTCAGTATGTGGATGTACCTACTAGAGAAGGTGCAAAACTTGACCTACTCTTGGGAAATAAGGCAGGGCAGGTAACTGAGGTGTCAGTGGGAGAGCACTTTGGGGCCAGTGACCATAATTCGATTCATTTTAAAATAGTGATGGAAAAGGATAGACCAGATCTAAAAGTTGAAGTTCTAAATTGGAGAAAGGCCAATTTTGACGGTATTAGGCAAGAACTTTCAAAAGCTGATTGGAGTCAGATGTTCGAAAGTAAAGGGACGACTGGAAAATGGGAAGCATTCAGAAATGAGATAGCAAGAATCCAGAGAAAGTATATTCCTGTCAGGATGAAAGGGAAGGCTGGTAGGTATAGGGAATGCTGGATGACTAAAGAAATTGAGGGTTTGGTTAAGAAAAAGAAGGAAGCATATGTCAGGTATAGACAGGATAGATCGAGTGAATCCTTAGAAAAGTATAAAGGAAGTAGGAGTATACTTAAGAGGGAAATCAGGAAGACGAAAAGGGGACATGAGATAGCTTTGGCAAATAGAATTAAGAAGAATCCAAAGGGTTTTTACAAATATATTAAGGGCAAAAGGGGAACTAGGGAGAGAATAGGGCCCCTCAAAGATCAGCAAGGTGGCCTTTGTGTGGAGCCACAGAAAATGGGGGAGATACTAAATGAATATTTTGCATCAGTATTTACTGTGGAAAAGGATGTGGAAGATACAGACTATAGGAAATAGATGGTGACATCTTGCAAAATGTCCATATTACAGAGGAGTAAGTGCTGGATGTCTTGAAACAGTTAAAGGTGAATAAATCCCCAGGACCTGATCGGGTGTATCCGAGAATTCTGTGGGAAGCTAGAGAAGTGATTGCTGGGCCTCTTGCTGAGGTATTTGTATCATTGATAGTCACAGGTGAGGTTCTGGAAGACTGAGGTTGGCAAACACGGTGCCACTGTTTAAGAAGGGCGGTAAAGACAAGCCAGGGATCTATAGACCGGTGAGCCTGACCTCGGTGGTGGGCAAGTTGTTGGAGGGAATCCTGAGGGACAGGATGTGCATGTATTTGGAAAGGCAAGGACTGATTGGGGATAGTCAACATGGCTGTGTGCATGGGAAATCATGTTTCACAAACTTGCTTGAGTTTTTTTGAAGAAGTAACAAAGAAGATTAATGAGGACAGAGCAGTAGATGTGATCTATATGGACTTCAGTAATGATTTGGAGATGCCGGTGTTGGACTGAGGTGTACAAATTTAAAAGTCACACAACACCAGGTTATAGTCCAACAGGTTTAATTGGACGCACACTAGGTTTCGGAGCGACGCTCCAAAAGCTAGCGTGCTTCCAATTAAACCTGTTGGCCTATAACCTGGTGTTGTGCAATTTTGGACTTCAGTAAGGCATTCAACAAGCTTCCCCATGGGACACTGATTAGCAAGGTTTGATCTCATGGAATACAGGGAGAACTAGCCATTTGGATACAGAACTGGCTCAAAGGTAGAAGACAGAGGGTGGTGGTGGAGGGTTGTTTTTCATACTGGAGGCCTGTGACCAGTGGAGTGCCACAAGGATCGGTGCTGGATCCTCTACCTTTTGTCATTTACATAAATGATTTGGATGCAAGCATAAGAGGTACAGTTAGTAAGTTTGCAGATGACACCAAAATTGGAGGTGTAGTGGACAACGAAGAGGGTTACCTCAGATTACAACAGGATCTGGACCAGATGGGCCAATGGGCTGAGAAGTGGCAGATGGAGTTTAATTCAGATAAATGCGAGGTGCTGCATTTTGGGAAAGCAAATCTTAGCAGGACTTATACACTTTATGGTAAGGTCCTAGGGAGTGTTGCTGAACAAAGAGACCTTGGAATGCAGGTTCATACCTCCTTGAAAGTGGAGTCGCAGGTCGATAGGATAGTGCAGAAGGCGTTTGGTATGCTTTCCTTTATTGGTTAGAGTATTGAGCACAGGAGTTGGGAGGTCATGTTGCGGCTGTACAGGACATTGGTTAGGCCACTGTTGGAATATTGCATGCAATTCTGGTCTCCTTCCTATCAGAAAGATGTTGTGAAACTTGAAAGGGTTCAGAAAAGATTTATAAGGATGTTGCCAGGGTTGGAGGATTTGAGCTATAGGGAGAGGCTGAACAGGCTGGGGCTATTTTCCCTGGAGCGTCGGAGGCTGAGGGGTGACCTTATAGAGGTTTACAAAATTATGAGGGGCATGGATAGGATAAATAGACAAAGTCTTTTCCCTGGGGTCAGGGAGTCCAGAACTAGAGGGTGAGAGGGGAAAGATATAAAAGAGACCTAAGGGGCAACTTTTTCACGCAGACGGTGGTACATGTATGGAATGAGCTGCCAGACGATGTGGTGGAGGCTGGTACAATTGGAACATTTAAGAGGCATTTGGATGGGTATATGAATAGGAAGGGTTTGGAGGGATATGAGTCGAGTGCTGGCAGGTGGGACTAGATTGTGTTGGGATATCTGGTCGGCATGGACAGGTTGGACCAAAGGGTCTGTTTCCATGTTGTACATCTCTATGACTCTATGATTGCTCACATGTACATTAGCAAACAAAGTTTCTAATTGGATTGGATCCTGTTATGATACCTTCCACTATCAAATTGCTATTTATTGACAGAGTAGTCCATAGGAAGTGCCCACTTTTTTTCAAGTATTGGAGTAATTGTGGAAACTATGGAGCTATATTAAAGGTTACAGAGGAAAAAGGATTTCAAGTGGAAAGTTAAGGAAAATTCATTTAACCATAAAATCCAGATGCTTCAGCTGCTCTTGAATAAAACAGCCTGTACTTTCCCAATTAAAGTTGTTCAAATAATCAAGACTTGACATTCTAGGAACATTCAGCAGGTCATCTTGCCTAATTTACAAATATCAGAATTTGAAGAAATTCACAGCAATTTTGGTGATGGAAGAGTGGTATGGAGAAAGGTGCAGGGGCATTGAAAAAGAAAATTTGAGAGTTGTCAGAACTTGGAGAAGAGATTTACCAAGAGATAAATGGATTTGGTTATGAGAAGGGACTAGCTGAGATCTAGGACACTTCTCACTGGGGCAGAATGAATAATGATGAAATCTGAGGAACCTTCAAAATTGTTAAAAGTTTCAATCAAGTAAATCAGAGAATATTATTTCTCAATTATCAATAAGTTTGTCATTAAAAAACATAACTTAACATCACCATAGAAGATAGTAAGGTAGACTGATTACAAAGTTTGTGAGACAATTTGTAGCTCGGGTGCTCGTTGTTGTGGTTCTGTTCGCCGAGCTGGGAATTTGTGTTGCAGACATTTCATCCCCTGTCTAGGTGACATCCTCAGTGCTTGGGAGCCTCCTGTGAAGCGCTTCTGTGATCTTTCCTCCGGCAATTGTAGTGGTTTGAATCTGTCGCTTCCGGTTGTCAGTTCCAGCTGTCCGTTGCAGTGGCCGGTATATTGGGTCCAGATCGATGTGCTTATTGATTGCACATGCAATCCCATGCAAGGACTGCACAAAACACTACATAGGGCAAACAGGAAGACAGCTAACGATCCACATCCATGAACACCAACTAGCCACAAAACGACACAACCAGCTATCCTTAGTAGCCACACATGCAGATGACAAGCAACCCGAATTCGACTGGGACAACACTACTATTATAGGACAAGCCAAGCAGAGAACAACCAGGGAATTCCTAGAGGCATGGCACTCATCCACAGATTCAATCAACAAGCACATCGACCTGGACCCAATATACCGGCCACTGCAACGGACAGCTGGAACTGACAACCGGAAGCGGCAGATACAAATCACTATAAATGCCAGAGGAAACATCACAGAAGCGCTTCACAGGAGGCTCCCAAGCACTGAGGATGTCACCTAGACAGGGGACGAAACGTCTGCAACACAAATTCCCAGCTCGGCGAGCTGAACCACAACATAGACTGATTACACCAATTACCACTGTTGAGAATTTGATGAAAAACACCAGCAGTGGATCACAGTATAAATAATTACTACCCTTGATGCAATTCAGATTTCTATAGCAGCATAACACTAAACAGAAGACTTTAGATAATAATCTACAACTCCAGCTTAATATCTCTGAGTGGAGACTAGCACCATCCAAGTAGCATGTTAAGTGATACAACATCTTTGACATTTTGGAAATGTTATTTCTTTTTTTCAGACTAAGCATGAATCAGAACTGGAAGAACAAGAGTTCACAAATAATACAGAAGTTGGAATGGGATTTGGGATATTAATAATTTTACTGTAAAAACAAGTAAATTACAAATTTTAAGCAGTGTGAAAATTATTGGCAGGGTTTTTGTAAGAATTTGATTCGGCAGAGGAGTTGGCATAAGAGGTACTGTAATCGAATGTTTGTTCCAGAGCCATAATCTCATGTCATTAGGCTATAGCATCAAATCACACCACAGTGGATGATGATATTTAAGATAACTAGAATCTAGAATTAAATGATTTTCTTATAGTGACTTTGAACATTTTGGTAATTATCATTTTAAAAATCTGGTTCAGTAATGCCCTCTTGGAAAGAGAATCTGCCATCCTTACCTCATCTATCCTAGCTGTGATTCCAGATCCACAGTGATCTGAATGATTCTTAAGTGGTTTTGTTGGGCCATTTCAGCATGCAACGGATGAGATCCAATTTCTGCAGTTTTGCTGCATGGAACTGTGAATTGTGCTGGACAATTAAACAGTTAATGTAAGGAGGTGGGACCACAACATTCACAGAACATCACTACAAAGACGAGGCTGAATTGTGTGGTACCCATTTTCAGCCAGAATGAGAGTGAATGATCCATTTCGGTCTCCTCCTGAAATCCCCAGCATTGGAAATGTTAGTTTTCAACTCATCTTTGGTGGCATGGTGGCTCAGTGCTGCATCACATGCCAGGGACCTGGGTTAAATTCCAGCCTCAGGAGCACTCCAGTCTGTGTGGAGTTTTCACATTCTCCTCATGTCTGCGTGAGTTTCCTCTGGGTGCTCCAGTTTATTCCTGCAGTGCAAAGATGGGCAGATTTGGGGAATTGCTCATGCTGAATTGCCCATGGTGTCAAGGGATGTGCAAGCTAGGTGGATTAGCCATGGGAAAATGTGGACTTACAGAGATAGAGTGGGGATTGGGTCTGAGTGGGATGCTCCCCAGAGGGTTGGTGTGGACTCAATGGGCCAAATGACTTACTTCCACACTGGATCTATGATCTAATTCAATATGCAGGATATCAAGAAATAGCTGATGACACTAGATACTGCAAACGCTGAGTTCTGGCAATATGATATAGAACCTGTGTTCCAGAACTAGCCACAACCCTACCCAAACTGTTCCGATACAGTTACAACACTGGCATTCATGTGACATGTGCAAATTGCCCAGGTACGTCCTGTCGACAAAACATAGGACATATTCAATCTGGTTCATCAATCTAGTCTCGATCATCAGGAAAATGATGGAACTGGACATCAACAGTGTTCTTAAACTTCAGTTGCAGAAGAGTAACCTGCTCACTGATGCTGAGTTTGCATTTCACCAGGGCCACTCAGCTCCTAAGATCATTATAGGCTTGTTCCAAACATATACAGAAGAGCTGAATTCCAGAGTTGAGGTGAAAGTGACTGCCCTTGACATTGAAGCAGCATTTGGTTCAGTGTGGCATCAAGGAGCCCTAGAAAAACTAGTGTAAATGTGAATTGAGGGGAACATCTCCATTGGTTAGAGTCATATCTGGCACATAGAAAAATGGTTGTGGCTGCTGGAGGTCAGTCATTTTAGCTCCAGCACATCGCTGCAGGAGTTCTTAGGGTAGTGTCTTAAGCTCAACTATCTTCAGCTACTTCATCAATAAAGTTCCCTCCATCATGTGGTCAGAATTGAACATACTCATTGTGCAATCATCAATATTCAACATCATTCACCACTCCTCAGAAACCGAAGTAGTCCATGTTCATATGCAGCAAGACCCGGACAACATTCAGACCTGAAGAATAAGTGGCAAGTAACAATTGCACGACGCAAATATGATGCAATGACCGTCTCCAACAAGAGATAATCTAACCATTACACCTTGACATCTGATGACATTATCATTACTGGACAACCCACTGTCAATATTCTGGGATTATCAATGACTATTATCTGAACTGGAGTTCCTCCTGCCTAGGAGGCCTGGGTCCCACCTACCTCAGAGGTTGTCATAACATCTCTGAATAGGTTGAATAGAAAATATGCAATGACTACAGGAGCAGGTCAGGGACTAGGAATTCTGTAGCATGTAATACACCTCCTGACCTCCAAATGTTTGTGCACTAAAGAAAATGAATAACTCATGATTGTAATAGAATATTCACAATTTGCCAAGATGAATGCAGCTCCATTCAAGAAGCAATCCGGATAAAACAGCCAGAGTAATTAGCATTCCACCCAGCACCTTCAACATGCACTCCCTTTACTACTGACGCACAGTAGCAGCAGTGTGTGTCATCTATAAATTGTTTTGTAGTTACTTACCAAGGTTGTCAAATCACTGACCTTTATTATCAAGAAGCCCCAGGTCAGCAGATATATGAAAACACCACCACTTGCGAGTCCCCCTCTGGAACACACACACAATCCTGACTTGGAACAAGATTACTATTCCTTCATTGCCACTGGTCAACCACCTGGAACTCCCTTTCTAACAGCACTGTGAGTGCACTTACATCTCAAACATGCAGCAGTTCAAGAAGACAGCACCTTATCACCATCTTGAGGGTATTTAGGGATGGGTGGTAAATATTGGCCTAGCCAGCAATGCACAGATCCCGTGAATAACTTCAAACCGAAAACTGCACCCATTCCAGCCATCACCCCACTGCCCAATCCATACAAATGTATAATTTTATATATGAAGCACCCAAACAGCTTCCCATTGTTTCACACTGTGGTTATTTTTTAAGGCAAGTTATTTTGCTCTTACAGGCAATAAAATAACAAATGAAAGCCCAAATAGATACCTCAGCATAACCCTGTAGAAGTGGCAATAAGAGAGCAGTTTATTCAAACTGAGCATCCAGATTATCAATGAGCTGCAGAATATTGGCTTTTGGGAATGGAATAGACTGTTTTTTTTGGAGGGAGAGTCTGTTCTAAAGGATTTCATTTCATATAATTAAAAGACCTTAGAAAATGAAATGCTGGTTGGCTAACTGGCTCTCAGCAGAGTAAATGCCTCAGGCAATCTGAAAAGCTGCAGCGTAGAAGTGACACCAGGAACAGGATCAATATCATCTCTGTTATTAATATCAAAAGCACATTACTTTGTTTAGCTTGGCTTTCTTCCAAAATCTGAGGCTCTACCATCACTAGGCCATTTACTGGGGACATAATTTACTTTTGTGAGTTTTTAGGGTATTGTTTTGTCAGGACCAATCATTGCAGAGTTATAAATGATCTCTGGTTTTGCTCTTGGTTAGTCAGATATGCAGCGAAATTAATTTTAAAAACTTTCATGTCAATTACTTATTGTCCTTGACTTATGTATGGGACAAAAGAGTGGTGGCTCCAGACATGAGTGATATCCCACAGCTGAGCGAGTGACAAATAGAAACAGAGGCTGGAGACAAAATTAGACATTACACTATCTTTAATTGATACATTGGATTAAGTGGCACTGAAGCCAAGTAAATATTGATCATTCAGGAAAGGATCATTGATTTTTATGGGCCTCAACATTTACATCATATAACTTTCTCCTGGAGATTTAAGCTAATGCACCCGAGGACCTTTGTAGCATATCCAACAACAAAACATCCCCCCTGCCAGCCACTGCTGCTACTACTTTTGGTTCCAAGAATGAAAGAACAACAAAGAATCAAGCTAACAGTTTCTAAGTAAGCCTTTTATGAATAAAATACGTAGTTCCATTAAAGCTGTACACCATACATGCCTCCAAAGATGAGAAGATTACCTGTGTTTTGTGCTTCATTTGGTTATAATGTGCCCTTTTGAATGGTGAACTAGTTTCCTACTTGGATTCTCTTTTTTAACCCAATCCTAGTTAATTCTTCACTTGCACTTTTCGGCCTTGGTATAAAGTCTCAATTCTTGCTTCTTTGGACCTGGTGGAGGTGGTGGTGGTGTCAGTGTCCTGATAATATTATTGGACTAGTAATTCAGAACCTTGGGTAAATACTCTATGATCACGGCTTCAAATCTTACCATGGCAGATAGTGAAAGCTGAATTCAATAGGAGTCTGGGAAAGTTGGATAATGGCAACTATGTTGTTTGCTGTAAAAAACAATCTGCTTCACTAATGCTCTTCAGAGATGGAAATCTGCTGTCCTTGCATGATTGATGCACATGTGACTGTAGGCCCAAGTACCTGTATTTTCAATTTTAATAGGTTACATTTTCTGGGTCTGTAATTTCTTTTGGAGAGCTAAGCTCATTTGGAATGATTAGATTAGATTACTTACAGTGTGGAAACAGGCCCTTCGGCCCAACAAGTCCACACCGACCCTCCGAAGAGGGTCCCACCCAGACCCATTCCCCTACATTTACCCCTTCACCTAACACTACGTGCAATTTAGCATGGCCATTTCACCTAACCTGCACATCTTTAGACTGTGGGAGGAAACTGGAGCACCCGGAGGAAACCCACGCAGAAAGTGGGAGAATGTGCAAACTCCACACA
Organism: Chiloscyllium punctatum; assembly: GCF_047496795.1. Taxonomy (NCBI): domain Eukaryota; kingdom Metazoa; phylum Chordata; class Chondrichthyes; order Orectolobiformes; family Hemiscylliidae; genus Chiloscyllium; species Chiloscyllium punctatum. Next base: position 31,870,735 of record NC_092765.1, read on the forward strand.
GACAGTTGCCCGAGGCGGGATTTGAACCCGGATCTCTGGCACTGTGAGGCAGCAGTGCGAGCCACCATGTCGCCCGGGAATGCTTAACTGAGTTTCAAAGGCTATTCATGCACTTAGTTCAGTAGATGTCCAGGTACACAACTGCATTGTCAATTCTAAGAGGTAATGAAAAAATGATCTCTCTCTGAAGTGTTTAAATATAAATGTTTGATTTTGCAACTTAATGACGTCTTATGGGGACTTAGCATAATGGTTCTAGACTAAGGTCCTTCTTGTGCTCGATATGAATGGCAGTGTGTTTGACTAATATCTGTTAGCTGTTAGAGGTTTAGTCTTTCCAAATTCAGAAAAAAAGACTTCCTACTTTTAACACATAGTTCCTAACATCTGACTATTGTTGATGCTGGGTGAGTGACAATGGAGGAAACATGTGAGGTGGGGGGCATGAAGGGATGGAAAGGTGTGGAGTCATAAAGAGTCATTGAGGGGCTGTGGTGGTTACAAGGGTTTTTGGCCTTGATGGGAATATGAGCGAGTCATGGAGGTAGCATGGGGGATATGAGAGAGAGAATGTAGCGGTCAGGATAGAGGATGTGAGGTAGTGAAGAAAGGGGGCATAAAACAATGTAAAATATTAGGCCATCATCCCTGAATATGGTGATGAATCTTCAAACCAGCCAGATCTCGAGGAGAGTAGAATGTGGCTGTTATGAGAGGCGGATTCTGGTTGGCAAAGTTCGGTACTGCCCTGATTCATGTTTCTTAAATCCCCAGTGAAAATTCAGACCTGTATCTCCAACATAGTGCTCTGCATCTATGCCCACTGCAGAAAGGGCTGGATACGTAATTCACATTTTTAAATCGGGTTCTCACAGTGAATTGGGGCCACAATTTAACATTTACTCTTGTGGCTGAGGTTTGTCAAGCATCAGGAAAATGCCAGCTCTACAGAATATGTGCTTATGAGGCAGGATAAAAGGACTGCTTCCCACAATCTCTCATAATTTGCAATCCCCCACCCCTTTCCAACCCTGATTCTTAGAGACCATTCGGATGAGTCAGCAACTACAGCCTCCTGATGTTATGATTGCCTTCAGTTAGATGATCAAGATACCCACATGTCTGTCTGTCTGCCAGGAAACAAGCTTAAAAATATTAGTGAAGTCTTGCCCTTGAGATCAGCAGAACCTCCACACCAGCTCCCTTGCCCAATTCTTCAGCCATTTACAGCCTTCAGAAACTCAACATGACAACATCTGGGCCATTGTTTATTTTACATACCTAAATATGTTGCAGTGTTTCTAGTTGTACCATCTGCATCTCTTTTAGCATAATAGCCAACAGATGTTGAGCAGTAAAGTCCCAGGGTACCCTGAAAGCTACATCACAAACTGGTCAAGTATGTGGGGAAAATTTGTAACAAATTCCTGACCTCAGTCAAGCCTAGAGAAAACTGCAATGCCAAGATACAATGTCACCCCAATGGATAGATGGGGAATTTGAAGGTACAAAGAGACTAAGAGCATAGTCCAGGAAAACCATAGCTGCCTTCATTAAATGATTTCTTAACAATATAATATTCACATGCCAAAGATTCTGGAATTATCTCAATCCTTCTCTCTATAAAGTGAGAGTGAAAAACCATTGATAATGTACCTGCAGTGGTGGTTATTGAAAACTCGTCTGTTCAAAATCATCCAATGTTATATTATCCCTTTGTGTGTTAACAAGGAGGCTCTTTCACCAATAGGTGAATTGCCACACTTGAAATTCATTTATAGTAAAATCGCTTTCAGAGTTTAAAGAATCCGGATGAAATAGCCCTGCATTTTTTTATATAAAAGAAAAAGCTATAATACTCTTTTCTGTTCTGCTTCTTCAACTCCATTATCATTCGAAGACAATTCAAAAATACATTGCACCAGCTACATAAACATCTGCCAGGTACACATGTAATTGTTTTAAAAATCTGAAACCGCAAATCTTAATGTCACTGCACCTGTTAATTCACCTGGAATCAAAGAAGCAAAAATGTTAATTCCTTTAGATAGACTATGGTTTGTACATTTTTGGCATATTCACCATATCATACTAACCATCTGCTTGTCAAAGAATACTATGCTTTTGGAAATTTTGCAGGTTGGTTAGGACAGTTCCCATTGTTATGATGTGTTAGTTTCTTCCATTTTTAATGATACAGCAGATGATACGTTGTCAATATTTTGATCTAGTTGTATAATTGTGGTGGACAGAAAAACATAGTCAAGGTTGCTATAGTCCTACTATACCCATCGGACCATACTCTCATTAGAGAGAGATGACTTTTTTTATCCACTCATGGGACTTCCTGGCTGACCAGCATTTATTGCTCACATATAGTTGGCCTTGACTGAGGTGGGCAGATTGAGAATGAAAGTCCTTCATGGTAGCTTTAGGTGTTGCAGGACTTGAGCCTACACTGTTGGCATTACTCTGTGTTGCAAATCAGCCATCCAACCAACTGAGCTAACTGATACCCATAGTAATTAATAGATCATGGATAGGACCATGGGTCATATGGAAGCAAAGCATACAGTTCTGAAAACTTAATATCAGTTGGGTTAATATCAAAATATAAAACGGCATCTATACTTACATTTTAGACTACTGGTGTCATACTATTTCTCACTTTTCCATTAACTCACACGTGGAGCTGGATTTCTGTCCTCCTGTAGAAGAAGGAATGAAGGCTAGAATCCATAGTGGCTCAGCAGTTAACTGTGTTACTTCACAGCACCAGGGTCCTGGATTCAATTCTAAGCTAGCCGGGCTGTCTGTGCAGAGTTTGCATGTTTTCCTTGTGTCTGTGTAAGTTTCCTCCCACAGTCCAAAGATGTGCAGGTTTGGTGGATTGGCCAAGATAAATTATCCTGTGATGTCCAGGGATGTGCAGGCTCGGGGAATTAGCCATGGAAAATATGGGGATGGGTTGAGGATCACGGTTTGTTTGGGATGCCCTTCAGAGGGTCAGTGCAGACTTGATAGGCTGAATGAACTCTTTCCACACTGTAAGGATTTGAGTTACTCTATGTATCTCAAATGCAAATGAGTTTGTGTAATTGCAATACTGTCGCTCGTACAACTCCTGATAATATGGCACTAATTAGACTAAGTTCAAACATCACTTGGGATGTACAATCATTATGAGTTGTGACCTTTTTTATCGAGGAAAGCAGCATTCATTACTCTTTTCCACCATTGCGATGTTCTTAATATTTCAAAACAGGTCATCACTAATGTTGACCACTTGATTTATCATTGTAACATATTAGATGGGTTCTTCTGAACTATTGCGGCATTAATCCAGGATTAAAATGCATTCTTCATTTCAATCTTGCTGTGGTGAATGAAAAATTTAGGAGAGAGAAATGAAAGAATTTTCTCTTCTTTGCATAATAGTTCCCAAAAGATCCTTTAAGCATTTATAGATTTCACTGTGCAGTAACTTACCAACATGACTCAGCTGCTTTGTGACTGATGGACACATTCGATATTGACCCAGAAAGATCAACTACACATTACATTACGAAATGTTTTGGAATATGAGGGGGAGTTGTGCCAGAAATTGGCTAAGTGTCATTTCCAGTGTCAGAAGGTGTGGTGCTGGAAAAGCACAGCAGTCAGGTGCCATCTGAGGAGCAGGAGGGTTGACACACTGAGCAAAGAACTTATGCTCGAATAGTCAACTCTCCTGTTCCTTGGACACTGTCTGATCTGCTCTGCCTTTCCAGCACCCCACTTTTTGACTCTGATCTCCAGCATCTGCAGTCCTCACTTTCTCCCAAGTGTTATTTCTGTTGAGTTTCACAGAGGGTCTCTCTCTGTGAGGTATGGTGAGATCTCTTGTGCTAATATTCCAAATTTGCCAAATTAAATGGGTACCATGGCCCTATGATATCCCTCTCATCCAATGCTAGCCTGATTCTACCATGTACCATAGATGAAAGTACTCATCACTGTTCGAACATCCTGATATTCCTGGCACTGGTGCTATCTTTGAAAGTTTGCTGCACACCCAGTCAAATGCTTGCAGTCTATATTTATCATACATGATGTGATATTTGTCCTGAACATGACAGATAAGGAGAAATTGGTGCATTTTGTGGGTAGTGTTTTGAGGTTCTGGTGGATGGGTGGTGTGGAGCAGGGCTGGCCTCTTCCTTAGGACCAGCAGAGGAGGCCACAACATTGGACCCTGCTAGACTGGTCTGTGGTTACCACCTGGGACACTATAGTCTCTATGGTCCAGAGAAATGTGCAGCAATGTCCCAGGACTTGCTCCACTCCACCAGGCAAAGTGCCACCATTCCTGTCTGGTATCTCACACTTTATCAATGCTACTGCACACACCTCCCATCTAGACTGATGGTATACCACTCTCACTCTTGTGTGCAATATTGGAATTGGAATTAGATTTTATTAGAATTAGAATAAGATTTTAGTGCCAGGTTTACTCAAGTATAGGAGTACATGAGTAGAGTGAAAAGCGTACAAAATCGCCACTCTTCTGTGCCATCTTGATTACAAAACCAGAACTAAAACAAAACAGAAAAAATAAAACAGAGAGCCGAAAGGTAAGAAAACGTTTAGATCATAAAGTTGAAAGTAAAGGTGGTTGGAAAGCTCAACCGGCCTGGAATTGAGGTCAGCCTGTGGGTCTCGCATCAGTCACTGGGAGGAGGCATGTTCTTGTTGCCGCTGACTTCTCCAATCACTGGGAGGAACCATGTCATTGTTGCTATTGCTGCCGCTGCATCAAAATCGCCAGGACGGCCAGATGGCTGCTGCCATTACACAAAAGGCCAGGTCTCGCTGCTCACACCACCTCTAGAACTAACTTCTTTCTTCACCACCTCTCACTCACTAATCACCCCAAACTACTAACCATGCATCACCTCTACACCTCTTACTCACTCACTCAGGGCATCATGCCATCTTTCCCCTACATCAATACCAACAACTGCTCCAGCCACTTTCACCTCACAAAATCTCCCTCTTTGTCTCAGTTCATGAGAAACTGACCTAGTCTAGAGTAAAAAGAGTGAAGAGAGGCGATAGGGTGGTTGAACCTTGGTGGCTGTTGCCTGTGGAATATGCTCTGAAATGTTGGCATTGAGTGTCCAAAACTGAAGTCCAGGGGAGCAAACAGTGAACTGGAATTACCAGGTAATCACTCTGACTTTCCTGGCAGGAATTCCAATCTTCTAGTTTCCACAGTGGATGGGAGATTAGAGCCTGTCACCATTCACAGCTCCACAGATACTGATGCAATCTATGTCCCAATGCACCAAGACGTGGTCAATATTTAGGCTCGGAGTGAAAGGTATAGGAACATTTGTGATAGCAATGACTATCTCTGCCAAGAAAGAATCTAACCATCTTCCTTTGATATTCAATGGCATTACCAATACTGAGTCCCCTATGATCAATATCCTGGGGGTTATCATTGACTCGAAATTGAACTGAATTAACCATATAAATATGTTAGTTACAAAAGCAGGTCAGAGGCTAGGAATACTGCAGCAAACAACTTTGACTCTCCAAAGATGTCTATCATCTAAAGGCACAAGTCAGGAGTCTGATGGAATAGTCCCACTTAGTTGATGGGTGTAGCATCAAAACACTCAAGAAGCTTAACACTATCCAGGACAAAACAGCTCCTTTGACTGGCACCATATCCACAAGTATCCATTCCTTCCACCACCGCCACTCAATAGCAGAGTGCATCATCTACAAGTAGCACTGCATAAATTTACCAAAGATCCTTAGACAGTACATTAAAATTCACAACCACTACCGTCTAGCATACACATGGGAAAATCACCACCTACGAGTTCCACTCCAAGCCACTCACCATCCTGACTTGAAAATACATTGTGGTTCACTGTCGCTGGGTTAAACTCCTGAAACTTCCTCCCCAACAGCCTTGTGGGTCTACCTGCAGCACATGGACTTCAAGATTCAAGAAGGCAGCTTCACCATCACCTCCTCAAAATTAATTGGGAATGGATAATAAATGCTGGCATAGCCAGCAATAACCACATCCAAAGAGCGAATAAAATAAGAAATGAGGTGCAATTTGGCATTAATGAAGGTGTGGGTAAGTGATGACCCTGTTAGATAGTCATCTGCTCTTGCTTTAACATCCAGGAGTTATTTAGAAAATGCAACCCTTTGGTCAAGAAAAGACCTCATTGGACATCTCATCCAATTGTCCCAATTTTCCTACCACAGCCCATGTCATTCAGGGGTTGGAATTCTGGCCAAAGTGTTTTCACCAGTTTGTGGTCACCAACTAGATTTTAAAAAGTCTATTTCTGCATAAAACTAGATTCCATTGACATGGCATGGAAGGTCATCGTAGATTGCAGTTTGTGGGACATCACCTGATGTCATCTTTGTTACTTCATACAAAGAGTTCAGACTTATATTTACAATTACAATATTTAAAAGGCATCTGCATAGGTATATGAATAGGAAGAGTTGAGATGGATATGTGTCAAATGCTGGCAAATGGGACTAGATAAAGGATAGCTGGTCGACATGGACAAGTTAGACTGAAGGGTTTATTTTCATGCTATATACCTCTATGACTCTATGACACAAAATAGACTCCATCATCATAGGTACTGCTGTTCTAATCTTCTATAAGCAGTTTTAAAATACTGCTTTTAGCAAGATTTCAGTAAAATTTGAAACATAAGAGAATCCCAACTTTTAATAAGCAAAATTCAACCTTTCTGCTGCTCTGAGCTTGTAGTAACAAGAGTTACTCTACCAGTTTTGAAACTTTGACACACATATAGCATGGATTTTGTTTATTTCATATATAACATGTTTCAGGATTGTGATCTTCTGCACTGACATCTCACACTATGCCAACTCACTGGTCCCATAAATACCATTACTGTGATGCTAAGACATAATTGGCTCCATGAGGTGTGGGATTGTGCCAATCACAAGACCCTTTCTATCATTGTAAAACATCGGCAGTAGATTTAAGTAAAGCCTCATGTTTTAGCTGAAGAAGGATTGTTAATTATTTTCTGAATGCAACTAGTTCCATAATTATTATGTAAACTTTTTAAAAATTTGGTATTAAGGATCTACTGATGGCCATAAAGCCATCATCGATTGTCAGAAAAAACGTCTGGTTCACTAATGTCCTTGAGAGAAGGAAATCTGCCCTTCTTACTGGTCTGACCGACATGTGACTCCAGACCCACAGCAATGTAGTTGATCTTAACTGTCCTCTGAAACAGCATAGCAAGCCACTCAATTGCTACAAAGTCTCAACAAAGAAATGAAAATGGACAGACCATCTGGCACCGACTTTGGCACCTGGAAAAAAACAACGGCAATAGCAGTTCTGTCAACCCTGCGAGTCCTCCTCACTGACATCTGGAGGCTACTGCCAAAATTGGGAGAGCTGCTACAGAAGCAACAGCCTGATATCATAATACTCACTGGAATCATACCTTACAGACAATATACCAGACACCACCGTCACCATCCTGGATATGTCCTGTCCCACCAGCAGGGCAGACATGGCAGAGGCAGTGGCACAGTGGTATACAGTCAGGAAGGAGTTGCGCTGGGAGTCCTGAACATTGACTTCAAACCCAATGAAGGGTAGTGATTAACGGCTCCATTTCGGAATGGCAGGCAGTGACCAGTGGGGTACCGCAGGGATCCGTGCTGGGACCGCAGCTTTTTACAATATATGTAAATGATATAGAAGATGGTATCAGCAATAACATTAGCAAATTTGCTGATGATACAAAGCTGGGTGGTAGGGTGAAATGTGATGAGGATGTTAGGAGATTACAGGGTGACCTGGACAAGTTGGGTGAGTGGGCAGATGCATGGCAGATGCAGTTTAATGTGGATAAATGTATGGTTATCCACTTTGGTGGCAAGAACAGGAAGGCAGATTACTACCTCAATGGTATCAAATTAGGTAAAGGGGCTGTTCAGAGAGATCTGGGTGTTCTTGTCCACCAGTCAATGAAGGCTAGCATGCAGCTACAGCAGGTCGTGAAGAAGGCTAATAGCATGCTGGCCTTCATAACAAGAGGGATTGAGTATAGAAGCAAAGAGGTGCTTCTGCAGCTGTACATGGCCCTGGTGAGACCACACCTGGAGTACTGTGTACAGTTCTGGTCTCCAAATTTGAGGAAAGACATTCTGGCTATTGAGGGAGTGCAGCGTAGGTTCACGAGGTCAATTCCTGGAATGGCAGGATTGCCTTACTCGGAAAGACTGAAGCGACTGGGCTTGTATACCCTTGAGTTTAGAAGACTGAGAGGGGATCTGATTGAAACGTATAGGATTATGAAAGGATTGGACACTCTGGCAGGAGGAAACATATTTCCGCTGATGGGGGAGTGCCGAACCAGAGGACACAACTTAAAAATACGTGGTAGACCATTTAGGACAGAGATGAGGAGAAACTACTTCACCCAGAGAGTGGTGGCTGTGTGGAATGCTCTGCCCCAGAGGGCAGTGGAGGCCCAGTCTCTGGATTCATTTAAGAAAGAATTGGATAGAGCTCTTAAAGATAGTGGAGTCAAGGGTTATGGAGATAAGGCTGGAACAGGATACTGATTGGGAATGATCAACCATGATCATATTGAATGACGGTGCAGGCTCGAAGGGCTGAATGGCCTACTCCTGCATCTATTGTCTATTGTCTATTGTCTATAAGTCTCATGGGCAAGGAAACCTCATGCTGATTACAGCATACTGTCCTCCCTCAGCTAATGAATCAGTACTCCTCCATGTTGATCAATACTTGGAGGAAGCAGTGAGTGTGAAAAAGAAACAGAACTTACTCTGATTAGATTAGATTATTTACAGTGTGGAAACAGGCCCTTCGGCCCAACAAGTCCACACCGCCCCGCCGAAGCGCAACCCACCCATACCCCTACATTTACACCTTACCTAACACTACGGGCAATTTAGCATGGCCAATTCACCTGACCTGCACAAGTTTGGACTGTGGGAGGAAATCGGAGCACCCAGAGGAAACCCACGCAGACATGGGGAGAACGTGCAAACTCCACACAGTCAGTCGCCTGAGGCGGGAATTGAACCCGGGTCTCTGGCGTTGTGAGGCAACAGTGCTAACCACTGTGCCACCCGTGCTGCTGGGTGGGGGGATTTCAATGTCCACCACCAAGAGTCTCTCGGCAGCAACAATATTGATGGAGCTGGTCAGGTCCTCAAGGATGTAGCTTCTGGTCTGGGTCTGCGACAGGTGATGAGGAAACTAGCAAGAGTAAAAATATACTTGACCTCATCCTGACCAATCTGTTAGCTGCAGACACATCTGTCCAAGATAGTATCAGTAAGAGTGACCACCGCACAGTCCTTGTGGAGATGAAGTTGTGTCATCACATTAAGAATACCCTCCATTGTGGTGGTTAGCACTGTCACCATACTAAAAGGGACAGAATTTGAATACATTGAGCAACTCAAGACTGGTCATGCACGATTTAATAATGAATACTTATTTATTTATTGTCATATATCTCGAATTACAGGGAAAAATGTTCTGTGATATTTTGAGGTGCAAGAACAGTAAAAGAAAGTACTTAAATAGAGTTTGCTTGCATCAGCTGGGGTGCCAAAAACAGCTCCAGGACTTCTGCAAGGACCCACTCTGGGCCTATCACAGCCTGGAGTCCCTACTCAGCCATCACTGCAGGTGATGCCCCAATACAGTCTTGTTTGAGCGAGGTTACATTTTCCTCCACTCCACGGGCGGCACGGTGGTACAGTGGTTAACACTGCTGCCTCACAGCGCCAGAGACCTGGCTTCAATTCCTGCCTCAGGCAACTGTGTTGAGTTTGCACATTCTCCCCGTGTCTGCCTGGGTTTCCTCTGGGTGATCCAGTTTCCTCCCACAGTCCAAAAACATGCAGGTTAGGTGAATTGGCCATGCTAAATTACCCGTAGTGTTAGGTGAAGGGGTAAATGTAGGGGAATGGGTCTGGGTGGGACCCTCTTCGGGGGGTCAGTGTGGTCTTGTTGGGCCGAAGGGCCTGCTTCCACACTGTAAGCAAACTAAATCAAACAAGATACTGGATCCACCACCAGGAAACAGCAACCTGTGGAGTCCAGGCCTTGGTTATGTAATGTTTGTAGCCATTTCAGATGCTGGTTTTGACAATTCCCTTTTCCAATCTGTAATAATAATGGCTCTGAGCTCCTCAACCTCTCACAATGGGCCATTAACAGCAGCAGAATTGTACTCCAGCACAATCTGTAACTTCATGGCCCAGCATGTCCTCCACTCAACCATTAACACCAAGCCAGGGGATCAACCTCCATGGAGAGCGCAGATGGTCATGCCAGGAACAGCACCAGGCATACCTAAAAATGAGGTAACAACCTGGTGAAGCTATCAAACAGGACTACTTGCGTGTCAAACAGCATATCAGCAATGATAGATAGAGCTAAGTGTTCCCACAACCACCTGTTCAGATCCTGCCAAAGCCAATCATGAATGGTGGTGGAAAATTAAACAACTCACTGGAGGAGGAGGCTCCACAAATATCATCATCCTTAATAATGGAAGAGCCCAACACAGTTGTGCCAAAGACCAGGCTGAGGCATTCAAGTAATCTTCAGCTAGAAGTGCTGAGTAGATGATCTGTCTTGGACTCCTCCAGTGATCCCCAGCATCATGGATGCCAGTCCACAGCTATTTTGAATCAATGAGATATCAAGAAATTGTTGGAGGTATTGGATACTGCAAAATCTATGGGACTTGACCACATTCTGGCAATAGTACTGAAGACTTGTGTTCTAGAATTTGCTACTTCCCTGTACAGTTATAACAGAGGCATCTATCTGACAATGTGGAATATTTCTAAGGTATGGCCTGTACACAAAAAGCATGAAAATGCAATGTGATTAATTAAGCCCCATCAATCTACTCTCTATTATCAGTAAAATGATGGAAGGTGTCAGCAACAGTGCTATGAAGCAGTACCTGCTTAGCAGTTTGGGTTCCAACAGGGTCACTCAGTACCTGACCTCATTTCAGCCTTGGTTCAAATAGGGACAAAGGCTTTGAATACTAGAGGTGAGGGTGATAGCCCTTGACATCAAGGCCACATTCAATGGAGTGTGGCATCAAGTTGCCCTAGCAAAACTGGAAGTTATTAATTAACTCTCCACTGTTTGGAATTATACCTTGCACATTATGGTTGTTGGAGGTCAGTCATCTCAGTTACAGGATATCTCTGGAGGAGTTCCTCAGGGTAGGTATTTTCTGTAATGAAAAATGTTCAGCAATGTTACGATACATATCTGGAGCAGGTGGGACTTGAACCCAGGTCTCCTGTTTCAGATGTAGGGACACTATCATTAAACTACCAGAGCCCTATTCCTCAGGATAGTGTCCTAGGCTTAACTATCTTCAACTGCTTCATCAATGACCTTCTTGCTTTCACGATCACCCAATGCTCAGCACCATTTGTGGCTCCTCGAGGAGTCTATACTCAAATGCAACAAGATCTGTTCAATATCCAGGCTTGGGCTGCCAAGTGGTAAGTAACATTTGCATCACACAAATGTCAGGTAATGATCATCTCTAATAAGAGTCAATCTAATCACCATGCCTTGACATTCATTGGTGTTACTGTCATTAAATGCCAACATCCTGGGGGTTACCACTGACCAGAAACTGAGTTGGACTAGCCATAGAAACACAGGGGGTACGAGATCAGGTCAGAGGCGAGGAATACTGCAGTGAGTAATTCACCTACTGATTCCCCAAAGTCTATCCACCATCTACAAGGCACCAAGTCAGGAGTGTGATAAGAACATAAAGAACATCAAGAACATAAGAACTAGGAGCAGGGTAGGCCATCTGGCCCTTCGAGCCTGCTCCACCATTCAATAAGATCATGGCTGATCTTTTCATGGCCTCAGCTCCACTTACCTGCCCTCTCATTATAACCTTAAATTCCTTTACTGTTAAAAAATGTATCTATTTTAGCTTTAAAAATATTTACTGAGGAAGCCTCAACCACATCACTGGGCAGGGAATTGCATAGATTCACAACCCTCTGGGTGAAGAAGTTCCTTTTCGATTCAGTCCTAAATCTGATGGAATACTCCCTAATGGCCTGGTGCAGCCCCAACAACACTCAAGAACCTTGACAGCATTCAGGACAAGGCAGCCAACTTGATTGGCATCACACCCAGAAGCACCCACTCCCTCCACCACCTAAGGTCAGTAGCAGCAGTGAGTACTATTCACCATAATGCACTGCAGAAATTTAACAAAGATCCTTAGACAGCACCTACCAAATCCACAACCACTTCCATCTAGATGAACAAGGGTAGCAGATACATGAGACCACCAGTGCCTGCAAGTTCTCCTCCAAGCCACTCACCTTACTGATTTGGAAACATATTGCTGTTCGTTCATTGACGCTCGGTGAAAGTCTTGGAATTCCCTCCCTAAGGGCATTGGGGGTCTACCAGGTGGACTGCAGTGGTTCAAGAAGGCAGCTCACCACCACTTTCTCAAGAACAACAAGTAACGGGCAATAAATGCTGGCCCAGCCAGCGACACCCACGTCCCACAAATGAATAAAAGAAAAGCTGTCTCCTTGGGAGATTTTTGAAAGCTACATTTTTTGGATTGTTTTGGATTTTTCTCCACCTATCGCAATTCCCTTTGGTTAGGAGGTTGAAGCAGATCAGGCTTTACAACACCCACAGGAAACCAAATATTACTAATTATTACCAAATGGAACAGGCTGTTTGGGCCCTTGAAAGGGCTTTTCTTTTGGGGTCCTTGTCTGTTGATAAGAAGTATCAATAACATGTCACATACAGACATTGTAAAGCTCTGTAAAATGGTGCTGGGAGAACCTTCAGATCTGAGTCCAGCAGAATTGACATGAACAATGCTGCATTGTCTGACCTCAACTTGTCCTTCGCACATGCTTATGTACACCACACACATCCTTACTCATATATACCCACCTGATCGACTCAGTTCTTGATTTGTGTACATAGTTCCTGATCAAGGTACATGCTGACTGAGAGCATTTCCCAGAAAGCTGCACTAAATTATGACACAGAACACCACACCATCAGTGAACTCTCTGCTTTTCTTCAGTTAACACCTTGAACTTTGCTTAGAAAAAAACAAACAGCTTGCATTTGTATTGTACCTTTCCTGACCACATTACTAGCCAAAGTAGTCACCATTAAAATGCAGCAAAAAGAGCAGCCAATTTGCATACAGGAAACAGCTTATAAACAGCAATGTGATAATAACTGAATAAGCTTATTCCCGATGAAGGGCTTTTGCCCAAAACATCGATTTTCCTGCTCCTCAGATGCTGCCTGACCTGCTGACCAGACTCTTGACTCTGATCTCCAGCATCTGCAGTCCTCACTTTCTCCTAATTGAATAGTCAGTTTATGCCACTACTGATTAATAGATTAACATTATGAAAGCCATCATGGATAATTCTCTTGTTCTTCAAACAATGAGACCATAAAATACAGCAGCAGGATTAGGCCATTCAGCCCATCCAGTCTGCCCAGCCATTCAATCATGGCTGATATGTTCCTCAGCATCATTTTCCTGCCTTCCCCCCATAAACCTTGATTCTATTACCAATCAAGAACCTATCTTTCTCTGTCTTAAAACTACTCAATAACTGGACGTCCACGCCATCTGTGAAACTAGTGCTACAGGGTCTTTTACATCAACCTGAGAGCACCATAAATCTTCAGATTAATTTAAAATCTGAGACACATCTTTGCTGATAGTGCAGCATTCCCATCAGCAGAGTCAGCCTTGAGGCATGAACTGGGACATGAACCCATCATCAGAGGATTGCATAATGTTGTCATGAGCAGTGGTTAGCCTTTGCCCCCAGCATCACAAGGCGCCTAGAGCCTCAAAAACACCAGGTATACAAACGTGCTTCAGAATGTACAAGTAGTGGCAGAGTAGTGGGCACACAGCTCCGGGAAGTGATAATGGTGTTCACAGATGATCTGAACATTAACAGAATGGAACCCTTTCCTGTTGGTAAATTCCGCAGGGTTGTAATATGGCCTTCTCAGTGTTGTGTGTGTGCAGTCAAATCAGGGAAGCACACTATGTTCCCACATCCTCTTGCCTGGGCTACAGCACTGACCTCACCATGGCGGAATGAAATGAACCAGTATGAGCTTGTAAAGAAGATGGCCTCCCAGTCCTGCGGCCCTCAGGGAACACTTCAGCTTCAGCATATTTCCATCAATGTGTCCTAGGACACGCAGAGCCTGCATTAACTTAGCACCTCACTCATCCCAAGGAAATGGAGTCATGGCGAAAATCTCTGGGACTCCTGCAGATCCCTTGCACCCTGCGGTTGTGCCCGTTCTCTGAGCTGGGTGCTCCTGGTACACATTGCTAGCCTGTGCTGCTCCTGGGTTACTGTTGATCCTGCCCCTCCTGAATCTGTCTTCACTTTCTTCGGTAGGCAAGCTCAATGACCAACATCTAACAATGCAAGAACCATGACCCTTGGTGAAAAAGACTTAATAAGAGATCAGAAGGAGTGAATGAGGTTCTTACAGTTCAGAACAGTCCACAGTGGCATAGCTTCCATACGAGGGCTGAGTACACTGCGCCACACATTGAGACCTCCTGCATCTTGACAATAAAGGTCATGTCCACAACATAACTCCACAGTCAGGTTCACCATGAGCAGCAACTTGATGTAGGTATCACAGTGACTGTCTAGTCATTTAATGACATTGAGAACGGAGTGCCTGCAGCTCTCTAGCATCCTGTCAATCATCGACCCATATCAAATACTCACTTTGAACTAGTGTTATGAGGTCTTTTACATCTACCAGTACAATCATCTTTACCCTACGTGAAAGATGATAATGCAGTGATGTGGTGCTCACAATCAACCCCTACAAGTTAGATGAATAGTAGTTCCCCTTCAGCCAGCACTAACCTTTTGCACCATCAGTGCTTCTGACTTCAACATCATTGGGGATTACCAAGTTGAATTTACAAGCACCCATGTTGCAAATAATCTTTATCTGACTGCTAAGCACTTTCATGCTGTATGCATAGGAAATGGGAGATGAAGTGATTGCAAATTAACTGGAGCTGCGATTTGCAAATGACGTTTCATGTATTTGTTGCTACAGTGTGGTGATGTTCAGTAAATGTGGATTTTCCTGCTTTTGCCTATCAACCTGCAGTCACCCTGAGTGTTGCCCCAGCCATTCTCTCGTAGCGCTTTGTATTCAGTGAATGGAAAGTGATGTCAGGGAACACAGCTCATGGTGGATACTGGAAGTACCGGGCCCCAGCCAGTCACCAGGATGTCAGAGTCCATATCCCCTTTTACCTTGCAATATCCCAACAGCCCATTTCTGCTCAATCACCAAATGTAGAGACTTACCACTTTGTATTTCACCTACAACTGTTCTTCCTGCCCCTGAACCACAGCATTACATCTTGATTATTTCTTGCCTGCTGCTTTATGCTCCTCACATGGAGGTCATGGTGGTGGTCCCAGTTAATAAAACCCCTCCTGTAGCTTAAATTACCTTCTGATGATGTTCTACATGTAGCCCATTCTCCTTGAGGTCCCTCCCCACCACCATAACCATCCTATTCCCCAGTTAAACCATGCCTTTGTTTTCCACCTCCCAGCCTTACTTCCCCCCCCACTTTCCTGCGTGATCTCCTTACAGGCATTCCCTTGAACTCACCTGATACCAATGGTTGAACACCATTGTATTCACCTCAGGCGTTTGATAGAATTTACTGGACAACCCCTTAGACACTTACTGCTGCAATGGCAGCTCTCCTACAGATGGTACAGGATTTCCCTGACTGTTCATGCTAGCACAATGGGACTGACCTTGAATAATCCCCAAACTGTACTGGGACAGGTCCCCTGACTATGAGTGTGCCAAGTGAACACTGACTTTGTCAAAGTCCCTGGACTGTGTGCACACTGACTGTGACTGACTGACTAAAGGACTGATGACCCAGGGATGATCGTTGAGCTGGGTGTCTGGCCCTATGTGGACTTATCCCTGTTACAACCTTCTCAATGCTAGTTACTGGTGCACTCTGCAATGCAGGATCAGTGCTTAATAAGATGCATGCCAATGTATCTGAGACATGCCATGGAGGTTGTGATGGGTTAACAGAGGCTGGATGCCAGTGTTCATGAACACAGGGTGCCTGTGGTTGGTGCCCATGGAGCATACTCTGTGATGCCATTACACGGTATGTAGTATGGAGGTCACTCAGAACAAGTGGTGAATTTAATCCACCATGTCCCACTTTAGTTTCTTTGTCAAATTTTCCTTGTTTGATTAATTTTGTTAAGATGGGAATCAAATACTGATGATGCGAGTTGGGCTGTTAACAAGCCATTCAGCCAGCAGTAATCACCATAACTTGCTCTCAGGACCTAGTAAGAAACTCGACACAACATTATGAAAAGCATAAACGATAGCATGTGTTGCTTTTGAGACTCAGATGGGTCTCGCTGTACTGCTCAACTGATTCAGGCACACATTACACCATAGCATATGTCTCACAGATTGCTAAGAGATTCTGCCTAAGTTTTCTTTTTGATCCTACCACAAATAAAATTGAATATTTCTATAGTTTTATAGTCTGGTCATTAGACAAAGGGCTCGATTTTGTACTCAACATCAAAACAACTGTGTTCAATGCCAATGTCACAGCTACCTGATGGAGGAGCTGGGTTCCGAAAACTAGTGCTTCCAAATACGCCCGTTGGACTATAACCTGCTGTTATGTGATTTTTAACTTTGTCCACACCAGTCCAACACTGACACCTCCACATCAACGTCAAAGAAAGTTACCCAAAAAGATTTAGCTGCCTCTATGGCATCAACTTGCTCTTTCTTAAATTCAGTTTGAATCAGGTGACAAGGAACTCTCTAGCCATCCAATAACAGTGATTTCTTCGAATAGAGTCAAAAGATGTGGTGCTGGAAAAACACAGTCGATCTGAGGAGGAGGAAAGTTGACGTTTAAAGCATAAGCTCTTCATCAGGAAGAGATTATGAAGAGCTCTTAATAATGTACATTGCAAACAATATCTTCCCTGAGGCACAATGCAGGTTCAGAGCACAGTGCAGCACAATAGATTTGATCTATCTCAAAAGACAGATGTAGAGGTAATGAGAGCAAAATGAGAAACCATACATGGTGCTTATCATTAACATGAAGAGCTTATGTTCAAAAACGTTAACTCTCCTGCTCCTCGGATGCTGCCTGACCAGCTATGCTTTTCCAGCGGCACACTTTTTGACTCTGATCTCCAGCATCTGCAGTCCTCATTTTCTCCTATATCTTCGAATAGGAGAAGCAATCAATCACATTGAAGCATTCTCACAGATGAGAAACTAGCAATTAAAGCCATTGAATCCCTTCACTTCAATGGTTAAATTTACAGAAATAGAAATAAATAAATGGAATATATAGAAAGACAGAGGTGTAACCAAACAAAAACAAGATTTGAAAAAGAATATTAATATTTTAAAAATGTAGAATCTGGTATCATAATGGAGCCATTTGTCATTCAACAAAATATAAACTAATTCCAAGGGACAGGGAAGCTATCAGCAGTTTCTTTGAACTTACCATGTTGTTAAAAACTCAGTTATATCTCATTTGACAAGGTGTTAATTTTTCAAGGGTTTTTAAAGTGAGAGTATAGACATAAGGAGTGGGGTAAGCTCTCATCACTTCGGTAACCAGTGACTTAGAAATGATTATATCCTGGAGATCCTAACAATGCACCTTATGGACAACTTCCAGATCTTCCTATTTAACTGTGTATGTGTGAACTCCAGAAGCTGCTAGCAGTTACAGAGGAGTAATGACATTTAATACTGATAGTTTCACCACCTTTATATTGGCATAACATGGGCCAATGCTGATGTATATAAACTGATCATCCAAACTTTACTACTGACAATCATGCTAGGAAAACTAACAGCATCACAGGCACGTGTTTGATTGATAAGCACCATGTATGGGTTCACATTTTGCTCTCATTACCTCTACATCTGTCTTTTGAGAAAGATCAAATCTATTGTGCTGCACTGTGCTCTCAACCCGCATTGTGCCTCAGGGAGGATATTGTCTGCAATGTACATTATTAAATGGTTCAAGAGCTACAATCTTTTCAGAGAACGAGCTGCCACAGTAATTGCTGCAGTCAGATTTCTCACTCTTTCGTTTGTAAATGGTGATGATCACCTCTTCAAGGAGGAGTTGGTGAAATGATCCTTGAAGGACTAATTATCCCTAAGGTATAAGATACCACATAATATTCTCATGGATAGTGTTATCTATTAGGATGTCAGTTTTTGGTGATAAATTTTTATTTATTAAACGATATTGGTTTCATATAAAGTTAGTTTCTTCTTCTCACTTGTCTTTTTGGACACTCATGTCAGTATTTTGCAGCAGCAAATGTCTGTCCTATCACATTGGCAGTCTGTTGCACTAATATCCTGCCCAACTTCCCCACTGTTTAATATTCTCATTCTTTCTGCATTATTGCAAAATTGGATTCATATTTTCATGCCCACTTCTGCCATTTTTGTAGGTTAATGGCAAAATACATTAGGCCTGTGTCTCTGTCTTCAAATAAAAAGACTGGCCTGTGAATATACCATAGGGAGGTCATTAATAAAACAAAGGAACAGCACTGGTCTAACAAGGATTCCCAAGGGATTCCAATTTCAAATGGGGAGAAATCAGACAATGGATTTTCAAATACAGTTGTTTGATGCTTGTTTTCCAGCTGAAAATGAATCATAACATGACCTTAGTTTTTTAGTTATGACATGATAGTCTTTTTTACTGCATCCGATTTGGTGAAATGCACAAAATGAACTGAACAGGATGGAGAAGGAATGTTGACTGTTGTAAATATGAAAACATTGCTGGGAAGGCAAAAGAAAATAAATAAAGGTTAATAATGCTCCCATTTCTCAAATGCTCCAAGAGTATCGGCCAATGATGTGTTGCATATGAACTGCGCTGCTGTGACTGGAGGGCTATTTTACTCAAAATTGTGTGCTGAACTTTGATTGGAACTTATTCCGAGTAAACCCATATCAAGAATCTTTTCAAATAATAAAGGTAAACTGAGGTATAGCAGGGGCTTCGGGTGAGATTTATACAGATGACTGGAGATTGAACTACTGATCATGGAACAGAATGAAGGGGAAAGCAAAGTGTAGACTAGAACAAGAAGAACAAGATACAGAAGCCTGGATAAAGACTGGAGAAGCCTGTTGAGGTCAAAAGGATCAGGCCTTTGAGAGGTTTTAGAGAAAAGTAAAAACTCAGAAGTTAATGCACTGAGGACATTTAGCTAATGACATTCCAAGAGGACAGGATAGATGGGTTAGTAATATTTATTACGGGTAAAACTGTTAATAAAATTTGCATTAAGATTAACCGCATATATGTAATTTGCAAACAGATGCACCAATTGATCAATGATGTTTTTATTCTACCTTGTTGATTAAAATGTTCAATGTTTTTCAACAAACATTACTATAGATGTGAATAAGATAATGGAGATTTTGTGTTTTAACGATAAACTCAGGTTTGACTTTCTTTCCTTTCCCAAGTTCTCCTCAATTTCTCACATCAATAGCAACATAAAATGTGAACATACAGGGCATCAGACATATTTTGTGGCGAAAGAAACATTGTGAACATTTCAAAGGATAAAAGACCATCAACTTGGACCATTAACTGTAAGAGGATTTAAAGCCACAACTCGTTGAATTAAAATGCCATTTCAATCCTCCTTTCTTTCACTGAGGAACAAGACAGAGCAAATTCCTGATGTGTAAATCAGAGCAGGTACCTGGTGGATGCTGCTTGCTTACCCTGGCCTTACTCCTGTCTTCAGCACAATGAACCTGCGTAGTCCATGGTCACCATCTGCCTCGATCCTTTACCTGTGCAGGTCTGCATCAGCATCAGCATCAGCCTCATCTCACCAGCATGCCTACTCTTGGACTAACTTACGTACCAGTTCAACCCTCCAACGCCTTATTTTGGAACTCAGGACTTGCATGGTTCTGTCAGATTGCTCTGAATTATAGAATCCCTACAGTGTGAATAGGCCCTTCAGCCCAATAATCCACACCGACCATCCAAAGCGTAACCCACCCAGACCCATTCCCAAACTTTATATTTACCCCTGACGACTGCACCTAGTCTATGCATATTATGGATATTATGGGCAATTTAGCATGGCCAATTCACCTAACCTGCACATCTGTGGACTGTGGAAGGAAACCAGCCCACCCGGAAGAAACCTACACAGACATGGGGAGAATGTGCAAAACTCCATACAGACAGTTACCCAAGGCTGGGATTGAACCCAGGTTTCCTGGTGCTGTGAGGCAGCTGTGCTAACTACTGAGCCACCGATACAGGGGCACACGTAAATCTCATGCATCACACAGGCTGGCCCTTATGGCCCTTTGTTTGCTCTGTTTGTGCTCACCGACTTTACACTTACTTGGACGCTGCCAGTCTCTGCACACTTCACATTACTTTTGTGGTGTATTGAAGTTTATTGATATTCTTCCTACATGACTGGGTGCCCTGCTTCACTCACAATAGAGCACTCACCCCAAGCTGAACTTTAGATGCAGTGTGGCTTGGTCTGATCATGTGGCCTCTTGTGGTAGACTGCTGGAAGAAGGTCTACCGTCATCTCCACCAGCCCATCCACCAACACCTCCAGGTCCCTCTAAGTGAAGAGCAGAGAGAGCTTTCCTTCCCTCTGGGCCATATCCTGAACATTGAGACTCAAGTAACACAGGGAGAGGTGCTGTTCCTGACCTGCAACATCTAAAGTAGAATGCAGCTGGGCTTTAACAGTGACTCCAATGGTGTAGATGCCACAAGGTCCTACCAGTGGTGAGTGCTTCCACCTCTTGGGCTGCACAAATCCTAGGGACGGGCGTTCAAGAGATCATTTTGCAAACTTAATGAAAAGTGGAAGATTGTGTGCGAAAAATCGGACAGTATATGGGAAAATGGGAAAATTCTGACCTGTGTTTCTCCCCCACTGTTATCTCACACACTGATTATTGCCAGCTTTTTATCTTTATTTCACATTTGCAGAACTTGAGGAATTTTTGGGTTTTCTTTTATTAATTGCTCCAATACTTTGTTTTAATCACAATAGGAACAACAGACAATGTGAACAGCCTGAAGGCTTTGCTCAGATCGTTTCATTAGCTGCAAACAATCTGCAAGAGTTTTCTTGGTCTTTGATTTTTACATTGGAACTGTGGAAGCAGCATCTCTCCTGTGCATTGTAACTTCCCAGGTAGTCTGATTTGGCGTTTCCTCCATGGGAAATTGTGAACGTTAACTCACATCCAGCTATTTTGCAGCAGAAAACATTTATTTGCTAACATGGTCCAGAAGTTTCATGAAGCCAGAAGGTTTTGTGCCTTATCCAGAATGGTCCTGGTCTGTCAGACCTGGCAGTCTAATCCCTATTTGTAACAGAAACCATGTTTGTCAGGATGGCGGGAGAGGATAGATGGGTGGAAGATTATTCACATACATCAGCAGCTCAAACTCAGCAGTGCAATTTGAACTCAATAGACATGAATGCTGACAAAAATGGGCAATGTTGGTGGTACTGTCAAGTTGTAAAGCTATTTAAATTCTCTGCTGTTTAGGTTTAGTGAAAAATACAGGCTGTAATGACTGAGTTGAAATATAATTAGTGTTTGCAATTTAAATGGCTGTTGAATATCATAGACCTGAGGGCTATCATTTTTATATTATTACTGCTTGACTGCTTCAATAATCTATTGGGGTTAGTAAGTTTACTATTTGACTGACAGCTCCAATTGGCTATAAAGGAATTATCTGTCTTTGAAGTAGCACTATGAACACAAATCTTCATTTTTTTAAAGGATTAAAGTACGTGAGTGTATTTAAATGTATTGAATGGGTTTTTATCAATTAGAATGTGTGTTTTAATGCAGTGAAGTCAGTAATAGGTCATGGGGACCAGGTGATGTACAATGGGTAGCATTGCTGTTTCTGAGACAAAGGCCTTGGATCAAAGACCCTCTCCAGGAATTTATGACATGGCCAAACAGGTGGGATCTTCCAGTCAGCCATATTCAATGTGGGGTGGGACTTCTCAAACTGTAGCCTGTGGCATTAAGCTGGCAAGATTCTCCAGGAAAAAACAAGCTCTGGAACAGACATAATAAGTGCATTGACTGTCTCATTTGCCACTAGGCATGGGCAAAGAATCAGGCCAGAGATTGCTAATATCCACTTATAAAATAACATCTCGGTCAGGCTAAAGTATGTAAAATTACTATTTAATTTGCAAGCTCAATTAGCTAATCAACCTGAAGTTGAGCTCCCAAATTGGAAATCCCCCAAGAAATTACAGGCTTTAAAGAGCCAAAACATTTTAGTTTAAAGATTAAGGTGTTTGTTGAGAAGTACACTTCAATGAAAGCAGCAGGTTCTCAGGGTTAACTGGAATGATCAATGGTTTGTTAAAATGCCTGCGGGTGCAGTTATATAGGGCTGCAACGTGGTGATCAAAACATGTATAAATTTGAGACAATTTCATGACTGAATGGCAAGATGCACAGATTGTCTGGTTTTGATTCGAGTTTTGCTATGCTGCCAATATTGTAATTGTGAGGTTTAGCTATTTCAGAAAAATGAATATTTATTTCTGAAGAACAATAATGGAAAAGTGGGAATGCACAATATACTGGAGCAAGTGACCATTGCTGGCAGAGAACTTCAGTCATTGGAATCAACACTTAATTCAAAACGATGTGTGATATTTTGTTGGAAATTGTGCATACAAAATAAATTCAAAATTTGCAAAGGCCTAGTAGCTCATGAAAACTTTCAACGTTATCAAAATTATCCTCACTAACAGAATTTTGCATTGCAGGTTGTCATGAAATATTATATTTACATAAAATCTAATTACTTTTCCTCCAATATTCCTTGATTTGTATTTAACAGTCACCTATATGTATTACACCAAATTATCATTTTTTCAGTGAGTTTTCAAGGATATTACTGGATAGTTCCATCTTGTCCTCACTAGATAAGCACAAACATACAAAAACAATTGGCAGATAAACTGAAGATGGAAGAAAAAGCAGGCTCTCATCAGGAGAAGATGCTTCAAGTGATTATCCAGCATTTAGGATTGCTAGTGGAAACTAACATGACACATCAGGAATGAGTGAAGATGCAGACAGAATTGAAAACAAAACTTGATGGAGAAAGAGAAATTTAAATACTTGAGCCAAAAAAAGCAGAGGGACATGGAAAGTGAGGAGAAAGAAAAGCAGAAGGGGATGGAAGTAAAATAGTTGGACTCTAAAAAGCTCATGAAATTAGACATGAGTTTGCTACCAATATGCTAAATGTAAAGCTGGAATAATTGGGTTGTAGCATAAGGATGATTCCGGTTCTAATTATGGACTTTATTTAACTGAGAATCAATACTTATACCCTACATTTACTGAGGAGGAGTCAAAAGCTATTTTACCTCACTTGAGAAGGTAGCTAGAAAGATGAAGTGGTTGAGAAATGTTTGGACCTCAATGTTGCAAAACATTTTGGCAGGTACAACTGTCTCAGTGTGCACCAGCTTTTTGAGAAAACAATCTGCAGGTTATGAAATTGTCAAAAAGGCAATGTTTATGAGCTTGTCCCTGGAGCATATTAATTAAAATTTAGGGCCACAAGGCAGTGACATAATCAGATATCTGTAGGTGTAAGTTTGCTCGCTGAGGAATCTTCCAGCTCAGCGAGCAAACCCAATCCAGAACCTCAACCTGAGTTACAAATCTTCTCAAAACTCACTCGATATCTGTAGGATTTGGTAAGGAAAATGAAACATTGTGGGATCTGTAGTTTTGATCTAATTGAATGGCATAGCAGACTCGGGTCAAATGACCTACTTCTGCCCTTAGTCTTATGTTCTAAGTCTTTATTAAAGCTTGCAAAAAAGTTACACATCTAAAAAATAGACTGTCGAAGAATTCAGAAATAGTATTCCTGCAATCTTATAAATTGTATTTAAATGAATATTCAGTATTAATGTTTGGAGAATTAGCTGTTCGAGCAGATATTTGGGAAATCTCTCACAAACAATTACAGATGGGAAATTGTAATTTGGAAATCCACAAGGAAATTGGAAGAATAGAAAATCTGTGGCTGTAAGAGATACAGTTTTAGAGAACAGTCAGAAACACTGCCAATGAAATAAGTCAAAAAGTGAAATAAAGAAATCAAAATGCTTCTGATCTAATAAGACTGGACATACCAAAACTGATTGCTGAAGATTAAATGGGAGACTATTTTAAGTAGAAGGAATGTATGAGGAAACTTTGGAATTATATAAATGATTTGCACGTGAACATTGGAGGTACGGTTAGTAAGTTTGCAGATGACTCCAAACTTGGTATTGCTGTGCACCGCAAAGAAGTTTATCCCAGAGTACAATGAGACCCTGATCAAATGGGCTAATGGCCAAGGAGTGGTAAATGGATAATTTAGATAAATGTGATGGGCTGCACGTTGGATATGCAAATCAGGGCAGGACTTATACACTTAATGGTAAGATCCTGGGTAGTATTGACGAATAAAAGAGATCTTCGGGTGCAGGATCATAGTTTCTTGAAAGCAGAATGGCAGGTAGACAGGACAGTGAAGAAGGCATTTGATATGCTTGCTTTTATTGGTCAGGAGTTGGGAGGTCATGTTGAGGCTGTACAGGGCATCGATTATGCCACTTTTGGAATACTGCATTCAATTCTGGTCTCCCTGCTATAGGAAAGATGGTGTGGAACTTGAAAGGGTTCAGAAAAGATTTACAAGGATGTTGGCAGGGTTGGAGGGTTTGAACCAAAGGGAGAGGCTGAATAGGTTGGGACTATTTTCCCTGGAGCATTAGAGACTGTGTGGTGACCATGAGAGGCATGGAGAATGTGAATAGTTAAGTCACAGTGTAGGCGAGCCCAAAACTGGAGGGCATAAGTTTTATGCGAGAGGGGAAGGATTCAAAAGGGACCTAATGGGCAAATTTTCATGCAGAGGGTGGTGCGTATATGGAATGAGATGCCAGAGAAAGTGGTGGAGGCTGGTATAATTACAATATTTAAAAGATATCTGGATGGGTATATAAATAGAAAGGGTTTAGAGGGATATAGGCCAATTGCTGGCAAATGGGATGAGATTAATTTTAAATATCTGGTTGGCATAGACAAGTTGGACTGAAGGATCTGTATCTGTGCTCCACAACTCTGTAACTCTATGACCGTAAAAGGTACAAGATGAAAGGAAATTGATATTAAAATTGTAGCAGGAGTACAGAGAGAATGTGTTTCCTTAGAATGTACAAAGAAGAAAGAATTGGCTCAGAAGAATCATGGAAATTCGTCTTTGAATGTTGACAAAGGGAATTAGACAGCTCGAGGTTCTAAGAATTTTATCACAAAAGGGGAGGTATTTTCCTTTACTTCAACTGAAGGATATAAAGCAATGAAGATAATGAGAAACACAGGATGAAGTCAGTCACAATGTTCCTTTTAAGCTGAGAGGCCACACAGCCTGGACATATTGATCAGCAAGTTTCTCATTGCCATGTACACACATTAGACAGCTGCACAACAACCAGAAAGATAATAGGGAACTTTGGTCACTGAAATTGGCTGATGAAAGTAATTTCTCAGCCAGAGGGATTAATAATGTAGAAAATATTAATTGGAGATATGCATAGAAGTTAAAAACCAGTCTCATGCAGTAATTGAAGTTTTTGGCAGAAGATTTGGAGCCAAAGGAATGTACAGATGCTGCTTTTGTTGGCAACAAAATGTTAATTGGTCAATGAACTGGTCACCGTTTATCAATGGGAGAAACCTTTTGCCTGCCAACAACTGGGTGATTGATTCTCAGGTTACTGAACAGCTTGGATCTTGGAACAAGTTACAAAAAGTGAGAAGTTCAGTTCTTATCCAGCTGTGCCTTGGTCTCTATGTTTACTGCAGTTGTACATCATTTTAATCCTGAACTAAACCAGTTTCTCTTTCCTGCAACAGTTGTTGTAGCTCTAACTTTGGTAAATTAGCTAACACTTATAAGTGAACCCGATTTGGCAAGCATCATGCTGGAAAGCAGTAGAATCTGGACTGTGTGTGTGTGTGTGTGTGTGTGTATATACACACACGGGGGTGGGGGGGGGGGGGGGGGGGTGGGGGGGGTGAGTTGATAAGGAGATTAGAGTTTTAATTACTAGTGTTATATGCTGATGGATTGTAACTGTTTACCTGTAGTTGGAAACTTAATACTTGTAAAGAATTGTAATTCTTGTTAAGTACAGAAACTTGGTCTGTGCTTTCTATTAGTCTGCTACCCAAGTGAGTGATAATGTAACCATTATATCAGCAGTTAGGAAAGTTCATTCCTGTAGCATGATTTAAAGGGTTTTGATCCTCCTTACAGATTAGTTGCTGGTGCGGGTGTCCCAGAACTGTCCTCTGAAACGTTCCGCAAGTAGGCAGCCTGCCTCCCCAATGTAGAGGAGGTCACATTGGGTGCAGTGTATGTAGTAAATGATGTGTGTGGAGGTGCAGGTGAATTTGTGACAGATATGGAAGGATCCCTTGGGGCCTTGGAGGGAAGTGAGGGGTGAGGTGTGGGCACAAGTTTTGCATTTCTTGCAGTTGCAGAGGAAGGTGCCGGGAGTGGAGGTTCAGTTGGTGGGGGGTGTGGACCTGACGAGGGAGTCACGGAGGGAGTGGTCTTTTCGGAACGCTGATAGGGAAGGGGAGGGAAATATATCCTTGGTGGTGGGGTCTGTTTGGAGGTGGCGGAAATGACGAAGGATGATATGATGTATATGGAGGTTGGTGGGGTGGTAGGTGAGGACCAGTGGGGTTCTGTCCTGGTGACGATTGGAGGGGCGGGGCTCAAGAGCGGAGGAGCGGGAAGTGGAGGAGATGCGGTGGAGAGCATCGTCAACCACCCGCTGCGCTTTTCCAGCAACACATTTTTCACCTCTGATCTCCAGCATCTGCAGTCCTCACTTTCTCCTAGGTATAAAGTTTACAAAAGAGGAGGAGAATAACAACAGACCCCCATTCCTAGACGTGACAGTTGAACATACAGTCAATAGCGAGCTTCAAACCAGTGTCTATAGAAAAACAACAGACACAGACCAAATACTTAACTTCAGAAGCAATCATCCCTACACCCACAAACGGAGCTGCACCAAGACATTATTTCAATGAGCTCTGTCACACTGCAGGACCCAAGAAATACAAAAAGAAGAAGAAAAGTGTTTTCAAGAAAAACGGGTACCTAATAAACACAATCCACCAATTCCTCAGTACAAACCCAATCAAGCAGACACAATGCAACCAAAAACTATAGCCACATTACCTCACAGCAAAGACATACCAGAAATGACTTCCAGACTACTCAGGCCCTTGGCATCATGGTAGCCCACAAACCTACCAACACACTAAAGCGGTGACTAATGAAACCTCAAGGATCCATTAAATACCACCAGCAAAACTGACTTAATTTGCAAGATTGAGATTGTGGTGTTGGAAAAGCACAGCCAGTCAGACAGCATCTGAGGAGCAGGTTCATCAGTGTTTCTAGGCATAAGCCCTTCATCAGGAACAAGGCTTGTGGGTTGAGCTGAGAGATAAATGGGAGAGGGGATAGGGTTGGGGGGAGGTTGCTGAGAAAGCAATAGATGGTTGAAGGTGAGGGAGAAGGTGTAAGGTCAGAGGGGGCAGTGATGGACGGGTCACGTTGGGACCATGCAACCACACAGGCTAAATGTGGATTTCAACAGCTTCCTCATTTCCCCTCCCCCTACATTATCCCAGTCCCAAGCCTAGAACTCAACATCATTCTCCGGACCCATCCATCACTCCCCTCTCTGACCTATCACCTTCTCCCTCACCTTCATCCACCTAGCAATGTTTTTGTCATCTCCAATTTTTTCAATGCCATATTTTAAAATTGAATCAGATGGTCAGAAATTGTTTTTTATTCATTATTTTTCTTGGTAACACCTTGTAACCATCTTTCACTGGGCCAATGGAATACATGGAACACAAGCACGGAGTATTTGCTGCTGGACTGACCAACTGGAGATTCTTTCACATCTCAGCAAATCATATCAAAACTGCCTCTACTGTCCCATTACATGCAAGAATCATCTCTCAGATTCAAGGGATAAGCGAAATACTCCTGCCTCATATATTATTCTGAGGAAAGAGATTTCTGTCATAAGCTACATCGTGAAGTATTAATGCATAAATGTATCAGTCAGATTAGATGCTGTTGACACCCTTCCCTTTGGAAAGGTCTAAAAAGCCTTCCTCTTATGTTATTATTTATTTTTGTGCTCTGAGGGCACTTACATTTTGAAGTGTCCTCCTTGCCACTGACCTGCTTCAGTAACACCCACCTCATGCTGTTGGGCTGCTGAGTCTTCAGAATTGATGATCCACTCATTGGGCTCAGGGGTTCTAAGAACCTGTACAAATATTTCCAGTCCCTGAAGTCACCATGAAATAATTTAAAACTAATTTATTGCTGACGCACAGAAGCAAGGCAACATATTGTCTTTCAGAGTCATGACTGACACCAGCAAAGTGTAATTTCAGTCACCCACTCCAAAACCACATAAGATGTGAATACCCAGAAACCACTGCTCATGGTCAGCGGTCCAGTTCCACGTCATCCAGGAGATGACATCCAGTCTCATCAGGTGAGGTCTAGCCAGCCTGTTAGTAACAAATGCTGTGTGAGATAATAGTCACAAAATAGTTAATGTATGGACTATACAGAAGGACTTCCCAGTCTTATATATAGCAAAGCTACTTGCAGAGACCAGGGTAATGATCAGCTCAGACAGACAGCAATTTGGAATTTGTTGGACTCTGGCAATACATGGAGGCATACATGTCTTACCTACCTCGAGTAAGTCATAACTAACATACCTAACACTTCATGTAACCTGTACAAAATTAGTGTTATATAATAAACCACATTATTCTATGTAGGAAAAGTATCTCTTCTGCTGAAACGTATTCACAGTTCATCCTCCACCATAGCCTATTGGACAGCCATGTAAACTTGCATAGGAAGGAAGAATGATGGCAACACTGTACTGTAACAATTTTTGGTAATCTGGCAACTCAGCACCATTGTAACAATGAATACGAGGAGCCTTTAACACCATAAGTCTCATGAACCAATGATAGCAACATGCAGTGACGATCTACCAATCTCAACGATGGTTTTCCAAATTCAGAAACAAAGTTTTCTGACTTAAGCTTATACATAATTTGTACAAGTATTTTTTGAAAATACCTTCACACATGACTAGAATAATTGCAGAGAACTAGCAACAAGTGTCATATTAAGTAAGTTAAGAAAATGTGACATATGTATTCTTAAATATACAATTAACTTTCCACAATAAAAATATTTGTTTTGTTCCCTAGGGGGACATGGAACATATGTGACACAGAAAGAAAATATCAAAAGAAAAAAGTTGAGAATTCCTGCTCTAGACCCCACTCTGTCTTTATGGGCAGCATTGGGCAAGGTCAATAGTGAAAGCCTCCCCTTTGACACCAACTGCAAAATCCAAGTCAACATAAAATGCACACAAGAAACAGTTGGCCCTTCTTACTTTCCATCTACAGGGACTTGTTAACTCGAGGAGCTTCAGTTTTAATGTTGAGGAGCAATATCAATTCATATTGTTCATAAAATTTTCAAAAATCCAAGGAATCTAAACAACAAAATACAACTGATTATCTAACAGAAGACTTCACTGCTTCAGGCCATCTATGAGAATCATGGTTCCATCGGGAAAAATGTATTACATTCAACTGTGTTCCATAGAAAGATTAGGAGAGTAGCCAAATGTGTTTCTTTGCAGAGAGAGCCCTAATCCCAGCTCCACGGGCTCATTCACTTCAAACCATTTTTGCTCGCTTGGTCCTGCCAACAAAAGCAGAAACAGTATCCTTGGGAAACTCCAGAGTAATTACCACAATCCATCATTAATCTAAAGGCACTTAAATAATTGAAGAGTTTTACACAAGGTGCAAAGCAGAACAGAGGAATTCACTTACATTAGATTTTGTCTCTCTCCCCACATTTTACTCTTTGCTTTACCTATCTGAAATCAGCTCAGTGTATTAACTATATCCAATCCCAGTATCATAACTGGTATTTCAAAAAATCTTTAAGATGCGGAAGGGACCCCCAAAGGCTATAGTTGACTCATGGTCAATTAAGACATTAAAATAAAGAGTTGGAACAGTATCTGTTGAGCTGACTATTTGGGGATTAGAGGGATAGGCACAATACTCCTGCCTCATTTATTATTCTAAGGAAAGAGATTTCTAACACAAAACTACATCATGAGGTATTAATGCATAAACATATCCATGTAGTGATCCATGTATTTTAAAATGTTTAATGCCTCTGCTAAGAGATAAAGATTTCTGATATGATGTTTCAAGATCTCATACACTATTCCATCTTGGTCTAAGTTGGTATTCATTAGTCGTGGGTCAACTCTTAGCCTCAGTGGTACATGACTGTTTAACATACAGCAGCACAACTAAATCCATGCAGTGTGGATCAAAGTCCAGTATTGGTGGTCAGCTTTATAGATTGATTGTTTCTTCTAACAGCTTTTCTTCCAATCTCCCTTTCACAATGGGTGGAATTTAATGCTCTTTTTCCATGGCAAGTGAAATAGTGGAGAGGTATCTAATCAGGTTAGGAGATTCACAGGTGAATACCTGATGTTTTCCCATCTGTGACCCAATTAAGTTGGTAGTGGATAGTCTTGTAGATGGTCTTATAGGTGGGAGGTGGTCATTGTGTTTCATAATGACCACATCTCTAGTGTTGGTTGTTTGAGGAACTCCGGTTCAGAGTTGATGGACTGGAGTCTGCGACACATCAGGGAGGGGGAGAGTTAACTGGAGTCACACTCTTGATTAACTACCTCACATTCAGTCAGTGGTCAGTAACAGGAGGACATGATTATGAGTGAGGCAGGTAGAGAGATCCAGGAGGTGGTGCTGAAGGAGTCGCAGCCCTTGAGTTTATCTAACAAGTTTGAGATTCTTACAGCAGAAGGGGCTGTAGGGAGGATGAGCAAAATGACCATAGCATCATAGCACAGTAAGTCATTCAAGAAGGAGGAGAAAAGAGAGTTATAATCAGGGACAATATAGTCAGGGGAATAGATGTGGTTTTCTGTGGCCAGGATCGAGAGTCCCAAAGTCTGTGTTGTCTGCCTGGTGCCCAGGTTCGGGATATCTCATCGTAGGTACAAACAACATAGGTGGAAAGAGATTCTGCTGAGGGAATAAGAGCTGCTAAGGGCAAAATTTAAAAGCAGAACCAAAAAGCTAATAATTTTGGGATTAATACCTGAACAATGAGCAAGTTGGCATAGGGTCAACAAGATGAAAGAGGTAAACACTTGGCTCAAACATTGGTGTAGGAGAAATGGGTTTGAATCCATGGGACAATGGCACTAGTACTGAGGAAGAAGGGAACTGTTCTGATGGGATGATCCATTTGATTCATGCTGGAACCAGAGTCCTGGTGGATCACCATAAATAGGGCTGTGGATAGGACTTTAAACTAAATCTTTGAGGGGAAGAGTGGGGATTTCAGTTACATGGAAAATTATGGAACAACTAAAGAGGGGGAAAGCTCAGCAGAGGTAATTAAAGTTTCCAGAACAAGAAATCGAACAGAGAGTATGGAAAGGATTAAGAATCTAATTCTTTCAGGCACCGCAGGTAAGGGGGGAATAATGAGAAGGGGAGCAGTCAATACAGGACTGAGGGTGTTGTACTTAAGTGCACACAGTATACAAAACAAAATAAGTGAGCTTGTAGCACAGATTGCAATTGGCAGGTACGATGTTGTGGGTATCACAGAGACGTGGCTCCAAGAGGATCAGGTCTGGGAACTATATATCCAAGGATATGTGTCCTATTGAAAGGACAGGCAGGGAGGTGGGACTGCCTTGTTGTAAGACATTAAATTAAACTGATAGCAAGCAGTGATATAGAGTCGGAAGGCACAGAACCTGTGTGGGAAGAGAGAAAAGACGACGATGAGCATTGTGCACAGTCCTCCTAGCAGCAGACACGATTTGGGACAGATAATAAATCAGGAGATCAAAAAAGCATGTAAGACTGGCACTATTACAATTATGCAGGTAAACTGGGAAAACTCAATTGGTAGTGGATCTTAAGAAAAGGAATTTATGAAATGGTCTAATGGATGGATGGCTGTTTGGAGCAGCTTGTGATGGAGCCCGTGAGGGAACAGGCAATTTTGAATTTGGTAGTGTGTAATGAGGCAGATTTGATGAGGAAGGTTAAGATGAAAGATCCCCAAGTGGGCAGTGACCATAATATGATTGCTTACAGTTGAGAGGGAGAAGCTGGAAACAAATGTAAACGTACTACAATTGAGTAAAAGGTAACTGTAATGAATATAACAAGGTCAACCAACTGGATGTCATAGAATATGAATTTTCTGATTTGGGCTGTTAATCTGGTCCAATCAGGGACCCCTGGATGACACTCTTGTGATACTGACACCCTTGTGCTTGATTCTGAATGAGGCAGTCCTATGGTCAAGGACTATTCTCTTGAAAATAAAAGGGGACTTGGTGATGGGATGCTGGCCTCTGTAGAATTATTTCAGTAACTACAAAGGCTTGAGGGATGAGCTGACCAGAGTTGATTGGAAGAAGAGCCTAGCAGGGAAGGCAGTGGAGCAGCAATGGGAGGAATTTCTGGGGCTAATTCAGGAGGCACAGACGGAATTCATCCCAAGGAAGGAGAAACACGCTAAAGGGAGGATGAAGCAACTAAGGCTGACAAGGGAAGTCGAGGACAACATAAAAGTGAAAGAAATAACATACAATGTAGTGAAGATGAGTGGGAAACCAGAGGATTGGGAAGCCTTTGTAAACTAGCAGAGGATAACTAAAACGACAGCAAGCAGGAGAATATGAAATATGAGGAGAAGCTTGTTAGTAACATAAAAAAAAATTGTTAGAAGTTTTTTTAGATATCTTGATCTTTGTTCGAGAGGAAGACTGACAGCTAGTCAGCAAGATCCCTGTCACCTGTATTAAACTGTGCCCACTGTTTGATCAGATCTCCATTAGGGTGTTGGATCATTGTGTTTTGGAACTACAATTAACAGTTTCACTCTAGATTAAAGAACTGAAGTCACACATCCCTATGAACAAAATATTTTGCTAATATATCAACAAAGTTGACAATAAGCTTTAACTTACATCTCTTAAAGTTGAAGTAATATTGCAGCAACAGGGGAAATTTTTCACAAACTTTTTTTGATGATTTTACAATATAAACAATCATCCAGAAAACCAATAGATGTTAATGTCAAAGCAACAAAGACATTTTAATTTAAAAAAAATCACTAAGACTCTAAAATTTACAGTGAAAACCCCTGCAAAATCTTTTTATGTATTAGATTATTGTAGTGGCAGGTTAAAGGCATTGCAACGTGGAAGAGGTAAAATAGGATTATTCCTTTCGTTTGGTACATATCTGGATTATAAACAATGTAAAGAGTCATGACCCCTTGGAAAATGTGCTGAAATGCTGCTTTCTCTCATAGCACAAGCCGATCTAGCCTAAAGTTCTGTGAAAATTTATTACAGTATTGATTACTGAACTATATCAAGCTAATCTTGCTTGGCAACCCCCTACAAACATTCATTTAATTCAATGTTCCAGAAGGGGTTTCAAATGGTACACCAAATACTAATCTACTAATTTTTAAATTTTTAATTCTGGCTGAGGAATGCTCATACACAATGGCCAGTAAATAATTTAAATTGAAAATTGATTATTTGTGCAGCGGTAGATTAATGTACAAAGACCCTTATCCCTCTGAGGCTAAGAGTAGAGTTTTT
Organism: Chiloscyllium punctatum; assembly: GCF_047496795.1. Lineage (NCBI taxonomy): Eukaryota > Metazoa > Chordata > Chondrichthyes > Orectolobiformes > Hemiscylliidae > Chiloscyllium > Chiloscyllium punctatum. Next base: position 31,904,896 of record NC_092765.1, read on the forward strand.
GCACTGTGTCAAACAAGGTTAACTTTCTTTAGCCGATTTCAGAAGTAATAGGAGGAAAGAAATGTTATATTACTGGGTCTTATTTTATTTATTTCAAAGAAATCAATGAATTAAAATATTCCCTCAAGACCAACAATATTTATTTCAGAGCTCAGTCAATAAATTTAACAAGATTAGTATCCCAGAAGCTTAGTTAGAGAGCAAAATCAAAGAGAATGTTGGATGTGTTCTATTTTTATGTACATTTTATTAATATAATAAAATATCAATGAATTAAGTCCTGCAGACACTGGAAGAAGCCAATATGCTTCCAGCTGATTTGCAACTGATGTATTTTCTTTAAAAATCCATAGACCAAATCACAATCCAGTTCATATTCATTTTCCCATTTACCCTGAGTTAAACACTCATTTAAAGGTGGCCTAAATCTACATTAAAGCGATCAATTCTTGAACAGGGCATCAAAAGTTTACAGCATTGTCAATGACTGCAGAAAAAAAAAGACATAGTTGAACCATTAATAGTGTACTGGAGAAACATCTTTTTGAATATAGCGAGTTGCTATTATTAAATGTAAAAAGCTTGGAAAACAGGAAACCTTCCAAACAAAAGGGACCATTGGTCTCTCTGATTTCCTACAGTAAGATGCAAGATAGGCAGGACAGCAAGGTGATTGCAGGTTATGCACACGTATTGTTGTCCAATTTTCCCTCTTTCAATGGCAAAGACTTCACAGTCAGCTAATGCAGCAGAGATCATCATCATAGAATCATAGAATCCCTACAGTGTGGAAACAGGCCATTAGGCCCAACAAGTCCATGCTGACCCTCTGAAGAGTAACCCATCCAGACCCATTCTGCTACCCAACATTTACCTCTGACTAATGCACCTAACTTCCACATCCCTGAACACTATGGGCAATTTAGCATGGCCAATTCACCAAACCTGCACATCTTTGGACTGTGGGAGGAAACTGGAGCACCCGGAGGAAACCCATGCAGTCACAGGGAGAATGTGCAAACTCCATACAGGTAGTCACCTGAGGCTGGGATCAAACCTGGGTCCCTGGCGCTGTGAGGCAGCAGTGCGAACCACACATTTAAAGTTGTAGCAGCCATGATTGCCAAAGTATTCTGCAGATGCTAAGAAATCTAGCTCAAGGATAACATTTTAGCTTCCGACTCAGGAAGCACAAATTAAAAACCAAAACAATGCCTCCTGTGTGAGACGTTGGCCATTTATTGCCCAACCATAGTTACTCATGTAAAAGCCAGTTTTATTCATGTCTTTCAGAGGAAGAATCTGATGTTCTGTTCAATTTTAAATCTCATTGAATATTAAGTGCTCTCTAAGATGGTCTATTAATGGTTGCTTCAACACTATCTACTCAAGGACAATGTAGGTCTTCTTCCTGAATACCTGCAGTCAGTGTCAGATAGAACCAGCGGACACAATTTAAAGATAAAGGGTAGGCCACTTAGAACAGAGTTGAGGAGAAACTTCTTCACCCAGAGAGTGGTGGGTGTATGGAATGCTCTGCCCCACAAGGCAGTGGAGACCAAGTCTCTGGATACCTTCAAGAAAGAGATGGATAAAGCTCTTAAGGATAGTGGAATCAAGGGTTATGGGGATAAGGCAGGAACAGGATACTGATTATGGATGATCAGCCATGATCATAATGAATGGTGGTACTGGCTCGAAGGGCCAAATGGCCTACTCCTGCACCTATTGTCTATTTTATATTGTCTATTTCTGAACTTCCAGTATTCCAGTTTTTTTTTAGCCCAGTGATAAAGATACAGCAACTAAGCCAAAATGATAGACTGTATGTCTTGAAGGGTTCAAGCACAACAGTACAAAATCCACTCCGGCATTCCAACAGAGTGTTGAAGACATATGAATTAGAAGCAGGAATAGGCCATTTTCGGCTCAAGTCTTCTCCAATATTTGATAAGACCATGACTGATCTAATCTTCCTTACTATCCTATCTATCTTCTACAACTCTTCACTCCTTTGTCAGTCAAGAATTTAGCCTAACCTTAGCATATTGAATATGCAGCCTCCACTGTCCAATGGGGTAGAAATGCTGTCCTATTCAGCTGTATCAGCAAAGATGGGTGTGTTGCAGCTGAACAAAACAATCACATATGACAGCTCTCATTCTGTTCTATAAGACATCCAGAATTCTTGAAAAAAAATGAAAGCTTGGAAATACACATCAGATCATTCAATAACTGTTAAAAATCAGAAGATAATGCTTTATCAGAATTTAAAAACAGAAGAGGCAAAAAATAGCCTTCATAGCTTAATTTGATATGTTTTATGTTGATGAAATTTTAAATATATCTGTGAACTTTTAATATGTACTTTGTTATCTTTTAATTCATTCTAGGTGTATGACAACTGCTGGCTAGAAAGCATTTATTGTCAATGCTACACTGTCCTTGAGTGAACCAACCATAAACGGACCATTTCAGAGGGTCAATTACATTGCTGTGGCTCTGGAGTCACACATAGGTTAAAACTGATCACAACATCAGATTCTTTCCCTGAAAGGTATGAACAAGATTGCTCTTTACTGCAATCAGTAAGTAATAATCAATATAAATAAGAGCTATTTTGAAATTTTCCCTACTGCAATGGTGGATTTGAACACATATCTTTAAAGCATTCATCAGACATCATGATTATAAGTTCAGCAGCATGACACTATACTGTCAGTGCCTTCAACGATAGATTACCATAACCCTATTAGAGTGTTGATAAAGCAACTGCTCCTTACATAAGAACTAGGAACAGGAGTAGGCCAGCTGGCCCTTCAAGCCTGTTCCATCGTTCAATAAGATCATGGCTGATCTTTTCATGGCCTCAGCTCCACTTACCTGCCCTCTCACTATAACCCTCAATTCCTTTACTGTTCAAAACATTATTTATCTTCGCTTTGAAAGCATCTACTGAGGAAGCCTCAAGTACTTCACTGGGCAGGGAATTCCTTAGATTGATAACCCAAATTAATGTTATGCAAGTCCCTAATGCAAACAGCTGAACAATGTGTTAAGAATGTGTTGTCACTTTAATTTGTTATCAATGGACCCTGGGGTGGGGGGGGGGGGCTTGTGGAGGAGGTCAGCATGTAAAAACTAAATTGTTGTTTTGTGCTAAGTTGAGAATTCAATCAGAACAAGATGGCAGCTGTTTGTTGCCAATGTCCAAACAAAATGAGTGGTTGTCAGTTGCCAGTAGCATGTTGAAAAAATGAGTTGAGTGTCGACGCCTCTGAAAGCCCTTAGCACAGTCTTACTTGTTTTGCTTTGGTGTTGGCATAGATACAGCTGCCTCCAGCGCTGCTGTAAAATAACTAATGTATGATAAATTTCTGATGAAAAGATGGAAGAAAACCTTTCATTTAAGCAGATAGTTTCAGTAACAAAGTGTTCTCACTGACTGGGTGTGTACTGTCACTTGCTGTACATATACACAAGATGAAAGGACATTTCAATTTGAATCAATTTTTATGACAAACTACAGCTACAGGCTTCAAACAGCTGAGAATTTTTGAGAATATTAAGGTCAACATCACACATTTTTTGTTTGGAAAGATGACAATATCATTACTTCTCTTCTACTGAAGATAGAACTTGTTACCACAAGTATTAAACCAAAAACAATATATCTAGCAAATCATTCCACAACAACCTATCATCAATTCTACTTTGAATGCATTCTCTTTCCCTCCCTTCCCCATTAGTGTTTATCGCTTCAGCTCTCTTTTTTGAAATAACCAAGATTTGAGGGCGAAGAAGAACAGGCACAAGAGAGGATTTGCGGCCTAGAGCAGATCAGCCATGATCTTATTGAATGATGAAACAGGCTTGAGGGACCAAATGGCCTACGCCTGCTCCTATTTCTTGTGTCCCTACACATCACTCCTTTAACTCAGTCAAAATGCAAGGTTAATAATGATGAGGAAATAAACTTTATCTTGCTTGTGTGTGCACATGATCTGATCAGAATGAGGAAGACAAGTACTAAGAAATGAAACAAAAGACACAATAATATAACAAACAAATGAGCTTAAAAGCAAACTACAGGTGGGCTTTATACTTGTTGCTAATATAATTGTATCAAAGGTTTCCTCTTTTGCACTTTCACAAACTGTTATGCTTGTATTAAATGGGCAGGACAGCCATTAAAGTGAATGATCCAAGCCATAATATTCTGTTTCCTGTCAAAAGGTAGCTTTTATTTCTACTCAGCTCTCAGTTGATCAAATTATTCTTTATGAATGAGATATTAAGACAGTTATCAGTTTCCATTTCCAATACAATGACAAGTGAGCAATAGTGTAACAATAAGGTTACAGCAGCTTTCATATGGAATGAAGCTTTTTTTTAAATTGTAGGATCAGTGCATGAGGAAAGTGACTGGTCACTTGATAAAACAAAATCCACAATTCCTTCAATTATTCTCTTGGTGATTCCAAGATATTTTCACTGTTCTGTTGAAAGTTCAATTCCATCTGTTGATCATGTGAAGAACTTCTTGTCATAAGTGCTAAATTTGTTTTTTTTTTGTCCATTTGAATTCACATTAAAACATATTTTTTAAATTTTACATAGGAATTTTAATATTGCCAATATTGGAAACAAAAACAGGGATGGTGCTGCATTAAGCTGTTTTCTATCAGATCAATTGTAAAAGAGCTGGAGGGCAAACACTAAAAATGCAGTAGGACGCAATGGAGAATGCTTCTTTCCTTACTGTGCCTTGACAATAAAGTATTGTTCTAATACTGATGCAGAGTGGTTTCGCTAGAAACACAGCACAGGTCTTTACACAAGCCAGGAGTGAATGTGAAGATCACTGGACTTCTAATGGCATCATTTTGTGAAAGCCACAAAACATTACTAATCATCAAATCAGCATGTTTGCAAATGCAACATGATCTGAGTGCTTTACTTACCATTATGCTCATAGATTATAATTGGAGAAAGGAAGCATGAAGTTAAGACTGACATTTTTAAACAATACCAATTTTTAAAATTGCATCAAATAAAGACAGGTGAATGCTTAGCCAGCTTTGAGGGTTGATCATTCTTTACATAGTACGAAAAGTCCTTACTTTTCCTTCTACAAAATATTCACAGAGGACCTTGTGCAAAATGATAATGAGGTTTATTATGTGATTGAATAGGTTACACACTGCAGTCGGCCAAAACATCACTATTAAAGCTTGAGGCAGTAATCATTCTGGAGCTGTAAGGAGACAGGTTAAGATTCTTGAGGTTCTGGGTCCAGGAATATTTAGGATGTCTCTGCACAAATGCCCACACCCTCAATGTTGAGCACAACACCAACCTATTACAGCACAAGCCACAACAGAAAATGTCACTGTAATCAGTTTGGCAACTTTGCCTCACCTTTTCTGGGAGCATTGTTTTAAAAATGTTCGAAAAGTATGTCAGAAGTTGTCAGCTGTTTTTCTGTGTTGTGGCAAATTTCATCAGAACGAACCTCATATTTGGCTGAGACATAGACCAAAGACCCCATAAGTCCATATCTCATAATCCTTCTCCAACTATGAATGAGTGGTTTGAGCTAACCCAAACTGGGATCACAATTTGGTTACATTCTTTAATCAGGGGTTTTCAAATTATTTCAGAATTCTGTTCATATTTTTCCCATGAAGAATTAAAGAAAGATACGTGGACAAAATGTTTTATGATACTGGAAGTGGAGGATACATCAGGATAGTTATTTAGAACAGCTACACAGTTGGGCTGAGAATTGACAAATGGAAGATGCTGTAGATCTCTGTGACCCACCCATCCCATGCTTATCTAACAGATTCAAAGCTGTATGATTTATATACTGAGGAGTGGCAGATGGAGTTTAATTTAGATAAATGTGAGGTGCTGCATTTTGGAAAGGCAAATCAGAGCAGGACTTATAAACTTAATGGTCAGGCCCTAGGGAGTGTTGCTGAACAAAGATACTTTGGAGTGCAGATTCATAGTTGCTTTAAAGTGGAGTCCCAGTTAGACAGAATAGTGAAGAAGGAGCTTGATATGCTTGCCTTTCTTAGTCAGTGCATTGAGTACATGAGTTGGGAGGTCATGTTGCAGCTGTACAGAACATTGGTTAGGCCACTTTTGGAATATTGCATTTAATTCTGATCTCCCTGCTATAGGAAGGATGTTATGAAACTTGAAAGGGTTCAGAAAAGATTTACAAGGAGGTTGCCGAGGGTGGAGGTTTTGAGATACAGGGAGAGGCTGAATAGGCTGGAGCTATTTTCTCTGGAGCTTCAGACACTGAGGGGGGATCTTATTGAGGTTTATAAACTTATGAGGGGCATGGATAGGGCGAATCGCCATGATCTTTTTGCCCCATATTGGGGGAGTCCAAAACTAGAGGGCAAAAGTTTAAGGTGAGAGGGGAAAGATATAACAGGGACCTAAGGGACAACCTTTTCACACAGAGGGAGATGTTTGCAGGGAATGAGTTACGAGGAGAAGTGATGGGTTAAGAGGGATATGGGCCAAGTGCTGACAAATGGGACTAGATTTATTTAGGATTTCAGATTGACATGGACAAGTTGGACCGAAATGATCTGTTTCTATGCTGTACAACTCCATGACTCTATAACTATACACACCAACATTACTCAATTAACAACATTATCCAGTGAACCCAACCACTTTGTGAGCTACCGAACTACAGCAGTGACCATCCAGAACACGCTCAGTTTTAGCTTTTGTACAAATACATCAATTTGGAGTAAAAATAGGCTATTCAAACCCCTGAGCATGCTGTGAAATTTGATCAGATAATGGCTAAGCCAACCATGGCTTTTGACTTCCTGTCTATCCCAATACTCTTTGACTTCCTGGCGATGAAGAAGAATCTGTCGAAATCAACCTTAGTAATATTCAATAACTCTGCCTGCACTGGTCTCTTAGCACAAGAAATTCCACAAACCAATGGCCTCTAAGAGGAAAATATTTGCCCTCATCTTATCCTAATTAGGACACCTTCTTATTTACACACCTCCCCTGGTTCTAGTGTACGCTGCAAGGGTATCACAAAAAGTCTACAAAGGTATACAGATAGACTAGAATCATAGAATCCTTACAGTAAGAAAGCAGGCTATTTGGCCTATTGAGTCTATGCGACCATCCAAACAGCATCCCACCCAGACCCATCTCCCTATCCTGTCCGTACATTTACCATGGCTAACCCACTTAGCCTGCACATTGTTGAACATATGGGGCTATTCAACATTGCCAGTCCACCTAACCAGCACATCTTTGGAAACTGGGAGGAAACCAGAGCATCCAGAGGAAACCCATGCAGACTGGAAAATGTGAAAACTTCACACAAACAGTTGCCCAAGGTCCTGGGTCTCTGGTGCTGTGAGGTAGCAGTGCTAACCACTGAGCCACCATGCCTCCCTAGTGAATAGTGTAGAGGAGTTGAATATTATTAAAATGGGAAACCACTGCAGAAAGCTGCAGCACCAACAGATTTAAAGGTTCTTATCCATGAATCTTATGCATTTTGGGGAGGCAATGGCCTAATGCTATTATCACTAGATTGTTAATCCAGAGAGGTAAAAACAATGACTGCTGATGCTGGAAACCAGATTCTGGATTAGTGGTGTTGGAAGAGCACAGCAGTTCAGGCAGCATCCGAGGAGCATAAAATCGACGTTTCGGGCAAAAGTCCTTCATCAGGAATGAAGGCAGAGAGCCTGAAGTGTGGAGAGATAAGCTAGAGGAGGGTGAGGGTGGGGAGAAAGTAGCATAGAGTACAATAAGTGAGTGGGGGAGGGGATGAAGAAGATAGGTCTGGGACGGGGACAGGGTGGAGTGGATAGGTGGAAAAGAAGGTAGGCAGGTAGGACAAGTCATGGGGACAGTGCTGAGCTGGAAGTTTGGAACTAGGGTGAGGTGGGGCAAGGGGAAATGAGGAAACTGTTGAAGTCCACATTGATACCCTGGGGTTGAAGTGTTCCGAGGCAGAAGATGAGGTGTTCTTCCTTCAGGCGTCTGGTGGTGAGGGAGCAGCGGTGAAGGAGGCCCAGGACCTCCATGTCCTCGGCAGAGTGGGAGGGGGATTTGAAATGTTGGGTGGTGTGGTTGATTGGTGCGGGTGTCCCAGAGATGTTCCCTAAAGTGCTCTGCTAGGAGGCGCCCAGTCTCCCCAATGTAGAGGAGACCGCATCAGGAGCAACGGATACAATAAATGATATTAGTGGATGTGCAGGTAAAACTTTGATGGATGTGGAAGGCTCCTTTAGGGCCTTGGATGGAGGTGATGGAGGAGGTGTGGGCGCAGGTTTTGCAGTTCCTGCGGTGGCAGGGGAAGGTGCCAGGATTGGAGGGTGGGTTGTAGGGGGGCGTGGACCTGACCAGGTAGTCACGTAGGGAACGGTTTTTGCAGAAGGCAGAAAGGGTTGGGGAGGGAAATATATCCCTGGTAGTGGGGTCTGTTTGGAGGTGGCAGAAATGTCAGCAGATGATTTGGTTTATGTGAAAGTTGGTAGGGTGGAAGGTGAGCACCAGGGGCGTTCTGTCCTTGTTATGGTTGGAGGGGTGGGGTCTGAGGGCGGAGGTGCGGGATGTAGACGAGATGCATTGGAGGGCATCTTTAACCACGTGGGAAGGGAAATTGCGGTCTCTAAAGAAGGCGGCATCTGGTCTGTCCTGTGGTGGAACTGGTCCTCCTGGGAGCAGATATGGTGGAGGCGGAGGAATTGGGAATACGGGATGGCATTTTTGCAATAGGTAGGGTGGGAAGAGGTGTAATCCAGGTAGCTGTGGGAGTCGGTGGATTTGTAAAAAAATATCAGTGTCAAGTCGGTCGTCATTAATGGAGATGGAGAGGTCCAGGAAGGGGAGGGAGGCGTCAGAGATGGTCCAGGTAAATTTAAAGTCAGGGTGAAATGTGTTGGTGAAGTTGATGAATTGCTCAATCTCCTCGCGGGAGCATGAGGTGGCGCCAATGCAGTCATCAATGTAGCGGAGGAAGAGGTAGGGAGTGGTGCCGGTGTAATTACGGAAGATCAACTGTTCTACATAGTCAACAAAGAGAGAGGCATAGCTGGGGCCCATACGTGTGCCCATGGCTACCCCTTTGGTCTGGAGGAAGTGGGAGGATTCGAAGGAGAAATTGTTAAGGGTGAGGACCAGTTCAGCCAAACGAATGAGAGTGTCGGTGGAAGGGTACTGTTGGGTAATCCAGAGACCCAGGCAATGTTCAGGAAACCAGGTTCAAATCCTACCATGGTAGGTGGTGGAATTTGAATTCAATAAATATCTGGAATTAAGAGTCTAATGATGACTATGAAACCATTGTCTATTATTGAAAAAAACCCATCTGGTTCACTAACGTTCTTTAGGGAAGTAAACTGCCATCCTTCCCTGGTCTGGCCAATATGTGACTCCAAAGCTGCCCTCTGGTCAATTAGAGATGGACATTAAATGCAGGCCTCACCAGGGACACCCTCATCCCGTGAATGAATTTAAAAAATCACAGAAACCTAACATCTAAGGTTAGCAGGTATTAGTGAAGGCAAATGGAATGTTGGCTTTTATTTCAAAGGCAATGATTTATTAAAATAGGGGAGTTTTGTTAAAACAATACAAGGCATGAATTAGATGGGCGGCACGGTGGCACAGTGGTTAGCATTGCTGCCTCATAGCGCCAGAGACCTGGGTTCAATTCCTGACTGACTGTGTGGAGTTTGCACATTCTCCCCTTGTCTGCGAGGCTTTCCTCCAGGTGTCCCGGATTCCTCCCACAGTCCAAAGATGTGCAGGTCAGGTGAATTGGCCATGCTAAATTGCCCGTAGTGTTAGGTAAGGGGTAGATGTAGGGGTATGGGTGGGTTGCGCTTCGGCGGGGCGGTGTGGACTTGTTGGGCCGAAGGGCCTGTTTCCACACTGTAAGTAATCTAATCTAATCTAGATCACACTTGGCCTACTGTCAACAGGTTTAGTACCCTTATCTTCAAAATGATGTGCTGGCATTAGAGACAGTCTAGACAAGGTTCACTAGGTCGATTCCAGGTATGGAGGTATTTTCTTGTGAAGAGAAGTCAAGTAGGTTTGGCCTGTAGTTATTGGAGTTTAGAAGAGATAACCTTATTAAAACATGCAAAGTTCTTAAAGGGCTTGACAGTTTAAATGCTGGGATGTTGTTTTTCCTTGTGAGAGAGTCTAGGACTAGATGGTGTAATCTTAGAGTAAAGGGTAACCCAGTTAAGGTAGAAATGAGGAAAAGTTTTACTTTTCTCAGGTGGCAGTGAATCTGTAGATTTTTATGTTAACCTTAGAGGCCTGTCAAGTCTGGTCTTTAAGAAAATTCAAGGCTGAAGTTAACAGATTCTTAAGCAATAAGGTCATCAAAGGTTAAGAGAAAAACATGCAAGAGAATGGGGTTGAGGATTATCAGATCAGTTATGAACAATTGCAATGGGCCAAACAGCCTGTGTCTTGCTGTCTTATCTCAGTATGTAAACCACACTCTATTGATAATGCTATGTCTCTTTATCTGCGTTATCTGTTATGGTTCTCAAGTACTTGTCCAGTATCCAGTATCATTGAAGTGTTTGGAAGATGTATATAAGATAGTTGGGGTGTCACAAATATGGTGGTAAAAAAGTGTTTAATTTGACGTCATCTTCATCAATCAAATGGCCAGTTCTCTTTGGGGAGAAGAAGATCTAGGTAATGGAATTATTCGCAATCAATTTACAAGGTCCTTTTTGATTCAGTTGTCAAATGGTATGATGAACATGTCATTTTGACTTTGAATTTGAGGTTATGAATTTAAAAGCTTAGGTAAGATTCAAGAACATGGGAAGGGGTAGGTTGGGCGGGTAGTGGAGAATTCTCTTATCCATATTTTATAATTTTTCTGGCACATTTTAATGAAATTAATGATAGTGCCAGATTACAAGAATAGGAAACCTTGCATTGTAATGCAAATTTCTGGATGTAGGTTTGCTCGCTGAGCTGGAAGGTTCATTTTCAGACATTTCGTGACCATACTAGGTGCTGATGATTCCTGCTTTCTAGTTATATGTTTGGGTTTCTTTAGATTGATGATGCCATTTCCTGTGGTGATGTCATTTCCCATGGTGATGTTATTTCCTATTCTTTTTCTCAGGGGGTGGTAAATGGGGTCCAACTCAATATGTTTGTTGATTGAGTTCCAGTTGGAATGCCATGCGTCTAGGAATTCTCGTGTATGTCTCTGTTTGGCTTGTCCTAGGATGGATGTGTTGTCCCAGTCGAAGTGGTGTCCTTTCTCATCTGTATGTAAGGATACGCGTGGGAGAGGGTCAAGTCGTTTTGTGGCTAATTGATGTTCACATATCCTGGTGGCGAGTTTTCTGCCTGTTTGTCCAACATAGTGCTTGTTATAGTTCTTTCATGGCATTTTGTAAATTACATTAGTTTTGCTTGTTGTCTGTATAGGGTCTTTCAAGTTCATTATCTGCTGTGTTAGTGTGTTGGTGGGTTGGTGGGTTAATGAGCTACCATGATGCCAAGGGGTCTGAGTAGTCTGGCAGTCATTTCTGAGATATCTTTGATATAGGGGAGAGTGGCTAGGGTTTCTGGATGTGTTTTGTCTGCTTGTTTGGTTTTGTTACTGAGAAATCAGCAGACTGTGTTCATTGGGTACCTATTCTTTTTGAATACACAGGATAGGTGATTTTCCTCTGCTCTGCGTAGATGCTCTGTGCTGCAGTGTGTGTTGGCTCGTTGAAATAATATTCTGATGCAGCTTCATTTATGGACGTTGGGATAGAGTCATAGAGTCTAGAGATGTCCAACATGGAAACAGACCCTTTGGTCCAACCCGTCCATGCAGACCAGATATCCCAACCCAATCTAGTCCCACCTGTCAGCACCTGGACCATCTCCCTCCAAACCCTTCCTATTCATATACCCATCCAAATGCCTCTTAAATGTTGCAATTGTACCAGTCTCCACCGCTTCCTCTGGCAGCTCATTCCATACATGTACCACCCTCTGTGTGAAAAAGTTGCCACTTAGGTCTCTTTTATATCTTTCCCCTCTCACCCTAAATCTATGCCTTCTAGTTCTGGACTCCCTAACCCCAGGGAAAAGACTTTGTCTATTTATCCTATCCATGCCCCTCATAATTTTATAAACCTCTATAAGGTTACCCCTCAGCCTCCGATGCTCCAGGGAAAACAGCCCCAGCCTGTTCAGCCTCTCCTTATAGCTCAAATCCTTCAACCGTGGCAACATCCTTTTAAATTTTTTCTGAACCCTTTCAAGTTTCACAACATCTTTCTGATAGGAAGGAGACCAGAACTGCGTGCTATATTCCAACCAAGCCGCAACATGACCTCCCAACTCCTGTACTCAATACTCTGACCAATAAAGGAGGGATGATTGCTTCTGTAGTTCAATATTTGGTCTGTATCTGGTGTTTTCCTGTAGACGCTGGTTTGAAGTTTCCCATTGGCTGTTAGCTCTACTGTGACATCTAGGAATGGCAGTTTGTTGTTGGTTTCCTCCTCTTTAGTGAATTTTCTGCCAGTAAGGATATTATTATGGTCTTGAAGGTTTCCTCTAATTTGTTTTGTTGAATGATGACAAAGGTGTCATCCACGTAGCAGACCCAAAGTTTGGGCTGGACGTTTGCCAGAGCTGTTTGTTCAAGCCTCTGCATTACTGCCTCTGCTAAGAACCCTGATATTGGAGATCCAATGGGTGTTTTATTGGTTTGTCTGTAGGTTTTGTTGTTGAAGGTGAAGTGGGTGGTAAGGCATAGGTCCACTAGCTTGACAATACTGTCCTTGCTGATGAAGTTGATGTTGTTTGGTGTAAGTGTCTTTGGGTCTTATAATAGTGTAGTCAGTGTTTCCTTGGTCAGGTTGATGTTAATTGATGTGAATAGGGCTGTTACATCAAAGGAGACCATTATTTCATCCTCTTCTACATTAGTGTCTTTGATGGTCTTCAGGAATTCTTGAGTGGAGTGGTGTGAGTCTTCTACTAAGCGTTTTAGTCTTTGGTGTCGCTCCTTGGACAATCTGTAGGTTGGTGTTTCCAGGTAGCGAGACTATGCGTCTGAGGGGAGCTCCTGGTTTGTGAATTTTGGGTAATCCATAGCAGTGTGATGTGTTGGATCCATCTGGTTTCATTTTTTGGAAGTTGATTTTATTTATTTCTCCAGATTTCTGAAGTTGTTTTGAGTAAGGCTGTGATTCGGTTCTCTAGTTGTGGGGTCGGGTCTATCTTATTGGTAAGTTTTGATATCTGCAAGTAGTGCGTTTGCTTTTTCAATGTAGTCTCTTCAATTTAGAATGACTGTCCTTTGTCTGCAGATAGGATAACAATGCTTTTATCTTTTTTTAGTTTTTCTGGTGCTTTCCTTTTTTGTGTATTGAAGGTATTTCCTTCCTTTTTTCTGCTTAAGGTTGGTGTGACTATCTGTCTGATGGTTTGCTGAGTTTCTTCTGTGAGTTAATTGTCAGTCAGTGTTGATTCTAATGCTGCTAAGAAATCTTTCTTGTCTGCATCCTGGAAGTTGTAATTTAATCCTCTTACTAAGACAACTGTTTCAGTATTAAGGGCCGGTCAGACAAGTTTTTTTTATCCATGCATCTGTGTTGTCAGTGTTGTTCCTTTGTGTAAGTTTGTCCAGTTTTTTCTGCAGGTCTAGTTTTTTCATTTTCTGTGTTTGTCGCTGTTTAATACCTATGGCTTGTTGTATTGTGTCTGTCCATTCATGTTCTGTTGCATGAGTAAGTAAAGATGTTTGGTGTAAACTTTCCCGGTTGTATTTACGGAGTCTGTCGTGAGCATCATTAATAATTTCTCTAAGCATTCTGTGGCTGTTTTGCTCTGCTATCCTTTTGGCTAGTGGGGTGTTAAGAGGGGGTTTGTATTTAAGACATTTAGATAGTACCTGTTTTCTGATGCATTCATGCAGGAGGTACAGCTGTTCACGGGTGGCACTTGTTGGATGGCATTCATTTCCCATTTTCGGGCCAGTTTTAATGCATTGCACCCATAGCGTGTTTTGAGAAGATTTGTAGCTCAGGTTGAGGTTCTAGATGTAGGTTTGCTCATTGAGCTGGAAGGTTCATTTTCAGGCGTTTCGACACTGTACTAAGTAACATCTTCAGTGATCCTCTGAAAAAAGCACTGCTGATAATTCCTACTTTCTATTTATATGTTGGGTTTTTTTGGACTGATGATGTCATTCCCTGTGGTGACATCATTTCCTATTGTGATGTCATTTCCTGGTCTTTTTCTCAGGGGGTGATAAATGGGGTCCAACTCCAAAAAGAATGGGTACCCAATGAACACGGTCATTCAATTTCTCAGTAACAAACCCAAACAAGCAGACAAAATGCATCTAGAAACCCTCACCGCTCTCCCCTACATCAAAGACAGCTCGGAAATGACTGCCAGACTACTCAGACCCCTTGGCATCTTGGTAGCCCACAAACCCACCAACACACTAACACAGCAGATAATGAACTTGAAAGACCCTATACAGACAACAAGCAAAACTAATGTCATTTACAAAATGCCGTGCAAGAACTGTAACAAGTACTATGTTGGACAAACAGGCAGAAAACTAGCCACCAGAATACGTAAACATCAATTAGCCACAAAGTGACTTGTCCCTCTCCCACGCGTATCCTTACATACAGATAAGGAAGGACACCACTTCGACTGGGACAACACATCTATCCTAGGACAAGCCAAACAGAGACATGCTCGAGAATTTCTAGACGCATGGCATTTCAACCGGAACTCTATCAACAAACACATTGAGTTGGACCCCATTTACCAACCCCTGAGAAAAAAAACAGGAAATGACATCACCATAGGAAATGACATAATCAACCCAAAGAAACCCAAACTTATAAATAGAAAGCAGGAATCATCAGCAATGCTTTGTCCGGAGGCTCACTGAAGAGGTTACCTAGTTTGGTCACTAATCACCTGAAAATGAATCTTTTAGCCCAGCGAGCAGACCTACATCCAGAACCTCAACCTGAGGTACAAATCTTCTCAAACCTCACTAATACAAATTTCTTTAACATATTTCCAAATTCCTTTTTAAATTCTCAGATTTGGATGACCAGGCACGATTTGTTTGATATGGTGCTGTCCACATTATCTCATTGCATCTTATAGGGTATTGCTGTAAAATGTAATCCTCATATATCTTACTTGGTAACAGTGATTATGCTTCAACCACTGGCTTCTAAATCACATTGGGAAACCCTGAAATTGACAATATAAAAATGTAACTTCTGCACTTACAGCCTGCTAACCTTTCCTGGCATGGGAAGTATTAACTAATGACCCACTGTTTTGTGGCATAATTCAGAAATTTTGTGGCATAATTTCTCTGCAACACTGTACCCCTGAAGATAAAGTCCCTCAGCTTCTCTACTGATGTTGCTGAAGTTTGTTGGGTATGGTGACCTTCCCATCAGCTTTTGGCACCTTGTCATTTGTCAATTTTTAATGTGTGGTCCCACACCAATGAATATTTGTAGAGGAGTTGGCCATCTCAAAGCTACCATACTGAGTGTTGGCAAGTTATTTGGTAATTACACTGGGCCCAATTACCTCCCTTGTGATATCCCCATGTCCATGGAATAGCTGGGGACCTGGACAGGGATACTCCTGGCATTGATAGTCCACCCATTCTTCAACCTTCTTAGTAGCGCTGACACTGCTGCTTTTATTGTAACCATTCATACAACATGAGCCAGGAATTGGAGAAATTTCTAGTATGATTTTTTTTTGGCAGAAGCAGCATTTTTATTACATTCCAGCATCATGCTGCCAAAACTTATTTTATGCATGTACTACCTGCAGGACTTTCGATCCTGAATGACTCACAGACAACTACCAAATGGACACTCCATCAGGAAGTAATCAAGTCTGAAGTCCACACCAATGCTGCTTGTGCTATGACAGAAGTTCACAGAAATTGCAACACAGAAGGAAGCCATTCAACCAATCATGCAAGAATGAAATCATTAACATAGATGTATGTAAACTAGTGCAGTCCCTGTGTCAAGGCAGACAGTATATGAATACACACAAGACATCAGCTACCACGTTTGGCTGGCTGAGTCCTATTTTCACAGAAAACAGCCCGAAGGAACACCTAGACCCAGACAGCCCTGGATGACCCTTCGCACCCCCAACTAAAGATGAGATACTGACATGTTTCCTGTCCCCAGGGAGAGCCTTAAGGACCTATTCCACACTTCAATCCAATTGAATATCATTTGTATTCCACACATTCATCTGACTTCTGTGCCTTTGATTTTATTACTTTAAAGGAACATTGGCATTGTCCTGGAAGCCATAAATTTCTGATGTAAACTCTGTAACATCAAACTTGACATCAGACTGTGAGTCTGTTGTGAGCATTAACAAGGCAGTATTTGAGCAGTTTAAGTGCAAAACTTATACAGAATCCCAAAAGTGCCTTCATTTTGAACATACTTCGAGAACAATTACATAAGATGGCTTTAGAGAACGTTATCATTCTTGTAAGTACATTTCCTTTAACAGCAGGATGATATGCTCTTTATAATGATCCTGTCCTGATTTTATCAACCATTGCACGAATAAGGTGCACCACGTTTTTTTCTATTGTTCATATTAATGCTCAGATTGACTTAGTTCAGAATCCAGTTTTCTCCCTCTATCATCACACTCAGATTGAAGTCACTTATATGAAGTAGCAAAGTGAAGCTTCTTTGTCTGAGTTACCTGTATTTTACACAAGAGTTAATGTCAACACGTGGAATACACATGTGGAAAGTTTGCAGTATCTGAACTTATGTGAGGGCTGAATTAGCATCCCTGGTTAATGTCAAATCAACTTTTGGCTTCTAACCGTACATTGCTATGCTACTAATAAGTAATTTCCCTCACACCCAAGTTTGTGAACTGTTTTATGTTTGATTCAGAAATAGAAATTGAAAAACAGAATAATTTTAGTCTCATTTCTTAGATAGCCATTTCATTTTAATGGGGGCATCCTGATATCAAGACTCTTAAATAGCACAAGAGCTGAAAATGTGTTGCTGGAAAAGCGCAGCAGGTCAGGCAGCATCCAAGGAGCAGGAGAATCGACGTTTCGGGCATGAGCCCTTCTTTAGGAATGAGGAAAGTGTGCCAAGCAGGCTAAGATAAAAGGTAGGGAGGAGGGACTTGGGGGAGGGGCATTGGAAATGCGATAGGTGGAAGGAGGTTAAGGTGAGGGTGATAGGTCGGAGTGGGGGTGGGGGCGGAGAGGTCAGGAAGAAGATTGCAGGTTCGGAAGCTGGTGCTGAGTTCGAGGGTTGGGAATGAGACAAGGTGGGGGGAGGGGAAATGAGGAAACTGGAGAAATCTGAGTTCATCCCTTGTGGTTGGAGGGTTCCTAGGCGGAAGATGAGGCGCTCTTCCTCCAGCCGTCGTGCTGCTATGGTCTGGCGATGGAGGAGTCCAAGGACCTGCATGTCCTTGGTGGAGTGGGAGGGTGAGTTGAAGCGTTGAGCCACGGAGTGGTTTGGTTGGTTGGTCCGGGTGTCCCAGAGGTGTTCTCTGAAACATTCCGTAAGTAGGCGGCCTGTCTCCCCAATATAGAGGAGGCCACATCGGGTGCAGCAGACGCAGTAAATGATGTGTGTGGAGGTGCAGGTGAATTTGTGGCAGATATGGAAGGATCCCTTGGGGCCTTGGAGGGAAGTAAGGGGGGGAGGTGTGGGCGCAGGTTTTGCATTTCTTGCGGGTGCAGGGGAAGGTGCCGGGAGTGGAGGTTGGTTTGGTGGGGGGTGTGGACCTGACGAGGGAGTCGCGGAGGGGGTGGTCTTTTTGGAATGCTGATAGGGGAGGGGAGGGAAATATATCCCTGGTAGTGGGGTCCGTTTGGAGGTGGCGGAAATGACGAAGGATGATACGATGTATCTGGAGGTTGGTGGGGTGGTAGGTGAGGACCAATGGGGTTCTGTCCTGGTGGCGGTTGGAGGGGAGGGGCTTAAGGGCGGAGGAGCTGGAAGTGGAGGAGATGTGGTGGAGAGCATCATCGACCATGTCTGGGAGGAAATTGCGGTCTTTGAAGAAAGAGGCCATCTGGGTGGTACGGTTTTGGAACTGATCCTCCTGGGAGCAGATGCGGCGGAGACGAAGGAATTGGGAATATGGGATGGTGTTTTTACAAGGGGCAGGGTAGGAGGTGGTGTAGTCTAGGCAGCTGTGGGAGTCGGTCGGTTAATAGTAAACGTCCGTGTTGATTCGGTCGCCCATTTCCCCACCCCCACCCCCACCCCCCACTCCGGCCTATCACCCTCACCTTAACCTCCTTCCACCTATCGTATTTCCAATGCCCCTCCCCCAAGTCCCTCCCCCCTATCTTTTATCTTAGCTTGCTTGGCACACTTTCCTCATTCCTAAAGAAGGGCTCATGCCCGAAACGTCAATTCTCCTGCTCCTTGGATGCTGCCTGACCTGCTGCACTTTTCCAGCAACACATTTTCAGCTCTGATCTCCAGCATCTGCAGTCCTCACTTTCTCCTCTGAAATAGCACAATCAAGGAATAGTTTTAATCTGAGCATTTGCCTGTTATCAGTCATTTTACTTGTTAATTCTGCTTCTACCTGCAGATTTGCTGGGTTTCCTGCTGTTCTAAGCACTGCCCCGTACTCGCCTGCACCTCTGCTGCTACAGCAGCAACAGTTACAGCAAGCAATGTGTTTTAAATTTGACATTGCAGCAATGACTTGGCATTGGAACACCACAATTGGTCAATTACCTTCATGTATCATTCATATCAGGGGGGCATCATTAGTCTGTACACTGCTCAGACAATGAAGGATTACACTTGCATGCTTTTTACATGCTGAATTCTAACAATGTGCTGCAAATGCTGAGTGTAAAACATCTCCTAAAAGAGAAAGCTAGCATTGCCCAGTGCTGACAGGTTGCATGGTGTTCATTTTCCCATAAAATAAAGGGGTTTTGCATTAACAACTGGCTTCCCATAAATTGTCAAAATGGAATCTGGTGACCTAAAGTTTTTCTTCTCTACAATATTGTACAGGGATGGAGACATGCTCAAAGCAACATCAAATTTGTACTTGTGATCACACAATTTTTCTGTGCTTTATTCGGATTTCAGACATAGAACAGAAATCTTCATGCACAAATGATAGCACACCTGGAGAAAACATTACATATTTTATGGAGCCAAAAATTCTGTGGAGCTGTGGCCTAACACTGGCATGGACTGGTTAGTCTGAGTGGTCTGTTTCAGTGTTGTACATCCTACGTAACAAGCTAGAAACAACAGTCACATCTGGACAACAGGAAAGGGCAAGAATGCTGACCGATGGTGGAAAAATAAGACAATATTTCAAATTAGATACATCCATCTATAGCTTATCAGAGCTGTACCCCTGAATGAAAGGATGAATTTGTTTAAAGTTAATGATGTTTACTGCTTTTAAAAAGAAGCAAGATTTCTTTTAGCTTTCTCTTTTACTACTATACTCTTAGTTTCTGAATGTGAAAGTCCAAAAGAAATCATTCACATTGCAAGAAGTGAGCAAAATACAGAATCACCATTGGGGTGCTACAAGTTAGTACAGTGCATTAATAAAAGTGATATTTAGCTCTCTTGTATCAAATATTTCCACAAGGTTAAGATTAAAGGTTATTTTATATTGTTGTTATTTGAACCTTGGTTCCCAGAGATTAATACCTATGAACCAACATTGTTAAATTCAGCGCTTATTTTCTTAATTATACAATTCAAAGGCCTACAAGAATCCAGTCTATAAGCCACTGACAAACAGAAGGCAGACACTGTTATGCGTTGGTCCCCTAGAGTCCAATCCATGTGCTAGCTTCACTGGCATCTGTCTTCATGCCTTAATAGAACAAACAACTACTTCAGAAATCACTTGATTATAACAAGTCACAGCTTACAAGCTATTATGTACAAATGCATTTCTCCAAACAAACAACAATAGAGATGTGGTTTGAAATTCTGTTGCTATTAGTTTAGGGGTCCATGCAACCTATAGAACTGATTCAGAAAGATAATGATGACCCATTCCCTTTACTCTCCTTCCTTCTGCATAACTGCCCTTAGCAAACTTGACGCATTGTGCAGTTCCATTGTAGAGTCTGATACCAAAACCAAAGAGGGAGAAAGTGAGGACTGCAGATGCTGGAGACCAGAGTCAAAGAGTCTGATGCTGGAAAAGCATAGCCGGTCAGGCAGCAACCGAGGAGCAGAAGCATCAATGCTTCGAGCATAAACTCTTCATTAGGAATGAGGAGGTGGCCCAAAGGGGCTGAGAGATAAATAGGAATGAGGCAGGGCTGGGGGTAAGGTAGCTGAGGATGCGATAGGTAGATGAAGTTGGGCATGAAGGTGATAGGTTGGAGAGGAAGATGGAGCAGATAGGTGGGAAGGAAGATGGACAGTTAGGACAAGTCAAGTGGGTGGTGCCGAGTTGGAAAGTTGGCTCTGTGATAAGGTGGGGGAAGAGGAAATGAGGCAAATGGTGAAATTTGCATTGATCCTGTATGGTTGGAGCTCATGCTTGAAACATCGAATGTCCTGCTCCTCGGATGCTGCCTGACCAGCTGTGCTTTTCCACCACCACATTCTTTGACCAAAACTAAAGAGGCAAAGCTGCTTCGCTTTCCAACACTGGCCTCTCAGTCACCTTACTGGAACATTTTGTCTTGCTGGTAAGTTTGTAATGATAAGTGCACTTTAAGGTGCCAAAGTTGGATATTCCTGAGATATAAATTTCATGCTGGCTACCTGCTGTGTAGCAAATGTCATGATACCATTTAATAATCTCAGAAGCTTTCCACCATCCTGGTTATCTTACCTGATTGGCAGGAGCACTTAATATGAAGGGAATGGGGAGGAATTAGACAATTTAACGTATTGAAGTGTTTGAAACAAGGACATACTCGATCAATATGCAAGAAACATTGAGAACGTGCTTTACCCTCAAATCATTCTTCCATCTTGAAAATGTGTAATTTTATTCTTGCCTTTTCAGTGCTTTCCAATTAGATTTGCAGCTAGTGTTTTAGTTACTTTTGTTCATTTCAACCATCACAATCAATGATTTTCATTTCTACTTAACTCCAAATTATACAGCTGGTTTTTGCAACAAGTATTAGATCAAGGTTATAATGAGGCCCACTGCCAGTAGGATATAGTTTAATGAGGAATAAAACATTGATAAAAGGGTAGTTTCTCTTCTGAGCTTAATTTACAAGCATTTCCAATGCAAGTACACAGAATGTGCCACACACCCTGCCCAGCTTCCAGAAGACCTTCAACCACTCAATTATGATCAAATTAATCATCATAGAGGTGCAGAAGTCATCCACAATGCAACCTTTTTCCAAATATTTAGTTTCCTTAATTTTTAAAATTCATTTATGGGATGTGGGTGTCACTGGCTATGTCAGCATTTATTGCCCATCCCTAACTGCCCACATTACTGTGGATTTGGAGTCACATATTGGCCACACTAGATAAGGTTAGCTGTTTCCCTCCCTAGTGAACCAGATGGCTTTTATTTTCAGTAACAGTTGGCAGTGGTTACATAGTTATCATTAGACTTTTAATTCCAGGTCCCCAGAACACTACCTGGATCTCTGGATTACTAGTCTGGCAAGAACACCAAGAAGCTCAAAGGGATGAATGGTCTATTCCTGCCCCTCTGTTCCTAATTGGGATTGTAAACAGGTTGGACAGCAGTGATGCAATGCTAAGGTGCCAATCAGCTGACTAGGTGCTGAATGACACAACTAGTGATTGTAATAAAAGACTCTGCAGCATCCTCCCCAATTATATTGCATTCTCTTATTTACAACTAAGCAACAGTTCTTGAAAATAATATAATTTTATTTCTGGTATATCCATTCAGATATGAGCGAGCTTCAGCATCTGAGATTTTATATTGCAGTTTTCTTTTCCTTATGCATAGAAAAAAATGTTTTCCAATGTTGTCGAGACATCTCACACTTAACAATGACGTGCAGCCTCAGTGTGTGCCCTGAGAAAGATGATGGCATTGTATGAATGACAATCCTATATTTGGTCAAAGGCAACATTTCTGACATTGCTTTGCGTTTCTGTAAATTAGAGGTCATTCACTTTGGATCTAAGCAGGATACAGATCGGAGTATTTTCAAGTCAGTGAGATGGTAAGGTTTGTGGAAAAGCAGAGAGTTTTTTGAATCCATGTCTCAAAATTATGAAACTTATCAGTGGACAGGCACAAAAAAATTGTGGCATTGACAACAAAGGGCCTAGAATACTAAAGAATGGTCAGCATGAGACAATGCTATAAATTTCAGGTCGGAATATTGTATTCGGATCTAAGCACCACACCAGAGCGAGAATGTATTAGTGTTGGAGAGGATTGTGCAGAGTTTTAGGCTAAAAGGGTTAAATTGTAAGGCTTCATAGAATAAGCTTGTATTCCCTTGAAAGATTAAGACTGAATTAATTAAGGTAGTTAAGATTATTAAAGGAATTGATAGAGTACACATGGAGGAGCTATTTAATCTGTTAAGGGTGTCTCGAACAAAGTTGTTAAGACAGAGTTCAGCCACAATCTAATAGAATGGTGAAAGAAGCTCAAAGGGATGAATGGTCTATTCCTGCTACTCTGTTCCTAATTGGGATTGTAAACAGTTTGGACAGCACTAATGCAATGCTAAGGTGCCAATCAGCTGACTAGGTGCTGAATGACACAACCAGTGATCCTAATAAAAGACTCTGCAGCTTCTTCAGAGAACAAGTCTTCACAGAAACATTTGGGGGGGGGGCATGAGCTGCCAGATCAGTTCACAGATTTCACTCTCCATAGCCCAAACAAAAGCAAAACTAAACCTGAAATGTAAAGCTTTTTATGATGCCATCTAATCTCTGTGTGGTATAATACCTCTCTAAGGATGTGGAGGAGCCAGTGTTGCACAGGGGTGACAAAGTTAAAAATCACACAACACCAGGTTATAGTCCAACAGGTTTGTATGGAAGTGTTAGCTTTTGGAGTGCTGCTCCTTCTTCAGGTGAGCGTGAAGTAGGATCATAAGACACAGAATTTCTAGCAAAAGATCACAGTACCATGCAAGTAAAATGATATATTTAACAAACCTTGATTGTTGTTAAGTTTTTCATCTTCTAGAATAGGTTACAGGTTTTGGATCATTAGTATGTAAATACCAAATTGTTTATGTCACATTCTCAAGCTAAGTTAAGGTTTTATAAAAACAGGTGACATCTCAGTTCAAACAATGTCGTAAAGGTGTGAGATCAGATGTCTGTCTGTATCACAACCTTGCCTTAGACTGGTTCTATTTCCAAAGTGGAATTTACAAAATATTAAATGGATCGTCTGTCTGCATTGACTGCCAGCAGGTTGTGTATTTTTTTGAACAAAATCAAACATATCTGTAAATATAATTCTGCAAATGCAAATTCACCCCATAAAGTTATGTGTGTGTGAGAGTGCAGGAGAGACAGAAAGAGAATGAGTGTGAGTGCATGTGAGAGAGTGTGTGTTTGTGTGTGTAAAAGCTTGGTAAAATGTGTGTGTGAGTGTGATGGGGTATAAGCCTGTGAGAGAGTGTATGTGTGAACGAGACAGGGTCTGTGTGAATGTCTGAGTGTGTAAGAGAGTGTGTGTGTATGTGTGAGAGAGTGTGGGGGGTCACCTGTAGTGTGACATGAATCCAAGGTTCCAGTTGAGGCCATCCTCATGGCTACCACTCCTACTTGGGGAACACTTCAGCGGTAAGGGAAATGCAGCTTTGGATCTTCAAGTGTCCATCCTCCAAGGTCGACTTTGGGATATGCAACAACACAGAGTGGCCGAGCAGAGGCTGATGGTCAAGTTCGATACCCATGGAAATGGTCTCAACAGGGATCCTGGATTCTTGTCACACTACAGGTGATCCCACTACACTACACACACTCTCTCTCTCTCACACACACACACACACCCTTATGTACTCACTCAATCACGCTGACCCTCTCATACACACACTGTCTCTCTTACACGCTCACATACACCCCTCATACTTCACCCCCGCCCCCACATGATGCATACTCTCACAGGCTTATACTCTATCACACTCACATACACACACTTGACCAAGCTTGCACACACACAAACATGCATTCCCACATTCTCTCTCTCTCTCTCTCCTCTGCATGTACACACATATAAGTTTATAGGGTGAATTTGTATTTGCAGAATTATTTTCACAGATACATTCTATTTTGCTCGAAAAATACACAACCAGTAGGCAGTCAATCCATATATTATTTTGTAAGTTCCACTTTGAAAATAGAACCAATCTGTATCCCAATCTTGACTCAGACAGACTCTGACCTCACACCTTTAAAGCATTGTCTGTGCTGAGATGTCACCTGTTTATATAAAACCTTAACTTAGCCCGAGAATGTGACTTAAAAGAAAGTCTGGTATTTACATATTAACGAACTGAAACCTGTAACCCATTCTAAAAGATGAGAGACTTAACAACAATCAAGGTTTGTTCAATATATCATTTTACTTGCATGACACTTTAACTTTTTGCTATAAATTCTGTGGCTTATGGTCCTACTCCACAACCACCAGAAGGAGGACTGGCGCTCCGAAAGCTAGCACTTCCAAATAAACCTGTCAGACTTTCACTTGGTGTTGTGTAACCTCTCAAAGGGTTATGGCGCACCATACCTTGTAAAACGTCAACACTAGAGAGTAGGAAAATAATAATAATAGATCTATTATATCTATAAAAAATATTCAAAATGATGCCATACATTATGCTGCAAACACTGCATATTGTTACCACATTACAGATTTATTTTCACCAGTATAGACAATTTTACATTAATACCATAATTTTTACAAACCTCAATGAAAGACAATAATGTACGTTGCTGAACAGTAACTGAAGCAGAAACAGTTAATTGTCACCTATTCACTAAAACAGTTTATAAAGTAAAGCAAATAAAATATTCAACCCAGTACACATGGTATCTTCTATACATTTCCCCTGTTGTTACAAATCAAAGCGGTTCCAGTGTGCAAAGGGTTAGTAGGTGCTGCAGGCCCTGGGGACAACTGAATTAGTCATGGAATTGAGAGCTGTGATGCTGAGCACATTCCTCAATGATTCACAATGCTCTGCTGGCATTGGGGAGGGGTGGAGGGCTGGAGGGATGGAGGGCTGGGGGCGGTGAGGTGTTGTGAAGTTTTCCAGTCAGCGACAGATGGCATCCCTCAGAGGCCAGGCTGAGTCCCAGTTTTCACCTGCAGCCCTCATGGGAAAATCTCCCAGTGCACAGCTGCTCCCTGAGAACTAAGGAATTCTTCAGAAAGGAAGCCCAGTTAGGGGTCAGACGACTGCACACTGTCCTGATTGAAGGGAAGGGGGTTATCATGAAACTGAAACACAGGTGAATACAAACAGAGCATTATTTTAAATGCTACTCTGCAAACCCCTTCCACATTCTCACATTTCTTTCCAAAAGCAGAGCAAGGGAAAGAATATCATATCATCCAACATTGTGAACATTAATGTGTCAACTTATAATTTGTTAAAAAGCAAAATATTAAAGTCCAGATCACAGAGTAATGAATATGCCTTCATAGATTGCCAATTACATTGAGGATATGAGGTATTTCTCCATTTTACCTCTGTTCATGCTGCTGCCCAGGCAGAGTGAGCTTTTAGGGTTAAAACACCAAGCATTTCTTATTGAATTGTGATGAATGGTTCAGCTGAATTAACAACATTTATTATATATAAGTCCCTATAACTCTCAGATGTTTTAAGATGTCTGGTTATTTCTCTGGTTTCTCATTTTCTGCAACAATGACAAAAATGCTGAGAAATTGTGGCACAAACTGATATCCAACTATTTTTGTTAGAGCCAGCATGCATGTGGAAGTTTGGAGTTTTACAAAAAAAACCATGTGTTTTTTGAAATTTTACACTTAAACCACAGAATACAACTGTCTTGAGTGTGACTTTTCTCTTCAATGGTGTATTGAACTGATTATTTTAGATGCCTTTGAATAATATATAATTGTAATACAATTAGCAAATGGAAAGCTTTTAAAATGTTGGTTCACTTGAAGCTTTTCCCCATTTTGGATTACAAATTAATGTAATTTGCCATGCATATAAATGATCTTATTATTAGCCACTTGAATTGGAAGTAAAACACGGAAAGCTCTTTACAAGCCAAATGACACAGATTTTAAAGTCAGCAGATTCTCCCATTGTAGGTTAAATAAATTTATTGAAAATGAAGTGTCTTAAATAAAATATTACTGTCAATCCTTCTACCAATGCTATCATTTTTGTATAAGATTCCAAGCATCAAGCATTTCCAAGCTGTGCATATCCTAACAGAAGTAGTCAGGGTCAAGAAGTACAAATGTAGAGAGATATCAAAGACATAACCATATTGGCCATAATACTGTGAGTTTTAAGATACTTATAGACAGGTATGACAGCAGTCTTTGAGTGAAGATTTTAAGTTAGGAGAAGGCAAACTACAATAATGTAAGGCAGGAACTGGAAAATTTTGATTGAAGGCAGTTGTTTAAGGGTAAATCCCCAATCGGACATGTGGGCAGTTGATCAGAGTTCAGAAGCGGCACGTTCTTCTGAGAATGAAGGATAGGTATGACAAGTTATATAACCCTTGGATGGCCAGGGATGTTCGGACCTTGGTCAAAAAGAAAAAGGAAGCATACGTATGGTTTAGAAGGGTGGAAACTGACAACCCCCTTGAAGTATGTGAGGAAAGTAGGAAATAACTTAAAAAAGGAATTTAAAGGGCTAAAAGAGGTAATGAAAAGTCATCAGTAAACATGATTAAGGAGAATTCCAAGGCTTTCTATACATATATCAAAAGGAAGACGGTGGCCAGGGAAAGGGTTGGCCAACTTAAAGGAGTAGGAATCTATTTATGAAAGAGGTAAGTGAAGTCCTAACTGAATACTTGGTTTTGGTATTCATTAAACAGAAGGAATTGGTGGAGAATGATTTCAGGGAAGGGAGTGTTGAATTGCTAAGCCAAGTAACTATTAAATAGGAAGTATTGGGAATCTTAAAAATTATTAAGGTAAATTCGGGTAGCACGGTGGCACAGTGGTTAGCACTGCTGCCTCACAGTACCAGAGATCCAGGTTCAATTCTCCGCCTCAGGCAACTCTCTGTGTGGAGTTTGCACATTCTCGCCGTGTCTGCGTGGGTTTGCTCCAGTTTCCTCCCACAGTCCAAAAATGTACAGGTTAGGTGAATTGGCCATGCTAAATTGCCCATAGTGCTAGGTGAAGGTGTAAATGTAGGGGAATGGGTCTGGGTGGGTTGCTCTTCGGAGGGTCGGTGTGGACTTGTTGGGCCGAAGGGCCTGTTTCCACACTGTAAGTAATCTAATCTAAAAAGTCCCCAGGCCCTGATGGGATCAATTCCAGAATATTGAGGGATGCAAGAGAACAAATTGACAGACATCATTTTATCCTTTTTGGCCAAAGCTAAGGTCCCAGAGGACTGGAGAATAGCCATTGTTGTCCCATTTGTTACAACATGGGTGTAAACCCCCCTGCTTAATTTAAACCAGCAACACAGCAAGGATTTATCCCGGGCATTAATCTGTGAAAACCTGAGAGGCCAAGAACTAGTAAAAGTAAAAATTAACAACTTTGCGGCACAGTGGTTCAGCGATTAGCACTGCTGCCTCACAGCATCAGGGTCCCAGGTTCAATTCCAGCCTTGGGTGACTGTCTGTATGGAGTTTGCACATTCTCCCTGTGTCTCCATGGGTTTCTGCCGGGTGTTCTGGTTTCCTCCCACAATCCAAAAATGTGCAGGTCAGGTGAATTGACCATGCTAAATTGCCCGTAGTATTAGGTGCATCAGTCAGGGGTAAATGTAAGGGAATGGGTCTGGGTGGGTCACTCTGCGGAGGGTAGGTGTGGACTTGTTGGGCCGAAGGACCTATTTCCGCACTGTAAGGAATCTAATCTAAACTTTATTTCTTAAAGAATAACAGAGAATAATTAACTAGCAACTATTTACAATTCCTTCCTCTAACCTATCTTTTACTTTCCCTTCAATAGCACGAGTCTGATAAAAACCCCGAATAAGATTTACCAAAAATTCTAATTTCAGCCATCAGTCGAATCTTCTCTTCATATCTTCCTCTGTAGATTTGATCTCCAGGTCTGTGTTGATGTTTTTCTCTGTGTAAAGTCCTTTTCTAGACAGGTATCTCTCAGAGAGTTCTGACTAGCAGCCTACATCTGTTGGTCTTTTGACTGTTCTCCATCAACTGTTCAATTTTTCCTCATCTTATACCCTCAAAGCATCGGATTGTGTCATTGGCTTTTAATATTGTCAATATACTCAATTCAAACATGATTGGAATTTGGTATTTTTGGGGGTATAATTTAAACTGATTGGCCTAATTAGAATTTATTTCATTGTCTCCAGGCAACCAGCTACCCCAGCTGGTAGACCACATGTTACATTGTGTTTTATTGAGAACACTTGGTGCTGTCAGGTAGTTCTGCTAGCTTTTAACTCTCAAAGGTAGAGTACACTCACATCTTCATAATACCTCTGCCCTTAAGAAAAGATGAACCATCATAATGAAAAGATGGCTTCTGTTTTTTCTAAACACATTACCCGAACATACAGATAACTTGAATATAAGTTCATCATAACTTCTTCCCATATAAATCATCGTCTCAACTTTATCAGTTGAATATGCGATAACATATCTGCAATTACATTCTTATGACCATCAACATGTACAATTTTTAAATTAGAAGTTTGTAACATAAGACTCCAATGAAATAGTCTCTTATTCTTGTCTTTAACGCGTTCTAAGAATGTAAGTGGATTGTGATCCATGCACACAACTGTCTCTGACACGTTGTTCATGACATAAACATTAAAATGTTGTAAGGACAGTAAGAAACTCAATAGTTCTTTATCAACCTTCGAATATTTCTCTGGTGGATGTTGATCTTCTTCGAAAAGTAACCAACAGGCAGTTCAATCCCATCCTCATTTTCCTGTAGGATACAGCTCCCACTCCAATGTCACCAGCATCGATGGCGACTTTAAAAGATTGTTAAAGGTTTAGTGTTGCTAAAACTGGTTTGGTGGTTAATATCGATTTCAAATGGTTTAATGCCTCCTGGCATTGTTCTTTCTGTCCACCAAAATTTTGTGTTCTTCTTCAGCAAATCAATTCATTGGAAAAACTTCTGATAGAATCCGCTGAGTCTGAAAAATCAAAGCACCTCTTTCTTCAAGGTTGTTCTTGGAAATTCCTCAATGGCCTTAGTCTTTGCATTCCATGGGGTCAACCTTCTATGACCGATGTTATGTCCCAAGAATGTCACCTTTGCTTTTGTGAATTCATTTTTATTTTAATTTATCACCAGTTTTGCTTCTTGTAGTTGATCAAAGAACTCTGCCAACTGTATCATGTGATCTTTCCAGCACTTACTAAAGATCACTACATCGTCCAAGTACACTACATAATTTGTTAACCCAGCCACAACTCCATTCATGAGTCTTTGGAACGTGGTGAGTGCATTCTTTATTCCAAAGGGCATCACCTTAACTGATATAACCCGTTTGGGGTTACAAATGCAGAAATGTCTTTTGCTGACTCTGTTAAAGTTATCTGCCAGTAACCACGCATTAAGTCCAAC
The DNA here is from genome assembly GCF_047496795.1 of Chiloscyllium punctatum. Classification (NCBI taxonomy): domain Eukaryota; kingdom Metazoa; phylum Chordata; class Chondrichthyes; order Orectolobiformes; family Hemiscylliidae; genus Chiloscyllium; species Chiloscyllium punctatum. The sequence continues at coordinate 31,934,710 of NC_092765.1, forward strand.
TTGGTGACGTAATTGGCTTGTCCAACTTTCTTGATACAGTCTTCCAAACTATGAATCAGAAATGAGCCAGATCTTGTAACAGCGTTGACCTTCCGATAATCCACGCAGAATCATTGAGTCCCGTCTGGTTTGGGAACTAAGATGATTGGAGAACTCCACTCGCTCTGGCTTGGTTCGATGATGTCCGCATCGAGCATGGCCTCCACCTCCATTTGGACATGTCTGGCTTTGAAAGGACTAAGCCGCTAGGGATGTTGTTTTATCGGAGCAGTATTCCCTACATCTATTTCGTGCACATAACATTAGTCCTCCCCATCTGATTCTTACATATGTCTGAATACTGCAGTAACAAATCTTTCAACTGCATTCTATGCTCCTGACGAATGTGAAGCGATGCATTTTGAAAGGTCAAGACAAGATGGAAATTATACAGTGAATGGCAAAACCCTTTGGAGTATTGATATGCAGAAGGATCTGGGTGTGCACGTCCACAGACCACTGAAGGTCGATAAGGAATTTAGAAAGGCCTATGACAGGCTTGCCTTCATTGGAAGGGGCATTGAATGTAAGGATAGACAAGTTAGCTGCAGCTTTATGGAACTTTAGTTTGGCCTCACTTGTAATCTTGTGTACAGTTCTGGTGACTACACTGCCAGAAGGTTGTGGATGCTTTGGAGGGGGTGCAGAAAAGGTTTACCAGGATGTTGCCTCGTATGAGGTATTTTAGCTCTGACGAGAGGTTGGACTGGGTTTGTTTTCACTGGAGGTTGAGGGTTGACCTGATAGAAATTTATAAGATTGTGAATGGCATGGATAGTGTGTTAAGTATGAGACTTTTTCCCAGGGTGGAGGGGTCAATTACTAGGGGACACAGGTTCAAGGTGTGAGGGGGGCAATGCTTAAAAGAAATGTGCAAGGCAAGTTTTTCACACAAAGGGTGGTGAGTGCCTGGAATGCGCTGCCAGAGGAGGTGGTGGAAGCAGATACAATAGCAGTATTCAAAAAGTACCTGATGAATGCATGAATAGGAAGGGAATACACGGACTTCAGTATGGAAGGGCAAAATGTGTCAGGACAGGCTTGGAGGGCTGAAGGGCCTGTTCCTATGCTGTATTGTTCTTTAGGCGGCACGGTGGCACAGTGGTTAGCACTGCTGCCTCACAGCGCCAGTAGACCCGGGTTCAATTCCCGCCTCAGGCGACTGACTGCGTGGAGTTTGCACGTTCTCCCCGTGTCTGCGTGGGTTTCCTCCGGGTGCTCCGGTTTCCTCCCACACTCCAAAGATGTGCAGGCCAGGTGAATTGGCCATGCTAAATTGCCCGTAGTGTTAGGTAAGGGGTAGATGTAGATGTAGGGGTATGGGTGTGTTACGCTTCGGCGGGGCGGTGTGGACTTGTTGGGCCGAAGGGCCTGTTTCCACACTGTAAGTAATCTAATCTAATCTAATCTAAAATGAAATACTACTGTAAAGATCTTATTGTGATATATAAAAATATGTAAATAACATTTGCAAAGCAGTTCTACCCTGCAACATTTTTCAATGCTGTTACTTAACAGAGAGATACTCAAAGAGTTTGTTATGAAAGTTGTTGCTACTCATTAATGTGCAATAAATCACTGTGTTACAGGAAAGAGGGAAAGTACTCATTACTCAACATATAGATGGAGATTGAAAGTACAAACAACTTTCCACATTGGAAAGTTAAGTGTAGTTCTCCTCTTTATGAAGCATTCTGAAGTAATTACTATACAGAATCAGGTTATTTGTTCCAAAATGTCTATGGCAGCTTTATGCTCCACATGAACCTTCTTCCACCTTTCTTCATTCAACTCCATCCCCTTCTAACTCTTTCTCCTACATGCGCTAATATAGCTTCACCTTAAATATATCTATGTTATTTGCCTCAACAATTCTTGTGATTCCACATTCTAATGACTACTGAGATAAATAAGCTTTCTCCAAATTTCACACTTATTATTTTATTAACTACATCACCATTATTATTATCAATTTTAGTATTATTAACTACTTTACATCATGGACCCTAGTTTTGATCAACCCATATTTGAAATGTTGGCTGGAAGTTTTCAAGTGATAGGCCCAACCAAATCAGTAGAAATCACTGGCAACCCCTCTAATGGGGAAACAATAAATCAAGAGGGATCCAGGACTTCTAGAGAATGGGAAAGGTGAGTTCAAACCATGTTCAGGTGCCAAGTCACACACACTGACTTCCAAGTGTTCTCCTGCACCACACCCAGAAAAACATATCTTGCAGCCCTGCTCCTTCCTCTCTCCCACACCTCACTTCCTCATCTGACCAGCCAACACTCAGATTCTTATTGATCTCTTGTGCCAATGACTCTCAGTCATTCTGTACACATGCTGTCCCTCCATCCTCACCACACAAGCCATTTTTAACACTCATAACTCTTTGCTTTGCCTCTCTGCATGAGAAGAGAGCTCACATTTCAGGAAGAGGCAGAGTCACAGAGTACGGTCATGTCCTCCTGTGTTGGGCACCTTGTTGGCCAAGAGCAATGTATGCCCACCTGGTCCCCTTTGAAAGAGTCTTGTCTCAAGAAGTTACAAATATAGCACTGACTTGGTGTGGGAACATTAGCCTCCTGAGACAGCGGTGCTGAGCTACTCTGCTGATAGATTCTGTATTGGAGGTCTCACCTCCCTCACGTGCTAGTGAAGCGAGAAAAAGGGAGAGAGTGGAACTGAACATGTGGCTGTAGGGATGGTGCAGGAGGGAGTTTTTCAGATTCTTGGATAACTGGAGCTCCTTCTGGGGAAGGTGGGGCCTCTATAAACAGGATGATCTTCACCTGAACCAGAGGAGTACCAATATCTTGGTGGGAGGAAATTAGCTAATATTCTTCGCGGGTTGGGGCGGGGGTTAAACTAATGCAGCAGGGGGTTGGGAATCTGAATCATAGTTCCAGTGAACAGGAGGTTGAGGGTAGTGAGGTCAGGGCTGGGTTTACAAGGTCACAAGAGGGCACCGGCAACCAGGATGTTGGTTTGAAATGTGTGTTGGGAGCTTTCTATAGGCCTCCGAATTGTTCCAGGGATATTGAGGAAAGCATAGCAAAGATGATTCTCAATAGGAGTGAGAGTGACAGGGTAGTTGTTATGGGGGACTTTAACTTCCCTAACATTTACTGAGAATACTATAGTTCAAGTATTTCACATGGGTCGGTTTTTGTTCAACATGTGCCGGAGGGTTTTCTGACACAGTATGTAGACAGGCCAACAAGGGGCGATGCCATATTGGGTTTAGTACTGTGAAATGAACCTGGCCAGGTGTTAGATTTGGAGTTAGGGGAGCACTTTGGTGATAGTGACCATAATTCAGTTATGTTTACAATAGCAATGGACAGGGATAGATATATACCATGGGTAAAGAGGTATAACTGGGGGAAAGGCAATTGTAATGTGATTAGGCAAGATTTAGGATGCATAGGATGGGGAAGGAAACTGTAGGAACAGACACAGTTGAAATGTGGAGCTCATTCAAGGAACAGATATTGTGGGTCCTTGATAAGTATATACTGATCAGGCAGGGAGGTAGCTATCGAGAGAAGGAGCCATGGTTTACTCAAGAAATTGAAGCTCTTGTCAAGAGGAAGAAGAAGGTTTCTGTGAGGATGAGGTGAGAAGGCTCAAATAGGGGGCTTGAGTGTTATTAGTTAGCCAGAAAAGATCTAAAGAGAGGGCTAAGAAGAGCCAGGAGGGGACATGAGAAGTTGTTGGCAGATAGGATCAAGGAAAACCCTAAGGTCTTCAATAGGTATATCAAGAATAAAAGAATGACTAGAGTAAGATTAGGACCACTCAAAGATAGTAGTGGGAAGTTGTGTGGGGAATCTAAGGACAAGGGAAGTGCCTAATGAATACTTTTTGTCAGTATTCACATTAGAAAAGGGCAATGTAAGTGAGAATACAGAGATACAGACTACAAGATTAGATGAGATTGAGGTTGAAAAAGAGGAGGTTTTAGCAATTTTGGAAGATCTGAAAATAGATAAGACCCTTGGGCCTAATGGGATTTATCCTTGGATTCTTTGGGAAGCCAGGGCCCTTGGTTTCGATCTTCATGTCATCATTGTCAACAGGAGTAGTGCCAGAAGATTGGAGGACAGCAAATGTTGTTCCCTTGTTTAAGAAAGGGAGTCGGGACAACCCTGGTAATCATAGGCCACTGAGCCTTACTTCGATTGTGGGTAAGCTGTTGGAAAAGGTTATAAGAGTTAGGATTTATAATCATCTGGAAAGGAATAATTTAATTAGGGATAGTCAACACTGTTTTGTGAAGGGTAGGTCATGTCTCACTAACCTTACTGAGTGCTTTGAGAAGGTGACAAAACAAGTAGATGAAGGTAAAGCAGTTGATGTGGTGTATATGGACTTCAGTGAGGCATTTGACAAGGTTCCACACGGTAGGTTATTGCACAAAATATGAAATTTCAGGATTGAAGGTGATTTAGCAGTTTGGATCAGAAATTGGCTAGCTGAAAGAAGACAGAGGGTGGTGGTTGATGGGAAATGTTCATTCTGGAGCTCAGTTACCAGTGGTGTGCCACAAGGATCTGTTTTGGGGCCACTGCTGTTTGTCATTTTTATAAATGATCTGGATGTGGGCACAGAAGGATGTGTTAGTAAATTTGAGGATGTCACTAGGCAGAGTTGTGGATAGTGCTGAAGGATATTGTGTGTTACAGAGGGACATAGATAAGATGCAGAGCTAGGCTGAGAAGTGGCAAATGGAGTTTAATGTGGACATGTGTGAGGTAGTGCACGTTGGAAGAAATAACAGGAATGCAGAGTATGGGCTACTGGTAAAATTCTTGGCAGTGTAGACAAACAGAGAGAGCTTGGTGTCCAGGTGCATAAATCTCTGAAAGTTGCCACACGGGTTGATAGGCTTGTTAAGAATGCATATGGTGTGTTGGTATTTATTTGTAGGAGGATTGAGTTTCAGAGCCACGAGGCTTCAGTTGTACAAAACACTGATAAGGCCACACCTGGAGTATTGCATACAGTTCTGGTCACCACATTATAGGAAGGATGTGGAAGCTTTGGAAATGGTTCAGAGGAGATTTACTAGGATGCTGCCTGGTATGGAAGGGAGGTCTTATGAGGAAAGGCTGAGGGAACTGAGGCTGTTTTCGTTGGAGAGAAGAAGGTTGAGAGGTGATTTAATCGAGATGTATATGATAATCAGAGGGTTAGTTAGGGGTCAGTGAGAGCCTTTTTCCTCGGATGGTGAAGGTTAACACGAGGGGACATAGCTTTAAATTGAGGGGTGATAGATTTAGGACAGATATTAGGGGTAGTTTTTTTCACTCAGAGTAGTAGGGACATGGAAGGCCTGCCTGCAACAGTAGTAGACTCACTGACATTAAGGGCATTTAAACGGGCATTGGACATACACATCGATAATAATGGAACTGTGTAGGTTAGATGGGTATCAGATTATTTTCACAGGTCAGCACAACATTGAGGGCCAAAGGGCCTGTACTGCACTGTAATGTTCTATGTTCTATGTTCTCACACTAGATCTTGGCATCCATGTGGGACAGCATGTTGCTAAAGAGACGGAAGGATGTTGCTGCTCCTATTACTCTTTTATCAGCGTGGTAAGGTAAAGTTGCATAAGATGGCCTATTGCTGTGGTGAATGTTGATGGCAGAGAGGTACACCTGAAGAAGAAAGCACTTGCCCGTCCAAAATGGAAAGTATCCCTCTGAGAATGACAGTCATGAGCAGCAACCTCTCATCTGGCCATGACTGTAGCTCTTCAGTTTCTCAGATCAAAGACTTCCCAAACTGTCAATTTCAAAGGAGAAATGCTCCCTTTTTTTTCAAACCTATTTTTCTAATCAACCTGTTCAGAGATGGTATTACACACCTCTGGAGCAGATGGGTCTTGAACCTGGGCTGCCTAGTTCAGGGATAGGGACTTTATCTCTGCACCACAAAAGCCATTTAGCAATGTTCCGTCTGCTTTTTTTTCGTTAAACTATTTTTCTAACCCATCCATTCAGAGATGCTATTACACATTTCTGGAGTAGGTGGGACTTGAAATCCAGGCCTCCCAGTCAAGGAGTAGAGGCATTATCACTGGACCAGAAAGTGCCCCCTATCCTCATCCTGTTCAACCACTTCAGCACCTTAAAGATGTCAATCAGGTCATTCATTAATGCTGTACTTTGTACAGAAATGATTCCAGCCTGTTCCAGTTCTTCTGATGATTATAATCTCTCAGGTCTAGTGTTATTCCTTGTAAATCTGTTTTGCACTTTCTTCATTGCAACTAAATCCTTTTAAAAGTACGAAGACAAGAGCTGTACACAGAGCTCCTAATGTTGCATCAATAAATGAAATTCAGGAATGATCCGGTTTTCTGTATGGAGGAAAGATGTGAATAATCTACATTGAGGATATTCTAATCCTTGGTTTTATTATAAGCCTTCTCTCAGATTTCTCCGAGGATGTTTCAAGTACAACATATTAGTTTCTGCATTAGCCAACCTTTCTATGTAGAAGAAGTAGACCCCATTAATCAACCAGAAGATACTGACTAAAATTAAACATAGTGAAATAACATTTTCAAGTTTGTGATCAAATATGCTGTAATAGATTTGAAATTATGAATCATTTGAACGGTTTAATTTAAGCAACTTTATTATATCAGTCAAAAACTCAGCTGCTACACCTAAGCATGTCAAGGTGATTAAACACTTGAGTCTCATTGTTATGATTTTACTGATGTTTTATTGAGGAATATTGACAAATCTAGCAAGAGTGAATATCGCTCTTCATTTTGTCTTCCTTGTCATCCCTTCCATGATGCATGGCAACAGTTCCTATGTCAACACTCTGATCAGTCCCCATCTTTGTGGGGTAGTGGTAACCCAGGTTACCCTAGCACAGTTACAGATGGAAGAAAATAAAAATTTAATTGCCATAATGCCTATTCTGACTTCAGCGCTTCTCACAGCACTTCATGGTGAATGGTAAACTTTTCTGGATTGGAGTCACTGTAATACTGTAGAAAATATGGAAAACAATTTGTGTACAGCAAGCTCTCACAGATGGCAATTATATAAATAGACAGATTGTCTCCAAAGAAGGGTGAGTAATTGCAACAAAAGTCAGATGCTGAAGCTGTAAATGGGACTGGTTGAAATCATTGAAACCAAGTGATTGAGTATAGGAGTTGGGATGTTATGTTGAAGTTCTACAGGACATTGGTGAGGCCTCTTCTGGAATACTGTGTCCAGTTCTGGTCACCCAGTTATAGGAAGGATATTATCAAGCTGGAGAGGGTTCAGAAGAGATTTACCAGGATTTTGCTGGGTATGGCAGGTTTGAGTTATAAAGAAAGGCCGGATAGGCTGGGACTATTTTCCACTGGAACATAGGTGGTTGAGAGGTGACCTGATAGAAGTTTATAAAATAATGAGGGGTGTAGAAAGAGTTGATGGTTGTTGTCTTATCCCTAAGATGGGGAATTTCAAGACTAGAGGGCACATTTTTAAGGTGAGAGGAGAGAGATTTTAAAAAGACTTAAGAGGCAAATTTTATACACAGAGGAAGGTTCACATGTGGAATGAACTTCATGAGGAAGTGATGGATGCAGGTGCAATTACAACTTTTAAAAGACATTTAGCTGGATGCATAAATAGGAAAGGTTTGGAGGGATGTGGGCCAGGAGCAGGCAGGTAGGATTAGTTTGGTTCAGGAATATGTTCGGCGTGGAGGGGTTGTTTCTGTGCTGTATGACACTATGACTGCATAATCTGTGGCAGACCCAAGTTTGTTTCAGCAGTAATAACTGAGTTCCCTGCAGATTATGTCTTGCTAAATGTGCAGCAGTAACCTCACAGCTGCTAGAACTCTGGTAAACAATGTAACACATCACGCATGCTGCTGAGAGTTGACATCCATGTACTCAGTCACTGCCAGCACTAAAACAAACCCAGATTTGTGGAAAGTCAATGTAAGTAAAAACAACGACCAGTGACATGAAGACTGTAATATGATGGAGCGCTAGAGATGAAGATTACAGATTCTGTTAAATGACCTTTCACAAATTAGGGGACCACGTGCATCTTTACAACACTGCGTTGGACTCATTCCCCGGTCATCATCCCTTACTGTACTTTATTCACATCTTTATTGAAAACGTTGCACAGATGCAAAGAAGTAACTTCAATTGATATTGTTCACCAATAGCAACATCTGTGTTCATTGTCTGTAATGTTTTTGAAGATTATAAAATTATAAGAAATAGGAACAGAAATGAGCCATTCACCCATTGTGTCTGCTCTGCCATTCAATAAGATTATTGAAGATCCAATTGTGGATTCAACTCTATTTTCTCATTACTTTTGATTCCCTTGTAGATCAAGAATGTGCCTAACCTTGAGTAAATGCAATGACTCAGCCTCTACAAAATTTGTAAATGCTAACAACCCACGAAGAGGAAAAGATCCTGCTCATCTCTGTCTTAAAATGGGAGACCCATTATTTTAAAAGTATGCTCTCTAGTTCTACATCTCCTATCAGTGAAGGGAGAACATCCACTCAGCATCTACCCTGCCATACCCCCTCAGAATCGTATACGTTTCAGTGAGATTATCTCCCATTTTTCTGATTTCCAAGGAGTATAAACCCAACCACTTGTCTATTGTTCACAAAACATTCCTTCATCCCAGGGATCAACATCATGAACCTTCTCCAACCTGCTTCCACTGTGTGTAAGGAGACCAGAGCCATGCACAGGTATGGCCAGCACTAATATAATGTCCAGTCATAGCAAGACCATCCTATCATTATACTTCATTCCCATTGTAATAAATATCAACTTTCCATTTGTCTTCCTCATTACTTGATGTGACTGCCTACTTTTTATGATTAAATGCAAAAGCACTGGATCTCTCTGCATTGCACCATTCTGCAGCCTCTTTCTATTTAAATGATATTCTATTTTTTATTCTTCTTACCAAACCTTACATCTTCCCACATCATACTCCATTTGCTGACTCACTTAATCTATCTCCATCCGACTGCAGACTTTGAACTGTCACACTAACCTCCCTGCCTATCTTTGTGTCGTCTACAAAGTTGGCTATGATACATTTAGTCCTTTCATCCAAGGCGCTAACAATGATCATAAATGATTGCAGTCTTGCCATGACCCCCATGACACGCTAGTCAGTACTGTTGCCTATTTGAAAGTGACCAACTTATGCCAAATCTATTTCCTGTTGACACATTATCTATCCATATTAACATATCACTGCCTATACAATGAACTGTTGTCTTCTATAGCAAACCCTCGTGTGTCACCTCATCAAAGACCTTTTGCAAATCCAAATACATTACATCTATAGGTTTTCCTGTGTCCACCTTACTTGTTATATCTTTAAAGAATGGTAAAGGTTTGTTGAATATGATTTCCCTGTTTATTCTGTCTGATTGTATTATGATTTTATATGTAGCCTGCTATCATCTTTATTACTTTATTCTCTCTGTTTGTGACTTTATTTTTTACTTAGACCAATTCTTATCCACTAACTAAAACTTTTAGTTGAACTAAGAAATAGAAAGAAAATATGTTCTTCCCTGATCAGTGCACATGTCTGCAGACCAGGACCCTGTAGAGCACTTTTTCCTTTTCAGTTGTGCTGGAGACACATCAAGTAAAGGGAAATTGAAATTTCCAATAACGTGCATGGGGCCGGCACACCAAGGACTGGGCTGTCCCTGACTAAAACTGTGCACACTGACAGGCCTGGAAAAAAAACTAGTGATCCTGAGCCCTGGAGGTGGAAGAGGCCTCTCTCTGTTTCCATTCACAGGCTGGGGGCCAAGACCCTTTTCACCCTCTATCTGCACATGTCAGTGGAAACTCCTGTGATGCCTTGACCCGCGTCCAAATTAAAAGCAAGCTGCCTGCACATATCAAGCTGAGAATAAATCGGAAGGAGACAAAAATAATTTATTTTGGCCGTGAGATTTTTAACTAGAATTTATCCATTGATAACTTACACACTCATACTTTTGTTATACTTCCAGTCATATATCCTGTAAGATATGCCTGAAATGTTTGACTTTAATGTTATGTTTTTATAGTCGAAAATATAATTAAGTTATTTAAACAGACCATCATTTTGATATCTGTGCACATGATCATGGAAATGCTTTCTGTGGCAACATAGAAAGAAATATTGTCCTGCAAGCTTCAAATATTCCTCTGTCATGTCTTTTCACTTCTTTATTCTTAATAACTACAAAAGAACATTGTGTACACTTTTTCATCTGGTAAAGCATTAAACCTCAAACTTCTCAAAACATAAATGAAAAGATGTCACCTACCTGATTCAACATGCTTGGCAGTGATAAGGGAAATATAGTGAGTGTGACTGTCTTGTCTTGTCTGGGACTGTAGCTTCATTTGATGGGCTGAAGGTGAGAAGTACAAGTAGGGAGCAATCAGCTTGCCTGTCTAGTGCTCTATTTTATTCAGCTCAACACTGGGCTACTATTTTGATTGTAAACTATCTCTGAGAAAAGATTAGTTAGCGTCGTTTAGAAACAAGCAACTTTTTGGTGTTTTGTACTTATGTCCTACTGGCCTGATCTATCTTGAAGCAATAGTCCAGGAACACCTCTACATAAAATTCCACACTTTGTATACATCAGGGGAGACTCCCTCTTTATGATCTTTTCTCTTAAATTTCTCTAACTTTCCTGCTGACCTCATCCTTTGAATCTTGGGATCCCTCTCGATAACAAATATGTCCCTTTGAATTGTGCTGACCAGAACTGAACATTGGAGATTCAGTTTAAGTGCTCAGGACTAGAAAGATGTGTGGGAAAGGGTTTAAATTGAATGAATAAAGTTACTGGCCTAAGACTGCCTCACTCCCTTCTCTCACATCTGGCATTATGTTGTTGTGAACAAAACAGAAAGCTGCGTTTCCTCATGAAAGCAAGGGAAAGAATAATTACATTGTTAAAGTTATGATTTGAAGTCATCATCAGTATCAGCCAAGTGTCTTTACTGGAACTTGTGGGTGATCTGACTGATAGTAAAATAGCCAGAGAGGTGGCAAACCTAAAAAAGACAAATTAAGTGCAATTCCTTTAAAAAAATAGAAGGCTTTTGTGGATGTGGGAAGGGACAAAGAACAATCCTTTAGGCTTCAAAAGGAATATTCTTCCTGTCCTTCTTCCAACATAGCAACCCACTTGTGTCTCTGAGACCATCAGACTGCCACAGTAATTCCCTCGCCTGTTGACCCTGGCTAGATGGTGTGTAATATTACAATGAAGCCTAGCAATGAAAGCTGAGCAATTTCATTCCTTCCATTTCCAATCACCCACCTACTGACACCACTCCAAATTAAAGTCGACTCTAATATTTAAAGTGAGACATTGGAAAGACGTCATAAGGGCAATCTGTAGAAAGTCAATCCTCCTCAGAGGTCAGATTCCCTACAGTATCGAAACAGGCCCTTCTGCCCAACAAGTCCACACCAACCCTCCGAACAGTAATTGACATTCCCCAATCCTGTATTTTCCCCTGACCAATGCACCTAACACTATGGGCACATTAGCATGGCCGATTCACCTGACCTGCACATCTTTGGACTATGGGAGGAAACCTGCACAGACATGGGGAGAATGTGCAAACTCCACACAGACAATCACGCAAGGCTGGAATCGAATCCGGGTGCCTGTGAGGCAGCAATGCTACCCCCTGAGCCACCATGCAGCCCATAGATACATTCTGCCTTACCAGCTATGTTTCTCAACATTCTGTTTGCTTCTTCTTTGATGTTCTACATTTTCCCAGAATTTAATGCAATCAAAGGGCTTCATGTCTTGCTGTGAAATGGGATTGGGCAATCTGAATCCAATTCATGGAATGATATAGCTCAGATGGAGAACTTTCAGCCCATCTATGCCTGTACCAGTTCTCTGATAGATCTGTTTGTTGAGCCCCATGGCCCTGCGTTTCTGATAGCTCTGTAGATAAACTAATGGAGGATTCATGGCACAAAGCTAATTGTCTCCTTTTGTTAAATTGCCCTTGCACTTAAATGAGTGCTAAGTTCTGCTGGGCTGAGAAATAAGTAAGCTCATGTAGGTGGAATTCAGTGCATTGTTTGAAAATTGTGTTTAAGCCGAATAACAGAACAGAGTAGGTGGTTAGTAACAGGAGTTGTGTGTTGTTGTACTAGCCAAGCTGGTAGGGCTTTTGTAGGGTTATGTCGATGGCAATGATATGGGGTATAAAGAGTTCTAGAAGAGGTCCACAATAGTCTATAATTAGAAAAAGAAAGCAAAAGCAAACCTGACACTTGTGCCTAAGAAAATATTGCAATATATTAGGAGGCGGGAACTATGACACGAGCAACAAGACAAAGGTTGAGAAAAGGGCCTTTCCCTATTCAGTTCAGTCTTTTCATTATTCAACTCATCTAACCTGGGAGCAATGGTACCTTGAATTCTCCTAATATTTTTAAGTAAAGATACTTTCTTAACATTGTCTTACATTTATTTTTAATCTGATGGCCTCTATCTACTTGATTAGTATTAAAATAATATCTTGCGTTAATCTCACCCATGTCTTGTGTTCAATCTTTTTTAGTCTTTCTCATAGTTCATTCTTGCTATTACTGGATTTATTCTTTTCAACCTTCTCCACTATTTAAAAGATAGAAATACCGTTCGAAGTATTGTGTCTGATACAACGTTCCACATAAGATCAACTCAGTTCACAGTAAATCTTCAGAATGACCTTACGACCCTCCGTACAAGTCTTTGTCCAGTACGTCAATGATTTCATCGATGCTGCTTACCTCTCTCATCTGGAATTGAAAAAAAATTAACAATTTTGCTTCTAATTTCCACTCTGCGCTCACCTTCACCTAGTCCATCTCTGGCTCCTCGCATTTTTTTGACATCTCTGTTTCTATTTCTGGGGATAAGCTGGCCACTGATATACACTACAAGCCCACTGACTTCTCCAGTTAACTGGACCTATATCCTCACACCCTGCTTTCATGTAAAGTCTCTCTTGTACTCTCGCAGTTCTTCCATCTCGATTGCATATGTTTTAATCATACCAGCGTCAAGAAGATGGCCACTGAAATGCCCCCCTTCTTTCTCACCCATGGATTTCCTGTCACCGTGGTTGACAGAGCTCTCAGCCATGTACAATTCATTTCCTGCACTTCTACACCTTACCCGTTCTCTTCCCTAGCATAACAGCAATAGAGTCCTACTGATCCTCATTTCTCTCCAGACCAGCATCCACATCCAAAGAATCATCAGCCCTCCATTTTCACCACCTCCAGCAGGATGACACCACTAGATACCTATTCTCCTCCCCTCTGTTATCAGCCTTTGCAGGGGCTGTTCCCTCCAGGACACTTGGATCCCCTCCTCCTCCACTCCCAATACCTTCCACACCCCAAAGCACCATCTCATGCAATCACAAAAGGTGTAATGCCTATCCGTTCACTTCATCCCTCCTTACTATGCAAAGCCCCAGACACACCTTCCAGGTGAAGCAGTGCAACTTACCTGCAGTTAACCCAACCTGGTCTATTTTATTCAGTGCACACAATGTGGCCTCCTCTACATATGGGAGCTGAAACATTGACTGGGTGCCCATTTTGTGGAACATGTATATTCTGTCCACAACAATATCGCTGAGTTTCCTGTTGCCTGCCACTTTAACACATCACCATGTTCCCTGGCCAATATCTCTGTCTCAGGCTTGCTACAGTGCTCCAGCGAAGCTCAGTGCAAGCTGGAAGAACAGCATCTCATTTTCTGCTTGGGAAACCCGTAAGCCTTCAAGATTCAATATTGAGTTCAATACTTTGAGAGCCTGAGCACCTTCTTTCTATCACATGGGCTGCTACCAAAAACAACTCATTGTCAAATGGTGTCTATTGGCAGTTTTTGATTTTCCCAGGTTGACATTGACTCAGTCCTTTGTCTACCCAATTATTCTTTCTCTCTCCCTCAGCTCCATCTCCACTTCTCATTTACTTGTTCCCTCCTCCCCTCACCCCATCTTCAGCATATACACCAAACTTTTCCTGGTTGCAATCAGTTCGGAAGAAGGGTCACTGGATGTTAACTCTGCTTTCTCTCCACAGACACTGTCAGACTGCTGGCTTTCTCTCGCAACTTCTATTTCTAATTCCGATTTTCAGCATCTGCAGTTCTTTGTTTTTTGTTGTTCATAGTGACCTTGGTATGCTCCACTGCTCTCATCCATAAATCCCAACATTTTGTTTGATTTTTAATTGCATCACTCAACATGGAATATTTGAAGCCATGGACATTCTCAGATATTTTATCAAGTTACCTTGTGTTAATTTGATTACCTTTCTTGTATATACGTTGCTCATTCTTTATTCCAGGATTGCATAGTTTGCATTTATCAGCATATCATTTCTTATTCATCTGCCTAATTGTGCAAGGACAAAACCACTGACCTCTGCAATACTTCACACAGCACCCCCTCCCAGCCAATTTGTATTTCCCTCACAAATATTCTCCATTACCTTCCTATTCACATTTTACCAGGAACGTTATGCATGGTATACTGATGGATATGACTCAACATTTCTTTTGACTTACCACAACAATAGGAAATTTGCTGGTATTTCATTTTTAATAAAATGAATTCAGTCTTTCAGTAACTAAGGTCAGTGTAGTTTTTATGCTTGATGATGGCTCTTCAGACACAATTAACACACTCAAGCACTGAAGTTTTCAAAAACTTTACACTGTGATGTTAACTTTACACTTAACTCCAAAGTCATTTAAGGTGTGAAAACGTAATAATATTTATAAGGGTCTTGCAGTCTGAAAAGACCTCAATTTCCCAGGAATTATCCTATTAGTCCTTCAATGCCCTTATCCATTATGATATCATAGAAGTAAGTATGATATTGAGACATAATGATAAGCTTACAGAGACTTTAGAGGGAGGGAATTTATTTTTAACTCACTCTAGGTCTGTGAGTGACACTGGCAAGTCCAGCACTCGATGCTCATCCTCAAAATGCCCTTGAGAAGGTGGTGATGAACTGCCTTCTTGTACTGACGCTTATGGCACAGAACATTAACAATGCTATTAGGAGGAAATTCTAAAATGTTGATCCTGCAGTAATGAAGGCATGGCAATATAATCTCAAGTTAGGATGCTGTATGATTTGGAGGCAAACTGATAGGTAACAGAGCTCTGTGATTTGCTGCCTTTGTGTTTTCTAAGCAGATTTAGAGAAAGCTGTTGAAGGATACTTGGTGAGCTGTTGCAGAACATTTTGTAGATAATGCACATTCTTGCCACTCTGCACCAGTAGTGGAGGAAGTGGAGCTTTAAGGTGGTGAATGAGTGGCAAATAGGTTGGCTGCTTTATCATGGATGGCACACAAGATTTTATGTTTTGTTGAAGTTGTACCCATCTGCCAAGTGGAGAGCATTCCATCAAACAATGGACATATTTCGAGTAGGTGGGGGACAAGTTTTGGAGATTCATGGAGTGGATCTCTTACCACCGAATTCACGACCTGAACTTGTAGACACAGTCTTTATATGTTTGGTCCAGTTTCAGTTTTTAGTGCATGATCGCGGGATAATAGTAATGGCAATTTAAAATAGTTCCAATATGTTACTTTCAATGACAAATTAAATAAAGAAATCAGTAAGCTAAAAGAATGAATTTAAATGCAAATTACTGCAGATGGCAGTAATATAAAATAAAACAGAAAAGGTTGGAAATACCCAGAAGATTTGGCAACCTCCTTAACCACCCTGTTAACCTGCCCTGCCACCTTCAGGGATCTGTGGACAAGTACCCTAAGATCCTTCAGTTCCTTTGAGCTTCCTCAAGTCCTGCCACTCATTGATCACTCCTTAGTCTTGTTGCTTCTTCCAAAGTGCTTTACCTCACACATTTGCTCACACTCTGCTCAAAACCCTCACAGTCCCTTTCCCCCAATTTTTTTACCTACATTGTCCTTCTCCCAAGTAAGGACAGAAGTGGCATATGAGTTTAACACCTACCGATGTCCTCTGACTCAATGCACAGATTGCACCTTGCTTTGCAATGGGTTTTACTTTTCCCTGGTTAACCTCTTCCTCTTAATATACTTATTGAATATCTTGATACTCACCCTAATTTTACCTTCCAATGTTTTCTCATGTCACTTTTTGCTCTGCTAATCATTTCTTTAAGATCCTCCTGCACTTTCTGTATTCCGTGCTATTGATTTGTTCCTGCTGAAGGCCTCTATTTTGTTTCTTATCCAATCCCGAATATTTTGAGACATGTAGGGTTCTCTGGGCTAATTGCTCCTACATGTCACCCTAGAGGGAAAATGCGTGATCTTTACTCTCCTCATTTCCTTTCTAAACACTCCCCCCACTGTTCTGCTACAGATTCTCCCAAACGTAGCTGATCCCATTATATTTTGGCCAGATCCTGCCTTATTTTAATAAAAGCTGCCTTCCACCAATCTAAAAGATCAATAACAAACTGAAATTGTACAGTGTCATGGTTTCTATCTCTGAAATACTCCCGCACTTCCACCTCAAAACACCTGTCTGAATTTGTTCCCTAGAATTGGATGGCTGCTATTCCTTGTTGGACCTTCTCTGTGTTGATATCAATTGTTCACCTGTATACCTTTCAAGAAATCAACCCTCTCCTAACCTTTTTGCCCGATAGCTATTTCAAAACATGTTCATAAGTTCATAAGCTATAGGAGCAGAATTCAGCTAGTCATCCCATCGAGTCTGCTATCCACTCAATCATGGCTGATATGCTCCTCACCCCCAGTTTCCTGTCTTCTCTCCATATCCCTTCAACCCATTACCAATTAAAAAATCTGTCTAGCTCCTCATTAAATTTACTCACTGTCCCAGCATCCACCACACTTTAGGCTAATGACTTCCACAGATTCACAACCCTCTGGGAGAAATAGTTTCTCCTCAACTCTGTTTTAAATTTGCTTCCCCTTATCCTGAGGCCTCTCACCCTAAAATGCCCCACAAGGGGAAGCATCCACTCCATGTCTATTTTAGTCACACCTTTTATCATCTTGAATACCTCCATTTGATCTCCTCTCATTCTTCTAAAGGAAGTTGAAATTGCCTAATATACTTACCCTACTGTTATTATTACATACCTCAGAGAATTGTTGATGTAATTTCCTCTTTGGATGAGAGAGAGAGAGCCCAGTATTACAGGAGATGAACGTTCGTGACACAGATGTCATTTTTGGTGCAGGTGGGAAAGTGACCCAATCAAATATTAGGCAGTGCAAAGGCATACATACTGAGTAGTATTGGGGATTTTGGTGGGTGGTAACAGGTGAGAAAAGATATTGCATTTAATAGTAAGAGTGGTCGATTAAGAGCTTTGGTGGAATGTGGGTTCAGTAGCAGAGATGAATTGTGTGTGTAATGTTGCAGAGGGAAAATGGTTGTACTTACCCTGATGGAGTAAAGACAAATATTGACCTTATTCCCATAATGCTGTGCATTCCCCAAGATGGTCGATATTGCTTTAAATCAGGTGACAACCACAGACCAGACAGGCATGGTCTGGTGTCATGGCTTCCACTGCTGGTTCTGAGAGAGGAGAAAATCCTGCATTGGCATCATTCCATCCAAGAGGGTCCTCTAGGACCCTGCCCATAGAGTGGGTCAATAATTTCTCTCATCTGCCATGTCTGTGGAAAATGTACGGAATCGTTGCAGGGAAGCTCTGGGCTGGCAGTGCTTGTCAGGGTGCACAAAGGGCTTTTAAAGATCTCACAGTCTTAACTAATGCCAGTTATTTGATGCATACTCCTCAAGTAAGAGTTTATTTCAGGACACTGCTTGGTACGATGGAATGCAAATCAGATGTGAGAGGTGCCGTGGTGTGTGGGAGATAATTAATAAGTAAAGTTTGTAAAGATAAGCCAATAAAACCTTGTGACAGAAAAATCTCCAACAAACTCAACACAACTCATAGTTAGATTAAAAAAAAGATTCAACCCTATGTTCCAGACTATACTCTTTTAAGGGATATGGAGGGCGAAGAGTTTATATTTTTGAATAATAAAATAAGGGTGAAGAAAAACATGAACTACTTTGTGCAGAAGGCTATCCATGACCAAGTTTTTGTTAAATCGATGTGTGTATGAAAAGCTTGTTGAAACTTTGCCAATTGTTATCATAATGACTGCCCCAGCATTATAGCCTCTCTCTTTATTTTTGACTTGTGTCCAGACTGTTTCAAAGTATTAAATAAAAAAGTAATTTGAAAGGCAGCCATTTCATGCTGGTTTCTTCTGACATGGAGCCAGAAATTTACAAGCATATGTCAATCTACAAACTTGCCTCTCCAACTAAAACAGTTAACCTCTCATTGACTAAAAAAAAAGTGTCTATTTGAAGTAATTCGACTTTGTGGCTTTTAAGTGATAGGTTAGTTTAAATATGCACCTGAGTGCTATGCTGCAGGGCTATTCAATGGGAAAATTACTCCAACCAAAACCAAGATTACCTGTCCCCACTAAAGACCACTAGGAGAACGTCCCAAAGAAACATCATTGCTTTATTGTGCAGGATGGCAGGAGGAGAAAGGACGAATAACACTGTTCACCACCTCCCTGTGTCACAAGAAACCAGTCTATCTGTAATAAAACAAAGAACTGTGGATGCTGGAGATCTGAAACTGAAACAAAAATTACTGGAGAAACTCAGCAGGTCTGGCAGCATCAGTGGGAAGTCCAGTGATTCTTCCACCGGACTTGAAACCTCAATCTAATTGTAATTCTGAACATAACAGGGCAGAGGCTTCTAACGAGCATATCCATATGTCACAATTCATGAATGTGTCACTCTCTGTATCAGGAAGTATCATGATTAAATACAACTACCAATGTCCAATGTAATTTTGAATTTGTGCCGTCAATGGATGCCTATATTTCTAATTTTTTTGTGTCTGTTTGTGGATTCCTGTCGGTCTCTTTCCACTAATTTTATGTCTATATCGCCTCCATTCCTTACTTAGACTTTTTATGTTTTATTTTACTCTTTTCATCTCTCCCATGTTTGAAAATGTATCTGTGGGTGAAGAAACAGTAGCACTTGTGTTCACCGAGTGTCCAGCTCTTCTGGACTGATTGTGAGAGACATCACTTTACTCTTGGGAAAGGCAAGAAAGTTTCAGTCTGAGAGTTTACTTGATGAAAATCTACAAAGTGGGGTGCAGTCCAATGAGTAACTTGAGTTGCAGTTTACATCAAGTCCAGAATCCCCATAACCACCTATCTAGCAAACAATTTGAATCACTCTGAGCTGGCTGAGTCCTGCCAATAACAGCCTCTCCCATTCCATCCAAGGAGTGATAACTTGTTGTGTTGAGCATTGTGACTGAAAAGAGGTCACATCAGGAAGGGGGACCATTTCCAAAGGTTCAGCAATGTAGGATTACAGTGAGCAGCTACTCTGCAGCCACTTCACAAGCTGGACTCAGCTTTGGATTTTGTTTTGGTTTTGAGGAGCAGTTTGCTGGTGGGCACTTTAAAACAGAGATAAGCTGGAGGTTGTCTACAAGCTAATTAATGAATATAACAAATGCAGTTCCTACACACCTCTGACCAGCCCCGACCACCATAATCCAAGCTTTAGTCTCTGACTCCTCAGAAGGTAGTCCTGATATTACAACCCGATAAGTGCTGCTTTTCAACTTCCTACTAACTCCCTGAACTCCCCTTGCAGGACCTCATCTCTTCTTTTGGCTATGTTGTTAGCACCAATACCTTGCCTCATAGTAAACCTCCTTTTAACTATCACCATTGAATTTACATCCTGCCATAAATAAGGAGACCAAAACTGCATTTTGTATTCAGGATCTGGTCTCAACAATGCCTTGTATAAATGAAGCATAACATCCTTGCCTTTATGTTCAATTCCTCTCATATTAAAGGATGGTATTTCATTTGCCTTCTTGATTATGTGTAGTAACTAACGTTTTGTGACTCATGCATTGGAACACCTAAATCCCCACAGCTCATTGGAATTCTGAAATCTCCATTCAAGTAAAACTCTGCTTTGTCATTCTTTCTGCCAAAGGAAAAAGAAATCTAATTTTCCCACAGAATACTCCATATACCAGATTTTTGTCTGTTTAATCTATCTATATTGTCTGCAACCTCCTTATGTCATCTTCACAATATAACTTTCTGCCTATCTTTGTGTTATGACTGAATTTAACAATCATGTATCTACTCCCCTAATCCAGATCATTAATGTAAATTCTAAGATGTTGATGCCCAAGCACAAACGTATGCTGTTTCTGTTTTGGACACAATAAAAAAATCATAAATCATTTAACAGGTATTACTGCATCTCTTCTGTCCAAGCTCCAGGTCATACTGAAAGTTTGGCACTTGTGTGACTTGTGCCTTGCAGTGTAATAAGACGGATCCATAGAAACTCTACCATCTCCAAGCCATGCACCATCCTGACTAATTGCAACTATATTGCCATTTCTTCACTGTCACTCGATCAGAATCCTGGAATTCTCTTTCCATCACTGGGTGTCCCTTCACCAAATGGATTGCAGCTGTTCTCAAGGCTGCACACACCAAACTTCTCAAGGGAAATTAGGAATTCTGGTCTAACTAGCAGCATCCCGTGAAAGAATAAAGTTTAAAAATTGTATTAACAGCTGAATTGTATCTGAAATGTTACTATTGATGAGATCCTCAACTGTCTGCAGTCATTGTCATTGACGCTACTGGAAATACAGCATCTAAAATTGTGGAGGTAGGCATGAATACAGGAGGAAGTAAATAATTATCAGTTAAAACTAGGCAGCTGTCTGATTCTCTGTCAAGGTTAAAATGGGATCTTAAGATTCAAATATATATAGCTATGCTAAAAGATCCAATTGGAGTCACAGTCATAAAGTCATACAGCATGGAAACAGACCCTTTGGTTCAATTCATCCATACCAACCATGTTCCCAAACTAAACTAGTCCCAACTGCCTGGGTTTGGCCAATATCCCTCCAAACTTTTCCTATTCATGTATTTATCCAAATACCTTTTAAGTGTTGTAACTGTAACCAGATCCATCCCTTCCTCTGGCAGTTTGCTCCACACATGAATCACTATATGTGTAAAACAGTGTCCTTTTTAAAACTTTCACCTCTCACCTTAAAAATATGGCCCCTAGTTTTAGACTGCCCCATTCTAGGGAAAGACCCTTGCTATTTACCTTATCTACACCCTCATGATTTTTTTAACCTCTACAAGGTCACCCCTCAAGCTCCAGTGAAAGCAAGTCCCAGTCTATCCAACCTATTCTTATATCTCAAATCCTCTGTTCCCAGGAACATTCAGGTTATCTTTTCTGAACCCTCTCCAATAATAATATCCTTCCCTTAGTAAGGCAACTGGATACAATATTCCAGAAGAGACCTCACTTACGTTCTGTACAACCTCAACCCCTGACATCCCAACTCCCTTACTCAAAGGTCTGAGCAATGAAGATAAACATGCAAAATGCAGTCTTATTCTGTGACTTGAACTTAAAACAATTATGAATCTGAACCTGTAAGTCTCTCTGTTCTGCGACACTATCCAGGGTCCTACCATTAATTGTCTAAGTGCTGCCCTTGTTTGTATTACCAAAATACAATACCTCACATTTATGCAAATTCAACTCCATCTGCCACTCCTCAGCTATTGACCCAATTGATGAAGGTCTCTTTGTAATCTTAGATAACCTTCTTCACTGTCCACCATACCATCAATTTAGGCATCATCTGCAAACTTACAAACCATTCCTCCTATATTCTCATCCAAAGCATTTATATAAATGACAAACAGAAGTGGGCCCAGTACCGATTCCTGAGGAACATCACTGGTCACAGGCCTCCAGTCCAAAAAGCAACCTCCACCACCACCTCTGTCTCCTACTGTAAAGCCAATTTTGTATCCAATTGGCAAGCTCACACTGAATCCTATGTGATCTAGCTTTACTAATTAGTCTACCATGCCGAACCTTGTCAAAGGCTTTAATAAGGTCCATGTAAACAATGTCTTCTGCTCTATACTCTTCAATCTTTTTGATTACTTCCTCAAAAAACTCAATCAAGTATGTGAGACAGGATTTCCCTTGCACAAAACCATATTGACTATCATAATCAGTCCTTGTCTTTCCCAGTGCATGTGAACCCTTCTTTCAGAATCACCTCTAACAACTTACTCACCACTGATGTCAGGCTCACACGTCTACAATTTCCAGGCTACTCCCTGAAGCCTTTCTTAAATAAAAACAAAACATCAGCCACCCTCCAGTCCTCCAGTTCCTAACCGTGGTTATGGATGATACAAATATCTCTGCTAGGGGCCGCACAATTTGTTCCCCAGATTCCCACAATGTCCTGGAATGCACTTGAACAGATCCCGGAAATTTATCCACATTTATGTTTTCATTGACCTCCAGCACTTCCTCTTCTGTAATATAAACTGTTTTCAAAAGATCAGTATCTATTTCCCTAAGTCAAAGAATGTGGGGCTGGAAATGCACAGCCAGTCAGGCAGCATCCAAGGAGCAGGAGAAACAATGTTTCTCACATAAGCCCTTCATCAGGAGTTTATTTCCCTGAGTTCTCTAGCCTCTATTTCTTTCTCCACAGTTACAACTGACGTGAAATATTTATTCAGGCTTTCAGGGGCCCTATTCTCTCTCTAGTTGCTCTTTTGCTGTTTATGTACTTGAAGAACTTCTTTGGGTTATCCTCAAACTGATCTGTCAAGACTATTTCACATCCCCTCTTTAACTTCTTGAATTCCCTTTTAAAATACTCTGACACTCTTTATACTCTTCAAAGATTCATTCGATTTCAGTTGTCTATGTCTAATATATGATTCTTCCTTATTCTTGATGAGAACCTCAATCTCTTTATTCATCCACTGTTCCTTCCTCTTATCAGCCTCACCCTTCTCTCTAACAGAAACATAACTCTCGTTATCACACTTTTGAACACTTCCCACTTGTCAGTCAACCCTTTACCTTTAAACAGTCTAGTCCAATCAACTTTTGAAAGTTCTTGTCTCATACCATTAAAATTTGCCTTATTCCAATTAGCATCATAGAAACCCTACAGTGTGGAATCAGGCCATTTGGCCCAACAAGTCCACACTGACCCTCCAAAGAGTATCCCACCCAGATCTACCCTATTGCTTTACATTTTCCCTCACTAATGCATAACTTACACATCCCTGAACACTATGGGCAATTTAATTTGGCCAAATCACCTAACCTGCACATCTTTGTACTGTGAGAGGAAACCGGAGCAAACCCACACAGACACAGGGAGAATGTGCAAACTCCACCCAGACAGTCGTCTGAGGTTGGAATCAAACCTGGGTCCCTGACACTGTGCTAACCACTGCGCCACTGTGCCGCCCATATATTAAGAACTTCAGCTTTTATGGAAGGCTTAATTATAATTGCATACTTTTGCAAATGCCATGTAAGCAAAATATAGATTTGCACTTTTAATTAAACCAGTGTAAAACTCTGAAGCAAGAACTTTATTGAGCAGTTTGTATTTCCCCGTGCCTGTGGTGTAGGCCTCAAGGGGCTGGCACTTTGCTTCCGCAAATCAGAGCATATGTGACTGACTCCCAGCTCTGTTTAGCCATGGCAGCGTAACTGCACTGTTGTTCCATCAAGCGTGCCTTATTGACGGGAAACTTTCCTGTTGCATTCAGCTCAAGCAGGCATTCCAACTGAAACAAATTATGGTATTCCATCAGACGGCTGGTGAAATGGAACCTTTTCCCTATTGTCTGCCGCTGTGCTTTTTTTTGTGCAGATGGTGTGAATGAGGCACAGAAGGGAGCATCAATGTCAGGAGGGCAACAGGAGACAGAGAGCCACGATTCCATTCAGCCGCAACAGCATGAAAATGAAGAGTCAATGATCTAGTCAGGAGGGGGGAGGAGGGAATATGGGGTCACTCAATAGGTCATGAGATGACAGCTACATTCAAACAGCTCAACCAAAATGCATGCCATTTGAAACTGCACTTTTAACACAAGTAATTTTGATTTAATGCAGCCTGGGACACAAAATGACACAAACTTTACCATTACAGGTTTAAAGCATTTCTGCTATTTGCTCTGGCAGTTTCTCTTCTGCTGCACATGCATAGGACTTAAGAGAGTTGGTCATGTGGCACTTCAAGTCTGTCCCACCATTCAATAAGATCCTGACTGATCTAATTGTAGTCTCAATCCAGCTTCTTGTCTGCCCGTCCATAACTTTTGACCTACTTGTCTATCAGAGGCCTAACACTGCCTTGAAAAAATTCAATGACCCCGTCTCCCCTATTTTCTGCAGAAGAGAATTTCCCAGACGGTACACCCTTTTTCAGAAACCAATGTGCTCCTTCTGCATCTTCAAAGGAAGATCTCTCATTCTTAAACAGTGACCCCACATCGGGTCACCTATGGCGGTTCCTGCTGAAGCTCCCTGAAACAGTGATACCACTGATGGCTGTGCTGAATTGTAAATTTAGCCCCACTCCACTTCCCAAAAATGTGTTTCTCAGTAGTAAGAGCTGTTGGTGCAGTGATAATCAATTTTCACCTCCATCACCACTTCCTTGAAAACCACCCATTTACTTCCAAAGAATAATTAAGAAGGAAAAAGTTCCACTCTGCTCTTGGACTTTCAGATCAGGTACATTTTTTAGCTGCACTTTTTTCCTCTGCCTGTGTGACAGTTCCTTCAACATGTGGTCTTTATTTATGTGCAAGCCTTAATAGTGTAGTGTTGGTGCCCTGTTCAGTCATAACACATAACCCTTCAACCCAATATTCACTAAAAATACAACTATCTCCTTTCTGATTTTATTCAGTGTCCCTGGGCCCACTGTACTCTGAGGTAATGAATTCATAGATTCATGACCCTTTGAGAAAAGTAATTCCTCCTCATCTCTGTTTCAAATCTGGTAAAAACAATGACTGCAGATGCTGGAAACCAGATTCTGGATTAGTGGCTGGAAGAGCACAGCAGTTCAGGCAGCATCCAAGGAGCTTCGAAATCGACGTTTCGGGCAAAAGCCCTTCCTGATGAAGGGCTTTTGCCCGAAACATCGATTTCGAAGCTCCTTGGATGCTGCCCGAACTGCTGTGTTCTTCCAGCACTAATAATCCAGAATCTGTTTCAAATCTGCCACCCCTTACCCTAAAACAACAATCTTTTGTTTGAGACTGTCCCACAAGGGGAATCATCCACTCTCCATCTACCTTGTTATTCCCTTTTTACATCTTACATACCTCAATCGGATCTCAGCCCATCCTTTTAAACTTTGCCAAGTCTCGGCCTAAGCTGGTCAATCTCTCCTTATGTCTTTCATCTCTGTAATGAATCTAATGAACCTTTATTGAACTGCCTCAATGCAATTACACCCCTCCTCAAGTTAGGGGGCCAAAACTGTATGACGTACTCCAGATGTGGTCTCACCAAGGCCTTGTACAATTGTCACAACTCTTCCCTACTTTTATGCTCTATTTATTAAATGCCCTAATAATTTCATTTGCCCTCTTTATTACTTGCTCGTCTGAATGTAGTTTTTTTGTGACTTACGCGCAAAGGCACCAGTTTCCTCTGTAGTGAAGCATTTTGAAGTTTTGTTCCATTTAGATAATAATAATTTAGATAATTCTCCTGACCAAAATGAATAACGTCACAGTTACTTGCATTCATCTTCATCTGCCAGATTTTAGCCCATTAACTGAACCTATTCATCTCCATTTGTCAATTTCTTATTTTTTCTTCTAAACTATCTTAGTGTCTATTTTAGTGTTATCTGCAAATTTGACTATGATATATTCTATCCCTGCATCCAAGTCATTAGTGTTGTTTGTAAATATTCAGGGTCTGAGGACCGAACCCTGTGGCATCCCACTAATTACATCTTGCACATTTATCCTGACTCTCTGCTTTCTGTTGGTTAGCCAATCCATTATCCATAATAAATATCCCATATCCATGTGATCTTACCCAACGTATTTATCGTTTGTGAAACAGCTTATCTAATACTTTCTGGAAATCCAGATATATCTGCAGGATTCCAATTATCCACTTGCCTTGTCACACCTTTGAAGAACATGTTGAAGGAACTGTCACACAGGCAAAGGAAAAAAGTGCAGCTACAAATGTACCTGATATTTGAAAGTCCAAGAGCAGTGTGGAATTTTTTTCCTTCTTAATTATTCTTTGGAAGTAAATGGTGGGTGGTTTTCAAGGAAGCGATGATGGAGGTGAAAATTGATTATCGCTGCACCAACAGCTCTTACTGCTGATTTACCTTTCATAAAATCAGGCTGACTCTGCTGAATTGGTTTTGACTTTCCACATGTCCCATTACTACTACTTTAATAATGAATTCCAAACATTTCCCAAAGACAGACATTAAACTTGCTGGTCTACATTTTCCTACTTTCTGCCTTGTTCCCTTTTTGAATAAAGGGACAAGATTAACATTTTTCAAATCCACTGCAACCTTTCCAAAATCCATGGAATTTGGAATATTATATCCAATATACTCCCTATCTCTGCTACCACTTCCTTAAAGACCCTAGGATGTAGGCCATCAAATCCTGGGAACTTGTCTATTTTTAATCCATTAATTTCCTCCGTACTTTTTCCGAGTGATGGTAATTGTATTAACTACCTCCTTTTCTATAATACCTGCATTATCTGTTACTATTGGGATGCTTTCAGTGCCCTCCACTGTGAAAACTGAGACAAAATATTTGTTAGTGTCTCTGTCATTTCTGGATGGGCCTTGATGTCCGTATCTAAGAGAAAGTAAGGATTGCAGCTGCTGGAGATCAGCATCGAGAGTGTGGTGCTGGAAAATCACAGCAGCTCAGGCAGCATCCGAGGAGCAAGTGAATTGACATTTTGGGCAAAATCTCTTCATCATGAAGGAGCCTCATTCCTGATGAAAGGCTTTTGCCTGAAACGTTGATTCTCCAGCTCCTTGGATGCTGCCTGACTTGAGGTCTGTATCTCCCTGGTCCCCTTACCTAATGAGCTGCAGGCATTTGTCCCACTTCTAGGGTTGAATCACCAGACTGGCCTTGTAGTTTCTAAGGAGCACTGCACTGTCTCTGGGCTTCAGTTCAGGCTGAATGCTGCTCAATTCCACTTCTGTCGGTCTGGTCTCTGTTGCTATGTGAGATCTGCCTCCTTAGCAGTGAGCATCAACAGGTTAAGTAACTATTCACAAGTAACAGACAATACATATAATCTCAGGCTTTATTTCCATATGACTTAACATTACTGTGATGCAACTCCTTTTGTACATGCTCAGAAGTTATTCTTAGAATGAATATATAATTAACACTACTTTATTTATATAGATCACAATTTAATCTCCAATATTCATCTTTCATTTGAGTAGATGTGGGGGAAATTCTGTTTTACGTCTATAGAGCATAAAGGCATCTGCATTTTTAGTGAGAAAAAGTCTAGAAAATATGTTTATTGTATTTTCCATGTATCTGTGTGAGCTAGGAGAGTGATTCTTAGATCTCACAAGGATGCCTTGGGCCATAATTCCTACCTTTGCCCATGAACACGGTCAGACTACCTGTCCACCCTGTTTTAGGCATGGCTTCCCTCCTCATACCCCAAATTCAGCCAGGGACCTTACATACTGTAGGGGACTGTCTGCAGATGCAAAGACATTGCATCATTTATAACTTTACTTGATTTCTGTCAAACAGTAGTGCACACTATCGTCTTGTGTTTAGTAGTAAAAGTCTTCCTGACTAAATCATTCTGGGTCATTAACATTAGCTGGAGATGTGTGCTTCCATGCTCATGACATTTTCTGTGTTTCATGATGTGATTTTGCATGGACCATTCAGTCAACTGAAATAGCTGCAAGCATACGCTTCCTATCACCCAGAGTTTGCTAAAGTAGAAGGAGGTTAATATTGAAAAATGTTGTCTTACCTGTGAATTATCAAAGGTTGTTGATACTATCCTCGAAACATATTACCATGTCACATTTCTGCATCATGAGATTAATAAACCCCCCACTCCCTTCAAAGGGTTTAAAGACTTGGAGTTGAAATCAGTGGCTTACTCACTATGTAGATATCATTAGAGCAGTGATGATAATGGCAACAAACACCCTGCCTACCAATAGGTAAACTAAGGCCTTTGGTACTGAAGTGCCTCACCCAGTTGCTGGCAAGCTTTAACCAATGGAAGGCTAAACTCCTGAGGACCAGTCAGCTCGGCTGGTTTCCACACATGGGCTGGTGCCCAGGGTCTTGATTTATAATTTTTCTTTCAGCAGAGTTTATCTCCCATATTCTGATATTGATACATTGACTTTGCATCTCTGCTTTGTATCTTCTCTACAATATTACTTAACCCTTTGCCTTTTCCCACTAACCTTTCTCTGACCTTCCCTGCTCTTCCACCTCCTTAGTCCCACTTCTTCCAACAGTATAAACCCATCATCTTGCCTTCAGTCTGAGAAAGAGTCATGTTGGACTTTAAATGCTAACTGTGTTTCTCTTTCTGCTGATGGACCTGTTGAGTTTCCCAGCATTTTCCAACCTTATGAATTCAATACAAGAGTGAACTTTTCTTCATTATCAGAGGGCTGTACTTTAAGGGTCGCTTGTGGATATTTTATCATCACTCGCACTGTACTATCTTATTTTTCACTCTTTCACTCATTCTTTTAGTCAATGGGCTTTGTCCTTTTGTAAAGGAAACTTTTAAATTTAGATTTGATTTATTGTCACTTGTATTTAACAAATAAAAACAGTGAAAAGTGTAATATGTCACTCCGGCACCATTTTGAGCTAAAGAAGAATTAAGATGTAATTAAAATATAACGCAAAACAGAGTTCTTCCTCCCTTCTTGTGCTCCACTCAAAAAGGGAATGGTGGGGTGGGTGCTCTGCACAAGGGGCTTTGTGCCCAACAATGTCTCCGCCTCACAGTCCATTCCAGGAGTCCCATCCTGGGGTCATCATTGCCGTCATTGCTCTGCTTCCAGGAGCACCACCAGACCGGTCCTGCAGTGCCCCTGTCAATGCAACCACTGCTCCCACCAATCAGCCAGGAGTCCCAACTCAGGCCTACTGCGTTAACACAGCTGACCAACACTGACTGCAAATGCCACCATCTCAGCCAACCACAAAGGCCACCCTGCCATTGCTGCCACCAACCTAAGTCCTGCTCTGGACCCACCAGAGTCGCCCATGCTCTGGCACCATCTCTCGCCACTGGGCCCACACTCGCTGCCATTGCCAGCTCTCCAAGGTCTCGCTCTCCTCTGCACCGGGTTTGCTCTCCCCGAGGAATTGACTCCTGCCGCCGCTGCCTCATGTGTTCGAAAGGCAGGCCTGCTGTTGTTCTGCCGTGTGACTCCAGCTCCACAGCATTGTAAGTAATTCTTAAATAGGCAATTAGGGATGAGCAAGAAACACTAGCCTAGAGAGTGACACCCCCATCACATAATAATTTTTCTGAAAGAATTCAAGGGCTTTTTCCAGCATGCCCCAAAATGGTCACATCCCTCATTCTCTCTTCCCATCTGGTAAATATGTCACTTAAGTACGCACTCTGGCAATTTGCCATTGGATGGAATAGCTCTGTCATGTGTGTTATGATCATATTGCTACAATCTAGGCTTTGTCAGATCTCAGGGCCTTTATTACAAGTCATTTGAGCATTGGAAAACTAGGCTGCTCTTTTACTTCTATTGAACATTTATTATTGTGTTGATAAGTGTTGCCTTACCATTACGTCCTGTTGCCTTACCAGGCCTTTACATTTCTATGACTCTCTTTTATAATATATCAGATCTCTCCTAAATTAATTTCTATCTCATCTGCCTGGAGTGCCGTCTCTACCCAAGGCAGAAACACAACCTCATTGTGTTATAGCTTTTGTGTTACCAGTGGCAGCAAGATCTATGAAAAGAGCAGTTCATTAACTTTTCCCACGTGTGTGACTGTGAGCTGCAATGAGTAATGCTTCATCTTCTGGGGCACATATATCTTCGACCATCTTTTCAGTTGCGGGCTGGCTTGTATCCACAAATCATTGAAAATGTGGCTTCGACTCAACCACAGCTCAGGGATGCCTGCCAGAGCTCATGTCACGCCTAAACTGTTTCAGACCATCGTGTACTGTAGTCTAAGCAATTTCCAAGTGCTCATTTTCCTATCTGTGGACTGTGTGAGTTGCATCTTCAAATGCCCACAGCCAGCTCCCAAATCGGTAACAAAAACAGAAATGGCTGGGAACACTCAGGAGGCCTGCAGCATCCGTGGAGAGAAAGCAGCATTAGCCTTTTGGCTCCAGTGACCATTCAGGGGTCTGATGATGCTATGTTCCAGTTACATGGCAAGTAATGCCACTATACACTTTTGCTGCAAGACTGTGCAAAGCAAAACACAGAGCCCTTATGATTTCTCTGAAGCTAATTTTCAAATCTTCCAGTACCACAGACAGACGTCCCTGAGCACAGGGTAAAGGTAAGCCGCAGTATCTCTCATGCTTGTCAAGCCAAGTATTTGACTTTACCCTAGCTTTTCCTTCTGTCATATTCAACTCATGTTTCAAGTCACAAAATCATAGGTTTTTGATTTTTTCCCACTTTTCTTTTCCTGATTCCTGATTCACTCTAAGTAGCTCAATCCTTAAACAACTTTCTCAATGCAACAAATGAAAATTGACAAAACATTATAGAACTCTCTGTATGTGCATAACAGATCACAAATCTCTTAGGGTGACACGTCCTACCACTGCAACACACAAGCTCTATCTTACCTTTTGGATTTTCTGAAGAGCTAAATGTTGCTGGCACTTTTCACGAATGAGATAGGATTGGATCAATTAACACAGAGATTGTGCTGGTTAAACTAATTGCTATAGAGGTAAAGCGTATTCAATAATGTAACTTCGTGCTGAAAATCCCATCTAAACCTTTGTTACCTCAAGACAGAATTGCGTCTGGCCATCTTTCCATCTTCCACCCTCCATAAATTTATACTTATCCAAAACTGGTGTCCAAGATCCACCTTACCTCAAGTCGTGTTCAAACATCACCTCAGGGCTTACAAATCTCTCTTGGCTCAAATAGCCACCTCATTATTAAAGTTATCATCCTATTTCTCACAAATTCTTCCATGACTTTTCCCCTTCTGATATGTGCACCCTCATTCAGCCCTACTTATCCCAGAATATATCTGCAATCCTCCAATTCTGGCCTCCTGAGCATCCCAACTTTAACCATTTCAATATTGCTTGCTGAGCCTTCAGCCCTAAGATCTGTAATTACCTCCTCAAACCTTGCCATTAATCTATCTTTCTTTCTTCCTTTAAGATGCTCCTCAAAACCTAACTCTTTAGGGCAGCAATCTTGGCAATGACCTCCTTTATGGCTCAGAATCTTGTTGAATTTGATCCCACTCCTCTGTGAAGTTTTTGTGATGTTTTACTATTAAAAGCACTATATTACTGGAGACTGTTATTCATACATGATTGGTCCACCCAGGGCCATTGGCATCTATTTCCATTCGAAAGAGACAATTGGTATGTGTAGCTTAAGGAGAACCACACCAGAGTGCGAGCTACCATAGCCAGTACAGGGACTTCAGCCCATGCTGCTGGTACTCAAGTCACCCAGCCAATTGAGCTACACTCAATCTTCACATATTTAAAAAAGTACTAAACTGCAAGTTTTTAGCATGGTGTGTAATTACTTCATACATGCTCTTACAAATAGCTTCATAAAAATGGACAAAGACATTCTGTGGAATCATACTTTCATAGAAGTCTACAGCACAGAAAAGCCCATCGGCCCATTGAGTTTGTGCCAATTAAAAACCATGACCTAACTATTCTAATCCCATTTGACCCACGGCCTTTTGGTCCATAGCCTCTTCCTTCATGTATTAACGTTTTGTGCAACACCTTATTAAATGCCTTTTAGTGTTCCAGCAATACAACATATCCAGGATTCCCATCGCCACTTTACTTGTTACATCTTCAAAGAACTTTAGCAAATTAGTCAAACACAATTTACCCTTCATAAAATCATGCTGACTCTGGTGGATTGGTTTTTGACATTCCAAATATCCTACTACTGCCTCTTTAATAACGGAGTCCAAGAATTCCTCAAGTCTTGTATCAAGTAAGATGTGCAATTAATTCCATAAAAATTATCGTAGCTTCAAATAGAAGTTAAAATGTGACTGTGATTGGAATCTAGATCACTGAAAGTAAAGATACATAAACCTTGCAGAAATGTACTCCTGTTAACATTATTCTTAGTCATTGAGATAATTACTCAAATATGGTTTGAATCAAATGAATAACTCTAATATGATTTTGATGCTCTCAATTATAAATGTGAGCAATATCTTGACCCTAATTAACAGTTTTCATATGGAAATGGATTTACATATCAGTAAACCAAAAGTGCTTCCATCTCTGTTGGTGCGACAGAGCATGCCAAAGACTTGAGCATGACAGGAAAGGCTGGCAATTGCTGGCATTGGCAGGTTGCCATGGTCACGATGCCCTCTATGCCAGCCAAGTGAAAATCACAATATTTGCTGTCTTGCCAATATTTAAATACTGGGAGTCAACCTCAAAGTCACCAACTGTAAACTCCAGGGAGTGAAACAATTATTCAGTTAATTAAATAATAATACAATTTCAATAAAATAATTGGACAGAATTTTTGCTTGTTTTTGCCAGTTTTCACTGCAGCAACTGGTTTGCTTTGAAATGGAGGCTGATGATGTAATTTCAATCAGCATTAATGGCTTTGAATGTTGCACTGTGCTGTACTTCCTGAAGACTGGAAATTATTCAACAATGGTACGTTGAAATGACCAAGATTTCTGTTTTACAGTCAGAGCCTTTTTATTGTGCACTTCATTTCTGTGGCTATTGGAAATATGCAGTGCAGCTCAATGACCTTAAATATTGCTTCAAAGCCAAGGCAACACACAGAGTTTCATTGTAAAAACCAATCTGGATTTTATTCTGCTGACTGTTAGATAACTGAATTGTTCCCAAGGCGTCAACATCACAATAGCTCTTCAAGCTGACCCACAGTTGTGTCATAGTTGAACATTTCCAAGATGCATTTGTTAGCTAAGCAAGCTGAACTCTCAAAAATTTTCTTCTGAGTGGTGTCCATTATGTAGATGTCCATATATTTTCAGTATGCTATGACTTCAGACTTTCTTTATCTGTTTTATTTTTTTGGCTTCACAATCTGAGCAAGTAGCTGAAAAATGTGTTGCTGGAGAAGCGCAGCAGGTCAGGCAGCATCAAAGGAGCAGGAGAATTGACGTTTCGGGCATAAGCCCTTCTTCAGGACCCAAACGTCGATTCTCCTGCTCCTTTGATGCTGCCTGAGCTGCTGTGCTTTTCGAGCAACACATTTTTCAGCTCTGATCTCCAGCATCTGCAGTCCTCACTTTCTCCTAATCTGAGCAAGTACCCATGAACCAAGTGTTCTAGAGCTCAGTCTATGCAACATAAGCTCAAACAACTCAATAATAGATTTCATTGGAGAGAAAACTTCTGTTGGCATCTTTAGCATTTAGCAATCCATCATACAAAAACAAAATTAATCACAATTGATAAGACATTAAAATGTCTATACTTGGCACCAGAGCAGACAAGACAGCAAAGTTTTGGCAAGATATATTCTGTGAGATCTTAACCAAATTTAAATCTGTGAATGAGCCATTGCTGGTGATTGGACCTCCTCTGATATAAACATATTGGGTAAGCTTTATCCCACTCAAAAACAATTCACTCACAGAGAGTTAAAATTGGATCCACGATGATTCCTACCTAGTCCCCTTCTTTAAAAATATTCCATCATTCCCCACCACCTACGATTGATACCAATTTTGTTGGAGAAGATCTCACTGGGATCTCTTGAATGTGACCCACCAAAGAAACAAGGACTACAAGAGCTTTCCTCTCAGTGTGTAGTTAGGGTGTGGAATGTATTTCTGGAACTGTGGTGCAGGCAGATTCAGTTGAGGCATCCAAGGATGCATCAAATGATCATTTGGATAAAAATAATGTGTATGGGTATGGGGGAAAATTGGCACTCGGTAATAATTTACCAAATCAGTGCAGGCATGATAGGCCAAATAGCTTTTGCATTGTAATACTTCAGTGATTCTGTGAAGCAACTACAGGAACTCTTACATCACAGAATCTAATGGTAAAAGTAAATGTCTCCATTTCTGGCAATAGTCTATCTAGTAATATCCATTACAAGCCCACTGACTCCCACAGCTATCTGGAACTACAGCTCTTCTCACCCTACGTCCTGTAAGGACTCTATCCCTTTCTCTCAGCTCCTTCATCTCCACTGCATTTGTTCTGATGAGGCCACTTTCCAAAGTGGTGCTCTTAATATGTGCTCCTTCTTCTCCAACCATGACTTCCCACCTACAGTTGTTGACAGGGCTCTCGACAGTGTGCGGTCCATCTCCCGCGCCATGACCCTCACTCCCTCTGTCCCCTCCCAGAACAAGGATAGGGTCCCTCTTGTTCTCACCTTTCACCCTGCCAGCTTTCACATGCAAAGAATAATCCTCCACCATTTTCGCCAACTCCAACACGAAGCCACCACTAAACACATCTTCCCTTCCCTCCCCAGTCTGCATTCCGCAGAGATCATTCCCTCCAGGACAACCTAGTCCCCTCCTCCATCACACCTAACACCTCTCCCATCACACACAGCACCTTCCCATCACATCTAACACCTCTCCCATCACACACGGCAACTTCCTATGCAATCGCAGAAGGTGCAACACCTGCCCCTTTACCTCGTCCATGCTCACCATCCAAGGCCCCAAACACCTCATTTCAGATTAAGCAGCATTTCACTTGTACCTCTTTCAATTTGGTCTATTGCATTCATTGCTCCCAGTGTGGTCTCCTTTATATTGGAGAGACAAAACGCCGACTGGGTGATCGCTTTGCTGAACGTCTTCAGTCTGTACGCAATCAGGTCCCGGACCTTCCCGTGGCTTGCCACTTCAACACACAATCCTGCTCCCATGCCCACATGTCTGTCCTTGGCCTGCTGCAATGTTCCAGTGAAGCTGAACACAAACTGGAGGAACAGCATCTCATCTTCCGACTAGGCACGTTACAGCCTGCCGGTCTCAACATTGGATTCAACAACTTCAGATAATTTTATTTCATTTATTTTATTTATCTTTTTAAATTTTTTTTTCACTGTTCTGTACCTCTTACTTCTTGATTGTCTCTCTTTCTCTCACTCCCCACTCTCTCATCACCTTTTTCCTCTCCTCTTCCCCTTTGCTACCCTTCTTCCCTGTTTTCCATTTTGCCTCTGCTTCACCCCTCCCCACCATCCCCCACATATTTTTTCACATAGCACTTGCTTCAGCCTTGGTAATTCACAGCTCCTAATCTCCCTATCTCCCTATGCATTGTCATTATCACCTCTTTATCGCTACCTTTGCTTCTGGAGCCATGGCGCACCTTCTCTCAGCCTTGTGTAAATAACTCCCTATTTCTCCCTTTTTTTAAGCTTTGACATAGGGTCAGTTAGACTCGAAACGCCAGCTCTTTTCTCTCCTTACAGATGCTGCCAGACTTGCTTTGATTTTCCAGCATTTTCTCTTTTTGCTACAAAATCTAAGGGTGTCCAGTCAGAAAAACATACTTATACTATAGATGCAACAATTTTGAAATAATGGAAACGTGAGCACTGGGAATCCAAAAATAATGGCCATTGAGAAGATTCTGCCTCTCTCAATATTCTGAGGGATCAACATTGCTCAACACGCACTAATTATGAAAGGTATCAAAGAAGAGGAAGGATAAGGCAAGTTTACCTGCACTATCTTTTCTTTGCACGATATTACCTTGATGTTGCTTCATCACCTCTGATTGTAAATCTTGGATTTTTCTCCTGAACAGCACAATGGGTGTTCCTACATCACGAAACTCCACACCACATAAACTCCACACCACATAAACTCTACATCACATAAACTGTTGCGCATCAAAAAAGATGACTCACCATCATCTTCTCAAGACTAAATAGGAATGGGAAACACCTGCTGGGTTGTCAAAGATGTACACATCTGATAAAAGAAAATGAAAAATGTAGGAAGAGCAAGTTTTATCAGCAGTGAAAGAAGTATTGATCTGTAAAATAGCGAATCAATCTTATCTACTGGTAAGACATGATGTGGAGGTGCCAGTGTTGGACTGGGGTGGACAAGGTCAGAAGTCAAATAATACTTGGTTGTAGTCAAACAGGTTTATGTGAAATCACAATCTTTTGGAGCATTGCTGCTTCATCAGGTGAAGTGACAGAGAAGCACACAGGCACAGAATTTGACTAGCATCTGATGAAGGAGCAGCACTCTGAAAACTAGTGTTTTCAAATAAATCAAATGGACTCTAACTTGGTGTCATGTGATTTTGACAGAATTTATAGGCAGAGATATTAATGGCCAGAGCGATAAAAAATCATACAAATGGTGTGAATGTAGTGTCGACAAGTTGAATAATAGGTCGCTTCAGGTGATCAAGAGTATCAGATAGTGTGAGTAAAGTGTCAACATCTGAATAACAAGTAACCTATAATCCATTTAAATGAAGTAAAGAGTTAATACAAAATATTAAAGATAAAGTGGTACTGGTGACAAACCGAATGACTGGAAAACACATATTATCTATAAAGGCCGCATGCTGAGAGTCTAACCAAAATAGTAAGTAATCCAAAACTGTACAACCTTATTAAAGTAGAGAAATCATAACAATTTATCAAGGTTATGGTGTCAAAACAGGACAGTAAGGATGATTTTACAGGTACTAAACAGCATGGTGAGGTCACATGTAGTGCGACATGAAC
Organism: Chiloscyllium punctatum; assembly: GCF_047496795.1. Classification (NCBI taxonomy): domain Eukaryota; kingdom Metazoa; phylum Chordata; class Chondrichthyes; order Orectolobiformes; family Hemiscylliidae; genus Chiloscyllium; species Chiloscyllium punctatum. The sequence continues at coordinate 31,971,766 of NC_092765.1, forward strand.
CAAAGATCACAGCTGAGGCCATCTTCATGGGTATGGAACTTGGCTATCTCTCTGCTCAGCAATTCTGCGTTGTTGTGTATCTTGAAGGCTTCCTTGGAGGATGCTTACTCGAAGATCAGATGCTGAATGCCCTTGACCGCTGAAGTGTTCCCTGACCGGGAGGTAACATTCCTGTCTGGCGACTGTTGCACAGTGACCATTCATCCATTATTGTAGTGTCTGCGTGGTCTCGCCAATATACCATGCCTCAAGGCATCTCTTTTGACAAGGTAGTGTTGTCTTTGTTTTTTTTTTCAGACACGTTGTCAAATGCACAGACTCTGAAAGGTCTAATTGATTATAGCTAACAGATACTGCCTCGGAAAATGGCTTTCAAGTTTTAGAAAAACACTTGTACAATGAAGCGGGAGTGGCCAGTCCTCCTAGCTCAGCTTATCTCTGGTTAAGTTTGGTCTGGCTATTCACTGAAGGCAGTCAGGCAGTTGTAAAAGCTGCTGGGCCCAAAGAAGCAGGTCCAGACTGGTACTCTCTCTCTCTGACATCTCTCCTATAAGACCCTGTGTTTGATTTTACCTATTGTTCCGAGGGGTGTTCATGGGGATTGTTGCATGTATTTGGAACAGTATCATTAAGTTGGGATGATCTGTTGGGTTTTCGGATAGATTAAGTTATTCGATATTCTGTTCATTTTTGTTTTGTTTCATTGTGTGATCTTTTAAATAAATTCTGCTTTGTTTAAAGCTAAGTGGTTTGACCAGGAGCATCTCTCCTTGAATATCCACTTTACACCTGCTTAAAAAAACTAGCAAAGTTAGGGTCTGGGCCACTTTCTTGAAATGTTTTGAGGGGGTCTGACCTGAGTCCATAATAAGTGTATGGGGTAAACAACATTGACCAACAGCACAGGAAAGCGATTGGGGAGATTGCATTATAAAGTTTTGGAATAATTTGAAATTATTTCCCAAAGTTTATATTGCAATCTCCCCAATCACTTTCCTGTGCTATTGGTATTTTACACTTCACTTATGCCACTATATCTCTCCAATCATTTCATGTTTCTTATATTTTGACTCTTCCCCCTTGAGTATTAGTCTAGAGGTCCCGCCATGTAACCATGTGCTGCCTGTCAGAATGCTTGGGATGGCAAAACTCCTATTTTCTTTCTCCTCAATGATTCATTTACCCTTTCAAACCTTCATTGTAGCCCTAAATCTGACAGACTTGACTGACAGCAATGAAGATCTTCCTGTTGAAATACTGAGAACATCATTTAAAACTGAGCTACAAAGGTCAGTAAACTAATTGGCAGTACATTTGATAGTATTGCAAATTAAAGCATTGTTATTTAGAAGTATTTTAAGACGGCACCAGAACAGGTAAAACTTGAATTCCAAACAGACCCACTGACCCACTTTGAAGATAATGGCATGAAGTTTGTTAAATTGTGATAATTCAGTTACATAACTGAACAGGGAAAAAAAAACATCGTGGAATTTCAGTGGTTTGCATTATCATTTATACGGCTTCTTAGAATAGCAATGAATAGAAAAATAAGCCACCCAAATCTGTTTCTCAGCTCACAAAACTATTCCAGTCCACTGTCACGTATACAGCCCTGGTATGTAATTGTGTGTCCCTGAGGTCCTACTGTAAGCTGATTTCACACAGAAGCTTGCACGAATATCCTGGCTGAGGTTTGCATGCCTTTGATAGAAGATACCTGGAAGCAGTCCTGTTGTTGACTAAGAGGCATTTGTTGCCTATTTTGTGCCACTTGCAAACTACACTGTTGCAGGCTTCATCAGAACCTTTCTCAGTTTCTAGCTACTTGATATCTGGTATCACCTGATATTACAGATCACACAGTCTAGTGACTAGTATAATAGCTAATAAACCCTCAAACTACAGAACTGGCTGCTCTATTGCCCTCTTCAATGTGTGTGCTGCTTTAGTGTGCTGGTAGGAGGAATTCAGGTGATGCTGAATAAGTACTGCTTCAGAGTGCTGTAGGTGACACCCTTACTGATTATCAAGACTAGACACATGAGGTAGTAATTGGCCAGTTTGGAGTTGTCCTGGTTGTTGTGGACAGGCCAAACTGGGACACTTTTCCACACATTTGTCCAGCTGCAATTGTTGTCGCCTTACAGTACTATCTTAGCCAGAAGTGTCGATAGTTCTGTAACACAAGGTTTTGGTGCTACAGCTTTGATGTTGGTGCATAGCCTTTGTAGAATTCAGTATTTTCAGCCATTTCATGTGGAGTGAAATTATTTACCAGAAGATGGCATCTTTAATGGTGTAGACATCAAGAGGAGACTAAGATAGAACATTCGCCCTATGCCTCTGGCTTTAGGCTGTTGCAGGTGCTTAAACCTTGTTTTGTTGTGCTGAGCTCCCCCATCGTTGAGTTAAACAGTACTTTTGGAGCATCCTCTTTCAGTTGGTGATGTGGTTGTCTGCTTCTATTCATGACTGGATATGATGGGACTGCATAATATTTCATCTGATTGGTTACCTTTGATTCTTCACATGCTCCATTTCACTGTTTAGCATCAATGTAGACCTTTTGGAGTTTGGCTGGGTTTGCACATCATCTTCAGGTATACTTGCTGCTGCTTCTGGCATGTTCTCCTGCATTCCTCATAGAAGGAAAGTTATTTCTATAGCTTGATGGCAATGATAGTGAGAGATATACCAGGGCTTGAGATCACAGATTATCTTTGAATACAGTTCTGCTGTTGCTGATAGCAAATCATCAATGCCCAGTCTTGAGTTGCTAGATGTGTTCTGAGTCTCATCCTCAAAATGGCTGTCGCCTGATGATTCATGCATACACTTTAACACAATGACCGCTGTGGAAATGGGAAAATTGACCTCAGTGCGTATTGTCACAACAAAGTTGATAATATTCAGTTCACTGAATGTTGAAGAGGACTTCAACAAAGTAAAATTTGTATCAAGTTCAGTTTGCACACAAGTTCATTTAATACAGAAATCAAGAATGAATTTTAGGAGTTTTCCTGCATCAAATGTTGAGAGCACATGATCATATTGAGACAACAGCAGTTAATCCACAAGGTCATCTGTTGCCAATCACAGATGTCCTTGACTGATGAAGATAGACTTCATATTAATTCTTCATACTTTTAACAACATAAAAAAAGGTGGAAATTCAAATGAAGTCTGACTGCAAACTTGTTACTTTCCACCTTGTGAATTTTTATTTGTTTCTATATTTTGACGTTCATATTAAATAGCATACTACAGCGTTCCATTTGTGCATGATCTGTAACTGTGCAGAACTTTGCATACTGTGACTGACACAAGCATGCATTATTAGAAGATAGACTGTCATGAGAGTTTGCAATTTCAAGATTAATTGGCAGCTAAATGGATATTATCTTCAAATTTATAAGAAACATTGTAAACAGCTGAATAATCAAATAATGGCTGATTGTCATTAGCAGTGGGAATTATGCATTATTATGATATGCTTTCACTCAACAATTACAAAGGGAAATTTCAATTCCTTGCTGGGGAGTAATGAATACTAATTCCCAGGTCTAATATTCTACAACAATTTATTGTAATAAAATAGTTGCTGTATAATAAAGCTTATTTCTTGAACATGGGGTCCTTATTTTTAAATAATTGTTTTGTGGATTGATATGGAGAAAAGGTAATGCTTTCTCAGGCAATTGTAGAGGTATTTCATCTGCTCAAAATGAGGCACATAAGCTTTCAGAGAATTGCAAATAAGGTAACACTGTCACAAAGAAATTACACTCTTCAACAATTCCTCTCCATGTTTTCTGTTCTCTGATTGTGTTTGCATCTGCATTTCCAATAATCAGAGATCTGGGCCTGATGCCATTCATCATATGGTGAATGTTGAAGGCTGCTCACCAATGGAGATGTCATGGGTAAACCTGACAAAACCTACAACTAATAGTCCCTCATAGGCAACATTTGGAAGGTGTTACCGAATATAAATTTAAAGTCACATTATTCCAGAGATATTAAGGTTAAATTTATGGCCCATATATACCACTATCCTGACTTAGAATACAAGAGATACAATTGGTTAGCAATCAAACTTGGGACTCCGGGATAGGGTGTAACAGATATTTACTGAGTAAGTCTTCGGGTAGGCTCAAAAGTACAAGGTCTTGTGTCAGAAGACATTGATATTTTTACAGAAACTGCATTCTAAAGTGGTTATTTGAGAACTTCTCAGATCAAAGAACTGCTCGAAAAAGACCAACAATACTTTGTTTTCCCAGAGTCATCTCTTTGAACTATACATTTACAAAAAGTAACTTCTAACCATCAATTAGAATCATTCAATACACTTCATACTGAAAAAAAACCCAACTCGTGCTCTAATTGGGCCATTCAAAAAACATTTGTCTCCTTCAAATGGCCAATCTGTAATAAAAGTAAGCAGTCTATTTTACGGACTATATGAAAGACTGATAATCCTTTAATAGCCTCTGAAAGCTGTCAATTAAAAGATGAATACAATCCCCTACTGGGAAAAGTAGTTCTGCAGCTGCTGCAATTCAATGTCATACTGTGCTGTGTGAAGATCTTGCAAATGTGCAAATTTTTCTTTCAAAAATGGTACTCCATCTGAAATAGTAATATAATAAAACTGATAAACTGTAATATGGCTCCCAAAGGATCAAGTGATTTATATGACTGCCAGACTATCACAGTATATGAAAATTTCTAAAGTGGGTTACGGTGGACATGTTTCTGTTGAATTCCACACCTGGGGTTTCAGGCTGTCTCTGGTGAAGGCTTACTTAAATATAAGGAGAATTCTTCTCAGAATGTCTGCTTTGATGTCTGGCAGGTAACAACAGAAATGGTTATCTACAATAAATTGTAATAGGTCCCTAAATACTTTCTATTGTACATTAATGGATTTTTGGCAATGCGATTGAAAAAATTCCTTTATTGTACGCATTTACTAATTGTCTTCCATTGTATATCAATGGCCACTCATCATTTGATCAACACAACACTGATGTTTCAATAAAAACTGAAATAATTGTGAATGCTATAAATCAGGAACAAAGACAGAAGTTGCTGGAAAAGGTCAGCAGGTCTGGCAGCAGCTTTGAAGATAAATCAGTGAACCTTCCTCAGAACTGATGGTAGCTAGGATAATGTTGGTTTATATGGAGAAGATAGGAGAAGACTATTAGTGGCTAACAATAGAGAGCATGTAATAGCAGATTATGTGATAATAAGGCCTGGTGTGTGTGTGGTAGGGGACTGGGACATGGGAGATTTCAGGCCCTAAAATTATTCAACTCGATATTGGGTCCAGAGAGCTGCAGGGTCTCCAAGCACAAAATGAGGTGTTGTTCTTCAGCTTGCACTGAGCTTCGCTGGAGCACTGCAGCAAGCCTGAGACAGAGATATTGGCCAGGGAACAGAGTGGTGTCAGACAACTGAAAGCTCAAGGTCTTTTTTGCAGGCAGAATATTGATGTTCTGTGAAGTGGAAATCTATGCTTCATTTCCCCAGTGTAGAGCAGACTACATTGTGAGCAGTGAATGCAGTAAACTAGAGTATGAGAAGGACAGGTAAAGTGCTGCTTCACCTGGAAGGTATGTTTGGACCCCTGGATACTGAGGAGGAAGGAGATAAATGGGCAAGTGTTATACCTCCATCTGTTGTAGGGAGAAGGTGCCGTGGGGCTATTGGTGGGGGGGGGGGGGGGGGGGGAGTGAATTTTGGAAGTGAAGAGTGGACCAGGTTGTCACAAAGGGAACGGTGCTTGTGGAAGGCAGACGAGGGAGGGGAATGTGCATCTGGTCATGGCATCTCACTGGAGGTGGCAAAAACGACGGCTGATGATCTTCTGGATGTGGATGCTGGTGGGATGGTAGATAAGGACAAGGGAACCCTTTCGCTGTTGTGGGAGGGAAGAAAGGGACAGAGGACAGAAGTGCAGGAGATAAGTTGGACCCGGTTGAAAGCCCTGTCGACAACGATATTGGGTAATCCTCAGTTGAGGAAGAAGGTGGACATTTCAGAGGCTGCCTTGTCAAAGTTGGCCTCATCGGAACAGATGCAATGAAGACGGAGAAACTGGGATAATGGAATGGAGTGTTTACAGGAAGCCGGACGCAAGGATGTATAGTCCAGGTAACTGTGAGAGTCAGGGGTTTATATTGGATTTTAAATGCTTCTTACTTCAAAAGTCTGCCCTTTTGAGGCAATTAGCAAAACAATATCAGTGAGAACACAACTGCAGAAACAAGGCTGCAACATTTTGCATTTCCAGAACTGCAAGGCTTAAAATCTTTAAAAGATTCCCTGGAGCTGTTTCTCAAAGCCCTGAGTTCACTTGCAAAAAAAAAAAATTGGACCTCTATCTATAAGAAATATCTGGGCTGCTACATGATCTGCTGAATAGTCATTTACTTTGAAGGGACTCTGTAAATTCTGATGTTAGCTATTTGAACTTGCCTGAATTTGAACTTCAAAGTGAATAAGCTCTTGCAGCTATTGAACTGTTGCAGGCGTGTTGACTGCAAACTGTTGTGTTTATTAATAGTATTTTGCTGAAAGGCAAACTTTCTTTAATTGTATATTTCTTGGTCTTTGTTATGAGATTCATTGGATCTTTCTGGTTTGTGTGAATATGATAAATCATACTCCTTGTTTAAATCTATGGAAATCCACCATTGCTGGTGGCTATTAAATTGACCGTGCACAATCACTTGGTGGTTCAGGAACACACACGAGCTCTCAGAAAAATTACACTACACTCTTTATGGATAGATAGGAACAAGAATTGAAGTTTTCAAACTGTCTCCGACTCCTGTCTAATCTATTCAGTCATCATGAGCTCAGCTCCATTAACAGAGAGTTGCAACTCACAAACAATAAAACCTATTGAAATGCATGAAAAAAGCCTGTCATCTGATGTAAGCTACATCAGATGGCCTGTCAATCATAGCCTTACAACAGCTGACATCTGGTTTATAATCTAAATCAGACAGGGGATTTATAACATTTTAGATCATAAAACTTTAGTTTCCAAACAGTGTTTACTTCTGGAACATCTTGCTGATGTTATACAGGATGCTGGTGAGGCCTCTTCTAGTGTACTGTATGTAGTTCTGGCCGAACTGCTACAGGAAGGATATTATTATTAAATTGGAAAGGGTTCAGAAAAGATTTACCAGGAGGTTGCCAGGAATGCAAGGTTTGAGTTCTAAACATAAGCTGGATAGGCTGGGACCATTTTCACTGGAACATACAAGCTTGAGGGGTGACTTTATCGAGGTTTATGAAATCATGAGAAACGTAGATAAGGTTAATAGCAAGGATCTTTTCCCCAGGGTGGGTGAGTTCAAAATTAGGGGCATATTTTTAAGGTGAGAGGAGAAAGTTTTAAAAAAGACATATGGGGCAACCTTTTTACAGAGATTGTGTTCATGAATGAACTGCCAGAGCAAGTGATAAATGCAGGTACAATTACAAAATGTCAAAGGCATTTGGATAAGTACATGAATAGGAAAGGTTTGGAGAGATATGGGCCAAATGCACCGCAAGTGGGACTAGATTATTTTGGGAATACAGTCAGTGTGGACTAGTTAGGTTGAAGCGTCTGTTTCCATGCTGTACGATCTTATGACTCTTTGACTAATAACAATTTGGCAATAGAAAAAGCACATTGAAGTATCTCCAAACTCGGGCAATGCTGGTGAATGTAATTGTCAACTTTGTAAGATAGAGCTTATAAGCTATTATTTCAGCAAAAGCACATTTCCATAAAGAATTTTATATTTGAAACTGAAATGATGTTTACTTTGTATTTCAAGTTCTGTAAATGAAATAACTTAGTGAGCCGTTAACTTTTAAAGTTTGCTCTCTGTTTTGAACTGGTGTACGTTTGTGGTTTACAACACTTCTGACTTGCTATGAATCATATAATCTCAGACAAGAAGCCCAACTCCTTAAACGTTATTGGGGAAGGGTGTAGATTGGGTGTAAACTGCCCAACCCCCAAACTAATTCAGACAATGTCAGGGGTGATTTGTATGATGTTTCTGCAGCCAGCAGCGAAAAATCAGAATAGTGTGTTGCCTCCTGAGTTCCAGGATCAAGGATATCTCAGAGCAGGTGCAGAATGTTCTCAAAGGAGAGAGGGACCAGCAGGAGGTCATTGTACACATTGGAAACAATGACATAGGAAGGGAAATGGATGAGATTCTAAAAGGAGAATATAGAAAGTTAGACAAGAATTTAAAAAGGAGGTCCTCGAGAGTAGTAATATCTGGATTACTCCCAATGCTACGAGCTATTGAGGGTAGGAGTAGGAGGATAGACCAGATGAATGCATGGCTGAGGAGCTGGTGCATAGGAGAACGATTCATACTTTTGGATCATTGGAATCTCTTTTGGGGTAGAAGTGACCCGTACAAGAAGGATGGATTGCACCTGAATTGTAAGGGGATTAATATACTGGCAGGGAGATCTGTTAGAGCTGCTCGAGAGGATTTAAACTAGAAAGGTGGAGGGCGGGAAGGTGGGACCCAGGGAGAGAGTGAGAAAGAGATCAATCTGAGACTGGTACATCTGGGAAAAGGAGCGAGTCAACCAGTCAGGGCAGGCAGGGATAAAGCAGAGAACAAGATAGGACTGATAAATTGAACTGCATTTATTTCAATGCAAGAGACCTACAGGAAAGGCAGATGAACTCAGGGCATGGTTAGGAACACGGGACTAGGATATTATAGCAATTAGCTGAAAAATATGTTGCTGGAAAAGCGCAGCAGGAGAATCGACGTTTCGGGCATAAGCCCTTCTTCAGGGCTTCTTCCTGAAGAAGGGCTTATGCCCGAAACATCGATTCGCCTGGTCCTTGGATGCTGCCTGACCTGCTGTGCTTTTCCAGCAACACATTTTTCAGCTCTGATCTCCAGCATCTGCAGTCGTCACTTTCTCCTTATTATAGCAATTACACAAACTTGGCTCAGGGATTGACAAGACTGACAACTTAATGTTCCAGGATACAAATGCTACAGGAAGGAAAGAAGGGGAGGCAAGAGAGAAGGGGGAGTGGTGTTTTTGATAATGGATAGTGTTACATCTATATTCAGAGAGGATATTCCCAGAAATACAAGCAGGGATGCTATTTGGGTGGAACTGAGAAATAAGAAAGGGACGATCACTTTATTGGAATTGTATTTTAGACCCCCTAATAGTCAGTGGAAAATTGAGAAACAAACTTGTAAGGAGTCCTCAATTATCTGTAAGAATAATAGGGTGGTAATCATAGGGGATTTAACTTTCCAAACATAGATTGAGACTGCCATAGTGTTAAGGGTCGAGATGGACTGGAATTTGTTAAGTGTGTACAAGAAGTTTTTCTATTTCAGTATGTGGATGTACCTACTAGAGAGGGTGCAAAACTTGACCTACTCTTGGGAAATTAGGCAGGGCAGGTGAGTGAGGTATCAATGGGGGAGCACTTTGGGACCAGCAACCATAATTCTATTAGTTTTAAAATAGCGATGGAAAAGGATAGACTGGATTTAAAATTTGAATTTCTAAATAGGAGAAGTCTAATTTTCACTGTATTAGGCAAGAACTTTCAAAGCTGATTGGGAGCAGATGTTTGCAGGTAAAGGGACGGCTGGAAAATGGGAAGCCATCAGAAATGGGATAACGAGAATCCAGTGACAGTATATTCTTTTAGGGTGAAAGGAAAAGCTAGTAGGTGTAGGGAATGCGGGATGACTAGAGAAATTGAGGGTTTGGTTAAGAAAAATAAAGAAGCATATGTCAGGTACAGACAGGATAGATGGAGTGAAGCCTCAGAAGAATATAAAGGCAGTAGGAGCATACTTAAGAGGGAAATCAGGAGGGCAAAAAGGGGTCATGAGATAGCTTTGGCAAATAGGGTTAAGGAGAACCAAATGGGTTCTTACAAATACATGAAGGACAAAAGGGTAACTAGTGATAGAATAGGGCCCCTCAAAGATCAGCAAGGCAGCCTTTGTGTGGAGCCACAGGAGATGGGGGAGATACTAAACGAGTATTCTGCATCAGTGTTTACTGTGGAAAAGGAAATGGAAGATATAGAATGTAGGGAAATAAATGTCCATATTTCAGAGGAGGAGGTGCTAGATGTCTTGAAACACAAAAGGTGGATAAATCCCCAGGACCTGCTCATGTGTACCCAAGAACTCTGTGGGAAGCTAGGGAAGTGATTGCTGGGCTCCTTGCTGAGATATTTGTATTACCGATAATCACAGGTGAGGTGCCGAAAGACTGGAGGTTCAATAATGTGGTGCCAGCATTTCGGAAAGGTGATAAGGACAAGCCAGAGAACTATAGACTAGTGAGTCTGACATCGGTGGTGGGCAAGTTGTTGGAGGGAATCCTGAAGGACACGCATTTGGAAAGGCAAGGACTGATTAGGGATAGTAACATGGCTTTGTGCGTGGGAAATCATGTCTCACAAACTTGATTGAGTTTTTTGAAGAAGTAACAAAGAGGATTGATGAGGACAGAGCAGTGGACATGATCTATATGGACTTCAGTAAGGCGTTCGACAAGGTTCTCCATGGGAGACTGGTTAGATCTCATGGAATACAGGGAGAACTTGCAATTTGGATACAGAACTGGCTCAAAGGTAGAAGACAGATGGTGGTGGTGGACGGTTGCTTTCCTGACTGGAGGTCTGTGACCAGTGGAGTGCCATTAGGATCAGTGCTGGGTCCATAACTTTTCATCATTTATATAAATGATTTGGGTGTGAGCATAAGAGGTAGAGTTAGTAAGTTTGCAGATGACACCAAAATTGCAGGTATAGTGAACAGCAAAGATTATAGGAGATTACAACGGGATCTTGATCTGATGGGCTGAGGAGTGGCAGATGGAGTTTAATTTAGATAAATGCAAGGTGTTGCATTTTGGAAAAGCAAATCCTAGTAGGACCTATACACTTAATGGTAAGGGCCGAGAGTATGGTGCTGGAAAAACACAATCGCTCAGGCAGTATCCGAGGAGCAGGAGAATTGATGTTTCAGGCATAAGCCCTTCATCAGGATTAATTGTAAGGTTCAAGGTTTGGGAGAAGATTTGTAGCTCGGGTGCTCGTTGTTGTGGTTCTGTTCGCCGAGCTGGGAATTTGTCTTGCAAACGTTTCGTCCCCTGTCTAGGTGACACCCTCAGTGCTTGGGAGCCTCCTGTGAAGCACTTCTGTGCTGTTTCTTCCGGCATTTATAGTGGCCTGTCTCTGCCGCTTCCGGTTATCAGTTCGAGCTGTCCACTGTAGTGGCCAATATATTGGGTCCAGGTCGATGTGTTTGTTGATAGAGTCTGTGGATGAGTGCCATGCCTCTAGGAATTCCCTGGCTGTTCTCTGTTTGGCTTGCCCTATAATGGTAGTGTTGTCCCAGTTGAATTCATATTGCTTATCGTCTGTGTGTGTGGCTACTAAGGATAGCTAGTCGTGTCGTTTCGTGGCCAGTTGTGTTCGTGTATACGGATCGTTGACTGTCTTCCTGTTTGTCTGATGTAGTGTTTTCTGCAGTCCTTGCATGGGATTTTGTACACTACATTAGTTTTGCTCATGTTGGGTATCGGGTCCTTTGTTCTGGTGAGTTGTTGTCTGAGCGTGGCTGTTGGTTTGTGTGCTGTTATGAGTCCTAGTGGTCACAGTAGTCTGGCTGTCAGTTCAGAAATGCTCCTGATGTATGGTAGTGTGGCTAGTCCTTTGGGTTGCGGCATGTCCTTGTTCTGTTATCTCTCCCTTAGGCATCTGTTGATGAAATTGCGAGGATATCCGTTTTTGGCGAATACTTTGTATAGGTGTTCCTCTTCCTCTTTTTGTAGTTCTGGTGTGCTGCAGTGTGTTGTGGCCCTTTTGAATAATGTCCTGATGCAACTTCGTTTGTGTGTGTTGGGGTAGTTGCTTTCATAGTTTAGGACTTGGTCTGTGTGTGTGGCTTTCCTGTAAACCTTTGTGGTGAACAGCGGACAGCTCGAACTGACAACCGGAAGTGGCAGAGACAGGCTACTATAAATGCCGGAAGAAACAGCACAGAAGCGCTTCACAGGAGGCTCCCAAGCACTGAGGATGTCACCTAGACAGGGGACGAAACGTTTGCAAGATTAATTGTAAGGTCCTAGGGAACAAAGAGACCTTGGAATGCAGGTTCATAACTCCTTGAAAGTAGAATCGCAGTTAGATAAGATCGTGAAGAAGGCGTTTCGTATGCTTTCCTTTATTGGTAGACATTGAGCATAGGAGTTGGGAGGCTGAGTATTGGATGTTTCTTAGGCCACTTTTGGAATATAGCGTGCAATTCTGGCCTCCTTCCTATTGGAAGGAAGCTGTGAAACCTGAAAGGATTCAGAAAAGATTTATAAGGATGTTACCAGCATTGGAGGATTTGCACTATAGGGAGAAGCTGAATAGGCTGGCGCTGTTTTCCCTGCAGCGTCGGAGGCTGAGGAGTGACCTTATAGAGATTTATAAAATCATGAAGGGCATGGATAGGGTAAATAGGCAGAGTCTTTTTCCTGGGGTGGAGGAGTCCAGACCTGGAGGGCATAGGTTTAGGGTGAAAGGGGAAAGATAGAAAAGGGACCTAAGGGGCAACATTTTCATGCAGAAGGTGATGCATGTATGGAATGAGTCACCAGAGGAAGTGGTAGCAGTTGGCACAATTGCAACATTTAAAAGACATTTGGATGGGTATATGAATAGAAAGGGTTTAGAGGGAAAAAGAGCCAAGTGCTGGCAAATGGAACTAGATTAGATTGGCATATCTGGTCGGCATGGATGAGTTGGACCAAAGGGTCTCTTTCCGTGCTGTACATCTCTATGATTCTCTTATTCTGTGCCGATGGGACTTGCTAGGAATGAAATGAAAGCTGAGTTCTAGAAATGGTTCCAGCCCCGCTCTTTGTGAAGAGCTCCCAAACTATTGCGACTTGGTGAAAGTCCGGGTTTATATTTTTCGCTGCACATCCCCACTTCACCTCTTTTCAGCAGGGCTTGTCGTAAATATGCAGGAAGGCACTTAACAGGTAATACCATGGGCAGTCTCCATTCTGGGTGTCCATCCCTGCATGGAAAATGTCCTTGCTGGAACCTTTCATTGCTTGTTACTGGTATGCATGTCTCTGTTTCAGAGAAGTGGGGAGGTGACATGAGGATTCTAAGGTGTTGGATCAGATGTCAATGTCCAAGGACAAGAAGTACCAGGTGCAGTAGGCTTAAAGGGTTCTTGTGGCACAGAGGCCTGGGTTCAAATCCCATCTGCTCCAGAATAAAATCAGAAACTCTCTGCAAAAACTTAATTTAAAAAGTCTTGAGATTCCTACATTATCATAAAAAAGGTTTCAAAGTTTGGGGCTTTCCAAAAGCTGTCACACCAATAAAAGAATCTAAATACAAATGAGAGCTGTTAGTAAGATTGTGAACAAGAAATAATCTCCCTTCTTCAGCGACCCGCCTCTGCCCGGCAAGAATCTCAGCTCGACACCTGACAGTTGCATAAAAACCACAGCGTGTTATTCCCAATATCAAGATAGACCTCCATGGACCTACAGCGTGAGTCTGCTACAAATCTTGCCATTATCCACAATGTTCAGGTTCTATAACGTTCCACTCAAAGTCTGACTTTTGAGGTTACTAATGTTTTAAACAGAACTGATTGTACTGACTCCATTGCACAGATCATAACTGAAAAGAAAGCATGTAGATCCATACCAGAACGTCACACGTTGCATTATCATGTAACCTTCGAAAAGGTACAGACATCTCTCATCTGGAATCAATGCTCTAATACAACATTTTCCCTTTAAAGAATGATGCACTTTTTCCAATAACATATGCAAGGATGCATATAGATATATTGTGTCCATATCCTCAGATATGACTTTGTTGGACATACAACACCACCACATCTAGTCGTTAAGGGTTATCATGATGTGAGGCATGCTGAATGTCACTTTGCATTGGTATGTGCCATTGGTCATAAACATGTGGTCATTGTCTGGCATATTATCTTCAGGATTTAAGCCTTCATCCTGCGTGAAAGATAATTGATTTTATGCCATTTAAATATATTTTCCATTGCTTCACAATACTTTAGCACTGCACATTACTCATCATATGTCCTAGGCTGGTCAACTTTGACCTAGTTTAAATTAAGATAACTGTCTGTACACCCATTGATCATGCTCTGGTATCATTTTCTCTGTTCTTTTCAACAATGCATCATACATTGGGTGGTGACTGTATGGGAGGGAAGAATTGGATGGGTCTGCTTCCCAAACATAAGAGCTGATGTTGAAGGGAAACCATTGCCTAGAGGTTTAATGTAGATTTAACATAGCTATATGAAAATTTTGGCAAATTGGTTCATATTTAACATCAATGGATTTTACTGTATGGACAGTCCGTTCTGTGAGAATATTCGACTGAATATAGTATGGAGAGAGAATAAGATGTTAAACACCCAATTCCCTGCCCATGTCTTGGAAGGGTACAAAAGTGTGAGCCATTGTCAGATGTGATTTCTTGAGGTACATTGAAAATACTGAATATGCAAATCAGTGTGTGGGTAACTTTGCACTACAGCTCAGAAGAAATCCTTTGAGTAAAATATTGCATTTTGGAGAATGCTAGTTCATCTCTGAATAACCAAAAAGAATGTGCATGCTTGGGAGTCTGTTGAATGGGATTAGGCTCCTATTGTTGGTGATCTTCTTGTGCTGTTGCAGCAAGTCATCATCTGATGGAGTTTGTTGAATCTGCTCAGCTCAGCTGTGACCAAAATGGATGAAAATTGATGTGAAGACTATCATCCAGCTCAGATTTAATAATGTGCAACTTGTCAGTGGAAAATAATTTCTTTGTTCAGCTCAGTGTGTCAGGAATAGTCATCTACGAGCTTGCTTTGTTCCATACTTCTAATTTGGACCCTAGGAATTTCACAAGTAAAATTGTAGCCATAGAAGTGTAAATCAATCAAGTGCTTGCCGAATAAATATGCATGAAACTGTTCTATCTCAAAAACTAGTGAAAGTGTTCATCTTTCAATGGTGTCACAAGGATCTTGTCATCTTATAATAGACATACTCTGAGACATTTCGAAGATTACATCTATTTTTAACATGGTAAGCTTGGATTGATCTTAATAATGAAGAACATACTTACTTGACAATAGTATATTTTTGAGAGTTTGAAACATGTTTGAAGCAATTTTGCAGAGCAAGTCTCAACAATGAGATACAACGGTTTCTCATGACTATTATCAGTATAACACAAACTCAAGCCTGTGTATACTGCTAGATTGCAATTTCAAGTTGCTTTTCCTGAAATCTCCAAACTCTTGTAAGGACTTCTCTAGTCATCCTCAGAAACACCAAACAATTTTATTCTTCTTAATCCTTCAGTCCCTAAAATGAGAAGTGGGTTGGCTTTTCAACTTTTTTTGTCATCGCTGTCACTAAAAAAGTAGTGTTAGACAAATTAATGAGACTAAAGGCAGATAAGTACTGATAGCTCTGATAGCATTCTAGGATCCTAAAAGAATTAGCTCCAGAGATTGTGGATGCATTGAAAGTAATTTTCAAAACATCTTTGGACTCTGTGGAAGACCAGATAATTAGAAAACAGCCAACATAACTCCCTATTATCACCATTTAAAAAGGGAGGGAAGTAAAAGATGGATAACTATAGAGCAATTCGCCTAATATCTGTTGTTGGAATCAATTATTAAGGAAATGAAACAGCACATTTGGAAAATCATAATCTAATCAAACAGAGTCATTATGGGTTCATGAAAGGAAAATCATGTCTGTCTAATTTACTTGGATTTTTTGGGGCAGTCTCAACTAGAGTGAATAGAGGGGAACCAGTAGATATGTTGCACTTAGAATGCCAGGAGGCATGATGGATAAAGAATTGAGGCACCTTTCAAGATAAGTATTGGAGGGTATATGTTAGCATGTATAGAATTGGCTAATGGACAGGAAGCAGCAACTGGGGATAAGGGGTGCCTTTTCAGGTTGGGAGCCTGTAACCAATGGGGTTCCACATGGATCCATGTTGGGAACACAACTGTTTACAATATACATTAATAACTTGGAGGAAGGAAGTGAATGTACGGTAGCCAGATTTGCAGAGGACACAAAAATAGGTGGAAAGACAACTTGCAAGAGGGATATTAACAGTTTTTAGGGGGATTAAATAGGTTAAATAAGTGAGCAAAATGTTGGCAAGTAGAATATAATGTGGGAAAATGTGAAGTAGTACATTTTGGAGGGGAGAACAAAAGAACACTATTATTTAAACATAGAGAAACTGCAGAAAGCTGCAACACAAAGAGATTCGGGGGAACTTGTGCATAAAACATAGAAAGCTAGCCCACAGGTGCAGCAGGTCATCAGGAAGATTAGTGGAATGTTGGCCCTTATTTCAAGGGGTTTGAAGTATAAGAGTAGGGAAGTCTTGCAGCAACTGTACTACTCCACATCTGGAATATAGTGAACAATTTTGATCCTCTTATTAGCAGCAGCTCAAAGAAGATTTGTGAGAATAACTACTAGTATCGAGAGATTGTCTCATGAGCAAAGATTGAACAAGTTTGGACTCTACTCACTGGAGCTTGACAGGGTAAGTGTTTCTCCTCATGGAAGAGTCTACGATGAGACTGCATTTTATCAGGATAAAGGGGTACCAATTCAAAAAAGAGATGAGGAGCAATTTCTTCTCTCAGAATATTGTGAGCCTTTGGAACTCCTTGCTGCAGAGAGCTTTGATGACAAAGTTATCATGTATATCTAAAGGTGAGATAGATAGATTCTTGATCATTAGAGAATCATGGGTTATGGAGAAAATGAGGGAAAGTAGATGTGATGAATGTTGGATCCCTATAATGCGATTGAATGTGCCAAATAGCCTACTCCTGTTCCTATTTCTTATGATCTTAGGTTCTTATAGCATTGATGCTCTCTTAAACCAAATTTCCAGGCAACACTTATTGTCTAAACTTCCTTCTCAAGGATAATCATTTGCTGGAGTTTGCAGAGCTGTCAGAACTATTGGATTCATACCCTAATATATCATTGCTCTGAGGGGTGAAAGTTAAAGGTAAAGTAGAGAGAATTTTCCATTATAGCTTGCTGAGTAAAAGTGGCAGGCTTTCATGTGACTGTATAGTGTCTAACCATAAAACATCTCACAGCATAATTGATTATTCTATTGATTCAGTGTTAGCTTTTACCACACAAAAAGAGAAAATGGCTCATAGTTAGCAATGTCCACAATCAATATTTCTTAATTGAGTCATTGTATCTTGTTAATTTATCAGTGAGCAAACTCGCTATAATCATCTGCTTATTAGACCACATTTGTGATCAGCAATCAGTGTTGAACTGGGAAAATTGTGCAATTCTATTGTTTAAGTACAGACTTTTAGGTCTAGCTTCTGAACCCTAATAAACTGCATCACTTGATTTTTCACATGGGTATTATAGTGAAATGTGACTTATTAATGGTTGTTAGAATTGTTGTGAAAATGGACTATAAATATTCAACTTTCATCATTTGACTTTGGTAACAGAAGTTTCCAAATTGTTTTGAACAGGACACAACTGACGTAAAGTAGCTGCTGTGATCAGCTGACAAATCCAAACAACTCAATATACCAAACTGGCTGCTTTAGAATTTCCATTTTAATCAAAAGGTACTGAAACTCAGTTACGCATCAGTTACGCATATATTGTTTCATTTAACTTTTAAGATAACTTCACATATTGAGGGGTACAAAAGTTACCCGTGGAGTATTCAGAATTCAGTTCAATAAAGACAATGGAGCTAGATTTAGATTACGCAAACAAACCATATTTCAGCAGCTTGCTTTGAGAAACAAAGGTGAGAGAAAACAACATGGACTGACAACAGCAAGGATAAATAAAGCTCTTTTTTTCCCTCTCTCAATCTCTCTCTCTATTTCAAAAATCAACACCAGTACAAAAAAAAGCATCTTGGAAAAAAACACTGATTTACTGAAAAAAATCAGAGTTTTCTGCAAACTCTACAACCCCTGAGGAACCTGAACAACAGCTAAACTGTTGGAACCTGTTCCACTTTCACAATTCAAACTCTAAACTGCAACTACCTGTACTTTCTTGTCTGTATAGACATTCTCCACACCTCTCACCTTTTTGAACTTACTACTGGCATTATGTGTATGTGTTAGACATCACTTTTTTTGTGTGTTTCTTCATTTTAATAGATAATAAACCTCTACTCTCTTTCACTCAAGATAATCTTGGAATTGGCTCTCCCTTATTTTGATCTAGTTAACTAGGTTTATTTGAAGTGTGACAGGTGCATACTACATATATGTATATATTATATGCACACACATACACATATACTTGCACATGTATATATATTTATTGCAACCAACTACAGAGCATTAAAACATGTGGAATTGAACATCCCTCCTTGCCTAATCATAACTATGACTGATGTATAATGCACTAGTATTCTAATTTCGTTTTGTTAAACCAATGCAGTTCTCACCTTGTGCTTTATCTGATAAATTAGGCTGCAGAATCAAATGGTTACAAAGTTGATACAATGAAGGCATAAAGTGAAATAGCAAATTTAATTTTCCTGAGGACATTTTAGAATGGAATAAAATTCCATGTATAAATGATCTCACTGATCTTTTTATCCTGCTTACTATTAGCCTGAACTCCTGTTTATACATGTTAGTTTTGTTAAACTTAGTTATATAGGAATCCATCTCTTTCGATTTCAGATGAATTAATATACAGGTATTCTGTTCTGATTTTAATGTTAATTCATAGTACGTAATTTGTGGTTTTCATGGACAAATAGACAGAATCATGGAATATGATCCCCAAAACACAGTTTGAAATTCCAGATAAGACTTTAATCCATGCAATAAAAATGGAATTTCACTCATTTAGTCACCTTAAACCAATGGGCTTACTTCTAAATGGAAGGAATTATATTATGCTATGCCCAAAACGCCAATAAAAACCTTAAAATGCCATGCAATAAAAATAGAATTGCACTGATCCAGGCATCATTAAACAGAGGCAATATTCATGATACAAAGGCTATGTTGATGAAACAGTTTCATAATAATGAGTCTACATTGCAATAAAGAAGGGTATTGAATAGCAATGAGGATTTCTGTAGAGTCCCCACTCAAGAATAATGAAAACTTATATTTATATAGCACCCACAAAATAAATGTTCGGAGATCCTTTAACAGAGAGCAAATGCCAACAAGGAAGAATTAGGGCAGCACTCCAAAGAAGTAGAGCGATAACTGTTGAATTTTGTGCTGGGAAGAAGTGGAACCAGGTGGAGAAAATTAGGAAGCGAATTCTAGGTTGTACTGTTATGATGGCTGAGGACCAATAATAAAGTAGACAGAAGGGAGACATGATGAACCCAAAAACAAACAGTGCAGACATGACATTGAGGTTAGGCAGATGAATGGAGTAGCCATTGTGTAAGATGTTGGCATTAAACTGCTATTGTGACATTCTAATCCTGCATGATAGTTATCTTTGGGGGAAAGAAAGATCACTACAGCAGTTATAATGTATGCAGCATCCAGTAACTACTGATATTTTAGCCTCTGAAGTACGCCATGAAACCTTCCAAGTCACAATTCAATTTACTGTGTAAGCTTTAGAAAATAGGACCAGAGGAAGGTAGAGTGGTCGACATGGAGCTATAGGCGAACAGCAAACTAATACATAATGTAAATATATATTCAGAAGTGGGATGTAATGTACTTGTGATTTATAGGAAAATTAACAGAAATAATGCATCTCTTATGCTGTAATAGCATACTGGTATCATGGGCATTTCTGCTGATTATATTGTAACTTCCGAGCTTCAATAAGAACAAACCTAGTGTTACCGGACAAAGGAAACGTACAATCTGTGTCACTTATTTGTCAGCAGTTTTATGAATAACAGCAAATCACTAAACTATATGATAAAGAACATAGCTAGTGAGTATCCTCAGTTTTTTCTAAATGTATTCATTAACAGACAATTTCTGATTCATAAGACATTTCTTGGTGTGTCTAACAGAACTGTGGAACTGGTCACATCAATGTAGGCACAATTTCAGGTCATCTCATCAACCAGGAAGCAAAAATACAGAGAATACAATCAAAAGAGCCACAATGAAATGTTTCACATTAGAATCACTCATTTTTGCCTTGAAAAGTTGAGGTTTATTTTTGTAAGACTCGCTATTAATCCGCAAAAGCCAAACATTTGTATCTCAGCTTGTTACTGTCCATTAAGTGAATGGTTGTATTGATTCAGATGTTAATGCATAACTTCAGTGATGACAGATTGAGTGGGCCAGTGGTGAGTGATATAGGTGCAGCACAAGGATCGGATCATGTGCCTGAAATCTGTTGTCTGTGTTATTTTGTTAATTATGGGTATAACTTTCCCTTCCCTGCTGTGCTGTGGTCTTGCCAATACCAAGAAAGGTGGGACAGTACGGTGAGAGTGAAAACTTAGATTCTCAATGCTGAGGAAGGTTTTTCAGATTTCCCCTTCAAAACTTGACAGGCAACCTCAGAATCTCACTTTTGTATGGCCATTACCTTATTTCCATGAACTTACATCTCATCAAAATTCCATTGCACCTTTCTTAGATGCCATCTTCAATTCTTTTCTTGTTCCCCAAGAAATTAGGTGGTTAAAAAATAGCCAAAATGTTAATGTGTGGGTACCTAGAGGCTGCAACTTAACTGAACTTTTCCCATTGTGCAAATATTTCTTCAGAATAACAACTGTATTTGTACATGGTCCATGGCCAACATCTTCCTCAATATTTACTCCAACTTGGCATCAGCAAAGCACAATCTTCACAACATCATTAAACCTGGATCACTTCAGCCTTACAACACTTTAATTTGGAATTCAGGGATATTTATGACT
Source organism: Chiloscyllium punctatum (assembly GCF_047496795.1). Classification (NCBI taxonomy): domain Eukaryota; kingdom Metazoa; phylum Chordata; class Chondrichthyes; order Orectolobiformes; family Hemiscylliidae; genus Chiloscyllium; species Chiloscyllium punctatum. Next base: position 31,992,782 of record NC_092765.1, read on the forward strand.
TGCATGCCTCTCCTGTTCACTTTACATACCCACACTTCATATATCTGTTCGGGACCCATAGAGTCATAAAGATGTATAGCACAGAAACAGGCCTTTTGGTTCAACTCATCCATGCCAACCAGATATCCTAAACTAATCTAGATCCATCTGTCAGCATTTAGTCCATATCTCTCTAAACCCCTCCTGTTCATATACAAATCCAGATGCCTTTTAAATGTTACCAGCCTCCACCACTTCCTCTGGCAGCTCGTTCCATACCCATACCACCCTCTGCGTGAAAAAGTTGCCACTTAGGTTTAAGGTGAGAGGAGAAAGATATAAAAGGGGCCTATGTTCTGTAGCTTTGAACTCACCAACCCTGGGGAATGACCTTGTCTATTGACCCTATCCATGCCCCTCATGATTTTATAAATCTCCATAAGGTCACCCTTCAGCCTCCGATGCTCCAGGAAAAGTAGCCCCAGTCTGTTCAGTCTCTCCCTATAGCTCAAACCCTCCAATCTTGTAAATCTTTTCTGAACCCTTTCAAGTTTCACAACATCCTTTCTATAGCAGGGAGACCAGAACTGAATGCAGTATTCCAAAAGTGGCCTAACCAATGTCCTGTACAGCTACAACATGACCTCCCAACTCCTGTACTCAATGCTCTGACCCATAAAGGAAAGCATACTAAACGCCTTCTTCACTACTCTATCTACCTGCAAAACCACTTTCAAGGAACTATGAACCTGAACTCCAAGGTCTCTTTGTTCAGTAATACTCCCTAGGACCTTACCATTAAGTGTAGAAGTCCTGCTCTGATTTGTCTTATGGTTCATCGTATGGGTTTTAGTTTGCTTTCTTAGCAGTCACTTGGTTTTTGCCTATTTGGAGGCTGCCAGCTTCTGTATGCTTCACATTACACAGAGTCATTAATACTGAAAGCGTGGTGGCAGTAATAGTTGGCACTTAGAGATAATGGGATGGGAATTCATATCAAGTAGAAGGGAACTGGAAGTTCTATAAGGCAGACTGTCACAACTCACAGCAACTCTGGTGTCAACATGAATCATCAAGTGAATGGGAAATTCCAGAGTTATTGGCTCAGGGGATAATGTGGGATCATCAATAGTTACATAAAGGAGCTTAACAGTTACAGAGAGGAGCTGAAAGAACATGGTGACAGGAACACAAAATGGAACTGAAAGGATGAGGAAGATTCATGTGCCACAGGCAGAGTCACACACTAAATTAAACGTGGAATCTTACTATAGCAGATCTGTAAGCTTTTATTCTTTCTTTCCCCGGGTTTGTGGATATCAATAACCCAAGACAGTTCCAATAAAAGAATATAGCCAATGTTCTTTATTAAGTCAAAGTACACTGCAAAGAAACTGCAAAAGAAACTTGTATCTGGACTTGGCTGAAGGTCAGCTAAGAATAGGTGATCACCTTACTCCATCTCAGCTTTTCATCATCAATCAATCAAACTATTTCCCAAACTAGTTTTTTTTTACTATGAGGTAAGCTGCTTTATATACTTTCTATATAAAGAAGCTGTATATTCAAATCTTGACACTATCCAGTCTCCAGCAAATGATCAGTTTGACAACCGGTGAACATCACAAATATGCCATGTTCACCTCCTTGGTTTGTTCAATTAACTCATTAAGAATAATTTGTTGTCTCCTTGGAAAGATGCTTGTCTTTCACTTTTCATTAACTTTGATGTAAAACTTCTGCTTGCGCCTGTTCGCCACTTACGTATCACCCAGTCAACTGTATGACATCGACACAGAATGACAATCGCAAATTCAGTTCATAAATAGTCAACATTATCATATCTGATTCACAGTGTCTGTTTTAAACAAAACATCAGCTGTTCCACAGTTATTGAGTCAGCTCAGTCCATTATTGCTGAATTCAATGCTTATATAGACAACAGGCATGTTCCTTCCACCTACACAAACACTTTAATCATCAGGTCATCACCAAGTTTCATACTTTTTCTTCTTCTCAATTCATTATAATTTCAGTTTAGTTTGACTACCTCAGCAAATTTTAGGTATCTCAGTAGCTCTTTTGGAAACTGGTACAGATATAATGGGTTGAGTAGATGCCTTCTGTACTGTAAAATTCTATAATTCTTAAATGGTTGACTCCACATGCAAAATGCCTAGAGGCTTTTGGAACTGGAGGCACTATTTGGCCTATTGCAGTAGTCATGCCTCCACTGATTCAGTAATGCCACCCCCCCACCCCCGACCATTTGGTTTCAATCTACACTTCATTAGCATTGTTCAAGGATGCAGATTAAAAGTTATGGACTCGAGTAATCGTGACCGTACATCACGTAGACAAATGGCCTCCTTACCATGCCAGTAAAGCAACTGGAACAAGGAAATGGCTTTTCAAAGTAGAACCTAAAGTTTCGAATTCACAAACTCATTCCATAGAGATCACCAGAAGGCAAGGCTTCACAGTTACCACATTCACACACTAAACTAAGTATGCAAAGACATAGTCTGTCATTTGGAAGGCAGGCATGATGGTTGGAGAGTGTGGTGGTTGCTATTATGATGCACTCCTATCAAAATTCAGCACAGCACAACAGAACTCATTAGAGTGCTTGGTCATTGAGGTCTCTTCACACATGAGCAATTGTGAGCTTCTCTGGCCAAATTCAGCACCTTCTCACTATGCTGCGAGAGGTTCCATGTCTGCTATCAGTGAACAAAAGAGCAGTTGGTTGTAATGCATGAAAAGGAGAGGTGAGAGCCCTTCAGTGGACATGATACATATATTAGTCAGAGTTGGAGCCCATGAGATATGTGCACAATGGTAGAGTTGGATTGAATTCTGGCACTGTAAGTTTAAGGTAGCGGAGAAAACATCTTGGCACTACACCTATGCGGTATAGAAGAATATTGAGCTCCCTCCTGTCCTGTTGGACGTCTATTTCATTGGGCACATCACTGACCCAGGCCTAAACCTTGGCTCCAGAATGGCTTGGTCTGGTGGCATAGCCTCTTGTGATGGTCAGCAGAAAATACAACCAACCCTCCTCCCCACCATCCCTTCCACCAACATCTCCAGATCCCTGTCTACAAACTTTGGGAGGAGTTATCCTTTCCAGGGTCATTCCTGGGTTGCAGCATTTAAAGTGGTGTACTCCTGAGCTTTAAATATTGTGCCAGAGGCACAGATGCCCAATGGCCTCGTACAGTGGTGAACAATTCTTCCTGTCCAGGAGCACGGTTCCCAAAGCAAAGTATTCAAGACTTCAATTGCACAACTACAGGAACACGGTGAAGATTCGAAGATTGCATGAGAAAAGTCCCTTTGGGTCATGGTAGATCAGATGTCACGAATTTCACTCAACAAAACACTTAAACTAAAAATAAGAAAATTCTGTCCTATTTTTTACAATCTCTACGATGTTTTGACTAACTTTTGCTTACTTTACTTGTAGCAATAACAGAAAGCATTTGAGACATGCAATGGTTCTGAAGGGTGCTATAAATGCATTTGGCGCATTTATTTTCATCATTCAGAGCTTTGAGTACAGGAGTTGGGATGTCATGTTTGGCCAAACAGTACATTGGATAAGGCCACTTTTAGAATACTGTGTACAATCCTGGTCTCCCTTTGTAGGAAGGATATTGTTAAACTTGAAAGGGTGCAGAAAAGATTTACAAGGATGTTGTTGGGACTAGAAGGTTTGAGTTATAAAGAGAGGCTGAGACTTTTTCCCTGGAATGTCGGAAGCTGAGGCATGACCTCATCAAGGGGTTTATAAAATCATTAGGGGAATAGGTAAGGTGAATAGTCAAGGTCTTTCCCTCAAAAGGGGCAACTTGGTGAGTGTATGGAATGAGCTGTCAGAGGAAATAGTAGAGGCGGACACAATTATAACATTTAAAAGATATTTGAACATAAATATGAAAAGTTTAGAAGGATATGGGCCAAATGCAGGCAAATGGGATGAGTTACATTTGGGATACCTGGTCAACATGGATGAATCGAACTGAAGGGTCTGTTTCTGTGGTGGATAACTCTATGACTCTATAGGTCTTTGTTTTCTTAATTTACCATGTCACAGACGGAAGTCATGATTTTTTTTACTACCTATGATCAGTATATTTATATATAAGAGGTGTTTGTGTTCTTACCTGAAGTGTAAGTGTCCCAATTAAATCATTCTAACAGAAACCATTTTTGTGAATTCTATGATAAAGAATGGGTATTTATTATCATCCAGGTAAAGGACCCACTCTGTACTACATCCTCAGGAGAATTCATACTCTCAACACAGTATTTCAATTCTATCTCAAACATCAAAAACTGTAAGTACAACAAACTTTTATCCACCCACCTCCATAACCAGCGCTCCTCAAACATTCCAGAAGGTTCCCCTGGCCTCGGAACCTATTCCACCATTAGCCATGCGGCTGATGCAGCTACCACCCCCACGCTGATTGATGATGTCACTTCCACCCCCATCATGGCCACTCCCACAACCACTTCCACCCCTCACAATTCCTCATGCATCACACATGACATCACTTCTGCCCTTCACATCATCACTGATGCCACATGCTCAGTGACTTCCGCCACCCCTACTGTCATGGTCATCACCATTTCCGCCCCCACCAGCGCCACTCACCTGCATTCTGCTGACATGCTCCCCACGGACCCCACTGTCCCTATCCCCACCCCCCAGAACCCCAAGGGGAACACTACCCCTGCTCATGACTCCACTCCCATTTCCCCCCACCATCACACCCACTCCAGTTACAGGTTCTGCCCCGACTCCCAGCTCTACACCCACACCAGATCCTAGCTCCCAGCCCTGCCGAGTTTTCACCATCCCCCCAGACCTCCCCCTCACTGAGGACGAACGATCAGTCCTCAGCAAAGGACTCACCTGCATCCCCCTCCGTCCACGCATCAATGAATTTAATACACGCCGTAACGTCAAACAATTCTTCCGTTGCTTCCGCCTCCGAGCTTACTTTCACAATCAGGATTCCCGTCCACCTTCTGAGGACCCCTTCGCCCACCTCCAACACACTGCATCCACCTGGACACCCCGCGCTGGCCTATTACCTGCCCTCGACCTCTTCATTTCCAACTGCCACCAGGAAATTAACCGCCTCAACTTGTCTACCTCCCTCCCCCTCTCCAACCTCTCACCCTCACAATGCGCAGCCCTCCAATCCCTCTGCTCCAATCCCAACCTCACCATCAAGCCAGCGGATAAAGGGGGCGCAGTGGTAGTCTGGCGCACTGACCTCTACACCGCTGAAGCCAAACATCAACTTGAGGACACCTCTTCCTACTGCCCCCTCGACCATGACCCAACCCCCCATCACCAAACCATCATCTCCCAGACCATATAGAACCTCATCACCTCAGGAGATCTCCCACCCACAGCTTCCAACCTCATAGTCCGGGAACCTCGCACTGCCCGGTTCTACCTCCTTCCCAGGATCCACAAGCCTGACCACCCTGGCCAACCCATTGTCTCAGCATGCTCCTGCCCCACTGAACTCATCTCTACCTACCTCGACACTGTCCCATCCCCCCTAGTTCAGGAACTCCCCACATATGTTCAAGACACCACCCACGCCCTCCATCTCCTCCAATATTTCCGTTTCTCTGGCCGCCAACACCTCATCTTCACCATGGATATCCAATCCCTCTACACCTCCATCCGCCATGACCAGGGCCTCCAATCCCTCCGTTTTTTCCTCTCCAGACGTCCCCAACAGTACCCTTCCACCGACACTCTCATTCGTTTGGCCGAACTGGTCCTCACCCTTAACAATTTCTCCTTTGAATCCTTCCACTTCCTCCAGAACAAAGGGGTAGCCATGGGTACACATATGGGCCCCAGCTATGCCTGTCTCTTTGTTGGCTACGTAGAGCAGTTGATCTTCCATAATTACACCGGCACCACTCCCCACCTCTTCCTCCGCTACATTGATGACTGCATTGGCGCCACCTCATGCTCCCACGAGGAGGTTGAGCAATTCATCAACTTCACCAACACATTCCACCCTGACCTTAAATTTACCTGGACCATCTCTGACACCTCCCTCCCCTTCCTGGACATCTCCATCTCCATTAATGACGACCGACTTGACACTGACATTTTTTACAAACCCACCGACTCCCACAGCTACCTGGATTACACCTCTTCCCACCCTACCTCTTGCAAAAATGCCATCCCGTATTCCCAATTCCTCCACCTCTGCCGGATCTGCTCCCAGGAGGACCAGTTCCACCACAGAACACACCAGATGGCCTCCTTCTATAGAGACCGCAATTTCCCTTCCCACGTGGTTAAAGAAGCCCTCCAATGCATCTCGTCCACATCCCGCACCTCCGCCCTCAGATCCCACCCCTCCTTCCGTAACAAGGACAGAACGCCCCTGGTGCTCACCTTCCACCCTACCAACCTTCGCTTAAACCAAATCATCCGCCGACATTTCCGCCACCTCCAAACAGACCCCACCACCAGGGATATATTTCCCTCCCCACCCCTTTCAGCCTTCCGCAAAGACCGTTCCCTCCGTGACTACCTGGTCAGGTCTACGCCCACCTACAACCCACCCTCCAATCCTGGCACTTTCCCCTGCCACAGCAGGAACTGTAAAACCTGCGCCCACACCTCCTCCCTCACTTCTATCCAAGGCCCTAAAGGAGCCTTCCACATCCATCAAAATTTTACTTGCACACCCACTAATATCATTTATTGTATCTGTTGCTCCCGATGTGGTCTCCTCTACATTGGGGAGACTGGGCACCTCCGAGCAGAGCGCTTTCGGGAACATTTCCGGGACACCCGCACCAATCAACCACACCGCCCCTTGGCCCAACATTTCAACTCCCCCTCCCACTCTGCTGAGGACATGGAGGTCCTGGGCCTACTTCACCACCGTTCCCTCACCACCAGACGCCTGGAGGAAGAACGCCTCATCTTCCGCCTCGGAACACTCCAACCCCAGGGCATCAATGTGGACTTCAACAGTTTCCTCATTTCCCCTTCTCCCACCTCACCCTAGATCTAAACTTCCAGCTCAGCACTGTCCCCATGACTTGTCCGGACTTGTCCTACCTGCCTATCTCCTTTTCCACCTATCCACTCCACCCTCTCCTCCCTGACCTATCATCTTCATCCCCTCCCCCACTCACCCATTGTACTCTATGCTACTTTCTCCCTACCCCCACCCTCTTCTAGCTTATCTCTCCACACTTCAGGCTCACTGCCTTTATTCCTGATGAAGGGCTTTTGCCCGAAACGTCAATTTCAAAGCTACTTGAATGCTGCCTGAACTGCTGTGCTCTTCCAGCACCACTAATCCAGAATATTTATTATCATCCACTTACTCCAGATTTAACACAGTGTTTCATTTACTGGTCTCAAACACACTCTCATTAGTTCAAATATCAGCAAAGATAATAATATTGTTTTGACACTTAATTAACTCAGTGTCTTCATGGAAGGCCTGTAGATTCTGAGATGAATGTGACACTTTAAAATTTGAATAAAGTAAACAATTGTCAGTGAGGCGTGAGATTTATTTGCAGTCAACATTCCAGGAATTTGATTCTTAGGAGAACTCAAAATTGGACAAAGTTTGTGAAACTATTCTTCCCTATGTTAGAATCTAGAAGAGCAGGTTCTTGTTGGTTTAAAAGCAGACAATAAATGGTTCCCCAATCATATAATCTTCATGAGTACAAAGGTCTTTCTTTCCAATTTAAAGCATGGTGCGTATCAAAGATTCACGGAATTCTTACAGCATGGGGTGGCGGGCGGGGGGTGGGGGCGGGGATGCATTCAGCACATCATATCTACATGAACAGCTCAAATAGTGACATTCTTCTACCTTCTCCCTGTACCTATTTCATTTTCAGATAGCTTAATTCCTCTCTGGCTGCATCAATTTACCCTACCTCCATCACATTCTCAGGTAATCATTAGAGACATTAATCATTCTTTGCATAAATTCTCTTCGATTGACTTTATTTCTGTTGCCAATTTCTTTTGCCCTCTTTCCTAATTCTTTCACAAGTGGGAGCTATTTCTTCCTTCTGCTCTGTCCATACATAGCAACATAGAAAATAAGAACAGGAGTGGGCCATTCAGTCCCTCAAGCCTACTCTGCTTTTTAATACGATCATGACTGATTGTCCAACTCAGTACTATGTTCCTGCTTTCACCCTGTACTCGCTGATTCCTTTAGCCTGAAGAACTATATTGCATAGATTCATAGAGTCACAGAGATGTACAGCACAGAAACAAACCCTTTGGTCCAACCCGTCCATGCCAACCAGATATCCCAACCCAATCTAGTCCCACTTGCCAGCACCCAGCCCATATCCCTCCAAACCCTTCCTATTCATATACCCATCCAGATGCCTTTTAAATGCTGCAATTGTACTAGCATCCACCACTTCCTCTTCCATACATGTACCACCTTCTGTGTGAAAAAGTTGCCCCTTACGTCTCTTTTATATCTTTCCCCTCTCACCCTAAACCTATGCTTTCTAGTTCTGAACTCCCCCAACTCAGAGAAAATACTTCGTCTGTTTATCCTATCTATGCCCCTCATGATTTTATAAACCTCTATTGGGTCACTCCTCAGCCTCTGATGCTCCAGGGAAAACAGCCCCAGACTATTCAACATCTCCCTATAGCTCCAATCCTCCAACCCTAGCAACATCCTTGTAAATCTTTCCTGAACCCTTTCACATTTCACAACATCCTTCCAATAGGATGGAGACCAGAATTGCATGCAATATTCCAAAAGTGGCATAAGTAATGTCCTGTACAGCTGCAACATGATCTCCCAACTCCTGTACTCAATACTCTGACCAATAAAGGAAAGCATACCAAACGCCTTCTTCACTATCCTATCTACCTGCAACTCCACTTTCAAGGAGCCATCAACCTGCACTCCAAGGTCTCTTTGTTCAGCATCACTCCCTAGGAATTTATCATTAAATGCACATGTCCTGCTAAGATTTGCTTTCCTATTATGCAGCACCTCACATTTACCTAAACTAATCTCCATCTGCCATTCCTCAGCTGATTGGCCCATCTGATCAAGATCCTGTTGTAATCTGAGGTAACCTTCTTTGCTGTCCACTACACTTCCAATTTTGGTCATCTGCAAAATTATTAACTTTACCTCTCATGCTCACATCCAAATCATTTATATAAATGACAAAAAGTAGTGGATCTTTGTGGCACAACACTGGTCACAGGCATCCAGTCTGAAAAACAACCCTCCACCACCACCTTCGAGCCAGTTATGTACCAAATGGCGTGCTCTCCCTGTATTCCATGAGATCTAATCTTGCTAACCAGTCTCCCATGGAGAAACTTGTCAAACATCTTGTTGAAGTCTATATAGATCATGTCTACCACTCTGCATTCATCAGTCATCTTTGTTACTTCTTCAAAAAACTCAATCAAGTTTGTGAGATATGATTTCCCATGTATAAAGCAATGTTGACTATCTCTAATTAGTCCTTGCCTTTCCAAATACATGTACATCTTGTCCCTCAGGATTCCCTCCAACAACTTGCCCACCACCAACGCCAGACTCACCAGCCTCCAGTTCCCTGGATTGTCCTTACCACCTTTCTTAAACAGTGGTACCACGTTTGCCAACCTCCTGTCTTCTGGCACTTCACCTGTGACTATCGATGATACAAATATCTCAGCAAGAGGCCTAACAATCACTTCGCTAGCTTTCAACAGAGTTTGAGGGTACACCTGATCAGGTCCTGGGGATTTATCCACTTTTATGCATTTCAAGACATCCAGCACTTCCTCCTCTGTAATATGGACATTTTTCAAGATGTCACTATCTATTTCCCTACATTCTATATCTTCCATGTTCCTCTCCACAGTAAAAACTCATGCAAAATACTCATTTAGTATCTCCCCCATCTCCTGCAGGTCCACACAAAGGCTGCCTTGCTGATCTTTGAGGGGCCCTATTCTCTCCCTAGTTACCCTTTTGACCTTAATGTATTTGTAAAAACCTTTGGATTCTTCTTAACCCTATTTGCCAAAGCTATCTTATGTCCCCTTTTTGCCCTTCTTATTTCCCTTTTAAGTATACTCCTACTACCTTTATACTCTTCTAAGTATTCACTCGATCTATCCTGTCTATACCTGACATATGCTTCTTTCTTTTTCTTAATCAAAACCTCAATTTCTTTAGTCATCCAGCATTCCCTATACCTACCAGCCTTTCCTTTTACCCCAACAGGAATATACTGTCTCTGAACTTCAAAAGGACTTATGCCCGAAATGTTGATTCTCCTGCTCCTCGGATGCTGCCTGACTGGCTGCGCTTTTCCAGCACCACATTCTCGACTCTGATCTCCAGCATCTGCAGTCCTCAAATTTCTCTGCTCATTCTATGTTTTGTTTGACATTTTGAGATTCACCAGTCCACTTTGGATGAGGGAAACCATTAAAATACAATGGAGCATAGGATCTCTTCATATCCATCTCACACATATTGCTTTTAATGTTACCCTTTGTCCAGGGTGAAACAGAAACACATTTGTCTGAAATTCTATACAGAGGAACCTCAATTATCCACCATTCAATTATCCAAATATCAGATTATTTGGCTAGTTCGCAATGTCCTGATGCTTGGCTAAACAAAGTTATCCGGCATTCAATTATCTGGAATTCAATTAATAGACCGAAATACCCCCCCCACCTGTGTCCTTCAGATAATCAAGGTTCCCCTGTAATTCATTTGTTGATGATCCATCCACAACAAAAAGATGGGACATTCAAAAACTCTGGACTGCCATATGTTCAAAATGCCACATGATTTGCAGTAGCCATTTCATTACCAAAAAGTGTGGCGCTGGAAAAACACAGCAGGTCAGGCACCATCCAAGGAGCAGGAGAATTAACTTTTCGGGCATAAGCCTTTCATCAGGAATGTGGTGGGGGAAGAGGACTGGAAAATAAATAGAGTGGGGGAGGTGGAGCTAGGAGAAGGTAGTTGAGAAGGCAATAGGTAGATGCAAGGTGGGGTGATAAGTCAGAGGGGATTGTGGAGCAGATTGATGGGAAGGAAGATGGACAGGTAGGACTGTTCAACAGGGCAGTGGTGAGTTGAAGGATTGGATCTGGGATGAGGTGGGACGAGGGGATATTTGATAAATTGGTGAGGTCAATGTTGATTTTGTGTGGCTGGAGGGTCCCAAGGCGGAAAATGAGGCATTCTTCCTCCTGGCCTCGGGTGGCTTGGTTTTGGTGGTGGAGGAGAACCAGGACTTGCATGTCCTTGGTGGAGTGGGAGAGGGAGTTGAAGTGGTTGGCCGCAGGGCGGTGGGATTGTTTGGTGTCCCAGAGATGTTCTCTGAAACATTCCGTGAGCTGGTGTCCTGTCTTCCCAATGTAAAGGAGACCACATCGAGAGCAATGGACACAGTAGATGAGGTGTTTGGATGTACAGAAAAATCTCTGCTGGATTTGGAAAGATCTTTTGGGGCCTTGGATGGAGGTGAAGGGGGAAATGTGGGAGTAGATTTTATACATCTTACAGTGGCAAGGGAAGGTGCCGGGAGTGGAAGTGGGTTGGCAGGGGCGTGGACTTAATGAGTGAGTCATGGATGGAATGGTCTCTGTGGAATGCTGATTGGTGGGGAGGGAAATATATCTCTGGTGTTAGGGTTTAATTGTCCATCCTCCTTCCCAACTATCCGCTCCACTCTCCCCTCCGACCTATCACCAACTCCACACCTACCCCACCTGCATCTACCTAACGCCTTCCCATCTACCTTCCCTGAGCCCCACCCCCACCCTCTACTTATCTCCCAGCTCCCTTCCCCCCCCACCACATTCCTGATGAAGGGCTTATGCCCGAAACATCAGCTCTCCTGCTCCTTGGATGCTGCTATATCTGCTATACTTTGCCAGCACCACTCTTTTTGACTCTGACTCTCCAGCATCTGCAGTCCTCACTATCTCCTAGTAGCCATGTAGCAGTCTGTTTGTGTCAAATTTTAAAATAATGGGCTCAAAGTTCATAATATACAACTGGCTCAAAAGTAGAAGACAGAGGGTGATGGTGGAGGGTTGTTTTTCAGACTAGAGGCCTGTGACCAGTGGTATACCACAAGGATTGGTGCTGGGTCCACTACTTTTTGTCATTTATAACAATGATTTGGATGTGAACATAGGAGGTATAATTAGTACGTTTGTAGATGACACCAAAATTGGAGATATAGTAGACAGCGAAGAAGGTTACCTCAGAGTACAACAGGATCTAGAACAGATGGGCCAATGGGCTGAGGAGTGACAGATGGAGTTTGATTTAGATAAATGTGCAGTGCTGCATTTTGGAAAATCAAATCAGAGCAGGACTTATACACTTAATGATAAGGTCCTGGGGAGCATTGCTGAACAAAGAGACCTTGAGTGCAGGTTCATAGCTCCTTGAAAGTAGAGTTGCAGGTAGATAGGATAGTGAAGAAGGCATTTGGTATGCTTTCCTTTATTGGTCAGAGTATTGTGTATTGGAGTTGGAAGATCATGTTGTGGCTGTGTGGGACATTGGTTAGGCCACTTTTGGAATATTGCATGCAATCCTGGTCTCCTTCCTATCAAAAAGATGTTGTGAAACTCAAAAGGGTTCAGAAAAGATTTACAAGATGTTGCCAGGGTTGGAGGATTTTAGCCATATGGAGAGACTGAGGGGTGACCTTATAGAGTTTTATAAAATCATGAGGGGCATTGATAGGATAAATAGATAGAGTCTTTTCCCTGGGGTGGGGGAGTCCAGAACTAGAGGGCATAGGTTTAGGGTAAGAGGGGAAAGATATAAAAGGGACCTAAGGGAAAATCTTTTCACACAGAGGGTGGTACGTGTATGGAATGAGCTGCCAGAGGAAGTGGTGGAGGCTGATACAATTACAGCATTTAAAAGGCATTTGGATGGGTATATGAATAGGAAGGGTTTGGAGGGATATGGGCTGGGTGCTGGCAAGTGGGACGAGATCGGGTTGGGATATCTAGTCAGTATGGATGGGTTGGACCGAAGGGTCTGTTTCCGTGCTGTGCATCTCTATGATTCTATGACTCTAACTCAATAAACAGGTCACGAATTTCAAAGTCGGACGTGCGTCAACTATTTTGATAATGAACTCTACAATAATCAGATTAATATTCCAAAGACAAGTTCTCCACGTTTTAGCTTTGACACTCTCTAAAAGACAATCTGTGTTGTTCTGGTGTATGGCCTCAGTCAATGTTGTATAGATCATACACAAAGAAAGTTCCATGTGAAATAGAACATGCTATCAACCAATACGTTACAGGCCACTTCTCCTTCTGACTGGCTAGATGCTGAAACCTTCATTTTGACGCATCAACAAAGCTGTCTGCTCTGTTTATCACAGACTTTTCAACAGGAGCCCCAGCAAAAAGAAATCACAGCCTTGTGGGCTGAAGATGTATTAAGAACATTTTAAATCATTTCCCTAATTCCTGCACAATTATTGTTTATTAGTGAATATCTGTCCTAATTGTCACTAGAAAATTGTCACTAAAAAGGAGAATAGCTTTTTCTGAATTAAACTATCTTCAGTTTGAGAGATTACAGTCAGGTAATTATCAATTTTTTGGAGATTAATGCATCCTCTGTGTCCCACTGAGAGCCTGACTTCATAGAGAACATCTGCCAATTTACTTCATATCCCTACAGGGAAACCTGCAAGCTGCAGCTGGGCCTGTTGCCTGAGAGTTACAGCTGCCTCTGTCTTCACATAGAATCCACTAAATCCTCAGCAACAAATTTGGTGACAAGAAGCCTTAAGGCTTTTTTCTGCAGCTTATAGTGAGAAGTATCTGTCATGTGTCCGTCAATCTGCACATGCCAGGAATGTGCCTTTGCAGAATGAAAATAAGCCAAATGAATTCATAAAACACATTGCAAAAAACATCCTTACTTGACTAAATAAAATAAATTTACTTTCAAGATCCTAACTGAAGATTTCTGTAATACAGTCTGTAATGAGGAGTCATAGAGTCATACAGCATGGAAACAGACTCTTTGGTTCAACCAGTCCATGCCAACCATAATCCCAAACTAAACTAGTCCCACCTATCTGCATTTGACCTATATCCCTCCAAACCAAGTTACTAAAATGTCTTTTAAATGTTATAATTGTACTCACATCCACATCCTGGTAGCTTTTTGAGGATTTTATTACATTTTAGTGGATGCAATGTTGCAACGAGAAGAACATGGGTGAGTAATTGTGTCCATGAAGACCATCAATATCAAAATTATAGGGCGAAAATTTGATTAGGTGAATTTTGGGAGGGAGGAAGGCACAATTCTACTGCTCTGTTTGAACTGTGAGGCCTAAGGAGCTCTTTACATTTCCCCTTGGCTCTTATTTTCCTATAATATCAATCAGAGGTTCAGGGCAGTTTGCATGCGAGGAAGAGGGCAGACTGGAATGGGAGAATGGAGTGGATGAGAGAAGGTGAAAAATAGGTAGTGAGCTGTGGGTTGAGGAGGAAATGGGGGGCACGGTGGTGCAGTGGTTAGCACTGCTGCCTCACAGCGCCAGAGACCCGGGTTCAATTCCCACCTCAGGCGACTGACTGTGTGGAGTTTGCACGTTCTCCCCGTGTCTGCGTGGGTTTCCTCTGGATGCTCCGGTTTCCTCCCACAGTCCAAAGATGTGCAGGTCAGGTGAATTGGCCATGCCAAATTACCCGTAGTGTTAGGTAGGGGTAGATGTAGGGGTATGGGTGGGTTGCGCTTCGGCGGGGCGGTGTGGACTTGTTGGGCCGAAGGGCCTGTTTCCATACTGTAAGTAATCTAATCTAAAAAAAAATGGCAGTTTGGTGAACAGCCAGAGTTTATTTGGTGTGAAGTACTGGTGCACCTGGAAATGTTCTTCTGATGTTGAACCTGAGTCATAACACTGGAGCAGAGCAGAAGAACCTTTACAACTGCTGGTCTTTACCTGGAAAATTGGTGAAGTTTTCATTCAATCCTAAACCCCCCCAAAAATGACAATTTCTGCCCTGAGCCTTTTTTACAGCATTTAAAAAATTGGAAATTCTGACTGCTTATCTGTCTTGCATTTTAATCACATTATACTATGTTAAGCATTGAAATCCTTGTAACAATGCAGCAATAAGATAATATAAAGATAGATTGTAAAGACTTTAGCAGTCTATTAATTATCCTCCACTGCACAAAGGTTACAAAATCTTAGATGGAAAAAGTTCTAATTTTCCACCAATCTTTGGATCTGCCTGCCAGCAACCTGCCTGCATGAAACACTTTATGACGTCAGCCTAAAATTCCATTTTGGACATTGTACAAACACAAATATAAATTACTCCTTTTTCCCTCTTCCTCTACACATTTGATACTTTCCAAACATCTTGATCTTGCTCAAAGGCTTCTTTGTAAGTGTTTCCATGCAAATTGTGCAGGAAATTTCCGTCCACCAAATTGAACATTAACTGACTTACAAACAGGTCACGGTGAGACCTACCCCACAACAAGACTCACTTGATCTCCTTTTATCTCATGGTTACTGTCATTTCTCATTTACAGGGATTAAAATGGAACAGGATGATCCTGGACAGCCCGAATGACCACATGTTATTTTGCCTCTTGATTCACTCATTTGGTTCCCAAAGGAAACTTTCTTCAGTTGCTGCAGTATACTGTCAGATTAGAATTTGTTTTTCTGCGTTCGCACCATTTTTGGCTCTGCAGAGTTGGGGAACATCTTAACTCTGTGTGATAGTATTAAGGGGGACTGTGGATTGTCAAACCCATTTAATTTTATTTCCATTTACTGAGACATTTGCAAAATGGGCTGCAAACTTGCTCTCAAGCATTTTGATCTGTTGTTCAAATTTGAGATCTGCTCTGAGAGTAGTCTGACAGACAAGTCCACAATTTATCCTTTTCTTTTGGTTTTGCATACTTTAATAGCCTTATTGACACGTCTGGCTGACCTGTCACTATTGCTCCCACGATTCTGCCACCCTGCTCTGGCAATTTCTCGAGTCTACCGAGATGAAGTCATGGTGAAAAATGACAGCATGTGGTTCACTTATTCAAGGATGGCAAGTTGTGAGTACTTGCATAATCTACAGTGCTGAAAACTGATATTAATGAAAATGTTTTTACAACATGGAATTAATCCCAAAATATACAGTCCTATTGATAATACAATGATTTCCATTATACAACAGGATACAAAATTGGCTTGAAGGTAAGAGACAAATGGTGGTGATAGAAGGTTGCTTTTGAGATTGGAGGCCTGTGACCAGTGGTGTGCCGCAAGGGTCACTGCTGAGTCGATTGCTTCTCGTCATTTATGTTAATGATTTGGATGTGAACATAGGAAGCCTGGTTAATAAGTTTGCAGATAACACCAAACTAGGTGGTGTAGAGGACAGTGAAGAAGATTATCTCAGATTACCATGGGACCTTGATCAGTTGGGCCAATGTACCAAGAAGTAGCAAATAGAGTTTCTAGATTCTAGATTCTAGATTCCCTACAGTGTGGAAACAGGCCCTTCAGCCCAACAAGTCCACACCTACCCTCCAAAGAGTAACCCACCCCCTCTCACTAATACACCTAACATTATGGACAATTTAGCATAGCCAATTCACCTGACCTGCATATTTTTGGATTGTGGGAGGAAACCGGAGCACCCGGAGGAAACCCACACAGACACTGGGAGAATGTGCAAACTCCACACAGAAGGCTGGAATCGAACATGGGTCCCTGGTACTGTGAGGTGAGGTGTTGCATTTTGGTCTGGCAAACCAGGACAGGACTTATACACTTAACCATAGGCTCCTGGTGAGTGTTGCTGAACAAAGACACCTAGGGGTGCAGGTGCATAGTTCCTCGAAAGTGGAGTCACAGGTAGACAGGGTAATGAAGAATGTGTTTGGCATGCTTGCCATCATTGCTCAGAATGGAGGCGGGTACAGTTACAACAGTTAAAAGCATCTGGATGGATGTATGAATAGGAAGGATTTAGAGGGATATGGGCTAAATGCTGGCAATTGGAGCTTGGTCAGATTCAGATGCCAGGCTGATGTGGACGAGTTGGATTGAAGGATGTTTCCATGCCGGATGACTCTAAGACTTCCACTTGTATAAGTCAGTAAATATTTGAAAAAGTACATCCACCAATTAAAGATGATTTTCTAACCCCACCTGGGAAAGCAGTTTAACTTTTTTTTTGTTCCACAGCTGAGGATTATGTGTTTCTGAGTCTGTTTTGACTGCAAACCAATACAATCACTAGTTGCATCAAGCTGAGACTGGTGGCTTGTAAACAGAATGATGCATATGATAGATATGGCTTGAAACTAAAGAGGTTTGTGGTGGGGCAATTTAGGAAAGGGTAAATTCAAAAGCCATAAGAGGAATATCAATGTAATAATTTAGATGCAAATTAGAAGAATGGAACAGGAAGTTACAGACAGCTTAATGCAATGGGACATCAATGACTAAGGTGTCATCAGAAAAAAGTTCAAAGCTAAAGTCACTTTATCTGATCACATGAAACATTTATAAAAAATAAAACACTGATTGAAATTGGTAGATTTAATTCTGTAGCCATTATAAAGGCATGGTTACATAGTGCCCAATGTATAAGTTGGATATTCCAGGAGACTTGACTTTAAAAGAAGTAAGCAAAATGGAAAAGATGGAGGTTACTATGACGATAAAGTACAGAGCAAATTCAATAGAGAGAAAGGATCTCAGCTCAAAAAAATCAAGATGTAAAATCAGTTTGTATTGATGTGAAATTAATAACGGATAGAGAACGTTGGTAGGAGTAATTAAAGGTTCCCTTAACAGTAATTGTAGTGTTGGACAGACTTTAAAACAGGAAATTAGAGGTGAATGCAACAAGGATAATGCAGTAATCCTGAGGGATGTTAATCTTCATGTACACTTGGCAAATCAAATTTTCTGTCATAGGTTGGAGGGTGAGTTCATTGAACGTATTCAAATTAGTTTTCAAGAACAAGATGTCAAGGAAGTAACTACAGAACAAGCTTTTGTATTATGCAACAGGCTATTGTAGATCTAATATTGTAAAATGAGATAGGGTTAATTGATAAGCCTAGCCTCTTGGAATGTGTAGTGATTTAGCTAAATTCAAAATTAGCATCTTAAATCTGAGCAAACCAAAGCATGGAATACTTTAATCTAGCCAGTTATGGCAGGAAACACGACTCAATAAATCAAGTGAGAGGCTATACAACAGCCTGCCAGTGGTGAGAAAACCTTCCAAAACCCAGTCAGAGGAGGGAAGGGATTGTTGATCACAATTCACCCATTGGACTAGCAGGATGTCAATTAGGGTCATTAATGAGTGATTGGGTATCAATTCTTCCCAGGGCCCTAGTGAGGAGACCTTCCTGGAGGCAGGAGGTTGCACTCAAAGGATAACAATCCATTTGCTCTTCACCAATAGGATATTTTAGTTGTCTTTATTTGGTTTCTTGTTTTATATTTATCATACTGTAATGAACTTTTGAATGGTTTCATTTAGAATGCTTGTTGTGACCCTGCCCTGCAGTATGATTATATGGAGGTGCCATCTAAGTTTCTGCATTCACATTGCAGCTGTTCCACCAAACAGTGGAAATCATCACTGAAGCCATATCTGTTACCCAGGTACCATTTGCAAGGTACTTAATGCAGCTTAGTTCTCATTATTCCGTATTATATGATAATTATACTTGTCTGTTCTTGCTGCCTCATGTAAAATCAATGCCTTTCTGTGCCTTCTTAATTTTCCTGTTGGTGTTCAAATACTTGTGTGAGGAACAAGAGGATGACCAAAGTGAGGGTAGGGCTGATCAGGGCTAGTGGAGGGAACATGCACTTGGAGTCAGAGAAAGTAGGGGAGGTCCTTAATGAATAAAACATAGAACATAGAACATAGAACATTAACAGCTCAGTACAAAATTTTGTTTCAGTCTTCACTACTGAGAGGCACCTTGACATTTCTAGGGACAGGGTGAAACAAATTGATATGGTAAAACAGATTAATGTTAGGAAGGAGGATACAGTGAAAAGTTTGAAAAACATAAGGATACATAAATCCCCTGGGCCAGACGGGCTATACCTTAAGTTGTAATAGGAAGTGCGGGAAGAGATTGCTGCTCCTTTGGCAATAATCTTTGCATCCTCCCTGTCCACTGGAGTAGTGCCAGATGATTGGAGGGTGGCAAATGGTATTCCCTTGACCATAAAAGGGAATAGAGATAATCCTGGGAATTACAGATCAGTCAGTCTTACATCAGTGGTGTACAAAGCATTGGAGAGGATTCTGAGAGATACGATTTATGATTACTTCGAAAACCATAGTTTGATTAGAGATAGTCAGCATGGCTTTGTGAGGAGCAGGTCATGCCTCACAAACCTATTGAATTCTTTGAGAATGTGACAAAACACGTCAATGAAGGTAGAGCAGCGGATGTGGTGTACATGGATTTTAACAAGGTGTTTGATAAGCTTCTGCATTCTTCCACTGCTGTAATAAAGGCAGAGTCTGAACCAATGCAGATAACCCCTTCATGTTTCAGTGTACCATTTACCCGGGTGAGTCTTCTGATTTGTTACCTTATCTGCAGAAATCTTCCACTTTTCTGCCCATTTGGCTCTCGTAGTGCATTTCAGTTTGTAACTTCATTTCATGGTGATATTGAAATCTGTATAGTTTCCATCAAAGTTTGAGCTGCATCCTTGGGTTACCCTAAAACCATGAATACTACCTTATGTTTTTCTGTCATCAAGATTTCTGTCTACCGTGAGGTCGGGTTTCTGTTCTGTAGTCCAGAAACTCCTGTCTTAGAACACACTGTCCCTAATCTAAGTCTGGTGCATTATCTAAAAGAGACTATTGTCAGACTCTCAGGCCTTCCAAAAGCCACTTTCATCAATGTGTTGATGCAACGAACTCTGGTCTTTGTATTACTACTCTTGAGAACAGTTCCTTGATTCCTCTCTTCACTTAATCTTGCCATTATGTGACTGTTGGTGTTGGAATTATACCATTAACATACGCACTCTCATTGTTACAAGCACTAGTAAGACTAGCTTTCAATTCCAGAGTTCAGTAAATGGATTTGAATTTCACCAGCTGGCATGTTCAAATTCCAACCTGTGTCACCAGAACTTGAGCCTACGCCCCGGGATTACAAGTCTAGTGACATTACCGCTATGCCACTTGCTCCCAGCAATGTTAAAGGGAATATAGATGAGTACATGTGGGAGAAAGGAATGGAAGAATTTGTTAATTGGGTTAGACAAAGTGAAGGCTCACATGGAACATAAACATTGGCATAGAGTGATTAGACTGAATTTTCTTTTACTGTACAGTAACTGGTGTGGAATTCTGCACTGAGTTTAAGTTTTGAATTTGAATCTAAGACAGGATATCACAATCCCAAATCCTTGGCAATACATCTCTGCAATCTGTTTTTTTTTCTGCAAGGGCCATGGGAGAGAATAACATTTGTTGAATTTGTTGGTGGCTGCTGTCAAATATGGCAGGGTCTGTTACTTTTGACTTGCTTACTCAAGCAAAATGGAATTGCGCCAATAAGAACATCCTTCTACAGAGGAACAATGTGAACATTCTCAAAAACATAAACAGGGTTTACAAAAATAGGCTTTACATGGCACATCCTTTTCCAGTTTTATTTTGCAATATCATTTATTATGTGTATGACATTTGTAACTCTCAGGGTTGGCACAGAGCATTGCAGGATTGAGGACACAAGGAGCCAGCTACACTGCAGTAATAGATAATCATACAAAGAATGGATGGCTTCTAGGTAAGTGACAATGACGTTTTGCAATAGGTTGAGGCAGCAATAGTTGCCGGGTTGCTTGAGTGGAGTTTGAGAGCCAAACTTAATAGATTTTGTTGGTTGGATTCAAGGTTATGAGATGTGGGATGATGGGAAGTTAAAACTCAGGAAGACGTCTTGTATCATCTGGCATTCTTAACCACTTAATTCATTTTAAATAACAATACAGTGGCATGTAGTCATTGTGAGCCTAGTTTATGTGACAGTCCTAAAGCAATCTTTGATAAAGGTTTGGAGACGCAAAAGGACAGTATCTCAACAAATGATCACTGAAATGTGAAATCTGAATTTCAATGTATACAGAATATCAGCTAAACTGCTACTCTGTAGGAACTGGGTTGCATCATGTGCAAGCATTAATGAGAAAAGCCAATCAGACTGATAACACCTGCAAAAGCACAATTGAAATCCTTACAGATTAGTTTTCAAACCAACCATTTAAATCTTGTCAGCCTGTGATATGGCATAATCAAATTCCATTGCTTGGCACTTAAATATTTTGCTAGGAGATCACTAGTAATTAATTACCACATCAGAATAGCTACAGTTTTCTGTGGGAGGTGGAGAGGGGGAGGTGTGAAGAGAAGTGAAGCAAGATATGCCTTTCCTTTTCTCAGATCACCATAAAGTGAGGGCTTGCATTTGTACAATGCCTTTTGTGTTCCACAGCAATTCTGAATTGCTATCCAACCAGTGAAGCACATTGTTCTCGTGATAAGATTAGATTCCTTACAGTGTGAAAACAGGCCCTTCGGTCCAACAAGTCTACACTGACCCTCCGAAGAGCAATCCACCCAGAATCATTCCCCTACATTTACCCCTGACTAATGCACCTAACACTACGGGCAATTTAGCATGGCCACTTCACCTAACCTATATACCTTTGGACTGTGGGAGGAAACTGAGCACCCGGAGGAAACCCACACAGGAACAGGGAGAATGTGCAAACTCCACACAGACAGTTGCCCAAGGCTGGAATTGAACCCGGGTCCCTGATGTTGTGTTAACGACTGAGCTACCGCATCGCCCCTCGGGTTGGGTTAAAGACTTTAATTGAGTTAAAGACCTAACTTGCAAAAGTGAATTCGATTATTTTCTCCAAAGGAAGGTTTTGCAGGGCAGTGTAGAAAAGCAGGGGAATAATACCAGTTGAGCTAGTTTTGCAGAAAGCTGATACAGACACAATGGATCAAATGATCTCTTTTTATGCTCTGACCATTCTATTTTATGAGTAAGCTTGCATCAAATCTTAGCTTATTGTGAGGATGAAGGTTAATTCTAGGACTGGGGTAACTTTTTAGTATATTATTGAAGAGAACTGTTCATCTCGATGTGGAATTTGATGGATTTGATAAAGTGAGGAAAAGGTTGCTCGATACATGTGACCAGGCTTGATGCTTCCCATGCCGTCCTAGGATCATAAATGGTGGAGACAGGGATATATGCAGTAGACAGCATTACCACAGCCAGAATTCAAAGCTTCACATGTACCAGGGCTCTTTATAAGCTGTTACCATTCCTGCTCTGAGTTAGTCAACTCCTGGTTCAACTATGTTCCATCTAACAATTTTACTTGTTTTATCTCAATTTCAGTTAAAGTGACTCTTACAAGGTCGTAGAGTTTTAGCAGCTCAGAAAAAGGCTCCTCAGCAATCATACCTGTGCCAGTCATCAAACAGCCATCAATGGTAATCCCATTTTTCCAGCCTACTGCCTTATATACAATGACATTCCAAATTCTCACTTAAAATGACTTAAACATCTTGAGGGTTGCTGCCTCCACAACTCATTTAAGCAGAGTTCCAGATACCTACCACCCTCTGAGTGAAAAAAATGTTTCCTCAAATGCCCTTTAAACATCTTCCTTGACTTAGGGCTGTGCCACTGTGGCTATTGACCATCTATGAAGAGGAACAGTCCTCGCTATCTGCACTTTTGATAACTTATTGAGGCTTATAATCAGGTTCCCTTCAAATTTCTATCTCTAGGAATATCAACCCAAAACTATCTAGTTTCTTTTCAAAACTGAATCTCTCCAACCCAGGCAATGTCCTCTACACTTTCTCTAGTGCAATCACAACCTTCCTGTAATATGGTTAACAGTACTCCAACTGTAGCCTAACTAATACTATATGCAGTTCCACCATAAACTTCTCTCATATACAATACCTTGACTAATAAAGGTATGTACTGTATCCCAGGTGCCTTCGTAGCCACTGTACCTATCTGACTTGTTGCTACCTTTAAGGATTTGTCGGTATGCAAGCCAAGATCTCACTGATCCTTTACACTTTCTCGACTCCGAATATTGAATGTGTATTGCTTGGCCTTGTTAGTCCTTCCCAAAGCACATTCCTTCACTTTTCAGGATTAAATTCCATTTGCCACTGTTGAGCCCATCCATATTGTCTTGGAGTCTTTTCATTTTTTCTGCTGTGCTTTCTGTACAGGGACTCTGAACATTTTTCTTGGTCTATCCTCTGTTTGTTCTTTAGTTCTATTTTCTGCAGGCCAGTGAGAAATGAAAGCTTGAGTACATTGAAAGTATAAAACCTCATTCAGTCTGCTTGTCTCATTTTGTCTTCAAACCAATATCTGTCCAATTTCCTTTTTTTTTAGCTGCCTCAATACTGACTGCAGTAAATAGATGATGCCATTCATTAACAAGGTATTCGAAGCTGGTGACTGAGGCTCTTATCATTCACACTAGCACTTCTATATCTATTTAACACTTGAATAATTTCTTTATTTTATTCAGCCATTGAATTGTGTATTTCTTCTATCCCCCACCCCCAACAATCACCCCCAACTTATCCCTGTCATTCCCCAGCTTTCTCCTATCACTACCCAATAACTTTATCGTCACCTATTTCTCCAATCTACAATTGCTGTCTCTTCCCCCAGATAGCCAGCTCTATCTTGGATTAGATCAGCAATATAAACTGTGTTTGGACTGCATGCTAAGTTGGGTTTCTGTTCCCATTGCTACTGTAAACTACTGGGAACTGGTGAACTTAATACCGACACTTTATTTTTTCATTACTCACACTTAGATTAGCTCTGCAAGTCAATCTTTACTCAACCAAATATGCTTTCAAATGGTTCCTGACATGAATAGTTTAATTGGCAGTAAACATTCTTGGAATTTTTAAAAATTCATTTGTGGCATGTGGGCATCATTGGCTGGGCCAGTATTTATTGCCAGCCAGGTACAAACAATGACTGCAGATTCTGGAAACTAGATTCTGGATTAGTGGTGCTGGAAGAGCACAGCAGTTCAGGCAGCATCCAAGTAGCTACGAAATCGACGTTTCGGGCAAAAGCCCTTCATCAGGAATAAAGGCAGTGAGCCTGAAGCGTGGAGAGATAAGCTAGAGGAGGGTGGGGGGTGGGGAGAAAGTAGCATAGAGTACAATGGGTGAGTGGGGGAGGGGATGAAGGTGATAGGTCAGGGAGGACAAGTCCGGACAAGTCATGGGGACAGTGCTGAGCTGGAAGGTTAGAACTAGGGTGAGGTGGGGAAAGGGGAAATGAGGAAACTGTTGAAGTCCACATTGATGCCCTGGGGTTGAAGTGTTCCGAGGCGGAAAATGAGGCGTTCTTCCTCCAGGCATCTGGTGGTGAGGGAGCGGCGGTGAAGGAGGCCCAGGACCTCCATGTCCTCGGCAGAGTGGGAGGGGGAGTTGAAATGTTGGGCCACGGGGTGATGTGGTTGATTGGTGCGGGTTTCCCGGAGATGTTCCCTAAAGCGCTCTGCTAGGAGGCGCCCAGTCTCCCCAATGTAGAGGAGACCGCATCGGGAGCAATGGATACAATAAATGATATTAGTGGATGTGCAAGTAAAACTTTGATGGATGTGGAAGGCTCCTTTAGGGCCTTGGATAGAGGTGAGGGAGGAGGTGTGGGTGCAGGTTTTACAGTTCCTGCGGTGGCAGGGGAAAGTGCCAGGATTGGAGGGTGGGTTGTAGGGGGGCGTGGACCTGATCAGGTAGTCACGGAGGGAACGGTCTTTGCGGAAGGCGGAAAGGGGTGGGGAGGGAAATATATCCCTGGTGGTGGGGTCTGTTTGGAAGTGGCGGAAATGTCGGCAGATGATTTGGTTTATGCGAAGGTTAGTAGGGTGGAAGGTGAGCACCAGCGACGTTCTGTCCTTGTTACGGTTGAAGGGGTGGGTTCTGAGGGCAAAGGTGCAGGATGTAGACGAGATGCGTTGGAGGGCATCTTTAACCACGTGGGAAGGGAAATTGCGGTCTCTAAAGAAGGAGGCCATCTGGTGTGTTCTGTGGTGGAACTGGTCCTCCTGGGAGCAGATCCGGCAGAGGCGGAGGAATTGGGAATACGGAATGGCATTTTTGCAAGAGGTAGGGTGGGAAGAGGTGTAATCCAGGTAGCTGTGGGAGTCGGTGGGTTTGTAAAAAATGTCAGTGTTAAGTCGGTCGTCATTAATGGAGATGGAGAGGTCCAGGAAGGGGAGGGAGGTGTCAGAGATGGTCCAGGTAAATTTAAGGTCAGGGTGGAATGTGTTGGTGAAGTTGATGAATTGCTCAACCTCCTCGCGGGAGCACGAGGTGGCACCAATGCAGTCATCAATGTAGCGGAGGAAGAGGTGGGGAGTGGTGCCGGTGTAATTACGGAAGATCAACTGCTCTACGTAGCCAACAAAGAGACAGGCATAGCTGGGGCCCATACGTGTGCCCATGGCTACCCCTTTGGTCTGGAGGAAGTGGGAGGATTCAAAGGAGAAATTGTTAAGGGTGAGGACCAGTTCAGCCAAATGAATGAGAGTGTCGGTGGAAGGGTACTGTTGGGGACGTCTGGAGACGAATAAACAGAGGGCTTAGAGGTCCTGGTCATAGCGGATGGAGGTGTAGAGAGATTGGATATCCATGGTGAAGATGAGGCGTTGGGGGCCAGGGAAACGGAAGTCTTAGAGGAGGTAGAGGGCGTTTGTGGTGTCTCGAATGTATGTGGGGAGTTCCTGGACTAGGGGGGATAGGACAGTGTCGAGGTAGGTAGAGATGAGTTCAGTGGGGCAGGAGCATGCTGAGACAATGGGTCGGCCAGGGTGGTCAGGCTTGTGGATCTTGGGAAGGAAGTAGAACCGGGCAGTGCGGGGTTCCCGGACTATGAGGTTGGAAGCTGTGGGTGGGAGATCTCCTGAGTTGATGAGGTTCTGTATGTTCTGGGAGATGAAGGTTTGGTGATGGGGGGTGGGGTCATGGTCGAGGGGGCAGTAGGAAGAGGTGTCCTCGAGTTGACGTTTGGCTGCCCCTAGTTGCCCTTGAGAAGGTGGTGGTGTGCTACCTTCTTGAACCATTGCAATCCATGTGGTGTAAGTAGATCCACAATGCCCTTAGGGAGGGAATTCCAGGATTTTGAGCCAGTGTCAGTGAAGTAACAGCAATATATTTCCAAGTCAGGATGGTGAGTGGCTTGGAGGGGAACTTGGTGGTGCTCCTATATATCTGCTGCCCTTATCATTCTAGATAGAAGTTGTTATGAGCTTGGAAGGTGCTGTCGAAGGATTTTTGGTGAATTTCTGAAGTGGATCTCGTAGATAGTGCACACTGCTGCTACTAAGCGTTGGTAGTGGAGGGAGGGATGCTCATGGATAATGTTTCAATCATCACTTCTAAATACAACAGCATAATTGGGTTGGTTTATATTTGTTTAATAAAACAATTTTTAAAAACTGCTTATTAATTTAAAATCTATGTGTGCAAATTTGACCAAACATTGGAGGGCATTGAGAGACATTGGAGAGCTTTGATAGATACAGTGTTTTTCCAGAATCCCTATAGAAGGTGGCATTTTGTATTATGAAAACGGATAGTCATCATCCTGTTTACATCCAGCAGACCAGCATCATGGAGAGAACACTCCAGCTACCGTTTCAGATATAACCCACCAACAGAGTTAGTAAATGATCAGGAACAGTGTTAAAACAAAAGTAGATTTAATAGAAGGGAAAGGTGAATTATTTATCTGAGAGAAAAAGTAGAATTATTGATGATCCCTTTAGAAAGGAAATAGGAAATAGTTAAACAGCTCTAATTGCATTAATAGGAGAGGAAGCATCATAAACAGCAATTAAAGATATGTAAGAGATGGCGAAAGTGTGAATATCAGGTAACAGCAGGGAGTAACACAGGTTTAAAATGGCAGCTGTAAAATCTGGAGCTGGAGTTAGATCCACAAGTTGAGGTGAACCTGAATCTATTCTCTGGCTGCCAGCTTCTCTTCCACCTTTTCTAATTCGGTTTCAGAATTGCCTTGCATCAAATCTTTATTTTCTCCACCAACTGCAGCTTTTCACATTGACTAGGCCTCTTAAATATGTTTAACCATTAAGTTTCTTCCTACAATCTTCATTTTTGAGTCACTCCGATAATTTAGCCAACTCTTCAAGTATTTTACAGGGTTTGCTTTTTCTTGGCTGCATGTGTTGCATTTTCATGTGTTCATTTTGTCTTTTTCAAAGTTCACTCCCGAAACATTAATTTGGCTTCCTGACCTGCTGCAATTTTCCTGTGCCTTTTAATTTTGTTCCTTGCTTTCTGGCAGATCCAGATCTTTTTAGTCAGATATAAACTAAACTCTACATCTTTAATGGACTGCTGAAATAGAAGGTCATAGATTCATAGAGGCCTACAGCATGGAGACAGGCCCTTTGGCCCAAACTGGTCCATGCCGACCGAAGTGTCCATTTACTGTAAGCCCATTTCCCTGCACTTGGCCCATATCCTTCTAAACCTTTCCTATTCATGTGTTTTCTCACCTTTTGGGACAGCACGGTGGCTCAGTGGTCAGCACTGCTGCCTCACAGTGCCAGGGACCCGCGTTTGATTCCAGCCTCGGATTACTGTCTGTGTGGAGTTTGCGCATTCTCCCCGTGTCTGCATGGGTTTCCTCTGGGTGCTCCGGTTTCCTCCCTCGGTCACAAAGATGTGCAGGTTAGGTGAATTGGTCATGCTAAATTGCCCATAGTTAGGTGCATTAGTCAGGGGTTATTATGGGGAATGGGTTTGGGTGGGTTACTCTTCAGAGGGTCGGTGTGAACTAGTTGGGCCGAAGGGCCTGTTTCCACACTATAGGGAATCTAATGTACCCACCTTAACCACTTCTGCTGGCAGCTCATGCCATGTGTGTACCACCCTCTGCTTAAAAAAAAGTTCACCCTCAAGTTCCCTTTTATTCTTTCCCCTCTAACCTTAAACTCATGCCGTCTAGGCCTTGATTTCCCGACCGTGGGAAAAAGACTGAGTGCATTCACCCTATCCATGCCTCTCATTATCTTAAACACTTGTATAAGATCCCTCCTCAATCTCTTACGCTGTAAAGAAAAAAGTACTAGCTTGTCCACCCTCTCTCTATAACTCAGACCTTTGCATCTGGGCAACATCCTTGTAAATTTTTTCTGCACTCTTTCCAGTTTAATAACATCCTCCTTACAGCAAGGTGGCCAAAATTGTATACAATACACCGAGTGCAGCCTCACCCATGTCCTGTGTAACTGCAACATAACCTCCCAACCTGTATAGTCAGTGCCCTGACTGATGAAGGCCAGTGTGCCAGAAGCCTTCTTCACTGCCCTGTCTACCTGTGACTCTCAGAGAACTGTGAATCTGAACTCCAAGGTCCCTCTTTTTCACTACTCCTTAAGGCCCTCCTATTCACCATGAAACTCCAGCCTTGATTGCAAGACCTCACGTTTATTTATATTAATCTCCATTTGCCATTTCTTGATCCACTTCCCCAGCTGATCAAGGTCCTACAGCAATTTCTGATAACTTTCTTCATTGTCCCCAATACTGCCTATTTTAGGTGTCATCTGCAAACTTACAAATCATGCCTTGTATATTCTCATCCAAATCATTAATATAGATGACAAACAGCAATGGGCCCCTGAAGCACTCCACTAGCACAGGCCTTCAGTCTCACAAGCATCCTTCCACTATTAATGTCCACGTCCTACCATCAGGCAAATTGTGTATCCAATTTTCCAGCTCGCCCTGGATTCCATGCGATTTAACCTTTGAGAGCAGCCTATCATGTGGAAGCTAATTAAAGACCTTAGTGAAATCCATATAGACTACGTCTACTGCCCTGCCCTCATCAACCAGTGGTTAGCACTGCTGCTTCACAGCGCCAGGGACCCAGTTTCAATTCTAGCCTCAGTCGACTATCTGTGTGGAGTTTGCACATTCTCCCTGTGTCTGTGTGGGTGCTCCGGTTTACTCCCACAATCCAAAGATGCACACATTAGGTGAATTGGCCATGCTAAATTGCCTATAATATTTAGGGATATGCAGATTAGGTGCATTAGTCAGGGGTAAATGTAGAGAATGTGTTTGTGTGAGATACTCTTCGGCGGTTTGGTGTGAACTTGTTGGGCCGAAGGCCTGTTTCCACACTGTAGGGATTCTATTCTAACCTTGCTGATCACTTCATCAAAGAACTCTTAACAAATTTGTGCATGCACAATGCCAAGCTGACTATTCCTAATCAAACCTTGTCTTTCCAAATGCCTGTATATCTTATCTCAGAATCTTCTCAAGCAACTTACCCACCAAAGATGTTAAGCTTACTGGTCTATAGTTCCCAGTTTTTCTTTGCAACCCTCCTTGAATAAGG
The DNA here is from genome assembly GCF_047496795.1 of Chiloscyllium punctatum. Lineage (NCBI taxonomy): Eukaryota > Metazoa > Chordata > Chondrichthyes > Orectolobiformes > Hemiscylliidae > Chiloscyllium > Chiloscyllium punctatum. The sequence continues at coordinate 32,022,340 of NC_092765.1, forward strand.
GTACAACATTCATTGACCTCTAGTGTTCCAGGACCTCACTTGTGGCTAACAATGATACAAAATATCAGCCAGGGTCCCTGCAATTTCTTCTCCAGCCTCTTGCAGTATTCTTGGATATATCTGGTCAGGACCAGGAAATTTATCCACCTTCATACAATCTAATACATCCAACACCTCTATTGTGATATGGACTGTCCCCAAGATACAATCACAAACTTCCCCAAGTTCCCAGGTCTTCATATCTTTCTCCATAGTAAACACAAGAGAAATATTCATTGAGGACCGCACCCATATCCTGCGGTTCTACACATACATATCCACTTTGGTCCTTGAGCGTTCCTATTCTCTCTCTAGTTATTCTTTTTCCTTTAATATATTTAAAGAGCCTGGTTTAAAGTAATGGAACAAATTAAGAAGATTAGTAAGAAGCACATAAGGAGTTATTGTCTTCCCTAAGAGAGCAATCACCATTGCCCAGGAGGTTATGAGAAATGTTTAGAAATCATTGGTTAGGTAGCAACTGATGTTCTATTTCCAGATCTTTATGCCACAGTTCAGTAAAATACTGTCGATGATGGAAATCTGAAACAAACACAGACAATGCTGGAGGAATTTAGCAGGCCTGGTATCATGTGCGGAGAGAGAAACAGAATTAACATTTTGAGTCCACCTCTTCAATGAATTGCAGACGCTGAAGATCTGAAACAAAAACCAGAAATTGCTGGAGTAACTCAGCAGGTTCAGCAGCACCTGTGGACTGAGAGAAACAGAGTTTACATTTTGAGTCTAGTTCTGAAGACGGGTCCCTGGACTCGACGTTAACTCTGACAACTCTTTTTCGGTTCTGCTGAGTTTCTGCAGCATTGTGTGTTTATACCAAGACCTTAAACGGGTGCAGAAGATATTTATGAGAATGACACCAGAAATGTGAACCTGCAGCTACAAGGATATGCTGCAATCCTTTTGAGGAGGGTGTAAGGGCAGGGATGGGGAGAGCAATCACGGGCCTTATGTAGTGCTTCTCCGGTTTCTGGGTCCTTTATACCAGCTCATCACACCACCAACCCTGATAAAATCCTTCATGTTTCTAAAAATAGTCACAAAGTGGCAAACCATTTCAGATACATTCAGCAAAACTTCTTGGCTTTTGTACTGTACTCTTGCATTTATGAAATTTAAATTTTACTGTAATACAATAAATGAAAGCAAAGTATGGTGGATGCTGATGATTTTAAATTGAAATTAACCACACTTATAAATACCCAGCCACAATACGCTGGAAATCTGAACGATAAATAGAAAACATCAGAAATACTCAGCAGGCCAGGTAGCATCTGTGGAGTGGGAAACAGAGTCAATGATTCATGTCCACAATTTGACCTAGTTCTGACTAAGAGTCACTGACATGTTTCTTACTATACAGATTCTGTCAAACGTGTTGAGAATTTTCAACACCTCCTGATTCACTTTTCAAATGCAGCATAGATACCTCCTCTTGCCCACCCTACAGTAAATAATCAGGCTTCTTGTGAGTTCTCATTCCCCTTCAACAAGAAACTCAGCAGCTGCCTGGGATCTGACTTAGCACAAAATTAAACATGAATTTCAATAAATACTAAGGTAGGGAGGAAACAAGCAATTTACTGAGCAAATCAAATCAATTACAAAGCAATAAATTGACAACTTAAAAAAAAATTACTGAATAAAAATTAACATTTTAAAAAGTAACAAACTGCAGACTTGGCCTAAATTACTGGGGAAGTGGACCAAACTGGGGGCAAGCTACAGTGTTGGACTTTACTAAGATCAACCTTGTATTTACCTCTGGCGAGGTACAATCTGAACTGATCTTAGTGGAATTCAGATGCAAGTAAGGATCGGATGCAGGTTACGTGTGTGTGTGTGTGTGTGTGTGGTGTGTGTGGTGTGTGTATGTGTGTGTGTGGTGTGTGTGTGTGTGTATGTGTGTGTGGTGTGTGTGTGTATGTGTGTGTGTGTGTATGTGTGTGTGGTGTGTGTGCGCGTGTGTGAGTGTGTGTGCGTGTGTGTATGCGTGTGTGTGTGTGCGCGTGTGTGCGTGTATGTGTGTGTGTGCGTGTGTGTGCGCGTGTGTGTATGTGTGTGTGTGTATGTGTGTGTATGTGTATGTGTGTGTGTGTGTGGGGTGGGTGTGTGTATGTGTGTATGTGTATGTGTGTGTGTGTGTGTGTGTGTGTGTGTATGTGTATGTGTGTGTGTGTGTGTTTGTGTGGGGTGGGTGTGTGTATGTGTGTATGTGTGTGTGTGTATGTGTGTGTGGTGTGTGTGTGTATGTGTGTGTGGTGTGTGTGTGTATGTGTGTATGTGTGTGTGTGTGTGTGTATGTGTGTGTATGTGTATGTGTGTGTGTGTGTGTGTGTATGTGTGTGTGGTGTGTGTGTGTATGTGTGTATGTGTATGTGTGTGTGTGTGTGTGTGTGTGTGCGCGCGTGTGCCTCTGCTTTCAGCAACGCGTGTGTTTCATTTGCTCACAGTGTTGGGGTAGATGTCCATACCCTCTCATGCTCACAACATGCACACTTGCTCACACATGTGCTTTTGCTTGTGTGTACACCATTCCAGCTGTCTGACTTTGAGAAGGAGGACATCAGAACAGGAAGGCCACAGTCTCAGGTCACCTATCATTGAAAGGCCACTTAGTTTTGATTTTGGTTCTTTTTGGTTTTGGAGTGGTGCATCAACAGCCAGTTCCAATTTTTAAAAAAATTAAAAATGAGTTAGGTAATTGAACAAGAAATATGACTGCTAAGAGCATTCCATGTATATGGCATGTTAAAGCAATGGTATTTGACTTTAGTCGTCAATTCAAAGATAATAGAGAAAAAATACAAGAAAGTTAGAGGAATGATCAACTATTATATGTAACCAGTTATGTAGAAATAAAACTAGGATATAACTTAAACCATTGCAACAGATTAGAGAAATGAAAAAAAGCAACATACAAATTAATGAGATAGAGCCCCATCTGCACCAAGCTCAGATAAAGACATTTCAGTTGTCTGTGTGGTGAACATGCTTTGAAAACAGCACATGGAGTCCTTTAGTGTGTCAGGGCTTGTACAAGAGGGCAGGAACATGGCCTGGGTAAATTTGAACCTCATCACCCAGATATACCTGAGAGAGGTGGGGGTGATATTGAAAGGAGACAGCCCCTTGAATTTGGGTTATTGCTCTCAGATGATTGCAGCATTGAAACCTGGACCTTGAGTAGAGAGCTCATTGACATCTGAAGCAACTGAGAGAGGGCTGGTGCTGCCTGAACTCAAACTCTCCGAAAGCATGAGCCTCAGTGATTGGGTCCTACTTCACTTCCCTCTCCATCTCTTGGGTAAGGGAGATATAGAAGAGGTGTTCAAAATTTAAAGGGGTTAGATTAGATCATTTCTCCTGAGTTACTCTGCTCCTGAAGGCAGAAATTAGGTAACCTTGCAGAGGACCAGCAGGTCATTACAAACAGGTGAGATGAGTAGTTTTGTTTTCATGAAGTGAGCTGCTATCCTCTGCGATACACTGTCTTAGAGAGGCTAGAAGCAGATTCAATAACACGTTTCTAAAGAAAATTGGGAGAAATACCTGCAGGGGGATTCAATTGCAGGTCTGTGAGGAAAGGAGGGGAGCAGGACTAATTGGATGGCTCTTTCAAAGAACGTGGGCAGGCATGATGGGCCAAACCATCTTCTCCATGTTATTCTAAGATTGTGTGACTTTTATTTAAACGAGAATATCGAATATCGAACAATCTGACACAAATTAGTTGCACTTGTCATGAGAGGACAGCAGATGAAGATTTTTACTGTTTCTCACATTGTTGGAGAAGTAGGATCGGGCCTTTTATACGACTAAGAAACTATTCATTCTTCAGTTTGTTTGAAATACAATTACTTCTATTGTAGCCCAATTGATGTGAAAATATGTATTTAATGTTATTCATTACTATACCATTAATAAATTATTCTGGAATTAATTTATCTTGACACAGAAATTAGTTTCTTCCTCTTGTATGATTTAACACCAGCCTCTCGGACATCACTATAGATTCCTCATATGGCACAGACTCTGAGTAAATTTGTCAATCAATGCAAAATTATGTGTCTTTTGAACACAGTGAGCATTATGCTATTACTAGTTACAATCTTTGGTATTCTTATTGGAACATATGCAAAGTTTAAAATGATGACCATTCTGTAACACAGTATCTCTCACTGAGCTGCAACACAAAAGTAAAAATCAAAGTGGCAACTGTATGAGTCTTGGAGCAATAAAGTTCGAAACATCACCACAGCTTTATACAGATCTGTGGTTCCATTAATACGGAGATGAAGAAACCTTTAAACAGAATAAAGTTGTTTCTTTTTTCTCTGATTCTATTTTAACAAAGGAAAGATAAACCACATTGTTGCTTTAATTAGTTTTAATTATGAGTGTGAGGCTCTTCTCTTGAAGTAATTATTGAAATGAATAAAGTAGCTGAGATCAGACGCATCCTTCTGTCAGCAAAGAAATGCAATTAGATTGGTAGGCGGAATTCCAGCTGCTGTCTTTACTATTGTTTTTTTGTGTGTTAATGAGGACTATCTTTGTTTTTCTTACTTTCATAAATTGCCTAATTTCAAACACACTGGTTATAAATTCACTTGCATGGTGCACATTTCTTTTAGTTTCGCAGATGCCATTTTAATTCCAAAGTGATATTTGTAACATGTATCCATGTGGTTGATGCAAGCCACAGCAACTGACAGTGTGGGTCTGGTATTAGTGAAGGTACAACGAGCGTGGGCTCAATGGATGCAGATTCGGCAGATTGTGAAATCAATAGTGGATCATGCAGATTTGATGCCACTGCTTCTGTTTAGAAACTCATTGCCCTCTCTTAAGCATTTTCTGCTGAATTTTTGACCGTACAAGGACACTTCCCCAGTGCCACACTGGTTAAAGGGGTTATCTACTTATTTTAGGTTATTTATGAATGATTTTCATTGATTCTTGTAGCTGAATTTGTAAAAATGTTCGATAATTGTGTTACTTTATGTTGTTGAAGTCTCCAGGGAATGCTATGGCAGGTGGTGAAGGATTTGGTCCTGACTTCCAGAATTTCGTTCAGACCACTTGCTCCTGCATATAGATGCAGCAGCTTCTATTCTCCCTGACCTGAGCTGACAGGAATTTGTGGCAACACAATGAAAGGCAAGTCAACTGGGGAGGAGTTCTCAGTAGGAGGCCATGGCCACCTTGGGATTTCAAAATGTCTTCCCTCAGCCTCAGCAAGGAGCAGTATTTTACTTGTATATGAGAGACAAATTAAGAGTTAGGGGCACAGTGGCAGTGAAACAATGAGGGGACACATTGGGAACATTGTAGAAAACAGAAACTTATAGCGTTATACAGCACAGAAACAGACCCTTCAGTCCAACTCGTCCATGCCAACCAGATATCCTAAAATAATCTACTTGTTCACTAAGGGATAAAGCTGTTTGCTGCATTTTCTCATACAACATCATTTTGCTATTAACGAGAGAAGTCAAGTAGTTACCAACATGGTCAAAATTCGATAATAGATCTCTTAGCAACTATAAAGCATGTCTATCTCAACCAGTTCTTCAGGGAGGGACTGGCAGTACCTTGAAAGGAACAGATCAAGGTGAACATATATAAGCATCAGAACCAAGCTTCAGGTACAAGACTTGAGCATTGATTACATTTATGATGTGTTTATTTACCCTGGGCATTTTCTTTCCAATTTTTTAAATTCCATGAACTTCATCACACAGGATGTCTGTGTGACGTGAATCCTCTTTCAATCATGAAGTAGAACTAATACTTAGGCCACAGGCAAGATTAGCTAGAGTGGATTTTATTTGTCATTTCTACCATATACAACTGATACAGTAAAAATGAGGCAACGTTCCTCCAGGACCGAGGGGGCTACATGGACAGCACAAACTACACAATCGTACATGCAATGAAGTGCATAAGAAGTGCTATGGTTTGGATTAGCCATTGTGAACATGTGGAGAATGTAGAGGGGACAGAATAACTTGGATTCCACTTGAAAGTTAAACAGGACTGCATACACCAAATTAGCTCTACTGCACCATATCCCTTTTTCTAAGAAACATCAGTTCACTACTCCGGTTTGTAATCCACTCAGGGATTCATGAAAATATTATTAATGGGAGCCCACTACTTGGAATAATATCTGAATGTCATGATCCTGTAGATTAAAGTTCAAGAGCTCCCTGTAAAGTTGCCATTATCAATACATTTATTGAATAACTCTTAGCTTCTGTTTAAAAGTTGAAATTTTCCCTAGAGCATTAGGATGTGGGTAATAAAATCATTTTTAAAAATGAAAGGAAGGAAGATGCTTCCTATTCCATGATTTTATGCTATATTAGAAATTCCAAAATTACAAGGCATTTTGTATAATGAGTCATGATAGACCCTAATTATTATGTGACCTTTATAAAACAAAAACAATTACGCAGTAGTATTTTTGTCTTTTTATTTCAGTTGTTTGTTTCTCAACCTCCATCAAATGATTAAAAATGTAATACCTAAATGATTGTTTGCATCAATGTAGCTGGCAGTTTCTGAGGCTAATGGTTTAAGGGAACTGAATGAACATACAGAAAGCGAAAGAATCACCAAACATCTCTAGTTAATTATTTTTTGATCTTGAAACCGTCTTTATCAGAAAAACTTTCAGTGAACCTCCTGGATACAATCATGAATAGCAACTGTTTTTTCCTTCTATCTATTCAAAATTTTGACATCAAGTTACATTTACTTAGCACCACTAGCATTGAAACATGGCCTCCAAAACAGATTAGAGATATAAAGAGAAACAAACCCTGAGACAGAGAAAGATTAAGTGCTTGACCAGGATGTGAGTTTAAAAGGAGGAGGGAGATGAGAAAAGGCAGAGGGTAGTGGGTGGGGCATTCAATTGACTGAGCCGTGGGTGTTGAAAGCATGCCCAAATGTACAGTAGCTTCCTATTGCCCAGGTTATAAAAGCCTTTATATCTGCAGAGTAATTACTTTAAATAACCAAGAGTGCTCCTGTGTAATCTGGGCTGTATTTACATTTCTGTGATCATTTAATCTCCTTGGATGATATTAATTTCCCCATTTTTTCCATTCATTTAGTAACATCATTTTGCTTTTAAATAAACTGGAGTACACAGTGAGGTTGAATAAATAAAATTGATCTGATAATAAGATTCCCTGAATAAATTAAATTGATCTGATAGTAACATTTTGAACATATATAAACTGGATCTCATATGAAGACTGATATGCAAGAAACTGATCTGATAATAAGATTTGGTATGTATAAAATTGACCTAGTATTAGAAGCCTGTTTAAATGAAATTAATGCAATATGTTGTTTCTTGTGTAAGAAGTTGATCCAAAATTGACAGTACACTTTTTTTTATTTGAAAAAAGATACAATAACTTGGGAAACCTGCATGTCCATAAAACTCAGCCTAGGGAATAAAATAGTAAACCAATTTCAAGCATCATTTCCAACAGACCATCTTAAGCCACTCCCAGTGAGATAGTGTTTGGAATGCAGCCTTTGCTTAGGACTTAAGATTTGTTGCCTCATGATAAATGCTTTTCACTTTTTAAAAAAAGAAAATGTCTGTATTCTCCACACTTGCAGGGAACTATCCTGATGAAGATCTGTGTGTACATATAAGGAATAAAGCGATATGGCTTAAATTGGAATGTGTAACACTTCTCCCCTCCCCACAATGGGAGTGCGGCGTCATTGAATTGACCCTACAGCTACAGCAGTTTAAAATAAATTGGAAAAGAAATTCATGTCTGGCCTTTTTCCTGGAGTGTTTGTAGTTGTGTAAGTAGGGAAGCGGAGGAAAATGCATCAAGAAAATACAGGGAGAATGCATGCAGCACACAAAATGTGCAGTGTGCATTTAGGAGTGCTATGCTGCACAAAAGACATTTTACCTTTCAACAGAACCATAACACAGCCCACACAACACCTAAGCAAATTATTTTTGCAAAGCATAAGAATTAACAGGGCTACAAAATACTCTATTTACACAAACATTATTGTGTATGCATTTGTTTACATACGCACAGTAACTATTCTTTTAAAAAAGACTCTGCAAGATGTAGAGAAGATGTAAATTATGTGCAGTAGTTGTCATGTGCTGACGCTTCTCATTTAAATATAATGGAGTTCTGTAGCTCTAATGGCCTTGTATCAAGCACTGACATCATCATAGTATTGTGGACTCTGAATCTGGTTCTATCCCACATTTTCTTTTATGCCAACATTACCCATTTTCTTCCAATACATGTTTCTCTTCTGTCAGAATAAATAGCTGGCTTTTCCCCAATTGCAATACTTTCCATATTAATGCCACCACTTATATCCCACCATGTCCCAGAAAGAATGGACTAAAAATTGAAAGTGGAGTTTCTGGATTTAAAAAAGAAATGATATAACTGCTCTGTTGGGCTTTAGGAAAAAAAACATTAAAATTGTTATGGGATACACATTGTAACATGCACCTCATTTTAAATTCCAAGCTTAAAGGATTGTCATGAATGGAGTGCCATGATCCAGTTTCAAGTTCAAGAATTGCAAGTCTTTTTTTCGAGAAAGAGTGTGTTGAAGAAATTGATTGAGGACAATACTAAGTGCAAAAATGTCACCTGTTATCAAACAATGACTCCCCACCTCTTCCCCAGCCTCTAACAGGCCAATTTCACTTATCTTTAAGGTTCACACACTACCTGACTAATTGGTTATGGTTCAGAAAGAACATTGATGACAGAGGAACTGTACTTCTGTATGAGTTAGTATATTCAAAAAAAGAAGGGAAAAAAATTAAAATTGGTGGAGGCAATAATGACTAGTATAATTGTAAAAATCAATAGGATTCTCTACCGAGTGTCTCTTTGAGGTTTGCATCTAAGAAAGGCCAGGCAGAGTTCAAAACAATCCACTTTAAAATTGATTATCATATTAAGTACCTTAAAAGTAAATTAAAACTGAAAAGAAAAACATTTTATTTAAAAATGGTAAACTGTTATGAAGAGAACTCAAAGATGACAGCAGATACTGAACTGAGTGTTATGAATATTTTGTGTGTTTCATATAAAATGGTTTAAAATATTAATATTTGAGTAACTCCACACAGCAGTGTCTCAAAGCAGGTCACGAGCACCACTGTGAATCTGGATATGATCAACAAAAGATGAAAGAATGCAGTTAGGGGTAAGTGAAATATTAATGCTAAAAGTAAATCAAAAGCAAGATTCAATTGTTGTTTTATTTTTAATAGTGAAAGTAATGTTTGGACCTGACACTTGTCAAATACATTATCCATCACTCCTGAGCGGCTGCAGTTCAATAATTACTTTAGTGATAAAAATGGAAACCCCACTCAGTTTGACTCCATCCATTTCAATTGTGTCCTGTTTAAAGTTTCACCAAATTTCCACAATTGTATTCTTGTCCTTTAACAGGAAATATATTCTGTAGCATACTTATGGAAAATACATTATAACACACAGATTTAGAAACATGCTGCTTTATTGATAGTAATGGAGCAGTTTAGCACAATTTAAAAGACTTAGGAAAAATTACATTTACACAAGTGAAATTACAACATTGAATAATGAGACTCAAGGCTATCTTGATAAGTGGAAAGATTAGCATTTAAAAATACAGAATACAATGAATGTTAATCTACTACTTTTGTTTTTGAAAATTTGACCAGGTAGTGAATAGAATTTACAAAAATAATTTTAATTCACCTTTCTGAAAAATTCAGTCAAAATGTGGTATAAGCAGGATACTACTACCAAATGGTTGCCTTCCAGCTTGAAATCTTTACTTGTATTTCCACATTATGTGGCGTTTAATACATAATTTTGTTTAGAAAAGCCTCTAATATACATAGTAACTTTTATGAACAATACAAAGGCTTCTCAGTTTATTTTCATTATATGTCAAGGCACTATACCTGATTACAGGAAGTTAGACTAAATAAGAATAATATGTAACAGGTCATGGTTATAATTAATCAATGTTTCATGAAATGTCAGTAGTCTCTGGGAGTTCAGTTTAATTAAAAAAAAATAAGAGGAAGCATTGTGTTTAGGATGTTGATTGGGATTTTTTCTCTGCAGTTGACAAGGGTTTATCATCAGTGAGTAATAGTCTCTACTCTTACACTGGCTACTTAGATTTAACATTGAGACATTTTGCCAGTGACGGTTAACAGTGAGATTATATACAGCACAGATTCAGGAAATGGTAATCAGACATTGCTTTATTTAAACATAAAGATGAAAAATATTTCTGCTACTGTTGATTTATGTCTTTTGTTTTGAAAAGCACAAAAATCCCTTTTCAATATTCCCTCTCAGACATAGTTTTTCTGAAGGAATTTCAATTGTTGAAATGTTAATAAATAGAAAGTTAAATTTTTTTAGCATCTTTCAAGATTTCAACACTTTTGAAAAGTAACTATTGTTATTATGTAGGAAATACAATTGTCAAATGCACTAAAACAAGGTCCCACAAGCACCAATGACATGTTGGCTAAGGGATTAAAATTGGCCAAGAGCCTGACAATGGATGTTTTAAGTCCACCAGAAAGTGAAACCTTAGTATACCTACACAAATGAAAACTAGCATTTCCAATTGTGTGGCACTTTCTTTTATTGCATCGAGCTTCTGGATGATTTGAACCTGCAACATTCCTAATCAGAGGAGTTCTACCACTGAGCTACAGCTGGCATTTCAAGTTTTTATATTTACCAATAACTTAAAGTTGCCAGATTGTTAATAAAGAAAACACAGGGTAGAATTTACTAATCGCAGTAGTGAATCTGCCCTCTAGCTGGAGAAGTACCAGGGAGTGGGGGGCATTACCATGATCAGGCTAGCCCCCCGACCCAATTTAACACTGAGTATGCATTGTATGGTTGGCACAGTGTCACTTTCATGGGGAATTTCCCACCTCTGAGAGCGGTTGGCCAGTCAGAAGCTGGACATCTTCAGGAGCAGTGGGCATATTGCAAGAAATGCCGGATGGGGATCATCACTGGAGTCTGTAATAAAAAGTAGGTGAGGCAGACTCACTAGGACTAGCTACAAGAGGATCAGTGAGCCCTTTTAAAGGGAATGTGATGGTACTTGCTGCTGACAAGTCTCTCCACTCATTTTCCTACTCCTCGGATGCTGCCTGACCTGCTGTGCTTTTCCAGCACCACTCTAATCTAGATTCTGATCTCCAGCATCTGCAGTCCTCACTTTCGCCAAGTCTCTCCACTAGCCATGGATTGCCTAAGTAAGAAGGAATCCTCCATCAGGCCACAGGCATGTCTGTCAGGGTTAACCTGGCAGCTCACACATTGGTGAATACAGACAGCAGTTGAATGAAGCTAAAAGTGACCATTGAAGGGCCTCAATTAGAGACTGGGCAGAAAGGCTGTTTTTGACCCTTCCTGCCCCAAATTGAATCTGGGCGAGTTGGGTAGGGGAGTGTTTGATGGGGATAGTATAGAAGGAGCTTTACTTTCCACCTAAACGAGTCGAGAGGGCTTCGCTGTATATCTCATCCCATGTTGTCCCTATTCTGAGAGTATTTGATAGATCCAGTGTAGATGGAGCTTTTTGTTTCCAGTTTAAAAGAGTATCGGTAGGAAGGTGGTATGATTTCCATCCTGCACCGTCTTGTCTGATTTGTAGCATCTTGTGCTTGTCTCCCAGTTCCAGGGGATATCGCATTCTGTCTATAACATTCATATACAATTGCTCCTCTCACAATTCTCAAATCTGAAGTGTTTCAAGCCCGAAAGGTTGTATGGTGACAGGGTAGAATTTACATAGTCTATTATTGTGAACTTTCAGTTGAATTTTAGAATTTATATAACGTATTTATTTTTCTTCAGGATAGAAATATCACTGTAAAATAATTAAGCTTGAACGTCTTGATCTCAATCCAGAGAACAGAATTAAAAATAAATCAATATCCAAAATCATGCTAATTCTATCCCATATATAACATAAAATCTAATTCGCAGCTCCATGTCTATCCTACAGTTCTTCCGGGAGTGAAACTTAATACTGCCCAATGCTTAGCATTTAGTGGATGTGAACATATGCACAAAGCTGTGACTTAATTGATGGAATATTGTAATTGTTTACATTTGTACAGAGATCTCTGCTCTCAGAGTTGCTGCTAATTTGTTAAAATACAGTTTTGTGCAAAGGAAATCTTCAAATAGATGGTATTTTCTACCAAAAGAAAGATGTCAAGGACTGCTTCGAATGTGATTATGACTTTGACAAGAGGTTCACTTCAGCAGGTCAGTGAAAAACATGCAAGTGAAATTGGGTAGGTGGGTTTTCAGTTTGTGGTAACTGATAACGTGATTAATTGTTGTGGTTCTATAAGCAAGCATAGCGTCAGTGCTGTTTATAAATGCTTACGTGTTACAGGTCTTGAACACAGCCAGAAATGGTGAAAAAACCATGGTGATGGATTCTACCAAGGTTCCAGGGAGCGAAGCACTGTAATTGCACTCTTCAGAGGGGTGGTAAATACAGATCCAAATATTGTATAGGGGCATGACAGTTGCAATAGAAAAAGTAAAAATAAATGCAAAAGAAGCAACATTTGTAAATAGTAAACACATTAGAGCTAATCATAATCAATTATAATTAATTAATTACTTCATAGTTAATTGCAATTAATTAAATCTTCATTAATCACTGCCTTAATTCTGAGATCCTAAGAGAGTATTGTGCCATATTAATATTCAGTTTAAAAAATCTTATTCTAGCTTTGTTCTTCAGTGAATTTGTAATAGAGAAACTAAATTATCCAAGTGCAGCAAAACTACAAAGTAACTTTTTAAAATAAAGATTCCTTTATTTTCTTTCTTCTTCCCATTGAAAGGATATTTTAACATGTTGTTCCCTGCTTGAGAATTTGAGGCAGGCTGTAATGAAAATGAAGATTTGAAACCTTCTACCAAGTGTTAGACTAAATCCTGGACAGAGAAAAGCAGTTTAATGTATGTTTCAATTCCTCTATTCATCTAAGAAATCTATCTAAACTCAGGAAAAAAAAGTACTGGATTCAGATTGGCCCCAGAGGCTATAGGTCATCCAGCAACTTTTGATAGTTCATTGAGGCAAGTTATCTACCAATGGGTTTTATGATGGAAACTCTGCCTCTGATATTCACTTGGATACTTCCAGCTGACAGCATTGACTAGAACAAGAGCTTGTCATGTGAGAAGTGTTGGGTGTAATCCCACATATGTCAATGTTGATCGCTGGCAGCATCGAACAGGGGTACTATACCACTGGAAATAACCAGTGGAAACTCTGCTGAAAAGTTAAAAATCATACAACACAAGGTTATAGTCCAACAGATTTATTTGGAAGCACTAGCTGTCAGAGCACTGCTCCTTCATAAGCTGGTAAGGAGCAGCCCTCAGAAAGCTAGTGCTTTCAGTTAAACCTGCTGTTGCATGATTTTTAACTTTGTCCACCCCAGTCCAACATCGGCTCCTCCAAATCACTTCTGAAGAAGAATCATGCCAGACTTAAAATTAACTCAGTTTCTGTCCCCATAGATGTTGCCAATCCTGCTGAGTTTCTCCAGCATTTTCTCTGATAATTGTAATAGAAATTGTAATTGACAAGAAGTTCATTATCATTGTGATGGTTTATTTGTACTCCGAAGTTATAAGGTACAGTCAGTTCCACTTCGCACTAGTGTCCTGACTGTCAGCATAAATCATGTTTTCTTTAAAAAACATTTGGATATTAAAAGGTAAGTTTTCCTTTTGCCAATCTGAACCCATTTCAGTTTCATGATTTTTGAATTGTTCTTTCCTGTGACAGTAGTGAGGTTAGCCCTCAGGCACCTCCTTTGGAGTTTGACAAGCCCATGTGTCTTCAATCCACTGCAATAACTTGAGTCCTCTGACTCTTAGGAATCATTTGGTGACTCTATTCTCCAACTTCCTCTAGGGCTTTGTACATCTTGACAAGCAAAATTCAAAGTGCAATGTGATGAGAGTTCCATACAATTCAAACATAACCAGCACAATCATTCACCTTTCTATTTGTTTTACTTAGAATCATTAGAAGGGAATAAACCAAATCTTACACCTTTTTCTTGAAACATGCAACAAATTTAGCTACATTAGTGATTGTTTCCTCTCCAGAGGAAGACACTAATTAACGGTATAATCTCTATTTTAGAAAGGAACGTGTTACTTTTTTTTCATTTTTTTGTTACCTTGGATCATGTTGCTCGCAAAACATAGGTTTCAATTTGGTCATTTCTGTTAAATCTATCAAATTGAAAATGGTTTAACTGCAAGAAAGTTGAAGGAAAATCCATTGCAGCATTAATTAATGAGCTAATACAGTAAAATTTGCCTAAAAGAGCCATCCTAATTTGGAGAAAAAGATATACTTTCAATAATTTATAATGTTGATTCTTAGTTTAATTTATTTCTGTTTTGTATTTTAATTGGTTGATTCCTTAATTATTTGACTTTATTTTGCATGGATATAGATGAACTCTCAGGACAGTTTGGATTAAGTACATGAATTAATAAAAACACATTGCTGGAGGATCTTCAACAGGCCTGTAAAGAGAGGAACAGAATTAACTTTGCATGTCCAATTTGACGATTCTTCGGAACTTCTTCAGAGTGACAGAGCACAGTGCCATACATCAGCATGTCTTGTAACTTGACTGATGACTGCTGACAACCATGACAAGCAGCATGGCTTTGTGTCCGTGCTAAGCAGCATGGCAAATCAGAAATATTATGAGCCTTTAAGGTGTGGCTGAGGAGGCAAAGTGCCAAAAGGCAAAGTAAGGCAGGAATGCTGTGAGCATTCAAGTAGGCACAGCGTGAATGAATGTCAAGAGCGTGAAGGAGCAGCCCTGGGATATTTCCTGGCTGAATCTATGAGATTGGATGCTTATCCCTATACACTGTGTCCTTGCAGAAGCGTTGCCATGCAAGCTGTCAGTGCACTCCGAAGTGCAACATTGAAGCGCAGAACCTGATTATAAGTGGATTTATGTAGTTGTGCCATGGTAATGCAGTGAGGCACATGTCAGATGCCATGTCCGTGGACAGTGAGGATATATTAGGATGAAGCAACCAGAATCAAGTGAATCTCATGAGGAGTATAAGTGGTTTGGAGCATTCTTAGAGGAAATCAGAAGGACAAAAAAAGGAACATGAGATAGCCTTGACAGATAAGGTTAAGGATAATCCAAAGAAATTCCGTAAGTACATCAAGAGCGATGAGGGAGAGAATAGAGCCCCTTAAAGATCAACAAGGTCATCCAAGAGATGGGAGAGTTACTAAACAGATATTTTGCATCATTAATTACAGTGGAGGAAGACATGGAGGCTAGGGAACTCGGGAAATAAATATTGATGTCTTGAAAACAGCCCACATTATAGAAGAGGAAGTGCTGGAGGTCATTAAAAAACATAAACGTGGATAAATCTCCAGACCCTGATCAAGGGTATCTCAGGATGTTGTGGAAAGCTAGGAAAGATATTGCGAGGCCTCTAGCAGAGATGTTTTTATCATCTACCGCCACAGGTGAGGTGTCAAAGGAATGGAAGGTGACTAATGCTGTGCCTTTATTTAAGCAGGGGTGTAAGGAGAAGCCTGGGAACTATAGACCAGTGAGTTTGAATCAGTGGTGGGTGAGCTTTTGAAGGGGATTCTGAGAGATAGGATTTACAGGTATTTGGAGAGCCAAGGACTGATTTAGGGGTAGTCAGCATGGTTTTGTGCATGAAAAATCATGGCTCACAATTGATTGAGTTTTTTTGAAGACAGGTTGAGGGCAGAGCGGTAGACATTATCTACATAGTTTCTAGTAAGTCTTTGACAAGGTTCTACATGTAGACTTATTAGTGAAGTTAGGTCTCATAGGATTCAGGGAGAGCTTGCCAATTGGATGCAAAATTGGCTAGATGGTAGGAGACAGGGGGTGGTGCTGGAGCATTTTTTTTCAGGCTGGAGGCCTGTGACCAGTGGTGTTCTGTAGGGATCAGTGCTGGGGCCACTATTGTTTGTCAATTACAGAAATGACTTGGCTGAAAAGTTAGGAGACATGGTTAGTAATTTTGAGATGACACCAATATTGGTGGGATAGCAAACGGTGAAGGTTATCTAAGATTACAAAGAGATCAATTGGCCAATAGGCTGAGGAGTGGCAGATGTAATTTAATTTGGATAAATGGTCAAGGTATTACATTTTGGTAAAGTGAACAAAGCCAGTTAATGGTAGGGTTGTGGGTAATGTTGTTGATCAGAGAAAACTAGGAATTCAGGTACATAGTTCTTTGAAATTTGCGTTACAGGTAGGTAAGTTGATTAAGAAGGTGTTTAGCAGACTTGCCTTCATTGTTCAGACCATTGAGTATAGGATTTAGGATGTCATATTACGGTTGTACAGGACATTGGTGAGGCCACTGTTGGAGTACTATGTACAGTTCTGATCACCCTGCTATTGGAAGATTATTATTAAATTGGAGAGAGTTCAGAAAAGATTTACCAAGATATTACTGGGACTGGAGGGTTTGAGTTATAAGGAGAGGCTGGATAGGCTGGCACCTTTTTCACAAGAGCATAGGAGGTTGGGGGATGCCATTATAGAAGTTTATAAAATCATGGAGGGGGGGAGAAATAAGGTGCATAGCAAAGGTCTTTTCCCTCGGGTGGGGTAGTTCAAAACTAGGAAGCATATTTTTATGGTGAGAGATGAAATATTTAAAAGAACCTGAGGGTCAACGTTTTCACACAGAGGGTGGTTTGTATTTTGAATGAACTGCCAGAAGAGGTGATTGATGTAGGTTCATTTACCACATTTAAAAGGCATTTGGATATGAATAGGAAGGGTTTAGAGGGATATGGGCCAAAAGCAGGCAAATGGGACTACGTGGGCAGCTTGGACAATTTGGACCAAAGGCTTTGTTTCCGCGCTGTATGATTTTGAGTGGGGACAGTTGCTGCTGGCATAAGTAGAGTTGGGGTCACCAGGTAACCATTCCGACTTACAGGTTAAAAATGATCACAATCTAGTTTTCATCTGGTGGATGGGAAAATGGGAAACTGCATATTAAAAAGGCAAGATTAGGTAATGATATGCTAATGAATGCAAATAGGACTCTCACCACTCATCACCACGAATTTTGATTTGTTTTTCAATAGATCTTTGGAAAGTAGGACAATTTGGTCTCAACATTGAGAAGGTCCTTGTTGGCAATCTTGTGATTTTCCCAACATTTTTGTCAATGCCCATATTATTCAGGGGTTGGGAAGATTCCATCCATAATCTCTGATGTTGATCATATATAACTATTATCCCAATTGCAATCCCAGACTAGACCTACGTGTTTGGTTATGATCCATTTAGGGACCAGTAACTTTTTGTTTAAAGTAGATGAATCCCAAATCCTTACAAATAAAGATACAAGGTTCCATAAATCTGGAGAAACATAAACTTTAACAATGAAAAAATGAAGATACCTTACAATTATCTATCTTCTGTTCTAACAGTGAAATGTAACAAAGTAAATATGAATTAGTAAGCAATACCTGACACTTAATGTACAAAATGAACAAAAGGTAAACATGAAATAACAAGTTAGATATAGCTCTCGGGGTTAAAATGATCAAAGGATATGGGAGAAAGCAGGAACAGCGGACTGGGTTAAATGAACGTAGTGAATCTTAATGAGTAACAGAGCTGGCTTAAAGACCCAAATGGACTCCTGCTCCTCCTCCTAGTTTCTGTGTCTCTATGTAACATTCAAACTATAGTCAAGCACAATACCCTGCTCATTATACAGCAGATGTGGTCTAGACTGAGGCTGTACAATTGTTTGTAATCCACCAGACTTCAGAAGATATTATTATTTGTATTTACTTATAGGATGTGGGCGCCGCTGGCTTGGTCAGCATTTCCCCGTGTCTGCGTGGGTTTCCTCCGGGTGCTCCGGTTTCCTCCCACAGTCCAAAGATGTGCAGGTTAGGTGAATTGGCCATGCTAAATTGCCCATAGTGTTAGGTAAGGGGTAAATGTAGGGGTATGGGTGGGTTACACTTTGGCGTGGCGGTGTGGACTTGTTGGGCTGAAGGGCCTGTTTCCACACTGTAAGTAATCTAATCTTATAGCCTGTCACTATTTGCCCTTGTGAAGGTGAGTTGCCTTCTTGAACTGCTACAGTCCACGTGCTGTATGTAGACCCATAATGCCCTTAGGGAGGGAATTCCAGGATTTCGACTCAGCAACAGTGAAGGAACGGCAATATATTTCCAAGTCAGGATGGTAAGTGGCTTTGAGGGAAACTTAAGGCTGTGGTGTTCCCATACATCGGGTGCCTTGTCTTTCTAGATAGTTGGGGTCATTTGTTTGGAAGGTGATGTCTGAGGACCTTTTGTGAAGTTCTGCAGTGGATTTTGTTGATAGTACATATAGTTGCTACCAAATGTTGGTGGTGAAGAGAGTGGATGCTTGTGGATGTGATGCCAATCAAGTGGGCTACTTTGTCCTGGATGGTGTCAAGCTTCTTGAATGTCATTGGAGATTCCCCCTGTCCAGACATGTGGAGGGTATTTCATCATACTTCTGACGTATGCCTTCTAGATGGTGGACAAGCTTTGGGAGTCAAGAGGTGAGTTACATGCTGAAGTATTCCCAACCTCTGACCTGGTGTTTGGCCAATGTATTTATGTGGTGAGTCCAGTTGAGTTTCTGATCAATGGTAATCCCCAGGATGTTGATAGTGGGGGATTCAGTGATGGCAACACCTTTGAATGTTAAGGGGTAGTTATTATATAATCTCTTATTAGAGTTGGTCATTTCCTGGCATTTGTGTAATGCGAATGTTAGTGCCACATTTGAGTCCAAGCCTGGGTATTGTCCAGATCTTGTTGAATTTGAACATGGATTATTTCAACATCAAAAGAGTCACAAATGGTGCTGAACATTGTGCAATCATCGGCAAGCATCCTCACTTCTGACCTTATGATGGAGGGAAGGTCGTTGATGAAACAGGTGAAAATACTTGGGCTTAGGACATTACACTGAGGAACTTCTGCAGTGATGTCTGGAGCTGAGATGACTGACCTCCAACAACTACAACCATCTTCCTAAATGTCAGTTATGACTCCAACCAGTAGAGAGTTTTCCCCTGATACCCATTGATTGCAGTTTTGCTCAGGCACCTTGGTTTTAATGGAGAAGGGAGAGTTGGGAGGTGGTGGTGCTCAGTGGTAGTTTGGCGCACTGACCTCTACACTGCTGAAGCCAGGCACCAACTCAAAGACCTACTGCCCCCTCAACCACAACCTCACCTCCCATCACCAAACCATCATCTCCAAGACAGTACACAACCTCATTACCTCAGGGAATCTCCCACCCATAGCTTCCAACCTCATAGTTTGGGAACTCCGCATCGCCTCGTGCTACCTCCAACCCAAGATCCACAAGCCTGACTACCCCAGCAGACCCATTGTCTCAGCCTGCTCCTGCCCTGCCGAACTCATCTCCACATACCTAGATAGAGTCACAGATTCATAGAGATGTACAGCATGGAAATAGACCCTTCTGTCCAACCCATCCATGCCGACCAGATATCCCAACCCAATCTAATCCCAACTGCCAGCACCCGGCCCATATCCCTCCAAACCCTTCCTATTCATATACCCATCCAAATGCCTCTTAAATGTTGCAACTGTACCAGCCTCCACCACATCCTCTGGCAGCTCATTCCATACACGTACCACCTTCTGCGTGAAAAAGTTGCCCCTTAGGTCTCTTTTATATCTTTCCCCTCTCACCCTAAACCTATGTCCTCTAGTTCTGGACTCCCTGACCCCAGGGAAAAGACTTTGTGTATTTATCCTATCCATGCCCCTCATAATTTTGTAAACCTCTATAAGGTCACCCCTCAGCCTCCGTTGCTCCAGGGAAAACAGCCCCAGCCTGTTCAGTCTCTCCCTGTAGCTCATATCCTCCAACCCCAGCAACATCCTTGTAAATATTTTCTGAACCCTTTCAAATTTCACAACATCTTTCCAATAGGAAGGAGACCAGAATTGCACGCAATATTCCAACAGTGGCCTAACCAATGTCCTGTACAGCCGCAACATGACCTCCCAACTCCTGTACTCAGTACTCTGACCAATAAAGGAAAGCATACCAAACACCTTCTTCACTATCCCATCTACCTGCGACTCCACTTTCAAGGAGCTATGAACCTGCACTCCCAAAGTCTCTTTGTTCAGCAACACTCCCTAGGACCCTACCATTAAGTGTATAAGTCCTGCTAAGATTTGTTTTCCCAAAATGCAGCACCTTGCATTTATCTGAATTAAACTCCATCTGCCACTTCTCAGCCCATTGGCCCATCTGGTCCAGATACTGTTGTAATCTGAGGTAACTCTCTTCACTGTCCACTACACCTCCAATTTTAGTGTCATCTGCAAACTTACTAACTGTACCTCTTATGCTCCCATCCAAATCATTTATGTAAATGACAAAAGGTAGAGGGCCCAGACTGATCCTTGTGGCACTCGACTGGTCATAGGCCTCCAGTCTGAAAACAACCCCCCCACCACCACCCCCTACCTTTGAGTCAGTTCTGTATCCTACTGGCTAGTTCTCCCTGTATTCCATGAGATCTAACCTTGCTATCAGTCTCTCATGGGGAACCTTGTCGAACGTCCATATAGATCACATCTACTGCTCTGCCCGCACCAACCTTCTTTGTTACTTTTTCAAAAACCTCAGTCAAGTTTGTGTGAGACATGATTTCCCATGCACAAAGCCATGTTGACTATCCCGAATCAGTCCTTGCCTTTCTAAATACATGTACATCCTGTCCCTCCGCATTCCCTCCAACAACTTGGCCACCACTGAGGTCAGGCTCACAAGTCTATAGTTCCCTGGCTTGTCCTTACCACCCTTCTTAAACAATGGGACCACGTTTGCCAACCTCCAGTCTTCCTGCACCTCATGTGTGACTATCGATGATACAAATCACTTCTCTACCTTCCCATGAGTTCTCCGGTACACCTGTTCAGGTCCTGGGGATTTATCCACTTTTGACCGTTTCAAGACATCCAGCCTTCCCTTTCACCTTGACAGGAATATACTTTCTCTGGATTCTTGTTATCTCATTTCTGAAGGCTTCCCATTTTTCAGCCGTCCCTTTACCTGCGAACACCTGCCTCCGATCAGCTTTTGAAAATTCTTGCCTCATACCGTCAAAAGTGGCCTTTCCCCAATTTAGAACTTCAACTTTTAGATCTGGTCTATCCTTTTTCATCACTATTTTAAAATGAATAGAATTATGGTCGCTGGCCCCAAAGTGCTCCCCAACTGACACCTCAGTCACCTGCCCTGCCTTATTTCCCAAGTGTAGGTCAAGTTTTGCACCTTCTCTAGTAGGTACATCCACATACTGAATCAGAAAATTGTCTGATACACACATAAGAAATTCCTCTCCATCTAAACCATTAACACTATGGCAGTCCCAGTCGATGTTTGGAAAGTTAAAATCCCCCACCATAACTACCCTATTATTCTTACAGATAGCTGAGATCTCCTTACAAGTTTGTTTCTCAATTTCCCTCTGACTATTGGGGGGGGTCTATAATACAATCCCAATAAGGTGATCATCCCTTTCTTATTTCTCAGTTCCACTCAAAATAACTTCCCTGGATGTATTTCCGGGAATATCCTCCCATCGCACAGCTGTAATGCTATCCCTTATCAAAAATGCCACTCCCCCTCCTCTCTTGCCTCCCTCTCTATCCTTCCTGTAGCATTTGTATCCTGGTACATTAAGCTGCCAGTCCTGCCCATCCCTGAGCCATATTTCCGTAATTGCTATGATATCCCAATCCCATGTTCCTAACCATACCCTGAGTTCATCTGCCTTCCCTGTTAGGCCCCTTGCATCAAAATAAATGCAGTTTAATTTATTAGTTCTAGCTTGTCCCTGCCTGCCCTAACTGTTTGACTCACATCTGTTCTCAGCTGTACCCGTCTCAGATTGATCTCTTTCTTCACTATCTCCCTGGGTCCCACCGCCACCACCTTCCCCCTCCTCCCCCCCCTCCCCCCCCCCCTCCCCCCCCCTCCCCCCCCACCTCATCTTACTAGTTTAAATCCTCCCAAGCAGCTCTAGCAAATCTCCCTGCCAGTATATTTGTCCCCTTCCAATTTAGGTGCAATCCGTCCTTCTTGTACAGGTCACTTCTACCCCAAAAGACATTCCAATGATCCAAAATTGTGAATCCTTCTCCCATATACCAGCTCCTTAGCCATGCATTCATCTGCTCTATCCTCCTATTCCTGCCCTCACTAGCTCGTAGCACTGGGAGTAATCCAGATTTACTACCCTTGAGGACCTCCTTTTAAAATTTCTGCCTAACTCTCTCTAATCTCCCTTCAGAATCTCAACCTTTTCCCTTCCAATGTCGTCGGTTCCAATGTGGACAATGACCTCCTGCTGGCCCCTCTTTCCCCCGTGAGAACATCCTGCACCCTCTCTGAGACATCCTTGATCCTGGCACCAGGGAAACAACACATCATTCTGCTTTTTCTCTGCTGGCCACAGAAACGTCTGTCTGTACCTTGGACTACAGAATCCCCTAACACAATTGATCTCTTGGAAGCTGACATACCCCTCGATGCATTTGATTAGATTAGATTACATTACAGTGTGGAAACAGGCCCTTCGGCCCAACAAGTCCACACTGACCCGCCGAAGCGCAACCCACCCATACCCCTACATTTATCCCTCACCTAACACTACGGGCAATTTAGCATGGCCAATTCACCTGACCTGCACATCTTTGTGACTGTGGGAGGAAACCAGAGCACCCGGAGGAAACCCACGCAGACACGGGGAGAACGTGCAAACTCCACACAGTCAGTCGCCTGAGGCGGGAATTGAACCCGGGTCGCCAGCGCTGTGAGGCAGCAGTGCTAACCACTGTGCCACCGTGCCGCCAGTCTCAATACCAGAAACTTGGCTGTTCATGCTACGTTCCCCTGAGAATCCATCACCCCCTACATTTTCCAGCATACCTGTTTGAAATGGGTATATCCACAAAAGACTCCTGCCCTAGGTGCCTACCTCTCTTACCCTTCCTGGAGTTAACCCATCTATGTGACTGTATCTGAGACTTTCCCCCCTTCCTATAACTGCCATCCATCACATACTGTTGCTGTTGCAAATTCCTCATCGCTTCTATCTGTCTCTCCAACTGATCCACTTGATCTAATAAGATTCTCATCCAACAGCATTTATGGCAGATACAATCCGCAGTTCCCCTTAAACTCTCTTTCAACTCCCACATCTGGAAAGAAGTACAACTCACTGCAAAGGCCATTTTTGCTCCTTCCCAATCTACATACCCAGAAAATAACACCGTCTTATTCCTCTACAAACACTGCCTCAGGTTAAATGAATAGCTGTGGCTTATATTTTAAGTTTAATCAAGAGACTTATCTCCAAAAATATATAATCAAGAAATAACCCACTGCATTCACTACTGCAGCCTTTCTCTTCGACAGATTTGAAACAACAATTAACTTATCTGATTCTGTGTTGTGAACTTCGCTCAAACCAGTTCCTCCAAGATTAGTTGTGAATTTCGCTGTTTGTTAATTTTCCCAGATGCACTCTGATGTCCAGTGATACACGAATTCAAACAGCAAAGGCAGTAACTGTGCAGGTTTGTTTTGTTTTCTTTTCTTTCTTTCTCTCTCTCTCTCTCTCTCTCTCTCTCTCTCTCTCTCTCTCTCTCTATCTATCTCTCTCTCCTGCACTGTCCTCACCATGTGCTTCCTTTGTCTGCTCTTCTCCCTTTTAAACTGCTGTTGTTTTGACTTTTTTTTTCCAAAGTTCCAAAACAATGCAACAGCACATGAAATAGTAATTGCTGCTCCTGGAATTCAAGGAAATCACCTCCAACACCTAAAATACCTCAAAAAAAGGAGCAGCTCTTACAGCCAGAAATTTTTCCCGTCCTCCATCTTGGGTTACCCAGAATCCTTATTGTGCTATCCCTCCAGTCCAGGAATTCCCACATACATTCGGGATACGACCCAAGCCCTCCACCTCCTCCAA
Organism: Chiloscyllium punctatum; assembly: GCF_047496795.1. Classification (NCBI taxonomy): domain Eukaryota; kingdom Metazoa; phylum Chordata; class Chondrichthyes; order Orectolobiformes; family Hemiscylliidae; genus Chiloscyllium; species Chiloscyllium punctatum. The sequence continues at coordinate 32,046,582 of NC_092765.1, forward strand.
GACTTCCGTTTCCCCAGCCCCCAATACCTCATCTTCACCATGGACATCCAGGCCCTATACACATCCATCCACCATGACCAGGGCCTCCAAGCCCTCCATTACTTCCTGTCCCTACACCCCCACCATTACCCTTCCATTGACACTCTCATCCGTTTGGCTGAACTGGTCCTCACCCTTAAAGATTTCTCCTTCGAATCCTCCCACTTCTTCCAGATGAAAGGGGTAGCCATGGGCACCCGCATGGGCCCCAGCTATGCCTGTTGCTTTGTCGGCTACATAGAACAGTCCATCTTCCGCAGCTACACCGGCACCACTCCCCACCTTTCCCTCCACTACATTGATGACTGTATTGACGCCACCTCATGCTCCCATGAGGAGGTTGAACAATTCATCGACTTCACCAACACATTCCACCCTGACCTTAAGCTCACCTGGATCATCTCAGACACCTCCATTCCCTTCCTGGACCTTTCTATCTCCATCAACAGTGACTGACTCAATACTGACAACTTCTACAAACCCACCAACTCCCATAGCAGCCTGAATTACACCTCCTCCCACCCTGCCTCCTGTAAAAACACTATCCCTTATTCCCAATTTCTCCGTCTCCACCTCATCTGCTCCCAGGAGGACCAGTTCCACCACAGAACACACTAAGTGGCCTCCTTCTTTAAAGATCGCGATTTCCCCTCCCACTTGTTTGATGATGCCCTCCAGCGCATCTCATCCACTTCCCTCACCTCCGCCCTTGAACCCCATCTCTCCAACCACAACAAGGACAGAACCCCCCCCCCGACCTCAGCTTCCACCTCACCAATTTCCATATACATTGCATCATCCTCGACCATTTCTGCCACCTATAAATGGACCCCAATACCAGAGATATATTTCCCTCCCCACCCCGATCCGCTTTCCATGAAGACCATTCCCTCTACGACTCCCTTGTCAGCTCCATTCCCCCACCAACCCACCCTCCCCTCCTGGCACCTTCCCCTGCCACCGCAGGAATTGCTAAACCTGCGTCCACCTCTCCCCCTCACCTCCGTCCAAGGCCCCAAAGGAGCCTTCCACATCAATCAAAGTTTTACCTGCACTTCCCCACATGTCATTTACTGTATCTGTTGCTCCTGATGCAGTGTCCTCTAGATTGGGGAGACAGGACGCCTACTTATAGAGCACTTCAGAGAATATCTCTGGGACACCCGCACCAACCAACGACTGGCCCTGTGGCCGAACTACCTCTCCCACGCTGCTAAGGACTTGCAGGTCTTGGGCCTCCTCCATCGCCACACACTAACCACCTGACGCCTGGAGGAAGAACACCTTGGGACCCTCCAACCCCATGGCATCAATGTGGATTTCACCAGTTTCCTCATTTCCCCTAACCCCACCTTAGCCCAGTTCCAACCTTCCAATTCAGCACCGCCCTCATGATCTGTTCTACCCACCTATCTGCTCCACCCTCCTCTCCAACCTATCACCTTTACCCCCACCTCATCCACCTATCGCACACTCAGCTACCTCACCCCCAGCCCCAACCCCTCTCCCATTTATCTCACCACCCCCTCGACTCACAGCCTCATTCCTAATGAAGGGCTTTTGCCTGAAACGTCGATTGTCCTGCTCCTCTGATGCTGCCTGACCTGCTGTGCCTTTCCAGCACCACACTCTCGACTCTAATCTCCAGCATCTGCAATCCTCACTTTCGCCTTCTTGATGCTAACTTGGTCAAGTGCGGCCTTGATGTCAAGGGCTGTCACTCTCACCTCACCTCTGGCATTCATCTCTTTTGCCAATGTTTAAACAAAGGCTGTAATGAGGTCAGAAGCTAAATAGACCTGGCAGAACCCAAACTGGGCATCAGTAAATGGGTTACTACTAAAAGGTGTTGTTTGGTGACCCCTTCCATCACATTACTGACGAGTGAGAGTAGACGTAATGGGGTGGGTTGGCTTTGTATATACAGGTAATTTTTCATATTCTCAGATAGAAACTTGTGTTGTAACTGTACTGGAATTGCTTAGCTCTGTTTATCACTTCTTGCTTATGCTGTTTGGCACATAAGTAGTCCTGTTTGGTGGCTTAACCAGGTTGACACCTCATTTTTAGATATGCCTGGCATACACACTTGCACTCTCCATTGAACCAGGGTGATCCCCTGGCCTGATGGTTATGGCTGAGTGGGGGAGATGCTGAGCCATGGGACTCCAGATTGTGCTGGAGTACAATTCTGCTGCTGTTGATGGTCCACAGTGCCTCATGGATGTCCAGTCTTGATTTGATAGATTTGTTCAAGTCTGTCCCATTAAACGTGGTGATAGTGCCACACAGCACGATGGAAGTTATTCTTAATGTGAAGGTAGGACTTCACCTCCATAAGAACTGTGCAGTGGTCACTCTTTCAGCTGGCAGATTGGTAAGGATGAGGTCAAATTTGTTTTTCCTCTTGTTGGTTCCCAGCTGTCTCAGACCCAGTCTTCCAGCTATGTCCTTTAAGACCTGACAAGCTTGATCAATAGTGCTGCTGCCAAGTCACTTTTGGTGGTAAACATTGAAATTCCCCATCCAGAGTATATTTTGTGCCCTTGTCACTCTCAGTGCTTCCCCCAAGTGTTGTTCAACATGAAGGACTGATTCATCAACCAAGGGAGAATGTTACATTGTCATCAGGAGGAGGTTTCCTTGCTCAACTTTAACCTGAAGCTATGAGACTTCATGGGATTTGGAGTCAATGTTGAGGATTATCAATGCAACTCCCTCCCCTGTGTATACCTCTACCACCTCAGCTTGATCTGTCATGCCGATGAAACAGGATATATCTGGAGATAGTGATACTGGTATCTGGGACACTTTGTGTACGGCATGATTCCGTGAGTATGACTATCTAAGGCTGTTGCTTGATTAGTCTGTGAGACAGGAGAAAGTGAGGACTGCAGATGCTGGAGATCAGAGCTGAAAATGTGTTGCTGGAAAAGCGCAGCAGGTCAGGCAGCATCCAAGGAACAGGAGAATCGACGTTTCAGGCATAAGCACTTCTTCAGGAATTCAGGAATTTAGTCTGTGAGACAGCTCTCCCAAGTTTGCCACTATGCCCTAGCTGTTAGTGAGGAAGACTTCGCAGAGCTAACAGAGCTATCTTTTGCCATTGGTCATGCCTAGGTCAATGCCAGATGGTCCATCTGATTTCATTTCTTTGCAAGCAATTGGCTTGCTAGGCCACTTCAGAGGAAAATGGAGTAAACCACATTATTGTGGGTCTGGAGTCACATATACACCAGACCAGGTGAGGATGGCAGATCTCCTTCCCTACAATAGGAGCCAGATGGTTTTTTCTGACAATGGTTTGATGGTCATCGACAGACTCTTAATTCCAGGTTTTTTAAAAATTCAATTCAAATTCCACGTCGGTTTTCAAACCTGGATTTCCAGAAAATAGGAGAAAGTGAGAACTGCAGATGCTGGAGATCAGAGCTGAAAAATGTGTTGCTGGAAAAGCGCAGCAGGTCAGGCAGCATCCAAGGAGAAGGAGAATCGATGGTTCGGGCATAAGCCCTTCTTCAGGAATGAGGAGAGTGTGCCAAGCAGGCTAAGATAAAAGGTAGGGAGGAGAGACTTGGGAGAGGGGCTTTGGGAATGCGATAGGTGGAAGGAGGTTAAGGTGAGGGTGATAGGCCGGAGAGGGGGTGGGGGCGGAGAGGTCAGGAAGAAGATTGCAGGTCAAGAAGGCGGTGCTGAGTCCGAGGGTTGGGACTGAGATAAGGTGGGGGGAGGGGAAATGAGGGAGCTGGAGAAATCTGCATTCATCTCTTGTGGTTGGAGGGTTCCTAGGCGGAAGATGAGGCGCTCTTCCTCGGGCGTCATGTTGCCATGGTCTGGCTATGGAGGAGGCCAAGGACCTGCATGTCCTTGGCAGAGTGGGAGGGGGAGTTAAAGTATTCAGTCACGGGTGGTTGAGTTAGTTGGTGCGGGTGTCCCAGAGGTGTTCTCTGAAATATTCTGCAAGTCGGTGGCCTGAAAATAGCTGAGTTTCTGAATTAGTAGTCTAGCAATGATACCATTAGGCCATCATCCAAGAAGGATTTCCACTCTTCGTTTTCAAATGTCCCACTTCTGAATTCTCTCCAATGCTACTCCAACTTGGACTGCCCAGTATTGAAGGCGACCCTAGACTTACTGTTCTGGGGCACCTTCAGTAAAGGCTGTCACCTCTTAACTTGACTGAAGCCTCCGGACAACCATGATAACTTTCCTTCATTTGTTTCTCCGCTTAAGGGGCCAGGAAAGACAGAAGCAGTGCAAGTGTCATAGCTGTGATTTATGCTGACATTGTGGAGGAATGGTTGGATTTGGCGGCAAATTGCAAAGTGGCAGTGCAGGGCAGGAATTCTGTGACCATCCAGGTTGTTTCAAACTATGACAGCAACTGAAGAGCCCAGAGATGCAACCTGGTCTTGTCTGTGACCTGGGTTCATGTTTCCAAAAGCAAAATGTCCTTCTTGCAACTTGACAATGATAGTTGCTGGTTCACACGAAGGTGCAGCGTTGAAATGAAGAAGTTGCCTATCCATTAGAGAAGTGGCACGAGGTTTCTTCAGAGGCTGGCAGTAATAAGGTGCCAATGTCTGTGGAGATGGGGTGTACGTGGCCAGTGCCAGTGGATCATGATTCATGTCCAAGATGGAGCTCCTGTGGAGGAATTTAGTGAATTGAATTAATTCGTCACCCACTCTGATTTCCCATGTTGAATTACTTGGTATGTAGTTTGGTAAGATCGGAAACAAAGATTAATGAGGTAAATTGGGTTGTCAACAAGGCATTTAACAAGCAATCAGCCCTTTCATTAGCAACTTGCTAATGCTAAGCAAGAAGTTCGACCAATTGCTTATGATAAGCATAAACGAAGCAGTTTGGTGCTCCCAACACCAAGGTTGACCTCCCTGGCCTTCTCATCAGAATTTGCCACAAATCTCTCCATAGCCCACAACACTCAACCCTACAAACCTTTGCCCTCGGTCTTGCTTCTTAACTACTCAACATATTTCACTCTTACATTTCATTGATACTCAATGTTTATTGTGTCCAAAATGGGACTTTCTAAAATTATTAAGCAACAAATGTTTGCACTTAATGGAGTTAATGCGTCTTGAGCCAAATTCCCTTCAGCAGATTTCATTGCGTAATCTTTCAGCTTTTAAGCAAGCTAGAATGGAAGAGTAAACACTGCACATTGTCAGTCCAGGTGATGATCACAAGCTAAGGCAATATTTGTTCTGACTGCTTGTATGAATGCATATTTAACTGCAATGATCATCGCTGGAGACAAAGGATTTTCCTGAACGCATGCCAAACTTTTTGATTGCTTGGAGGTCAGTTACCTCCGCTCCAGGACATTTCTGCAGGAGTTCTTCAGGGGAGTGTCCTAGTCCCACCATCCTCAACTGCTTTATCAATGACCTTTCCTCCAAGATAAGCTCAGAAGTGGGGATATTCACTGAGGATTGCACAATGTTCAACACCAGACTCCTCAGTTACAGAGGTAAAAACAATGACTGCAGATGCTGGAAACCAGATTCTGGATTAGTGGTGCTGGAAGAGCACAGCAGTTCAGGCAGCATCCAAGTAGCTTCGAAATCGACGTTTCGGGCAAAAGCCCTTCATCAGGAAGAAAGGCAGTGAGCCTGAAGCGTGGAGAGATAAGCTGGAGGAGGGTGGGGGTGGGGAGAGAGTAGCATAGAGTACAATGGGTGAGTGGGGGAGGGGAGGGTGGAGTGGATAGGTGGAAAAGGAGATAGGCAAGTAGGACAAGTCTGGACAAGTCATGGGGACAGTTACTGAGCTGGAAGTTTAGAACTAGGGTGAGGTGGGGGAAGGGGAAATGAGGAAACTGTTGAAGTCCACATTGATGCCCTGGGGTTGAAGTGTTCCAAGGCGGAAGATGAGGCGTTCTTCCTCCAGGTGTCTGGTGGTGAGGGAGCGGCGGTGAAGGAGGCCCAGGACCTCCATGTTGCGGGACATCTCCGGGACACCCGCACCAATCAACCACACCGCCCCGTGGCCCAACATTTCAACTCCCCCTCCCACTCTGCCGAGGACATGGAGGTCCTGGGCCTCCTTCACCACCGCTCCCTCACCACCAGACACCTGGAGGAAGAACGCCTCATCTTCCGCCTTGGAACACTTCAACCCCAGGGCATCAATGTGGACTTCAACAGTTTCCTCATTTCCCCTTCCCCTACCTCACCCTAGTTCTAAACTTCCAGCTCAGTACACAGAAGGATAAGACAGTAGATAGATGGGAACACCACCATCTGTAAGTTCCCCTCCAAGTCACTCACCACCCAGTCCTGACACAGAAATATATCACCATTCCTTCAGTGTTGCTGTATCTAAATCCTAGAATGCACTTTCTAATGGCATTGGGCATGCACATCGAACAAACGAATCATAGCAGTTCAAGAAAGCAGCTCAGCAAGACTACAATGGACAGGTAATAAATGTTGGCCCAGTCAGCGACACCCCTCAGCCAAAGGGTGAATAAAAAATAACATTCTCATGAATTTGAGAATGTAGAAAATGTGCAGGAGACATTAAATTGTGACTACACACAAATGTCTATCCTCTGACAGAAGTGGGGATTTAAAAAGATTTGGATAATACAATCAGGAGGTTACTGCAAACATGTCAAGCTAGTCTGAAAACCCCATTGTTAGTATTTAGAGGATATTAGGTGACACATCAAAACTGAACATTTTAGGGCTTCTGAACTTCCTATTAAGGCCGTATTTATAGTACTCAAATTTAAAGCTGTCCTACAAAAGGAATTCAGCATTTTATCGAAAACCACTATAATGATGGCTTGTAGATAGGATTGTCTAATTTTAAAAATAGTCCTGCAAAATATGCAAGATGAGTATATTCAGAAATCTGAGGATAAATAGATTGAGAACATGATCCAAGATTTTAAAGTTTTAATAGACATTGATACATTGTTTCAATGAAATAGCTTGTTTAAATATCTGTTTGCAGGAATGCAGAGCATCAGTTGGAAGGTAGCAACCTTGAAGCAAAGCTACAATTTATGAAAGTATTTAGTTCCATATAGGTATCCTGTCAACAGTAATTAATACGGTGTTTAGAAATTCCTTTAAGTAGCTGATGAATATCTACTTAATGACGAAGGGACTTTAGGGATAAATATAAATGATTATTAAACATGGAAACAAATTGTTTGTAGCTTTTCAGGGATGAATATTATAATACAAGGTGTGCAAGGTAGGTAGATTGATTTATTGTCACATGTACCAAGGTACAGTTCAAGCAAATCATTGTAAGCAAAGATGTACAGATTAAAAAGATTTTTGACAGAGGCATACAGATTGCATTGCACAAGGCATGCACCAGGCGGGATCAGCACTATCTGGGGCTGGAGAGTCCATTCATCAGCCTAATCCTTGTGGGCCCTGCAGGAAGCCAGTAAGTCTGTCCTGGGTCTGCGAGTTCAGCCTCGCCAGTGCTCAGGCCTGGATGATTGTGGGATCCCCAAACCTGTAATTAGATATAAAAGAACATTAATACTCATTTTTACAGTTTTAGAATTTAAGTTTAAACGTTGTAATATGGTCATAAGGAATGTTAGAGTTAGATTTGCTGTAGGGAGCTCACAAGGAATGGCACGGTGTTGGCGCCATCTTGAATCATCACTGCTCTGGAGTTCTTACTGTATTAGCTTAGAAGGTTAACTGGAAACTTCCTTCTTAAAGTATGTGTCTCTGGATCATTTACTTCCATCAGCCTGGCCATTGAGCAGTTTGGCCAAAATTGTGTCCATTGAAGAGACTAAGCTTTAAGTTGAGCTTTTCTCCATTCCATGTTTTGTAGTTTTGTTGCATTTTAATCCTATTTTTGTCCAAATGTAGGCAGTTCTGTACTATCAGAACATCGAGCAGAACTTCAGGCACTATTATATAAAAATGGTGGGAATATTTTAATTGGATAAGCTTCTAAATGAGTGTCAGGACATCCTGAAATAGATGCTTGATGGATAATCACCACATTATGCCCTGTAATAATATTCGAGCACCAAAAACTGACATGTGTTATCTACTGAGAAAAAAGCTGATTAAAAAAAGATAAAGGGCAAAAGGTCTGAGTTACAAAATCATCAAGTCATACTGTTCTATGATTCCATCCATTAGTCTCTATGTGCTCAACCTTTCATTTGTTTGGCACTATTTCTTTGCTTTGCTTTGCACTATAGATGTTGACATACAAAGAAAGGTGCGTACATGCATAGTTTTGATTTGACCATAAGGACTTTTAACCAATTATTCTTTTGAGTGTGGTTGACATTCATTGCCTCAACTGCCCTGAAAAGGTGGAGGCACGACCTGTCCTTGAACTGTAATAGTGTTTTAGTGATGGTAATCCTGCAGTGGTGTTAGCTGAAGAATTCAAGGAATTAAACCTAGAAAGGCAAAGAACTGCAGAGACACATGTATAAGACAGGATTGTGCATGGTCAAAAACTATTTGGAGATATTCTAATGACTTTGCAACCTTTGTTCTCTTGCTAGAGGCCATGGGCTGGAAGGCAGTGTTGAAGTAAGTTGGGAACATTGCTGCATTGCACTGATGCCAACTGTAATTGCACTGCAGTGACTGAGGAGGAAGATGGATACTGAAGTCTGCATTTTCTCTCCAACATCAGGAACATTGTTTTGGGACAATCCTTGGTGCTGCTGACCCAGCCCAGGAGAAAGCACCCATATTTTTGGATTTTCAATTTTGGGACATGGGTAAAAATGGGAGCTGTGCCATTGGAGGGAGTTCGAGAGTCTGGCAGTCTGGAGGCGGGCTGGATCTGGCCTCAGACCTTTGACACTTTTATTTAAGCTATGTAAAAAAAAGAATAAAATGGAAAACAAATGGCCCTCTTGCCACTAATCCTCACACTGCCTTGCACACTTCACATTTCTTATTAATGCCAACCCATATCAGTCTGTACCTCTGAATCCAGCCCATGCTCCTGTATATCCCATGTCAATCTATGTTCTTTTATATAACCTATATGGCCCTTTCCAGCTTCTATGACAACTTAGTGCCATCCCATGCCAAAACATCTCCACCTACCATGTTCCACTGCCGTCATACCAATGTCATTTGATCCGCTATCAAATATGGGAAGACCTCAGGATTTTTGTTGAAATGAATTAAGGCTTTTTCAGTGAATGCTGATGAATTAATTATTTAAGAAACAATTTCATTGTTTTAAAGAATACATTCCCTATGTTTAAGTTCCTCTAATTAATTAATCCCTTATAAAACAAATCTTTTGAATATGTGATTTAACTTCAAGCACTTAGAACTGTCGATCAAATTGCTGACATAACCTTATGGTGTGTGATGCTTAACTTAATCCTGTGATGATAACCATCAGGTTTAAATCAGCAGATATAGTGAAATAACACGCACTGATTTCTTTAATACTACAGGTGTTTATCTTTTCAAATGTTTAAAGGACAGGGGATGTAAATACACCCTTTCTTCTGACAGTCCCAGTGAATTAATGTGCAGTCTACATACATTTATGTCAACGTTTAACAATCCACATGGATATTATTTTCTCCCTAAAGGAAGCTTCCTTCCTCCAAATGGTACCTGATCACCTCCAAAGGTGTCCTAGAAAAATAAAGTTATTTTACCTCTTCAAAAAGATACCCTAACTCTCTGAGGAATTCCATTAAATTTACACCATCTCCTACCAGATCTAAAGTGCACCTCTCATGTTTTGGAGCTTCTACTGGCAAAATTGAGATAATCCTGAAGGCTATTACACTTGAACATCTGCACTTGCTTCGGTGAGGTGGCAGGGTTCCTAATGCAGAGAAGGGCCTTTTGTGAAAGATCTTTCTTTCTTCCCACCTGACAGCACATGCAGCCTAACTATAATTCTGAAGATCTATCAAGCAGGAATTGTAGTCCACAATGCTACAGCCTATGATAGCTGTAATATTGTAGTGAGCTAGGATTTTCCAGTCACAGTGTCGGTTGAGTGCATGGTCAGATTATAAGGGCAGGAGAATGGAATCTTTACTAGTTTGGCTTGCTTCTCTTAACTAATAAGATTTCTGTAAAGACACTTACCTTATAGATTCAGCCTTTCCTGTCTCCTTTGAATACCCTGCCAAATGTTCCGAGATCTTAAAAATAGATTGGCTAAAAAGTCAAGGCAGGCAGTTTCACAATCATATTTGAGAGGCATGGGGTGGCATGGTGGCTCAGTGGTTAGCACTGCTGCCTCACAGCACCAGGGACCTGGGTGCAATTCCAGCCTCAGGTGACTGTCTATGTTCTCCCCGTGAATGTGTGGATTTCCTCCTGGTGCTCCAGTTTCCTTCCACAATCCAAAGATGTGCAGGTTAGGTGAGTTGGCCACGCTAAATTGCCCATTGGTCAAGGGTAAATGTAACTTAATGGGTTACTCTTTGGAGGATCGGTGTGGACTTGTTGGGCCAAAGAGCCTGTTTCCACACTGTAGGGATGCTATGCTAAGTGACTAAACCTCATTCCATTAGTGGACAGGATCGATCCCCCATCTACAAATCCTACCTTTTAATATTAGAAGAGATCAGGTGGGTTTCCAGTTTCAATTATTGTATTTTATCAGCTTACTGATCCCAAGCCCAATCAGTTTTGGGGAGAAGGTAGGATCCAATCAATGAACCTTACTTGCACCATACTTGAAACATATGATCAATGTTGAAGGCAGTAATGAATTTCCAAAAATGTGCAAAACATTCCAATTATTTGTATGATCGTGTAAGTGTAATTTTAACTTTATAATCTATGCACCACTTGAATAGCTTAGTCAAGTTGAAATAGCTGAATTGAAGAGAAACAAAGACTTTGCAGTTCCTGATCTAAGGACTGAAGACCTCAAAGCTGGTACTCTGATGTGTTCTAAAGTGTAGTAAATGGCCTGAAAGGGTGGAAATCAAGAGAGATCAAATGACAACAAAGTTTCATGGTTCAATGCCAAAGGAAATGGCATGGGATGATTTAATTCATCGCTGGCTGTGGGAAGTTAAGTGTGAGCATACTTCAAAAACATTTGGACGATTGTAAAGCACTTTGAATGTACAGGGGTCATAACTGTTGGGATACAACTGCAGGTTTTTCTTTACATTTGTAGTAACTATGTATGGATTTTGTCAGGCTGCTTTCACAAATTCAGTTATCTCATCATATGATCAAATAATAAACTAACTTCCAGAGTTAATGATCTAAAACATAACATATATTTCACAGACATAATCTATACAAAGGATATAAAGAAGTATGTATGAGCAACCAGTGTGGGCATAGTTATGGCAGGATTATTTTGCTGTAATAAATTGACTTCCTGATTAAGTTTCAGTAAGAACAAAGACAACATCCTGTATTATATGTTTGCGCAAGCAATTGAATGTTAATGATGTGGTGTGAGAATAGGAGTTCAGGTATCTGCTTATTTTGGATATTAAGTGTATGTGGGTGGAAGATAGCTGCAAGGAGTTCCAACAAAACAAGCTGACTCAGACTTTTGTCACAAGAGCACATAATTCAAGAGCATTGTATTAATGTACAAATCTGTGCACTGCACCTTAGAAAGGATGAACTGGCTTTGGAAGGGAGCAGTACAAGTTGACTGGATTGTTAACAGGGCTCAAGGACTAGGTTATAAAGGGAAACTTCATAAAGTCAACTTGTATTCATGACCCTCTAAAAAATATGGATTGATTTGATTGAGCTATTTGAGATTTTTAAAGAATTGAGAGGATAGATGGAGTGAAACAGATTCTGCTGGTGATGAATCCAGGGCTAAGGGACACACTCTCAAAGTCAGAGTCAGGCCACTTGGACTGATCAATGGAAATATTTCTAATAATCATGGGGTGATATAAGTATGGAATTTTCTTCCACAAAGATGCTAGTTTAAGCCAAAATTTGGTACATGTGCTTTATTGTAGGTAAGTATGACATTATGCAATTTGGTTAAGAATATAAAAGCAACTTATTATCAAACTGGGGGAAACTTCAAAATATTTCTGTGCAGAGGGATCTGAGTGTCTTTGTGCATAAATTGCAGAAAGCTAGTATGTGGGTATAGCAGGTAATAAGGAGGGAAAATGGAATTCAAGTATTTGTTGCTAGAGGAATGAAATATAAAAGTATGCAAGTGTTGTTGCCAACCTACAAGACATTGGTGAGATTGCTTCTGGAGTACTACGTGCAGGTTAGGTCCTCTTACTTGCGGAAGGATGTAATTGCATTGAAGGCATTTCAGAGAAATTTCATGAGATTAATTCTAGAAATGAAAGTCTTATGACGAGAGACTGAGCAGTTTAGGCCTATACATGGCAGAGTTTAGAAGGCTGAGAGGACATACAATTGAGGAATATCAGATGCTAAAGGGGATTGACAAAGAGGTAGAGACGGGCAACCTAGAACAAAAACTCATCGATTTAGATTAAAAGGTGGCAGATTTAAAACAGAAATGAGGAGGAATTGCTTATTAAAAAGGGCTGTGAATTTGTGGAATTCACTAATCCCCACAGTGCAGTGGATGCTGGGAGACCAAATACATTTAAGCAGGTGATAGGTAGATTTTTAATTATTAATGGGTTTATGGCAACAGGCAGAAAAGTGGGGTTGAGGCTGAGAAACGATCAGCCACCATCATATTAAATGGCGGAGCCAACTCAAGGGACTCCCGCTCCTAGTTCGAATGCTCTTCATTAATAATTTTAAATGTGAGGTTAATCAAATTTTGCTAGCAAGGGAAATAGGGAATATTGGATAACAGAAAATAAATAATAAATTACACAAATTAACCATGATCTAATTGAATACTAGACCATACTTGATGGGGTTGATGGCATATTCCTACACTGAATATCTTGATAGTACTTTCAAATCTGTATTGGGACACTTGTGGGGTAATGTTAGTATCCCTATCTTTGAGTCAGGAGGCCCTGGTTCAAGTCTCACCCGCTCCAGTGGCGTTTAATAACATCTCTGAACAAGTTGATTTGGGAAATATCTTCAAGTTGTTATTGCAGTTCTGTGTGATTTTTTTTTGTCATTGGAGTCTATATGCAATGGATATATTTGAAAATAGTCTGACAATAATATTTCATATTTAAGTAAAAATATAAGGCTTGAGTGCAATAATAAATTTGTTGGACCTGTTCACAAGCTTGATAGCTCTTGCTGCTGGTTTTGTACTGAATTTACTTAAAATCAGACCAATCTGCCCAACTGATTTATATTTCTTGAATTCTATTTTATTTAATTCCTATCAATGTACCCTTATATTCATTCCTCACTCATGTGTTTATCCACCAATCTCTGAAATGCATCTACACTATTCATATCAACTATGGCCTATTGAAAACAAAACGTGCTGGCAAACTCAGCATCTGTGGAGAGAGAGTAGGCTAATGTTTCAAGTCTAGATGACTCTTTATGAGAGCTCTTGAGTCTTGGATGCTGGAAATTCCAACTTCGACCTTGCAGTTAAAATAGCTGCTAGGGCCCCTTTCAACTGAGACAACATATTTAAAGAAAGAACTCTGATGAAGGTTCATCCAGACTCAAAATGTTAGCTTGCTCTCTCACCTCAGGCTTACCCTGCTGTGACTTCCAGCATTTTTTTTGTTTTCAGTACAGATTCCAGTGTCTACAGTAATTTGCTCCTCAACTACCCTCTATGGTGACCCCAACTTGGGCTTTGCAGTTAAAATAGTTGCCAACTGCCCTTTTAACCTGGTTGACATACTTAAAGAAAGAACACACCACTTCAGACAGAATTACAGGTTTAGTGAGATGACAGTGACAACAGAAAGTGATATTGGTGGACAAATCACCTTGAAGTATTTAAGGTCTTTCCCCTTTCAGAGGGACAGTGGGAAAAGGACCACTGTTTCTGACAGTCTAGCTTGAGATGAAACATGATTTCTCAGTGTATGAACAAAGAAGCATGCATCGACAAAAGGGATGTTAATTAACAATTTACTTCAAAGTACAGTCTTTTTATGTGAAGAAAATGTTAAAACAATTGCATGTAACAAAGTCCCAAAGGCAGCAAGTGAGATAAATTTCCAGATTGCTGTCTTCTGGTACTGCTGAGTAAGGGAGGAATGCCGAACAAGCAGGCAAAGTCTCTGTTTAACATCAGATCTGACCATCAAGTGCTTGAAGCAATGCACTCTCAAAACTGCAGTGTAGCTACTGGATGCGTTGCCTAAATATTATTCTAAGACCAAACCTTAAAGTAACATTGAACACACTATCATCTGTTCCAGGTGAGTGCATTACTAACTGAGGCAACTTAGTAAATACCTCCTCACACGCAGTAGTTCAGACACCGTGAGGTTACAATTATTCTGGCGATTCTTTGTTAGTCAGTGTTGGGATAAAGAACCCCTTCCAGCACTAGCTATTATTTTCCCTTGTTGTCCAGCATTACTGTTTAATCTTAATTATCAAACTCAATGTGAGAGACCAATGTGAGAGTACTGATGCCCAAACCTTGTCCTTGTGAGTATGGTACGGCAACTGTCTAGCCAAAAGGATAAAAGTAACATTAAAATGACAGAAAAATGCAATTTAAAATTTCTGGTGTGAGGGCAGAGATGCAGCATATGGATAATCCCTACCTCCATCCTCAAATGCTGCCTGATGTGCTAATTTGTCTTCAACATTTTCCATTTTTATTTCAGATTTCCAGCATCCACAGTATTTTTCTCTTTGCTGATAATCTTTCTTGGCATGTGAGTAGGATTTATATTAAGGATGAGAAAATTAACATTTGTGTACTATAATGAAAAGACTTAAATGATGCCTTATTCAAATAAAGTTTTAGGTAATAGAAAGAAGTAGAATTGTAGTGTAATGTTTTTAATTAATTGAGTTAGTTTATATCAATGCCACTATTTCTTGATATCGAATTATACTTGAGAAGGTGCAAATTGACACATAATGGAATTCCTGCTTGATCTAAATCATTGGGTAAAGGCACTCACTCAGCATACTGTATTGTGAAAGTTAGGAATCAAGATAGTTAAATAGATACTGTCCTGGAATAAGAAAAACCTGTTAACCAGGAATACTATTCTTTCATCATTCTGACCTTTCCAATAGAAAAGGCTGCAGAACGAAGGAGAAGTTACATATATAATATTCACTTAGTAAATTCCTCTCCTTAATGGTAAAGAAACTCTGGAATTTATCTAGTACACAGAGGATATTCAACCCTGATGGGATACAACAAAGGGGAATTTAAATGTGGTGAGCAAGTGGGTTTAAGTGAGTTGTGATTGAAATCTAGGAAAATAGAAATGTGTCCAACTGACATCCACATTTCACTCTAGTACGTTAGGTTTATGCATGCAAGCTGCTCAGGAGAGATGGTTTGATAATTGAAATATGTTAATAACTTATTGACAGTGATATTGAAATGGATTTTAAGACCATAAGATGTAGGAGCAGCTGTAAGCCATTCAGCCAATCAGATCTGTTCTGCCATTCAACAATATCATGTCTGATCTGACAATCCTGAACTCCATTTTCCTGCCTTTCCACAATTCTTTACTGATTTAAATATCTGTCTATCTCAGCTCAAATATATTCAGAGTAAGTAATTTGCAGTTTAACTTTAGATTCATGGATTTCACGGACTTTCAACGCTTGCCAGTAAAAGCTCAACAAATGGCTTTTGAGGGGGCTAAAGCTATTGTGGGGAAATGACTCATACAGACGAAGGCTCACAGCTGCTTTCCTATCCACTTTCTGAAGATTGAAACATTACTGTGTGCATTTTGGTCTTTGTTTTATGTACTTTGAATGTCTCATTGACACTTTTAAAGTTGGGTGAACAGATTTGAACTTTGGAGCTCTCTCAAATCACAAAGGGGATTACTTTGGACCTCAGGTGAGGAGCAGCAGCTTACTCTTTACAGACATGCAGTTGTCCAGGATACAGGGACTCAACTGAGGGCTGCTCAGCTGCTGCAGCTGAGGAGGCACACTCAACAGACAGCTTCCCCAGGCATAGGATAAGCTGCTGGAACAAAGTCAAATATCAACTGAACTGAGGAGCACTCTGTACCAGTGGCTGGAAAGGTCACCATTAACCTCAACTTTATTTTTAGCCTTTGATATCTTCCAGGGTCTCGTATTCAGTGACATGCAAATGGATAATGTTAAGGGACTGCTGGCACCTTTTTCAAGATGGCCAACCTTTGCCTGTGAGTGAGCCAGTCAGAATGAGTGAACTTCCAGCACTGTGCTCCAACTGGTGCAACAGCTTCTTTTTCAAATTTGGTCCACCAAGCTCAGCATCCCCATTCAAACTCAATGTAGTGGATCTTTGCTCAGTTTAACTGACTCCCCAATTACCATCAGTTTTTCATCAAAGGTGTTGATGTCTTACCTTATATTCCCTTATCAACACCAATAGGAACTTTTTGCATAATTTAACTTTTATCATGACAGCTTCAAATGGAAGTGGTAATTATTGATTCAAGTGTGTTGTGTAGCTAATTAGCCTGCTGAGTATTCCTTTCTCTGTGAAGAAGATAGCTGAAGCATTGTAATACGAAGACTCTTGTATCCATTTGTATTGTTCCAAGTGATAAAAGGTGAACTTACTTTCTTTACAGAGTTGTTGGTCAGTAGCAACAAAGGTACAACTTCTCTTTAGTACAAGGCTCTTCCTTTCTCCAAGCAAATAGAATTAACTGTTGTTACCAAAAACAATACAAAACTAATTCCAAGATTTTATTGAGCTAAAGAAAGAACAAGTTTATTGGTATTGTTAACAAGAAAAGTAATAAAGCCAAGACATCAATCATGCAGCTTCTGTGCAGTTGCTTGGACACGCAGATACAAGATTAAAAAGGAAAAGTATACAGTACAAAAAATATATAATAATGTACAGTTCAGATTTCCTCAGGTGTTTTTGAGGTGTAAGCATTTAACAGAGATTATGGTCTGTTAGTTCATTTCTTGGATTGTTAACAGTTTCAAATATTGCAGTTATTTTTTAGTTCTTGATTTTACTGTGTTACTTTCCAATCAATGTTGTCACTAGGTTCTTTTCTTCTTGGGGGACACAGAGAGAGAAAGAGAGGCTTTGCAGGCTATGTTCAAATCTTCAGCTTTAGCTCAATCTTCTCTTCTGCCAAACAGACAGCTCCATTAAAGATAAATTTGCTTGTATTTTTAACCTACTGAAGTTTACATCTTTAGGTTTGGCAATTGTAGGTGATATTTCATCCCCAGGATTTGAAGATTTTCATAATGATTTATATCAAATGGGAGGTAGGAACCTTTTTAATCCCTCAAGGGGACTGGAGAGACTGACTGTCTCTTGCTTAGTTCATGTGGGTTTCATGAAACTTAGCCAACTGGGCAGGGCCATATGCTTTCGATGGCCACTTTTGTCGGTATTTTGTTTGTGTTTAAAACTGTTTCTGTCTAAGAAAGATATTTAATTGGCTGATGGAATTCAAAGATCAATAGTTCATGTTCTACTTACAACATATGACAATTGTCATACCATATAAAATGCACATATGATTAATGAATATTGATAGTTATGAAATAAGTGGTTAATTACAAACATACTAGTAGTATCAAGGCATATTGCTTTTTAAAACACTCACTCCTTGTAAATTCAATAGAACTGTCCTCATGTGCAGTGAATTGTCTAATATCAGGAGGTCCTATTCTACACTGCTATCCAACTAACAGGACATTCAACTTTAAAAAGATGAAGTGGCCCATGAAAACTCTTTCTAGTATAATCCATCATGGCATCCATAATGTCGTTTATGTCACCCTACTATTTTCAATTTGTTCACTCCAATCTTTCTAACCTTTCCAATTGCTCAACCCTTTGCAAGTTTCGTTCAGTGTAACTTTCCTTAATGCCTTCATATGTCATGTGGAGCTACTTTATGCCTCACTGTTGTTCTCTTCTTCCTCCAGCCTGAATCTTTGTAATTTGCATGGGGTCCAATAGTATTGCTTTGTGCAATGGCTTCTTTGTGTAGTTGGAAGTTGTCCTCCAGGGCCAAACCTGCTACCTCTCTTCATTACCATTTGCTAGTAGCAATAGCACAGCCACATTTTGATTTTTTTTTCCCTTAATATTGAGAATCTACATTAAAAGAAAATGCAAGCTACTGTTGGATTAACAAACTTTGACATTTATAACAGTTAAAGGGCTCATTAGCTGCTTGCAAAGCATTAAAGGATCATTACTGCAATGCATGGCGATTAGCTGCTGGTTTCTTATTGCTGTAACTAAATTGTATTCTCAGGAAATAACACTTCTCAAAGCTGCATAATCCTTACTGAACCATTAATTATGCTTCAAATGGGGTCTTTTTCTTGTTAAAAGGGTTTGGCACTCTCTGGTATTTGTAACATAGAAAATTGTGCTAAACTGCAATAATTGAACATAAACTTCTATTTTGGTCGCACAATAACAGGAATATAACACTTTAACCTTTCCTCACTTGGGACATATACTGAAAAAAGACGATGGCAGCGTCAACACAGACCCGACCAGCAGGAGATTTCATTTGAGACAGAATCAACACAGAGATCGCCAAGATGCACACTGCGTGCGAGAAAATTGGTTTCCAACATCAAGACAAGTCATCCCCTCCATGACTGGCGTCGCTAGTCATTTTCCCTCCCTTATAAAATATGCATATTAATACATGTCGTGCAAATCTACTAGCATTTGTTCTGCTTGTTTGTTTGTTTCTCCATACGCTTGTGTTTGTTTCGTTTATCTCCTCATTTGTCGGGAGTGCTTGGAAGATCGATTCCGGCTTGTCTCAGTTTAATGCATGTGCTGTGTGCAGTGAAAGTGCGGTCGCACCCGCCAGTAATGTGATGGAAGCTTTCAGAGTATCCGAGTTGAAATAAAGCTACCGAACAGCTGAGCGTTTCAATAATTCATGTGGGCAATATGACTTTTTTATGTAAATTCAATGCATTAACCCTCTATTATGATGATGGACGACAGATATGTGGAAGGGTGCATCAGTATGAGCCACTGCATACGAGCCATAAAGGCAATGTTGATTACTTTATTGTTGTGTTGCTGGAGGTTTCACACAGAGACAAAGCTTTCCACATTTTTTGTGTGTCAAGCATTTTCATTTTTATTTTGTACTGATACAACAACAATCTCAGTTTAAAAAAGTTCAACATATAACTGTTAACCTAATGCTATTTTGTGTGCGTGTTTTTTAAAGTATTAAAACGTAAAAAACAATCAAATTGAAGTCTCGGGTAAAACTGATAGTTTTAAGATCTCAGAAATCTCAAGTGTAGATGTCCCATACAAGTTAAAATATTGCGACCTGGGACTTTTATTGAAAACAGGCAAATGAAATTTTTAAAAAGTTTTTTAAAAATTCATTCTCAGTGCTCTTGCCATAAAAACCTACTCCCCACAAAATGCCTGCAGAGCTGTGAGATCCTGCCACAGGCAAGTGAGGGTCAACATAATGTTTGTTTACCAGTTACTGTTGTCATGGTCATACAGAAGACCATTCCTCATGTTCTCCTTATGGTTAGTGTGTTATACTACAATTTCTATATCAATATAAAAATCAAGTACTCTCTGGCAAGTGGCATAAGATTGCTTCTTTTGAGAAGCATGTATACAGATTAGTCTTTCTAACAATTAATTTTAGCCAAGTTCAGAGCAGCGGGAAGCTGAGGTATAACTCAGTGGTGCAGACTAACCCTATTTGTAAAATATGTACTATTCTGCATTATAATGAGTTATCTATATGGTGACTACTATTTGCACACAGATAAAGGTGATATGTAATGTGACCAGCAAAACTGTTGTGATAACCAAAGGCTTTAAATTGATTGTGAATGTAAAAGAATAATAAAAAACTGTTACACAAAGAGTGGTTACAGTTTGATGTACACTCCTTGATCGGGTGATGGAACCAGCCCCCATACATTGCTAAAAGGACAAACACAGTCAAAGCTTATCATTCTGCGCTCATTAGGGCTAGGGACGCAAGAAACTAGGCTTGGAAAAAGCAGCAGCAGTTGATACTGCGTGAGAAGAAGAAATGACATTTAATGATGCCTTCAGAAAAGAATTGGATAAATATGGGCATTTTCAAAAAGAAATCCATGGATGTGGGACCAACTGGTTTACTCTTCAATGGAGCTGATACACAGTCAGTGGGTGAAATGGCCCTCTGTGCTATACATTCCTTAAGGTACATTCTTGAATGATATTTGATAAAGAGAAAGGGATAAATTGGTTTGGTGGAAACAAAACAAGACATCTCAGGCTTAGTGCTAACTTTCCAGTAAACAGACCACAGGTTGAGATGTCTTGATTCTTATAGAATTTTCTTTTGCTGGGTGCATTCAGAATTCTATAGTCCACCCATTACTATTACTAGGACCCAATTGGAATTTATGGAAGCCACCACTTGTTAAATTATTCAAAGGAGAAATAATCCTGTGTTTCTAGTGTATACACCTTAGTTCACACTGCAGCTTCAGTAAATACAGTACCTAACAGGCAGCAATTACATGCAGGAAACAAAACAACTGAATGCAGTCAATATTTTAATGAGAAAAGAGTCCACTTAACCCAGAGATAGTAGAAAAATAAAATACTAAAAAAGAAAATCATGGAAAAAGTACAGTGCAATATTTACTACAACTTCAGCATACCACAGGGACACCTAATTTCAAGACTGTCTTACAAAACCTTAAGTCAGTCTTCAGGATCCACTTCAACAGAAAGGCCAGTAATAATGTGACAGGGAAAATACATTTTAAGAGGACTTTAGATTATTAGCATTTACAAGTCCAAGTCAAAAAATGTGCATTCAAGCCAGCAGGATTTGAACACCAATGGTATCCTATCCAGCTTTTCAGAAACCTCTTTAATTGTATATTTAAATTTATTGCATGCATATTCCATTTAAGCCAAGAAAATAAATAAATATTATTGCAAAATAAGCATAATGTTTGCTGCATAACCTTTACAACAATGAATACAATGCATGTAAGCAACTGCTAACACTAACAAGGCACAATGTTCACTGATTATAAGGACTGGCTATTGTGGTCCACACATGTGAAGCCATAATTTAGAATGTGCTGCTGTCAACGACCCCCTATTGTTCTGTCACGTTGGAGAGTGCACTGATGATTTACATTAATAACAGTTGGAAATGGTCTTTCTTCCTCCACTCCCCCGCTATTCAATCTGAAGTACAGTAACATTGGCATATTCCATCAAACCTGCTTGCTTATGAATGGGCTGCGCGTGCATGCAGCGGAGATGTAAATTCCAGACAGCTCTTAGTGCTTGGATAGTGTCTTTGCATGCCACTATGCATCATCCCTAATTGGGCAGGAGTAGAATAATAATTTTTAGCATATCAGCAGTACACACCTGCACGTCTCAATAGGGTACTGAAGTGTCGAAATAAACACCTAAAAATGATCTACTAAAACATAAGTTTACAAGATTTTTTTTATTGCTTTCCCGCCACCAATGCTGTGCACATATCCATTCACTGTACGTGCATTACAGGTAAAATCTGTGAAGGATTTACAGGCAGATTCTCGTTTCTCCCTAACCATTTAAAACCCCATCATTCATTTATATGTAAAATCAATCTGTTCTCATCCAGGCACCAAGCACAGAGAAATTGTCTGCATTTCCTGTCTACCATCCTCCATGTCAATGTGTCAGTTCACTAAGTCACAAGACCTCCTTTTCACAATTTATTGGTTTGATAACATTGGCGAATCTTAGTGCTTTCACTGGATCTCCTTTTATAAATTAAAGATTTATAAAATAAAAATTAATAAACCAGTCACTTACTGGCTTTAAGTCTGAGCATGGAAGCGATCACAATATCTTTTCTGTGCATTGAAGACAATGCAGAATTAGCCTTGTCACAATAGATAGATCTTAAATGCATTCATGATGTATATGAATACATTCAATAGAAAACCTTTCAGCAACCTGCTCTACACCTCCTCAACTGCTTCCCCCCTCCCAAACCCCAGATACCCACCACAACTACTGCACTGTTTTTCCCTCATCATCTCCCCACATCCCCAAATCCCCACCCTGCTCAAGGGTAAATTCAGTACCTTTGTCATTTCAGATGCAATCCTGAAACATTTTCAATGTTGTACCCATAGCAGCACTCCAGTCAGGAAGCAAAGAATAGGATAGTCAAAGAATAACTACAAGTACACACTTAAATCCTCCTAAGGATAATTTCTGATGCAGAGTTAATGTAAAATTCATTTTTAAAATTAGCATTTGTAAGTTATCTTTGCCTTGTTTCTTAACTCTGTTTATCTCTTCACAGGTCATTATCGAGCCTCAGCCATTAATCATTTGAGTTTTTACAAAGCATTTAGCTTGTAAAATCACTGACAAGAATTGAACTATGAAGAGAGGGTGTTTCAAACACAGTGGAGAATTAGGAAACTCATGTTGGTAATTTGGTGAGAGAATAATAGGTTCTTTGTAAACTAGCAGAAGTTGGGACGTAAATGATGGCCCATTACCAGGAGTGAGTGGGATGACAAGCTTGCAATCCTCCGAAAGAGGCTAGGCAACATTCACAATCTCTTCTATTTCTTGAACATCAAACGATTTATAGAATCATAAAATCATAGAGGTCTACAGCATGGAAACAGGCCCTTTAATCCAACTTGCCCATGCCGCCCAGTTTTTACAATTAAACAAGTCCCATTTGCCTATGTTTGGTCCATATTTCTCCAAACCTATTGCAGATATGTGCTTGTTTAAATGTTTCTTAAATAACGAAATTGAACTCGCTTCCACCAATATGCAACCTTCCTCAACAATCTACATGTGGTACCTTGTCAAAAGTCTTGCTAAAATTCTTGATAATTGTACATTGTACGGAAATGAATGCAAATGGACATTACCTGAGGATTCACCTGTGCCCCTATAAATAAGAAAAGACTGAAACGTGCAATTATTTGCTTATTATGTGTACGTCTGTAAATAAAGGAATATCAAAGGACAGAGATTGGCTATGGCTCTATTTACAACATAATTTTTATGAGTACATGTACCCTTTTACCATGACTTCCTATACAAGTCTTCCTTCACAGAACACTGAGTTTAGGGTTCACTCTCAATATCTTGCAATATGCTTGACAACCTCCTTAATGAAAATGACTTGCATGTAGATGCACCATGGTGCTAGAAGCAGACATTTTATAGCAGATAATTATAGCATTTTATAGCAGACCCCCCCCACCCCCACCCCAGATGTCAGCATGCATGATATGGAAGAGCAGGCCTCTGATAAAAACAAAATCAGAAATTGCTGGTAAAACTCAGCAGGTCAAGCAGTATCTGTGAAGAGAAAGCGGAGTTAATGTTTCAGGTCCAGTAACCCTTCTTCAGAACTATGTTATAAAAAATCTGATGATCAAGGTTATAATCATTAGTTCTTTTGAGCAGATTCATCTTAGCATTATTTACAGACGGTGGTGATGATGAAGAGGAACAGCAGGTGACCTATATTGCCCCATGTTTCAACTGTTTTCCCTATCCCATGGCCCAGTTCACACAGACGAAATAAACAGCCAAAGTGAAGATTTGGAAATGGGCAACTAACAAAATAAGGAAAGTGGAGAAGACCTTCTGTCTCTGACTGCAGCAAGGGCTAATAAGACTGAGGTAATTAGATTAGATTAGTGTGGAAACAGGCCATTTGGCCCAACAAGTCCACACTGACCCTCTGAAGAGTAACCCACCCAGACCTATTCCCCTACCCTATATTTACCCCTGATTAATGCACCTAAAACTATGGGCAATTTAGCATAGCTAATTCACCTAATCAGCAAATCTTTGGTACTCAGATGTCAGTGCACAATAATCAGCATCATATTGAATTCAACTCTGAGGGCAACTCCTCAAGATCCGTATCAACTGATTAGTTGACACGGATTGCACATCCTTGTTTGTAAGAATGTTACAAAGACTTTTCTTTCCCGGTGCCTTGATCAATGAACTATAGCATTGAAATCTGCAACATTACTCTTGCTCAGTTCACAGAAGGCTTGGGACCAGTCCTTTACGGATGCTCCATCTGCAGCCATGGGGTCTGTAAGGTGCAATTAGATAGAATCCAACTTAGACCAATCATTCTGCTATGGTCCACAATAAACTGATCAAGGGCCTGGCAGAGTGACAGTGCTTGGAAGTGACCTGCTTGAGACTGTGATGTTTTTAGCAATGCATGTCACATATCCAGGGAACCATGTAAATGGCATGCCAAAAACAAGACCAGGTTGAAGCACAGAAGAGGCAGCTAATCCTGCATGTGAGAGGATGACCAACTTAGCCCATTTTACTTCAAGAGAAACTAAATACTGCACTCATAATACAGAACTTACCTAAGTTATTTGTACCAAAAGAAGAGACAGAACAGGATAAAAACCAGCACGTTTACACAATAAGTGAAAGAAGAGCTAAGGAGAGTAAAATGTTTAATACTGAGATTTGATTAGATGATAATAAAAGAAAAAGTGCACTTATTACATGCTCAATTATTCCTGAAGCATTTTAAAGACCTGCAGAGTCTGGTTGGGAGAGAGAGAACCTAATGTAATGCAAGATTCAAAGATATGCTTTGCATTGAAGAAATTAGACTTGACATGAAGGTGGGATGATTGAATTAATGGCTATGGTATTGAAGGTAAACATTTCATTAAAAAGTGAAATGTTCCACTATTTGCATTTTGATGTTCTTTTCAGTGAACTTTAAGGAATCCTCCCAGTATCAGTACTTGAAATACTCCTTTTTAAATCTTTGCGTTCACAGTATGGGGAGTTGACTCCTCAGAAATCTCCACGTCCAAGTCTTTTAGACTGTGAAGTTAGACAGGAAATAACAAGCCACCAGTTTTCTGTTATATACACCATGGAATCTATTGCAAAGCCTCTGCTGATCTATTCGGATAGCTTTAAGACCTATATGGCTCTCATAGTAACAGATCCAATCAAGTTATTCATCACAGTACCCCTCAGCTACAATTCTTATAAGTAGTTGGGAACCATCTTTGAAGGAGTTATGCTTTGCTGATAACATTTAGTTGCTGGACTTTCATTCTTGAAGAGTCATAGAACAATTGTTCCTGAAAACAAATACATTTTGACAACATTCAGTAAATTTAACATTGACATACATAGTTATTTACAATTGCTCACTTATGATCTATAATGTAAAAAATGGCTTCAATTTAGAAGATTTATGGAATTTGGTGAAGGAACTTGCAATGTTCCCTATGCTATCTGTTTCACCCTCCATTTTGAGAATCCTGCAGTTTGATGAATAAAGAATATAATCATACAACAGATGAATTGCTCTGTTCTTTATAAATTGGTGTCATTGCCCTGGCATTCTGAAACAGCATTAGTTAATCTGCATAATATTATACTGATCCTGAGCAGCTTTTAGCAAGAAGCCAGTGATGTGAAAACTGAGTGTAGTGGTAACATTTACAAACACAGGCTATTTGTCTGGTTTAGGCAGATAATTTTGGCATTCCTAAATAGGCTGTGTTCTGAACATAACCTTTCCTCATTCTTACAAATGATTAGCTTAAGGAATTACATAATATGGTTCTCCTAACTGTGAATGTTTGAAGATTAGACCTAGTGTTCCTGCTGGTTGCACTTCCTTCTCAACATTATTGAACCTTGTTCACTCTCAACTTTTTCACAGGGCACCCATTGATGTGCTCTACCTTCACGAAGGACCTTTACTGCACAGTATAAATAAACTTCCCCTGAAACAGGCAGGTGCCTAGTTTGGCCTGGTAAAAATTTTTAGGAAGATGGTAACAGGCTGACCAAAAATAAGAATGGGCCAGTAAATTTTGCAGTGTGAATTTTGCACGCTTTCGTCATCACCCCACCAAGCAAGGGCTCTGAAAAACTGGGCCAACACCTTTTAATACAATTGTATTAGACCAGATCATTCCTTCAACTGCTGGACAATAACATTGAGGAATAGGGGAGGGACTAAATGACATTGCTAAACTAAACCATCAACTGCATAATTGGTTTAGTCAGCACCAAATAAATATTTTGCATGGAGGTGACTAATGAAATGGGGATCTGTCATTTATCCAAAACATGATTGATAGCTGCATATTTGACTCACCTTCAGAGATGTCATTTGAAAGCTGTCTTTAAGTCTGACAGTCAAGCTATCTGATTTATTCAATCATTGACATTTTTTTCTTCTTTTGTCTCCTCTGATTGCTAAGGGAATTCCCAGATCATCTCCATTCTCCAACTCCATGGAAGTGGAAATTCTCTTCATGCCAAATGCACCTCTGCCCATGATGCTACTTCAATAGCACCCACTCCAACAAACCTTAAATCTGGCCTTAGTATCAAGGAAGATTCTTTTAACACATCTCTCACGCTCCAGGACAAGTGAATGACTGCAGTGAATATTGGGTTTTAGCCTGCAGTTCACACACACAGTAAATTAACCACAAGTGTACCTGAAAGTCACAATTAGGTTCTGAGCTTCAATTCAATTTTTTTTTCCTCAGTCATACTGTTTTGTTTAGGTTAAAACATTGTTGTCCTGTGACAAATCTATGAACACTAAGAATATTAATTTAAGTTGTGGTAATTTTTAAATAAGAAAATGAGAGATAAAAAGCAAATAGAAAGATAGAAAATAGGGACAGTGCTTTTAGGCCATTGAGCTTCCTCTGCCAATGAATAGGATCATGGTCGATCCTGTATCTCAGCTCCCTCTCCTTCCCCATACACATTGATGCCTTTTGTCTCTAGAAAGCTATCTATTTCTTTCTTCAGGGGCTTGGCGTCCATGGCCTTATGTAGTAGAGAATTCACCACTCTCAGTGAAGAAGTTTCTTCTCATCACAATCCAAATGGACTATCTTGTGTCCTGAGACAATGGACCCTCAGCCAGGAGAGCAATCAATCCTACTTCCAGTCTGTCCAGCCTTGTCAGAATCTTCAACATGAGATTCCCTCTCATTCCTCTAAACTCCATTGAAATAATGCCTGGTTGACCCAATCACCCCTCATATAAATCCCAAGAACTAGCCATCTGCACTGCCTCCTGGACCTCCCAGCAGCATGAATAATGACAGATCACTGGACTCTGTGAGTCTGCCCATTGAGTTTCTCACACCTACAGCTTCACACTTAGATGAGGGAGAAACAGCCCAGACCATTTGTAGTCTTGGAAGGTGGTAGACGCCTTGTATATCTGTGAGGCCAACATGTTATGTGTTGTTTAGTTTTTTCTTTTTTTCTTCTTTTTGTTGCTCCCAATGCAGGTCCTGGGCCTCCTCCGTCGCCACTCCCTCACCACCCTCCTCTCCGATCTATGACTTTCACTCCCACCTCCATCCACCTATTGCACTCCCAGCTACCTTCTCCCCAGCCCCACCCCCTTCCCATTTATCTCTCCACCCCCGAGGCTCCCAGCCTCATTCCTGATGAAGGGCTCCAGCCCGAAACGTCGATTCTCCTGCCTCTTGGATGCTGCCTGACCTGCTGTGCTATTCCAGTCCCACTCTAGTCTTGACCATGTGCTCCTTCTCCAGGGACACCCAGGCCCATGTTATGTGTTGTAAGGCAATGTTACTCTCGTATGAATGGTCAATGAACAATTGCAGATCCCTCACACATTGGCTCACTTATCCTGTCCATTATGAGTTCCCTTTGAAACTGTTCTCTTAAACATTATGTGTTATCCATTTGCTTCCTAGTAACTATTGACCCAATCACCAATTCACAGATTGAGTCAGGTCCATGTGATCCATGCGGAACAGCTGAAACTGTTTGCATTGAAATTGTAATGCTTATCTAGTGACATTGAAACTAGGTAACTGAATACACATCAAGAAATTAGCATCTCTTGTTTTAATTCATATGTGTATGATACTAGCATATATTGAGAGATAAAATACTTGCCTGACAGTTGGCCAGTTTGGAAAGACAATGGTATCAATCTTAGGAATATACACTGAACTATATTTCAATATCTGCCTTAGACCATAAGAAAAGTAAAGCAAGAACTGAAAGGCTCTCTCAATGTTTCCCGTAGCATCTTGAAAACAGCACCCTGTGAGAAAGCAAATTGGGGAATAAAATTTGCTATTGCTAAGGATGCCAGTCATCAATTAATTCATAGTGATGTTAGACTATAAATCTAACACTTTAAGGGCTCTAAAGATTTTTAAACTGCAGCCATTATTTTTTCTGCCTGTACCTTTGAGAGAGAGAGTGTGTGTGTTTTTCTTGGAGTTATTAGATCATTAAATTTCTTTTTCTTTCACACTCAAGAAAATCTCATGATTGGCATCTTGGTGATCTAGTTAACTATCCATTGTAATTAATCTGGCAACATTTGTGAAGAGTAACAGAAGTCCTGAGACCCTTCTTCAGAGCAGGTCAAAAGATATAAGTCATTGACTCATAGAATCCCTACAGTGTGGAAGCAGGGCATTTGACCCATTGAGTTCATACCAATCCTTTGAAGAACATTCTGCCCAGACCCATCCCCTTACCCTATCCCAGTATTTCCCATGGCTAATCGACCTAGCCTACACACCTGTGGATGCTGCAGGCAATTTGGCATGGCCAACCTATCTAACCTGTGCAACCTTGCACTGTGGGAGGAAACAGAGCATTCAAAAGGAACCATGCAGACGGGTGAGAATGGTCAAACTGCACACAGTTAGTTGAATTAAACCCAGGTCCCTGGTGCTGTGAGGCAGCAGTGCTAACCACTGACTCACTATGGTCACCAACTGTGTTTTTTTCCACAGACCTGCTGAGTTTCTCCAGCACTTTCTGTTTTTGTTTGGTTCAGATCTCCAGCATCCACAGCTCTTTGTTCTACATATGTGTGAGAGCTGTACTCCAACAATAAATGACTACATTTCTTATTACCAAACAGGGATTAAAAAGTGGGAAGCTGATTTCCTTTTCTAAACTTGGTCATAACAATATGGCAAATGTTTGTATGGAATTGAACTTAGTGCTGACAGACATACAAGCATTTAATGTTTAATGTTTAAAGAAAAATCTTTTTTTTTAAAGGCTGAGTAAAATTCACAGGAACAAAGAGTTAATGTTGACAATGATTCTTTTGCAATGATTTATAAGTATCCAGTATTTTCATAGACGTGTTTGAGGAATGGTCACTCATCCTGCCACCATTTTGTGCCTGTGCATTTGTTTTCATTCCATCTCATTTTACCAGTCTGAAGAGGTGATAAAATATTCCTGGTTTTGAGAAGAAATGGTTATAAATGGGGCAGTGATTTGCCAAGATGGGCAGGGCATTTGTGTTTTGAGGCGGTTGATAATGGCAGGTTTGAAAACAGGACCCAGGAAGAGGCAGCTTTTACAATGTCAACTAGTAGGGGAAGATAACAACAGGGGTGATATTACAGTGTACTAGGCTAGTCCTCTCTGCTTTCCAGCTCTCCAGGACTTTGAAGCTAGTTACTGGTGGGAAGAAACTATCCTTTAATATTGACTCCTGCCGTGTTTTTTGTCAGTGTGAATATACAAACATTTCAAAGAAAGAGAGTGCCTTTTACTTGAATATCAAGCATTTGGCTCTGCTTAATTTGAAGTTTTACTTGGTTCGTTCATGACCCACTTTGTTAATGATCCACATGCTTTCTGTGGCTCGGGAATTTTCAGTTTTGACTGACAGGATGCTGTGCAGAACTGGAAACCTTTAATTGGGCAGAGAAATGCTTCACCATAAAGCTACCACATATTGTGAATGATTTTCTAATTAGATACAGTCAAAAACCACAGATATTCCCATTTCAAGATAGATTATTAATATTAATAATGTTAACTGTTAATTACTGGTAGGGGTGTTAAGTACAGGTTGCACTCCCATTAGTATTGCCATTTGTAGGTTTAACTCAGCTGAATGAGGCCAGTTGCTGAAGATATTAATTGAGTATGACAATCGTAAGTACCTATTCAGTTCGTGTACACAGCCGAGCCTCCAAAAATAAATATTTCATTTAATTGTTAATTTATTGTATTTTGGTCAGGTTCTTATTTTCCAGTGATTTAAATGGTTTGTGACATTGACCCATAAACTTACCATCAGGTGAAGTTAATGTTCATTTGTTTTTTTGCTAAAGGCCCTGCAGCAAATGGCCAGGACTCAAACAAAAAAAAAACGCAACACAGTCATTTATTTACACGAATACATCTTTGAAAATCTTCCTCCAAACAAAAACAGATCTGCTTGCATGATCCTTCTTTAGGTGTTACCGACAAATTTGCAACCATTGGTTCGTCACACTGTGATTGTTGGAATGTTTGCACCCTCAAGGAAAAAGACGGAAGCTACTTTCTAAGCGTATTTACTGAAGTCTTTCTGTTGAAACTGATACTTTTCCTTGATTATTTTCATCTACATGTAAACTGAGCTGTCCTACAATATGAACAGAATTGAAACAAAATTAAGTGATTTTAAAACCTAAACTCTGTGCTGGAACTAGGTAGTTATTTTAAATGCAGTAATGCATCATTAAGATAGGGAAGAGAGGAATGTGTTACAACCTGAAATTAGGCAGGTTCCTCAATTTGTTATAATTCCAGCCATGAAGCCCTTAAGTTGTTAAGCACTCAGATGATGAAGGTTGATACAGCTCCTCCTCTTTAATCACCTGCTCAGTTGGTCGCAACAAGGCTCCTTTAAGGAGGATCCCTATCCTTGTGGATACTTTTCTCCCAGACTTTTAAAATCTCATGATTTTAAAGGAGTCAGTGTAACCAAACTTTCTTCAATCAACAAAAGAATGATTATATTAACAAAAAAGTATGAAAAGAAATTCTGACACAACACATGTGGACACAGATTAAACCGAAAGGATAAAAGTTAAAAAGAAGATCCGCGTCTCTGAATTACTGAAGAGCCGAAATGAAACACAGAATAATAGAAATATAGAAAACAGGAACAGGGGTAGACTATTCAATCCTTTCAGCTTGCTCCACCATTCATTACGATCATGGCTGATCATTCACCTCAATAACTGGTTCCTGCTTTCCCACCATAATCTGATCCTTTTAGTCACAAACCTTCTTGAAATCATATAACGTTTGGCTTGGCCACATTCAGTGGTAGCAATATCACATGTTCACATTCCCTACGTGAAGAAATTTCTCCTCATCTCAGTCCTGAATGGTTCACCCCATATCCTTTGACTGTGACCCCTGTTTTTGGATTCCTTTCTCATCGGGAACATTTCAGCTATATCTACTCTGTCAAATCCTTTTGCAATCTTATAGGTTTCTATATGACGGCCCCCTCTTTCTTCTGAATTGCAGCAAATATAATCCTAACTAATTCAACCTCATTTCATTCATCAGTCCTGCCAACCCAGGACTCAGTCTGGAAATCTTACACTGCACATCATTCACACCTTCAACAACTTTCCTCAGACAAGGAGACTAAAACTGCACACAATATTCCAGATGTGGTTTCAACAAGGCCGCGTGTAAGACATCCCTGCACCTGTACTTGAATTCTCTCACTAAGAAGGCTGACGCATCATTTGTCTTCTTGACTGCCTGCTGCACCTGTGTGCTTACATTCAGTGACTGGTGTATGAGGATGCCCAGGGGTTATTGAACATTCTTTTCTCTCAATTGATAGGCTTCCAGTTTGGCCTTCTTGTTTCCGCTACCAATGTGGACAAACTCACATTCATTGGCCCACTCAATCAGCTTATCTAAATCACACTGAAACATCTCTACATCCTCCTCACAGTTCAACCTCCACTCAGTCTTACGTCATCTGCAAATTTGGAGATATTACATTTAGTTCACACATTTAATCATCAATATATATTGTGGATACCTGGGGTCCTAGTACTGAACCATGTTGTACCCCACTAGTCACTGCCTGCCATTTGTTTCTCAGCTCTTTGCATACAGATTCCACATTGTTGGAGCTAATCCCCTTCCTTAATATTGCATTAATTTCCTCTTTATCCAGTAAGGCAACTCCATGCTTTTTCATTTTTGTCTGACTTTCCTAATTATTGAATACCCCTGAATATTCAGTTCCCATCCCTGGTCAACTTGCAGCCATACCTCCATGATCCTGATTACATCATACCTGTTTCATCTCTTTGTACAATTAATTTTTCCACGTTATTGTGAATGTTCGGCACGTTAAGGCACAAATCCTTAAAGCTTAAAGTTCTTAACATTTCATGTCCATAGAGTCATAGAGATGTACAGCATGGAAATAATTCCTTTGGTCCAACCTGTCCATGCCGACCAGATATCCCAACCCAACCTAGTCCCACCTGCCAGCACCCGGCCCATATCCCTCCAAACCCTTCCTATTCATATACCCATCCAAATGCCTCTTAAATGTTGCAAATGTACCAGCCTCCACCACATCCCCTGGCAGCTCATTCCATACATGTACCACCTCTGTGTGAAAAAGGTTAGCCTTAGGGCTCTTTTCTATCATTCCCCTCTCACCCTAAACCTATGCCCTCTAGTTCTGGACTCCCCGGACCCAAGGAAAAGACTTTGCCTCTTTACCCTATCCATGCCCCTCAATTTTGTAAACCTCTATAAGCTCACCCCTCTGCCTCCGACACTCCAGGGAAAACAGCCCCAGCCTGTTCAGCCTCCCCCAAGAGCTCAGATCCTCCAACCCTGGCAACATCCTTGTAAATCTTTTCTGTACCCTTTCAAGTTTCACAACATCTTTCCAATAGGAAGGAGACCAGAATTGCACACAATATTCCAACAGTGGCCTAACCAATGTCCTGTACAGCCTCAACATGACCTCCCAACTCCTGTACTCAATACTCTGACCAATAAAAGAAAGCATACCAAATGCCTTCTTCACTATCCTATCTACTTGCGACTCCACTTTCAAGGAGCTATGAACCTGCACTCCAAGGTCTCTTTGATCAGCAACACTCCCTAGGACCTTATCATTAAGTGTATAAGTCCTGCTAAAATTTGCTTTCCCAAAATGCAGCACTTCACATTTATTTAAATTTAACTCCATATGCCATTTCTCAATCCATTGGCCCATCTGGTCCAGCTCCTGTTGTAATCTGAGGTAACCCTTTTCGCTGTCCATTACACCTCCAATTTTGGTGTCATCTACAAACTTACTAACTGTATCTCTTATGTTCGCATCCAAATCATTTATGTAAATGACAAAAAGTAGAGGGCCCAGCACCAATTCTTGTGGCACTCCACTGGTCACAGGCCTCCAGTCTGATAAATAACCCTCCACCACCACCCTCTGTCTTCTACCTTTGAGCCAGTTCTGTATCCAACTGGTGAGTTCTCCCTGTATTCCATGAGATCTAAACTTGCTAACCAATCTCCCATGGGGAACAGTGTCAAACGCCTTACTGAAGTCCAGATAGATCACATCTACTGCTCTGCCCTCATCAATCCTCTTTGTTACTTCTTCAAAAAACTCAATCAAGTTTGTGAGACGTGACAAAGCCATGTTGAATATGTCTAATCAGTCCTTCCCTTTCCAAATCCTAACCCTCAGGATTCCCTCCAACATCTTGCCCACCACCGAGATCAGACTTACTAGTCTATAGTTCCCTGGCTTGTCCTTCCCAACTTTCTTAAACAGTTCACCATGTTAGTCAACCTCCAGTCTTCCAGCACCTCACCTGTGACTATTGATGATACATATATCTCAGCAAGAGGACGAGCAATCACTTCTCTAGCTTCCCAAAGAGTTCTCGGGTACACTTGATCGGGCCCTGGGGATTTATCCACCTTTAACCATTGCAAGACATCCAGCACTTCCTCCTCTGTAATCTGGATATTTTGCAAGATGTCACCATATATTTCCCTACAATCTATATCTTCCATATCCTTTTCCACAATAAACACACACGCAAAATGCTCATTTAATATCTCCCCCATTTTCTGCAGCTCCACACAAAGGCCACCTTGCTGATCTTTGAGGGGCCTACTCTCTCCCTAGTTACCCTTTGATCCTTAATGTATTTGTAAAAACTCTTTGGATTCTCCTTAATTTTATTTGCCAAAGCTATCTCATGTCCCTTTTTTGCCCTCCTGATTTCCCTCTTCAGTATACTCCTACTTCCTTTATACTCTTCTAAGGATTCATTCAATCTATCCTGTCTATACCTTACATATGCTTCCTTCTTTTTCTTAACCAAAGTCTCAATTTCTTTGGTGATCCAGCATTCCCTATACCTACCAGCCTTTCCTTTCACCCTAACAGGAATATACTTTCTCTGGATTCTTATTATCTCATTTCTGAAGGCTTCCCATTTTCCAGCCATCCCTTTACCTGCGAACATCTGCCTCCAATCAGCTTTCGAAAGTTCTTGCTTAATATCATCAAAATTGGCCTTTCTCCAATTTAGAACTTCAACTTTTAGGTCTGGTCTATCTTTTTCTATCTCTATTTTAGATCTAATAGAATTATGGTTGCTGGCCCCAAAGTGCTCCCCCGCTGACACCTCAGTCACCTGCCCTGTCTTATTTCCCAAGAGTAGGTCAGGTTTTGCACCTTCTTTATTAGGTACATCCACAGACTGAATTAGAAAATTGTCTTGTATGCACTTAACAAATTCCTCTCCATCTAAACCTTTAGTACTATGAACCAGTTCCCATTATTTTTCAATGTGTCCCGTTTGATCCTGGCCCTTGATTTCTCCACCTATCCACCTTTGTTATTTTCTTTTGTGTCTTTTGTTCTTGTCTTTGATTCCCCTTTCTCGGTGTCCTTTCATTGGTTTCCATCCTCCTGTCATTTTGGTTTAAAGCTTTCCCAACCACTCTAGCAATTACTCTCCCCAGGACATTACTCATGTTTGTGGTCACAGAAACACTTGCATATCTGTTTTGTCGGGGAATAGGCACCAGAAACTCCTACATTAGCTGTGTAATCCTCTCGCCCTGGCTGGTGGTCACCCATTTCCTTCCTGTCAGTGGAGTCTTAGCCTGTGCAGTGGTGACCTCTCTATACATGCCATTCACAACACTTTCCACCCTGTGGATGCTCTACTGTGTCCTCAGCTACTGCTCCACATATTCCAGCAACAGGCACTGGAGATATTTGTGATTTTCCCCACAAAGCAGCAAGAGTGCATCATGACTGTGAGCTTCCCTGCCATGATTACCAATTTTAAGTTAAACTTTTTGGAAGATGCTTAAGATCAAATAATATTAATTACCCTAGGGCCCTTATTCCCTTGTCCTCATTACCATAGAATAGAGTTTTTATAAATTATAAACCATCGACGAAAAACCACAAAAAGTAAAAACACACCTTTTCCCCTCTGCACCAACTTCTGACTATGATTCAAATTCCCAGAAACAAATACCCATTCTGGCTTTGTCTCACTCGGAATCTGCTCTGTCCCAACTCCTCATGCAAAGCTTACAGATCATGCACTTCCAAAGGTTTCTTTCTTAAGTAGAGTTGAGATGACTCATACTAGCTAAGCTTCGATATTAATTGACACCTATTGATGTCCTATTCAGGCTTCAGGTGATTGACATTCGCCTGATCCCCAGTTAGCTGAATCAGCTACCTTAATAATCTTTAACTAGCCTGCTTTCCTTTTTTAAAAAAAAGACAAAATGACTTTCCAGCTCAATTCCTACTTTGCTCTAAATTCCTTGAGAACCCATTCCCTCCAGCTGTGTCTGATTCAGGATGTGCTCTCTCCCAGTGGCTCATATAAAGGTTACTAATGAAGGTTTCACAGCTGTTATTAGATGGCACCAGTTGATATTGGTAGTTGAACACGTTTCCTGGTTTTGCATTTTGGTTGAAATTTTGTTGCCCTGATTTCTTTCAACAGCGTCTAAAATCCAACAGTGAGGGAGAGTAAGCCTTTACCTTTGCTTGACCTGTATTGCCAGCATACTTGAAATGGCAGTTCTCAAAATTGTGGGCCTCACAACACCCTGTCCACAAACCAGGAATTCAACTTCTCACAAACACAGACCAGCATTGAAATCATATTTTAATCTTCTTTTCTCTTATACTTGTGGAGGGTAAAACAGACATAGCTGTCCATTCAGAGGTGGCACAGTCAACTCCCTGGTTACATTTCTTTTGTTCAGTCTCTCTCTGTTTGAAGTTTCCTTGATACTTTCCGGGTGCAACGTTTCAAGGGCTTCATGCAGGACTTTGTCAGACACTCACTACATTTACAATCATTGGGTTTTTTTTAGCTGCAGTCACCCTCTTTTATAAAAGGCACATTTCAAATTATAAAGTAAAAATATCTCCAAATACTTTGAATTTCTCATCCATCGTCTTCACATTTTCTCCACAGGATGAAATAAACCAGATTCATTCCTTTTAATTTGTAAAGGAGAATAATGAAAGAAAAGCTTAAAACAGAATTTACACTCACATACATAGTTATTCATCTAGCCTTGGTCAATTAGCTTACCAGTTCTAACCAGATCTTTAAGTTCTAGAAAGGTCACCTGCAATTACATTTAATTTCCTGGCAACATGGATGATTTTAAGTTGTACAGTTGAAGGATCAAGTTCTAATGGAAAAACCTGGAATTCTGGGTTTTTAATCTTTTCCATAATAGTTAACAGCTTGTGGTTAGTATAGACTGTGATCTCCCTGTACCCATTTCAGGCATATAGCTCAATATTGGGTTTTCTTCTCTATACACTTAATGGTAAAGTCCTAGGGAGTGTTACTGAACAAAGAGACCTTGGAGTGCAGGTTCATAATTCCTTGAAAGTGGAGTCGCAGGTAGATAGGATAGTGAAGAAGGTGTTTGGTATGCTTTCCTTTATTGGTCAGAGTGTTGACTACAGGAGTTGGGAGGTCATGTTGCGGCTGTACAGGACATTGGTTAGGCCACTGTTGGAATATTACATGCAATTCTGGTCTCCTTCCTATCGGAAAGATGTTGTGAAACTTGAAAGGGTTCAGAAAAGATTTACAAGGATGTTGCCAGGGTTGGAGGATCTGAGCTATAGGGAGAGGCTGAACAGGCTGGGGCTGTTTTCCCTGGAGCGTCGGAGGCTGAGGGGTGGCCTTTATAGATGTTTACAAAATTATGAGGGGCATGGATAGGGTAAATAGGCAAAGTCTTTTCCCTTGTGTGACGGAGTCCAGAACTAGAGGGCATAGGTTTATAGTGAGAGGGGAAAGATATAAAAGAGACCTAAGGGGCAACTTCTTCACACAGAGAGTGGTAAGTGTATGGAATGAGCTGCCAGAGGATGTGGTGGAGGCTGGTACAATTGCAACATTTAAGAGGCATTTGGATGAGTATATGAATAGAAAGGGTTTGGAGGGATATGGGCCGGGTGCTGGCAGGGGAGACTAGATTGGGTTGGGATATCTGGTCGGCATGGACGAGTAGGACCAAAGGGTCTGTTTCCACGTTGTACATCTCTATGACTCTATGACTCTATAGAGTAATGTTTGTGATGTGCAGTTTTTTAGAAAAGTACCTGATTAGTCTCTCTATGCCAGATTCATCTTCCTGAAGAAGGACAGCTCCTATCCAAATGTCACTCACACCACTGGCTACTTTAAGTGCCTGTTTGGCACTGCAGACACAGGCTCGCTTATTAAAATGGCCGTCAAATTTTCAAAAGCAATTTGACATTACTCTGTCCATACTACATTTGCTATTTCTGTAATAGATCTCTCAATCACATAGCGATGATGCCGAAGTTTGCAACATTATTTGGTAGAACCCATACATTCATAAGAACTGGAGTATAAGGAAATCAT
The DNA here is from genome assembly GCF_047496795.1 of Chiloscyllium punctatum. Lineage (NCBI taxonomy): Eukaryota > Metazoa > Chordata > Chondrichthyes > Orectolobiformes > Hemiscylliidae > Chiloscyllium > Chiloscyllium punctatum. The sequence continues at coordinate 32,084,492 of NC_092765.1, forward strand.
GTTGCAGTTATGCAAAACCATGGTTACACGTCACTTGGAGCACTCTGAGCAGATCAGGACACCACACCTCAGGAAGGATATATTAACCTTGGAGGGAGTACATGTGGGTTTACAAGAATGTTAACTGGATTTCAGGGATTTAGTTATGAGGAAAGATTGTACAAATTAAGAATTTAGAGGAATTTAGAAGGTTAATGAGTGATCTGATTGTAGTGTTTGAAATAGTAACAGGAAAAGACAAGGCAGATAAAGATGAACTATTTCCAGTGGTTGAGCATCCTAGAACCAGGGGCATAGTCTGAGAATTGACGACTCAATCAGCTGATAGTATTTTCTGGAAGAGGGCTTCTAGTCACTCGAAGGTGTTGCTGTACACCCGGAGGTTGTTGAAGAACACTATGGAATTAGATAAGTGTGTCACTTTGGCAGGAGCCTTTTGGTGTCTGAAGGGTATGACTAATCGTTGGTATTACCAGTCCAAAGTTACAAAAGCTGAGATTTCCTCTGTCTGGACATTCAAGCAACATGCCAGTCACCCTTAAATAAATCTATCTCAGTAATATAGGCTAGCTTAATAAATATAGTAATATTTATCTCCACTATCTGTGTAAACTTCCAGCCAGGATATTGGCCAAAAGTCAACACTAGTCACCGCATTAACCTTTTTGGAGTTATTGCAGAGCCATATGAAACCTTAGGCAATGAACACAACAGAGGAGCTCCAACTACTACTGCTAGGTTATAGTACTTGGCATATATAGTTTATCTCAAATTCTGTCCTTTCTCAGCTTTTTTTAGGCCTAGTCAAAAATTGTTGTTTTAAGGGATGTAGAGTTAGGATGATGTAGCCTGGCTTGTCTCTACAAGAACACTTGATTGTATTGAGCACTATCAGTCAGTCTGAGGTAAATGGAGGCCATCTCCCAACCTGGCAGGCAAGAGGATCTGACATCACAGTTTGGGAAATCTGCCAGGAAGAATGAGGCCAGTGGCAAATTGAGATCCTTAAATGTTCATTAGTTAACTACTTGAATGTCATAAAAACCTGTTTCTATAATCTGATTTATTTTATGATGAATTCCTTGTGGCTCAGGTAGTAATCTAGAGATTATTACCTTTGTGGTTTGGTTTTCCAGTTGAGGCACTAACAGTTCATATTGTCTCAGCAGAACCTGTTTTTCTCAGTCCTACCAATGTTGTTGAGTTCCTTCAAGTGGTTAAGACCTGTGAGCTAAAAAAGACCAACTATCCTTGTCGAGCACTTAATTGGTGAGGTGGCAGAACGGGGCTATTAATTCTTCATGGCAAATTCGCCCAATTATTTCCCCTCCACTTTAACTTCCCACATCACATCCATGGAGGGGATCATTCTGTCCTGCAGATCTGATGCCAATCAGCTGACCTTAGTGTTTAGCAGTTCTGACTCCCAAACAACAATGCACTTATTTTGTAACAACCTTGAGGACTGGACGTGTTGGACAAATCAAAAAACTGATGCAGCAATGTCAACATGTGACAACAGAGTTATCATACAAGTCACATTCAAAAAACTATTGACCAGCATTTTACAGGTTGAGAGAGTGATAAAACGAACCTTGAGTCTTGATTCACTGTTATTCTAGAGGATTGAAGTAATGGGGACATGTTAGGACATTGAAATTTTAATTGTCTGCCCACTGTTGGACCATATCCTGAACTTGTAAAAACAGTTAGCAATGAAAAAGAACTACGTACAATGATAAAGGATTGGGAAAATTAGATAAACTTGAATAATTGAGTCCCCAAAACACATTTTAAAGGGGAAAACAAAGCATATATAAAAAACAGAATTTGACTTAATCACCATATGTGAATGGTCCTTATGATACATTACCTAACACCTTATTATTATGAAATATTTTATCTTCCAGCTTACTATAAGAGATCTGCCAGAAATTTTACAAAGGTGGGATATCTGGCACATATTTTGTCAGTCACACTTTAGGCCACATACTGAGCATATGCAAATTTCAGAGTAACACTTTTCCCTGATTGACATACTGCTTTCTTAAAAAAGCAAAATCAAGATCCTAACTAAAGAGAAGCAACAAAAATTCTTCAAACTACCTCACTTTTTCATTTTCTAGTTTCTGAGGTTCATGGTAAGACACATAATGTAAAGGCATTTTAAAATCCATATTTTGCAAAAACACAATTAAACTAAACCCATTGGTTTTGTCTTTTATCAGCATTTTAAAGTCAAAAATGCTTACCCTTCTTTAAAAGCCTGGGCCTAAAGTTGCTACGTTTCCCTGAAGTTTGACTGTGTCGCTGGAATGGAATCACTAACAAATCGTGCTTTCAGTTTGCAAGCTGCTCTACTCTAAGCAGATGCAATGTGAAACATTTTCTAAGTTGCTTCAGGACAATTCACTTAATTCAAACATATCTTACCTCATTCTCCAGTTGCATCTTTGAATTATATCTTGCCTTGTCCTAAAGATTTGAAACAAATGGAGAATGAATGTGAGTTTATTCTTGAGCTTAAATGGCGATTTTAATGACTGTTACCAATTTGTTTTACTATGCAGGTGGATGTTAGGAGACAGACAAGTAGAAAAGCAAAGGTTCAAGAATTGATCTCATCATCTTTGCCTCGCCTACTTGCTTGGATGAATTTAAAATATTTATTAATTACAGGAAAATGAATTTTATCGTCTTTGTGTGGCAATGTTCTTTGACTTTCCAACGAACTTGAAAACAAGTGAGAAGTTACATGTAATAAACTGCATTTCAGACAATTAATGCTAAAAATATGTTGAGAGGAGGTTAGAAAACTATGCAAAATTGCAGAACATAACTTTAAAATACAACAATCTTAAAAAAAGTCAGCGCGGTGGCTTATCAATGTGGTAAACTTTACGTTAAAATTCATCCCTCTACATGGCCCTTTGGAGACTCAAAGGCAGCTTTCACTGCCCATGGCCCTCATTGGTATGTAGAGCCACCAGCTCCAATGACCTTCAAGGCTGCTTCTGCAAAGCTGCTGACCTCCCTGTACTGTCAGGATCTTACTGCAAATCATCCCACACCAATCTGAGTTGAGCTATTCAATTTATAATCTTATTTATTCTATGATGAATTCCTTGTGGCTCAAGTAGTAACCCAGAGGTTGTTACCATTGTGGTTTGGTTTTCCAACTGAGGCACTAACAGCTTATATTGTCTTAGCAGAACCTTTTTTTTTCAGTCCTACCAATATTGTTGAGGCCCACATGCAGTATGACTACAAGATCCTTCCTTTCCATTCTGACATCCTTTCCCTATCCTTGACCTCAAAGCAACCTTCTGGATTCATCCACATCAAAACTCCATGATGTAAATGAAATAATGTCATGATAGCCTAAAACTGCTGGTGTCATTTGAAACACAAGGACAATTGCATTTGATTGCAACTTGAAAACAGTGATTCAGCTGAATTGGTGTTGTTAGCAAAAATTACCACACTATTAGCATAAGTTAGGGTGTTTAAAGATGTACGTTGTGACAGAAGGAAGGAAGATGAAAGTAGTGAAAAAGAAGGTGCAGTGAAAAGTCATCACCATATCTTGTCACCTCAAAACTATAACTAAGATTTGAGGCTGTCAATTGCCTCATATTATTCCTCAGGTGTACAGGATTTTGGCAAGGGCACTGCATTAGATAACATGCAAGAGTTTGCCTTGACTCTCCACATTTATATCCAAGGAAGTTTCTCAGCTGCCACTTCCTCTTGTTACCACCAGTCTTTGCCATTTCACCAAAAACAAAAACAGAAATTGCTGGAGAAATTCTGCAAGTCTGGCAGATTCTGTGGAGAGAAATCAGAGTTAAAGGTTTGGGTCCAGTGACTCTTCCTCAGAACTGAAGACAACTGGGAAAATGTGGGATTTTATGCAGAAAATAGGGTGGGGGAAGGGGGTAACAAGTAAACAATAGGTAAGGCTAGAACTCAAAGGGACAGGAGACCAGTTGGACAGACAAAGCAGTGGATAACAGTCAGGGTAGGATGGTAAACAACTGTTCTTGGGGACTGTTAGTGGATAACAATGTGTTGTGTGTAAAAGTAGACCATGTGATAACAAGGCCTGGTGTGTGAGGATTGGGGTAAGGACATGGCAGAACTGAAGCCTAAAAATTGTTGATTTTGATATTGAGTCCAGAAGGCAGTAGGATTCCCAAGCAGAATGTGAAGTGTTGTTCTTCCAGTTTGCACTGAGCTTTGCTGGAGCACTGCAGCAAATCTGAGACACCAATGTTGGCCAGGGAACAGAGTCGTTTGTGTTGAAATGGTGATTTCACCATTTGCCATATCACCACTTTCTCAATTTAGTACACACCAGTGTTTCCAATTGAGGATCGTGTCAGAAGGTGTTGAAGAGAAACAATGTTCTTCAGAATTATTTTTCATCATTTTCTGCAGCACTTCAGCAGTAGTACTTTGGGTTAAGGGGACATTAAAAGCAAATCTCCTTCTAAACTTCAGCTTTGTAATGGTACAATATTTCCTTTTGTGAGTGTCTTAGATGGTGCACCTATTTTTGCCTCTGCCTGTTAATGAAGGATGGCAAATTCTAAAAATACTCAGAGCTACAGAATGCATTTTATTGAAAAAGAAACAACGTATGAAAAATGGTCCTGCTCTTCAGCACATTTCCAGCCAGTCAGGGTGAAATGCATGAGAGAAATTGAATTCTCTGGCCTCCAACCATGGATTGGTTTATGATAAATTGATAGCAATGATATCATGGTCAGCTGAATGTTGTCACTTTTTAATGAATTGACACTAAACAACTAGACAATCAGAGCTGAAAATAGGGGCTGGTACCTCACCAAAAATGATGAAATAATAATGCAAAAGAGAAGAACATTATGTATTTTAACTGTTAACCATCAACAGTGAACAGTGCTTTGTACCTCTCAGATGTTACATACAGACTGTTTTGACATAATGCGTCGTTAGGAAACACAAGTTGTATTGTATTTTGAGGAAGTAATCTGTCATAGGATTTAGATGGCAAAGATAAACTGCTTAAGTTTTGCTGTCACAGATTATATCATCCAAATGACTTGATGTGTCAGTGCTCTGTAACAATTTCAGATTGTAGACTATTCTGGCTATAACATAGTGCCTGTAATAGTGACTGACAGCTTTGTGTAGTGTAAAATGGAACATGATAAAGCTAAGTCTAGAAGGCTTACAACACAAAACATCTTATGGAGAGAGTGGTAACTGATAGTCCCTCTGTTATTCTCTCGATACATTGTTAAACTCATTCAGCCAAGTCTATTTGCCTTTGCCTGAAATGCACTGACTCATGCTCGAACTCTAACCAGCCTTCCCACTTCGTGCCAACCCTAAAGAATGCCAACCAAATGATCATTCAGTCAGCAATCATAATCTATTTAATGTCAACTTTCTTTTTTTTTACTGGGTGGCAATCAGGAGACTGAGATTTTTCTCAGTCTGAAATGCCCATTAGAAAGCGATTAACTCAGCACAAGCAGAAATCAAACCTGGGATCTTCCTGATATAAATGGCTCAATTACTCACTGGCCACTTGCCAATTAATGATTCATCCACACTTTAAAACAAATCATACCTACTATAAAAAAGTCAAAACAGAAATGTTTTTTGAAACACAACTTCAGCTCACTGTTCTTTGAATGAGCCATTACACAAGATCCTATCTGACTATACAAATGGATCTTGAAGATCGAAATAACAATTAAAAAAGAATGGATAGTTCATTATAGTCCCAGCCAACATACCTTTCTTTATCATTACCACACACAGGATTAATAAATCATTCACCTAACATTTCAGATAATCAGGCCATTTGCATAAAACTGAAATTCAAGTTGCTTTCCTCAAATTGTTTGATATTTCAAGACACAGTAGGCAGCATGGTGGCTCAGTGGTTAGCACTGCTGCCTCATAGCACCAGGGTCCCATGTTCGATTCCAGCCTTGGGCGGCTGTCTGTGTGAAGTCTGCACATTCTCCCCATGTCTGCGTGGGTTTCCTCCAGGTGCTCTGGTTCCTTCCCACAGTCCAAAGATATGCTTTTCAGGTGAAATAGCCATGCTAAATTGCCCATAGTGTTAGGTGCATTAGTCAGAGGGAAATGGGGCTGGGTGGGTTACACTTCGGAGGGTCAGTGTGGACTGGTTGGGCTGAAGACCCTGTTTCCACATTGTAGGGAATCTAATCTAAAAGATACAGGTAGCTAGGTTTTTGTTGTGACTCATGCCATACCCTGTTTGAGAGCGGGCAGAGAACTTGTCTCTAGACTTTCAACACCAGCACTCTGTAAAACTTGGCACTTGTAAAACTGTGAGAGTGGTTCCATGTGTTGCTTCCTTGAATTTTCCTCCTTTTCCCTAGGAAACCTCCTCGGCCTATGCTTGGTGTCTTTATAAATGAAACAGCTGAAAACAGAAGTTCCTTTTGTGGGAAAATTGCAGTGTATTGTGTCCCTGTTGGCATTCTCATCAGACTCAGCGTGTTAGCACAATCATTGTTAAGGATTGCAAACTGAAATGAATCTGAACATTTTCAATCCAGCTTTCTGTGGATATTTGTTCAAAAACAAAAACATATTTAGCATTAATTCATCCACATCAATCTGGCAGTCCACCTACATTAACAGTGCCATCTCATCTAATATTGGACTTTAAATGCATGGGTTTAAATGATGTAGAAAACACTGTGCTCCCCAATTCCAGCACAATCTATTTACAAATGATTGCATACAAGCATTCAGACAGCAACAAGAATGATGCAATAATTAATGATCTGCCTCATGTAGTTCAAGTTTGAGGGGAGGCAAAGGCTTACTGGCATTATTGCGAGACTATTAATTCAAGAAACATGGCTAAATTTCTTTCTGAATGCTGCTATTGCTGATGTGGAATTTGAATTATTTTTTTAAAAACCAATAATTAAAGATATACTGATGACCATGCAACCATTGTCAATTGTCAAAAAAAAAGCTATCTGGCTGAAAAACGTCTTTCAGGGAAGGAAATCTGTTGTCCTCATCTGGTCTGGCCTATATGTGACTCCAGTCCCACAGCATTTTTGATGATTCCTAATTGACCTATGAAGTGGCCCAGCCAGCCACTCAGTTCAAGGGCAGCTAGGAGGGCAATAAGTGCTGGCCATCCAGCAATACCATTATCCCACGAGTGAATTTAAAAAAAAAATTGGTACGGACCCCAAAGGTGTCTCAGGGTGATCAGGGTCAAGTCACTGGAAGATGATTGTTGAATTGGCATTCTGAAAGGATGAGACTTTCTAGTGCTAAAAGGATTTCTCCATCTGAGTTAATGAGAACCAGAATCTACCTGGATCATCAATATAGCGACGGCAGACTTACGATGTTGAGGACATCAACTTGGACTAAACTGAAACTAAGAGGGGCTGTTGCAGAAAAATAAATGGCACTTTTCTCAGCTCTGTTGCAGTAGTTTCAGCTGGTACCATGATTCATGTTGGAACTTTAGACTGCAGTTACAAATGGGAGATTGACATTGGTTTAGAGGATTAACTCTTTTTAGAACTGAGACTGATTTATTTTACACTCTTTATACCAATACCTGGAGGGGAAAGACATGTAAATGAAAGAGTTAAAATCAATGTTAAGTGAAGGTGGATCATCTTTTGACAGAGATATAAATGCATATCCAGAGCGGCGATCAATAATTTAAGGCCTTACCATGATTTGCTAAAGCAACGCTCAGCTATACATCAGAGCAAGAGTGGTAATTGTGTTTCAGGGTTAATGCCGTGTTAATTAGCTGACTGCTACTTTCCCTCTAGCTACATCTAGTTCAATGCATTAAAGTAAAAAGAAGCAGAAAGAATTCTAGTGTCCACAGGCCCGGTATTCAATCATTCACTGAGGAGCCGCGGGCCTCAATTGTGCATCTCCAGATGTTACACTAAAATATTATATCAGTCATTTTACATCAACTTGAACACTAGTTGTGTGCTTCTTCTAAACTTCATTAAAAGGGTCGATTTAAAGGAAATAGGCCACCTAGAGCTTGGAAAATTGGCCTCTCTTGAATGACTTTTCGCCAAGTCACCAGTCGCCAAGTATTGAAGGGTTACAGTAAGCACTTCGATTCAAGCTGCATTTTTAAAATTCATTCATGGGATGTGGGTCATTTGCTGTGCCAGTATTTATTGTCCGTCCCTGAATGCACTTGAGAAGGTGAGCTGCCTTCTTACTATGCTGCAATCCATGTGCTGTAGGTAGACCCACAACGTCATTAGGGAGGGAATTTGTTGGATGATACTAATAAATCATTATGATTGCCTTCTCACCTGTTAAACGGGACTGTACTTTCTGCTGCGCCATTGGTGCTGTGGTTGTGCTGAGCATGGTACTGGGATACACTATCAAATGCAGACAAAACTCCAAGGATTGCCAGTTTCATTTCTGTTAAAAAAAATGTGTTGGGCTGTGGTTCAGATGTATCCTCTTGAAACAAAAATCGTTAAGTCCCTATTTAACTGTACCAGGAGGAAAAGGCAAACTAAAACACTTGCTAAAGGAAGGTAAACTAGGAGGAAAGGTCAATTTGTTGCAATCTCACAAACATCAAATCAGTTAAGGCCAAGAAGCTTCCCATGATTTGGGGCTCAGCAGGTATCTAAAATAAGGAGGGAGGGGGGGTTAATATATCAGGAAGGGAGGGATTTTTAACAAACAACTTTTAATATCAAAGGGTTATCTGAGATTGCAAACAATAGCTAAAAACCTGGAGTCAGCTAGTTCAGATTGTACACAGAGGCAGCATGAAACTTGTTTTATGATTCAAACCAGTTACAATACCCCAATAATAATTTACTGTGTGAAATACTGACTTGATGCCATGCTAAGTTAATACTTAGATGCAAGTATATTTTGGTCTACCTTGAATAATTTAGTTAAAAATCACACAACACCAGGTTATAGTCCAACAGGTTTAATTGGAAGCACACTAGCTTTCGGAGCAACACTCCTTCATCGGGTGCGTTGAAGGAGCGTCACTCCAAAAGCTAGTGTGCTTCCAATTAAACCTGTTGGACTATAACCTGGTGTTGTGTGATTTTTGACTTTGTACACCCCAGTCCAACACTGGCATCTTCAAATCTTGAATAATTTATTTCTTTTGTAGGTCTTTCGTCTGAGTCTTGATTATGAGTAGCACACTAAATTCTAATTGGGGGTTAACTAAAAGTGTCCAAATTTTATGTATGACTTCTTGGGTAAACAAAGGACTTAAGAACGATTTTGAAAGGAAGGGCTGATTCAGAACCTTGGAGTCCAGGAGACAGCTATAATAGAATCCTGTCCTGGAGTGCTCCTTCAAGGACAAAGGGTTCGGTGTGGTTGTGAAATGAGCCTTTTCATTCAATTTATTCCCTGTTGTTCTGTACTAGTGCTACTGTGAAGTCATGCAATAACACAGGCAGCAACGTAGAACAGATTCCGCTATTTTTCTCTTAATTGTTCATAATCATAACAAACTTAAAAAATAACCATATCTGAAGTTTATGACATGCTACCTCTTCTGTAATAGGTTGTTCCATGCCAAAACCAGCTAATTTAATAAAGTTTCCAATGCATACAAATCTCCTTGTTTTCTTGTTGTTAGGGGGGGTGTGCAAAATTCATTGTCACCCCTCATTATCACCCCTACAGTCCCAAGAAATGACAATCGCATATTATATTGATGACTTTTGTTCTGGTGGAATCAAATGGGAACTCCAGGTTTGGTAACTGATCCACTCAGAATTAGTTCATCTCCATGCTCGCAGCAGTGTTGAATATAGTTTGGTATTTTAACTATACCCCTCCCTCCCGTATGTTGGGGTGAAATTGAACATCATTGTCATTAAAGAATCATTACTTTCTGGAATGAAAAGGATAAAAATGAGGTACAATATCAAAAAATAGTTTTGTTCATAAAATGTAAGCTTGCTCTGCCCTTTTATCATTTGTGTTTAAATCCATTCCAGAAAGATGTATAAAAGTCTCATCTGTCAGTTGTATGACATCAATTCGATATCAGATTCTCTAATCTAGTCAATACAGCCCCATTGAATGGGAGGACCATTGGACAAAGTGTCAATGAAAGACATAATTCTATTCCATGCACATCAAGTCATGGGCAGAGGTAGCAGAAAACCAGGAAAAAAGTCCATTTGACCTGTGTTTTTTGATGGACATACAATTCGCCATGTGAGGTTTGTGTTTTCTTATGACACAAACCTCATTAGAACATTCACTTGCCATAGATCCTTACCACCTGGGAATTTCTAAAGCTTTATGTCTATTACACCTGTGCACCTTTAGTATTAAAGTAAAACTCATTCCTGTAGGTGTACAAAAGTAAATGACAGAATTGTGTTTCGATCTTGCAAATCCAAAATACCCATCTTCCTGCAACAAATTGACCTTTTTTGCTACCCCTTTCTAGATGTCTATTCTAATTTCAGCTGGAGCACGAATGACATTATTAGTCATCATTTTGGTTGTTTTGATTACTTAGGCTACACAGCTGCTGCTTCCCTTTGATTCAGTCTTAATTTGGTTCCTTTCATTTCAGGTTTGCAGGGGAGCTGCATCATTCAAAACAGAATGCCTAACAGAAGTTGCCTTTCCTACACTTTTGATATAACCTGTTTCTGACTCCAACGTAGCACAAAGCACCCCAGAACATTCCCAGGTTCAAACATTGTCATAGATAATGCATGTACTTAGGGGGCAATATGATTGACAGATTTTGCTATATAAGAACAAAGAGACCTTGACATAATTATAATTTGTTGTCACTTTGATCAGGGAAGACTTGAGACCTCATCTTAATGAGCACAATTTTCAGCCAAGAAAGAAGTTATGGTTTCAAAATCTTTTATACCAAAATTCCATAGTGCAATTTAATTTCCGATTGCCATCATGGACATTACTAGCTATGCCTGAGATAGGTCTTTAAATAATGTAATTTGTATGCTAATTGCATTAATTATTCCAGGTTATGCCCAAAGTTTTGTTGCATTGTTACCTCATCTGTTAGTTGACATAGTGAATTATAATTACGTGGAGCTACCTGACAAAAGTTGACAACTTGCAGCAACAGAATCAAATGCACATACTGAACAAAATGTGATTCCTGCTCAGTAGCAGGCAGAATTGTCTTCTCGGTCTACACTTATCAATAATTGATTTCATAACTGTATTCGTCTCATCATAAACCATTGACCAATAAGTGCTACTAAGAAACAATGGGAAACTGAACGTGCACATTATTATTTCACTCAGTTATCTGTCTCTGAAATAAGCATCCAAGCTTCTATCATTGCTAGTTCTAAAAACAAAAGATTTTTTGCTGAAAAATTTCGAAGATAGCTTAATCCAAACCATCCACTAATCGTGATAATATATGCCTGATAAGAGTCTGCACTGAAGTAGGGGACTTTGAACTGATTAAATTACCTTTCTGTCCCCGAGTTCCAAGAAACTACTAAATCATGAATCATCCACCATAGTCTCAGTGCAGACTTGAGGATGCTCAATGAATTTTGATGTTAGTACATTCGCTTTTACTTCAGATTTGCTTTTACCTGTAATGCTAATTGCTTTATCTGCATGCTGAAACAATCATCAGTTGGAGGCGAATGACAATATCAGAAAGAAATGGCTAATAAAAGATTGATATATTTTTGCATTGATGTGCTGTACCTCTGAAGTGTGAATGTGTTCAACATTCTGAGGCTCTCGTCAGTCACAATCACCCTTCAATTATTAACCAATTGCCTGTGATACTCAGAAAAATGTGCGCACTTTTATCAAATTTGGTGTTTAATTATTCTTTCGCGCAGTCGTTAAACATATTTTTGACGTTCTAACATTTCAGTAAATGTTTAGAAAAATGTTTATAAATTTAAATTCAGATGACTCATGGTATCCAGGGCCAACTTAAAATGGTGTGAACAGCTACTTGGACACTAAAATAGTGCTTGTGAAAAGATGTTAAACTTTGCCATATGGAAAGTCCTGACACCTTAATCTGTAAATATGAAATATTGTTTTCATATTGAAAGAACCAGCATTCTCAGTCACTTCTCTTATTTAATGCTGAACATTTGCAATCTGTTATAATAGGCTAAGTTTCACAGATACAATCTCAATCATAACAATATCTGATAATTACAGGTAAAGAGCAACATGGATCAAATTAACAGTGAATTTTGAGAACAGTTTACATGTACTGTGATACATAGCTGACATAATTAACCTAAATTGTTTTGGGTGGGGATCTTTTTTATACTCATCAACTCTAGGAATGCACCAACTATTGAGAAACAGTGCTTTTCAACGTTTGATGTTCTGAATTCAACCATCAAACAAAACGACACCCATCATTATGTCCCAAGTTCCCTGAATAAGATATAATAGTCCAGCTCATCTTGTATGTTTCAAAATAGAGCCTCAAGTACTATCAGTGTAATCATTTTCCAGTATTAATAGGCTTTTTTTTCCAATGGTTTTTCCTTGTGGGTTATGCCCAATGTATGAAGAACAGCCATTTATTGCATCCCGACATTGTTTAAAAGTTCTAATTATTATTGTTGAACCATAAACAATTGTGTGCTATGAATTTACTTTACTATTCACCATTTTATCAGCATTTCATAACAAAGGTGCTTTGAATCATACTTCAAGTCTAGTTCTAGGAACGCAGTGTCATAATTGAACTCATGCCAACACTCAATGTTTTAACAGGAACTGATCCAAGTTGTACCATATCAACCTATTGAAATGCTTTTGATGTACAGAACTAGGGCTGAACTATAATTTGGACAAGTGCTGGTGGTTATCTTTGGAAATTGAAGCTACAAGAAATTACTTCATGGGGCACCATGATTTGCCATCTAAATCTGTGTTTCAACATGAACCACCCAGTTGAAATACTTTCCGGTATATCAAATTGTTGTGCAACCCCTACTCGGAACGAGCAAAAACATGGCTAAGATCAGGTTGGGCAAGTATTCTTATTCAAAAAATATCTGAGGCAGGTAATCAGCATTGTTTGTTATCAAAAGGTTTCTTAAAATTAAAGTTAAACTTCACGAGTAAAATCTCAAGCTTCCTTTGGATTCCCACTCTAATGTTCAAAAAAGTGCATAAGAAAGGTGGATGAATATTTAAAAATAATTACTGGTTGCCTGAAGGTAAACAGAAAAAAGGTAAATAATTAATGGTGCTGGGAATAACACCTCACTGAGACAGCTTGTAAACCAGAGTGCTTTCACAGTGCATTGCTAGGATTCAAAGTGAATTTGTAACTGCTCCCATTTCAGTCTAGGGTTTAGGATAGGAGGATCATCTTAGCTTAGTTGGGAGAGGTAGAGCTTCTGCACCTATTGAGGTTTAACAGAGATATTTAATCTTTAGCATTCTTTTGGTCCATTATCAAATGTTATTACTCATGAGATTCTGTTAAAGTGGATGGGTTGATCAGCAAAGTACCATTTTTCTTTGCAAAATGTTGCTGTCCAAACTGTCTTACTCCTTAAAGCGGAAAAATCAAAGAGAGAACTAAACCACCTAAGAATATATGAACCTGACAACATTAAGTTAGGGATTCAAGGAGAGCTTGCCACTTGGATAATAAACTGGCTTGATGGTAAGGGACAGAAGGTGGTGGTGGAGGGTTGTTTTTGGATTGGAGGCCTGTGACCAATGGTGTTCAACAGCAATCGGTACTGGGTCTACATTTGTTTGTCGTTTATATGAACGATATGGATAATAATATGAGGTGTGGTTAGTAAGTTTGTTGATGACACCAAAATTGGTAGTATAGTGAAGAAGATTATCTAAGATTAGAAAGAGATCTTGATCAATTGGGTCTGATAAAGTATTGCTTCCCAATTTTAGTTCTCGGAGGGACCTGTACAATCAATTAAAATCCGCGGGAAAGGTTCTTTGATTGCGGGAATTGGCAACAAAGGTGCTGGTTTTATTATTGCCTGTGTCTTACCTACCATTTGGCATGTATGACAAGTACAGTAAAAGTTAACCACATCCTTGTGCATTCCAGGCCAGTAGAAATATTCTTGTATCTTCCATAAGCCTAGGTGACCTCTTACTGGTCGTTCATATATGACCCGTAACACTTCCCGTCTGTATGCTACTGGCAACACGAACTGATAAATATTTAGCTTTATCTGGTCAATGGGCTGAGGAGTGGCAGGTAGCATTTAACTTGGATAAATTTATGAGTTATTGCATTTTGGTGAAACGAACAAGAGCAGGACTTATACAATTAATGGTAGGGTTTGGGTAGTGTGGTAGAACAGAGAGACCTAGGAGTTCAGGTACATAATTCTTTAAAATGTGCTTCACAGGTAGACAGGGTGCTTAAGAAGGCATTTGGCATGTTTGCCTTCATTGCTCAGACTTTTGAGTGTAAGAATTGGGATGTCATGTTGAGATTTACAAGATATTGGTTGGGCCTGTTCTGGAATACTGTGTCCAGTTCTGGTCACCCTGCTATAGGAAAAATAGTATTGAATTGGAGAGAGCACAGAAAAGGTTTACCAGGATGTTGCTGGGAATGGAGTGTTTGAGTTATAAGGAGAGGCTGGATAGGCTGGGGCACTTCTCACTGGAGTGTAAGAGATTGTGTGATGACCTTATAGACATTTATAAAATGATGAGGGGCATAGATAAAGTTTTTTTTCCCGAGGTTAGGGAGTTCAAAACTGTGGGTCATATTTTTAAGGTGAGAGGAGAATGTTTTAAAAAGAAGATGTGGGCAACCTTTTTACACAGAGAGTGGTTTGTGTTTAGAATGAGCTGCCTGAGGAAGTGATGCTTACAGGTACAGTTACAACATTTTAAAGACATTTAGATAAGTACATGAACAAGAAAGGCTTGAAGGGATATGGGCCAAATGCAGGCAAGTGGGACTAATTTAGTTTGGGAACATGGTTGGACCAAAAGGTCTGTTTCCATGCTTTATGCCTCTATCACTCTGTGTCAACTGAAAATAGCTTTATACTATGGTATTCAAGTTATAATGAATCAAATTTTGTTGCACCATGAGCAAATGGAAATGGAAGAGGCAGAAACCTACCTTCTAACATGGAGGCTAATGATATGTCAATTATATGAGATACCTGTATCTGCCTCAAAGATTGAAACAGGGATGGCTCTGAATCATTCAAAAATGGCCAATGTCATGCTGATCCAGTTCAGAAAGTTCTGTCAAGGGTTGCACCCTTAAAAAAGTCAATATGTTTGATTAATGGCTACCATTCTTGCAGAATTTCAACAATCCTGAAGAATCTGATAGACTGGGTAGACTGATCCCTTTGACTGAACTTGGAATAAACTTTCATTGCAATTGTCAGCAGCTATCAGGCTAAAATCAACTGTAGACGAGGATAGGCATAGGCTAAAAGATGTGTTACCATAAGTATATAGTAAGACTTCTAAGCAGCCAGTTTCATTGACTAAGAAAGCAAACCCTCACTAAAGGGTGATATTACTCTAATACCAGGCTACCAGAATAGCGAATGGACTGTTGTATTTCCAATACTGAAAGTTAAGACCACTAAACATTTTGTTCCTATGGGAATTACTATTGTGGCTGAACTGTTTCTATAGTCAAACACATGTTGAATCATATAGGTCCTATTATTTACAAAGAGAGGGTAAAAGGGCAGAAAACATGTATTTATGGCTAAGTTATAATGAAATGTAGAGTTTCTGTTGAATTTAATAGTTAGACTTTGATAGATCTTTTTCTCTGCTGAGCCCTGGGAGATACAGTCAAGAGCCATTAAATTTTAAATGATTAGATTACTTACAGTGTGGAAACAGGCTCTTCGGCCCAACAAGTCCACACCGACCCGCCGAAGCGCAACCCACCCAGACGCATTCCCCTACATTTACCCCTTCACCCAACACTATGGGCAATTTAGCATGGCCAATTCACCTGACCTGCACATTTTTGGACTGTGGGAGGAAACCGGAGCACCCGGAGGAAACCCACGCAGACACGGGGAGAATGTGCAAAGTCCACACAGTCAGTCGCCTGAGGCAGGAATTGAACCCGGGTCTCTGGCGCTGTGAGGCAGCAGTGCTAACCACTGTGCCACTGTGCCGCCCACAAACGGCACAGTGGCTGCCAAAATGGCTGCCAAAATCTGAGGAACATAGCCATACAGGGTAGAATTTTACACTTACCCAGCGTCAGATTATCAGACAGTTGGAAGGGGTAAAATAGGGCTCAATACCATGGGTTCCAACCCATCACTTACCTACCTTCATTCCTTTTCCCTTCTGCAATTCTACACATGGCAGCATACCCATTGGATGGCATGCCAGTCTATGGATCAATTCAGGTCCAATTAAGGGATTCCTCTCACTCTCACTATAACTTTTCCATGGCAGGCAAAGATCAAATGGGATTAATGGCAGCTTTTACTACTTGGACTGGTACTGGCCAAGGTGGTAATACCACCTTGATAGGTCCCCAAGACTTATCGATGATCCCCATGGTCTTCCACCTGTCTTCCCCTTCCTGACTCATCCTGTCCACTCCTGTCCTCTACCACTACTCCCACTTCTGTATCTGACCTCAGTACTGAGCATGTAGGGAATGAAATGCAGACCCAGCATTGATCACTGCTCTCAGTAACATCATTGGCACCAAAGACCTGACCAGAGATGAGATGTCTTCCCTGGAGAGGTGGGGGCAGATGTGAAAGCCTTACCTTGATATATTTAGGAGCCAACCTACGTAATTACAGCAAAGCATGTTCAATATTAAAGCTGAAATCATTCAGCTTTTTGTTGATAGTTTGAACAACTTTTCTTCAAACTATAGGTGGGACCTGTAGTCTGGCAAAGTTTATTATCACATGTATCTTTTACACTTTTGACAAGCGCTGAGGGGACTTTCTCACTTGACAATGACAAGTTGCTAATTAAGGGGGATTATTACTTGTTAAACACCTTGTTAATGACCCAACTCTCTTCACTAATACTGAGCTTCCTATCTCTTCAAATGCACTAAAGAAGCCAGGCATCAAAAAACCTTGATATGAAAATCAGGGTAGGCACCTGGTGACTTCAGCTTGCCATTTCCTCCCAAGGATCTCCATGTTGGACTCCGGGCATCAACATCTCAGAATAGTCCATGAGCACTGGCCACATGATTTCCATATCCACGGGCATTGGCATCTGACAAGGGCTCATCTTGAAGAACCCTCATGGCTAATCTCTCGTCCACTTACAGGACTCTTGATGCACCACAGTCTGCATCAGCAACACTCATTGTAATGCTGCAGCAAGGACTCTGTGCGGTCAGGGACACACACCCAGCTCACAAACTGGACCAGGCTGGATCTCCAGGCTCTTCACTCGCTGTTTGAGCACTCACTCACTCTGAACTTAGTTAGGTGCTCACTGAACCCCTGCCTTGCCTTGCACTGTGCCCCTTTAGTCAGAGATATGAAGCAGAGGTATTTCTGTCTTGGCTTGCCATCTAGTGCAGTCACAAAAGAAGCAAGTTTGTCTGAGTTGTCAGCAGGCGTCAGTCAATATATGGGCCATAGCCTTCGTTCAGGGGTTCCCAACATAGTAAGTCAAGGGTAACCTCTGATACCAGTCCAGGGATTGGACACAGCCTGTCTGCCACTCAGGACAGCCAGAGTCAGGGTAACCTCTGCATTAGGGAGGAGGAGCCAAATGTAGGACAGCCCACCACCAGTTTTGACTCTTTCTGCCCTGACAGGGGCTGTTTACCTCATACAATGAATGAAGGAAGATGTTATGGGAGATGAACGTGGGAAAATGTCCCAAGTGAGTGAGTGGATGTTGTAGAGGGCATGCAGGGTTAGTGGAGCTGGGAGTGAGGAGACATGTTGCAGACAATAGTGAGGGTTGTAAAGCATGAACGTAATTTCCCCAATTTACCCCACCTTAACATACCACGAACAGACCCCCAGAACTGACTGCTCCATCCCCCTTGACTTCCAAAGGCAGCCGTAACTGATGAGTGACTAAACCCTTGACAGGTTCCTATGCATTTCCCCAACTTACCTAACACTAATACCCAGGCTGGTTGCACTGGCTGCCAGACTAACTATTGTCCACTTCCCTGATAGTAATGAAACAGAAATTCTGACAGTGTACATTGTAGGAAGTTAACTAACCATATCCAAGCTAAGGGACTGAGATCAGAATAATCCCTTGACCTTTTGTGATGACACACAGACCGATGACAATACTGCTGGACTTGACTGAGTACAACCCACCTCAGACAATAGAAGATGGCGAGATGTTTGAAGCACATTCGGAGTGTTTGACACTCAAGCAAGCACATGTTCCAGGTGGGTCATTGACATAGGATGTTGGCTTTACAGGAACATCTCTGACCACTTGCCTGCCGGCAAACATGATAACCTACTTGGCTTTGTGTTAAAAAATAAAAGTTAAAAAGCAAGGCAAAACGGACATACTGTGAACTTGTAAGTTCTGTAGGAAGCAGCAACATGCAAAAATGGCAAAGCAAAGATGCTATGAGCATCTAAGTAAGTTAGCTCTCAGAAAACAAGCAAAGCCCCCTTGAAACACATCCTGTTCCAATGTACAAGATGAGCGCTTGTCCCTGTGCATAAAGCAGGCTGGCTCTATCAATTCAATGAAAGGTGCCAGTGAGTTCCAAAGTGCATTCTTGAAATCCTGGACTGTACTGTAAGTGAAATGGAGATGTGTCATGATGACAGATTGAGACCGGTCCTTGTCCATAGCCAACCTTTATGAATGTGATGGGGTGGGGATGTGTTTGGGAGGTGGCATGCAGTCACTATCCAGGGAGTATGGTCTAAGATGTTGGGTAATCCTGGCCAAGGTGGAGGCCCAGAGAAGATATAGTTTAGACTTTCAAGTCAGATATTGTTGCCGTCTGGTTTCTCTCCACTGTCTGGGAAAAAAAAAACAACTTGCAAAAACATAAAGCAAGATTATATAATATAGAGATGTTGGTGCATGGAAATATATACTTTACTGCTCACTTGAGAGGTTCTCATCTAACTGTCTGAACCTTGAATGGAAAATTGATGTTATTCTCAATGTTGAGAATAAGAAATTTTATAAACGAATTCAAGAGAAACTTCTTTAATTATTGGATAGACAAAATCTGGAACCTACTATGATGTAGAATAGTTGAGACAAACAATAAATATGGATTGATGATAAATAAAAGTTTTTTTTAAATTTACTGGTGGGTCACGGACGTCACTGGCTGGCCAACATTTTATTCCCAGTCCCGAGTTGCCCTTGAGAAGGTGGCGGTGAGCTGCCTTCTTGAACTGCTACAGTCCATGTGTTGTAGTTTGACAAAAATGCCCGGAGGGAGGAAAATAAGGGGGGAGGGTGAAAGGAGTGAAAGATTATACTGATTAGGTTAGATAACGCAGAGAAGGAGGACTCTTATTTGGAACATCTACACCAGCATAGGCCAGTAGGGCTGAATGGCCTGGTTCTGTGCTGTAAAGACAACAACTTGCAGCACAGAGAAATAAGTCATTACTTCTGGATTACTTGATTGTCAAAATGCCTGAAAGCAGCTTTTTTTTCCCACACATGCTCAACTTTGTGATTCTTTCAGTAACTATGGCGATTAGATGGAATTGGATCACAAATTACTCAAAAAAAGTTGAGTGATTTTGTTCAATTTTCCAATCTAATGCAGCATGTTACAGCATTTATTGGCAACTAAAAATTCCATGTACCTTGTTCAGGCAAATTACTAAATTGCAAGCTCCTATTTCAAGAAATCTAAGCTTAATGATTTGGCAAAAAAATTAACTTATTTTTCTCTCAGTGGCTATGATTGCACAGTAATACTTTCCTGTGTAATGTATTTAAGAAATTCAATATACTGCTTAGTCAGGTTGGGCGATTCTTTATCCATCTCTGGCAGTACGGTATAACCCTGGAGTGTTTGATGGAATTATAATGCAAATAACAATGACGATTTAAATTGGTAAATTTACCATTCACCAATATGTCCACTTAATAGTGGTTTATTATTAACTCTTTACTTTTAGGGAGTGCTTTTGTTTATGTTCATTCTTGGAATGTGAGAATCGCTGGCTTAAGAGACCGGTCATTGGCCATATCTTATTTTGCTGGAGAAGGCAGTAGTGAGTTGCTTTCTTAAACCACTATGGTAGCTACACCCAGAGTGTTGTTGAGAAAGGGAGTTCCACAATTTTGACTCAGTAACAATGCAAAAGTTGTGAAATAGTTCAAAGTCAGGATGAGGTGTGATTTGGAGGGGTATTTGCAGGTAATGGTGTTCCCATTTATCTACTGCCCTTGGATGTCACTGGTTGAGGTGACTTTAGTTTTGGCTTGAAGACAGTGGAGGTTAAACGATTTCCTGCCAGTTCTGTAAGTTAGCTCCACTTCAATGTGGAGCTTGTCAGAGGTGAGCTGAAGCATTGCAGTTAGATATATCGAGAACAGTGTTGGTCACCCTTAATCAACTACAATGGGCTGGGCACGTTGTCCACATGACCAACATGAGATTCCCCAAGCAGGTGCTTTACTCCTGCCAGTAAACGCCACATGGACAGAGGAAGCACTTCAGGGATACCCACGAGGCTTCAGTGGTGAAGTGCGCTTTCTTACAGACACCTTGGAATCACAGGCCCAAGACCATCCAAAGTGGAGGAGTAGCATTTGGGAAGGCACTGAGCAGCGGGAAAAAGCGGAGGACAGGCACAAACAGTGAAAGGAGTGCACGGCCACACCAAAGCACCACCCTCCCCTTCCCGTGACCACTTTCTGCTCCAAATGTAACAGAGCCAGCAGTAGCTGCATTGGTCTGTACAGCCACCTACGGACTCACCCTGAGGGTGGAAGAGAGTCATCCTTATCTGTGAGGGACTGCCAATGAATGAATGATTGCACTTGGAAAGAAAGCAAAACATTGCACATGCTGGAGATCCTAAATAAAAATAAGAGTGCTGGATAAACTCAGCAAATCTGGTAGCATCTGTGGAGACAGAAACAGGGTTAACATTTCAAATCCAAGGACACTTCTTCATTGCATACAGCTACTAAGATGCATACTAGTGTGATATACAGGTAATTGGCACAGGAGATAAGCAGTATTTTAAGAGTTAATCACAAGTATGAAGGATAATTTAGTTGGAGTGACAAGAACAATTATTTTCTTTACTCCTATTCTTTTCTGTTTCTCTGATCCCTACAATGGGTGAATTCAAACAATCCTTCTTGAAAATTTTTACACTTATTTTTCCAGATTGCAAATGAATCAGATTGCAAATGAACCTATTTATAATGTTGAGGTTATAAAGAATTATTAAACATCAAGGCCATAGGTACTAGTTAAATTTATTATTCCACCTACTGGGGCTCTTCATTTAGAGCATTCAAAAATTATATGCAAGAAAACTGCCCCTTAAGAGCTTGGCAACTGCCAGTGTACTTCAACATTTATCATTGTGTATTGTGTTTGCCAACATTGGGAATACTGGGACTGAAATTAATTGTGCTCTAAGCATTCAACTCCAAAAATGACAGCAACCTTGATGGAGTACTGCATCGCAGGTAGCCAATATTTCTCCTGAGATCTGTGAGAAATTAATTGGTACAGAGAAAAGTTTTAAAAATGCAGAATCACCATTGGTTGAAACACACAGAAGAGAATGGCGTGGAAAATTTCTGACCTTAAAGCTGCTGAAATCACTTTAGTTATTCTTTTCATTCCAAGACTATCCTAATTATAGGACTATCAAAAATAGTTTATTCACTCCCAGAAAAGGTTTGGCACCTGGGAAGGGACTTCAAAGATGCCCATTTGTTGGTTTGGAAGACACCAGAAAGAAAAAATTCAATATTGAGACTGTTTTTTGATTTTTAACTATCTGCCAGGATTTTATTTTAAATAGGATAGCTTAAGTGTGATACCATGTGATACAACTGTATGGTCAAGAAAGTACAGTCCAAATTGCAATCAATTCCAGCTATTATACTGTAATTTTACCAAGAGGAAGACTTGCATTTATATAGAGCTTTTCATAACCACTGGCCTTCACAGCCAATTTTTGCCGTGTGGCTATTATTTTAGGAAATATTACAACCAAGTAGAGCACTGAAAACTCTCACAAATAGCAATGAAATAAAAATCTGATAGACATTAATCCAGACATGAGGATTGCATCCTTGTTTTTCAATGAAATGGTGTCAAGCAATTTTTTGCTTGAGATGACACACAGGACCTTAAATTAAAATCACATTATTTCCAATATTCGAGCTTCCCTGATATGCTTCACAGGACTGTCTACCTAGCTTGTTCCACTGAAGCAGGAATTGAATCTACAACATTGTGGTTCAGATATAAGACTTCTATTGACTGAACCATGATTATGCTGATGTTATTAAACTGAGATAACATTTTTACCTTTGTCCTGGGCCCTCCATGATTCAGGGAGAGTGCTCATCCATCAAAAGTCACAACCTCCTCTAAAACATTGCTGATTGCAAAGGCTCGTGGTCTCTAATTAATTGGCAGATCTTGCGAGGTGAGACTTCCAGCCCAGGTCTTGTGTCCAGGGAAAGACAAACCAATGAACTTACCAAAGTCTGAGTGGCATTTGGTTCGGTAGGTCTTTCTTGCTTGAGGCAGCACAGGTCTCTTGCTCGCTCTTCTGTCAGCTGACAAGACCCCCTGATGTTTGAACTGGACCTAACCAGTATGTACCTTTGTCTTCTTAAATTTCCAGTCAATAGTGACACCCAAAAATATTGATGTTGGGGTATTTAGCAACAGTAATCGTGGTGAATTGCAAGAAGTAGTTTTCTCTTCTGAAGGTTATATGTTACCTGATACTAATGTGGCATGCATGTTACTTGCTACTTATTACATCAAGCCCAAATGTTGTTCAGGCCTTGATGCATGCGAGCAAGAACTGCTGTAGAGAATAATGAATCGAGGTACACACGGTCCATACTGCAGTGAACTTCCCCACTTCTGACCTAATGCTGGAGGCTAAGTCATTGATGAAGCAGCTGAAGATGGTTGGGTACAGGAGACTATCCTGAGAAACTCCTGCAGCTAAGTCCTGCACTAATGTAATTGGCTCCAACAACCATGGCCATCTTCTGTTGTGCTAACAATGACTCCAACCATACCGAAGTCCCACTGATTTCAATTTGTCTGGGCTCTTTGGTGGCTCACTTGACCAAATGTTGTCTTCATGTCAACAGCAGTCACCTTTGCCACAACTCTGGAATTCAATACTTTGCCCATGTGTGAGCTGAGACGTTAATGGGATCAAGAGTGGAAAGAGCTTAGCTGACCTAAATTCTGGATTAGTGGTGCTGGAAGAGCACAGCAGTTCAGGCAGCATCCAAGTCATCGTTTTTACCTTAGCTGACCTAAAGTTGAAGCATAAATGTTTATGTATACAGTGCTCCTGGCTTAGCCAAAATCCAGAGACCTAAATCCAAGTCCTGCTGCTGAATTGGTCCCCACCATTTTCACAGGGTAAGGGAATGAGACTGCATTGTACTTATGAACGTGAAACCAATTTCATATGTTAAAATGCTGCTACCTTCAGTCAGATCCAATTATCATCAATGACATGTTCAGAACATAATTGATATATTTTAGATAATGAAGAGATGATCTAAAATTACCATAGTTCTTTGGAGATGTAAGCTACATTTTGGATATGATCGCACGACATCTTTGATATCAGGTGCCATTTTGGAGAGGTCACATGCCCTCTAGGGTCATTAGAAATAGAAAGGAATATTTGTAAAAAGTAGCAAACTCATCAGAATTCAACAAAACTCTCAAGGGACTGGTAAAGGTTCTAAGTATTTTAGTATCCTTCCTGTTCAATATTTGAAAAACATCTATCAGTAGGGTCTAAGTAAAAAACAGTGCTTGCTGTTTCAATCTGTCTGAGCTTTGGTTTTTTTTCTTTGAAAAACCCACCAGCAAATAACCATTTAGCTATTTAAACAATTAATGAATCACAACTAGGGAGGAAACTAAATCAGACTCGATTGAGTTGGGATATCTGGTCGGCATGGATGGGTTGGATCGAAGGGTCTGTTTCCATGCTGTACATCTTTATGACTCTATAAATGGTGTTAGAAGGAGGAGATAATGCACTCCAAACCCCCATTTGTCCATTTCGCTCCAAAGATTTCAAAAGTGTTGGTGGTCAGGTTTGAACATAGCTGGGGAAGGGAGACAGGAGTAACAATAGTGGAGAATCTAACATGATCCATCATGTTAGGATAGGGTAGGAATAGGTCCAGTCAAGGATAGTAGTGGGAAATTGCGTGTGGAGGCTGAAGAGATTGAGGAGTTGCTGAATGAATACTTTTCGTCAGTATTCACTCAGGAACAGGACATTGTTGCCGATGTGAATACTGAGTCACAATTAATTAAAATGGATGGCTTTGAGGTATGTAAGGAAGAGGTGTTGGAAATTCTGGAAAGGGTGAAAATAGATAAGTCCCCTGGGCCTGATGGAATTTATCCTAGGATTCTCTGGGAAGGAAGGGAGGAGATTGCAGAGCCATTGGCCTTGATTTTTATGTCCTCGTTGTCTACAGGAATAGTGCCAAAGGACTGGAGGATAGCAAATGTGGTTCCCTTGTTCAAGAAGGGGAGTAGGGATAACCCTAGTAACTATAGGCTGGTGAGCCTCACTTCTGTTGTGGGCAAAGTCTTAGAGAGAATTGTAAGGAATAGGATTTATGAACATCTGGATAGGAATAATGTGATCAAGGATAGTCAGCATGGTTTTGTGAAGGGCAGATCGTGCCTCACAAACCTTATTGAATTCTTCGAGAAGGTGACTAAGGAGGTGGACGAGGGTAAAGTGGTAGATGTGGTGTATATGGATTTTAGTAAGGCGTTTGATAAGGTTCCCCATGGTAGGCTACTGCAAAAAATACGGAGCTATGGCATTGAGGGTGAGTTGGAGGTTTGGATTAGGAATTGGCTGGCTGGAAGAAGACAGAGGGTAGTAGTTGATGGTAAAGGTTCATCTTGGAGTGCAGTTACTAGCGGTGTTCCGCAAGGATCTGTTTTGGGACCATTGCTGTTTGTCATTTTTATAAATGACCTGGAGGAGGGGCTAGAAGGTTGAGTGAGCAAGTTTGCGGATGATACGAAAGTCGGTGGAGTTGTTAACAGTGAGGAAGGATGTGGCAGGTTACAGCGGCATATAGATAAGCTGCAGAGCTGGGCAGAAAGGTGGCAAATGGAGTTCAATGTGGGTAAGTGTGAGGTGATTCACTTTGGTATGAATAACAAAAAGATGGGGTACTGGGCTAATGGTCAGATACTTGGTAGTGTGGATGAGCAGAGGGATCTTGGTGTCCATGTACACAGATCTCTGAAAGTTGCCACCCAGGTAAATAGTGCTGTGAAGAAGGCATATGGCGTACTGGCTTTTATTGGTAGAGGAATTGAGTTCTGGAGTCCTGAGGTCATGTTGCAGTTATATAAGACTCTGGTGCGGCCGCATCTGGAGTATTGTGTGCAGTTTGGTCACCATACTATAGGAAGGATGTAGAGGCACTGGAACGGGTGCAGAAGAGATTTACCAGGATGTTGCCTGGTATGGTAGGAAGATCGTATGAGGAAAGGCTGAGGCACTTGGGGCTGTGTTCATTGGAGAAAAGAAGGTTTTGGGGTGACTTAATAGAGGTGTACAAGATGATTAGGGGTTTAGATAGGGTTGATCATGAGAACCTTTTTCCATGTATGGAGTCAGCTATTACGAGGGGGCATAGCTTTAAATTAAGGGGTGGTAGGTATAGGACAGATGTTAGGGGTAGGTTCTTTACTCAGCGAGTCGTGAGTTCATGGAATGCCCTGCCAGTAACAGTGTTGGACTCTCCCTCTTTATGGGCATTTAAGCAGGCATTGGATAGGCATATGGCGGAAAGTGGGCTAGTGTAGGTTAGGTGGGCTTGGATCGGCGCAACATCGAGGGCCAAAGGGCCTGTACTGCGCTGTATTTTTCTATGTTCTATGTTCTGTGATGACCTATCATTGGCTTTTCGTGGAATGATTTACAAGTTGATACTTATCCTGTTTGGCCACATTATAAATATACCTTTTTTGACTGTTAAGGTCTAGAGTGGATTCAAAGATGGAGTTTCTGGTTCAGAGATAGCGACAATATCCACTGCAGCACAAGGTCTCCAAGCTCAGGCATTATAATTATCTGATTAGTGCTGCATGTCTGATTTTACAACCTTTTATTATCAAGGTTAGGTGCCTGACAGTTCGCAGTTTGTTCGCTAGCTCCAATTGCCTTATAGTCTTTGTAGTGGGACTAATACAAATGCTTATCTTTATAAAGGATAAAAGAAAGTTAAATGTAGTGAATGGGTTTTTATGAATGACGTTATCTTTGTTTCAAATCATTTGTTCTTTATTAGACATTTAAGAACTGGATTCAAGGATCCCGAGATCTACCCATGGTGGGTACTGTGTGAGTTGGTGTGGAAGATGCAAGGGCAAAGAGTGTTGGGTGAGGAGACCTGATTGGCATCAGTTGACATGTAATTGACTTAGAGGCTATAAAGTGTGGTTAGAGGGGCTTAGGTTGGCATTCGGGGTCACAGTGGTTGGAAATGTATATGGTTGTATGGGTTGGCATGAATGGGGTGGGGGGACAATATGCTGGACAGAGGGATGAGTTTTAAGGGCTTTACTGGTTCAATTTTTTTGCAGCTGCGGAAAGGTACTAGAGCAGCAAGATGTGACTGTCTCACAATCTGCCTCAGCACCCAATAACCCCTGTGGTGTAGGTTCCAGGTCAGATTTGTAGAGCCAACAGTTCTGCAATGCCAAACCAGGACCAAGAACTCAGGTTGTACATTGATAAGCAGGTGATTAATGAAGATATGTTGCTTGATAGCAATATTGACAATGCTTTTGCCATTTTTCTGATGATTGAGAGTAGAATGATAGGCTGGTTTGGAACTACTCATTGCAGACAGGACATACCTGTACAACTTTCCACATAACATTGTTTGGACTGTGCTATAACTGTTCGACTAGAGAGGCAGCTAATTCTGGAACACAATTATTTCACCTTATCAACAATTTCCTGTCACGATATTTGTTCATTAACCAATCAAATTATTCAAAATCTGTGTCTTTCAAACTAAATAATTTTAAGTAACCAAAATATATCACATCTAAAATAAAGCTTGAAGAAAAGAGAGAAACTTTAATAGGTATTGCACAACAACAAAAAAAAATTACTTCTGCAAATTGAATTTAATTTAAAAATCATGGTTCATTGCAATCTTCTGAAGGCCCATTAAGGACAGGGAATAAATGCAGTAAAACACACATTAGCAAATTTAGAAAATAAAAGTCTTTTGTGCCTTTCATGCCTTAATTGAGGTTTCTAATTGAAGGCCTCAGCTGCCTCAAAAACTTGGCCTTTCAGTAGAGATTTTTTAGCTTTCAGCAGTTGGAGGGGGCTTGCAAACATATTTGTGTATTCTCAGCCTGCGCAGTTAGCAGAGTTACCAAGTATGCAATCTGTGAAGCAGCAGGAGTCAAGAATGCAAGTCTGCAGATGTTGGAAATCTGAGATAAAACCAGCAAATGCTGGAAAAACTCAGCAGGCCAGAACACCCTGTCATGAATAGAAATAGTTAACCTTTCAGGTTAATGACTTTTAATCAGTCAAAAGTAAATGGGTTGTTATCCACATCTTGTAAATATTCAAGATTTTCCAAAATATGTTTGAAAGTAAAAGGGGATTGGATTGTTAAAAAAAATCCCCTCACACATGTCTGGCATTTACTTAAATTTATGAACAACAGAATAGGAACACACATGCACAGAAACAGCTCTGATCATACTTTCATTGTCAATAGGCAGGAATAGAGAGATTGGAGGAGTTCATTGCTGAAAATTCAGTTAAAAGGACTCTTGTTTTTCAAACCATTGTTGAGACCTAATTTATATGTATATATACTCATCTTTGAATCTGTGAAAACAATAGACTCTGGAGTGTTTTATGTAGTCATTTTTGTTCTTTTGTGAAAATGTTTATTCATTTAGCAAACGTACAAAGAGTGCAGCGGATGTTCCTCTTCGCTACTCCCAGTTCATGCTGTGAACAAATATCAGGGATTATGCATATCCAGACCATGACATTCAATTTAAATTTCAAACATAAATTTTATGTCTGACTGATTTGTGGCAGGAATCAGCTGATGTGGAAAAGATGGGGGTAGGGTACTTGAGCATATAATTGGCATTGCAGTTAGGTTAGGGAATGATGCTGATTGTCAAGAGCAATGTAGGGTGCTGGGTTCTAGCTGATGGTTAAAAAAGGTCAGTTCATGTCACATTAGCCTGATCACCATTGTCCCCACTGCCTTGAGTAATCCCCAATACTGACTCCTCTGCTCCTAAATATTTTCATTGACCAACAATAACTCAGAGCCCTCCATCTTAGATATACACCTCACTCACTCCTTCACAGTTCCCTCTCTTCATACTTATATACACTATTTAAATAAACAATTGAGGAGGGATGATTGACTCCCTCTTTTTTACTCCTCCTCTGTTAGTTCCAGCATGTATTTTTTAGTACATAGTTCATACTTCAATTAAATTTAATAGGTCAAAACTAAAGGAGAGCCAATTACACAGTTTTCTTGAGATAGAGAGAACAGAGTTTGATTAGGTATTAACCAAAAGAAAGTAAGAAAAGTTTTTGCTGTTATTTATTGTGGTGGTTAGTCACTGAATATACACGCACACAAACATGCTCACCCACACACAATTTAAGTTTACTACACAAAAAAAGAAACAAACTTATATGACAATTCAGAAAAATACCAGCATACAGAGCAAAACAAAGTTTCAACCTGTTTCCAGCATTACTTATGATAGATATTGAAATATCAGAGACCTATTTCTGTGTCCTAACTCTAATTTTTCACTTAAATCTATCTTCTCAGCTCTCCTCCTTGTCTGCTCAGACAGTTTTCAACTTATTTTCAAGTCTGCTTGCATCAATCATTTTAGAATTCTGAAGGTCTCAACCTTTTAAGTTCTAATAATTTCTAAACAAACTCTCCTGGCATGGAAGCTTCAAAAACTAAAACCATGTCTGTCAGGGTGACTGGTTCCCTGAAATAAAACCTTAAACCTTTTGGTCTGAAGTCAAAACTAAACTAGTACACAGATCTCTTTTCTCTGCCAGTCATAAACTTAGTAGGAAAAACATTACATTCATTCACAATACAGGTGTCCAGTCAGGTACTTGACCGAAGTCGCACGCATTTTTGGATATTGTGCATTCAGGTCACTGTTCCAAATGACTTCCCATGTGCCTCTACTTTAAAATTCAAATCCAAAATGATAATTATATACTATACATTTTTATCACATGCACATCACAGTTAATGGCCTTAAAAGTAGGAGGGAACAGGAGGGTGTCCATACAGACATGAAAGATAAAGGCAGTTGCAGTTTAAGTTTTTAAAGAATCCTCAAGTTGAGAGAGTGAAATCCAAATCCCAACAGTTAAGCTGTTGTCATTTCCTCAGGAGCGGTAAAGCTAACAGTTAACCTTGGTTTCTTCACTCTGGGCACTGACATTTGAGGTTTGGAAGAGGGAAGGGCTGGTGGACTGAGTGTCTCCCAGTTCCTGCTTACCAATCTATTTTTCCTGGTCTCCACCCTGATGCCCAAAATTGCTGTTTGAGAAGATCCATTTCTATATTCCCCAAGTCTGCTCATTGTTTTTCTAAGCTGAATACTCTGCAGACCTGTGTAACATCCAGAAAAGTGTGAATTAAGCAGGAGATACAGACTTCTTTAACAATGCTAATTTTGCCTAAGACCAGTTCTTGTTTTCTGATCGTTTCATGAGCTTGGTTCAACCTAGTCAGATGACTGCTGGAACTACTTTAAGTCAGCACTTGTCTTAAAAACGTTTTTAGAACTTGAAAGGTCATAGGTATAAAAATTAAATGATGGAAATGAAATATTGATGTTTACCATTATCATAACAACATCCAAACCACATGTCTACTGCTCCTTTGTCCCAGAAGCCCCTCAATGGGCTCCATCTGTTAGTCTTCATTCCCACACTTCAGCATCTGCTCCAGTATTTTTTGTTCATTACTCTTCAGTGTTCCCAGAATCATGCAATCCAAACTTGTTAATGTTTGCTGCTTGACGTCTTTATTCAAAATTATGCAAAAGTGTGTGACCTATCCCAATACTTGGAGACCCCATGAACTCTTTCAAGTACTCCCCAGTTTCTAAGGTCACTGCTGTTAAGTCAATATCACTGGTAATATCACATTGAAGTATAGTTATTATTGCTCTTAGAAAATTGCAGCCACTGGAGATAAGATTGTAACCTAAAACTTATATTATCTTGGTAACATATGCTTTAGAAATTATAGTCTACTGTAAACATATAGTCTATACATTATAGAATAGAGTACTGGTATATAGTCAAGAGATGATACTGAGTGCTATCACTATGCACCATAGATACAATGAAGAAATTGTTACAAGTCCTGCATTGCCAGTAGGGCATTGCATGCTCCCAGCATTGACCATGGCTAGGTGCTGTGATACCTATTTATTCTTTCACCAAATGTCATTGTACGGAGGACACTTGAATCTCTTTTGATGTAAAGACTGGATTGCATGATGCTTGAGCGTTTATTGGGTTAGTAGTTTGCCCAGAGGATTTTAATTACTCGGACTCATTTTGCCCTGCACTTTGGACTTCTGGTAAAATGAATTGGGTGGCTTACATCAATTTTGTGTGTGGTCTGTGTGGAACAGAAAGTTCAGAGGTGGGGCAACTCTCTTTCTTAGTAACCTTTTCAAAAATGTTAAATATCTTTTGCCTAGATTTTCTGATGGCCAGACAGCTGTTTTTCCAGTGTAGCTTGGAGTTGCTCTTGCCCTAAGGAATCCCCATAGCTCAATCTGAATGTATTGAATTGGAAATTGAAGATTATATTAGGTAATTCCTCTACACTTGGAACCCTCCAGAAGTCTCTTTTATTCTGAGAATTTAAAGGGTTCTGATGATTTTAAGGGAATAATTGTCAAGGAAACGCTATTTAATTCAGTCTAATTCCTGATTCTCCTGTCTAACTATTAAACACACCCATACTTACCTTGCACAACCCCAACCAGACCTCCCAAAGATCTCTTGCAACCCCCAGGCCCTGACTGAACATTCCTCAGACCTGGCATCACTTTTACTGCAATTCATACCCAAAGCTACCATCAGTGAACATATGCTGGATAAATCTTGATATCAACTGTTCCTGCCCTCTGCACCTCCACCCCCACCCCCCACCCCCACTGGACACTATGTCTCCCCACCCACCCGAATTGCTATAAACACTGCACCATTTACCCGGCTCCTTTGCCACCTTGCAGACGACGTATGCTACCAGTGGTACCCTTCCCCCACCCATCTGTTACCAAAGATAAAATGCAACAGACATTGACCATCACGGATGATGGCCCATGACCTATATTCCCTTTCATTTCTCCTGCTGTTGCACACACCTCTGATGTGCGTGTGCCACAGTAGCATCTGGAACCGACATGCTTGGGACCTCTGAGTGGCTACACGACTGCAGTTTCAAGAGAATGTTGCAATAATCATTACACCATGCGAAATCATGAACTTATGGCACTATAGATCATTGACACATATTCATTGCAGTACCATAGATTATGATCCCACTGCAGAAGGTCCAGCGGGAAGTATGAACATTCATGAAACCTGAAGAGATATTAATTTGATTCACACAAATAATAGATGAGCTCCTTAAAACAAAAATTAGTTTGCTAAACTATAAGCTAACTTTGGACTCCAGCCAAAGATATTCTGGATTCCCCAATCAGGGAAATATTTGCCCAGTATCTACCCTGTCGAGTCCATAAGAATTTTATATATTTCAATTAGATTACCTCTCATTCCTTTGAACTCTCAGAAACATAAGTGTAAATCAGCCTCAATATAATGCCAGCCTAATGAACATTTATTTCTATCCCTTCTAGATAAGCAAATTTTGTTTTAGATAAGAATACCCAATCTAGACTCATTCTTCAGATGCAGTTTTATCAAAGTCCAATCTAAGTACACGATAATGTCTTCTCTCTTAAATACAATAATAAATGATAGTATGTTACTTGTCTTCCTAATTGTTTGCTGTACTTCTACATTAACTTCCTACGCTTGATGTAGATCATCCAGGTTGCTGATTACCAACACTTCCCAGTCTCTTGTTATTTAAACAATATTTTGCTTTTCTAAAGTATGAAATTTCACAGTTTGCTTTACATTCCATCCAACATGGTCTTCTTCTACATTTCTGTCTTTGTAGCTAATCTTGGATATTTTCCTAATCAGCTTGTTCAGAAATGTTATTGCACTTCTCTGGAGCATATGGAACGTTGAATTCAGGTCTCCTGGTCCATAAATAGGGACGCTACCATCACACCATTAGAGCCCCTACGCAGCTTTTTAAAAATTTCTTATTCAGAAATGTTATTATAAACCTCTGGAGCAGGTGAGGCTTAAACTTTGGCCTCTTGGCTCAGGTAGAACAGATTCCAATTCTCCAATTCTTGGAAGAAGATGCAACTTCAAAGGGATGCAGTTTCTTTGTATCCGTCTCTTTAACTTCGTCCATCTGACACCCTAAATCATAATGTAAAAGAGGTTATATCTGGAATCCAATAACTAAAAGCCAGCAATTATCTCTTCAGAGCAGTTAATAATGGCACTTAGGTAAATGGAACCACTTAATTTGAAACTAAATTAATAGAACCATTTTAAAAAATCATTTATGTTAAGAACTAGATAGTAGAATAATGGTAAATGTGTGAAATATAAATTGTTTGGACTTGGAACTTTCCTGAGGTAATCTATCCCATTATTTCAGTAAAGTCTTGTTTAATTTGTCACGATCTCATTATGTCGTCTAACTGGTTCAGATTGCCAGAACTTGCTAAAGGCCTGAAGCAATTTGCTTTATGTGGACGGCTGAGTGTAAGAACATTATAAGACAATGATCTGTTTCCCTGACTTACCTCAGGGTAGAGACTGTGATGGACAATACAGGGTGAATGTTAGTGTAATTTGTAAACAATATAAAAATACTCGAATTCCAAACTCTGCAATGTCGTCTTTTTTGATCAGATCATTTTTAACATCTTTTTGGGTAACTTATATGAGTTAACAGTAACATTCATAAACACTATATTTATTGACTTGTACTGAAATGAATAAATCCAAAAAATCAAAATGAATAAAATACAAGATTAATGAACGGAAGACAGATGGATTTTGAATAAGTTGGCTGTTTCCCACTCTGCCTGATTTTACTTGCCATTGAGTTCCATTGCAAAAAAATTGCTCCTAACATACAATTTTCAGTTTGAATACTCAGTCACCAGGGCTTTTGTATTGTTAGTCTTTGAAATGTAAATTTTCCACAAAGGAATATGAGATATAACGAGTATATAGACAAGTCAGGTCTTCCTTAAAACAAAGGCAAAATGTTGTGGATGCTGGCAATCTGCAGCAGAAACAGAGTGCTAAAAAACACTCACAGATCTGCTGTCATCCAGCCAGACAGGAACAGAGGGCAGAATTTTCCCAAAAATTGGCAAAATTTCAATTTGAAGGATTTTCAAGGAAGGTTACTGTCTGTGAGCCCCAACACAATTTCTCTTGCCATTTTATGCTGTGTACCTCATTAAGTGTCGCTATGTCCCGATAGTGCCCTTCTTGTGCAATTTTGCTCTCATTCAATCCCTCCCTTTGCACCATTGCAGTGACCGAGTTGGCTACCTTTGCCAAGATCTTCCAGGTTTCCCACGACTAGTGGCATATTTAAATCCCAATTCAAATGCTGCAAGTCAGGGATTGCCTATTACAGTTTCAGAGTGAGAAGAATTGCCTTGGTG
The DNA here is from genome assembly GCF_047496795.1 of Chiloscyllium punctatum. Classification (NCBI taxonomy): domain Eukaryota; kingdom Metazoa; phylum Chordata; class Chondrichthyes; order Orectolobiformes; family Hemiscylliidae; genus Chiloscyllium; species Chiloscyllium punctatum. The sequence goes on from NC_092765.1 coordinate 32,118,585, forward strand.
ATAACTGACACAGGCAAGTTGGCACCCTGATTGGCTGACAATGTCCCAGTGGATGGAGTGGTGGAGAGATGTGCCATCTTCTTTCTTCCAGAGAACACCATGCCACCAAACTTGCCAGCATGGTCTGAGGATACCACCTAGGTCAGTGCAATATTATAATCTAGAGGAATGAGCAGCAAAACAAGAAGGTTAATGACCTTGTCATAAAGGTAAGTTCCACCACTTTCTCTCTGATACCTAACTCATTCTGTTACTGTGCCCGCCTCTCTCCAAGGCACATTGTCTACCACTTTCACTGTTGCTTGCAGCATCTTCCCTCAAAGCTCTCACTCACCTCACCATTCCCCCCCTCCCCCAAAATACTAACCAGTCTGTTTCCTCCTGCACTGCCCTACTCACTCACTTGGGGCATCCCACTACCTTTCCCCCATAATACAAACACTAGCAGCTGTGCCAGCCACTTTCATCTCATTCAATCCCTCCCTTTGCACCATTGCAGGTGAAGCCAGCCCATAATAGGGCAGAGAAGGTCAAAATGGTTGGTGGAGTGTCTGACATTTGTCTTCTCACTCCATATGAGGAAAGGACCCTTGGGCTCATGGGAGAGGGTAAAGACTGCTCATGTGGGCACTCAGAGACATCCATGTCCCAGAAACCAAGGAACACTCATGTTCATACATTGCACTACATGCCCATTACCAGCAATGGAAACATTTTCCTAACATGCTCAAATCTCTACCCTTATTTCACAGTTCATTTTGCCTCTCTCTGCCTTCTGCAAGTTCCAATGACATCTACACAACCTCCAGCCTGAAGAGACCAGCCAATATCTCCTCCATGCTCTCTGAGGAAGAAGTCACATACTCTTCAGAAGAAATATTGGTAAGATAGCCTCCTGCATCCTTCACCAGCTTAGATACTGAGAGATCAGTGGGTACTTTGGTCAAGATTAGAATCAGGAGTACCTGCTAGTGAACTGCCACGTTTCCCCATCTGACTGAGGAAAAATGGTCCAAATCACTGGCACATGGAGGACGAGGCACTTGCTCAGCATAAAGCAGGAGAGAACTGCATGGTATTGGCTACAAGAACTTCATAGGGATGTACAAGCAGGCACAAAAATAAAAGCCAGGTTTCTCAGAAATACTGGTCAATGTTGCAGGACTGCAGCAGTTGCACCATGACACCTTTGGCTGTCTGCATGGACAGATTGGCAACTACCATGGAGAGCCAGGTCTACCACCCTCAGAATCTGCTGGGTCCACATGGACCTGCAGTCCATCACTCCAACCATTGGTGTTTGGCTCCAACAGCAGAGACAGTGCCCCTTCCTTATAAGGAAAAAGGGAAGTGCCAGTAGATAGACAATTTGAAAAGGAACCACATACAACACCAGCCCCCACCCTAGAAGTCTCCATCATGACATTTGAGAGGTCACTGACCTGCCATCGCCAGCCTGCTTGCCATTCTCAGCCCTGTGGGAGTTCATGCCAAGGAAGGTGCACCAACCTCTGAGCTGGGCACAATCAGTGCCACTGGACCCTCTAGACACAAATCATCATAAGGGTCACCCAATTAAAATTCCAAGGCCAGTGGGCTCCTGTTTAGGGCACACTCCCTCCTAGCTGCAGGCCTGGCTATACGTACAGACTTGCACTAACCCTAACCCATCAATCAACACCAATGGCAAGGTGGCAATGGATGAGGGACTTTGACCCCACTCCAGATGCCCCTTCCCCACAAGGAGACAAAGTGGTTCCAGGAGGCACCTACCTGGAGGCAGAATCACATATAATACCCGCAGCCTCCTCTGAGAACTCTTCAGAGATGCCCAGCCTATTCCCCCAGAACCTGCTGTGTAACCCTGAAACTTATGAAAGTTCAAGCTGAGGAGGGCGAGCCTGCATCAGATCAGGAGGTTCTCAGCATGTCTGGGCCTTTGAGCATAACTGGTCCCAAAATTGCTCACCGAAAGGTCCAAGTAGGCAATAGAGCAAATTCCCTCCACCCAATTGTAGAACTAGGAAATACACCTAGACATAACGGCTGAGATAGGAAAAATAAACCTTCTGTGGGCAGATAGATGGCACAGGAGAAACCACATTCTACATTTGTTATCATATTTTTAAATATATGCTTATTTTCAATGATCAACTCTGAGAGTCACTGTCATTTTAGCTGCTGCTACAAGAATGAAGTTTGAGAGGTTAATTATCTTTAGAGCCACATGATTTTCTAATTCCATCTGAATAATAGCTCTTCTTTTTGTTGTGCTTAGACTGGCATAAGACTGTGTAATGATTGAATGAGGGAACAGCAGATGTAATGAAGACATTGATCAGTTTGTGACCCTCTCCTTTAGTAAAAACTGGAAAAGTGAAGAAAGAACAAACTGTTCAGTTGCATTTGTAGTTGAGATTAAGCAGGTGAGGCTGGTCTCTGCAAACTCAAAAGATTTACAGTCAATGAATGATGACTTCATTCAATTCAGCCCATTGAAAGTGCTTGCTGTTTTATTGAATTGTTCATGAGAATTGGGCATTACTGGCTGGGCCAGCATTTATTGTACATTTCTAATTACCCAGAAGGCAGTTTAGAGCTTTAGAAGTTCTGTCTGGGTTGCTGCAGCTGACAATTCTGTGCTGTAAGGTGGTGAATGTGATGGTCCATCTGATGGGTGTCTACATTTTTCTACTTGCTGCACTGTATCTTCTATTGATACCTTACCCAAATGGAAATGAGACCTGCCAAGTATGAGAGCATCCTGTTGAATAGGTACCCTGTCATCATCATCAACTCCAGTGGAAGAAAATGTTCCATTGTTGATATGCTTGGCATTGTGAGATAGCATTCTGAGCCCCACATTTGTAGAGCATACAGCTCCACTGTCCCTCTTTTATCAGCAAGGCATTACATTGAAGATGAACATCTGTTGATCTCCTGCACCTCAGCTGCATCATGAGTTCACCTTTGGCCGGAAACCTGATACTTTGAGGCGACACCATATCTGTTGGAGTTTGTTGCTGGTCTTGGGCTTTTGGACAGATGTGTTTGTTATTGATTTATGTTCTTAGACACAGAGATGACAGCAGCATCTATACTTGGATCCATTGGGGATGGTTCCAATGTGAGTTTGTAGGCAACATTAGAAACAAAACAGCTCTTCAATAATGTAGCTATTTGACTGTTTCAACAATACAACTACCATTTAAACAGTGTCCTCAAAACATTGGGACATGGAGGCTTCTGACAACGACAATAGTGGGATGCCTGTACAGGGATCTTTTACCTCGTACAATTACTTCTGATGAATACAACACTAGCTGTTTGGTATAGACAGTAGGAAATTGTGAATGTACGTAGGAAGAATGAGAATTTCTCCCTTCCACCCTCGATCCCACAATGTTCAAGAATGACCTGGATCACGAGCAGACTATAAAACCATGGAATGCATTTGTGAATTGTGGAGCGCAAGTGAAAATTTGCAGCTCAGCTGACTTATTTCTGCTTCGCAACCTTTACTACAATTAATTTGTCACTGACAATGACATGGTCAAGATTACTTGTGGCCAGGGTTTTTAGTTGATAAAGTTGGTTAATTCATGAGGTTCAAAACCAGAATTCTGTGACAACAAGTGCTTTTAACCTGACCTTTGTGAATGTCTGTTTAAAGAAATTGCTCCATGAAGGATCTCACGTTATTCACAGGTACAGCTCACACCCTCAGAGATGAGAGAAAACTCTTGTTCTGCTGACTGCAGAGGCTGTTTCTCATTCTGACTGCACACATGTGATTTGGATGAGAACTGAAGGTAGCACAGTTAGAACTTCACACAATGAGTCTCAGGATCAGCCTCTCAAAACCTTTATGTTCCTTTCTGTCTTGCACTCCCCCCCCCCCACCACCCCCACCCTCACTGCCACCACCATAAATCCATTGGGGTTTGATCTTTCTTACAATCCCCATTCAGCTTTTTTAATTCTTAAAATATTATAGAATCCTTACAGTGTGGAAGCAGGCCATTCACTCCATCGAGTTCACAGTGACCCTCTGAAGAGCATCTCATCCAGACCCAACACCTACTCTATCCCTGTAACCTTGCAATTCTAATCAGTTAATCCACCTAGCCTGCACATCTCTGGGCAATTTAGCATGGCCAATCCACCTAACCTAGTCTTTGGAATGTGGGAGGAAACCGGAGTACCCGGAGCAAACTCACACAGAGATGGGGAAAATGTACAAATTCCGCACAGTTGCCCAAGGTTGGAATCGAACTCAGGTTCCTGGCACTGTGAGGCAGCAGTGCCAACCACTGAGCCACAGTGCCACTCCTTCTTACTCCACTTTATGCCCTAAGCATTATGTCAAATATCATGATGTCCTCATGTTCCTGTGAACCCAAGGTAGTGGTGATCATTGTGAGCCCCTCTCCCCTCCTCCACAGTAATATGTGCACTCCCATGCTCCATTGTCTCTTGCTTTTAAATGTTGAGTTAACCTCCATTTCATAATTCTTAACTCTGGGAATCCCAGCATGCACATCTGCCATTTCCTGATCACAGCAGTGGGCCCTGATAGCCTCACCTTGGACCTCCTGGACTAATCACGATTAATCCCCAGACAGACTTGGAAGGATAGACTCAACTGATAACTCACAAGATCCCATGACTGTTATTGTGCATCTTTTGACTGACTTACACTTTCGCCCAGACACGTTGCACAGGATCTGTGGAAATGACTGTGGTCCGCTCCTCAATACTGTAAGACATGGAAACCCCTGAGCCTGATCACCCCAAGCTCCTGACTGACTGTATCCAGGCCCCTGGGCTGAGATTGAATTCCCTGACTGTGCTGGTACCCCCAGACTGACAACAGGTCCCTTTGACCTAGCTGAGGTGTACTTCTCTGATTTTGAGGCATGGTCATTTAATTGAAACACATTCAGTATATTTGTCACATAAACTGCTTGCAGATGCTGTAGGTGTGACACTAACAGAGCACTGTGATGTGCAAGAACATATCCCACCTTTGACAGATCATTGCAAGCAAACATGACAAGTTGCCTCGCTTTCTCTGTGCTTAAAGACAAGGCAGGACAGAGGCACTGTGAGCTTTTAAATTCTGGATGAGGAGACAATGCTCACAAAATGCAAGGGAAGGCAGAGAAGTCTTGAAAATCCAAGTGGGTCAAAAGTGAGGATGCAAAAAACAAGCTACAAGCCCTGAGATGCACCCTATTCCAATGCACGAGATGAGCTTGTGTCCCTGTGTACAGAGCGTGGACTGGCAGCAGCAGCACAGTGATAAGTGCTGGTGAGCTCCAGTATGTGGTATTCAAGTGGTGCACTGTATTCTATATGAGTCCAAGATATGGCATAGCGATGTGATGAGGCTGGTGCTTGTCCGATGCCAGCTCTGTGGACAAAGTACGCCCATGTTGACTGTGCCCTGAGGTGTTGGAAATGCCAGCCAGGATGGGGACCAGGAGAAGATTCCAGTGAAGTGCAGCCACCAGATACACACTCAGACTTTCCTGCCAAGAATTGTCACTGTCGAATTTCTCTCTGCTGCCTGGGAAATAAAAACATGCATATAAATAAAGCCAGATTAAGTGACAATGAGTTTTTAATGCATAAAACTAGATTCCTCACTACTCACTCATGAAATCCTCACCGAGTTGTTTAAACCTTATATGTAAGATCAGACATTTTACCTCACTGTCATGAATCTCATTTTCCTGTTGCCACCATATTTTCCCATCTGACTTTCTGTTGCCCATATCATTCAGGGGAAATTCCACCCAGAGGCGTAATATTTCAGTAACTTTTCATCAGATTCAACCCGAAATGTAAACTCTATATCTCAACTTTATCTGAATGGCTAACTGTTTTTCAGCATGTTCTGCTTTTATTTCAATGTCTTCCTTCATTTGCCTTTTACTGGGTTCCCAGTGATTAAAATTTACCTTAAACAGAGCCACAAAATAGGTAGCAGATTCATGGGAACACTACGTTCCCCAGACTTCCCCCAAGCCACTCACCATCCTGACTTGGAAATATGTCTCCATTCCTTTTGTGTCACTGGCTCAAAGGTCGAGAACACCCTCCCTAATAGCATTGTGGGTCTACTATGTGTCATTAGAGTTTGCAGCAATTCTTGAAGCCTTCTTCTCACCACCTTCTCAAGGGCAACTAGGAATGGGAAATAGATGCTGACCCAATCAGGGACACCCTTATTCCACAAGTGAATAAAGCTAAAGTAATGGATGAGCCTGTTACATACCCCAGACAATATTTTTTGACTTTATTCAAATGTCATGTTAAGCAATACATCTAACAGGTACCATCACTAACATCTGCCTTATACCTCTGATGTTGATTTCACCAATATGTACTCAATAGCTTGACCATCTGCACGTCTCTGTATATGCACACACATGGTAAAATTTCAGGAATTGCCATTAATGCCAATATCATATTTCTGTCTACTCTGGCAGTGGTTTTCCTGATATGCAGCTATAAGGTATTCAAACCTGCCACAGAAAATCCACTGAACAATCGTTCATGTGAACCGAAAACCCATCACCATTACAAAAACATTCACATTTCTTCATGAAAACTAAAATTGATAGATACTACTGAAAAGATATAGAAAACAGCCAGCTTTGTAGCTTCCTAGATTATATTTGCCTTGATGAAGATTTTTTATATAAATCATGCAATAACATATTAAGCAAATAAAGGCTGAGTACAGTGACTTCAAAGTAAACAGTTAGTTCAGGTTTGAGTTCTGTACATGAATGTGTATAGGCATTGAACCAATGCTAATGTCACATCATATAAAGCAGACAGAATCTTCTGATTAGGATCTCAAACTTATCAAAGTCATGCCTTCAAGTACTTATCATCACATTTTAAATATTTTGCATTTTCATTTTTACACAATTTGGAACTTATGTTCCATTGGAGTATTTTTTAAACTATAGTCGCTGTTGTAATGTAGAAAACATACTAAAATCCTCTCTTTTTCACATTTTTTAATGTAGAGTAGTGATTTATCTAGCACAATTATTAATTGATCGGTGTAATACAACATAGTTTGTTCAACAAGCAGCAATGTAACTCTAATTGAAAATTCTCAGGGGTTGGATTTCCTCCCCTGGGGTCCTTAATCCCAGGGAATGCCTTAAACTGGTCACTTAAATTCCTGTGGTGTACTTAATTCTGGTGTAATTTTCCCAAAGGGGGCAACACAGTTGCTGCAATCAGGCCCCCCTGTCGATGGGTGAGAACAAGTAAGCTACATTAAATAACACCTTCAAAGTTCATTTATTCACTGGAAAATTTAAAGAAGTTATAATTATAAGAGTGTAAAAAGTATTTTCGAGTAGAAAGTGAGGACTGCAGATGCTGGAGATCAGAGCTGAAAATGTGTTGCTGGAAAAGCGCAGCAGGTCAGGCAGCTTCCAAGAAACAGGAGAATCGACGTTTCGGGCATCAGCCCTTCTTCAGGAATGAGGAAAGTGTGTCCAGCAGGCTAAGATAAAAGGTAGGGAGGAGGGACTTGGGGGAGGGGTGTTGGGAATGCATTAGGTGGAGGGAGGTCAAGGTGAGGGTGATAGGCCGGAGTGGGGTGGGGGCAGAGAGGTCAGGAAGAAGATTGCAGGTTAGGAAGGCGGTGCTGAGTTCGAGGGATTTGACTGAGCCAAGGAGGGGGGAGGGGAAATGAGGAAACTGGAGAAATCTGAGTTCATCCCTTGTTCATCCCTCCAACCACAAGGGATGAACTCAGATTTCTCCAGTTTCCTCATTTCCCCTCCCCCCACCTTGGCTCAGTTAAATCCCTCGAACTCAGCACCGCCTTCCTAACCTGCAATCTTCTTCCTGACCTCTCCGCCCCCACCCCACTCCGGCCTATCACCCTCGCCTTGACCTCCCTCCACCTATTGCATTTCCAACGCCCCTCCCCCAAGTCCCTCCTCCATACCTTTTATCTTAGCCCGCTGGACACACTTTCCTCATTCTTGAAGAAGGGCTGATGCCCGAAACGTCGATTCTCCTCCTTGGATGCTGCATGACCTGCTGCGCTTTTCCAGCAACACATTTTCAGCTGTAAAAAGTATTTGTCATACAATGCGTATTCACAAGTAGGTGGAGAAGAGAGTGCAAAACAACTGATGGGAATAATTGATTTGAGATTTAAAATAAATTGTAATTAGGATATCCGTCAGGGTTTCTTGCAGAAGTTATATGCAAAAATAATTTGAGATTGTCTTTGAAATAATCAGCACGCAGCCAACATCAACCCTTTGATACTGTCTCATTAAAGTTAATCTGAAAAAGATTTAATCTTCAGTATGCCATACTTCCCAGAACAAAGATCTTGAATCACTCAATGTTGAGTACTGTATATCAATTATCCTGCTATTTGTTTTATTTAGTTCCTCATGCTTCCCAGCCTAAATGCCAAGTAAATTGTCCATTGTCACATCATTTGCTAAACTAACCAGATTGGGTCTGCTGTTACATCAACCCATCAACATGGGCAGCGTTAAATTCAGAGAAATCCATAACCTGAAGGATTTCTTGAAGAAATTAGCCAATTTCTTCCAGAGCCCATGAAGGCTGGAATAATCCCTTATAAGGTAGAATTAGTTTTCCATGTGCTCATTTTTAAGAAGATAGGTTTGAAATATCTACATGACTAAATCTACAAACTGTGAAGCCCAGTTAATACACCAGGTAATTATTTAAGTAAATTATAGAGAGATATTTTATGAAACACTAATTAGAATCAATCATAAATTTTGAAATATTTATTGAGATTAAAATCCATTCACAAATGGTTCACAAATGAAGGTTTTACTGAACATTAACTTAAAGAACATTAAGTCAGTCATGAAGAGGTGTATGATCTTGAAAGATGCCATCATAGCATTTCCTATAATGTCACGTAATTATATATATGCAAAGTAATAGAAAGTTTCATTAACAGTGCTGTCAAACAGCATTTGCTCAACAAAAACCTCCTCATTGATGCTCAGTTTGGATTCCACTAGGCAGCTTAGCTCCAACCTAGACAAAATAGCTGAACTCAAGAAAGTAAGAATGACTGCCCTTGACATCAAGACAGCCTTTGACTTAATCAGGTGTCAAGAAGCCATGACAAAATTGAAGGTAATGGGAATCAGGCAAAAACTCTCCACTGTCAGAGCTGCAGCTAGTGCAAAGGAAGGTTGTTGTCATTGTTATGAGTCAATCATTTAGTCTCAGACTTTCTCTGCAGGAGATCCTCAGGGCCATGTCCTGGGTCTAACCAGTCCAGGTGCTTCATCAGTGACTTTCCTTCCATCATAGTTCCAGAAATGACATGTTTCCTTGTGATTGGACAATGTTCAGCTTGCTTTACAATTGCTGAGGTACTGAAGCAGACAGTGTTCATGTGAAGCAAGATGTGGACAAAATTCTGAGCTGACTGATTATTGACAAGTAATGCTCACACTGACAAGTGCTAGGTAATGCCCATAACCAACAAGAGAGACTCAAACCATCTCGTCTTGATAGTCCATGGTACTGCCATCACTGAACCCCCTCACTAGAAATTTACTATTATCATTGTGTCATCATTGACCTGAAACTGATTTGGACCAGCTTTAATAAATACTGTAGCTACAACAGCATGTCAGATGCTGGACATTGTGAGGTGAATTACTCACGCTGTGTAATATCCAACAATACTCAAAAGATATAACACTATCCAGGTCAAAGCAACCTAATTGATTAGCATCCCAACAACCAATTTCTACCACCAACACACAGTGACAGTCATGTGTGGTATGTGTAAGATGAAATGCAGGAACTCACCTGTGCATCTTCGGCAACACCTTCCAAATCAATGGCCTTTAGCACCAAGAAAGGCAAGGGCAGCAGATACATGAGAACACCACCAAATGCTGGATCACCTGTAAACCACAAACAAAAAATTTCAAACACCCTAAAACTACACCAAGGTACCTGCACCAGATGTCTGGCAGCAGTTCAAGGAAGTGGCTCACCACCACTTTTTCAAGAGGAATTTGGGATGGAGACAAAATGTTTGCTTAGGAAGTGATGTCACATTCCATGAAAGAATGAAAAGAAAGTCACAAAATGACAAATCATTCCTTAAGTACTTTCCATCTTTGAAATTATTTAACATATACTTTGTAATGATCATTATATCTCTTTTGAATTGAATCTCAATAGCAGCATCAAGCACACAATTGCTGTTTCAAAATACACCAAACGTTACAATCAGTGGCAGTTGTGTGAAATAGATCCCAGTGGTAAACCCATGGAAATGGTGATTGTAGAATCTGTTGATCCCAAAATAATGCCTTGTCCCAAGCCTTCTTCCAAATTTAAATATGATGGGGGATCTATGAGGGTCAGAGACAAGCAATTGTTGGAGTTCAAGGTACACCTATGTCGGGCAGAGATCAGGTCTGAATAAATATGTATTGTAAGTGCATATGGTGCATGCTCTATGTGTATTTTAGTACAATTTACTTTAGTGTTTGGATTTGAGTTGCTGGCATAGGGGTCTGTATCTAATTGGCTTTAATGATTACCTTGTAAATTTTTCTGCAACCATTGTATTTTCTTTGTAAAAAGTAAAAAAAAATGTGTTCTAGAGTGATACAGATGTTGTTTTCATTGAGAAAGCTTTACAAGTAAATAAAGTAAACATTTTTGCGTTACGTTCAAGAGTGTGGTCCTGGAAAAGTACAGCAGGTCTGGCAGCATCCGAGGAGCAGGAAAGTCGACATTTCGGGCAAAAGCCTTTCATCAGGAATTACTGATTCGTCTAATTCTTGATGGAGGCTTTTGTCTGAAATATTGACACTTCTGCTCCTTGAATACTGCCCAAATGGTTGTGCTTTTCCAGCACCACACTCTCGACTCTAATCTCCAGCATTTGCAATCTTCACTTTCATCTACTTGTGCATTAGGCTTTAAGTTTAGATTTACTTTTTTTCATTTGATTAAGGGAAATACCCCATAACTCCATACCATGGAAAAACCCTTTGTTTTTCAGTTCAACAGTTTTTCAGATGTTAGATAAGGCTGAATATGAAAACTAGTTGCTCCTGATCAAAAGAGTTGGTTTATAACTGTTAAAAAAAAGATTATTTCAGTGTTAAGCAGTTTAATTTGAAAGGTCCAAACCAGAAATGTTTGGTTACAATGTTGCAGGAGATGCATGAAGCTAAGGAAATCTAAGTTCAGTTGTACGAAGTTTCCATGAGGGCCATTAAATTCCCAAGATGGGGATTTAAAGCCACTGTTAAATTAAGCCGTCTGGTTGTGAAATAGAAGTGAATTCTCTTGGGTGTAAAGAGTGCTTTTGGAATTAATGGGATTGTACTTTACTTTGTGTTTCAAGATATTTAAATTTGTTTTGTACATAAATAAATTAGTTTATCCTATCTTATTTTAATCTACTTTGTGTATTAAACTTCAGTTTTATTATTAAACCCAAATCTGCAACTTTGCATGCTTTTATTTTAGTAAAAGATCACTTTATTAAAATAAAAATATGATCTATCAAGCCAGATTTTAGTCTGGGATCTTATTTGTCCAGTAATAACATCAGCCTGGATCATAATACAAGGAAAAAAGCCTGAGAGTCAAACCTATTCTCTCGGATCCCAAAATGACAGCTGATTATGTTGGAGTGTTCACAAATCCTGTATTACGTATATGTACTTCTTCTTTTCCTCATTTGTAATGCTTCCACTGAGTGATGTAGATGAGAGATAAGTCAAGAAGGATTGCTGCTTTATCCATAGCGTCATTTGTGTGTCATTGAATCACCGTAATGAATCCAAAAGCAGCTTGATCAATTCAAAATTCACGACCCTTGCTCAGGATTTCAATTTTGAGCTGGCTAAATTTATGTATTATAAGAGAAATTACACATAGTATAGATAGATGATGTTCTTTTGTCCACTATTTTAATGGGATATAATAGTTTAATTGTGTAAAGTAATTTAAATAGCTTTTTTTAAAAAGTAGTGGCCTGGCAATCAGTAAATGGGTGTTGATAGTCACAGAGTTAATATTAATAGTAAGAAAAAGGAATGTTTTCATGCTCCTCAAACTCAGTGGGGTTTTGTTCAATTAACACATTTGAATGTCATGCAGGAGTGAAATAAAAGCAGTTCATTGACACTTGAAGCAAGCAGATGACAGAATTGTGCTGCTAACCATTCAGATGCAGCATGCAGGTGATCATCAGCAGCACACATACATCTTGTAGCTTGGTTGAATCAGAATTCACTTTGGTTACATTGGTTTGAGAGCATAGCTAGATTGATCTCTGCTTATTCCATTTTGGCAATTTCCCAAAACGGACCGTGAACAAATGCCTTGTCTTGGATTTGCATACAAAACAGCTTCCAGGTATAACAGCTCTGGAATATCCTTGACCCCTGATTCTGTGGAATCAGACAGATGCAGCAACAAACACCAGGAAAGAATTATAACCCCTAAGGCTGGCCAGATAGTGGGCGAGCAAGAAATAAAATTATAAATATCTCAAACTCAATTCCAATCTGCCACTTTAAAAAGAAGAAATATGAAGCCAAGTGTAGGGGGGAAGGCAACCAGTTGACTCACAGGAACTGCAAAGAGTTAAGGAGGCTGAGTTTTTTTTTAAAGTCTTGGAGGCTGTTTCCCAGAATTCAGGAATCTTAACATCTGGTAAGGGGATGAGGCACTGCCTGTGCGTTAGCAAGAGCAGAGATGATTCCTCATGGTCCAACAGGTTTATGCAGCCTGCAGATCACACCCCCATTATGTCCAAATCCATATTCTCTGGCAACACCTTCCCTCAATTTTGATGGTTGTAAAACTGCTGAAGCATTTTAAAAATAAATCCAACAGTTAGTTTTCAGCAAGTATTTCTAGGTTTCCCAACTGGAAATCCTCCCACAAAACACACATCCACTACCCCCCACCAATTTCAGCCTCCACTTTTTTCACAGCTCCTGGTAAGCAACAGGGTACATGAGTAATAGTTTCACTGGTGCTACGGCTCTAATTACCCATCCTGGAAAGAAAACAACATGATTTCTCCACACAGACTGTGCCCAGAGAATCCGTTAAAACTAGGCACAGGTCACTCATTCACCCATCTTCATGCAGAGCCGTTCGCATCCTAATTCATGTATGTTTTCTGTCTCCACAAATGCTGCCAGACGTGCTGAGCATGGAGGGGAATCACAATCATACATGACGCAATTCCAGCCATTCATTCTCAATGGCAGCACCAGGGCAGATCAATTCTTCAGGTAGACCATAGTACTGACAGCCAACAATAGCAGACCATTTACTGAAATAAATATAACTTGTGCGATTCATTTACACATGAAATATTATCTAAACATACATTCAAACTCTCAGGATGCAACAGAGTGGAAGAACATCAGTATATGAAACGTTCACTGACAAAGGGATGTATTTGCAAACTTAGCCCACACCACAGTGAGATCAATATTCACTTGAAATCTTTACTTTCCCATTGACCCTTTAACATTAGTTGCTTTTGTAAGCCTTTGCCAATATGGCTCAAAATAATTAAGTCACCAGACAATTATTATTGTAAGTATTTCATTTAATAATTCAGATATTGTCTCGGAGAGTCAACTTTATCAATATTGTAAACCCATTTCTAAAGAACAGAGTAACAATATTATTAAAACACTGCATGCAAAGGAAGCCTTTCTCTTTTCTGTTCTTAGGAGGTAAAGACATTGATAAAGGTATATTTTTTACCACTCTTTACCAGTTCTGAGAAGGTGGTAAGGAACTTTCTCCTGGACCCATTGCAGTCCTTGTGGTGATATTGCTCCAATAACGGCATTAGGGTATTTCAAGATTCTGAACCAGTGATGGTGATGAATGGATGGTATTTGTTGGATGGTGTATAGCGTGAAGAAGAATGTGGATAGCATGATGTTACAGTAATGCACTGTATTTGGCTTTCTTAGTTAGGGAAGTCTCAGCAAAAAACATGTTTTCCCCTTTTTCTCAAACAACGTTACCAAGATATCTTCATTCTGTTTGAAACCTAATATTTAAGAAGATATGTTGTCCACTTTAAAATTTGTTTTTCAGTGTAACCCATTAACATGGGTTAAAGCAAGTAAAAATTGAAAATGAGCAGGTAACTACAATTCAGGCTCTTCTATCCTAATCCTAATTATTTTGCAAGCATTGAGATGTGGAATGAGAATTTGGTTTAAGTACAACTTTAGATCTCGTGTTTTACTCAGTTCATTGACATTTGCTTTTACACAAAACACGTTATCACTTTCATTATAGCATCAGCTGATTGAAATGTCATAGTCTTCTGGGCTTGAGAGAATGGGAAAATGGCCTCTTCTCCTGGTCTGTACAACTATGTTCGTGGGTTGGTTCAAACCAGTTTACATTTCAATCTAGACCACAGGAAGTGCTTATCTTTTGTCCTGTTTCTATCCTAGTGCATGGCTGGGATCAAGAATGTGTGGTGTCATACAATATGTAGCGTAAACTGAAAACAGCTTGCCAAAGTTAAGTTTAAATTCCTGTCAAACAGAAGAAACATTTCTTTTCAATTTTATTGATAATTCTAATGTAACACAATTGAGCACAGGAGCAAGGAAAATACCGGAAAGAAGACTTCTATGTGCATCCAAGCTTCTGTGAAAAATGCAAGTAAAATATGACAACCCTCCCATAAGCAAGTATGTTTATAAAGGATTAATATCTAGGGAACAGGCATTCACTGGAAGAAGTCACCCAGAGTAAACATACATATAAATACACACTCATTCATCCATTAATGTGAACCCAGCCCCACTTGGGACTGACAGGGCTGCCAAATGCCTACGCTTTTATAATTAGGCTGCATCACTACAGGAGTTTACATGCTGGCCCTCTCAGGAAGCCACTGCAGATTGAGAGAAATGGTCCAGTTCTGGCATGTAAACAGCATGCCGCGTGCTCTGATGCCAAGTAGCCACAACTACCTTGTTAAAAGGGGTACTGTGCAGCTCTAATTCCCACAAAGCAGTCAGAGTGCCTCAGTGGTTGTTGGTAGAACTTGCTGATATCACTGTAGATAATGGAATGTCTGTTGTTATCATTACTTATGAATAAAATTCCTACTCCCCTTGAAACCAATCTCCCACAAACCATTCAGATCAGTCCTCAGTCAATGAATGTGGAGAAATTTAACTTTGCAATAATACCTATCAGGTTCCAAAATGATGGCACAATTCCAGTACAAATGAACTGTGAATAATTACTCTGAAGCAGACAATCCATATTTAATATGTAGCAGAATTGCAGTGTGGTTTTAACGTTCATTCAATTGTAATTGCTTTTTTTCCCATGACACAGAAAGATGCTAAAAGCCATTGTGGTATATTTTGGTCAAAGATCAATGAATGATTGAAATTTGTTGACTATTGATAATTGGATACAATTGCATCAGCTTTTAGATATCTCTTTCAAAGATCCAATACCAACACAATGGTCTAAATGGCCTCCTTTCATACACTTTGATTCTAATCCACCACTGCAAAGTTAATAATATATTTTAGCTCAGTGAGCAGATCCTATTTATAGAGCATTGTTCTTTCGTAGCTAGTTTGGCAAGGTCTCCCTCAGTTACAAGCACAATTAGAGGTATAGATTGTATGCAGAACAATATAAACATCGAAGCAAAAGGTGGAGAAGATTTAATGGAAAACTATAAATTTAAGGAGGTTTATCCACTGACTCTAACTGCTCACCACACAAAGGTAAAATGCAGCAGCATTCAAAGATGGCAGTTGCACCTTGAGGGGAATTGTTAATAATTAATGTCTTTGTTGGAGGTGAGATTTTCAGATGGTTTATGTTTTTCCCACAATGATGCAAAAGCATTTCCTGTCTGAAAAGATCAGCATCTATTGATGTAATTACAAAAGTCATGTACATATTTATCGCTTTAAGTAGGTCAATGGGCACTTTGTATTATCAAATCCCTCATGCTATCCCTGGGACTCCTGTCAGGCATGTCTTAGTGTGCAGAAAATTTTCATAACAGACTCAAAGTTTTGAAACATTAACATAAAATCAAAGAATTTAAATGTATGAATGCTTAATTAAAGGTTTAACAAATTGTAAAAGGATATCCAATTCTGAACTGTTTTTGTCTTTAACAATTGCTGTGAATGGCTTTGCAAGTTGGATATTAAAACAGGGCCTTAGGCTAATTAGTGTACTTGGCTTCTACTTTCTGCTTTGATTAGTTCTTCACTTTCTCTTCCTGTGCAAAATCTACCATTTCACTCACTCAGCCCAAGTATTGAATGCATTGTAAAGGCTCAATACTCAAACTATGAATCTGAATTGTAATTTAATCACACGTTTTTAATAATTAATGCATGTTTAATAAAATGGCTAGATCAATATAATTATTACTGTTAATATATTAATCTTTCACAAAACCTATAAATACAGGACTGTAACTGCTTTATAAATATTTGATAACCTCATGTAACATCTGTTATTAATTTGTAATAAACATTGGTAATGAAATATTAAAACTGTATTGTCACTACATTCAGGTCTGCAATTTACAATTTATCTGTTCAACCAGAACCATGTATAATTCCCATTTAGCTTGTAATTCTAAGATGAAGGAACGAATCATTAAATAATATGTAGATGCATTATAGATGTATTAACCATGTTGTATCATCACAAAATGACAGTGTTTTCCGTTAAAGTCTCCGATACCTTATTATGCAGCTAATCATTTGAAAAATGTGTCATAAAAATATTTTTCTATTTCTATGGTCCTTGATCCTTTTCTCCACCAAGTGCTGCTGAAAAGTAAGTCTGTTTCCAGTCGTCTGTTCTTCACGGTTGTTATCGGGTGATGCAGGGTCCTGAATGAACCTTGCACAATCTTGGCACATTTGCAATTTACATCTGGCTGCCATGTGCTGCCTGAGCTGTTGTTTCCCATTAAAGAAACCAGTCACTTGAACCCTGTGTCATTGTGATGTGCCTTGCAAATCAAGCTGCTTTAGTGCTCAGTAACGTATCCTGACAAGGAGAAACAGCAAACAGCAGAGAAAAGCAGCAGGTCAGTCAGTGCCTGAAACAGGAAGAAAGTTGAATTACCTTACTACATTAGAATCAGAACCATGGAGTCTTAAATGTCCACAGCACATAAAAAAGCTCTTTGGCCCATCGAGTGTGTAATGGACAAAAACAACCACCTAACTATTCTAACTCCATTTTCCAGCACTTGGCCCATAGCCTTGTATGGTGTAGCATCACAAGTGTACACATAAATACTTAGTGTCATAGAGTCATAGAGATGAACTGCATGGAAACAGATCCTTCAGTCCAACTTGTTCATGCCAAACAGATATCCCAACCCAATCTCATCCCAATTGCCAGCACCCAGGCCCATATCCCTATTCATATA
Organism: Chiloscyllium punctatum; assembly: GCF_047496795.1. Taxonomy (NCBI): domain Eukaryota; kingdom Metazoa; phylum Chordata; class Chondrichthyes; order Orectolobiformes; family Hemiscylliidae; genus Chiloscyllium; species Chiloscyllium punctatum. The sequence continues at coordinate 32,136,100 of NC_092765.1, forward strand.
CTCATCCAGGTGCCTTTTAAATGTTGCAATTGTACCAGCCTCCAACATTTCCTCTGGCAGCTCATTCCATACATGCACCACTCTCTGCATGCAAAAGTAGCCCCTTAGGACTCTTTTATATCTTTCCCCTCCAACCCTAAATATATGCCCTCTAGTTCTGGACTCCCCCATTTCAGGGGAAAAAACTCTGTCTATTTATCCTATCCATGCCCATCATGATTTTATAAACCTCTATAATGTCAACCCTCAGCCTTCAATGCTCCAGGGAAAACAGCCCCAGCCTATTCAGCCTCTCCCTATAACTCAAATCTTCCAACCCTAGCAATATCCTTGTAAATCTTTTCTGAACCCTTTCAAGTTTCACAACGTCTTTTTGAAAGGAAGGAAACCAGAATTGCATGCAATATTCTAAAAGTAGCCTAACCAACATCCTGTACAGCCGCAACATGGCCCCCCCAACTTCTATACTCAATGCTCTGACCACTATAGGAAAGCATACCAAACACCTTATCTTATCAACCTGCAACTCGACTTCCAAAGAACTATGAACCTGCAGTTGTTGTTCAGCAACATTCCCTAGGGCCTTGCCATTAAGTGTTTAAGTCCTGCTAAGATTTGCTTTCCCAAAATGCAACATGTCGCATTTATCTAAATTAAACTCCACCTGCCACTCCTCAGCCCATTGGCCCATCTGGTCAAGATCCTGTTGTTATCTGAGGTAACCTTCTTCACTGTCCACTACACCTCCAATTTTGGTGTAATCTGCAAACGTAGTAACCTCCTATGTTCACATCCACATCATTTATATAATTGACAAAAAGTAGTGGACCCAGCACCGATTCTTGTGACACACCACTGGTCACAGGCCTCCAGTCTGAAACCAACTCTCCACCACCACCCTCTGTCTTCTACCTTTGAGCCAGTTCTATATTCAAATGACAAGTTCTCCCTGTAGTCCATGAGATCTAACCTTGCTAACCAAGGGAAACATTGTTGAACGCCTTACTGAAGTCCATATAAATCATGTCATTTGCTCTTCTCTCATCAGCCTCTTTGTTACTTCTTCAAAAAACTCAATCAAGTTCGTGAGACATGATTTCCCATGCACAAAGCCATGCTGACTATCAGTCCTTGCCTTTCCAAATACATGTACATCCTGTGTCCCTCAGGATTCCCTCTAACAACCTGCCCACCATCGATGTCAGGCTCACCAGCCTATAGTTCCCTGGCTTGTCCTTATCTCCTTTCTTAAATTGTGCTAACACATTATTGAACCTCCAGTCTTCTGGCACTTCACCTGTGATCATTGATGATACAAATATCTCAGCAAGGGGCCCAACAGTCAGTTCCCTAGCTTCCCACAGAGTTCTAGGGTACATCTGATCAGCTCCTGGGGAATTATCCAGTTTTATGCATTTCAAGACATTCATCGCTTCCTCCTAATATAGACATTTTTCAAGATGTCACCATCTATTTCCCTGCATTCTATATCTTCCACATCCTTTGCCACAGTAAATACTGATGCAAAATACTAATTTGGTATGTCCCCCACTTCCTGCGGCTTCATATAAAGGCCATCTTGCTGATCTTTGAAGGGCCCTATTCTCTCCCTAGTTACCCTTTTTTCCTTAATGTATTTGTAAATGCCCTTTGGATTCTCCTTAACCCTATTTGCTAAAGCTATCTCATGTCCCCTTTTAGTCCTCCTGATTTCCCTGTTAAGTATATGCCTACTGCCTTTATACTCCTCTAAGGATTCATTTGATCTATCCTGTCTGTACTTTACATATGCTTCCTTCTTTACCTTAACCAAAACCTCAATTTCTCTCGTCTTCCACCATTCCCTACACCTCCTAGCCTGTCCTATCACCATAACAGAAATATACTGTCTCTGGACTCTTGTTATCTCATTTCTAAAGGCATCCCATTTTCCAGCCATCCCTTTACTTGCGAATCTCTGCCCCCAATCAGCTTTTGAAACTTCTTGCCAAATACTGTCAAATACTCCCCCTCCCCCATTGACACCTCAGTCACCTCCCTGCCTTATTTTCCAAGAGTAGGTCAAGCTTTGGACCTTCTCTAGTAGGTACATCCACATAATGAATCAAAATATTTTCCTGTGCACACATAACAAATTCCTCTCCATCTAAACCCTTTACACTATTGCAGTCCCAGTCTATTTCTGGAAAGTTAAAATCCCCTGCCATTACAACCCTATTATTCTTTCAGATAACTGAGAAGTCCTTACAAATTTGTTTCTCAATTTCGCTCTGACTATTAGGGGGTCTATAATACAATCCGAATAAGGTGGTAGTCCCTTTCTTATTTCTCAGTTCCACCCAAATAACTTCCCTACATGTATTTTCAGCAATATCCTCTCTCAGCACAGCTGTAATGCTATCCCTTATCAAAAAACGCCATACACCCCTCCTCTTTTGCCTCCATTTCCATCCTTCCTGTAGCATTTGTATCCTGGTACATTAAGCTGCTAGTCCTGTCCATCCCTGAGCCATGTTTCTGTAATTGCTATGATATCCCAGTCCCATATTCCTAACCATGTCTTGAGTTCATCTGCCTTCCCTGTTGGGCCTCTTGCACTGAAATAAATGCAGTTCAATTTATCAGTCCTACCTTGTTCTCTGTTTTGTACCTGCCTGCCCTGACTGACTCACTTCTGTTCTCAACAGTACCAGTCTCAGATCGATCTCTTTCCTCACTGTCTCCCTGGGTTCCCCACCCCACCCCACCCCCACCTTACTAGTTTAAATCCTCCCAAGCAGTTCTAGCAAATTTCCCTGCCAGTGTATTCGTTCCCTTCCAATTTAGGTGCAATCCGTCCTTCTTGTACAGGTCACTTCTACCCCAAAAGAAATTCCAATTATCTAAAAATGTGAATCCTTCTCCCATACACCAGCTCCTTAGCCACGCATTCATCTGCTCTATCCTCCTATTCCTATCCTCGCTAGCTTGTAGCACCAGGAGTAATCCAGATATTACTACCCTCGAGGACCTCCTTTTTAAATTCCTGTCTAACTTTCTATATTCTTCCGTCAAAGTCTCAACCTGTTCCCTTCCTGTGTCGTTGGTTCCAATGTATACGATAACCTCCTGCTGGCCCCTCTTCCCCTTGAGAACATTCTGCACCCTCTCTGAGACATCCTTGACCCTGGCACCAGGGAAACAACACAACATTCTGATTTTTTGATGCTAGCCACAGAAACATCTGCCTGTGCCTCTGACTAGACAGTCTCTTCACACAATCAATTGCTTGGAACCTGACATACCACTCATTACATTAGAGCCTGTCTCATTACCAGAAACTTGGCTGTTTCTGCTACATTCCCCTGAGAATCCATCACCCCCTACATTGTCCAAAGCAGCATACTTGATGAAATGGGGTGGCCACAGAAGGCTCCTGCACTACTTGCCTACCTCTCTTACCTTTCCTAACCCATTTATGTGACTGTATCTTCGATTTTCCCCCCTTCCTATAACTGCCATTCCATCACATCCCTTTACTGCCTCTAACTGTCACTCCAAGCGGTCCATTTAATCTGATAGGATTCGCAACCAGCGGCATTTATTGCAGATATGATCCTCAGTAACACATAAACTCTCCCTAAACTCCCACATCCAAAAAGAAGAGCATATCACTCTATTAAAGGCCATTTTTGTTTCTTCCAATCTACAGATTTAAAAAATCATCTTATTCTGAACTGTTATGAGGATTTCTGCTTCCACTCCTGTTATAGGCAGTGAGTTCCAGTGAATTGTCATACATCACATCTTTGCATCCATTTTAAGTGTGGAGCGTTTAGGAGAAGGTACTGTACGTTTGTACAATAAAGGACCAGTTCACAATTTCAGGAGTCACGATTGGGAGTATGTGGGAAAGTGCTGGTTAGAAAATTGTTATGTTGGGTAAAGTCCTGTTCCACTTGGTCTCTATCAGCTGATGCCATCTTGGATAGGGTATTAAGATGGGTGGCTGGAGTGCCTGTCTGTTTCACACCACTTGTAATTTTCAAACGGCAGGCTGGGGGGGGAAGCCTGTGACATACTCAGGATCTTGTTTGCAAAACTTAAGGAGATCCTGCCCATTTTCCAGCAGCCTAATCAGCGCATCAGCCCTGCTACTAGCTGCTGTCTTCCATCTGCACACTCTTCAAGTACAGAGTTTCTTTTTGGTTCATTTCTGGGATATGGATGCCACTTGTTACTGGCTGGGCAGCATTAATTGTTCAACCCTAATTGCTCTTGAGAAGCTGGTGGTGAGCTGACTTCTTGAATTGTGCATGTGGTGTAGGTAAACCCATGATGCTGTGAGGACAGTGGTTCCAAGATTTTAACTCAATGGCAGTGAAGGAACAATGATATGGTTCCAAGTCAGGACGACTTATACCTTGGAAGAGAACTTGAAGCATGTAGTGTTTCCATGGTGTCTTCTGCCTTTGTCCTTCTGGGTGGTAGAGCTCACAGATTTGGAAGCTGCTATCTAAGGAACGTCAGTGAGTTGTTTCCATTCACTTGTGAATAGGACAGATTGCTGCTACTGTGTGTCATTGGTGACGGGAGTGAATGTTGAAGGCAGTAGGTGAGATGCCAGTCAAGTAGGCTACTTTGTCCCAGATGATATCAAGCCTCTTGAGTTCTATCAGAGCCGCATTCATCCAGGCAAGTGGAAAGTATTCCATCACATTCCTGACTTGTGACTTGTAGATGGCGAACAAGCTTTCAGAAGTTCAGAAGTGAGTTACTCACCTCAGAAGTTCTAGATTCTGAACTGCTTTTGTGGCCACAGTACTTTTTTGAGGAATCCAGTTCAGTTTCTGGGCACTGTTAATTCCCAGATGCAGATGGTCAGCACTCATGATTATTAAGAGGTTCTACAGCGAAGGTGGAGAATGCAGTTGAGAAATATATCAGCCATGATCAAGTAGTAGATCAAACTCATTGGCCAAATTGCTTAATTCTGCTCTTATATTTTGTAGTCTGATGGATTCAGCATTGGTAACCCATTGAGGAGCAAGGGGTGATGGTGACATTCTCTCTTATTGGAGGTGGCCATTGCTTGTTACTTACTTGGCAAAAATGTTATGTGCCACTTAGCAGCCCAATCCTGGATATTGTCTAGATCTTGCTACATTTGGACATGAACTGCTTTATATCTGCGTACCAACAGGTATTCCTCAACATTGTGCAAACATCTGTGAAAATTCCCACTCTTTTTGATAAAGGAAGTGTTATTGATGCACCATCTAAAGATCATTGGGCCGCTGATGAGGAACACCTGCAGTGATATCGAGAGGCTCAACTGACTGACATCCATCAACCAAAAATCATCATTTGTTGTGCTAGGCACAGCTCCATTTAGTGGGGAGTTTTCTCGATGATTTCATTGAAGCTAGTTTTGTTAGGGCACTTTGATGTCACACTCAGCCAAATGCTACCTTGCTGTTGAGGGCTGTCACTCTCACTACCCCTCTTGAGCTATGTTCTTTTGTCCATGTTTGGACTAAGGCTATAACAAGGTGGGGAACTGTGTGGCCTTGATGGAACCAAACGAGCATCAGTGAGTGGGTTAATATTGAATAAATGCTGCTTGATAGCACTGTTAATGACAGCTGCCATCACTTTGTTGACGATTGAGTTACTGGGATAGATCTTGGCCATTTTGAATTTATCCTGATTTTTGTGGCCAGGACATACTTAGTCAATTTGATACATTGTTGGGTAGATATTGAAACTGTCCTGGAGCAGCTTGGCTACTGGTGCAGCTAATTCTGGGACACAGGTCTTCAATACTATTGCCAGGATGTTCTCAGAATTAATAGCCTTTTCATTATCCAGTGCTTCCACTTGGTTATCGATATCCTGTGGAGTGAAGTAAGTTGGCTGAAGACACTGTGCACCTTTATAGGAGGCCAAGATGGATCATCCAATCCATAATTCTGGTTGGGGGTTTGTTGTAAATTCTTCAGCCTTATCATTTTTCTCTTTAGTTTTGGGCTGTCCTATTATTGAGGATATTTGTACAGCCTTTTTCCTCTGTAGGTTGTTTAATTGCCCACCACCAATCATGACTGAATCTGTGAGGACTTTAAAGCTTAAATATAATCCATTAATTGTGAATTGCACAGCTCTGTCCATCGCATGCAGGTTGACACCTCATGAATGCCCAGTTTTGAGTTGCTGAATCCATTTGAAAATCAATGAGCACGATGTTAATTATTCTCAATATGAAGGCAGGACTTTATCTCCACAAGGATTGTGCAGTGACCACTCCACCTAATGCTGTCATGAATACATGTGGTTTGGTGAGGGTTGGCTCCCTCACCCCCCACCACAGACCGAGTCCAGAAGCGATGTCCTTTCGATCCTGATCAGCTCAGTCAATAGCTGTTCTACTAATTAACTCTTGGCGATGGATTTTAAAGTTCCCTACCCAGAATTCATTCTGTGCCTTTGCCACTCACAGTAGATCTTCCAATTTATGTTCATCGTGGAGGAGTACTGATTCACTCACTGAGGAGTCCTGGAGATCTATAGCACGGAAATAGAACATTCAGTCCAACCCATCCATGCCGACCAGATATCCCAACCCAATCTACTCCTACCTGCCAGCACCCGGCCCAAATCCCTCCAAACATTTCCTTTTGTATTCCCATCCAGATGCTTTTTTAATGTTGCAATTGTACTAACCTCCACCACTTCCTCTGGCAGCTCATTCCATACACATACCACCCTCTGTGTGAAAACATTGTCCCTTAAGTCTCTTTTATATCTTTCTCCTCTCACCCTAAACCTATACCCTCTACGTCTGGACTCTCCCACCCCAGGGAAAAGACTTTGTCTATTTATCCTATCCATGCACTTCATGATTTTATAAACCTCTATAAGGTTATCCCTTAGCCTCCGATGCTCCAGGGAAAACAGCCCCAGCCTATTCAACCTCTCCCCAGATCTCAAATCCTCCAACCCTGCAGTGGATGATAATCAGCAGCAGGTTTCCTTGTCCATGTTTGTTCTTGATCTGGCATCACATATAAGCCAGAACAGCTGAAGATAGCAGATATCCCTTCCCTGAAGGACATCAGTGTATCAAATGGGATTTTCTTATTTTATAATTTGCTCATGGTCACCATTGAACCAGTGTTTAATTCTAGACTTTATTCAATGTATTCACATTCATCATCTGCATTCCTGGGCCTCAAACCCACTTCCCCAGAACATTAGCCTGAGACTCTGGATTATTTGCCCAGTGACAATACTGTAATGCTAGTCCCTCCCCATTCAGCATGGAAATGTGCAATGTCTCCTTTAAAATAAAATAATTTCCCAATGATTTACTGATAGTAATTCTGATAGAATATAAAAAGCACCTAAAACCCCTGGGTAGTGGAATTCCTTTCATTTTAGCAAAATAATATGCTTCAAGCAATATTATGTTGGGTATGCACAATATGAAGGCAGGACTTTATCTCCACAAAGATTGTGCAGTTGCAGTGAAATTATCAGCATGAAAAATGTTAGCTGCAGGACTGCATTATCAACCCAAAACATTGTTATGCTTTTGATTTTTTTTAACAGCATGTTGAAGCCTCTCTTATGTCCCATTCTGTATTCTTGTGGTAGCAGTGGTGGTCATTTAAGAGTGGGAGAGACCACGGACAAACTTTGATGAGCATCACGCATGGAAAGTTAATCTCAACTTTAGGACCTTAGCTGTCCACTGCTGGTATGCTCTCAGCATTGAGTCACTGTGCAGGGGATGGCTTGTAGGGTTGGGGATGTGAGGGTGCTGCCACATTCAAAGGCATATTGTGCTGATCAATAGACCCAACAATGGAAAGGACTATGAGAAACATCTCTCCACCTTCTCTTCCCCTCCCATCACTGGAAACCCACCCATCCACAGGGAACAGTTTATTGCTGCACGTCTCCCAGACTTTGCTGGTGACGGGAAGTGGGAGATCTGTTAAGTTTCTCCTAGTAGAGCATTAGTTGGAAGATGTAATGTGGGCTAAGTCACACAGATACTTCCACTATATTTCTTTGAATAGTTGCACATGTTATGATCAGTCCTAGGTCAAAGATCCTCAGTTAGTTATGAACCAGTCCAGTGACTCCTTAAACGGCTATGGTCTCAGGTGAAAGGGTTGGACTGGACTAGCTCCTCTGCTTAGTTAAACTGCTTTCTTAGTTAGACACCATAAAGGTTAGTTTGAAAAGAATCCTTCACCTTGTGAATATTCTTTTCCAAATCCAAATATATTTATGTTTTGAAAATCACCAATTTAACCAGGCTTTGTTAAGAAAGGGTGAATTTTTTAGTCACTAAACTCAACAAAAACAGAAACATTTACACAGATTTGAAAAGTGGATTGAATGAAAACACAACAGCTAAAAGACTTACAAAACAGACTCTGGGTTTAGTGAAGAGTAGTTGATGGAACATTGCAGTTGATCAGTTGAATGATAGAAGTAACATTGATTTTTATAGTAAAGCAGTTGGTCTTGGGATTCTACAAGTTAGCTGACAGGCTTTTTTTTCATGTTTGTTTTTCAATGGTGACTTCAGTGTCTTGTCTACTTTTCAGCAATCAGAGCGAGAGAGATAGTTTTCTCTCCCTGAAGTATAAGGGTATCTAATGACTTTCATCAAAATTAAAAATCACACAACACCAGCTTATAGTCCAACAGGTTTATTTGGAAGCACTAGCTTTCAGAGCACTGCTCCTTCATCAGGTGTTTCCAGTGGCGGGGTCGGGGGGTGGGGGTGGCGGGGGGAAGAGAAGATGTGGAGGTGTCTCTGACAGCCCTTTCCGTTGTTGGGTCCATCAATCAGAACTACCTCATGAAGGAGCAGCACTCCGAAAGCTAGTGCTTCCAAATAAACCTGGTGGACTATAACCTGGTGTTGTGTGATTTTTAACTTTGTCCACCCAGTTCAACACTGGCTCCTCCACGCCATGACTTTCAGCAAGCCTGACCTTCATAGTGCACATTAGCGCAGAAGCCCATTCATACATATAGACCAGAAGTTGCAGTTAGCATGAAAGTCCTCTTTCTATATGCTACAGGAAGGGTAATACACAAACATGTCTGCATTTTGGGATAAAAACCACAGGAGATGGATTGTTGTCTTCATTATCTCTGTAGCTGCAAGTGATCATTATTCACTGCCAATTGAATTGCATCTTTCCTTTAAATGGTTGCTGTTTGAAGTTTGTTAGACAACTTTTCAGCTGTGACGTTTCTTGTTCCTCTCAAGGTTTACCAGAATGCCACCGAATTTACATCCATGCTTATCTTTTGCTGGATGTCCTGTTAAAAAAACACTTTTAATAAAAAGTTTACTATTAAGTAATTAATTAAGTAAGCCCTTTTAATAATGTCCCTAAGTATGCCAGAATTATGATCTGTTTTCATGATACATAGAACTTTTTAATGCAACCAGTACAGGCTAGTGAGGTTTTTGTTGGAAAGTTAACACAACCAACACTGCAACATTCACTCCATATCGTATTAACTGAATATAGGACCAGCATAAGGGCTCAAGCCACTTCAGTGGGATTGGCACCTCAAACACTCTGGCTGAGAAGGAAGAGTACAATTGTTAAGCAAAGCTGGCCCACTCTCTTTAAAGAAGATGATGAGAAGAAGCAGAGATTTTGAAATAAGAGAAGAAGCTGCATGAAAAGCAGAGAATTACTTTGTGAAAGGTTGCTTTGAACCAAAATAATAATACAGAGCGGGTGAATTAATTGACAGTATTAATGGGAGATCTCTACACTAATAGAGTTGAAAGCAACAGGCAAAATAATAAAGTATGTTTTTTTTCCAAGATCAGTTTTGTCTTCTATATTTATCATTGTCTTATTTGTGGGATTTGAAGCATTAATATTGAACATCAATATCAAGAAAACCTTCATTGTATAAGATGATCATAAGCATTCTAATTAATTAAATGCTCTGTTTTCACATGGGATTTTATTAGACATTAGTATTAATTATTAATAAGGTTAATGCATTTTAATGTGTGGTCTTTGTGTAGTTGAAATACAATTGGTCTATTGGTAGTGAAATAAATTAATTGTAATATTGTTTCAAGTGAGCCCCTCATCCCACAACACCTGATTCTCACCTGCCAAAATGTAACTATTAGCAGGTTTACCACAAATAATTTGTAGGTAGAACTTTTTTCTCTGAGGGAAAGAGGAAGGGAATTAACATAACCACAGCCACTGTAAAATTAAGTTGACTGTGTAATGTGTCTGAAATGTTTTACCATGAGAGGTACTATGTAATATTGTTCAAAACTTAACAATGCACAATCCACCGCATCCTCTGGCAGCTCGTTCCATACATGCCCCACCATCTGTGTTAAAAAGTTGCCCCTTAAGTCCCTTTCAAATCTTTCCCATCTCACTTTAAACCTATGGCCTCTAGTTTTGGACTCCCCAACCCCAGGAAAAAGGCTTTGTCTATTCACCGGAGTCTGATTTGTAAGTCTTTTAGCTGTTGTGTCTATTCATGCCCCTCATGATTTTGTGAGCCCTTATAAGGTCACCCCTCAGCCTCCGACATGCCAGTGAAAGTAGCCCCAGTCTATTCGGCCTCTCCCTATAACTCAAACCTTCCAATCCTGGCAACATGCTTATAAATGTTTCCTGAACCCTTTCAAGTTTCACAACATCCTTCCTATAACAGGGAGGCCAGAATTGCATACAGTATGTCCTGTCCTAGACACAACATTGATCAATTGATGCAATTTAATTTTGATTTGTATAAATAATATAGGGGTTTCTCTATATAAATCACTGAATGCATGCATGCAGCTAGATAAACTCATTGATAAAAATAGGCATTGAATAAAAGAGCTATGAGGTCATTGTAAATTTATGCAAAATAATGATTAGGTCATACGTACTGAACTGAGTTTTGCATGACCCCTAAAGGGGCACAATAAAATCATAGACAACATGCAACATGGAGTTACCTGGACTTGCCAGTAGCATCTATAAGATGTTGAGCAGAAATTCACCAAAGATCCTCCAACAGCATCTTCCAAACTTGCAATCATGACCATCTCAAAGGACACGGGCAGCAGACATATGGGAATATCACCACCCACAAGTTCCCTTCCACACCACTTATCATCCTTGCTTGGAAATATATCATTGATCCCCTGCTGTCACTGGGTCAAAATCTTGGAATTCACTCCCCACAGCACAGTGGGTGTACATACATCTAATGTACTGCAGCTGTTTAAAAAGGGAGCTCATCACCAAATACGGATGGCTCAACCAGTGATGCTCCATCCAGTGAATGTATAAAATGTATTTATAACTTTTTATCCTCTGTATGAACAGGAACCTGAGATACTCAGGTTGTTTCCAATGAATCAGAGAGAGAATATTAACTTAACATTTTAAAATTATGAAAAGTTTTGATAAAGTAACTATGGATAAACATTGTTTTCTGTTTGAGAGAATAAATAATGACGGATCAATGTAAAATGATTCCTGTAAGTGAGAAGAGATAGCTGGAGGTATTTTTTGCACAAGGAGTTGGTGATGTGTTTTGGTTCTGAAACATTTCAGGTGAAGCCTTTTATATCTGTAAATGCGAGACTAATTAATATTTGAAACTGAGGAGGTAAGAAGACAGCAAAGAATTAGGTTTGATTAAGAAGCCCATATTTGCACAATGTTGAGCACCAGTAATGGTCTATGTTCTCATGGTTTTCACTTTCCATCTTCCAATCTCAAGACCCATTCGAATTTTGAGCATCATTTCTGTGCTGTCTCCTATAATCCACTTTTTTAATATTGTCCTTTGGTGGTCACATAAAAGGGAAAGGATGACAATGCTAGTGATAAGGACCTGTTAGGTTCTACATCTCGAAAAAGGAAAGGAAAAGAGAAACTTAAATATGAATTGTAAAGGAGCAGAATTTAAATGAATTCTGGCATGACTGCTTTATGTCTTTATTTGTTGCTCGGTTAGATGTGGTTCAATGGATGAAGAAGAAGTAGAGTGTCCTCACAATGAATATGCAGTTAGTATCTGTTCTCCAGTTCTTTGACTTCAATCTTTTGAATTGCATGCCTCCCAAGGTACTTCTGTGGTTCTTCAGTGGACGTGATAGACTGATGTCTCTTTCAGGTTACGTTATTATTGTCTGTGTAAGGAGAATGCATCAATACGAATTGCCTCCACGAAATGCAATCCAACCCTGATGTCAAGAGCTGTCTATAACGTGATGCCAAGACACTGCAGATATATGCTATAATCAGCATCAGCTGGAGCTCATTCATGGAAGGCTGAGGAGGACCACCTATAAGTGAAGACTGGGGATTGGAAAAGATCCTGTAGTACCACATGGCTATTAATATTAATAGTCCTTGTAATATTAATATTAAGGTTTTCCAGCACTTCAGCACAGTGAGAAGAAGGTGATGTTAACTGCCAAACAAACCAAGTCCATACTTAAGCAGCCCAGACTTATTTTGGAGGCAGCATGCACTGGTTGAATGCTCAGGGGTTTTGATCAAAGGAGCAATATGCTTGCTGTCGAGGGATTGTAATAGAGTTCACTAATGCCTGGGATTGTTTTATGAGGAGAGATTGAAGAAACTTGGCCTGTATTCTCTAGGGAGTTGAAACTAGGGTGGACATGAGTAGAATATTTTTCCTACCTGGTGATTCTGTATCCAGCGGACATAATCTCAGGACGAGGCATGGGCCAATTCCAACTGCGCTGACAAAAATTTTTTTCATTCAGAGAATCTTTGGAATTAAGGACTGTGAAAGCTCGATCACAAAGCCTGCTCAAGACAGAAATCAAGAGTTCTGAAGACTAATGATATGGAGGGGTGCAGTGATAGTGCAGGAACATGACATTAAGGTGGACAATCAGCCAAGGTCTAAATGAATAGTGGAATAAACACAATAGACTGAGTAGCCTTCACCCATTCTTGTTTTCCTACTTTGTTTTAACTTGGTAACATCTTGGATGAGCTTCCAGTCAAAGAATTATACATCAGGCACTGGAGGAGATCCTTTCATTCAAAGTATCTGGTCATGCTGCCTTAGGAATCTAGCTCCATTAATCTAATTGGGCTGATGTTAGCATGTTCTCTAGAGTTGGCTTCAGCCATGTACAAACCCATTAGTTGAGCCCTAATCATCATATTTTTAGGGGTAAGACCTTCTGACCTAGAAGACCAGCTGATGTGAGGGAAAGGTCAGATTGGTAAACCAGTTCATGTTTTGCAGTGGTTAGATCAGGTTCACATTGGGACAGATGAGAGAGGCCTTCAAGCCACGTGTAACCTCCTTAGAACCCTTAAGGCAGAAAATGTTCTTTTTCTCATACTAAATTATTTTGGCTTGATGAACATTAGCATCTTCAAAAAATAAATTCAGATGTTCATCGGTCATATCCTGTACAATCAAGACCTGGGGGAAGATTCCTTCTGTTTGCTGTCTGTGACAAAGTCACTAATGGATTTACAATGTCAGCATAAATAGTGTATAAAGGAAATCTTCTCCTTTGTTCACTTTCTTTCTCCATGAATATTCAGGATCCGAAACAATATAATGGTCCTGGATAGCTGTAATTTCAGCACTTTTAAATATTTACACTTTCTGCGATGAATAATATTAAAAATCATTTTATTTACACTGGCATATGGCCAGATTGCTGATAAGGCCTCAGGCTACATCAGGATTTTGCCTGTTCTTAATGATTTGCTTCAATGTTCAGTGTGCAGGTAGTTTGTGTACACAAAACCTGCAAAAGTATTTTAACTGAACTAAAATAATTTTTCAAAATTAAACGCATTTTTATTTGATCAATTTGATACTTTATTTTCCTCATTATTACGGAAACAAAAACATGTTGACGATATTAAATATATGCTGATTAAATTGAGTAAACTGAGAATATTCTTTCCCACTCACCCCAAGGCAGTTCATGACTCAATGTCCACCTGTCCTCCCAAAAACAATTTGACTGGGATCTCAAATCAGCTCATGGAGGAATCAAATATACTTTCCTCTTCAATGGTCTACTATCATGCACTGCATATTCCAATGTTTTCTAGAACCTCATGACCCACTAGTTACAATTCTCAAGAATGATTGTGTCTGGGTTTGGGGAATAATATTATAACAGAAGTGAAACAAAAGACCAGTCATAAACTATCCTTCATCATATGGTACTTTGTTACAGCAATAAAATAATTTGTTGCACAAGAAGCGCATTTTCAATCAAATCAGATTTCCATTTTCATTTGCTACAATTGAATTGACTGTAATTGTAAGATTTATGGACCAGCTAAAACAAATGAATTTGCATTCAGGCAGTATACTATAAATCATGATTAACCAGTTTTACATTGTTTATTCACATCATTAATCCCAATATTTGGTATGCGTCACTGTGATGGACTTTGTAAAATACTTTACAAGTAATAAGTTTTACTTTTGATATTTTAATTGTTACAAGAGTCCCTTTACTGTGAAAAGTGCACAGCAGACAGCGTGGATTGTCCTGCAGGTCAAAGGTCTATTGAAGTAAATTGGGGGTATCCAACCAAATGACAGGCTTTGAATCCAGCGTAATTAAACCTTCTGGCAAATGAGAATATTTCACTGCTGTTTAAAAGATGAGTTTAGCTTGTAGATACATTTAAGTTTTATGACTTGCTGATTGTTCTTTGTGACTAACCAGATGCATGAACCTGCAGAAAATAAAATGCCATGTGCTTTCTGAGCCAGAAATATCCAATATTTTCAACATAAGTAAAAATAAATTGTAATTTGCAAGAGCTGCTGTAATTTTAACGACCCCCTCACAATCTCTGTTCTTTAAATGTTTTTGTTTCTTTAACAATGATGTTGATACAGCTACTAATATTAGTGCAATGACATGAGGAAAATCATGACAGACACTTCATACAACACTTACACAGAATCACTGGATGGTTATAGCACAAAAGGAGGCCATTTAGCCCATTGTGCTTGCACTGCTTCTTCAAAATTATTTCATTCCTAGTGCCAATTTCCTGTTTTCTTTGCCATGCCCTTGTACACTCTTTCCATTCAAATAATCAAACGATGCCCTCTAGAATGCCTCAATTGAACCAATTTCCAGGTAGTACATTCCATACCCTAACTACCTGCTGTTAGAAAAAGAAATTCCAATATCACTCTTGCTTCTTTTATGCATCACTTGTACTTTATACCCTGTCGCTCTTGTTCCTTTTACAAGCAAGAACAGCTGCTCTGTACCTACACTATCCAGCCCTTCTTCTCTCCAATAACAACAGTCTCAACTGCCACAATCTATCCTCATAACTGACTTTTCTCAGACCTGGATCCATTGTTATAAATCACTTCTGCATCCTCTTTAATTCATTCAAATCTTTCCAGTAATGTGGCATTCGCAACTATATACAATACTCCAGTTGATGTCTAACAAGCAGCTTTGGCAAGTTCAATATGACCTCCTTCCCTTAGTAATACAGCCAAGTATACAAGGCACTTTTTCTGAACTGTTCTCATGATCAGTTCTACCATCTTCAGTGACAACCAGGTCCCTCAGCTCCTGCACTCCTATTAGAATTGTACTCCCTATTTTGTTTTGTCCTTAAATGTTTTTTTTCTAAAATTAGCATTAGTTTCCCAGAGCATTGCCTTAGGCCTCTTGATTACTCATCCAATCGCACTATACCATCACATCCCCTTGCACTACACCGCTGCTAACATTCTTATTAATCCTCCTTGGTATCTCTACATTGTGGGTAATCACACAAGCACTCGTGAGGTTGTTGACTTTCACTGGGTTCCACTGCTCTTAATTGCTATTATCCCTAGTTTCCTCTTACCTGAAAGTACAGCTATCTTATACTCCTCAGTCCTTCTAACACTCTTTATTTACTTTTATAGAATACAGGTTACTGAATACACCTCTCTAATGTATTATCTAAGACATCTTTTGGTCGTTGTTTTCCTTCTCCTCTGATGTCTTTTGCTAATGTCAGAGCAAAATCATCAGTTATATATTCTCATTTGCAAATTCTATTATTCTACAGACATGAGAAAAGAAGAATAATCTTGTATTCAAATAAAAAATGACTAACGGCCAACAAAATACTCACGTGTTAGTAAATACAGTAGCTATTTTGCTACAAAACCAAATACTTGAAACATAATTTTGAGCAGAAATTAATTAGTAATTCTTTTTGCTCTGCTGGTGCCTTTTCCACATTATTCTTTCTTTGTGTCCTTTTGAATGTTTTGTATGCATTTCCCAGCAGAGTAATATTTTATATATTTGCGATCTTTATTTCTTGCTTCAGATTCACTTTTGGTTTCTTTACTAATTATTTTAAAACTGTGCCCCCTGTTATGGACTAGGCCAGACCACTCAAAACATTCTGAAGCAGGCAGCCCAGACCATAACTTTGCAACATATTTCAGTGAGTGTACAATAAAAATTACCTGGAGTAAGTCAACTAGGTTGATTACTAAATTTTAAAGCTGACAAAACTTTATTCACAAACTTACACAATGAAACACAAAGAACAGAATAAAGAACCCCTACAGAACTCAGTCTATCCAAACTAGACTTAATTATGCTGTTCCGAATATACACAACAGTCCCAATAAGCAAACTCCCTTTAAAGACCAGTATAAATGGAACACATGCTTACAGGTTGAAGTTGAAGGGCAGAAAGAGAGAGAGAGGGTTTCCACACAACTCACTGTTGAACTTCCAATCAATTCAAGACTGAACTAAACTGCTCAGCTAGAGAGCTGACTGCTCCCCTTTTATTATACGGGTCACTTCTAAAAGATTACCACTTTTGCCAAAAGCCTCATCTGTTTACATATAAACTAAAGCCTTCTCAAAATCCTTTTCATCTCTGTACTAAACTAGACTGATCGGACCCCAGCCTGGTTTATTACCCCTCTGATAAAAAATCAAGGACAGTGAATCCTTGAGCCAAGGAACAGCTTTTAGATAAAAGAAGAACTAGCTTTGTGACACCTCCCCCCTTAAAAAAACCATCAATACCAAAAGGGGGCTTCACTTTTAACTCTTCAAAACCCGGTTAGTAGTCTAAACATACATATACACTATACCATCTAGACACATGTAAACATGTACAACCACATGCAAATTCAGGCTGCGGCACACCTGCCAGAGAATGCCTCCGTGTCTCATTGCATTGGCAATCACATTTTCACGACCTGCCACATTCACAATTGTCAAATTGAATGGCTGCAACAACAAGCTCCATCTAAACAGTCTGGCATTTTTGTCCTTAAACTTTTCCACAAATGTCAATGGTCTGTGGTCAGTGTATACGATTGTCTCAGATGCATTGCTGGGAATATAAACGCTGAAATGTTGTAAGGCCAACACCAAGCTTAAAGTCTCTTTCTCTATCATTGAATATTTCTGTTGATGAATGTTCAACCTCCTGGAAAAATACCCGATCACTCTTTCTATTGCCTCATCTTCCACCTGCAGGAGCACCGCACCGACACCCACATCACTGACATCGATAGCCACCTTGAAAGGCTTTGTATAATCTGGTGTGGTTAATACAGGGCTAGTGGTTACCACAGTTTTTAGGCTGTCATAAGACTTTTGACAGTCCATTGTCTACTGAAACTTCTTGCCCTTTTTTAAACAATTCGGTGAGTGGAGCAGCCACACTGCTGAAGTTCGGCATACATGTTCGGTAAAATCCACTCAACGCCAGGAACCGTAGTACTGCTTTTTTTTTGTCGATGGTGTGAGCAATTCCCCCACTACTTTTGTTTATCATCTCGTGGGGTCATTTGTCCATGTCTAATAACATGATCCAGGAAGATAACTTGGGCTTTGGCAAATTCACTTTTAGCTAGGTTTACCATCAAAACTGCCTTCCGAAGTCAATCAAACAAGTCTGATAAATGCTGTAAATGTTCCTTCCATGAGAGACTAAAAATCACCAGGTCATCAATGTAAATAGTACAATTGGGTAACCCATCAATGAGCTTATTAGTCAGTCTCTGAAATGTGGCTGGAGTCTTTTTATAGAACATAGAACATAGAAAAATACAGCGCAGTACAGGCTCTTTGGCCCTCGATGTTGCGCCAATCCAAGCCCACCTAATCTACACTAGCCCACTATCCTCCATATGCCTATCCAATGCCAGTTTAAATGCCCATAAAGAGGGAGAGTCCACCACTGCTACTGGCAGGGCATTTCATGAACTCACGGCTCGCTGAGTAAAGAACCTACCCCTAACATCTGTCCTATACCTACCACCCCTTAATTTGAAGCTCTCCCCCCTCATAATAGCTGACTCCATACGTGGAAAAAGGTTCTCATGGTCAACCCTATCTAAACCCCTAATCATCTTGTACACCTCTGTCAAGTCATCCCTAAACCTTCTTTTCTCCAATGAAAACAGCGCCAAGTGCCTCAGCCTTTCCTCATATGATCTTCCTACCGTACCAGGCAACATCCTGGTAAACCTCCTCTGCACCCGTTCCAGTGCCTCCACATCCTTGCTATAGTATGGCAACCAAAACTGCACACAATACTCCAGATGCGGCCGCACCAGAGTCTTATACAACTGCAACATGACCTCAGGACTCCGGAACTCAATTCCTCTACCAATAAAAGTCAGTACGCCATATGCCTTCTTCACAGCACTATTTACCTGGGTGGCAACTTTCAGAGATCTGTGTACATGGACACCAAGATCCCTCTGCTCATCCACACTACCAAGTATCCGACCATTAGCCCAGTACCCCATCTTCTTGTTACTCTTACCAAAGTGAATCACTTCACACTTACCTACATTGAACTCCATTTGCCACCTTTCTGCCCAGCTCTACAGCTTATCTATATGCCGCTGTAACCTGCCACATCCTTCCTCACTGTTAACAACTCCACCGACTTTCGTATCATCTCCAAACTTGCTCACCCAACCTTCTAGCCCCTCCTCCAAGTCATTTATGAAAATGACAAACAGCAATGGTCCCAAAACAGATCCTTGCGGAACACTGCTAGTAACTGCACTCCAAGATGAACCTTTACCATCAACTACTACCCTCTGTCTTCTTCCAGCCAGCCAATTCCTAATCCAAACCTCCAACTCACCCTCAATGCCATACCTCCGTATTTTTTGCAGTAGCCTACCATGGGGAACCTTATCAAACATCTTACTAAAATCCATATACACCACATCTACCGCTTTACCTTCGTCCACCTCCTCAGTCACCTTCTCAAAGAATTCAATAAGGTTTGTGAGGCACGACCTGCCCTTCACAAAACCATGCTGACTATCCTTGATCACATTATTCCTATCCAGATGTTCATAAATCCTATCCCTTACAATTCTCTCTAAGACTTTGCCCACAACAGAAGTGAGACTCACCGGCCTATAGTTACTAGGGTTATCCCTACTCCCCTTCTTGAACAAGGGAACCACATTTGCTATCCTCCAGTCTTCTGGCACTATTCCTGTAGACAACGAGGACATAAAAATCAAGGCCAATGGCTCTGCAATCTCCTCCCTTGCTTCCCAGAGAATCCAAGGATAAATGACATCAGGCCCAGGGGACATATCTATTTTCACCCTTTCCAGAATTTCCAACACCTCTTCCCTACATACCTCAAAGCCATCCATTCTAATTAATGTGACTCAATATTCACATCGGCAACAGTGTCCTGTTCCTGCGTGAATACTGATGAAAAGTATTCATTCAGTGTCTCCCCAATCTCTTCAGCCTCCACACACAACTTCCCACTACTATCCTTGACTGGACCTATTCCTACCCTAGTCATTCTTTTATTCCTGACATACCTATAGAAATCCTTTGGGTTTTCCCTAATCCTACCAACTAAGGACTTTTCATGTCCCCTCCTTGCTGCTCTTAGCTCTCTCTTCAGATCCTTCCTGGCTACCTTATAACTCTCAATCACCCCAATTGAACCTTCACGCCTCATCTTTACATAGGCCGCCCTCTTCCCTTTAACAAGAGATTCCAATTCCTTATTAAACCACGGCTCCCTCACACGACCCTTTCCTCCCTGCCTGACAGGTACATACTTATCAAGGACACTCAATAGTTGCTCCTTGAACAAGCTCCACATATCAATTGCGCCCTTCCCTTGAAGCCTACTTTTCCAAGCCACGCATCCTAAGTCATGCCTCACCGCATCATAATTTCCCTGCCCCCAGCTATAACTCTTGCCCTGCAGTGCACACTTATCCCTCTCCATCACTAGAGTAAAAGTCACCGAATTGTGGTCACTGTCCCCAAAGTGCTCACCTACCTCCAATTCTAACATACCAAATGGCATGACTTTGAACTGATGTAGTCCATTTGGCATTACTAAAGCTGAAATTGTCTTTGCTCTCTCTGACACAGGTACTTGCCAGTAGCCTCTGAGTAAATCCAACCTAGAAATGCATGTTGCTTGTCCCACTTTTTTGACACAGTATTCCAATTGTGGAATTGGATATGCATCTGTCTTTGTAACGACATTGACTTTGCGATAGTCCCCACATAACCATTGGATGCCAGCTGGCTTTGGCACCATGACTATGGGTGAGCTCCAGTCACTGTAACTCATTGTGCTATCTTGGAGCATGCACTATCTCCTTCTGAACCTGTGCCAAATTTAGAGGGCTATACCTATAAGGATGTTACTTAATCGGAACAGCATCTCCTATCTCTACATCATGCACAATTAGGTTAGTACTTCCCAGTTTATTTCTACATATCTCCCCATGAGATAGTAATAAATCTTTCAGGTCATTTCAATTTTCTTGTGGAAGGTAATTCAATAATTAATCCTAATTTTTGACAACTTCCTCATTGTCCAATTTGATTTGAGGAATATCCAATTCAGAATCCTCTGAGCTTGGTTCTTTATTCTGTGCTGTAATCATTAATACCTTCTCCTCTTGCTTTCTTCTCTATCAAAATACCTTTTGAGCATATTCATATGACACACTCTGTGAGATTTCTCCCTTTCTGAAGTCCTTATTAAGTAGTTCACCTCACTCAATTTCTTCTTGATTTGATAAGGTCCACTAAACCTTGCTTTTAAAGGCTCACCTATTACTGGAAGTAACAACAATACCTTATCCCCAATTGCAAAATTACCAATTTGTGATTTCTTATCCATTTCCTGTTTTATTGTATGCTGTGATGCTTTTAAATGCTGTCTAGCCAATTCTACAGCTCTATTTAATCATTCTCTAAAATTAGGCACATAGTCCAAATGGGTGGTCTCTGAATTTGAACTTATTAATTTCTTGTTAATCAATTTTAACAGTCCTCTTACTTCATGCCCAAAAATTAATTCAAATGGACTAAATTTGGTCGATTCATTCATTGCATCTCTAATCGCAAAAAGTACAAATGGAACTCCCTTATCCCAATCATCTGGATAATCCTGGCCATAAGCCCTCAACATGATCTTTAATGTTTGCTGCCATCTCTCTAGTGCTCCCTGCGATTTTGGATGGTACACAGTAGATTTGAATTGTTTTATTCCCAAGTTATCCATAACCTCCTTGAATAGTTTGGATGTGAAGTTTGATCCTTGATCTGACTTGATCTCTATTGGTAGTCCGTATCTGGTGAAAAATGTAAGTAATTCTGCTACAACCCTTTTAGCTGTGATGTTGCGCAATGGGATTACCTCTGGAACTCTAATCGACACATCCATTATTGTTAATAAATACTTATTCCCATTTTTTGTTAGAGGTAGGGGACCTATGCAATCAAGACTCTTGTGAAAGGTTCCTCAAATGCTGGAATAGGTATTCAAGGTGCAAGATTTATTACTGCCTGTGGTTTTCCGATTTACTGACATGTATAACACATTTGGCAAAATTCACCTACATCCTGTGTCGTCCAGGCCAGGAAAAAGGTCTTTGTATTTTAGTCTGTGTTTTCCTCACCCCTAAATGACCTCCAAGTGATAGCTCATGTGCCACTCACAGCACCTTCTTTCTATACCCTACTGGCAAAACAATTTGATGAACTCTGTCCATTTCTCATCTGCTTGAATGTGCGCTGGTCTCCATTTCCTCATTAAGACATCATTTACTAAATAATAACGCATAGGAATGCATTCACTTTCTTCCTCTGTAAATGCCTTTTGATATATCTGTTTTAAGTTCTCATCTTTCTGCAGTGACTCAATCAACTTAATAGACTAAAGATATTTACATGTTTACCTATTTCCTCCTTCTCTGTTCCACTTAACTGATCAAAGAAAGCTTCGGATAACATTATGTCAGCTCCCTTATTTGTGCCTTTTGATCTCTCCAGCTTCAACTTGTGCCTCTGTGACCTTGTGATCATGCAATCAGGGAAAATTCATGTCTTCAGTTGCCTGTGACTTCACTGGCTTTTCAACTAGAATAGGCAGCACGCCTACCAGTGAATCAGTTATATCATTTGCAAAGACAAGTTGTAATCCTGGAGCTGAGAGTTTGTCCAGTACTCCAACACAAATTCTCCACTCTTCTCTGGACTCTCTAGCCTCACTTTACATAATTGAGCACTTTTTGTCTCACCATGAATTCCTGTTACCAGTACCATTTCTGGAAATAGTCCCTCAGGAGTGCATATCTCCTCATCCTTCAGCATTACAGACTGAGAGGATCCAGTGTCCCTTAATAATGTAACCTCCTTACCTACTACTCCTGGCCTATGTGAATAAACTTTACTCTTGCATGTGTATTTTTAAGCAGATCTGGCACTTCCTCCTTAATCAACCTCTGATCATCTTGTGCACTTTGAGGCAGTTGTTTAACTTCCCTTGTGTGTTTTGTTACTAATCTAACAAAACTCCCAAGCTTGTCCGGTTTTCCTACATCTGGCTTTCTCCTAGCCTACCAACACTGATTTCGTGTGGCCCACTTTATTACAATGAAAACACTGAAGCTTTTTAACTTCTTTGTCCCCCTCAAGGGTTTTTTTTACCCTGTGGTAAGTTACCTTTATGATCTTCACTGAGATCTACCCTTCCCTTTCCACGTGAGAATTTCTCTTTGCCCCAGTTTCTATCCATCATGGACTGAAATTTATTCTGGAAGCCAAACCAAGTTTTATGGACCAGCTCAGAATCATCAGCCACTTCAGCTGCTAATCTTTCTGATTTAACTCTCTGCTCTTCCACATGAGTTTGCACTACTTCAGGCAGTGACTTTTTGAATTTGTTCAAAATAATTACCTCTCTAAGGGCATCATAGGTTTGCTCGATTTTTAAAGCTCTTGTCCATCTATCGAAATTACTCTGTTTGATTCTTTCAAACTCAATATAGGTTTGACCAGACTCCCTCCTTAGATTCCTGAAACTTTGTCTATAGGCTTCTGGTACAAGCTCAAATGCACTTAAAATGGCTTTTTTCACCTCCCCATACTCCCCAGATACCTCCTCTGATAGTGATGTGAATACCTCACTAGCTCTACCTAGAATTTTCACTTGGATAAACAGAACCCACATCGCCACTGGCCACTACATTTGTTTAACCATCTTTCAAATGAGATGAAAAAGGCTTCCATATCCTTCTCATCAAATTTAGGCAATGCTTGAACATATTCAAACAAACAGTTTCTCGCTGGGCTTTTGACTGCCAGGGGCTTGCTCCTCCTCACTCTCTGCCTCACTAAGCCGACCCTCAGCCTTTATCTCCAGCCTTTTAAGCTGACTTTCCTTTTTAAGTGTCAGTTTTTGAAGTTCAAAAGCTCTCTTTTTCTTTCTCTTCTGCTTTTAATCGTAACTCAAACTGTTTCATTTCTCCTGCCCTTTCCTTATCTCTCGCCTCTAACTCAAGCTGCTTCATTGGCAATTGAATTCTTGCCATCTCTACAGATTCTGATGGTTTCTCCAGCAAGTTTAAATGCTGACCTATTGCTGTAATTATCTCTCCTTTCCTCACTGAAGCAGGCAGTTCCAATTCCAGCTTCGCTGCTAATTTTTGCAACTTGGTCTTATTCACTTTTTGCAAAACTTCCAAAGTCATTGCATCCACATCCAGAAACCTTTTAGTGACTGAAAGAGCCAGAACTATCCCAACCAAATCAATCCCAAAATAAAGACAGTGGCACCTACTACTCACTGCTTAAAATCCTGCAAAGAGCCCCCAATCTGTTATGGACTAGGCCAGACCAGTCAAAACGTTCTTAAACAGGCAGCTTAGACCATAACTTTGCAATTTGTTTCAGTGAGTGTACAGTGAAAATTACCCGGAGTAAATTAGCTAGTTTGACTACTAGATTTTAAAACAGACAATTTTTTTTTCACAAAATTACACAATGAAACACAAAGAACAGAATAAAGAACCCCTACAGAACTCAGTCTATCCAAACTAGACTTAATTATGCTGTTCCGAATATACACAACACTCCCTTTAAAACCCAGAATAAATGGAACACATGCTTACAGGTTGAAGTTGAAGGACAGAAAAGAGAGAGAGAGAGTCTCCACACAGCTCACTGTTGAACTTCCAACCAGTTCAAGACTAAACTAAACTGTTTAGCCAGAGACCACTCCCCTTTCATTATAAAGGTTACTTCTAAAACATGAGAATCGACGTTTCGGGCATAAGCCCTTCTTCAGCCTTCATGAGCCTTTCCTGAAGAAGGGCTTAGGCCCGAAACATCGATTCTCCTGCTCCTTGGATGCTGCCTGATCTGCTGCGCTTTTCCAACAACACATTTTCAGCTCTGATCTTCAGCATCTGCAGTCCTCACTTTCTCCTGCTTCTAAAACATGACCACTTTGGCCTGAAGTCTCATCTGTTTACATATAAACAAAAGGCCTCTCAAAATGCTTTTCATCTCTGGACCAAACCAGACTGATCAGAGCCCAGCCTAGTTTATTACCCCTCCTGAAAAAAATCAAGGACAGATATCTTTGAGCCAAGGAACAGCTTTTAGGTTAAAAAAGGACTAGTTTGTGACACCTCTTGTTCTGAATCCTTTCAGAAGTGGGAATGTCTTTTCCCAATTTCCTCTGTCCCAACCTCTCAACATTTTGAACACTTCTGACAGGCTTCTTTTATCACAACAAGATGGTCCCAGCTTATCCAGTTATTCTTCATGATTAGGATACCCAGAACCATTCTCAGAAGGTTCTTCTGTACTCTCTCCAATGCTTTCACATCCTTCATAAAGCATGCATGACAACTGGATGCAACATCCCAGCTAATGCCAAACTAGCACCCTGTACAAATTAATCATAATCTCCTGCTCCTGTATTCTCTGTCCCTATTAATAAAGCCTGGGAATTGGTATACTTTATAAACAGCTTCCTCAACTGTCCTTACACCTTTAGTGACTTAAATATCTCTTTTGCCACTTTTGGCAATTAAATTCACAGGGGTATGAGCCCTTCCAAAAGAACAGGGAGGGATGAAATGGTGTTGAAGTACCTTTATTAGTATGAGATAAAGTAAGTACAATAGTGAGAAATGTTCTTGGTTGGACGATGTAGAACCCATATGGGTGAGGTAACAAGGGGAATAACAAGGGGAAAAAGGGGTAACAAGGGGAAAAAATAACAAGGGGAACAGGACACTGTTATTGCACAGGGTATACCTCTCTGCTAATTTAAACTAGCAACACAGACAAGATTCATCCCGTGCTGTAACCTATTAAAATTCAAAAGGCAAAGAATTATCCCAAAAGTCACTATTTAAAGTATGAATTTAAGAAATTTATTCTTAAAGTCGAACAGAGAACATTAACTAACAACTATTTACAACAGCTTTCTCTTAAATCTACCTTCTACCTCCCGCTCTACAATACTGGTCTGATAAAAACCCTGATTACAGTTTGCAATAAAAATATAATCACATTTCAAAACCAGTCAGCTTTGCTGAGTATTCTCTATAGATTTTCCTCTGTCTTCTTCTTCTTAGGGATTCTGTTTCACAGGTCTTTGACAGATAAAAGTACCTTTAAGAGAAAAGATCTTTCAGCAAGCAGTCTCTCTAGTTGTTGGTGCAAGCTGCTCTTTGCCACTCTGGGTAACTGTTCAACATGTCTGATATTTATACCCCAAAATATCAGAGCATTTCATTGGTTTAGTGTTGTCAAAACTTTTTTTTCAAATTCAATTGGATTTTGGTAACTTGGGGCATAATTTAAACTGATTGGCCAAATTTGAACTTGTGTTTGTATCCCAGCAAAATTGCTCTGAAAACCAGTTGTTTTAATCCACTGTTACATTTTAAATTTTCCCGTACTCGCTGTGCTTCTCTAAGTCCTTGCTAGCTTTTCAACTCTCTTCAATATATAGTATACCCACATCTTCATAACAACACTGAAAGGAATAGTCTCTGGAACCCCTAACAGTATCTGTTCTGTATGATAGATAATGAATCAGGAGTTAATAAAGGAATATAAAGAATGTGGTACATTAATTATGGGTCGACAGCACGGTGGGACTCAGCAGTTAGCACTGTTGTCTAACAGTGCCAGGGACCAGAGTTCGATTCCGTCCTCAAAGGACTGTCTGTATGGAGTTTGCTAACTCTCCTTGTGTCTGTCTGGGTTTCCTACAGGTGCTTCGGTTTCCACCCTCAATCCAATGATGTGCAGATTAGGTGGTTTGGCCATGCTAAATTGCCCATCGTGTGCAGGAAGGTGCAGTTTAGGTGGATTAGCCATAGTAAATGCAAGGTTACAGGGATAAGATGGCGAGGTGGGTCTGGATGGAATGCTGTTCGGAGGGTCGTGTGGACTTGATGGGCTGAAACGCCTGCTTCCACACTACAAGGTTTCTATGATTCTATGACGTTAATTTTCATGTAGATTGGGAAAATCAAATGCAGAAGTAACCACAAGGAAGAATTCATGACTATGTTTGGGACAATTTCCTGAAACAATTTGTTGAAGATCCATCCAGAGATCAGGCTATTTTTGATCTCATAATGTGTAATGAGGCACAATTAATGAATGGCCTCAGAAGAAAAGATGTCCTCAACAACAGTGAGTGTAATGTGATAGAGTTTAACATTCAGTTTAAAAGTGAGGAACTTGGACTGGCAAACACCATGATGAATCAGGCAAGTTAGTAATAACATCAAATAACATCATGAAAGAAAAAGTGGACAAAAAGTAGCACAGATTAGTGGTAAACCAGAGGTTTGGGGAAGTTATAAAACTAACAAAAGATGTCCAAACAAATAATAAAGAGGAAGAATGAAAATAGGGAGAGAGATACATTCGCATGTACTGCAAAGACAAACAGCAAGAGCTGCTTTAAACATTTTAAAAGGAAGAGAGAGGACAATGTTAAGATATGTCCCTTGGAGACTGAGCTGGGAAAATAATAATGGGGAACCAGAAAATGGCAGCAGAGTTGAATAAGTACCTTACGGAAGCAAGAGAATTATAGACTAAGACTTAGAAAAAATATTAAAAATTCAAAGGGCATAAAGGGTGGAGAGGAGTGAAAATAAATACGATAAGCATCACTAAAGACAAACTACTAGGGAAACTAATGTCTCTAACTGCCAAAAGATCTGTTGGACTTGATGGGTTGGATTCTAGGATATTAAAGGAAGTAGCTACTGAGATAATGGATGCATGGTAATGATTTTCCAAGAATCTTCAGATTTCTGGAAAAGGATTGGAAAACTGCCAAGATAACATCTTTACTAAGAAAGGGAAGGAGACAAGAAACAGGTAACTTATCTTAACATCTGTTATTGGGAAAATATTAGAGTTTATTATAAAAGCTGTAATAGCAGAGTATTTGGAAATACATTATTTAACCAAGCAATGTCTAAATGACTAAATGAAGGCATAATCATGGCTGACAAACTTATTAGAAATCTTTGAGGTGTTAGAAAGCATGATAGATAAAGGGGAAGCATTTGGATTTCCAAAAGGTATTTTGTAAGGTATCACATGTTAGGCTATTTAATCAGGTAAGATCCTACTTCGATGGGGGTAGTAAATTAATATGGATAGATTCTTCGAGGAGAAAGTGAGGACTGCAGATGCTGGAGATCAGAGCTGAAAATGTGCTGCTGGAAAAGCGCAGCAGGTCAGGCAGCATCCTGAGGTCATGTTGCAGTTGTATAAGACTCTGGTGCGGCCGCATCTGGAGTATTGTGTGCAGTTTTGGTCGCCATATTATAGGAAGGATGTGGAGGCACTGAAACGGGTGCAGAGGAGGTTTACCAGGATGTTGCCTGGTATGGTAGGAAGATCGTATGAGGAAAGGCTGAGGCACTTGGGGCTGTTTTCATTGGAGAAAAGAAGGTTTAGGGGTGACCTGATAGAGGTGTACAAGATGATTATGGGTTTAGATAGGGTTGACCATGAGAACCTTTTTCCACGTATGGAGTCAGCTATTATGAGGGGGCATAGCTTTAAATTAAGGGGTGGTAGGTATAGGACAGATGTTAGGGGTAGGTTCTTTACTCAGCGAGTCGTGAGTTCATGGAATGCCCTGCCAGTAGCAGTGTTGGACTCTCCCTCTTTATGGGCATTTAAGCGGGCATTGGATAGGCATATGGAGGATAGTGGGCTAGTGTAGGTTAGGTGGGCTTGGATCGGTGCAACATCGAGGGCCAAAGGGCCTGTACTGCGCTGTATTCTTCTATGTTCTATGTTCTATGTTCTATGAAGTATTAGCCTAACCATAGCTTGCTGACTAATGTACAGTTTCGATTCTGCTGTGGTCACTCATTACAGCATTTGTTTTACCATGGAAAAAAAAGGTTGAACTCCAGAGGTGAGAAGAGAGTGAGACCCTTTGATATCAATGCAACATTTGATCCAATGTAGCATCAAGGAAGCCCAGCAAAACTAGAGTCAACTGGAATCAGGGTGAAAAGCCCAACAGAATGGAGTCATACTTGGCACAGAAGAAGATGGTTGTCATTATTAGAGATCAGTCATCTCAACACTAAGACATCTCTGCAGCAGTTCATCAGGATGGTGTCCTTGGCCCAACCATCTTCAGCTGCTTCCTCAATGACTTGCCCTCCATCATAAGGATAGAGGTGGGGATGTTCACAGATGGTTGCACAATGTTTAGTTCCATCCACAACTCCTTAGACACTAAAAACGTCCATGTCCAAATTTAACAAGACCTGGACAATATCTAGGTTTGCCATGACAAATGTCAAGTAACAATCACACCACTCAAGTGACAGGCAATGACTGTCTCCAACAAGACAGAGTTGAACCATTACCCCTTGACATCTAATTACCATCACTAAATCCCCCACTATCAACATCCTAGGGGCTACTATTGATCAGATGCTGAACTGGACTGACCACTGGGTAGCATGGTGGCTCAGTGGTTAACACTGCTGCCTCACTGTACCAGGGACTCGGGTTCAATTCCAGTCATGAGTGACTGTCTATGTGGGTTTCTTCTGGGTGCTCCAGTTTCCTCCCACAGTCAAAAGATGTGCCAGTCAGGTGAATTGGCTGTGCTAAATTGCCCATAGTGTTAGGTGCATTAGTCAGAAGGGAATGGGTGGGGGTGGGCTGCTCTTCAGAGGGTCGGTGTGGACTTGTTGGGCCAAATGGCCTGTTTCCACACTGTAAGGAATCTAATCTACATAAATACTGTGGCTACAAGAACAGTTCAGATACCAGCAATCCTGCAGAGAATAAATTAATCCCTATTCCCCAAAATCTGTCTGCACCTCTATAATTCAGGAGGGGAGGGAATAATCTCTCTTGCCTGGATGGGTGCAGCTCCAACACCACTTGCATTGTTTGACATCATCCAGGACAAATCAATCCAGTTAAATGGTACCACATCCACAAACATTCATTCTCTCCAGCAATGCATGATGGGAGCAATGGATTATCTATAGAATGCAATGCCGAACTTCACTGAGGCTGCATCAGACAGCACCTTCCCAATCTACAACCTCTACTGTCTTGAAGAACAAGAGTAACCTTGGAATACCACCATCAGAGGACTGCCAGAGGTCAGGCACCTCCATAAGTGACATGGTTAACTCCTAGAAACAGATGTTAATGACCAGGCTAAGCCTCTCAAAATATATTCAGAAGATATTCTAGACCCTAATGTTTTCTTATTTTAAAGGTAAGTGTAAGATGTTGCATTCCAGATGCAATTTGATTGATCAAACTTCGTGATGTTAAGCAAAACATACTTTACTTTTACACTACAGTTAAAATAAAGCAAAATGGAAATAAAAGAAGGACATTGGCTTAACTGACACTTCATTGAAATGCTTAACAAAATAATAGATGTATTAACTACTAATTAACTGCTCAATATAGTAACATCCCGTTAACACACCCTAGGCATAGGCAAATTCAGAAAAATAGATTGTCTCACATGCAATTCTACAGTCTAGTACGAAAAATGTCAAGAGAAAATTCTGAGCGAGAAAGAAGGAGAGATGTACTGCAGCTTACAAACCCAGCTTCAAGACCTCAGCAACTGCCACTGACAAACTAAAAACTAAGAAGTATAAATCCTGGATCTATGATAGCTTGACCTCTCCCATTCAGGCTGCTCCTATTGTTCCAACCTTAGGAAAAAAGGTCCAAGGCCTCAAAAGCCATTTGCTTTATGGCCTCTGATCTCAACCTTTCTTCATTAATAATCTAGGACACCTCTTAAAGCTATAGTATTGTCATGCAGACAGGGCAACAACAGACATGTGTGCCAGTGTGCCTCGATATGGTGTAATGTATGTGGAGGTGTTCTTTCATATTCACACCATGGTGATTGCAGCAGGCAAGAACATGAGCATCTTCATGGATAGCATGGCATTGACCTGGATGCCCAGGTTCTGCTGGAGCCAGCACCCACCCACAGTAAGGGGGAGAAACCTCATCAGCTTCTTGGCAGGACACGCCAGAGGTGTTTGGATTCTCCAGCGCATCCCTCCCTGAGACCACAAAACCTGCAGCAGTTC
The DNA here is from genome assembly GCF_047496795.1 of Chiloscyllium punctatum. Classification (NCBI taxonomy): domain Eukaryota; kingdom Metazoa; phylum Chordata; class Chondrichthyes; order Orectolobiformes; family Hemiscylliidae; genus Chiloscyllium; species Chiloscyllium punctatum. Next base: position 32,167,075 of record NC_092765.1, read on the forward strand.
AAGTTGAGGAGAATGAGCCTCAATCTGGGCAGGTCACTCTCAGCAGGTTGCTTTCTGTAGGACCAAAGGCACTGGAGACAAATGCCCACATCTTGTAAGCCACCCAGGTCAAGTTCCTCTCTCAGTGCACCCCCAGATCATGTCCCTCTCTCACTGCACACCCCCCCCAGGTCAATCTCGTAGTTGACATCTTGTAAGCCGCCAGGATATTCGACACAACAGATTCTCTGTATTCTTTTTCTGGGCTGCACCTCAACATACTGAGGAGAAGAGCATAAAAGTACTGAGAGTACATTAGTGGCATGGATATGAAATCAATTTTTAACCACAACTCTTTGGTAAATATATATTCACTTGCCCTGATGTAGTGACACTGTGCTTATACTACTCAATAAGTTGCAGCATCAAAACTATGTGATGGATTGTAAGGGCTAACTGGTGGCTTCTGTCACACAGTTTGCCACACAGGAGAGATGGTGGTACACGCAATATTTCCACACATTTCAACAAAGGTAAGTTTTGTCCCATGTCTACCCTTCTCAAGCAAATGTTGTAATATTTTAATTCATTGAGATGACGAACATGCATGTATTTTTCAACTTATCCAGCAATGCTCTGAAGTGACCAGGTGCACACATGTCCACCCATTGTAGTCTCAACACTGTCACAGGGATGCAGAGGCTTAGAAAGGGACCAATATCTGTCAATGCAATGAGAAATGCAAAGTATTGAAGGGGTGAGGAACAATCTCTCATAAACTGTGTCCTCAAGGGAAGTGACAACTTGGTAGTCCTCAGTAGGCAGTGGCCTCCCTGAAGTTAATCATATGGCGTATGCGTAAGGAACTCATTAGAATTAACATGAAATGTGATCTAAGGGAAATGCCCATTGTTCCATGGCTACTTTATCATAATGCTGAAACAGGGGAAATTTCAAGCATGTGTTTTAGATTCATAACACAAAGAACTGGCAACACTAACTGAGACTGTAGGGAATGCGTTAAGACACAAAGCAGAAATCTGGATGCCAACTGCACATATGACATTAGAACTTACAAATGGAAAGAGTGTACCCAGTTCAGTAATCCTGGATACTTTTGACTATTGAGATGACTCTTCCCCCTCAGCCCTCTCCAGTCTATCACCTTGTCTTCCTCTCATTGATGCACCTTATGAGCCATCCCAACTCGGAAATATATTTCCATTCCTTCACTGTTGCTGCGTCAAAATCCTGGAATTCCCTCCGTAATGGCATTGTGAGTCAACCCCCAAGCAGGTGGCCTGCAGCGATTCAAGAAGCTCATCACCACCTTCTCAGGGGGCAACCAGGAATGGGCAATAAATGTTGGCCAGGCAGTGATGCCCACCTCCCACAAATGAAGAAAATTAAAATGCTTTTTAGAGGATTCCTGCTTCTCCTGCATTTCCTCCTCATTCAGCATATCCTCCCTTTGCCAGCACAGTTTGTGGCAGACACAGGACAATGAGGTGGTACACAACATAGGGTCTATACTTCATGGCTCCATCTGACTGATCCAGGCATTGGAATCCCACCTTCAGCACCTCTGTGGTTTGTTTTACAGCCTTTGTCAAAGTCTGAGCAGCATTATACTTTGCCTTGACGGAAGTCTCATGACTATTTAGAGATGTTATCATCCAGATTTAGAGTGGGTACCCCTTGTTGCCCAACAACCATCCCTGCATGGGCCAAAGGCATTGGCACAAGGCTGGTACCTGTGAATGCTCCAGAGTGGACACCCATACATTTCAGGAACCTCATCTGAACTATCAGTTTGTTATGTAATATTCTGTCATATCATGTTTTTAGCTAAGAATCAGTGACAAATTCAAGTAAAGTATGAGATTTTTAACCAAAAAGCGTCAAAGTGCTGTATTCTAGACCACTATGTAGGTTACAGGTTAATGTTAAATACCTTGACTCTCGCATCCTCATTGTGCTTTCTTTTAAACCACTCATTCACCAGACAACAGTGTCACTAACAACACCAGCATTACTGTCCATCATTAACTTCCCTTGAAAATGTAGTGGTTAGCCAACTTCTTGAATGCAACTGAATGGCTTGCTTGGTCATTTCAGAGGATACAGTAAAGAGTCAACTACATTACGGTGGGTCTGGAGTCACATATAAGCCCAACCAGGTAAGGGTAGTAATTTCCTTCCCTAAAGGATATTAGTGAACCAGATGAGTTTTTAACTACAATCCAATAACTTGATGGTTACTGTTAATGTCACTCGATTTTCTTTTAATTAATTAAATAGTCTCGGCCTCCTGGATTACTAATCAAACAACATAAGGCAAAACATTGCCACACCTTCAACAATTCCTGTTGGAAGTACTGGAAATAGTGTTCTCATAAAAATCATTTGTAATCACTTCAAAGTGAACACATATGCAGGTGAAAGAACAGCAGTGCATTTACATCCGCATCTGACAATGTTTAATGAAATGATAGCTTTGCATGAAAACATGAAAATAAGCCCTGCTTAAATAGGTCTGCTCTTACCTTATCCCAGTAAACTACTCCATTGAACCGTGATATATTTTTTATTTAGTCTCTCCTGGCCTCTATCCTGTTCAAAAGCTGCCCTTTTGCTTTTCCTCTGCCTCTGAGCAGCATAAAATGCATCGCATTTCTAATGAAGTCATTGTTAATTCAAAATTAACTCTTTCTCTTTCCACAGATAACACCAGATCTGCTGAGTATTTTCAACACTTTCACTTAAGAAATGTTTTTTTTATTTGGAGCTGAAATTTAAAACTTGGTGCATTTAAAATCCAAATTTTTAAATAAATTGGGGCCAGTGTTGAATAGTCAGTTTATCTGGTTCATCTGATTGATGGGAAGAAATCAGGCAGCTCCTCTAAGAGCTGTACTGGAAATCAGTTCATAAAGCTGGCTGGCAACATCCCTGGGAGCATGCGTGCATCTCATTGCCAATAAAACATAGCGGCACAACATTTATTTGTACCATTTCTGGAATTACCTATCGCCACTTCATTATTTTTTGTCAGTCATAGGATGTGGGTTTGCCCAGCATTTGTTGTCCTTAATTACCCTTGGCACTGAGCTGCATTCCTGAACTGCTGCCATCCATGGGGGTAGCCTGGAAAGCCCATAACGCTGTTAGGGAGGGAGTACTATGATTTTGACCCAGCACCACTGAAGGAATGGTAATGTAGTTCCAAGGCAGCTTGAAGTGGAACTTGCACATGGTTGTGTTCCTGTGTATCTGCTGCCCTTATCTTTATAAGTGAAAGAAGTCGTGGGTTTAGGAGGTGCTGGTTAAGAAACCATTGATTGACTATTCTGAGGGGCAGCTTTTGGCACAAGGACCCAGATGTTATAAGTAGGGTCTTGCAGAATTAACCGAGCTGTGTGTGCCAATTATCATTTCTGATGCCTTGCTTAATGTCAAATTGTCCCACCAGTTCCACTCATATTTACAGATTTTGTCATGGTTAGATATGACCAATTTTAGCTTGCTGGGTTATTTTAGAGAACAGTTAAGTGTGACCATATTGGTATTGATCTGGAGTCACATACGGATGACACGGTGTGAGGATGGCAGATTTCCCTTCCCTAAAGGGTATTAGTGAACCACATGACTTTTTGTAATAATCAACAATGGTTTTGTGGTCACCATTAGACTAGTTTTTAATTCCAAATTTATCCTTAAAAATTACACTACCTACTGAGGTGGGATTTGAATCCATGTTTCCAGAGCATTAGCCTAAATTTCTTGATTATGAGTCCAGTGACAATATGAACTATGCCACTACCTCCCCCCACCCCCCACCCCCAAATTTGTTATGAATTGTTATTTCATCCACTCAGCACACAGTCCAATTATATCATTAGGCTGTTGTCTGCTTCAGCAGTTCCATTGCTTCACTTGTTCTCTGACCTGCTCAAAAGCCTGCTGTCAGGTTGGGGCGGCATTACTGAAGAATATGGCAGAGCAAAGGCTGACTTCAACAAGTTTTCAGATGAAACCTAAATTCACCAGGGTCTTTATTTAGGCAGCATGGGCTTTTCTGAATCCTGGCATCATGCAAAACATGTTTAAATTAACAAGAGGTTGCTGTATTATAAAAGCTCCAAGTTGTTTCACATGACAGAAACATAACCATAGGTCTTTAAAAGCAAGATGGCACCCTGCTATCAAATAAAGACTGTAGGATTGGTCTAGTACCAGGGAGAGAGTCAGAGTTTGTAACCTGCCATGAATATAATGAAACCAAAAGGACTTCAGATTGCTGGCTCCAGGTAACAGTTCAAAGAAATGTTTCCAAGTGTGAGAGCTCTGAAACCTTGAAGGTTTTTATAATCCAGTTGAATTAGCATATCACTGAAACAGCTGAATGCATGCTAGATGAATCAAACATTTACAATTCTAGTTTTATAAGGCATAAGGTTGATACTGTATGCTAAGTATCACTTTTAAGTAGTAGTGCTGTTTGGCAAAAGAAGTGATTTGATCTTAAAGGCGTCTGTTGACAGAGTTGACTTTACCTCTGGTGAATGTGCTTCAGATTTTTAAAAATAAAATCACTCAATATGAAATCATTCAACATGTAGGACAAAAGGGGAAGAAAGAGAGACATTGATTTGCCTTAGCTGAATTAGTCAATTAAAATCAGTATGACACTAACCCTAGACATTGAGAAATTTACAAAAATTACCTTTGTATTCAGGCTGAAGCAGTGGGTTGGAAGCATGTATACACTAATAACCTTTGTCATGTCATTATTTAGTTATTTTTGGTAAATAAATTCATTAAGTAACTTGCTGTTTAAGTTTGACTTTTAGGTTTATTGAACTCCATGTGCCTTAATTTTTAACTAAAGGGGAAACTTAGTCCAAGCCACAATTAATATAACCTATAGCTTCTGATACTTCAAGGTCATCTCATTGAAATATTAACACCAACTCATTTAATCTGTTCCATCAAACATTTCATCTGGTACTTGTCATGACCATAGATAATAATCCCATATCACCTATGGACATATCAAACTTTAATTCCAGTAAAATGTTGTTTAAAAGAGGATATGTACAAGGTGAAAGTTCAGTGGCTACCTGGAGAGAGGGAGAGAGAGAGAGATCCTGCAATATCACATCTGGAAAGGTGTCAAAGAAGCTTCAAAGGATGGATGTAAAAAGGGAGAAAGTGTACTACAAACTGAACTGTAATAGACAACAGACAATAGGTGCAGGAATAGGCCATTCACCCCTTCGAGCCTACACCACCATTCAATATGATCATGGCTGATCATCCTTAATCAGTATCCTGTTCCTGTATCAGTATCTCCATAACCCTTGATTCCACTATCCTCGAGAGCTCTATCCAACTCTTTCTTAAATGAATCCAGAGACTGGGCCTCCACTGCCGTCTGGGGCAGTGCATTCCACACAGCCACCACTCTCTAGGTGAAGAAATTTCTCCTCATCTCTGTCCTAATTGGTCTATCCCGTATTTTTAAGCTGTGTCCTCTGGTTTGTCACTCATCCATCAGCGGAAACGTGTTTCCTGCCTCCAGAGTGTCCAATCCTTCAATAATCTTACATGTCTCAATCAGATCCCCTCTCAGTCTTCGAAACTCAAGGGTATACAAGCTCAGTCGCTCCAGTCTTTCAGCATAAGGTAGTCCTGCCATTCCAGGAATTGACCTCGTGAACCTACGCTGCATTCCCTCAATAGCCAGAATGTCTTTCCTCAAATTTGGAGACCAGAACTGCACACAGTACTCCAGATGTGGTCTCACCAGGGCCCTGTACAGCTGCAGAAGAACCTCTTTGCTTCTATACTCAATCCCTCTTGTTATGAAGGCCAGCATGCTATTAGCCTTCTTCACTACCTGCTGTACCTGCATGCTTACCTTCATTGACTGGTGTACAAGAACACCCAGATCTGTCTGTACTGCCCCTTTACCTAAATTGATTCCATTTAGGTAGTAATCTGCCTTCCTATTCTTTCCACCAAAGTGGATAACCATACATTTATCCACACTAAACTGCATCTGCCATGCATCTGACCACTCACCTAATCTGTCCAGATCGCCCTGTAATCTCCTAACATCCTCCTTACATTTCCCCCTGCCACCCAGCTTAGTATCATCAGCAAATTTGCTAATGTTATTACTAATACTATCTCTTGGGTATTAATTTAGATTATGACCAAGGAGGCAAAAATTCTGAAAAAAGAGACATATTTTACATCTTCCCTTTCAAAAACATGTAAGAATACGGTTTTTAAAAGCCCATTCAAACCTGATTTGCACATGCAAGTGGAAGAATGTGTACTGGTGAGCTGAGGGACACTTGTGTGGCAGTGGGCTCATGATCATTTTTGGTGAAGGGCTTTTGCTCTCTTTCTCTTGAGTACTGCCAAGAATCCTTAAATTGACTGCTTGACCATCAACGTCCACTGTATACTCTTCACAAATGACCCAGAGAGTGACTGTGATATGTTTTACCTTTCCTTTTGGACTCTCACACAGACTGAAAATGACAAATAAATGTTGCACGATTATTTATTCTTGTGTTAAGTAACAAATAAATTCACCCGTTTGTTAACTCAACAACAGCGATTGAATTGTCTCCCTTTGAAACAGAAATTCATTCGGTCTGGGACAAAAAGGTACATACAAAGAAGGAAGTATTTGAAACCTGAGAGAAAAAAATACCTGAGAGAAGAGGTAAATGAAGATTGGAAGTCAGTTCATCCCTCGTCAACAGGAAGCTTGACAATTTGGAGTATCTCATCTGGAAGCATCATAACAACGGGAACCTCACCCAGGGTCTTGCTGTAACATATTGCAAAAACCTTTTGCAAGGATGACAAGAGTGTACCACGTGAGGTTGCAATGGGATCTGGCTCAATTGAAATATTAAAAGGAAATTAATCTGTTATTAGAAAAGGACTGATATCCATTGTTATGTCGAGAAAGCAAAAGAATAGCACCAGATGAATTGTTTGAGAGCCTGTGCACCAACGTAGGCCAGATTATTCTGTGAAGTAACAATTCTATGGTGCTGTGAATTGACGACCAGTAAATGTTCATATGATTAAGGTTTGAAACAGAAAAGCCTCCATAATATCTTTAGCAGGCAACCTTAAAGTACTATTTAATGTTTTCTCCTGAATTTCAGTTACTAAATACATTGTTCAGTGTGAAACTAATCCATAGGGATTAGAAGCTTCAAGGAAGAGTTTCTCTTCTGTTCTGAGTCATTTGTTCTATTTGAAGAGCTGCAAAGCTTTCAGTGTCTCTCAGCTAGGGAAGGTGTGAACTAGATTTAAAGACGTGTCAACTAATGGGAAGACTCCTGGAGCCTCCATGCAACAAAAGGTTAATAACAGTAAAAATACGTGGTAAATTATAACCTTTAGGCTTCCTCCACTTTATTCCAAGCATGCTGTAGTAAATTGTGAAGCAGCATGAACATCCAATTCCCCTGAAATACCTTCATTTCAGCAGCTGTCTAAACACAAGTCAGGTTGTCTTGTCACACTACATCAGATTCTTACCTGTTCTATGGGCATCCTTAGCTTCCATTTATTAACCAATTCTTCTCCCTCTTCTAATGAAGCTCGGTAAAGGCAATCCATGGATTGAAATTCTTCCTTTGTGCAAGTTGTTAAGAACTTCTTTTCCATGTTCTGAATTTTAACATTAAATTGTCCATTGCTGCTTATCCAAGCATAACTTGCTATTTCCTCCACCAGTACATTTCAAGCACATCTCCAATTCTACACTGAAAGTAGCACAATTATGAGAATAGGCTTATTCAATCAAACATCACTTTCATCCGCATTGTATAACACACCCTTAGTTGCACTCTGAGTGGAAAATCTATTTGTCTGCCTTTTAAAACAACTACTAACACCCAAATAATTTAAGTGCATTATGACATTCCAGATATTTGGTTTCTTAACCAATACAAACAATGACAGGAAACCGAAGAACTGAGGAAGAAGTTCTGAAGAAGAGTCACTCAATCTGAAACATGAACTTTGCTTTCTCTGTATAAATGTTGCCAGACCTGCAGGGTATTTTCAACAATTTATGATTTTGTATAAACAAGGACAGGCTCCTACAAACCAAAGATTTAACTTATCCATGAAGTAATCTAGATTACAGGTTCCTTCTTTTAGTGAGGACGCAGTGGGATAACAGGTCAATATTACAAATTGCATGAGCCCTTCTTCAGGAATGCCTGAAACGTCGATTCTCCTGCTCCTTGGATGCTGCCTGACCTGCTGCACTTTTCCAGCAACACATTTTCAGCTCTGATCTCCAGCATCTGCAGTCCTCACTTTCTCCTCCAATATTACAAACTGCTGATCTCTAACTAGCAAACATAAGCATTGACAGACATGAACACTGACAAACACAAAATCCTTCAAGTGGACAGAGAGAATACGTTACTGGGCTTCTCTCCATTCATAATGAACGTGCAGGTTAGAAAGGGTCAAGTGAATATTCTTCATTCATCTGAAAGTGCATATGGTAGTGACATGAAACAGACAAAATCAGGCGGTGAACTGGCTCTCATATTTGAACCCCAGGTTTCATCCTCATGTCTGTACCCCTTGCTAACAGCAACCATTTGTTATGGACCATGCCAGATCCCCTCAAAACATTTCAAGAAAGTAGCCCAGACCCTAACTTTGCTCATTATTTTAAGCAGGTGCAGAGTGGATATCCCAGGAGTGATGCAGCTGGTCAAACCACTTAGTTTTAAACAGAACAGAATTTATTTACAAGATCACTGAATGAAACTCAAACCAAAAAGAACAGAATAAAGAATAACTTAGCCTATCCAAAAACCCAACAGATTATCTCAACTTAATGATGCTGTTCAAATACTTGCAACAATCCGCTAAAAACACCCTTTGTCACCAAAGGTATAACTCTTCAAACCTAGATCTTTCAGAATTGCTGCTTTTATGAACTCGCTGAAAAAAAAACCAAGGACAGTATAACCTTGTTAAAGGAGCAGCATCGTCACACATTGCAGCCCCTCCTACCTCACCATGTGCCAACAAAGTTTGAGTTCTAAGTCAGGACTCAATACCATGGCTGTCTTTAACAAGTGTGAGCTGGTAGTGGATCTTATTATCAGATCTCCTGAAGTATTTTAATAGAAGGGGTTATTTTAATACTTGGTTCCACCAAACAGCTCCAAAGGTGAACTTTCTTCAGCCTCAATCTTTACCAATGATTGCCTCTTCCTCGGGGCTCCTGAGTATCTTTAACTAGGCCGGTCACAACACAGCCTGAGCTCCCTTCTTCTGCAGTGATACTTGGTACAGATGCTACTTTAAGCGCACAACATTAGGTTATAGTCCAGCACGTTTATCTGGAAGCACTAGCTTTCAGAGTGCTGCTCCTTCATCAGGTGGAAAGCTAGTGCTTCCAAATGAACCTGTTGGACTGTAACCTGGTGTTGTGTGATTTCTAACTTTGTCCACCCCAGTCCAACACCTGCTCCTTTACATTAGACTTTAAGCACATCCAAAATGCAGGCTATTTGCATCAAATCTATAACGAGGTAAAATTAAGTACATTTTATTCAACAATAGAACATTTACTTTATAAATAGAATCAAGTGCAAATTAATAAAATATTTAAATGTTCTAATACTCCTTCTAAAATTGCACCTATATATTTAATCAATACCTGAGGCAGAATTTCTGCTTTCAGTTTGGTTTATGTATTGATTAATTTATATGTCTTACTCTGTTTTAATAAAACATGTGTCAAGCTTTAATAGTCTGTTTAAGAACATGCTACACATCTGTCAGCAGGATTTCTTTCTGAACCTTTAAATATTTTCACAGAGGCATCGCACTCCTGCTCTTTAGCACACAGATCAAATCAGATGTGGATTTCTGGGTGGAATTGTAAATTTGTCATCAAAGTAATAGACTGGCAAGGGGGTGAACAATGCATGGTGTAATATTGTAGACAGTCAGGAACAACTTCCCTTTGTATTCCCTAATAAAGTAAATGGGTGTTCAGCTGGATGCTCTGTTAGCTGTTCAGCTATGTGGATTCTGAATACTGAGAATACTTCGATTCTAGCTGCACATCTTTTGGATGGATGCTGTTCTGAAGCTGCTGATTGCTCCACCACGAGGCAAGTTTCTGAAGCAATGGGTGAAATGAAATAGGTCTACCAGTCATGAGCACTAGGGTATGGAGGTGCCTGCACTTGCCCCTTGAACTAACTTCTGTTGTATGGAGACTTTCTACCAGTGCCTCACTACCATGTAAAACCTTCACGATCATTTCGACTTGTCATGATTGCAAAATATCCTTATTGCTCCATCTCCTTTCACTTTAAATGAACATTTTTGTTCTCCAAATGGTTTCCCATAAATGCCTTTTAAACCTGATCCATAAGTCAGTTTACTGTACACATTCACAGGCATCTATGTTGGAAACAATTCGATTTATTATCAGCAGCCCTATCGGTCATAGCCACAAGTCAAAATTTCAAAGTACAGTAACTATTTTTTTATAAAAGGGCTGGAGATGCAAATGTAAGTTAATCGGCTGTTTGGAGAGAGAAACCATGGAATTTTACATCTATAGGTGTGAAAGGAATTTCAAACAACTGTTCTTCAAAGTGAAAGGGGTTTAGGTAGAGACAGGTCAAACAGACTGATCTGCGATCTCTTATAATGACAAAGATAGCAAGTCTCCTCCTTGTAAATTACATCAAACAGTCAGGGCAGGCAGGGACAAAGTAGGACTAATAAATTAAACTGCATTTATTTTGATGCAAGAGGCCTAACAGGGAAGGCAGATGAACTCAGGGCATGGTTAGGAACATAAGACCGGGATATAATAGCAATTACAGAAACATGGCTCAGGGATGGGCAGGACTGGCAGCTTAATGTTCCAGGATACAAATGCTACAAGAAGGATAGAAAGGGAGGCAAGAGAGGAGGGGGAGTGGCATTTTTGATAAGGGATAGCATTACAGCTGTGCTGAGGGAGGATATTTCTGGAAATACATCCAGGGAAGTTATTTGAGTAGAACTGAGAAATAAGAAAGGGATGATAACCGATTGGGATTGTATTATAGACCCCCTAATAGTCAGAGGGAAATTGAGAAACAAACTTGTAAGAAGATCTCAGCTATCTGTAAGAATAATAGGGTGGTTATGGTAGGGGATTTTAACTTTCCAAACATAGACTGGGACTGCCATAGTGTTTAGATGGACAGGAATTTGTTAAGTGTGTACAAGACAATTTTCTGATTCAGTATGCGGAGGTACCTACTAGAGAAGGTGCAAAACTTGACTTACTCTTGGAAAATAAGGCAGTTGACTGAGGTGTCAGTGGGGGAGCACTTTGGGGCCAGCGACCATAATTCTATTAGATTTAAAATAATGATGGAAAAGGATAGACCAGATCTAAAAGTTGAAGTTCTAAATTGGAGAAAGGCCAATTTTGACAGTATTAGGCAAAAACTTTCGAAAGCCAATTGGGGGCAGATGTTCGCAGGCAAAGGGACGGCTGGAAAATGGGAAGCCTTCAGAAATAAGATAACAAGAATCCAGAAAAAGTATATTCCTGTCAGGGTGAAAGGAAAGGCTGGTAGGTATAGGGAATGCTGGATGACTCAAGAAATTGAGGGTTTGTTTAAGAAAAAGAAGGAAGCATATGTAAGGTATAGACAGGATAGATCAAATGAATCCTTAGAAGAGTATAAAGGAAGTAGGTTTATACTTAAGAGGAAAATTAGGAAGGCAAAAAGGGGACATGAGATAGCTTTGGCAAATAAAATTAAGGAGAATCCAAAGAGGTTTTACAAATATATTAAGGACAAAAGGGTAACTAGGGAGAGAATAGGGCCCCTCAAAGATCAGCAAGGCAGCCTTTGTGTGGAGCCTTGGGGGGAGATACCAAATGAGTATTTTGCATCAGTATTTACTGTTGAAAAGGATATGGAAGATACAGACTGTAGGGAAATAGATGGTGACATCTTGCAAAATGTCCAGATTACAGAGGAGGAAGTGCTGGATGTCTTGAAATGCATGATAGTGGATAAATCCCCAGGACCTCATCAGGTGTACCCTAGAATTCCGTGGGAAGCTAGAGAAGTGATTGCTGGGCCTCCTGCTGAGATATTTGTATCATCGATAGTCACAGGTGAGGTGCCGGATGACTGGAGGTTAGCTAACGTGGTACTACTGTTTAAGAAGGTGGTAAGGACAAGCCAGGGAACTATAGACTAGTGAGCCTAATGTCGATGGTGGGCAAGTTTTTGGAGGGAATCCTGAGGGACAGGATGTACGTGTATTTGGAAAGGCAAAGACTGATTCGGGATAGTCAACATGGTTTTGTGTGTGGGAAATCATGTCTCACAAACTTGATTGAGTTTTTGAGAAGTAACAAAGAGGATTGATGAGGGCTGAGCGTTAGATGTGATCTATATGGATTTCAGTAAGGCGTTTGACAAGGTTCCCCTTGGAAGACTGATTAGCAAGGTTAGATTTCACGGAATACAGGGAGAAACTAGCCATTTGGATACAGAATTGGCTCAAAGGTAGAAGACAGAGGGTGGTGGTGGGGAGTTGTTTTCAGATTGGAGGGCTGTGACCAGTGGAGTACACAAGGAGTGGTGCTGGGTTCTCTACTTTTTGTCATTTACATAAATTATTTGGACGCGAGCATAAGAGGTACAGTTAGTAAGTTTGCAGATGACACCAAAATTGGAGGTGTAGTAGACAGTGAAGAGGGTTACCTCAGATTACAATAGGATCTGGACCAGATGGGCCAATGGGCTGAAAAGTGGCAGATGAAGTTTAATTCATGCGGGGTGCTGCATTTTGGGAAAGCAAATCTTAACAGGACTTATACACTTAATGGTAAGGTCCTAGGGAGTGTTGCTGAACAAAGAGACCTTGGAGTGCAGGTTCATAGCTCCTTGAAATTGGAGTCACAAGTAGATAGGATAGTGAAGAAGGCATTTGGTATGCTTTCTTTCATTGGTCAGAGTATTGAGTACAGGAGTTGGAAGGTCATGTTGTGGCTGTACAGGACATTGGTTAGGCCACTGTTGGAATATTGCGTGCAATTCTGGTCTCCTTCCTATTGGAAAGATGTTGTGAAACTTGAAAGGGTTCAGAAAGGATTTACAAGGGTTAGAGGATTTGAGCTATAGGGAGAGGCTGAACAGGCTGGGGCTGTTTTCCCTGGAGTGTCGGAGGCAGAGGGGTGACCTTATAGAGGTTTACAACATTATGAAGGACATGGATAGGATAAATAGGCAACGTCTTTTCTCTGGGGTCAGGGAATCCAGAACTAGAGGGCATAGGTTTAGGGTGAGAGGGAAAAGATATAAAAGAGACCTACGGGTCAACTTTTCCGCGCAGAGGGTGTCACGTGTATGGAATGAGCTGCCAGAGGAAGTGGTGGAGGCTGGTAAAATTGCAACATTTAAGAGGCATTTGGATGGGTATATGAATAGGATGGGTATATGAATATGAATATGGGCCAGGTGCTGGCAGGTGGGACTAGATTGGGTTGGGATATCTGGTTGGCATGGACGGGTTGGACCGAAGGGTCTGTTTCCATGCTGTATATCTCCATGACTCTATGACATCCCAAACTTCAGATACAATGGGCTGAGTCTTAAAGGTGTCAGAGCGACATTGGACTATGACAGGATTTGTTTTGTAATCGGATCAGAAATCTGGGGAGATCCATCTTGACGTCAGGAGCATCTCGCTCCACCTTTAATGCATTTATCTAATAGCAAGAATACATTTTCACTAGGCAGCCGCAACTAGTGACTTAAAGGGATTCTAGCATGTTAAACGCCTTACTAATGCTGCATTTCACCTCATTAATATTCAGTTCCAAAAGCGAGACATTCACAATATTCAACATGGATGTCATTGTGGGTACTGCTTGACTAGGGCTTATTCCTGCTCCTAAATGTCGTGGCCTTATGGTACTGATTGAATTCAACTCACTGCTGGCTATGAGGAGCCTCTAAGGTGCTCAGCATCAAAAAGCAGCTTAGCAGACGATTCACAAGCACCACCTTCACCCTCACCTCATTCATGGACATGAGCATCTGACATTGGCCAAACCCTCATGATCATAATGGCACCTCTCTCTAACCCACTTGCAAGCTGCTTAGGAAACCCAGACCTGTATTGAAGGGCACGCTGACAACCAGTATTGAAAGGCTGCTTAAAGGACACTTTGTGTACCAGCTCATGGATTGGGCTAGTCTTCATCAGTGCTGCTCACTTACTTTCTTAGCACTCGAGCTTTGAGTCCCTACATACTTGCACCATCTCTGAATAATCTGGGACAAAGAGCTAACATGATCAGTGAGATATACTGTCAGGAGGTTGTCTATTCAGGCTGTTCATGAGGGTGGGCCATGGTTGGTTTGTCAGAAAATACACTGAGCTGGGGGGATGGTTGTGGACAAACAGTCCTACAAGAAGGACAGTCAGGAAACTATCTCTGGGATTGTGATTTCAGGCTGGGAGTAAAAGGTGATGACAATTATGAAGGGGAGGTCAACATTATTGATAAGGAGAGAGGGTCGGTGTGGACTTATTGGGCCAAAGGGCCTGTTTCCATACTGTGGGGAATCTAATCTAATCTAAACCACACTGATGCCATATAGTGAAGAATCTCATGTCAATACCAGATCTTGCTTGTGATCATAGTGTGCCAATATCTTAGAGGATGATAGCTGTTTTTGCACTTCCCTGAAAGCTATGACTTGCCTACATGACCATTTCCAAGGCTGGCCCCTTTTTTAGGAGTTGATGCCTGGATGGGGGGGCAGGTTATGTATGAACTTTCCGTAATAGTTCATCAGCCCAAGGAAAGACCTAAGCTGCAGTACTGACAAGGGAGCTGGGGCTTCTTTGATCATCCTCATTTTCTCTTCCAATGTGTGGAACTGAGTCATGTTAACTCTGTAGCGCAAGTGCACTTGGGTGTCTGGAACACAATATTTTCCCTTCTGAGCCATATACCCACCTAGGAGAAAAGTCTAAGGTCTATGTCCAAGTTCTCTAGGTGCCCCTTACTGGTCTTCCCTGTTATTAGCACAACATCTAGATAAATGGTAGACCTTGTAAAATGGTCTCCATCCTCCACTGGAAAATGTCACAGGCTGGTGAGACCCCAGATGGCAGTCTCGTATATTGGCATAAGCCCTAATGGGTATTAATTGTAGCATACTTATGAGAATCCTCATCCTACAGCAATTGCAAATATATATGGCTCATGTCCAGCTTTGTAAAGGACAGCCCTCCTGCCAGCTTTACGTATCAATCCTCAGTGCAAAGGATTGGATATTTATCCACTGTGAAAAGTGGTTTAGTGCTTGTTTAAAATCCTCACAAAGGAGAACCAACGTGTCAGGCTTCACAATCAGTACAACCGGTGCTGCCCCTTCCACATACTGGACTGGTTTGATGATTCCTTCACTTTCCAGCTCCCTGCTTCTGACACTACTTTTGCCCGGAAAGCAAATGGCTATGAGTGGGCCTTGCAAAAGCACAGAATTGCTTCCTGGTCAACATGCAAGGTGACCTTAGCTCCTTTGAAAGTCCCTAGATCCTCCTGAAAATCTTTCAAGTATTTCATTAGGACTTCACTGAAGCAGCCGTTTTCAAGCTGAAATTGTTAAGCCAATGTAGGTGAATCTTCCTCAACCAATTTCACACCATCAAGATTGGAACTGAAGTTGTACTCTTAATCTGTAAAGGTTCCCCATTCTCAGCCTAGCTGAGATCTTATGCAAGTTTAAGGGTTGGAGTCCAGAATGAACTTTGTTAAAGACTTGTCCTGTGACTAATGAGTTGGCCACACTGGTATCAATCTCCAGTAGAAGCAGGTAACCATTTAACCAGACATTTATTTTGATTGATCCTGATTTGGATGTTTCTAAGCAAGTTAACTGTTCCAAACTAGATTTTGGTGAACCTTCCAAGGGGTGTACGGTCCTGGATACTGGCTTATGAGCTCTCTTACTCAATTTAGGTCTAGTGGGACTCTTCTGCTGTCTCTAGTCTGCAGACGAGCAACAGCTACAATGGCTTGCTCACCCCGATCCTGTTTGGCTGAGGCTTGGCTTTGTTTTGAAATTTTGCTGTGGGCTGACCTAAAGTCCCTCTGTTCGGGATACATCTAGAGTGAGGCGATCCAATTGCCTTTACACAAGTGGTGTTCCCCAAGCTCAGTCAGACTGGTGAGTGTGTCCACTTCCATTTCAATACCCTGCAACTCAAATGCTCCACTTGCCACATTTTCCAATGATAAAGCTAGTTGTAGTGCCTGTTTGAAGTCCAGCTGGGCTTTGGTTATTTGGCACTTTTGCATGGTTACATCATTAATCCCACTCTCATCATCTTTGAAATAACTAAACAAAGATCGGTATCCTGAGTCACACTTGGTTTGTATGTAAATAGAACTTGACCCTGATCCAGCTTCCTCAGAGCCAGCTCTCTAAGTGAACAGAACCTCTGACACCCCTGCTTATGTCTGTCAACCAGAGCTCCCTGACTAGACCAGTGTAACAGCTTCAATCAAGGAACTCATACTCTATGAGGTCTTCCTTGATGACCTCATTACAGTCGCTGCAATTATAAACATTTCACAGAACCACACTTTTAAAACCAACTGAAATTAATTTTGTTAAAACATTAAGCAAACATATCGATCACTTATACTGAAAAGATTAAAAATGGCTGTAAGGTTTAGAAGCAAGGCAACATGTCTCAAAGGCACTTAGAATCATAGAGATGTACAGCATGGAAACAGACCCTTTGGTCCAACTTGTCCATGTAAACCAAATATCCCAAATTAATCTAGTCCCATTTGACAGTACTTGGCCCATATTCCTCTAAACCCTTCCTCTTCAAATGCCCATCCAGATGCCTTTTAAATGTTGTAATTGTACCAGCCACCACCACTTCCTCAGGGAGCTCATTCCATACACACACTGCCCTCTGTGTGAAAAAGGTACCTTGTAAATTTTTCCCCTCTCACCTTAAACCTATGCCCTCTAGTCTGGACTCCCCCACCCCAGAGAAAAGACCTTGTCTATTTACCCTATCTATGCGCCTCATGATTTTATAAACCTCTATAAGGTAACACCATAACATCCAACACTCCAGGGAAAACAGCCCCAGCCTATTCAGCCTCTCCCTATAGCTCAAATCCTCCAACTCTGGCAACATCCTTGTAAATCTTTTCAATTTTCTTAACATTCATCTGATAGGCAGGATTCCAGAATTGCACACAATATTCCAAAAGTGGCCGAACCAACGTCCTGCAGAATCACAACATGACCTCTCAATTCCTATACTCAATGCACTGACCAATAAAGGAAAGCATACTAAACTATCTTTTCCACCTGAGACTACACTTGTAAGGAACTGTGAACCTGCACTCCAAGGTTTCTTTGTTCAGCAACACTCCCATAACCTTACCATTAAGTGCTGCCTTGATTTCCCTTTCCAAAATGCAGCAGCTTGCATTTATCTAAATTAAACTTCACCTGCCACTCCTCAGCCCATTGGCCCATCTGATCAAGATCCCCTTGTACTCTGAGGAAATCTTCTTTGTTGCTGTCCACTACACCTCCAATTTTGGTGTCATCTACAAACTTACTAACTATACTCCTAAGTTCACATCCAAATCATTTATATAAATGATGAAAAGCAGTGAACCCAGCACTGATCCTTGTGGTCACAGGCCTCCAGTCTGAAAAACAGCCGTCCACCAACACCCTCTGTCTTCTACAGCCAGTTCTGTATCCAGATGGTTAGATTTCCTTGATTCCATGTGTTCTAACCATGAGGAGCCTTGTCTAATGCCTCACTAAAGTCCATATAGATCATGTCCACCACTCTGCCCTCATCAATCCTCCTCATTACTTCTTCAAAGAACTCAATCAAGTTAATGAAACACAATTTCCCACGCACAAAGTCATGTTGACTATCCCTAATCAGTCCTTGCCTTTCCAAATACATGTAAATCCTATCCCTCAGGATTCCCTCTAATAACTTGCCCAATGTCAGGGTTACCAGTCTAAAGTTCCCTGGCTTTTCCTTACCACCTGTCTTAAATAGTGGCACCAGGTTAGTGGCTCTTCCGTAATGGTATTCATTATTGAAGAAAGGGTCATTAAAGTGAGGCATTTCCCAGTCATTGCATAGTAATGTTAGCAACAGCAAAATGGTGTTGCAAGACTCACACCTGTACAATGAGGAAACACTCTGCAAGTAGAAACTAGATCATCAAACCACAATTTGCATACAATATAACCACATATTCCAGTTTAGCAAGACAAGATGGTAAGTTATATAGAAATGAGTAATAAATCGTAGCGCTGAAACTTGAAACAGTTTGGAAAAGATTTACAAGTATGTTGCCAGTGTTGGAAGATTTGAGCTCTTGAGAGAGGCTGAATAGGCTGGAGCTGTTTTCCCTGGAGCGCTGGAGGCTGAGGGATGACCTTATAGAGGTTTATAAAATCATAAGGGGCATGGATCTGGTAAATAGACAAGGTTTTTCCCTGGCGTAGGGGAGTCCAGAACTAGATGGCATAGGTTAAAAATGAGAGGAAATATTTGAAAGGGAGCTAAGAGGCAACATTTTCACACTGAGGGCAGTGCATGTATGGAATGAGCTGCCTGAGGAAGTGGTGGATGCTAGTATAATTACAACATTTAAAGGCATCTGGATGGGTATATGAAAAGGAAGGGTTTAGAGGGATATGAACCAAGTGCTGGCAAGTGGGACTAGACTAGGTTAGGATATTTGGTTGGCATGGACGAGATGGACCAAAGGGTCTGTTTCCATGCTGTATATCTCTATGTCTCTGACTTTACAATGGTACAAATCAGATATTGAAAATTCATTCAGGAAAGTAATTCCTTCAATGTAAGCAAGTGACAATTTTTAAAAACACTAAAGGTGACAATTTCATACTTTTCACTTCTGTGAAAATAAACCACATACCTTAAATATTTGATATACAAATTATGTCAAAAGTGTGCCTCCTTTTATTAGATAAACAGTACGAGATCTGAGGGAATTATTGGCATTATCAGAGGTCAATCCTTTAAAGAAAATTGCACTTGCATTTGAAAGGGAAAAGAACATGCAAAAAGGTTTGGAACAAGTAGAAAATAAGTGTGTGTGTGTAAGGTCAGTGAGAATGTGACAATGTCTAAATTAGGTGTGTGTGTGTAAGGTCAGTGAACTGCTGGCACAGGAATATGAAATAGTGGTATGAAATAGTGGTGATAACAGAAACTTGGGCCAAATTTCAAAGCAGGTTTGAATAACACAGACCTAGGTGAGTTCCAAGTCCCAGTCCCACACCTCCACAACATCATTTTCAGGACACCATTTTGAATTTCAAATCAAGTTGCTCACCATCACTTTTTGGTTATGGAAGGAGATTACAGTGCAGAGTTCAGTGGACTGCTAATTGGCAGAGGTATCCTTCCACCAATTCCCCAAACCAGGCAGGAGATGAGCTTAGTGCCCAATTAGTGGTACTGAGCAGGAGGTGGCCTCCTGGCACCAATGACAAGGGCAGCTGGTAGCTGTGTTAGCATATTCTGTATTTTCATCTGCATTAAATTGGAAACAATAATCACTTTACTACACCTGATACTGTCGTTATATTACATTTAATAACGACAATATATGATTAGTAGCTGAAGCAGTAATTTGCAACTATCGACAATATATAATAACATATTTTTTGTAAGTATCCATTTGATAATGGTGGGGTTTGAGGATATAGTAAAGCAAGAGAAAATTCATACTTGAAGTAACGCAATGATCAAAACAAAAAAATTGCACTGATAAAATAAGTCACGTGTACTGGTTACTGCTGCTGAATGAGGCGTTGTGACCAGCCCATATTCACAAAATAAGTTTTATGCTGACCAAAAGGAATGACTAATACCACATGACTATTAAATTTACAAGCCAATGCTTACTCTGACAAATGTTATGCAAATTTTCCTAAAACCAGTTTTTAGGTGGCTGTTCATTGCAACATACCTGACCGATCATCAGAAAGGAGTGGGATCGTCAAAGCAGGAAGATTGGCAGAACCTTCTTTCTAAAATTCAGAATATTGGAATTTTTATACACTTGGGGCTCGCATTGTCAATTCTCTCCAGTGACTTCCTGTAAAATAAAGAATGCAATACCAGAATGAACAAATTACCTTAACCAGCAAGATTGTCTGAGATCATTATGCCAGAAACAAGACTTTAATTCACAACCTATGATTAAATTAGATGATCAAATGTAGAAAAAAAAGACTTATTAAATGCTTCCACCTCGTACTTGTTGTAAACTTGTGTTAAAAGTTGTGAATACTAGTTAGTAACAACTGCCCACAGTCTTGACAGTGAATTCTCCAAGATGATTGCCACACAGATTGGCTTATGCCCCACAATAACACTTCACAAGGATTTGCCTTTGGGATCCACTTTGAGAGTTGACGTAATTACAAAAATCTCTCTGCATATAATAAGCAGATACCAGCAGTCACTCTCATTTGAAACGCCAGCAAAAAGAACCCATAAACATGAGTAATTAAACTTACAAACTTACTAAACATGTATCCCAAAAGGTAGCTGTACTCCAGAATGAAACACTAAGTTAAATTGTCAGGTTCAAACACCAAAACTGTCATGTCAAATCCAACTTGAAAAAGAGGTCCCCTTTTAAGAATGGGAGGAGGAGGCAGTAGCCTTTTTAATTTTAATGTGTTTAAATCATACATTTCTTTCTTATTCAATCATGGAATGTGTGTGTTGCTGACTAGGTCATTATCTATTGTCTATCCCTAATTACCCAGAGGGCAGTTAAGATTCAATCACCTTGATGTAGGTCTGGAGTCACATGTAGACTAAACCAGATAAGGACAGCAAATTTCCTTTCCTGAAAGATATTAGTGAACCAGATCTTTTTTTCCTGATAATCAACAATAGTTTCATGGTCATCTTGAGACTCTTATTTCCAGGTTTCCTTTTTATTGAATTCTAATCTTACTGGAACATTCCTGAGTCCCCAGCATCAGGTTCCTGGGACTGTGGATTAATTCGGAAATAGGTGAAGAAATGCAACAGGTCTGGCAGCATCTGCAAAGAGAAAACAGAGTCAATGTTTCAGGTCCAGTAATCCTTCTTCAGATCATAGATTGGAAAAAGTTTGTATATATCTGAAAAGTGTGGTATTGGAAGGGAATGGGAATGGTGGGGTGAGGAGTGGTGTGTGAGGAGTTGGACTAAATAATAGATGGAAATGAAGCCCTGGGAGACAACAGTTGGTCAAACAACAGAATGGACAATGGTGAGCCAGGTCAATAATGGGGACCATAAGTAGGTGAAAATGGGTTGGCTGTGATGGAAGCAGCCCTATCATGACAGAGCCAGGGGTGTGAGGATAGGGAAGGACATGGAAGAAGGTGCTCAGAATCTAAAATTGCTAACTTTATTACTGAAGGCTGTAGGGTCCCCAAGTGGAGAATGTGGTGCTTTTTTTCCCAGCTAACACTGGAGCACTGCAGCATTTTCCTCACTGACACATATACTTTTCCTCTCCGTTGTCAGTCTGGTCCACTCCTCCTCGACTCCCAATATCTCCCCACACTCGCTCCCACCCGCCCCCCGCGCCCCCACCAGCAACTTCCCTGCAATTGCCTGCTGCTTACATCCTCCCTCCTCATTATCCGAGGCCCCAAACACACCTTCTGGGTGAAGCAGTGACTTACCGGCACCTCACTCAATCTCGTCTATTACATTCGCTGCACGCAATATAATCACCTCTACATTGGGATACAAAATGCAAAGTAGGTGACTGCTTTGTGGAATACTACATTCTGTTAGCAAAAGTGACCCTGAGCTTCCAGTTGCTGCCATTTTAACCATCGTGTTCCCTGGCCAACATCTCTGTCTCAGGCTCGCTACAGTGCTCCAGCAAAGCTCAATGCAAGCTGGAAGAACAGCACCTCGTTTTCTGCTTGGAAACTCTGCTGCTTTCTTGACTCAATATTGAGCTTTCAATAAATTTAAACCCTGACCACCTTCTTCCATTTCCTTACCCCACCCCCACATGCCTGGCTGTGTCATTATTTGGGATGCTTTCAGAACAGCCAACCCTTTTCACCCACTAATGGTCCTCATTAAAAGCTTTACTTTCTCCCCAGCTCACCATTACCCATTCCTCTATCTGCCCAATGCCGTTGACTCTCCCTCTCTCTCTCTCTCTCTCTCTCTCTCTCTCTCCCTCTCTCTCTCTCCCCCCCTCTCTCTCTCTCTCTCTCTCTCTCTCTCCCTCTCTCTCTCTCTCCCTCTCTCTCTCTCTCTCCCCCTCTCTCCCTCTCTCTCTGGGCTCTGTCTCCTTATCATTACACCTTCACCTCAGCCCCCATCCAACTCCCAGCACCCACTCTTCAGCATAGACCATCCTTTCCTGCGACCATCTCGTTTTAAAGAAGGGTCACTGAAGCTGAAACATTAATTTCTCTCCACAAACGCTGTTTCACCTTTGAGTTTCTTCAGGATTTTCTGATTTTGATTCAGATTTTCAGAATTAATTGTCACAGAATAACACCACAAAGCCAAATCAACACGTCTGCTAATATGTGTGACATTTATATAATACGCTATGTATACTGTATGTGCCAAATAAGGGCATTGGTTGAATCTCACCTTATTTTAGCGATATTGCAATTAAGTTGTGAGTTGTGTTGAGTTTTATGATGGGTATTTTGCCACAAGTTTTCTCACTGTATCTTATCAAACGCAACTCATCAACTACCCACCCTGCCGCTATGACCTCTCATGTCCAAGTCCAGCCCCATCATACTATGCACCTCTCCGACAACAACTACTGGGAAATGCCAGAATTCACCAGCTTCCTTAGCACCAGCGCCAGTCTTGTCCAAGGTTGCTACTCAGATTAAAACAGTCTCAGCCACCTGGAGGAATCCATGCCTGATGGAACACGCTGTGTTAGATGAAGAATGTCAATGTTCTTTTCTAATCTGCCAGTGTAAGTGCTACCATTCTCTCTCTGATATTTCACACTCACTCTATCTCTGCCACAATATTTACCAGCCACCATGGTTCATGCTCTACCACACTCACTATTGTCTGCAACATCATCCCTCACTTGCTGTCACCCACTACAACCCCGGCACCATTGATCCTGAATTGCACTTTGTGCTGCCAACTCACTTGCTCACGACACTTTCCCACCTGTACCAAAATTACCAGCTATGCCACACACTTTCATCTTATACAATGTCTGCCCCTCTCTCAGCCCAGGAGGAAAGGACCCACCACTAGGGCAGAAAGAGACAATGTGGGCAGTGGGTTGCCCATCCTTTGGCTCCTCGTCCCTTATACAGAGTGTGTCGAGACTCTGACCACCCCGTGTGGCCTACTGGCAGTGTCCAAGCCCCTGGACTGGTATCGAAAGCTTCCCTTGACCTCCTGTGCCAGGACCCCCAGAGTGAAGACTATCCCTCTTGACTTGACTGAGGATGATGACAAATATGACAAACTTCTAGCTTTGTAGTGCCTTTTGCAGTGCAAGTTCCTGTATCTGTGATAAACGAAATGACAAGACTGAAATGATATGAAAATTATAGCTCTGGCTGAGGGAGCAAAGTGCACAAAGGCAAGGCAAGGCAATACAAGACAGGGATGCTGCGAACACCCAAATCAGCTCAGAGCCAGTGTGCACCATCAAAGAAACCAAAAGCCCAAAGCTACAGCCATGAGTTGGGGAACATGTCCCTGAGAGCACAGTGTCCTTGCTGCAGCATTACAATTATAGTTGGCAGTACAGACCAAGGTGTAGCATTCAAATGAAGCAGCATCCTATAGATGGATTGGGGATGCACCTTGAAGGTTCATAGATGCTGCCACATGTTGGATACCAATGTCCATATGGCGAATGCCTATGGAGTGTACCCTGAGATGTTGGTGCTCAGTGGCCAACACGGAGATTCTTCATGGAAAGTGATGAACTGACATTATAAGGCACCCACCCTGGTTTCCAATTGTGAGGATTTCTCAATGCTTAACTTTTTGGCACATTTTGGGAAGTAGAATAGTATTCTGAATATTCTGAATATTAATAAGCCAAGTTGGACTGTTTAACAAGCAATGGACCCCCTTCATTGACAACACACTGCTGGCGAGTGAGAAACTCACCGCACTACTGTCAAAAACAGAAAAGGTGACATGAGATGATCCCAATGTCAAGACAGGTTTTGCTGGACTTCTCACATAACCCTGTAACACATCTCACCATAGCCCATTAAACTCCATCCACAATTCCATCCCTGATAACCCAAGTGCATTATTTAAAATGTAACAATTAATAATGTCTTATGACAGTGAATAAAAATAACGATTGTCACTTTTACAAACAGTAGGACTTGCCCACATAAGCAAAGCTTTTAAAGTGGGATGGTTCTCAATGTGATCTCTACCTCCATGCTTCTGACTTGCAGTGAGTCTGTAGCATGGACACAATTTTGAGAAAAAGATTTGAATTTTAGCTTGAGATATCCCATTTGATTTTTTTATATTAAAGACTAAGCACAGAAGACCTGATTTTTGTCACCGCTTTAATCTCGTTTGAATAGCCAGTCTATTTTGAGTCTTCTTTGCCCAGGGTTCCTGAAACCTGGATTACATAATTTGGAAAGTAACTGTAAATAATGTTCGTGTGCCCTCCTCTCTGGAGCTAAAATATTTTATTTTCAGAATGATACTTTGTGATAGCATTTCAGTGCTTGACAGAACTTGTATCACAGTTGCAATTTCCAACCTTGAGGTAATGTTCAGCACTATTGATTTTCTAAGTCTGATTCACATTCTTCATTGGTATAAATAGATAATGTATAAATTTAAACTTTTACTTATTCATTGATATGCTGTAGAATACCTTGAGCTAAGCATCCAGAAATTCCATAGTGATGACGATTGCAAGTGAAATCCATCCCTACAAATCCATCTGATCGTAAAAACAAATGAACGTATTAGCCCTTGAGAGGGGATCTGTAGCATCACCAAAATCCTCAGTAACACTAAGAGAAACACCCGGAACCTTTTTTGTTTAACAAATACAGCACTATATGATCAATAGTGTGAACTGACAAATATCTTCATGCCTTGGATTAAGCATAACCATCTCCTGATTTCATTATTCACAACTTATCTGATCAGCCTTACCTGTGGGGATATTCATCATAGTACACTGCTGGCTACAAACTACCTTCTATTTATAGAGGTTCCCAGTGGTATCTCTTGAGTTAACATCTGTGAAAAACTTGCTATCAATTATACATGAACAGAGCCGTTTCTTTAGAAGTGTACTTGAATAGGGGATCATGTGATCAAGCAGCAGGAAAGTTGACCTCCTGGTAACAGCTTAATTTTTCTTGCTAATTCCATTGGTTTTGACACCAAAATCTGATGTCTCCAGTAAAGGCTACATCTGGAAATGGTTGCTGTTCCTTACTCTCTATCAAAGGTATGTGGACACAGAGAATTTATAAAACATTAATAAAGCACCTTTTACAACCTCAGAAGCTCCCAAATGAATTTTTTGAAGTGTCACCACTATTGTAACAGAGGAAATCCTGAATGACTGAATGTACAATAAATTTTGCCAAATGGTCAAGGAGAAAGCTTTGTAGTCGTCCATCTAGATATGTTAGTGACTCTCCTGGATTCGAATTTATGAGATTCAGATAAGCTCACCAAGGAAGCGGATCTTGAGAATAGACATAAGGAATGACCCAACCATCAACAGTACAAAAATACCCAAACGAAAGAAAAGATATGAAGGCTTTCAATTTCACACAAGATGCAGAAAAATACATAGGATCTTTTAACTTTCACAATTAGTCAGATAGCTGAAAATCAGCACCAAAACTTACTTAGGATTAAAAAAAACCATCAGAGCGACAAAAAGAAAAGACTAACTTTGTGAAATATTTAGAAGAGGTGACCTTACAAAGGTTTATAAAATAATGAAAGGCATGGATGGGGCAAATTGTCAAGGGGTTTTCTCTAAGGTAGGGGAGCCTAAAACTAGAGGGCATAGTTTAAGGTGAGAGGGAAAATATTTAAAAAGGATCTAAAGGGCAATTTTTTCATGCAGTAGGTGGTCCCTGTATGAAGTGAGCTGCCAGAGGAGACGGTGGAGGCTAACACAATTATAACATTTAAAAGGCATCTGGATGGGTACATGAAAAGGAAGGGTTTAGAGGGCCAAATACTGGCAAATAGGGCTGCATTAATTTAGGATACCTGGTCAGCATGGATGAGTTGAACTGAAGGGTCTGAATGCTCGTAGCATTCATAACAAAGCCGATGAACTAATGGCACAGATAATAGTGAATGATTATGATGTAGTAGGCATCACAGAGACTTGGTTACAGGGGGGTCAGGACTGGCAGTTAAACCTCCATGGATTTTCAACTTATCGAAAAGACAGAGAGGTGGGCAGAGTGGGTGGGGTTGCCTTGTTAGTTAAGAACAAAATTAAATCTATGGTATTGAATGACATAGCGTCGGATGATGTGGAGTCTGTGTGGGTGGAATTGAGGAACCACAAAGGCAAAAAAACCATAATTGGAGTTGTGTACAGACCTCCTAACAGTGGTCAGGACCAGGGACGCAACATGTACCGGGAAATAGAGAAGGCATGTCAGAAAGGCAAGGTTACATTAATCATGGGAGACTTCAATATGCAGGTGGACTGGGTAAATAATGATGCTAGTGGATCTAAAGAAAGGGAATTCATGGAATGCTTACAGGATGGCTTTTTGGAACAGCTTGTCATGGAGCCCACAAGAGAACAGGCTATTCTGGACCTAGTGCTTTGCAAAGAACCAGACTCTATAAAAGATCTTAAAGTAAGGGAACCCTTAGGAAGTAGCGACCATAATATGGTAGAGTTCAGTCTGGGGTTTGAAAGGGAGAAGGCAAAATCTGATGTAATGGTGTTACAGTTGAATAAAGGTAATTATGAGGGCATGAGAGAGGAACTGACTAAAATAGACTGGAAGCAGAGGCTAACCGGGAAGTCAGTAGAGCAAAAATGGCAGGAGTTTGTAGGTATAATTGAGGACACTGTACAGAGGTTCATTCCCAAGAAAAGAAAGATTAACCAGGGAGGGATTAGACAACCTTGGCTGACAAAGGAAGTCAGGAAATGTATTAAAGAAAAAGAGTGATCCTATAAAGTGGCTAAGAACAGTGGGAAATCAGAAGATTGGGAAGGATACAAAAGCAAACAGAGGATAACAAAGAGTGTAATAAGAAATGAGAGGATCAAATATGAAGGTAGGCTAGCCAGTAATATTAGAAATAATAGTAAAAGTTTCTTTCAGTACATAAGAAACAAATGACAGGCAAAAGTAGACATTGGGCCACTTCAAACTGATGCAGGAAGCCTAGTGATGGGAGATAAGGAAATAGCAGGAGAACTTAACAAGTACTTTGCGTCAGTTTTCACAGTGGAAGACATGAGTAATATCCCAAAAATTAAAGGGTGTCACGGGGCTGAGTTGAGTATGGTTGCCATTACGAAAGAGATAGTGCTAGAAAAGTTAAAAAGTCTTAAAATTGATAAATCTCCTGGCCCCGATGGGATACACCCTAGAGTTCTGAGAGAGGTGGCTGAGGAAATAGCAGAGGCATTGGTTGAGATCTTTCAAGAGTCACTGGAGTCAGGAAAGGTCCCGGATGATTGGAAGATGGCTGTAGTAACCCCCTTGTTCAAGAAAGGATCAAGGCAAAAGATGGAAAATTATAGGCCAATCAGCTTAACCTCGGTTGTTGGTAAAATTCTAGAATCCATCATTAAGGATGAGGTTTCTAAATTCTTGGAAGAGCAGAGTCTGATTAGAACAAGTCAACATGGATTTAGTAAAGGGAGGTAATGCCTGACAAACCTGTTGGAATTTTTTGAAGAGGTAACAAGTAGGTTAGACCAGGGAAACCCAGTGGATGTGGTCTATCTAGACTTTCAAAGGGCCTTTGATAAGGTGCCACACGGGAGGCTGCTGAGCAAGGTGAGGGCCCATGGTGTTCGAGGTGAGCTGCTGGGATGGATTGAGGATTGGCTGTCTAACAGAAGGCAGAGAGTTGGGATAAAAGGTTCTTTTTCAGAATGGCAGCCGGTGACGAGCGGTGTCCCGCAGGGTTCGGTGCTGGGGCCACAGCTGTTCGCCTTATATATTAATGATTTGGATGAGGGAACCAGGGGCATTCTAGCGAAGTTTGCCGATGATACGAAGTTAGGTGGACAGGCAGGTAGTACTGAGGAAGTGGGGAGGCTACAGAAGGATCTAGACAGGTTGGGAGAGTGGTCCAGGAAATGGCTGATGGAATTTAACGTGAGCAAGTGCGAGGTCTTGCACTTTGGCAAAAAGAAGAAAAGCATGGACTACTTTCTAAATGGTGAGAAAATTAATAAAGCCAAAGCACAAAGGGATCTGGGAGTGCTAGTCGAGGATTCTCTAAAGGTAAACATGCAGGTTGAGTCTGTGATTAAGAAAGCGAATGCAATGTTGTCTCTTATCTCAAGAGGGTTGGAATATAAAAGCAGAGATGTACTACTAAGACTTTATAAAGCTCTGGTTAGGCCCCATTTGGAGTACTGTGTCCAGTTTTGGTCCCCACACCTCAGGAAGGACATACTGGCACTGGAACGTGTCCAGCGGAGATTCACACGGATGATCCCTGGAATGACAGGTCTAGCATATGAGGAACGGCTGAGGATACTGGGATTGTATTCGTTGGAGTTTAGAAGATTAAGGGGAGACTTAATAGAGACGTACAAAATAATACATGGCTTGGAAAAGGTGGATGCTAGGAAATTGTTTGTTAGGCGAGGAGACTAGGACCCGTGGACACAGCCTTAGAATTAGAGGGGGTCATTTCAGAACAGAAATACGGAGACATTTCTTCAGCCAGAGAGTGGTGGGCCTGTGGAATTCATTGCCACGGAGTGCAGTGGAAGCCAGGACGCTAAATGTCTTCAAGGCCGAGATTGATAGGTTCTTGTTGTCTCGAGGAATTAAGGGCTACGGGGAGAACGCTGGTAAGTGGAGCTGAAATACGCATCAGCCATGATTGAATGGCGGAGTGGACTCGATGGGCCGAATGGCCTTACTTCCTATGTCTTATGGTCTTATGGTCTTATGGTCTGTTTCCATTCAGTACATCTCTATGACTCTATGATTCCATGACTGTGCTTACAAGGGGCTTTCGCTTCACCTATTTTTCCATGAACTTGGTGGATTTCAACAGTCATCCTGTGATCTGGAAGGCAAGTTGTGCAATATTTTCGGTTCACAAGTTGTGTTGGTGAATCGGAGACAAAAAGAGAATGGGATAAGCACAGGACAGAAAGCTGCGAAAGGAAAGATATTCCTGCTGTTGTGCTTTTTTAATATCATAAATGAAAGGAAATATATCTCAAGTTGGCACTAAGCCAGCAGGTGTATAGAGTTATAAACAGATTGGTCATTTTGGAAATAAATAATTGTGCTTAGGTGGAACACTACCAAATACATTTCAAAATTCAATATGCTATACACTGGTCAGAAGAAATTGGAAATTGCTATGGTAAGAAATGAACAAAGGAATTTAGAGGCATAGGGAGATGCAGTTGAAAGCTGAATTATAGGAGCAGAAGTAATTTGAAAGGTTAATTTAGTGCTGGCTTCATCTCAAAAGGCATGCAAGACAAAAAGAGGAAGTATTATTTTCTCATACTGATCAACTGTCACACCTCAATATTACAACAAACAGTACAGTGCAGAAACAGGCCCTTCAGCCCACCAAACCTGTGCCAACATATGATATTTTCTAAATTAAAAGTTTTTTTGTCTCTACAGAGTCTATATCACTCTATTCCGTCCCTATTTATGTATCACCCAAAATGCATCCTAAACATTAAATATATCCACCACCTCCCACCTCCCCTGGCACCGCATTCTAAGCACTTACCTCCCTCTGGGTAAAAACTTGCCTCTCATGTCTCTTTTAAACTGTCTCCTGTTTATCTTAAATCTATATCACCTAGTAATTGACATTTCTACCCTGGGAAAAAAGACTCTGACTATCCATGCCTCCCTTAATTTTTTCAACTTTTATCAGCCTCTGACATTCAAGTGAAAACAAACAAAGTTTGTCCAATCTCTCCTCATAGCTAACACCAGTAAAACTTTTCTGTATCCTCTTCAAAACCCCTCTATCTTTATTGTACTGTGGCGATATTCCAAGATAGCCAACTGAAGTTTTATACAGCTGCAACATAACTTGCCAATTTTTATACTCTGTTTTCTGACTGATGAAGGTAAGCGTGCCATCCGCCTCATAGACCACCTTCTCCACTTTTTTCAAAGAATCCTTACAGTGTGAAAACAGGCCATTTGGCCCAACAAGTCCACACCGACTCTTTGTAGAGTTTCCCACCCAGACCCATTCCTCTCCCCTATTACTATACATTTACCCTGACTAATGCACCTAACCTACATATCCCTGAACACTATGGGCAATTTACCCAACTTGCCCATCTTTGGACTGTGGGAGGAAACCGGAGAATCCAGAGGAAACCTATGCAGATACAGGGAGCATGTTCAAAATTCACACAGACAGTCACCCGAGGTTGGAATTGAACCTGGGTCCCTGGTACTTGTGTCACCACTTTCAAGAAACTGTGAATCTGTTCACCCAGATCTTTCTGTATGTTGATGCTTCTAAACGTTCTGCCACTTACTGAGTATAGCCTACTAATCAGACCACCTACATTCTCCTCCAATATCATTTTTATCCATATACCAAACATCAGGGTCCCAGCACTGATTCCTGTGAAACACCACAGGTCACAGATGTCCAGTCAGAAAAACACCCTTCCACCACCACCCTCCATCTTGTATTACCAAACCAGTTCTGTATGCATCTTACCAGCTCACCATGGATCCCATATTACTTCACTTTTTGTATGAGGCTGCTATAAGGACATAGTCAAAGGCCTTGCTATGGCTCATATAGACAACATCCACCCCCTTCTCTCATGAATCATCTTTGTCACATCTTCAAAAAACTTTGCCCAGTTTTGAACAGATCATTTAAAAGGGATGGGATGCTAAATTTATAATCATGGCATAGTAACATCACAGAGGCCATTTTAATCTGTGTTGTTAATTGGTACTGGGTCTTTGCAAGAGCTTCACAACTAGACCCACTTCTCTGAGATTTTATCTTTTGTCCTGAATGCATTGCTCTATTTTGATGATTACCCAATTTTTGATTATAAAACCACAATTGAACCTGC
Organism: Chiloscyllium punctatum; assembly: GCF_047496795.1. Taxonomy (NCBI): domain Eukaryota; kingdom Metazoa; phylum Chordata; class Chondrichthyes; order Orectolobiformes; family Hemiscylliidae; genus Chiloscyllium; species Chiloscyllium punctatum. Next base: position 32,198,507 of record NC_092765.1, read on the forward strand.
CTCCGCCACACTCTCAGAAAATGTAATTCAGATCTGAATAACTGACTGTGTGAAAATAATATTCCTCAAGTTATCATGGGATATTGTGCCTAACACCTTAAGTTGGTGTCCTTTTGTTCTTGACCTTTTAGCCAATGGGAATAAGTTCTCCCATTCTATCACTTAACTGCTCCCTGGTACTATCACTGCAAGCATTCTTGTAAATCTTTTCCTTACCTTCTGTAAAGCCTCACATTCTTCCATAAGTGTGGTTCCTGGGAATGGACACAATACTCCAATTGAGAGTGAGCTAAAAATTCCATGCTTATGTACATTGTCTTTCTCTATTCATAAATCCTAGAGTAGCATACGCACCACTATCTGTCTTCTCATCCTACTCTGCCTCTTTCAACAAATTGTGACATGTACCCTCAAAGTCCTCACTTTACAATTGTTTATTTTATTATGCATTGTCTTTCTTTGTTCTTTCTACCATTATATGTAATTTCAGCTATCTCCACAATAAGGCTTATCTGCCCCATGATTTCACCAGCTTGTCCACATTCTCTTGAAGTCTATTACTCTCCTCCTCACAGATCATACCGCTTCCTATGATTCAAAGAATTTGGAAGTGTGCCCTGAACACACAAGTCTGTGTCATTATATAAATTCTGCTACCAACTTCAGGGAAACTTCCACTGTCCTCCTGTCCAATTTAGCACTTCTTTTTGTTTTTGTTATGCATTTGACTTTGTATCCATGCTGCCATTGTTTCTGTTATTCCATGAACTTTTAACTTTGTTGACAAACCCAAAATACAGCTCTCCTTTGATTGGCTTTGGATGTCTATGAATACCACATTAGCCACATTACCCTCAGCAACCTTCTCCACCCCTTCAAAAAATCTCAATTGCGTTTGTTAACTGTAATTTACATTTAAAATTCTGTGTTTTTTTTTATTGAATCCACACTTGTCCAAGCAAACCATAAATTTGGTCTTGGATTACTATTTTGAAGCACTTTTGCACCACTGAGATTCGCCTTAAAGTTACTTGTAAACAAGGATATAACAATTCTTCAGTTCTCTGGCACTACCTTTGTACCTCAGCAGGAAGATTACTGTCCATGTCTCCATAAATCCTACCAATACCTCCCTCAATGTCCTTTGATATATCTAACTGTATGCTGGTGATTTATCAACTTTCAAAACTAGGGTGAATGCACCCAGTCTTTTTCCCAGGGTTGGGGACTTGAGGACTAGATGACATCGGTTTAAGAGGGGAAAGAATAAAAAGGGAACCTGAGGGGCAACATTTTTACACAGAAGATGGTACACATCGTGGAATAAGCTGCCAGCTGAAGTGATTGAGGCAGATACATTAACAAAGTTATTTGGACAAATACATGGATAGGAAAGGATTAGAAGGATAAGGGCCAAGTGCAGGGAAATGGAGTTAGCGTGGATGAACATTTTGGTCGGCATGGACCAGATTGGACCAAAGGGCCTGTCTCTCTGCTGTAGGACCATACAACTCCATGACAAGGCATTGAATAATCTTACTTAATGCTAATGAACAAGAAGCCTCAGGAAAATTCCAGAGAGAAGAACCAGTTAAATAAAAAAGGTAATATTTGGAAATGAACCGAACTGTCATAGTAGACCTACATCTTGAAGTATACAAGACCAATATGCATCATTCACAAGCTGTATCTGAGAGAGTCTTGCGATGATGCTGCTCCTTTAATAAGATTATGTTGTCTTTAGGTTTCTTTTACAGACTGGTTGTAAACGCAGAGGTTCCAATGTGTCTAGTTTAGATGGGTTTCATGGCCAATTCCATTATAGCTGTCAGTTACTGCCTCAGGCAAAAAGGCTTTCAAGTTAAAAAAACACTTGTACAATGAAAAGGGAGTGGTCGGTTCTCTCAACTCAGCTTTCATGTGGTTTGATTTGATTTTAGCAAGCAGTCAGTTTGTGTTTTGGTTGCTGGTTAAAGAAACAGCTACATGGAAGGAGGTGTTCCAACTTGAATCTCTCTACCAACTCTTTCTCTCCTGTTAGACCCTGTATTTAATTTTAACTTTTTTCCAAGGGGTGTTTATGGGAATTGTTGCAGGAATTTGGAACAGTATTGTTAGGCGAGTATAATCTGTTGGGTTTTCAGATAGGTTAAGGTATTCTGTATAGTGTTTTCTTTTGTTTGTGTTTCATTCAATGATCTTTCAAATGAATTCTGTTTTGTTTAAAACTAAGTGGTTTGGCCCAGCTGCATCACTCCTGGAATTTCTACTTTACACCTGCTTAAAACAATTGGCAAGTTCAGGCTACTTTCTTGGAATGTTTTGAGGGGGTCTGGCCTGGTCCATAACAGTCTGCGTAAACACCCACAGTCCGACGATATACTCCAAACTATTTTCTTAATGTGCAAGTAGCAGTGTTGGCTTAAAGCACAAGATAAGGCAAACAAAATACAACATATGCCTTGCAGTGAAAATTCCTGCTGTGTACTACTTAAATGTAAAGTCACATCCATTGGATCCTGTGTATGGTGCAACTATCATATTGCCAAAATATTTCTGCCATCTTTCAGGAAGGGAGTATGTGATGGTTTAAAAGCAATAGCAAAATCATATTTACCTGAACAATTAGCCTTCCTCCTGGAATAAAGAACTCTGTATTTAGAACAAAATGAAGAACAACAGAAGAAGGGTTACTAGATTCTGTTTTCTCCTCACAGATGCACCAGATCTGCTGAGTTTCTCCAGCAATTTCTGAATTCGTGCATTTCTGTGATTAGAGTGAAGGAAATTGTTGTAATTATTGACAAATAGAAACTTTATTTGGTTAATGAAAGTGTTGTAAAGCAAAATTAACGCAACTTATTTAAGTATGAGTTTAAAACAACAATATATATATTTATTTCTAGATTGCTGAAAATGCCATGTCGTCAACTGTTGGGGGAAGACAGAGAGAGAGAGAGAGACATACTGAATTCATTTAAGCAGTTGTGACATATTTCAGAAGTTAAAATCCTCACTCCACTCGTGCTGTTAGGTAAATTTAATTTTCACTTTGGAAAGGTACCTGAATATGTTGTTTGTCATTATGGTTGACATGTTACAAAGCAAAGCAAGTGTGTGAATTTTATTAAACGTTTATGTTCTATCTTGAAGCAGTATCAGGGCTTGTTTCTAATATCTGTCATTTTGGCTCAATCCAATATGTATAGCAAGTTACTAATGTTAGACCTATATTATTATTATTGTTCTGCACTTAATAGACACTTCAAAGAGGCTCGGTGCTGTTGTTGCAACCTGCATGTTCAGCAAATATATTATGGCTCAATTGGCACAAGTCAAGGCATTTTCCACATGAGTAAATTAAACACAGCAGGATCTGGAGGACAAAAGAGTTTTACATCCACCAAAAATTCCAAGAAGAACTCTAACTGAGGCATTCATGAAAGTGAAAATATAATGCACATTAGGAATCTTTCCCAAATAGGAAATGAAACAGAACATGAAAGGATAAAGTTAAACCAATCAGAAAATAACATCTTGCTAGTTATTTAGGCATTTAAAATATTACAATGGAATAAATAATTGTGGATCAAAAAATATTTCTGAAAACAAAATACACCTTTTAAATTAGATACATCATTAAATATTCAAAATTAAGAATTTACAGACAATTTTTCTGAAACTGTAACCTTCCTTAATTTTCATCAAGTTGCTCATGGTTGTATGGAGGGATTTATCATTTGAAATCTCATTCACATCCTCAGGCTGGATTGAGTGATTTAGGATGAAGAGTGGAGTTGGATGCTTTTCCATGACCATCAGGGACCAACCTTCAGAATAATTGATGGAGGATTAAGCTAGCTGATGATGAACAGAAAGGTTTCTCGTTCCTGACCAAAATGGGCAGCAGGTTAACTACATGGACACCCTGTTTCCCTAACCACATCAATGTTCAGAAGCCCTTTGACAAGATACTACCCAGGAGACATTTGAAGATTAAGGAGTTTGGTATAAGTGGCAGGGTAGAAAATTGGATTACAAATTGGTTGGAAAGAAGGAAGTGAGAGAGTACAAATGAAGGGATATTTCTCTGAGTGACTGGAAGTTAATAGCAGAGTCACACAGGTTCTGTTCCACACTGCTTCATGGTGGGCAGCACTGATTTGGATATATGATCAGTGGGAGCTGTGCCCAATTTTGCAGATGGTGCTGAAGTAGTGATTTCTAATTCTGAGGAATAAAGTAAATTGCACAATGATGCTTAAGTGGTGTTGTAATCAGCAAAATGTTGGCAATTGAAGTTCTGTCTGTAAATCTGAAGTAGTACATTTTGGCAAATAAAAGCAAAGATTAAACAATGTGGAAGGGTGGAGAGATTTGGTGATGCAAGCTTATGAGACACAAAAAGTCGCATTTCAGAGAACACTTCTTAAAAATACAAATGAATTCTAGGTTTAAACTAAGAGGTAATATAAGCGCAAAGACGATTAGAGAACCTATATAAAGCCAAGTTAAATCTTAGATTGAACATGTTCTGTCTGACTACATGTCTGTGAAGCATTTAAGAACTCTTTTTTTGGCAGATACATATTATATCAATGCAAGTTATTTTTGCTGCTGCATGCAGTTTTAGACTCCATGCAATAGCAATGATATTGATTCATTAGACAGGTATAATGCTTGCATGGCACCTTTCCCAATCTTAGGATCTCACAAAGTGTTGCAAAAACATTGAAGTACTTTCACACATAGACACTGGTGTTAGAGGTGCACTTCTGTGATGAAGAAATACAAACTATAAGAAAGACTTGAAGAATTTGGGCTGCCTTCATTAGAGTGGGAGACATAAGAATTTGAATTGTGAAAAATTAAAATTATGAATGAATGGTGCAGGGCAGAGAGGAACAAACTCTTTCTGACACTGGAAGGGCCCAGACAAATGATCATAATTACAAACATAAATGAAAGACATTTAAACCTGTAAAACAGGGGGATTTTATTTTCATAGATAGGTATGAGGCTGTGAAATGCAATTTTGAGTTTATATTTTAAATAGAGACCATGGACAAAATATTAGCATGGTCTGAATGATGCGGGCCACAGTGAAAAATGTGGCAGGATTGGGCAAGAATTCTGCTGAGTCTGATCTCAATATTGGGGATAACTTGTTGCAACTTTTATCTCAGTTCTGGGTGTCGAGGCAAGGTTCTCCCTTAGAAGAGGCAAGTTGCCCATTAAGGAGGATTATTGTTTGTTAATGACCTTACTAACTGCAGATTTTGCCTTGTTAATATGCAACTTCCTTTCCTACCACCTGTCGCAAGCAAACGAGACACTGGCAAATCCTGCCATGGCCATCAGAGCAGGTATCTGGCAACTTCAATTCACCACTAGCTGTAAAGAGCGTCCATGTTGCTCAGTATGAAGCACCAAGCACCAGCTCAAGACTTGATCTGCAGGCACCAGCCACATGCACTTCTTGTCCACAGACAATGGCATCCGATAAGTGCCAGCTCCTCAGAAACCCCAAGGTACCCCTCTGATCTACTTGCAGGATGCTTAGGAGGTTGAGACCCACCTTTCTAGACAGACCCGCAATTAGCATTGAAAGGCTGCTGCAGGATGACTTTACAGATCAACTCATAGATTGGATTAGGTGGCAGTTCAAGGCTGCTTTCTTGCTCCCTTAGCACCCACATACTTAGTGCACCTAGATGCTCAAAGCATCCCTCCTTGCCTTGCTGTGCCTGTTAGTGCACTCACATAACCAGGCAGCTTGATCTGCTAGTCTGCAGCCCTTTGTCAAGCGAGCGTGTACATCTTGATATGTGGCAATGTATTACATCAGTTTCTTGTCTGCACCATGCACCAGCAGTTTAGACAGCAAGCACACTAAATATGTAGCAAGCAAGCAGTCACATCTCAAAATCTTAGGAGAGTAGTCATGGATGCAGTTAGACAAGGTTCCCACCACTGTAAGACAAGGATAGCCTCTGATAAGATCCCAGGGAATTGGCCAAGGTCTGGTCATGGTGTTCTCAGTCAAGAGACCGGGCCTCGGTAGTCCAGGTTTGGGTTACGGTCAGTTCCATGGTTCCATAGCAACGAATCCAGGGTTAGGCCTAACATGGTCAGTAAGGTGTACACTGACCAGTCAGGGGAATGGCCATCAGGAAGGGGACCTGGGATCCAAGGACTCACCAACAGATAAAGGCAGGCTGGAAGTTATTAGGCAAAAAGCACTTATTGTCACTTACCATCATGTTGGAAATCAAAAGTACACAATGGGAAGGGAAATGACTGCAACCACATCCAGAGTGTCTCAACATGTGAGGGAGGGAACTGCAGGACAAATCAATGAGAGCCCCTTTCGAGGGTAATAACCCTACACAGAAATCCATGCACTGATGATCCTAATACACTAGCTCCCTGTATACTACACACCTCCCTGTCCCTCACATCTTTATTCACACAAACTTTCTGCACCCAGGGAAAATACAGGGATGTGTAACCACAAGGGTTAATGATACCAGCAGAACCCATTGCTCTGCACATACATTGTTCATCATATTCCCACAGGCTGCAGCAGGCTCTCAACAGAGATATTGATCCAAGGTATATCCTGTTATTGACATGAAGCCAGGCAATATACTGGCACAGTTACTTTCGGGGCATCCCAGGGACTCAAATAAACAGATGTTTGTAAAACCAATCTTACTTATGCAATCGTAATACTATATATACAGAGTGGTGACACCTTGATACCAATTTGCCTCAAAAGGTTTACTTATTTCTTTCCACACACACTACATCTCCGTGTTGTCCCAGGTTCTGCACTACGCAGCAGCAGAGCCTGTTGAATCCTGAAGGCCTGTTGGATTGTTCCTGAGGTGTTTGTGTCTTTGGAAGGCCCTGAAACGCTGGGGGTCTTTTTGCCAGAAACAAGTGGACTGTTCTTAGCTTCAACTTAAACGGTCAGCAGTAAACAGGCAGGGTGGAGATAGAGAGCCTGGCCACCTCTGGATTGTGAGTCGTGAGTGTGGTGCTGGAAAAGCACAGCAGGTCAGGCAGCATCCAAGGAGCAGGAGAATTGATGTTTCTGGCATATGCCCTACAACAGGAATGAGGCTTGTGGATCGGGACTGAGAGATAAATGCAAGGGGTGGCGGGGGGGTTTGGGGAAAGCTAGCTGGGAAAGCCATAGGTGGATGAAGATGAGGGAGAAGGTGATAGGTCAGAGGGGGCAGTGGCGGATGGGTCCGGATGGCAGTGACGAATTGGAGACTTGAGACTGGGATAATGTGGGGGGAGTGGAAATGAGGAAGATATTGAAATCCACATTGATCCCATGTGGTTGCAGGGTCCCAAGGTGGAATATGAGGCATTCCTCTTCCAGGTGTCCGGTGGTAAGAGTTTGGCAGTATAGGAGGCCCAGGACCTGTATGTCCTTGACAGAGTTGGTGGTGGTGGGGGTTGGGGGGGGAGGAGCGGGGAGAGGAGATGAAGTGTTCAGCCATGGGATAGCAGGGTTGTAGGTGCAGGTGTCCCAGAGATGTTCTCTGAAATGATCCAGAAGAAGGTGTCCAGTCTCCCCGATTAAAGGAGACCACAACGGGTGCAACAGATGCAGTAGGTGACATTGGTAGAGGTACAGGTACATTTCTGACAGATGTGGAAGTGTTCAGCCATGGGATAGCGGGGTTGTAGGTGCAGGTGTCCCAGAGATGTTCTCTGAAATGATCCACAAGAAGGCATCCAGTCTCCCCGATTAAAGGAGACCACAACGGGTGCAACAGATGCAGTAGGTGACATTGGTAGAGGTACAGGTACATTTCTGACAGATGTGGAAGTATCCCTTGGGGCCTTGGACAGAGGTGAGAGCAGTAGTGTGGACTCAGATTTTGCACTTCCTGTGGTGGCAGGGAAAGATGCCAGGAATGGGATGTGGGCTGGTGGGAGGTGTGGACCTGATGAGGGAGTCATGGAGGGAATGGTCTTTTTGGAATGCTGATAGGGGTAGGGAGGGAACGATATCTCTGGTGGCGGGATCCATTTGGAGGTGGCAGAAGTGGCAGAGGATGAGGCATTGTATGCGAAGGTTGGTGGGGTGGAAGGTGAGGACCAGGAAAGTTCTGTCCTTGTTGCATTGGGAGGGGTGGGGTTCAAGGGTGGTGGTGTGTGAAGTGGAGGAGATGTGCTGGAGGGCATCATCAACCATGTGGGAAAAGAAGTTACGATCATGGAAGAAGGAGGCCGTCTGGGACTTTCTGAGGTGGAATTGGTCATCCTGAGAACAGATGTGGTGGAGATGGAGGAATTGGGAATGAGGGATAATGTTTTTACAGGAGGTAGGGTGGGAGGAGGTGTAGTCCAGGTAGCTGTGGGAGTCAGTGGGCTTGTAGTATATATCTGTGGTAGATCAGTCACCAGAGATGGTGATGGAGAGGTCCAGGAAGGGGAGGGAGGTTTCCAAGATGTTTCAGGTAAATTTGAGGTCAGGGTGGAAGGTGTTGATGAACTGCTCAACCTCCTCGTGGGAGCACGAAGCGGTGTCAATACGGTCATCGATGTAGCGGAGGAACAGGTTGGGGGTAGTGCCAATGTAATTGCAGAAGATGGACTGTTCCACATAGCCAACAACAGGCAGGCATAGCTGGGTCCCATGCAAGTGCCCCTGGCTACCCCTTTGGTTTGGAGGAAGCGGGAGGATTGGATGGAGAAGTTGTTAAGGATGAGGACCAGTTCAGCCAAGCGGATAAGGGAGTCAGTGGAACATCTCTGGATTGTCCTGAGAGGAATCCTTTTTTGTAAATTCACCCATGGGATGTGGGCATCACTGGCTCTGTAGCTGCATACTATTTCCCATTTGTCAGACAAACCCTGGATATTGTCCAGGTCTTACTACATTCGGACATGGAGTTTTTCTGAGGAGGTCTGTGTGTGGCCTTCCTCCAGCTGGGTGCCTCTTAAAGTGCACAACATGCTCCCTAACCCTTGTTGAAGATGGACAGGTGGGGCAGATCAAGAGGGCGGTGCTGAGTTGGAGTGCTGGATCTGGGATGAGTTGGGTGAAAGGGGGATTTGGAAACTAATGAAGTCAATGTTGATGACATGTGGTTGAAGGGTCCTAAGGCAAAAGATGAGGCATTCTTTCTCCAGTCGTAGGGTGGTATGGTTATGACGGTGGAGAAGGTCCAGGATTTGCATGTCGTTAACAGAGTTGGAGGGGGAGTTGAAGTGGTCAGCCACAGGGCAGTGGGGTTGTTGGGTACTTGTCTCCCAGTGATGTGTCCCACTTCAACTTCCCCTCCCACTCCATCAAGAATATACAAGTCCTAGGCCTCCTCCTGCACTAAATCCAAGCCACCTGACAACTCATCTTCTGCCTTGGGACCCTTCAACCACACAGCATCAACATCGCCTTCACTAGTTTCCAAATCTCCCCTCCCCCCACCTCATCCCAGATCCTATCCTCCAACTCAGGACCCCACTCTTGAACCGTCCTACCTGTCCATCTTCCTTCCCGGTAAAAACAATGACTGCAATGCTGGAAACCAGATTCTGGATTAGAGTGATGCTAGAAAGAGATCTCTCCACCCTGCAGGCATCCTGCCTCTATTCCTGATGAAGGGCTTTTGCCCAAAACGTCAATTTTCCTGCTCCTCGGATGCTGCCTGAACTGCTGTGCTTTTCCAGCACCACTCTAATCCCATCTTCCTTCCCATCTATCCACTCTACTCTCCCCTCTGACCTATCACCAACACCTCCCACCTGCATTCATCTATTATCTTCCCATCTATCTTTCTCCAGCTCCATCCCCACCCTCCTATTTATCAGGAAGTTCAGTCCTGATGAAGGGTTTTTACCTGAAACATCGACTCTCCTGCTCCTCGGATGCTGCCTGATCTGTTATGTTTATACAGCGCCACATTTCTCTGATTCTTCAGCATCTGCAGTCCTTACTTTCTCTCAAGCACTGAGATCATGCAGAGTTAGTGCTGTATGAGATTTGGGGGCAACAAGAGAGAGTGAGAGAAATTGTGGCATGATATACTGAGAGTGGTGGAGCATAAGATTTGATTTTGATTTGATTGATTATCATCACATGTACCAAGATACAGTAAAAAATATTGCTTTACATGCTACCCAAGCAAGTCATAAGGACATCAGGGTAATAGAACAAAATGCAGGAAAGGTGCACAGAAAGATCAATTCCAATATGTGAAAGGTTCATTCATAAGTCTAATAACAGCGGTGAGGAAGCTGTTCTTGAATCTGTCACTACGTGTTTCCAAACTTTTGTATCTTCCGTTCTTTGAAAGAGAGTAGAACTGGAGTCAGAGAGGTCCTTGATTATGTTGGCTGCTTTCCTAAGGCAGCAGGAAGTGTAGTTTTATGGGGTCAATGGAAAGAAGGCTGGCATCCCTAATGAACTGGGCATCAACAGCTCTTGATCATTTCTTGCGGTGTTGGGCTGAGCAGTTGCCATACCAACCCGTGATGCATCCAGATAGGATGCTTTCTGTGGCGCATCTATAAAAATTGATAAGAGTCATTGTGGTCATACTGAATTTCCTTTGCCTTCTGAGGATTTAGAGGTGTTGGTGTGCTTTCTGAACTGTAGCATCCATCTGGATGGACCAGGTTAGATTGTTGGTTAGATTGACTCCTAGAAACTGAAAGCCCTTGACCACCTCGTCCTCAGCACCATTGATACAGACAGAGGCGTGTTCTCCACTTCGCTTCCGGAAGTCAATGACCAGTTCCTTCATTTTGCTGCTATTAAGGAGAGATTGTTGTCTTTACACCATGTTTTAAGCTGTCTATCTCTTTCCTATATTCTGTCTCATCGTTGTTTGAGATCCGACTACTGTCAGCAAATTTGTAAATGGAGACTGAGCTGAATTTGGCCACGCATTTGTGAGTGTGTAAGGAGTTTAGCAAGGGGCTGAGTATGCAGCCTTGTGGGGCATTGATTTTGAGGATTATTGTGGAAGAGAAGTCACCTATCATTACTGATTATGGTCTGAGATTAGAAAGTCAAGGATCCAGTTGCAGAGGGAGGTGCAGAGACCTACGTATTGATGGTTGGAGATGAGTTTTTTTGAAATGATGATGTTGAAGGCAGAGCTAAAGTAAATAAATAGGAGGCTGACGCAGGTGTCCTTGTTATTCAAATGCTCCAGGGATGTGTAGGGCCAGGGAGATGGACCTATTGCAACAGTTGTCATTAAGGCACATTGCCTGATTTATTTTTGACAACAGGATTACAGCAATCTTCTTGAAGAAAGTATGAACCTTACATCGTAGTAAAGAGACATTTGAGATAGAACCTTGAGAGAAGATTGGTGCCATAGCAGAGATAGTTTGACTGTGAGTTAGCAGAGAAGAAAGTAGTACATATCCTGGCAGAGCAGAACAGAATAGGTCATTTACGTTTTGATGCACGACTGGCCATTCCTTCAGAGACAAGGGAAATTGCACTGATATGGCTGGTGATCTGACACCAAGGTTGCCAGAGTCATAGAGTCATAGAGATGTACAGCATGGAAATAGAGCCTTCAGTCCAATACGTCCATGCCGACTAGATATCCCAACCCAATCTAGTCCCAACTGCCAGCACCATTCCTATTCAAATACCCAACCAAATGCCTTTTGAATGTTGCAATTGTACTAGCCTCCACCACTTCCTCTGGCAGCTCATTCTATACACGTACCACCCTCTGCGTGAAAAAGTCTCTTTTATATCTTTCCCTTCTCAACCTAAATCTATGCCCTCTAGTTCTGGACTCCCTGACCCCAGAGAAAAGACTTTGTCTATTTATCCTATCTATGCCCTCAAAATTTTGTAAACCTCTATAAGGTCACCCCTCAGCCTCCGATGCTCCAGGGAAAACAGCCCCAGCCTGTTCAGCCTTTCCCTGTAGCTCAAATCCTCCAACCGTGGCAACATCCTAGTAAATCTTTTCTGAACCCTTTCAAGTTTCACAACATCTTTCCAATAGGAACAAGACCAGAATCGCATGCAATATTCCAACAGTGGCCTAACCAATGTCCTGCATCCGAGGAGTGGGAAAATTGACATTTCAGGCAAAAGCCCTTCATCAAGACTGAAGTTCAGTCCTGATGAAGGGCTTTTGCCCGAAATGTCGATATTTCTGCTCCTTGGATGCTGCCTGACTTGCTGTGCTTTTCCAGCACCACTATACTCTAGACTCTGATTTCCAGCATCTGCAGTCCCCACTTTTGCCTAACCAATGTCCTGTAGAGTTGCAACATGACCTTCCAACTCCTGTACTCAATACTCTCTGACCAATAAAGGAAAGCATACCAAACACCTTCTTCACTATCCTATCTACCTGCGACTCCACTTGCAAGGAGTTATGAACCTGCACTCCAAGGTCTCTTTGTTCAGCAACACTCCTAAGGACCTTACCATTAAGTGTATAAGTCCTGCTAAGATTCGCTTTCCCAAAATGCAGCACCTCACATTTATCTGAATTAAACTCTATTTGCCACTTCTCAGCCCATTGGCCCATCTGATCAAGATCCCATTATAATCTGAGGTAACCTTCTTCGCTGTCCACTACACCTCCAATTTTGGTGTCATCGGCAAACTTACTAACTATACCTCTTATGCTCACATCCAAATCATTTATATTAATGATGAAAACTAGAGGATCCAGCACAGATCCTTGTGGCACTCCAATAGTCATGGGCCTCCATTCTGAAAAACAACGCTCCACCACCACTCTCTGTCTTCTACCTTTGAGCCTGTTCTTTATCCAAATGGCTAGTTCTCCCTGTATTCTGTGAGATCTAATCTTGCTAACCAGTGTCCAATGGGCAACCTTGTCGAATGCCTTACTTATGTCCAAATAGATCACATCTACCACTCTGCCCTCATTAATCCTCTTTATTACTCCTTCACAGAACTCAATCAAGTTTGTGAGACATGATTTCCCACACACAAAGCCATGTTGACTATCTCTAATCAGTCCTTGCCTTTCCAAATGCATGTACATCCTGTCCCTCAGGGTTCCCTCCAACAACTTGCCCAGAACCGACGTCAGGCTCAATGGTCTATAGTTCCCTGGCTTGTCCTTACCACCCTTCTTAAACAGTGGCACCATGTTAGCCAACCTCCAGTCTTCTGGCACCTCACCTCTGACTATTGATGATACAAGAGGCCCAGCAATCACTTCCCTAGCTTCCCACAGAGTCTGGTGGTGTAGCTTCCTCTGCCAGTCCGTTGGGTAAAGGACAGCCCTCCTTTGCACTGCCCTCTCCACCAGGATTTCCAAGTCTCTGTTGAAGAATCATGGTGCCATCTACCCCTTCCCTGACATCATCAGGGCCATTACTGAGCAGGTTAGCTTCAAAATGCTCCTGCCCCTATGGATGCACTGCAGCCTTTTAAAGATGGCACAAGCATCAAGGATGATGATCTTTCAGTGGATATCCAGTGCATGGTAAGTTGAGTAATGGTGAGTGGGAAGATGTGGCAGAATCAGGCAAGAGATTAATGATGGGAGTTTAATAAGATATGTCATAAATTTCACTCGGCCTCATAGTGAGGAAACCTCCATGAAACTTGGTGATGCTGACACTTAGCCATTAAAAATAAGATTCAAACTCATGACTTGCTATAATTTAGGCTGGTTTGGTGGTTGGAGAAAAAGATGTCTAATGACAAGAAACAAGGTAGTTATATGGGATTAGGGCATTGTTCATAAACAGCAACAAGGGATGATTGCGGCAAATAGGTTTCTTCTGTGCCCAGTCAAATCTTTAACATCAATTTGATCCACATTCACAGCAGACTGTAAATTTATGCATGTTAAATGTATTCCTTTTGCTTTTTATAATCAAGTTCAAATCACTCAACAGCCATTTTATCTGATATATCATTATGACTTAAGAGTACCAGCTGACAGACCATTATTGAAAGAGGAGTCCCTTGAGACAGAGGTGTCAAATTTCCTGGTGCTCAACAACACAACATTTGAATTGGATGCTATATTATTGGCTTCTCTGCTCAACAGGTTCATAACATTCTGAGTTTTATTTTAATACATTGAAGTATTTAAATAAGACACAATTCTAATAAACAAATGTACTCAAATATAAAACCATAATCTTTAACTCAATTAATTATCAGGTCACTAAAGACTACGCTTTGGCATCAGTGGGATTCAGAGGCATGAGGAGAAACAGAAAATCCTAGCCATTTTCTCCAGAGCCACTGGTTGCTTCTTCCATTTTCTTGTTACTTTTCTTTGCCTCTGTTGCCCTTCTTTGAGTTAGTTGATGTGGTACATCCACAGCAGACAATGGTGTGGATGTGTTTGTATGAGAATTATCTATGGAGACACAAAAGAATTTGGGATGAAAAAAGAGTGAACATAAATTGACAAAGAAAAACTGTTTTCATTGGTTGATGGTACAGGAAAAAGAAGATGCTGACTTATAACATTTGGCAAGAAATTCAGGGAGATGCAAGGAAAATCCTTTTAACACAGCACTGGTGATAATGTGGAACTGTCTGTCTCTGGGCTGGTGGAAGCAGAAATATTTAATCGTTTCAGAAGTTAATTGAATGGGTATTTGAGGGAAATAAAATTGCATGGCTACAAAGATAGAGCAGGTCAATGGACTGCCTGCATTGACCAACACAAAGTTAGCAATGACCCAATGGGCCAATTGATCTCCATTTGTTCCAGAATTATTCTAAAGAAGATAATGCTATAGTTGCTTAACCTGCGTTTTCTTGATGCATGAAGAAATCTACTTTTAATGTGCCAGAACGACTTCAAAATTTATTCAGCAAAATACTGAAAACAAAGATGCACCTCCTAAATATTTGTAACACTAGTAGTTTTAATCATGAGAAAAGGAGTGAATTTGTGAAGAATAGGACGTCATATCCCTTGAATTCTCAAACTTGACCTCAACTCGCTTCCCGTTAACCTTCCCACAATGATGAGACAACTAAGCTGAAAAGCAACCTGTTCCCAGGAGGGAGCTGATCATTTCAATATTATAAAGAGCCTGTGTGCTTCATTTTTAAGACCTCTGTCACTTTTAACCAAAGCTTCCTGGGTTTCCCGAGCTTTGAGAATTCCAATAACTAAAACAAGCTGAGGGCAATGTGATGATCTTTCAGGAATCGCTAGACTCAGGGAGGGTCCCAGAGGACTGGAAAATAGCTAACCTGACACCCCTGTTTAAAAACGAAGTAAGGCAAATGATAGGAAATTGCAGACTGAGTCGCCTAATCTTGGTCAAGGGTAAGATTTTGGTGTCCATTACGAAGAATGAGATTTCTGAATACTTGGAAGTGTAAGGTAAAATAGGGCAAAGTCAGCATCGTCACTTCAAAGGGAGGTCATGCCTGACAGAATTGCTAGAATTATTTGAGGAAGTAACAAGCAAATTAAAGCAAGGAGAGCCAATGGATGTTATCTACCTGGACTTCAAGAAGGCCTTTGACAAGGTGCCACATAGGAGGCTACTGAGTAAGATAAGGGCCCCTGGTGTTCCAGGCAAGGTGCATGCATGGATAGAAACTTGGCTGTCTGGCATAAAGTAGAGAGTGGGGATAAAAGGGTCTTTCTCTGGATGGCAGCCACATGTGGTGTTCTACAAGGCTCAGTGTTGGCATCACAATTTTTCACTTTATACATTAATGATCTAGATGAAGGAACTGAGAGTACTCTGGCCAAGTTTGCAGATGATACAAAGAGAGGTAGAGGGACAGGTAGCATTGAGAAGGGGGGGAGGCTGCAGAAGGATTTAGACAGATTCGGAGAGTGGGCAAAGATCGTGGCAGGTGGAAAACAGCGTGGGAAAGTGTAAAGTCATGCACTTTGGTGAGAAGAAGCATGCACTATTTTCTAAATGGGGAGAAAATTCAAAAGTGCGAAGAGACTTGGAAGTTCTAGTCCAGGATTCTCTCAAGATAAACAAGGCTGAGTCTGTAGTAGGAAGGCAAATGCAATGCTGGCATTTATTTTGAGACGACTTGAATAAAGAAGCAGGGATGTATTTCTGAGGTTCTACAAGGCTCTGGTCAGACCAGTTTTGGGGTATTGTGCACAGTTTTGGGCACCTTATCTCAGGAAGGATGTACGGCCTTGGAACATGTCCAGAGGAACATGTTGAGTGGGAGCAGCGGCCGAGGAAAAGCGAACCCGGGAGACTACAGCTAAGGTAAGACAGTTTGTTTCAAAATTACTTACCTGTAGCGGGCAGCGGAAGTGAGGTTGGAGCGCATAGCTGGGCGGGAAGGTAAGTGATTAGTATTTGAGTGGGTGTGTTCTAGACCCTAGGTCCTACTCTCGTAGGGCCTCCTCTAACCTAACTTTAAAGTCCACAGGTAAGTGACTCAGTGTTATTGACTCAGTGTTCTTGTTTTTGGAGACAAAGTGTACAGTCATGGCAGCGCAGGTGGTGGAATGTTCCTCCTGCAGGATGTTTGAGGTAGGGGTGACCACCGATACTCCTGCCGACTTCGTCTGCAGGAAATGCAGTCAGATCCTGATCCTCACCAAACGAGTTAGGGAACTGGAACTGGAGCTGGATGAACTGAGGATTATTCGAGAGGCTGAGAGGGTGATTGATAGAAGCTACAGGGACATAGTTACGCCGGAGAACAGAGGTAGCTGGGTAACAGTTAGAGGTGGGAAGGGGAAGAAGCAGGCAGTGCAGGGTTCCCCTGTGGTCGTTCCCCTAAAAAATAAGTATACAGCTTTGGAAACTGTTGGGGGGGACAGCCTTGCAGGTGTAAGCTGCAGTGAAGGGGTCTGTGGCTCTGAGACTCAGAAGGGAAAGGGGGAGAGGAGGAGAGCGCTAGTTATAGGGGACTCTCTAGCTAGAGGGACGGACAGGCGGTTCTGTGGACATGGGCGAGACTCTCGGGTGGTTTGTTGCCTCCCGGGTGCTAGGGTCCGAGACGTCTCGGACCGTGTCTTCAGAATCCTCAAGGGGGAGGGTGTGCAGCCAGAAGTCGTGGTACACATTGGCACCAACGACATAGGTAGGAAGAGGGGTGGTGAGGTCATTCAAGAGCTCAAGGAGTTAGGCTGGAAGCTAAAAGCTAGGACAGACAGAGTCGTCATCTCTGGGTTGTTGCCGGTGCCACGTGACAGTGAGGCAAAGAATAGCGAGAGAGTGCAGTTGAACACGTGGCTGCAAGGATGGTGTAGGAGGGAGGGCTTCAGATATTTGGACAATTGGACTGCATTCTGGGGAAGGTGGGACCTGTATAAACAGGACGGGTTGCACCTGAACCAGAAGGGCACCAATATCCTGGGGAATAGGTTTGCTAGCACTCTTCGGGGGGGTTTAAACTAATTTGGCAGGGGAATGGGATCCGGACTTGTAGTCCAGCAAGTAAGCTAGCTGTGTGTCAGGATGCCCAAGACTGTAGGGAGGCTGTGGAGAAGGTAGCACTGACAGGGACTACTTGCGGACACAGAGATGGGCTCAAGTGCGTATACTTCAACGCAAGGAGTATCAGAAATAAGGTGGGTGAACTTAAGGCGTGGATCAGTACCTGGGAATACGATGTTGTGGCCATCACGGAAACATGGATAGATGAGGGACAGGAATGGCTGTTGGAGGTTCCTGGTTACAGATGTTTCAGTAAGATTAGGGAGGGTGGTAAAAAAGGAGGGGGATGGCATTGCTAATTAGAAATGGTATAACGGCTGCAGAAAGGAAGTTTGAGGGGGATCTGCCTCTGGAGGTAGTATGGGCTGAAGTCAGAAATAGGAAAGGTGCAGTCACCTTGTTGGGTGTTTATTATAGGCCCCCCAATAGCAGCAGAGATGTGGAGAAACAGATTGGGAAACAGATTTTGGAAAGGTGCAGAAGCCACAGGGTCGTAGTCATGGGCGACTTCAACTTCCCAAATATTGATTGGAAGCTCTTTAGATCAAGTAGATTGGATGGGGCGGTGTTTGTGCAGTGTGTCCAGGAAGCTTTTCTAACGCAGTATGTAGAGTGTCCAACCAGAGGGGAGGCCATATTGGATTTGGTACTCGGTAATGAACCGGGACAAGTGGTGGGCTTGTTAGTGGGTGAACATTTTGGTGATGGTGACCACAATTCTGTGACTTTCACCTTGGTTATGGAGAGAGATAGGTGCGCACAACAAGGTAGATTTTACAATTGGGGGAAGGGAAATTACGATGCTGTAAGACAGGATTTGAGGAGCATACGTTGGGAGCATAGGCTGTCAGGGAAGGATGTGGTGGAAATGTGGAACTTTTTCAAGGAGCAGATACGACGTGTCCTTGATATGTATGTACCTATCTGGCAGGAAAGAAATGGTCGTGTGAGGGAGCCTTGGTTGACGAGGGTGGTTGAATGTCTAGTAAAGAGGAAGAAGGAGGCTTACATAAGGTTGAGGAAACAGGGTTCAGACAGAGCAGTGGAGGGATACAGGATAGCCAGAAGGGACCTGAAGAAAGGGATTAGGAGAGCTAAGAGAGGGCATGAAAAATCCTTGGCGGATAGGATCAAGGATAACCCCAAGGCATTTTATGCGTATGTGAGAAACCTGAGAATGACGAGAACGAGGGTAGGTCCGATCAAGGACAGTAGTGGGAGACTGTGTATTGAGTCGGAAGAGATAGGAGAGGTCTTGAACAAGTACTTCTCTTCAGTATTTACGAACGAGAGGGACCGTATTGTTGAAGAGGAGAGTGTGAAACGGACTGTTAAGCTAGAAGAGATACCTGTTAGGAAGGAAGATGTGTTGGACATTTTGAACAACTTGAGGATAGACAAGTCCCCCGGGCCTGACGGGATATATCCTAGGATTATGTGGGAAGCAAGAGAGGAAATTGCAGTACCGTTGGCAATGATCTTCTCGTCTTCACTGGCAACGGGGGTGGTACCAGGGGACTGGAGAGTAGCGAATGTTGTGCCCCTGTTCAAAAAAGGGAATAGGGATAACCCCGGGAATTACAGGCCAGTTAGTCTTACTTCTGTGGTAGGCAAAGTAATGGAAAGGGTACTGAGGGATAGGATTTACGAGTATCTGGAAAGACACTGCTTGATTAGGGACAGCCAGCACGGATTTGTGAAGGGTAGGTCTTGCCTTACAAGTCTTATTGAATTCTTCGAGGAGGTGACCAAGCATGTGGATGAGGGTAGAGCAGTGGATGTAGTGTACATGGATTTTAGTAAGGCATTTGATAAGGTTCCCCATGGTAGGCTTATGCGGAAAGTCAGGAGGCATGGGATAGAGGGAAATTTGGCCAATTGGATAGAAAACTGGCTAACCGGTCGAAGGCAGAGAGTGGTAGTAGATGGTAAATATTCAGCCTGGAGCCCAGTTACAAGTGGAGTTCCGCAGGGTTCAGTTCTGGGTCCTCTGCTGTTTGTAATTTTTATTAATGACTTAGATGAGGGAGTCGAAGGGTGGGTCAGTAAATTTGCAGATGATACGAAGATAGGTGGAGTTGTGGACAGTGAGGATGGCTGTTGTCGGCTGCAGAGGGACTTAGATATGATGCAGAGCTGGGCTGAGGAGTGGTAGATGGAGTTCAACCCTGCCAAGTGTGAGGTTGTCCATTTTGGAAGAACAAATAAGAATGCGGAATACAGGGTTAATGGTAGGGTTCTTAGTCAGGTGGAGGAACAGAGGGATCTTGGGGTCTATGTACATAGATCTTTGAAGGTTGCCACTCAGGTGGATAGAGTTTGTAAGAAGGCCTATGGAGTATTATCGTTCATTAGCAGAGGGATTGAATTCAAGAGTCGTGAAGTGATGTTGCAGCTATACAGGACTTTGGTTAGGCCACAGTTGGAGTACTGTGTGCAGTTCTGGTCGCCTCACTTTAGGAAAGATGTGAAAACTTTGGAGAGGGTGCAGAGAAGATTTACCAGGATGTTGCCTGGAATGGAGAGTAGGTCGTACGAGGATAGGTTGAGAGTTCTTGGCCTTTTCTCATTGGAACGGCGAAGGATGAGGGGTGACTTGATAGAGGTTTATAAGATGATCAGAGGAATAGATAGAGTAGACAGTCAGAAACTTTTTCCCCGGGTACAACAGAGTGTTACAAGGGGACATAAATTTAAGGTGAAGGGTGGAAGGTATAGGGGAGATGTCAGGGGTGGGTTCTTTACCCAGAGAGTGGTGGGGGCATGGAATGCGCTGCCCGTGGGAGTGGTAGAGTCAGAATCATTGGCGACCTTTAAGCGGCATTTGGATAGGTACATGGATGGGTGCTTAATCTAGGTTAGAAGTTCGGCACAACATCGTGGGCCGAAGGGCCTGTTCTGTGCTGTATTGTTCTATGTTCTATGTTCTATGAGGAAGTTCACAAGAATGGTCTCAGGAATGAAAAGCTTAACATATGAAGAACGTTTAAGGACTTTGGGTCTATACTCAATGGAGTTTAGAAGAATGAAAGAGGATCTAATTGAAACGTCCAGAACACTGAATGGCCTGGACAGAGTAGATGTTGAGAAGATGCTTCCATTGGTAGGAAACACTAAGACCTGAGGCTATAGCCTTAAAGTAAAGGAAAGACCTTTTAGAATAGAGATAAGAAGAAATTTCTCCCACCAAAGAGTGGTGAATCTATGGAATCCACTGACACAGAAGGCTGTGGAGTCCAGCTTATTGAGTATATTTAAGACTGAGATAGATAGTTTTTTGATTGTAAAGGGGATCAACAGTTACAGGGAGAAAGCAGAAGAATGGGGTTGAGAAACCATGATTGGCCTAATTCTGCTCCTATGTCTTTTGGTCTTATGGACAGCTGCGAGGAAAAACCAACAACCTTTGCAGCAATGCTTGTGGACCAACAGCAACAAGTGTGCTTCATCATAGCAACCCCTAAGGATTAATTTCTTCCTGCTCGTCAACAGATATATCCTCCCTCATTATCCAATTATGCCTATCCTCACCATGATCAGACACCTTCCCACTCACCTAGTTTAAGCGGTGTCCTTTAGAACAGTTACAAACAGCAATGAGACTAACCTCATACCTCACCTCCCTGCTAGGGGTTAATAACTGCCAACAATACCATCGACATTATCCTTCTAACCTGGTGCAAATTCCCTAGCTGCTCTAGGTTTACAGCCCAATCCAGAGGTTTCCACATACAACAGATTCTGAAGCAATCAACAATGGCTTCTGGATGATGAAATAATTTAAAATCAGAGATGCATCATTTGGATATTCTTGCTTCCTGACTGTCAGGATAATAGATCCTAACTCGAATGACGTACAGAAATATTGAAGTTTTAAGTAAGATTTTATTTTATTGAAAGTAAGATGAATGACTTAAAAGCCAAAGATATCTGACAAAGTATATTTTGAAAATGTAATTCTGTGACTGGAAAATGCAAATGTGTTTCTCCTTAATCCCAAAAGAGACCATGAAATGTTGCATATTGAGGGTGTGAAGGGACCTCAGATGGACAATCTTCAAAGGGAGAGATGCAATTGGGAAAATTAAGATGTAATCTCCTGTGTTTGAAAAGTTAATGGAGGCCAATTATCACCTCAGCAGAAACCATCAGCCATGAATTATATCCCAAGCAATGGATATGATGCCCAATTGAAAAAAATCAGTTCTGGGGGAAAGACATATTTATGTTTCCTCTTCCAAGAGTACATAAGGGAAGAGGTTAAAATAACAACTACACCCTGGGTCTGTATGTCTGGTGTTCTAATTCTATTGGCTGTTATGTACTGGGAAGTTCACAGCAGAAATGTATCCACCAGGCTCCCTTGTGCTTGCAGGTAAAATAAAAGTCTCTCTCTCGCTCGCTGATTTCTGGAAGTGAGCCACAAGTCAACAAAACCCACATTGAAAAAGAAGCTGGACAACTCCCTTTGGCTAATTTTTCAGAAGCAACAGTCTCTAAACCAACTGCTTAACTGCCAAGGATTATACTACCAACTTTATGTTTCACCTTCAACTCCTCGTATAAAAGGCAAAGATTGATTTATACATATTTTTTCTAACTGTTATGAGTTTTCTCACTTCTCATTTCTAATCTGTGAATATGTGTTATATTTTATTATTTTTCCATGCATTTTGGAACCCAAAAAGCTCATTATTTGCTCAACCCAAGAATGTTTGCTAAAGTTGTCCTCTTTTTAAAACATAAGTAGATTGGAATTCAAAAATGTATCTTGAAGGGAAGAGATTTCTTGCATTAAGTTAACCTTATTGTGACTAAACAAAGCAAGGATGAGGTGTAGGGATGATTGAATAAAAAAGGGAAGCCAGTTCCCTCCCTCTTCACTGGGTGTATAAATGATTTAGGAGTGGACTGTCCAGAATCATAATAAACTGGGGATTTTTTGCCTAAGAACTGGTCATAATGGGACCCTCCCCACCCCTTCAACCTCTTCTCACAAAAACTGTCCCAGACCAAATCGGACCCATATAAAAGAAGTCTGACACTTTTGTTCCTGAAAAGTGCTTTGTGAACTTTACATTATTCTGGAAGTTTAAGGTACTCAAAAATATGAGCAACATCTGTTTCACGTTGCTATCATGCAGTAGTAAAACAAATGTGTTCACACTGACAGTGCACTGCCATCAGGCCAACCAATGTTCTACCTATCACACTAACAAGGAATGTGAAATATAAATTTCAGTGCTGATGTGGCGTTCTGTATGTAGGCTGTTTATGCAAACAGCATATCTGTTTGCAACAAACAAGGTACTGATCATACCAAACCAGCCTGCGCTTACAAAACACACAACAGTGTCCAACATTAGATGTGATTTCTGCAATTGGACAAAATTGGACCATATAATCCTAAGGGAGTGATTAGTTATGCTGATTACTAATTTAAGATTGTCAATTGGGCACACTGTGTGGTGTACTCGCGTTTATTGCATAAAGTTCCATTCTTGACACTGTTTGCTAGTCAATTTGTACACAAGTCGGAACACAATACAAGACACTATAAAACAGTCATTTGTAAGTACAAGAAATATTTGGTGAATTTTTAAAGTTACACCCCTGTATGGGATCACAGTTATGAGTATTCAAAGGTCAGAAATTCATAAATTAGGGACTACTGAAATACTAATATTTATGGAACTGCTTTTTTAATGCACAGAAAGAACATACACACAAACTATGGCTGTTTCAACTTATTTCTCAGGACAACACCGTTTCCAATCAGACTCAACCTGCCTTGCTTAAAATTTAAACTAACCTGGCAGTCCACTGACAGTCATCATTAACTTGTGCACTCTTCATGACAATGCCGCTATTAAACAGAGTCCTCTTTTCATCCAGTCAGTGCTCTCGTCTCAAGCAGTATAAATATTGTTTTTCCTTTTTTATAGTATTTCTTCCAAATGGTCTTAATAATTATGAGATGAATCACTGTGACAAAATGCGACTTTTCCAGCAATTTAGAAGAATGTATGAAATTGCTAACTGAGATCCCTTAAAATTCATCAACTTTACAAAGACCAGTTACCAAAATTTGAAGCATCAATAAGTATGATGAAGCACCCATGGACAGAACTGTCATATATTCTAGCAATTTTAGTTTCTGCCCGTGTCAGTATTTTTTGTTCATCAATGATTCATTTCTATTAAATGCTATTTTAAACTCAGCAACATGTTTTGAATCATTGATAAGTATGCTGCAGTTCTTTGCATCGCATTAGCTTGAGAAATATTCATTAATATTTACAATATGTTGTCCCAAAATATGATCTGATCTGTACTTTAGTTTTATATGCCATTTTAATACCTTTTAATAGATCTCCCTAATGTCTAATAATGGACAAATCAGTAGCCTGCGAGCCAAGGGTTGCCTTTGAACGCCGGGAATTGCTGGATCATCAAACTGAATTTTATTTGTGCTTATTTTACTTCTGTTAAATTGTACGAATCTTGACATTTAGAGAGGGCCTTTTTCAGTAGTATTGTCTCAAAGATTACCTCAAATCAAAGGAAAATGCCATGGATGCTGGAAATCTGAAACAATATAGGAGAATGCCGGAGAAGCTCAGGAGGTTTAACAGCATCTGTGAAGAGCAATAACTTTAATGTTTTGAGTCTGGTATGGTTCTTCTTCAGAAATCTCCAATCAGGTCAGAGCTATTCCGATCAGCAGCCTAAGATATATGTGAATTAGTTACATACCCTCATAGTTAATGAAGCCAAAAGCTTTGCCACTGCTGTCATGAATCATGATAATTTGTAAAAGAACAGGTAACTAGTTTTTACCTCGTTGATTTTACTAGTTTTGATTTGTCAGTAAAGGAACTGAAGATTTCCTTCAGCTGTTTTAACTTGTCATTGGTGGAAAGTTAGCAAATATTAGATATTCAATCACTCAACAGCTTGATGATAGCTGAGAATATGTTTTTGTCCAAAATACTGTTTATGTCAGTAAATTCTCCTGTAGCCTTTTGAGTTTTGTGCTGTGTTAATAGGCCAGCTCCAAATGAGTTGAGTATGCACCTTGTGGATTGAATATCCACCTTGTGCTGGCAGGACCATACCATCTGGTAGGTTGTAAGACGATACTATCCTGCCTGCTTGCTTTAACCAGGCTCTTAGCATGGCAAGCGTGCTGGCCTAAGATGGTCATACTCATGTAGTTAATGCATAGGGCAGAGGGATCATTCATTTAACATTGTGATACCCACTGACTCTAGGGCAATTTGCCAGTTCCAGCAGTTTATTTTTGAACCAGTGTAGAACTGCATCAAAGTCAGCCCATTTATCTGAGTTTGTGCAAAGATATGAACTCATATTTCCATATTGATTTCATGCCAACATCATTGTCAATTTGCTGTCAAAATCCTTGCTTAACATAGGTATTACAAAATGTGAAAATGTGTGCTTTTGCCAATTGAACTGCTAACATCCTTTTTATCCTGCTTTAATAATTAGCAATGAAAGTAATCTCTTGATGGGAGGGGCTACTTCCTATTTGAAAAATTACATCTTAATGTCAATCAGTTATGCATGGTAAATACCACTTCCTTAACCAAAGATGGTTTGTATAGCCCTGACATTTTCAGATCATGAGGTGATTGACAATATGGATAGTGGAAGGTGGAACAACCTGTTAGGCTGAATAGAGATTGAAAGTAATGCATGGGAAATGAGGTCTCATCCTGGAGATTCGCAATTCATTGACTCCTTTGAGGCAAAGTTGTCCTTGCCTTATGCAAGGTCTGCTTTGAGGCAGAGATTATATAAAAAAACTGTTAACTGTTTTCCCTCTCTCAAGGAGGCAGGAAGTAATTTTAACTCAGTGGAAAGGAACTCAAGGTAAAGTCTCCTGCATGATGGACCCAGTACTGACACATGTATCTGTAACCTTGTAGGCAATGTGTTGTCTGTCAACTAAATTAATTGTCCCTGTGTCATTGTTGCCAAAGCCAGGCGATGACATTGAGAATTGAGAGAAGAATTACCTTGAAAACAAATTTTAATCTATTCTACAAATTAACCCACATAGATTCAAGTTGATTGAAGTAAAGAAAGGGACAAAGTAGAAAGAGGAGAATGCATTCCAAATGAGAAGATTTACAATCACACAAACTGTTAAAATACAAAATTTTCAGTCTTGGAGTTTGAAGCCTAAAGCTACAGTTTTGAAAAAACAAAGGCTTCGTGACTCATCAATCAAAAGTGAAGGATGCAGAAGAAATACTTCAGATAGATTAAATTAGTGTTCCACCACCACATTACTGTGCATTTTCTTGAGCAAAGCCTGCCCAGAAATATTTTCACGACATTAATTTTATTTGCATATTTTATTTTGCATAAATCTGTTTACAAAAGATTAGGACTCATCACATTGGGAGTCATATATTAGACTGGAGCAATGGATGGTGAACAGAAAGAAAACAGAGTAGGAATAAAGAAGTCATTTTGGGGATGGTGGAAGATGGTGGGGTGCCTCAAGGATCGGCACTTGGGCTCCGTTACTTGTCAGTTACGTAAAGGAAGGGACCAATTACAGTACATCCATGTTTATGAATGATAGGAAGCTCGATAGGAAAGTGTGGGGCAAATGTAATTGGGCTGCAAAGGGAGATAGACCAGTTAATTGCATGGGCAAGAATTTGATAGATTGAGTGGAATGTGGGCAAGAGTGAACCAACCCATTTTGCATGGAACAATCAAAATAACATAATAATTTTAGAGGCTGGCAAATGCTTGTATTTAAAGGGATTCAAATTCTCACGCAGGAACAAGCAACTGATAGGTTAGCCATTTTTGTAAGGGGATTGGAGGATAAGAGTAGAAGGTCTCACAACAGTTATATTGAGCTCTAGTGGGAGAACAGCTGGAGTACTGAATACAATTTTGCTCTGCAAACTGAGGAAGACCATTTTGGTCTTGAAATAGTGCAATAAAGATTAATTAATTGGTTATTGGGTTGAAATGGTTTTCCAACGAGAAAAGATTGAATAAGAGTTCATTTTCTTGGAGTTAGATGTGATCTTATTGAAACTTCCTAGGAGGTGTAACATAAACGGTCACAGATTTTTCTCTAGTTGGTGATTCTAGAATTTGGGTGCAACAGTCTCAGTCTGAGGGGTCAGCCATTTAGGATTGAAAGGAGGAGGGATTTCTTCACTCAGAGTGTTTTGTGCCTTTGGAATTCTCGACTGCAGTTTGCCATAGATGGTCAGCAGATGAGTACACTAGAGATAAAAACTGAGACTTTTGAGCACAAGGACGATCAAGGTATATGGCAAAATGCAGAAAGTGGAATTCGTGTTAAAGTTAGCCAAGCCTTACTAAGTGATGGAACAGACTTAATGATCCAATTGGCTTAGGCTTGCTTCTACTCCGTATGTTCTTAATGTTTAGTTATAACAAAATGTACTTAAGTTTTCTGACTACTCACATATTCTTTGTCTATAAGAGCTATTCCTTTAAATGTAATTTCTTCAATGAGTGCACATTTACCATGGGATTTAATTTCTGCCAAATGAATGGTAGGGTTTCTCCTCTTTTTAATTAATTGCAATGGAAGAAGCAAGTTTTCAAAACTGGACCTGCTTCTCAAATGCAATTTCTAGCTATTATACTTTATATTTATTAGAATAGGAGGTGAAGGCTCCACAAATGCCTGATCCTCAATGATGGAGGAGCCCAGCACATCAATGCAAAAGAGAAGCTTGAAGTGTATGTGTGTCCCTGTCCGGCCAGATAAGCTGAGGTAGTATCAATCTCACTTCCTCCACTAGTCCCTACCATCACAGATATTTGTTGTCAACCATTCAATTCACTGCAGGTGATATCAAGAAATGACTGAAGGCACTGAATATTGCAAAGTCTATAGGTCCCAATAGCATTCCAGCAACAATACTGAAGACCTGCATTTCAGAACGAGCTGCACTCCTAGCCAAACAGTTTCATCATAGCTACAACACTGGTATTTACTTGACAATGTGGAAAATTGCCCAAGTGTGACTTCTGTACAAAAAGCTGAACAAATCTAATCTAGCCAATTACTATACTATCAGCCTACTTTCCTTTATCAGCAAGATGATGCTTGACAGTGCTACCAAGCAGCATTTACAAAAGCTGCTCACCAAAGCTCAGTTAATTTCTGCCAGGGCCTGACCTCTTACAGCCTTTATCCAAACCTGGATAAGAAGAGCTGAACTCCAGAGGTTAAGTAAGAGTGACTGCATTTACACCAATGTTACATTTGACAGAGTATTGCATCAAGGAGCACGAACAACTCTGAAATCCATAGGAATCAGAAGAAATCTCTTCACTTATTGGAGTCATACTTAGCCAAAAGGAAGATGGTTATGATTGTGGGATATCCACCATTCAGCCCCAGGCCATCTCTGCAAAAGTACCTCTGGGTATTATCCTAGGCCCAGCAATGTTCAGTTACTTCATCAATGGCTTTCCATCCTTCATAAGGGTCAATGGAATTTCCATCACTGAACACCCCAGTATTAACATCCTGAGGGTTACAATTGACCAGAATTGAACTGGATTAGCCATTTAGATATTATGGCTGCAAATACAGGTTTGACAGTCACCACTTGACTCCCCAAAGTAAATCCACCATCTACAAGACACAAGTCAGGAATATGATAGAATATTCCACACTTGTCTGGACAACTGCAGATCCAATAACACTCAAGAAACTTGACACCATCCAGGACAAAGAAGCCCCCTTGATTAGCACTCCATCCACGACCTTCAAAATTCGCTGTCTTCACCACTGATGCACCCTGGCAGCATTGTGTACCATCTCCAAGAAGCATTACAGTAATTCACCAAGGATCCTCCAACAGCACCTATTAAACCCACAAGCTCTATCACATGGAAGAACAAGAGTATCAGATGCATGGGAATATTGTCATCTGCATCCCATCCATCGACACACCATCCTGAACTGAAATGATATCACTGTTCTTTCAGTGCTGCAGAGTTAAAGTCCTGTAGCACTTTTCCTAACAGCACTGTGGGAGTCCCTATACCCCAGGCACTGCAGTAGTTCAAGAAGATATCCCACAACCACTTTCCCCAAAGAAATATGACAATAAATGTTGGCCTCAGCAGTGACACCCACATCCCATGAATGCATTTTTAGTAATGTTACATATCAGAAGCATTACAATCAGTTATGAAGACAGCTAAGGAAATGTAATATGGAGATAGTGAGGACTGCAGATGCTGGAGAGTCAGAGTCAATAAAGTGTGGTGCCAGAAAAAGAACAGCAGGTCAGGCAGTATCTGAGGAGCAAGAGAGTCGACATTTCAGGCATAACTTTCAGCTGCCTGACTTGCTGTGCTTTTTCCTGCACCATGCTTTATCGAAATGTAATTTGGTACATGTTTGCTCATCAATCCAAATAAACCAGTCTTCCCATGAAAGTAACCAATTTTTTCTTGAGTCATTCAATTTTATTTTACTTTCACCATCCTTTCTTAAAGTCCACTCCATCAATTAATCACTCTTGATGTGAAAATAATGTGCTTAAAATCAGCTCTAAATTGACCCTCCAGGAGTTTGATTCTATATCTTTTATTCTAATACCACGGTTTTGTTTAAAGTAAGGGCAGGAATTATGTTTTCCATTTTGATCACAAACTTTTACACTTCCTTAAGGTCACTTCAGCTGATTCCTTTTGCAACTGATAAACACATTTCTTCATCTGCCTTTATAATTCAGCTCTTTAGGGATCAGCTGCTGCTATGACAGCTTAGTGAAACACTACTAAAAGCAGGTATATGAAAATAATGGTGAAGCTCAAAATGCCTTTTGAAACTTGTGAATTCTACAGATTTAGTAATATGTAGTACCGCTTGTTTGAATTTTAAAAGTTTGTGTCACTTTGACTTAGACTTAAACATGGATGTTGAAGCACAGTTACTCTCTAATTGCGTTCTAATTATATCAGCAGTAATATACAAAATGTAATACATTTATTTTAAATAAAAAGGAAATTTGCTGTTCTATGTGTGTCCATTGATGGATCATTGAGTTAATTTAAAGTCATTTCTGAAATATGACATTTGAAGAGGGAGATGATTGCAGTGCCTTACTTGACAAATTTACTTTAAATCACTTCACTCAGTAAAATGACTTCATGCTTTATCAAGTGTAATTTTATTGTTTTCTGTTGTCACAGTACAATACACCACAGTCATGCAAGGATGAAATGTTACACCTAATTACAATAATCAATGCATAAATTTACATCACATCATTCATCGGAAGCTGCACAGAAAGTTTCTTTAAAAATACCTGTTATCAGTTTATAACCAGTTTTATGTTTGACAAAGCCATGCCTCAATTCTTTCTTTTCACAACATTCTTAAGGTAAATCTTCTACTGAAGTGCCGTGTGGTTCTCTATGAATTCTAAATAGCAGCCTTATTCTGGCTTGTGTGTTTTCATCTTTCTAGTAAAGTCTCAAAGGACTCTTTGCTAATTGGTCCATGTCTGTATCACTGTTACTGCAATGGTGTCAATCAAGTGTGCATTAACTAAAGATTTAGGCTGGAAACTTAGCTAAGCTAATACAGATAAGAGTATGGCAGTGGGGTTAGTTATTTGGATTGAATCTGTTTAAAGCAAATAATCCAAACTTAATTCTACACAAAAATCTTGGTGGTATTAGGAGGAGCAGCTGTTGATTTCAATTCTTTAAAGATTCTTTATTTTGTGGAAAC
The DNA here is from genome assembly GCF_047496795.1 of Chiloscyllium punctatum. Classification (NCBI taxonomy): domain Eukaryota; kingdom Metazoa; phylum Chordata; class Chondrichthyes; order Orectolobiformes; family Hemiscylliidae; genus Chiloscyllium; species Chiloscyllium punctatum. The sequence continues at coordinate 32,228,688 of NC_092765.1, forward strand.
CTAGGCAATAATTGTCAGCAGGTGGCATGATCATGAGAACATAACTTTGGACGTAATCATGATTACATCCAAAGTCTGTGCACAATTACTTTCGCCTGGTGGGTCACAGGAGTGGTGGCATTGTCTTATTCTTCATGTATGCCAATTTTCTCTTCCATTGCTGAGATCCATTGACTCATCACAGACCAGTGATCAAACCTGGAGCTGAGCTGATGTGTGTGTACCTCAGTTGCACAATGGTCAGAATAGATGCCTGATTGGGATAACTTTCATTGTTATTTTTATAAAGACATCACTGCAGAGTGCTGCAGAAATTAAAATAATTTCCAATAGTTGAGTGCTAAAAAACATTGAAGATGGGCTTAAACAATGAAACAACTAATAGGACATTGCTCAACTAAACCTCCTTAAGGTTGTACTGTGATAGGCAGGATGATACCATCAGCACTGTGGAGAGGTTCACAATCCATACAGTGCCATTGTTGCCTGTGATGGCAAATATCATTCGTGGGGAACATGGCGTGTTTTAATCTTTTAACAAAACCTCCAAGGATCCTCAGCATTAATTTTTAATTACTGTTTATATTTAAATCAAATTTAAAAACTGGCTGAACTGTTTTCAAATTCATTATTGATTGTTTTCCCATGTTAGCATGTATTGGTAGCGTAATGCATTTGCAAAGGGAGAGCAAACCAACTCTCACGCTGAAAATGAAAAAAAGAGTAACTGCTCAGGCCTGCAGAGCAGAAAGCTTTAGGTTAATTTGGCTCTGCACCCAGATGTGTCTGCTGCATCCAACATAAATATATCCCTGGGAGATGGCAGCAGAGTAGCAGGGCAGTTTACATGGGCTCCTGTTGGGAACTTGTCTGCTCCATCCGTTTTTATTTTTTTGCTCTTTCACTGCATTTCGTTTCTTACTTTAACCTTTCTGACCTTCAGTGGAGGTGGCTTCAAGGTTTCCAGCGTGTCTGATGTAGGTATCTCCTCAGCGCCATGAGGGAAATGAGCGTCTGTTCCTGATGGTGGGGGGGGGGGGGGGGGGGGTGTGAGTGTGTTCCTGGTGGTGGGGGAGGGAAGGGAGTGAGAGTGTGTTCCTGGTGGTGGGGAAGGGAAGGAGGGGAGAGTGTGTTCCTGGTGGTGGGGGAGGGAGGGGAGTGAGAGTGTGTTCCTGGTGGTGGGGGAGGGAAGGAGGGGAGAGTGTGTTCCTGGTGGTGGGGGAGGGAGGGGAGTGAGAGTGTGTTCCTGGTGGTGGGGGAGGGAGGGGGTTGAGAGTGTGTTCCTGGTGGTGGGGGAGGGGAGAGTGTGTTCCTGGTGGTGGGGAGTGGGGTGGGTTTGGGCCCAATTCTTGGTGGGGGATTGGAGCTGTCTTGCTGAGATTGGCCCAGTGCAGACTCCTTCGGAGGCTATCCTTGGTAGAGACAAGATGGCGATGGGCGGCACAGTGATGGGATTCGAGGCAGGTAGACTGCTCCCTGCTGGTGATGGTCTCTGTATCAGGAGGAAGGGCCTGGATCCAGCCTGTGGCTAAGCGCTTAAGAAGGACTGTAATGTTCAACTTTTAACCTTATTTCTTTATTTTCTACTTTATACGGAAGGTTTGCTATCTAGGCAACTTTGTATCTAAGATAGCGCTGGGAATGGCGACTGTGTGCACTTTTCACTGTACTCCTGTATCCCTGGACTTGGTTCCACGTGACAATAAAATCTAATTTATTAATAAAAACCAGGCAGACAAGATAGTGAAGAAGGAATTTGGCAGGCTTGCCCTTATTGGTCAGTGCGTTGAGTATAGGAATTGGGAGATCATGCTGAGGCTGTACAGGACATTGGTAATGACACTTTTGGAATACTGTGTGCAATTTTAGTCTCCTGCTATAGGAAAGATATTGTGAAACTTGAAAAGGTTCAGAAAGGATTTTTAAGGATGTTGCCAGGATTGGAGGGTTCGAGCTATAGGGAAAGGTTGAATAGGCTGGGCCTGTTTTTCCTGGTGTAGCAGAGGCTCAGGGTGACCTTAGAGAGGTTTATAAAATCATGAGGGGCATGGATAGGGTAAATTGACAAAGTCTTTTCCCTGGGGTGGGGAAGTCCCCGGAGGAAACTAGAGAGCATAGGTTTAAGATGAGTGGGGAAAGATATAAAGGGGATCTAAAGGCAATTTTTACATGCAAAGGGTGGTGCATGTATGGAATGAACTGTCAGAGTAAGTGGTGGCATCTGATATAATTACAGCATTTAAAAGGCATCTGGATGGGTATATAAGAAGGGATTGAAGGAATATAGGCCAAATGCTGGCAAATGGGACTAGATTAATTTAGAATAACTGGTCGACATATTGAAGTTGGACCAAAGGGTCTGTTTCTGTGCTGTACGCTCTTTGGCTCTATGACTCTATAATGTTGTCCTCTGACTTCTGTGGGAGAGAGTAGGTCATTCATAAATCTTTAGAGCAGGTTCCGTAACATTATTAAGAGCAGGAGGGAGGAGAGCCCAAAGACAGTCAACAATACCAAAAAGAGAATGAGAAAGGAGGACCCTGTGCTTCTGAAACAGCACAAGCGAGAGTGAGGACAGCAACTTCCTAAAGAGAAGAACAGCCCTGTGTGAGCAAGGTAGCAGTGGGTGTGTGATAAAAACCAGCAAAAGAGAATCTCTTCTACTTGTTTTGATGTGTAAGAGTGAAATGGGATGTCAGAGGAAATCAGGTCAGTGACCAAGGGGTAATTTTTCCATGTCTCTTCAAATTGACCAAGTGGTTACAGTCAGGAGAGATGATTTCCACTGAAGAGTACTGTTAATAAATTCAGTTTTAAAATTTAACATCAAAAGTAATGAATCAAATAGAATCGAGATGATTGGACGGGGGATTGTATTGCTGCTGCAGTATATGATACTGTTGCAGTTCATGGTGTCAACATCTGCAACATACTACGACAGGGTCAGGAGGAAGTGGAGTATCTAGACATTCTGTTTCAGGAGGCAGTCACACACTTAGATCAATTGAATCAAATGTAGTCTCTGGTTGGAGCAGGAGGGCGTGATGATGTAAGAGGCAGCTACAGGGATCTGTAATGCAGCTTTGCAGGAATCTCAGCCAGTATCTTGTCAAATACAAATGAAGTTCTTGCTCCTGATGTGGAGGTGGGCAAAGACTGCAGGGAGGTTTGACATTTGACAGTCCACCCTTGAAGCCCACCCTCCAACTGCAACAAGGACAGAACCCTCCTGGTCCTCACCTTCCACCCCACCAACTTGCGGATACATTGCATCATCCTCCACCACTTCCACCACCTACAAACAGACCCCACTACTAGGGATATATTTTCCTCCTCACCCCTATCTGCCCTTCGGAGAGACCATTTCCTCCATGACACCCTTGTCAGATCCACGCACTGCCAGCCACCGCCCACCCGCCCCACACCCCACCCCCCAACCACTCCACCAATGGCATGAAAGTCTGGGTCTCCTCCATCGCCAAACCCAAACTACCTGACTCCTGGAGGGAGAAAGCCTCATCTTCCGCCTCAGGGCTCTACAATCACATGGGATCAATGTGGATTTCACCAATTTCCTCATTTCCCCTCCCCCCACTTTATCCCAGTCAGCACCGCCCTCTTGACCTATCCATCTTCCTTCCCATCTATCCACTCCAACCACCTCTCTGACTTATCACCTTCCCCCCCCACCTTCATCTACCTATCACATTCCCAGCTACCTTCCCCCAGCCCCACCACCCCCTCCCCCATTTATCTCTCAACACCCCTCCAGCCCATAAGCCTTATTCCTGATGAAGGGCTTATGCACGAAGCATCGATTCTCCTGCTCCTTGGATACTGCCTGACCTGCTGTGCTTTTCCAGCACCACACTCTCGACTTGACCACAGCAGTATGGTGCAAGGCACCATTCAGCTGGAGGAAGAAAAGAGAACTGTAGCAGTACTGGGGATAGCATGGTGAGGGAAAACACGACTGTTTTCTTCAGCAAAGGTAGACAGTTTGAACTCCCTTTTGCCTGCCCAGTGGCAAGATTTAGGACATCTCCACTGGTCTGGAGAGGAACTCAAAATGGAGGGGAAGGTTCATTTATTATGGGTTGACATAGTGTCAACAGGTAGGACTAAGAAGAAGGCTGTGCTGAGGAATTATGAGCAATTCAGGATGAGATTAAATAGGAGAACAACAAAGGTAATAATCTCTGGATTACTACCTGAACCATGTACAAATTAATGTAGTGTGATAAGATTAGAGAGGTAAATGCATGGCACAGTTAGTTGTGTGAGAGAAATGGGTTCTGATTCTTGGGACACTGGCATCAGCATTGCAGAAAGAGAAGCCTGTTGGGACAGGCTTTATCTGAACCATGCTGGAACTAGTGCTCTGGTGAATGGTATACTCGGGTTGGAGATAGAACTTTAAGATAATTAATTTGGGCAGGAGCAGGTGGGGGTGGAGGAATGAATGTTAGGTTGAAGAGTAGTATAAAATGCAAATCAAAATGAGAGAACAAAAGTGCAGAATAGTGAAGAGGCAAATGATAATCAAAGTGTAATTGGATAGGGCAAAAGAGTTCATCTGAACTTCGAGCCAGAGCAAGTCATGAAGGTGAAAAGTCAAAGCTTATGGCTCTTAAAGAAGCTTTGTTAGAGATATGCCCAAGATGGATGACCAAGACTGTAAACTCAATATTCAAGGGTATTCAAACTTCCAGAAGAATAGATGAATAGGAAAAGAAGGTGGGGTAGTTTTGTTAATAAGAAAAGACATCTGAGTGTCAATGAGTCGTTCTATAGATGTAATCGATCATGAGTTTGGGTGGAAATAGGGAATAGCAAAGGAAAGAAATCAAGGATGGGAAAATCATATATGGGCTGCTGAACTGTTGCCTCAATGTAGCACAAAGTTTAAACTGGGAAATAATGGAGGTGTGCAAAAGGACACTACAGTTGTCATGGGTGATGTATAGAAATTTGATAAGTTAGGGACAACTTTGAAGATGAATTTGTAAAGTGTATCAAGGATTGTTTCTTAAAGCAATACTTTGCAGGACTGTTGGGGAACAAGCTATTTTAAATCCAGTAACGTGTAATAAAATGTGTAATAACGATCTTGTAGTTAAGGATCCTCTTTGGTATTGCAACCTCACAACTTGTTAGAATTTCAAATTCAGTTCGAAAAGAGCAACTCTGGTCTCAAACTAGTGTCATCGACTTACATAAGGGAAATTGCAGAGGTATGAAGAAAGAATTATCTAAAGTGGGCTGGGAAAATAGATTAAATACAAAGTCAGTGAATGAGCAGTGGCAGATATGTCATTATGCTCGGCAAAAAGATTTTCCAGTCAAAAAGAAGGCCTCTATGAGAATAATGAACTCTCTGTGGTTAACAAAAGTGGTCCAAGAGAGTACCAAAGTAAAAAACTGAGACATACAGAGTGCTAAAAACTAATGGTTGGCCAGAGGATTGTGAATGTTTTGGGAATCAGCAGCGGATGATGAAAAAGCTAATAAAGAGGAAAAAATTAATCATGAAATTAACTTGGCAAGAAACATACGAACAAGCACAAGAGCTCCTATAATTATATAAAGAGAACAGCTAAAGAATGTGTGCAAAGCTTCATGAATGTATTAAAGAATTAATAACTTGGGCGGCAGAGTGGCTAAGTGGTTAGGACTCTTGCTTCAGAGTACCAAGGACCCAGGTTCAATTCCAGCCTCAGGTGACTGTCTGTGTGGTGATTGCACATTCTCCCTGTGGCTGTGTGGGTTTCCTCTTGGTGCTCTGGTTTCCTCCCACAATCCAAAGATGTGCAGGTCAGGGTGAATTGGCTATGCTAAGTTGCCCATAGTGTTCAAGAATATGTAAGCTAGATGCATTGGTCAGGGGTAAATGTAGGGGAATGTGACTGGGTGGATTACTCTTCAAAGGGTCGGTGTGGACTTGTTGGGGCAAATGGCCTGTTTCCATGCTGTAGGGATTCTATAAAATGGCAGATAGTTTAAACCAATATTTTTGCATCAATCAAGATGGAGGCATTATAAAATTCTCAAAGGTAACAAGTAAGAAAGATACAAATAGAAGGAAATGTCTTGTAACAGTGTCTATAACAAAGGACTAAGTATTTGACAAACTAATAGGACTGAAGGCTGACAGGTTGCCTGTTTGCCTCTATCCAGGGGGTTTAAAGGAAGTGGCTGCAGTGATACTGGTGGCATTGGTTGAAATATTCGAATTCACTGGATTACAGGAAGATTCCATTGGATGAGAAAACAGTGGTGCTGTTGTTCAAGAAAGAAGGGACAGTGTGAACAGAATTGGACAAGTTAAGCAAGTGGACAAAATCATGATAAATGAAGTAAAATGTGGATAAATATGACATTATCCACTTATGTTGCAAAACCAGGAAGGCAGATCTGAATGATAGTTTGGGAAAGGGGGAGGTACATGAGACCTGGGAGTCCTTGTACATGAGTCCTTGAAAAGAAACAGGCAGAGGCAGCAGGCAATGAAGAAGGCAGATGATACGTTGGCCTTCATAGTGAAGGGATTCTCACACAGGAGCAAGGATGTCTTACTGCAATTGTATAGTGTTTTTGTAATACCACACTTAGAATATTATATTCAGTTTTGGTCTTTTTACCTGAGGAAATATGTTCTGCAATGGAGGGAGTGCAACAAAGGTTTACCAGGCTGATTCCTGTGGTGGAATCAGAACTCATTGGATTGGTTTTGACTGTAATCACTGGAGTTTAGAAAAATGAGGGGATATCATAGGAACCTATAAAATTTGAACAGGACTAGTCAGGATAAACAAAGGAAACTTGTTCCTAATGACCAGGGTGTCCAGAAAGAGTTTACACTTTAAGGAGTTAAAAATCACACAACACCAGGTTATTGTCCAACAGGTTTAATTGGAAGCACTAGCTTTCAGAGCACTGCTCCTTCATCAGATGGTTGTGGAGGACACAATTGTAAGGAGCGACACTCCGAAAGCTAGTGTGCTTCCAATTAAACCTGTTGGACTATAACCTGGTGTTGTGTGATTTTTAACTTTGTACACCCCAGTCCAACACTGGCATCTCCAAATCATGACACTTTAAGGATAGAGGGTAAACCATTTAAAACTGAGATGAGAGTGGTGAGCCTGTGGAATTTATCAGCCCAGAAAGCAATTAAGACCAAAGCATTGAATGTTTTCAAGAAGAAGAAAGATATAGTTAATAAAGCTAAAGAGATCAAAGGGCTTGGGGTGAAAACAGGAGTTGAATGATCAGCCATGATCACATTGAAGGGCGTAGCAGGCTCCAAGTGTCAAATGACCGCCTTTTGCTCCTACTTTCTATGTTTTTATGACAGATAAAAGGAAACTACAGGGCAGTTAACCGACCATATGTTATTGGGAAAATAAGAGTCTATTATTAAGGAAGAAATGGCAGGACATTTAGAAAAGCTTTGCGCAATCTGAGTCATCATGGCTTTGTGAAAGGGAAAGCTTGTTGATAAATTTATTGGAGTTCTTCAAGGATCTAACACAGAGTTGATAAAAGGGATCTCATAGTTGCAGTGCATATGGATTTCCAGAGGCATTCAAAAAGATGCCATATAAAAGGTTAATGCACAATATAGGTATTGGAGATACCCATAAGCAGCTGGACTGCAGCAGTTCATGAAAGCAGGTCATCATCACCTTCTCAAGGGCAACTGGGAATGGGGGGTAATAAATGCTGGACCAGCCAGCGACGCCTGCTTTAAATGTGTATTAAAAGTGTCCCGTAATATTGTCAAGTCCAGTGATAACAAAGGAATTGATAAGGCTGTCAGTAGCAGATAACTGGGGTGGGGCAAAGTCATTGCAGAATCAAACCTGATACCAGAGGCCAGATTTTTGAATGCTACTGGGATCATTTCAGACTGTGATTTAATAACCTAAGAGGCCATCTTCTGGATCCCAAAAACCTTTGTGACAGAGTCCAATTTTCAAAGTGGATGTCAGAGGGGAGGGCATGACAACATCCATTCATCATCTAAATGCCCAATAAATGCCTTTAAAAGCTTATGGAGATCTAGATGCTATGTTTAAATGAGGATTCATTCAACCTGAACAGTCTGGTCCAGGTCAACAGGAAGTGGTATCTGGATGATGAAAAAGTTTTGTTTTAAACCATTGAACACTATAAAATGTTCAGGAACCTTGCACTGGATTGTACACATCATCTATGTTTCGACTGTTTGGACACCACCTAGTGCTTTTATGTTGCTGGGCATCTGAGGTAGCTTGTTGTGTACTGCCATCCATACCTTCTAAGTGTCTGGTTTCTTTAGGGTCTTACATTGTCTAGTGTGTGGCAGGACAGGTCTAACAAGAGGAATCTTGTGAGTTTATTTGCAGTCTATTGCATTTCTACAGGTTATAGAATAGACTTAACATTGCTGCAAATAATGTTGAGTGGTGTTGCCTTAGGTCTGTCTCTCATGAGATCATCCTTTACGCTGCCCTTCAATCTTCATGACAACATCACAGTGTCTGGTGCTTATTATAGGGAAACAAGCGTTAACCCTTTCAGACCCATAAATAACAGAGCTGCCTGCTCTCTGCATGAAGGCAACAGCAGATTCCATCATAGAAGTGGTCTGCCTTTGCCAGTGGTCGTTTGCAGGCAGATCCTGCCTCTTGGAAAAACTTTATGCCATGAATTGGGTGCTAAAACATTGCCACAAAAGAGGCACTCTTTTGCGGCATGGTGTCAGGACTAGAATTTATTTAGTCATTTGGTTCTCGACACTTCTATCCAAATCCAAGACTGTGTTTGTGAGTAGTCTGGTTCAACCTTACACAGCTGTAGGTGAGATGAATGGAGGTGGCAGCTAGAGGTGGCTGATACCAAAGACAATAACTTCACAACATTTTGTTGGAAGTGTTGAGTTTAGTTATATAAAGTGATATAGTCATGTGTTTATACATTATTATTTATACTTTGAACATCAGACAACAATTTGTTTAATTATTTCTGCTTTATTAAAATAAACTATGCCTTGTCCTACTTACTTACTAAAAGGGCTTTTAACACCATCAAATTAACTGTGTTGAAAGCATTGCTAATGGATGCAACACTGTCACCTACAGTGTGAAGATCAGTTTATTAAAATAATGTGTTTGCATTTCTTTTAGACGTGGACCATTTAACATATGGAAGCCCTTGCAATAATTTTTAATTAGAGACATGGTATCCAGTAAATAGTCTATTTACCTCTTTCCAATGAAATCATTAAAAATTTGGTGGGCAGTACAAATATAATTTACACAACCATTTGATGAGAAACAGAGCATGCAAACTTTCAAATTCTATTCAAAACACAGTCAAACTTCATTCAAACAAATAAAAGGAATCCTGCAAATCTGAAGTAAAACTGAAAACTCTAGCAATACAAACCGGCATGCCAGAAAAGAAATATAGATTAATACTTCAGGTGGAACATTTCATTTATTCTGGCATTGTTACAGAGAAGCCCACTATATTGGAATCAATGAAATAAAGAGAGAAAAGGATAGCCAGAGATGAAAAACAAAAATTATATAGACTTTACAACACATCAGGACACATCGCCCAAATTGTCCAAACAATTTTTTTTATTTTGCACGAGCCTCCTTGCATCCTATTTGATCTAATTGTATTGTTTTATAAACTGTTGCACAAAGATAATTTGGGCAAGATTTTGCTGTCGCAGGACCTCGAACATTGACTGCCATTAATTAGGTACACCCTTAAACCCTCCAGCTCAAATGATTTATCTCATTAAGCTTATGAAAGTGTGAATTGATAACAAAGCAATGCGAGAAGGAGGACACCTGAGACCTGAGTGAATACAAAAGCTAACAGAGTATCTCCTTCACCAATTAAATATAGGGAGTGGAAAATAAACATTGGAAGGACTAAGGAGAATTAATCTAATGTCAAATCAGCTACAGAAAGAGAGTGAGGAAAAAATTGAGAGGGGGGAAGAAAAGAAAGAAAAGGTGTATAAAATACATAAATATTAAATCTGACTTTTTTAAAAATCTAAAGGAATGAAATTCTATATTTATAATTAATAATTCTCATGAACAATGATCATATTGTTAAATGTTTTTGCACTTGTAATTGGTAACCTCAAATATCTGCAATAGAATTGACTTATCCTGTTATCCAAATACATAGTCTGGCACCACTCAATGCATTTGAATAGTGAAGCAGACAGCAAGATGTCATTTTTTTGGAACTAATAACCATGTGACACAACCTAAGCAGTATCATTTAGACCTTTGTGTATAATCTCATACCTATTCCACAACTGAAGTTGTTGTGCTATTTACACAAAAATAGGTGAACACCATTAGTCTTTCTATTCTTTTGACAGCAAATTTAGCCCATGCTATATATACTGGTCCATTTTATTTCATTCAAATATAATTTGTCCTGGCTCCAGTGTTATTCCCAAATTGAGCATGAAAAATATTTAACTTCCATCACTGAAAATCCATGAGAGTAAGGAAGTTACTTTCTAATCAACACGAGTGTTTGAAAGTTTGGCTCTTGACTAACAAAATCATTGAGCTTCTTTCAGTAAGTAATACATTTGGCAGAGGGGTAAATAATAGCAAACATAGAGCAACGGTTCATAGTTTTGATTAAAGTAGCTCTAATCAAAATTTCCGAAAGGACTATCTGATAAACAAGGTGTTGTGCCATGCTAACCTGGATTCAAGTATCAATCATGATTTTTATTGATACAAGTGAACAATTGGAATACTAGAACATACCTGAAACTCATTGACCTGGGAAGGAGAATTCAATCAGACATCCCTCCACATTCTCTCCCAATCATGGAAAATGCACAAGACTGAGCATTGGTGCCTCCTATACCTGATCATACAAGTCACCTCTTCTTTGTTCCACCCCTTGAATCAAGACTTCCAGTGAGGACCCATATATGTCTGCTCTCCCCTATGGCCAGCGATTCCCATGATCGAAGCATCTGCAGCACAGTGCACTTCTTATATAAGAAGTTCATGCTAATATTAAATACTGCTCAGTGCTCGTGTTGTTGGACCCTTCTTGACACATGGAGCCAATTAGCAGGATGGAGCATGATGGCCCTGTACAGAAATTATTGGATTGAACAAGGAACTCAGAGTTGCTTGGTCCTGCCTGCATTCCAATCAACAGGCACAGCTTAATTGTACATCAAGGTTTCTGCATGCATTTTAGAATTATACAATTCAGTCCCTTTTCTGTCTGGCTCAACTATGATATTTCTACCTTTATTTCCTGCTCCATGTTAATGAATGATATATTCCTATACATGTCAATATTCTTGCAATATTTGTTGGTCATATTTCTTGGTATTGTGCCTGCCAAGAGGGTATGAGATGAAGGTATATAGCAAGCATCAATGAGCATCCAATCAATAATGCACTGCAAACTATAGGACATTATTTAAATCTGCAATGGAAGCCTAGATGGAATTAATCATATGGAGCTGGAGCTACAAACATCTTGACAGCTATAGGTAATACATTATATGCTTATTCTAATGTTGGTGTTCTGACTGAAACAGGTCTCAAACATCAAGCATGATCTCTTTAATGAAATGAAGGCACCCAAATATTGATCAACATTAATGTTCAAATATGACAATTGATACCTAACCATTTTCTGCAAATATGTAACACAATTGACACTCCTTCTCCCCTCCTCTTCTTTTCTCTCCACAGTGTATTCTGTCCTGTGTGACATCTCCACATTCTCCAATGTTCAATAACAAGAGGAAATCTTACAGTACTATCCATGTCTGCAAGTAATGAGTATTATATTCAAGCTTTCAAAACACTAAAAAATGATTTTAGAACCAGTCAAGCTACTTCTTGATGGCTACTGAAAGCTTAGACATGGAAAGTCTCCTGAATGCATAGAATTTATCTATCAGCCAGAAGAACTAACCCCATAACCAATCTTCAAACAGTTCTTAATCTCTTCAAATAGCATTAATGAGGTACCTGATTGTTTTATATAACCTATTTTTCTAGTCAATAAGCTCAGCAATGTTATTACACATTTCTGGAGTAGATGGGACTTGAATCCAGGCCTCCTAGCTCAAAGTTAAGGATACTACCACTCTGCCAAAAAACAATTTGTACTGGTGAGGTACTTCAGGCTAATAAGCTTAAGGTTCAGCTGTATAAAGGTAAAAGAAGATACAAGTTGCAAAGTGAAGCCTCGGTCATCCATTCTTCCCTTGTATTTCAAAGTGCTGAAACTATTTCCATTGTTTTGATGTTTGATATATCTAAAAGTAATGTTGTATGATCCTACAAACATTTAACAGCCCCTTCAAGGTGTCTTTTTGCAAGGCTAACACACACTAACGTATTTAGTTATTCTTAATGATGTAGCCTTCTAACACTGAAGATCCATTGGATGGTCAGCAGTCACTGGCATTGTTCCCAGCATTTCAATCTGCTTTCATTGATATTTAGTAACAAATCTATTAAGTGTTTTCCTCATTTTCAGTATTTCCTTGATAATTATTGATGCATGGTTTAAGTATACCTTGTTAAAATAGTTTAATCTGAGAATAACTCTGAAATACATAACAAAAGAATTCCATTTCCTCATATTTGCATGAAAATGTCAGGGAAAGTGGGTTGAATTATTTTAGTTTGAGTACAATTAGATCAATGAAATGCTTCAAGTTATATACATGTGGCACAGCCTACACTCCCCCTACTTTAACAGAATTCTTCTGTTTAAATATGATTAATCTAACATTCTGTGTCAAGAAAAATGCCAATCAAGATCGGGATTAGTCACCTGGTATTGAAACCTTGCTTGTTTTCATGGAGAGAGGAGAGAGTGGGAATTTGAGAGCCTGAATGAATTTGCACCGTTGAGTCATTGCTATTGCTGCAAAGCAGCGCCAATGGAAATAGCTTTCAGTGAAAAAGAGTAACTTCAGTGTAACTCACACTGGTCACCTTTCAATGACTTTGCTAAGATCACCTTCTTAGTGCGAAGCGACTATAGATTCAAGAGAGATTAAATATGTCAGTGTAGCCAGAACTCCAACATTAGAATAAGCACATAATGCATTACCTACAGCTGTTTTAAAAGTGAATACATTTTAAACATATTTATGCTATGTGGAGCACATTATTGAAACTACAGTAGTAAAACTGTACTGGTTGCAAAGAAATGTTAATATTGATTCAAAATATCCTGGAAATAGCTTGCTAATTTATCCATTAAACGTGCTTATATTCTCCTTTTTTAAAAAAAAACAATGAAATGCTTATTATGCAAACATTCTGCTCCTAATATCCAAAGCACAAATGTAAACCACATAGGTAAATAAAAGTGGTCCCGGGAGATATCTGTAGGGCTCCGTCCTCAGACTAACATCTTAACGAGCCATGGAAATAACGAAAGTGTTGTGCAAAGCCGTCAATGGATTTTCCTTCACATAAGCTCTGCAGACCTAGCCAACGACAACATAAGAAATTAGTCCCACATTTGTGGGGTTGCTCTGTTAGTATATACTTTCCACAAATATAAAACTTTTCAAAACACTGAATATATCAATAGGTTGTTCATTCAGCGGAACACAGACCTTAACCTCACTATTAGCTGCTTTTAAAAAAGGTCACAAAAGCATTACCATTATTTATTGAACATAATTACGCTGGAGTGAGATTTCTGAACTATGTCTATGATGTTTTTACAATGCTGGGGAAACAACGTGCGCAATAACCAACAAACAAGGGTCATTTGTGCTACAGTCTTAATTTGAAACCTACTACAGTATTTCAAAATTTGTAAGTGAGGCCTCAAAGGACTGGCCGCTAAGCTGCCCTTTTCCATCTGCCAATGGATCAGTGTCTGTTTTTGTCCCAAGCAACGTAAACATGAAGCAAGGAACTGGCTTGAAAACTCATCCCAAAGGAGGGAATGGAAAATGTATTCTTTTTTATTGACTGATGGCTCTCAACAGTGTTACATGGCTCGTTTAAATAATGCGTACAATATTTGGGAAGCAAGTTATATGGCGGTCGCTCGTTTGACATGACATTACCGTACATTGGTGAGCTAAAGCAGAGGTAAAAATATGGAAACTTACTTAAAAATCTGGAGAAAGAACGTAGGGGACAATTGTCCTGGCTGTTGCGAAATCATAAATGAGTTCATTCTGAAAGCATTCGCATTGTCACTAAACAAGACCAGTCATTTTTCCCCCCCTATGGGGTTGGCACACACCAACCTCGCTGTGAGCTGATGTAAATTGTAACTGTTTCTCATCTAACATTTCTGTCGTGCACGCATGTTTCTCTTGAAAATGGCAAACGACTTTTGAGCAAATTTCATCTTAAGTCCATCTCTCAAAGGATTCATCGAGGTGATCAAAATAAAAAAAGATGATGAAAAAGTTCACGGACCATTTGCAGAAGGTTGAAGTTGAAGGTTTTTTTTTCCAAACTTTAGAAATCATTCATATTCTTTGAAAGGACATTAGTTGACATAACCCTCATATTTGTTGATCTGCCCAGGTCAAGAGGATTTACATTTATCATGTTTAGCCGTGAAGGCGGAACAAAAGCAGAAAGTGCTGGAGAAACTCAGCAGGTCTGGCAGGATCTATAAAGAGAGAAATGGATTTCCACTGAGAGTAATTTAAGGAAATACTTATGCAAACCTCCACAGGGAACAGTTTGGAATCAATATACTCTTCACGTTTTCTTTATCAACACTTCCAAAGATGCAAACGACTCTTCTGTGAAAAAGAAATGTTCGGGTCTCCATCGTAAGTTGGACACATGATTGGTCGCCAGCAATAAGACACAAGTGCCAGTCGAAAAGTTGCTATCACTCCACATCCCATCAGGAGATGGCACACAACAGTCAACGGCCATCAATTACCCGTGCTAATCAGCACCTGCTAATTCAAATCCACTGCAGATCCAATGTTCTTGCATATCGGATCAAAATTCTGCAGAGGTGTCACTGGACTCGAAACATTAACGCTGTTTCCCTCTCCACAGATGCTGACAGACCTGCTGAGATTCCCCACTGCTTTCTGCTCTTGTCAGATATAACAAGCGGTCGATCTGAGATTTACACCACACACCAGACAAAATTCCAACCCGTTGTATTATTTACGCTTGCTGATGAAAAAGGGTGTTTTTTTTTAAAAACGTACTGCTTCTACAAAAACAACATTTTCCGACTAACCTCAAAAGGGAAATATTCAGCAAAGCAAACATACTTTAGCACCAACATTTCTCATAGTGGTGCCAGTAGGAATGACAGACTTGGCCCTGAAATGGAACATTGAGTGTTGGGACGTCTGTCCTCCGTTCGGGTAAATTTCCTCAAATTTCCGAGTGTACAGGCTGGAAGGCATTCTGTGAAAAGGACAGAATGAGGAAAGATTGAACCCTACAACTTAAATCTTACTTTTATTTTTCTCTGTAGAAGGCCCTCCCAAGGCGACAGATTCTGGGGGTGGCTCAGGCTGTATGATACATTTGATAATATGGGTTAGAATGTGTTTGTTTTAAATCTTGCGAAGACTCTTTGAAGAAAAAAACTTGATCGAAAAAATGTAGAATGAGTGATTTGAAGGTTTCAAACTGCATGAGAAGAATTGATTGTTATTATGCAGAGGCTGTTTGTGGGAGAGTTGCTATTTTCACTCTAGTGTGGGGGCCGAATGCCTGAGTGAGTAATGTCTTTGCGCTATGCGAATATGGCTCTCGCACTCTTTGTTTGCATATTTACCTAACGGTGTCCATTCTTACATCTTAAAATAACAACAGGAATATGGTTTCAGCTAATCCCGCTGTTGGCGCTCTTACGTGAAACTTTGGCATTAAATGCTAATGGTAATGAGAAACGTCGAATCGATAGTCCCACGCACATGAATTTACAAAGGACCTTACTGTCGTTAAATACGCAAATGTCCGATGTACTTCTCACACTCACAGGTCCCAACAACATATAGCACACATGAATGATCTGCTATTTTCTACTTCACTGTAACATTCTGGCGGAGAATATAACATTTACTAAAGTACCAATTGCAAATGTAAAGTAATAACACCTAATACAAATATTTTATTGGACCACAGCCCATAGTAAGAGCAGCGTGCATATTACTGATTCCACGGTTCGCGTCTCGCAACCCAAGTGACAGTGACCTCAAGTGACCTTCGCAAACACTTGATAATCAGTGGAGACCAGAGAGTTGTAAGAGGCGGTCATTTTCATTGGAACTGTCCTGGTAAGATATAAAACATGATCAGTAAATCTTATGTTCCATTTTTGCCAGCAGAGCCCAAGTCTAACTATAGCCGTGGACTTGACATTACTTTACCTTTATTCTTAGCTACGTGGTGTGAAGGTAATTTTGACAAGAATGAGAAAGAATGCTCAGATCTGATTTAACTTGCTGTTTAGCTAATAATATATTATGATAGAAGCCATTGACAGGAAAATAGCATTAGTGGTGTGTTGTAGTTTCTGAAGACTTCTGGCAACATCTGACTAATACAATGTCATGACAATTACCTGTATGTATATTTATGGGCTGTGCACTGCATAGGAGAGTTAGACTATATTGTGAAGGTACGTGATCGTTTGTCACTCGCAGTTTTAATGATAAATCACAAATTTCACAAATTGTTGAAATGGAAAGCCAGAATCGTGAAAAGACAACAACAATCCTTTTTAAAAGGCCAAAAAATTCCAGACGATTCACATAACCCACAGGTTCATCCTATTCCAGAACAAAGCTATGTTTTCCTAAGAAGCATTTATCCATTGAAGAAACTCACTGTGATTTCCAAACTATTGTCGGACATTCTAATTAATGATTGCAATGTTTAATGGGAAAAGAATCAAGTGATTTTAATGTTGGTGCTTCAAGCAGATTTTTAAAAGAAAGACTAAAAATGGTGCCCTTCATAAAGTTTGACCAGAACGATTACATTCCATAATGTAGCTCAGTGCAAAGCCTAGACTTTGATTTTGGCTCTCTTTTTTTCCAGTTACACAGAGCCTTTTTTTTCCCTGAGGTTAGGCTCCCTTCAATGTGAGCTCTGTGATCCCTTCATCTCCCTCTCCATGGTAACCATCAGCATCCTGGCAAAAACGCACCTCACCCAGACAAGGGCATATTCTTCCCCATCCAGCATCTGGACACTTTTAACAAACTTACTGCTTGTCCTTCGATTACAACAGGCCTCGCATTTCCGTCTTCTTCAATTGAAAGTAAAATAGCAGCTTTTGATGTTTTGCAATTAGGAAATTCATAAATAATGCAGCTTCTGTGGTGTTACGAACTGTAGCAAAAATATATTTCCTCAGTAATAGGATAACCATTAAATGATTTAAATTATCACTTGTACTTTATAATTTTGAATGTAAGTATGGAATACAGAGTTGATATATTTTGTCTGAAAATGGAATGTTATCTGGATCAAGTAACAAAAATAATTAGTGTTCATTTGCTCACGAATCAGAAATTGCTGCTTGCGAATTGATTCGATAAATTCTCTCTTAATGATAGAAAAAACAAACTTTTTTTCTGGTGGAGACGCATCTTCAGGGAAATGAAGGAATTCATTAAATACATCGTCATCTCTAACAGCCATGCCCAACATTACATCTGAAAACAATAATTGAATGCCCTGAGCATGTTCTGCTTTCTGTTAAGATGTGGAAGTAAATAGCCCTTAACACCACTCGTTCTAACCTCTTCCTTTGTTAATTTCTGATCCATTCTATAAAGTTCTGCAATCACGTGATCAGTTCTTTGAACTTGGGTTAATTTAAAAGGACACGTCTCAGCATCTCATGGATTTAAGCCAGAGGTAATGGATACTTTACCCGATAATTTATTTAACTGAATCGCTAAACTATTGGGGGAAAATAGGTAGTGGTTTATGAACACCATCAGTTGTAGGTTCACTTATAAGTGTTTGAAACATTACGCTATATAGGTCCTGGCTATTGTCCAAATCGATGATAGCGACAGGACTGTGGTAGTATGTTTTGTCTAACCCCTTGAAAGCAGCTCTATTTAAACATAAAATAAATAATTGTATTTTTCTCAAAAGGACAATAATGCATTTTATTTTTTGTGAGAGGAAATTAACAACCAGTCAGTCCTTCAATATGTGTAAAAGCATTTTAATTTCGCCTTAAATAATTCCTCAAACCTGTGATCACGTGTTACAAATTTAACTGAGCAATGGACAGATCTGGGGCTCCCTTATGGGGCTGATTATTAGACATTGGTTTTCATTTTAAATAGTCAGAGGAGGAAATGACTACAGTGTTTGTATTTGCGGTCATCTGATTAATCAATAATGCTGCAATCTCAGTTATGAATATTCCTTTAAATTTTAATGCCATGAACACGGACAAGAATTCCGTTTTTTATTTTGTTTTGGAACTGTGCACTTCAGTTATCAAAGACCCCAAACAACGAGGTACAAAAGGCATACTCTTCTGGAAGAACTATGGAAGGGCACCTTTTAAACTGTTGGCCTGAGGCATATTCTGGGGGGTGGGGGGGGGGGGGGGGGGGGTGGGGGGGGGCTGCAGAACGGCACTTTATCTTTGCATGCCTGAGAGAATTCCAAATGGCATCAGTCTTCCAGTTCTATTGCTGGTCTTTCAGTGGCACGGCGAGTATGGCCAGTGAGAAGATGACCCCTACAGACGAAAAGAATCTTAATTTGATCCCAGCTGGACTGTGAGCAATGGCAGGAAGATGTCCACTGTGAACAGGACAGTATTTAAACAGCCAGACAACAACCACAGTTATGACTCACACATGCATCGTGTCACTTAGCTAAGAAGCCAGAGGCGAGCTAATGCACAGATTAACTTCAACAAATGAGAAATGTAATTCGTATTGGGAGAAAATCAGAACTTTTGTTTTTGTGAATTGACTAGACAGCTCGGAAGTGAATTATTTCAACTGCCAAAGAAATTGATCCTACTTTGAAACTGGTAATTCTTTTGCACCATCAAAACATCTGCCCTTCCTTGTTACTTTTCAAACCCAGAGGCTTTATTTAGGACATAGTGCAACGTGCATGGGCAGACTGAGTGACAACGTCTGTAGTCCTTTTTCAGTCACCCAAGCAGCAGCATTCTTTCTCTCTTTACCTTAACTCAGCAAGTTCTGTTGAGCCCACTCCGGGAAACTTCCAAGCGCAAACACCGTTTGAGAGTATAATTTAAGCATCAACTTCCCTCGTAAAATACTCTGAAGTAAATGGAATACAATGAACATAGCAAAGCTGTCTGGTGTGTGATATGAATGCTGTAATATTCAGATGTGTTATCGTTTTCTTTAAACAACATAAAGCACCCTTCCCTTCACAGAAACTGATTTATATTGCTGCCAGGACTAGAGACAACTCCAATCAAGGGAAATCCAACATCTCCAAGTTGTATCTCAGTACTAGCATCATGTGCACCAATCTCATTTGAGGAGATGCGAGAATTTGTCTAGATTATACTCAATCTGACCTTCATTCTCAGGACACCTGCAGAGTGAGGTTCTGCGAGCCACCATCAACGCTGCAGCGTTTGCCCACAGTGCATATGTCATACTGGCCAGTCACCAGGAGATCTGAATTCTTAGAAGCAACGCAGCGCGACTTTCAAAAAGAGGATCCAAGTCAGCTTCTCCTAACTTTTATTCACGTGTCATATACCTCATGAAGCATACACTCTAATGTCATGTTCAAAACCTCAAAAGAACCATCAACTGCAATAGTTACAGGTTGGAGCCGAAAGAGCAATAGGAAACAACAAGTGATTATGATGCAACAATCTCAATAGTTGAAATAAATCGGAGACGTTCAGGATTTCAATGTTCCTGCTGCCACCCAACCTGTACAACAGGCTCTAAATATTCACCGGCAGTTGTTTGTTTTCAATTTGAGTAATGAGTTCCAGTTTCAATGTTGATTTTTTTTTTCACTCATCCGAGATGTGCGTCAGGAGTGTGTGTCAAGTGTTTGGGAACTCCATGTTATTAATATATTCATACTTGGTTGTGACAATTACTACGCAAGCTTTGAAAAATTAACACTGATTATATGAACATGCGAAGACAGTGTATGATATTAGAGTCATGGACACCTAAGAAGGGTGACATTTTTTTAATAGAGGGATTCAGGTAATTCATAAAACCTTGAACTGAGAAACTTGGATGATTTGTATGATTTGCTTTGAGTCCCAAGATTAGGCTTTGCTCATCTCTTTTAAACAAACTCCAAGCTTGCTTTTGACTAATGAAATTCTATCTCCTATAACATACAGGGGAAAATACTTTCCTTTATCTTTAATTACCAAGCCACCGATGGAATATTAGCAATGTATGACTACAAAATGCAAGATTCCTGAGGATTAGATGTTAGCAGGTTATTAATGACCATTTAAAAGCCTCCTATTTTTCACCGAAACAGAGATCTTGCCTCATCCAATACGTTACTGTCATCAGATAAAGTCCTGCATCCGGTCACGGAATACGGCCATGGAATCAGAAGCGACTCCTGGTCAGCATTCAAAGCAAAATTCGTTGACCGAAATTGTCACCTTGGGTTTCGAGGGGAACTTTGTCAGAGAACTGTGACGGCGATGTTGTCTTTGCCTGTGGTGCCTTATTGTGGCGGAATATCTGAAAAGTGCCTCACACGGTGCGACATACTGCCAGCGTTCTGGCCATGAACTTGTCGTTGCCTGAGAAGTTGTAGAAAGTTAGCTACATTCTGGGATGAGCCACACAGCAGCCGAAGAGAGAAGAGAACTTGGCTGTAATGTGTTCCCTTTGCACTGCCCCTCACTATCTTTGTACTGACATCCCCAAGGTACAACAGCACTTCAGAGATACTTAATTGGCTGTAATTGGGCGAATAATCGGCCCGAAAGGCGCTGTACAAATCAAGTCTATTACTTTTGTTTCTCTAAAGCATGTGCGTATTTGCAGGTCTTCCGGGTCCTTTCCTTTTAAATCTTACAGAATGTTGTGGCGGTGCCCTCATCTGATGGGCAGGGCCATTGTACTGGCGAAGTCAGAACCAACACTTGCAGAGTTCCAGGCCCTATCACATGCACAATGATCTCGCCCACCCCGCCATCCCATCCCAACAATTTCCTTGAGCTGAGCCATCACTGAGAGTCGGGAAGCAATACTCTTAAAAAGTGTGCCACACACCCTCTGAATTACTATAGTGCCCACAAGTGAGCGACAGGGAGCCACTCGAGGCCCAGGCTTGGCCTTCAGAGTTGTTTAATCTTCGTGAGTGCAACTAGACCATTAATTCTTCGTTCGCCTGGGGCAGGAGCGAACCCACCACTTCACTCTCACTGAATGAATCTAGATTCTCCTCCCAAATCTGTTCCATGCAGAGCACTAACCCCATTTGTTCCTTACTAAAATAAATCACACTTCTCTGTGAATTGTAAATGAGCGAAAGTCACATTAATCGATGCATACTTTAAAAAAATGCATTGGGGCCAGAGAGAAAGGGTAATAGTAAAAAGAACGTGAGAGAGAGAGAGAGAGCCTGCAGGTAGACAATCACAAACATCCAGTCACACAACATTATTCAAATATATTTCACATAACAGAATCCGCTTTTTGGAGAACCGTGAGGCGATTGAATACTTAAAAAAAACATCTACATATTTCTAATTCAAAACTTGACAAGACATCAGCCTCCAGTTAAAAAAAACTTGCTCAGAGTTTTAAGGCGAGTGGAACTAATATTTCCTAATAAGTGTCAATCAAATTCTTGTCTGTGAAGTGTGGAAACTTACCATCTACCCCAAGCGCTCTGCATCGTAATGAGAGTCCGCCGAATGATTAGAACTTGCAACCCATAGAAAAGCGCAAAAATACGAGGGTTAGATACATCCACGTTGAGATTTGCGGGACTAATGGGAATTAAGGGCCGATGTAAAACGTGTATGTGTGTCTAGAGTTATGGTGCCTTGCAAACTACGATCTAACATTAAAATGCCCTAAATTAACATTAAAGGACGTGCTTGTGTTTATAAGAGACTTCCCCTGCAGCAGGGAGACCTGCACTGAATGCTGTTTTGCAATTCATAGAATTGGTAATTTGCTGTGGGGCAAAAAAAAACGTGAATAGAAAAATAATCAAGCAGCACTGTAAAGATGGAAACGAATCCCCGTGGGCTTGCGGAGATATAAGTATTAGCGATAAAAAAAACAAATTAGAAACTTCAGTCATTTATCTGGATGAATTGTTCGGACGATAAAGCAGATCTCACGATCTCGATTCTGGTCACCACAAACGGAGATGCGTGAGGACAAGTGACATTTTATTTCTCTCTCACACACAACTCGCCTTTGTTGCCATTGTGATGATAGATTTAAAGCAACGATTTATGCAGAAACCATTTCTCTTTTCGATGGTATTTCTGGTTCCATTTGTGGGAAACATTTAGCTACCTAATTAACACGGCGATGGGCCGGGGCTGGAAAGTAGTTTGCGATCGGCAGAGGTGTTAAAAATATAACTTTATCGTTTTTAGTAGAAGTTCTGCAAACACGAGAAGAAAGAAAAATCAGCTTCGATTTAACACTTGGCGCTGGAAGTGTTCGCGAGGTATCTCGCCTGCCCACGAGTCTCAGGCCGATTTTCTCGAAGTAAACCCAGTAACAATAATCGGAGTGGGGGACGGGGAAGGGGAGAGAAAGAGGCAAGAACAAAACAAGATCAGATCAAAGGTGGGAGTGAACAATTGGCAGGCGAGGCGCTTCAGTTGGGAACACTTGCGGCTGAAGGAGAAAACAAACGCGGGATATCTTCACTTGAGATCATTGGCATTATCTTTGTACATTGCCCGGCCGTTTCCGCAATCTTTTATCATTTACTTTTGTTGTTGTTGTTGTTGAATGGAGATCACTGGGAGGTTAGCTTCTGTCCACCCACGTGGTCGCCTGAAATTGCAGCAGCCGGGGAAGACGGGCCAATCGGGGCTCGAGGGAGGTGGGATCTGAAGCTCCAAACCCACGGCCAGCGGCCAATCGGCTGTTAAGATGGTACACCCCGCCCATCGCACAAACCTCTGTCAATCACACCTGGGCACTGTCCAATCGGAGCGCCTTGTTATTGAGGGGCCGCCCACTAGCCAATGGGGGAAGGGGGCGGGAGCAGACGCCCCGACGGCGATGAGGCTCTCCACCAATCAGAGTGGGGTCAGGGTGGGGATTGGTTGTCAGTTCGTTGTGCTGAGCCAATGAGGGTGTGGAGGTGGAGTCGGAATGAGGTTGTCCCCGCCCCCTCGCCTCCTGCCTGCTTCCCTCCCTCCCTCTGAGCTCCATCCTCCCTCCTCATGCTCCCTCCCCTCCCGCTGCCCCAGCTCTGGGCTCTGCTAAAGCTGCCCAAAGTCGGCGGCAGCTGAGCAGTTTGGAAGTGCGAGTCATGGCCACCACAGCTTCGGCTCACTACATCCCCAGGAATAACTCGCTCCACTCCAACTCGTTGGTGCACCCGGACTCGGACAGGATGCATCCAGGGACAACCTACCGGGAGGTGCAGAAGATGGTGCAGAGTGACTACCTGCACGGCCTGAGCGGCAGCGGGCACCCCATCTCCCACAGCCACCAGTGGCTGTCCTCGGTGACGGACGGCGCGCCCTGGGTCACCGCCTCCCACCTGGGGCAGCAGGATCCCGGCAAGGCCAGCGTGCAGGCGCCGCCGAGGGACGACCTGGGCAACGGGCTGCACCACCGAGCGCACCACATGGTGCACCAGCAGAGCCACGGCAGCCACCCCGGGGCGGCGTGGGGACCGGCGGCTCCTCCGCCACCGCCGCCGCCGCCGCCGCCGCCTCCCATCCCCGGGATGCCCCCTTCGTCCAACGGGCACCAGCCGCTCATCTACTCGCAGGCGGGCTTCAGCAGCCTCAACGGCATGCTGAGCCCGGCCACGCCGAGCCTCCACCACGGCCTGACGGACGCTCTCCACGAGGACCCGGGCGGTCACGACGGCCACCCGGAGCACCCCGCGCCGCACCACCCGGAGCACTCGGACGAGGACGCCCCCACCTCGGATGACCTGGAGCACTTTGCAAAGCAGTTCAAACAAAGGCGGATCAAGCTGGGCTTCACCCAGGCGGACGTGGGCTTAGCCCTGGGCACTCTGTACGGCAACGTCTTCTCTCAGACCACCATCTGCAGGTTCGAAGCCCTGCAGCTCAGCTTCAAGAACATGTGCAAACTGAAGCCGCTGCTGAACAAGTGGCTGGAGGAGACCGACTCGACCTCAGGGAGCCCCACCAGCATAGACAAGATCGCCGCGCAGGGACGGAAGAGGAAGAAGCGGACGTCTATAGAGATTGGGGTGAAAGGGGCGTTGGAGAACCACTTCTTAAAGTGCCCCAAGCCCTCCGCTCATGAGATCAGCAGCTTGGCTGACAGCCTGCAGTTGGAAAAAGAGGTGGTCAGAGTTTGGTTTTGTAACAGAAGACAGAAGGAAAAGCGAATGACCCCGGCCGGAATCCCCGGCCACCCAGGTATGGAGGATGTATATTCACAAAGGGACACTCCGCCGCTTCATCACACACTTCAGACCCCTGTCCAATGACTGCTCCCCACACTCCACACCCCACACTAAGAAAACAAAAGACTAAGAAAAAGACACAAACTGGATTTTACAAAGCAAAAAAAAAACTGACTGAAAAAGGGATCTAGCCAGTGCCGCAGTAATTGTTTTGAGCGCGCACTGGACTGTACTCATACTTAGGAGAGACAGAAACAAAAACACATTTCATGCATTTGATGTGGTAAATCGAGTGGTTATTCTCCCCTACTGTAGAACAAAGATTTTGTTTTCATAGCTTAAAGACACGCATAAGTTGTAAGAGAAAAGAAAATACCTGTTCGTGGATGAATTATTTCAGGGGCATTCTGAAAAGCAGCGGCTTTTCCAAACTGGGTGAGAATGAGTTCAGTTTAAACAGAAAGTGAGATGGACATCGAAGTGTTCGCCTTCAGCCGCCGCTGTGTTCAGTAAGGGAGTCTGGTGGTGGGGGGAAGCTTATGATGTGGTCAAAGATTTCATAGTATCCCTACAGTGTGGGGACAGGCCCTTCGGCCCAACAAGTCCACACAGACTCTCCGAAGATTAGCCCACCCAAATCCCTACATTTACCTCTGAATACAACCCTGGGGCAATTTAATTTAGTATGGCCAATTCACGTAACCTGCACACCTTTGGATTGTGAGAGGAAACCCACGCAAACTGTATACAGTCACCCGAGACTGGAATTGAACGCGGATCCCTAGCGCTTGTGAGGTAGCAGTGCTAACCACTGAGCCACCCTTCCTCCCCTTATTTATTGTTCAACCTCAGAGGTATCTTGTGAGTTATTGGCGCTGGCGAGCCTCTTTGCGATTTTAAATAAAATTCCAAATCCAGAACTGGGGAAATGGTCCTGCATTCCAGATAAATTGTATTGTTTTACAGCTAGCACTTAGTGCTCGGACAACAAACTCTGATTTGAACCGTTCTTGGGAAATCTTGCCCTGAACTCAGTTCAATCTGTAAGTTGTTGAAAACTAGAGGGAAGTCAGTCCGATTGAAGTTTGAAATCTCTGTACACGGGGTTCTTTGTCATTACCACGTAGACAAGTTGAGATGGGTTTGAGAGATCAAAGGAGCGAACAGCAGTCGACAAAACAAAAATGTATCTTTAAATGTTCGGACCCAGCGGAAACATGCGAGGAAAAATTATTTGAATGGTCCAAAACTGACTTTGCGATTAGTTTCCCCGAACGGATAGCAAAACGACTTTACAACAGTAATGTTAGGGCTTGTTGTTCTTGCTGTGAAAAATGTACTTAACCTGAAGTGATATGACGCATTGTAAATCCATCTCGTCCACCAAGTTTTTTTAAACGCAACAATATTTTAACTGATTTTTTTTTCTGTGTTTACAAATACGTTAGAATAACAAACAAGATTTGAGGGGCACAGTTAGTGTTATCTGCAGGCTCTCAATTCTCATGAAACGTGAATTAAACCCCCTCCCCCTAAATCTCAGGAATTAAAGAACAGGTTACCACAAAATACCTTCACTCTTGGTCGCGTGTCTATTTTCTGGCCAGCTACAGGAGCGAAAGATGACTTGAAGTCGTTACCATTGCAAGTAGCAATACACTACTAATTTGCCATTTGATGCATGGGACTAAAATGATGGGGTTATCCTTCCAAACAATTCTGTTCTTTTGTTTTAATCCGATATATCCAGAATAGCTGAAGATTACTTTTTCATCCACATCTAAGACATTGTATATTTCCTATTAAAATTGAAACACATAGACAAAAATTGCCAAAATAAAGTGTACATTATATGTGTTAGAATGTTTACAATTCATCAAAAGGAAGTTTGAAAAAAAATCTGATTTGGTGAATTAAACAGTACTTAGGACTTAAAGCAGTGGGAAAAAAGTGACGTTTAGTAAATTGGGAAAAAATAATAATTGTCTGCTTTTTTTACTCTACCACTATGTAATATGTAAATATGTTGAATATGTATACATATGTATTTGTTTTTGGAATTTAATGATTTTTCTGGAGATTTTTTTTGTACGCTTACTAATTCCCAGAGGATATTTTAATATAATTTCCATGTGAATTCCCCCCTTGTATTTATTGCATAAACATATTTGAAACTTTCTTTTATCCTGTAGCTCTCATTGGGGTTATGTTAAAGCAGTTCAAACAATGTTTGTTTTAGTACATTTTTGTTGTATCTTATAAAAGACAGACTGCAGAGTCACATTAATATTTTTGTTATAGTAATATTTTATTACTTGCGTAAAATGTACACACCAAAACCCAACTGCCCCCTGTCTAAGTGGTCAGGGAGGTGTTTGAAACCATGCTGGGTTTTGCTTGTTAATTCATTCTGCTGTTGCCTGAAT
Organism: Chiloscyllium punctatum; assembly: GCF_047496795.1. NCBI lineage: Eukaryota > Metazoa > Chordata > Chondrichthyes > Orectolobiformes > Hemiscylliidae > Chiloscyllium > Chiloscyllium punctatum. The sequence continues at coordinate 32,255,701 of NC_092765.1, forward strand.
TGAGTGTCACTTTAGCAAAAAGAAAATGCAGTGGCAAGAAATCATTAAAAGTGATGTAAGGTCAAATTTCTTGAATTTTAATAGTTTGCTTGGTTTGTCAATTTTGTTTCTTACTTTGTGTTTTCTGAGTATGACTGCAATACCATGTGCACACTTTTTAGAAATTCAGAAAAGAGAAACTTATTTTTCTCCAAGTTATAGTTAAAGAAAGGAAGTTTATCAATGAGGCAGTAACGAATGAAAAGGCATGCAATGTCACTGGGCTTTTAGGAGCCTGGTTTCTGACACCAAGCAAAGTAGAGGAATAAAAATCAGACCCTGAAGACCTAACTGTACACCCTTGTAACTTGTTGTCACTGTTATATGATAGGCATGTATACTTGGAAGATATTTTAATATCTATTCCCATAAGTGGCTGTTGATTCTCTTAGCTTCATTGCAGCAGTTCTGATGCAGACCAGTTGGAAGGACTGAAGCTTACAGAAGAGAATATCCAGGATTTTGCAAGACATTTCATTCATCAAAAACCTTCTATTAGCCCTACTAATTAATTAGCCACATTTCAGAGATCATAATTGAGATACAATATTGATTTATTTTATCGTTAATAAATATGAATTAGTTTTAAATGCTGGTTTAGTCAGGTGCTCCCTATTTCCTTGACTCCAGCTCTCTTCATATAAGTTGATGATATCTGTGATATCTTGACTAGCTCCTTGATTGCTACTGTGTGGTCCTTAACCAGTCAGTGGACAGCATCTGAAGCCCAACAATGGTGAAACCCAAGATGATTTTTGCATTCTCCCATCAGTGAAGTTTTGTACTTGGTGGTGATTTTAGTAGCTCATTGTCAAGGAGTTAATGTTGAGATTCAAACCTAAGGTTTCCCATCCAAATTGAGGCTATCCAGACTATGACTGAAGGTTGAATTTTCCTCGAGTCTTTCTGATTCAAGTTTACCTGGGTCCTGGTGAAGGTGATCTAAAAAATGCAAATTAGTTTGTAATTAAAATAATCACCTTTCTGGTTGGAGCAGCTCAACTGTGTTTTCAAGTTGCTGTGGATGCTGTTAGGGTGAAGAAGAAGATAGAAATGTCAAGATGGAAAAAAAAATCATAACTACATAGTATCATATTTATAAAGAAAACAGGACAACAGAAAAATTGATTTAAGCCTATGTGCATTATCAAACATAAAACAGCATATTAAAAGCTGCATTTTGTAAAATAGAATCAGGGAAATTTAAGAAGCCAATATTTGAACTGGCAATACTTTAAATGATGAGGTAAATTGCTGAAATTTTGGTGCAGAATTAATACTATTTATTCAAAAGGGCTAAAAATAGAATACAGCTTTCATTTTTAGTATGAAAACTCTATCTTTTGACAGTAACTGAATATCAGTATTAGGAACATGGCATTGTTAGATGGTGTATGTTAATATTACTTTGAGATCAAGTTTTTCAATAATACAAACATTCTGACTTAAATAATTAGTTTGTTTTATAGTAGGTCTATTTTCCTTTATGTAAATATATTGCTCCTATTACTGATTGTTAAGGCTACTAATTTATAGCTTTCACAAGAAGTTGGAAAAATATCCAGAATTCCATTTCCGAATGGCAAAAAAAAATCCATGGAACATCAAATTTGACTTGCTCATTAGTGAAAGTCTCTCTTCCTGGTGTTTGTGTATCTTTGTCATGTGCACATTTAAGAGTAGAGTATGGTCTGCAATAACAAACTGCTGAAATCAATGAAATACTGTTAGAAAATTCCCATTACATTATTTAACTGTTCCTCAGTCATTTTCATTGTTGTGTTTTCTCTTCTGTGCAGTAAGGAGAATATCAGAGTATTAGTGAAGCATATTTTAAAATATTTTCGTAACAAATAGGCACATAACCATAATATAGCAGCAACAATCAAAGTCAGAGTGTGTACTATTCCAATTTGGTGTTGCCTTTGAATCATCCCAGAACAAACCAATTGAAAACACAAACTTTCTGAGAAACTGTTCTACAATATTTAAAGCATTGAAAGAACTACCTGATTAGAGCCTTTAAATCATTCAGAGTTTGAAGATGTAAACTTGTTTCTTACCAATTTAATGATGTGTATATATTGAGCACAAACTTTAAATCCATAGTAAAACCATGTCAGATAAAGCAGAGATTCCCCATAGACTGGGCTCTGCTTTTACGTAAATCGGCATAAATCAATAAGAAATACAAATGTCACCTTAGCTGAAAAGTCAGATGCAAAGTTTTAGCCTAAATTATAGACTGATAGTTTATGTACATTGTTTAATGTGGTGGATTTGGATTCAAGGTACACAATGTGGTTCACCTAAGATCATAATGCCTGATTATTGCCATTCTTTTAATTCTACTTAGCAATGACTCATTTTCAACATGGATATGAAATCATTGCAATCTGCAGTTACCTGAGCTGCTGTAAAAATAAAATATTGAGGTATGTAAATAAATGAAACATGAACAAATAAATAATGCTATTACATGCAACACATGTATGTTTTTGGCATTTATACAGATGACACATCCCAAATTTGCAGGTTATTTGAACTAATAATGTGAATCCTATGATACTAGAGAAATGCAAGCTGCCCTTGAAACACAGTATATTTTACAATCAAATTAACATCCATTATATTGTACGATGATCAATTGAGATTTATCTAATCTGTGTAGTAGCAGGCAGAAGTGAAATGTCAATTTTCAATTAGTACTGTATATACTTCAAATCAAAAATTGCCTCAAATGTACATACTCAAAGAATGAAGCCCGTTTTTGTGCTGTATAGAACTGTTCTAACACTTTTTAGAAAATACCTCGCACTCTATTTAATTTATGTATATACATTGAACTAGATTAAGTTCATCACTTCAGTTTTTCAATTTAAGATTATATAAGGAAATAATGAATATCTAGAAATTAAGTATCAGCTGATAACTTATGAAGCCATAATCATGAAAGAATTTTGAGAGTGATATGTTAATGATGAATGGTTTTGTATTTGGGCTCCAGCCTTTTCATCAGTCTAATGATGGAAAAGATTCAAACAAAGTACAACACAGCTTTCTGAGATTTATATTTTTGAGCTATGATGAGAAGGTAAAGGAGAACAGTTCACCCTTACTGGGAAAAATATACTGAAAGAACAGATTCTGAGTTCTCAAAACAGCTAAAAGATGGACTGGAAGATTGCATTAGGTTGAAAACAGGAGCAGAAAACTTGAGGAATGGTGAGCATAACGTCAAACTGTTATATAATCCAGTGAGGACTAATTTCTTCCAACTTATGGAACACACTGCATACCAGTGCAGTGACTAATAATATGGTTGAAACATTCGAAAGAAGGGAATTTGCTGACTCCTGATTGAACAGAAACAGAGTGATATAGGCTTAGTAACAAGGCAAAAGGGAAATGAAAATGTTTGAATATTAATGCAACAACAGTAAGCAGAGAGCTTGCTTTGCCTTCTCCACTGGGAGCCTGATTGTATACTGCAAATAAAGAGCAAGGGGGCTCAGATGCATGGTTCCTTTCTTCCCCATTAAACTAGCATTGATCAATCACATACACACACACATCACAGGGCTGCTTCTATGCTTGCACCCCTCCCCACGCACACACACATTCCTCACCCCCTGTGCTGCATGCACGTATTCACACCAACACATAACATGCACACAAATGACAGGATTGATTCATGTCCTTTACAATAGGGTAGAACTCCCTCTATTAGGTGGGAAAGCAGGCTTAAATTAAAAGACACTGCCTTACTTTCATCATTGTTGCTCCACTCATAATGGTGGGGAAAATGTCAGGTAATACCAGCTACATGCAGTGCATAGAGATTTACCCTACTGTGTACCTACAACAGAAAAACATATTGAGAAACAGCATAACCAGTATCACAGATGTGTAAAGGGATGGTGCCTATGTGTGTAATGTTTTACTCAAAGGGACACATCTAAATAGAGCACAGGGATACATTCAGATATCTCTCAATTAATCTGAAGAGGCTCAGTTGGGATCAATCTGGATATTCCACTCATTCTTAATTAGAAGCCTTATCAGATTACATTTTGCATGAGTTTATAATGATATTCAGTATTCATCAAACAATAATTCGTCAATAAATAATGGATTGATGGGACAACACTCAGGGAACACTCAGAAAAGAAAAGCCTGACAGCACTAATCATATTATTTAAAGTTTCTTTTTATGAATCTATGATATTTACACAGGGCCATAAGCAAGGTTATTGGCATTATTTCCAATTGCAAGTATTATTGTACACTATTTTTAAAAAAAGCCACATTAAGAATAACATAAATTTGATTGTTAATTTAGTTCTATCTGAATAGATAAAGAATCTCCAGGAATATTTTCTGTAAGTACATTATGATATGATATTCTTATATTTAAAGAGCAATGGGGAATTAGCAGTGCTGTAGTCTAGTTATTATAAATAAATCATAGGATTGCTGAGATAAACATTGCACATACCTGCAAAGACTGCATTAATATATTATAAAATGGTAAAAGCAGTATATATTATATGAATAATTTATCTAAAATGTACTATGAAATTAGAAAAAAGAGGAACAGGGACATAAGCATAATATGTGGTGAAATATTCAAGGTCACAGAGAGGCAGTAAAAAAATCATCTGTTTCTTAAGTATCAAATAGTATTAGACTATTATTCAGCAATTTACGATCAGATGTAAATGTACACATCTTTTGCTGCTTTCATGTTATATGAATATCTGCGTACAACATAGAAATAAAGCTTCAGATTCATTACAAAAATTGGCTGAAAATGCAAGCTCTAATGAAAACCCTATCCAATGAATGAAATGGTGTGCAGAATTATCTTCCGTCCAGTTAGGTTGCATTTAACAGGCCTGGCCTCTCCCAGTGCGTTTGCTGACTCGCAAAGCAAGAATTAATTTCATAGAGACCTGCTAAACTAAAAGAAATATGTAACATTTATTAAAGCAACGACGGTTCCGCTTCCTATTATTTAAAAGTTAGGCGAAAGGGATGAGCAATTTTGTCACGATTGCACACGTCACTTTATGAGGTGAATCTTCTCTGGCTTCATAATTTGCTTCGTATGTTCACGACCTGGTCAGTATTGATTTTTGTTTTATCAACCCGATCTTGCTCAGTTAAATTAGCGCGGATATGGAGCTGAGAAATTGAACACCATTTACATTTCAAATTCCCGTTTGCTGACTTTTCCACCGAGCTCAAGTAATCACAAAGCACTCGGAAAGGTTTCTAACTCGGTAGAAAGTTTGGATTTTTAACTCAAGACAAGGTGCAGCCTGGGACACGAGTACAAGAAACCAGATCAAGACAAGGGCTGCTCTCAGCTCCTGGGTATCTTTCCTGAACTGCCATTTGGGGCAATTCGATGCTAGAAATTCGAACATTTAAGTAGAAAGATAACATTTGCAGATGAAGAAGCAAAATGGTAAAGACACTGGCTGCGTGCTTCATCGAGACGATCAGCAGTGCATAATACAGACCGGGCAAAACGTTTATCTGATCCAACTGGATTTTATTTTTTTTTTCCCTGTCAGGGGTTCAAATTGATAACTCCACAAAACTTCACTTATGGAGAACAACCGCCCCTGCTCCACTGTCGCCAGACTCAAGACTGAATTCCCACTTTCAGGAGGTCTGTAAGCTTTTTTTAAAGCTCCGTTACCGCTGAGTTTCAACATTCATTCGACGTTTCTGATTCAGTGACATTGAAAAGAGTGATTCAGGCTCACAAACTCAATATTGGAATTACTGTTTGCAGTTTAGAGACAGAACGACACCACTTCACTATTGGGGCAGAGGATGTTTACTGTGCAACTATTTACATGTACGGACAGGGGTTTTTTTCTCTCCCTCTCCCTCCAGCCAGAACTGCAGTTCTCAGCAACAAGTCCGATTAATGCGAAGCTGAAATCAGTTTTGTACTGGTGTCAGTTATAGCCCCAAATTAAAACTAGAGAATCTAAGTATTGGGAATTGCAATTCTAATTACCGGGTAACTTATTACATAAGTCGACTTTGAAGCAAAAAGTCACTTTTATTGACGTGTCCGCACATGAACAGTGTGACTGAAATGAGATGACAGCGAGCTCTCTCCACGTGGGCACAAGCTTGAGCCCAGTCGGAGTGCAGTGCAGTCTCTGGCCTGAATGTTAAACAGGTACAAGCACAGGGGCCAGCTCCCAGCTTGGTGCTAGCATTCTCACTGCAGCCCTCAAATACTGTCACAAGCCACGTCCAGTCACCATCGTAACTGAACACTTGTACAACCCACATCTTTTAAAAGCCTGTTTGTCCCATTTCAACTGTCTCCAGAGCCACCACGTATAAATCATACCAGACTCGAAACGCTAACGCCGTTTCTCTCTCTACAGACGCTGCCAGACCTGCTGAGTTTCTCCAGCGTTCTCTGCGTTTGTTACATTTTATGTGGACGCTGTCTTGCCAAACCTGGCGTAACCCGTCTTCACTCACAGTTTGCTTGCAAGTGAGAATTGCAACCGATGTTTTTCTTTACGAAAATTATAACCCAGAGTTTTATTAGGATTGCAAGAAGCTCGGTGCAAATTCCAGACGAGCCAGTGCTCGGGCCTGCTCCACGCTGATTATCAATGTGTTTGTTTTAGTGGTGCTGGAAGAGCACGGCAGTTCAGGCAGCATCCAAGGAGCAGTAAAATCAACGTTTCGGGCAAAAGCCCTTCATCAGGATTGGGTTAGAAGAGGAAACAATACACACTGCCCTCTACCGACAATTGTCCTGCACATTGCTGCCTGGTGCCCCTCCTGGGAAACACAGTCGCTGTACCTAATTACGATGGAGTATTTACAGGGCAGTGGCTAACATGGTATCATAATATAACCCCGTTCTCAATGACAGTACAAAGTATTTTTTAAATTAAATGTTACCTTTCCCTATTTCATTCCAGTCACCTCATGCTCCCAGTCCTCTTGATGGGATACTGACAAGACACCATTTTACTGGTGCCTCAAAGAGCGAACGAGTGACATTGGATGCATTTAACCTTTGAGACAACGCGCAAGAAAGTATTAAGTGAGCCAGAAAAACAGCGAACAAAAATGTTGCTGAATGGAAATTCAGTGGGTGCACGGCATGGCCTTGGCCATGAAATTTGCCACAAATTAGCTGTAGAGCGTTTGCATTCCAGATTCTACATCTTCCAAAACGTTTCAAAATATTGCTAAGACCTCCCTCCAGCTCACCCCACCTCATGGCTCAGCTGATAAATGAATTGGCAAAAACGAGGTAATTGTGCAACTGAAAGGAGCAGAATGCAATACGCTTTATCCGCATGGTGGCTCAGTGGTTTGCACTGCTGCTTCACAGCATCAGGGCCCCAGGTTCGATTCCCGCCTCGGGCAATTGTCTGTAGGTCGTTTGTACATTCTGCCCATGTCTGCGTGGGTTCCCTCCCACAATCCAAAGATATGCAGATCAGGTGAATTGGATTTGGGTGCGTTACTCTTCGGAGGGTCGGTGTGGACTTGCTGGCCCAAAGGGCCTATTGTAGGGAATCGAATGAAGTATCTGCTACCCCATTTAGTAAGTTTCACTACGTGGATCTCCGACTCAAAAGATCCCTTTTCAAGACGATATTGCTCCTTTAAAACCATTCGTAATCATCTCAGAGATCATATATAATTTATGTAAGGCCCTAAGTTTTATTTTCATGGCATATGATAACGCTGAATATTTCAGCTGTACTACTGAATTGCAACTCAGTTCCACCATCAAAAGTTTTGGCTACACAATGTATCAAATAATATTCATAGTGTAGCAATTTTCACTTTTTTTCTCCTTTCTTTTTCTCACCCCTTAGTATGTGTAACTTCTAGAGTACTTGGTTACCAAGTTCTGCTAGCTAACTAAAAGCTTAGCTTGTTCGAGAGAAGGCCTTTGTATTTATTTCAAAACACATTGAATTCAGAGTAGAATAACTCCATTCAATAAACAACAAAGACTGGCACTGGAAACTATCCTTCCTATTTACATTTCTACAGGATTAGTGTTAGCAACTGTTTGTATTGTGATGTGTTCTTCGACCACAACTACCACCAACTGTTGAGTATTTTCAGTCTGGTTTAACCTCTAAAATACTCCAGCAAAATTTACACCTTTATATTGCAATGAATTACTCTTTGAAAGCTGAGTGTGAGTGTTGTAGGAATTTGAAAAAAAATGATCTTTTCTTTAATCCGGGAATGAAAAAAAAATTCCCCTCTCCTCCAGCATAATTTTATGATGCGATTTATTCTCAAGATTTCCATAATTTAGCAGAAAGGCCTTGTATCAGCGCACAAGATATACAAATCTTTACCAAATGCTGCCGGTTACTCACATGCAAATGTACAAATTTGGAGCAGGAGTTGCCCACTTGGCCCCTGAACCTACTCCACCATTGAAAAGCTCACGACTGATCCAATTACTGCGTAATCCCACCTGCTCCCGATAAACTTGCAGCCCTCTCGATATTTCTTCACTGTGTCCTGCACCTACATGCACATGACATGGGTGCTGGGGAGAAATAAGCAATATTGCTGTTTGGCAGTAGTGTGGGGGAATTTTTGAAGAGAAAAAAAACCAGCCCTTTGCCTGTCAAGGATATAAGGTATTTTTCGCATCTACCAGTAGGTGGCAGTGGTGAAGGTTGTTTGAGATGGTTCATTGCCACCCAGCCTCCTTTGTCTTTGCCTTGGCCTTTGACTTATTTGCTGGATAGTGCTGAAGGATTCACTGCCATCGACTACTTACAGAAGAGGCACTATCCTTAGATAGCAAGAAGGCTTACTGTATGAAAGCAAGAAATAAGACTATATTTGGTCAAGCGTAAATACTTGGACCCTAGGAAACTATTATGGAAAAATCAGCTGTTTCTGAAAACAAGAGTAGAACTTCTAGTCTCCACCTACAGACAATGTGTGAGATCATAGAATGGTTGAAGCCAAGGAGATGTAACATTGTGCCCTTCAGAAACATTAACTTATGCAACATCTTTCCCCAAATCAACTTATTGAGTAAAATCCTATGTACATCTACCACGTCTCCTCCAAGTCTTTGACTTCACAAATGCAAGTGGTCATCAAGTTTCACACTTTTCTTGGAAACCATTCTCTTTGGTCTTGGAATGTTAGTTCTCTTGCTTGAAGATGGATGACTCTGATTCTGATCTGTGGATCATTTCTCCACTGTACGATCCTTTATTTTTTGATATTCTGATCAATGAAAGTTTTCTGAATATGTCAAAATAGGTTGTACTACTCATTCTTGCTCTCAGTATTTGTATGTTTTACTGAACTTTAGTGTCATATCTGCCTTCGATGATGACAGCAATGCTTTCCAGACTTGGCAATCTGATATAACTGCTAATTCCCTATGAGATACTAGACCTGGCTCAGTCCTGGCTGTACACCTGGTAATGTCTAAGTCACCTGTGTATCCTTCCCAGAACATCTTCCCAGGGAAGTTGGAATAACTTGTCTTCTACGATATACAGGGCACAAGTTAATCGTCTGTGATTCCAAAATGTTGTTGGTGCTCCAAGTAAATGTTTTCAGACAACTTAGAATTTGGGTCTGGTAAATTTGTAAATAGCAGCAGGCTTGGCCACAAGCTGTTCTTGCAAAACTAGGTCAACCCAATTTTGACTTATTGGCCATTATTTTTTCTCAGCCATTTGAAACATGCTTTTTATGCCATCATAAGTAATCTGAATGGAATTTTCTTTTTAGTTCTACCATGAGTCTATGAAGTCCAATGAAATCATCTATAAATTGCAACTTGATGAGATGGTCAACAATTGTTTGTTTCTGGGAAGTAGTTGAGTTCCTTCTACGCTCCTAAGGAAGTTGAAGTTGTGACTCTCGTTCAGGTCCAAAAGTAAAAGTGGTTGATTGTGACAATGTGCACTCTTTCAAATGTCTTATATGTGTTGCATTGTGGTGTAACTTGTAGCATTCCTTTTCTCTTTATAGTTGTTCCAACTATGCTGCATAATCTCATTTCTATAGGTTGTAGTTGCTGCTTCTTCACCCATGATAACTAGTCTAATAGGATAGTGACCTCGGCACTGATATCAACCTTAAATTTATCAGGATGTCCATTGACATTAAAAAGTCCATGAAACCTGAATCACTGGGATCACAAAAATTCAGAATGCCTTGGTTATTATTCGAAAGGAGATTTCTCTACCATATGGAGATCTTTGCATGTGTGATCTCTTCCTTTCTTGCAGCTTTTCACACGTGTGACACTTCTGTACTCGATGTTTGACTTTGAGGCTATGCAGCATCTTGAAAACCGTCACCTCCAAGGAAGAAAGTCTTGCTTTCTGCATTACCCTTCAATGACCTTGAATCTGATAGGAAGTGTTCTATCTTTTTCCACTTCCTCACAATGTGCTGATTAATCTAATTACTGTGAAGTTACTGTATTTTAAATCTGTATCATTGCAATGTTATTTTTGTGCCCTGTAAGCTGCTATGATTTAAGCTTGTAGTCTTGTATTCACCAATTTCAAATTAAAGGACAGATGACCAGAGAGTCTGCTAGACTTGTACAGCCTTTCATTTTTTTAACCAGTCTTCTGATTTTGTCATGCAGTATTGAATTCTTCAATAATGGTTTAAACTATATGACAGGCTATTTTGTAGTCATTTATTGTGTCCAAGCTTTTAAAATCTGATTATTTGTAAGACTGCATCTTTGTCCTGCTATATGGGTTTCCTCATCTTTTCCAAGGCTTTCCTGCATTGTTTAATGATAAAAGAAGTGGTTGGCCCTTTTTTGAGATTCATGCACATTCTGAACCCTTGCCAAGATTTGGCAAATAGGGTTAAGAAGAATCTAAAAGGTTTTTACAAATATATTAAGGACAAAAAGGTAACTAGGGAGAGAATAGCACCCCTCAAAGATCAGTAAGGCAGCCTTTGTGTGGAGCTGTAGGAGATGGGAGAGATACTAAACAAGTATTTTGCATCAGTGTTTACTTTGGAAAAGAACATGTAAGATACCGAATGTAGGGAAATAGATGGTGACATCTTGAAAGATGTCCATATTACAGAGGAGGAAATGCTGGGTGTTTTGAAATGCATAAAAGTGGATAAAGCCCCAGGACCTGATCAGATGTACTCTATAACTCTATGGGAAGCTAAGGAAGTGATTGCTGGGCCCCTTGCTAAGATATTTGTATCATCAATAGTCACAGGTGAGGTGCCAGAAGACTGAAGGTTGGCTAATGTTGTGCCACTATTTAACAAAGGTAGTAAGGACAAGCCAGGGAACTATAGACCGGTGGGCCTGATATCATGGTGGGCACGTTTTTGGAGGGAATCCTGAGAGACAGGATGTACATGTATTTGGAAAGGCAAGGACTGATCAGGGATAGTCAACATGGCTTTGTGCTTGGAAAATCATGTCTCACAAACTTGATTGAGTTTTTTGAAGAAGTAACAAAGTGGATTGATGAAGGCAGAGTGATAGATGTGATCTATCTGGACTTCAGTAAGGTGTTCGACAAGGTTCCCCATGGGAGACTGGTTAGAATGGTTAGATCTCACAGAATACAGGGAGAACTCGCCATTTGGATACAGAACTGGCTTAAAGTTAGAAGACAGAGGGTGGTGGTGGAGGATTGTTTTTCAGACTGGAGGCCTGTGACCAGTAGAGTGCCACAAAAATTAGTGCTGGGTCCACTACTATTCATCATTTTTATAAATGATTTGGAGGCGAGCATAAGAGGTATCATAACTAAAGTTGCAAATACAACAAAATTGGAGGTGTAGTGGACAGCGAAAAAGGTTACCGCAGATTACAACAGGATCTTTATCAGATGGGTCAATCGGCTGAGGAGTGGCGGTTTAATTTAGATAAATGCGAGGTGTTGCATTTTGGGAAAGCAAATCTTAGCAGGACGTATACACTTAATGGTAAGGTCATAGGGAGTGTTGCTAAACAAAGAGACCTTGGAGTGCAGGTTTATAGCTCTTTGAAAGTAGAGTTGCAGGTAGATAGGATAGTGAAGAAGGCGTTTGGTTTGCTTTTCGTTATTAGTCAGAGTATTGAGTATACAAGTTGGGAAGTCATGTTGCAGCTGTACAGAACATTGGTTAGGCCACTGTTGGAATATTATGTGCAATTCCGGTCTCCTTCCTGTCGGAAAGATGTTGAGAAACCTGAAAGGGTTCAGAAAAGATTTACAAGGATGTTGCCAGGGTTGGAAGATTTGAGCTATAAGAAGAGGTGAATAGGCAGGAGCTGTTTTCTCTGGAGCGTTGGAGGCAGAGGGGTGAACTTATAGAGGTTTATAAAACCATGAGGGGCATGAATAGGCTAAATAGACAAGGTCTTTTCCCTGGGGTCGGGGAGTCCACAACTAGAGGGCATAGGTTTAGGATGAGAGGAGAAATATATAAAAGAGACCTAAGGGGCAACCTTTTCACGCAGAGGATGGTACGTGTATGGAATGAGCTACCAGAGGAAATGGCAGAGGCTACTACAATTGCAACATTTAAAAGGCATCTGGATAGGCATATAAATAGGAAGAGTTTGGAGGGATATGGGCCGGGTGCTGGCAAGTGGATTAGATTAGGTTGGGATATCTGGTCGGCATGGACGAGTTGGACCGAAGTGTCTGTTTCAGTGCCGTACATCTCGATGACTTGGTGACTCCATAAGTAAATGAAGGTTTTCCACCTTTCACGGTGCAAAACATCAAGCACTTTCTTCAACACACATTTTGAAATAAAGTTCTCTCACTGTGACCTTTATGAATCTTCCCATCGAATTTGTGGCTTAATTATTGCTCCTTTAAACTTTTAATTATGCATAGTTCTTCTGCTAGACTCTTTCACTGGAATTCTTTAAATTAGTTAATTTTCAGTTTAAGTAAAATCCGACATCTTTCCTGTTCTGTTGCCCCAGTCTAGATTTCTGATCTGACTCTTTAATGTTCCTTGCCTCGTGGAGCCTGATGTTGATGGCAGCAACCTTGTTGGGAGAAGTGAGAACTCTCTTTTATAGGACCTTGTCTTCCATTTCTCGTCTTTGCAACTTTTTTTGAATGAAATGTTTCCTATTCAATAATGATTTCTAACTTTATCTCCTGGAACTTTCAGTTGTTATTCAAAGAGCCACCTTTGCTAATGTCTCTGTATTTTCTAAGTGTAACTGAGTTTTCTCTCTTTTCCAGTGCAGACTCCTGCCCCAGCATTCCTGCCAAACCTCCTGAATAAGGTTTAACCTTTGGACTGCTGAGCTTGCTTTTCTGTTACTTCCATCACTGCTGTATCTCTCTCTGTCAGTGATTGTGTTTCAGCTACTCACTGACTGTCTTCTCAAAGTGATAATACTTTTAAAGTGGTAAGCACATATACTTGAATGTTTTTCCTTTTTTTCTGTATCTATGGAATTCCTCCTCATGGTGGGGTCAGATCCATACTACTGCAATCATGCACAACGTTACCAGACCATCCCTGATAATTTGTCAACTCTACCAATATCTAGTTAGGGTTGTTTGCAGAAATTCAGACTTCACACCTGGCTGTTCTAGACCATTATGTGTGTTGGAATCTTGTGTCTTGATAGTGTCGCGAGTGTTGTTCTGATGCTCTTCCATTTCTTCAGTATCTGAGCATACTTTGACATGTGTTCTGCACACAGTTGGAGTACACTACAATTTGCTGAGTTTGTTTCTGTTTCGCCTCAATGTTTCTCCATTCAGTGTTATGACCTCATAGATCCAGGCTCACTTCAGTCGGATAGATGACTGTGACCAATAGACTTGGGGATAGACTGACAGCTGCATGTCATTCATTTGCTATCTTGATTCTCCTTTGCTTTTCAAGAAGCTTGTCCTTTATGTTGGCAACTTGAGAAGGTGAAGCTCAGAGGTGTTGTCCTAATGTACCTTTCTGGCATGATCCCCACTGATACTGACCGGCCAATACCCAGAGGTCTAGCTCTTTGGTGGAACATATCCAGAGGTGGAGTACTTTGACAGTGCAAACCATTTGTTTGGCTCCATCATTGAATCTGTGGAAACTTGGTGAGACTATCACACAGGTTATGTCTCAAATGGTACGCATGCCCTTTCTTATCTCCTGATTTAGTGTAACCCATTGTCAGAAATAAACTGTTCAGGTGTATTGAACTAAGACTGTACTCATTATGTTTGCCACAGACAATCTTGGAGTGTCGTTTCAATGCCTGACAATTGGAAATTTGAAAAAGTAGTCAGTGACTTGAAGAAAATTGTCGTTTTGTAGGGTAGCTAGATCAGTAGTAACTTTAGACAGGGATTGATGGAATCTCATGAGGGTGTGGAGGTTGATTGTGTTGCTGTGGGTTAGTGATTTTGGCACACCTCACATTCTTACTGTCCTCTCTACGTCATTGATGAACCCTGGCCATTATAGAATATCCCATCCCAGGTATCTTCTTTACTTTATGCCCAAATGTTTTAATGTAACTGTGGTAATATAATGTCCTGATTTTAATACAAGCACTTGTAACTCCTTTAGGAGGAACACTTCTGGAGATACTTGGTTCATCAAAGTGTGGCCAAAGCATCTGAAAATGCCTGGCACCTCTGTTAGTTGGTCAGGCCATCCTTCCATGATAACCTTCCAGCATGCCTTCAGGCAAGGGCCACTATCTGTTTCGACTTGAAATTACATTGATTCATGTTGACCAATATTCATCAGATCGACCTTAAACACATCTTTCCTTCTCTGTGGAGACCCAGCAATGTAGCTGCTATCTTTCTTTAGCTTGTTTAAAAATGCTGCCCAGTATTGTTATCAGCTGTATCTCAAGCATTTTTGTTTGTCTTGCATGCTGTTTTCTTGAACTGGATCAAAGATCAGGTATTTGTTCTCCTCTAGTGATCCTTTTTTCTGGGATCCCAGAGTATGTGTAAATTCTGTGCTGCTTCAAGTCTTGTCTGAGTCCTCCTGTGGTTTTCAAGCTCGCTATATTTTATTAAGAAAAGTCCCCAGTGCTCATCAGCATATTGTATTTCTTGTGTTTTCAGTGAGTGACACAGATTTCAGTAGCATGGAGTCTGTCTACTTGAAAATTTCATGCAGGATTATTCAGCAGCTCAGACTACAGTTTACAGTTAGAGATAACTATGTGCGCTTCCCCCTTCTAGCATGCTTCTGCAGTGATGACTCATGGCACTGGTCATGTGGCTTTCAAGCGTGTCTTTGGTTCATTAGCATATCCAGTTCTGAAAGTGACACAGCTCTTAAAACAATGGCACTAAATTCGGTACTTTTGGAAATGAACCATTTTCATTTAATTCACAGCAAAATTGTCAATCACAACATTTAGATTATCACGCGGAAAGGGTGGAGTGAAAAGGTGAGGAAAAAAGTGAAAGACAATAAAGAGAAGTCCATTGAGTAAAAGAGGAAAATAGGGAAGGTGCGAGTGTAAACAGTAAAAAGTCAAGGTAAAAGGGCAAAGGAAGATTAGAGTGATCCATGAGTCTGAGGGATCTGAGAATGAAAGAAACAGAAAGAGAGAGAAGGAGAGCCTGAGAAATAGAGAGAAGAAAAGAGAGAACTAAAATCTGCACAAATAGAACATCTTTCATTAACCCAGAACATTCTGAAGTGTATTACATCCAATAAAGCATGTTTGGAGTATAATCACAATTCATAATGTATGCAATACTGCAGTCAATGAGTGCATAGCAAGCTCCCACACACAGCTGTATGACAATGAACAGATAATTAGTAAAGTTTATTTGTTGAGAAATAGCTTTCACTTTCGTACCAACTTCCTCCTTCAACCTCTCTCCCTTACTTTCCTCCTTCTACTGCAACAAAGTGCAAGAAACGTTGAGACGTTTTGCCATGGAAACTGAACCCATCTGTTCACCCATCAGTGCAACTTTCTTCTTACTCATTATGCCAAGCCTCCTGTTCTGTTAACGTCTAAACCAAAATGTTAGCATTGATTCACTCTCCACAGATGCTGCCAGACCTGCTGAGTTCCTCCAGCAATTTCTGTTTTATGTCAAACACCTCCCTGTTCCCTTGCCTGACCTCTAGATCTTTGTTTTCCTGTAGTTTCTCTTTTATCTCTCCACATGTGTTCCTTGGCTACATCTTGTGCACAAGATTCATTTCATTCTCTTATAACCCCAATTCTCACTGAAGTGTTAGGTTAGATTAGATTCCCTACAGTGTGGAAACAGGCCCTTCAGCCCAACAAGTCCATACCGACCCTCTGAAGATCAACCCACCCAGACCCATTCCCCTACATTCACCCATGAGTAATACACCTAACACTACGGGCAATTTATCATGGCCAATTCACCTAACCTACACATCTTTGGACTGTGGGAGGAAACCCACACAGACACAGGGAGAATGTGCAAACTCCACGCAAACAGTTGCCCAAGGTGGGAATTAAACCCTGGCGCTGTGAGGCAGCAGTGCTAACCACTGAGCCACCGTGCCATCCTAAACCGTTAACCAGCCAATTTCTTTTCCAATCCCAATGGCCGATGATATTGTAATTTGTTCATTCTTCTCAGGAACCGATTCTTTTCTTTGCAAAACTACTACAATCTTCTGCTTCTCAAAAAAGAACCTTGGATCCTGATGGCCTTGTAGTCTTTACTCCATCTCCAAACAGCTCAAATATGTTGTTGCTTTTCATATTCATGATTATGCTTCTATCTCTGATCTGAACCACATGCCAAACATGAAAGCAAAATAGTGTGGATTCTTGAAATCTGAAATAAAAAGCAAAATTACTGGAAATATTCAGCAGGCCAAAACAGCATCTGTGGACTGAGAAATAGGTGGATGACACTTCATCTGAAGTGGATATAGTTAAATATGTAACAGTTTTTAAGCAAACACAAAGTTTGCGCAAGGGGTGCAGAAGGAGGAAGACTTTCTTAAGAACTAAAGGAAAAGTCTATGATTTAGTGAAGGAAAGATGATGAAAGGAACAATGGTGTGAAGCAGATGAGGAGAATCATTACCAACAGCCACAGATTGAACAAACAGAGAATAAATAAGAACTCCAAAAAACAGAACAATTAAAGAGTTTATGACCTGAATTTGTTAACTCAACTTTGAATCTGAAACTTCAAGTCAGAAATCTACAGATTTCTGGATACTGACAAAGGGAATAATCAAGGGCTTTAAGAATGGAATAAGAAAATTGTGTTGGGTAGAAGATCAGCCATGATCAATAAGGTTGATGGGCTGAGTGTCCCTCTCCTGTTCACAGGCCTTACAGCACCATCTTATGAGGTAGAAGGTGGGGTTAATAATATATCTTAAATTTTTAAATTATGTGAATATATTGTTACTTAAATAATGGAAAATAAATTAAGGCCAGCCTTAATTTATTATATGTCAACACTGACTTTGTGGGTCTTTATCATGGCATAATTGTGAAAAATAATATTTCAACAGAAAACCAAGTAATTATGAATTAATTCAACATTAGCACTGAATTTTTAAAACAATGTTCTGTTTTGCATATATCCTTTGGGTGGCACTTTTTCCAATTCCTGTATGCTTGGTTAAAGCAGAGTTCATAATCTTGATATTTGTGTCAAGGTGAGCTGCATTGTCTCTTAGCTAGTTTGCACTTCTTTGTAGTTCCACCCAACTCCAAACTTTAGCTCCTTGCAACCGTAGAGTGTTAATCCCGGGTGTTGCTACCCAATTAGTAAACGTCCATCTGATTTATTATCATCATGCTGCTTTGTGCTGCATATGTTGCTCCAGGGTTGCATAATGACAGCTTTATTTGCTTACCTTTACAACATACTTTTCCACGTTTGATTCAAAGGTGAGCCTGACAGCTCTGGGAATGGGATGTTTACCCTCTTGAGACTGAATGACAGCATCAGGAAATTCCAAGGCAGGTTGCAAAGATCAGACAGGGAAGGTTAAGAGTTCCCTCTGTGCTGCCCAGCAATACATATTGACCTCTGGTAAAGAAGTGCACCCTCCCACTGTAGCAATATGACATTTTAATTTTTCAATTCATTGCCACGTGAATCAATTATACTCTCATGATTAAATTGTGAGCAGTAGAATCACTCATTTAGAAGATGTCAACCGCTGATCTCATAAAGAGTTTCACATTAAGGTTTTAGCATCCTGTTTTATGTTCCTTGATTTAATAGGAGAGACTGAATTGAGTTAATTGCAGCATTATACCTTGATCAGTTCCTTCAGTATATACTGACCAGAATCGCCTAGGTTTTATCTTGGAGAAAGTGTGATGCAGATTTATTGAGGTATCAGAGTTGAAAGACTTCACTTATATGAAGAGACGAGAGAAGCTGGAATTGTTTCCTACAGAACAGAGAAGATTAAGGTAGATTTATTAAGGTAGATTCAAAATTATGTGTGACTTTAATCAAAGTTATTGGGAACAAGTGGCTATCACTAGTACAAGGGCTGGTAACCAAAGGAACAGAATTAAAATAATTGGCAAAAGAATCAAGACAGCATTGAGGAGAATTCTTTTACACAATGAGTTGTTGTGCTTCTAGAATACACTGCGTGAAAGTGCTGGAAGGATGTTCAATATTAACTTTGAGCAAGTACTTGATAAGGTAAATTGTGTGTGCTATCAGGAAAGAAACACAGATCTAAATGGATTGCTCTTGTGAAGACCCAGTAGAGATATAACAGGCAATGTGGCCTCCTTCTATGCTTTAGGTTGCTTTAGGTTTCCATCATCTCAGCAGAGCGACTCTCCTACAACTACTCTTCACAATTCTGAGCTGAAAAGGACAGCTGGGGACTCCTGCATCTGAATTCAATTCACCAATGTGTGAGGATGTTTGGTGAGATCAGGATTAGCATCAGTTATAACAATCAAAAAGATGGTATTTCCCGTGGTCCGGTCTCAATTGTAGTGAATGGTCATTTGGGCAGTGAAATGGGATGGATATGAGATCCATGGCAACAAAATCCATGGAGACAAAATCCAGCAAGATTTCAGAAGGGAAGGAAGGCAAAGAAAAACTGAATCTTCAAAGTCACTCTACGTGACAGGGTGAGCACAGGCAGGACTTTAACACACCTCCTCCAACCCCTCCACAGGGTGAGTTTGGAAGCCATGGGATAGGGGGCAGTCATTGCTTGATTAAGAGACTCATTGTTAAGGAGGAGGGTTTCAATGCGTATGACACCCTTCCTTTGTTCTTAGTCCTGATAAAGGGCCTTTGCCCAAAGCGTCGATTTTCCTGCTCCTCGGATAGCCGATTCACCTAACCTGCACATCTTTGTGGGAGGAAACCAAAGCACCCTGAGGAAACCCACGCAGACACGGGGTGGACATGCAAACTCCACACTGACAGTCACCTGAGACTGGAATCAAACCCAGGTCTCCGGCACTATGAGATAGCAGTGCTAACCACTGAGCCACTGTGCTGCCCTTTCCTTGGGCAATACCACTGCTCCTACTCATGCTGCCTGTGTGGATAGCTGCAAGCATCTGATTGGTCAACATTTCTCAGAAACAGGTGGAATTTCAGCCACAAAAGTCCTTACAGTCCTAGGACAACACGAGCTACTTAAGTGCTTGTTTAACATTTCATTCAGCAGACGTTACCCAAAGCAGGTGACATGATGATCCCACTGGCTTTCCAGTTATAAAGTGCAAATCCTGTCACTGTGATAAATACAATTGTATGTTTCCAGCAATGTGTCCTTTCCAGCTTTTCATTGCACAATGAATTATAGCACTAACCGTTTAAACCAGGATGGGATATTGGAGATTAACACAGTGAGTCATGATACAAGTTTGTATGAGCTTTCTTGAAATACGCCTCCAACAATAATCTTACTGATGATGGAATAATTGTGCTCATGGTACCAGGTTAGTGACTAACGGTGAGTTTAAATTTCCCCATGCTGAGAAGGGAAATTGAATTCAATAAATCCAATAACTGGAGGACTTGCAGCAACAGAAATGGATATGAGAGCTGCCTAGACTTTATATAAAAAAAAGGCGGGTCCATTTTTGACGGGAGTCCATTGTATGTAATTGATCTTAATAGCTCCTGTGCAACATGGGATTGGCAATAAATGCTGACTAACCAATGTCATCAAAAAAGGAACACAGACAGGAAAGATGGCTCAGCAACATTAAGTTATTGAAAACAGAGGAGAACAATATGTATTTGGTTTCAAAAAAAAAGCTAATTCTTAGGAAAATATATTTCAAAAATGGAATCGTATTGGGTTTTCACACATCCTTAAGACATGCCAAAGCTTCTAAAGGAGGTGGAAGTAGTTCTTGCTCAACCTTCTGCTTTGGAACTGAACCATCACAGACAGCTGCAACTGTATGTTCTATGTAACCTTAGCCCTATTTCAATGCCAGAGCAAATCTAACCCAGGCATGACTAATTAGCTTAGTTTACCATTCAATTTTGTGTAAAAAAATGATACTCTAGAAAACAAAGGAGACCAACAAATTCCAAGAGCATCAATAAAATCTACAGATGAACCTCATTTTTGATGTTTCGAAAAAAACTTTTTAGTGTAAAATTATTCAGCAATATATGTTTATCAGAGTTTGTCCAAATCGAACTTGTGCTAACTTTTTCCACTGTGTTCTCAGGAGGAATTGGATTGAGTGTGTCCATGTTTATTTGCCTTCAGGCTTTCAACATCTTTCCAACAAAACATTTAGTTACAATGGGTCTGCTGTCTTAAAAACAATGTCAATTCAATTTCCCTGGGCAGTATAAAGCTAGAAAACAGGGGCTTACAATGTGGTACAGTTTCGTAGGCAGTCTTTCCCATGCTTTAACCATGTCATTCTGCATGAGTATTTTTAAACTTGAGATCCTTGAAAACAAAATCTGATTTTATTCTATTGCACCACAGCATCCACTTTATTTCTCACTACAAGTTTATTTCTATTATCTTTAATGTAATACTGGAGCAGAAAACAAAACTTGACACATTGGAGCAAGTGGGCAATGACTGAAGAATCAGTTAGAACACCAAAGGTGATATTGACACCACTACTAATGCAGCAGGGAGTCAGTGGGATACATTGGGCCCATTTGTAACATTGACCAGCAGTGATTCAGGTGGATATGTGTCCTTGGATTATTTCACTTTATTACTGACAAGAATGGATCTCTAATGCAACATGCAATGCAATCAACACTAAACTCCCCTCAAGGTTATCATGCATATTGATATGTACCATTGATCAGACCAGTCAAATAAATATTGTGCCAAATGACCAAGTCAAAAACCAGTAGTTTGTCGTGAGTAGCTCACCTCCTGACTCTCCAGAGTCTACAAGGCACATGTCAAAAGGATGATCTAATACTCTCTATGTGACTCTATGCAAGTGGGTGCTGGTCCACACATATATACAACATGAGAAGTTCATCAGATTCCACAGAAAAGTTGTCTGCTTGATCAGCACCCCACGACCATCTTAAACATATGGGCTGACTTGTACTCTATCTGAAGTATCTACCACC
Source organism: Chiloscyllium punctatum (assembly GCF_047496795.1). Lineage (NCBI taxonomy): Eukaryota > Metazoa > Chordata > Chondrichthyes > Orectolobiformes > Hemiscylliidae > Chiloscyllium > Chiloscyllium punctatum. The sequence goes on from NC_092765.1 coordinate 32,277,300, forward strand.
TTCAAGATATACTGCACTATTCACCAGCAGCATCACTGGGAACCACCACTTTAATCACCTGGAGGATAAGGGCAGCAGACTTAGGCATTGACAAGTTCCTCTCCAACTTTCACATCATTCTGCCTTGGAACCCTGTTGCTTTCTTAGCGATTTTTGAGAGGATTTGTAGCTCAGGTTGATGATAAGTCTGTAAGTTAGCTCGCTAACCTTGAAGGTATGTTTTCAGACGTTTTGTCACCATACCAGGTAACATCATCAGTGAGAGTCCCTGTTGAAGTGCTGGTGGTATGTTCTGCCTCTCTATTATGGTTTCGTAAGGTGAGTAATGTCATTTCTGGTTCTTTCTTTCTTTTTTTATTGATGGAGTTCTGGTTAGAACGCCATGCCTCGAAGAATTCTCATGTGTGTCTTTGTTTTGCCTGTCACTAGCCACCAACTGGCCACCAAAAGACATGACCCACTATCACTAGTTTCCACACATACAGACAAAGAAGGACACCACTTTGACTGGGACAACACACACATCCTAGGATAGGTGAAACAAAGGCATGCATAAGAATTCTTCAAGGCATGGCATTCTAACCAGAACTCCATCAATAAACACATAAATTTAGATCCTATCTACCTTCCCTTGAAAAAAAAGAACTGGAAATGACATCACCCACTTTAAGAAACCAAGACCTACAAATAGAGAGGCAGGACATACCTTGAGCACTTCACCATAGACTCTCACTGATGATGTTGTCTAGTCATGGTGACGAAACATTTGAAAACAAACCTTCAAGCTCAGCGAGCTAACTTACATACCTGTTACTACTATCTCTTCCCCAGACTTGGTTCAAAATCATATGGCTCCTGATCTAAGCACCATGGCAGCATTTCACCAAGCAGGCTCACTACCACTTTCTTAATGGAAACTGGGGATGGGGAATAAGTGTTGACCTCGCTATCAATAGCCACATCCCATGAATGAACAAATCAAAAGTCACAGACGGGTATCTCCAAAATCATTCATAAATCCAACCTCCTAAATCTCGAGGGAATACAGACACATTGTAGTAACTCCTTTTTGTTCCATCACTTTTGTTTGAATCTGTGTTATTTTGGTGAAAGATGCAATCCAATCAAAGCTGCAAGAAGACACATGTTTGTAATAATCCTTTACACATGCTTCAGATATAGAGTATATTACTCAAGGTGGAGGCAAACCTTGCTGTGGAAAGCCTCGAAGTGTCTACATAGTATTTTAATACTGTCAAAATAAAACACAATGTCCAAAATGAAAAGGCATATATCATACATCTGGACTGTACTGAAACACAGGTTCAAGGGTATTGCTGATAACTGTCTAACCACTGAATCAACTGTCTTTTGCACTTGCATACTATATCTCAGTCCACCATTACTGAATTAACTCAACGATTATTATCAAGTTAAATGCTGAGGAAAATAGAATTTTGCCAATGATGTAATTGTAGTTATTCAACCGTTTCCTGCTTTAAAACCCCTCCCCTCCTTTAGATTATTTGGCTCTTTTTGCCACGCTGACAGTTTGTTCTTTGTCTGCTTTTTGCACCTAAGTTCCTTCCCACATTGTATCCATTCTCTAAGAGTGTCAAGCATGGACAGCAAGGCTGAAGAGATTTAATCAACATTGCCTCTTGTACTACCACTCACTGTATAACTGCTTAAGTTGAAAGCCAAAGAGATGGGTTTTTGCCCGCACTAAGAAAAGGAATTAAGAATTTATCCAGGGTTCCTGTAACCAATTGTTACTCTGTGACTCTTTGTCTGCGTGCACACTTAGGGATGTTTAGTTAGGATAATGTTGGCCTTAGAATTAAGATAGTGATATGCACTCCAGGGCAGGTAGTAATTGGAGGGCAGGCACTTACACACATTAAGGATGAGAAATTAGTCTGAGGACCATCTTGGGCTCAGCCATGCATTTCTGAACAGCTGGATCAGAATCAGCATTGACAGAGACCCAGCTATAGGGTTCACATCCTTATGCTCAGGCAGGGAATGGTGTGTGGACCTAAGAATGAAAGATGGGGAAAAAAAAGCAACATAAAAATTCAGGATGCAGAATAAATAATTTGCAATCTGGCCAGCTGACAAGTAGGAGCTGATTGTATTTTACTATGCATTGAATAGATTAGTTTGACAGATTATAGTGTAGACTTGCATTTCGCAGTTGTTTGAAGAAAGTAGTGTGTGCCATTTCAGTTAAAGTTAGCTCCACTACTTGGGGTATATGCCATGTATACTAAATACAAACTGCAGTACTATGCTGTACTGAGATACCAGAATGTTACACAAAACATCAAAACAGAAGCACCCTAAATGTTCATTGGTATACGCAATGTTCAGAGTGAAATTGATCATACGGACTTGGCAAGGTCCCAGGGTTGAATTCAGGTGCAATGAGTTATGTGCTAAGATTATGTAATTTTCTTCAGAGGAATAAATAAAATCCATTGTCCAGCATCTACTTTTATAGTGCTTCTACTGATATTATGCAAAGTATTTGCTTAAAGTGTCCATTGTGTCACATAATATTTACCTAAATCAAGTTTGAACAGAGGTCATGATGGTCATAAAGTCATAAAGTCAAACGCAAGGAGACCAATCAGCCCATCGAATCCATGCCTGCTCTGTGTGAAGTAATCCACTTAATCATCATTCGAGCTGCCTGTATATTTTCAGTGTCTCTGACTGTGCCTAGGCTAATCAGCAGGTACAGGACACAGTGCCTGTTAATAATCTTGAGACCTTCAGTGACTGCAGGGCACAGCACTGACTAGTCAACAGTGAAAATAGCATCACATTTCAGTTTGATAAGGTTTATGGTTTTGGTTTCTTTAGTCGTGGCCCTTAAATAGGGACACTTCAGTTGATGATACCGACAATAATGGTGACAGTGCCTCCTGTCATCATAATTAAAGGAGGTGTACTGACATTAGGTCACTGTAACAAGGCAATGATAATTGAGTATACAAGCAGGTAAGATTGTGCAACAGCAAGTGGTAGTTGGCAAGAGTTGGCATTAAAAGTGATATTTGCGAAGAAATGAATGGAGCTCTATTGAAACAGCAGAGACATTAGTAAATAAAAGTATCAATTAAAAAGATCTCAATAAGTGAGATACACTGTATTGGAATCACTGACAGTACACCATTCCATACCCAACGCAAACTTCTTGAGTGGATAATGGACCTACTGCATTCTGTAGGTCCTGCGGTCAATTTCTAACTTGCCAGTGATAAAGTAAGCCTTCTGAGCCTAACTTGGTTGAAAGTTTATTTACATATTAAAAGGAAGCTTTGTTCACCTTTACTCTTATGACTGTAGCTTACAAGTTTGTTACTCTGACTCTGAGGAATATTACCAAGACAACCTCACTCTCAGCATTTCATCCACTTCCTTGTATTGGAATACCATTAACAACCTAATTTTACAATCTCTTCCAAAAATGAACTGAAAGCTTCACCTTCCCTCTGATTAATGTGTTTGTCATCAAATAGTCTAATTCCATATCATTGCTGCTTTTCCAAAGTATAGTTGTACATCAACTCCTTATTGTTCTCATGCAGTCACCTCGTGGGTCACCAAAACCACCATTTTAAAAAAACTTCTCCAAATTTATCACTATTTCTGCCTTTACATTCGGGACCTTACTACCTCTGTGTCTAACTAAATGGTAGCCTCTAATAGTTGAATAGCAGACCTAACTCTGTTTTAGCTAACTCTGTCTTTGACATGTTTGAAAACGGAAAACCTCCAGCATCTCCTGTTTGGAATCCATTTGCCACAGGTCCTAATGATGAACTAAAAAACACTCTGTTCATACTGCAAGGCAGCCATTAGTAGGAGACAGAAAGCTCATTTGGAAACAAGCACATTAATCAGATACCTGCAGCAGTTTCATCCTACAGCACTGTGTCACTGTCAGACAGAAAGCTCATTTGGGAACAGACACATTAATCTGACACCTGGAGCAGTTTCATCGTACTGCACTTGCTGGCGTGGTCATGATGAACAATGAGATGGAATCATGATGAAAATGAGCAACTTGAATAAAGTGCCAGAGCTGTATGTAGTTGTAGGAGTTGTTGTACGAGTGTTGAAGCCAGAGGTCCAGGGAGTTAATTCTGACAGTCTTGAAGGACATAAAGGAACAAAATCTCATTATCCTTGTGCTCTGCTTCTCAATGCCCTCTGTTTCTATCAAAAGATAGACACCTTTGAAGAGCATGTCACATTTGACAATCTAAAGAATACGAGAATCCATAACCCGTTTCTTTACAAATCCTCCTGTTGCTGCTAAGCCTATGAGGTTGATTCGGGAAATTATAGTTCTCAACTTCCATCCTTACTCTATGATAGTGAATATAGATCTCACCTATTAATGAGAGGATAAGTTAATATAGTTAGAGGTCAATCATGTCAACCCCAGGATATTGCTGTAGGAGTTCCTCAGGAAGTGTCTGAGGCCCATTCACCTGCAGCACCTTCCGTTCAACTTGTGACCTTCTACAAAATCTTTGTATCCGCTTTAGTCACAGGAAGGGTCCCAACGAACTGGAGGATAGCCAATATTGTTCACTTATTTAAGAAGGGCAACAGGGATAATCTGGAAAATTACAGGTAAGTGAACTTTACATTAGTGATAGGGAAGTTATTGAAGGAGATTTTAGGGATAGGATTTACTCACACTTGGAAATGTATGGACTTATTAGCAATAAGCATCAGGGCTTTATGTGGGGAAGATCATGTCTTACAAACTTAATGGAGTTTGTTAAGGAAATGACAAAGATGCTCGATGAGGACAGGGTGGTAGATATTGCATATGTAGACTTTAGCAGGGCCTTTGACAAGGTACCTCATGGCAGACTGATACAAAAGGTGAAGTCACATCATCCTCAGTGAGCTGTTAAGGATGGGTACAAAACTGGCTTAGACATAGCAGACAGAGAGTAGCTGTGGAAGAGTATTTTTCTAACTGGAGATCTGTGACCGGTGGTGTTCCATAGGGATCAGTTCTGGGACCTCTACTGTTGTTAATATATAAAAATAATTTGGAGGAGAACATAGGTGTCCTGATTAGTACGTTTGTGGATGAACAAAGATTTGAGGAGCTTGGCATAGTGAGGAGAAATACCAGCAACTATAGCAGGATATAGCTAGGCTGGAGACTTGGGCAGAGAAATTGCAGATGGAGTTTAATCCGAACAAATACAGGTAATGCATTTTGAAAGATCTAATGCAAGAGCTAAGTATACAGTAAATGGCAGAATCCTTAGTAGCACCAACATATGAAGGGATCTAAGCATACAGGTCCACAGTTCCTGAGAGTGGTAACACAATTGGATGAGTTGCTCAAGAAAGCATATGGCACGCTCGCCTTCATTGGTCTCGTCGTAGAGTGTAAAAATTGGCGAGTCATGTTGAAGCTGAATAGACTTTAGTTAGGCCACATTATAATGTTGTGTACAATTCTGGTCGTCACTCAACAAGAAGGATATGGAGACTTTGGAGAGGGTACAGAAACAGTATATACCAGGATTTTGTTGATTTAGAGGGTATTAGCTTTGAGGAGAGATTGGTCGAATGTAGTTGCTTTCATTTGAATGTTGAGGATGAGGGGAGACCTGATAAAAGTCTACAAAATTATGAGAGGTTTGGATAGTTGGAGAATGGATAGTTGGAGTCTTTTTCCCAGGTTAGAAATTTCAGTTACATGGGTCATAGGTTTAAGGTAAAGAGGAGTAAGTTTAAAGCACGAGATGTGAGAGGCAAGTTTTTTACATAAAGGTTGGTAACTGGAATGTGCTGTCAGAGGAGATGGTGGAGGTGATTACAATAGCAGCACTTAAGTGGCATCTTTACAGATATATGAATAAGCAGTGAATAGAAGAACATGGACCGCATAGAGGCAAAAAGGTTTTAGTTTGAAAAAGCGTTATGTGTCATCTCAGTGTTGGTGGCTGAAGGCTGAAGGGCCTATTCCAGTGCTGTATTGTTCTGATCCGTTCTCACATAAGAGCAGATCTGGGAATGTTTATTGATGATTGCACCATATACAGTAGCATTTGCAACCCCTCCAACCTATTAGTTGAACTAATAAGTGCTAAGTGACATTTGTGTCACTCAAGTGCCAGGCTATGACCATCTACAAGAAGAAAGCCTAATCATCTCCATTTAGCATTTAATGGTATTTACATTGTTGATCTCCTACCACCAACATCCTTGGAATTACAATTAATCAGAAACTGAACTACACCAGCCACGTAAATACTGTGGGAGTCTAGAAACTCTGTGGCAACCAACTCACCTCCTGATAACCCAAAGCCTGTCCACCATCTACAAATCACAGTCAGGAGTGTAGTAGAATATTCTCAACTTGTAACATTAGATTATTTACAGTGTGGAAACAGGTCCTTCGGCCCAACAAGTCCACACCGACCCGCCGAAGCGCAACCTACCCATTCCCCTACATTTACTCCTTTACCTAACACTACAGGCAATTTAGCATGGCCAATTCACCTGACCTGCACATCTTTGGACTGTGGGAGGAAACTGGAGCACCCGGAAGAAACCCACACAGACACGGGGAGAATGTGCAAACTCCACACAGAGAGTTGCCTGAATTGGGAATTGAACCCGGGTCTCTGGCACTGTGAGGCAGCAGTGCTAACCACTGTGCCACCGTGCCGCCCAAAACAAGAGCGCAGTTCAAACACTAGTCAAATAGCTCAACAACATCCAGAACAAAACAACTCACCTGATTGACATCCAATGCACCACTTAAAAATTATACTCTCCATTACTAGTAGATCATGGCTACAATGTGTACTATCCAGAAGATGTACTGTTACAAATTCACTAAGGTTTCTGCCACTGCACCTTCCAAACTCCTGAACTTCATGGAAGTAAAATATATCATCAATAATATCTTGTCCCAGTATTACTGTTAGATCATACAACAGACCTTACAGATTACCCATGAATGCTATAAACTTTTAATTACAGCTTTTTTTTAAGACAAAGTGATCATATAGCCAAACTGATGGAGAAGGCCATAAACAAGAGGACCATTAACATTAGGAGCAGAAGTAGGGCATTCGGCCCATTGAGTCAGCTCAGCCATTCAATTAAATTATGGCTGCTCTAATACTTCAATGTCACTTTCCTGCTTTTCCCCCATAACCTTTGAAACCCTTACCATAAAAATCTGACTGTCTCAACGTTGAATATACCTAATAACCTAACCTCAGCCGTGCTTTGTGGTGAAGAATTCAACAGGTTCAGTACCCTCTGAGAGAAGAAATTCCTCCTTATCTTTGTATAAAATGCGCAAGCTCTTACCTTGACATTATATGTCCTCTGGTCCTAGACTCTCCCACAAGGGAAAACAACCACTCCATATCTGACCTGACAAGCCCCCTCAGACTCATATGTTTCAAAAAGGATGCCTCTCATTCTTCGAAAATCCAACCCAACCTACTCAACCTCTCCTCACAAGAAATCCTCTCCACACTCAAGATCAACCGAGTGAACCTTTTCTGGATCACCTCCAGTGGCACTGCATCTTTCATTAGGTAAGGGATCTAAATCTGATCACAGTGTGGTCTGACTAGTACCTTTTATAGATTAGCAATACTTCCCTATTTTTATAATGCATTGCCTTTACAATAAAGGTCAACACTTTATTTGCCCTTCCTATTAGCCATTAAACTTATATGTTAACTTGTTGTAATTTATGCACATGGACCCCGAATCCCTCTGTGCTACAATTTCCTGCAGTCTTTTTCTATTTAAATAATGTTCACTTCCTCTATTATTTCTGGTAAAGCTCATAACATTATACTTTCCTGTATTATATTCCACCTGCCAAGTTTATGCCCATTCATTTAAACTGTCTAATATCCTTTTATAATCTTTGTGTCATTCGCACCACTTATCTTCCCACCTAATTTTGTCTCATCACAAACTTGGCTATAGTACATTTATTTTCAACATCCAAATCCAGTATCAAGCCTGAGCTGTGTGTGCCAGTGGACAACGTTTAAAAGACATTTGGATAGGTACATGAATAGGAGAGTTTTGGAAGGATATGGGCCAGGAGCAGACAGGTGGGACTAGTTTAGTTTGGGATTATGTTCAGCATGGACTGGTTGGGCTCAAGTGTCTGTTTCTGTGCTGTATGACTCTGTGACTCCATGACTCTATGACAAAGGTGTATGCTGTAGTGGTCATAACTGAGAAAACCTCTAGTTATCCCTGTTGCAGATAAAAAGAAAGTCTCCCTCTCTGGAAACCAGAAGGCAAGTGATACCACAGTAGAAGGGAAACAGGCCAAACATTTTTCAGCTGACCTGCAAAGCCAAGCATTTCACCTCCCAGTATCTGTGCTACCAGTATCACCCAATGTATGACTGAAATGTCTCTTCATCTGCTCTTCAAGGAGCTCAGAGGCTGAACTGCTTACCATTTAGAAACATTATCTTTTTATGCAACCACCTAGCATTTCTAATCTGTGTGAGGAGTTATTATTTATTCTCATATTTAGTAATGAATAAACTCACTCTTTCATTAACTAAAGAAAGCCTGGTTGAATTGGCTCCTTTGAAACCACAGAGTGAGTTGGTTTTGAGGAAATACATTCACAAGGACAGGATTCTCTTTAAATTAAGCATGTGTGACTAACCAAAAGAGTGGGTAAATGAGGAATAGCATTCAGCTTATCCCTCCTCATCTGGAGGCTTGACAGTTTGTGGTTTCCCATCTAGAACTGTAATAAATTGAGAAGCCTCACTCATGCACTGGCCATAACAGATGCATTTAGGGAAAATTCATTAGATGCAAGACAAATGGGTTCTTGAATTCATTCATGCCTTTCTCTGGTTAAACTTTTAACAGGAGTTCAATGGATAAAAGGTTGAGCATATGTATTCATGGTGGGACATATTACACATTTTTATCTGTTGGTATTATTTTAACACGTATTTTAATCCAATTTATAAGTTTTATTATTTATTTTTAAAATAGTTTGTAATATTCCATCTTTTGTGGGAGAATAATTTTCATTCATTTTATTATTATTGTTCATTTGTAAGTAACTTCTGCAATGAGTGAGCAACTGCACTCAATGAATTTTGATCCAGGTTTTAAACTGAAATTGAGTTGAACTGAATTGAATTAATTCACCCACCTGGAAGGACAAAGGCAGCATTTGTACGAAATCACCACCATCAGAAAAGGCCCCTGAGGGTATTAATGGTGGGAGATTCAGTGATGTTGGTATTACACTGACACGAGAGAGAGAGAGAGAGAGAGAGAGGGAGATGGTTGGATCTGTACTTCAATACTTGGTATTAATTGACACTAATATTATAAAAGCAATAGCAATTTTATATATAATGGGCAAAGGTAATTCACAGGAGACTTATTCCTATTAAGCTTTGTGAGATTGAGCTACATAAGGAAATATCAGCACAACCAAAATAAAATTAAAGAAGCATCTTAAAGGAGGAAAAAAGATAGTTGCAAAGAATTCCAGACCGTAACAACATAAGAAGAATGTGACATTCAGCTTTTTAAGTCTGCCCATTATTCCAGAATATCTTAGCTGGTCTGCCCTAGGCCTCAGCTCCTCTTTCTTGGCAACTCCTGATAGACCTCAATCCTTCAATATTTCAAAAAGCAATCTATCTCTTTTTTAAGTGTTCTCAGTGACCTAGCCTCCACAATTCTCTGGGTTTGAGAAAGCTAGACATTCACTAGACTTTAAGAGAAAAAAAATCCTTTGCGTCTCAGATTTAAATGAGTGTGTTCTTATTCTGCAACAATGTCCACTAGTTGGAGATTTCTCCACAAGTGAAAACATCTTCCTAACATCTCACTGTCAAACCCTTTCAGAATTTTATATGCTCCCATGAGGTCACCTCTTATTCTTCTAAACTCTGCTGAATAAAGCCTAACCTGTTAGCCATTCTTGATAAATCAACCCTTTTGTCACCAGAGTTATCCAGGTGAATCTCCTTTGAACTGCATCCAAAGCCAGCATACCCTTAAATGCAGAGGCAGAAACTGTACACAGTTTTTATGTTTCATGCACAAGAACACATGCATCTCCCTGTGAAATCTCTTTCGATTCTTCTTAGGAAAGTACATGACTTCACACTTTCCCACATTAAATTTGTTCTTACTCAATCTATGTCCCCTTTCAGATTTTTTTATATTCTCATTCTCCCTCCTATTTTTGTATCATCAGCAAATTTGGATACATTGCAAAAACAGAAATTGCTGGAGAAACTCAGAAGGTCAATCTGTGGACAGAAAGCAGAGTTAAAGTTTCGTGTCCGGTGACCCTCCTGCAGAATTAATGGTAATTGGAAAAGGTAATATATATGTGGAAAACAGGGGTGAAGGCAGGTGGGGGAGAGGGTGGGAATGAGTGAGCAGATAGGTGAAGACAGAACACGGAATGAGAGAAAGGAAGTTAGGCAGACAAAGGCATGGTTGGTAGCAAGCCAGGCAAGAAGTAAAGCTGATAATGGGGATGATAAGTAGGTGAACGTGGCTTGGCTGTGCTGAAAACAGTCCATATGATGACAGGGTCTGGGGTGTGGGGGTCGGTAAAGGACATGAAGGGAAGTGGTCAGGCTGTAAAATTATTGACTTTGATATTGAGTCCTGAAGGCTGCAGGGCCTCCAAGTGGAAAGTGGGATATTGTTCTTGAGCTGAGCTGCGAACAAAATGTGAGGATGACCACAACCTTCCAGTAGCCTGCCATTTTGATACATCACCATGATCCCAGGCCAGCTGTTGCAGTGCTCCAGTGAGATTCAGCACAAGCTGGAAGAACAGTGCTCATTTTCCATGGTGACCCTATTTGATTGTGTTAACATTTTCTAAATGTCCTGAAATTCCTTACTTTTCCCAATGACAGATGTTTGCCAACTGACCTAAAGTGTCCTGCATTCTGTATCCCTCCTTTTTGAACTGGAGCATCACATTAAAATCTGCTAGAAACCTCCCGAATCTAGTGAGTTCTGGAATAGTTCAACCAAAGCCTCAGTCTCTCTGCAGCCACTTCCTTGAAAACCCTTGAATGCAGGGCCATCAGTTCCTGGTGACTTGTTTGTCTTCAGCTCTGTTAGGTTAGCAAACACTTTGTCCGTTGTGATAGAGATGGTTACAATACTTTCTTCCCATTAGTATCATGTTTGTCTGATATCTTATGAATGTTTACAGAGTCCTCCATTATGACAACTGAAGCAAAATATTGATTTAAATTGTCTAACATTTCCCTGTTCCCATTAGTAGTTCTCCAACTGTACCCCTCAAGGATCCCAAGCTCACTTTAGTTGCTCTCTTTTTACGTATACAATGAAGCACTTGCTGTTTGTTTTTATATTTCTTGCCAATTTGCTTTTATAATCAATTTTCTCTGTTTAATTAATGTTTTAGTCAACCAACTCCTCTTCCTTTTTGCCTATACTTCCAGGGCGTTAAATGGCTTTGAACACTGAGTCCCCAGTCCTCATCACTCTGTAACAGCTAACAAGTCATATTCATTTATTTCTATTTGTGTCATCAACTCATCGATCATGTTCCAAATGCCGTGTGCATTCAGACAGAGAGCCTTAAGCTTTGACTTTTTACATTATTACTTTCTCTAGACACATTTCTGGTCCACTCTTCTGTGTATATTTTCTGCCCTCCCTGTGACACTTTGATTATTATTCGCCTCCTCATTAACCTACACTTCCACTCTCTCATTTTTAAAAATTCCCCTTCAGTTGAACCCTCCCCCCAATCAATTCATTTAAGCCCCCTTGTACAATCCTATTCATAGTATTCATTAGGACACTGAGCCACACATTGATCTTTGAGCCACATATTTTACTAATCTTACTCATGCTTTGCCAATTTGCAAATGGCTCAAGTAGAATTATGAAGGTCATTACCTTTGTGGTCTTGCTTTTTAATTTAGTCAAAACTATTCGTAATCCCTCAGCAGAACGTCTCTCCTATGTGGACAACAACAGCTATATCCTTCCCCTCTCAATCCGAGTTCCTCTCCAGCCCAGAAGAGATGTCCTGATCCTTGGCATCAGGTAGGCAACACAGCCTTCAGGACACTCTGTGTTTGCCGCAGAGAATAGTATCTATTCCTCTGACTTTAGCCTCTTCTGCCATTGCTACATTTTTCTTTCTCCCACCTTGTAAATAATGCTCTGTACCATGGTGCTTTGGTCAGTTTGCCCATTCTCTTTGCAGTCTGTTGTCCCTTGTCCACACTGGGTGCAACAGGCTCATAACCATTGGGAAAGAGAACTGGCTGAGGCTCCTCTAATGCTAGTATCTGGTTTCCAATTCCTGCCTCACTTGCAGTCATGCCCTCCTATTCCTCAGCTCGGCTGCTGCTGTTCTCACACCGATCTGCTCTTCCAGTTTACCAGAACCTAGGGTCTAGGCAGCTGAGAGTGTGGTCATTCTTGGAGATGCACAAGAAACAAGGTTTGGGGAAGTGCACTTCAAATGATTATCAAGTAAAAAGAAGCAATAGAAATAGGTAAGAGCAGCCGTGGAGTCAAACAATGTGACAAACCAGAGACAGTAAAGGTGTTCAGGAATGTAGCAATAAGTTGGAATTGAATGGCATTGGCATACATATACAGACTGATGTTGCATTTTTAATGAATGTCTTCAATGGGCAGCATTCATTGAGAAATAGAACAGCGTTAAAGGTAGATTTGTGTGAGGGTCTTCAGAATTAATAGTGCAGAATGGAAAGCAAATTTGTTTCAGTTGATCCTTTGACTGTATTTAATTGAACAGAATCAGGTAAAGGTAATTCCACCCAGCAAGATGATAGAGAACTGGCAGTGAAGGAAGGAGTTCTAGTTAACAATGTTGCAGATAACTAGGTTGAGATGATTGAGGATACATAGCCATCATGCTATTTTGAGAAGTGCAAAGGTACCTGCACCTGTTGGCACAATTATTGTCTGCCATCTTGCACCCTAAACCGAAATGGTTACCAGGTCTTTCTGAGTTTGAGGTGGATTATTTCACTTTAGAATGTGTTATGAATGGAACTAAATATAGTCAAGGAACCTCACTGTGAAACTGCAACAATGATGATATGGGGTGAGAGGGTCACAGAGTCATACAACATGGAAACCCCTTTGGTCCAACTTGTCTGCTAGTCCCACCTGTCTGCATTTGGCCCATACCCCTCCAAACCTTCCGATTCATGTACTTATGTGGATATCTTTTAAACATTGCACCTGTACCTGCATCCACCTCTTCCTCTGGTAGTTCATTACACACACTAACCACACTCTGTGGAAAAAGTTGCCCTTCATGTCCTTATTACATCTTTCTCCTCTCGCCTTAAAAAATATATCCCCTAGTTTTGAACTCCCCACTTTAGGGAAAAGACTTTTGCTATTCACCCTATCTATGCCACTCATCATTTCATAAGCCTCTGTAAAATCACCCCGGCCTCCTACGCTCCAGTGAAAAAAGTCCCAATCTGTCCAACTTAGTTTTATAAATCAAACCCTCCATTCCTGGCAACATTTTGGCAAATATTTTCTGAACCCTCTCCAATTTAATCATATCCTTCCAATAACAAGACAATCAGAATTGCTCACAGTAGTCCAGAAGAGGCCTCATCAATATCCTGTACAACCTCAATGTGACGTCCCATTTCCTATACTTAAGGGTCTGAGCAATGAAGGCAAGCATGCTAAATGCCTTCATAAACACCTTGTCTGTTTTTGATGCAAATTTCAAAGAATTATGCACCTGAAACCCTAGGGGTCTCTCTGTTCGACAGCACTACCCAGGGCTCTACCATTAATTGTATAAATCCTGCCCTTGTTTGTTTTACCAAAATGTAATACCTTGCATTTATCCAAACTAAACTCTACATTGACCCAATTATAGAGTCATAGAGCCATAGAGATCTACAGCATGGAAATAGACCCTTCGGTTCAACCCATCCATACCGACCAATTATCCCAACCCAATCTAGTCCCACCTGCCAACACCCGGTCCATATCCCTCCAAACCCTTTCTATTCATATACCCAGCCAAATGCCTTTTAAATGATGCAATTGTACCAGATGCGCAGCTCAAGAAAAGAGTAAGCGGATAGTGGATTATCCAGTCACCAGTTAAATGAGGATGCTTACTAAAAATTCACCTTTGCGTCTGGTTCTCACAAACAGTTGGGATGAAGCTTCCTCTATCTGTAAATTACCTTACTCATCATCAGATTTGAAATGTGGTAAGACTAAAAACCTTTGCTATCTCTTAGTTGAGGAGCACTTAGCTCTTTTGGTGCTAAACATGGCGCCTTGCTGTTCTTTCAATCAGTTGGTATTTTTCTGACTTTTCCTGACAACGGTAAACTGTTTTACAAGCACCACCTGCTCCCCCACCCCTAAGTTCCATGGTGATCTTGGCATTCCTCCAGTGGGAGTACATTTTCCAGCAGGGGATAACAATGAGAAATGGAATTTCTCCAGATCTTCCCATTATCTAACCTAGGGGTATGGTGGTGAACTTTGATATCTAGCCTGCTCTTTTTGAGATCAGCTAACTCAGCACAGATGAAAATTGTCCTGGAGATATGGATTCCCCAGGAATTGAAAATTAATATCCAAGACACTGCTAAGCATTCAATCCAGATGAAAGAAAACCTCAAACTTTAAAATACATTGTATTGTTTTATAAGTTCTTCAAAAACGTTCATTTCTCAGTTTTATGGTGTTTTGGGGAAAAAGAGGCTGTTTGACTGAGAGTTAGGAACCATCCAGTCGAATGATGAGTGTATAGGAAGTGGTGCACTGTTAAGATGACCATGTTGAGTAGCTAGTGAGCAGGACAGGTGTTGATGTGATGAAATCTCCAGGAAGTCATCCAACTGGAGTTGGCAACTCTAGCACAGATTGAGACTTCTTAATCCATGATTCAGTAGAGGCTCAGATTAAAGTTAATAGGTGAATCTATTCACTACCACAAACTGAAAAATGCATGTCAACTTTTATTTGTGTGCTTAACAACATATTTTAATAATTGGCCATCTGGAAATTAAAAGGCCCCACAAGTTTAAAACTTGAAAGTTGCCAAGTGTCTCTGCAGAGAAATGTTAGAAATTTCCTTGGGCATAATGAAGAGTATCAAATGGAACAATTTCAGTAAAACTAGTAATGCCCCTAATTACAAGGTTTAACCTGTCAGGCTCGTTCAGTTGGTTGCCCTCTTGTCTCTGACTAAAGAGGCTTGCATTCAAGCGCTGCCCCGGAGACTTGAATGCATTTTAAATCTCATCCAAAGGATGGCACCTCCAACAGTGCGCTACTCCCTCAGTATTGAACCCAAGTGTCTGCCAGGGTTATGTGTTCAGATCTCTGGGACAGGGTCTGAACGCAATATCCTGGCAGACATTTCAGAACAGAACTGAGGGAGTGATGCACTGTTGGAAATGCTGTCTTTTGGATGAAACTTTGAACTGAGGTCACTTCAGTTGTCTTAGGTGAATGCAAATTAGTAAATGGCATTTTATACCTCAATTAATGCCAGGATATGGAAAATTTGCTCCTTTATCGGATTCCAATTTTTGAATCTTGCAGTACATGTATTTGCTTCTGTGTTTCCCTAGGTTGCAAATGTGATGACATTTCAAAAGAACTTAATTGCCAACAAAGTATTTTGGGACTTCCTGAGGTTGTTTAATGAAACATGTAAATCCTAAACTATAAGGTACAGAATGGTGAACAATGAGAGATTCATTTAAAACGCCAGGGGTGAAGATCTTCAAAACAAGTAGGTAATGTACCCTGTCAGAATGTGTTTTGGACTGAAAAACATTGAATATATTTCAAATGTGAGTGGGTGTGTAATAGGAGTGTGGAGTGTTGGACCAGTGCTGACTGACATGTGAACCAAAGCAACTATTATGATTATTCCCAGATCAGGTTCCCCAATTCATTATAGTTCCAGATGGGATATCCCAAATCATTCAACTCCCAGCTGATGATGGATAGGTAGGCTCCCTTTCTTTATCCTCCCCTCCCCATTGCTTGGTCACAAAAAGCTTAACGTAAAACAAAATCCCTTCCCCTGTGTATACCTTTCTCTCAGAACAAATAAATCTACGATTTAAAAGAAGCTGATGTAATTGGGCTTTCTTGAGTTAACGAGAGAGTGAGGTTATTAGTTACTCAATATGACAAGGAATAATAATGCAACACATATTCACTGGTATTAGTGAATCCAAAAAAGCAGTTAAAAAATAGGGATCAATCTCTGAGTTGCCATAAAGAGTAGATATTAGAAAGTTGCAGCCGTTATAGTGGACATTACCCAGTAGTGATGAGATCCTTGGCTTTGCAAGTTGATTGAAATTTTTTATCCCTGTTCTTTTTAACAGGGGCTGGTTAGCAGCAATAGATAGTTTCTCCCTTTCTTTACCTACAGTACAAGGTGTTTAATGGTGTTCTCAGAAGCTGTGACCTTCATAGTGCACGAGTCTACTTACTGGGAGGGACAGGTCACTAACACACAGAGACCAAGATAAACATTTGCTTTTAACCCTTTTTTTTGTATATCTCTGGATGTGCAAATCTTTTCATTTTTTTAGTTTTGCTGTTTGTAGTTTCCCCGATTCCATACATGTGTGATATGGATAAATTCTTTGCAGATGGCCACAGAATTTACATCTGCAGTCACTTGACTATATCAGTCCTCTTTTAAAAAAAGCATGTGCTGGGATCAAAATTCCCATATGTCCATTGGTGGTTAGGAGTTATGAACTGGGGATATAACATAAGAATTGACTAATTTAATTGGGAAAAAGCGTTAATGTACTCACATTATAAATGAAAATGTATATCTACTTTATCACCATCAGTAACCAAACTAAAACATTCAGAACTATCACAAAAATATTGCAAACTACACTCTTCAATTTAATATTTTATTAATAACAACAACTTGAACTTATATAGTGCAATTAATCCATTCAATAAACCATAGGGTTTTTCACAAGTTTTATTCAATAATTTTTAACACTTAACCACATTAATAGCTATCAGGAAGATGATTAAAAGCAAAGTTAAGGAGGTATGTTTTATGGATTTCTTAATAGTAGAGAGAAAGGGAGAGAAATGTGGAGGTTCAGGTTGGGATGTCCAGAAGTGTGGGGTAAAGTAGGAGAAGACACAGTCAACAATTGTGGAGCAATTATGTTTGGACACATTCAAGTGAGTATAATTCAAGGACAGCAGATATCTTGAAATGTTGTCAGGCCAGGGACATTACATGGCTAGGGACAGGCATCACTCCAGAGTGATTTCAATACAACAATGAGAATCTTAATATCCAGGTTGTTCAACCAGGAACCAATGTAGCTGAATGAGCACAGGAGTCTGGATGTATGGGGGTGATGACGGATGATCAGAATTCGGTGAAACGTGGCATATAGACAGCAGAGTTGTTGATGAGTTCAAGTACATGGAGGCTGTCCAGAAGTGCATTGAAGTAATCAAATCTAGAGGTAACAACAGCATTAATGACAGCTTCAGCAGATGAACTAAAACAGGGGTAGTTTAATGGAGGTGGAAGACAAAATGAAATGTTTAAAATATACGTGCATGTGCTGATTGAATATGAAATCAAATGCTCAGAAATGATCCTCATTTTATACTTATCAATAAGGAAAATAATTAACCCACATCTAAATTCTCAATTAGCCAGATGTGGATAAGTTCTGAGGAAGGGACACTTGACCCAAAACATTAACTCTGATTTCTCTCCACAGTTGCTGCCAGATTGTTGAGCTTTTTCAGCAATTTCTGTTTTCCTTGTGGGTAAGGTATTACCGTATTAGCTGATTGGGCTCAGGTAGCTGATTGCCTTTCCTTGTCAATGTTTTTTCTTAATGTGTCCTTTTTTGGCCAGCCTCAAAATCCTCCAAAGGCCTCAATTAATTCAGGATTATCTTGTTTTTATCTTATCAATCATCAAGCCCCAATCAACTTTTAAAATTTCCGCTCTGACCATTATGACTTCCAAATTCCCCAAAACCTTAACGTTAAAATTCCTTTTCATTCTTAAAGCCTATATGCTATCATCCCATGTTACCTCAATAATGTCCTTTCACTGTAAGTCAATCCCACCAGTATTTAAATCAGTATCTGATTTCTGATATGTATCCCTCTCGTTGTCATTCCACCATCAGAAATCATGCTGTCATCTGCCTAAGCCCCAGACACTGAAGTTCATCCTTAAAACATACATTCCCTCTCTTCACATAATAAATTCCTAAAACCAACCTACTTGATGAAGAATTTGTTCATTTCTCCTATTCTCTCCCTCTTTTACTCAGTGTCCATTTTCTAATACATTCATGGGATGTGGGCATTGTTGACTAAACCAGTAATTGTTGTTAATCCCTAATAGCCTTTTAAACTGCTGCAGTCTTTGAGGTGCTGTCGAGAAAGGAGTTCCAGGATTTTGACTTAACAACACTGAATGAGCAATGATACTGCTCCAAGGATGGTTTGTTCCTTGGAAGGGGATTTGAAAGTGGGATGCTCCCATGTGTCTGATGCCCTTATTCATCTGAGTGTCAGAGGTCACAGGCTTAGAAAGCATTTTTGATGTATATATCTCTGTTAAACCGCTTCAGGACATTTATTTATCTTGAGATACTTTATAAATCGAGATTGCTGGTGAATATTGTTGTGTTACATTCATTAGGAAAGGCCTTATTTATGAGCAGTGGGGCTTTTTCCTTCACTTCTCACTCTGTTCATTGTGACAGGACAGAAATGAATGCACTACAATCCGAAACCTGTAAAAATAATTGCTTACCTCTGTTCTTGTTTTCATTAGAAAGTAAATATTTTTAAGGAATTCTACGTTCTACACAAATTAATCTTACTTTCAGATCAATATCTTTGGCAATTAATTATTGGCTAATTATCAGAATAATCATTAGAACTTTAATTGCTATGTGTCAGAATATTCTAAAGCACCAGGGGAGGAAGTTGAGGCTGAACAGTGATCAATTGAGCTTGGAGCCCTTGTTATTGATCACCTTTAACCTGTGCCTAAACTAATGGCAAAACCACCATTTAAACAATCTAATCTGTCCCAAGGCACAAAGCACATCAATCGCAGGAGAATCACATAAATCATTACGGGTTACATTGCATTTCCCAGTAGGCCAATAGCTGATTAGACTGCTGTCCAGCATTCCCCTGCTGCCACTGTCTGCAAAGGTCACAGAGAAGTGCAAAACCTTAACTCAGAGCTGACATGCACCCTGTGGTATGTCACACACCAAGGGATCAGAGACAATGTCCTCATTCATGAGGTCCATATCTGCAGGAATCTCACTTTAAAATCAAAGGTCTTTTTGCTGCCCTGTAAAGATCTTTTCAGATTACAATTTAAACTGTTCGCCAGTCTCCCGACAAGAGCAGATTATCTAAGCAGCAAACATTTCTTCCTGCAGTAGATGCCATTGTAAATTATTACCCAAACACTGAGGAAATACTGCCAGAAGGACTTTTTATTTGTTCAATCTATTTGAAGATTTGATACAATTTGTGAAACTCATAAAACAAATTTATCTACTTATTTACTGTTGCTTTGATTACAGGACGTTGAGCTTTTTAAGCTGCTTACTGTAAGTGAGCTTGTCAGGAAGTTTCTGCCGTGTTTAGTAACTAATCAGGAATGCAACCAAGAGTTGGAATGGAAAATCTTGTTCATTGCCACCTTGCTTTCAACAGCTGCTAAGACAACTGAAACAGGCCACCACAGTGTAATATACACTCTGCACTTTCATTTGGCTTTGAACCTGCCCAGTCTGATGGTATGTAAGTTTCTTCTGTCTGTGGCTGGATGGTTCCTTCAAGAAAAGAGGTTGGAGTTGGATAGTCTCTACCTCAATTGATGGGCATGACACCATACAAACCTGTCCCCACATTTCCCCTGAATTGCAGATTTTTTTTTAGGTTGGGCAGTGATTGGCTGGGGAAGAATAGAATGACAATTGTGTGGTAAAATGTGTTTTCCTGAAACTTCACACTCTTGATGCTGAGTGAAGAGAAATTCATGCAGCAACCTTGAGACTTCCACACAGTGAAATAGTGTTTGACTGGTCAGTATCCAATGGAAGGGCTATATCTAATGAGTTTCCACAATTCAGAAAGTTATAATTTGACTCTATATCTGATGTGGGAGTGCATTACAGTTATAGAGTCATACAGCATGGAAACAGGTCCCTCAGTCCAATTAGTCTACGTCAATGATGTTCCCAAACTAAACTAGCCCCACCTGCATGCTTTTGACCCAAATCCTTCCAAAACTTTCCTATTCAGGTACTTATCCAAATGTATCCTCACCTGCATCCATCACTTTCTCTGGCAGTTCATTCCACACTGTGTAACAAAGTTGCAGCTCAAGTTCTTTTTAAATCATTCTCCTCTCGTCTTGAAAATATGTCCCCTGGTTTTCAACTCCCCCACCCAAGGGAAAAACCCATTGTCGTTGACTTTCTTTATCCCCCTCATGATTTTGGGAACCTCAATAAGGTTAACTTCAACCTCCTGTGCTCCAGCAGAAAAAGACTTAGTTTTGCCGATCTGTTTTTATTTCTTAAACCCTCCATTACCAGCAACCTGCTAAATCTTTTCTGAAACCTCTCCAGTTTAACAATATCCTTCCTATAATTGCTGACACTACTTGCTCATTTCCCAGCAATAAGATCCCCAAGGTACTGGGCACAAAGTTGATCAAAAAAGAAAATAAAACTTGCAAAATAACAACATTCTAAACAAGAGCTGAAGTAGACCATTCAGCCCCTCAGGCCTGCTCTGCCATTTGGTAAGATCAAGTCTGATCTGCTTGTGTTTCAAATTTCATATTCCCATTGAGCCCTGATAAACCTTGGTTCTCCCACCCCACAAGAATCTATCTGATTCCATTTCAAAAACATTCAGTGACCCTGCCTCCAATCTCTTCTGAGGCAGAGAATTCTAAAAGCACACAATTCTCTGTTTTGAAAGGGTGACCCCTAGTTTTAAAACAGAGTCCCCTACTTCTGGACTAATCCACAGGAGGGAACATGTTTTCCATATCTTCCTTGTCTAGGACTTTCAAGATCTTATACACTCAGTCAAGAGATTCTTAGCTGTTCTAAACTCCAGTGGAAACACGCCTAGCCTGTCAAATCCATCCTCGTAAGACTGATTCAAACTGCTTCCAGTTAACAATCCAGAAAGGCTCCAGTAAACTGCTTCCATTGTACCTCGATCTTTTCCAAAATAAGGTAATGAAAACTGCACACGGTATTCGAGATGCGGCCTCATCAATGTCCTATATAACTGGATCATAATACCTTTCCTATTATGTACAATTCCTCTCGTAATGAAGGTAGCATCCCATTTGTCTTCTTGATTACATGCTGTATATGTGAACAAACTTGTGATTCATGCGTCAGAACACCAAATCCCTCTAAATATCTTGTAATTCTCTCGTCATTCTCCACAGAAGTAACACTGTTTTTTAATTCTACCTGCCAAAGTGAACAGCTTCACACTTTCCCATGAGATTTTTGGCTACTTGCTCAAACAATCTGCATCTTCCTGTAATTTCCTTATGACTTCTTCACAACATACTGTGGGCCAGAAGGGAAGGGGGCAGAATGCAAAAGCGCTAGTGGTAGGAGACTCGATTGTCAGAAGAATTGACAGGAGATTTTGTGGTCAGGATCAGGATTCCCGGAAGATATGTTGCCTCCCTGGTGCCAGGGTCCGGGACGTCTCCGGTCGGGTGTATAAGATTCTGAAAGGGGAGGACGAACAGCCAGAAATCGTGTTACATATTGACACCAATGATATAGCCAGGAAAAGGATTGAGGATATAAAAAGTGATTTCAGGGAGTTAGGGTGGAAGCTGCAGAGCAGGACGAACAGAGTAGTGTTCTCGTGTTTACTACCGGTGCTACGAGATAGGTGAGGAACAGGGAGCGGGCGCAGCTTAACACATGGCTGCGCAGCTGGTGTAGGAGGGAGGGCTTCAGATATGTAGATAATTGGGATGCCTTCTGGGGAAGGTGGGACCTGTACAAGAAGGACGGTTTGCACCTGAACTGGAAGGGGACCAATGTCCTGGGTGGAAGGTTTGCTCGAGTGGTTCAGGAGGGTTGAAACTAGTATGACGGGGGGGTGGGAACCTGAGCTATATACCGGTGGTGAGAGTTGATGGAGATGAGGCAATAGCAAGAGGTAGCGCAGCCAGTGGGAAGGATTTTCCTGGGAAAGAACCAAGGGATCGGTTAAAGTGTGTTTGTTTTAATGCAAGGAGTATCAGGAATAAAAGTGATGAACTTAGAGCATGGATCAGTACCTGGTGCTATGATGTTGTGGCCATAACAGAGACATGGGTTTCTCAGGGGCATGAATGGTTGCTGGATGTTCCAGGGTTTAGAACATTTAAAAAGAATATGGGGGAGGGGGGGAAGAGGAGGGGGTGTAGCACTGTTAATCAGAGAGGGTATCACAGCTACAGAAGTTACCATTGTTGAGGAAGATCTGCCTACCGAGTCAGTACGGGTGGAAATTAGGAACAGTAAGGGAGCAGTCACCTCATTAGGGGTTGACTACAGGCCCCCCAATAGCAGCAGGGAGATTGAAGAAAGCATTGGTCGGCAGATTTTGGAAAAGTGTGAATGTAGTAGCGTTGTTGTAATGGGTGACTTTAACTTTTCCAATATTGATTGGAACCTCCTTCGATCAGATGGTATGGAAGGAGCTGCTTTTGTAAGTTGTGTTCAGGAGGGTTTCCGAACTCAGTACGTTGACAGGCTGACGAAGGGAGAGGCCATTTTGGATTTGGTGCTCGGCAATGAGCCGGGTCAGGTGTCAGATCTTGCGGTGGGAGAGCATTTTGGTGATAGTGACCACAACTGCCTCACATTCTACATAGCTATGGAGAAGGAGAGAAGCAGGCACAATGGGAGGATATTTAATTGGGGAAAAGGAAACTATGATGCTATCAGTCGTGAGTTGGGAAGCATGGACTGGGAGCAATTGTTCTGTGGAAAGGGCACTATAGACATGTGGAGACTGTTTAAGGAACAGTTGTTGTGAGTGATGCATAAATGTGTTCCTCTGAGTCAGGTAAGAAGGGGTAAGATAAAGGAACCTTGGATGACGAGAGCGGAGGAGCATCTCGTCAAAAAAAAGAAGGCAGCTTACGTAAGGTGGAGAAAGCAAGGGTCTTACTCAGCTCTAGAGGACTTCCTGATGAATGGCTTTTGCCCGAAACGTCGATTTCGAAACTCCTTGGATGCTGCCTGAACTGCTGTGCTCTTCCAGCACCACTAATCCAGAATCTGGTTTCCAGCATCTGCAGTCATTGTTTTTACCTAGAGGATTACAGGCAGGCAAGGAAGGAGCTCAAAAATGGTCTGAGGAGAGCCAGGAGGGGGGCACGAAAAAGGCTTGGCAGGAAAGATTAAGAAGAATCCAAAGGCATTTTAAACGTATGTGAGGAATAAGAGAATGATCAAAGAAAGAGTAGGGCCAGTCAGGGATAGCATAGGGAACTTGCGTATAGAGTCTGAGGAGGTAGGGGAAGCCCTAAATGAGTTTTTTGCTTCTGTCTTTACTAAAGAAAAGGACCTTGTAGTGAATGAAACCATTGAGGAGCAGGTAGGCATGCTGCAACAGATAGAGATTGAGGAATTTGTCTTGCAAACGTTTCAACCCCTGTCTAAGTGATATCCTCAGTTCTTGGGAGCCTCCTGTGAAGCGCTTCTGTGCTGTTTCCTCCGGCATTTATAGTGGCCTGTCTCTGCCACTTCTGGTTGTCAGTTCCAGCTGTCCGCTGTAGTGGCCGGTATATTGGGTACAACCCAATATACCGGCCACTACAGCGGAAGCTGGAACTGACAACCGGAAGCGGCAGATACAGGCCACTATCAATGCCGGAGGAAATAGCACAGAAGCGCTTCACAGGAGGCTCCCAAGCACTGAGGATGTCACCTGGACAGGGGACGAAACGTTTGCAAGACAAATTCCCAGCTCGGCAAACAGAACCACAACAATGAGCACCCGAGCTACAAATCTTCTCCCAAACTTTGAAGAGATTGAGGAAGCTGATGTGCTGAAAATTTTGACAAACATTAAGATTGACAAGTTGCCAGGGCCAGACCAGATTTGTCCTCGGCTGCTTTGGGAAGCAAGAATTGTGATTGCTTCGCCTCTTGCGAAGATCTTTGCATCCTCGCTCTCCACTGGAGTCGTACCTGAGGACTGGAGAGAGGCAAATGTAATTCCTCTCTTCAAGAAAGGAAATAGGGAAATCCCCAGCAATTACAGACCAGTCAGTCTCATGTCTGTCGTCTGCAAGGTGTTAGAAAGGATTCTGAGGGATAGGATTTATGACCATCTGGAATAGCATGGCTTGATTAAATGCAGTCAACATGGCTTTGTGAGGGGCAGGTCATGCCTCACAAATCTTATTGAGTTCTTTGAGGATGTGACTAGAAAAGTTGATGAGGGTCGAGCAGTGGATATGATGTATATGGACTTCAGCAAGGCATTTGATAAGGTTCCCCATGGTAGGCTCGTTCAGAAGGTCAGGAGGAATGGGATACAGGGAAATTTAGCTATCTGGATACAGGATTGGCTGGCCAACAGAAGACAGCGAGTGGTAGTGGAAGGAAAGTATTCTGCCTGTAAGTCAATGGTCAATGGTGTTCCACAGGGCTCTGTTCTTGGGCCTCTGCTCTTTGTAATTTTTATTAATGACTTGGATGAGGAGATTGAAGGATGTGTTAGGAAGTTTGCAGACGACACATAGGGTGGAGGTGTCGTTGACAGTATAGAGGACTGTTGTAGGCTGCAGCGTGATATTGACAGGATGTAGAGATGGGCTGAGAGGTGGCAGATGGAGTTCAACCTGGATAAATGTGAAGTGATGCTTTTTGGAAGGTCGAACTTGAAAATTGAGTACAGGATTAAAGACAGGATTCTTGGCGGTGTGGAGGAACAGAGGGATCTTGGAGTGCAGGTACATAGATCCCTTAAAATTGCCACCCAGGTGGACAGGGTTGTTAAGAAAGCATATGGTGTTTTGGCTTTCATTAACAGGGGATTGAGTTTAAGAGCTGTGAGATCTTGTTACAGCTGTATAAAACTTTGGTTAGACCGCACTTGGAATACTGTGTCCAGTTCTGGTCGCCCTATTATAGGAAAGATGTGGATGCTTTGGAGAGGGTTCAGAGGAGGTTTACCAGGATGCTGCCTGGAATGGAGGGCTTATCTTACGAAGAGAGGTTGACTGAGCTCGGACTTTTTTCATTGGAAAAAAGAAGGAAGAGAGGGGACCTAATTGAGGTGTACAAGATAATGAGAGGCATAGATAGAGTTGATAGCCAGAGACTTTTTCCCAGGGCAGAAATTGTTAACATGAGGGGTCATAGTTTTAAACTGTTTGGCTGAAAGTATAAAGGGGATGTCAGAGGCGGGTTCTTTACGCAGAGAGTTGTGAGAGCATGGAATGCGTTGCCAGCAGCAGTTGTGGAAGCGAGGTCATTGGGGATATTTAAGAGACTGCTTGACATGCATACAGGTACAGAAATTTGAGGGTTCATACATTAGGTTTACCTTACATGAGGACCAATAGTCGGCACAACATCGTGGGCTGAAGGGCCTGTTCTGTGCTGTCCTGTTCTATGTTCTATGTTCTATATTACCTAGAATCATAGAGGTATACAGCACAGAAACAGACCACTCAGTCCAACTCGTCCATGTCAACCACATATCCTAAATTAATCTAGTCCCATTTTTCAGCATTTGGCTCATATGCTTCTAAACCCTTCCTATTCATATACCCATCCAGATGCCTTTTAAATCCTGTAATTGTATCCACTTTATCCACTTCCTCTGACAGTTCATTCCAGACACGCACCACCCTCTGTGTAAAAAAGTTGCTTCTTAGGTCCCTTTTACATCTTTCTCCTCTCACCTCAAACCTATGCCCTCTAGCTTTGGTCTCCCCTATCTTGGGAAAAAGACCTTGGTTATTTACCCTATCCCTGATCCTCATGATTTTATAAACTTCTATAAGGTCACCCCTCAGCCTGCAACCCTCCAGGGAAAATAACCCCAGCCTATTCGGCCTCTCCCTATAGGTCAAACTCCCAGGCTCCGCAACTTCCTTGTAAATCTTTTCTGAACCCTTTCAAGTTTCCCCCTCTCTTGGTGTCATCTTCAAGTTTAGTTACTATGTCTTTGATTCACTCACCTCAATCATTGTTGTTAAGGACACTGCATTGACACTTCAAGGACTCCACTCATCCCATCTTGCCAATAAGGAATAAAAAACCCATTTACACATATAAAAGCAAAATACTTCAGATGCTGGAGAACTGAAATAAGAACAGAAAGTATTGGAGAAATTCTGCACTTTTTTACAGCTTGTGTGGAGAGAGAAATAGAGTTAATTTTAATGGAAATGAAAAAGAGTCATTGGACTAGAAATATTAACTCTGTTGTGGTTCTGTTCACTGAGTTGGGAATTTGTGTTGCAGACGTTTCGTCCCCTGTCTAGGTGACATCCTCAGTGCTTGGGAGCCTCCTGTGATGTTTCCTCTGGCATTTATAGTGGCTTGTCTCTGCCGCTTCCGGTTGTCAGTTCCAGGGCTTTTGCCTGAAATGTCTAAAACCCCCACCAGTTCTAGCTGTCCGCTGCAGTGGCCGGTATATTGGGTCCAGGTTGATGTGTTTGTTGATAGAATCTGTGGATGAGTGCCATGCCTCTAGGAATTCCCTGGCTGTTCTCTGTTTGGCTTGTCCTATAATAGTGGTGTTGTCCCAGTCGAACTCATGTTACTTGTCATCTGCGTGTGTAGCTACTAAGGATAGCTGGTCGTGTCGGTTCGTGGCTAGTTGGTGTTCATGAATACGGATCGTTAACTGTCTTCCTGTTTGTCCTATGTAGTGTTTTGTGCAGTCCTTGCATGGGATTTTGTACACTACGTTGGTTTTGCTCATGCTGGGTTTTGGGTCCTTTGCCCTAGTGAGTTGTTGTCTGAGTGTACAAAATCCCAACACTACTATTATAGGACAAGCCAAATAGAGAACAGCCAGAGAATTCCTAGAGGCATGGCACTCATCCACAGATTCAACAACAAGCACATCTACCTGGACCCAATATACCGGCCACTGCAGCGGACAGCCGGAATTGACAACCGGAAGAGGCAGAGACAGGCCACTATAAATGCCAGAGGAAACATCACAGAAGCGCTTCACAGGAGGCTCCCAAGCACTGAGGATGTCACCTAGACAGGGCAGAAACGTCTGCAACACAAATTCCCAGCTCGGCGAACAGAACCACAACAACGAGCACCCGAGCTACAAATCTTCTCACAAACCTTGAATATTAACTCTCTACAGGTACTGCTAGTCTTGTTGCATTCCTCCAGCACTTTTATTTTCATTTCTCATTTATGCAAACTCACTGTTTTCTGCCAAACAGCCCACCTTCTATCCATGCCAGTATATAATTCCCTATACCATGAGCTTTTATATTCCGCACTACCATATGATGCGGCACGTTATGAAATGCTTTCTGGAAATCATAGTATAATATGGTAGCTCAGTGTTTAGCATTGCTGCCTCACAGCGCCAGAGACCCAGGTTTGATTCCACCCTTGGGCAACTGACTATGTGGAGTTTGTACATTCTCCTCATATCTGTGTGAATTTCCACTGGGTGCTCCAGTTTTCTCCCACAGTCCAAAGGTGTATAAGTTAGGTGGATTGGCCAAGCTAAATTGCCCACAGTGTCCAATGATGTATGGGTTAGATGTGTTAGCCATGGGAAATGTAGGGTTCCAGTGAAATGTTGGGTGAAGGGTCTGGGTGGGATGCTCTTCATAAGGTTGGTGTGGACTTGTTGGGCCCGCTGGCCTATTTCCAGGCTCTAGGGGTTCTATATATTCACCTTTATCCACAGCACATGTGAATTGTTCAAAGAACTCCAATAAATTGGTTGAATGTGATTTTCCTTTGACAAAACCACGCCGACTTTCCCAAACACCTCAGGTTTGTCTCAATGTACAACTATAATCGGTTTTAATGATTAATTCTCACTAATTCCCACAGCGGGCGTCAAACTGTGACATTAATCCAATCAGCCTGAATGCTGATGTTTTGAAATCAGGCATATTTCTTGATGATAAAATCTGCTCAGAGGCTAGGAAAGAATGCTTGACTTCCTGCATTTCCCCACCCCACCATCTCCCAACTCCCATTAGCTGTTTTCTCTCATTTTACAACACAGTGGATGCTTGTCCTTTGATCCACAAAACTGAATGTAGAACAGTGTATGCAGAGACCACAAAGAGATCCACTGCAATGAGTGTCCCTTTCTACCAAATGAAGAAGGGCAGTGAGGCAGCAAGAAGGTAGAAGGCAAATGGTAAGCTGGGGAGAAATGGGAATGGGAGTAGGCAATTCATAAAATATGGCTTACCGCACATGGAAGAACTGAATAATATAGCATGACAGGAGGCCATTTAGCCCATTTTGTCTGTAAGCTAATGTCAATGAACTCACATTCTTCATATTATTTTTACACAATTTCAAAAATATCTAAATGGAACTAAATTGAAGAATTCTCTCCATTTTGATACTTTATACTCGATGCAGACAAACAAGGCTTTAACGGTTATGTACAGCAAACAAATAAGTCAATTTTGCTGTTTGTGCTGTTGTGAACCTGAGCAAATCTCCTGTGATGTGCCAGCTTATTCCACGTACAATATCAGCAAAAACACAAAGACAGCATATGGGCTTGTCACCGCCTACAAGTCAAGACTCAAGTCCCCATCTCCATAATGAGGACACTAACATATTCAGCCAGCCAGCCAGTACTTGTATTTGCATAGATAAAATGATTTGTCCTGCCATTCTTTTCTCCAGTGGCTCTGGCATCTCACTTTGCACAAAGAGCACTCAGTCTGCTGAAGGCCCTCTGTGGTTGATTGCTTTATAGAGATGTCCTTTAGCCATTCTGTGAATTGTTGCTCTATACTGGGCTTTTCTTGAAACACATTTCAGCTGAAGGCCCTACGTGTTGCGCTGTATGAATCAGTGACATTCAAATGATCAGGAGACAGTGTGATTAGAAAACAATGCTCTCCCTGTCAAAGGCTTGGCACCATTTCAGCTGACATTTACTGAAATGTACCAAAGTCAGTCTTTATATGTTCACTTGGTAATTTCAGGTTAGCACCATTTTTGTCTAAAGATCCCTCCACCAGGCCCCCCTCCCCCTCCCCGTGAGCACCCGCCATCACTAACTTTTAAAGTTGTGGAGATCTCCATTATCCAACGAGCTACCACATCCAGACTATTTTCTTATGTCACTTCGCTTCTCTTTAGCTACAGAATAGTGTGAGCATTTCAAAAGTACCCCACTGAATGTGAAGAACTATGGCACTTTCTCAGAAAGTGAACAGGCTGTAGGTGCTAACGGTGGCTCGGTGCTGTTGCCTGTGATTCAAAAGATTGTGATTCAGGTGCCACTCTAGAGGTTTGAGAAGCGAACTTATCGCATGCTACTGTGCTGTACCGAGGTGCCATCTTTTAGAATGAACCGTCTTAACTGGATGGAAAAGAACCCACCAACTGTAATAAGAAATGATTTGGAGATGCTGGACAACAAACAATCAAGGTATTTCTCAATGTATAATTTCAGTTACATCACACTGTAAACTTCTGCTATAAATTCTGTGTTTTACAATTGTGTCCTCCACAATGAACTGCTGAAGGAGCGGCGCTCCGAAAGCTAGTGCTTCCAATTAAACCTGTTGGAGTACAACTTGGTGTTGTGTGATTTTTAACTTTGTAATAAGAAAAGTAGCATGTAGATAAACTGGAGAGGGTTCAGAAAAGATGGGAATGGAGAGTTTGAGATATAAAAGTAGAGTGGAAAGACTGAGACTTTTTTCACTGGTTGAGAGGTGACCTTATTGAGGTTCATAAAATCATGGCGGGGCATAGATAAGATGTATGACAAGGTCCTTTTCGCTAGGGTGGGGAGAGTTCAAAACTAGAGGGCATATTTTTAAGGTGAGAGGAGAAAAATTTAAAAAGGACATGAGTGGCAACTTTTTTACAGACAGTGGTTCTAATGTAGAATGAAATGCCAGAGGAAATGGTTAATGATGGGACAGTTACAATGTTTACAAGTGCATGAATAGGAAAAGCTGGGAGGGATATGGGCCAAACAGGCAAATGGGACTAGCTTAGTTTGGGAACATGGTCGGTATGGTCTCGTTGGACTGAGGAGTCTGATTCCATGCTGTATGACTCCATGACTCTATCAGAATGAAGGAGGTTTCTCCAGTGTCCTGGGCAATATTTGTTCTTCGCTGAAAATGTGTTGCTGGAAAAGCGCAGCAGGTCAGGCAGCATCCAAGGAACAGGAGAATCGATGTTTCGGGCATAAGCCCTTCTTCAGGAATGAGGAAAGTGTGTTCAGCAGGCTAAGATAAAAGGTAGGGAGGAGGGACTTAGATTAGATTAGATTACTTACAGTGTGGAAACAGGCCCTTCGGCCCAACAAGTCCACACCGCCCCGCCGAAGCGCAACCCACCCATACCCCTACATCTACCCCTTACCTACACTACGGGCAATTTAGGATAGCCAATTCACCTGACCTGCACATCTTTGGACTGTGGGAGGAAACCGGAGCACCCGGAGGAAACCCACGCAGACACGGGGAGAATGTGCAAACTCCACACAGTCAGTCGCCTGAGGCGGGAATTGAACCCAGGTCTCTGGCGCTGTGAGGTAGCAGTGTTAACCACTGTGCCACCGTGCCGCCCACTTGGTGGAGGGGCGTTGGAAATGTGGAAGGAGGTCAAGGTGAGGGTGATAGGCCGGAGTGGGGTGGGGGCAGAGAGGTCAGGAAGAAGATTGCAGATTAGGAAGGCAGTGCTGAGTTCGAGGGATTTGACTGAGACAAGGTGGGGGGAGGGGTGTTGGTCGGAACGTAATCCGGAGTCCGTGCGGGATCAGTCGGTTCCGTAGGCAGGTGCTGATGTTGGTCGGAACGTATTTGTTCTTCAACTAACATAAGAAACACAGATTATGTTTAATTGCCTCATCACTGTTTGTAGGAGCTTCGTGCACACATTGGCTGCTACATTTTCTACATTGCATCAGTGATTCTTCTTTGAAAGTATTTAATTAGCAGTAACGTGCTTTGTCATGTCCTGCAAATATGAAGTCTTCCTTTTCTGTTATTGTTAAGGTGACATTTTGTGAGAGAATGGGGTGGGGGGTTGAACAACAAAAAGAAATCTGATTCTAAAACTACAAACTCATATAAGAACTGTAGTTAAACCTGCTGATAAATTTTTAAATATTATCATCGCTTAAACCTCTACTATCTCGAATTAAAGTATACACATGACTTCATTCTGACCTTTCAAAGGGAATCAAAAGAAATGGTTTCCTTTAAAAGTGAACAAAAAGGGCTTGACATTGTCACTTCAATTACTGGAAATTTGATTGTCTACAAAATAACTAGTGATCTCTTAAGGTAATGACAGGCACTTTATGAATGCAAGTTGTTTTTCTATAAATATGGCTTGTACTTCATTTTCAAATCATTTTCGTTTCAAAGGTGGTTTCTATTAGAGAAGCATTATAAAATGAAAATTGAAAACAAAAACATTTTCTATTAGAAAATTCCTGATTAGTGAGATACAAAACAGTCTTTTAAAAAGACAACCTGATGAATGGCAGCAGTAAGTATCATCCACAAGAGAGACTCCAGCAATTCACCAAGAGTATTCCTCCAAACTATAACTTATACCACCTGAAACATCAAGGGCAGCTGATGCTAGGGAACATCATGGTCTACAAGTTCACTTCAAACTAAACAACATCTCAACTTTTAGCTACATCACTGTTTCTTCGCAAGTGATAATCAAAATCTGGGATCTCGCTTCCTCAAGCACTGAGGGATACCCTCAAGCATTGGATTAGTTCAAGAAAGCCACTTGCCACCACTTAATTAAGGGCAACTAGGGTTGGGCAAAAAATTCTGGGCCAACCAGTGATGCCTACATCCTCTGAATAATTAAAAAAATGAAACAACTTCATTGCCTTTACTACGAGGTACTGAGTGCACTACAGTTAGCCTCTGTCCCATTGCATTGGGAAATAAATAAAAGCTTGGGTTTTCTGAACTACAGTGCCACAAGTTTTTGTTGGAAGGTGGTATGTGAATGTTGGTCAGAGGACAGGACTGAGTTTAGACGTTTGGCCAGAGGTTGAGTCTGATGCTTACCCATGAAGAATGGAAATGCAGACAAAGGCTAACTGTGCAGTCAATCCATATCCCAGGAAGTTTCAACAATTCATGTTGAAAGGTGAAGCTTAACGTTTGAGAGAAAAAGTATTTCTAGCCTTGATATAAGGAAATGAACACCCTGGATGGCAGGCCAGGTAATTTCCTTATTTGAATTTAACAGTACATTGTCTGTATCTTTATGTGCAGCAAAGTGTCAGGTAAATTATAGTCATGCATTGGAAAATCACAGGTGGTAGGCTGGCATTTTTCCAAAGCTGTCTCCTCACTGTATGAGAGTTAAAATGTCTGCCCTCTGGTGTCTCTGTACATCTTTTCTAGAATCCTTAAGCTGACATTATACCAGCGGTAAGTCTTGATGATCCTTCACTGGACAGTACTGCAATGTAGCTTCTCGATGTGGAATGACACCTGCCAGCTCTCAGGTGCCCTTGGAGAAGCCAGCTCCAGGCATGAGAACACAGATCACCTGTCCATCTTAAACAACAACACAGCTCCTGCCACTTCAACTAGTGAACTGTATTGACAGCTAGGTCAAGAAATAGTTCATTGTTCTATTCATCGCGCTATCCCAATCAGATAGGTTTGAGCAATCTGTAATGCAGGGAAAATTACACTAAGAACATCAGCTTGCAAACTTCATTCCAGCAGTTTTACAGAAAAGGCTGCACTATTGGCAGCAGACAGCCAGTGTTCATTTAAATACTGAATATTTCAAACATATAAATCGGTGTCATGGATGTGATTAAAATAATAAGCTTACCAGTGAAACAAAACTATAATGGCCAATGTAATGTACCTCATATGACAGAGGAATCAAATAATTATTACACTTGAAACAATAACAATTATAAGGCAGATTTTTATTGCTTCCATTTTGTAAAAAAAAATTAAGTTATTCTAATTAAAACACAAGAATAATGTGCGTGATTGCGAATTTTGAGGGTTTAAAAAAAACAGGCTAAATGTAACATTTCCTAAATGAAACAATGAACACAATGCCAGAACAAGAAAACATGAGGGAGTGTAACAAAGTCTGCAAGCAGACTAGATTGGCAGCCAGGCAAAGATCAGCTTGAGTATCAGGATCAAATATTTCCTGATCAGTTACACCAACAAACCCCACCCCTACTATCCACCGAGTAGATGCAGTGCATCTTAAAAATAGCGCATGATGCAGCCAAGGCATGGAAGCAATGGGGGGAGCGAATGCTTGAATTGCTGAATGGAATGTTGATCAATCTCCTGGGAGAGGACCAAAAAGTAGAGAGAAAGCAATTGTTCCAAATCCTCAGTTGGAAATCTAATAGCTGGAAATAGAAATGTATCTAGGAATGATGGTAGCATGGAAAGGGGCGTTATTAGCATCTGGATGATTTATTTATAAATAAACAGGGGCAGGAGTATCATGGGTGGATGATGGATAACTCCATGGGTGATGTCCTTAATCAGAAACTATAAAGTCTCGGAGGCAGCATAGCATTCCAACTGAACAAAACACTGAAAACCGTTTTACAGCTTTTATCCACAGTGTACTAACATTTTATTAAAAATCAGTTATCAAAGATTAATTAACATATCCCAATGTCTTGGTTAGTTTTATTTCCACTGTGCTATCAGACATATATTGGCTAGGCCCTAGCTGCACCTGAGCAGGTAATAATGATACATCTTCTTTTAAATACTGGAGTTCAAGTGGTAAAGCTGTGCACACCATTTGCTTAGTGATGTTGGAAGATAGTGATATACGTCCAACTTTGTGACTTGAAGGGGAACCTAGGTGCTATCATGCTTTTTCCTTTGCCATTCTAGGAAGTGGAGGTCACATGCTTAGAAGCTGGTGTTGAAGAAGCCTTGGCAAATGATGCAGTGCATCTTTATAAGTAGTGCTCACTACGAACAAGGCATAATGATAGTGGAGGGAGTAGGTGTTTGAGATGGGGAATGGGATGCTAATCAAGTGATGTACAGTCACTTGTAAATCCAAAATTTGTGATCAAAACTTGACAGTAAATAACATATGGAATGACACATGAAGTAACGATTAACATTTCAGCTCTCCTACAAGCAGCACTTCATACTGGAGGATGACTGTACTAGCACAAGTTGGTTTGTCATTGCAATTATAATTTTTATGTGTCAGTTTTAACCACAGACATCAGTATAATCTTTGACTGAAGACGGTTAAAGCCTGAACCCAATCTTGTCTTCATCCTGTATCCATGGCAATATTTTTCCAGCAGGCGTCAGTGGATAGTGCAGCACGATTGACTACAAAGTACCAAGTGTTGAGCATATTTGCAACACCTCAGCACTGACTGAAAAGAGTTTAGTTTCTCCTTCACTGATTGGGAATAATTTTAGTACCACTGGCTGAGAATAATTGTGGTGACTTGCTTTCCATCTGCACTCTTCTCAATACCCATATGAAACAGATACAGCCCATGCCCTAGATTGAGTGGGACATAGAATTTAGGTCCAGATCAACCACAATCTCAACTGAATAGTGGAGCTTGCTCAAAGTGTTGAATGGCCTATCCTAGTTCCTATGCTCCTAAATTCATTGTATCACCTCCCCCAAAAGGTTGTATGGCACAGTGGATAATATCGTTATGAGCTAAAGGTCAGGGCTTGTTAGCCATGAAAGGTGCATTCATAACATGGCTAAACCTGTTGTTTATCAACCTGGTAATGCTTTCAATATGGCTATAGCAGGTAGTAAGAGTGAGTGAATTTCCTGGTTAGCCATGCTTGATAATGTTGGCACCTCTTCAAGCTATAGCCCCTGGCTTCAGGCTAAAGGCCTATTCCAAGAGAAACAAACTGTCGATAACATACTTGAGTATGTACTATATCTGCATCATTTGCCTCCAGATATGGGAAGTCTGCTGAGTTGAAACCCAAAGATCACAGCACCCATAGCAGAAAGTAATTGCAGAATGTCTACCACTATTGAGATCAGCCAATACAACATGACTGGAAGTGAGAGCTGGTTTACTATTGGGTTATAATGCTCCAGTACTACAACAATCAATGTGTTTATTCATTGTGCCATTTGGAGTAAATCAGTACTAATAGAATTCATTCAGAATTCCTGAACTTTATTTACTACTAACCTCCCTAACTCTTATCCAAAGTATTGATTGAACAGTATTATCTTAGCTATTTTTCTTAGGTATCCAGCTTAAGAATTAAATAGCCAGGAATATCTCAGGTGGCAAAATCCATAATGAAAAATGTCCTTTGTTCCTTTCATGAGCACATGTTACAACATATTACTATTGTACAAAGATTTGCTGTAATTTATGAAAATAATTATTCTTTAAGATATAGTAAGTCAGGCTATCTAAATTATGCACAGCCAAATATGCATAGGTTATCACATCAATATATTTCAATAATCAGAGTCATTACTGTTGTTTAAATAATTCATTCAGACTGCACTACATTTGCCAATGATAATAATGCTTACTTTACATGAATGAGCCATGAGAAATTAAATTATCTTCAAACCCAAATAAGGGGAACAGACAGAGTTTGTATTCTATTAAAGCTGATCTATCTGTGCCCTTCGAACAGCTAAGTGGTTTTATAAAGCTATCATATTCCAGAGCCTTGTAGATTTAAATCAATTTAATATAATAATAATATCACACCATGATATAATTCTGAAATAATAATCGGTAAACTATCTTTGGAGCAATCTTAACTAATTATAATGCCCCTTTACAATGAGAAACAAGAAAAACATCTGATAAATTAATAATGACTTGTTGGCCTAATCAGTTTAAATGGTGAGATAATTTGCTTTGCCATTTTTGCTGCCATTTCCCACTTTACAATGGTGTTAATTATATTATGCAGGCAGGGTTAATAGCAGATGTTATCAATGTTCTGACTGAATGGTTTAATTGAGTCCAAACTGCAGATTGTGGACAGAAATGGGTGGGTTGTTTTATGAGAAGTACTTGTACAGGTTAGGCCTTTATACATTGGAGTCTAGGAGAGTAAGAGACAACTTGATTGAAATGTATAAGGCCCTAAGGGATATTGATACGGTGGGTGTGGTAAGGGTGCTTCACCTTGTGGATGAATCTAGAACTAAGGGTCACTGTTACCACTTAAAACAGAAATGAAAAGATTTTTTTTTCTCAGAGTGTTGTGATTCTTCGGAACTCTCTTCCCCAGAACATGATGGAAATTGAGTCTTACAGTATTTTTAAGGCAGCAGGAGAGATTTTTGATAAAGTTATCAGAAGTGGGTGTAAGTATGGAATAGTCAAATCAGCCTGGGCTTATTGAAGCCTCAAGGAGCCAAGTGATCCACTCCTGCTGTGTATAGATGTAACTGTGATTTTTAACATGATAAAACTCAAAATAACTTCAATAATGAAACAATCAAGTGAGCAGTTTATGTGTAACAGTCAAAACATCACCATACCCCCACCAGTCCAATTTTGGGGATGTGGGTGAGAATTGGGCACTCAAATAC
This sequence comes from Chiloscyllium punctatum, assembly GCF_047496795.1. Classification (NCBI taxonomy): domain Eukaryota; kingdom Metazoa; phylum Chordata; class Chondrichthyes; order Orectolobiformes; family Hemiscylliidae; genus Chiloscyllium; species Chiloscyllium punctatum. The sequence goes on from NC_092765.1 coordinate 32,314,232, forward strand.
AAAGCAATTTGAACCCAATGTATTCTGAATTCTATCAATCCAGTATGAATACACTCTTAATACAGCAATACTTCATAAGTAATAGTTGTGTAATCATTAAAAGTTTCAAGAACTTAGTGAGATTTTTAATTTGTGAATGCGCTGTTATCTTCTTACTGGTTAGTGTTTTCCACCTGTTTCTTTGAAGAAGCCAACCAGTTTACCTTGCTGACTTAATGCAATCGATCTTTAAAGATTAAAGAACTTCACAATTAAAAAGAGCTACTCACATCTTCTAACTCATTCAATCACAGTAATCCATTGACTCTATTCATTCAGATCAATTCCTTTCTGCTTAGACTAGTGAAATCCTTATATTCCTTTATGACTAAAGAAATCATTCATTTATTTTTTAATGTGCCATCCAAGTATGTTAACTATTGACTAAAAGCACAAAGTGTGAAATGATCATTTCTTAAGATCTAGTCAGACTTCATTTGTGTATTATCATACCTCCACATACTCCTCCTCTTCACATCTCTCCAGCTAAATCTCGTGAATTGTGTTCTCCTCTGAATGATTTCTCTTCCCCTTTTCCACTGCTCCATGAGCTCTTTTGACATCTTTCATAATTGAAACTTGAATGCATCTTTTTATTCCAATTTTCAATTTTTTTTCTGCAGAATGACCAACACAGTAATAGTAGTATGATAGACTTTGTTATGATCCCAGATGATTATAATACTGGACAAATCAAACCTCAGTTTTAAATCTTGCTTGGTAGACCCCTACCTTTTTTGTTCAATGTGGAGATCAGTTACTGAATACCTTCACAAGAAAAACTTGAAAAATTTAACTAGACTCATTACAAACATCAAAAAAGGATTCTATTTCAGACATATTTTTACAAACACCAAAATCTCAGGGATCCTTTTCCCACACTAAGGTTTGATTAGTCTGGCACTACTGCAAATGTTTTCCTTACAGTGAATTTCTGCACATTTAATAAAAATCTTTTTTCCTCCATCTGATTTTTCACCCTGAAACACCTAAAGCAAACTATAATTAAACTCGCTGCTACTTTAATTTTGGAGAAAGCATTAAACTCAGATTATAATAATGTCTTTGTGGAACACACCCACTACTGCTAGATTTTCCTGTGTCTCTCTATGTCTTTGGACCATTATCATTAGGGCCACAGTCAGAAGGCGTTAAGTCCCAAAGTAAACTGTTTTCTCTTCTGTGTTTTCCTTTGAAAATACTGGATTCATCAAATGGCTGAAGCTGATCACAAAATTGAATTTCCAGAAGCTTCTGAACCATTTCTTGCCAACAAGGTCTGGTCAAAGGAATACATCGTGATCCATTAAGCTAAAATAAGCCAAAAGCTGTTTTGAGTTACCTCATCACCTTGCAATGGAAGCTCTGGTGGAGAAAGTAAAGCTACACTATTAGCGTAATAACCTTCCGATTAGTCCACTGAAATGGACCATCAGCACCTAAAATATCTTCCTTTGTCATATACTAAAGTCGGAGTTGTTAATTTGCTTAAATATGCAATTCTGGGATTCCATGTCCATTGCTCATTTTGACTTCCAGAGAGAGAGCAGAATCTAGGCTGAGTTAATAGCTTTCCTCAGACTCTCTATCTCTCTCTCTCTCCAACTGACTGGAAAAAAAGCCTACACTTTTCCTGGGCTTCACTCATGAAGCAAACTATTATTGGACACTGACTTTTAGAAAGTTATGATTCAGATGAACTGATCCTTAACACCTCTGGATTTATCAAAACTTATAATTTGTAACTTATCTTCTCTCCTGTCCTTTCTTCCTTAATTTTATGAATGCTTCCGTGGAGATGGAATAGCAAAGCAATTCCCCAATGGTTTTAATGATTTGTTAATAAATTCTATCATTAATTTTAGCTTAAAAGATTTTCCTGTGGACATATTTTCAAAAATTGGAATCAAAAATGGATGCACCCTCTTTGGCCTGTCACAGTAAGGGGCTGTTGTAAAATGGCAAAGGAGCTAATCAAACAAATCTCACTATCCCAGGCTGAAGAGAGGAAAAATATTCATAATTTAAAATCCCTAACTTTGTCTGTGACATTCAGCAATAGCACAGTTTTTTGTTCATGTATTAAATTGCTAATTCCCAGCCCTTCACTCAAAATATTGTAAAACCTTATTAAAAAGACAAGCAAAGATATAAGCATCCATACTCTGCTTCACCGTGCCTTTGAAAAGAACTTAAAACAAAACAACATCCATGTCTCTCCCATTCTTAACATAAAATACAAAATATAAATTAAATTAAAGTCACAGATTGTTCTTAATATGTCTCAGCAGGAGCAATAACAAAATACTTCTTTAAGAAGCATTTTCATTCTCTATTCCAATCTCTGCTGGTGACAATTTCAATTTTATTTGTACAAATGTCTCTAGAAGTAGCAATGGAATTATATAAAAGGAAACATAAGGAATTGTGGATGCTGCAAGTCAGTAGCACAAACTGAAATTGCTAGATAAATTCTAGATAAATTCTGGTAGCATCTGTGGAGAGAAAGCAAAATGAATGTTTTTGGTCCAGTGACCCTTCTTCAGACTCATTCTGCAAGACCTGAAGAATTTATTCAGCAATTTCTTTTTGCATTTATATTCATCCCACAGTGTGACCTAAGTAAATTACTTTAGCTTTGGCAAATTCACTTATTGGCAAGCTTGTAGCCAAACCATTTGTTAAAGTGTCCATTGTATATGTTCCTCCCAGGTTTGACTGAACAAAACCAATATTTGTGATACAGTTGTATAATGCTTCAATGACCTTTTTGGCTAATTGTTAAAAAGTGTTCCCTTACTCGTCTGACAAAATAAGCAAGCCAATTATGAAAGGGTTGAAATACTTTGTTTCACCGGAGAGACACTCTCTTACTCTTGTAATCAAGAAGGGAAACCAATAACGATACTAAGACACTGGAGTAATTCAGTCAATGGTACTGGCTGATGATGAAAGGTCTTCCGTAGAGACTAATAACAGAGGAATCTTACTAGGACATGCACATAGAGATTATAGACCACTTCTATTCTATGGAGTTAGATTAAATGGAAAAGTTGTAATTAGAGAAGGACAACAATTCCTTACGAATGAAATGATTTAATGTTGATCTAGTTGGTTCAAGAACATTGGCCTCACTGAGATTTTGGAACAACCACTGGAAGTGAAAGAAATGGAAGTACTTTGGGAAATAGAACATCCTAGACTTTTTCCTAGGTGTATTGTGACTATACGTCAACCCTACTGAATTAGACAGGAAGAGAAAGAAACTATGCTGAAGAGAGATGAAATTGAAATTAAGTTATCAACACTATTTTTGAAAACTTAAGTAAAAAAGGAGGAAGGTATCCAGAACATCCAGTAGGTTGGGTCTCCTCAGCAATAATCAAGGAAGAATTCTTTTGACTAACTTAAGCCATCCTTTCCTTCCTAGTAAGCTTTGGGGGAACAAATTTCACTTCCACTGCTGCTATGTTTCCCTTCCTGGTGCAGCCTTTTCTTGAGGATTTCTTAATCATTCTTGTTATTGTGAATTAGTGGTGCTGGAAGAGCACAGCAGTTCAGGCAGCATCCGAGGAGCAGTAAAATCGACGTTTTGGGCAAAAGCCCTTCATCAGGAATACAGGAACTGCTGTGCTCTTCCAGCATCACTAATCCAGAATCTGGTTTCCAGCATCTGCAGTCTTGTTATTGTGTCAGGTCTCTCATTTAAATTCAAGCAACTACTTTAATATATAGCCTCATTACAAAGCAAGCGTTTCATTTTCTTGACATCATACTTAGGTTCTAGACTTTCTCCTTCAGAATCTTGACATCCTCTGGTTGTATATTACTAAAACCATTTCAGCCCAGATTTTCTACTCCTCCAATTCCCTTCTAGATTCCTATGGCTATTTAATTGTCCATAAGAGATATCAGTATCAGCCAGAACTGCCACTTATTGGATCTTTGATACTTGATGCTCAACTAAATAAGTCATAAAGGATCTGGACCTACTACTTTAGAATTCCTCCAGAACCATGATTTCCCGAAAATTTTCAAACATTTTCTCTAAGTTTGATGATCAAAACTACAGATCACAGAGCATTTTATTTTCTGTTGCAAGTTCTTCAAAAGTCTAAATAGGTTTTTTTCTTATATTCGTAAGTGTTAATTAAGAAACTTCAGGGACAGGATCCTAAGCATTAAGTGTTGCCACCTTAACAGATTTATAATCTGGACACTGCTGTTTTGATGGTCTGCACCTGTCAGAACACTCTGTAATGTTAACATTCAAGCACCTTTTGACCATGACAATTACATTCTTAAATTACATAAAACTATCTTTCAAGTCTATCCTCCATAAATGTGACTGCTAAACAAAAATTTTTAGTCAAGTCAAATCCTTCCGTGGAATCAGAATCATCATGAGAAGTACCTTTTTTTCCTTTCTTTCTTAGCTTTTCTCCAGCAGGGCGTGTTGTTGGAGCCCTCTCTCCCTGGAGTTCAAGTTCTTGCATTTCCACTTCCTCTCTTCCTCTTTCTCTCTCTCTCTTTCTTTCTCTCTCTCTCTCGCTCTCTCTTTCTCTTTCTCTATTTCTTTCTCCTTTCTCCTTTCTCCTTTTGTGACAGTTCAAACCTTTTTTTCTAATTCTTTTTACTCCTCTCTCCTCTGTTTCTATTTTTATGTTCCTTTGGCTCAAGTCAAACTATTTTGTTTTTCATTTGTAATTGAATCTTAGCTAATTCTAGATGTGATACTTCAATTTCACCTTCTTTCTTTTTAACTGTAAATGCTGTCTTCATATTATTAGCCATATTCGATCATGCTTTTACTTCTACATTTAGTGTAGCTGTTAGCTCTCTTTACTTTCCCTTCATCAAATATGTTTTTTGGTATTTGTTCACTTGTGGGATGTGGCTGGCCAGTGTTCTTTCCCTATCCTTGGTTGCCCTTGAAAAGATAGTGGTGAGTTGGCTTTGGTGAACCAAGTACTGTCGGTACTGTCGGTAGGTCTGCACTGCTCTGAGGGAGGGAATTCCAGGATTTTGACTGAGCGACACTGAAGGAATAGTGTTATATTTCCAAATCAGAATGTTGAGTCTTCTACTCTCAGAAAAGTTTCAGTAACAGTAAAAGCAATTTTATAATTCCATCCCATATAATACAGTGCCCAGCAGCTCCAGTTCCTATGTCCAGTATCTCCACATATTGGTTGCTTTCGATTCAAAGATCCCTCTCAAAGTCATGGTGTTTGATCCTTGATGAGCCCCCACTTCCTTATAATCCTGGCTGATTTAATTGAATCATAGAATTTTACAATCCAGAAGGAGGCCATTCGATCCACTGTGTCTGTACTGACTCCCAAAAGAGCTACCCAGCTGATCCCATTCTCCAACCCTACCCCTGTAGCCCTCCAAAATCAATACTAGACAAATCAGACTTCAGAGTGAAACTAGGGTTGTGTAACGCTTACTGTGTTTTTATTTAAACTTCGAGGTCAGTCACTGAACATACTGACAAAAGTCTATCAGTTTACCTCTAACAAAAACAATTTTTTATTAATCAAGAATAGCAAGAACAATGCTACCCTCGACAAAGCAGTTGGATAAGTTTCCTTCCTATGGGAAGGTGGTGGTAATGTTACTGGACTAGTAATCCAGAATTCCAGTTAATGTTCTAGGCACGCTGGTTTGAATGCCACCATAGAAGATGCTGAATTTTGAATTCAATAATTAAACCATAATTATATAAATAAATAGCACCTGGGATGATAAGTTAGTTTAATGGGACTATGTAACCAATGTAATTTGCTGTAAAAACAAGCTGGGTTTACTAATTTAAGGAAGAAAATCTGCCACCTTTACCTGGGCTTGCCTGCAAATCACTTCAGGCATATAGAAATGTAGTCCACTCTTAACTGGCCTCTTGGCAATTAGGCCTGGCCTAATCAATATATACTAAATAAATTTGCCTGGGCAATCAATGCTGTCCTAACCAACAAGTCCCATCCCATGAATAAAATATTATAGACATTAGAAAATAACATTTTGCCATATCTTTAGAAGTGACATTTCTTTAGAAACTCCAAACACTCCAAAAACCTCCTTGCCAAGGTTTCTTACTCAGGATAGTACGGCTGCGACTAAGTTTCCTTCTGCCAAATTTCCACACATTTACTAGATATTTTTTGTTTCCTTCAGCTTTCTCTTTCCCTAAAACAAGTTACAAACTCAACTCACTGAGCGAACTCAAGTTCCCCAAATTTAGTTTTCAGCAGTTTTTCTCTGGCACACATCCAGTGATTGACTAATTTTCCTGTCTCTCTGTATGCCCCTGGACCCCTATCACTAGGCAACAGCACAGATATGTTTCTACTTTTTTTAATGCATGAAATGTCCAATGACATCTCATCTCTTTGAAGTTTGTAAAACCTATTAAAATGTATAAAATGCATAGACCTCCAGACTCCTATCACCAAACGAACAAAACCAAATTTTTAAAAAAGAAAATAAACCAATGTTTCACACTTCTTAACATACAAAAAGAGAAAAAAAAAAGTCTTGCATTGTTCCTAACTACATATTTTGCAAACTCTCTTTCCCTAAGTGTATAATGCAGCCAACTTCCCTCAATCCCTATCTGTAGTAAGGACAAAACTCAACTAGCTTCCCAATCCTGGTTATCATCTAGATATCAGCACAGCTTTCCTATTCATCTTAATCTTATCCTAATCAAGAGTTTTCCCAATACCTCAAAAAACTTTACATCCTTACATCCTTTAACTTGACCTTCTCTCGTAATGAAGATATAGACCAATTGCGAGAGACAACTATCAAAAAGAGGCTTGGGATATTGGAGCTAAATCTCCTGTTAGGTGCCTGGCGGTTCTCTATTGCCATAACTCTGTTAGAAGTCCCATTTACATATAGGGATGTAATTTCCACCTGACTTCCAGCAAAATTGCAGCTTCAAAGTAGAAGCAACTCAGAAAATATTTGGCCTTTTGGTTGATGTTTTTCTCAGATGTAAAAGGAGGCACACATGAAAAATTCTTTAAAAATTACCAACATTATATTCTAGAGAATTGAGACTCCACACTTTTAAGGAAATGTTTTTAGAGCATTAATTATGATAGACTATACTATTAAAAAATCATTACCACAAATTCTAACTTTTTTTGTTGTTAATTGGGTAACTAGCTGGTGAATATAATAACATCATATCCTTATGTGAATGTCACTGCCAGTCAATTGAGGGACATAGCTTTACAGTACAGTCTTTGGAAGAACAGAGTATCTCTGACGGTAATTCTTTTGGATTTCCGCATTTCACTGTGTATGTGTGGATGATGGAAGTTGTTGTCTGACATAGAGTCATAGAGTCATCCATTAAACCAGTAACCATTGATTCTGCACTTTGCCACTAAGCAAAGGAACATTGGATTTTATGTGTGAACACCACTTTTACCATATTTTGGATAATAAAGCTTGGAGGCATTCCAGGAAAAATTCAGGGAATGACTTCTTGAAATTCTAACATTCAATTCGTCACAGATAAAGATTTTTTATCAGTGTTTTATAAATGGTAGCTGGCCTGTTTTTTTTGGAGCCTGGGGAACAGAAATGTGTTTGAATAGTAGGATGCTCCTCTATTAATAATAAAGTAGAAGCTCAAGGTGGTGCTGTATATTAAATCGATAGAATGGGGGGAGCCTGGATACTCTTAAATCAAAACAAAGTCAATAAATGGCATGGTGACAGCTGCATATCTTGCAATGTCGGCAGTCAAATCTCAGTATGAACTGTCTTATCAGTGATGCTGATGAGATTTGACTGACACAAGTCTATTTGGAAAATGCAGCCTGGCATTCAAAGTCTTCTGCCTTGGGAATTTAATTCTTTTGCTTCCACTTTGTCTCACCCGATTCTCAATCCTTTTATGTCTCTCTCCTCTTGCTGATTAAAAGCTCAGCTAGTGCTTGTTGCAAATATACGTGGAAACCACAGGAAATGTCGAGCGTAAAATCGAAATACTGCTGATGCTGAAAATCTGACATAAAAACAGATCATTTCCGAAATACTCAGCAGGTCTGTCAGCATCCAGGCAGGGAGAAGCAGTACTTTCATGACTCATCAGTGCTGGAAGTGATTAGAGGTGGTAGAGGTCAGATGCCACAGAGGTCCCCAGTTGTTCCCTGAAATGAGCTGCCAGAATAAACATTAAGTGAAGCTGTTAACTAAATAGCCACGAGGATAGGATTTCCAACTCAGACTCAGGTCATTGTCCAGCAGCTCATAACGCCCAACAGAGATAGAACATCGTCATTGTTTGGTCACATAGCTTTTCAGATATTTCTGGATAACTGCAGCAAAGCTAATAAACCCTGGTCTCACCATTTCTCCATGCTTTTTTTGGCAGAGGTTGTCCAGCTGCTCTTCCCTCTCAGAGCTGAATGGCAGCTGCTGGCACTTGCTGAAGCTCTTGCCATTGCAATCCCCTTCTCTGGTGCTTTCTTAATATAAGAACAAGACCGCCATTAAGTGCACTTGGCATTTAAGCTCCTTGAGCAGATAATCTATCGGGAAATTCAGAGAAATCATGCAATGTTATTGAAGAGTCCCTGAGCCCTTAAATCATTAACTACCAAGCTGTGTAATCTCACATAGTGGGGCATGGTGATTTCCCCAAGAAGGGCATTGTCATGGCTCGATAAAAAGCTCTGATTTATTTGACCATACCATATGTAAAAAGGACAACTCGATATATCTATACTGCAGCGGGAGTAGACTTCTGAAAGTTAGCCTCCCTCCCTTCCACATCACAGCCCATATCCTTGCAGACTTACTTTTCTATGTGAGTATATGGCAGCTGCTCTGTATAGTCTTCCAGTAGTTAGTATGGGTTGCCATTCCCAAATGGGAACATCAAGTTCAGCTTTTAATATCCTTAATCAATAAAACTGATTGAGTTTACATGACAAAGAGGCAATCAGTGGACACATTGTAATGCTCATGATTACTTGAGGCCATAGCTTGTTCTCCACCATCGATGATAATTACTAACGTCCAGATGCAATGAGAATTGAAGACAGGTGGATAGCATTGCTCAGTCAATGGAGGCACCATTCTGTAACTGCCCCTTGCAGGGTCTCACAGTGAATGTTGCTGACTCCACCCCTGCAGTGAAAAACACTTTGCATGTGGTCCCAGGCATTTTGTGAACTTCTTTCATAGCTGACTTTCGAGCTAAGATGGCAAGGTTCATCTGAGTGATTTGCATGCTCCACCTGTGACCCACCAATTTCCTCCCATTTTTCACATTCCCTTTGGTGTTGTTATTCCTGTGCCCCAGTGACTCTTAATCACTGTTAACGTACATGCTTTATACACCCAGTTCCAATGACACTGGGGTTTACTATGTCCTTACTGGCTCTATACCCTCCCAGCTGGAGTCCAGAACTATGCCTTGCTTGAATCATGCACTTTAAAAGCTCCCAGTATCCATTCATTACTCGCAATTGTATCCTGTCCATGTCAGCATTTCCTTAGTAACTCAGTACAGTGAGCCCAATTCCCAGACTTGCCAACTTTCCCCAGGATACCATGCCAGTCTCCTGAAAGCAACTTTCACTGTTATCAATCAAATCCCAATAACTGACAAATGCCCACCCCTGGATTGGCTTGGCTGGTCTTCCCTGACTGTGCACAACCCAATGCCTGGATTGCTTTCTCTGATTGAGCTACAAATGAGCTTACTGCTCACACTTGGCCGAATCCCTGGACTACAAGAACATGGATCCCTGGACTCAGATAGACCAAGCACCCAGAAAAACATGGGTATGCCCTTGAATTGTATTCATCCCAGCCCCCTGGCTGACAGCAGTGGTGTTCCTGACTGACTGCAGTCCGCCCTCACCCCTCTGAACTCTAATCCTCTTTGACCTTCACACATCCTTGTTTATTTTAAGCACATAGTGTGTTTGCCCCATAAGCTGTGAGCAATGGTGCAGCTCTAATGTTGAAAAAGCACTGAGCCATATGTCCATCCCCTCTCTGAATGATACACTTACTCTACCACATGGTAGAAGCACACAGTTTCTGGCTGTCCCCAAGGCTCCAAAGTAGATGCCTGAAGCACTTAAGTGGTGGCTGAGTTGGGCTGAAGCCAACCCTGACAATGTTATGACGCTGGTGTTTTGCTGATGCTGAATGTACAAATGAAGAGTCCAGGAAGAGCTTGGACCATTGATCAGGTGGGCACCTTGTGCAGAAGAAGCAGTGAATATACATGCAAGATGGCAGCAGGGGAAGCTGCTTCAGACAGAGCTCATCTGCTCTGTCTGATTCCTTTCCTTTTCTCTCTCTTCTTTCATCCTTTTTATAGTTTTTTTTGGCTTCTTCTCTCTTCTTTCTTCTCCTGGCCATGGAAGTCGGTCTCCAACTCTTGGCCTCAGACCTAGAGCAGATCCACAAGGTGAACTCCCGGCTTGAGTTCTCTCGGCCCAGCATGCTATTCCTTTGGCTGTACGTAACTGTCTCTCGGCCCAGTGTGATGTTCCTTTGGCTGTACGTGGCAGTCTCTCAGCCTGGCATGGTGTTTTGGCTGCACGTGGCAGTCTCCTGCCATGGCGTGGTGTTCCTTTGGTTGTCGGTGGCAGTCTCTCAGCCTGGCATGGCATCAGGATGGGCTTCCAATCTCTAAATGATTTCTTAAAGTGTGGTCCCACAGTGGCTCAGCACTTGAGAAAAACTATAGTATTTGAACTTTCAGCTTCATTTCTTTCTGTTTAAACTAAGACACTCTGCATTGTGTCATGTTTACCTTATTTTGTATGTTTTACACAATACTACAATTACTGCGTTGTTTAACTTCTAACTGTGTTATTTCTTTCTACATTGTGCTAAAGATTCTGTGTACCTAGGTGTTGTACCTGAGATGGTGCCTTGTGTGGCAACATTATACACTTTGCACTGTACTCCTGTACTCCTGTACTTCTGTACTTGAGTACATGTGACAATAAAATCAAATTTTTTTAAATATTGGAAATAAAACGGGGGAGAGGCTGGGATGTCCATTGTGTGGGCTGCAGTGCCCACTGATGGCAGAAGCTGCCAGCTGAACCATTCTACCACCTGTCAGGTTGGTACACCGTTGAGCTTTTCATTGTGGAGAGGAGGATTGAAAGTTGTTAGGGTGAGTTGAAGGATTAATGTGATACAAATACGTGGCTCGTAAACCACTCACTGGCTAATGGCAAGATTCTGAAGTCAGTACCTAAGGCTTGAGGGTGAGATCTGGTGGGTTTTTCTCAACGTTGAGAAACTGATTTTTTTGATCCTTGCCCAATTAAGTCATCTCACATCTCATTAATCTTGCCACCTCAGAAAGGGGAAAAATTCCACTCTTTGCACTGAGTTAACACTGATTAAAAATTATTTTGACAATTAATCATTATTTTCTGCTGGCAAAGGACTGTTTTCTTTTCAACATTATGTTCCATTCATACTTTCACCACATTTTCTATTCCTGCATTTGTCCCATTAAGCTCAAAGTGAAACATCTCTACCAGTTCGAAACCCTTGAAGGCTTCTTTCTGCACTTTATCAAAAAATACAGCATGCACGCTTCAATCAGCCACATATTTGCCAACACATTTCTTTGAATATAAAGCTGCAAACAGAGCTTAAATTCTTTTCGTTTGGAGAATAAAATCAGAATCTATCAGGGCAGTGTGTTGACGGGAAAATGGTACTTAAAACCTGCAGCAGAATGTGAAGTGTCCTTTGTATATCACAGAGGCTTCCTGCATCACGCTGGGTGTTCGCCAAATTCCTCCGCACCCACGATCTTCATTAACCGTGTCAGTCATTTTTCCCTTGCTCCAGCCGCAAGGAGTAATTCAAGGGCAGCCTCAAGCTTTTCAATTATGGTTGCATGTGTGCATTCATTAAATAACATCCAATAGCTAGTCTCTTAAACAGCCGAGCACAGTTCTAGTCTCCCACCAGGTCTGGAACTCTTAAATAATCTGAAAGGGTTCTTTTTGGGGCTTGTGCACTGATTGTGTAGGTATACTCAATTTGATCCCCAGACTGTACACACTTAGCAGATCTCATGCAGTACAATAATAAAGGTACTCCAGTTGGCCTTCGTCATCTAGAGTTGTAAGACCAACATTCACCGCCTGACTTTATGCGTAAAGAATGATCAATTGGCTGAGAGAGTGTGGGGTTCCAGAAAGACTGGGAAGTAGGGTCCTATTTAAACCCCACATTGTCACAAATTACGCACTGAAAGGGGCCATAATTTGTCAGACTTTGCCGCTCCTGGGTCTTGTTTGTAACACCACTTTCATGATATTTTGACAATCGCAATTCATAATTCAAAAGGAAAAGCACCTCTTTTGTATATGCTGAAAGGTAGAATGGGCACTTGTTGCTCAATTAAAGCACGACGTATGGGAACCATTTGTCCTGGGATTAATTGAGCTCAGCATAAAAGATAACAACACGTTAAGGCATTAGCAGCACAGCATATTTGTAGTGGAAATACCATTTCAATGTCTGATTTAAAAAGCTATAATTATTCAAGTTAGAAGATGACTGAAGCGGTTATGTGAAATATCTCTCAAATTAATTGAACAAAATTGGAACATACTGTGCAATTTAAAAGTAAGTTCCAAATTAGCTTCTGAGCGTAGTGAGAAAATAAATCATTCAAAAGATTATAAATGTAAAAATAATACTGCACTCTCAAAATAATGTATTCACTTATGTTAATTGGTTAAAAAAATTTGGAGAGAGTATGACAAGAATCGTTTTGCGCAATAGGTTATCCTCCTTGAAATGGCAATAAGCAGTTCAGTAGTAACTATCAAAAGGAAATTGAGCATATTTATCAAAAGGGGAAAGAAATGACTTTGGGGATCTGCAGAGAATATTTGGATTAGTCTCTGCCAGCACAAGAGGGATGGGCCAAATGGTCTAGTTCTGTAAATACATTATCCTACAAGAAATCCTGTTGTTTCTGTAAGCTTAGTAAGCATTTGGAGCTTGTGGTGTGGTTTATACAAAGCAGAAAGCCTATGTTAACTGATCCTATTGGCACAGATGTTAGCTTGTACTATTGACCCTTTAGCCATAGAGGTATAAAGGGCTGTTGTGTTGCAGTGCCAGTGTACCTCCTCTGAGCCAGGAGACCTGGGTTCAAATCAAATCAGCTCCAGACGTGTGTAATGACGTGCCTGAACAGATTGATTAGAAATTATATAGTTATAGAGATGAAAAATTAATCAGTGCTCCTGATGTCCAGTGTGGTCATTTATTTCGCCATTCATCCACCCAGCAACATGTTAAAAATCACATAACACCAGGTTATAGTCCAACAGATTTAATTGGAAGCACTAGTTTTCAGAGTGATGCTCCTTTATCAGGTGCTCCTTTCTCAGCGCTCCGAAAACTAGTGCTTCCAATTAAACCTGTTGGACTATAACCTGGTGTTGTGTGATTCTTAACTTTGTACACCCCAGTCCAACACCGGTATCTCCAAATCATGATCCAGCACCATGTGAGCTTGGGAAGCCAGGGTGTGTTCAGACATGATTCTACAGTCACTGAGACCATTCTGCAATCTTGTAGCTCATCAGGATTACATTGGAAGAATGTTTTTTTTGTGAGCTGATGGGGTTTTAATAAGACCTGTGCACTGTTCTGGGAAAACTGAGAAGAGAAATAAATGTAACAAAATTGCCAGGAATTTTCACTGAGTGAAGAAACCTCTGTGGAGGAAGAAACTGAGTTAAGCATTCTGTTCAAATAGCTTTCATCAGAGCTAGGGAAAAGAATGCTAAGTTTTTCAGGGTTTACTGTAATTTAGCCAGTCATGATAATGTGCATTTGGTGTGTTCACTGGATTGTGAAATATTGATATTCGGTTAAAAATAATCTGGGCCAGAAATGGATATTCAGTCCATACCAGTCAGTAGTATCACTTCTTACAAGCAAAAACTCATTGTACTCTTGTTTTAAATGCTGTGATGCATTCAGAGATACTACAGCACTCCCATCCAATTACAGAGCTGAAGACAAACATCCATTCATTTTCAGCAGAGCCAGAAGAGTTTAAGGAATGAATGTTTTAAATGAACGAAGTGTCAAAGACATTGTTCTAAGGCAGCCTTTCAGTAGTTGTACATTGAAAGTCCCATTAGTGATCAGTACTGTGCTTTGGCAATAGAGTTTGGGAAGCTTTTTCCCCCAAATTGGATGTATTTGAAAATCCCTGAGCATTCTTTGTTCAGACACATTTTACAGTCAAGGAGCTGTATTCGGAATCTGACATTAGAAAATCTTAGAAAGTTGCAGACTTTCTTCTGAGCCAGTTTTAGTCATCTCTTCTATCTCTCTCTATAGCTTGCTGTCCAGTTATTTAATTCATTTTCCCTTTGACAAGTCATCTATGTTAAACTGGAATATTAGTGCAAGTAGTTTTACCCTTCCCTACTGTGCCAACTTGTTAAGTTTGGAAATGTACTCTTTTCTTCTTTGTGGGCGAAGCAATACAGTTTAGTAAAGGGCTATTAAATTATCTCATCCGATATTCTACTACATGCAGCAGACTTCAATATTTCCACAGCAATGCGGCTCAGGGATTGTTATGAACTGGGTGCACATAGAAGAGACTGATCATGGCATAATTAGAAGCTTATGAGATGCAATGAATATGGCAAATTACCTTGATGATTAGTACACAATAAATGAACATTTTTATCAGACACAAGGAGAATTAGTCGTCTGTATAAAAGGGAAATGTTTAGGTTGATGAATGTTGTTTGACCAGCAGATCTGGAGAAAATAGTAATGGTGAATAAATGGGTTTGGAGACAATGGGCTTCCATAATGTGTCAGATTTGGTTCTCTGCTGTTTTACTTACACAAACACAAAGAAAACTGACCAGAGTATCATTCACTAATGATGTCATAAAATGCAAACTCTAATTTTCTTGGTTTCCTGCCCAATTTCTATCTAGCTCTAAACATTCACCATTCAAAATGCCCTATTAAAGCCCAGCAAGAGTTATCATCTATCAAAGGATCTCTTAAACATATTTTTTCACCTACTAATATATTGCAACATTGGAGTTTCACTTTCATGCAAATACTCATCTTGTCAATAAGTAGTAGATTTCAGATAACACATACAGAGTCACAATATCAAGAAAAGCAAGTGGCAGAAAAGTCTTTCAAACTGGCCTAATGTGCAAATGTCGTATGCTTGTGAGTCAGTAAGGGAGATATGACATAACACAAGTGAGAGGCCATTAGCCCTCAAGTTCTGTGAGGTGTCGTGCCTCACCCTCATGCAAAGGTGTCCATGTTGTTTGGAGGATCAGGCCATGCAATTTCTGGGCTCTGCTCTGGGTCAGGTTGCTTCTCTTTTAGTATTCCACACCTTGTACGACAAGCAGAAAAGTAATTTTGAAATGTAGATTTAGGAGGTTTAAATGTCCAACTTGTATCCTGTGCTGGCATGACAGGATCTGAACATGCATCACACAGCTTAGGTGAGTCATACTGTTTACTATTTGAATTCCTTTAAAATTTCAGCCTGACAATAGCTCCATATGTGAGCTGTAGTTCCTATGCATGCTATGGATGTTTGACATGTTATGAGTTGTACAGAGCCTTCAGAGGGGGTAAGGAGCAGAAAAGCAAAACTGGCTAAATTTTAGCCTCACTTAACTTACATTAAATAAATTTTCGATTCATTCATAGGATGAGAGTATCATAATGTCAATACTGTCCAGTTGCATTGAATTAATTGCCCCAGAGAAAGTGATTGTTGAACTATGGTGTATGTCCAGTTGCAGGGCTGTTAGGGAAGACATTCCAGAGTTTTGATTTTGCAACATTGTTCTAAATCAGGAAACTGTGGGGACTTGCTGGTGGTGATACATTCCTGTGCTTGCTGCCTTTACTCTCTCAACCCAGAGGTTGTGGGTTTGGAAGGTGTAGCTGAAGGAGCCTGGGTAAGTTGACGCAGTGTATCTTATATCAGACACAACTTTCCAACTGGTGGGGGAAGGAAGTGAGTAGGTGCCAATCAATGTTTCCTCTAAGCTGTGCACTTGCACAGCCACTAGGAAGTTCTGAGCATGTCAATTGGCATGACAATGAATGGCTTCTGCTTCTAGAAGCTGCTGTTATGCATAGACCTTGGAGATATACATGTGGCAGTAAAGAAATTTCCAGGGATCGTTATTGCTGATCAAGGGGACTCATTTGTCCTGGATAGTGTTGTATTTCTTATGTGTTTGTGGAGACATGCACTCATTCCGATGCATCAAGTGCATTCCATCATATGCCTGACTTCTATATTTTAAATTCTGGGTATGGTTTGGGGAGTCTAGAAGTGCATTACTCGCCACAGAATTCCAGCCTCTGACCTATTCTTGAAGCTACAGTATTTATATGGCTGGTCCAGTTCAGTTTTTGATCAATGGTAACCCCCAGGATAGTTGGAGATTAAGCAATTGCAATATGATTGAATGTTAAGAGGAGATGATCAGATTTTCCTCTAATTGAAGATGGCCATTATCTGATACTTGTGTGACATGAATGTTACATGCCATTTCTCACCCAAGCCATTGTAGTCCACTTCTTGCTGTATACAGGTACAGTCTCTTTCAGTATCTGAGGAATTATAATTGAACATAATCACTAGCGAACATTTCCACTTCTGACCCTATGATGTAGGGAAGGCCAAAGCAGTCTCTAGCATAATTCCTCTAATCTATGTGCACTTTTGCAAAAATACTCAATTGATGAAAAGTAGGTTGAATGACAGTTTGATACAAATGTCTTTGAATTTCTGTATTTTTAACTCTCCAAAGTACACATGTGCATGTAATTGGCCAGAAACAAACAAACAGCTTTCACATTGCTGCTTCAGCCTGTTAAAATGCTTTTAAAAATTTTTGTTCAATGTGTAGGAGCTCCTTTAACCCTCAATCAATATTTATCACGTTGGAAGGCCCGAGAGAGGGGCAATGGGTGTGCGAGTGGGCGGCAGGGTGGCTTAGTGGTTCATACTGCTGCCTCACAGCACCAGGGACCCGCATTCGATTCCAGCCTTGGGCAACTGTCTGTGTGCTGTTTGCATATTCTCCTCACATCTGTGTGGGTTTCCTCTGGGTGCTCCGGTTGCCTCTCACTGTCCAAAGATGTGCGGATTGGGTGAATTGGCCATGCTAAATTGCCCATAGTGTTCAGGGATGTGTAGGTTAGGTGCATTAGTCAGGGAAAATGTTGAGTAATAGGATAGGGGAGTGGGTCTAGGAAAGTTATTTTTTGGAGGGTCAGTGTGGGTTTGTTGGACCAAATGGCCTGTTTCCACACTGTAGGGATTCTATGATATCTGGAGGGAGAAATGAGTGAGGGCTAGGTAGTGATGCTGGGAATAAAATGTCAGATTGGGGAGGGGATGGTAAAGCATCCCAGGCAGGGAAGTGAAGGGAATCATGAGAATAGTTTTCATTAATGGTTTTATTTTGTGGGTGGGGATGTAAGCATGTGGTGGTTTGCTTCCCAAATTACACCTGTGATTGTCAGCTGTACCTTTGGCCTGAATGAATTCATGGGAGTGAAGTGCAAACAGGCCAAGTTTCCAAATAAATAGTCCCTGTCGTTTTTTTCAATAGTGGGAGAACATGAGCTCACTTAAAGTTGCAGTGTCATTGCATCCATCAATATGAGCAACACCTCAGTGTTCCCCACTTTTGACAAGCAAACTCCCAGTACTTTAATGTGCACTGCCGATACCTGTATCCATTTCATGGGAAGTATCTTTAAAAGGTCATGTATTAAAAATGTGTCTAAAAAGAAAGACGTCAGGTAGTGAGCTATATGCCCTCTTGTTTCTATCAGGTGGTGATGCTCCATCTCCAGATTTAGTCAGATAGTGAGAGTTTAATACCTGATAATGTAGGTGGGGAGAAGTAAGTGCTTCTCTTACACTTTCAGTGTTCATTTATCTGCTTCACTTTGTTGAATTCATGACTGACAAATTTAGCACCAAGAGAAGTTTCAAGTGAAACCAACTAGAGGGAGGGAATAAAAACTTATGATTCAAAATAATTCCTACCCTGAAATATCTAACAATAATTCTGAAATATCTTGGTCGTCACCAGAGTAGATGCCACAGACAATTGAATATATTTGTGTTGAGCAATACAAAATAGATTTATTTAATAGGCTTATATATAAACTCTCTACTTGGACAAGAAATTCAAAATGGTGGAATGAAATGATCTTGATGTAACATTGGTCATGAGTTCAGCATGTCTCAGACCACTTCATAGCCAATGAGATATTATTGAAAGAAAATTGCAGGTGTCTGGGATACACAGTACTCAATATTCCCCACATCAAATTCTCATGAACAACAATAATATAATAACCAGATAATCTAATGGGATAAATATTGACCACAAAACCGTGGAGAATTTATAATACAGAAAGTTGGATAATGTTTGCAGTTTCTTCAGTAACTCCTGATTTTGACATAGAATCTGTTTCTGAATTACAGACAGGCCATGTCAGAATGAAACTATCATTCAGATCCCCAATTTTTACTTAATATCAAGTCCCTTTTCCATTGAAAATGAATTTTAAAACATTTGCTTGCAAGATGAAATCAGACATGTATGAATTGCGTAGCACACTTAAGACCTTATCCTTTTCTGATCTATAAAGCACTGTGGAATGTTTCACTTTGTTAAAGGCACTATATAAATGCAACCTGTTGTTAATCTAATCATGTTTGCATTGTGGTCATGTCAATATCAACTCTTAACAGATTTGGATACTTCTATTTTAAAAAAAACATACTTATTAATGTCCATCCAGAAAAAAATGGTAATGGTATCAGACCAAGTAAGGACCCCAAAGAACTCTCAGATGTTTTTACTTGTAATTCCAAAATTCCAAAAGAAGATCGGCCCAAAAATGGCTGTAGATGTAAATTAAGTGGTGTCTGGAAAGAGACCCCCATGGGAATTTCACACCTAAATATGTGAAAGGAATTTTAAACTACAGCCCATCAAAGGTGAAGAAGGGGCAAGTCAAAATGAACTGGACTGTAATCTCTTGTGACTATAAAGATGATGAGGGAGCTGATGATTCCTGCTCACGGCAAGCCATCTCTTGCAGATTGTGTCCTCGACTGCTGACGCATTTTGTTTTTGTCTTTGAAGAATCAAAAGAACAGCAGTTAAAAAGCCAGTTTCAACTCTACTGCAGAATGCTAGTGAGACTGAATGTTCATGTATGTACCAGCTTGGTTTCACATGTTCGCATGGTGGGAACGTCACAGTCAAAGAATTTATCTCCACTTTACAGTAAAGACTCTTACCCCATTTGTGAGCTAGACATTAGCGGGCTAGCAGTCATACAAAAAACAGGACAACCAAAGGACTTTTTTTCCAAGTATGGGGATGGCAAACACGAGGGGACAAAACTTTAAAGTGAGGGGAGATAGGTATAAGACAGATGTCAGAGGTAGTTTCTTTACTCAGAGAGCAGTAAGGGTATGGAATGCTTTGCCTGCAACGGTGGTAGATTCACCAAGTTTAAGTGCATTTAAGTTGTCATTGGACAGGCATATGGACATACATGGAATAGTGTAGGTGGGATGGGCTTCAGATTAGTATGACAGGGCGGCACAACATCAAGGGCCGAAGGGCCTGTACGGCGCTGTAAGGTTCTATGTTCTATGACTCTCTTTCACCCTAAATGCTGGAATTCAATCACAACAGAAATGAATCAGAACTTCAACGTCTCAACCAATCTGCAAAATTAGGGATTGTGAAACTGATCGTTCAATAGTCAAGATCACCACATTACCAGTAACCTTCACTGCAATAGCCACAACATTGAAGTATCTTCTTTCCATGAACAATTCAGAGATTGATCCATGAATCTCTTTTTTAACCTTTTTGGACTCACCTCTTAAATCTAATCTTGATGTGCATGTATTGTGTTAGTATTTCTTATAGGTAATTAATAGAAACATTTCTGTTCATCAACAAAGGCTAATTAAATTGGCTCCTTCTAGAACAGAATACGTGGCAGCTTGGCAGAAAGGTATCTGCAAGGGAAGAGATAATTTTCAAATTGAGGGATTGAGTGAGAAAAGGGGAGCCAGTTCATTGTTCCTCGGCTGGGAGCTTGGACATTCTGTCTGGAACCAGAATGATTTGGGAAACCTCACAGAGGGTCTAGGAGAAAGTAAGATTAAAAATAAACTGATAAAAAAGACGTAGGAAAGCCATTTAAGGAGAAGTGGCTTATTTACAAAATGCTAATTTAGATATTTTGTAATTATTTCAGCTAATATGTCACTGTAAAAGTGTCAGCTGATACTTGATTAGCTTTACCCTGACAGACTCAGAGAGCTGGAATTTCCCTGAATTTGCCACAATTGAAGGGTTAACATAGTGGCATTTATTTATAGAAACGATCAGTGTTCTTGAGTTAAATAAAGAACCGAAGTATCAGTTCATGGTAAAACCCAGAACATTAGTAAATACTGTGCAAACAGGTTTAACTACATGCTACCAAAGGAAAAGCTAATGGAAGAAATAGTGTGCATTCAGGTAAGACAGCTTAAAGAAAAAGGATTAGAAGCATTGCTTTATATTTAAACCGCTTAGAACTTTCCCTCTGGTTCAAAGATAACAAAAGATGTATTCTGCCTGAATAATAGTCAAATACGCACAAAAGAGAACTCATAAAAAGTATGCAGCCTTGTGACCTGGCTCGTGCAGACTTCAGCTGTATACTGCAATGAGTGTGGGTTGTAATAAGACATGCCACATTATCTCTTAATACATGTGACAATTATGCTCAAGAGAGGCATTTTGACTTGAGAAAAGTTGAAAGAATGGGGGCTTGTTTTGAAATATTATGTGCTAGACCCTTGTGTAGGTGGATGGCAATGGACTAGAAGGAAACATTATCTCTTTAGGCAAGTTCAAATTCATTACTGTACATAAAGCCAAACACGCAGAGGCTGAAGCTTTCATTAAATTATTTTTTACTTCTTTAACTTATTGTACAACAAGTGCACAAAGGGAACTGTCTTGGTCTCTGTATTTCAGCCAATGACCCATTTCTTTTTAAGATCAGGGTTGCAAAGTTCAGATTGGCATGTACACTGCATATTAGACCCTTGCACCGACCAGCTGCTCCAAAGGAAGAGAACACTAAGTCACATTTCATTAACATGCCCCAGGACATTTCATGCATAGAGTACCATTCAGGAACACACGTCATTAGGCATGTTGCTAGTTTTCAGCTTAGTTTTGACTAAGGCATTATGAGGTGATAATATTAATGGAAGTATACACACAACAAAAGATTTAAATATGCCTAGGTCAGCAATGCATAAGCTAGATGAGAGTTTCTCTACATTATATTTCCACATGCTGAACTCCACCTTTTACAGTGATAGTGTTTCACGAATGTTTCCCCTCCCCCACCCTTGCAACTTGTAATTAAGATTCCAACATCATTTTCTCCCAGTCTAACACACAAATATATTTTGTTAGTGTGGCAAGACATATCAGCAGAACATATAGATATTTTTTTCATAAATATTTGTTCACAGTGCAAATAAAACAGCACTTAATCACACCTGCAATCAGAGAATAGTACTGAGATAAAAGGGCAAAGTTATTGTCTCATGTATGGACAGAATACCCTGTTTATTTTAAAAACCTCAATCTCCTCATTCATAGGAAGTATGATTTCTAATCGTGGTTAAGTCCCTTCATTCTAGCTGGCATTGCAGTAAGGCGGTTATGATATTTCTCCAACATAGTAGCAAATATCAAACGGAAATTTAAGGGCAGGATGCATTTTAGCTGTTCTTCAAATCTTCTATGTAGAGTTTCAGCTTTTCCTGTTGGTAACAATCTTTATTGAGGCAAAAAGTTGGGGATTCAAGTTCTACTAGAAGATGAGCTCACCATAAGACTATAAGACAGGATTCGAAGTAGGCCATTTGGCCCTTCGAGTCTGCTTTGCCATTCAAAAGGATTATAGCTGATATAAAATTCTTCACGCCCATATTTGTGCCCTTTCTCCATAATCCTTGATTCTACACTCATTAAGAATTTACCTCAGTCTTAAATATACACAAGGACTCTATTCCCACAGCTCTGTGTGACAATGAGTTCTTAAAGCTCACAACCCTCTGAGAGAAGAAATGTCTCTTCATCTCAGTCTTAAGTGATGCCCCTTTATTCTGAAGCGATGCCTTCTGGTCCAAGTCTAACCCATGAAGCGAAGCATTCTCTCAGTTTTTACCCTATCAAATGCTATAAGAATCCTTAGTTTCAAGATCACCTCTCATTCTTCTAAACTCCAGTGAGCCCCAATCTGTTTAGCCTTTGCTTAAGAGCTCTCCAAACCAGGGATCATCTGAGTGAACATTTGCTTAATTGACTCCAATCTTTCCTTCAATGAAGAGATCAAAATTGCTCCCAGTACTCTCGATGTGGCCTTGCCAACACCTTACACAGTTGCAGTAAGACTTATCTACTCAGACTCCAGCCCCTTGAACAAGGGCCAACATTCCATTCACCTTCCTGATTATCTGCATTTTATGTACAAGTACCCACGAGTTGCCAACCTGATAAAGTACCCCTTCTCACCATTTGCTGTATCCTGTCTATTGGCCAATTCTCCATACGTGCTAATATACTACCTCTAATAGTGTGGGCTCTTATGACACAGTCTTTTTTGAAGTACATTGTTGAAAGCCTTCAAATTCAAAATTCAACACACCGAATGATTTTGTTCCACCACCCTAATTGGGACTTGCTTGGAAAACTCTAATAAATTAATCAGCTATGTGGACTCTGCTAAGCTGGCATGTTATTGCAGTGCCTCTTTAATGGGCAGCACAGTGGCTCATTGGTTAGCATTGCTGCCTCACAGCACTAGCGACCCGGGTTCGCTTCCCACCTCGGGCAACCCTCTGCGTGGAGTTTGCACATTCTCTCCATGTCTTCATGGGTTTCCTCCGGGTGCTCCGGTTTCCTCCCACAGTCACAAAGATGTGCAGGCTAGGTGAATTGGTTATGCTAAATTGCCCATAGTGTTAGGTGCATTAGTCAGGGGTAAATGTAGGGGAATGGGTTTGGGTGCGATGCTCTTCAGAGGGTTGAGGTGGACTTCTTGGGCTGAAGGGCCTGTTTCCACACTGTAGGGAATCTAAACTAAACATAATTGTTAAAGATGGTATAGTGCCTCTGAGAAACTAAAATTTAATGCCAGTTAGGAAACTCAAGCCTCTTTCTTTCCTTAACTTATAACATAAGTTGTACAATTAAACTATCGTTGTTCCTCTTACTTAGGTCGAAAGTTGTTGCTGATGCTAAGCAACAATCCCGACAAGTTACACATTCAAATGAATGTATGAATTAGGGAGAACTGCAGACCATTTATCTGCTCTAGCCTTCTCGGTCATTCAATAGGTTCATGGCAGATTTGCTCTGGATTCCACACTTCAATTTCCTATGATAGATTTTTGACTATCTACCTCTGCTTCAAAAGTATTCAATGACTCTGTCTCCACTACCTGGTTGGGAGAAAAAAGTTCCAAATATTCTCAACCCTCAGATTAAAAGTCCTCCCCATTTCTACATGAGATTCCTGATTTTTAAACAGCATACTTGTATTCTAGTCCATCCCCAAGAAAGAACATCTTTTCAGTGTATACCTTGCCAAGTCCCCTCAGGATATTTTATATTTCAATAAGATCACATCTCATTCTTCTAAATCCCAGTGGATACACCCCCAGGTTGTTCAACCTTCCCTCATCACACCAGCCCACACATCAGTCAGATGAACTTTCTCTGAACTGTTTCTCACACATTTACATCTTTTTCTTAAAAAGAGACAAAACTGTATGTGGTGCTCCTGATATGACATAGCAAAGCCCTTTACAACTGTGGCAATACATCCTTGCTTTAATTTTCCCCCATGCAATAAACAACATTATCTGTTTGCATTTCTAATAATTTGCAATACCTGCAGACTAACACTTTGCGATTCCCGCACCAGGACACTCAGATCCCTCTGTACCTCTAAGTCCTGCAATCTGTATTTTAACACGCTGGATTCCTATCTTTTTATAAAAGTGGGTAAACTCACCTTTTTTCACATTATGTACCAAACTTTCCCACTCACTTCTATCTTCTTTAGAACTTACTAAACCTATGTCTGTGCCGATGTTACACAATTGTTTCTAAGGTCAAATAAAGTGTTAATGGAGGGTGCTAATAGAACCATGGAGCTGGCAGTGTTAACAACTTGAGTTTCTTCCCTTGCTACTGAAAAGTATCAAAAACTGGGCCCTATCTCCCTGACATCATCATGGACTGATGATCAGCAGCCTCAGGATCAGGTTGAAGTTTTGCAGCTCCTCTCATCCAATGTAGACTGAGGCAGAGACTAAAGTGATAACGTGCTTGTGCCAATTGGTTACTCAGAGCTGGAAGCTGAAATTAGACAGGTAACTCTCCACGATCAACATTCAATCAGCTATAAATTTCCTGTGCATAGCACAGGGAGTCACAAACTTCTCAAGACCTCATTATAGACTTGACTGCAGGTTTATGGGACAGCGTGCGCAAATGAAACTTCAAAAATTGCTTGAAAGATTGAAACAGAATTATCCATTCAGGTCTGCGACCTTGAGACCACTGTTCTGATGAAATGTTAATTGCTTCTCCTGCTCAGCATTTCCATATTTTTACATTTCAGATTTCAGGCATCCACAACATTTTGTTTTTGTGCTCAGATGTTTATTGGCTGCAAAACAATTGGGCAATTTCGAAAACATTAAAAGGTGCCACTTAAATTCCAGCCTTTCTTATAATGTAACATAACAACGTACATTTATGCTTACAAGATAATGAACACGCCTGGATCCAAAACTCCTTTCACTCACCATGCACCACCATTCATTTGTTGACATAAACAGAATAATGTTCACTTAAATAATAACTGTGCGCGTGAAGGCTTTTTAAAGAAAAACATTTGGGGGAAAAAAAATATATTAGGTAAATGAGAATAGCCCATTAAGTTTAACATATGTAACCATAAAAGAGATCATTCTTCTGTTATGAAGTTTTGCACAACTATTAGAATGATATAGTCCATTTAAGCCTCTGATTGATGCGGCATAAAACAATCGGGTAAATGAAAATCTAAAGATGAGTAACCTGTTGGCATTCAGAGCAGCACCTATGTCTCAGTACGTCTTCAGGTAAAACTGAACAAAGAAATCCCAGTAATTTTCAGATGCAGTTCACAGAATATTAGACTGGAATGAACTGCTGTTTTCATCTTCCAATATAAGTCATCTGTTTTTGAAATAGCAACCCCATTATCGTCTGCTTACCTGTGCAGGCTACTTACAATGATAATCAATTCATACACTACAGTCTGGTAAAACCATCACATTTATCAAAATGATTACACAAAAGAGCTGCTCAATGATGAATTACTGAAGTGTGGGTGGTCTCTCATTGGCTCTTCTATTTGTGTACATAACAGCTCTAAACTCCTGCCTGCTCCTCATAGATTATGAGTCCCTGACTAACCAGTAACCTGTTTATTCTAAGCATACCACACCTGCAAGTCAGGAAGGAGAAAAGGGCATTTAAATCTTTAACTGTGAACTTTAAACCATAAATCTCCCTGATGACCATAAATAAGAACATTTAAGAAACTGAAATTTTGTTTTGCTTAGTTGCTGAAGAACAAATCACAAATGGTGAGTTTTGCACCATACTCGGCAATGGATTGTGTCAGAATTGGAACTGGTATGGATCATTTAGCATTGTTTGATGGAATACAATATTGATCAGATCAAACTTTGTATTTATAAATAAAAGATGAACAAATTATACAAAATCAAATCTGGTTTTATGAGGTTTCCTTAGTTCTGCAGCATTATCTCACAGTGTCACACATCAATTGGCTGCAGTTCCGCCCCATACAGTTTATATGCAACTGCTGCCAGCACCACAGCAATCATCTCTGCAATCAGTGTTTTTAATTAGGTTAATTAATTTGTATCAAGCCTCCTGGGGATGAGGTTCACTGATGCTGACGAGGCAGACAAAACAGATCTTCCTTCGACTCTAATGAAGACTCTAGCTGCTCTACAATGACAATGAATAATAAATTGGTATTTCTCAGGTAAGGGACACTGGAGTTGCTGTTTGGGTAATCAAATCCATTTAGAAAGCAGGGTGGGACAACAAACTTGTCTGAAAGCTAACAAAAATTCAGTGTTGCATCCAGAGATTCACTGTAGTACGAGAAAACACTTGACGTAAAACAGGAACATCGTTACACACCAATGTGTGAGAAAGCCTGGGATGGTAGCTGCACTTTTCACACACCTCAGCTTACACTGTACAAAATGGTATGATGGAATATAAGCTCAATATGGATATCACCTTTAATTTACTTGTTTGGAATTAAAAGCTAACAATTATGCCTTTCAAACTAAACTTTAAGCTATCACTGCAGTCTGTTTTCTGTCACACATTTTTGCTACTCTTCTGAAAGTGCTAACATAGAAGATCTGTTTCCAGTGAATGTTGGTATGCTATCTAACACCAAGATGGAAGAATGAACCAGTGGTCAAGCCTAAAAGAATTCTCCAGAGATCACTAGATATTAATCCCAAAATTGCTATTTTTCTCCCCTCTTTCCCTAATGAGAGATTGAGGCCATTTTGAGTCACTTTCCTTAGGAATATAATTTCACAAATTAGCACAGAACTAAGTTAAAAATCACACAACACCAGGTTATAGTTCAACAGGTTTAATTGGAAGCACACTTGCTTTCGGAGCACGGCTCCTTCGTCAACCAGCTGAAAGCTAGTGTGCTTCCAATTAAACCTGTTGGACTATAACGTGGTGTTGTATGATTTTTTAAACTTTGTACACCCCAGTCCAACACCGGCATCTCCAAACTGAATCTGAACACAATGTAAATTCTGACTCTTACTTTCCAGTGACTGATTAAGAGCACTCAACAAAAAGCACGTCACTCAAACTAAACCGCTCTCTTCACATTTATTTAATGCAACAGGGACAATAAAATCTTAAATGTTACAAAAAACATAAGAGTTTGCAACCAATCCTCTCAGAAAATCTGCATGAAAAGGGTAGCTCAATGGTTAATATTTTAACTGTCCATTGGAGAAATGTCAGCGTTTTCTCTTAAATTGGAATTTGTAAATGGCCGGAGAGTTTACAGTTTCCTTCTTCACTTTCACTTTCCTGGTCTTGTCCTGTTTAAAAAAAACCCATTCAGGTTAAAAAATGATAGATGATATACACACAAAACAGGGAACACAACCAATTTAACAAGTGAATTCATTTGATTTTATGATGTTAATAAGATTTCATAAAGCATATCTAATCTATATTTGTTGCTTTTATAAGGTAACAGCTACCCTGTAAAATACAGATCAGATTTATTCTCATCTGCCTAAAGGCTGCATTAAAATATCACACAAAAAAATTTTACACAATTGAATTAATTAGGAAAGGCAAAATGTCAAAGTTACGAAACATAGTCAATTCATCTAATTAATACCTTTCCCTCACATTTACACCTAAAAATAAAATTCTAGCTTTTTTAAAAAAAACTACCTGTAAAACGTTCAAAAATAAAGCTCAGTTTCTAGTAACGTCCGATTAAGTACACTGGTGGGAAAACTGTTACAACACTCACTTTCGAACCTTAAATTAAGTAACGTATAGCAAGGACATTTCTTACCTTTCATCTGTTGATGTCATACAGCACAGAAACTAACCCTTTGGTTCAACTCTTCAATGCTGACCAAGTTTCTCAAATTAAACTAATTCTACTTATTTGCAGTTGGTCCATGTCCTTTTAAACCATTCCTATTCATGTACCTGTCCAAATGCCTTTTAAGAATGGTGTCTGCATCATCTACCACTTCCTCTGGCAATTCATTCCATTTACAAACTACTGTCTCTGTGAAAATGTTGCACTTCAGGTCCCTTTTAAATCTCTCTTCTCACCTTAAATATATGCCCCCTAATTTTCTCTATCCTATGGAAAAGACCTTTGCTAGTCACCTTAGATACCACTCATGATTTATACACTTCTACAAGGTCACCCTTCAACCTCCTCTGTTCCAATGGAAAAAGCCCCAGCCTATCCAGCCTCTCCTTATAACACTCACCCTCCAATACTAGTAACATTCTGGTAATTTTTTTCTGAACCCTCTCCAATTTAATAATATCCAATTTAACAATGATAGCAGGGCAACCAGAACTGGATATAGTATCCCAAAAGTGGCCACACCAACATCCTGTACAACCGCAACATGGCATCTCAACTCCTAAACTTCATGGTCTGAGCAATGGAGGCAAGTGTGCTAAATGTTGCCTTAATCACCAGGTAACTGTGATGCAACTTTCAAAGAACTACGTACCTTAATCCTTAGGCCTCTTAAACAACAGTACCCTGGGCCCTAGCATTAACTATATAAGTTCTGTCCTTGTTTATTTTACCAAAATGCAATACCTCACATTTATCCAAATTAAACTCCATCTGCCCATTGGATCAATTGATCAAGATCTCTTTGTAATCTTGGATAACCTTCCATACAGTCGACTATACCAATTTTGGTGTCATCATAAACTTTGTAACCATTCTTCCTAAATTTGCATCCAGATCGTTGAGATAAATGACAAACAACAGTGGACCCAGCACCAAACCTTGCTGCACACCACCGGTCACAGACCTCCAATCTGAAATACAACCATCCACAACCCTGTCTCCAACCGTAAAACCAATTTTACATCCAACTGTCAAGCTCTCCCTGAATCCAATGTGATCTAACTTAACTAATCAGTTTACCATGAGAAACCTTGTCAAAGGCTTTACTAAAGTCCATATAGATAACGTTTACCCACTCTACCCTCTTCAATCTTTTTGATCCTAAGTAGAAGTAAGTACAGAGACAGATGAGGATGGTTTTGAAGTTAAAAAGAGCACATTAATTAGAGAAGGCAGGCAAAAGCAAGTTAGAGAATGAGATAACGCTGAAGAACTAAACTGAATTTATTTCAATGCAAATAAGGCAAATGAACTCAGGGCCTCAAATTAGACATTAAAAAATAAACATATTTGTGATATGTTGGTGATACTAGTTGGGCCAGCATTTAATGGCTATACCTCGATATCCTTGAGAAGGTGGTGCTGCCTGCTTGAATTGCTGCAGTCAGACTCACAATACCATTAGGGTGAGAGTTCCGTGATTTTGCCACAGTGATACTGAAGGAACGGCAATTTATTTCCAAGTCTAGATGGTGTGCAGCTCAGAAGGGAACCTGCAGGTGGAAGTGATCCCATGCATGTGCTGCCCTTGTCCTTCTAGACAGCAGTGGTTACGCGTTTGGAAAGTTTTGCCTAAAAAGCCTTGAAGAATTTCTGGAGGTCACCTTGTAGATGGTTCCACACTGCTGCTATTTTGTTTATTTTTTAAATATAAGGGATATGTGCCCAAGGCAGGAAAATGGAGTTAGGCTACAAATCTGTCATGACTTCACTGACTGGTGGAATAGGCTTGAGGGGTTGACTAACTTATTCCTGTTCCTATGAGGGAGTGACTGCTTGAGGATGTGTCGTCAATCAAATGGGCTGCTTTGTCCTGCATGTTGTACAGGCTGTTGAGTGTGGTTGGAGCTGCACCCATCCAGGCAAGTGGATGGCACACTCCCAACATGGCCTTGTACATGGTGGACAGGTTTTCAAAATCAGATGATGAGTTTCTAAGCAAGGTTCTTAGATTTTGTAGCCACTGTACTTGTACAACTCGTCCTGTTCACTTTCTGGTCATTGGTAATACCCCAGGATTTTGATAGTGGAGAATTCAATGGCATCAGTGCTATTGAATGTCATCAGGTGCCAGTTAGATTCTCTTGTTAGAGATGGTCAACATTTAACATTGTACTTCAGTCTTGAAATTATAAAAATAGTTGTAGTGATTAATAATGGTTTCCCCTGAATGCTGTGTACCAAATCTACAAAATCCACGATATATTAAACTATGGTAAAATTATGAACTCTATATACTTACCATGAGGTCTTTTCTGGTCTGTATTTTTTGGGCCACTACAAACAACTGCTTCTCTCTCCCAATGTGCTGCTGTAGCAGGTTATATTGGTTCTTTCTCTGTTGAGCAAGTTTCTGAAAAGGACAAATTACAAATCATTGAAAGAAGAAAGGTGATACTCATTGTTCAGGCAAATAACAGGGGAAATGCAAAAGAGAGAGGGGCAAGCTCTAGATTTATAATAATTAACTGCCAATTGTTCCTTCACTTAAAAAATTGTTGCAGTAACACAGAATTCTGTGAAGGAATATACTTTAACCTGCTTGAAGATCAAAAAATATGAACATTCAAGTTAGGAACAGGCTATTTAGTCCCTTGAGCATGTTTGATAGGCTAAATGAATGAACACCAACAATTTCTGTAATACTGTCTTTCAGAGTAAAAACAATGGTCTTGCAAAATAAGTGCATGCGGTTTCTTACAGCTAGAACAATGACCTTGTGCAAGTTGACAGTCACAAGTTTCAAATGACTGTCAGATTGTATAAACAGTAAAACAATCCCAATTAACTTTCTGAAATGGCAATAATACTTTCGTCAGCCTGTGTGACCGCTCTCATTTTAGGTACATTTTCATCTGGACATCATTTCTTATTACCTTGAGATCCCGGAGACATGTGGCTCCTTTAATTTTTTCCTTCTGTAAAGTTTCGATCGTTGGTCGATTGTATACCCGGTCTACAAGCTCTGGTACAGTATTGAGGCGTTTTGCCAAGTCAAATTGTTTAACTGTGCAAAATTTGAAAGAGATCTTCTTAAAAATATTATAACTTAAGCAATCAATGATTAATGAGAACAAAACATCTACAAAGCTTGCAACTCCATCAATAAACATTGTGAACAATTTGAATTGTACAATTATATAAAGATCTGTCAGGGCTAGTGAGATGTCAGAAAGACCAAAGAAACCTCAGACACAATAATCATAGCCGTGCTCATTAGTACAGCTAGGACATGAACATGGGGCACCACAATTGGCTTTGTTTTATCAGCATGAAAGACAGACTGGGGAGTATGGTTCGAGGAGGATACAAGTTCAAAAGAAAAAAGCTTGCCAAAAATAATGCAGCCCTTGTAAAAACAGGTGCAAGTAATACGGTAAATGAAAATAAAGAAAAACCAGATGATGCGGCTTTGAGATGCAGTGGTGGTGACTATCCCTGGACCAGGAGACCCAAGTTCAAGTCCCATTTCCACTGGAGTTGTGTAATAACTTCTTCAAACAGGTTATTAGAAAAAAAAAGGGTCAAATAAAAATTTATTTTAAAAGCATTAAGAAATACCAGACTTGTTACCTAATTACTTGTGTGTCTTTCTGCATAGTGGAAAAAGATAATATAGCTGACATTCCAGTGAAATAGATAATAAATTAAGGACTGGAACTCATTAGCAAGAAAACATAAGGAAAACATAATGACACTAAAGACTGGCAAATCCCCAGAACTTGATAGCTTCTACTTCAGTGGCAGTGTTTACAGGAGGTGACAAGGTTGTCTCCCACCAGCTGGAGAGCTGCACCAGCTCTTTGAGAGAAAGCTAATTGAATTATATAACCAGACAGCAGTGGACCTGCCCCTGGGATCAAGAACCATGGGGTGGAAGCTCCAGTTGCTAAGGGAGCCTGCACGTTTGTAATGGTGCTTCCCCTGCATTAACACAGGCAATGGTATGATCAGGCTTTTAACTGGACAATGAGTAGCAGCATATGAAGACCGTCCAATGACCTTCGAGCCATGGACATTTCTGCCATGGGCTTAATTGGGGTGGATTCAAGAGACAGTGAGGTCCTTGCCCTCACTCTCCTGCCCCATCTGACATCTCCCACTTCCAAATTTGCCACAGGGAATGACATTAAATTCCATCTCAGGGATTTAGAGGAATTAGGCGAGAAAACAGCAGGTTCTTTAGCTGTAATGCACATTCAATTCAGGCTAGAAAAGTATAAATACAACTCCACTGTTTAAAAAAGATGAGACCCCAAAACATGGAAATCACAGACTCAACTCATTTAGGTGCTATTATGGAGATGTTACGACCCAGGATAGCAAGCCAAACCAAATCTGGCTTACTATCTGGATTTCCAACAGTTAAATAGTAATATTCAAGGACCCTCAAAACTGCCCAATTATTCCAAGCCAGAGCTTACAAATAAAAGACCTTCGACATCAACTTATTAATACTGTAACTTTAGCAGGACTAAGCCAACTTTGTCAAAGCCAAGTAGTATGGGTATCTATGATTTAAACCCAATCTTCCTTGATTATAAAAACCACTCCACATACAAGCAGACATACACAGTTAAGGAATAAATTAAAATTAATTGGAATTTCCCAGTTCAATTAAAGTGTCAAATAATAGATGCCATGTCTTTATGCAATCCTTGGATAATGAGTCAATCAAAGACACAAAACTGTATATCTAATTTCAAAGACACTAGTGAATACGAACAGTTTCAGTAGACTTCTAGAACTATTTACTTATTCCTTACAGACTTGGATTATTTTCTCAGAATATTCAATAAATGTCTAGAAAACTGAGTAAAAAATATCGCAGCCAGTCCCAAAGCTTCCAAAATCACCCTGCACCTGCCAAAACCAGTCAGAACCAGTTTTTTCTTTTCCTTTTCACAAAATCAATATTTTCTATAGCTGGCTAGAGTCCTCCCTCGATTGACCAACCCAACATCCAGGTCAGGCAGCATCCAAGGAGCAGGAGAATCGACGTTTCGGGCATGAGCCCTTCCTGAAGAAGGGCTCATGCCCGAAACGTCGATTCTCCTGCTCCTTGGATGCTACCTGACCTGCTGCGCTTTTCCAGCAACACATTTTCAGCTCTGATCTCCAGCATCTGCAGTCCTCACTTTCTTCAACCCAACATCCAACCAGTTTCCAGCCCTGGGCACAGCAACAATCAATGACATATTTTGAACAGTATTCCTTAGCTTAGTGAAGTCACCAACAGCAAACATCTGCATTTGTTTTCTTTTCTTTCAGAATAGACAACTGTTAAAAATTCAACTTTTAGTTCCAAAAACATAAGAGAAAAATAAAGGAAAATTAGTAAGGGTCTCCACAGAGGAATTTACTGGAATTCACATTTCAGGACAGAATTACTTCAAGAAACTTTAGTCACTTGGAAAGCCAGCAGGGATTTGTAGATCATGTCAATGCTGTAGTTTATCTGACTTTCCTAAGAAAAATCAATAAGATAAACTAAAATTAAAAGTCATGGAATTAAAAAGAAATTATTGACTGGTTTAGGAGATTGCACAAATGAAAAGTCAAAATCCAGATAATGGGAGTGGGATTTGGAAGTAGCATCCCATCAGGATCAATGCTGGAGCCTTAATTATCATATTTGTTATCTAAGTCAATGATAATAGAGAGACATGTATCCAAGATTTCCAATGACACAAGAGAGGGGAATGTAGTATCATAGGATGGAGTGAAAAATTATGAAGAGGCATTGATAACTAAAGTAATGTGCAAAACTATGACAGAAAAAATTCAGCACAGTTAAGTGTGGGCTCATTCATATTGGATCAAAACAAACTATCATTTCTTTGTAAAAAAAAAGGGAGCCAGTATTGCTTCAGCTATACAGAATTCCGGTTCAACAACGACTCAAACAATACTAAAGCATGAGTCAATATTACTAAGCGTGGGGATCCAAAAAAGAATTTAGGCAACATCAATATTGTGCAGGTCATTCTGGCTCTATGCGTGCTTCGTCAACATGGGTTGGCTATAATGTGACTGACGAATTGTGGACATTATCCAAACAATGTGAACTTTCTACTGAATTGTTATAGCGATTTTCTATTGCAATTTTCTACACTGTGACTTTTTACAGCGGTTTTCCATAGTGCAATTTTCTACAGCACAAGGTACACAGGAACGCAACTGTCACGTTATAGCAGAATGACCTGTAAACACAAAAAAAAGGCAGACAACTGTAACAGAAACGCAACTAGAATGCACAAACCATTCTTTCAGGGGTCTAAAACACAGGGATAACTCAATTTTTATGTGCCAGTATTTAGCATAATTTATGAAATGTTAGAAACTTACGTTGGTATTCTGAAGTCTTAATTGCAGGATTGGAGTGTATTTCCATCAAGGAACTCAAAATTAGCAGATAATTAAATGTTAAGTAACAACACAGAGGGCAAAATACGCAACTTACCTTATATTTAATAGACACTACTATCATAGAATCCCTACAGTGTAGAAGCAAGCTATTCAGCCCATCAAGTTCATACCAACCATCCGAACAGCATCCCATCCCGCTACTCTATCCCTGTAACCCTGCATTTCCCATAGCCAAACCAATCCAATCCATCTAACCTGCACTCCTTTAGACCGTGGAAGGAAACCGGAGTACTGGAGGACATGGGGAGAATGTCTGTGTGGAGGTTGCAGTTGCTCGAGGCTGGAATCAAATCTGGGTCCCTGGCACTGTGAGGCTGCAGTGCTAACTATCAAACCATGCCTGTAATCAGCCATGACAACTAAATTTCTAAAGCCTAAAAAACAAAACAGCTAGGACGCAATATTCCTTCTTTCCACTAATATTTTCAAATTTTGGTCTTCTAGAGGCAATGGACAATAGTGTTGGGCAGTGGAGCATTAATTCATTTTATATTTTATCGCCATATAGTATTCTCTTCCAGATCAGACCAAGCAAACAGGCAGAAACAGAAAAAGGTTCCTCATATTGTTCCAACAAATAATCCTCTATTTCACCTTCACACCAGTCCTTATTAACTGCTACGCTTTGTTTCCATAACTACCAGTCACCTCCATCCTGATATTGTCAACAAGGCCTTGTAAATTAGCCACTCACAGCTGAACTGATCTACTCTGCTGAAGAACCAATTCTTTGAGAGCTGAAAGGCATTTTCTGCTTTCAAAGTACAATCTTCTTTCACATAAAGCGTTATTATTTTTAGCTTCCGAAAGCGGATTCAGATACTTGTGTAGAATTGTTCAGAAAATTTCTCTGTTCGCTTTTTTTTTTCCTTCAGTTGAATGCTTTGGTCTAATTTTGAATGCAAAAGAAATATTGCTGTAGTCTGATAGGAATAGTTAAGTTGTCAAAATGGCTCAGAAAGGTTACATAGTGAGTACAATCACTGCACAAAGAAACTGACTCAGTCTCTGGACTGAGTTGACTCAGGTGATGTCAGCTGGCCTTGGTGCTCTTGGGTTAAGGAGTAGAAAAGAAAGCAGCCAGGGTTTATACTATTAATCACTTCCAAACACATCCTGTTGCCATTGCACAGAGGGAATGAAGTCATCACTGGGATTGATCATCGCGTACCTCCTCCAAATTTAGAGAATACTCACTGGTGCAGTATGTCACACAGAAATCAGCATACATTGAAGCAACCCAGGAAAAGGAGTCCCAGCCTTCTGGGTAAGAGCTAAACAGTAAGAGGAATTTAACTGGAGTTTTTTTTTTAAAAACAGATCTGAAAATACATAAGATACAGTACCTTCCTTTTTAGAGTCGCAGAAGAAAATGTGCTTATTACTTGGTTTGCCGTTAGCTTCTAAAAGATGGAGTTCAGACTTGAGTCGTTCAATTTTCTGCAAGTGTATTGCAAATATATATTATCAAACCAATGCACAAGGACTTTCACAGCAGGCTTAATATTCTCTTTTGCACTGCCAGAATAAAACCTATTACTTAAATCTGTAAAAATGCATTTGATAACATAATATGTATTAAAGTACATGTTTGTTTCAATCTCTAAAACTAGAACAGTGAACTGCTTGAAGTCTTGGGGTCAATTTTAGGTTAATTACTGTCGGTGACACATGCTTGTGTTTTGGCCAGTGCTCGAAAACGTCTGAAGTACAAGCCAGAGAAAGTCAGCATAAAAACACAGCCTTATGCTCCTAATTTATAAGTTTTGACACTTTGAAATGTGATGCCCTTCATGAGATATGACATTGAGATAGCAAACAAAACGTATTCCATGAAAGCACCATGAATGTAGAATCTGAATTTGTTTTTAAAAAGGAACAAAACCAAAACTATCACGGAAGACCACAAAATCATTGTCAATTGTTGTAGAAATTCATCTGATGAACTCACCCCCTTTAGAGGATAAAATCTGTTATCCTTACCCATGTGGCATAGCACCATGGTTGACACTGAAATGCCCTCTTCAATGGCCTAGCAAATAACTTGGATCAAAGCATTATGGGGCCTAAAAGGAATGAGACTGGACTGACCATGCTGTATCATCCGAGACACCAGAAATGACAACTTAAAACACATTTCTGAAAATCCATGAAAAGCCTTCCTTACTAACGTTTGGGACCTTGTGTCAAAACTGAAAGAATTGCTTCTCACACTGCACAACCAGTTTGACACAGCATACTCACTGAATTACGGTGTACAGTCAAGATCCCAGACAGCACCATTGCCATCCCTGGATATGCCCTGTCCCACTGGCAGGACAGACCCACCAGAGTGGCAGCTTAGTGATATTTAGTTGGAAAGAAGCTGTATCTTTAATTCACTCCAAACCCATGAAGCCTCAAGGCATCAAAGTCAAACATGGGCAAGGATCTATTGGAGGTTGAGGGGTGATCTTATTGAGGTTTGTAAAATCATGAGGGACAGAAAAGGTCAATAGCAAGGGTCTTTCCCCTAGGGTGTGATGTTCAAAACTAGGGGGACATACTTTTAAGGTGAGAGGAGAAAGATTTAAAAGTGACACGAGGGGCAACTTTTTGTTTTACACAGAATGGTTTGTATGTGGAATGAACTGCTACAGGAAGTGGTGGATGCAGGAAAGTTACAATACATAAAAGACATTTGGATTAGTACATGAATAGGAAAGGTTTGCAGGGATATGGCCAAATGCAGGCAAGTGGGATTAGTTTAGTTTGGGAACGTGGCTAAGTGTGGACTAGTTGGACTGAGGGGTCTGTTTCCATGCTGCATGACTATGACTTCATGAAACCTCTTGACTATCACAGATTGGTTGCCCCTCAGCTGATGAATCTGTACTCCTCCATGTTGAATACAAACTGAAAGAAGGGTGGCACAAATACAAATGTAATCTGGACGATGTCCACTTCCACTCCAAAAGTGGCTCAGTAGCACCACTACTGATCCAATGTCCAAATCTTAAAAGATATAGCTGCTAGCCTGGGCCTGTAGCAGGTAGCGAGTGAACCAAGAAAGAAAAATCCACATAACCACATCCTCACCAAGTTATGATCGAGGTGACCACTGCGCAGCCTCTGGAGACAAAGATCCATCTTCACATTGAGGATACCTCTCATCATATTGTTACATGTGTTACATGACATGGATTTTGAACAAATCTAACAACAAAAAACTTGCCATCGATGAGGCACTGTAAAACATCAACAATACAAAAAGTGCACTCAATCACAATCTCTAACCTTTTGGTCATGTACACTTCCCACTCTGTCATGACCATCATGCTTCAGTCCTGCTTCACTGAACACTGCAGGAGGGCATGCCGGGAGCAGAAGGTGTTAATCTGGTGAATCTAGAATACAGGACTTCTTGCACGTGAAACAGCATAAGCAACATGTTATACATAAAGTTAAACCACCCTGCAAGAAATGGATCAGATCGAACCTCTGCATGACTGGTCACATCCAGCTGTGAATGTGGTAAATAATTAAACTAGAATGCTGCACAAAAGTTCTCAATGATCGAGAAAACAAGAACAGCAGTTCAAAGAACAAATGTGTGCAACCTTCCTCAGCCCCCAAGTTCCTCCAGCTTCACAGATGCTAGGCTTCAGCTACACAGTTTCAGCCTATTTAATATGGAGATATGGTTGAAGGAACTCAATACTGCAAAGATTATGGGCTTGAAAAATATTTTGGTAATAGTAATAAAATTTATTTTCAGAGCTAGCCAAAGTTGTTCCGGTACAATAACAGCAACACTGGGATCCACTAAGGTCCCCACAACAAGTGGGAAAAGTGCAATCTGGCCAACTTTCTATCACACAAATCAACAGTTACTCAGCCGGATTGATCAGTTTTGGTTCCATCAGGGTTACCCAGCTCCTCACTTCATTCTAACCTTGATTCTAATATGGACAGAAGAGCTAACCTCAACAAGTGAAATGAGAGTAACTATCCTTAAGAGTGAGTCAGCATTAGACCAAGTTTGACATTAAGGACCCTTAGTAAAATTGAATTCAATAAAATTCAAGGGAAAAATTTGCCACTAGGTGAAATCACACCTAACATGAAGAAAGATGGATGTAGTTGTTGGAGGTCAGTCACCTCAGCTCTAGGACATATCTGCTGCAGTTCCCCAGGGTATTGTCCTAGGCTCAACCATCTTTAGCTGCTTCAATGATTCTCCTTCATCATACCTCAAAGATCAGCAAGGTGGCCTTTGTGTGGGGCCACAGGAGATGGGGTAGATACTGAACGAGTATCTTGCATCAGGGTTTACTGTGGAAGAGGACATGGAAGATATAGAATGTCAGGAAACAGATGGTAACATCTTGAAAAATGTCCGATGACAAAGGAGGAAGTGCTGGATGTCTTGAAATGCATAAAAGTGGATAAATCCTCAGGATTTGATCAGGTGTACACTAGAACTCTGTGGGAAGCCAGGGAAGTGATTGCTGGGCCCCTTGCTGAAATATTTGTATCATCGATAGTCACAGGTGAGATGCCGGAAGACTTGAGGTTGGCTAATGTGGTGCCACTGTTTAACAAAGATGGTAAGGACAAGCCAAGGAACTATGGATGGGAGCCTGATGTCAGTGGTGGGCAAGTTGTTGGAGGGAATCCCGAGGGACAGGATGTACATGTATTTGGAAAGGCAAGGACTGATTGGGGATAGTCAACATGGCTTTGTACATGGGAAATCATGTCTCACAAACTTGATTGAGTTTTTTGAAGAAGTAATAAAGAGGATTGATGAGGGCAGAGCAGGAGATGTGATCTATATGGACTTCAGTAAGGCGTTCGACAAGTTTCCCTATGGGAGACTGGTTAGCAAGGTTAGATCTCACAGAATACAGGGAGAACTAGCCCCTTGGATACAGAACTGGCTCAAAGGTAGAAGACAGAGGGTGGTGGTAGAGGGTTGTTTTTCAGACTGGATGCTTATGACACAAGGATTGGTGATGGGTCCACTACTTTTTGTCATTTATATAAATGATTTGGATGTGAGTATAAGAGGTACAGTTAGCAAGTTTGCAGATGACATCAAAATTGGAGATGTAGTGGACAGCAAAGAGGGTTACCTCAGATTATAACTGGATCTTTATCAGATGGGCCAATGGGCTGAGGAGTGGCAGATGGAGTTCAATTTAGATAACTGCGAGGTGCTGCATTTTGGGAAAGCAAATCTTCGCAGGACTTATATACTTAATGGTAAGGTCCTAGGGAGTGTTGCTGAACAAAGAGACCTTGGAGTGCAGGTTCATAGCTCCTTGAAAGTAGACTCGCAGGTAGATAGGATCATAAAGGTGGTGTTTGGTATGCTTTCCTTTATTGGTCAGAGTGGAAAGTCATGTTGCAGCCGTACAGGATATTGGTTAGGCCATGTTTGGAATATTGTATGCAATTCTGGTGTCCTTCCTATTGGAAGGATGTTGTGAAACTTGAAAGGGTTCAGAAACCATTTACAAGGATGTTGCCAGGGTTTGAGGATTTCAGCTATAAGGAGAGGCTGAATTGGCTGGGGCTATTTTCTCTGGAGCGGAGATTAGATTAGATGAAATTTGATTCCCTACAGTATGGAAACAGACCATTTGGCCCAAGATGTCCACACTAACCCTCCAAAGAGTAACCCACCCAACCCATTTCCCTCTGACTAATGCACCTAACACTATGGGCAATTTGGCATGGCCAAATCACGTGGCCTGCACATCTTTGGACTGCGGGAGAAAACCGGAGCACCCGGAGGAAACCCATGCGGACACGGGAGAATGGGTAACTGTCTGTAAGGAGTTTGCACAAAGCTGGAATCGAAACCGAGGCTCTGGTGCTATGAGGCAGCAGTGCTAACAACTATGCCACCGTACCGCTCCTCCAAGGGGGTGGTGGGGTGGGGTGGCTGAGGGGTCTTATAGAGGTCTATAAAATACCGAGCGGCATGAATTGTATAAATAGTCAAAGTCTTTTCCTGGTGGTGAGGGAGATCAGAACTAGAGGGCATAGGTTTAGGGTGAGAGGGGTAAGATATAAAAGAGACTTAGGAGAAACACTTTCATGCAGAGGGTGGTACGTGTATGGAATGAGCTGCCAGAGGAAGTGGTGGAGGCTGGTACAATTACAACATTTAAAAGACATCTGGATGAGTATATGAATAGGAAGGGTTTGGAAGTAGGTAGGACTAGATTGGGTTGAGATATCTGGTCAGCATGGACAAGTTGGACCGAAAGGTCTGTTTCTGCGCTGTACATCTCTATGACTATATGGTGGTGTTCGTCAATGATTGCATCAATACTTGCACTTCCTCAGATAATAAAATAGTTTGTCCATATGCAGTAAAAGCAGGACAATAACCAGATTTGGGCTATTAAGGGAAATAATACTCACACTGCACAAAAAAAAAACCATGCAATAAACATCTCCAGCAAGATAGAATCTAAATGTTTCCACTTGCTGTTCAATGGCATTTCTATTGTTACCTGGTGGTTATCAATGACCAGAGACTGAAACGGATGAGTGATATGTGACTACAAGAACAGGTCACAGGTTGGGAATTCTATGCACAAAGCAAAATGCTTTGGCCACATCATTTCTAATTGAACATTTGATGGCATAATAGCTCTCTAATGCACATTCTTTTCCTTCCCTTACAAATGCCCTTGTGCAATAAGTTCCATGGAGCCTTGCATAAAACCATGTCAATATAACTTACCAAGGCAACATTATAAAGGAGAAATTGACACATGCAATTGTAAAAGAGCAACTGGACCTACAAATTTTTCTTGTTTAATTGGCGGCATGGCGGCTCAGTGGTTAGCACTGCTGCTTCACAACACAGGTTCCCAGGTTCAATTCCAGTCTTGGGCGACTATCTGTGTGGAGTTTGCACACTCTCCCAGTGTCTGCGTGGGTTTCCTTCAGGTGCCCTGGCTTCCTCCCACAGTCCAAAGATGTGCAGGTCAGGTGAATTGGCCATGCTAAATTGCCCACTGCGCATTAGTCAGAGGGAAATGAGGTGGGCAGGGGGGCGTTACTCTTTGGAGGGACAGTGTGGATTTGTTGGGCCGAAGGGCCTGTTTCCACACTGTAGGTAGTCTAATCTAATCAAAAATGGATTTTCCCTGCACAATGAAGTATTTTAGCATCTGTACAAAAATACTCTAGTGCCACCCAATGGCCACTGTCACTACTACCATTTAATAAACAAACATTCTCTAAAAAGTGTGCAGAACAGAATTGGCAAACGTACAGCAGCTAATCACTGAGAAATTTTTGCGAAGGGCACAAAAACATTTTTGTAAAAGGTATAGTTTCCCCCTCTTCAAACCCTGAAGAAGTAATACATCCATAACCGTGAACATCAAAGGCAGCATTGAATAATGCTGCAACAAATTAAATTTTTTTTCTAAAACATCTACATTGAACTAGAGGAGGAAGTCTTTGGAAGCTATTGGCAAAGAGTGAAAACAATAACGATCAAGTCACCTTTGACTCTGCAACCCGTTTCATTTCCACATATTTCAGATCTTGTGTTCGCATGATCTTCAGCTGTTCCTCTGTTACTTCCTCTGTCGGCTGCTTGATGACATGAACTCCATCCTAAACAGTAAACAGGTTAATATCCATAAACTCCACGCAGAAAGAGAACGGACACTATTTTATAGAACTGTTGAGAGTAACTGTTACGCACTTAAACAATGGAGGTACAATGAGTATTCAAAGGACAAATAAAAATACATTTCAGTGAAATAAAAGTGGCACCTATTTATTTGTTCGCAGATCGTGCTCCTTTATAATGACTGCAATGTCCCATCACTGAAGACGTCAGACTGGTAGATCACATCTAGTATCTGTTAATTCCTGAAACTGACTTAGAAGCAGAAGCAAGCCCACCACAGACAAGGAATATTTGTATAATACAGGTTAAGTAGTACATAATGTGCAGTTCCAGCAGTGGACTGTTCTGCAGTATTACACAACACCAACATGGCAGTGATGCGACATGAATGCATCAGTGTCCAGGATGTCAAGCAGCTTTCACTAATGTAAATAATCTAAATTAGTCTTGGGGTGATATACAGCATACAACATACCGCATATTACACGATACACAGGAAGGGATATTGTACATGAGCACCATTTTCTTCAAACTAATCCCTGTGAACACTTACATATACAAAAAAAAGGACTTGTAAAAAGTTATTTAATCTTTGTTTGCTTATATGAACGGGA
The DNA here is from genome assembly GCF_047496795.1 of Chiloscyllium punctatum. Lineage (NCBI taxonomy): Eukaryota > Metazoa > Chordata > Chondrichthyes > Orectolobiformes > Hemiscylliidae > Chiloscyllium > Chiloscyllium punctatum. Next base: position 32,356,904 of record NC_092765.1, read on the forward strand.
GTCATTCTGTCCAGAAATAAGATTATGGAAACAGCATGTCAAAAATACAATTATCTCAATATGGGTTAGGCTGACAGGCTGGAACTGAATAATCTGAAGATTGGGTTGACACATTTAATTGTTACGTACAATGAAAGGGATGCCATTAATGTCTATTTTGTTTGGAGGGAGTTACTGCCTGCTTTAGGAAGAATGTCAAGTACTGCTTGCAGGATTTATAGCTTTCACTGAAGAACCTTGGTGACCCACTTGGCTGGGATAGTGCACTAAAAAGTGTCATTAGTACTACAAGGTGACTTTGCAGACCATGTAAGACCAGTAGCTCAAACACATCTAGTATGTATGTTTTAAAAATAAAAACATTACTTTGAAACCATATTACAGCTCTAATGGTTCTTTCCAAAGATTAGGTATCAATCATATACAGTTGAAAGGAATGTGAGGCTGAATCAAAAAGACTTAGGATCATCTTTGCAATTCTGCTGAATGGAACATTAATTTCAAGGGATGTAGTTCAGGGTAATTTGAAAGTCACACCTTGCCCAATATACAAAAACTGTATCAGTGAAAAAATAAATCTGGCTTATATTACTAAACAAACCTCAAGTTTGGTGCTGGTCATTCGAAAGTAAAATTCATCTGGATTTTTGTCTAATGCCTTCTGTCGCAATGCCTTTAGAGTGTTCTGCTTGCGGTGATAATCCCTGAAATGTGCACAATCAAATGGTTTACCTTGAGATGAATTTTGGTATCACAAAAATAACAAGTCTGCAACAACACCAAGTCAGCTTAAATACGGCAATTGAACAATCCTAGTCGAGAAAAATAAGCTATTGCATATCTGTCAAAAACTTACCTGATATGATGTAGAATGGTAATTATTAACAACTAATATATAAAATAATGCCTCATCAGAGAAGATTCATTTGACTCATGCGGGGAATGATGGGCTTATCTTATGAAGGAAGGTTGAGTTAGATAGACCTAAATCCATTGGGGTTTAGAAGAATGAGAGCTGATCTTATTGAAACAAATGTTGAAAGGGACTGTGGAGGGTGGAAGAGGGTGTTCCATCCTATGGGGGAGACTAACACTAGACCATAGTTAAAGAATAAGAGGCCTCTCTTTTAAAATGGAGATGAACAACAGAAGGTTGGTAGAGTTTTGAAGATAGTGGTGACTAGGCCATTAAGTTTATTCAGAGTTAGACAGGTTCTTGATGGACAAGGGAGTCAAGGATTATGGGATGCAGACAAAGTGGAGCTGAGGCCATAACCAGATCGCCCATGATCTGACTAAAGGGTCTATCCAGCTCCTAGGTCCTACCTTCCTTGAAGCATATTTCTAAAATGATAAAACAAAAAAGTGTAGACGTACAAAGGGAGAAAGTGAGGACTGCAGATGCTGGATATCAGAGTCAAAGAGTGTGGTGCTGGAAAAGCACAGCCAGTCAGGCAGCATTCAAGGAGCAGGAGAATTGACTTTTCCTTCATCAGGAATGTACAAAGGGATCTACATGTCCTTGTCAATAAGTCACTTAAGGCTACAAAGCAAATACTGCAAGCTATTAGAAAGGTTAATGGATATCACAAAAGGGGTTGAGCATAGCATTAATGAAGGCTTGCTTTGACTGCACCTTGGGAGTACTGTTTGCAATTTTGACCTCCTTATATCAAGAAATACATTATTGCCATTGAGAGAGAAGAAAACCTCACTGGACTTGTCCCCAGGATGGCAGGAGTGTCCTGTGACGTGCGATTGGGCAAACCAGGCCTTTATTTGCTAAAGTTTTGAAGAATGAGAGGTGATCTTATTGAAATTTACAAAATATTTAATGGAATAGACTGAGTAGGCAATGCAGAATCAGGCGTATAAGTTAATAATAACGCAAGTTGCCACTTAGCTATGAGATGTGGAGAAATTGTTTCACTCAGAAGGATGTGCCTTTGGAATTCTCTACCACAGAAGGTTGTGGAACCTCAGTCTTTAAACATATTTAAAGGTACAGAGTAAGAGATGTCCGATTACAAGTAGTGTACAGGGTTATGGGGATGAGGTGGGTAAAGGTCTGACAGGCTGAATTGCCATTCCAATTCCTATTTTTGTAGGGCCTTGAGTATCTTGAAAAGGGTCGCAGATACAATCTATAGGTAAATTTGACATTCTGTAACTTTATTTGCAGAGTATTGGCTATTCAGTAGTATGCCCTCATAGTATTTCATTGAAGCCAAATGCCTTAAACTTCTGTTCATGAAATACTCACTGTGCACGTAGCTTATAATCTTTCTTCTTCTCCAAGAGACCCAGTCGCTTTCGAAATCTAGGCTGTGCAAAATGAGTAAAAAGGATAATGTTACTAGAAAATATCAGGGTTGGAACTGTGCACATAAAATAATTCATAGGCAATTTATTTTTAAATGCACATCTTCAATTCCATTGTTCACATTACATATGATACACCATTCTTCAGAAGGATATTAATGTTATGCCATATGCACCACTAGGTATCTCCCAGTCTGCTGCTAAGATGGGGCTATATGCCTTTAAAGACAAGTCTAATAAACAAGGAAAAATAGACTTGGGCCAGAAGTTAATGGATTAGTGAATTAAATATCCAGATTCTGAAACGCTTGTGAACTTTAGGTCTGTGAGTGAATATTTTTCATCACAAAAGATTGCTTTTCACATCCGGAACCCAGCAAATACAAGTGGAAGTTTGCAGTGTTATTGCACCCAAACACTTGTACAATTGAGACGGAAAGCAAATAATCGGCGTGAAGGATCAAGGAAATTCTCTTAGCAATTACGCTATATCATTATTAACGATTCCACCCCAAAACCACCTTCGTTCCCATGGACTAAAAAGAGTCATCCATATGAATTTCCTTCAATTAACCAATTTGAAAGTGGATGCAGAGATATGTCCAGAGTTTTAAGCGTAGCAGGGGAGACATTTCTTTGGCACTTTATAGTAATTGTTTTGAAAAGCATTTTTAATAAAAAGCAAGTTAGAAGCAAATGTGGATGTTGGAAATGTGAAATAAAACCTGAAAATGCTGGAAATACTTAGCTGGCTAGACAGCACCTGTGGAAAGTGAAACAGGGATAACATTTCAGGTTGATCATTTTTAAGTAGGACTGCAAAAAGCTGGAGATGTAACAGGCTTTAAGCAAGTACTGAGACAGTGAAAGTGATGCAGTAAGAAAGAAAACCAAATGCCTATGATCGGCTGGAAGGGGGGAGAAATTAATGACAAAGGGAATGATGGTGTAAGGCAACAGGAAATGGTGATTAAACAGATCCCAGTTTTGATACTTATAAATAGGAGATGTATAACAGAAATACCAATAATGACTGACAGCAATGGGGCAGAGATTAGAGAATTCAAATTCTGAAAGGTTATATGGTGCCAAATTGGAAGATGACATGCTCGCTGTTCCTCAGTTCCATGGAGTTTCACCACAACCCTAGAGAAGGTCACAACATGAGAGGAGAGTGGGCAACTGAACAAAGAATTAAAAAGACAAATCACAGGATTTCTTTGCAATCTGAGCAAAGGTGCTCTGCAAAGCGATGACCCAAACTACATTTAGTCTCCTAGTAGAGAGAAGACTGCACTATGAGCAGTGATTATAGTAAACTGAACTGCAAGTAGTAATCAGCTGTGGGTGGCAGGGGGTTTAGGGGTCTTGGACTGTATGAAGGATGAAGTAAAAGGGCTGGTATTTGAGGATGAAACAAGGTACCCAAAGGGGAGGAGAATCTGCAAAGGTAGGTTTGTTCATACAGGTGTCATGCTGAAGATGGCAGAAATGATAGGAGGACAAGGGGAATCCTATTTTGGTTCTGGGATGGAAGAAAAAGTGAGATCAGAAGATTATAATAAAACAGGCACAGGTGAAGGTCCTGCTAACTGCAGTGGTGAATAAAGCTCAGGAAAAACCCATCCTGGAAGGGTTGTAATGTAAGGCATCGTCTGTTCTTATTCTGTATTCTCTCACTTGGTAAGAATGGGTGAGACTTTGGAAATTAATTTTGTTAAAGTCATTACAAAAACAGAGAAAAGAACAGGGGTAGACCATTCAACCCACAGAGCCAGCTCCACTATTCAATATGATCCTGGTGATTATTAACTCAGTACCCTGTAACTGCTCGTTCTTCAGATCGTTTGATCCCTTTAGCTCTAAGAACTAGATATGACTCTTTTAAAAAAAAAATTCAATGTTTTGGTCTCAACCATTTCCTGTGGTAGAGAATTCCCCAAGCTCACCACTCTCTGGGTTCAGAAATTTCTCCTCATCTCAATTCTAAATGGCATACCCTGCATCCTGACACTGACTTTCAGCATCTGGTGTACAAAGACAAACCAGGCCTCATTACACTTGCCTTTTCCAAATCTATCACCATTTAAACAATAATCTGCCTTCTCATTTCTGATACTAAAATGAATAACCATTGATTTAACCACCTTTTACTGCATCTACCATGCATTTGTCCACTCATTCGAATTGTCCACACCACACTGAATCTCTGCATCCTCACAGCTCACCAAGCTTGGAGTCATCTACAAACATGGAAATATTCATAGAATCCTTACAGTACAAAAGGCCATTAGGCCCATCAAACCCATACTGACAACCAAAGAGCATCCCGTCTGCTAATTAGTTGTCTATCCATGTCAGTACACCTCCCTCAATTCCATGCACTTTAAGTTTACATGCCAAATCTTTGTGTGGAACGTTATTGAAAACTTTCAGAAAGTCCATGTAAATCACATCCACTGACTCCCCCTATCAACTTTATTAATCATAACCTCAAAAAAGTACATGTTTGTCAAACATGATTTCCCATTACTAAATCCATGCAGACCCTGATAAATCTTGTCACTGTTTCCAAGTGCTCTTATATTAAATCTTTATCGTGGACTCCAGGACTTTCCCCACTGCTGGAGCCAGGCTAACCAGCCTGTAATTCCCTGTTTTACCTATAAAACTTGCTTTTTGAAAGTCGTGTGGTTATATTAGCTACCTTATAATCCAGAGGAACTGGTGCAGACTGGGTAGTGTGAGGTTTTCGATAACACTACTGAGTAGCAATGACAGCATTACACAATCTTTGGAAAGGTTCTTTTCCTCAGTCTGAGAACATTTTGCTCCATCCACTATGAAATAATACAGATCGGCTTTTAATTGGAATCTGAAATATCATATCATTGCTTTTGTTACAGTGTACCACAGAAATCAGCTGTCATCATGTTTGCAGTGCAGATACTAAATCTGAATTAGTCCCAGAATACAATGCACTGAAGGAAAAATGATTGCTTTAATACAGCCGGCAGTGAAGCAGCTACACAAAACAGGCAATACTGAATCAGGCTGCGCATTATACAGATAACTCCACCTGTCTTTTTTAAAATCAATGGGACAAATAAAAACTGGGTAGTCTGTATCAAACAGTCAATCAATTGCTGCTAGGTTTTCACTTGTGCAAAAATTGGACGAGACATATAAACTTGACATAAGTGAATTGTTGAGAAAAAGCCACACTGCAGGTGATTCCATCTTTTGGATAAGGTCACAGAGTCAAACAGCACAGGAACAGGCCCTTCGGTCCAACTCATCCATGATGACTAGGTTTCACAAAACAAAGTAGCCCCACTTGTTTGGCCCAGATCCCTTTAAACCTTTCCTATTCATGTACCTGCCCAAATGTCTTTTAAATGATGTAATTGTACCTGCATCTACCACTTCCGCTGGCAGTTCATTCCACACACAAACCACCTTTGTGTGAAAAGGTTGCCCCTCAGGTCCCTTTTAAATCTTTCCCCTCTCACCTTAAACCTACACCCTCTAATTTTGAACTCCCCTACCCTTAGAAAAGATGTTTGCCATTCACCTTATCAATGCTTCCTGTGATTTTATTAACCTCTATATGCTCAACAGCCAACCTCATATACTGCAGGGAAAAAAGTCCTAGCCTATCCAGACTCTCATTATGACTCAAATACTCCAGTGCAACATCCTTGTAAGTCTTTTCTGCACCCTTTCCAGTTTAATAACATCCTGCCTATATCAGGACAACCAGAACTACTGTATGTAGTGGTGCAAAAGTGACCTCACTGATTCTCCACATGCCACTCAGGTTGATGTTAAAGAGCACAAGTCATTATTCAGAGAGTGTTTTCCTGGTCATATTTTGTCACCATTTATAATATGGAGAAAGCACACTATCTGGTCTAATTTTACCCATCTCTTGCTGTTTGAGGAATTTTGCTGTCTTCAAACTGACCAAGCTCGGTCCCCATTTTTCTAAAGTATCTCATTATTTATAAACTCTTTGGGATGCTCAGTGGTCAAGAAAGGCACAATATCAATACAAGTCCTTCCTTTTCTATGTGATCACAGTCAAGAGAGGTGAGAATTATTTATGATCACTGCACTACTTCTGAAACACTAATACCTTTGTTTGGACAGTAAATTGAATGGCAGTTCATAACTGGTGACCAACACAATAAACAGAAGTAAACAGATGATTTGAACTTGGTGAAGGTACACAGTTGGGGTTGAGTGGTAGCTCTGGCCAGTATATCCTGACCAGAAAAGATGAAAGCTGGCCACATCAGACTCTTTACTTCAATACAATACAGGAAGATATTCTGATCCTGCTGTCTTTACTAGCTTTCTTCAAAATAAAACTATTCATGGCGTGTGGGTGGTGCTGTCTGGGTCAGCATTGGCTGCTCTTCCTTAATTGCCCTTGAGTGGCTTGCTAAGCCATTTCAGAGGTCACATTGCTGTGGGTCTAGTCACATGTAGGCCAGACCAGGTAAAGATGACTAATTCCAAAATGCTAGGCAAAGTCATTTGGAGAGAGAAACAGAATTAACATGGTAAGTCTGCAATGACTCTTCTTCAGAAACCACTTCCCTCTGGGTTTCTCCAGCATTTTCAGTGTCTGCTTCAACATCAAGGATCCACATTATTTTGCTTTCATAAAAGGTGACATTTCCTCTCCAAAGAACATTAGATTAGATTAGATTAGATTAGATTACTTACAGTGTGGAAACAGGTCCTTCGGCCCAACAAGTCCACACCGCCCCGCCGAAGCGTAACCCACCCATACCCCTACATCTACATTTATCCCTTACCTAACACTATGGGCAATTTAGCATGGCCAATTCACCTGGCCTGCACATCTTTGGAGTGTGGGAGGAAACCGGAGCACCCGGAGGAAACCCACGCAGACACGGGGAGAACGTGCAAACTCCACACAGTCAGTCGCCTGAGGCGGGAATTGAACCCGGGTCTCAGGCGCTGTGAGGCAGCAGTGCTAACCACTGTGCCACCGTGCCGCCCACAGATTTTTAAAATGACAATTGACAATGTTACAGGGCTGCTATCAGATTTGCTCTTAATTTCAGATATTTTAAATTGAATTTGGACACTACCATACGCCACGATGGGCTTTGAAATTTTGTCCCCAGAGCATTTTGCTGGGTCTCTGGATCACTACCTGACCACCACTACTGGTTAATCTTCCTCACCTATAAAACATAGGTGCAAAAGCAGGCCATTCAGCCCATTAAGTCAGCTCCGCCATTCACTGTAATCATGGCTAATTTGATAATCCTCAACTCACTTTTCAACCTTCACCCCATATGCCCCGATTCCCTTACTGAACAGATTGAATACAATTAATGACCTGATCTCTCAACAACCCACTGTGGTAAAGAATTCCACAGATTCACCAACTTCTGAAGGATGACGTGTCTTAAATGTGTAGCCTCACATTTTCAGATTTTGCCCTCTTGCTCAAGTTGCTCACAAGGGGAAACAATGTTTCTGCATCTAACCTATCAAATCCTATCAGAATTTTGTATGTTTCAATAAGGTTGTCTCATTCTTATAAATTCCCCTTAATTTACTCAATCTCTCTTCTTAAGGCAGTCCTTCGATGCCCACTGTCAACCTATTGACATTCTCTGTGGCAGACTGCCTCCAATCCTTAGATGAGGGGCACAAAGCTGGTCACATTATTCCAGCTGTGGTCTGACAAGTGCCTTGTGTCGTTTTAACAAAGCCTCCTTACTTTTATACCCCAATCCCTTTGAAATAAAAGCAAACATTACATTTGTTTTCTACATTATCATTGAACTTGGAAGCCAGTTTTGAGAGATTCATGGTCAAGAACTGCCAAATCTACTTTGAAGATGCGTGCAGTCTTTGTCTGTTGAAACAATACTTAGACCCTCTATTCTTGCTGCCAACACACATTTTCTCCCATTGTATCCCACATGCCAAGTTTTACCATTCACTCAATTTGGCTACACCCCTCTGCAAACTTTGTCAATCCTCATCGCTTTTTTTTTGGGTGCCACTCCTCAATTGTTTCCCCACCTGAACATTCACTTTTGCTTTCTAGTCATTAGCATAAATTGTCAACAGTAGTGGCACCAGGACTGATCCCTGTGGCACTCCACTAGATACAGAGTGTCATTTTGAAAATGCCCCCTCCCTTATCCCCACCCTGTAGTTACCCCTAATCCTCTATCCATGTTCATACCCTCCCTCCAACACCATGGCCATTCCCATCACCTTCCTCCAATGGGTTTGCTCTCCTTTTGTAAGTTCCCATTCGGAACCCGCTCTAGTTCCAGCAGTGACATTTAGGCAGACACTGATTTCTGCCCCTCTGCCCCTCCGCCCCTCCTCCCCCCGGGCACCTACCTGACTCCGCTCCTGGTGACTACGCTGCACCGATTTCTGCGCTTTACGGAAAGCCGCCGCCATCTTCACCCTCGAGTCCGACGGAGATCCCGACCGGCCGACACGCTACTTCCGGCTCATGGATAATGGCTCATTTCCGGCGGAGAGGTAGCGCCCTCGCATGGTCGGTCCACACTATTACACACATTCAGGCGCAGTTACTCAGGGTAAAGGGGCGGGGCTACCGCTGGGGACGCCCTGGGGGTGGGGGGGCGGGACTGCCTCGGATCCCCACGCCTATGGGGCGGGACTATCTTTGAAACGCCAAGAGGGGCGGGGCTATGCCTCGGAAGGCGTGGATTACAGCCAGAACGTACCCAGATGGGCGGGAGTGTTCACGGGAACGCCCCCCCAAGAAGGCGGGGCTAGCCGTGGCGTCACAGGGGACGAGAGCATTGTTGGAGCCGCCCGTCAGAGGGTATGGTCTGAAGCCCGACCCTGCTGCTCCCCTGCGGCCAGATGGAGAACTGCAGCCCTGCTCCTCAACTTTCCCATCTCCAACACTTCTAAGTGGAAATAATATCATTTAATGCTTGTTACCCTAGGAGAACGTAAGCAACCTAGGAAGGTGCTTAAGAAGTCAACATTTTTCAAGGACAAGCAGCAGACTACAGGCGTCCAAGTCATGGGGGTTATGGAGAGATTGGTGACAGAATTGAATGAAGAGTCCAGAAAGACCAATCTCAGTGTTCAGAGCAATGGTGCATCTTTTAAGTTTTTGCCAAGCAAAGAGGCATGTTTCTCACAAGACAGCCGTTAATTGTCACTTAAGGGGCATTACTGGCTTGTCAGATACCTTATTACTGATCCAAACTTGCCTCACTAATGTTCAGCTTGCCAAACACATTGAACAAGTTAGACATTGGGAACCCTCAACATGGAAATCAGAGCTGGTACCTAGTGACGTCAGCTCTCTCCAGGCTGTGAGTAGTCGCCATGTTGATCAGCACCAACCTGCATCTCCGGACATGAATCCAGGGCTACCAGTCACTGGATCCTCATCCACAGTATCCAACATTTGACAAACCCTCCGAACCATCATGACATCATGGTGATCCATTTACAGGGGTTGCTTAGGAAGGACAGATCTGCACTGCAGAGCATATCAATCACTAGCTTTGAGAAGCAGCTGCAAAGACACCCTTAATGCATGGATAGTTTATGGATTAGACCAGCCTATCTTGGTACTGCTTTACTTGCTCTCTTAGTGTTTGCTAACTAAGAGTTTACATGCATACTCACAGTGTTCACTCTTGCACCACCTTGGTAAATAAGGGGATTAAGGGTTATGGGAGAAGGCAGAGTTAAACATTTCTTAAATAATGGAGCAGACTCGATGGGCCAAATGGCTTAATTCTGCTCTGATATCTTATAGGCCATGCAAATTAGTGTAGTCATACAACAGGGGCACCCTGCCATACTGGTCAGCAATCTTCAGACAAAGAGTGTACATCATGCTGTGTGGCAGTGAGCTGCATCAGTTTGGTTAAGTACATGTGTAGGAAAGGTTTTATATGTTGTAATTGTACCCACATCTACCAATTCCTCAGGAAGTCCATTCCACACACAAACTACTCTCTATGTAAAAACGTTGCCTCATTATTTTGCTTCCATCCAAGGGAAAAGGCATTTACCATTAACTCTATCTATACGCCTCATTATAAACTTCTTTAAGCTCACATCTCAACCTCCTATGGTCCAGTGAAAAAAGTCCCAGCCTATCCAGCCTTCCTTTATAACTCAAACCTTCCACAACTTTAGACCCAGTTTTTTTTTAAATAAAGGTTAGCTTTAGAGGGATGGCAGTGAAGGCAGTGCAATGTTCCTCCTGCAACATGTATGAGGTGAGGGATGCCATGGACGTCCCTGCTGATTACACTTGCAGGAAGTGCACCCATCTCCAGCTCCTCCAAGACCGTGTTAGGGAACTGGAGCTGGAGTTGGATGAACTTCGGATCATTCGGGAGCAGAGGGGGTCATAGATCGGAGCTATAGGGAAGTAGTAACTCCAAAGATGGCAGATAGATGGGTGACAGTGAGGGGGACTGGGAGGAAGCAGCCAGTGCAGGGACCCCCTGTGGTCGTTCCCCTCAAGAACAAGTATACCGTTTTGGATACTTGTGGGGGGGACGACTTACCAGGGGTAAGTAACGGGGCTCAGGCCTCTGGCACGGAGCCTGTCCCCGCTACTCAGAAGGGAAGGGTGGAGAAGAGCAGAGCAATAATAATTGGGGACTCGATAGTTCGGGGCACAGATAGGCGGTTTTGTGGGAACGAGAGAGACTCACGTTTGGTATGTTGCCTCCCAGGTGCAAGGGTACGTGATGTCTCTGATCGTGTTTTCCGGGTCCTTAAGGGGGAGGGGGAGCAGCCTGAAGTCGTGGTCCATATTGGCACCAATGACATAGGTAGGAGGAGGGCTGAGGATGTTATACAGGCTTTTAGGGAGATAGGTTGGAAGCTCAGAGTTAGAACGAACAGAGTTGTTGTCTCTGGTTTGTTACCCGTGCCACGTGATAGAGAGTCGAGGAATAGGGAGAGAGAAGAGTTAAATGCGTGGCCACAGGGATGGTGCAGGAGGGAGGGATTTCGGTACTTGGATAACTGGGGTTCTTTCTGGGGAAGGTGGGACCTCTATAGACAGGATGGTCTGCACCTGAACCTGAGGGGCACCAGTATCCTTGGGGGGAGGTTTGCTAGTGCTCTTGGGGGGGTTTAAACTAACTCTGCAGGGGCATGGGAACCCAGACTGTAGCTTTAGGGTGCAGGACCTGGAGTGTAGGGAGGTTAGGAATATGGCATCAATCTTAAAGGATGGTGCCTGTAAACAGAAGAGTGGCTTGAAGTGTGTATACTTTAATGCCAGAAGTATACGAAATAAGGTAGGTGAACTCGCAGCGTGGGTTGGTACCTGGGACTTCGATGTTGTGGCTATTACGGAGACATGGCTAGATCAGGGACAGGATTGGCTGTTGCAGGTTCCAGGGTTTAAATGTTTTAGTAGGGTCAGAGGTGGGGGTAAAAGAGGGGGGGGATGTGGCTTTGCTTGTCAAAGATAGTATTACAGCGGTGGAAAGGAAGATGGATGAAGATTTGCCATCTGAGGTAGTTTGGGTTGAGGTTAGGAATAGGAGAGGTGAGGTCACCCTGTTAGGAGTCTTTTACAGGCCTCCTAATAGTCCTAGAATCGTTGAAGAAAGGATTGCGAAGATGATTCAGGAGAAGAGCGACAGTAATAGGGTGATTGTTATGGGAGACTTTAACTTTCCTGATATTGATTGGGAAAGCTATAGCTCAAGTTCGTTAGATGGGTCAGTGTTTGTGCAATGTGTGCAGGAGAGTTTCCTGACACAATATGTAGATAAGCCAACAAGAGGTGAGGCCATACTGGATTTGGTTCTGGGTAACGAACCAGGCCAGGTATTAGAACTAGAGGTAGGTGAGCACTTTGGGGACAGTGACCACAATTCGGTGATTTTTAGTCTAGTGATGGAGAGGGATAAGTGTGTACTACAGGGCAAGAGTTATAGCTGGGGGCAGGGAAATTATGATGCGTTGAGGCATGACTTAGGATGTGTGGATTGGAAAAGTAGATTCCAAGGCAAGAGCGTAATTGATATGTGGAACTTGTTCAAGGAGCAACTATTGAGTGTCCTTGATAAGTACGTACCTATCAGGCAGGGAGGAAAGGGTCGTGTGAGGGAGCCGTGGTTTAATAAGGAGTTGGAATCCCTTGTTAAATGGAAGAGGGCGGCCTTTGTAAAGATGAGGCGTGAAGGTTCAATAGGGGCGATTGAGAGTTATAAGGTAGCCCGGAAGGACCTGAAGAGGGAGCTAAGAGCAGCAAGGAGGGGACATGAAAGGTCCTTAGTTGGTAGGATTAGGGAAAACCCTAAGGCTTTCTATAGGTATGTTAGGAATAAAAGAATGTCTAGGGAAGGAATAGGTCCAATCAAGGATAGTAATGGGAAGTTGCGTGTGGAGGCTGAAGAGATTGGGGAGGCGCTGAATGAATACTTTTCGTCAGTATTCACTCAGGAACAGGACATTGTTGTCGATATGAGGCACGAATAAGTAGAATGGATGGCTTTGAGATATGTAGAGAAGAGGTGTTGGAAATTCTGGCAAGGGTGAAAATAGATAAGTCCCCTGGGCCTGATGGCATTTATCCTAGGATTCTCTGGGAAGCAAGGGAGGAGATTGCAGAGCCATTGGCCTTGATTTTTGTGTCCTCTTTGTCGACAGGAGTAGTGCCAGAGGACTGGAGGCTAGCAAACGTGGTTCCCTTGTTCAAGAAGGGGAGTAGGGATAATCCTAGTAACTATAGGCCAGTGAGTCTCACTTCTGTTGTGGGCAAAGTCTTAGAGAGAATTGTAAGGGATAGGATTTATGCACATCTGGATAAGAATGATGCGATCAAGGATAGTCAGCATGGTTTTGTGAAGGGCAGGTCGTGCCTCACAAACCTTATTGAATTCTTTGAGATGGTGACGAAGGAGGTAGATGAGGGGAAAGCGGTAGATGTGGTATATATGGATTTTAGTAAGGCGTTTGATAAGGTCCCCCATGGTAGGCTACTGCAGAAAATACAGAGGTATGGCATTGAGGGTGAGTTGGAGGTTTGGATTAGGAATTGACTCTCTGGAAGAAGACAGAGGGTAGTAGTTGATGGCAAAGGTTCATCTTGGAGTGCCGTCACTAGCGGTGTTCCGCAAGGATCTGTTTTGGGACCATTGCTGTTTGTCATTTTTATAAATGACCTGGAGGAAGGGTTAGAAGGTTGGGTGAGCAAGTTTGCGGATGATACGAAAGTCGGAGGAGTTGTAGACAGTGAGGAAGGATATGGCAGGTTACAGCGGGATATAGAGAAGCTGCAGAGCTGGGCAGAAAGGTGGCAAATGGAGTTCAATGTAGCTAAGTGTGAAGTGATTCACTTTGGTAAGAGTAATAAAAAGATGGATTACTGGGCTAATGGTAGACTACTTGGTAGTGTGGAAGAGCAGAGGGATCTTGGTGTCCATGTACACAGATCTCTGAAAGTTGCCACCCAGGTAAATAGTGCAGTGAAGAAGGCATATGGCGTACTGGCTTTTATTGGTAGAGGAATTGAGTTCCGGAGTCCTGAGGTCATGCTGCAGTTGTATAAGACTCTGGTGCGGCCGCATCTGGAATATTGTGTGCAGTTTTGGTCGCCATACTATAGGAAGGATGTGGAGGCACTGGAACGGGTGCAGAGGAAGTTTACCAGGATGTTGCCTGGTATGGTAGGAAGATCCTATGAGGAAAGGCTGAGGCACTTGGGGTTGTTTTCTTTGGAGAAAAGAAGGTTTAGGGGTGATTTGATAGAGGTGTACAAGATGATTAGGGGGTTAGATAGGGTTGACAGTGAGAACCTTTTTCCACGTATGGAGTCAGCTATTACAAGGGGGCATACCTTTAAATTAAGGGGGGGTAGATATAGGACTGATGTTAGGGGTAGGTTCTTCACTCAGCGAGTCGTAAGTTCATGGAATGCCCTGCCAGTAGCAGTAGTGGACTCTCCCTCTTTATGGGTATTTAAGCGGGCATTGGATAGGTATATGGAGGATAGTGGGTTAGTGTAGGTTAGGTGGGCTTTGATTGGCGCAACATCGAGGGCCGAAGGGCCTGTACTGCGCTGTATTCTTCTATGTTCTATGTTCTAACTGGCAACATCCTGATAAATCTCTTCTGAACCCTTTCTGCTTAATTGTATCCTTCCTGTAACTGGGTGACCAGAACTGGACACAGTACTCCAGAAGAGGCCTCACCAATGTCCTGTACAACCTCAACACAACTTCTCAACTCCTCTACTCAAAAGACTGAAGGCAAGTGTGCCAAACACCTTTTTAACCACCTTGTCTATATGCAATGCAACTTTCAAGAATTATGTACTGCACCCTTCGGTCCCTCTGTTCTACAATACTACCCAAGACTCTACCATTAGTTGTATAAGCCCTACCCTGGTTTGTTGTACCAAATTACAATACCTTGCATTTATCCAGATTAACCTCCATCTGCCATTTTTTAGCCCATTGATCCATTTGCTCAAGATCCTTTTGTTATCTTCACTGTCCACTGTGCCTACCTTCCTGCCTGGGGCTAAGCAGGTACACGGTCTCAAGCAGTCCCCCAAGTGTCAGTGGCCCAGGGCTGCAGAGCCCTCCCCAGCTTGTGCTCCCACACTCTCTAACACTGACATAGCCTCTGCGGTGTCGGAATCTGAGCTGGTGACGGGTGGAGGAGGCAGCTTTACTGATGCATTCTCCGGTGCCTTGGTACTCTCATCATCATAAATTGAGAAGGTGGCAGAGACTGCCATTTCTTGAGCAGGGTGGCGGATATTCTCTTTGTACTTGCAAGAAAAAGGAGAGAGAAGGTGTTGTGGTTGGTGGCTAGAATGTGGTGAGCAATGATTGCAATTGACTGTGGGGTTACTGTGAGAGTTTCCTGAAGAAGGGCTTATGCCTGAAATGTTGCCTCTCCTGCTCTTCAGATGCTGTGCTTTTCCACCACCCCTCCCTCTCTCCTTTTTGACTCTAACTCATGTGCAGTCCTCACTTTCTCCTAGTTACTGTGAGAGTTGCGGAACGGGCAGTGTGGTACTTGCTCAGTTGGCGGGACTTGGATATCCCAGCATCACCGCAGGAGTGGTCCCTACCAGGGCCGAAATTCTCTCCTTGTAGTGGGTGAGGTGTCAAAGGTCAGGCACCCCTCCAGCCTTCCAGGCCTTCTCTGCCCTACCGTAAGCTGCCTTGTTTTACTGTGAGAGAACAGGAGGAACTGAATGAGATAAAGGTGAGTGACCCAGCTGTTAGTGCTGGTGCAGGTCACTGCAAGGTAGGGAGATGGCCTAGCTGACTGAGTCGGCAGCATGGAGGCCAGGCAGAGTTAGCAGGGGAGAGGGGACTGGCTGGTTGGAAATACACCAGGTCAAAACAATGTAACTTCATAACCCAAAGAAATAATTTAATCAAGTTTAAGCTTTGGAAGGAATGGTGGACGTCAACGATCTCTTGGTCAGAAAGGCAGGTTTTCAGAAGTAAGGTGGCAATGCTACTGATATAGATTGGGAAATTTGGAACATCTTAACTATGAGATTGTTATCAGGACTGTGTCTTTAAAGGACGTCACCTTTACCTTACTGCGATATGGCCTGGATAAAGGTGCTGTCTGAAGTAACACGAGGCAAGGTTAGATTCCAGGGTGCACTATAGAATAAAATACATTCATAAGAAATAGCAACAGGAGAAAGTCATTGGAACAATTATCACCATTTAATAAACTAATCTACTGCCATTCCATGTGGTATGTCCTTTAACCGCTTTAGTATCCAAACCCTACTTTGTGAACAGCTGTGTTGAGCAGAAACTCCACCTAACAATGCAACGTCGATGCCGACTAATAGACACCACCGAAAGGATAGGCCCGATTGTACCAGCTTTCAGGCACTCAGCACAGAGAGGGGAAAGACCTCAGTGCTGTCAACAACAGCCCCCCTCTCCCCACCAAAATATCTCTCCCTCAGCCACCATGAAGAGCTACCAGCTAAATAGCCAACACTACTTTGATTATCTTTGTCATCATTCCCAGCTTTTCCCCACTCCCAGACTTCGGTTCCAATCAAAGGCCTTGCCATCAGTCCTGGAACCTCGGTCTCAGTAAAGCCTCTGCGCTTAACAGCTGTGGTAATGCCACAGAACATAGTAATGTCAGCCCCACATTTTCACACAGATATATTTTGGTTTAATGGTGTCTGTCATCTGTATGTCACATCACAGAGTCCATTTGCGCATATGCAGGGGGCTATTTTTAAAGCCACCTTTTCATTTGTGCTAATCACTCCACTCAAATACACCCAATAATAAAGCATCTGCAACCCTCTTGGATAGAGAAGTCCAAAGATTCACAATCTTTTACGTGAAGAAATCGCTCCTCAGTTCAGTTGTTTTAATCTGAGAGTGCAACCTTCAAGTTATAGAGTCATAGAAATGTACAACATGGAAACAGACCCTTCGGTCCAACCCGGCCATGCCGACCAGATATCCCAACCCAATCTAGTCCCACCCGCCAGCATCCGGTCTATATCCCTCCAAACCCTTCCTATTCATATACCCATCCAAATGTACCAACCTCTACCACTTCCTCTGGCAGCACATTCCATACACGTACCACCCTCTGCATGAAAACGTTGCCCCTTAGGCCTCTTTTATATCTTTCCCCTCTCACCCTAAACCTATGCCCTCTAGTTCTGGACTCCACGACCCTAGGGATAAGACTTTGCCCATTTATCCTATCCATGCCCTTTACAATTCTGTAAACCTCTAGAAGGTCACCCCTCAGCCTCCGACACTCCAGGGAAAACAGCCCCTGCATGTTCAGCCTCTCCCTATTGCTCAAATCCTCCAACCCTGGCAACATCTTGTAAATCTTTTCTGAACTCTTTTAAGTTTCACATCTTTCCGATAGGAAGGAGACCAGAATTGCAAGTAATATTTCAACAGTGATCTAACCAGTGTCCTGTACAGTCACAACATGACCTCCCAACTCCTGTACTCAATACTCTGACCAATAAAGGAAAGCATACCAAACACCTTCTTCACTATCTTATCTACCTGTGACTCCACGTTCAAGGAGCTAAGAGCCTGCACTCCAACGTCTCTTTGTTCAGCAACACTCCCCAGGACCTTACCATTAAGTGTATAAGTCCTGCTAAGATTTGCTTTCCCAAAATGCAGACCTCACATTTATCTGAATTAAAGTCCATCTGCAACTTCTCAGCCCATTGGCCCATCTGGTCCAGATCCTGTTGTAATCTGAGGTAACCATCTTCATTGTCCAATACACCTCCAATTTTGGTGTCATCTGCAAACTTACTAACTGTCCCTCTTATGCCCTCATCCAAATCATTTATGTAAATGACAAAATGTAGAGGGCCCAGCATCGATCCTTGTGGCACTCCACTGGTCACAGGCCTCAAGTCTGAAAAACAACCCTCCACCACCACCCTCTGTCTTCTACCTTTGAGCCAGACCTTGCTAATCAGTCTCCCATGGGGAACCTTGTTGAACGCCTTACTGAAGTCCATATAGATCACATCTACTACTCTGCCCTCATCAATCTTCTTTGTTACTTCTTCAAAAAGTTCAATCAAGTTTGTGAGACATAACTTCCCACGCACAAAGCCATATTGACTATCCCTAATCGATCCTTGCCTTTCCAATTACATGTACATCCTGTCCCTCAGGATTCCCTCCAACAACTTGCCCACCACCGAGGGCTTGTCTTTACCGCCCTTCTTAAACAGTGGCACCACGTTTGCCAACCTCCAGTCTTCCGGCACCTCACCTGTGACTATTGATGATACAAATATCTCAGCAAGAGGCCCAGCAATCACTTCTCTAGCTTCCCACAGAGTCCTTGGGTACACCTGATCAGGTCCTGGGGATTTATCCACCTTTACCCATTTCAAGACATCCAGCACTTCCTCCTCTGTAATCTGGACATTTTGCAAGATGTCACCATCTATTTCCCTACAGTCTATATCTTCCATATCCTTTACCACAGTAAATACTGATGCAAAATATTCGTTTAGTATATCCCCCATTTTCTGCAGCTCCACACAAAGGCCACCTTGCTGACCTTTGAGGGGAAAGTGAGGACTGCAGATGTTGGAGATCAGAGCTGAAAATGTGTTGCTGGAAAAGCGCAGCAGGTCAGGCAGCATCCAAGGAGCAGGAGAATCGACGTTTTGGGCATGAGCCCTTCTTTAGGAATGGCTTCAGGAATTCCTGAAGAAGGGCTCATGTCCGAAACATCGATTCTCCTGCTCCTTGGATGCTGCCTGACCTGCTGACCTTTGAGGGGCCCTATTCTCTCCCTAGTTACCCTTTTGTCCTTAATATATTTGAAAAAGCCCTTTGGATTCTCCTTAATTCTATTTGCCAAAGCTATCTCATGTCCCCCTTTTGCCCTCCTGATTTCCCTCTTAAGTATACTTCAACTGTCTTTATACTCTTCTAAGGATTCACTCAATCCATCCTGTCTATACCTGACATATGCTTCCTTCTTTTTCTTAACCAAACCCTCAATTTCTTTAGTCATCCAGCATTCCCTATACCTACCAGCCTCTAGAACTCCGTATAGTAAAATCAATCAGCATCTGTCTATCTCTCCACTTTCGGCCTCACCCATCAATGCGAGTATTCTCCACCTGTGTCATGTGGCCTTGAAAACTCCCAGACCAAGTACAGCTTGAGAGTGACTCCACCAAATGCATCTGAAGTTTATATTTCTCCCAGCTCGTTCGGTGGTTTCTTGTGGGTCAATCACATAGGCTCATCCATTTCCATACATTGAACCTCAGATAGATTGAAGAAAATGATCAAGAGAAAAATTTACTCTGACAGATTATAAAATTTACTTTGTTACGTCTGTTAGCAATGCTGTTGCAGTCCTGTGTAATGTCTTATCTAACCACTAGATGGCAGTATTCTCCTTACCTTGGGCTGTTTGTTCAGCTCTTCCATTGAGTAATTCTGGAATCTTCTCCATCTTTTATCTTCTGTTAGTTTGAATAAGTTCAAGTAGGGTCATTCTACTTCACTCTCTCTGCCAGTTGCTGGAGTTAATGCTTGTTTGCTGCCCTCCTTCAGGGTTTGGGTCTTTTTTTTAAAATGTCAGCCTCGATAGTAAATATTGGCAAACTCCCTTCTGCCATGACTGAGTAAACAGCTAAGTGTGATTATTATCCTCACCTGACATTCCCAAATACAGTGGTGCCTCGGGATGGTGTGACATTTTATTGCTGGTTCATTGCCCATATTAACCCAGGAATATTGGGGTGAGTAATAACCAGGCCCATTGACATGGGCTCTGATGGGGCGAGGTTAAGTAAACAATCGACCAAGATAGACTTAACAAAACAAAACCACCTCAGTCATTAAACAGGTTAACTCGGCTCCTAGGGAAGTTGCTCCCTTGCTGAATTGCCTGAAATTTGATCGGAAACTCACTCCCTCACTCACCTTGCAGCATTCAAATGGATGGTAGCAGTGGCAGTTCTTGAGAATAATCCCCAGGTTTTAAGTTAGGGGAATTTACAACAAATTCCTGAAACTGACAGAGAGATTAATCTGGATTAGTGGTGCTGGAAGAGCACAGCAGTTCAGGCAGCATCCAACGAGCAGCGAAATCGACATTTCGGGCAAAAGCCCTTCATCAGGAATAAAGGGCTTTTGCCCGAAACGTCGATTTCGCTGCTCGTTGGATGCTGCCTGAACTGCTGTGCTCTTCCAGCACCACTAATCCAGTATTTGGTTTCCAGCATCTGCAGTCATTGTTTTTAGTAGAGAGATTAATCTGCCAGGATTTGAGAGAGAGAGAGAGTGAAAGAGAGAGAGCAGGACCTTGCCTTTGGTTCAAACTTCAAATTACACTGAAAAGATGTCCATTAACATAAATATCTTCTTGTCAGGTAGAAGCTTGGTCTGGATCATTTATTTCCCCCGGAATATTTGAAGTTTTCTTCCTTTGCATGCTGTTCTATCCTCATTAACTTCTTTATGTGAGTAGCTATTTGTCTTCTCATTGTTCTGTGACTTCCTTGCTTCAGCACATTTTCTGAAAGTGATTTACAGATGTAGAATTTTCCTTTAATTGTTGGGTACTGTGTGTCTGTGAGGCTTCCTTGCTTCACACAACAGGCACTGCCTTTTAGTATCTGGTATTTATCCTTCACTCTGAGCTTCTCTTTTTCATGTGACTTCGAGATTTTTTACCTTAAGAACTGGATGGATTCCTCTGATCTCTTTTAAAAAGTTGATCCTCTCCTATTAATATTGACCTGTGTTGCTTCTGAACCTTTGCTTTATTTACCTTCTGATTTTCTTTAAATCTAAAATCAAATCGACTTTAATAAATCTGAAAAGGACTCATCTGCAACTCCAACAATAATTCTAACTGTTAGGGATTCTAAATTTACAACTCCAAAGTCATAGTTTTCATTATTCTGCAGATATCATTATTGAAATTCTTGATGGGCTCCCCTTGATGCTGAGTCCATTTCTAAAACTTTTTCTTTCAAGGGTTGTATTTAATTTGAAGTTATAGTAATTGTCAATGGCTTGTAGAACTCAAGCAAAAGTATCTGTTGCTCCTTTTTCCCCCTTTGTGGGATGTAATAAACTATAATCCCAATCAAATGTAAAGACGTGTTAATTTGTGATTTTTGTGAAGATTTGTAGCTCAGGTTCAAATTGTAAGTTTACTCGCTGAGCTGGAAGGTTTGTTCTCAGACATTTCGTCACCATGCTAGGTAACATCATCAATGAGCGTCTGCTGAAGCACTGGTGTACAGATGCTTTCTATTTATCTGTCTCGGTCTGTTGTGGTGGGTGACATCACTTGTGGTTCTTTTTCTGAGGGGTAACTGGGGTCCAAATAGATGTGTTTGTTGGTGGACTTCCAGTTTGAATGCCAAGCCTTCAGGAATTCCCATTAATGTCTCTGTTTAGCCTGTGCCAGAATGGATATATTATTCCAGTCGACTTGTTGTCTGTGTGTAAGGATATTAGTGACAGTTGGTCATGTCTTTTGGTGGCTAGTTGGTGCTCATGTATCCTGATGGCTAGTTTCCTGCCTGTCTGTCCAATGCAACATTTGTTGCAGTCCTTGCACGGTATTTTGTATATGGCGTTCGTTCTGCTGGTTGTTGGCACAGGGTCCTTTAGATTCATCAAGAGCTGTTTTGGTGTGTTGGTAGGTATGTGTGCTACCATGATGCCAAGGGGGCAGCATAGTCTGGTTGTCATCTCTGAGATGTCTTTAATGTATGGTAGTGTGGCGAGAGTCTCTGGGCATGTTGTATCTTCTTGTTTGGCCTTGTTGTATAAGAATCAGCGGACTGTGCTTGTCAGGTACCCGTTGTTCTTGAATACAATGTAAAGGTGTTTTTCTTCAGCACCTCGTAGTTCCTGGGTGCAGCAGTGTGTTGTGGGTCATTTAAATAATGTCCTGATGCAGTTCTGTTTGTGGGTGTTGGGATGATTGCTCCTGGAGTTGAGAATCTGGTCTGTGTGTGTCGTTTTCCCCATACGTTTGTCTGCAGCTCTCCATTGGCTTTTCATCCTACTGCAACATCTAGGAAAGGGAGTCTGTTGTTTGTTCTCTTCCTCTTTGGTGAACTTTATACCATTAAGGATGTTGTTTATGTGTTTGTGTTTCTTCTAATTTGTTCCGTTTCGTGATGACAAAAGTATCATCCACACAGCGGACCCAAAGCTTGGGCTGGTTTGTGGGGAGGGCTGTTTGTTCCACCCTCTGTATAATTGCTTCTGCCAAGAATCCGGATATTGGTGATCCCATGGGTGTCCCGGTGATTTGTTTGTAGGTCTTGTCGTTGAGGGTAAAACGGCACAGGTTTACTAGTTGGAGGACGCTGTCCTTGCTGATGGAGTTGGTGCTGTCTGGTGTTTGTGTTGTCGGTTTGTCTAGCAGCGAGGCCAGTGTTTCTTTGGCCAGGGTGATGTTTACTGGTGTGAACAGGGCCGTCACATTGAAGGGAACAATGCCCTCATCGTCCTCCACCTTGGAATCTTTGATGATGTTAAGGAATTCCTGGGTGGAGTGGACGGAGTGGTGTGAGTCTTCTACTAGGTATTTCAGTTTACGGTGAAATTCCCTCGCTAGCCTGTATGTCAGAATGCCGGGAAGTGAGTCTGTGGATCTGGGATGGGGGAGGGGGGGATGGGTGGTTTGCATACCTTTGGTAATCCATAGAAACAGAATGTGTTGGATCCTTCAGGTTTCATTCTTTGGAGGTCTGTTTTGTTAACTCCACCTGTTAATTTCATTGAGTTTCTTCAGTGGTGCTGTCATACAGCTTTCTACTATGGAGTTGGGCCCATTGGCACCTGTTGCTCGATGTCGGTATCTGCTAGTGGGGTGTTTGCTTTTTCAATATATTGTGTTCTGTTCAGGATGACGGTCATGCGCCCTTTGTCTGCCAGTAGGATTACATTATTTCTGTCTTTTCTAAGTACTTCCAGAACTTTCTTTTCCTGTGTGTTGAGTATGTTCCCTTCTTTCTTTCTGCTTAGTTTTGGTGCTACTGTCTGTCTGATGGCCTGCTGGGTTTCTTCAGTCATGAATTTCTTCTCCACAAATGGAGCTGCATTAGGACATTATTTAAATGAGCCACAACACACTGCAGTACCCAAGAACTACAAGATACTGAAGAAAAGCACCTATAACAATGTATTCAAGAACAACAGGTACCCAATAAGCACAGTCTACCGATTCTTACACAACAAGCCTAAACAAGAAGTCACAACACGCCCAGAGACTCCAGCCACACTACCAAACATTAAAGGCAGCTCAGAGGTGATGACCAGACTACGCTGCCCCCTTGGCATCATGGTAGCGCACAAACCTACCATCACACTGAAACAGCTCTTGATGAATCTAAAGGACCCTGTGCCAACAACCAGCAGAACAAACGTCATATACAAAATACCCTGCAAGGACTGCAACAAGCACTGCATCAGGCAGACAGGCAGGAAACTAGCCACTAGAATACACAACCACCAACCAACCACCAAAAGACATGACCAACTATTCCTAGTATCTTTACACACAGACAACAAGAGACACCAATTTGGCTGGAATACTACATCCATCCTGGGACAGTCTAAACAGAGACACGCATGGAAATTTCTAGAGGCCTGGCATTCAAACCGGAACTCCATGAACAAACACATCGATTTGGACCCCATTTACCAACCTCGCAGAAAAAGAACTGGAAATGATATCACCCACCACAACGGGCCGAGTCAGATAAATAGAAAGCGGGACAGTATACCAGCGCATCAATGGAGGCTCAATGATGATGTTACCCTGCATGGTGACGAAATGTCTGAGAACAAACCTTCCAGTTCAGCGAGCAAACTTTTTCACCATGTTTTAACTTGCTTTGCTTCTGATGTAGTATCAAATATGGAAGCTCTTTTGTATCTTCTGTAATCTTGGACTGTTATTTTCTCCAAGGTGTCCAATTTTGTTTTCTATTTGCCCCATTTCTGAAGCTACATTTTCCTGGCAATATTACTTCTGCAGCTATGTTTTCCTTATGGGATTGTTCATTTTCCTTGTATAACAGTGTTTATTTTTGAATTATCTGGACTTTGGCTGAAAAATGACAGAGAGAATCTAACCATCAGCCCTTGATGTTCAATTACATTACCATTGTCAAATTCTCCACTATCAAAATCCTGGGGATACCAACAACCAGAAACTGAACTAGACATGCCGTCTAAATACGGTAACTACATGAGCAGGTTAGAAGCTAGGTATTCTGTTGTGAGTAACTCACCTCCTGTCTCCCAAAGCCTGCCTGATATCTATAAGGCAGAAATTAGAAGTGTGATGGAATACTCTTCATTTGCCTGGGTCGGTGTAGCTCCAGCAACACTTAAGAAGCCGAGTATCAATTGATAAAGTTGTATACTTGATTAACACCACATCCAACAATTTCAACGTTCACTCCCTCTACCACCTACACATAGCGGCAGCGGTGTGTACCATCAACAAGGCACACTGCAGTAACTCACCGAAGTTCCTTCAGCAGCACTTTCCAAACTCATGACCTCTACCACTTAGAAGGACAAGGACAGCATTTGCATGTGAACATCACCACCATCCCCCTCCAAGTCCCACCACGGTAACTTGGAACTATTTTACTATTCTTTCACTGTCAATGGGTCAGAATCCTGGAACTCCCTTTGCAAAGCACTGTGAGTGTCCCTAGACCCCAAGGATTGCACTGCTTCACTTACTACCAGCTTCTCCAGGGTAAGTATGGATAGGCATGGTTCTCTTACCAAGTTCATACAGACTCGTTTGCCTGAATGGCTTTGTTTTTTGCTGTGAAATTTTCTGAATCTTTGATTTCTGTGGATACGGCTGTGAAATTAAGGAGGTATAATAACTGAGTAAAAGAAAGCTTGTAATTACGTCAATATTTTATTTGAAATAAAAATTAAAATGTGAATACATTGCTTTAAGCGAAAGATCAGCTCAAAGATCAAAGATCAAAGTTATGTGATCAAAATAATTTCTTGGTAAATACTACAATTCTTTGAGTCCATCAACAGATGGCAGTGTTCGTCAGCCACTCAAGCAATGAAAAGTTTTAATCAGTCATTCCTACAGGAATGAATTGCAATTAAGAGTCGCATTAGGACCAAGAATGCATATTCCATAAGGCTGTGGGTTTGAA
The DNA here is from genome assembly GCF_047496795.1 of Chiloscyllium punctatum. Lineage (NCBI taxonomy): Eukaryota > Metazoa > Chordata > Chondrichthyes > Orectolobiformes > Hemiscylliidae > Chiloscyllium > Chiloscyllium punctatum. The sequence continues at coordinate 32,381,964 of NC_092765.1, forward strand.
GTCAAGAAAATATTTCTGATGATTTATACCTAGCAACCTCCAAGTAAGTTCCTGCAATGTCTCCACATTGCACAACTGAAAAAGTGGAAAAATAAACCAAGAGAATGCTTTCCCTTGAGATCTTTCTCCCTTAATTATTTTCCTTTTGTTTTCAACTCATTCCTTGCTGGTTTATTGACTTTGAAACCTCAGACTTTCCGAGTCTTGGAACTTGGTTTCATTGTGTGGAATATATTCGAACAAAGAGTGTAATGTTCCCAGGTGACGTAAGCAATGGTGAGGGGGTAAACACGGTGGGATTGGAAGAAAAGAGATTCTGGTTGTCGAGAGAAAAGCATCCAATTCTGCATCAAAGTTTTGAACAGTCAGGTGAGGGTCTTGCTAGTGAGTGACAAGAGGCCTGCTTGCATTCATTTGCATGCCAGTCGTATCTAATCTCACCTCATTGATATGCATTTTCCTATTCCTGAATTGAAACTAAATGGCAACAACTCCTGACATGGAAGCCACAGTGGATACATGGCTGCTTGCTCCTCTGGGCCTCCACATTGGATAGCAGTCACCAACATCTTAGGGTACACTTAATAGCCAATGGCTGCCAACAGCCTGCATCCAAGGAGGTTGGTGTCTGACCTGCATCAGCCTCACTAGCTCATTGTGTCACATCTCCAACCCATTTACAATACAGTCTGCTCTTCAGTGCTACATTGGAATGCTGCAGCCTGGGCACTTTACAGGTAGGGACAGGCAACTATGGATTGTTGGGCCAGGGTGCATCTCAGAGCCCCTGACTCACTCTCTTAGCACTCATTCACTTTGCACCGAATTGGATGCTTACAGCATTTCTGTCTGGTTTTGCCTTGTCTTTTGCAATTGCTACCTCACTGCAATTCATAAAGACAATGCCAGGCCTCAGAGACTGCACAAGGGCACAGAGCTGATTTCCTCTCACCTTGAACTGTAAGTATTCACCATCAAGCTGTTCATGCTCAACCCTGCCTTTTGTGGGTGAAGTGGGCTTGAGTGAACAAGCTATCAGTAATCACAATCACCTAGATCCGCTTACTATGTTTGTGTGAAACGTGATGAACTAATTTGAATAATATCTCTTATATTCATTTCGAAGTCCCATTTTGTGAGAGTCCACCATGTCACACTGTGTGGAGAACTATGCTAAACTGTCATTTGTGTGTGATGTCAGTGCTGACAGCACACATTACAAAGAGCCTGTTCTATTTTTGATATTCCCTCGCAACTGGTTCATTGGGACCATTACCAATGGATTCCACCACAGCAGGCCTCATAGTCACAATAGCCGTGGTGCTACATTGGGATAGAGAAATGGAAGAGGATCAGATCCACCAGGACCAGGAGCAACCTCCAGCAAACTGCCTCCAAATGAAGACGACACAATTAAAGGTTCCTTGAGGATGTACAGGTGGTACAGGAAACTCAGAGTCCATTGTCCTGGGAGCCATTTTCTCCAGATGTGGGAGGTGCAGTGTTGCTGCAGACTGCCAATGTCCCGAGACATTGCCATAGAGCAATGCCACCTCCTGGGGTGGGTCCTGTAACCTGGGGTTGGGTAGTGAGCCGTCAAAACTCAGTGCTTCTCAAGGCAACAGCTGTACTGAATTTGTATGCAACTGGCTGTCTCCAAGAGCCTGTGTGAGATCTCAAAACCCTCAACCTGCAAACGTAGCAAGGCAGTCACCAACGCAATTTGTGAAAGGTCACATCACTTTCCCTCATTTCCTTGTGCTAAGGTTGGCGCTGCAGTATAGGCAGTAGGCTTTGTCAACGTAGCTGGCTTATCCTGGTCCTGGGGCTACAGTTGGTATACACACCACATTGAGAGCGCCAGATCATAATAACATAGCTGACTTTATTAACAGGAGAGGATTCCATCAATGTTCAAGTCAGTTGTGATCATCAGTACCACATTTTAGAAGTCTGTGCCAAGTACCTGGAAGCTACCATGATGTTTGTAACCTTGAGAATCCTCCTGTTCCTTCTTCATTTCAAGTATCTTGCAATGACGGTTAATAGGGGCCATGGGTGACCTTCTGCCATCATGATTTTGTTTGCAACTCCCTGATTGATGTCAAGCACAGATACAACACTGTCTATTCTTCCACTGAGGACAAAGAGAACTTTTATTGATTTTTTTATGTACCAGAAATTATTTAAAAGTGTGAAAACCAGTAAAACATATTTATTCCAGTTTAAAAAAGATACAAGTGTTTGTGGAAGTTGGAGAAATGACATCAATTTTCTATCTTATCAAAAAAGGTATGAACCAACCACCTCTTAACCTTTTTGTATCAGGAAGATACAGTTTCATTTAGAGTCATAGAGTAATAGAGATGTAGAGCATAGAAACAGGCCCTTTGGTTCAACCCGTCCATGCCGACCGGATATCCCAACTAAATCTAGTCCCACCTGCCAGCACCCGGCCCATAACCCTCCAAACCCTTCCTATTCATATACCCATCCAGATGCCTTTTAAATGTTGCAATTGTACTTGCCTCCACCACTTCCTCTGGCAGCTCATTCCATACATGTACCACCCTCTGAGTGAAAACATTGTCCCTTAGGTCTCTTTTATATCTTTCCCCTCTCACCCTAAACCTGTGCCCTCTAGCTCTGGATTCCCCGACCCCAGGGAAAAGACTTTGTCTATTTATCCTATCCATGCCCCTCATGATTTTGTAAACCTCTATAAGGTCACCCCTCAGCCTCTGACGCTCCAGGGGAAACAGCCCCAGCCTGTTCAGCCTCACCCTAGAGCTCAAATCCTCCAACCCTGGCAACATCCTTGTAAATCTTATGTGAACCCTTTCAAGTTACACAACATCTTTCCGATAGGAAGGAGACCAGAATTGCACGCAACATTCCAACAGTGGTCTAACCAATGTCTTGTACAGCCGCAACATGACCTCCCAACTGCTGTACTCAATACTCTGACCAATAAAAGAAAGTATACCAAATGCCTTCTTCACTATCCTATCCACCTGCGACTCCACTTTCAAATCTGCACTCCACTTTGAACCTGCACTCCAAGATCTCTTTGTTCAGCAACACTCCCTAGGACCTTACCATTAAGTGTATAAGTTCTGCTAAGATTTGCTTTCCCAAAATGCAGCACCTCGCATTTATCTGAATTAAACTCCATCTGCCACTTCTCAGCCCATTGGCCCATCTGGTCAAGATCCTGCTGTAATCTGAGGTAATCCTCTTCGCTGTACACTTCTTAAAAGATTTACAACACCTCAAATGGTTAAAACTTAATTCGATGCTTTAATGAATAAATGTCTGATTGGTACAGTGCTGAAAAACCTTTTACAATTTAGAGATCGGAGAAGGCATATCCAAAGATGCTTTGAAGGCAAACTTTCAAACAGTACAAAACAACAATCAATTACAATTGAAAGCTTACAATTTTCAAAAAAAAAGTTCTCCATCAAATGGTATATTAATTGATTTGAAACCACAAATCACCTTAAAAAAAGATTAGAATTTAAATAATTGTTAAAATATTCCAGAATTTAATATAAACAAAAAAAAATGAAATCACACCTTCAGGCAGTTTCAATGTTTCAGATACTTCAGTCCAAGAATTAAATTGGTCAACAGTAAAGAAACAATTTACAAACTACAAAATTACTCCACGTCAACACACCAAATTACCAGCAGAACAAGTTAACACAGTGCTTTATTCTGTAGGGCAATTAGCAGACCAGGTTATGAAAGAATAAAAAAGAAGATATCAATGCCTTTTTGATGCTTTCTTAAAATAATTGTTTCCAGGAGAACTTGCTGCCAACCCCATCAATGATTTTTATGCATTTTCTGAACATTGCAAATAGGGGACAATGCAACCAGAACAAATTAGAGAAAGAATTATCATTGGAATTTCTGTTTTATTTCTTTCATGTCTTTTTGCAATTGAAGGGAGATTTCACGCTGGCAATGGCTCTTCAATTTGCATTAGAACCTGAAGTTTGGAAAATCCACAGAGAATTCTAGGGAACAGTTGGATAAATGTATTCCAGAAAAATATTAGAACCCATTAACTTCTCAAAGTACAAGAACTCCAAATAATTTCATAACAAACTAGCACAAAGTGTGTTGAAATAATTTTGCTAAGAGTTTCCATCCAGGGTATGGGTGCAAAAAAAAGCACCCATAGAGTCATGCAGTGTGAAAACAAACCCTTTGGGTGCAACTCACCCATGCCAACCAGAGGTCCTAATCTGACCTAGTCCCAATTGCCAGCATTTGGCCCACATCCCTTTAAACCCTTCCTATTCATATACTCATTTGGATGCCTTTTAAATGTTGTATTTGTATCCACCTCCACCACTTTCTCTAGCACATTGTTTCATACACGTAACAGCCTCTCCTTGAAAAATTCATCCCTCAGGTCCTTTTTAAATCTTTCCCCTCTCACATTAAACGTATGCCCTCTAGTTTTGGACTCCCCCGTGTAAGGAAAAAAGGCCTTGGCTATTCATCCTATCCATGCCCCTGTGAATTTTATAAATCTCTATAAGGTCACCCCTCAGCCTCCTATGCTCCTGGGAAAAAAAGAGGTCCAGCCTATTCAGCCTCTCCCTACAGCTCAAACCCTCCAATTCTGGCAACATGCTTGTAAATCTTTTCTGCACTCTCTCAATGCAAAGAAAAGCATTCTCCAGCTCTATCGTTCAATTGTTACATTTGAAAGAAAGCAGGACATTTTCAAAAGGTGTGCATATACCACAAACAGTTCCCGAAGTGACAGAGATGATGATAGTTACATTTGCAAAGAAGTCAATCCTGAGTACAAGCATCTTTGGAAAACAATTCTGACTCCCAAGATATACTTCCAATAGGACATGTACTCTTGGATGGTAACATGCTTCCTTTAGAAGAAATACCACAGCCATTCCTCAAGGAAACAGGCTATCCATCTGAACCAGACCTGACTAGAGCTCTTCTACATTAGTGACATCCAACTCCATTCAAGCTTAAGCAAGCATCACTGTATTGCTTTTTTCCTTTTTTTCTAATTTTATTAAACAATTCACAGTTTACAAAACAATTCACATTTACAGCTGTATACAGAGAAACAGCAATTTTACAAGGGAGGGGAATGGCAAATCCAAGCCCCTAAACCTAACATTCAACCGGTTTTCAGGGAGATGAGGGTAAACTTCAAATCCCAGTTTCAATCATTACAAACAATAACAATGACGTTTGTACATAGAAGACAGTCAAATTACGTAAGAAACAATGCATACAATACAGACCCCCAGAAAACCCAGCAAGCCCCGCCCCCATTCCTCCCGCCTTCCGACCACTCTAAGGCAGCCCGCCTCTAATCACCTTCCGGCTCTCATTCCACCCCATACCCCTTCCAGTTCTCAGTACACACTGACATACCTTCCAACCACCTCTAGGACAGCCTGCCCCGGTGCCCACCCGGGGTGACAGCTCTGAGGATGGCCTACCTGCCTTCTGGCTGCATCACTGTATTATCCAACAAAAATCCATTATTGAAAAACATAAAGTTACAACCCACTGATATAACGTGACATGGAGCAGGTGGAGCAATTCTTAATGTCAGAAGAATATTCGAATTTCCTTTGAGACATAAAGTTCATTAGTTCACAGAAAATGTTTGTGTCATCTAGAAGCCTCCCCGCTAGCAGCAAAGCCAGGTTTTGCCCTAAAAATCTTCACTTTTTGAGGAAGGATTCCAGCCATCCATCAATTACTATGGCTTCTAAAGACAGGTATTCCAAATCTGGTGTTGTTTATGGATGCTGTCCATTGTCCTTCCACACTCAATGCTTTCCAGTCTAGCCTCTCTCTTTACCTGTTTTATAAGGCACAGTGGTACCTGGAGCTTTTATAAATATGAGTGAATGGGATGCAATGATGTCACTGAAACATGCATGTTTTGCACTTGCATATGGAGAGTTTTTTGGGGGGGTGTCAGCAGACATCCTCTTAAAACTAAGTATCCTTTATTATTCCTGCCTGTACTAGACACACTGTCACTTATACTTTTTAATCAAAGCTGTGTGATGAAATAAAAATATCTGTTGTGACCAATCAAGAGGACATTACAAAGAAGGGATCAGAATAGCCCTGGCCATTAGAGGTGGGATATGATAAGCTGGGGCTCGTTCCCAAAGAGCAGGCTGTGGGAATTTCCTGTGTGGGTGAGAGCTGTAGTGGATGAAAGTTTCATCCAGACCATGGATGATTAGCATTGTTCAAAGTGGCTAGCCTGGCCAGATGGCATTGTCTGTTGGATTTCCTGTTACCCTCGCCTCCTGACTTCCAAATAAATTGGGCAATGGTCCACTCTAATGATGTAAGTGAACCCACTAGGGTCCTTTCAGGATGGGATCGTGAAATGGAACATTCTAGAATGGGCGGCACGGTGGCACAGTGGTTAGCACTGCTACCTCACAGCGCCAGAGACCTGGGTTCAATTCCCGCCTCAGGTGATTGACTGTGTGGAGTTTGCACATTCTCCCCGTGTCTGCGTGGGTTTCCTCCAGGTGCTCTGGTTTCCTCCCACAGTTCAAAGATGTGCAGGTCAGGTGAATTGGCCATGCTAAATTGCCCGTAGTGTCAGGTAAGGGGTAGATGTAGGGGTATGGGTGGGTTGCGCTTCGGCGGGGCGATGTGGACTTGTTGGGCTGAAGGGCCTGTTTCCACACTGTAAGTAATCTAAAGGTTAAAAGCTGCAATCTGAAATGGTATTCTAATAAAGGTAGCCAATCTGAAAACTATCTGGCTTGATAAATAATCGTATCCTCTCTTTTTTGCTGAAACTCTGAAAGGCTCCCATTTTATTTTCACTGGCCTGACTCACAATCCATTGTTATAGCAGTGGACAGGCAGTGCCAATACAGACAGACCCCTCCATTCAATCCAAAGCCATTCCCTTGAATCATCTGGCAGCCTTGCCAGGATTTCATTTCTCAAATGCTTTTGGACCTTGTGGTTCACTCAGCTACTCATCAGTATATATAATCAAAAAAGAACTTCATTATTAAACAGAGAAATGAATGGAAAAACTGGACTTTAAAGAACAAATCATTAGAAACGTGGCTTGGAGTTTTGTCCAACTGTGGACACTTAAAAGTAGAGTCCAGAATCTGCTTCCAGGATCCCCACCTTTATTCCAACTTTCACCAGTCTGGGAAAAGGGTGTGGTCTTCTTCAAGTCACAAGCCAACACTTTACACGCCTGACATGGCCACCTCCATATCAGGGGCAATCACCTGTGATTCTGTAACTTTCAGAAATTCAGGCTCTGCATTTCCACAGTGTAAACCTTTGACCCTTCTATGCCCATTCACCCAGTGTACCCTCTGCAAAAGACCAATAATTTCTAAAGTAACAGTAGCATGTGTGGAAAAGCCTTTCGTTCTAAAGCAAAAGTAATCCTAGTATGACTTACAACTTTCTTTAAAACAAAACACATTTTGCGACAGCTGTCTAAAAGTGTTCAAGATTGGCTAAGACCTCAGACCTCCATTAGTTTGTTGAAACAGTTGGACCCAAGGGGAAACATTGATGGATCAACAGCTGTTTGCCTGTGATCTATTTAGTCAATTGCATAAGTAGATGACAAGTGCTTCTATTTTCTGCCATTGGAAGTTTAAAGGCCTGGACAATTGATATCTTTTTTAGGTTTGTCGTAAAAAGACTTCTTTGAAGAAAATTGGAAATTATGAATGAATGATAGTTTTCAAGGAAAGCTTCTCCACATATTGGTTCTGGACAGGGCATCTGGGTGGTGAGGGTGTTTGAGAGATGTGGGCTAGAGGGTTGTTTATTGTTTTACTGTTATTATTACAACTGGAATGAAGTCCCACAGCACTGAGGCAAGTTTTTTAACCAGCCCACTACATGGTCCAGCAGACCCAGTGGCTGCCTCTGTGCTAATTCTGGATTTGACAGCCAATGATTAGCCACATTTGAATAAAATTTCCACTTTGCAGGCACTTTCTCCTAATGTAGGCACACAGAGCAGGGAACATTCCCAACTTCCATTCTTCTGGGATGAAAATCAAGCCCATTAACTCAATGGTCCACCTGGCCTAAAGCTATGTGGATACCTAACTGAACCATAAACCGTCTATTATAGTAATGTACAGTGGTAACTACTATTATCATTATGAGTGTGCCAGGCTGAATGAAATTATTCAGAAAGTTATTGGTATAAGTACAGTGTCTGGCTGTCTTCTTTGAGGCTTGGCGTTATATTAACTACACTGTGCTGCTGTTGTTTGAAAATGACATGATGCAGGAGTAATGTGAAAGTGGCCACTTAAGCTTTGAATAACAGCTATTTATGTGATTTTTATGCTTACATCTTTTCATGGTATTGAAACCTGTTAAATTTGCTTTTCTGAAAACAATATCTGTTATATGTTCACCGCTGTCTAAAGCAACTAAACATGAAGATAAAATTATTGAGTTGCAATTGAACCTGAGTATCCATTATTCCTATATTAATCACCCTCAGCCCTCAACTATATATTAGCTTTTTAATCATTTCTAACTATTTATTATATTACAGAAGACTATCTGATTATAAGTCATGTATTTTTAAGCACTTAATTTTATAACATCTATAAATCGCATTGATGTCTAAATTACACTTAATGTCTAATAAAAGAACAACTTCATCAAAAAGTCTTTTCTGATCAAAATCAATTAAAGATTAACAAAGTACCATCAGATGGTGAAATTTACAGAAATGGATGCATTAATTGGTGTGATACTTAGCGCAGTTTGTGGCCGTAACCAAGTTGAATAGAATCTTGATTTATTTTCTTAACTGAACGTTGTCCGTAGCAGCAGAAATCAATCAAACAGCAAAAACCTTGTTTGAAGGTGTAGTTCGTTGGTTATGCAATCAAATAAAGATTTTTTTTGGCACACGATAAATGCAAACAACAATTTGTTGAGCAACAATCTCTAATGAAACCTATTTCATGGAGGATAATGTTTTTCCCATCGCTAACTGCGGGTAATGTGGTCTACTGTGTATGAGGATAGCCACCCATGATCTAATGAAAAGAATCTTGTAAAGAAGATGCTGTTTATTTCTTCTCTGCAATTTTTAGATTAGATTCCCTACAGTGTGGAAACAGGCCCTTTGGCCCAACCAGTCCACACCAACCCTCTGAAGAGTAATCCATTTCCCTCTGACTAATGCACCTCACAATATGGGCAATTTAGCATAGCCAATTCACCTGATCAGCACATTTTTGGACAGTGGGAGGAAACCAGAGCACCTAGAGGAAACCCACACAGACACAGGGAGAATGTGCAAATTCCACGCAGACAGTCACCTGAGGCTGGAATTGAACCTGGGACCGTGAGGCAGCAGTGCTAACCACTGAGCTACCGTGCCATCTCGAAATAATATAAGAACAGGTTCTGGATTACAAGACTGTTAAGGAGGAGCTAGCCTTAAGTCTGTCTCCAACAAGATCCTAGACTCCTCTCCCCACCATCATCTCATAACATCTTGACAGAAGGTAATGCTTAGCTGGCAATCAAATATATTAATCCTTTCAGACTTTTCCTGACCTCTGCACCCACCGCATGAAAACACTTGTCCCCTTCTCCCCAGCTTACATCCCAGCTCCTGAGGGTGAGACTTCGTGTTCAGAGAGAGATGAAAAGTCCAATGCTCAACTTGTTTAGACAGCCTCCAAGTATCTTAACACTCTGCTTTCTAAAAAATTGGTGGATTTGAAAGAACTTTTTGCTCTGGGAGGCAATCCCGTAAAATCCAACACATGCTAGTTGGGAATTAATAACACTGAGAGGTCTCCATGACACCACTGACAGTGAGTTAAAACAAGAGATGTGTTTATGCTAGACAATGAACAATGCATTGTTATCATGGCATAATAAATCTCAACCAGATATGCCAACAATTCAGCAAGTAGATTCTTTTTCATGTCATTCTCTCTTCTTTTGTGAGGGACTCTTTCTGTCTGGAGTAAGAAAACGAGTAGTTGATAAAAGCTTTCCTGAAGTTGTTATCTCAAAAATACTTGTTAAATGTCTCATCCTCTTGATTTTCAATTCCATCCAAAACTCACAATTGCTCAAGCAGAAGAATAGACAATGACACAAGAAAGGAATGAGTGGTGTGTAATCCACCCTCAATTTATTTTGGCATAAGTTAGGTTCCCCTTTTGCTGTTTTGCAGAACCCTGAATTTTCCCTGTACTTTTAACTTTCTATATGTAGACTGCTCTTTGCATTAACCATCTTAATTCTCAGCTAAAATGCCAAATATCTTTTATTATAACTAAGCAGTCTGCTGTTAGGGATCAGCGTGCTTAAATTAGAAAGATGTTATTTTATTCATTTTTATCTTTCACCACGCAGATGAAAGATCTGTTCATTGCATTAATACATTTTTTTGTCAGTGCTGCTATTCCTTAAATGGGAAAATTATTAATTTCCATTAGTTGCCTGGCAGCGAATAACATTTTCGTTGAATGGTTAACTTTGCTTTAAATGAGATGCAGTCCTAATCTACTTTTCTCTGCTTTTTGAAGTATTTGCCTTTTCAGTTTCAATAAATTGCTGGGTGGGAAGTCACATTGAAGGGTTGTGACACTTGCTCTGGATATATCTGGAAGTCACCCAGTCACTCAAAATACTCAGTTTCAGCACACTCTGAAACCTTTGTTTTACTTTTCCCACCAGATGACTTTTTATGGAACAGCAAACCCAACTCTTCTTGCTCCTTGAGTATCTAGTTGATGTAAATCAGAGGAGAATTGGAATCTTTCCATTTGATAATACGGAGAGGTTGACTCACTGAGTAGTCCTTTCAGCTCCACTTTTGAGCTGCATATTTAACATTTAATCTTCTTCACAATAACAGGAGTGTGCATTTCAGTGGCAGCAGTTAACCATCTCAGGGTTTCAACTTTACGGGAAACATTAATTAACGGGAACAAAATTAATGCAGAGTTACATAAAGATGTGTTAGGACAGGTGACCAAAAGTTTAGTCAAAGAGGCAGTAGTGTCTTTGAGAAGTAGAGAGGAGCAGCGCTATAGTGATGATCTGCAAGAGCTCAGGGATTACATGGCTGATGCTACCACTAGTGCATAAAAGAGCAGAATTGGGGAAGCATAGAGTAAGGCTGGAGGAAATTATAAACATAGGGATGGACAAGGATATTGAAAGCGATGAGAATTTTAGAGTCAAGGCAGTGCTGGACTGACAGTTGATGCAGATCAGTGAATCCAAGTATAATGGGCAATTGGGACTAATTACCAATGTACAAGATCCAGTATCTTCCCACAAATGTTGCTCTTCCAATCCTCCCTCTACTGAATGGCAGGATCTTCCTATATTCTGGCTAATGGTCATTCTGGCTGCATTTCATGGAAGGTTTCTCTCAGTGCGACCCAGCTAGTTTTCTCAGCCCAAATTCACCTCAGTAACTATATACAGCTCTGCAATGGTATTTCTTTGAGAAGATTTGTAGCTCAGGTTGAAGTTCTGGACGTAGGTTTGCTCGCTGAGCTGGAAGTTTCATTTTCAAATGTTTCGTCATCATACTAGATAACATTTTCAGTGAGCCTCCAGACGAAGCTTTGTCTGGAGTCTCACTGAAGATGTTACCTAGTATGGTGACAAAACGTCTAAAAATGAACCTTCCAGCTCAGTGAGCAAACCTACATCCAATGGTATTTCCCTTCTGATGGTAGCCTGATTCTCCACTCATTGTAGCTGTAAATACTCACCACTGCTGGGACATCCAGGGATTTATAGCACTTGTGTCATCTTAAAAAAGACCATTATGCACCCATTCAAGCTTTGGCAATCCATAGCCTTATGAACTTTCCTGCTGAATTAACAGATGAGGGTAAATTGGCACCCAACATAGTGCACAGTGTCCTGGAGCTCTTGGTGGACTGGGTGTTGCACAGAAGGGGCATTCTCTTCCCCTAGGATTGGTGGAGGAGACCATACCACCAGACCCTACTAGCCCAGTCCGAAGTTGCACCTGGGATCAGTGCCAGCTGAACCATCTAAAGGAATGTATAGACATGCTACAGGAAGAACATTGACCTTCTCCATTCCACCAGGGTAAGTGCCACCATTTTGTCTGTGCTACCTCACACTTCTATCTCTGCTATAGCACACGCCTCATGCCAATGCTTCTGCTCCATCATTCCCACTGTTATGTGCAACATCTTCCTTCACTTGGTCTCACTCACAATCCCCCAGACCACTAAGCCTGTATTGCCTCTACACCTGACTCATTCACTCACTAACTTTCTCCCACATTGGTTAGGCCACTGTTGGAATATTGCACGTAATTCTGGTCTCCTTGCTATCAGAAGGATGTTATGAAACTTGAAAGGGTTCAGAAAAGATTTACAAGGATGTTGACAGGGTTGGAAGATTTGAGCTATAGGGCGAGGTTGAATAGGCTGGGGCTGTTTTCCCTGGAAGGATCAGAGTCTGAGGGGTAACCTTATAGAGATTTATAAAATCATGAGGGGCATTAGATTAGATTAGATTACTTACAGTGTGGAAACAGGCCCTTCGGCCCAACAAGTCCACCGAAGCGCAACCCACCCATACCCCTACATTTACCCCTTACCTAACACTACGGGCAATTTAGCATGGTCAATTAACCTAACCTGCACATATATGGACTGTGGGAGGAAACCGGAGCACCCGGAGGAAACCCACACAGACACGGGGAGAACGTGCAAATTCCACACAGTCAGTCGCCTGAGGCGGGAATTGAACCCGGATCTCTAGTGCTGTGAGGCAGCAGTGCTAACCACTGTGCCACCATGCCGGATAGGATAAATAGACAACGTCTTTTCCCTGGGCTGGGGGAGTCCAGAACTAAAAGGCAGAGGTTTAGGGTGAGAGAGGAAGAATATAAAAGAGACCTAAGGGGCAACGTTTTCACACAGAGGGTGGTACGTGTATGGAATGAGCTACTATAGGAAGTGGTGGAGGCTAGTACAATTGCAACATTTAAAAGGCATCTGGATGGGTATATGAATAGGAAGGGTTTGGAGGAATATGGGCTGGGTGCTGGCAGGTGGGACTAGATTGGGTTGGGATATCTGGTCGGCATGGACTAGTTGGACCAAAGGGTCTGTTTCAGTGCTGTACATCTCTATGACTCAATGACCTTAGAATTAGAATCTCTACAGTGTGGAAACAGGCTCTCCAGTCCAACAAGTCCACACTGACCCTCTGAAGAGTAACCCACCCAGACCTATTCCCCTACCTTATATTTACCCCTGACTAATGCACCTACACCTCCCTGAACACTATGGGCAATTTAGCATTGCCAATTCACCTAACCTGCACATCTTTGGACTGTGGGAGGAAACCGAACCACTCAGAGGTAATCCACACAGACACAGGGCGAATATGCATATTCTACACAGACAGTCACCCAAGGCTGGAATTGAACCCAGGTCCTGACCCTATGAGGCAGCAGTGCTAACCACTGAGCCACCGTGCCACACCAAGCACCAGCACAAACAACTGCTCCACTTTCATCTCACCCAATTCCTTCTTTTGTCTCATGACTGGAGTAAACAGCCCACAGTAGGGCAGAAAGAGTCAGGATGAGTTGTGAGTGCCTTACATGCCACTCCTCACCTCCGTTGGGAACAGGATCCTAGCTGTGTTGACCCAAGTAGCTGATTGTCCAAGCCTACATCCCTGGATTGATATCAGACAGATCCTTTGACTGATTGTATAGGAACTCATCCTGACTGAATGAAGAAGAGAACAAGCCCAAAAGGGAGAATAAGTCCAACATGGCAGCATGAGACATCCCTTAGCATCGGTGGTGGTGTGGAGAGAAGGCAACCCCAGGTCTCTTGGCATCTACAATGATGGGGAGTGCAGGGGAGATTGAACTTCCCTTCACTGGAGAGAGCTCAATCATGGAAGAAGCAGTTTCAGCGTCATTGTAGCTTCATCATGTCCAGAGTGTGGCAGCGGCTGATGGTCTGAATTGGCATTTTGTTGATAGAGTGAACCCAACGCGGTGGTGAGGCAGGTTATCTGGGGCCTGTAGCAGTGGTGAGAGAAGGCAGCCTGAGGACTCCCAGAGAGCAGGCCAAAATAGAGGAGATCGAGCACAGGTAGGAAATGTGAGCCCAGCATGGGCTAAGCACTTAAAAAAAGACTGTTGAGCTTTTAATTTTATTTCTTTTATTTTTCTACTTAATGCGTGGTAAACTAGTTAGCAAGGTTAGATCACATGGAATCCAGAGGAAGCTGGCCAATTGGATATGAAATTGACTTGATGTTCAGAGGCAGAAGGTGATAGTGAAGGGTTGTTTTTCAGACTGGAGGCCTGTGACCAATAGTATGCTACAAAGATCAGTGCTGAGTGTGCTTTTTTTTTGTCATTTATATAAATGATTTGGATGTGATTATAGGAGGAATGATTAATGAATTTGAAGATGATACCCATATTGGTGGTGTAGTGGACAGTGAAGAAGGTTATCTCAGAGTACAACAGGACCTTGATTAGATGGGCCAATAGGCTGAGATTTGCATTTAGGTAAGGCAAATCAGGGCCTTTGATGATAGAGCTTGGGGAGCATTGCTGAACAGGTGCATAGTTCCTTGAAAAGTAGGGTCACAGGTAGACAGGGTGGTGAAGAAGGCATTTGGTACACTGGTCCTCATTGGTCAGTGCATTGAGTATAGGAGTTGGGATGTCATGTTGCGGCTGTAGAGGATATTGATTGGGCTACTTTTAGAATACTACATTCAAATTAGGTCACCCTGCTGTACGAAAGATGTTGTTAAACTTGAAAGGGTTCAGAAAAGATTTACAAAGATGTTACTGGGATTGGAGGGTTTGAGCTATCGGGAGATGCTTAACAGATTGGGGCTATTACCCTGGAGTAACAGAGGCTTTGGAGTGACCTTATGGAAATTTCTAAAATCATGAGGGTCATGGATAGGGTGAATGGCCAAAATCTTTTACCCAGGGTAGGGGAGTAAGAACTAGAGGGCATAGGTTTAAGGTGAGAGGGGAAACATATAAAAAGAATCTGAGGGACAACGTTTTAATGCAGACAGTGGTGTGTGTATGGAATGAGCTGCCAGAGGAAGTGGTAGAGGCTGGTACAATTACAATATTTAAGAAACATCTGGATGGGTATCTGAATAGGAAGAGCAATATGGGCCAAATGCTGGCAAGTGGCATTAGATCAGTTTAGGATATTTGGTCGGCATGGACAAGTTGGACTGAAAGGTCTGTTTCTGTGCTGTATAATTCTAATTCTCTATGACTCTACTAAGAAAGGTTGTGATTTTTAACTTTTAACTTTATTTCTTTATTTTTCTACTTTGTACCTAAGATTTTGTACCAAGGTAACTTTGTACCTAAGATCATGCCGGGAATGGCAACATTGTACACTTTCACTGTACTCAATACTTCTGTATTTGAGTATCCATGACAATAAAATCTAAATCTAATTCTAATTCTATCTTTGTATGCATCTCATCTGGTTCAGGGTATCTAGTCAACTCTAAGTACTGGCAGCTTATCCAATATCTCTTTTTTAAAATCTTCTCATGGCTAGCTTTCCTCCTTTGTCCCCAAGGCTGAGGTAACATCTGATGACTTGGTAAAGAAATATTCAAAATATATATTTAACACCTCAGTAATGCTTCCACCTTCACCTATCTCCTTTTGTTACCTATTCAGCCCGACCTCTCCTTTTACCGTCCTTTTTACTATTTATGTGCAAATAGAAGACTGTGGGATTCCTTGTTGTATCAGCTGGTAGCCTTTTTATCAGATTCTCTCTCTTTGATTTTCTTATTTGCTTTTTCACTTATCGTCTGAACATGTTATATTCAGCTTGACTCTCAAATGTATTTTCACTTGACACCGTTTCCCTTCTTTGTTTTAATTTCCATCTCGTTTTTCATCCAGGGTGTTCTGGATTTGTTTGTCCCTTCTCTCCCTTTTGAGGGATTATACCTTGATTGTATCCCAACTGTCTTGCATTTGAAGGTTACTCATTGTTCAGCTGGAGTTTTTCTGACCAGTTCTTGTCTCCAGTCTATCTGGCCCAGCTCCGTTATTGCCACATAAACGTCAGGTCTCACCAAGTTAATTACTCTTCCCCTGGAATCTCCATTACCTCTCTCTCTTTCTACCATTTGCCTAAATCTTATGATGCTTAAAAAAATATTGTAGACACCATTTATGTTGGCCAAAAGTGTGGCGCTGGAAAAGCACAGCAGGTCAGGCATCATCTGAGGGGCAGGAGGATCGATGTTTCGGGCATAAGCCCTTCATCAGGAATGAGTCAGGCACAATTTATATTGTTGCTAATATTGGAATGGAAACCTCTCAGCATTCAGGTACCCAGACCTTGCAAAGCCCCCTTTAGGTAAAAGCAATCTCCAAGTGTAAAGGCAGCATCACGGTCCCTCAGTAAGCACAGAGTAGGGAGATAAGACTGCCCTCAGTGCACTGTAGACAGCTGGAAAGCTAGTGTAGTTGTTTTATGATGATCTGCACAACACCATGCTTTATGCACAGACACAACCATTATTGTTGATAGTCCCTCTAGTTTACAATTACCTGCAAAGCACCAACGATCTGAACTTGTTCACCAAACTGTTACATTTCTATGATGCCACCATGAGTGTAATGAATGGTTCAACTTGGCAAGATGGACTGAAAATACAGTTGCCAGATATGTGTCCATGCCTATGTTGAGTCAAGGAGTCTTGATTAGGGCACTGATTAAATTTGCAGAATCCTGGTGCCACGGACTGAGATAGTGAATCATTGGCACTCATTCCTACTCCTGTTTACAATGCAGTGAGTCATGCTGGAAATAGAAATGTGTGAGAAGGGGCTATATCCTAGCTCAGCTGTATTACATGTGTCTTGTATGACCTGCTGGCTCAAAGAAGGAAGTAACAGAGCATTAGAAATGCTTATCAAAAAAAGGAGGAACAGAGAAGAGAAAGTGTCAGAAGGATTACTAATGTTTCAATATTGTTTTTGAGGCTGCTTTGAGATTTATGACAGGAAGCTGGAAGCAAAACTCTGGAAAGCATTCGACAGCTGCAGAGGAACGTGCAGAACCTCATTGATAACCTGATCACTATCTGAGGGCTCTGACCTTTACACTGACATTGGATGAAACCTGCAAAACAACTGGTCTGTTAGATTCCTTAAAACTCATAACTCTACTGAACAAAAATGAAAGGGAGATATCCATCAAGGAATATAGCTTGCTGAATAGAGGAAAGTGAATATTGTGCTTTGCTGGGGTCTTGGAGTTGGGGTTGGAGAGGTGGGTGAAAATGTGTATCATCGGGGGATGAGGGTTTTTTTGTAGTGCCTGTCACTTGCTGCTTCACCATCCCTGGCTGGTCTTCTATCAATGGTGAAAGGGGGAGGCCCAGGCTGCATGTTAAGGCTCCCCATGTGTACCTTATATACCTTCATATAGGCCTAGGGGAAGGAGTTCTGCCCTATTTGGAGGGTCTCTTAGTGGCAAATGCCTCACCTCTTGAGGAATCCAAATGCCCATCCACCAGCTTCCTATTCACAGTCCTTTATCCCTTCCCTGAGCCTGCTCACCATAGCTCAACATAGGAAATTGGAGCAGAAGCACACAACATGGTCTGTCATGCCTGCTTTTCGTACATTTCTGGGGATGCACTGACTCAGCATTAAATCCTGACCAGATTTCCTATGGCCCTGTCGCAAAAACATGTGCCTTCTGATATTCTCAAATTCCTTCTTAATTTCACCTGTAACTTTTTCTGTAACTTCCTTCACTTCTACAATCTCTGAGAACTCTGTGTCCATCCAATTCTTGGCAAGTTGTGCATTTCCCACTGCCTTCGCTCCACAATTGATGGATGTGCCTTCAGCTGGAGGTAGACCTAACCAACTACCTGGCAGCAAAAAGAACAAGAACATTTCTCATTCCACAGATACTGCTGAGTAGCCTGCTGAATATTTCCAGTGTGTTCTATTTTATTTCAAATTATTTGGGTTGTCTAGTCGGCATGGCCGGGTTGGACTGAAGGGTCTGTTTCCATGCTGTGCATCTCTATGACTCTATGACTCTATAAGTGTTTGGCCATCTGTCTAACAGCTGCTGCTTTAGCTTTATAACAATACTTGCCAAATTACCTTTCTGTGCAGTACTTTGGGAAGATGTTCTACTACAGCATAGCTGCTATATAATGCAAATTGCTGTTGTGTTACCCATTTGAAGATATTATTAGTAATTTTTATAACATCGGAGGGGTGGCACATTGGCTCAGTGGTTAGCACTGCTGCCTCAAAGCCAGGGATCCAGATTCAATTCCAGCCTCAGGCAACCTCTGTTTGGAGTTTGCACATTCTCCCTGTGTCTACGTGGGTTTCCTCCGGGTGCTCCAGTTTCCTCCCGCAGACCAAAGATATGCAGGTTCAGTGAATTGGCCACGCTAAATTATCCATAGTGTTCAAAGATGTTTTGGTTAGGTGCATTAATCAGGGTTTGGATGGGATACTCTTTGGAGGGCTGATGTGGACTTGTTGGACCGAAGGGTTTGTTTCCACACTGTAGGGATTCTATGGAGTAGAAAATTGATATTAAAGGTCAGGCACTCATTTCACAAAGTGCCTAACTCTCCTTTCCATCAATTGTATTTTTAAAATAACCATGTGATGAGCAAAGTCAACTGAATGTTCCAGTGATAACTTGGAAATTGCTCTCAATTTCCTGCTGTCCAGTGCATGTGGCATAAGTGGTTAATAACTTTTATATTAATTGTTGGAGTGTACCATCAGTGAAGTCAGGTCCCTTGTAGCTGGAATGTGAGTGAGCAAGTTTTTGCTGAAGTCCTGCAACAGTCTACCTTGTGAATGGCTAATGAATGAATCTCACAGTATGGTTTCCAGTTGTCTTCCATTAAGTGCATGCAGGTCCCAGTCATGGCATTAAGACAGTGGATGTACCTCATCCTCCTGCATATTCTTCATTTCTGAGTATTGACCATGAAATGTGGCAAACCTTGGCCAATAGCACATTGAAGCTCATTGCTTGCTGATCTCTCATCCACACATACGTGCTTCCTGCTACTGAAGAGAGAAGGTCAGAGCAAAATTTCCAGGAGTGTCGCTTTTTTCCTTTTTGGGCTTTTGCCAGGCCATTATTGAAGAAAATGAGAAGTACAGGCACAGCTTTGCTGCCATGGGAGTGAACCAGCAATACAAGAAATCCATAGGGAACATTAATAGAAGACATTGTGTGGATACAAAGCACATGCAGAATGAATGAGAACTATTATCCAAATTCATATGTGTATTTGCAGTTATGTAATGAATTAATGTGGCAGAATCTGTCAATGTGAAATGTGAATTCAGTTATGTAGGAGCCATTGTACACAAAAAATATTCTTCTAACTGTAAATGAAAGAAATTCCTGACTACTTTGGTGATATTGGTCAGAACGTTGAGAGAACTTCCTGCTCTTCATCAGTTTCTGCCAGAGGGACTTTAACCACATCTACTTTAACGTTAGGGGAGATGCAGTAAGGCCTAGAAATATTTTGAGGTAGTCTTCTAATAAGGGCCACACACACTGGTTCAACTAATTTTAAAATTACAATAACACATTTTGCAGGACCCTAATTCACATACATTAAAAATGCTCTGTTTCTGGAGAGAATAATAAAAATCCACCAAACAGCATCCCACCCTAAAACAGATCCCAATCCTATCCCCGTAGCTAACCCATCTAGCCTACATATGCCTGGCCACTATGGGCAATTTAGCATGGTCAATCCACCTAACCTACACATCTTTAGACTGTGAGATGAAACTGGTTTAGTTTAACTTCTGATCCAAGGTGAGGTAGTATCAACAAGCAACATTCATTCAACACCCCAGGAGGCTAAGGGACAAACTCTGTAATGGTTATGAACTCAGTAAAGTTTTGAATCTATAATTATCTGATTCATAGACAGGAATGGAATTAACTGAATGAACTGACACCATATGCAGCTTTATAGAGATCACTTTTGTGCGCAACTAGTTCATGAAAACTGAAGACATTAGTCAGAATTGAGAATCTGTTTTAATGTCACCCCTTTTCATTAAATGGATAGGGTGTGATGGAAACCCACACAGACACGGGGAGAATGTGTGAACTCCACACAAACAGTTGCCCGTGGCTGGAATCGATCCTAGAGCCTGGGACACTAAGTTACCTCCCTGCTGCAGAGGCAGTACATTTACTGCAGCCCTGTACCCACCTACACAACCCTGCTATCCTACCACCCATTGAAAGATCTCCTGGCGGAGTGATCAGGATCAGTCTCAGGGTAACTTTCCATCAGTCTCATTCAGCCTCTTTTACCTATTGCTGAGATAAAATAATCCCTGACACTATTGACCCCAGCATTGGCTATTGTTTACCTTTGTGGGAGTGTTAAAAGCAAAGCTCATTAGTGCTGATTCACACTTGTTTAGGAGTTGAAGGTGTATGCAACGACATAATAGATTCCTTCGCCAACACCCAGAGTCCTCGATATGTCTTTGAAATGGTGCTGACTGTGATGGTTCCTGAGAAGTGGCCAGTATAAACTGCTCTGATCTGAGGATAAATTGATGGAGGATTGAGAGGACGCTCTGAAACCTTCCTGCAGATCCCATGATGCCTCTCTGTTGAGTAGCCCAATATAAAGTTAGACAGTCGGCCGAATCTGAGGTTTCTCTTTATTAGCTGTTTTAGCTTTCCCTCAAGTAACACAGTGTTTTGTCACTTTACTTCTCAGTACTTCACTGCTGAGGCAATGTGCTGGCATTATTCCTGCAAGAGCCAGTGTTTTCAGGAGAGCACAGTAAAGTTATGGATTGAAAGGCAAGAAAAAATGTTTAGGTCACGGCAGGGAGACTTACAGCAAGAGTATTAAGGAGACGGAGCAATGAGAAGAATTGTATTTAACTCGAAGACAAAAGGGTTGCGTTACTCAAATGCCTCAAAATGGTTAATATTTTCCATACGTTGTTTTTAACTTAGATTATAAAACCAACATTGCACAAAGTTGATAATGTATAAAATTTGTAGTGTAGGGCTTTAAGCATCATTCAATCTCTTTTAATTAGTCTGTCTGATGCAGGATAGATTACCCCTCAACCATTCTTCACCATGACCCGTGTGGTTGCTTAGCATTATTGATATCAACAGAGAAGGTGTGGGAGGTACCTCTTTTCATTTCATTGGCATAAATGCATTATGAAGTAAATGGATAGGTGCCATCAGTAATCCCTCAACAAGATTAAACTGTCGTGAAACTTAATTGATTGAGCTGACTTTGATCATTCTCAGTCCATTGCCCAGAGTGAACTCCATGACAGTCTCAGTGGTAACGTAACCATTTTTCCTCATTGTATTGGAACAGGATTTATTTGCAGAATAGGAGTTTGCAAGTTCTCTTACTTCCTTCAGTTTACAGTCTTTGAAAATCCAAACTTGGCAATCCAGTGACTGCTTTATCTCTTATCCTTCTCAAAAGATGGTGCTCAGCAGTGTGAACCTGAAAGTTTCACACACATAGTTCTCAGTATAGTAGTTTCAAAGAAAAGACAATTTGTCTTGGTGCAACATTTGTCGGAAAGTTCACAAAATCGATCCTTTTAAACACCCTCCACAGTACAGGCTCACTGATACATTTAGACCAAGATCTACTTAGTTATTGAGGTTCCCACATTACTGAGATCTGGAGCTAACTTTGTCAGTGTAGCAGATCACAATTGCAAAGGATATAATTTGAACTGTGCCCTTTACATATCAGAAGCACAAATCCAAGGACAGAATTTTTAAATTTTATTTGCTTATGACTGCACTAGCTCCTGGTTCAGAGATGAACATATAAATATAGCATAAGCTAGTTCTCCAATGCAAGTGACAACATTGGCCTTGCAAACAACATGAGTAATCTGAAATAATGTACTGGCTTGCTCTATGAAAGTCTGATCTTAAGCCCAGTGTTCCTACAATGATCAGAATCTGTTAGCAGCGGACAATTCACTTATGTTTTTGGCACATTCTCTCGTGTTGTCTGTATTGATTACAAGGCACATGCAAGAATTGCCAAAGTTAGAATACTCTTTGGTAGACTTTGATGATCAGTCTGAGAATAAAGAGGAGTAAATTGTGTGCTACACTGCAAGTCTATACAGTGGTAAGTGGTGGTGTAATGGTGGTGTCACTAGACTAGTCTCAAGACCCAGACTATTGGTTCAGACAGAGACAGCTGCGAATGTCTGAGACAGCTGGTGAAATTTACATTCTATTAGTTAACC
The DNA here is from genome assembly GCF_047496795.1 of Chiloscyllium punctatum. Classification (NCBI taxonomy): domain Eukaryota; kingdom Metazoa; phylum Chordata; class Chondrichthyes; order Orectolobiformes; family Hemiscylliidae; genus Chiloscyllium; species Chiloscyllium punctatum. The sequence continues at coordinate 32,404,357 of NC_092765.1, forward strand.
TAAAATTTAAAGCTACACTAGTGATGACAATGAAATCCTTGCTGATTGATAAAAACCATCTGGTTCACTAATGTCATTTCAGGACAATGTTACAAAATCTGAAAAAGAGAATGAAACCAGATAGACCATCAATATTCACCTTTGGTAACAGTAACAAATCCAAACTTTACTAATAACTGGGGATTTGTGCCAACATTGGGAGAGATGTCCAAAAAGATTTGTCAAGCAATAATGTGACATAATCATGCTCAGTAAATCACACCTTAGAGACAATGTTCCAGGCACCACCGTCACCATCCCTGGACATGTCCTATCCTATCTGCAGGGGAGGTGAGAGAACAGTGGTGGGAAGTCAGCCGAGAGTTGATCTGGGAGTCCTCAAACCCCCTGCAGTCACATGACATCAGGTTAAACATGAACAAGGAAACCTCTTCCTTGTAACCATGTGTTGCACCCCTCAATCCCCTCAGTTGATGAATCTGTACTTCTCCATGTTGAACACCACTTGGATAAAACACTGAGGGTCACAAGGTGACTGAATATACTCTGGGGTGGAAAACTTCAACTTCCAACACCAAGCGACTCGGTACCATGACTGCAGACCAAGCTGGCCACATCTCAAGGAACATAGATGCTAAGCTGTACCTGGTAGTGAGAAAACCAGCAAGAGAGAGAAACCCCTTTGACCTCAACATCACCAATTTATCGGTCACAAATCCATGATAGCATTTGTAGAAGTGACAACTACACAGTCCTTGTGGAGACAAATTCCCTCCATTGTGTTGCTTGGCATTGCCAGTGTGATAATTGGGATAGATTTGAAATAAATACAGCAACTCAAAACTGCATATCCATGAGGTATTGTGGACCATTAGGAGCAGCACAATTGTATACAGCCAAAATCTGTGACCCCCAGGCCCCACTCTATCATTATCAAGTTATTAACCCTATCCAAATAAAGAGTGCAGGAGGGTATGCCAGTATCAGCACCAGACATACCTAAAAATGAAGCTTCATCCTGATTAAACACAGAACGACTTACAGCAGAAGCAGCAAGTGATCAACAGAGCTAAGTAATCCCAAAAGAAATGGATCAGATATATTCTTAGTCTCGCCATGTCCAGCTATGAATCATAGCCGACAATTAGCCAACTAACAAGGAGATGCAATTTCACAAATATTCTTATCCTCAGTGATCAGGGAGCCCAGTGCAATGGGCCAAAACTAAAGTTGAAGCATTTATTCCTTACAGTGTGGAAACAGGCCTTTCAGCCCAAAACATGCTGCAATGCATTTGCCAGGAATCAAACCCAGGCCTCCTGCGTGGCAGGTGAGAATTCTACCACTGAACCACCAATGATCACCTTCAGTCAGGGAAGCCAAGAGCATGATTAATCTCAGCCTCTTCCAGAAGGCTGTAAATGGGCTAATTGGGAAAAAAGGTGGTGTTCATCCACTTGTTATGGGTTTCAGTAGAGCACTGCAGCAGCCCTGGGATGGTCACGTGAGCATGACAGCAGGATAGTGGTTGGAAATGGAAAGTGACCAGAAGGTTTGTGAACTGAGCCAGGCAATTCCATAAAACAGCCGCTCAATCTGAGTTTGGTCTGTCCGGTGTAGAGCAACCTAAATTGTGAGCAGGGAATACATAAGACTAGCTACAAAAAAAATCACTGCATCAAAGGCAAGCTTGTGGAAGGAGGAAGTAAAAGTGTGCGTGTTACATCTCCTGCGAATGCACGAGAAAGTGTAGTGGGAGAAAAATGAGATATTTGGTGTGATAGAGAAGTGGGACCAGGCTGTCATGGAAAAAATAGTCCCTTCAGAATTTTATTCCATGATATAAGTTGTCTTGCTCATGCTCTTTTCTATGTGAGACTGGGTGTGTGGATTGTAGCCATGTCAAGAAGCTTCATCTTAAATTTCTGACGACCAGATGGTAGGACAAAATGCCAGACCTGATTGACATCAGCTAATATGCTAAACATCTACACTATATCGTCACTGTCACAACTGAGTTGAGCTAGCCATGTACTGGCATATCTGACACTTGCTGATTGGACTAAATCTCGTTAGGTTGGTCTGGACTGCACTGTCATGACAGTCAAAGGAAGAGTTACAACAAAATTCTTAAAGTTTCGTTGAGATTTGATGTTGACTTCAAGTCCTGGGAGACATTGGCACAGGATCACTAAACGAGGCACAACCAAATACAAAATGGTACCATTTCCTTCGTTCGCAAGTATGTATCAGAGGCAGAGTGAAAACACAAGGAGAGGAAATCTCAAGTCAACAATTCATCCAAAGGTCAACCATCAGCAGTGCCCAGTCCTATTTACAGATATACCTTCCAGAAAGCAGTTACATCTAAACCTACTCCCCAGAATCGTTCCAAATGTCCCAGGTGATGAATGCAGTCCATATCCTCAAAGGACGAACAAACAGAAGACAAGACAAGCTATGTCCACATCTCAAATGGCCACATTTTCTTCTCATCATTTTACAAGAAAATTAAGCAGCTAACTTCAAACAATTTATTTTAAATTTCCTTTGTACAGGACTTTATTCAGTAGTAATTTACTGTAATTAAAATATCAACTTATGTTCTGTGAATGGAAAGCTTTCTCTTCATTGCTTTCAATCATTAGTCATTCCCACTAATGATTAGAAGTGAGTAATCACTAAGAAAACAGAAACAAGAAACTGAGAGGATGAACAGTAGCTGACTTATTAGGTGATGCATTTTGGGAAGTCTAATTGTACAGCGAAATATACTGTAAATGGAAGAGCCTTGGGAAAAGTTGATGAGCAGAGAGATCTGGGAGTTCAGGTCCATTGTACCCTGAAGGTGGCTGTACAGGTGGATAGAGTGGTCAAGAAGGCATATGGTATGCTTGCCTTCATCGGACGAGATATTGAGTATAAGAGCTGGCAGGTCATGTTAAAATTGTACAAGACTTTGGTTCAGCTACGTTTAGAAATCTGTGTACAGTTCTGGTCACCACATTACCAAAAGGATGTGGACACTTTGGAGAGGATGCAGAGAAGGTTAATGAGGGCGTTGCCTGATATGGAAGGTGCTAGCTGTGAAGAGAGGTTGAATAGTTTAGGATTATTTTCATTAGAAAAAAGGAGATTGAGGGGGGATCTGATTGAGGTTTACAAAATCATGAAGGGTATAGACAGGATAGATAGAGATAAGGTTTTTCCCAGGATGAGGGATTCAATAACGAGAGGTCACGCTTTCAAGGTGAGAGGTGAAAAGTTTAAGGAGGATATACATGGCAGGTACTTTACACAGAGGATGGTAGGTGCCTGGAATGCGTTGCCAGCAAAAGTGGGAGAGGAAGGCACAGTAGATTCATTTAAGGTGCGTCTCGACAGATGCATGAGTAGGTGGGGAGCAGAGAGATACAGATGCTTAGGAAATTGGGCGATAGGTTTAATCAGTGGATTTGGATCAGCTCAGGCTTGGAGGGCTGAAGGGCCTGTTCCTGGCCTGTAAATTTTCTTTTTTCTTTGTTCCATTCTTATTAAATTCATGTTTTGAACTGTAATGTAAGGGGAAAATTGTTCTGCTGTCTGGAAAAGGACTTAGTTGGGGGGGTGGGGGGGGTGTTGGTAGGTGGTGAGGTTATTGTCATTTTATGGCTGCAACTATACAGTCTTTATTACTCTACACATGGGAAACATCTTCACACATGTTCTTTTTGTCCTTAGCAAGGAACATAGCTGCAATATACATTTCACTTTTATGTTTTCCACTTATGATCAATGTTTCAATGGCCCAGGGCATGTAGTCAATAATAAATCCAGGCTTGGACCTTTTCACCATGAGTACCAATTCCTACCCTAGTGATGCTACTCCTGGATGTGAATCTATTCATTCGATTAGAGGTAGCAATCTCATAAAATAAGACCACTATTCAAAGCATGTAATGCTTAGAATCATATCCATGAGCATTGTAAATTGGTTGAAAGGGCTGCGTTGGGAGAGGCAAGAACATAGAAACTGATGGCTACACTTTAAGGTAGCATTAGTTGTGTGTAGGGCTGTAGCAGCCTGACCTGTAGGGCAGGAGGAATGTGAGCTTGGTTTGGAAAGATGGGATAGTGTGCAATCATTAGCTGATGGATTGGAGTCGGAGAAAGCAGTTTCAGCATGAAGTGAGATGGGGAATGAGGGTTATTTGATGAAAAGTGCAGGATTTCATGGCAAGATGAACTCGGGTAGGGGGGGTCTGGGTCAGGAAGAATGCCAGACTGAATTGAGAAGATGAGGTGAATAAAGGGTAGGAACTTGAATGTGGGAAGGGGAAGATGGATGCATATTTGAATGGTGCATGGAAAGGGAAAAGATATTGGTGTGCAGAAGAAGATAAAAGATCTTTTGGAAAGCGTTCAGTAGAGAGTGGCTACGGCAGAAAATGTTTGGGGCTATGATAACTGGTTGGGCTGTGGAAAATTCATATACCCCTGTACTATATTTAAGAACATAACAATTGTAAAAGGTTTACAAAAGCTTAAACACATGTACGAACAGATTCAAGAATAGCTTCTTCCCCGCTGTTATTTGACTTCTGAATGGGCCTCTCAAATTTTAAATTTAATGTTGATTTCGCTCTTTGGGTATCCTCTCTGCAGTGGTAACACTGTATTCCTTGCTCTGTTCTATTATCTCTATGCACTTTGTATGGTATGATCTGCCCATACTGCACACAAAACTTTTCAATGTACCTTGGTACATGTGACAATAATAATAAATCAAAACAGGTCAAGCTCACATTTACATAGAGCTTTTCACAAACTTTGAACATCCCAGTTGAACAGCCTGTGAAATATCTTCAAATTGTCATTATTGGTAATGTAAGTAATTTATGCACAACAATGTCTCACAAAGAAGTATGGGATAATGTTTGGTCGATGTTTGGTTCAAGTTTAAAAATAAATAAACGTGTTTATGTTCAGATGATAGATTAATAAATTGGAATGGTTCTGTGTTGTTGCCCTTTTCGTATATTTGTTAACTTGTCAAATTGTTTAGCCAGCTTCTACTAGTTTTATAAGTTGGCACATATGTTATAGGATTCCCAGCAGTTTACAAAGAAAATCAGTGAGTATTTTGTATCCCTACACTTAGTGAGTCTATCAAAGTGTTAAGAAAAACTTGCCATTTGCAAAGTTTCATATTACTGTAATATATTTCTGTAGATTCATGGTGAACAAATGCATGACTCATTCAAATTTTCTATTTCACTGCTGAAATTGAGCTATACATGGAACACTCATCCCTCGATTGAAACCAAATGTTGTAATCTGCAAATACGTGCAGAAATCTTGGCTTCTCCTGTACTTCACTTCACTTCTAACCTTTTAAGTAAAACAATACTCCGTAACTGTGCATGAAAATTTTCAAAAAGAATCAAGTTGGATTTGTAGAGCTAAGCAAATCCAACGTTAAAACAAAACCATGTTTCCATGGGGTTAGGATCGAAATATCACATTGTCGGTGCCAAATGTTTTTCATCTGTTTTCAATTGACTTGAGCAAATATTCCCAGTCTATTAAAGTGGCTGTAGGAGAGACTGCTCTCTCCTTGGACCTCTCCAGTTTAGCAGCCCTTTAATGCAGTTCTTCTGCTAGAATTTCAAATAGTTTCACGTAGACAGCTGTCCCTTTGATTACAATTTGTTAAATCATTCCTAGCCCATGTAATCCCAGGCAGATGTCTGCCCTCTCTTTGAAACTCTCTCCCATCCAGCAGCTTCCCAATATGGCTGCCTTATTTGTTGGTATACATTGCATGTCAGATAAGTTCTGCTCTCAAGGAAATGTAATCTATCTGTTTCCTTACTGCATTCCTTATCCTCTTTTTCACCTTCTACTCCACTAAACTTCTGATGAGCTGCTATTTCACTTACAGATATGTTATGTTTCTATGCCATGCTTCAGTGATCTAACACCCTTATCCTTGAAATGGTCTAAGGAGCTGAACTATATAGGGGGCAGAACCCCTGATGCACTTGACACTATAAACTGCTCATGCCAAAAAAAGGCTCCTTTTACGATTAAAACAAAAACATTGCTTTTGGAGAAAAAAAGTTGTGACTAACTAGTAATAAAGAAATATTCATTTTTGGTTCCAGTAGGAACAGTTAAAGTTTACAATTTGGAAGCATCCAGATCCATTCCCTGGCTTAGTTCCTAATTTCTGTCAATGCTATGGAGGTTGGTGGTTAATTGAATGGACTTTTGATTGCTGTTTAATAATCCCTGATGAAAGTATGGGTATGGGTACACATCAAGTGAGCACATAAGCAGCTTCCGTTGTGAATACACCCCTGACACCAATTTCACAAGACAATCATGGATGAGAAAGAAATTTTGGCCTTTCACTCCTCAATCCATCTAGAACAACCTTACCTGCCTTCCTCTGTGACTGTTTCATCAATAATTATAGGGTTTTTGCATCGATCACTTTGTCTAGAAGTCCATCCCTTGTGCTGATGCTTGAAGTGTTTCCTAGTTTCAATTCTAAACCCAGATAAGTCAATATCTTTGTTATTTTCTCATAGTTCCATTGAAAGTTGTATGCAGAATTATCAATTTTCCCTTCCCTTCACTGCATCCTTCATACCTCTGCACCTCATAAATTTCTCCTTCTCAGGTTGAGGTCTTCACGGTCTTTCTTAATAACTCATACCGCCAACTTTTTGATCAGTCTGAAGGTCCTTCACTGAATTGCCTCCAGCATTGGCAAGTTTCCCTTACCGTTTGAATAAGAGTCGAAAAATGTGGCACTGGAATAGCACAGCAAGTCAGGCAGCATCTGAGGAGCAAGAGAGTTGGTGTATTGGTCATAAGCCCTTCATCAGGAACGTGGAGGGGGCTGGGAAGGGGATTGAGAGATAAATAGGAGGGTGGGGGTGGGGCTGGGGGGAAGGTAGCTGGGAAGGCGATAAGTGGATGCAGGTGGGCTTTCATTGTGATAGGTCAGTGGGGAGGGTGGAACGGATAGGAGGGAAGGAAGATGGACAGGTAGGACAGGTCAAAAGGATGTTGCTGAGTTGGAGGATTGGATCTGGGATGAAGTGGGGTGAGGGGAGATTTGGAAACTAATGAAGTCGATGTTGATGCCCAACCTCAGCCCGACCGTCCTATTTATCTCCCAGCCCCCTTGCCCCCCACATTCCTGATGAAGGGCTTTTGCCCGAAACACCGACTCTCCTGCTCCTCAGATGTTGCCTGACCAGCTGTGTTTTTCCAGCGCCACATGTTTCAACTCTGACTTTCCAGCATCTACAGCCCTCACTTCCTCTGGCTTGAATAAGAGAACTGGATATTGCTTTGAGAGTACTGGATTAGTGGTGCTGGAAGAGCACAGCAGTTCAGGCAGCATCCAAGGAGCAGCGAAATCGACGCTGCTGATGAAAGGCTTTTGCCCGAAATGTCGATTTCGCTGCTCCTTGGATGCTGCCTGAACTGCTGTGCTCTTCCAGCACCACTAATCCAGTATTTGGTTTTCAGCATCTGCAGTTATTGTTTTTACCTCATTGCTTTGAGAGTGGCTTGTCTAAAGCACATTTTGGTCACAGCTTCCACTGACTTTTATTCTACTGTTTTGATCAGATTCAAGATTTTATTGATGCTTTGGGTTGCTAATTCACATTACTTGGAAGTTTAATTTACTCAGAGTCTGAACAATCAAGGGAACATATGGGAATCATATCTGAATGAATGTCTCTTCAATAATCTAAATGATTAAACTCGCAAATGATGAAGTACGTGGGTAAAATGTGAAGGTCGCTGCACTTAATGAAACTCTCATTTCCTATCATGCATCAATCACAGGCAGGTTTTAGAAGATCCCATAAATTATGGCATCTAATTTCATTCCTTTCTTGCTACGTTGTCCCTCTCATCTTGATTTAGTTACAGTTTAGTCAGATAAGCATTCTAAGTCCTCTGATCACTCTAACCCGAATCCTGGCTAGATTATTGTTCTTTATAAAAGAACATTGATGGTCCATTCAGTCATACAAGCATACAAGAAACCATTCAGTCCAATGAACCTATCTCACCCTTTTATCCTTCAGCTGCCTAGAGCAGTGACTCACTTCTCTGAATGCATAATTTCACATGCAGGGGCAAAAGCAAAACCAAGATTGTAAAAATGTCTCTGGAATGGAGTTTAAGAAAAGTACTTTAGACATTCTAGTCTGATCCTTAATGCAATTCATAAAAGCTTCTGAAGACACCAGAAACCCTTTGTTCCTTCTAGTCCCTATTAATTGCAGGTCACCATTCATAAACTTGAAAAGCCTTTATTTTAAGAACTTGTGCTGCCTTCTTTTGAAGGACTATTGGGAATCCATTCTCAACATATGCTTTGTTCATCTATTCCAAGCGATGATGACTGTGTGAAGAAAGATATTTTGTAACATTGCCGCAAAGTTTAGCGATTTTCTGTGTGGGAAATTCAGTTGACATTTGGATTTATTGCATTTTTGCAAGGATCATTGGAAAATAGGAATTAATCCATTTTTGCATCATTACCCTTCCCAGCCCATGTCACTAAGACCACCTAACAACCTTTCACTGTTACAAGCACTTAGTAAATCCCATACAGATCTGAGAATGAACTATCCTCAAATCCCCACTTCTTGTGGCTCAGTGTCATAGATAGCATTGCATCTAGCCATTAAGAAGTCACAACAGTTTATTTTATATAATTTTCAATGCTACTTTTTCTTGGCTCATTCCTTACCTGATTACTATATACTAGAATGAACAACTCTGCACTTGTATGAAAGGTATTGAGGCTTATCTCTTTTAATTCAACAGCAGCTAGAGAATGCTAAAAAACAAATGAGGCTGTCACAGACTCCATGTTACACCGTATGCTTCTGACAGCATTGCTGAGTTGGTATTTTGTTTCTGAGCGTTCAGCCTATACCTGTAGGCTCGCACTCTTCTGCCATTCCTGGTCTGTCTTGCCTTGCCCACCATGGGGAAAAGTCCATGATTACAGTGACAAAATTGTAGAGGCATGCAAAAAATAAACAGGGAGCATTTTTCAGCACAAAATCCACACCCGCAGTAATTTCATAACATAAGGAAGATGACTGATGTTTAGCCTGAAGAATCATAGTGTTTGTAATCTCTGTCTGCATCTTCCAAATGAATGTATTATGGAAATCTGAAGTCTACAATGGTATACAGTCAATGCTGCAAACCCCATTATTCTTCTCCATCTGTCATTTCAAAGATGATAGCTACGCAGGGTCGAAGCTTCTGCCATATGTTTTCATGTGCCTGAACAAGACAATTTTCGATCAACACATGGAACAGAATATCTCACATGGTAGTGGGATCTGGAATACAAGATTTGCTTATTTTTCTGACTCTACTCTGCCTCGTCATTAAGGTGATGGGAGGCAGAATGTGATGCAGCTTTAATGAGAAGTTGTCACCATTCTGAATGATCGGTCATGAGCTTCCCCCCAGTCAGTAAGGCCAATGTTTCAAGAAGAGCTCCACAGTGTCTTTGAAGCATTTTGTTCGTTCCCCCGGAACATTGACCATTTGATGGTTGAGAAAGTAGGGCCCAGCAAGGAATAAGGTTTTTAGCTGTCTGGATACAGTGTTCAGTGCAGCAAAGTTTGTTTTGTAAGAGATTTGCTTGTGGAGCTGGTTTAAGGAACACCAGCGCTTCTTTGATATTCTTCCCGTTGAATCTATAAAGGATGTGGCAGAGGCATCACTGGTGGAAAGCTCAAACTTGTGCTGACTGACGTGACCTAAGGGTTCCCCAACAACTGACCTGATGTGGCAAACCTTGGTCAGCCTTGTTTTATAGTCTGTGTGTTTGATCACTTATTCCTGACTGATAGTCTTAGAACCGTACAATGGTGGCTCAGTGGTTAGCACTGCTGCCTTATAGCACCATGAACCCAAGATCGATTCCACCCTTGGGTGACTGTCTGTGTGGAGTTTGCACATTCTCACCATGCCTGAATGGATTTCCTGTGGCTACAATCCAAAGATGTGTATGTTAGGTGAATTGGCCATGCTAAGTTGCCCATAGTGTTCAGTGATGTGTAGATTAGGTGCATTAGTCAGGGGAAATGTAAATGGATAAGGAATGGATCTGGGTGTGATACTCTTTCCTGCCTAACTCTGTAATGTCCCTTCAGAATCTCAACCTTTTCCCTTCCTATGTCATTGGTACCAACATGTGCTGTGACCTCCTGCTGGCCCCTCTCCCCCTTGAGAACATTCTGCACCCTCTCTGAGACATCCTTGATCCTGGCACCAGGGAAGCAATATTCTGATTTTTTTGCTGCTGGCCACGGCAACGTCTGTCTGTACCTTGGACTGGAGAGTACCCTAACACAATAGATCTCTTGGAACCTGAAGTGTCCCTCATTGCATTAGAGCCAGTCTCAATAGCCGAAACTTGGTTGTTCATGCTACGTTTCCCTGAGAATCCATCACCCCCTACATTTTCCAAAACCGCATACTTTTTTGAAATGGGGATAGTCACAGAAGACTTTTGCACTAACTGCTTACCTCTCTTACCTTTCCTGAAGTTAACCCATCTATGTGACTGTATCTGTGACTTTTCCCCCTTCCTATAACTGCCATCCATCGCATCCCCTGTTGAGGACTTGTTGGGCCAAAATGCCCTGTTTCCACATTGTAGAAATTCTATAAAATCTGTCGTAACTGAATTTTAACTAGCTTTAATCTAATTTGTCATTCTAGAGAACCAGGTGCTCAATCCAAGAGCAAGGCCGGCTGTCAAAAACTTACTTTAGGCTTATTTTTTATTGATTATTTATCTCAAAAGAAGTGAGTTAGGACACATTGTTAAAATGTGTGGGTTTTGCATTCATTTTACCTTATCAACTTTAGAAAAGGATTGTGAATTTCAAACAAGTCTGGAAAAACGCAAAATCAAGTTTTTTTTTCGAATTAAAAAGACCTTGATGAGCTCTACAGCCCACAATAGAGGACCAGGTTTTGGTTGTGGATAATTGGGATTCTAACATGCTGATGACAACCCATTGCCATGTTTTAGCTAAGCCTGAGGAACTGCAGGTGCCGTTTTGTTTGCCTGATGTAGAATGTGAGTACTGTTTCTGTACAATTCAATCATTCTTTCCTACATTGGTTTTAGTCATGCTGATTGAAGGATAAATATTGGCTAAGTCACCGTGGAGAGTTCCCCTACTCTACTTTCAGAGGTGCCAAGGAATCTTTTCCCACCCCCAGGAGGGCAGGCAGGGCATTGGTTGAATCTCTCATCTGAAAACGCAGATAGCATAGGCACAGAGGTAGCATTTAGAAACTCCCAAAGGAACTGCTGGAGCTTAACCAACTAAAAGTACATAATTTACCAGAATGTACACTGGGTGAGCTTCCTGCTGCTTACCAAGTTAGGCATCTTACACTTTGGAATTTTGGCTCACATGCTTATCTGGAGCAGAAAAGGGAGAATTCCAGCTTTCAGCAACCAGTCTATCTCAGTAAGTTTCATCTTTGAAAGCAAGCTGACTGGTCAACATTGAACAGTACTCAGGAGTATGCCTCACCTGCCTGGTGATAACCTGCTAAAATTGGTTGATGTGGTTTCCAACCACATCACCTTAGCACCATTTTGGCTTAAGGGAGATCCCAGTGATCTTAATTACCTACTGTGGCTCAATTTATAGAAATTAGCCTCTTGAGTCAGAAACTTTTAAGTTCAAGCCATAGTTCAGAGTATTGAAAAAAAAGTATGCCTACACAACAGTGTATTATTAAGAGAGTGCTGTATTGTTGAAAGTGCCATCATTTAAAGAGGGATTAAACTACAGTACAGGGGTGTAAAAGATCCTTGGGCCATACTGGCAGCAGAGCAAAGAGGTTCTCCATAGTGTTTTGACCAATATTTGTCCCTCTACCATCATCAGTAAAACAGATTATTTGGTCAGTATCATACTGCTGTTAATGGGACCTTGCTACAAACAATAATTGTTTCAATCATTTCCATTCATAGAAATGTACAGCACAGAAACAGACCCTTCGGTCCAACTCGTCCATGCCGACCAGATATCCCAACCCAATCTAGTCCCACCTGCCAGCACCCAGCCCATATCCCTCCAAACTCTTCCTATTCATATACCCATCCAGATGCCTTTTAAATGTTGTAATTGTACTAGCCTCCACTACTTCCTCTGGCAGCTCATTCCATACATGTACCACCCTCTGAGTGAAAAAGTTGCCCCTTTGGTCTCTTTTATATCTTTCCCCTCTCACCTAAAACTATGCCCTCTAGTTTTGGACTCGTCCATCCCAGGGAAAAGCCTTTGTCTATTTATCCTACCCAAGCCCCTCATGATTTGGTAAACCTCTATAAGATCACCCCTCAGCCTCCGACGCTCTAGGGAAAACAGCCCCAGCCTGTTCAACCTCTCCCTACAACTCAAATCCTCCAACCCTGACAACATCCTTGTAAATCTTTCTGAACCCTTTCAAGTTTCACAATATCTTTCCAATAGGAAGGAGACCAGAATTACATGCAATATTCCAACAGTGGCCTAACCAATGTTCTGTCCAGCCGCAACATGACCTCCCAACTGCTGTACTCAATACTCTGACCAATAAAGAAAAGCATCCCAAATGCCTTCTTCAGTATCCTACCTATCTGCGCCTCCACTTTCAAGGAGCTATGAACCTGCACTCCATGGTCTCTTTGTTCAGCAACACTCCCCAGAACCTTACCATTAAGCGTATAAGTCCTGCGAAGATTTGCTTTCCCAAAATGCAGCACCTCACATTTATCTAAATTAAACTACAAGTGCTACTTCTCAGCCCATTGGCCCATCTGATCAAGATCCCATTGTAATCTGAGGTAACCTTCTTTGCTGTCCACTACACCTCCAATTTTGGTGTCATCAGCAAACTTACTAACTATACCTCTTATGCTCACCTCCAAAATTCTTTTAACATCAAGAAAGTCAGTAGTAATATCCTCGCTGCGAGCTTCTTGGTTAAAAACATTTGCATGGAATGAATGCCCATAAAGTAAACAGACTGTGCTGAATGCAACAAGTTATGGATCATGATGTTTCATGCAAGACTTGCTCAGTTGGCATTTATATTCAGCATTGACAATGTGACTGGCCTCACAGCAGAAGACACCTACATGGATGGTTTCTCTTCAATATCCTTTCCTACTCACAGATGTCTATATTTCCCTTTAACGGAATGATACTTTTTCACATATAATCTATTTCTGTCCAACCTTGGATCATTTTCCAGTAGTCATTATAAATTATCTTCTTTAGCATCACACAATCTGACCAATATTGTTATGCCTTCTTGGTCAGAATATCAATTCTTGGTCTGATCACTCTTCCAAGAACTGTGATAGCAGGGATTTGTCTCCCATCTGAATCTCATTAATCCTCTCAGGCAGGTTGTTTAAAAAAAAAATCATTCAGTTCTTAATTTGATGTGTAAGCGTTGTCCAAATAAAGCGAGATTGCCAGAACTGCAGCCCTGTATACTTTCAGATTGATCTGCAGATAAATACCTCTCTTTATCCCAGATTCACTCACTTAATTTGCTGAAAAATAAGTTGATTTCAGGGATTCTGCAGGATGCTTTTGTAGCAGTATGCACTTTGCCAAAGGCTGCAGAGGCATGAGTGTTTCATCCCAAAGCCTGTATGATAAACGTACAATCATCAATTGTGATGATAGATATTATGTAATCCTTGCCTAAGGGTGGTTTGAAGAACACCATCCCTTTTCAACGTTGATAGTCACGCTAAATTTAAGGCGAGATATATCGTAAGTGGCTTATAATTGTTTGCCTATCATCCTGAGAATGAGCCAGAAGAGCACAGTCACTAGCAAATTGTTCTCAAGCAGGTTCCTCAATTGTTAAAGAGCTGCCCTTCAGTTCTGAATCTGACCTCAAATCTTCGAGATATTGAAAACTATGTAAAGCATATAGACAAACAATACATTGCAATGTAGTGATGCAAGGGGACTCCACTGTTTAATTGACACTATTTGTAACAGAGAAGGTGATCAAATTGTTTTCATCTTCCATCAATCAACTCTTCAATACAAAGAAGGTGGATTACATGGGTTTAGAACTTGATGATTTGTACAGCCAGTCCTTCTGACAGTTTTAAATGTTTCCTACCTGAATCCAGCTGACATACAGAACTAGGATCCCCTGCCATCTACAATTAACTCCTCTACACTAACATGAGTAAACTTTACACTGTTTCTGTTCAGTTTATCCAATGCTTTACAGAATATTCAGCTGCCTATCCAAATCCATGCATGTGGCAGCCCTAACCATATCAGTGATATTTTTGTCATTAGTCATTCTTCTGTGCATAAAGAAAGTTCAATGAGAAAAAAGAGCCACTTAGTTCATCAAGCATTCATCTTGTATTTCAATTCATCCATTTAGCATCATGTGTATCATAATGTCTTCAAAATTATAAAATATGAAGCAGACTTGACCTTGAACCACAAAAGGGCAATATTAGTGCAGATGGGCAAAGAAATGGTCAACTAGTTAAGTTTTATGGAATGCCTTAAAGGAGGAAAAGAGAGGTTGTGAGGTTTAGGGAGGGAATTCCAGAGTTTTGGGCATTTAGAGATAAATGCATGACCGCAACAGTTACAGCAATTAAAACCAGGAATGCGCAAAAGGCCAGAATTAGGGAAAGAGCCAAACCATGGAGGGATTTGCTCAAGAAGGATGAGGATTTTCAAATCTGGGCATTATTTGATCAAGAGCCAATATGGGTCAGCGAGCATGGGGTGATGGAACTTAGCTCGATTAAAGACATGGCCAACAGAGTTTTGGATGACCTCAACCAAATGGAGGGTAGAATGTGACAGACTAGCCAGGAGTGAATTTGAAAGTCAAGTGTAGAGGTAACAAAGGCAGGAATGCATCCGATGCTTTTGATTCCACTCCTAATCCTTATCTGATAGCTAGAGCATTGTTTGCGTAAACAAATCTATTTTGAACTTACCTTTTACTAATTTAGAAACTTGTCATCATGTTCTACTGGCCTGACTGATATGTCGATAATATTTCAGTTTCAATGTATTTGTGTCGTGCAATTCTTTTATAGTGGCTAAATGAGGCTTGAGTGCATCATTACAGATTATAGACAGCTTATACATAGAGAGATGTGAGCAGTGGATGTAGTGAGAGAAGCTGCATTCAGTTAAATGATACAGATATATAGTGTACTATATCATATACTCTCCAGATATATCAAACACATAGTTTGCTGTGTGTGCTTAGCTATGTTGTAACAGAGTCAATGTAACACCTAACACCAGCTGTGATCAGATTTCGAGAATGGAATGAGCAATGTGCTGATCCTTGATTATAACGGGAGTTTCTGTTTCCAAGGACCGTTTGGATGGCTGCAAGAAAATACCATTTCACCCTGCGTGTTTGATTGTTGGAAATTCCATGCTCTCGTCAGGAAGCGGATGGCCAATTTATCAACTGGTTGGAAAACATTTATGTTTTCATTTATCCAGTTAAAATAAACCGTGCTTTTCTTGTTTTCTCTTTCAGATGCCTGCCAGCAATAAGGAAAGAATGATCTCATTACCATGCAAAGTAATATCAGAAATGCATGAAAAAAAATACTGCTATTACACAGAACAACTAGAGCAATTCTACTTCACTCAGTACTTTAACTCCATCTTAGTGCATCTATGATTTGGAGATGCCGGTGTTGGACTGGGGTGTACAAAGTTAAAAATCACACAACACCAGGTTATAGTCCAACAGGTTTCATTGGAAGCACACTAGCTTTCGGAGCAATGCTCCTTCATCCACAATCACCTGATGAAGGAGCGTCGCTCAGAAAGCTAGTGCGCTTCCAATTAAACCTGTTGGACTATAACCTGGTGTTGTGTGATTTTTAACTTAGTGCATCTCAGACTAGATTTTTTTTTTACTATTCCTATACCATGTGGCAGTTTGTTTTTACTGCATTTGGCATTACAGAATCCCTACAGTATGGAGACAGGCCATTTGGCCCAACGAGTCCATCTGATCTTTGGATTGCGGGAGGAAACCGGAGCACCTGGAGGAAACCCATGCAGACACGGGGAGAGTGTGCAAACTCCACACAGACAGTTACTTGAGGGTAGAATTGCAGGTGGTTCATTTGTCAGTGATTATTTCTCTGACCATTTTGGGCTGGACCTTAATTCATGTGAAGAGATGGATAATACAGGGAACAGGTAAGTCTATGTTCACATTACAATTAATGAAGCAAACAATATAGAAACCCAATAATTTCTGTGTGTTCAGCTTGCAAACCCTGGGCAGGATAACTGACAAACAGAGTTGCAGCACCGGATACACACAGGATGTGAACAAAGAAGAACAAAGAAAATTTACAGTCCAGGAACAGGCCCTTTGGCCCCCCAAGCCTGAGGCAATCCAAATGTACTGTCTAAACCTGTCGGTCACTTCCTAAGCATTTGTATCCCTCTGCTCCCCACCTACTCATGCATTTGTCCAGTCGCATCTTAAATGAATCTACCTTGCCTGCCTCTATCACCTCTGCTGGCAACGCGTTCCAAACGCTCACCACACTCTGTGTGAAGTACTTGCCGTGTGTATCCCCCTTAAACCTTCCATCTCTCACCTTAAAAGTGTGACCTCTCGTTATTGAATCCTTCATCCTGGGAAAAAGCTTGTCTCTATCCACCCTATCTATACCCTTCATGATTTTGTAAACCTCAATCAGGTCCCCCCTCAATCTCCTTTTTTCTTACGAAAATAGGTCTAACCTACTCAACCTTTCTTCATAGCTGGCACCTTCCATACCAGGCAACACCCTCATAAACCTTCTCTGCACCATCTCCAATGTGTCCACATTCCTTTGGTAATGTGGTGACTAGAACTGTACACAATATTCTAAATGCGGCCGAACCAATGTCTTGTACAATTTTAACATGACTTGCCATTTGGAGTCCTTAAACATAAGCTCTCTGAAACACAAGATGCCCAAATAAAAGGTGGTGGGGGGATTTGCCCTGGGAGGGATAGAGATGTATTGAGATCAGTGGCTTGAGTGGGAAAGCATTGTTGAGATGGACGTCATGTGGGAGGGGGCCAAGCACAATGAGGAGCATCTGGACTTCCACAAGGGGACAGTGTAGTACCATGGTCACCTCATAGGACTGGGGTGGGGGGAACAAGGTGGACAGATGAAGCCTTGTAGATGGCTGGCTGGGCTGGTGTGAAGCCTATGAGGCTCTCCAGAAGGACTGTGAGAAGGGAATGTGGATCTCTGGAACCTCACTGACAATTCGAGGCAGAAGTAGGAAGTTGCTAGCCAAAGGATGCTCGCTGCTGCCTTCTGTTGTGCTGGAAATCAAAAATGTGCAACTGTGGAGAAACTGGCTGTGACCTCACTCACTCAGAGCGGGGTGTGGGGGTGGGGTGGTAAAGTACCATGAGCTATGAAGGAGGACCCAACAATGTAAGGTCTTTTAAAGGGAAACAACATTACACATAAATCCATGCACTGCGCAGACCTGCGGTGTCCCTATTCTTTGCCAATGTGAGTGTATTATCTCCCTTTGGACTGAGTATCTGCCCCACACCTCACTGACAATCAGATCCACAGCAGCACCTTTAGACATAGAATCGAAAAGTGTGGCGCTGGAAAAGCACAGCAATAGCAACTGAGGAGCAGGAGAATCGACGCTTCGGGCGTAAGCCCTTCATCAGGAATGTGTGGGGTGGGGGGGCAAGGTGTTTTGAGTGAAAGGGGGCTGAGAGATACAAAGGAGGGTGGGGATGGATGTGGCGGTGAGATAGCTTGGAAGGTGATAGGTTGATGCAGGTGAGGGTGATTTTGATACATCGTTGGGGAGGGTGAAGCGAATAGGTGGGGAAGGAAGATGGACAGGTCAGACAGGTCAAAAGGGGCCAAGGGATGGTGGGGGAAGGCAGCCAGCCACATGTAGTCTCCTTCAAATT
The DNA here is from genome assembly GCF_047496795.1 of Chiloscyllium punctatum. Lineage (NCBI taxonomy): Eukaryota > Metazoa > Chordata > Chondrichthyes > Orectolobiformes > Hemiscylliidae > Chiloscyllium > Chiloscyllium punctatum. Next base: position 32,422,399 of record NC_092765.1, read on the forward strand.
CTCCTCTCAGGATGCTCCAGAAGTGGCAGGACCCCATATCTCCATTTGTATACGTTAAATCTTTGCAAGTATAAACAAAGAACATCAATGTAGTTGTGGTTCTGTTCACCGAGCTGGGAATTTGTGTTGCAGACGTTTTGTCCCCTGTCTAGGTGACATCCTCAGTGCTTGGGAGCCTCCTGTGAAGCGCTTCTGTGATGTTTCCTCCGGCATTTGTAGTGATTTGTATCTGCCGCTTCCGGTTGACAGTTCCAGCTGTCCGCTGCAGTGGTCGGTATATTGGGTCCAGGTCGAAGTGTTTGTTGATAGAATCTGTGGATGAGTGCCATGCCTCTAGGAATTCCCTGGCTGTTCTCTGTTTGGCTTGTCCTATAATAGTAGTGTTGTCCCAGTCAAACTCATGTGGTTTGTCATCTGCGTGTGTGGCTACTAAGGATAGCTGGTCATGTCGTTTCGTGGCTAGTTGGTGTTCATGGATACGGATCGTTAACTGTCTTCCTGTTTGTCCTATGTAGTGTTTTGTGCAGTCCTTGCATGGGATTTTGTACACTACGTTGGTTTTGCTCATGCTGGGTATTGGGTCCTTCATCCTGGTGAGTTGTTGTCTGAGAGTGGCTGTTGGTTTGTGGGGATACAGAATATCTTTGCCAAGTTTTAAGTTAAACATAGGAACGAGCTTGAATAGCTTAGAACTCAACAAGAATTGGCAATATTTAACTATTCCAATGAGATCACTCAAATAAATATCCAGGTTTTAGTTGTTAAATATTGCATTCAGTCCATGCTGGCTGAAAATGAGTAGATTGCAGAAAACTTGCAAACAGACAATTAACATTCTCACCCCAGTGCTGCAGCAGAGAGATAGTTTGATGAAGGGAATTGGTCTTTGTCCAAAAATGTTCAGAACTCCAAGATTACAGTGAATGTCTATCTGAAGAATATATTTATTGAGTGATCACCTTGTCTTTCAAAGAAAAACACAGCTGACAGAGAATCAGAATTTTCAATCCCTTATTACTGGCAGAGATCTCCAGTGGAAGGAGGTTGCATTTTCACATAGCTCTGCAAATCATTTCCATGTAAAAGTTTGTTTTACATAGTTTATTCTATTGTCCATGATGACATTGTCCTACTTTTCTACAGGGTCCCTGAAATGGCCTTGTCTGCACCTTGAGAGCCTTGCAGCAAGTTTTGAAGTGATAACACTAATGACAGTACAAGAAATTAATCCGTCAGAGAGCAAAGGAGATAGGAAGGTGGGCTGGGAAGTGTTGGGGGAGTGGAAATGGTGTAATATTGTTAAATATTCATGGTTAGACATTTGTCTAAAAAGAGGACTGAAGAAGACCTTGGGGAGAAATGTAGAATAAAGTGATTTGCACCTTTATATTAAATATTGCTACTACGCATCTACAAAGGAAGCCATGCCTTAGTCATATCAAATTACATGAAATTGGAGCCTGGGTCTGTAGTGTTGCAATTTTTACCAGCTTCTGTATATAGTTGTGTTCAATAAAGCATGTTGCTATTCTTCCACAAAGCATGAGTGTCACATTATTATGCTACCTGCAAAACGCACTGCAGGAACTCACTAAACCTCCTTCAATGAACCTTACACCATCTAAAAGAACAAGGATAACAGCCACATGAAAACTCCATCAACTTTAAGTTTCCTTCAAGTCTTTCACTGTTCTAACTTGGAATTATCACACAGCTCCTAATTGTCATTGGGTCAAAATTCTGAAGCTCACTCAGTAACAGCATTACAGCTATACTTAGGTGTACAGGACATAAATTGCAGTGGTTTGAGAAGGCATCTCACCACCACCTTCTTAATCCCAAAGTGGTTGTAGTATACACATTTTCTCAGACAAAAGTATATCTGTTGTCAATGCCGGACAGATCACAAGAATTGATTAAAAATTCCATAAGCAAAATTAATCTTCCTCAATTACTTTGTGTTGACATCTGTGATGTTGAAGGAAGCCTGGGAAACCCAGGGATGTGTCATTACATTTCAAACGTAATTTTAGATCACATACCAATTAGTTAATAGATAACTCACCTCACCCAAGGGTGTGGCCTTACTGGCTTGGAATCAAATATGAGAATCAGCATTCTGGAGCCAGTTTTACTTTGCAATGGCATTTTTATGGCTTTCACCCTCACTTCCTCCCAAGCACGTGCCTGGTTAAAATTTCTGTCACAATCATTGTTTCTCTCACGTCCACTATATGGTTTCTCTGTTATTTATTTGCTGTCTCTGTCAGTAGCTGGATTTCTCTCTGGGATTGATATTAGTGCTGTTTGCAGTGCATAATATAACTTAATAAGATCAGGCCACCTCAACTCATGGAACTTTAGCATTGTGTCATAACTGCAAAGAACTTTTTATATTTGTGCAATGTCATTCGGTTGGACAAAAGATCACCATGAGAGATCAGTTCTGAAGATATTCACTGTGAGGGAGTGGAGCTTATTAGTGGCCTCAGGGAAGACTGAGTCATAATGAGCCACAAAGTGGTCAATTATTGTCATAATTCACATCATATTCATTGAGATAATAACCCTGTCTCCTTTATCCTCTTTCTAAAGTTGGAAAATGGATGAGGAACAGTCCTGAGAAGTCAATTTATTCTTCAATATAGCATGAGCTCCAGAGGCAACAAAGATCTGCAAGAAGTGATCTTTGCAAAGTCTGAAAGCTGCTAATGTTGTTTGTGGTTTTTGGTAGGGGTTAGAAGTGCCAGGCGCAGTGGGACTGAAGTAAGGTAATTATGTGATTTGTTGGAGCTAAATGAGATGCTGGAGATTCTGGATAGGTGAAATTCCTGGATATTGCAACATGGACAGATTTACCTTTCACATTTTTTTAAAGGCTGAACTATTGGCTCCAACTTTGAAAATTATTCAGAGTTGAGTCACTGTCTTAACACAAACAGTAGCTGTTAGTTTATCAAAGTTCAGTTTCTTCAAATATTCCATTCTTTACAACAACTCAGCCTGAATTGTAGAATTTATTCCTCATTTTAGCAAAATGCCAGGAGATTTTGAAGAAATATACAATTGGGTTATTATGAATATGAAATTCTTGTTCCTGATTAAAGTGGCATATTTGTCTACTTGGATACCACGGTACTTTTAATCTGTGGTGTAAATTCTTGAACACTACCCAAGCCATTTAAATCCCTTTATAGCAATGTGTATACAATGTCAACACCTAACAGCACTTATCTAAAACCTTTAACATAGAAAAACAGCCCTAGATATTTTGCTGAAGCATAAAGAAAATTTGGACACTAAGAAAGGAGAACTTAAGAGAAACAACCAGAAGTTTGACCAATTCTGTGAACTTTAGAATATAGAGAGAGTTGGGAACTATATTCATTCAAAGGGATAAGGGCATTTAAAGCCAACATTTATTGGCCATCTCTCTTGCTTTTGAGAAGATGGTGGTGAACTACCATCTTGAACCACAGCTCTCTGCATCATGAAGCTGTTTTCACAGTGCTATTTAAGGGAGACGTCAATGGAAACTTAGCAACAGTGAAAGAATAGCAATAAATTTCTAGTTCAGCGTGGTATGTGGCTTGGAAGAGAACCTCCATGTGGCATTGTCCCTATGCACCAGCTCAAATTGTGCTTCTAGGTGGTAGAAATAGTGGGTTTGGAAGATCTTGAAGAAGTTGAGTTGCTCGAGTGCATCTTCTACATGGTGCATATTGCTGCCAATATGATGAAGGGAGTGAATACTTAATGGAATGGTTTATTCACCAATTAATTGTGTTGATTTGTCCTGGTCTTGAATATTTTGGACCTCACCCAGGCAAGTGGGGCAGATTCCATTCCACTTCTGACTCAGTTTGTTGGTGCACAAGATCTAGAAAGTCAGGAATTAATGTATTCACCATAGTATACTCAGCCTCTCTTGTAGCTTTTATAACCAAAGTATTTAAGAATGGGCCCTTGATGGCTGTCTGCATGGGTGCTACTAGATGTGGAAGGAAGATGTCAGGAAAAGAAGGTGCCCAAAAAGAAGGTGCCAGTAAATAAATTGAATTTGGAGTGCAGGGCAACACTGTGGAAGAACTTGAGCATGCAAACAGGACAAATGAGGCTAGTGACAAGGAAAATGTTGTGTAGGATTTCAGTTATAGTGTTTTTGTTATAAGTCTCTGGGCAAGGTTCCCCAATTTCTTACGATTCCAGACAGGATATCCCAAATCATTAAACTCCCATTTGAGGAGGGATGAACTGTTTCCCTTTCTTTATTTACACTCTCCATCTGCTGGTCATAACATGGTTAATTTAAGAGAAAACACTTCTTTTGTGGATATCTTTCTCCCTGACTCAATTGAAATTATGCTTCAAAAGGAGTCAATTGTACTGGGTTTCTAACAGTTAACAAAGAGTAAGTTCATCTATTACTAAATGCAAGAAGAAACAATGGAACCCAAATACACAGAGATTATGAATAAGATGTGAATCCAAAAAAGATAAAAATCTTTCAAAATATGCAGATCATGTTCAGAGTTATTCATGGAAAATGGGTGACACAATGTTATGACTGTTGTATTAAATGGTACCAGTTGGATTGATGTTGATTGCTAAGTAGTTAAAAGTTAAGGTTTTTGCAGATTAACCTTTGCAGGTTATTGAAATTCTTTTGTCCTCACTCCTTGCAATAAATGGCTGGTTGGCAGCTCTCAGTGAGAAAGGGATTTTCCCCTTCCTTTACTTGCAGTGCAGGGATGTATAATGATTGTTCTCAAACTGTAACTTTTATAGGGCACTTGTCCACACACATAGAATATAAATTGCAGTTGATTGTTAACATTTTTTGTATTGCTGGAAGATTAAGACAACAACAAGGCTGCAGGGGCTGGTTTCCTAGTAAAAAAGAGTTGAAGTTTCCCTAACTCTGTAGAAGAAGGACATTCTATGGTCCACACAGGGCTCTTCCAGTCAGTCATTGAATTTACATTCGCAGTCGGCTTTTGGCTGGAGTAGTCCTCTTTTTAAAAAATGCCATGTTGTAGTTAAAAGTTCAATATATCCATAAGCATTTCAAGGTTCTGATCCATAGTCATGACATGTTGGATGAGCTAAAGAGTATAGAGGGTGGAGAATGGGAATCAGCATTAACATGATTGATTGACTTGTCCGACCTGCCTATCTTCTTTTCCACCTATCCATTCCACCCTCTCCTCCTTGACCTATCACCTTCATCTCCTCCCCCACTCACCCATTGTACTCTATGCTACTCTCTCCCCACCCCCACCCTCCTCTAGCTTATCTCTCCATGCTTCAGGCTCACTGCCTTTATTCTTGATGAAGGGCTTTTGCCCGAAACGTCAATTTCGCTGCTCGTTGGATGCTGCCTGAACTGCTGTGCTCTTCCAGCACCACTAATCCAGTATTTGGTTTTCAGCATCTGCAGTCATTGTTTTTACCTCCATGATTGAGGAATAGTCTGATGTAAGGGAACAGGCAGGCTAGGAGGTAAATGTTCATATCTGCGTAATGCAACACATAAGGATATTATCCATTGCTGCATAATAGTTTCCGGAGAATTTAAGGGTATGCGGTACATGTTAATATGCAGCTGACAGTACTGCACTACTGAAAAGTCACTTCCCATGATAAACCATGAAATCTGGTAAATAAGACATACTGGTCTGACTTGTCTTGTGTATTTCAAATTTAAGGATCAATATGACCAACACATTTATTTCTATGTATTACATTTTTAATTTTAATATCTGGGGATAGTTAATCCCTGTTTATATATATTTGTCTCACACTTGAAAAATATTTGGTTGGTTCTAGAGGGAGGAGAAGCATACACATCATAAACTAACTGCATCAGCAGATTAAGCATTTGGTGAGCATGATGTTTGAAATCCTCATAAAACTATCAAAAATTTCAAAATAAGCTTTTCAGAATTTCAGTGTTTCTACATAATATAAAGAATGCACTCACTTCCCTTTGCGATGTACCCCTGTTACATTATTCAGCGAACTTAGGTACAATTTGGCTGAAGAACCTCAAGTCCAGAGAAGTAAAAATCAAAAGCTCCTCTATGAAATACTTCCCATGCTTGGTCTATTGAAAGTAGACATTAATTTGCACACTTGCTTTCGGTATCCCCTTCCTTACATCCTATGAGTGAAGCCAAAGAGATTATGCTCCAGTAACTGATCCAATACTGCTAAAAATCTGTTGCAGACTGACTGGGGGACCAGGTAGTGACTTTGTTGTGTGGGGGATGGCTAGTAGAATGGGATAGAACAGAAGAAAGTGGAGAGAGAACTAAAAAATGATATGATTTAAGAATTACATCATAAAGCTATCAAACACAGTTTACACTTTAAATTGTCAGAAAAATGTATTGCTGTTGGAAAGAAACCAGCTATTCCAGCAGCACCATAAACTATTTTGAGCCAACACATTTATAACACTATCATACTAGATGTTAAAATTCAAATCATGTACTTTCCCTGCTTATTACAAGGATGTGGCTGCATATCTATAAATAAACAAGGCCAATCAGATCAAAGGGCAGAGTCATGGAAATATTCTTATCATCATATTTGGGTGGTTTCACTCCTGAGTTCACATAAAGCAGCATGGAAACTAAATTCAGCAGAAACCAGCAGAGAAGCTCCTTCTTTGTCAAACAAGTCATTTCTACCCATTGGATTATTATTTCCTTTCAAAGTTTTGCTTACCGGACTGTAAATGCAATTCTAACAGAGATGACTGGATCATGATCAGAAGCAGAAAGCTTGGCAATGAAGATCATCCCCACCATGATCAGCTAGTTCTGCATGGGTCTCTGGGATAGTCTCTGTAATGTCTAGTCCCATACTTAGTGGAAGGTTAATGAGTCATTATATCAGTTTAGCAGAAAATTTGCTGCACCAGATCAGATTGTAACCTTTGGATGTGGAATTGAAATACTTACACTACACATATTATGTATGTGCATAGCTGCAAATCCATTTATAAGCAAACTACGACTGATGCTGGAAATCTGAAATAGAAACAGAAAATGCTAGAGAAAGTCAGCAGGTCAAGCAGCATTTGTCGAGAGAGAAACAGAGTTAATGTTTCAAGTCGGTTTGATGCTTCTTCAGAAACCAATTTTAACAGATGCTGCTAATTTTCTCCAGCATTTTCTATTTTTATTATCCTTAATTATATGGGACTATATATATATGTGTGTGTGCGTATACATATATATGTGTAACATGCTTAATGCCAGTGTTGAATTTATTTTACATTGTCACTAGTAGAAACATTTAACTCAGCACAAAGTAGTTTTCAACAGATGGATCCATTAGCTCAGTCAAATTGGCTGGAAAAGGCTAACAAGACATGGCTTTGACTAATGCAATGGTTTCCTTAAGTGAGAACTGTAACGTTACCTGGAGCTGTTTAATTACAGTCATTAATATCTTTACTATTGTCAAACATTGGTTATTCATTCAGTATTGAAACACAGTTGTTTGATTGCCCGCAATATTGAGAGCTGCAATCATCAACTGCTTTAAATTGTATAGTTAATTGATGCCACAGTGACAAAGAATCTGTGATTCATCATTTGATTGACAGTTGTGTGAGATGTTTGAGAAGGTTGCAATACAATTGATTGACTATAACTTATTTGTTAGAGGTCTTCAGGTTTGGAAATACTTTGAATTTCATGATCACATTAGGTTTATTTCAATTTGAGCACTTGGGCTTTTAAAAATTCTGGATCAGATCTTTGCCATTGAGATAATAATACCCATCAAGTTGACGATATTATTGAAGATGTCCATCTTTATGGAAACAAGTCTGTCATTCATGACTATAACTCTGGCCAGAAATGCATGCCAAAGGAGAGAGTTGTTGGCACAATAATTAAGGATGGTGTATTTCCTCTGAAGGCAGTTCAAAGGTGGCCACAGATGTGAGTTAAGTGTCAAGGCCGGTAATTAGAAGCCTGCTCTGGTTTCCTGAAACTTTGCCCCATTTGTATAAAAGGCAGTTTAAACTCCCTAGCCATCATCATTTATGCTCCCACACAGCTATCATACCACCTCAGTGCCCATATTTACCCATCCCGCCACCATAACAACTCACCCAGCAACCACCATTGGGTGACAACAGGAACCATAGAGACATGGAAAAAGCTTTGAGCAAACTAAGACAGGCCGCACTCATGCACACTTGATACTGGGAAAAAAAAACTTCTATCCATGAAATTTATTCAAAAATTTTAAATCTCTTCAGGTATAAATCTATAATGAAAACAAACAAACATCTATTCCCTGACCACTTCAATGACAAGTAATCCTTCAATTGGCTTTTAGAAATGTCATTCCAAATGCAATCCAGCAACCCATCCCAGCAACACAGAAAATGTGGTTTCAAAACAATTGAAACTCAACCAAGCATTCATAATGCACTCGGTTTTAATAACAGCCTTGGGAAATGTCAGGACTAATTCTATTGAAATTGTCAGAACAGGTGTCTTTTTTCCTAAGTCAGACCAAATAGCACGTTAAACTATAAATTCCAACAGCGGGTATATTTCTCACTCCAACTGCAAGCTGCATTCTTTAAGTGTTGGGGGATTTAAATCACTTCCAATTATGTCACCTAAACAGACATTATTCATATTTCAAGAGTGCTTATGCCATGTTCATAAAACTGTGACTTCCCTACTGAGAGTTAAGGCCCATGAAACAGTTAAAGTGAGGTCTGATTAATCTCAGCACTAATTTCTAATGGCCCTGCTGAGCTTGGCTTTCCTGTCTGTGTGATTCCACACCAACCCTGCCACAGCTGGAAGAATGTGATCTGCCAGAAATAGGTCAGAACGTCCCACATCTAGAAAACACCTGCCATTTTAAAGACCACCAGAGTTAACCAAACTCTTTAAAGTCTGTTCCTCTGTATGCTAGGGTTAATTTAGAATGCAAAATTGATGGTTTTGGTCTGGTGCAATGTTAATATTTTTAAAACCTCAAACCTGAACCTAAGCTACTTCAAACCTTCTCATCTTTGGTTTTAGTGAAGACAGGCAGGGGTGCAGGTGACCAACCGGGTCCCAAGAGGCAGATTAACCCGTTAGCTAATGAGAAGCATAACGTGACCATAATATGCCTTTAAGAGGGGTATTTTCTCCTGTTTTTTTTTTGAAGAGATGTTTGAAGGTAGAGGTGATAAGCACTCAAACTTGCACCCCCAATCCACTTGAAAATCCCAGCCCAGTACAGAGTAAGTTCCTAAATTTACAGACAACCAGCAGAAGCAGCCGAGCAAGCTTGGTTTTAATCACATGATCAAGCTTTTATGACACATTCAGCTTGTTCTAATCACAGATCAATCAGGCTCAATGATTATGTGTAATGGGTGCAGAGAGACTGACAAGGTTCTCTGTGGCAATGTGGGGTTAGATGAAAATGGTTCTTTAACCCCCACTCACCTCAACAACTTCAGCTTCATCATAAGTTTCTGCAACTGGTTCTTGGGACAGGGCTTCAGAGTCAAGCGAGAGACAACATTGCAGCATGGCCTCAGTGTGGGCTTCCAGTCTCGAGGTGATTCCAGAGCGATCTTCTGGCCTTGAGAACTTGGAGGTGAAGCCCATCACGGGTCAAGGCCTGACACAGGGGTGGGGGAGGGGGCCGGGGGTTGGAAGAACTGTTGTTCTGAACTTTTTATTTCTCTATTTTCTCATTTATTCCTACAATCTGCAACACTGGACTTTTTATTTCTTTATATTCTATTTTTTTCTCCTAAGGACCTGTGCTGAAGAACTGTACCCAGGTATATTTGCATATAAGATAGCACCTAAGTGGTGGGTTGTAAACTTTTCACTGTGCTCATATAAGTACATGTTACAATAAAGCCAATTCAATTCAATTCAACATTCTCTGGTTGCTCAGTCCTTGTGATCAATCAATGGCATCGTTCAATGTCTCAGCAAGTTTGGTCAGCAGCCTACTCATCCGATGCCTCCAACCCCACATACTCATGCTGTCCACTAGGTTGAGGAACTGCTAGGTGTTGGGCGCTGGATAGAAGGGGTGGATGGCAGTGAGGCTGGTGAGACAGTCTTGTGTGGCCAGGGCCCCAAGTGTCCAGCCAGGGGTAGGGCACAGGTTTCCTCGTAGCACCACGCTCTGTACTGCAGCAGGATGCGGACTGCGGATGGACCCGCAGCTGAGGAATCTGCTGTTGGTCTGGTCCACAAGGAAAGCGAGTAATAGCCCATTTTTAAAATCTAGATTTAGGGAGAAAGAGCATTATAGCTACAAAAGGACAGCACAAGGACAGCTTGTTCCCTGCTGTTATTAGACTGATGAATGGACTCTCCAACCGCAAATAATGCTGATCTTGCTAATGTTGATCTTGCTGAGCACACACAGTGTGCAATATAACCTGAAGGCCTCTGTCCAATGTTTTTTTCACCCTATGATCTGTTTGTCCTTGCTTACTATGATCTGCCTGTACTGCTCCATAAACAGAGCTTTTAACTATACTTAGGTACACGTGACAATCAATCAAGCAAATACATCAAGTACGGTGGCTCAGTGATTAGCACTGCTGTCTCACAGCACCTGGTACCTGAGTTTGATACCACCCTTGGGTGCCTGCACATCCTCCCTGTCTCTGCGTGGGTTTCCTCTGGGTGTTCCAGTTTCCTCCCACAGTCCAAAGATATGCAGGTTAGGTGGATTGACCATTCTAAACCATTCTGTCCCTGGTGTCCAAGGATGTGGATTAGGTGGATTAATTATTGGAAATGCAGGGGAGTGGGGTGGGGGTAGTGGTGGTGATGTGGTGGGATACTCTTCAGAGGATTAGTGTAGACTTGATGGACCAAATGGCCTGCTTTCATACTGTTGGGATTCTATGGTAATTGATATAATAGGAAGTTAGGATAATGTTATTTTTCTGTATGATACTATAATGTTCACTGTTCATGTATCCAACAGATGTAAATCAAACCATTCATTGTTTTGGAGCCTTGGTTTGAAAACTGCATTATCCTCTACACTGTAGCAGGAATGATACTGTCTAATATCCAGAGTGGGAGCTCAATGTTATATTCCTAAATCTTGTTCTAATGAATCTAGGTTGGATGCCAAAAGAAATTTTGGGTTGTTGCTGAGATAACCTGAATGTCTTTGTTAAGGAGGGGGGGTGGGGGTGGGGTGGGGGTGGGGGTGGGGAGGGGAGGTGGGGGGAGCGGAGGTGGTGGTGGGGAGTCCTGTCCTTTGGTCTGCATTCCCTCATATGGCACTTGTAAGAACATATGGATTCAGATTGCTTATGGAAACTGCTTTTCAGATGTAAATGGAAATTGACAATATTGAAAAAGTGCCTTAATTGTAACACTGATCCCCTGATGTCTACTTCAGCACTCCCTTGGCATAATATTTATCCAGCCTCACATTCAATTTCACGTTCCACTCTTGTGAAGTTATGATACTATACAAGGCAATGATTTAACTGCCCTGTCGTTAAATATTTACTTCAACATTTTCTGTGTTGGGGCCGTTTGGAGCTTTCAGCACTTTGATCAAGGTTTGTATAAAAATCTTTTAGTTTGATGAAAAGTATCTGATTATAATTTTAACCTCACACAATATTTTACAGGGCAATAACTGTCAAAACTAACAAGTGCAATGGAAATATTATTAGTGTTGGGCTCTCACCAGGACTTGATATTCTACTGTATTGTCCTATCTCAGGCCTTTCATCTCCTTTATTTTACATAAATGGGTATACTTTGCACTTATGTTTAGCCAGTGAATTTGAATTATTAACCTACGAATTGGATCAAATTCCATGTGGTTCCATGTCTAAAACAGAGTGTACAATAATCATGGGAAGAAAAGCAAGATATTCCCTATCCCTCATCCAGAGACTGAAATCAGTCACAACATTACTCATTGGAAAACAAAGGTGAAACGAGGCTTGTTTTTTAGCTGAATATCACATGATACCTATACCATTCAATGAGTTAAAGCCTCCTTCTCCTCCAATTTTGCAGCACTCCCTCAAGTCTGTCTTTTCAATACTGTCAAAGCCATTCCCTAAAACATTACCTCATCACATCCCTTTATCCAGGCGAAAGTGAGTACTGCAGATGCTGGAGATCAGAGTCAAGATTAGAGTGGTGCTGGAAAAGCACAGCAGGTCAGGTCGCATCCGAGGAGCAGGAAAATCGATGTTTCGGGCAAAAGTCTTTCATCAGGAATGAGCCAGAGTGGGAGCTCAATGTTATATTCCTAAATCTTGCTCTAATTAATCTAGGTAGGATGCCAAAAGAAATTTTGGGTTGTTTCTGAGATAACCTGAATGTCTTTGTTAAGGGGAGGACCAATCCTTTGATCTGCGACCCATCATATGGCACGTGTAAGGACGTATAGATTCAGGTTGCTAATGGAAACTGCTTTTCAGAAGTAAATGGAAATTGGCCGAAACGTTGACTTTCCTGCTCCTCGGATGCTGCCTGACCTGCTGTGCTTTTCCAGGACCACTCTAATCTTCACATCCCTTTATCCCCTCTGCGAGTCTTTTTCTGTAGTTTTGGTAACTGAAAGATTCACATAATGTATGGAATCCACTGCCTGAAAGTGTGGTGGAGGCAGGTTCAATTGAGACATTTTAGAGGGCGTGGGATGACCATTTGGATAGAAATAACATGCAAGTGGATGAGGAAAAAGGAGGAGATTGGCAATAGGTATTGATACACGTTTGAAGAGACAATGCAGACAGGATGGACCTAATGGCTTCATTCAATATCAAAACACTTCTGTGATAAAAAGGAAGATAAAGTTTAATGTGAAAAGAAGAGCAGAAGCTTTAAAACTGTTTTTTAAATGACACATAAAGATGAGCAGTAACCTAAACTGATATCTCAATTTTTGACTGAGGGAATATTGCGCTGTTAACGCACTGTGTTTTGGATGGGCCTTGCTTCAAACCCTCATCTCCATTCGATGTTCTCCATTCTGTTTAGTTCAAATTCTTGTACAGTCTTCTTGCTTTCCAACGACTATGAGTTGCTGCAGATTCAACTGCAGCAATCCTGCTCCCAAGACCTTATTTCCTTAACCCCATGCAGAAAAGATTTGCAAGGATGTTGCCAGGGTTGGAGGATTTGAGCTATAGGGAGAGGCTGAATAGCTTGGGGCTTTTTCCCCCTGGAGTATCGGAGTTGAGAGGTGACCTTATAGAGGTTTATACAATTATGATGGACATGGATGGGGTGAATAGCCAAGGTCTTTTTTCCTATGGTGGGGGAGTCCAAAATAGAGTCATAGAGATGTACAGCATGGAAATAGACCCTTTGGTCCAACTTGTCCATGCTGACCAGATATCCCAACCCAATCTAGTCCCACCTGCCAGCACCCGGCCCATATCCCTCCAAACCCTTCCTATTCATATACCCATCCAGATGCCTTTTAAATGTTGTAATTGTACCAGCCTCCTCCACTTTCTCTGGCAGCTCATTCCATCAATGTATCACGCTTTGCATGAAAAAGTTGCCCCTTAGGTCCTTTTTATGTCTTTCTCCTCTCACCCTAAGTCTATGCCCCTTTAGTTCTGGACTGCCCCACTCCAGGGAAAATATTTTGTCTATTTATGCTATCCATGGCCGTCATGATTTTATAAGCCTCTTTAAGGTCACCCCTCAGCCTCCGATATTCCAGGGAAAACAGCCCAAGCCAATTCAACCTCTCCCTATAGCTCAAATCCTCCAACCCTGGTGGAAGAGGGAAGAATCAAAAAGAACCTAAGGGTTAACATTTTCATGTAGAGCATGGTGAGTATATAGAATTATCTGCCAGAGAAAGTGGTGGAGATAGGTACAATTCCAACATTTAAAAGGCATTTGGATGGGTATATGAATAGGAAGGTTTTAGAGGGATATGGGCCAAGTGCTGGCAAATGGGACAAGGTCAGATTGGGATGTCTGGTCAGCACAGATGAGTTGAAACAATGGGTCTGTTTCCGTGCTTTGTGACTCTATGAGTCTATTTATGTCCCCTCCTCCTTTAAAACTCCTCCCCAATGTTCAAGATTTGGGGCTGTGGAGTTATTCGGTCTGATTGGGTCTCATTGGAGAACCAGGGGGAAACCCCTTCAGTTCAATGGGAAGGTCTGACAGTAGTAACTGCCTTTCAGGTATTTAACAGGTCATTGTCAGCCCTTCCAAGGGATCCAGATTCTGCTGCTGGAGGTCTTACTGAGACAGGCCATCATTTATTGCCCATCCTTCACTGCCCAGAGGGACAGATAAAGGTCAATTACATGTGGGTCTGGAGTGTTGTGCAGGCCAGATTTGTTAAGAGATTTCCTAACTAAAGAGGGCAGATTTCCTTCCATAAAGGACATTAGTGAACCAGGTGGGTTTTTCTGACAATCAAAAATGGTTTCATTGTCAGTAGAGTCTTAATTTCAGATTTTTTTTGGAATTCCAATACAAGTATCTGCCATGGGAGTTAGGGAGCCAAGAACATTCACTGAGTCTCTGGATTAATAGTCTAATAGGAAAAGCACTAAGCCATCACCTCCCCAGAAATCAGCAAATCAAAGGCCAGCAGCAAGCTGTACATTACAAACAATGCTATGAGGAGTGATGTTAGCATCCAGGCCAGACCAACAAACTTTATGTTATGAACTGGCTAGGGCCATGTAAACTTTTACTTTAAAGCAGACAATGTGTGAGATATGTGTGGGCAGCACGGTGGTTAGCACTGCTGCCTCACAGCGCCAGAGACCCAGGTTCAATTCCTGACTTAGGCGACTGACTTTGTGGAGTTTGCACATTCTCCCCGTGTCTAAGTGGGTTTCGTCTGGGTGCTCTGGTTTCCTCCCACAGTCCAAAGATGTGCAGGTCAGGTGAATTGGCCATGCTAAATTGCCCGTAGTGTTAGGTAAAAGGGGTAAATGTAGGGGAATGGATGTGTTGCGTTGCAGCGGGTCAGTGTGGACTTGTTGGGCCGAAGAGCCTGTTTCCACACTGTAAGTTATCTTATCTTATCTTACTAAGAGAATGAAGATAAGATTCCACAGTTTTGAACAAGCAAAATGTTTTTACTATGCAATGTTAGACAGTAATAGTTACAACACACAAACCCACACTAGTTTATAACACCCAGAATTAAATACGGGGAAAAGACTGATTGACAATCCCAAGACCAAATCGGTTCAGCCGCATTTGGAAACTGCGTACAGTTCTGGTTGCCACATTACCAAAAGGATGTGGATGCTTTGGAGAGGGTGAAGAGGCAGTTCACCAGGATGTTGCCTGACATGGAGAATGCTAGCTATGAAGAGAGGTTGAATAGATTAGGATTATTTTCATTAGAACGATGGAGGTTGAGGGGGGAAATCCGACTGAGGTCTACAAAATCATGGAGGTGTAGACAGGGTGGATAGCAAGAAATTGAGTGCAGAACTCAATTACTAGGGGTCATGAGTTCAAAGTGAGAGGGGAAAGGTTTAAGGGAGATATGCATGTAAAGTTTTTTTTTCAGCGGGTGGTAGGGGCCTGGAACGCATTGCCAACGGAGATGGTAGAGGCAGGAACGATAGTGTCATTTAAGATGTATTTCGGCAGATACATGAATAGGCAGGGAGCAAAGTGATACAGATCTTTGGAAAATAGGTGATAGGTATAGATAGAGGATCTGGATAGGCACAGGCTTGGAGGGCCAAAGGGCCTGTTCCTGTGCTGTAATTTTCTTTGTTCTTTGTTTAATGGCAAATGCAATCAAGGCAGATCTCACAGATTTCTCAGCAACTTCCCAAAAGATGCAGTAGATCATTAAATCTCATTAAATTTTACAATGGATTTCTCATCCTCATTGTTGCTGATCTTGCTTTGAATCCCCACCTCAAGAATCGCTCTGTCATGAAAGTGTACTTCTCTGAGTTCCTGAAATTCTGCTCCCAAACTAATTCACAAGCATAACTCAACATTTTCATCATCAGCTTGGCTTATCAAGCTAAAACTACCTTGAACTTTTTTGCTGAGCTCCAAGTCAGAGGGAAATGGGTCTGGGTGGGTTACTCTTCGGAGGGTCAGTGTGGACTGGTTGGGCCGAGGGGCCTGTTTCCACACTGTGGGGAATCTGCAAAAATATTGCTTAGCAGTACTCAGGAAATACTGGATTTTCATCTCAACTCTCAGCTGGACTGAACTCTTAACTCTGTGTTCTCACAGTAGACAGCCAGTAACCTTCCCACTTTATCAGCTTTCTGGGGATTCTTCTGAGTTCTGACTACAACATCTAACTGCTTATTAATTCCTAGAACTTCCATCAGACATTTGCAAACATTTTTCCACATTTAAGGTGTTCAATAATTGCTCATTGTTGGTGTGGCTGTTATCATCCTTGTCACTGGTCAGTTGAGATCAGTCAACTCTGTAAATCAGGAATCGAATCCTGGATTTTTTTGCCAGTATGGAGTATTGTTACATTCGTCAATGCATTTACCCAGCTGGATACAGGGACTGCACACTGTTCAAGCTTATTTTTCAAACCAATATATATTTCGCATGGAGAGTTTTCAAAAATTCCTTCTAGTCAGCTGTTCCAGTTAGGTATTTTCGAGTTGGTTGTTGTACATTTCCCATACATAGATGCCATTCTCCATTCCCACATTTGTTGATTGCATTTTACCACATTCTGTCAGTGATAACAGGTGGAAAGTGAGGTAATGTTAGCACAACAGCAATGGGCTTTTTCCCTTATTGTAGAATCTGGCAGGCAGCTGTCTGAAAGATTCCTGTTCATTTCCAGCCAAACCAAGACACAATTTAAAGAATGCTAGACTGAATATAATGAGGCTCAGCCTTTTACTACAGGTAACAATGGGTGTAGACCTCTTGTACCTGAGGACAGAAGAAAATTTGAAGATGAAAATAAATCACAAAGGTATTAACGAGAAAAGTCATTCATCCCATGAAGAATGATCCTACTCTTGCCCCATTAAAGAAATCTTTCCCCCTGATGGAGGGATTAAGAAGCAATGGGCACAGATTTAGAATCATAGAGTCATAGAGATATATAGCACAGAAACAGACCCTTCGGTCCAACTCGTCCATATCGACCAATATTCGAGACATATCTAGTCCAATTTGCCAGCATGTGGGTCATATCCCTCTAAACCCTTCCTATTCAAATACCCAACCAGATGCATTTTAAATGTTGCAATTGTATCAGCCTCCACCACTTCCTCTGGTAGCTCATTCCATAGATGTACCATCCTGTGTGAAAAAGTTGTCCCTTTGGTCCCTTTTAAATCTTTCCCCTCTCACCCTAAACCTATGCCCTCTCATTCTGGACTCCCCAACCCCAAGGAAAAGACATTGTCTACTTACCTTATCCATGTCCCTCATGATTTGTAAACCTCAGCCTTCCATCTCCAGGTAAAATAGCCCCAGCCAATTCAGCTTCTCCCTATTGCTCAAACCTTCCAACCCTGGCAGCATCCTCGTAAATCTTTTCTGAACCCTTTCAAGAGTCACAACATCCTTCCTATAAGCAGGAAGACCAGAGTTGCGCACAGTATTCCAAAAGTGACCTAACCAATGTCCTGTACAGCGCAACATGACTTCCTATGCGCTGTACATATTGGAACTAATGACATAGGAAGAGAAAAGGAACAGATTCTGAGGAGAGAATATAGGAATTTAAAAGGGGGTCCTTGAGGGTAGTAACACCTGGATTACTCCCAATGCCAATAGCTAGTGAAGGTAGGAATAAGAGGATGGAGCAGATGAATGTGTGACTGAGGAGCTGGTGCAGGGGAGAAGGATTCATATTTTTGGATCATTGGAATCTCTTCTAGGGTAGAAGTGACCTGTATAAGAAGGACGGATTGCACCTGAATTGGAGGGTTCTAATATACTGGTAGGCAGATTTGCTAGAGCTGCTCGGGAGGATTTAAACCAGTAAGTCGGAGGGTTAGGACACAGGGAGACAGTGAGGAAAGGGATCAATCTGAGACTGGTACAGTTGGCAAAAAGGAGCAAGTCAAACAGTCAGGGTAGGCAGGAACAAAGCAGAGAAGAAGGTAGGACTGATAAATTAAACTGAATTTATTTCAATGCAAGAGGCCTAACCATTAAGGTAGATGAACTCCAGGTCATGGTTGGGAACATTGGACTGGGATAACAGAAATTTAAAGAAAGGGTAGAAGATTTCAAAGAGACATCAGAAAAATCGTTTTCACCCACAGGGTCATGAGAATCTGAAATGCACTGCTTGTAAGGGTGGCAGATGCAGAAGCCCTCAAAACATTTAAGAAGTACTTACATGTGTACTTGCAATGTAAAAGCATACAAGGCTATGGGCCAAGTGGGATTTGAATAGTTAGGTGGTTGTTTTAGACCAGCACAGATGCAATGGGTCACATGTTCTTTTTCTGTGCTATAGACCTCAATGACTATGACTGTAGCGTTGAAAGATCTCCTTTTACCACACTTTCTCACTCTGCACTGCTCCAACAGGCAACTGATTCACCTTTATATTATGAAGAACACCATTATGTTTGTCCTAAATTTTACTCGCATGCCCCCTTGTTCTATTCTTGCAGTCTAATTCAAGGCAGTTTACTGGATTTATTTTTTCCAAAAAACGGTCAAGTCCAATTTACAAGGTGCCTTCAGCATTTCAGGATTTCCCATGTTATAGTCAATGGATTATTTATTTGTTTCCATCATGGGTGTGGGCATCACTGGTTAGGCCAGCTTTTATTTTCCATCTCTAATTGCCAAAACAGCAGTTAAGAATCAATTACATCGCTGTGGATCTTAAATCATGTTTGTTCCCAGACATGTAAGGATGGCAGATTTCCTTCACTGAAGGACATTAGTGAATGAGGTGGGTTTTTTTACAACAATTGACAATAATGTCATTGCCACCATTAGTCAAGCTTTTTATCCCAGATTTTTGCTAAATCAAAATTTTACCGCATCAGGATTCCAACTCATGTTCCCAGAATATTCAGTTCCTGGGGCTCTGAATGACTAGCCCAGTAACATCCACACTCTGCCACTACCTTCCCATAAGGTTTGAAATTTTAGCCACTGTTTCAACACATTAACCAGTTGATTTATATCAATTTGCCCCAAACATTGTACTCAGTGCCTCAATTCTCTGTGCCTTCCCTCAATACGAATCAGTAGCGATTACACAACCAAGGAGTGCTCTTGTGGTACAAGTTGAATCAGAAGGCCAGGTGCAGACCTACCTGCTCCAGAGATGTGTCATAACATAACTGAGCAGGTTAATATACAAATACCTACACTAACCAAAGGACGGGCTCTTACAACACTGCACACCTCGGCTCTAGCCCAGGTTCAAGGCCCACCTGTTTCAGAGGTTTCTAGTTTTTCTGGTCAGATCGACAAAAATTATCACTATTACCCAAGGGTCATTGTCTTGTGGCTAGAAAAAAAGAGGAAGTGAGGGCTGCAAATGCTGGAGAGTCAGAGTTGAAAAGTGTGGTGCTGGAAAAGCACAGGAAGTCAGGCAGCCTCTGAGATGCAGGAGTATAAGCCCTTCATTAGGAATATCTTGTGGTTAGAGTTTGGTGTTCTCACTAATGCAGCCCACGTTTGATTCCTAGTCAGGGACTGAAAGTTCCTTCCCTTTGATGATAGTTTTGCAGCACATTGGTAGGGAGTCCTTACCTCTGAGTCAGAGGTCAGGATTCAAGTTCCATCTTTCCTGAAGGCATGTTATAAGGGAATAAGACCTGGTGAACACAGTGGTAGTTTCCCTATCTCTGGGTCAGCAGTTCCAGGTTCAGTCCCTTCCTGCCACAGAGCTGTGATGTTATATGTCTGAACAGAATTATTGAATGAACTACACCAATGAAAGGTTCTTGTGGCACACCTATTAGTTTGTCTCACCCTCCCTGCAGGTGTGTCATAACATGTTTCAACAGATTGATTAAAAATGTTTGCACCAAGCAAATATGTGTCAATGAATGTGCTCTTGCACTAGTCTATGAATCCAGCAACAGGCATTATTGAACATAACTAGATCCAAAGGATAATAAGTGAGGACATCATGCTTGGAGGTCAAAACCTTTGCTCCAGTGTCATGTGACATGTCACTAAAACATACCTTCTTGCACATGTGCTGAGCACCTACACTTTTGGGTGCAATTCCTTTTCTTCTTCAATAAGGAAACAATATTCATTTTCCCAGTAAATTAGATATATTTGAATATTTTAAAACATGACGTGTGTCTACTTATGCCTCTGCACTGATAAAACAAGCTCATTTAGAACAGTCATCATGAAAGATAGAATAAGTGAAAAGTTGTATATTACTTTGATCCAGAGGTGTGTGTTTGTGGGTAGGTCTAACATCCAAAGCCATGTTTTTTCTTCAAGAACAGAGACTCTTAAGGATATTTTCCCCTGCATTTCAAGGAAAGCTACAGCCAATTGTACTGTTTCTTCTGCCAGTGAAATTTACATAAGCTAATTCAAAACAGACCATGGATTAATTGTTCTGATCTCTTTGGCTCAGCACTACACTAAGCACTGCCTTTAGCTGCTGAGGCTAGGGTGAAGCCCAATGCAGATTTATTCCACAAAAAGGATTACAGTCAATGTGTGAAAGTACAGTAAAACATCACATTTTAAAGTTATTGACATCATAAAATGAAGTGAAGGAAATCACATTTTCCATATGCAGATATACAATATAGTGCATTTATTGGGTTACTCAGTGTATTGAGTTGGCAGTGTAAAATAATAAGGTTTTACTGTTTCCAATTTATTTATTTCTCATTCTTCTCTAATGAGATATTATTTCCTGCTGAGGTATTGTTTCATAGGGCCTGATTTGTGCCATTTTTCATGAGTGAGCCCAGACATTAAATACTGTCAGACAACATATTTTATATGCAAAGGTTACCTTTCCTGAACTGACGTTATGGACGTGTCAAAATGGAATTGGATCATCAGCCAGCCTGCTTCCTTTCCCCTCCTTCTATCTTCCACTCTCCAGAAACTTAAGTTCCTCCAAAACTCAAATCCTAACTCACCTCTTAGTATTCCTTAGCTCCCAGTGGATTAGAGACTTGATTTTAAAATGCCTTGTGGTATTCTTCAATGGCATCACTCAATCCCTACCTTTGCAAATATCTCTAACCCTTCCATCCTCTGAGGCATCTGCATTCCTACAATTTGGGTTCCATTTATTCTCCCTATCATTGTTGACCATACTTTTAACCAAATAGATACTAAACTCCTGACCTGTGCCTTTCTATCTCTCTCTCCATTGACAATCTCCTTAAACTTTCCTCTTTAACCAAGCTTTTGATCACTAATCCAAAAGTAAGCTTTGGCTTGTTAACAATTCTATCTGGTTAAATCTCTGTGAACCACCAGAAAGCAGGAAGAGTGGGAGCCCATTTCATGTTTTAGGGGAAATATGTAAGTGCAAGTCATTGTTGTTCTTTAAATAAGACCAATTACAGTACAGTATGAAATGTCAAACTCCAAAGAGAGAACTTAACATCGCACAGACTGAGATTCAAACCCAGGACCTTCTTATTTATACAATAACATTACCAACTGAGCAGTTGAGGGTGTGATTTTCTTTGTTTTTTTTACTTCTCTTTAAATCCCCACTGAAATTCAAGATGTGGGTGGACAACCTCTTTTCAAGTCAATACATCTGCTGATCTGCATAAAGACTCTGGGAGGTAAATGAGAATAGCCTGTGATGACTCAATTGGACCTCAGAATGGAAACTAACTGAGCAATTGAGAACGCAGCATTTACATTGCAGCATTCCTTTGGTTACAACATGTACAGTACCAAACACACATTGTTACCTTTAAAAAAAAGCCGTGCCACACAAGATAATTTTATTTGCGAAGCCTTCGGTTCTGATGCAATTCCCTTTGTGGGTGATTTCACTAAAGGGCCATGAAACAAGAGGCATGAAAGGATTCCTTGGCTGTGCGACCTCTAACTTTTACTAGGATATAAATCCACATATCACAATGTTGTAGGTTGTAACAAATATCACAATGAAATATATTGAATAACACTCACTGCTTCAAATTCTGTTTTCATTACTGCTATAGGATAACACTGGTTCTGAACCTGCAGATGATTCATACCACTATGTGAACGTAAAAGAAAGTGTTATTTTACCTTGGCATTTTCCTGTGAAATACAGCTTTGAACATTTTATGAATCCAACTCCAATTCACTTCACATGTTGGACGGGTAATTTTAACTTTTGGCAATTGTCTAATGTAGGTTAGATGTTGCCTGCTATGTACCACATTAAATTACTTTTCAGTGACAGTAGGAGAAAGAAAAGTGAAGTATAGCGTATAAGGAGCAATGAATTCAATATAGTTTGTTTTACACCATCAACAAAAGACATAACTATTCGTTTTAGCTTTGACATGTTTGGAATTATTTCCTTTACTTTGATTTTGGACTTTTACCTCTTGACATTAAAATTACACCTTTGCTTGCATTTGTGTAGAAACACTTAGGCAGCTACTGCTGTATGGTTCACTGGGTATATGAGCTACCTCATGTAGATCCAATGCAACCTGAGATTACAGCTTTCAGTCTTAACACTGAGCCGTTCTGCCCCTCATGATGACTCAGTGAGTTTATCCAGTTAATTGCTGAGATGTTTCGGCTATCTTCAGTCTTCTAGCTGATTTTAGTCAGGTCCTCTGTAATGATGAATCAATTTGCTAAAACTTCGACAATAGGAATAAAGTGACTAGTCAGAACCTTCATTCCAGGATGCTAAACTCAGGTTGATGATGTCTCAATATTCGATGTGAAGATATAATCAGGCTCCACTGTGATGATCCCAGTGATAGTCTCACCAGTTATAATCCCCATAGGGATCCATAAACTAAAAGAAACAAATTCACACTCAAATTAATAAATTCCCAGACAGGATTTCACCTTTTGTTCCTTCCATGTATCAATAAGTAGCAATATAAATTAGCAGGCGAATCACAGTCAGTACCAACTGTAAATGACATCTGGAATAACATATACAACAGATGATGTGTGGAATTTTATAGGGCCTGAATGACATGGGCTAAGGCCAAAATTGTGGCAGAATTTTGGAGAAGTCAGCGAGGCCTAGACTGGGAGCAACTTGCTGCATCTTTTATGCATTTGCTGAGCAGCAGATTGCCAAGTCAGTGGGATTATAGTTGTTAAACGCGTAATAATACAACTGGCTTCACCAGTATTTAGCTTCCTATTTTACCAAATGCACTGTCAGAGACATGCATCCAAGCCAAGGTTGTAATGTTGACAGCAGTCCTCATTCAAGCCAAGGGAGATAACCTCAGCGGGTTCCCTCACAGTAAATCAAAGTTAGCCTCCGATTACAATCCAGTGGCTTGGACATGGTCAGTCAGCTGCCCAGGGCGGTCAAAGTCAGAATGTTCCTCACATAAGGAGTGAGGAGCCAAATGGCTTGCAGCCCACCATCCCTTTTGACTCTTTCTGCCCTATTGCGGGTTATTGTGACAGTGAGAGGAAAAATAAAAAGAGAGAGATTAAAAAGAGAAAAAGAGAGAGATACAATGAAAGAAAGACAGAGAACGAGAAAAAGAGAGAGAGGAATTAATAGAGGTCAAAGTAGGCACATTTTAATGAGTCCAAGATGTTACCATTTGTATAAAAGAATGTACTTTTGCCAAAAAATGGGGCTTTTTATGTGAAGCATCAGATTTCCATCAAGTGATAAATTTTATTCTGGAAACTCTCTGCATTTAATAGGATTGATTGATCAGTTCAAAGTTTGGTTTGCACAACATAGTATGTGGTCATCAGTTGCTTGAAAATAATTGAAGAAACCTCTTGCAGTTTATAGCTAAGAAAGGGCATCAGTGCATGTGTCAGTGAGTCAAGCTAATACTGAATGTCACAGGAACAGAAACAAACAAACTCTTCAAGCAAACTCTTGAAGATTGCCTTTCGTTCAAGTCATTCTGTGTGACCCAGTATTATGAACTGCACCGAAGCAGTTGAGTAAGTGGGGTGCTGTTACTTAAATAGATGTACATTGTTGCATGTGTCTTGTGGTCAGTATGTTAATATACCTGTAAGAGACACAATATGTTAGTAAACATTGAAAAGATATGCTCATGATATCCCCACTGTATCAAAGCCTACCTGTGTTCAGATATCAATTAGTACCAGTATGTTTTCTTCAAATTATGCAAAAATAATAAAAAGAAGCCCATATTACGGTGTCATCGCTCTTTATTTGGTGTGAACACCAGTTCTAATTAAAACCCACAACAACAAACCTGTTCTTCTTGAAGTAACATATTTAAAAGGCTATTGAAGGAGCAGAGACTTGGAAAAATAATGGAAACATGAGCAAAAAAGCAAAAATATAAAAGAAGCAAGAAGCATAATCAGTCAAAACATAAACCAACATTCCAGCCTACTACTTTAAAAAAGGTCAAAGATTCTCAAAGAGAAAGGGAAGGCAAGCAGTTAATTATGAATTGTGCATTCAGTAATATCTTCACTGAGGTATGACTATTCAAACAATATGAGCAATTCAATTTTACAGATCAAGCAATGGATGATCCTGAGAACAGATCTCTAAAACTCTTCCCAGCTATTATTAGGCGGTGCTTTGTAACACACTCTGGAATTTTGCAGATGATCATCAAGATCCAGAAAGGATCTGGAAATCTCTCAAACACCAGATAGAAGGAAAAATTAACTTCAGGATTAATAGACTCCAACACATGTCATCAAGACAGAAATTCTAAGGTTCTATTTAGCAGATTGAAGGAAGATCCAGCAAAGGGCTTGGTTGTAATTTTGCTAAAGAGCAACTGCCAGAGACAGTTAATCATCTCCTATTTGCAATTTAAAACTCCAGGAAAGATCCAAGTACAGAAAATGCCATACCATTGGCATATTACTTGAGGATACAACTCTGAAGCCATAGTGGCAGACTGCAAACAATTACATTAATGAGGTGCAACCAACACTGTTACTACCATCAGCAAAGTGCACTAAACAAAGAAAATCTATAATAGCTGCAGTACATCACACCCACCGCATAACTGTTCAGCTTTTCCAAATATTTGTAAAGCATCTGGTAGCAAGGAATATTGGGGACATGTGTGCAGGAAATCTGGTTTCAAAGGTTGATCTAGTCTCCAGAATAAAGCACAGGTCAACAACAAGATGATACAATGCTGGAACACAGGCAGCAAAGTAAATGTTAAGGTGCACAAATGCAAACTCAGTGAGGTTCAGAGTCAACCAAGTGAAAGATAAATTTCAAAAGATTACCAAGCTTTCCATTTTGTTAACATCACATACCATGTTGATGTTATAAAGAGATTAGAAGCTTTTACAATCTTTAATGTATGTCCTAAAAAGACACCTTGACACACACTAAAGAATAGAGCTCCTGCCACAATATTACCACTGCACAATCTGAATGGCATTTACCTCAAACATTGTGCCTATGTTACAGCCTATAAGGGACTGGCTCTCAGCGTATAATCGATCACTAATTCTGTGTCTTGGTAGAATTGCATTGTAGAGCCAACAGGTAAACTCATGACTTCTCAAAATGTCGACTCTCTTGCTCCTCAGATGCTGCCTGACCTGCTGTGCTTTTTCTAGCACTGCAATTTATCGACTCTGGCATCTCCAGCATCTGCAGTCTCTGTTTATAATAGTCCAGTAGCGGCTGGACTACCTTTATGGAGTCATAGAGTCATAGAGATGTACTGCATGGAAACAGACCCTTCGATCCAACTAGTCCTTGCCGACCAGATATTCCAACATAATTTAGTCCCGTTTGCCAGCACTTGACCCAAATCCCTCTTTTTTTGTAAATATATTTATACACAAATTTTTTTAACTTTACAAACATATAAAATTATTGAAAAATACAGTATAATAAAAAGAAAAAAACACAAATTACAATACAACTGCTGTCTACTAACTATTAATCTACCCTATAATACAAAACAAACCCTGACACTGTGCAAAGCAATACTAAAAAAAAAGCAAAAAAAAAGAAAAAACACAAAATACTGAACAGCTATGCTTGGCGCAAAGCTGCCAAACAAATGAACGTGTGCATTGTTATATATACCCGTATTAACTCAGCAGACCCCCTCCAGGGTCAAGGGCTTGACAAATCTAACCATCCTGATTAAACAAACGTCCTAGTTAAGACAACTGACAGCCCATATCCCTCTTAACCCTTCCTATTCATATACCCGCCCAGATGCCTTTTAAATGCTGCAATTGTACTAGTCCCCACCCCTTCCTCTGGCAGCTCATTCCATACATGCACCACCCTCTGTGTGAAAGAGTTATCTTTCCCCTCTCACCCTAAACCTATGCCCTCTAGTTCTGGACTCCCCCACCCCTGGGAAAATACTTTGTTTATCCTATCCACGCCCCTCATGATTTGGAGATGCCACTGTTGGACTGGGGTGTACAAAGTTAAAAAATCACACAACACCAGGTTATATTCCAATGGCTTTAATTGGAAGCACTCCAAAAGCTAGTGCTTCCAATTTAACCTGTTGGACTATAACCTGGTGTTGTGTGATTTTTAACTTTGCATGCCCCTCATAATTTCATAAACCTCTATGAGGTCACCCCTCAGTCTTTGATGCTCCAGGGAAAACAGCCCCAACCTATTCAGCCTTTCCCAACAGCTCAAATCCTCCAACCCTGGCAACATCCTTGTAAATCTTTTCTGAACCCTTTCAAGTTTCACATCTTTCCGATAGGAAGGAGACCAGAATTGCACATCGTATTCCAAAAGTGGCCTAACCAATATCCTGTACAGCCACAACATGACCTCCAAACTCCTATACTCAATGCTCTGACTAATAAATGAAAGTATACCAAACGTTTCTTCACTATCCTATCTACCTGTGACTCAACTTTCAAGGAGCTATGAACCTGCACTCCAAGGTCTCTTTGTTCAGCAACACTCCCTAGGACCTTACCATTAAGTGTATAAGTCCTGCTAAGATTTGCTTTCCCAAAATGCATCTCACAATTATCTAAATTAAACTCTGTCTGCCACTCCTCAGCTCATTGGCTCATCTAATTAAGATCCCGTTGTAATCTGAGGTAATCTTCTTTGCTGTCTACTAAACTTCTAATTTTGGTGTGTGGCCAGATCTCAGTGTAGCAACAATTCAGGAGATTCAAATCACACCCATTCTGGCAGAACAGACCACAAGCAACATAAATGAATCAATCAACAATGTGCAAAGATACATTTCAAAGTGAGCTATAAACTAGGTACCATGAAACACTGAACAGATTACCCAGCCTCCACAAAGACCAAAATGTTCCTCCTGAACCACATTGACGCTTTAGATCACGAACTTGAAGTTGTTCTCACTGTTGATCCGGTTGACTCTGTGAAAAGTTGCAATTGCCAACTGCTATAAAGTTCAACAATTGTAAGAGTTGCAAACAATGATTATCCAGGGAGGCTTGGCTGTATAAAAGAAGTATCTGAGGAGATTCATTTGTTTTAGCTATCCAGGGACAAACTTGGTGTATCACAACAAACACTTTTCAACAAATACCAATGGCATATGGACATTGCATAAGATGACTAGTATGTGTACTGTGTACTGACCAGGGATAAACCAGGATATTCATGACCCCCCTGAATGCATATGCTACATGCCAAATGTATCAACTCCAACAACAGATGAAGTCTCTATATCTACATGATCCACTCACTTCTTGAACAAAAGCAGCAACAGTCTTATTTACAGTGCACAGTGAAGGTTACAAACTTCTGATGGATTACGTCTCTAAAGTTGCCATTGTTCAGTGACTTAGCAACAAAAGTGTAACAGTTACTTGTTTCAGTATCCTGGAACAAATAGTAATTGACAACTGACTGCAGGTCACTGGCAAAATATTTCAAAACATGTACAGGTACTAAGTGGGGAATAGTCTACATTACATGATGTGATATGCTCAAATAGTCTGGCAGAATGCATGGTATGTACAATCAAATCAATGACCATTTAGTATTGAGCAACAAATGAAGATTTTTGCATTGTGTTGCATTTGTGTGCAAGACCAATGGAAGAGCTTACCACAAAACACAATACTCTTCTTCAAAGACAGAGGAGGATGCAAGTGGGCAGATAGAGAACTACCAAAACCATCCACTGCCGTGCAAGTTAGATATACAAATACAAAGATTCTATCAACTTCTGTTGGTGCCCAAGTATGTCATTATTTTGATCATGAAAGTAATCACTGATCATGGTGCTACATTACAAAGGAACAGAAGCCAAGCCTCAATACAGAACAATCTTGGTTATCTGAACAAGATCTCAAGGTCCCAATGCTTGGATAAACTGTGTTTGCCGAACATTCGATTATCTGAACAGAATACTCCCTGCCCATGTCATTCGGATAATCGAGGTTGCCCTGTATACAACAAGGCAATCATGCTCAAACTGGGTGAGTCAGAATACCCCAACAATGCTGTTTATGAAGTGGTGTTCAGTGAAAGTAACCAGGAGCAAAAAACCAAGTCGTTAAACAAGTGCACTTAAGAATAATACCTCTTTAGATTAGAATTGATCACTAGATCAATAAGAGTTGTCAAGCCACCAAAACATTATAATGAAGTCTGAATTGTTAACTTTGTAAGTTCTGTTTCATAAATTTGTATAATTATCAAATTGGCAATATATGACTAGACAAAACCATGTATATATATTTATTTTGGAGAAAAAGGGAGGAATGTTGTAATTATATCCTACTGTTAGTAAAACTTTTAAAAACAAATTCATGATATCATCACAGTATCATAGCATGTGACCTGAGAACATATACGTCTCAGTCTCCATCCTAACTTGGGTCACTTAAAGCAGCACACACTGACAGTAGCATGTTACTCATTGTATCTGTATAGGTTAATGTTAGCTCAGGTACAAATGTGTTTGTGAATATAATGTTCATAGATGTGAGTGAGGTGTAATAAAGATCTTTTAGATCTTTCAATACCAGGTTATTTACATCTAGTTTCTTATGTTATGGGGGTAATCTGAGCATTGCTCCATCAGGTAAAGATACACTTTTGGAGGCAAAATGTACATTAGCCACGATGTTTTGTGGAGCTGCTGATCCTGGAAAGCTGCCAGATTGGCCAGATATCCTCAGAGGTGAGCCTTGCTTTTGTTAGTTGGCTGTCATATAGCTTTCGAGTGAGCACATCCCCTAGGTAGAGGTGATTTTTACATGTAAGGGCAAGACCACCACCCCCACTTAAGTTTAGCCTTTACCTTTTGTCCCAATAACTCCCTTTGATAATGTGGTCTGCATTTTCACCATTCTGAGAAAAGATATTTCCCTTAAATTTCCTACATGATTTTTAGTAACTATTTTAAATCATGGTCCCTAGTTCCAGTCCCAACTGCATGTTGAAATATCGTCATCACATCCACATTATCAACCCTTTTGATGAAGTTAAATTCGATCACTTCCATGTCATAGAATTAGAGAGGTGTACAACACGAAACAAACCCTTCGGACCAACTCGTCACTGCCAACCAGACATCCAAACCAAATCTAGTCGTATTTGCCAACACTTGACCCCTTTTCAGATAAAAGAGCCCAGCCTATTAAATTTTACTTGATAGATAATATGTTATTTGCCTTCACTGCCTCTGTATTATTTTCTAATATGGAGACCAGAACATATGAGCAGATATACAGACAAATTAATTAGAATCAGGAGGGAGCCATTTTGTCCCTCAAGTCTGTTCAACCATTCAATAATATCAGGCTAATGGGATTGTGGCCTCAACTCTACATTCCTGCCTCATCCCTATAATGACTGACTCCCTTGTTAGTCAAGAATCCATGTACCTCTGTCTTAAAACAATTCACTCTTCTCCACTGCTCTCTGGGGGAGAGATACAAAACTCTGAGAGAAAATCTTCCTCCTCACCTCCATACAAAATGGAAGAGTCCTTATTTTTAAACTGTGTCGTTGAGTTCTAGTCTCTCTCACTAGAGGAACTGTTCTGTCAGCATCCAGCCAGGTGCGCCCTATCAAGGTCAATATGTCTCAATATAATCATGTTTTATTCTTCTAAACTACAATGGGTTCCAGCCCAGCCTCTAAATCATTTCCTCTTAAGATAAACTCGACCACCCCCATTGCAAGCATCAATCAAGTTTGCCTTCTCATAACTACTCCTTATGTACTTATATCCTCTCTTAACTCAGCAGGTCACAACTGGACATAATACTCCAGGTGTGGTTTAAACACCCTGTGCAACTGTGGCAAAATGTCCCCACTTTTATTTTACATTTCCCTTACCATAAACAACAATCTTCCATTTACCTTGCTGATCACTTGTTGCATCTGAATACTAGCTTTATTTGGTTCATGTACCTAGATAATGCTGTATTTCAGAATTGTGCATCCTTTCACCATTTATTTGATATGCTGTGGGTAGATTCTCAAAGGGGCCTGAGGTGACATGGCCTATACCAGAATCACACTAGAAGTCTAGTGAGGTCTCTCTCAATAAAGAAAATGAAAGAACTGTGGATTCTGGAAATGAGAAATAAAAACAGAAATTACTAGAAAAACTCAACAGGTTCATCAGCATCTGTGGAGAGAAATCAGATCTAATGTTTTGGGTCTGGCCTATCTTAATATCAGGAGCAACCCATTGTACCTTTTCTGTATTTTCTGAGTGACAAGGTGACTTCCTCTCTAGATATAGTTGTGGCATGGAGGTTTAATTCTACCCTCAGGTGACTGCCTGTGTGGCGTTTGCACATTACCCTCGTGTCTGCATGGGTTTCCTCTCACATTCTAAAGATGTGAAAGTTAGGTGGTTTGGGTATGAGAATTGCAGGGATAGGGTAGCAGGGTGGGTCTGGGTGGGATACTCTTCGGAGGGTCAGTGTGGACTCAAATGGCCTGCTTCCACACTGGAGGAATTCTATTTAAAAAGTTGCCAACTAAGCCTGATTACAGCTAGTTAAACACCACAACTCTTTTCATTAATATTCGATTTCTTACCTTACTAAACATGCCAAACACGGCAGAAGTTGAGAAATCTCTATAAGGAGGTCAGAGGGCGCACTTGCTGCCTTCAGCTCACTGCTGGCTGCATCCAGCCTCCATGTTACTCAGCAGCAAACACTATCTCAGAGGGCAGTCCATGGCCACTAGCTGCACACAATCCTCATCCACTATGCCATCTGACATTTGTCAACCACTGATGATCATCATGGCACCTCTCTGGTCAACTTGCAGGCTCCTGAGGAAAGACAGACCTGCATTTCAGACACACTGGCAACCAGCATTGAATGGCTGTAGGGCGTGACACTATGCACAGGGACAGGAACCCAGCTCACAGATTGGCCCAGGCTACATCTCAGGGCTGTTTATTTACGCTGTTAATATTCGCTGACTTAGTATCTTCCTGTAGGCTCACACCATTCAATCCTTGCTTCACCATGGCAATTACTGCAGTCACATGACCAGGCAGCTTACCGTTGAGATCACACTGGCTAGTCAAAGGACAGCACCTCCAATAAAGCTGCAGTCCTTAAGTAGTTCACTGCACTGCCAGCATAAACTTTGTGGCCAAATCTCTGGAGTGGGATTTGAACCCACCCTGACCGAGAAGCAAGAACTAACACTGATTCACAGCTTCCAGAACTGTCCTGCTAATATTCTTTGCTTATGCTCACAAGTATTATTAAACTGGAGAGGGTTCAGCAGACAATTACCAGGATGTTGCCGAGACTGGAGGGTTTGAGGCTGGGTAGGCTGAGACATTTTTCACTGGAGCGTGCGAGGTAAACGGGTGACCTTATAGTGGATTATAAAATCATGGGGGGCATAGATAAGGTTAGTTCAAAACCAGGGGACATATTTTTAAGGTGAGAGGAGAAAGTCTTAAAAGGGACTTGAGGAGCAACTTTTTCACACAGCATGTGAGAGAGTTTTTGTGTGGAATGAGGAAATGGTGGATGCGGATACAGTTAAAACATTTTAAAAAACATTTGGATAGGTACATGATTAGGAAAGGTTTAGAGGGATAGAGGTCAAATGCAGGCAAGTAGAATCATTAATTTGAGGACTTATTCAACATGGACAAGTTGGACCTAAGGGCTTGTTTCCATGCTATATGATTCTGTTCCATCTCGGCTGCGAGATTGTGCAGGAAACTGAAAGTGCCTTTATAGGCCTCACACAAATCATGCCTTTTAAGTTTCTGTTTATTTTCTACACAAATCATGTTAAAGGCTCCACGCACTTAAACAAATTGTTTGAGCTCATGACAAAGAGAATTACAGGAACTGTCGCTCACATCTGAATAACAGCCACCCTGGTAAGGTGATGTTAATATTCAAGAAATCATCCAGCAACTAAATTCAGTCCCAAAATTTGTTGTACCATGGCAGATTCCAGACATGACAGGGCTGTACCTTTAAGGCAGTTACATGAGATGACGACATGTAACATTTGGTATGAATATATTCACCGGTTGAGTCACCCTCTCTGAATAATGGATTCAGTGCAGTCAGACAGCTACATAAAGAATGGTGTTATAACTGAGCATGGGACTCAGACTGTAAATCTGTGATAATGTTGAAATAAAAAAGTAATTTTAAATAATTAGCATAAATAAATGTCAAGATATCTGACATAATATATGACTTTCGGTGACATATGTTATGTGGACAAAGTTAAAAATCACACAATACCAGGCTATAGCTTTTGGAACGCTGTTCCTTTATCAGGTATGTTCTGGAGCAGGATCATAAGACACAGAATTTATAGCAAAAGTTTACAGTGTCATACAGCTAAAATGATGTATTAAACAAAACTAGATTGCTGTTAAGTCTTGCATCTTTTAGAATGGTTTGCAGGTTTCGGTTCATTTATATGTAAATCCCAGGACTTCTTTTACATCACATTCTCGAGATAACTTCAGTTTTTATAAAAAAAGATTCCCTCCCAGTTGGGAAACACCTCAGTGGTCAGGGACATTTAGCCTCAGATCTTTGGGTATCCATCTTGCAAGGTGTACTTTGGGATATGCAACAATGCAGAGTGGCCAAGCAGAGGCTGATAGCCAACTTTCAGAACCCACGAGGATGGCCTCAACTGGGACCTTAGGTTCATGTCACACTACAGGTGACCCCATTGCACTATACACTCTCTCATATACACTCACACACAAGGACACATACACACTCTTACATACTCACACACTCATGTAGACCCTCTCTCATACACACGCTCTCTCTCATACACACACCCCACATCCACACACACATCTCCTCACAGACTTACACTCCATCACACTCACACACACCCTTTACGAAGCATACACACACTCTCTCATGCATGCAGACACGCATATACGTCTATTCGGTGAATTTACATTTGCAGAATTATATTTGCAGATGCAGTCTATTTTGCTTACAAAGCACACAATCTGGAGGCAGCCAATCCATATAACATTTTATAACTTCCTACTTTGTAAATAGAATCAGTCTGACTCAAGGTTGGAATACAAACAGACTCTAACCTCACACCTTTCGTACATTGTCTGAACTGAGATGTCACTTTTTTGAAATAAAACCTTAAGTTATCGCGAGAAAGTGACTTGAAAGAAGTCCTGGGATTTACATATTAATGAACCAAAATCTGCAGCCCATTCTGAAAGATGAAAGACTTAAGGGCAATCTAGGCTTGTTCAATATATCATTTCAGCTGTATGACTCTGTAATCTTTTGCTATAAATTCTGTGTCTTATGATTCTGCACCACAGCTACCTGATGAAGAAGCAGTGCTCTGAAAGCTAGTGCTTCCAAATAAACCTGTTGGACTCAAACCTAGTATTGTATGATTTGTAACTTTGTTCACCCCAGTCCAACACCGGCATTTCCATATCATATGTTATGTGGACTAACATATAAAAGCACAAATAGCATCAGAATTATCTAACATTTGAAAAGGATCTTTTTGTGAAGTTGAGGACCATTCTTTTAAATCTAGATCAAAAACAACATATGCTGTTAGTCTGCTTAAATTACGCAAACAGGTCAGGAATGATTCAAAAAGTGAAGTGCTCCAGCAATTCAAAGCAGATTGTGAGCATTCTACTCATGTTCTCACACAGCAAAAGAACTTTTTAATTGAAGCTTTTTAAAGGCCATTTACACCAGAATTGCACCTTCCATAATCCACCTTTACCCTCTGACACTGAACATTTATGCTACTTTACTCCTTCTGTTCTATCCCTGATCTTGAAGAAAATCAAACTGAACATCAAATGGGATGCTGCACAAGCTTTAATTAATGTTGGCACCATTAAAAAGAACACAAGGAAACAAAAATCAGTGGGAATACTCAGCTGGTTAGGCAGCCTTTGTGGAGAGAGAAAAACACAGTAAACATGTCAGTTCTGTCACCTTTGAAAGATTATTAACCTGAAATTTTATCAACTGCTGCCTAACCTGTTAGGCATTTCCAACATCTTCTGCCTTTATTTCAGAATTCTCAGAACCTGTAATACTTTGCTTCAGCACAATGGGCCTCTTGCTAAAGTAAATATATACTTCTGCCTAGTTTAAATACAGGAAATGAGTGACAACCCATTGAAGTAAATGTCATATCCAGCCTTTCCAAAAAGAAAATACCAGACATCTTGCAACACGAGTTGTCCTCATGAAGGATATTGGTTGTATGACCATAACCCATGACACTGTCTGTGGGAGAGGAACTGAAGAACTGCAAAAACTCTCTAAACAAACATTCCTTGATTGTCATTTCCGGGAGTTATTGAGGCTAAAGCATTCACTCAGGTCAACCTGATCTCATACACAAGTAATAAGCTGGAAACAAAGCAGCACACAGCATTCCTTTTAATGTCTCTGAAGCTCCAGGCAGCTCATGTGAGTGAGTTTTCTGCTACAAACCATAATAAAATCCATGAATCTTCAATGATTGAAAACCTTGACTCTAACTTAATGAACTGTGTACTCTGCTGCATTTGGATTTTTAAAAACAGTCTGATTGACTTGGTCTGTCCCTGGCAAATTTGAAACTGGAACTTGTATTCTGTTTAGTAATTAACTTTTATATTTCTCATCTCACCGCCTTTGCAAATTTCCTCTCCTTCCATTCATTGATTCCCTCTTCTGAAGATGTTGACTGGTGGATGATTTCTATAGATGCCAGTCAATCTCTGGCCATTTTCCTGTTCAGGTGTGACATTCGATGGTGAATACTGAAGTGCTGCATTGCTGTGCCATCCTTATCCACATTAGAATAGCTGGCAGAAGGTGGATACCCTGGTAGCTGTTCCATCAGTTTAAACTGGGGCTAATTAGTGCCTATCCAGTGTGAGTCCTGCTAAGTGTAACTGACTCAACACAAACTGGGCAAGTAAACTGGAGTCTTAAATAAAAAGCAAAATTCTGTGGATGCTGGAAATCTGAAATAAAAACAAACAGGGCTGGAGAAACTCTGCTGATCTGGCAGCATTTGTGAAGGAAGAAACAGAATCCAATATGACTCTTCTTCAGAACTGGAACTTTTCTGTACCTCAGGATTCAGAGATAGTAATTTTGTTTTAGTTCTAACCCATTACCAGAGCCTATAGTTTAAGGAGAGCCAGGGAGGGAAACGTCAGAGGCTGAGAGTTGGGGATGATAGTGGCCAAGATATCCAGAATGCTAGGAATGTCAAATCCTATAAAAATGATATTGTTGGAATTATTTTTGTAAGCTGAGAAGTGGGTGAGATCATAAGGCAAAGGTGGGTGGGGGTTTGGTTGGGAAACACTGTCTGATTTTATGGCATTGCATGTTGTGATGGGATTTCCATGAACCACACTGGGGAGTGAGATTGTGGGTTGGGGAGAAAACAGAGGTGCAAGGGGTGTCAGGGATGGATTATGGACTGCAAGGGCTTAGCAGAAACGTGTGCAGGTTAGCTTGGTAGGGCTGGAGAGAAGCATTCCTACCTGCAATAGTTCCTGCCACCTCCTCAGCCCTGGCAAACCTGGGGAAAATGGAAGACAGCTGCTAAGGTGCACATTATCATATTTGAATGTAATTAGTATAGTTAACAAGGGGGAACCAATTGATGTGGTACATTTGAACTTGCAAAAAGCATTTGATAAATACCCACATAAGAGATTCTTGTGCAAGATTAAAGCGTATGGGATCAGGGGAAGCATATTGAGATGGACAGAAAACTGGTTGACAGAGAAGAAACAAAGATTAGGAATTAATGGGTCCGTTTCAAACTAGCAGGCAGCACGGTGGCACAGTGGTTAGCACTGCTGCCTCACAGCGCCAGAGACCCGGGTTCAATTCCCACCTTGGGCGACTGACTGTGTGGAGTTTGCACGTTCTCCCCGTGTCTGCGTGGGTTTCCTCCGGGTGCTCCGGTTTCCTCCCACAGTCCAAAGATGTGCAGGGTCAGGTGAATTGGCCATGCTAAATTGCCCATAGTGTTAGGTAAGGGGTAAATGTAGGGGAATGGGTGGGCTGCGCTTCGGCGGGTCGGTGTGGACTTGTTGGGCCGAAGGGCCTGTTTCCACACTGTAAATCTAATCTAATCTAATCTAAAACTAGTGGGATGCTACAAGGATTGGTGGTGGGACCCCAGCTATTTACAATATGAATATTTGGATAAGAGGACAAAATGTAACATCTCAAAGGTTGCAGATGATACCATGTTGGGAGGGAAGGTGAACTGTAATGAGGGTGCAGAGATGCTTCAGCATGATCTGGACAGGTTAGGTGAGTGGGCAAATCAATGGCAGATGCAGTATAGTTTGGATAAATGCAAGGTTATTCACTTTGAAAGCAAAAACAAGAAGGCAGGTGACTACCTGAATGGCTGTAAATTGGGAGAGGGGAGTGTGCAGTGGGACCTGGGCATCCTTGTGCACCAGCCACTGGAGGTGAGCATGGAGGTGCAGCAGGTGGTAAAGAAGGCAAATGGTTTGTTGGCCTTCAATGCGAGAGGTTTTGAGTACAGGAACAGTTTTACAGGGCTCTGGTAAGGCCACACCTGGAATACTGTGTGCAGCTTTGGTTTCCTTTGCTGAGGAAGGATGCTCTTGCTCTCAAGGGAGTGCAGCGAAGGTTTACCAGGCTGATTCCGGGGATGGCGGGGCTAACACACGGGGAGAGATTGACTAGGTTAGGATTGATTTTGCTGGAGTCCAGACGTGTGAGGGGAGGATCTCATAGAGACTTATACAATTCCAACAGGACTAGACAGTGTAGATACTGGGAGGATGTTGCCTATGGTGGGTGCATCCAGAACCTGGGGTCACAGTCTGAAGGTTCGGGGTGGACCATTAAGGACAGAGATGAGGAGACATTTCTTCACCCAAAGAGTGGTGAGACTGTGTAATTCATTATCACAGGAGGTAGTTGATGTCAAAATATTGAAGATATTTAAGAGGCGACTAGATATAGCAATTGGGGTGAATGGGACCAAAGGTTATGGTAAGGATTAGATTATTGAGTTGGACGTTCAGCCATGATCATAATGAATGGCAGAGCAGGCTCAAAGGGCAGAATGGTCTCTTCCTGCTCCTATCTTCTACATTTCGATGTTAAATCACAGGTCCGCTGAGAGCTGGAATAATCAACCATACTCCAGGTTGGCTGCATTAGCACCAAGGCACATCGAGGTTAGGTTGCAGACTTTTAAAAAGTTTTATCCCCTCCACTGCAGAAGCTGACACCTCACTAACCCTGTGACCTGCCCACACTGCCTGCCGCTCCCTTGGGCTGTGAACTGCTCCAGCGATGTGGTTGGTGCTGGCTTGTGCAGATATTGTCCCGGGACCAACAGGCACATCATAGTGAACTGCACCTTTTACCACGGTATCTACAAATGTACACATTTTGATCTTGGCCACTAATAAAAAAAAACTGTTCTCCTTTATACAAAGCAAGCAATTTTACAGAAACAAAAAGAGAAATTGCTAGAAAAATAAGCAGGTCTGACAGCAACCCTGGAGAGAAAGCAAAGTTAACATTTCAGGTCCAATGGCCCTTCTTCAGAACTGATTGTAGCAGGGGAAAGGTTGGTATACATGCTGAAAATGGGGTGGGGGTGGGGAAGCAGAGTAAACAATCGATGTAGATGGAGCCCAGAGAGAGAGAGAGAGAGAGAGAGAGAGAGAGAGAGAGAGAAAGAGAGAGAATAACAGTTGAGCAGACAAAGAAATGGGTAAAGGTCAGCCTGGGAGAATGAAAGGCTTCGAAGGGAGACTGGCAATAGGCTTGTTGTGGAAGCAGCTCATGTGATGACAAGACCTGGTGAGTTGGGGGTTGAAGTAAGGGCATGGGAGAAGATGCTCATGCTCTAAAATTATCAAACTTGAGATGGGGTCCTGAAGACTGCAGGGTCCCTAAGCAGAAAATGAGATGCTGTTCCTCCAGCTCACGCTGAACTTTACGGAAGCAGTGCACTGAGCCTGAGACAGAGATGTTGGCCAGGGAACATGGTGGTTTGTCGAACTGGCAGGCGACCGGAGCTCAGGGTCATTTTTGCAAACAGAACGTCGGCATTCTGCAAAGCAGTTTCCCAGCCTGTGTTTTGTTTTCCCAGTGTAGAGAAGTCCACATTGTGTGCAGCGAACACATTAGACTAGATTGAGTAAAGTGCAGGTATATCACTGCTTCACCCAGAAGGTGTGTTTGGGACCTTGGATGTTGAGAAGGGAGGGAGTAATCAGACAGGTGGGGGTGTGGCAAGCTACTAAAAAAGGAGTGGACCAAAGTGTCCGGGGGGAACAGTCCTGTGGAAAGCTAACAAGGGAGGGGAGCGGAATATGCGTGTAATGATAGCTAATGATCCTTTGGATGTGTATGTTGGTAGGGTGGTAAGTGAGAACCAAGGGGACCCTAACGCTGTTGTGGGAGGGAA
Source organism: Chiloscyllium punctatum (assembly GCF_047496795.1). Classification (NCBI taxonomy): domain Eukaryota; kingdom Metazoa; phylum Chordata; class Chondrichthyes; order Orectolobiformes; family Hemiscylliidae; genus Chiloscyllium; species Chiloscyllium punctatum. The sequence continues at coordinate 32,461,429 of NC_092765.1, forward strand.
GAGAAGGGACAAGGACTGAAGTATGGGAGATGGGTTGGAAACGGCAGATGGTCCTGAAAACCATGGTTGTGGGGAGTCCTCAGTTGAGGAAGAAGGCGGACTACAAACCTACTAACTCCCACAGTTAACTGAACTATACAACTTCACACCCTGCCATTCTCCCAGTTTCTCTATCTCCATTACACCCTTAAAATGTCCATCTTCTTCCTCTGCTCCCTGGCCAACATCTCTGTCTCCGGTTTGCTGCAGTGCTCCATCAAATCTCAGTGTGAGCTGGAGGAACAGCGTCGCATTTTCCACTTGGGGACCCTGCAGCCTTCAGGATTCAATATTCAGTTCAGTAATATTAGGGCCTGATCACCTTCTCCCATGTCCTTACACCAACCCCACACACCAAGCCTTGTCATCACATGGACTTTGTAATGTTTGGAACAAGGGCTAGGTGGGTCTCATTGACTGGGCCAATCAGAGAGCCCTGGCTGACAGATATAAACAGGAGTCAAAATATGTGGCACTGGAAAAGCACAGTTGGTCAGGCAGCATCCAAGGAGCAGGAGAGTCAATGTTTTGAGCATAAGCTCTCATAAGTTCTTCTTCCTGATGAAGAGGTTATGCTCAAAACAACGACTCTCCTGCTTCGCAGATGCTGCCTGACCAGCTGTGCTTTCCCAGCACCACATTTTTTGACTGAACTCCAGCATCTACACTGCTCACTTTCTCCTAGATATACAGTAAACAGGAGAAGATTCCCTCTTGGCTGACGAGGGAAGTAAAGAAACATATAAAGTTAAAAGAGAAAAAGTATAACTTAGCGAAGATAAGTAGGAAAACTGAGGACTGGGAAGCTTTTAAAGAACAACAGAGGATTAGTAAGAAGGAAATACGCAGAGAAAAAATGAGGTACGAAGGTAAACTGGCCAAGAATATAAAGGAGGATAGTAAAAGCTTTTTTAGGTATGTCCAAGGCAAAAAAATGGTTAGGACAAAACTGGGCCCTTGAAGACAGAAACAGGGGAATATATTACTGGGAACAAAGAAATGGCAGAGGAATTAAATGGGTACTTCAGATCTGTGTTCACTGGGGAAGACACAAGCAATCTCCCTGAGGTAACAGTAGCTGAAGGACCTGAACTTAAGGGAATTTATATTTGCCAGGATTTGGTGTTGGAGAGACTGTTAGGTCTGAAGGTTGATAAGTCTCTGGGACCTGATGGCCTGCATCCCAGGGTACTGAAGGAGGTGGCTTGGGAACTCGTGGATGCGCTGGTGATTATTTTCCAGAGTTCAATAGAATTGGGGTCGGTTCCTGAGGATTGGAGGGCGGCTAATGTTGTGCCACTTTTTAAGAAGGGTGGGCGGGAGAAAGCAGGAAATTATAGACCAGTTAGTCTGACCTCAGTGGTGGGAAAGATGCTGGAGTCTATTATAAAGGATGAAATTACGGCACATCTGGATAATAGTAACAGGATAGGACAGAGTCAGCATAGATTTATGAAGGGGAAATCATGCTTGACTAATCTTCTTGAATTTTTTGAGGATGTAACTCGGAAGATGGACGAGGGAGATCCAGTGGATGTAGTGTACCTGGACTTTCAGAAAGCTTTTGATAAAGTCCCACACAAGAGGTTAGTGAGTAAAATTAGGGCGCACGGTATTGGGGGCAAAGTACTAGATTGGATAGAGAATTGGTTGGCTAATAGGAAACAAAGGGTAGTGATTAACTGCTCCATTTCGGAATGGCAGGCAGTGACCAGTGGGGTACCGCAGGGATCTGTGCTGGGACCGCAGCTTTTTACAATATATGTAAATGATATAGAAGATGGTATCAGCAATAACATTAGCAAATTTGCTGATGATACAAAGCTGGGTGGTAGGGTGAAATGTGATGAGGATATTAGGAGATTACAGGGTGACCTGGACAAGTTAGGTGAGTGGGCAGATGCATGGCAGATGCAGTTTAATGTGGATAAATGTCTGGTTATCCACTTTGGTGGCAAGAACAGGAAGGCAGATTACTACCTCAATGGTATCAAATTAGGTAAAGGGGCTGTTCAGAGAGATCTGGGTGTTCTTGTCCACCAGTCAATGAAGGCAAGCATGCAGGTACAGCAGGTCGTGAAGAAGGCTAATAGCATGCTGGCCTTCATAACAAGAGGAATTGAGTATAGAAGCAAAGAGGTGCTTCTGCAGCTGTACAGGGCCCTGGTGAGACCACACCTGGAGTACTGTGTACAGTTCTGGTCTCCAAATTTGAGGAAAGACATTCTGGCTATTGAGGGAGTGCAGCGTAAGTTCACGAGGTCAATTCCTGGAATGGCAGGATTGCCTTACACGGAAAGACTGAAGCGACTGGGCTTGTATACCCTTGAGTTTAGAAGACTGAGAGGGGATCTGATTGAAACATATAAGATTATGAAAGGATTGGACACTCTGGCAGGAGGAAACATATTTCCGCTGATGGGGGAGTGCCGAACCAGAGGACACAGCTTAAAAATATGGGGTAGACCATTTAGGACAGAGATGAGGAGAAACTTCTTCACCCAGAGAGTGGTGGCTGTGTGGAATGCTCTGCCCCAGAGGGCAGTGGAGGCCCAGTCTCTGGATTCATTTAAGAAAGAATTGGATAGAGCTCTTAAAGATAGTGGAGTCAAGGGTTATGGAGATAAGGCTGGAACAGGATACTGATTGGGAATGATCAGCCATGATCATATTGAATGGCGGTGCAGGCTCGAAGGGCTGAATGGCCTACTCCTGCATCTATTGTCTATTGTCTAAGATTGAGAGAATCATTCTAGGGATTGGCTCTGAGCTGCCTGGTCAGAGCCCATGTACTGTGCACATGTAAATAAAGGGTGACGTGGTAACGGGATACCAGTTTCTGTGCAGTTATTTCAGACTGTACACAAACAATCTACTGCCAGCCACTAATGGTCCCCATTAGCAGCTATTCATTCTCACAGGTTAATCTTTACTCAGTCCTTTGCCAAACTGCTGTTCTCTTTCTCTCTCCAACTCCATTCATCATTTATTCCTCACCATCCACCACCCACCCCATCCCCACCCCACCTTCAGCATACATAGCAACCTTTTTCTGGCTACAATCAATTCTGAAGAAACATCACCAGAACAAACATCAGCTCTGCTTTCTCTCCACAGAAGCTGCCAGACCTGTTTTGTTTTTCCAGGAATTTCTGTTTTTTGTTTCTAATTTGCAGCATATGCAGATCTTTGTTGTTTTTTGTTCAGCATTTTTGCAGCATCTCCAACAGAAGATGAGTGTGAATCCTGGAGCAGGAATCCTGCTGGGCCGCAATTGAAAGAAAAGCCTTGGTACATTAACCTCACAGGACTACGGCTGACTGGCAATTAAGTCTGCCAACATCATTGTTGTCCAGGATATAACCCCAGGTCCCATGATCTGATCCTGTTTAACATTCAGCTTGATGATTCTGTCAGCAGCTGCTGTTCAGAAATATCAATTCCAGGATGTATTTTGTGGTCATAAATTTGCATCTATGCACGATGAATAATAAATATATGGGGGTGCGGTTCACCTAATCTGAGTTTAAGGCAGAGTTTTCCATTTGCAATGAAAGTGTTTTGTCCAGTGAGAGTCATAGCACCTGACCCACCATGAGTCAGAGTGACCTTTCTCATCCAACCTTCTTCTTTTCACCTCATTAATTCTTGAGCAGGGATCTCAGGTGCCTTTCAATTGTGACGATCATAGAATCAAATAGTACAGATGAGGCCTTTGGGCCCATCGAATGTCTGCTACCAAAAATACACTATTGCCCACTCATAGGGGATTGCAAAGTTAGAAACTTGGGAGAGTTCATCATCGGGAAGAACTTTCATTCATATCTCTGGTGCCACATTTAAGCACCAGCCACATGCCACTTCAAACATCGTAAATGGGGCACTGGCCCTCACGTTCACTCCCTATCCAATGAGTACGTTGACAATTCTGTGCTCCTTACCATCACAGAATGCCTCTCCTTCCATATCAAAATGTAATACAAGTCATAGATATTGGCATCAGTAACTGGGCACTAATGTGCCCCACACAGAGGGATGGTGTGTGTGTGTGTGTGTGTGTGTGTGTGTGTGTGATGAAAGCAAGTTAAGAGTGATAAGATGCATCTACTGTAGATGCATTTGCTGCAAGTGGGTCCGTGCACACAGAGTAACCTGGTAGGCACATGCAAGTCCTAGCTGACCCTGAGCTCCAAAGTGAAGTGTTGGAACGTTTGAAATGGTTTCTGATTGGGTCCGAGATTAGGTACGATGGTGCGGTGAGGTTGATAATTTGCAGTTGCTGGCTTCTGAGGTCAAGGAGAATGGTTGCCACGTTGTCCTGATAAAGCAGTTCCATGATGGCATCAGTGAACTGCAGCCACCAGGTTACCACTCTGATTTATATAGTGGGACCTTATACCCTCCAGTTTTCCAGTGGAGGAGGGGATAATTGGAAGTGGTGCAGAAATGAGCTAAGTTGAGGAGGGATTGAAATGCAAATACTTGGAAATAAGGTGGTTGCTGCTCAATGGCAAGACTCTGAAGTAGCCATTTATGGTTTGAGAGAGAACATTTTTCTCAATGTCAAGAATCAGGTATTTTCATTCTCACTATATTTTAGTAAATTTCTCATTGATATTCATAATATATCAGGGAGGGGAACATACTGCCTATAGATATAGGAAACTAGTTGAAAACATCATTTTCCTGTAACAGGATTCAAAGTCATGCTTACAAATGATAAAATAATAATGAACAATATAAACGTTACATGATCTCAAATTGAAATGGATTTCTCCCCTGCATTATAAAGCACAACACAGATGTGTTCTGAGGAAGGGTCACTTGACCTGAAACATTAACTCTGATTTCTCTCTGCAGATGCTGACAGACCTGCTGAGCTTTTCCAGCAATTTCTGTTTTCATTGCACGTATATGTTGGATCAGTTTCAATCACGTACAATGACTGAGGAATTTTCCACTTCTCCTCACAAAATATCTGACTTCATCTGATGTTTCACCTCATCCAGAGACAGAGGTGCTTCTGAATGTCTGGAGGATCTGTGTGTCATAATACATTAAAACCAAATGGTCTTTCTCCTTCCTTCATCTTTGTGTACTTGCACATTTATAAAATGTTCACTCTACCAATGGGACCATTTCAGTATGAATGTCAGGTCAGTGAATATTTCTTTTGAAAACTCCTGGTTGTATACTCATGACTATGTTTAAGGGGGGTCAGTTAGCTGGATGGCTGGTTTGTGATGGAGAGTGATGCTAACAGCAGGAGGTCAATTGCTCCACCCGCTGAGGTTACCACAGAGGTCCCACTTTCTCAATCTCACCCCTCGCCAGTCATCTCTCCTTAATGAGAGACCTGTCCTCTGGAACTTTTATTTGCAGCTCAGGCCAAACTAGGTCACCTCTCAATGATTTCTCAATCCACAAAATTGAGTAAATGTTATTGATAGGAAACAAATTACGTTGAACTGGTTTTCCTGGTAGAGATGCTGCTATTTATATTTTGTAATGGAAACACTGAATTCATAACATTGTCCTTAATTCTTAAGAATGTGATATTAATTTTTTTTTAACTCACCGTGGTCAAGATACTTAACCTTCTTTTCTCCTTTTCTGAAGGTGCTGACTCTCCCTGAGTTAGACATGTTGAACACTATTGCAGCTTCTGATGCCTTGGTCAAATGGTTGCTGTTTACCACTGAACCCAAGCAGTGAATGTTAGCAATAAAATACAGCAGAATACAATACAATGCAGCACAGAGGCAGGCCCGTCAGCCCAGCAAGCCTGCGTCAGTTCCTAATCCTTATTTAGACCCCCTAATTATTGCCCTTGTGCAGCATCTATCCCTCTGTTCACCTCATGTACATGTGTCTATCAAGATACGATTTAAGCGCTGCTAACATGCCTGCTTCCACCACTTCCATTCACAGTGCGCGCCAGGTACCGCCACCCTCTGTGTGAAAAATTTTCCCTGCGTTTCTCTCCTAAACTTTCCCCTTCACCTTGTGGCCTCTTGTAGTTGACCTTTCCACCCTGGCTGACTAAAGCAGGCTGGTTGACTGTGGAATGAATCACAGCTGAGCTTGATTCAGTTTTCATCTTGAGACCCAAAAGCCCTTCGACCAGAGGTCACTGAATAATGATGATAACACTGTTTAGTTCTGATACTGATTGCACCATCCGAGCTGACACTTTTTGAGATTACATGCCTCAACACAAGCTCTCACAATTCTTCAGAAATGACATGATGCTCTTAAATGATTCACGTGATACTTCTTGTTGTCAGAGAAATCAAGGAAAACATGTCAAAGTATCGAAAGAAATGCCGCCAGGCATCATTTTCTTTTATTACTACAGCCCTGCTCCCTTAAGTCACATTTGTTCATGTCACCATCTCACTTACGGCAACAAAGAGTGAATTCTAGTGCCTGCATATTCATACCTAATACTTAGTGTCCAAGTCAATGTCAACATTAATTCTGACATGCTTACTTCAACAAATCTTTTAAGTCGCTGACAATATTAAAGACTTCTTTTATGATGCCTAATGTCAACAAGTCCTTATCTTCACAGATCCATTGAAAGGAATGGAAGAAACAACAAAATATTTGCACTAATCCAAAAAGACTAAGTGTCTCACATGAAACAGACCAGTCTTAAATTACTACTTACAAATTATGCTTTGGAAAATACATGCAAATGAACTAAAAATTCAGAAATAACACTTATGACTTTGTTATTATTGTAACTGTTTTCTGCACAAATATATAAATATTGTATTAATATTTTATAATAAATTCATTATTCCTCGCATTTCTTAATTTACAAGGTATCAAAATATACTTAATGCCCACAAACATCAACAAAATAGGACAGGCCTCCAACATGGCAGGAAGGACTGGACAACACCTTTCCCGCCACATTATTGATGAGTAGCCAGGATTGAGATCATGGCTTACTAAGCTACTAGCCCTGGCTTGCCCTTATGAAGATGCTGCTCAGATATCCACTGGGGACAAATGATCCAGATAATCACCAGGTAATTTAGTGAATAATTCTTGCTATTAGATGTTAGATCAGTTGTTGTCAGATTGTCTGAAGGTCAGTACAAACAGTGGAAATAATGGGTTTATTTCACTTTTTCTATATTTTCAATATTCAGCATTTGCACAAACTAATTAATCAATCATCACATTTCCCATGCTGCAATTGGAGGATAGAATGTTGCAAAAAGACATGCACCATTTACAGTGTAACTTATTTTAAATTAAATAGAACTTTCATTTATGTTTTTCCTTTTACAACGATAAGACATCACAAAGTAGTTTACAATCAATTATTTTTTAGATGTGTTCACTGTTCTTAGTTAGAAAATGAAGCAGCTAATTTATGCACAGGAAGACCCCACAAGCAGCAGTGCAATAGAGTTGAGGTAATCTGTTTTGTGGTGTAGATTAAGGTGACACAAGGAGAACACTCCTGCTATTCCAAATTTTACCACTTGGTGTTTTACATTAACCAGAAAGACCAGACAACACCATGGTTTTAAAGTCTCATTTGAAAGTTGAGTAGTTCATCATGCAGTTTGGGATGGGGATGGGATTGAAGGAGAGAATGATAGGGGAGGTCTTACCCTGTAGGTGACAGAGTGGTGAGCACTGTTGCCTCACAATGCCAGGGACCCAGGTTCAATTCCTGCCTTGGGTGACTGTCTGTCTGAAGTTAGCATATTCTCCCATATCTGTGTAAGTTTCCATCAAGTGCACTGGTTTCCTTCCACAGTCCAAAAATTGGCAGGTTAGGTGGATTGGCCTGTAATGCCCAGGGATGCATGGGATTGGTGGATGAATGAAGGGAAATGCAGAGTCATGGGGTGGGTCTGAATGGATGTTCTTCGGAGGGTTGGTACAGACTTGATGAGCTGAATGGTGTTTTTCTGCGCTATAAGGATTCTATGAAAGGAGATTTCTGACAGTATAGTACTCTCCCACTACTGCACTGAAAAGTCAGTTTTGATGTTTGCATTCAAGTGCTGAATTGAGACTTGAACCCACAACCTCTGGTTCAGAAATGCGATTTCCACCAACTGAATCACAACTGATACCATTGTTTTAAAATATCATTAATTTCCTGTTGAATTTCTGGTGGACATAAAAGTCATGTTTTATTCTGCAGTGTTGCTGGTTCTTTCTTGTTCTCTAATTTGTTTTAGAATGACTGTCATATATTTGTCTCACTAATGTCGATATTGTTCTGTGGCTGTCTGTTTGGAAGTTTCAACGACTCTCTGCCTTCCTGTTTATACATTTCACTCTCTTTGTATTGCCCCAAACATGTTCTTTCATTGATGTACTCAAGATCCATCTCAACTATTTAAAGGTAGGGACCACATGACATTTGGTTTATGAGTTTTGCAGAATTCTTTAGATAAAGGGATTCTGTTCTGTGTCTTCTTAATAAATTCACTTACTCAGCATTAGCATAATGCCTTCAGTGTTCCACTATAATGAATTCGGGTGAATAACACATAATAAAAGTTCCTTCTCTTGGGCATTTTTCAATTTGTATTAGTTGATGGCTTTTAGATATGTCATGTTCCAGTATGTTATTTTAAAACTTTAATATTTTGAATGAAACAAATCATGCGTGCTTTGGGAACATACCTCCAGACAATCCTGAAATTCAAGCAAATTGCTAATTAAATATAGACCCAGAAAATCCTCATAGCTCTTTGTTTAGGGATGCACTATCAACAGAATAGCATCCCAGTCAAATTCTCTTTCTGTTTCACCATGGACAAGTATCACTACTGTGTGATTATTGTATTATGCACTTATAAAGAAGAATAACGTAACTTTAAAAAGAGTCACAGCATATAGTAAAACAATTACTGCCCGAGGTTATAAGTTTCTTGTTGACTTACTTCAGCCAGTCAAAAAGCAGACAGAGTGGCATGTTATCTCAGTAACAACCAGAAAGGAAGCCATTTAGAAGTTAAAAATCACACAACACCAGGTTATAATCCAACAGGTTTATTTGGAAGCACTAGCTTTCGATGCGCACTTCAAAAACTTGTACTTCCAAACAACCCTGTTGGACTATAATCTGGTGTTGCATGATTTTTAACTTGATCCACCCCAGTTCCAAAGTGGCACCTTCAAATCATTTAGAAGTTGATTGCCGCTTTGGTCAACACAGTCGATTTTTGAAGGTGTGAAAATTCAAAACTTCTCAGACAATCAAGAAACTGGGAGAAATACTCACATGGAATTACAGCATAATTTGTTTTGCCTCCTGAGATAATGATTTACCAAGAATTAACACAGCAGCTGCAAGAATAATATGCAACCAAGGTAATAAATAGCTATAGCTTGAAAGATTTTAAAAATGCTTTCATGGGAATCGGCCATTACTGGCTAGGCCAACATTCATTGCCCATCCCAATTGGCCTTGAGAAGGTGATGATGAAAATGTTGTCAAACTACTATTATTGTTACTGAAATGTTAGAGTTCATGTGATGGTAGGTACTGTTGAAAGACACTCCAGTGCATTAAGAAGGGTGTGAAAATACCTTGATTCTTTGTACCAGGAGCCAGATACACCTCTGGACTGCATTATCTGATTTGGTCAGTGTTCAGGTATGGGAAAGTGTGATTGAGGCAGGTAAAGGATTGAGGGGCCAGAAGCACAGGAGCCTCAGCCTTTCCAATTGTCCAACAGGTTGTAGGTTCTTACAGCTTGTCTGAGAGTGAGGCCTGTGTTGTGGATAAGCTCATGGCTCCCTGGTGTAAGAATCTATTCAAGAAGTAGGGGTAGGAAGGAGGGAAGAGTAAAGTGAAGGGGATTAACACTGCTCTCTTCAGCAAACAGCGTACATCCAGCCAGCTGTGTCACCTGCCCGGGACCAAGGTTGGAATTTTCTCAGGACTGAAGAGGAATGTGTCGGGGAAAGATCCACTCAATGTGATCTATATAGATACCAATAAAACCATGAGATAGAGGAGCAGAATTAGGCCATTCAGCCCATCAAGTCTGCTCCACCATTTGATTCTATGTGGTTCTATGTTTCTCAACCCCATCCTCCTGCTTTCCCCCCATAACTCTTGATCCCCTCATAAATAAAGAACCTATCTGTCTTCAAGATATTCAATGACTTGGCCTCCATATCCTTCTGTAGTAATGCGTTTCACAGGTGCACCATCCTCCAGATGATGTTTTATTTCTTGGTTCTGAAGGGTAATCCCTTCACTCTGCGGTTGCGCCTTCAGGCCCTAGTCTCTCCTATTAGTGGAAACCTCTTCTCCATGTCCACCCTATCCAGGCTTCACAGCATTCTGTAAGTTTTAATGAGAAATTCCTTCTCCTCCTTCTAAACTCTATCAAGTGCAGACTCAGAGTCCTCAACTGCTCCTCATCTGACAAGCTCTTCATTCTTGTGACCCTCCCTGGACCTCCAATGCCACCACATCCTTCCTTAGATATGGGGCCCAGAACTGCTCTTAATATAGTATTCCAGGTGCAGTCTGGCCAGAGCCTTATGAAGTCTCAGCAGTACATCTCTGCTCTTGTACTTTAGCCTTCTTGAAACACTAATATTTCATTAGGCAGGACAAAGAATAAGGTTCTGCATAAGAATAGAGCATCAATGATCATTATATCAGCAATATTTCTTGAGTCAAACTATATAGGGCAAATAAGATTAGAGAGGTGAATGTGTGGTTCAAAGACTGATGTGGAAGAAGTGGCTTCCAGTTTGTGGGACACAGTCCTGGGGAAAGTGGGATCTCTACAAATGACTGAACCCCAACCGAACTGTGGTGGGGCTAATGTTCTTGCCAACCCCACAGCTAGTGAAGCTGAGAGGGATTTAAAATATGTGGTGGGGACCAGGAGTCAGATTTGGGAAGATATGGTAAATCAAAGAGTAGAGTCAAGGGCAATGAAAGGGATTAAAATGGGGAATAATAAACAGATTGTGACAAGAAGTCAACCAACAGATAAAGCTAGAATATACAGAGACTAAAAGGAAAAAAAAACACTAAAGGCTATGTATTTGAATGTACGTAGCATTCAGAACTGAGAGCACAAATAGAAACGAATAAGTACATTCTGGCAGCCATGACAGAACTGTGGCTACAGGGTAATAACAATTTAGATCTGAATTTTGAACAGGGCAGGTCATTTAGGACTGGCAGGAATCCAGGAAAAGGTAGGGGGTGCCTCCTTTATTAATAAATGCTTGGCAGTACAGAACTTAAACATTGCTAAAAGGAGAATAAAAGTCGATCCTCCACTTATCAAATCTAGGACCTGAGAAACAGATTTGTTAAAGAGACACCATTTTATACAGCAAGAGAATATGGTGCTGATTGGTTGCACTATCATTGGCAGAGTGTTGCAGCAAGAACAGTTAACTGTCAATTCCAACTGCCAGACTAAGAAAGTACAAACTGATTGGTCAGGTCATTACCATGGAGATGCAGCAGAGTTTGGTTGCCTGTATGATCCTTTTGCTTCTGAAAAGGTGCACTGTACATACAAAGCCATTTAGATTGAAACTGAATCCTGAATATTTAAGTAAGTAGTTTCCAACACATACAAATGCATCACACTGTGATCCTGACTGATTATCTTAAATTGGTTGAACTCTTAGCACAGTCCAGCTTATTTAATGGACAATTTTCAATCGCAAAAGCAATTGACATCTGCACTATGTTACTACCATGCAATCTAGATATACTACTTGTGTCTGAATTTATCTTCATTGAATTCATGAACTCATACAGTCCATGATGTGGAGGTGCCAGTTTGGACTGGGGTGGACAAGATCAGAAGTCACATGACACCAGGTTATAGTTCAACAGGTTTATTTCAAATGACAAGCTTTTAGAAGGCTGCTCCTTCATCAAGTGGCCTTCTAAACTCGTACAGTGCAGTTTCAATGACACCATTTAGGCCAGAGCAGATGGTGTTGCCATGGGTTTCACTTCAGGCCCAGTTCTTGCTGCCATCTTTGCTTGTTACCATTAGAGGCTCATTTTTGATGGAAGGACTGCTAGTCTTCTTTCCCTTCGCAAAAAGCAGATGACATGTTTGAAATATTTCAATCCACAGCAGCATCAAAGACATTAATAACCTTCAACCTGCACTCAAATTTACTGCAGAAATCAAGCAAATGAGATTTTCTTATTTGATGTGTTAGTTGAGAAGTTGAAAAATGGATCCTTAACTTTTCCTTAAAAATGTCTATGCTCACCTGTCAATGTACACAGTGGGCATCCTAGAGCCCCATGCTGGTCCAAATTTATCTCATTGCCCTTCACAGGAACATGGCCCTAGCCATCTGCTGCCTGTGTAACTTTGACACTAACATAAATCATATTAAAACTGTCCTGCATGATAGGAGATACCCCAGTCAATTCATCACTTGGTACATATCGTGAAAATTTATGACAGGGCCTAAGTCCACCACCGTTGGCCCCAAGTGTTTCCCAGTCTTCTTGTGGAAGGGCAATGTGTCTCAAACATTTGAACAATATGTGAGGCTGGCTGTCTGATGTTGCTCTTATCTAGACCCCTGAGTTGTTTTCTCTACAAATAGGATGCTGGCATCAAGCTAAAAAAAGACATTTTGCATGCCACACAAATGAATAATGAGAATTCCAGTGCTGGTATGAAGCCAGTTATCTAGGCCAGACATCCTAATGACTGACAGACTGTATCAAATTACACGCCCCATTGACCATTCATAGCAGGCAGTAGGCTGAACGTGCTTAATCAGCTCATGCCTGCGTGCCTCAGGAAAATACAGCCATTAATGGATGGGATTCTGTGATTGGAAATCATTTCTTAAATAATCCAGATTGTGCTAAGAGTTAGATGAGAAATCAATTTAAGAGTGTATGTTAGGATCGCAGCGTGTTTCATTTGTGTGTGCTTGAAGCTACCTATATAAATACCCAGGCTCCTCTTTTGTTTAGGCAAAAGGAATTTGTTCATACATTGTACCTCTTGGTAATGCCCTATTCAATCAGATTCTACCTGCAGGGATGGTGTACAGGCCCCCGAACCGTAGCCACATGGTGTGGAATATAAAGGAAGAAATAGTAAGAGCTTGTCAGACCCCAGCAAAAACTACAATCAATCGTAATGAGGAAGAATAACTGGTTGAAATCATATCTAGCACAAAGGTAGATGGTTGAGTTTGATAGAAGTCAGTCATCTCAGTTCCAGGACATCTCTACAGGAGTTCCTCAAGGTAGTGTCTTCGGCCCAAACACCTTGAGCTGCTTCATCAATGGCCTTCCCTCCATCATTAGGTTAGCACTAGGGATATTTGCTACTGGTTGCACATTGTTCAGGACCTGACGAGCGTAGAGTAGCATGGGGGATAGATGGAAGATATTGGGTTGCATGGGTGGGACATGGGGAATGTGAGGGCTGAGGGATGAAGAAAGCTTCATTGAGTTTTTTTTTCCCCCAATTCATAGGTTCAGGTCACTGGACTGGCCTTGTGACTTCCTCCCATGCTGTAGTATCACCACTGAGTTTCACCTCTATTCTCCTGTGAGTGAGCAGCAACCGGCTTTATTTGATGTAATTGTGCACAGAGGACTCCCCCATCTGGAGATTTACAACTCAGGTTCCAAAACCATGCGATCTGACATCTCTTTGATATAGTTCTGAAAAAGTGTCAGACCAGACTCAAAATGTTAACTCTATGTCTCCCTCCACAGATGCTGCCAGACCTGCTGAGTTTTTCCAGCATTCTGTACTCATCTCTGTGACATAGCTCTTTGGAACATGCTCAGTAGCTACGTCTAGAGAGCCACACTCTATCACAATGTGATTTACATGGAATTTCATGGTATATATGGCACAGAAAGAGACCATTTGATGCAAACAGTTTATGCTCCATTTGAGCCTCCTCCGGTTCCTCTTTTAAATTAACCACCATAATTATACATTTCTCCCTCAAAAGCTTGAGTAATTCTCACTTAAAACCATCTGCAGTGGGCTATTTGTTTCAATTACTCCAGGTTCCACATTCTTCCCATTCTTTGGGTAAAAAGGTTTCTTCTCGATTTCTTGGTGGCATTTGTTTAGGATCTTCCCCAAAAGTGGAAATATTGAGCATAATCTAAATGTAACCCACGTGGATTCAGCCCACTGGTTGGAGAACTGTTGGGAAATCCTTGTCATTCAGTCGGAGGAGGGGAGCAACTGAATTCAGTACCTAGCCAGTGTAGTGATTGGAATGATATCAGCCAGGTGAACACCAGAATGTCTTCTCTGATTGGGACTGTTAATCTAGTCCAATCAGGGAGTCCTGGCTGATAGACATAAACAGGAGTGTCAGGGGTTCTGTTCACTCTAAGAACCAACTCTGAGCTAGCGAGGTCAGGTGTCAGGTACTATACATGTGTAAATAAAGAGTGACTTGGTGACAGGATACCAGTCTTCATGGAGTTATTTTAATAGGGAGGGATTTAGGTACTGCCTTGTTTCTGCTCACTATTATTCACATTGACACATACTTGATCTGCCTATAGTTTATGAAAGGAGGGAAACCCTCATCATCACAAACCCCTTCGCCTTTTCACTCTGCACTGTCCAGAATAGGCTACAAGACAACAAGAAATGAACAGAAAACACACCTTTTGTAAGAGAGAGGTTTCACGTAATGTTCCTGTTGTTGAATTGAATTTATTGTCACGTGTACCGAGGCACAGTGAAAAGCTTTGTCTTGCGAGCAATACAGGTAGATCACAGAGTTAAGTAGCATAGATAAGTAAATAATAGGTAAACAGCAGTAAAGATAAAAATACAGGCATAGGCGAATGTCAAGAGTTTGTGAGTCCATTCAGTATTCTAACAACAGTAGGGTAGAAATGTGTGTTCAGGCTTCTGTATCTTCTCCCCGATGGTAGAGGTTGTAGAAAAACATTACCAGGCTGGATCTTTAAGAATGCTGGCGGCCTTACTTTGACTGCGGGCCTGGTTGATGGATTGTAAAGATGGCATGTTTGCTTTTGTGATTGTCTGAGCCGAGTTCACCAGTCTCTGTAACCGTCTCCAATCTTGAATGGTACAGTTGCCATACCAGGTAGTGGTACTTCCAGTTAGAATGCTCTTAATGCGCACCTATAAAAATTGGCAAGGGCATTCACCATCATGCCAAATTTTCTCAGTTGCCTGAGGAAGAAGAGATGTTGTTGGGGTTTTATAACCAGTGCATCCATGTGAAGAGTCCAGGAAGGTTTGTTTTGATGACCACTCCAAGGAGCTTGACACTCTTCACTCATTCCACCACTGTGCTGTTAATGTGGGCGGGGCATGAGTTACATCCCACCGAAAATCAATAATGAGTTCCTTGGTCTTGCTGGCATTGAGAGCTAGGTAGTTCTCAGTGCACCATTTTGCCAGGTTTTCCACCTCTCATCTGTACTCTGTTTCATCGCCATCTGAGATTCGACTGACTACGGTGGTGTCATCAGCGAACTTGTAAATGGCATTATTCTGGTATTTGCTGATGCCGTCATGGGTATGCAGTGAGTACAGTAGGGGGCTGAGTACGCACCCCTGGGGGGTTCCAGTATTGAATGCTAGTGAGGATGAAATATTGTCCCCATGTTTCACTGATTGTTGGATTCTCTGTCACCAGATAGGCTGATGCCTGTCCTCCAAAAATTCACAACCAATTAATATAAGGTGCACAATTTGAGTAAAAGATACATAAAAGCTTTCGGTTTGTCATAAAGAGTAAAATGGCCATCTAACATCCTTGGCAGAGAAAAAAAAAGAAAGAAAACAATTAAATAAAAAGGAGTTAAGGGGCTCTTCTCAGTCTAGGAACTGGCTTTGAGCTAGTTGGGCCAGTGTCATGTACGATGCACATGTAAATAATGGGTGACTTGGTGACTGGATACTAGCCTTCATGGAGTTATTTCAACCAGTATCTCCAAGAATTATCTCCTCAGACATGGATGTCCAGCATCTCCAGAACTATAAGCTAATCTGAGGCTGGCAGCTGTCTATTATCAGGAAAACACCACTAGGGGGTGGTGGAGGGTCTTGAGACTACAGGCAGAATGAAGCCAAGCTGAGACATAACGGAGGGTGGGCAGCGGGGAAGGGTACACTGGTGTGATTGGAGTATTGACTGGGTAGAATGCTTGGGTTGCTTTTCCAGCACTCACAGGAGGGTCTTGACTCATGAAGCCAATCATTAGGAGTGGGATGAGATCTACACGTGCCAAGAAGGAAACATAGTACATATGAATAGTTGGGATACAATGAGGATGGATGGTGAGATGGATTCAGGAGCAGCAGGGAGAGGTTTGGAGATCCAGTGCACACAAGTACCCAGGGTCACAGAACACTGAAAAAAAGTATTGATGGAGCTGTGGTCAGATTGAGTGCGGGCAGTGAGATGAAAGTTCTTTAATAGGTAAAAAGACTCTATGTGCATCAAGGAAAGGCCTGAGGGCTTAGAGTGTAAGCCATCAAACTTGGAAGAGTGCAAATTAGAAAAACTAGTGAATGTCAAGATCTGAATGGAATGAGTACAATTAGGAAACACAATGGGTGGCAGTGCCTGGACAAACCAAGAAATGTTTAGGAAAGTGGGTCAGAGAAGTACTTACTGGGGTGGAATACAGTCAGGATATGCAGATAGTAAATGAGTGCTTGGAGTAGGCAAGTTGACAATTCACATGATTGTGCAACTTTTGGATGTATTTTTCAGTTACAGGAAGCAGCTTAGAAATATTAAGTATTTAAGATTGCTTTGATTTGTAGCAACATGTGATGTCTGACGTGGGATTCATGGCTTGTGACAGAATTTCGGGCATATTGACCTATGAATTCAACTATATGATATCCATTTTCCAAGCTGTAACTGGCTTACTCAATCCCTAATTTGGCAGCTGGAAATGTGTGCACATTTCTGTTCCAGGCAGATTGGTGAAGGAAATGTACCCATGGCTTATGCTTGAAGCAGACAATTGATTTCAAAGCAAGGTGGGTGGGTGCTAATATCTGTTGGAAGTTCCCAGTACAGGTTGCTTTGCTTAGTTCTGCCTACATGCAGTACAATCAGCTCCAGGGACTGCACAGAACCAAATTGATTTATTCAAATTTATTTGCTCAAACATAGAGTCTACTTTTCCTTCTCCCTTAACCACTTCCCACCCGTCCCCATTGAACAAAGACTTACACCTTTTCAGCCGTGCCTCTGAATGCCACCACTCTGAACACTGACCTCCAATACTAACCTCCTTGCCTCTAGTCTTTGGCACTCTCCACCAATATGAAACCTAATCTCTTAGCAACTACTGGCTTCCCTCAAAACACATGTACTGGTCACAGAACCTGGCATTTCTTTCCCTCACTAATTCAGCCATCTTTTGCCTGAGGGTCACTGCAATTTTGGAGCACTGGCTTGATTTCATCTTCACTGGCTCCTTTAGACTGACGCCTAGGTTTTAAGTTGACACCATTCAGACATGGGCCAATGCACCAAATATTGAATTCGCTGAATTTCTGTGCCACTATTTTAAATTAATGCAGTGGGGCTTGTTTGGGTTTGGAGTCCTTTTTTTTGTCAGTTTCATCTCTGCATTTACTATGCTTCATGAAAAGTATTTCAAAAATGTTTTGATAAAATGAAAAGGCGCAACCAGGTTAGTCAGCATCTGAAGAAATCGGATATGCTCGTGACAGATCAGGTAGGGGGGTCCACACTGGATCTTGGTGGCGTGCACCCAGACGTTAGCATTGTTCAATCTTCCGGACCAACTTGGACATTTCTAACCATTCTCTATTTTAATCTCAGATTTCGCTCATCTTACTGTCTGAGTTTTGAAGCACGTTTACCTTTGGGAGTTAAGATAGTGTAAGTTAATGGTATCATTAGGGCTTAGTTCATATTGAAATGGATTATATGTGCCCTAAAATTCAGAGCTTCTGCATTTTGTGTTGAACAGGAATAAAAGCAGCAGGGTTTCAGGGGATAAAACACATATTTTAATTCTCAGGAAGGTTGGCACGGGACCTTTCCAGCTGTGATTCTCTTCAGGAGGAAGTAGCATTCACCTTTTTTTCGTTTATCTTGGACCAGTCTGCAGCGGTTGCTTCTTTGATCTGATCACATTTGTTAAAGGGCTGACGGGGTAGGTGTTGATGGTGTTATCAGTGTGTCGTGATCAACAGCTCCAAGATTCCATTCGGTCACACCTCCCGGGGTTAGTCGGTAGAAGGAGCCCCCCTCGTCAGATTTGGTTAGTTGTTTGCTAATTACCTTTGGCTTGGAGACAAGGGTATTCAGGGCGGGATCCCGTGAGTCACTTCCTGTGCTTGTTGGGCCCCTATTCTTCCCTCCGTTCTGCCAGAGCCGTCAGAGTCAAGCCTGCCTCTCCTGCAAAGTGTATGTCAGAAGAACTCCAACCACTTCCCAAGCAGGGAAAAGCAAGATAAAGCTTTTCAGCACAGTGTGCCTTTGAAGTATTTATGTTAAAGCAGCGCTTTGATCAGTGACCTGAGTTCATTGAAAATACAGTTGGTAAGTGTCCATTTTTTAAAAAAAAACTCTCTTGATATCTGACAATCTACTGTTACTGGTGCCGCTGGTGCAGCCTGTGACTCGCTGTCTGGACACCATCTGGAGTTATGTGCTTCTGATCGTGTTTCTAAAGCTCTCTGAGTGTGCTTTGCCCTGCAGCTTATATCCTGGTACAGTGTGGCTCCTCTCGCTGTGCAAAGTCATTGAGGCCGTCGTTATGTGTAGATTAAAACGGGGCAGAAACTGCAGATTTTACTGGCAGCTTTTCTTCAACTTTATGTGGAATGTACAATTTGCGACTTCAATCAAAGGGCAGTCTGTCTCCTTGCTGTTCCTGACCACTGCAATTACCCTTTGGGGCTTCAGGGCAATTGGTCGTATTTTAAGCAAAATGCCACGAAATGTCTCAGGTTATCTGCACGACCAAACTGATCTGCTGCAGTTTAAGAGAAAAGCTGCAGTTGAACTCTTGATCGATGCACATGCTTGCAATGGGTGACCCACAGGGTGACAATTATAGGGAAAATGTGGACTGTGGGACTCTTGAGACAATTTCTAAAGGGGGGGGGGGTCACGTTGGAAATTGAAGAGTTTTTCTTTGAAGCTCTCACATTGAAAGTGAAGCAACAAACATCGACTTTCAACAGCTTGACGATTCCTGAAAGTGCTTCCCTCCCTTACTCCCGTTATCTCACCGCCCGTATTACCTTACCAGCCCAGCATTCACGCTGGACATTGCCTAATGTTCAGCGGTTTGGCAAGAGTTTGATAGAAAGCCATTGTCAGAAGCTGATCGCTCGAGCTCCAAAAGGAACTCTGCAATTTAGACATTTTGTGGATTTTAATGAATGGTCAAGCCCTGCCCTGATGCAATGTAGAATTACCCATGCAATCTGAAACGTTTGCGACACAAAGGAGAAATTTCTCAATTTCGCTTGACATTTCAAGGTTTCAAATTGGAACGCAATTACTTCCAGTTTTAAGTGGAAACAGATCTGTTGAGTGGGTCGGGATGGCGAGAAGATGTGGGAGTTGAAGGAGTCATAATAAAAGCAAGACAGCGTAGTTTGAAAATAATTAACTCCTTAAAGCAGAGCTCCCTCTGAGCGTAGAACACACTTTAATCACCTTTCCACGGGAAAGCTAGAGAGTACAAGCGAACTGTAACTACTTACAGAAGAGCATGGAAAAATGGGGCAAGTCTGGTAGAGCCTGGTTTAAATACAATTTCCACTAGCGCCAAGTTAACTCATGTACTTATAATGAATGGGTGAAAGATTGGGGTTTGCTAGCATTCAATCGAGATTCCACCAGAGAAAGAAACCCAACCCCCAAGTTTGAACTAAACTGCGTGAACGCCACTGTATTACAATTCGGGAATAAAAAAAATCCTAATCTCTAGATAATGATATTCACTGAACTTCCAAACAGGAGTTCATTATGTAAAATAGTTGGAGACGTTCGACATAGTCGGCATTATATAGATTTCAGTATACATTTAGAGTCTTCGAAAAGGAACACTTGGTAATTATTTTTGATAATCCCAGATTCTGATTGGAAATAGATACTTCGCTGTGTCACTTTTCGAGCAAAAAGTGTCCGCTTCTCCTGATTTTCCACAGAATACAGCAGGTCACCTTTCTGCATTTCACCCAAGTGGCCAATTACTATTGGTGCGCGGCTAGAGAATGGTCACCCGGGTATTTGATCATGGAGTGAATGGACATTAGAGCCAAACTAGGACACGACCTTTGCTGATTATTTTTTCCTTTGACCACCGAGGTGAGCTACATTACTCTCCATTGCCACTCTTCCTTAGATGAATAATTCAGTATAGGTTATCTTTAGCTTGTTTTGCCCCTGGATGATGAGGGAAAACCCAGGTGATCTACTGTTTTGCTCGCCTGAATTCCAAACCCTACACCCAATAATTTGTTGACAACGGTTACGCCCGAAGTTACAGAAAACCCAATTAACTAAATCTGACACATGTTAAACAGCTTTACAACTCCATACACGATCTGTTAAATGAGAAGCCACATATTTATATCGCGCCTTTTACTATCCCAGGGCATCCCAAAGTATTTTTCAGACAGAAATACATAACTACACTTCAAATGTATTTACAAAACAGTCAATTTGCACTTGAAAGCACCACATTAACAGCAATATAATAAGACTGGATGATGTTTCTCTTGGGACGTGCCAAGGTTTGTGCCATAGAATCTTTTATGCCCGCCTTAGAAAAGAAGCAGAGCCTTATTGTAACCCATGTTCTGTGAGATGACAGTGTGGCCTTCCTTCGTGTTATTCTCAACTGGTAACCAGGATTTCATACCCGAATCATTGGAGTAGCCCTTCACAAAATCTCCAAAGTGTCACGGCGCAGGAGGGCAGCCATTAAGCCCATCATGGCTGCTCTGGCTCTTCAAATGGGCATTATTGCCTCCTGCCAATTTTCTGCTTTTTTTACCCCCATACCCTTGCACATTATTCCTATCCAAATAATCATCCAAATACCCTTTAGATCTGCAACTTCTGTTTCTGTTTCAAATCATCCAAATACTCTTTTGATTACTTCAATTGAACCTGTCTCCACTACTCTTCCAGAGGGTATATTCGATGCTAACTACTCACTGTGGGGAAAAGAGTTTTTTTCTCATATGACAAAGTTACAAAGCTAAAAATCACACAACACCAGGTTATAGTCCAACATGCTTATTTAGAAGCATTAGCTTTCAGAGTGCTGCTCCTTCATCAGGTGGTAAGAAGCAGCACTCTGAAAGCTAGTGCTTCCGAATAAACCTGTTGGACTATAACCTGGTGTTGGGATTTTTAACATTATACACCCCAGTTCAACACTGGTACCCCCAAATCACTCTTTTTGCAATTCATTTTAAACCTGAGACCCTTGTCCTTCTTCCTTTTACAAGTAGAAACAGTTTCTTCCTATGTACTGTATCCAGTCCACTCATGATTTTGAAAACTTCAGTTAGATCTCTTATCTATCTTCTCCCCAAGGAGATCAGTCCCAACCTCTTCAATCTCTGCTTATAATGGAAGTTTGTCAATCCTGAAACCATTCTTGTAAATCAGTTCTGCACTCTCCATTGCATTCACATCCTTCATATAGTGTGACACCCAGAACTATACCCAATACTGCAGCTGAGGTCCAACAAATGTCTTGTACAAGTTCAACATCACCTCCTTGCTTTTGTACTCTATATGCCACAACCTTGTAATTCATAGATGAGAGTGTTTCCAATTGCACTACATTTCACATACACATAAGCAAATGATTCTTTGAAGTTAAAACACTTTTTACCTTTTTACCAGTGCTATAAAATGCAAAATGCACAAGGTGGTTCCTGCCATTTTTCCTGGCCCTTTTTAATTATCTGGGAAAAAAAAGCAAAGCCTGGCTCATGAAGGGTCAGTATTACAATGCAGAATAGAAGCTGCTCAGGGCCAAATTGGGGTGAACACAAGGTAACAACAGCAAGGGGCCTACTGTAAGCTTTATAACAAGTTTGTGAACAGCAAGTTGTTGAACACCCTTGAATTGGCCCTGTGCAGTTTCTGTGCTGGAAGCCAATAACCACTTAACTTCAAAATATTGAAGCTGATCTGGATAATCCTTTTTGTTTCAAGCTGCCTTGATGAAAGAATAAAAATTCTCAAGACAACACAACTCTTTCCAAAAAATATAAAATACTTGTCAATTTCAGAATATGTATTCTGTAATCTATTACGATTTTAATGGAGCTTAATTATTTAAAGGGGTTGTCAGAAAATTTTGAAATGATCCTGGGCTGTTCATTTTAAGTTCCTGTTTGTGCTGCCCCCTTAATAAGATGCTGTTCTCCTGGTGCAGTTGTGCTAGATTTGTCCATAATGACTGCCACAATTACACCCTTGCACAGTCAACAGTGTGTCACACTGAAAATATTCAACTTCACACACAATATTTATGCAAGGTTAATGGAAACAAAGATTGTGTTGTAATCATTTGTTCTACTTTTGCGTGAAACCTGGTGAGTAACAGTCCTCTTTGAAATGTTGTTTGAGAGCTAGCTATTTCAAATTCATCCAATGTTTCTTTAGTTCTTAAGAGGTTGTAGAGTGAAAATATTAATGTGTTTACTTGATTCTAGGATCTCTCACACTGTCGCTTCTGAAATTAGTTTTTTTTTATAAACATCAACATGGAAACAGGGTTAAGCCATTTAGCTTCCTCCAGCCTTTTCTGGTGGTCAATGAAATTATGTTGTGACTTAACTCCATTTACTTGCATTTTCCAATCTTTCTTATTTGTGTAACCTCCCTTTGTCATATAACCTTTGGGGACCAGGTGTCATTGTTTCAAACTGATGCTTCAGCATGACCACCTTCCAGTTCATTCATTCCAGGATCTGGGATTTCCCACAGCACTGAAAACTGCCTGGACTGATGGGTGAAGACTGTGTGGTGATTGTGATTGAACATTTAGGCTTTGACTTTCATCTTTCATATTTAGCCTGATGGTACTAACATTGGAAAATTTCAGTGCCAATTTCTAGTATGTGAATGGAAGATGTAGCATTCCATAATTCCAAGAAGTTCAAGGGCCCCATTCACTGTTATGAGTTATTTACACATTCTGAGAAGGTAGAAAGTAAAACTTCATTGCTGGGAAGTGGCAGAAGGTGAACAAAGGCAATAGGTCAGTATGAAAATGAGAGCAGGACCCTGGGAAAAGTGGACAATGAAAGCCTCGGGAGAAGCTCCAAGTTAACTCCATTCCAAGCCATAAATTCAAATTGAGTTCAGGGGCTTTCATTACAGAACAGGTGGAAGCTTATGGTGATGGTTACGTGTAAATCTTACTTTCTGCCTCTAGCCTTTAATGTACAAAGGAAAGCAGAGACTGATTTATTTTGTCAGAGGTGGAAGGTTGAGGAATGCTCCTGTTGAAACCTGACACACATACAGTACATGTCTGTTTTGGCTGGCCTTGTGGACACTAATCCCTTCTCCCTCATTTACATTGAAATTCTAAAATGCATTGGGGATAAAGTGTGCTGGGTAAGAACTCCAAATGCTGGCACAAATGACTGCTCCCCAGAGGTGGGCTTTGTGCCAAACTAACTTCAAAGTTTCTGCAGCATAATCTGCCACACAAGGTCATTGTATGTGGGATTTCTAAACGTTGGCACTTGTAGATGTTGGTGTGAGTTAATCGCTGCTTTTGTGACCTTGCCTGTAATGCCTTAATGCTGGATAGATGAGCTTTTTTGAATATCTCGTGAATTAAAGAACTTGAGTCAAACCGATGGAAATAACTCAGATTCAACTGTGTTCACTCACAGATAGCATAATATTAGGGAGTTATGATTATTCTGACTACTTTTTTCTTAATGAATGGAAAAGCTTCCTAAGGGTTCCCACTCCTTAGGAAGGGATATATGGTTTCTATCATGGTCATGTGGATCCACCTTCCACCTAGCCCACTTTGGAGAGATCCATTAAAAATGTGGCAATTGTTTAGTGAACCTCGTGGCAAGTTTGCATGTACGACTGTGTGATTGAATGTGGTTGAGACACAATGCCTGAGAGTCACACGTGGGGTGGCACGGTGGCTCAGTGGTTAGCACTGCTGCCTCACAGCACCAGGGTCCCAGGTTTGATTCCAGCCTTGGGTGTCTGTGTGGAGTTTGCACATTCTCCCTGTGTCTGCGTGGGTTTTCTCTGTGTGCTTTGGCTTCCTCCCACAGTCCAAACATGTGCAGGTCAGGTGAATTGGCCATGCTAAATTGTGCATAATGTTAGATGCATTAGTCAAAGGGAAATGGGTCTGGGTGGGTTACTCTTTGGGAGTTTGGTGTGGACTTGTTGGGCCAAAGGGCTTATTTACACACCGTAGGGAATCTAATCTAATCTAACCTTGGTGTCTGGACTCACTCGTGAAGCAGGCACTTGGAAAGATAAGTTCTGTTCATTCTCTCTTGCTGTGTGGTATCGATTAGACAGGAAAGGAGAGAACATACAGGAGAAATCATCTACATGGGGCCTTAAGTGCGATATATTAAAAATAGGACTGTGCTTTGAGGGTCAAATTGTGAGGGTTAGGGACTGCATGTGGTCACTTGACTTTTCTTTGGACTGTTGTGTGTTCAGAATGTTTCGTAACTGCACGCCTTGAAATTATAGGACTATCACAGGTGACATGCTTTCAACATGTTGGTCATCACAGAGCTACCCTGATGTTGCCTTTAGGTTTTCTATAATAATCAATGTTTCCCTCACACTTTTTAAAAAATTCAACTGTAGAATATCTATTACAGATAGTGTCTGTCTTGCTTTCAAATGAACGTTCCTCGAGTTTTGATGAGGACATAAATATGTGCCCTGAGAGGCTGGTTTGAAGAAAGATACTTGGCAGACTATCAACTGTTATTTGAGCGTTTGTTTATAATGGACACATTTTCTCTGGTAGCAGCTTGCGTAGAACAGTTAAATGTGGCTGTTAAGAAGCTCAAGTGGTAAGGCACTTGAGTCTCAACAGAAAGGTTGCACAAGGTCACTTGTTCAAACTTCCTCACTTTCAGCCAAGCAGATCGGTCAAGTGTGATTCCAGGGAGGAGACTTTTTGTGGAAGAATAACAAGATGAAGTCAGTGGGGGAGCAGGGGGATGGTAGACCTGTGGGATGGAAGAGAGGAGGAGTGGACATGACACTGGCAAAAATAAGACTTACTAATTCAACTTGCAAATCCTGTGAGTTGATCAGAGAATTGTTAATAGATGGTACTCCTACATTCATAGCTTGTCATCTTGATTTAGCTGCTGGGTAGCAATATTGATGGGGACAGACTCTCAAAAATGGCTGTTATTGCCACATTCATTTTCATCACTCTTACTGCCAGATGAAGTACCTGGGTGCTGAGTGAATGTACAGCCAAAGATGCCCAAAGTAATCATACAAGGGAAAGCCCAGGTTCAAGTGCAGAGTGGTATGATGGCTACTCAGTTATTTGTGGTCTATATTATATTATAGCTGTTCTCGGCTATCCACTTTCATGGCATGAGGGAGGGAGGAGAACACTGTCATGGGTTGATCAGTGTCAGGGTTGTGGGAGAGGTGATTGTTATCAGGGTGAGGTGGGTGCTGACATTGAACATTGGACAGTAGTGGAATCATATATAAATTGTGTGCGCACACATCCTTGTGGCATTTGAACTTCAGAGAAAACAATCTACAGTCATGAAAATGGGGCTGTGGTTTGACTTCCTCTGACTATCCTGCACCACAAGAGCACTGCATTTCTGAAGGAGTCGGCTTTGGAATTGCTGGCAAGAAAAGTGGAGTTCATTCTTAAGGCAAAATAGTAGGATAGATTGGCACAAACTCAATTTCTGAGGAAGTCTCGTATCGGATTCAAAACATTAACTCTGTTGCTGTACATCTCTATGACTCTAAATGTAACTTGCAAATATAAAAAAAACACAAATTGAAATTATGTTGCATGACATTAATAATGAGCATAATAAACTTGGCTATGAGGAATTCCTATACCTACATCTTAACAAAAGAATTAATGCTTTTAGTAAGTGAGAAACTTTGTTCATTATTTTAGATGAACATAATTACTGCATGAGGGATTTTACAGAAATCTGACATTTTCTTCATCAATAAAACCACCACACATTGAGCAAAGTCGAAATGCCTGAATGCATCAGTCATCCAGAACGGAGACATCCTCCTAAAAAACACCAGTGTACCCTGGGAACTTGCACAGAACTGTTGATGTTAAAATTCCTCACGAAGCATGCATTTTGCAAAATGGAACAAGTTCAAAGGTGCTATTGTAATCCGGATGTTTGCAAACTGCTCAAAGGTTTTGTTTTCTGGATGTTACAGTGATCTGTGCTTTATTTTAATTTGGTGAGAGTTTTCATTTGCAAGTATCCATTATTAATCTTTGATTCGAGTGAAATGTTAAGATTTTCAGTAAGAGTTCAACACTTCAGTGAAAAATGACAAACCAGAAATCCCGCCCAAGATTATACTTTGGCAGAATGTCAAATGATAAAACCTAGTATTGAAAATGCTGTACCTGTTCCACTGAATCCACAGGATGTTTGTGAAATACGTATTGCATGAGTGATAGGTGTTGTATGTGGTTTATGTAATATGTGTTATGTGTACTGCTTTAGATGTGGGTGCGGTATGTACTGTACTGTAATGAATGGCTTGTTAGGACTTGGTAGGTAGTACATCATTTGAGTCTTTTGAATTAATCTTTCAGTTGCCCTTGTCTATATATGGAATTATGTTCAGGCCAGCGTACTCTTCTAATGGCTCAGTTACTAATGATAGGTGTATGGCTAATCTGTAAAGACGGGAAGGTCACAGAGTCGAATTCTGAGTTGTGCTGATTTAGTAAGGTGGTAGCAAGAGGGTGCTACAATTAGCTTCAGTGTCACTGAGTTAAGGAAGAGTAAATCAGTCAGGTGATTGCTCTCCCCTTATTACTATTCACTGTGAAGTGCAAATGTTGAATGTCAAATAGGACTTTGGGCTCAGCTGTGGCGGTTGAATGTCCTGTCAAGGTTGCAGGAATATTCCTCACTTTTACTGCTATCCTTTCCCAACAATATTGTGGTAGGGGAATTCTTAACAGTGGAGTCATTGTTGTGGTTTCAGAAATCTGCCACCAACACTGTGAGCTTCTGCCCCAAGAGTGTACTGTATTCTAATAAGGCAGCCTCTTTGTACCATCCTCAGAGCTTGTATTTCTGCCAACCTTGAAATGAAGAAAACATGAATATATTTAACTTTTCATCAAAGTCATTAATATAAATTGTAAGTAGTTGAGATGCCAGCATTGATCGTTATAATTTTATGGTTATTGCAAAAATAGATTATGAATATCCAATTTTCATCATTTGACTTTAATGTCTGAGAATTTGATGGACTAAAAACTATATTACTAACCTAAAATAGCTGTAGCAATTGTCTATCAAGTCCAGGCAACGAACATGGAGTACTTTAATCAGCTGCCTCAGAATTACCATTTTACTCAAAGGGCACTGAAACTCAGCAAGAAGTAAAATAATTTACATCTTTCTTATCTTACTCAAACTTGCATGAAAACTTCACTTTGAACCATGAAAGATTGCCTATAATCCAACTTGGAAAGGAACAACAGAATCTGCAAAGTGATGGTATATCAGCAGCAGCCTTTAAATAACCAAGGAGAGAGAAAACAGTATGGACTGTTAACAGGAAGGATACTGGAAGTTTGTTCTCCCTTGCTCTCTCAATTTCAGAAACCAATGTTGAAAAGCTCCTGTTCACGGAGAAATCAAGGTTATCTGTAAGTTTTGAAAAAAAAATCAAAACCTCTGCAGCTATTAGATCACCAGGCTGTAGGCTACTTGGGTTGAGGGGTTTGTTGGCTTTCAGGTCTTTAATTTTCTCCAAAACATTGATTCTGCTGCTTTTAATTGCTCCAGTATTCAACTGCTATTTCTTAGAAAAGTTCATTGTAGGTTCACATTGAGGCATAATGGAGTGGCTGTTACATATTCATTGTGCTAGGAATTTTCTTTTATGAAACTGTCCTACTTCTTGGGTTGACACCAGCATCAGCCACTGCTCGTGAGAAAGATCATTATGAACTAAGTTGTGAACTTCCACTAGACTCCATGACCAACCTCTCTTTGAAGGCAGAATCCTATTTGGAGCTTGCCAAAATGGTTTCAATTGCAAGTGCTGCAAAGGATGGACAGAGGATCTGATTTAGGTAAAAACAATGACTGCAGATGCTGGAAACCAGATTCTGGATTAGTGGTGCTGGAAGAGCACAGCGGTTCAGGCAGCATCCAAGGAGCAGCGAAATTGAAGTTTCGGGCAAAAGCCCTTCATCAGGAAAAAGCCTCCTGATGAAGGGCTTTTGCCCGAAATGTCAATTTCGCTTCTCCTTGGATGCTGCCTGAACTGCTGTGCTCTTCCAGCACCACTAATCCAGAAAAGAGAGTCTGATTTGCCAATCCTGACATATACTGGGCTGCTTGTGTTGTGATCCCAACTGATGCTTTTACTCGACAAAGTAAGCTTCTAGGCTGAAACCTGGCTTGAAATAACATATTTCGCTTTGGTTTGGTTTTAACAAAGTGATCTCTGCTGTAAAATAAGTAGGACTGCAGATGCTGGAGTTCAGAGTCGAAATGTGTGGTGCTGGAAAAGCACAGCAGGCCAGGCAGTATCCAAGGAGCAGGAGAATCGATGTTTTGGGCATAAGCCATTCATCAGGAATACATGCAATTTTACAGATTTTGTTTATTCTTGAAAGAAGCAAAGATAATAAAGTATAAACCAAAGTATCTATATATAACATTAATTCAAAGATTTGTAAACACATAGAAGTATAATCCCATTAATCCCCAAAACACAACTTTATGAATTGAAAAGGGGAAAAAACAACTTCTGAATACTACCTAAATCACACCCCGGTATAGCATTCAAAAACACACCTTGTTTAATACTGCAAAACATCACTTTCACCGTCCTCACGACAGATTCTCTGTCTCTTGACACCTAAACTGGAACTGCAGAGAGCTTGAGTTTAAACATGCTCTTTGTTAAGTAACCTCTCCAGGGTTGTATTCTAACTCCTCTGGACTGGGGCTAACACCAAATCTTCACTCTTAAGTAACGTAGTTCACAATGTCCTTTCCTTTGAGCAATGGTCACTGCAGCCATCTTCATCCAAGGATTTCACTAGGCAGCCGAAAACTCAAAGTAAAACTTTAAAAAAAAAATTCCCTTCAAGCTATGTGTTTCCCTTAAGCTTAAGAAAAAGCAGTTCCAAAAATCTGTAACAAACTTTGAAGGCTTATTATTTATCTTACTCGATGATAAAACTATCTCAGGTGAAAACAAATTCATTAGAGGTGCATCAAAGTCCATTAATTCTAGCACTAGGCCTCAAAAACTGTTTTGACAGAAATCACCAAGGCTACAGGTATACTTGCAAGTTAATTATTAATATCAGGCCCACACAAGCTCCACATGTTGCTAACTTACAATATTTGGTATTAAAACTGTGTATAAATCACAGTTTGAATTATATTTTGAAGAATTGAGATTTGTGTCAGAGAAGGTTCACAAGAATGATTCCAGGAATTAAAGGCTTAAAATATAAAGAATGATTGAAGCCTCTGGGACTATACTCGGAGTTTAGAAGGATGGGGGTGGGGTGGATCTGATTGAAACTTTCAGAATACTGAACAGTCTGGACAGAGTGGACATGGCAGGGGACACAAGGATCGGAGGGCACAGCCTTACAGTAAAGGGAAAACCTTTTAGAATGGAGATAAGAATAAAAGTCTTTAGTTAGAGAGTGGTGAATCTATGGAATTCATTGCCACCGAAGGCTGTGGAGGCCGGGTCATTGAGTATATTTAAAATTGAGATAAATAAGTTCTTGATTGCCAAAGGGATCAAAGGTCACAGGAGAAAAGTGGGAAAATGGGATTGATAAACCTATCAGCCATGATTGGCAGAGCAGACTCAATGGGCCGAATGCCCTCATTTCTACTCCTATGTCTTATGGTCTAAATTGAAGCTCAGATTATAGTGAAGGTTCTCATACAGGCTCACTTTAGAGTAACAATCCACAAATTGTGGTATTTTTGCTGGGCGGGGTGCATAAGTCTTCCCATGATTCTATTTGAATGTATGCATTAGAACCTACCTGGTATCCTGGCCAAATTCCGAACATAAAGAAACCCTGATTATCGGGTCACTTCCCTCATTGTTACTTGAGGGACCTTGCTGTGCACACGTTGGCTGCTGAGTTTACCTACAATGACTGCAGAATAGTCCAGAAGTATTTTTACAAGTTCTGTAGATTGAAAAGTGATATGAAAATGCATTTTTGCTCAATATTTATTCTTTAGCACTACCTAGAGCCCTCATAGGCAGGTTGGCCGCAACAAATATACAAGTATTTGCAATGTGTGCTGAAGATTCAGTTTTTTGGTTGATGGGTAGCATACTGACCCTAACTATCTTGATTGAGGAAAGGTTGTCCATTGTCACTCATTAACATTGATGAATTAATTCACCGATGAATTAATTCAATATTGGAAGGCAAGATGAGGGGCAGCCTATGTCCTCTATTAAGTGAAAAGTCTACCTTGAGTTCTGTTATGGTAATGTATTCCACATGACAAGACATCAAAATAACAAACAAAGCACTTATTATGCAAGCATAACATTTACAACCCATGTTCTGTTGTGAAGCCCTTAACGTACATTATAAATTCTGCTGAAAATATTCATTATATGTGAATGTATTAAGTTTAAAAAATGTTTTGAAAACTATCTTTGCTTGAGAAATGAGAAGAATTTAGCCAAACGTTGTAATAATAAGCTGGCAAAATAAGAGTTGCACGTTTGCAAACAAACTTTAGATTTATTACGTTTTCTGTTTTGCAATAATATGCAGCATTCAACTCCACTGTATAACGGACCACCAGAATCAAAATGTAAGTACATGAGGAGATTGTACCATCAGCTACAACAATATGATTTATAAGTATGCAAGTTAGCATGCTGTGATGGAAGATTTGTTTTTGGACATTTAGTCACTGTACTAGGTAACATCATCAGTGAGAGTCTCTGGTGAAGCGCTGATGATATGTCCCGCCTCTCTATTTATAGGTCTTGGTTTCTTAAGGTGGGTGATGTCATTTCCGGTTCTCTTTTTTTTCAAGGGAAGGTAGATAGGGTCTAAATCAATGTGTTTATTAGTGGAGTTCTGGTGCCAGAATGCTATGCCTCTAAGAATTCCCATGCATGTCTTTGTTTCGCCTGTCCTAGGATGTGTGTGTTTATATTTATAAATTGATTGAATGAAAAAGAATTTAAAGAATTTTTTTGTTAATAACTAGGTATGTAATCTTGAATTTTTGAAGTTAACCCTGTCTGATAACAAACTGTCATATATTTAAATGATTTAAAAATTCCTTTTATGCATTGCTGTTGTCTAGCAGAGTCTAACTTGTGTGGGCCTGGTTGCCATAAAAAAGTCAAAAGTTTAAAGTACCTGTGGTGTCCAAATTACAGTTTATCAAGCCCAGGAATGGAGATACAACAGCTTCTAAGGAGTCTGGTTATGTTGGTTCTCTCAAGGTCTGTTTGGCAGGGAGCCCTACACTGTCAAACCACTGGAACTATCAGGTTGCAGACATAATTTGAAGTTCGTTGTCAGTTAGAGGATCAAAGAACAGACACTTTCATTGGAGGCTGTGTTTGTCTTCAGAATGTAATTTTGAGATGCTAGAACAAGGGTTTTTTTTGGTTGGGAGGAGTGGGGATAAGGGTAGCCTGGAGGGTAAAGGTTTGATGATTTGTTGCCATCTGTTTTTATTCCTTAAAGCTGCTGCCTCTTAAAAGTTTGATTAGTAAGTTTGAACATGCAAGGACTATACTGCCTGGCCCTGATATGCAAAGGGTAATTTTTGACTGTTCTGCGTAGGTGGTAACCTGACGGAGGAAAGCTCACAACCTTTAATGAGCCTGGCCAATTTTCATTCCAGTCATTTCAAGGAAGTGACAATTAAATAGACTCTAAAGTAATGATTTAATGTGGACCGTCATCATAATATATGATGCCTTTACCCAAGATTCCAGAGTAGATTCCTGGTCTGCATTGATCCTGGGCAGCAGCTGAGACAATACAATTCTGGTATTCTCCTAAAGAGAAAACCTTAGCTAGAATTCAGGCTCTTGGTTACTATCCATGGGTATGTGAGAGAGAGTAAGAACAGGATTGAGCTTGGCTGTGATACCTCCACTCGATATTTAGGCCTGTGTATGATTCTGTCAGGTAGCCTATCTTGCATGTCAAAAACCCAGATTTCATTTTCCACCACTGGGCAGGAAATTATGCCATGAAGTTTTGATTTGTTTTCTCAGTGGTCGAGTCATCATTTCCAAGCAAGGAATTGAAAAATTACTACTGAGTGGCTACGTGAGGAAGCACTGAAAGTATACTGTGGCAATGCACCTAGGATGCAGTCTCAGAATAATAGGATCATGGAGTAGGTTCAAGGGCCCGGGTGGCCTCCTACTCTCAGATTCCCACCTGATGACATTGGTGTCTTCAGGGCAGAAAGATGTCTTGTGAGAGTCTCACCTTAAACCTATGCCCTCTAGTTTTGGACCGCCAGGGTAGGGCACAACAAACTAGAGGTAATAGGTTTAAGGTGAGAGGGGAAAGATTCAGAAAGGATCTAAGGAGCAATTTTTTTTCATGCAGAGGGTGTGCATGTATGGACTGAGCTGCCAGAGGAAGTAGTAGAGGTTGGTACATTTATAATAAAAGACATCTGGATGTGTG
The DNA here is from genome assembly GCF_047496795.1 of Chiloscyllium punctatum. Lineage (NCBI taxonomy): Eukaryota > Metazoa > Chordata > Chondrichthyes > Orectolobiformes > Hemiscylliidae > Chiloscyllium > Chiloscyllium punctatum. The sequence goes on from NC_092765.1 coordinate 32,494,424, forward strand.
TATGAACAGGAAAGGTTTAGAGGGATATGGGTCAGATGGAACTAGACTCATTTAAGATGTCTGGTCTGCGTGGATGAGTTCGACTGAAGTGTCTATTTCAATGCTGTACATCTCTATGTTTCTTCTATCTCCATTAACTAAGATGGATGGAATTGTCTTCTCTGCTGACACAGATTATTTTAATGTTAGATTTCCATTTGAAAAATCAATCAATACGGATTCTGACATTTGGGATAGGGCCTAAATTGCTGCAACTCAATCTCACTGCAGTCTTTGAAAAGTCATTGCAATAGCTGAGATCTGACGATGCCTCTTCCCAGATAATGGATTTAAGAGGAATATATACTTCTGAAGTGCTCACTCAGTGTGAAGCACTGACTCGAATTTATTGCGCAAAAAGAATTTTTTTTTATTTTGACTGGTTTTCCAATACACATGCAGCAATTTTTTTTTTGGTTTGCTAGTTTTGAATTTATGTATCAATAGCTATGATGGGAGAAGAGGTTTATTCACAGGGTGACTTAAAAGAACCCACGGCATTACAAGCAGGAAAGTTGTAACCAATATTCTATCCAAAATTTGATCCCATATTTCAACAGTAAATACTCTTCAGAAGTACTTCACTGCCTTTAAAGCCTTCTGAGATGTCCAGTGTTAATGAAAAGCCCTATATAAATGCAAGTCCTTTCCCAATGTAAAACTAGAACTTTCCTTGTCTCTCACAGATTATAGTGTGAGCTGAAGTGTGTTTTAACATTGTGCTTTTAATGAGGCCCATAAAAACTTGCCAGTCTGTCTGACATGGAACAGCTGCAGTATTTGGCTTGCAATGCTAGAGTGCTTGCAATGCGAGAGTGCTAAAGTGCTGGATAAATCCAATTAAACAGTTGAATCTCAATTTCAAAGAGTTGTGGGAACAGGAGCATGGGAAGTAAAACTGTTTTATAATTGTGATTAATCACAACGCTCGTGTGGAATTTGAGCACTTGCAACACCATCCAGAATAACAACCTAGAAGTTTAAAGGAATGAACCATCATGAACCTCAGCAAGCAGGAATGGTCAACATATTACTAGCTGTCTGACCACAATACAGTCCTGCAGACTAACAAGAAGACAACCTGTCAGAATATAATTCAAGAAGGTTGTGTTTCATAGAAATGTTATATCGAAGTGACACAATGAGTACATATGTGCAGAAACTCGACCTAGCAGTAATATGCCGCAGCCAAGCAATGGCTTCCAACTTGAAGGATGATCTATTGTGTTAGCCCCTGGGCATTCAATGAATTGAAGTTAAAGTCTTCAGTATTGTCAGCTCTCTGCTCAAGTCCTTTCTGTCAGCCATCACAAGGAACTTCCCAGCTAAATAGCTTTTGCTGCTTTCATGATCGTTGCCATTGCTACTGGCCTTTGCCCCTGCTCCTAGAATCTTAGTCCCTCATTCTTTAGATATGCAGATCTTTGTCCTCAGTAGAGTCATCTGAGCATGTGCAGCCAGTGTGATGTTATTATACACAGAGTATAGTACATATAGTCAACCACATGTGTAAAGATTAACTTTTCCTTAGAGACATCTCTCAACAGTAACTAATTTCACTATTTCCATTTGCACATGGACAAGTGGCCATTTTGACAACCACCATTACAATTGGTACTAAATGCTCCATTCAAGAAAATATTAGATTACCTACAGTATGAAAACAGGCCCTTCGGCCCAACAAGTCCACACCGACCCTCCAAAGAGTAATCCACCCAGACCCATTCCCCAACCCAATATTTACCCCTAAGGCACCTAACACTATGGGCAATTTAGCATCGCCAATTCACCTGGCCTGCACATCTTTGGATTGTGGGAGGAAACCCACACAGACAGGGGAAGAACGTGCAAACTCCACACAGACAGATGCCCGAGATGGGACTCGAACCTGGGTCCCTAGCGCTGTGAGACAGCAGTGCTAACCACTGAGCCACTGTGCTGCCATGCTTTGCTGACCCTGCAAAGATGCAGAATGGAAGAAGGACCAGGAGGCTACAGTGTTTAAAATATCAAAAATGTTATTCAGATGTTCCCTCTACAAGGCAGCAAGCCAGGCTGTATTTTTTTTCCCACAAAAATGACCAGTGACATCATTATGACATCATGTAAGCAGACTCTTAAAACAGACAGTCCACCATCCTTACACAAATGGGCAACATCCCTTTCCCTTTACATTAGAGATTCCTGCAATAAAAACATTTACAATATTTAAGATAAAATATATAAAACAGTTAGTAGGTAAGACCATTGATTCCTACATGGCAGTTAGCACACCTCAGGCATCTGTTTGTTTTTCTTGTTGCTTTACTGGCCATTCCCTTTTCTCCAGACAATCATTCATTTGGCTGAGCTTAGTTTTTTTTTAAAATTCATTCAGAGTATGGACTATTGCAGTAGTTATTGCATCTTATTTTGTTGAAGGGCTTCTGTTGGATTTCTACAGACTACTGAAGTTAATTCAAATAGAGGCTAATTCACAAAGTTCAATGTATTTTTAGAAGCCTATTGCTGACCAATGAGCCAGGAAGCTTCATGTTTAGTATAGGATGAATAGAGAATCTCTAAGCTTGGATACCTTGGACTGGACAGAGAAGGCTACTTAGTTTCTTATAAAAGAGTGAAGGATTGTGATGAAAGCCCACAGGAAAATGTCAAGAGAATGAAATAATCACACCATGTTGTGACATTATTGAACTGATGATCCCAGATGATGGTAATACTGGATAAGTTAAATCATGGAATGAAGCTGACATCATTGATCTTTAAATTTTACTTCTGCAGTTTGGTTATCTTAATGTTAGTCACTGAACATGCCATGCCTCTAAGAACACCACTTGGTGGGGGACAATACACACCACCTAGGACAGGCAAAACAAAGACACGCATGAGAATTCTTAGAGACATGGCATCTGACCAGAGCTCTTATTAATAAGCGCACTGATTTAGATCCTATCTACCTTCTCTTGAAAAAAAGAACCGGAAATGACATCACCCACCTTAAGAAAGCAAGACCCATAAATAGAGAGGCGGGACATACCACCAGCGCTTCACTGGAGACTCTCACTGATGTTACACAGTATGGTGACGAAACATCTGAAAACAAATCTTCAAGCTCAGCGAGCTACCTTACATACTTATGGTCTCAAAAATCACTAATGTAAAGGCTCCTTTCCAGCTCTGAAAGTCTGGACTACCACAAATTAAAGCAACCTTCTGCTGGTATAAAACTCTTTTCAACTGAAAACGTATTGTGCAAAAAGTGAGGACTGTAGATACTAGCGATCAGAGTCGCGAGTGTGGTGCTGGAAAAGCACAGCCAGTCAGACAGCATCCGAGGTGGGGTGTGGGGGGGGGGGGGGGTGCTATCTTCCCCTCCAACCCCACTTCCCCTCTCATTTATCTCTCAGCCCCCATGGCCCACAAGCCTCATTCTGGATGAAGGGCTTATGCCCAAAAGCGTTGACTCTCCTGCTCCTCTGCTGCCTGCCTGGCTGTACTTTTCCAGCACCACAGTCTTGACTCTGAAAACGTATTGTAGCTTAACTTTCTGTATGGCATAAAAAAAAGTTCACTTTATAAACGTTTCATCAAACAACTTCCTAAGTAGTTTATCTAGTCATTTAGTCTAAGGTACATGCTTTCTTAGAAATAATATTTGAACACACTGCGCAAAAATGACTTTCTGCCCTTTTCCTTTTTTTAAAAAAAAAGTCACCTTCACGGAATGAAAACCAAACTCCATTAACCTCTAATTTAAAATCAAAATTTCCAAATTCTACCAAACTGTATCACAAGTGGCCTTCACATTTATTAAATTAGGAGCTAAGAAATATAGAGACTAGTAAGATCCCAAATTGCAACTTGGCTTGTTCTGGATTAGCTGACTCCAAGTCTGTACATAGCTCAGCCCATCCCACACCTGGTGTAGTCATTTGGGGGAGGAGTGGGGTGAAAGGCTGAAATTTGATCAATTACCTTTAGATAAAGAAACTGAGAATCAAAAATCAATTGAGTTCCACTTGTCATTGGATATGGTCATGACCTGACATATTTGTGGTATGAGTAACTCATGTCAAATATTACCCCAATTCTGAATACGTTCTAGGCCTTGTTGCTCTTGATCTTGCCCTTCTTTCGAAGCTCTATTTTTCCCTAGCTCAGCTTCATAGATGCCATTGGACATCCCAACCCTACCTCCACTTGATGAACTATCTGTCAGTTGTGACTTAATGCCAGAAATTTTCTGATCAGATTAGTATTAAAAGCTGTCAGGAAAGTGGTTTGGTCTCCAGCATTGGCCATCAGGCATTCAAATCAGACTCCATTCAGTGCAGCTCCGTTTACCCAATTGCCACCTGGCTAAATATCCATTAAATCTGAGTATAGTATTCTTTCTGAACTGCAGTAATGAGTTAAAATGGTGCAATAAAATGAATTCAGTAATTCATGCTTTCAAAATTGGCCTTGCCCTCTACCTACTTCTCCACATTTAACCTCCACCAGTTCTGCAACTCTCAGAAAACCCTGGATGCTTCCAATTTTAGTCTCTTGTACATCCTTGATTTTAATCATTCCAGTTTGATGTCTCTGTCTCCAGCTATGAAACTTCTAAACTCTGTAATTGCTTTACTATACTTCTCTGCCTCTCTTCCCCTCATTTCCTCTTAAAGACACTCTTTAAATCTGACCTCAAATCTCCTTATGTGGCTTTGAATCAAATATTTGCTGCTAAAACGCTTATGAAGTGCCCTGGGTTATTTTGCTGTGTTAAGTATATTGCAGAAATGCAAATTGTAATTTTTGTGTTGTTGTGCAATCCCAGCTGAATCTCTTATCTTGAGCCATAATTGCAATTAATTGAACAATGCCCGTTGCAAATCATAGTACCATGAATCTTTCTGACTCAGAAATAAGTCAGTATGTCCCCCGATATATTTAAACAAATACATTTATCCATGCTATTTCTGTTAGCAAATCAACAAAAATGCTCAAGCTCTCATAAGGTTTCATAGCAAAGCCTCCTTCCTCCAAGACCCAGAGGAATTCAAATAAGTGCAGAGACCGCATGAGTTGTACATATTACCTCATTCCCAAAACATGCTTTGTTATTGAGAAAATGGAGACTGCGGTTTATGGTCTGAACAAAATCATTGCCTTATGCCGAGCAGTGACAACTTGCTCTCTAATGGATAAGGTGCTTCTCTCTATCAGGACTGAGGTCAGCACTGTGATGTAATTAAAAGGACCATTGTTATTAATTTTCATTTTTATTAAATCAAAAACCATCTTTAAGGTGTCAGTGAAAAGTGGCAACCCTAGTTTTTCAGGGTAGATATCCCAATAATAAAGGAATGGAGTTAATTCAGTGTAATTTATGACCAGGCCTCAGGGAAGGTTCCTCAATTTATGATTCCAAACACTAGATCACTGAAACCACCTTCAACAGACATTCATTCAATGTGGCAGGATTTCTCCTCTTAGAAATGTTTTCATAATGTGCCATGAGCGTGACATGGAAGCCATGATGAAACCTCAGGAAAGCATGAGAAATCCTCTGGTTACAAATTATGGCAGTTGGATATTCACATGAGAGCTAGAGGAGAAAGTGCATCATATGCACTCAACTTATTGTATTTCCAAGGATTCACTACCCAATTAGGTTGGTAAACATCCCCTCTCCACCCCCCCCTCACCAAGTCCACCATAACTTATACAGATATTGCGCATGTGGTTTCTAATGTCAATCCCATGCTCCTCGGATGCTTCCTGACCTGCTGTGCTTTTCCAGCATCTTACAATTTGATTCTGACTCCCCAGCATCTATAGTCTTCATTTTGTCCTAATAACCAAGAGCCTGGCCTATAAGTTCCAGTAGGGCCAGCACTGTAATTCTTGTAGGACTATAACTTGTGATGAACCGTGATAATTGGGAGTTCAAACCACCGTATAGATCTTTTGGCCTATTTTTATTTATCTTCTAGGCCATTAAGATAGTGCCAGCAGTTTGATTTATCACAGGACATTGTCAAGTCGAAGTAATTAGAATAAACATATCTTGGAATATTGCGGTTCATTTCTTTTAATATAAGGGTAAAAATTAAAAATGAGTCCAGCAATTTTTGTATCGGTTCAAAATGACAATAAATTTTCACCATTTCAAATTCTAAATGTGTGGAAAATCTAGTGCAGAGTTATCATAATTAATTTCTTACTTTCAAATGCTAGAAATTAGGAGAGTTGAGAGTGGATGAGTGATCTCAGTTAGAGGGCTTCAGCTGTTCGGGATTTCTTTGATAGATGTCTGTGCGGTTAACCACTTATGTTTGGTCAGTCTGTTTTATCCAGACCTTCAATTTTCAGCCAAAACACCTGCTCTGTGATTCAATCCAGCATGAGTCACTTCCAGCATTCAGACACAGTTTACAATATCAACCTCAAGATAAAAGCACAATGGAGATGCACTTCATTAACCCTTTACCATTTTCCCTGTGGGTATTGTGGCAAGAATGAATGAACCTTGGCCTTCATACAGTGAACTACCTTGATAGCTTAGCAGTTATCTCCTCAGCGTCTGGAGTGCTAACTGATTTTGTCAGATTACAGCTAGTTCTTATCAAACGAGGCTAGACGAAGTCAAAAGTGGCTCAAATGAGATCAGAAATTCGGAGTGAAGAATAATTACGTTCTGCAGAAGGCAACTGAAAATAAGACACAGGAACACATCCAAATCTTTGACTAATTTTAGCAATATAGTCCTTGAATGTAGGTGTGGAATTCCATCTCTTCATAATTGTGACATTTACTACAATTAGCAGAATTCACCTCCTCAGCTCTGGGTTATGTTCCTTAAAATATCTGAATGAGATTTAGGCAGTCATCTATTATTGCTTAGATTAGAGGAATTATAGTCTTTCCCAAAATTGGCTGCACTCTATTTGCAAGGCAGTTTTTTGCAAGGCTGTACCATCTTCTGGCTGATTGTGGAGTTTTATGCTCAAACCAGGAGGCAGCATTGAAATGATATTGTCAATTTTAATCCATAGATCCAAGGCATTGCTTTGGGAGTTGAGGGTTTGAATTGGACCGTGGCAGATGGTGCAATTTTAATTCAAATAATAAATCTGAAATTCAAAAGCTAGTTGAATGGAGACCATGAAATGGTAGCTCAGTAGTTAGCTCTGCTGCCACATGGCACCAAGGACCTGAGTTCAATTCCACCCTCCGGCATCTGTCTGTCTGTGTGGAGTTTGCACATTCTCCCCATGTCTACGTGGGTTCTCTCCCAGCTGCTGTGGTTTCCTCCCACAGTCCAAAGATGTGCAGGTTAGGTGGATTGGCCATGGTTGGTTGCCCCTAGTGTCCAGGGATGTGCAGGCTAGATGGATTATCCATGAGAAATGCGGGAATAGAGTAAGGGGAGTGGGTCTGGGTGCGATCCTCTTTGGAGAGTAGGTGTGGGCTCAATGGGCCGAATGGCCTGCTTCCACACTGTAGGGATTCTGTGATTCTGAAAATCCATCTAGTTCATGAATGCCCTTTAGGATAAGTAAATGCCCTTCGAAATGGCCTAGTTGTAACCCCTGTCTGGCAAAAGGAATGAAGTTGGATGGACTAGCTAGCATCGATCAAGGCACTGCAAGCCATGAAGGCATGCACCATCCAGAGTCAGACCTTTGTCGCAATTCCCTTCCAAATATCACTGTGAGTGTAACTCCACTACACCGGAACAACACGTTCTCAATGGTAATTACAGTGGTCTATGAAAGTCCACCTACTGTGAATGAATTTGTAAAAAAACGAATTCTACAGCCTGTGGCCTAAGGAGGGTGCCTGATTGCAGATGTCCAGGAAGCTGAGAAACTGGGAGTCAAGTGTAAAGAGTTCCATTGTCAGGACCATTTCAGTGCTTCACTCTTTCTGCTGAGCTAGATGCAAGTTCACAGTTTGGAATTAATAAAAGCAAAGTATTTTCCATTCAAATCATCTGGTATCCAGAACAAATTCTTCTTTTGTACATGTACTCTGATTCTTTTCAATGCAACAAGTCTTTATCGCGGAGAATGTTGAATTGATTTCAATTATGGGTTGATTAGGAAATTTCAAAAGTCTGCCTTTGTTCAGGAAAGCTTCGAATCCCTGTAAAATATGGTGAGAGCTCAAACATCTGAGTGGAGGAAAAAGGATGCTTGAACATGTTTGAATTAGATCAAAAGAAACTTGAACTTGGCTCAGCTGATGAATCTGTTAATAAGGTCCCTTGATTTTTGATCTGTACTGAACTTAGGTAGAACTGAGTACAAAGCACAGTTATTCCTGCAAATTAGTGGGATAAAGGCATATTGCTCTTGATCACTTTCCGACGATCTGTGCTGGAAGTTGTGCCAAACAGGGGAACATAAAGCTCAGCTATGATGCCTCCATGTTTAGAAAAACAAAACTATTCTGTCTCCTGACCTTTCTGTCGTCCTACAAGATGTCGTTTAAAACTTAACTCCTGAACTAAATGTTTCATAAGCGTGTCTGAATAGCTTCCTGTGTTACTTGGTGCCGATTTTTATTTGTTTGCATACCTGCAAATTTCTGTGGGAGAGGTTGTTGTCATTTTAAAGGTGCCATATGAATGCAAGTTCCTGTTGGTTGGAGCTCGCTATCTGAGATCACTAAAGATTGGTCCTTCAGAAATAGATGGTGTCAGTGGGACCAGTCCAAACATTAACACCTCCAGGAGGAAGGAGGGAGAACAATTTACTGCGGACATTCTCCGTGCCTGAGTCAGACACTTAAAACTTTGACTCATCAAGTAGACTGATTGCTTTGGTTGTTTTTTTATATACAACACAGAGACCAGTTTTGGCTTTAGATCAGAAGCGGTTACAAAGCACTGGGAAAAATTAATCTCCCAGAGCTGACAAAAGGAACAGCCATCACCAATGCTACAGGAAGTTTTAAGAAAGCTCGTTGGAATTTTAAAGATTTTGGAAAGCAATTGTCTCCACCTTAACAGTGCTAATGAAAGCAATAGATTGAACAAGTGTCAAAATAGATCTGCAGCAAGCTGATTGTTTAATGCTGAAAAAACACTAAACCTCAGTCTTCCAACTTCACTTCTTTCCATTACAACTTTGGCCCTACTGCGTTCCTGTTATGTGACATTGTTACAATGGAATTGGCTGTTTGCACAAAAAAATGATGAGAATGCATAATGTGCTTTCTTTAAATGATAAAATCGTGTTAAATTATACAGATGATCTAACCTCATTTGACTCGTTGCTTTCACAATAAATCCCTTGGCTTTAAACAAAATAAGCAGTTGGTAATGCTGCTTTTCACCAGTCTGTCTTTCCCTATCTCCTAACATCATTTTATCCAAGTGTGAATTCTAAATTGAGGCGAAAGGAAATCTCGTAAAATTGCAGAAACCTACTGTTTTTGTACCTTGGGTCCATTAATTTGATTCCCATGGCTGAACATTTCAACACCGTTCCCCCCCACCCCTTTCCCCCCCCTCCCCCCCCCACCTAACCAAGGACTTGCAAGTCATGGGCCTCCTCCATTGCCAAATCCTTACCACCGGATGCCTGGAGGAAGAATGCCTCCCCTTCCGCTTTCGGACCCTGCAACCGCGCAGGATTAATATGGATTGCACCAATTTCCTCGTTTTCCCCTCTCCCCATCTTGTCCCAATCCCAAGTCTCCAACTTGGCACCGCACTCTTGACCTGTCCACCTTCCTTCCCACCTATCTGCTCCACCCTCTTCTCCGACCTATCACCTCCCCCCTCCCCCCCCCCACCCCGCTACCACCTTCACGTATCATATTATCATATTCCCAGCTACCTTCTCCAAACCCACACCTCCCCCCCCCCTCCCATTTATCTCTCAGCACCCCCACACACCCCTCCCCGGCCCACATGCCTCATCCTTGAGGTTAAAAACGTCGATTCTCCTGCTCCTCAGATGCTGCCTGACCTGCTGTGCTTTTCCAGCACCACATTCTCCGACTCTGATCTCCAGCATCTGCAGTCCTCACTTTCTCTCATTTATGGCCAGATTTCTATCCTGAGTTTCTTAGTGAAAGAATGTAACCTCATTGTGTTTTTCAACCCACACCTTATCATAGAAATCAAGTTTAGAATCCATGTAGCCTGCTTCACTGTTCCCAGTTGTCTACTTTGTCCTTCACAAGTGTGTCTACGTGGGGAAAATAAAAGATATAAATTTATCCAGTGTCTTCTATGTGCACGAGCCATCCCAAAACATATTACCGCCATTAAAGTATTTTTTGCAGTGTCATCACTTGTTGAGATGCAGGGAATGCGGCTGCCAGTACATGCACTGCAAGTTCCCATAAACAGAAATGTGATCATCATCAGATAATCTATTTCTGTGATGCTGCTGGAGGACTATATATTGGCCAGGAATCACTTCCCTCTCTTTAAAATTGTGCAATGACATTTTTGTAAACGCTTGCAAGTTCAGATAGGCTTACTGCAATATCTCACCAGGGGAAACACCAACTCTGACAATTAGCTGCTGGAACAAAAACCTAGATTTTCTTTGCAAATCCTGAATTTTGAACACTCGGAGACAAGAATGCTACCAACTGAGCCACAGTTGATGTTCCATAATGTCCCAAAGCATTTTGGCATAGACTCAAGCCAAAATGATATGTGCGTTTTGAAACTTCTCTGAGCAACTTGATGTAAATTCATGTCAATACAAATGTGTTTTGGATGTAGCTTTGCTCGCTGAGCTGGAAGGTTCGTTTTCAGACATTTCATCACCATACAAGGTAACACCATCAGTGAGCCTCTGGATGAAGCTTCACCCAGAGGCTTACTGAAGATGTTACCTAGTATGGTGATGAAACATCTGAAAATGAACCTTCCAGCTCAGCGAGCAAAGCTACATCCAGAACCTCAGCCTGAGCTACAAATCTTCTCAAAACTTGCTAACAAATGTGTTTATTTATATCATACCTGGATATGATGTATGATATATGATGTACAAGCGTTCCCTACAAGTAAATTACAAGTGGAGTAGAATGATTGCTGTTGTGTAGGCAAATGCAGCAGCCATCTGACATCAGCAACATCCTATAATCATGACACTAATTACTTGTTTTTTTTCTGGTGTTGGCTGTGGGAGGAATGTTGGCCAGGATATTATGGGGGAAAAAGTCACTCAAGCCTACTGCATGGTGCTGACTGATTGTTGCTGGTTAATGGTATAGTTGTAGTGATGGCTAGTTGTTAGGTTAACTCTGATGATGGTTGATGGGGTCTTCATAATGGGGAGCCTGTGCTATGCTATTAGTGGTGTGTGAATGATAGGTAGATGTTGTACTGTGATTGGTAGGTACAGGCTGACTCCCTGTCTCCCTTGTTGCAGGTTAACCAGTTGGCATGAAGTTCCTGAGTTGGCAATGGCCACTCCAGCTCTGTCAGTTTTGTGCTGTTCTGGAGCATATGCTTAAGTTCCTGCTGTTTTAAGTATTGTAAATTTTATATTTTGACTGCTGTTCACTAAAACCTGCTCGTTTTAATGTAAAAATGTGCTGCTGTTATTTTCTTAAGACTTAAGTATCTGCAGACCATTTGGCAACGTGCCCCAGAATCCACTTTCTTGCCAGAGCTTGGTTGGGCTTGTCTCAAAAAGGGTTTATGGTGTTGCAGATTTTTCAGGATTACAGGAATGGAAGATTTATATTCAGTTTCTTGTGTGCTGTGTCAGCAATTGCAAACTTTCTTGCTTGACTGGAATAAAAGAAAAAGACTTGTACTCAAAAGTCATAGTGCCTTTCACAGCTTAGAACATCTCAAAGCATTTTTTATAGTCAATAAATTATTTCTGAAGCATCATTACTGTTGTAGGAAACATTAGAGCTAAATTGCACACAACAGGCTCCTATGAAGAGCAATGTGATAATGCTCAGATAATTTTTTTTTAAGTGATGTTAATTGATGATACATATTGGCCAGAAAATTCTGGATGGTTGCAGGGGTATGGCGATAATATCCTGATCTGTAAGTTAGGAAGCCTGTGATCAAATCCCACTTGCTCCAGCTGGACAAGTTGATTAGAAAATAACAACAAGGGATAACTTCCATCTTCTTTTGAAACCGTGTTTGCAATCTATACTTTCGTCCATGAGAACGGTTTGAGTTTTTGTCGACTAAAAGTCTAGTCTAAATGAGAGTCCCCTCAACAGTGCGGAACTCCCCTCGTACTGTACAGGGATATCACCCTTGACTTTTGTGCTCATATTCCGGACTTGGACTTGAACCCACACCTTTTAACCCAAAATTGTGTATGCTATTCACTGAACATGGACTAGAAGTCTGGGTTATATATTCAATTTGTTTTTCAACTAAATTCTTAACAAAATCAAATGCCCTAGATTGTAATGTATAGCAATTAACCTTTAAAGTTTAAAACAACCTTCTAAAAATGGTCACCTTCTACGCTGAGTATAAGATGTAACAAACAAAGCAACAGAAAGAAATGTAAAATGATAACGGCAAAGCAAAACACTTTGTGGAGGAGGAATATTTTGAATATTTGATAAATCCAGTTGTTTTGCTGCCTTACAATAAGCAATTGTGCTGCAAGAGAAAGGAACCAAACTATTTTCTGCCTGTCTAACTGCACCCAGCCAAGGAAATAAGGAAAGAAAACATATTAAAGTCCACATCAATAACCATTCTCTCTTCTTTAATGTACTATATGAATAGGAAAAAAAAAGCACATGGGGACCATTGATCCATATTTGATTAATTGATGCACATGTAGATTCATAAAAAATAATATTCCCCACTCTCAAATCAATTGAAACTGTGTATATTTAGTCATTGTAAAAACTATTAAATTATGAATATAACTCAAAGACTCTTTTCATAGAATCATATTGAAGCTCATTCCAATCACCTTAAATTCATTTTTTTACTGTCCACCAGTGTCCCTGCCTCGAGTTGCGCTGAAATAGCAGGAGCCTCACTAAACTATTATGACAATCCCCAGAACCAATGCAATAAAATGTACACATGCCACCCAGAGAGCTTTGTGCACTGGATAGATTTACAGTTCACATAAAAGTGGTAAGAAAATATGAACAACCAGGACTAAAAAAAACATAAAAGGTTTATTGTAAATTCTCAACATGGTTTCAATAAATGATTTATTTTAAAGTAGTAAACCATCTCTTTACATGTGAGTATGAAATAGAGTTTCCCTATGGGAATGATTCACTTCATACCGTCACCTTGCAGCTCAACATTTTTTAAAATAGTGACGCTATTGAAACTGGTGGTGAACTAAGAAAATTTATTTGCAGAAAGCATGGAGAAGATCGATTTATAAACTGGGTACAAGCCTCAAAGCATAACTTGGAACCAAAAGTTTTGTACACCAGATCAACTTAGACAAGACATTTGGCAGTAATCAAACGGGGAACAAAGAAATTCTATTGTTTTCAGTTCTAGCTCATATGTTACACTATATTAAAAAAATGCTTGAATGTGTAACATCTATATCAAAACTCATTGATACTGCTGAATATTTACTGCAACCAATGATTTTAAGTGCATCCTCTGACAAACAGGATGTGTCTATTGTTTCAGGCACCCAATTTTCCTGTTCCTTTCCTTCTCAAAATAGCTACAAAGTTAAGTGTAATTGTTCCTTATCTCTCCTTATTCCTTATTTTGTGGAAATGCTTGCTTTATCCACACAAAGCAAAAAATGAGATGATATGATGGGGAAAGACTTTGACGTGTGCCAGTTCACCAAATATTTAATAATTGAACACCGTTAACAATACCAATCATTCAGTCATTGGATATAGTGCAATAAACCATTACAGCAATCACGGTCACTTATGGCTTAGGCCATGCATGCTGTGTGAGTCTCATTTGGTTTCTATCACATTTCTCAGTCAATAAATGCCAATTACCTGGAGACCATCAGTCCATTTCAGTGCTATATCATCACAAGATTGTCAGCAGTATTGTGCAGAAGAGGATCTGGATGAGTAAATTTGAGGAATGTGCTACTCCGTAACACTGACAAGATAAATGACAGATCAGTTAATACAGCGACATTACATTCTGTCTGTTAAATAGAAAATAATGGGTAGTTAGGCAATAGCTGCAGCTCCATGGCTGTAATCTTATAACACCCTAGATTGTAAAGGTGAAGCATGAGGCCAGGTAATAACCCATGAATCCCAGGTTAAGATTGCAGCCATGAAGTGCTCCTGTGTATTTACCAATTTTTATGGGGTTATGTTATTTATGAAAGTTTTTTTGTTTTGTTACATTGTTGCAGCAGTGATGGGCTATGGGTTCTCTACAGTTCTATACAGTGACCCCCATGTATTTCTTTTGCTCGTAGGAGGTGGGTATTGCTGGCTCGACCTGCAGTTATTATACATTTCTTATTGCCCAGGAGGCAGTTAAAAGTCAATTTCCTTGCTGTGGATCTGAAATCACATATCTGCCAGACCCGTAACGTTGGTTGATTTTCCTCCATAACAGGAACTAATGAACCAGATTAATTAAGATCATAAGACTGAGCAGGAATTAGGCCATTCAGCGCATAGAATCTGCTCCACAATTCAATCATGGGTGATAAGTTTCTCAACCCTATTCTCCTGCTTCCTTCCTGTAATCCTGGATCCCCTTGATACTCAAGAACCTATGTATCTCCGTCTTAAATATACTCAATGACCTGGCTTCCACAGCCTTCAGCGAATTCCATAGATTCATCACTCTCTGCCTGAAGAAGTTTCTCCTTATCTCCATTCTAAAAGGTCTTCCCTTTACTCTAAGGCTGTGCCCTCTAGTCTCTCTAGAAGAGACATTTAACATCATCAACAACACCCTCACAGGCATAAAGTTCACCAAGGAGGAAGAAACCGACAACAAACTCGCATTCCTGGACATCACAGTGGAAAGAAAGGTCAATAGAGAGCTACAAACCTGCGTATACAGAAAACCGACAAACACTGACCAAATACGTAACTACACCAGCAACCATCCCAACACACACAAACGAAGCTGTATTAGAACACTATTCCAACGAGCCACCACACACTGCAGCACAGATGAACTACGCAAAACAGAGGAGAACCACCTATACAACGTATTCAAGAAGAACGGATACTCAACAAAAATAGTGTACAGATTCCTCAAGAACAAACTACAACAAGCAGACCAAACACAGCCAGAAACCCTAACCACCTTACCATACATCAAAGAAGTTTCAGAAATGACAACCAGACTATTAAGACCCCTCTGAATCCTAGTAGCACACAAACCCACCAACACACTCAACAAAAACTGGCAAACTTAAAAGACCAAGTACAAACCATGGACAAAACCAACGTCATCTACAAAATTCCATGCCACAAACACTACATAGGACAAACAGGAAGAAAGTTAGCCACCAGGATACATGAACACCAGCTAGCCACAAAAAGACATGACCCTCTCTCCCTTGTAGCCCTACACATACATGAAAAAAGCCACCATTTCGACTGGGACAACACATCTATCCTGGGACAGGCTAAGCAAAGGCATGCCAGAGAATTCCTAGAGGCCTGGCACTCCAACCACAATGCCATAAACAAACACATAGATCTAGATGCCATCTACCAACCCCTCAGAAAACACAGGAAATGACATCGACACAAACCCCAGGAACCCCATCCAGGCAAAAGATATAAATACAAAGCAGGAGACAACAGCTTCACTTCACTTGGAGGTTGCCACTGATGATGTTACCTAGCCATGTAATGAAACATCTGGATATCAAACCTACAGCTCAGCGAGCAAACCTACACCCTACACCCCTCTCTCCTACCAATGGAAACATCTTCCCAACATCCACTCTGTCCAGGCCATTCAGTAAGTTTTTCTATTAGATCCCCTCTCATCCTTCTAAACTTCAGTGAGGATAGACCCAGAGTCCTCCAAGTATTCCTCCTATGTTAAGCCTTTCATTCCTGGGGTTGTTCTCATTAACCTGCTCTGCACTTGCTTCAGGCCCAGTACATCCTTCCTGAGATATGGGGCCCATGATTTTATGACAATTGTAACAGGGTCTCCATGAAGATTAGTTTTTATTTAATGTTCATCGTTTGCCATGGTGGCATTTGAATCTATGTTCCCAGAACATTAGTCTGGATTCTAGAATACATTTCCTCTGACCCACCCTAATAACCCACAGGCTCCATGACCGCATTTAAATGGGACTTTAACGCCACTTTATAACACTGATACATAACCAAGTATTTGAGGAAATTGGGGTCATACTTATCCTCATTCTTATTTCCATTGAAGTGTTGAGAAGACAGCAAGAGTGTTATTGTGCATTTCTCACTATTGTCAAAAAAGAATATATTCCAAATTTACATCTTGATTTTTAAAAAAATCACAATGTCTATGTTATTCTATGCTAAAGATAATTTTTAGTTCTTAAAAGGTGAACCAAAGCAAAAGCAAATGTCACAAATGCTGGTAATCCAAAAATAAGAACAGAAATTTCTGGAAACTTTTAGCTGCCAGATGGTGTTGTGGAGACTTAAAATCACATGTGCGTTAGAGACCATGAGATAGTTGAAGTTAGCTGATAACCAAAGCAAGCTTAATTTGTCAGTTAAATAAGTCAGTGTTTAAATAAGAGAACTTTGACCTTGTACTGGAAATTTTCTATTGCATGTTTTGTGTACTCAGGGTATACTGTGAAGGAGCAGAATTGGTTTCTCCAGCTTTGCATCATTGTATTTATGTTTGTTCCCAAAAAAGTTAAATTCTTCCAGCTGATCCTATTATAGAGTCATAGAGATGTACAGCATGGAAACAGATCCTTCAGTCCAACCCATCCATGCCGACCAGATATTCCAACCCAATCTAGTCCCACCTGCCAGCATCTGGCCCATGTCCCTCTAAACCCTTCCTATCAGTCTGTGGATGGATCACTAACCCAGTCCAGGTAATGCTGCTTGTAAAAATGTGTTGGAATCTTTATATGCTGCCCACTATACACACAAATCTTCCAAACCCAAGACCTCTATCAACTATAAAAACAGGGTATATAACTGCAGAACTTGCTACCGCCTCCGAATTTCCCAACAAATCACATATAATCTTGGTTTTGAAAAATATCACTGTTTTGTCATGGTCATTGGATCAAAGTGCTGTAACTCTAAACCTCAGAGCACTTAGGGACTATCTTCATCACCAGAGGTTGCAGGGATACAAGAAAGATAGCCCATAGTTACCTTCTGTAGGACAGCCAGGGATTCTGGTAAAAGCTGGCCTCATCAGCAACGCCCACATACGGTGAATTTTTAAAAAATTACTGGTTTGACATAGATCCTAACCTGAATTAAATTGTGAATGTGTTGAAATCTACCATCTGAAATTGCAGCTTTTGTATTGCTTCTCTATTAAACTCTACGTAAAGGACGCATACTCTTGCAACTGCTCATAGTCAGAGTCTCCCGATAATAAAATTGTTTCATTAACTAAGCATTTAAGTATAGGATACAAGGGAGTGACCTCAAAGCTGTGATCTCATTTTGTGGTTCATTGGTTATTAATTATCCTCATAAAGCACTATTTACTCAAGCCTATATCAAACTCAAATAAAAGTTAGCTGCAAATGCTGAAAAGGTGAAATATAAATGAGAAGATGGTCAATTGGCTTCTGTTATAACAAAAATGTTTGTTTTCTTTTGGATATGCAGACTTCAGCTGTACCAATCCATGGCATTAAATGTCAGCATGAGCTCAATGGTTTCATTCCAGCCTTTGTCTGGTGTCGTGAGCTCCATCTACACTCAATGATTTTAACTCCATAATCTAGACTGACACTTTAGTGCAGCTTTGGGGTGAGTGCTGTACTGTCAGAGGTACCATCTTTCTGATAATATTTAAACCCTACCCAGTTTGTCCTATTGGGATTCTTTTCAGTGTTTCCCTTGGTAATCTTGAACCAAGATAATTAAAACGTGTTGTCCAATTGTTTATTGTTTGTGTGACTTTATGCTTAGCAATATGTTTTTTGTGCTTCCCTACATTACACAGTGGTCACCACATTAAAAACAAAAAGCTTGCTGGCAGTAAGCTGCTTATGCCTTTGAAGGTTTGTTTGGGTGCATCAGACATGACTTAAATGACCAGGAATTGAGATGCTCTGTATATTTAGATATGGCCACTGATTTTACACTATGCACAAAGGAGTGTATCATCAGTAAATTCAGGAGAAGCCTCACAACAACATGTTCTAGAAACCAAGATCTGATTTTAAAAGTTGAAGATAAGATTAGTCCAAAGGGTAAATGTCCATTAAGATCTCACTGGATGACTTAGAACTATTAGTAGGCCATTTATGGTGTGTAATCCATTTAAATTAGAAAGTGCTTAAATATTTACTGTCTTCACCTGGAATGTTTTCTTTGAAATAATTCATGTTATATTTTTCTACCAATATCTAGATGTGACAAAGATTGGAATCTTCTGTTATGCAATATAATTTGGGCGATGAGTATGGAAGTTAATTTTCTTTCTGCTCAGATAGGTCAGCTTTTCACACCATTTACCCAGTTCTTGGTTCATGACATCTATGTGGATAAGGAATATGACAAATCCTGTTGTTATGATCCCTGCTGATGTTACTACCGAACAATTTAGATCCCAGAATGAAATCTGGCTTAATGGCTCGTAGTATCTTTATTTTAATCAATGTCGTGATCATTCACTGAAGCAGTTACATGACGGTGCAGAGTTTCTTTAACACAATGAACAGAAATTTATTACAGAAAAGATGAAAACAAAACAAGCTAAGTAAATGTAGAACACAGTTTGAAAGCATGTAAAATACAACTAAACAAAATCTCATCACATTTTCTGACCACTGTTAGGCTCCAATCCAAAGGAATTATTCTTCAATATCAAATCTTTAAGCTTGACTTAACTTATTCATCACAGTTCTGTCCTCTAAACCGTGAAGTCGTCCTTCGCGAATGCTCATAAAACTGAGAGCTTAGACTTTCTAAGCTTCTAATGGCCTACAGATTTATAACCAAAGACTTCTAGTTTGAAAGTTTTACAACTTCTCTGAGCTAACTAAAGCAGCAGTGCTATTTTCTGTTCTAAGATAGAACTGTATCTGTTTCTTAGCCAGATCTCCTATAAATGCCAGAACTTGCAATCCTTAGATTTTCTGAGCCAATATTCCTTAATTTTTGAAGCAAAAGCAAGCCAATAGTCTTCAATATTTATATGCCCTGTCATAAGGGAGTACAATGAAAACAATTTTCCATTAACACTCCAGGGGTTCCCTGCTTTTTGACACACATTGGATTAGGTCACTGTTCTGAAAAAACTTCTGATCTAGTTATTTATTTACAAAAGTAACCACTACAGACAACCACTATTTTGTAATCCAATGTGCAAAAAATGATATTAATACATACAATTCAAACATCTTTCATTACAATGGGTAGTACTTTTGCCACTGCCATTAACCTAAGAGGTTGGAGGTACTACATTTAAAGAGCATTAATTCCCTGCAAGATAGGAATTAGACTCAGTTCTTGAAGTGGATAATTACCTCTAAATCCTCTGGCCCTTCCTTCCATTAATTCTCCAGACAGTAAATCTTTGTTAGTCCCATGACCATATGACACGCTGTCTTGGTCATCGTCTTACACCATTCAGGTTAGTCTACACCGCATCTCAGCAGTAAGAGCATTTATTTTATAAATGCAGCCATCAACAATGCTCAGTGAATGGAATACTTTTACAGTTTGTCTTTTACAGTCTTTTGGTAAGATGGTCACCTCAGCATTAATCAGTACAGGAAATCCCATAATCCCCTGGGACAAGCCAGAGAGCAACAAATGTCTTTAAGGTCAAGCTCAAGATATCCTCTATCCAAACCAAAGGAAAGTAAAAAGGCCACAGACCCTGATCACTTAGTTCCTGTAGTCTGTGTTTAGTTTCAAACCAGGACTTAATCGAGACAGTGAATTCTCAATTATTATTTGTTTAATTTAAACTTAGGAAATGACTTGAATTAGTCCAAACATTTTTCTTAAAAATATACATTATTCTTAAAAGTTATTGCATACTGTAGCACGATAGTTCAGCTTTAACATTGCAAAATAAACAGTTTGTGGCATTTTGAGGTGCCTCACTAGGCATACAGTTGTTATAGGTTATGTTTACATTATCCATTTCATGCCAAACACATTAGGTTTCACACCATTTCCAGCTCCTCAGTTGAATATGGAAGTCTTAATATGGGATCTGTGTTGGTCCCCATTTTGTCTCTTCCACAATAATTTCAACATTGTGATAAATTGACAGAGCAGTATTGACCAAACACTTGCATGTGAAACTGCAGCTCCTTGCTTGAAGTGCTCATTCAACCCTTTGTTACTTGATCTAAAATCTGCTTCTATAATAAAATTTAATAAAATATGTCATAGAATGCTCTTATGTTCTATTTTCTGTGCTGAAACTGAAAATGGCAACATTGGCAGAGAGATGTAGGCAGTTGAGAGAATTGTCTCCTTGATGTTTTATACAGATGAAACCTCTCAGGATCTTGGGAGAGACTTTAGTCTGAAGTGGGTCCCATTAACTCAGGTACTCGAGGCTGGCATGAGAGGTTAATAATAAAAGGAGCCTGTGTATTGGATAAATGCGGATGACTTTTGCTGCAATCAATGAGGTAAGGTCTACAGGAATAGTGACTCATACAACCTGTGTTCCTGGTTTCTTCACAAGCTGTCTGCAGTAGCTGACAACAGGGAACAATTTTGTTTCCAGGTTAAAAATCACACAACACCAGGTTGTAGTCAAACAGGTTTAATTAGAAGCATTAACTTTCAGAGTCGTTATCCAGGTTTGATCTGGTCAAAGATGTCATCAATGACAAAGGTTGAAATAATTGCTTGAAGGATAACCCATGATCTGGGAGCATGAAAAACATGATAAGTGGAGCTTCTCTGTCCTTTTGACACAACAAGCAGAGGAAAATAATATCTAAGGATCCAAAAAGAACTCAAAAAAATTTTTTTTCAGGGAATTGTATGAAAAGTTAGAAACAAATGATGCAAGGTCATGGGAAAAGGCAGGGCAGAAAAATGAATTGGGTAACCTCCAAAGGGTCAGTATGGGCACAATGGGCTGAATGGTTGCCACCTTTGATGTAGGATTCTGTGAATGAGGAAAGATTTGGTGACAAAGAATAGGGTTTTGTTTTCAGAAAAAACTAAGTTTCCTTTAATTATGGAATATGGGACTGTAGAGTTAGCTCGGGCCAGTTGAACAGGGTCGGACCAGTTAATGTCATAGGCACTTACATATCGACATATGGCATTTCTAAAGCAAGTTAACAAAACAGCAGGAAACACTGAAACAATGAATCTGTTCATTCCCCCATTGATTTTAATACTGCAGGTTTTTCCCCTTGTATTTTCAATGTGTCAAGTTGCATAGTCTGTAGCTCTGTTCAATATCAGCGGGGATTGTGACTGACTGGTTGATAGCATTGAATAGCATATGGAAATAAAGAATAATCTCAGAGCTTCAAACCTCATACAAATAAGAACCATGTGTTAAGAAACCTATTCCTTAACAGGGAGAAATACTAGTGTAGCATTATTTTCCCTGATATATTTGGCGGTGCCCCAGCATTCAATTAGCTAAATGTTTTACAGCAGGAATAAGTAGACACAGCCTTTTGGGTTTTCCTCCTCATCCCAGTCCTGCAGTGTGGATAGGCTTGCATTTTATCTGCAAGCAAAATGCACATCTGGGCAGACAGCAATAAGCTTTCTAGCTGCAGCACAAAGGGTTCAACCTCTACAATACAAATCTGGGGTGCCAAAACTTCCGAAAGGTTATATCAGGTTTGCTGTTGACTAAGTGAAGGATAGAATACCCATCCACAGCTTTGTAAAACTAGCTGTTTGCACTGTATCTTAGTGACACCTTATTTATCCTGTAAAAAGTGAATTGAGGTTGAATTACCAAGGAACGCATGCTCATATGGACAGATCTTTGGCTTTCCCACCTTCTCCCTGAGGGAAAGCTTCTTTTGAAGTCTTTGATTATTCTCATCGCATTTTTTTTTACTTACTGAAAGGTATTACTTTCTCCCTTTTAAATGCATGTTATAATGCAAACCTTCAACAGTTTGAGCAATTCCTCTTTCGAAAACAAAATTAATGAGTTGCCCTCAGCGTTTGAAGAACTCGATTGAAACTGAAATGAGAAACATCAAAGAAACATCAAATAGAAAACACTTCCATTTTTTGCCCCTCCCACCTCTCCTAAAAGATCTAAACATTCTACAGCTGGTAGGCAAACCTTGCTATTCTTTATAAAATTGTGATGTTAAAACATTAATTTGACTTGACTTGTTTAACTACAGTTCTGTCACTAAAGGATGACAATTCCAAAGCATCTGTTTGTGCTGTTCTGTGGGAGAGCAGAACACAACTGCACATTCTCAATATGTGACTTTTCCAATATTTGTTGTATATGCAACCATAGAGAAGATTGTATTGTTCCTGTATAATCTCAGTAAAATGCAATAGTGAGTGTGATAAAAGCAAAATGGTGCAGATGCTGGAAATCTGAAACCGCTTCAAGGCCAACATGACTTTTCTTCAGAACTACATATGAGACTTGAAAAGTTAACACTTTACTCCCACCACAGATGCTGCCAGAGTTTCTCCATCATTCTCTGCGTTAGTGGCTGTGATATTTTTGTCCAATGTTCACTTGAACTATGGAAAATACTCAGCAGTGCAGTTGCAGAATTTGGGCTTGCAGTCTTGGGTTGTATATATTTTGAGCTGTGCTCAATATTAGAAACAGTATTGGAGGTGATGACTACATCATCAGTGGTAGTTATTTTAAACTGAGTGGAATCACAGGTAGGTTAATCCAAATTTAAAATAACATGATTCGTATTTCCTCCTTTTTTAATTTAGTGAAGATGCCTAGTGATAACACTGAAGAAGCTCTAGAAATAACATCATAGCATGCACTTTGTAAATGGCCAAAAACAGTTGGAGCAGTTCGGTGTTAACTTTGACCTGCACCTCTTGGGCAATGTCCTGGCAAAGCGATCACCATTCCAATGAGTGGTCACCTCAACCTGAAACATCATTTATGTTTTTATTCATTAAATAAACGATCCCCTTTCCATTATAGAAACAGTAGATACTGAAACCAGGCAGGGTCATTAACAAGAGGCTGAGCAGGTCCTCCCAACTGACCTCGAAATATGATGACAAAAATTACCTCGTTTAAACATTTGCGCTTTAAGATCCAGTGGTCTGGTGCAGTCTGGGTATTGCCTAAGCATATTTACTCTTCCTGTTTGAAAGTTGCTTAATTCAAATTATCTGATTTCTTAAATATTTGCACTACTGTTATGTTTGTTACTTTCAAATCTGCGGGAGATTCCTTTTCCTTAATAGAACAAACATGACCTTTGAGTGATGAGAAAATTGAGTTCATTTTGTACTGAGCTCTGCACACACTGCTGCTTGTCATTTTTAGTGGCATTTGAAGAGTAGTTTCAGTAGATTGAGAGACAGCAGTTGTTCTGCCATTTCATGGGGACATTTGAAACTTACTATAAAGGGAGACTTGTTGCATTATCGGAAAGCTGTCTGCTATGTCAGATAAAGTACTGGAACTGGTTAGCAGAAACAGCTGTCTTGTCTGTCAATGACTAGATGCATGTGATCCATCACAGCTGAGATTTTGAGGTTTGCTGTTGGTCATATGCCCCTCATGCGAGCTTAAAAAAATATATGTTTTGGATTTTCCTTTGAACTGCTTATAATGGTCTCTTTTCACCATTGTTCCACCTCTGGCCAGTAGCCCAGTCACTTCAGAACTTTAGTTGCATTGGTGACCTTCAGCTGAACTCATGAATGGCCGCTTGGAAATGGGGATGATCACCCTCCATAACCAAATGATTATTCACAGATGCTTCTGCTGAGTTTTTGGCAACAGTAATGAGGGGTGAAAAGTTTAAGACTGAGGCAGTAGGAGGTACCTACAACAATGGCAGCTAGTGATTTGGGCACTAAGTTGGACCTGAATCCATTCCCTATTGATGCCCTGAGCAAATAAGTTAGGTTTCCTTTACAAAGCTGTCTGCAGGCTAGCTTTAGATGGGTTTAATTCTGGTAAGCTTTTTTAGGAAAGAGGTGTTGGAACTGCTTTCGTTCTTATAACGTTGTCACCCACTGACATAACTTTACATACAATAGCCGATTCTAAAAATTGAAAAGACTTGCCTGCATGCTGCATTCTTTGTGCATGTTGTCATTTCGCAGATATACTTTTGGCTTAAAATTCATGAAGGTTAGTTTTAAAAAGTGACCAGTTTTACCAAAAAATGCATCGTCGAGCCAACAGACTGGAGAGACTGTGATTAAGAGGATTAGAAGCATTTTTGCTGAATGAGTCTTTATTAAAATAAGAAACTGAAGAGTTGATTGTCTAGTAAACCATCTCAATAAAGCAAATAGTACTACAGAACTTTGTTTTGTGACAAAACCACATGGTCACATGTACAGTCTCTAGTCAAGAGCTAGCATCCTAAAAGTAATGCGTGAGTGATATGATGCCAACTCAGTCTTGCATCATGTTGCACCATTTCAGAAAGCATGTTCAGAGTTGGCCTGATTCAAAGGTGCCACTAGACATCTTCCTTACTTCTGTATTTGAATAATGATGTCTCAATTCTTAAATTGAAGAGAGCTTGATGCATTTGTGTAATATGCGAGGCAAGGGTGGCAGAGAGGTCCTCCCAATTCTCAGCAGAAATTCTGAGTTAATTTCCCCAAGATTTCTGTGAATCTTTATCATAGCAGGTGTTCAAGGGAAACTCTAGAGAATTTCAACAATATGCTGGAAAGGGAGCTCTGACGATGGAAACTCTAACTAAAGGTGAGTATTACTGATATTGCAACAGATTGGTGGCATTATTGAGTTTCAGAAAAGAAAAAGGCAAGGGATGTATTTGTAATTGTTTGCTAAGCATTGGGAAAAACATAGGAATGGTGTATGTTGCTTCTTGTAATTAGCTACTTACCAATGAAACATTTCAGCAGCCACACGTTTTTCCAGGTGAGATCGAACTGATGCTTTTCTGCTCAGCTGCATGTTCGAAAAAATTGCATCTTAACCACAGAAAAGTAGTATCACTATCTCATTTTTGATTCAAAGGAGAAATTTTGCCCATTCTGATGGTGACAAATGGTAATTCCTTGTGGTAGTGGAAAGCTGGAGCCATTCTTCCTCGAAGTTAATCATTTCATCAATATCATCATTCTCTGCTAAAAATGCCCACATTTCCTCTGGTGTAGCTGATGTCAGGAACACACACATCCATGTGGTGTTAAGCAAAATGATCAGTCTCTAGCAAGGGCTCTGACCAGTTTCTGAGATCAAGCAAATTAATTCACGCTACAGATTAGGATACCTAAGACAGCAGGAGATATTGAGTGCATGTAACAAAGGTAGTTAATTAATCATGAGTGACTTTAGCATTTATGTAGAACTATCCTGAACACACACACTCTGAATTCTATGTGATAGATCCAACCAGGGATCAGGCTACTTTGGATCTGGTCATTTGTAACGAGGCAGGTTTTTGAAGGATATCAGAGTAAAACATTACTGAGGAAACAGTGACCATAATATGGTAGGATTTAGCATTCACTTCAACAGGGAGGAACTTGGGCTGGAAATAACTGTTCTAAGCTTGAAGAAGGGTAATTACAAAGGAATGAGGGCAGAGCTAACTGAAGTGGACTGGGATAGGAGTTTGGCAGTGAAAATATTTGAGGAACAATGACCGATATATGAGAAAATAGATCATGGCTCACAGCAAAGACATTTTCCAGTGAGGAAGAAGGATTCTAGGAACCAACAATTGTTAACTAGGAAAGTTAATCAAATTAAACAAAAACAAAGAATAGTGCTAAGATTGAAGATTGGAAAAGTTTCAAAAGCTAACAAATGACTTAAAAAAAAGAGAAACAGCAAGAGTCTCTCTTTATATATGTGAAAGAAAGAAAAGCCAAAGTGAACGTAGGCCCGTTGGACAATAAGACCGGAACAATACTAATGGAGAACCAGGAATGGGCAGAGGAATTGCAACAGATTCACAGTAGAAAACACTAATAGCATTCCACAATGACTAATTAATAAAGGGGGAAAAGGAAAAGAGTAAAGAAAAACAATTATCACTAGAGAAAATGTGCTTGGGAAAATGCTGTGGATAAAGACCTGATGGGATCCAGCCTTTGGAATATAAAGGATGTAACTGCAAAGATAATGGATGAACTGATAGTAATCCTCCAAGAATTCTTAGATTCTGGAAAAGTCTCAGAGTATAGAAACTGTCAATATAACAACTTTACTTAAAAAAAAGGAAGGAGACAAAAAAGTAACTTTTTCCCAGTCAGCTTAATATCTATTATTGGGAGAATGTTGGAGTTTTTTATAAAGGATGTAATAGCAGAGGATTTGGAAATAAATAATTTGAACAAGCAGCATCAGCATGGCTTTGTGAAGGAGAAATCATGCCTGAAAAATTCACTGGAATTCTTTGGAAGCGGTAACAGGTGGGATAGATAAAAGGGAATCAGCGGATGTAATATATTTGGATTTTCAGAAGGCATTTGATAAAATACCACAAATTTGGATACTTAGTAAGAGCTCATGGTATTTGAGGGAGTATATCAGCATGGAGAGAGGATTAGCTATCTAATAGAAGACAGAGTTGGGATAATTTGGCTTTTTTCAGCATGGCAACCTGTAATTAGTGGAATGTCATAGGGATCAGTGTTGGTCACATTTATTTACAATATATATTAATGATTTGGATGAAGAAAATAGCCAAGTTTGGGGATAATACAAAAATAGGTGGGAAGGCAAGTGGTGAGGATGATGTTGCTTGCAAAACAATATAAACAGGTTAGGCAAGTGGGCAACACCTTTCAGATGGCATATAATTTGAGAAATTGGAAAGTTATGCACTTTGGCAGGAAGAACGGAGGAGTTGAATATCACTTAAATGATGAAAGCATGCAGAAAGCTGTAGAACAGAGGGATTTAGGAGTCCTTGAGCATGAATCACATAAAGCTAACATCCAAGTTCAGCAAGTACAAGGGAAGGCAAATGGAATGTTGGCCTTTATTTCAAACAAAATGAAATATAAAAATAGGGAGGTTTTGCTAAAACCTTACAAGGTCAGACCGCGATTGTGAAACAGCCGAACCAAATCAGCGTTTTTACATCTGTACTTGCAACACAGTGAAATTAAACTGTTGAAGACCCCCAGTAATTACTCCAATGGTTCCTAACCAGACTTTTGAATAACCAATCCCAGACTTTTTGAATAATCAATTCCAGACACTGGAATTGTATCGCAAACAAAATGCTTAAAACTTTATTAATTTTTTTTTAGCAGAGGAACAGTTAAGCGAGGTAAGCTGATGTCTATGCTTGAAACTCGAAATATCTGTTTTCAGCACCTAGTCACATAAGACAGACAAATGGACACATAGACACAGTTAAGGGATTAAAAGAAAAGCTGATACCAAAACTGGTCAGATGAGTTAGATGGGTTCACAGGTATAAATATAGACTCCTTGGCTGCTTTTCAGAAATGTTGATCATGATCACCTTCTCAGTTCACTCAGACAAAGGCAGCAATACTTGTGGATCAGTTTTCTCTTCTTTGGGGTTCTGGAAGCTGTTGTAGCAGATTAGGCAGGGGAACTTTCAAATTTTCATGCTGTCCCAGCAGTAATCAAAAGCTATCTCTCAGAAAACATTGTTCAAAGAAATAACTTCAAATCTGTTTCCACCCTGGTAGAATAACCAATTCCTCCAAGGTGTCAATTACCATTCAACAACTGTCATCTGCTTGGGCAGAGGGTCTCTTCAAGACTTGTTGGAACCAATGCCCAGGTACTGATCATCTTAATAGCCAACTTCTGTTATCTGTTTAAATACAATGCTTTTTCCAGAATCTCTGTGTCTGTTGGAATTCTTTTAGTTAAAGAATCAGTCTGCAATTAGCCTTCAGGCCTGTCCTCACAAACAAAAAAAGCTTGTTTGGTCTGTTCTTTTCCTTTCACCATAAGCTGTTCCAAAGCCCTCAAGTCATTTCTGGCTCACAATTCAAAACTGACAAAAGAACAAAAATAATGAATGATCAATAGGGGTTCTAACATCACATCTGGAGTACTGTGGACAGTGTTTGATCCCTTTTCGAAGGAAAGGTATACTGCCTTTTGAGGCAGTTCAAAGGATGTTCACTTGTCCCATACCAGGTATCAGACTGTCTTATAAGAAGATGTTGAGTGGGTTGGGCTGTACTCACTGGAGATAAGATTCCTGGAGAACTTGACAAGCTAGATGCAGAGAATTTTTTTCTCTTGTGGGAGAGTCCAGAATCAGATGACACAGTCTCAGACTAGGGGTCACCCACTGAAGACGAATGATGAGAATCTCTTCTGAGGATAATGAATCTGTGGAATCCTTTACCAGAGAAGGCTGTCAAGACTGAGTTGTTAAATCTATTCAACGTTGAGACATTTTTAATCAGTAAAGAGTCAAGAGCAAAGAGGAAAATTCAAGAAAGTGGAGTTGAGTTATCAGATCAGCAGTGATCTCATTAAATGGCAGAGCAGACTCAATCAGCTGAATGGCCTACTTCTGTTTCATCGTCCTACGGTCTCGGGGTCTATCGCCATTTTTCCTTCTGATTCTGCGCCTGACGTCTTCCACCATGGATCTCCTTTTAAACCACCACTTTACTGCTCACCCGTCTCCACAAAGGCAGTGTTGCTGAAGTCTCAAGTGAAAAGATTGAACCGGCAGCTAGAAGAGTCAGGTAGGTTTCAATCAGCTGGAAGTGTCTGGCTTTCTTTCCACTCGCTGCTTTTCTGACAGCTCATGATGACATGAGGCAGCTGTGTGTTTAAGAGCCCTCAGACAGGTCCGCTCTGGCAGACAGCAGGCTTCACGTGAGGAACAACAACCTCATTTTTCCCAAGAGTCTGTATTTCCCCAGTTTCAAGTATCTCTATAGGTGGTCTCTCCGTTAAAAGAAAACAAACAAATTGTAAAAATGCTGCATTACCTCACTTGGTTTTGGTCGTGAATACTTCTCTTGAGAGTTTTGTTCCAGCTTGTTCCCAGTTCTGCACAGTCTCCCTTTCAGTCCAATCTGTAGCCCCTCCTTGTCTTTGCCGCAATATTAACTCTAATTCAAACCCATTATTTTAAATGACAAAACAGGGCCTCAACACTTGAAGATATAAAATAAAAATTGATTACTTCATTGTGTAAGGAAACCGAGTAAGTCAATAGATTCTGTCAGTATTTGCATTCAGCATCCATATAAAATATTCTAGAATTGAGGCATAAAATATTCTAGAATTGACATAAACGTCCAGGACTGAAACAGATCATTTAGCTGAATAAGTACAAATTGGTATGTAAGGTCCACACCAATGTTCCTCTATATCTTCATTTATCCTATCAAAATATCCTTACATTGCTTTATGGTTTCACTTTTTCTCCTCGAATTCATCTGTGTTCATCATCTTGCTCACTTTATGGTTTTTCAGTCAAAAGCTAGACACAAACAGGCTGTTAAATAAGAGAAAGTGAGGACTGCAGATGCTGGAGATCAGAGTTGAGAATGTGGTGCTGGAAAAGCACAGCAGGTCAGGCAGTATCCAAGGAGCAGGAAAATTTATATTTTCGGCAAAAGCCCTTCATCAGGAATGAGCATAAAACACACTCCGGTGATTATTGAATGTTCCCATCTAAAGCTAATGTAGCTAATGGCTTGCTGGAATGTGTCCACAATGGCCACAAAATCATAACATTATTTGCATCAGAACCTGACACTAAGATAGACCATAGACATAGGAGCAGAAATTAGACCATTCAATGCTCCACATTCAATCATGGCTGATAAGTTTCTCAACCCCATTCTGCTGCTTTCTCCCCATAACCCTTGATCCCTTTGATACCCAAGACCCTATGCAGTTATTAAAACTGCAGATGAATGAGGTCGACAGTATATAGCAGCCAAATGCTCTAACTTGGGCTCTTGTACCTAAAGGAAGGATTTCTGAATGGAAGTTAGATACAGGAACTGAATTAATTGAATGGGGGAATCAGAAATGCTATGATTGCCACTTCCTGGACCCAACTACCAGGAATCGATTTTTAAAAAAATCACTTGGGATTCAGGTCCTGTCACCTTTATTGCTACTTGCATATAATGGGTGGAGATTAAGAAGCTAACAACAGACCTGGTGTAGCAGAGAAAGGCCAGCTTCCCTCTAAACCATGCAAGTGTGCAGCCATTCTGAGGGTCTGCACATGCCCATTGGCTGTCTGCAGTATTAACTTCCAGTGTCAGAAGTCGCTGTCATGCACAGGCCTCTTGAGGTCCACACAGAAGAAGAAAGTAACAGTGGAAACATTGAAGAGAGTCTGACTGAGGTGATTGGAGGGCTCGGATTTTTATTCTTGTCATAGGTCAGGAATTAGGAAGTCTCTTGGTTTGCCGTGATATTTTTGTGAAAAAAAACAAGTTTTGTGTGATTAAATCACATAATGATGACAGATCTGCAGACCTTATCTGCCCTTAATCTGAAAGGTAAGGTTGCCAGAGTCTGACAGACCGTAGGGCTGCTGTCTCATTATAGGGATGGCTGGCAGTGGTTTAACATGAGGTTCACTCCACTTCAAAGGAGGTGAGAGGTTATGAGGGAGAGTCTTTTGTTGTACCCTCAGCCAGTGTGGGAATGAAACCAACATTATTGCAATTACTCTACATTGCAGACCTGATGTCAAGCCAGCTGAGCTAACCGACCCCCTACACTTATCTAAGAGTTTCCTAAATCCCAAATTGCAGTTTAAGGGCCAAAGCAAAAATGTCAAGATTTTGTAGATTCTGAATTTATATTCCTCACATGCCATGGAGGGAGCTGAATCTTTTTTTTAGATTATTGGTCCAGCAAACCACCCAATATGCTGCGCTCCCTTCACAATACGTTATAATATGACCTACTGTGCACAAAACCTTCTGTTTTTAAACTGTCTTTATGATACCTCCTGATGTCATTCTGGAACAACCACATCCCTTCATACTGTTAATACTGGTAAAGTTTCATACATGATATTGTGTTTCTTAAAGATCAGATGTATATGTATTAGTTTTCCTAAAAATTATCTCATGCCAGTGACATGACTGTATGTGAACTGAAGCAGGAGATGAGCACAGCAGATCAAAATCGTTGGCCCATAGCATTTCATTTAACCAGACTGCCCTCAGTCTGCCCCATTTCACAAGTTTCTGTGAAGCAAATTTCTTACAATGAATCTTCCTGGAATCCTGGCTCTGTCCCTACATTTCCATTCATATTATTCAGAAATGGGATTGAGCCAGAATTATAATTGACAGTCTGTTGTGGTCCTTAGCTGTATCTGACTGGAGAGGATCTCTGAGGCATTCACCATTGACTAAACATAGTGTTGGCCAGTCTCCTCACCGAGGGACCCTCTTCATTCAGACTGCCTTTCATTGACGAGTTAATAATTGAAAACAGAATGAGATGCTTAATGATTAGGATTTCCTTGATCATGATATTGGACATTTTTACATTTTTAAACATTCTTCCCATTTCCACTTTCTAAACCTCTCCTATCATTCACCAGAGGCACCAGCTGACAGAAGGCAGGTAGGAAATCTGCATCTGAAAGCCAATTCTTGATCCTTCTGCAGAGAAGAATTTGGTCTCCATGATAACCACCTTCTCCCAACAAAGAGGAGGAACTCACCTTGTGACAATTCGAAAGTGCAAATTGATGTGCAACTGAGTTCCTCTTCTGTCACAGTGAGTGAAGATTTGATAGATTGTTTCACTCTGCCAGTTACTGATTTGAATTTTAAACAAATGTTCTGTTAAATATATAAACTCCAGTTTCCCCATCCTTCATATGTCTTGCTAAATCGTTAAGTTTGTTGTGTCACTGTAGTTTATTCTCAGGAAATTGCTTCACTGCCAATTTCTTTTGAAGCGTAATTATTGTTATGCAGACAAAACCAGCAGTCAGTCTGCTCGCACCAAAATAGAGACACACAAAGAAAATGACAAAAATCTATTTTCTTTTGATTGAAGGGAGAATGTCGGTCACTGCACAGGGAGTACATCTTGTCCTTTCAGCAGTGCTATAGCAACTTTTCCATTCACTTGAACTTGGCTTTGGGTCAATGTCTCATCAGACTGATATTCCCTCTGACAATGCAGCAGTCACTGAAGTGTCAAGACTAGATTAGATGCTCAAGAACTGTGTGCAGCATAAGCTTGTGACCATCACACTTTGTGCAAAGATGCTATCAACTAAGAAAATTTGACATTTAATATTAAGCCCTGTTTGTGGACAACAACAATGCCTTCTAAAAAATAGCGTATTTCAACTTTGTGTCATGGGCATACAAGAGCTTTGTGTGTTGAGAAGGTGTTCAATGGAAAAACTGATGGCTGAGCTGCAATTAAGAATTTTTCAGTACGCTGTGCTCTAGAGTGCAGGATGCAGAGATAAGGAGAAAGTAATGATGGCTTCCAGGGCTCCTGCTGTTCAAGCTACAGGGGAATTCTAGAAAGTTCCTTCAGGTTTGGGACTGTATATATTATTTTCAGCGTCACTGTGTGTTAAAAAGATCAAAATTAAAACCTAAATGAGTGCTCAGTTTACATAGCACAGATAGATCTGACAGGAACGCCACAGCATTTACATTTTTATGACGTAAGTGGTTTCCAGGGCCAGCGTGGCCTTCCAAGACAGGATGCATATCTTCAAAATGCAAAGCAGATGTTACATTTTACCAACATCTTGTTTTCTCTTCTATTTCATTTGACTGCATTTTGCAATGTGCTGACATCATTCCCTGTGATGTACAAGCAGTTCTTCTGTGTCGTATCATTGTTTCTACCTGTTTTGTCATCCCATTCTCCATTGCAAACATTGACTCATACTGCAGGATGGTTCTAACGCTATCAGGTGCCTCACTTTCTTGTACCTGTGGAATCCTAAATGGCCAGTGTTGTGTATGATTAAGCTTGTCTGATCACGAATCCTCGAACTCTGCTTAATTGCTTCAATCTTTGGGTGGAGCTAGTGAATCCAGTGACTGGCTCCTGACTTTCAGAAAGAGAATTCTGAAGAGACATTGAATGTAGCCATTCCTAACTTTGACTACAGGTATACTGAAATTTATTTTAAAGTAATAAAGACATGTAAATGCACAATTTTAATTTAGAATTATTGACCCATTTCTTGAAGATAAATTATATAGACCACCACTCAATTGAAACATAAGCTGTGTTTGTTGTAAGTGAATGGGGGCTGTGATTTAACCTACCCTGCTCCGACTGGCACACTCCAGACTTCTGTCTCACCACCATGACTTTCCTTTTTACACCAGCTATTCTCAAGATCCATTGTACTGAAGCAGTTAGATGTTTATAATTTCACAAAACTGATAAATAAAGTGAGTTCAGATTATCTGAGCTATCTGATTTGGGAAGTCAAAAAGGAATGAGGCAACTTGGTCTTTGAAGTTTTTTATAGAATCGCTACAGTGTGGAAACAGGTCCTTCGGTCCAACAAGTCCACACTGAGCGTCCGAAGAGTAAGACCCTTCCCAGACCCATTCCCCCTCCCCTATATATTTACCCTGCTGACTAATGGGTCTAACCTACGCATCCCTGAACACTCTGGGCAATTTTAGCACAGCAAATCCACCTAACCTGCACATCTTTGGACTGTGGGAGGAAACCAGAGCACCCAGAGGAAACCCACACAGACACTGGGAGAATGTGCAAACTCCACGCAGACAGTGGCACGAGCCTGGAATTGGATCTGGGACCTGACACTGTGAGGCAGCAGTGCGAACTATAGAGCCACCATGCCACACCTCCCAGGTTCTTCCAGATTCCTATTTCAAATTCTTTCTCCAGCTCTGTTCTCCTGTGCCTCCCACTTCTTATCCCAGGATTAGTGGTCTTTTATTCCGATCCTTAGGAATTTATTCTTTAAACTTTTCCCCTCCTTCACCTCCTTTTAAAGGATAAAACCCCACTGCAGAACTTGAGCATGAACCAAAATATCTGCCACTCTAATGCAGTACTGAAGGTATGCTGCGCTGTCAGAGATGCTGGAAATGTTAATAATGGAGAACCCGACTGCCAGTTCCGCTGAAATATAAAAGATTTTGTGGCACCATTTTGAAGAAGAGCAAGCAATATTTGTCCTACAATCAACATCACAAAAGCACATGATCTAGTCATTATCCCATTTGCTGTTTGTTGTGAACAAAATTTAATGGGTGGATTTCTGATACCACAATCGGGTATGAAGTACATTGAGACATCTGGTGGTTATGAAAAGTGCTTCACAAATACACACCTTCCTTTTTTTTAAAAGAAAAGCTGTCAAATACTCAGTTACTTGACCATGCTTTTTGTCAGTCCAAGCTGTTTTTTGTTGCTGATGAAGCAGTTCAGCCATGTCCAGCACCAATCACCTTTTGTAAAATAGAAACAAGGGCCAGAGTTACTTTTTAATCAGCCTGCTCAGATGTGCTATGGCATATCTCTGGGGTAGGTGGGATTTGAACCTCCTGCCTCAGAGGTAGGGACACTACCACACTGTGATATGAGCCCCTATAGTGGTGAAAACTGTGACGCTGGAGGGAATAAAAAGGAAATAGTTATTATTGCAGCAGCCCTTTGGAGGAGGTGGGACCTGAACCTAGGCCTACTGGCTCAGAGGGAGGGATACTACCTCTGCGCCACAAGGTCTCCTCGACCAAACTTAACAAAATGGCTTCGTTGTCTCAGTAGCCCCTGTACATCAGGCTTCTGGGAAGAAGCTTGACTTAGCCCCATATTTTTTTAAAAAAAGCGTTGTCTGGATCTGAACGGCTAATTGCAGTGGGTTACTGCCACTTCAGTGATTGATACTGAACGTAGCACCAATCTTTGGAAATATCGAGAATGAGGTTGTAGCTGTGAGATTAAAAACAGCTGTTCAGTGATCTTTATGTGTGTGGCAAAAAGAAGGATACAAATCAATCCCTTGTAGTCAGTTCCTATTAAGAGCAATGTCTATTTGCCAAGAGAATCTTGCTCTTTGCAGAAATTTCCTGTATTCCACTGTCACTGATTTGATTCCAGAGCCAATAAACTGATCCTTAAACCACATGCATTTAAGTAGGAGGAACTTAAAAGTTCAGCACAGTAATTTTTAAAATCTGTTAGAAAATGTTTCACTTCACAGTCCGTCTCTTGCTCGCAGTCCATCTGTGGTACAGTCTGTACCAGTGCAACAGAAGTCCTTTGCTTATAACAGAAGGTAGCCAGCGGGTGAAATCTGAACGTTTAGCAAATGTGGTCTCATGGAAACCATATAGGAAGGAAATGTAACATGCTCTTGTGGCATTTATCTGAAAGGCCACCCCTGTGTTTGTTCAGTGTTTGCCTCAACAAGCCATTCTCAGCACTGGGATTCATTTCTGATTATTAATCACACCCAAGGGCAATGTCTGACTTGGTTAATCTCTGATCTGCCTTGAAAAATAAGGTCAGATAGTTCCATTCCCAGTTCGGCAGTTCAGAGGGTAACAAAACAGCATTGACTACACCACCAGATTCAGCATCAGAGCTTCAAACAACTTGCTTAGTGGTGTACTTCAATTTTAAATAATGACCAATCCTGATTAAAGTAATAGAACCCATTGACCGCTCGTCCATTCTCGAAAGTACCCCACCCTTTTCTCAACACCACCACCTTCCAGCTCAGCGAGCAAACTTACATCCAGAACCCCAACCTGAGCTACAAATCTTCTCAAAATTTCCTACCACCACCTCTCCTCAATTTTGGGTCTTTGTTTCTGTTGTTCTTTTATAAAATAGATATAGTGCACCCACTTTGCAAAGCCTTGCCTTTGGAAACAATACAGAATGTATATTATAATAAAGCCATTGTTACAGGTTCTGTTATTTCTCTGTATTGGCAGCAACTTGTAGGTCCCTTAATTAAAAAAGCAGTGATACAACTAAGTGTTCAAGAAAGACCCTAAGAGTGTCAAATTTCTTTGACCCTGAACAGAACCATAAGCAGTGTGTTAAAGACCACTAGTAGTTAGTCCTTGTATTCAAGAAAGGAACCTTTTTTCTCATTCATTCACTGCATTTGGCCAGAGGCCAGCATTTATTGTTCCTGGTCAACCATATTGCTGTGGTTCTGGAGTCATGTGTTGGCCAGACCAGGTAAGGATAGCAGCTTCCTTCTCTATAGGACATTAGTGGAGCAGATTGGCTTTTCCTCAACAAATTGACAATGGTTTATTGTTCATCATGAGACTTTTAATTCCAGATTTTTATTGAATTCAAATTCCACCATCCTCTATGGTGGGATTCAAACCCAGGTCTCCAGAACATTATTTGGGTCTCTGGATTAACGCTCCAGTGGTAATACCACCAGGCCGTTGCCTGCCCAGTCACAACGAAATGGCTGTGAAATACAACTCCTTGAAGCCAGTGTTCTTGGGGAACAGCTCCCAAGTGTGCGGAACATAAGCAATTGGTGGTGGCAATCCCCTTTACTTTTTAATTCACTCATGGGAAGTGTGGACATCGTTGTTTGGGCCAGCATTTGTTGCCCATGCCTGTGATAAGGTAATGGGTGAGGTGCTGCCTTGAACTGCTATAATCTTCTTGGTGTAGCTAGACCCACAATGTCGTTAGGGAGGGAGTTTCAGGATTTTCATCTGGTGATACTGAAGAAACAGCAATTATATTCTCATGTTAGAATGGTGAGAGAGTGAACTTGCAGTGTTCCCAAGAATCTGAAACCTTTGTCCTTCTCTATGGCGGTGGTCCTGGATTTGTTGTCTAAGGAGCTTGGTGGATTTCTACAGTGCATCTTGTTGATGGTGTGCACTGTTGCAACTGAGCACTGGTGATGGAGGGAGTGAATGGCACCACATCCATAAACAGTCAATCAAACACCAATCAAGTGTGCTTCTTTGTCCTGAATGGTGTCTAGCTTCTTGTTGCAATGATTTAATGCAAGCAAAACCATTGTGGAGATTTAAACTGCAGCAAACCATCTCCGAATCTCTCCATTGAATACCTGTTCAACAGCACCAAAGCATTGTTTAGCAAGATCATCTCTCTGGCTCTTGACTGTAGATATGTTTTAGTGGTTTGTGAAGTTGTAGGGAGTGTCAGCACATTTTAGAGGACTCTGGAAATTTACTTGTGCCTTTCTTGCAAAGAGAATGAACAGAGGTCTGACAAAATAGGACAAACTGCTGGAAGAGAGAGGAGGAGGATGGAGGAGGAGAGCTATCAATGGGAGGCTGCATTCACATAGGGTGTTGAGGAAGTCATTCTCCTTCCTGAATCTCAGTGAGGAACAGTGGGTATGACAATGAAACTTCATAAAGGACATCCTTATTGGAATCTGCCAATTGCTGCAGCATAAGAGCACAGCATGAATGATATTGCCATTGACTGTGGCTATGAGCAATTGTGTGCCAGGCTCCTTCCAGCCTAAACCTGATAATAATGGCACCATTTCTCAGTTCACCATCCACTGCTCCATCAGGAAAGTCATTGAGTTTCAAAAGAGGTGACTGGGCAGAGTGAGTGGATGGTTTTGTGAGGATTGCAGGATGTCATTGTGTAGTGTCCAGTGACTCTGCACATGGATTTGTGGGTGCTGCAAGTCAACTGAGATGTCTCACAATCAGAAGGGACTGCACTCCTGAATATCTAACTCATATGTGGTCATACATAGTGCATCGCTCAGTGTCCCGAGAGCAAGCATGTTACCTTTATTAAGCAGCAGTTAGCTGTACCATGTGCATTTGGATATTAAAGACCATCAGCCAGGAGAGGGCAAAACATGCAAATTATTGTGGGCCTTGTAATCATTCAGACACGTTACCACAAGTGAGCAGACAGATTTAGATTAGATTCCCTACAGTGTGGAAACAGGCCCTTCAGCCCAAAAAGTCCACACCAACCTTCTGAAGAGTAAATCACCCAGTCCCATTTCCCTCTGACTAATGCAGCTAACACTATGGGCAATTCACCTGGCCTGCACATTTTTGGACTGTGGGAGGAAACTGGAGCACCCAGAGGAAACCCACACAGACACTGGGAGAATGTGCAAGCTCCACAGTCACCCGAGGTTGGAATCGAACCTGGGACCCTGGTGTGTGTAGTGAGGCAGCAGTGCTAACCACTAACCCACCATGCTCAGTGGTGAATGTGTTAAATGTCTTGATGAGATGGTATCGACCAGTGTAGTTTCTGACTTTAGATCATCCAACGATAGAAAAGAAGTAAGCTTCCAAATTCAGACATGAACTGCTTTGCTAGCAGTGTGCACGTAAATAGTAAATAAATCAATGATATCATTTTTGTTCAGAAAATAATTGGTCTCTTGGAAACGGTAAACTGAGGTCCTGATCCTTCTCAGTGATGCAAGAGATGCCATGCAACCATTTTCAAAATAAGCTGGAGAGTTATTTCTGGTGTCCTGGCCAATATTTCTCCCTCTGTCTCAACTTGCATTGTTGATTTGAACCTATGTGCAACTTGATAGTTGTTTTCACCCCCAGTTACAAAAGTTGACTACAGTTCAGACGTGTTTTATGGCTGAAAGGCACATCAGGACTTCCTGAGGTCATAAGTGGTGCTACATAAATGCAAGTTCTTCTTCCAAAACCCTGTAGCCTTTCACTGTGAATAATAAAAATGCCTGAGTTTGGGTGAAAAATACACTTATGACATCCACCATTGGTTAATGCAGGACTTATAGACAGCTGGTTTCAGTTTGTGGTTTGAAATATGATTCACTTGAAATCTGATTTGTCTAAACACACAGCACAGTTGACATCAGGCACTTGTACCAAACTTGATGATGTGTTTGAAGTATTTCTGTGATCCTGCTCATCCTGTCTCTTTGTGCAAATCTAAAGATGCCCAAAATGAAGAAAAACACATCTGTATTGGGATGGTTCAGTTTCAATGGATTCAGATTTCATTTGATACCCTAGGCACTGACAGTGCTATAACTGATGGAGTGCCTCTGTAAATTGATGCTTCACGTTTTGAATTCCTTCAGACCAGCTTTACTGCAACACTTTAGGTTCAGTATATCAAACTAAGGAGCACTCTCTTTCGGGCTAAACTGGAATGAGAATTAGCATAATGCAGTCAAGAACTGGATATGGGCTTTCCCTCAAACAGGGAAAGTGACGAAAAATCTAACCTGCTTAAATTCAGACTTTCCTATACTCATCAATCTTAAATCACACTGATTATCCTACTTCATGTTTCCTGTTAAGTGTCAATCTCTTGCGGGTTGCCACTCAACTCTTTATAAAGAAAGAAAGAAAGGAGCTCCCCATTTCTGAGATGATTCTGCTCAAGAAATTGAATGCAATACTGTCATCCTAATGTTTCTCTCATTAGCACCGATACACGGCTGTCAGGTCAAGGTCTGGGGGTTGTGTGGAGGTCTAGTTGCTCAAGAGTTACACAACACATTTAATAGTCTAACATCTCCTGAGTAATTATTTAATTTAATTTCATCAGCATCATCTGAAGCTTTTGATTTTTATGGACATCTTCGTAGGGTTCCTGGCAGAAATCTGTCTTCAACAATTACTTTGAACAGTGTTACAATATGGATTTCTCAGAGTCCCCACACATGCATCCCACCTACACTGTAATAACAGCTGTCTAGCCATTCAAAATTCTTAGTGTAGTATTGAAATAAATACTAAATGAGGGATTAGTATGATTATTTGTGCCTGTGATCTGAGTATGGTTAAAAAGTGTTATTACAAATTGTGTGAAGTATCTGTCTTTATGTACAGCTGCTTCTATTTTGACAGTATTCTTGATTCCCAAGGACTGCAGTATTATGGGAAAAGGGTGCCAATCTATTTATAATCTATGGATGACCTGTAATGATTTATCTGACTTCTGGGAGGAAACTTAATGACGGGATGTGACCTTTGTCTGTATGGAACCATGAGCATTCCCATCATTATCAGTCTGGTTTGGTGTGTGTTCTCACACCAGCATGTGGTAACATATGGATGAGATAAACAGGCTGTAAACAGTGCCATAAAAACGATGAGAGCAGCTTGTGTCATCAAGTGAGCAAACTCGTGCATTGTTTTAACTTTCAGCTATTCCTTCTGCAAACCAGTGAGGTATGTATAAGCAAACATTGGATGTGTTCCTTTTAAAAGTTAGAGTTGACCGTCTGTAATAAAATGCATGGAATACCTTAATAAAGGAAGTCAAACTGACAAACACAGTCGGGGATGGAATATTTGAAATAATTCACGGACCGACTTTGGGGCAAATGTAATATGTGAATGCAAAATAAACATGAAAGAAAAAAGATCCTGCCAATGACTCACGTCAAACAATATTATCATCACTGTTTTCAACTTCTGGCAGAGGAATATAGGAAATAAGATGGGGTAAGGCATTTGGCCCATGAAGTGTGCTCCACCATTCAACAGAATCATGACTGATCCTCAAACTCAGTAACATGATCCCACACTCTCTCCAGAACTTAGAACATCAAGAAAAGATTATTTTTTCAGAGAAAGTGAACGTTATCTACAGGATCACAATTTCCATTTATCTGGTGACACACCAAATAAGCATTTCACAGTAAGACAAATTTTGTCCCACTCTCCCACTGTTGTAGGTTGGATTAAATTTGAAACTTTGGGTGGAATCTTCCTCCACTGAGGTGGTGAGAAGAGGAAATAATTGGATGAGTTTGTCCTGGAAAGGAATTCATCCCCTTCTCGCTTCGTCTCCAATTAAATGCTAAGCAAGAAGATCGGTGGTATCTTTCTTAACTCACGAGCAATTAAGTTCCTTAAGTAGTCCATTCTTGTTCATTTAAGAGCCTTAACTCAGCACCTCCCTGATCACCTACCTCCCTGGCTGATGCAAAAGGTGGTAGTTTCTCAAATGACAAGTATGGTGACCTGCCAATCAAGTCCAACATTGCTTTCAACTGTCCCTGTCTGGGCCAATGAAAAAAGGGTGGTCTCGGAAACCACAGCCCAGATCAGGCCAATGCTCCTCCTGACCTCCCTCCCCCTTAATCCAGAAGCTGCGACAATTTTTAAATAAAAACTCACTCTGTTGCTGCAGGATTACCTCTGAAGTCATCCTCAAGCAGCAGACTTGAGGACCCAGAAATTGCCAGATCCTGATTGGGTTGAGACAAAAAAAAACTGCGGATGCTGAAATCCAAAGTAGTCAGGCAGGAGGCTGGAAGGACACAGCAAGCCAGGCAGCATCAGGAGGTGGAGAAGTCCGACGTTTCAGGTGTAACCCTTCTTCAGGACTGGGGGTAGTCGTAGAGGGAGCTGCAGATGGCGAGAGAAGGGTGGTGAAGTGGGGATAGGTGAAGACAGGCAGAGGGTACAACCTGGTTGGTCAATGGGAGGAATGAGTCTGGTAGGTGGTTGGGAGGAGTCGAAGGGAGGGGGAGAGGCTGCAAAGGGAGGTTATTTGAAATTGGAGAATTGAGTGTTGAGTTCTCCGGGCTGTAGGCTGCCCAGGTGGAAGATGAGATACTGTTCCTTTAATTTGCGGTTTTGCTTGCTGTGGCAATGGAGGAGGCCAAAATATGGTCATGTCGGGAAGGGGAATTAAAATAGGTGGCGACTGGGAAGTGCAATCTCTGATTGGGTAGCAGTTTCTGGTGTCCCAGGTCGCTCGAATCGAGGTATCTGATAGGTCAGTGTGTGCAGGTACCCTACTTATCAGCTGCAGGTATTCCAGGAAGTGTTCTCCTATTGGTAGGGCTGGTATGTTAGTTGCCATCGAACACACTGTCACCTACACACTTGAGTGAGCCATGGGAAAATCCCCACTGAATTCTTTGTAGCATGTCTGTCTAAAGACCGCACTGGTTAGACTTCCAGAGTGACAGTATTTCAAAAGAAGCAACAGGCAGGCAAAGTACCCCTTCTTTTGGGTGGAAGGGTATTTTGTGATGGTCAGTTTTTTCTGAATTGTAGCTAAAGTTTACAATATGTTACCCCCACAGTAAATGAATTTGAATTACTTATACAGGTCCTGTCTGAGGAGTTTCCTGGCAGGCCTGAGATGGATCATTTTGTTTCAGAAAGAAGCTTTTCATAAACTTACTTTTCTCACATTTAAGACTTTTTTATATAGTCAAGTACTTCTAGTTTGAGAGAGAAGCTCAATTTTCCCTGCCATTTTTATGAACTGTCTGAACAGGACAGTCTCGTAGAGAATCCTTTCAACTCGCACAATGGAAACTTGCAGCCTCATGGCCTTAACTAAATCCACACACTGGTCAGAAAGGTGAAAGGTCAATATGCCAATCTGCATGCGGTGGAATATGTCTCCACAAACTAGGCATAATGGAAATGATTGTTGCTGGTAACAATATCAAAAATAACTGAATTTCTACAAAAATATTTCTTGCAACTTTAAAGTTTATTTTCCCTTGAAACAAGGGGATTGCAGTACACTTGCCTCCATTACATTTTCATAGATCAGACAATTTTATGAAGAATGTATCATTATTCTGAAGATCACAGTGCTTACTCTAGATGGACACATACAGATGTGACTCACGTTGAGGATCACTTGTGCCATTATATTAATGGATTGTGTTACAATGCAGAGGTCAAACCTCTGCTAATGAAAACCAAACACCCAGAAAAGCTCGCCTTACCTCATAATCTGCTAAAAGTGAGCGAGTGTAAGAGAACTCCTAATTTCCACTATTCATTCCACTAATAGCAACTTATGTTCCTCCCTCTACTAAACAAAACCCACTAACAAATTTCTTAACTGATTACTATCTGACCCCAGCTCTACAAAAATGCTGTTCCAATAATCTAGAGTCATAGAGATGTACAGCATGGAAACAGACCCTTCAGTCCAACCCATCCATGCCAACCAGATATCCCAACCCAATCTAGTCCCACCTGCCAGCACCCGGCCCATATCCCTCCAAACCTTTCTTGTTCATATACCCATCCAAATGCCTCTTAAATGTTGCAATTGTACCAGCCTCCATCACATCCTCTGGCAGCTCATTCCATACAGGTACCACCCTCTGCGTGAAAAGGTTGCCCCTCAGATCTCTTTTATATCTTTCCCCTCTCACCCTAAACCTATGCCCTCTAGTTCTGGACTCCCCGACCCCAGGGAAAAGACTTTGTCTCTTTATCCTATCCATGCCCCTCGTAATTTTGTAAACCTCTATAAAGTCACCCCTCAGCCTCTGACGCTCCAGGGAAAACAGCCCCACCCAGTTCAGCCTCTCCCTGTAGCTCCGATCCTCCA
This sequence comes from Chiloscyllium punctatum, assembly GCF_047496795.1. Taxonomy (NCBI): domain Eukaryota; kingdom Metazoa; phylum Chordata; class Chondrichthyes; order Orectolobiformes; family Hemiscylliidae; genus Chiloscyllium; species Chiloscyllium punctatum. Next base: position 32,537,997 of record NC_092765.1, read on the forward strand.
ACCCTGGCAACATCCTTGTAAATCTTTTCTGAACCCTCTCAAGTTTCACAACATCTTTCCGATAGGAAAGAGACCAGAATTGCACACAATATTCCAACAGTGGCCTACCAATGTCCTGTCCAGCCGCAACATGACCTCCCAACTCCTGTACTCAATACTCTGACCAATATAGGAAAGCATTCCAAACGCCTTCTTCACTATCCTATCTACCTGCGACTCCACTTTGAAGGAGCTATGAACCTGCACTCCAAGGTCTCTTTGTTCAGCAACACTCCCAAGGACCTTACCATTAAGTGTATAAGTCCTGCTAAGATTTGCTTTCCCAAACTGCAGCACCTCGCATTTATCTGAATTAATCTCCATCTGCCACTTCTCAGCCCATTGGCCCATCTGGTCCAGATCCTGTTGTAATCCGAGGTAACCCTCTTCGCTGTCCACTACACCTCCAATTTTACTAACTGTACCTCTTATGCTCGCATCCAAATCACTTATGTAAATGACAAAAAGTAGAGGGCCCAGCACTGATCCTTGTGGCACTCCACTGGTCACAGGCCTCCAGTCTGAAAAACAGCCCTCCACCACCATCCTCTGTCTTCTACCTTTGAGCCAGTTCTGTATCCAAATGGCTAGTTCTCCCTGTATTCCATGAGATCTAAACTTGCTAATCAGTCTTTTATGGGGAACTTTGTCGAACGTCTTACTGAAGTTCATATAGATCACATCTACTGGTCTGCCCTCATCAATCTTCTTTTTGTTACTTCTTCAAAAAACTTAATCAAGTTTATGAGACATGATTTCCCATGCACAAACCCATGTTGATTATCCCGAATCAGTCCTTGCCTTTCCAAATAAATGTACATCCTGTCCCTCAAGATTCCCTCCAACAACTTACCCACCATTGACATCAGGCTCACCGGTCTATAGTTCCCTGGCTTGTCTTTACCGCCCTTCTTAAAGAGTGGCACCACCTTTGCCAACCTCCAGTCATCCGGCACCTCACCTGTGACTATCAATGATACAGATATCTCAGCAAGAGGCCTAGCAATCACTTCTCTAGCTTCTCACAGAGTTCTCGGGTACACCTGATCAGGTCCTGGGGATTTATCCACTTTTAACTGATTCAAGACATCACGCACTTCCTCCTCTGTAATCTAAACATTTTGCAAGATGTCACCATCCATCTCCCGACAGTCTATACCTTCCATATCCTTTGCCACAGTAAATACTGATGCAAAATATTCATTTAGTATCTCTCCATTTTCTGTGGCTCCACACAAAGACTACCTTGCTGATCTTTGAGGGGCCCTATTCTCTCCCTAGTTACCCTTTTGTCCTTAATATATTTGTAAGAAACCTTTGGATTCTCCTTAATTCTATTTGCCAAAGCTATCGCATGTCCCTGTTTTGCCCTCCTGATTTCCCTCTTAAGTATACTCCTACTTTCTTTATAATCTTCTAAGGATTCACTCGATTTATCCTGTCTATACCTGACATATGCTTCCTTCTTTTTCTTAACCAAACCCTCAATTTCTTTAGTCATCCAGCATTCCCTATACCTACCAGCCTTCCCTTTCACCCTGACAGGAATATACTTTCTCTGAATTCTTGTTATCTCATTTCTGAAGGCTTCCCATTTTCCAGCCATCCCTTTACCTGCGAACATCTGCCTTCAATCAGCTTTTGAAAGTTCTTGCCTAATACCGTCAAAATTGTCCTTTCTCCAATTGAGAACTTCAACTTTTAGATCTGGTCTATCATTTTCCATCACTATTTTAAAATGAATAGAATTATGGTCGCTGGCCCCAAAGTGCTCCCCCACTGACACCTAGAGTAGGTCAAGTTTTGCACCTTCTCTAGTAGGTACATCCACATACTGAATCAGAAAATTGTTTTGTACACACTTAAGAAATTCCTCTCCATCTAAACCTCTAACACTATGACAGTCCCAGTCGATGTTTGGAAAGTTAAAATCCCCAACCATAACTACCCTATTATTCTTACAGATAGCTGAGATCTCCTTACAAGTTTGTTTCTCAATCTCCCTCTGACTATTCGGGGAATTATTAAACATTATGTTAATTTAATTTCTCAAAGTCCACATAGCGTCTTCTACTGTCTTCCTTCTGGTTTTTCGATTCTGCTGTCTTACCCCGGGTGGTCTTGCTACTACCTTTACTGCTGTTACAGGAAAAGGTACCTTTTGATAGATAGTGTCTTCTGAAACTACTTTGAGAGCAAGATGTGTATTTCTTCAGATAGCAGCTGCTCTGACGAATTTTCAAACTGCCCTCGTATTTTATATCCCCCAACACCGTATCCTCTCATTGGTCCAGTGTTGTCAATATAATAAATTCAAACTCAATTGAAATTTAAATTAATTTAAATTAATTGGTTAAATTTGAATTGTTGTCAAAACAGTATCCAAAACAGGATCCAACAGTATCTGTTTAACAATGAATTGTCAAATGTATCTATTTTGGAACAGCCTGTCTCTTAGCTGCTCTGTACACTGGCAGCTGTGGCTATACTTTTAAATTCAGAAAACACTTTCCATCTTAGTGACCATACACTATTTCTACATCGTAACAATGGATAATATTTGCATTAATGGATCATATACAATGATTTCACAAATTGTCATGAATATAAGTTCAGATTTGCTTTCTTTTTTTGTAAGTGATATTAATTGAAGAAAAAGGTCTGGTCAGATGAGAAGAACACTCGACTTTTCATAGTGAGTACAATTCAATGTAAGGTAACATTTCTGATTTTTATCAGCTGTACTTCTATTGATGGCATTTTGCTTGTATCAGAAAGTTTAATTTCAAGTCCCATTCTGAGTCAATCTGAGTGCAAAAATCTAGACTGACATTCACATGCATTATCAAAGAAATGCTGAACCATTGAAGATTCTGTGTTTCAGAAGAGGCATAGAATCAGCCCTGTTTGCTGATTCAGGTGGACTTAAAAGTCTTGTAGCGCTCCAGGGTGAATAGTCAAGATCTTTTCCCCAGGGATAGGGGAGTCCAAAACTAGAGGGCATGGGATTAAGGTGAGAGGGGAAAGATTTAAAAGGGACCTAAGGGGCAATTTTTTCACGCAGAAGTGAATGCGTGTATGGAATGAGCTGCCAGAGGAGATGCTGAAGGATGGTACTATTACAACATTTAAAAGGCTTCTGGATGGTTATATAAATAAGGCTTTAAGAGGGATATGGGCCAAATGCTGGCAAGTGGGACTAAATTAATTCAGGATATCTCGTTGACATGATGACTTGGACCGAAGGGTCTGTTTATATGCTGTACTACTTGATGACTCCATGACTAGTTCGAGGACCAACAAGGGAGTTACGCCTGGTGTCTTTGCCTATATTCACATCACAAAAATAGCTTAACTGGTCATCATATTGCTGTTCATGGGATCTTACTGTGCACAGATTGACTGACAAGTTTCTGACATTACAACTCTGAAGTGTCTCATTGGCTGTAAAGCAGTTTGGGACATCTTGTGGTTGGAAAGGTTACTATATATTAATGCAAGACTTTCTTTTCATCCGTCAGTGGAAAGCTGCCCAAAGGAAAATTGTTCAATCACCATTCCCTGAGAGAACATGTGATCCTTGAATTTATTAATTACCATGAAGCACTTTGGGCAGGCCTCAAATATTCTCAGGCAATTACTAAAGAAACAAATAAATCGGGTCTCCTTTTGATATTTCATCTGAAGTCAGCATATCATCCAGCAGAAGGTGCACAAAAGCAACAGGAAATGATAATACAACACATTTACATTTCTTTTGATTTATTTAACTTAGATTCTCATGCCAAAATTGGATGCCACAAACCATCAAATGGGAGCAATTTGAGAATGTGTATATATTCTGATTTTATTTTGGATTAGACAATGTGTTTCCTTTTCCTGCTACTTTCCTGTTTTTCTGTTTTGAAGTCCACATTCAAAACGTACAAAGCTGACCTGAAAGCAGGCAGCTGGATTCTATAGATTCTATAGAGCTCCCTGATTTATTTTGAATCACAAGAACAAACAATTTTGATTTGTACAATATATGCATAATATCCCCATATAGACAGATACAACCCACATTTAGTCCATTCGATATATGTAGTCATAGATACACACTATATATGCTCATATAAACCATACCCTTGGTTACCAAATGTATATATTTATAAATATATGCAGAATTTCATGGGGGAAATAATCATACTCATTAGTGAATGATTGTCCCTGACAACTGAGATAACTATACAGATCTTATACATGCAAACATGTATATAGAATTTTCTGTACATGCCTCTAAGCATAATTTGGAAGAAACTACCATATTTTAATTTTCTTATTGCATGATTGACTAAACTTAAGTTGAAATAGGTAAGTATTAATATAACTTACCCGTGTGCCAACTTATTGACTGCAAAATAAAGCAACTTATTGATTAACTCAAAGTTTTCAGTTGAGGACCAACATGCTGTTTAATACAGAAAGGAAAAGGAAACATTGAGAACAAAAGCCCTGAGGAACAGATCATTCACATAACCACAATGCCATATGCCTGGCATTTGCATTGTTTTTAAAAAGTCATCAGATGTTCTCCTGAGAGTCACCTATCCATACACACAATTGTCATAGTAGCCTGCTGCTTTAATATCTATACAAATTCTAAATATTACAGCTTGTAATATTTTACTCTGCTGTGACTTAATGGCAGAATATGTTTCTCCTTAGTGTGCATTTATGAACTGCAAACAGAAACTTGCTTTCCTTGAAGTGATAAATAGAAAGCAGGGGACAATTTACATATATCTGACAGTGTTGGCAAATGAACGGAGTACCCCTTAAGGGAAGAATGAACAATAGTTTCTAACATTTCTCAAAAATAAAAGCTCCATGCAGTTTAATCATTTCCCCAGCAATAATTATTCTTCTATTAAGTCATAATACGTAACAGCATTAACTTTATTAGAAATCAAGATGGTGTAATTTATGTACCTATTTTTTCCTGTGCTGTTACAAATGTTTTTGTTCTATTAAATCTTTATGTTCCATGTTACAATATTCTTTGTTTTGTTTATCTCTTGTACATGTACATTTATAATCAGCTGTTTTGTGTCATCAAAATCAATGTCGAGAATTAGAGAGTCATTGGGAACAGTACATAGGTTATTGTCCTAACCAGTGTCCAGAGTGTAGTGCTGGAAAAGCACAGCAGGTCAGGCAGCAGCCGAGGAGCAGGAGAATCGATGTTTCGGGCATAAGCCCTTCACTCTCGACTCTGAGTTCCAGCACCTGCAGTCCTCACTTTCTCCTATTGTCCTCACCAGTTTTTCAGGAAGATACCAAGATCAGCTTCAGCAAACTTTTCTCTTGCAGATATTCAGTTTCTAACACTGCCTTGTGCTGGGAACAGTTACTTATTTAACTTTCTGTGAAGAGTTATTTCATAACTAAAATGAAATCAGTGTTTTTAGGAATCAAAGTAATGTCACTGAATAGTGATGATGCTACGTTAATGAAGAAACATTTGATGTTTATCAAATTTATTCAAAAGATAATGTATAAAGATTAACTATGTTCTGTTTACATCATTCAATGTTATTTAAAAGACAAAAGCAATCTCAGTTTCCTACTTGTTCTGAAGAAAGGTACGAGTTCTTTGCATCATGGCAAACTGGTCAGTTTGATTTTCCAAAAAATGTTGTAAAGAATGAAGTAGTTTGTGAAACATTGGAGGTTTGTTAATTAGTGCTTTGTTAAATGAGGAAATGTGGTTCTCTTCAGGACCATGTCGGGAAACTTTCAAAACAAAGAGTTACGTTTTTCTATCATTGGTTTAGAATTGAATAATATTAAAAGGGACGACTCCTCTGACATGTTGTGTATTCCGAAAATTTTCAGTAATTGCAAATTGACCTCCTAATGTACTCATCTAAATATGGTACATGTGTGAATACTTTAAGTTAAGGCACAGGCCAGATTAGCATACCTGTACACAATGCCAGTTCAAACAAGAAGTTATTGTGTATTTATCAGAATCACAGACTCTGAACTGGATTTTATTCAGTGTATCAGTTTATTACATCCTAGTATAGATGTGAAAACTACCTTACCACAAACTAGACAACCTGTTGATATGAGCGAGAATATCATGTGGCAATAACCTACAATACATGGAAATTGAAGCTAAAGGGTGTTTTTAAAAATTCCTCAAAAGCCCCTTTCCATCTACAGAATGGGTTAAGATTCTGTCCAAATGTCATGCCTACTCTGTTGCGTTAACATGGCCATAAAGTAGAAATAAGTGATTCAGCGTAAGATGCATTTGACCTTTCAGAGATGACTTTAACTTGCTGCACACAGCTGAAAAAAGTGGTAGCAAAGTCAAAATCACTACAGCGAAATGGCTCACTATTTCTGAGTCAAGAGTTCAAAGGCTGGGGCAGAACATTCCTGGAGCTCTGGTTGTGTGGCAGGGAGGAATGTCAGCAAAATGAATCACTCCATCCACTGTAAAGATCAGGCACCTAGCTCACAGGCTCCAAGTGTTCAAATGTAGCTCTTTTATGTCCAGTCGATGGTGAAAATCTCTAATCACTAGCAACTAATCATTGGTTTCCTTAACCTGCAACCCAATCATTCCACCAAACTTTACCACATCTGTGCACATAATTAGCCTAGAAATGACAGTTAATAACCGCAAGCTGAAAAATTGGTCCACTTCTCTGGTATCACTTCTTGTTGTCCTCAATAATCAGGTTTCAGAAATCTATTCTGTGATTAAACTTAAGCTGCTTTATTTTATCAGCAAGCATATAATGGTGGAATACATTTCATAAGACACTAGTTTAATCCGAAGCATGTGTGCAGTGAATTATTGTGTCTCTTGTTGCCTTCTGCTCCAAGCAGAGTGTTTCGATAGGAGCTTGCATTCCATCAAACTGAGTTTCCTTTTGACACTTTATGATGTCACGTGGCAAAAATTAGTTTGGGTACCTTTGAGCAATGGCTGGAAGCCACAAGGATGTGGGTTTTATCTGGACTTCATGAGCAATTACTTTCCATTTCCTCAGTCAGATCCTAGTGGTTATAAAGCAGAAACTAATTTTGCAACAATACCCATAGTCCTTTTATACCAGTTACAATAATCAAATCTCCAACTTTCCAAGTAATTTTTTTCACCATCTGTATTTTTTAACCAAGATATTCTGATTGAAGTGGTCAAGTGCTGAAATATTGAACTGGTCTAAGAAGCTGCAAGTGTATAATTTAAAAACCTTTTTCTAACTTCTGCTCATTTGCTTTGTCTCTTTTCTCTTCCTCTTTGTCTGACACTATGAATTCTTGCTTTTCTCTCTTTCATTCTGTTGTATATTTTACTGCTCTTAAAGCTTTGCAGCAGTTGTACCAGATTCTGAGTGTAGGAACTTACTTCTACATTACAAACTGAAGCATTATATAAGGCAACATCTGTCAGCAGAGGATGGTAAGAGAGGACATCTTATCCAGTTCCATGTGATCTGAAATGTTACTCTGACACACTTAGGATAAATGTATTATCGACTTTATTCTACAAAATGTCTGCTGCATCCTTCCCCAACTAGTTTCCTCTTTCTGCAGATTTCTCCTGAGTCAGCCAGGCTTAACCAAACAGGCACAGTAAGCATCAATTGTAAACAGTCTCCCCTAAATGAACACGGAACAATTGAATGCAATGTCTCACTATATATTATTCCTTCCTTTTCACTTTCTACCCTTTCTTCCATGTCTCCATCTCTGTTCCCCCTCCCTTTTTGTTTTTACTCTTCTTTATTCTCTGCTTAATGTTTCCTTTACCTGAAGGATATTGCTGCTTAAAATGCTGAGTATCCACAGGAAAGCAAGAGTTTGAATTGGCAAAAAAAGGGGGAACTCATTCTCTGTTTGCTGCATTTGGTCAAATGCTCCAACCTCAGCCACAAAATGCCCATCATTTCGATATTAATCAAAGCCTTTTTCTACAGGAAAAGTCCTTGCAGCAATGGGATCAGAATTTCAGCGCCTTAAGTTTTTTTTTCTGCTGTTATGCACTACGTTGATGTGTGGTGTTGCAATTATGGAGACATTTTTAAAAAGGCTTTAACTTATTAAAGGGCACTTTAAAAGATCACTTTTTTAAGGAAAACCTTGTTTTATTTGTGAAAACTATACATTTCTTATGTTCTAAGTCTAGTAAAACAAGGTAAAAGGATATGCTGCAGCTGGTTAGAAGTATATTGCAAAGTGTTTCACATGATTTGTCAAGTAAATCTTTAACTATTCACATTCCTCAAAGGAGGTGGTTTCTCGTACAGACTGTCATCTGTATCTTTTATATGTAGAGTAATCAAAGAGCTATCTGTTTTGTGACATAGAGTACTCTCTTTTTTTTTTAAAATCTTGATAGCGGTCGCATGGCTCAGAAGGAACTAGCATAGTTTATTTGAGTTAAATAGCTCCTCATGAATGACCCTAATATGTAAAGTGATATCTGTCCACAGCAAGTGCTACAGTTAGCTGTGGTTCAGGGAGGGGAAAATTGGATAGATTTCATACTCTTGAATGCTATTCCTGACATAAGTGCAGACTTGTCCAGTTAAGAGAGGATCAGGATTGGCTGTGCTACTCTTAGCCATGTATGAGTATTGTTATTTGAGTGAGACAGGGAGCAATCAATGTTTTGAAACCCATAGCTGTTGAAGGACTCCATGCATTTAGGCGGTGGTAAAACATTAGAAATAATGAAAATTGCAGTATGCCTGATAAAAAGGTTATAATTATTGAGTGGAAAATAATTCCTGACTGAACCAAATGAGTTGTTCTCTGTTAGAAAGAAGGTTACACTCTGACAGCAAAGAAAAAAAATAAGTGTTGCACAACTTGGAACTTTGAGAAGATATTGGCCAGATACCACATGAGCAGGAAGTATATGCTGGATAGTGATGCGATAGCAACTGTAAAGGAACCATCAAGATCTGAAGCCAAGTTTGATGAAATGCAATGTGTTATTAACATCTAAAGTGGCATAGCTATGTATTTCAAGGCTTTCAGTTCCAATTTATTAAGGTCAGATAAGACTTTTCTGTCTTTTGACAATTAGGATTTTTATGAGGTGGTATCAAATTTGTCTCCAGGACAGTGATTGGAAGCCCTGATAATAAGAAAAGCCCCCTTTTTTGTTAAAATAGAGTAAAAAATATAATGCCTAATGAGCTGAACTGCTGTTAGTCAAATGCCAAAATTGATAAAAAACAGAACAGAAATTCATTTTAACAGTATTTTACAGGTTTCTTTACAAAAACAAGTTAACACTTTCACGTAAGTACACAATGAATGAAATTTTAAAAATGAAATGGGTTTGATTGATCAAGGTTGGAAAACACTTTCACATCTTAATGATTTTCTATCCAGTTCCTGAGCTACAGGATAATGACCTATGCTTCTACGTTCTGCTGGTCTTTTGCAAATAAATAGCTAGGATTAAGCTATGACTGCATCTTCACTCCTATTGGCCACATGTGATACCAGTAGATCTGTCAAGTTTTAAAAGGTGTAATGGTCTTAGAAAAGCTCATTCCTCTTTTGCACGGAAGGAAAGAAATATAGAACTCCATGTTTTAAGCAGGAGTAGATCATACAGCTGCAGAGTCTGCTCCACCTTTCAACATGATCGTGGCTGATCTACTCCAATTTCCCACCTGTGCCCAAAATCTCTTGATTTCCTGAGAGACCAACCATCTGTCTCTTGTAGCCTTATATCAATTAAGTCCTTTTGAAGTGAAAATTCTTTTGTCACCTAGGGAAAAACAGCAGGCAATTTCTACATATTTAAGTCTCTCACAGCAGAGACCAGAAAGTCTCTTTTACAGATACTGATTGAGATATCAGTATCGACAAGACATTGGGAATAACTTTCCTGCTCTTTTTAGTTCTGTCAGTTCATTCTATATCCATCGGAGCAGCTAGATGGGACTTTGGTTTAAACACTCATCTGAAAGACAGCACTCCTTCACATCGCTCTTTAATGTCAACCTTGGCGTCATGTTCAAGTCCTGGAGTGGAGCTTGAACCTCTCTAATTCTGACACTGACAAAAAATACAACTACTGAGCTAAGTTGGCAATGCAATGCCAAAATATGACAGTGTCTGTACTTCAACATTATTTCATTGGATTTAAGGAGCTATGGGACTTCTTGAGGTTGTGAAAGAAGCTCCATAAATGCAAATCCTTTTTTTAAACATGTGCTGTAGGCACAGTTACAACAGGCATCTGCTGGTTTATGGAACAGCCCAACCTCTGTGGCATAATCAAAGAAAAATTACAACTAATTCATCTAAAAGATTATAGCTGAGACAGTCCAACATAACAGCTTAAATGGAAACAGTGGTAACACCAAGAATAGATCCAGTGTATACATGTAATTAGCTTGTGGTCTCACAGTTTGGCCACTAAGTACAGAAAAAAAGACTGTACTAGAGTATTTAGGAGTACATTTTGTTCACCGATCTGTTACAAAAGTAGGAGGAGGAAAAAGCACTGAGTGTGAAAATTTAGGGATGTGTTTTTTCGAGAATTTAGTAGCAACAATACTTTAGTAGTTTAAAGGCCTTGAGTTGGCATGTTCCATTGTTTACACAGCAATATCTCAGAGCTATTTTAAAGCAGCTTTCATCCAATGATCTGCACTTGATCATAGCAGAGATCCATAATCTTAAATACGTCAGAATTGAGGGCAGTTCTGCAGATGTTGAAATCTTACATTTCAGGCTGTCAGTTTCTGTCACTGCAACATGCAGATATTTCCTAAACTGGACCCACTTCAGAAATGCTGTTTTTATCTCTTTTGCGTGAGCTGAACAATCAACAGTGGCAGAGACTGCAGCTCTAAGATTACAGTGGACCCAAATATTCACATTTGTACAGAGAAAAACTGGGAAAATTCAGGTCTGATGCAAGAGCATCGATTCTCTGTTTCTCAGATGCTGCATGACCTGGTGAGTTTTACAGCCCTTTTTCTTTGTTCTTATTTCAGATTTCCAGCATTTGCAATGTTTCAGTATTAGTATTAGTGTTAATGACACAGACTGAGTAAGATGATCATTCAAAAGCAGTAACCAGTGGAGGTGCAGAATTTCCTGAAATCCCTCTAAATTGCCACGCTATTCACCCTTAGTAATTAAGTAAAATTTGTGGAGTTTCTTTCTTTAGCACGGCAAAACTTACTTTCTTCTTCTGGTCGTAATAACTAGAGGGAATTTTCTTCAATCTCTCATGTATACTGAGTAAAGAGAAAAGTCTCTTCCAACTATATGGTAAATGATAATCACAGCTGGTGTAAGTTAGCATGATGCTGTCTTGTGGGTTACAGTTGCAAGGAGAGAAACTGGCGCAGCATTGAAAGGTGGTATTGGGAGAGTTCTTGCATACTGTATAGTGGATAGAGAAGATCTTGGAGCTCCCTGTTGAACGCCAATTTTCATGATATATGGTATTGATATCTAGAAGGTCTGCTGAGTAATAAAATACATACATACATTAAGAAGGAGAATACTTTGGGGGAAAACTGTCTTCATTTTGTATCCATTTCTGCCATGAAGCTGAAGGGTTGACGGAGGAAAGAAATATCACAGGAGATACTAGGAATGAACCAACACTGCAAAGTATAAGAATAATTTGGCAACTCTTAGCCGAACAGCACTTAGCCTTCTTTTGGATGACCAAAGTGATCAGTTTTGCTGACGGCTTACTGACTTCTAACCTTGCAAAGCCCAGCCTGCTACATGAATAATTTCAGCAAATTGCATCCCAACCAAAATAGTTGAAAAGAATGCTTTGTTTGTGTAATTAAGGCTCCCCACCTTCTGGGGTTTTTGAGCCTGAATCAATGGTATTAGGGTCTGCAAAATAGAAAAAAAACTTACACTTCGCCTTTCCTGGCAAAGTATTTTACAACCAATGAGTTACTTAAAATGTGCAGTCGCTGTTGTAAAGTAGGAAACACACCAGTCAATTTCCACACAGCAAGCCTCCCTAAACAGCCTTCAGATAATGGTCATAACATTGACTTATTTAGGTGTAGATTGAGGAATAAGTATCAGCCAGGACACCATGGAGAATGCAGGCCCCTGTTCTTCAAAATGGGATTTTTTTATGTTCACCTTTCAGTGCAGATTTGGGCTTGTATTTAAAGTCTCTTCTGAAATATAGCACCTCTGGTGCTCAATCGCTTGAATTAAAATGAAAAGAGAGTAAAAAAATCAATAAGTAAAATTCAAAAAGAAGAACAGTGATTATTGCACAGCAAAATGTAAGATGTGCCCCTCAATGGATTGTTTTCTGTGTTTGCCCATGGAATTTCAATATACCAGCCTCTTTGTCAGCATTGCACAGAACTGGTGAAATTTGAATCACACCCAAATATAACTCTCTCTCAGTTAGAGAACATTGATTCCATTCCTCACACAGTCAAAGGTTACCAAGACATTGTCATACTTTTAAAATTAATGTTTTACTTTGGGTTATGATTTGTTTTAATTGTATCAAATTACTGAAATATGAATCTGAAAGTGATGATTTTACAAATTGTCTGTCCTAATCCCTGGTTAACTGAAACCCAATGGAATTTGAGAAATCCTTGACAAGTTAATGTTGCAGTTGAGTTTTCAGTGCTTATGATTATAATAAGAACAGGTTCCTGTTTCTCAATAGAAATTGAGCAGCTGCAACCAAAGTTGCTGCAAAATTCTTCTTTACTGTTTCTTTAATCTTGTTTTGTTCCTTTGTATAATTGCAAGGAATTGTGCTTATCTATCATTGATACAGATGACTGAGATTCCCGACCTCTATCTCCTTGTTCATCGCAATCCCAAAAAGACCCAGAACCAGCATTAACCTCACTGACCTGGTATGCATTGATCTGAAAAAGAACATACGATTTTTCAGATGTCAGCATTAGCCAATGACAGTCTGTTTCAACTTTTAGGAAGCTACAAGTATGAGTATACACAGTTGACTTTCAATTCATGCACTATGATTCACTCAGTAACTCAGTGCTCATAATTGTATTATCTGCATCTTTCTCTCTCACTGGAGACAAGAATGCAATGCGTTTAGACCTCCTATAATTACTTCATAGCATCAGCTAACTATTATTGAATGAATCATTGCACAGTTTACACACACACACACACACACACACACGTGCTGTAGTGCAAAGACCTTTTCATGTCAACCTCAGTTGGAGGCTAAATCCAGTTGAGGTCTACAAGAGTTATAGCACCACTTAAGGAACGTGTCTCCTAGCCCCCATTGAAACATGGAGATTCCTCCCTGACAAACACAGCTATTCTAACATTGTGTTTGAACTCAATACAGCAATTAGAAGTCAGAAAGAAGCCTGCTGCCAGTGTAAATTCTACACTAGAAAAGCAATCTATCCAAAAGAGCATTGTTATTTTAAAATAGTCAGGTGCGTGAGAAGAGATCTCTGTTTAAGAATGGCAAAATATAAGTCGTGTTCAAAATATAGTCAAGTGATGGAAGTGCCTTCGTGTGAGTAAAAGCCAGTTGGAGGACTTGTGAACCTCTTGTGCTCCTTTTCTCAGTTATTCCTGTCAGAATTACAAGTGACTCATATAGACTTACCCCCGTTTCTGCCAATGCTGCGTCTCTTAGCTTGGATGGTTAACTGCAGTATTATCACAGCTACAACACTGTGACCATAACAACCCAAGGACCAGTCAAAATGTCTTATTCTTAGGGTCAGTATTTTAAAAATGCATGAATTGGAGCTGCAAGCAACTGGGAGCAATGCAGGATGCTATTTGATTGTGAGCACCTTTTTCTGGCCAGATATGTGAATATTTGGGACAGGCACTGTGCAATGCTTAAAAAAGATGTTTATCACCCGATGCATTAAATCACTGCAGCAAAGTTCTATCTTACATGTCGAGTGAGCTTGTGAGTTTACTCACTACTTCCTATAACACTGTCTGTAGCTTTATCAAAATATGTCTGTGAATTGGAGTCCTTTCGTAAGGAATTTTGCTATGACAGTTTCTGACTAATAGTTTATTTTAAGGATGGAACATATGTCAAACCTTTGGATGACAACCTCACACCCAAGACATTGCTGAGTTTAGCCTGTCCTAACTCCATAAAGCTGGAGCTAATTCCATCATTCCAAGCCCTCTAACAGCTGAGATCAGTGAACAAGGCACAGATCAGGATCTAAAGCTCCAGTCATCCAGTCCCAGCATTTCACTGGGTGATACCTTTACCCATTAGTGACAGGCAGCTGTGTTAAAATGTCAGTTCTCCTCCTCATCCTGTCAAAATACCGAGATCCTTCCTTGCACTGATTCTGGTTCCAGTGCCCTGGTGAAGCATTCCAATTAATACTGAATGTCAATGTTGAAATTTAGTCTTCACAGGATATATTCCTGAATGTTGCAATTTGGCCTTCCCCTGTAATATCTAAGAACATTAACTACTGAGAAGCCTGCCTGGTGTTGTAGGGAATGTACAAATGAAAGAAAAGGTATTCTGTACTTCAAGCACATTCTGAGAAAAAATGTTCTGTTTAAAAAGAAATTGAGCTATCAAAGTGTTGGAAATTTACCTGGATTTATGGTTGTGTCCCTTTGGGTGGCCACTGAAACTTAGGAGAGACACAAGTGCTTCCCTTGGAGTTGCAATGCTTCTTGTTGACCCTTCTTGGATGCAATCCAGATTTGCAACTGAGTGGCCTCGGTAGACTGAATATGACTGCTCCCGCTCTGTAGCCAGTACAAATACTTTTGAAGACATTGCTTTTCTGAGCCCATGCTCTGTTGTGGTCAATAGATCAATAAACTTTGATAAAGATACCCTCGTCAGAAGACTGGAACATATTATCCCAGTTACAGCCTCGGGATAGAATGTCTGCAGCAAGTAGCAATGAAATGAAGGCCAAATGAGGCAGTGTTAAATGCTGATATAACCTGCTGCCGTAAAGATGTCCCATCTAGACTGTCAGAAAGCGTCTCAATGGCAAAGGAAGTCTTGCAATGTTTCTCAAGCTATGTAAGACTATTCTGCCCAAGACCCGAGCTGTACGAAAGTTGGAATGTTACAACGTAAAGGATTAAAATTACAAGTTTCGCAAATTACAAGTTACACCCCAAAATGTTTCAGTTTACAATCAACAATAACAGAAAAGCCCCAGTGTATCACCAAAATCTTGGTACCTTTTATGGAGGAGAGGTTAAAGAGAGAAGGATACGTTCTGAAAAATGTGAGTAGTAGAATACTTTTCAAACTGGCAATGTATGGTGCCTGCAATTCGGCATGGCAGTGTAGACTTCCTATGTTTCCCAACAGTGTAGAATCTGAAGCTAAGCATCTAAAGGACAAGAACATGAAGCCCAACCTTTGACAGGCAGCAGAAAAGAGACATTTTCATCCTATCAATTAAAGTTCTTATGTGAATGCTTTTCTAAACCTGTGCCACCTAGATATTCATCTACTTATTGAAGTGAATGAAGTTTTTTTTTATTTGATACGAAGTAGAAGATGGTGCTGGGGTGGCACAGTGGCTCAGTGGTTAGCACTGCTGCCTCACAGCGCCAGGGTCCCAGGTTTGATTCCAGCCTTGGGTGACTGTGTGGAGTTTGCACATTCTCCCTGTGTCTGCGTGGGTTTCCTCTGGGTGCTCCGGTTTCCTCCCACAGTCCAAAGATGTGTAGGTCAGGTGAATTGGCCCTGCTAAATTGCCCATAGTGTTAGGTGCATTAGTCAGAGGGAAACAGACTTGGGTGGGTTCCTCTTTGGAGGGTCAGTGTGGACTTGTTGGGCTGAATGGCCTGTTTCCACACTGTTGGGAATGTTAACAAAAAACTTCAGAGCCTCAGGGGAGAAGGAAGAAGGATAATCACACAGCAGATCATCAGATGTTAATGGCCAGGGAGTCCATCCCTAAAGAAAATTATTTGCTTCAGGTATTCATTCATCTGGTTGGGGTCATGGAACAGGTTCTGCATCCTTAGTCTTATGAGGGAAACATGGTAAATCTGATACTCTTTGTAAGTTCCAAAAGTTGTAGCTGTTGTCTCACCTCTGTTGGCAATGCTGTCAAATGATAGGATAACTGGTGTGGGACTGGTTTACTGTTACCTAAGTCTCCTCTTTCCAAAACCTGCATTGTAGCTCACAACATGTGCCACTTTTGAATTAAGTAAATTGGAATTCCCAACTGGTTTGTTCTTAATGATACTAATAAAGGTAAACTCAAATTGTAATCAAGCGACAAAATACTCTTCCAATTTTCTCTGGTTCCGTTTCAATACTGGGATTAGATTGCAATAAGTCATTGAAATGACACAGATTATCCTACTTTATTAATTGTCGTCATTCAAAATGTTTTTCTTGAGATGAGTCATCAGTTCCATGTGGAGCTGATTTACATTTTAGACGGGACAGAAGCTTTGCCATCTGTAAATCCAAACTTCCTTCTGCTTGCAGTTTGCAAATAATGGTATCTGTATTCCAAAGGTTTGGTCTTTTAAAACAACAGCTGGAAGATTTAACAGCAATAAAGCAGTTGTCTGTCACATAACAAATACAAACATTTTGTGAGCTAAAGCTGTCTACTGGAATCAGCCGTGACTCTTAGATTAAGCTTTCAGAATAACATTTGGTTATTGTAAGTTGATAAGTAGGGAACAATATAACTTTGTGTTTGTGAAGGCTGTAGTATGTGACAGAGACACTTTGGTTGCCTTATGGGGTAATCACATTTGAGCCAAGATGGTGATCTTGGCGAAAGTCACAGACGATGTTTGTACTCTTTCAGCTTGGCTTTCAACAGGGGTCATTGGATGATGGTCAGGAGGGGACAGGTTGGCTGCTTTATGTCTCACTCCCAAACTCCGAGTTACTGAGGCAATTGTAATAGTCCATCTGTGTTGTATCTGACTAGATCAATGCAGGCAAATCAAAACTTGACATTGAATCGAAATGTGTTCACTTTTCTTTTTGCTTAGTATATGCTTCTCTGTAGCATTGCTATGACCTTTAAAGTTGAGGTGTAAATCTGGAGTCCGTAAGATCTTAGAGAGTAAATAAGAGGGAAAATATTTCTACTAGCCGGAGAGTCAGTAACCAGAGGACATAAATTAAGGTTAACTAGCAAACTACCAGAGGGGAGATGTGAAAAGATGTCTTCCTATGAATTGTTACAATTTGGAATGCAGAGTTTCAAGGATAATAGTTAACTTTCAAAAGAACCAAATTTTGAAGGGGCAGTGCAGGGTTATGGGGAAAGTACAGGGGAATGGAACCATTTGATAGGAACATTCAAAGAGCCATTAACAGTACAATTCACACCCACAATGTGTATTATTATTATCCGGCAATGACTCAAGCCTTCCTTACTGGGAAAGGTCTTTGGGGTCAAGGTCTCTCCAAGTAGAATGCCTGGCAGTTAGAATTTGGAACAAAGGAGTTTTTTTGTTATACCAGTAAATGTTTACCTGAGCTGAGAAGGTCTATAATATCTTTGGTAAACACATCTGGGCTTACACTATGATCTTTTGAACAGGAACAGTAATAGGTAATAAAACATGGTGAATTTGTAACTTAACTCCACATACCCAATTGTGCCTCAACAAATAAATACTTTTGGTCATCAAAAATCTACCAACCTCAGATTGAAATTAGCAGTAGATTTAGTAGCAAACGCTGCTGGAGAAGAGAGCTTTAAATTTCTACCACACTTTTGTTTTGTGTAGAAATAATGCTGAATTTTACTCCAGAAAGGCGTCACTCTCTTGTTTTCAGATTGTATCTCCTGTTTCAAGACTGTCCAAAGAGCAGAAATATTTTCTCTGTCTAGTCCATCAAATCCCATTTGTAAAATATCAGCCAAATTAACCCTTAATCTTCTCAATTGCAGGGAATACCAATCTAGTTGGCATAAATTTCACAAATTTAACTCTTGAAGTGCAGGCTGACATTTCACCAGGAGCTGGAATTCTCACCACGTTCCAGATAGCACTGCATAGAGGTAGGGTAGTCATGGCAAGTTTGTCAGTGTTTTGAAATGGTATGCCTCAAGCTTTCAGCTGGTTAAATTCCAACAATACCAGCATACTTGGCAATTACTAGACTTTCTCTTTGCCAACTTCCACCCAAGACTTACAGGCTGCTGAACAATTGGAAAAGCTGAATTATGAATGATTCTATTGTGGATAAAATTACCTGTATACTTAAAAAATGAGGCAGCTAGCCCAAAAAGCAGGAGTATTCTTCAGACTGCTGAAGACTAAAGAGATAAGTTTCTCACTGACTGAATGTTAACACAAAAGTTCAGAAGTTCCAGAGCTAGTGTTAGCTGCCAGACCCACATAATCCAAGTCAGAGGTGGTGACAATAGCCTCACATTTTTCCCATCTTTGTTTCTGAATGTTGGGGCTCGGGCTTCTGTTGGATTGGTCCCTGCTGTGGGGTAAAATATAGCAATGGTTTGTCATTGCTGCCTTCAGGATGGCTGACCCGGAAACTCTCCCACTCTTTTAACACCTGGCATCAGACATAAAAGAAGAATTTACAAGCTGGCAATTAATCTCTAGGCCACATATAAATACATCTTTCTAAACCAACAAGTCCTGACATGGGTTAAACCAGAAGCTTCTATCTCAGAGATATGGATGCTACCATTGTGCCAATATCTAACTGCTGCCTGTTGATATAGCAACAGTATAAAGCTCAGTAAAAATGAGTAAACAGCTGAAATTAAGCACTTGCATGTTTCATTAACGAGATGTAGTCAATTAAGTAAGTAATTGGTTTCAGCCATGTGGCAAATGGAATGAAACCTATTCAAAGTGACAAGTTAATGCAGGTTTAATTCTTTCAGTGAACCAAACCTCCGATGTTACACTCAAGGAACAGTTACGCAACATGTGTACATGTGGGAACATATTACTTTACTACACTATTACGGCTGTAGCTAGTGCACAATGTAATAAGAATGTAATGTGTTTCTTGCTTTTTGCGATGTGTTTGTTGGGTTGATACTTTCTTCATTAGTAAAAGGTCCACAAATAATACATCTTGCATTCAAGATCAGAACAGGACAGGGACTGTCAGTGTGGCACTGTTCTGTTAATGACACCTGATGGATCTTTTCACCAGTTAAATGCTGCCACTTCTGGCTTTCAGCTGTTTTCATATTTTTACTTAACTGACAGTTTAATACAGGCAGCTTTTGCTTTTTCTCCAGTTTTTAATCTATCTGTCAGTACTAATAGACGTTTCTTTTTTCCCCATCATTGAGCTGCAGGGGTTTGCGTAGATGTGGTGAGATGGAGATTCAAATTAACAGCATGTTGCCTTAATAGCCCATGTGTTACATATTCTTGTGATAAGTCATCTTCCTGCCTAAACGAGTCTGTTAAGTGTGGCATTTGGTGTGAGAGTAATGGACAGTGCTGTGTACCTTTAGCCTGTCAGTACTAATCCTGCTGGTGGCTGTGGATACTTGTTGGAATCGTTACTAGTGAGTCTTAATTTGTTTTTCTTTTCATTTTCTCATGCAGATTTTTAGGGATCTGGAAACCATATAAGTTAACTTAATCACAACTTGTTTTTCTTAAGAATGCTACAGTTCAGAACTTGGTGTTCGTAATAGTTTGTATCTTGCATGCTTTTTCAACAGTTAAAAACTTGAAGTAGTGCTTACATACACTGAAAGTTTTAAAAAAAAATTCAAGTAAAGAAATGATATGGCGCACAGCAATTTTACACTTCATTATTAAAATGTGTTTTTTTTTGTGTGTTTTTTCAAGATTAACTTTAATTGGCTAAATTGTATTTGACTCCACTGTAATCTATTTGTTGGAGTTTGTAAGGAACTAGGAACTAATTGCTATGTGAATGTACATCCCAGAATACCATGTATTACAGCTAACACTATCAATCTATTTGTCCATCAACTACATGGACTGTAGTAAGAAATACACTCAATGTCGTTCCAATATTTTAAGTCTAAAGTGTGAATTATTCCAAATTTTGAGAACAGAAGACATGATACTATTAATGATATAGTAAATGAGGTCTTAAAATATACAGAAACAGTGATGGAATTCCTTTTACAGGTTGTTCCAACTCATTAGGAATCCCTGAATAGATTTTCAGAATCCCTTTGTACTTTTGACTATTTATTATAACTTCATATTTGGAGAAATATCAGCAGTCAGCAGAATACTCCCTCAGGGACTAGGTTGTTTTTAACAGTAATGATCAGCACTATTGTAATGAAATTTAAAGTGATGTTTGACTGAATTGCCAGATAGCCTTAGCAATCTTATTCACATCTTTAACTTTCTCAACTTTTTTATTTGAATCAACACCTCAATATTGAGTGAGGTAGCCACTTCAATTGGATGTTGCCAACTTTATCATTCCACTGTTCACTGAAACTTGACTTCTGGTTAGTTATCTAGAAACCAGAGAGGAAAAAGCTAAGATTCTCAAAAAGTTAAAATGGTCTCCAGACTGGGGAAATAAGGAACAAAACCATATGTTTTTTTAAAAAGTGCCACTTATGCTAAGCTGTCTCAGTAACAGTTGGCATCTGCCTAGATGGTTGTTGTAAAATACTGAGCAGTGCAGAACCAGTATGGCCCAAGGTTTGATCCCTATTTTAATTGAATTGGTAGATGTTGGCTGCAATAACTCTACACTCCAATAGGTTCCATTGATGCTGTATCAGGTAGGGAGAAAAGCCAAAGTTTCTGCCCCTTTGTTCTTATGCAGTGAATCTTGTGGAAAGATGAAGGCATGGGCATCAGTGAAGTACAGAACCAGACTCCTTGCTGCGATCCTTCATGGATGAATAGGCTGTCAAGACTCCGCCTGGATTCACCCATGATGAATGAGCACTTTGGCAAGCTGCCTGCTGAATGATACACCAGCATTAGTTAGAAAGAGGAGGAGGAAATGGGACCAATAAATAGCAGCTGCTCCATAGCTTCCCTCAGAACTCCCAATTCATGGAGGGGCTGGGGGGATCATACATTAGTTTCCCATTGCTCTTCCATAATTCTTGCAAGTTTGCAACAGAGCAACATGATTTCTACCAACAGTGATATATTTGAAATCAACAAATGTGAGTTATGACACTTGACAATTATGTTGAGTAAAAATTTTCCTTCGTTTCTATTCACAGCAACTGCTGTCCGTAGAAGATGAGTGAGCGCTTTGACTGCGACAACTGCAAAGAATCTCTATACGGCAGGAAATACATCCTCTCTGAAGACAGCCCCTACTGTATCCCTTGCTATGACACCCTGTTTGCAAATACATGTGATGAATGCAAAGAGCTGATTGGACATGAAGCTCGGGTAAATACAGTGATTTGAATGTACTTAAATGTTTGACTTCCTCTTTTATTGTTCTACTGGTCTCCCTCCAACGGCGATTGTGATGTGAGAAGTGCAATAAGTAATTTTATAAAACCAAAGCCACAAATATATTTCATGTCTGTAATCAATTTTGAGTTTAAAATGGTTCCCCAATTCCTATAATAGACTTTTGCCATGTTACTGAGCAGTGGGTGTGTATCTACTGTTGATCAAGTGCCAGTTCTTCAACTTTCAGAAGTTTCTGCTGAATGTCATACAGAATTTCTGATCATGTCTAAAACTTTTTTCTTTAATTAGCTCAAATTCCATTGACTTTTCATCTATCTTCAAGATTAGAGGCCTGCTGGAAAAGCACAGCAGGTCAGGCAACATCCGAGGAGCAAGAAAATCGACGTTTTGGGCAAAAGCCCTTCATGAGGAAAGCCCTTTCCAGATGAAGGGCTTTTGCCTGAAATGATTTTCCTGCTCCTCAGATGCTGCCTGACCTGCTGTCTTTTCCAGCAGGACTCTAATCTCCAGCATCTGTAGTACCCACTTTCACCTTTTCATCTAACTTGGCAAGTCAGGTTCTGCGGTAACATCTAGTCTTTAGAAAATGGTGATAGCTCTCCTTTGTGCCATTGAGATTCAGTCAGAAATAATACTTAATGACTCTGTTTTTGGGAAGGCTGTGATCTGCTGCAATGAGGACAGGGGGACAAGAATTTGGGAAAGAATCTATTTGCGCTCTGTTCACTTGACCATGTTGTGCATCTGAAGGCAAACAAAATCACTGGTGAGCGAGATCAAATGCACTTCAGAGATAAAAGTTACATTTTGTTAAATCTTTTCATATTGCACACATCTGGATAACTTGTAAGAAATACTAAAGGAAAGCCACATTTATACTGTATGAGAAGAGAGTGCTGATTAGTTGGCAGTGGACCCCAGTGCAACCAAAAGCAGGTTGGATAACCGTTTTTGCAGAGCACTTCTGCATTCAATTCAATTGAATTTATTGTCACGTGTACCGAGGCACAGTGAAAAGCTTTGTCTTGCGAGCAATACAGACAGATCACAGAGTTAAGTAGCATAGATAGTAAATAATAGGTAAACAGTGGCAAAAACAAAAACACAGGTACAAGTGAATGCTAAGAGTTTGAGAGTCCATTCCGTATTCTAACAGTTGGGTAGAAACTGTTTTGAAACTGGCTGGTGTGTGTTCAGGCTTCTCTACTTCTCCCCGATGGTAGAGGTTGTCAAAAAAACATTGCCAGAGTAGGATGGATCTTTCAGAATGCTGGCGGCCTTTCCTTAACAGTGGGCCTGCTATATGGATTCTATACATGGGAGGTTGGCCTTTGTGATTGTCCGGGCTGAGTTCACCACTCTCTGTAACTGTCTCCGAGCTTGAATGATATAGTTGCCAAACCAGGTAGTGATATATCCAGACAGAATGCTCTTGATGGTGCACCTATAAAAGTTGACAAGGGTATGCGCCATTATGCAAAATTTCCTTAGCTGCCCGAGGAAGAAGAGGCGTTGTTGGGCCTTTGTAACCAATGCATCCATATGAAGAGTCCAAGAAAGCTTGTTCTGGATGACCAGTCCCAGGAGCTTGACACTCTCCACTTGTTCCACCTCTGTGCTGTTAATGTGTAGGGGGCATGAGTAACATCCCGCCGAAAGTCAATACTATTCCCTTCTGTAGGGAATCTAATCTATGTTCCTTGGTTTTGCCGGCATTGAGAGCTAGGTTGTTCTCAGTGCACCATTTTTCCAGGTCTTCCACCTCCCGTCTGTGGTCTGTTTCGTTGCCATCTGCGAACTTGTTCATGGCATTAGTCTGGTATTTGGCAACGCAGTCATAGGTGTACAGTGAGTACAGTAGGGGGCTAGTACACAGCCTTGAGGGCTCCAGTGTTGAGAGCTGGTGAGGATGAAAAATTGTCCCCAATCTTCACTGATTGTGGCCTGTGGGTCAAGAAACTAAGGATCCAGTTGCAGAGAGTGGGGCTTAGTCAGAGACCACTAAGTTTAGTCATCAGTCTCGAGGGGATAATAGTGTTGAAGGCTGAACTGTAGTCAATGAGTAGGATTCTTACATAACTGTTCTTTGTGTCAAGATGTTCTCAGGAGGAGTGAAGGGCAAGTGATATGGCATCTGACGTGGATCTGTTGGTCCAATAGGCAAATTGGAGTGGGTCAAGAGTAGTGGGGAGGCTGGAGTTGATTAATGCCATGACCAGCCTTTCAAAGCACTTCATGACCACCGAATTTAGGGCCACTGGGTGGTAGTCATTGAGACATGCTGTGTGAGCCTTCTTAGGCACAGGGATGATGTTGGCCCTCTTGAAGCAGGCAGGGTGAGGTTGAAGATGTCAGAGAAGACCTCTGCCAGTTGATCTGCACATGCTCTGAGTGCACGGCCTGGTACTTTGTCTGGTCCCTTCGCTTTCCTTGGATTCACACGAAAGAAAATTGATCTGACCTCTGATGCAGTGACTATTGGGATAGGTTTGTCCGGACTTGTCAGAATAGGTGTTACCTCTCAGCCAGATTTCCACTCAAAGCGAGCAAAGAAGGCGTTGAGATGATCTGGGAGGGAATTGTCATTGTCTGCTATCTTGCACTGTCTCTTTTTAGAACATGTGATGTCATTCAGTCCTTGCCATAGTCCCAGGGTGTCTCTCTGGGTCTCTAGTTTGGATCGGTATTGGTCCTTGGCTGTCTTAATGGATCTGCTAAGGTCATACTTAGATTCCTTATATTTGAGTGGGTCTCCTGATCTGAAGGCCTCACATCTGGTTTTTAGCAAGTTCTGCATGTCCTGATTCATCTAGGGTTTCCTGTTGGGGAACACCCCAGATTGACTTCCTCAGTTTGCAGTCTTCCGCACACTTGCTGATAAAGTCTGTGACGTTGGTGGCGTACTCATCCAAGGTACCTGCAGACTGTTTGAACATGGCCCAATCAGCCAAGTCCAGACAGCACCAGAGTTGATCCTCTGCCTCCTCTGATCAGCATTGGACCTGTATCCTTCCTTAGATTGGATTGATTAAAGTCGCCAGTTACAATAAACAGGTTCTCAGGGTGTTCTGTCTCCAGGGTGTTAGTGGTGAAGTACAGCACATCCAGAGCTTCCTCAACCTTTTGCTTGTGACTGTATGCACGCAGCAGTTAGTATAGCAGAGTTAGTATACCTGTTGTAGATAGAAGGGGTGGCATTTGATGGGGAAGAATTCAATGTTTGGGGACCCGCAGACCCGCAGTTCACGCTGGAAGCTGAGCTGTGATCTGAGTTCGTCCATCTTGTTCTCCAGAGATTGTACATTTACTAGGAGTAAGCTTGGGGGTGGGGGGGGGGGGGGCTCTTGAAACTGCATAGTTTCACTCTTACTAGCAGGCCGGCACACTTACCCCACTTCCTCACAGCTTTCTTACATTTGAGTGGCCCAGTAGTCTGGTTGAGTGGATTCTAACTGCTTCCAGTTAAGTGATCCTTCCTAGGATCCTGTGGAGCAGGTAGTTTGCAGTTTAGTATATTTTTTTGCAGAGGGTCTGGTTAGGACCCAGTGTAGCAGGTCATTTACTCTGTCGTTTTGCACCAGAGGGAGTTTACTTAGGACCCACTGGAGAAGTTCTTGGTTTCACTTGCAAAAGATTTGCTGCTCCACATCCAGCCACGATTTTGCAGAAGTGTTTGGGCTGCTGTCCTGGTACGTTCTGATAAATTTCATGTTAGGCAGGCATCTTATAGAGTCACAAACATTTTGTGTCAGTTCTTCTTCCTGGGGCAGGTCTCTCAGGACCTAAGCCTGGGGCTCACGTAGGCTGCCTCTGGCTGGCCTGGCCTCCTTCCGGGGTGGTCAGATGGATCATGGACACCATGTGGTCTGCTGCCTTCATCCACTAAGCTGGCTTCGAGGATCGGAGGAGCTTCAAACCTGTGAGTCTAGATATAACATAGCATACTTTTTAAAAATGACTAATGTCTATTAAGTTTAGAGTGTAGAACAATTATAGGAATAGGAAACTTAGATCTGCATGCAGGAGCTCGCAAGGAGTTGATAATATCTGGCACCATCTTGCATGTAAGTTGCCCATTAGAGTAACTACAACCTGTTTGCCATTTTGATACACCATCTTGCTCCCATACTTACGATTTCATCCTTGAGCCCACTAAAGGCTTCCAATGAAGCTTAACTCCAGTTGGAGTTATTTTCCCTTTTTCTGCTTAGGCACTCTACAGCCTTTAGAACTCCACATCAAGTTCCATGGATTGAGTTCATGATCTGTCTTCCAAGTATCTTCTGAAACACCCACGCCCCACACTGGCTGGGTCTTGTTTGTCTCTTGTCTTTGCTCTCAGCAGAGCGGACCCATTTTTTCTTTTTCTCCCTTTAATCGTTTGAACTTAATTTACACCGCTATCACTCCTTTACCCTCATTAGTAGTCCCTTTTTATCTTTTACAACAGAAGCAGAAATTCTGCAAGTCTGGCAGCATCTGTGAGGTCACTGGCCCCAAAATGCCAACTGTGCTTTCTCTTCACTGATGCTGCCAGAACTGCTAAATTTCTCCCAGCTATTTCTGTTTTTGTTTCAGATTTCTAGCATCTGCAGCTCTTTTATTTTTCCTTTTTGACTTTTGCTGTGAGTATCTTTGTCAGCTGCTCCTCCCTCATTGTCAACACTGTAAACACCACTGTGTTCCAGCCTCTCTCCGCTTTGAAGAAGAGACATCTCAGATGTGAAATCATAATGTCGTTTTTCTCTCTCCACAGTGCTGCCAGACCTGCTGAGTTTCTCCAGCTATTTCTGTTTTAATTAATGCTTTCAGACCCTTAAACGACACCTTCATTATTGACATTACTTTCCAATCTGAGGTGACTGCAGTTCCAGTTATTATACAGTTCTGGTCTGCGCAGGATTTTTTGTTGGTTGTCAACCAAAGCCAAGTTTTACAAAAACCTTCACATTCTCCTTTGATTCTGAAGATGCTAACAAGTGTCACATTCCATATCCTGCCCTGAGATTTTCACCTTTGGGCCATGGTTGGAGAGAGAGAGAGAGCCCAATATTTGTGGCATTCAGTTACGGAGGCTTCCTGAGGAGGTGCAATGAATCACTAAAGCTTGTGTGTAAAATGTTGATGAGGCTTAAAGCTGCCTTTCAGACCAGCCTCTGTGCTCTAGGTTGGAGTATGTAGAGACTCCAACTCAGGACCAATATCTGAGTTCTCCAGCCTAATGGTGCTTTTGCTCAATGGACTTCAAGGGCTGCGCTGTAATCCTAACAAAAGTTTATTTCATGGAGTATTCTGTCTCCATTGTAAATCCAAAATGATATTCTCATGGATCATTGTAATAGCATTTTTTTTCCTGAAATCAATAGCTTTGATATGAGTTTCCTGAAAAATTAATAAATTATTTCCTGTAATAGGAATTGGGTTCCTGTACAAAATGAGCAAGACGAGAGCACTGTCCAGTCTGTGAATGTTAACATTTCTCCTCAGTAAATTAATGTTTTATTGACTTCCCCAGATCTGCATTCTGTGATCACACTACCACAGCACAGTAAACTATTGTGTGTGTCGAGATCCGAGTTTTATGCAGTCAGGTAGTTAATCATTTTTGAGATTTACATATTTGTTACATCAACATAACCTGCACTGCCCCAAGCTTCCCATAAACAAATGGTTTTGTGTTTACATTGGCAGCATCTGTCTGTATGTTCAGTTTCTTCTCTTGAAATGTTGCTCTTCAAATGCTTTCTCAAACATTTAGCAACATCATTTGCTCATGAGAGGATTTTGGGAGCGTGCCTCATTTTCCCTGTCTCCCTTGAGTATTTCATTTTGTTGGTATGACGCCAGGCAACCTTTTAAGAGTATTTATTTTAAAGTGAAAGTCAAGACTTCGAAGGCTGCACGTATTTAATGGAGGAATATCCAGTGTATTACTGAATTGTTAGCATCAATTTGTTTCATATCTGTTGCAGTGAAAACCAGTCTAAAAGGGAGTATTTTCCACTTACCTGACTACGACCATTAAATATTTCAGAGCGGTCATCAGTAGTACTTTATCACTGTGCGGTGCTCTCAGATTGGATTCCACTGCGTGAAATCTGTGGGAAATAAGCAATGTCAACATGAGCGGATCTTTCTTTATTTGGAAGTTTCCAAACGAGCATTTCTCTGTGCTTATGTGTTTAAAAGGAAGTGATTTCTAATGTGATTCCCACCCATGTACCGGCTATACTCTGCGCTCCTTGAGAGACTGGTTCACTTGTCTTCTGGTCATCGTTGTGTCCAAATCATGCCATTTCTCCACAAGTGATCCTAGTTTAAAGTGATCAGGCAATTTGACCATACGAAGTTTCAGAGACCAACCCAATGACCATGGGGACATTCAATCAATAGAACTGGAATCATAGCTCCTTTTCCTTTCCAGCCCTTTCTCCTTCTCCATGAACACAGTAAAGGCCAGGGGCCCTCCCCTCCAGCACAAATGTGATTACAGGAGACAAAAGGAAAAACCGAGAAAGCTGGAGAAACTCTGCGTGTTTGGCAGCATCTGTGAAGACAAACAAGAGTTAACATTTCAAGTTGCCTTCAAAACTGAAAGGAGATAGAAAGTTGTGTTTTTTGTCTGTGACATTTTCCAGACCTTTTCAGTTCTGAAGAAGAAATGAAATGTGAACTCTGTCTTCACAAATTATGTCAAACCTGCAGAGTTTCTTCTGCATTCTGTTTTCTTTTTATTTTAATTTCCATCATCCGCTGTATTTTTTTTGCCTTCATTGAAATAAAAATGTTGCATCGTCTATTGAAACTTATCTTTTATTATTGTTTCAGTAGTACATCCAACTAATTTATGTTTCGACCACAGAGATTGTTAAAGATATTTTATCGTGATTTCAATCATACAATGCATGCTGTATTTCTTAAGTGTATAAATAAATTGTGAAACCAACTTGGATATTTTTGGATTACAGCTGAAGCTTATCCGTTTTGCTTGAAAGCTGTGGTATCAAATCTGGGCAATGGGAGCTAAAATGCTTCTTCAGGGACCAAATTTGCAGAGAGCTGGTTCATGCTTGATGCCTGGAAGGCCTTCCTTTTGTTCTGAGTGAATTTCTACATTTGGTTTTTCCACTTCTGAAACAAGTGATTTCAGCTTCTGTTCAAGCGGCTCAGCCTCTGTCCACACCACTATGTTGACTCACTTTTGAATCCTTTTTAGCTTCTCACAAGCAGTGGCACTGTACTCATTCAAAAAAAATGCAATTCTCTCCATTGTTTCAGATCATGCACATTCAATGCATTAAAGCCACCACCTACCCACCTTCAGACAGTGATTCCGTTTCCACTGAAATTAAAATATTGGGCAGTAGTTTATAAGATTCCTCATGGAATAATCAAATGTTTTGCAGAATCTTGCTTCTTAATGAAAGTAACCTGCATGGATCAACGAGTAGTCTATAGCAATACCTTCATATTAATGACTCTGGGATGTCAGTTTCACACATTCTTCTATAAAATTGCCAATAGTAAACTAGCTCAGGTTTGGAATTATGCAGAGGTTTATTTTCAATTCACATTGAATTAAAACAGTCCTTTTAAGCTCCTTTCCCACTTCTGCACATGCACATAACATGACTTATGGGTGCACCGAGCAGTTTACCTACTACAGCAAATCGTAATAACAGACTACTTGAGATCAAAGGCATATTGAACCTTTCCAAATGAGAAGAGCAAAATTCAACTGGGTTCCATTGGAATTACGTCTTGTCAGAACTAGATGTATATGCATTCAACAGAGAAATGTTGTAAAATAATTTCATTTTGAATCTTTCTCATTAAACCCATGATGGCCGATTATTGTCTGAAAGAGAGAGCTTTCAGTTTGCTCCTGTGCCCAATACAAACACTGAAAGGGTGCGGGGGTGGGGCGGTTGCAATCAACACAGGAAATGAGATTCCTACTCTCTTACGCTGGAGTAAGTTTCAATGGAAGTGAGCAGATGTGTTTCAAAAGAATTTGGATACATGGGAATGTTCTGGTGCATGCCGACTTTCAAAATCCAAGCGTGGAGCTTTTTGATGTTTAGTTATAGGTTATTGTGAATATGTTTTGGCATGTTGTCATGTAACACTTGAGATTGTCTTTGATGTCAGTATCCAGTAGATAGAGGTCACTGAGACAAGAATGCCAGGTTATGGAAAGCAGCAGGAACTCCTTTGGTCAGGTAGTTGGTCAATTTTCTTTCTGCTCAGTGTGGAACAGAGACTGAGCCATCAGAAAATTCTCAGACTCAATATTTCATCTTTGTTGAATTAATGGATCCCTGTCAAGATAGTAGTACACGTACAATGTAACCACTTGGCTAAGGCACCAGATAGGACCACATTCCAACATGTCATCACCTCAAGGAGATGTGGTGAGAAAACAGGAGCAAAACTTGAATGCATTGGTGATGGACATTGACTTGTAATGTAATCATCATGAATATGCATGTGTGCTTACATCTACCTTATAATCACTTTACTGTCCATTTGGGGCTCTCCACTGACAGATTTAGTGTCTTTCTGTGATTAATATCTTTATATCTGTGTTTTTGTCCTAGGATTTTAATTTAAGATTCATCACTTGACCAACACCACAAAACCAGTTAATTGCGCAATCATTTCACTATTATTTGTGGTATCTTGTGCACAAATTAGTTACTTTTTCCCTACATTTACCAAACATACGAGTAATTCGTTAGCTGTGAAATATTTGGGGTTAGTCAAAGGACACGAAAAACAAATTCTTTCTTAACATGAGTCATTCACTAGGGTTTCAGAGTCAGCAGTGAACCCTCTGAATCATTCAGATAATTGAGCGATGTTCTTAAAAAGCTGCGGAGTATCATCTCTCTCTGCTTTTTTTTCTGATTCTCGATCAGGAGCTGTTCTACGAAGACCGCCACTACCATGAGCATTGCTTCAGGTGTTATCGCTGTGACAGATCTCTGGCAGATGAGCCTTTTACATGTCAGGAAGAAGAGCTGTTGTGCAATGATTGCTACTGCAGTGAATTCTCCTCAAAATGTATTGCTTGTGACAAGGTCGTCATGCCTGGTATGTGGCCTTTTAATCTGATTTGTCAAATGCTTTATTGACCTAGCCCCCACGCCCACCCCATCTCTTGCTGGTGTAGTTTGTCAAAACACTTTCTCACATATCAACAAAATCTATAATGCAATTTTTCTTCTTATTTATAAAATGTTCAAAATTACGATTTTAAGGAAGAATCAGAAATCTGACCTATAACTGGACCAGAAATCCTGAATTGTTTTCAGTCAGGACTTATTCACTCAGCCTGTTGAATTATTTTAGCTCTTTATTGCTGAGCTTGAGATTTGTACATTTACATGTGTCTACAAGCCAAATTGTACACATTCACCAGCTGCATGATATAGAGCCACTCCAACATTCTCCTTACGTTATAGCCAGTTAAGCATAACCAACACTGGAAACATTTCATTTTGCAATGAGCAGCCAGAAAGATATTAGGTAACAGAAAATTCTTATTTGCACGGAATCCTGACTGACTCATTCTGATCCATTGGCAGTAGGTTGCAGAACCCAAATCCTTCTCTGCTTAACAACAACTGGTAATAATACAGCACCTTTAATGTAATGAAGATCCTAAGGCAATTCAGAGACCATTCAAAATAATATTGATTTAGCTACATAACATGATGTTAGATCAAGTATCCAAAGGCTTAGCCAAACAGGCAGGTTTTAAAGGAACATCTTAAACAAGGAAAGAGGTGCAGGAAGAGTATTCTGGAACTTGGGTACAAATCTGCTGAATGCACAGGCACCAATAATGGAGTGTTTAAATTAGGGATGCATTGGGAGTCCAGAGTTTGAAAAGCAAAGATATCGTGGAAGATTCCAAACTGGGAGAAAGTGAGGACTGCAGATGCTGGAGATCAGAGTCAAGAGTGTGTTGCTGGAAAAGCACAGCAGTTCAGGCAGCATCCAAAGAACAGAAAAATCAATGTTTCAGGCATCAGAAATGACTTCAAACTGGACAAGGTTATAGAGATAGGGTGAGGCAAGACCATAGCTAGATTGGAAAACAAAAAATAATTTTAATAATTGATATATTACTGACCTTGAAGCCAGTGCAGGTGATGGTGAATGAGACCTGAATGTAGATTAGACCAGGGTAGCAGAATATTGGACATTGTCAAGTTTACTGAGGTTAGAATGTGGGAAGCTGCCCAGGAGTATGCTGGAATAGTCAAGTCAAAATGGAGCAAGAGCCATGCATCAAATCAGCTGCTGATGAGCCAACATAGGAACAGATGTTAATGGAGGTGGAAATAGGTGGTCCTAATGATGACAAATGCAGTGGTGGGAAACTTATGGACAGTCTAATTCGACCTCCAGTGTTTGCCAGGGAGAAGGATGGAGTTGGTGCCAAGTGATCATAGCCACTGGATTTGATCTTCCTGATACTTAAGTGGAGAACCTTTCTCCTGATCAGATTTCAGAAAAGCAGTCTGATCATTTTAAAGACAGAGGAGGTTTGAGAGTTGTCAGTGGGGCAGAACTGGAGCTCCTCAGCGAACATGTGAACATTAATGTGATTTGGAGGATATACCAAGGATGGGGATGTCAAGTTGCAGGTGTCCAAGGAAAGTTTCTTGGGGGTCACCACAGATAATTGTACAAGATCATTGTAGGTGATGCTCTGGCTCCATTTCAATACTTAGGAATCAATCTCTAGCTGGGTAAAGTACTGCTGCTCTGGTTGATGATGGACAGGCTTTAGTGGATGGTGTGGTTAACCCATGTTAAAACGTACAGATGAATGGAGGAGGGATAGTTTTGCCTTTATCATAGTCCCATTGAGGCTTTCAGTGGCCTCTGGCTAGTATCATTCTGCCCTAGTATCATTTTATGGAGGACCCAGCACATTATAATACAAGGAGAATAGGCATTGGAACTGTCGCTTACTGGTCATCCACCATAACTTTGGCAGAAGATTATCAGATATCTAAGTGAAACTCAGTAAATGCTCAGTTACAGCAGGAGACATTCCATGGAAATTCCATTCAGTGCTCTCTGTTGATCAAATTTCCAAGAGAATTCAAAGTCTGGTATCAGGGCCTTGAATTTTAGCAAAACTATATATAAACATTGAACTTGTATAGTTCCCCGTGCTGGTAATGATTAGGTCCATAGCATGAAAGATTTGTAAGCTATGAACGATGAGGCTTCACATGAGTGAGCTTACAGCTGAAATTTGTTCCCAATCCTGAAACGAATTCTTTCCTACAATGGATAATCCCACATGCTTCTGCTCTTGGGTTTGTTGTAAGATAAAGAAATTGAAAAGTCAGCCAGGTTTTATTGATTTCAATCCTGTCCTTCACCACTCCTTGAAGTTCTGGATGAAAATAGTAGTCAAATACGATTAACTCTGGGATCAGTTGTTAAATAATTTGCCAGTACAATAAACGAAAAACTCAACTTTAATGCTAGGTATATTTTTGCTGAGTTCCGTGATCTCTGGAAACATGGTGACAATAGAAGTATCTTGAGATGTGCTTCTTGACTAGGAAGGGTAGTAGGAGCCAAAGTGTGGCACTGGAAAAGCACAGCAGGTCAAGCAGCATTTGAGGAGCAGGAGAGTTGATGTTTCGGGCATAAGCCCTTCATCAGGAATGTGGAGGGGGAAGCACGCTGAGTGATAAATGGGGGGGTGGGGATGGACTGCGGGGAAGATTAGCTGAAATGGCTAATGTGGATGTGGGGTCGGTGGGGGGGGGTGGTAATTCCCTCCCAACCTATCACGATTTCCCCCCCCCCCCCCAACCTGTATCTGTCTATTGCCTTCCCCGCAGCACCCCCTGCCCCCACCCTGGTTTATCTCTCAGCCCCCTTCCCCCTCCACATTCCTGATGAATGGCTTATGCCTGAAACGTAGACTCTTCTGCTCCTCAGATGCTGCCTGACCTGCTGTGCTTTTACAGTGTCACACTTTTCAATTCAGATTCTCCAGCATCTGCAGCCCTCACTTTCTCCTAGGAAGGGTAGTAGGGTCCAGTGATGCTCTTGCTTGCTGGTGAGTACATGAACTTCCACCACAGTCTGAATAGTTTGCCAATGTTCATGTTTCGAGGGTCTTGATACAGTCTTTTGTTTGGATGAAGGAGTAAAGGATAATCATTGTCCAATCCAGCAGCACCTTAAGATGAGCATGGAAAATCAATGAGGGTGACGTCAGGGTACACAGTGAAACAATGGCCTGTGCACTAATATTAAGAGCATGGACACATACCTCCACAATCTAACCCAGTTCATCAAACTGTATATTACACCTCTCCAGCATCTGCACTTGATGGTAGGTATTAATATACAAGAAATCAGTTGCAGCCTGTACACATTTATGATAACCATTTCCACTCTTAGTTTTGACCCCAAGAAGCTGAAGAGGAAATCTGCCCAACTGAGTTGTAATTCTGATTCCAAGATACCATTGAGTGGAGTCGAGAGTGTGGTCCTGGAAAAGCACAGCAGGTCAGGCAGCATCCAAGGAGCAGGAGAATCGACATTTCAGGCCCGAAACGGTGTTTCCAGCACCACACTCTCGACTCTGATCTCCAGCATTTGCAGTCTTCACTTTCTCCTGCCATTTGAGTGGATCTTGGTCCAGACACCATGAAATTCAGCTAGCCCAGGGGTGTTGCACTGTTATCTGTAATTGTTGTGTGATGATAATTCACTTTTCTATGTCAGGTACCCGTAAGCTTGAATACAATGGCAGCACTTGGCATGAAGGATGCTTTACTTGTCACACCTGCGAGCAGCCAATTGGATCCAAGGCCTTTGTTCCTGATAAGAGTGAGATTTACTGTGTGCCTTGCTATGAGAACCACTTTGCTCCACGCTGTTTCCGCTGCAAGAAGGTAGTGCCTGACACTTAACATGACAAGACTCTCTAAAGCATTGTTTACCTTTTGGATGCTGAATGTTCTTTTACTTTGGATACTCATTCTACAGTACATGTCCTTTTAAGAGACCTTTATGAAAACGGAAGAAAATATAACTGTGTGGCTACATGTGCTACAATTTAAGCCATGTATAAACCATCTTACCAAGAGAATTCTGGCAGTTGAAAATTTGATTGACCAGTTCAGATCTCTTAATAAGGACTCTATTTATTCAGCAGTAAAAGTAATGCAAATGAGGAGATCATTAAATCTCCCAATAACTGATTATTCTGCATCTTTCATGATAAAGTGGTACTACCAACACTTCCACTGGTAATCATATTATGTTGCTCAAGTTTTTAAAATGACCCTTATTTGGTGAGTGAGTATGCAAATAGGATGCCATTCAGTTCATCAGCGTCACCTGTGTCAGCATGTAGATGTCCAATTAGTTTGACCCACATCCCGTTACTCTTAGCTCAACATATTGTATCCTTCTCCACTATTTATCAAGTTTCTTTTTGAAGAGTACTTTTGATCCTTTCAGCCAATCCATGCCAGACCATGAAAATACTAAT
Source organism: Chiloscyllium punctatum (assembly GCF_047496795.1). Taxonomy (NCBI): domain Eukaryota; kingdom Metazoa; phylum Chordata; class Chondrichthyes; order Orectolobiformes; family Hemiscylliidae; genus Chiloscyllium; species Chiloscyllium punctatum. Next base: position 32,572,990 of record NC_092765.1, read on the forward strand.
TTTAAAACTTCCCATCTCCCAATTTTTGTTTTGCCATTATCTGCCTGTTTTTTGCAAAAGTTTTTGAATCCACGTTCTCTGGTTACTGTCCCTCTATCATTCAAAATAGTTTCTTCTTATTTACTACTCCACTTACATGCCATTTTTTAAAATACCTTCATTAAATCTTAAGTAAAATACCTTCCTCTTCGCATCCCCAAACAGAAAATCTCAGCTTCTCTGGTTTCACTTGTCAGTAATCTGTTGTACCTCCTCTGCACCATCTCCAAGTGCATGATATTCTTCCTTAAGTGTGACATCCATAATTGGACAGAATATTTCAGCTAAGGCCTAAATAGTGATTTGTAGCAAGTTCGACCATCTCTTATTTTTCACTACTGGTACAGTAGAATGATCACACAGGTGTTCAGGCCTGTGTAATGTTTTCTAGCTTCTGAATTAGAGTGGTGCTGGAAAAGCACAGCAGTTCAGGCAGCATCTGAGGAGCAGGAAAAGCGACGTTTCGGGCAAAAGCCATTCATCAGGAATACGATGGGCTTTTGGCCAAAATGTCGATTTTTTTTTTTTTTATTTTTTTTTTTTCCCTGCTCCTCGGATGCTGCCTGAACTGCTGTGCTTTTCCAGCACCACTCTAATCCAGAATCTGGTTTCCAGCATCTGCAGTCATTGTTTTTACCTCTATAATGTTACATAGCTGTGTGTTTTGAGATCCTGCAGTTTTAGTGTTAGGAAGTGTACGTTGACCGAACTCAACCTCCAATTCAGCAGCTAAGTCAGTAGCTTATGTCAGAGGATTTTCTTAGGTCCATTGTGTGTTTGCCTAGGGTTTGTCCCTCCCCAGCACAGTTACAACAGCAATCTGTGTGTGACTCATATGATGGGAAGAACAAACTTGGCTTGAAGGAGAATAAAAATGTTCTTCTCTCATAATCATATGACTGTGTTTGGACATCCAAATAATTGACAGTAAGCTGTCATGAAAGCAAGCTACTGCATTTACCATGTATTGTTCTCTTGCTACTGTGCAGAGTTAGCTGGCATAGATCAGCATCCAGGTTAGTGTTCAGCCTGATAGCCCTTTGGTTTACGAGCATTACTTCAGCATTCCAGTTCTATTCCTTAAAAGCATGAAGATGCTTTTTTTTTAATCCATGAATAGGATGAGGGCGTTATTAGCCAGGCCAGCATTTATTGCCCAGAGAGTAGTTAAGAGTCAGCCATATTGCTATGGGTCTGGATTCATATGTAGGCCACTATGCCAGTTTCCTTCCATAAAGGATATTAGTGAATTTGATGTGTTTTTCCTGATAATCGACAATATTTTGATCATTACTATAATTCCAGATTTTTTTTGAATTCAAATTTCACCATCTGCTATGACTGGATTCGAACCCAGGTCCCCAAAACATTCCCTGAGTCTCTTGGTTAACAGTCCAGCCATAAAACCACGAGGCCATCAGCTCCCCAAACTTAATCTACTCAGTTTCTTCTATTACTTCAATTGTTCTTGTCTCTGAAAAATGTTCTTCAAGTCTACAATCTGCTGAATATCCTTCTTTAGAAAGCTAGTGTCAATTTAATCTGATACAGGGATGATTCTAATGATTTCTTCTGAATGTGCAGGCCTTGACCAAAGGAGGTGTTACTTATCATGATGAACCTTACCACAAAGAATGCTTTGTCTGCAATGGGTGCAAGACTCAGCTGGCTGGCCAGCAATTCACCTCCCGGGAGGACTCTCCGTACTGCCTCAAGTGTTTTGGAAACCTGTATGCCAAGAAGTGTGCAGCCTGTGCCAAGCCCATCACAGGTAAACAGCTGTGTACCTCAACATTTTGCAACAGTACTCTGCTGGGTGTCTGCCAATTTGACTGAAATGTAGAATGATCCGATTATCTTGCAATAGTGCTAGAATTTCTACAATGTTTCTCATGAAACTGGTGTCCAGTGCCACATAGACTGCTTAAATTCTAATTTCATTTACTGAAAAGTAAGATTGTATCACGATTAAAAGTGGCTGTCTTCATCGGGTGATCTCACTTAAACTTTGTCTACCTGAGATGTTGACAGAAACATCATTAAAACTTGACAATCCAAGTTGCTTATAATTTTTAGTTAACTATTTCCTTCTCCAGATTGAAGGACTATGTACTATGGTTTGTTTTGGCACAATAGTTCGTACAAGACAAAATAATGTGTCCGTCTGGCTCACCTCTGAAAAGAGGGTCACAGATTGAAGTCCAACTCCGTAAATCTGAGCACGTTATCTAGGTTGACACTATTGAGGTTCGGTAATACTGACGCAGTGCTGTACTATCAGAGGTGTTGTCTTTCCAATATCTTTCTCAACTAAAGCCTCATCCGCCTTCCTAGGCAGATGTTAAAGATCTTGTGGTCTATCATAGAAAAACCAGTGCAAATTGCCTACTGAATTTCTTACATTAAATACTTTTAAAGTCTGATCACTTTTTAAAGTTATCTGTAAACTAGTTTAAGGTGTTCTGAGTTCAGGAAAGTTGCTATGTGGATGCAAATCCAGAAAGAGAGAAAACAGTAAAACTGGTGAATGACACATTGGTCCAACATATTCTCGTATATTTCAAAATGGACCTCCAGTACGTTCATTTCCAGGTTTAATGACTATATTCCCTGTGGGAAATTGACTTACATTTATACAGTGCCTTTTATATCAACAGTGAGAAAACAGATTGGATTTGTATGGCACCTTTACCATATTACAAAATCCATAGACATTCTTTGCAAGAACATTATGAAATAAAATTTTACTGAGCCATTTGAGATATCAGGGAAGATGACCAAAAGAAAGAAATAGGTTTGACTGAGAGTTCAATCTAGTTGCCAATTCTGCTCGTTTGAAGTGCAGGCAATGCTGTAATAATGAAGGGTAATCTAATACTGTCTTGAACTGTGTTGCTAATTCCACAGTCCCCCTGGGAAGCTGTGCTCATGGATCTCTGGCTAAAGAATTGTGGTTACAGCTTTGGAGCCCATCTCTTGCACAAGCTCCTTTTATATCTAACTTTGCTGCTGGAAGCGTGGGATCATCCAGTTAACCCTTATGGGATTTCTGCTCATTAACAAGTACTGACTCTCATAGCTCTGTAATGAATGAGAGGTGGCTTTATAATTAATTAACAGTCTATGATCATAACTTAATTTTCATTAAGCAATGTTAAGATTCTCAGTATGCCACAGCTTCTTGTGATTAAGATTTCTGACAGTTGGTTATGTCAGACATGTGGATTTATAGTTACATTATCCTCATAAAGGCCAGTTACTCATTTGATTTAGAGTCTGGATGCAAAACCAAAAGTAGGAATTTAACAGGAGGATGGTCCTAGAAAAGGGAACCCAGGGCCTGCTTTAGATGATCAATTTAATGTTGCTTGTTCCCTTGAAGATGTGCGGTTGCATACGCATAGCCACTGTTAAGATCTGTGCATGGTAATCAGTACTGATGCATTGACTGCGGCACTGCTGTCTGGTACTAGACCCTCCGAGGCCTGCACCGTCAGAATGAAAATCAGAGAGAATGCTGATTGCATGTCATAAAGCCACAGAATCTTTTATGCAAAGCAGCAGATATAATTTATTCAGATCAATCCAAGGTTACTGTGAACTTGACCCCAAACTGAAGTTGATTTTACTTTAAGAAAAATCTTTAAACCATTTATTTTAAAATAAGGGAAAGTAAGGCCAAATGTTAAAAAAATCTGTAAAGTCAGGAAGGAGTATAAGGTAACCTCAATCATATTTACAAAAAAACAATAATGCATTCTGCAAAATAAGTGTCAAACTTTGAAGGTCTTGAGATGTGAGGATTGAGAGAGTTTAGAAAGGATGAGCCAGAGTTGGCAGAAAATTAATGAGCAATTCAGTGTTTATGAAAAAGACTAACATTGGGGAAAAGCTGAAATGAAAGGGAAGGTTTGGAGGATTAGTTACACTAAAGGACAACAAAGGCACTAGGATCAGAGTGTATACATCTGAGGATCCTGTATGTAAAATGTGGAATAAGTGGTCAAAGTTCAAAATGCTGTCTGGAACAGTTGAGAGAGGCTTGCCCTGGACATCTGGAGAGCTGCCACTTTAATACAGTTTCACAATGAGCAGCAGAGAAATCCAAAGTAAGAGCAGGCAAGTTAGTTTAACATCTTTTGCAATCTTTAAGTAAAGATGAAGTTACTAAATATCTAGATAGAGAAGTAATTAAAACAATGTGGGTTTTTGATCATAATTGATAACGTTTTCTGAAGTGACTAATTTGGTGGGTTGGGACACTGCAATAAACATGCTACATTTGGGCTTTTCAGAAAACTTTTGGTGAATCATCCAAAGACAATTGGAAGAGATTAAATAGCATGCAATCAGGAAGGAGAGCAAACTCGATTAGTGAAGGGCGAGATATGAGGAGGCTGACTAGAAGTTAAGAAAATTGTGGATGGAAGTGCCCTAAAGGTGCTACTGAGGGAATCCTTCATTTCCCATTCTACCATTTAAAAATACAGGTACTTGCTGATCCCTTTCGTACACAATTCAAACATAGGACACAAAGTAAATGGACTCTAAAGAAAAACAAAAACTATGAAGGGTTGTTCAAGATGGTGCATTAGAAATGTGAAGTGGTGCATTTTGTTTAAAAATCATAAGATTGAAGGAAAAAAGGGGGATGATATAAAAGAAGAGGTAGTTCACGTTCAAAACTGCTTGGATAAGGCCATTTTTCTAAAAGCAAGCTAAAGAAGTGTGCTTAATTGCAAAGAGTAGATTAAAATATTTGGATGTAATTATGATATAAAAAATTATAACAACCACAGTTGTGGTATTGTGCACAATCTTCAGTTTCATACAACACGAAGGATATCAAGGCTTTCTAGAAGGTTCCATGCAGATTTTCTAGAAGACTGCCTGGTATGAGTAATTATCATTTATGAAGTATGTATTGAAAGTTGGGGTTATTTTCCTTAAAACAAACAATTACGGTTCGATTTGTAAACATCAGGTGATGAAGGCTGAACCTCCTTGCTTGGCTGAAGAAAAGGTTTAAGATTCTTTTCGAGCAGAAGTCCAGACCTCTAATAAGAATATAGTTACCTAATATCAATCATATCCATAAGGAGCCAATTACAAGGTTTTTTTTGAGTGTAAGCAAAAACAATTTTATTATCTGATAATGCCAAAAAAAAAGAGACATGATGTCAAGTATACATGCACACTGGTTCAAAGTTTAAAACACGTTCAGTACGAAAGGAAAGGAAAGAAATATATGGATTAAAGTCATTAGGATATCCTTAGAAGGTAAGGTTTTATCCTGATACCATAATTGTTAATTGGTGTCTTGAGTCATCAGCCGTAGCAAATACATCAGCTAGTCTTTATGCTTTTGGTATTCTGATATTACTATTTGATCAGTTCCATCGTCAGGCACTTTACCCCATTAAAAGGCCAAGAGAGTACTTACTCCAGATGGTCACTATTGCTTTTGCTTGACCAAGAGCAGTTCCTTGAAATGTAATAAGAACAGAAAATGTTGGAGAAATTTTGCAAATCTGAAAACATCTGTGAAGAAAGAACTTTCTTAAATCCAACAAAGAATCCGATCAGACTTGAAATGTTAACTCTGTTTTCTGTCTCCATAGGTGCTGCCAGATCTGCTGAGATTTCCAGCACTTAGTCTTTTTTAAAATTTAGATCCCCAGCATCTGCAGTATTTTGCCTTTTTTTCCTTGAAATACAAGCTTGTATTGTACATTTCTATTATTAGAAGGAATGTGTTTCTTTAGGTTTTTGACTAAGTGAAGTTTCATCCCCGTTCTGTGAAAACTTGCATTACGGTGTAAAGGAATAGAGGATTCTTGCCTGATGGGGTTACTGTTCCAGTGCCTTCTGACAACATGATAATTTGGTTCAGACTATCTTTGTTTATCTTCCTTTGTTCTCTCAACTTGGCCAAGTTATGATCAGATGACTGTTGTGGCTGTTTCGAGTCAGTGTTTTTTCTTTGTAAAACCATTTCTGTCCATGGAAGCCCTGGGCATGAAGATCCAATTATGGAATTTGAAAACCAATTGCACATACTTCTATTACTATTGTGACAGTGCTTAAGATTTTGCAACAAAGTTGAAAGAAACTTTAAACTGAATTTTAACAGAAGTTGGCTAAGTGTCAATTTTGTTGAGTTTCATGGAGGATTTCTGTTCATGATTTCTCACATGCTTCCCTGAAACTTACCTCATTACCCATGCATAATGTCTTTACAGTGTCTCACTCAGTATATCCACCACCTTGCCATTCTCCCAGTGCCAGGACATCCTGCGATTTTTTTTCCCATTTCTAAAGCCCAGCTATGCACCAGTCAAGCTCTGCCAGCTGAGAGCTGCCGTTTACCATGCAAATAGAGAGGGAACAAAAATAATTGCTTCTCAGACAAATAGGGCACCCGCGTTCCCCTTAACCCAGGTTCTCCAATGTAATATTGTCTTTCTCCTTTATATCTTGAATTTATCCCCACTGCATTCCAGCATGCTGCCATCAATCCTTAGAATTGATTCCCCCCTCAACTTCCCCACTAGAGCAGTAACCACCTGGAGTCGCGAGGTACTCTCATTGACTTTCATGTTAGGAGTTATCGCCATCTTGTTTCTATCCAGTTGATGGGAGATTGCATATCAATGAGATGAAATTCTGTAATAATGGACATGCTAATACATGCAAATACGCCCCTCACTGTCCATTAGCACAATGCACATCTCACTTCAAAACTTTGTTGGAAAATTGAACGTTTTTCCCTCAACACTGAGAATCTCATTTCTGCCAACTGTAACCTATTTTCCCAACTAACTAGCCAGCAGCTGGGAAGATTCTGCCCATTATTTCCAAAGACTTTGGAATCTAGAACGCAGGAACATAAATATAAAATACAATTTTGAAAGGTGTAAGATCTAGAGAAAGGTCTTTACATAGAGGATGGTGAAGTTGCAAAATACATCATCAGAATTAATGATTGCGGTAGACATCACACCAACATTTAAGAATGGGTTAAATAGCTGGTTGAAGGAGAGGACAATGAAATGATGTGAAAACTGAGCAGATACATAAGATTAGGGTGCCTGTTCTTGTGAAGAATGAATAACCCAACAGGAAATGGCTGGCTGTTTCAATGTTGTGATTCTTTTGTGTAAATCCCACTAGTGTCATTGAATATCAATACAATGAGATTGCGCAGGCTGTTGATATATTCTGGTCTGATATAAAACAAGCTTCCTTGTGCTTTTATAATGAGGATTGTGCTGTTTGAAGTGATCCAGTCTCCAGCAAAACCCAGTAAGACATTGCATCATCCTTTTTACTCTGCTTTTGCTCAATTTGAGATTAATATTTTGCACGTCAGGCACTGGACGTCAGCCAACTGTGAAGCACGTTCACCTCCCAACTCTGCCTTGTAACCGTATAATTCATTTCTGTGGAGGGCCCAGCTATTATGGATTTGGCCAGTAACCTGTCTCCATGACAGCTTGTGCACAAAACTTTTTATTTTAACATACCAACATAACTAAAGTCTGCAGAAAGTAATTAAAATGTCATATTCTGACAGCAGTCCAATGTATTTTAACTGTAAAGTGCTGGATTTACAATCTGGAGAGACTAGTTTCTTAATCATTTTCCTGCTTATTCAAGTTAGCTATTGTCAGTCTTGGGGAAATGGTGCGGTTTGCTCATTCTATTGCATTGTATCCTAACCATAACCACAAACTGCCATCTTCAATCGTAGAATCCCTATAGTGCAGAAAGAGGCTAATAGGCCCATAGAGTCTGCACTGACCCTCCGAAGAGCGTCTCACCCAGAATCACCACCACTCTCCCATCCCAATAGCCCCACTTGGGGTTTTTACCATGGCTACCCACTGAACCTGCCCATCCCTTGACGCTACAGGGAAATTTTTAACATTTTTACCAATCTATCTTTGGATGCTGGGAGAAAACCAGAGCGCCCAGAGGAAACCAACACAGACATGGGGAGAACGTGCAAACTCCCCACAGACAGTCCCCCGAGGCTGGGATCAAATGCAGGTCTCTAGTACTGTGAGGCAGCAGTGCTGACCACTGAGCCACGTGCTGCCTTACTGTCTACCGTCTTAGTGTGACATTTCCATGTCTAACCCTCAGACTGACCAGCTTCCCCAGGCCACCATTTTCTTTAGCATCCTTTGTAAACCATGAGACTGAAGATTTTCAGTACTCTAGAGTTGGAAATACTTCACCATCATCCAATTTGAAATTTCAATGCAGGCACATGGACGTTAGAAATCAGCCATGTATGTGAACTCTGTTTGAACTCTGTGCTCACAGCTTTTCTTGTTTGTGATTCTGATGTGGGTTTGTAAACTCAATTAGTGACATTTCACCCATGTCTAGGCTGAGTAAAAAAAAGCTGGGCTTCTTCACTTGGTCAATGAATATTCTTCAATCAGTTAGAGGGAGGCCTGTGGTAAGTGGCTGAAAGAGGAAAACAGATAGCGGGAATTTGTTTTGCAAAAGAAAACCTCTGTAATCAGGTGCCAGTAGTCGACATAATCATATTTGTTGCTTTAATGTTATAGTCAGTCTTTTCTTGTAATCTCTGGCCCTTCTGTGAGTTCCAAATCTTTACTGATTCCGCTAATCCTTTTGTTTTTACTAGAAAGCTATGATTCTGATATCTGATTCTTTTTTAGTTGAGACTCCCAGCTGAGAGAAAAGGTTCACAACTGTAACAAACTGCACCTCCAGGCATATTCTACCATAGTCACAGAAATATCAGAAACCCTGCTGTCACACTTGAAAGGATGTCATTTGACCGAAATCCGAAAGATAAATTCCCCAATGTTTTTCTTAGTGAAATGCCAAAATACTGGAGTTAAAACTTTGATAAAAAAAACCTTTTGGGGATCAAATAATTTGTGATAATATTGTAAGGTACACACAGCAGTATCTCTTAAATTAAACAATAACACAGGGCTCTTAACAGTAATAGCATCAGCAGTGAACATTGAAATGCTGATGAGCAGCTCTTCAGGGCCTTTTGATCTGCAAACACAAAGCTTTATAAATTAGGATGTCAATGTGTTATGACTCTTTGATTAATAATGACAGTGCTAATGCGTATAGTGTGATTTTTTTGGGTTATTAAGAGAGCCATTAATGGATTACCGAGGTAACTCTGATTTGCAGTTATGTGAAATACATGAATTATAGTTTAAGCAAGCAGACTTTTTGGTAACATATCCAAACACTTGTAACAATAAGCTTCGTATTCCATTTACTGGATTTTAACTGCTCCGTGTGTTATGTAGTTAAACGTGGTCAATGCTGAGAATATCATGTGGTGGAAAAACGTTTTAAGAGGTCAAGTGTTAAAATGTAGGGATGAGCACTCAACAAAATTAAAACTTCAACAGAGGATGAATGGAACAATTTCTTAAATGTCTACTATTTGGGCACTGAACTTTGCAAAATAGCTGATGTTATTCTCCCCTTCAACTGAAGCTTTAATTTTTCTGACAAAAAAAACCCCAAGTTCAGTAAATATAGGAGCTGGTGTCACCAGGATTTCCACAAGCTTGACTGACAGTCTCAGAGCAGTGGGCGGGGCAGCTGAAAGGACACCATAATTAACATCAATCCTCTTGGGCAAAGGCAAATAATCCACCACAGCTGTTCCATTTTAGATAATCTTTATTGATCTGGCTGATGATGATACACTTTTTTATGATTGCTCCTTTACCTCTGTTCCCCAGGTGTCTGGGTAGAGTTCTATTCTAGCTGAAAATGTGTTGCTGGAAAAGCGCAGCAGGTCAGGCATCATCCAAGGAACAGGAGAATTGACGTTTCGGGCATAAGCCCTTCTTCAGGAATCTCCTGTTCCTTGGATGCTGCCTGACCTGCTGTGCTTTTCCAGCAACACATTTTCAGCTCTGATCTCCAGCATCTGCAGTCCTCACTTTCTCCTCGAAGAGTTCTATTCTAGCCAGGCCTTCATGAGGAATGGCTGTTTGGACAAGGTAATTGGCAGCCAAGTATGTTCAGCTTAGACCGTAAGAGAATATGGGGTCAGGGCTCAGGAGAAGACCGCTCTGAAAGTCTAATTGTAAATGTTCAAGTCTATGTGGCTTGATAATCTCTATGAATTGGCTCAACATATTTACTAAAATATGGTCATTCAATTGAGAATCCATTGAATTTTTCTGAAAAGGAAGAAAAGCTAAATATGGTATTGTATTTGCAAGAATCCTACAGAACTAGAGGTGATTGAGACCCTCAATTCTTTGAAAACAACGATTTAACATGCCACAATTTTTCTACAGAATGGCCAATATGGGTCAAAGTAGTTCACATGCACCATATCATTAATAATAATTGAAGTTGTAGTCACAGGAAGCAATTGTTCGATTGCATTTCCCCTTCTCAATCTCTCCCATAAAAAAAGTTCTCAGATGTGGAAAGGTTTTCTGGTCGCACAAACTGGAGGTACTATGTCTGTGGTGCTGTTTATTGGAGAGAGTTCACTTTCACTCTGTGTAAATTTGGACTACTCAGTACAATTGAGTAACAATGTTCAAAAATGTCTCTTCTTTCTCTGAAGGTTTCGGAGGTGGCAAATACATTTCCTTTGAAGATCGCCAGTGGCATCAGAGCTGCTTCACCTGCTCGCGATGTTCAGCTTCGCTGGTGGGGAAAGGATTTTTCCCCGAGAAGGATGACATTCTTTGTCGTGAATGTAACAGTGACTTATGAATTGACCACTGACACCAGTTCCACTCTTCATGTATTTTTCTACTCTCAAATTGCACCAGTGCAGCTTTAAGCCATTTAAAGCACAGTTTGTGTCTGAAAAAGCCTGTCCTTTCACACTTTTCTAATGACATTTTGTACATGTCTCAACTTGTACAATAAAGATTTAATAGATTACTTCCTCTCCCTAATGCCTTTCTCCCTTATCAGTGAAGTTTAGAAACTCTCGAGGGAGGATGAACAAGAGCAAAGTTATTCTTTCAGTCATCAAGTGGGGCATCAAAATGGGCACTTATTTATTCCATAGAATTAACTATCATATTCATATCACATGTCTAAAATACTCAGCAGTGTAGCTTTCCAAACAGTTCAGTAATTAAAGGCATAGGGACTAAAATACAAATTGGGTGAGGTATAAATAGCCAATCCGACATCATGCATGTTACCATTAGTGTTAAATAAACTGTGGAGATTTTTGTACGTGTCTGCAGCAGGTGGAATATGAACTCAGATTTTCTGGCTTTGAGGTAGGGATGCTACCATTGCACCACAAGAACCCCTTACCTTGCAAATTAAATTCTTGCAAATTGGACACTCTACTTGATTTGATTTTGCTTTCTATTAGCTTCCCTGAAAAGATAAATTAGGCTGGTGTATAATAAGCAGTCAATCCAATTCCACTTACTTTGTCCCCTTGCCCAAGTTGGGATGTTACTGAACCATTGAGACATGAAGGACTTCGGTTTGATCCTTGCACTGTGTTGAATTTGCTGATCTCAATCATGCTGGGGTAGCACAATGATTGGACAAGCAAGTTTGAAGATGATCCAAGACCCTTGCTATTGATCACTTTCGGGAGATTCCTTGTGGAAGTACATGTTTGTGGATATCAATGGACAGAATTTGACTTGGACTTCATCCCCACAACCAGCCCCTGAAATTCACGTGAAGAATGGTAACTTAATCAGATATTCAAAAGTCCCAACAAAACCAATTGCAGAATGAAGCATAATCTTCAAAAGGATAAGGATGAGGCAGAGTGATTCAGATTTATTGTGAGGAATTTTCACTTTGGGGATGAGTGGAGAGTGGGTAAATTTTGAAAAGACTGTCGTACTGGCTCCTGGATATTCACTTTCCTCCAGCTGGTTTTCCCAGGTTTTGGCTGCATTCCTAGATGCAACCCACCCAGCAGCAAGAGACCAATTGATACCAATATAATACCAATGAACTAGCATTTTCCAAGGGCAGTGGTGGTTTCCCAGAGGTACACGAGTCCCTACTACAATGGTAATTCATTTCCTCATAAGAGGCAAAAGGACTTCAGGAGGTCAAAGATCTCTAAGGATGTAGATTCCATTCAGCACATCCATAGGTAAATGCTGTCATGTGGATGAGATTGCCCAGCTAGTGCATCCATTTGATCATTCAGGGAGTTGGGTTTGGGCTGCTGCTTCCAGCACTAACAATGCATCTCCATCTTGTCGCGTCCTATTCCATTTACCTGAGCCACACGCTCATTCTGAGTGGGGCTGTCAAATGGCGTTTCCTTCAATCACTTTGATGGCCCTTCCCATCTGCCTTCCCTCTCCCTAATTGGACAACACTCTGGGAGGATGCCTCTCAGTTGGCCACTGACCACATTAGAAGATTTGCTGTTGAAACAAGTGGGGCCAGATCCCAAAAAAACAGGCCTGACTTATGCACATTATTTCCTGTCGAGAACATTTTGTCCTTTTTGTAATGCCCCTTTTCCAACCCGTCGTGTCAGGATGTTGCAGGTTTTTTTTGTAATTGCTCATTTACCCAATGAGAGATATGAGGTAATTGACTTTTCAGTTGGTTCTGACTTTCATTCAACCACATGGCTCTGAACTTGGCAGGCAGCTTTTTCCCATTTGGTGAAAATGAACAGAATAATAGGAGTGAAGTACTCTGAACATTATGTCAGACATCAAGGGTTTGCGTGTGGATCTCTAAGGATACTTGTGAGAGCAAAGATGTCTAGCAGAGAAAGAGAACATTTTTGTTTTGTGCAGTGCAGGGGAAATTTAGGACAGATATCTGGAACTATTTCTCTGAAAGATGATAATTGTTTGGAATGGATTGTCAGGGGTGTGGTTAAAACGCAACAACAGATTGATTGACAAGAAACAATTAGATGATGTAACAGAAATGCAGGAGGATAAAACAAAAGAGCTGAAGATCTGAAACAAATTATTAGAGAAATTCAGCGGGTCTGGCAGCATTTGTGGAGAGAAAGCAGACTTAAATAGTTGAATAGAATTAAAGCAGAGAAAAATAGTCGGGTTGATTTTCTGAAATGATGACAGCAAATGACTGAAAAGGTCTTGTTTATTGAAATTTTCTGAGAAGAATCACCTCAATTGGTCTTCTATTGTACAACAGAATATGGGATTGCATCTGTTATTACCAACACTGAGCTCCTCCTTACCTTATCAGAGCCATTGCATCCCAGATATCAGAACTGTCTTTTAAGTAGATTTTCAGAATTAGGTACATTGTTAATTTACACAGATCAACCAGAATTGACATCAACTCATTCACTAATAAAGCACTTTATGTTACCTTCTCTTGGTGCTTATTAGAAATGCACAAAATATATTGGAACTGCTATGAAAAACGGAAGGAAACTGATATGTGGTAGGATGACCATGATCCTTAGTCTACAAGCAGCCCAGTTTAATTGCCCATTTTCCCTACTCCAAGAATCAGTTCTCAAGTCACTTGATCACTTCCTAATTCCAGTTGTGGGATTCAAATGGCTGCTCAGATGGAACAATCTTAGCTATTATGCAGTACTTGTGCAGACAATGAGCTGACTAATTTGGGCTATTTGTTAAAACCGAAATGGAAAGTTGAGCGTGTCATATCTGTCAGTATTTACAGAAAATGGATCTGATCTCAGACTGGGTTAGCACTCATTTGACTGAGAGACACAAAATGGCTTGATGGCTTCAAAATAAGCTCAGAAATGCCTGGTTGGACTTGGCACTGCATTGATTGGATAAATAGACCAAGTAACAAGAAAAAGAGACAGACTGTTTTACACCTTATATGGAAAGTCTCAGTCTGTTTGGACAAGATTTAAGGCTGAGACGACAAACTGTGTTTGGAATTTGCATCACATAATATTGAAATAGAAGCAGTTGTGTTTTCCCATATATGTCTTGATTATTATCAGAGAGAGAGATGGTGCACCTGGGGGGAGGGGGGAGGAGGGAGGGGGTGTGACATTTTACTTTTGAGTTAATCAAAGGTATTGCTATTAATCAGTCTCATTAAGACTGTACCTCTGACTGAGTTAAATGGGACATATTTGGAAATTATTATAAGCAAAATTGCAATAGAAGCAGAGTTGTGGGATGCAAATTTTGTTTCAGCTGTGTTTAGTCAGCAATTCTAAAGATACCATTTGAAGACAAAAGCTAGAGTTTATTTTATTGTGCCCTTGCCCATATTGAGCATCCTATTTACTGAACGCTGGACAAGATAACCTATTACATTTTGGTGAAATTTAATGATTATATTACATTTCAATTGTTGAAAAGTGGGTGGATCAAAGGATTGTAAATACAAACATTCCTGCAGTGTTACTGGCTTCAATCTAAAGCCTTACTGTAAATATGAAGCCCCGTTTATACCAAATGGATTAAAGCTAATAGATTTTCAAATGCACCTAATCTTTGATTCCAGGTTGTGTCTCTTGGTGTTCACATGTACAGTTTGAATATATCATGTCCATTATAATATTAGTCATTATCTTTGAAGAAAATCACAAATGATCTCAACCTGACATTATGTACAATGGTTAAGCACCTTGCAACAAAAAGGATTGGGCTACAATTCATAAGAGATTCTAGTATTGTGGACTCAATTTTGAAGTTAATGACTAATTTGTGAATCTTATTTGGAGGGTACATTTGTGTGATGCTGTATCTGTGAGATAGGGATTAGCAGGTGGTAGCATATGGTTGAACTTAACATTGGTCTGTTGGTATGGTGCTACTGATGCTTGTAGAATGGTTGTCAGTGTGGGTATTCTATTCATGGTGTTGAAAGAAGAGGTTGTGTCATGAATTGTTGCAAGAAACCTAATAGTTGTTAGTCCAGTATCTTTAATTTCATAGAGTGTAGGAGTGATTACTGAAATAGTGCAGAGGTCGTCATGTTATACGATCCTGGTGGCTCAGCTCAAGTGCCCTCAGGTAACACACTAGAGGGAATAATTGGCCTGTGACCCCATTTCTAATTACTGTGGGTGAGTGTTATTGGAAGTAGCAAATGAGGACAGCATTGGGTATGACATAATCAGATGAGCATTATTAATATGCAAAGTTATTTTAGATAAGCTGATTGTATCACTGTTTTGTGGAGGCGCGTCGTCTGAAGGAGCCTGATCAATAAACTGTATTCATGTTCAACAGTACCACGGATGTAAGGTTAGCCCCTTTAATTTGGAAAGCCTGTTCACATTATCTGTCTGTGGGTGACCAATCTCCAATAGGTATCTTCCTCCCTAACTCCTTTCAGCACTGCAGGGTATTGAGTTTGATTGTCCATCTAAACGACAGGCTAGCTCTGCCAACACAGTTCACTCCTGTTAGTATTGTTAACAGAGACTGAGAATGATTTAAAAAGGGAGATGGCAAGCTCCGAAATCATGCTATTTAAAGGGTGTCTAATGCCTTGCCTGTGGAATATCTGCCAGCAATGCTGCCATATTGATGGTTGCCTTGCAATGATTCATACATTCCAGTTTGTTGTACCCATCAAAGTTCCCTTTATGTTACCACTAAAAATGTGTAAAATTGCCAAACATTGTTGGCGTCTGCATTTTTTAAAAATTTGTTTCTCTTCTAAAAGTGTTTTCTTGTTTTTAATACGTGATTTGTAACCTAATGCTTTTGAGAGTGGTGGGCCAGTCCCACATGTCACAAGAGAGTTTACATATAACAGAATGTTATGCATGTTTCTTTTATTAATCACCAAAGCAAAGTTCGTATATAACACTATTGTAAAAGCTTTGATGCTGGTAAGTCAGAGTATACTGTGTATTGTTTAACAAGAGAGCTGTGATCAGCAGCATGCAATATCTGCTTTGTAGTGTAGTTGTCATGTCTGACTTACATTTTCATTTATGTGTTTCTAAATGCTTACACAATAAAAAAATAAACAGCAGCTTCTGTTGGCTTTGATTTTGCTCTTTTATGCAATACACTGTCCATCATTGTGCATTTGACACTCCAGTATCTCAGTAGATATATCCACTGCTGTGATAGACCCAGGTTTGATCTTTGATCTGTATTGGGTACATCACTAGCATGAATGAATATGGTCTCCATGCCACTGGATTGCTAAGAAAGATCAGGAAAGGTCCCAATGCCTCAGCAATGGAAAATGCATATGAGGATGTCGAAAATGAGGATTGATTGTCTCTTCCAAGTCTGGATGATTATGCATTCCTAATTTGCATTGGCAGCTGCCAGTTCAGCCCGATAATGTCCTAAGCTCTGGAATTCCACCCCTAAAGTTCGCTTCAAGACCCATCTTAAGTTTTATCTCTTATCAAAGATTTTGATTAATGACTCCAATACTCCTTTTACGGCTCAATGTGAAAACTTGGTCTATAACACTCTTTAAAAACAGTGAACAATTGTCATCTCAGCTGAAGTGTTAGCAATCAATGGCTGGAGTTAAATTAGAATGTCAATTTTAAAAGAAATACTGCAAGATTTTGCCTAAAGCGCTTCTACTTAGCAAGATGAACAAACAAGAACTGAGAATTTGACAGTTGTTTCACTTTTTTATTATGTACTTGATGTCAAACATTGACATCAATGGTATCTTTTAGAACCCTATGTTGTTGGTTTTGATATTCGTGCATTTATCAGTCATTGTGCAGCTAGAGCCTATACATTTACAGCAAAGTTGCTTTGACTTAGTAGAAATTCAACATTTTCTGTAGTTTCCATGTTAAAAAAAGGACATGTCGAATGTTCACAATTTGTGTATGTTTGGAGTTTAATTAGACTTGTATAATTTAAATGCTTGACTCTGAATCTTACTACAATAAGAAAAAATTGAGATTTTGAGCCCATTCCTTAGTTTCTTTCCTAATTGTTTGACCAGTAAAGTAATGTCTGTCAGCATCCTTTGCTATAATCATCAGGAGATCATTGGTTCTGTCCTAGCACTTGTTTTTTTTTTGCTCTTAGCCCAGGGGAGTGATTCCAGCTATAGGTTAAGAACAATCAGCTGGTTGAAATCAGGGGGTGAAATCAATTGGGATTATGCAGTCTTCCCCTTTGGAAAGTTGATGCATTTGGATGGAAGGAGCAAATTACTGCAGATGCTGGAATCTGTACTGAAAACAAAAATGCTGGAGATGAAAACAGGACAGGCAGCATCCATAGAGAATGAGCAAGCTGCTGTTTTGAGTCTACATGACTCTTCATCAGAGCTGAAGGAAAGTGTAGAATGGGGGAGCTGGAGTGCTGGGGGAGAAAGAATATTGATAGTTCAGATTAATTGATTGGAATGTGAGAATGGAAGAACAATAGATTGGAAAGAGCTGATAGCTTTTTGAGAAGATTTGTAGCTCAGGTTGATGAACAGATAGTCTCACTGGGGTTGGGGGGGGGGGGGAGGAGAGAGAAGACATGGTGACAGAGAATGTGTCAAGGAGGGGTCAGAATCCAAACGTGATGCTAGAAATGCACAGCAAGTCAGGCAGCATCCGAGGAGCAGGAGAGTCAACATTTCCAGCATAAGGCCTTCATCAGGAATGTGGGGTGGGGAGGGGGGGAGGTGGTAGTGGGGCTGGGACTGGGAGGAAGGGAGGTTGGATGGTGATAGGTGGACGCAGGTGGGAGGTAATTATGAAAGCTTGGTGGGGAGGTGGAACGGATATGTGGTAAGGAAAATGGACGGGTAGGACAGCTCAGGAGAGCAGTGCCGAGTTGGAGGGCTGAATCCAGAAATGAGGTGGGGGGAGGAGATCACCTGGGGTGTGTATTGGGAGAGATACTTGCTGAGATCCTTGTGGAGTGAGGAGAGAATGTGACAAGCGAAGCAAAAAGGAAGAGAAGGAATGGGTTCACAATTGGAAGAAGTTGAACTCGATATTAAGCTCAGTGGTTGTAAGGTGCCTAGTTTAAAGGTGAGACGTTGCTTCTCTAGTTTTCACTGGAGCACGCCGAGGAGAGACAAGTGTGGATGGAAGGTTGGGCAGGATGAGATGATAGACTTCTGAGTGGCGATCTCTTCAAGGTCAACCAGGAATTAAGAGTTGTCTTCACTTTTTAAAAAGTGGTGTCGAAAACAGATTCAGAAACAGAAATAAAATGCAAAATAATGAATCTTGGCAAACTGAAATCATTAAAAGTTGAGGTCTTTTAAAACAAGGGCTGTCATGAGCCAGTTTTGAAGTGAAAGTTTAAATAATAGATAAATGGTTGCAAATTGTATATAGCTTATGTTTGAACGAATCTATTCTCATGAAAATTACTCAAGTCTTTTTGGGCTGTGGTAGTTTATCTGTGGTGGAAACAAAACCTGACAAAAGCAGATTTCTGCAGATGCTAGAAACAGGATCTTAATTATGTGACAAAAAGCAACCAAAAAAAAATTCAAGGCGCTGGAAGTCTGAAACATTAAGTAGAGGATTGGAAGCTACACAAGAGTGATGTTGGTTAGGGTTTGAAAGGCAATAGCCCAGGTGTAACCAGCACCCTTAGGGCAGTGTTATAATCTTAGTTTTACAAAAAAGCATTTCATTAGAACGTCAAACTATCACAGATCAATAACACTTCAAAAGAACAAAAGAGGTAAAGAATCTGAGGACCGGGGAACAAGAATGAGGAATACCTGCAAGAGATGAAACAAAGGAATTTTCCAATTAATTCTCTTCCTTCTCTCCAGGGTGTGCTTTCTCTTTTCCACTTTCCTTTGTAAAGGAGTCCACCTGAAATTTATTTCAGGTCTCAGGCAAACATCCACATTTGTAACATGAAGACATCTGTTCTTACCACAAAAGCACGACTAACTTCACAACATGAGCTTCTGCTAAGTATCGGAATTTGTTCAGAAGGCAGGATGACTCTGTTTTCTGGACAGCACAGTTGAAGAAATTTAGCAAGTAAAGAGCAAAATTCACTTCCAATGTAGCCTTTCTTGGTACTATCCCAATAATTTCCGGGGGGTCTTTTTACAGGCAAGTGGGTAAAGATACACTTGCACCTCCTGAACTGTCCTGATCTTCACATTCCAAACAAGCATTCACCCTCCGAGCCAATGACAGTGGAGTCCATGCTTCCTGCACATACTTCAAGGGAGCTCAGAATGTGGTTGGAGATTAGTGCCTCAATTTTTGGACTTGTGATGGGGGCTAGTCGTGGAGTAAGTGGAATTAAACTGTTAACTGATCATGGCTAAATGCTAAATACTTATGGTTAAAGGTTAATGGTTGAACTGTGCATAGAAAAATATTGGGGAGATTTAGAATGAGAGTCTCCTTAGTCCAAGAAAAGTCCAGGGGTGTGCAAGCTGGGTGGATTAGCCATGGGATATGCAGGGTTACAGGGATAGAGTAGAGGGGTGGGGTTGGTTGGGAGGTTTGGTGTGGACTCGATAAGCCAAATAGCTTACTTCCACACTGTAGGGTTTCTACGAATAACTCCATGCATAAGTGAAAAGAGCCACATCACAATGATTTCAGATCACATGAAACTATAGCCTACGGCTATAAGGTTGCAGACACGTGTCCTCTCCTACTGCACCTTTAGCAAATTTTATTAACCTAAATATTTACAAGTTCACACATTCTACATTGGATGGCAAGAACCTGACAGAATGGTAGAAGGTCACCTGGGTGGTCTGAAGTGAATGGTGAAAGGGGTAAGTGTAGGTTTGGTCTGGGAATTATTTGAAGGGCCTAAAGGACCCATCCTGCTCAACAGGCTCAGAAGAAAACCCTTTAAGCTACTTCTCCTGACCTCTTTTGTAACCATGCTGCCACACGTTTGACATTTCCATGCAGGCCTGGGGTTAAGGTTGGATATGGATCCAGATTACATACATTTAAAAAGGAACAAGGCTAGGCCACTTGGCTCTTCAGGCCAATTGTGCAATTTAATATGATCATAGCTGATCTGGTTTAACCTCAATTCTACATTCCTACATATCCCTGATAATCTTTCGTCCCCGGTCATTAAGAATCTATTTACCTCTGCTTTAAAAATATTTATCAATTCTGTATCCACTTCCTTTTCATGAAGGGAATTCCAAAGACTCTTAAGCCTCTCAGAGGTAAAATGTTTCCTTGTATCCCCTTACTTTTAAACTATGATCCCTAGATTTTCCCACAAGAGGAAACTCCTTTCAAAATCCCCTGGTCAAGTCCCCTCAGGATCTTATATGTTTCAATTAAGTCCGTCTGACTCTTCTAAACTCCAGGCCTGATCTGTCCAACCTTTACTCGTAATGCTCATTCCAGGTATTAGTCTGGCAAACCTCTGAACTGCTTCCGACATTAACACCCTTCTGTAAGTACAGTGACCAATATTGCACTCAGTACTCCAGTCTCATGAATACTCTGCTGAACTGAAGCACAAGCTCCCTACTCTTGCATTCAATTCCCTTCTCAATAAAACATCATATTCTATTAGATTTCCTGATTACTTGCTGTACCTGCGTTCTCATCTGTGGTTCATGCACGAGGATACCCAGATCTTACTGCATCTCAGATGTCTGCAAGCCTTCATTATTTATATATTGTGCTTCATGTTTTTTTTAGGATTGGAATGACAGGTCAAAAGTCACCAATTCCTGATTTCCACAGAAGTTTAAAAATCCTCTCTCCATCTCTCATAACATCTCTCCTTCTGTCTTATCCTGCTGGGTGGATGTGAACTGTTCTCATTGTTTCTGATCAAATATTTTGAACAGGTGGCTATTTCGGAGTCAGCCGTGCAACCTCCCTCAGTAATTCTCAGCTTTCACATGAGAAATTCCCATCTGCTTCAGATAAACACCTGATTGAAATTATCTTCAATTTTCACCTGTCAATCAAACTCATGTCTTGGGTATGTAATTTAATGCTTTCACACCGACGCTATCAATCAAACCTTGTGCATGCATTGCGCTGGTAATGTGATGCTGCACAAAGGCTGGTTGATTTAGAGCAGGTCTTCTTTACCAGGAGGTGTTGACACTTAGTTCCAGTCAGTTTGGGATAAATTTGATCTGAAATAAAAATGGAGATTGTGAGTCCAGAAACAAATGGAGGAATTGGAAAATAAAAAGAGATATGTTTAGGAGGTTGGTTTTGTGTTGTGTTTTTTTGTAATACCTAAAAATAAACTCATAAGGAGACAGGATATAGAACTACCTTGAGGAATTACTGTTATGCAGATATGTCATTGTCAGTTTAAAACAAGATTTGCTTTTATTTGGTGCTTCTCATGGTCACCAAACATCTTTAAATGCCTTCTGGCCAATGAAGTACTTTAGAAGTCTGGTCTTTGGTGTAATGTTGGAAATATGGCAGCCAATTTACACTCAGCAATGTGCAGGAGACCCTCCTCAGGCACTAGCCTGTAGGCCTCAGACCATCAGAGGAAAGAGAACAATATTATCTCAGTCAACAGAACATAGCAATAAGCCGCCAGCTTCCACCTTAGCTGCAAATATCAGGATAAAAACCTAGGTGTAGTGGAAGAGAAAGATAAATAAAGACATTTTGAATTCACTTGGATGGCAAAGGTGTTAATAGACTATGGGTATAGCCCATGTAAATGTAACTATGATTGCATTTCAGTAATAGATGCCACCTTTTTAATAATGTTCCTAGTTCTGCAATGGGCGCACCTATACAAAAGGTTTTGAGATGCACCAATTTATGCTCCACTTTTTACATCACTTTCTCAACAATGGCATCTCTAAATATTGTATCATGTGCCAGATTAAACCTTGAGCATCCATTGTGAATTTGGGGTTTGATAACAAGTCTGCCAACTCTCCAAGTAGTGTTCATCCCCGTCTCATTCTTTCAAGGCTGCCCTTGGCTGTATCTGAGTCTCCTGGGTCCTCCTTAGCTACACTATAGCTGGTCAAAGTGCACAGTTCACTTGTTCCAGCCTCATTTATGCATGAACTGATGGATGAACAAATGGCAGGGATTAATCTGTTCAGCATCTTTTAACAGCTTTCTGTTTGTATCTGCTTCAGACTACAGCAAATTCCCTTCATCTCAGACTTCCCTGTGACTCCTGATCTTGCTGGGACCTTAATGTCATAAAATCCTGAGCCATGGAGAAAATGTATTGCCTGGAGCTTTACCACAGAGAGGAGAACACACCTGAGTTGACGTATTATTGCAAGAGTTAACTCATTATAGCTTTAGTTGGCCCATAGAGAACTACAGTAACCACTCCCACCTGCAAAGACCCTCTTCTCATTTTGGCTTCATTATTAGTGAACAACTGTAATCTGAGCTGGAGAAGAGTCAAATGGTATGCATCACTTTCAAAAGAAGACTAATCACCTTTTACCCTTCCCCTGTCACCACTGAACCCCCCTAATCCTTGACCATCCGCATGTTAGGAACACCCTGCCCTCTGACACCTTAGGCCTCCTCTATTAAACTGGATCCCACTATAATACTCATCTGTATGCCTGAACTCTGCCTTGAGCCCAAGTCTATCACTATTTCCATATCCACCATAAACCTTAGCCTTCCCATTTTTGGAGTCAGTTGATACTTCATTTGGTGATGCTGACTTTTAATGAGAATTTCTGAGATGCATGTGCATACAAAAGTAATTCCCAACATTTGCTATTAGGAAAGTGTGTCTGCCTTTAAAGTTCTGAGAACTTAACTGCACAAGTTTGTCCTACTGTTGTTATAGGAGTGATGCAAATAGATTATCAAGTTTTTGTTCCCATCATTTGATTTTTATGCCCAAGACCTTCCAAGAACTAATTTCTGTTTTCAGAAAAGTGTAAGTATTAACCTAAAATAACTGAAGAAGGTTCTGAGAAAGGGTCACTCAACCCGATACATTAACTCTGATTTCTTTTCAAAGATGCTCCTAGAACCTGCTGAACTTTTCCAGCAATTTCTGTTTTTGTTTCTGACTTACAGCATCTGCAGTTCTTTCAGTTTTTAATCTAAAATACTATTTTGATCACGTGACCACAGATTGAATTTGCATTGTATGATAAGTACACATAGCAGATACTAAGGGTTGTGTGCAAATGTCCTGCTTTTAAAGACAATGGAGTCACATTTGAGAATATATAAATGAATTATATTTCATCAGCTGGTTTTGAGCAGCAGAGAGGAGAAAAGGAAAAATGAGTTTGAAACAATGAGAGCTGTAAGTCTTTTTCTCGTTTTTCTTCATATCAGAAGACAATGTGAATGTACCAGCAAATTAGCGAAGCAAACATCCACCAAGACTGCAAACACCTCTAAAACCTCACCACCACTGAGGATCTCAGTCAACAGTTAAATCAATTGTAGTCTCAGGTTCAAAATCTAGCACTTTAAAGGCTCTAAAGACTTTTGAATTGCTGTCTCACAGCACCATGGACCTAGGTTTGATTCCACTCTCGGGTGACTTTCTGTGTGGAGTTTGCACATTCTCCCCTCTGTCTTTGAAAGTTTCCTTCGGGTGCTCCAGTTTCTTCTCACAGTCCAACGTTGTGCAGGTTATGTAGATTGGCTGTACTAAATTGCCCAGGAATGTGCAGGTTTGGTGGATTAGCCATGGGAAGTGCAGGGTTATCGGAATAGGAGGTGGGTCTGGGTGGGATGCTGTTTGGATGGTCAGTGTGGACTCGATGGGCCAAATGGCCCGCTTCCACGCTGTTGGGATTCTGTGATTCCTGTCTTCATGAAACCCTCTTTCCATTTTATACGCCTTACTGTGTTTGGTGTGTTTTATTATTTTTTCTTGAAAGAAATCCTTCTTTCCTTTACAAGTAAATCTTGTAATTGGTCCTTCGTTTTGACTAGTACTCCATTTTAATTGAAGTGTGATAGCTGCATGCTAAACAGGACTGAAAATATATGTTGCAACCAACCAAGAGACTGCCTAAAAACAGGAGAGGCAAATTACTCCATCGTACCTAGCTGTGACCCAGCTAGGAATATGGCTTTTGGCCTCCTGTGCTAGGTTGCCCAGTTCTTTTGCCTTTCCACTCCCGGCTGTGGAAGATTCTGCCTCTAATGTTGAAATGTTTTCCCAGTGTTTGCAGAGAATATGAAGGAATAAACATCTTTTAACATTAATCTTAAACAGACGTGTGTGCGTGCACTACAAACTTTACTTTCAGCCTCAGGTTAACTTTACAAAAGGAGCAAGCTTCTTTTTGCCAAAAAAGGGAATGAACAGCTTAATGTTTTCTTGGAAAAGCTAAGCACTTAAACATCTGGATTTTATCCTTGTCTTGATGTTGGTCATGGATAAACACAGGCTAACTTCTGATTTATGTAAAAAAGCAGTGATGTAATGGATATCCCAATAGACAGCGCACACTCTGAACTAGGCTGTGTTTCAACGGAGAGAGCATAAATTGTGCCCAAGGGCATTGGTGCATATGTTCCTTCTTGCTGCTGTGCTTTCAATGAATACTAGGATGAAAGATAGTACAGGAATGCTGCACTGATAATCCCAGCAGTTATTTAGTTAGGATCTAACTTGATTCCCTCTATTCTCAGTGGAGGAGTAGCAGGATGTGAAAAATAGCTGCAGGATGACGTGAGGCCTAATGGCTCTCATGCAAGGAGACATGAAGTAAGTTATTGACCTCAGCATCATGAGTACACATCTGAAGCTGGTTATTTTTTAGGAGGGAGAATTTGTGCACATGAAGGACACGACTTTACGTGTTGTTGAGGGAAATTTTTCTCACTTTAACCCAAGGTCAGCACCAAGCATTTCAAAGTAAGTTGTCTTGTACTTTGAAATGAAGAGAGAAATATCCCTGTTCTGAAAATATTGATAAATCTGATGGATTTCATATTCGTGTGAGCTGCACATGGCTGTTGAAAGGCCTATGACAAAGTGCGGAAAGATAGTTAGTCTTTTTATGATTTCTTACATTCATTTGATGCAGGATAGACCAATAGCTGAAAATAATTCCTTCCTATAATCACAACTAACAAAACGGTTTAAGTCTGTAAAGATCATTGATGTATGTTTCCTCTAAGCTATACGATAACACAAAAGATTCCATGCATGCTGCTCACAGGTTGGCTCCTTTAAGTTACAGCACTTGCACAAATAAATCATTCACTAAACAAAAATGCCCCGCTAAAAAGCAGTTAAGGATATATTACACTTGATCCATCTGGTTCCTTACATTGATTCTAGAACTAATAAGTGTGTTTAAGAAAAGAGCTTCAACTTATGTTTGGCCTTTCGTTTCTTCTGGGATCCAAAGCACTTCACAATCAATGTATTATTTTAAAAGTACAGTCACAGTGCTTAGCTGGGCAAACTTTCTACATGGTCAAGTGCCAGAAAAAGGCATTTGAATTAGCAGAATGTCTGGTCATTTTTCAGTGTGGGGGGGGAGAGGAGGCTGTGCATGAGCAAGAGTATAAGAGCTCCCTTACTCTTTCTCGAATAGTACCGTATGATATTTTACAGGTTTCCTGGGAGTGGCATGGGGCAGTATGGTGGTTCAGTGATTAGCACTGCTGCCTCACAGTGCCAGGGACACAGGTTTGATCCCACATTTGGGCAATTGTTTGCAAATTCTCCCCATGTCTGCGGGGGTTTCCTCCAGGTGCCCCAGTTTCCTCTCACAGTCCAAAGGTGTATAATGTGGGTGGATTGGCCAAGTTAAATTGCCCACAGCGTCCAGGGATGTGCAGGCTAGATTAGATTCCCTACAGTGTGGAAACAGGCCCTTTGGCCCAACAAGTCCACACTGACCCTCAGAAGAGTAACCCACCCAGACCCATTTCCCTCTGACTAATGCACCTAACAGTATGGGTAATTTAACATAGCCAATTCATCTGACCTGCACATCTTTAGAGTGTGGGAGGAAATCAGAGCACCCAGAGGAAACCCACACAGACACGGGGAGAATGTGCAAACTCCACACAGACACCTGAGACTGGAACTGAACCTGGGTCCCTGGTGCTGTGAGGCAGCGGTGCTAACCATTGAAATACTGTGCCGCCCCGGGGTGGATTAGCCATGGGAAATGCAGGGATACAGGGATAGGCTTGGCTTGGACAGCTCTTTGGAGGGTCAGTGTAGACCTGATGGGCTGAATGGCCTGCTTTAACACAGTGGGGATTCTATGGTTCTATGAGGTTTCTGAAAAGCATCTGATTGAATGGACCTTCTGTGTGGGACCTGGATGAGAGTGCATGGACCTCCTGCCACTGCTAAAAGAAGGCTTACCTGTAATGGTAGCCACGATGGGTCTCCTGTTCAGGAGTGGATTAAAGTGCTGTCAGGTGCCCAAGTACCACATGGAGCTCTGAATTGCCTTTAGCAGACAGAATCCTCCTAGAGTCTGTGCAAGAGCTTTATCTGCCAGCAAATCTAACAGAACCAGTTGGGATTGAGTGGGACCTGCAGGCATTTTTATTTTGTCAGTTTGTCATCTACCGAAACCTCCAAAACATTTCACCCATTGGCCACTTTCTGGTGACTTGATCTTAAGTCATTTTCTAAATTTTGACACAAACGAATATTCACTGTTTTGTGGACAAAAGTACATCAATTCAGAAGATGGTGAAGTCCTTATAAAAGCATTGTACTGAAATGGTTCTGTAAAAATAAACAGGAAAAGTTGCAAAGGAGTCCTGGATGTGGTGGTACTCTTGATTAGCAAAACCATTCAAACTAGGTTCTTGGAGGAAAAAAAAATCCAGAATTTGCACTGATATCGACTTAGTTTTGCACAAAATCTAAGGTTAAATCAAGCCCCTGTAGAAATTACAGGTGAGAGTGAAATTGAGATGGACAAAAGCAAAATATTGTGGTTGTTTGAAATGTTCAGCAGGTTGAGCTACAACTGTGGAGAGAAATAGAATACAATAGAAATTTATTGTCAGAGGTACTTTCACATGAAAAATACAGTAAAAGGTTTCATAAGTCACCTCATGCAGCACCTACTTCAATGAGAGATCAATATTAATAACAAAAAATAAAATTAAGACAAAGTTCAGTTAAAGGCTCTGGGGCTTGAGGAAACCCAGTTTGGGAACAATGGAAAATCGGGAAAATGCAACTGGCATGAGACTACTAATCCAGGATGAGACTGCCATTCCGGGAAAAGACTGCCCTTCCTGGATGAGATTGCCATTCTGGGCCAAAGAAAACCGTCATGCTGGGCAGAGATGCTACTCCTGGATGAGATCAACTGCCAGGCCAGCTGAAAACAAAGAGCACCTCTGCGCGGCGAAGAGACCTCCACACCAGGACAAGACCGCCACACTGGGAGGTCACTATGCTGGCCTGAGACTAGCACCTCTCCTCCTTTGGGCACCTGGACCTAGCCATGGACCTAAAGCCTCTGCATAGCCTGCCAGTCCAGGCCGGGGGAGTCTGCCCGGGGCCTGCTCCTTGCTCACTGGGAGACCCTCGGCTGGGGAGGAGAGACGTTTGGCTCATCCAGTATTGCCACTCCGGGATGCCTTCTCCCACCATTCTCCAGACCCAAAGGAAAGGAAAACAAAGAAAAAAGGAAAAGAAAGGAATGAGAGCCAAAGAAAAAAGAGCAAGCAGACGAGCTCCGGAATCAAACCACCTACTCCACCTCCATCTTGATCATGGCAAAACAGAGTTAATGTTTCAGACTGATGAGCTTCTCTAAATATTATAAGGACAGGCTGCTGAAAGTTGACTCCTTTTCCCTTGAAATTGAAGGGTGATCTCATCTAGATATTGAGAATTGATAAAGAATGGATAATATTGGACACTGAAATAATGGCCTGAACGTTATTAGTTGAGCATTTGGCCCAACACTGGAAGGAAATGTGTGTTGCCAGCACACCCGAGAGGGCAGCAGCCTCACCACCTGAGTTTGATGGGTCACACCTGGTTACGTGGCAGGTGCTGAGGCTATTGTCCTATTCAGGATGGCAAACTTTTGCCTCAGAGGGCTGGCAGCTCAATAGTGCCAAGAGCTTATAACAGGTTGGTTGTCTCCATGGACGGTATGATAGTCATTCCTGTTGATACTGTCATGGATGAATACATCTACAACATGTATGCTAGTGAGATTAAGTCAAGTAACTCTTCCCTCTTGCATCCTCACCATCTGTTACAGACTCTGTCTAGCAGTTCTGTCTTTTAAGATTTGACCAGCTTGGTCAGTAGTGCTGTTTCCTCTGTAAAATGCTTTCTTCACCCTTGCCAACCTTGGTACATCTCCTGAGTACAATTAGTATGGTGAAGGACTGACCCATCAGCCAAGGAAGGGTCGGTCAGTGGTAATCAACTGGAAGTTTCCTTGCACATGTTTGAGCTGATTCCTTGAGACTTCATGGAACCCAGGGCCACCGTTGAGGATGCTTAGGGCAACTCCTGCCATACTGAATACCACCATGCCACCACCTCTGAGGGGTCTGTCCTGCTGGTGGGACAGAGCATACCTAAGGATGGTGTGTGGGACATTACCTGCACGGAATGACTCCATGAGTTGTTGCTTGACTGGTCTATTGAGGGCAGCTTTCCCAATTTCAGCACCATCCCCGGGATGTTAGGGTGCAGGATTCTGTAAGTTTGGTGTTGGGCAGTTGAGTGCAAGCTCTAGAAACTCTTTCCAAAAAAATATTGGAGGAATCTCCCTAAAGGCTGTGGCTCTGTCCCAGTTTTAGAGCTTTCAAGACTGTGCTCAGCAGATTTTTGTTGAGTAAACCTATCAAGGGATTTGGAGCAAAGGTTGGGTGATGAATACAGAGCCACCATGATCAAACTGAAAATAGTCCATGCTCGAGAGATTTAAGGCCTACTCACCTTCCTTTCCTCCTAGGGGTTTCTCAAATTGATGCTGGAAACATTTTCCAGATGGAAATTTATTCAGGATTGTATTTTACACACCCCTGTCATTAGGTTTGAAGGTGCAAGACACACATCCAAACTTGTCTAGAATAACCACGTGTAGAAGAGGGCACTGATAGTCAAATCTAACCACTCCACAAAGCATTACAAATGTAACCATTTGATTAAACTATCAGAAACTCAGGTTTTGACACCAGGTTTTTGTCATTAACAAGAAAATAGCTATTGATTTAACCAATCTGATTTTCCTAGCCAAAGGCCAAAAAAATTGAAAAAATAAACTTATGGCAACATAAACGGCAATCCTATCAGATTCTACACGCATACAAACTGACAAATAAAAACAAACAGACAAGACACAAATAATTTGAGTGGAAAAAAATGTCAGGGGAAAAAGAATTCTGTATCAAATTAAAAAAAACTGGATGTGATGATCTCAGAATCCTTTTGATTTTTGTCTTAATGGTCAATCTTTAGTTCGCTGGTTGATTGGTTGGACTCGTGGGTTTTTTGATTTCTTTTAGGTTTTCAAATTATTTCTTTCATAGAACATAGAACAATACAGCACCGAACAGGCCCTTCGGCCCACGATGTTGTGCCGAACTTCTAACCTAGATTAAGCACCCATCCATGTACCTATCCAAATGCCGCTTAAAGGTCGCCAATGATTCTGACTCTACCACTCCCACGGGCAGCGCATTCCATGCCCCCACTACTCTCTGGGTAAAGAACCCACCCCTGACATCTCCCCTATACCTTCCACCCTTCACCTTAAATTTATGTCCCCTTGTAACACTCTGTTGTACCCGGGGAAAAAGTTTCTGACTGTCTACTCTATCTATTCCTCTGATCATCTTATAAACCTCTATCAAGTCACCCCTCATCCTTTGCCGTTCCAACGAGAAAAGGCCGAGAACTCTCAGCCTATCCTCGTACGACCTACTCTCCATTCCAGGCAACATCCTGGTAAATCTTCTCTGCACCCTCTCCAAAGCTTCCACATCTTTCCTAAAGTGAGGCGACCAGAACTGCACACAGTACTCCAACTGTGGCCTAACCAAAGTCCTGTACAGCTGCAACATCACTTCACGACTCTTGAATTCAATCCCTCTGCTAATGAACGATAATACTCCATAGGCCTTCTTACAAACTCTATCCACCTGAGTGGCAACCTTCAAAGATCTATGTACATAGACCCCAAGATCCCTCTGTTCCTCCACCTGACTAAGAACCCTACCATTAACCCTGTATTCCGCATTCTTATTTGTTCTTCCAAAATGGACAACCTCACACTTGGCAGGGTTGAACTCCATCTGCCACTCCTCAGCCCAGCTCTGCATCATATCTAAGTCCCTCTGCAGCCGACAACAGCCCTCCTCACTGTCCACAACTCCATCTATCTTCATATCATCTGCAAATTTACTGACCCACCCTTCGACTCCCTCATCTAAGTCATTAATAAAAATTACAAACAGCAGAGGACCCAGAACTGATCCCTGCGGAACTCCACTTGTAACTGGACTCCAGGCTGAATATTTACCATCTACCACCACTCTCTGCCTTCGACCGGTTAGCCAGTTTTCTATCCAATTGGCCAAATTTCCCTCTATCCCATGCCTCCTGACTTTCCGCATAAGCCTACCATGGGGAACCTTATCAAATGCCTTACTAAAATCCATGTACACTACATCCACTGCTCTACCCTCATCCACATGCTTGGTCACCTCCTCGAAGAATTCAATAAGACTTGTAAGGCAAGACCTACCCTTCACAAATCCATGCTGGCTGTCCCTAATCAAGCAGTGTCTTTCCAGATACTCGTAAATCCTATCCCTCAGTACCCTTTCCATTACTTTGCCTACCACAGAAGTAAGACTAACTGGCCTGTAATTCCCGGGGTTATCCCTATTCCCTTTTTTGAACAGGGGCACAACATTCGCTACTCTCCAGTCCCCTGGTACCACCCCCGTTGCCAGTGAAGACGAGAAGATCATTGCCAACGGTACTGCAATTTCCTCTCTTGCTTCCCACATAATCGTAGGATATATCCCGTCAGGCCCGGGGGACTTGTCTATCCTCAAGTTGTTCAAAATGTCCAACACATCTTCCTTCCTAACAAGTATCTCTTCTAGCTTAACAGTCCGTTTCACACTCTCCTCTTCAACAATACGGTCCCTCTCGTTCGTAAATACTGAAGAGAAGTACTTGTTCAAGACCTCTCCTATCTCTTCCGACTCTATACACAGTCTCCCACTACTGTCCTTGATCGGACCTACCCTCGTTCTCGTCATTCTCAGGTTTCTCACATACGCATAAAATGCCTTGGGGTTATCCTTGATCCTATCCGCCAAGGATTTTTCATGCCCTCTCTTAGCTCTCCTAATCCCTTTCTTCAGCTCCCTTCTGGCTATCCTGTATCCCTCCACTGCTCTGTCTGAACCCTGTTTCCTCAACCTTATGTAAGCCTCCTTCTTCCTCTTTACTAGACATTCAACCTCCCTCGTCAACCAAGGCTCCCTCACACGACCATTTCTTTCCTGCCTGATAGGTACATACATATCAAGGACACGTCGTATCTGCTCCTTAAAAAAGTTCCACATTTCCACCACATCCTTCCCTGACAGCCTATGCTCCCAACGTATGCTCCTCAAATCCTGTCTTACAGCATCGTAATTTCCCTTCCCCCAATTGTAAAATCTACCTTGTTGTGCGCACCTATCTCTCTCCATAACCAAGGTGAAAGTCACAGAATTGTGGTCACCTTCACCAAAATGTTCACCCACTAACAAGCCCACCACTTGTCCCGGTTCATTACCGAGTACCAAATCCAATATGGCCTCCCCTCTGGTTGGACACTCTACATACTGCATTAGAAAAGCTTCCTGGACACACTGCACAAACACCATCCAATCTACTTGATCTAAAGAGCTTCCAATCAATATTTGGGAAGTTGAAGTCGCCCATGACTACGACCCTGTGGCTTCTTCACCTTTCCAAAATCTGTTTCCCAATCTGTTTCTTCACATCTCTGCTGCTATTGGGGGGCCTATAATAAACACCCAACAAGGTGACTGCACCTTTCTTATTTCTGACTTCAGCCCATACTACCTCCAAAGGCAGATCCCCCTCAAACTTCCTTTCTGCAGCCGTTATACCATTTCTAATTAGCAATGCCACCCCCCCTCCTTTTTTACCACCCTCCCTAATCTTACTGAAACATCTGTAACCAGGAACCTCCAACAGCCATTCCTGTCCCTCATCTATCCATGTTTCCGTGATGGCCACAACATCGTAGTCCCAGGTACCGATCCATGCCTTAAGTTCACCCACCTTATTTCTGATACTCCTTAGCTTTCAATAGCTCTCATTGTTGTTTTCCTGCTGTTTTGATAGAATTAGAGAAAGCAGCTTTACGGAGAAAAGGGACCAAAAGAGAAGTTATTGCAGCTAGACTCTGGAGGTTTTTAACTTCTCAATCTACCTCACTGGTATTTTATCCAGGGCATAGGGGCACAAGGCATTCTGACAGTCTGGCATCTTTAGCTGCACAGGCTAGGGTTGGGAAAGGGGGGAGATGCTACTTTTGGGAGATCCCTGGTGCCTATTGTTGACAGCCTTGCCTCCCTCCAAAGATCATTCCACTATCTTCTTTAACCCTCTCCCTGATCTCTCAAACCCAGTCCTCCACCTTCTCACACCCCTCAGTCCCCCTCTTGCTTGCGTTTAAACATATCTAAGCTTTGGCCACCACTCCTCACTGGCATTGTTACTGAGTTGCTCCCCATAATGATTGGAAGGAGGTCAGCAGGTGGATTTCATACAATATGAGTTTCTTGATTGGGGCTGTATATCTGGTCCAATCAGGGAGCCTTGGTAGACAGATATAAACAGGAGTGCAGCATTGCCCTGTGGTTTGAAGGGCAGTGCTTGTCACTGGCCACTCGGGTGTCTTTCCTATCTTCCTGGTGGTGGAAACTGAATAAAGATTCGTGCACTTTGTGTCTTTCACTGTGTCTCACACCTGCACACACACACCATGGGTGCTGGGGAAAAAGAAAAAAAAAGAAAAAAAAAGAAAAAAAAAGAAAAAAAAAGAAAAAAAAACAAGAAAAAAAAATAAATAGGAGTGCAGCATTGCCCTGTGGTTTGAAGGGCAGTGCTTGTCACTGGCCACTCGGGTGTTTTTCATATCTTCCTGGTGGTGGAAATTGAATAAAGATTCGTACACTTTGTGTCTTTCACTGTGTCTCACATCTACACACACACACCATGGGTGCTGGGGAAAAAATAAGCACTACCGCACTTAGGCGGTAGTGTGGGGGTTAAATAAAAAAAAGAAAAAAAAAAGAGAAAAAAAAAACCTCCCCTTGATCACACAGCATTGCCCTGTGGTTTGAAGGGCAGTGCTTGTCACTGGCCACTCGGGTGTTTTTCCTATCTTCCTGGTGGTGGAAATTGAATAAAGATTCATATACTTTGTGTCCTTCACTGTGTTTTACACCTGCGCACACACACCATAAAAAAGTTTAAAAGAAAAAAAAATTTAAAAAAATTTAAAAAAATAAACAGGAGTGCAGCATTGCCCTGTGGTTTGAAGGGCAGTGCTTGTCACTGGCCACCCGGGTGTTTTTCATATCTTCCTGGTGGTGGAAATTGAATAAAGATTCGTACACTTTGTGTCTTTCACTGTGTCTCACACCTGCACACACACACCATGGGTGCTGGGGAAAAAATAAGCACTACTGCAGTTAGGTAGTAGTGTGGGAAAAACAAAAAAAAAGAATTAACAGGGAAGTTGCCCTGTGGAAAAAAAAGAAAAAAAAAGAAAAAAAATAAACAGGAGTGAAAGAAAAAAAAATAAACAGGAGTGTCTTTTTTTTCAGATTAAATTAGATTCCCTACAGTATGGAAACAGGCCCTTCGGCCCAACAAGTCTACACTGACCCTCTGAAGAGTAACCCACCCAAACACATTCCCCTACCCTATATTTAACCCTGACAGTTGCACCTAACACAATGGTCAATTAACATGGCCAATTCACCAAACCTGCATATCTTTTGATTGTGGCAGGAAACTGGAGCACCCGGAGGAAACCCACGCAGACACAGAAAACGTGCAAACTCCGCACAGACAGTTGCGTGAGGTTGGAGTCGAACCCTGGTCCCTGGCACTGTGAGGCAGCAGTGTTAATCACTGAATCACCGTGCTGTCATGTTGGAGTTTCTCACCAGGCTTTTAAGGGGAACCCACCGGGGTAAATCGAGAATATAAATATTTCATTTTGTGGTAAAACGCATCTATCAGATTGCTCCTTGCTTACAGTAGGGTTTGGGGCCTAGCTTTGCCGCTCCTGTCCCTTGTAAAATTGCTGTTTCTCTGCATACAGCTGTTAGTGTTAACTGTTTTGTAAACTGTGTGTTGCTTAATAAAATAAACAGGAGTGTCCAGCCCCATGCCCATGATCTTTGGGCATCCGGTGTGGAGGGGTATGGGCAGATCGGAGAACCTCCTTGTGGACCTGCTCTTGAGTCAGGCCAGGGCTGGAAATAAACAGGTCCAGGCAGCGGGCCATGGAAGGGATTGTCTCTGCCAACTGCCCACCTCGCTTCCGTGGTTATGTTCGTGCCTATGTGTCTTTGGAGAGGGAGTGTGCCGTGCCACCAATGCTCTTGGTGCTTTCAGGGAGAGGTGGGCAGCACAGTGGTTAGAGTGCTTGATTTCTCCCTCCATATTATTTTGACTTAATCCCTATCCTCCCACTTCATGTAAGCATTGGCCTTATCAGGCCTTGTTTGTTATTGTTTCACTAGCCACGTGGGTGCTTTCCTAATGGTGGGAAATATGAAATAAAATTCTTGCACAATGGTGTCATTTTACTGAGTCCCTTCACAGAAACACACACACAGTCACGGGCAATGTGGGGAAAAGTAAGCACTACTGCTGAGTCCCTTTGGGTACTCTGTTAGTTTGGGAGACTAGGGAAAAACAAGACATTCTGAGTCTCAAAAATAAGCAGGAGATTCAGAAGGTCTCTCCAGTCTAGGGACCAGCTTAAAAAAGAAGATAAACAGAAGTGTCAGGTATTCTGTTCACTCTGAGAGCTGGCTCTGAGGAAGCCAGTGTCAAGTACTATACACACATAAATAAAGGGTGACTCAGTGATGGGATATCAACTGTTGTTGAGTTATTTCATTACCCATCTGATGAACAGCTCTCTGAGATAGGACTTTAGCTCTTGTTTTAGAAGGAAGTCACATCTTAAAGCAATTAATGAAGGTCAATGTGTTACATGGATGGGAAGCAGGCTGCTAGGATTGAGGGTGAGTTCCCCTGACTTTCTCGACGAGAGAATGGAGATGGCAGCACTCTGTAAAATGCAGCCCATAATTCTGGAACTGTGGGGCAAACAGATCGCGAAAGGCCACCTGGCTCCAATTTGTCAACCCAACTCTCTTTGTCATCATGGATGCTGAGCATTCTGTCTGGATGTATGGCAACTGTACCATTCAAGATTGGAGACAGTTACAGTGAGTGGTGAGCTCGGCCCGGAGAATCACAAAGGCCAACCTCCCATCTATAGAATCCATCTACCAGGCCCGCTGTTAAGGCTGCCAGCATTCTGAAAGATCCATCCAACCCTGGGAATGCTTTTCTACAACCTCTACCATCAGAGAGAAGGTACAGGAGCCTGAACACATGCACCAGCCAGTTTCAAAACAGTTTCTACCCTACTGTTGTTAGAATACTGAATGGATTCACAAACTCTGAACATTCGCCTGTACCTGTGTTTTGGTTTTTGCTGCTGTTACCTATTATTTACTTATCTCTGCTACTTAACACTGTGATCTGCCTATATTGCTTGCAAGACAAAGCTTTTCACTGTGCTTCAATACGCATGACAATAAGTTCAATTCAATTCAATTCAATTCAATTCAATTCAAATCTTCCATGAACTCCCTTGTGACGTTGCATAGCAGATGGCATTGAATAGTCTCTGCCTGGTAGGCTTCCTGCTTCCTCGAGCAGTTGTATCTGCGAGTTGATTAACTGCAGCACATATGTACAACTTGAATTGAGCAAGCCCGTGTCCAAGCCCTTATCCGGCATAGCTTGGTTTTGAACTGGTATGTTTGGGTTAACAAATAAAACACAAAATTTTTCACTTAATCAGCAGTAATTATTGGAAGTATCTGATTTCTAGAAACATTAGTGAACTACACTCCTGGAATTTTTGTCAAAAATTAAAGTCAACGCAGAACCTTACTGCTAAAGATTCAGGCATTAGTCATTAATGTTAGAGTTGGATAGCTTCAGCGTTAGTGCACTGGGGAGTCTGAACTCAAATCCATGACCTGACAGAAAGTGGAATTTCTCACATCAAAGGTGTTGTGTGATTGGAGGGGAATTTGAAGATGACAATCTTTCAATGATTTTCCCCCTAGTGGGAGGGGCTGGCAGTACCTGTTGAGATCAGTTTGGTGAATGCTGTGAACCACTTATCTACTAAAGCAAATTGCCCATCCTGTGATGATGGGGATGAATGCAACATTCAGTGTCAGGCCACCAGGTCCTGGAGTGATGTCAAATTCCTGACAGACTGTTGCAGCAACATCAATCCATTGTATCACTTTCCTGACATGATCCCCTTGGTAGGGAGAGTCTTCGATGGTTCAGAAGATGGGTCTCTGCTGGCTGTTGTAATCGTGGTATTGATGTGGTTAAACTAATTACATTTCTGGTCAATAGTATTCATAAAGATACTCATTGTGGATATCCAACCAGCATTGACCATAAGACAAAATAAAAGGAGTTAGGCCACTCAGCCCATTAAGGTTACTCCACCATTCAATGTGGCTGAAATGTTTCTCAACATCCTGCCTTCTCCCTGTAATCTTTGATCCCTTTACCAGTCAAGAACTAACTATCTCTGACTGAAAATAAAAGATGCTGGAAATCACAGTGGGTCAGGCAGCATCTGTGGAGAGAGAGCAAGCTAATGTTTCGAGTCTACATGATTCTTCATCTATCGCTGTCTTAAATACACTCGGTGACTTGGTCTCCACAGCCTCCAGCAGCGATGAGAGCTACAGATTAGTAACTCTCTGGCTGAAGAAATTCCTCCTCATCTCTGTTCTAAAGGGTCCCTTCCCTCTAGTCACAGTCCTTTACTAGTGAAAACACTGTCTCCACGGGGACTCTATCCAAGCCTCTCAGTATTCTGTATATTTCAATGTGGTTCCCCTCTCATCCTTCTAAACTCTATCAAATACAAACCCTCAACTGCCCTTCATATGACAAGCTCTTCATTCCTGGGATCAGTCTTGTGAACCTCCTCTTGGACTCCTCCAAAGCCAGACTTAGATACGGGACCCAAAACTGCTTACCATATTCCAAATGTAATCCAACCAGAGTCTTATACAGCCTCAGCAGTATATTTCTTCTCATGTATTCTACCATGTCTTTAAATGAATGCTAACACTGCATTTGACTTCCAAACTGCCAACTGAACCTGCATGTTAACCTTAAAGAATCCTCAACTCGGAATCTCAGGTCCCTTTGTGCTTCAGATTTCTGAAATGTAGAAAATAGTGATTTCTGAAATGTAGAAAATAGTCTACACCTCTATTCTTCTTACCAAAGTGTATAATCTCATATTTTCCCAAACGTATTCCAAATGCCATTTCTTTGCCCACCCCACTAGCCTGTCCAAGTTCTTCTCCAGCCTGCCCAGTTCTTCAACAGTACCTGTCCCTTCACATATCTTTGTGTCATCTACAACCTTAGCAGCAATGCCCTCAGTTCTTTCATCCAGATCATTAATGTATGATGTGAATAGTTGTGTTCCCAACATAGTTCCCTGCTGAACTCCATTAGTTACCGACTGCCATCGTGAAAAAGCCCCCAATATTCCTACTCTCTGCCTTTTGCCAGTCAGCCAATCCTCTATCCTGAAGAAGGGATTATGCCCGAAACGTAGATTCTCCTGCTCCTTGGATGCTGCCTGACCTGCTGTGCTTTTCCAGCAACACATTTTTCAGCTCGAATCCTCTATCCTTGCCAGTACCTTATCCCTAACACCATGGGCTCTTATCTTATTGAGCAGCTTCCTGTGTGGCACCTTTACAAAGGCCTTCTGGAAATCCAAATACTGTAGATCACGTCACTGGATCTCCTTTGTCTAACTTGTTCGTTATTTCCTTAAAAGAATTTGAACAGATTTGTCAGGCATAACCTCCCCTCAATGAAGCTGTGAGACTCAACCTTATTTTACCATGCACTTCCAAGTGCCCATTAATAATGGACTCTAAAATCTTACCAATGGCTGAGGTCAGGCTAAACAGCCTATAATTTCCCAATTTCTGCCTCCCTCCCTTCCTTCTTAAATAAGCATATAATATTAGCCATTATAAGTCCTCTGAGATCCTCCCTGACTACAGTGATTCCAGAAAGATGATCACCAATGCCTCGACAATCTCCTCAGCTGTTGCCTTCAGAACTCTGGGGCATATTCTATTAGGTCCATGTGATTAATCCACCTTCAGGCTTTTCAGCCCATGACCTTTTCCTTAGTAATGACCACTAGACTCACTTCTGCCTCCTGACTTTCTTGAAGTTCTGCCAAGCTTACTGGTGTTTTCTAGTGTGAAGGCAGATGCAAAGTACCTATGCTGTTACACCATCTTTTCTTTGTTCCACATAACTATTTCTCCAGTCTCCTTTACCAGCAGTCCAATCTTGCCTCTGTCTTACTTTCTTTATATATCTTAAAAAGCTCTTACAATCTTCCTTCAAACTACTCTCTAAATTACCCTCACATTTTATCTTCTCCTCCCCCCCCCCCCCCCCCCTTACTGCTTCTTTGGTCATCCTCTACTTTTTTATTAATGTTTCCTAATCCTCTGGCTTCCCACTAATCTTCACCACATCATATGTGTTTTTTTTTTTGGCTTTTATGCTGTCCCTGACTTCCCTCATCAGCCATGGTTACCTTGTCTGTATTGATGTTATTAAAGATCAAAGGAGGTGGTTTCTGGTTGGACTTGATCATTATCTGGATTAGTGGTGCTGGAAGAGCACACCAGTTCATGCAGCATCCGAGGAGCATTATCTGGCAATGAATAGAAGAACAACTTATTGACTGTCACTTAGCTGTGCAAAACAAATCATTCTAATAAAAAAAGCTTCTGATAATTGTTGCCTTGATGACCCAGAAATGTAAAATGGTTAAACCAATTAACTGTTCTGTACCCTTTCTCAAGACGTTCTTGTATATTCAGATATGTTCTTAAAGCATTGCTTTCTCCTTTAAAATCACCATTATCCTATTATTGCCCAATCATGGATTTGTGCCAAAAATGTTAGAACTTTGTGCATGAAAGTTAAATGAACCATTTCTACACCACATGCCTGTGGAAAACAGTCACATAAATATAATTAAAATGGCACCAACACCAGAGAAAGCTGCCAACCTTTGACACATTTTTCCAATTCTTTTTCTCCTTACAAGAATTACAGCATTACATATTTTTGCACCACTTTCAGATTACAAGATTTGCCACACAGGCTGAAATACAAAGTGCTGTGATGGTACTTTTTGTTCCAGATACCCAAACCTGTCTTTTACACTTTGCAAGAGACAGTTTCAAAAGAGCATTGAATAAAACTCAAGAAAGAGTATTGGAAGAAAGTATGCTGAAAGAAGTGACATGGCTGTCTTGACGTGCTAGCTCATACATATCCTTCTGAACGACTAGAACAACAGACTTTGTATCTGAAGAGAAGGATGTATTGTTATTAATGCGAATACAATGCAATAGGACTTTGTAAGCATGCCTCAACTTCTGTGTCCACACTGCAGCCTTTGCACAATTATTACTTTTGGTAGCACAGATCTTGAAATAGCAGAAAAAACGTCACATTTAAAAACATTTTTCTTTGTCTTGAACTGAAGTGGACATTTGCAAGAACACCCATAGAAAGGAGAACAAGTTTTTATATTGTTTGAAAAGAATGTGCTGACTGACCAGCAAGCAGACTCTAACTGATAATGGTGATGCTATAGAGAATGCATGAATTATATAATGACTGATAAGGGCCCTTGTGGTGCAATGGTAGTGTCCCTACTTCTGGGCCAGGAGGCTGAATCCAATTTTCTCAGAGTGGGGCCCTTAACCTGTGGTGCAATGGTCACAAATTGATGGGAGTTAATGTGAGCCCTCTGAGTATACAACACTGTCATGATTTGAAGTTAATAAGTGCCCTGCTCTTTAAACTTTGACAAATACTAACTATTTTTGTTGTGTTACAACAAATGATAAATGAACACGCCTGAGTCCTAAAATCGCACATGATATATTACTTTGCAAAGCTTGATGCTTTGTGATGGTAGATTTTCACATTGCCATGAGAGCAAACCGAACCTAGCTTTTTAACTGGCAAAATAATTTGACAAGAGGACAATGCCCTTCAAAAGAATTCACTTCCCTGCATAACTGAAGGATACTGTTCATATTGCTCAATATTTGATGACTATGTTTTTCCTTATTGGACCCATGACTGGAAGTCTGACGGACAGGAAGAAGTGAATCATTAAAACAATGACAGCTTTATTGTCCTTAGGACAGCAGATTACAGCAGGAAGCAGAGCGAAGATGGAGCTTGCATTGGAGATTCAGGAAGATTTGGCAACTTTATCTGGATTGCAGTTGCCTGGGTTCCTCAAATCTGTTCTCAACCAGCAGAAGAGAGAACCTAATGAAAGGAAAAAAAAGTACAAAATACAAACTCCCTGCAAGATTGCTGACTTATTCTGAGAATGGTCTCTTTCCCACTCCCCCTTTTCCCGTAGCAAGAGTAGCTGAGAAGACAAATAGAATGTTTTGAAACTTGGTACATGTGCAGCAGCCAATGTTTCAAGTCATCTTGCATTGCTGTATGCAGATTTATAGTTATTTTGTTACATCTGCAGTGAATTGGCCATATAGGGAATTAAGAAATTTCATAAGGTCTGTGTGTAGGGTTCATGAAGATATATTATCAGCAGCCACCCACCCAGCCACTTACTATGAGAAACCTGACTCTCCACATGTGATTTCATCTTTTAAAAATGTCTGCAAAAGAAAGATATTTTCTTTTCTTCCCCTACTCATTTGCTAACCATTTGTAACTGTTATTATTTAAGGATTCTCTCATGCTGTGTTTTATTTCTTCTCAGACAAGACTTGCTGAGCAACACTTGCTGTTCTGTTATACCTGAGGCAGTCTTTCACTTCTGACATTCTTTCCCCTATCTTGTTAATTTGGCCGATCTGGTATGCCTCCTGGACCTGAGTAATTTGCCATATTCCTCACAAAACTTGACCATATGTTCTAGTTCAGTCCAATGATGAGAGAGCTGAGGGTTTTTTTTTGTAAGAGGGAAGAGGGGAGGGCGTATACAGTCAATGCTAGGGCCTTGGGTAGTGTTGTAGAACAGAGAGACCTAGGGGTTCAGATACATACTTCTTTGAAGTTTGGGTCACATATAGACAGAGTGGTTAAAAGGCATTTTGCATGCTTACCTTCATTGTTCAGTCCAGAGTATAGGAGTTGGGAAGTCATGTTGACGTTGTACAGGACATTGGTGAGGCATCTTTTGGAGTACTGTGTCCAGTTCTGGTCACCCAGTTACAGGAAGGATATTATCAAGCTAGAGAAGGTTCAGAAGAAATTTACCAGGATGTTGCCAGGTATGGAAGAATTAAGTTATAAAGAAAGGCTGGATACGCTGGGATCTTTTTCACTGGAGCATAGAAGGTTGAGGGGATACCTAAGAGAGGTTTATAAATTAGTTAGGGGTATAGACAGAATTAATGGTAGTTATCTTTTCCCTCGGGTGGGGGATTTCAAGACTGGGGGCACATTTTTAAGGTGAGAAGATAGAGATTTTAAAAAAAGCATGAGGGGCAATTTTTTTTACACAGATAACATATGGAAGGAACTTCCTGAGGAAGTGATGGATGTGGGTACAATTACAATGTCTGAAAGACCTTTGAATAAGTGCATGAATAGGAAAAGTTTGAATGAATATGGGCCAGGAGCTGGTTTAGTTTGGGACCATTATTAGTTTAGGATTATGTTCAGGATGGACTAGTTGGACCAGAGGGTCTGTTTCTATACCTCTACAACCCTATCGGTCCATATGCAGTATCTGAGAAGAGAAGGTAAGCTGAGGACTTGATTACTGTGCCAGCTCA
Source organism: Chiloscyllium punctatum (assembly GCF_047496795.1). Taxonomy (NCBI): domain Eukaryota; kingdom Metazoa; phylum Chordata; class Chondrichthyes; order Orectolobiformes; family Hemiscylliidae; genus Chiloscyllium; species Chiloscyllium punctatum. Next base: position 32,615,072 of record NC_092765.1, read on the forward strand.
TCAGATAGAACTCTAAAGGTCCCAGAATACTCATGTGAGGAGAGTAAGGATTTCTCTGAGTGTTCTGAGGAACATTCATCCCCCAACAAACAAATAATAAACAATGTGGATTAATTATTTATTCATTTCATTAATTGGAGGACTTATCTGTTTGTAAAATGATTGTACTGAGGTACCATATAACAGTGACTCATCCTTCAAAGTATTTCAGGCTCAGAGTAGTCACATGTCTGTGAGAGCATTGTTAAGTAAATTGTGGATGCAATGTATTTTTTGAAGATGCTTGTTCTTGTTTCCAAAGATTGGAGCCATAGATCTCTGTTGTATTGGGCCAAGCTTAATACAGTGGGTTGTCATTGCTTGCTGTGGAATGGCTGATCTCCTGCTCTAACTGCCCGCCATCAAATACATGATAATAAACCTGTTATAAATATACCTCCATGACCTACAGGTCCTATCATGGGCTTAAAACCTGGAGTTTCTGGCCCAGAGGTAGGGGTGCTCCCAGTCTGCCACACGTAAGTGCACTTTACTTCTTGGTACAGATCAGGAAATCAGGTTATGAAAGAATGTCAGGCATGGTTTATCATTTGCTGGCATATTCCCACCACTTTGAACAAAATCATTTGTGTTTCAGACTCCAGCATTATCTCCAAATGTAGATTATGCCACCTCAATGGTTTATGCTGCGGATATCATATATATTCATGTAAAAGTCAAATTTTTTATACCATTTATTAAGGTTAAATTTACAAGGTTTATTATTATATGGATACTGCTTTTGAGGGGCTTGAGCAAATTCCTTTCCTTGCATAGTCCACCAGGTTGTAAATTCTAAAATACCAAATGATGAGTTTGCAAATTCTTCCCATATCTGCATGGGTTTCCTCTGGGTGCTCCAGTTTCCTCCCACAATCCAAAGAAGTGCAGGTTAGGTGGATTGGCCATGCTAAATTGTCCATAGTGTTCAGGGACGTGTGGGTTAGGTACATTGGTTAGGGGTAAATACAGGATAATAGGATAGGGGAATGGGTCTGGGTTGGTTACTCTTAAGGGTTGGTGTGGACTTGTTGGGCCGAAGGGCCTGTTTCCACACTGTAGGGATTCTATGATTCTATGATATCATTAGCAGAAGCCCAATTGATCTCTAAACGAGTAAAGAAAAAAAACACAATGAACTATGGTAATTACTAGATAAAGACAATCAAATTAGTAAGCTTTTATTTATACATTTAAATCACAATTACATGGTACATTTTAAATTAAACTTGTCAAATGCAAACGTTTATTGAAATCCTATAAAATCCTACAATATCTTCAGCACTGAATTAAACTTCACCAGCATCAGGATGAATGATATCATCATATGGATGCTCCTCACCTTCGCTGTCCGTAGTTAGAGTAGCACATCATCCACTTCTTAATAAACATAGAACATAGAACATAGAACAATACAGCACAGAACAGGCCCTTCGGCCCACGATGTTGTGCCGAACTTCTATCCTAGATTAAGCACCCATCCATGTACCTATCCAAATGCCGCTTAAAGGTCGCCAATGAATCTGACTCTATCACTCCCACGGGCAGCGCATTCCATGCCCCCACCACTCTCTGGGTAAAGAACCCACCCCTGACATCTCCCCTATACCTTCCACCCTTCACCTTAAATTTATGTCCCCTTGTAACACTCTGTTGTACCCGGGGAAAAAGTTTCTGACTGTCTACTCTATCTATTCCTCTGATCATCTTATAAACCTCTATCAAGTCACCCCTCATCCTTCGCCGTTCCAATGAGAAAAAGGCCGAGAACTCTCAACCTATCCTCGTACGACCTACTCTCCATTCCAGGCAACATCCTGGTAAATCTTCTCTGCACCCTCTCCAAAGCTTCCACATCTTTCCTAAAGTGAGGCGACCAGAACTGCACACAGTACTCCAAATGTGGCCTAACCAAAGTCCTGTACAGCTGCAACATCACCTCACGACTCTTGAATTCAATCCCTCTGCTAATGAACGATAATACTCTATAGGCCTTCTTACAAACTCTATCCACCTGAGTGGCAACCTTCAAAGATCTATGTACATAGACCCCAAGATCCCTCTGTTCCTCCACCTGACCAAGAACCCTACCATTAACCCTGTATTCCGCATTCTTATTTGTTCTTCCAAAATGGACAACCTCACACTTGGCAGGGTTGAACTCCATCTGCCACTCCTCAGCCCAGCTCTGCATCATATCTAACATCTTCTTCTTCTTCATCATCATCTGTGTTATCCCAGAGATGATCCATCCTCTGTACCGTCTAATACATTTGAAATTCCACATTTCTTGAATGATTTGAAAATAGTGTCAGCTATTAATTCCTTCCATATATCAACGATCCATTCACAGATCAGTGGCAATGATGGAGCCCACACACTGCCTCCTTTCATGTATGTTTTTTTCCCATCACGCATCCAGTTATTCCACTTCATTTGCCGAAGGGCCTGTTCCTGGGCTGTAAATTTTCTTTGTTCTCTTCTTATCTAATTTCAGTTACATCACACAGTAAACTTTTGCTATAAATTCTGTGTCCTGCAATCTTATACTCCAGAACCACCTGATGAAGGAGCAGTGCTACCAATTACACCTGTTGGACTATAACTTGGTGGTGTGTGACTTTCCAATTTGTCCACCCCAGTCCAACACCAGCTCCTCCACATCAAGCCCTTCTCATGAATCTTGTGCACCATCCAGCACTTGCATTAAGATCCAAAATTCCATTCTTCGTTGATTCGCTTCATGCATGGATTCGGATGACTCTACGACTAACACATTTTCTGTTTTTCAATACCCAATTAGCAACTTCTTTTCTCCAATTGTGACCACTTGTTAGGTTTACCTCTGTTGGCACACTTTCATTTCAGCATTGTTGGAAGTTGGTTCGATACCTTTCTCCAGTCTTTCATTGGTTTCTCCGAAACACTAAGTTCTCTTGCTTCTACACACTTATTTGTCTTCTCTGCAACTTCAATAACTTTCAGTTTAAATGCTGCTGTATATTGTTTTTTTTCTAGAAGGCATAAACAATGAAGGATTTCAAAACCTCAACTAGACATCAGTATATGACTGTATTCCACGAGGTTGGTTGTCACCTGACTCTGACCTGATGTATCTTAAACATCCATGTCAAATCGGTGTGAATTGTACATCAAATCACATAAGAGCACAAAAAAAAATTCCTCATTGTAACATCTATGTACAGGATAATACCTCAACTCACAAATGTTGATCTGTAATCTGTAAAGAACTAGGGTTGATTTTTTCACAAGATATATGGAAAATTCCAGACTTTTTGGCCAAAAACAGGGGTCGACTTTTACTCGAGTATATACAGTACACTGCGATTTTATGTTATATGTTTATGTTTCTCAGTAGACTTTCTCATCCAGGATTTTATAGTTTAATTTCAAATGCTGGAGGTCATGGCAGCAAATCAGTATCACTGTCAAATGATTACTAGTTACAGAAATGTGCTCTTGAGCTTACACATTGAATTTTCCATAGATTATCCTTTATTACATTATCGAGTTGTATCAATATAAATACTTCATCTGACATTTTCATGTCTAAAACAGTGAAAAAGTGTTTCAAATTCTTATAGAAAGTGGGAAAGATTCAACTTTATCTGACACCCAAAATATTCTGATGCCAAAGAGGGCTATCTTTGATTACTGATGTAGTCTTCAAAGCTATCTGTATTCCTATTCCAAGACCAACATTAGGCATTACCATTGTGCCATGATTTGTGTTACAAACCTCCAAAATTAATCTGCGCCAACCTGTGAAATTTCAATGTGCACATCAACAAAATTTACTCCCTCTGTGTCAGTTTGAACCTTCTTCACTTAATCATGTGTCTGCAGATTAACAAGCAAATTCTGGTAAAATGTATTTAAATTTTGAGCAGACAAGTTATCACAAAATTATTTATCTCTCACTTTTTTGCTCATAGTGTTCACATTCTTTTCTTCTGGTTGATGCTTTTCATGCTTACAAACCAAACACATCATTCAATTTTGCGATACATGCAGTCTTATTTATTCAAAACTTAAAAGGAAAGTTGATATTCCCGTAACTTGTCAGTGCAATTTCTGTCAAAAATTAAACATTATGGTACACTAAAGTAAAGGGCAAATCCCAGTGAAATTCCATGCAGCAAAGCACACCAATATAATTAATGACTAGTTTCATATATTACAAGAGAAGAACAAGTGGAAAGAAATTAAAGCACTCTTAAAACTTTTTCTTAATTCATTTAAAGGATGTGAGCAATGCAAATTGGCCATTGTTAATTGTCCTTGAAGAAATGGTAGTGAACCTTCATGAATATGAGTGAGTAGAATGTGAGGCAATTTTGGAGAATGGTCAAGAGTCATCCACATTGTTATGGATCTGGAGCCACATACAGGCCAGGCCCATTAAGGACAGCAGATCTCCTGCCCTGAGGGGCATTAGTAAACCGGGGAAAGTTTTCTGATGATTCAGTGGTTTCACGGGCAGAATCATATGGGGGTTTGAGCAATCTGGGCTATGATGGGAATTGTGGCAGAATTAGATGGGAGATTTGGTGAGGCTGATCTCAACATCAGGAACATCACGCTCTATCTTTTCTGCTTTTGACCAGCAGAGCAGTGGGTGTCTTAATAAGCAGCAGTAAGTTAAAGACAAAAAAACTTCAGGTACTGGAATCCAAAGTAGACAGGCAGGAAGCTGGAAGAATACAGCAAGCCAGGAAGCATCAGGAGGTGGAGAAGTTGACATTTCAGGTGGAACTGTTACACCCGAAACATCGACTTCTCCACCTCCTGATGTTGCCTAGCTTGCTATGTTCTTCCAGCCTCCCGCCTGTCTACTAGCAGTGAGTTAAGACAGAGTTAAGGGCAACTCAGGTCGATTATTGCTTGTTAAATGCCTTGTTAATGCCAAACTCCCCTTGTTAAATTCACTTTCTTATTTTACAAATGTGCCAAATAAACTCAATGTTGAGGAAAACCGGAAATGGATATCAGTGCAGATTCAGCTCATCACTTGCTCCAAAGTATCTTCATGTTGCCCACGACCAAACAGCATCTCAGGGCACAATCCACCACAACCAATGTTCATGGACGTTGGCACCTAATACCCACACTTCATGACTATCATGGCACTCTCCAATACACTGGCAGGGCGTTGTGGAAGCAGAGACGTTCAATGCAGGGTGCATTGGCAACTCATTTTAAAAGGCTGCAGCAGGAACACTTTGTGTTCAGGGACAGGCACTCAGTTCATGGATTGGACCAGACTGCATTTCAAGGCTGCTCACTTGCTCTCTTCACACCCATTCGCTGAATGGTTACTTGTATGCTTGCAGCATCCATGTTTTGCCTTGTCATGCTGTACTATGCCAGTTAGGACAGTCAGATAACCAGGCACCTTGCCTTGCTGGTCAGCAGTCCTCAGTCAACGGGGTGTATACCTTGCTGTGCCACAATGAGCTATATCAATTTCATATCTGTACCATGTGCCAGCTGCTTATACTTTAGTGAATTGTCTTCATTGAAGTCAATGGAGGAAGGCATCAGATAGAGGGTCCTGACACAGTATGTTAAGGGCAAGCTCTGATACCACTCCAGGAGATTGGCTAAAGACAAATGAGGAGACCCTGGTCAGGGTGTCAGAGCCATTGCCATCCAGGCAGTGGGTCACGTTATGTCCCATAACTCCATAGTTGGTGGTTGATGGGTGTGGTGTTGAAGGTGATAGTGCTATCACAGTCGTTGAGTTATCAGTCTCGGCACTTTGCATCCAAGGCTGTCGGTTCAGTCGCTCAAGAAGGAGGGCCATGGTCTGTCTGTTGGGTCTGTCCACTGATATTAAGGGGAAAGGGCAAGACAGTTGCTGCCAGGGGAAGAAGAATCAACAATTTATTCTTTGGGACTGGTGGCTGCTGGCTCAGTGGAAGGGGAGATTCAATTGTGAATGGAGGTAACAGTACCTGCGGGGGGAGGGGACCGTAAAGCATGGAAGGAAAGGGGGTCACACAGGAGGGGAGATTGTCCCTGTTCAGGAGCACCCTGGCTTCACAGGGGGAGCAGCATGTGACTATACTTGGTATGGTCTCCTGATATGCCAGGGGCTGTGGGCAATGGTAGGCAGTTACAGGCTCACATAGATGGGTTGGGTGGAGACTGGGGACAGTGTGAAGCCTATGGGGTTTATGGAAAAGGCTACCAGGAAGTGTTTTGGAATGTTGGAGGCCTTACTGACATGAAGAAGTTGAAGCTGTATCACTCACGAAGGACTGCTCAGTATCACCATCCATGCCCATCCAAATGCATTCCCTCCTGTTTGGAATGCATCTCCTCACCCTTATTCACACCAACACTTTTGGAGACAGAGGTGAAGGAAAGAATGGGGAGGTTGTATGCAGGGTGACATGAGGTGTCAGCAGTAGCTATTGTCCTGCATACACCTTTCCTGTAGCCACAGAAAACTGCAGCACAAAAGGACATGGGCATACTTGTGCATGAAACACAGAAAGTTGGCTGACAGATGCAGCAAGTAATCAGCAAGGCTAATGGAACATTGGCTACTCTTTCAAGGGAGTTGGAGAATAAGTGTAGGGAAGTCTTATTGCTGCTGTACAAGATACTGGTGAGACCACATCTGGAGTACTGTGAGCAGTTTTGGTCCCTTATTTAAAGAGACAATTCATTTCATTGGAGGCAATTCAGAGAAGTCTTACTGGAATGATCCCAGGTGTGGAAGGATTGTCTTATGAGCAACAGCTAAACAGGTCAGGACGCTACTCACTGAAGTTTTGAAGAATGAGAGATTTAATTGAAACATGTTGGCTTCTTAAGGGGCTTGACAGTGTAAATGCTGAGAGGATGTTTCCCCTCATGAAAGAGTCTTGGACCAGAGGGATTGTTTCAGAATAAAGGGCACCAATTTAAGACTGAGGTGAGGAGGAATTTCATCTCTGAAGGTTATAAATCTTTGGAACTCCTGGCCACAAACAGCTGTTAGGACAGAGTCCTTGTGTATATTTAAGGCTGACGTAGGTAGATTCTTGAACAGTAAGAGAATGAAGTGTTGTTGGGAAAAGGCAAGAAAATGGACATGAGGAAAGTTGGATCAGCCATGATCTTGTTGAACGGTGAGGCAGGCTGGAGGAGCCGCAAGGCCTACTTCCATTCCTCTTTTTATTGTCTTACTGTCCTTTTCCTTCCAGCTGATGCAGCAGCAACAGGGCATTGATGTAGGTCCATGTCCATGGAATGAAAATTATGCTTCATGCTGGAGCAATTACAGTAAGCGTTACTAAGAGAGACAAACAAACAAATGTAAGGTGAAAGTACTGCCATTTATAAACAAATGCCGAACAAGTGGAGATTTGGAGACTCTAGCCACTTGTACAATGTCCTAAGCGGAGATTTCTAAGAGAGTTGCGTGTCACCCACCTACCACTGGGTGCCTCCTGGCACTGCCTTGTCTCCTTGTGAGGAAGAGGCACCTATAGTGTGTGCCAGGTTCTGTGTCCTCTTGCCACCATTGCCTTCAGTTGTGAGAACCAATGGTTGGGGCACTGAGTGTAGGTATGCGCACCACTCCAGCAGCCCCTGCAGGTACTGGACCTGGATCTCCAAGGCAACCATCAACCTGTCCATGAGGCAGCTAGATAGTCACGTGATTGGATGCAGCTTCTATCTAATGAGGGCCTCTGTGTTCAATATCCCTGTCAGCTGCTTTTATTCCTCTCTATGCATTCAACTGAGGTCCCTGATGCAAACACCATGGGTTCATCTCTGTTTTCTCTAACAGTCCTCCAATTGCCCACTCCCTGTGCATTTCTTCCTTGACCAGCCTTAGAGCTGTCACCAGATTGTGCTCTCATATTGGCCAAGGCTAATGTTCCCACCACAGTGTCAGTATCTGAGCTGGTGAGGGATGAAGGAGGCAGACTTGCTGATGTGTTCTCTGAGACCTCTCGTCATCAGAATCAAGGCAGTGGTTTCTGGTGGAGCCGACTGTTTCTCCATGGAAATGGTGGACACCCCAGCAGTGCCTGCAGGCCAATAGAGAGAAAGAGGGCATTACAGTCAGTATTCAGAAGTGATGTTCAATGGACAACACTGACAACAAGGTTATTGTGCAAGTTGCAGTGGAGTAGAGTGGAACTTGGTCAATGGGACATTGATGTTGTGGTATTCCTGCAGCAATGTTCCCAATTTTGTCCTGTAAGGGCTAGGATTTCCTTGTTGAATTTGGTGAGGAGTCTAATGTTGAACACCCTCCATCTGTAGGGGCTCACTTTGCCCAGTAATGGACTGTTTCCTCCTACTGCTATGGTGAGATTTGAACTCATGAATTTGAGATTATTAGTACAGAACTCTGGATTACTAGCCCAGTAGCATAACCACAATGCTACTGCATCCCATCACTATGCAAACAAATAATGTTCTTCCTTCAGGGGCAAAGCCGTAATGCCACACTTAAGTGAAAATAAGAAACAATGAGGATAAAAGAAAGACACATTTGCTTTTTATTAGGAGATCAACTATTTATTAAATATCACATTGAGTATTAACACACATGCTATAAAACAGTTCATTCCTTGGCTCAGTCTGAGTGACGGCAGATCTACAAGCAGTTTTAATAATAAAAAAGAGAATCACAGGAAACCAATTAATGGCTGGGATCCAGCATTGGGATTAAGCTGATAATTGCTCAGATTTTGATGTGGGTGTTTTATGATGCCATCCAAACCCTTAGGTTGCACAGACTGGAAGTCAGTCTCAAGAATCTGTTTTTTCCCACTAAAAGGAGAACAGAACTGAACTTGTTACTGTGAATTTTAAGATATGACAATTATAGGGGATTATAGTACTTGCAAAGGGACAAACAAAGCTTCCCTTTAGAAGTGTTTGGGAATGAATTTGTAATTTTTACAAATTTCATCACATTCTCCCTCATTCTGCCTGGCCACCCTGGTCAAATCTGGAAGAATGTTTAACATAAGTCTGTCTTGTAATTAGGTGCATAAACATTTAATGCTTCTGCTTAGCTTTGTACTTTAGGACTGTTCCCCTGTTCCTCAGAAAGGGCACCAACCTTGCAGATGTGGGTCAGCTACAATCAGAACAAACGCTGATGTGATCACACACTGCAGCCTGCTATTCCATATATGGAGAAGATTTGAAATTGAGCTGCCTCAGTTGAGGGGGAGGGGGAGGGTAGAGGAGGAGATAGAGTAGAAAGCTAAGGAGCTGGAGGTGGCTGGATTTCATCCATCTGGTTTGAATTGCATTTTTGCCTCAAACCTTTGAACCACATTGTGAAAAAAAAGCGGAAAAAAATCAAACTTCCTGGATTAGAAGAGCACAGCATTTTAAAGAGCGAATTTCAATATTGAATGAAGTGTTTGTATGGGATAAGCTGTGCATTTAAAAAATGCAATCTAATTTGAAGTTCAGACAATTTTGTCTTGAGTTGCTAACAGTACATTGGCAGTCCCTCGCAGATGAGGCTGACTCTGTCCCACTCTCAGGGTGAGTTTGTAGGTTGTTGTACAGACTGATGCAGCTACCACAGGCTATGTTACACTAGGGGCAGGTGGTGGTCACAGGAAGGAGTGGGTGGGACATTGGTGTGGCAGCACACTCCTTTCACTGTTTCCACCTAGCTTCTACATTTTTCCAATGTCAAGTCTCAAGGTGCTCCACACCTTACCGATGGACGGTCTTGGGCCAGTGATTCCCAGGTGCCTGTGGGAATACCGCACTTTGCCAGTGAGGCTTTGAGGGTATCTCTGAAGGGCTTCTGCTATCCAACTGGGGATCGTTTGTCATCTCAAAGCTGTGAGCAGAGCAACTGTTAGGGGAGTCTTGTGTTGATCATGAAGGGATGGTGATAATGTTTTTAAAAGTTATCAAATGGATGTATTGCTGTGAGAGAGGGAATGGAGTAGTGATAATGTCAGTAGTTAAGTAACCCAGAACCTAAGGTTAATATTCCAGGGATGTAAGTTTGAGTGAAGATGGTGAAATTTGCAGATTGCAGAAGATGGAATCCTTTTTTTAAGACCCTGGACCTTCCAGATGTAACTTCAGAGCAGGCGTCCTTTTTGAATGCTTCTCTAACAATCCAAGAGACACAGGAGGGGATGAGGCAGCTCCAGAGTGGTATAGCGCCCGGCCTAGACAGACTCCAAAGTGAGTTTTACAAAGAGTTTATCGACATGTTGGCTGGGCCACTGTTGGATATGTACAACTACTCGTACAGTCAGGACTGCCTCCCATCCTCTCTGAGAGAAGCAAATATTTCTCTTATTCTCAAGAAACGGAAAGCCCCAGAGGACTGCACTTCATACAGGCCCATATTGTTACTGAACATGGATTTTAAAATTCTGTTAAAAATGCTTGCGTTGAGGTTGGAGAGGGACTTGCTTTTCATTGTGAAAGAGGACTAGATAGGTTTTATTAAAGGTTGTAGGTCTACTAATAATATTAGAAGAGTATTAAAGCTGGTTCAGGTATTCCAGCAAGGGTCGATTCCAGGCTTGGTCATCTCCCTGGATGCAGAGAAAGTGTTTGACCAATGGAGTGGCCGTACCTCTTTTATTTACTGCAGCGGTTTGGTATTGGAGGTGTGTTTGCCAGGTGGGTGGCAGTGTTATATAGTGACTCAAAAGCAGCGATTCTCACTAATCGTATAATGTTGGACAATTTTTGTATCAGTGGAGGCAGCTGACAAGGGTGCCCTCCCTCACTGCTATTATTTACATTGGTGAATGAACCATTGGCAGAGGCCAACCGGAGGGACCCCAATATAATTGCTCCAGAGGTAAGGTCAGACAGGCATAAGGTTACCTTTCATGCAGATGACGTTCCTCTCTTTTTAACTGATCCGATGATATCTCTGCCCCATTTAATACAAGTGATTAATCTATTTGGTTTGTTCTCGGGGTATAAATGTAATTTTATGAAGTCGGAGGCCATGCCTGTAGCGGGGTCCTTACTAGAATATCCGATCTTGGGGATGGAACCCGTTACCCTTTCAAGGTGATCACAGGGAGGTTTCTTGTATTTAGGCATTTTTATCACCCCAGCCTTCGATCGATTATACAAAGCTAACTTTGTGCAGTTGCTAGAGAAGATCAGGCAGGACCTTCGGCGCTGGGATGATCTTCCGATATCCTAGTTAGGTAGAATAGTTCTAGTCAAAATGAATGTTCTTCCTCGTTTATTATATCCTATGTGAATGCTCCCTTTGATGCTGTCGAGACAAGCACTACAGACGCTTTACAATTGGCTCATATCCTTCATCTGGCATCACAGGCAGCCTCTTATTAAGCTTGCCAAATTGCAGCTTCTGCAGGGGATGGGAGGTTTGGATTTCCCAGACTTTAAGTACCATCAATTGAGTTCCTTACTATCCTATATGTATTCTAGCTGGGGTTGATGGACTCTGGCTTTAAGCTGTGGGAATCTAGAGGAGTTTCCTGTTTGAGAGATTTATTTGATGGGGAGGTCATGATGTCTTTCGAGCATCTGGGTCAGAAATATAAGCTATCTAGGAGGGACCTCTTTTGTTACTTTCAGATTAGGGACTTTCTACAGAAAAAGACAACATTAATGGTTAGTCCCCATAAGTAGATATGGAGAGGAGAGTGCTTCAGTCCACGGGTGCTCTCTTGGGCAGTGCCCTCTATCATTTGTTAGGAAGTCATGTCTCGAAGGACATTGAGGGCTGAGCAGAATCTGGACTCAAGAATTGGGGGTGCAGATCTCGTTAGAGGCATGGGAGGATATTTGGGAGAACATAAGGAAGATTTCGATTTGTAATAGGACACAGGCTATACAATTGAAGGAACTCCACAGGGCTCATTTGGCACCGTAGCGGCTTGCAAAATTTAAGACAGGAGCATCCCCAAAGTGCTCCAAATGTAAAACAGTTGATGGCACTCTTACTCATTGCTTGTGGCCATGCCACAAGCTTCGTAGGCATAGCGGGTATTTTGGAAGCGATCTTGGGAACTGAGCTTAAGGTGGATCCAGTGTCCCTCCTCTTGAGTTTGTCAAATCTCCCCTCTTTGGATGCGCATAGGAAGAAGCTGTTTAATATTCTTTCATTCTGTGCGAAGAAGAACACTCAAATGAGTTGGGTGTTGGAGAATCTCCCGGGATTCTCGGACTCATGTAGATTAGTTATGGAGCACATTCCCCGGACTTCCTTATGAGTATGGTGCACCAGAAAACAGAACTGGTTTATAGAATGTGGCGGCCCTTTCTGAAATGTATAGATGCGGACTTGTCAGCGATATTGGTCATGGCCTTTATGTAGTCATGAAGGCTGTGTCTGGCTGCCTGGGGGCCCCAGGAGGAAGAATTCTGAACATATACAGGTATCCCTACTGATGGTCCGGTGGTGGGGTGCTTTGCTATGATTGCACTGAGTGCGGTAACTTAACTGAACGTAATTTAGTTTACCTTGGTTCAACTTGGTTTAATTTAGTTTTTTAAAGTTATTTACTGAATTGTAGTTTTTTTTAGGTCTTTCTCTCTCTCCTCAGTGGTTTGTGGAGTACAGTGGTAGTTTGTTTTTACTGTTATTGTTGTTATGTTATAAGATTGTTATATTGTTTTGTAGTGATTTTGTAATTTTGTAAAAATTCTAAAATCTTTTTTCTCAGTAAAAATATTTATAAAAAAAAGATGGCAACATTTGAATTTAAAATAATCCAGAATTAAAAACCTAATCTAACGGCACAAAACCTCACGTTCTTTAGAAAATCTGCCATCTCTACCTGATCTGGCCTACTGTGACCCTAGAATCACAGCAATGTGGTTAAATCTTAACTCCCTTCTGCCTAGTAAGCTACTCAGTTCAAGGGCAATTAGGATTGGGCCATAAATGCTGGCCCATTGAGTGAAGCCCACATCCCATGAAAAAGTTTAACAATAGGACTATTGACAATTCTGTAACAGACTTAGATTTATTCAGCAAATCGCCGAAATTGTCTTCTGTACATTGGACTACTCCGAAGGGTATTGATTTGTGATGTAGATAAGTGTTCCATTGAAGGATCATGGAGGAACTCATACTGAGTTCTCAACTTGGAGCAATACTGGAGTTCAATCCCTATTAGTGCTTTATTAGCTGGGAGGATAGAAGGTGAATGCAGAGAAGTTACTCTTGGCATTAGTGTTGGACACAATTGGTTCAGGTTTTTTCTGATAGCCTGAAACATTATGAGGTGGATGCTCATGAGAAATATGAGCAGAAATAGCCCATTGGGTACCCAGAACCTTTTCCGCCATTCAACAGGATCGAGACTAACTTGCTCATGGTTTTTTTTTAGATTAGATTAGATTACTTACAGTGTGGAAACAGGCCCTTCGGCCCAACAAGTCCACACCGCCCCGCCGAAGCGTAACCCACCCATACCCCTACATCTACATCTACCCCTTACCTAACACTACGGGCAATTTAGCATGGCCAATTCACCTGGCCTGCACATCTTTGGAGTGTGGGAGGAAACCGGAGCACCCGGAGGAAACCCACGCAGACACGGGGAGAACGTGCAAACTCCACACAGTCCTGAATTCCACGTTCCCACCTCCCCCAATAACTGTTGATTCTCAATTTTAACAAGAATTTCTCAACCTCTGTCTTAAAAACAAACATTGGCCCAACTCCCACTGCCTTCTGAGGCAGCGAGGTCCAAATCCACACAATCTTCTGAGAGAAAACATTTTCATCAGTTTTGTCCTGAAGGGGTGATCCCGAGGTTTAAAACAATACCCCCTAGCTCTGGAAAGATCTTTTCCACATCCACTTTGTCAAGACCTTTCAGGATCTTAAACACTTCAATCAAGTTACCCCTCAATCTTCTAAACTCCAGTGGAAACAAGTCCAGGTTGTCTGAACTATCCTCATTTGATAACCCACTCATTCCAGGCATCAATCTAATCAACCTCCTCTCCAAGATATTTACATCCCTCCTGAATTAAGAATACCAAAATTGCACACATAGTCAAGATGTGGTCTCACCAGTGCCCTTTCTAATTGAATAAAAATATCCTTCCTTTAAGACACAGTTTGCTGCCTACTCACTTAACTGCATAGGTGTCTTTTCTGTCCTTAGTGCTTATATTCTCGTCTAGATTTGGATCACCATCAAACATAGAGATATTACATTACTTTCTGACTCTGAATCAAAGTCATTAATAATACATGGCAAATAGCTGAAGTCCAAGTAAATGATCCTTGTACCATTCTAATAGTCACAGCCTGCCAACATGAAAATGCCCTATTTGCCTTCAATCTGATAACAGCTGTGGCCAGGTGACCCATGACCTCCAGGATTGTCACAGAAATATTGCAATTTTTTCATCTCCATGGACAAAATCTCAATGTGGAAGCCAAATTCAAACATTGCGGGATTCTGCAACTTGCAAGCTACAGAGGTGGAACAGACAGCATTCATATATCTCGGCCTTGGACAACCAACTTCCTGTTGAAAACACACAGTCCTGGAACTGCCTGGACATGTACTATTGTCCACATTGTTTCAGAGCAAGCCATTGTTTACACCTGAAGCCACAATCTATCTCACATGAGGTTCCATTCACTACCATCTCCCTGAGGCAGGTGATCATTTTGTTCTGTCTAATGACAGAGCAGACCTATTGTCTGGCAAAACTATGGTGACTTTATTTTATATACTTACCTGACATTGTTTTCACCTCCAGTGAACCTGCTTTGTTCGAAGAATGTTACACAGACTGGGTGGCACCCAGCTCAGTGGAAGGCCAGAGGCGCAACATGACTAGGCCAGCTATTGACAGGTGATGGTTCAAAACCATGTTCTGTGATCTCCAAATATGGAAAGCAGTTACCTCATTGGCTCTTCCTGCCTCTACCTGATGCTAGTATTGTACACAGGCTGCAGAATCTGAAAGAAGGGAGTGTAGAGGGGAAATAAAAGGGGCTTTTGCACCTTCTTCAGTGGCATCTGCAGAAAGCAGCTTCAATTGGCAGCCGAGCTGCACAGCATCTCCAGCTCCTTCAGACTGACCAGACCCAGAAAGAGCATCTCAGTGAGATGACCTAAAGACTAGAACCAACCTTGTTTGAGCGACTTTATTCTAAATTCTGTGTCCTATGATCCGTCCCACTAGCTACCCGACGAAGGAGCAGCATTCTAAAAGCTTGTACTTTCAAGTAAACCTATTGGACGATAACTTGGTGTTGTGATTTTTAACTTGGTTGAGAGGGGTGGCCCAAGTCGACAACTGCAGATCCTGAAACATCAGCCAACCCTCAAACATCTAGGAAGCAGCCTGTCCCAGTCTCACTGAAATACCAGTCCTTTCAGACAAACAGTTCTAATACAGTGGTAAGGACCTCTGGATAGCATATAGCAAATCCTCAGAGGCACGTGTCAGAAGATAGCCAGTGATGATTTGAGTCTGTTTACTTTGAGATTTAAGACTATTTACCGATATTTGTGGAGCCTACTCCTCCAATGAGTTGCTTAATTTTCCACTGCCATTCACAACTGAATGTGACAGGACTGCAGAGCTTAGGTCTGATCCATTGGGATTGTTTAATTCTGTCTATCACTTCTTGCTTATGCTGTTTGCTTTGCAAGTCGTCCGATTTGGTAGCTTCATCAGGTTGACACCTCATTTTTAGGTATGCCTGGTGCTGCTCCTGACACACCCTCCTGTACTCTCCATTGAACCAGGGTTGATCCCCTGACTTGTTGAATGGGGGATAGGGTGGGCCATGAGGTTGCAGATTGTAAAGAGTACAATTTTGCTGTTGTCGATGGCCCACAGTGCCGCATGGATGCTCAGTCTTGAGTTGCTAGATCTGTTCGACATCTGTTCCATTTAGCACAGTGATAGTGCCACACAACACAATGGAGGGTATTCTTAATGTAAAGGCAGAACTTTATTTCCACAAGGGCTGAGTGGTGATCACTCTTACCAATTTGGTCATGGATAGATGCATCTGCAGTCAGCAGATTAGTATGGATGAGGTCAAGTATGTTTTCCCTATTGTTAATTCCCTCACCAACTGCCTCACACCCAGTCTAGCAGCTATGTCCCTTAGGAGCCAGCCAGCTTGATTTGTCATGCTGCTTCTGAGTCACGCATGATGATGTACATTGGAATCTCCCACTCAGAGGATATTTTGCACCCTTCTCACCCTCAGCGTTTCCTCCAAGTGTTGTTCAACATGGAGGCTTACTGATTCATCAGCTGAGAATCATAGAATCATAGAAACCTTATAGTGCGGAAGCAGACCATTCAGCTCATTGAGTCAACACTGACCCTCCGAAGAGCATCCCATCCAGACGCACATCCCTACCCTATCCCTATAAACTGACATTTCCTATGGCTCGTCCACACTAGCCTGCACACTATGTACAGTTTAGCATGGCCTTGGACTTGGGAGGAAACCCGGAGCAGCCAGAGAAAATCCACACAGATGCAGTGAGAATGCGCAAACTCCACACAGACAGTCCCCCAAGGGTGTAACTGTACCTGAGTCCATGGCAATGTGAAGCAGCAGTGCTAACCACTGAGACACCATTCTGTCCCAGGAGGGAGGAGACTTCATGGTCATCAACAAGAGATTTCCTTGCCTATGTTTAGGCTGAAGCCATGAGACTTCATAGGAACCACAGCCAATGTTGAGGACTGCAGGGGCAACTCCCTCCCGACTGTACCCCACTTTGCTGTCACTTTTGTCATGCCTATCCTGCCAGTGGGACAAGCCATAATCAGGAATGTGTCTTTGACATTATCTGTAAGGTATGATTCTGTGAGTATGATTAGGTAAGGCTGTTGCTTGACATGTGTATGAGACAGCTATCCCAATTTTGTCACTGTTCCTCAGATGTTAGTGAGGAGGACTTTGCAGGATTGACATGGCAGTTTCTGCTGTAGTCTTTTTCGATGCCTACGTGTCTGCCAGGTAGTCTGTCGGGTTTAATTTCTTTGTTAGCAGATCTGAAAGAATAATTTGTTCCTTGTTTCCAAGCCTTAGTGCTTCTCTTTGTCTGTTTATCCTGCGGAGATTGCACTCCACAATTATTTTATCTCGGTCATGATATTACTGCCCAATGCTGAGGCTTACAGCTAGGATTTGTATTTTAACCACAGATGCATCTGGTTGGTTCAAACTATTTTTCTGTGAACTTTTACCTTTACAATAATGAGTTGCTTGGGAGATACGTGGATTACAGTATGTGGTGCAATAATGACTCATGTTGACTCTGAACAGCCTTGTGCGAGAAAGATTAGTGCACTCAAGTTAATGTAAAAACCACTTAGGTCAGATCGGAAGCAATCTATCTTTATAAAATGGATGGTTTTTTGGGATGCTATTTAAATTCTTTCCAGTTTAGATACTTATTTGAAGAATCAATTCTATAAAATTAAATTATAATCTCAATAGTTATTTTAGGATAACTCCGAATCTTAATCCATAAAGTCATAAGATATAGAAGCAGAATAGGCGATTTGGACCATCAGGTCTGCTCAGCCATTCGATCATGGCTGATATGTTTCTCAACCCCATTCTCCTGCCTTCTCCCTATAACCCTAGATTCCAGTACTGTTCAAGAATCTGTCTGTCTCTGTCCTAAATACACTCAATGATTGATTCTCCTCAGCCTTCTGTGGCAATGAGTTCCACAGATTCATCACAATCTTTCCCCTCAATCTGTTCCCTCAATTTCATTATAACAGGTGATTACCTAAATCATTGTGCGATTTAATTTGATGTGACATTAGATTGCTCTTAGAAAAATATGAAGTCCATAGATACCTAAGAGAATAACATTCATTATATAAGTCTATTAGAATTTAAAAGATCCATCTGGACTCACAATCTTATCTGAATTTATAAAATTAATATCGTGCTGTCATCATAAATGCTAACTGAACAATCCTTTCAAATCCTCCTTTCCTTATAAAACCTTGTGACATTCTGCAAAACGTAAGGAATTATTTAACATGACTATGGTGCAACTCTGTGATCTGGACGATTGAGCAAGTTTACATATAGTATGTACAGTGTACAAAATTCATATCTATTGAGACACACTGAACAGTCAGAGGGAGGAAATACATCTGGCCTGGGCCAGGCTAGTTGATGGCATAAAAAATCTTGAGTCCCCAGTTCCTCTGACCTTTGTAATTGTGATGTACAGAGGAACCTTGATTATCCGAATACCAATTATCCGAAAATCAGATTATCCGAAGGAGATCTCGACGTCCCGACAGAAACATTACATCAAAGACGTGTGTCCAACACTGATCACATCTTTTGTTTAAAGTGGTTAAAAGTGCTGCCGAGAACAGTGATGGGAGCACAGGCACCATCTTAAATGACTGACCTCCCACTCTCTCTCTCTCTCTCTTCCCACACTTTCCCTGGAGTTCTCCACACAAGGGTGTAGCCTAAACCCTCCTTCTCCAGGTAATCTCTCCAACATTGTCCTGTACAGAGCAAAAGTGGAACCTGTCAAAAAGTTGCAGTAAAAAGTTTTTTTTGTGTGTGCGTGTGTATTATTTGGAGACTCATCCCCCAGAAGACAGTCACAGCAGCAGTCTTATTGTTGGTGTCCAGTCCATTTTTTTTAAGATTAGATTACTTACAGTGTGGAAACAGGCCCTTCAGCCCAACAAGTCCACACCGCCCCGCCGAAGCGCAACCCACCCATACCCCTACATTTACCCCTTACCTAACACTACGGGCAATTTAGCATGGTCAATTCACCTGACCAGCACATCTTTAGAGTGTGGGAGGAAACCGGAGCACCCGGAGGAAACCCACGCAGACACGGGGAGAATGTGCAAACTCCACACAGAGAGTCGCCTGAGGCGGGAATTGAACCCAGGTCTCTGGCGCTGTGAGGCAGCAGTGCTAACCACTGTGCCACCGTGCTGCCCACAGTCCAGCTGCTGAATTAAATATGCAAAGTCCTTGCTCTAGTTTCCTTGCTGGGTTTTCTCAACGTCAAGCTTGTTTGGTAAGATGGGAGACTGAACAATGAGGTGAATTGAGGTTTAACAAGCAATAATCGCTGTTAAATGGCAAATTGTTGCTACCTCGCAAGAATGTTGCCATGTTGTTTACTAAAATAACTCATCTATGCATACCTGACACCGTCCTGTCCCCTTAAGTCCAGGAACTCCCGACGTACGTTCGGGACATCAACCACGCCCTTCACTTTCTCCAAGATTTTCAAATCCCTAACCCCCAATGTCTCATCTTCACCATGGACATCCAGTCCCTTTATGCATCGATCAGCTATGATGAAGGCCTCCTGGGTCTCCGTTTCTTCCTCTCATGTTGTCCCAACCAGTACCCTTCAACCGACACCCTCATCCACCTGGCTGAACTGGTCCTCACCCTCAACAACTTCTCCTTCCAATTCTCCTACTTCCTCCAAAATAAAGGGGTAGCAATGGGCACCCGCATGGGCCCCAGCTATGCCTGCCTCTTTGTTGGGCACCACCCCCACCTGTTCCTCTCCTATATCGATGACTATATTAGCACTACCTCGTGCTCCCTTGAGGAGGTTGACAGTTCATCAACTTCACCAAAACATTTCAGCCGACCTCAAATTTACCTGAACCATCTTGGACCCCTCCCTCCCCTTCCTGGGTCTCTCCTTCTCCATCTCCGGCAACCGATTAATCACAAACATCTATTACAAGCCCACCGACTCCCACAACTACCTAAGATTACACCTCCTCCCACCCTACCTCCTGTAAAAATGCTATCCTTATTCCCAAGTTCTTCACCTCTGCTACATCTGTTCCCAGGATGACCGATTCCATCTTAGAAAATCCCAGATGGCATCCTTCTTCCAAGATCGCAATTTCCCTTCCTAAGTGGTCGATGATGCCTTCCAGTGCATCTCCTCCACTTCCTGCACCACCATCCTTGAACACCACCCCTCCCAATGTAACAAGGACAGAACCTTGTTGCATACATCGCATCTTTCTTCAGCCACTTCAGCCACCTATAAACAGACCCCACCACCAGAGGCATATTTCACTCCCCACCCCCTAACAACATTTCTGAGAGACCATTCCCTCCATGACTCCCTTGCTACCCTTTTATTTTGGAGGAAGTAGGAGGATTGGAAGGAGAAGTTGTTGAGGGTGAGGACCAGTTCAGCCAGGTGGATGAGGGTGTCAGTTGAAGGCTATTGGTCCATGCCCCCCATTAGCCCATACCCCATTCCCGGCACCTTCCCCTGCCACCTCAGGAAGTGCCAAACCTGCGTCCACACCACTCCCCTCACCTCCGTCCAAGGCCCCAAAAGATCCTTCTACATCTGTCAGAAATTTATTTGCACCTCCACCTACTGTATCAGTTGCACTCAATGTGGTCTCCTCTACTTTGGGAAGACAGGATGCCTACTTGGGTATCATTTTAGAGAACATCTCTGGGACACCTACACCAAATAATCCCACCGCCCCGTGGCTGAACACTTCATCTCCCCCTCCCAATCCGTCAAGGACATGCAGGTCCTGGGCCTCCTCCATCACCAAACCCTAACCACCCAACACCTGGTGGAAGAATGCCTCATATTCCACCTTGGGACCCTCCAACCACATGGGATCAATGTGGATTTCAACATTTTCCTCATTTCCCCTCCCCCTACATTATCCCAGTCCCAAGCCTCCAACTCAGTACCGCCCTCCTGACCTGTCCATCACCTTTCCCGTCTATCCACTCCACCCTCTTCTCCAACCTATTACCTTCTCCCCCATCTTCATCTACCTAATGCACTCTCAGCTACCTTTCCCCTCAACCCCAATTCTCTCCCATTTATCTTTCAGCCCCCCGGACCACAGGCCTTATTCCTGATGAAAGGCTTATGCCCGAAACGTTGATTTTCCTGCTTGTTGGATGCTGCCTGACCTGCTGTGATTTTCCGTACCACACTCTCAACTGTTTACTAAAAGTGTAAAAGGTGGTGGGAGCTGCTCTCAATGTCAAAAAAGGCCTTCCTGTACTTCTCATCAGCTTAGAGTGAATGCGAGGTATCACAGAGAAGATGCTGGTGGAGTGGAGAAGGTCATTGACCTTCTTCCAAAAGTGCTGGATGCTCCTTCAGAGGGCTCAGGCTGCTTTAGCCTGTGTGGTAACCTCAGACCCCAGCTGGTATGGTTTGCTGTGGTGGTCTGCTGGTCCTGGGGAGGAGGAGGTCCTACACCAGCACCACTCCATCCAAGCAGAGATCCAGAAGGCTGCCTACAAAGCAGCGGGCAGCAATCTCCCTGTCTTCAATGTCTGGGGCAAATGTCAGGAATCGTGCAGGAAAATTCTTGACTGTTCTTGGGTGGGTGCACCCATGGGCTTTTAAAGATGGTATGAGTGCAAGGTATGTCAGTCTTTAAGGGCATATCTACCGAGTGATGAGTTGGTCCAGGAATGATGTGTGGTAAGATGGGGCAGAAATCTGAAACTAGAGTTGCCATGGTAGGTAATTATTGAGCATGTTTGGTAAGACAAGGCTAGAAACCCGCCAGACCTCGCAGCAACAAATTCTCCAAAAAAATACTCCGTGCAACTCTGACTTCGACGTAAAAAACATATGTTCAGCCCAAAGATATTCTCTCAACTCAAACATTTCTTTTGATCTAACTTCTCACATCTCCTTCCACTCTATTGGTATCAGTTCTATTGTGGATTTTTGGACAGTTGTGCTGTGGATAGCTATCAGTTGGGGAAATCCTAGTTTTCTTCTCATTAGCTCAGAAAAACCTGAGACTGACTGGAATTTCCCATCCTCTGGTGCAAACTAGAAGGCCCCTAATTCAATCCATAAATCTTTGATAACTAATTTTAGAAAGTGGAGAATGAAGACCTGGCCTATGGAAGTGAAGTGTGAACTGAGTTTGAGTTATAAGGAGAGGTTGGGATAAGGTGGGACTTTTCCACTTGAGGAGGTTAAGAGGCAACCTGAAAGAAGTTTATAAAACAATGAGAGGCATAGATAGAGGTAATAGTTGCCCTTTCCCTAGGATGGGGGATTTCAAAACTAGCGGGCACAATTTTAAGGTGAGAGGACAGAGATTTAAAAAAGACATGAGGGGTATTTCTTTTTACACAGAGAGTGGTTCACGTGTGGAATGAACTTTCTGAGGAGGTAGTGGATGTGGGCACAATTATAACACTTAAAACACATTTGGATAAATACATGAATAGGAAAGATTTGGAGAGTTATGAGTAAGGAGGTAGTTTAGTTTGGGAATGTGGTTGGCATTGAATGGTTGGACCAAAGGGTTTGTTTCCATGCTGCATGACTCTATGATGTCCCACTTTTAAGTAATGCTTGGTAAATTCTGTTGACAAAGACAGAAACAGAAATTGCTGGCAAAAATCAGCAGGACTGGCAGCATCTGTGGGAAGAAAGCAGAGTTAACGTTTCAAGTCCGATGACTCTTGAGTTGATTCTGCTTTCTTTCTACAGATGCTGCCAGACATGCTGAGTTTCACCAGCAATTTCTGTTTAGTTTCCGATCTCCAGCTTCAGCTGTTCTTTGTCTTATTGTACTGTTGACAAGTATATTGGATGTTGAGTGGAGGTAGGAATCTGGCTGATTTGTCTGGTGATTTGTTATCTGAAAGACAATTTTGTTTTTACTTTAGGTGATCCCACGGTGTTTTATAGCCAAGGAATATTGCCATGTAGGAAATGGGTGTGAATATGTGTGGCACAATTAATGCACAGCAAGGTCCCTGAATCATCAACATGTTAATGCTCAGATAATGTGCTTTATTGATAGGTTAGAAGATAAAAGCTAGGACACTATGTTGAATTCCCCTGTTGTTCTCTGAATACTGCTCTAGGGATGTTTTTGTAATATTGTCTGACTAAGAGCCTCAGTTTCATGCTTCATCTGAAAGTCAAGCAAATAACCAATGATACCACACTTCCTGTTTGAGTTGTAGGTCTAAACTTTGTGCTGAAGTTGCTGAAATGGGATTTTGAGCTCTCAAACTGCTGACTAGCACATTGTAAGTGATAAATGGGCTATAGTGCTCCTTGTGATTCAATCTCCAACTTGACTGAATACCTTCAGGCCAAGAAGGGTTAAAAACAGGAAAGAGGAACATTGTTAAAAAGGCAGACCTGGAGTTTGGAGTTTGGGGTGTCCCTTTACTGTCAGACAAACTGAAGTCGGCTGCTCAAAATGTCGATTCTCCGGCTCCTCGGATGCTGCCTGACCTGCTGTGCTTTGCCAGCGCCACACTCTCCACTTTGAATTAGGATGCAGGTGAATGTACCTCAAAATAATTTGGTTTTGTACTGGAAATAAAGTATTAGATTTCCAAGTCTGAGGACAGAGTCAGAACAATTATAAACTCTCCCTATGCTGTCAAATCCAGTATTAAACATTTTGCAGGTTTCTATATTGCCACAGCAAATAACAACTTTAAAAGACAAAGAGAGATAAGGAAGGACAGGAACATAAGTGAGAACATGGAGGTCAGCCCCTGACCTGACTCTTCCTCTGACTTGTTTAAACAGAGATTCAGTACCATTCGGGGAGAAGCATATAGCAATCTGATCGTTCACTGCTGGCCCGTGCAGTGTTATTGTACAACAGCCGTGATTCTTCAAAGCTTACAAAAAAAACCCAAAGGAAACCTTCAGAACAATTGCACCTTTCAGCTTTGAACTGTTGTTGATCTAAGAGTAGGTTTGAGTTGCAATATATACAATGTAAAGGTCAAGACTGTCGTGTGCGTAATAAAAGACATTTACATAAATTTTAGTGGAAGTCTAAACTCATGATATCAGATCTCCAACTTCAATGACTTCAATAGATTTGAGAATCCAAAGAGGATTGTTGTAGGTATCCGATTTAATGTTGTGCTCTGCCTTTTCCCTCCCTTTCTTACATCTAGATCTGATTGTTCCAAGGCATGCATGACCACTCTCCACCATTTTCCTTCTGCCAACCTAAGGTCACTTTTGCTCTGTGTGCCTGCATTCTAACTTGCTTCAAGTCCTGTCTGGCCCCACTGTGCTCACTGACCTCCCCTGGTTCTGGCAATAACTTTTAAAATTCCCATCTTTGTTTTCAAATTTCTCCATGAACTTGTCGTCTCCAGCTTTGTTATTGCCTCCAGCCCGACAACCCTCTGCAACATTTGCACTCTTTGAAATCTGTTCTTCCAGACTGTAGTTAATAGTCACAATTTCAACTGGCTAGGTCCAAAGCTCTGGAAAGTTATCCTTATAAGTCTCCACCCTCTTTCCTCCTGTAATAAGCTTCCAAAACCTTCTTTGATCCTAGTTTTTGAGCTGGTGTAATAGCTCCTTAGGTGGCTTGGTGTCAAATTATGCTGCACACCCCTCCTGCAAAGTATCTAAGAATGTTTTATGATGCTAAAGGCACTATCTAAACACAACTTGTTATTGTCGTTCTTCTCATTTTTCACTAAAGCAAAAGATAGCATTACCCCACCTTTGCTCACAGATGGTTATGTCTTTTGGACTATATAAGATGTAGTATAGGCTCGCTGGCTTTTATATATCAACACCTGCTGCTCTGGATGTTTTATTTACCCAGCTATACTGCACTGATGTGAAGATGTATGGTTAATCTTTCTCCATTTAATGAGGGAACTTCGGAATGGTGAAATATACTTGTGTTGAGCTGCTTCTGTGTTGCAATGATATGTTTTGAAATGATTGATGTTCATTGCATCATATTTTCGTAAGCAGACTGGAAAAATGTTTGCCAAATATAATGATACTTTTAAACAATTTCATCCAGTTGATATAATTTATTTTATTATGGAAAAGTAATTGTGTGTGATAAATTAGAGTTAGCACTGAATAGCAGGCTCTTCAACTTTTCTTGACATACTTCCTAGCAGTTAAGTATAAAAGTTGGATATATGTAATAATGACCTTCAACTTTAATTTCACTTTGCTTTCTGTATCTCTCTTTCCCTATCTTCATTGGATCATCTTTGTTTAACCTAATACAACCAGCTTTTTTGTCTCTTCCTCCTCTGAAGTGGAAGTGCCAAGACTTACCACCCCAGTCAATTCCTCACAATTATCACAATGATCTCCCCTCAGTAAGGAGAAGGGAGTTTGGGCAGAAATTCAACAACTGAAAATAGTGGGTTAGGCATGGGCTGGAGGAACAATAATTAATCTTGACAGTGATACCACAACTCAGTCCAACCTGCACACCTCTAGTTTAACAAAGTACATTTTGAGACCAACAAAGACTTACTTGTACAAGCCAGGTATGTCTTATTTGGATGTGAACAGATGCAATTCAAGTCCTAAAGAGATGCTAATAAAGTGTGCTTGTCATTGATTTAATTTGGTTCCCAGTTTTACTCGGATTGGCCATGTTTCCCAAGTATTCAGAAACTGAGTGGGAAAACTAAACACTTCTGGTGGAGATGTGCCTTTGTCCCATCCAAATAAAACTGCAACTATTGCAATTGCTGACGCTATTCCCTCTGACAAGTGACTGGTAGAGAAAGCTTATAGAATCGTCAAGCTTTACAGCAACGAAAATGCCCTTCGACTCATTGTGTCTGCATAACATATGTCTATTCTAATCACATTTGGCCTGTAGCCTTGTATGCTATACCATTTCAAGCGTTCATATAAATAATCTTTGTATTTGTTGAGGGTTTCCATCTCCAGCACCCCTTCAGACAGTGAGTTTCATTTACCCACAACCTTCTGGCTGAAACAAAAATCCTTAAATCCCTTCTAAACCTACTGTTCTTTACTTTGAAATTGCATCTGGTTGGCAGAACCATCATCATTCAAAGTAGCAACTACATAGTGTGGTGGGATGGCCACATGCATGGGAGGGAAAGGTTTACAAGTGGATGAGACTGGAGGATCTGTCGTTCATCTTTGGAAGAGGTGAACACAGAAGAGGAGGAGCAGAAGGAGAAGGATTAAACAGTGTCTTCCATCCTCCAACCAGCCACTTCCATTGGTGCAGGAGGAGCTGGATAATACAAAGGTTCACTTAATGTGAGAATAACAAAGGAAACTCTGCAGCCTGCCCTCATTCTCACCACCAGTGCCAGTATCACTCTACTTCTCCTTTACTATAAATTCCTTCAGCCACTCATTCATCCATTGCACATCTAAATCCTTTGTCTCTTTATGTATGGGAATTCATCATGTAACAAACAAAACAATGACTTTATCCAAGGGTCAAAAAGTGTGCCGCTGGAAAAGCACAGCCAGTCAGACAGCATCCGAGGAGCAGGACAGTTGACATTTTGAGCATAAGCTCTTCATCAGAAATGTGTGTTTCATTTACCCACAGCCCTCTGGCTGAAAAAAAAATCTTTAAATCCCTTCTAAACCTACTGCTGTTTACCTTAAAACTGCATCCCTGTGGACGTAACTTCACATTCCAGAGTCACACATTCCTGATGAAGGCTTGAAACATTGAGTCTCCTGCTCCTCGGATGCTGCCTGACCTGCTGTGCTTTTCCACCACCACACCTTTTGACTCCGATCTCCAGCATCTGCAGTCCTTACTTTCTCCGACTTTATCCAAGGGGCAATTATAGACAAGATATGAAAGTGGTATGAATCATTAATATTATGCGATACCCTAAATATCCTTGATATTTAGGGTATCGCATAATATTAATGATTCATACCACTTTTATATCTTACCCAAACTTTCATGCATAACCCCTTGGTAAGTTTAAACTTTTGCAATTTGAGTTTCTTACCCCCTTTATATGGTTCATCCTGTATAGCCATACAGAGGTAGAGACGGGCTGCTCAGATCTATTCCCTGATTGCTGACCTATTCCCTCTGAGTCTGTGAATTTACAGAATCCAAACCAAAGAGAGGGAGATAATATCCCAAGGTGTTCAAGGTGCAGAGCCCGTATTTAATGAATGCATTGCTTGTACCCATTGGCAAAATTTTGTAAGTTATTCCAAACACAGCAAAAGTGACATAAAGAAACTGGATATTATGTGCCAATATATGGAAGACAGATGTTTCTGTTTGGTGGCGTGTGTGTCTCAGTAGAATGTTGTATACACGTAAAAAATATGCAATGCATAAGGCCTCTCCCGACCATCTTTCCAAAGGGAAGAATTTACTCTTTATCAAAGTATCTGCTGAAACCCTGTCTGAATTAGACAGTCAGTTAGAGTGCAGTGGTCTGGTACATTTAAGTGCAGAGTGATGAAACACAGACTGCAGCTTGTAATTCCCCATCACAGCAAGTTTTGTGTTTCCTGGGACATTGAGTTGATTTGATTTTTATTTTATTGTCACATGTACTCAAGTAACAAAAGTACAGGAGTACAGTGAAAAGTATATAGTGTCGCTACACATGGCACCATCTTAGGTACAAGTGCCTAGGTACAGAATCATAAGAACAAAGTAGAAAGTAAGAGTAAAGTTAAAAGTTAAACATAGCAGCAATTATAGTATAGTGTAAAACATATGAAATAAGATTAAAAGTTACACATTACAAACCTTCTTAGGAATAAGTAGGAAATAAAGAAATAAAGCTGAAATTTCAAATATTGCAGTATTTCTTAAATGCTTAGCCATGCTGGGACCACACTTTGAGGAATCATTTGAGAACAGAAGTCCATGCTCACCTCACTGAGAGACCACCTCATTGAGCCGAGAGACACCCTCACCTAGAGACTGCCTCACTGAGCTGAGTGAGCACCTCATCACATCGAGAGACCACCTCACCGAGCCAAGAGACCACCACGTTGAGCCGAGAGTCTGCCTCACTGATCCAAGAGTCCATTGTGCAGGGCTGAGAGTCTGCCTTGCCAGGTTGTCAGTGAGACATTCAATGAAAGGAAGTTGTTCCTCTGTGAAGAAAGAGGTGAAGTTCGGCAGAAAACATAACTCAAGACCATGTGTTACACAGGCTAACATATAGAAAACCAGAATACATCAGTGCCTGCCAACCTATTTAAGTTGGCATCCAAATTCTCAATAGCTGTGATAATGGTCTCCCTGGTTTCATGAGGTCTGAATCACAGGAAGTGTATGAATCAGCAGACAGAACATAGAAGAGTACAGCACAGGAACAGGCCTTTTGGCCCACTATGTCTATGCCGTTCTAAACCAATCCCATCTGCCTACACAAGGCCTGTGAACTTTCTAATCCCTGTCTGTTCATGGGGCTGTCTAAATGATTCTTAAACGTTGCTAACGTATCTGCTTCTATCATCTCCATTGGCGGCGTGTTCCATGCACCTGCTAACCTCTCTGTAAACTTGCTTTACCCACTCTTTTAATCTTTTCCTCTCTCACCTTAAATCTATGTCCCGTAACATTTGACATTCCAACCCTGAGAAAAAGACTTTCACTATTAACCCTATCCATGCCTCTCATGACCTCTATCAGGTCACCCCACAGCTTCTGACACTCTAGCAGAAACAATCCAAGTTTGTCCAACCTCTCCTTGTGGTTCATACTCTCCAATCCAGGCAACATCCTGACAAACCTCTTTTGCATCATTTCCAAAGCTTCCACATTTTTCCTATAGTGTGGTGACCAGAATTGCACCCAATACTGCAAATGTGGCCTAGCTAAAGTCTTACACAGCTGCAACATGACTTGTTAACTTTTATACTCAGTGCTCTGACTGATGAAGGCAAGCATGCTATATGCCTTCTTTAATACCTTTCCACTTGTGTTGCTACTTGCAGGGAGCTATGGACTTGCACCTGAAGGTCCTTCTGTATATCAATGCTCTCAAGGATCCTGCCATTTACTGTATACTTGCATCTGACCTCCCAAAATGCATCACTTCACACTTGTCCAGGTTAAACTCCAACTGGCATTTCTCCACCCAACTTTCCAACTGATCGATAGCCTGCTGTATCCTTCCTCACTATCAATAGCTTAGTCAGTTTTTGTGTTGTCTGCAAACTTACTAAACAAGGCCATCTACATTTTCAGAGCTGAAAAATGTGTTGCTGGAAAAGCGCAGCAGGTCAGGCAGCATCAAAGGAGAAGGAGAATCAATGTTTCGGGTATAAGCCCTTCTTCAGGAACATTTTCATCCAAATCATTTATGTACATTACAAACAGCAGCGGTTCTAGCACTGGTCCTTAAGAAGCACCACTAGTCAAAGACGTCTAATCAGAAAAACAAGCCACCACACCTTCCTTCTGTCTTCTATGACCAAGTCAATTTTATATCCAACTTGACAACTTATCAAGCATGCCATGCGACCTAATCTTCTGCACCAGCCTACCATGAGGAACCTTGCCAAATGCCTTTGTAAAGTCCACATAAACAACATTCACTGCCCTACCCTCATCACTAGTCACTTCCTCAAAAAGCCCAATCAAGTTTGTGAAACAAGACCTCCCCAGCATAAAGCCATGCTGCCTATTGAATGCTTAATCTTCTGATAGAGTTGGGTCAGTGTAAAATTTCTGTCATTGTGCCCATGTCGTTTTGTGCCATTGAGCACAAAACTGTTGTTTACCTGGCTCAGCTAATTCCCATCTCTAACTTATCATTGATAATTCTCCAATATCAATTCAGCGGCTCCAAATCATAATTGACCATAAGCGAGTTATATGAACACACGCATTAGCAACAAGTGTAGGTCATTTGCTTCTCTGAGACTGTTCCTCCATTTAATAAGGTCATGGCTGTCCTCACTTTAACCTAAACTCCACATTGCCATTTACTCCTGCTAACCTTTCACCTCTTTATGTAATAAAATCTACCTTCCTCTGCCTTAAAAATATTCAAAGACTGTAATTTGAGGAAGAGAGTTCTAAAGACTGACAGCCTACATAGAGATAGAATTTCTCTTCATCTGTCAGTGGCTCCCAAGTTTTAGATTCTCCCATAATGGGAAAACATTCTCTCTACATCTTCCATATCCTTCCTGCCAAGCCCCATCAGCACCTTATATATTTCAATCAAGTCATCCAGCCAATACATCTAGCTTGTCCAATCTCTCCTTATAAGACAACCTATCCATACCTCATATTAGTCTGGTATCATTTCTTTGAACTGCCCTCAATGCATTTCCATGCTTTGTTATGTAGGGAGGCTCATCCTGTACATAGTACTCCAGATTTAGTCTCCTCAGTGCCTGGTATAAATGAAGGATAATATTCCCACTATTGTATTCAATACAGACTTAAAGGGCTGTGACCTCATCAATTGAGAAGAAATTCTAATCATATTGTACTCACTTAGGATAGGTTAGGTTAAAGAAAGCTATAGCTAGCTCAGTTGCCAAAACAATTGAGAGTTGAAGCCTTCTCCAAGGTGATTTCCTTTGCTGCGTGACAACAGCAACAGCAACAGCAACAGCAAAGTGTCCACAACTGTCTGGAGTTCTGCTTTGTGCAACTTTCATCTCATTCCTTGCAGAGATGCAATGTCAATGTCTCCCTAATGACCCAGGAGACAGAAAACTTGCTGTGATGAGGAATTTCAAGCTGTAGCCTGCTTCTCGTCATTCTGCACTTAAATGTACTGGACCACTGCACTCCAATTGACTGGCCAACTCGTACAAGATTTTCAGCAGAAACTTTGATAAAGAGCAAATTGTTCCCTGTGGAAAGATGCCAGGGAGAGGCTTTGCTCATTGTGTATTTTATTCATGTATACAACATTCCACTAAGACACTCATACCACCAAATAGAAACCTTCTGTCTTTCACATCTTGGCACAGAATACTCCTGTTTCATTATGTCTGTTTTGCTGTGTTTGGAATAACTTATGAACTTTTGCCAATGGGTACTAGCAGTGCATTCATTAAACATGGGCTTTCCATCATGGACACCTTTGAATATAGAAACAGGTTAATCAGCCTTTCATTAGTCTATTTACTCCTTCCAGCTAAACAGACCAAACTAATTGCAATTTATCAACCTTGGTTTTGAAATGTTCAATTGCCCTAGCCTTTGATGGGCCTTAGTGAGAGTTTGAGAATTCCTGAACCTTTTATGTGAAGAAATAATTCCTGGCATCAGCCCAAAATAGCTTATTTCCAATTTTTAGCTCCTAAAGGGATGGTTTCCCTTTATCCACTCTATTAAATTCTTTAATAATCTTAAATGGCTCTTACTTCTGAGGAAGATCCATAATGGACGCAAATGTTTCTCTCCCCACGGAAATTGCCAGACCTGCTGTTTCTCTAGCAATTTGTTTTTTTTTTATTATGTGATGTACACAGTTTGTTTTGCAAACAATGTCATATTGAAAGTTCTGTTTTCAAACCATTTTATGTCAATGGTTTTTATATTTCATAAACCCATGTGTTTCACCATTCTTGTGGTGTTCATGTCTCTGTTTTAGAGTTTGTAACACTCTGTGGTGCCATCATAGAAGGCACAATCATAGAAGCCCTTCAGTGTGGAAAAATGCCATTTTGCCCTGCAAGTTCACACTGACTCTCTCAAGAGTAACCTACTCAGACCCATTCCCCTACTCTACAGCTACCCCTAACTAATGCACCTAACCTGCTCATCCCTGAAAACTATGGGCAATTTTACCATGACCAATTCATCGGCATGTTTGGATTGTGAGAGAAAACCAGAGCACCCAGACACACAGAGAATGTGCAAACTCCACACAGTCAGCCAAGAATGGAATCGAACACAGGTCCCTCGTGCTTTGAGGCAGTAGTGCTATCCACTGAGCCACTGTGCTGCCCTAATGCTTGCACATGTACAGTGACTGGCAAATACACAATGTGGAAGTAGGGGCAGCAATATCTGTGCATGGTATTCACTCACTCCAATACCTCAACACCCATCATTGCTTCAGCTGGTTGCATGTGCCGGAGTGTACATCTGAAGGAATTTCTGAACTTCTGGCTGTAATTGGGACAATTTGATGCAGCTGAGATGGTTAATGCCACAGGGTAGTCAGGGAGTAAGGACGCTGCATGCCTGAGTTGTGTTTTGTTGCTGCCTACTCGTAGTGGTTGTGATTACAGTCCCCTCCTTCACAGGTTGACTCATTTCCTCTTCTCATTGCAAGTCCCTTCACATCCAACCTTTTAACATTGTGTGCTATCCATGTGTTGCACAATTGGAATGTCAGTGAGTTGGCTTCTACCAATGGTTCTCAGCCTCAGTGTTAACCTACCACTCAGATCCTCAGATTTAGGCTCGCCTTTTGAGGTGCCCATTCTGTCGGCTGCACAGCATTCACACTTCTCCATGTCATCACCCACATGCGACTATAAGTGACTAGCTCTGTCCCTCCTTCCCCCAGTCTTCCTTCCTATAAGCACTTCCACTGTAATCTCTGTGAATTGGGACATCTATGGCCCACCCCCTCGAATGACCAGACCTGGCAATACTAGTTCTCATCTGTCCAGATCATTCCCTGGTAAAGACACATGCCCCTGATCATGACAGTCCTCTCCACCAGACTGGCCACTATGTGCACTGACTGTGACCCACTCTCTGCAGCATGGGGGCATGCTCATCCTGTGAAATGCCACTCCGCTGAGTTGCCTGACAAGGCCAAAGCCTGAGGCTGGTATGGGAGCCAGCCCTGGATTCACGGTGTGGGGCATCACTGACTGACTAGTATCCCCATGGAACTCATTGTGGACCACTGCCCTCAGACTTTCAGACATATCCCACTGCTTGCTGCAGATGCTGTGTGTTTATTAGGAATACTGGCAGATGAGAAGATACAGGCAGATGGTCTTGGCTGTGGACTGCTGCATTGCATAGTCACCTGCCTGGTTGTGTGACTGAGCCAGTTGCCAAAGCAAGGCATGACAGGGATAGTATGTATGCCTACTGGTGGGAATGCTGGTAGGTGCCAGATAGATGATGCTGAGAGAGCAATGGAAGCCCTAGTAGGCAGCTTGATCCACACCTTGGAGTGGGCTCCTCACCCTGTGCGGTAATCTGCTGCTGGTTGCCAGTGTTCCCTCCGAGACCTGCCTACCCTTGCAGGGTGCACTGCCAGTGTATTGAAGGACAGCACGATAGCAGCAGTGGCTCCCTGAAAGTGGAGTGCCAATGTCGATGGTGGAACTTACATGTGGCTGGTGCTGGTGGTTTTACAATTTATCCTTGGGCAAGTTGGAGGTCTTTTGGAGCAAGTTGAGCCTTCCAAGAACCCTCTGTGGTTTTCCTGTTGAGTTTTGCACACTGCTTGTTTGTAGGGTGAGTTTGGTTAGGTAACAACCAGTGGTGAGTTGGACTGTTTAGCAAACAATCATGATCCACAATTTTGGAACGCGTTACTGATTGATGAGCATCTCACCACACAGCTTGAGAAAAGCAAACAAGATGTGGTGAGATAATCGTCAGGTCAAGATCAGTTTCATTGAGGGGCTTACCCAATTCTACCACTCATCTTGAAATAGTTCATGCTTCTCAGAGCCTGGTAAGATTCCTCCCTCCATTTTCATGAAAGGTTCTCATCCTCACATGATTGAGATTGGTACGATATACCTCCCCAGAATAGTGATTGATCAGAGCCCAGAATTGTAGATTTAAAAGACTGTTACATCTCATTAGCTAAAACGAAGCACCAGCTGTCTCACATTCACTTAGTATTAACCCGGAAAGCCAGCAAAAGCTGTCACTGAATTGAATTGAATTGAATTTATTGTCACATGTACCAAGGCACAGTGAAAAGCTTTGTTTTGTGAGCAATACAGTCAGTTCACATAGTTAAGTAGCATAGATAGAAAACTGTTACTGAAAGAAAGGACAACTGCAAAACAGCCTGAGGAATAGTGATACCATATAAATAGAAAGCAATTGCATTGTGCATTTCTTGGGGTTTCCTGGGATATTTCTCCAAAAGTTTGACCTTTTACATTGCGAATGGCACATTCTCATCACTTCAACACTTCACAACTGGTTGTTTCGATTCATTAAATAAAGGGGCAAGTGAAGCCATTTGAGTTGCAAAGCACCAACCAATCATAATCTCTGCCCCTTCCTCAAAAAAATACTGTTTATGAACTTTCCTCCCTCCACTGAGTGTTGCTTCTTCCAACTTCCCCCTGACACATCTCTTCCACACACCTAAGAACTGCTGCTGGCTTCTTGCAGTCCCCTTGGCAAGACACTGCAGGGTTCTCTTTGCTTTATTCTCCTGCCTTCTAAACTGTTTCCTGACATATCACACTCTCCTCTCTACCCCACCTGAGTGTCTTTGTTGCCTTTCACCCCTCTTCCCATCTAACCCTTTTCCTCAACTACATCTGTGGGATTTCATTTGCTTGCCCATCTCTAATGAATGACAGGGTATCCCAGGAAGAAAACTTTTATTCTTGTGAGGGTTCCCATCCACAATATGCAGCATGCTCAATTGTATCAGAGATATAACAGGTAGGAGTTGAAGCAATGATTGGTTTGTATAGAAGTATGGTCCCATTAATCAAATGTGCACTTCTAAGATGAAAGGTTGACACATTTATGTTCAGCAGAATTAATAAGTTAGATAATTATAACAATCTGTAACATATACAGTAGAAACATCCATAAATGAGAAATAATATATAGTATCACGAGAGGAATTGTAGATTGATTTTATATTATGTACCAGATTTGTTGCAACACTGATCCTGAGCAATTAAATTATTTACAATCCATGACTGAACATAATATGGAAGCAATGAACCTTTGAAGGTCAAAAAGAAACAAAAAACATTTTTTTTATGATTGGAAAAACAAAATCTGATGTGGTCAAAGGTCTGTGACAAAACATCAAAAATATCAGTCTTCCTCTCAAAATGTAAATGTAAATCATATCCAGCTGAATCGGAGTGCTGTTTTCTTGGTATTTTTTAACAACATAACCATTGACAAATCCTGTTTCTTTGATTTCACAGATAAAGAAAGAATGTGCATTGTACTAACATTATTCTTATCTTTAAGTTGACACAAAGCTCCTCAAAGCCAATGATTTACTTTTGTAATGTTGTTATTTTTATAGTGGGAAATGTGGCTCACCCATTTCCACACATCAAATTGTCACAAACAACCATTTGTGTGTTTGCTAGGATATATTGTGGAGGTTAACTCCCCTTCTTTAAGTAGTGCCATCAAATTCTTTATGTGCAAGGAGGGGATAGATCAGTTAATTGTACATAAATTTGGGTTTAATTGTACACAAATGAAGTGGGGTCTCATTTGTACCTCAATAAATGCTTTCCTAGTTCTGAGCCAGGAGGTCCAGGCTCAAGTCCTATCTGCTCCAAAGGTAAGTAATTACAGTTCTGAAAAGTTTGATTAGAAATCATCTACGCAGATTGCAACTTGTCTCTGCTCCTCATCTTATCTAAAAATAGCACCAGTGACATTGTAACATTATCTTACTCCTGGATTTAGTGGTCAACTGGATTATGTGCTCAAATCTTGGCATGGACTTTGACCAACAATCTTCTCACTTGGAGTGAAGATTACCATTTTAGGACAAAGGCAACGCTTGATGCTCTCAATGTTTTTGCAGTGGGTTTCCTCCGGGTGCTCCGGTTTCCTCTCACAGTCCAAAGATGTGCAGGTTAGGTGAATTGGCCATGCTATATTGCTGATAGTGTAAGGTGCATTAGTCAGGGGTGAATGTACGGAAATGGGTCTGGGTGGGTTGCTCTTCGAAGGGTTGGTGTGGACTTGTTGGGCTGAAGGGTCTGTTTACACACTGTAGGGAATCTAATCTTGAATCTACCACTTTACTATTCCAGCTAAAATGAAACCGGGTATGTATTTTGGCCATCTATATAATCATTCATAATAATATTATCAATGATATCATGGTCAAGCTGTGAATCACATGTATGAACATTCTTAATGGCAGCTGATCAGTTCAGAATTTTTTGTTTTAGTTTCTCCTGTCCTTAACTCTAGGGTATTAAGGTTAATGATAGGCTTGCGGTTATTATTGGTCCAAGATGGTGTAGCATCTTGTGGGTGGCATGGTGGCACAGTGGTTAGCACTGCTGCCTCACAGCGCCAGAGACCTGGGTTCAATTCCCGACTCAGGCGATTGACTGTTTGGAGTTTGCACATCCTCCCCGTGTCTGCGTGGGTTTCCTCCAGGTGCTCCGGTTTCCTCCCACAGTCCAAAGATGTGTACGTCAGGTGAATTGGCCATACTAAATTGCCCGTAGTGTTAGGTAAAGGGGTAAATGTAGGAGAATGGGTGGGTTTCGCTTTGGCGGGTCGGTGTGGACTTGTTGGGCCGAAGGGCCTGTTTCCACACTGTAATGTAATCTAATCTAAAGCACCTCGCCCACTCCAGCTGCTTTTCTTTTTCTTTGTTTGCCCACTCATTTCCTCTTTTATTTTATTTACTTACCATGTCCTGAGCTTGGATGGTATTGGCAGCTGCGAGACCCTGGCACATGGATCTTGAGCAGACCCAGGGCATGGATCTTTGACAGGCCCAAAACATGGACCTCAAGGAGGCCCAGCGTGTAAGAGAGTGAGCCCCCAGTTACTTTTTCAGAGCAAGTACATGACCTGGAATTGGTAGCTGATGCATCGGCAGGGGTGATGTTGACCATCATAGAATCCCTACAGTGTGGAAACAGGCCATTTCACCCAACAAGTCCACACCAACTCTCTAAAGAGTATCCCACCCAGACCCATTCACCTACCCTATTACTCTGCATTTACTCCTGACTAATGCACCTAAATTACACATCCCTGAACACTACAGAGCAATTTAGCATGGCCAACTCACCTAACCTGCACATCTTTGGACTGTGGGAAGAAACGGTAGCACCTGAAAGATACCCACGCAGACACAGGGAGAATGTGCAAACTCCACACAGACAGTTGCCTAAGACTGGAATCGAACCCAGGTCCCTGGCACTGTCAGGCAGCAGTGCTAACCACTGAGGCACTGTGCTGCCCCAGTGGCAAAAGATGGTGCCTGAGAATCAGAGATTTCATTGGTGGTTGTGTCTGGTGCTCGTGGCAACGAAGTGGTGGTGGAGGAGAAACAGCCCAGCTGAAAAGGTAGCACCTGAAAATTGGCGACTTGGGTGTTGGTTGGGTCCAATGTAGACAGCGGCAAAGTGGTGGCAGAGAGATGTCAGCGCAGGCATCATTGACGGCGATGAGCTAGCTGAGAACTGATAGACTCTCTTCAAGCTATGTCTTTTTTTCCTTATTCTTAAAGTATTCAACATGGCACCATTTTATGGTGACAAACAAAAGCTTTTCACTATTTTTATTGTATTCTTACTGTAAAATACATTTGATGATAGAACTAAATCAAAATCAACTCTTTCATGATAGCTTTGCATGATTACTCGGACTTAGTTCAGATCATGGGGCTATCTTATTGGTCGGGAGAGTAAAGCCTGACCCTATGTTGTGGTGATGCATTCATGAGAACTCTTCAGTGATGGATTAGAGGAGAATAAGTTATACACATTAATGGTTAATGTTTTGAGGCCAATATAGTTTTTTTCCAAGGAAACACTAACTTTGTTTTTAACTCCACATAAGCTATCAGACCTGCTGCGTTTCAATAGCACATTTAATTTCAATTTCAAATTTCCTGCATCTCTAACATTTTGCTTTGTAATTAGAATTAGATGTGGATTAATTTTCTTCTTCCTTCTCTTCACAATAACTGCTTCTTTAAATCTCCTTCAAGCTTACAAACGAATTTCCAGTCATCAATGAAATTACCTCAAAATCCAAATTCTTTATGTTATAGTTTCTCCTTCAAAATGCTACTTAGGCTGATCCCAGAAAAACAGGCAGGGTCAACAGATCAACAGATATGCAAATCACTCAACACCCACCTTCCTTTTAAGTGGAAGACCAGTTGGGGAAAAAAAAATGCCATTCATTCACTATGCTACTGATCTCCAGCTTTGACCTCATTCTCTGGCATTTCCCTCAATCTACAACTAATCAGGTGCCCAATCCTGACATACTAACCCATCAAAACTACAACACAGGCCTTACAGGCATGCTCAATGATGGGAGCAGCTGGCCACAGACAAATCTAAGTAATCCCACAATGAATGGATCAGATCAATGCTGTACAGTCCTGTCATATTGAGTTAAGCATTGGTGCTGGAATATTAAACAACAAATGGGTGGAATTTCATGAACACTCTTCACGTCAACGATGGTGGATTAGATTAGATTCCCTACAGTGTGGAAACAGGCCCTTCAGCCCAACGTCCACACTGACCCTCCGAAGAGTGACATACCCAGTCCCATTTCCCTCTGACTAATGCACCTAACACTACGGACAATTTAGCATGGCCAATTCGCTTGACCTGCACATCTTTGGATTGTGGGAGGAAAGCGGAGCACCCAGAGGAAACCCACGCAGACACGAGGAGAATGTGCAAACTCCACAGTCGTCCGAGGCTGGATTCGAACCTGGGACCCTGGTGCTGTGAGGCAGCAGTGCTAACCACTGAGCCACCGTGCCGCCCAAAACACTGCCATCTTGTTTCTGCCTGGTTACGAACGGGGTCCTGTTGCATGTGAGGCAAACGTGATAACCACTACACTACAGAAACATGCCCCACAGG
Organism: Chiloscyllium punctatum; assembly: GCF_047496795.1. Taxonomy (NCBI): domain Eukaryota; kingdom Metazoa; phylum Chordata; class Chondrichthyes; order Orectolobiformes; family Hemiscylliidae; genus Chiloscyllium; species Chiloscyllium punctatum. Next base: position 32,653,663 of record NC_092765.1, read on the forward strand.
AGTTCAGCCTGTGATTTGCAAAAGACATTTGCATCCACCTTCAGCCAGAAGTACTGAGTTGAAGATTCTTGTGCACCTGAAATCTTCAACATCACAGGGACTAGTCTTCAGTCAAATTGATTCACTTAAATGGCTGATCCCATTGGATACAGCAAAAGCCGTAGAACTAATTCTCCAGAATTAGTCCAGCCATAGCCTGACTTTGACAGTACAAATATACTTCTGTCATCTATCTGACAATGTTACCACCTCAGTGTTATTCACAATTCCTACAAACATTGTACTTCCAATGTGTGCATACACAAAAGTGGCAGAAATGTCATTGATAATACTGTTGCATAACATTTACAAACAAAGACTGCTCACCAATGCTCAGTTCAGAGCCAAGTGTGATAAAATTATAAATCACACAACACCAGGTTATAGTCCAACAGGTTTAATTGGAAGCACACTAGCTTTCGGAGCGACGCTCCTTCATCAGGTGATTGTGGAGGGCTCAATCGTAACACAGAATTTATAGCAAAAATTTGGAGTGTGATGTAACTGAAATTATACATTGAAGAATTGATTGTCTGTTAAGCCTTTCATCTGTTAGAATACAGTGATAGTTTCACTTCTTTCATGTGTAAATCACAAAACCCTTTTTTTTAAAAGTTGCATTCTCGGGTTAGCTGTTAACAATGGTGGTAACTAGACAATATGTTGAAGGTGTTAGCCCCCTGTGTTCTCTGTCTATGACCTGATATTTAGATTGATTCTAATCTAAAAAGTGAGATAACAGAGTTTTACATAAAGTCATGCAGTTTTGTATGTAGTTTTTGAGCAAAGTGCAATGTAACTCTGCAAGTACAAAAACATTCACCACACAAAATATGTGTGCATGTGGGTCTTTGTCTGTCTGTGTGTGTGTCTGTCTGGGGTGGGGGTTGTGAGTGTGTGTGTGTGAAGTGAGTGCAGAGTGTCTTAAGTCTGTGAGGGGGTGCATGTGTGGGAGTGTGTGTGTCTATAAGGGTGTGTGTGGGTGTCTGTGTGCGCATCTGTGTGTACATGTGTCCGTGTGTATGTGAGTGTGTGTGTGTGTGTGTAGTGCAATGGTGATCACCTGTAATGTGACATGAGACACACAGATGCACACACAGACACACACACACTCCCATACTCACACATGCACCCCCTCACAGACTTAAGACACTCTGCACTCACTACACACACACACACACACTCACAACCCCCACCCCAGACAGACACACACACAGACAGACAAAGACCCACATGCACACATATATTTTGTGTGGTGAATTTTTTTGTACTTGCAGAGTTACATTGCACTTTGCTCAAAAACTACATACATTCATGTAGAACTCTGAGCTCAAAAACTGCATGAATTTATATAAAACTCTGTTATCTCACTTTTTAGGTTAGAATCAATCTAAACATCAGGTCATAGACAGAGAACACAGGGGGCTAACACCTTCAACATATTGTCTAGCTATCACCATTGTTAACAGCTAACCCGAGAATGCAACTTTTTTAAAAAAAGGGTTTTGTGATTTACACATGAAAGAAGTGAAACTACCACTGTATTCTAACAGATGAAAGGCTTAACAGACAATGTATAATTTCAGTTACATCACACTGCAAATGTTTGCTATAAATTCTGTGTTACGATCGAGCCCTCCACAATCACCTGATGAAGGAGCGTCGCTCAGAAAGCTAGTGTGCTTCCAATTAAACCTGTTGGACTATAACCTGGTGCTGTGTGATTTTTAAACTTTGTACACCCCAGGCCAACACCAGCATCTCCAAATCATGATAAAATTATGGCTTTAAGAGATGTATTTTGTTCTTTTTAAAATTTTAACAGAGGTTTTGAGCCATAGATGATGAACTGTCTCTTCCAGGCTAATAAACAGCTTGGGAGGACTTGGATTTTTTTTTAAAGTTGTAACAATAGAAGCAGTTGAACAGCTGGAGTCAGGTTCCCAAATACCCAGGATTTTAGTTTAGCTATCAGCAGTTGTTGAGATTTATGCAGCTGATTGTGAACGCTGTTCTCTCGCTCTCTTTCTCGCTTCCACTGTTATAGCTAAAAGCTGGGGTTCTCTTCCTGCTGCCAGAATTATATGTGAGACAATCTATTTTACGGAATTTGCCAGGGGTGTGTTTATGGGATGTTACTACATTGGAACATTTAATGTTTAGCAGTTAAATAATCTATTATTCTGTTAAGTTTTCCAATAGAGTTAAAGTTAGACAAATTCTTCTTTCTTTTGTTTGTATTTTAACTGGGGCTAAGAATAAAGTGTGTATTGCTGAATAGTGTGACCATTCGAATTGCACCTGGAACACAGCGTCTTACATTTGCCTTTAAATAAGAAAAAAGTTAAATTCTGGGCTATCTGCTTGATACATTTAAAGGGGCTTTTGGTCTGGTCTATACACAAGAGAAATACTCAGACTTAGGCAACATGTGGATAAAGAGTTGAGTTCCAGATGTGGTGAGGGTGACTGCATTTGATATAAGGGCAGCATAAAAGAGACTGAACAAAATTGAAGTCAGAGGAGATTATGGATAAAAGTGTCCACTGGTTGGAGACATGACCTCCTCAGGGTTGGGTCTTAGGCCCAACCATCTTCTGCTGCTTCATCAGTGGCTTTCTCTCCAATATAAGACCAAAAGTGTAATGATTGCACTATACTTGGATCTATTCACATTTCCGTAGAAAATGAAGATGTCTTTCCCACATGGATCTAGACTGTGCAAGATCCAGTCTTGGGCTGATAGGTGCCAAGTCACATTAATGCCTAATCACAATAAAGGAGCCGTACCACAGTCATCTTCAAAACCAGAGTTTAATCACTACCTTTGACACACAATGACTTGGACACCAAATGACTTTAACCATCATCAAATCTCCATTATCAATATCCTTAAAGTTACCTTGAGTAAAGACATGACTGGACGAGCACCTAAATATGGTGATTATAAAAGAACAGCAAGTTGTTGACTTTCTGATTTCCCAAAGCCTTTCTCCATCTATGAGACAAATGTCAGGAATGTGATGGAATACACTCCAATTTCCTAAATGAGATTACTTCTAATAACATGGCGCGCGCACACACACACACACACCCATATACACACACACACCATACACACACCCACACACACCACACACCATACACACACCCACCCACACACACCACATACACACCACACCCACCACACACACCCTACACACCCCACACATCCCACACACCCACCATACACCCACACCCACTCATACAGACACAAGCACACACACACCCACACTCACACACCCACACACCACACACACTCCACACACCACACACACTCCACACCCACACAGACACACACACACCAACACACCCACACAGGCACACACCCACACCCCCACACAGTCACACACACACAACCACCCACACACACACCTTTCACACACACACACACACACAGACACACCCTCACACCCCCACACAGGCTCACACACCTCTCCCACACACACACACCACACACCCACCACACACACCACATGTCCACACACCCCCCCACACACACACCACACCCACTACACACACCACACACACCCACCACATACACACACACCACACCCACACACCACACACAGCACACCCCCACCCACCACACCCCACACCCCACACCACCACCCACTACACACACACCACACCCCACACACCTCACGCCCACCACACCCACACACCACACACCCCCACACACACACCACCATACACACACCACACACACACACCACACACACACATACCACACACCACCACACACACACATACACACCCACACACACACACATACACACCCACACACACACACCACACACACACACACCCATACTCTCACACCACACACACCCACACACACCACACTCACAAACACACCACACCATACATACCACTATACACCACACCATACACACACCACACCATACACACCACCATACATACACACACACCACACACACCCACCATACACACACACACCACACACACACCACCATACACACACCACACACACCACACACACACACCACCATACACACACCACACACACACCACCATACACACACCACACACACACCACCATACACACACACACCACACACCACCATACACACACACACCACACACACCACCATACACACACACACCACACACACCACCATACACACACACACCACACACACACCATACACACACACTACCATACACACACACTACCATACACACACACACCACACACACACACACCACACACCCCACCATACAGACACACTCTACACCCACAACACCAGACCCACCACACCACACACACACACCATACACACACACCACACAAACACCACCATACACACACACACCACCATACACACACCACCACACAAACACACACACCACACACACACACCCCACACACACACCCATACACACCACCCACACACACCCCACCATACACACACACCCATACACACCACCCACACACACCCCACCATACACACACACTACACACCCACACACACTACACACCCACACACACTACACACACACACACAATATACACACACCACACATACACACACCACACCACACACACACCACCATACCAACCCACACACACCATACACACTCGACCATACACACACACCACCATACACACACACACCACACACACACCACCATACAAACCCACACACACCATACACACACCACCATACACACACACCACACACACACCACCATACACTCACACACCACACCACACACACACCCATACACACACACACCACACCACACACACACCCATACACACACACACCATCATACACACACACCACCATGCACACACTACCATACACACACACCCACACGCACCCCACACACACCCACACAAACACCACATGCACACCACACACTACACCACACACACCCAACACACCACCATACACACATCATACACACGCACCATACACACACCACAATATACACATACACACACCACCATATACACATACACACACCACCATATACACACACACACCACACACCCACCACACCACACACACACCACCAGACAAACCCACACACACCACACACACACACACCATACACACACACACCACCATATACACATACGCACACCACCATATACACACACACCACCATATACACACACACACCACCATACACACACACCACACATACCATACGTACACACCACACACACACAGCACACACCCACTACACACACACAATACACACACACACCACACCCACAAACCCCCACACACACGCCCCCCACACACACCCCCCACACACCACCATACACACATACACACCACCATACACACATACACCACACACACCTACACCACGCACACCACCATACGCACATACACCACACACACCACACACACACAGCACACACCCACCCACACCACACACCCACCCACATCATACCACACACCACACACACACACCAGAGACCACATACACACACACCACACCACACACCAACATCCACACACACCACACACCACCACACACCACCATACACACACCCACACACACACTCACACACACACCCACACACACACCACACGCACACCATACACTACATCACACACACCCAACGCACCACCATACACACACACCACCATACACACACACACACCACCATACACACACACACCACACACACCATACGCACACACCACACACACACAGCACACACCCACTACACACACCCCCACACATACCCACACCCCACACACCATCACACACACACCACACACACACAATACACACACACACCACACCCACAAACCCCCACACACACGCCCCCCACACACACCCCCCACACACCACCATACACACATACACCACACACACACCACCATACACACATACACCACACACACCTACACCACGCACACCACCATACGCACATACACCACACACCACACACACACAGCACACACCCACCCACACCACACACCCACATCATACCACACACCACACACACACCACAGAGACTACATACACACACACCACACCACACACCAACATCCACACACACCACACACCACCATACACACACCCCCACACACCCCACACACACCCCACACACACACCACACGCACACCATACACTACACCACACACACCCAACGCACCACCATACACACACACCACCATATACACACACACACCACCATACACACACACACCACAAACACCATACGCACACACCACACACAAACAGCACACACCCACTACACACACCCCCACACATACCCACACCCCACACACCATCACACACACACCACACACACACCACACCCACAAACCCCCACACACACGCCCCCCACACACCCCCCCCACACACCACCATACACACATACACCACACACACACCACCATACACACATACACCACACACACCTACACCACGCACACCACCTTACGCACATACACCACACACACCACACACACACCACACACACACAGCACACACCCACCCACATCATACCACACACCACACACACACACCACATAGACCACATACACACAGACCAACATCCACACACACCACACACCACCACACACCACCATACACACACCCACACACACACTCACACGCACACCATACACTACACCACACACACACAACGCACCACTATACACACACACCACACACACACACCATACACACACACACACACCACCATATACACACACACCACCATATACACACACACACACACCACCATACACACACACACCACACCCACCATACGCACACACCACACAACCATACACACACCACCATACACACACCCACACATACCCAAACCCACCCACACACCTAAACCGACCCACACACAGCCAAACCCACCCAAACACAGCCAAACCCACCCAAACACAGCCAAACCCACCTACACACAGCCAAACCCAAAACACACCACTCACCACTACACACCACACACACCCACTACACACACCCCCACACATACCCACACCCCACACACCATCACACACACACCACACACACACAATACACACACACACCACACCCACAAACCCCCACACACACGCCCCCCACACACACCCCCCACACACCACCATACACACATACACCACACACACCTACACCACGCACACCACCATACGCACATACACCACACACCACACACACACACCACACACACACAGCACGCACCCACCCACACCACACACCCACCCACATCATACCACACACCACACACACACACCACAGAGACCACATACACACACACCACACCACACCCCAACATCCACACACACCACACACCACCACACCCCACCATACACACACCCACACACACACTCACACACACACACCCACACACACACAGAGACCACACACCACCATCCACACACCACACACACACCACCATATACACACACACACTACCATATACACACCACCATATACACACACACCACCACACACACACACACACACACCACCACACACACACCACCATACACATACACACACACACCACCACACACACACCACCATACACATACACACACACACCACCACACACACACCACCATACACATACACACACACACCACCACACACATACACACCACACACACCACCATACACATACACACCACTCACACACCACCATACACACACACCACCACACACACCACACACACCATACGCACACCACCACACACACATACACACACACCACACACCACCATCCACACACACCACACACACACAACACACCCACACACACCCACCCACACACCCACCCACACCCACCCAAACCCACCCACACACACCCAAACCCACCCACCCACATACACCCAAACCCACAACACACCACTCACCACTACACACCACACACCACACACCATACACACACCCACCACACACACCCCCACACCACACACACCCCCCACACACCACACATACACACACACCACACACCACCATACACACATACACCACACACATCACACACACACCATGCACACACTACCATACACACACACACCACCACACACACAAACCACCATACACACACACCACACCACACACCACCACACAAACACACACACACCCATACACACCACCCCCACACACCCCACCATACACACACACCCCACCATACACACACCACACACACTACACACCCACCACACACACTACACACCCACACACACTACACACACAATATACACACACCACACATACACACCACACACACACCACCATACAAACCCACACGCACCATACACACACCACCATACACATACACACCACCATACAAACCCACACACACCATACACACACCACCATACACACACACCACCATATACACACACACCACACACACCCATACACACACACACCATCATACACACCCACCACCATGCACACACACACACACACCACCATGCACACACTACCATACACACACACCACCATACACACACACACACCACACACCACCATGCACACACACACCACACACCACCATACACACACACCACACCACACACCACCACACAAACATACACACCCCACACACACACACCCATACACACCACCCACACACACCCCACCATACACACACACCCCACCATACACACACCACACACACTACACACCCACACACACTACCCACACCCACCATACACACACCACCATACACACACACACCACCATACAAACCCACACACACCATACACACACCACCATACACACACACACCACACACACCACCATGCACACACACACCACACACACCCATACACACACACACCATCATACACACACACCACCATGCACACACACACACACCACCATGCACACACTACCATACACACACACCACCATACACACACACACACCACACACCACCATGCACACACACACCACACACACCCATACACACACCACCATGCACACACACACCACACACCACCATACACACACACCACACACACACTACCATACACACACACACCACACCACACACCACCACACAAACATACACACCCCACACACACACACCCATACACACCACCCACACACACCCCACCATACACACACACCCCACCATACACACACACCCCACCATACACACACCACACACACTACACACCCACACACACTACACACACACAATATACACACACCACACATACACACCACACACACACCACCATACAAACCCACACACACCATACACACACCACCATACACACACACACCACCATACACACACACACCACCATACACACACACACCACACACACCACCATACACACACACACCACACACACCACCATGCACACACACACCACACACACCCATACACACACACACCATCATACACACACACCACCATGCACACACACACACCACCATGCACACACTACCATACACACACACCATACCACACACATCCATACACAGCCCACTCACACCCACACAAACACCACACACACCCCACACACACCCACCACACACACACCACACCACACACACCCAACACACCGCCATACACACACACACCACACACACACCATACACACACCACCATATACACATACACACACCACCATATACACATACACACACCACCATACACACATACACACACCACCATACACACATACACACACCACCATACACACACCACCATACACACACACCACACACACCATACGCACACACCACCACACACACACACCACCATACACACACCACACACGCCCAAACCCACCCACACACAGCCAAAGCCACCCAAACACAGCCAAACCCACCCACACACAGTCAAACCCAAAACACACCACTCACCACTACACACCACACACACACACCACACACACCCACCACACACACCCCCACACATACCCACACCCCATCACACGCACACACACCCACACACACCACACCCACACACACCCCCACACACACCCCCCACACACCACCATACACACCTACACCACGCACACCACCATACGCACATACACCACACACACACAGCACACACCCACCCACACCACAAACCCACCCACATCATACCACACACCACACACACACCACATAGACCACATACACACACACCACACCATCATACACACACACCACCATGCGCACACACACACCACCATCCACACACACCACACACCACCACCACACACACACCCACACACACACTACACCACACACCCCCATACACACACCATACACACACACACCACTCACACCACCATATACACACACACACCACCATACACACACCACCATATACACACACATCACCACACACACCACCATACACACCCCACCATATATACACACACCACCATACACATACACACCACACACACACTACCATACACATACACACCACACACACACTACCATACACACACACACCACACACACACTACCATACACACACACCACACACACCATACGCACACACCACCACACACACATACACACACCGCACACCACCATACACACACAACACACACCACCATACACTCACCACACACACCCACCACACACCCACCACACACCCACACACACCCACACACACACCCACCCAAACCCACCCACACACAGCCAAACCCACAACACACCACTCACCACTACACACCACTACACACCACACACACACCACACACCACACACCATACACACACCCACTACACACACCCCCACACACACCACACACTCACACCCACACCACACACACCCCCCACACACCACACCACATACACACACAATACATACACACACACCACACACACATACACCACACACACCACCATACACACATACACCACTATACACACCACACACACACACCACCATACACACATAGCACACACCCACCCACACCATACCACACACCATACCACACACCACACACACCACACACCACACACACACCACACACACACCACACACCACACATACCCCCGACAACACACACACACCCACACACACTACAAACCACACACAACACACATCCACACACACCACACACCCAAAACACACCACACACACGCACACCATACACACACCCACCCACCACACACACACACACCACACACACACCACATAGACCACATACACACACACCACACCACACACCATACACACACCCACACACACCATACACACACACCCACACCACACCACACACACACACCCACCACACACAGACCCACTCACACCCACACTCTCACAGACACACACACTCCACACCCACACAGTCACACCCACACAACCACACACACACCTCACACACACATAACCACCCACACACACCACACACACGCACAACCCCACACACAGACACACACCCACACCCCCACACACAGACACACACCCACACCCCCACACACAGACACACACCCACCCCCCACCCTCACACCCCCACAGAGGCTCTCACACCCACACACACACACCACACACCCCACACACCCACCACACACCCCACACACCACACGCCCACCACACCCACCACACACCCACCACACCCACCACACACCCACTACACCCACCACACACCCACTACACCCACCACACACCCACGACACCCACCACACACCCACGACACCCACCACACACCCACCACACACCCACCACACACCCACTCCACCCACCACACACCCACCCCACACACCACACCCCACATCCACACACCCACACTCACACACTACACACATCCACACATACCACACCCACCACACACACAATCATACACACACCACCATACACACACACACATACCCATACACACCCCCATACACACCACCACACACACCCCCATACACACCACCACACACACACCACACACACACCCACCCACACACACCCCACCATACACACCCACACCCACCACACACACACCACACCCACAACACCACACACACAACATACACACACACCACACACACCACCATACAAACCCACACACACCATATACACACCACCATATACACACACCACACACACACCCACACTGCACACACACCCACACACACCACACACCCACCACACACAGACCCACACACACCCACACTCTCACAGACACACACACCACACAGTCCACACCCACACAGACACACACACCACACACACACCCATACACACGTGCACACACACACCATCATACACACACACACCACACACACCACAGCGCACACACCCACCCCACACTCACCCCACACCACCATGCACACCACCATACACACACACACCACCATATACACACACACATCACCATACACACACACACCACACACCAAACGCCCACACCACCATACACACATACATACACACCACACACACACCACACACCACCATATACACACACCATACACACACACCACACACCCACCCACACACACCCAAACCAACCACACACTGCCAAACCCACAACACACCACTACACACCACACACACACCCACCACACCCCCCCACACACCACACACACCCCCACACCACACCCACACCCCACACACACCCACCACACCCACACACACCCACCACACCCACACACACCCACCACACCCACACACCACACCCCCCCCACAGATACACACACCACCCACACACACCACCATACACACATACATCACACACACCACAGACACACACCACACACCCCCCGACCACGCACACCCACACACACCCACACACACACCACACCCCCACACACCCACTACAAACCACACACAACACATACCCACACACACACCACACACCCAATACACACCACACACACACACACCAAACCACAAACCCACCCACCACACACATCACATAGACCACATACACACACACCGCACACCCACACACACACCAGACACACACACCATACACACACCACACACACACACCCACACCCACCACACACAGACCCACTCATACAGTCACAAGCACACACACACCCACACTCACACAGACACACACACCACACACACCTCCCACACACCCCCATACATACACCACCATACACACACACCACCATACACACATACACCACACACACCACACACACACACCCACACACACCACACACACACCCACCACACACAGACGCACTCATACAGTCACAAGCACACACACACCCACACTCACACAGACATACACCTCCCACACACCCCCCACACACCACCATACATACACCACCATACACACACCACCATACACACACACCACCATACACACATACACCACACACACACCCACCCACACCACACACCCACCCACCCACACCATACCACACCACACACACCACACACACACCCCCGACTACACACACACACACCCCGACCACACACACGCATACCCCGACCACACACGCATACCCCGACCACACACGCATACCCCGACCACACACACAACAATCCACACACCACACACCCAATACACACCACACCACACACACCAAACCACACACCCACCCACCACGCACACACACCACACACACCACATAGACCACATACACACACACACCACACACACACACCACACACACCCACACCGCACACACCCCCACACCACACCACACACACACCCACCACACACACACCCACTCATACAGACACAAGCACACACACACCCCCACACCTCCACACCCAGAGACACACACCCACACACACCCACACCACACACATCCTCCACACACACACCCACCACACCCACAAACACCCACCACACCCACAAACACCCACCACACACACACCACCCACAAACACCCACCACACACACACCACACACACACACCCACCCCACACACACACCACACACACACACCCACCCCACACACACACCCACAACACCCCCCCCACAAACCCCCACAAACCCCCCCACAAACCCCCCACACACCCCCACACACACCCCACACACACACACCACACACACAGCCATCCCCACCACTCACACACCACACACACCCCCCACACACACACACCCACCACACAAACACCCATCCCCACCACACACACACCCACCCACCACACACACACACCCACCGCACACACACACACCCACCACACACCAACCACACACACACCCACCACACACCCACCACACACCCACCACACACACACACCCACCACACACACACACACACACCCCCCCCACACACACACCCCCACCACACACACACACCCACCACACACACACACACACACCCACCCCCCACACACCAACCACACACACATACACCACACACACCACACACACACACCACACACCCCCGACCACACACACCCCCGACCACACACGCACACCCACACACACACCACACCCCCACACACCCACTACAAACCACACACAACATATACCCACACACACACCACACACCCAATACACACCACACACACACACACCAAACCACAAACCCACCCACCACACACATCACATAGACCACATACACACACACCGCACACCCACACACACACCAGACACACACACCATACACACACCACACACACATACCACACACACACCCACCACACACAGACGCACTCATACAGTCACAAGCACACACACACCCACACTCACACAGACACACACACCACACACACCTCCCACACACCCCCCACACACCACCATACATACACCACCATACACACACACCACCATACACACATACACCACACACACCACACACACACCCACCCACACCACACACCCACCCACACCATACCACACCACACACACACCACACACCACACACACACCACACACCACACACACACCCCCGACTACACACGCATACCCCGACCACACACGCATACCCCGACCACACACGCATACCCTGACCACACACGCATACCCCGACCACACACACACACAACAATCCACACACACCACACACCCAATACACACCACACCACACACACCAAACCACACACCCACCCACCACACACACACACCACACACACCACATAGACCACATACACACACACCACACACACACACCACACACACCCACACCGTACACACCCCCACACCACACCACACACACACCCACCACACACAGACCCACTCATACAGACACAAGCACACACACACCCCCACACCTCCACACCCACAGAGACACACACCCACACACACACACCCACACCACACACATCCTCCACACACACCCCCACCACACACACACACCCACCACACCCACAAACACCCACCACACACACACCACACACACACACCCACCCCACACACACACACCACACACACAGCCATCCCCACCACTCACACACCACGCACACCCCACACACACGCACACCCACCACACAAACACCCATCCCCACCACACACACACCCACCCACCACACACACACCCACCACACACACACCAACCACACACCCACCACACACATACACACCACACACACACACCCACCACACACACCCACCACACACCCCCCACACACACACACCCACCACACACACACACACACACACACACCCCACACACACACACCCACCACACACACACACACACCCCCCACACCCACCCCCACCCCCCACACACATACCCACCACACACCAACCACACACACACACCAACCACACACACATACACCACACACACCACACACCCCCCGACCACACACGCACACCCACACACACACCACACCCCCACACACCCACTACAAACCACACACAACACATACCCACACACACACCACACACCCAATACACACCACACACACACACACCAAACCACAAACTCACCCACCACACACATCACATAGACCACATACACACACACCGCACACCCACACACACACCAGACACACACACCATACACACACCACACACACACACCCACACACACCACACACACACCCACCACACACAGACGCACTTATACAGTCACAAGCACACACACCCACACTCACACAGACACACACACCACACACACCTCCCACACACCCCCCACACACCACCATACATACACCACCATACACACACCACCATACACACACACCACCATACACACATACACCACACACACACACCCACCCACACCACACACCCACCCACACCATACCACACCACACACACACCACACACCACACACACACCACGCACACACCCACCACACACCAACCACACACACACACGCACCCCACACACACACACACAACACCCCCCCACAAGCCCCCCACACACCCCCACACACACCCCACACACACACACCACACACACAGCCATCCCCACCACTCACACACCACACACACCCCACACACACGCACACCCACCACACAAACACCCATCCCCACCACACACACACCCACCCACCACACACACCCACCACACACACACACACCCACCACACACACCCACCACACACACACACACACCCACCACACACACACACCCACCACACACACACACCCACCACACACACACACACACCCCCCACACACACACCCCCCACACACACACCCACCCCCCACACACACCCACCCCCCACACACACCCACCCCCCACACACACCCACCCCCCACACACACACCCCCCACACACACACCCCCCCACACACACACACCCCCCACACACACCCACCCCCCACACACACCCCCCCCACACACACACCCACCACACACCAACCACACACACACCCACCACACACCAACCACACACACACACCAACCACACACCCACTACACACACACAGCAACCACACACCCACTACACACACACACCAAACACACACACACCCACCACACACAAACCACACACACACACACCAACCACACACTCACTACACACACACAGCAACCACACACCCACTACACACACACACCAACCACACACACACCCACCACACACACACACACCCACACACCCACTACACACACACACTTACCCACCACACACACACACACCCACCACATACACACACCCACTACACACAACACACACCTACTACACACACCACACACCTACACACCACAAGCCCACACACCCACCCACCACACACACCCACCCCACACACCCACCCCACACACACACACCCACCCCACACACACACACACACCCCACACACACACACCCACCCCACACACACACACACCCACCCCACACACACACACACCCACCCCACACACACACACCCACCCCACACACACACACCCACCCCACACACACACCCACCCCACACACACACCCACCCCACACACACACCCACCCCACACACACCCACCCCACACACACACCCACCCCACACACACACACACCCCACACACACACCCACCCCACACACATACACACACCCACCCCACACACATACACACACCCACCCCACACACATACACACACCCACCTCACACACATACACACACCCACCTCACACACATACACACACCCACCTCACACACCCACCCCACACACACACCCACCCCATACACATACACACACCCACCCCACACACATACACACACCCACCCCACACACATACACACACCCACCTCACACACATACACACACCCACCTCACACACATACACACACCCACCTCACACACATACACACACCCACCTCACACACATACACACACCCACCTCACACACCCACCCCACACACACACACACACACACAGCCACCCCACACACACACACACACACCCACACCCACCCCACACACACACACACACCCACCCCACACACACACACACATACCCACCCCCCCCACACACACACATACCCACCCCCCACACACACACACACACACACACCCCCCACACACACACACCCGCATATACACACACACAGTGTGAGCACAATTACTAACTCTGTTAGTTAAAGACAGAACACTCTTTTCTTGCCAGGAACAATTAGGGATGGGGAGTTTTTTAAATTTGTATTGAATGAATTCTGTCTCCCTTGCAATGAATTGAAATTTGTGCTTGTTCTGGTATTAAATGTGTTTCTGATTTAATTACTATTTATTAGGAGTAATTAGAGTCATAGAGACATACAGCATGAAAACAAATTTGTCCATGCTGACCAGATATCCTGACCTGATCTGGTCCCATTGCCAGCACTTGGCCCTTATCCCTCGAAACACTTCCTATTCATACATTCATCCAGATGCCTTTTAAATGTTGTAATAGTACCAGCCTCCACCACTTCCTCTGGCAGTTCATTCCATACACACACCATCCTCTGCAGAAAATGAGAAGTTTTCAAAAACGAGAGACCAAAGACAGTATGTTCCTGTTAGGGTGAAGGGCAAGGCTGGTAGGTGTAGGGATTACTGGATGACTAGAGAAATTCAGATTTTGGTCAAGAAAAAGAAGGAAACATACGTCAGGTACAGATGGCAGGGATCGAGTGAATCCCTAAGAGTATAAAGGCAGCAGGAGTATACTTAAGAGGGAAATCAGGAGGGCAAAAAAGGGGATATGAGATAGCTTTGGTAAATGTTTGAATTTGCACTGGTGAGGAGGTGTTTTCCCCATTGGCACTGGATACCACATACTTGTGCATGCTCTGCACGGCACGTTTCAACCAGGTGAAGAAAAACTCAGCTGTGGCATATATCTGACTTTTCTCTCACTTTCACTATCTATCCCTACCTTCCAACCCCAACCCCCATGGCACCAAAACCCAGGAAGGTGAAGCTTGATCTGTAAATGCAAATCTAGAGATGTACTTCATTGTATAAAACCCATTGTTGAAAGAGACAAAGTTCTAATAAAACTGAAGACAGTGAAGCTATTTACTGTCTCATTCATTCCATGATGGTGTTTTTCTACTTTCAGAGAAGGAGAGCGATTTCCTTTCAACCAAACATTGGCTTTTGATCAAAGCAGTGACTCCTTACAGGGTTGGAAATTTAACTTTACAAGGAAATTAAAATAAATCTCCCTTGTATTAGTGTATTAATAGGGAAATGCCTGGACACTGCTATTGAAAGTATCCCAGAAAGACTGAAGTCTAGACCTTGCCACAACAACCTGTGTTTAAACTGGTCCATTTTTATATACATTCATTTGTTGTTTTTCTGAGAGGAATCACTTTATTTGACTTCCTTTCTTCTTATCTTTGCCATAAGCTTGTACGTATCCCTCTAAGCTGCTCATCCATATCACTCTGCTGTTGATGCAACTCTGCAATAACGTGTACATTCATTTCTATTTTTAAAGAAAAATTATGATTTATAAATGTCAATGTAAAATTGATGGTGCTGCAGGAAACCACTATGGGGGAAGCATTCCAACAATTCCTTCAATTAAAAAGTCTCTAGTTTGGGTCACATGGATGTCATATAACTCCTTTAAATTATGACGTGTGATAGCATTTCACTGAAAACATGCAATGCCTGTTATTACTCTGAATATACTTTATTCGTCGGCTATAAATTAAAACTTCTGCACTGACAAAAAATAATTGGCTTCATCTGTCAAATGTCTATCCCACTGCCTGCCAGGCAGCACAAGGAGACCATCGATGTGCAGAGGGGAGCATCTTTATACCTTCACACAGGAAAAAGCCAAGCAGCGGTGGGAGTGCAGGCAAAACCATTTCAGCCGCTGTCCTGGTCACTCATCTCGCAGTAAGATTAGAAGGTATAGGGTCCAAATAAATGGACTCCTGAGAAAAAGAAAATGTCAAGAGTGTTATTTTAATTAAACAAGTAGCTCTTGAGTTACCACTTACACTGTGCAATTTTTTTATTCATATGTGGCACTTGGGAATGCTCGCTGGCCAGCACTGATAGCCCGTCCCTACTTGCCCTTGAGAAGGTGGTGGTGAGCTGCCTTCTTGAATCGCTGCAATCCATTTACTATGGGTTTACCCACAATGCCGGAGGGAGGGAATTCCAGGATTTTGTCCCAATGACTGTGAAGGAGCAGTGGTATATTTCAAAGACAGGGTAGTGAGTAGCTTACAGAGGAACTTGGAGGTGGTGATGTTCCCAACGACCTGCTGCCCTTGTCATTCTAGATGGAAGCAGACATGGGTTTGGAAGGTGCTCTCTAAGGATCTTTGATGAATTTTCGCAGTGCATCTTGTGGATAGTACACACTGCTGCTACTGCGTGCCGGTGGTGGAGGGGTTGAATGTTTGTAGATGTGGTGCCAATCAAGCTGGACTCTACATTTTTGGGAGGACGGTGGAGAGATAGAGTTGAATGAATATCTAGATTGCTCCAGAGGTAATCTGAGATGTTACCGTGAACCCAGGAGTCAAATCTTAGTGTTGTATTACAAAAATGGTTCCTGCACAGCACAAAGCACGTTGCACTGTAGCCTTATTATCATGTATGGTCCATTAAACCTACCCTCCTCTAGCTTATCTCTCCACGCTTCAGGCCCACTGCCTTTATTCCTGATGAAGGGCTTTTGCCCGAAATGTCGATTTCGAAGCTACTTGGATGCTGCCTGAACTGCTGTGCTCTTCCAGCACCACTAATCCAGAATATGGTCCATTAACAGCCTTGGTTATTGCTCGACTATCAATCCAGAAACCCAGGTAATGCTTTTGGGACCTGTATTTTAATCCCATCAAGACAGATGGTGGAGTTTGAATTCAATAAAAATCTGTAATTAAGAGTCGAATGTTGACCATTAAATCATCGTTTACTGATGTCCTTCAGGGAAGGAAAATATCATGCTTATCTGGTCTAACCGACATGTGACTCCAGACCCGACATGTGACTCCAGACTCTCAGCAATGTGATTGTCTATTAATGGCCCTCTAGGCAAATAGCACAGGCAATAAACATTGGCCCAACCAGTGATGCCCACTCACATTCTGTGAATTAAGAAAATAAACGTCATTTAACAGTGGGTAAAAAGTCTGACCTGAACTCATGTGAAGTCCTAAAGAACTTAGATTAGCACTCAATCCAACACAGAAGTATCAGTCTAAGGCAGAATGTATCATTTTCTTAGATGAAGAATGCAAAGAACCAGAAGGTAAGATTGAGAAAGCAGAAGGCAAGGTTAAACTGCAAGGCAAGATGGCCCTCAGAGGATTTCCTGAAAACAGTGACTTGCCAGCTTACCGACAGTGAGATGAAGTAGTTGAAGATTTGAGGTGGTGAGGTAAATACTCCATAATGGTAGTGTGTCTGCACCAGTTCAGCAGTCTCTGCCTTTTCCAAAACCTTTAATGCAGTTGAAGGACTGACACAGGCACTTAGAAGAGACATGTGAAAGACATATATATAGAACTACCTCAGCAACAGCATCAGGTCAGTGCCTTGTTACATATTGTGGGCCCAAGCAGCATGCAAGATATTTTCTAATCAACTTGCTCAGAGATGTTACCACATACCTCTAGAGCAGATAGGATTTGTAACTGGGCTTCCTGGCTCAGAGGTAAGGACACCACCACTACAACAAAGAACCCAAGCAGCATTCAATGTTAGTTTCAGAGCCGAGAATTTTGTTATTAGTGAGATTGATCCAACCCGGAGTCCAGTGCAGTCCATTAAAGATTATACGCTGTTGCTAACTTGAGGATTTGTTGTCAAAGAATGAATTCTCATTTGAATTCTTGATGGTATACTTTCTGATTTATGATAGGCAGAGCAAAAACTGACTTCCATTTAGACTAACTAATATATGAAGTTAAAAGCATAATGTGGACGGCCGATTTATGATTAAGTTAGATTTTTTTATTGTCACGTGTACTCAAGTATAGGAATAGAGGAGTACAGTGAAAAGTGTATAAAGTCATCATTCTACAGCACCATCTTAAAATACAATATACAAAAGCAGAATTTTAAAAAACAAGTAATAAAAGAAACAGAACCAAAAGAAAAAGAAAAACAACCAGATCTTAAAGTCCTTATCCAAAAGAAAAAGAAAAAGAAAAAGTTCAAATTCTAAAGTCTTATCTCCGTGGGCCTAATCCTGGCTTGGAGCTTCAGTCAGCCTTTTCCTCAGGCATGTTCCACCAATCACCTTTGTTGCTGGCACTTCTGCACATGCTCAGAATGCTGGGCCTGTTCTTGCCCTTCCCTCTCATTGCCCAGCTTCAATTATTCCCTTTTGCTGCTCTAATGCTGTTTATTCCTCATTCTGCTCTGGGAGCTGTCTCCCAAAGAATTCTGGGAGATTGTTGACAAATAGGTGAGGTTCAGTCTGAGCCTGTCAGTGAGCAATGTTCAAAGATGGCTTCCTTCTCCAACAAGAAGTCTGTCAAGAATGAAAATAAGGCAGGAATCACCATTTTGAACTGCTGGAGCTGTGATCAGATGAAGCTTTGCAGGTGACAAGATTGCCCAGAGGGAAGCATTCAATACCTTCCTGGGCAGATCCGGCTAATTTCAGCAGGGTTGTAGTTCACAGATGTTGTTGATTTGGCCCTATTGTCACAGAATTAATAAGCTACAGGGCTCTGGGGCTACAGATTCAAAACCCACCATAACTTTAAAAACTAATCTCAGCACCAATAATGATTAAGTATCATTGATTGTTGTCAAAGGCCCATTTGGTTCTGTAATGTTCTTTAGGGATGGAAATCTGACATCCTTACCCAGTTTAGCTTCTGTATGACTCTAGATCCGCAGCAAATGTGTTTGATGATTAAAAGCCATTTATCCGAGCAGGGCAGTCAGTTCAAGGACAATTAAGGATGGGTAACAATGTTAGTGATGCCCATATCCCATGAAAAAATATATTTGAAATAAAATTTTGCACAGGATTCAATAACCCAGGGAATAGAGTTTCCAATTTGGATGCAATTGGCAATCTGGGTGCAAAAACGTGCTTGAAATTGGTTCTGAGGAAAGGTCACTCAACGCAAAACGTTAACTCTGATTTCTCTCCACAGATGCTGCCAGGCCTGCTGAGATTTTCCAGCAATTTGTTTTTGTTTACTGAATCCGCAGTTTTTTTCTGTTTCTACTTGAAATTAAACTGGTTTTCTGAGGTAAAACTACGATTCAAGTTTTTGTTCAAACTCATTTTCATAATCCGAAAAGTCTTCCATGAACCAAAACAGCATAATACAATATTACTTCAAACTCCTGCCGTTAAAACAAAATTAAAAGTGTAGCTTCATTATTGCAACTGAAACTGGTTTATCACAATACCAATGCATTTTAAGTAAAAATGCTTTGTCCAATACCTAGACATAAACTGATTTTAAATATCTGAGAATAGCCACACCATTCATTGGTTTCATTTGTGTACACTAGTTAACTCCTTAATGATTTGAATACTATTCAATAGTGTCTGTTGGTAAAGATACCGTGGGACTGTTCTCTTATTAGAGAGAGATGGTTGGTGGCTTAACCAGAGGGTCACCATGTCTCAGGCAAGGGGAGAGGTTGAGAGGGAAGGCATTTTGTGCTAACCTCAACTGGTGTGGGTATTGAACTGATGCTGTGGTATCACTCCGCATTGTAAACCAACTATCCAGCCAACTAAGCTAACCCACTATATAGTGGCTACATGTTTGATCTTTGTGCCTAAAAATCTAGGTAAATTTGCATAGCTTCCATAAATAACCAGAAATTAATGGAAATACTCCAGGTTCATTAATTCACAGAATTGTTGTGGTGCAGAGGAGGCCACTCAGCCCCTCTTACCTACACCAGTCCCCTGTGAGCATTTTGACTTAAAGCCAAACTCTTGCCTTTTCCTGTACATTTTTCTGATTAAATAATGACCTTGGTAATGCCTTAATTGAACCTGCCTCCAGCACACTTCTGGGCAGTGTATTCCTATCCCAGACGGCTCTCTGTGTTAAAAAGACTTTTCTCACCTCATATTTGTTTCTTTTGCAAGACACCTTAAGACTATTCCCTTTGGTTCTCAATCTGAGTTGGAACAGCTTCTACTCTGTCCAGCTCCCTCTTGATTTTGAAATGTTCTCTGAAAACTGCCCTTAGCCTTCTCATCTCTGAGGAAAACAGTCCCAACTTCTCCATTCATTTATTATAACGGGAATTTCTTGTCACTGGAACTATTTCCATAATGCTCTTTCAGATCCTTCCTATAGATTAGATTAGATTACTTAGTGTGGAAACAAGCCCTTCGGCCCAACAAGGCCACACCCACCCGCCAAAGCGCAACCACCCAGACCCATTCCCTACATTTACCCCTTCACCTAACAGTATGGACAATTTAGCATGGCCAATTCCCCTAACTTGCCCATTTTTCGACTGTGGGAGGAAACCGGAGCACCCAGAGGAAACCCATGCAGACACCGGGACAGTGTGCAAACTCCACACAGAGAATCGCCTGAGGCGGGAATTGAACCCGGGTCTCTGGCGCTGTGAGGCAGCAGTGCTAACCACTGTGCCACCATGCCATCTATAGTGTGGTGCCCAGAACTGTACACAATGCTCCAGCTGAGATCTTATACATGTTCAGCATAACCTCCCAGTTCTTGTTTAAGCTTTGATTAATGGAGCCGAGGATACTGTATGATGTATTAATAGCTCTCTCTACCTGTTTGGCCACATTTAGTAATTTATCCACATGTGCACCAAAGTCTCTCTTCTGCTGTACATCTTTTAAAATAGTATACTTCATTTTATGCTATCACTTCATCTTTTTTGTGCCCAAGTATATTACCTCATACTTATGCACATTGTACTTTATTTGCCATGTATCTGCGCACTCCACCAACTTGTCAATGTCTTCTGACACTGTTACCCTCACAGTTTATAATTCTCCTAACTTCTGTGTTGTTCCCAAACTTTGGCATTATCTCCCGCCCAGATTTATGGATCATTTACATGTATCAGGAAAATACCAATCCTTGGGGGATTTCACTACAAAGCTTTCTCTAGCACAAAAGAAACCATTAACTACTACACTCTGTTTCTTATCATGCAACCAATTTTGTATTCAAGTTGCTATTGTCACTTTATTGTATGATTTATCACTTGCCTCACAGGTCTCCTGTGGGATTGTATCAAATACCTTTTGGAAGCCCATGTATACCATGGTGTTGCCTTGCTCTCATCAAATTCTCTGTTACTTAGAGTCATAGAAATGTACAGCATGGAAAGAGACCCTTTGGCCAAACTCGTCCATGCTGACCAGATATCCTAACCTAATAGAGTCCCATTTGCCAGCACTTGGCCCATATTTCTCCAAACCCCTCCTAGTCATATACCCATCCAAATGCCTTTTAAGTGGTGTATTTGTAACCAGCCTCCACCATTTCCTCTGGCAGCTCACTCCATACACACACCACCCTCTGTGTGAAAAAGGTGCCCCTTAAGTCCCTTTTATGTCTTTCTCATCTCACACTAAAACTATGTCTTCTAGTTCTGGATTCCCCTGCCCCAGGAAAAAGACCTTGTCTATTTATTGTACCCATGCCCCTCATGATTTCATAAACCTCTATCAGGTCACCCCTCAGCCTCTGACGGTCCAGGTAAAAACAGCCCCAGTCTATTCAGCCTCTCCCTATATGCTATTATTCAAGCAGAGGTGAACAGCATGGATGCATTTAAGAGAAGCTAGATAAACAGATGTGTAGAGGATGGAACTGAAGGTTAGGTAGTCTGAGTTAAGTAATGAGAAGTGGAAGGAAGCTCACTGCAGCAAAACACATATCACCATTTAGGCCAAATGATGTTTCTGTGCTGAGAGTACACCTGTATTATATCATCAGAAGATGGTACAAGGAATCCAGAACATAGAAGCATTATCTGCCATCTTCACAAATCAAGTTAGTTATCAACTGAAGAACGAGCAAAACAGCAGAAGCTGAATGTTTCCCTGCTTGCAGCAAGGCCAATGAAGAATCAGACAACTGAGGGTTCAGAGATAATGGTAGTATTCAGACCAGAGAATCTGGTTTCAACTGACTGTAAAAATTGTGTCAAATGTACTTCAAAAAGCTCCAGCAAGTTAATTAGCATGAATCCATGCTGACTGTTCCGAATTAGTGCACCTGTTTGCATGTGGCCATTAATTCTATCCTAAATAATTGTTTCTATAGGCTTCACAGAGCTAAAGTTAAAAGGACAGGTCTGTGATTGTTGGGCCTATTTTCACAACCTTTTTTGAACAAGGTTGTACTGTTTGCAATTCTCCAGCCCCCCTACACTACCTCTAAACCAAGGGAAGATTGAAAAGGTTATTGCCAATGCCTCTACACTTTCTCTCAATTCCTTGAAATGCTTAGATGCTTCTCACATGACCTCTTATTATCTGGTGTCTTATCAACTTTCAGTACTAACAGATTATGCGATATCCTCCCTATTGATTTTAAACTCTTCTATTGATTGCGTGTTATCCTCTGTCACAATGGCCTCGGTAGCTTCTATCGCTTTGTTAAAGACAGATATGGAGTATTCATTTAACATTTCAGTCGCACCTTCTGCCTCTAATACATAAATCTCCTTTATGGTTCCTAATTCGTCTTCTTATCCTTTTACAATTGATGTGGCTACATAAGACTTTGGGTATCCTGTTTGTTAGCAGCAATCTAGGATATGGTCAGTTTTGTGAGTTCCCATTGCAATAGTTTTTAAACTGGCATAAAAGGCTGAAGAAACTCAATTTTCAATCAGGGCAGCTTCTGTGTGAAATTCGTCAAACTTTTAGGTTGATTTTTGAGTGATTTCAGGCAAAACAAACCAGAGAAGCTCTACTTCAGGTGATTAAATGAGAAGATATGGTATTGTCCCAAGTGAGTACATCTGGTACACTGTGGTATTTAGAACTCTGCTAGTTTGTGGTATTGTATTGTTAAGGGAATACATTGTCATTAATCCTCCTTTGTCTTAACCTTGATTTAGGGCCTACCTAATAATCTAGGGTAAAGGTTCACTATTGCAGACTATCTTCAGAACAGGCACTGTTCTGGATACTAAGGTTTATTTCGTAATAACAATAAGCACAAGTACAATTGGTCAGGCATAATTACAAGGATGGACAGCAGGAGTAGAGCTCCTGGACTCTATCCACAGACTGTGTGTACCATTAGTAGAATGGGTGGAGCCAATGTAACATGAACATTAATCCCTTCAAAATCATTACTGCATGCAACACAGTGTGGGGAGAATATAAAAGCAGTGGTGAAAGAAGTATATTAAAAAGGCAAAATTTTAACTTTTCTTAAAGAACATTTAAAAGGGATCTAAGGGGAAACCTTTTTCATGCAAAGTGTGGTGCATGTATGGAATGAGCTGCCAGAGGAAGTGGTGGAGGCTGGTACAATTACAACATTTAAAAGGCATCTGGATGGGTATATGAATAGGAAGGTTTTAGAGGGATATTTGGCAGCATTTGCCAAATGGCACTAGATTGGCAGCAAATGCTGCCAAATGGCACTAGATTAATTTAGAATATCTGGTCGGCTTGGTCGAGTTGGATTGAAGGATCTGTTTCTGTGCTGTACATTTCTACGACTCTATGACTCTAAATAAGTGGTAATATCAGCTGAACCACATTAAAGCCATTTTGTGCTCACTGCACTTTTAAAAGTGAAATCAGACTTGTTTTCAATATAAAGTACCAGTTTTCTTAAATCTGTCAGAAGCTGAAGTATGTCAATTCTGCTTTGTATCACTTTTTAAAAAACTATATACATATATTTTATTACTATTTTCTTACAACAGTCGGATGGAAAGGCATATTGCTGCCTTTGAGTGGCCAATGTAATCAAAATGTCCACAACGCAGCAGGAGGAGCATTGTGCCTGTTTTGTTTTACATTGCTTTTATTGGAAAGTTCTTTGTCTTCAATGCTTGAGGGAAACGACATCATTCCTGGCTGAACCATCGGACCCCAACTGAACCATCCAGATACAGATTAGCTCTGAATTCTGGCTCTGCTTTACACAGTGGGTGCCAAACTGTGCATTGATTTATATGGATATAGAGGACTGAACTTTTGCATATCAAGAACTCTTTCCTTTACCAAGAAAAACAAATCATATGAACTACAGGCTTTCTTCAGGGTTATGGTTTAATTGCTGCTGATTTAGCCTCTTCCTGACCACATTTTTGATGGAACAAAACTAGATTTGAAGAAAAAAAAAGCAATTAGTCACGAAGGAACTATTCTCTCCCAAATTAAAACAACCATCAAAATTAATTAAAGATCATTCAAATGAATTTTTTTAAAGTTTGCACTTGCTATCTGGCAATGCTGATGAGACCATATTTTGTGGTTGGTTGCTGTGGTGAAGTTTGCCAAGATATGTCCACATTCCTGTGTCCAATGCACATGGCTGCTTCTTGATGCCATGTGGAGTGAACCAACCTGACTGGGCACTGGCATCAATGGTAAAAGCAACCTTGACAGGAGGCCTGGATCATTCAATACACACATTTGGCTGAAGACACTCGCAAAGACTTCAGCTTTGTATTTCTCATCCTAATGCTGGACTCTGCCGTGGCTGCAAATGGCGCTTTCCATTGGCCTCCCCTGCTCATCAATTACTTAGAGATTCGCAGACATCTGCAGCACAGGATGAGGCCACTCAGCCCATTATGTACACACTGGTCAACAAAGATGCCATTTTCCAGTTTTTGAGCCAGAGCCTGGAGTCTTTGGCAATGGAATAGAATGTCATAATTATTGCTTAAACATTGCAAGAGTTTCTGACTCACACTTTCTGGACACTGTTTCAGGTGTGAGCTCCAGACTCAAAACACCCTTGGAGTGACTCAATTCTCCCTCGACTTCTCATCTTGAATCAATGCCCACTGGTTATTGACCCATTTACCAAAGGAAAAGGCTCCTTCCAATCCATCCTACTATTCCTCATACTCTTGTACACTCTCAAACTTCACTGCTCCGAGGAAAAGAAGCCTAGCCCTTTAAATCATTTCTCATAGCTCAGATCTCCAGCATCATCCTGGTAAATCTTCTCTGTGACTTCTCTTGAGCAATCACATCCTTCCTATAATGTGGTGACCAGAACTGCACCCAGTACTTCAGTTGTGATCTAACAATCATTGTATATAATTCCATCATAACCTTATTGCTCTTATATTTTTTGCCTTATATAATAAAGACAGGTATCCAATATATCTTCTTAACCATCTGATCTGCTGTCCTGCTACCTTTGGAGCCTGTAGCTATGCCAACCAAGATCCCTCTAATTTCCAGGGTCCAACCATTCACAGTGAAACCATTTGCCTTGTTAGCCCTCCCCAAGTACAACATCTCAAACATTTTCCTGACACCAAAAGCCGGTTTATTGTCAAAAAGGCAGAAGTCTGGAGTGTGATGGAATACTCCCCATATACCTGGATGGGTGCAGCTCCAACAACACTCAAGAAGCTTGATACCATCCAGGACAAAGCAGCCTGGTTGATTGACATCACATCCACAAATATTCAGTCCCTCCACCACTGATGGTCAGCAGCAGCAGTGTGTACTATCTATAAGATTTACAAGAAATTCACCAAAGATCCTTAGACAGCACTTTCCAAACCCATGGTCACTTCCATCTAGAAGGACAAGGGCAGCAGATATGTGGGAATACCACCACCTACAAATTCCCCTCCAATCTACTCACCATACTGATTTGGAAATATATCGCTGTTCCTTCACTGTCGCTGGGTTAAAATCCTGGAATTCCATCCCTAACGGTATTGTGGGCCTAACTACGGCACATGAACTGTAGTGATTCAAGAAGAAACCTTACCACCATCTCAAGGGCAACTAGGGACGGGCAATAAATGCTGGTCAAACCAGTGACACTCACATCCCACAAATGAATAAAGCAGTTTTCAAAAATATCTGACTCATCTTTAAACTAAATCTTGCTCTTAGTATCATTCTCTAATATCTTGTCTATTGTATTCTTCAGGAATCTTGGCATTGAAATATATTCAATTTAGTCTTGCTACAGTCAGTCATCAATTATCTAGTCTATGTTTCCTCTGCCTTGCAGACTCACTCATAATTTAACTTTGAATTCCATCACAGCTTCTCTACCTTCCGATCTCCTTTTAAGGTTCCCATCCTTCTGCCAATCTAGTGTAAATCTGCCCCAACAGCATTAATAAACCTCCCTGCAAGGATGTTGGTCTTTATCCTGTTCAGATATAATCTATCCAACTTGTACAAATCTCATCTCCCCCCAGAAACAGTCACAAAGCCAGGAATTTTAAGCCCTCCTTTCTGGACCATTTCTCCATCCATGAATTCAGCTGCTGTTTTCTTGTAC
This sequence comes from Chiloscyllium punctatum, assembly GCF_047496795.1. Lineage (NCBI taxonomy): Eukaryota > Metazoa > Chordata > Chondrichthyes > Orectolobiformes > Hemiscylliidae > Chiloscyllium > Chiloscyllium punctatum. Next base: position 32,683,887 of record NC_092765.1, read on the forward strand.
TCAGTGCAGGAGCACCAGGAGTACTTTGAAGATTAATACCTCTTGAAGTCCTGTTTTTTTCAATTTTCTATGTAATTCCCTAATGTCTGCTTCCAAGACATTCATTGCTCTTTCTTCCTCTGTCATTGATCATGAACCACAACCTCTTCCTGTTCCCCTCTTTTTTAGAATGGCCTGTCACCATTCCGTGACAAGGTAAAAACAATGACTGCAGATGCTGGAAACCAGATTCTGGATTAGAGTGGTACTGGAAAAGCACAGCAGTTCAGGCAGCATCTGAGGAGCAGGAAAATCGACTTTTCGGGCAAAAGCCCTTCATGAGGTCTTATCCAGAACCATTCCATGACATCTTTAACCCTGGCACCCAGCAGGCAATGCATTACCTTGGAATTAGGTGTGCAGCCGCAGAAACACTTGCCTGCTCACCTCACTAAAGAATTCCCTCCCATTATTACCTGTCCACACATCTTCCTCAGCCTCCTGACTAATAGTGATCCTGGCTCCACCTGACCTTCAAAGAGAAGCCACCATTGTCACTGTTTTCCAAGGCCACAAAAATGTTTGCAGATGATTTGCTCTCAAAAGTTTCCCTCAATACCTGTCTGGTCCTTTTCTTCAGTCTGGTGGTCACTCATCCCCACTTTGTCTGCACTTCTTTAAGATGTTGGGTGGCCATGTTCTGAAAGGTACTTTCCATGAATACTTTCAGCTTTGTGAATGCACTGTAGCACCTCTAGGTGTCGCTCAAACCCCAAAACCAAGAGCTTGGTGTTGATTCAGCCAGAGGCATCATTTGCACATATGGTTAATATGAGGTAGGTCAATACCAAGACAGCCAGAATGAAATAGTTTGGAATGATCTTCAAACCCTTTACTTAAACCTCCTCAGGTTACAACTCAATCAAAACAATGCAACCTCCATTGTCACTCATATAAATTCCCATGTTTATATTGCTGATAATGGCCATTCATGCCCGAATGAGTTGGCTTAATAATGTATGCGCACAGTGTGGAATTCATTCTTGACCTAATCTCAGCCTTAAACCACATGGCATCAACACTGACCTCACTAGGTTCCTAATCTCCCCTCCCCCCATCTCATTCCAGATTCAATCCTCCAATTCTTGAACTGTCTTATTGTCCATTTTCCGACCCACTTATCTGCTCCATACTCCCCTCCGACCGATCACTATCACCACTCCCCCCCCACTTGCATTTACCTATCGCCTTGGAGAAAGTGAGGACTGCAGATGCTGGAGATCAGAGCTGAAAATGTGTTGCTGGAAAAGCGCAGCAGGTCAGGCAGCATCCAAGAAGCAGGAGAATCGATGTTTCAGGCATGAGCCTGAAGAAAGGCTGATGCCCGAAACATCGATTCTCCTGCTCCTTGGATGCTGCCTGACCTGCTGCGCTTTTCCAGCAGTACATTTTCAGCTCTACCTATCGCCTTCCCAGCTACCTTGCCCCCACCTCCACCCCCACCCTCCTGTTTATGTCAGCCTCCTTCCCGCCCCCACCCAACATTCCTGATGAAGAGCTTATGCTTGAAACATCGATTCTCCTGCGCCTCGGATGCTGCCTGACCTGCTGTGCTTTTCCAGTGTCACATTTTTTGACTCTGACTCCCCAGCATCTACAATCCTCACTTTCTCCTAATCTCACCTTGCCGTTCCTATAGTCCTCTTTGCCTAATTCCCTCTGTTTTGCTTCCTCACTACATTTTCAAAAATCTCCTTGAAGCCCCTTTCTCCAATCTTACCTTCAATTATACACCCAAATATCTGATCCTTTCTCCCCTATACTCATCTACCAGTATATTTTTTTATGAGGCATTTTGAGAATATGCATGCACTCTGATAAGCATTGTGTAAAAAAATTGTTGACATCACATGAAATGAATAGCAGCAGTATTAAAGTGCATAACTGCCTGTGTTTATTGAAACATTTAGCTATTCATTATTTCAGTGCCACCATTCAAATTTTGGTCAGAATGTCAGTAGCAGGTCATTGCATGTTTTGCTGTTTTATGTATTAACAAAGGGAGAGTTGTGAACTTTAAGACTAAATCAGCAACATGCTGAGATCAGAAGTTAAAAATGAGTTTTACAAGGCAGTCTATCATCACTTACAAAATGGTTGTGTCATGTGTTGATAACCAAGCTTGGAATTAAAAACACAACATTGGATTAATTAGGGAAAAATCCATTGCTAATGGACTGGTTTTGTGCATGGGGAACAGAGTAGCATTATTTGCAAAATACCATGAATGCTTAATCAAATGATGCAGTCCAAATGATCTTTGCCTGTTCACTGTCTTTTGTCATCCCCTGTTTGAGATTTGTTCCATTTTTATTGTGTGTTCCCCATTACCTTTCATGGTGTACTGGGTGAGATTTTCTGTTTGATTGTTAACCATTTCCACTGGGAGAATATTTGGACTCTGATTGCCAACCGAAGTTACATTTCATATCATACTTAAACAAAATCAATCATTCAGATATGACAGATTTTCAAAGCACAAATTTAAAGCTCCAATCATATTGAAAGGGCAAAAAGCTTGTAAAAAGGTCATTTTAACTCCTTGAAATGTATATGTATGGGAAAGTAAAATAGTCAAAATTTAAAATATGTGCCGACCCACCAGTGAACTGCCCACTTTCAATTTTAACTAAGGGGCAGAGATTTAAAACCAGAACCACACTGAGGAAATGGGTCCCTCATTGTATCATGCTAATATAGTTTATATGTCAGGTTTCACTTCTGTTTTAGCATCAATGCTGTCCGACTGGGATTCTGAAGTCTCTGAGAAGTGAAGATTGCAGTGTGGAAGAGGTTACTTTCTCAGCTGTGGTTAAGGACCAGACAGAGCAGGACTAAGTGCCCCCTAACTTGCTGGTGATCAAACACTCCTCTACCCACAATGAGGTTTCTATTGAACGAACCCTAACCCTAATTCTATCACAAGATCTGACTTTTGGCCCTGCTGGAATCCCAGATCCCTAAGTCACCATGTCTTTGGGCATCACCAGCAAGATCACCCCAACCCATGAAGTACCATTCGCAAATCTTTCCAAAACCATTCCATTGTTGTCAACCTAGCTGAATACCAGGATGGAAATTAACCAGCACCTTCCAAACCCATCACCACTTCCATTGAGAAGGATAAGGTTAGCAGATACCTGGGAACACCACCACTTACCCATTCTCCTCCAAGCCACTTATCATTTTGTCTTGGAAATATGTTGTTATTCCTTCAGTGTCAATGGGTCAAAATCCTGGAATTCCTTCCCTAAGGAGATTGTGGGTGTATCTGCAGCACATGGACGTCAAAGGTTCAAGAAGGCAGCTCACCACCACCATCTCAAGCACAACTAGGGATGGGTGATAAATGCTGGCTAGCCAGTGACGCCTATGTCCCTAAAATGAACAAAACAATGTGCTCGGAGAGACCTTTGGACTGAACGGTTATTCCTTTCTTGGAGTCCATATTTAATTGCCACATTTGCCCAAATATGGAAGCAATATGTTCAAAATAAGAAAGTAGATCAGAAAGAAAACAAACCGACCATAATATCAAATGGACTAAGGTCTTAGCTTCCACAGGGGCCCATTCTATGTCCTCTGCTACTTTCATTATTTATAACCAATGTGCTAGAGGAGTATTTAGGTGGGTGTCTGGCTCATAAAATATTGGAGACATTCAAGGCAACTGGGATTAAATAAGTGGCTAAATACAGAGTGGGACATTTAATTCTGACAGCTTTAAGATAATTCACTTGTTTCTAATGAAAAGGTATGCAATACCTGGATCCAATTAATAAGCATGAGAAGAGAAAGAAAATGATTTATATGGTTATCCATCGTCAGTTAAAAGTATGAGTCAATGTGAGTCTGCTGTTGACAAGGCTAATATAGAACAGGGATGCATCACAAGAGCAAATAGTTACAAATTAAAACAAGTTATGCTTTAATACTTTTCAGATTCATTTTTGAAATTGCTTTGGAATGCTGCATGCAGTCACTTTATTGATAACAGAACTGGGAAGGGTTTGGAAAAACTTCGAGAAGAACAGCAAAGTCTCAGGGAAGCTGTGTAGTTATTTAACACCCTGATCGCTGAATGGGCACAGGCCTTGCCTGAGACGATCAATAATCTACCACACAGTACAACTGGCCCTGAGATTCAATCCTTAAACTGTGCACAGTCAGTCAGATAAGACAGAGCAACAGGAGTTAGGTTTGATTTAGACTTAGTGGACCTAGTCTAGAGAAACATCAGCAAGAGTTTCTCATCCTGGTTTCTGTCCAGTGGCCCATGCTAGTGTGTGTACATGGAGGTTGGATAAGGACAGGATATTGAATTGGCAAAATTATCCTCTGTGGTTAAACAGTCAGTGCCTACAGGCCAGATGAAGAATGAACACTTGAGTAAGTGCTAGGATGCTGCCAGGTCTACAGAACTACATCCAAGGAAAATTTTGTGACTTCAGAAGGAGAGGAAAAAATTACGATTTGGGAAAAAAAAAGAACAAACAGCAGATAAACAGCGTACACCATAATTGTCCTGGGAGAATGATCCTTTCGGAAACAAAGATCTATGCCAGCCATTCCTGAAAACACTTCCAAGATTCAGAAATTCAATGCAAGTCTGACAGGCTCTCACTTTGTAAACAGTACAAAGATCTAGAGCGCTTTACTCCTCTCATTTTGAATACCATTAAATATTTAGCTGGTCACCAATCTTGATTGTATTAATTTGACCAAATATACACATTTCTTCGATGTTATTTTCTGCCAGTAGTCATATCTTCCACAATCACAACAGTCTCTCTTTGCGTCAAAGATTAAGAGCTACTTCCTTCCCAAAATATGGTACTGCAGTTTATATAAAACATCATTCTGAATCTGACTACAAAATACGAAATAAAACTCATAAGGGAGCTTTAAAGTGATAACACCATTCACTCGTAGCTCTGGTTGTCAAACCTACTAAGTTAGAGTTTTTAAAGAATTTGCATTGTACTTGCTATGACCATTTTTCACTCTGTATTATGCTTTTTTATACATATAACCCTTACAGAAAGCATTCCGCTGTAACAGGATTGATTTCTGACAGAGACTTCATGAACTGATAAGTTTTTCTGAATTAGAAATTCCGTGTTATGCAACATAAAGACTGTCTGGGATTGAGGGAATACAATTTTTATTGGTGTGAGTAATGCAAAACTTGGCATCATAATTAATAGTGATTGGCAGCAGACAGTTTAGTAGGGGTGGACTTGTGAAATCAACACATTAATGGCAAATCCAATGTAAGAGAAACACAGAAACTTAGAAAATAGTAGCAAGAGTAGGTCATTCAGCCCCTCAGGCCTGTTCCACCATTCAATATGATCATGGCTGATTATCTAACTCAATACCCTGTTCCTACTTTCTTCCCATACCCTTTGATCCTTTACCCATAAGAACTGCATCTAACTCATTCTTAAAAACATTCAATGCTTTGGGTTCAATCACATATTTGGCAGACAATTCCACAGGCCCACCATTCTCTGGATAAAGAACTTTCTCCTCATCTCAATAATGTGGTGAAGCATAAACCGATGCTCGTTGGAAGATAAACCTTGGAAAAGCCATTTATTCCAAATTAAAAGTAAATTAGTATGGATGCTAATTACTACAGAATTCTAATAAAAGCAAGGAAATACTCAACATCATCAGAGAGCAATAGAGTTAGTGGGCAGAATTTGCCAGACTCAGGAAGTTTTATGCCATTGGGACCATTTCCCAGACCCAGCCTCAACGGCAGCAGCAATCCGTAATCTGGGTCATTGTCTGGAAGATGATCAAATGACAACGGGCCTCTGGGGTCACCACCTGATTCACGTTTTCAAGTTGCCTAAGGAGGTCAAATCAGGACAGCCCATGTGTGCAGTAACAATCCCCTGCTAAAAGGGACCACAGCTAAAGTGAAAGGGACACAGTGATGATGCCATTACTCTGATGAAAGTGGCTGTCCCATGTCTATCCTTCAAGCATTATCCAAGACATCAGTCTTCATGAGCTCCCCTCACACAGCGCCAAGCGTTTGTCAGTGGACGACATCAGCATTTCTCACCTTTTTCATCTGCTTCTCTTCCCCAACTTTCTTCCAGCAAAACCACTATTAATTTTCCAGCCCCCTTCAGTTCCAAAGAGGAATCATATTGGAATTGAAACATGAACGCTGTTTCTCTCTCCACAGATACTGCCAAATGTACAGAGTTTCTCTACCATTTTCTGTTTTGATTTAATACAAAGTCTTGCCATTTTTATAGTTAAAGCTCAAAAATACCTTCCAGTCTCACAACGCTCCAATCCACCCACTGAATGTGGGCACAGCAAGTTGATAAGGAAGTTAAGAAAATGTCTAGGATAGTTGACTTTTTAAATAGAAGCATTGAATAACAAAGAATTTGTGCCAAAACTGTACTTATATAAATCACCAGTTAGCCTTCAGTGGAACACTATGTACAATTCTTGGCACCACACTTTTTCAGAAGGATATCCTGGTCCTGAAGAGGTTACAAAGGAAATTCAACAGAGTAATACCAAGGATGGGTGAATTTATCTGTGTAGAAATATTGTAGAAATGAAGATTATTCTACTAACAGTTGAGGCGGTCAAGGGAAGACTGAATATTCAAAATTATGATGAGTTTTGATTAAGGCAGTTTGGAATAACTGTTTCCACAGTAACAAGAGATTACAGATCTAAACTCATTAATAAAAGCATGAGAGAGGAGACTAAGAGAAATTTCTTCGCATAACACATAGTTAAGGTCTGTAACATATTGCCAGAAAAAGTAGTGGAAGTCTGAATCCTGACAAAGAGCTGATAATGACCACTTAACTGCCTGAACACCTATTGTCAGGCCACCTTACAGTCAGTTCTCCGGTCAGTGGACAAGACCATTTCAGTTGATTAACTACCACCTATACACGTTTTAAGTGTATAATTTATTTTTTCTTGAGTTGTAAGCATTACTGGTAAGGCAAGAAATATTGTCTTTGTTTAGTTGTCTTTCAGAAAAGGATCATTATCCATCTCCTTCAAGCTCTACATCCACATGATGTAGGGTAGGAGTAAGGATTGAAATCATGGGTTCCAATGTTGCTCCTGACCAGCAGTTGTGCCCCCCAACCCAACAACTGAGGTGGGCCCCCGACTCAAATGAAGCAGACAATCCTCCCTCCTCCTCCCTAATAGCTCCTGCCTTTGGACCCCAGTTCATGGGTCCTGATATACTTCGAGTCTTTGGCCCTGTATAGGTAGATCCACATTGCTGTTAAGGACAGAGTACCAATATTTGACCCAGCAACATTGAAATAACAAATGAAATTAAGTTAAGATGGTGTGTGACTTAGAAAGGAAATTGTAGGTGGTTGTGTTCACATGCATGTGCTTCCCTGTTCCTTCTAAGTTGGAGATGTCATAGAAGTATATATTTTCATTTTTTAGAATTTACAATTTCAATATTGGTTGCCCATTTAAAATTGATCTTCAAAAGGTGGTATTGAGATGTCTTCTTGAACAACTAGAACCCATATGGTGTAGATATATCCACAGTGTTGTTATGGAGGAAGTTCCAGGATTTGGACCCAATGACAGTGATGGAATAGCAATATATTTCCAACTCAGGTTGGTGTGTGACCTGGTATGGTGGTATTCCCATGTATCTGCTGCCCTTGACTTTATAAATGGGAGAAGTGTAGAATCTGGAGGAACATTGGTGAGTTGCGGGAGTGCACCTTGTAGATGGCATACTCTACCATCTTTGTCGAGGGCAAAATTAGAAAGATGTTGCATTGGGTCAGCCATACATTCTCCAACAATTATGTGCTATCTTCTATTCTTTGAAAGTTTCTCATCTATCCTTAGATTTCCCTTTCATACTCATCCTGACAAGCTTAAGATGAAAAGCGAAGACATGAAGTTGAGTGGACAATCAACTATGATCATATTGACTGGTAGACAAACAGTTTATAGTATTTCAACTTTTCTTCTGTCTTGTATTTCAAAATCATAAGGTGAAAGTTTTGTGGATCTTGGCCTCTCGCTAAAGAGCTGGTGAACACCTCACCTCTTTCCACGAAGACCTGTTGCATCTTTTTCCACTCAGGCACTTGAGAGGACAGCAGTGGGCTTTTCATTGGGACCAAGGACCTCAGTTGTGGAAATGCCATGCTCCAAAGCTGGTGGCCAATTGAATCCTGGCTATCCGATTGAGTGGCAGTGCTTCCAGGCTGGTAATGATATTTCCCATTATGACGTCTATCCGAGGCCTACCCATCACTGGATCCCACATGAGAAGTGAACATGACATTGAGGGGGAGATGTGGAGGGGGTTGGATATCAGAGTGAGGATGGCGGCTGTCAGAGAGAATTTTGTCACAGGCTCCAGTCCTGAGACTGAATCCCCCGATTAGGTACTAAGTGCCTGTATGAAAGGACCCCCAACCTATTCTGCAGCCTGAAATTATCCCTGCACGGGATTTCATGTGCTGAATTGATCAGCCTCCCACAAATCCTTGATAACTGCAGCAGGATGAGCCTTAAATCAGGTTAAATTAGTGAAGTGCTACACTGTGGAGTAAAGGGTCAATAATACCTTCAGTCTAACTCTGGCAACTGAGGCTATGGTTAAGGGGCAATGATATAGAAACATCAGATCACATGGAGCTGAGACCTGAGTCTGTCAGGTTCCAGCGATGTCCTATCTTATGGTCCTGCCATATAGCAATGTTTAAAGCTGAACCACCTGATCTTACTGCAGATATATGGTAGCAATGGTGATAGACTCACAGAAATGGAGACAAGAGGCAAGGAGCACCTGAAGTGAAGCTCAAGGCAGTACTGTTTAGGAGTGAAGGATGGGCCTAGCCAGCAATCTGACTGTAGAAGAGGGGGAGAATCCTGAAGAGGAGTGTTAGAGGCAGTAGAGTGCACTGGGTGGAAGATGCTAAGCTGAACCCACACAAACAACAATGCAAGAGACAGATTTCATTGGAATGAGCAGTGAATTCTGCCTGAACCCACACAGAAACCTTTTGGATGTTACAGGACTGAACAAGGCCTGGGTTGCCATAGTGGGTGCAGAATCCAATGCATACCACATGAACAACATGGAAAATATGTGAAAAAGGCACCAACTGTCCTTTTACAAACTTCCTGAGATGGGCTGAAGAAGATCTCACCCACACTACGGAAAGCCATGGTTCCATTCACTACAGTCCCTTATCATTACAGAAGCCCATATTCAATAAAGTGCCAACTTTTTCACCAATTTTGAAAGCAAATCTGCACTACAAATGTTCTTTTATTGGGGATGTCACAGACCAGGATTATCAATATTGGAAGGCTAACAGTGCTGTCAGTGAGTACAGCGCACACTTTAAATCAGACACAGAGGCTAGATTCACAGTTTTATCAGGCAGCCCTAAGTGGCTGTGTAAGCTGATCCTACCATCTTCATCTTGGTTCAACTGCAAGGCCCAAAAGGAGTCGGGCTGAAGGTCAAAAATCAGCTTCAAGCAATGTTAAGACACAAAGACAAAGATATTATTGAAAGACATTATCCATATTCACTGCTCAGCAAGGAGTCTGCATGAATATTCCTTAAAGTAGGTAATTATCAGTTAGGAAGCAGCAATTTAGTTTAAGCAACAACCTGAAAACATTTTAAAGGCTTGAGGAAAATGAACAGTACCGATCACATTACACTGTAGACACATACCACACCTAGGAACATCCCCAGACCCACATGTGGCAGGGGTCCTCTTTTATAGTATGGTCAATACCATACAATGGATTTAGGTTCATGATAGGCTTGTGAAAGAGAAGGCAAAGTTAAGAACTGTTTTTAGGATTAGATTTCAAAGTGAATCTATTTATAATACATTAATTCTAAGTACTGCTATACATAGTGATCATAGATCTAGCAGGCTCTGACTTATAGTTATATTGGATAAGGACTAATCTATCTTCTTCATGTGTCCACTTCCATGTTCTCATGTGAGTCCTCCAGTCTGGATTTTACATTCTGGTGGGTTTTCTTCCAGGAGATGGAGAACTAGCCATTTGTTTACAGAACTGGCTGAAAGGTAGAAGACAGAGGTTGGTGGTGGAGGGTTGTTTTTCAGACTGGAGGCCTGTGACCAGTGGAGTGCCACAAGGATCAGTGCTGGGTCCTTTACTTTTTGTCATTTACATAAATGATATGGATGCAAGCATAAGAGGTACAGTTAGTAAGCTTGCAGATGACACCAAAATTGGAGGTCTAGTGGACAGCGAAGAAGGTTACCTCAAATTACAACAGGATCGTAATCAGATTGGCCAATGGGCTGAGAAGTGGCAGATGGAGTTTAATTCAGATAAATGCGAGGTGTTGCAGTTTTGTAAAGCAAATCTTAGCAGGACTTATACACTCAATGGTAAGGTCCTGGGAAGTGTTGCTGAACAAAGAGACATTGGAGTGCAGGCTCTTAGCTCCTTGAACGTGGAGTCACAGGTAGATAAGATAGTGAAGAAGGCATTTGGTATGCTTTCCTTTATTGGTCAGAGTGTTGAGCACAGGAGTTGAGAGGTCATGTTGTGGCTGTACAGGATATTGGTTAGGCCACTATTGGCTGTACATCTCTATGACTCTATCAATGTGCAGCATATTCTAAATCTCCCCACACGCTGGCTTTTCAAAATGAATGTTGTGTATATTCAAGGTTTCTCCAAGATTATAAAGCATTTCCACAACAAGTGGGGTGGAGTTTGGAAGCAATGTAAATAGCCTAAAAAGTTAATGAAGTAGCCAGTTTGTGGGAAGACTGAACTTGGTTCAAACTATGGAGTGAGGCGTTAACTACATCTTTCCTTTAAAAATACAAATGAGCATGTGCGTAAGAAGTTAGTTCATAGCAATAACAGATCACATGGAACTGGCATCAAGTCTGGGGGGGTACTAGAAATATCCTTGCTTCCTATCGCTGATTTATTTTAATGCTCAGAAAAGCCTGTTAATTCTCAGTCACCTGAGTGTAGACCTGGTCTTACCACACCATAAAAACATACTTGGCACTGCAGAAAAAGGTAGAATCTATTGATTGCAATAAATTTTCTCTCAGTAATATCTGTCATTTATAACTGACTTTTTGATTTTTTGAACTCACAAGGTTTTGTTTAACCTAAGAGCTGAGAAATACGTGATACACCAACACCCAACGGAGAACATGTGATCACCCAAACATCGTTGCACAACAATTTGCTGCTTTCTGTCACCAAGAACAATAACTGGTAATTTTCACTGAAAAGGTTCAGCAGTTTCTTTGCTCCCAATCTTTATATGGTGTATTTTTAAAAACTTCATGGTGATTTTTCTGTTTTCCTTATTAGGTTTCTCTTCAAAAGAGTTTCCTTAGGTTCTTGCACCATCTTTGTACCATCATCTTCATGAATCCAATTTTGCTTTTGCTAAATCTCTATTATAAGAACTTTTATATGAGGTCAATCTCACTTTTTCAAATCAATGGTCCCCTCTTCTTCAATGGTCAGATTGAACTGGGTGGTTGCACTCTCATTTCTGTTTCAAAACGTCATGGGTTCAAGTCCCACTCCAGAGATTTGAGCCTCTAATGTAGTTTATGGTTGATGCCATATTGATGAAATGGTAAACTATTGTCCTAGGTCTGTCCTCTCAAGTGGATGTGAAAGGTTCCATGACACTGGAACAGCAGGTGAGTTCCCTCAGTCTTCACATTGATACTTTTCCATTAACCAACACCTAATGGAGAAAATCTAGTTATTTATTTTCCTGTTATTAATAGAAACTTGCTGTGCCTAGACGAGTTGAAGTGTTTCCAATAGTACAAAAGTGACTAAAATTCACTTTATCAGCTCTAAGGGGCCTTGTGCTTGAGCTAGGATATTGTTATGACTCCAGCTGATGTTATTACTCGAAAAGTCATATCCCAGACTGAAATATGGCTTGAAAGAACATATTTTGTTTTGTATTTGTTTTAAAGAGATAGTCTCTCATTGAGAAAAAAGCATGCCATGTTGCAGATGTTGCTTTCACAATAAAACAGAAGTTTATTAAGCAAAATAAATGAAAATAAATGAGAATAAAGCTATCAATTTACTTATAACACAAATTCAAAGAGATTTAAACATACAGCAAAAGTTTAATTCCAATCCTCCCAAAACAAGTTTAAAAAGTCTCTTGTGCAATACCCAATAGCAACCTTGCACAGTTCTCATACCAGAATCCCTTTTTTTCAAGCACCTCAATAGGTTTAAGGCAACTGTGACTTTAACTGCTAGCTTGGAGACACTGGTGCCTTCTTCTGGGAGCTACCATATATTCAAGATTAAATGCACTAAACTTCAAATTACTTCTTCAGTGTTTGGGACTATCATTAACTCCTTTCTCTAGGATAATCAAGTTTTACAATATTCCTCCTTTCTCAGGAGTACTGCTTTATACATGTATCTCCATGCAAGCACTGTGCAGCCCACTCAAAGTAAAACTGAAACAAAATTCTTTCTTTCTCTACTATGGGTGTTTCTCTTAAGTATTGTAAGTAAAAACTTTCAGTCCAGAAACTCCGAATAAAAACCTTAAGATAAAATTAGAGACAAAAATGATGCAGATGTTGGAATCCAAATTAAACAAGCAGAAGGCTGGAAGAAAACAGCAAACCAGGCAGCATCAGGAGGTGGAGAAGTTGATGTTTTGGGTATAACCCTTCTTTAGGAATGAAGAAGGGTTATACTCGAAACATCGACTTCTCTATCTCCTCATGCTGCCTGGCTTGCTGTGCTCTTCCAGTGTCCTGCTTGTCTACTTCAGATATAATTGTTTATCTTGTTAGGTCATCAAATCCTAAAGTAAATAAGAACCTATTAGGCTACCAAAGTAGCCATCACAAACTATTTTAAAAGAAATCCCCATGGCTACAGAAATACTTACGAACAAGTTAATTATTTACTTCTGACACACAGAAAACCCATATATTACCAACTTAAAATTCAAAACCCAAACCTAAATAAATGTTGTTGAAAATATATATAAACCATATATAGGGGATTGAATGCCTTCTCTTGTTTTAAACAGGGCATCATACATGAGTGATAATGCCACTTTAAATTGGGAGCAGCTGCCTGTAAATCTTCTTTTGGTTAAATGGTGCAGTCTACCATTTTAAAGTGAGTTTGCCCATTTTGTAACTTGATGGTTGGAGCAGAAACATGGCAGTTCAGTTCTTTGAACAAGTCTGATATTAGCCTTCTGTGTTAGAACAGGTAAACTAAGAGGTCCCCTCTGTCATCAAGTCCAGTATCATATTATCATGTGTCATGCATTATAAAAATATAGTATGTGTTTATTGATGAGATCTGAGGCTTTTCAATGAACTGTACTGTCAAATATTAACTTGCTGCCTGAATGAAATGATTGAATATCTTTTATAAACATTTCAGGAACAATTGCCGCTGTTCTCTGGCTTGAATATTAAAAGAACAGATTTATTTTTCTGAGGTTGGGCAGGAGCACCACCATTTTTTGCTTCCAGATTGTAAAAAATTATATTTGGAAATGAATAAGACCTCAACATAAGCAATTAAAGGTAAAATTTGAAGAAATAATCCTTTCTATTTAGAATTGTGCAGGTATGGCTAATAGATTATGGGGTGGGGGATATACCAGGCAACTCACCCTGAAGAAGAGTTGCCTCGAATTAATTCTGTTTTTTTTCTTCACAGATGCTGCAGACCTGCTGAGTTCCTCCAACACTTTGTTTTTATATAAGCTGTCCCTTCAGTGACTGCCCACACAACGCTTATTTTCACAGCAAAAAGCACCCTGCTAAACTGTGAGGTGTTCTCTTTCAAAGGTCGAAAGTCCACTCATCTCTTTGTAATACACACAAGTGGTTACAAGGCAACATCATTCCGCTGCCTTTGAAGTCCCTCATTCAGTCCAGTGACCCTTCTCTCTAGTTCCTTAGCCATGAAATCCTGATTGCTTCTCTAGTTACCTGAGTATACTTGCAATTTTAGTCAATTTAGAGAAAAGGCTAGGGGAAGCTGTTTTATATTGTACTTTTGTTTGACTGAGGTCCTCAGTCTGGTTCCTGAATGCTGCTCACAGATCAGCATCTATAAACTTGTTGCCATGGATCCATGATCATTGAGCTTTCTGGAGGATTTGTGTAATTTTGTGGAATTATTACCAATTATGCTAATATCTTTCACAAATTTCTCCTCTCAAAACGTTTCTCTGATTCCTGGTGAAGATCTTGCTGTAATACGTATCTTATCTAATTGGCCATTCATCATTGGCAGTGCAGAGTTGAGGGGAGGTTACATTACCAGAGATGCTGCCTCTGATTTGAGACATTAAGGAGACCCACCTTCTCTTTCAGATGGACCTGAAAGATCCCAAAACATGATTTCAAAGAAGACTAGGCTACATACCCTTGACGTTATGCTCAATATTAATTCCTCAACCAACATCATTGAAACAGATAATTAAATTGCCAACTTGTAAGAGCTTGTTCTATGCAAAGTAAATGTTATGGGTCCATGGGAAAGCCACAACAATGATGATACACCCTTCAAAAAGCACACTGTTGACTCAAAGGACTCTGGATGCTCCAAGGTTGTGAAAGAATTATATAAATAAAATGTCTTTCTATCCTTAAGTGCCAACATGCTATTAAACCACAGTGTTTGTCATAATTGAACTGGCCTTCACCTCACTTATTATCCACACACATACATGCATTCTAAAAGAAAGGTCAAATTGTTATCAGGGGCAGACTGGTTTTGTCCTTTTTAACCAAGGCATTTAGAGCCAATTATACTTTTCCAACTTCTATCTTCACAATCAGTTTTCTTAGTGCGGACTGAGAACCGACCTGGGTCATCAGGTATGTTTCCTAATAGACTAGTGGGGGTGAGGGAACAACAAAAACTTCCGAACATGTCCATTAACTTTAAACTAGAACTATCCATCATGGTATAACTGCAATTGTAGAAAGTCACACATATTGCAAAGCTGACCCACATTGTTGTGAGTGTGTGTAATAGAAAATTAACAACATTAACATTTATTGTGAAATCTGTAAAAGAATACCTTCCTAAGTCAATTTAATGCAGTCAGTTTGACTTCACTGAATTCTGTGAACAGACAGCCTGTCCTTGCAAGTTTTGCAAACAATCTAATTCAGCAGAGTCAGGGGAAAACACAAGGGCAGTAGCAGTTTTTTCAAGAGTAAAGGAATGGGAAAACAACTCCTTATGTGGAAAAGGGCTCGAATTGTTCCCAAGCTGATTGTCATTGAGGTGAGATAAGGCTGACCAAAGTATGGTATAAAGGAAACATGTGAATGATACTTGGGACCACTTACATAAGGCATTTTGTCAAGTGCAGAGGGTCCCTTTGCAAAGGCCTGTAATAAAATATTTCTTTGCTCTTGCTAGCATTTGAGTCAAGTCGATTTAATTTCCACGACAGTAAACTTGGGGGCTTGCCCAGGACCCAAGACTGGGTGGGATTCTGAAGATTCCCAGGAAGCGCAGGCGCCAGCATATTGAAGGTCTTTCACTTCATCTCGAAGGCTGAATTGGCCCCTTAGCGTGAGAGGACTGGGAATCTGTGGATTGCCCCGGTGCTGGGGTCCGAACTGAATAGGATCGGGGTAAGAGTCATGACTTAAGTAATCCTATATAGAGACTCATTCTAAGAGAATAAATGAATCGGAAAAGGGTTCAGTAAACTCTTGCGCGGTATTTGAGCAAAACTCAAGGGAAAGGATTGCTGACTCTAGAGTGTTTGAGAGACAGCAAGTTTAAGGGTGGTTTTAGACTTGGAACCACCACTGGCTGAGTTGGACTCGCCAAAGACGTATTGGGTACATGGTTTCTTGGTTTACGAAAACCAAGATGTTAAGGCGGACATGCCCAATGTGAGAGGGGACCTCCAAAGGTAAAAAGTAAGTCAAAGGGAAAAAGATAATGGTACCGCGCGTGAGAGACAGAGGGAGAGAGAGCTGAACACTTTTCCAGTAACGCTAAAAATGGGCTCCAGCAAGAGCAAATAAAAGAGGGTCCACAGAGGAATTGGAATGGCCAAACAAAAATACAATACATGTTAAATAATTATGGCCCAGAGTCTGTAAAGCAGTTAGAATTGTGGATCAAGGAATGTAGTTTTCCGGATGTTTTAGTAAAAGGCAGTTGGAAGTATTGAGGTCGAGGTTGGAGGAGAGAGAGAAGGAGAAATGGAAGGGAAAAATAGAAGCTGTGAATTGGAGTGCTGAGAACATGTGGAAGGCTAAGGCTGATATCAGGGAAAGGAAATCTCAAGTAGAAGATAGATCAAATACACGTACAAACACTAGTGCACATGCAGACACAAGCGGAAAACAACCTAACGAAGCTGTACAGTGTCTTAAGTCTGTTCCAGATCCTGACCTTGATGACTGCCCTCCGAGACGTGCAGCCCCCCTATGAGATCTGCCTGGTGAAGGTTCCAAGTCAGCGGCCGCCACCTCAGGGTCTGCTGGATCACCGATAGCAAGTCGTACCCACAACCAACAGAAGCAAGGTGCCCAAAATGACAACAGCCACTCCAAGACTGAAAGGCATCTGGGGCCTGCTCTCGATCGCCTCATGATGGATGATGAGTCAGACGGTGAGGGGTTTGGCGTACGATTATCAGGTAGTTCTGCAAGCACCAATGATTGAAGTTGCAGGCCCAGAAGGGTGCCCAGTGCTGGTCCACTGACCATGGACCATGAAGGATTTGGAAAGTACCTATGGGCAGTTGCCTGACCCATGCGAGGTTGGAGGTAATAAGTTCGCCGAAGAAGTGACAAGGTTCTATATTGAGTTCTGTCCCACATCATATGAGACGTCTCCTGGGACAAAAACTGGGCACCGACGTCACCAAAATCAAGTATAGATGGCCAGCCATAAACGTCCATACCAGATCAACCAACCCGTAAGCGGAAGAGAACAGAGACTTTAATGCTTTTGTTGCAGCGCTGGCGACCACCTGGGAGGGATTCCCAACGTCAATGGACATGACCAGAATTGCAATGTGTAAATAACAAGAAGGTGAGACAGTGTCTCAGTACTTTATGTGCCTCACTGAAGTCCATAACGCCCATAGTGCACTGAGACCACCCGCCGACAACATAACGGTGGCAGAGATCACGGCGTATGAGGCACACCTGAGGAACAGCTTCATCAATGAAATGAAGGACAAAATAACGAAGAAGGTAAAGGTCACATGTATTACCTGGGACACGGGAAAGCTGACTTTGATGGAACAGCATCCGAAACATGCTGAAAAATTTGCTTACCCAAAAGAATGATAAGCAGAAACTAAAGATGGAACAGCAAGCACATAAAGCTCAGCTTACTCTGATGCAGATGGTCGCCCAGCCGTTGGAGGAAGGTGCTGCAGAAAAAGAGAGGAAGAGGCGCTGACAGAGGTAGATCTGTCAGCTTTGTTTGTGGAGCAATGGACCACTGGGCGAGACAGTGCCCACACAGCTTTAAAGGCCCTGGAGGCTGGACAGCAGAGTGACTGACAGTGGAAGGCTGAGGTGGAGATGGGCAGCCCACAAGGTACAGGTAAGCCTCTTTCCTTTATGCTTGGCAACAAAGACTCGCTTATGCTAATCTCTTGTACTAACTTTACGGGCACTAAGACATGTCCCACCTCTATATTGAGCGCTGAGATTGCGAAGTGTGGACAATATGTCCAATACAACAACAATGCGTATAGGTCGATGTCTACCTCTATGTTATATGTGGAATAGTACACCAGTTACCTTTTTGGTAGATACACGGGCAACATATTCAGTCCTTAAATCAAGCCATTTCGGAGAGTCAACGCCAATAAAGTTGAGTGGAAGGTTCCTGAACTCAATGGGTGCATCAGGAGTCGTGCTACGAGAGAGATTTATCGTGCCCTTGCAGAGCACAATACTCGTTTAAACCTGAGGCTATAGAAGGAATTACTCCAGTCTTTGAATCCCTCCTAAAGGCTGGAGTGATAATCCCCTGTGAGAACTCACCAGTGAGAACCCCCATTTTTCTGGTCAAAAAAGCAAACATTCCAGGTGAACCGGAGGGATGGAGGTTTGTTCAAGACCAGCAGGCAGTCAATAGCACTGTTGTCCCGCACGCCTTAAATGTTCCTAACCCCTATACTATACTAGCTCAAATTCCAATGGACAGTAAATGGATCTCTGTTGTGGATTTAGCATTTGGCTTCTTTAGTGTTACCGGTGCACCCAGATAGTCAATTCTGGTTCACCTTTTCATTCAAAGGGAAATCCTGTACCTTCACATGACTTTGTCAAGGTTACTATGAAACCCCCACCATATGTAATGGGGCTCTATGCAGGAGTCTGGAGACTCTTGTTTTAACCCCGGGATCAACGCTTCTGCAGTATCCTCACTGCTTCCCGAGCAAAGGACAGCACACATGTCAGCAGCACGTTGGCTGAGATACAATACCGTGTTATTGGAGATGCCTCACATTATAATAAAGCGATGTAACGTCCTTAACCCTGCTAGCCTTCTCCCCACAGAAGGAGACGGAGACCCACATGATTGTGTCGTTGTAGCTAATGAAATTTGCAGCCCCAGACCAGATATGCAATATTCACCACTTCACATACCGGACATGGAGTTTTTTGTGGATGGGTCAGCGTTCAGGAGCAAGGAGACAGGCCAGAACTGTGTTGAATATGCTGTAGTGACCACCCATGAGGTAGTCAAAGCGGGATCACTCCCTTCTCATTTGTCAGCGCAAACAGCGGAACTGATTGCCTTGACTGAGGCCTGTAAATTGGCTGAGGGAAAGACAGTGAATATTTACCCCGATAGCAGATATGCATTTGGGGTTGTACATGATTTTGGAACCCTGTGGAAACACAGGGACTTCTTAGCCTCCACCGGAAAGCCCCGTCACACACCGTGGCCTGATTTCTGATCTCCTGGAAGCGGTCCCATTGCTCAAATCAATTTCTGTGTGTAAATGTGAAGCCCACACAAAAAAATAATGATTCTAGTGTGAGGGCAGACTCAGCAGCAAGAACGGCAGCCCAGCAGCAGCCAAGTGATCAGATTGACATGTGCATGACAAAAATTTGTACCCCAACAGCAGACGTACGGGAGTTACAGTCACAGGCCACGCTGGAAGGAAAGTGTGAGTGGACGAAAGCAAGATGCAGTGTGAGGGAAGGAGTATGGTGTGGCCCCAGTGATAAACCCTGTCTACCACCATCATTATTTCCATTCTGTGCCAAACTGACACACAGTAAGGACCATGTGTCAAAAGGGGGGATGTATGACAGTATTTCGGCACACTGGTACACTAAGGGATTTACTCATTACTCCCAGAAGTATTGTGAACGATGTGTTATCTGTGCCACTAATAATGTGGGGAGGGGAATACAGATGAGTCAGGCAGCACACCCCCAACCCCAAAGACCCTTTGAACATTTACAGATGGATTTTATTGAACTAACACCCAGCGAAGAGAAAAGGTATTGTTTGGTAATAGTTGATATGTTTTCCAAATGGGTGGAAGGGTTCCCCATGTCATAACAGGATGCCAGTGCAGTAGCCAAGGCTCTGCTAACTGAAATAATCCGGAGACGGGGCATCCCTGAAAGGCTCAGTAGTGACAATGGGACACCATTTGTCAAAATGCCCTCCAGCAGATCGGTGATTATTTGGGAATAAACATGAGACAACATTGTGCCTACCACCTAGTGAGCGGTGGAGCAGTGGAAAGAGAAAATTGCTACCCTAAAAAAAAACTTAAATTGACAAAATGTTGTGAGGAACTAGGGGTGGCATGGACAAAGGCGCTTCCGATTGTGCTGATGTATGAGATCAGGAGAAGAGCTAATCTTAGCCCGTTAGAGATTTTGTTCAGTCGGCCGCCCAACACAGGAATTGACCCAAGACCTAAGGTAAGACAGATAACAGGCCACTGTGAGGATGAGATGTTGTGCTGCTGTATGAAACTCTCTACACTTCTGTCTGAAATACAGAATCAAGTGAAAGCAGCACTACCCTAACCAGCAGAAGGGAAACTGCACGATCTAGAACCTGGAGACTGGATAGTGGTGAAAGACTTCAGGAGGAAAAACTGGAAGGCAAAGAGGTGGCTGGGACTATTTCAAGTGCTCCTTACAACACAGACAACTGTTAAGATCACCGATTTTTAGTTATCTGGCTCTGTATTTTTTTTTAATCTGGCTTTTTTTTTGGTTGTTGTCCTTGTTGTTATAAAATGACAAAAGGAAGAAGTGTAATGGAAAATTAACAACATTAACATTTATTGTGAAATCTGTAAAAGAATACCTTCCTAAGTCAATTTAATGCAGACAGCCTGACTTCACTGAATTCTGTGAACAGACAGCCTGTCCTTGCAAGTTTTGCAAACAATCTAATTCGGCAGAGTCAGGGGAAAACACAAGGGCAGTAGCAGTTTTTTCAAGAGTAAAGGGATGGGAAAACAACTCCTTATGTGGAAAAGGGCTCGAACTGTTCCCAAGCTAATTGTCCTTGAGGTGAGATAAGGCTGACCAAAGTATGGTATGAAGGAAACATGTGAATGATACTCGGGACCCCTTACATAAGGCATTTTGTCAAGTGCAGAGGGTCCCTTTGCAAAGGCCTGTATTAAAATTTTTCTTTGCTCTTGCTAGCATTTGAGTCGAGTTGATTTAATTTCCACGACAGAGTGCAACAAGGAATTCAGGCTGACATGCATTTCGCCCCCAGCAGGGATCCATACCTGATATGCATTGGTTATATTATCTTCCATAACTTAAGTGCTGGACATAACTAACATGATATTGAAGAATCTAGCAGAATATTTTCACAGCTCATTGTTGTATTGAAACATCAGATTCACAAACAACATTCTATTGCTAAGTTATTTAATGATGGGAAATTCAGAGAAGTAACCAATCTCAATGATGTACTTTCCTTGTGCACAGTGAAGACGTCTGTTTTCATCATCAACCGAACATTGGGTGGAACATTATGTGGATGTAGAGACTCCCCTGACTGCTGGGGTTGATGCATTCAGTTTGCCTAATATTCATTTACAAATTATTGAATGCTCTGATTCATTCCTGGCCATTACACAAATTCACATACTATCTATCTAGTGTGTTCCTTACCCATGTACAACTTGTGTAACATGGATTTGATATTCCGCTGTAATTCCTTTAGTACTAAAATTTGTTTGTCCTTGAAAATGCTTCTTGTGAAATATTAAGTTTGTTTCTATGACAAAATGAACAAATCTTCTCAGGAAATTCCCTGGATAATGCTCTTTGTAACTCTTGTAGTTGCTAATCTTTGGTAATTGCTGATTGTAACTGTTCACGCTGACAAAAGTGTATCAGAGCTGCCTTGAGAAAGTTTACAGTTTGAACTGATTTGTTTGCATCATGCGTAATCTGTTCTAACACAGTGAGTGCAGTTTGAATCTCATGAGTTTTGACAACACCAAGATCTACGAATACTAGCAGTTCTGCTATTGCTGGACCATTGATATCTGCCAAGTAAAAGATCTTGAGAAGCCTAAGATAAGCTTGCACATTGGCACTGCCATGTGATTTTTCCAATGCACGGGACTGATAATCTGCTATATGCTGTGAGACTGTCTCTTACAGGCTATAGCAAGGAGCATCACTTGCAAAAGTATGTCTTTTAGGACGTGTAGTGGTAATGTAGTGGCATAAGCTCCTGTGTCAATTTTACCTTTAGAGAATGCCAAGTTGCCTTTCCAGGGCATGTGATATTAATGGTTGTAAAAGTCTCTAATCACCTTATACCATCAGTATAGCATCTGAAGTTAACAGTAAAGGAAACCTGATTTTTTAAAAAATATGTCTTTCATATGATTGACTCTGAGCCTTGTAGATGTGTTTGCGTACCTTCTTAACAAATTCCTTGCTGCCAGTGATAGATATTGAACTGTCTTGTTGGTCATGTGTTTTGTTCTCGGGTCTGGTCTGGTCTTTGGAACCACATTTCCTACGCATACCTCGTCAGTATTCCTTGGTGCCACTATATATCTCAAAAAGTTGAACACCTTTTGGGTGGGTGTGACAGCTGCATTTGTTACAAGTCTTATTGGTTTGGAGTCCTTTGCGGACTGTATCCATAATGTTGCTTTTATTTACAGCTTCACTGCTGGAAATTTCTTCAAGCTTGAAAAAACTTAGACTTCAATCAGAAAGAATTAGCTCTGTCTTCTGTACTCAGAAATGGATAGTGTTGATTGTCTGAATTCTTTGATTTCCAGGGCTATTATCAAATTGACCTTCAATTAGGTTTTCAAAATATCTGCCACTCAGACTTTGGAATCTTTTTTGTAAGTGGCCATTGCTGCTATCCATTGTGTACTTCTTGCTTCCAGCAGTGTAGATGCACCTAATGCAGTAATATGTATGTTATTTTCCATAATGTCAGGACAAGATGTAGATAGCATGGTATTGAAGAAACTAACAGATCATTTATTGCAGCTCATTGTGATAAACAAAATCAGATTCAAAGACACTGAGGTGTTTGAGCTAACATTAAGCTATTTGGTTTCATCAGCATGTCTTGCCTCAAGTGGCCCAAATTAAGATGGTGTCAGGGACCTTTCATACATACAGGTTACATGCTCTGATACTGTGATGATATCATGACCATGTCTTTTAAAAGAATACTGATGCACTGACCACAAAGCATAGTTTTAATGAACTACTTTGGTACTGCAGATGACCCAATGGATGTTGACCTTCTTTGGCTTTTTTGGATAGAAGAGCAGTTTGTCACAATTCAGGACAATGTGTAATATCTCCCTAGGGAGTAATGCCAATTATATTTAGGATTAAAAAAATCAACAAGCATCCAAAAGCTGTCATTTAATTTTCTTTAAAAAGAGTAAAGTTCTTAAAGATAACATCAGAATGACTAAAAATTCTACATAATCTAGACCATGGATCCGTAACAAAAAGGTTTATACATGTTAAATGTATATAATGTAGAGGTGATCTAGAATCAATCTGGGTTTGATATGCTAATACAGTTTCCCTCTGCACAGCTTCAGCCAGATCTACTGAGTTTCTCTTGTACTTCTGTTTATACTATAGATGCTGAACCATGTGTAGCATTTTGGAACTAGACAGAGGACCCCAGTCAAAAATAGTCCAAAGCAGTTTCTCCCATATTTTTCTCTAAATGGTTTAAAACTGAAAGTGTGACCTGGAAAAGCAGGTGTCAAGAGAGACAATCACTTATTAATAGGGCCTCATTACGAAGGTGCTGGAGAGACAGGTCACAGGACTGAATGAGACACCTGTTGCCAAAGGCAGCTGGATGACTGTACTCTGTAACCACTTGATTACACAACAAGAAGCTAAGTGAAATTATTCCAAATTAATATAGGTCAAAAAATAGAAATTAGTGAGAGCAGTATCTCTGTAAATCACCGTGACTATGTTTTCATGGTTTTAATATCACAGTTGGATGCTCATCCAGTTCACATTATCGCCTGAATGCCTTGATAATGAATCTGCCTTTCCAGCACACAACCATTTACTGTCTAATTGCTGCCGACCATATCTTGCTCCATGAACTATTGTCAGAGTCTTTGTTATATAATGTGTATCTTGAAAGCCACAAAGCAAATGGTGGAGTACAAAGGGGCACATTAAATAACTATTTACATACTTTGTTAAAGACAAGATGTTTCTGAAAGGTATAATTGCTGGCACTTTTGAACTCCCTTTAAATATGGCAAAACACTCTCTAACTAAAACAAGACAATTTCACTGTAAAGTGTAATTTCTAAAGTTATTTTTATAATTGGTTAATTCTGGTGGAGCTAAATTCTCCAAATTATCAGCTAGAAATCTTTCACATCTAGACTAATAATGGTTTCCTTATGTTGTTCAAATGTTTGATGTACTAAATATGTCTTTTATTTAATAATCAAATTTATTTATTCTCCGTGAATCAACTTGGAAGTTCTGCAGAAGAAGCATGTCATAGTTTGACTTTATAATGTCCCCTGAAAGCCATGTGTGCATCATATAGGCTTTAATATCATTCAGTCAACTTCCTCACGTGTGCAGGGTTAAAGAGTGCCAGTGAGAGGCTAGAAGATTCTCACAAAAAAAATTACATAATGTCCACTAATTGGATATTAACAGAGTGGAAACCATCTTGAAACATGTCAGAAGTTTGTGGGTTCAAGTCCCACTGCAGATACTTGTCTGTATAATTTGGGCTGACACTTCAGCGCAGTGGGAGTGCTAGTGCCACATTGTCAGAAGAGCTTTCTTTCAGATGAGTCATTCAATCATCGGACCTTCCAGCCAGACTGCAAAAGATGCTAAGAAGAGGATTACTTCCAAGAAGAGCAAATGAGTTGGTCCAGATTCCTCCCCAACATTATCTCACAGCCAACAGAGATCACCTGGGCATTTCTCCCATTGTAAGTTTGGCAGCCACACTCATTATGGCAATGGCTCAACTTGAGAATACTTCATTGGTGTAAAGCAATTTTGATGCTGTTTCTTTTAAGGTTATGAATGATGCTAGATCACTGCAACTGCTTTTCTTTGTGCCGTTCACAGTTTATGGGAGACGTAAGAAACTGGCAGAAGGGAATTGGGCAAAGGTAAAAACAAGTGTTAGCAATCCTGATGAGATCATTTCAAAACAATTTCCAAACATTCATTAGGTCATTTCTCTGGAGGGGGGAGCGCAGTTCCCTGTGGTTCAAGTGGGTTTGTGAATTCACAGGAGCATGATGTCAATTGTGGTTTTATGCAGAAATATGAGCTAATTTCTCAAGTTGCCAAGCAGATTTTGTGTGGCTGTTCAGGGCAAGGTAACATTCTTTCATGAGAGTGGCTATACTTAATTGCTCAGGAATCACCACTGGAAACAGAATGTTGATCCAAACAGGCTCTGTGGTTCTTACAATAATTCTTCATCACATGTGCCCTCTCTGACCCCATACCCATTATCTTCAATCACCTATGGTCTCTGCTGCAGTCCTGATAGTGCACTTCATAGTGTCTTAACCCTCCACGTGAAAAGCTTGCTCCTGTTGTCTCATCTAAATCTTTTGTGTTTAGACTTGCAACAAACTCTTCATTTTCAAGACCTCCCTTTCACTGAAGTAGCACAGTCCCAGTATTGAGAGTGTCATGGTGAAAACGTACAACAGGCCAGGCAGCATCTGAAGCGCAGGAGAATCGAAGTTTCAGATATAAGCCCTTCATCAGGAACCCAATATTGACTAGGAGGTGGGGTGGGGGTGGGGAGGTTAGGGCTGGGGCTGTGGGTGGGGAACAGGTTTGTGTCTGGAACAACCGAAAAGGCCAGCAATGCATGGTTGTTGTTCCTTTCTCACCTGGCAACTCGCCAGGCTAGGACACGGGGTAGCCCTGAGGCAGGAAAGGCAGCAATTGATGGTAAAAACAATGACTGCAGATGCTGAAAATCAAATACTGGATTAGTGGTGCTGGAAGAGCACAGCAGTTCAGGCAGCATCCAGCGAGCAGCGAAATCAACGTTTCGGGCAATTCCTGATGAAGGGCTTTTGCCCGAAACGTTGATTTCGCTGCTCGCTGGATGCTGCCTGAACTGCTGTGCTCTTCCAGCACCACTAATCCAGCAATAGATGGTGTCAGCCAAGGATCGTTAGTGATTGATTCCAGCTCTCAAGACACCAGGCTTGTGTGTAAGATGGTAAAAACAATGACTGCAGATGCTGAAAACCAAATACTGGATTAGTGGTGCTGGAAGAGCACAACAGTTCAGGCAGCATCCAACGAGCAGCGAAATCGACATTTCGGGCAAAAGCCCTTCATCAGGAATAAAGCTCCCTTCTCTAGCTTATCTCTCCATGCTTCAGGCTCACTGCCTTTATTCCTGATGAAGGGCTTTTGCCCGAAACGTCGATTTCGCTGCTCATTGGATGCTGCCTGAACTGCTGTGCTCTTCCAGCACCACTAATCCAGTAATTGTGTGTAAGATGGCTTTACGAACTGGCCGTAAGAGGATGCCTGCCTCATAGCACATGACTGACAAGCCAGTATATTTTGGACAGTATTACATATTTATCCTAAACATAGTACCTGACATGATTCTTACATGACATCTGGTCCCAGCATCATTATCTGATCTCTGTCCTCTTCCACTAAAGAACTACTCATGTAGGTAATGAGATGAATGTTGGGCCACCTGTCTTGGCTGTCTCTACCCTGTTGTCAGTTATTTTCTCCTGAAATGAGACCAAGGGATTTACTGATCGAGATGAAACTGGCTGGCATGAAGCTGTTTTGTGGGGGAGTGTGGTGAAATATCTCAATTGGGTAAGAGGCACAGAGGTCATGTAGTCTGGAGGATTGGAATGGGAGAAGAAAGGTGGTGCATACAATAGTAAGAGTGGTGCACCACAGGCCTTGGTGGGTGGATCGTAAAGGTAGATTAAGTGTGAGGAAATAGATTAAAGATAGTAGCACTTACTCTTGTGGAATGCCATTACATTTCTTGTGGCATTGCTGAGTGTTTCTGCAGACTGTGAGCACCACACTAATCTGGATGGCAACATCAGACCTGGTTGCCAGGGTTTGGTGCTGAACTCTCCTCTGGCAGCTCTGAAGAAGAAGCCATCCTTTCTCTGCACCACCCCACCATCAGGACCTTCAGGTCCCTGTCACCAAAGCAAGGGGCTAATGTCCCTTTCTCAGCCACCTCAAGGGAAATTCTTCATTCATTGAAACAATGAAGGGCAGCTCCAGACTGACAGTACATAACCTGGTACACAGCTTTAACAAGAAAACGTTACACAGTTTTAAAAACAGTTCCAGTGCTAATCCAGGGAGGTCTCGGCAGTAGAGTCATAAAGTCATTCAGCACAGAAACAGCCCCTTTGGTCTAACCAGTCCGTGCTAACCACAATCCCAAACTAAACTAGTCCCACCTGCCTGCGGTTGGCCCATATTCCTCCAAAGCTTTCTTATTCACGTGCATATCCAAATGTCTTTTAAACATTGGAACCATACTTATATCTTCTACTTCCTCAGAAAGTTCATTCCACACAGTGGCAAATACTTCTCCAGTGCTATGTGTGAAAAGGTTGCTAGAGGTGTGTGGTGCATAGCTTCAGAAGTGGGCTGTGGAACAAAAAAGAGAAAATCTGTTAGAGCTCACACAGGGAAACCTTTCATGAAACTGCCCAAACATTGAGGTGAAATTCAGTCTTATTTCTCTGCTTCATTGGTGAATTAGAGAACATATCATATTCAAGTGGATTTGGAAGTTTCAAACACTTTATCCTTTATTTTGTTCATAGAGAGTGCTGCTCTTGACAGCATCTCAGCAATACACATCTGTTTCTCTTATTTGTCTGTCACATCCAGATGATATCTCTGTAAATAGGGTAACAATTTTAAAGGCAAGAAGGAGTAGATAACAGCAGCTTGAGTAAAATACTTTGAAGTAATTTGTGGCCTGGCTCCACTGTCACTTTTTCTCTTACCAGTAAGAATTGATTAAAATATTCCTAAGGAGAAAGTGAGGACTGCAGATGCTGGAGATCAGAGCTGATAATGTGTTGCTGGAAAAGCGCAGCAGGTCAGACAGCATCCAAGGAACAGGAGAATCGATGTTTCGGGCATCAGCCCTTCTTCAGGAATCAAGGGCTGATGCCCGAAACATTGATTCTCCTGCTCCTTGGATGCTGCCTGACGTGCTGTGCTTTTCCAGCAACACATTTTCAGCTAAAATATTCCTAAGCTAAGACTATGCAAAGGCACTCTTTCTCAATGTGAATATTATGTCATTCTATTTGCATTCACAGGGTGAACTCATCATCTTTGTCACAATACTTTAGCTCTGGCATTACCATCATTAGTTACTTGATTTTAGAGAATGCTGCTTCTTGTTCTAAGCCCCCAATTTCATTGCATGTCCTTGGCAGTGAGTGCTGACATACATCACTCTCTGATGCAACTCCAAGCATAACATTGAGGAGGGAGGGAGGGGAGGAATGATCAGATAGGAGTAAGTACATTAGGAAAGTCATTTGATTGCAAGGAGTGGAAAATAGATCAAAGCAGCAAGAGGGACGGAGGGGAGGGGGGAAGCATTCCTAGACCATCAGTAATGCTGTAAAAATCACTTAGCTGCCGCAGCCAATCATTCTCTTTTCCCTTTCTGCCTAGGTTCCTGGTTGACAGAGGAAACCCAACCCTCAACTGTTCAAATTCAGGTGGTTTTGGGTGGGTTACTCTTCAGAGGGTTGGTGTGGACTTGTTGGGTCGAAAAGCCTGTTTCCACAGTGTAGGGAATCTAATCTAAATCTAATAACTACGATAATTACAGTGTGAGTTTTCTAGAGCAATTTGCTCAAATAGCCTTCAAACCTGCCCAGTTATATTGAAAGTATATAAGCTTCCAGTGGGTTTGTGTTGGGTTTCTTATATTTACCAGTTTAATGTCCCTTCTCCTCAGTAGAGGTGGGGGGGGGGGGGGGTGCACGGGGGTTGGAGTGGCAGAGGTGTGGCTAGGATGAGGTTAATTAAAATGATTCCCAATGTTACTATCCATTTGTGTCCTAAATCTTGATAATATTAGGTTTTCTATTAAAAAAAACTTCAAAATTTCCTATAAGCTTGAACAAAATAAGCTTAATGTTTCTCCCAGTTTTAATTTTTATTTCTTTATAATCCTTGTAAATTTTGTGGATCTGGACTGTACTCCTACAAAGGTTTTAACTGTACAATTCTTAACTTCATATTTAAATCTCACTATGCTTTTTCATATTTCTATAATCTTCTACAGTCAAGGAATGGCATGGTGGCTCAATGGTTAGCACTGATGCCTCACAATGCCAGAGACCTGGCACCTGTCTGTGTGGGAACTGTACCTTCCCCCTGTAAATGGGTTTCCTGCAGGTGTTCTGGGTTCTTCCCACAGTCTGAAGATGTGCTAGTTCGGGGGATTGGCCATGCTAAATTTCCCATAGTGTCCAGGGATGTGCAGGCTAAGTGGATTAGCCATAAGAATTACAGGGATGGAGCAGGAAGCTCATCAAAGGACTTGTGTGGACTTGATGGGCCAAATGGCCTATTAGGGATTCTAATGTAGCTCAGTGACAGAAATGTTGGTCAGCCATCAGGCCATGGAATGTTGAGTGGGGGATTGGAAGCCACATTCAGTGCTCAGAGGGTTAACTTGATTGTACCAAAAAAAAACACCAGGCCTAGAAAACCATAACAGGCCTTGGAGCAGATTCAGAAACCGTAAATGGTTTTGGCAGATGTCCCATCGCTAAAACATGCATTAACCTCTGCACTGCTCACCAAGCTGTGTCTTCATTGGAATTGAACAGCACTAGCAGTTTAAAGGTTAACTGGATTTTTCTTATTTCCTCCGATAAGGATTTGTCATTATGGATGAGCCCATAAGAACATTGTCTCACATTAATGCAAATTCTGTGCTTCATTCATCATTGTTATGACTTCAGGAAAACCCACACTTAAATCAGACACTTTGCATTCCAATTCTGTACACAAGTACTCATTCTATTTTAGCACTTTGAAGATGGTAATCAGTTAATGAGAGGACTGAGTGTGTGATAAATTCATTTGACCTTTCTTAATAACTATTCTCTTTCTTGTGTCTCTGAATAGATGGGGTATCATTCATCATGTTTACTGATTTCTAAAAGATACTTAATCACTTGTCTTTCCTTTCACAAATTGATTGTCAAAACTCTGCCATGTCTCAATCAGCCAGTTTGATCCTTTGGTTCTGTCTTTCATTTTTGCATTATCTGTAGCCATACCTCTGCATGCCTCAGCCTGTGCAGTTCTGTTCACTGAAGTTACTGGGCAACATGTTATAGGCCTAGTGAGTGTGAACCTTGTTACTTCCATGGTAGAAAAGGACTATTAATATTTAACTTCCAGTACTTGACATTAATACCTGACACTTTCATGGACTAAAAATGATTTTAAAAAGGACATTACTGACCTAAAATGGCTACCGTCCTCACCTTACAAGCCCAGGCAAATCACATGGAAATATGAAAAATGTTTACATTGGAATTACAATTTTAATTTAAAAGCATTGAAACTTGGTGGGGTGTTAAGAAATGCACAGCTCCTGTTTTACTCACACTTTCATATTGAGTCATGAAACGTTTCCTACAACAATGGGATGAAACAATGACACACACTTCAGGATCTGCAAAGGAGACACACATCAACAGCAGTCATTGAGAAACAAAGTATAGAGAAAGCAACATGGATTGATAAGAGCAAGGATACTGAAAGCTCTTCCCTCCCTGCTTCTCTCAACCACTGTCAACTTTAGAAACTAGCTGATCAAAAAGCAACTTGGAGAAACCACTGTTCATTGAGAAATCAGTGTTTCCTGCAAGCTTCACCACTCTTAAGGAAACAGGATACCAGCTGAACAGCTGCAAACCAAGTTTTACTCTCACAATGCAATATCTCTAAATTCTTTTCATTGCGATTGCCTTTACCTTCCTGTCTTTACTAAAAATCTCTTCCCTATTTCTTTATAAGTTTATTACCTGAGTTAGTGTATGTGTCGGATGCTGTTTTCTTAACTTTCTCCTATGTAATAGGGAATTAGTTGCCACTTCGTTTCACTCAAGAAAACCTTAGAATTCACCCTCCTTCATTTTCAGCTGGTTCACTTATTCTAATCAAAGTGTGATTGCTACATGTTCAAATAAAATTGTTGTAACCATTCAAGGAAAGGTAAGAACAGAGTTGATCTTCCACCTAGCTTGGTTGCAACAATATGGAAAGCTGTTGGCATCTAGTGCAACATTTGAGGGTTATGGTCCAAGACTGCAATTCTAGTTTGTATCCCAGTTTCTGCTCGGCAGTCATATAAATTGAAGTAAGTGAGGTCTACAGATGCGAGAATGAGAGTCAAAACGTGTGGTACTGCAAAAGCACAATCAGGTCAGGCAACAGGAACAGAAAAGTCGACATTTCAGGCATAAGCCCTTCATCAGGAACGTGGAGGGGCATGAGAGATAAATGGGGGCAGTGGGGCTGGGATTTGGGGGAAGGTAAGTGGAAAGGTACAAGGTGGGTGCAGGTAGAGGGGTGATTGTGATAGGTTGGTGGGGAGGGTGGAGTGGATAGGTGGGAAGGAAGATGGACAGGTATGGCAAGTCAAGAGGACGGTGCCGAGTTGGAGAGTTGGATCTGGAATGGTTCAGAGCCTCTGTTCTTAGTCTTCCCATCATGTATTGTGCAACAATGAACAAAATTCATCAGTTACCAGGAAGTCTGGCCTGAGCTTACAATAAGACCTGATGAACTGACATGATGAACAGAAAGGGACGGTAATGCTGCGTTAGTTAAACTTAGCTGGGAACACAGTGTTGCTGGACTTCAGAGGGAGGATGGAATTTGCCAAAGGCTCTTGCTGGTAAGACTTCAGCATTAGTTAGGGTTGCACTGTAACACACTTGGCAGTCTGTCAACGCTTACTAAGTTCAAACATAACAATTGGCTACTTGTTGAGATAAGAGTGAGGTTGAATCTATGGAATTCTACTCCCACAAGAATTCAGCCTTGTCTATAAGAGGAGGCAAGAGGCCTTGAACAGATGGATGTGGTTTGGTGGTCACTGCTGCCCTCTCCTGATTACTCAGGCTAACAGCCTCTAACGTTAACATGAGCGAATGTTCTTGGGTGCAACTTCATCTGTATAAGTGAATGGGTCTTCAGTGAGTTCAAAATCAGGCCAAATGACTGTATTCCTCAAAAAGTGTATTTTTATACATTCTGCCACACAGCAGTTTTAATTTCAGCTGGGAAGAACTTTACCACGTTGATTTAAAACCATACGATCTATATTTAACTTCTGGGCCAGATATCTCTCCTGCCTGCCAACCGTTTCCCAAGAGGTGACTGTGATATTTTCCCAGAGGGTCTCTGCTGGCATCATGTGGTATTTGCCACTTTGCCCAGCATGTGGTATTAGGTAAGTTATTTGAAGTAGATCACTGCCACCAATTGCCCTTTATCCAGGCTTTGTATTGGGCTTTATAGTGATTAGGAGATACACCATGCAAAGTGTCGACAAAAGAGGCAATGTTTCTAGATAGCGAGAAGGTTTATTGCATAATAGCAATAAGGGCAACTATATATGGTGAGGCATTATTACTAGGACCTTAGAGTGCTCACACAATTACATCTACACGCTCTGACAGCTAAAGAACAACTCTTTGTGTCCACTCACAGAGTATGTGGCATCAGTAGAATAGATGGAGCAAATGTAAAATGAACAGTAACCCTTCCATTATTTAGTGCATGAGGTGAGCTGACTAACATAATGGTCCTTCACTATGAGGATGCAACATATTGAAATAATATTTGTACTCAGCATCAATCAGGTATGATAAACTATTTGCTTTTTTCTGTTATTCTCCTCCTGTAAAGTAAATTCTGAACAGACTAATCCAGCTGCTCCTGTATCTTTCTGGACGAGATGATAATCTGTGAAGCCAAAGATTCAGCTGAATCCATGAGAGTAAACTCAGATTTTTCCTATTCCATGACATCAGAATTTTGGCCTATTGACAGCTATCAGATGAGGAATAGCCTGTCCTATATTTTCTTACATTCTCATTTTACCACTTTTCTCCCTATCTTTCCAAAAAGATTTGATTGGATTTGTTATTGAACACAACTGAACAGGCAGTACTCCTTTTCCAGTACATTGTATACCTGGCCATTATACGTGTGCTTTGATAGACTTCACAGGTAGACTATCCAACTGTGGAAGGCATCACACTCAAGTCTGATCCTTTGCTTACCCAGCTAAGCCAATGCTTCCACTAAAAAAAAGCTCAACAACTCTGAGGCCAATTGTGAATTAAACCAGAAATTGTCATTTCCAGCATCTGCAGTCCTTGTTTTTACCATATATTGTATAGCCCCATGGGACCTCTTGCATCCATAGACGTGCAAACCAAAAGACAGAACCTTTGACAATGCAGCATCCCTGAGTATTGCCCGGGGAGTCACACCAAGTCTTAGAGCAGGACTTGAATTCACACCCATCTCATTCAGAGGTGAGCCTGCTCCCAGCTGAGCTACAGCAGACAAGTGTTTTGTAGCTATGGTTAGAAATTGGCACTTTCTTTGATGAACGCACTATGCTCAGTTCCATTTCACATGATTTCAGATATCAAAACATTCTGTGCCTGCTTGCAGTGATATCTGCATTTTATTCTGGCTTGCGATCCATGGCATCTGCTATTCACACCAGACAAGTGCCAGGTCATGACCATCTCCAACAAGAGACAGACTAATTATCAGAACCAGCCTGTGATTGGTGGAGCAGTGAACTGACTAAGATCTGGAGCCATGGCACTGGAATTGCAACCAGGACTGGGAACCGTAGACTCTCAGGTAGACTCTGTCTTGGGGAGTAGGGGAAGGAGTTGAGAGTTGCACCATGAGCAAGAAGACAATGAGAGTCAGGTGGAGGAGTGGAACTGTTGAGTCATGTCATGATAGTGAAGAGGAGGGATGTTAATCTGGCTATTGGGTCTTTCTGACAAATCTTCCTTCCCAAAATCATTTGACATCGATTGGCTTCTCACTACCCTGATTGGTCGCCCTATAGAATCCCTTTTTGGCAATTTGATCAGGACACTCCTATTACGGATTCCATGGGTGTATTCTCTTGAACCCTCCACTTCTGTGCACATGGCTGAATGCGAATTCACACTCAGAATAATTAATTTTTAATAAATCACTATTCGTCAAATCGCGTTAAGACTCTCCAGAAAAAAAGAACTTGATCACTTTCATGGTGAAAGGTTTGCTGGTGAGGTAATAGTCCTCATGGAAATGTTGGGAATGCAAAGCCTTGAAGTTCCATGGGGCTGAGTAATACTGAAAAAGAGATGGGAGCAGATAGAGAACAGGGTAAGGAGTGAGGAAGAGGGAGGGGGGAAAAGGATGAGAAAGAAAACCAAGACAGATAAGAATGTGGAGCTGTTGAAAGGGAGACTGGGAAAGGGAAAAGGAGGTAATAAGAATCAGAATGGCAGCCTGGGGCACAGGAAGAGAGACAGAGAGGGAAAGGAGAAGGTTGCAAGAGACTGAGGTGGAAAAGAGGGAGGGGAGGACATGAGAGAGGAGAGAGGTATTGAGAGACACAGTGGGAGAGAGGAGTGAGGGATAGTGAGGAAAGGGAGAGAGCAAGACACTAAGTGGGAGGGTTTGGTGCTGATGGCTGTGGACAGGGATTGTGGGAACACAAAGTGAGACAGTGTTCCAGGCACCATCACCCTGACTATATTCCAGCCATTACAGGACACACCATGAGAGGTGTCAGCACTGTGGTAAACAGTCAGGATGAGCTTTTTCTGGGATCCCTTAACATTGACTCCAGACTCAGAAAAAGTTGTAGCATCAGATGAACATAGGCAAGATAACCTCCATCAGCTTACCACCTACTATGCACGCGCAGAAACACATAGACACACAAGCACACACATACACATGGGTGAGCAGGTGACTAACTGGATGAGTGTGTGTGTGTGAGAGATAGAGAGAGAGTGAGTGAGACTGAACTGGACCCCACTCTTCCCTCTCCAAAATCCTATCCACAAAGCAGGCTGTGAGAAGAGGAAACCCCAAGTTGAAAATGAATACACTTCACCCCCCACAACAGACCACCTTAGAATGCGCCCATCAGAGGCAACACAAGGCCAGCACTAATTAAACATAACTCATTAACTCATTCCCACTCACCACACCCTTCTCTAGTGAACACAAATTAGAATTGATTCTTTTTCTCTCTTTAGTTCTAATTCTTAATGAGAAAAGCAAGAATCTTCTTTGTACATTTGCTGCATTGCACATATTAATGGTCACTTCCATTAATGGCTTATTTACAGTATTAATTTATTGCTTTTGATTACTTTCTTCATGAAGTTGATGTTTACTGTTCCAGCATCCCTTACCTTTTTGAAGACACCCGGAAAGGAGGAGAAAACTTGAAATGTGATCCTATGCAAAACTTCGGATGGCCCCAAGAATCAAGCTGCAACACAGCAACTCGCCAAGGCTCCTTTGACAGCATCTTTCAAACATGTGACCTCTAGCATCCAGAGGGACAAGGGCAACAAATGCATAAGAACAACATCACGTGCAAGTTGTAATGATTGCCTAAATCTGATTATGGACTACATTGTAACTGGACTCAATTATCCCACTCTGCCGAGGTCATGGAAGTCCTGGGCCTCCTTCACCGCCGCTCCCTCACCACCAGACGCCTGGAGGAAGAACGCCTCATCTTCCACCTCGGAACACTTCAACCCCAATGCATCAATGTGGACTTCAACAGTTTCCTCATTTCCCCTTCCCCCACCTCACCCTAGTTCCAAACTTCCAGCTCAGCACTGTCCCCATGACTTGTCCGGACTTGTCCTACCTGCCTATCTCCTTTTCCACCTATCCACTCCACCCTCTCCTCCCTGTCCTATCATCTTCATCCCCTCCCCCACTCACCCATTGTACTCTATGCTACTTTCTCCCCACCCCCACCCTCCTCTAGCTTATCTCTCCACCCTTCAGGCTCTCTGCCTTTATTCCTGATGAAGAGATTTTGCCCAAAACGTCGATTTCGCTGCTCCTTGGATGCTGCCTGAACTGCTGTGCTCTTCCAGCACTACTAATCCAGAATCTGCTTTCCAGCATCTGCAGTCATTGTTTTTACCTCTATTATATTCATAAATGATGCTGACAGAAAGTATTTTTTCATTAATATGATCAGAAGTAGGAACCTTGATTGGTTTTTATTCTACTCACAAATCTTGGAATGTAGGGACTATTGGTAAGGCCATTATTTGTTGCTCATCAGTAGTAGTCCAGAGAAGGTGTCAGGAGACAACCCCTTGAGCTGTTTCAGCCTATGTCATTAAGAATGCTCCTTATTTAAAGATCTAAGAGTTCAAACATAATCTTCCAGTTTCATGTACTGGGACTGACTCGGAACCAAACACTCTCCGGTGTGTATGACACATTGCTGCAGCCAGTGGTACTTTTGTCCGTTGTCACTGGAGGTTCTGCATTTCTTTTGCCATTTGTTCACAATATGTGGATGTTGTGGAAAGATCATCGTTTATTGCACAACCTTATTTCTTGAACTGCTGCAGTAGTGACACCCACAGTGCAGTTCCGAAGGGAGTTCCAGGAACTTGGCTGTGCAAAAGTGAGGGGACGGCAGTGTAGTGTGGTGTATGAGTTGGAGGGCAACTTGCACATGGTGTTGTTCCTATGCATTTGTTGCCCAAGCCCCTTTGAATGATAGAAGTCACATGTTTGAACGGTGTTGCCAAAGGAGCCTTGTTGAGTTGCTGCAGTGCATCCTGTATATCAGGGCTATCCAAACTTTTCACTTGGGGGATAGTGGGTACATTTCAATCTTTCTCATCGGGGTGGGGGAGTGGGGAATGGGGTGGTGGTGGTAGTTGTCAGTCTACTGAAAGATAAAGGTTGCCAGGACAGTGAATTAAATTTCATTTCTAAAAAAAATCAAATACAATAAATTGACAATTTAAGTTCACGCACAGTCTCCTGGGTCCTCCTGCCTGTGACTGTTAGATAATTAGTCAAAGCGGTTCACTTATTGCCTCTTGCTGTTTGTTCACCTTTAATTTTGCTTTTGCAATACTTAACTCTGAATATAATTTTGTATCCCAAAGATAACAGCAGTAAGGCTAGTTTCATGATATATACTTGTGTTTATAATAGATTCTTTTTATTTCAATTTTTTGCATGCATCCATTTTATAAAGAATCATTGACTTAGAGCCTCATTGTCTCCTTCAATTGAATAAAGCTTAAAAATGTGTTGCTGGAAAAGCGCAGCAGGTCAGGCAGCATCCAAGGAGTAGGAGAATC
This sequence comes from Chiloscyllium punctatum, assembly GCF_047496795.1. Lineage (NCBI taxonomy): Eukaryota > Metazoa > Chordata > Chondrichthyes > Orectolobiformes > Hemiscylliidae > Chiloscyllium > Chiloscyllium punctatum. The sequence continues at coordinate 32,720,947 of NC_092765.1, forward strand.
GATGTTTTAGGCATGAGCCCTTCTTCAGGAATGAGGTGGGTGTGCCAAGCAGGCTAAGAAAAAAGGTAGGGAGGAGGGACTTGCGGGAGGGGCGTTGGGAATGCGATAGGTGGAAGGAGGTTAAGGTGAGAGTGATAAGCCGGAGAGGGGGTGGGGGCGGAGAGGTCAGGAAGAAGATTGCAGGTCAAGAAGGCGATGCTGAGTCCGAGGGTTGGGACTGAGATAAGGTGGGGGGAGTGGAAATGAGGAAGCTGGAGAAATCTGAGTTCATCCCTTATGGTTGGAGGGTTCCTAGGCGGAAGATGAGGCGCCCTTCCTCCAGCTGTCATGTTGCCATGGTCTGGCGATGGAGGAGGCCAAGGACCTGCATGTCCTTGGTGGAGTGGGAGGGGCAGTTGAAGTGTTGAGCCACGGGGTAGTTGGGTTGGTTGGTGCGGGTGTCCCAGAGGTGTTCTCTGAAACGTTCCGCAAGTAGGCAGCCTGTGTCCCCAATGTAGAGGAGACCACACTCGGTGCAGCGGATGCAGTAAATGATGTGTGTGGAGGTGCAGGTGAATTTCTGATGGATATGGAAGGATCTTTTGGGGCCTTGGAGGGAATTGAGGGGAGAGGTGTTGGCGCAAGTTTTGCATTTCTTACTGTTGCAGGGGAAGGTGCTGGGAGTGGCCTCCTCTACATTGGGGAGATAGGCAGCCTACTTGCGGAACATTTCAGAGAACACCTCTGGGACACCCGCACCAACCAACCCAACCGCCCCATGACTGAACACTTTAACTCCCCCTCCCGCTCCGCCAAGGACATGCAGGCCCTTGGCCTCCTCCATCGCCAGACCATGGCAACACGACGGCTGGAGGAAGAGCGCCTCATCTTCCGCCTAGGAACCCTCCAACCACAAGGGATGAATGCAGATTTCTCCAGCTTCCTCATTTCCCCTCCCCCCACCTTTTCTCAGTCCCAACCCTCAGACTCAGCACCGCCTTCTTGACCTGCAATCTTCTTCCTGACCTCTCCGCCCCCAACCCCTCTCCAGCCTATCACCCTCACCTTAACCTCCTTCCACCTATCGCATTCCCAACGCCCTTCCCCCAAGTCCCTCCTCCCTACCTTTTATCATAGCCTGCTTGACAGACCCTCCTCATTCCTGAAGAAGGGCTTATGCCCGAAACGTCAATTCTCCTGCTCCTTGGATGCTGCCTGACCTGCTGCGCTTTTCCAGCAACACATTTTTAAGCTCTGATCTCCAGCATCTGCAGTCCTCACTTTCTCCTTCAATTGAATAAAATCAGCCTTGAAATAGCTTGATCCTAAATGCTCATTGAGCCTTGCTCCACAAAGGACAATAAACCCCTTCTCCCTATTGCTTGAGATGCACCACTCCACATCAAGTGTGGACTGAGGCAGATTTCCATGAACCACCACCGTTAATACACAGATTAAACTTAAGCTGTTACTGTCAATGAGCATTGCACTCTGACCACCTGAGCTAAATGACTCCCACATCATAGCCTCAGGTTCAACATATATCTGAATCTAAGGCAACATTCACCTGAAAGTAACACCAAAGCTAAACTCTAACTTGAATCAAGATCACTTTTACCAACATTCATTTGGGAAAGATTTCTGCTATAAACGCAGCAAGCATAGCAACAAGAAATTAGTGCTGAATACAAAGATGTTGCAACTGAGGATAAGGTGACTTGAGAGTTATGATGATACTGGAAGCAACGAGAATGGCACCGGAAATTACTGCAAGGCTTTTGGAACGTGACAAGAGGAGAGTACGACAAAAGTGATTAGGATAAGCAGAAACAGAATCAAAGGCTAAAAGCATGGACGCATCATCGTCCGTTCTGACGTATTCTGAGGGTTTATGGAGACGTCTGGAAGACAGGCAATGAAGCAAATACAAACAAATTTTATAGTTTGAAGTAATCCAACAGGCAATGGAGAAAAAGCTAACTTGTGGAAATCTTGTGAGAAAATCAAAAAGTGAGGCCCTGCAGCAGAAGCTGACCTCTGATTGCAGAATAACGGCAAAGAGGAGCTTGTGGCTGCATCAGGATACCAACCTCAGCCCAAATTATGGGGTTGCAGAAACACAGAATGATTTCAGCATTTATAAAGAGCACAAGGCAACCCTGGTAATGAGGTTGTGTGTGTTTTCAGTTATTTCACCTAAGAGCATTCAATACTGCAATCTAGGAGATTAGGCTTTCATTTGATCTGTCTATTTTAGTTACTCTCATGTTTATTTTTGTTGCAAACTCCCAGCACATTTGTGGCATAGGCTAGTGCGTTTTGGAATCAGACCAAGGCATGCTGGTCATTTTACAATACTAGTTAATTAGAACAGTCAGATCTGGTGTCATTAATAATTTCTTACTTGCAAATCCCAAATTCCTGCTGACAAACATTAAATAAACTCTTGGCAGTGTTCTGGTTAAATACGAGCAACAGGCAGATTGGGTCTGCCAGACATTTACAGTACATACCTGGCAACTTTGACAATGGGGTTTTCTTGTAAATGATGTGTGTTCTCTACAACTCCCCTACCGCCTTGCACCCCCCCCCCAAACCAACTTCTTTGTGACCATTACAGTAATTATCTACTTTCCCTCCATTTTGTCTCTTGGCTCAGTTACATCAATAGTGACTGCTTACCTCAGGTTTGAAGATTTGTTTTCTTTTTTCATTCCTAAGCCCAGGAGATTTACTCCTTGATTTTTGTCGACATCATTCATATATCCACCCCCAAGTAATCTGGAGAACAGATCAAGACAATGTATCACACAAACTTCTCACCCTTTCACCCTTGTTCTTACTCCAGCTTTATCTTCGACTTCTTCCTTACCCCTCCAACTTTTTCCTTTCTTTAGTGTAGAGTATCACATAAAGTAACATTCTGCATGGATGTCAATCACTAACAGTAGTATTGTACTATGGGCATACAAATGGGCACAATTCAGTGTTTATACCCAGCACTTTCACATGTACAATGTTCTGAATAGTTGTTTGGAACTGAAATCTTGTTCTGCATCCCTCCACAGCTTAGCAGACTTGTGACTAATTGTAGCTCTTGCTCTGTCCATGAAGGGCAGCTAATGTGCTTCATTTAAACACCAAACTATCAGGGAACCACTGGACCTTCACCTCCATGACAAAAAAACAACCTTAGGTTTAATACCTCCTTTTTCCCTGCTTAATGGATCTATCCAGATAAGGAAATAATAACTTAATGCTCGGTTCCAGCATCCATTGCCTTCATTGCTCAGCCTTTTGAGTACAGGAAAGTCATGTTGATGTTGTACAGGACATTGGTGAGACCTCTTCTGGAGTACTATATCCAGTTCTGGTCGCTCAGTTATAGGAAGGGTATTATTAAGCTGGAGAGTGTTCGGAAGAGATTTACCAGGATGTTGCTGGGTATGGGAGGCTTGAGCTAGAAAGAAGGCAGGATAGACTGGGATCTTTTCCAGGAGAGCACAGGAGGTTGGGAGGCGACCTTATAGATGTTTGTAAAATAATGAGGGGCATAGATTGAATGAATGGCAGTTGTCTTTTCCCTAGGATAGGGGATTTCAAGACTAACAGGCACATTTTTAAGGTGAGAGGAGAGAGATTTAAAAAGACATGAGGGGCACATTTTATTTTCACAGAGGGTGGTTGAATGAACTTCCAGACAAAGTAGTGGATTTGGGTACAGTTATAACATTTAAAAGACATTTGGATAATACATGAATAGGAAAGGTTTGGATGGATATGAGCCAGGGACAGGAAAGTGGGACTAGTCTAGTGTGAAATTATTGACTGCTTGGTCTGAAGGGTCTGTTTCCATGTTGTATGGCTCTATGATTCTATGGAGACTTTCAGAACAGGTACAATGACAAGGATACCATTCAGCTCACAACATCTGCATTGGTTCTCTGCAATTCCATTAGTACTGTTTACCCAACTTCTCCCTGTAACGCTACAGGTTCTTTCTTTTTAGATAGTTCAACTGCCATCCAAATGCTCCAACTGAATTGGTCTCCATCATGCTCTCAGGCACTCTGTTTAAATAAAAGTGCTACTGATTAAATCAATAAGGTAAAATAAGGCTTGACTCCTTGACCCCCTATATTCAGCCACAAATTTATTAATTTGCGTATGGCAACTGTGACATGCGAGGTTAGTTTTATGCACACAACGCTCATCCATTGGGAGCTGAATCAAGACTGTCATCCAGAACCCTTTTAGGAAAAAAATTATGAACTCTTGCAATGGAAGAAATAACGATTGGTCTTGGATCCAAGAGACTGGTCTGACACACAGGAGCAACATTTATCAAAATAAAACTGAAGCTTAGCACAATACCCACCATCCAAAAGACAGCTTTGGTGCCATCTAGTGGTTATTGAACAATTAAACCAACCACTGAAAACTGGAGGAGGAAAGAAGCACTGTATAAGCAAAGACCAAGAAATGTTGCTGACAAGTTCACCTGAAGAATTCAGTCGAACTCATAATTATTTTATGGAACTTTCTGAAACTGCTGAGGTTTTCCAGAAATCTGGAAGCACTTGCCTTTCCAATTGGTCCCTTATGTGGGTGTCACTAGACAATGCCTGCCACAGCTGACAGTTGGAGGTCTCCAGTGGTCCACTGGTAGTATCCCTACCTTTGAGTTGGGAGGTCAGGTTCAAGTCTCACCTGCTCTAGAGGTGCATAATAACATCACTGGGCAGTTTGATTAGGAAAACATTTTTTTTTAAAAAACTGACACCTGCATTTCTTTATTCAGGCATGCTTTTCAAATCTGGACGAAATTATATTCACCCTAAATATTAATATCATGCAAATTAAAATTATCATCACCCATAGATTTTTAGTTATGTTGAAGTGCATTCTGACATTTGATGTTATGATACAATGATAGAAAAAATCATTGGCAACAGACACAAAACAAAAATTAAAGTCACTGCAGTAATAAAAATCTGATGCCAAATAAAAAGGACAAATAGCTAGATCGGGAAGTAATTCTTCTCACAAAATGCAGTGGAACTTTGGAGCTATTGCTGCCAAAAAGCTGTCTTAAGGGCAGGGTTGGAACTGCCATTGGGCAAACTAAATGCTTGCCTTGAGCAGTTCAAGATTAAAGTGGTGCTGGAAAAGCACAGCAGATCAGGCATCATCTGACGAGCATGAAAATTGAAACGTTGATTTTCCTGCTCCTCGGATGCTGCCTGACCTGCTGTGCTTTTACAGCACCACTCTAATGTTGACTCTAATCTCCAGAATCTGCAATAGCCATGTCCGCCTAGTTGATTTTAACCTTACTGCGAATCCTCTTCCATGGATGCCTACCTTGAAGAATTTCTTCTCCTAATGAAGAGTTTTGCCTGAAACGTCGATTTTCCTGCTCCTCGGATGCTGCCTGACCTGCTGTACTTTTCCAGCACCACTCTAATCTTGACTCTAATCTCCAGTGTCTGCAGTACCCACTTCCGCTTGCCTTGAGGAGGTTGATTTGGGAAGCAGCAAAAAAAAAATGCAGCTTTTTAGATACTTTGGAACTGAAACACATCATTTCAGACAATTTGGTTTCATTGATGATGTTTCTTGAGTCAAACACCAGTGCGATTAAGATATGCTCTCAGTGCTGGTCCCTAAGTTAGCTCAGATTTTGTTAACTACAAAACCGGAGATTTTACAGATGTCTTGAAGTTTGTTAAAAGTATTTATTATGTACATTGCTGTAATATCACAAACTTACTCATAGTACAGGTCCAGTGCTTTCTGATATTGTTGTATATAACAGATTGACTGATCACAAAACACTAGGTACTGGGACACCACATGTTCTGATGGTGTGATGTTATGTAACTCTTGAAGGTGCATGACATGTCTGGTTTGGTCTAGACAGGACTAAAACATCATAATCCATATCCATGTCCACAGGGAAAGAATCTGCAATTTCCATCATCTTGAGGCATTGCCATGTGGTGATATAACATCCAGCACAAAGTCACCCAATCAAATTCAAACCTCTTTAAACATAACAGAAAAGCCAAGGGGACTCTGACTGGCTGGGATCCTGGTTGGCTGTGATGGCATTTATGGCATTTGAACATCACGGAGGGGTTGGCAAGTGTTTTTGCAATGGGAATGACAAGGGGTTTCAGGTCACTTTATTCCTCAATTGGTTGGTTTTTTTTTAGATTTACTGGAAATGTTCTTGCACTATTTCTACTGTGACCTAAAGTTAAACGGCAGAGCTTTATCCAACAGCCTACTCATTGCCTGGGTGTGCCATATTGACGATAAATTGTCCAATAATCAATTGCTCATCAAGATTGACTGGCTCTGTGGATTAGTCCATTCAAAATAGGAAAACACATAATCACTTCTGAAACTAATGCTACTGCAACTTAACTGACATCTGTGACTGCAGTTCGCACACTCACAGCAGACTAATAGCTGGGTAGATTTGCTATATTGTTCACACAGTGTAGATGGAACCCTTAAAGGCTAAATCTCCTCAAGGCAAAGTACAAGCAAAAGTGTGTAGTCACATATCAGTAAATCCCCAGTTAACCTGCTCCCTGAGCCTATTTCCAAGTTCCAGGAATTACTTTGGGGTATATTTCACATTTTCTTTTGTTAGGCAAGGACATTAAGAGTTAGGAGTTCAAGATAGGTTGGTGGAGTCAAAACACAGATCATGAATGGTTGCACAAGATTGAGGGACTTTGCTCCCATGTTCTTGAAATAATCATTGAAATTCAGTGCTGACATTAAAGTTAACAATTTATTTTAACAATTTCTGAATGTGACCTTGAATAAAACGTGTGCATATGTTGATTCACAAGTTAACAAGGTGAAAAGTATTCATTATGTGAAGACAGTTATTCACTGTGTAACAGCAGATAGTTTAATCTTTACTATTGATACTCATTGATTGTAATGGTCACCCAATTAATATATATGTTGTCTTACCTGGATGCTTCTCCCTGTAAAATGACTGTATAGTTCAAGGAGAAACTGCTGTTCCAGAGAAGACTGTGAATTCATGTCTCTGTGTACACGGGCGATTGTTCTCTCTTCCTCCACGGCCCAGAATAAAGATGAAGGAGGTAAAACTATACTGTGTCTCTGAGCACGTTGTTTCCACTGAGGGGGAGGGGGAGGGGAAATGGGACAACAGTTCAAAATTCAAACTCCTGGAACTCCCTTTGAACAGAGTGGGAGATTGCAGCAGTTCAGGGATGTTGCTTACCTCCTGAAGGGAAATTAAGAATGAGAAATAAATGTTGAGACTTTGACTTCCCCAGCACTGACTTCCTCACCTGAGTAGGGAAAGTATTCTTACACATTAGATAAATAAAAAGGGCTATAGTGCACTCTGTACTATGGTTCAGTGCCATTTTGAGCAGGTCTGACTCTGGATATGTAAAAGCAGGGCATGAATAGGATGGGGGATTTCAAGGCAATGGGACAATTTTTTAAAGAAGAGTAATTTATAAAAGATGTGAGGAGCAAATGTTTTACGTTGAGGGTGGTTCACGTGTGGAATGAACTTCCTGAAGAAGTGGTGGATGTGGATACAGTTATAATCTCTAAAAGACATTTGGATAAGTGCTTGAATAGGAAAGGTTTGGAGGGATATGGGCCAGGAGCAGGCCAATGAGAGTAATTTAGTTTGGTATTATGTTCAATATGGACTAATTGGACTGAAGGATCTAGTTTTGTGCTGGATAATTTTATGACTTCTACAGTTAATAGTACGGTCCTGAGGAGTGTTGTCAAACAAAGAGGATTGCAGTTGCACAGTTCCTTGCAAGTGGAGTCACGGGTAAACAGAATGAAAAAAGGCATTTGGCATGGTTGTCTTCATTGGTTAGTATACTGAGTATAGGAATTGGGGTGTCATGTTAAGGTTTTACAAATGTTGGTCAGGCCATTATTAGAATACTGTATACATTTTTGGTCACCCTTCTCTTGGAAGGATGCTGTTAAACTTGAGAGAGTGCAGAAAAGATTTACAGGCTATTGCTGGGACGAGAAGATTTGAGTTATAGGGAGAGGCTGAATGGGCTGGAGCATCAGAGACTGAGGAGTGACCTTTATAAAATTACAAAGGGCATGGATAGGATGAACAGCCAAGGTCTTTTCCTAGGGTGAGGGGTGTCCAATACTAGATGACATAAGATTAGATGGGAGGGGAAAGAATTTTTTAAAAAAGGAGCCGAGGGGCAATATTTTTGTGCCCAGGGCAGTATGTGTATGGAACGAGCTTCCTGAGGAAGTGGTGAGGGTTGGTACAATTACAACATTTGAAAGGTATCTGGATGGGTTACAAATAGGAAGGGTTTAGATGGATATGGGCCAAGTGCTGGCAAATGGAACACACTCAGAGTCGGATGTCTGGTCGGTGCAGACAAGTTGGTCTGAGGGATCTGTTTCTGTGCTCTGTGACACTGTGTGTGACAAAATGCTGAATTCCTGGATGATCTCTGATGAGTTAGAGCAAAAAGCATGATCCCAGTCACTGCATGGAGGAAGGGATTATGAGGGAGGGAACCTGATTGCTAAAGGGAGTGTTCCAAATATTCATCAAGTTAATCCGGATAGTTCATTGAACGGCCAACACTCTTGCCTCCTCTGGAGATTCAGAAAGTCGCCATGGACTGTGAGGTGAGAAAACCTGGATAAAACTCCCAAAAACATCCACATGAAACATGAAGATGTTTCCTTGAACGTTCCTGTGTAAGTTAGTGATGAAACATATTGAGGAGGATTGTATGGATCTGGCAGGGAGCAGCTGTCAACTTGGAGAATCCTGGTGGATTTATATAGGTCTCCCACAGCAATTTATTTAATTTGCCGAAGGATTAGAAGTGGTGGAAATGGTGGAGTCCTTTGCCAACAGGACAAACAAACTGACACAAATAAATTCAAAGAAAATAATTGTTTACACTGTGGTATATCCATGGGAGGGGGGGCGGAACATTGATGCGGCGTCACTGACGGCGGAGGGCTGTAGTGTGGGCACACAGGGCTCCGGAAAGCGGTTTGCGTCACGTCCGGCAGCCTGTCCAATCCAGGTGCGGATCCGTCAGTTTCTGGAAAGTCGTCGTGTCCCGCCGCCGCCATGGAGACCATCCTGGAGCAGCAGCGCCGTTACCATGAGGAGAAGGAGCGGCTGATGGATGTGATGGTGAAGGAGATGATGGTGAAGAAATCCACGGTGAGTGCGGAGGGGGTCAGGGGTCAGGGGTCAGGCTCTGGGCCCCCCCTTCCTCCTCTTCCACCCCCTACCCCCTGGCCCTCTCTACCCCCTCCCACCTCCCACCCCTCCCCCCCCCCACTCTCCCTCCCCCCCAACTCCGCCCCCTCCACCCCCACCTCCCCCCCTTCCCACCCCCCTCCCACCCCCCCACTCCCCTACTGCCACCCCCTCACCACCTCACCACCACCTGCTACCTCCCCACTCCCCTCCCCACCTCCTCCTCCCCCTCCCCCCTTCCTCCCCCCCCCCCCCATTTTCAGCATTTTCTCTTTTGGAGTTGTTACAGACAATTGTGCGACGATTGCGTCTTTTGTTTACAGGCTAAATGAGGGTTACCTGCATTCAAGAAGATGTGCAAACGTTGCAACAAAGAGGTGTTAATGACACTTGCACAAAAATCTTAGTCGGTCAATTGTAGTAGTGTTAAAATAATTTTAAGTGACAATGGTGCAACGATTGCGTCTTTAGTTTAACTGAGGAATACCTGCATTGAAGAAGATGTGCAAACATTGCAGCAAAGAGGATGATAACGACACTGGTGCAACAATCCTAGTCAGTCAATTGTCGCAGTGTTGAAAGAATCTTTTGAAAGGATTTAAAATGCATGACAAAATCAGTGGCGTCTTCATTCCCTCTACGACTTTGTTCCAAGTTCATATCTGGTACAACTGATCGAGTTTGTTGTACGCACTAACTATGTCCATGAAGGGAAAGTGGACCGCAGTGACACTTGAACAGAAAAGTGAGATTTTATGGCATCTAGATTGTGGTGAAAAGGCATCAAAGATTGCACAGGAGTACAACATTGGAATAGCGACAGTGTCCAAAATCAAGAAAGTAAGACCAGCGATTTGAGAAATTCAACAGCCAAAGTGACACTTCAAATGGTTTAAAAAGAAAATCCATGAAGCCAGCAAAGGATGAGCAACTTGACCTAGCTGTATTTCTGTGGTTTTCACAGCAACAGGAAAAGGGGATTCCTGTATCTGGCACGACGATATGAGAAAAAGCTGCCAGTTTCCATAAACGACTCCACACCAGTGTGACTGCTCCAGCGTCTCATTGGGTTAGTGAAAGTGCTTCAATCATTGTCATGGCATTAGGCAACTCAGTGTTCTTGGAGAGTAGAAGTCCATGAATGACAGCACTGTGGAAGGCGACAGACAGAAACTGTAGTCTATCTATTGGTGATGGAAAGTATGAACCTGAGCAATTGTACAATGCTGATGAAAGTGGATTGTTTTTGAGTGCACTGCTGGACAAAAAACTTGCATCCACCGTGGAAAAGCAGGTGTCATAAACTGCACATAAAGTGCAGAAGGATTGCATCACCGTTTCCCCTTGTGTCAACGCCACCAGCTCTCATAAATTACCGCTTGTTTGCACTGGGCAATATGCTAATCCATATTGCTTCAAGAACTGTGACAGGAACGTGTTTCCCGTGAAGTCCAAAGCACAAAATAAGGCATGGATGACACATCCACTTTCATCCTGGTTCCGTGAAGATTTTGTACTTGCTGTCAGATCACGTTTGGCAAGCGCTGGACTCTAGCAATGTGGGGGCACACACTGTGAAAGACAGCTAGTTAGAATCAGCAAACGGAGCTATCAAGGTGTTTGGTTTTACCACCCAACACCACTTCAAGGTTACAGCTGTTCAATCAGGGAATCATTGCAATAATGAAAAAATATCGCCGTAACACGTTGCATGCTGTTCTGGGTGAAGGCAATGCAGCAAAGGAAGTGCAGGAAATTATGAAGGTGCTCACAGTCAAGGCCGCTTTGTTCATGATTGCTGAATCTTGGGACCGCATCAAGCTGTCGACAGTTGTGGAGTGTTTGTGCAATGGCTTGCATATTGGTTGCCTTGACAGTGAAGAGGACACCTATCCTGATCAAAGGCTAACCACTGACATCAGCAAAAACTGCAGATAGTTGGGATTAGGAGAGTTTGTAGAGGCCGAGATCGATGTTTGTTTGGGTGAACTGTGACAATGACATTGCAACAGAGACTCTCAGCAATGATCAGATAGTCAATATAGTCACAGAACAACGGGAAAATATGGACACCGTGGATGATAAGGAAAATCTGATACCGGCACCATCTCCAGTCCTCATTAATGAAGCTATTGACAGTTTGTGACTTTTCATGGAGTGGTACAAAGTGGTTGAATGAAATAAAAACTCTGTAAACATGCTTTTTAATGCAATTATGTGCAGTACGGCTTCTTTTGTTTAAGGTCAAATTAATTATCCAAATGAATTTGCCTGCCCGTTGACTTTGGATAATCGAGGTTCCTCTGTATACCTCTTATGTTCACATCTAAATCATATCTATAAATGACAAAAAGCACTGGACCCAGCAACGATCCTTGTGGTTACAGGTCTCCAGTCTGAAAAGCAACCCTCCACCACCACCACCACTCTGTCTTCTACCTTTGAGCCAGTTCTGTATCCAAATGGAGAGTTCTTCTGAAGGACAGACACTGGACTCAAAGCCTTGGCTGTTTCTCTCTCCACCAATGCTGCGAGATCTATTGAGTTTCTCCAGCAATTCTTTGTTCAGATTTTTTAGTTGTTCTTTGTTTTATTCAGGTGTTTAAAAGCTTAGGTTGGTTGGTTGGACTCAGTGTCATTCCTGCATTCATATCCACATTGTTGTTGTTTTCATTTTTGGAATGTGATTTTGAAACTTTCCAAACCAGCGTGAACTTTATTGTTAATTTTTGTTTTGCTAAACATTGAACTACATTTGATGGAGGACACAATTTGGAGTGAAACTGCATGGAGCTGCAGTAGCCTTTTGACTTCTCTACATCACTGTAAACAAAAAGGTATATCTGATGCAAAACCAAACAGTGCTGGAGATGTACAGCAGCTGTCATTTGAAATTATTCAGCGTGTTAGCTGTGAATATTTTGGCAAGAGTACGACACCTGAGATATGTTAACTTATAGAGTCATAGAGGTTGTCTGTCTGCTTTTTGCAGTGATATTGATTGACCTGCATATTATTATCTCCATTTTCTGGAGAGTCAGTACATTCCAATGCTCATTGTAGGTTGAAGCTACCAACGTTAATGAGCTCTTCAAACTTAAAGTAAGCTCTGAAGTGAATCTCCTGATGGAGTTAGACGTCTCAGTGCACTCTGGGCCATCTTTAAAGTATACACATGTTATGTGTTTCACACGCGCATGCACTTTGGAAGTGGATTGCACTGCCCATGTCCAATGTTCAACAACTCTTTTCTCTGGTTAGTTTTCTTTGTATTTCTGATGAAAGGAGAGGTGTTTACCATTGTCTGAACAAGTGGTGAAGGTGCTGATGAGGACCGGTTTTAATTGGTGAGACTAGGATTAAATTTTCAAACAGTTTGGTTGTTTTAAAACATATTAACTTTTAAAATTTGTTTTCCAGCTTCGGGACCAAATCAATTCCGATCATCGGGCCAGAGCAGTGCTTGATGTAAGTAAGCTCATTGTGGCCTGGCTTTCAAATCTGGTTGTCACTCTAGGATTACTTACAATTACTCTGCTTGGATTGATATCTGTTGTATAGATCAATTGTGTAAAATAGATGTAGCTCTGAACTATACACCAGGTCTGTTACACATGCAGACTTTTATCCTGCATAATGATCCATTTGATAAGTTGCCAATTAGTTTTCCTTTATCAATGCACAATAAAATCCATTCACTTTGAAGATAATGTTGCAGTATAGGCATATTGGGAGGCTGTGCATTTTATTTTGTTAACACATGTGGGTATTGTTGGCTCGGTCAGCATTTATTTTCCCATCCGTATTTACCCCTGAGAATGTGGTAGTGAGCTGGATTCTTGATCCGCTGCAGTCTGTTGTGTGTGTGTGTGCCCACAGTGCTGTAAGAATAGCAGTTTCAAGAATTAAACCCATTGACAATGAGGGAATGACAATATACTTCCAAGTCAGGAAAGTGTGCAACTTGGAGTGGAGCTTGTAGGCGATGGTATTTCCATGCATCTGCTGCCCTTGCTTTTCTAGGTGGTAGAGTTTGAGGGTTCCGAAAGTGCTGTGGAAGGATTAAGATTGAAGATTTTCATGTACATTTACCAGCTGGGTGTACCGATAATCATTAGAATCAGAAACTCCGTGCCATGCTCTCTCGGTCCCTCTGTGCCTCTGCAGTGAAATTTGCTAACTCCGTGCAGATCTGGATTTAGAGTGAGGCATTTGCGTTTGTTCAAAAGCTTGTTTAAAACATCAATAGTGACTGATCTTTCAGCAGTTATAGTAATTGACCTCACTGCAATCTGTGTTTCTAAAAGAGAGTTCCACAGTAGAGACTCAGCCCAGTTCAAATTTTAAAGTAATTGAAATTGCTTAACAGATTAACGTTTATGCAGCAACTAAAGACTCAAAAAATATAAGAAAAGTGCTAGAGATTGAAGGAAATTCTCAACACAGCTGCCTCAGAATAAATGTGCAAACAGCAGTAACCTAACGTGTTAGCAGAGGAAAGCTTCAAAATACATTAATGACCATTGTTGAAATGAGCTCACAGTTTCTTACTAATCCAAATAATTGTCCTGGAACAAACAAACAAAATTAGGCGCTGCACGTTTCAAAGGCATCTTTGCTATCTACCTGGATGATGTAGCAGGTTTATGAAAAGAAACTATTTTGTATTGTGATAGAAGACAATGATGTAATTTTAAAGAAAAATTCAATACTGGCAACACTGACAGCAAGGCAATAGGACGGGGTGGATTTCAAATTCCCAGATGTTACTTGTGTAAAAATCAATTCCTACGTTTTGACAAAAATTTAGACTTAAAAACGCCACTTGGCACTAGAAAAATAGTGCTTGAATCTACACATTCCTCTTGAACAGGGATGTTGTGTCTGTATAGTTTATTCAAACAATGTCCTTGCTAAGCAATGAGTAAAAACCATTCTTTTAAAAGAATGGTAGAACTGCATTATTCTGATTTGTAAATAGCCAGTCTTCAATTCTATTGTGCACACATGTTTAAAGTTGCTTGAGGTTTGAGACTGTTGCTGGAATAACAATAGTCTGATACTTATTGCTACAAGTTGTGCAAGAATGAACAGTAATTTTTAGCGTTATTTATCTGGAAGAACTTAGTTGAGTGAAATGCAAGTGAGCAATGTTCTGCATTTTGAAGCTTGTAAATTTTTTCCTATTAAATGCTGAACACTGTCTTCTGTTCACCTGTAACAGTTTTAAATGGATTGGATTTTTTCGTTTATTTATTTTCCAGAGGTACATGGAAGTGGCAGGAAATCTAAGAGACTTGTATGAAGACAAAGATAGGTATGTCTTTATTATTGATTTGATTTCAGATAGTAACAAGTTTTGTATTTGACAAATGAATGCAGCTGAACATTTTCAAACAATATAATGTTTAATGAAACCTGTGAAATGTCACATTGCATTTTAATTGCATGATGACCGGGTAATGGAGCAATTACACTTACGATGCTTGTGAAGTTCTCACTGTGTTGCCACCTAGTTCATCTTGCGCCTTTGTGTTGGACTACTATCAAAAACTTACTCCCCTCCAGAAATATTCCCTATATGTTAACTGATAAAGGTTTTTCCACTTTCAGTAACCTAATTCAAAGTTATAGCTTTTGATCCTGTCCAAAAGCAAACACATTGATATTTTGCTATGATATTGATGAATATTTAGCATTCATTAGAATTCACCACATAACTGGCCTTTGACTGCATGTGTGTTCTGGTTGAGAACATTTGTTACCTTGAAGGTCTACTTATTTTGTTGCTCTGTCTGTTTTGAGTGTTAAATATTACATAATGCAGTCCTTCATTGTTATGGCTTTATTTTGCTGACAGTATGCGAAAGGATGAGTTAAATGCCATTTCAGGACCAAATGAATTCGGAGAATTCTACAATCGGCTGAAGATGATCAAAGAATTCCACAGAAAACACCCAAATGAGGTTGGTGCACACACAGACATAAAGCCTTATAGTCTGAACTTGTATAAAATGTCTGAATACAATTATTACAAAACTGCATGATACATAGCATTGTTTCCTTATCATTCTTCCTATTAAATTACTTGACCTTTAGATTAAATTACTTGCACTTATTACTTAAGCAAATATCGAGACATAGGCAGCATGTTAGAATTCAGAAAACCTTGCTCAGAGTATTTTTGTGAACTGACTGGAAACCTTTTTTTTTAAAAAAAAAAATTGTTTTTTGATTTCTTTTGAGAAAATTCTCCTAACTAGCTTACAATACTCATTGAAGCGATGCTTATGAATTGGGAGCAGAAGGAAGCCATTTGGCCCCTCATGCCTGCGATGCCATTCAGTAAGATCATGGCTGATTTTGTTTGTGTTTCGATTTGCCAATTTACTATCTACCATGAGAAACTTTTGATTCCCTTGTTTAACAATAATTTACCTACTTCCACTTTAAAAATATTCAATGACTCTGCCTCCATCGCCTTCTGAGGCAGAAAGTTCCAAAGTCTGTTAACCCTGCGAGAAAAAAAGTTCTAATTTCTCCACTAAAATTTAAACATGCTTTCCCTAATTTTTGTAGAGGGAGTTTGAGAACGTGGCTGAAGGACGTCTGTGCAGAGGAGATGACCTGGGGTGTGCAGTGAGAGAGGGACTCACTGAAATCCTTGTAATCCCTAATTTTTGAACAGGATTCACCCACAAGAAGAAACACTCTCCCCATGCCCAACTTGCCAAGATAGTTCAGGATCTGGTATACCTCAATTAAGTTGCTCTTACTTTTCTAAACTCCAGTGGAAGCAAGCCCAGAACATCCAAACACTCATTCCAAGGATCAGTCTAATAAACCTGCTTGAACCACCTCCAACATAACTACGTTCTTCCTGAAATAAGATGATCAAAACTGTACGTGGTATTCAAGATGTGATCAGGCCAATGCCTTGTGTGACAGAAGCATAACATCTTGACAATGTTGTTCAATTTCTACTGTATGAAGTGTAGCATTCCATTAACTAACTTAATCAATTGCTGTAGCTGCATACTCATGTTTTGTGAACCTTGTACTGGAACATCTAGATTCCTCTTCATCTCAGCATTCTGCAGTTATTTGCCATTGAAGTAATATTCTGCTTTTTTAAAAATTCTTGCTGATAAAATGAAATCTTCACATTTTCCAACATAATTCATGTGCCAGACTTTTGCCCATTCATTCAGCCTATCTTTCTCCACCTGCATCATCCTCATGTGCTTGACACAGCGTACTTTCCTATCTATCTTTGTGTCTTCAGCAGAGTTAGCTACCATGTCTTCACTCCCCTCATCTAAGTCATTGATATAAATCATAAAATGTTGAGGTCTTAGTAATGTGAAATCTCCAAATCCAGTATTCCAGTGTAAAACTTACACAGTAAACGTTATATTAACCAGCCTTGATGGGACCAAAAGTGCACGGGTTGATCAGATGTTCCAGTTGATCAAGAGGTCCACATAATCAGTGTAATCATGCAGGAGGTGTACACATTACTGTTTCTACTTTATTTACAGTATAATTCATTTAAATAATCACTTTGCCTTTAATAAAACCTAACAGCAGAGAGTCTCCTTATTTGCATCCTCAGCTGACTACTTGGAAATCGCAGTAATACTGTAAACATCCGATATTTTAGGTATATAATTTCTGCCAGTTTATCAAGAGTGCTGTTTCATAAAGTGCTGGTTAAAACAAAGTTTAACTGTATTTGGATTAAGTGGTCCCATGTCCTGAATCTGTACATACAAGTCTGATACAAACAAAATGCTTTCTACAGTGGGGGTGATAATATGGTAATGTATGACTCCTTACTGCTTTGCTCCTGCACTTGCCTCATAACCTACATGTTCCACAATTTGCAGTTCACTATCATTTACCGCTAGCTGGTAAATTGGATATGATCTAAAATAATTGAAACATTTTCTATTCTCAAGGTTCTCTTTAAGGTGAACATTTGGTATCTGACTGTTTGAAGTGACGTTCGCTTTTCTCCTTTTCCTTCTAGATAAGTATTCCAATGTCGGTGGAGTTCGAGGAGTTAATGAAGACCAGGGATAATCCAAGTGAGGAGGCACAGAGTAAGTATTCATAATGATTTTAAGCATTCTGCTCTTTCTAAAAAGAAAATGCAGTGTTATTATCATTGAGTAATCTTAATTCAACACTAGGTCGAATTTAAAAATAAATTTAAGCTAGTAGACTGTAACCAACCTGTTTTTAATGTACAGTTGCGTTAAACACTTAAGTACCAAATCAATATCAGCAATACATAATATGCAATACATAAACATCGTGTTTTTATTTAAAGTTTGGAGGTTTCCTTCTAAATTTTGTAATCTGCTTAATGATTATGTAAATGGTGGCAACTACATTTAGTATTTATTCCTGTTGCTGCTTCAACATCACAGACAGGTATGAGGTTACCCTACTAAACAACTGTTCACCACATTGATGCATATTTGAAAGCTATGGACACCTTCAGTTGGCAAATGACTGGTTATTATTACAGGGTGTATCTAGTCTCAGTTAAAATGCTTTACAAAATATTTAAGTTAAGATACTTTGCTAATTATACCATGCATTAAAGTTACAGTTTCCTGGGTTAGGTGTGAATGTCTTTTATATAAACTAAGGTTAGTGAACAAGAGGAAATATTGATATTTTTCAAACCGGTTACATTACATAAGAGGAAGAGCTGGAGGCTTTAGAAAGCATAAAGGTGGATAGATCTCTGGGACCTGTTCAAGTGTATCTCAGGGCAATGTGGAAAGTTAGGAATGTGTGGGATCCCCAGCAGAAATATTTATATCATCTATAACTACGGGTGCATTGCTGAAGCACTGGAGGATGACTAATGTTGTCCCTTTATTTAAGAAAAGCTGTAAGTGGAATTCGGGAACCATAGACCTGTGAGTCTGATAGCGGTGGTGGGTAAGTTGTTGGAGGGGATTCTAAAAGGTAGCAGTTACATGCATTTGGAGAGGCAAGGAGTATTTAGGGATAGTCAGCATGGTTTTGTGTGAAGGAAAACCTGTCTCATAAACTTGACTGAATTTTTTTGACAAAGTAACCAAAAAGATTGAAGGCAGATATACGTTGTTTACTTGAACTTTTGATAAGGTTCAGCATGGTTGACTAATTAGTAAAGTTGGATCACATGGAATTTAGGATGATTTTGCTAATTGAGTACAAAATTGGCTTGATGGTAGGAGACAGAGGGTGGTGATGGAGGGTTATTTTTTGGACTGAAAGCCTGTGACCAGCAGTGTTCAATAGGTACTGGGTCTACTTTTGTTTGTCTTTATATGAATGATTCGTGTGTGGAATAATCTGCCAGAGGAAGTGGTGGATGCAAGTACAGTTACAGCATTTAAAAGATATTTGGATAAGTACATGAACAGGACAAGCTTGGAGGGATAAGGGCGAAACAAAGGCAAGTGAGGCTAGTTTAGTTTGAAAACATGATCAGTGTGGACTAGTTGGACTGAAGGGTCTATTTCTGTGCTGTGTGATTATATGGCTCTATGACTTTCTCTGGCTTGTGATTGAAATACATGCAAATGAAAATTAAATCCATTTGTTTCTTAAAGATCTCGTGGAGTTCACAGATGAGGAAGGATATGGACGTTATCTTGACCTTCATGACTGTTACCTCAAATACATTAACCTGAAAGGTTCAGAGGTTAGTAAGAAGTAAGAAAATTGGCTTGTCTGGAATTGTGAGCAATTTTGGACCCCCATACCTCAGGAAGGATGTACTGGTCCTGGAGCAAGTCCAGAGGAGGTTCACAAGAATGATCGACTTAACATATGAGGAACATTTGAGGACTCTGGTTCTATGCTCAATGGAGTTTAGCAGGATGAAGGGGGATCTATTGAAAGTCACAGAGTACTGAACGGCCTGGACAGAGTGGACATTGGGACGATGATTCCACTGGTAGGAGAAACTAAGACCCGAGGGCACAGCTTTCAAGTAAAGGGAAGACCCTTTAGAACAGTGATAAGGAGAAATGTCTTCAGCGAGAGAGTGGTGTATCTACGGAATTCATTGCTACAGAAGGTTGTGGAAGTCAGGTCATTGAATATATTCAAAACAGATTGATTCTTGATTGTCCAGGGGATCAAAGATTATGGGGAGAAAGCAGAAGAATGATTTTGTAAATTTTATCAGCCATGATTGAATGGCAGAGAAGACTCGATGTGCCAAAAGGCTTAATTTCTGCTCCGGTGTCTTATGATCTGACAAAAGTTCACTAAAGCTAAGGATAATGCAGTGATCTTAACACATTGGAGCTCTTGCTTGTTTCTATAGTAAGGTAATCCTGCAATTCTCCAGTAGTTCATTGCTAGCATTATAGAAAAAGATACCAAAGGAAAGTAAAGATGTCCCAAAGACCGACATGAGATAGGTATTCAGCATTGTCAGTTCATGTGAACCTGGCTACTTTTCAGTTCTAAAGTGGTTGAGGAGTATCTGTAGTATTGAGACGATGGCAAATGGTAAATAATGCAAAGGAATTATCAATTGAAGTGTTAGCATAATTGGATTCCTGTTTGTTATATTAAAGTACTCATTTTCTTCTCGACTTTATAATTATTGCTTCGTATAAATTGTGTTAAATAGAGATAATAGAATGACACTAATGAAGTAGCCACACATTGACTGATTCTATGGATTCATTTAAATTTATTAAGAATTTGCTTAGTGCATTTATTCTGTGAAAGTTTATAATCATCCAAGAGTACAATTTATCTGGTACATGGTAATAAAGAACTTTCATAATGTTCCCTTTGGTGGCAGATAGTTGTACCACTGTGGATTATTTTGTTAAAAGATGAAACATTAATTTTAACTGAAGTGCCTGTTTGAAGCATTATAGTATATTCATATTGATGTCAATGCCTCTTGTTGCCTTCCAGTTCTGCTAAAATAGAACATGAGCTATAACTATTATATCTACAAAGATGAGTTTCACTGGAACATAAAGTGGTTGGGTTGTCTAAATAATCCAAATGTTAGCACCATCTGCAGTAGTATGAACATTTCAGTAAAGGGTTATGACAAGCCTGAGCATTATTCTTGCAACTGGGCCAAAGGTATATTTTGAATTTTGATTAAAACACGTATGATCCTCCAGTCAGTAATTTAGTGAGAGAGATGTTTCCTGGGGTACAGCTGGCACCTCATGTACTGTTGGTCTGGAAACTGTTATTTGCATCATGAAATGGGCTATTCAACCCATTGAGCATGCTCTCCCATTCAGTTTGGTCATGTTTGATCCTCTGTCTCAATGCCGTACTCTAGTTCACATGCCTTGATCATGTTAGTGTTTGGAATTCTATCTACTTCTAGCTGTCTCAGGATGTACGTTGGAGCTGAGCTGAAAGGTCTGTTTTCAGACGTTTTGTCACCATACTAGGTAACATCATCAGTGAGCCTCCGGTGAAGCTTGGTGATATGGTCTGCTTTTTATTCATATGTTTCAGTTTCCTTGGGTCAGTGAGATCATTTCCTGTTCTTTTTTTCAGGGGTGATAAATGGGATCCAAGTCAATGTGTTTGTTGATAGAGTTCCGTTAGCTGTCTCTTGTCAGAATGTGCATATGGATTATAAAATTCCTGTGAATTTTACAACAAGTTTTCTTTTTACAGAAATGTGATTATATTACCTACTTGATTACATTTGACCAACTTTTTGATATTCCAAAAGAGAGAAAAAATGCAGAGTATAAGCGGTAAGTGAAAATACTTTTTTATGTATATCGATCCAATCCGTTTACAATGGGGATGAAGAGAAGATTCTCCTGAGTTATTGATCTCTTAAAAGTATCTTCTCAGAGAGTTGTGGAGGCTAAGATATTTGAAATATTGTCAACTGACAGTCCAACAATCTGGCTACAGAGGGAACAGGCGGGAAAGTGGGGTTGAGGCCAAGAAGATAAAAATAATCATCTCATTAAATCATGGAGTGGGCTATGGCCTACTGCTATATTTTACATTATGTCAATACAACTGTTTTTATGATAGTGTGAAAATTAACATTTGAATAATTATCTGGCAGTGATGCTGCATGTTGATATAGTTCTCCTTTCTCTCAGCCTTAATTAGCCTAATTTTGCACTTAAGTTTTATTTATTTTGAAGGCTAATAGCAATTTGCATCTTTGTCATTATTTCATATGTTCTGCAAATAGTTTGCAGTTTCTCAGCAGTCAAACAGTAATGCAGAAATGAGGAAGGTAACTGGACTGAGTACAATTTATATTAGAGTGGTGCTGGAAAAGCACAGCAGGTCAGTCAGCATCCAAGGAGCAGGAACATCGACGTTTCGGGCAAAAGCCCTTCCTCAGGAATGATTCATTCCTGAGGAAGGGCTTTTGCTCAAAACGTCGATTTTCCTGCTCCTTGGACGCTGCCTGACCTGCTGTGCTTTTCCAGCACCACTCTAATTTAAACTCTGGTTTCCAGCATCTGCAATCCTCACTTTTGTCTGAGTACAATTTATGAAAGGTTTCTAATTAAGAAAGTCTTCAAAAAAATTTCAAATACCCATGGACTGATTAAAGAAAAATGTTATAAACTAAGGAGAAACAAAATGCCTCAGCATCAATGCAAAAATTAAATCTTAGGGCCACAACTTCTCATTTCATATCAATTAGGATTCTGAGTCACAAACACACTTTCTTGTCAATGGTTTGGATTGCTTTAACTGGATCAAATGTGAATCACTATCCTCTTCACTGTTTAGTATGGTGTTATTATTCTTGAGAGTGCATAACTGGAAAGTTAACTTCCATTTCAACTAAACTGAAGTCAATTTTTAATTCCTCTAGGTATCTGGAAATGTTGTTAGACTACCTCCAGGATTATACTGACCGTGTGAAACCTTTATTGGATCAGAATGAACTGTTTGGAAAAATACAAATTGACTTTGAGAAAAAATGGGATAACGGCACCTTTCCTGGCTGGCCAGTACGTAATATGTTAATTATTATTGTAGTATGACAATATATTGCAATAAACATGTTTGTTCAAAATAAACTAACTTCTTGACAGCCATAATTTTGGAATATTTATATTCAGTGGCATTTTTACTTGGCTTGGCATCTCTCCTCTTACCTCAAAATTACAGAGATATTTCAATGTTCCACAGCAATTGTGAAGCCAATCTCTATTAATCTTTTGCATTTGAGAGTTAAAACTACAGAAAAGCTTCATTGAGCATTTGCAATGTTGTTTGTTTAACAAAGGTGGTAGAATACATTTCTTGTACATTGCATTATGTCTATTTTGTGTTCTGAGAGTGGGAAATGTTAAGATACTGAGGCTCAAATATTCCTTTTTAGGTTGAGATAGGGCACAATATATAAAAACAATAGTTTCAAGTAAAATAGTTATGAGAAGATGTGGTTCTAGTACCATTACAGAGTTGCTAGAAATGGGTTTGAATTGATGCTGAGGCATTTTTTAAACAACAGAATTTCTCTTTTCTGTCTTTCTATCTTTTTCTTCCTCTCACTTTGTGTGTCCCTCTTTATTTTTCTCTTCTCACTTTCTCCCAAGTTCAGGGTGAACTCCAGCCCCTTGGATATAACCAAGACAGCATTATCAGTTGTCTATTGTACTCCACAAGGCTATTGAGGGAATGAGTATACAATAGATTAGATTAGATTACTTAGTGTGGAAACAGGCCCTTCGGCCCAACAAGTCCACACCAACCCACAGAAGCACAACCCACCCAGACCTATTCCTCTACATTTACCCCTTCACCTAACACTACAGGCAATTTAGCACGGTCAATTCACCTAACCTGAATATTTTTGGATTGTGGGAGGAAACTGGAGCACCCGGAGGAAACCCATGCAGACACTGGGAGAACGTGCAGACTCCTCACAGAGTCACCTGAGGCGGGAATTGAACCCGGGTCTCTGGCGCTGTGAGGCAGCAGTGCTAACCACTGTGCCACCGTGCCGCCCACAACAGGTTAAATTATGTCTGATAGTGTCCTACTGTATTATATTGATTTCAAACCTGATGCGGAAGTATGAAACTAGACACTAATACCTTATTGATAATGGGCTTATTTACAGAATGCAGCATTATATATGTCTCTTTCTCATCTGCCAATTGATAGTTTAAATGGTTTCTCTTTATAGAATTTCTAATAAATCAATTTAAATAGTGAAATTGAATCAAGCCAAATTAAATCAAATCAATAAATGTGAACTTTTACCAAGAGCACCTTATCGAGTTTCTCGTCCCAAAATCAGCAAGATAAATATAGCTAGGAAGTGGTTTTGATTTGATTTATTATTGAGATATGTATCAAGATACAGTACAAAGTATTGGATGCTAACCAGACAAATCATATCTTACATAAGTACATCAAGGTAATAGAACAGAATGCTGAATATAGTGTTACAATTAGAGAGGGTGGAGAGAAAGATCACCTCTAAAATATAGCAAGTTTGTTCACAAATCTGATATCAGCAAGGAAGAAGCTGTTCTTAAATCTGTTGGTACATGTTTTGAAACTTTTGCTTGATGGAGTGGTAACATCACTGGGCTAGTAATCCTGAGCCCCATGCTAATATCCTAGGGACATTGGTTCAGATTCTGTCATGGCAGATGGTGATATTTGAATAAAAAAATAATCAAAAATAAGATGCAAGCCTATGGCATTTCTGTAACCACTGTAGATTGTCATAGAAATCTATCTGGTTTACTAATGTCATAAGGGAAGGAAATCTGCCTTTGCTTTAGCCTAGAAACAAAATGTCAGGAGTGTGACAAATTGCTAGATAGTCAATAATGAAATGGTCATTTTTATTACAGTGAGGAGGAGAAAAGTTAAAACTTCACCCAGACCTGAATCATTTGCATGCAAGGAAACCTGGAATTTCAGCAATTAATTATGAGACAGTTCAAAGCATTTTCACACAGTTGAACACTGGACTATAATGCAGATTTAAAAGTTTTTTAAACTTTGTAATCTAAATATGATTTTATGATCATAGCTGTTGTATCAAACGTATGTGCTATGAAGGGATCACTTCATTGTAGTTAGCCTAAATCTGGTAGTTTGAGCTAAGTCACTAAGTCTTGTAATATTGCATGAAAAAATATGTCCATGTTGATAATGTTTATGTGAATTATTTATCTTGACTGAATTAATATAATTGTCACTTGTCTTGACAGAAAGAGACAAGCAGTGCCCTGACTCATGCTGGTGCTCATTTAGATCTGTCAGCTTTCTCATCCTGGGAAGTAGGTTATCCTTTTAGTTTATTATTTTATTCTCTTTGGTTTAAGTTGAAGCTTATGGTGATCGTTATTCAAAATCTCTCAGTCAAATGATCTGTGTCTTTAATTTTTTTTAAAGTTGTACTTTATCATGTTAGAAAGTGAAAAAGTTGTACAACTGTCTTTTTTAAAATGTCTGTATTTAATGTGCAGAAGTAATAATTTGATAGCTTTAAACTTTTATTTTCACAATATTAAAAAAAAGGGACATGAAGTATGGTGCCTCCTTTTAAGTGAGGCATGAAATGTAAAAGCACTGAGGTTATGCTGGAACTGTATAAAACACTATTTAGACCATAACTCGAGTACTGTGTAGTTCTAGTTACTACATTGTGGGAAAGATGTGATTAAATTAGGTAAGGTAATGTTGTCTTGTTCCTAAAAGGCCATAGGGCTGCTCTCTCATTAGAGAAAAACAACTGGTGGTAGTTTCACCTGAGGGTTACCGTGATCAATTTAATCTAGAAAGATAGGCAGTTTATCTACGAGAGGGGTCAGTAACCGGGGGCATACATTTAATGTAACAGGTAGAAGACTATAAGGACAATTGAGGAGAGTGGGAGTCAGGAACGTACAGCTTGAAATAGTGGTTGAGTCAGTAACTCGCATAACATTTAAGTAATATCTTGTGTTAATTGCCACACAGTCGTCTTGTCTTTAGGTCAAGAACTGAAAAATAGAATTAGTGAAGTCTGATCTTTGTTGACTCGCATGGATACAATGAATTAAGTGGTCTCCTCTGCTATAAAGATCTACAAGCTTATGAAGGTTAGGAACGCAGACTATAGAGGCATGGATTTTGTCAGGATAACAAGGGCATGTCCAGTGGTTGGAGAGCCAGTGGGGGACTTGCATTAGTTGTACTTGGGAGGTCTTGCAGAATCCACTATCCTTGTGTACTTAAGTGGCCACCATTGGGCTTCCCCTGTACTCAAGGTTCTGGCTGCAAAGTGCCACATGCAGTGTACCTATCACTAGTGGGAGCAGTGGCTATTGGTGCCACTGTGCCCACTCATGTTCCAAGGGCCCAAAGTGGCCAAAGGAGTCTCTCGGAGGCCACCAGCTGTGCACTTCCCGATAAATTGTCATGCTGCTGTAAGTTCCAATGTGCTCAGAACATGTACATCATTTGGTTCACTATTTAACCAAACGTATGCCCTGCCACTTGTGGCTGAGTATCCCATGTCTCTGCTTCCATGCTACACTGCAACTCTATCCCTAGGTTTTTCAGAGTAGTTAGTGTACTTGCTGTGACTGAGATTCGATGATGCTGTTTGATTTGTCATTTGATTGAGTCCTTTTTTGTTTTGATACAATTACAAAAGTACTGTATTTCATGAGAGTTCTGTTTGCAGTTGTATTTACTGAGCAGTTCTGCTCATTTATGACTGCATAGAGCATTTATAAATTTTAAAATATTTTTGAACCAACAGGAGTTGGCTTCCTTGGGGTTGGACAGACTGAAATCCGCCTTAATGGCTTTGGGTCTGAAATGTGGTGGGTAAGTGTCCAGCTTGATAACAGGGATTAAACACAATGGAGTAAAAATTCATCACAGACAGCGGTGCAGAACAAGTAGCATTGGGTCATCTGCCTGCTGGAAACAGCACTGCATTTTCAATTCCATTACTGTCACTATTTTGCTCCACTGCCCAAGACCGATATCTTCTGCATAACTGCAAAAGAATTTATAACTATTAAACTGTGGAATAATATGCAAGTATGAGAGCAGTTGGTGTAAACTGATGTTCTGAAATTCACTGTCTGTAGGTTTGTAATAGTTATGTTTTAGAATTACTGGGCTGCTGACTTTAAATGCAGTTTGAAGGCTTTGGACATGTTTTTTAAATATTCTTTCAATTAACAGTCAAATACATTATTTGTTTTCCTTTTTTTCAGAACCTTAGAAGAGAGAGCCCAGAGGTTATTCAGTACTAAAGGGAAGTCTCTGGAGGCACTGGACCCTTCATTATTTGCAAAGTCTAAATCTAAAGGCACTAAAAAGTTAGTAGAAAACAAAACTGTATTTGACCTGTGATATATCAGGTAGGCTAAGTCCAGTTTTGCAGGAGACCATTCTTCCAGTTTTCTTTCTCCATCAATTCAGCAGAACTTTCTTCACAAAATTCTTAAAAAAAACTCTACACTTTGCTTTAACTTATTCCCCTTCTTCCCATCTGCAGTTACTTAGGGTTGAGTTCCATTGCTATAATGTTGTCTGGTAAATTTCCCATACATCCATCCATCCTTCATGTAATGGCTGAAGCAGAGTGTCAGTTGGTTATTTGACCAAGTCCAATCGTGTCCTGAAATACCTGAGTCTCTGTGATGGTTTACAGCGATTTAAAAACAAAAAAAATGTCCAAATAACCCACCATTCTAAAATTAAAAATTATTTAAAGTGGAGACCTTGCTGATGATCAAGCAGAGTCATCATGACTTTATGAAGTAAATTTAGTAAAGTGTTTTTTTTAAGAGTTGTTTGGGAAACAGGATAGATGAAGGGGAAGCAGTAGATGTAACATACTTATATTTGACCACAAGGTGTTTGATAAGGTACCACATATGAGAATACTTTATTAAGAGCCCATGGTGTTGGAGTAATGAATGGATGGATGATTGGCTAACTGCCACAAGATAGAACTGGGACAAAGGGGGCATTTTTGAAATGGCAACCTCTAACAAATAGAGTGCTACGGCAATCGTTCTGGGACGCAATTATTTACAATTTAAGTTAATGACTTGGACTACGGAAGTGAATGTGCAATAGCCTAGTTTGTAGATGACACAAATAGTTGGGAAGGCAAGCAGTGAGGATGACGAGAATGATATAGACAAATTGAGTGATTGGACAAAAATTTGGCAGATGAAATGTAATGTGGGAAAATGTAAGGTAATGCAATTTTACAAGAAGAATAGAATGTTATTAAACGTGAGAGACTGCAGAAAGCTGCAGCACCGGGGGCCTTGGAGGTCCTTCTGCATTTAAATTCAGCAGATAATAGGGAAGGAAAATGGAATAAAGTAGAACACAGAGCAGTGGATGCTGGAAATCTGGAAAAATAAATTGACATTGCTGGAGAACTTAGCTGCTCTGCCAGCATCTGTGGCAAGAAAGTAATGTTAGCGTTTTGTATCTAGTGGGCCCTCCTTCAGAACTGAGTTCTGAAGAAGGGTCACTGGACCCAAAACATTAACTCTGCTTTCTCAAGGCAAATGGAATGTTTGCCTTTATTTCAAATGGGATGGAGTATTGAAATTGGGAGGTCTTGCAAAACTATATAAGGTACTAGCTAGACCATAGCAGAAATACTATGAACAATTTTGCTTCCTTTATCTAAAGCAATATACTTTGGCATTGGAAGCAAGTTCAGCGAAGATTTGCTCGGTTCATTCCAGATGTGAAGTGAGTTTCTTTTGAGGAATGTTTGAAAATGTAGGTTTGCACTCATTGGAATTTAGGATAATGAGGGGCAACCTTATTGAATCATTTCAGATTCTTAGGGAGACACAAAGTTGTTTCCCTTATGGGAGAGTCTCGCACCAGAGGTCATAACCTCAGAATAAGAGTTGCCCATTTAAGACAGAGGGAAGGGTTTTTTTTCCTGTGAGACCATTGTCAGTGGGCAGTTGAGTATTTTCAAGGCTAAGGTGGATAGATTTTAACTAGTCTGGGAATTGAAGGTTATGAGGATAAGGCAGGAAAGTGGAGTTTAAGATTTTCAGATCAGTCATGATCTCATTAAATGACAAGTAGACTTGATGAACTGATTAGCCTAATTTTGCTCCTATGTCTTAAGCTGTTGTGTGTTCTGTAGCATGAAAGCCTAAAGGTAATGCCTTCCTATATGGAATTAATATATTTCAAAACAGTTCATTAATTTTTTCTTCCACTACCACTGCAGGGACTCGGAACGCAACAAAGAAATTGCTTTTCTTGAAGCTCAAGTGTATGAATACATAGAAATCCTTGGGGTGAGTTTCTGAGATTGTTACTTGTCGGTTGACCCATTTGGTTAGACAGGCATAGATTTTATAATGGTCATTGTTTCAAACTAAAGTTGATTACTTGTTTAGTTTTGTCGCAGCAGATACTGGCTTTTATTCCAGAAGACCCGTAGAGTGTTATTTTGGTGTACCTTGCATAAAAGATTTAATTTAGTATATTCATGGAAAATACAGATGCTGTGAATTATAGTGAAAGAATCTGCTCTTACCACCACTGTTGTAATGAACTGGAGCACTTGCATCACAGGAATATGCTGTGCTTAGATTGACAGTCCTTAACATGCACGTTTTATGTTACAATTGCACTTACTGACTTCAATATCTTATTCAGAAATGGCAATAAATATGAGCTCTTAATGACCTATAAACAAAATCTGTCAATTTTATTAAAAAAATGATTTAATTAGTTAAGTTCCATAAAATGTTTTGGCACAAAGCTGTAGTACTCTAAAGCATAGTAAGCTTGAAGTTGATACTTCTCTCAGAGAGAGCACTGTGTCAGCTAAACAGAGTTACCAGCACTGCCTGTTCCTACAAGGGAAAGAGCATCTATATGTTCATTGGCATTAACTTGATGTAACTATTAAGAATCTCTTCCTTTGCTAAGATTTATTGTCTTGTTTTTCCAAATGATTTGAAAACAAGCCAGAATATAAATTTTAAACTTGAGGTAAAATTTCACAAGAAAATTGTTATTAAGTGCTTACTTTTTTTGTAAAGCTCTGAGACACAGTACAAGTGGAACAATTGAGCATGAGTATACTTTTCATTGCACATTTAAAAACAATTTTGTTACATTTTCTCCAACCGAAATTGAGGCTTGAATTTTGTTTGCCTTTAACAGTAGTTAAGCTGGTTGTTCCCAAATTACTTGAAACTTGGCTCAAATGATTTCTGACAGATTCAGGGGTGGCACAAGCTTTAAATACTTTTTTTCACTTTGGAACAAGATGGAATGCAAAAAGGTGCCCCAGGTAGCAGGAGATAATTACAGCAGCTGTATTTTGTTTGAGAATTGCTGAGAAATTGGAAATGATGATTAAAGTAAAACGATTTGACTGATGCAGCAATGCTAACAATTGTTTCTAATTATAATGGGCAAAAATGTTCTGTAACACACAAGGATAACTATTTTAATTTCCTCTGTTGGTTTCTGATGAATATTCAGTCAGAAAGCACTTGTCTCTCTATGTCTCAGCACTGGTTTTTTGCAAGTTATTTGTCCAAGCTGTTAACACTGATCATTCTAAATTACCTCTCAAAACAATGTAATATTTGACTTGCCATAAGCCATGCCAGAGGGAGATTATGAGGAATTTACTAAAACAGCATTTCACACACACTTGCTGATACTAAACAGGTTTTTTTAAAGATATTTGTCATATGCATTTCTAACCGAAGCCTGAAATTGCCAAGCACATTTAAATTTGCAAAATTTCCTGACCGAATGTCAATTAACCTTTCTCCAATCTACGGTTTGCCATTGTAACTTCAAAGAAAGAAATCTTCACCTGAACAGAATTATTGTGGATTATGTAGATTAATATTCTTGCCCTTATCAAACCACCCATTCACATTGCTGTAGATAAAGTGAGATCCACGAGTATATAATACAAGATGAATTACTATACATAGATGTTACTTTCAATCGTTTGTTCTCATAGTAACAACCTACTTGCGTTATGTTTATATTTTTGCAAGCTAACTATTCTATATTCCATAAGTAATCCATAAACTCTGTTAGGGGATAATACTGCGGAATCGGCTACAGTTTATTCATCAGTTGAAGTCTACAGATGTAGTTAGTTTACTGTTGCTACATTATCTGAGTGTTCAGGCACATAGTCATTGCTGTTTTTCAGAGAGGGATATTTTTTTTTGTTCTGCTGTGTAAAAGATGGCCAGTGATGTGGGACTTGTACCAAGACACAATTATTGGAGGATGAGACACCATAACTCAGTTATATATGTCTGAGTATCTGGCTGAGTAGAGTTGTTAATGGCTCAAGGGTATGTCTCTGTTTCTTCTGAGATAAATTGAATGAGTGCGGTTTTTTGAAGATATTACTAATAAAATTTATAAAGGAGAGCCTTTATATGTATGCTTAGGTTTCCAGAAGCCTTTTGATAAAGAAAGATTAATGCATGTGGAATAAGATGGAGTGTACTGGCATGGATTAATGATTGGTGAAGAAACGGAAAACCAAGAGTAGGAGTAAGTGGGTCATTCTCACGCTGGCAGGCTGAGACTAGTGGGATACTGTTCTTGGGGTCCCAGTTGTTCACCATATATATCAATAATTTGGAGGTTGAGACTAAATGTAATCCTTTCAGATTTGCAGATGATATAAAGCTGAGTGGAGATGTATGTTGTGAGGAAGGTGCAAAGTGGCTGAAGGAGGATTTGAACAGGCTTAGTGATTGGGCAAGAACATGGCAGTTGGAACATCATCTGCAAAACTGAGAGCTTAATTACTTTGTTAGGAGAAGCACACGTGCAGAGCATTTCTTAAGTGATAAAGCATGAAAAGTGTAGGGGCACAAACGCACCTGGGTGACCTTGTCAATAAGTCACTGAGAACTAATATGCAGATACAGCAATCTATTAGCAAGGCTAATGGAATGTGGCCCATTATTGAAAGAAGATTTGAATACAGGAGTAGTGAAGTCTTGCTTCAGTTGCTTAATAGCTTGGTTACACCACACCTGGAGTACTGTACGGGGTGCAGTTTTTTTTCTCCTTATCTCAGTAAAGATATTATGGCCACAGGAGTGCATCAAAGGTTTATCAAACCTGTTCCCAGGATGATGCAGACTTCCAATGAAGAGAGACTTGGCAAATCGGGCCCTGTATTCCATATAGAGTTTCCAGGAATAAGCGACCATCGCATTGAAACCTACAAAATACATTAAGGCAAAGCCTGGGTGGATCTAGGCAAGATGCTTCCCTGGTTGGAGAGTCTAATATCAGGGAGCACCGTTCAAAACAAGGGAGATGCCACTTGAATCTAAGATGAGATTATTTTACTCAGTTGTGAACCATTAGAACTCTCTACCACAAAGAACCGGCTCAGTTTTTTGAGTACGTTTGAAGAAGATAGTGATGGGTTTCTGATTAACAGATTTATGGGAATGAAGGTGGAGTAAAAGGCATTAAAGTGTTCATTTAGTCATGGCCATTGTGTATGGTGAGGCAGGCTTGACGGGCTGAATGGCCTCCTTTTATTCCTACGCACAAGGCAGGTTCTTCCTCACCTCAAATAAAGCTTAACTTTCTGTCCCTTCACATTTATACCATCTGCTCATGGAAATCCTTTTCTTTGTCTACCTTATTTAAAACTGCCATAATCTTGTGCAATTTTATGAAATCTCTCCTCAACCTCCTTTGCAGCAAGGAGAGCAATGGCAGTTTCTCTGGACTAACCTTGTGTATATAAAATGCCTGATCCCTGGAATTATTATGCCTCAAACCCCCAAAGAACCTTATCTCCATCCTTAAGATTGGTGACTAGACTGAACATTATAGTTGTAGCTCAACTAGAGCTGCTTAAAGATTCAGCTAACTGCTTTATTATTTGTGCCTTACTTATGAAACCTCAGATTTCGTACTTTGCTAATTACTTTCATAATGCCCTGCCACCTTCAAGGATCTGCATCTTTGGATCCCCAGGGCCCCCTCTCTACAGACACCTTGGAACTATGTCGAGAGTGTGGTGCTGGAAAAGCACAGCAGGTCAGGCAGCATCCAAGGGGCAGCAAAATCGACGTTTCGGGCAAAAGCCCTTCATCCTGTTCCTCGGATGCTGCCTGACCTGCTGTGCTTTTCTAGCACCACACTCTCGACTCTAATCTCCAGCATCTGCAGTCCTCGTTTTCACCGTGAAACTATATCCCTAGCCAGTGTTTTATCTAAGTAGTCACCATCGATTGTACACTGACATATATGTGTTGTAAACCTGTGCTTTTAGTCCTCCTTTGTCAGCTTCTTATGTGGGGCTAGTTCCCTCTCTAATACTATCTAATACCCTTATTATTTATGTGCTTTATTCGTCTTTGCTACTTCACTATACTGGTGTTCATCTCCCTGCTGATTTAATCTAAACGCTCCTGACCACCAGTGAACCTCTCTGTAAGGATATTTGGTTCCAGTCCTGTGAAGGTGCGACCTATCTGTTGTCTGTATTTGAGAGATCAGCAAAGCTAATCTTTAAGAAGAAGAATTTTAAATCCCAGAAGTGCAGCTATCAAAATGTTATTGTCTGGCTGTCAGTAGTCTTCACTGCCCTCTGTGTACATTCTTAAGAGTAACCTGTTTTCAAGAGGATTGTGTAAGACTTCTTAATCATTTATTGCAAAGAAATTTTTAAAATTTTGTGTGAAATTATAGATCCCATCAAACTTACAGAAAATGTATTCACTGACTCAAAGTTTAAATAGATTTATCTATATCAAAAGAGTGTGTTTGTTTTTGAACACTTTATATTACAGTGCAAAAATTTGGAGAAATCTTGGCAGTGGTAAAATGGTACTTCAGTATTTTGATGTGAAGGCAAATGGGTAAATATTTCTGTCGTTCTTTAGAAGAACAAGGTTTTTGATTCTTTTGCAGTGAAAATAAACAAGTGATGTACTTATTATGAGCATGCAATTTGTTACATGGAGTTATCTCCCATTGTCAAAAAAAAGTCGCATAAAGATTCCATATCTGTCTGCAAACTTTCTGTTGTTTAGAATGCTGCCAAAAAAAATCAGTCCATTGCTAATGATGATTATAGAATCTGTACAATCAAAAACTAGTTCCCTATTCTCAGCATTGTGAATTGTGCCCTAATTGGTTTTGTATTTATTTTGATGCAGTCATGTACTTGTGGTCCTTTTGATTGTTGATTTACTTTTTTTTTAAAAATCTGCTCGACAGGAACAGAGACAGCTAACCCGAGAAAATGTACAACGCAAGCAAGCTCGGACTGGTGAAGAACGAGAGGAGGAGGAAGAGGAGCATGTCAGTGAGAGTGAAAGTGAAGATGAGGAAAATGAAATAATCTACAATCCCAAGAATTTGCCATTGGGTTGGGATGGCAAGGTGAGCTTAAAGGAAAACGGTCAATGATCACGCTTGATGATTAAATATTAAACCAATAGAATGTTGTAGGAGCTGAATTTTAATTTTGACTTCGGAGGTTCTAGTGAATCCCATTTTAATCTGTATACCTAGTTCTGCTGTCCTTTTATCTCTCCATATATGCTCATGGTTGCAATCAAAACATGTTTATGAAATTTGATTAAATAATGGCGCTTAGTTAAATCTATATCTCAAAAAGTTAGGAATTACTTAGTGGAAAGAGGGAGTAAATCACTGTAAAAATGTCGAACCATAGTATATTTTCTATTTCATAATAGGACCTGATAATTGATCAATGAGGAGTGTTCCTCCTCACCCTTGAAATTCAGTACTGCGCAGAGCAAAGTAAGTGTACTCTAAGTACAGTAAGCCCTTGAGTAGTCAATCATCTTCGAAGGTAGGATCCAAAAAAGGAAAGTAAATTTATGCTTTTTTTCAAGGAAACAGGGGCTAAAGACCAGGTATTGCATTCCTGAAGATGAACACTGAAGTCTGATCCAGAATGCCTGGCACGGATTCCTAGTATTAGGAACTTGGGAACAGGAGTAGGCCATTCAGCCTTCAAACCTGTTCTGCTATTTAATGGGATTGTGGCTGATCTGTGGTCTAACCCCATCTACCTGCCTTTGTCCCATATCCCTTAATACCTTTGAATAAAAAATTAATTATCTCAGATTTAGAATTAACAACTGATCTGACATCCACTGCCATTTGTGGAAATTAGTTCCAAACATCTTCCCCTCTTTATATATAAAAGTGCTTCCTAACATCTCGCCTGAATGGTCTGGCCCTAATTCTCACACTATGTCCTGTAGTTCTAGAAACTCTAACCAATGGAAATAATTTATCTTATCTACTGTCTTTTCCTGTTGTTATCTTGAAGACTGCGATCAGATCATGCCTTAACCATCAAAATTCTAGAGCTAACAGGCCTAATTTTTATAGTCTAGCCTCATAACCTAAGCCCTGAAGTCCAGGTATCTTTCTTGTAAAACTATATAGTACTCCTCCAGGCCAGTATATCTTTCCCAAGATGTGGTGTCCAGGTTTTCTCTCTGTACTCCAAGTGGGGTCTCCCAGGATTTTCTATAATTCTACAACTTTGTGTTCAAGTCCTTTAGAAATAAAGTTCCTTAAAAGTCACATGTAACCCTTTCTTCTCAATATTGTAGTTTGAAAGCTCAAAAGTTTTGTCATGACATTGTGGCATATCTAATACAATTAAATATCAAAAGCTATGTGTTTAGTATGACATGTTGATATTTCAATATGCTTTAGAAATTATTTGCCACTTGTAGGATTCAGCAACCAGCAATGTTACAGACCACCAGCAGATGGCAGAGCTAATGAATTTATAATTCAATATGTATTATTTTGCATTGTATTTTTATCATTTTGGTTTGTTGTGACTCTATACTTTCCGTTTCAGCCCATTCCATATTGGTTGTACAAGCTGCATGGTTTGAACATCAACTATAATTGTGAAATCTGTGGAAATTATACATACAGAGGACCCAAAGCATTCCAGCGCCATTTTGCTGTAAGAATAATGAACTTAACATGGAAACTATTGACCTCTGAAGGTTTTCTTTAAACTGGTTATATTTTCCCTCTCCTGTGCTGTACACTAACTCCCGAACAAGGGACTAACTATTATGTTTTTTAATTCTATTTTTCATTGGCTTCTGGTGAAATACCAAGGTTTCTTGGACCACTCCCATGCAGACCTCTTCCCCTGACACTTTGGGAAACTTCTGCTTGTTGTGCCTTGAATGGGGATTTGCATATCTGGGATCTTAATGGTTTTATTCTGAAGGTGACAGTCTATCTGAATTGTAATTTTCCTTATAGCCTTTTCTTAAACAAGGTTCCAGTTAGAGCTAAGAGGCCAAGGAGAAAACAAATTGCTTCTAGACTCTCTGCATGTGCTCTAAACTCTGTGGGAGTGACTTTAGTCCCCACTTTCTGTAGCAACGTGGCATAAATTGGCAGCACCAGGGTCCCAGGTTCAATTCCCACCTCTGGCAACTGTCTGTGTGGAGTTGCATGTTCTCCCCGTGTCTGTGTGGGTTTCCTCTGGGTGCTTCGGTTTCCTCCCACAATCCAAAGATGTGCAGGTCAGGTGATTTGGCCAGGCTAAATTGCCCATAGTGTTCGGTGCATTAGTCAGAGGAAAATGGGTCTGGGTGGGTTACTCTTCAGACAGTCAGTGTGGACTGGTTGGAGGAAAGGGCCTGTTTCCACACTGTAGGGAATCTAATCTAAAATCAATCATATGGAGGTTGCAATTAATTTAGTCATGAGTATGTTTTGTCACGAGCTCAGAGAACGTAGACCCATGGGAAGGTGCCTTGTCTCTGCTTTGCAGTTATGTGGAGCTCCATCAGTCTACTTTTGATAGTCAGTAAAGTAAGGATATGTGTCAACAACAATTTTATTCAGCAGCACCAGCTTAGCAAATAATCTGCTCGCTGATGCTTAGTTTGGGTTCTGCCTGGGCCACTCAGCTCCTGATCTCAATAGTTTAACCCAAATTTGGACAAAAGAGCTAAATTTCAGAAGTGAGGGGAGAGTGACTACCCTTGATATATTAGCCGCATTTGACTCTTCCTGTTCGTTAACCTATCCAGAGACCTTTTAAATGTTGTAATTGTACCAGCCTCCACCACTTCCTCTCACAACTCATGCATCACCGTCTGCACAAAGGAATTGGAGGGGATGGGAGCAACGGGGTCTGGTCTGGTCTGGTCTGGTCTAGTTGGAGTCATACCTAGCACAAAGGAAGATAGTTGTAGTTATTTGAGCTCAATTATCTCAACCCCAGTACATCTCTGCAAATGTTAGTGTGTTACAAATCTAACCCCATTATTCAATATTGAAGAGAGAGAAAGAGAGACAAACAAAATTACCGATCAGTTATCTTAACATAATTGGAAGGAGAATGCTAAGGCTTATTACAAAAGACTTGATAACACAGCACTTAGAAAGCCTTAAAGGGATTAGACAAAGTCAACACAGGTTTATGAACAGAAAATCATACTTAACTTATGCACTGGAGCTGTAACTAGTGGAATAGATAAGCAGAGAACCAGTGGATGTTTATTTGGATTTCTTAAGGTAGCACATAAGAGGCTAGGAGGCAAACCTAAAGTACACAAGGTTGGGGGTTATATACTAGTATGAATTGAAAATTGGTTACAGACCTGAAGCAGAGTGAGAATGAACCAGTCTTTTGCTGGGTAGCAGGCAGTGGCTTGTGGTGTCCTGGAGAGATCAGTGCTTGGGCCCCATCTATTCACAGAATCTGTAAATAATTTGAAGTAAGATACCGGAATTGGAGTGGTGTGGGCAAAGTCAGAAGACACCATTTTTATAGTCCAACAGGTTTATTTAAAATCACAAGCTTTTGGAGCGCTTCACTTTCATCAGGTAAAGTTACAAAAACACCTAACAAAGGAGCAGCCCTTGAAAGCTTGTAATTTTAAATAAATCTGTTGGACTATAATCTGGTGTCATGTGACTTCTGACTTAATAAATAATTTGGATGAGGGAATCAAATGCAATATTTCCAGATCTATTGATGGCAGAAAACTAGGTGGGATTGTAACTTGAAGCAGGCACAAGGAGGCTTTGGGGTGATTTTTCAGTACCACTGATATTGATATGATTGAATAAATTGTAATGCACTTTTAAAACCGAACTGCTAACCAAATCACCAAATGGGGTGATTTTGCAGTGTGTAGGCAACAATGGTCAATGAAGTGTCATGTGGATAAATGTAAAGTTTTATACTTTGTTGTGAAAATCCAAAAGGCGGAGTATTATTTGAACAGTGACGTATTAGGAAAGATGGATGTACAAAAGGATCTCAATATCCTTGTACACCAGTCAATGAAAGTGAACAGGCAGGTATAGTAAACAATTTGGAAGGCAAAACGTCTGATTTCACTGCAAGAGGATTGAGTTCAGAAGTAGGGATGTTTTATTGCAGTTATACAAGGCCTTGGTATTATATGCAGTTTTAGTCTGATATAATTATCAGAGTGCTGCAAAGTTGATTTTGGCTGACACTGGGAATTAGTTTTAATATTAAAGGCATCAAGGACATATGGAGAGAAATGGAATAAGGGTTTAAATTAGAGGATTGGTCAAAATCCTATTGAATGACAGAGTAGGCTCGAAGGGACAAATGGTGTTCTTAAAGCAGTATCGTAGGCCCAGCCATCTTCAGCTGCTTCATCAATGACTTTCCCTCCATCCCAAGGTCACTGATGATTGCACAATTGTCAGTATCATTTACAACTCCTGAGATACTGAAGAAACCTGTTTCCAAATGCAGCAAGACCTGGACAATATCTATCTCTTGGGTTGACATTTGTGCCATATATTATCAAGTAATGATAATCTCGAACAAAGGGGATTCTAACCATCCTCAACATTCAATGTGATTACCATCACTTAATCTCCCATTGCATCCAGGGAACCACCAATGGCCAAAGACTGAACTGCGCTCACTTTATATTGACTGTGGCCACAAGATGCTAGGAATCCTGCAGTGAGTAACACACCACCTGATGCCCCAAAATCTGTCCACCATTTACACAGTGCAAGTAAGGAGTTCATCGAATACTCAATACTTGCCTGAATGATTGCAAGTCCAATAACAGTCAGGAATTTTTACACTATTCAGGATAAAGCAGCCCACTTAACTGGCACCAGATCCATAACAGCAATGCACAGTAGCAGCAGTGTGTACATCTACAATATGCACCACAAAGAAAAATCACCACAGCTCCTTAGACAGTACCTTTCAAACCCATGAATATAACAAGTTAGAATGACAAGGGTGGCAGATACATGGAAACACGCCAAGCTGCTCACCATCCTGATGGGAACAGCCTCCCTAATGGCATTGTGTCTACCTCCAGCACAGGTACAAAGCAGTTCAAAACGGGAGCTCGCTACCATTTCTCAAGGCAATTTAGGATGGACAACAAATGCTGGCCCGGCAGGCAATGTCTATATTTCAATGAATGATTTCTTAAAAAAGAGATTAAGAAATCTTGGCTGCAAGGATCACAAAGACATGGGATTACTGTACCTTTACAATGATGCATTATCACAGTCTGATTTTTAATATCAGTACCACTGATATTGATATGATTGAATAAATTGTAATGCACTTTTAAAACCGAACTGCTAACCAAATCACAGCCAGCTGCTATTCAGTTAATGGCATGATGTAGATAGTTTTAGGTTTGCTCAAGTTTCCTCAATTACTTACCAAATATGTGAATTTTCTTGTACAATTTCTAGGAATGGCGCCATGCCCATGGCATGAGGTGTCTTGGAATCCCTAACACGGCACATTTTGCAAATGTCACCCAAATTGAGGACGCTGTATCCTGTAAGTATTCTTCTATCAAATACTGGTTTTAAAAAAAAATCGCAGGTGAACCTTCACTAGTTTAAAGTATTTCCTAGAACAATTATTAATCATTTATCACTGCTTACACTGGTTGTATTAATCCTGAATAGCCACCAATATCAGACAAATCATACTGAGTCTTTGTCTTTACCAGAGGCTGTGATTACAGAGGCATTGCTTCAAATGAGTGGAATTTTTTTGTGATTTTTGCAATTCGGTACTTTGCCTAAAATTAATAGACCTTTTAAATTGAAATATGTTAACAATTGTACAGAGTTATTACTTTCTGTAGCCTTTTATAGTTTTACCATCCAACATCCATAACGGTCAGATAATTTTTAGCAAGAATGCAGCTGCTATACCCAAAGCATATTTAAAACCATGGGAATACTGGAAATATGCATCAGATCCATCAGCATCTAGAATGAAAAGGCAAGTTAATGATTCACGCTGCTTATTGGTACATCTGTCCATTTGTTCTGTGGATTATTGATTTTCCAATATTGCAAATATTTCCAAGTATCACAACTTATAAAACAAGTTTCAGAAAGAAATGGAACATTGGTCCTTTATAATCATTACAGGTTATTGAAAAGATGCTTTATATTTGTCTAAGCCAATAGTTAACAGCAAAGTTTCTTTTACAGACAGCCTTTTTAATTTTCTACTTTTCAACAATCCAAGAAGGAAACAAGTGACAAGCAGCTTCTTAGAACTTGCATTAGAAAATATAAGAGCAATGTAGTATTTCAGAAATGTACTCTGGGTACTAATCTACTATCTAATTATTTTTCTACCTTAAATCCTAAACTCCTGAAAATAAATAATTGAGAAATTGGAAGATATGCTACACGTGAATTATATGTTTTAAAAATTGTCAAATAATTTAGTTTCATTCCTTCAACAAAGTTCACTTGTGGTCCTTCTTTCTAATCCTTTTTGCTCTGCAATTTTGTGTTCTTGCATGCAGATTATTGACAAACAAGAGTTCACATTCCTTTCTAATTAACACACAGTCTCAGAAATCACTAAATTGTAGTAGCAACAATTGAAATGGTCGTCTTAGATTTGTCAATTTGGGACACTGCATCTCACCAAAGTAAACCCTGTTTTGAAATGCTGCTGCACAGTCATAAGACTTTCCTCTTCACTGCACTTCTTTTTAAACACTCATTTCACCAGGGCCTTGCATTCCCTGCTGGGGTTAGCATTGTGTGAGATGGGTACTGAGCTGCTTGAAACTGGGAAGTTGTTGGTTAAATCCATACTGTGATTTAACAGGTCATAACAATTGAGATGGAAGTTTGTTTAATCTGTCTGTTATGTGGAATTTTTGGAATTTTAATTTTAAAATTATATTCCATCTTTCTAAATTCTTTTTCATTAAATTTGCTGATTAAATTGTCTTTTTCAAAACAAAAGCTAACCCTCCCTTTCCTATCCCTTGTATTCTAATCCTAATTGCGACTTAATATTTTGATTCTTCACCATTCACCCAGAATGGCAAATGCATTCAAGAAATAAATGGTAGAATTTCTTTTCTCGTTTTTGTCCTCAAATCATTGACTGGCTGTTTTTGATGTTCTTAAAATCCAGCTTCTCCATTTTTGTCTATTTGTTATTTCTGGTACCTAATCAGTCGCAGAGTACAAAACGCATAAATTCCACTGTGAAAATGCATGATGAGGGCAGCCATTTTGAAAGCTAGTCAGAGGAACAGACT
Organism: Chiloscyllium punctatum; assembly: GCF_047496795.1. NCBI lineage: Eukaryota > Metazoa > Chordata > Chondrichthyes > Orectolobiformes > Hemiscylliidae > Chiloscyllium > Chiloscyllium punctatum. The sequence goes on from NC_092765.1 coordinate 32,761,822, forward strand.
TGAAAAACACTAGATTCATTTGTTCATTTTTGGTGGATATGAAGTTTTCTGCTGAAACAATAACACTGCTAATTTTATTTGCTTGTCAGTGATTAATTTGAATCATTGTGCTACCTGTTCCCATTCCATATTTAATTTAACATTTAAGTCCAACAACAAGTTGCATGCATTTGAACAAGCTTTGACTTCAGACAGTTTAGTATTTTTTTGTGACTGGTTGAGCAGAAATACTTCATGCTACTGTTCTATTTGGACAGGAACAATAATAAATTTCTTTTTCCAATTAGTGTGGGCGAAACTGAAGCACTCGAAGGCCGCAGAGAGATGGCAACCCGACACAGAGGTAATTTTATGTAAATGAGCTGTTTGAGGGGCAAATGAAGCATATTACTTACTGAGTCTACTTGCTGCTAGTTCTGCTTTCAAAGTGGTTGAGGATGGCCCAGCACTGAGTTATGTAATGATGCAAGCAGGAGAACTCAACTGAAAACAGTAGAAATTTATGATGTACACTCAGTCCCCATTATCCACGAGTAAGAGGCCATGGACTTCCTCTGATAACCAATGTAGATACCACAAAGGCCTTCTCCAATGTACCCAATACATCTCCAAATAACCTATGTATGCCCCATAATGTTTAAATACCTAAAAGGAATATGCTACTTTTTTAAAAAATTAGCGTGGAAATGCACATTTAGTAAGAGTAACTGAGAAAGTTAAAAACAATTGTAGTATGGCATGCTCAAAATGATTGTGACATTGGCAGCAAGACAGGTGAATCTGGTGAGGAGGGTGAAGTTACAGATATTTAACAAATAACAGCTGTTTGACCTAGGAGTTGGAGGCTAAGAACAAGATAGCAGTGGGGAAGAGGCATTGGGTTTGTATTCTTCTGGCTTTGTGGCTGGTTTGGCTTTTGTAACAAATATCGTTAAGGGGAGCTGTGATGCCTTTTTTTTCCTTTTAATTCTTATTGAGCACATTGTATAATTTAGTTAAAATTATGTGTATGACTTTACTCATGCAGAGGAATACATCTATATGTACTCCAGCTCTTTTGGAGACATTTTAAATCATTTTGGTGCGATGCAAAGCCTCTGGGGGAAAACAATGAGGTTGGTTCTGGGGCTAATTTGCAAGGGCACAGATCCACAGGTAGCAAATCGACAGATAGCAGGCCGCTATATCTAATCAGCATCAAAAAATACATGATCGTTACTTACATTATTGGACATTATATAACACGGATCAAAATCCAGACATGGAGGGAATTAGAACAGAAATGATAACTGCTGTTACAATGAAACAGTAAGTGGGTTTAATACCCAATAATCAGATTTTGAAGTACAAATGTCTTGGAGGGCATTGGAAAGGTTAAAGGTGAAGCTGGGGAAGGTGAGCTGCTTATTCAAATAAATTGTCTTTGTTTAGGCAAGTTGGTCGCAATGTTTGAATGTTCCACTAAAGAATTCAGGTTATATTTATCCTTCAATAAAACATCATGCCTACAGTTTGATAACTAGCTTGTAATAGAAAGGCCAGTTACTTTTACATAATTCTAGGTATTTTTGAATCAACCTTTTGAGATTACATTATACAGTTTCTGGGCAGGGAGACTTGAAAGAAGCAGGGACACTACCACTGTACAACAAGGGTCTTTTTATACAATTATGAAAATTCCCAGTTCTCAATATTTCCTCAACAATATTCAGAATTGTCACAATATCGTGCAACATGTACAGTACAATGCCTGTTTTAGTTTGAAAGTTTCTTGTTGCCAATGGTTGGCTGCTTTCACTGCAATCAGTGTCAGCCTATTCCAGCTATCTTTACTAATTAGGAAACTGTAGGCACTTTCATAATTTCCTGGCAATGTAATTTCTGAGTAGTAGCCAGTCTGAGAAATCATCTGTTCACAAAACCCACTTATTCAAAAAATGTCGCTTCCTCCCACCCTGTTGTGTTATGAATGCAGCTGCAGTACATTCAGCTGTTTGTTCTTACTTAGCTTACCAGCTTGTTTTTGAATCTAGTTCACCATTTATGTTTGGTATTTGTTACAGGAAGCATTTCCTACTTTGATGCTCATTCACCTTCTAATTTAACATGAGTGTTTGTGATTTAGAGCACTCCCCTGTTAAATGGCCTAAGCTATTTGAAACACTGAGTCAGTTGATTTTATTCAGATCTGCTGATGTACACTTTATTGATCTTTGGTAGTTGAATTGATCCTCACTAATCTTTATGACTCAAAGCTTCTGCAAATTTTACTAAACTTGCTCATTGACAGTCTGCCAACTCAGTGGCTCACAGTGCCAGGCCCGTGGGTTTGATTTCAGCCTTGGGTGACCATCTGTTCCGCAGGGTGCTCTGGTTTCCTCCCACTGAGGTGTGCAGATTAGGTGCTTTGGCCATGCTAAATTACCCCGTACTCTGAGGATTGGCAGGTCATGTGGATTAGCCAAGGAGAATTTGTGTTGGGGGGTTGGGGCACTTGGGTGTGGGTATGGGTGGATGTTCTTCGGAAGGTTGGTGCAGACTTGATGGGCTGAAATGTCTCTTTCTGCACTGTATGGATTCTATGATGCAGTCTTTGAAAACTGATGGAAAAAGTTGGCATTTCTAGCTTCTTAACTAAACCACAAACTGCTTTCTTTCTGCACATGTTTGTGCCTGTCACCATATTCATTCAGCATTCGCTTGGGCTTTGGGAAATTGGAGTTGACCAGCTTTGTGTAACAGGGCAACCATCTGCTTAGTGAGTCGATAGTGTTTTTGTACCATCTGCACTATAGTCCATATCCTGTTTCTCAATGTGGCAAAACATTTTTTTAATATTTGAATGTAAAATATAGTGAAGTCAAAAGTAGTTTTAAAAGCTTTGCTTTTAATATGGTTCCTTTTGATGTCCTTGGAATGTCCCCAAATGCTGCACAGTCAAGGTGGCACTTTTCACATATGACTATGGATATATTACAGACAAGCAAAGCAAGTGATTTGCAAGCACTTGTAAAGAGCAGTTAGGTGGATGGCTAGTTAATCTGACTGTGATGCTTGAAACTTGGTTTGCCCAGACACCAGGAGAGTTTCTCTTGCTCTCTCACATTGAGCTGAGATATCTCTTGCATAAATCTGACACCTTGGTTTAACGTATTGCCCAAACAATGACTCCTCTTAAAGTGAGCTCCAGAGAAGTGCTAGTATTTGGCTATGTGATCAAGTAATGGATTGAGAATGGAAGTTGACTTTTGATACTGGTTAGTGCTACCAACTGAGTTGAATTCTGTGACTGAGATGGTAAGTATGGTCATTCTTTTGTGGTCCAAATTCATATTGCGCTGTACTTGCTTTTAAGTATTATACAAAGTTTCTGAAATGTGGAATTTAACTTGCAATCTCAATAAACGTTTTGAGAATAAAAGCAGAATGCTTTCAGTAAGACAGTGTTTTAAACGTTTATTTGTATCCTTAAATTACAGGAAGAATATGAAGACTCAAGTGGAAATGTAGTTAACAAGAAAACATATGAAGATTTGAAACGACAAGGGTTGCTCTAAAATGTAACTTTCAGAACTTTGAAGACATGAAACAAAGATGCTTTGTCTAGATTCTCTTCTCCCCCTCACTAATTCAAGGACTGTATCTTGTGTTGTCCATAGTTTTTATCAAACTCAAAAGGCTATAAAAGAAAAAATGTGATGCCTGACATCAAATCTGATGGAAATATTTAGCTTTGCAAAAGTGGTACATTTTGTAACTTCTTGTGGATTTTGCTTTATGTCTGTAAAAACAAGTATGGAAGAAGAATTTCTATTCTGACCAGGAAACTAGAAACTCTTGATGGTAGTAAAGATCTCTTGTTAGTGGACTTGCTAAGTTTTAAGATTAGGCTTAAATTTGATGAACAATATAATGTATAGTAAGCAGTGTACTTTGTTTAAAAACAAGTTCTTCATCCTATACTTTTATTGTCACCTTTCCACAAATCTGTTTCTGACATTTTCTTCACAATTTAATAAAGAAACGTTGTGACTTTTTTATTATCCTCAGATCTGATTTTAAACTTGTTCTGTTTGCAACATATTTGTGGAAGCATTTAACTGGGTACAGAATTTAATGGCAATACAACGGTGAATGGGTGTTCTGTTAGGGTGTAAATACAGAATACAGCAATTTACAGAAAGGGCATGCCATTGTTGTAAATTGCTGGCCAGTTTGCATTCCTCTAGGGTGATAGCATCATAACTTCCCGCTGCACCAAAGCTATTCAGCCTGTCAGACCCACGCTAACTCCACTCTCTTGCCCTTTTTCCATAAACTTGCAGTTTTCCTTCCCCCTTAAGTGCAAATCTGACTCCTTATGTAAAGCCACAGTCGAACCTTCCGAAAACAACCTTTTAGAAGGTGCATTCTGGATACTAACCACTTGGCGCAATTAAAAAAAAGTTCTCCTCCAGTCACCATTTGGTTATGTTGCCAAAACTCTGCATTGAGGTTTTCAATCCTTTTGCCATTGAAAGTAATTCTCTCCATATACTTTGTCAAGAACCCTCAAGACTTTCAACTCACCAGATTTTCTGTCATTGGCCACGCTAAATTGCCCATAGTGTTAAGTAAGGGGTAAATGTAGGGGTATGGGTGGGTTGCGCTTCGGCGGGGCGGAGTGGACTTGTTGGGCCGAAGGGCCTGTTTCCACACTGTAAGTAATCTAATCTAATCTAGCCTCATGAAAATGGGAACTTGTCATCAGCTTCACCATGAATTTGAAGAAATTGTTACATTTGTACTATTAACTTGCCACCTAACGTCAGGGTTGATGCATGGCAACCCAAGGACCCTCAAAGGATGGCAATTCATTCCTGAAGTGCCACTTAAATGTTTCAACCCCGAAAATAATGAAAGAGCAAGTATTGGCCACGTAGCGGCTTAAACCTGTGTGATTAATTCAGATATTGGTTCTTCATCTACCTCAACAATGTTTTCCTACACTATCCCCATCTACCTTGATGTTATTAATATCTAGAAATCTGTCAATTATTTGAACATTCTTAATAGCTGAGACTTCACTCGATGGAATTCCACTGATTCACTGACCTGAATGAAGAAATTCCTCCTCAACTCTGCCCTTAATGTCTTCCCCTTTCTTCGATGCTGTGCCTTGTTCCAAATTCTTCCACGCCTCAAAAACCTGCCAACCAGGAGCAACAGTTTTTCTGCATTTAACCTGTTTAGCGCTTTAAGAATGTTTGTAAGTTTCAGTGGGCTGAATTTTACAATATTTTGGCTGTGTCAACTTTGCTAAATTTCACGAAGGTTTCTCTCCATAAAGCCTAGCAAGATTTCTCACTCTGTTGACCCAAACTCACCTCATTACCTCCCACTCCCCATGGTACCCTTTTTGTTCAATGATAGCCTGATTGTGTCACTTGTCTTCGCCATAAGAACTTGTCACTCACCAGATATCTTGGAACTGACTGCCTAGAGTTACTGTGCATGGTTTGTGACCTTTTCTCTAAATGTGGCAGGCAGGAGGAAATTGATGCCCTGCTGTGAAAATGGGGTCCTGGAGGTTTTGGTTGATGGAATCATGCAGAGGAAGGGTGACTTCTTTTCCCCTGGTGCTGGATGAGGAGGCCATGCCTTTTTTACCTGGTAGCATCTTCAGAGGTCGCTATTAGCATTAATGTGGTCCCCATGGTCTGGAGGAAGTCAGTTACCATATGTGCTCTGGCAGAATAGGTTCTACCACCTGCTACATCACAATCCTTGTACTTCTGCTCCTGCACCTACCTACCACGAAGGCTTATGCTCTACTGCTCTCACTATTGCCTGTAACATCTCACTGCTCTCTTCCATTCTACTGCCCCCATACCCCCAAACCACCTGCACCAGCTCTTATAGCAGCATTTCCCAGTAATGTCTTTGCTGTTGCATGCACCTCTGAAGTCCATGCATGACAGTAGATTCTCAATGCAGAAGTCATTCATCATCACATCTAACGTGCAGAGCTTCCCTACAATTATATTATAAATGTGTTTGGATGAGGAAGTGGAGCCAGCCTCACAGACAATGGATAGTAGTTCACCAAAAGGTTCATTACAAATAATACATCCTGCCAAAGCAACTTCATGTATCAGAATATGGAAAATGCAACCACAAATGGTAAATAGATATTTTACACGGCCAAGATTTCATAAAAATGTGTAGTTCTGTAAACATGTCAGTAGGAAAACCTCAACATGTAATTAAACCAGCACTTTTGATACTCTCATCAGTTTTTAAAGAACCAGTCAAGTGTTAGAAGATTATGTTGGACCATTACCAAAGTCAGTCTACTCTTATGACTCCAGAAGTGACAAACCAAATCCCAGAAGTTATTCCTTAAGGACCTGCCCAGTTAAGGTATTGATTGAAACATTAACACTTCTTTAATTCATTGTGAATGAATATTTTCCTGGAGATTATTAGCAGTTTGGGTATAATACAGTTGAAATAACTGTGTATCATTCACTGACACAGGCAGCTTTGGAGCGGTACCATCAGGCTCTCAAAAACACATTTAAGCCATACTTCATGAATGCCCACAGAATTAAGAAAAGATTAAACTTCTTGATATTTGCTACCACAGATTTCCCCACTGGGTTTCATCCGTTTCAACTGATCTGTGATTATTAGATTAGAAGTCAATTAAAATTAATTAGGAAGATGTCCCAAACCAAAAAGACAAATTCTTATTATTGAATTATGTTTTGGAAGTAGGTTTGCTCGCTGAGCTGAAAGGTTCATTTCTGGACGTTTCGTTACCTTACTAGGTAACATCTTCAGTGGACCTCATTGCTTCACATGTGAAGCAATGCTGAAAATTCCTACTTTCTATTTATATGTTTGGGTTTCTTTGGGTTGGTGATGTCATCTCCTGTGGTGATGTTTTTCCTGTGGTGAAGTCACTTCCTGTTTCTTTTCTCAGGGGGTGGTAGATGGGGTCTAACTCGATGTGTTTGTTGATAGAGTTCTGGGTGGAATGCCATGCTTTTAGGAATTCTCATGCATGCCTTTGTATGGCTTGTCCTAGGATGGATGTATTGTCCCAGTCGAAGTGGTGTCCTTCCCTCATCCATATGTGAGGATACTAGTAAGAGAGGGTCATGTCTTTTTGTGGCTAGCTGGTGTTCATGTATCTTGCTGGCTAGTTTTCTGCCTGTTTGTCCAAAGTAGTGTTTGTTATAGTCCTTGCACAGTATTTTGTAACTGACATTAGTTTTGCTCATTATCTGTATAGGGTCTTTCAAGTTCATTAGCTGCTGGTTTAGTGTGTTGGTGGGTTTGTGGGCTACCATAATGCCAAGGGGTCAGAGTAGTCTGGCAGTCATTTCTAAGATGTCTTTGATGTAGGGGAGAGTGGCGAGGGTTTCTGGATGTGTTTTGTCTGCTTGTTTGGGTTTGTTGCTGAGAAATCAGTGGACTGTGTTCATTGGTACCCATTCTTTTGAATACGTGGTATAGGTGATAGGTGTAGGATAAACAGGTAGAAAACTAGCCACCAGGATACATGAACACCAACTAGCCACAAAAAGACATGACCCTCTCTCACTAGTACCCACACATACGGATGAGGAAGGACAACACTTCAACTGGGACAATACATCCATCCTAGGACAAGCCAAACAAAGACACACATGAGAATTCCTAGAAGCATAGCATTCCAACCGGAACTCTATCAACATACACAGCAAGTTAGACCCCATCTACCACCCCTTGAGAAAAGAAACAGGAAGTGACTTCACCACAGGAAATGACATCACCAACCCAAACATACAAATAGCGGAATTTTCAGCATTGCTTCGCCTGAGGTCCACAGAAGACGTTACCTAGTAAGGTAACGAAACGTCTGGAAATGAACCTGTCATCTCAGCGAGCAAACCTACATCCAAAACCTCAACCTTAGCTACAAATTTTCTCAAAACTTGCTAACTGAATTATGTATACGTGTTTCTAAAAGGTTAACCGAGGCATGTAGGATAGCAGAAGAGTATTTGAACATTTCACTAGCAACAATGAAAGAATGGGCAGGTAACCATTCAATACCTAGGACATTTGAAGTAGGAGTTGAAATATTGGTTTGTTTGCCTTTTGCAAGGTGAGCTTATGAAAATGAAATTCAGTATTCCAACAAAGTGTGGGTGGTTGGTAAAGTGACTTATCTGTTAAATACTCCTAAATGTAGGAAAGCAAGTCAGTTATGTCAAATAAACATGCTGAGATGGCATCATTGCAGGGAAGTAGGAAGACCATGTTTGTCAGATGGTAGTTGTAGTAGATAACCCACAATAAAAATGCGGTGGGAGGAGAGATAGACAGTTCTCAAAGCAAGCCTCCTACTATTTGATTGGGTCGCACTAAAGACAATTCTATTTAGGGGAAGGACAATAAGATCTTGTAAAACTATTTAGTAAATATAAAGTAATCTGTAGATGTACATCTGGAATATTATGTTAGCTAGGCATGATATGGTTATACTGGATTAGTGGTGCTGGAAGAGCACAGCAGTTCAGGCAGCATCTAACGAGCAGCGAAATTGACGTTTCGGGCAAAACCTTTTGCCCGAAACGTCGATTTCGCTGCTCGTTAGATGCTGCCTGAACTGCTGTGCTCTTCCAGCACCAACAATCCAGTATTTGGTTTTCAACATCTGCAGTCATTGTTTTTACCGTGATATGGTTATAGGAGAGTCATAGAGATGTACAGCATGGAAACAGACCCTTTGGTCCAACCCGTTCATGCCAACCAGATATCCCAACCCAATCTAGTCCCACCTGCCAGCATCCAGCCCATATCCCTCCAAACCCTTCCTAGTTATATACCCATCCAAATGCCTCTTAAATGTTGCAATTGTACCAGCCTCCACCACTTCCTCTGGCAGCTCATTCCATACACATACCACTCTCTGCATGAAAAAGTTGCCTCTTAAGTCTCTTTTATATCTTTCCCCTCTCACCCTAAACCTATGCCCTCTAGTTCTGGACTCCCCGACCCCCGTGAAAACACTTTGTCTATTTATCCTATCCATGCCCCTCATAATTTTGTAAACCTCTATACGGTCACCCCTCAGCCTCCAACGCTCCAGGGAAAACAGCCCCAGCCTGTTCAGCCTCTCCCTGTAGCTCAGATTGTCAAGTCGCCAGGCCCCCAGACCAGATTTGTCCTCGGCTGCTTTGGGAAATGAGAAATGCAATTGCTTCGCCACTTGCGAAGATCTTTGCATCCTCGCTCTCCACTGGAGTCGTACCTGAGGACTGGAGAGAGGCAAATGTAATTCCTCTCTTCAAGAAAGGATATAGGGAAATCCCCAGCAATTACAGACCAGTAAGTCTCACGTCTGTCGTCTGCAAGGTCTTAGAAAGGATTCTGAGGGATAGGATTTGTGACCATCTGGAAGAGCATGGCTTGATTAAATGCAGTCAACACGGCTTTGTGAGGGGCAGGTCATGCCTCACAAACCTTATCGAGTTCTTTGAGGATGTGACTAGAAAAGTTGATGAGGGTCGAGCTGTGGATGTGGTGTATATGGACTTCAGCAAGGCATTTGATAAGGTTCCCCATGGTAGGCTCATTCAGAAGGTCAGGAGGAATGGGATACAGGGGAACTTAGCTGTCTGGATACAGAATTGGCTAGCCAACAGAACAGTGGTAGTAGAAGGAAAATATTCTGCCTGGAAGTCTGTGGTGAGTGGTGTTCCACAGGGCTCTGTCCTTGGACCTCTACTGTTTGTAATTTTTATTAATAACTTGGATGAGGGGATTGAAGGATTGGTCAGCAAGTTTGCAGACGACACAAAGGTTGGAGGTGTCATTGACAGTATAGAGGGCTGTTGCAGGCTGCAGCGGGGCATTGAGAGGATGCAGAGATGGACTGAGAGGTGGCAGATGGAGTTCAACCTGGATAAATGCGAAGTGGTGCATTTTGGAAGGTCGAATTTGAAAGCTGAGTACAGGATTAAGGATAGGATTCTTGGCAGTGTGGAGGAACAGAGGAATCTTAGTGTGCAGGTACATAGATCCCTTAAAATGGCCACCCAAGTGGACAGGGTTGTTAAGAAAGCATATGGTGTTTTGGCTTTCATTAACAGGGGGATTGAGTTTAAGAGTCGTGAGATCTTGTTGCAGCTCTATAAAACTTTGGTTAGACTGCGCTTGGAATACTGCATCCAGTTCTGGTCACCCTATTATAGTAAAGATGAGAATGCTTTGGAGAGGGTTCAGAGGAGGTTTACCAGGATGCTGCCTGGACTAGAGGGCTTATCTTATGAAGAGAGATTGACTGAGCTCGGACTTTTTTCATTGGAGAAAAGGAGGAGGAGAGGGGACCTAATTGAGGTATACAAGATAATGAGAGGCATAGATAGAGTCGATAGCCAGAGACTATTTCCCAGGGAAGAAATGACTAACACGAGGGGTCATAGTTTTAACATGATTGGAGGAAAGTATAGAGGGGGATGTCAGAGGCGGGTTCTTCACACAGAGAGTTTTGAGAGCATGGAATGCGTTGCCAGCAGCACTTGTGGAAGCAAGGTTATTGGGGACATTTAAGAGTCTACTGGACATGCATATGGTCACAGAAATTTGAGGATGCATACATGAAGATCAGTGGTCGGCACAACATCGTGGGCTGAAGGGCCTGTTCTGTGCTGTACTGTTCTATGTTCTATGTTATATGTAACCCTGGCAACATCCTTGTAAATCTTTTCTGAACCCTTTCAAGTTTCACAACATCTTTCCGATAGGAAGGAGATCAGAATTGCATGCAATATTCCAACAGTGGCCTAACCAATGTCCTGTACAGCCGCAACATGACCTCCCAACTCCAGTACTCAATACTCTGACCAATAAAGGAAAGCATACCAAATGTCTTTTTCACTATCCTATCTACCTGCGACTTTACCGCCCCTCTTAAATAGTGGCACCACGTTTGACAACCTCCAGTCTTCTGGCACCTCACCTGTGACTATCGATGATACAAATATCTCAGCAAGAGGCCCAGCAATCACTTCCCTAGCTTCCCACAGAGATCTCGGCTACTCCAGATCAGGTCCTGGGGATTTATCCACCTTTACCCGTTTCAAGACATCCAGCACTTCCTCCTCTGTAATCTGGACATTTTGCAAGATGTCACCATCTATTTCCCTACAGTCTATATCTTCCATATCCTTTTCCACAGTAAATACTGATGCAAAATATTCATTTAGTATCTCCCCATTTTCTGTGACTCCACACAAAGGCCGCCTTGCTGATCTTTGAGGGGTCCTATTATCTCCCTAGTTACCCTTTTGTCCTTAATATATTTGTAAAAATCCTTTGGATTCTCCTTAATTCTATTTTTCAAAGCTATCTCATGTCCCTGTTTTGCCCTCCTGATTTCCCTCTTACGTATACTCTTACTTTCTTTATACTCTTCTAAGGATTCACTCGATCTATCCTGACATATGCTTCCTTCTCTTTCTTAACCAAACCCTCAATTTCTTTAGTCATCCAGCATTCCCTATACCTACCAGCCTTCCCTTTCACCCTGACAGGAATATACTTTCTCTGGATTCTTGTTATCTCATTTCTGAAGGCTTCCCATTTTCCAGCCGTCCCTTTACCTGCGAACATCTGCTTCCAATTAGCTTTCGAAAGTTCTTGCCTAATACCGTCAAAATTGGTCTTCCTCGGTTTAGGACTTCAACTTTTAGATCTGGTCTATCCTTTTCCATCACTATTTTAAAACAAATAGAATTATGGTCGCTGGCCCCAAAGTGCTCCTCCACTGACACCTCAGTCGCCTGCCCTGCCTTATTTCCCAAGAGTAGGTCAAGTTTTGCACCTTCTCTAGTTGGTACATCCACATACTGAATCAGAAAATTGTCTTGTACACACTTAAGAAATTCCTCTCCATCTATACCTTTAACACTATGGCAGTCCCAGTCGATGTTTGGAAAGTTAAAATCCCCTACCATAATTACCCTATTATTCTTACAGATAGCTGAGATCTCCTTACAAGTTTGTTTCTCAATTTCCCTCTGACTATTGGGGGGTCTATAATACAATCCCAGTAAGGTGATCATCCCTTTCTTATCCCTGGACATATTTCAGGGAATATCCTCCCTCAGCACAGCTGTAATGCTATCCCTTATCAAAAATGCCACTCCCCCTCCTCTCTTGCCTCCCTTTCTATCCTTCCTGTAGCATTTGTATCCTGGAACATTAAGCTGCCAGTCCTACCCATCCCTGAGCCATGTTTCCGTAATTGCTATGATATCCCAGTCCCATGTTCCTAACCATGCCCTGAGTTCATCTGCCTTCCCTGTTAGGGCCCTTGCATTGAAATAAATGCAGTTTAATTTATTCGTCCTACCTTGTTCCTGCCTGCCCTAACTGTTTGACTCACTTCTGTTCTCACCTGTACCCGTCTCAGATCGAGCTCTTTCCTCACTATCTCGCTGGGTCCAACCACCACCCCCCCACACCCCCCCCCCAACCTTACTAGTTTAAATCCTCCCAAGCAGTTCTAGCAAATTTCCCTGCCAGTATATTTGTCCCCTTCCAATTTAGGTGCAATCTGTCCTTCTTGTACAGGTCACTTCTACCCCAAAAGACATTCCAATGATCCAAAAATGTGAATCCTTCTCCCATACACCAGTTCCTCAGCCATGCATTCATCTGCTCTATCCTCCTATTCCTGCCCTCACTAGCTCGTAGCATTGGGAGTAATCCAGATATTACTACCCTTGAGGACCTCCTTTTTAAATTTCTGCCTAATTCTCTGTAATCTACCTTCAGAGTCTCAACCTTTTCCTTTCCAATATTGTTGGTTCCAATGTGGACAATGACCTCCTGTTGGCCCCTCTCCCCTGTGAGAACATTCTGCACCCTCTCTGAGACATCCTTGATCCTGGCACCAGGGAAACAACACACCATTCTGCTTTTTCTCTGCTGGCCACAGAAACGTCTGTCTGTACCTCTGACTACAGAATCCCCTAACACAGTTGATCTCTTGGAAGCTGACATACCCCTCGTTGCATTAGAGCCAGTCTCAATACCAGAAACTTGGCTGTTTGTGCTATGTTCCCCTGAGAATCCATCACCCCCTACATTTTCCAAAACAGCATACCTGTTTGAAATGAGGATATCCACAAAAGACTCCTGCCCTAGGTGCCTACCTCTCTCAACCTTCCTGAAGTTAACCCATCTGAGACTTTCCCTCCTTCCTGTAACTGCCATCCATCACATGCTTTGATGTTGCAAATTCCTCATCACTTCTATTGTCTCTCCAACCGATCACTCAATCTGATAAGATTCGCATCCAACAGCATTTATGGCAGATATAATCCGCAGTCACCCTTAAACTCTCTTTAAACTCCCACATCTGACAAGAAGTACACTGCAAAGGCCATTTTTGCTCCTTCACAATCTATAGACCCAGAAAATAACACAGTCTTATTCCTCTACAAACACTGCCCAAGGTTAAATTAATATTCAGTACTGGTAAAACAGCATCCTTAACTGAGATGATAAATCATCACAGATGGAAACAACAATTCAGTAGGCGTTGACTTCTCTCTTCAATCTGTCCTCAGAGAACAGTCCCAACATCCAATCAGTTGGTCTGATGGACCTCCATTGCAATCCCTCTGTTTGAAAAATGCCTTTTCTTCGGTAAAGGGGGATAATTGCACACAATAATTGAATTGTCATCACATCAAGCTTCTAGATAACTAGATGGGGTTAATGTTTAAAAGATGTTTCTTCTTGCAGGAACTGGAACTAGGGGACACAGTTTAAAAATAAGCCCAATTAATGTTTCAACAAGTAGAAACTTTTCATAACAGTAAAGCTTTGGAAGTCTCTTCCCAGAGTGTAATGGAGACAAGGTCATTGAATAATTTTTAACGTGGAGGTCGGTGGATCCTTGACTAACAAGGGTGTCAAATGGTGACCGAGAGTACATCAGAATGTGGTGTTGTTGCCATAAACAAATTGCCCTGATCATATTGAATGGCAGAGCAGGCCAGAGGGGCTGAATGGCCTATTCTTCTTAGAAATCGACTATGCTTGCATATCAAGAGTATAAAAGGTAAACATGGGAAAAACTATGGAAATCTGAAATCCAAATGAGAAATACACAGCAGGGTAAAATGCAATGTACAGCTGTAGGATGAATTGGGTGCAAGGGGGGTAGGGTGGGGATGGAGGATTTTGATCTGGAAATCCCATCACCTCCCAAAGCTCCATCACTCATTGATTTAAGTCAGACACTGAGAAAGTGTAGGCTGATCTTTCCACTCCTGGGACAGCTGAGACCTCTGCAATGACCTTGCAAGACCCTCACCCTGCTGCCTCTGGTAAGCTACCAACAGCTTGGGGCTCGTTGGGTCGAGGTTCTGGGTTGTGCAATGTCTAAAGCCTGACTGGTTGGTGGCAGACCCACTGTCGCAGCCATTAAGTTCAACCCCAATGTCCAAAAGGAAAAAGTAAATGTTTCAACTCCAAATAACCTTTCATCGTCAAGTCAGAACAGATCTATCTACTGTGTACTTCCAACACACAAAGAGCATAAATATATTTTGGAAGATTGTACAGGGGCATTGGGAAAAAAGAAATTCTAAGTATTACTTTATATTGCAGTGTTTGAAGATGGTAAGTTTTAAATCGGTGCCCATGGAAGGAGCTTTCATTCTCTTTATAAAGGTTGTGATATGGTTGGACAGTAGCCAGTTCATCTAGTAATAATATTGACAATATTGAGTCCCAAAGTACCCTCAGGAAAAGCATGGCGTCATATGACCAATTACTTTTTGATTGTGGTGGAGGAGATTTACAAAATGCACAGGCCTCATTGTATTGCCTAAGTGGTTTTATTTTGTACTCTTAAAAGGCAGCGTTAAGAAATTTATTATGCTGAGATTTACTGTTACAGTTGGCAGTGGATGTGCTAAGGATTTAATTAAAGCACCATTGACCAAAACCTGTTGGACTCTGGGGTTTGCACTGTTACAATTATGAAAGTTGTGTGAGCGCAGAGTAGGCATGTTATTGCCTCTGGGAGCTCTCTATAATTATATAAGGATGATTCTTCACACTTGCTTACCAAAAAAGGAAAGAAGGCAGCCCCACAATGATCAGCTATTGAGTCTGTGCTATGCTTTTTCAGTGGAAGCAGCTGTAGAATCAGGCCAATCAATTACTTCCCTAAAGAAACAACACTGGAAACATTGACTCATCTGGTGCCATGAAGGAAGTAATGAGCACTGTCCTTTATTCTTCCACCAAAGAGAAAAAGCCTTGCATTTATTGACATTTTCTAATCAACCTGTTCAGAGAAGTTATTATACACTTCTGGAGCTGGTGGGGGACGTGAACTCAGGATTCCTGGCTTAGAGGTAGGGAACACAGCCACTACCATATAAGCCCCAAGACTTGCATTTATGTAATATCTTTCAAATGTCACAGCGTATCCCAAAGCACTTCACAACCAATGAAGTACTTTTAACAAGCAGATACTGGTAATAAGGGAAAAAAAACTGTCAGTTTGCACATGGCAATCTCCTGCTCACAGAAAGGTGATGTTGAGGGATAAATCTTGATCAGAATGCTGGGAATAACTCCCCTGCTCCTCTGCAAAGCAGTGCCATGGGATCTTTTACCTCCACCTGAAAGGGAAGACGGACTATTTTAAAGTCCTATCTGTAAGAGGGTACCTCTGATGGTACAACACTCTCTCATTACTGCACGATTAGTTTCGACTTTTCTGCCTTTCAGCCTTTTGCCTTCCAAGAGGTGAAATTAGTTGTGCACTAAAGTGAACATTTTGTCAAACTTCTTGAAGACTATTGACAGAATAGGTGCTGTTCCTTCATCAAGCATCGTTTCAACATTATTTCATACTGGAAACAGTTGACACAAGGCTGAATTTTGACAAAAACCTGGGAATCCAATATGAGAGTAATTTCTAATTTATTATTTATAAAATGCACAGGCCTCATTGTATTGGCTAAGTGGTTTTATTTTGTACTCTTAAAAGGCAGCGTTAAGCAATTTATTATGCTGAGATTTACTGTTACAGTTGGCAGTGGATGTGCTAAGGATTTAATTAAATCACCATTGACCAAAGTGGGCAATGTCAGTATTTGTTGCCCATACCTAAATGCTCTTGAGAGGATAGTAGTAGGCAGCCACCTTGAATTGTTGCTGTCCATTTGGTGAGAGTACATCTAGAATGGTTTCCAGAGGAACTTCCAGGATTTTATCCAGCAATAGCAACGGAACAGCAAGAGAGTTTCAAGTCAAGATGGTTTATGGCTTAGAGGGGAATGTGCAGTATGGGTGGTGTTTCAAATACATTTGTTGCCTTGACCCCTAGGTGGTTCAGTAGTTGTTAGCAAAGGAGCCTTGGTGAATTGCTGCAGTGCATCTTGCATGTAGTACACTTGACTGCCAATGTGTACTCGTCTGGGATAGGGGGGTAGGGGAGTGAATGTTTAAGTTGGATTCTCTCTTTTTGGAAATGGTCATTCACTTGCAGTTGTCTGGCACAGATGTTACTTGCCACATATCAGCCCAAGCCTGCACGTTGTTGAGGTCCTGTTACATATGGACACGGACTGCTTCAACATCTAACATATCACAAATGAGGATGTCCATTGTACAATCATCAGCAAACATCCTCACTTCTGATTTTATGATGGAGGGAGTAACCAAGGATCTCCTTTAAGAATGTCCAGCACTGAGATGGTTGGCGTCCAATGACCACACTCATCCTCTTTTGTGGTAGTTTTGACTCCAACTGGAGAGATTTTCCATTGATTCCCATTGGCTTCTATTTTGCCAGGACTCTTTGATAATATAATACCAGTCACTCTCATCTTCCCACATAAATCCAGCTCATTTGTCCATGTAGATTCTAATTGGATCTGGAGTTTGGTGATTCTGGCTGAACCTAAATTGAAAGTCAACAGTTTATTGATGATTAATGGTCGAAATTTCCAGAGGTGTTTGAGATCCGTATCTCCAAATAGCTTCAACAAACGAAGCTGCATCTGAACATTATTTCAACGAGCCAAGACACACTGCAGCACAGAGGAACTACGCAGAGCAGAGGAAAATCACCTATCCCATGTATTCAAAAAGAATAGGTACCCAATGAACACAGTCTGCTGATTTCTCAGCAACAAACCCAAACAAGCAGACAAAACACGTCCAGAAAGCCTAGCCACTCTCCCCTACATCAAAGACATCTCGGAAATTACTGTCAGACTACTCAGACCCCTTGCATCATTGTAGCCCACAAATCCACCAACACACTAAAACAGCAGCTAATGAACTTGAAAGGCTGTATACAGAAAACAAGCAAAACTAATGTCATTTACAAAATACTGTGCAAGAACTGTAACAAACACTACATTGGACAAACAGGCAGAAAACTAGCCACCAGGATACATGAACATCAACTAGCCACAAAATGACATGACCCTCCCCACATACACATCCTGACAAGAGACAGCTACCGGAACTCTATCAATAAACACATTGACTTGGATCCCATTTATCACCCCCTGAGAAAAAGAACAGGAAATGACATCACCACAGGAAATGACATTACCAACCCAAAGAAACCCAAACATATAAATAGAAAGCAGGAATCATCAGCAGTGCTTCGCCCAGAGGCCCACTGAAGATGTTACCTAGTAGGGTGACAAAACGTCTGGAAAAGAACCTTCCAGCTTAGCAAGCAAACCTACAATAGAACCTCAACCTGATCTACAAATTTTCTTAAAACTTGCTAAGTTTTTCTTTTGCACTTGCATTGTGAGTGTTCACAATACACTTTCTTATAATGATATATATATATCTCCACACTTATAAGTTATTTTTCATTTTAGAGATTTGAATTGCAACTAGTGGCATATGGGTTTTCTGTGTCTTCAAAAGGGGTTTAATGTTGAAGTTGTAAGTATTTTTGGAGCCATGGTGATTTCATAATGTACAGTATCAGAAAGTGTTTTCCTGGAGAGGACTGTAGTTTTGTTTATTGGGAGAGTTGACACATGAACAAAATAAATAGTGTTGTGCATTAAATGTCCTACAGATGATTCTGGATATTTTGGTAGTCTTACTGATATCTTCGAAAATGATGTTTTAAATTTTAATTTGGGGCAGTTTTGTAGACATTTTTAGTTGAATATGGACATGTAAAACAGTTATTTCTAAGAAGGGAGAACAGGGATTAGAATTGTTAGAAATAGTTTACCTAAGTGTAAGGAATTTAATTTTAGAGTTCCAGGTTAGACATGTTTGGTTAAAACCCTAAAGCTATGGAGTTAATGTGGAGTTAATAAAGTCTAACTCATCTACATAATGAATCAAAAAAGTATCTACCAAAACTCTCAGGACTAGCAATTGAAGTCACAGCGCAGTCCAAACCCTATGTGGGGTAGAGAAATAATTTCTCTCTGGAGTTTGAGTACCGTAATGTTGCGATGATGAGATTAATAGGACTGTATTTTTACCATGTGATTTGAAATATTTAAACATGTGCTATATGCAAATAATTTGGGCTATTCTATTTTACTTTTGTTTCTTTTGTGTAATAAACTTCTGTTTTATTGCTAAAACCAAACCTGTAACATTGTGTACTTATATTTCAGTAAGAGACCACCATTCTAAAAACCAAAAAAAAAATCATGTGTTCTATTATGCCAGATTCCAGTTTGGGATCTGACCTATCCACCAATAAGATCACCTAGGATCACAACTCTATTCAGGCCGAAGGTGCTAGGACTATAGAGCTTTAATCTGATCTGTTAGATATTGAATTTTTTTCGGTCTGTCTATCACATGCACAGTGCTGTAAGTTGAATGCTCATTTTTCGGCATGCCTTCTGCTTTTAGCATTCTTTTCTATATTCTTCATCAGAGTTGGTAATCAACTTTGGGAAAGTGAGGGATGTGCCAGGGTTGAATACATTTCTGCCAGTACTGATGGCCTACAGCATTTCATAGGTGACCAGTTTTAAGCTACCATTTCCCCAGTTGTGGCGAAATCCAGACTAGGGGGTAGGGATGGGGGGAGCAGGGGAGGTGGGTGTGTGGGGGGAATGTAATCTTAAAATTAAAGTGATGTCATTCAAGAGTAAAAGCTTGAAGCAGTTTCCCACACAAAAGTTAGTGAAAATCTAGAACTCTCCCCTCCAAAACACAATGTTGCAGAGACACTTGAACATTTAAAATTGTGCCAGCATACTTAATAGGTAAATGTATCAAATTATATGTTTGAACATGGGTAAATGGGATTGAGGTATAGATTTCACTGAGTAATGGAACAGGCTTAAGCAGTTGAAAGGCCTACTTTTATCCCTATGGATCTAGACTGTAATCCTGCTAGATCCTTCCTTGATTCCTGTGGTGACAGATAAGACTGGGAAATCAGAGACCATTTATTCACAAATGAAATATCTCTTGAGTAAGATGTCTTGGATCATTTTGTGGTGAGCTTTAACATATTCTCACATTTTTGACTTTATCTCTTCTGTATTGTTAGTGTGCCAAAGGAAATGAATGCCCTTTCAACATTAATCCATTTTAATTGCTATTTCCAGAATTTTAATAAAATCCCATTTATTGATATGTATCTGTTCTTAGCTTTTAAATCCACGGAAAATAAAGTAGTTCCATCAGTGCATATCATCACTTCAGTGGAATGATATTACAAGTCATTTGATAATATCCCTTTGGGTTTTCTGCTTTACTTCTAAATTGAGCAATGTGATGGACCAATAATAATAAAGGATGAAAGCATGAGTCATGTCACAAAGGTCCTCATGTGGCTCATTGCTTTGAACACTCTAGTCATGTGCATTTATGTTTTGATTGGTCTTATTGCATGGTTATGTAGTGGCAGTAAGTGAAAGTTTAGCAACATTTTCCGATTCATAAAGTGATTGAACATATTTTGGTTGCGATTTTTTATTACTTTGATTGCTGTGGAATGATTCAGGCAACATTTTCCAGACTGGCACAATTTTCATCATAAAGTAAGAAGAGAAATTTTTGAAATACCTTGGATTTGTGCCTGAAAGGGGGAATTCCAGATCAAAATGATAGCACATTTGTCGAACTGAAATTGCTAAATTACATTTTGTATTGTGTCATCCTGAAAGGACTGACACACTTGGTATTATCTGTGGGATGTTATATTTGGGGAACTTCAGATTACAAGCTTTTGTAATCAATTCAACCTCTGTCACCAAAGCCCACCCAAAATTGTAATAATCGATAGGTACAATCTTATTTTACTATTGGCCGTTGAGTATTATTGTGGGTTTTCAGAAAGACTGCATGCTAGTGGTCAAGGGGAAAAAAACACAAAATGACTGAAAGACCATAAGATACAAGAGCAGAGTCAGGCCGATCGGCCCATCAGTCCTGCTCCGCCATTTGATTATTGCTGGTATGTTTTTCAACCCTCTTCTTTTGCCTTCTCCCTGTAACCCTTGATTCCCCCCCACCAATCACATGGTCATCTAACTCTGACTTCAATAATTCAATGACTTGGTCTCCACAGCCCTTACAGCAATGAGTTCCACAGATTGACCACCCCCTAACTGCAGAAATCCCTCCTCATCTCCGTTTTAAAGGGTTATTGCTTCACTCTGAGGCCATACCCTTGGATTCTAGTCCCTCGTACTATTGGAAATATCTTGTCTATGTCAACTCTATCCAGGTCTCTCAGTATTCTATAAGTTTGAATCAGATCCCCCTCATCCCTCTAAGCTCCATAGAGTTCAGTCCCAGAGTCCTCAACTGCTCCTCATATGACAAGCCCTTCATCCCAGAGGCATTCTTGTAAACTTCTTCTGAATCCCCTCCAAAGCCAACAAATCCTTCCATAGACATGGGGCTCAAAACTGCTCACAATATTCCAAATGTGGTCTAATCAGAGTCTTATACAGTCTCTGTAGTATCTTTCTCTTCTTGTATTCTCGCCTTCTTGAAATGAATGTTAATACTGCATTTAACTTTCTAACTGCCAGTTGAGCCAAAATGTTAACCTTAAGAGAATCCTGAACTAGGACTCACAAGTCCCATTCTACTTCAGATTTCTGAAGCTTTTTCTCATTTAGAAAAAAGGTTATACCTTTATTCTTCCTACCAAAGTATGTAACCTCACACTTCCCCACATTGTATTCTATCTACCACTTTGCCCACTGTCCTAGCCTGTCCAAATTCTTCTGCAGCCTGCCCAGTTCCTTAGCACTACCTGTCCCTCCACCTATCTTTATGTCATCTGCACACTTAGTAACAATGCCTTCACTTCCTTTGTCCAGATCATTAATGTATAATATGAATAGTTGTGGTCTCAACATGGACTCCACAAAACTCCACTCGTCACCAGCTGCCATCCTGAAAAAGACCCATTTATCTCCATTCTCTGCCTCCTATCAGTCACTTAATCCTCAATCCATGCCAGTACCTTGCACCTAAACACCATGGGCTCTTCCCTTATTTAGCAGCTGCCTGTGCGGCACCTTATCAAATGTCTTCTGGAAATCCAAATAGATCATGTCCACTGGCTCTCCTTTGTCTAACTTGATGATTATCTCTTTAAAGAATTCTAACAGATTTGTCAGGCTTGACCTCTCCCTGACAAAGCTATGCTGATTCTGCCCTATTTTGCCATGGTCTTTGAAGTACTCCACAATCCCAACCATAATAATAGATAAAATCTTATTAATGACTGAGGTCAGACTAACCAGCCTATAGTTTCCTGCTTTCTGCCTCTCTCCCATCTTAAAAGGGGTGTTACATTAGCCATTTTCTAGTCCTCTAGGACTCTCCCTGACTCCAGTGATTCCTGAAAGATTGCCACCAATGCCTCTACAGTCTTCTCAGTCTTCTTCTCCGGAACTCTGGGGTACAGCACATCAGATCCAGGTGATGTATTCACCTTCAGATCTTTCAGCTTCCCCAGCAGCTTTTCCTTTATGATGGCCACTGCACTCACCACACCCAGCTGACTTTCTATAGGTTGCTGGTGTCTTCCACTGTGAAAACTGATGCAAAGTACATATTTAATTCCTCTACCATTTCTTTGTTTCCCATTACCACTTCTCCAGCCTCATTTATCAGTGGTCCAATGTCCACTTTTGCCTCTCTCTCGCCTTTTAGATATCTAAAGAAAATTCTTGCAATCTTATTTTATTGTTAACTAGCTTACTCCCCTAGTTCACCTTCTCTCGTGTTTACATTTTTAGTTATATCTGCTGTTTTTTTAAAGGCTTCCCAATCCCCTGGCTTCCCACTAATCTTTACGACATTGAATGCTTTTTCTTTTGCTTTTATGCTGTCCCTGACTTCCCTTGTCAGCCATGGTTGCCTCATCCTTCCCTTAGTATTCTTCTTCCTTGGGGTGAATTTCAGCTGTGCATCCTGAAATACCCCAGAAAGTCTTGCCATTGCTGCTCCACCATCTTCCCTGCTAGGCTGCCCTTCCAATCAAAGCCAGCTCCTCCCTTATGTCTTTGTAGTTAGCATTCCTCAATTGTATATGTAAGTCCAGCTTCTCCCTCTGAAAGTGCAGGGTGAAGTCTATCAAATATGGTCACCGGCCCCAAGAGGCTTCTTCACTTTACGCTCCCTAACCATCACCTCATAACACATGTGCCTCATAACACATCACCAAATCCAGAATTGCCTATTCTCTCATGGGTTCCATCACAAGCTGCCCCGAAAGCCATCTCTTAGACATTCCAGGAATTCCTTTTTCTTCAGATCTACTAAACTGATTTTCCCAGTCCCCCTGCACATTGAAAACCCCCATGTTTATTATAATAGTGCCTTTCTTACATACCTTTTCTATCTCCTGATTTGTTTTCTTTTCCACATCCTGACTACTGCTAGGAAGCCAGTCTTCAACTCCCATCAGGGTTTATTTCATTTGTGATTCCTCAACTCTACCCACACAAATGTGTTGTCCAGTTCTTATTTAAAACAAGTTAGACAACTCCAATCAGAAAGCTATGAATGGATTTGTCCAGGTTTCCATGATAGCAAAGCGGTCAAATCACTACAAACACAAGTCGGTACCAATGCAAAGCAGTCCCAACTTTTTTCGGAAACAAGTAACAATCCCCCCCCCCCCCCCTCCCTCCCTCCTCTCTCTCTCTCTCTCTCACTCTCTCCAGACGGTCAGCAGGTCTCTGCCTTTAGCTATGCTGATCTCCTCAGAAGGTCCAAGACAGTCCAAGAGAGATCATCTGTAGGCGAACCCTTTTTGGATGGCTTTCTGGAACTTTCTACAATCTGGCCAATCAGGGAGACTCGTTTAATAGTTTGACACATTGTCAATCATTTAGATGACTTGCTGCTGTTTGTTTCTCTCTATAGCAGGACCCAATGCCTTTCTGTCTAGACCCTCCTGTGTTTAGTGACAAGTTGTGGGGGGTATGTCTGTCCAGGTTAATTTTGCCTTTCACATTATGCTAATGTAGGTTTTGTGATTTCACAGTTTTACTTGATGAACGTGCCCAGCATCTCTTGTTGTTAAGCCAAGTTAGTGATTTATCTGTGTTTTAGCTGACAGGAGGCAGATTCTGCATCTTCCCTCCTTCTCATATTTGTCCCCTTTTCTGCTATGTCTGAGGTTAGATTCTTGACAATTTCTGACTGTCTGTCCTATTACTTGCTCTGGAAACTTTAAAAACTTCTGCTGAGCCCTCCCCAACTTTATCTATAATTTTCCATGCAATGCAACACAACAACCAGCTCCCTCTCCCCCACTATTTAATGTAAAGTCCTATCCACAGCCCTAGTTATACAAGTTGCTCGGACTCCGGTCCCAGTATAATTCAGATAGAGCCTGTCCAATCTGAACAGCCCTCTCTTTCCCTTGTACTGATGCAATGTCCCATGAATTCAAGTCCATTTCTCTCACACCAATCTCTGAGCTACCCAGTTACTTTTTTAATCTTGTTGATCTTGTGCAAGTTTGCTCATGGAGTGGGTAGTAATCTGGAGATTATTGTCTTTCAGGTTATGCTTTTTCATTTAGCTCCTAGTTGCTTATATTCTCTCAGCAGAACCTCTTTCCTCTTGCTACCTCTATCATTGGTACCTAAATGGATCATGACAACTGGACCTTTCCCCTCCCAATCCAAGGTCTTCAGCAGCCCAGATCTTGAACCTGAGCACCAGGCAAGCCACACAGCCTATGGGACTCTCAATCTTGGCCACAGAGAACAGTATCTGTTCTCCTGACTGTACCATCCCCGATTACATCTACATTTTCCTTTTCTCCTTCCTTATGAACGGCTCCCTGTACCATGGTGCTGTGGTCAGTTTGCTCATCCTCCCTACAACCTCCGCTCCCATCCATACAGGGAGCAACAATCTCAAACCTGTTAGACAGGCTCAAGAGAGCTGGTGCCCCTTCAGCACTACCTCCTGGATCCCCTACTTGTGACTGCCTCACTGTTAGTTGCACCCTCCTTTCCCTGACCACTGACTGAATTTAAACTCATTAATCTAAGGGGTGTGACTGCCTCCTGAAACACAGTGTCCAGGTAACTCTCCCCCTCCCTGATGTGTTGCACTCTTCGAAGCTCAGACTCCAGCTCATCAACTCTGAGCCAGAGTTCCTCAAGTAACCAACACTTGTTACAGCTGTGGTCAGTATGAACCACAATGGGGTCCTTCAGCTCTCACATCATGCAGGTGCTACACATCACCTGGCCCAGCATCTCTATTATAATTACTTAGTTGTTAAATTGATATTTAAAAATTTTGTACTCCTCTTTTAGCTTGTAGCCTGTAAATAATTTCCCTATTTACCTTCGATGTGAAATCACCTATTAGAGGCAGTCAAATTAATAGTCATTGTAAACCAATGAACTTATGGTTTACCTGTGATGTTGCTCATTTGAACTGGGCCTTCTGATCGTTGGCTCCAATTTAACCTGTTAAAAAGGTGAACAAAAAGCACCTCTTCCCCTCTGCACTGAATTCCCATGTTGCCTCCAAATTCCACAAACTATCTACTAGCTTGGGCTGTGCCTCCCTCTAGATGTGATCTCTCCTTCCTGACTGCAAAGTTCACTGGTTATGCACTTTCTACAGACCCTTTCTTAAAATAAATTGAAATACATTATGAAAAACTTCAGAATCAATGTCACTAATGTTACAACAAAGATGGTCCTTTGAAACATTGCATGTTACAAAATTGAATAAAATAATCAGATGTACTCTTCTTAAAGGTGAAAGCTCCTGATTTTGTTTAATTGTAATTACTTTCAAAGGAAAAAAAAGCTGGAAGCTATTATTTAATCTTTGAGACCATGTGTCAAATCTTTGCAGTGAACAAATATTTGAGCTATAATATGAAGCCGACACAGTTTGTAGGCAGAGCCTGAGGGGAGGGAGAAGCTGAAGAGTTGTCCTTAATTGCACTCCTATGATTAACTGACACGTCTCATTTGCAACAACAGCACTGAACATTAATTTGTGACGGCAAATTGCAGCTTACTCCATCCGTGGACTCAGCCACATCTTTGTGGCACCTCAAAAGTGGAAAAGAAAATCTATTTAAATCTGTGCAGATGTGTTTTAAAAGTATAATAGACTGCTGTCCTGCATTCCTCCCCATTTTGGATATCTATATACACAAGCACAGAATGTGAGCCTGAATACATTCAGCAAACTTGATTTCTAGACAGTTTTAGAATTACATAAGGGCAACATCAGGATTAACAGTAAATAAATGGTGAGTTTTTAATGTGATCCATTTGAGTGATCAGCTGGAAGAATTGAGTGCTTTAATTTTGGCTAATGGAGTCTGAAACAAAACAATCACTGAAATATTCAGTATTTTTGTTGTGCAGCTGTAGTATTCCGTTTTAATCAATATTGTACATCCTGATTTGTCTTTCTTTCCAAAAGAATTTGTTGCTTTTTTTCCCAATTTTATCCCCTCCTCTTGAGAAGACGTTGATACATGTTGGGTCCCCTTGCAACTATCCAAGCCTTGAGTGAATTGAGCATTCCATGTGAATGGGTCTGAAGGCCCCTGTGGATGGCTATTCTGCTTTGGAGCATGTTGCAGCACAGGTTAATGTTAACCTTGTTTCATGTACAGCTACAAAAACATCCACAAAGGTTTTGCGGAAACATTTCCAAAAGAAAAGGAATTATCCCTAGAGATAATTTTGAGGCAGCTAAACCTTCCCAATTATAGTATACTCGCATGATAAAAGTAACCATTGTGTGTTTCGCTCTATACAGAAGTAAAGAAAATGTCTAAATCCTTATATAAACCCAGAATTATTATCTTTCTATCTGAAGAAAGACTTTGATATAGGAAATTTTCATTCTCAGTGAATTGAACAGTAAATAAATTCCTGCAACATAACTGTGTTGTGCACAATTGATATCATTACATACTCCAGACAACACAATTTTAATTTGGCTATTCTTACCTTCAGTGAAACAGCAAGTAAAAAAGACTAATATGTTGCATTCAGCATGGTAGCATGTGACTTTTCTGCACCCTTTCAAGAGAGACTAGCACAGAATGAATTAGCTCTATTGCATAACCCTATATTCTCTTTTTCCTCAAATGTTTATCTAATCCCCCCTTAAATGTTTCCAACCTAGTTGTCTCATTATTCCCTGTGATAATGGGTGTGACTTGCTCATATCTGAGTAAAGACATTTTTTTCTGAATTCACTGTTTGATTTCCTTGTGGCTACCTTATATTGAGAGGAGTTCATTTTGGCATCTTAGGTAGCATCCTTGCTTCTTTACCAGATGTTCACTCTAATACTTGTTGGCCAGGAAAGTTGTGTTCAGAAGGCATTTAGACAGGTTAAGAATCAATCTGCAAACCTTTATAATGTATGCCAATGACTGGTGGTAAGAGTGGGATGGGGTTCCGAGTCAGACATGTGAAGGAAAGGAAATTCCTGACTGCAATACACATCTAAAAGTGTATGTTGCCATAGCAAATCAAGCTCCTTGATGGGCCAATTGGTTCAGATGGCTGGACAGCCAATATAGATCCCATCAAAGCCAATAGCATTGAATTCAAATCCCATTTATTTGTGGTGGATTTGGGACCCACAAAATTACCTCACCGTCATGACGATCATGGCATCATTCGTCAAATAAACCGTCAGGGAGACAACAGAAGATTTTCCATTGAGATATGAGCGATAGCAGAGGCACTATTAATTCCTGTATGAAATAAAGAAGGAATCAGTGCAGAAGTGATTAAACTTTTCTAGAGCTCTGGTTCAACCACACTTGGAGCAGTCTGAACAGTTATAATCTGTACATCTTTAAAATCATATTGAAACATTGAAGAAAGTGCTAACAAATTTATTAAGATAGTACCATAAATGAAAGGTTATTCCTATCCATAATAATTAAGCAGACCTTTTTCTCTACAAAAAGGAGGGCTGAGGGATGGCCTGTATCTTTAAGTTTAGATTTGAATAGGATGGAAGTAGAGGAGATGGTTTCACTTGAAGTTGAGACCAGAATTAGAGTTAAAACTATAACAGTCACTAATACATTATGAAGGAATTCAGAAGAATTTTTTTTATCCAAAAAATGATCGGAATATGGAACTGTCTATCACCAGAAGCAGTTAAGGGAACTAGCATTAATACATTTAAGGTAAATCTAGATAAATACATGAAAAGGAAAGAAGTGACAGGATATATTGTTACAGTTAAATGAAGAAGGGTAGGAGCAGGCTCACGTGAAACACTGACATCAACCAGTTGAGTTGAATTGCTGTACAATAATGACCAGACACAAGCCAGCATTCTTTATATGTGAATGTGGGTGGTGAGATCCACAAATGTGTGAGGACCAATTCTATTCTGTCATCATCCACAGTTCACTGGATGTGCTACAGGAACATCATTGATATTGTAAATGCCTTTATGGAAGAAATTGCATTTTTGTACTGAGAAAAAAAACTCCTGAAACTTAAAGGCAATAAAATCAGATCTTTTTTTTCTACTAATATTTAGTGGTTTGTGAGTAGTTGCACTGTGTGATTTGATTCCGTTGCCTTTAGGAGGATGCAGCTCACCCATGTCCAGTACCTCTGATAAACTTCTCAGGCACCAAAATGTTCTATTTTCATTGTACAGGCTGTTGGGAATAAAGCTATTCACATGTAGCTGATGTTAACATACCCAGGCTCAGGGGAATGAGGGAAAGAATATCCAGAATAGTTACAGTAGAGTAACAGTAACACCTTCGGTTAAGTAAACAGCCTGGCTAAATCAAAATATTATTTACTCACAATGAATACTCTCCACGGAATCCATTAAATACCAACCTGTACATTTGTGCATTTAGGCTAAAAAACGGAAGTTGAGATTTACATAGTTTGTGGCACCGGTTTCTCTGCTCTTCTGAGCTTAATGACCTGGTCACAAGTTGTTTATTTCCTTTATATCTTGTCTTGTAGCATGGGGAGCTAGTTCTGTAATATCCACACTGGTGGGCCCTGCCACTCGAAGTCATGCAATGTCATTGAAATTCTACTCTGCAGGGAAATGACTGCATTATCAACATAATTTTATTTTGGTTCAAAGGGCCTGACTGGAAGCAGAACTTAGGTTCAGAAACTTGTAACTTGATAAACAAATTCAACAGAATACATTTACTTTTCCGTTTACAATTTACGAGGAACAGAAGAGTAAATAGACTGAGATATGGCAGAATGACTAGCATATCTGGATTACAGCATACAAAAGCTTGTGGATATTGAGATTATTCAGGTCAAATACATCTTCTGTCTGAAATAAAAACAGAAAATGCTGGAGAAACTCAGCGAGTCTGGCAGCATCTGTGGAGAGACAATCATAGTTAACATTTCAAGTCCTTTATGTCTTTTTTGAAGTTTTAGCAATGGATATGTCCTTACTCCTACCAGAGCCTGGAACCATGAAGCTGACCCACACCATACCTCTCAGTGGATAAGCGACACCAATCGCTTACCTGCTACCAAACCACATTAAATCTCGCTTCCAATTTCTTTTCCCCAGACTGAGTGTGTAAAGTTAGAAGAAAAGTTGGCTCCACAAACCTGATCTTCAAAATAGGCCACCTGAACTTTTAACTTGCAGTGCATGGGGTTGGGCTGGATAGACAGTCAGGCTAGGTGCCCCAGGAGGAGCTCATGAGGCTGCCAGTTCCCCAGGTAGACTGGGTAGAAGGTGTGGCATGAGGCGGCAGCAAAATGTACAAAAATATACCAGTATGTCTCCTGCCCTTATGTCCCTCACCCTCCCTCATTGCCACACTCCACAAGCTCCATCCATGCCAGCTAATTCCCTCTACCTATTGGCATGGTACGTCATAACACATTTTTTAACTTATTGACTACTTCCACCCTTTATCCTGGACCCCTTTACCTATTGCCAATTCACTCATGTTCACAGGAGGGAACGTAAAATTCTATTATTTAAAGCTCCCCATTACAAACTATACTGTTTTGAGAATATTGCTCTCATTCATAAAAGCACATGTCAAACCTTCTTAAAGGTCCTGGCATTTCTTGACAGATCAATACTTTTTGATGGATCAATACCTCTTGACAGACATTAACATTTCTTGACAGATCTTGACATGTTGGACAGTTCCAAGGTATCTATGCATCATTTTTGCAAATCTTCTCACAATTAGCAATCCCAATGGGCTCCAGACACCTCCCCCTTTGAGGACAATTTATTCCAAAAAGCATATTTGATTCCCCGAATTAATCCCTGACCTCCTCCTGCAAAGCAACATGGGTGCATATCCACAGGGATACCTCAGTTCTCAAAAGGTTAGCCTGGCTATCTGAAACAAATGCACTGAGAACTGATTTAGTCCCATTTCCACAGGCTGGGATCCAAAATCTGATTCGATTGGAAGCAACTGATCAGTTAAATGGCCAGCTGCCTCTATGAAACAGAATGTATGAGCCATGGCCCACACCCACCTGTACAGAAATGAGAAATGCCAGATTTGGAGATGGGATTCAAACTCAGATCGGCCATGATCTTATTGAATGGTGCAGCATACTCAATGGGATGAAAGGCTTATTCATTTTCTTCATTCATAGAATGTGGGTGTCACTGGCTGAGCTTTCTTAAACCATTGCAGGCCAAATATCCACAATGCCATTCGGGAAGGAGTTCCAGGATATTGACTGAACAATGCTGAAGGAATATCAATATATTTCCAAGTTAGGATGAATGTAGGACAAGCCTTGTCCTTCTAGATGGTAGTGGACATGGGCTGGGAAGGTGCTGTCTCAGGAGCCTAGGAAAATTTCTGCAGTGCATCTTATAGATAGTTCATACTGCAGCTCTAAACATCAGTAGTGGAGAGAGTGAATATTTGAGAATGTGGTACCAATCAAGCGTGCAGCTTTATCATGGAATGTATCAAGCTTCTTGAGTGTTGTTGGAGTTGAACTCATCCAGCTAAGTGGGAATTATTCATCACACTCCTGACTTAAGCCTTGTAGATGGTGAAGACTTTGGAGAATCAGGAGGTACGTTTCCTTGTAAGATTCTTAGCCATTGACTTATTCTTGCAGCCACCATATTTATATGACTAGTCCTCTTCAGTTTCTGGTCAATGATAAATCCCATGATGCTGATATTGGGGGATTCAGTGATAGTAGCACCGTTGATTGTCAAGGTATAATGGTTAGCTTCTCTCCAGTTGGAGATGGTCATTGCCCGGCACTTATGTGGTGTTAATGTACTTGTCACTTTGTCAAGCTGAAAAATGTGTTGCTGGAAAAGTGCAGCAGGTCAGGCAGCATCCAAGGAGCAGGAGAATCGACGTTTCAGGCATAAGCCCTTCTTCTGGAAATGCCCGAAACGTCGATTCTTCGGCTCCTTGGATGCTGCCTGACCTGCTGCGCTTTTCCAGCAACACATTTTTCAGCTCTGATCTCCAGCATCTGCAGTCCTCACTTTCTCCTTGTCACTTTGTCGACCCAAGACTGGATATTGTCCAGGTCTTTCTGCATTTGGACATAAACTGTTATGATATCTAAGGAGTCATAAATGGTGCTGGACATTGTGCAGTCATTAGCAAACACCTCCAATTCTGACCTTATGATGGAACATCATTAATGAAGTAGCTGTAGATGGTTGGACCCAGGACACAACACTGAGAAACTCCTGCAGAGATGTCCTGGACTCAGATGACTGACTTCTAACAAACACAACCGTATTGTTGTGTTAGGTATGACTAATCAGTTGAGAGTTTTTCCCCCAATTCCCACTGAATCTAGTTTAGCAAGGGCTTCTTGATGCCATGCTTGGTAAAATATAGTCTTGTTGTCACTTCACCTCACTTCAGGACCTCAGCTCTTTTATCCACTTTTCATGAAATCAGGAGCTGACTGGTTCTGGTGGAATACAAAGTGAGCATCAATGAACAGATTATTGCGAAGCTAGGGCTACTTAATAACATTGCTGATGATATCTTCTATCACTTCACCAATGACCAAGAGTAGGCAGACAGCATGGTAATTGGCTGGGTTAGATGCATTTGTCCTGCTTTTTATATGCAGGATGGGCCTAGACAAATTTTCACAATGTTGGGTAAATGACAGTGGTTTTGCTAGAGTACCAGTCTTCAGTACTATTGCAGCTACGTTCCACAGCCTTTAATGTATTTAGCGCTCTCAGCCTTGAGACGATATGGTGTGAGTTGAAGCAGCTGAGGCTTGATACTTGTGATGCTGTGAATCCCTGGAGGAGGTTGAGCTGGATCATCCAACCAGCTCCATTGACTGATGATTGTTTCAAATACTTCAGCCTTATTTTCTGCACTGATGATTTGGGCTCCAGCATCATTGAGGATGTCATTACTTATGGAGCCTCTTCCCTTTTGAGTTGTTTAATTGACCATCACCATTCACAACTCGATGTGTCTTGTCTGCAAAGCTTAGGTCTGCTGTGTTGGTTGTGAAATTACTATGCCTTGTCTTTTACTTGTTGCTTACTTGTTGATTGCTACACCGTGATGGTCCTGTGGTGTACGTTCACCAGGTTGACATTCATTTTCAGGTTTGCCTGGTGTTGCTCCTGGCATGCCTTGCCGGACCTATCATTGAACCAGCGTTAAACCCTCAGCTTGATGGGAATGGTAGACAGGGGGATTTAAGGGCCTTGAGATTGCTCATTCTTTTGATTATGATTCTGATGTCTTTGATGGCCCACAGTGCCTCTTGGATGCCCAGTCCTGAATTGCTAGTCCTGTGTTGAAGTCTGTCCCATTTAATACAGTTAAAGTGCCCCACAATGTGATGGAGGGTATTTTCAATGTGAAGGTGAGACTTCAGAAGGACTGCGGAGTGGTCTCTCTTACCAGCAATGTCATGGACAGATGCATCTGTATCAGGCAGGTTAATGTCAAGTCTGTTTTTCCCTTTTCTTATTATCTTCACCATCTACCACGGAGCCAGTCTGTCAGGACTGAATCAGTAGTGGTGCTGCCAAGCCACTCCTGGTGAGCATTGATGCCCACGCCCTGAGTAAATTCAGTGCCCTTGCTACCTTCAATGCTTCCTCCAGCTGGTTCAACATAGAGGATTACTGACTTAGGGATGGGGAGCGAAAGGTTGTAATCAGCAAAAAGATTCCTTCTCCATGTTTGACTTGATACCATAAGACCTCATGGGGTCCGGTGTCAATGTTGAGGATTCTCAAGCCAACTCCCTCCTAACTCTATACCACTATACTCCCCTCTGTGCTGGGTGTCTCCTGCCAATGAGATGGCCAGGGATGGTGATGGTTGGGTATGAGGCACTGTGTGTAAGGTATGAATCAGTGAGTATGACTTTGCCAAGCTACATAGTCTATGAAAAAACTCTCCCAATTTTAGCACTAGCCCCAAGCTGTTAGGAAGGAGGATATTGTTGTTTGCTGTTTGTTATTTCCCGTGTCTATGTTGATGCCACATGTTCGGCTAGTTTCATTCATTTTCTGAGAAGAAGCTATCATGAATAATCTGCTAGTTTACGGGAGTAGAGACATGATGGAAGAAGCCATTGCAGATCACATTCAGAAACTATTACAACTGTTGGAGTCAGCTCAAAAGATGAATCTGAAGCTGTAAAGGCAACAGATGCAATTAAAGATATTTTATTTCAAATATAGGACTTCAACCAGATCCTGATAAGATGGGATCTCCATCAGGCATACTGTAACCAACAGATGTGAAAGCAGCACAATGCGTTATTGGATTTGTGACTAATCAGCCAAGTTATTGTCGAATTTGTTATGAGAATGTGATCCTCTGTGTAAACTCACCATTGAGGAGATGCAGTAGTGTCAGGGCACAGAACAAGAAGCAATTTTTGCTTGACCCAAAAAAACCCAGCTACGATACTTCTACACACTCTGGAATTCACCAACCAGTGGAGGCACTGAATCTGTAAGGCAAGTAGTGTGCTCTGATCAACCATTCGCCATGGGAACAAGACTCCCCTGAGAAGGAATGTCGTCCTAGGGATGAGCTGAATGTCAACAAACTGCCAAGACCAATTTACACAAGGGCCATTAAAATGCTTGAACTCTTTAGAGATTATGGATGAAATGTGAATACAGAGACTGATGAAAATGAACACTGCCGTTGTTTGTGAATTATTTTTTTTTGTTGACTGTATATTGAAAGTTTAGTGAAAAAGGAAGCATATGTAAGATTTAGGAAATGGAAATCAGACAAGACCCTCAAAAACTTTAAAGAAAGCAGGAAAAAACTTAAACGATGAATGTGCAGGGCTAAAAGGTATCTTTAAATGTCCTTGGCAAGTAAGGTTAAGGAGAACCCCAGAGCATTTTAAATATATACTAGGAGCAAGAGGGTATCTGGGGAAAGGGTGGATCCACTCAAGGACAAAGGAAAGAATTGATGTGTGGAGCCAGATGGAGTGGGTGAGGTCTTTGATGAATACTTCACATTGGTATTCGCCAAAAGTAAGGACATGAATGAAAGTAAGATTAGGAGGAAGTCAGCAGATGTTCTATGAATATTCATATTAAGAAGCAAGACATGTTGGGTGCCTTGAAAAACATTAAAGTATATAAGTCTCAGGGCCTGAGGGAGGTAAGAGAGGAGATTGCTGGGGCCTTGACAAAGATCTTTGGATCCAGTTTAATCATAGGTGAAGTCCAAGAAGACTGGAGACTAGCCAATGTGGTTCCTTTGTTTAAGAAGAGTAATAGGGGTAATCCAGAAGATTATAGGATAGTGAGCCTTACATCTGTGATAGAGGAATAAGTGGAAAAGAAGCTTAGAGACAGTATTTTATTTGCATTTAGAAAAGAATCAACTTAGGGATAGTCAGCATGGCTTTGTGCAGAATGGTCTTGTCTCAAAACTTGACTGAGTTTTTGAGAAAGCAGCGAATATGATTGATGAAGATAGAGCAGTGGATGTTGTCTGCACGACTTTACTAAAACAGTGAGAAGGTCCCTCATGGCAGGCTGGTCCAGAAGATTAAGTCACATGGGATCATTGGTGAATTGAAAAGGTGGATATAAAATTGTTTTGGCCATAGAAGGATTGTTGTTGAAAAATGTTTTTTCTGACTGGAGGTATGTGATCAGTAGTGTTCTACAATGTTCAGTGCTGGGACCTTTGTTGATTGCAATATACATAAATGAACTGGATAAAAATATAGATGATCTGGTAAGTTAGTTGCAGATGACACAAAATTAGTAGATTTGTGGATAGTGCGGAAAGTTGTCAAAGGTTACAGTAGGATACAGATTATTTGGAAAGTTGGGCAGAGAATTGGCAGATGGAGTCTAATCTGGACAAGTATGAGATGATACATTTTGGGAGGTTAAATGCAGAGGAAGCTATACTGTATAAACAATCCTTAGGAGCATTGATATTCAGACAAATCTTAGGATGCAAGTCCATTGCTCCCTGAAAGTGCCAGCACAAGTGGATAAGGTGGTAAAGGTGGCATACAGCATGCATGCCTTCATCGGTCGGGGTATTGAGTATAAACGTTAGCAAGACATGTTGCAGCTGTTTAAAACTTTAGTAAGGCCATACTTGGAGTATTGTGTGTAGTTCTGTTCACCACACTATAGGAAGGATCTGGAGGCTTTGGAGACAGTGCAAAAGAGGTTTACTAGGATGTTGCCTGTAGTATATTATTTGTAAGGAGAGGGTGGATGAAATTGGATTGTTTTTGCTACAGCATCATAGGCTAAGGGGTGATTTGGCAGAAGTATATAAAACTATGAGGGGCATGGATAGGGTGGATAGTTGGAATCCTTTCCCAGGGTGGAAATGTCAATTAGTAAGTTTAAGTAGGAGGGGGAAGGTTTAAATGAGATGTGTGGGACCAGTGTTGACACAGAGTTGTGGGTGTCTGAAACATGCTGCCAAGGGAGGTGGTAGAAGCAGATACACTAACAATGTCTGAGAGGCATTTAGACAGACACATGAACAGGCAGAGAATAGAGGGATATGGACTATGTGCAGGCAAATGGGATTAGTTTAGAATGTGTTGGCACAGACATAGTGCGCCAAAGAGTCTGTTCGTGTACTGCTCTGTTTAATGTTACATGTTCTATATTGTATATTGGATAATTTGTCACTACAATGTATGTTTTGTTTTAGTGAAAAGGTGAATGCTGAATTAATGAGTTTGGAAAGTTGCTATGTTTGAACTTGCCATAGTTATGTAGCCTCACTTATACACTTTAGAAAGTGTAGCTATTAAATGCACTGCATAAAACATTTACCACCGGTAGCATAGCTGATACAGTTCTTGTCAACTTGGGATTTAGGAAAAAAACCCAGCAAAATGTCATTAAAAAGGGCTGTCGATACCTATTTCAGTCCAAGGCATAACAGTTATTGACCGTGCTATGCTTAATTGGCAGAGCCAGTAACCAAAATAGAAAGTATGGAGATTTTCATAAATGGCCTCTACCATTAAGCAGATCGCTGTGACTACAAGACGCTGTGAGACAAACTTAATTAAAACCACATTGCAGGTGGTGTGCTCTATCTGACCTCTCAGGATCCAGAGAAGACCTCATGACAACCCAAGACTGTTCAAATGGTCTGGCAAGGTGAAATCCATAAACAGAACAAGTCCCTTCTCAGGAGATATAGAACTATTCCCTGCCAGCCCACAGCTGAGTCTGTCCACAAGCCAGTCAAGCCACTTAGAGGTAGAGACCCACCATTGCTCCTTGTTCATAGTATGGCGAGAAACAGTCCCTATCAATGGAAAAACTGCCTCTCAATTAATGCTCTGTACCATGCCCTGTCAAGCAAGGCCATAGAGGAAAATAAGCTGTAGTACCAGCAAGACAGTGTCAGCTGTCAGGTAAATTAGAAAAACTAAGTCATTACAATCTATCTGTCTGATACCCAGACATGATCACGTAAAGGGTCAGCCTGTGCTGACTAGTCACAGACTTAAATACCTTCCGATTTTCACCAAAAAATGCTTTTTTTCATGTTAAATCTAGAGTATTTTTTATAACCTTGAATGCAATTCCTGTACGTTTACAAGCTCCAGACATCGTGATGTCAATTCTGCAATTGACTGACAGTATTTCAATTCAATTTCCAATACAACATTGCAATATTTGTTCCATAAGACTTTGTGTTGCCTAGAAACCAGACTTGACCTTACAACGCACACACAGTGAAGCAAATTTCATCGTATACTTACACACAAACAAGTTGTTGTGTTTTTTCTCCTCTGAGCTTTATTGCAGCAGTTGTAGAATAAACAAGACAGCTGCACTTAACAGTTCAGTGCTCTAATAAACTGTCTCTATACTCATTCAGGATGAAATTACTCTGCAACAGACCACGGTTAGACATTCCTCCTCAACAAAATGATTTTATATATGTAAACTTTCCAAAATTTAAAGTTTGGTAAAGGTATAAAACTTTGTAATCAACTTCCATTAATTACTGCAAGCTTTGATTAATAATGATTTCATGCCTCTCCCTTTATAAATATAAAGGAGAGATTCTATTAAAATAACTTGATTTTATACTGAATGTTCTATAAACAAGAGTAATCTGTTCACTCATTGAAACTATCCCATCATTTTGCAATTACATTCATTTAACACATTACCTTGCACATGCATCATATCCACCTACATTATTTTAAGCATCTATATTTCGAGGATAAGAAACCATCTCACTTTTGAACACCTTAGTTTATATTCTGGATAATAACATTTTGGGCTGTGCATTCAACATTTTCACAAAGTTTGCATGGTGCACTTTTTGTCTTAGATTTTTTTTTCTAACAGACTTCCTTCTGGGTTTTGATCATTGCCCTTTGTTCATCTTGAATAAAGATTCATTCTCCAATTACCCTTCATTGACTAAATACGATGTTTGAACCACATCATTAAAAATATAATCAAAGTTTACGTTTTCTCATCATAGCTAATTTCTAAACAACATTAAGCTTTGGTAACCCTCTTGGCAAATCATTACTAAGCTCTCTCCAATGCCTGTTCATGCCTTATAGGGTGGGGTACAAGATCTGATTTTATGCCTAACACAAACCTTACATCATTCAAGCAGAAAGTATGGACCCTTTGTATGAAGAAAAATTAACCTTAATCAACTGATTAAGAATCACCTTTGAACAAAATTCTAAAAGAAAAATCCTTCTGGCAAATGTGGACAATTGATGTCTCGAGACAGTTGTCGGGCACAGAAAGGTCCGTTGTTGTGAACTTGTAACCTAATGCTAGCTGTAGCCATGATGGTGATAACTGGTTGTTGTGACAACCCTTGAGGGATCAAAGAGTCAATTATTCTGTAAAACAAGCCAGATCTTTAGAATTATTGAAGTGAATGCATCATGACGCAGCACTCAAACTTTGTACTGTTTAATATTTTTCAAGAGTTCAAATAAACTAAATTTGTTTGTTTATTGAAGGTGAATTCCTCTAATTTGCACTATGTATTTATTGAATATCAGTGGGACTGTTGATAGACCAAAAGAATTACTATAAAAAAGAACAAAAATCCATTTGTGGCAATTAAGTGTTGTTCATTATTGCGATTTGAAATTAGAATTAGCTTTATTGTCACATACTCAAATGAGTACGGTGAAAAGTTTACAAGTTGCCACTTATGGTGCCATATTAGTTACAAAGGTACGTAGATACAGATTCTTAAGTACAAATTCTTTGATAAAACAAATTGGAAAAATAAAGAAATAAAGAGTTCAGAATAACAGCCCTTCCAACCTTGTCCACGTCAGCACCCAGTCTCTAGTCTGCACCAGGTCTTGATTCCACACCACACAGGGGTTCACCTTGAGGCTCTGGGAGATCGCTCTGGAATCATCTCAATGATGGAAATCCACGCCGGGCCGAGAGACTGCCACATTGGACTGAGAGGCTGCCATGCCAAGCTGAGAGAATGCCGTGCTGGATTGGGAGACAGCCATGTCAGGCTGAGAGGACATCACACCAAGCCAAGAGGACATCACACCGGGCCACTGACAGAGTGCCATGCTGGGTCCGCACTGTATCCGAGCATCCAAGTCAGCACTGAGGCCAGGAGTACAGGACATTGCTGAAAATAAAGAATGAAAAAAAACACAACAGTGAAAAATAAAGAGAAAAATAAAAAATGGATGGAACAGAGGTGGTCCAGCTGAGGAGTCCTACTCCACTGCCATCTTGGAAGGGAAATGTTCTTTTTAAAAGAAAATGGTATAAATATTTGAAATGGAAAAATTTGCTGGGCTCAGAAGAATGAATAGGGGAGTGGGGCTAATCAGACAGATCTATGTCTGGAACAATGGGCTAAATGGCCTCCATCTTGTGCTATATCATTATTTATTTGATGATTTTAGTCCTGTTCTGACACATTCAAAACAAAATTTCAAGTAGAAGGACAGAAGATGCTGATGTGGGCTCAGCCAGCCTCCAATCCTCTCAGTGCTGTTTGCTCTGCATTGGATTATTATTAACTGTTATGCTTACTTATTGATAAACTCTCATTTGCCACATGCTCAACATGTCACAGGTTTATACAGAGATAATTCCTTTTTCAGGATCATTATTTTCTCTTTCTCCCACTGCCTAACCCCTCCCTGACCCCCGCTGAGCCACCAATGTCACCATAAGTCTCCAGGCTTTCACATATTCTTCTCTACCGAAACATGTCTACTGGAGGAAGGTTAACCAAGGTAATTGTAAGCTATTCATAACAGGGGATGTCTGGACTCTTTATTTAAAGCTGCCATTGCTGAATATCTGGAAAGAAAGGGATTAATTTGAAATAAACAACCCAGACATTCTGCTTGACAAACTTGGCCAAGTCCTTGAACTTAGAGACGATCAAAGCAGAGCGTGGGAATAGGGTGCACAGCTGCCGTGAACATGGTATCTTTGGACATTTAAAAACAGCCTTCACCAAAATACTACTATCAATAGAATAGAGAATAGTTAGCTGCATGGAATTAAGAAAAAAAATTTAAACAATGATTAAAAAAAATTGCAAAAAAGGAGATAGAGAATAAAAGGTATAAGCAGTTTCTCAGAGTGGCTGGGGAAGTGATGATATATCGCCAGCTTCTGTTCACTTTGTACTGTAATTACTTGAATAATCACCTACAGAATCTGGTGCCCAAATTTCTAGATACTGCTAAAATCTAACAGCAAATAATCTTGAGAAACAAAGCGACATCCAAGGGAATGTTGAGAAGATAGTGAAATGAGTGGAGTGCCAGATGGAATTCAAAAATTGGTAAAGGTGAAGTGGTGCATTTTAACAAAATATTTATGAAAATTTGAATGATGACCAACAGGTAAAAACAAAAAGATTTGAGAATTCAGGTTTACAAATGGTTAGAAGTGCCATCTCAAAAGGGTCAGGATGGAAAAACAACTGATTGAAAATTGCTTTCATGGGAGAATGTTTAAAATGCAAAATTAAGCTTTTGCTTCTAGTGACATATGCGTGCCTATTGGCTGTAATTTGTGGCAATTCAAGGCTTTCATGAAGTGGAATGGTGCATCCAGGTCTACGCCCTGCTAACTGCTCCATGCTCCCAGTCTGTCTCTGACAGGTCACTGGGCATCCAGGATTGTAGTGTGTATAAGCATTTAAAAAGGAAAGTTGTCTGGAGAAGTTCAGGAAACTGCACAGTACTTGCGGTGCACAGAGCTGAACAACAGAACTGTACAGAGCAGCTCAAAGTGGAATTAATTCAGAACTACACCATAATCAGGGAGATGAAGTGAGTGTGCAATATCTATGTGGTACACACTTAATTTTGAATAGCCAAATTCAGACAGTGCATCTCTCTACATTGGACAAACAAAACACAGACTGGGTGACCTCTTTGTGGAAAACTTCCATTCTGTCCTTAAAAATAACCCTGAACTTCCAGTTGCCTACCACTTCAACACACCACCCTGTTCCCATGCCAACTTTTCTGCTTTAGTCTTGCTGCAATTCTACAGTGAAGTTCAACACAAGCTGGAGGAACAACACCTCATCTTCTGCCTAGGTACCTTATAGCCCTCCAGATTCAATATTGAATTTAATAATTTCAGAAAATGTCTGTATGGATCACAATCCTTGTGCCTACAAACCACAGAGCCATAGGAATATTGCTGGGCCTTCCAAAAGCTCTTCTGAAGGACAGACAACCAGCTAAAAGTTTGTGGGACTACCTATTCTCATCATAAATCAAGGGGCCATTGATAGTACGTACCTCAGTATGTTGTTTAAAAAAATGGGTAATTTGCTAGCCAGCCATCAAGGCAGTTTATGTGAATCGGCATATGTTCTTCATCATGCATTTGAGTCTGTTGAAGTTCTTTCAACTTCATTGCTGTTCATTCATGCCATGAAGGCTTTGGCTTCCTGGACAAAATGTTCATTATTCTTCCCTGAAGCAGGTATTGGCCATCTACAATAGAATATCACCATACTCTGATATTGTTGTTGCACAGACTCTGATGCTCTGTCATATCATATTAATCACAAACATTGGATTCTGGGTGGCATCTTTGCAATTTCTTTGTAGTCAATAAAGTTACCAGCAGCTTATGGTTAGTTTGAATCTTAAATAGTAAGACCCAAGAGATACACAGAAAATTGCTTGCATATCCAAGTTGCTCCAAGTGTGTCCTTCTTTATTACTGCATAGTGTTGTTCTGTTCCAGTCAGAGATCCTGAAGCATCTCAGACAGACCTTCTTATCACATCTTGCTAAATCTGGAATAAGACCAATGGATGATGCCTCTACTGCTACAATAGTTGGGAAGTTCAGGTTCATGATGCGCCAGGAACTTCGATGTTAATGAACATCCTTTTGATTTAGTCAAATGATTGCTGTTGATGCTCAGTCCAGCACCACACACCTGACCTTATTGCAAAAGTTTTCTTCAATGTTTATTCACTGGGCTTAAGCAGGGTAAAATTTTTCCCATATGATTCACCATTCTCATAAACTGCTGGAGTTCTGATATATTTCCAGAGATTTGAAATTTCCTGAAGACTTTCATCTTAAGACACAGGAGCAGAAGTAGGCCATTCAACCCATTGGTTCTGTGCTATCATTCAATGAGATCATGGCTAATCTGATCTTCAACTACACTTTCCTGCTTTTTCCTTGTAACACTTGATTTTCTTAGTAATCAAAAATCAGACTATCTCAGCCCTGAATATACTTAATGGCCCAGCCTTAACAGCCCCCTGTGGCAAAGAATTCCATTAATTCCTTACTTACTGTGAGAAAAAAAGATTTTCCTTATCTCTGAAATGTTCCACCTTATTCTGAGAATATGCCCTTTGGTCCTAGATTCTCCCAGAAAGGGAAAGAACCTTTCTGCAGGTACCCCATCAAACCTCTTGGCAATCTTGACATTTCAATAAGGTCACTTCTCATTCTTCTAAACTCCAGTGAGTACAAAGTCAAGAAGTGTGGCATTGGAAAAGCACAGCAGGTTAGGCAGCATCCCAGTAGTAAGAGAGTCAACATTTTGGGCAAAAGCTTCCTGATGAAGGGCTTATGCCCGAACCATTGACTTTTCCGCTACTGGGATGCTGCATGACCTGCTGGGCTTTTCCAGTGCCACACTTTTTGACTCAGATCTCCAGCATCTGCAGGCCTTGCTTTCTTCCAATGAGTACAAGTCTAACCTACTCTATCTCTCCTCATAAAGCATTCCCTCCATACCTCATATTAACCTTATCTAGACTTCTACAGCTCTGCCTGATGCCTGGATGATATGGTCCAAATATTGTATTATTGTCTTAGAAAATTCACACATCACATTAAGTATCCATCTGGTATCTTGTATTATCTTCAAGATTCCATGTGTTCTTTTCTCATGTTGTCTTTCAACGGATATATGGATGAACTCATTTGCATGTCACATCAGACCTTTCCTACCTTCCAGTATGTCAGGCATCATTGTTTGGAAACTCTTGTATGTTGATATGATTCCAAAGGCAGATTATTAAAGCAATAATGGGTTTAATGAAGATGGTTTTCCATTACTCCTTTGGAAAGAGTGCATCGATAATAGAGCTCCACTATTTCATGAGCTGTCATAAATGTGTAACTACCTAATTCAACCAGCAAGGTGATTAATTTGCCAGATGGACAGCGAACCTTAAACCTAACCCTATCACAGGACAAGGTAATTCATAACAGGTTTCATCATTAACATTTCATGGGTGGTATGTGAAATACTTTCTGATATTAATCCTTTCAGACCTTTACAACAGATTTGTTCTTGTAACTTAACCTCTTGTGATTTGATTGATAGGCTGGTGTTAAAATCTTTTATCCACTGCTCTTTGCTACTCCTGGGTTTCTCGTTAGGCTTTTTATTGCTGATTACTGCTATACCGAAGGATCTATTTACTGCCACCATGTATGGATACCATGAGCAGCTGAAGGCATGCAAGGACTGGACGCAAGGCAGATATGAACCATTAATATTTCTTGTCTATCAACAATATAGTGAAGCCTGCTACAGCAGGAAATCACTGTGTCTTCTCCATCAGGTCTTAGTCCTATGCAATCTATTATCCTCACAACATAGCTCCTTACACACATAGTACACAGTCATTAGAGATTATTCAATTATGAGTATAGATAAAACTTCACTCCACATGAACTATACAATTTGAGCTGAGAGAATGTAAAAGTCCAAGTATAATAGTGCATGTATATTAATGCTTAACAAGAAAAGTTACAATGAGAATGTTGTATGAAGTTTGGAGGACCTTGGAGAAAGAACAATACATAATTGATTAAGCTCGGGGTATAAATGGATGGAAGAGAGTAACTGCTATAATATGCTAAGATTTTCTGGCCTATTGTTGTTGGGCTGAAAGATCGGAGAGCAGGCAGAATGACAGTGTGCCTTGTTTCCTGGGATAGGCACTTTTACACATTGCTGCTGGTGAGACCAGCCAGAAGGAGCACTGCCTTTTTGAATTGATGGGTTCCCAAAGGTCCAGAGTGAAATAGGTTGCACACACATGGCATTTAAAACACTCTCAGATCACCCTGGAGTATTCATCAACTGAAAGGGATTCCACGGCATCAATGTTCAGCTGATTCGCTGCGATTATAACATTATCATGTATTCTGTGTAAGGTACCCAGGGAACTAGCAAGAGGCATTCACCTTGTCAGGTCTCCCAGACATGTTCACACCACTAAACAATGGATCCTTGGAGACAAGAGCAACCCTCTAAAGACATGGTAGACAACAACAGTGTGAAGCCCAAGCCGTGAAAACTTTGAAATGTACAACATGAGCACTAGATTTGTATTTGAGCATGCAATCAGATTGCTGACAATGCAGTTCGGATGTCTGGGCAGATCTGGGAGGGTAGGGTGGAATAGATGATGTGGGGAAGGGGTTTATTATTTATTAGTCAGTGTATCCAGACTGATCATTGTTTGCTGCTCCGTAAACAATATGAGGATGGGAAAGCCAGGAGGAGGAACAGAATGAGAGCTCAACATTTTCTGTGGAGGAGAAAGAACAAGAGGAAGAAAGGCACAAGGTGATGAGGGCATGTGAAGCCACACGCTCAGCTGCCAGGGATGCCCATGACTTCTCTGGTTTAGGCTTTCTTTAGTTAATCTGGGCCAGAGCAGCTTTCAATTTGAAACCCATTGGGCACTATTACCATTGTCCCCAATTCCACCCCCTGCCACCAAGCACTCGGCAGACCCACAATCAACAACACACCCTGAGCACAGAAATCCATGGCTTGCCTTCTACAATTGTCCTACATACATTTGGGGAAGGATGGAAGGAGGGCCGATTTCCTTGCAGCCTCCAACATCTGATTACCAATTTTGAAGTGCAGAAGGAGAAGGTAAAGCAGTAACTTGTACTATTGATAACTGTAAGGGTTTATTAGTATTGGAAGTATTGTATTGTTTTATCAATATTGTTAAGTTTGCTGGCAATGTGAAAACTTACTGAAAGGTGTATTCTGTCTTTAGTATAAATTGATTAATCATCAATTAATAACTAATTTACACATATTAGGGATGACAGTGCTGGTGAGGTCTTGTGATTGTAGAATGTGGGAGTTTCTTGATACTGGTATGAACAAGAACAAACTCATCTGCTTGTGGCTGCAGGAAGTTCAGCTCGGAGCTATTGGGCTACAGTCAAGCTGCAGATACTGCAGCCCATCAGGGAGAGGGCAAGTTACCTACATACCCCTTAGGATAGAGTCTTCTAATCCAGTCAGTGGTCGAGAGCAGGAAGGTGTCACTGTGAGTGAGGCAAGTAAGGGGACTAGAGAGCAAGGGTACAACAGGCTCAATATTTGCAATTGTCTAGCAAGATTGCGACTTTTCAG
Organism: Chiloscyllium punctatum; assembly: GCF_047496795.1. Taxonomy (NCBI): domain Eukaryota; kingdom Metazoa; phylum Chordata; class Chondrichthyes; order Orectolobiformes; family Hemiscylliidae; genus Chiloscyllium; species Chiloscyllium punctatum. The sequence continues at coordinate 32,806,753 of NC_092765.1, forward strand.
CTTATTGAGCTGAGAGTAAGAGCTGTAGGGTGGATATGTTAACAAGCAATGGAACTATAGTATAGGAAACTCTTAAAGAGGGGGCAGTAATGGTAGTACAGGACAGTATAAAGAGCGGGATTGACACTGTTTTTTGCTGCAAAGAGTGTGAGTCCAGCCAGCGGTCTGGTTTCAGGATTTGGAATAGCTTCTCTGGACAGAGAAGAACTTACAGCGGGAAGATGAAGTCATACCTGACATAAAGAAGGAACCTTTCATTGCTGAAAGTCAGCCCTCTCAGCTCCAGAGCATCACTGCAGATATTCCTTAGACAAGTGTCCCAGGTCTAACCAACTGCTTCATCAATGACTTAACTTCCGTCAGAAAATTGAAAGTTGAGATGTTTGCTGATAATTGCACAATGTTCAGCATTTCTGACTGTTCTTATAATGAAGCAATTCATATTCAAATACAACAAAACCTGGACAATATTCTGGCTTGGATTGACAAGTGACATGTAACATTCATGCCACACAAGTGCCAAGCAATGAACATCTCAAATAACAGAAAATCTGACCTTCGTTCCTTGATATTAAATGTTATTTTCATTACTGAGTCCCCCACTGTCCACATCCTGAGAGTTAACAGTGACAAGAGATTGACATGGATTAGCCATATAAATCAGATATGACAGCTGGTCAGAGGCTAGGAATCTTGGATCAAATAACTTACCTTCTGACTTCCCAGAGCTTGTCCACCACCTAGAAGGCAAAGTGAGGAATGTGATGGAATACTTCTCACTTGGATGGATTCCAACAACATTCAAAAAGCTTAACAACATACAAGCTGAAGCAGCCTGCGTGATTGGTAGCACGTCTGCACTAATTCATTCCCTGCACCACCATTGCACAGAGACAGTAATATGTACCATTCAGAACTTGCACTGCAGAAATTTACCAAGGCCCCTTAGACAGCGGCTTCTAAATCCACAACCTTTACCATCAGGAAGGGCAGTGGGAAATAGATACATGGGAACTCCACCATATACAAGTTCCCCTCCAAGCCACTCACCATCCTGACTTGGAAATATATTGCTGTTCCTTCAATGTCACTGAATCAAAATCATGGAACTTCTTCCTTTTAGATGGACAGCAGTGCTAATGAAGGCAGCTCATTACCATCATCGCAAGGGCAATCAAAGATGGGTAATAAATGTAGCCCCTGCCAGTGATGCTCACATTCCCCAAATGAATAATAAAATCCAAATAAAAAATCTAGATGGCCCCCAGGGTCATAGTGTTCTGTCTGGTGGAGTATGTACCTGACTTATGAGAAACAAAAATCTCAGAATGCAAGGTTCTGCATGGTAGGCTAATTCGTAAAGTTATGTCACATGGGATTCAGGGTGAGCTTGCCAATTGGATACATAATTGGCTTAATAGCAGGAGACAGAGAGTGGAGGTGGAGGGTTGCTTTTCAGACTGCCAGACTATCACCAGCAGTGTTCCACAGGGACTGGTTCTGGGTCCTCTTTTTTATAAATGATTTGGATGAGAAAAGAGAGGGTGTGGTTAATAAGTTTGTAGCTGACACCAAAATTGGTGGTATTGTATACAGTGAAGAAGGTTATCTAAGATTACAAAGGGATTGTGATGAAATGGGTCAATGGGTGAAACAATGACAAATGGAGTTGGGCGGCACGGTGGCACAGTGGTTAGCACTGCTGCCTCACAGCGCCAGAGACCCGGGTTCAATTCCCGCCTCAGGCGACTAACTGTGTGGAGTTTGCACGTTCTCCCCGTGTCTGCGTGGGTTTCCTCCGGGTGCTCCGGTTTCCTCCCACAGTCCAAAGATGTGCAGGTCAGGTGAATTGGCCATGCTAAATTGCCCATAGTATTAGGAAGGGGTAAATGTAGGGGTATGGGTGGGTTACGCTTCGGCGGGGCGGTGTGGACTTGTTGGGCCGAAGGGCCTGTTTCCACGCTGTAAGTAATCTAATCTGAATGAATGCAAAATATTGCATTTTGGTACAGTAAACAAGGGCTTACACAATTAATGGTAAGGCCTTGGGTAGTGTTGTAGAACAGAGGGACCTAGGGGTTTATGCACTTAATTCTTTGAAGTTTGTGTCACATATAGACAGGGTGATTAAAAAGGTGTTTGGTGCACTTGACTTCATTGCACAGTCGTTTGAGTAAAGGATTTGGGAAATCATGTTGAGGTTGTACAGGACATTGATGCAATATTGTGTCCAGTTCTGGTCAGCCAGTCATAGGAGAGATATTAGTAAGCTGGAGAGGATTCAGAAGAGATGTTGCTGGGTATGGAAGTTTTGCGTTAAGAAAAAAGGCTGGATAGGCTGGGACTTTTTTCACTGGAGCATAGGAGGTTGAGAGGTGACCGTATAGAAGTCTATAAAATAATGAGGGGTATAGATAGAGTTAATGATAGTTGTCTTTTCCCTAGGATAGGGGATTTCAAGATGATAGGGCAGATCTTTAAGGTGAGAGGAGAGAGATTTAAAAAATACATGAGGGGAAAATATTTTACACAGAGGGTGGTTTATGTGTGGAATGAACATCCTGAGGAAGTGGTGGGTGTGGGTACAATTACAACATTTAAAAGATATTTGGATAAGTACATGAATGGGAAAGGTTTGGAGGGATTTGGGCCAGGAGCAGGCAGGTGGGACTAGTTTAGTTTGGGATAATGTTCCTCATGGACTGGTTAGACCCCAGAGTCTGTGCTGTATGACTCTATGACCTCCTCTCAGAACACATAAGGCAAATACTACCGACACTGAAAATGTGAATTAAAATCAAGAACTCTTCTGAAGAAAGGTCACAGGCTTAAAGTATCAGCTCAGTATTAATGGATTCCTCTTGGCCCACTGTGTATTTTCAGCATTTTCTGTGTATTTCCTTTCTACTGTCTACAAGGCACATGACAGGAAAGTAATGGATTACTTGCCAGTTGACTGAATCAAAGCAGCTCCAACAGCAGTAAAGCAACTTGATACATTCCAGAACAGTCATGATTTTAACTAATTCACTCCCTGCATCATGAGTGCAAACGCTACAGTCTGTATTGCAACAACTCATCTTCAATGTCACCTCCCAAGTCAGTAACCTCTCCCATCTTGAAAAAAAAAGGGCAGTAGACATCTGGAAACACCAGAAGCTGCGAGTCCTCTCCAGGTCTCATAATGTCTGACTCGGAATGAATTTATTGTTGCTTCAATGCTGCTGGTTCTAAATCTTGCAATTCCTGGCAACTCTGTGTGTGTTCCTACAAATGTAAACTAAACTAAAGCCGATCTAGAAGACAGTTTCTCACCACCTTCTTGTGGATGATTATTAGTCGGCAATAAATGCTGGTCATGCCTATGATGACAATATCCCACAACAAAACAAATAAGACAGTTTGAGAAGGATAGTTACTGCAAAAATGGAAATGACGCAGAGGTAGTGTTGGATTTAATATTTAAGTTACTTTCTGTACACAGTAATGTTTACTCTTTTTGTTTCATTCTTAAATTTCTTTTATGGAAACTAAATCCACCCTTAGCTCCAAAATAGCCTCAAGAAGAAATCCCAACTTTTGACCCTATTAAGAGAAGATGCAATTTGGTTGTGGCTACAATACTCCTTAAAGAATTAATGTGATGATTAGAAGGAACAATTAAAAAGGATCATGAATATGATGTGACATTTCTTGTCTGCAGTTGTATAAAGTAATTACCGGCCCTTCATAGATATCATAAGGGACTCATTCAAATGAGAGGTGGAGTTGAAATTTGAGTATTTCGGTTTGTTCCTGTAATTCAGGTGATCAGATGGCATTATTGTAAGATACAATCTTACTTTTCTTCTAAGTCATTCACAAGATAACAGCATAGCTGGCTAGGCCAACATTTATTTCCCGTCCTTAATTGCCCAGAGGGCAGTTAAGAGCTAACCACATTGCTATGGGTCTGAAGTCATATGTCAGCCAGACCAGGTAAGGATGGCAGTTCCCTTCCCAAAAGGACATCAGTGAACCAGATGGATTGTTCCAACAATCGCCAATGGATTCATTGTAATCATTATACTCTTAATTCCAGATTTTTATTCAATAGAAATTCCACCATCTGCCAAAGCAGGATTAGAAACTGAATCTCCAGAATATTACCTGACCTCTGGATTAATAGTCTAGGGATAATACCATTTGGTCATCACCTCCCCAGTGATCGGTCTATATGTGGACTGATTACAGCTTTGGTCTAAATGTAGGTAGAAGTGCTGAATTCAAGCAATTTCAAGGCAGCACTTAACTAAGTGAAGCATTGCAAAACCTGGAGCGCAGTGGCTCAGTGGTTAGTCCTGCTGCCTCACAATGCCAGGGAGCCAGGTTCAATCTCAGCCTTGGGTGATTCTTAGTGTGGAGTTTGCATGTCTTCCCAATGTCTGTGTAGGTTTCCTCTGGGTCCTCAGGTTTCCTCCCACAGTCCACGATGTGCAGGCTAGGTGGATTAGTCATAGTGAATATGGGGCTGGGTTTGGGTGGGATGCTCTTCAGAGGGCTGGTGCAGACCCAATGGGCTCAATGGCCTGATTCTGCACTGTAGGGATTCTATGATTCTACTAAAGCCAACATGAAACAGAATTGGGGGAAAACTTGTTCATTGACTCGAGTCATAAGAAGCAGAAGTGGAGATGGTTGTGGACACCAATCACAGTTCCATGATATCTTTATGAGAATACTTCAGAGTAGTATTGCATGACCAACCTCTTTCAGCTGCTTCATTGTTAAACTTCTCTACAATATAAAGTCAGAAATAAGGATGATAGCAGATGATAGCACAATGTTCGGGGCTGTTTGCAATTCCTTAAGTACTGATGAAAGCTAGAAAGACAAGGATAACAGCTAGACCGGAATACCTTTTCAATCTCCTCTAAGTTACGCAATTCCCTGATTTGGAAATGTATTGACATGTCTTCAACATTGGTGGACCAAGTCACATGGTGTTCGTCACAACAACTGTTGCAGCTGGATCTGTGGCACAAGATGGCACCAAGATCTACATTTGCATTCCAGTTATGCCAAGATCAGCGCCTCATTGCTTGTCTTTGTTCACCTACTGGATGGTGCCATCCCCTCCAGACTGTTAAATGTTCCCCTCTCCTGTAGTTGTGGTTATCCACACACATTCCATTTCTGCCAAAAGGCACCCACTTCTGGTGCTGACAGCAAGACCCCAGCTGAGCACATTAATTCAACTGAATGAATGAAACACCCCCGAACAGAAACAAAGCTTTGTATAGAGCACAGGAAAAGTATAATGCTTTCATGCACAATCTGATATCTTGCTATTAATCCATGCTGACAAAAGACTGGGAATGGAGACCTCCCAAGAACCAACTGGGAGAGGACTATGTCAAAGACAGACTTCATGAGATGAGAAAGAAGCATCAAGAAAAATAACTAAAACCAACTCTCAGATATTTATATGGTAGTTTATTACCTACTAAAAAAAACTCAGTACCATATTTTAACACCACAAGTGAGGTTTCTTTTCTGCATCACTGTAATGCAACATTGCATTTTAAATCTGGCTTCTCATAAACTCGTGATAAATTATTTGCTGCCAATGCGAGGTTTTCTCCTTTGAGTCCCAGCAGGATGTGTAACAGCTTGTCTCAAGTGACTAAATAGAAATAAACAATAAATAACTAAATTATTCTCAGGCAATGCCCAAATTTAGCAGTGTAACAGCAGTGCCATCATTGTAAAGTATTCCAAGAGGTCCTATTAGATATTCTTAGAAGTTTAATTACATTGTTTCTTTGATTCTTCAAAATAATGGAACAATGATATCTGTTATTTCAGAAGAATGTTATCATGTTTTAATTTGTTATTGGACAGCACATAAATGGTATTGCAACTATACAGATACAATTTCCGATGTTGGTTTCTCTTCACCAGATTTCTTTGCATTTTAGTGATAAGACATCATTTAAATCTGTCGTACTCACCTACAATCTACTAGTTTTGAAGACACAAACTGGCCTTATTTAATCACTATTTCCTGACTGACCTTTTCTTTAATAGTGTCCTATATCTTAAGCCTTATCCTTCACTTGGACTTCTCAATTAAAACAAAACAATTAACATTTGAATCTGTGTTCGTTCTTCGTATGGGATATTTTTAAGCATGAAGATTCTCAAATTCAGTGTAGGGCTGAAGTGGCATGACCGGTGTTTATTCACCACATCTATACACACTTCTAATGATGGCGGTGAGCCATGTATATGAATTACAGTCCGTATTGTGTAGACACATGTGCAATGTTCTTTTCTGCTGCAATTTGATATAATTGAGTTGGCTTGCTGGGGACATATCAGAGGGAAATTAAGAGTGAAGTGAATCTAGATTCTTGTTTCGGCCAAACTGTATAAGAAGGCACATTTCCCCATCTAATGCATATTCATGAACCAAATGGATTCTAAAATAATTAATCACTGATGCTTGCTTTTTATTCAGATTTGTTAATTGAATTTACAAGCTGCTATGGTGGGATTTGAAGTCACGACTGGGCTCTGTATGAGCTCTGTGATGGAATACTCACCACTTGCCTGGGACACTCAAGAAGCTCGTAGCCATTCAGGACAAAACAGGCAAATAGCGCGCATCTAATGACTCTTACAGCCTCGTGTGTGGAGATCAGCCTGCTCCACAAGTTTAATTTCCTGTGGATGGAGAGGACTCTGAGCAGCTCACAGGACTGGACAGGTCTCATCAATAAAGCTGGGGTCCAAACCCAGGAAGGTCAGACTTTGGCTTTGGACGAACAGTGATCCATGATCCTGGGAGACAGTGGGCAAAAACATTGCTGTTCCTCCTGTTCCACACACAGTTGCTATTTATCACTCCCTAAATCTGTTTGCCTCCTTTCCATTGTTGGACTTTCCCAGGCCTAGGAGGTTGTTTGCCAAATATGAATTTTACAAATCGATTAGTTTGGAATCCTGAAATAGCTAGCCTTCTGCCTGGCTGACAATTCCCCATAGGAAGCAATACTTAGTGGTTTGTACTTTACTTAATATGTAGACTGACGCAAGACTTCAGTTTTCTTTAAACTGTCTTTTTGACTTAAGGTATTAAAAAGATTAGGTAACTATTTCATAAAATAATGAAATCATGGATTCAGTCAGTACAGGAAGAATCCCATTCAGTTAATTGAGACTGCACCTGCTGTAATGCAACAACCTGATGTAGTCACATTCCTATGCTGTTTTCCTACATGACTGTAATTTCTTTCTCCATCAATCTCTCGGTAGGCAGGACTGCTCAGCATTTATCCAATTTTCTTTTGAAAGTTGCCATCGAACCTGTATCATTACCTTATTTTGCAGTCTACTCCAAATCCTAAAGAAGCTTTGCTAGAATTAGTTGCTTGTCATGCTGTCTGTGGTTTTTAAAATCAGTTCTCTCCCATTATCAGCCACTGGAATCTTTCTTTTTATTCAGTTGAAACTCTTCATAATTTTCAACACATTGATCAAATCTCCTCTTGAACTGCTTTGCTCTAAAATGATCAATCCCTGCTGTTCGAATTTATTCACATAACTGAGGCCTCTCGTCCCAAAACTATTCAAATAAATCTCTTCTGTACCCTCTCCAAAAATGTCACATAATTCTGAAAGCATGTGCTTGCTTGAATTGAATAAAGAACTCTGGCTGGAGCTCGTCTAATATCTTGTAATGGTTCAATATAACATTCTAGTTTGTACTCTATACTTGCATTTATAATATTTAAGATCCCATATACTTTACTGCTTTGCTAGCAAATCTCTCACCTTTCAACACATCAAATACTTGTGTTCAAATAGTCCAGATATCTCTGTTCTTCCACCCCCTTTAAACTGCACCATTTAGTTTCTTTCTTCATCTTTCTTACCTCCACATCACCACATGAAGGAGCGGTGCTCCAAAAGCTTGTGATTTCAAATAAACCTGTTGGACAATAACCTGGTGTCATGTGACTTCTGACTTTGTCCACCGTAGTCCAATACTGGCACCTCCACTTCATTCCTTACCTTCTACACTGAGTTTCATCTACTGCATTTTAGCCCATTCCACCAGGATACCTATATACTCCTGGAGTCTATTACCATCTTTCTCAGTGCTCACAAAACTTTCTATGTTTTGCATTAGCTGCCAACTTCAATGTTATATCCTTAAATCTGAACCATAAAAGCATGTGAAAAACTGCAGTGGTCACAGAGCTGAACTTTGGGGAGTGACACTCTCTCCAAGCTGCAATACAGCCATTTCCATCATGTATAAGGGGACATATTATCAATGTACAACACATCATGTATACTGTGGAAATTTGATGGGTGCTCTAGCCCGGCTGAAGAGTTGGGTTACTGCAATGGTGAATTGTAAGGTTGGTTTTCTGGGAGGGTGAAATCAAATGGAAGTAAAAGGTTTTTAGAACCTGGAGCTATCTTGTAATTATCCAAAGTCTCAGGTTTCTGTCCTGTCATTGTTTCATAAGTACGTGCAGTTCCCCAATGTCTCACCCAAATCTAAGTGAATGTCAGCAGCTACTCAACTATTAACTGATTAACAGCACATTTTGTGTTTACCTCATCCAGAACCTGCATTTGTAAACTGAGTTGCAGCTGTGAGAGATTAGAAATGTTGTTTTTGCAGGTGGGGGAAGGGGGTGTAGTGGGGGGAAGGAAAGGGGAACATTATACAAACAGTCGCAGAATTCTTGTAGCATGTAGCATACTTAAGGCTAAGACTTTAATGGATATAGAGAGTCTTTTAAAGAAAATAGTTTTAAGTTAAGAAATAACTATGAAGGGTTGTAGCTGACCACAAAAAGAAGCAGCAGGGACATTTCACAATAAAGCTTATAGTATGATAAGAGAAACTGGATAAAAGAACAAGCTGTAACAAACAAGGAACAAAGAATGCAGACAAGGACAGCAGGATGTCCAGATAAGAAAATAACTAACACGTGAGGTAACTGGCTTATGATAGGATGGGAAAAGGGAGGCATGATTCCACAACTTGTAAACTGAATAAGAATGCTAATATGCTATTTTCACGCGCATTTCTGCTTGATTGCAGAGGTGTCTGGTTCTTGCAAGAATGTAATAAATTGTTCTTGTTTCCAAGGCTTTGTCTCAGGCTGATTGACTTGTGAGTGAGTTCTGTTTCTCACACAGCTGCCTTTAACTGGAGTGCCTCGTTAATGAACATCTGACTTATGAACTCATGTACTTCCAAACATGATCCCAAACATGGATGTAATTTTAAAGACCCAAATATACAAATTTTTCTTGTATTTTCAAACAGCTGCTTCATATTGTCCTGCACTGTGTTCTGACAAATCAACTTGCAAACAGACTTTGCAACAGAACCAGGGATTGCCTGTATTTTTGCCAAAAAAATACAATTTTTGCACAACTTGCTGCAAACCAAAAGTAAATTTGTTGAGAATTTGTGTTTGAGATGCAGAAACTTAATAAAAATCATAATATGTCCATCTTACCTGCTTAGGAATTGGAGTGAATGTTAGAGGTAGATATGCTCTCATCAAATTCCTTAAACATAATGATGCTTGTGCTATGAAGAAATGTTATCAAGTTTTCACCTCTTACTCCTCAACCTCACCCATCGGCTCAATGCGCCCATTTACTTCTGCATCCACTGTACCCCTTGATATTCATCCAAGTACTTCCTGTAGCCGTTACATTCCGTTTGTTGAGAATGTCACACATCTTTTATTGAAAGATGGAGGAATCGCAACCTCCCGATGTAGCGAAATACTCAGTCAGTTACTCAGAATAAACCGTAGTTTCAGAGCATGAGGGAAGTTGGGATAATATTGTGAAGGAAAGATAACTACTCATAGGAGCACCTTCGCACCAGCAAGCCTATTACTACTTTTACAAGGACTGACCTAGTTTGACCTTATTGTATTCATTCACAGTATATGGGTGGTGTTGGCTAGCTTGCTTTAATTGCCCATCTAAAGTAGCTCTTGGGAAGGTGGTAATGAGCTGCTTTCTTGAACTGTTACAGTCCATGTGCTGTACGTAATTACTGTTGGGGAGGAAATTCCAGCATTTGACATAGCAACACTGGAGAAACAGCAATATATTTTGAAGTTAGGATAGTGGATGGCTTACAGAGGAACACCTAGGGGAATGTGGTTTCATGAATCTGCTGCCCTTGTCCTTCTAGATGGGAGTGGTCATGAGTTTGGAAGGTGCTGTCTAAGGGGCTTTACTGAACATCTGCAGTACATCTAGTACAAATGCTGCTACTGAGTATTGGTGAAGGAGGAATGGATGTGGTGGATGTGGTACCGATCAAGGATGCTGACTTGTCCTGGATGGTGTCAAGCTTCCTGAGTGTTAGAGCTGCACACATCCAGTCAACTGGAGAATATTGCATTACACTGCTGACTTGTGCTTTCCATGCCAAACTCATGACCATTTCCATCTAGAAGGACAAGGAGAGCAAATATATGGGAACACCACCCCTATGTGTTCCTCTCTGAGCTATCCACCACCCTGACTTCAAAATATATTGCTGTTTATCCGGTGTTGTTGTGTCAAATCCTGTTTAGTTGCAAGTGGTGCTGAACTTTGTGCAATCATTGGCGAATGTTCTCATTTCTCACCTTATGATGGAGGGACGATCATTGATAAAGCAGCTGAAGATGGTTGAGCCGAGGATGCTACCCAGAGGAGCTGAGGTGACTGACCACCACAACCATCTTCTTATGTGCCAAGTTTGACTCCAACCAATGGAGAGTTTTTGCCCTGATATCTATTTGTTCCAGTTTTGCTAGGTGTCCTTGTTGGCATACTCAATCAAGTGCAGCCTCAATGTCAAGGGTAGTAACTCTGATCTCATGCCTTGAGTTCAGCTTTTTTGTCCATGTTTGGAACAAGGCAGAAATGAGGTCCAGAACTGAGTATCCCTGTAGAACCTGATCCATACATGCCTGAGGTTAGAGATTTAAACCAGAAGAGTTCACAACAGGAACTTTGAGAAAAATTATGGCACGAGGGGGAAGTCAGAGAGAGAGGGACGAATGTATCAAATCGACTTTATTAACGTATTAAGGGCTGAATCTTATATATTTTGTTCCTAAATGTCAGTTGCACTATCTTTTTGGAGGATTTTTTACTGCAAGGCCTAATGAATTCACTTGCCATATCTTAACAAACTCATTGCATTGATTGCCTAAACTACGTGTTTCTCATGTCTAATTTCTATTCTACCTTATCACAAGCCCTACCCAGACAATGTACTAGAATCCCTTTTAGCTATGCCATCTTTAAAATGCTTCAGTACACCTCAGCAAGCATTAGGATTCCCAAGTTGGGCTGCTCATTGAAAGAAATGGACACAAGATGTTGGAGAGAGAAAGATAGCACCATGGTTCACATATAGGCACCTGCAAGTCCTGGCACACATGGTAATGCAGAGGCAGGCCGTGCTTTTCCAGGAGGACTGGCAGATGGTGCTGTGCAACCTCACCCTAGCACCTTCATCTGAGGTTACTGCCCAGGTATGTGCCATCTCAAGGGTGTGGCGCAATGGCCAACAGTAGCAGGTCAATTATCTTCTTCAACATATCAGGATAAGTGCCACACTCTTCTCTCTGCCACCACATGCTCAGTCCCTGGCACTGTACCCACCTGTACCCAGGCTCATGCCACAACTCTCACTTTTGTCCACATCTTCACTCATTCCCTCTCCCCCTCAGCCTCTAGCACAGCGAGCCCTACCTGCCCTCTGTGCTGCCTCCTCATTCCTTCACAGCATCTCACCACCTATCCCTCATGTGCACTGGCAGTAACAACTATGCCAGCCACTGTTAGTTCATTAAATTCGCTATTCCCCAAAACACTTATTCTGCATAACAGGGCAGAGAGAGACCAGAGGATTGGAGGAAAGAATGCTGGGCATCGCAGGAAAAGACTGGAGCTGATCCTGTGGGGATGCTGTAACATCCATGTCCCACCAAATGAGTAAATATTCACAGTGCATGGCACTGTCACACTCCCATTAACCTCACTGTGACACTTCCACTGTCACACTCATATTAAGCCTACTGTCATACTCCTGTTATCCCCATTGTTACACTCCCATTAACCACACTGCCACACTGTCATTAACCCCAATGTCACACTCTGATTAACCCCACTGTCACACTCCCATTAGCCCCACTGCCACACAGGCATTAACTCCACTGTCACACATCCATTAACCCCACTGCCACAGTCCCATTAACCCCACTGTCACACTCCCATTAACCCCACCGTGACACACGCATCAACCCCATTGTCATGCTCCCATTAACTCCACTGCCATGCTCCCATTAACCCTCCTGTCACACTCCCATTAACCCCACTATCACACTCCCATTAACCCCACTGTGACACTCCCATTAACCCCACTGCCACAGTCCCATTAACCCCACTGTCACACTCCCATTAACCCCACTGTTACATTCCTATTAACTCCACTGTTACACTCCCATTAAACCCCCCTGTCACACTCCCATTAACTCCCCATCACACTCTCATTAACCCCCCTGTCATACTCCCATTAACACCACTGTCACACTCTCATTAAACTCCCTGTCACACTCCCATTAACTCCACTGCCATACTGTCATTAACCCCACTATCACACTCCCATTAACCCCACTATCACACTCCCATTAACCCCACCGTGACACTCCCATCAACCCCATTGTCATGCTCCCATTAACTCCACTGCCATGCTCCCATTAACCCTCCTGTCACACTCCCATTAACCCCACTATCACACTCCCATTAACCCCATTGTGACACTCCCATTAACCCCATTGTCATGCTCCCATTAACTCCACTGCCATGCTCCCATTAACCCTCCTGTCACACTCCCATTAACTCCACTGTCACACTCCCATTAACCCATTCCCATGAATGGGAATGTAACAGTGGAGTTAATGGGAGTGTGACAGTGGGAATACTGGGAGTGTAACAGTGGGATTAATGGGAATGTGGCAGTGTGGTTAATGGGAGTATGACAGTGGGGTTAACCCTCCCATCACATTCCCATTAACCCCACTATCACACTCCCATTAACTCCACTGCCATGCTCCATTAACCCTCCTGTCACATTCCCATTAACCCCACTATCACACTCCCATTAACCCCACTGCTACACTCCCATTAACCCCATTGTCATGCTCCCATTAACTCCACTGCCATGCCCCCATTAACCCTCCTGTCACACTCCCATTAACTCCAAAGCCCAAAGCCCCTAGTCCTGAGTGTTAGAGTGCTGAGGCTCAGTCTGTGGCTGTAGCCACCATTGCAACCCATCCCCCAACTCCTTTCCCTCTTCCCACTTAATTTCTAAGGACATACCCAATGGACAGTAAAAGTGGAGATGGTGTAAATTAGGAGGTGATGATGAACGTCGGCAAATTTGATTTTTAAATGGTGGAAGATTTCAATGCTAGAACAATGAGTCTAAGAAATAATACCACTGAGTCCTAATTCCAAAGCATTGGACACTGCCTCAGGCAAAGCTAGAGTCAGGGAATATATAAATATTGCTAGAGTCAGGGAATATATAAATATTTGAAGTAGGAATACACTAAGCCACACGATCCCTCAGTCCTACACCACCATTCAGTAAGATTGTGGATGATTTGACTACTTCATATTCCTGCTTGCCCCCAAGTAGCCTTTCACTGACTTGCTATCAAGAATCTACCTACCTCTGCCTTAAAACTATTCTTAGACTCTTGTTTCACTGTCATTTGAGAACATGGTTCCAAAGACTCATAACTTCCCATGAGAAAAGAAATACTCCTTGACTCGAACTGAAATGGGCAACTCCTTATTTTTAAACATTGCCCTTTGGTTTTAGAGTACAGATGATTCTACTATAACACGCGTTTCATTAACTCACTGTAATGTGATTGATGAACTGGGGACACTGTTTCTAAAGTGCAAACTTTTAATATATGTGTTGGATGTAATGCGGTTTCATCGCCAACACTTTAGGTGCTGTTTCTAAAGCGTGATTTTTCTATAATGCAGAGTTGTACAAGAGAAAATATCCTTTCTGAATCCACACTATCAAAACCCCTCAGAATTTTATATGTTTCAGATTAAGTTGTTTCTATTCTTCAACAAGCTTTAATACAAGCTTTACCTGTTTAAACTTTCCTTGCTTACTGATGTTGACTGCAATAACTTTTCCTTTTTAAATATTTGTTGATATTTTTACTATCCGTTTTCATATTTCTAGCTAACTTTTTCCGAAGCTAAATTTTCCATTCTTTTAATCTTGTTGTCAATCTTTGCTGTTTTCATTTCTTGTCCAGGCTTCCGACCTATAACTCACTTCATGCAATAGTATACTTTTTTGATACTAATTTTAGCTTTCTTAGTTATCCACAAATGTTTGATCCTCCCATTGAAATGTTTTTTCTTGTTGGAATGTACCTACTCTGTGCATTATGAAATATCCTCTTAAATATCTGCTATTACATGTTTATTGACCTATTCTTTAACTTAATTTGCTAGTTCACTTTAACTAGCTCTGTTTTTATGTCCTCACAATTGGGGTGTAGTGGACAGCGAAGAAGGTTACCTCAGAGTACAATGGGATCTTGATCAGAGGGCCAATGGGCTGAGGAGAGGCAGACAGAGTTTAATTTAGATAAATACAAGGTGCTGCATTTTGGAAAAGCAAATCAAAACAGGACTTATACACTTAATGGTAAGGTCCTAGGGAGTGTTGCTGAACAAAGAGACCTTGGAGTGCAGGTTAATAGTTTCTTAAAAGTAGAGTTGCAGGTAGATAGGATAGTTTATAAGGTGTTTGGTATGCTTTCCTTTATTGATCAGAGTATTGGGTATAGGGGTTGGGAGGTCATGTTGCAGCTGTACAGGACATTGGTTAGGTCACTTTTGGAATATTGTGTGCAATTTTATTATCCTTCCTCTCAGAAGGATGTTGTGAAACTTGAAAGGGTTCAGAAAAGATCATTGGGGTTGGTGGATTTGAGCTACAGGGAGATGCTGAATAGGCTGGGACTGTTTTCCCTGGAGCGTTGGAGGCTGAGGGGTGACTTTAGAAAGGTTTATAAAATTATGAAGGGCATGGATAGGATAAATAGACAAAGTCTTTTCCCCTGGGGTGGGTGAGTCCAGAACTAGAGGGCATAGGTTTAGGGTGAGAGGACAACGATATAAAAGGGACCTAAGGGCAACATTTTCATGCAGAGGGTGGTGCGTGTATGGAATGAGCTGCCAGAGGAAGTGGTGGAGGCTGGTACAATTACAACATTTAAAAGGCATCTGAATGGGTATATGAATAGAAAGGGTTTAGAGGGATATGGGCCAAGTGCTACAAATGGGACTAGATTAGGTTAGGATATCTGGTCAGCATGGACGAGTTGGACTGTTTCCATGCTGTACATCTCTATGACTCTATGACTCTAATTGACAATATCTAAGTTTTAAAATATTAATCTTGGACCATGCTGTACATCTCTATGACTCTATGACTGATTTTTCCCTCCCTCACAATGAAAGTAAAATGATATTGTATTACAATCGCTGCACACCTTCACTATGAGGTAATTAATTAACCCTCTCTCATTGAACAATGCTAGGTTTGGTACATCCATCTCGCTGGTTGGCTACAGTACATGCCATCCTCAGGAAGTCCCAAAAACATTCTAGGCTACCTTTGCTCATCTAATTTTTCCAATATATATGTTGGTCAAAATCTCCCAGGCTAATTGCCATACTTTTCTAACAAGCTATTTCTTCCTTTGTACCCCATCCTCACACGAAGTTACCATTAGGAAGCTGTTCTAGTGATTTATCATTTTTCTTCTTTACTCAATTTACTTCTACATCCTGGATTCCTGAACTTATGTTATCCCTCTCCATTGGGCTGAAGCCATCATTAATTAACAGAGCCACGCATCCACCTTTTCCTAATTTGCTGACCTTCTGAAATGACACAAGTCCTGCTATATTTAGGATATATCTATGTCATTTGCTAGTTCAGGATGCTGTACAAAATCATCCAGTCATCAAGCTGGCCTTTATAATTTACTACCTTCAGGCTTATAAATGGGACACTATATTCTTTATTGGATGACTTGCATATTATACTTTTCATCATTGGCAGTGATACACTTTCACCCTCACATGGCTGTATTCTATTTCCTATTTCCTGAACTTGAAACTTGCAGAATCAACTGAGCAAGTAGTGGGCTGCAGTGCTTGTACCATCCCTCTTACTAATACCAGGTAAGCACCAATCAGAAGGAGTAGCGTAAAATTGGTATGACTTACAGGTGAGAACTTCCTGTAGCTCTATTCAATTAGATTCACTTGCCTGACACCAAAGAGACAGGGGAAAAAAATTACCTGAACAACTCTCAACCATTCCAATTCCACAACGCACAGCAGCATCAAGCCAAGAGTCTGTATAGGCTTTACTTCCTTTCCAATTGTGATTTTCCCTAAAACCTACAGCTACTGATTTGTTTAAAGTGCACAAGGTAAGTAGGCTATGAAATTCTTTCCTTTGTCTGCATTTTAGAGCTTTCAAATCAAATGTGAATTTGACTAGAGGGGGATCTGCATTTGAGTTGAATTTCATGCTAACAGCTGTAGGTGGGGTATCATATTGCACTTTTACAGAGGCTCTCCCTTTTGATTATAATTGTTGCAAGATTTGAAGATTAGAATTATGATTGGAACAGTAGGGAGAGGGATATGTGCTGTCAGGGGACAAGAACGAAGAGACCCGCTGCGATTGATCCCTTGTTATTATATTTTAAAAAGATTAAGAAAAATTAATTTGTTTGGAATGGCTGCAAATACGTCTCGGCGTACAGGTAGAAGAAGTTTAGGTTGCTCAGAATTTAACTGAATTTGAAAAATCACTGTTTCCTGAAAGTGCACATCAAATCTGTTTGGCTCCTTATTGTTTTAGCCATTATATTTTGGACCACTGTATGTTCACTCCCCTCCATCTAAATATGAATCTATTATTCACTTATTTTTGACTGTTCGGATTTAGTATTGAGGTTAGCTTTCCTCTGATTCAATTTTACTTTGAACAATTTAGCAGAACAGATATGGTTCAGTGTGAGACTGATGTGAAAATTTACACATTGCGCGTGTTCTCATTTTGAAGCAACATCTATGTATAATGTTCAGATGCCCTGTAATCCATCTGTCTGGTCAGTGAGATCTAATCAAAGATTCATATATATATATCCAATTCCCTTTTGAAAGTTACTATTGAATCTGCTTCTGTAATCCTGCCATAATAATATGCCACATAAACAGAATTCTCCCTTTTTCCTTTATGCATCATTTCGAGTCTGTCTATCAGTGACAGTATCTTACTTGCTGTTTTTCTGGTTTGTTTTTCTTTTCATTTATCCATGATAATTAGAATTTCAATATGGATGAGTGACTCAGGAGAATTTTCATTGGCCTGTTTTAGACAGTATTTGAAATGGTGCGAGTGAAATTGAGGCACAGTTCCTCAACCACCATCCCCCAGCCTCAGTATGGGAGGTATGAAATGTTAGAAGTGACATTTCATGTCTGATCACATTCATGGATCAGTTATTGCTTGACTTAGGATTGCATAAGAATTACATATGATATACGGCTCTGAAACAAAATCTTTGCCTCAACTAGTCCACGCTGACTTTTATGCACACTTGAGCATCTTCCCATATTTTGTCCTCTACATCTACCAGTCCAATTCTATACTGTTTTCTGCATCACTTGTTTGTGTTGCTTCGCTTTTAATGCATGTTCATTTCACCCATTCCCTGTGGTAGTGAATTACACATTGTTACCGCTCCTTTGGAAAGAAGTCTCTCTTGAATATCTTGGTGAGTATCTTGTATTTAAGACCTCTTTATCTGCCCTTCACCACAAGAAGAAACATTCTCTCTGTACCCACTCTATTTTTATAAGACTGTAATTCTAAAGACAGCTATTATGTCACACCTCAACCTTTTTTGTCAAGAGCCAATTTAATCCTATCCTGAGCATGCACACATTTCTGGTATTATCTTGTAAATCTTCTCTGCATCCTCTCCAGTATTTTTGCATCCTTTCTGTAATATATAAATCAGAACTGCAACCAGCAAATGTGCTGTAACCAAGGTTTTAAATAAGGTTCGCATAACTTCCCTACTTTTCAGTTCTATCTGTCTAGAATTAAATCTTCGCGTATGTTTTTTTGGGTTTTTTTTGGCTCTTCCAAACTGGAATGCAGTATTTAGTGATTGCTGTATTGTTATTCAGAGATCTCCTTGTTCCTCCACCCCAGCAAAACTTCCAACTTCCTTGTAATAATTGACCTTTCCGTTCTTCCTACCAAACTGAACAATCTCACTTTATTTACATTACATTTAATTTTCCATTTATTTGCCCATTTTGCAAGTTTAGCATTGTTTTGCTATGATTTGTGGCATTTCTCCATTACATTGATTACGTCCCTAACCCTCAGTTTGGTAAGGTACACAAACATAGAAAATATATTTTTGATTCCAAAGGCTAAATCACAAATATACAGCAGGTCCACATTCATTAGTGTGGGATACCAATTTCTATTCCATTCAGAATAACTATCCCTTTACCATTCATTCTCTGCTTTCTGCCTTGAAGCTGGCTAACAAACCATTTGTTCCCTTATTCC
This sequence comes from Chiloscyllium punctatum, assembly GCF_047496795.1. Lineage (NCBI taxonomy): Eukaryota > Metazoa > Chordata > Chondrichthyes > Orectolobiformes > Hemiscylliidae > Chiloscyllium > Chiloscyllium punctatum. The sequence goes on from NC_092765.1 coordinate 32,825,504, forward strand.
ATACTCTCTGATTTACCCATTAGTCTACCATGGGGAGCCTTATTGAAGACTTTTTGCAAATGCCGATAAATTGCATCTACTGTATTGCCATTGTCTACTTTTTCTGCTTCTTTTAATATGATTGAGAAATTATTGATATTCACCTTCAGCGCCTACATGAATTCTATCTCTATCGTGTTGATATCTGTGCTCCTTTGTTTGATTGCCGTCATGTTACTTAGAGTAGTGAACAAGGCATTTCTTATGCTTGTCTTTATTGATCAGAGCATTGATTGTCGAAGTTAGGAGGTCATGTTGCAGCTGTACAGGACATTGGTGAGGCCACTTTTGGAATACTGCTTTCAATTCTAGTCTCTATCCTGTAGGAAACATTTCATGAAATTTGACAGGGTTCAGAAAAGATGTACAAGGACGTTGCTGGAATTGGAGGATTTGAGCTACAGGGAGAGGTTGAATAGGCTGATCTTGTTTGTATCTGGAGGGTCAGAGGCTGAGGGATGACTTTATAGAGACTTATAAAATCATGAGGGGCATGGTTAGGGTAAACCATGAATAGGGGAGATCCCAGAATAGGGGAGCCCAAAACTATAGGGCAAAGGTTTAAGGTGAGAGGGAAAAGATTTAAAGGGACCTAAGGGATAACGTTTTCACACAGACAGTGGTGTGTGTGTGTGGAATGAGCTGGCAGGCAAAGTGGTGGAGGCTGGTACAATTACAACATTTAAAAGGCATCTGGATGGGTGTATGAATAGGAAGGGTTTAGAGGGAAATGGGCCAAATGTGGGCAAGTGAGACTTGATTAATTTAGGATATCTGGTCAGCATAGATGGGTTGGACCAAAGGGTCTGTTTCTGTGCTGTACAATATGAATAAGTACAGCTACTCCACTACCAAGGTTAAATTTTTTAGGAACCATTGTATGAACATAAGCTTCAAGTGTGTGAATTATAGTTAACCTTTTTGAAGAAATTAGTAAAATCAATGTTAATTAGGGGTTGAAAGGTTACCAGGGGTAGGTGGGAATATGGATTGAAGTTATCAGTTGATCAGTCATGAACTATTGAACCGTGGATCAGACTCAGTGGATGAGTGGCCTGCTGCTGTCCCTGATTTGTCTATTATCTTTCTCGTAATGAATCAAAGGGATGTGGGTGCCGTTGGCTGGGCCTTCTTGAACAATTCCAGTCCATTTTATATAGGTAGGTCCATGTTACATGCGGGGAAGAATTCCAGAATTTTGACCCAGCAATATTGCAATGTTTCCACATTGGGATGGTGAGTGGCGTGGAGGTGGTGGTGTTCCTATCTATCTGCTACATTTGTCCTTTGAGATGGTAGCAGCCATGAGTTTGAAAGGTGCTGTGTAAGCATTGTTAGTGAATTTCTGTTAGTGAGTTTTGTAGATGATGCATGGTATTACTACTGTACATTGGTGGTAGAAAGAGTGAATGTTTGTGGATGTGGTGCCAATCTACTCTGCTGCTTTGTGTAGGATGGTGTCAAGCTTCTTGAGTGTTGTTGGAGCTGCACTTATCCAGGTAAGTGGGGAGTATTCCATCACACTCCTGACTTGTGTCATGTGGATAGGCTTTGGGGAGACAGGAAATGAGTTACTCAACTCTGACTAGCTCTTATGGACACAAAATATTCATGTGGCTAGTGCAGTTCAGTTTCAGGTCATTGGCAATCTCCAGGATGTTGACAGTGGGGAATTCAGTAATGACAATGTCATTGTATATCAAGGGCAATGGCATCAAGCTGCTTGCATGTTCTTGGATTTGCACTTACTTTGACAAGTGGGAAGTATTCCACTTACCTCCTTACCTAAGACTTGTAGTCTATAGACAGGCTTTGGAGAGAAAGGACGTGAGATTCTTTGCAAGATTCCGAGCCACTGACCTACCCTGTAGCCACAATATTTATATGACTAGTCCAATTCAGTTTCTAATCAAGGATATTTTCCATGATGTTGATTTTGGGGGATTCAGAAATGCTAATGCCGAATGTCAAGATGAGATGGTTAGATTTTCTCTTGTTGGAGATGGTCATTGCTTGGACCTTGTGTATACAAAAGTTACTTGCCACTTGTCAGCCCAAGCCTGGATGTGATCTTGGCCTTGTTGCATTTGAATATGGTCGGTTTAGCATCTGAGGAGTTGCAAATTGTGTTAATGATGGTGCAATCATCGTTGGACATCCCCACTTCTGGCCTTATAAGACCATATGACATAGGAGTGGAAGTAAGGCTATTCAGCCCATCGAGTCCACTCCACCATTCAGTCATGGCTGATGGGCATGATTATGATGGATGGAAGGTCTTTGATAAAGCAACTGAAGATATTTGGTCATGAGGTTCTACCCTGAGGAATTCCTGCTGAGACACCCTGGAAATGACATGACTAACCTCCAACAACTACAACAATCTTTGTAGGTAGTATGTCTCCAACTAGCAGAGACTTTTCTCTGATTCCCTCAACTCCAGTTTTGTTGGGGCTCCTTGATGCCACACTCTGGGATTGGGGTAGAAACTGTCACACATCTCCTTCTGAAATGTGCCTTTGCAAAGGAAGTCTGGAGAAAGATGCAGTGATTTTTGTCAAGATTCATCCCGAGCTGTTCCGCGATGCAGGGCTCTGCGCTCAACGGTCTGTTCCTGGGACACATTCTGAGACAAATATCGACTGCACTTGAAGGACTGTCAACTCTGTGAAAGACACTCTTTGGTCTGCCTGAAACTTGTTGGTCTTCCAGAACAAGAATTTGACCCTGACCAAATGTTGCAGACTGGCACATTCCAAGGTCCATGACAAAATGCTGAAGATGATCTAAGCTTTGGGCAGCTCTGACAAGGCGCAGACAAAGGGAAAGACCATTGTCTGAGGTCATTCTGCCAAAGCTAAGTGGGGGTCTGTTCAGTTATCAGATCCTCCCGATGACTCAAATGTATATAAATATACTCTTGTACAAGTAAATGATGCCTTTGGTTTGGTTGCTGGATGCAGTCAAACTCCAATATTTGTTTGTTTCCTCAAGTTACGTACAGAACTGAACTGTGTGATGGTAAACAGATGTAAAGATTTTTTTAATGAATAAAATATATTGTTGAAATTCAAAAAAATTTAAAAGTCAGGAGCCTGAGTGATCCTGGCTGAACCCAAACCTGGTGTCACTGAACAGGTTATTGCTGAACAGGTGCTGCTTGACAACACGGTTGGTGACATCTTCCATCTTTACTGATGATCAAGAGTAGACTGATCGGGCTGTAACTGGCTGTGTTAGATTTGTTCTGCCTAGGATATAATGGGAAATTTTCTTCTGTGCCAGGTGGATGCCAATGTTGTAATGGACTGAGATGAACAATAAATGCTGGCTAGCCAGCAATGCCCACATCCCATGGAATGTTTAAGTAAAAATGTTTGTATAAAATATGTTTGTATGTTGGTTGTGATTGATGCAACATAGGCCTTTCTTTTTATATTCCATGTATGGCATTGTTTTGGACAGTAGTATATTGCAGATGACTGATGCCAAGTTGCCCAAAAAACAAGTAAAATTTCAACATCTGTGTTTCACTGAATGAAAACTGGGAGATAGGCGTGGATAATCTGGATGAATATTTGAGATTTTAAGATCAGGGTGAGACTTCTGCACCAGTGGTTATTACTTGAACAACTGCATTCACTGAGTTTGTTCAAAGAGAATGGTTTCATAGAATCTCTACAGTGTGGAAGCAGGCGATTTGGCCCATTGAGTCCACGTTTATCCTTTAAAGAGCATCTCACCCAGACCCTCCTCCGGCCCTGTAACCTTGCATTTCCTGCGGTTAACCCACCTAACCTGCACACCCCTGCACACTATGGGCAATTTAGCATGGCCATTTCAACTAACCTGCACATCTTTGGAATGTGGGAGGAAACTGGAGCACCCGGAGGAAACCCACACAGACACGGAAGAGAATGTGCAAACTCCACATAGACAGACACCTGAGGCTGGAATTGAACCTGGATTCCTGTCGCTGTGAGGCAGCAGTGCTAACCACTGAGCCACTGTGATTCATTTTATATTTTTATTTAGGGACCTAATGGGCAACTTTTTCACACAGAGGGTGGTACGTGTATGGAATGAGCTGCCAGAGGAAGTGGTGGAGGCTGGTACAATTACAACATTTAAGAGGCATTTGGATAGTATATGAATAAGAAGGTTTTGGAGGGATATGGGCTGGGTGCTGGCAGGTGGAACTAGATTGGGTTGGGATATCTGGATGACATGGATGGGTTGGACCGAAGGGTCTGTTTCAATGCTGTACATCTCTATGACTCTATTGGAATGCGATCTCACCACTATTTGGTGAGCAATTCACTGTTATAACTGTTTCATTACTGCACTGGTGGTTAAAAAATGAATGTGTCAAGTACCTTCCAGGTTATTCATTGATTTTGTCTAGTTGAGCTATTAATTTTATAGCAATATTCCACTCTTATAATGCAGTGGCGAACCTCCACAACATCGTTCTTGATGAATTTAAGTATTTGCAGTTTTGTAAAAAACTGGTATCAATAAAGGTGACCATGACACTCTTGTTTGTTTTAAGCACACATTTAATGTAAGAATGATCCTTTCAGAATTTAAACCTGACATTGTTATTCAATCTATTCTATATGTGACCTCTATCCCTTATCAATGTGGTTGGCTTTTAAATCAGCTTCATGGTGGATGAACATGCCAATCAACTGCATCCACCCACTAAGAAGAAGTCCCATCAACATTTTTTGGGCAATCAAATGGGAGGGTTATTAATGCTGGCCTTGCCAATTATAGCTGAAAATGTGTTGTTGGAAAAGCGTAGCAGGTCAGGCAGCATCCTCGGAGCAGGCGAATCGACGTTTCGGGCATGAGCTCTTCTTCAGGGCTCATGCCCGAAACGTCGATTCTCCTGCTCCTTGGATGCTGCCTGACTTGCTGCGCTTTTCCAGGAACACATTTTCAGCTCTGATCTCCAGCACCTGCAGTCCTCACTTTCTCCTTGCTAATTATATCCATGTTCTGAGAATGAATAAAAAAATGTTATAGATTATAATGTATAACTTTGCTGGCAAAGTATGGCTGTGGGCAGTTGTTCCTTTGAGGTCTAATTGTTTTTCAATTCAGAAGGTCAGACAGATGTTTCTTCTTTTACACGTGTGACACAGAAACTTACATTAAGTGGACAAAATTAAGTTGGTTCCAAAGTGCTTTCTATTTTAACAAGTTACCATTCAGTCCATCAATCTACAATCACATATAAAAGCATACATTTTATTTAGTGAATGACTGTGTGGAAAATTGTCTTTGGACGGTGGAGCAAGACAGGTGATGCCAGCTTGCATAGCCATTGGCATTGAATATCCGGGACTGTGTTTCATCGTAGACCATATGACATCACCCAGTCATGCCTGTATCTAAGGAGATTTTTCATTAACTTCCAGGTTTGCAATGATGATCATTCTCCATAAATTCCCTGGATAAAAATATTGCCAACTTCTTTTGGGTAGTACAGCAATCTGCAACTGGAAGAAAGAAGGACATGTCGGTAGCATCATTTAGTGACTGAAGCAGCATAGCACTGCCACAGGAATAACTTGGCCAGCCATTTCATTAAGTTCCATTCCTCTACCATCTCTTTTGACTCTCTTGATAGTTTTAAAATGTCTGTTCAGCATCAGTCCTCTGCTACATTGGCAAGACTGAATTCTCTGTTCCTATTACAAAGATTGGTCCTCTATTATTGGTAATTTTCTCCTTCCCTGCTATTGTGTTAGACTTAACCAAACCATCTTTCATCTCGATGATGTACTTTGACTCTGCACTGAGCTTTAAACTCCACAGAGGCTAAATTCGATAGGGCCAGGTATGACTTCATGTCCTAACTCACATGGAAGAGATTGTGCTAGACTTATTGTATATTATTGAACATTATCTTTGCTTTGAAGTTAAGTAAACAATGTGATTGTCAGTGTCAAAGGCAAGGTAAAGAGTTGGAACTGCTGATAAGTTGGGAAATGGTGTTGAGCTATCTGGTTTGGAACTTGGATAAGGTCTTTCTGATCAGCTCCTGCAGAAGGGGATAGTCTCAGTTGCATCCTGCCATTGCTCTCCTTCCTCATGTTCCTGCTCCTTTGCTGCTTAGCATAAAGAGTAAAAATGGATCCCTCATGAGCTGCAGCAAATAGCAAACAACCAACTATTGTTCCTCATTCTGTGGGATATGGCAGCAAGGTTCAGGCAGTGGAAGCTCACAGTTTGCTCTATCACTTTTCTAGTGGCAACATGGTTCTCATTATATGAATGCTACACACTACATCTGCCCATGCAAGTCAGCAGTCATGTCATTGGAAGGGGGGGGGGGGGGGGGTGGGTGGGGTTACCCAGTAGCCTCTCCTTCAGTCGTAACTGAAGTTGCTTTTGCTCATTTGAAGGCTTCTGCAGAAGCTAGTTGTTTCCAGATCTGGGTGAATTCTTTGGCCATCCCGAGAATGCAGAATGAGTAGAAGATTGAGCAGACATTAGACAGAGCAGTTCCAATTACGAGAAGAGGGAGGAAAAAGAGAGGGGGTGGGTAGGATTTTCAGCAGGAGACTATATGTGTCAGACCGTACAGGGAGCAGTTATCCTACCTGATGCTCAAAGATGAAATGCTGATGTTACATTGGATGAGCACAGAAAGAAAGTATCATGAGATGTCAGGCATGGACAAGCATTGTCCTCTGTCAATGGTCAAACACCAGCTAAATGGTCACTTTTCAGTTCAGATATAAGGTTTAATTGACTGTGAATGCACCAAATGATGGGTGCTTGTAATCAATAGCATGGGGAAGCCTGCAATCCAGGCAAAGCTGTTGTCTTTGCTTGCTAGCCTTTGATGAGAGACAGCAAAATTAGTTAATCACTTTGAATGAAAGCTTCAGTATGTACCATGCAACACTTTCATCAGCAAACTGTGAAATGTTACAATGACCTACATCTCAAAAGAAACCATATATGCAGAAGTTCATCACCACGGTCACTTTCACAGCTATTGGCATGCTCTGAGGTGGCAGTGTGACTGTCCTTACTGAAACACAAACACCTCATACACTGTTCATCTTTGAGCATCAGGTAGGATAACTGCTCCCTGTACACTCTGACACATATAGCCTCCTGCTGAAAATCCTACCCATCCCCTCTCTTTTTCCTCCCTCTTCTCATAATTGGAACTGCTCTGTCTAATGTCTGCTCAATCTTCTACTCATTCTGCATTCTCGGGATGGCCAAAGAATTCACCCAGATCTGGAAACAACTAGCTTCTGCAGAAGCCTTGAAATCAGCAAAGGCAACTTCAGTAGTTGCTACACCACTCTTTTCTGAATTTTGTAGCATATTTAGAAAATGCAAAACACTTGCAGAACTGTTGCAGCAGCAGGAAGAAGTCAACCTGTAATAAGTTGGTAAGCAGCTGATGATCCATTAAAACACTGGTGGTGAGTTCTTCCTGCTGTTGAGCACATGTGCAGGGGCATGAGGCTAAAACAGGGCATCGGTTGGAGCACTGAACTCCAACATATGCTGATGGATGTCATTTGCCTGCCTTACCTCTCCTCCCGCAACCATTCAGAACATGTCTGTCAACACACTAATCAATACAGTGTCTGGTACAATAACCTCCATAAATGTACACATGCACCTTGGGCACCATTCTGGAGCTCAGATATGTACTTGTAACAACCAATAACAGGTTCTAATAATCCCAATATTTTTGTACCGCATCTGATCCATGAATAGAACATTTTACTTCCACCTTTGTAACATTGTGAACCTTTGTTTCTGACACAACACTTCCATTGTGAGAAACCTTTACCCATTTGTATCATTTCCACATTCAACTATGTCTCCAAAATTCTCTTTGTTGGTCTCTTATTCTGTATAAACTCTAGCTTGTCCAAAACTGTAGCTGTGTAATCTATCTCACATAATGTTTCTGATCATGTCTATGGTTATCTAGGTCATCTCCTCTGACCTGAAATTCTATTCTGAATGTTCCATTATTCCATATCCATTCCAATGACCTGCCTGGAATGTAGAGTCTTCAGCTGCTTTGTTCCCACTCTCTGGAAGTTCTTAAGAATACCTCTCTGACTAAGCTTTTGCCCATCCCTCCTAATTTATATCGTCTAACTCAGTATCTGCTTTCCTTACACCAATTTGTAACACATGTGAAACATGAAGCTAAATATTCCATAGTGTGCAAATTGTTTCAGTGATGTTTATGTCTCTTGCAATTCTTGTGGCTAGAAATTAGACATTTTGCATGGAATCTTATAAAGCTCTGAGCAAAAGACCATAAGATATGTGAGTAGAGGGAAGCTATTTGGTCATTGAATCTTCTTCACCATAAAATGAGATCATTGTTGATCTGATGATTCTCAACTCCACTCTCCTGCCTTTTCCCCAATACCCTTGATTCCTTTACTGATTAACTACCTGTCAATCTGAGCCTTGAATCTACTTAAGAACCCAATCTCAACAGCCTTCTGTGGTAAAGAATTTCACAGATTCACTGCCTTCTGAGAGGAAAAACAGATCTTCATTTCTATTTTAAATAGGGGACCCCCTTACTTTGAGATTATGACCTCTGGTCTGGACTCTCCCACAAGGAGAAACAATCTTTCCACATCCAGCCTGTCAAGACCCATAAAAATCTTACATATTCCAAGTAGGTCTCCTCACATTGTCTGAAACTCCAATGAATGCAAGCCCAACTCACTCAACCACTCGTCATGAGAAAATCCCTTCATACCCATTAGCAAGTGGTGAGCTTTCTCTGGATTGCCTTCAATGCCAGTATGTTCTTTCTTTGTTAAGGGAACCAAAGCTTCTCTTGGTATTCTAGTGTGGTCTGACTAGTGCTATGCATAGTTTTAGCAAGATTTCCTTAATCTTATACTCCATTCATTTTGAAATAAAGGTCAACAGTCCATTTGTCTTCCCTGAAACCCATTCACTTTGATGCTACTGTTTTATGATTCTTGCAAAAGAACTCTCTTTGTGTTGTAGCTTTCAACTTTTAATAATATTCAGATCCTCTATTGTTCCTGCCAAAATGCATAAAATCTCACATTTTTCCACATTATTTTCCATCTGTCAAGTTCATGCTCATTCACTTACCTTGTCTAATCACTGTAAACTAAATATTCCATAGTGTGCAAATTGTTTCAGTTATTATTATGTCTCTTGCAATTCTTGTGGCTAGAAATTAGATATTTTGCATGGAATCTTATAAATCCCTGAGCAAAAGACCGTAAGATATGTGAGTAGAAGGAAGCTATTTGTTGCTTTGAATCTTCTTCACCATTCAATAAGATCATCATTGATCTGATGATTCTCAACTCCACTCTCCTGCCTTTTCCCCAATACCCTTGATTCCTTTACTGATTAAATACCTGTCTATCTGAGCCTCACTACTTGCTTTTCTACCTATTAGTTAAGCTACTTTCATCGTCTAAGTAATTCATATCCATTTTAAATAATTGCGGTCCTGGTGCTTATCCTTGTGGCACTCCATTCATTACATCCTGAAAATGCCCCCTTTGTCCCAATTCTCTTCTATTGGTTCATGAATACTCTGCCCATTCTAATATATGACCTCCAACATCATGGGCTCTTATTTTACAAAATGGTTTTATGGTGTGGTACCTTATCAAACACGTTTTGAAAATCTAAATATATTCCAACTACTAGTTCTACTTTATCTATCTGCTTGTTAGTCCTCAAAGAATACTAATAAATTTGTCTGGTATGAATTCCCTTTTGTGAAGCAATCATTATATGTTATTATGTTGTGATTTTCTATAATTTCATCATTTTTAATACTCGAACATTTTCCCAATGGCAGATGTTAAACAAACTGGCCTATAAGCATCCATGACCTGAATGATGAAGGCTATGGTGAGAAACTCTCCCCGTGTCTGTGTGGGTTTCCTCCGGGTGCTCTGTTTTCCTCCCACAGTCCAAAGATGTGCAGGTTAGGTGAATCGGCCACGCTAAATTTCCCATAACGTTCAGTGATGTGTGGGCTAGGTGCATTACTCAGGCGAATTGTAGAGTAACAGGGTAGGGAAATGGATTTAGGAGGGTTGGTGTGGACATGTTGGGCCAAATGGCCTGTTTCCACACTGTAAGGATTCGATGATTCTATGAAATCATGTGAGAAGTTGAGTGAGGCCAGTCTCAATGTTAGGGCCAGTTAGATGTATTTGCCCGTTAAGTTCTGAGAGTGGTGATAAGATTCTTGCGAAGCAATGGCAAGGTGGCTGTTAGCAGTGATTATTGCTTGCTTACAGGCTTATTAATATGCACATCTCATCTTATTAATATGTATCTTCCTGTTCTACCATCCCGAAATTAGATGCTGAGAATTCCAGGCATGAGAGTCACAGCGGATCCGGCTGACTCCAGTTCAGCACTTGCTCCTAAGGAACTCCAACCCGGACACCTAGCACTGCCATTTCAGGGGACACTCCACCTTCCTCTCCAACCTATCACCTTCCCCCCACCCCCCTTCATCTACTTATCACATTCCCAGCTACAACCCCCCAGTCACATTCCCCTCCCATTTATCTCTCAGCCAGCACTAGACTCTCCACTCTGATCTCTAGCATCTGCAGTCCTTATTTTCTCCTGCATACAACTCTCCACCTCATCATGGCATATCTGTGATCCTCTTACAGTGTGTTTCTGAATTTTAAAGCTACACCTTGTGGTATACAATCAACTACCATCGCAATGTTGCAGCAAGAATATTTGCATGTTAGGACAAGCACCCAGCTTGCAGAATGGACCAACTTACACCTCAGAATAAGGACAATTGTCATTGTTGTCAGCAGTCCTCAGTCACATCAAGTGCGACAGCCTTCAGTCAGGGGCTCCCTGCATTGTAAGTCAAGGGAAGCCTCTGATTATGATCCACAGGCTTGGCAGAGTCAGTCAGCCACTGGGGGTGGTCAGGATCAGGATTCTATCATCATAAGGAGCAAACAGCTGAACATCAGGCAGCCCATCCCCTGATGTGACTCCTTCTGCTCTGATGTGGGCCGTTCTCTCTTTGCAAGAGAGGGATTGCATGAGATGAATTTGTGTGGCACAGCTGTTAAGATTCATGCGACTGGAGGAAAGTCAGCAAGCAATCCTCTCTTTGTGGGGGAGTTGAGGACTAGGGTCAAGAGGAACATTACTGGGCTTCCCTTTAAATATCACCACAGTATCTGCCCACACAGTCTGTGCAGTGTATAGCTACTTCATTTTAAACTCATAATTGCAACTAAGTTTGCTTGTGTTCTTATGGAGGCACTTCAGATTTAAGATTTCTTGGAGGTTGTAGGTTATGACCAATTGTGGCTTATGGAAACACCTTGAACATTTTCTTGAGAACATGTCATTGAAAGGGTATTGAGAACATTGGAGTTTATTTTAACAATGCCTCCTCGAAATCATATGCTCGGTGATTAAAAATTGGCTTGCTTTTGCTGAACAGTCTCCGCATCCCAACATATCATCCAAAAGCCCTCCACCGCACTTCCTCCATTCCCCACTCCACTGCTCTAAACCCCTGCCCTCAACGCAATAAAGACAGAGTTCCCCCTTGTTCTCACCTACAACCCCACCAGTCTCCGCATCTAACATATCATCCTTGGTTCCAACTCCATTAAAACCCCACCACCAAAAGCATTTTCCCCTCCCATCCCTCTCTGCATTCTGCAAGGATCATTCTCTTCACCAATCCTTTGTTCACGCCACTCCCCCCACCAACACCCCGGAACCCTCAGGTACCTTGCCCTGCAACCGTAAAAGATGCAAAACCTGCCGGCACACTACTCCCGTCACCTCCAACCAGGGCCCCAAACAAACCTTCCAGATGAGACAGATGTTCACCCGCCTCTCTTCCAACCTAGTTTACTCTACCCGGTGCTCCCGTTGTGGTCTTTTCTACACTGAGGAGACCAAACATAAATTCAGGCCAAATTTCACCAAGTATCTCAACTGGGTCTACAGGGGCTGACTGGACCTCCCAGTCATTGCCCATTTTAATTCCCCTTCCCAAACCCTTTCTGACATGACCATCCTCGGCCTCCTTCATTGCCACAGCGAATCAGACCACAAATTGGAGGAGCAACACCTCATCTTCCACCTGGGCAGCCTACAGCCCGGAGGACTCAACATTGATTAGATTACATTACATTACAGTGTGGCAACAGGCCCTTCGGCCCAACAAGTCCACACCGACCCGCCGAAGCGCAACCCACCCATACCCCAACATTTACCCCTTACCTAACACTACGGGCAATTTAGCATGGCCAATTCACCTGACCTGCACATCTTTGGACTGTGGGAGGAAACTGGAGCACCCGGAGGAAACCCACGCAGACACGGGGCGAACGTGCAAACTCCACACAGTCAGTCGCCTGATTCGGGAATTGAACCCGGGTCTCTAGCGCTGTGAGGCAGCAGTGCTAACCACTGTACCACCGTGCTGCCCACTCCAGTTTCAAGTAACCTCCCTTCGCATTCCCTGACTCCCTTCCTAGCCCCACCGGCTCCTTCCATTCATCCGCTCAACTCTTTCTTCCAGCCACCAACCAAACTCATTCCTCCCATTGACCAACCAGGTCGTACCCTCTACCTTTGTTCACCTATCCTTACCTCACCATCTGCCCCCCTCCCTGCACCCACCAACCCCCCCCCCCCAACTTACCTGCAGCTCTTACACTCACCCCCAGTCCTGAAGAAGGGTTACACCCATAGCATTGACTTCTCCACCTCCTGATGCTGACTGGCTTGCTGTGTTCTTCCAGCTTGTCTACCCTGTTGTACACCCTGTTTGGGCTGTTTGAATAGCGACCGGCTAGAAGAGGTTCTTGTTTTTTTCTGGTCTTAGTTATGGGACAAGAACTCTAATGAGAAAGGTTGCCCCCAGTCAATCACTCCCATTTCTGAAAAGAAATCCCTCTTGCTGAGTTCAGAGTGAGGGCCTGAAGAGTAATTGCAGGAAGTTTTTAACATTGTAGTTGCTGAGAAATCTGCGTCTACCAACACTCCAGATGTAATCACGTATGATTAGTGAATTGACCATATGTTCCAGAATATCAGAATAATAGATTTTAGAACATTCTATGTCTTATCTTTATTTTAACCTCCAATAATAACTCAAATGGCCAAAAGGTGTGTTCATTTTGTTTTTATGAAGTGGACCTCTGCAGCGAGAAATCTATATTTCTCTTTTTCTTAAAGAGTGCTACTATGTCATTCATTCTGTAGACTTCAATTGATTTAATTAATCTGTTTGTTTATGAGAGTCCGGTAACTAATTCATGCTCACAACGCTTGATTGCTTAAGCCTGATTGATGACTTGAAGCTAAATTAATCAGAACTATTAAATCTTACTACAAACTGATCTCTAAGATAGGTTCAATACTATAGAGTTATTTAAAACATTTGGTAAATAAATCTGTTGTATACTTAGCAATTAGTCTAACATCCCAGAGTCATGCAGAGATGTGAAGAATACAATGCCGACTGGAAATGTAGAATATGCCAGTACAGCAAGGCTGGACTCAGAGATACTCCTATGATTGAGTAAATAACCAGATAACAAATTATCACTTTTTTCTCATCAGGAGCTACTAGTTTCTGTGAATCAAGCCCTGATATTAACAAGATTTAGGAGAAAAAATGAGAAATTGAGACATACAAATGTTACAATATCAACAATAAAACTAACAATATTTCTCCCTGTTTCCTTAAGCATGTATATTTGGGTCCTTCCCACCTCTAGTCCAGTTTACAAAATCTTGCTATCTAAAGAGGTCTACACGAAAATGCTGCAGAATAGGAAGCCAGCATTGTGTCAAGAAGTATTATTTAATCCAGAAATAGTGACCAAAAGATGGTCAGGGAGGTTTATAAGGGGCTATCCAGAGAATGGATCAAGGTGACAAAATGTTCTTTGTTAATGGAGAGTTAAAGGGGTGTGTAGAATCCCAGTGCATACAAGTATAGGCGACATGTAAAGCCACTATTCTACCATTTATTTTACATCATCATAGAAAGTTACCAAATACTCTGCTGGATCTAAAGGTCCAATTCTGTTGGTGCTTGTTCTTTTGCTGTTTTGTTCTGATCGGAGTTACTGAATGAATTGTTCAATGAAAAATGGTAAAACAAAAACATTCCTTTTCATCTCCAGTTTATAAATCTGAACTGAGTGCTGATTGGTCGAGGAGATTTCTTGGAAAACCAGTTTTTTAAAATATCAAGACTCCCCTGCATATCAAATGCTCATTCCCACTGGTGAGAACAGCAGCTACTTTGAGCAGTTTCCTTTGTACAATGGGTGCAACTTTTGGAATGGTCCACGCCCAGTAGCTTATGTTTCCTGCCAGCTACAAGGGGAACATTTTTCTTGTGTAGGAACATTACACAATCAATCACACTCCCACCCCATGTTTACCAAAAACAACAGGCACTATGAGGATAGTGGGGCCTGACAAAATGGTGCCTGTGCTGAAAACCAATCCATCAATTGACCCCCTCTAAACCTGCTCCCCCAGTCCCATCAACAGCCCCCAGCCCCATCAACAACCACACCTCTAGTGGAAATGGAAATAATATTACCCTTGTTCTTAAGTTCCAGCATTAGATAAATGTTTGGGGCACAAACAAGACCACACCAGTGGATCTCACTGGTGACTCCTTCCACTGCCAGATCAGTTATTGTAGTTAAATGGTGTCAGTACGTAATATACTAAAATATATGAAAAAAGGAAATATTGTGAAAGTTCTGGTTTATGGAAAACAAACCACTTCTGTTGGGGCCACATTACCCATGACTGCCAGTTAGTGCTTTATTTTCCATAAACTGTTAGTCCCTAGAGTGTTTTACCTATTTATTAAACACTGAAATGCTATTAATCATAGTTTAACGTGGGATAAAAAAATAAAGCAGAGCAGAAATGAGAACTGGTCTAAAGACTCAAATGTTAATTGGAACTTTACAATTTTTTTATAATTCGCTACTTGTCCGTCAGTTATTTAAAAAAGCTGCCAGCAAATTTGGACAGAGGGAAAGAATTCTCATCAATCAGCTGTGAGATGTTTGTACCGATTCTAGGTGTAGAACTGACACTTCCCAAGTCTGAGTCTTGGATCAGATTACACGGACATCTGCACAAGGGAAAGAAAGGCTATCGGGCCTGCAGAAGTGATTGCCATAGTGACTGAGCCTCTTCATGCCTCCTGTGACCTGTTATTGCTGCCATGGGTGATGATATCATATTTTTCAGTCCATTGTACTCACAGCAGTTTAACAGCAATGGAAATTCTCAGAGGAGTCAGAAGGGAAAAAAAAACGTTTTGAGTTCCATCTGGGTTTGAGCAATCCTAATGTACCGCAAGTAAACAACCTTTGATAGATTTAATTGACAAACACCTTACATATCCACTGCAGTATGAGATTAAAGGACATTTCAACTTCACTGCAAATTCTCAATAATAAACTACATTGAACTGGTCAAATGAGTTACATGTCTTAATGTTCATCATTTATGAATTAGTCCCTGCCCTTCCAATCTTCTACCTTGATGGTTCCTCTCCTGAAGGCATTAGGTGATCTGGGCTACAATTCTATGGGAAAACAATATTTGTCTAATCCCCTGTCCAAGTGGTTTTTCCATCCTAAATCTTTGACTGGGGAGCATTACACTCAGTTTTCAGTCAGTATCCAGCCCTCAGTTACTGTACTACTGTCAGAAACTGGTACCCCAAGTGATTTCCTCCCATGTATCTGAGGGGTGTCCAGTATTAAGCTTTTGCTTTCACTGATACACCAATAGCAATCAACTCAGCCCAGTTCAGGGATTTGACCTTTCTAAAAAGGTACAGTGTGCTCTACCTGACTGAAAGCAGGAGTATTTTCAATAATCCGTGTACAACAGGACCTTGATCAGATGGGCCAATGGGCGGAGGTGTGGTAGATAGAGTTTAATCTAGGTAAATATGAAGTGCTGCATTTTGAAAAGCCAAATCAGAGCAGGGCTTATATACTTAATAGTAAGATTCTGCTGAGTGTCACTGACCAAAGAGATCTTGGAGTGTAGGTTCATGATTCCTTGAAAGTGGAGTTGCAGGTAGACAGGGTAGTGAAGAAGACATTTGGTACATTTGCTTTTATTGCATTGAGTACAGGAGTTGGAATGTCATGTAAAATACATTGTTTAGGCCACTTTTGAAATACTGTATTCAATCCTGGTCTCCTGGCTGTAGGAAAGATGTTCTGAATCCTGAAAGAATTCAGAAAAGATTTACAAGGATGTTGCCAGGTTTGGAGGGTTTGAGATGTAGGAGAGGCTGATTAGGTTGGGTTTTTTTTCCCTGGAACATTGAAGGCTAAGGGGTGACCTAAACAAAGTTTATAAATTCATTAGGGGCATGGATAGTGTGAATAGTCAAGATGTTTTCCTCTGTGTAGAGGAGTTCAAAGTTAGAGGGCATAGGTTTAAGATGAGAGGGAAAAGATTTAATAGGGACCTAAGGGGCAACTTTTTCAAGCAGAGGGTGGTGCATATATGGAATAAATTGCCAAAAGAAGTGGAGGAGGCTAGTACAGCTACAACATTTAAAAAGCATCTGGATGGGTATACGAATAGGAAAGATTTAGAGGAATATGGTCTGGGTGCTGGCAGGTTGGATGAGATTGGGTTGGGATATCTGGTTGGCATGGACAAGTTGGACCAAAGGGTCTATTTCTATGCTGTACATTTCTATGACTCTGAGAAAATTCATGCCTTTAGTGTGGGTTGTAAGCTGTTTTTGGGCCCTGGGGCAGCAACAACTGCTGGGAATCTCTTACTAAATGAATCATAGAATCCCTACAGTGCAGATCGATGCCATTCAGCCCATTGAGTCTGCACTAACCCTCCAAAGTGGGCGACACGGTGGCACAGTGGTTAGCACTGCTGCCTCACAGCGCCAGAGACCCGGGTTCAGTTCCCTCCTCAGGCAACTATCTGTGTGGAGTTTGCACATTCTCCCCGTGCCTGCATGGGTTTCCTCCGGGTGCTCAGGTTTCCTCCCACAATCCAAAAAAATGTGCAGGTTAGGTGAATTGGCTGTGCTAAATTGCTCATAGTGTTAGGTGAAGGGATAAATGTAGGGGAATGGGTCTGGGTGGGTTGCTCTTTGGAGGGTCAGTGTGGACTTTTTGGGCCAAAGGGCCTGGTTCCACAATGTAAGTAATGTAATCTAATCTAATCAAACATCCCACTCTACCTCCAGAACATCGCACTTACCACAGCTAACCCACCTAACTTGTACATCCCTGAACACGATGGGCAATTTAGCTTGACAAGTCCACCGAATCTATACATGTTTGGACTGGGGCAGGAAACCAGTGCACCTGGAGGAATCTTATGCAGAGGCAGGGAGAATGTGCAAACTTCACACAGTCACCTGAGCGTGGAATCAAACTGAGCCAGCCTTAGTGCTGATAGCTGTGAGGCTCCTTTAAAACCCCTCTCTCCTTTAATAATGGGCACGATCTAAGTGACCAATTTTTTTCTGGTCTGATTGCCATCCTAAAAAACTCAGTAAACAGATAAGGACTTTTAACTAAAAAAATCCCTCTCCTGTAACTCTCCACTCTTCTCGACCACCATCCCCTAACCCCACCACAGATCTCCTCCCCATGCCCTATATCCCAACCCCTTTCACAACTTTCCATCACATCTCCCCCATCACCACTACACCATGGCTCTCATAGATCCATCCCACCTCCCGAAATCCCCCTGCATTCCCAAGCAATTTCCAAGCCTCAATATGAGGACGCCATGGGGAAAAATTGGGGAAGTGTTGATAAGATTGATTATATTACCCAAATAAAAATAAATGTCTTGGAATTTTGCTGTCCAACAGGATCCAACATGTTACCACATTAATGTCATAATTTAAATGGAATCAGTTGGTGATGGTTTGTGGAGCTAACTGTTCCTCAGTTCTCTGTTGTTTTTTTCAAACTCCAAATTAAATCATTGCAAATTCTGGTGGCTTAAGGTGCCCACGTTAAAATCTTGGGTAATAAATCAATCAAGGTTCACATCCAAGGACCCAATGTGTATAATTGTGTTATGCTCAAACTGATGATGGAGTAATAGATCAGCTGTTCTGGGTGAAAACATTGATCGTGTTAGCATTGATCAACTACTCAGTCACCCGAAGGGGCTAAGAAGGTATATTAGGCATTCACATTTCTGCCAATTGGTACATTTACTTACAGATTAGATTAGATAGATTACAGTGTGGAAACAGGCCCTTCGGCCCAACAAGTCCACACCGACCCTCCGAAGAGCAGCCCACTCAGACCCATTCCCCTACACCTAACAGTACGGGCAATTTAGCATGGTCAACTCACCTAACCTGCAGATTTTTGGACTGTGGGAGGAAACCAGAGCACCCGGAGGAAACCCACGCAGACACGGGGAGAATGTGCAAACTCCACACAGTCAGTTGCCTGAGGCAGGAATTGAACCCAGGTCTCTAGCGCTGTGAGGCAGCAGTGCTAACCACTGTGCCACCATGCCACTCAACTTGTATTTAACTGGTCCTCTCATGGTTATGCCAGGGCTCAGGGATAGAGTTTCATTGTCCTGCAAACATAGCTATAATATTTAGTCAAGCAACTCGATCCAGTTGTGGATTAAATACTTAGAAGACATTCTGCGCAACCCCTGTTGGGTTCAACAGGTTTATCCAATGAAGAGATGAGCCATACAGTTGAACATGCTCCCAGGACTAACCCATTCAGGATGATTGTACTGTGTTACAATTGCAAACAACTGAGGCTAGGGAAGAGGGAATGGAATAAGATTCTCACTTGTGATTGAGATTTAAGTTGAACCTTGTCAGAAATGCATGATTATCATCAGAAATGATTAACATTTAAACAGGGAGGGAATGTCCTCGTGGTAATGTCTTTGGACTAGTAATCTAGTGCCCAAGGCCAAAGTTCTGTGATGATGGGTTTAAATCCCATCATGGCAAATTGTAGAATTTGAATTCAATTTTAAAAATCTGGAATGATTACCATGTAAATACTGTTAATTGTTTTAAAAACTCATCTGGTTTAATGAAGTCTTTTAGGGAAGGAAATCTGCCATTTTACTTCATACCTGTAGGAATATGATTGACCATTAACAACTATCTACCCTTGAGGATGAGGAATAATTGCTGGCCTAGCCTCCCATGAACAAAAAAAAAGCCACACCCACAGATGTACAACAGGTTGAAGCCACAAGCAGATTGTCCTTCACCTTCCTGAGTCGTGGAGCAAGATTGACGGGGCTACTTTTGATTCGTGTTCCTATGTATGAATAGGCAAGGTTCACACATGAACAATAGTCATACAGTTAGGGTCCAGAGGATGAATGGTACTTATGAACCATACCCTGGTGTAGAATCAATTATTTCACGTGTGGAAGGAAGAAGAAAAAGAAGTGGTTGACAGAAAGTCTACAGCATGTTGGATATTTTGGACTGAATTTTTAATTCACTCTAATTACACTTAATTACATAGACCTAAAATTAGGCCTTTCTTGTATACAAAACCTTACTTCTAGTGGTCATGTTGTTGACACGGTTTCTCAATGTTTCCCCTGATAAAATACAAACTTTTGATACCTCTGACAAATATGAACAGCCGTAGAGACAACACCTCACCAATGGAACACTGTAGGACCTCATGACCTGGAATCTCTTAGCAAATTAGAAATACTACAGTGTGGAAACAGGCCCTTCATCCCAGCAAGTCCATACCAACAACCCCCCCCCTCCAAATTACTCTACAGCTCCCTTTGACTAGTACACATCCCTGAACACTATGGGCAATTTGGCATGGCCAATTCACCTAAGCTGCACATTTTTGGACTGAGGGAGGAAACCAGAAGAGACACGGGGTGAATGTGCAAACTCCACACACTCACCCAAAGCTGGAATTGAACCCAGGTCCCTAATGCTGTAGGGTAGCAGTGCTGACCACTGAGCCACCATGCCACTTAGCTTGTACTGCAGAGTACTATCTTGTTTGAAATCTAATGTCAGCATATTTTAGGCCATTCTTTCCTGCCCTCTATTCTACACTTGGCCCTGATTTTGTGTAAAGTAATGGTTTTGAGGGAGTTCATGTTCCATTGATGTCACACACAGTCTGTGCATGGAGACTGAGAGTTCTACATTACACTGAAGAGATGTAATCTGCACAGCTCATGAGAGACCTCAGTAATTATGCCTGTCTAACAATGTAGGTTTGTATTTTGCTACCAAGCAATAAGCCATTTTCATAATTAACAATAAACTCCATTGGCAGAGGTGGCAGATTCCATTTGTTGGTAAAGGTCTGTATAGGGTCATAGAGTCATACAGCATGGAAACAGACCCTTTGGTCGAACCAGTCCATACGGAACATAATCCCAAACTAAACTACTCCCACCTGCCGGCTTCTGGCCCATATCCCTCCAATCCTTTCTTATTCATGTACTTATCTCAGTGTCTTTTAAATGTTGTAACTGTGCCCACATTCACCCATCCTCAGGAGGCTCATTCCACATGCGATCTACCCTCCATGTAAAAATATTTGCTTCTCATGCTTTTTAAAAATATCTCTCCTTTCACCTTAAAAATACACTCCCTAATCTTTAAATCCCCAATCCTTGGGAAAAGACACCTACCATAAACCCTATCTATACCTTTATGAATTTACAAACCTCTATCAGGTCACCTCTCAACCTCCTATGCTCCAGTGAAAAATGCTCCAGTCTATTCAACCTTTCTTAATAACTCAAACCTTCCATATCTGGCAACATCCTCATAAGTCTCTTCAGAAATCTCTCTAGCTTAATCATATTCTTCCTACAACTGGGCAATCAGAACTGGACCCAGGTCTCCAAGAGAGGCCTTACCAATGATCTGTACAACCTCAATGTGACTTCTCAATTCCTATACTCAAGGAACTGAGCAATGAAGGCAAGCATGCTAAATGCCTTTTTAACCATCCTGACTACCTGTGATGCAAACTTCAAAGAATTGTGTAACTGAAATCTTAGGTCCCTCTGTTCTACATGACCCAAGGCCCTACCAATAATTATTTTATGCAGTAGTGTCAAATGGTGAATCGAAAGCCTGTTTTACATTTCAGGGTGACCTAAAATATTTTCCAGTCAACTAAATTATGTTGAAGTGCAGTCTTAATTGTAAAGTAGGCAATATGGCAATTTGTGCACTGCGAGATTCTACATCCCTATATTAAATACATGCCCAATCAGTTTTTAGTGATGTTTAGTGATGGACGGATAAACATTGGCTAGAACAGTGGGAGACACTTTCTTTCAAAATGTTAACTTTTACAGTAAGCTGAGAGGGTGAATTTACTACCTCATTTGAAAGATGGTACCTCTGATTGTGCAGAGCTCAGCCTTGCTCATGCATACAACAGGATTAGGATATATGCATGTACATATCAATGATTTAGACTTTAATGTAGGGTCAAGATTAAGAAATTTGCAAGTGACTCAAAAATTGGCTGTGTGGTTAACAAAGAGGAAGAATGTTATGGACTGCAAGAAGATGTCAATGGACTCGTCATGAGGAACAAAAGTGGCAAATGGAATTCAATCTGAAGCAATGTAATGCAATGTATTTGAGGTTGAGAATTTAGGCTTGAAATGACAAAACAAAAACTAGACATTGCTAAAAAGAGACATGAACTTCAAATTTTTCATCTTGTGTTCCAAATGCAAAAAAAAAATTAGAAAGGAAGTAACCTTTTATACTGTTTGAGAAGAGGGCAATGACTGGACTAAGGTTGACTTCGGAATGCAGTAGGGACTGTTAACTTACTTAGTTAAGGAATTATATTCAAACTCTGTAAGTTTATCTTGATTTGTCAGGGCATTGTCACAAGGTTATAGCAGCCCTTTACTCAGTGATAAAGGGTGAATGTGTTATCATATTTCTTTACCGAGAAAGAATCAGTCAAGACCCTGACCAGTCAGAGTTGATCTGCCTGGTTTGAATTTTAACCAACTAAGGCAGTTAATAGTTCCTGCTGCATCTCCAAGCTGACTATAATCTGATCATCCACCTCCACCCAAATTCTGCATATACCAACCTTTTCTAAGCTAAAATCAATTCTGAAGAAGGGTCACTGAACCCAAGATGTTATCTCTGCTTTCTCTCCACAGATGCTACCAGACCTGCTGAGTTTCTCCAGTAATTTGTTTTTATTTCTGATTTCTAGCATCCATAGTTCTTTGTATTTTTTGTTGCTTCTCTTCTAAAATTGAATTTTCAGTCCTCATGATTATGAGACAAGACTTTATTTTTCTTTTTAGCAACCTTTAAATTAAGCACTACCAAGCAATTATTAATAAATGCTAGAATAATGAGTTGTGTAGAGGAACAGATGGACTGTGTCCACGAATGTCTGAAACAAGTTAGGAAAATAAGGTGGTCATGAAAACATACTTTTGTTTATTTGCTGAGACATGGAAAGCAAGAATTGGAGCGTTGGCTTGAATTATATTAATCACTAATTAGACAAAATTTTGAATGCTGTGTGCAGTTCTGGTCAGGAAGGATGTGATTGCACTGGAGAGTTAGAAGAAAATCCAATGAGAAATGTTTTGCTGTGGGGAAAGCTTAGGTGGGTTGGAATTGTTTTCTCTGGAATTGGGGAGACTCAGTGGGAATTTAATTTGGGTGTTTACATTTGTGAGGCACCTTGACGGAATGAATGGGAACAAATATTATCCCTTGGCATAGAGGTCAAGAAAGCTTGGTAGGGAACACTTACAGGGAATTTGAAGAAAATATTTTCAACAGAAGGTGACATGGGACAGGAACTCAATGCACAAAAAAATTGGTTTGAAGACAGAAGCTCTCATTAAAGTTTTAAAAAATTGATATGCACTTGTATTTTCATGTAATACAGATCACACATGCTCACACACACGTGTTAGGAGCAAGAATAGGTCATTTGGCCACTTGAGTCTGCACCACCAGTTAGTAAGATCATGTTTGACCTGACTGTCATCTCAACTCCACATTCCCACCTTTTCTTGGTAACTTTTCACCTGCTTGCTTACCAATAATCCATTCTCCTCTGCTTTATGTGTGAACCAAGAGCTGGAAAGTGAGTCTTTTGTTGTGGGCACAGACAGAGTGGTCAAATGGCTTCCTTCTGTACCATAAACTTTCATGTTTCTATGTTAAATGTTGAAGCTTATGACTTAAAGATGACAGTGTGATCCTGAGTGAAAGTGGTTACTTGGCAAAAATGCGAAAGGAAATGAAATGAGTACAAGTTTGGAGACTGATGCAAACTGGACAATGCATGGAATACTTAGATTAAGAGAAGTCTATGATGCTACAGAATGGAGCAAGAAAATAAGGAATACTTGAAGAAATGCACTGATTGGCCAGGAGAGAGCCTTGAAAAGGTCTAGCTATTTATCAAGCATATAGAAAATTACACTGACTAACCAGTGAAAGGGTGCCATTATTAAAGTTAGTGAGCTGTGCAAATTCATCTCAGTTACTGCCCTCTATGGCAGTACTGCATGCAAGCACAGGAAAGCATCTAAAGACATAACCTATAGAGCCCTTCAAAAAATGATTACATACTGTGACAAATTTCAGAAGTTGAACCTGTCAAATTATATTTTTCACCCATAATTTACAAAAGCAAAATCCCGAGGCTTATAAACAACACATTCTGAAGCCTCTACGATATTGTGATTAGCTTCTTTTCCACTTTGTATTGTCTGCGTGCAAACGCACACCAGCTAAATTAGAGAAAGGCAAGTGGATTTGAGATACAAGCCGCAGAATTCAGGATCATAGCAAGTTTACAGAGGGTGGAACATTGAAAGTTAGCCAGGAAATATATTGGGATAATTCAATACAGGAATGAAAAATCTTCAATCAAAGTTTCAGAGATAGATAAACCAAGGTTCAGAGTGAATGTATTCCATTTACTGAGGTGAATGTGGATAGTCTTTGTCTCAAATATAGGTTCAAATGTCATCTCAGGAGCATGGATTGTAAGATTGCGAGCAGTCTGGTTCATTGCTGAGTCATTGCTGGGGAATGAAGCTGAATGACTTCAACCTTGCTAATGCTTAATCTGCAAAAAAAAATGATAGTTTTTCTAAGACCAGATCTTGGTAAGCATTTTGACAGAAGAGAGATGATGAGGTGAGAAAATAATAAGAAGTTGTCCTGGATATTGTCGTTATGGAGGTGAAAGTCGATCCCAGATCTGCAGATGATTTTGTCAAGGATTACGATGCTGATGATGAAAAGGAAGGAGTCACAGTTAAATCCTCGGAGGATTTCTAAAGTGATAAAATGGGGTTAGGCAGTGAAGCCATTGCTGGAAATACCTCTCCTATAGATTAGATTACTTACAGTGTGGAAACAGGCCCTTCGGCCCAACAAGTCCACACCGCGCCGCCGAAGCGTAACCCACCCATACCCCTACATCTACATCTACCCCTTACCTAACACTATGGGCAATTTAGCATGGCCAATTCACCTGGCCTGCACATCTTTGGACTGTGGGAGGAAACCGGAGCACCCGGAGGAAACCCACGCAGACACGGGGAGAACGTGCAAACTCCACACAGTCAGTCGCCTGAGGCGGGAATTGAACCCGGGTCTCAGGCGCTGTGAGGCAGCAGTGCTAACCACTAATAGATAAGAGTTAGCTCAGGGTGGATCCAAATGACAGCATCCTGCTAAGATGATCAATAAAGGAGAGATGCTGGAGAAGGAAAAGCGAGCAGAGAGGGAGTAATGCACCTTGCTTGCAGTTACAGATATTTTTAGATATTATCCTTGATAGGGATCTTCATAATTATAAAAGAGGTAGAGGGAATTTCAGGAGATATGGGCATGAATCAAGAAACTGACAACACAATCAAGAACTTTTAAAACATTTATAATCAGGAAATATGTTGTTGTTTACCACAGTTCTTTCAAACCAACATATGCAAAGAGAGTGTGACAAGATTTTGGGATCACCCAGGGCTTATTTGTTGTCAGGCAACATCATGGGAGAAACTCAGAGGCTGCTGAGAAAGGATGAGGAATGATCCAGACATGAATAACAAACTCCAACACTCTGCTTTTCCCATAATCACAGGATTCAAATTGAAGTGTGTTCTATTCTATTCTATCCTACTCTGTTCTATTCTATTTATATATAATTGTTCTATTTTATAATCTATTCTAAATATCCTATGTAAATAGAATGATATTATATTATTAAAATGATATTTACAGAACTATAAATGAGAGAATTAACAATATGCACCATTGATGTACTGTCCTTAGAATGGATTTGCCAAGATATCACATAAAAGGTTATTGTGCAAAACAGGAGCTCGTGGTATAAAGGGTAACATACAAACATAAACAGAAAATTGGCTGACTAGCTGTCTGGCTGATAATAGAATGTGTATAAATGGGTCTTTTGTGGATTGGCATAAGATCATGTCGGGCTCTGTGCTGGGTCACCTTTTTACAATTATATCAATGACTTAGATGAGACTATTGAAGGCCTAGTAGCTATATTTGCAGGTGACACAAATTTACTTTAAGAAGTACATTGTGGCTGCAACATAACTAGAATGCAGAAAAATACAGATGGGCTCAGTGAATAGTGAAACATTTGGCGGTGGGAAAATGTGAATTTGTTCACTTTGTCAGGAAGAATGAAAAAAAGACAGCATTGCTTACATGGAGAAGAACTGTGGGATTCCAAGATGCAGAGGGATCTAGTGCTCTTGTACCCATAATCAGGAAGACTAATGGGATGCTAGCCTTTGTAATCAGTGGAAGCAAACATAAAGATATTATGCTTCAGTTTTACAAGGCACTGTTGAGACCAGATCTTGAATATTGCGTTCAGTTTTGGTCTCCTTATTTAACGAAGGGTAGAAATATGTTGGAGACTATTCCCAGGAGTTTTACTGGATTGAGTGTCTGGGTTGTCTTATCAGGAAAGAGCGGACAGGCTGCGATTGTTTTCACTTGAGATCAGAAGAGCAAGGGATGATTTGATTGAAGTTGATAAGATTCTGAATGGATTTGACAAGGTGAATGTGGAAATAATGCTTCCTGTTGTGGATGAGACCACAACTAGGGTGAAGTATTGTAAGGTTATGTTCACACTATTAAAATTGAAATTTCTGCCTCAGAAGCCAGTTATAGGGGTGTTGTTGAATTAGATTCTTGTTAGGCAAGTGACTAAAGCATTGGTGAAAAATGGGAATGTGAAACTCAGAACACAAAGAGATCAAGCATATTCTTATTGAATGGCAGAGCAGATTTGAAGGGCCAAATGGCCTACTTCTGCTCCTAGTATATATATATATATATGTGTTCAAATTAGTTTTGACATTCAGCAAGTCTGTGATAGCACTAACATTGGCTGTGAAGATGCAACATAATGGCAGTGAACCAATACAGACATCTCTCATTGCCCTTGGCATCAGTGCTTGCTGAGTTTGAGTTTAATCCAGAGTTTGGGCAAGAATGCTGCTGAGTACAATAGAATGTGCTCCAGCAACTGCAGGGTAATATAGAAAATGGACAAATGTATCAAGTAAAAATGCAACTGCAAAGTCAAAAAGTTCTTCAGATCAGCTGATGACCATACTTTTATATAAAATTTAAATTCCATGCTTTGGTGTTTTTTTCTATGAAACAAAAAGATCCACGTGTAATTGAGGTACTAAACGTTCATGAGTTTCTGTTGTGATGCACACCAAGTTTAAATTTAATAGTGTCAACATATAAATACCCCAATTCAATTTAAATTTGTTCCTTCTCCATTTTACAATGAGATGATAAACGTCTGCGTTGTGGGTCTTTCTATATTTCACAGCTTTTCCAGAAGGGCTGGCATTTTCGACGTCGTAAGAAAGTGTGAGAGATTGTGTTCCCTCGGCTGTGAAGATGCTAGAAAAAAAGCAGCAACTGGGGCCATATGGGTGAATCTGAGGAAGAATGAACTGATCACTCACAATGTTAGGATTGTACCAAAGAACATCAAACAGTCAGAGGGAGATAGAAGACCAATTATGTAAGAACATTGCCAAGGAGTGAAGAAACAAAATGGCAGTAAAAGTAGAATTTCAACTACCCTCACATTAATTGAGACAATATCAGATGCAAAATTCGTGAAATGCATTCAGGAGAGCTACTTTTGTAGGTAATACATTGCAAACCTGCAAGAGAGGGACAGTCCTGGACTTTGTTTTAGGAAATGTGCCCAGGCAGTTGGAAGGATATCCATGGGAAAGCAATTTTGTTGTCATGATCATAAGCTGGTGAAATTTAGTACATGGAACGGAACCAAGGTAGACCAACACCAAGAAGTTCCAATTTGGAGAGAGGATAACAACTGAAATGTGGTTCAGCAAAACTAGGTTGGGGGAAGCAGCTACTTGAAGATGAATCAATATCCCGTCACGCCTCACTAAGGGAGGTTGCTGGAAATCAAGCTCTGATATGCCCAGAGTTATCACAAAATTTAAATATTTTTCAAAGTACACAATATTCTCCAATCTACCTGCCTTTTTCCATCCAAGTTAACAGAAAGCATGACTGGCTTTCTGTAATTAACAAGTGTTACTATTTATTACAAACAGACTCTAGCTACAGGTAAACAATTGTGAAATGTTAGCATAACATAGCTAACCCCTTAATAAAATTCACTTTATGCACAAGTGCAGCCAGACACTAAAAATGCATGGGTGTTCTGAGTAGAGGGTAAAACTGGGAAGGCAGGGTTCACTAAGATGATCCTTTTGGATTGCTAGAACTTATTCTCTCTTTTTCAGGTACTTTTTTTCACGCTGGTAGGGAGCAAGGTGCAATTAGTTTACACTCAAAGTGTCTGATTTGTTAGTTAAAAGCCACAGCTGACAGCAGACAATGGGGGAAACAAATTGGCTTTTTCCAGGGATTAGGTATATTTTTACTGCAAAGAAAAGGGAGCTGGCAAGAACCATTATTTAGAAAAGCATGGGTTAATTCAGTCAGTACAGATGGGCTGAAACAAAATCATGTCAGAATAACATTAGTGAATTTTTTGAGCCAGCAACAATGAGGGCCAATGAGGGTAGAATGTTTTTTTTTCAGTCCACATGGATTTTGCCAAAACATTTCACAAAGTACCACATGGAAGATTAGAGCGATCCATGGGATAGTAACAAATTGGATTCAAAATTGACTCAGTGGACATATGTTTTTATGACTGGAAGGGAGTTTTCAGTGAGGTTCCTTAGGGCTCAGTATAACATCCCTTGTGGTTTGTGGTGCATATCACTGATTTACACTTACATGCAGGGGCGGCATGGTGGCTCAGTGGTTAGCACTGCTACCTCACAGCACTAGGGACTCAGGTTCGATTTCAGCCTTGAGTGGTTGTCTGTGTGGAGCTTGCACATTCTCCCTGTGTCTGCATGGGTTTCCTCCCACAGTCCAGAGGTGTGCAGGTCAGGTGAATTGGCCATGCCAAGTTGCCTATTGTGTTAGGTGCATTAGTCAGAGGGAAATGGGCCTGGATGGGTTACTCTTTGGACGGTCTGTGTGGACTTGTGGGGCTGAAGGGCCTGTTTCCAAACTGTAGGGAATCTAATGTAATCTAATCAAGTAATGTGACTAAGCAATTTGTAGATGATAGGTCGATTGTGAAGAAGGAAGTTGTAGTCTGCAGGAAGATATCAACGGCATGGTCAGGCAAGGAGGAAAGTGTCAATGGAAATGGAAATGTTATATAATGCATTTGGGCAAGACAAGAAAGGCAAGGGAATGCACAACAGATGTTAGGACTGAAATGTAGAAGAACTGAGGCATCTTGATATACATAACCATCGATTGTTTAAAGTAACAGGATAGATCGAAAAGGTGGTCAAGAAGGCATATTACTTTCCTTCACTAGCAAAAAATTAGGATATAAGAATGGGAGATCATGTTAGAATAGTGGAAAACACTAGTCAGACTGCAACTAGACTTCTGTATTAAATTCTGATCACCACATTAAGTGAAGCATATGATCACTCCAGAGAGAGTACAGGAGAGATTTGCATGTATGTTGACAAGACCATAGAATTTTAGCTATGAGGGAAAATTGGACAACATGTAGTTGCTTTCTTCAGAACAGAAGAGGCTGAGAGGGAGTTTACTTGTGGGTCTGGAACTCAGTGCTGAAAGGGCAATCCACAAAATATCTTCAATGCATTTAACATGTACAGTACCTGCTATGCCATGTACATGCTCGTACCTAACTTACAAGTCCATGGACCATCGGCTGAAAAGTGGGGTTAAGCTTGATGATTCTTTGTCTTTGATGAGTCTTTCTGTATTTCACTGTTTCAGCTTCTCCAGAAGGGCTGGCTTTTAGATATGTGAAGGAAATGTGAGCGAATGCTTCCCTCTTGCCACAGTTTGCACAGCACTCTGCCACTGGTCCATGGTATCTTCCTGAAAGGGAGGGTGGGGCATGTGATATTCTCAGGTTCATTTCCTTTGGACAGTCTATGAGTTTATTATGTACAGAATTGTGGATTGGAATTCTAGCCATTATCAGGCAAAATTCATTCCAAGTCTGCATCCAGGCTTGAGGATGCCTCCTCTTGGAAATAAATGTTTCTGGGGAATTGTTGGCGATGATTAAGGTTCTGGGGGATGGTGTGTGCCTGTGGCCTTAACTGATCTGGTGAAGAAGGAAGTTTTTTTTTAAAGTATTAGAAGGCACTACCTGTATGAAAGTGAAAAAAACTGTAAATTTTGATGGTGTGCCACCAATGGGTGGCATGGTGGCTCAGTAGTTAGCACTGCTGCCTCACAGCACCAGGACCTGGGTTCGATTCTAACCTCGGGCACTTGTCTGTGTGGAGTTTGCACACTCTTCCTGTGTCTGCGTGGAGTTTCCTCCAACAGTACAAAGATGTGCAGCTTGGATGAATTGGCCATGCTAAGTTGCCCTTGGTGCTCAGGGATGTGTAGAGTAGGTGCATTAGTCAGGGGTAAATGCAGGATAATAGGGGAGGGGAATGGGTCTGGTTGGTTACTCTTCGAAGGGGTTGGTGTGAACCTGTTAGGCCAATGAGACTGTTTCCCCACTGTAGGGATTCTATGAATGAGCTTCATAAATTTTCAATGTCTGTATCAAGCTAGAGTGTGGACTCCAACCCAGCTCTTCCTGCCTCCACCCCAAACTACTGTCACCATTTCACATTCTGGAAAAGACTTGGCGTATCAGAACTCCCCACCCTGGGGCATAAAAAGTAAATTAATTGATCCTCAATGATTTTGAATTGGCAGAATCTTTTTAAAAATGTGTAGGAATTTCCTCAAGTAATTACATTATTTTCAGGTTTTACTTTTAATGTCCTACTTTTAATGAGGTAAGATTGTTACAGTCTTTGATTCAACCATATATATTTTTGTGATCATCTGCCTCCTTCTCACAACTTGTGGAAAGCTTTCTAACAGTTGGAGCTTTCAGTATCTCTTGTATTTGTATCTATTCTTTATTCCTTTAATTAGATTTATTTTCCAATTATTCCAGTTAGATCCAAAATTAGAATCATAGAATTTTTCAATATTGAAGGAGGCCATTTGACCAATCGTGACTATACAACCTCCCAAACAGGACTGGCTACTCAGCCAGTCCCATTCCCCAGCCCTAATGCTGTAGCCCTCTAACCTCAACAACTAACCATCAACAATTGATTGATATTCAAACAGTGCGATATTAAACTGAGTTCGAATCTGTTTATTCAGATTGATGTAAATGATCTCAGTGCTCTATTTTGTAGAAGAACAGGGAGGAAGGTCTCCAGTGTCCTGACCAATTCCGATACATCAGCCAACAAGACTAAAATAGATGTGGGCAGGACATGCACCTTCAAGTTGGGAAGCAGGAGTCAGTTAGTTCCTGCATTATGTTCCTGATGTTTGGAAGTTTGTTCATTCACATGGAATTTTCAACCTTCAGAGCCAGGGCCAGACTGGTGTCATGGCTGCTGCATCCTGATGTGGGTCAAAGGTAGGAACAGGGGTGGGCAGATTCAGAGGCCTATAGATTAGATAGACCATCTTTCATTGATGTATCAGGCCAGTTCTCAATATAGTTTTTAGGCCTCTATTACTCACCCTGCACCCATTTTTACTCCCCAGACATGCCCATGCCACTCTACTCTCACCTGTATGCATAATGCCCTCACATTTCTCATGGTGCCTGATGATTCTCTATACCCACATGCATCTTGCATGCCTCCTATGCAACCTCTATAACTATTCACCCTCTATGCAACATATACAGGAATCACTTGCACTGTGAGGTCATTGAAAACTAAGAAATATCAGAAAGACTATCTGTTCAAACCACACTTAGAAAAAGATTCCCCTTTAGGAACTCACAATGTTGTCAATCAAACATTCAGCCATTTGAACTCTTTTTGCAAGAGTAAATATTAGTTAATTCATCAAAACAAACAAACAGCTATCCAAAATCACTTCTTCAAGCTAATTAATCCTATTATCATTTTCATAAAACTGTCAATAAAATATACACACAGTCCACTCATCAGCCAGGTAACTAACTTTGGGTAAAGCTGAATCTATTAGTGAAGTTTGGAGGTCAGTCATGCTTTCCTAATGGGATCATATTACCGCACTGAATCAACAAATCCTACAGAGTTCAACTCAAAGGATTCTTTGATGTTGCCTTGCCAGATGTCCAGCCATCTGCTCCATCTTCAACAATAGCACAAGAGAATTTCAAGTTCAATATTTTAGAGTCTGAAAACATCTTCGGCCTTGGTCAACATAAAATGCAAGGTACAGTGTGTGGCACAGTGGTTAGCACTGCTGCCTCACAGCGCCGGAGACCCGGGTTCAATTCCCGTCTCAGGCGACTGACTGTGGAGTTTGCACGTTCTCCCCGTGTCTGCGTGGGTTTCCTCTGGGTGCTCCGGTTTCCTCCCACAGTCCAAAGATGTGCAGGTCAGGTGAATTGGCCATGCTAAATTGCCCGTAGTGTTAGGTAAGGGGTAGATATAGATTTAGGGGTATGGGTGGGTTACGCTTCGGCGGGGCGGTGTGGACTTGTTAGGGCCTGTTTCCACACTGTAAGTAATCTAATCTAATATGGAGATTGTGCTTCCTCTTATTGTGGGCGGCACGGTGGCACACTGGTTAGCACTGCTGCCTCGCAGCGCCGGAGACCCGGGTTCAATTCCCGCCTCAGGCGACTGACTGTGTGGAGTTTGCACGTTCTCCCCGTGTCTGCGTGGGTTTCCTCCGGGTGCTCCGGTTTCCTCCCACACTCCAAAGATGTGCAGGTCAGGTGAATTGGCCATTGCTAAATTGCCCATAGTGTTAGGTAAGGGGTAGATGCAGATGTAGGGGCATGGGTGGGTTACGCTTCGGCGGGGCGGTGTGGACTTGTTGGGCCGAAGGGCCTGTTTCCACACTGTAAGTAATCTAATCTAATCTAATCTAATCTAATCTAGTGTCATTCACTTAAATTGTATTAGGTAAAGTCACATAATCCCAGAGCACCATAAGGCCTGATCTCTCATGAGAGAGAGATGACAGGTGGTGGTTTAACCTGAGGGTTACCATGTCTCAGGAAAAGGGAGAGGTTGATAAGGTGGGACCTTCATGGTGAACTCAGCTGGTGTGGGAACTGAACCATGCTATTGGCATCACTCTGCATCGTAAGTCAATGATCCGGTTAACTGACCCCAGATTATATTAAAAACATGATTGAATGCAAAAGACCACTTTGCCCACTGGATCAAGTTTTCTAATGCATGTAAATACTTACGCAATGGTGGTAAATTTAACAGTTACTGACTTATTAAGGACAGAGCACAATCACTGCATGGAAAGCATATATAACTCACACTATAGCCCTTGCAGTTGGCAAGACCTTTTAAATTTTCCTGTTTACCCATCTTGGTTTCCATAGCCTTCAGGAACCAACCTGCCTCAGTTAAAATATTGATGTTGGAAAAAGTTTAATATTCTGCAAGCATCTAAATGGTCCCGGTGGCATTTTACATAAGCATCACATCACCAGCCCCCTGCCAATCTCACACACACACACACACCTAGTGGTGGGTTTGATATTGAGGCTGGTACACTTCCAGTTTAGACCTGTTCGTACGTATTCACTCAGCATCAGACAAGGAAACTCCAGTCCTACATGTTCATTTATTCCATTGTTGGACCTTGAGTGCCACATTTCCTGACATTACAACAACAACCACACATCAAAAGCATTTAAATTATAGTGACACATTTTGACACTGTTGGAGATTGTGCAGGGTGACATAAAAATGCAAGTTTTTCTTCTTGCTGAATATTTTTTATGGGCGAATGCAGATGCTGCATTTCACCACTTGGGGGTGGCATGTGCACCAATCTTCTCAGGCTCTTGGATTTACTACTTGTACTTAAGGAATGTATAAGGGTCTATTTCATCCATTCTAGAGCAGTGTTTTTCAATAGAAATTACTGACTAGTGACTCATGTGACTCCAATAAAACCATTTCATCACAGCCACTGGTTTTAATAGAAAGCAAAGTTGTTTAATCTAGATAACACCAGTAAAAATATATTACATGCAAATCTAATAAAAAAAAAGTGACTTCAGTCAGTTCACAAGGAATGGGCAATGCCAAAACACTTACACATCCTGATTTTCATCTTCCAACAAGCACACAGCTTAAACTGTGTATATGCACAAGCAGATGTCCAAGTATTGAGGTCACGGACACAATGGTGTGTGGTTGTCATTTTTCAATTTCTTTTATTAGTCAGAAATACAATACACTGCACATGGTTAACATATTGGACAACACTATGCTAATCTACATATTTAAACAGAAATAGGAAGTCCATACTATTCTGTTTTCAGATTTGTCTTCAGCATTTTATAGGTTTCTACTTATATTTTTGTAAACCAGGACACATAACTTATGAATTATATAATGTCATGATAAGAATAAAAGTGGAGATTCCTGAAGTTGTTGCCAATTAGAAAAAAGGAAGTCAAGTTAATAGCTTTGCTAACAAAACTTTCAGAAAAAAAGTTCTCAATTTTTACATCTCACACCTGGAAAGAAATATATAGGTTTACAGGTTCAACAATCTTAGGTTATGATAGACAATCTGCCAGATGTTCTCCCACCAGACAAAGGGCTTTTAACTTGGTAACATGCACAGGAATGTTTTTACTGAGTACCCAGCTCTGGTACAGGCAGACCTTGCTTTAATACCTCAAAGTAATATGAAACAGAAACCAGACCTCCTATCAGAAGGATGTTGTGAAACTTGAAATGGCTCAGAAAAGATTTACAAGGATGTTGCCAGCGTTGGAGGATTTGAGCTATAGGGAAAGGCTGAATAGACTGCGGCTGTTTTCCCTGGAGCATCGGAGGCTGAGGGGTGACTTTATAGAAGTTTACAAAATCATGAGGGACATGGTTAGGGTAAATGGACTAGGGCTTTTCCCTGGGCCGGGGGTGTCCAGAACTAGAGGGCATAGGTTTACGGTGAGAGGGGAAAAATTTAAAAGGGACCCATGGGGCAATCTTTTCATGGAAAGGGTGTTGTGTGTATGGAATGAGCTGCCAGAGGAAGTCATGGAGCCATGGAGATGTACAGCATGGAAACAGATCCTTTGGTCCAACCCGTCCATGCCGACCAGATATCCCAACCCAACCCAACCCAGTCTAGTCCCACCTGCCAGCACCCAGCCCATATCCCTCCAAACCCTTCTTATTCATATACCCATCCAAATGCCTCTTAAATGTTGCAATTGTACCAGCCTCCACCACTTCCTCTGGCAGCTCATTCCATACACATACCACCCTCTGTGTGAAAAAAGTTGCCTTTTAGGTCCCTTTTATATCTTTCTCCTCTAACCCTAAACCTATGCCCTCTAGGTTTGGACTCCTGGCCCCAGGGAAAAGACTTTGTCTATTTATCCTATCCATGCCCCTCATGATTTTGTAAACCTCTATAGGGTCACCCCTCAGCCTCCGACACTCCAGGGAAAACAGCCCCAGCCTGTTCAGCCTCTCCCTATAGCTCAAATCCTCCAATCCTGGAAACATCCTTGTAAATCTTTTCTGAACTCTTTCAAGTTTCACAACGTCTTTCCAATAGGAAGAAGACCAGAATTGCATGTAATATTCCAACAGTGGCCTAACCAATGTCCTGTACAGCCACAACATGACGTTCCAACTCCTGTACTCAATACTCTGACCAATAATGGAAAGCATACCAAATACCTTCTTCACTATCCTATCTACTTGCGACTCCACTTTCAAGGAGCTACGAACCTGCACTCCAAGGTCTCTTTGTTCAGCAACACTCCCTAGGACCTTACCATTAAGTGTATAAGTCCTGCTAAGATTTGCTTTACCAAAATGCAGCACCTCGCATTTATCTGAATTAAACTCCATCTGCCACTTCTCAGCCCATTGGCCGATCTGATCAAGATCCTGTTGTAATCTGAGGTAACCTTCTCGCTGTCCACTACACCTCTAATTTTGGTGTCATCTGCAAACTTGCTAACTATACCTCTTATGTTTGCATCCAAATCATTTATATAAATGACAAAAAGTAGAGGACCCAGCACCGATCCTTGTGGCACTCCACTGGTCACAGGACTCCAGTCTGAAGAACAACCCTCCACCACCACTCTCTGTCTTTTACCTTTGAGCCAGTTCTGTATCCAAATGGCGAGTTCTCCCTGTATTCTGTGAAATCTAACCTTGGGGAGACTTGTCGAACGCCTTACTGAAGTCCATATAGATCACATCTACCACTCTGCTGGTGGAGGCTGGTACAATTACAGCATTTAAAAGGCATCTGGATGGGTTTATGAATAGGAAGTCTGTAGAGGGATATGGGCCAAGCACTGGCAAATGAGACTAGATTAGGTTAGGATATCTGGTTGGCATGGATGAGGTGGACGGAGGGGTCTGTTTCCATGCTATGCATGTCTATGACTCTATGATTCTATGACTTAAATCATACCTATCGATTTCAAATCTAGGGCATGAATAGGTCAGAGGGATCGAGTGAGGATTCCAAATGAAGGTGTGACCACTGTAATGACAATAGATTGGTGAAGGTTCAAGGTGGTAAACTGTTGTTTCATGTTTGATATTTATCAGTCGCCATAGAGGCCTGAGCTGCATAATCTATGATAAAATGTATTGTAGAACTGACAAGCAGTTTAGTTAGACTCATCTCAATGTTGAAATTGTCTCACTCCATCTTTTATGCTTTTCACAAGCGTCATGGTGGGATTCTTGCTCGGCAGTTGCCTATTGACAGGGATTATTGCTTGCTAAACAATTTGTTAACAGCCCAACCCTTCTCAATAATACCCACTTTCCCATCTTACCAAACTTGACATCAGAAGAACTAGATAAGAAAACAAGGGTGAGCGGTTGGTGGATTAGGGTCACCCCCTACCCTGAGCAACTTCCATTTATAAAAAAGAGTCACCAATGTCTCGGGGCATACTCCATGGGTACCAGTCACCAGCATCCCATGTCCACAGTCATTGTGTCGGCCTCAAATATTCCTCAAGGGACATCTCAACTACACCGACAAAATGCTCAGAGGGTGGTGAGTATCTGGAATACACTGCCTGGCAGGGTAGTTCACAACCCTTGAGAAATGCTTGGGCGAACACTTGAAATGTTATACCACTGTTGGCCAAGTGCTGGAACGTGAGGCTAGTGTAGATTTAGATCTCAAACCAGGCAGGCCTGGCCTAGTGTTGTGGCCCTCACTCATGGTCATGGGACAGAAAGAAGCACTTCCAGATCCCTGCCTGCATAATGGGGCACCAGGTTTCCTCAGTTTGTCCATGCCCAGGCAAATGTGAGTAACTGTGCAGGGCAGCTCTGGACCAAGTGTGCACTCAGACAAGCACCATGAGCTTATCAAGATCTCACAAGCACAAGACATACTGGTGAATCCCAAAATAGCCACTGAGTGGTGACTTGTTCTGGTGAACATGTGTGGGAAGATGGGAGGAAATCAAATATGAGAGGTGCCTGGGACATGGTAGATAATTAATGCAGAGATTTTGGTAAGAGAGGGCAGGAGAGCTTGCTACTCTGCATGGCATAAACCTTCCATGAATCTCAACGCAAAGGGGACATTACCAACAGAATGCAGGATTCAACCCAAACAATGGCCAGCTTTTTTTCTGAACCACCATTGACTATATCCTGTGATAAGACATTTACCCTCACTTGGAGACACAGATAGCATACATACATATAAACAATGAATGAGGGAATACCACTGACCCCTTCAAGCCTGTTCTGCCATTCAGTAAGATCATGGTTGATCTGATTTAAACCTCAACTCTACTGCCTATCCCAATAATCTTTCATCCCTTTGATAACCTTTCATTCGCTGCTTGGAGGCCATTTCTTTCTGCCATGGGCAAATGTAGTAATTTGATTGTGAGGAAGGAGATATATCATAAGATTACATTTACCACAGTTCAGTACAGGAATATAGGAACAGGAGTTGGCCATTTAGCTGTTCATGCCTATTCCAACATTGAATGAGATGGTTGATCTGCAACTTAATTTTGTAAATCCATTTCCTTCCCATATCCCATACTATCTTTATTTCACAAACATCTATGTCAGATTTATATCTAGCAATTGATTAGTTTCTTCAACCATACAACTTTCAGCAATATCTATATTCCTCTAATTGTGTTTTTTTTAGTTTTTCAAGGGTTACTTACTCCAGCATTAGCAGCTGTACCTTCAGCCACCAAATCCCAATAGTTTGGAATTCCTCTCCACACCTCACGACCTTTCCTCTGGCAGGATGCTCAATAAAGCTAACCTAGGTGACATTTATTGGCCCAAAAATTTCTTTGTGTTTCAGAATCAAACTTTGCTTTATATTTCTCATGAAGTATCCTCATACTTTATGTTATGTTTAAGGTAGTAAATGAATCCAAGTCACCATTGTTATTATCAATTACCATTTGTGGAAGATTGCTCTGAGCTACTATTTCCTCATCTCATTCCTGAAAGATCTAACTCTCATTTTTAAATATTGCTCTTCTCCTATTTCCCAATCACCAGCTATAATTTCTTCATTTTCACTTTGCCTGTTTCTTATTATCTTGAAAGCTGCAATGAAGTCCTTATTTGCCAATTTAAATTCTAGTGAGTACAGCCCTAGTTTGCATAATCTTTCCTCATTATTTATTATTTGCAGTTAGGTATCATTCTGGTACATCTACCTGCACAGCCAATATATGTTTTGAAGATGTGATGTCCAGAACTGCTTCCTGTATTTGCTGATCTCTGATAGCTTTGTATGAATGGTTCTTAACTATTTCCCTCTTGTATTTTATCCTCTACTTATAAAAAATAACAGCCATGGGTCTTATTAATTCTTTTTGTACCAGTTCATTAAGTTAAATATTGAATTTAATATTTATGCTGGATGTAAGCTTGCTCACTGAGCTGGAAGGTTTGTTTTCAGATGTTTCCTCACCATACTAGGTAACATCATCAGTGAGCCTCTGGTGAAGCACTGGTTCTATGGCCCACTTTTTATTTATGTGTTTAGGTTTCCTTGGGTTGGTGATGTAATTTCTCTTTTTTTAGATTATTTACAGTGTGGAAACAGGCCCTTCAGCCCAACAAGTCCACACCGCACCCGCCGAAGCGCAACCCACCCATACCCCTACATCTACCCCTTACCTAACACTACGGGCAATTTAGCATGGCCAATTCACCTGACCTGCACATCTTTGGGGTGTGGGAGGAAACCGGAGCACCCGGAGGAAACCGATGCAGACACGGGGAGAACGTGCAAACTCCACACAGAGAGTCGCCTGAGGCGACATCTTGTGGAGATGTCATTTTCTGTTCTTTTTCTCAGGGGATGGTAAATGAGAACCAAGTCAACGTGTTTGATGATAGAGTTTTGGTTGGAATGCCATGCTTCTACGAATTGTCGCGCATGTTTCTGCTTGGCTTGTCCTAGGATGAATGTGTTGTCCCAGTCAAAGTGGTATTCTTTCTCATCTGCATGTAAAGATACTAATGAGAGTGGCTCATGTCTTATTGTGGCTAGTTGATGTTCATGTATCCTGTTGGCTTGTTTTCTGCCTGTTTGTCCAATGTAGTGTTATAGTTCTTGCAAACACCTGAGAAAAAGAACAGGAAGTGACATCACCAACCCAAAGAAACCTAAACACATAAATAAAAAGTGGGCCATAGAACCAGTGCTTCACCAGAGGCTCAATGATGAGGTTACCTAGTAGGGTGAGGAAACATCTGAAAACGAACCTTCCAGCTCAGTGAGCAAACTTACATTCAGAACCTCAACCTGAGCTACAAATCATAATATTTATGCATATAAGTAGGTCTGGGTGTTTTCAGTCTGTTTTGTACGTCTTATAATCTTCATCCGATGTTGCAAAATCTAGTAGATGATATGTTCGATCTGAACTTACTTATTAATGTAAATGCTCTGTTGTTAAATGAAGCACATTTCAGCAACATTTAGAAACAATAATATTGAGTCACTTATCCCAATAAAAACAGAATTGCCACTTTCTGCAGCTCCATGCTTCGTACCTGAGATATTTTATTTCAGCACGTGGACTTGCAATGCATTAAATCTGACAAAATAAAATAAGTTAAAGGAAGGAAGTTTCAGAATACAGCGGTTTCACTTTTTTTAAACAAAACTGTGAAGGATATTTTTGGCTGATTTGAAAATGATGCTATCTAGGGTGAAAGCCCACTCTGTGGTCTGGTTAATAATTTATTACTTTATCTCTGGTGGTTGAGCTAGGGAGGCTGATCAGGCTTTCAACAGACTGTGAGTGGAGAATAAGCAGTGTCTTGAAGAGAGACTGAAGTCCCAATTCTGTGGTGTAACTTGCCACGCCAGAGATTAAGTGTCATTGTGTCTCAGGTCCAGAAAGAATCTTGGTGATTTATTTGAGTATTTAAAGTCACAAAGAAAAAAACATGCAAATATCATAATAACTTTAAATTAGAGCTTTGGCCTAATATGAATGATTCTGGATATCTTTTGATACTTTAGGTTGTAAATTACATTAACTGATAACTTCTAGGCCACAGATGAGTTAGAAGTGACAAAGCAAATTGAAAAACACAACAATCTTTTAATGCCGCTTTTGGTAATGTCTCTCTGCCTCACAAGACATTTTCAAGGAAGGCAAATGTCACAGACATAGTAGAGCTTCTTTCAAGCTGTAAATATTTTAAACCAATTTAATCAAATACATTATGACATGTGACTCGCCACAGGAGGGACTTGGACCTGGACTGACTCAGAGGTTGTGACGCTCCAACTCCACCTCAAACAATCTTCTGTCAGGTTGCATTTCAAAGGGAATCCATGAGCTTCCTTCAGTGTCTGGCTAATATGTGCTGTATTAGAGAGTCATAGAGATGTACAACATGGAAACAGACCCTTCGGTCCAACCCGTCCATGCCGACCAGATAGAGCTGTTTGAAATGGAGCTGGAACTTTTCAACATGGGAAAGAGGAATGTGAGAAAATAAAAGACAACACACCCTAGCAAACTAGCAAACAACTCCAGAGTCCGAGTATAACTAAGAAACTGTTCTAGGTTATGTCCTATAACCAAGGTCATTCTTTCAAGATGACAGACTCCTTGATTCCATTGGATTGCGCCAATTATAAAAGAATGAAACCTAATGGTTCTATGTATGATAGGGCGGCAAGTGACCTGCCTTTTGTGCATAACTCACCTCAGCTTCTTAGAATCCCTACAGTGTGGAAACAAGCCCTTCGACCTAGCAAGTCCACACTAGCTCTCTGAAGAGCATCTCGCCCAAACCCATTCCTCTACATTTACCCTTGAATAATGCACCGAACTTATACATCCCTGAACACTGTGGGCAATTTAGCATGGCCAATTCACCTAACTTGCGCATGTTTGGATTGTGGGAGGAAACACACACAGACACAGGGAGAATGTGCAAACACAGACAGTCCACACAGACAGTCACCCAAGGCCGGAATTGAACCCAGGTCCCTGATGCTGTGAGGCAGCAGTTCTAACCACTGAGCCACCGTGCTGCCCTTACATTGTTACAGAATCCTGATAGTCTTTTTATGGGGACAGTTGATTATCAACACTGAAGCTGGGTTCTTATCAATCTTATCTTCTTCACTGTGTCCTGTTCAGTTACTATGAAATGACATTTGAAATGAACCAAATCAGCTGCACACTCCTCCCTGGAAGTGTTGAGGAGTATTATCTACATGACACTTAAGACTTAAGATGGTTGCAACCATTGCAGTCTTGTGTCTTGCAGTCACAAATAAAACTTGCATTCATATGGTGCCTTTCAAGACCCCAAGATATTAGAAAACATTTTACAACTTGAAACTTGAAAGTATGAAAACATAAGACTGGATTCCATTCAATGCACTGCCCAGTTTAAATGGTACATAAAATCCAGTTGGCAGTCTGTTCACTGTCTGCTTTTCCATCCCTGTCCCCATCACAATTTTACCAGTGGCTGGGGAGACATTTGCTTGGGGAGACCAATGGAGCAATCATAACTCTTAGAGTGACACCTAATGCCTACTTAAGGTCTGCATTCTCCTGCCCTTATCATTTAACTGCCAGCAGGAGAGCTCCATATAAGTAGCCAGTCCAGCAGGTTTCCATGTGATGGCTGGTGTAGAGGATGAGATTGTCTCCCTCCATAATGGGCTGCCTGGGCTATCTACACTCCCAAAGCCATCCACTGACCTCCTCTCGTATCAATGATTTCTCGAACACCCACCACCTACACTCCTACAACCTATCATGCTTGTACCCTAAGCGTGGCCCAAGGAAGATCCTAAAGCACCTTCAGCTTCAGCTTTGTCAAGCTTTGAATGCAGTACCAAGAGTTGCCACTGGTCCTGGTTGCACTGTTGATGCTAAAAAGCTGTCCACCTCTGATTGGCTGAAACAGCTCTCTGAGGCTGGGAATGCTGTTTCTGAGGGGCGGCATTGCAGCCTCCAATCTATTAACAGTCAAGTGGCTTTTAATTGGCTGCAGGAAAGCCATTCTTCCAGTGGACTGGCTCCCTCTCATTCCCCACATCCCCATCTTGGTACACTATGTAATCTAGCCTTCAGAACAATGCAGCATAGAAGGAAGTCATTTGACCTATCGAGTCTACGCTGGCTCCTTCAACTCCAACATCTTTAATCCATTGATTTCAAATTTGCCAACAGAGCTAAAATGTGATACTTTATGAAATGCTTTCTAAAAATCCATGTACACAACATCAACAGAACAGTGCCCTACTTCACTCTCTCTGTTACTGTACCAAAAACCTCAATCAAGTTTATCCACCCTGATTTGCCCTTAACAAAGTCATAGAAAGTCTCTTTTATTTATCCATCTTGATGCATGTGGCTGTTAATTTTCTCCTCGGAAATTGTTTTTACGGTCTTCCCTCTATTGAATTGATCAGTCTTTAATTCCACAATTGATCCTTCTCCCTTTTTTGAAATAAGATGTATGTAGCATTTGCAATTCTTAAGACCTTTGGCATCACTCCTATAGCTAAGGACGATTGGAAAATTGCGGTCAGTACCTCTGCAATTTCTATTCTCCCTTAACCCAGCGACTGAGAATGCATTGCACCAAGACTGAGTGGCTTTAAAACTTTTGGTGTTTTCTGATTCGTCGTCTTTAACTACTTTTATCTCATGCAATATCCAATAACCACCACACTGACTTTCGCTTTGGTTCTTCTGTGGTAAATACAACACATTTATTTAGTACCCCAGTTTCTGCCTAATGTTCATTTTGGGCTTTGATTGGCTCCTTCACTCCTAGACCAGCCTTTTGCTGTCAATATGCCTTTAGAAGAACTTTGGACTCCTTTTTATGTTCTTCTAACAGTCACCATGAGGCACCCCACCCCCTCACACCCCTCCCACCCAACACAGTATAATAACCATACTTACAGAAACATAGAATCATAGAGATGTACAGCATGGAAACAAATCCTTTGGTCGAACTCATCCATGCTGAAAATGTGTTGCTGGAAAAGCGCAGCAGGTCAGGCAGCATCCAAGGAACAGGAGAATTGACGTTTTGGGCATGAGCCCTTCCTCATTCCTGAAGAAGGGCTCATGCCTGAAACGTCGATTCTCCTGCTCCTTGGATGCTGCCTGACCTGCTGCGCTTTTCCAGCAACACATTTTCAACTCTGATCTCCAGCATCTGCAGTCCTCACTTTCTCCTCAAACTTATTCATGCTGACCAGATATCCTAAAT
This sequence comes from Chiloscyllium punctatum, assembly GCF_047496795.1. Lineage (NCBI taxonomy): Eukaryota > Metazoa > Chordata > Chondrichthyes > Orectolobiformes > Hemiscylliidae > Chiloscyllium > Chiloscyllium punctatum. Next base: position 32,869,004 of record NC_092765.1, read on the forward strand.
GAATCTAGTCCCATTTGCCAGCACTTGGCCCATATCCCTCTAAACACTTCCTATTCATATACCCATCCAGATGCCTTTTAAATGTTGCAATTGTCCGAGCCTCCATCATTTCGTCTGGCAGCTCATTCCATACACACACCACCCTTTGCATGAAAAGGTTGCCCCTCAGCTCCCTTTTATATTTTTACCCTCTCACCTTAAACTTATGCCCTCTAGTTCTGGATTCCCCACACCAGGGAAAAAGACCTTGTCAATTTACCCTATCCATCCCCCTCATGATTTTATAAACCTCTATATGGTCACCCCTCAGCCTCTGACACTCCAGGGAAAACAACCCCAGCCTATTCAGCCTCTCTCTATAGCTCAAATCCTCCAACCCTGGCAACATCCTTGCAAACCTTTTCTGAATGCTTTCAAGTTTCACAACATCCTTCCAATAGGAAAGAGACCAGAACTGCACACAATATTTCAAAAGTGACCTCACCAATGTCCTGTACAGCTGTAACATGACTTCCATATTCACTGCTAGAATGTGAGAAATGCTGCCTTGTGTACTTTGTTTTGCCAGAATGAAAATGGAGGTATTGATGAGCTTCCTCATAGCTTTTAGTTGCTTCTACATCCAGTATCAGTCTTGGCTGGATGTGGTGGGGCAATATTGGCTACGACTCCCTGTCTATAGCCTAAATGAGTAGTGGGAGTCTTGCCTCTGTTTGTAGCAAATCCAAAACTTTTGGGGCCTAATCTAACTCCAGACCTTCTGCATAAAAAGTTAAAGCTGACATTCCAGTGTAGTATTGAGGAAATGCTATAATGTCTGTGGTGTTGCTATTTGGACAAGTCATTAAACCAATACACCAATTGTCCTTTTAGATGGATGTAAAATATCCCATGATACTACTTTGATATAAAAACAGGGGAGAGCTCCCTGGTGTCCCTAATCAACATCACGAAAACACATTACTTAGTCATGTTCACATTAATATTTGTGGGAGGTTACAAAGCAGAAATTGGCTGCTGCTTTTCCAACATGACAAGTTACTGTACTTCAGTGGTGCTTATTGCCTTTAAAATGTTTTCGGGCTTTCAGAATTCAAGAAAAGTGCTGTATAAACACAAGCCTCTCTTCCTATCCTATTTCATGTGTTTAGATTAGGATGTAGGTATAAACTGTCCAATGACCAGTTTGGGAATGATTTTGGGATACACCAAGTGCTCCAAACTTTATATACTGATTTGAACCAAAACATTGTAGTTTTTGAAAAACATATATTTATTCATCCTTTTCAAAACTAAGATGAAATGAACGTTATAACTTTTAAAAATCAGATGGCTGTCTATAAGTGAGAATCAGTCTCTGTGTAAATAAGTACCAGTCTCTGTGTGAGTGAGTACCAGTCTCTGTGAATGCCAGCCTTTTATAATGATTAGACTCTGTGTAAGCACCAGCCTCTCTGTGTAAGCACCAGCCTCTCTGCATAAGCACTAGACTTTCTGTGATAGAACCAGTCTCTGTATAAGTGAGTACCCACTTTATACAAGTCTCTGTGTTAAAACCAGTTGCTGGCTAAGTATCAGTCTCAATGTGGACGGAGCAGTCTTTGTTAAGGGCAGTCTCTGTAAAAGTGAGTACCACATTATATATATCTATATAAGTGAGTAAAAGTGTCTGTACATAAGTGAACACCACTGTCTGTGTAAATAAATACCAGTCTCTGTGTATAAGTGAGAAGTAGCTTCTGTGTAAATGAGTACCAGCCTCTGTGTATAAGTGAGTGCAGCTCTCTAGATTAAGTACCAGTCGTTGAGTACAACTACTTTGTATAAGTGAGCTCAAGTCTCTGTTTAGCTAATACCATGGATAGAAAGTTGCACTAGATTCTCTCATCTTTCAGCCTTCTCCTGTTGCAGACAAGTGTTCACTGCTTGAATCTAACTAATTTCAGCAAATCTTAGCATATTTGGTTAAGAAACACAAGGGTAGTGTTTTTCAAATATCTTTTGTGCTAAAACAAAAAAAAATTGCCAAAATTGTTTGTATGAGATGTAAGTAACACAGAATGATTCCCAAGGTGAAAGATTGCGTTGACCATTCACATGATTTTTTTTGTTGTAAATTTCAGCGACTCTCCTGCAAATCTGAGCAAGCACACAATTAACTTGTTCTCTCTGTGAGCTGCTGTAGGCAGAGTTAATACAGGTTTATTACAGCAGTACTTTGCCCTCCTGGAAAACACACCATTTATCATGGGATTAGGGCAGTATAACAACAAGAACATGTCCATTAGCAGTGAGTGCTTGGTTTATCTGTGGAGTAGAAGGCATGATCTCCCCTTTCCTATCATTCAGAGACAATTTGAGCTTAGCTGGCATAGTGAGATGGGTAGGAGAAGCAGGCTATAGCTATTAAATAAATTAATGAAAGATAATTTCTTAAAATTGAAAATTGTTCAGTTGACCTCAGTGAGCCTTGTATAGCTTTTTCTTCAAGGATAGGTCCTAATCAGTGTGCTTGCAGACAAGGAATTTCCTTATGTATTTCCTACAGCTGTTTACTTTTGAATATTCATGATTGCATTTCTTCTAGATCTCCTGCTGCCCTCCGAAGATTCCTCTGTACTTTTAAAAGTAAAGTTTATGTCAGCTCCTTATTCTCAAACAGTTCATTCTTGTTTTTTTCAGATTCATTTGGTGACTGGCCCACTGAATTTTCTCAGGGGTGAAGGATGGTGACCAGAAGCACCACAATCCAATATTTTATAGGTATCTTCACTTTCTGCACTTTTTTGAGGATAAAAAATCTCTTGGGGCATTTATTTCTGACAATCAATCATAAGAAAATCGTGCCACTCCTGACCTTTCTAACATTATTGTACTGAAGTGCTTTGAGATATGATCACACTGATTTTAAACACTGTAATGATCTACAATGTACTTCCTTCTATTATATCAAGTTCCTCTTACCATAGTATTAGAAAACTCAAAATGATCCCCAGGTGCTATCCAAGTTGAAAGGGGCAAAACCCAAATTCCAGGTAAAGACTTGAAATCCTAGAAGCTGTTTCTCACATATCAGGTGGATAAGACATGAATGTTTTATATGTTGACCACTGTGCTTTACTGAGATCTTAGTGCTTAGCCATAGGGATAGGTGTAAGATACTGTGCTGCAGACAAGCTATGGAACATCTGTATCTTTAACAGATTTTACTTGATTTAAAACAAGCCTTGACCTTTCATTTCTCAATCCTGATTTGGAGGAGCTGGTGTTGGACTGAGGTGGAAAACGTTAAAAATCATACACCACCAGGTTATTTGGAGACACTAGCTTTTGGAGTGCTGCACAGATGAAGAAGCAGTGCTTCAAAAGCTAGTGCCTCCAAGTAAACCTGTTGGACTATAGCTTAGTGTTGTGTGATTTTTAATGTTTTCAATCCTGTCCTCAATAATCTTGTTTGATTTAATATCAACTCTGATGCTATCATGAGAAGGTCTATTGTTCAAGGTGTCAGATGAAAGGAGACAATCAGATGTGAAAGTGTCTTCAGGGTCACGTGAGCTCTGAAAATGTAAAGGCACCATAAGCCTGAAGCCATCCCACATCAATTAGGATCATTCTCACTTTGAGTGGAGGGGTGGGAAACCAACCATCTCATGTTCAATTAAATATCATAATATTTAATTATGATTAAATAATTAAATCATAACTTTACATTCTTCCAGGTTTATCATTGGTCAGTCAGCTTTTACAGGCTTTGGAATCCAACAGGCAATAGCTAGGCGAGCATTATGTAGAAGATATGTGCCATGCTTTTCCAGCATTATTGTACACCAAACCTACAGACTTTCTTGCAATGAGCCAAACTAAGCTGCTTCCCAAGCATCACCTCTGCCAGCATCATGATCCTCCCCCTCCAGAGATTGCCAATCCTTCCCTCAGAATTGGCACCCTCCCTTCTCAGCATTATGGACCTCCCAAGGATCAGATCTTCTCCCAGTCCGTGCTAGCAGCAGGATCTCGACTTGACAGCTCCCTGTCAGCAAGTCAAGTCTGTTAATCAGGTTGGGCTCTGACTGGCAAATGTACTGGAAAGAAAAGAATGTCTCCTTTGGAAGTCCAAACTCCATCAAATGTGGGGAAAGCAGGGCTCAAATCCTTCTCCAGTTTTAAAATCTCATCCCTGTCAAGACTGGGCCATAATCTCTGTGCTAAAGAGACAGGGATAGTAACTATCTGTTGCACCACAAGCAATAATTTAGGTGGATCAATACTTCTGCTGAATTAAATATATGTATAACCAATTAAATTTCACATCTCATAATCAAATAACTCACTAACATGTAAAAACTGCTGCAGGTAACATTGCATTTAAGATAAATTTGGTAAAAAAGGACCAAGATGTGAAAAAAGATAAAAAGACACAAGGCCTAAAATTAGCATATAGCTAGAACACAAAATTGGAAATATTGAATTCACAATTTGTTTTGCACAGCATATGGTTTTATTTTCCATTTATATATGATCATCCAGATTAAAAAATGATTACTAGGTATGGACCCGTTTCAGCATCATTTTTAGCTCACCTGCACACTTCCATTCATCTAAGTTCTTTACTCACAATCTTATGGAGAAGCCCCTGTGAAAATCCCAGGCAGGGATCAATCATCTTTTCATTTGTCTATGCACTGTAACAGCTGCTTGTGACAATGGTTTCAATCTCTGATTTTCTACAAGTGCTGTGTTAGCTATAGCATGGTTCATTCTTGTTAAAATGGCAAATTTTGAAAGTAACATTCAGCTGTCAATAGTATGTTCTGGACCCATTATCACTTTGAATGTAATAGAAGATAACATTTTGAATTTGAGGTCCTAATTTACATCCCATCTAAACAAGGCAGAATGCTAATCAGCATCTGCCCTCAACCATGCCATTCTCACAGGCTGGTTGCCTTCGGGTTTTAGACTCCACATTGAAATGGAATTATTGACATTGCAAAACATTTTTGCTGCTCACCATTATAAAAGGAAACAAGTATGATTTGCATTTATACTCTCATTTCCAGTATAGGATGTCTCAAACTCCTTTACAATTTATGAAGAACTCTTGAAGTGTACTCCTTTTGGTAAGGTAGAAAAAGTGGCAGTTAATTTAGACACACAGTCCCACAAGCAGGAATTAAATAAATATCCAGATCATCTGTTTTATGTATTGGTTGAGGGATAAGTATCAGCTGGACACTGGGAGTCCAGAGTCACAGAGTTATACAGCACAGAAACAGACCCTTCGGTCTGACTCATCCTCTTCTTTGAGTGTTCCCATAGAGACTTGATCCTGGGTTTGAAGGGCCCTTAATTTTCTTTCCTTTCTTTATTCTTTCACTGGATATGGCCCATCACTGGCAAGGTCAGGATTTATCCTCTGTGCCTAATTGCCTTGAACTCAGTGGCTTACTGAGCCACTTCAGAGAACAGTTACATTGCTACCAGTATGGAGTCACACCCAGACCAAGGCAGTTCAGAAGATTTCCTTCCCTCAAGGACATGGTGAACCAGATGGGTTTTTATGCTAACTGATATGTTTCATGGCACCATTACTGAGACTAGTTTTATGTAGCAGTTTTATTAATTTGCCTTCTCATTTTGAAGATGAGATATTTCCAGAGATATTCATCTGTCACAGTGATCAAAATCCTGCCACTTTAAATGCAGGAAGCTACTAATAGCTGTCACGTTACAGCTCGCTGTACCGCCTTGAGATGACAGTTTGCTGAGACTGCTAGGCAGCAGATATTAAATAGTAGATTGTGCTCCAGTGAACCTCAAAGGCTGAACACAATAAACAGCTTTTAAAAAGGTGAACAAAGTTGATTTTTCCAAATACAACACAGCTCTCAGACAGTATTTTTAAAAGAGTTATTAAAAGACAACCACAAATATTATTACACTGAAATGCCTTCCATCCCAAAACAATTGCCATAGCCTATGCTCGAGTTTACTGCAGGAACTGGCCTGAGCCACAAAGCCATTCTAATTGCCCTGGCAGGACCGTGTGTGGAAGGACGGCTCTTCCAGATAGCACATGCCTACTGTTTATAAACTTTATCTTCTTGTCATGTGACTGTGTTTGGGCTGTGTTTGTGATTATCAAAAAGGGCCAAAATGGCCATGAGGGGCCAAAGGATGTGTCTGCACACACATGGGGACAGGGTCTCCTCAGCTGTCATTCCTTCACTGAGTTTGCCCCACCATTGACCAGCCCTCTCCTTCCCTTGTCCCTTCCCAGAGCCAGGGAGGCCTGAGGCCAGGGCTGCTGTTGTACCTGCTCCTCCCCACCTAAACTTCAGAGTGATCCACCTCCTTTTCTAGATACCAAAATATCAACAAAATGGTGGCCCTCATATGCCCAACTGGGACCAATGAAACCAGCATGCCACGATGCCATATTCCTGCACGTGCTCACTTGTTTCTCCAGCTGGTGCTGGCATCCCCTCCACAATCAAGACAGTCTTAGAAAAGAAAGGTTACTTGCTTAATGCAAGAACAAACTTCCTTGTGCCAAACAAAACATTGCCTTGCCAATTCCTAAAATATCTTAGAGTCATTTTGCTAATAACTTTTATATCTAAGTGATAGGATAAATCTTTTGAGTAGTTTAACTTAGTTGCAAATTATACTGTCAGTTAAAGACCATGTATTACTGACATTGCATTGTCGTGTGTTATACAATGTTACATATGGTATAATGATTTCAAGAGTGTTGGCTTTGTGGTTCCCTTCCACAGGTTTACTTGTGGTTTGCATTGTATTATTTAGCAATGCAATGGACATGGAGACATCCACGAATCAGGAAAATGGAGGTAAAATACTTAGAAAATGAATCTCACTGTTCTTCAAATATTTTAGGATGCTTGTTTCACTTACCTTTTCCCCTCTGCTGAAATAGTGGTATAAAGCACTACACATGAAGTAATATGCTATTGTGTCTGACATCGCCTGTAATGCTGATGTCTGATGAATTTTCACTTTAGTAAACTTCTTAAGTTCTCAGTGAGTAGCAGGTGCCATTGTTCATGCCTGCATCCAAAAAGCTTTGCACTTCCCAAAGAATAGTGTAAAGCAGATACACAGGGATAAATCAGATATAAAATTCTAACCACTGGGAAGACCATCCCAAGCTGAAATGTTTTGCGATAGAAAAATAGATAGAAAAGGGAACATGGTTCACACATCTTTGAAACCTAAAGGGATAAATGAACCAGAAATGGGTGAGATATGAATATTTAAACTCCCTCAAAATCAAACCCAGCTTGGCATCCAAGCATACACCCTCTTCCAGTTTGAGCAGTGACAGGTCAGGATGAAGCGGGTAAGAAGCAACAAGCAACCATTTCCAGCAGGCAGGCTGGCTGTTTAAAAATTATAAACTGTGTACTTCGGATTCAACCTGTTTTAAGTTTAGTACCCACCCTCCCCTCCACAATCCCTCCTCCCCCCAACACCTATCCATCACTCCTGACAAACAGGAGAATTCCAGCAGTTAATGGGAAGTGGAAACCTCTTGATATTCAAGGGGGAGCAGAAAGACTTTCTCCTAATCCACCAAGCTGATCTGCTTTCCTCTGTAGATACACATTCCCCCCCTCCCCAGACAATCGGATCACCCCATTAGTGATCCTAAGCCAGGGTGGCTTGTGGCTCAGTGGTTAGCACTGCTACTCACTGTGCCAGGGACCTGGATTCAACTCCAGCCTCAGGTGACCGTCTGTGTGGAGTTTGCATGTTCTCCCTGTGTCTGCATGGGTTTCCTCTCACTGTGCAAGATAGGTGCTATGGCCATTTTAAATTGCTCCATAGTATCCAGGGATGTGCAGGTTATGTGGATTAGCTATGGGAAAAGTAGGGTGATATGATAGGTGAGTGAGTTTGGATGGGATGCTCCCCAAGGGTCAGTGTGAACTTGATGGGCTACAGGGATTCTATTATTCTAAACCTGACTGTACCCTTCCCCAGTCTTGACAGTCAAGCTCATTTCTCTTGATGAATTGCACAGTATTGATAGGTAAATGGCATGCTCCATGTGTGAGCAGTAAATATCATCACAGAGGGGGCGAGGCAGGAGAGGAAACTAGGGGACAATGTATTCATTAACTTGTTTAAAGTGGGGTATATTTACTTTCTTTCACTGTAGACATGTCCTCCTGGGAAATGGCTAACAATTCATCTGATAATAATACGATGTGGGCAGATTCTTATGGAAATATGACAATGAATACAACTGATTTTCCAGTTAATGTAAGTTACTTACACACTTAATGTTCTATAATGTGGATTGTAATGAAGAGAGTCATGGCATGAAAAGATACATTATCTTCAGTCCTTTGCAAACAAGGTCCCTGATTTCAACTCTGCCTACATTTACTGGAAACTAGATGGGAATTAGTGGTGTGGAGATGGGAAATTTGGCAGAAGGCGTTAAAATGGAAAGTGGTCTCACGCCTTTCTCATTCCAATATAAAAAGCTACAACTTTATAGTGCAGGTGACATGAATTCCTGTCCCAAATCAATGGTGTTCTCTTTATGATTGGATTCTGACGATGACACAATATGGGTTCAATGTATTTTCACTCATCACTATTTAGTTGCAATGGGAGGTGTGATATAAGGTAGAAAGCATTGAATACAATAGCTCTTAGATAAGTCCTCATACATTCCAAATATGACATTGGTAAAGGGAATAGTTCCTTTACTATTTTAACTGGGAATCTGTATGGGGAAGCAGCAGTGGCCATGCCTGCTAGCAGAGGGATCATGCACCAGTAGAATCTGAGTAAGGCCAGCTTTCAGAGACAGTTTTTAGATTCCTTCGTGGGAAGCCAGCCAGATTAATCATTAGAAAAGGCTTTCTGCAACTGATCACAATTGCTCTCTGCAGGAGGAATGTTCTGTAAAAAAACTGAAATGTTTGGTAATTAAGATACTAGTCCTCCATTTTAAAGTGTACACAAAGTCATAGACGTCTACAACAAAAAAAAAAGATTTTTTGGCCTAGCAAGTCGATGCTGGTCAAAAGCAAGCACCTAACTATTCTATCCAATGTTTCAGTACTTGGCCAATAGCTCTTCTTTCATCAAAATCTCAATGAGAGGTGAACCAATCTACTCAACCTCCTCTCATAAAATCATCCCTCCATACTCAGGGACAGTCAAGTGAACCTTCACTGGATGTCCTTCAATGACCAGTATATCCTTCTTTAGATAACAGGCCCAAAACAGTTCGCAGTATTCCAGCTGTGGTCTGACTAGTGCTTTGTATAGTTTACAACCAGTTGTAACTGGATGTTGGTAAGCTCGGTTGTCTGGTCTGTAATGTAGCTTGATGCCAACAATATGGGTTCAATATATCTTCATTCATCAATATTTGATTGCAATGCGAGGTGTAGTATAAAGTGGAAAGCATTGAATACAATATCTCAGATCAGTCCTTCTGCATTTCAAATATGACATTGGTACAGGAAACAATTCCATTACTGGATAGGTTCAACACACAATCAGAACTAGGCCTCATGCTTCATTTAAATGAGACTCCTGAGAATGTGCTGGGATTTGGGAATTTAGTTTACATCCTGCTATATTGCTGGCAATAGCCATCAGGTAGATCCCAAGGGAGACAGAGAGGGGAGCTGATGGGCAATAGTAGGGCAGGACCTGGCAAAATGATGGTTGGAACTTCCATGGAGATAGGAGAGGCACTCCAGCCCAAAATTCATTACTCATGTTTGTTGCTAAAACAAAACTTATCTCCTTTTTTGGTGGCTTCCAGGCGCTGCAATAGGAGCTGCTGGTTAAGTGGCCCATGGATCCAGATGTCCTGTGCATATTTTGCCTGGTGTTGGCAGAGTTCAGGCAGTGGGATTTTGTGAAAGGGTTTCTACTGTAAATGATGGTTCCAAAATTGCCAATGCAAAAGGCCTGAACAGGTACTCTTCAGCCTTGGCCAGCACGGCAACAGGTGCAAAATAAGCGCATGAGCTATTCATCAAATCATCTCACAGACATCTGACTTTTATGCCTTTAAACTGGATGGAGTGATAACAAATTTCCAAGCTCTCACTCTGTTTACATAAGTAATCTACTATTGCACCTTGACACAATTCATATTTCACCAGAAACTTAGCGTTAGTAGATGACAGTCAAGATTTTGCAACAGAACTGAAATGAGTATGTTTAGATACTGTGCGAAATTAAGGCATAAATTTCCCCATTTCCACAAACAGAATTGATCAGTCTTTGAGATATTAAAATTTGTGATCTATATCCCTGCAAGTAATCTGTTATTCTAATAAAATGACATTGGAAGATATTAGCCATATATCAAATGATGTCAAAACTAAAGATTGAGTTTAATAAATAGTTTTGTTTTAATTGTTTACAGTTCTCCTGCCAGACATTTAACTGTTCAGGATACAACTGCTATGAAGACTATAGTGACTGGGAGGAGTGCCCTGAGACTCACATATACTGTGAGGTGGGTTTGTTAAAATGATCTTTTCAGCTGTGGAGTTGAAGAAAATGCGTACACAGCCTTCATAAGAAACACAGAGGTCTACTCTTTACACTTTCTCTCCAACCTGCTCCCCAGCTATCTCTGTGGCTGAGCCTATCCTTTAATACTGATTCATTAAGAGGTCAATGTTCCCAGGTGTATTTTCTGTACTTAGTCTGCTGACCTTATCGAGATCAGATATAACAGACTGAATTTCATTTTTATGTCTGTAGACTAGGAAAATTAAAATTCAGCTCAATTTTCTGCTCATAGTGACTCTTCATTTATTATTGTAGGGTAACAATCATATGTAGTCAAGACTAAAAATGACTATAGTGCCTTCTGTGATCAGATAGTCAAGTGGTACCTCTTGACTGGGTAGATATTTGTCTCATTGTCAATTGTTAGACCTGCTGGCTCTTGTGGCAAGTTGAAAGGAAAATAAGGAAAACCAAACACAAAATAGTTTCAAAGTCTGCTATAGGCAGCAAACCAATATGTTATACTGTGAAATATTTACTCATCCTTAAAGAACCCTTAATTTCAAACAAAAATATCTGTGTCAAAACAGAAATATCTATGAAGAACAAAATAACAAAAGTGCTATATTTTAAGACATCTTCTAATGTGTCCCAAGAGTATAATAGTTTTAATTTTGACTGTCACAATTATTTTAATCTGTGTCAGTTTCATCATATCTCATAGGATCTGTGAGGGAGGAAAGATGTCTAACCTTCATAATTACTGTTATCCTTTGTTGTAAGGAGATAACTAAGCTCAGCTGTAGAAATTGGAAAAAATTGTTTTCAATAATGGCTTAAACTTTAGGTTGAAGGAGTTACAAAGTGCTTTTTGCAAAAGGACTGACTATTACCTGCTGTTGAAATGCTGTAATCCCATATATAATTAAAATGCAAGAGCATGAACTCATATCACTGACCCATCCCTTGTTAGAAAATGTCAGCTTACTCAGGGGTAATTTTCAAAAGTAATATCAACGCTTTAATTTCCATAAGGAAATTTCCAAATATTTACTTTTCTGCGATGGAAACTCAACATTTCACTTTGCCCTCGAACATTTCTCTCCCAATTCCTTGCTAACACCTTGTTCATTAACTGATGGTTACAGGCTGTTGAACTGCAAGAATCCTCACATTATGACATTAATGCTTAGATCATTCCAATAAAAATAGCAGAAGATATCAGAATGTTCGATAAAAACAACGGGAAGGGACCATATCTGTCAGTGACAAAGCAGAAATGCTTGTGAATAACTCTTCTGAATGCATTTAACTCTTCTTATAGAATAGATAGGGAGATGCTATTCCCACTTGTAAAAGAAATAAGAATAAAAGGGCATAGATTTGAAGTGATGTTTAAGCAAAGCAAGTTAAATAGAAAAGAAATTTCACACCTCAAATAGTTAGAGTACTGAACGCCTAAAAATCTGATGGAGAAAGGTTCAACTGGGGCATTCAAGAAGGCACTGGATAATTATTTGGATAGAAATGGTTGAGCAGGGATGTGGACTAAAGGCAGGAGATTGACATCAGGTAACAGAACTAGTACAGGTACTCTGTGATGAATGATCTCCTTCCGCACCACAATCACATCTCTTTCATTATATTTCCAAAATACTGTTTTTAATTAATGTCCATTTTGTTATCCAGCTCTATCGTTCCTCCAATACCTCATACTGGGCAGGTTGTAGTGATGACTGCGCTGGTACTACCAACATCTGCAGAAATTCCTCTATAGAGATGTGTACGATGGAATGCTGTAATACGACTCTGTGCCTGATGCTGAATGGCGAAATTCAAGAATTACCTGGTGAACTCGGTACTGGTATCTGTTATATTGATTTACAGAATTCCTATTTGGAAATATGCTGTACAAATCACAGATACAATAGTAATGATTTCAGTGACCCCCATAAACATGCCTGAATTGATTATGAAGCTGTAGCTAACAAAAGACAGCAAAATAACAGCATCTGTAATGCTGTCTTCCATAATCAACTGATGACAAAATCCTTATAGCTTACTCTGGTTATTTCAGAAAAGCCCAGTGTTAGTAAGGCTAAATAGAATTAGCAATTCACCTTAGAGCTTTATAGAATGTCATATCCTTTCATATGATCAATTTGTGTTCCTATATTGAATGTCAGATTGAAATTTGATTAGCACTTATTATATGACTCTGAAGAACATTCTAGTCAGGCAAAGAAAAGTTGGAAAATAGATAAATTTGAAGTTTATCATTTGAGCATTTTTTTCAGCAACTACAATAGAATGGTAAGATCCTGATGGCAAGACAAAATGCAAGGAATGGCAAGGTTCTGTTTGGAAAATTCTTGTCTGTACACTCTGTAGGTGATTTTTTTTTGGATTACTGTATTATTGCACTGTCGATCCTGACAATCACTTAAGGTGACTCTAGAGCTATAGTTAATGTTTTATCTCAAATAGTTATACAAATGTCATGACTTCACCCATCTTGCACTTAGCATCAAGTTCAACAATTTGGTCATTTGTTTCTGATTACCTGATCACAAATTAACATCACTGTTAAAAAATTTGATGTTGAAATTCATTCCCTTCATGATATTTTTTAGAAATATTAAAATTAACATTCATAAGTATATTGGGGTCGTGAGTGCGGTGCTGGAAAAGCATAGCTGGTCAGGCTGCATCCGAGGAGCAGGAGAATCGACATTTTGGGTATAAGCTCTTCAGTCCTGTTGAAGGGCTTATGCCAGAAACATCAATTCTCCTGCTCCTTGGATGCAGCCTGACTGGCTGTGCTTTTCCAGCACCACACTCTCAACTCTGACCTCCAGCATCTACAGTCCTCACTTTCTCCTAATTCATAAATATATTCCTGAAACCAACACAAGCATTTATTTTATCAATATGCTTGTCTGTGCCAGGGTGTTACCCTCTTTTTGCATTTAGTCAACATCTTCTCCAGAAAGGCAGGTGCAAGATATTGAATGGCTGACAAATATTCAAAATTACTCTGCCACATGGGGTTAGTATTGGTCTAGAGTGAAAATTCAAAAGGAGGAATGATACTATTTGCTTACTGACAATACTTTGGAATTTTGATTTAATACATCTTTCTATCTGACACTGATTGGAAATTAGCCCTTAAATATGTTAACGTTAGAACTTGTGAGTGTTAGAACTTCTCATTAGTTAATGTTGCATAAAGCAAGCATCTTTTCTTTTTGCATTCCAGAGATGCAAATGTCAACTTATGAACCTACCCAAACCACTATGGAAATGACTGAGTCCACTGCTACAGAAACACCGTCCACAACACCGACCACAACACCGACCACGACACCAACAACAACACCGACCACGACACCAACAACAACACCAACAACAACACCGACAACCAAAGCAACAACAATAGGCAGTGTGAGTGTACAGCTGAGTGTCTCAGTTGATGTTACAAATGGAATTCTATATGTCCATTCTTATTTACTACCATTTTCTAAACCTTTGTTGAAATTAGTTTATCACAAGAACTCAGCCAAGAACACCGACCCAATTGGTTTACTAATTTACATATCTTTTCATGTCTGATTGATGAAATTACTTCCCCAATGTAGCTTCACTCAGTAACCACTGCTTTCAATGAGGTTGCCTGCATCATTTAAACTTGGATGTGTAACCCCTGCACTTGAATCAGGGCTTTCTGTTAAACTGGCATCGTTGTGTGTATGAAACACCACTGACATAATCAACCACCCACATCAGGGTGTCAAAAATTGCTAAGTTGCTTTCGCAAGGTAGTAACTAAATGTATCCTGATCTCTCGGAAGGCAGGTACCTGGCCAGGCATCTTAGGCTTCTGGAGTGTAATAAGATCAGGGCTTTGGCAGGAGTTTCTCTGCTTAATTCTTTTGTATCATGAGTTTGCTGAGGCCAACAACTCTTTCGGATGTTTTGCTTGTTCTGAATTATTGAACGTGACATAGTGCTGATCATGCCATCAGAGTTCCAAGATCAGAAGAAGCAGCAAGGAATGCAGTAAAGACCAGTGCAAGTTACAAATAGAGGGAGGTGGAAGCATTGCATTCAGCAGCTGATTAACATACTTGTAGGTCAATGAGGGGTAATGCATAAGGTGGTTAGGATTTGATGGAGAAAGCTGCCACTTGCATGGTCCACTGTGCAAGTCCAACACTTAACAATGCATGACCCAGCACATGACATTGAAGATTACTATGGCTGTAAATGTTTATTCTTCAGGCACTTTCTAGCATTGCTGATGCTAATGTTTGAGGCCAGCAATCTCAGTCAGTGTGTTACAAAATGGCTACAGTCTGCCCAAGTGTCAGCAGTTCATTGCCTTTCTCATGGTGATTGATGAGCAGGAGAAAGAACTTTGTAACTTGCCCAAAGTTTCCAGATACCTTAGACTTGATGCATTCAGGCCTTTTGTGCATCCTATTAGGAACATGCCTTCGTTGCTAATGACAAGGGTTTCCATTGGCTCAATATCCAAGTTGTTTTTTTTCTCTTCATTGGATGCAGGCATGACTGACTGGTCAAGCATTTATTGTCCAGAGGGACAGTTGAGAGTCAACCACATTTCCATGGTCTAGAGTCCAAATTAGGACAGATGGGATAAGAATGGCAAACTTGCTTCCCTAAAGACATTAGTGAACTAAATGGTTTTTTCCTAACAATTGATGATTATTCCATGGTCATCATTAGACTCTTATTTCCAGGTTATTACTGAATTCAAATTCCACCATCCTCCATGGTAGCAATCAAACCCAGATTGCCTGGTTCTTGTGATTAATAGTCTCATGATAATACCACTAGGCTATCACTTTGTTGTTACTGCAGGTAGAAAGTCATGAAGGGCTGTGATGAGATTTCAAACTGAAATAATGAATCCTTCACACAGTGTCAGTCCTCTGTTCCTTCAAGGCCATTTGGTGGAAGGGTTGCTGCTTGTTGAGTCTCAGCTCCTATTGTGCAATTGGAGTCAAGAGTGTGGTGCTGGAAAAGCACAGCAGGTCTGGCAGCATCCGAGGAGCAGGAGAATCGACGTTTCGGGCAAGAGCCCTTCATCAGGAAATCGTGCAATGCCTCTAATCCTCTGCTGCTTCCTGAGGCTGATCGGAACTTCTGGACTTAAAAAGGGAAAAAAAGTGGGCATGAGTTATCCTGTAGTCACGTGGGTAAGCACGGGTAAATTAGGTGGTTTCTAAAAGCAGCAGTAAGTCAAGATGGTGTTGGAGTGTGGTGACTCTTTGTGAGCTGTCCCCAGCAGATCATCTCCTTACACATGATTTTTTTTTTGTCGTGTATCCTGTGTATGGATACCATGTAAGCCGCCATAGAGGAAAACTGCTTTAATGTCCTGTAGAATGCTCATCAGGGACAGTGCTGCTGAGTTGCTGCTTCCCCACAATGCCCATCATTTACTCTTCAAGTGAAACAGTACACAGATGAACAGTCACCCTCCTCCTGTAGCTCCCTGTGTCTGAGCGTGAACTGTTCCAGAGGAGGGAAGTGTGTTAGAATTTGCATCATGAAAGATTTTTGAGGATGTGCAAATTAGGGTATAAATGTACCTCTGGTTTGAGAAAGATGGCAGAGGCCTGAAAAGTTGAAGGTAGTAATTTTGAGGACTGCAGTGAATGCTGTGATACTGTGACAGGAACCAAAGGAGATGGGATGAGTGTCTTGTTGCTTGCTTCCAATGTGTCCCTTCACTTTACAAGTTGCATGCTATCTTTATCTGGTTTCAGCAACAGGGAAAGTTACCATTGCAATTAGGCCAACTGCCAATAAAGAATATCAGTATACAGCCTGTGCATTTAACTCAAGCTAATAAGGACACCTTTGCAGAGTTGTGATTGGGTACCACTTCAAATGTGATGACCATTTTGGTAAAAGAAAAACCATTTGTAACTAATTTCACACAAAACGTTGGTTATTGCAGGACCTCAGAATACTGCAAATGGACTCCCAATGGTTACAGAGCCATTTACTCTCACACAACTTTGTAAAAGAAAGGTAGATATTGTAAAATATAGGTAAATAATTAGACTAATAATGTTTATTGATGACACTTTTATCACACAGTTCATTCAGAAATAAGCCTGGCACATGACATGATGATAAGTTCTGTGGCATATTTGTTTATATATTTAAAACACTATTTCGCAAAACTGCATAAGCTTTCTATGATACTGAGTCACGGTCGATAAGGGTTTACATTTGCGTGTGTGGATAAAATTCAGAGCTGTTCATGAAAATTTCTATTATTTTGCCAATATTTGTATCAAGCTGAGAGTATTTTTAACTGCAGGGAAACAAATGTGCTGTGATCAACTGCGCTGGAGATGACTGCTACAAAAACCAAAATCAGGGAGATATGTACTGTCCTATTGGTATGGATTACTGCAAGGTGAGATCTGTCTAAAAGGTTCACTGATACTGCAAAATATTAAACTGACATTGATAGGAGGAATATATTTAACAAATTTGTGTCGCAATCCTCTGTCTGTAACCTTAGTGATGATATTAAGCAATTTAAAACAAGAAGCTTAGTCCTGCATTACAGTAGTGGGCATGGGGTCTTTCACATGCACAAAACCTGAAGAACCTAGGTTGGAAAACCCGATATAGAATCAGAACGATCTTGCAGATGGATTTCTCAAAGCTACTGTATGGCACACATTATTATATCATGGTTATTTACTCTGGAATGATCAAACAGGATTCAGGTTAGAAATGGGATTGAGAACGAAATCCAACTGTTGTTTGGCTCCTTATCAGAAGTCTATTTTCTATTAGAAAACTAATTTTCAATCAGATAACTAATTTCCCCTCAGCTCCAATATTATAAAGTCCTGCCTATGGAGCTTAATCAAATCAAATATTTGAAAATTCAGGCAATAGTCTACACAAAATCCACCAGCATGTCAACTTTTAAAATTTTCACACATTTTCAGGACCTCCACAGACTCTCTTCACACTAATGTCCACAGATTCTTCCAGAACTGCACCTCAATATGCTACTACCTCCTCTCTCATGTTTCTGAACTCCCTCCCCTCTTTGGTCACCTCCCCTACCTTCACTTCTACTTCCCATTTGGTATACCTATTCCCTCTCTAAAGAGATTGAAGACATTTTATTTAGTTTTATTTATTTAGAGATATGTGTTCTTCTCTTTTGCAGTTTTGTTGTCAGTACATCACCTTCACAAACACATGCATGTCTCCGTCAAAATGGGGAAGGAAACAATGTGAATTTTTAAAAAATACTTTCTTACTTTCTCACTCCTGTTGAAACCACATGAACTATATTTCTCTCATGAGATCATATGAACATTCAAAAAATGATCAGCAGAAATAGAAAAGCTGATCTTAATACCTGCAGCATCATGACTAAACTGTCTTTGTACTCTCCCTTGAAGACACCCTGAGACTCATTCACCACACTACCAGTCAATATAATCCAGAGGTTTCATATACCCATCGAAATGGAGACCCATGTACAACATCAGGCCTATTCCCAATTTGTTAAAAATCACAACACCAGGTTATAGTCCAACAGGTTTATTTGGAAGTCCAAGCTATCAGACTTGCAGTGGGGCAGGATCATAGGATACAGAATTTGCTTTTCATATCTCTTTTATATTCGATGTAAGTTCATAAAAGTGAAGATGGAAGGAATAAAGGGAGAGAAAATGGTATTCCTACTTTAGCATAGTTTAAATATATAACCCTTGTTCCCTTGTCTTTCAAACTAGAGTAATGTATCAACAGTTATGCAATCTATCCACTTCATTATTTTATAAATCTCTAAAATAAATAGACATAACTTCTTCAACCTACCTGAGTAGCGAGGATTCATTAAAGCCATGGATCATTCTTGTAGTTCTTATATAACCCCTTTACAAATGTCTATGCTAAAGGCCATGTGACTGGAATAAATAAGTGCTAATTGTCATGCCATTGGTCATCCCCCTCATTCCCCACACTCATGTCCCCACAATCATCTATTTGCTTTCTCCCTGGGGTTGTTCTGAAGTCTCTGGGAATTAAAGCCTAGTGTGCAGGCCATGCTATGAGCAGCTCAGGAGAAAAATCATAGGGGCAATTATAAAGTCGTAGAGTCATAGAGATGTACAGCATGGAAACAGAGCCTTCAGTCCAACCCGTCCATGCCGACCAGATGTCCCAACCTAATCTAGTCCCACTTGCCAGCACTTGGCCCATATCTCTCGAAACACTTCCTATTCATATACCCATCCAGATGCCTTTTAAATGATATAATTGTACCAGCTTCCACCAATTCCTCTGGCAGCTCATTCTATATGCACACTGATCTCTGCATGGAAAAGTTGCCCCTTAGGTCTCTTTTAAATTTTTCCTCCTTTACCATAAGCTTATGCCCTCTAGTTCTGAACTCCCCCACCCCAGGGAAAAGACATTGTCTATTTATCCTATCCATGCCCCTCATGATTTTATAAACCTCTATAAGGTCATCCCTCAGTCTCCAATGCTCCAGGGAAGACAGCCCCAGCTTATTCAGCCTCTCCCTATAGCTGAAATCCTGCAACCCTGGCAACATTCTTGTAAAAATTGGGATCTAAAAAAGAAACAGATTTGAATGTTGTTATTCACTAATTTGAGAAGTGTTGGACATAGGAAGAGACTGCTTGATTGAAGGTCAAAAATATCTGTCACTGAATTGGGATACTGCACTTCTATTTATATTCTGGGATTTAGTTTTGCTCAGTTATCAAGATGGCTTGAGTGTGTTGTAGAATAATGAACAAATTATAGTTCAATCCATGTAATGGCTTTGGTAGTTCCTGATGTCCTCCCCCTTGTCCTAAGTACATAAGCCATGCTTAGCAAACCTTGGTCAATGAGGACTCTACAGATAGAGAGAAAGATTCCCATTCTGACTGAAATTAGACAACACTACCCCAGGGTAGAGTGACCATTTGTGAGTGTGGATTGAGCTGGAGATTGGAGGCTGTAATATGAAAACTTGAGGAATATATCCAACATGGTGACAACGCTATTCCTCTCCAGTACTTGAGTGAGACGTGGAGTGCTTCACTCAAAAAATTGATGATGCCAAATTAAATAACAATGTAGTACAGCACATTAATGTACAGAAATTACAGATAGTTGTGGATACAGGCAAATTCATCACACAAACTAGCTTTCCACCCATTGGTGGAAATTCATCTACACATCCTATTGCTTTGGGAAAGCAAACAACATATTCAAAGACCCACTTATACTCTCTTCCAACCTCTCCTATCAGGCAGAAGATACAAAGGTTTGAAAACATACAGAAACAGATTCAGAACAGCTTCTTCTCTCCTGTTATCAGACTTTTAAATGGCTCTCTTGATCTTTCTCTGCACCTTCTCTGTAGCTATAATACTATATTTTGCATCTGTTCTATTACCCTAATGTATTTATGTAAGGTATGATTTGTTTGGGTAGCATACAAAACAGGGAGAAAGTGAGGACTGCAGATGCTGAAGTTCAGAGCTGAAAAATGTGTTGCTGGAAAAGTGCAGCAGGTCAGGCAGCATCCAAGGAGCAGGAGAATCGACGTTTTGGGCATGAGCCCTTCTTCAGGAATCCCGAAACGTCGATCCTCCTGCTCTTTGGATGCTGCCTGACCTGCTGCGCTTTTCCAGCAACACATTTTTTAACATACAAAACAATAATTTTTTTTGTACATGTGACAATAATAAGTCAAATCAAATCATGACGTAACTCCTTAAAACACACCTCTTGGTTTAGATCTTTGACCAATATACATGTGAACGTATGAATTAGGAGCTGACGTTAACCCCAAGGCCTGCTCTACCATTCAGTAAGATTATGGCTGATCTGATTACCCTATATCCTACACACAATAGGTTTTCACCCCCTTGAAGATTGAGAATCTAAACAATGTTCTAATGGCTTTTTCATTGGCTTGGTGTTCATACTAAGTTTATAACTATTCAGAGAAGCAAGTTGGGATGTTTTGTGCATCAATGATACTATAAAAATGCAAGATGTTGATGTTTTGAAAGTCATCAATGCAGCATCCAATTCTATTATGTATATAAGTTGATGCATGAGGAAGTAATTGGAAGTAATTTTTCAGATGATATCTGACAGTAGTTTTTATTCACTCGTGGGATGTGGACACCACTGGCTGGGCCAGCATCTTATTACCCATCCCTAGTTGCCCTTGAGAAGGTGTTGGTGAACTGCCTTCTTGAACCCCTGCCGTCCACAGTTTGCAAATATATGAACTTTGTATTCCAACATGAATGAATATTCAATCATTTCAGAAACATCATCCTGAGTTTACTGCTATACTATATAGTCACATACATCTTTCAATGTTTCCCCTTCTGTTCATCAGCTGGAAAAGAACACAGCAACCAACACATGGACAAGTAGCTGTGATGACTCTTGCAACAGTGTGTCCTCTGGCTGTTCCAGTAGCAGTTCAACAACCTGTGTCCAGGAGTGCTGCACAGCCACCACAGATTCCTGTCTCAAATTAGATGGAGAAGAAAATTTGATTGGATCTGCAAGTATGACAGAGTCTATGAAGATAATGGTTTATACTGTTGCTGTGTTTATTTTGACTATTCACTTTGCACCCTTTAGTTTTTAAATGCAGGAGCCAAGAATTCACACCAGACTTTGAATGTTCAGTTCTGTCAATTGACATTCCGACATCAGCGTACAACTGCATAAGCCTTTTTATGTCAGTATTCAATCTGGGGAGATCTTTTACCCTTAATGAAGCTGAAGCAATTCTGAGTCTCAGAATAGGAGCTGGCTTAAAGGGATGCTGAAATGGGGAAATAGCTCTCTCTCTTCCTCTCTGGGCATCATCACTCATAGGAACAAATCTTTCAAATACTGAAAAAAGGTAGAAATTTCTCTGTAGTTGAAGAATCAAAATGCAGAAGTGTCCTTACATACCTAACTGCTGTAGACACCATAAATCTGAGGTAGAATTTTACCTCAGTGAGGGGTAAAGCCGCAAATTATGGAGGATGGATATTTACCTTCAATAGATGCATTGTCTTAAAAGGAAGTATATGGAAAATGATCAACATATTCATTGTGGCAGTGTGGAAAAATTAAGCCATTTTTTCCAATGTTTAAGTCCATTCCAACAAACAATAATGCCTTGGACTTCTCAACTTGCAACATAGAATGACTGGGAAAATGGGCACTATCTTCTTGCCAATCTGAAATAGACATAAATCAAACATAGGCCAAATCTATGAGAGAAATCAGTGTTTTTAACATTGAAATTAATATCAATAGCTTGAAATCTTAAATGCAAACTGCATTTGGTGTGATATGAAATTCATTCCCTCTTAAATTCTCATCTCCACAGCTCTGCATCAGAGAATACTTGATAAACTGTACAGAAAAGGCTTATGCAGTGATTATACCAATTCCAAATAGACATAAATCATTGTAATGTAAAGTGATACATCTAGTTAAAAGGTCTGTTCAGTGCAGTGAGTTTGCAGTGTTGAAATCTTTGTAGGTTATTGTAAATAACAACAATCTTTATGATTAAACATGTTGCTCATATAGCAGGAAAAAGTCTTCTAGGCCTTGCCTTTTATTATTTAAATACAGGAAGGGGCAGGAAATATAAAATTGCAATGTGACTACATTGTCCTCTGAGGGTCCTTGCTTTGTTATTTAGTGCACCAGCATCTAGATTCTGAAAGCTGATATTTTTGGTCTAGCAGACGTGATTCAAATGGTCCTTCTGAGGTGGATGCAGTTCCTTTTGCTATAAGGTGACTAACAACCAGGATGCTGTTGGCAACTGTGGCTCAGTGGGAATCACTCTTTCATTTGAAGGAAAAAGATTGCAGGTCAAAATCTCATTCCACAAAGATCTAGGTGGACACTTCCAGTGCAGCACTTGCCATCTGATTACAGACTTCTACTCTGTTAGTGGGATATAAAAGATCACTGAGGAAAAGCAAGGGAATTCTCCCTGATCTCTCAGCCAATATTTAACCTTTGACAAATAACATTAAAAACAACGTACCTGGTGACTGTCACTTTTCTGTTTGTGAGGGCTTACTATCTACAAATTAGACACCACAGTTCTGACAATAGTGATATCACTTCAAAAGGACTTTTCATTAGCTATGGAGTACTTCAGGATCTTTTGTGGTTATAAAAGGCACTACATCATTGCAAGTCTTTACCATCTGAGCTCAAGCAAAAAAAGTAACGTGAATGAAAGTTTTACTGGAATAAATAGTAGGGTTAATGTGTTTCTTTAAAAATGTGCTAGAAATACATCGAAGTTACTAAATGGAAGCATGCCATTCAATCCATCTATTCGGTGTCAGCATTTACCCAACATACCTCTGAGAAAATAATCCTAAATAGATTTACCTACCTTCTTCTCACACCCCTACAATAACTTGTCCATCATCAATCTATCCAATTAATCTCTTTCTGTCTGTTTGTTTCTACATCAATTAATTAACTGTGCTTATGAGTTCCACAGAAAACATAGGAGATGTTACCATGTAGTTATATAAGCATCAGAAGCCCTTATAGCTTTAGTTAGCCTTTTGTTAGTCCACAAAAGAAAGCAATCTATTAATTAAAAAAAACAAAAAAAAAAACAAATTACAATCCACTTCTTTCCTAATTTTACATCAGGAATGCCTTTCTCAGTTCAAATGTTTCCCAAGATCATTGCCAGAATTACTTGGTCAGTGTAGCTTTTTTGATTATTGTCCTCATCCTTCAAGGTTTCTGCTTCTACCTGGCATTGCCTTTGACATTCAATCTGTGCAGACTCACTCCTGGACAGGCCTTTTAAGAAATGCTTGAGCAAAGTTGAATGTATTTTTGAATGGTTGTAGCTGTGTCCCATCTACAGCCAGTCCTGTCATTACAGAGCACCGTTGCGAATTTGAATTCTGGCATGGTCTGGTCACCCTGCTTCTATATGAATATGCAGTTTAAACCTATGTCTTGTGATGTTTGCTTCAAGCATAAAATATTTGTTTGACTGGACTTTAATAAAATTAAAACAAAATTATATTTGTATAATGTTAGAGTAATGTATGTAATATGAATAAAGAGTCTAAGATGGGTTATATTTCTCTTTTAATGAAAACAGAGAGTCTGTCTTTCTCCAGAATCAATCATATTCTATTCCCAGAAACTTAATGTTTTTGTGATTTTGATTGTGGTTGTTAATTAAGAGGAACTACAGACATTCTCCTACTATTATTAAGAGGGGATAACACCAGGTGTAGAGGATTAACTGAAAGCTGCAGGAGGTATTGTTATGAGCGTTGCAAGCATTCAACCATTTTATTGTTTCCATTGTGAGAGGCTCAGCACCAAATAAGTATATTTAAAAATGGGTGTGCATTCTGTTTCAAAAGTGTTGATCTCATCCTCCCCTTCCTTGATGGTTATTCTCATAAAGTCTTCTCACTCAGAGCTGGCCTACTCTGTGACTCAGATCTTACCAAGATGGTGCCCACAGTATAGAAATCAATCTTGCTTCAGTTGGGTGTACTGGTATATTCCATTTTAGTCAGAGCTAATGGATTACCATATCTAATTAAAGTTTGATTTAACCTACTACTGAAAAATTAGTTAGCCCTCCTGACTTTTGTGATGACAGTCATTGTGCGATAGAATGAAACCTACTAATATCCTAGCTTAAAATTTGAAAGTTATTGATCTAATGAAACAATCAGAAAACTGATTAATTACAAGTATTTTTCTTTTTGGATAGAGAGCATTTTGAGGTACATGGCCAGAAATGATGTTAGACAGTTTCTCAGTCTCTAGTAAATCTGTTCATTTTCTGATTATGGTAATAATGATTCCCAGGCTAAAGTTGTTCAACTTCACATCACTTTACCACATGTGTCACTATAACAGCACAACATGACTTGCGTACCATTAGGGAGAAGAAGTTGAGGACATTTTGAATGCAGAGAAATGCGGTGACAACTAAATTCAGTACTTATTGGGTGTGTTTTTTCAAAGGCCTCCTGTCATTTGAATTTTGACGTTAATACAGGAAAAGAAATTCACAATATCCATAGGGCATTAAAGTGGCTAATACTCCTCTTAATAGTTTATTACAGGGTATTTTTTAATTAGCTTCTAATGAAATCACAGTTGAACATTGCTTTACTTACTCTGGTTGCACTTGTTTAACTGTGTTATTGTTAGGATTGTATCATTCTATTCTGTTTCAGATAATGACTATCAGATGTACGACTTTGTGTGGCATCTATGTATTACCAAACAAGCTTTAATAAAGTTATATTCAAACACAAATGCTCAGCTGTTTAACTTATCTGCATTGAAATTACAGCAGAATTTGTAAAATATTTCCTTATTCAAAGAAACAAAACGCATTTATTTTGGGAAGTTACATGTATTCATTTTCCATGGGCTTCATTGTACATTTAGAGTGATTTTTATTGTTATTTTAAATACAGTCATATCTTTAAAATGCTTGTTGCCTCTGGTTGTCTTCTCAGCATTTTTACTAATTTAATAAAAATTATTGACATTATTGACAATGGTAGGGCAATTATGTTTTATAGAGAAAACTATCTAAAATATCACATTTAATTCGATGGACATTTTTCACTTGTTAAAGAAAAAAACTACTTGACAGCAACAGGGAAGGAGTTACATGAGTTGGCTGCCAGACACAAATTAAGATGCAGAGCATTGGAATGTTTGGAACTTTGGAATAGCAGATTGCAACATAATTATGTGATGATTTACATGAAACTGTGCTCTACATATTACATTAATGGAAGAATCATTTCTTAAGTTCTAGAGTTCCAAGTCTTCTCTGGAGCTAACTTTTTAAACTTTTATCGAAAAGCAACAAAAATATCTTCTGTTCTCAAGGCTCATGAGTTTAGCAAAGCTAAAGAACAAGTGATTAGTCTATCACTGACTGCATCAAGAGAAAATTCATCCCTGATTTTCCTTTTATTGGATCACGTAAAATGGAATTAGATAGATCCACTATAGGTGGAATCTTGTGGTTTGATGGTAGTATCCCCACGTTTGAGTTAGAAAACCTAGGTTTAAATCCCACCTGCTCCAGGTTGATCTGAACAGATTGATTAAAAATTTCCAGATCCACCAAAAGTAACGTACATTGTTTCTTTCACTCCTTTAGACAGCTCTTAACTGTTAGCATGTTACTGTCATGAGTGAGCAGTGTAACTAAGTAGTAAATAGCTTGTGAGCTTTACATTCTAGAATAAGATCTGTTTATAAGGTTCTTTGGGAACCATCAAGGAGCTCATAATTCTTGACTGTCCTTTGTTTACGGTTCCATGTCTGTCTGAGTGTCCATGGAGAGGATGCATGCAATTTCTGATAGCATTTTTGAAGTTATGAAGACCAGTGTGTACTTGGGGTAAGGAAGGGCTCAACTGCATTACATTTTCCAGCCATGTCTAAAGTTGATTGTCCAGTTTTCTTTTTAGTTACAGTCCCCTAATGAGCTGTTTAAGATTTTCTTAGCTTGTTTCTTTTTTTTTCTCAGTTTTGAAAAAGAGTACAAGGACACTTGGACATGAATAAGGAACTTAGTTTTCATTGGGCTCTGGGATCTATGTGTTTCAAAGTTTATTTAGCCACGCAGTAAAAAAATGCTGGTCACAGAATCTTTTGGAAGGGAAAATAAAGCATTGATTTTCTTTTAAAAGAAACCAAAATGACTAATAAAATAGAAAGCCCATTTCATCAGGCCCATCAGATAGGTTTAAAAGGTGACATTGAGGAAATCTGTTAAAGGGACAACATCAAAAGGGTGGTTAAAATGGCAACGTACACAATAGAAAACATTGCAAAATCACTGCAATATATTTGCTCTAGTCATCCTAACCATTAGCCAACAAACCAGAAGTTCTTACAAACAATGGCTTAGAGCTTTCACAAATGATCGAGAGATGCAAGATGGCTATCCAGATCATTATACATACAGTCATAGATTCATAGAGTTGTACAGCATGGAAACAGACTCTTCGGTCCAACTTGTCCATGCCTACCAGATAGCATAAACTAATCTAGTTCCATTAGCCAGTACTTGGCCCATATCCCTCTAAACCCTTCCTATTCATATGCCAGCCTCCACCACTTTCTTTGGTAGCTCATTCCATGCAGGCACCACCCTCTGAGCGAAAAAGTTGCCCCTGATGTCATCTCTCACCTCTATGAAAAAGCTATCCAATTAGTTATATTTTCTGCTTTTTCCAGCTAGCCCTCCAATTTTTTTTCCCCTCATCCAGTCATCCTTTTATGTATTTCAGATCAGAACAGCATACTGTGCAACAAAAAGCTTCCTTTGGAGTTGTATCGTTCATTTCCCTTTCACGTGATATCTGTTCTCTCTCATGATTGATCATTCTGCCACTGGTAATAATTTCTACAAATGTAACCTATCAAAACCATTCAATAATCATGAGCATTTCCGTTAAATCTTCCTTTCAGCTTCTCTACTGTAAAGAGGACAACACCAGCTTCTCCTCAATCAAAAACAGAAATTGCTAGAGAAACTCTACCAGTCTGGCCACTTCTGTGGAAAGAAAGAGTTAACATTTCGAGTCTGGTAACTTCATCAGAATCAGATTCAAAATGTTAACTGCACTTTTTTGCCACAAATGCTGCCAGACCTGCTGAGTTTCTCCAGCAATTTCTGTTTTTGTTTAAGATCCCCAGTTGTTTTATTCATACCAGCTTCTCCTTTCGATCCACATGACTCAAGTCCTGCATCCCTCAGAGGCAAAACTGTGTAGAACATCGGGTATTTATTGACCTTAAGGGACATACTTTTGTTGATTAAAACACAGTGACTAACAGCTGTGTTTATGTGTTTCATGACTGCATGATGTACATTAGCTTATAGCTTATTAAGCCTGGTCTTATGTTTATAGGGAATTGTGCCAAATCTCTCCACTGAGATTGTGTTCTCTGTGCCAAATTAACCTTTGTAGATGTTAGTAGAAGCAAAATGGTCAGTTTTGTTTTGGTTGCTCTGCACTCTTGCCTTGTTACCATCATTGTTACTTTAGGAAGTCTGCAGAGCATCCAGCTAGTAAGTTATAGTCAGAAGTAATATTCTATTTACAACACAATGCACAATTTTGAAATCCTCAGCCTTGTTTTCAAATCCATCCACAGCCTTTCCCTCCCTATCTCTGAGAGCCTTTTCAATTTACAAACTTGAATTCTCTGTATTCCTCCAATTCTTGCATCTTGTACTTGACAACTGGTGGCCCTCCTTTTAACTGCCTGAGACCAAAGCCCTGAAATTCCCTCCCAAAACCTTTCCCTTTCTTAATCTCTTTGAAACTATCCTCATGACAAAGTTTTTTTCGCTTGTCATAATATAATTCTGTATCTTTTTATTAATGATGTTCAGCATAATGAACATTTTACTGCCTTGTAGGAAGTTATATAAATGCCTGTTGTTGTTACTGTCTGTGCATCCTATTAAAGTAAACATAAAGTAGTGCAATGTATTGATATTTCACCATTTTACTGTTATTGTTGCCTTGTTTAAAATTAGTTTTTACAAGATAATTTAATCTTAATCTTACATTGACTTCAATATTTCTTTTCTTGGTGCCTCAGTCAGAAACATTGTTCAACTTTATTTCACAACAGGGGAGATTAGTTACATGAGTACACATTGTGTACTGAAGCTGTTTATCTTACCTTATTTTTAATATAAACATAAACCTCCAAAAGTTCCACTGAAAACATTATTCTCAGAGGAGTTGGTTGCTGCTGGGCACTGAATCATGAGCAACAAGTGTTCAATGTAAATTAGCCCAGAGTCCAGAGAGCTAATTTGTCAAAATAAAATCTGGTTTACCACTCAACACACCATTTAAAATAAAAAGTGTTTGTTGTATTAACTCATCAAGTACCACAAATGGTTATGAGACCGATACACTAGACCCACTTAAGAAGCAGTGAGATAAATCAAGTGAGTCAAATGTCAATCTTCATCCAAAAGTATTTTCATCTGTGAAGTGCTCTTTGCTGTTTGAAAATACTGCTTTCTTTAACCCATGTTCATTTCCTTTACATCCATTGAATTTACTCATCCTTCCCCAGCAAGCTGTTATCTTTGGAAGATGTTGGACATGTAACTTACTCCCAAGCATAAAATGATAACTTGCACAAAAAGAGGCTACTTGGCCCATCATTGCCAAAGCTAGCTCTTTGAAAGAACTGTCAAGTTAGTCCATTCTCCATTATTTTGCATTTTCTTTTGCATTTTCAAGCGTCTACCCAGTCCTCTTTTGAAAGTTACAAATGAGTCTGATTGTACCATCCTTTAAGGCACAGCACAACTTCTCATTATAGTAAAAAATACTTCTCGTGTCCCTCTTCCAGTTACTTGTATCCACTGTTTCTTCTGTTACTTTGAGACATGTAATGAAACAATTTGCCAATGGCCTTTCATAAAACACAATGCAAACTAGGCTTTTTTTAAGTGGAGGTGGGTCTACTTACTGTTCTTTAACAGCTGACGATTATTCACTTTTCAAAGACATTCTTTACAAGTACAAATGTGTGCTGTAAAATGGTACAACAATGAAGTAATGATGTTCTCTCGATATATAAATAAAGGGGCCAATTTTCTTTAATATTAACCTCAGTCAACACTCCTTCTCCAGATACAAAATTCAGGAGTAAAGGGACATAGACCTGTTTTTATGATCCTCAATTTTTCCAGACCTTGACCAGTAGTCTATGATGGCCAAGTGGTATTAGTTGGATGTAGCTAGTTAACCCAGAGAAATAGGTAATGTTCTGAGGTTTGAATCTCACCACGGCAGATGGTGGAATTTGATTTCAATTAAAAAAATCTGGGATTAAGAGTCTATTGGTGACCATGAAACCATTGTGGATTATTGGGGCAAGCCTCATCTGGTTCGCTAATGTCTTTTAGGGCAAGAAATTGCCATCCTTACCTGGCCTGGCCTAAATGTGACTCCAGACCCATGGCAATGTGGTTGACTCTTAATTGCCCTCTGGGTAATAAATACTGCTCTAGGCTGTGCTGCCATCATCTTGTGAAATAAATGTGAAATGAAAAATCCAGAGTGCATTATAAACTGGCAAAATGACATTTGCAGAAACCAAAGAGTTTGCAAGGGCTTTCAAATAATGTTTTTGTTACAAAGATGTAGAAGCTCCAGAGTTATTCCCCACAGAGGTCTGTAAAACAGCAGGGGAGTTATCCACATTCACAGTGAAGACTGTGATCAACAATAATACAGTAATTAAGAAGCTGATGTACTTGTGGGCTCACGAAGGAGCATGAGCAAATGAAAATAAATGAGTGATGGATTTGGGCAGTGTTGGAGAGAGTTGCGTGATTTGACGCAGAGCTATTGAATAAAGGTAGCCATTGAAATCGCAAGTTTTATGTCGTGTGGAGTTATAAGAATATTGTTCTCCCCTGCATTGTGAACCCATCATCAAGAAACCAAGTCTGGTGCGCTTAACCAAAGCAATGATTGCACACTTTTGGATGAGATGTGCCATTTATTTCTCAGAATCTGGCTTTAGAAGTTTATATTTGGATGTTTATATTTGGAAATTCAAATATGTCTTATATTGCCGCAGTTACAGGCATTCAGCATTTGAAGATTATTTTGATCATTAAGCTATTTGTTTGCTAATCTTTAGTTAGGTTATTTGAATAGCTTATTTTTTTGGAAACAAATCACACAATTTGCAATTCAGTTCTGTTCACATTGATTTATGTCAATGTATGTATTATCCTTTAATAGCTGTAGCTTTTAGAAGATAGGTACACAGAGAAAAACAACTTGAAATGATAATGAATAGTTAATTCAACACGAACAAAACACAGATGCTCAGTTAGCTGTCTAACTGCGACCCAATGCAAATCAAGAGTCTTTCAAAGCTCTCAAATGTTATCTACTGGCTGGAGATATTGCTCTCATTTGTCACCATGGAGAAAACAAGCATTTCCCATGTTTCAGAAAAGGTCAACAACTAAAAAATGTTGTTTATAAATTGTGTTTGAATCAGCTGAGCCGCTGCATAAATAGATTAATATTTAA
The DNA here is from genome assembly GCF_047496795.1 of Chiloscyllium punctatum. Lineage (NCBI taxonomy): Eukaryota > Metazoa > Chordata > Chondrichthyes > Orectolobiformes > Hemiscylliidae > Chiloscyllium > Chiloscyllium punctatum. The sequence continues at coordinate 32,899,723 of NC_092765.1, forward strand.
CTGCGTTTTAAATTAGGAGCAAAACTAAGAGAACATGTTCTGTAACATGGAGTATGTTTATTTAACTATCTATTTTGAGTCAGCCCTTTTTGCTGCTTAAAGTTTAAAAGCCTTCAAAGCTGAACAATGATGACTAAGAAGAATAGTCAAAAGTTTTTGAAGCCAGTGTAACACTGAGGCTAATGAGTGACTTGTCCTTTCTGTTGGAAAGAGTCTGGACTTCATTTTGTGTCTTCTTTTGCTGATGCAGTCAAGGCCAATAGACTATTCTCCCACATTTGCAGTGTGAGCCAAGTCTGCACATAAATTGTGCTATGTTTTCATCCATTGTAACAATTTTCTTTTGCAATTTTGAAGAAATGTGGAGCAAGGTGTTTCAGCTTATACCTAAGAATGTTAGTCTCATACATTCTCCCTGTTCATCTCTGACATGCTTCAGTTAAACTGCCAGCATCTGGTTAAAGCGTTGGATTTTCCCATTCTGTTCTGCCCAGTTCCTTCAGGAATACTATTTCAGTGCCAGCTGCAGTACTCTAACTCTGGTGCTATTACAACTCTTCAAGTGGATCCTGGTTATAATTCACAATGGGTTGTCAGGATTATTAGGCTCTTCCTTGGGTGCCTTCCTGTGCAGGTGTTCACAACACCAGGCAGGGGAGATATTTTCCTGTCAATCCTGCGTCATTTATGTACAGCTTAATATTCCCACTTGTTATGTGCCCCACCCCTTGCCTGAAGGAATGAAACTGAGCCACAAAGGGGTGGAGTCTTGACTTGAAGGTTCCATTCTCCAATTTCCACCTCCCATTGTTCTCAGAGCCAGGGATTGATGGGATACCAAACAGAGACCTGAAAAGTAATGCTTCTTCATATTACTGCAAGATAACATTCAGTGCGCAAACACCCATTTGCGGCAAATAATCAATATTTCAATTTATAATGAACCAGGCGAATTTTCCCAGCATTTTTCAAAATATGATCACAACATCTGTAGGCTGTACAAGAACTCTCATGAGTGAACGTGCGCAGAAGGGAATCATGTTTTGAGGGTAATCATCTAGTGTTCTATTAAAAGAACAAGAAGACAAACACTTGTATAGCAGCTGGTGTCAGCTTACACTATAAACATTTGTGGCTCAATTAGTTGTTTAATGGATTTTACAGCCTTCTTTTTCACTCAGCATAATAGTGTTCTTAACTATAGGCAGCAGGTAGATTTGTATTTCACAGGATCACAGCAGTATTATAGCCCAAAGGAGACCATTCGGTCCATCTTGTTTGCACCAGCTCTTGAAATGAACATTATGAGTTAGTGTCCTTCTCCTGCCTTTTATCCACACCCTTGCACATTATTTCTACCCAATTAATCCTCTAATTCCCCATAGAATGGCTCAATTGACTGCCTCCACCGCACTTCCACACAATACATTCTAGACCTTAACCACTCATTGTACTAAAATACCTTTATCACATATCATAGAGTCATACAGGACAGAAAGGCCCTTCAGCCCATTGAGTCTACAATGACCTATGTCGACTAATCCCACTTTCCAGCACTTTGCCCATAACCCTGAATTTTATGACATTTCAAGTGTCATCCAAATATTTCTTTAAAAGGTTATGTGGTTTCCTGCCTCTACCACTCACCCAGGTATTATATTTCAGATTCTCAGCACTCTCTGGGTGAAAAAATATTTCTTCAAATTTAAACCTCCTATCCTTCACCTTAAGGTTATGCCCTCTCCTTACTGACCCCTCAACCAAGGGGAACAGCTGCTTCCCACCCACTCTGTCATTGATCCTCATAACCTAATACATCTCAATCAGATGCTCTCTCAGCTTTCTCTGCTCCATAGAAACCAACCTGAGCCTATTCAGCCTGTCTTCATAGCTAACAATCTCCATCCCAGGCAATATTCTCGTGAATTTCCTCAGCACCCCTTCCAATGCAATCACATTCTTTCTGTAGTGCGGTGACCAGAGCTCCACACAATATCCCAGCTCTGACCTAATCAAAACTTTGTACAGCCCTGATATAGCCTCCCTTATCATAGCATCAAATACTAGTTTGGTAATCAGTTTCAATTTGAGTCCTCTTGTTCTCAATCCTTTTACATTTGGGAACAGTTTCTCACTACCCACCATATCAAACCCTCTCATGAGTTTGAAAACTCCTCTTAACCTTCTTCTCTTCAAAGCGCACAGTCCCTAGCCTCTTCAGTAAATCCTCACAACTGAAGTTTTTCATTCATGGTACCATTCTTGGAAACCTTTTCTGTACTGTCTCCAATGATTTTGCATCCTTCCTATAATGTGGCATCCCGAACAGCACACAGCACTCCAGGTGACGTCAAACAAGTGCACACGTTTAGCAAAACCTCCTTGCCTTCCTACAACACTTGGAAAGCTTAAAGTCTCATTGTCCAATTGGATGATGCTTGATGTCGGCCAAGCAGTCTTTCATACCTCACTTTCAATAGCTTTATATTTGGCAAAAGGAAATATTCAAAGAAATCACATAGAAAGGGTTTAATGAACATTAAATACTGTGATGTAACTGTGATCTCACATGTGCTGCTCAGAGCAGACAGCTTTGGCTTTCATTAACAGGGGGATTAAGTTTAAGAGTCGTGAGATCTTGTTGCAGCTCTATAAAACTTTGGTTAGACCGCACTTGGAATACTGCATCCAGTTCTGGTCGCCCTATTATAGGAAAGATGTGGATGCTTTGGAGAGGGTTCAGAGGAGGTTTACCAGGATGCTGCCTGGACTGGAGGGCTTATCTTATGAAGAGAGGTTGACTGAGCTCGGACTTTTTTCATTGGAGAAAAGGAGGAGGAGAGGGGACCTAATTGAGGTATACAAGATAATGAGAGGCATAGATAGAGTCGATAGCCAGAGACTATTTCCCAGGGCAGAAATGACTAACACGAGGGGTCATAGTTTTAAGCTGATTGGAGGAAAGTATAGAGGGGATGTCAGAGGCAGGTTCTTTACACAGAGAGTTGTGAGAGCATGGAATGCGTTGCCAGCAGCAGTTGTGGAAGCAAGGTTATTGGGGACATTTAAGAGACTGCTGGACATGCATATGGTCACAGAAATTTGAGAGTGCATACATGAGGATCAGTGGTCGGCACAACATTGTGGGCTGAAGGGCCTGTTCTGTTCTATGTTCTATGTTCTAGCTCTGCTGCCTTTTCATGCGTACAGCTTACTGTTAAAGACTTTGTTTAAAACATATAGAAGTCTAGTCTGAGGCTGGATAAAGAACGGAAGAAACTTACCAAGCCAAAGATGACAAAAAAAAGTATTTTTAATATGCGTGTGACCTTTCCCCAGGATTGCATCCGTCATGAAAACAGATTTTAATTTCTGGAAACTCCAGACCAATCCCGAAGTGTGAGCAACCCAAAAATATCCATGCCCTGAAACAGAAGAAAATATTGGCCCAGGTTTTTTGAGGAGTGGCAATCCAAACCAATTCACTCTTTCTGCGCTCCACAATCCCAGACCTTTTAGAAATGAAAAGTGCACCTAAAGTCCAAATGTTCCCTTCATAACATAGGATTGTCCTGAGGGTGATGAGGGGTGGTATGGGGAGGGGGGAGGGGGCAGTCAAAACATGCCTCTTTGGCAGCCACCATGTTGTTTTCTGTGATTTAAATGCCCAGCAGCACAGCCTGACACTTGGCCAGTTTCTGGGTATGCAGCTAAGTTAGGGTTAGTGTAGAAGTTGATGAAGGAGTTAAGGTGCCAGGTGGGTAAGGAATCAGAAGGATAGGATATCAAGGTGCAGGATAAGTAATGTTGCAGGTACACAGAGTGCCAGGCAGTGGTGCCTGGTGAGTGGGTTGCCAGGTGAGTGATGGAGTGCTTAAGGGAGGCCAGGGTCAGGCGATGTTCTGGTGATTTTAGATCTCAAGGAACTGGAGCTCCAGATAAAATATCCTCCCCCTAAGATCTCTGTATATAGTTTTGGTCAATAATGGCAGTTGATTTTCACTCATAAAGATTTAAACCTCAATCACTACATGATGGCAACAATGACCAGACCCATAGAACTGCAAGCAAAAATCAGTTAGAGCTTAGAGGAGAGTTACCATGAGCCAGCCCGGCAGTTCAAACTCAGAGCTGGGAGTAATACCCGGAGTGAAGTTCAGTGGCGGTCGGGGCCTGTGAGTGATGGATTTTACATATTGAACCATTGAATGTGAAAGCCCATACAGAGGCTGAAAAGGCACAGGAGAAGTCCTATAACAGAGTACATGAAAAACAGCAGAAAGACATAAATTGGCCACAGTAAGTGAAACATTACTATAAATTGAAGTTACGGGGTACTTACAGAGATGGGTAAGGAATGTGCACTCAGAAAAACCCATAAGTAGTAAGTGTGCAGAGATGTTGTTCATGCCATTAAGGAAGTCTGGCAGTGGGAGTCCGACGAAACTGGTTTCGTGGACAGCTCTGAGGGCAAATAGTGTGCAGTGATTTTACAGTGAATTTAACACAAACTACAGCAGTCTTTGCACATTTATCACCACATGATGAATTTTCTGAGTGCACATTTGTCCCTGCCATCCCAGCAGCAACATACCCAGAGAGATACTGGTTGAACTCATCTTGTTTCATGTGGCATACCTATTGCAAGGTTTCAATACCATGATGGAACAGAGGTACAGAATTAACACTGAGATGCAGATATATTGGGAGATAGGAGAAGAGTGAATTATCAAAGAGGATACAGTAAATGCATATTAATCCTTTCAGACTCTTGCACATTGCTGTGACCAAAAATCTTCAGACTGCCCATGATCAAAAACTGAAATCATTGGCGTTTACTCAGTGACACCTGAAGCCATCTCCATTAAGGGAGGTAATGACCTGGTAGTATTATTGCTGGAATGTTAATCAGGAGATCATTGTAATGTTCCATGGACCCAGGTTCAAATTCCACCACAGCAGATAGTGGAATTTGAATTTGATAAAAATCTGGAATTAAGAGTCTAACCATGACCATGAAACTGCTGTCATTTTTGGAAAATCCCATCTGATTTACTAATATCCTTTAAGGAGGGGAATTGCCAACCTTACCTATCTAGCCTATGCGTGATTCCAGATCCCTGCAATGTGTTGACATTTAACTGCCATCTGCGCAATTAGGGATGAGCAGTAAATGCTAGGCTAACCAGCAATGCCCACATCAGTTGAATGAATCAAAAAAAATCTTCACCTCTAAGACCTCAGGACAGCAGTGCACATCTTGCCCCTCCCTCAAACCAGGGGGTCACAGATGGCAGGGAAAAAATGGCACAAATACTGAAGACAATCAGCTTCTCAAGGGCATTTTAGACTTTAGTTTGCTCTTTTGTGATAAATGCACAGAGTTAGCCGACATTCCAACAACGATTTGTATTCTCAGGCAATGATAAGAGACTATATGTATCCTCTTAGTGAATAGTGAGTGCTATGGGAGAATAACGCCTCAAGCAAAAGAGATGAGGTGCTGGGGAAAGTGGAGTAGAGTTAAATATTTATGGTTAACTGTTAAAAAATAGCCAGGTACTGCAAGGAACCTTGGGAGCAGATGTAGAGCGAGAAGAATTGTACCTCTATTCCAAGGTAACTATTGAGTCTGTGTAAAATGAGTTATGGCACAATGATGTTAGATCACATAGATCTGGAGTCTGGATCTGTGAAGGTCTAGATAAAATGTTCTCTGTGACCAACTTCTGTATGTTTTTATGTACAATAATGGTGTTCAACTGATATTCATTCATCAGCGTGTGGATTTCACACTACAATATACGCCAGACTGTATTGCTACAGCCTTTATCTGAGACATTTTTAGCATTTTAAAAAATAACTTAAGTTTGGTTAGGATCTGGCTGGATTAGAGAATTGCTTTACAGGTAGACTACAGCAAAAGAAAGTGATTACTCAGGAACTTGAGTGGCAACTTGTTAAATCATCACAACTAGGTTTATTTGCAGTTGTAGTTTAATTACAAAAAGTAAATCTTTTGTTATGATCCTAGCTGATGGTATTACTGAACAAGTCAGATCTGGGAAGGAAACTTGACTTCATGGACCAGATATTTATTGTTGTTAATGCAATAGTTAGTCACTGAAGCATATTTGCACAGGGCTACAGATTTCCTGTAGCAATGGAACAGAAGTTTACAACACAAAAAATGTTTAAAAAAACAAGCTAGCTAGGTATATATGACAATTTGAATGATCTCAAACACATGGCAAGACATTGCTTCTATCGGTTTCCTAAAACTCTGTGTTACAAAGACTCAGGTCCAGAGAATTCACACCCCATATCATGTTGTGGCCGTACAGGACATTGGTAAGGCCAGTTTTGGAATACTACGCTCAAATCTGGTCTTCCTGCTATAAGAAAGATGCTGGTAAACTTGAAAGGGTTCAGAAAAGATCTACAAACATGTTGCCAGGGATGGAGGGTTCAGTTATAGGCAGAGGCTGAATAGGCTGGAATTATTTTCCTTGGTGTGTCAGAGGCTGAGAAGTGACCTTATAGAGGTTTGTAAAATCATGAGGGGCATGGATAGGATAAATAGACAAGGTATTTTCCCCAGGGTAGGGGAGTCCAGAACTAGGGGTCATAGGTTTAAGGTGAGAGGGGCAACATTTAAAAGGGACCTAAGAGAAAACCTTTACCCATAGAGAGTGGTGCACATATGGAATGAACTGCCAGATGAAATGGTGGAGTCTGGTCCAATAACAACATTTAAAAGGTATCTGTTTGGGTACGTAAATAAGAAGGTTTTAGAGGGATATGGGCCAAATACTGGCAAATTGGACTAGATTAATTTAGGATATTTGGTCAGCATGAACAAGTTGGACCGAAGGATCTGTTTCCGTGCTGTACATTTCTATGACTCTATGTAGCAGGTATGGTTAGTAAGTTTGTAACTTATACCAAAATTGGTGTATAGTGGATAGTGAAGAAGGTTATCTAAGAGTACAAAGAGATCATGGTTAAATTGGCCAATGTGCTGAGAAATGGGAGATGGAGTTTAATGTGGATGTTGAGTTTTGGTAAGACAAACTAGGGAAGGATGTATACAGTTAATGGTAGGGCCCTGGGGATTGTTGTCGGACAGAGAGACTTGGTGTACAGGTACATAGCTCCTTGAAAATGTTATCACAAGTAGACAAGGTGGAGGAGGTGTTTGGTATGCTTGCCTTCATCACTCAGAGCCCTGAATAAAGGAGTTGGGATGTCATATTACGGCTGTACAAGACATTGGTAAGGCCACGTTTGGATTACTGCATACAATTCTGGTCATCCTGCAATAGGAAGATTGTCATTATACTGGAAAGGATGCAAAAAAGATTTACAAGGATGTAACTGAGACTGAAGGATTTGAGTTATAAGAAGAGCCTGGATAGGCTGGGATTTTTCTTTCCCTGAGTCTAGGAGGCTGAGGGGGGACCTTATAGAGGTTTATAAAATCATGAGGGGCATAGATATGGTGAATAGCCAAGGTCTTTTCCTTGGGATAGGAGAGCCCAAAACTAGAGGGCGTAGGTTTGTGGGGAGAGGAGAAAGATTTAAAAGGGACCTGAGGGGCAATGTTTTCACATAGAGGGTGGTCCGTATGTGGAATGAGCTGCCAGAGGAAGAGATAGAGGTTGGTACAATTAAAACATTTAAAAGACATTTGGACACGTAGATGGAATTATTTTCCCTGGTGTGTCAGAGGCTGAGAAGTGACCTTATAGAGGTTTGTAAAATCATGAGGGGCATGGATAGGATAAATAGACAAGGTATTTTCCCGAGGGTAGGGGAGTCCAGAACTAGGGGTCATAGGTTTAAGGTGAGAGGGGCAACATTTAAAAGGGACCTAAGAGAAAACCTTTACCCATAGAGAGTGGTGCACTTATGGAATGAACTGCCAGATGAAATGGTGGAGGCTGGTCCAATAACAACATTTAAAAGGTTTAGAGGGATATGGACAGGCAAATGGAACTAGATCAGTTTAGGAAATCTGGTCAGCGTGGATGTGTTGGGCCAAAAGGCCTGTTTCGTGCTGTTTGTCTATGATTGTAAGTAGAAATAATATTTGTTTAATTTATTTCCATCTTTCCTTGCTCATCCTCACGTTGGGTTAAAGATCCTGACCCCATGACAATAGCAATCCTAAGATTAGAAGCTAACTATATGGTCTTATATAGGTCCAAGCCTTGTCCTTTCATTCACTTTCACAAGATTTACAGCAGCCGTGTACTATGCTATAGCGCCACCTGTCAGCTGTTCTCATCTCAATTTTTTAAATCAAATCTCCGATTCCCATGCGGTGCATGAGGATTTTTGTTACTGTGTTAACAGTGCTAAATAAAGCAAGTTGTTGTATATACTTGTGCCATTAGGTTACACTAAATGTATGAGTTGTGGCATATTTGCTTGGTGAGGCTGTAAATTGTATCTGTTGTAAGTATTGCAGGCATTTCTCAATGCTACATTCCTTGTAGAGTATTAAGAAGTTTATTCATTAAGAAAATGTTAAAGTTGAAGTTTATCAGGGGACCTCACCCCGGCCATTGGTTCCATACCTGCTTGATATACAACCAATGGGTTGAAATCCATTTAGCTGAGTACCAAGTAAGTTGAATAACAGGCAATCCAGTCGAGACACCCGCACCAATCAACCAATCCGCCCCGTGGCCCAACATTTCAACTCCCCCTCCCACTCTGCCGAGGACATGGAGGTCCTGGGCCTCCTTCACCGCCGCTCCCTCACCACCAGACGCCTGGAGGAAGAACGCCTCATCTTCTGCCTCGGAATACTTCAACCCCAGGGCATCAATGTGGACTTCAACAGCTTCCTCATTTCCCCTTCCCCCACCTCATCCTAGTTTCAAACTTCCAGTTCAGCACTGTCCCCTTGACCTGTCCGGACTTGTCCGACCTGCCTAGCTCCTTTTCCACCTATCCACTCCACCCTCCCCTCCCTGACCCATCACCTTCATCTCCTCCCCCACTCACCCATTGTACTCTATGCTACTCTCTCCCCACCCCCACCTTCCTCTAGCTTATCTCTCCAAGCTTCAGGCTCACTGCCTTTATTCCTGATGAAGGGCTCTTGCCCGAAAGGTCGATTTCGCTGCTCGTTGGATGCTGCCTGAACTGCTGTGCTCTTCCAGCACCACTAATCCAGAATTTGGTTTCTAGCATCTGCAGTTATTGTTTTTACAATCCAGTACCAAGACCAAGTTCTATTGAATGTGTTGTGTTTTACAGCACTGAGACTTATTGGTAAGCTGTTGTTGTTAATACAAGGAAGTGGTGAATCTAAATCAAACTTGCAATCACCATTCTGCCAACTCTTTCAAAACATTTAATCAAAGCATTAATTTAATACAATTAAAATTGGTGCATTTTTGATTCATAAATTACAAAATTTTTTTCCATTTAGGAGGGAGTAGTGGAAAGTTCGCAGTTTAAAGAAGTTAAAATACTAAGTAACTATGCTCTAATATTTGTCTTCGTTGTCCAATTTTCTCTTTTTTTCTCTTCTCCTATGTCACTGACATTTGTTGACTTGTGGCTAATGGTACAAACTATCCCCAAACTCAGATAGTCAATTGTCAGCTTCCAGTATTAGTGTCAACAACCAGACCAAAAGCACAGATAAACTGGATACCTTTACCCATTCATGTAGGGAACATAACATTTATTAGGCTAGAGCTAACCACAAAGTCCTCTTCGCTTCAGTTAGAAAATGTGTTGGAATTAGACAAATGCCAAAGATACATTTTGTGCATGCCAGCAGCAAATATTATCCATATGCTTTGAGCAACTATTTCTGCAGATTTCAATTTATCTTGAAAAGGAAGTAAATCTAACAATTATGTCATGTTTTGCTGGTTTGATGTATATCTGACTTATCTCAAAGTAATGCAGAGTTTACTCTTGTTCTAAATCCCAACAGTTTATTCATGGAACTCTAAGCATCTTAGAACTTAGGTGATTTCCAAATTGCAGCACAGATGCCAGATCCTTTCTGAAACATTTCCATATTTCTTAACTCTCTAAATCCACTCACAATCTTTGCACATGTACACAGATCAGCAAACGTAACCAATTAGGTAAAAACAATAACTGCAGATGCTGGAAACCAGATTCTGGATTAGTGGTGCTGGAAGAGCACAGCAGTTCAGGCAGCATCCAAGAAGCTACTTGGATGCTGCCTGAACTGCTGTGCTCTTCCAGCACCACTAATCCAAAACGTAACCAATTAATCAAACCTAGATCAATGAAACCATTGAACGTTGTGGATTGTATAGGTGGCACACAGCTAGTATTTCTCTGCAGCTGAGAAAGTTGGAAGCTAATAGCTGGAATATCTCAAAAGCCCATTCACACATGCTAATCATAGAATTCTGGGATGTTGATAGCACAGAAGGAGACCATTTAGCCAGTCATGTCTGTGCCAGCTCTCAGCAAGAGAACTTAGCTAATCCCATTCCTATACTGTTTCTCCTCTAGTTCCGCAAATTTTCTCTCTACTGGTAATGATCTAATTTTCCTTGGTCAGCCACAATTGAATTCTATTCCATATCACTCGCAGTCAGTGCATTCAGGTCCTAACCTTACTGTGCAGAAACCGTAAGTCGGTGTCCTCTGGTTCTTGATCCTTTCATCTACAGAAGCACTTTCTCCTGATCCATTCTGTCTAGAACCTTCATGATGAACATCTCTATCAAATCCCTTCTTAATATACTCATGTCCAAGGCAAACAGCACGAGCCTATCCACATGACTAAAGTTCCCCATCACTGGAACAAGTAAATAATGTATTTGTAATCATTTGCTTATTGTAGTTATTTTATCCACTCAATTGTTGGCAATGTTTTATGTGAATCACATTCAGTTTATTCCTGAAGAGTGCCCAATGGGTTATCCAACAGGAAATCTTTCCACATATACACATTGGAGCAAAATGGAGCAAAATTTGTCAGCTGTTTACCAATTGAACTTGTTTTAGGTTGCAATTTGTGAGCGCCCTGATTACTTGAAACAAGAAATGTTTTCCCCATTGCTGCTCTGCACAACCCTTCTCAACACATCAGAAAGGATTCACCGTTAGAAAATGTAGCTCCCATCCACTACTCGAAGCAAAGTGGCATTAGGAGTGGTTTCTTCAACATCAGTCACCTTCAGGTAAACCCCCTGAAATACTAATGCAATATTAGTTAATTATTGTTGTCCTACAGCACATGGACTGCAGCGGTTTAAGAAAACAGCTCATCATCAACCTCTCAAGGGCAATTAGGGATGGGCAATAAATGCTCACCAGAAAGCAACACCCATGTCCCATGAGTGAATGAAAGAAAAGTTCTGCAGTTCTGGGAGCACATAAGTATATTACAGGGCTCATTCAGGTGGTAACACACCCTTCTCTTAACATTCAGTCACAAGAGGAGGGTATCACTGGCAAAGCCAACATTTATTCCCATCGCTAATTTCCTGGGAGAAGGTCTGCAAAATAAAAGGACAAAACATGCACAGTCCCCATTGTACCCTTCCTGACTTACAACTACAAGATTCAAACCAGAACCATCTCCTCGCAGGCTGGGCTTTGTTTAAGCTAGTTTCCCCCATTGCCATTATCAAGGCTCATTTTCATCAGCTGAGAGGAGACGAAGCTGGAGCCAGCAGATTGTTTTCCCATTATCAAACTACAAATAACTGCACAGAGGCTGGTATTCCATCGCCAAGTTACCCTTTATTTACACCTGCATGGATGCTGACCAGCCAGCTCAAAGTCACTTGCTAGAGTGAGGAGGATCCCTGAGCTTCTGAAGCTTCTATCTGGCAGCCATGTTAACAGCCCCAATCAGGGAACTCATACTCAATGAGATCCAACTAGCCAACCTTCTTGCAATCACGACAACACCCCATCCCATTTTATACCCCATAAAATATAATAAACATCAGGAGAGGAGCAAAACAGAATCTTTTCCCACCAGTTCTGTCTTCCTGCCATAGTTTGAACAAAAACAAATTCAGGTTAGGAAAGCAATAGCCACAAGATGGTGCAAGTGTTCTAAGTGACAATCTAATAAACTATAAAATTCCATTTTCCTGTTCCAATATGATGGCATGCACCTTTATCAGAGCACATTTTTAATTGCAGTCACTCATTACCCACCTCACTAGGATAAGATGTCCTAGCCCTGTGATTTGTTGGACAGTCTGAGGCATCAGGTGTACTAAACATTATCTCCCAACTAAACTATGGCAGAATCTTTCTGGAAATCGGTTAAGTGCCATTTTCATCTGGCTTCATGGAGGTTTTTCTCCATGAGGCCTAGCAAGGTATCTCATGTGATTGTCTCAAAATCATCTTATTAACTAGATGAAGCGTGTTTAAGAGAAGGACTTTATTTCTCTAGAGCACAGAGCCAAAATAGCATTCACTATGTGCAATTTCTAAAAGGCATTCAATCAGGTGCCACCTAAAAGTATTACAACTGATCCTCGGGCGAACATCCCCAATTCATCCCAATTCCAGAAAGAATATTCCTAAACGATAATGCTGTGGAGAGAGGAGGGATGCACTGTCTCACTATTCAGCACCTTCACTGCTTGGGAGTAACCAGGTCAATTTAAAACAGGATCCCTTCTCTCATGGTGCATTTTCACAAACCAAATGTACAGCATTTATGTTTTTAAAAGAGGCAATTTAACAAGGCTTTCTTGAGTTAAAGAAAGATCGATGTTATTGGCTACAAAAACGTGAAAATATAAGAAAACACACAAACAGATTAGAAACAAGAAGTGTGTCCAAAAAGTAATATTTAAAAAAAAACAAAGATATGAACCAGTCTTTGGCTTGACTATGATGAATAGATTGGGAAATGTTGTGGAAGGTGATTCCCGTAGCGCTGACTTTGGAAGCTGAGTTGTAGATTGGAGACCAAAGGAGTTGTCCAGTTTCCATCAAAAGGGACCAGTTTATAGCAAGAGATTATGGGCAGAATCTTACAGGGATCTGAATGACAAGGGCAATGGGAGAAATCTGGGAGGATTATATGAGAAGCCTATCTCGATGTCAGGAACAATGAGGTACATTTTCTGTCAAGGCAAGGTTCTCACTAGGCAACCGTGAGATGCCTATAAACGGGGATTATTGCATGGTAACAGCCTCATTAACACTGAATCTCACCTCACTAATCAGCAAACTCTCATGAGGAACCCCCATTCTACCATGAAGAAATTAGATGCCAACAATTCCTGAAATGAAAGGCAGAGTGGGACCTTGGTCAGCTCCAGCTCACCGCAGCAGCCTCTGGCTCTCCAACTTGGACACCTGGGAACAACAGCTCCAGGAAAATTCCACGGCACAAGTTGAATGCAGCCCTTGTCTACGGACTCGTGCCAGCCTCTTGGAACACTCATGGCATCTCACTGATCCCTCCCAAGATCCAGCATATGGACTGCTGTGTTCAAGAAGGCAGACCACCTCCTCAAGGGTGGGCAATCCCAGCCAGCAATGTCCACTTCCTACAAGTGAACTTTAAAAGCTTGCAGCACTTTTCTTGCACTTCAATGCTGCATCTCTGGGTACTTGACAATTAACATTGAAATGCTGCTTCAAGGACACTGTGTGCAGTGACAGACAACCAGCTCCTGCACTAGACTAGGCTGCATCTCAGAACTGTTTGCTCACTCTCCTAATGCTCACTCAGTTCAAGCAACCCTGTGTTGCCCTAACTTGTCTTTTGTTGGACTTTGGCCTCTCATCTGGAGCTTCCAGCCTCACAGCACTTCTGTCTTGTCTTGCTGTTTAAACACAAACACAAGGCAGATAACTTATCATGGTAGTTATCGGTTCACAATCAAGCCAAAGGAGACAGCCTGCAGTCAGGGGTCCCAGCACAGTAAGTCAATAGCAGCCTCTGATATCCACCCACACCCTTGGACAAATGGGACAGTCAGGACCAAGAGCCTCTCCTTGCAATGAATGGAGAAGCCTATCTCCTGTATGGCTCTTTCTCCCATATCATCGGTTGTTTTCTCCCAGAATGAGAGAATGGGAGGGATTGAGTGAGACGAAAGTGGGTGGCAATGCTGTTACTACTAATCCAGGCTGGGGGAGAGTGGCAGGTCGCCCTGAGAGAGTGAGCAGGCAGCACAGGGGGCATGTAGGGTTGGTGGTGTCAATCACTGGGGTGGGTGAGAGCGAGCAAGGGAAGATACTACATGCCACAGGGAGAATGGTCATACATGTGTCAGAGCAGAGATGGAGTGAGTGTCAGGTAGCAATCAGAAGATGGTGGCTCTCACCATGGTAGGGTGGAGTATCCTGTACACTGCTTGGCATTCCTCCAGATGACTGAGAGCACTGGCCCAGGTGGCAACCTCAGACCAGGCTGACAGGGTCTGGTGCTGATCGTGGGGGAGGAGGAAAATCCTCCTCTACATCACCAAATTGACCAGGACCTCAAGGTCACTGTCCACAAAACAAAGGGCCAATTTCCTCCTTTCTGCAAATGTCAATCATTATACAGCACAACTCCTGATTGTCAGTGGCTGTCCTGGAAAACAGATTTTTATTGAATTCAAATTCCATCATCTGCCATGACAGGACTCAAACCCGGGTCCTCAGATTATTACCTGGGTCTCGACATTAATAGTCCAGTGATAATACTATTAGGTCATTGCCTCCACTTGTATCTTTTATAGGTAGCACAAACACTGGGATGACAGTTCATTCCAGTAAATCCCAGCAGTGGTGTGTTCTTCAGGGTATAATGAGTGATAGAACCAGGCAAGCATTGGGTAACAAGCCCACCAGGATAGGTAGTTGGAGAGATTTAGGGTGACATGACAAGAAATCACAGTAAGCATCGCAGAGAGAAACTATTCATGATACTCAATGAAATTGACACTGAACAAAACTATGGCAAGATCCAGTCAGTGATTTTCTTTTGACCAGCATGTACAGAAATGTCTAGTCAGAGTTCTCAGCTGTATCCCTTTACTGCATACTTTTATACAATGGAAAACTCAAACCCCAGGCAAGCGCAGAAAGATTTAAAAAGGACATTAGGAGGAACTTTTTACACAGAGTGTTTCATGTGTGGAATGAACTGCCAGAGAAAGTGGTGGATGCAGATGCAGTTACTATATTTAAAAGACATTTGGATGAATACATGAGTAGGAAAGGTTTGGAGGGATATGGGCAAAATGAAGATAAATGGGGTTAGTTTAGTTTGGGACCATGATTGGCGTGGACTGGTTGGACCAAAAATTCTGTTTCCATGCTGTATGACTCTATAGTTCTATGACTATTCTAGTATATGGGCAGTGCATCACTCTAATGCACAGAGACCAGTGGTTGCAGCTTTTTTTAAATCTCCTTTCTTTTGTTATCCTGGAAGGGTAAAATACAATATGAAAGGAAAGAAAAAACTGCAGATGTTGGAAATCAGATTTACAAACAGAAATTGCTGGGAAAACTCAGCAGATCTGGCAGCATCTATGGAGAGAAAGCAGAATTAATTTTCAGGTCCAGTGACCCTTCTTCAGAACCAGACATGTTCTTCGCCTAGAACTGCATGTCTTTCAATGCATAGTATGTTTTCAGTCTAGGACACAATACACAGCAGATGGTTTTCTGCTGAGGGTAGTAATCAGTTCTTCATAATCTCTGTAACAGTTCAGTTTTATGAATGGAAATCTGTCCCTTTGACATTTTGATGATGTGTCCTTGACATTCTTCAGGTGCAACATTTCATGGCTCATCACAGGATGCAGCATAATCCACCCATCCACTGAACTTACATTCTCAGTTATCATTTCACTGGTCTGTCCATCATTTAAAAAGCAAATGTTGGACTTCAAAGTTCAATATATTCTTACATTTTGGGTTATGATACATTGTTATGACAAAAGGGAACTGTACAAAGGAAGAGCTAATGGTACTAGGATGATATCTCATCATGGTTGGCAAACTACCGAGAAACAGAGGCCCAGATCTATGGTATTTCCAATCCTAATTGGACTGTAGCCACTGGCCTTTGTGTGCTAGACTACTGGTGTACCCATTTGATTCAAGGTCCACTGTGTGCAAGATTTTTGGAGAGGGACACAGCTGAGAACTTCAGCTAGATATGCAGATAAAAAGAAACCAAATCTCTCTTTCTCATTACACCTACTTATACTTATTGTTAAATTGGAATATGCCTTTATGTAATCGAGGATCTTCTGCAAATCCTCTGCAATGACATAATCCAAACCATGAATGTGAGGTTGTCTTAAACTACTTGCGTAACACCCACTAAATTCCTTTCTGCACTCCTGGCTGAGTGATGCTCCTAATTTAATGTTCTCACCCTTGATTTAATATCATTCATGGCTTTGTTGCTCACTACTTCGGCAATCACATTCATCCCTATAACCCTCTTTACCACTAGCTAGGCTTAAGGTAAAACAAAAATGATGGGGTGATTGGTGGCAATGAGCTACTTCAAACAACCCTTACAGTCGACCACATGCCGCTAATAACACAAGGTGCTAGCTGTGGTCATAACTTGAAAAGCACAGGGAAAGGAAATGAAACTGTGATGAGTTAAAAGGGAGTAGGATAATGAAACTGAACACAAATAATAGCGTGTTCATGTATCACCTTTAAGAACGTAAAGTGTCATAAGATGCTTCGCAGTAGCATTATCAAACACAACTTGACACTGAGACAGAAAAGGAGACATTAGGAAAAATAAACAAAAACTCAGTGAAAAGGATTAGGTTTTAAGGAGTGTCTGAACAAGGAAAGAGTAGGAGAGGGGTAGAGATGTTTAGATAAGGAATTCCACAGCTTGGATCCTTGATATCTGATGAAACAGTTGCCAATGGTGCAATGGTTAAAGCCAGGGCTGCTGAATTGCAGGAGCAGAGATATCTGGAATTGTTGCAATGCTGGAGCAGATTATAGAGGTACTGTAAGTTTTAAATTCAGCTATCATGCAAACCATATATCAATGTATATCAGCAAGTAAAGGAATGTTAAAAGGAATTTGCGAGGAGTTGGGAAAGGCAGCATAGTTTTGGAGGGTGATAACTTCATGGAAGGTGGAAAATGTTAGAGTGGTCGGGAGAATGTTGGAATAGTGCGAGGTCTTTTTAGATTAGATTCTCTACAGTGTGGAAACAGGAGCCCCGGCCCAACAGGTCCACGCTGACCCTCCGAAAAGTAACCCACCCAGACCCATTTTCCTCTGACTAATGCACATAATACTATGGGCAATTTAGCATGGCTAATTCACCTGACCAACCTTCGCATAAACCAAATCATCCGCCGACATTTCCACCACCTCCAAACAGACCCCACTACCAGGGATATATTTCCCTCCCCACCCCTTTCCGCTTTCCGCAAAGATCGTTCCCTCCGCGACTACCTGGTCAGATCCACACCCCCAAACAACCCACCCTCCAATCCTGGCACTTTCCCCTGCCACCACAGGAACTGTAAAACCTGCGCCCACACCTCCTCCCTCACCTTTATTCCAAGGCCCTAAAGGAGCCTTCCACATCCATCAAAGTTTTACTTGCACCTCCACTAATATCATTTATTGTACCCGTTGCTCCCGATGCGGTCTCCTCTACATTGGGGAGACTGGGCGCCTCCTAGCAGAGCGCTTTAGGGAACATTCCCGGGACACCCTCACCAATCAATCACACCGCCCCGTGGCCCAACAATTCAACTCCCCCCCCACTCTGCCGAGGACATGGAGGTCCTGGGCCTCCTTCACCGCCGCTCCCTCACCACCAGACGCCTGGAGGAAGAACGCCTTATCTTCCGCCTCGGAACACTCCAACCCCAGGGCATCAATGTGGACTTCAACAGTTTCCTCATTTCCCCTTCCCCCACCTCACCTTAGTTCTAAACTTCCGGCTCAGTAACTGTCTCCATGACTTGTCCGGGCTTGTCCTACCTGCCTATCTCCTTTTCCACCTATTCACTCCACCCTCTCCTCCTTGACCTATCACCTTCATCTCCTCCCCCACTCACCCATTGTACTCTATGCTACTTTCTCCCCACCCCCACCCTCCTCTAGCTTATCTCTCCACACTTCAGGCTCACTGCCTTTATTCCTGATGAAGGGCTTTTGCCCGAAACGTTGATTTCGAAGCTGCTTGGATGCTGCCTGAACTGCTGTGCTCTTCCAGCACCACTAATCCAGAGTGCACATCTTTGGCCTGTGGGAGAAAACCAGAGCAGCCAGACAGACACAGGGAGAACATGCAAACTCCACACAGACAGTTGCCCAAGGCTGAAATCAAACTAGGACCCTGGTGCTATGAGGCAGCAGTGCTAACCACTGTGCCGCCCACAGTAATAAGAACTAGTGACAGAGTTAGGCAATTTTTGGTACTGGTGTGGATATGGACCAAAACAGACCCATTGATCCAACTCGTTCAGATATCCTAAATTAATCTAGTCCCATTTGCCAGCACCTGGCCCATATCCCTCGAAACCTTTCCTATTCATATACCCATCTAGATGCCTTTAAATGTAGTAATTGTGCCAGCCTCCACCACTTCCTCTGGCAGCTCATTCAATAAACACAACATCCTCTGTGTGAAAATGTTGCCCCTTAGGTTCCTTTTATATCTTTCCTCTCTTACCTGAAACCTATGTACTCTAATTCTGGACTCCCCAACCCCAGGGAAAAGACTTTGTCTATTTATCCTATCCATGCCCCTCATGATTTTATAAACCTCTATATGGTTGCCTCTCAGCCTCCGATGCTTCAGGGATAATAGCCCCAGCTTATTTAGCCTTTCCCTGTAGCTCAAGTCCTCCAACCCTAGCAACATTCATTTAAAGTTTTCTGAACCCTTTCAAGTTTCACAACATTCTTTCAATAGGCAGGAGACCAGAACTGCACGCAATATTCCAAAGTGTAAACAATTTCAACATTTTTTTCAGGTCACAAGGGAAATAAAGCCCTTTGGAATCACAGGTATTTCCAATTTTTTGTTCGTTGTCTCATCCAAGAAAAGGTTACTATTTCACCAATATTGAAACTGAATTTGTTCTTGGAAATTGAAACTGATGTGATTCTTTTGGAATGAGGCCAGATCTGTTGCACACAAAATCCCAGTTTATTATTTACCACTGTCTTCAACTCCAGTCACTAGACCATTAGATTCTCCATTCTGGATTAGTGGTGCTGGAAGAGCATAGCAGTTCAGGCAGCATCCAAGGAGCAGCGAAATCAACGTTTCGGACAAAAGCCCACCAGATTCTCCATTGGATTGTAGTAAGGTAACTTGCAATTTTTGGTGATGAATTTGTTATAGCCTGGAATAATTGGTGATGACGAATGAAACCTCTTAATTTTAACAAAGTTACTTCTAATTTTCGTAATGCAGTCAGAGTGTAAGTCAGTGTGTCTGATGTTTGTGTTGCATGTTTTAATTGTTTTTAAATTCTCTTAGCATTTCCCTTCCTTCTTCACTCAGCGAGCGTTCGTCTTTTTCTCCTCTAGCATTTTAAAGCCACTTAACACTTTTCAGGTCTTTGGTGGGACAGATAACAGTTGTGCACTTCCTCAGTTTTTAACTCAGATTGTGAGCATCACTGAACTATCTAAATACACCCAGCTTCATGTTACTCTCATCCAACTTAAGTTTGTTACAGATAGAATACAAGTGAAAAAGTCTGAACATTTGTTATTCAAAAACAAGTTCTTGGGTCTGCTATGCAATGCACAGAGGGAATCTCCCCCATCCCAGCTTCCGGGGAAGATGCTACATAGAAGTCTGGACTTGAAATTCTGTCTGATTTCCATCTCCCTAACTAAAAGTTACTGAAGCCAGTTGTGATATTCCTACCAATTCATAGTTCTGCCAAAATATTAACTCTGCTTTCGTCTCCACAAAAGTCTTCTGGTTTCTCCAGCACCCTTTCTTTTGCTTCAGATTTTTAACATATGTAGTTTTTTGTTTTATTGCCAAGGTGCCACTTGGCATGAAAAAAACAACTTGAAGGAAGACTTGAGGAACAAGAACAGTTTGCAGATGGCACCTCATCTGCAGAGCCAGGAAGACCTGTGTTGTATTATGGTTAGAAAAACCCACAATCTCTCAGTTGTCTGCATATACATTTTCCAGGAGATGTGGCTAATATCAAAAAGAAGAAAAAAGCTGCTGACGTTCTAAGGAAGTTGGCAATTAATGTCTTGAACAATTTTTCTTCCAGCCAAGGGGCTGAGAGCTCTAACTCAGCACAAACTGAAGATCAATCCTATGCTTATTCCAGGAATTAGTTATCCCTTTCCTCCTCATCCAAGTCTTAGCAGCAGCTGGCATTTTGATTTTGTATTGTTCAACTGGAACAATTAGGATAAGGTCTCATCAAAATTAAAACCAAGATTAATTCGCGATAACCAAAGTGATTTATTTCTATTGAATTGATGCCAGCAGGGCCATACCTTTAAGACCCAACTCCTTGACCAGATCTTGCTCTTCCTGTAATTAGTGAGTTTTGAGAAGATTTGTACTTCAGGTTGAGGTTCTGGATGTAGGTTTGCTCGCTGAGCTGGAAGGTTCATTTTCAGATGTTTTGTCACCATACTATGTAACATCTTCAGTGAGCCTCTGGATGAAGCATTGCTGATGATTCCTGCTTTCTATTTATATGTTTGGGTTTCATTGGGTTGGCGATGCCATTTCAAAGAAACCCAAACATAAAAATAGAAAGCAGGAATCATCAGCAATGCTTCATCTGGAGGCTCACTGAAGATGTTACATAGTATGGTGACAAAACATCTGAAAATGAACCTTCCAGTTCAACGAACAAACCTTATTCCTGTAAGTTGCGATCTTTGTCCCCTTTGCCCACCCAAGCATGTGACATACAATGGGAATTCCATGAGATTCTGATTACTCCACCAGAATTTCATTTTGAACTTGCTTTGTAAGTCCATAAAGTTAATGAACAATATTTCTGCCTTATCATTGTCATCCACTGTCAAGAAGGTGGAGAGTTTAAGACATAAAAATGATTTATAGACAAAAGAAAACTAACTCCCCAAACGTGGGTAACAAACAAACAGATTCAAGAACAGCTTTCCCCCCACTATTATTAGAATTCTGAATGGACCTCTCAAATTTTTCATTTAATGTTAATCTCACTCTTTGTGCACCTTCTCTGCAGCCGTAACATTGTATTCCTCACTCTGTTCTATTACCCAGTTGCATTGTGTATGGTATGGTCTGCCAGTACTGCATGTAAAACAAAACTTTTCACTGTGCCTAGGCGCATGTAACAATGATAAATCAAATCAAATTTAAAAGCTCAGACAAAGGCAGCAGAAGCTGTGATTCATAACAGAAGGTCAAAGGAGAGGAAAGTTCTCAATACTTGTGGTAAAAAAAAGTTATACTCTTTTGAGGATTAAGTACCAGGGGATCAGCAAAAGGACTGTTGAAGAACAATTATTATAGGATCCTCAGAGCAGATTCAGGTGAACTCAATCCTATCTTAAGGATCCCTTTGCAGCAATTTCCACTGTTCTATGCTGCTCAGTTGCTACAAATGTAATGCAAGTATCAAAATGGATTCACATGTATTTTTTTTTAAAAATAAGGGCCCTAAATAAGATTGGGCAGCTAGGCTTGGCAACTAATGCTCAAAGTGATAACATCTTTACATGATTCATTTGTTTATAAAGTGCCCATTTCATCCAAAGTTAAGATTGCCCAAGGAGTGGAATGGAGCACATTTGGGAATATTCAAAAAAGGAAGCAAGTCAATGAAGTGATCTGAGGGATATATTTCCCTCCCCACCCCTTTCCACCTTCTGCAAAGACAGTTCCCTCCGTGACTACCTGGTCAGGTCCACATCCCCCTACGACCCACCCTCCCATTCTGGCACTTTCCCCTGCCACCGCAGGAACTGTAAAACCTGTGCCCACACCTCCTCCCTCACCTCTATCCAAGGCCCTAAAGGAGCCTTCCACATCCATCAAAGTTTTACCTGCACATCCACTAATATTATTTATTGTATCCATTGCTCCCGATGTGGTCTCCTCTACATTGGGGAGACTGGGCGCCTCCTAGCAGAGCGCTTTAGGGAACATCTCCGAGACACCCGCACCAATCAACCAAACTGCCCCGTGGCCCAACATTTCAACTCCCCCTCCCACTCTGCTGAGGACATGGAGGTCTTGGGCCTCCTTCACCGCCGCTCCCTCACCACCAGACGCCTGGAGGAAGAACGCCTCATCTTCCGCCTCGGAACACTTCAACCCCAGGGCATCAATGTGGACTTCAACAGCTTCCTCATTTCCCCTTCCCCCACCTCATCCTAGTTTCAAACTTCCAGCTCAGCACTGTCTCCTTGACTTGTCCGGACTTGTCCGACCTGCCTATCTTCTTTTCCACCTATCCACTCCACCCTCTCCTCCTTGACTTATCACCTTCATCTCCTCCCCCACTCACCCATTGTACTCTATGCTACTCTCTCCCCACCCCCACCCTCCTCTAGCTTATCTCTCCACGCTTCAGGCTCACTGCCTTTATTCCTGATGAAGGGCTTTTGCCCGAAACGTCGATTTCGCTGCTCGTTGGATGCTGCCTGAACTGCTGTGCTCTTCCAGCACCACTAATCCAGTATTTGGTTTTCAGCATCTGCAGTCATTGTTTTTACCCTGAAAATAAAGTGCGCCATGTACAATCTTAACACAACCAGACACTGGGCCACACCCACTTAATCCACTAAACTGGTTAGGTGAGCTGTAGGATCTGGTTACAATCTCAAAGACAGCTCATCAGTCACACTGAAGAGCAAGATCAATCAGTTAACTCACCATTCAAGATCTGCAGATGAGATAGTGGCAATAAGTCCTGATTGGTAGCTGGTCACAGTTTTAATGTGATCTTCAGAGGTTTGAGGTCTAAATCCAGAGCATTTACTGGTATGTTAGCCTGCTTTAGGCTCCTATACCTCGCCTGAATCAGTTTGGAATTAGATGCTTTAGCTGTTAATTTGAGATCATTGAGCGACATGATTAATGCATGCTATAGGCTCAATGGATCTGGGAATTCAAAAGAAATTTCCTCACTTCTTTAGTGGTAAAAATTTGGAACGGAGAATGGTTAAAGCAAATAGATAGCTTTTATGGAGGGGATGCCAGACTAGAATTAGAGGGTGAAGAGAATAATGGATTATGATGGTCAATTTAAATGGGAAATGATAGAGGAAGCTCAAGTGAATCATAAACTCCAGCATGGATTGGCTGGGCTGAATGGTCTCTATCTCTGCAGGATATATTATATGATAATCCCCTATGAAATGAATTGGCTGACATCATGTACATAATTTCCGTATATGTGTAAACCATTCACGTTGCAATGTTATCTCTCTTATAATCCCTTTGGTTGGAGTGTGTGATGATGCTTTTTGTTGCTGTTGATTGTTCTCACTACAAACTAAATCCACTGTATTTTATACAATTCAGTCTGTTCCCTGGCAATTCAACTTACTCGAGTAAAGTTGATATTATATAGATGCACGTTAATGGAAGATAAAACTTGACAAATAAACAGTGGATGAAGTTTTTAATTAAAAGGGTTCTGTACATATGCACATAATGAAATCTTAATGAGCAGCTTCCCTGGTGGGTCTGTGGTTAAACAGACTCAAATTATGACTGAAAATTCACCCACACTTTCTATCACCACCTTGTGGTTCTTGCTGGAAAAAGTGTGGGATAAAGATCCAGTGCTGTGTTTAGGGACCTCAAGGAAGACCACTTTATTCCTCATCATTCAATAACCTCTAATGTCAAATATCTCAATTATTCACGTGCAGGATGTATCAATCAATCACTCTTCACCAAAGGCAACTCCTTGACTAATGGCCTGCTAAAGTTTTATCCAAGCTGAATTCTTTCTTCTCCTGGTGGTGGTTTACCATTGCCTTTCATGCTTAAGGGTAGAATAAGGATGCAGGCCTTCAGTCCAGCTTATTCAGAATGGGAATCAGATCTGCACTAGTGTTCTTCAAAGCGAGTTGCACAGAAGAAATTGAGGACTGCAGATGCTGGGGAGTCAGAGTCGAAAAGCTTGGCACTGGAAAAGGCACAACAGGCCAGGCAGCATTCAAACAGGAGGAGAGTTGACATTTCAGGCATAAGCCCTTCATCAGGAATGTGATAATCGGTTTACAGGAAAATGGACCATGGAACTATAATTAATGTGGGTGGAGGGAAGAACATCAATGAGAACAATATAATGTGGTTTACTGTGTTTTACAGGGAGAAATTTCTTGCGTGAAACTCAAACAATCCTAACTTCAGTTATGTTTCGTGGAACACTTGGTTTCTTCATTTCTTACCTCTTACTTTCAAGCACATTTGCAACCTCAGGTGAGTGAATATATTGCCATGAATTATTATAACTTAATTCCCAAAAGAAACATTAATTTATCAATATATTAACATTACAGAAAGTTTATAACTGAGCATGTATCACACTTCCTTACAATTCCTGTGCTACACACTGCTGTTGTTATTTTTTGTGATATGTCAATTCGGTATCACTGCTGCACCTGTGGTGCCTTGTGTTTAGGTATTGTTATATCCTGAACCTGTTTTTGATGGCCCTTGGAATTTCCCAGAAGTTAACTGTCCCTGATTAGTCTGTATGTTTTTCAAGTCTGTTTCTTATTCATGAACCTCGAGGTGATCTAGGTGAATGTGCCTGTTGGACATTGTGGAACACTGACATTTCCTTTCTTACTCTGGTGTGTGGTTAAATCCACACTTGGTCATTTTCAGGCTGAAGTAACATTTCACTTTAGTGGATAACAAGTGTGTTCACACAGCAATATTGACAGGATGGTTGGTAACATTTATAAGCATGGGTCTCTTCCTTCTCTGGAAAATATGGACAATGTTCAAGTGTATATGCACACATTCCAATTGTAGAGATGCTGCAAATTAGTTAAAGAATTTTTTGCTATAATATTACTGTATTACGAGGGCCCAGAGCTGATTGCACTGAGGTAAATTTGTTGTTAACACAGAAACTCTCAATTATTTAACAGTATTTTCTTCTTAATTCCGTCCTGAAGGCTATTGTTCTTAGATTCCACTGTACTTCTCAAATTTAGCATCCAGGGAGTCAGCCTGACAGGCCGAATAATGGTTGTAACCTTACACTCATCTCTCGTGATGCCTGGCTGCGACTAGATTCAAGTTGAGTCAAATTGAAACAATGACTTTTTTTATTTCTTCATTTTCTCTGTGTGCCCGTGTCCTTCCTTTCAATAGGAATGAATTATTTCTGTGTTCCAATTTCAGCAATTAGTGCTTGTAAAAGAAAAATAATGCCAGCATTTACCCTCTATGTGAGAAAATAATCCAAAACATTTTCTTGTCTTCCTTCCAAATCTTCTCAACATCTTTTCCTTGACTCACCTATCTAATCAGATACTGAATACTGGCATATTTTGGTTCAATTACTGTGACTGAAGTGTCAGTGGGAGAGCACATTGGGGCCAGTGACCATAATTCTATTTGTTTTAAAATAGTGATGGAAGAGGATAGACCTGATCTAAAAGTTGAATTTCTAAATTGAAGGAAGTATAATTTTGACGGTATTAGGCAAGAACTTTCAAAAGCTGATTCAGGGCAGATGTTTGCAGGTAAAGGGATGGCTGGAAAATGGGAAGCCTTCAGAAATGAGATAACGAGAGTCCAGAGAAAATATATTCCTGTCAGGGTGAAAGGAAAGGCTGGTAGGTGTAGGGAATGCTGGATGACTAAAGAAATTGAGGGTTTGGTTAAGAAACAGAAGGAAGCATTTGCCAGGTATGGACAAGATCGATTGAATGAATCCTTAGAAGAGTATAAAGGCAGTAGGAGTATACTTAAGAGGGAAATCAGGAGGGTAAAAAGGGGACATGAGATAGCTTTGGCAAATAGAATTAAGGAGAATCCAAATATTTTATATCAATGTTTACTGTGGAAAAGGACATGGAAGATATAGAATGTAGGGAAATAGATGGTGTCATCTTGAAAAATGTCCATATTACAGAGGAGGAAGTGCTGGCTGTCTTGAAACACATAAAAGTGGATAAATCCACAGGACCTGATCAGGTGTACCCTAGAACTCTGTGGGAAGCTAGGGAAGTGATTGCTGGGCCCCTTGCTGAGATATTTGTATCATTGATAGTCACAGGTGAAGCGCCAGATGGCTGGAGGTTGGCTAATGTGGTGCCACTATTTAAGAAGGGTGGTAAGGACAAGCCAGGGAACTATAGACCAGTAAGCCTGACCTCAGTGGTGGGCAAGTTGTTGGAGGGAATCCTAAGGAACAGGATGTACATGTATTTGGAAAGGCAAGGACTGATTTGGGATAGTCAACATGGCTTTGTGCGTGGGAAATCATGTCTCACAAACATGATTGAGTTTTTGAAGAAGAAACAAAGAGGATTGATGAGGGCAGAGCAGTAGATGTGATCTATATGGACTTCAGTAAGGCGTTCGACAAGGTTCCCCATGGGAAACTGATTAGCGAGGTTAGATCTCATGGAATACAGGGAGAACTAGCCATTTAGGTATCGAACTGGCTCAAAGGTAGAAGACAGAGGGTGGTGGTGGAGGGCTGTTTTTTCAGACTGGAGGCCTGTGACCAGTGGAGTGCCACAAGGATCGGTGCTGGGTCCTCTACTTTTCATCATTTATATAAATGATTTGGATGTGAGCATAAGAGGTACATTTAGTAAGTTTGCAGATGACACCAAAATTGGAGGTGTAGTGGGTTATCTCAGATTACAACAGGATCTTGATTAGATGCTGAGAAGTGGCAGATGGAGTTTAATTCAAATAAATGCGAGGTGCTGAATTTTGGGAAAGTAAATCTTAGCAGGACTTACACACTTAATGGTAAGGTCCTAGGGAGTGTTGCTGAACAAAGAGACCTTGGAGCGCAGGTTCATAGCTCCTTGAAAGTGGAGTCGCAGGTGGATAGGATAGTGAAGAAGCGTTTGGTATGCTTTCCTTTATTGGTTAGAGTATTGAGCACAGGAGTTGGGAGGTCATGTTGCAGCTGTACAGGACATTGGTTAGGCCACTGTTGGAATATTGCGTGCAATTCTGGTCTTCTTCCTATCGGAAAGATGTTGTGAAACTTGAAAGGGTTCAGAAAAGATTTACAAGGATGTTGCCAGTGTTGGAGGATTTGATCTATATGGAGAGGTTGAATAGGGTGGGGCTGTTTTCCCTGGAGCATCGGAGGCTGAGGGGTGATTTTATAGAGGTTTATAAAATCATGAGGGGCACAGATAGGATAAAGAGACAAAGTCTTTTCCCTGGGATCGGAGAGTCCAGAACTAGAGGGCATAGGTTTAGGGTGAGAGGGGAAAGATATAAAAGAGACCTAAGGGGCAACTTTTTCACACGGAGATTGGTACGTGCATGGAATGAGCTGCCAAAGGAAGTGGTAGAGGCTAGTACGATTGCAACATTTAAAAGACATCTGGATGGGTTTATGAATAGGAAGGGCTTGGAGGGATATGGGCCGGGTGCAGGCAGATGGGAGTAGATTGGGGTTGGAATATCTGGTCGGCATGGACAGGTTGGACTGAAGGGTCTGTTTCCGAGCTCTACTTCTCTGTGACTCTATGACTCTTTACTAATTTCAAAGTGATTACTCAACTTCACTCATCATTGCAACAAACTTCACTTTTTGTTCTCTTACAATGACGTATTGGTCAGTGCAAGGTTAGAAAGCCATTTGGCTCATTTTTGTTGGCTCAGTATCAAATGTTCTGTTGGTACTCACAACGTTGACTCAGACACAGATCTACAAAAGTTTGAGAGGCATAGATAGGGTGGATGATCAGAGGCTTTTTCTCAGCATGGAAAGGTCAACAGAAATAGGGCAAAGTTCCAGATGAGGGGGGAAAGTTCAGGGGAAAAGTATGGGGAAAATCTTTCACACAAAGGACGTTGGGTGTCCATAATGTACTGCCAGTGGAAGTCGTTGAAACTGGCATGTTAGCAACATTTAAGGTACATCTTGATGGACACATAAACTTGAGGCGAACAGAGGAATCGATACCACATATGGGCAATAAGTAGCAAGTCTAAATGAGGATTCGGAATCAGTGCTGGCTTGGTGAATCGAAGGGCCTGTTCCTGTGCTGTATTCTTGTATTTTATTAAGCCATTTAGGTACATGTGGAAATCAGAGGATACATTACACACCTTTATGTGGCTGGCATTCATCAGCACAACATCGAATTGTGAAACCCTGGTTTTCTGTTGGAGCAAGAATGTACCTTCATATTCAACCACAAGCCCAGAGAGCTAGGAAAGATAATGGAGGACTAAGATACAAATTTACATGAATTTTCAATATCTCTTCTTCTTCAGATCCTCCTCCAGATGAGGATGACTCCTGTGGATTTATGGAGGCACTTCCATATATTGTTGGCTTTGGAGGTATGAACATCCGTTAAATGTTTCCTACTCAGAGCATTTTTGCCTCAATAATATTGAGAACACATATTGAGAATCTATTTATGTTAGAATTCATCCAACGAAGGGATTGGATAGTACCATGAACTTCTGGATTAGTGGTGCTGGAAGAGCACAGCAGTTCAGGCAGCATCCAACGAGCAGCGAAATCGACGTTTCGGGCAAAAGCCCTTCCCGATACGTCCATTTCGCTGCTCGTTGGATACTGCCTGAACTGTTGTGCTCTTCCAGCACCACTAATCCAGAATTTGGTTTCCAGCATCTGCAGTTATTGTTTTTACCCAGTACCATGAACTTATCATGCAGCTTTAGTGAATTATGAACTAATGAGAAGGAAACATACTCTGCTCAAAGTTTGGGAGAAGATTTGTAGCTTGGGTGCTCGTTGTTGTGGTTCTGTTCACCGAGCTGGGAATTTGTCTTGCAAACGTTTCGTCCCCTGTCTAGGTGATATCCTCAGTGCTTGGGATCCTCCTGTGAAGCGCTTCTGTGCTGTTTCCTCCGGCAATTATATTGGCCTGTCTCTGCTGCTTCCGGTTGTCAGTTCGAGCTGTCCGCTGTAGTGGCCGATATATTGGGTCCAGGTCGATGTGTTTGTTGATAAGAGTCTGTGGATGAGTGCCATGCCTCGAGGAATTCCCTGGCTGTTCTCTGTTTGGCTTGCCCTATAATGGTAGTGTTGTCCCAGTCGAATTCATGTTGCGTGTCGTCTGTGTGTGTGGCTACTAAGGAGAGCTGGTCGTGTCGTTTCGTGGCTAGTTGGTGTTCGTGTATACGGATGTATACAGGAAGACAGTTAACGATCCGTATATACGAAAACTAACTAGCCACGAAACGACACGATCAGCTATCCTTAGTAGCCACACACACAGACGACAAGCAACATTAATTCGACTGGGACAACACTACCATTATAGGGCAAGCCAAACAGAGAACAGCCAGGGAATTCCTAGAGGCATGGCACTCATCCACAGACTCTATCAACAAACACATCGGCCTGGACCCAACATACCGGCCACTACAGCGGACAACTCGAACTGACAACCGGAAGCGGCAGAGACAGGCCACTATAAATGCCGGAGGAAACAGCACAGAAGCGCTTCACAGGAGGCTCCCAAGCACTGAGGATGTCACCTAGACAGGGGACGAAACATTTGCAAGACAAATTCCCAGCTCGGCGAACAGAACCACAACAAACATACTCTGCAATTTCAGTATTTAACTTCCTTGCATGAATTTCAATGGATATATCTGTAATTATCATGAAAATAGAACAATTGTGGTTTATTAGTGATATGATTTATTTTTGCCTAATATCTCCTTGAGCAGCTATCCTTGTGGCAGCATGGTGGCTCAGTGGTTAGCACTGCTGCCTCACAGGTTTGATTCCAGCCTCGGGTGACTGTCTGTGTGGAGTTTGCATATTCTCTCTATGTCTGTGTGGGTTTCCTTCAGGTGCTCCGGTTTCCTCCCACAGTCCAAAGATGTGCAGGCCAGGTGAATTGGCCATGCTAAATAGTGTTATGTGCATTAGTCAGAGGGAAATGGATCTGGGTGGGTTATACTTTGGAGGGTCGGTGTGAACTTGTTGGGCCAAAGGGCCTGTTTCCACACTGTAGGGAATCTAATCTTAATTAAGGAGCGGTGTAAATATTTATGCGAGTACACACATCCTTATCGCAGGTCATCCTATCTCAGAGCACACACCTACTGTGCTCCAGTGAACATGAAACCTTGCTTAGACAGCTATCTAACAGTTTCTTAGTAACCTTAAAGAGGCACATGAACATGATTAGGAAAAAGCTTCACACTCATTGTTTTTTAATTCTCTGGGGAAATGCCAGGCTTTATTTGTCCTCTAGAGAGGAAGGGGTGTAGCACTACTAATCAGAGAGGGTGTCACAGCTACAGAAGCTTCCAACATCGAGGAAGATCTGCCAACCGAGTCAGTATGGATGGAAATTAGGAACAGCAAGGGAGCAGTCACCTCGTTAGGGGTTTACTACAGGCTCCCCAATAGCAGCAGGGAGATTGAAGAAAGCATAGGTCAGCAGATTTTGGAAAAGTGTGGACGTAGTAGGGTTGTTGTAATGGGTGACTTTAACTTTCCCAATATTGATTGGAACCTCCTTCGAGCAGAAGATTTGAATGGAGCTGTTTTTGTAAGGTGTGTTCAGGAGGGTTTCCTAACTCAGTACGTTGACAGGCCGACGAGGGGAGAGGCCATTCTAGACTTGGTGCTTGGAAACGAGCCGGGGCAGGTATCAGATCTTGTAGTGAGAGAGCATTTTGGTGATAGTGACCACAACTGCCTCACATTCTACATAGCTATGGAGAAGGAGAGGATTAGGCAAAATGAGGGGATATTTAATTGGGGAAGAGGAAACTATGATGCGATTAGACATGAGTTAGGAAGCATGGATTGGGAGCAATTGTTCCATGATAAAGGCACTATAGACATGTGGAGACTGTTCAAGGAACAGTTGTTGCAAGTGATGCATATATATGTCCCTCTGAGACAGGCAAGAAGTGGTAGGATAAAGGAACCTTGGATGACGAGAGTGGTGGAGCTTCTTGTCAAAAGGAAAAGGTAGCTTACATAAGGTGGAGGAAGCTAGGGTCAAGCTCAGCTCTACAGGATTACAGGTGTGCATGCTGGAATGGATGGAGATAGAGGAAACTGATGTGCTGAAAATTTTGTCAAAAATTAAGATTGACAAGTCGCCAGGCCCGGACCAGATTTGTCCTCGGCTGCTTTGGAAAACGAGAAATGCAATTGATTTGCCACTTGCGAAGATCTTTTCATCCTCGCTCTCTGCTGGAGTCGTATCTGAAGACTGGAGAGAGGCAAATGTAATTCCTCTCTTCAAGAAAGGAAATAGGGAAATCCCCGACAATTACAGACCAGTCAGTCTCATGTCTGTCATCTGCAAGGTATTAGAAAGGATTCTGAGGGATAGGATTTATGACCATCTGGAAGATCATGGCTTGATTAAATGCGGTCAACATGGCTTTGTGAGGGGCAGGTCATGCCTCACAAACCTTATCGAGTTCTTTGAGGATGTGACTAGAAAGGTTGATGAGGGTCAAGCTGTGGATGTGGTGTATATGGACTTCAGCAAGGCATTTGATAAGGTTCTCCATGGTAGGCTCATCCAGAAGGTCAGGAGGAATGGGATACAGGGGAACTTAGCTGTCTGGTTACAGAATTAGCTGGCCAACAGAAGACAGCGAGTGGTAGTAAAAGGAAAATATTCTGCCTGGAAGTCTGTAGTGAGTGGTGTTCCACAGGGCTCTGTCCTTGGGCATCTACTGTTTGTAATTTTTATTAATGACTTGGATGAGGGGATTGAAGGATGGGTCAGCAAGTTTGCAGACGACACAAAGGTTGGAGGTGTCATTGACAGTATTGTAGGCTGCAGCGGGACATTGACAGGATGCAGAGATGGGCTGAGAGGTGGCAGATGGAGTTCAACCTGGATAAATGCGAGGTGATGCATTTTGGAAGATCGAATTTGAAAGCTGAGTACAGGATTAAGGATAGGATTCTTGGTGTGGAGGAACAGAGGGATCTTGGTGTGCAGGTACATAGATCCCTTAAAATGACCACCCAAGTGGACAGGGTTGTTAAGAAAGCATATGGTGTTTTGGCTTTCATTAACAGGGGGATTGAGTTTAGGAGTTGTGAGATCTTGTTACAGCTGTACAAAACTTTGGTTAGACTGCACTTGGAATACTGCATCCAGTTCTGGTCGTCCTATTATAGGAAAGATGTGGATGCTTTGGAGAGGGTTCAGAGGAGGTTTACCAGGATGCTGCCTGGACTGGAGGGCTTATCTTATGAAGAGAGATTGACTGAGCTCGGACATTTTTCATTGGAGAAAAGGAGGAGGAGAGAGGACCTGATTGAGGTATATAAGATAATGAGAGGCATAGATAGAGTCGATAGCCAGAGACTATTTCCCAGGGCAGAAATGACTAACACGAAGGGTCATAGTTTTAAGCTGGTTGGAGGAAAGTATAGAAGGGATGTCAGAGGCAGGTTCTTTACACAGAGAGTTGTGAGAGCATGGAATGCATTGCCAGCAGCAGTTGTGGAAGCAAGGTTATTGGGGACATTTGAGAGACTGCTGGACATGCATATGGTCACAGAAATTTGAGGGTGCATACATGAGAATCAGTGGTCGGCACAACATTGTGGGCTGAAGGGCCTGTTCTGTGCTGTACTGTTCTATGTTCTTACTCTGGTGCTTGGTTACATCCATACTTGCTCATTTTTCAGGCTTGAGTGACACAAGCATTTTAATGAGTTCGCACAGTAACATTTATAAACACAGGTCTATTCTTTCCCTGGAAAATATGTGCACTAAAGATGATGCAAATTAATCATCCAATTTTCTGCTATAACATTAAGGCCAAAACTTGATTGCACTGAGGAAAATTTGTTGCTAATGCAAAAGTTCTCAATTATTTATCATATTTTCTTCTGAATTCCCTCTCAAAGGCTATTGTTCGTAGAGGCTCAGGTTTCACAGTGCTTCTCAAAAATAGCAACCAGGTAGTTAGCCTCACAAACCCAGCAATGGTTATATCATAGAATGACTACAGTGGGGAAGCAGTCCATTCAGCCCATACCGGCCCTCAAACCCAATGCCTATAATCCTGCATTTCCCATGGCTAATCCACCTAGCCTGCCTCTCCCTGAACACAATGGGGCAATTTAGCATGGCTAATCCACCCAACCCGCACATCTTTGGACTGTGGGAGGAAAACAGAGCACCCAGAGTAAATCCAAACAGACACGATGAAAATGTGCAAACTCCACACAGTCAACTGGGGCTGGAATCAAACCCAGGTCCCTGGTGCTTGAGGCAGTAATGCTAATTACTGAGCTCATGCTCATACTCATAACCTCATACTCACTGCTCAGTGCTTATATATCTCTAACTAACCATAGCTATGAGCTCAGATGATCACATTAGACGAACCTTAGAAGCTAGCACAAAGTGAGTATGTGCTGAGTCATCTGAGGTTAGACTGGCAGCAGTTAATCTAACAGAAAAAGATTGTTCAATGTGCAGCTGCCTAAGGTGAGGCTGCTGAATTCTGCTGCTGACTAAGATATGGACCTCAATGGGGTGACATACAGGAATGTACAGACAGCCATGTCACGTCAATACAATGAGTATGCATATGCTAATAATATGATGAAGTATGTAATAATATAATCCGAATATCAGAAGTCACATGTTGTCACAATTTTAATAAAATAACAATGGAATAACTGTATAGATAGCAATAACAAGGATCAGTATTCTGTATGTTACTATGTGAAGTAAAGAGTTTGTAAGAAAGCAGTTAGTATTCAGTCTTAGTTAAGGCAGAGCCAGAGATGCAGCAGGTTCAGAGGAAGGAAAGTCTATAGATCAGCCTGAGAGTGCAGGCCTGAACTCCAAAACCCAAATCTCATTGAGTGAGCAACCATGAGGACAGATCAATATACAGTTGTATCCATGGTGTTAGCTCAAGCCATTGGGTACATCTGCTTGCCTACCAGAGAGTCTCAGTCACTGTTGAGAAACATGGAGGAATCTGCAGCTACTACTTGTAAAGGGAATGGCATAGTGTTTAGCTCCCCTGCAGCCTGTGCTCCATCTCACTGTCTTACAACAGATCCAGAGGATCTGCCATTGCTATCCCTACCTGGGGCAATCTTCCCTGTGACAGGCTACCTACTCCTCCCTCTTTGTAACGAGCACAAATCTCCATTGTAACAATAAGGAAATATGAATGTATTTTCAACAGTAAATGATATCAAATTAGCATATACCAATTGAAGCCTTCAGATCAATGCTCTTCTCAGATGGTATGACATCTGGTCCTACCAATAAGACACACAGAATATAGGCAAGACATAGGCAACTTACAAAGATATCTAATTTTCTTTCATTTTTATTCTCCACTTATTCCAAATGTTGTAAACAAATTCTCTCTGCTTTCAGATGTTTTCCACAAAGATACATAATACATGTGGCAGGAAGATCAATCGCACAATTTTCATTCTCTCAAAAATGCTTTATCATTTTCAATCTTAGAACTTCTCCAAACTTACTACATTGGAAATTGATGCATCTCCAGAAGGTCTCAGAACTGTCTATGACAGGATAATAAGCTTTTTGTATTTGGTTCCAGGATGCCTCTGGCAGCTCAGGCAAAAGATTCCAATTTCAGAAGAGAAGCTCTAGTTTTCAGATCACAACAGTTCATACAAACTGACTTAGCAAGACTTTCTGTCACAAATTGAAGTCTACAGCTCTCAACCAATCATTTCCAAGTGTGCCCCTTATTTGTGAAGATCCAGGGTATGATTTGAAAGTACAATACAAACCACGTTCTAAAATTAATATTTTGATGCTTTTAGACTACTTTCAAATCCTGCGAGAAGTAAAGCTATTCCTTTAGAGCTACAAGCTACTAATAAGTCTGGGTTGGAAAATAGTCTCAATATTAAAACCATACACCTTAGTCACAGCAAAGCAGAGGAAATTCAGAAAGCTATGTCAGACAATGACTGGCTGCACCAGCTGTAAAAGGTCATCACTGGATCGCTTGAATATATTAAACAGATCTCTGAACAAGTCTATTCCTTCTGGCCCTTCAGAGGCAAACTGAAACTCTCCAGGATCATAATTTTACAGGCAAACATGAGAATTCCACAATCTCAATTTCAAAACATGTTGGACCACCTAACTTTAGCTGATATGGAGACAAATGAAGATTGGCAGCATGATCCTATCTAGTGATCCAGCATCAACAAATCACACAAAACTCCATTAATTTCAAAAACTGAAAAAACCTCTCCTTCAACATGAGATTCCTTTTGAACTATGGTGTAAGATTGCGACTGATATTTTTCATTTCCAACAATATGATTAAATACTGGTCACTGACTACTACATCAGATTCCTTCAAGGTCATCACTAATAAAACAGTTGATGACACATTGACTGCTATATTCAGTGTGTTTGGTATTCCTCAACAAATAGTGTCTGACAACTGTCCACACCACCCTCAGTCTAACAATTTCACAGAGATTATACAGTAAAGTCCATGATTTTTTGGTGTAAAGCAGTTTGCCAATATTTTCTATGATACATGTACAGGCTGCTCCTCAAGGTAACAATTTAACCTGACTGGCAGCTCTCATGTTTGGGAAGGAAGTCCACACAGTTTCTTTTCCTCCAGCATACTCTTCACCCAGCCATGGGTCCATAACATGTTACAAGGGATTGATCAATGAGCATGCAGACAGTTATCTCAATTTGAACCTGGACAAAGCATCAGGGTTCAAGACTGTCACAAAAACATGTGTTCTTATGTGTCTACTCTGGGCCATATGATTTTGTATTAAGCAATGGTTAAGTCCTACAAAGGATAAGTGCTTTATCTGAACTGCATATAATCAACCAACTATCACACAGAATGATGATTGAAGATACCACACCTGACAACACACCTACAATGAGTGATGCATACTTATTATGAAGCCAGACCGCACATCACAGAATGAACTGATACAGTCAAATCATTACACAGATATAGATCAAATGCAGGCAATGGGACGTAAGTATTGCTAAATTGGTCAGCATGGACAAGTTGAACCGAAAGGTGTGTTTCCATACTGTGTGACTCTATGTTGTCTGTCTGCCAAGGCATTATCTCAATGAGTACAGATAATATGTCCATTTCAGATTTGAATATATTTATCAGAAAATTATTCCCATTTCCGAAAGGAATAAAGGGATGATGCATAATTGAGTAGATCCAAAATCAGGCAGGCTATGTACTGTTGTTAGATGATATCACAATGTTCCAATACCCTCATTACCTACATGACCAGTAGCAGCCATAGTAATAATGTTAACACCCTGCTTTTATTTGCTGAATATTTTCTCCCTGTACTGAGTAAGCACAGCATCCAGACTATGTGTAAGTCTAAGATCTCATAGCAGAGTAAGTAATTAGTGTTGTTAATACAACAACCGTGTCTACATTGGCATATGTTATATGGGCTAACATATAGGGAACACACAATCATATCATACTGGCAGTGATGTTGAACCTGGAAATTGCATCATGCTCTTTTGAAAGTTTTTAGGCAAAATAATTTGCAGAGACTGTGATAACTACAACAACATAAAACTTGCATATAGTTGAGAAATTGTTAAAGTCAATTTTATTAAATGCTGTATTATTTTTCCATGGGGCAAAGGAGCAGCAATGTTAGGAGGTCCTCCAGTTGTTGGAATACTTGGATTTACCACAAATGGTATAGCAGCAAAATCTATTGCATCATTAATGATGAAAATCACTGCATTTTACTATGGTGGATCAGTGTCTGCAGGAAGTCTGGTGTCAATACTTCAAAGTTTTGGTGAGTTATATGAATTTATGTGGACCAAATTTGCATTATACATTCTTTGTGTGAATCCTCAATTGTGCTACACTTGGAACATCTGTTACCGTGAATCCTCACCTCAACATTTTTACATTTGTTCCTAGAATGACAGAATTCCCACAGAAACTTTGATTTTATGTTTTGCAGATGTAGGGGTTATGTACTGCTCTCCTGGGCTAGATTTTATAGAGAGGCAGTAGTTGTCACATACCCTGTCTCCAATCATTAACACATTGGTGGAGACATAAAGTGGCAACTGGGACTGTAAGGATACCCATGAAGTTGAGTGATGGGAAATGGAGTGAGTTAGGTTGCTGGACTTTAAGGTAAGAAAGGCTTGAACATTCGAAGAACCTGTGGCTAGGGACGTCTGGGGTGAACTTTGGGGGCAGAGAGGAATAAATATGGGATAACCCCTGATTGATGTGCCACTCCAATATCCTCCTGTCTTTTCAAATAAACGCAGTATATAAAATGCTTTTTTTTCACTCTGACCTGCCTCCCCTTGTTCAGTGTTATATGGCAGAGGAGGTATATTGGGTGCATTAATTGCCACTTATGGGCACTCAAGGTTCCCACTAGGAATAGGGGTGGATGGCCCAGTGTGTGCCTTACCATGGGGAATGGTTCAGGGTGAGCAGGAGAAAGCTGCTCTGGTGATCCAATATATTTTATGTACACCAACAGCCCTCACAAAGGACAGCAGTAAAACCTATCTAATGATCCAGAGCCATGATTGCAAATACCACCATTAATGGTTCAGAAAATTCTAGTCAAGCCTGTGATGCCCAAATCCCATGATGAGTGAAAAGAAATCCAAATTGCTTCATTAATTCTTTAGAGAAGATCTTAGCAAAAAATACTAAATAACTATGTTTTTCTTTCAACAGGGGCAAAAATTGGGCTTTCTACCTTCGGTTCATTTGGAGCTAAAACTGGATATGACTTCCATAAATATTTTGTGTGTGGAAAAAGTAAAAAGTCATCCTCAAAAGACTAACATCAGCAAGCACTGGAAAAGGAATTAGGTGTGCATGGCTTAATTACAAATAAAGTACACTGTAGATTTCATACAGTTTGTGTGAATGAAAGTAAGATAAAAATAGTAAATGTTACTGGCTAGTCTTGTTCTGATCAATGACTCTTCCATTTTGCAATATACTATATTCACTCAATAAGGAATTACAATGAAATGTTAGCAGCTATTTTCTGTTGCATAGGTTCCTTTGTTTATTATCTATTGTGAACTTGTATTGCTATTCAACTGTCTTCCAACTTGGTTAGCCCAACATAGTGATCACAGTGTAAATACAGTGCTGGCTGCAAGTTTCAACTCAAGAATAAATAAATTGATCCTGGTAGCGGACAAAATTACGTTGAATGGAACAGACTCATTCCTTTCACATACAATTCACAAAGTGCTCTGCATATTTCAAAGGTGGAATATTGTAAAGAAAACTGTGTGTGTGTGTTTTGGAGAGGGATCGTCGGTGGGGAGAGATTATAACCGCAAAAGCAGACAGGTTTGGGAATGAAAATATCTGAAAGTCTCAAACACAATTCACAGTGAACCTGCCCATCTTTGTTTTAAAGGAGGCCAGACAGAGAGCAAATAAGCAACCCAAGAGTTGGACTCCTCATTTAAAAGGTTTAAAGGGTCCTACACCTCAATTGTCACGATTAACACTATTCAGGTTCACAATTAATTATCTTTCAAACATTGTTTGTGTGGCAGGAAGAACAGGAGAGCTTTCTCGAAGTCTTGAAATTAGATGCCGTTATTATTGATAGTCATACAGTCATACAGATGAGCAGCACCAAAACAGACCCTTCAGTCTAATGCATCCTTGCTGACCAGCTATCCTAAATAAAACCAGTCCCATTTGCCAGCATTTTACCCATATTCCTCTAAACCCTTCCTATTCATGTATCCATTCAGATACCTTTTAAATATTGTTTAATTTTACCTGCCTCCACCACTTCCTCTGGCAGTACATTCCATACATGCATCACCCTCTGCATGAAGAAGTTGCCCTTAGATCTCTTTTAAATCTTTCCACTCTCACCTTCACTCTATGCTCTCCAGTTTTGGACTGCCTTGAGAGAGAAGGACTGTAGTGAAAGGAGTAATTAACCATGGAGAACTAAGGAAATAAAAGAAGGTACCAAACTGAAAGCAAATGCACAAAGTGGCAAAGTTTAGTAGGAAACAAGGGGATTGGAAAATCTTTAAAGGTCATCAGAAAGCCACGAAATATGCTGTAAAGAAAATTGAGATGGATTATAAGAATAAACTAGCTCAGATATAAAATGAAAAATGTAAACATTGACCTCTTAGAAGCTGAGAAGGCAGATTTAATAATGGGAAATGAGGAAATGGCTAAGACATTGAACAGGTATTTTGTGTTGCTCTTCAAAATGGAAGAAACAAATAATATGTCAATAGTTGATGACAAGGAGCTATGGCAGGTGAGGACATGGAAACTATCATTATCATGAAAGAGGTAGTGTTAGGCAAGCTGATAGGTTTATAGATAAACAAGTCTCCTGGCCCTGATGGAATGCATCCCAGAGGACTAAAGAGATGGTGGAGGAGATAGCTGATGTGCTCTCAATAATTTACCAAAATTCAGTGGACTTGCCAGCAGATTTGAAAACAACAAATGTGATGCTACTGTTTAAGGAAGGAAGTAAACAAAAGGCAGGTAACTATAGGCCTGTTAGCTTAACTTTTACTGTGGGGAAAATGCTTGAATCTATAATCAAGGGGAAAAAACGAGACATCTATATAGAAATTGTGCTAATTTGCAGACACAGCATGGTTCATGAAAGGCAGGTCATGTTTAACTAATTTACTGGAATCCTTTGAGAACATTATTAATCCGGTGGACAACAGGGAATCAATGGATGTGGTGTATCTGGATTTCCAAAAGACATTTAACAAGATTCCGCACAAAAGGCTGTTGCATAAGCTAAAGATGCATGGCGTTACAGGCAATGTATTAGCATGGATAGAAGATTTGTTGACCAACAGGAAGCAAAGAGTGGGGACAAATGGGTATTTTTCTGGTTAGCAATCAGTGGCTAGTGGTATGTCTCAGAGATCAGTCTTGGGACCTCAATTGTTTACAATTTATATAGATAATTTAAAGTTGGGGATGAAGTATGGTGTGTCAAGGTTTGCAGATGACACTAACATGAGTGGTAGAACAAAGTGTGCAGAGGATACTGAAAGTCTGCAAAGGGATATAGGTACGTTAAGTGAATGGGTACAGGTCTGGCAGATGGAGTACAATGTTGGTAAGTGTGAGGCCATCCATGTTAGTTGGGAAAACAGCAAAATGAACTATCATCTAAATGGTGAAAAATTGCAGCATGTTGCTGTGCAGAGGGACCTGGGTGTCTTTGCGCACGAATCATGAGAAGTTGGTTTGCAGCTGCAGCAGGCAATTAAGAAAGCAAATGGAATATTGTCCTTCATTGCTAGAGGGATGGAGTTTAAAAAACAGGGAGGTTATGTTGCAGCTGTATAGGGTGCTGGTGAGGCCATATCTGGAGTATTGCATGCAGGTTTGGTCTCTTTACTTGAGAAAAGATGTACTGACAGTGGAGGGGTGCAGAGGAGGTTCGCAAGGTTGTTTCTGCAACTGAGAATGTCGCCTTATGAATAGAGATTGAGTAGAGTGGGACTGAACTCACTGGAATTTAGAATAATGAAGGGGGATCTGACAGAAACATATAAAATTATGAAGGGAATTGACAGAATAGGAGCATGGAGGTTGTTTCCACTAGTGGGTGAAACTAGAACTAGGGGGTATAGCCTCAAAATAAGGGGAGCAGATTTTGGACTGAGTGAGGAGGTACTTCCTTACCCAAAGGTTGTCAATCTGTGGAAATCCCTGCCCAGTGAAACAGCTGAAGAGAAATCAGAGTTAACATCTGATGACCCTTCCTTAGAACTGACCCAAAACGTTAACTTTGATTTCCCTTCACAGATGCTGCCAGACCTGCTGAGCTTTTCCAGAAACTTCTGATTTACTTCATCCACAGTTCTTTCAGTTTTTATAACGCAGTTGAGGCAATCTTGTTGAATGTTTTTATGGAAAAGATAGATAGAGTTTTGAACATTAAGGAATTAAGGGTTATCATGAGCAGGCAGATAAGTGGAGCTGAGTCCATGAATAGGTCAGCCACGATCTTATTGAATGGTGGAGCAGGTTCAAAGGTCGAGATGGACTACTCCTGCTCCAATTGCTTACGGTTTTATGTTCCACCTTAGGGAAGAGACCTTGACTATTTACCCAATCCATGCCCCTCATGATTTTATAAACCTCCACAAGGTCACCCTTCAGTTTCTAACCCTCCAGAGAAAATAACCCCAGCCTATTCAGCCTCTCCCTATAGCTCAAACCCTTCAACTCTGGCAGCATCCGTGTAAATCTTTTCTGACCCTTTCAAGATTAACAACATTCTTCCTATAGCAAGGAGACCAGAATTGAACACAGTATTCAAAGAGTGGCCTAACCAATATCTTGTACAGCCACAGCATGACCTCTCAACTCCTGTACTTAATGCACTGACCAATAAAGGATCAGAGGTAAAAACAATGACTGCAGATGCTGGAAACCAGATTCTGGATTAGTGGTGCTGGAAGAGCACAGCAGTTCAGGCAGCATCCAAGGAGCTTCCTTGGATGCTGCCTGAACTGCTGTGCTCTTCCAGCACCACTAATCCAGAGTAAAGGATCAGACCCTTGCAAACTATGACACTTACTGCAATTGAATTTCCACCACTTCCCCTGTGCTCCCTCCAGTGCCACTAGCCAAATCATCTATAGTGATTGGAACCAGGCAGATCTTATTGAATACGAGACCCTTGATTAGGATTGCTAACTTAGGTCAGTTAGGGGCGCAGGCTGACAGATATAAACAGGGGATTCCAAAACAAAAGGGAATTCATAATTTCCTCACTTCATTGACTGACTCTGAGCTGGCTATACTATATACATGTAAATAAAAGGTGACTTGGTGACAGGATACTGGCCTCTGTGCAGTTATTTCATCATCCAACTCACACAATGCTGTTATTACATGTCACCAGATGTCAAGTATAATTTTCATCAGATTCTTTGATGCAGTGCTTCAGTTTGTACCCCTTCAATGATTGATGAGGAGATACAGGCCAAATTATATTTTGTAGAGGGCTTTAGGACTCAGGTGCAACTTTATGATGGAGTCACAGAACTGCTTCCCACTACGAATAAATAGTGCAGTGTGCCTGGAATTAAGAGATTTGAAGAAAGAAGCACATGTAGAGAATTGTCTTTCAATAATGTAACAGTAAGATTAGAGGCTGGTACTTCTCACATTGCAATGTATATTTCGTATTAGTCACAAATAAACGGAGCTCTAAAAAAGGCCAAAGGCTGGAGACAGTTCTTGATTGTCGCTCTTGAACTGAAACACTTAAATGTGAACATACATAGGAATTAGAGACGATAGACAACAATTCACCAATTCACCAACAACTCTGCCATTTAACATGACCATGGCTGATCTTATCCTGGTCTCAAATCCACTTTCCTGCTTGGTTCCCAGAGTCCTTTATCCCACTTTTCATCAGAAACATACTTATTCCTTTTTTGAATCTGTTGATTGATTCTGCTTCCACTGCACTCAGAGACAATGAGTTCCACAGATTCACAACCCTCAAGAGAAGTAGTTTTTCCTCATCTAAGTTTTGAATTGACTTCCTCTCACCTTATATCTATGACCTCTTGTTTGAGACTGTCCCACTAGAGGGATCATTTGCTCAATGTCCACCGAATCAATCTCCTTCAGCATGTTATATACCTCAGTCAAATGCCCCCTTGTGGGAAAAATTGACCAAAATTGACACAAAACTGTGTGGAAGCCATTTTTGTCACAAAGCAATGTTTGCAGTAAAATGTAGCCTGCTAGAATAGTGCTGTTTGAGGCCTGGCTGAGGCATTCTATTTTGATAGCCTGACCTTACAGCTGCAGGCTGTCTCTGCTCCTCAGGCCAATAGATAGTTCTGCTCTCTATGTATTGTTTCACTCTGCCGCTTATCGGTTGTTCTTGCCTAGCCAAACCTGCAGAATAAGATAACATTCAGTTTTGTAGACATTAGGAAATGTGGGTCTGGACGATGTTGGTGAACCTTACAACTGTCCCTAGGTTGCTTAATTAATGGGTAGTGGGCTTGTATTTTACTATATAGAGTCATAGAGATGTACAGCATGGAAACAGACCCTTCGGTCCAACCCGTCCGTGCCGACCAGATATCTGTATTTCATTGGAATGCATTGGACTTCTCTGAATGAAGACGTACAATCCCCATGGCCATGATAAAGCGAGTTAAATTGTTCAAGGTCTCAACTCCTGACTATTTGGTTTTAAATGATTTGGTATAAGATTTATTTTGCCCTAACAATTGGCATAGCCAACAGGAACTCTATTTTACGAGGTTTTCTTGAACCTGTTGCTATTTTACGAGGTCCTCACTGAATCTGCTTGATTAAGGTTCCCCTTGGCCCACTTATGAGGAATGCTTTTGGTTTTATTTTTTTCTTTGTTTTGGTCTTGTTTTTGTTTTAAAAAAGAGGGGAACGACAGAGTTAAAATATCAGCCGGCTGCATGATCTGGCCCTGAGTTGACATGCTGATCTATTTTTAAGGGAAAAAGGGAAAGATAGAACATAGAACAGTGCAGCACAGAACAGGCCCTTCAGCCCACGATGTTGTGCCGACCACTGATCCTCATGTATGCACCCTCAACTTTCTGTGACCATATGCATGTCCAGCAGTCTCTCAAATGTCCCCAATAACCTTGCTTCCACAACTGTGCTGGCAACGCATTCCATGCTCTCAAAACCCTGTGTGTGAAGAACCTGTCTCTGACATCCCCCTCGATACTTTCCTCCAACCAGCTTAAAACTATGACCCCTCATGTTAGTCATTTCTGCCCTGGGAAATAGTCTCTGGCTATCGCCTCTATCTATGCCTCTCATTATCTTGTATACCTCAATTAGGTCCCCCTCCACCTCCTTTTCTCCAATGAAAAAGGTCCAAGCTCAGTCAACCTCTCTTCATAAGATAAGCCCTCTAGTCCAGGCAGCATCCTGGTAAACCTCCTCTGAACCCTCTCCAAAGCATCCACATCTTTCCTATAATAGGGTGACCAGAACTGGAAGAAGTATTCCAAGTGCGGTCTAACCAAAGTTTTAT
Source organism: Chiloscyllium punctatum (assembly GCF_047496795.1). Lineage (NCBI taxonomy): Eukaryota > Metazoa > Chordata > Chondrichthyes > Orectolobiformes > Hemiscylliidae > Chiloscyllium > Chiloscyllium punctatum. The sequence continues at coordinate 32,943,964 of NC_092765.1, forward strand.
AGAGCTGCAACAAGATCTCACGACTCTTAAACTCAATCCCCCTGTTAATGAAAGCCAAAACACCATACGCTTTCTTCACAACCCTGTCCACTTGGGTGGTCATTTTAAGGGATCTATGTACCTGCACCCCAAGATCCCTCTGTTCCTCCACACTGCCAAGAATCCTATCCTTAATCTTGTACTCAACTTTCAAATTCGACCTTCTAAAATGCACCACCTCGCATTTATCCAGGTTGAACTCCATCTGCCACCTCTCAGCCCATCTCTACATCCTGTCAATGTCCCGCTGCAGCCTACAACAGCCCTCTATACTGTCAATGACACCTCCAACCTTTGTATCGTCTGCAAACTTGCTGACCCATCCTTCAATCCCCTCAGCCAAGTCATTAATAAAAATTACAAACAGTAGAGGCCCAAGGACGGAGCCCTGTGGAACACCACTCACCACTGACTTCCAGGCAGAATATTTTCCTTCTACTACAACTCGCTGTCTTCTGTTGGCCAGCCAATTCTGTATCCAGACAGCTAAGTTCCCCTGTATCCCATTCCTCCTGACCTTCTGAATGAGCCTACCATGGGGAACCTTATCAAATGCCTTGCTGACGTCCATATACACCACATCGATTGCTCAACCCTCATCAACCTTTCTGGTCACATCCTCAAAGAACTCAATAAGGTTTGTGAGGCATGACCTGCCCCTTACAAAGCCATGTTGACTGCATTTAATCAAGCCATGCTCTTCCAGATGGTCATAAATCCTATCCCTCAGAATCCTTTCTAACACCTTGCAGATGACAGACATGAGACTGACTGGTCTGTAATTGCCAGGGATTTCCCTATTTCCTTTCTTGAAGAGAGGAATTACATTTGCCTCTCTCCAGTCTTCAGGTACGACTCCAGCAGAGAGCGAGGATGCAAAGATCTTCACAAGTGGTGAAGCAATCTCATTTCTCGTTTCCCAAAGCAGCCAAGGACAAATCTGGTCCAGGCCTGGTGACTTGCCAATCTTAATGTTTGACAAAATTTTCAGCACATCAGTTTCCTCTATCTCTATCCATCCCAGCATGCACACCTGCTCATCAAAGGTTTCATTCACTACAAAGTTCGTTTCTTTCGTAAAGACAGAAGCAAAAAACTCATTTAGGACTTCCCCTACCTCCTCAGACTCCACACACAAATTCCCTATGCTATCCCTGATCGGCCCTACTCTTTCTTTGACCATTCTCTTATTCCTCACATAAGTATAAAATGCCTTTGTATTCTCCCTAATCCGTTCTGCCAAGCCTTTCTCATGCCCCCTCCTGGCTCTCCTCAGACCATTTTTGAGCTCCTTCCTCAAAAATGCCTGCTTGTAATCCTCTAGAGCTGAGCTTGACCCTAGCTTCCTCCACCTTATGTAAGCTATCTTCTCCCTTTTGACGAGAAGCTCCACTGCTCTCGTCATCCAAGGTTGCTTTATCTTACCCCTTCTTGCCTGTCTCAGAGGGACATATTTATTCATCAGTCGCAACAACTGTTCCTTAAACAGTCTCCACATGTCTATAGTGCCTTTACCATGGAACAATTGCTCCCAATCCATGCTTCTTAACTCATGTCTAATCGCATCATAGGTTCCTCTTCCCCAATTAAATATCCTCCCATTTTGCCTAATCCTCTCCTTCTCCATAGCTATGTAGAATGTGAGGCAGTTGTGGTCACTATCACCAAAATGCACTCCCACCACAAGATCTGATACCTGCCCCGGCTCGTTTCCAAGCACCAAGTCTAGAATGGCCTCTCCCCTCGTCGGCCTGTCAACGTACTGAATTAGGAAACCCTCCTGAACACACCTTACAAAAACAGCTCCATTCAAATCTTCTGCTCGAAGGAGGTTCCAATCAATATTGGGAAAGTTAAAGTCACCCATTACAACAACCCTCCTACGTCCACACTTTTCCAAAATCTGCCGACCTATGCTTTCTTCAATCTCCCTGCTGCTATTGGGGAGCCTAGAGTAAACCCCTACCGAAGTGACTGCTCCCTTGCTGTTCCTAATTTCCACCCATACTGACTCGGTTGGCAGATCTTCTTCGACAATGGAAGATGCTGTGGCAAGATGGTTACCAGAAGAACCCGCAGTGGTGGGGTTGCATGGAGCATTACAGGCCGGCCTGAGCTGATGCAAAGGGAAAAACGCTGTGGCGAGATGGAAGTTGGCAAGAATAATTTCTAAATTTAGGTGACCTTGAGTTCTTGACAGCTGCGGCCGCACTTGTTTGGCCTTGTGTGTGATTGTTCTTTTCCTTTTACAGGTTACAGACCTGCGCCACGGACTGGTGACGTTCTGATGGGATCGGTGAATTCCAAGCACCCGACAGAAAGGCTGCCCCCGGGGGACAAGTAAATCTCGTCTTGCTGAGCAGGGCGGCCAGTGTCTGTTTGCTGTCTTGAGGAAAACAAAGAATCGCCCGTGGTAAATCTGTTTGAATCAAGAATAAGGATACCCCAGTCCAGCCAGGTCACTGACCGATACTGTTTGAGAGATGAAATATAGAGAGTGGTTGCTACTTTGGTCACGTCCAAATAAAAAGGAAAGCTGGCCAGGGACAAAACTCTTGTGTCAATGTCTCATGGTTAATTTGAAGCTTGGCTGCATTAATTCATTATTAATTAATAAGTGGCAGGATAAAGCCGATAGTAGATGGAAAGATACCTTGCTGGCCAGTTGGATGAATTATACATGTGATAGGGGGAGAGAGGTATGTGCAGAGATGGAAGCTGAGTGAAGTTAAAAGCTGAGTGTGAATAGGTAGATGAAAAACAAAGGGAATACGAGAAACAGTGTAAAGCCACTGAGGAATAAGAAAAAGGTTAAAGCAACAACGCTGTAAAATAAAAAGAACTTACATTCTACTCATAATCCCGAGGCTATGTCTGGTAAACCGACCCAATTTGAGGAAGGGGATGACACTGATAGGGATGAGGCATAGGGATACCCATTGAGCTACCAACATCTCCCGATAGTCCCCAGCACACCCCTTATAAACCTTCCCTTACTCTGAAGATGAAGGGGCCAGTCTCGGTAACCAGCTTCATAGCCAACATCACTGGGGTGAGAGGCCTGAGCCATCCTAAACCAGGGGCCATCCCGGGAATCAGAGTAATGTTAATGAACCAAGCCCCTGACTGCAAGAAGAAACCAGAACTATTTCCTTAATACGTCCAAAGAGCAATACAGATGTAAAGGCAGCAAAATTCTGGGAGTGACCTGAATAAGAGTAGCTTGTGTTCTCAGACTGAAATATGTGGCCAGCTGTCTGACAAAAGTGGTATACAGCCCACAAATGAAAAATAATCAAGAAGCTGACTCACCTTTGCTTAACCCTACGCTTTTGCAATGTATTCCTTCTGGTGTCGCTGACATGATACACACAAACAATGTGAACTAGTCCAAGAATTCCTGGTCCCTAATGAAGTGAGCAGTGATTTTCTACTGGGATTAAACTATGATTTAAATTTTAGGTAAAACCTAATATGTCCAGCAACCTCATGATCCCTAAAGCCCATGTGCTAACTCCGACGGGGTTGATTGAGACCAGCATACCCACTGGGGGCAGAACCTACCTCAGATGCCCACCCAGCGACCACCACTGAATAACCCTTTACTGAGGGGACCCTGGAAATGGGGACAGACTGCCCACAGAACTACACCTTTGGAACTGAGAACAAAATGGTGAAATCCCCCATGGACAAATTGCAGGCCTTTGCGTTTACTATGAAAATATGGCCACTGGGGAGTGATGTGTCCTTAATGTTACCTTGGAGTTAACACAGGGGTCGACATGCTTGCATCCTAGCAAAAGGAAAATCTGCAAATATACACTTACTCTCATTGTGGTTTTTGACATGGCCTGATTGATTGGAGCCTTGTGGGAACATAGAGGATTTTAAACCTCCATGGGATAACCTATTAGTAATCTGTTGTGTCCAATCAATCTGGCAGTTATCAAGATGTTCCACTTACACTGAGGCAACTTATACAGTCTCCAAAGGAATGAACAGCTAGATGCTGCTGCCAAGCAGGCAGCCTTACACCCCAAACTTCTGGTCCCATTGGGGTCCCAGCAAAATCTGATTACAGACAATATAAGGACGGGTATATGAATCAGTAGATGAATTGATAGATGAATCAAAACCATCCCAATGACTGATACTGCTGCCACAACAGTGGTGGACAAGTGGGAAACATTTGCATCAGTTAACCAAACTCTTTAACGTTTACATTCACAGGTATGCCAAGCCGAATAATTAAGACCAGGGCAAATTGGAGCCTAGGTGGAAAGGCCTGTTCCTCATCCTTCTGGTGACCTTTTCAGCAGTCAGGGTCAAGGGGATGCCTGAATGGACGCACACGTCACAATGCAAAAGAGTGCCACCCCCTGGAGGAACACCAAAAGACCCTGTCAGAGACACCTGTTCAGCCTCCATCTGCGAATGGCTCAGCCTGATCACTCTGCCTTTTACTACACTCTTTCTTAGCTTCCTTTCACTATCTATTTTTGATTGGGGCACAATGGGTAGCCTGATAACCTCTAGTAAATGGGAATTACAGTTTAATACTTTTCTTTATGCACAGAGGATCAACCACTCTAGCTGCTGGGTATGTGCCCATATCCGCATCCATCCCAAACTCTCACCAAGTGAACCCTTGTGGAATTTGAGTGACTCGCAGCTTTCATTACCCCTGTCTTTGGAACTGCTTAGCTAGAAATCAAAGTAGCCCCACAGACAATCCTGTGTTCGGTTCAGTTCACTGTTGCGGCCCTCCTCTCCAGCGATCTCGCAGATGCCCACGTTTTCCCCTTCCTCACGAAACCCCCAATGATATTTCCCAGTCGCTGGAGTCTTCGGCCGCTTTTCTTGCTGAACCAGAGGACTATTTGTCCAATCTCCAACCACCACCCCCAACAATCCCCCAGCTCTAAGTACATTCACCCTTTTGCTGACATTCCTAATTTGTTCTTATAAAAAAAGAGGAGGGATCATGGGAGAAATTGATCAAAATTGACACAAAGCTAGGTGGAAGCCATTTTTGTCACAAAGCAATGTTTGCAGTAAAATGTAGCCTGCTAGAATAGTGCTGTTCGAGCCCTGGCTGAGGCATTCTGTTTTGATAGCCTGACCTTACAGCTGCAGGCTGTCTCTGCTCCTCAGGCCAATAGATTGTTCTGGAAACAGACAGCCTGAAATTTGTACCAAGCACTAAAAAGAAAGATATGATCTCAAAGTAACAGAGACAAATGATAAGGACAAGAATATGTTTTGCAAAAACCTAGGAAATCAAACAAATTCTTTGAGCCATACAAAGTTAAAAATCAGAGCGGAAAAATGTGTTGCTGGAAAAGCGCTGCAGGTCAGGCAGCATCGAAGGAGCAGGAGAATCGACGTTTCGGGTCCGAAACGTCGATTCTCCTGCTCCTTGGATGCTGCCTGACCTGCTGCACTTTTCCAGCAACACATTTTCAGCTCTGATCTCCAGCATCTGCAGTCCTCACTTTCTCCAAAGTTAAAAATCACAACAACAACAGGCTATAGTCCAACAGGTTTATTTGGAAGCACTAGCTTTCGGAGCGTCGCTTCTTCATCAGGTGGTTGTGGAGGATACAATTGTAAGGCACAGAATTTATAGCAAAAGTTTACAGTGTGATGTAACTGAAATTATACATCAAAAAATACCTTGATTGTCTGTTGAGTCATTCATCTGTTTGAATATCATGATGGTTTCACTTCTTTCATGTGTAAATCACAAAACTTTTTAAAAAGTTGCATTCTCAGGTTGCATTCTATGACAGAGAGAGGCCACACTTGTAAGGTTTTCTTTCAGACTCTCCTCTTACTGCAGAGCAATATGGTGTCACACAACAGTGAGAAAACCTTCAAAGGTGAAATATTTGATAAAGTTTTTATGAATCCCTCCCTGCTTAAGAGTCATAGAAAGACATATCGAAAGAAGGACACTATTTCCCAATACCATGGTCAGAAAATTGCCAGACATAGACAATTATTTGTGTGCATTTGGTGAATACCAAACAGTATCCTTTCTGTGGAGGAGAAAGTGAGGACTGCAGATGCTGGAGATCAGAGCTGCAAATGTGTTGCTGGAAAAGTGCAGCAGGTCAGGCAGCAACCCGACGTTTCGGGCATGAGCCCTTCTTCAGGAATGAGGAAAGTGTGTCCAGCAGGCTAAGATAAAAGGTAGGGAGGAGGGACTTGGGGAGGGGCATTGGAAATGCGATAGGTGGAAGGAGGTCAAGGTGAGGGTGATAGGCCCGAGTGGGGTCCGGCCTATCACCCTCACCTTGACCTCCTTCCGCCTATCGCATTTCCAACGCCCCTCCCCCAAGCCCCTCCTCCCTACCTTTTATCTTAGCCTGCTGGACACACTTTCCTCATTCCTGAAGAAGGGCTCATGCCTGAAACGTTGATTCTCCTGCTCCTTAGATGCTGCCTGACCTGCTGCGCTTTTCCAGCAACACATTTTCAGCTCAGTATTCTTTCTGTGTCAAAGCTTTTAGTGGGAATCCACCCCATCTTCTCTGACTGGGAAGACAGTAGCTGATCCTAAGATACATCATAACTTTTACATACTACTGATCATCTTCAGCCATCAACACCAGTTCAACAAAAATGTCAGAGAGAAAGTAGACGCAGTCATAATGCACTGAGACAATGTAAAAAGCCTAATTTGACAAATGTACTAATGCAAGTGAAACACAAGTTAAGAATGGAGATTGGCTTCAGATCAAATAGCCAAATTGCAACCTTGAACTTGTATCAATTCTATCACATACAAAGTATAACAAGCAAATTTTTCAGTATCAATATTTATCTTTTGGGTGGCAATCAGCAAGGTATTTGACCTTGAGCATAGAATCATAGAGATGTACAGCATAGAAACAGACACTTTGGTCCAATGCATCCATGCTGATCGGATATCCTTCATTAACTAATCCAATGTGCCAGCGTTTGACCAATATCCCTCTAAACCCTTCCTATTCAAATACCAATCCTGATGGCTTTTAAATGTTGCACAGTCAGTTCTTCTATAATGCAATGGTTATGTTCTTGTTCAACCCTCTGGTATAGAAAAATCATGCTGTGGAAACAGCGCTTTAAGTTTGGTGATGTAATTGTGTAACACCCAGCACACATTTTATGCTTTAGAAACAGTGTCCCCAGTTGGTCAACTGCATTACAGGGAATTTGCATTAGCGAAACGCATGTTATAGCAGAATGACCTGTAATTGTACCAGCCTCCTCTGGCAGTTTATTCCATCCATGCACCACCGTTTGTGTGAAAATGTTGCCCCTCAGATCCCTTTTAAAGCTTTCCCATCTCACCTTAATCCTATGCCCCCTCGCTTTTGATTATACCCATAATACCTCACTATACCCATGCCCCTCATAATTTTATAAATCTTTAAAAGGTCACCCCTCAACCTCTGATGCTCCGGGAAAAATAGCCCCGGCCTGTTCAGTCTCTCCCAATAGCTCAAATCCTCCAACCCTGGCAACATCCTTGTAAATCTTTTCTGAATTCTTTCAATCTTTCCAACATTTTCCTATAGCAGAGAAACCAGGATATTTTGAGGAACAAGATGATAGAACACAGTACATAGAGCATGTCAACACAGTACAGGCCCTTCAGCCCTCGATGCTGTGCCGGACGTCTATCCTACTCTAAGATCACACTAACCTACATACCCTTCACTGTATTACTTCCCACGTGCCTATTCAAGAGTTGCTAAAATGCCGCTAATGTATCTGACTCCACTACCACTGCTGGCAGTGCATTCCACACACCCACCACTCTCTGCGTCAAGAAATTACCCATGACATCTTCTCTAAACCCTCCTTCAATTACCTTCAAATTATGCCTCCCCAGTTGACATTTCCGCCATGGGGTAAAGTCTCTGGCTATCCACCCCATATCTTGTATATAATCTTGTACACCTCTATCAAGTCACCTCTTCTTCGCTCCTATAAGAAAAGCTCCAATTCCCTCAACCTTTCTGCATAAGACATGCCCTCCGGTCCAGGCAGCATCCTGGAAAATTTCCTCAGCGCCTTGTCTAAAACTTCCACATCTTTCCTATAATGAGCTGACCAGAACTGAACACAATATTCCAAGTGTAGTCCAACCAGGGTCCTACAGAGCTGCAGCATAACCTTGTGGTTCTTAAATTCAATCCCCCTACCAATGAAAGCTAACAAATCATACACTTTCTTAACAACTCTATCAACTTGGGTGGCAACTTTGAAGGATCTATGGACATGGATCCCAAGATTCCTCTGCTCCTCCACACTGTCAAGAATCCTGCCTTTAACCCTGTATTCTGTATTCAAATTTGTCTTTCCAAAATGAATTACTTCACACTTTTCAGGTTGAACTCTATCTGCCACTTATCAGCCCAGCTCTCCATCGTGTCAATGTCCTGTTGCAACTAAAACAACCCTCTACACTATCAACAACTCCACAAACCTTTGTGTCATTGACAAACTGACTAACCCACCCTTTCACTTCCTCATCCCAGTCATTTATAAAAATCACAAAGAGCAAAAGTCCCAGAACTGATCCCTGAGGAACACCACTGGTCACCGAGCTCCAGGCTGAATACTTTCCATCTATCACCATCCTCTGTCTTCTTTGGGCCAGCCAATTCTGTATCCTGACAGGTAGATCTTCCTACTTGCCATGCCTCCTTACTTTCTGAATGACCTACCAATGGCAACCTTATCAAATGCCTTGCTAAAATCCATTTACACCACACCCACTGCTCTACCTTCATCAACATGTTTGTCACATCCTCAAAGGTTTGTGAGGCATGACCTGCCCTTCACAAAGACATGTTGACTATCTCTAATCAAACTATGGTTTTACAAGCAATCATAAATCCTGTCTCTCAGAATCCTCTCCAATACTTTGCACGCCACTGACATAAAACAGACTGGTCTTTAATTCCCAGGATTATCCCTATTCCTTTCTTTGAGCAAGGGAATAACATTTGCCACCCTCTAATCATCTGGCACTACTCCAGTGGACAGTGAGAACACAATGATCATCGCCAAAAGCGCAGCAATCTCTTCCCTCGCTTTCTGTAAAACCTAGGGTATATCCCGCCTGGTCCTGGATGCATAAGGATTTATCTATCCATTTGTTTTTCAAAATTTTAAGCACATCTTCCTGCCTAACATCAACCTGTTCTAGCATATCAGTTGGTTTCACACTGCCCTCAGAAACATCAAGGTCCCTTAATGTAGTGAATACTGAAGCAAAGTATTCATTAAGGATCTCCCCTACTTCCTCCGACTCCAGGCGCAAGTTCCTTCCACTATCCCTGATCGGCCTTACCCTCACTCTGGCCATCCTCTTGTTCCTCACCAAAGTGTAGAGTGCTTAGGGTTTTCTCTTTCCTATGAGTCATATCAATCATCCACTGCATCAAGTTGATCACAGTACACTATAATAAATTTAAACACCTAATTGGAAACAATCAGAGACACTTTGTAGCTCAACATACTTCTGCATGCAGAGGAAAAGTTGAACTGAAATGATTTGAATTGTACATATTTGGATGATACTGTTTAGAACAATATAGTTGGAAATAGGTGGGGAAGATGTTGGGTTTAAAAATAATTGATTTGTATTTGATTGGGTCTGCCTGCTTGTTGATCTTTGTACTTGTATAGGATTGATTCAGTCTGTGGAATGAGTCATCTGACTGAATTCTGTATACTCAAAGAAACTCAAGGAGCATTCAGCTTGGCTGCTGAGTACATCGATATTGTCAAAGGATACTGACGTTTCTGTAAGTTTCACTCGGTTTAATATTCTGTAAATAAGCTGTTGTAATTTTGAACTACAGTTAGACCAGGGGCTTGTTGGACTTTTATCTCAAAAAAATAAGACTTTTAGATCCTGTTTATATTTAATTTCTGCCATTTTTACAAAAGAAATACAAAATGATGACCTGGCAGGATTACGAGCTGAATTTAACAATCCCCTGCCTATTTTTTGAAGAGTGAGGTGGTGGGACTTTCACTGAATTCAGCAGGCTTTGTTCTGAATATGTTTTGTTCTGAATCAACCTCTCCAGGGATATATGATTAAAGGATGCATCTTGGAACAGATGGAACTTGCGCCTGGGATCTTGGCTCAGTGGTAGAGGCCCCAATGTGACACAACATTTTTTTAATTCACTTGTGTTATGTACCAGACCAGACCCGCTCAAAATACTTTAAGTAGCCGAGACCCTAACCTTTTCTTACTCTACAAGTTGATGTGAAGTGCCGTGTTCCAGATGCATTGTGGCTGGTCAGACTACAAAACACAATTTATTTAAACACTTTGGTTAAAATACAAACAAAAGCAAGAAGAGTTTAGAATAACTTCACTATTGTAAAATTTAACTGATTGATAGATAAAGTACCTACAATCGGTTTTGCCATGACACAATAGTTCCATTCTTGTGCAATCCCGTGTTATAAGAAAATCTCATAATAGGAGCAAGATTTAAACTAACGGGGGCAGAATCACGTTATAATGAATGCACGCTTTAAATGTTCACGCTTTAGGAACAGTGTCCCCGATTTGTCAATCGTGTTATAGCAAATTCATATTAACGAAATGTGCCTTATAACAAAATGACCTGTATTGCTATTGTAACTGTTGCAATACAGTTACATCCCATAAACACCACCCCTTGGCAAAAAGGCAAATTCAGACACAGATTCTCACATGCAGGAGGAACAAAACTTCAAGAGTAAATCCAGAGAATGTAGCAGCTTGAAGATATTCACTGCTTCTCCAACTCTTTTAAGAGCCCACCAGTAGGCAAATTGATGCCATTAAGTCGGCAATTATTGTTCATCCTCAAGCCTACAGGACTTTACTGTTTGCAGATGATGCCTACACAAATGATCAACAGGTTTTTCTGTGTGCTTGATTGTATACTGGAGGATCCTTCTTAATTGAACACTTGAGCCTCTCAAAAGGAATCCTCTCTTCCCTAAGGTTTTATCTTCCTTATTCTAATGACCTACCAAGCCACAACCCTCACCCTGTTGCTGCAGCTTGCCAGCTCAACCCGCAGTGAGACCCCTAAACAGAGACTAATTGACCTTGTGTCATGCACCTCGGTTTTAAGTTGCTGGATTTTCCAGCAGCTGATGATTCCCTGGGGCCCCTCCCCACCCACAACCAACCTTTCAGCTTTTGAGGAAGTCCAGTGCTCTGTATCATTCAGTCCCAGCTGTTAATTAGGACTTAGGTGGTGGTGCTTTTGCCTCTCAGTCAGAAAATTGAATTTTGAGGTCCCATATCATAAAGATCAAAGCTGAGAGTCTAGTGCTGCTAAAATTGTTAGAGACACCTTCTCTTGAATGAGATGTGAAGACGTAGCCTCACTGATCCTGTCAGGTGTACAGAAATGATCCCATCACCACCGGATTATTTTGACGAGGTTCATGGGTGTTATTTGCAACATCTTGGTCACTAGGCATCTCTCAGCCACTTATCATAAAATCAAATTACCAGGTCATTTTTGCTTTGCTGTTTGCGGGATCTTGCTGTGCACAGACTGGGTGCTGTGTTTCCTTTTATTGCAATAGTGGCCGCACTTCAAAAGAACGATATTGGCTGTACGGGATGTTTCTGACTGATGTGAAAGGAGTAATGTAAATGCAAGTCTTCCATTCTGGATAATCATACCAACATCATTAACAAAAGGTCAAATGACAAAAAAAAGGTCGGGCAGGGGAAGGGGACTGTTGACTGGGTGCAGGAGGTGTGCAGGAAAGATGATGTATTGACAGTACTTACTCGACAGTGAGATTGATTGGTTTGAGAGTTTCACGTGAGTCCTTTACTCAGTTTACAGAGTGAATATCAGCACACTAGCCATGTGGGCAAGAGTTGGAGCTGCAACAGCAGGAGCAGGTAAGTTCTCTGCAACCGCACAATCGTTATTTTAAATTATGAGCATGTAGAGTCTCAGGGAAGATGCTACTAAAGTTTTTATTTGGCTCTATCATACAAGTATCTCAAAAGTGTCAAAATATCATAATGAGAACTAGATTCCCTATTGCATCTCCAATTCCGAGAAGCCCAAAGGCAGGTTATGGTCTGAGGACTGGCGTTCAAATCCAACCATGGAAGACTGTAGAATTTGAAATTTTTTTTAAAAGTCTGGAATTAAATGACCCTGAAACCACTGCTGTCGTAAAAACTCATCTCGTTGACTAATGTCCTTCAGAAAAGAAAATCTTGCTACCCTTGTCTGATCTATGTTTGACTCTGGATTCATAGCAATTCCCTCAAAAATGGCCTTGCAGAGCACTCTATTTTATTTAAGCACTAAGAAGCTTAAAACAAAAGGGAACTGGACGGACCACCTGACATTAGCCTAGGCTTTGAAAATTCAGTTGTGTCACGCCAGCTAAGACCTCCTGACCAACATTCACTAACACGCAGGCTAAGATAAAAGGTAGGGAGGAGGGACTTGGGGGAGAGACGTTGGAAATGCAATAGGTGGAAGGAGGTTCACCTTAACTTCCTTCCACCTATTGCATTCCCAACGCCCCTCCCCCAAGTCCCTCCTCCCTACCTTTTATCTTAGCCTGCTGGACACACTTTCCTCATTCCTGAAGAAGGGCTCATGCCCGAAACGTTGATTCTCCTGCTCCTTGGATGCTGCCTGACCTGCTGCGCTTTTCCAGCAACACATTTTCAGCTCTGATCTCCAGCATCTGCAGTCCTCACTTTCTCCTATTCACTAACACGCATTTGGCTAGTGCCAATGTTGAGGGAAATGTCTCGCAGACTAGGGAGCCCAACCAGTCACGCTCGTGAATATTCATTGTCATACTCCTAGAATCACACCTTACAAACAATGTTCCAGACATCACCCTCTCCATTCCCGGTAAGGCGGCGGCACTGTGGTATAGAATTGGGGTGGGTGGGGGGGGGGGGGGGGGGGTTTCCTGACAGACTTCAACATTGACTCCAGATCCCAAGACACCTTGTGGCATCAAGTTAAACATGGGCACAGAAGCATCTGATGCTTGCCACACACAGCACCTTCACCCGGCTTATGAATCCATACTCCTCTTTGTTGAGCACCACTTTAAGGAGGCACTAAGGGTGAGAAGGGTGTAGAATGTATTCTGAGTATGGTACTTCAATGTCATCACCATGATTGGATCAGCTGCATCACGAATGAACAAGCTGGTCAAGTATGTTGCCCAATTGTCTCCCTCAGTACAAAGAGGACAAGAGTCAAGTCTATATCAACTAACTTCTGCCTTTATTAGTTTAGTTAAAGCAGACATAAAATTTACTCCATTTGGTTAGAAAAAGGTTAACAGCAAGCAACTTATCACTACCCACTGAGCTTGGTGTTCCCAGAACAGTCAGCAAAATAAAAGCTAATACCCAAATTTAGAAGATTACACTGGCTGGGCACTTCTTCTGGGTCTCGGGGGATGGGGGGGTGGGGTGAGGGGGGGGGGGGTGGTGCGGGCGGTCTTCTCCAGACCCAAGTGTGGGTTGCACTCGGCGAAGGTTGCTCTCTGAGGTTTTCACTGATGGCACATTGAAGTCCTTCATTTTTATCCTTTTCCTTTATCTTCCCAAACTGTGGTGTTTTGTTCTTGTTGGCTCCTCAGCTCATCTGAGAGCCTATTGTTTTTGCAGTATAGGCTCACTTCGAGAACACCTTTAGGATTTCCTCATTATTCTTCCACTAAATAAGAATTTCCCTCTTCTAGCATCCCTCAGAGCTGAACCAGCTCAAACCAGCCCAAGTAAGCAGCGAGGGCTCAGATAACTTCAGTTCAGAGCTAATGTCTTTATGTGTGAGCAGCCTCTGGCCAATAAGTCCTAAAGGATATAGCAGCTACAGTGAATCTGCAGCAGGTGGGTGAGGGAATCAATGACAGAGAAAAACATAGTTGACCTCGTCCTCATCAACCTACCTACATCAATGTATCTGGCCATTAGAGTAATAGAAGGAGTGACTACCACGCAGTCCTAGTGGAGACAGTCCTATCTTCACATTAAGGATACCCTCTAGCATGCTGTGCAGTACTATCACTGTGCTAAATTGGAACACATCGAGGAACTCAGGACTAGGAATCATCAACAGCAGAATTGTACTGAAATAAATCAGCAATCACATGAACCGGCATATCCCCCTGTACTAACATTAACATTAAGTCAAGGATCATCCTAATTCAATGAAGAGTTCAGGACAGCATGCCAGGAATAGCACCGAGAAAGGTCTCAACCTGGTGAAGCTACAAAAGATACCATCTTCAGCCAATTTGATTCATTTCACATGATATCAAGAAATGGTTGGTGGTCCTGGATACTGCAAAGGCTGTTGGCCTGGACAATATTCCAGCAATAATACTGAAGACATGTGCTTCAGCACCCCTAGCCAAGCTTTTTCCACCCAGCTACAATACTAGCACCTACCCAACAACATGGAACATAGCCCAGGTATTTTCTGTACACAAAAAAGCAGGGCAAATCCAAACCAGCCAATTATTGACCCATCAGTCTACTCTTAATCATTGGTAAAGGGATGGAGGTGTCACCATTCTCTCTTCTTAGGAACCTTTCTCAACCGTTGAAGACCTTCCCATTCACAGTCTCAATTTCCCCCTGCAGCAATTCTCCCTCTCACAGACCCTCACGTTTTCCACACCATCTCTTTCTGCTTTGGAGCCTCACTCTGATTTTAGCATCGCTGTTCCCCTCATGGCCTCTTTGTCAACCCTCTTCTATTCCTGCCTGACCATCACCTGATGACCACTCACCCCACCTACTCAAGCTTCCCCAAACCTCACTTCCTCTCTAACTCACTTGGCCCTTGAAATCACCATCTTAATAACCTTCCACCCTCTTGCTGCCCACCAGCTTTCATGTGTTCCCCACCCCACCCCTTTCTCAAAGCCCTCCATGCTACAGCAGCTTTTTTCCCACCCCTGTAGATCTTCTCCATCTGACTACCTCCTGAGGATCCTTATAGCTCCTTTCTCCCTTTGCTGCCTCCCATCCGTTTTTCCGTTTCCTAATCACTGTCTCCTCCCCTGTCATGGTTACTCAGTGTAGACTTACCCATTGGCGGCCTTGATCCGCTTCATTTTCACTGCCCATTTTCCTCTGCAACCCCCCCCCCCCCGCCTCCCCCCCCCCCTCCCAGCACCCTCCTCAATGTGTGGTATTGAAATGGGGATATATTATCTTTCAGTTATAACCATTGCTGCTGCCCCGGTGATCCTGGGAGCTGTGGGATTTACCAGTGCTGGAATAGCAGGAGGCTCCATTGCAGCAAGTATGATGTCTTCAGCAGCTATCGCCAATGGGGGAGGAGTAGCTGCTGGAAGTCTGGTGGCTGCCCTTCAATCTGCTGGTAAAATCCGCTGATAAGTAATGGATAGTTCTCAGCATTTCTTCTTCAAAGCCTCATTGATAAAGTTTGACACTTTGCATTTATGACAGTATGAAATAATATTTTATTGTCTCTCAGTGTAGATTTAACTGAAGCTAGGTGATATTTTTGCAATAAATATTAATGCTACATATGTTTTAACCTCAACAATGTGCCAGTAAGATATGGGTTGGTTTTGTCATGAATGTTAATAAAAAAATTCTTATTTAACAAGTTTTAGTGTGGAATCTATACTTCCCCAGAATATTATTTAGATCAGAATTATCAGAAATGTTGATTATTGATAAATTCAGGACATGTCATGTTGATGCCTTTTCTTTTCCCGTTCTTTGCAGGGGCGGCTGGAATCCCAGTAGCTGCCAAAGTTGGACTGGGAATGTTAGGTGCCTCTTTGGGGTCATTGGCAAAATTTCCAAAACAAACCGTACCTAAAAACAAACAAAATTAAATGGATATTCTGTTTTCCATTCTGAATATGCAGGAAGCAAAATGTTAACTGCAATTCAATAAAGATACTGCATATTCCAAAATAGCTTTGACTGTTTTTCTATCCTAGATATTACAATGTGAAAAATATTATTCAGAAGCCAGTTATATAAATACCAAGTCAGAGCCCTGGGTTGACTAAATCACATCCTGACTCCCCAAAACCTGTTTTCCATCTACAAGACAGTAGTCGAGAATGTAATGGAATACTCTCCATCTGCCTGCGAGCGTGCAACTCCAACAACACTCAAAATGCTCAACACCATGCAGCGCAAAGCAGCTCATTTGATTGATACCCAATCTAACCCCTTCAGCATTCTCTCCTTTCCCCACTCACTGATACACAATGGCAACTATGTACTGCCTAAAAGATGCACTGCAGCCTTAAACAGCAACCTTCAAATGCATGACCTCAACTACCAGGAAGGACAAGGGTAGCAGATACATGGTAACAGCATCACCTGTAAGATTCATTTGAAGTCACACATCATCCCGACTTGGAAATATATCATTGTTCCTTCCCTAGGGCAAAATCTGTGAATTCACTGCCTAACAGCATTCACGGTTTGGAGTCATTCATGTAGAACGCTGAGCTCAAAAACTGCATGAATTCATGTAAAACTCCGTTATGTCACTTTTTAGATTAGAATCAATCTAAACATCATGGCATAGACAGAGAACACAGGGGGCTAACACCTTCAACATATTGTCTAGCTATCACCATTGTTAACAGCTAACCTGAGAATGCAACTTTTTTTAAAAAAAGGTTTTGTGATTTACACATGAAAGAAGTGAAACCATCATGATATTCAAACAGATGAAAGACTTAACAGACAATCAATTTTTCAATGATAATTTCAGTTACATCACACTGTAAATTTTTGCTATAAATTCTGTGTGTTAGGATTGAGTCCTCCACTATTAAACCTGTTGGACTATAACCTGGTGATGTGTGATTTTTTTTTAAACTCCTAACAGCATTGTGTGGGTACTTACATGAAATAGGCCACAACGGTCCTAGAAGGCAGCTCACCGCCAGCACCTCCAGGAGAAAGTGAGGACTGTAGATGCTGGAGAGTTAGAGTCAAAAAGGGTGATGCTGGAAAACCACAGCAGGTCAGGCAGCATCCAAGGAGCAGGAGAGTCGACCTGATGAAATAAGTCTGATGAAAGGCTTATGTCCAAAATGTCAACTCTCCTGCTCCTTGGATGCTGCCTGACCTGCTGTGCTTTTCCAGCGCCACTCTTTTCAACCACCACCTCAAGGAATGCTGAGGTAGCCTGCAATATCCACATCTTAACTATTAGACAGCAGTTTACCACAAACTCCAACATCCAGATCAACAGCACCCAGTTTCCCATACAAATCTAGCCACAAATTAATCACCTTTTTTTGGATTATTGAGCTTTAGTAGCAGTTTTTCTGAGGAATTCATAATGATTTCTGGCCTAAGTGTGTGTTATCAGAGTTTAGGTATGCCTGTCGTGCATTTATTTGGAAATATGGTAGCTGCTTTAGAGAGGAGGGACATCTTCTTCCCAAGGTGTCACCTGGTTTGTAAATTTAAGGGTTTGGATAAGTAAACTGTTCAAAATAATTTTCATTTCAGTTGAACTTTTGATCCATAACTACATTTTAGGGACAGTATGACAAATTATAAAATCAGCCCTCCAACACATTTATGTCCTTAGAAGTTTTATACCTTCCACACCCTGTGAGCATATTGTATTCTTAAATGGTTGGTAATGTCTGATGAAGGTTTGAGGCAATAAAACTGAAACTAATGGTGCAGGTTTGCTTTCTTGAATCAACCTGTTCAGAGATGTTATTACTCACCTCTGAAGTAGATGGGACTTGGACTCAGGCCTCCTGGCTCAAAAGTAGGGACACTACCACTTCATCACAAAGACCCCTGGTTTGATGTCTTGAATCTTGGCTTCATTGGAATGTGATAATAAATTCAACAGTGAAATCAACAAATGCCATCTTTTGGGTTCTCTACTAAACTACAGTTATGAAACCCTGGAGCCAGTCTTGACTTACTAATTTGAGAAAAAATCTTTGCTGTGAAGACCAGTCAAAATCGAATGAGTCACTCATTGAGTGTCGTAAGTGTGCTTAAAGGTAGATGTGGAGCAGGACTTGGTAATCAGAACTGTTTACTGAAGGTTGTAAATATGTACAAAGCAGGAAGGGATCCTGTGCTGGACTATGTCCTGACGTGCAACCTGATGTCACAAGTTGCCTTCTTTTTACTTTCTGCTGTTTTGGTAAATTGAGCATTAGGGAATAGCAGACTCTTTTCGGTTTGGTACCTGCATTTCACCAAACATCAAGTTACACCCCAAGACTGTCAGTAGTTCAGTTTCTGTCTTTGGACACCTCTAACACCTCTACTAGGTGATAATCAAGACATTTGGAAGAAATTTCTAATCATGATTCAATACAGTAAAGCTGCTCTACTCTTTGCACTCTTGGTCACGCAATAAAATTTGCAGGATCTGGCATGCACTGGTTAACAGAAATAATGTGATGGCAACTATTGCCAGTTATTAATGTACTTTTGAAATCAAATGACCAACAGGGTGAATACCACAACAGCAAGTGATCATAAATGAAGAACGTTCTGAAGACAGGACACTGGATCCGAAAGTGGAAGTGGAGCACATTGCAGATCTCAGTTGGTGAAGCATAAGATTCCACATTGTATTCTGCTAAATAATGCAGACTTTACTGTATTTCTGTAATAATTACATATCGTTTCTTCCATGAGTGGCAGGCATCATTCACTATTGATTGCCCTTCAGAATGTTATGGTGAACCCGGAGACAAATATAATCTCAATGCTGTTAGGAAGGGAGTTGCAAGATTCTGACCCAGCACTAATGAAGGACTGGTGATATAATTCCACATTAGGATATTCATCAGTTCAACACCAATATTACCACAAAATCCAGGTGCATTTCTTTTCATATTTTTGTCGATCAGGACTTCATTGCTTGGGTGGTGTTCAAGCTGATGACTAATGTTTTCCTATGTGGCAAACAGTAACACTCCCAGTCTGTCTCCCTTTTCCCTGTGAGGTAACTGTTCTCTCCATAAATTTATCTCTCTGTAATTTTTCTGAAGTTAAACAATTATTTCATGTTCATTGGATTCTGCATTGGTCAGAGATGGGTTCAAATCAGTTAAGAAAAGATATTGATCGATGTCAAACTGCAAACAGTCTGGTGAACTGGTTATTGGGTGTGGCTTCATTGATAAGATATATTTCAGAACTCAGTAGAAGCAAGTGCGAGCAGTTGATTGTGTAATCTTGCACAGCCAGCAGATACTTAAAAGCTCACGACTGAGTTTGTAGTAATTGCTGCTCTTGAGGTCAACGAAAGAGTTTCGGTGAGTGTCAGAAGCATTTCCTACTGGCGGGTCAAGCAGCAGCTGTGACTGTCTTGCAAAGGAAGGAATCCAGTAAGAATTTGTGTTTTGCTTCCTATTGGCAGCATATAAAACAGAAGCAAACTGTAATGGGTGAGGCCGTTTTTGGCAGGGCTGTGAGGTTGAAGTGCTGCTGTTGAGGGCAAAGTATGGGCTTTGGTGAGAATTCGATGTCGCTGAGGAGAGGGAGCAGCACCAAGGTATGGCAAGATAAGGTTGAATCCAGTAGTTACTAGAGCAGTCGGAATGACTGTTAGTGGAGTTTGTGAGATGTGTGAGATCAGGGAGAAGTCAAATGTCCCTCTGAGACTGCGTCAATCAGTTGGAACAGAAATCAGACTCACCCGAGGAGCTGTCAGGAGGCAGAATGTTTTATAGATAGGAGCTTCAGGGATGGTGATGGCCAGCTAGACGGCTGACCACCAGGTGAGGGAGGCGGGCAGTGCAGGAGTCCCCTCTGGCTGTTCCCCTCTCGAAGAATTATACTATTTTGGATACAATTGGCAGGATGGCTTCTCAGGGGCAAGCAGCAGCAGCTGGATCACTGGCACCATGATTGACTCTGACTCTGTTGTACAGCAGGGAAGCTCAAAGTGTATGTGAGCTGTAGCAATAGGGGACTCTACAGTCAGGGGCACAGATTGGTGTTTCTATGGCTATGAGCGAGACTCCAGCTGTCAATGTCGAGAATGTCTCTGAGCAGGCACAGGACACTCTGAAAGGCGAGGTTGAGCAGCCAGGGGTCGTGGTCCATTTTGGTATTAACGACACAGGTAGGAAGAGAGACAAGGTCCTGCAAAGGGAATTTAGGAAGTTAGGTATAAAATTGAAGACTTTCTCTAGGCTTATAATCTGTGTGCCACTGGGCACTGGAACTAAGAAGATAATACAGTTCAATGCGTGGCAAAAGGACTGACGTAGAAGGGAGAGCTTTAG
This sequence comes from Chiloscyllium punctatum, assembly GCF_047496795.1. NCBI lineage: Eukaryota > Metazoa > Chordata > Chondrichthyes > Orectolobiformes > Hemiscylliidae > Chiloscyllium > Chiloscyllium punctatum. The sequence continues at coordinate 32,964,316 of NC_092765.1, forward strand.
ATCTGGATCATTAGGATCTCTTCCAGGACTGCAGTGAACTGTATGAGAAAGTTCTGTAACATCTAAACTGGAGGGCCATCAATATCCTTGCAGGAGCACTTGCTAGTGTCATTTGGAGGCTTTAAACTGGTGTGGCAGAGGAATGGGAACCAGTGCAGAAGGTCGTCATGTGGAGTGATTGAGGAGAAGGTCGAGTTTAATTCAAGTCAGTTTAATAGGAACAACAGGCAAAGGCAGATTAATGAACATGGCAGAACTGGCAGTCTGAAGTGTATTTATTTTAACACAAAGAGTATAACTGGTAAAGCAGATGAGTTTAGAGCTTGGATTCGTACATGGGACCTGATGTTGAAGCCATTTAATAAACTTGCTTGAGAAAGGCAGGAATGTGGTACCAGTATTTAAGAAAGGTGGTAAGGACAACCCAGGGAACTATTGACCGGTGAGATTGATATCAATAATGGGCAAATTGTTGGAGGGAATCCTGAGGGACCGGATTTGCATGCATTTGGAAAAGCAAGTACTAATTAGGGATAGTCAGCATGGCTTTTTGCATGGGAAATCATGTCTCAACTTAAATGAGTTTTTTGAAGAAGTAACAAAGCGGATTGATGAGGGCAGAGCAGTAGATGTGATGTATATGGACTTCAGTAAGGCATTCAACAAGGTTTTCCATGGGAGACTGATTAGCAAGCTTAGATCTCATGGAATACAGGGAGAACTAGCCATTTGGATACAGAACTGACTCAAAGTTAGGAGACAGGGGATGGTGGTGGAGGGTTGTTTTTCAGACTGGAGGCCTGTGACCAGTGGACTGCCACAAGGATTGGTGCTGTGTCCACTACTTTTCATCATTTACAAACATGATTTGGATGGTATAGTTAGTAAGTTTGCAGATGGCACCAAAATTGGACGTGTAATGGATAGCGATGAAGGTTACCTCAGAGTACAACTGGATCTAGATCAGATGGTCCATTGGGCTGAGGACTGGCAGATAAAGTTTAATTTAGATAAATGCGAGGTGCTTCATTTTAGGAAAGCAAAGCTTAGCAGGACGTATACACTTAATGGTAAGGTCCTAGGAAGTGTTGCAGAACAAAGAGTCCTTGGAGTTCAGGTTCATAGCTCCTTGAAAGTAGAGTTGCAGGTAGATGAGATAGTGAAGAAGGCATTTGATATGCCTTCCTTTATTGGTCAGAGTACTGAGTACAGGAGTTGGGAGGTCATGGTTAGACTACTTTGGAATATTGTGTGCAATTCTGGTCTTCTTTCTAGAGGAATGGTGTTGTGAAACTTGAAAGGGTTCAGAAAAGATTTACAAGGATGTTGACAGGGTTGGAGGATTTGAGCTAAAGGGAGAGGTTGAATAGACTGGGGTTGTTTTCCCTGGAGTGTCAGAGGCTGAGGGGTGACCTATAGAGGTTTATAAAATCATGAGCAGCATGGATAGGGTAAATAGACAAGGTCTTTTACCTGGGGTGGGGAAAATGACTGCCAGTCCACCTGCTATTTCTCCCGCCATCGCTTTTCATACCCTGGGATGCATTCCCCCATGTCCAGGAGACTCATCTATCCTTAGCTTCATTCACATACTCAACACTAACTCTTCCATAATAATGATTATTTCCAGGTCCTCATCTACCTTCGCCTCTTCGTCACTTACTGGCATGTTATTAGTATCCTCCACTGTGGAGACCAATACAAACTACCTGTTCAATGTGTCAGCCATTTTTATCATATCCCATAACTAACTGCCCCTTCTCATCCTCTAAAGGACCAACATTTACTTTAGCCACTCTGCTTCATCTTACATATTTATAGAAACTTTTGGCATATGTATTTATATTCTGTGCTAGTTTTTTTTCATACTCTACCTTAATTTTCTTTGTAGCTCTTATTGTGGCTTTCTGTTGAACTTTAAAGTTTTCCCAATCTTCTGGATTCCTGCTGTTTTTGGCGACTTTGTATGCCTGCCTTATTTCTGTAGACACCCATGGCATATTGCCCCTCCTTTTACAGTCCTTCCTTCTCATCAGAAAACACTGTTACTGAGCACTGTGAAAAATTTCTTTGAAGGAAATTACCCTTTTGTAACATCAACTCCAAGGAAAGAAGTAATCATTTTTCTGAGATGCATTGTGTTTTTAAGCACACCCTGCAAAAAGGATTCCTGATTTGCCATCAAACGACTGGATAAATATTACAGAGCTAGTAAAAGAGCTAACCAGCACATGTTTAAAGGTTTTTCTCATAAAACCTAACCCAGAAAGTGTCATCTAGAAAGTCTTGGTATAGTGACAGTTGCAGTTCGACAAAGACTGTGAAGCTGTTGTTTGTCGATGACTTGGTGGGGTACTATCCCTGAATCCCATAAACATCGTCCTGGCGGCTTAGCAATGACCTGAATCTGAACTGGACCTGCCATTAAATACAATGGCTTCAAGAAAAGACCAGAGGCTGGGCATTCTGAGGCACGGAACACACACCCTGGCTCCCCACAGCCTGGTCCCCCACCTGCAAGGCACATGTCAAGTGAATGAGTTCTACTTTCCTGGATGAGTGCAGATCCAACAATGCTGAAGAAGCTCAACACCATCCAAAGCAGAGAAGCCCACTTGCAAGTGGATCATGTAGTCACTCTATCTAACACTGATGCACAGACTCAGCAATGTATCAACAGCAAGGCCCAATTCAACAACTTACCAGAGCTACTTTAACAGTACCACGCAAACACACACCCTCCAAACCTAGAAAGGCAAGAGCAGCAGATACATAGGAACACCATCACCTGCATGTTCCCTTACAGCCCACACACCATCCTGACTTGGAACTTTATTGCTGCTCTTTCTTAAGTCAAAATTCTAGAATTCCATTCCTCACAGCAGTATAGATGTACCTTCAGAGTTGGTTAGCTCAGATGGTTGGTTGACTAGTTTGTGACTCAGTGCGATGCCAACAGCACAGATCAATTCTCTCAGTGGCTTTGGTCACCATGGAGGTCTCTCTTTCTCAACCTCTTACCATCTTCACCTGAGGCATGGGGACTTTACTACAAACGTCCCTATTACTACAGCGTTTCAATAATCTTACCACCACCTTCTCGAGGGTGTTTAGGAATGTGTAATAAATACAAACCCAGCCAGCCAGTCTCACATTCTGTGAAAGAATTTTTCAAAAGTACTGATTTTTGTGGGAATTGCTGCAACAAACTGGTTGCTCTTTCCCACACTGAAACATTTATTAGTTGCACAGCACTTTGGGATGCCTGGTGTCTATAAATGCATTGTATAAAGGTAAAAGGCTTCCTTTCTAGATAATTGAATCAACCTCTTGAATTCATGGTAATGTGTTGAAGAAAGAACAGTCACAAAAAAACTGAGTAGCATTTATGTGTGTCTGGGGTGGTTATGTGCGACCCTGGTGGGGGAAGAGGTGACGTCTATGTTATTTACTTCTGCAATAAAGACTTTAGGATCAAGAATTTAACATGAAACCTTTATTCAGTTTGTAGAGCGAATATCTGGAGACAATCATGCTGCGAATTGGAGCTATAATAACAGGTACAGGTAAGTGCTATTCGATCATATAAATCTTTTTCTTTAAATAATAATGGAAAATAAAAGGGAAATCAAGGGGAAAACTTGCCACTAACTGGAATCATAACAAGCACAAGGAAGATGGTTGTGGCTGTTCTGAGAAGGCAACATGCTGTCTGCAATGTAGAACTCTAGTCACAGGCTGTGTCACAACTTTACTTTGGACTACACATATATTTGTTTAGATGTAAATGAACTCCCCACATTTATTTAAGCTATTATATTATTCCCTGGTATTCAGCTGATATATTTACTTTTAAGTAAAATGAATCAAAGAAGAAACCAGCCTTGCAAGCTTGAAGGCCGAAAGGAGCAACAGCAAACAAAGTATAACTACAATCGAGAAGTTCGCACAGTCCAGAAAACAAAAGACAATAAGATTATTTTGTAGACTGTGTTGGTTTGTGCAGGCAGACAGCTAATTCAAATCCACCTTGTCTAAATTCAAGCAATGACAAGAAAGGTGGGCTGCATGAAGAATGATGACCCAAAAGAGCTATCACAAAAAGAGGGTGCCAATACCAAAAAAGAAAACAAACAATAATACTGAACTCAATGCAAAGCGGAATGGATATCAAATCCACCAAGATGAAATAGAATGCCATGGATTATCTGGTCCAAGATTTAACAAAGGATGCAGTTATGCTACATAGATCCAGAAGGTGCAGAACCAGTTAGGCAACCTAAAAATATATCCAGCAGTTTGTAATAGGAGCTTACACAAAGTCAATTTTTTGGACTTGTGTGAAGCAAACTAGGACGTTTACTCAAAAATATGGAACATGATAAAAGATCAGCTGCATCCAATATTTAACTTTGAGATTTACCAGGTGGTTAAAAATGTGTTGCTGGAAAAGCGCAGCAGGTCAGGCAGCATCAAAGGAGCAGGAGAATCGACGTTACAGGCATAAGCCCTTCTTCAGGAATCAGGTGGAATTGACATCCACAGGCAAAAGCTGCAGGAATCAATAGATTAGTCTGTCAGTAAATGCATTAACACAAAGCAAGTGAGAACTCATTATCTCTCCAAATTCTCTAAGAAGCAGGACACACTTCCTGACAAACATGGGAGGATAAAAATGGTGCCGGTGTGGAACTACTCCAACAACATATGGAACAATGGGAACCTGGTTTCTTGCAATTATATATTTCTCGACAAACATGGGAGGATAAAAATGGTGCAGGTGTGGAACTGCTTCACTGACATGTGGGATACATCACACAGTGGGACTCTGGTTGCTTGCAGTAATATACAAAGTAAACAGTGAGCTCAGGCTTAGAAACTCACAACACTTAATGAAACAATGCTGAGGAAGAACAGAAAACATCCACGCAAATTGTGGAAACAAACACAAAAGAACACACCTAGACTGAACACCAGGACATCAATCAACACACGACAACATGTCCACAAACCAATATCAACCAAAGGCAAAATATACCAGATATTTCAAAAAGGCTGGATGGATTTATTGTGAAGGAAATAGACCTTAATTGCAGATGGGACTAACTAGACTTTAGAATTTCAGGTTTTGAGCAATATTAAATTGGATCAATGATGTTCTCACGTTTAAAAACTGCCACTTGATTCCCTGGTATTTTAATCAATATTAAATTTATGTACATTGTGCCATATTGAAATGGGGAAATATTATCTTTCAGTTGCTACCATTGCTGCTGCCCCAGTGATTCTGGGAGCTGTGGGATTTACCAGTGCTGGAATAGCAGGAGGCTCCATAGCAGCAAGTATGATGTCTTCAGCAGCTATCGCCAATGGGGGAGGAGTAGCTGCTGGAAGTCTGGTGGCCGTCCTTCAATCTGCTGGTAAAATCCGCTGATAAGTAATGGATGGTTCTCAGCATTTCTTCTTCAAAGCTTCACTGATGAAGTCTTAGCATTTATAACTGTACCCAATATTATTTTATTGTCTTGGATACTTCTCTCAGAGTAGACTTTACAAAAGCTAAGTGACAGTTTTGCAATAAATATTAATACTACTGATGTTTTAACCTCAGCAGTGTAAGGGTTGGCTTTATTGTGATTACAAATAAGGAAGTTAGCTATCTAACAATTTCACTATGCATTCTGTCTTTCCCTAGAATATTATTTAGACCAGAATTGTAAGAAATGTTGAGATTAATAAATTCAGGACATGTCATGTTGATGCCCTTTGTTTTTCTGTTCTTTGCAGGGGCGGCTGGAATCCCAGTAGCTGCCAAACTTGGACTGGGAGCTGCCGGTGCTTGTATTGGTGCACTTTTCTGACATTCGAAAATAAAAATGCCTGAAGACAACGGAAAATAAATAATTTTCATTCTGAATCAGAGGAGGGAAAAGGCAACTGAAGCCTAATGCTGAAATTCAATAAAAGCTCTGCATAATCTAACATTTCAGTCTGTCTGTTTCTTCATCCCAAATATGGGAAGTTTCTGTGCAACAGTTTTGCTCAAATTGTTTGCACCAATGGCCTAGGGGTATTAGTGCTAGACACGGGTGATGTTCTGGGTTCAAATCCACCCTGGCAAATGGGTGGAATTTCCATTCAAAAATAAAGGATTATAAAATCAAGAGCCTAATGATAATCATGATTTTTGGTTCACTTTCGGGAAGGAAACATGCCATCCTTTTCTGATCAACATGTAACGACACGCCCACAGCAATGTGGTTGACTATTAACTGCCCTCTGGGCAATAGTGATGCCCACATCTTGTGAAGGAATAAAAGTGCCAGCATCTGGCTTTACACTAAAATTTATCTCATGAAACATTCATGACCTTTTCTGGATTATTAACCTGCAATGGTAGGTTTTTTTTTCAGAGTAATTCTTCTCTAATCTGTGTTTTAACTGATTTGAGGTACACTTGTCATAATTTGGAAAAATGGTAACTGCTTTAATCCTCAAATCCCTGGCTGACTTTGAGATCCTCATTTGAGTTTTCAGCTTTGAGGCTTAATCATACATTTGTAGAATCATAGAATCCCTACAGTGTGGAAGCAGGCCATTCGGACCATCAAGTCTACACTGGCCCTCCAAAGAGTATCCCATCCCGCCCCAGCCCCCTTCCCTATCACCTTGCATTTCCCATGGCTAAACCACCTGGCCTGCACATCTTTGGACTGCAGGTGGAATTCTACACAGATGCGGGGAGAACGTGCAAACTCCACACAGACAGTCATCCAAGGCTGGAATCAAATTGGGTGCCAGGTGCTGTGAGGCAGCAGTGCTAAACTGAGTCAACATGTCACCAGATAAAGATTTGTCTTTTTTTTAAAAGGCATAATGTACCTTTCCTGATTCCAATGCCTGAAATTGTTTTTTATGATTGGTTTAGAGCCATTACCAAGTTTAGTTTAATATTCAATTTTCTGTCTTTAATGGGAAGATGCCACACCGATATGATTTTCAACTTAAAATGTTGTTGGTTAAGGTCATAAAAATGTATTTCTATTTGTGCAAGGAATTGCAAATCTTAGTTCCCTCACGCCTCAGGATTACGCTGTAATATTAAATCATCTGGGGTTCTGCAGCACTCTTCTCCTCCAGCCTCTTTGTGACAATCCAGCCAGATAATCTTGCTGTCAACCTGGTGGTCTGTGTTGCTTATTATTGCGCCAGTCTGAGGTTGGTGAGCTACTGATGTGGAGTGGGCAGCTCCACACAACTCAATGGGAACCTGGTGTTCTGAACAGCTCCAGCCTCCTCACACACACAAATTAATTTCTCTCACCCCGTTCACACACAGTGCACTTTATTTTCCACTCGTTGAATAGTTGTACATCTAAGTTTTGAATAATCCTTTATGTTATTCGAACTGCCAAGCATTTACTTAAACTGGGATTATTGATTTGGAACTTGAGTGTTAAAGAATTTAAAACACAACCCAACCTCCTGACATATTTTAATATTTACACAATTTCTCCTGGATACAAAGTTAGGGCTGGGAGTGATGTCATGTGGATTTCTGAGGAAACGAAACTGAAAATAATGATTTCTCAGAAACAACTTTCATTGTAATCTGGTATAAAAATGGAACGGGCTGAAAATTGAATTGGCAAAACTCACTGAGCATTAGGACCCGGCAGAATCCTCTGATTTGCTATATATTCTGTGATTCAGCCACTACGAAGCTACTCCTCCTGAGTCCAGCTTGGGTTCGTCTTTCGGTAATTCCAGGATCTATCTAGGTAATAACTAAGAAATCTACTAGTGATTTCAGGCACTTTCGGTCTTCTACAGTATGTATTTTTAGAAACATTATTTTTCTGTAGTTAAAATAATAGCAGGATTACACCAATATACTCATAACCCATCAATGCATTGCGTATGACATTTTCCTTAATTGGACTCTGATCCATTGAAGTTGCCTGAGCCACGATGATCTCCAGCTTTTGTTGTTTTCGGTATAGATTCCAGTATCTATAGTAATTTGCTCTTACCCGCGTGAAATTGAAGCGAATGGCTTTTGCTTTCCTGAGTGATACGGAGTAGCACTTACAGCTGTGTTTCTGTTGTGATGACAACATTACTGTCAAGTCTGCTAGGTTTACGTGAACAAAGATTTGATATTAAGCACGTGTGCAAGGCAGCATAGCCACTCCAGTCTGAAAGCCTCACTCATTTCCACAATATCTAAAGCCCACACCAATTGCACTGTATCTAATCTTTCTTCCCCATTACATAGTTTCACAGCTTCAAGATTCAGTCGTCATCTGACATCCTCTTTTTGAGAAATTCTGCTCTGCACGTAGCAAGCATATTCAACCTGAGATTACCTCATTCAATGTCAGAACTCACAGGACACCAGGTTGTAGTGTTGTTCAAGGTTGAAGAAGGAGCAGCGCTGCGAAAGCTTGTGGTTTCAACTAAACCTGTTGGACCATAACCTGGTGTCCTGTGACTTGTCACTTTGTCCACCTGAGTCCAACATGAGCACCTCCACCTCACTTAATACAACTGGTTTTCCTTTGCGGTCCCATACACTCCCTCCTCTCTGTTCAGCCCAATCTGATACAGAGGGCACATTGCCCAAGATCCTCCAGCCACTGTTAGCTCCAGTGATCTGATTTGAGATTGATGGATTTTAGATTTCATGCAAATTTGTTCTTAACTTCTGGCCAGACTAAAGTTCTCATGATGTCCTGAAGCTGTTCGTCTTTCAAACTGCACACGCTGAAATGGCAAGGCTATTAGATTAGATTCCCTACAGTGTGGAAACAGGCCTTTTGGGCCAACAAGTCCACACCGACCCTCCGAGAGTAACCTACCTAGTTCCATTTTCCTTTGACTAATGCACCTAACACTATGGGCAATTTAGCATGGCCAATTCACCTGACCTGCACATCTTTGGACCGTGGGAAGAAACCCACGCAGACATGGGGAGAATGTGCAAACTCCACACAGGCAGTTGCCCGAGGCTGGAATTGAACTTGGGACCCTGGTGCTGTGAGGCAACAGTGCTAACCACTGAGCCACCGTGCCTTTAGGAAAAGGGGAGCAAGAGAATTCCAAATGAAGAGTAAACAAGCTTTTCCACCTGTGCCCATAGAGATAGGGAACTAATACAGATTACAGCAGCTAAGGAGAATATGACTTTATCCAAGGCTAGTTTAAATAATCTTTACTTCAATGACAAGTTTTGATTTCCTAAAGCAATCCCAGTTTGTCTTTAAATGCAAAGGGGTTGATTTCTAAAACTTCCTTTGCAACCTTTGAAAAACAGGCAACTGAATGACAATGGCCAGTAGAGCTTTGGACACACCTGATCTGGAGTCAGCCGGTGGGAAAGGCCCATGAGGAGTATTCCATGTTGTCTGCTGATACGTCTGTCTGTTCTGATCAACCATAGACTGCTTTTCTCAGTGCCTACGGATGTGTACTGGAAGCATATGACTAGCAGCCTTGGAACTCACGTAGGAACAAAAGGATTCCAATGTCCAAGTCTCGGCTGTCCTGCCTAATATCTACATTTAATCTATAAAAGTCCAAACCAAGACAAATGTGAATCTTGCAACGCTTTACCAGCAATAGGAGAGATAAACAGTGGAACAGCAATAGACAGCAGAGACAAGATGATACCCTTTTGTATCATCAACTCCAAGGAAAGAAGTAATCATTTTTCTGAGATGCATTGTGTTTTTAAGCACACCCTGCAAAAAGGATTCCTGATTTGCCATCAAACGACTGGATAAATATTACAGAGCTAGTAAAAGAGCAAACCAGCACATGTTTAAAGGTTTTTCTCATAAAACCTAACCCAGAAAGTGTCATCTAGAAAGTCTTGGTATAGTGACAGTTGCAGTTCGACAAAGACTGTGAAGCTGTTGTTTGTCGATGACTTGGTGGGGTACTATCCCTGAATCCCATAAATATCGTCCTGGCGGCTTAGCAATGACCTGAATCTGAACTGGACCTGCCATTAAATACAATGGCTTCAAGAAAAGGCCAGAGACTGGGCATTCTGAGGCAGGGAACACACACCCTGGCTCCCCACAGCCTGGTCCCCCACCTGCAAGGCACATGTCAAGTGAATGAGTTCTACTTTCCTGGATGAGTGCAGATCCAACAATGCTGAAGAAGCTCAACACCATCCAGAGCAGAGAAGCCCACTTGCAAGTGGATCATGTAGTCACTCTATCTAACACTGATGCACAGACTCAGCAATGTATCAACAGCAAGGCCCAATTCAACAACTTACCAGAGCTACTTTAACAGTACCACGCAAACACACACCCTCCAAACCTAGAAAGGCAAGAGCAGCAGATACATAGGAACACCATCACCTGCATGTTCCCTTACAGCCCACACACCATCCTGACTTGGAACTTTATTGCTGCTCCTTCTTATGTCAAAATTCTAGAATTCCATTCCTCACAGCAGTATAGATGTACCTTCAGGGTTTGTTAGCTCAGATGGTTGGTTGACTAGTTTGTGACTCAGTGCGATGCCAACAGCACAGATCAATTCTCTCAGTGGCTTTGGTCACCATGGAGGTCTCTCTTTCTCAACCTCTTACCATCTTCACCTGAGGCATGGGGACTTTACTACAAACGTCCCTATTACTACAGCGTTTCAATAATCTTACCACCACCTTCTCGAGGGTGTTTAGGAAAGTGTAATAAATACAAACCCAGCCAGCCAGTCTCACATTCTGTGAAAGAATTTTTCAAAAGTACTGATTTTTGTGGGAATTGCTGCAACAAATTGGTTGCTCTTTCCCACACTGAAACATTTATTAGTTGCACAGCACTTTGGGATGCCTGGTGTCTATAAATGCATTGTATAAAGGTAAAAGTCTTCCTTTCTAGATAATTGAATCAACCTCTTGAATTCATGGTAATGTGTTGAAGAAAGAACATTCACAAAAAAACTGAGTAGCATTTATGTGTGTCTGGAGTGGTTGTGTGCGACACTGGTGAGGGAAGAGGTGATGTCTATGTTATTTACTTCTGTAATAAAGACTTTAGGATCAAGAATTTAACATGAAACCTTTATTCAGTTTGTAGAGTGAATATCTGGAGACAATCATGCTGGGAATTGGAGCTATAATAACAGGTGCAGGTAAGTGCTATTCGATCATATAAATCTTTTTCTTTAAATAATAATGGAAAATAAAAGGGAAATCAAGGGGAAAACTTGCCACTAACTGGAATCATAACAAGCACAAGGAAGATGGTTGTGGCTGTTCTGAGAAGGCAACATGTTGTCTGCAATGTAGAACTCTAGTCACAGGCTGTGTCACAACTTTACTTTGGACTACACATATATTTGTTTAGCTGTAAATGAACTCCCCACATTTATTTAAGCTATTATATTATTCCCTGGTATTCAGCTGATATATTTACTTTTAAGTAAAATGAATCAAAGAAGAAACCAGCCTTGCAAGCTTGAAGGCCGAAAGGAGCAACAGCAAACAAAGTATAACTACAATCGAGAAGTTCGCACAGTCCAGAAAACAAAAGACAATAAGATTATTTTGTAGACTGTGTTGGTTTGTGCAGGCAGACAGCTAATTCAAATCCACCTTGTCTAAATTCAAGCAATGACAAGAAAGGTGGGCTGCATGAAGAATGATGACCCAAAAGAGCTATCACAAAAAGAGGGTGCCAATACCAAAAAAGAAAACAAACAATAATACTGAACTCAACGCAAAGCGGAATGGATATCAAATCCACCAAGATGAAATAGAATGCCATGGATTATCTGGTCCAAGATTTAACAAAGGATGCAGTTATGCTACATAGATCCAGAAGGTGCAGAACCAGTTAGGCAACCTAAAAATATATCCAGCAGTTTGTAATAGGAGCTTACACAAAGTCAATTTTTTGGACTTGTGTGAAGCAAACTAGGACGTTTACTCAAAAATATGGAACATGATAAAAGATCAGCTGCATCCAATAGTTAACTTTGAGATTTACCAGGTGGTTAAAAATGTGTTGCTGGAAAAGCGCAGCAGGTCAGGTAGCATCAAAGGAGCAGGAGAATCGATGTTACAGGCATAAGCCCTTCTTCAGGAATCAGGTGGAATTGACATCCACAGGCAAAAGCTGCAGGAATCAATAGATTAGTCTGTCAGTAAATGCATTAACACAAAGCAAGTGAGAACTCATTATCTCTCCAAATTCTCTAAGAAGCAGGACACACTTCCTGACAAACATGGGAGGATAAAAATGGTGCCGGTGTGGAACTACTCCAACAACATATGGAACAATGGGAACCTGGTTTCTTGCAATTATATATGTCTCGACAAACATGGGAGGATAAAAATGGTGCAGGTGTGGAACTGCTTCACTGACATGTGGGATACATCACACAGTGGGACTCTGGTTGCTTGCAGTAATATACAAAGTAAACAGTGAGCTCAGGCTTAGAAACTCACAACACTTAATGAAACAATGCTGAGGAAGAACAGAAAACATCCACGCAAATTGTGGAAACAAACACAAAAGAACACACCTAGACTGAACACCAGGACATCAATCAACACACGACAACATGTCCACAAACCAATATCAACCAAAGGCAAAATATACCAGATATTTCAAAAAGGCTGGATGGATTTATTGTGAAGGAAATAGACCTTAATTGCAGATGGGACTAACTAGACTTTAGAATTTCAGGTTTTGAGCAATATTAAATTGGATCAATGATGTTCTCACGTTTAAAAACTGCCACTTGATTCCCTGGTATTTTAATCAATATTAAATTTATGTACATTGTGCCATACTGAAATGGGGAAATATTATCTTTCAGTTGCTACCATTGCTGCTGCCCCAGTGATTCTGGGAGCTGTGGGATTTACCAGTGCTGGAATAGCAGGAGGCTCCATAGCAGCAAGTATGATGTCTTCAGCAGCTATCGCCAATGGGGGAGGAGTAGCTGCTGGAAGTCTGGTGGCCGTCCTTCAATCTGCTGGTAAAATCCGCTGATAAGTAATGGATGGTTCTCAGCATTTCTTCTTCAAAGCTTCACTGATGAAGTCTTAGCATTTATAACTGTACCCAATATTATTTTATTGTCTTGGATACTTCTCTCAGAGTAGACTTTACAAAAGCTAAGTGACAGTTTTGCAATAAATATTAATACTACTGATGTTTTAACCTCAGCAGTGTAAGGGTTGGCTTTATTGTGATTACAAATAAGGAAGTTAGCTATCTAACAATTTCACTATGCATTCTGTCTTTCCCTAGAATATTATTTAGACCAGAATTGTAAGAAATGTTGAGATTAATAAATTCAGGACATGTCATGTTGATGCCCTTTGTTTTTCTGTTCTATGCAGGGGCGGCTGGAATCTCAGTAGCTGTCAAAATTGGACTGGGAGCTGCCGGTGCTTTTATTGGTGCACTTTTCTGACATTCGAAAATAAAAATGCCTGAAGATAACGGAAAATAAATAATTTTCATTCTGAATCAGAGGAGGGAAAATGCAACTGAAGCCTAATGCTGAAATTCAATAAAAGCTCTGCATAATCTAACATTTCAGTCTGTCTGTTTCTTCATCCCAAATATGGGAAGTTTCTGTGCAACAGTTTTGCTCAAATTGTTTGCACCAATGGCCTAGGGGTATTAGTGCTAGACACGGGTGATGTTCTGGGTTCAAATCCACCCTGGCAAATGGGTGGAATTTCCATTCAAAAATAAAGGATTATAAAATCAAGAGCCTAATGATAATCATGATTTTTGGTTCACTTTCGGGAAGGAAACATGCCATCCTTTTCTGATCAACATGTAACGACACGCCCACAGCAATGTGGTTGACTATTAACTGCCCTCTGGGCAATAGTGATGCCCACATCTTGTGAAGGAATAAAAGTGCCAGCATCTGGCTTTACACTAAAATTTATCTCATGAAACATTCATGACCTTTTCTGGATTATTAACCTGCAATGGTAGGTTTTTTTTTCAGAGTAATTCTTCTCTAATCTGTGTTTTAACTGATTTGAGGTACACTTGTCATAATTTAGAAAAATGGTAACTGCTTTAATCCTCAAATCCCTGGCTGACTTTGAGATCCTCATTTGAGTTTTCAGCTTTGAGGCTTAATCATACATTTGTAGAATCATAGAATCCCTACAGTGTGGAAGCAGGCCATTCGGACCATCAAGTCTACACTGGCCCTCCAAAGAGTATCCCATCCCGCCCCAGCCCCCTTCCCTATCACCTTGCATTTCCCATGGCTAAACCACCTGGCCTGCACATCTTTGGACTGCAGGTGGAATTCTACACAGATGCGGGGAGAACGTGCAAACTCCACACAGACAGTCATCCAAGGCTGGAATCAAATTGGGTGCCAGGTGCTGTGAGGCAGCAGTGCTAAACTGAGTCAACATGTCACCAGATAAAGATTTGTCTTTTTTTTAAAGGCATAATGTACCTTTCCTGATTCCAATGCCTGAAATTGTTTTTTATGATTGGTTTAGGGCCATTACCAAGTTTAGTTTAATATTCAATTTTCTGTCTTTAATGGGAAGATGCCACACCAATATGATTTTCAACTTAAAATGTTGTTGGTTAAGGTCATAAAAATGTATTTCTATTTGTGCAAGGAATTGCAAATCTTAGTTCCCTCACGCCTCAGGATTACGCTGTAATATTAAATCATCTGGGGTTCTGCAGCACTCTACTCCTCCAGCCTCTTTGTGACAATCCAGCCAGGTAATCTTGCTGTCAACCTGGTGGTCTGTGTTGCTTATTATTGCGCCAGTCTGAGGTTGGTGAGCTACTGATGTGGAGTGGGCAGCTCCACACAACTCAATGGGAACCTGGTGTTCTGAACAGCTCCAGCCTCCTCACACACACACAAATTAATTTCCCTCACCCCGTTCACACACAGTGCACTTTATTTTCCACTCGTTGAATGGTTGTACATCTAAGTTTTGAATAATCCTTTATGTTATTCGAACTGCCAAGCATTTACTTAAACTGGGATTATTGATTTGGAACTTGAGTGTTAAAGAATTTAAAACACAACCCAACCTCCTGACATATTTTAATGTTTACACAATTTCTCCTGGACACAAAGCTAGGGCTGGGAGTGATGTCATGTGGATTTCTGAGGAAACGAAACTGAAACTAATGTCGTAGATTCGATTTCTCAAATCCAGCTTTCATTGAAATCTGATATAAAAATGAAACGGGCTGATGCTTTTTTTTTTGATGAAGGGCTTTTGCCCGAAACGTCGATTTCGCTGCTCGTTGGATGCTGCCTGAACTTCTGTGCTCTTCCAGCACCACTAATCCAGTATATGAAAATTGAATTGGCAAAACTCACTGAGCATTAGGACCCGGCAGAATCCTCTGATTTGCTATATATTCTGTGATTCAGCCACTACGAAGCTACTCCTCCTGAGTCCAGCTTGGGTTCGTCTTTCGGTAATTCCAGGATCTATCCAGGTAATAACGAAGAAATCTACTAGTGATTTCAGGCACTTTCGGTCTTCTACAGTATGTATTTTTAGAAACATTATTTTTCTGTAGTTAAAATAATAGCAGGATTACACCAATATACTCATAACCCATCAATGCATTGCGTATGACATTTTCCTTAATTGGACTCTGATCCATTGAAGTTGCCTGAGCCACGATGATCTCCAGCTTTTGTTGTTTTCGGTATAGATTCCAGTATCTATAGTAATTTGCTCTTACCCGCGTGAAATTGAAGCTAATGGCTTTTGCTTTCCTGAGTGATACGGAGTAGCACTTACAGCTGTGTTTCTGTTGTGATGACAACATTACTGTCAAGTCTGCTAGGTTTACGTGAACAAAGATTTGATATTAAGCACGTGTGCAAGGCAGCATAGCCACTCCAGTCTGAAAGCCTCACTCATTTCCACAATATCTAAAGCCCACACCAATTGCACTGTATCTAATCTTTCTTCCCCATTACATAGTTTCACAGCTTCAAGATTCAGTCGTCATCTGACATCCTCTTTTTGAGAAATTCTGCTCTGCATGTAGCAAGCATATTCAACCTGAGATTACCTCATTCAATGTCAGAACTCACAGGACACCAGGTTGTAGTGTTGTTCAAGGTTGAAGAAGGAGCAGCGCTGTGAAAGCTTGTGGTTTCAAATAAACCTGTTGGACTATAACCTGGTGTCCTGTGACTTGTCACTTTGTCCACCCGAGTCCAACATGAGCACCTCCACCTCACTTAATACAACTGGTTTTCCTTTGCGGTCCCATACACTCCCTCCTCTCTGTTCAGCCCAATCTGATACAGAGGGCACATTGCCCAAGATCCTCCAGCCACTGTTAGCTCCAGTGATCTGATTTGAGATTGATGGATTTTAGATTTCATGCAAATTTGTTCTTAACTTCTGGCCAGACTAAAGTTCTCATGATGTCCTGAAGCTGTTCGTCTTTCAAACTGCACACGCTGAAATGGCAAGGCTATTAGATTAGATTCCCTACAGTGTGGAAACAGGCCCTTTGGGCCAACAAGTCCACACCGACCCTCCGAGAGTAACCTACCTAGTTCCATTTTCCTTTGACTAATGCACCTAACACTATGGGCAATTTAGCATGGCCAATTCACCTGACCTGCACATCTTTGGACCGTGGGAGGAAACCCACGCAGACATGGGGAGAATGTGCAAACTCCACACAGGCAGTTGCCCGAGGCTGGAATTGAACTTGGGACCCTGGTGCTGTGAGGCAACAGTGCTAACCACTGAGCCACCATGCCTTTAGGAAAAGGGGAGCAAGAGAATTCCAAATGAAGAGTAAACAAGCTTTTCCACCTGTGCCCATAGAGATAGGGAACTGTTACAGATTACAGCAGCTAAGGAGAATATGACTTTATCCAAGGCTAGTTTAAATAATCTTTACTTCAATGACAAGTTTTGATTTCCTAAAGCAATCCCAGTTTGTCTTTAAATGCAAAGGGGTTGATTTCTAAAACTTCCTTTGCAACCTTTGAAAAACAGGCAACTGAATGACAATGGCCAGTAGAGCTTTGGACACACCTGATGTGGGGTCAGCTGGTGGGAAAGGCCCATGAGGAGTATTCCATGTTGTCTGCTGATACGTCTGTCTGTTCTGATCAACCATAGACTGCTTTTCTCAGTGCCTACGGATGTGTACTGGAAGCATGTGACTAGCAGCCTTGGAACTCACGTAGGAACAAAAAGATTCCAATGTCCAAGTCTCGGCTGTCCTGCCTAATATCTATATTTAATCTATAAAAGTCCAAACCAAGACAAATGTGAATCTTGCAATGCTTTACCAGCAATAGGAGAGATAAACAGTGGAACAGAAATAGACAGCAGAGACAAGAAAAGTAAGAGAAGTCAGGGCACATCAATCCGCAAAACAAACTGTGAAATACATCCGCACTGACCATAATGGAGGCATGGTCAGTGCCTTGAAAGTCCCAAGCCTAGACTCGAATAAGGTGGAGGTGAGATAAGGTACCAGCCAAGTCATCTTTACACAAGGAGAAATTGCCCCTTTTGTATCATCAACTCCATGGGAAGAAATAATCATTTTTCAGAGATGCATTGTGTTTTTAAGCACTCCCTGCAACAAGGATTCCTGACTTGCCATCAAACGATTGGATAAACATCACAGAGCTAGTGAAAGAGCTAACCAGAACCTGTTTAAAGTTTTGTCTCATAAAAGTTCACCTAGAAAGTGTCATCTTGAAAGTCTTGGTATAGTGACAGTTGCAGTTCTACAAAAACTGTGAATCTTTTGTTGGGAGATGACTTGGTGCGGTACGATCTCTGAATGCCATTAACATCGTCCTGGCGGCTTAGCAATGACCTGAATCTGAACTGGACCTGCCATTAAATACAAAGGCTTGACGAAAAGGCCAGAGACTAGGCATTCTGAAGCACGGAATACACATCCTGGCTCCCCACAGCCTGATCCCCCACCTTCAAGGCTCATGTCAGGAGAACAATGGAGTGTGTTCTACTTTCATGTATGAGTGCAGATCCAACAATGCTGAAGAAGCTCAACACCATCCAGAGAGAGAAGCCCACTTGTAAATGAATCATGTAGTCACTCTATCTATCACTGATGCACAGATTCAGCAATGTATCAATGGCAAGACCCAATTCAACAACTCACCAGGGCTACTTTAATAGTTCCATGCAAACACACAACCTCCAACACCCAGAAAGACAAGAGCAGAAGATACATAGGAAAAGCATCACCTGCGTGTCCCCTTACAACCCACACGCCATCCTGACTTGGAACTTTATTGCTTCTCCTTCTTGATTCAAAATTCTGGGATTCCCTTCCTCACAGCAGTATAGATGTACCTTCAGGATTGGTTAGCTCAGATGGTTGGATGACTAGTTTGTGACTTGCTCCCTCCTCTCTGAGATCCGCACCAAATCATCACCAAACACTCAAATTATGGACCTGTGACACAAGCATCAGGAACCTGTTCGTGTTGTCTACGGCCCCTCACCATAAGCCAAATAAGCATCAGTCTCCTCTCTTCAAGTTGATCTTGAAGATCTAATCTACTTAATGCTGAGGCACTGTTCCAAATCTTATTTCAAAACATCTGATCAACATTTTCATTTGTGTCCTGAGCAACATGATCCATATTCTTCCCTTGCTCTGGGAGTCAGTGGCTATAGTGATGGTCTGGCACAATAGGCTTATTTATATTCCTTTATACCTAATCCTTCAACTTGCATGACCATAAGTGCTAATCCTATTCCCTGGGCTGTAAGTCCTCTTGCGACAAGACCACCCAAGGAGGCATCTCCCAATTATAATTCTCCTCAAGAAGTCCATTATGGCTACCTTCCCCCATGGGTATCTGTTACCAGCAAGTGGACAAATTACTACATTGTTAATCAGCATGGTTGTGGTTTTGCACAATGCCCACACATTGCTCTTGACAACATTGTGACTCCAATCCTGGCTTCCAAGCAAATGGTAGTATATTAGTCCATCCCCAGTATTAGTTATGATATTAATGACAGTCCAGTGAAGGAACTTCCTTCTTCCTGCTGCAAAACCTCCATCTTCTCAGTTCCCTATTATTGCTATAGATGAGATTAATTGCCACATCCCTGTGAGTATGCATTGTGGTTTTTAGGAACAGAAGAGGCAGGTCAAAGTCTGGAGTGCACCAGTAATTTCAGTAACTTGATCACTTTCAGTCATAGTCTGTTCCCTATCCTGGGTTCGATGCATTGGTGAGGTTGCATTCCTGGTGATGTGGAGTGTTGGAGGCTCCCAAGGTGTACCTGTCTAGGTGGTGGTTGCAGTGATGATTTTCCAGATTGTCATCACCCTGGAGATCTATCTGAAACAAAATAGTCAAGAGCACAATTGGTTTCTCTCCTGTTGACAAACTGAGTTCTAAGGATTCAATGCTTACACCTTCCTTTTCCTCCCATATCTAGACACCAAGTCAGGGCACAAGTCAGGAGTGTGGTGGAATACTCCCTGTATACCCATATAAGTGAAGCTTGAACAACACTCCAGATACTTGACACCATCTAGGACAAAGCAGACCCATTGTTACTTAACCACTGTACATGCCTTTTCCTAATCCTCCCCACTCTGTCAGTTCTCAGGGAGAGTACTGCCCTCCCCTCAATCTGTCATTTCTATCTATGAGGTGAAGTTGAGAATAAAATTCCTGAAATGATTAAAGAATCCTAATAGTTTCCTGATGTCCCTTATGTTCATGGATCAGGACAAGCTAGGGGATCACAGCACGTAATTTGTCTAATGCAGATCAATACACTTGGCAAATGGTGCATCTCAGATACTGAACCTTCAATTTCAGAGTAGTGCTTCATAATGCCCACCCTTAGTCTTAGATGCTGAAAGGAGATTGTCTACCCATGCAGGGCAGAGGTACAGAGATTCACTGGTGTTACAACCTGATTCATTGCTTGATTAATTATAACACTCTACCATGGAATGCCGTGAAACATGAGTCCTTGTGCATTATTTTCCCTCTATGGTGAAGGCAGTTTAATTGTGATTCAGTGGCTGAAGGAATGGTACAGAAGACACTTGTAATGTTCTAATACCCTATGGCCTAAGCTTAGCCCATTAACAGTCATGCCTGGGCTCACCAGAATGGGATGTATCTGTGGGATTACTTCATTCAAAGCTGTATTCATTAGACCATAACATATAGGAGCAGAATTAGGCCATTTGGCTTATCAAATCTACTCCACCTTTCACCCACAGCTGTTACATTTCCCAACCCCTTTCTTCTGCCTTCTCCTCATAACTCTAGATTCCCTTTCTAATCAAGAGCCTATCTATCTCTGTCTTGAATGCACTCAATTACTTGACCTCCACAGCCCTTTGTAGCAATGAGTTCCTCAGATTAATGACCCTCTTACTGAAGAAATTCCTTCTCATTTCATTGCTAAAAGATTGTCCCTTCAGTTTCCATCAGGTACCCCCATCCTTCTAAACTCCATCGAATACAGACCCAGAGTCCTTAACTACTCTTCAAATAACAAGCTCTTCATTCCCAGAATCATTTTTGTGAACCTCCTCTGGACCTCTTCCAATACCAGCACATCCTTCCATAGAAGCAAAGCTGCTAAGAATATTCCAAATGTGATCTGACCAGAGCCTTATACAGCCTCAGGAGAAAGTGAGGACTGCAGATGCTGGAGATCAGAGCTGAAAAATGTGTTGCTGGAAAAGCGCAGCAGGTCAGGCAGCATCCAAGGAGCAGGAGAATCAACATTTCAGGCATAAGCCCTTCTTCAGGAATGAGGAAGGTGTATCAAGTAGACGAAGATAAAAGGTAGGGAGGAGGGACTTGGGGGACGGGCGTTGGAAATGCGATAGGTGGAAGGAGATTAAGGTGAGGGTGATAGGCCGGAGAGGGGGTGGGGGCGGAGATGTCAGGAAGAAGATTGCAGGTCAAGAAGGCGGTGCTGAGTCCAAGGGTTGGGACTGAGATAAGGTGGGGGGAGGGGAAATGAGGGAGCTGGAGAAATCTACATTCCTCTCTTGTGGTTGGAGGGTTCCTAGGCAGAAGGTGAGGCGCTCTTCCTCCGGGTGTCGTGTTGCCATGGTCTAGCGATGGAGGAGGCCAAGGACCTGCATGTCCTTGGCGGAGTGGGAGGGGGAGTTAAAGTGTTGGTGCGGGTGTTCCAGAGGTGTTCTCTGAAACGTTCTGCAAGTAGGCGGCCTGTCTCCCCAATGTAGAGGAGGCCACATTTGGGTGCAGCAGATGCAGTAAATGATGTGTGTGGAGGTGCAGGTGAATTTGTGACGGATAAGGAAGGATCCCTTGGGGCCTTGGAGGGAAGTGAGGGGGGAGGTGTGGGCACAAGTTTTGCATTTCTTGCGGTTGCAGGGGAAGGTGCCGGGAGTGGAGGTTGGGTTGGTGGGGGGTGTGGACCTGATGAGGGAGTCGTGGAGGGAGTGGTCTTTCGGGAATGCTGATAGGGGAGGGGAGGAAAATATATCCTTGGTGGTGGGGTCTGTTTGGAGGTGGCGGAAATGACGCAGGATGACACAATGTATCTGGAGGTTGGTGGGATGGTAGGTGAGGACCAGTGGGGTTCTGTCCTGGTGGCGATTGGAGGGGCGGGGTTCAAGGGCGGAGGAGCGGGAAGTGGAGGAGATGCGGTAGAGAGCATCGTCAACCACGTCTGAGGGGAAATTGCGGTCTTTGAAGAAGGAGGCCATCTGGGTTGTTTGGTCCTGGGAGCAGATGCGGTGGAGGCGAAGGAATGGGAATATAGGATGGTGTTTTTACAGGAGGGAGGGTGGAGAAGGTGCAATCTAGGTAGCTGTGGGAGTCAGTCGGTTAATAGTAAATGTCCGTGTTGAGTCGGTCGCCCGAGATAGAAATGGAGAGGTCTAGGAAGGGGAGGGAGGAGTCTGAGACGGTCCAGGTAAATTTGAGGTCGGGGTGGAAGGTGTTAGTAAAGTGGATGAACTGTTCAACCTCCTTGTGGGAGCACGAGGTAGCACCGATACAGTCATCGATGTAGCGGAGGAAAAGATGGGAGGTGGTGCCAGTGTAGCTGCGGAAGATGGACTGTTCCACATATCTGATGAAGAGGCAGGCATAGCTGGGGCCCATGTGGGTGCCCATGGCTACTCCTTTGGTTTGGAGGAAGTGGGAGGATTGGAAAGAGAAGTTGTTCAGAGTGAGGACCAGTTCAATCAGTCGAAGGAGGGTGTCAGTGAAAGGGTACTGGTTGGGTCGGCGGGAAAGGAGTAGCTATGGACACCCACATGGGCCCCAGCTCTGCCTGCCTCTTCGTCAGATATGTGGAACAGTCATTTCAAACAAAAGCCCTTCATCAGGAATAGAGGTAGGGAGCCTCCAGGATGGAGAGATAAATGGGGTATGGAGGGGGGGGGGGTGGTGGTGGTGAGCCTGGGGAGAAGGTAACAAAGAGTAAAATAGATGAATGGGGGTGGGGATGGACGTGATAGGTCAGAGGGGAGGGTGGAACGGATAGGTGGGAAGAGAGACTGGCAGGTAGGACAGGTCATTTCCCATACCCCTGATCCTAAGAATTATATCTTATGCCTTTTTGAAAACATTCTAGATTTAAGCCTCAACCACTATCTGTGGCAGAATTCTGTAGGCTCACCATTCTCCATGGTGAAGACACTTCTCCTCATCTCAGTTTGAGATGGTCTATCTCATATCCTTAGTCTGAAATCATCTATCCCATATCCTTAGACTGTGACCCATTATTCTGGACTCCCAGTTATTAGGAACATCCTTCCTGCATTTACCCTGTCTAGATTTCTGTGAGAACCACCATCACGCCCATCTAATTCTTCTAAATGCTCGTGAATTTAGACCTACTCAATCCAATCTTTCATCATACATTATACCCATCCCAGGAACCAGTCTGGTAAATGTTGTTGCTCTCCCTCCATAACCAGAACATCTTCCTCAGATAAGGAGACCAAAACTACATGCAAGACTCCAGGTATGGTCTTACCAATGCTCAGTACAATTGCAACAAGAAATCCTTGCCCCTATACTGGTATTCCTCTCACTGTGAAGGCCAACATACCATTAGCCTCCTTCACTATCTGTTGCATCTGTATGCTTACTTTCAGTGACTGGTTTACAAGCACATCCAGGTTTTATTGCTCCTTTCACTTTCCCAATCTGTCGCTGTTCAGACAATAATTTGCCTTCCTGTTTATGCTACCAGAGTGGATAACCTCACATTTATCCACTTCATTGACATTGCATTTTCACTCCTCCACAAATTGTCTAAATCACACTGGAACATTTCTGCGTGCTTCTCACAATTTACCTTACAACATAAGTTGTAATCTGCAAACTTGGAGATATTGCATTTAATTCTCTCATCTAAACATCAAAATATCTTGCGGATAGATGGGCCCCAATCACTGATCCCTGCGGTACCCCGCTAGTCGCTACTAATCAGAAAAAGATCGGTTTATTCCTATTCTTTGTTTTCTGTCTGCTAACCAATTCTCTCTCCATGCCAGCACAACCAATCCCATGTGCTTTCACTTTCCATGCTCATATCTCATGTGGAACCTTATTGAAAGCCTTCTAAAAAGTCCAGTAAGCTGACAGCCATTGGCTCCCTCTTATCTACAAGTTACTTAAGATAACTGTTGGAAAATTCTGAAAATCATTTGAACCAACTCCACATTTTATTATACATTTGTGACCAATAAAGTAGGATGGCAGAGTCAGGATTTTGTTTGTGGCCTTTCTAATTGAGATTACATCTTGTCTTAAACTTTGCAGGAAAATCGCTGTGCTCCAGCTGTTCCTAGAACCTGCATTTCTTTCATTATTCACCCTTGAAAATCAAGGAAATATGCTTCATCTGATTTACAGCGCATTGATCTTGTCTGCTTCTTTCAACACAGGTGAGCAGTAGATTTATGTGAACATACTGACAGATGTTTAATAGTTCCATTGTTATGCCTGACTATCCCACAATCTTATTGAATGATACACTTTTCAAAAAGAAAAATAACTTATTGTTCGGAAACAAGTGAGCAATAATGCCCTTCAATTATTTGAGAATAGATTGAACAAAGAAGTCTGTAAATTCTAAGAAGATAACTTAACTTAAACTTTGGATTTCAGAGTGCTAAAGCAGGAAGTAAAGTTGGCATTAGTTTCTTGCTTTGATTCCAGGCATTCCACATTATCAACATGATGAGGAGAGAACTGTACATCAGTTGCACATTTGGAACGGAGTGGAGTAAGGGTGGAATTTCTTTGGTAATTACTTCAAAGATCCAAGTTAGAGAAAGAGAAGTCCAATGGATGAGTCAGTGACAACGCTAACAGGATAATGGATTGAGTCATAGAGTCATATAGCACAGTAACAGACCCTTCCATCCAACTCATTCAAGTTGAGCAGGGATGCCAAACTTTGCTAGTCCCATTTGCCTGCATTTGGTCTATATCTCTGTAAATCTTTCCTATTCATGTACCTATCCAAATGTCTTTTAAATGTTGCAATTTTATCTGCCTCCAACACTTCCTCTGTCAGCTCATTCCATATATCTTCCACTCTTTTTATGTGGAAAGGTTAGCCCTCAGGTCCCTTTTAAATCTTGCCCCTCTCACCTTAAACCTCTGGCCTTTTATTTTTGGACACTCCTTTCTTGGGAAAAAGACATTTTGTCCACGCCCCTCATGTTTTTATAAACCTCTATAAGGTCATTCCTCAACCTCCTTCACTCAAGGGGAGAAAACCACCATACTGGATTAGTGGTGCTGGAAGAGCACAGCAGTTCAGGCAGCATCCAACGAGCAGCGAAATCGATGTTTCGGGCAAAAGCCCTTCATCAGGAATGGGCTTTTGCCCGAAACGTCGATTTCGCTGCTCGTTGGATGCTGCCTGAACTGCTGTGCTCTTCCAGCACCACTAATCCAGTATTTGGTTTTCAGCATCTGCAGTCATTGCTTTTACCTTGAGAAAACCACCAGCCAATCCAGCCTTTCCTTTTGACTCAAACTTTCCAGCCCTGGCAATATCCTTACAAATTTTTTCTGTACCCTTTCAAGTTTAACAACAACCTTCCCACTGCAGGGCAATCAGAATTGAATGCAATATTTCAAAATTGGTCTCACTAATGTCTTGTACAGCGTCCTCGTAGTATTCCATCTTCAGTGAAAACAAGTGTACCAAACGCCACCTTCACCACTATCCTGTCCAAATGTGACTGTGATGGAAAGGACAATTGTCAGCCATCAGAAAGTGAGGAGAAAGAAACACTCTTGACTGTCAAGAAAGAATTGTTAAAGCTGAATTGCCATTGAAAAAAATTCATTTGGAATTTCAGCCAATTGACTCAGATGTTATGAGAACAGAAAGTTCAGGATTTATCAGCGTGATCAACTTGGAATAGCATATTGTTTGAGGGGTAGGCAGCAGGCAGGAATAACTGACAAGACACATGATTAGCTGGGATTTGGAAAGCAAAGAATGAAATGCACTATCAAAGTTTTCTCATGCTACTTTGAAAAGCATAGAATTAGAACACAGTTGCTTAATCGATACAGTTATAAAGTACAGAGGAAATCACAGATCAATCCTTTTGGGATTTACCATAAGACCATAAGACATAGGAGTGGAAGTAAGGCCATTCGGCCCATCGAGTCCACTCCGCCATTCAATCATGGCTGATGCGCATTTCAGCTCCACTTACCAGCATTCTCCCCGTAACCCTTAATTCCTCTAGACAACAAGAATCTATCAATCTCGGCCTTGAAGACATTTAGCGTCCCGGCTTCCACTGCACTCCATGGCAATGAATTCCACAGGCCCACCACTCTCTGGCTGAAGAAATTTCTCCGCATTTCTGTTCTGAAATGACCCCCTCTAATTCTAAGGCTGTGTCCACGGGTCCTAGTCTCCTCGTCTAACGGAAACAATTTCCTAGCATCCACCTTTTCCAAGCCATGTATTATTTTGTACGTCTCTGTTAAGTCTCCCCTTAATCTTCTAAACTCCAACGAATACAATCCCAGTATCCTCAGCCGTTCCTCATATGCTAGACCTGTCATTCCAGGGATCATCCGTGTGAATCTCCGCTGGACACGTTCCAGTGCCAGTATGTCCTTCCTGAGGTGTGGGGACCAAAACTGGACACAGTACTCCAAATGGGGCCTAACCAGAACTTTATAAAGTCTTAGTAGTACATCTCTGCTTTTATATTCCAACCCTCTTGAGATAAGAGACAACATTGCATTCGCTTTCTTAATCACAGACTCCACCTGCATGTTTACCTTTAGAGAATCCTCGACTAACAATGATTCAATACATAAGAGAGGATACAATAATAGACTATAAAGTGTATTTTATTTGTATTAATTGTGAGATTATACAAAGTTTATAGTGGAGACTCCTCCATCTTGCTGATGGTCAGACAGTCATTATTCCACTGTTGATCAGAATTGCACATACGGGCCCTGCAGAATCCTGATCATTGCAGATTCCAAAGGAACTGCTCAGGAAGTTAAACTTTTCACTGGACAGTTCCTCTCCGCTGAGAACCTCTCAAATTTATCAATTTGAGCCAAATAATCTAGGGGATTCAAATGGAGTTATGTAAATAATTACTCAGAAAAAGTTAGACTATTCTCATTTAGCCTAGTCTCATTCCTGAGTAGACATTCAATGGACCCATTAATTAGCTCGCCAACCCCTAACTATCCCCCCTACACAATAACACTCAGACTCTGCCATCACCCTCTCTTACCAGAATCCACCAGCCCTGCCATGCTCGGGGCCTGCTCAGCCCTTCTCCCACTCTGGACCAGTTGCTGCCCTTTCCTTGCTCCAGACCTATAACTTCATCACCCTTTCCCCTCTGTAGACCCACTGATAGCTCCTACCCGACTCTGGATAGGATATGCCCGTGCTGCTACCTACTGCCCCACCCACCACTTATGACTAGACTCTCTACCACTAGACCGGACCATTTCTGCAATCAAATAATTGCCCTCTCCAGCCCTTCACTGGAGCAAATCACCTCTACCTATCTTAAGCGTTGAATTATTTACTTGGCGTTTACCCATTTTGAATCCTTTGCCAAACCTGTTTGGCAAACCAACCACCAGCACCCCACTCCTTACTCATCTGGTGCCTTAACCCTCGTTACTTGGCACCTTATCCCACTGACAACCAAACTACTTGGTCACCCTACCCACTACCCATATGACATCCTAAGCTCACACTTACCTGAAGTACTTAACATTTGATGGCAGCTGTCAGTGGCTATCTTTGATTCTCGACTGTCAAATTTCAGAGTGTGTCAGCTACTGTCTGTGAAAAGTGGCCATGGTTTGCCTTTTTTCATCACTTCTGCACTACAAGAGAACAGCTTTAAAAAAATCTAGCCCATTTTCCTGAATGTCTCACATATTTCTATAAATATCTGTACATTTACAATGTAATTCATTGGTTGCAAAATGCTTTGTGTCATTCTGAAGATATGGTGAGATGCTGTATAAATGTACAGTTGTATTCTCTATGATGATACTGTGTATGTGTATCAAAATATTTTTTAAAGATGAAAAGAAAAAGAAAACATACTCATACTGTTATTAATTATATCTCTTACAGTTTCAAGCTCATCATCAGATGAGACAGGTAATCTGATTCAACACATCGGAGACAGTGTATTGCTTTAAAATGCAATTTATTCATTTTTATCATGATGTTTTACAAAAGTGTCAGAATGGAGAGACATCCCTTTCACTCTGTATATTCATCTGGATTTTCCAATGGCATGACAGTCATATTTCCAGTACAGTTGGAGTTTTGCATCAGGCCTCTGTAGAATCCCCATAGTAGCAAACTCTAAAGGACTAGCATAGAAAATTGAATTTTCCAACACACAACTCCTCGATGCTTAGAACCTCTTAAAAGTGTCTATTGAAGTCAGAAATCAAGTCTGATTAAGTTGAGTAAATAATTACTTAGAAATGTTAGACTATTAAATACCTAGTTTAACTCTTATGTCAGTATTCAGCTGACTCCATAATTACCTAATACTCCCCATTACACTTCTTGTGGGCCCATAAATTCTGAACTGACATTACTCTCTCACCCCCAAACATCAGACACCCTCACTCCACCAGCTCACCCCTTAACCCCAATATGGACCTGCTTTGCCTTCCCTAGCATCTAAATGCCTATTACCTGGACTGGACCTTCTGCTGCTGCTTCCTCTGATCCATGGACTACTGTGCACCTTCCCTGACCCACCACCCACTGTTCCCCTGCTTTGGACATGATCTGCCTGTACACTCCCCTCCCCTGCCCTGCTGTTAGACCCGATTGCTTCCTGGACTAGATACATACCCCTCTCCTACCCCTCACTGGAGCAGGCACATCTCAACCCTAATCTGAACACTAGATCACTCTCAGTCTACACCCACTTGCCATTCTACCTTCCTGGCATCTTCCACACATACATACTTGGTACTGTATCTACTGGTACACTGGCTACCTGGCACCCTACCCACTATCCATCTGACATCCTAACCATGTATTTAAGTACTTAACATTCAACAGGGGTTGACAAGGGGTCTCTCTGTGATTTTGCACCTTTTAAATTCCAGAACATAACAGTGCTATCCTGTCAGAAATGCCCAGTTTCTTCTTTTGTTATTTCCACTTCTTGGAAACTCTGGTCCATTAAACTGAAAGTTACACAAATATTGTTGCAATTACAAAGTAATCCACTGTTTGCAAAATACTTTGGGTTATTCTGAAGATGTAATAATATGCTATATCAACGTAAGAAGGCATTTTCAGACTTCAGTATAGCAAAATATGAAATCAAACTGGGTGAGCGAAATAAAGCTATTTAAAAAACACAAAATGTTCTCATCCTGTTATTAATTACATCCTTTTTCAGGTACTAGCTCATCAAGTGAGTCATACAATCCTGATTTTTTTCCCCCCACCTATCCCATCCTATTGGTCAGATACATTTACTACTTTACTGTCTGTGGCTGTGGGGTCCAGTGTAGTCCAGAAAGCTAATGTTATTATTTATATTGTGGAGAGGGACATCTTGCTTTTCCTTAAACAATCTGTCTTTTCCATGTGTAATGGAGAGTAAGCAGGGCTGAGGATATGGAGTACTTTCTCACTTTCTTTTTTCCCAGTATTGTCTACTGCACTGGGATAGTGCCATTTGGACATTCCAGTTATGTTTATTCTCATGGTTCAGATCGAAAATGACCCATTGCAGCATTTTTCTTCAAATCACGTCTGCTCAGCCACCAACATCCACCAATCCAGAAAGTATGTTTTGCTAAAAACAGGAAATGCCGGAAAAGCTTTCAGCATTTTCTGTTTTTAGCAAAACATGCTTTATAGATTTGTGGATGCTGGTGGCTGAGTAGACATGATTTGAAGAAAAATGCTGCAATGGGTCATTTTCTTTCAGCATTTCTGGCATCATCTGGCAAGTGAGAAACAGAGGTGCTAGTTCAGTTTGAGTGACTCGTTTTCATGAAGTTAGTAAACTTACTTTAACACTGCCCCCAGCTGTATGAGAACTCGATAGGGGTAGCCTGGCACTTGATAAACAAAGTACATCCTGCATTGAATATACTCTATGGGGCTCTGTCTGCAATCCTGAACACCACCTCCCAAACCCCCCATCACCTCACCTCATCAATGAAAGCTCCCCAAGTGGAGAAGACCATGCTGTTATTATCCAGCATTGAGTCTCAAACAAGTTCAAAGTTATTCTTTTTCTGTCCAATCAGGTTGAAGACAGGGAAAACTGAGCTCCTTGCTTTGGAACAGGTGACTATTTAATGGACATTGCACACTGTGGAAGCAGTGCCATATATCTGGGTTTTGAGCTTGTAGTTTTGAATGTTAATATACCCCTGACATTCTTAGCCCTCACACTGAGAAGAATATGTCTGTGCAATGCACAAACTGATAAAGTGATGTTTGATATTTAACTTGACTGTTTTACTTCATTACTGATATCAAATTATAGCGTTTCTCACTTTTTAAAGCTTTTGTCATGTTTGTTTTTATTCTCCATGTATTTACAGATTGGTCAACGGCTGCCTGGATTGCTGGAGGAGCGGGTAAAGAAACAACCTGCTTTCATACTCTCCCTTAACAGCTTCTCGGAATATCCAAAGATGCTTCCCAAATAGTTGAATATATACCTACTCACTGCTGTTTTGTGGGGAACCAATCTGGGCATGGGAAGATTCCACGAGTAGATAATGTTGTTTTCAGTGATGTTTCTTGAACGTTTGCCCAGAAAAGCATGCTGTTCTTCATTTAATTCCAACAAATGGTGGGCACCTTGATTTCTGTCTCCTCTGCAGTTCAAGTCAGCAGCTCACCATCAACTTCTTAAGGGCAACTAGGGACAGACAATAAAGACACCCTCATCCCATGAGCGAATTTTAAAAATTGCACCACTGACAACCCAGCACACCTTCAACATAACACTAAATTGTCAAGCTAAACTGAGACTGTGAGTGGGGAAACTTTGATGTTGGCATACTCAAAATCATGAAGGAGACAGAGCAAGTCGATAAGATAATTAGTCAATAAGTCTCTCAAAACACGTAGAGGGTAGTTAGAGCAAAACAACTGTGCTAATAACTGGGAATCATTGATAGAGCATAATTGGAAAAGATCACAGAGATGAGGAGAGATGGTGTTACATTTGTAACATTTGAATCTGGAACATGGAACCTGAAAAAGTGTGGAAGCTGACTCCAGATATATTGTTAGAAGTGAGATGAATAGGTTCTTACAGGCTATGGGCATTATATGGGAATGAGGGACCAAATGTGACCATTCTTTCAAAGTGATAGCATGATGGCTTGAAAGCTTTCTACGTTCTATCTTTATTATGATTCTATTCTAAAATAATCGGTGGGATAGCCTTGTTCGCTGATGGAATTTGAAAATGCAAACCTGTGACATGATGTTGAGTCCTTTAAAAGCTGTTGCTGTTGTGGCGTTATGCTGCTGTTACACAAAGGGCTGTCTTTATTCTTTCTGAATGGCTGCAAAATACATTGAACATGGGAAATCTCTGTGCTGGATTTGTTGAAGTAGTGATGTGTTATCAACTGGCTTGATTGTTCTATTTTGCAGTTGCTGCATTAGTTGCTGCCCCTGTTGCTGTTGCTGCAGCTGGATTTACTGGTGCTGGAATAGCAGCTGGATCCTTCGGAGCACAGATGATGTCTGCGGCAGCACTCGCTAATGGAGGAGGTGTAGCAGCAGGCGGCATTGTAGCAACTCTCCAGTCTATTGGTATGATTTCATATTTTTTTTTGTTTAATTGAACAGTTATAAAGATTGATGTTAATATAATCACTGGTTCAGCAGCTTGGCTGACCAAGTGGCAAGTAACATTTATGCCACAGAAATGCCAGCCAATGACCATCTCCAAAAAGACACAATCCAAACACCACCCCTTGACATTCAATAGTGTTACTATCACTGAATCCCCCACTATCAATATCCTCAGAGTTACCGTTGACAAGAAACTCAACTGGACTTGCCATGTGAACACAGTGGCTACAAGAGCAGGTCAGAGCAGTAACGAACTCACCTCCTGACTCCCAAAGTCTGTCCACCAAGTCAAGTGTGATAGAATACTTGCCTAGATGGGTGCAATTCCAACAAGACTCGAGAACTTATGACACTACACAGGACAAAGCAGCCTACTTGATTGACACAATATCCACGCTCTCTGACACCTGTGACACATCGTAGCAACAAGATGCACTGCAGAAATTCGCCAAAGATCCTTAGACAACACCTTCCAAACCCATGACAATGTCCAGTCAGAAGGACAAGGGCAGCAGATATACGGGAACACTACCCCCTGCAAATTCCCCTCCAAACCACTCACCATCCTGATTTGGAAATATGTCACCATTCCTTCAGTGTTGCTGGGTCAAAATCCTGGAATTCCTTCCCGTAGGGCATTGTGGGTCTACCTAGAGCACTATGTACTGTACTGGTTCAAGAAAAAAGCTTACCACCACTTTATCAAGGGCAACTAGGGACAAGCAAAAAATGCTGGCCAGACAGCAGTGCCCACATTCAACAAGTGTTTTTTTAAAAAAGCTTTAATTCATCTCTCCAAATGTACATGAAGAAAAGATTTTTGAATTGAGTCACGGTTCTGTGATTTTTCAAACACAAGGCTATCAGTCTTCATGAGAGCAGAGGGAGATTATATTTGCTGAATGCATTACTGAATGTAGTCCAAATGGGTATCTAAATAATAAAAACCCAATATTTATGTTGGAGTGAAACTCATCATTGAAGCAATTAGAAAAAGATGTCCTCTATCATTTATATTTTGAAATGACTTCGAGAACTGTGTATTGTAAAATGACAGATGAACAGTTTTGCACCCATTTACTTGTCCTTTTTGAATGGGTGGAGAACCAATTTATATCAACTGTTCAACAGCTTTTACACGATCAAGATTGGAGACCTGGAATATAATGCTTCCCTGTGCAGAATGGTTCACAGCACAGAATGATCAGTGTGGGGAGGGAGGCAGTGATATTGATATACGTTAAACATGGTAAAGATTAATGTAATGATCTTTTGTTAACCCATACAGGAGCTGCTGGAATCTCTACTGCTGGTGCTGCTGCCATAGGAAGTATCGGTGGCGTGGGTGGTTATGCAGCAAAAGCAGTTTTTCAGGATTCTGAAGATGAGCCCTAAAGCCCATGAGCTGTTTTAAAGTAGACACTTAGAAGGAATTAGTGAGGATTTATTTATTAGATGAAGGATTGAAATAATCATATACTATAAGAAATTAATAAGCAATGAAGTATTTTCTGCTGACTATAAATTAATAACTTTGAAATACTTTTAATTTTAGTATGGATGTTTCTATTCTCTTTCTGCTATTTTGATGCCCTGTTAGCTATTTTCTCAATTAGAAGTGGATTAAAAATCCTTCAGATGTTGTCGTTCTATAGCTGGTCATAGAGTAAATGCAAACATTCAGATTGCTGACTACATTAAATAGAAATGACAAGTGTCTGTGATGAGGAAAGTGTCATGCTGAATGTAATACCAATGCCACTGCAGTTCACTGCAAGAATGAACTTTGTCTGTCTGGAGTAAGGGTAGGGCTTATGCCCGAAACGTCGATTCTCTTGCTCCTCGGATGCTGCCTGGCCTGCTGTGTTTTTCCAGCACCATATTTTTCAACTCTGGTCTCCAGCATCTGCAGTCCTCACTTTCTCCTAGGGTATTTTAAGGTTATCTTCAAAATGTCACAAGATCCATCTGTCGCAATGTCTCCTCTTATGTATCTAATGGGGTCTGATCATGCTCTTGTAAAGCCATTTGGGATGTTTTGTTACATTAAAGGTGTTATAAAAATACCATTCATTGATGATCTTTTTGTCATATATCCCCAAACTTCCAATAGCATTTTTGTAACATGGGGGGATATAACGACTTTCAAGAGTCTCATATGAAAAGCATATTTTTGTTGAGATGCAGGGATATTTGACAAATGAAGCATGCATCTCAAAATGCACATCTCATGGCTGACACACAAGTCTTGGAAACTCAGTATCTGTGATATGTCAGAATGATTTGAGGTGGTAAAAGTATGCATTGCCTCTACAAAATAAAATCTGAGATGGTGTTACACTTAATATCACAATAATCAAATCTTAGTCTACTTGTGGAGCTAAACATCTTTCAAATGATAATTAACATAGCACTTGTTTTGGGATTTAATTTTCCCTTTGAACCCAGCATGCTGACCAAGAGCTTGGACCCCACTCTTAAAATTTCTTTCTTTGGCTCTGATGACCCCTCAATGAAACTCTGTGCGATGTTTTCCAACGTTAAAAGATGCTGTATAAGTGCAAGCTGTGGTTACTGCATTCTACTTGACAAACAATTTTAAACCTCATGGCCGCTTCCATTCAGAAATTTTACCATCTGGAGGCATAATTTTTCCAGCATTTGTTTCAGCAGATGCAAGCAACTCATGGCAGCATTTAACTGCAGTACATTGGGAGTAGAAATATGAAAGAGTTTTTCACTAAGTAAAACAATGCTTCTTGCTACTTTATAGCCATTTGTTCACTTAGGCCTCAAGTAAATATTTATATCCAGTGTCTTCCAGCTCACTCGTGGTTAGAATTTTTAATGTTATTCTGTAACCAAGAAAATGCCAAATCTTAATCCCAAATACCAGAGTTGACTGTGCTAAACCCATTGAGTATTATAACCCAGCAAGTCCTTTCAGTTTGCTATCTTTATTCTGCACTGTAATGAGTGTGAAGCTGTTCCTATTGAGATCAATTGAAGTTCAAGTTCACAAGCTACTCTGATAGACGTCAAGTAATATTTAAGGTATTGCAAGAAATTGGAGGTCATGATTTCACACATAGGTACTGTAAAGTTTTTACATTTATTTTTAGCAGTATTGCTTTTTATAGTATTCACTTAGAATAACAGCAAATGTAAACCTCATGGTCCACACACAGAGAAAGGCCCTTCAGCCCAATGAACGTGAGCCAGCCAAATATTTTCCAGCTCACACCATGTACCATCCACACAATGCACTGCAGAAATTCATTACGGATCTATAGACAGTACCTTCCTAGCCCAGTCACTGGGCCAAAAGTCTGGAACTCCCCCGTCCCCCGCATCCCCCTTCCCCCACCCCTCCAAAGGCATTGAGGAGCTACCTACACTTAATGGACTGCAGCAGGTTCAAGAAGGCAGCTTACCTCCATGTTCTCAAGGCTATCTAAGGAAGTCATACATGCTGGCCCAGACAGCAATGTCCACGTTGCATGAATGAATTTTTAAAAATTTGAAATAGCTTGATTTATTTTCATTTCTTTTGAGTGACACACCTCTCTCTTACTGTTAAAACAAAACCTATAACATGCATGCTTATATTTCAGTGAAAGACTTTGCAAAATAAAAGCAACCATGATCTATCAAATCAGATTTCCAGAATTTGGGATCTGTTTTGTCCAGTAACAACATTTATTGGGATTATACCACAGCGTGGAGGATTCAATGCAGCAGTTTGACTCAAACTCCAACATTAGGTTCAACAGCATGCAGCTTCATCCAAAAGTTTATGTCACAAAACATTCACAACTATTTTTCTGGATCATTAAACTGGAGTTGTAGTAGATTTCTCTGAGTTTCAGTTTTATCCAAATTTACCTGAGTTCGGTTACTCCTATCATACATAGATTTGGAAATATTACCGTTGTTTTAATACTCAGGTGGATTTTCTGCCAATTCATGGGTGGAATTTTCACTTCCTTGAGGATGTGGAAAATGGTAAGTCTGGGAAAATATAGTGAATCCAATGGAATCTCCCCTTAAGCTTTGTGGCAACTTCAGAATCTCACTTCTGAAATATGACTGTCATATTTCCATGTACTTCCATCTAGTTAATACCGACTCACCTTATTTGTACACCACTTCCAATTCTCCTCTTTTTCCCTGAAAAACTAGACTCGCAAATTTCTGATGTTGGTCCCAGCAGGCACTTGGTGGCTGCAGCTCAAAGATTGTCCCGTCCATCATCCAACTCCGTCATCGATACCATGTCCGTGCATGCTCAATACCCACCAACTTTCTCGACTGTCCACATTAGTCAGCATCAGCAAGCCACCAGGCTCAATACATCTTCATGCTCGCTCTTGGACCAAATTAAACAACAATTCAGCACTTTGACTCTACTTTGGAGCTCAAGATTTGCATGCTTCTGCCAGGTTGCTTTCGGTGCACACTATCATCTCATACATCAATACAGCTGGCATCAATGTCGCACCTGCAGCTAACAGCTTTGGTGGCAAACGCTGCATGAGTATATAGCAAATGGCCATGTCTGAAGGTCAAGAGGGATGAGGCCTCAGTGGAGTCAAGGGGCACTACAGATTTTGAGAAAATTCTCCTACCAAGTTCTATGTTGAGGAGAAGTGATGTTGATCCAGAGCAATAAAACACACCAGTAAGAGAGATTCTGAGGTGGCGATGCAGTGGAAATGTCCTTTGGCTCATAATCCAGGAGCCACAGACTAATGTTCTGAGGGACATAGGTTAAGTGCCACCTGTTCAATGTTTAAAAAAGTGGATTCAAAGAGAATGAGGGAACAATCTGGGTTATTGAAAGGCTAGTTTAAACTAAAAGCTTCATGAGAGAGACAGTCATAGAGTCATACAGCACAAAAGCAGACCCTTTAGTCTGACCAGACCATGTCAAACATGGTCCCAAACTAAACTAGTCTTACCTGCCTGCTCCTGGCTCATACCCCCCACATTTCTTATTCATATACTTAGCTGAGTGCCTTTTAAATGTGCCAACAGTCACCACTTTCTCGGGAAGTTCAATCCACATGCGGATCACTCTCTGTGTAAACCATTTGCTCCTCGTATCTTTTTCAAATCTCTCTCCTCTGGCCTTAAAAATATGTCCCCCAATCTTGAATTTCCCCCATCCTGGGAAAAGACACCTACCATAAACCCCATCTATACCCTCATGTTTTTACAAACCTCTATAAGACCACCTCCTAATCTCTTAGGTTCCAGTGAAAAAAAGCTCCAGTCTATCCAGTCTTTCTTTATTACTCAAATCTTCCATATTCAGCAACATTCTCATAAATCTCTTCTGAACCCTGTCTAACTTAATAATATTTTTCTGATAACTGGGTGACCAGAACTGGACACAGTACTCCAGAAGAAACATCACCAATGTCCCATACAGCCTCAACATGACTTCCCAGCTTCTGTACTCAAAGGACTGAACAATGAAGGAAAGCATGCTGAATCCCTTTTTAACAACCCTGTCTATATGTGACACAAGCTTCAAAGAATTAGGTACCTGTACCCTTAGGTCCCTCTGTTCTACAGTACCACCCAAGGCCCTACTATTAATTGTATAAGCCCTGCCACTGTCTGTTGTACCAAAATGCAATACCTTGCGTTAATCCAGATGACTTACACTGGGGAAAGATTAAGACAACATTAATTTCAATCCATGAAGTGTCATTCACCAAAATGGATTCCTAAGTTTACAGTTAGCAAGCGTGAGTTTGCGTCAAGATTAGAGTGGTGCTGGAAAAGCACGGCAGGTCAGGCAGCATCCCAGGAGCAGGAAAATCAATGTTTCGGGCAAAAGCCCTTCATCAGGAATGGAGGCTGGGAGTCTCGGGTGTGGAGGGATAAATGGGAGTGGGGTGGGGCTGGGGAGAAGATAGCTGAGCGTGCAATACGTGGATGGAGGTGGGGGTAATGGCGATAGGTCGGAGAGGAGGGTAGAGTGGATAAGTGGAAAGGAAGATTGACAGGTGGAACAGGCCATGAGGACGGTGTTGAGCTGGAAGATTGGAACTGGAGTAAAGTTGGGGGAGGGGAAATGAGGAAAGTGGTGAAGTCCACATTGATGCCCTGGGGTTGAAGGGTCCCGAAGCAGAAAATGAGGCTTTCTTCCTCCAGGTGGTGAGGGACTGGCGGTGGAGAAGGCCCAGGACCTGTATGGGTGCAGGTATTGCAAATCCATGAAGGTGAGGACCAGGGGGGCTCTGTCCCTCCCACATGGATTGAAGATGCCCTCAAACGCATCTGATCCATGTCCCGCACCTCCACCCTTGAACCACAACCCTCCAACTGCAACAAGGACAGAACCCCCCTGGTCCTGACCTTCCACCCCACCAACCTCCGCATAAATCGCATCATCCGCCAACATGTCCGTCACTTCCAAACGGACCCCACCACCAGGGATATATTTCCCTCCCCAACCCTATCCACTTTCTGAAAAGACCATTCCCTCCATGACTACCTGGTCAAGTCCATGCCCCACCCCCCCAACAACCCACCCTCCCATCCTGGCATCTTCCCCTGCCACCACAGAAATTGCAAAACCTGCGCCCACACCTCACCTTTGTCCAAGGTCCCAAAGGAGCCATTAAAGTTTCACCTGCATCCATCAAAGTTTCACTTGCACATCCACCAATGTCATTTATTGTATCCATTTCTCCCGGTGCAGTCTACTCTACATTGGGGAGACTGGGCGCCTTCTTGCAGAGTGCTTTAGGGAACACCTCCAGGTCACGAGCGCCAATCAACACCACTGCCCCGTGGCTTAACATTTCAACTCCCCCTCCCACTCTACCGAGGACATGTGGGTCCTGGGTCTCCTCCACCACCACTCCCTCACCACCTGGCGGCTAGAGGAAGAACACCTCATCTTTCACCTCGGGACCCTTCAACCCCAGGGCATCAATGTTGACTTCAGCAATTTCCTCATTCCTGCCCCACTTTAGCCCAGTTCCAACCTTCCAGCTCAACACCGTCCTCATGACCTGTCCCACCCGTCAACCTTCCTTCCCACCTATCCGCTCCACCCTCCTCTCCAACCTATCACCTTCATCCCCACCTCCAACCACCTATTGCACTCTCAGTTGCCTTGTCCCCAGCCCCACCCCTCCTCCCATTTTATCTCTCCACCCCCACACCAAGGCTCCCAGCCTCATTCCTGATGAAGAGCTTTTGCCTGAAAAGCCAATTTTCCCGCTCCTAGGATGCTGCCTAACCTGCTGTGTTTTTTTTTAGCACCTCACTAATCTTGACTCTATTCTCCAACATCTGCAGTTCCCACTTCTGCCAACATGAGTTTGAGCAGACCTCTAGAACCTCCCCTGTAATCTTGAATGTGTGACCTCCTGAACTATTATTATAGTCTGGTTCCAAACCTTGGTTTCCTGAATTAAGATCATCCCTCTCTATTTTTCCAACATCATCTTTAATTAGCAGACCCAACTCTCATAATTAGAGTGAGAGAAGAGTGAAGCTGGAAAAATTTGAAATGTATTTTTTGAAAACAACAACAACTGAGGAATGAGATGGCAGAGTTTCAATTCTTTCCTTTCTGAACCAGTGTTACTGCAGAAATATTAGTTTAATAAATTCTTGCTGTCAACCGAGCGGTCTCTATTGCCCAACACTGGGCCAGTCTGACACCAGTAAGCTGTCTATTTTGATTGGGCGGATCAGTACAACTTAAGGTGAACCTAGGTCTAAATAACCCCAGCCTCTTTATTTTTGGAACAAATGAGTTTCCGACACCCCTTCCACACACAATGTAATTCATTCTCCATTTTGCGAACGGTTGTCAATCTACAATTGAGTGTGATCCATGTGTTATGTAAATTGACTGGCTTTCATTTCAATTGGAGTTATTAATGTGCAACCCAGTGTCCTAGATTAGTAACACAGCCCATGCTTACAAATAGACTATTAAAAGGTAGGTGGTGACATCGGTTAGATTTCAGAGGAAACGAAACTGAAAGTAATGATGCTGGTTCGATTTCTTGAGGAACCCTTGGGACCTCGATTAAAAACTGGACATGGGGGAAAAAAATGAAGTGTCATTTTATGACTTCTCTGCTATTCTGAAATTGTAAAATACTAGAGACAGCCTGTTTTCGCTGGAAAAGAAGTAATATCTGTGAATTATGTTTGATAAGAATTGAATGATAAGGATGCGGGCATTAGGACCCAAGGTGTAATTTGTCGGTTTGCTGTACAGCATATATTCTGCACACGGCTGCAGAGTGTGGGCAGATGCAGCTATTGAAAACGGCTGCCGGTTAAGGTGAGGGTGGAAAACTGCAACTCATCAAGTAATGCTTCGGATATTTACGAGAAATTTGCCTTCGTGATTTCCCTCTCTACAGTTTGCATTTTAGCAATATCAATGTTCCATTATATATTTACAGATTTTATATATGCTATATTCATAACATCTCAGGGCATTGTTCTTTGGTATAACTGGGTCATTGAAGTTGATAACTGCTGCTTTTTTTTGTATCCAGAAGTGTTCTTGCTCACCACTGAACATTTCTCCAAAAAAAAAGTGTTCAGTGTTCAACACTAACTTGTCTCTAGCATTTCTGAGTGTTGGCAACGTGGGGCACTTGTTGAGTTCTGAGGAAGGGTCACTCAATC
This sequence comes from Chiloscyllium punctatum, assembly GCF_047496795.1. Classification (NCBI taxonomy): domain Eukaryota; kingdom Metazoa; phylum Chordata; class Chondrichthyes; order Orectolobiformes; family Hemiscylliidae; genus Chiloscyllium; species Chiloscyllium punctatum. Next base: position 33,004,376 of record NC_092765.1, read on the forward strand.
CAAAATGTTAATTCTGATTTCTGTCCACAGGTACTGTCAGACCTGCTGAGCTTTTGCAGCAATTTCTGTTTTGGTGACACTCATTCCTGTGTTCACTAAGATGTGCTCTTGAGTGCAATCTTAACAGAATAGCAGCTGAGCTGTCTGAGGTTATGAGGAGTCTTGGTGGGACATGACTGCAGTAACCGGGTTAGAATGAGGAGTTAGAAGATAGTGGTACAAGTATCCCTGACCTTTCAAAAGATTGTTTTACATCACTTGGCTTTTACAAAAGACCTGTATTAGTACCTGTTTTGCTAACCAAAAGAAATCCGAAGACTCTTTTCGCTTTTACGAGAAAGGGCAAAGGTCTTCCCATTTAAATTAATGCTTCTTCATTTTATGCCATTTTGGCTTACGAAAGGTTTCATAAGAACGCTGTATTTTCGGATATCTGGGGATAGCTGCATTTAGCACTACAGTGCCCAGAAATGTAGCAACCCTGTAATAACAGGAGTGATATTTAAAAGGAATGCAGAAGTTTCAAGTGACGTTTTGCATCAAGAGATACACATGAAAAGCAGGTAAGAAAGAATATCAGGAAGATAAATTTTGGTCAAAATAATGAAGCTACTCATGTTTACTGATATTTGAGCACAAATAATAAATTAAAGTTAGGTGTAAAGCAGATGCAATGGTAAATTCAAATATCTTTCAGTTATGCCACTTCATGGCTAACTATCTGCTTCCTGCATAAAATCTTGGGGACAGGATGAAGCTGCTGTATTTTCATGATATAAACTGATGATAGCATGCATCTCAATTTCAGTGAAAGTGCATTTAGTTTTTATCAAGCAACCAATTTACCAAAACGTTTTGTTGACAGAATTTGCAATTGTGCTTTTACTACAAGAAAAAAACACCCCCACCTTGTCTCAGTCCCAACCCTCGAACTCAGCACCACCTTCCTAACCTGCAATCTTCTTCCTGACCTCTCCGCCCCCACCCCCACTCCGGCCTATCACCCTCACCTTAACCTCCTTCCATCCATTGCATTTCCAACGCCCCTCCCCCAAGTCCCTCCTCCCTACCTTTTATCTTAGCCTGCTTGGCACACTCTCCTCATTCCTTAAGAAGGGCTCATGCCCCAAACGTCGATTCTCCTGCTCCTTGGATGCTTCCTGACCTGCTGCGCTTTTCCAGCAACACATTTTCAGCCCTGATCTCCAGCATCTGCAGTCCTCACATTCTCTAACTGGTCCCTGACTCAATGCAGACATTCAGTTCTGTGACTACATTTTATAAAAATGACATGCATTGGTAGATGCTGAAAGTACATTGAATATAATAATCTTAATTTTTGTTATCTGTTAATGATGAGGGTATGCCTTTTTTAACCTTATCACTTTGATCAGTCTGTTTAATACCTTCTCTTTCCTTTATGAAACCACATGGATTGCTTTGTTACATTAAAGGTGTTACAGAAGTACAACTCCTTGATGTAGTTTTTATCATGTATCCCCTCTTTCCCTTTCACACTGCCATCAAACAGGGAGTTATAATAGATTTCACAGCACCTCATATGAAACTTGAGAAAATTGGGATATTTCATAAATAAAGCACATGTCACAAAATACAAGTCTCATGGTTGACATACAAGTCTTGGACACTCTACATCTGCGATAATTAGTCAGAATAACTTGAAGTGGTACAACTAGTCAAGTCAGATTCAGAGTAATTACGTGATTGACCATATTAACTATTTACCATGATAATCACTCTCTGAATAAATTTACAACAGGCTACGAATGTACTTATAACAAAAAAAAGCTTAAGTTTTATTGCATGCAGAAAATAAAGGAACACCAATCACATTACACTAAACTATAGACAAAGATTATTTGAAAATGCTACAAACATGAAAAAAAATTGTTTAACACTCAACAATGTTACAAACACTCAAACCTTAGTGAATGACTACTCTGTCTCCATTTTAAAGATACCTGTTCAGTTGACATAGCTGGAATTAGTTTATGGAACTTCTTCTGGTGTCTAAATACTTCCGCAATGTAGGGCAATTTAGCATAGCCAATCCACCTAACCAGCACATCTTTTGGACTGAGGAGGAAACCAGAGCTCCTGGAGGAAACCCACGCAGATATGGGGAGAATGTGCAAACTCCACACAGACAGTCGCCCAAGAGTAGAATGAACCTGGATCCGTGCTTTCAGTGCAAACATTTGAGCCATCCATACCCTTTGCTTCAGTGACGTCAAGCTCCTTCGTTGAATGAATATATGGGGTGTTTGCTGGCATGTGTTGCGGGTGTTAGATTGATGTCCCGGGGTACCATACAGCAAGATGGCCCTGCATGCCAGACACATCCTGACAAGCAATCTGTCTTCATCTTTGCACAACTGAGCACATTAAAGCAGCAGGACTGGTAGTATTTAGGCAAGTCACTAAGTCAACAGGCAAGCCAAAGCACGGAAATATGCAGGCAGGCTGTAAGTGAGAAAGCATGCAAACAGCTCAGAGATGTAGTCTGTGAGCTGGGTGCCTGTGTTTATGAGCAAAGTGTCCTTTCAATGCGAATTGCTGGAAAGTGCTACAATGTGGGACTGTGCTTCCTACGAATCCTGCAAGTGGACCTCAGAGATGCCATGAGGATTCTGAGGGGTTGACAATTGTTGGATACCCAAATCCATGGATGGTGGTGCATGCAGCTGGTACCCATGGATTATGTTCTGAGATGCTGTTTGTTGTTGAACATAGAAATTGTTCAGCACCAGTGATGAACTGAAGTCACTGACTCTGACTTACACAGCGAGAATTCTCAATGCCTAATTTGTTTGGCATGTTTGGGAAGTTAGGACGCTGTTAGTAATGAGACTAGATAGAATAGAATAGAATCCCTACATTGTTGAAACAGGCCATTCAGCCCAACAAGTCCATACTTGTATACTAGATGTACACTTAATAAGGTATTTAAGAAGAAATAATTCTCCTGAACAGGTAACTTGCTACTACTCATGAGAAATTCACCTTGACACCTGGAAGATGTATAAAAGTTGCAGTGAGTTATTCCCAACATTGAAATAGGTCTCTCTAAACTTCTCATGTAATACTGCAACAAATCTTACCATCCTCGGCTGAAAATATTTCATCTGATATCTTGCAAGAAGAGGACACAATTGTAAGAAGTAACAGGTGGAATCATGATGGCTGAGTAATACTTAATCCTAAAACAACTTTATCAAAGCAACTTAATTGATCTTTTATAGGATGTTGCTGTGAATGGATTACATGTCATGTTTGCCACAAAAATGTGGCTGTTTCAAAATGGAAAATGATCAGTTGAGGGGCAGTTCTTAGTTTGCAGCATCTGAAGTGGTGTATCTGGGACTTTCAATCTGGTGTGAGTGCTGCAAGGTCCAGGCAGAGTCATAGAGTCCTACAGCATGGAGACAGGCCCTTTGGCCCAAACTGGTCCATGCTGACCAAAATGTCCATCCACACTAACCCCATTTCCCTGCACTTGGCCCATATCCTTTTAATCCTTTCCTATTCATGTATTTGTCCAAATGCCTTTCAAGTGTTGTTAATGTACCCTCCTCAACCACACCTGCTGACAGTTCATTCCATATGTGGTACTACACTCCGGGTAAAAAAAGTTACCCCTCAGGTTCTGTTTTATTCTTTCCCCTCTAACCTTAAACTGATGGCCTTTAGACCTCGATTCCCCAACCCAGGGAAAAAGACTGAGTGCATTCACCCTATCCATGCCTCTCATGATCGCATACATTTCTATATGTTCCCTCTCAGTCTCCTACGCTCTGAAGAAAAAAGTCCTAACTTGTCCAACCTCTTCCTATAACTCAGACCATTGAGTCCAGGCAGAGTCCTCCTAGATTTCTTCTGCACTCTTTCCAGTTTAATAACATAGTTCTTTTGACAAGGTGACCAAAACTGAACAGAATACTCCAAGTGAGGCCTCACCCACATACTGCAAAACTGCAACATAACTTCCCAATTTCAACACTCATTGCCCTGACTGATTAAGGTCAGTGTACCAAAAGCCTTTTTCACTGACCTACCTGTGACTCCACTTTCAGAGAACCATGCACCTGAACTCCAAGGTCCCTCTGTTCCACTGCACTCCTTAAGGCCCTAGCATTCACCATGAAATTCCTATCTCGATTTGACTTTCCAAAATGCAAGATTTCACACATCCATCTTAAATGCCATTTGCTATTTCTCGGCCCACTTCCTCAGCTGATCAGGTCCCGTTGGAATTTCTGAGAACTTACCTCACTGTCCACGATATCTCCTATGTTAGTGACACCTGCAAACTTACTAATTATGCCTTGCACATTCTCATCCAAATCATTGATATAGATAACAAATAGCAATGGGTTCAACACCGACCCCTGAGGCACTCCACTCGTCACAGGCCTCCAGTCTGACAAGTATCTTTCAACTATTACCCTTTGCTTCTCACAATCAAGCCAATTGTGTATCCAATTTGCCAGCTCGCCCTGGATTTCATGCGTTCTAACCTTCCAGAGCAGCCTGCCACGTGAAAACTTATCAAAGGCCTTACTAAAATCCTATATAGACTGTGTCTACTACCCTGTCCTCATCAACCTTCCTGGTCATTTCATCAAAGATTTGTGAGGCATGATTTCCCATGCAGGTGGAAGTGGGTACTGCAGATGCTGGCGATCAGAGTCAAGATTAAAATGGTACAGGAAAAGCACAGCAGGTCGGGCAGAGTCTGAGGAGTACGAAATTTGATGTTTCAGGCAAAAGCCCTTCATCAGGAATGAGGCTGGAAGCTCAGGGATAGAGAGATAAATGGTGGCGGAGTGGCGGTGGTTGAGAGTGCAATTGGTGGATGGAGGTGGGGTAAAGGTGATAGGTCAGAAAGGACGATGGACAGATAGGTGGGAAGGAAGATTGACAGGTCATGAGGATGGTGCTGAGCTGGAAGGTTGGAACTGGGGTAAGGTCGGGGGGAAGGGAAATGAAGGAAACTGATGAAGTCCACATTGATGCCATGGGGTTGAAGGGTTCCGAGGCAGAAGATGAGGCCTTCTTCCTCCAGGCGTCGGGTAGTAAGGGAGTGGCGATGGAGGAGGTCCAGGACCTGCATGTCCTCAGCAGAGTGGGAGGGGGAGTTGAAATGTTAGGTTTTGTTAGTTTTGTTTCTTCAGAAATTTGCTTTGAAACACAAACAGTCTTGGGACCAGATTCAGTTTCAGTTTCCTGTCTGCAGCGTGTATAAATCACTAAATAGTTCAGTCACATACATTGCCAAGTATCTGGTCGTTTGTTTATTTAGCTGTATATTTCCTTGTATTCTCACTGGCACAGGCTAACCAGAGGAAGTGCAGAGAAATTAAATGCTTTGTGACTAGTAGAAGTCCCACTGGATTGCCCAGGATTCCTCCATTTCCTGATCTTTCCTTCGCTCTTTCATTTCCAGCCTGTCTGGACTATATCGGTTATGTAGAATCCTTACTTTTCTCCCATCATACTCTGGATCCACTCAGTCTTTCTTTTATTGAGCCTATGCAGGTCATCGAAATCAGACAATGACAGCATTGTCACGCATAGGGGAATGCCTACTGCCTGATTCACTTCACTTTCCAGACCCAACTCAACTCTACATATTGCTTTCATTTGAATATGTATATATAAAACTAAATCGCATGGTAACATATAAAATGATCATATGTTTGAAAGGAAGCAAACTTATTAACTATATCATTATGACTAACCAACAGGACTTGACTAACCAACAGGACTTTGCACATCTGAATTAAAATTCCCCAAAATGATGGCACCTTCAAATTATCAATTTGTTCTTTATTCCTATGTCAATTATGACTTCTTGTGTACTGAGCCAGTTTCACTTCATTCATTTCACAACAATATCATGTGAGTTCAGAGGAAATCAATTCAAATTAAAAATAACTTCCGTGGACAGTCACACAACTCCCTTGCCACTCTTAAAACAGCCAGATTCGTGTTAACCCAGGAGCCCGGAGACCTATTTTGATTTTGCAATTGAAACTCCAGGAGAAACCTGATTTATGGACAACAATTGATCCACAGAAGGTAATATTGATCTTTATATCAATTTAAACTATGCTCAGTTTATCAGTGCAACATTCATGACTAGAGGTTTGATTAGAATAGATTCCCTACAGTATAGAAACAGGCCCTTTGGCACAACCAGTCCACACCGACCCTCCGAAGAATAACCCACCCAGACCCATTTCCCTCAGACTAATGCACCTAATACTATGGACAATTTAGCAATGACAAATTCATCCGACCTGCCCATCTTTGGACTGTGCGAGGAAACTAGAGCAAACCCACACAGACACAGGGAGAAAGTGCAAACTCCACACAGAGTCACCCGAGGCTGGAATCAAACCTGGGACCCTGGTGCTCTGAGGCAGCAGTGCTAACCACTGTGCCATCCCTAATTCATTACACCTCTGTTTATTCCAAGTTGCTAATATGATTAATTTTAATGCATCCTTATCCTTATATATTCATCTCTTTTTGTCGGTTATGCCAGTGTAAACTGGACATTGTGAGCTAAATCAGCATAAAATATTGCAGAGTTTTAAATGTAAATGTGCATGTATTTTCTGAAAATTTTTACACGAGATAAACCACAAAACTGGCTATGATCTAAGTTGAAACTATGGAGTTTTCATTGCATACTGAGGTGTAAGAAGGCTCTGCAATGGTGATGGTCTAGTGGCCTGACTCTAAATCATGAAAATCAGCTAACATTCTGGCAAGCCACAGTCTACAATGCATTCTCCAAACAGTTGTCAATTTTACCACAACTCCAGGAAGATTAACCAGATATAGGAATGCATTGACCCACCTGCTTGATACCTTCCCATCTGACTTTCTTTGTCGTCCTACCTTGAACAGCACCTCAGTGGGAACTGTAAGATTTTAATACCTCAGTTACACAGGTACGACTAGGCATATTTTAAAGTTTTGGAAGTATTTAATATAGCAGTAAATTATAATTTGTATCAAATGCCTATTAAATGGTACTGTATAATTTTGTTTAAAAATCATTATAACTCATTTTACTCACAGGTAGATGGTCAAACACAAAAGCAAAAACATATAGAGGGAGTGCTGGATGTCTTGAAACAGGTTAAGTTGGATAAATCCCCAGGACCTGATCAGGTGTACCCTAGAACTCTGTGGGAAGCTAAAGGAGTGATTGCTAGGCCTCTTGCTGAGATATGTGTATCATTGATAGTCACAGGTGAGGTGCTGGAAGACTGGAGGTTGGCAAACGTGGTGCCACTGTTTAAGAAGGGTGGGAAGGACAAGCCAGGGAACTATAGACCAGTGAGCCTGACGTCGGTGGTGGGCAACTTGTTGGAGGGAATCCTGTGGGACAGGATGTACATGTATTTGGAAAGGCAAGGACTGGTTAGGGATAGTCAGCATGGCTTTGTGCATGGGAAATCATGTCTCACAAACGTAATTGAGTTTTTGAAGAAGTAACAAAGAGGATTGATGAGGGCAGAGCAGTAGATGTGATCTATATGGACCTCAGTAAGGCATTCGACAAGGTTCCCCATGGAAGACTGATTAGCAAGGTTAGATCTCTTGGAATACAGGGAGAACTAGCTATTTGGATACAGAACTGGCTCAAAGGTAGAAGACAGAGGGTGGTGGTGGAGGGTAATCTTTCAGACTGGAGGCCTGTGACCAGTGGAGTGCCACAAGGATCGATGCTGGGTCCTCTACTTTTTGTCATTTACGTAAATGATTTGGATGCGAGCATAAGAGTTAGTAAGTTTGCAAATGACACCAAAATTGGAGGTGTAGTGGACAGGGAAGAGGGTTACCTCAGATTACACCAGGATCTGGACCAGATGGGCCAATGGGCTGAGCAGTGGCAGATGGAATTCAATTTAGATTAATGCAAGGTGCTGCATTTTGGGAAAGTAAATCTTAGCAGGACTTATACACTTAATGGTAAGGTCCTAGGGAGTGTCACTGAACAAAGAGACCTTGGAGTGCAGGTTCATAGTTCCTTGTAAAGAGAGTTGCAGGTAGATAGGATAGTGACAAAGGCATTTGGTTTGCTTTCTTTTATTGGTCACAATATTGAGTACAGGAGTTGGGACGTCATGTTGCAGCTGTACAGGACATTGGTTAGGCCACTGTTGGAATATTGCGTGCAATTCTGGTCTCCTTCCTAACGGAAAGATGTTGTGAAACTTGAAAGCGTTCAGAAAAGATTTACAAGGATGTTGCCAGGGTTGGAGGAATTAAGCTATAGGGAGAGGCAGAACAGGCTGGGGCTGTTTTCCCTGGAGTGGCGGAGGCTGAGGGGTGACCTTAAAGAGGTTTACACAACTATGAGAGGCATGGATATGGTAAATGGGCAATGTCTTTTCCCTGGGGTCGGGGAGTCCAGAACGAGAAGGCATAGGTTTAGGTGAGAGGAGAAAGATATAAAAGAGACCTAAGTGGCAACTTTTTCACGCAGAGGGTGGTATGGATATGAATGAGCTGCCAGAGGAAGTGGTGGAGGCGAGTACAATTGCAACATTTAAAAGGCATTTGGATGGGTATATGAATAGGAAGGATTTGGAGGGATATGGGCTGGGTGCTGGCAGGTGGGACTAGATTGGGTTGGGACATCTGGTCGGCATGGACGGGTTGGACCGAAGGGTCTGGTTCCATCTGTTCATCTCTATGACTCTATGACTCTCGATATTTTTGGTGCTAAGCTTATTTTTAGCTGTAATGTTAACATTTTACTAAATAACCTCAAAGAATGCTTTTTAATGGCTGGAGGAAAACTTACTATCACACTGCCTGATTGAGCTGGTTCAGGGAAGAATTCACCATTTTGATTTTGCAAATTAATTTTAATGGAAACGTAACGCCTAACCTAAATAGCAGAATGTAAGCACAATTTGGGTGCAATAACATTCAAAATGGGAAAAAATGTTAGTTAATTTATAATGTAAATGGTTCTTAGGGCTACAATGCTATTGTTATATGTATCAATCTAAAATTAACAAGGCATGACTAATTTTGAGGAAAGAGGAGTGTCTGCTATTTTGGAAAATAAATGCATTTTTCCCAATTTGTGGTAGCCACGTATACTGGGACATTGTCAAGAAAAACTGCCATACCATGCAGATGCATGGCTCCAGATCTCAGAATATCTGAGAAATTTGTTCTCAGGAATGAAAGATGCCCTTTGAAAACCAGTTTGCCTTTTGAAACGGGTCGACAAAAAGGTATGAAAACATACTTGTATTGTGGTTTGGAGGCACAGAATCATGGCTGCAATTTAAAACAATGAAATGGATTTATAAATGGCAAAAGTCATTTATCAACATATTTACTCAAAGTGCAACAGCAGCGTGTGTTGCCAGAGAATAAGAACAGAAGAAACAGAAGTCAAAGTAGACAATAAAATCATAAGAAATAGGAATAGGCCATTTATCCCCTGAGCCTGATCCATCATTGAATAGAATTATGACTGTTCTGATATTCCTCACGCTCACTTTCCTGCCTTTTACTATAACCCTTGACTTCATGACTGATCAAGACCCTACTTATACATACACAAAGACTCTGCTCCCACAGCTCTCTGTGGCAGGGAGTTCCAAAGACCCACAACCCTTTTGAGAGAAGAACTTCCTCTTTAACTATCTTAAATTGGTGTCCTGCTCTCTGATTCGAAACTCTCCCATGAGGGGAAACATGCTCTCAGCACTTACCCTGTCTAGCCCCTTCAGAATGCTAGATGGTTCAATAAGATGGCCTCTCATTCTTCAAAACTTCAGTGAGTACAGCGCCAACCTGTTTAACCTTTGCGTATAAGACAATTTCTCCATGTCAGGGGTCACCCGAGGGAACCTTTTCTGAACTGTCTCCAATGAAACAATATCTTTCTTGAAATAAGGGGATCAAAACTGTTCATGGTACTCCAGATGTGGTCTCACTAGCACCTTGTACAGCTGCAGTAAGACCTCCCGACTCTTATACTCCAACTCTCTTGAAAGAAGGGCCAACATTCCATTAGCCTTCCTGATTACCGACTGCAACTGTGTGCTAACTTTCTGTGTTTCATGTACAAGTCCCCCCAAATCCTAATGTGCTGCAGCTTTCTGTAGATTTTTTCTCCTTTTAAGTAATATTTTGTTCTTTTATTTTCCCCTCCAAAATGAACAATTTCATATTTTCCCACATAGAGTCTTAGAGATGAACAGCATGGAAACAGACCCTTCGGTCCAACCCGTCCATGCCGACCAGATATCTCAACCCAATCTAGTCCCACCTGCGAGCACCCGGCCCATATCCTTCCAAACCCTTCATATTCATATACCCATCCAAATGCCTCTTAAATGTTGCAATTGTACCAGCCTCCACCACTTCTTCTGGCAGCTCATTCCATACACATACCACCCTCTACGTGAAAAAGTTTTCCCTTAGGTCTCTTTTATATCTTTCCCCTCTCACCCTAAACCTATGCCCTCTTGTTCTGGACTCCCCGACCCCAGAGAAAATACTTAGTCTATTTATCCTATCCATGCCCCTCATAATTTTGTAAACCTCTATAAGGTCACCCCTCAGCCTCCGACACTCCAGGGAAAATAGCCCCAGCCTGTTCTGCCTCTCCCTATTGCTCAAATCCTCCAACCCTGGCAATATCCTTGTAAATCTTTTCTGAACCCTTTCAAGTTTCACAACATCTTTCCGATAGGAAGGAGACCAGAATTACATGCAATATTCCAACAGTGGCCTTACCAATGTCCTGTACAGCTGCAACATGACCCCGACTCCTGTACTCAGTACTCTGACCAATAAAGGAAAGCATAACAAACGCCTTCTTCACTATCCTATCTACCTGCGACTCCACTTTCAAGGAGCTATGAACCTGCACTCCAAGGTCTCTTTGTTCAGCGACACTCCCTAGGACCTTACCATTAACTGTATAAGTCCTGCTAAGATTTGCTTTCCCAAAATGCAGCACCTCGCATTTATCTGAATTAAACTCCATCTGCCACTTCTCAGCCCATTGGCCCATCTGGTCCAGATCCTGTTGTAATCTGAGGTAACCCTCTTCGCTGTCCACTACACCTCCAATTTTGGTGTCATCTGCAAACTTACTAACTGTACCTCTTATGTTCGCATCCAAATCATTTATGTAAATGACAAAAGTAGAGGGCCCAGCACCGATCCTTGTGGCACTCCACTGGTCACAGGCCTCCAGTCTGAAAAATAACCCTCCACCACCACCCTCTTCTACCTTTGAGCCAGTTGTGTATCCAAATGGCTAGTTCTCCCTGTATTCCAAGAGATCTAACCTTGCTAATCAGTCTCCCATGGGGAACCTTGTTGAATGCCTTACTGAAGTCCATATAGATTACATCTACTGCTCTGCCCTCATCAATCTTCTTTGTTACGTCTTCAAAACACTCAATCAAGTTTGTGAGACATGATTTCCCACGCACAAAGCCATGTTGACTATCCCAAATCAGTCCTTGCCTTTCCAAATACATGTACATCCTGTCCTTCAGGATTCCCTCCAACAGGTTGCCCACCACCTAGGTAAGGCTCACCAGTCTATAGTTCCCTGGCTTATCTTTACGGCCTTCTTAAATAGTGGCACCACGTTTGCCAACCTCCAGGCTTCCGGCATCTCACCTGTGACTATCAATGATACAAGTATATCAGCAAGAGGCCCAGCAATCACTTCTCTAGCTTCCCACACAAATCCCCTGATCAGATCCTGGGGATTTATCCACCTTTAACCGTTTCAAGACATCCAGCACTTCCTCCTCTGTAATCTGGACATTTTGCAAGATATCACCATCTATTTCCCGACAGTCTGTATCTTCCTTATCCTTTTCCACAGTAAATACTGATGCAAAATATTCATTTAGTATCTCCCCCATTTTCTGTGGCTCCACACAAAGGCCGCCTTGCTGATCTTTGAAAGGCCCTATTCTCTCCCTAGTTACCCTTTTGTCCTTAATATATTTGTAAAAACCGTTTGGATTCTCCTTAATTCTATTTGCCAAAGCTATCTCATGTCCCCTTTTTGCCCTCCTGATTTCCCTCTTTAAATATACTCCTACTTCCTTTATACTCTTCTAAGGATTCACTCGATCTATCCTGTCTATACCTGACATATGCTTCCTTTTTTTTCTTAATCAAACCCTCAATTTCTTTAGTCATCCAGCATTCCCTCTCCCTACCAGCCTTCCCTTTTACCCTGACAGGAATATACTTTCTCTGGATTCTTGTTATCTCATTTCTGAAGGTTTCCCATTTTCCAGCCGTCCCTTCACCTGCGAACACCTGCCTCCAATCAGCTTTCGGAAAGTTCTTGCCTAATACCGTCAAAATTGGCCTTTTTCCAATTTAGAACTTCAACTTTTAGATCTGGTCTAGCCTTTTCCATCACTATTTTAAAATGAATAGAATTATGCTCGCTGGCCCCAAAGTGCTCCCCCACTGACACCTCAGTCACCTGCCCTACCTTATTTTCCAAGATTAGGTCATGTTTTTCACCGTCTGTAGTAGGTACTGAACATACTGAATCAGAAAATTGTCTTGGACACACTTAAGAAATTCCTCTCCATCTAAACCATTAACACGATGGCAGTCCCAGTCGATGTTGAGAAAGTTAAAATCCCCTACCATAACTACCCTATTATTCTTACAGATAGCTGAGATCTCCTGACAAGTTTGTTTCTCAATTTCCCTCTGACTATTAGGGGGTCTATAATACAATCCCAATAAAGTGATCATCCCTTTCTTATTTCTCAGTTCTACCCAAATAACTTCCCTGCATGTATTTCTGGGAATATCCTCCCTCAGCACAGCTATAACGCTATACCTTATCAAAAATGCCACTCCCCCTCCTCTCTTGCCTTCCTTTCTATCCTTCCTGTAGCATCTGTATCCTGGAATATTAAGCTGCCAGTCCTGCCCATCCCTGAGCCATGTTTCTGTAATTGCTATGATATCCCAGTGCCATGTTCCTAACCATGCCCTGAGTTCATCTGCCTTCCCTGTTAGGCCCCTTACATTGAAATAAATGCAGTTTAATTTATTAGTCCTACTTGTCCCTGCCTGCCCTGACTGTTTGATTCACTTCTGTTCTCAGCTGTACCAGTCTCAGATTGATCTCTTTCCTCACTATCTCCCTGGGTCCCACCCCCCTACCTTACTGGTTTAAATCCTCCTGAGCAGTTTGAGCAAATTTCCCCGCCAGTATATTAATCCCCTTCCAATTCAGGTGCAATCCGTCCTTCTTGTACACGTCACTTCTACCCCAAAAGAGAGACTCCAATGATCCAAAAATGTGAATCCTTCTCCCATACCCCAGCCCCATACACCAAGTAGCGATTTCTGTTTTGGTAGCCAATATACTACCTCCAGCACTGTGGACCAGTATCTTGTGACTTAACCTATTGTGAGTTACTTTGCCGAATGCCTTCTGGAAATCCAAATATAACACATATTCTTGTTCCCTTCTATCCACTCTGGTTGAGATTTCCTCAAAAAATGTCTCATAAGTTAATCATACATGAATTCCCTTTCTTGAAGCCATGATGAGTCTACTTTATTAGGTAATGATTTTCCAAACATTCTGCTATTACTTTTTTTTTCATCAATAATTTGGTACTTTGCAATAATAGGTGTTAGGCTAATCATCCTATGGTTTTCCTTTTGGAATAAGGGGGTCACATTAGCATTTTTCCAATTCTCTACTCCCTCTCTAGAAACCAACCGTTTTTAGAAAATTATAACCAATGCATCCATTATCTTTGTAACTCCCTCTTTTGGGATCCTGGGATACAAGCTATCAGGGCCAGAGGACATACTTTCTTTTAGCCCCATTAATTTGTCTAATATTACTGCTTTAGTGATAGTAATGGTATTTGATTCCTCCCATGTATTCTTCAATATTAATAGGAAGTATTTTCCACATAAAGACTCATACAAAATATCTGTTCAACTTCTCTGCCATTTCCTTGTTCACCAAAATTGTATGCCCAGATTTATTTTCTAAGGGGCCTTTATTCACTTTGGCTTCACGCTTCCTTTTTAGATATTTATTTATAATATTTTTGTCAATATATATTTATATAATTTTATATACTTGCAGCATATTTTCTCTGTCTTTATTGTATTTTTAGTTCTCCATTGCTGAACCTTGAACTTATCCCAGTCTTTGGTGCTATCACTAACTTTGGCCCACTTATATGCTTTTCCTTTCAACTTAATATTCTCCTTAACTTCCTTGGTTAACTATGGTTGGTTTATTCCTCTCTCAGAATATTTCCTTCTTACTGGGGTGTAAGACATTTGGCCCCCCAAGGCTGCCCAGCTATTCAACAAGATCATGGATGATCCTGCTCCAGGACTCAACTTGCTAACCTATAGCTCTGACCTATGTAATATTTCAAAAAGTTATCTACCTTTTCTTTAAATACTTGCAATGATCTAGCCTTCCTATCTTTTGGGGCAGAGAATTACAGACATCCAATTCCCTCTGGGAGAAAAAATCCCATTGCATCTCAGTTTTATTCTATTCCTGTGTCAATTAGTTTGAGACTCCTCTACTAGTGGAAACATCTTTGCAACATCTGACCAAGCAAGCTCCCCACATTCTTCCAGAATCTGATTTTCAATAAGATCACCTGTCATACTTCTAATTTGAATGAGTAAAGAACTAAGATAAGTTATTATGATTATTATTATTAATATCCTTGAGAAGTCAACTGAGTCATCCCAGCCTAGTGAACCTCTTTTTAACTGCCTCCAATGTAAGTACATCCTTTAAAATACAAACTGTACACAATATTTGATGTACAAGCCCACCAACACATTATACAGTTTTCAACAGAATATTCTAGTTTTAAACTCCAAATCCTAAGCAATAATGACCAAAAATCCATTTACACTCCTTCATTAACTTCATTAACATCCATTACTGTAGCCTCTTTCATACACTGCAGGTAAGGATGCTCTGAGGCCTGGTACATTGGTGAGAACAAGCAGAGACTACGGCAACGGATGAATGGACACCGCACAACAATCAACAGACAGGAATATTCCCTCCCAGTCAGAGAACACTTCAATGGTCTGAGACATTCGATCTTGCACCGTAGGCGACTGTCCTCCAAGGTGGACTTCGAGACAGGCAACAACGAAAAGTGGCCGAGCAGAGGCTGATAGTCAAGTTCGGTACCCATGGGGATGGCCTTAACCGGGACCTTGGGTTCATGTCACACTACAGGTGACCCCACTGCACTGTAAACACACACACACACACCACTCCTACAGACCCATTCACTCACACAGACCCTCTCTCATAAGTTCACACATACCCTCCCACACTCACACATGCACCCTCCCACAGATTTATACCCCTTTACACTCTCACTCATTTATACACACACAATCTCTGACAGACCCTCATTACCCCCACCCTCCCCTCACACACTCACACTCACATACACCCACATGCACACATACACACATATGTTTGTGGGATGAATTTGCACTTGCAGAATTACATTTTACTTTGCTCAAAAACTGCATGAATCCATATAAGATTCTGTAAATCCCATTTTTAGATGAGAATCAGTCTGACCATTGTGGCACAGACAGCCTCACACAGGGTAGCTCACAGCTTAAATGCATTATCTGTGCAGACATGACACTAATTGTTAAAGTTCACTTGAGAATTTAACATTTGAAAAAGCTTTGCGATTTACATATGAAATAACTGAAACCAACATGGTCATTCTAAAGGATGAGAGACTTTACAAACAATCCAGGTCTTTTTCAATACATAATTTCAGTTACATCACACTGTAAACTTTTGCTATAAATTCTGTGTCTTACGATCTTATATTCCACAACCACCTGATGAAGGAGCAGCACTCTGAAAGCTTGTGCTTCCAGTTAAACCTTTTGGACTATAACCTGGTGTTGTGTGATTTTTAACTTAATGGAACAGCTCTTGCTTTCTTTTACTGTACTCCTCAGCTGTAATACTATCCCCTGAATTAAACCACATAGCCAAGCAATTGTGAATGGATGAAAATACCATCAATCACTTAACTGTTTTCCTGTCATGTCCCACTTGGTTCTGACAGGTAGAAACAGTTTGAAGGGGCTCGCTCCCATTGGCTTTTCTATCGTGCAACTGCTGCCGTTCTCGCGCATTTTCCTACTTTCCTCTTTATGAAACCACTGTCTCCATGCTTTCACATTGTTTGAGAAGCAGATGACCTCTTCCTCCCATTTCTTATGGAGCAGCTGTCCATGCCATGTACCTCCCACAGTTTCAGAAACATATGGCCACCTCTTTCAACCTTGAACAGGAAAGACTCAGTAGAACGACATTAACGGTATTATGAATAGTGGAGAATAAGTGGAAAGTGGAGTAGGTTTTTTTAAGTTTATTGAACAGTCCCTATTATCACAGAAAAATGTATTCAACAAATGCCACCTGTAATTGCATATTATTTGAGAGTTTGTTGTCAATTAATAGTCTAGTGATTAAAGTACTGTCAGTACTTAAATGTGGTCCATTTTTGAGTGTCTAAATATATTTTATTACTTTACTTATTTCATATCTGAGTATTCTCCTTTACATTGCCTGCACCTTATACCTCCTGCTGCTAAAAGGTAGTGCAGGTCAGGTCGTTATCTGCACAGCTTTGCCAATGGAGGAGGAATAGGATAGCATCCAAATGAAAGAAGCTGTGCCATTCCCCTCCCTACATCAGAGACCTTGTCATTGAGTCAGCATTTGGGGTGGCATGGTGGCTCGGTGGTTAGCACTGCTGCCTCACAGTGCTAGGGACCCAGGTTCAATTCCAGTCCTTGGGTGACTGTCTATGTGGAGTTTGCACGTTCTCTCTGTGTCTGTGTGGGATTCCTCCCACAGTCCAAAGATGTGCAGGTGAGGTGAATTGGCCATGCTAATTTGCCCATTGTGTTCAGGGAGGTGTAGATTAGGTACATTAATCGGGGTAAATGTAGAATATTGGGGATAGGGTTTGGGTGAAATACTCTTCAGAGAGTCAGTGTGGACTAGTTGGGCTGAATGGTTTCCACACCATAGGAATTCTAAGATTCCATTCAACATTTAATATTGCCTGACGGAATGATGAATACTTACATCGAGATTCCCTGTTACTAGTTGCACTTTCTGCTAAAAGAAATTTTTCAGCTTTTTCCTTCCATTTTCTCTTTGCCATGCATCCACTTAAGTCATTCAGTTCCAATTTGTATTCATGTATGCATCATCCACGTTAGAGTTAATCATCCCATCCTACCCCCATCACTATCGCACAGATAGGCACAGTCCTTAGGACATTCAATCTCGTCCCAATCTTCTGTCAATAAACAAATAAGGACTAAGGGGCTGATTGTTACTATATGGGATTACCATAAATTACAACTGATATCTCTTGCCTGTGCTGGCTAATCAACATCACTAGAACAGATTATATACTTTACATTTCATTGGTATTTGTTGCATGTTGCTATGTACAAATTGGCTGCTTTACAATAATGACTAAAATTTAAAAGTATTTCATTATTTGTAAGCTGCTTTAGGGCAGAGTGAGGAAAAGACTCTGCACATCCTTTCCTTCCCACTATGGACTGACGAACATGGAACATGGTCAGAAATATGAAGTAACATTGGCAAAATAATAGATTTTGCACATAGCCACAGTAAGGTAACTGAGTTTTTCTGCTTTTAATAATAAAGGGAAGAGCCAATTGCATTTGGAATAGCTTTAATTTCTCTCAATCCCTGTTAGGTAGAATTGGAATTCTGAGTGTTTTCTTACATACTTACGAGCATGAACAGAGAAGCAAAACAATCTATCTGTTCAAAGCTCATAAAATCAAAAGAAATGCAAGTAAAGATAGCTGCATTTGGCTCAAAAATGAAACTCTCATTTTGTGCACAAACTGTGATGAATCAGAATTTTTGTGAGGCGTGCATCAAAGTGTGAAGTAGTGAGGTTTGCTGTTTTCCAGATGCTTTAGTATGCGATTAAATGCTGCTCTCCTTTTCTACAGGTGACGGAATTTGATGACAATCTTAAGTTGACACTAACATTTGAGCTGTGGGGGAAAAAAGAAAATGCATTTGCTGGCCTTACTAATACTTATCTGCTCTTTCTCCACTGGTAAGATATTAAAATCAATTGTCATATAAAATGGACAAATAAGACAACCATGCCTCTGGTTATATTGCAAGAGATGTTTATAATTACTTTTAAATTTGTTCTTAGGATGAAGGAAATACAACCACAAAACAATTATTTGGGACCTTCTGTTTGAACTGATGGAGTATTTTGTAGAGGCTTCTCCACAATTATGATAAGTAGAGACTTTTAGGATACCTCAAAGCAGTTATGAAAGAATGACAAGACGTGTCCAAGTTAGGATGGTGATAAGGCAGTTGAATATATTTCTATCATGTTTTCAGAGTTTGTTGTTGATAGAGATGACAAGGCAGGGAACTGGTGTCAAGTTAGTGGTTTGCAAGTTGATGCAGTGTGTTCTATGCATAAAACTACATCCAATGTCTGCTGACATTGTGTTGTGTGTGCTATGTTCCTATTAGGGACAGACAACTTCAGCAACTTCTCAGCAACTGATGGAAAGAATTGCACAAGAAGGTTTTGTGTTATCAGACTTTTATTGTAACAAACAAAATAGAATTAGCATAATTAAACATTAGTCCAGAGACAACTTATTCTCTAAACTACAGAAAAGGTACTTTTCAAATTAACACAACCAAAACCTCTGTGTCACATTTCTTCATTACACCAATGGTAAGCTCACTAGACTAGTATTCAAGAGACCCAGGCTAATACCCTGAGGACATGGATTCAAAGCCCACCATGGCATGGCTAGAAGTAAGAGCCAGTCTTAGTGATGGTAGCCATGTTAACTATCAATTGTTGTAAAAACCCAACTGGCTCACAAATGTCTTTCAGTGAAAGAAATCTGCTGTTCTTACCCAGTCTGGTTTACATGAAATTCCAAGAAGACAGTAATGTGGCTGCCTCTTATCTTCCCCTTGAAATGGCCGAGCAAACTATTCAACTCCAGGGCAATTAGGGAAGGCCAATAAATGCAAGCTTTATTTTATTGCATTTATTATTCATGCTATTAAGTATTATTAAAGTTATTACATTACATGTACCTTTCAAAACCCATAAAAGGATTGAAAAATAATTCTCAGCAGATATGTACAATTGTAAATGAAGTCCCAAAAATTTCCCAGCCACTCCAGAGACACTCTTGTCTTGACCATGAACCCTTAAACGTTCCTTCACTCAAGCTCATGAGTATCATCAAACTGATTTCCAGCAGAAAGGGATTATCTGGTGACTGCTTGCTCTTTAAATCTTCAGCAGTTCTGCCTCTTTGAACAGAAAAATGATTCTGCTTGGTGGTTTACAGAAAATAAGTCTTTCCCTCTTCTCAGCATAGCAGCAGCTGTTTCTAGTTTCTCTCCAGGTCCTTAACGACTTTCTGAGATCAATATCTCAAAAGACCATGCCTCCTATTGTCTTAAGGTGAGAAAACTAGTATTCGGGTTTCTATAGGGTTTGGCCTGGGATGGTTTTTCCATGTCAACTCAAAACACATTGTTTCTTGGAAGATTCAAGTATATTTCATCATCTCCATTAAGTCATTTTTAATTGTCTTAAATTGCAGTAGAAAATCTTAAAAGTCACACCTTTAACATAGATGTTGAATACAATGGCAGGGCTACCAATTAAATGCATTGTTTTGGACTGAATCTAATAAGGTTTAAATTCTACTTGCTACTTTTCTCCCAGCTTTATTATAGGGTGAAACATTATATGCAGAAGCAACCTGTGTCTGAGGGTCCTTTCAAAGGGAAAATCATCAGGTTTCAGTCTTTATAATGATTTCCTTCCCACAAAACTTATCACTTTGTTTGATTCCAACCCTGTCAACTCAATCCTGACACAATGGCCAGAAGGAATGAATTGTTGACATTTTGCTTACGATCTTTTTACTGAATATCTCATTGTACCCCATCTGGACAGGGAACATATCTTCGACTTTTGACATTTTTCATTCACAAGAACCAAAACTGGACACTTGGCATTTGTAGAGAATTATGTTTATAACTCCAAGATTCTAGACAAATTAACACAGGGGACTATTCATTTTCACTCCAGTTAAGATTTGGGCACCCACAATGTCACTAACATTTCAGAGGATTGATGAGAAATCACGGGGTCAATTAGAATGCGTTTGCTATTTGACTTATTCTATGGGTGTTTAAGCATTGTTTAAGTGCATCAGGAGACTAAAATATTAGTCATTGTATGATGTAATACAATCTAAACCCATTTTTGTCAATATCTTTTCCTGTTTGTTTGAGGAAGGTTTATTTGTGAATAATTAGTTATTTTTTGTTAATCAGAGAAACAAGTATTGTTTCTAATACTTAAGCAGATACAGTCAAAACCTGTAACTGAATTTATTGTTACCATTGGAGGAATGGGACTAGAAAAGGAATTGGAGTATCCCTTCAACATCCATTAGAAGAATTTCCTCTGAGTTCCATCTCTGTGAAATTCCACTCAGTTGGTTTCGCTCCTAACTGAACCTTCCTTGCCTTGTTCTCAAGACTATCTCTATTCATTAGTCTTACCTTTCACAGAGTCATAGAGATGTACAGCATGAAAACAGACCCTTCGGCCCTACCCATCCATGCCGATCAGATATACCAACCCATTCTAGTCCCATCTGCCAGCACCCAGCCCATATCCCTCCCAACCCTTCCTATTCATATACCCATCCAAATGCCTCTTAAATGTTGCAATTGTACCAGCCTCCACCACATCCTCGGCAGCTCATTCCATACATGTACCACACTCTGTGTGAAAAAGTTGCCCCTGATGTCTCTGTTATATCGTTCTCCTCTCACCCTAAACCTATGCCCTCTAGTTCTGGACTCCCGACCCCAGGGAAAAGACTTTGTCTATTTATCCCATTCTATGCCCCTCATAATTTCGTAAACCTCTATAAGGTCACCCCTCAGCCTCCGATGCTCCAGGGAAAACAGCGCCAGCCTGTTCAGCCTCTCCCTATAGCTCAGATCCTCCCACCCTGGCAACATCCTTG
Organism: Chiloscyllium punctatum; assembly: GCF_047496795.1. Taxonomy (NCBI): domain Eukaryota; kingdom Metazoa; phylum Chordata; class Chondrichthyes; order Orectolobiformes; family Hemiscylliidae; genus Chiloscyllium; species Chiloscyllium punctatum. The sequence goes on from NC_092765.1 coordinate 33,025,598, forward strand.
TAAATCCTTCCTGAACCCTTTCAAGTTTCGCAACATCTTTCCGATAGGAAGGAGACCAGAATTGCATGCAATATTCCAACAGCGGCCTAACCAATGTCTTGTACAGCCACAACATGACCTCCCAACTTCTGTACTCAATACTCTGACCAATAAAGGAAAGCATAACAAACGCTTTCTTCACTATCCTATCTACCTGCGACTCTACTTTCAAGGAGCTATGAACCTGCACTCCAAGGTCTCTTTGTTCAACGACACTCCCTAGGACCTTACCATTAAGTGTATAAGTCCTGCTAAGATTTGCTTTCCCCAAATGCAGCACCTCGCATTTATCTGAAATAACTCCATCTACCACTTCTCAGCCCATTGGCCCATCTGGTACAGATCCTGTTATAATCTGAGGAAACCTCTTCTCTGTCCATTACACCTCCAATTTTGGTGTCATCTGCAAACTTACTAACTGTATCTCTTATGCTCGCATCCAAATCATTTATGTAAATGCCAAAACGTAGAGGGCCCAGCACCGATCCTTGTGGCACTCCACTGGTCACAGGCCTCCAGCCTGAAAAACAACCCTTCACCACCACCCTCTGTCTTCTACCTTTGAGACAGTTCTGTATCCAAATGGCTAGTTCTCCCTGTATTCCATGAGATCTAACCTTGCTTATCAGTCTCCCATGGGGAACCTTGTCAAACGCCTTACTGAAGTCCATATAGATTACATCTACTGCACTGCCCTAATCAATCTTCTTTGTTACTTCTTCAAAATACTCAATCAAGTTTGTGAGGCATGATTTCCCACACACAAAGCCATGTTGACTATCCCAAATCAGTCCTTGCCTTTCCAAATACATGTACATCCTATCCCTCAGGATTCCCTCCAACAACTTGCCCACCACCAAGATCAGGCTCACCAGGCTATAGTTCCCTGGCTTATTTTTACTGCCCTTCTTAAACAGTGGCATCACGTTTGCTAACCTCCAGTCTTCAGGCACCTCACCTGTGACTATCAATGATACAAATATCTCAGCAAGAGGCCCAGCAATCACTTCTCTAGCTTCCCACAGAGTTCTCGGGTACACCTGATCAGGTCCTGGGGATTTATCCACCTTTAACCATTTCAAGACATCCAGCACTTCCTCCTCTGTAATCTGGACATTTTGCAAGATGTCACCATCTATTTCCCTACAGTCTGTATCTTCCTTATCCTTTTCCACAGTAAATACTGATGCAAAATATTCATTTAGTATCTCCCCCATTTTCTATGGCTCCACACAAAGGCCGCCTTGCTGGTCTTTGAGGGGCCCTATTCTCTCCCTAGTTATCCTTTTGTCCTTAATATATTTGTAAAAATCCTTTGGATTCTCCTTAATTCTATTTGCCAAAGCTATCTCATGTCCTCTTTTTGCCCTCCTGATTCCCTCTTTAAATATACTCCTATTTCCTTTATACTCTTCTAAGGATTCACTCGACCTATACTGTCTATACCTGACATATGCTTCCTTCTTTTTCTTAACCAAACCCTCAATTTCTTTGGTCATCCAGCATTCCCTATACCTACCAGCCTTCCCTTTCACCCTGACAGGAGTATAATTTCTCTGGATTCTTGTTATCTCATTTCTGAAGGCTTCCCATTTTCCAGCCCATGACCTGCGAACACCTGCCTCCAATCAGCTTTCGAAAGTTCTTGTCTAATACCGTCAAAATTGGCCTTTTTCCAATTTAGAACTTCAACTTTTAGATCTGGTCTAGCCTTTTCCATCACTATTTTAAAACGAATAGAATTATGCTCGCTGGCCCCAAAGTGTTCCCCCACTGACACCTCAGTCACCTGCCCTAACTTATTTCCCAAGGTTAGGTCAAGTTTTGCACCTTCTCTAGTAGATATATCCACATACTGAATCAGAAAATTGTCTTGTACACACATAAGAAATTCCTCTCCATCTAAACCTTAAACACTATGGCAGTCCAAGTCTATGTTTGGAAAGTTAAAATCCCCTACCATAACTATCCTATTATTCTTACAGATAGTTGAGATCTCCTTACAAGTTTGTTTCTCAATTTCTGTCTGACTATTGGGGGGTCTATAATACAATCCCAATAAGGTGACCGTCCCTTTCTTATTTCTCAGTTCCACCCAAGTAACATCCCTGGATGTATTTCTGGGAATATCCTCCCTCCGCACAGCTGCAATGCTATCCCTTATCAAAAATGCCACTCCCCCTCCTCTCTTGCCTCCCTTTCTATCCTTCCTGTAGCATTTGTATCCTGGAACATTAAGCTGCCAGTCCTGCCCATCCCTGAGCCATGTTTCTGTAATTGCTATGATATCCCAGTGCCATGTTCCTAACCATGCCCTGAGTTCATCTGTCTTCCCTGTTAGCCTCCTTCCATTGAACTAAATGCAGTTTAATTTATTCATCCTACCTTGAACCTGCCTGCCCTGACTGTTTGACTCACTTCTCTTCTCAGCTGTATCCGTCTCAGATCGATCTCCTTCCTCACTATCTCCCTGGGTCCCACCACCCCACCTACTTGTTTAAATCCTCCCGAGCAGTTCAAGCAAATTTCCCTGCCATTATATTAGTCCCCTTCCAATTTGGGTGCAATCCGTCCTTCTTGTACAGGTCACTTCTACCCCAAAGAGATTCCAATGATCCAAAAATGTGAATCCTTCTCCCATGCACCAGCTCCTCAATCATGCATTCATCTGCTCTATCTTCTTATTCCTGCCCTCACTAGCTCGTAGCACTGGGAATAATCCAGATATTACTACCCTTGAGGACCTCCTTTTTAAATTTCTGCCTAACTCTTTGTAATCTCCCTTCTGAATCTCAACCTTTTCCCTTCTTGGTTCCAATATGGACAATGACCTCCTGCTGGCCCCTCTCTCCCGTGAGAACATTCTGCACCCTCTCTGAGGCATCCTTGATCCTGGCACCAGGGAAACAACACACCATTCTGCTTTTTTTCTGCTGGCCACAGAAACGTCTGTCTGTACCTCTGACTACAGAATCCCCTAACACAATTGATCTCATGGAAGCCGATGTACCCCTCGTTGCTTTACAGCCAGTCTCAACACCAGAAACCTGGCTGCTTGTGCTACATTCCCCTGAGAATCCATCACCCCCTACATTTTCCAGCATACCTGTTTGAAATGGGTATATCCACAAAAGACTCCTGCCCTAGGTGCCTACCTCTCTTACCCTTCCTGGAGTTAACCCATCTATGTGACTGTATCTGAGACTTGCCCCCCTCCCTATAACTACCATCCATCACATACTGTTGCTGTTGCAAATTCCTCATCGCTTCTATCTGTCTCTCCAAACAATCCCTTCGATCTGATAAGATTCGCATTCAACAGTATTTATGGCAGATATAATCCGCAGTAACCCTTAAACTCTCTTTAAACTCCCACATCTGACAAGAAGTACATCTCACTGCAAAGGCCATTTTTGCTCCTTCACAATTTACATACCCAGAAAATAACACCGTTTTATTCCTCTACAAAACACTGCCCCAGGTTAAATTAATAGCTATGGCTCATATTTTAAGTTTAATCAAGAGACTTCTCTCCAAAAACATATAATCAAGAAATAACCCACTGTACTCACTACTGCAGCCTTTCTCTTGGACAGACTGAAAACAACGATTAACTTATCTGATTCTGTGTTGTGAACTTCGCCCAACAGTTCCTCCAAGATTAGTTGTGAATTTCACTGTTGTTAATTTTCCCAGATGCATTCCGATGTCCAGCGATACACGAATTCAAACAGCAAAGGTGGTAACTGTGCAGGTTTTCTCTCCCCCTCTCTCTCCCTCTCCTGCACTGTACTCACCATGTGCTTCCTTTGTCTGCTCTTCTCCCTTTTAAACTGCTGTTGTTTTGACTTTTTTTTTCCGAAGTTCCAAAACAATGCAACAGCATATGAAACAGTAATTGCTGCTCCTGGAATTCGAGGAAATCACCTCCAGCACCTAAAATACCTCAAAAAAAGGAGCAGCTCTTACAGCCAGAAAACTTTCCCGTCCTCCATCTTTCCTCACACATAGCATACCCTTGGGTGGAAAATTAACTTCCATGTTTGTTAATTTATTTGTCAGCTTTACTTTTTCACCAATAATACTCCTGACTCCATTAAAACCACTCTGCAGTCTGATTGCTTATTGAGAATCAATTTGATGGATGAAAATGTTTTACCATCAGTAAACTGCTGAGACTGCAGTCATTCCTTGCATCTCCTCTTTGAAACTGAGATGGTGGAGGTCTTAAGAAAATCAAGGTGGATAAATCTCTGGGACCTGATCAAGCGTATCTGAGGATGTTGTGGGAAGCTAGGGAAGAAATTGCAGGGTCCCGGGCAGAGATATTTGTGTCAGGTGGTGGATTGCCCAGGTGTCCATCTCCTCATCCCTCCAAGGAAAGGATTTTTCCTGAGGTAGGAAAAGATAGAGATGGCGTCTGTGACAATGTGGAGATATTTATGTCCTGAACCTGAGCACGTAACATTTGTCACCCCACTGCAACAATTACACAAACCAGGGACCAGTAAAAGAGGAGGGAAATCTTACTGCAACTGTACAGGTGCTAGTGAGAGCAGCTTTGGTCCCCTTATTTAAAAAAAAATTGTGTTGTTTGATGCAGTTCAGAGAAGATTTACTAAGATGAAGGGATGGAGGCTTTGTCTTATAAGCAAACATGAAACAGGTTGGGACTCTACTCACTGAGGTTTAGAAGACATTTGGTACATGTCTAGAAAATGGTTGGAGTGCTATCAGCTGACACAGGCAATTGTGACGAGTTTAGTTTGGGAAATGGTAGGCATGGGCGATTTGGACAGAAAGGTCTGGTTTTCTGCTGTATGACTCTATCTACAATCACAGATGAGGTGCTGAAGACTGGAGGGTGGCTAATGTTGTGCCTTTATCGAAGGAAGGTCATAAGGAGAAGCCTGGGAACTACAGGGCGATGAGTCTGACATCAGTGGTGGGTAAATTGTTAGAGGAGATTCTGAGAGATAGTTTTTTACATGCCTTTAGAGAGGCAAGGACTAATTAGGGATGGCAGCATAGCTTTGTGCGTTTGAAATTGGTCTCACAATCCTGACTGAGTTTTTTGAGAACGTGACCAAAAAGAAAGATATGGGCAGAACTGTAGACATGGACATGGACTTTAGTAAAGCCTTTGACAAGGTTAGTAGACTGGTTAGTAAAGTTAGATCACATGGGATTCATGGAGAGTTTGCCAATTGGCTTGATGGTAGGAGACAGAGGGAGGATTGTTTTTTGGACTGGTGGCTTGTGACCAGTAGTGTTCTGCAGGGACTAGTGCTGGTCTACTGTTGTTTATAAATATTTATATAAATGATTTATATAAGAATTTAGAAGGCATGGGTAGTAAAGTTGCAGATTATACCAAAAGTCAGTGAAGATGGTCTCAGATTACAAAGGGATCTTGATCAATAGGACAAAAGAGCTGAGCAGTGGCAAGTGGAGTTTAATTTGGATAAATGCAAGGAATTGCATTTTGGTAAAACAAACAAGGGCAGGATTTATACAATTAATAGGGCCCTGGGTGGTGTTGCAGAACAGAGAAATCTAATGGTTCAGGAACATGTTTCTTTGAAAGTTGTATCATAGGCAGGAAGGGTTGTTATGGACAAGGCCAGACCATTCCAAACATTCTGAAGCAGGCAGCCCAGACCATAACTTTGCAACTTGTTTTGATAAGTATACAGTGAAAATTGCCCAGAGTAAGTTATCAAGGTTGACTACCAGGTTTTAAAAAGACAAAAATTCATTCACAAAATTACACAATGAAACACAAAGAGCAGAATAATGAACCCCTGCAGAACTCAGTCTATTCAAACTAGACTTAATTATGCTGTTATGAATATACACAACAGTCCCAATAAGCAAACTCCCTTAAAAACACAGTAAAAATGGAATAAATGCTTACAAGTTGAAGTTAGAAGGGCAGAAGGAGAGACAGTTTAGCAACCTATTTCCACACAGCTCAGTGTTGAACTCCTAACTAGTTCTGGACTGAAGTGCTCAGCTAGAGAGCTAACCACTTCCCTTACATTATACCGGTCACTTCCAAAACATGACCACTTTGGCCTAAAGTCTTATCTGTTTACATATAAACAAAATGTCTCTCAAAATCCTTTAATTTTTGTACCAAATCAGTCTAATCAGAACGTGGGAGCTGTTTACAACCCCTCTGAAAGAAGAAAAAAAACAAAGACACAGTATCCTTGAGAAAAGGAACAGCATTTAGAAAAAAGGGGCCAGCTTTGTGACAGGGTGGTTAAGAAGGCATTTAGCACACTTACCTTTATTGCTCAGACCATTGAGTATAGGAATTGGGATATCATGTACAAGACATTGTGGAGGCCATTTTCAGTGTGCTGTGCACAGCTCTTGTCATCCTGCTTTAGGAAGGATATTATTAAATTGGAGAGGGTTCAGAAAAGATTTGCAAGGATGTTGCTGGGACTGGAGGGTTTGAGTTATAAGGGGAGGCTGGATACAGTGGGACATTTTTCACTGGAGCATAAGAGGTTGAGGGGTGAGCTTATATGTGTTTTATAAAATGGTGAGGGGCATAGATAAGGTAAATAGCAAAGGTCTTTTCTGTAGGATAGAGAAGTTCAAAACTATTTTTAAGATGAGAGGAGAAAGATCTAAAAGGCAACTGAGGGGCAACTCTTTCACACAAAAGGTGGTTCATATGTGGAATTAAATGCCTGGGTAGACGTAGGTACAGTTGCAACTTTTAACAGACATTTATGCAGGTATATGAATAGGAAAGGTTTAGAGAGATATGGGCCAAGTATAGGCAAATAGTACTAGTTTCGTTTGGGAAACTTGTTGGACCACGGGGTCTACTCCCATACTGTATGACTCTCTGACTTTATGACTTTCTAAGTTGATTTCAATATTATTTTTTCAGCTGCACCTGCAAGTTAATCTCATTAATGCAGACACTCAGTGTCCCATTTGACCTTATCCTGACTTTGAAGCCTTCTTTCTACTGCAGTAGCAAGACCACCTACTTCATCTTTCATAATTGCTGCCTGTGCCATTATCTCATCCTTCTTGCCACTGGAAATTGCCATCAATTCCTTTGGTAATTTCAGGCTTATAGTGTCCAACATTTCCTTGCTAGAACTTCAAGTTCCATCTTACATAAGCTTCAACTTGTCAAATTCCCCTCCATCTGCACTTTATCTTGTGTTAAGCTCTTGTACAGTCTTATGTTTGTGCTCACTAACTTCCACACTCCATCCAATTCAAAATCCTTGCCTTTATGTTTAAATCACCCTTGCCCCTTTTCAAACAGTTTGAATCTTATATACTGATGCACATTTCTTCCTGCCACACTACAGTTGTTGATGGAACCACCAATACTACAAATGAGAAATTTCTGCCTAATGCCATTTACTTTTCTCCATCACCGCTTTCTGTCAAAAGTCCTCTTTTTGAACATGCCTTCGGGTATCTCCCATAGCTCTTCTCCTATCACTGCCTAGCATCAGTTTCAGTCTGTGAAGGTTTACTTAATGTTTTATATTCTAAAATTACTTTATAAAGACAAATTGTTTTTATCAAAACTCTAAATCTGTTGCAAATTACCCATTATGTTATGACTATAGATTTTTAAAAGTAAATTAGTTACTGAAAATGAAGGAAAATAAGTTAATCAAATATTATCACAATTGCAGACACCTCTCAATACTAGCATGCTTTTTAAAATGATTTGAACATCTTTTAACTTACAGTGGATGCCTCAGGATATTCTAAACTTGCTTGGATCGGTTTAGGAGCAGGTAAGAGAGTGATTTGTTCATATCTGTCTATTTAACCACATGTACATAACTACTGTTTATTTTGGTTCCTGTTTTCCTATTATCCATTGCTCCAGCATCACATCACATGGTATTGCCTGGCTGAGAAGGTGAGTCATTATCAGATATTTGCAATGCCAGGTTTGAACCATCTGGTAGGAAGTATAAGTATAATATAAATAAGTATGAACCATGAATAAATACACAACCTCCCAGATGGTATGAATGAGAATGACAATAACTAACATGCTGAAAATCACTAACTCAAATGTTATTATTAAAGGTCGCAGAAGATACTTATTCTCATGCTGAAAACAAGAGCTAGTTCATATACACAAGACTATGTGCCCTGATTCAAAATAGCAATGTGATGTTAACTAGCAAGCCTTCTATACGTTCGGCTTGTATATTATCATTGGATTATATGTAGATCTCTATCCCATTAGGTGATCAATAAAATACCATGACAAGTAATTGTGTAAAAGCTAAGACTATCAAACAATGGATTGTCATTTACAACTGTAGGCAATACTGTGTACTTTGGTAAATTAAGCATTATACTTGAACAGCAAACATCCAATGCGCTAATACTCATAGACATAAAAATGGCGCTTTCTGAACATGCTTTTCTTTTCCAGGTTACCCTTCTTGGATTATGTTGCAGTTTAAATAGTCTTGTGATGCACTTCATTTGTTCCTAACATTTGGATTATCAATAATAACCAAAATTATAATTTAGTTGACATTTTTTTCTGATGTTTTTAAAACAATCATAGAAATCAGAGATAATGGACCATGTATCAAAAATGATATTTTCTTTAAAGACTAGATTAATTGGTGAAGATTGGGGTTAGATCAATTTTGAAATTTGGAATAACATTTTGTTTATACATAGAGTGTAGATGCCAGAACAAATATAAACAATATTGATAAGCTATACAACTCAAAATTAAAACTGCTAAGCAGATATGGTTTCCAAATTGGAACCCATAAACACTTTATTAAAAATAATTATTTGCTTTTAAAATGAGCATATTAATTGCTTTGGAGAGTGAATCCAAGTGAGAACAATTATATGACCAAATAATGGAGAAGATATAAAGTGGAAAGAAGCACATGTTTCTGTGTTGTAAATGTTTTATTATTCCATGATATGAGTGAAATTGAGAAACATGGTACAGAGAAACAACCACAGAGAAAAACACCCCATTTTTGTCACAATGTTTCCACCATATTGTGGCAGCTGAGCTTTTAACAAACTAAGCACAGGAAATGAATCACCTGTTCTAAATAAAAGTCTGCCTCAAGAAAAGAACAAAACAAATGTTTAAGAGATTGAAAATCTATTTTTCAATTAGTGGTAGAACTACAATTGCACTCTAATTCATCACCGTCACTTCTTTGTATTTCATGTATTTAACATCTCTGTCATGATAATGTTCATGATAGGATTGGATAGAGTCAAAGCGTCATAGAGATGTACAGCATGGCAACCTTTTGGTCCAACCCATCCATGCCGACCAGATATCCCAACCCAATCTAGTCCCACCAGCCAGCACCCAGCCCATATCCCTTCAAACCCTTCCTATTCATATACCCATCCAAATGCCTTTTAAATGTTGCAATTGTACCAGCCTCCACCACTTCCTCTGGCAGCTCATTCCATACACGTACCACCCTCTGTGTGAAAATGTTGCCCCTGAGATCTCTTTTCCCTCTCACCCTAAACCTATGCCCTCTAGTTCTGGACTGCCTGACCCCAGGGAAAAGACTTTGCCTATTTACCCTATCCATGCCCCTCATAGTTTGTAAACCGATATAAGGTCACCCTTCAGCCTCCGAAGCTCCAGGGAAAACAGCCCCAGCCTGTTCAGCCTCTCCCTATAGCTCAAATCCTCCCACCCTGGCAACATCCTTGTAAATCTTTTCTGAACCCTTTCAAGTTTCACAACATCCTTCCGATAGGAAGGAGACCAGAATTGCATGCAATATTCCAAAAGTGACCGAAGCAATATTCTGTACAGCTGCAACATGACCTCCCAACTCCTGTAATCAATACTCTGACCAATAAAGGAAAGCAGAACAAATGCCTTCTTCACTATCCTATCTACTTGCAACTCCACTTTCAACGAGCTATGAACCTGCACTCCAACGTCTCTTTGTTCAGCAACACTCCCTCGGACCTTACCATTAAGCGTGTAAGTCCTGCTAAGATTTGTTTTCCCAAAATGCAGCACCTCGCATTTATTTGAATTAAACTCCATCTACCACTTCCCAGCTCATTGGCCCATCTGGTCCAGATCCTGTTGTAATCTGAGGTAACACTCTTCGCTGTCCACTACACCTCAAATTTTGGTGTCATCTGCAAACTTACTAACTGTACCTCTTATGCTCGCATCCAAATCATTTATGTAAATGACAAAAAGTAGAGGACCCAGCACCGATCCTTGTGACACTCCATGGTCACAGGCCTCCAGTCTGAAAAACAACCCTCCACCACCACCTTCTGTCTTCTACCTTTGAGCCAGTTCTGTATCCAAATGGCTAGCTCTCCCTGTATTCCATGAAATCTAACCTTGCTAATCAGTCTCCCATGGGGAACCTTGTCGAATGCCTTACTGAAGTCCATATAGATTACATCTACTGCTCTGCCCTCATCAATACTCTTTGTTACTTCTTCAAAAAACTCAATCAAGTTTGTGAGACATGATTGCCCATGCAAAAAGCCATGTTGACTATCCCAAATCAGTCCTTGCCTTTCCAAATACATGTACATCCTATCCCTCAGGATTCCCTCCAACAACTTGCCCACCACTGAGGTCAGGCTCACCGGGCTATAGTTCCCTGGCTTGTCTTTACCGCACTTCTTTAACAGTGGCACCGTGTTTGCCAACCTCCAGTCTTCTGGCACCTCACCTGTGACTATCAGTGATACAAATATCTCAGCAAAAGGCCCAGCAATCACTTCTGTAGCTTCCCACAGAGTTCTCAGGTACACCAGATCAGGTCCTGGGGATTTATCCACTTTTACCCATTTCAAGACATCCAGCACTTCCTCCTCTGTCATATGGACATTTTGCGAGATGTCACCATCTATTTCCCTACAGTCTGTATGTTCCATATCCTTTTCCACAGTAAATACTGATGCAAAATATTCATTTAGTATCTCCCCCATTTTCTGTGGCTCCACACAAAGGCCGTCTTGCTGATCTTTGAGGGGCCCTATTCTCTCCTTAGTTACCCTTTTGTCCTTAATATATTTGTAAAAACTCTTTGGATTCTCCTTAATTCTATTTGCCAAAGCTATCTCATGTCCCCTTTTTGCCCTCCTGATTTCCCTCTTAAGAATACTCCTACTTCCTTTATACTCTTCTAAGGATTCACTCGATCTATCCTGTCTATACCTGACATATGCTTCCTTCTTTTTCTTAACCAAACCCTCAACTTCTTTAGTCATCCACCATTCCCTATACCTACCAGCCTTCCCTTTCACCCTGACAGGAATATACTTTCTCTGGATTCTTGTTAACTCATTTCTGAAGGCTTCCCATTTTCCAGCCGTCCCTTCACCTGCGAACACCTGCCTCCAATCAGCTTTCGAAAGTTCTTGCCTAATACCATCAAAACTGGCCTTTTTCCAATTTAGAACTTCAACTTTTAGATCTGGTCTATCCTTTTCCATCACTATTTTAAAACAAATAGAATTATGGTCGCTGGCCCCAAAGTGCTCCCCCATTGACACCTCAGTCACCTGCCCTGTCTTCCTTCCCAAGAGTAGGTCAAGTAGGTCAAGTCCTCTAGTAGGTACATCCATATATTGAACTAGAAAATTGTCTTGTACGCACCTAAGAAATTCCTCTCCATCTGAACCTTTAACACTATGGCAGTCCAAGTCTATGTTTGTAAAGTTAAAATCCCCTACCATAACTACCCTATTATTCTTACAGATAGCTGAGATCTCCTTCCAAGTTTGTTTCTCAATTTCCCTCTGACTATTGTGGGGGTCTATAATATAATCCCACTAAGGTGATCATCTCTTTCTTATTTCTCAGTTCCACCCAAATAACTTCCCTGGATGTATTTCTGGGAATATCCTCCCTCCGCACAGCTGTAATGCTATCCCTTATCAAAAATGCCACTCCCTCTCCTCTCTTGCCTCCCTTTCTATCCTTCCTGTAGCATTTGTATCCTGGAACATTAAGCTGCCAGTCCTGCCCATCCATGAGCCATGTTTCTGTAATTATTATGATATCCCAGTCCCATGTTCCTAAACATGCCCTGAATTCATCTGCCTTCCCTGTTAGGCCCTTTGCATTGAAATAGATGCAGTTTAATTTATTAGTCCTACCTTGAACCTGCCTGCCCTGACTGTTTGACTCACGTCTGTTCTCAGATTGTTCTCTTTCTTCACTATCTCCCTGGGTCCCACCCCACCCCCCCCAACCTTACTTGTTTAAATCCTCCCAAGCAGTTCGAGCAAATTTCCCTGCCAGTATATTTGTCCCCTTCCAATTTAGGTGCAATCTGTCCTTCTTGTACAGGTCACTTCTACCCCAAAAAAGATTCCAATGATCCAAAAATGTGAATCCCTCTCCCATACACCAGCTCCTCAGCCATGCATTCATCTGCTCTATCCTCCTATTCCTGCCCTCACTAGCTCGTAGCACCGGGAGTATTCCAGATATTACTACCTTTGAGGACCTCCTTTTTAAATTTCTACCTAACTCTCTGTAATCTCCCTTCAGAATCTCAACCTTTTCCCTTCTTACATCATTGGTTCCAATGTGGACAATGACCTCTTGCTGGCCCCTCTCTCCTGTGAGATCATTCTGCACCCTCTCTGAGGCATCCTTGATCCTGGCACCAGGGAAACAACACACCATTCTGCTTTGTCTCTGCTGGCCACAGAAACATCTGTCTGTACCTCTGACTACAGAATCCCCTAACACAGTTGATGTCTTGGAAGCCGGCATACCCCTCGTTGCATTACAGCCAGTCTCAATACCAGAAACTTGGCTGTTTGTGCTACGTTCCCTTCAGAATCCATCAACCCCTACATTTTCCAAAACAGCATACCTGTTTGAAATGGGTATATCCACAAAAGACTCCTGCCCTAGGTGCCTACCTCTCTTCCCTTTCCTTGAGTTAATCCATCTATATGACTGTATCTGAGACTTGTCCCCCTCCCTATAACTACCATCCATCACATACTGTTGCTGTTGCAAATTCCTCATTGCTTCTACCTGTCTCTCCAACCAATCCCTTCGATCTGATAAGATTCGCATTCAACAGCATTTATGGCAGATATAATCCACAGTAACCCTTAAACTCTCTTTAAACTCCCACATCTGACAAGAAGTACATCTCACTGCAAAGGCCATTTTTGCTCCTTCACAATTTACATACCCAGAAAATAACACCGTTTTATTCCTCTACAAAACACTGCACCAGGTTAAATTAATAGTTATGGCTTATATTTTAAGTTTAATCAAGAGACGAATCTCCAAAAAACATATAATCAAGAAATAACCCACTGTACTCACTACTGCAGCCTTACTATTGGACAGACTGAAAACAACGATTAACTTATCTGATTCTGTGCTGTGAACTTCACCCAACAGTTCCTCCAAGATTAGTTGTGAATTTCACTGTTGTTAATTTTCCCAGATGCATTCCGATGTCCAGCAATACATTAATTCAAACAGCAAAGGCAGTAACTGTGCAGGTTTTCTCTCCCCCTCTCTCTCCCTCTCCTGCACTGTACTCACCATGTGCTTCCTTTGTCTGCTCTTCTCCCTTTTAAACTGCTGTTGTTTTGAATATTTTTTTCCCAAAGTTCCAAAACAATGCAACAGCATATAAAACAGTAATTGCTGCTCCTGGAATTTGAGGAAATCACCTCCAGCACCTAAAATACCTCAAAAAAAAGGAGCAGCTGTTACAGCCAGAAAATTTTCCCGTCCTCCATCTTGGATTACCCGGGATCTAGGAGATCAAGATCAAATTTAATAAACATTACACCAGCAAAACAAATTATGTCAGCATATTATGGATTGGCTTATAGAGTTCTCATTTCGCACTTTCCCTCTTGTTCATTTTTACATCTGCTGAACCTATCACCTTCATCCAGCTTTCCCAGCTTCTTCTCCCCAACCTCATCCCCCTCCCATTTGTCTCTCAGCCCTGATCCACAAGCCTCATTCCTGATGAAGGGCTTATGCCCGAAACGTCAATTCCCCTGCTCCTCGGATGCTGCCTGACCTGCTGTGCTTTTCCAGTACCACACTCTTGACTCTGATCTCCAGCATCTGCAGTCTTCACTTTCTCCTATGTGCTGAACTACTGTTTCTTTTAATCCACTGTCTTAAAACACAGCACACTAGTATGGTCATAGCTTTCATACTTCCCAACGTTATCTTAATTATATGTGTTATGACACCAGCTCCAGCCATATTAACTTATTGCAATATTGACTTTAGTCGCCTGGATAGGATGAAGGTGGTTCATTATTACATTTTTCTTAGACAAATTATATGTATATACAATATTCTATCGATACCAACCTCCTAGGAAATGGCCCTGCTTTTGTGCTGACATATAATTGGGCTCTGCTTTCTTAGTTTCACGTAATGAACAGCCTAGTAAACTAGTATAAAAAATAATCAGTTTGCTGCTATTAACATGTACTCTTCCCTCTGTCACATAATACAATAGAATTTTGTGAACTCATTCAAAATATCTTTTAAGATCTATGCTTTACAAATGGTGACCTTTCCGTTTGGCAATGAAGGCCTAAATCAACTGATTTGCTTTAAAGTTCTGCTTACTGTTGCCTGTCTTTGAAATGATACTACTATGTGTCTTGAGACTCGAGGATCACATTGGAATAGTGCCCATTTCCAATCCGCAGTACCATCTGAGATAGGATATATTGTTAGACTGGGTCTAATCACAAGGAGTTTATGAAGTACATATCTGGGTTTGAATTGCTATGACACATAGAATCGCACACAAACATGGATCATCACCTTCAAGGGGAGGAAGGGCTTCTGCTATATCTGATATATCACTACTGTCACCAGATAATTATGGATGATTAAATTAAATTAAATTGAATACTTTCATTTCCAGCTTCTGCTATTTTTGCTGCCCAAGGTTTTATTGCTGCACTTGGGTTCACAGCTACTGGAATAACAGAAGGTTCTTGGGCAGCAAGATTGATGTCAATCATCTCAAGTCTCAATGGAGGAACAGTACCATCTGGAAGTTTTGTAACCACACTTAAGTCCATTGGTAAGATATCTTAACCTTTTGCCATCTTCCTAAGTTACCCACTGTAGCTATGCCTTACTGAAGAATGCGTGAGCCCACACACATGTTTTGATCAGGTTTGCATTTAATAATATGAGGAAAGAGTTGTTTTAAGATTAGATTCCCTAAAGTGTGGAAACAGGCCCTTCAGCCCACCAACTGTCCAGAGTAACCCACCCAGTCCCATTTCCCTCTGACTAATGAGGCTAACACTATGGGCAATTTAGCATGGCCAATTCACCTGACCTGCACATCTTTGGACTGTGGGAGAAACCAGAGCACCCAGAGGTAAACTCAAACAGACAGAGGGAGAATGTTCAAACTCCACACACAGTCACCCAAGTCTGGAATTGAACCTGGGACCCTGGTGCTGTTAGGCAGCAGTGCTAACCACTGAGCCAC
Organism: Chiloscyllium punctatum; assembly: GCF_047496795.1. Lineage (NCBI taxonomy): Eukaryota > Metazoa > Chordata > Chondrichthyes > Orectolobiformes > Hemiscylliidae > Chiloscyllium > Chiloscyllium punctatum. The sequence goes on from NC_092765.1 coordinate 33,041,158, forward strand.
CATGCCAGGGACTCCTGCAGCTCCACACACAGCAAATGAAGCAAACCACAATGGGAATGAATTGAATAAATTATTTAATCTTCTATTCCTCTGACAGATATTGCCTTATCTCTGCCAGAGCTCAGCCTGTAAATTGGCCATTGAAATTAAATATTGAATTTGGATTTTATATTTAGGAACTCAATGCTCTAGCATTATCATAAAAAAAAGACCTGCAAATGCTAGAAATCTGAAACTAAAACAAATAATTGGAGAATCTCAGCAGGTCCGGCAGCATTTGTGGAGAGAAAGCAGAGTTAATGTTTTGGGTCCAGTGACCCTTCTTCAGAACTCTCGCTTTGAATCTGTACAGATGCTACGGTAATACATCATAAAGAAGTGAGCGCCCTTATTTAGAGATCGAAATTCATATTGTAATGTTACAAAATTTACAAAACTATAAAAATTAATGAGCGTGACGGTGAACATTAGTACTAAATCTAATCACAATGATTTAATTCGTCCATGGGAAGGTGGGTGTCACCTGAGTTAGAAGCCAATCAGCACTATGGGAACTCTTCATATTTCAATGAGTACACCTAGTGTAGGGGAGCAGGGACTGGGGTTGGAGATGGGTCAAGATGACCCAATAAAAGCCTTAAAGCTGTGACCCAGTGATATCATATTCTTGCATAACAGTTGATATTCATAGCCTCTGTTTCTCACTTTTTTCCCTGAAAGGTACTGCAGGATTTGCTTTATCTACCATGGTCTTGTTGGGAGCTGTGGGTGCCCTCATTTCTATCATCATCGGTATTAAACTGGGTATTTTCTGAAACACTGTCTGCAGAAATAAATTGTTATGTTTTATCGACCAGCAGTGGTTTGGGAGTGTCTTTTTTTAATTCTCTTAGCCTAGATAGAATGCATTCTAAAGGAAAAAGTGAGGACTGCAGATGCTGGAGACCAGAGTCAAAACGTTGACTCTCCTGCTCCTTGGATGCTGCTTGACCTGCTGTATTTTTCCAGCACCACATTTTTGACTCAGAACTATTTCTTAAGCTAAGTAAGGTAAAACAGATTAAACCTATAGCAAATGCCTCCATTATTCTTGCTTCCAGACTGCCCACCCACTAAAGCTTGGTTCACTATTCATTTTTTACATGGACTCCTCTTATCTCTCTGCCTGTTCCCAATGTGGCTGGAAGTAAAACCAGTCTGGACATTGCATGGTCTCTGTAGTTGCTCTATAACCATAATCTTTGCCAATAGCCCGCTGAATTCAGCATCTTGGTCAAGCTGAACAAACCTTGGCATGAATTAATATAAAACTCCATTATCTCACTTTTTAGATTAGAATCAATCTAAACATCATGGCATAGACAGAGAACACAGGGGGCCAACACCTTCAACATATTGTCTAGCTATCACCATTGTTAACAGCTAACCTGAGAATGTAACATTTTTAAAAAAGGTTTTGTGATTTACACATGAAAGAAGTGAAACAATCATGGCATTCAATCAATTTTTCAATGTATAATTTCAGTTACATCACACTGTAAATTTTTGCTATAAATTCTGTGTGTTAGGATTGAGCCCTCCACTACCACCTGATGAAGGAGCAATGCTCCAAAAGCTAGTGTGCATCTGATTAAACCTGTTGGACTATAACCTGGTGTTGTGATTTTTGACTTTGTAGCCCGCACCAATGACTTGCATACAATGAAGGCAGTAAAGTTCTCCCCAGCTCATGATGAAATAGAAGTGTGGGTAGGCTTTTTAAAGGATGATTATGATGGGGCCATGGCACGTACACTTCTCATCTGTTGACCCCACCCCCCCACCAAATCACCTCAATCCTCAACATGCTTCTATGTCTTCCTCTGGTCAAGTGTCCTCTTACAGAACTGCAGGTGAACGGGCAAGTTGCAAGGTTGATATGAACAGTTTACTGAGGACATGAAATAGGTAGGCAAAAAGTTGGCAAATGGAAAATCATATTAAAAAATGGAAAGTTGTTCATTTTGGAATGGAGAACAAAAAACAATGTTATTTAAATGGAAAAAATCTGCAGCAAGTTGCAACACAAAGGGACATGGTGGGACTTGAGCACAAAACACAGAAAGTTAGTACACAGATTCAGCATATAATCAGGAAGGCTAATTAAATATTGGCCTTCATTTCAAAGAGGCTGAAGTACAAGAGTAAGGAGGTCTTACTGCAACTGTACAAGGTGCTGGTGAGACCACATCTGAGTATAGGGAGTGGTTTGCTCTCCTTATTTAAGGGAATATATAGTTTCATTGGAAACAGTTCAGTAAGATGATCCTATATAATAGGAATCTTGTGTGCAAGAGTTAAACAGGTTAGGGACTCTACTCACTGCAGTTTAGATGAATGAGAGGTGATCTCATTGAATCATGTAGGATTCTTAAGGTGCTTGACAGGGGAAATGCTAAGAAGTTGCTTCCCTGACAGAATACACCTCTTAAAATCACACTGACGAGGAGTGGCCTCTTCCCAGAGGACTGGCAGAGGATGCCACAACGTCAAACCCTGACAAGATTACAGTGGTGCTGGAAAAGCACATCAGGTCAGGCAGCATCCAAGGAGCAGGAAAATCAACGTTTCGGGCAAGAGCCCTTCATCAGGAATGAGGCTGGGAGCCTCCCGGGTGGAGAGATAAATGGGAGGGGGTGGGGCTGGAGAAAAGGTAGCTAAGAGTGCAATAGGTGGATGAAAGTGAGGATAATGGTGATAGGTCGGAGAGAAGGGTGGAGCGGATAGATGGGAAGGAAGATTGTCAGGTAGGACAGGTCATGAGGATGGTGCTGAGCTGGAAGGTTGAAACTGGGGTAAGGTGGGGGGAGGGGAAATGAGGAAACTGGTGAAGTCCACATTGATGCCCTGGGGTTGGAGTGTTCCAAGACGGAAAATGAGGCAGTCTTCCTCCATTCATCAAGTGGTGATGGAGGAGGCCCAGGTTGGGAGGGGGAGTTGAAATGTTTGGCCATGGAGCGGTGGGGTTGACTGGTGCAGGTGTCCCAGAAATGATCCCTAAAGCACTCTGCGAGAAGGTGTCCAGTCTCCCCAAAGTAAAGGAGACCACATCGGGAGCAACGGATACAATAAATGACATTTGTGGAAGTTCTGGTGAAACTCTAATGGATGTGGAAGGCTCCTGTGGAGCCTTGGATGGAGGTGAGGGGGGAGGTGTGGGCGCAGGTTTTGCAATTCCTGTGGAGACAGGGGAAAGTACCAAGATGGGAGGGTGGGTTGTTGGGGGGTGCGGACCTGACCAGGTAGTCACGGATGGAACGGTCTTTATGAAAAGCGGATGGGGTTGGGAAGGAAATATATCCCTGGTGATGGGGTCCGTTTGTAGGTGGTAGAAATGTCAGCGGATGATGTGGTTTATGTGGAGGTTGGTGGGGTGTAAGGTGAGGACCAGGGATTCTGTCCTTGTGGTTGAAAATGCCCTCCAATGCAACTCATTCACATCCCACACCCCACCCCTCCAACTGCAACAAGCTGGTGAGCACTTAACTGCAACAGCCTTGCAGCTGGCCAAGGAAGAAATGCCCAGGATGCTTGCACTTGAATACTAGGCACCTGCACAGCCCCAGGCAGGAGAGGATTCTGTGGTGTTCGCAATCAATGATTTAATTGATATGCACAGGGAAGAATAGGAGTGGCAGACAATTATATAAGAGGCAATGGTCTTCATAACCTAGAAGCTCCAGGACTGTTGCTATGCTGATGGCACCCAGCTGTCTAAGGCATGCGATTGGTTGTCTCCAAGTGGTGGCTGTCTTGAAGATCTAGAATTGGCACCTTGAGGATTTGCTGGAGAAACACACCAACTTGCATTCCATCACCCTAGCCAATGGTCCTCAAGACCGAAGGTATTGAGATAGGAGAACTGAGAACCCGACATGCATTCCAGTGGTGGTTCTTCCGAAGGACTCAGATGCCAGGAGGCACCCAGACAGAGGAGGAATCATACACACACACACACACCACCTCAGAACTCTCCTCACAGACACTCCAGAGGTGGCCAGGCCCTACATTTCGCTGCTTGTCCTTCTCCAATCCTTCGAAGTTGAAGACGAGGAGGATCCTTCTGTAGCTCTTCAGTATGGAGGTGAGTCCAGACACAAAAACCTTCTGGAGTTTCCCAACCAAACCTCCAAGATGAACAAGCTCACTACTGCAGAATGTGGGTCAACATCAAGACTTAATGGGAGGGAAAAGAACAAATTTAAAAAAGGTTTGAGGCCACTTTGGTGACAGTGCACTGTACATAAATTTTATTGGTTTTGCACCACATGCATTTCTGAGAGTCTCTTTGTGGACATAAATATAACTCTGCCAGCATTATGCCTAATTTCATGTTCACAGTATGTACCATGGTCTGCCCTGATAGCCTGCAAGGTGTATGTAGGGGAATTGTTTCTGCTGGCATCATTATCTTACATGGTCAAACACTCTCATCTTTTATTAGCCTCTGTGTGCAAATGTGTTGAAGTTAATGAAGTGGTCAACGATGAGTGGACAGGGAGGTGTACTGTGAACTAATACATTAGGATCACCAGGGATTAGAGGGCCTTTGATTCAGTGTCCTGTTCAATGCACAGATCTACATAGAATGCTGTAGCCCTCAAGAGGGCCTCATATTGATGGGTCTTGCAGAGCATCCCTCACAGGTTCGGACACCCTGCCCACTCAGCTGTGATTGCAGCTTTAACTTTCAGCACAGTGGAAAGATGGCAGTGAATGGTCTTCAGCCAGTGGCTTCTCGTCCCACCTTGACATGTTCATGAGTCCCAGGACAGCCAGATCCTTTTCCTAATTACCCTTCCTGTGAATGTCCACAGGTCTCATACATCCCCAAATCCCCACCCAACGCATCTACTCGTACCTTCAACTGCCTGCTCCCCTCCAACCACAGCCCCCAGCATATGAGATGGCTATGCCAGATGTGTTATAGACTGGCCTCAACTTTAAGTCAGAGTGGATGAACCTCTTTTGCATTCCCTGTTTGCATCATGCTTTACTGTATCCTGCACCTTACAAATACAAATAACCCAATTCACAATTGTCTTCTTTGCTTCCCCAAGCCTACAGCTCCAAATAGGTTGCTAAAACATCTTCCCACGGCCATAGCTCCTACTTATTTCTACCCATTCCAATGGATTGAGCATAGCTGACCCTCCCTGAACAAACTAACCAGACAGCCTCAGACAAGAAATGTTCCAAACAATATTAGTGATATCCCACAGACTGACCACTATGAAGCCACAGGACTGAGGTGATACACTCCTGGGCTGTTGTATGCTTGTGTGAAAACTGCTGGCCACACAGTATGGATGTGGCATTGACATAGAAAGTTGCTGTAGAGCAAAGTACATGTCTGCTTGACTGATGATCAGTAAGGCAAAGTTGCCAGGTTGTTTTCAACTGACACAGAAGGAAAGCCAGGTTGGTACTGGCATGCAGGTAGGTGTTGTGTGGGTGAGTGCTGAATGAGCAAACAATCAGCCAGAGATGGTGCCAAAGAGTGATGACTCCTACATTGGTGGGTCAGCGAAATGATGGAGGCACAGGTGTCATTGGTGAGCTGGCTCAGGGGGGAGTCAGCAAAATGAAGATAGACTCTCTTTTGGTTATATCTTTTTTATTCTTAAACTGTTCAAAATGGTGCCAAATCGTGGCAATTATTGAAGTTTTTCCACTTTATTTTACTGCATTATTTCAATGTAAAATGCATGTGACAACAAATCATTCAACTCATAGGAGAATCTAGGACCAGAGGGCCTAATCTTGGAATAAAGGGATATTAATTTAAGACTAAGTTAAGAAGAAATTTCTTCATTCAGAGAGTAAGTCTTTGAAACGCTCCGTTACAGACCGCTCTGGGAGCAGAGTCCACATGTACATTTAAGATTGAGATAGATGGATTCGTGATCAGTCGGAGAATTACGGGTTAACAGGGAAAGGGCAGGAACGTGGATGCGAAGAATGTTGAGCAGCTGGGATCCTATTGACAGGCACAGCAGGCCGGAAGGACAGAATGGCCCACTCCTATTCCTTTTCCTATGATCTTACACAATAACCTTCATTAGTTAAATTTATGTTATATATAACTCTGACAACAAAAACATCAGATTTTATTTTATTGCCTGTATGTTAAGCATTTTAATACCATAGTTTATTGGTAGGAACATGGAACTTAAGCAAAATTTAGCAAGGGAAGGTTGTGTTCTTAATACCAATTGCAATGACTACTGTTTTATTATGGGTTGTTACACCATTTGGTCATCCAGACAGTCTTTGATACCACCAGCCCACTTCCTAAATTAATCAGCTATGTTCTATTTTGGAGAATCAAATGCAAAACTGCTTCTTTTAACCTTGGAGATACTTCAGGAGTGTATGAGTCTCCTTCCTAATTCTCTCCCAGCATGGTGCTCATATCTTGGCTTTATTCAATGAATAATATATCTATCATAGCAAGTTAGGCTTATGAAAAACTTTAAAAGCATTAAATGCATTTGTTTAAACATGGAATACCTTTAACTGGATAAAAGAATGAAGAATGTTTAGCCAATAGAGGAAGATATGAAAGAGTTACTAAGTCCATCAAGCTCATCTTACATACAAGTTTTCTAGAAAATACAAATTCCAGACATGTAGTTTGGATGGTATCAGTATGAAGTGTTATCCATGCTACCCTTTAACCAAGTTTTTTGAATACAGATATTAAACTAAGGACATGTTCCAAACAGATGAACTGAAAAGATTTCAATACCCCATTTCTAAGCAGAATAGGGAGCTCTTTAACAGCAGGAGCCCATCAACAACATCATTGCTGCTGTTTGTGGAACCTCACTGAGGTGAAGTCTAATCATTCAACATGATTCTATGGTTACAAAATTATATTTTTGGGGGAACTTACCACAAACTTCAAATTCACACTGCTAGTTATACCCAACTGAAGAAAGTGCAACTGTTTAAGGCAGCTGAAATGACGTGGGTTTGGGTAAGTTGAAGCTCTCAGACTTCAAAGCTGCTTGCTCTGTATCAACTGGGAAATGCAGGGAGATGTGTGGTCACATATTACAAAGGAGAAAGTGAGGACAGCAGATGCTGGAGATCAGAATTGAAAAGTGTGGCATGGCAAAGCACAGCAGGTCAGGCAGCATTCGAGGAGCAGGAGAATCGATGTTTCGGGCATTCCCGATGAAGGGTTTTTGCTCCTTGGACGCTGCCTGACCTGCTGCGCTTTTCCAGCGTCACGCTCACATATTACAAAGGCAATGAATTAGAAACCATCGTCCCACTTGTATAAAACCTGGCCTATTATACTGGTAAGGATAAATTCACAAGGAAAACCAAATGAAAGGGATCCCAAACCTGTCTAAATTTGAACTGATTTCTGCAAAAGGTGTTAAGACTGAATAATGTTCAATCTGTAAACAATCATTCTTCAGTAACTTTATTTTCAATGGTAACAAAACCTTTACCTACTCCAACCGCAATAATTCTAAGTAAATGCATAATACATCAAGAATTTTGACATTTCATTAACTTATGACAAAATGCACCAGTTAATAGATCCAGGTTTGTTGTTGCAGTGGTGGGAAGGAATGGAAATTGCACTGAGATACATTCATCAGGAAACAGCATATTCCACTCCTCTGAGCTTTCAATTCTTGAAGGATCAATAAAAGCAGAGAATTTAGAGTTTTCACTTCACAGCAGACTGGCAAAACAAGCTCCACTTCAATTTTCCCCTGAAATTGGAAAATCTCAGTCAGGTGAGCATTTGAACTCCAACACACGTCCTGTCATCGGGCATCCACAAACTGCATTTGGAAGACAGCTTTCGTTTGTGGGCTAGCTATTACTGGCCTTGTCTGGTCGATTCCTGTTTAGCACTGCCTTTGGCGTGAACTCAAGTTTGTCCTTTAGGCTTAGCACTTTGGTACAATCTTTATCTGTGATTTCAGCAAGTTTTCTCTCTTCACGCAATTCAAAAATGCTTTTCTCTTCAACTGGCTGCTTTTGCTCCCCACGAATAAACCACTCTAAGTTGTATCCTACTGCCCCAACCACAAAGGCCACAGGAAAGGTTATATAGGGTGCATATGTACGGACAGCAACCCACAAGAGAGGCCACATGACGTCTGCAGAGAAAGAATATCATCTTAATGCTGAGTTCTTGTTTGCAATCTTAAAATTTCTATAGCAAACCAGATTGTCAAAATGACGTCAGCAAGATTATAGTGCAATAATAAAAATGGCTATTAATTTTTGCAAGTATTCACTTCTACTCATCCATAAGTTTAAAACAAAATCCGTCGTGCTGCTTAACTTGGCCAGAATTTTTCCCAACCAGTCCAGCTGAAAGTTAAAGCAGAATAATTCGCTTACAGCAGTGTTTATTCCTTCTCCCACCTATGATTGTTCAGCTTTTGGGAGCAATGGCACATTTTATACAGATTATTCTGGGATTCAGTCAAGTATAACTTTGGTCACAATCTTATGAGGAGGATACTAGGGCAATGGAATGTACAGTATTAATTCAACAGCATTCTACCGGGAATATTTTCTTTGGGAAGTTTTACTGTGCTTTTCTAAAGAACTTAAACTTGAGAACATAACATTCCAAAGAGAGAGGTCAAGCTGAAAATGGAATGCAGAGTAGTAGTAAATCAGTATAAAAGGTAGAACAGGGAGGTGAGTCAGAGGATGGCGACTCTGTGGAACTTATTGCCACAGAGGGTTACAGAGATCAAGTCATTGAGTGCATTTGAGACAGAGATAGGTTCTTGAATAGTAAGGGGATCGAGGGTTATAAAGAGAAGGCAAGAGAATGGAACATGTCAGCCATGATCGACTGGCAGAGCAAACTCAATGAGCTGAATGGCCTAATTCTGCTCTTATATCTTATGGTCTAAAATACACAAAGTTTTTCAGTGACTGACAGTATACATGTCAACACAAGGAGTGAACTGAATAAGGGGGATGAGCTCAATACACAGATAAATGCTCAAAAGCACAAAACCATGGCTAACACAGCATGCAGAAACATGCTTTAAAGATGGCAGGAACAGCAGCTCCAACTTCCTGGTTACAGGGTTTTCAGAGAGGAGGGAGATTATAATCCTAGATGATATAAGCACAACTGTGAGGAGTGTATTAAAAGTAGAGGAAGTTAGAGGAATTGAAGAACACAAACAAAACTTACACTTTGTCAGCTACATCATGACTCTTAATTTTAATATGACTGAATAAACTTAAATGTAAAGGATTTCACAATCATAATGAGCAGGTCTGAGGATGCCTTCTAGAGAGTAATCCAAACAAAGAGTAAAATTAAAAATTGCAGGTTAATCCCAACAATGCTTTATTATTCTGAAATTGTGCACTTCAAACAAGAGCAATAAAATCCAGAAGGGAAATGTGTAAATACTTACAGGGCAACAGGTAAGGGCTTAAGAATTTTTTGAGCTGGAATAGGCCATTCAGCTCCTCAAATCTGCCTAGAGTCAAAAAAAAACCTGTAGATACTGGAATCCAAACCAGGCACACTGGAGGTTGGAAGAACATGGCAGGTTAGGCAGCTTCAGGAGGTAGAGAAGTCAACCTTTTGGGTATTACCCTTTTTTCAGGGCTGGTTCTGGAACAGGTTTTGTTCTGACATAGGCTTCCGAAAAGGATGAAACGTTGGTTTCTCTGATGCTGCCCGGCCTGCTGTGCTCTTCCAGCCTCCTGTGTGTCTGCCTCGTCATTCAATAAGATAATGTGGTGGCTCCTATCAAGGGGACAGCTCGGGCCCAACGGCCTCGCTCCCTGATCCACAGCCTTTACCATCTCCAGAGAGCCGGGAGGCTGAGGCTGGGACCTGGGGCTCGGGCCTGGAGCTGGTGCCTGGGGCTGGAACCCGGGCCTGGAGCTGGGAATTGGGGCTGGACCGGGGACCCAGCAAGGACAGGCTGCCCTTGGGCTCCCTGCGGCCTCGCCAGCACCACGAATCCCCAGGCTCGAGTACACGCCGCGCCCCCTGGAGAGATACTTCCGGCCGGCCTACACCCGGTGTGGTGTGGGGGGGTGAATACCCTCCATTCTCTCTCTCTGTCGGTCTCCCCCTCCTCACCTTCCGCTCCTACGCCGCCCTGCCGCTGAATGCCCCCCCTTCTGACCCCTCCCTGATTGGCCAGCCACTCACCCCACCCCCTCATCGCCGATTGGATAGTCTGTCTGCCAGTCAGACCCTGGCCCCGCTTTCCAGCTGGCTGGATGCTGGCACTGAACCTTCCAAGAAAGTTGCTCAAAATGTCTTTTTCCTTGTGTCTCTCACTGACAATCTGAGGGTATCACTGTTTTCTGTGAGTTCACTTTTACAGGGAGTGAAAATACGAATATATACACAACAGTAGGCCACTTCCATGGCTGATCTCACAACATCAGTTTGTTCTTAACCCTCAAGTTCTTTCATCCCTTGGTTATCAGCAGAGACTGAGCCAAGTTCAGTACCAATGGGGTTGGCCTCAACCAGCACCTAGGGTTCATGTCACACTACAGGTGACCCCACTGCATTAGACACACGCACAGAGATGCATATACTCAGACACAGACACTCCTACAGACACACACACACACTCCTACAAACCCATGTACTCACGCAAACCCTCTCTCATAATCAAGCCCTATCTCATATACTCCCACACTCACACGCACCCTCTCACAAATTTATATCCCTTTGCACTCACACACAGACACACACACACACTCTCCCTCTCTCACAAACACTCATAACTCCAACCCCACACCCCCACATAAGTTTGTGGGATGAATTTGTACTTGCAGAATTATATTTTATTTTGCTCAAAAACTGCATGTGAGATCCATGTAATATTTTGTAAATCCGTTTTTAGATTAGAATCAGTCTAAACATTGTGGCACAGATAGTCTTACGCAGGGCACCTCATCCGTTAAATGCATTATCAGGACCGACATGACACCAATTGTTAAAGTTCACTTGAGAATGTAACTTCAAAAAAGTTCTGCGATTTACATATGAAAGAACTGAAACCAACATGTTCATTCTAAAAGATGAGAGACTTAACAAAACAATCCAGGTCTTTTTCAATATATAATTTCAGTTAAATCACATGTTTGCTATAAGTTCTGTGTCTTAGAATCTTATACTCCACAACCACCTGATGAAGGAACAGCTCTCCGAAAGCTAGTATTTCCAAATAAACCTGTTGGCCAATAACCTATAACCTATAATATGTGATTTTTAACTTTGTACACCCCAGTCCAACACTGGTACCTCCAAATATTGATTATCAAGAATTGTCTTACCTTAGAAATACTGTGCATCCACTACGTTCTAAGGAGCAGAATTGCAAAAATCTCATCTCTGCCTTAAATACGTGACTCCCCATTTTTAAACTATAACCCTAGTTCTAGATTCTTTCACAAAAGGAAAAATATTTTCCGCATTTACCCGGTCAAGGCACTTAGGATCTCACTTTCAATGGCTATTCTACATTCCAGGTATAGCCTGTCTTGCCCTTCCTTATTGGGCAATGTACTCTTTCCTGACATTAGTCTGGTAAATGTTTTCTGAACTAATTCCAATGCATTAACATCCTTCTGTAAGCATAGTGACCAACACTGCACAAATTCTGTAAATACAAACTTACCAATGTCCTGTACAATTGACGGTAGCCATGACATGGAGGTGCCACTGTTGGACTGGGGTGGGCAATGTTAAAAATCACATTACACCAGGTTATAGTCCAACAGGTTTACTTGGAAGTACAACTTTTGAGCGCTACTCCTTCGTCAGGTGGATAGCTGTGCATTAGGAAATGCAATTTACTTCTTTTTAGATTACTTCTCTGTTTCAACTTAATTATCACTCAGCACTTTAAGAAATTTCAAGGTCTATTTAGTGAAAAATATATGATTTTAAAATGGAAATGTTGTGAGCTGTCTCTCTGGTGGACTTGACAAATGCTGTGCTTTGTGTCAGTTTTTCTTGCATGATTATGCAATTGTCAGTTCAATACACATACATGCATGAGAAACCTTGTGAATCTTATAGCAGGGAGTGGCTTCACGTCAAACCCCTAGTGTTACATTATGGGCCTAAAGGTCTTGGCACCATATTTAACAGATAATGAATGGGCATCCGTTTCCTGCAAGCTAGAAGCATCACTCAGCATCTTGGAATAAATGATCATAGCTAAACATTTTTACCTTTCCAAGTTACCCGACAGAGCCTGCCTCCCATCCTAAGATAGACTTACACCATTTCCAAAACATTCACCTTCAGCCAGCTTTCTTGACTCATTGTGTTTTTATATTCACTTATGGGATGTAGGCAATACTGGCCAAGCCAACATTTATTGCTGATCCTTAGTTGCCCAGAGGGCAGGTAAGAGTCAACCACATTGCTGTGGGTCTGGAGTCACATGTAGTCCAGACCAGGTAAGGATGGTAGTTTCCTTCCCTGAAGGACATTAGTGATCCAGATGGGTTTATCCAACAATTGACGATGATTTTGTGGTCATCAGTAATTTCTTTATTCCAGATTCTTTATTGAACTCAAATTTCACCATCAGCGATGACTGGATTTGAACTCGGGTCACTAGAACATTGGTTGAGATTCTGGATTAATAGTCTTGCAATTATACCATGAGGTCATTGCCTTCCCTAGTTTACTCTATTATTTCCTGTTTATTTTTTCTTAATTCATTCATGAGATGTAGGCTTTGTTGGCTAGGTCAGCATTTATTGTTCATCCATAATTGCCCAAAGAGCGGTTAAAAGTGAATTACATTGCGGTGGATCTGGAATCACATATGGACTGGACCAATGTTCCTTCCCTAAGGGACATTAGTGAACAAGGTGGGTTTTTATGACAATTGACATTGGTTAGGTAGTCATCATTAATCCAGTTTTTAATTCCAGATTTATGAGTTGAATTTAAATTTCACCAGTTGTTGTGGTGGTGTCTAAACCATTATCTCGAGAACATTAGCATAGGCCTCTGGATTCCTGGTCCATTACACCTTAATCTCCTATAAGCATGGGCAAATGTAAGTTGGTTTAAACAGGGTTACTGTAAAATGCCTTTATGAACGTCACAATCTAAAAAATCTAAGACTATGCATGTATATGACATATTCATTTTTTTAAACAATTCTTTTTCTTGCATTTGCCAAACATTGCAAAATAATGGTATAAGCAGTTGACTGAACAGCTGGTTTGCATTGCAGAGCAGAGTACCCCAATAGCGTTGGCTAAGTTCCCACACTACCTAAGGTTACCATGAAGGAATCTCCTTCTCAACCTTCACCTCCTCCTTGTCTGAGGTGTGGTTAATCTCAGGTTAAAGCACCACCAGTCGCCTCTCTCTCACGAGAGAGTAACCCTATGGGTCAGTTGGAAGATGACAGCTTTATTTTACGTTGTCACATCTGATTTTGCTCCATGAGATTGATATGGAATGGAAAATTCTGCGGGGCAGTTTGTGCTATCTCATTCCCCAGCTATCAAAGTACTTAATGAATTCAGACATTGCAGGTAAGGTTTTACCTTTATTAGTGGAGTTTAGGTGAATATTTAGGTAAGTCAAAGAAACAAGCCTGTTAGAGAGCAACAACAACAGTAATTTGCATTTATGTAGCCCTGTTAATGTATTATTATGATCCAAAGTATAGGCATTTGAATGGAAGGCAGTAAAGGAAAGAGGTTTGGTGGACATTTGGAAGGGGTGAGGTGCCCCACAAGGTTGTGGCCCTGAGGCACACATAGATTGGTAGACCTTTTCTTTAAATTATACATTTTTATTTCTCTCTCAGCTTGTTCTTTAAGCCTTACTGTTAAGTCCAGATTTCTTGGGCAGTAGAATAGCCTTGGATGTTGGGCAAAACTACATCCTGGGCTATGGTAACTGCTGGCAGCAGCCTGTTTGTGTCCTCAGCATTTCAGATGGCTTGCTGCAGAAAGAGGGTTGAGGCAGTATGATTTTGTGCAGGAAAGTTCATGTCTTACTAATGAAGATCTATGTCCCCTCAAGAGGGGCTGCTTGATTCGAGATCGGTCAAAGGAATCGACAAATGCGGTTTAAGCAAAAAGCAAGAGTCATTAGTTTATTGAATTAAGGTACCTTGACGCAATTCTATCCAGCAACACAGAGATTGAAGCTTCTGTGTTCCGTGGTGAAGTTGCGCAATTACATTTGAAAATTTCACATTATTTATATGTTTTTTAGTAATACTACAACCTTAATCACAAGAAAGACCAATCACATACAATAAGGTGACATGATTTACAACAATGATTTACAACAAGTTAATCCAGTGATATTTCCTGGGAAAGGGTTCTTAATTACAAAAAAGTCTAATCAACAGTGAGATGGTGATATGATTGAAGACAGGCTAATCCAATGGTATTTTCTTTAAGAAGGGTATCTCATTTGTGTAAATTATCATGCCATGTATCAGTTCAAGGTTAGTTCAAATGGTCAATTAATATGTCAGTATTCATCTTATGAAAATTCTATTGTCCTCTTTTCTTTGAACTGCAACTTAATTCTGCAAATCAGCAGTATGTTCAGCAGTATGGTTCACAGGCCATTTTATAGTATTCTTTTAAATTGAGAAACCACTTTTTTATAATAAAAATCTACATATTTTTGTTGCCTAAATTCAAATTCACCAATTTAATAGAATTCTTTGAGGAAGTGACAAAGTTGATTGATGAGTTAAGGGCTGTAGATGTATACATGTATTTAAGTAAGACGTTTAATAAGGTTCCCCATGGTTAGCTGACAGAGAAAGTGAAGTTGCACGGGGTCCAGGGGTACTACCTAGATGGATAGAGAACTGGGTCGACAAAAGGAAACAGAGAGTAGTAGCGGAAGGGAGTTTCTCAAAATGGATACCTGTGACCAGTGGTGTTCCACAGGGATCTGTGCTGGGACCACTGTTGTTTGTGATGTATATAAATAATCTGGAGGAAGGTATAGGTGATCTGATTAGCAAGTTCACAGATGAGACTAAGATTCATGGAGTAGCAGACAGTGAAGGAGACTGTCAAAGAATGTGGCAGAATATAGATAGCTTGGAGAGTTGGGCAGAGAAATGGCAGATGGACTTCAATCCAGGCAAATGCGAGGTGATGCATTTTGGAAGATTCAATGCAAGAGTGAACTATATGGTAAATGGAAAAGTTTGGGGGAAATTGATGTACAGAGAGATTTGGGTGTTCGATTGTACCCAGAAGGTGGCAATGCAGGTTGATAGAGTGGTCAAAGGTATACGGTATGCTTTCTTTCATCTGATGGAGTATTGAGTACAAGAATTGGCAGTTCATGTTAGTTGTATAGGATTTTGGTTCGGCCACATTTTGGAATACTGTTTGCAGTTCTGGTTGCTGCATTACCAGAAGGATGTGGATGCTTTGGAGAGGGTACAGAAGAGGTTCACTAGGATGTTGCCTGGTATGGAGGGTATGAGCTATGAAGAGAGGTTGAGTAGATTAGGATTATTTTCAATAGAAAGATGGACTTTGAAGGGACCTGATTGAGGCAAAATCATGAGAGGTACAGACGGGTGAATAGCAAGAAATGTTTTCCCAGAGTGAGGGATTCAATTACTAAGGGTCACGAGTTCAAGGTGAGAGGGGAAAAGTTTAATGGAAATATGCATGTAATTTTACGCAGAGACTGATAGGTGCCTGGAATGTGTTGCCAGCGGATGTTGTAGAGGCGGGCACGATAGCATCATTTAAGACGTATCTAGACAGATACATGAATGGGCAGGGAGCAAAGGGATACAGATCCTTGGAAAATAGGAGACAAGTTTAGATAGAGGATCTGGATCGAAGCAGGCTTGGAGGGCTGAAGGGTCTGTTCCTGTGCTGGAATTTTCTTTGTTTTGCTGGGATACACTGTTCCCACAGCTCCAGGATCCATTGTGAAGGATGAAATTTCTAAATACTTGAAAGTTTATGGAAAATAGGGCAAAGTCAGCATCGTTTCATCAAGGGGAGATCATGCCTGACAAATCTGATGATAGAATTCTTTGAGGAAGAAACAAGCACGTTAGACCAAGGAAAGCCAATAGATGTTATTGACCTGGACTTCAAGAATGCCATTGACAAGGTGCCACACAGAAGGCTACTGAGTAAGCTAAGGGGCCATGGTGTTAGAGGCAATGTACTAGCATGGATAGAAGCCTGACTGTCTGGCAGAAAGCAGACAGTGGGGATAAAAGGATCCTTCTCAGGACGGCAGCTGCTGACAAGTGGTGTTCCATAAGGCTCAGTGGTTGGGACCACAACTTTTCACTTTATTCATTAACAATCTAAATGAAGAAACTAAGGGCCTTCTAGCTAGATTTGTAGATGATACAAAGATAGGCAGAGGGACAGGGAGTATTGAAGTGGTGGGGAGGCTGCAGAAGAATTTGGACAGTTTAGGAGAGTGGGCAAAGTAATGGCAACTGGGGTACAATTGGGAAAGTGTGAGGTCATGCACTTTGGTAGGAAGAATGGAGGCATGGACTATTTTCTAAATGGGGGGAGAAAATGCAGAAGTCTTTAAATGCAAAGAGACCTAGGAGGTCTAGTTCGGAATTCTCTCAAGGTAAGCAAGGTTGAGTCAGTAGTTAAGAAGGCAAATGCAATGTTGGCATTTATTTTGAGAGGACTTGAATATAAAAGCAGGGATAAACTCTGACGTTCTAGAAGACTCTAGTCAGACCACATTGGGAGCATTGTGCACAGTTTTGGGCCCTATAGCTCAGGAAGGATGTACTGGCCCTGGAACATGTTCAGAGGAGATTCACGAGAATGGTCCCAGGAATGAAAAGCTTAACATATGAGGAAAGTTTGAGGACTCTGGGACTATACTTAATGGAGTTTAGAAGAATAAGGGGGAACCTAATGGAATGTTATGGAATTCTGAACCACCTGGACAGTTGGATGTTGGGAAGATGTTTCCATTGGTAGGAGAGACTAGGACCCGAGTACATAGCCTTAGAGGAAAGGGAAGACCTTGTAGAACAGAGATAAGGCTAAACTTCTTCAGGAGAAAGTGAGGACTGCAGATGCTGGAAATCACAGTTGACAGTATGGGGTTGGAAAACCACAGCAGGTCAGGCAGCATCCAAACAGCAGGAGAATCAACGTTTTGGGCATCAGCCCTTTGTCAGGAATGAGGCTTGTGGACAAAGGGGGCTTGTGGGAAGGTTGGTGGGGGGGGGGGGGTGGGGGGGTGGATGGAGGCGATTGGGGAAGGTAGCTGGGAATGTGATAGGTTGATAAACTTCAGTCAGAGAGTGGTGAATCTGTGGAATTCACTGCCACAGAAAGCTGTGGAGGCCAGGTCATTGAGTATATTTAAGATTAAGATAGATAGTTTCTTGATTGTCAAGGGGATCAAGGGTTGCAGAGAGAAAGTGGGAGAATGGGTTGAGAAATCTATCAGCCATGATTGAATGGTGGGGCAGACTGGATGGGCTGAATGGCCTAATTTCTGCTTTTATGTCTTATGGTTTTACCTCAATCAGCATGTATTCTAGAACACTAGATCAATCAGAAGGGGATTGTTAGAAAGGAACTATCAGGTTATTGACCCAGTGATGCTGAAGGAACAGCGATATAATTCAATGTCAGAATGGTGTAAGGCTTGGAGAGAAACTTTCAGGTAACAAGGTTACCCGCATATCTGCTGCACTTGTCCTCAAGATAAATGCTCGGCACAACATCATGGGCCGAAGGGCATGTACTGTGCTGTACTGTTCTATGTTCTATGGTAGAGATCACTCGTTTGGAAATTATATTGAAGGAACCTTGGTGAGCTGAGGAGATGATAGTTTTCGGCTTTTTAGTTGAATTTCACTGAACTCTTATTTCTCCAATGTTGCCATATTTGTATTCTTGACTATTTGTTTGTCACCTCCCATACCCCTGCTCTTCTGGTGGAACATCCTTTCCTTTTACCTCAGAGTTGGTCACTCTGGTGGAGTGAACACAGTGGTTACTCTAGCAGAGTGAGCACAGAGGTCTCCCCTTCAGAGTGAACATGAGGTCACCCTTGGTCAGTGGGCAGAGAGTCATCCTGGCACAGCAGTTATTCTGGCCCAGTGGGACAGAAGTCAGCCATGTGGTGGAGTCAGCACAGAGGCCACTTTAGCAAAGTCAGCATGGAAGTGACAGAACATGATCAGAAGGGTAACAACTGAAATGGAAGGACTGAGGGAAGCATTTTCAGAAACATTTTGCAATTAGGTGGTAAACTTTGTTCATTTTTGTTCGTATCACAATCTGCATTTGATACTTATATACCAGTATAGACAAATGTAACAAGCTGTGTTCACTTCTCAACATGTGATTGCTCAAACATGGTTGTTATGGTCTTCTGTGATCAGGACTCAATCCAAATGCACTAAATGATATTCATTGATGCGTGCTGCAAGTCTTGAATGTTTTAGAGAATAATTGAACACAGAATTCTTTTTGGTAGGGTTTTGAGTTAGTAATCATTTCAAGTGCATGCTGCTAACTCAGCATTTCATGAAAGCTAAAAAAATTTCCCGAAGAACATTATCTTGAATAAACACTTTGAGGTCCTATTTTTTGAAGTTCCTGTTGAGCTTCTCAGGTTTGTAACAAAATAGTTTAGCTCAGTAAATTAATTATTTTTAAACTAGTCACATCTTTGTTGACATGCAATTTTAATAACAACTTGAAAACATCTGGGCTCATAAATAATTTGGAAAACTTTGATGCAATGGCGAAAAGTGTTTGTTTTAAATATAAATTTGTCAAAGATAAAGGCAACAAAGCTAACACCATCAGGTCAAATATAAATGAAAAACACAGCTAGTCATCTCAGCCTGAGGTCTCATCATTCAAAAATCTTGTAATCCTCAGTTTTGCCAAATACATACTATTTTGCAATAATACAGAGGATATCAGTACTGGAGTGATCCACAACACTGACATTTTGGTTCATAATAATAATTAAATTGAGCTTTCAAAAGTCTTGACATAGGTATGGTATTTTAATTAAAACAAAGAACTATGGATGTTGGAAATCAGAAACTAAAACAGAAATTGCTGGAGAACCTCAGCAGGTCTGGCAGCATCAATAGAGAGAAAAAAAAAGAGTTAGTTTTGAGTCCAGCGACCCTTCTTCAGAACTAATAGCAGCTAGGAAAAGACAGTATTTATGCTGAGGGTGGTGGGTAAAAACGACCCCAAGCTTCCAGTTGCCTGTTACTTCAATACACTACTGTGCTCCCTGGCCAACATTTCTTTGGGTTTTGCTGCAGTGTTCCAGTGAAGCTCAATGCAAGCTGGAAGAACAGCATCTCCAGTTCCATTTTGGGGACCCTTCAGCCTTCAGAACTCAAGATCAAGTTAATTAATTTTTGAACCAGAACACTGCCTTTCATGTCCTTTACCCACCCGCACACCCGCCATGACATGGGTGGCTTTCAGCTCAGCTAACTCATTTTCACCCACTTATGATGCCCATTATCAGCTTTTCTTCTTCTCTGGCATAATATTACATTCACTTCATCTGCCTAACTTTCCTTCTTTCCTCTCACTCCTTTACCCCAGCACCCCTGACATCAGCATTTTTTTCTAGCTACTATCAAATCTGAAGGAGGTCACTGAATTTGGAATGTTCACTCTGCTGCCAGACCTGCTGAGTTTCTCCAGTAATTACCATTTATGGTCTTTAAAAGAACAGTTTCCACGCAAAGTTAAAGATCACACAACAACAAATTATAGTCCACAACAAGTTTATTTGGAAGCACAAGCTTTCAGAACGCTGCTCCTTCATCAGGCCAAAGGTTAGTACGTTCACATAAATGTGTTGAATTATAACCTTGTGTTGTATGATTTTTAACTTTGTCCATCCCAGTCCACATCATAACTTTAGGTGTCACATTAAAGCATTTCCAGTGCAGATCCAGCAGAACATTGAGAAATAACATTTTCCTTTGTCTGTCCCAACAACACGCATTAAAGCCAACCTCCGAAAAAAAAGAGACAGTTGTGCATAGTTGTTACTTTCTAGACCTTGAGGCCTATCCAGATGAAATTGCCAAATTAATATCAAGTGAGGAACAGTTGGGTATTCTAGACCCATACCTACTCTAAAATGGATGAAAGTTCCCCACATTTATTTCGCTTAGGGCACTTGCATTTGACACAGAAGGAAGACTTTCATCCAATTTTTCTTGACTGGATTCAAATGCAGATCCAAAAAGTGTAAAAATCCAGTCCACTTCAAATTCCCTCTGTAAATTAATGGGTTATTCAAAATTTCACTGGTAAAATGAGATTATATGTCACAAACTAACACTGGGCCACCTGTTACCACAGTCTTGTGACCAATATGCATGTTAATTCTGAAGAATGCTGGAGGTTTTGTAATTGCAGGTTTTTAATATGATGAGATTTGTGTCCCCAGCATTGATCTTAAGGGGACGAAATGAGGGAAAATCATTGAAGCCAGGTGTCATATGGGAATAAGCAGCCACCCAATGTAACAATTAAGGGGTTCCCAAACATCTATAACTTTGTGTTTAATTGACATTACCACATCAAGTTTCAATTTGTTGGTCTGTTGAGGAAGAAAATCAGCTGGTGAAACAAGGACATACAATTCCCAACAGATTCCAACTGTCCAAAATCATTCATTTCAGGTAATAAACAGATAGCCACAGTTGACAGATCCCTCACCATCAGTAGTGAATTTATTATATCTTCATTAACCACAAAAGTCAGTGGGTGCAAAGGGCAGACAAAATAATGAGTGTGCCAGCTCTGACTCCACTCAACCTTCTTCCAGCAGCCAAATTACACAATTGCATTGGCAGAGATTTAGAAACAGACTCACACCATCACCTCTGAACAATGAATATCAAAGAGTTGGAGGTTAAAAATTGTTAACTTTTTTTTTCAAAAAAAGCAATGAATGGACAACAACACCAGTTAGAAATGTATAGATTTATTGATGTAGGTTTACATTCTAAAATAAATAAAAATGATAATTTTCTCTCATTTGATATCAAGTGAGAAATAATTCAGATGTTTTATGTTTATGTAATAAATTAATATTGAAGCATACTGTACCATTTTTTTTCAGCCAGTCAAAAATGTCCACAACACAATTTGAGTACAATGCCGATTCATTTAGATATTTGACCCATGTTCCAACAACACTATTTTGCCAGTATTCATTGATATAGTCAAATCATACAGTCAATTGCAGCCTTGAATAAATCAAATGACAAAACAACATAGTGTTTAACAACGACATGGTGGCTCAGTGGTAAGCACTGCTGCCTCACAGTGCCAGGGGCCTGGGGGGAAATGTAGGATCCCAGGAATAAAATGCGGGTGTAGAACTGGATGGCATGGTCTTCGGAGGGTCAGTGTGAACTCAATGGATCAAATGGCCTGCTTCCACACTGTAGGGATTCAGTGATTCTAAACACAGACTTCTGCTGCTCTAGCTGGTGACACTCTAATTAGACTATTTCCTTATACAGGGAAATGAGGTTGTAAATGTGAACTATATATTTTACCTTATTCTGTTGTAAACAAGACTAAAGATTTGAACTCATTTAATATCCACTCACTTGCACATAGTTGAAATCAAGGTCAAGTCTCCATAGCATAAATATATCTTGGTCAAAGTTTATTTCTAGTCGAACCCAGGACTGATAGTTAAGTAACAGGCCGATGGTCTGGTGAGTAAATAAATGATATACCCATGGTTGAAGTTACTCTTGCAAAGATAAACAGATAGGCTGACTGACCAATAAACAGATGGACAGACTGAGAGACAGGCCGACAGAGTTTTTCAAACAGTCAATAAGAATTTATATCTAAAATTTTATGTCACAAAATCTATCCTGTACATTTATTTAAATGTTTCTTTTGCATAACACAATGTTCAATATATTTATAAGCAGTGCCACTGGTCTAATAGATTACATCAATATGGTATATGGTTGCATATTAATATTTCACAAAATAATGATTTAATAGAAGACATTTGTCCCTTTTCATTCACATTCTGATATCTGGACTGAGAAGCACAGCATTACTGTACATTTATTTGTGAAAAGTTTTGTCTGTTCAATCAACTTGTTCATTTTAGACACAGTCGGATTTTCCATTCCATTTATGTCAAGGAAATCAAATCGAGTAGGGTGTAAAATGAGCAGATGATCTGAACTATTCAATTTGCGAATCAATGGGTGAGGTTAGAATGACCTCACCTGAGGTTCAGCCAGTAATAGATATTTGTACAGTCACACCATCTTCCTCTCATATGTACGTAATGTCTAATATAGTCAAAAGACACAACCTGTTTTTTAACTAAACAAATATTTCCATGGAAACAGAATAATCACAGCACAAACATATTGTAGTTTCTACAGAACTATATCTGAAAAGTATATTTTGCATGTTCACTTTCAATTAAAGGAAGTTGCAGTTGGGTAATCTCTGGAAAGGCAACTTTTGCCAGGAGCTGCACATGAAGAAATGTCAATCACAGCCAATGAACTGGGCCCATTGTTATATAAGTGCAAATGTTTAATGTAATTTTGAAGAATGATTTTGTGTACTATGGTCAAGAATGTTGGTGAAAAATGAACGATTGAAAACCTTTCCACATCCACTGCAAATTAAAAACTCTGAGAACAATAGATACAGTGTTAATCTTCCCCTTGATCCAATAACGTGCCCTGATATTCCACACCAGAAAATCTACTGTTTACAATAACAATACCACATTTCCATGTATGTAAGTTT
Source organism: Chiloscyllium punctatum (assembly GCF_047496795.1). Taxonomy (NCBI): domain Eukaryota; kingdom Metazoa; phylum Chordata; class Chondrichthyes; order Orectolobiformes; family Hemiscylliidae; genus Chiloscyllium; species Chiloscyllium punctatum. The sequence goes on from NC_092765.1 coordinate 33,064,012, forward strand.
GCTCACTGAGCTGCAAAGTTCATTTTCAGACCTTTCGTCACCATTCCAGGTAAAATCAACAGTGAGCCTCCAGTAAGCTTTCACTGGAGGCTCACTGATGATGCTACCTAGTCTGGTGACAAAATGTTGGAAAATGAACGTTTCAGCTCAGGTAGCAAACTTACATATAGACTGTCAACCTGAGCTACAAATCTCAACACTCGCTACCACATTTCCATTTCTAACATCAGGCAATCTCATGGCATGCTAGAGTGCAATTCCTAATTTAATGGGAATCAACACTGTTTGGGTACGACTGTATGGTCACTTTGTGGTTACTTGGAACTGGGAAAAGATGTCCAAACTAAATGCATATAGTATCACAACAGATGTAGAGTCATGGAGTCATGGAGATGTAGAGCACGCTTCCACAATCCGTTTTGAATTTGAGCTCAAGTGTCACACCAACATGATTATGTGCTCATGTACTGTGCCTTTAAGATACCAAGGGAAATCTTTCCTATGTTTAAACATGAAGAATCATTGTGCCTGCAGCATAAATATACAGGCTCGGTTCAGTTGTATAGGCAGTGATTTTTGTATGCAATGTTGTACAACACATATATAGTGTCCGTGAGACTGACCACTTTTTCTAAAGTAAGCAAATAGGACACACCACTCTAATTTTGACTCCAATCCACCACTCTAATCTTAACTCTAATCTTACCTGTGTTCCAACCTTCTAGCTCAGCACCATTGCCTTGACCTGTCCACCTGTCAATCTTCCTTACAGCGGGCTCAAAGGGCCAAATGGTGTACTCCTGCTTCCTTATTTCTACACACTGGAAGCTCAACGCGGGAAATCGCAATTCATCTTGAAAGAAATTTTAAGATTTGACATTGCAAAATGAAGGTTTCAAGGAAGGGAATATTTCTAGTGAATAATCTTTTTAAAAAGTATCGTAAGATGTTTATTCATTTCAGGAATTTATGAATGCAATTTGTTGAGGACAAAGCATTTTATGGTGGTAGTCACATATCCCTCTGTGGAATAAAGCTTTTGGTACAGTATTGATCACTATGCCATATAACCAAACACTACAAAAAGAGTGATACCTATCATATGTTATATGGGCTTTTTTCTTCAACAAACAGAACATGACTCAGAAAACAGTAGATTTTGCCGTCAACAGATTAAGTCATCATCAATGATGTCTGCAAATTACAATTTGCCCTCAGCGTATTAATGGTCAGAAAGCATACTAATGGTGCTCTCTATATTGCAAACATGATGCATTTATAAACTTCATGCTAATGTCAGTTAATATGCTGCTTGTTAATTATGGAATAAGAAAGCAACAGTATAATTCACAATGCTACGAATTATTCAAAGTTGCATACACTTCCTTTTTTTTGTAGCCTAACTTTAGGGGTCGTAAGTAGAAATTGCTATTTGTATTACATTTGTTGTTTTAACAAGATCTGTTGTTTTAATAATCAATAGCAATTGACTGTTTGAGACATAAGTGGCTACTCACAAATGCATTGCATCATTCCACTTCACTCTTTCACAAACAAGCTTTGTCACTGTAAAACTGAAGGTGGATTGAATGGAATCTATTTGCAGAGCTCATTGTGTCCCAAAAATGCCAAATACTCCCTCATTGTGGGCTTATTTCCTTGGAACTGAAATAAAGTATTAAAATGTGGGTTGTTTTTAAATGGGCTGAGGAGATTGGCACTGATGTATGGTTTACATAGAGACCTCCACCTTCTTTTCATTCAACTCACTAAAATGTTCTCACCTTTCCTTTGTCCTCAAGGCTTTGGCACTTACTGAAGGATGTTCCCAGCAATACTCATCCCTTTCTAATGCAAAAACAAGTGTGTATTTATTTTGCGCCATGAAAGCAGAAAAGCATCCTAAGGCACTTCATGGGTGGGCATGAGGCGGGTTTGGTGCTGGTAAACAGACATTGGCGTTGTGCAAAAATTTGAGCATTGACAGGTAATTTGATGCCAAAAGGGTGATTCCATCCACTCACTCATTTTACAACAGGGAGCATTAGTCAGGATACTCTGGATGACTGATGGTAAATTACCAAATCATCCCACTGAAATCAGTTGAACCAGTTACTGTCCTCATCTGTCTTCCACTTATGAATGCTGCCAACAGAGGTTGGGGAAAGCAACTGCCATTGTTGTTAAAACTGCTATTACTGACCTGGAATATCAACTAATACAACACAGTCCATGAACTGAAGCTCAAGCTTTCCTGGTCTCTCCTGTTTTGGTTACACACTGAATATTTTCCCAGGTATTTTGGTGTAAGCATTTATTGTCTGGTTTAGATTTATCTACACGTGACTTCATGGCAGCCGCTGGAGATACCAAATGTTCATTGTTTGTAATTGGAAACTAATGCAGGGCACTGAGGACGTGTCATCAGAGACTTTACATTGATATTGAATCTTGCTTGTTGGTAATCCCACTGTTCTATGCATTTGCAGGACAATTTGTTCATTGAGTTATCCGCATATTTATGCTATCAAGACAACGCTTGATGGAAAGTGATCATGAAAAGCTCAGTACATCTGCTGATATTAAGGATGCCAGCTTCCAACTTTGCCCAGAATTTCTATCTGGCTATAATATAAATACAGCCAATGCTGCAGGATGATGTACTGGCCAGGGAGAGTGGAGTTCCTGTCCTGGCACTTTGATAGGCGCAATCCTTCAAAAGCCTGGTGCAGGATTATTGGCTAACATTTCTGGAGGAGGATCTATGCCTTTGAGTATTGAGTGGAGGGATGCAGTCTGGCTCTCTCCAAAGAGGAGCATCCATTTTGCAGCACAGTAATTCTGGGGCATTTGGAGACAGCTATAATTTTTCCATGAAGTGACACCCACCCTCCTCCCTCAGCCAAATGCATGGCAGCCAACCTAGATGGGCACCATGTGATACCTTCGACAGGTATGGCACGAGTTCCACCTTTTCCCCAAAAGGTCTGCCAAGGTTATTGTTGGAAGATACAAACAAATTAGTGTGATCCTGCTGCCAATTTCAGAATTACTTGCCCCCTGAGTCTTTGGCCCATTTGGTGTTTTCAGATTGAATAGCCCCAGTCTTGTCATCCACAATGCAGTTTCTGCACAGAAAAACACAGTTGGCAGACATAGAGTATGTGAATCGAAGGAATTGTTTATTTCGGACAACAATGTACAAAGTGAAGAAGAATACCCGAATCCAACAAGCTACAATTTGTGTAATGGTTTTAATGTGAAAGGAAATGAAAGAAAAATAGTGACCTTACATTTCTGTGGCATCTTTCATGATCTCAGGATATCCCATGCAGTCTACAGCCACTGAAGTACTTTTCAAGTTTAGTCACTGTTGAAATGCAAGGGTGGAATTCACTGAAAGCCAATGGCAATAAATATAATGCTCCTCTCTTTCTTTCCTACATGTGAAACAGGATGACCATTTACATGGAGTTTTGTTGAGATGAAAATTATTTTACAGTACCACTTAAATTATTTTTGAAGGACAAGTATTCTTAAAAGCAGTTCAAATTTCAAAATGTATCTCCATTCTGGTCTTCAGTTCTCTAGAATATATAACATTGCCAGTACATTCTTTTCAGGAAGGAATGAACAACTAGGTCAAGGGACACGCTTTGAATTGGAACTTTGTTTTTAGTTTATACGATAGTGAACTAACATATTTTACTCTATCACAGGTTAATTTGTGTTCTTGCTTTTCCTTTATAGTTTAGTTTTGCTTATCAAGTCAGGAAAATGGAAAGCCTCTCACAGCATTTAAGTGATCACTTGCTCACCACTGGGGGAGAAAAGAAGAAACTCCACATTAAAGTAAATAGTTGAGTAATATTCAAATCCACATAGCTTTATTATGTATTCTTCAAACAGCCTGCCTACCATTCCTGTTCCGTGGAATAGAATGGTCTGGGTAGGATGTTATTTTAAGTCAAGGTTATGCTGCATTTCTTGTACACAAGATGATCAGTTTCAAAGAATGCATAGAAAATAATGTCTGCTTATTTTGATGTTATTAAAACAGTACTGCATTGAAATAACTCAAATGCCAATCTCTAAGGAATGCTCAGCACCAGATCTCATTACAACCTTGGTCCAAATATGGGTTAAAGAGCTGAATTCAACAGGGAGATGAGGTGAGATGAAAGTGACTGTTCTTAACAGCATGGCAGCATGTGACCAGTTGTGCCACAAAGGAACCTCATTAACAATGAAACCAATAGGAATCAGGGGTAAATATTCCACTGACTGTAGTCATATCTAGCACAGAGGAAAATTGCTGCGGTTATTGGAGGTCAATTACCTCAGTCACCCATGAGTTCGTTAGGGTCGTGTTTTAGATTCAAATGTCTTCAGATGCTTCATCAATGACTTTCCCTCCATCATTAGATCAGAAGTGAGTGATGGTTGCTGATGATTGCATAGTGCTTAGATCTATTCACAATTCTTCAGATAATGAAGCAGTCCACTTCTACACGCAACAAGATCTGGACAACATTCAGTTCAATGACTTAGAACAATTGGTGCACCAGAACATCATAACATGCATGTTCCAGTCACATTCTTGCCTTATGCATGTCAGGCAATGGAGAGAGTTTAACCAACATTTCCTTTGATATTCAATAAAATTATTGCATCACATCATCCACCATCAGCATCCTGGGGATTACAGCAGAAATTTAGCTGGACTAGCTTACAAGACCATGTCGGAGATTAGGAATTTTACATTGATTTCCTAACTCCTTAAGGCTTGCCCAACATCTTATGCACAGTTCAACTTGCTTGGGTGAGTGCAGGTCCTACAATCTCCATGAAGTTCATCACCATCCAAGACAATGCAGCCCACTTATTGGCAACCTATGTTACACCTAAAACATCCACTTCTATCATGATTAGTGTACTACAACTGCAGCGTGTACCACCTAAAAAATGCATTACAGCAACTTTCAACTTATTTTCCTCATCAACCTGTTCAGAGATGCTATTATACACCTCTGGAGCAGGTGCGACTTGAACCCAAGCCACCCGGTCCTGGGGTAGGGGTGCTACCTCTCTGTCTCAAGACGGCCCCTTCAATGAGCCCTGAACAGTATCACAAAATCAGGACATCTGTTACCTATAAGAACAAAGGCAGAAAATATACTGTACGTTTCCCTCCATCCTGGCCAGATATCATATCATTCTTTATTAGCTAATGTGTCAAATCCTGGAACTCCTTATCTAACAAGCTTATAGACAGCCCTGGCTCAAGGAGACTGACAGCCATGTTCTCAAGGGGTGACCACAAATGCCAGTCTTGACAGCAATACCCACATGCAATTAGCAAACAGAAAACACAAATAGAAGACATGCTACAACAACAAAGATATGTAAAAAATTGTGAGTTGACATTCAGAGTCTGACTGCTTTAACTATAGATCAGATTTATTTGATTCAACAGGACATTTGTTATGGCTGCTTTTCCATCTTTAGCTGAAATGTTGATCTTTAACCCTTGATCTTCTGTGTTTAATAAGCAGTAAGTCAAGACATGTACTGTAATACTTACTGTACACATCTTGACATTTACTCTGTACTTTCAAATAGCACGGGGGGTGTCCCTACATCTGAAGGACTGTAATAAATGGAGATGATGATTCGATGCTAGCCTAGCCAGTCATACCCATATTACATGAATGAACAAAAAAAAAATTCAGTAGATTTTACTTCTTAAATATAGTGAATTAAATACATTGACTGAATTCCAACTTCTGCTTTCAATGTCAATAATATATGTGTGTGTATGCATGTATATATATATATATATATATATATATTTAATTTCAATATTCCAGCATTAGAGAGCCATCCTTAATTTGATCCTTTGATTTGGTACAACCTTATATTCACTATAAATCTGCATTCAAGTCATAATTTATGTTAACAGCAATTATCTTTTTTACATTATGTGAAACTGTATTTGCTCAAAATGCATCATACTGATTCGTAGCTTCAGTACAATAATTAAATGTCCAATGTATTTTTAATTTAGAAGTAATCCAGAAATAGAGTCATGTACTGAGTTGTTTTTTTAAGTTGCACCTTACATCAATAGTAAAGAATGAGAACAAGCATTGACATAAAAAAGAAAAAAGGGACAAGTCTTAAAAGAATGATGAATAATGTAAGGCATTAATTAGTTGTGCAATTTATCAAAATATTTTAAAAAGGTCAAACCTGACAGGTATTGGCACACCTAACTTTGAATGTCATGACATCATAAAGGCTGTATAATGTGAAGATGTTAAACATTCAAAACAATTTAATGTTGTTTTTCAAAGCTGAGTCCAGTTTTGAAGTACATATTTTGACAAAAATGTTACAAATCCAATTAAGAAGTTGCATTCAGTTGCTTTGCTTGCTGCCTTGAATATAGCACATCAACGGGGAAATTAGGATTTTCAACACTGGTTGCTTTTGTATTAATAATTCACTCACATCAACTTCTTTCTGTGGTTGTTCACTTTGATGAAACTCTGCTCTGAGCTCTGACAGGATCTCTGTTGCTGTTTTACCTTTGCCAATGTCATCAGTTTCTGCTTCACTTTGCCTGTTTGTGAATCTACCAGAACTTAGTTTCACAAACATATCTATTTCCTCAGCAAATGTTTCAATCTTGGACTTACTCCACATAAGACTATAAGACATAGGTGCAGAAATTAGGCCATTCAGCCCATCAAGTCTGCTCTACCATTCAATCACCGCTGATAAATTTCTCAAACTCATTCTCCCGCGTTCTCCCCATAATCCTTGATCTCCTTGACAATCAAGAATCTATCTATCTCCATCTTACATACACTCATTAACCTGGATTCCTCAGCTCTCTACAGCAGTGAATTCTATAGATTCGCTACTGTCCGGCTGAAGAAGTTTCTCCTTATCTCCGTTTCAAAAGGTCTTCCCTTTACTCTAAGGCTATGCCCTTGGGTCCTAGTCTCTTTTACCAATGGAATCATCTTCCCAACATCTACTCTGTTCAGGCCATTCGGTATTCTGTAAGTTTCAATTATATTCCCCCCCATCCTTCTAAACTCCATCGAGTACAGACCCAGAATTCTCAAATGTTCCTCATATGTTAATTCTGGGACCATTCTCATGAACCTCCTCTGCACATGCTCCAGGGCCAGTACATCCTTCCTGAGATATGGGGCCCAAAACTGCACACAATACTCAAAATGTGGTCTGATCAGAGCCTTATAGAGCCTCAGAAGTACATATATTCAAGTCTTCACAAAATAAATGCTAACATTGCATTTGCCTTCCTAACTACTGACTCAACCTGCAAGTTTACCTTGACAGAATCCTGGACTAGAACTCCCAAGTTTCTTTGCACTTGCTGAATTTGCTCCTCATTTAGAAAGTAGTCCATGTATCTTCTTCTTACCAAAGCGCATGACTTTCCTATGTTGTATTCCATCTGCCACTAATTTGCCCACTCTCTTAACCTGTCCAAATCCTTCTACAGCCTTCCCACCTCCTCAATGCTCCTACCATTAATGTTTAAAATGAAAAGTTGTGGTCCCAACACTGACCCATGAATGCAACTGAACTACCAAGAATCACATTTCAGATTATGCGGCACGGTGGCACAGTGGTTAGCACTGCTGCCTCACAGCACCAGAGTCCCGGGCTCAATTCCCGCCTCAGGTGGCTGTCTGCGTGGAGGTTGCACATTCTCCCTGTGTCTGCGCGGGTGTGCTCCGGTTTCCTCCCACAGGTTAGGTGAGTTGACCATGCTAAATTGCCCGTAATGTTAGGTGAAGGGGTAAATGTAGGGGAATGGGTCTGGGTGGGTTGCGCTTCGGTGGGTCAGTGTTGGGCTGAAGGGCCTGTTTCCACACTGTAAGTAATCTGTAAGAACTGTAAGTAATCTAATTCCCACCATTGCTCTTGCTGCCTCCTGAGGGCCATGCTCAATTCCATGCACCATCCCATGCATGCCCACAATTCTCTATCAATACTAACTCACTCTACTTAGAGATATTCTGGTTCACAGATCAATGTTTACACTTTTCATCTGGTGTTTTAACTAAAAGTACTATGTTCTTTCATTCTGGTATAAAGATCAATGTTTTAACATCTCATGCTAATGTCTCTCTGATTACTTTGACCCTATCCTTTTTCCAATCGCATCTGTTTTGAAATTTCACCACCCAGTCTGAAGTTGCCTTCTGTTTTCATCAAACAATCATCCAGAGCTTAATCCAATTATGATTCTATCACACTGCTATTTGAATGTGGTGCAACACTTGAGGTCTTCGTCCACCATCTTTGCCTCTGTGCTTACTTAGATGGCCAGGAATCTTCTCCACATCCAAAGTACCTTTTCTCCTATCTTCAGAAACTTCATTCTAATTGGATCCCTCATTCTGGCCTCACAAGTCTAATTAGATTGAGAACTGATGTTTTGAGCACAGCTCAACTTTTATGCTCCCCTCCTTCTCTCTAAGCTACAACTCACAGCACTCTACTCTCTCAGGTTCGTTCCTAGTATCACCATCCCACTTGCTGACAAATGTGTCACAGGTACTTGGTCTACTGGCTTCTATTTAACAGAGGCTGAATGTCAACTGTCTGATACCTCTCCTACCTTCTTCCGTGCTCAAGTCTTCTTTTCCAATTGATTTTAACACATGTTGAAACCTCTCCACTGCCTCCAAGCTTATAGAGTCCCACGGAAGAGTCTGCTTCTAAACGTTTCACTAATAGGATTGCTGTAATGGTCATTGTATCGGCCTATTCATTCCCTCATGGAACTGACTTCTTAGTTTCTTGATTTTATTTGATCTCCTCTTGTCCAATATCTGCAACTCCTCCCCATGCCCTGGGGCTCTTTCACAATTTCTACTCTCATAGTACAGTTGGTTTTGTGATAACACGTGTTTCTTTAACGTGATTGAAGAATTTCGATCATTATTTGTTGAACACAAACTTTCCTTACCTGTAATGACTATAGCATGATTCTGGCCCCATTAGTTTAAATGGCATGGCTATTGTGTGATTTTGTTATAAAGCAAGATTGCACGAGAATAGAACTATCGTGTTATATCAGAACCGACTGTACTTACCATCTTCTCTTTACCATTGATGCCCAACTCTTTAAACATTCATCTCCCAAAAGGGCATTTTGAGAATTCTCCACTTCTTCCCGGGGTTTCGTTCAGTACCACCTATCATCAGTCTCCTGCTGGCTGAGATTTTTGTTCACATTTTACAGATTTTCATTTGAATGTTTTCACTTCCTCCAAATGAAAGTCGCTGCAAAATGCAATTTTTTTTAATCTAATATTTTTGTCTTACTCATCATCAAATGAGTCATCTCTGACTCTTCCCTTCCCTTCCTTGACTTGTCTATCTCCACCTGCAAGGATAGGCTATTGCCAAATATTGATCATAAGATGACTTATTCCGGTAGTTGCCTTTCCAGCAATTCCTCACACTTGACTTTAATAAGGACTCTATACAAGTTTGTAAGTTTCTCAGTCATGTGTTTTGAAAATACTAGCTTCTATACTACTGCTGATAGGTCCTCATCCAAAGGTTCTGCTCACGATGGTTAATACGGTCCTCAACCATGTCCGTTCCATATCCTCGTCCATTCCCCTCCCTCTCAGATCCAAGAATGAGTTCTCCTTGTCCTCACCTTGCAACCCAGCAGCCCTCGCTTTCAATGGATCACCTATCACTATCTCCAATGTAATGTTGCTACCAAGTATCATCCTGCACTCCCTCTCGGCATTCAATAAGGACCATTTCCTCCACTCCAATGCCATTCTCCAATTATATACAACATATCTTCCCTTTTCAATAGTACTTGCTCGCAAGTTGAAACACCTGCCCTTTTACCTCTGCCCTATCCATCATCCAAACACCTCGAACACACCTTCCTGGTGAAGCAGCAAATTACTTGTATTTCTTTCAATGTAATATCCAGTACTCATTGCACACAATGCAGGCTTTATTGCAATGAGGATATCAAATACAGACTGAGTACTTTGAGAAACCCAGTTTGAATCTGCAAGCATGGCCATGAGTTTATTGTTATCTGTTATTTTAATTCTCTGCTTCACTCCCACTGTGATCTCATTGTTCTTAGCTGCACACACCGTTCAATGAAGAGCAACATAAGCAGGAAGAACAGCTCCCCATCTTTCAATGAGACACTTCACAGCTTTCGGGCTCAACACCATTTAGCAATTTCCAATCACAACCACTGGCCCTGTGTTACTTTCATGGCAACTACTGGTGATGGTTCTGGCATTCCTATTTGCAACTCTGCTCATCCCAGCTTTTCTTTCTTTAGTTGACCCAATACCATCAACTTTGGCCTTGAGATAATTGCATTTCAATTTCACCTGCCTCCATCCTTGAGAGACCTTCCCCGATATTCTTTCCACTCTTTCCTCTTTCCCTGCCTTCGCACTTACTAAACACCAGTTATTATTCCAGTTCTGATAAAAGGCCACTGACCATAAAAATCACCTCTTTCTCTCTCCACAAGTTCAGTGAGACATGCGGAATATTTTCTGCATTTTCCGTTTGTATTTCAACATATTTCTCCAGCCTCGTTGTAAAAAGACCACATTTTATATTTCTCCAGGCTCCAAGGCAGTCAGTAAATTGGCAGTAGGGAGCTGAACAAAATTTGGAATATTCACACAGATTTAAAACGGGGAAACACCACTACTGAAGTCAAATACTGCAAATATTGGAAATCTAGAAGAAAAAGAGAATGCTGGAAAACTTCAGAAGTTGAAGTGGCATCTTCAGAAAGAGAAATAGAATTATAAAATTCCAGGTATGGTCAGCTGAAAGGCTACTGATCTGAAACTTTTAGTTTTGCTCTCAATAGATGCTGCTCAAGTATTCGCAACACATGCTGTTTGTAACTCAGTTATTAACTTACTTTGTCAGCAACTAATGCATAAATAATCCAAGGATATGATGGTAATTAACTGGGTACATTTGAAAACAAACCTGCAATAAGATCTGTCAAGCATACCTCGACTGTACATATAAGTAAGAAATGTTCAAAGACTCTGTATTGGCAGAATTTTTTATATACTATATATATTGGCCAGTGCCAACTTCAGATGTACAAAAACAGCAATCAGAAGAGAAAAAAATCAAATGTAGGTCTCTAATACGACAAGACTTGCTCTATTCTCTGAGTTTTTAAATGTAAATCAATTTCACCAATACAAATCTTTGTCCCAGTGATAACCACCAAGTAGGAATATTATCCCATTAAAATTGTAGCAGTCTTGGTGATAAGGACCCCTGCAAATTCTCTGCTGCCACCCCTCCCATGACTTGCCGTCCAGAATTAGAATTTACAATGTATGAATGCAACCTGCTTACCATGCTGTTTAATATCATAATCCACTTGTTATTGTAAGCTCACCAAATACCGTGCATTCATTCCCATAGAATGTAGTCCATTCATCTTGCCATTATATATTGCATATTACACATCTTTCCTGATTAATGCATCCCAGCAAGTCAGAATTATCTTACCATGCAAACACAACTTAAAACATTTTTACAATCTCTTTAGGTGCTTGCCACCAGTTCCGATCAATACATTGTTCCTTCAGCAGTCTGAATCTTTGGCCAGTTCTTTCATGGTTTAAGCCCTTGCACTCAATAATTTTTCCCAATGCCTTTTGGTATGCTTCCTTTTCCCAATTTTAGTACAATACAAAGCAACAATCCTTTAGTTTTAATTCTCAGTGCTGCTGTCCAGCGTCCTGTTCAGTGTCACCTGCAAATTTGGGGGTGATAATATTTTTCAAAAGTTATTGTTGATTTATGCACTCGTGATGAGCAATAGCCAATGTTACAGAAGTGAATATATTCTTTCTTCGTATCCATTCACTGTCAGTATTATTAAGTCCCCGGGTTAATTACAGAAACAGGAAGTTGTGACACAAGCCTCCCTCTATATCCTTCCAACAACTTGCCCGAATTGTGATCTCTGAAGGGCATGCCCAGACGCACTACAGCAATGTTTTCCTTTTCACGCCAACTTGGAATTCTACTTAAGCAGCTGTGAGTGCCATGGTATGGGCAAGGTTTTGTACTGTGGGTCCTGCTTACTTGAAAACCCAATTAAGCTATATAAAACTTATTCTACATAGGCTTCCTATAGCCATTTCAGACATAAAGACAGACATACTGAAAGAGAGAGAGAGAGAGAGAGACAGAGACAGAGGAGATACTTTGTACATTTGGCACTTCTGTTGTTCTGCTTGTGTATTTGTGTCAGTAATACCACATTCTTTTGTACAGAAGGACAGGTTGGGGATGTTGAGGGGAGTGTTTCATCCTGTTCAGCTGGGCTGCATCCATGTGCCCATAGGAAAGGGATACTTAATTGTGCCGCCCAATTGCCAGTACCAAAGGGTCATTGTCATGAACAACTTGAAATTGCTGGGTAGTCGAATAATTTTAAATTCTGACTGAACTCAGCACTTTCTGGATCATTTCCCTTGCAGTTTCAGATTTTTGGAATTCTCACAGTTTTGTGTGTAAATCTTATTCTCTTTTTAAAAAAAAACTACTCTCTAAGACCAGTGACAAATTCTGCGACAATCACGATGTCTCAGTAAAATGTATCACGTCAAGAATGAGCCACTGGTAAGTATCAGAGTGGAAAGATAATTCCAGTGAAATCGAAGGATGAAACTTTCACTGACTCAGGTCCAGCATCTTGTCCTGGTGAACTGCAGTTTCCTAATGAAACAAAAGTTAAAAAATAAGTACAAATGACAGCAGGATGCTTCCAGCTACATGCTTCTTCAGTCAGACCAAAACTCTCTTCATGTTGCTCTTTCACTCAGATGCATTATAAAGAACTTGTGCACAAAATATATTAGACTGCAGCTTCGTTTAAAAACTGAAGAAAATATAATTGGTCCACCATGACAACATAAAAGAACACAAGAGGAATGTTAATGCTTGCTACTGCTGAGACCAGACAGCAGGATTCAAATATGCCCTTGGTCTGGCTTTGTCATCCCTTGTACATAAGAAGTAAAGTTGAAGTTAAAGACAATGTTCCTGCCAAATGGCACTGTGCAATTTCAAAGCCTCGTCTGGGCTTCTGGGATGTAGATTTCGATGCTATCTGCACTTTCCGTGGCAGAGTTTTGCCGATATGAAGCTGCTCGCTTGGCAGCCATAAGTCGTTTTCTTGCTTCTTGCCTGTGTCTGTCAGCAAGTTCCAATGACTTCTCCCGCGCCGCAGGTAACCTTCCCTTCGACGGTTTCTTTGGTATAGGAGGGGGGATCTTCATTTCATCCTATTAACAAAAACATCTTTTTTAATGAATCACTGAAGTACAGTTATTTGCTTACTTCTTCATTTTCTCTCCTCAAAATGACCTCATCTTCATTTTTAACAAACAATTCCTCCTCCTATAAGCACTAACCCACACTGTTGCATTCCAGCATCTCCCCAATTGTACTTAGATATGCCAATGACCATCACAACTAAAATCACCCCAGTCCCTTACTGACATCCGTTAATATGCACTTTCAAACAAAGTCATTTATAAAGGCAAAATGTGATGACCTGGAACACCTTTAGCTTTGTCAAATTTTACCGAGACTGATTGGAGGAGCCCTTCAGTTTCCAACTGGTTCAGCAAGATCCACAGAATCTGTAGGCTGAATTTGCAGTCTTAATAAACTCTGCATTCGCTGTCTATGATATAAGGAAGCTTACATTATACTGTGTTACAAAGTGGGTAATTTGTAAATATTTTATTTATTTTAGAGTTTGTATTTTGGACTAATGACACGTGGGTTTGGATTTTGTGTGTATGGGTGGGAGGTGGTTTAATAATTAACTTGCCAGTTTTTTTATAGCCACAGTTTTTAGAAACCAATATGATAAATAGTGCTAATGGAACTTATTTGCACTGGGAGAGTTTCATGAGTGGACAAAATAAATAATTGAAAATATTAACTTTATTTCAATTTGTAGGAACAGGCTTCAGGGAAACACCGTAGCTGGGGAGAGCATTTCAGTTTGCATATGTCCTGGTTGAAGTTAAATATATAAAACAGTTTCTCTGTTTTATTGTTAAAACCAGATGTGCAAATTTGCACATTTGTGTTTCAGTGAAAAGTCACCTCAATAAATGTTGAGTAATACCTAAAATGTTCGGTTGCAATCTGGGAACTGACCTGTCCAGTCATAATTTCAGTTGGGATCACAACTTGTTTGAAACCTCCAACCTATGTTTACTATACTTAAGAGTTAATGAGCCTCGGACTGATAATAATCCCTTTACAGTGGAACAGAGATCATACAGGATATCCATTATCTTCTGTTTTCTCCACAAATATGAGGTCAGCATATAGGTCAATTATAAAAACGAACTGCCTACATAAGTTTGAATGATGACTCTCTTTGTTGTTCACTATGTGGGGTCTGTTTTGTGTAGGCATGTCTTAAATTCCAATGCAGCTTCAAAACCACATGCATCACCTGTTTGATCCCAGACACCGGGAAGTAATTGTTCATTTGTAGGATGAAATGTTGAGGCTGCGTACGAACGAGACTATAGCTCAACACGGCAGAAAAGTGGAATTGATTTAAACACTGAATAAATTGAAAGGTATGATTTTTGTGGGCTGAGAAAATATTATCCCATTCACCATGATTGATGGCAGCAGTGCACACATATATCAAAAATGGAATCCATCCATTAAAAAAGTTAAGATTAGGCTTACACTGCTTCATAAACAACTAGCTTTTCCCATATTTTCTCATGAGGAAACTAATTTTTATATTACCATGGATTCACTGTTTAGAGACATGAGTAAGACATGTCATAGATTAAGTGCATCATTCTTGGGAGGAAAAAGCAACCTTGCATTTTTGGTTTCTAAAGCTTTCAGTCATTCGACTTATTTCACATTATATAGACTAATGACTACCAAGAGGAGAAAGTGAGCACTGCAGATGCTGGAATCAGAGTCGAAGAGTGTGGTGCTAGAAAAGCACAGCAGGACAGGCAGCATCCAAGGAGGAGGAGAATTGACGTTTTGGACATAAGCCTTCATCAGGAATGAGGCTTGTGGGTCTGGGGGACGGTGGCGGGGGGGGGGGAAAGAGCTGAGAGATAAATGGGAGGGACGTGGAGCTGGGGAGAAGGTAACTGGGCACGTGTTAGGTAGACGAAGGTGGGGGTGGAGTGATAGGTTGGAGCAGACAGTGAAGCAGATAGATGGGAAGGAAGATGGATAGGTCAAGAGGGCGGTGTCAAGTTGGAGGCTTGGGACTGGGATAAGGTTGGAAGAAGGGAAATGAGGAAACTGGTGAAGTCCACATTGATCCCATGTGGCTGCAGGGTCCCAAGGTGGAAGATGAGGCGTTCTTCCTCCAGGTGTTGGGTGGTAAGGGTTTAGAGTTGGAGGAAGTTCAGGACCTGCATGTCCTTGGTGGAGTTGCAATGATCCGTTGCGAATGCTTGTTCAATTAAGTATGGGACTGTAAGAAAGAAACCTAATGAGACATTTGTAGAATCTGCAACAGAAAAATGAAATGCTTTGGGATCTATGGCTTCAATCACGGCAGTTCGAGAAAAGTTTTGAGAATGTAAGGGGAATCACCTTTAAGAAAGTATTCTGAAATAGTATTTCAGTAACCATCGATCCTTGAGACTTATCTTGATAAGCATTAAGAACCAAAGATCTGAGAAACAGCAGTTCTAATGTGAAATCTCACACAGACAGTTGTATGGAAATTATCATATGGGGATCAAAGAGGAAAGTGGAGGAAAATAAAATCTTGGGGTGGAAACAATATTACATTCAGGAACAATTAGACATATACCAAAATAATAAAGGAGAAAGGCTAGAACATAAAAGTGATATAGAGAACATAACAAGCTTCCATTGTAACAAGACTAATGGGGAAATTAATGGGGTCCTACTGCGATATTAGGAATACCTAACGAATTCTCAGAAAGTGATGCATCAGGAAAGGCAATGTGTATTAAAACTGCAGAGCTACATGTGAATTGTGTTTCCTCAGAATTTATGAGAAAGAGGAGATGGCTCAGGATAGTCAAGAAAATTCTTTCTTACTTACTGCTAAAAAGAACCAGGTCACCAGAGGTTCTGAATAGTTTGTTTCCAAGATACAGTATTTTCTTATTTTTCTAATTAAGGAGGTAGACCAATAAATTTATAGAGAGATATTGGAGCAAGTCAGTTGTTGATGTCACAATTTATCTTTCAGACGAGGCAATGAAGGGTAAAATATTAATTGGTGCAATATAAGAGGGTACATTTGCAGTAGTAAATTTAATTGCACAGAAATAATTATTATCTGGGGGAATAATCTGGAAGCTGAAAAATAATAATCTCAATGAAGGTGTCGAAATAAATATTGAAACTGCTGTGATATAGAAAGAACATTCTGGATTGTTTCTCGACTATGTTGTGACTGGATCTGAGGCCCATAGAATTAGCCACCAAAAGGAAAAGTCTACACAAGAGCAATGACATGAAAAGTCTGATGCTAGTTCCAAAAACTTAAGAAAAGAAAGGAGGAAGAAAAAGAGAATAAGGCTGATGTGTTTAGTCCTTTTTCATTAACAGAAATTAAAAGACATATTGAGAGTTGAGAGGTTTATGTTAAACAGTCCCACTTAGAAACTGTGTAAGGACCAATATATTAGGACCTGGATGTTATTACTTAAAAGACAACATGATAATGAGGAAATGGAGATCACTTCATTGAGGGATGGGCATTTGTTCATCAGGTGATAGTTCCACCTGAGTATCATAATGGGATTTAGAGAGTAACACATGTTGTGCTTTTATTTTCTTTTGTGTAAGAAATGTTGCTTTTATTTTGTTGAAAGTACATTGACAGCTCCTTGTGAATATGACTATCATAGTAATAAATATCGAAAATAAAGCTCATTGTTTATTAAGCCAGGCCTCACTTTGTATATGATTTGTTCAATATTCATAATCACCTGGGAATAAATAACTAAGACAAAATGGCTGTAGTTCTCAACATTTTGGGACATTGGGTTCTTCTTGTAACAGAACCCACTCTGACTTTTCCGCCATTTACTCCTACACCTCTTAACTACCTGATCACTTTTTTAACATATTTATTGTGTACAGCTTATCCAAGTCCTGGGTATAGATTTCTCTCTAGCTCTCTCTCCACATCCCATGGGTTCAAAATTGTTTTAAACAATTAGCAATCTTGTTAAATCTAAGAAACTCCAATGTCCTGATTAATTACATATCAACAAATGACCTGCAATTTGCAGTTAAAATAAACTCCAGTTTCTGTTTTGAAATTAAGCAGTGAAGAATATTTGAATTAAATTATTTCAAAACCCAATAAAATACAGATATCTTCCACTGTGGCAGCTCATTGCTGCCTAGGGAAAACAGCTTTTCACTGTATAGTACTTAGAAGAACCTGTCTTGTAATAATGTCAGCATGTCATGCCAGTTAAAATTTTCTATGGGTTATGTGACTATTAGTCTGATATTTAATCAGACTATTAAGTGTGTCACAGTCTCTTGTGGTGTGTGATATGTGGTATGGGACATATTGGGGACATGAGTAAGGCTTAAGCACTGTTTCATTGCTTGCATTTGACCTTCACATGAGCTGTCCTACAGCCCAATGACAGCACTGAATGCTCCACAGGTCTTTACCAGGACACTGTACAATCTAAATCACTCAGGACCTCCTCAGAATAGGCTAATTCCATACTGCACAGCAATAACCTCTTGCATAGTCAGGGCATACAGTCTGGATTCATCAGAGAAGTGACACGAACCCCCTTATCAAGTGTCCTGATGAGCCACTAAAATTTGATTCTCCTTTAATTACACCTCTGCTGTATCAGGAGCTCACACTGTGCTCCTGATCCTTGGTTCAATGAATCAGATATAAATTGGACAGCACAGAAATACTAATTTACATCAGATGAGTTGATTTGATGTGATTTATTATTATCACGTGTGCCTTGGTAGAGTGACAAAGTTTTGTTTTGTGTGCAATGCAGGCAGATCACACCATACAAAGCGCATAGGAGTAACAGAATAGAGCGAGGAATACAATGTTACAGCTACAGAGAATTTGAGTTAGTTGGTTGCTCAGAACACCGTAAAAGCTAAGCCAATTTAACTATCTGACAAAGGGTCCTGGCCTTAATTTGCTTGGAACCACTTCCTGAAAATTATTTCAATCTAAATTCATCATTCTCCCTCTCCTAACGGCAATTTTAGTACCTGTCATTTCTACCACTGAATCTATGTAATTACAATTCTGAACTGTCAGTAACATTCTAAATTATTCAATTAAATGCTTTTGGTATAAAGTCAAATGAAGCAAACTCACTCACCTCATTATTATCATAATCCACAGCTGTAGTGATGAGAATGCCTGAAGCTCTTTGCAGTTACATGTGGTTACCTAGCTTCATGCCCACAAACTCTGGGTCTCTCATTTTCTTTTGGTGTAAGCTTACAGCTGATAACAGTATTCCGTACACAATAATAAGCTAAATTAACTATAGCCTTCAGCATGACTTCATGCCAAATAACTATCTCTCTGCCATGCTATTCGTTTTCTTCCTCCTTGGGTTGGCACCTTGACTCCCTGCATCTCCCTGTGTCTGTGTTATCAACTCCTATTCTTACTCCCTGTTGGACTAAGGAATGAACTCTATTCTCAATTTCATCTCTCCACCCCTGAGGCTCCCAGCCTAATTCCTGACAAAGGGCTCCTGCCCGAAACGTCGATTCTCCTGCTCCTCAGATGCTGCACGACCTGCTGTGCTTTTCCAGCACCACACACTCTCGATTCTGATCTCCAGCATCTGCCGCCCTCACTTTCTCCCTCTATTCTCAATTACATCAGTGAAATCAAACAAGCAGTTATGGAAGCATTAAGTGTCATAGGCTTGCAGTTCAATTTTGACCGTGGAGGTACATGACCAATTGCAAATGCAGACGTGATAAGTGTGTGCAATGCACCCATAATTTTACAATCTTTACTTCCCATGAACCAGGTAGTACACGATGAATGGTAGAAGCATGGGTACCAGCAGTGAAAGTAAAGAAAATAAAAGCAACTTTAAAGTTTCAACAGAAAAGACGGATTGGGCAAAGGCAGCAGGTCAGAAAGAAAACTTTCGCAATAGATGGCATCTGGGGAGGAAGCTGAGCTCAGATTTGAGCAATGCGTTTAAGATCGTGAACCTCTGGGTTAAACTCTTGAGGCAATGAGAAAGAGAGATGGAGATACAGCGATAAGTTAAAGAGAACTGGCTTTAGTGTGGCCAAAATTAAATTAAAGGGTTTTTAAAAAATCATCAAGATCTTATTGTCAGATAGTTGGAGATGGTAAGAACAGACATAGAATCAATGAACAGGTGGAAATGTAGAGGCAGATGTCATCAGCAAATGTTTCAAAGGCATCTGGATGGGTAAATGAGTAGGAGGGATATGGGCCAAGTGCTGGGAAATGGGACTAAATTAACATAGTCAATATGGTCAACATGGACGAATTGGACCAAAGGGTCTGTTTCTGTGCTGTACAACTCTACGACACTATGGGATCATTATCACAATACCAGTTCCCATGGTAGTATGTAAACGTATGGACAGAAAAATAGTTCAAACAGCTACTCTTATGATGCAGTGTCATAATACAACAGAAACAAAACACAACCCAGGTGATTGCTTCAGGCAAGTAGCTGACAGTGTCAAATGCAGTGGAGTGACCCCCACCCAGGAGGATAAGGAAGTATAACAAGGTCACTGGGAAATTTGACAATGTACAATAATGTTGTGGGTGGGGCAGAAACTGACCAGAAGATTCTGAAGATGCAAAATATTCTATAACTTCAGTAAGTAAAGAAACATTTGATATTGGATAGCATAGGGGAGCATTGACAATGCATTCGCATAAACCCTGAGCTGGAGGAGAGGAATGGGTTGATAATCTCAGTCAATGTGGGACTGTGAAAAGGAATTTGGATGAAAAGTGTCTTCTTGAGGAGAAAGGTACGGTCTTCAACTAATTGATAACTAGCAACTGATGAAAGATCTTTTCATTCATCATCACCATTTTGTGTAAGCCCCAATGGAACAATATAGTTCAATGAGTTAACTTCAAATTTTTTGTCCTTTCTTCCAAATCCTAATATAATTTGTCTTTACCCTACATAGGTGATCCCCTTTTTGCCTGACACTCCTGCATTCACCTTCATCACCTCTACCATTGGCTTTTTTTCGTCTCTCACTCCCTCTGTTGTACCAATAGCTAGTGCTCATTCATTGCAAAAACATTTGCCCTCTCTGGAGCTTCACTTCTTATTAAATTGAATTTTCCCTGCCCTCTGTGGGGTGGTATGGTGGTTCAGCAGTTAGTACTACAATATCAGAGTGCCAAGGACCCCGGTTTGATTCCAGCCTCAGGTGACTGTCAGTCTGTGTGGAGTTTGCACATTCTCCCCTTGTCTGTGTGGGTGACCTCTGGGTGCTTTGGTTTCTTCCCACAATCCAAACATGTGGAGGTTAGGTGACTTGGTCATGATAAATTGCCCATAGTGTTCAGGGATTTGCAGAGGTAAATGTAGAATAATAAGGCAGGGTGGGTTACTCTTCAGAGGATCGGTGTGAACTTGTTGTGCTGGGTGGCCTGTGTTCACACTGTTGGGATTCTATGATTCTTCTCTTTCAAAAGCTTCCTCAAAGTCTGATTATTCAATGGTATTATTGGTCCCCTGATGCTAACGGTCTCCATTTTCCCTTTGTTGGGTTGTAGCAGCATTACAATTGTTTTTGATCTTCTTCATGTGATGCACCACTAAACACTGTTGTTCAATGTTTGTGGCATTTTACATTTTTAACCATTTTAAAACAAACTTCTCCTTTTATAAGAGTGGAGATATTACTCTTTATGGTAATTTTACACTAAATGTAATACCCATTCAGGGAAACATGTCATTCAACAAGGCACATATGTCTTCTCATTTCCTCTCTATGCATTGTTCTGTTACTCCCTTAGGACAAGGTGCAAGTTTTAACCAAAAGCTGTCTTCCAACCAGGATTGCAATTAAAAAAAAATAATGAAACTTAATAGTGTGGTTATAGAATTTTCTCATCAACCGTGTTTTCATGACCACTTAAAAATTCAGTAAACAAATAAAGAACAAAACTGAGAACAGCACAATAGTGAGTTATAGTGGACATGTGCGGGCCTACCTTTCTGTCTGAAGCCTCCAGCAATTTCCAATTATTTGCTTTTATCTGCAAAAGTTCATCAAACTTCAAAGTCACATCCTCAACCGACAGCTGCAAGAGATCCCAGAATCCTGCAAGATCCTGGGACGTAGGCAAAGGAAAAGCATTTGGATCCTGAGAGCACAAAATAGGCAACAAGAAAGAAATTACAATTAAAACTACTGAATAAAAGCACCAACGAAAGAAGATGTTTCTGTGTTGAAAACTACCTTCCTGATCCCGATAGGCCCTGCCAATTGTGGGTGTTGGTGGGGAGGGCGATGGAGTTGTTTTTAATTTTGATTTATTCATTCGTGGGGTGTAGGTATCACTGACTCAGTCGGAATTTATCGCCTATCCCTAACTGCCCTTAAGGTGGTGGTGGTGAGCTTCCCTCTTGAACCACTGCAGCCATGTGGCGTAGGGACATTGACACGACTGTTACAAAGTTGCAGGATTATGACCAACGACACTGAACGAATGGCAATATATTTCCAAGCCAGGCTAGGACTTGAATAGAAACATGCAGGTGTTTCAGGAACGTGTGGTATTCAGGAAAAAACAATGTTTATTAATTTGTGCTTTCTCCTTCCTTTCCTGAAGAAAAAAAATTGTGCACTTATTGGGACATGGGTAAACATCTAACACCATGTGCAGGTAACCATTCTTGCTCTTACAGACAAGGCCATGAATGTAAGCAGGACTTTTGCCACTTTGGAACACCATGGAGATAATTTTCACTTCAGAAGAGGAGGTCATTAGAAAGGTTGCCAGATCATTGCCCACCATTTCTCCTGCTGACAGTAACAATTACCTTCCCACTGCTCCTACTCAACATCCACATTATGGTACTTTCCAACAGGGATCATTATCTCTTGGTGCATTTTTGTTCCCCTTGCCTGAAGCTAATGAAACTAATCTTGAGAATGCTAATGCTTGCTTTGCTGAGGACTGTTAGTTTTAGGATTGAGCCCAATAATTTCTGGATTAAAGCAATCAATTCATAATCAGATTTCCTTAAGATTTCTTATTGTGAAATTAAAAACAAATTTTATTCAAGTGTCCGTGGAGAATATGAATTGATATTTTCAAGCTGTTGGAGTGGACAGTGAAGGTGGTTGGGATGGGGGGAGGAGAGAACAAATGAATTCTGAGAAGGTTTGGGCAAAAGTAGAGCTGACCTGTTCACCTGTTCAATACAATGCAGAGGTGCAGAAAACAGTTGAATATTTTCAAAGTATTGAAAATTCAGCAGCAATATGTCTATTCTGAAACTATGGTGTATGGGAAACAAATTTCTAAATTCAAAATTATCACTAAGCACTGTTACGCTCCTTGCACATTCTTTGGCCAATGATTTTAAACTTGACAGGCAATGGTGCTGGGGGAAGATTAAAGTAGTGACCAGGCAGACACCACTGTATTCCTGCAACTTTCCCAACCCCCACAGTCCAATTACTGACTGTTCTGAAGGTTGTGGTGGCCTGTTGCTAAAAAGGGCATTGTGTAATGGATCTGAAAGGGTTAATGCTGAAGAATGCCTTGGGCACCACTCCACTTGATAATATCTTTTGGTCTTAATAGGGAGAACTCAGGATCTTGAAGGAGTAGGACCCAGGGTCTAGGTCTTCCTCAAAGTCTTTGTAACAATATCTAACACTTTAATGTCACTTTATACCTAATTGTGATCAAGCAAACACTATGTCTTGTTTAAGGCGAGAACCCTTCTCATTAGACTACCTAGTGGTTTGTCTCGACTATTCTAGATGCTGTAGCTTCCTATAAAGCAAAAGGATGGTGATAGTAAATCTACCTGATACCTCATAGTGCTGAGATTTTATCTTCCCACATGGTGCGGCTTCCATTCAGCTGCCTCCTATAGCTTTAAGAAGGCTGCTTGTTCAGTCATTCAGTGGTTAAGAAGGGCTTAACACTCAAGGGCTTTAGAAAAGAAGGCAGCTTTGTGCCAAAATTCAACCTGGCAGAATCGAGATTCAGTGGTAATCTCGATTACCTGGTAGGAGACCTGTAGCACCAATAGTGAACATGCAACTCCATGGGCTGGAGGATTACTCACTCCCTGGCATATTGTGTTGGGTGGTGATGGTCCATAGGAATGGTCTCGAGTTAAGGTTCAGTCAGAGTGAATGGAAATTAGAGGCTCTGAGAGTAAAGCTGAAGTCTCTGGTCAGCAAGAGAAGACATTAATAAATGGCACAATTTACGGATTGGGAGCAAGTACATACAGCTCAGATTAAGTGTCACTCTATAATGAGTGGGCACCAGAATGCACAGATAAATTAAGGAAAATCAATGTAACAGAAGCAACTGAGAACAAGATCACAGACACAGGAAAGTTACAAAGTCAATATTAAATCAATAACAAAGCAACTTAGAAGTGAAAGCAAATAAAGTCCAATGGAAGAGGCAAGTTAAGAGGCTTCAGAAAGGCAGGATATTCATTAATTAAATCATGTTAATGGCAGAAAGTACGTATTTAAAACACACAGCAGGGTGTATCCAAAAAAAAAAGCAATGGGGATTATTATTTAGAGCTGCAGGCAGCAGGAATAATCTAAGAAAAAAACAATTAATGAAACAGGATTCATTCGGTAAAACAGTGAAGAGAATGGCAATCATTGTTGAAGCTGCAGGCAGCATGATTTATTTAGTAAAACCATTAAGGAAATGGGAATTATTTTAAGGCTGTAATTAGTTGATCCATCTAGAGAAGCTGTAAAAGATGTGCAAATATTCCATTTTATTTGCAAAAGGTTGGAATCCCCCATTTTGACTGATGGAATGCAAAGATAATCTTCAGTATATCAGTCTGCAGCAGTAGCAATGTTATACTGCAAAATTAAAATCTTCTAAAACAAGGGAAATAAACAATCACATTAGGAAGACATTGTATCAGAAATAATATTGCCAGGGAAGAATTCATTGCAAAGACTAGTAAAATAAAACAGAAGTGGACATCTTGGAGAAAGCAGATCTTAAGATGCAAAGTAGATTGCAAAGCAGAAACAATCAGAAACAGAAATATTATGTACAATTAGGAGTTTAATATTTCAGCTCAAAACAGTGTAAAGGAAGCAATATGTAATTTTGAAGAAGTTCTGAAACCTTTTGATAATTATTTTAACATTAGAACAAATAAAATACTTCAACAAGCAAGGTTTAATAGAAGTGTTTAGCATCCAGAAATAATTTTATCAGTGATTTGTGAAGACTAGTGGAAAAATAGGGCTATGAAGATTTCATGTCAGAATTCAGAGATGGAATTGCTGTTGGAATTTCTGATGAGTTTTTGTCAGGTTTTTGACAGTCCAAAGAAGATTAAATTTTGAGGAAGGTATTCAAAAATGAGTAAAGTAGAGGTCCAGTGCAGCATAGATTAGCATAAGAGGAGAAGTTTAAATTTAATCATAAAATGACCAAATGAATTAAATCAGTTCCTAAGTTAGAAAGCCTTGGAAAATTTGGATTTGGCAAATTGATTTTATTGCATTCACTATCTTGCCAACTATCTCCTTTAGAATTCTAAGCTGTATGTAATTAGGTTCAGGGAATTATCCAATTTCAGTCCCTTAAGTTTCTCCAATTTCCTAGATTTTCCAAAATTGCCTGAGTTTGGGAGTGGTTCCATCAGATTGGAAGTTGGCAAATGTAATACCAGTTCTCATAAAAAGGGGAATGGAGAAAACAGGGGATCACAGGCCAGTTAGCCTCACATCAGTCTTTGGTAAACTGCTGGAATCTATTCTGCCTGAGCTCTCTATGTGAAGGTAGGTTTAAGATGGTAATCTCCACCATCTGTGTGGCTAGGAAGCATGTCCTGAATTTACCCCAGCGAGAAGGGGATGCTGTTTACACTAATGTGGTCTATATTGGCTTTCAAGCTGACTGAGCACTCCAGTCTCCCAAAGTGTCTGGGTGCTGTGGCAACCTACACTTTTACATGCATGTCATAACAATGGAGAGTGATGGTGGAGGATTCAAGTTATTTTCATCGCATAGCTGACCAGAACATTTCCTGCACAGGCTAAGGATAAGGGGTTAATCATAAAGGATTGACATGTTAAGAAAATACTTCACTCAAAGGTCTGTGAATCCCTATGGGTTGTGGATGATTATTGAACACTTTTAAAATGCAAGCCAGATAGATCTTGGTCCCTCAGGGAATCAAGGATATGAAAATCAGATGGGGTCATGGAATTGAAGCCCAAGGTCAGCCATGATCAGACTGAATGCTGAGGCAGGCTTCATGGGCTGTATAATCTACTCCTATTTGCTGTGATCTATTCCTCAGGCAGTGCATTATCAATCTCAGAAGGGTCTGGAAAAATAGTAGCATTGACAGAGAATTTGGCACAAAGTGAAGTAGTTTGATATCTCATTAATGAGGGGTGTGTTTGAAAGAGAAGCAGAACTGGCGAAAGATGACAGCTACGTAGTGTATGTATCAGGAAGGTGTCTCAGTGAGACTTGGGTTCAAATCTAGTGTATAAATTTCCACCAAGGAATGCACTGAGGTTGCATTAAAAACAGTCAAATAGAAATCATGCCGCAAGCAGTAAACTCCATTGTCTAAGAGCATCAATATATATCAAAATTTACAGATTAAGAACATTGGACTTGACATAAAAACATAAAATGGTGAAACAGTTTACTCAACATCTGAAAACAGAAGTTAGGCTAATATTACAGGACTGGTGCCTGATCCACAGAGAAATATTAAACTACCTTTCTCTTTCAAATGCAGAATGACCAGAATTTTTGTAAATTTGTACTAAACTTTCTCCCACGTCACCAAAAAATTAGTAATTCTTGTACTGTACAGTTGTAATTCTTGTACTGTACAGTTATCCTCTTTTCCTGATATTACTTCACTAACAGAATGGTGAGCTAGTCCAGCTTTCCTTATTATTGACCACATTGAAGTGTACTGGGAAAAGCTAACCAAACTGAATGTTGGCAGGTTCAATTTATCGTTGGGTGCATTCAGTACTATTGATAATTGTGATGTCCATGTGAGAAGAAACAACTAAGTGTCAGGTTTGTCACAATTAAGCAACAAATGCAGAAATCTAAAGCAGGACTCTCATTATTAATTTGAGTTTTAAAAAACTGTTGAAAAAGGATTATAATTTAATTTTAGAATCCCTATTTCTTTGTGTGGAATATTCTGTCAGATAGAGTCATAGAGATGTACAGCATGGAAACAGACCCTCTGGTCCAATCCATCCATGCCAACCAGATATCCCTACCCAATCTAGACCTACCTGCCAGCATCCGACCGATATCCCTCCAAACCCTTCCTATTCATATACCCTTTCAAATGCATCTTAAATGTTGCAATTGTATCAGCCTCCACCCACATCCTCTGGCAGCTCATTCCATTCATGTACCACCCTCTGCGTGAAAAAGTTGCCCCTTAGGTTTCTTTTATATCTTTCCCCTCTCACCCTAAATCTATGCCCTCTAGTTCTGGACTCCCCGACCCCAGGGAAAAGGCTTTGCTTATTTACCCTATCCATGCCCCTCATAATTTTGTAAACCTCTATAAGGTCACCCCTCAGCCTCTGACGCTCCAGGGAAAACAACCCCAGTCTGTTCAGCCTCTCCCTGTAGCTCAAATCCGCCAACCCTGGCAACATCCTTGTAAATCATTTCTGAACCCTTTCAAGTTTCACAATATCTTTCCGATAGGAAGGAGACCAGAATTGAACGCAATATTCCACCAGTGGCCTAACCAATGTCCTGTACAGCTGCAACATGACCTCCCAACTCCTGTACTCAATACTCTGACCAATAAAGGAAAGCATACCAAACACCTTCTTCACTATCCTATTTACCTACGACTCCACTTTCAAGGAACTATGAACCTGCACTCCAAGGTCTCTTTGTTCATCAACACTCCCTCGGACCTTACCATTAAGTGTATATGTCCTGCTAAGATTTGCTTTCCCAAAATGCAGCACCTTGCATTTTTCTGAATTAAACTCCATCTGCTACTTCTCAGCCCATTGGCCCATCTGGTCAAGGTCTCATTGCAATCTGAGGTAACCCTCTTTGCTGTCCAGTACACCTCCAAATTTAGTATCATTTGCAAACTTGCCAACTTATACCTCTTATGCTCGCAGCCAAATCATTTATGTAAATGACCGATCCTTGTGGCACTCCACTGGTCACAGGCCTCCAGTCTGAAAAACAACCCTCCACCACCACCCTCTGTCTTCTACCTTTCAGCCAGTTCTGTATTCAAATGGCTAGTTCTCCCTGTATTCCGTGAGATCTAACCTTGCTAATCAATCTCCTATGGGGAACCTTGCCGAACACCTTACTGAAGTCCATATAGATCACATCTACTGTGCTGCCCTCATCAATCTTCTTTGTTACTTTCTCAAAAAAAACTCAATCAAGTTTGTGAGACATGATTTCCCACGCACAAAACCATGTTGACTATTCCAAATCCGTCCTTGCCTTTCCAAATACATGCACAATGATGAATTCTGGTAATTTTATCAGGGAACTTGGCTTGGAAGAGTTTTTGAAATGTTATGTGTGTGAGGCAACTCACAGCATGCACACACACCCATATGCAAATACATACTTGAATCTTGCATAGCCTCAATACATTGTTCTTCTACCCTCATCCTGTCGAACTCAATAACTCCTTGAAATAAAATTCTCTGCATTGAACTGAGGTAGGCTGTTTAGTATGTGAAGCCTCTCACACCATTCAATTGCTGATCATCACCTGGGACAGAATTCTCAGAAAACTTTGAAAACTGAAGTCTGCTTTTTCAAAACAGAAATAGAAGCGCAATGCTGTGGTTCATCATAGTTGCTTCGTACTCAGTTTTAAAAGGGGTCGTGCTGGATAGACTCTTTAAAGATGAGGGAAGCAGTTTGAGATATGTGAAAAGTTGATGCAGCGAAACAGAGATACAATTCCCCTTACTTCCCAAAATGAACACACACAACTACTATGATTTACCATATTCTGCTGACATAGTCGGTAAAACTGCTGGAACTTCTGTGACATGAGAAGCTGGGCACTGCCAACTGCGCTGCGAATCTTCTCAAGTACTGAAACACAAGACAGAGTGCATTAAATTCTGAATACAATCATTGCATCAGGGCACAGAGTTGTTTATCATAAGTAAACAACAATATTCAGATCACTTCCCTGAGCATGTATCAATCTCCTCATGAAGGGAGTCAAGCAATCTGTTCCCAGGACTCTGCCAATGCCACTCTTCAGCTGCTCTGAAAGGCGAATTGCCCAGTTACAATGATATAGACAGAAGGGCATTGAGTCATATGCTCACTCTGGCAGCTGGTGAGCCAGACAAAATGCCAGGAGATTGAAAGAAGGAGCAAAAATAAGTCAATAGACATAATGACTTAAAGGGGACAAAGTGCGTCAGTATTATGAGCACAATAGTCAAATCTGTGATTTAAAAGATAACCATCCTTTTTCATGAGACATTAGCAGTGTTCATTCAATTTACTTTCTGCAATGTCTTGTTACAGTGTGGATGGCATGTTTTGAAAGGTAGTGGAAGCAGATTCAAACAGTAATGCTCTAAAGAAAATGGTTTCTTAGCTTGCAAAGGAAAGGATTGCAGAGTTTTTGGGAATATGTGGAAAAGTGGGGTTAATTGGATATATGTGTCACAGTGCCAGCATTGGTGTCAGAGGCTGAATGTGTCAGAGGTCTCCTGTTCCTTGGATGCTGCCTGACCTGCTGTGCTTTTCCAGCAACACATTTTCAGCTCGTCAGAGGCTGAATGTCCACCTTCTGTAGTTTAATTTGAGGACATAGACTGAAGTGGAGTGTTAGCCTGAAAATCAGATCACATTCATTTAAATTTTTGGATTATGCTCAAAGAAAATGAATGTTTTTTTTTCTAGTTGCTGATCAGTTCACAATTTTACTGTATAAACACTCAAATGGAAAATAAAATTGTGGAAATTCCCTGTTACTTCAGCAAGCTCAACTACTTATACATTAAGTAAGATCCTATTTTGGATCTTCAAGTTGTGCATAGTTGGCAAATGTTATACAGGATTACAGCTGGACTTACTTCCCCATTCTAGGAAGAGTCCAAAATCATCACCTTTGACTGTAAACAAATGTCAGGTAAGGTTGTGTGGGGCTGGTACACACAGTCAAACTGTCTGTCAACATTTGTTGTAAAATCACGCACATGAACTGTAACCATTGGGCGATGAATGGTAATTATGAAACCATATTCTGGCAATCTGCAACTTCAGAAAGGGGAGGGGGGAAAATGACACCAACGCTGGCTCTCTGACACATATATCCAATTAACCCCACTTTTCAACTCATTTATATTTTCTTTGCAAACTTTGTTTAGTTCATTTTTATTCATTCACAGAATGTGGGCTTTGCTGGCTGGGCCAGCATTTATTTCTTACCCTTAGAAGTCCTGAGGATAGCTGAGAGTTAACCACATTTTGTGGGTCTGAAGTCATGTGTAGGCCAGACCAGGGAAGGGCAGCAGATTCCTTCCTTCAAGGATATTTGTAAATCAGGTTGGTTTTTCCTGACAATCAGCAATTGTTTCACTGTTATCATTCGACTCTCAGTTCCAGAGTTTTGTTGAATTCAAACTCAAGCGCCTGCCATAGTCCCGGGTCCCCAGAACATTGTCTGGATTAATAAGTCTCTTAAATAGTATCAGTAGGCCATGGGTTCCCAAAGCTTGGATCTAATCAAACATATTCGCAGAAAAATAGTAAATGTTTCTTAGGAAGACAGAATGATAAAGAAAAATTATTGGGGATGTGCAGGAATGTAGAGTTGAGGTCAGCCAATATCTTACTGAATGCCACAGCAGGCTCGAAGGGCTGAGTGGCCTACTCCTGTGCTGTGTTTGTGTGTTCATAGTTGGAAGGGATTTTACTGCAATTCCTGTGCGTGTCTGATCCAGATTGCTTCAGGTCTTATATTCCCAGCTGTGGGAATGTTGTAAGTTGGACAGTGGGAAAACAAAATTTAAGAACGGTATAACTCAGCAATTTCCATGCATGGAGTAACAGTGAGATGGCATTCTGGGCAGAGGCTTGGGACAGGTTTACAGACAGTGAATTCAAAGCATTGGAGGTTGCTAAAGTAACCAAAGAGAAATGCATGAAAATTATAGCAAGGAAAAACACATTATTTACCAATAAGAGATTTGATTAGCTCAGTTATTAGTTAGCTACAATAGTGCCAATGGCAGGGGTTGATTGTTATTCTGTCTGAGGAAGACTTACCACCTATCTCCTAGCCTTGTCCCTCAGTGAGGAAGGCAATGATAAACCAGCTTTGACAAAAACAGATCAAGGTGAAGCATTTGGAGACAATGAGCCTAGGAAGTGCCTTTGGGCACAGCATCTTTCCATGGAATGGATTGTCGAACCAGCTTACCCTCTTCAGGTAGGTCATTTTCCTCAGCTTCTCTCTCCATCTGCTGACACCATCCTTCTAATCGTTCCACTTCTGCCTGCAGTAACTTGATAAACCAGTCACCGTCTCTGTGGCATGGAGATATTCTGCCAGGATCTGGGAGGCTGTGAACACTGGCCTCTCCCCAGTGGTCCTGGCGCTGGGCGTCTGCACTATCATAGCGCATTCGGTAATCCTCCTTGTATGCCCATTGTCCTTGTGTGTGAACAGTTCTGAATGAAGTGTACTCATTGGAATGCTCTGGCTCTGAGGAATGCCGCTCGAATGATTGGCCAAACTGAAATCCCTTGTCCTCTGTGCTCACACACAGGCCAGGAATACCCTCCAATTCAAGGTCTGCCTGAACACTCGTTGTCACACTGTTTGAACGCTTAAATCTGGCATGCCTAGAGAAACCAAATATGAATAATTAATATGCAAGCTACAAGACGTCTTGGTATTTTATCCACTCCTATTTTCCACCCTGCTCTCCTGAAGGTGATATCTGAAATGACAGCATAGGTTTGGACGCTGAGGCCATCTCTCTAACTGTACTCCCCCACTCACAGTCCCACCCACACAACAACACTAGCACCTTGCCTGCCTGCCTGCCTGTGGTCTCTGTCAAATGACAACTCCATGTACGGGTCTGGACTATGAAAAGCAGGACAGTCAAGCCTGATCATCTTTTCATGTGACTTACACACACATACACTTTACACCAGATAGATGAGGAATGGAATCGTTATGTTGCCTTGTTAACTTAGTTAGCCAAAAGGGACGAAGCGAAAAACTATACGGCACAATGTGTAGGTCAGTTAATTCAGCACAAACAAAAATCAGCTAAGACCTGGAACAGTCATGGTCAGTAAGGTTTAGTACCATTCCTGATGAAGGGATTTTGCCCGAAGCATCGATTTTCCAGGTCCTTGGATGCTGCCTGACCTGCTGTGCTTTTCTAGCACCACACTCTCGACTCTGATCTTCAGCATCTGCAGACCTCACTTTTGCCAAGGTTTAGTACTATGCCAGGCAGTGATTTCTTTTTAGCACCAAGCCATTTTGGTTTGTTAGTCACCAAGGAAGTAACCACAATAAACCAGACTCTTCCTTGAAACACATGGGGCTGGATTTTCACCTCCCAGTAGTTGTGTCGGTTGGGTCATGAAATGTTGAACTTCATTTTTTTTGCTGGAGAAACAATTTTCTGCTTCCTGAAATTTCCTGACCCTACACCAACTTTGTGTGGGACAGTTGGGATGTTGGGGAAAGCCTTGGGTGCAAAGCCCACAATTACCTCTTCAACTTTTTAAACCGTAAACAAAACACCTCTTTGGAGAGTTCACACAGGGGAGGGCTGGTGTGGAGTTAGGAACATTTTGAAAGTATAAGAGTAATAATTTGTTTTGACACCTTCAAACATTATGATTCGATGCTGCATTGTAATGTAAATTTGTTTTCAATGCAGTGATTTGTCATCAGGATCTGTCCTGTAAACCTAAGTTGACTTCCCCATTGACTTGCCACGTATAAGTTTATCAAGCATTATAGGACAATTTCAGTGTTGTATAGCATCAAAATACATTTCAAAAAGAGGAAGGGGGGTGAGGTTTAAGGACTTTAAACATTAAAACAGGAGTAGGCCTTGCAGCCTATTGAGCCTGGCCCACCATTCCATATCAAGACTGATCATATACCTTCATGGCACATTCCCACACTATCTCCATTTCCCTTGATATCATAATTCTATTCATTCTGGACTCGAACCTGCTCAATGATAAGCTTTCACTGCCCCACGGTCGAAAACTTTAAAGATTCACCGTTCTGAGTGAAGAAATTCTTGATCACTTGAGTCTTAAACGGCCTACCCTCATCCTGACACTATTCCTATACGTCTCAGTCTCAGATTTACCAGTCAGGGGAAACATATTACCTAAAGTTACCCTAACCTGTCCTGTAAGAATTCTGTAATTTACAACGATATTGGCCCTCATTCCATGAAACTCTACAGATTAATCTGGTGAACCTCTGTCAGACTCCCTAGATGGTATAGATAAGGAGGTTGAAACTGTCCAGAATGTATCGGTCAGATATCACCAAGGTTCTACACAACCCTAACAAAGCATATTTACTCCTACACTCAATCTTCTTGTGATGAAGGCCAACATGCTGTTTGCCTTCCTAATTGCTTGCTGCACTTGCATATTAACCTTTGTGACTTGTGAACAAAGATACCTGCAACTCTTTGATCCCCAGTAAATTCCAACTTCTTACCGTTTAGAAAATATTCTACCTTTGCATTTTTTTGACCAACATGAATAAATTCACAATAAATTCTAACTGCCATGTTCTAACCTATTCACTGAGCCTGTCAGGTCCCTCTTACTGGGAGCAGAGGTGCTGTGCTGGAGAATCAAGTTGACCTTTCTAACCAGCTGAGCCCCGCACCCCCAGTCCATAGACAAGTGTGGCTTGAAAAATGCATAACCCAGTGTGAAAAGACACAAATCCCAGGAAAAGTCACACGTAAGTCTGTGAACGTTTCAGAAGGTGCAAGACTATGCAGGTCAGGTTTTCCAAAGCCCACTCAAAAATCTGGGTCTTAGAGTTACAAAGACAGCAGCTTTTATTTACTTTTCCATAGCATTCCCTCCCATACACAGAAATGGCTGAAAGCGCTTTTTATGGTAGTGCACACCAAGCCAAATGATGCTGGGGTGCAGAGGAGGGGATTGCTCAAGAAGAAGTGGAGGGAATAAAAGAATAGTCAAAGAGGAAACACTTAAAGTATTTGATAATACAGATCAAAGTAACAAGAAAGCTGTGCAGCAGAACACAGTTCTTCAAACTGGAGTCTCATCACCAATAAAGAAACAGATCTTTTAAAACTTATTCACGGCATGTGGGTATTGTTGGCGAGATTGGCTTATACTTTCAATCCCTTTATTGAGCTGGTGAGGGTGAGCTACCTTGAACTGTTACTGATGTTGTTGATCTGCATCACAGCTCTATGGAACTGCATAGCTCACTAGGCCATTTCAGAGGGCAGTTGAAAGTCAATCATAGTGTTGTGGGGCTGAAATCACACACTGGCTAGACCACATAAATGGAACAGGCTTCCTTAGCTATCTACAATCATTAATCAACTGAGTGCTTATATAAACAATGCAATATGTTTCTGTTCACTTTACTGTGATCAGCCTTTTATTCCCAGGTTTCCTTCAAGAAGGGTTCAAAATCTCAATTTGTCATAGAGACCTCAATTCACATTGTATGGATTTGTTCAGTGTCCTAGTCAGTCAATCAAACCAGTACTGAATTAAGGAACAGGAACGTATCAGAAAAAGTGCAAAGTAGATTCCCAGTATATTGCTTTACAGGGAAGGTCATTTGTGTCTGTGTGGTCAATTTGAAACAGCTTTTCGTTTTGTTCAAATCCCCTGCTATTCCCTCAGAAGTCTTCAGTCTTTTTAAATATTTGTAGACTCTCTGTTAAAATCTATCATGAATTCTGCTTCCAATACAATATTTAAGGGCTCCCAACAACCCCTTTATTGTGACACTATGCACTCTGGTCCAAGACTTTCCCATGGTGGAAATATCTTTTCAGCATCAACTCTCTCAAGCCCTTTGAGAATCCTACATGTTTCAATGAGAACACCTCTAATTCTTCCAAACTCCAATGTGTAGAATCCCAAAATGTTCAGCCTTTGCTCATGAGATAATCCCTCCATATCAGGGATCATCTGAGTGAACCTTCTCTGAATTGCTCCAATGAAATGATATCTTTTCTTAAATAAGGAGACCAAAACTGTTCACAGCACTTTAGATGTGGTCTCGCCAGCACCTTTTACAGTTGCAGTAAAACTTCCCATTCCTTTACTTCAAACCCCTGTAAATAAGGGCCAACATTCCATAAGCCTTCCTGATGAATCTGCTGCACCTGTGTGCTAGCTTTCTGCATTTTGTGCACAAATATTCCCAAGTTCCTTCATGTTGCAGCTTTCTACAGGTTTCCTTTATTTACTCACACTCTTCTTTAGTTTGCCCTTCCAAAATGAACACTTTCCCATTTTTCCCCTATTGTACAGCATTTAACAACTTTTTGCTCATGTATTTAACCTATCAATATCTCTCTGTAGACTCTCGCAGTCTGCCTTTCCGCTTATTTCTGTGTTGTTTAACAATTTGGTTACAGTACATTCACTCCAAGAGGTTAATATATATTGTAAAAGCTGCTGCACTGATCCCTGGGGAATCCAAACGTCATGAGTCACCAAGCTGATAAAGAACCCATTATCCACATTCACTGTTTTCGCCCATTGGCTATTCTCTTTCCATGCCAATATAATAGATTGGATTCCCTACAGTGTGGAAACAGACTCTTCGGCCCAACAAGTCCACACTGACTGTCCTTAGAGTAACCCACCCAGACACATTTCCCTCTGACTAATGCACCTAACACTATGGGCAATTTAGCATGGCCAATTCACCTGAGCTGCACATCTTTGGACTGTGAGAGGAAACCAGAGCTCCTGGAGGAAACCCATGCAGACACGGGGAGAATGTGCAAACTCCACACAGACAGTCACCCAAGGATGGAATTGAACCTGGGACCCTGGTGCTGTGAGACAGCAGTGCTAACCACTGAGCCACCGTGTTCTATCACCATGGACTCTTATTTTATGTGATGTACCTGGTCAAACTATTAATC
Organism: Chiloscyllium punctatum; assembly: GCF_047496795.1. Classification (NCBI taxonomy): domain Eukaryota; kingdom Metazoa; phylum Chordata; class Chondrichthyes; order Orectolobiformes; family Hemiscylliidae; genus Chiloscyllium; species Chiloscyllium punctatum. The sequence continues at coordinate 33,099,547 of NC_092765.1, forward strand.
TTTTGTGATGTACCTGGTCAAACGTCTTCTGAAACTCCAATACAACACATCTATTGGTTCCCCTCAATCTGCTCTGATTGAGACTTCATCAAAAAAACTCTATTAAATTAGTTAAATATGATTTCTGTTTCATGAACCCATGCTGAATCTGCTACTACTTCCTTAATAATTGATTCCAATACTTTTCCAACAATAGATGTTAGGTTAGTTGGCCTGTAGTTATCTTTTTTTTTTGCCTTCCTCCCTTTTTGAATAGGGTGTCAAATTGGGAGTCTTACAATCATCTGGTAGTTTTCCAGAATCTAAGGATTTTTGGAAAATTAGTGGCAATGCATCCACTATCCCTGCTGCAACTTATTTTAGGATCCTACAATGTAAGCCATAAGGGCCAGGACTAGAGTCAACTATAATTATTGCTCTATCCTTTTTATGTGCTCCTCTTATTTGCTAACTTATAGCCTTTCCTACAGATTGGGGTCTGGTTGGGCTCTGTACACGACACCTATCAATGTCTTCTTTCCCATGCTGTTTTTTTTACCTCCGCCCAAATGGACTTTACATCTACAAACCTAGAGTGTCTCTTACAACTGTCCTCATTTCACCTCTTTTTGACAGTGTTAACCCATCACCTTTACCATCCCTTCTGTCTAACCAAAAAGTCAAATATCCCTGAATGTTAAGCTCCCAGTTTTGATCTCCTTGTAATCATGTTTCCATAATGGCTATGAGGTCTTAGTCATTTACTTCCATTTGTATTGTCAGTTTATTTATCTTATTTTGAATACTTCTTGCATTAAGATACAAAGCTTTTAAATTTGTTCTATGATTGAATCTTCCTACACTTTTATGGTTCCTTGATACAACATGATATTCTGTCCCTTTTATTTTCTGGTAACAATCCTCCACCACTAACCTTCAATCCTACTTTCTCTTCTACCTTCAGTTTGCTAATTTTCTATGTAACTGAATGCCAGCCCCATCTACAGATCAGTTATGCAATTCTTCTGGACTCTGGTCCAGCATGATTCACATGGAGCCAATCTCATCAGAACAGATCCTTCTTTCTCCAGTTCTATTGCCAATGTCACATGAATTTGAACCCATTTCTCCAAACCCATTTGACCCTGTGCCAATTCACCTGTAGCTTCAGGAAGTAATCTGGAAATTAGTACCTTTTTTTTATCACTCATATTCCCTCAGCATCTTGGTCCGTCTTGCACAAAGCCATGCTGACTATCCTTATCTTTCAGAATCACTTCCAACAACTTACCCACCACCACTGTCAGACTCACAGGTCTCTGGTTCCCCAATCTCTCCTTACATCTTTTCTTAAATAAAGGAGCAACATTAACCGTCCTCCAGTGCTTCAGCATCTCGCCCATGGTTACTGACAATACAAGTATTTTCGCTGGGGTCCCTGTGATTTGCTCCCTAATGTTCCACAATGTTCTGTGATACACTTAATCAGGTCCTGGAGATTTATTTACCTTTATGTTTTCCAAGGCCTCCAGCACTTCCTCTTCTGTAATGTAGACTGTTTTCCATAATATCAATATGTATTTCCCCGTGTTCTCCAGATTCTATTTCCTTCTCCACAGGAAAAACTGACTCCAAATATTCATTTAATATCTCTCCCATCTCCTGTGGTCCCACGCATAGGCAACATCATTGACTTTTAAGGGGCTATACTCTCTCTCTAGCTGCTCTTCTGCTCTTAACGTATGTGTAGAATCTCTTTGGATTATCTTTAACTTTATCTGTCATGGCTATCTCATATCTTCTCTTTGCCTTCCTGATTTTCCTCTTTAGAATGCCCCTTCACTTTATAGTCTTCAAGAGAATCATTTAGTCCCAGTTATATATATCTAATTTTTTATTCTTAACTAGAACCTCAATATCTTTATTCATCTGTTGTTTCCTAATCTTATCAGCTTTACCTTTCCCTTGAACAGGAAGATAGTACTTCTGAACTGTCATTATCACACTTTTGAAAACCTCCCAATTGTCCATTTACCTATGAACAGTCTACTTCAATCAACTTTTGAGAGTTCTTGTCTCCTACCTTTAAAATGGGCCTTACACTAATTAAGAACTTTAACTTTTAGAGAAGGCCTTTCCTTTTCTGTAACTGTTTTATAACTAATGGAATTATGATCACTAGTACCAAAGTGTTCCCCAACTAACACTTCAGCCACTTGTGCTGCTTTATTTCCCAAGAGAAGGTCAAGCTTTGATCCTTCTCTAGTAGGCACATTCACATATTGATAAAGAAAATTTTCTTGAACACACTTAACAAATTCCTTGCCATCCAAACCTTTAAAACTATGGCAGCCCCAGTCAGTGCTTGGGAAATGAAAATTCCCGACTATTACAACCCCATTATGCTTACATATATCCGAGATCTCTCTACACATTTGCTCCTCAATTTCCCTCAGACTATGGGGAGCCTTTGGTACAATCCCCTCATGGTGATCATCCCTTCCTTATTTCTAATTTCAACCCATATATTTTCACATCATCAGAACATAGAGGCATTTCCATCAATGTTTACAGGACTATCTTTTTATTAATAGTTATCCTTCCTAATTGATCCAAATCCTCCTGTTGTACTCATTCACCTAGAATATCATAACCTTCTGTAAAAATGTGGTGATAGTGCCTTTCTCTCATCCTTCCTAGCGAGGTTTCTAGTTTAATTTGTATTTGATCCTAGGTTGTCTTTAAGAATTCTTTGACTTGTCATTTATAGGCATATGCAAGGCAGCAATCAAAGTATCCAAGTACTTTGGCATGCAGAACTGGTCCTAAAGTTTCCCAGATCACCAAAGGAAATACACCCCTGAGGGTGACCAACTGGAGCAAAGTCAACCCTGTCAACAGAATAGAAGGAAATGGTGAGGAGCCAATCCCCTAATCACAGGCTGGTTTTCTCCCATGTAGGCTCACTATGAACTCACTGGAGTTAGAGACCTGAGTATGTGGCCAGAAGCAGACGCCCGTGGAGTGATGCTAAGGATTGGAGGGGAAGTGAGGTGCAGAGTGAGTAGCTGTTGTGGTTGGGAGATGATGGGACATCTGGGGAGGCATAGAGGAGCTGAAGTGGTGTGGGCCTGAGTGCTGGTAGGGATGGGAGGAGCTGTGGATGAAGACGGACTGTTGCTGGGGTGGGTTGCGGGGAGGGGGGGGGGGTGGTAGGATGTAGGGAGATGGTCTGCAAATTGGGCAGCAGATCTGCAAAGGATGTAAAGGATTTAAAATAGTTTAAAGGGTCTGAAATGAGGAGACAACATTTTACAACTTTTCAACAAAGTGATATGGACTAAGAAAACGGAGGTAATGAACCCTTAGCAAAATAATGTGGAGCCTCTGGATGAAAACTGCAGGGGTACAGGATATACTGCTTGGGGAAAATGTGGTACATGCAACTGTCACAAATATTGTGTCAATTAAACTGGTTCATTTCATAAAGAAATGTATTTATGCAATATCATTTTTAAACTGCCTTATATATTCTGAATTACATGAGGTGCAATGACAGTTTGAGATAAGCACGCAACCATTTAGCTGTAACCTCATCAGTCCATAGGTAAGTGTGAGAGTTGTTCTTTCAAAAATACTTTTGTTGCTAACTTTTGTTTATTGTCTTGGGTTGATTTATACACAGTGATGTCTAGGAAATAAATGTTTCCTTCTTATGTTGTGTTTTTAAGATTATTGGAATAGTAACCCTTTTCAGCATATTGTTGAATTCTTCTCATTCTGCTTCTGCAAGAGGTCAAATTCCCCCCTTATTTTAACACAAACATAGAAGACATTGTTACGCACAGTGGCTCACAGCAAGAGTAGTTAGAACTGCTGCCTCACAGCGCCAGGGACCTAGATTCGATTTCACCCGCAGGCGATTGCACATTCTCCCCATGTCTGCGTTGGTTTCCTCTGGTTGCTCTGGTTTCCTCCCACAGTCCAAAGTTTTGCAGGTTAGATGGATTGGCCATGCTAAACTGCCCATATTGTCCAGGGATGTGCAGGCTAGGCGGATTAGCCATGGGAAATGCCAGGATAGGGTTGGGGGGGTGGAGGTGTGGTGAGTCTGGGTGGGATGTTCCTCGGAGGATTGGTGTGGACTTGATGGGAAAAATAGCTTGCTTCCACACTGTAGGGTATTTATGATTATGCAATGAAGAAGTTAGCAAGAGTGGTAAAGGAGCCTGTGAAAACCATAAAGGAGCTCCTGAGAAATCTCAAGAGTTGGGCTCAGAAAAGAAAATATTTTGAACACTGATGCAGAGATATGCAGCTGATGTTGGGTGCAGCAAGGCCATGCAGGGTCCCTGGAAAGAACAATAACGACGTTAAAATTAGTTCGCTAAGGCACCGAGAGCTACTGAAAGTTGTTTGGGGCACAGGCCCGGGCCAGTACTGAGACGTTCTGATGGCAAATCATTGATGTGAAATAATAACTTTGTACCTCTCTGCACTGATGCTTCTGAATGTGGTATTTCCAGTTTTTCTGTTGTTTTACCAATTGAATGAATTGCATTTTGTTGACATTTAGCAGGAGAATACAGATCTTTATCCTGGTTAAGCAAGAGAAGAAAAAGACAATAGCCTTGGGGTTGACAGAGAAGAAGTTGAGTGTCATCAAGTACAGTGTTAGTTCCAAAATCTTCACTTAGCGAGGCGCTCACTTCTGGGAATGCTTTTCAGTAATCAGGACCACACATTACATTACACTCTCTCATTGATGTTCATTTTGTGCAGGGCAATCGGGGAAATAAATTATTTACTTGCAGCAGAGAATTGTTTATTTCACAGCCAGCAGGCAAAATGATTCCTTGAACGAAGACACTAATCACCCACTAAACATATGGATAAGGCTGGCTGAAGAGCTATGAGGTGAACTCCACAACAGGCGAAAAGAACACTTCTGAGACTATTGAATTTTCAATGACTTGTAATGGACTAGTGAACAGGTACTGGCAGCTGAGCAGAAGTACGGTGCTTTCTAGATACTGCAATGAGAAAAGGGGGGAGAAATAGCTTTCCACACTGGGTAGGAGGATCAATCTCTCGATTGAACCTTTAGAGAGTGGAATTCTCCTCTGCTGAAACTTTGCTAATGCTGTGAACTGCAAGATCACTGTAATTCTCGGACCAAGTGTTACAGTAAAGGTGACCACTAACTCCCCCTAGTGGCTTCGTGGGCAAATGGAGCGCTGAAAGAAGTCAACTGCTTTGTATTCTCATATGGTGGTGGGTTAATCTTTCTCGGGGAGAACCCCAGACACATGGTAGGTGGAGGCAATACGGCATCACACTGGGCTAGGCAAAGAGGAAAGCAAATCAGCTCAGGATACGTTTGGGCTTTTGTGCATGTTTAAACGTTGTTTGAGGACAGGAGCAGGTTTGACTATGATGAACAACTAAATTAAAAATGCCACACAATAAGAATAGCTTCACTGGGGCATTCCCTGACACCAGTGGAAACACACCCCAGGGTAAATAAGCACTTTGAGATCTGGCAGCAAACAAAGGTGTAAAAATCTGTGAAGAGACATTGGATTCACAATCAGGTCAATGATCTTTTTCAATCATCGACCTTAAAAATAAACACAGCTTCTCTCCCCTTGTAGTGCTGTCCTGCGTTTTTCTTTTTCCCAACACTTTTTGTTCCTGATTTATGAGACAGAATTCTGTAAATTGAAATGAGTGTCACTAATGTCAGCACAAATCATACTTTTAACATTTACTGATCCTGCACTCCCAGGATGGAGCCAAATTCACAAGTATCATATTTCTATAACATAATGCCTATTTATTGCCCAGTGAGTTCTTTGAATATTGGATTGGTGAATGTTAGCCGATGGACCTTATGCAAAAGCATCTGGCAAGCAAATGTACTTCCTTACAAACACATTATAAATCAAAATATTGCACTGCATTAGTTGTATGTGATATAAATCATAGGAAATGTAATATGTTACCAGATAATTACTGTTAAGAAGGCATGATGTGACATAAATTCTGTGTGCTCAATGCAATTTTGTTGCATATGGGAGATAAGACTTAAAAATGGAAATGATATTCAAGTTTCCTTTTCTCACAGTGATTATTTAATTGCATCACATAGCAGGGTGCTGGAAATAGAGTGAACAGCAACTTTTGAAGGGATTTAGATATATATTTCAAGGGAAAGAGTTGTACAGTTATTGTGATAGAACAATAGTGAGGACATGATGGGCTGATTGACTTTCTGAGATGTACGATTCTATGATGCTATGAATAGCAAATGATGGACACGTCCTACTGAGTTAAAACAAGTGACTTACCGTTTATTATCTTCAACCTGTACTCCAATAGAATGGAACTCCCGAAGGCCTTTACTATCTGTGTCAGAATCAGTCATAGTCTCTGAACTATCCACCTGATATATGAAAAGACAATGAAATCATGTTATCATTTCTGCATGAGACTAAACTGGCCAAGAACAAGAGGCAGCTTTATCAGCCATGTCTAAACTGAGAAAAAGAATGGTTTTATGAAACTCTGATTATACAGTGAGATGCCACTGAATGTATTCATACCTATGACATCTTTAACTTGGGAGATTTATTTTGTTCCTATTCTTTGGGGCACATGACAAGGGAGTTAAAATTGTAGTTCACATAAATAAATAAAACTAACATCGGCCTTTTCACAGATGTTATATCTTGACCATTACTACAGTCTGATATAGATGGAGATGCCAGTGAGACATGCATATATAATCTTGACAATCTGTACCAACTAACTTGGTGCATTAAGTTCAAAATATCATGACTGATTTATGTTAATTGGATTCTTATGGCAGCAGTAAAGTAGAAAGGATAGCATATTCTACAGGTTTAAGATCCTCAAATTGTGTATATTCAAGGTGTATGCTTGATTGAGAGCCTTGATTGAATTTGAGCAATATATTTTACGTTTCCTTTACTCTGGTCTTAAAAGGAGATTTTATGTTCTTGGAGCTTCGTTCCTCAACTTATCCTAAAATCCTCTTAGGAAGGGACAGATAAGGGACTCGCTTTGATGTGCAGCAGCAAATCATCATGTATTCAATAAAAGGCTACTTAAGGCCTAGCTTGCATGAAGGGATAATAATAAAAACAGCAACTTAGACTTATATTGTATTTTTTATGTAACAAAACTTCCCAAAGCACTTGAAGATTATAAAACAAAAAAAAAATCACACTAAGCCAGATGACCAGAAATTTGAACAAAGAGGTAACTTTTAAGGAATGGCTTCAAGGAGGAGGCACAGAGATATAGGCAGACAGTATCAGAGCTTGGAGCCTCAGTAAGTGAAGGTCAAAACGCCAATAGTGGAGTAATTGTATATGGGGACACACAAGAATTCCGAATTAGAGGACAGCAGATAACCCAGAAGGTTGTAAGGCTGGAGGAGACTGCAGACCTGTGGAAGAGCATGATCAGGAGGGAATTTAAAAAAGGACACAAATTTTAATGTCAAGGTGTTGCTTGATCAGGAGCACAAGGGCATTATGGAAATCAAATATGCTGTGAGTTAAGACATGCACATGGGAGTAGTTTAGTCCACTGACATCAGTGTCTGACTGAGAATTTCTGCAGTTAAGGGTTCAAGACAAGAGTAAAGTTATGTAGGTGGATATAGATGGCTCTAATGACCACACAAATGAGAGGTAGGAAGCGCAAATAGAGTTTCTTAAGACCAAACGTGACACCAAGGTTGTGAACAGGGTGGCTCACATTGTCAGGAGAGCGATGGAATGGGTGAGAAGGGAATGGAGTTTCAAGTAGAAATCAAAAACAGTGATTTCAGTCTTTTTATTGAAAGAAATTTCAGTTCGTCCAGTAACACCGGAGGAGTCATTGATAGAGGTGGTTGTGAGTTAGAGCTCGGTATCCCTGTACAGGCAAAAACTAATGTTGTACCTTCAGATGGTACAGCCGAGGCAATGTCTAAATGGCACAGGAGAAACATTCTTGGAGTGGTCGATATCCTGAGGAAGAATAGCAAATTCTGTATTTGCTGCAAATCTATTATTTGTGGTGAATATGTTCATTTATTTGTGCATTGTGTCATACTTTATAGCCAAATCGACATTCTAACAGTGTCTTTATCCAACTTTCATACATTAAGGAAAGTGCATTATGACATGTGATATGTTAAAAAGCTGATAAATAGAAATACAATTTCCAGTGTTTTGTTCATTGAATGGTGTCAGGATCTCATAATAGAGATCTCTGCACTCGCAGCCTATGTTTTGCTGTCCTTTTAATGGACAGAACATAGCAGGTTAGGATTTTGCTGTTGGTGATAGCAAACAATATTCCTACAAATCAACCTTGATGTCTATTTAAGGGGAAGGGGGGCAGGGAAACAGAAAAGTTTCACTGGAGGAGGTACCTTCTTGATGATGTTGTAATGATTACTTTGATGTCACAACATTCATTATGATATCATGAAGCAACTAAAGTACCTTCAGTGACGCAACATATTTAAAGCGATGGTCTTTTTCAAGAGTTTCACCAACAGCATTCCCTTTATGGCATTATTTTGGCAGAAGCAGGATAGTGGTCAGAACTACTGATGACAGCTTCATGATGTCATGTCATGTAACTGGTATGATGACATTTTGTGATGTAATCCTATGCTTCAAAGTGACTTGTCACGGTATGAGGACAAACTTGGAAAACAGATTTCCTAAAATGATTTGAAGCACATTTTTAAAGGCAAAGTTTCCCTCATCACAATTAGTGGTGACCCATTGAATATATTGCAAGTATTACAATAATACTGATGGAGGAGTCAAACTTGCTACCCTTAAAATCGATTGTCTGACCAGACCAAACCCTCTCTGAATATGTTAAGAAGATAATCTAAACACCAGTTTTTTCTTATTTTAAAGTAAGTGTACAGCAATGCATTCCAGATGCAATTCTAGCAGCAGGAAGAGAACCCCCGCTTTTAGCTGTAACAGAGAGAGGGATAAGAGCTCCACATTCAGCTTCGAGACCCCAGCAACTGCTAAAAGCTAAAACTAAAAATCAGCTTTCTGTGGGAGCCTGACCCCACCCATTCAGTCTGCTTCTATTATTCCCAGAATCTCACAAGCTGGTTTACTTTATTTGCCTGAACAGATTTCAATGCCTTCATCCCAAACTTGCTTCTGACAAAAAAGACCAAATACACCTCTTAAGGCCATAGTATCCTCACAAAGCTCATAATACAATACACAAAAAATTTAACAGATGCACAATGGCAAGCCACACTCCGTGCCAATGTCTGCCATAGATGCACATATCTAATTGGGAAAAATGATGCCCAGTAGTAGTGAAGAGGTTATGCTATGCCAGTGTACAAGGAGTGGAGATACTAGAACCCATTCAAATTGGACGGGCAGTGTGCTAACATGCAAAGAAGGACATGAGATGGTCAAAATATTACTGATAATTTTGCAGGGTCTGGCAGGAGATGGAGATGAAAGTGAATAATTTAAAGGGAAACACAAAGGTAAGACAATATAAAATGTAAAGTCAAACGATGAGTATTAGTTGTCCAATCCTACTCTCTGAATGGGTAAATTCAGCACTAAGGCAGAGATGGGGCTAGAATGCTGTAGCTTCAGTTTGTATATTTGTTTTGTAGCCAACAGACAACTGATCTTCAAAATGGTAGCCTTCAAATTAAAAACCTTGAGAGGTAGTATTTCCTTTCTGCCCTTTAGCACATTTTAATCAAGCTGTCTTAACATAGGGCAACAATTGGGAAATTGCATATTCATTTGCCAAAACTGCATATATTAACATTTCTTCATGGAACTTCATCAAAGGAAATTTTTGGAAAGGTGAACATGTAAGACATCACTTGAGACATTCCTGAGCTTAAGAAATGAGGAATTTGAATCATTCTGACACATATGATCTTTAATTTAAAGAGTGCACTTGTAAACTCAACTCCCTTCCGGTCAGGCTTTGTACATCTTGATGTCAAAACCTGCATTTGAGATAAGAGGCACAAAATTGATTAGGAAAGTGTCATGTTCCAGTATATCATTTTAAAATTTTGAACAAAGATGATTAAAATGGCTGCTATGACTCATGTGATGAGTGGCATTTTGAGCTCTAGATCAGCCTGAATCTCAAGCAAATACCTAATTCAATATTGACATTTCAGGCCATCTGAGGAGTTTGCGTGGTCCTTTTTGAAAGGATAGATCTTCAACAAAAGATCTATTGAATTGAAGCCAGCTGTGTCTGTTTCACCATGGTGATAAAGGAATAGTGGAACCCAATCTGAGAAAGATGAATGTGAATGGATTCCATTAAATTTCCATTGCATTATAATGGCTTCCTTTGTCAAATTAGTTGAAATAAATCAACAGAAACATCAACCTTTATTTCAAAAAAGGACCGCAGACTTGTGAAAGTCACTTGACAATGACACCATTTTTGGCATGCTTTCCTTCATCGGATGAGGTACTGAATATAAGAGTTGGCAGGTCATATTATAGTTGCATTGGACTTTGATTCGGCCACATTTGGAAAAGTGTGTACAGTTCTGGTTGCCACAGTACCAAAAAGATGTGGATGCTTTGCAGAGGGTGCAGACGAGGTTTACCAGGATGTTATGGTGGGCACTAGCTATGAAGAGAGATTGAGTAGATTAGCATTATTTTCATTAGAAAGACAGGTTGGGTGTGGTGGTGGGGCTGCGGGGGGAGTGCAGTGGTGGTGGGCAGGACCTGATTGAGGTCTACAAAATCATGAGAGTTATAGACAGGGTGAATCATAAGAAGCTTTTTCTCGAGTGAGGGACTCAATTACGAGGGGTCACGTGTTCAAGGTGAGAGGGGAAAAGTTTGAGAGATATGCGTGGAAAGGTCTTTTTACAGAGGGTGATGGGTGCCTGGAATGCATTGCCAGCGGAGGTGGTAGAGGCGGGCACAATAGCGTAATTTAAGATGTGTCTAGTCAGATACACAAATGGGCAGGAAGCAGAGGGATACAGATTCTTAGAAAGTAGGCGACAGGTTTAGATAGAGGATATGGATTGGCTCAGGCTTGGAGGGCCGAAGGGTCTGTTCCTGTGCTGTAATGTTCCTTGTTCTTTGCGGCATGCTGTGACACAAGTAGAAGCTGCTTGCAGACAGAGACAGTTTTTCACTAAAAGCTATCAATTAGTTGCAAGCCATCTAAACAGTGATAAATAGAGACACCTTGCAACTCTGAGAAGGACTCTGCTTCAACTTATTTCAGTTTCAAGTTCATCTGAGAACAATATCCTGGATATTCAACCACAAGAAACCATGGCGATTACTAAGAACTTTTCCCAACTTGCATTTCACCGAATGCATCATCTTCAGCTAAGAAACTATTGAAAAAGATGAAAGCAATTATAATCTGTGACTTTTTTTGTACCTAAACTTTGTGCGAGACAGATGAGGGGGATACGATGCTTTACAATCCTGGTGCACCTGTGTGTAATAAATAAATGATCCGGTTTATTTTAAACCTCATAAAAGGTGACTGCTGAAATTAGTTAATTGGAATTCTCACTCTGAAGTTGAGAAAACACCTGAGGCTGAATCTCACCTTCCCTGGCAGTATTAGTTTTGCTGAGTTTTTGTCTCACTATGAAACAGAGCAAGATCTCTCACCATACCTTATGTAGCACTCATCTCATTTACTACCTATACAGCCTCTATGGCACCCCTCTTGCCTGACAGTCAATGATGTTCTTTACTCCACTGGCGTTACTGTCATCATCTTTTCTGATACTCTATACTCACTCTATCTGTATTACTGTACCCTGCCAAGGCTCACACTCTACCATTCTCATTACTGCCTCCAGCATCTTGCCTTTCTTGCTGTCTCCTATCACAAACCCTGGCATCACCAACCTATTTGCCCCCGGCGCCACTTACTCACTCATTCAGGATATCTCCCCACCTGCATCGCCAACCTCTTTCATCTCCCTTAATTCTAGGAAGAAAACAGCCTACAATAGAGCAGTTAGAGTCAAATACATTAAATGTACCAACCTTGACAGCCTCTGTGCTAATCACTTCCACACATTCACTTCTCTGAGAGAAAGAAATTCCTCCTCACCTCTGTGTTAAGTGTGTGACTTCTTATTCTGCGATTATGTCCTCTGGTCCTCGACTTTCCCAACAATCGGAACACATCTACACTAAGTCTAAGAATGTTGTATCTTATAATAAATTTCCTCTCATTCTAAATTCCAATGAGTATAGGACAAATCTACTCAAACTCTCTTCATAAGGCAGTCCCTCCTTGCTTGGTATTAGCCTACTGAAGCTTAACTGGACTGTCTTCAATTCCAGTATATCTTTCCTTAGATAATGGGCCCAAATCTGTTCACAGTGTTACAGATATTGCCTGACTAGTGCAATATATAGTTGTACCAAACCTCCCTATGTTCGTATTCATCCTGTTTGATTTAAAGGCCAGCGTTCGATTCACCTTCCCTATTAGCTGCTGAACTTGGACGCTAGCTTTTTGAGATTCATGGGCAAAGTCTTCAGAATGTCTCTGGCCCATAACTTTCTGCAGTCTATTTCTACTTAAATAATATTAAACTCCTCAATTTCTCCTATCAAAGTGCATATCTTTATATTTGCTCACATTATATTCCATCTGCTGAGGTTTTGCCCATTTACTTAACCTGTCTGTATCCCTTTGTAAACTGTAAGTCATCCTCACAATCTGGCTTCCCACCTGTTTCTACGTCATCTGCAAACTTGGCAATAGAAAGATTGCTTTTCTCATCCAAGTTAGTAATATGTACTGTAAATAACTGTGGCACCAGCACTGATCCCTCCAACACCATGGACCATTACCTTATTAAGTAGCCTAATGTATGGTACCTTACCAAATGCCTTCTGAATATCCAAATATATTACATCCACGGGTTCTCTTTTATTTATACTGCTTGTCTCCTCCTCAAAGAATTCTAGTAAATTTGTCAGGCATGATTCATGAAGCCATGCTGACGCTGTTTAATCACTATGCATTTATGTTCTGTTAAAACATCCTTTATCAAAGACATTAAGCTAACAGGCCTACACTGATCTGTTTTCTACCACACTTAGACTTCTGGTTTCCATAACATTAAAGAGCGAAAAAGGGATTGGAGAAGGTGCAATCAAAAATTCATACATAAGCTACCAGAATTATGAGGAAAGTTAAACTGGCTGAGACATTTTTCTTTCAAAATAGATAGACAGGGAGAAGACATGATAAGCATCTTTACAATAATGAAATGCTTTGATAAGGTAGCTGCATGGAAAATATCTCTATTGTCGAGGTGTCCAAAGTTGGAATCCATAAATATAAAATAGTTTCTGTGCAGTTGAGACACAAATAAAATGTCAGCAACTGAAACATTACCTCTGTTTCCCTCTCCATTGCTGCTACCTGGACTGAATTTAAATCATATTTTATTTTAGCATAGGCTTACAGGGTCAGATGAAAAGTGTTGGAAGGAGAACATGTCAGGCATAAATTTGACACTGTCAAGTTAAGCAGTCTCTGTGCTGTAAACTCAACAATTTTAAAACAATATCATTCAAAACAAAGGTAATGAAAGTGTCATTTTAAAGAAAGGGATGACGTAGCAAGGGGCCATGATGAGGTGGAGTCGGTGTTGGACTGGGGTGGACAAAATTAAAAATCACACAAACCAGGTTATAGTCCAACAGGTTTATCTGGAGGTACTAGCTTTCAGAGCGTTGCTCCTTCATCAGGTAACTAGTTCTGAAAGCTAGTTATCTCCAAAAAAACCTGTTGGACTATGACCTGGTCTTGCGTGATAGCAAGGTGGAGAAATTTGAGACAGCAATGCAAAATGTGATACAAATTAAAACTCTGACACTCAAAGATGGAAAGGAGACAGTGGGACATGCAAAGATTGACAGTGTATGAGGAACATAAGGAGCACCTTAACACCCAGTGCTGGAAGAGGTTAATGTGTGTGAGGTATGAGATGCTAGAGATTAATAAATGAGAGAAAAGTTTTGAATTTAAGACATTAAGAGACATTGTATCAAAGAAGCTTTATGGAATAGAGAGACACATGACCAGGATCCAGTGTGAGATACAGTAATGGTGCTAGATTTCTAGACAAGTTGCAGTTTGAAAAGGATGGCCAGTAAATTATGAGGGTGGCCAATAAATTGGTTTGGTTGGTGAGTAAATTGATGAGCAACATGCAGGAAAGAGGGATGAAGATGTGGATCAGGATTTGGTGGAGGTGGTGGGAGTGAAGTAAAACAAGCACGGGATGAAATTTTGGTGAAAATCAAGGGTTCATAGTCTGAAGCTCAGCTCATGACCAGTTTTAGAATGAGTACCTGCCATGTTGGGACTATTCTGTGGATTAATTTCTGTTTTTCCAAATCAGTTCCAGCTTTTGTAAAGCAAACCTTTTACATTTTGCAGCAAAACAACTCTAATTTGGACCCTATTTTCTCCATTTTGTCAATACATTGGAGCGGATCTCTCAGCACCTCTGGGGTACCTCTGTATGTTGAAGCCCCAGTGTGCAAACCCATATACAATAAATATTCTTGATTGAAACTGATACCTATCACCCAATGGCACACTCATAGACATTTATTTCTGCGCATGTACAATACTGTCAGAGCTCTTGTAGTACAGTAGTAGTATTCCTACTTGTGAGCCAGGAGATCTGCATTCAAGACCTCCATGTTCCAAAGCTGTTTAATAACGTCTGAGCACGTTGATTAGAAAATATAACCAATGCTGTCAGTTCTGTGAAGAATTGTTGAGTAGCACTCTTCAGGTACAGCCATCTGTCTGCCCTCACCTTTACTACTGGTACTAATGCAGAAAGAAGTTGCACTATGGCAGTTACAGCATCAGTGGAACAGTCCATCTTCCACAGCTCCACTGGCACCATTCCCCACCTTTTCTTCTGCTACACTGATGACTGTATCAGTGCCACCTTGTGCTCCCATGAGGAGCTTGAACAGTTCATCAATATCACCAGCACATTCCACCCTGACCTTAAGTTCGCCTGGACCATCTCAGATACCTCCTTCTCCTTCCTGGACCTCTCTATCTCCAACAGTGACTGACTCAGCACTGACATCTTCTACAAACCCGCCGACTCACACAGCTACCTGAATTACATCTTCGCCCACCATGCCTCCTATCACTTTGGAAGGTTGGAACTGGGATAAGGTGGGGGGAGGGAAAATCAAGAAACCTCCTAAAAATGCTATCACTTATTTCCAATTCTTCTGCTACTCCCACATCTGCTACCAGGAGGACCAGTTCCACCTCAGAACACACCAGATGACCTCCTTTCAAGACTGCAATTTCCCCTCCCATGTGGTTGATGATGCCCTCCAGTGCATCTCATCCACTTCCCGCACTTCCATCCTCAAACCCCACCCTTCAACTGCAACAAGGACAGAACCCCCCGGTCCTCACCTACCACCCTGCCAATCTCTAAACATATTGCATCATCCTTCACGATTTCCATCACCTACAAACGGACCCCATCACAAGGAATCTATTTCCCTCCCCACCCCAATCCACTTTCTGTAAAGACCATTCTCTCCACGACTCCCTTGTCAGGTCCAGGCCCCCATCAACCCACCCTCCTCTCCTGGCACCTTTCCCTGCCACTGCAGGAATTGCAAAGCCTGCTCTCACACCTCCCCCTGCACCTTGGTCCAAAGCCCACAGGAGCCTTCCACATCCATCAGAGTTTTGCCTGCACTTCCACACATGATATTTACTGTATCAGTTGCTCCTGATGCGGTCTCCTCTACATTGGGGAGACAGGACGCCTACTTGCAGAGCACTTTAGAGAATATTTCTGGGACACCCGCACCAACCAACCCCTCTGCCCCAGGGCTGAACACTTCAATGCCCCCTTCCATTCTGCCAAAGACATGCAGATCCTGGGCCTCCTCCATAGGCACTCCCTAACCACCCGACACCAGGAGGAAGAATGCCTCATCTTCCACCTTGGGATCTTCCAACCACACGGCATCAACATGGACTTCACTAGTTTCTTCATTTTCCCTACCCCCACCTTATCCCAGTTCCAACCTTCCAACTCGGCACCACCGTCATTACCTGTCCGACCTGTCCATCTTCCTTCCCACCAATCCGCTCCACCTTCCTCTCCGATCTATCACCATTATCCCCACCTCCATCTAGCTATTATACTCTCAGCTACTTCCCCCCAGCCCACCATCCCTCCATTCACCTCTCCATCGCCGAGGGTCCCAGCCTCATTCCTGAAGAAGAGCTCTTGCCCATAATGTCGATTCTCCCGCTCCTCAGATGCTGCCTGACCTGCTGTGCTTTTCCAGCACTACGTTCTCTACTCTAATCTCCAGCATCTGCAGTCCTCACTTTCTCCTAGCTACAGCATCAAGTTGTTTACTGAAACATTATTTCAAGAGGCACAGTGGAAAAGTGAGTGTGAGACTAACTGTTTGCTGCAAGGACTTGTACATTTGGAAAGAGTCATAGAGTCATAGAGATGTACAGCATGAAAACAGACCCTTCGGTCCAACCCATCCATGCCGACCAGATATCCCAACCCAATCTAGTCCCACCTGCCAGCACCTGGCCCATATCGATCCAAACCTTTCTTATTCATATACTCATCCAAATGCCTCTTAAATGTTGCAATTGTACCAGCCTCCACCACTTCCTCTGGCAGCTCATTCCATACACGTACCACCCTCTGCGTGAACAAGTTGCCCCGTAGGTCTCTTTTATATTTTTCCCCTCACCCTAAACCTGTGCCCTCTAGATCTGGACGCCCCGACGCCTAGACTTTGCCTATTTATCCTATCCATGCCCCTCATAATTTTGTAAACCTCTATAAGGTCACCCCTCAGCCTCCGACGCTCCAGGGAAAACAGCCCCTGCCTGTTCAGCCTCTCCCTAAAGCTCAAATCTTCCAACCCTGGCAACATCCTTGTAAATCTTTTCTGAACCCTTTCAAGTTTCACAACATAAGATACAGCTGCAACATGACCTCCCAGCTCCTGTACTCAATACTCTGACCAATAAAGGAAAGCATACCAAACGTCTTCTTCACTATCCTAGCTACCTGCGACTCCACTTTCAACGAGCTATGAACCTGCACTCCAAGGTCTCTTTGTTCAGCAACACTCCCTCGGACCTTTCTATTAAATGTATACGTCCTGCTAAGATTTGCTTTCCCAAAATGTAGCACCTCACATTTATCTGAATTAAACTCCATCTGCCACTTCTCAGCCCATTGGCCCATCTGGTCCAGATCCTATTGTAATCTGAGGTAACCTTCTTCGCTGTCCACTACACCTCCAATTTTGGTATCACCTGAAAAATTACTAACTGTACCTCTTATGCTCACATTCAAATCATTTATGTAAATGACAAAATGTAGATGACCCAGCGCCAATCCTTGTGGAACTCCAGTGGTCACAGGCCTCCAATGGTCACAGGCCTCCAGTCTGAAAACCAACCCTCCACCACTACCCTCTGTCTTCTACCTTTGAGCCAGTTCTGTATCCAAATGGTGAGTTCTCCCTGTATTCCGTGAGATCTAACCTTGCTAACCAGTCTCCCATGGGGAACCTTGTCGAACGCCTTACTGAAGTCCATATAGATCACATCTACCACTCTGCCCTCATCAATCCTCTTTGTTACTTTCTCAAAAAACTCAATCAAGTTTGTGAGAAAGGAATTTGGTCAGAAAATCAAACTATAATTGGAATAGTTAGAGACAAAAACTGCAGATGCAGGAATCCAAAGTAGACAAGAAAGAGGTTGGAAGAACACAGCAAGCCAGGCAGCATCAGGAGGTGGAGATGTCAGTGTTGTGGGTATAAACCTTCTTCAAGAATGGAGGAAGAATTCCTGATGAAGGGTTATACCTCGCAGCGCGCTTCAGGGAATATCTCAGGGACACCCGCACCAATCAACCACACCTCCCTGAGGCCCAACATTTCAACTCCCCCTCCCACTCTGCCGAGGACATGCAGATCCTCAGCCTCCTCCACCGCCACTTCCTCACCACCCGATGCCTGGAGGAAGAATGCTTCATCTTCCGCCTCGGAACACTTCAACCCCAGGGCATCAATGTGAACTTCACCAGTTTCCTCATTTCACTTCCCCCCACCTCACCGCAGTTCCAACCTTCCAGCTCAGCACTGCCCTCATGACCTGTCCTACCTGCCAATCTCCCTTCCCACCTATCCACTGCACCCTCCCCTCTGACCTATCACCTCCATCCCCACCCCCATTTGCCTCTTGTACTCTTCGTTACCTTCTCCCCAGGCCCAACCCCCCCCCCCCCCATTTATCTCTCCACCCTGGAGGCTTCCTGCCTCTATTCCTGATGAAGGGCTTTTGCCCAAAACGTTGATTTTCCTGCTCCTTGGATGCTGCCTGACCTGCTGTGCTTTTCCAGCATCACTCTGACCTAAACTCTGGTTTCCAGCATCTGCAGTCCTCACTTTTGCCTAGAAGGGTTATGCCAGCCTTCATCCAGCTTCCTGCTTGTCCACTGATAATTAGAATAGGACATCCACACTAAACTTCCTGCTGAGATCTTATTGCACTGCTTTAAGGCAAGAGTTGACTTTCCTATAAATAGTTTAGAGGTTACAGAGATATGATAAACCAAGTGTTAGACTTGGTGATTTTGCTGTTTCCATTCACCAGTTCTACATCAACTTAAGCATGAGAAGGACTATACATTGTCTTCATAATGAACCTTTGCCAACAGGTCCACTGCACTTCACAGGAGCTTTACCAGGTATGGTTTGTCACCAAGCTATCAAGGAGATGGCTAAAATCTTAATCAAATTAGAGATCTCTTTTTTTGTGTCATTCTTTTCCTTTTCTTTACTCAGTAGGGGAGGGGAGGGGGAGGTGGTGACTGTTGTTGTGTTGAATACATGAGAGACAAGAACCAAAATTTATCTTCAGGCAGAACCATTTTAGAAAGATATATGAATTATGATTGGACCGTCAGTTGGTGCAGGAAAGGAATTGGTGAGTGAAGCATTCCAAGGGAAAAGGTAATGCCGAGACCGTCAATTCATTGAATAGGAGAGTAAGAACCATACCATGGCAACACAAATTTGTGAGGACTCCAAGTGACTCATGCACAGAGATACCTAGTTAATTGTGAATGGAAGGTTCTCTCATTTTAACTCATTTGAGAAAATAGATATAGTTGTGGTTACCTGTATCCCAACAGATGAACGCCACTTTCTTTGGCGTGGCTGTAGCTTTGGTTCTTCACGATTCAGAATGCCTTTACTCATTCCAATTCCATCGGAGCTCTTTATTGAAGAACGACTTGGGGCACGTGACTCCAGTGCCAGGTGCAGTGCTTTGCCACTGTCAATACTATCTGTTGAATTGCACTGGGATTTAAGATCTTTTGACCAGGAGGTGGACCGATGGACCTCGTTCTGCAGGTATGCATCCTGGGTTGACTCTGTGCTGCTCTGGGCTGTCACTGAGATGATTGGCTTTGTGGCCATCCGAGGAGGAATTGGAGGAGCTTTCTTGTAATTAAATGCTAGAATTGGAATTTAAGATAGAAGGTCATTAGGATGCTTGGTTCCACAATGTTTTGCATTTTGAAAGACATTGTTTTCATTACAGCTATAGTTACAGACAGTGCAATGAATCATCTCCTTGGCACTTATGTATAAGGGACAGGGGTAGCCATATTATGTGACACAAGCCTGACTGATTCACTATCATGTTCAGTTCTGCATCATTATGCAGCACCTACAATGCTAGGATATTCAGTATGAGGTTTTACAGGAAAGACACAGAGGTTGTTCCACTTGAATGGAAAAAGCTCAGCATGAGGCATCGATTATTTAGAACTAAGAAAAGGGGTATTTTTTCATTCGAAGGACTGTGAATTTTTGGAATTCATTGCCATGACTCCATGGTTCTTCACTAAGCACAGTCAAAGCTGACACACGCTGTTATTTGGCCTCTTGGGGATTCAAAGGACATAAGAAGAGCGGAATAGAATGTGGATGTAAGGCTGGAGGTCAGTTAGGGTTATATTGAATGGCAGGGCAGGCTCAAAGGGCCTTATGGTTTACATCTGCTTATATTTTGTATGCCCTTACGTTGCAATCTTGTTCAAATAAAGTTATGGGTAGCATCAGGGGCAGCAATCCTCCTTTCCCTCATGCCCTAGCAAAGGAAGTAACCCACTCGCCAAGGTCAGCTAACTCACCACTGGTTTAAGTTTGAACCTTAGCTCATCCTGCATTGTACTATTCAACTCTTAATGATACAATTATCAAGTTATTAGGAACTTGGAGCAGGTGTATTGCTTTAAGTTCTGTTTTATTGAACCAGCTTTTCAAAAGCAAAATCTGGACTGTGAGAAATCTAAAATTACACAGCCTCCATGTAATGCATGCTGATACCACAAAGGAAAATACTGGAAATTAGTCAATGAGTGAGACTCATCTGTGGAGAAACAGATGACCTATCATCAACACTGAAAAAACACATTTCACTATGATTTTCAATTTGCCAATTGCTTTTTACTTCGCACTGAAAAGGGTACTGGGACTGAAGATTAGAGTTTGCTCTGCGTTATTCTAAACTGTTCCAAAGAGATACCTGAGAGTTTTGAAAAATATTATACTGATGGTTTCTGATCAAAAATGTTTTAGGCAGTGATTTAAGACTGTGCAAATTTGTAAGATGATTCTCAGTTAGCTTTTCATATTTCATATAAATTCTTGCATTATGGCTTTAACGGCACATGAGAATTTCGAGATATTTGTTTAAGAGGTTATTATTGCTCTGAGCCTTTGCAAAGTGCGAGCATCTTTTCAAAATGCGCATACTGAAGGTGTGGAGTCTTTGGACTCCATTCATCAACAGCCTTCCGTATTAAGCTTAACGTGCCAGAGGGTCATCTGAAGTGATATGAAGGATAACAGAGACAAAACTGGCAGCAACCCAACAATATGGAAAATGCCTAAGGATATCCTGTGCACAAAAGTTAGGACACACTCACCCTGGTCAATTCATGCCCTAACAGTCCATTCTCGATCAACAGCAAAATAATATAAGGTTATCCGTAATGCTATAAGCTGCACTTACAAAGGGACAACCTGCTCACTGATGCACAGTTTGGTTTTCTCCAGCTCCTGACCTCATTACAACCTTTGTCTAAGCATAGACTAAAAAGATGAACTCCAGAGGTGAGGTGGCAGTGACTGCACTTAACGTCAAGGCTGTATTTGACTGGAGTGTGGTATCAATGGGGATTTCCACTCTCTGCTCGTTGGAAACTTACCCAGAATAAAAAATGATGATTGTGGTTGCTGGAGGTCAATCATCTTAACTACAGAACATTTCTGCAGAAATTCCTCAGGGTAACTTCCTAACCTCAACCATTTTCAGCTTTTTGATCAATGGCCTTCTCTCTGTCATACTGACTGACTGATGACTGTACAATGTTCAGCACCTTTTGCGACACCTGATTTACTGAAGTAGCCCTCTCAATATGCAGTAAGACTTAGACAAAAACTTGAATTTATAAGTGACAAAGAATATTTCTGCCACCCAAGTATCAGGCGATGATCATCTCCCACAATACAAATTTCTAACAATTATCTCTTGAGATTCAATGGCATTTCCATTGCTGAATCCAGTACTATCTCCATCCTTAGAGTTATGACTGAGTAGGAATGGAAATGAACCTGCCATAGCAATATACTGACTATAAAAGTGGATCGGGGCGAGGAATTCTGGGTGAGTAGCTCACCTCATGGCTCCCCAATGCCTGTCTGCCATCTACAAGGCACAAGTTATGAGTGTGACAGCATATTCTTCACTTGCCTGAACAAGAAGCCGGACATTGTCCAGGACAAGGAGCTTGTTTGGCTCCGTATTTGGCACATCAATATTCCCTCCCGTCAAACTGACACACAGCAGCAGGTGTATATTATCCACAATATGTGCTGCATTAATTCATCATATTTGATCACACCTTCCAAACCTGCCCCCTCTACAGCTTAGAAGGGCAAAAACAGCAAAGACATGGGAACAGCCTCATCTACAAGTTTTCCTCCAAGTTACATACTCGTCTAATTTGGAACGATATCACCATTCTTTTTATCACTGGAGCAACATCTTGGAAAACCCTTTTAACAGCACTGTGGGTTTTCCTAAACCCCAAGAATTGCAGCAGTTCAACAAGGCAGGTCATGACCACTTTTTCCAAGGCAATCATTAATAGGTAAAAAAAATACTGGTCTAGCCTGCTATGTCCACACCCCTTGAATGGACATAAAAAAAGGATCGTTGCTGCACTAAGGGGTGTTTTAACAAAAGCAGATGTGCCAGAAACTGGGTAGAATTGGTTGTGCCCAACATGAGTGGATGTTGAAACAACAGTTGTGGGGCTGGCAAGAGAGTGTACACAACAGCCTCACCTTTGTCACTGGGACTCAGTACCTACCACTTCCTTTATTCAGAGTTATAGAGTCATACAGCACGGAAACACACCCTTTGGTCCAACCAGTCCATGTCGACCATAATCCAAAACTAAATTAATCCTGCCTGTCTGTACTTGGCCCATATCCCTTCAAACATTCTGTATTCATGTACTCGTCTAAACTCCTTAAGTTCGACAAGAAATATTGTATAATGTCACCAGGGGAAAAGATAAAGTGCAATCGACATTAACACTCATCACTTTTAAAGTGTTAAATATAGTTATATTTTAATTTGACTATGTTGACAGAACATTCTTCAAATCACAAGCTGATCAGACGTTTGCAATTCCCACTGATCTGCTTAGGGTGACGGATAATGTTGTCATGTATTGAATTGTTATTGTATGTGTGTAGACTGCTCTACAGATCAGGTACTCAGTCAAAGACTTCTCTAGTATATGGCACCTCTCTGCTAAAACATCTGTGTAACTAGGACCCCAATTTCCTTAGTTCTTCCTGGGGTTACACTGCCATGACTGCAAATGTGTGCAGCTCAAGTTGCTGGAGTGTTCGATGTAACAACCCCATGATTGATCCAGGGATCTAAAACTTTGTTTCAAAGTGCCTATATCATGTCCAATAATTATGCTGGTAGCAGCATCTGTTTCATTGTATCTTTTTATGTTCAATCACAATGGTGTCCTGATACCAGCGTTGATGTCACCTGGCAATTATATCTCCATTCTAATTTCTCCTTCAAAAAGTGCAACAATTATCCACTGAGGGAACCTTCACTCTTGCTTGGGAATCAAGTTTTCACCTGCATCATCTTCATTGCTGATCACTGCCAACCTACTGAAATGTTAATGCATTGGCAATTCTTGCAGTTTATAAAGGGCTTTATATTCAATCATAAGTAGGGACCGGACACACACACAGTATCCCTTCAACTCTGAGCAATGCTGTGCCATGAAATGTTGACCAATCTCTTTTACATCATGTGCAGACAAAATTTTCCTAAAGGGCTGCAATAGAGTCATAATCATACAACACGGAAACACACCCTTGATCTAACTTGTCTGCACTGTCCAGACAACCCAATCTGACCTAGTCCCATTTGTCAGCGTTTGGCTAATATCCAACTAAAGCCTTCCTATTCATATGCCTGTCCAGGGGCCTTTTAAAAATTGTAATTGACCTCACCTCCATCATTTCCTCTGGCAGCTCGTTCTATAAACACACCATCTTATGTATGGAAAAGTTACTTTTCAGGTCCTTTTCAAATCTTTCGCCTCTCATTTTAAACCTATGCCCTCTAGGTTTGGCCTCCCACAGCCTAGAGAGAAAAAAAAACTTTGGCTATTCACCCAACCCATGCCGCTCATGATTTTCTAAATCTCTGTAAGATCACCCCTCAGCCTCTGACGCTCCAGGGAAAATAGCACCAGCCTATTCAGCCTCTCCCATTAACTCAAACCTTCCAAATCTCAGCAACATCCTTGTAAATCTTTTCTGCATCCTCTCAACTTTAACAACATCTTTCCTATAGAAGGGCGACCAGAATTATACACAGTATTCCAAAAGTGGCCTTACTAATGTCCTGTAGGTCTGACAATAGTGGTTTGGTGCAAAACCTCATCTTATGCAGGGTTGGAATGGAAGTGGCACTCTATAATTATAATTATGCCAGTAAAATAATTCTCCTTATGATTCAAGTAAACCTGTCTTTTCTCTCTTCTTTCAGTCCTATCTTCCTCTTTCAAAAGAAAACACATATAGAATGCATCATATTCTGACTTGCTGAAAAAAAGAAAAACATTACAACATATAATATTCATCTATCATAAATCCTTTGAATATTTTAAGAAGACCTAACACTATCTCCCATGGAGATTAGGAACAGCCATCTATTGCCAGGCTTGCTGGTGCTCACGTCTTGTGAACAAATGAAGAAAGTGCTGGAACATGATGAGATTTAGTTGTGATATTCCCTTTAATCAATTAATCTGATGATCTTCATGATCTAGGCTTAAATTTAAGAGATAGTCAAATGGTGTAATCGCTGGGCTATTATTCCAGGTAATGCTCTAGGAAGACGGGTTCAAAATCAACCATGGCGGTGGGAATTTGAATGCATTAAAAATCCAGCATTAGGAGACTAATGGTAGCCTGATTGTCAGAAAAAATGCCCATCTGGTTCACTAATGTCAGTTAGGGAAGGAAGGTACCATCCTTACCTGGTCTGATCCACATGCGACTCCAGACCCACAGCAATATGGTTGACTCACAACTGCCCACTGGGCAATTGGGGGTGATGGGCAATAAACGCTGGCCTTGTCAGCAGCATCCACACCCCCAGAACAAGTATAAAATAAAATTGGGCAATGAATGTTTGCTACCTATAAAGCTGCAGCCAAACATTAGCATGTAATTCAGGAGCCATTTAACAGAGACAGGAAAGATTTGAAGGGATTTAAAAGATACTAGTCTTCCAACTATAAGAGCATACCTTTGATCAGAGAAAGATTATTAGGTTGATTTATATTACTGAGATGTTCAGAACTCAAACTGGAATTCTACATGACAGTTCTATTTACGATTCACCTTGAATTACAAATTTTTCGGAATGAGTTAAATTGAGAAATGCTCTGAGTTGGTCTGAATGGGTCCTTCTGGAATGGATCACTAGCTAATATGCTGAAGCTGTTGTCAGCCCCATCAATTTAATTGCGAAGAACAATACTTCATGGACAATACTGGAGAGCAACAAAAGGGAGAGAGAGTCAGAGTTCTGTGATCATTCTGCAGACCTATTGATTTCTGATGTTACACGATATGCATCAACATTACGTGTGCGCTTGCAGGAACTCAGTAAATTTCTCTCAAAGCTGTCAAACACTTATCAAACGTATCACAGCAAAAAAAAAGCAAAGATAAAAAGAAAAATAGGATATAGCTTTTAAATTTGGAGCCAGTGCCATGACACATGTTGATCATGAATCTGGATGGTTAAGAAAATAATACAGTTCTAACAGCAATTGAAAGGATAAAATAAAACATGTAGCTTACTCAACAAATAAATGCTTTTAATTTGTGACAGTACCTTTTGTATTGTATTTACTTCGCAGTCAAACATCTTTAGTAATATTGAGATCTATCTAGAAACTTGCACAGTACACTTCGATATCCACAGGTATCTGTTTGACTTTCAATCATAATTCAACATACAAAACTATTTCCTTGACAACTATTAATATTTTCCAAAGCAGCAACAAACTCATCCTACGATATCATTTTGATTGAAAAATATACCTCCTGATCTACCAGTTTACCTGGCAAACCCCAATCTTGTAAAGCAGCACGATATAGTTTAAAATAGAAGCCATCAAGTTTAAGTGCAGTGTTGACAGTTGGAAACTGCTGTTCAGAGACTGAAACAATAATTTAGCACCATTTACACACAGCTGAGATGAACACTGGGTAACAGGCATTGTGTGTTGGCTAACCATCAAGCACAGTTTGAAGGGACATTTAGGTCTGCTCATTTTACAAAATATGTTGGAACATAATTAATATTGCACTTTGACATTTGCAGACTGTTCATGAAATCATTTGTTTGCTGCCTGGCCTCAGTGATTTTCACTCATTAACCCTGCCAAGTTGCTTTCAGGGTTTTCAGCTGTAAACTTATTGAGATGATAGACTCTGCAGCTGGCAGAATGTAATGTCACCAGAAATCTGGACAGGATCTAGCACTCTGCTGTAAATTCCAAATGGTGCCATTCCTTTGGACATCAATTGAGTGTCAGTTCTCCTACACTGGATTAATATCTGTAAGGAAATAAATTCAGTCTACCCAGATTCAGTTGCAAACTAACATACAACCCATCCATCAGTCTTGGGTTTGAAGTCATATATCCCAGCAGAGATCAAATGGGACCCACTGCACCACTCCCTCACATTAAATTAGCTCTACACGAATCTCATTAAATATTGCTGGATATTATTCCAAGAAAGGGTGTTCATGCTGTTGTAATAATAAGGCACTAGAACAGTAGCAATCTCGTGTAATTAACTGGTATCTGTAATGGTCAAAAAGGAGAGGGTGGAAATATGCAAGTGACCTCAGCAGCAGCATTGTGTCAATGTGCCATAAATGTATGGAATATATTCAATTCCTATCCCGTATCAAATACTAAGATGTGGAGTTTTGAATGTGCTTGACGGTAGTGAAGGTAAAAACAATGACTGCAGATGCTGGGAACCAGGTTTTGGATTAGTGGTGCTGGAAGAGCACAGCAGTTCAGGCAATATCCGAGGAGCAGCAAAATCGACGTTTCGGGCAAAAGCCCTTCATCAGGAAAGACGCAACGGGAGCACGTCTGACTGCATATCAGAAGGTTGCATGTGCAAATCGTGTCAGCTGCAGTGTGCTACATGGGAGCTCAATTCCTGCTGTTTGTGGGCTTGACGGTAGTGAAGACAATTACTAATGAAATGATTCCATAGTTACTGCTACTTCTAATGATGCTGATGATGAAGAAGACCCATATGCTGACACATACAGGAGGCTATTGGAATGGATTGTTCAGATGGTGATCAGACTGATTTTGAATTGTCCTCTGAACTGTTTTAGTCGATTCGTTACATGTAGATGGAGTTGGTTCATACATAGCTTGTAATGTGACAGAATTGTATGGATTTTAAATGTGTTGATTAGTTACTTTATTCCATTGTGATGGTCATTCTTGAGCTCCAATCAAGTATACGTGTCAATCCTTCAAAAACATTACAGTTAAAAGTTCAAACCCTGATCTTTACCCAAAAATGGTCTCAAGTATTTGATTAATACATGGATAAATATGGCAATTTTCCACTTATATTGCACTCAATATTCATTTAATAAGGAATCTGCACAGAATAGGGATAATGTGTCTGTGATTTTTTTTTCAGTTAGGTCACCAAAGTAGTCATCCAGTAAAGAAATACTTAACCATTTAAATGATTTTTTTTTGAAAAAGGCAAAGAACATGAGAATCATGCCACAAACAGTTGACACAGACCCATCTTCTATCATTCATCATCATTTTAACTCAAACCTTCCAATCAACAGGAAACACTTCCGTGGACCTCAGGACAAGGTATGACAGTACAACACTGAAACAGCAGAGTGCACACTCTGTTTTCCACCAGGCTTGAATTGATCTTAGAAAGTAAACGTAATAAGGATTGACCTTTTTCTCGAGATGTGATCCAGGGAGGAGGCAGAGGAGGAAACTGGGTGGACATTGACACTTGCTGTAATTCAGCCTGTCCTTCTTGTGCCGATAACCTTGTTGTGCTCCTGCATTTAGATGACCAGCTTTGATAAATTGTAATGCATAACTGGCTGCCTTGATTCAATGATTGATGAGATTTAGTCGGGTGTAATCCATCACAAGCCTTGTCATTAGGCTTGCGGGACTGGTTAAATCAGAATAAATCTGCACTGATCTGAATTAGTCCTTGAAGTACGTTTTTAAATGATATCAATTTTTGCATCTTATCTACAAAAAGAGTTTGTGATTACAGCAATTGAGGTGTTTTAGAGCAGGGTGATTTCGTGGAGCAACTTGTGAATGATGGAACAAATGCTCAACACAGGCTGAATAAGAAATGATGAACAACCAGACTACAAACAGATTCCTGACAGTCTTCTTCCTTGGCCATCACTGGCAAAGAGTGGCTACACTGAAAATTCCTGGCTTAACAGATCACACCGAAATGAATATAGGTGTCCACAGAAATTCATGGATAATCTAATTTTTGAGGAATAAAACAATGAGAAATCAAAACAATAATGATTTATATTGAGGGAAATCTTTACCAATCCTTACATTGATCGCTGCAGTCCGACACACAAATGCATCATGCCAAGTGTGATAATGCAATATTTGCCCTGTTGTTAATTGCATTAGGCCACCTCTAAACATAGAAATTTGTGTTGCAAACCCTGTTTCCATGGTGACTGTCTCCCATTAAAACACTGATAGCTCAAAACTGAGACGGGAGGATTGGTCTGCAGAATTGATAATGCTCGAAACACTTCAATTAAAGGTGAGCAGTTGGTTTCATCATCCTCACTGTCAGTACTTACAAGTGCTGGATTTAATAGCACCGACACTCGTGGCAGGCATCATGGGTGCTGACATAGAAAACACAGACAGGCAGTCATCATCCTGTGAGCATCCAGCTTGAATGGCTCGCAGATAGCTGTGACTTCGCATTCGGAAACAGCCAGGCAGGTCGAGAGCCTCCACAGCTTGGGATTCCATTTCTCCAAAGACTGACTCACACACCACCTCGAACTGTCTGTTCTGATCAGCCTCGCCAATCTGCAGTAAAGCACACACATTCCTTATAAATCAAGGCACAGTTTGTTTTTTCATGTTGGATTATCTCATTAAACATTTAAAAATGTTGACGCCAAGTGCAGGGTGTATGCAAGTTGTAATGTGGTCTTACTATTTCACATTATTTTTATAAAAGGCTTTTATTCTCCCATTCTGCATTTCCACTCTTTTCAGGTTAAAACTTCCAGCAGTGGTTGTTTTTACACCATACATAGGGCAATAGGTGGCAGAGTGGATTACACACTGACATTTAATTTCTAGAATATGGGTTCAAGTCTAAGGCCAAATCGATGGAATGAAACAGTCCATTTTCTCTTAGTTGTATTAGTTCTGTGAAACCTAGCAATCTCCATCCAGTCTCAAACAATCCAGTACAAACTGACATTTAACTAGAAATCTTATCTTGGAGCCCAGAGGAAGAAATGGGAAGAAGGTGAGGAAGTGTCACACTTGTTTTGTAGCCATGGTCCATTGTGACCTGCACCGTATCTGAGAGTTCTTGCTAAAAATGTTCAAAGTACATTGCAGGCACATCAACAGCAATAAGGTGAAAAGACAGGTGAATGGTTTTGGGAGTGACCTCAAACACTGACAGATATGTTGTCAATTCCCAGCATTTTTAATCTTTTTAATGTCAGCCTGTATTGTTTATTTCTTTCATCTGCGAAATGCTTAATGCTGACACAAGGCACGCAAAATACAAAATAAATTCCTGCCTGGAATTCTGTAGTGGATCGAACCTCTGCAGAAAAATGTTGATGTCCCTGGTGTTTCTATCAATCTCCTGCTGAAGCTATCTATGTGCACAAAATTCAGAACACATAGCAAAGTACTTCAGAATATAGTTTCATTCTTAACTCACATTTCTCAATTTTAAAATATCCAAATTTGGTCTCAATGCTGTTTTTCCTCACACTGTTGTTGAACAAAGTTATAGTGACAAAGGAGCAGCAATTCGAAAGCTTGTACTTCCAAATAAACCTGTTGGACTTTAACCTGGTGTTGTGTGATTTTCAACCCCAGTCCAACATTGGCATCTCCACATGTTGGTAAGTAGACAATTTGGCTGGAATTTGTGCAAGATGACATTGAGCTTGGAACTGATGGATGGTCTTTGTCCAAAGATGGTAAACAGGAAGATGTTATGACATGATTATATTAGAACAGAGGTCATTTGACATTGAGACAGATTTCTTCCTGACACTGGACAACCACAAAGTTGTCATCACATTGAGAGATTCAATTAACTTGCTCCAGCATGTTCTAAGCGGTTGCTCCAGTTCTATCTGCTTAATGAAATGTTGACTTTGCATAGCTCTTACAATCGAAGAATTATAATGTTAAAACTTGGACCATGACCATGGTGAAACACTGCAGCTGTAATGTAATCTCCATTAGTCATCAATGATATTCAACTTACAAAAATAATACTTTGTTAATATAGATCACAGCACAGAAGCCAATTACTCAGGATGTGGAGAAATGAAATATCATTTTGTAGGGGCAATCATCTCAGACACAGTATCCCTTAATAATGATAATCCATTCATCCAGATAGACAGACCACAATGGTTCAAGAAGGTGCCAACAAGGAAAGTTGAATGAGCAACAATTGCTGGCCTTACCAGGGACACTCACACACCATGAACGACTCACAGAATAAAAGATAGGTGGACTATTGCTGAGTCGTCATGATTTCCAGCATTGTTTGTGCTCCAGTTTGTACAATGAATTACAATATTAGTTGTTTGAGAATTCAGGAAATGGGGAGATAATTGTGAAGTTTCTGTAGTATTGTAACATTTTGTAATTCTTAACTCAGATGCACAAGGAGAAGAGGGGATGGTAGCCTGGTAATACAGAGGCCCTGATTAATGCTTTGGGTACATGGGTTCAATCCCATTGTGGCAGCTGGTGGGATTTATATTTAAACAATTTATATAAATCAAGTGGTTGATGAAACTCTGAAATTAAAAGCCAATTGCAGTAATAGTGACCGCGAAACTATCATCAATTGTTGGAAAAACCCATCTGGTTTCCTGCCTGCCCCTTGGGGAAGCAAGTCTTCAGCCTTTCATTGGTCTGGTCCACATGTAATTCCTCATCCATAATGTGGTGGATTCATAACTACTCACTGAAAGGGTTTAGGAAGCCACTCAGTTCAAGAGTAATAGGGGTGGGTCAGGGTCTAGTAGTAATGGCTATATCCCATGAAGTAATAAAGAGAACAAAATCCAAATTAAAAAGCTTGTGTTACAGTCATTTAGTCCACAAATAAGCCACAGTTCCAGAGTAATCACAGGTGATTTGGTCAGTTGATGACTGAAATATAAACAGCATGATGAATGTATTGTGATCTTTCAAGGGACCTAAAATTCAGAGGCATTTTTGAAGAAAACCAAATGAGTTTCAGCCAAGATTCATTGTCTGGAGTTCCCAATCAAAAGATTATCACGTTAACCATAGAGTCATGGAGATGTACAGCATGGAAACAGACTCTTCGATCCACTTGTCCATGCTGACCAGATATCCCAACCCAATCTAGTCCCACCTGCCAGCACCCGGCCCATATCCCTCCAAACCCTTCCTATTCATATACCCATCTAAATGCCTCTTAAATGTTGCATTTGTACCAGCCTCCACCACTTCCTCTGACAGCTCATTCCATACACGTACCACCCTCTGCGTGAAATAGTTGCACCTTAGGTCTCTTTTATATCTTTCCCCTCTCACCCGAAACCTATGCCCTCTAATTCTGGACTCCCCCACCCTGGGGAAAAGACATTATCTATTTATCCTATCCATGCCCCTCATGATTTTATAAGACTCTATAAAGTCACCCGTCAGACCCAGGCGCTTCAGGGAAAACAGCCCTAGCCTATTCAACTTCTCCCTATAGCTCAAATCCTCCAACCCCGGCAATATCCTTGGTTAATCTTTTCTGAATCCTTTCAAGTTTCACAACATCTTTCCGATAGGAAGGAGACTAGAACTGCACGCAATATTCCAACAGCGGCCTAACCAATGTCCTGTACAGCCGCAACATGACCTCCCAACTCCTGTACTCAATACTCTGACCAAGAAAGGAAATCCTTAACTTAAAAACCTGACCTGCACGAAGAAGCAAATTACAGATGGGATGCTCGTGGTAAGTGAAACCAGATCCTTGTTATCCTGGATATTTTTGAGGTTCTCCCAGGAAATATCACTGGGTTCACCAAGAATGCATTCATCAACTTTAATTGAGATAATTATTGCTCGTTTCTGCCACAGATGACAATACAGTAGATACTACAGGCACATATATAGCCAGCTGAAGATCACTTTCTTATGTTCGAAGCATTCTCAAAGCACAGTCTGTATTGACTACACTAACTCTAGCATCTTTGTTGAGGGGAAAAAAACAGGATTACAAGACTTGTTTTGGATTGTTTGAGCAAAAGAGCTAGTAGTAAAATAATGAGCTGAAAGTCCTACTTCTACACTGAAATCATTTATTCACCTGTAATCACACCATTGTGGTAGCAGCAAACAGGAACTGTTCACTGAATATTCAGATGTGTAACCACTGGCTAGCAAGAAATGATGGAAGTGAATAATTATTTCCCCTATATCACTCACAGTACATACATCCTGAGGTAAATGAAGAAAACAGTTCTCATGTGAAGACATAATGCAGGATTGGTTTATGTAGTGGGTGGTTCATTGGTCCCAAAGATGAGTGACGTCACTTCCATAAACCTTAGTCCCACAAGAGAGGATATGGACATGCATTAATGAAGTAAGTGAACCACCACCTTCCAAAAACAATGGTTCCTTTGTATAGTTCATTGTAAGCTGTGTGTAGTATGAACTGGAGCGAATTGATCATACATTTCTAGTGGGATGGTGTACAATATTAAAAATCGAAAGAGGCTCCTACACACTCAGCAATTCTGCCTCATGCCAGCTGATTTTTGGGAAGGGGCTTGATAAATGTACCCCCTACAATGCCATGCCAAAGAGTACTGGGATGGGTATTGCAACTCAGTAGCATGGCCCCTTCCAGGTCAAGGGGAAAAGAACTGCATGAATATCCTATAACTGGAATTACCTGGCTGTGGTTGTTTGGTACAAGACAAGAAATATTTATCTTCTACCGAAAAGTGACTGGTGTCCAGTTTTTATGACATTCAGTTCTTACCAATGCAAGTGCTTATGTGTAATTTTCTGATGTGATATATTTCTGTCCTGTCCATTTGTGCCTCATGCACCAGTGCATCATTTATTTCTCTGATATGACCCAAATAAGCCTCCATTAGCAAGAATAAGCAAAACCAATTCTGGATAAATATTGTGAGGACCTGTGTGCATTCTATTTTTGTTCATACTCCATTGTCCTCCACATTACACATTCCACCAGGGTCTGCACGCTGCACTTTTCTCCTTCAGCCCCTCCAGCTTTCTCCGTACTTCTGCTCGAGTCTTCTGTACCTACCACTTCAAGCTCATGCTCAGTCACTTGCTCTAAATTACCTAACTCCTCCTCAATCTTTCATTTCTTCATTCCATTGTGAACCACTTTGGGATGCTTTGCTATCTTAAAAATGCCATACAAATGGTACAAATGCTATACAACCTACAGCCTGTCGTTCAAGTGGTCTATATAAAGACTTTCATTTACCTCTTGCCTAGAAGCAAGAGATGGGTAGCAAATGCACAACGACTCCCCTGTTCCTATTCTTCTGATGGTCCCTACTCAGCATACAGCCAATAATCCCTGTCTGGAGGTAACAACAGTGTTCAATGTCTTTTAATTTTTTTTGACACTCCCTCCAATATACCTTCACATGCTTCAAAACATTAGGTGGGCTTGGCAGCATTAGAGGGAACATCCCTAAAAGATGTCATCACTGTAATTCACCTCTGCATGGAGCTTGCAAAACATAATTTTCAATGATAGTTGTACAAATGGAGGGTAGAATTTCCACTCCAATCTAGACCTAATTTTATTTTGAAACAAATAACTTCTTCCAGTGCTCATGGTCAAATTTCTTTGGTGGCCCGGTGAGGTCAGAATTATAAAGGGACAGAAGGCAATGATGAAAATCTGCATCAACAGTCAAAGTTTCTTCACTCATCACTTCTGTTTATTCCTCATTCATCAAACCTACACATTCTTCCAAAGTTTTAATGTATTTGGACTGGTGATTGTTTGGAATGTGGATTGCATCAAGCATGTGAAAGCTTTGAATCAGATTTTGGCTGGTGCAGCATTTTGAGGATTGTGAGTGTGTGTGTATGTGAAAGAGAGCAACAGTCATGTAATAGCAGCATCTTCCTCTTGGGCTTATGGAATTTCTGGAAATAAAGATAACACACATAAGCAGATTAGAATTGATAAGCTGCTGTGTCACACTGAGTTTGTTTTGCAGTGGAATACAAACAGCATTTTCAATCTATTGAAAATTAAATTTCTTATCACAGTGATTATCATTATACAAACAGGGCCCTTGTTGTCATCATGGACTTCAAAATTCTGCAAACCTATACAGGTTTATAATCTCCTGAACGATATGATCACAGCAAATGGGAAGTTTCATTTGCGACACGATATTTACTGTCTTAGAACAGTAGCATGCGAAGGGCACATGCTCGTGTAAGGTTTGAAAAGTTATTTTACAGTCAGAATCAAAGGCCACACAATACTGTATCAGGTATTAAGTCAAGTAAAATGAAGCACAATATTATCTTGCTACCCGAAGATGGAAAAGCAGCACAAATACTTTCAAGTAGTCCCTTCTATTTGTGAAGAAGCTTTCTAGAGGGCAGCTTTCCTCAAGTAATAGGAAGAGGTCTGGCTTGTTTCGCCTGTGTGAATTAATCTCTTTTGTGCTCCATTTTCAGCAAGATGGGAGTACATTTGGGATTCTAATGTTCTGGTGTTAACCCATTCAAAAACGTGGCCACTAAAAATACTGCGAGAAATTTCTATTAGTTTTAGCTAATTGCCCCACAGACATCAAGCCGTTGAAACATGCCAAATATAACAGCGTAAGATCATTTTAGTGGTTCTAATTGCTTACCTTGGAGGTTAAATTGAGCACCTTCTTTGACAAATCCTTTGGAGCATAGTTGGGCTGTGTTGATCTTCCACTTGACTTCCTCCCATGCCTACAAGAGCCTTTGGGTCAAAGCTGATTTGTTTGGTTGTTTCAGTTTAGGAGGTACTAGGTGACTGAATGCCATTATTGTCATTTTAAAAGTTCTGTTGATTGTAATGTGTCTAAAACACCCATAATTTACTGGTGATTAAATTCATGCATTGTAAGTATTGCTAGGAGGTGAAGCAACTACCAAGTCTGATTTAATATACATAAATTGTGCCCTTAAAATGATTTCCATCACTTTTTTTCTATGAAAAGCTTGTTTATTACATCCTGAAAACATACTTTCAATACCATTTATGTATTTATTTGAATAATTTCAAAAACACTGGGATATTCTGAAAGATTTGCAATTCGACACAGCAAAAACTACTAATATTGAATTACTCTGGAGAGATTATATTTGCATGATCATTGTACACAAAAGAAAATGAAAACTTACCATTTTTGTGTTTAACCCTTTATCACATGTTGAACTGCCCCAAAGCAGTTCACACAATGAAAAACTGGAAGGAAAGGCAGCAGTCATTTTTTTTTGTTCTGGAATGTCTCAAAAACATTACTGAGATGAATAAGGACCTTTCCTTGAAACAATCAGGAGTTGTTACATAATTGGCAAGATATTCTAATTTTCTTCACATATTACCTTTGGAATTTCACCTGAATGGTCAGATGGAATCTCATTCTAATACCTCACAAGGGGGTCAACACAACAGTAAGTACAGCACACCCTCAGTGTCAGTTTGGTGTAGCACTCAAACTTACCTTCAGTGACTTGGAGACAGCAGCCAATCTAGGAATTTAATTAGTTTATTGACAGTTTACAGATGTTGCTGAATGAAAAAAAATTCATGCAGTTTTTGGCTTCCAGGATGAACACTGCTCTCAGAGAAGACATTCAGTCGCTAGAGGCAATGTGTCATTTTGGATGGGTTAAAGAAAATCTTATTGTTCCTGTAGGTTAGTTCCCATTGTAGGAGCATATTAGGATGGCATAGGCAGTGTTTGACCCATTTGAAGAAATAACAAAAGGTCTATTAGCTGCTTTATTGCACAAATTCATACCTGCTCTTACCTGATTGTTGGCACTGAGCAGTCGATTGTAACCTTGACTCCTGGGTAGAAGCTTCGGCGGAGTACGGAGACTAGACCGGTGCAGATTATCCAGACTGTAGTTCATTGTAGTTTGTCCTTGCAGGTAGGAGTGGCTGCAAATGTATGGATCAGAGCAGTGCTTACAGTTGAATCTATGTAGGTAAGCAGAAATGTATTATTGGGGAATGTATAATTTACAGAAAAATATTGGGAGTAACAGTGATCTCTATAACTGGCACAAAATTGATGAAAGCAAATCAACAGGCTATTTATGGAGAAGGAAACTGAGCAGAGATTGTTGATTCACTACCACCCAGCACTATTTTCACTCATGACTTCTGATTAGGAAAGGATTATAGTATTTGTTTAATGATTGTGGACAATGTGATTCTAATCAACAACTTTGGTACAGAAACAGAAGCTTGCATTTATCTAATGGCCTTCCTGGCCTCAGGATGACTCACACCACTTTGAAGAAGGGCTGTTATGTTGTAGCCACAACTGTTTTGCAGGCAAATGCAAGAGTCCACTGTGTACAGCATGTTCCCTCATATAACAGAGGCAAACCACTATATCATCTGTTTTGTTGATGCTGGTTGAGGGATAAGATTTTGCCAGGATATTCAAAAGATAGCTTCTTGAACAATGAATCTCACGCTCAGCGTCACACTGAGGCATCAGTCGAGATTATGGGTATAGCTCCAATCTGAAAGTTGTTCAGTCAGAAATAGGTGTGATACCACTGAGCTGTGCAAACGTAAAGTGACATAGCCTTGAACAGATGGAGAGGAAATTTCATACAATTGCCCATTCAATTACACCCACTTTAAACCAATACCAAAACTTATTATTTTCCTCACTATTCTCCCTGCTGTGTCAAATTTCATTCAATACCGAATGAGGGGGCAACATTATTTTCTTCATGATGACATCAAGTGAGTTTACATTTTAATAGATAGCGTTCTGTGGAATAACTGGAGTGATATCGTTGACTATTCAGTACCTCCAGCATGAGGCAATGAGGATATAGGGTGACATAAGTTAGCACTACTGCCTCACAGCGTCAGGGACCCACATTCAATTCCACGCTCGGGTGACTGCCTGTGTGGAGTTTGCACATTCTACCTGTATCTGCATGGGGTCGCTCTGGGTTTCCTCTCACAGTCCAAGGATGTGCAGTTTAGATGGATTGGCCATGGTAAATACAGGATTACAGAGGTAAGGTAGTGGGGGTGGGTCTGGGTAGAATGCTCTTTGGAGGATTGGTGTGGACTCAATGGACCAAAAGGCCTGATTCCACACTGTAGTGATTCTACGATATTTTAATAATCTTCACGGTGTATTGTTCTGAGACAGTTCTCTGGCCTTCTCTCATTCTATCTCACAATGTTCATCACTGCCCCCTCTCAGTTTCAAAAGAATAAAAGGGACGTATAGCACAGGAACAGGCCCTTCGGCCCTCCAACCCTGTGCCGATCCTCATGCTCTAATTAAACGAAAAAAACAAACTTTCTGCCCTTTTTTGGCCTATTTCCCTCTATTCCCTCCCTATTCATGTCATCCAGATGCCTCTTAAATGTAGCCTTTTCCCACCACCTCTTCTGGCAATGCATTCCAGGCTCCAACTACTCTCTGCATGAAAAACCTCCCTCGCATATTTCCCTTAAACTTCCCCTCTCTCACCTTGAACCTGTGCCCCCTTGTAATTGAAACTTCAACCCTGGGAAAAAGCCTTTGATCATCCATCTTATCAATGCCTCTCATAATTTTGTCAGGTCTCCTCTCAGCCACTTTCTAGACCGTTCACCCTCACTACGCTGAAACCAAGAGTTATCATTCTCACGGATTTCAAAGTCTTTCACCTCTTTCACAGCCTTCAAGCTCTGAGCTTCAAGCTTTCAATCACTTCATCACTATTACCTGATCTCCTGTAGCTCCTTCATTCATTTAACCCTGTTGTGTCTGCCAGCGTGGACTTTGGTTTCACAATTAACTAATATATAACTCCAATTGACAACATCTTTTGTGAACTAAAAGCTCTTAAATATGAAATGGGTGTTGGTCCTGGATATTTATATCCTTTTGACTGAGGTCACTATTCTCAAGGTTTATTGTACGAGCAATGGAGGCATCCAATATTGTTCTACATTGTACAGTGATAAGCAAAAACAGAAAGGCTACTTTTTGAAGAGTTCCTGCTGTCCCAGGTTGCTATAATCATTATTTTATATTGAAAAATGTGAAAAGTGCATTGAAATGCCAAATATATTTGAAAATACTCAATCTGAGAAGATTTTGCTGGAGATATACAATTGACAACATTTTCTGCTGCTGTCTGGAAAGTTGATGTGAAAGGGGCCAGAATAGTGGAGGACATATTGACTGTGCCCCCTAGCGGGTTTGATGTAATCCAGCAGTTCCCATGTCATGAGAAAATAATCCACTAAAATTATTTATTACCCATGGCTCAGTAATGCCAGTTGATGACTTGTTACAGGATCAGAATGCTCATCAGGGTTATCTTTCGATTTTTGTGCAATTCATTCTCCATAGCTTTCTGTTAATCTGGACCACAACATGCTGGTGCCTTTCTATGTGTTGTGTCCAAGAGTGAGATGGGTGAAAAGTATAGCAACTTAACAGTGGAACAATCTGTGTCCAATCTGCATAAGTGTTGGCCCCACTGCTCATAGCTAAATTTCGTTTTTGAATGAGTTTATTGCAGTTGCTCGCTTTTAAATTCAGGACCAAAGCACGATATGAAATCAGTAAAAACAATCAATATCTGACAACAGTTTTCAAAGTTTCAGATGGACTGCATCAATGAAATTCTGGAATGGGAACAAACGCGTTATTATTTTGCAGGCATCCCTGCTGGACAGATAGCTAGCACAGTTCTTGTGACACTCAGAGCTTCCAGGATTCTTCCTGTTGTTGGGCTGGTGCCCAGACCCCCTAAATGGATTTCCCAAAGGTGGAACAGAGAGTGCAAAGACCATTAAACAGGTGACCAACATACTGCCCAGCCATATATGGGTATAAACTGCACAAGCAAGCCCATAGGTAGAAGGTCTTCATCACATACAGTCCCCTTGTGTTCAGGGAAACAAATTTCAAGATTCCTTTAGCTGGGACCCTCCTTCCTCAATCCATACACTTGTACGCTAGCTTGTCCTGCTACCAAACTGGCCACCATTTCCCACTCATGATTTGGACTGAACGATGCAGTCAGGACCTGATGGCATTCGAGCAATGTGTTTAAAAGGAGCAGACTAGGTTTGACCAGGCGCTATTGCCACCTGAAGTGTAAACTATTGAGGACAGTCCAATCAGATGAGTAAATGCCCAGGAAATGTAATTGTCAGCCAACCAGTTGCCACCTTGTGGGCAAAGTTAACTCACACCTGTTATGCAGTTGATATATATTTCACAAGGCTTTCATATTTTAATGGAAGCATCTTGGTATTGTGTTTCCATAGTCTTACCAGACCATAGGGGTGCTCTTTCAACAGACAGAGGTGACTGGTGTTGATTTAACCTAAGGGCCACCATACCTCAGGTGAGGAGAGAGGTTCAGAAGGAGAGTCCTTATGGTAACCTCAGTAGGTGCAGGAATTGAACCATTGCTGTTGGTAGTGTATTGCTTCACAAACCAACCTTCCAGCCATTTCAGCTAAACTGATCAGTAACTGGAAACAAGTTGTTTGGGATTCAAATTTCAACCTCACATTGCTAATGGGTTGCCAACATGCTTTAAGGCTGTACCATGTGCGAGCCAGATAAGGCAAAGAGGAAACCAAGGGAAAACTGGTCTTTACGCCTCTGTTTTTTGATTGAGTAACAAACTCATCATCTCAAAAATATTGACGTGGGGCAGGGACCATATTCTCCCACTCTTTTTGCACTGTAGAACACCATTAAAAGGCTGCAGGAAGTCTGATCAAAGCAACAGTTGATATTTTTGCAAAGATAAGGATTGAGAAAGCTGTGACATGAGTTTCACTGCACCAGCACTTCAATTGGATCGATTAGGTTGTAGACAGTGAGGCTTGTTTTTGTTAAAGAGTATATTGATCTTCGTATTCTTCCTTATGCTGTGGCTCATGCTCCACTATCCGCAATCAAGTCCATCCCCTCTAATCTCAAGTGAACTCTCTGCTTCCACAGCATCAATCACAGATGCGGCCAATCTGACTGTTTCCTTGCATTGCTGTCACTCATATTCTGCTTTCACTCCCCAACCCTAATTCCTTCTGGATCTGCCTGGAGAAAGCTGCTGAAGTTTTGCACTGCATTCACTACAACATTTCTGCAAATGTCAGACCCCTATCTCAATCACTGATACTTTTGCTGTCATTAAAACCATTACTCCACCATAGTCTGGTCATTAATCCAGCAGTACTCTGTAGCTTTCAGTTCAAGATGCACAGAGCTCAGGGTTTGCCATGGATAATTCAGTTAGATTTAGAATAGTTATAGAAAAGGATAAAGATGAGCAAGGAATAAACGCTCTGAACTGGAGCCAGGCTCACTTTACTAAATAAAATATGATTTAGCCCATGTGACCTGGGAGCAGCGACTCACAGAGGAATCTGTATTGGAACACTGGCATGAATTCAGGGACGAAATAACAGGGTTACAGGGCACAGAAACATAAAGTGTTCTTCTTCTTTGGGATGAAGAAAGGTCAAACCACACACGGAACATTAACTCTGTTTTTCTCTCTCCATACATTGCTGCCAGACCTGCTGATCTTGAATGAAATAATTCATGATTTTATTGTCACATATATCTGGGAAAGTGCAATAAAAAGTGTTTTGTCAACACAATCCGGAGCCATTACAAAATGAACAAAAATAAGTGATTTAAATAGAGCTTCATTTTCTGTTTAATTGACAGAAAAACATAAAGGCAGAACAATAAGAAATAACCTTCAACTTTACGGTCCCTCTTATCAAACACGGCTCCAGGTTTCCTTAAGGTCTCCGGGATTTTCGTAAGTTGTTCTGGTCTCCGTGCCGCAAGGAATCCCTGTTCCGGGACAGGCGATGGCTCAGGAGTCCCCAGCTTCGCTGCTGTCACCTTATTGACATTGTAAGAGTCCCTGCTCTGGGCTGACCGTGCAGCCAAAGCTGCAGCCGCCGCTTGGCCGACATCTCTAGATATCCTTGCTCTGGGCCTACTGCAATCTTGAGCCACCAATGCGGCCACTACCTTGCTACCTTCACCATGAATCCGTTTGCAGCTTCCTCCACCATGACACCCTTCAGATTTCTAGTATCCAAGGCACGTTACTTTTACTTGGGATAAAAATGTTCCTGTAAAGACAAAGCATGATTCTTGCAGGGGGCTGGACGATGTGGGCTGTGGCAAGATTTGTTGCAGTCATGTGAGAAGACGGATGAAGTGGGAGCACCTCGCTGCATCTTTTTGACCAGGCTGTAATCTTGTTTGATGTCACAGTGAGAAACACTCCAAAAATCTCAAAGCCACTGGCACTTGGCCAAAAGAATGTACGATTCAACCCAAAGGGCGGCACCAAGACCAGATATTCGTGATGTGCAAGAACATAAAGGTGAGGATTACACAAAACAAAAGAGAAGCTTATGACAGATACTGAGGGTTCAAAACACCAGAGTCCTTAGAGAAGTATAAAAAAATGCAGAGGCTAATTAAAAAGTAAACAAGGAAAGCAAAGCCATTGGATGAGAAAGCATTGGTATATAGGTTAAAGGAAAACCTAAAGGTTTTATTTTTTAAACAGATATATAAAAAGTAAGAGTAGATCCCCTTAGGAACCATAGAGTCAATTGTCCATGGACTCGGAATACTTGGGCACAAGTTCTCAATGAATATTTTACATCCATCTTCGCACAAAGCAGAGAATTACAGGCCTGTCAGTCAGACCTTTCCTGATGAAGGGCTTTTGCCCGAAATGTCAATTTTCCTGTTCCTCGGTTGCTGCCTGACCTGCAGTGCTTTTCCAGCAGTACACTCTCGAGTCTGACCTTAGTGGTGGGACATAATCAGGCAGAGGTCTGGAGGGCAGAATATATTTGCACCCGGAGAGACATAGATTAGATTACTTACAGTGTGGAAATAGGCCCTTCGGCCCAACAAGTCCACACCGACCCGTCGAAGCGTATACCACCCACATTTACCCCTTCACCTAACACTACGGACAATTTAGCATGGTCGATTCACCTAACCTGCACATTTTTGGATTGTGGGAGGAAACCGGAGCACCCGGAGCAAACCCACGCAGACACGGGGAGAATGTGCAAACTCCACACAGAGAGTTGCCTGAGGCGGAAATTGAACCCGGGTCTCTGGCGCTGTGAGGCAGCAGTGCTAACCACTGTGCCACCGTGCCGCCCATAGATTAGTCAGGGATGAAAAATGTGTTGCTGAAAAAGTGCAGCAGGTCACGCAGCATCAAAGGAGTAGGAGAATCGACGTTTCAGGCATAAGCCCTTCTTCAAGAATGAGGAGGGTGTGCCAAGCAGGCTAAGATAAAAGGTAGGGAGGAGGGACTTGGGGGAGGAGCGTTGGGAATGCGATAGGTGGAAGGAGGTTAAGGTGAGGGTGATAGGCCGGAGTGGGGGTGGGGGCGGAAAGGTTGGGAGGAAGATTGCAGGTCAAGAAGGTGGTGCTGAGTCCGAGGGTTGGGACTGAGGAAAGGTGGGGGGAGGGGAAATGAGGAAGCTGGAGAAATCTGCATTCATCCCTTGTGGTTCCAATCCTCGGACTCAGCACCGCCTTCTTGACCTGCAATCTTCTTCCCGACCTCTCCCCCCCACCCCCTCTCCAGCCTATCACCCTCACCTTAACCTCCTTCCAACTATCGCATTCCCAATGCCCCTCCCCCAAGTCCCTCCTCCCTACCTTTTACCTTAACCTGCTTGGCACACTCTCCTCATTCCTGAAGAAGGGCTTATGCCCGAAATGTCAATTCTCCTGCTCCTTGGATGCTGCTTGACCTGCTGCGCTTTTCCAACAACACATTTTTCAGCTCTGATCTCCAGCATCCGCAGTCCTCACTTTCTCCTAATTAATCAGGGATGGTCAAGAAAGATTTGCGAAGGGAATGTTGTCGTTGCTAAATTTGATCACATGATTTGAGGAGCTAACCAGAAGTGTCGATGAGGGTAATGCGATCTACATTTAATGTGATCTACATTAACTTTAGCAAGGCTTTTGATAAGGTACACCATGGCAGACTGATTAAGAAAGTAAAAGCTCATGTGAGCCAAGGCAAAGTGGTAGGTTAGATCCAAACTTGGCTGACAGAAAGGAATCAGAGGGTGGCAATCAAGGGATGTTTCTAGAATCCACACAATTTGGAAGCAGGCCACTTAGTCCATGGAGTCCACACCAACTCTCCAAAGAACATCTCACCCAGACTCATCCCACTACCCCCTCTGCCTCCCCCTAGCCATGTAACCTGGTATTTCCCATAGCTAATCTACCAAGCTTGCACATTTCTGGATACAATGGACAATTTAGCATGGCCAATCCACCTAACTTGCATATCTCTGGATTGTAGGAAGAAACCGGAGCACCTGGAAGAAACCCACGCAAACACAGGGAAAATGTGCAAACTCCACACAGACAATTGCCTGAGACTGGAATCAAATCCGGGTCACCTGTGTCACTGTGATTGGAAATCTGTTCTCAGTGGAGTTCTGCAGGACTTGATACTGACGCTCATGCTAATTGTGGTGCAGAGTAATGATTTAAACTTAATAACAGAGAGCATGTTCAAAACGTTTGTGAATGACATGAAAA
Source organism: Chiloscyllium punctatum (assembly GCF_047496795.1). Taxonomy (NCBI): domain Eukaryota; kingdom Metazoa; phylum Chordata; class Chondrichthyes; order Orectolobiformes; family Hemiscylliidae; genus Chiloscyllium; species Chiloscyllium punctatum. The sequence goes on from NC_092765.1 coordinate 33,143,485, forward strand.
TTCATGAGTGGTAAGTATTGTGGTGGACAGCCATAAACTGCAGGAGGATAGCAACAAACTGGCCAGGTAAGCAGAACAGTGACAAATGGAATTCAACCCAGAGAAATGTGAGATAATGATGCTGCAGAGGAGATTTACCAAGGTGTTTCCTGGTCTGAAAGGTCTGTGCACCTTTGGATTGTGGGAGGAAACCGGAGGAAACTGAGTATGTTGGGGTTGTTTTCTTGTAGGCAGTGAAGATTGAGAGGGGACCTGATGGTGGTACACAAGATTATGATGGGCATAGGTAGGTTGAATAAGAAGGTATCTTCTTCAATAGTAGATAAGCCAATGGCCAGCAGGTATAGATTTAGGGTAAGGTTCTAGATTAGAGTGGTGCTGGAAAAGCACAGCAGTTCAGGCAGCATCCGAGGAGCAGGAAAATCGTCGTTTCGGGCAAAAGCTCTTCGTCAGGAATATTCTTGATGAAGGGCTTTTGCCCGAAATGTTGATTTTCCTGCTCCTCGGATGCTGCCTGACCTGCTGTGCTTTTCCAGCACCACTCTAATCTAGAATCTGGTTTCCAGCATCTGCAGTCCTTGTTTTTACCTAGATTTAGGGTAAGAGGTAAAAGGCTAAGAGGAGAGTTTGAGGAGAAATCTTTTCACTCAGAGGATGGTGGAGATTCTGGAACTCACTGCCTGAAATGCTGGTTGAGTCAGAAGCTCTTGTAGAATTTAAGGTGCAGTTAGATATTCACTTCCATTGTCTTAGCCTCCAGGCCTAAGGGCCTGGAGAGATATAGGATTAGTGTCGTCAGATCTTTGTTGATCAGCACAGCTATGATGGACCAAGTGGCCTCCTTTTCTGATGTAAATGCCTAACTGGTTTTGCCCACTATGGTCAGATCTGACTGAACCACAGAAGGCACTACCGGGTACTGTCCTGCTGTAGCAAGATTTCCATATTCAAGGAACATTACAACTTCTCTTCCCACACGACATTTTTTTAAAAATCACACTTCTCATCTTAATTTCCTGTAACATATGCAGGAAACTCATTGATTAAGATCAGTCCAGCCACTATCAGCTGTTTTTGCTGTTTCCCTCCCATTCACCAAAAGCTTTCATCTCTCTCCCACCCTAGTCCTGAACTTGTATCTTCCTTTTTCTCCTTTCAACCCTCACAGTCTCCCCAAATTTATCTCATCTATGTGGCCTACATTCTATTCTTCCAATTATTCCCATCTCATTGCTGGTCACCATCAACTCCGCCAACACCCATGCTCATTAAATTCCATTCTTGACCATAAGATGGCTAATATTCCCCCTTCACAGGGTACTGTTCTCCTTTGTTTCAAAGCTGCCAACACTGTAAATAGACCTGTGTAAGCAACATATGTCAACCTGGTATAACCTTGGGGCAGCACAGTGGCTCAGTGGTTAGCACTGCTGCCTCACAGTGCCAGGGACCTGGGTTCGTTTCCAGCCTAAGGCAACTGTCTGTGTGGAGCTTACACATTCTGCCCGTGTCTGCGTGTGTTTCCTCCAGGTACTCTGGTTTCCTCTCACAATCCAAATATGTGCAGGTTAGGTGAATTGGCCAAGCTAAATGGTCAATGTGTTCAGGGATGTGTAGGTTAGGTGCATTAGGGTAATGGGTCTGAGTGGGATACTCCTTGGAGGGGCAGTGTGGACTTATTGGCCGAAGGAATTCTGATTCTGAAAAACAAACCTCAATTCAGTAGCTACATCAAAATCAGAAAATCCTTTAACAGCCTCTTAAAACTGTCAATCAAAATATGAAATTACCTCCCATACCCTTAACTGCTGCAATAGGCATTTCAGAGATTTTCAAATTTAGCCAAGCTGTAAGAAGAGGCGGTAATGATTTCTTTGCTAAGTCTATCAATTGATGAACTCCAGCACCATCTTTATTTTACATTTTTAAAAGGCTGGGGATAACTTCAGATCATAACACTGAAAGCAGATTTTACCCACTCTTCACAAGCATTTACACTTCCTCCATAAATTTGATGAAAGCCATACCATGGGTCAAGATCCTGGCAACAGGAAAAGTGGGTCTTTTTGAACTCCGCTCTGACTTCAAACAACTGAGCTGAGACTAGTTTTTCCTGACTTATGCTCTGCAAGATTGGGATCTGCTGGAAATGGGGAGCAGGGTCCCCATCTGAGTCCTGCCTGCCAATTTTTCAATGGAGTCAGACCAATTCCACAAAAATCCAGCCCCTGTTCACAACGTCAGTGTTAGATACTTTGGAGGAGACATTTGTTTGCATAGCTCTGATTCTAGGAAAACAATGCTGTTTCCTCTGGGACAGGCAGTGCCATAGGCTACTATCGATGGGTGGCATGTTGGCTCAGCGGTTAGCATTGCTGCATCACAGCACCAAGGACCCAGGTTCAATCACAGCCTCTGGCAATTGTCTGTGTGGAGTTTGCACATTCTCCCCTTGTGTGTGTGGATTTACTCCGGTTTTCCTCCCACAGTCCAAAGATGTGCAGGTTAGGTTGATTAGCCATATTAAATTGCCTATAGTGTCCAGGGATGTGCAGGCTTTGTAGATTAGCCATAGGAAATACAGGGTTACAGGGATGGGTTTGGGGAGTGGGTCTGGATGGGTTGCTCTTTGGAGAATCAATGTGGACTCAATGGGCTGAATGACCTGCTTCCACACTGTAGGGATTCTAAGTGACTTGTTTGGTTTCCTTCAAATTATTGTTGCGTACTCCGCAACAATTTTTAAACTCTTTGGGTTGCAGTTTGCTCACAAGACGTCGCGATCAGAAAAATCTTTTGCGGTGTTTTTATAGTATTGGACAATCTTGGAACTCAATGTCCAAAGAAGCAATCACACATACTGGCAAGATTTAGTCGGACTCTGTGACTTCTCAACATTCAACTTCAAAATTACAATCATTAAAATAATTCAAGTAGGCAGAAGTCAGCAGCAGGCCATCTTACTGCATGGGCACTTTCTTCACAGTTCATTAGTTCTCACCACCTTCATCATGCATGGAATTTCTAAACACAGCTGGACACGGCAAAAATAAAGAGTGGTGAAACAAAGGTAAGACAGTAAAAATAAAACAGACCCTTTTGAACAATTGCTAGGGAACAATGGGACCAGACAGCATGACTCTGAGCGATCAACATTTGCAAGGTCATGCCTCTGAGTCAGAGGGTTATTTGTTGAAATCCCACAACACAAGGTCTGAATTTATAATATAGATTGAGACTGCAGTGCAATACTGAGGGAGGGCTGCATTGTCAGTCATGCTGACTTTAGGCAAAGATGATGACCAGAGGGCCAGCCTGCCCTCTCAGGTGGATGTAAACGATTGCTATCTTGAGGAAAAGGAGGGGAACTCTCTCCCCAGATGTTCTGGCTAATATTTGTCCCTAAAGCAAAGCCATTGGGTAACAGAATGCTTGGTCTATTACACAGCAGTTTGTGGAATCTTGCTATGTGAAAATTAGCTTCTGTTAAAATTGTCAGTGCACTTCCAAAACGTTTCACTGGCTGTCAAGTATTTTGGAACATCCTGCGCTCACTGAAAATGGGCAAGTCCTTTTTGTTCTATTGTAGTGGGAATTCAAAAGAAAATCAGAGCTTTTCGAACATGTGCAACATCTTCAGCCTGTGGAGAAAATGTCAGGTAAAATGTCAGCTGAATGGGTCTACTTCATTCATACAGATCCCAAAATAAACATTGCAGATGACAGCTATGTTATTACTGTCACCCCTAAGTATACTTACAATACTTAAACGTCTCTTAAAATGACAGGGCTGGGATTTATCCAAAAACCTCACTGTTTCTTGTATTACTGGAGTCAGCTATAAAGATGCTTTCCTCTTTCATTTCAATTGTGTGTAATGGCACAATTGTAATTAGGAAATGGATTGGATGGTTGATCCTAAACTGAACCGTTTTGTAACTAATAATCACTTTACTGCAATTCAACCAACCTTTCTAATATCCTTAAAACTCCTGGATCATGCAGGGTATTCATTTTCAACTGCTGTCTACAGGTGGCAGCACAGAATCACAAATTACTGAGAATGAACTGTGATTTTTGAGTGAGATATATAAAATGCTGATGATTCCCTTAAAGAAAATACAGAATTCTGGCAGATGAGTGGTCAAAAATGTAAGATAATTTCTCGGACAAAATGAATGCAATTAATCCAAATGTAAGGGAGCTTTGTGGCTCTTGTGGCGCCATAGTCTTGCCAGACAATAGAGGCTGCTCTCTTATTAGAGAGGAGCGACTGGTGGTGATTTAACCTGAGGGCTACCAGATCTCAGGCAAGGGAAGAGGTTGAGAAGGAGAGCCTTTCATGGTAACCTCAAACAGGTGATGGAAATTGAACCCACGCTGTTGGCATCACATTGCTCTGCAAGCTAACAATCCAGCCAACTGGGCTAAAAGGAAGCTTTACCACAGTGTGGTAATTAATTATTAGCTCTCAAAACAAGGATGTCCCCCAAGGTGATAAAGGTATCAACTCAACAGTAAAATCTTGGCTGTGTACTACATCATCAAATCCTGCCATGATACCACAGTATCTCTTGCTTTGGTCCAATAAACAGGAAGACTCCAGATCTCGCCACTTGGAGATCTATGAAACTAATTTTCCAGCAGTGCTCAAATTTTCTGGCTTCGTAACAGTAGTTGTGGCTATTAAAGTAGAAAATTGCAAGTGGGCGGCAAGTTGCTCCTATCCATCCCATGATTAATAATATTGGCTTAGCTTTACAGTCAACAGTGAATGAACACACGAGCTGCTCATTTCACTTATACTTCACATGGGCACTGGGCTGAATTTTTATGAAGCTCATTGAGGCTGGAACAATGGCAGCTAGACACACTTAATCCCCAGACAGTCTCCCAGTGGAGGCAAAAACACATCTGGTTAAACCAGATAGTGGAAGGCGACTGACACGGGATTCTCAAACGTCAAGAGTGTAACAGTGAGTATATTTATGAGTGAGTGTGTGTGTGTATGTGTGTGAGAGAGAGAGAGTGAGAGTGAATGTGTGTGTGATTGAGTGAGTGTGTGTGAGAAAGATTGTGTGTGACTGAGTGGGTGTGTATGTGAGTGAGAGTATGTGTGTGTATGATGTTTGTCCCTGGAGTGTAGGAGGTTGAGGGGTGGCCTCAAAACTTTGAGGGATATACATAAGGTGAATAGTCAAGTCTTCTTCCAAGGTACAGGAGTCCAAAAGTAAAAGGCATAGGTTTAAGGTGAGAGGGGAAAGATTTAAAAAAGACAACTTTTTCACACAGAGGGTGGTTCTTATGTGGAATGAACTACAGAGGAAGTGACACATGCAGGTACAGTTATAACATTTAAGACATTTGGACAGGTATGAATAGCATACGTTTACAGAGGTATGGGCCAAAAGCAGGCAAGTGGGACTACTTTAGTTTTGAAAACTTGGTTGTCATGGACAGGTTGAACCGGAGGGTCTGTTTCTACGCTGTATGACTCTATGACTCTTTAAGATCATTATTGACCTGTGCTGGCCCACATGTGACTCGACATCCATCATAATTAGCTATTACGATGGGGCATAGCTTTAAATTAAGGGGTGGTAGGTATAGGACAGATGTTAGGGGTAGATTCTTTACTTAGCGAGTCGCGAGTTCATGGAATGCCCTGCCAGTAGCAGTGGTGGACTTTCCCTCTTTATGGGCATTTAAACGGGCATTGGATAGGCGTATGGAGGATGGTGGGCTTGGATCGGCGCAACATCGAGGGCCAAAGGGCCTGTACTGCGCTGTATTTTTCTATGTTCTATGTTCTATAATGTTGCTGATTTGTAATGCCCCTGAAATGGCCTGGCAAGCCATTCTGTAAAGTCCTCCTCACTACCAACTGGTGTGAAAATTGGGAGGGCTCTCCCATGCAGAACTCAGAGAGTCATAGAGACCTACAGCATGGAGACAGGTCCTTCGGCCCAAATTGGTCCATGCCGACCAACATGTCTGTCCATGTTAACCCCATTTCCTTGTACTTGGCACATATCCTTCGAAACCTTTTCTATCTATTTGTCCAAATGTCTTTTAAATGTTGTTAATGTACCCGCCTCAACCGTTTCCACTGGCAGCTCATTCCATATGTGTAAAAAAAGTTGCTTCTTAGGTTGCCTTTTATTCTTTCCCCCCTAACCTTCACTGATACCCTCAGTTCTAGTCCTTGATTCCCCAACCCTGGGAAAAAGACTGAGTAAATTCACCCTATCCATGCCTCTCATGATCTTCTACACCTCTATAAGGTCCCTCTCAGTTTCTTACGCTCAAAGTCCTAGCTTGGATGCTATGATGGTTCTACGTTCACCCTCTCCCTATAACTCAGATCATTGAGTCCAGGCAACATCCTTGTAGTTTCTTCTGCACTCTGTCCAGTTTAATAACATCCTTCCTATAGCAAGGTGACCAAAACTGAACACGATACTCCAAGTGCGGCCTCACCAATGTCCTGTATAACTGAAACATAACTTCCCAGCTTCTGTCCTCAGTGCCCTGAATGATAAAGGCCTTCTTCACTGCCCTGTCTACATGTGACTCCACTATCAGAGAACTGTGAACCTGAACTCCAAGATCTCTCCATTCCACTAGAATCCTTAAGGCCTTACTGTTCACCATGAAAACTCTACCTTGATTTGACTTTCCAAAATGCAAGACCTCATACATATCTATATTAAACTCTATTTGCCATTTCTCGGCCCACTTCCCCAGCTGATCAAGGTGCTGCTGCAATTTCTGATAACCTTCCTCACCGACTAAGTAACAGATTGACAATATCCCATGCACCACTGTCACCATGCCTGGGAATGTCCTGTACACGCTGGCAGGACAGATCTACCCAGCAATGTGGATGCCAGTCTTCAACCAATTTGATCCATTCTATGATGGGAGGGAGTGCAGTATACAGTTGGCAAGGAACTGTGCTGGGAGTCCTCAATATTGACTCCCTGAATTCTCATGGCAGGAGGGCAAAGCTGGGCAAGGAACCTCTTGCTGATTACCAAGTATTGTCACACCTCAGCTGCTGAAACAGTATTCCTCCATGTTAAACACCATTTGAATGAAACACTGAGGGTGGCAAAGGCACTGAATGTAGGGATCTTCAAGAGTCATCACCAAGAGTGACTTGGCAGCACCATGATTGACCCAGTTGGCTGGTTGCTAAAGGACATAGTGGTGAGACCGAGTCTGAGACAGATGATGAAGGAACCAAGAAAAGGAAAATATTGATTTGACCTTGGCCTCACCTATCAGCTTGCCACAGAAGCACCTGCGCATAACAGAATCGTTAGGAGTGACTAACCCACAGAAAATGATGTCTCACCTTCACAATGAGAATAGGCAAAAGTGAGGACTGCAGATGCTAGAGATTAGAGTCAAGATTAGAGTGGTGCTGAAAACACACAGCAGGTCAGGCAGCAGCCAGGGAGCAGGACAATCGACGTTTCGGGCAGGAGCCCCTCATCAGCCCTTCCTGCTGAAGGGGCTCCTGCCCGAAACGTCAATTTTCCTGCTCCTCGGATGCTGCCTGACCTGCTGTGTGTTTCCAGCACCACTCTAATCTTCACAATGAGAATCCCTTACATTGTGTGGTGTGGCATGACCACTATGCTACATTTCAAACAGATTCAGCAAGTCAAACCTAGGCATCCATGAGGCACTGTGGGCCACCAATAGCAGCAGAAATGTTTTCAAACACCACTTGTAAGATCATGGTGCAGCATATCTCCCATTTTAGCATTACCATAAAGTCAAGGGATGCTGCCTGGTTCACTGAAGAGTGCAGGAGGGTATGTCAGGAGTAGCACCAGGCATACCTAAAAATGAGACGTTAAATGGATGTAGCTGCAAAACAGAATACTTGCCTGCAAAACACCAACAAGTAATAGTTGAGAGATCATGCAATGAATGGTTCTAGTCTAAGCTCTGCACTTCTGTCATATGCAATTGTGAATGATAGTGGACAGTTAAATAGCTAACAAGGATCTGCATACATCCTCCACAAACATGGAGCCCAGTATAGTTCAAAGAACAAGGTTGAAGCATTTGCAAGCATCTTCAACCAGAGATATTGAGTGGATGATCCCTCCTGGCCAACTTCTGAGGTCCCCAGCATTGTAGATAACAGTCTTCAGCCAATTTGATTCATTCCATATGACATCAATAAACAATGGAAGGCATCTGACACTGCAAAAGTTTGAGTCTTTGTGACATTCCAGCAAATATTGAAGGCTGAAACACTGAAAGCATGTTCCTGAACTAACCACACCCCAAACCAACCTGTTTCAGTATGGCTACAACAATGATATTCACCCAACAATATGAAACATTGCCCAGGAATGTCCTGTCCAAAAAGGCAGGATAAATCCATATTGGCCAATTGCTGTCCTGTTAGACTACTCTCAATCATTTAAAAAAAAACATGGCAGCTGGGCCACCATCAGTAAAGTGATTGAAAGGTTCATCAAACGGTGCTATCAAGAATACTTGATCAGCAAAACCTGTTCACCTTTATTCAGTTTGGGTTCTACCAGCTCCATGCAGTTCTGGACCTCATGACAGCTTTGGTATTCAAACCTGGACAAAAGAGCTGAATCTGGACAAAAGAGCTGAATCCAGGAAGAGAGGCATGAGTGACTGCCATTGACAATAAGGACTCGAGCGTGGTATCAAAGAGCCCCTACCAAAGCTGGAGTCAATGGAAATCAAAGGTGAAACTCTCAAACGGGAATACTAAAGACACGGACGATGGTTGTGGTTGTTGGAGGGCAGTCATCTCAGTTCCAGGACAGCTCCTCAGAGTATTGCCCAAGGCCCAACCATCCTCAATGGCTTAATCAATGACCTGCATTCGCTGTAAACTCAAAACTGGGACTGTCCACTGATAATTGCAAAGTGTTCAGTACAATTCATGACTCCTGAGATACTGAAGTGTATGTAGCAAGATTAGAGTAACAGTCAGACTTGGGCTGAGAAGTGGCATGTAATATTCATACCACATGTTTATCCAGTAGTGACCATCTCCCTTGGCATTAAATAGTATTACCATTGCAGAATTCACTACCATTCACTTCCTGTTGATTACCATTTAAGAGAAACTGGAACAGTCATATCAAATATCTTGGTATTTCACCACGAATTTCACCAAAGAGCCTTAGACAGTACCTTGCAAACCCACATTCACTACCATCTGGAAGGATAAGTGCACAGATACATGAGAATACCATGACCTTCAAGTTCTCTCCAAACTACACATCATTCTGACTTGGAAATATGTCACCTTTCCTTTACTGTCGCTGGGCTGGGTCAAAATCCTCAAATACCCTCCCTCAGGCATTGTGGGTCATTCTATAGCACATGGACTGCAATGGTTCAAGGAAGCAGCTCACCATCACCCTCTCAAGGGATGGAAAATAAATGCTGCCTTAACCAGCAACCCCCATGTCTCATGAGCGAATAAAAAATTCCTTTGAAAAGCAGATCAACGTTTCACTAGGCTGATATCGGGGATGGCAGGATTGTCACATGAGAGATTGGTTTGAGGAGACCTGTATTCACTAGTGTTCAGAAGAATGAGAGAGAATCTGATTGAAACATTTCAAATTCTAACAAGGCTGGACAGACTAGATGCAGGAAGGATTCTTCTCCTTGTTGAGGAGTTTAGAATCAAGGGTCTCAGGATATCGGGTCGGCCATTTAGACAGTGATGAAGAAACATTGCTTTATTAGCAGGGTGACCAAAGTATGAAATTCACTGCCAAAGAAAGTTGATATTTAGGTAAGAGACTGATCATTTAAAATATATTAGAGGCATCACAGAATATAGAGAGAAAGTGAGAATATCGTGCTGAGATGGAGGGTCAGTTACAATCACACGGAATGGCAGAGAAAGCATGAAGGTGTAGGAAGATCCCTCTCCTAATCTCTATTTCTAGGAAGTCACCTCCTGTCTCCCCAGAGCCGGTCTACAATCTACAAGGCACAGGTCAGGTGTGCAACAGAATCCTTTCCACTTGCCTGGATGAGTGCAGCTCCAAAAGCATTCGAGAAGCTCAATGTTGGTCAGAAAAAGAAGCCCACTTGATTGACACCCCCCAACCATGACTTTCAACATTCACTCTCCTCACCAGTAACATGTGGCAGCAACAGTGTGCACCAAGTTTCTCCAGACAATGCCTTCCAAAGTCACCACCAGAACCACCTAAATGACGAGGGGAGTGTAAGTATGGGAAAGGTACCAGCTCCAAATCACACACTCTCCTGACTTGACTGACATTCCTCCACTGACTCCAAGTCACAAAGTTGGGACTCCCGTCCAAGCAACATAGTAGTTACAACATGAGGATGGCAGCTGTTTCAGATGCAGTCTCACCACTGCCCTCACAAGGGCAGTTAGGCACGGTGAACAAAAGATGTGTGGAAGTTCCAAGAGCAATTATACATAGATTTCCATAATGCATCAAATATAAGGGTAGCGCCTGAACTTCCAACATCATCAGGAGATTGAGAGTCAAAAGAATGGATTATTATTTTACATCACTGTTTCACACAAAGTTTAGTAGCTAATGTACTTCTCAAAGTGAAAATGGTCAGGGCTGTGAGTGGGACATTCCTTTTCTTGATCACAAGATGGCGGCGGCGGCAAGGTAAGATGTGTTCGGACTCTGTGCCCATACGCTCCTGCTCAGCTAGCCGGCCGCATTCTTCTTTGTTCTTTTCTTTCTTCTTTTCCCTTTTGTGTCAGAGTTCACCGTTTCTTCTGTGCTGTGGCTGCAGTGGAGGAAGGCAGTAGCCAGGGCCTGCGGTGGTGGCAGATCTGGGTGTTGGTTCCTCACGGCTGTCGCTTTATTGGATGCTTCATTATCGACGGGTGTGGTCTGATGCTCCTGGTGGCAGCGGTGTGGTGGCTACAGTGGTGGCGGGATGGTGGTTCAGTTCGTTCCTCGTGGCTATGACGACAATGCGGTGGCTTTGGGCAGCGAGTGAAGTGGTGACAGTTCAAGCGATCTCTTCAGTGTTGGCGGCTTGGTGGTCTGGTCTGTCCCTCCTTACTCTGGCTTCGGCAATGACAGTGGGGTGGGTCCAGTCCAGAAATCCTTGCTTTGGTGGCCTCAAGGGGAGTGATGGCATTCCTTTGCCACTCCAGAATCCCAGGAGCCATGGAGGGAACAAAAGATGAACTTTGTTCTAACTTTGTCTCAACATTTTCTTTTCTTAGCTTCTCTAATTAAAATGATATCCAATTGTGATGACATATCTCACTGTATTTTCATAAATACATGCGATAATAAATTGCTATGCTATCCTCTTCTGTATGTTTTGTGTCAGTGACAGCATCAGCCATGCTAGAAATGTGCAACTGACTGGAGGTTAAAGCTCCATCTACACTGCTCAATGATATGCCTGGCCTCAGACTTGGCTTGGTTGCCATCCCTTGAAAAACTGCTGTGAGCTACCGCCCATTCCCACAATGGTCATTGTCCCAACTTCTCTGAAAGAATCTGTCAAATGTCAGGCGGGATTATTGGTCGTTTCATACTACTGACATGCACAGACTGGAAATGGGACAGATCTTGCGCAAACTCATTTTATCAGGGGTCTTCTCTCTGCCAGTTTTGGGATGTTCATATCCATTGTACCTGACCAGAATACAAGCCCAGGTTCAAAACGTGAGAGCATTTTATCCAGCATTTGCCAGTTTATAGGCCCGTTATGATGAGGCCATTCCAGTAGGTAAAATTGAACGGCAGCCTGTAAATTTGAGATCATCATCAGAAACAAAAATTGCAAGCACTTATTGTGATTTGTTTTATAGCATTACTTCCATTGTTTTGGAAGATTGCGAACTGATAGGTACCGATATGCACTGTACCTTTTAACTGGCAAATTTACTTGAATATGCAATTCTGGCAAAAATTCTGAATAAGTGCACTGATATGCGAGATATTCTTTTGCATTTAGCATCATGCAGAGATTTGTTTCCCCCAGAAACAGATAGCGCGTCCCTTGCAATCATGTGTTTACTGCCACTGTCCAGTAACTAGATTATCATTGCATGGCCAAAGATGGTAACAAAGTAACCCGTTTATAACAGGAATTGGATGAATTTGCAAAAATCAAGAAAACTGGAAACTGCATTGGATGCGAAAGCAGTAGATATATGGTGAAGCACACTAGTATTGATAAATTCTGTCTCACCCTATTCAGTTGTTTGAGATGAAGCATCAAATGTTCAGGGCAATTACAGAGAAACACAAGCACAGACCATTTCATTGCCTTCCCCACTCATGAAGGAACATAATGCACAATTGGAAAAGTCAAAAACTATTTCTCAAGTCAATAGATTTTATCTGGTTTACCAAGATAAAGGCATGATTTGACATTCCACTTGAACCACCAACAACAGCAATACAATGTCAGTAGTATCAATGAACCAGCTCAGAATTCACTCCCATTTTAAATGCACCAGTTTTATGCAACAGCAGCTTATGTTTTTTATGGTATATACACACAGTTTTAAAATCCAGAGCTTCCAACCAGGTTCTATCCATAAGCATTCAAAAATTGTAATTTCAACCAATCATGCTGGTCCAGGAAAGATAGTCAATTGTTAAGTACTTTTGAAATGTTTTTCATATGAAATGATATTTAATTTATGAAGAAATCGCCTGACTTACACTAACTAAGCTATTAAATGATCCATTAAAGCTTTTTAAAAGTCATTTTCAATGACAAAATCAGATTATTTGCAGTTGGAGGACTGCTGCATTTCTTTATTAAACAATTTATTTCTGCTCATAAGGACTCTTTCAGCTATCTTAATAAAATTGCACCAAGTTATCAAACCATTAGGATCATATCTTAAATGGAAAGAAGATAAAAGAAACAATTACGTTTTGTAACACCTATCAATTGTGCTGATTCATGAAAGAATGCATCTGAGATTATGCAAATGAATTTTAGTGCGCTCTTAAAACATGAAGCTAATCAATATAATTTCAAGTATATTTTGAATGCAATTTTCCAAACTGGAAACCTAGAGATTTATTCACATCTGCCACTATGTGGCTATCTATTTGCATAAAGCACTGGAGCATTGGACTCAATGCAGTCCTGAACTTTTTGCTGTGACAATACTATAGCTTTAAGAGATGTATATTGTCTTGTTTTTTTTGTAAGGGAAGGTTGAGACAGAGGCGCCGAGCTTGTTTTGCTTTTAAAGTTGGAGCAATAGACGCAGCCTGAATGAGTGGGGTCAAGCTCCCAAAGAACCAGAATTTTTAGTTTTAACTTTCAGTAGCAGTTGTTGGGATCTTGAAGCTCTTATTCCTCTCTCTGTTACAGCTAAAAGCTAGAGTTCTTTTTCTACTGCTGGAATTGCAGATGAAGTAATTTACTTTACTGAATTTGCCTTTGTCAAAGGTGTGTCTATAAGATTTTACTATATTGGAACAGTTAATTAATGGTAGTTAACTTATATAATATTTTGTTAAGTATTTCAATACAGTTACAGTTAAGCCAAATATTTTATTTTAATTTTGTCTGTATTTGAACTGTAGTGCAAAAATAAAGTGAGTTTTTCTTAAAGTCAAGTAGTTTGACCAATTGAATTTTATCTGGAATGCAATGCCTTGTATTTACATTTAAATTAAGAAAAGTTAGGGTCAAGGCTATCATCCTAATGTATTTTGAGGGGGTTTGTTCTGGTTCATAACAATGGCCACCCATAAATGCAGAGCGTTAATGCTATGTCAAGTGAAAACCTTGGTTGTGATTCCCTTCCAAACTCCAGGGAGACATTGAGGTCAATTGTACCATCCCGTATTCCCCACTGAGTTCTGACAACTTTGCCAAGAGAAAGTTGAGACTGCAGATTCTAGAGATCAGAGTCGAGAGTGTGGTGCTGGAAAAGCACAGCCAGTCAGGCAGCATCCAAGGAGCAGGAGAATCGATGTTTCCTGATGAAGGGGTTATGCCTGAAACATCAATTCTTCTGCTCCTTGGATGCCACCTGACCTCCTGTGCTTTTCCAGCATACTTTTCCAGATAACTTTGCCATCCAATATACAAATTAAAGCTTCCCTACAAACCATGCATCTTTTGTTTGTGAATTGGGTATGTATCTCTAGATGCCATTCATATGAAACATTCATGACATTAGTTTATATCCTGACTGTACGACAGATGTTTGGAATGAAGGTTATGAAACCCAATAAACAAAAAAACATGACAACAGATCCCATGCTGTTGGGATTGCATCAATCTTACTTTGAGCGACTCGGCTCACTGCTGCCTCCTGCACCTAACAATTTCGGATAGTTCTCATGCCGAGAAGCTCCTTTGGGTGACATCTTTGGGCTTGCATCAGAGTCTCCACTTTCATCATCGCCCATTGCTTTGATGTAGCTGCCACTGCGCATTCTCCGACAAGGAATTTCACCGTCTTTGTTCACTCCCGGATACCCACCACCCCATTCATCCTGGGGCACCTGAACAATCAATACAAAACAGAACAGATGCAGGAGTTAAATCAAGTACTGTGAGGAACATTGCTGACTGAAAGAATATATCTTTATGGAGCAAAATGGGCACTATATTCCCATCACTTCTTGACTAGTTATTTTTCATTTTACAACAAATTATATTTTGGTGTTACTTTAGCGACATGAATGCCTTTTTGAAAAGGTATGTAGGCAGAATGTCTTATTTGGTTTTGTAACAAGGACAGAGATATAGCCTACAGTCTGGCTTTGAAAAATATGCCAGTTTTTTTTGCCCTCAATCAGTGGGAGAAAATACCATTACAACAGAGAAACATTGTCATTTGTGTGATGCGAGCTTGTGTAATTTTAACAGCCTGTTGATGCCCTGTCAGTAGAGGCATCGCTTTCTGCTCTGCAGATTATTTGAACATATGTCGCCTTCCTTCATTTTCACTGCAGTAACATATTAAAATTCTTCGTTGAGTAGTATAACGGAAGCATTTTCACCTTCCAGAGTGCAGCACTTCTCGATGGTCCACCATCTTCTTGTCAAGAGCAAATACAGATGGTCAGCAAATTCTAACCTTACCAGTAGATGCCACATCCAATAATGCTTTTTTTTTAGAAAACGGAATGGCTTTTTAAACCCTCTTATTACTGAAAACTCTTTATTTTTTGAATCCTGTTTTTAACCTCTGGAAACTAACTTTAGCCGTGATCTCATTGCTGCTGCAAGTGAGCCAAGTCTAACAAAGCCAATTTATATACATCAGGAATCGACACAAGCCCAGAATAGTCATCCTTGAAAATAAGGATCTAATTAACCAGCATTAAATCTATGTTTCTGATTTCAGTTCAGTGTATAGTTGTCAGAAGCAGAACGCAGACAAATATACACACATCAATCCAAAGCAGATCTACCCTACAATTATCCAAGTGATTTCAATACATCCAGATGTTTCATAGCTACATCCAAACCAACCACATGCAATTTTCAAATGCTTGTCCTTTCACTGGTCTGTTCTATTGCTTCTTGTTCATAAAGTAAACTTTATTATCACAGACACAAAGGCGTTTATAAGAAACTTCTCTATATTAAGGAGGAGATAGTGGTGCTGTGGTGGTGTCACTAGTCTAGCAACCCAGAGGCTCAGGCTTAAGCTTTGGAAACTGAGTTCAAATCCTAACGTGGCTTTTCGCAAAACTTACGTTCAATTAGTAAATCTGGAATGTTAAAGCTTATCTCAGTAACAGTGACAATGACAACCAGCATCAGCTGCTGTAAAGACTCACTTGGCTCATGTCCTTGAAAAAAGGGAATCTACCATCCATGTGGCTCCAAATGTGGTTGACACTTGACCCTTAACAGCAACTTTGTTCAAGGGCAAATTATGACATCATAGTTTTGGCCAAAAAAAAGTTGGACATTCATTGATTACATGTTGACTAAGTCAGAAATCCTGACAAAGGAGCAGCACTCCAAAAGCTTGTGATTTCAAATAAATATGTTGGACTATAACCTGGTGTCATGTGACTTCTGACTTTGTCCACTCCAGTCCAACACCTGCACCTCCACAATATGTTTGCTTGGTTTTGCTTTTCAAACACTGTATTGGTTTGCCTCAGCTGCTGGTGATTTACTCCTGAATCAGAAGATTGTGGGCTTGAACCCTTGTGAACTTGATTATATGATCTAAGCTATCACTTCTGTGCAATAATAAGAATGTGCCACACTGTCAGATGCATGCACGTTCAATTGTGATTATGCTGTTGAAACAAAAATATTGCAAATGAGAAAACGTAACAAAATAAATGAGCAAGAATATCACAATGCTCTGAATTTTACAGGCAACTTTATTTCTCTGACACAACTTTTATACTGTATCTGGCTGGAAAACCATCCATTTTATATCATTGAGAGGAACATTTGTTTCCAAATGCTGAATTTAGATTTCTACTTCTGTTGCTGTCTATTCTGACAATGGGACAACCTCTTCAAAAAAGGAATTCAAATTAAACAGTAATAAAAGCATCGCTTATGAAGTCTCAATATGTTTGTACAATCAAGCACTGTTGATTGATGACCTCACAGGAGCAATTGTTACAGAGCAGATATTCAGTCTGACAGTGGGCTAATCAAATGCAAGCGCTTTTTAACAGAAATCACTCTGGGTTAGACTTCCCTGCAAGCATATTATTTTCATACTAAGATTGATAATTCCTTTACTTGTACAGTATCAGTCTCCGTATTTAAGAAAGATGTAAATGCATTGGAAGCATTTCAGAGAAGGTTTCCAAGACTAATACCTGGAGTGAGTGAATTGATTTATAAAGAAAGAACAATCTTGTATTCACTGGAGCTCACAAGAGTAAAGGATGATTTGTTTTAAAAACATAAGATCCTGTTGGTTCTTGACAGGATGGGTTTGGAAATGATGTTTCCTCTTGTGGGAGGATTTAGAACTAGGGGGTCACTTCTTAAAATAAGTGTTGTCCATTCAGGGTAGAGATAAAACTCTTTTGTTTACAAAGAGGTTCGTATGTCTTTGGCAACAAAAACAGAAATTGCTGGACAAGCTCAGCAGGTCTGGCAGCATCTGTGAATAGAAATCAAAGTTATCGTTTTGGGTCCAATCACCCTTCCTCAAATGAAGGAAGGGTTATCAGACGCAAAACGTTAACTTGGATTTCTCTTCACAGATGCTGCCAGACCTGCTGAGCTTTTCCAGCAATTTCTGTTTTTGTTTCTGATTTACAGCATCTGGAGTTCTTTCGGTTTTTATTCATGAGTCTTTGGATCTGTCTTCCACCAGAAGCAGTGGAAGCAGAGTCTCTGAATACTTTTAAGATGGAAGTTAATGGGTTCTTGATATGCAAGGTGGTGAAAGGTAATCAGGGTGGGTGGGAATGTGGAGTATTTAGATCAGCCAGGAATGTGGAGGAGGCTCAAAGTACCAAGTGACTTACTTCTCCTCCCAGTTTAGATGTGTGTATGTTCACCATGCGGGTAGATGCCTTCTTACACCTTTCAGTTGCAAATGTTAGCATCTTTTACATTTATATAGCACTTTGAACATAGCAAAATATCCCAAGGAGCATTTTCAAAGAAAATCTGACACTGTGTCTTAAAAAGAATGATTAAGACAGTTGACCAAAAGCTTTGGCAAAGCTGTAGGATTTTAAGTATGGCTTAAAGAGAGGGTAAATGTTGAGAAGGCATTTCCTGTTATGGAGGCGTCTCAAACAAGGAGACATTGTTGCAGAATAAGGGTACACCTGTGTACAAGTGAGATGTGAAGGAATTTCTTAAAAGAGGAGAAGAGAGTTGAAATTCTGGTAGCGTTTACGAAAGGAATTCTCGAGCTTGGGGATTATCTAGCAGAAGGCTACAACCATCATTAGTGAGATGAGGGGTGTGTTAGATGCCAGTATTTGCAGAGGGTAGAGATCTTGGAAGGTTGTAAACCTGGGGAATGTTGCAGAGACAGGTTTGTTAAGACCGTGGAAGTCTTTGAACACAAGGGTGGGGGAATTGTAAAACTGAAGCATTGTCACATCTGAAGGTCACAGATTACAGAGATTACAGACTAATGGGATTTATTTCAATGTTAGGATTGTCGATGAGTTCAAGCTTATGACATAGAAGGCTAGCTAGGACTAATTCATTCTGGAAATAACAAGTCACTAGTGAGGGTTTGAACAGCAGACAGGCTTAGGCAGGGATAAAGACAAAGTGATGTAACAAAGGGGAGAAGTAGGTATTTTCGGTATTGGTAGGGATGTGGGGCAGAATTTTAAGGTGGAAATGTCTTTCCTCACATGAAGAGAGGATAAGGATTGCAACTCTTGCTGATGTCAGCACTCTGTAGTGTTTAACACCCTTAGGGCTGTAAATGAGCTAGAGGTAGCATCTCTGCCTCTCACTCAGGGCGAGTTTCAGCTTCAGAGAGTTGCTGGTCAATCTTACTGTCTCAGGGTCACCACTATGGATGGCAGTCACTGCTGGAAGTCACCTTCAGTTCAGGTTCAATTCCAGGAGGGAGACAGTATCTGGGGGTATACTTTCGGGAGGTTGGAGTTGATTGGTAGACGTATGTCTAACATTGTAAGGGGTCCAGTATTATAGTGTGATCTCTCCTCTCCCTACTTCCAGCCCAAGCAGAGTAATTTAATATGCTTCCTCTCTGTTCATGACTCCTGTTGGCTGAAAACTGTTGCAGTAAGCGGTACTTAATTGGTCAATAAAGCCCCACAGTGGGAGCAGGAAGGCCTATGCATACCGTCTGTAAGATTGCAGACAGCCCAGGGTAGGTGGGAAAGTCTACTGAGTCTAGATTAGAGTGGTGCTAGAAAAGCACAGCAGGTCAGGCAGCATCTGAGGACCAGGAAAATCAATGTTTCAGGCAAAAGCCCGTCATCAGGAATAGAGGTAGGGAGCCTCCAGGGTGGAGAGATAAATGAGAGGGGGGTGGGGGTGGGGAGAACATAGCATAGAGTACAATAGGTGAATGGGGGTGGGGATGGAGGTGATAGGTCAGAGAGGAGGGTGGGGGAAGGTAGCAAAGAGTACAATGGGTGAATGGAGGTGGGGTTGTAGGTGATAGGTCAGAGAGGAGGGTGGACTGGATAGGTGGAAAGGAAGATAGGCAGGTAGGACAGGTCATGAGGGCGGTGCTGAGCTGGAAGGTTGGAGTTGGGTTGAGGTGGTGGAAGGGGAAATGAGAAAACTGGTGAAGTCCATATTGATGCCATGGGATTGAAGTGTCATTTCCCCTTCCCCCACCTCACCCCAGCTCCAACCTTTCAGCTCAGCACCGTCCCCATGACCTGTCCTACCTGCCTATCTTCCATTACAACTATCCACTCCACCTGCCTCTCTGACCTATCAGCCCTATTCACCTACTGTACTCTATGCTACTTTCTCCCCACCCTCACCCCCTTCTCATTTATCACTCCACTCTGCAGGCACCCTGCCTCTATTCCTGATGAAGGGCTTTTGCCCGAAATGTCGATTTTCCTGCTTCTCGGATGTTGCCTGACCTGCTGTGCTTTTCCAGCACCACTTTAATCTAGACTCTGGTTTCCAGCATCTGCAGTCCTTGTTTTTACCCTGGGAAGGTCCACTGAGGCCATTTAATGGCCCTCCTGCCTGCTGATCAATCAGCAAAGGGCCTCAAAATTCTGCCCATGCATCTGAAGCTCTTCGAAGGGTTAATGAGGTTTCAAACCACAACGGTTCAGCATCTGACAGTGGCTGGGGAAGGGAATGGAGTCACTGTCTCGAGCACAAAGGGGTGGCGGGATCTGAAGGCTATGACTTCAACAAGCCAGCAGACTGAGGCAGTGGAAAGGTTGAGAGTGGGCAAAGGGAGGCAGAGCTACGAGGCATGTGGAATGCCATGCTTATGTTTTCAGGTGGATTTGCTGGGAGGCATCATGTGGAAGAAGTAGGAGGGATGCTAAAGTTAAATCTTTGGGGGACACAAGATGTAATAGTGTGTTTCAATTACAACATTTAAAAGGATCTGGATGGGTCGATGAAGAGGAAGGGCTTAGAGGGATATGAGCCAAACGCTGGCAAATGGGACGAGGTCAGATTGGGAAGTCTGGATAGTATGGAGGGAGTTGGATCAAAGGGTCTGTTTCTGTGAAATACAACTTTAAGGTAGAATGCAAAGCCATTGAAGGTGATTCTCCAGTTACAGCTGGATAGATAAGAGAAAAAGGCACAAGAACAGGAAAAATAGGAGTAGGAGTAAGCTATTCAATCCCTCAAATTTGCCTCATTATTCTATAAGATCATGGCTAACCTGCCCCAATCCCCAAATTCTCTTTTTGTGATTGTTCCTCATAACCCTCAACTCCATAATATTTCAAAAATCTATCCATTCTTCCTTAAATACTTTCAGTTCTCACCCCGACAGGACAGAATGTATAACACTCTCGAGGAGAAGAAATTCCTTCACATCTCAGTTGTAAATAAGTGTACCCTTATTCTACAACAATGTCCCCTCGTATGAGATGCCCCCATGACAGGAAATATCTTCTCAACATTTACCCTTTCTTTTCCCCTCAGAATCATGTATGTTTCAAAAGGATCACTCCTTATTCATCTAACCTCTATAGAATAAAGGTCTAACCTGTTTAGCCATTCTTGATAAGTCAACCTTTTCATGCCATGAATCAGTCAAATGAATTTCTTTTTGAACTGCCTTCAATGTTAGTACGTCTTTTCTTAAGAACAGGACAACGATGTATACAGTAATCCAGGTAAGGCAACACCCTGTACAGTTGTAAAAACAAATTCCTAATTTTAAATTCCAACCACCCTCCCCAGCAAAAAAGGCCAAAATTCCTTTTGCCTTCGAAAGTAAAGGTTGTACAGAGGCGAAAGTCAGGACTGCAGATGCTAGATATTAGAGTTGAGAGTGTGGTGCTGGAAAAGCACAGCAGATCAGGCAGCATCCGAGGACCAGGAGAAGCAACATTTCAGGCAAAAGCCCTTCTTCAGGAATGGGGCTGGGAGCCTCGGGAGTGGAGAGATAAATAGGTGGGTGGGTGGGTGGGGGGGTGCTAGGGGAAACGTAACAATAGGTGGGTGGAGGTGGGGGTAAAGGTGATAGGTCAGAGGGGAGGGTGCAGCGGATAGATGGGAAGGAAGATGGC
The DNA here is from genome assembly GCF_047496795.1 of Chiloscyllium punctatum. Lineage (NCBI taxonomy): Eukaryota > Metazoa > Chordata > Chondrichthyes > Orectolobiformes > Hemiscylliidae > Chiloscyllium > Chiloscyllium punctatum. Next base: position 33,164,670 of record NC_092765.1, read on the forward strand.
ACAGGTGAAACAGGTCATGAGGGCCATGCTGAGCTGGAAGGTTGGAACTGGGATAAGGTGGGGGGAGGGGAAATGGGGAAATGAGATTGCACATAGCTGAGCAACAATCCAAAAATAGTCTTCATTTTTGTCTAATTTGAGAAAAGAATATTTATTTCATTTCCCTTTCACACAGCTCCAATGTTGCAGCAATTGTCCAACCCTTGGTAATGATCAACTCATCTGGTATAAATTGTTGCTGTTGAGATTCCAACACCAGTTCTCACTGAGCCAGATCGAGATACTGTGCGTTGTGTATTTGTATAATTCCCTGCAGCTTGGCCTTATGTTTTCTCATGGTCTCTGTCATACACCATCTGTCCAAAAGGCTTCATATCGAAACTCCAGCTGCTAGGATTTATTGACCATGCAGGTGATCTAAAATCATCGCTCCTCAGTGACACATGACAAGGTGTGCTGACCGACAAGAATATTCCAAGTTCTGTGGTTGGCAGGTGTTCCCCATCTGAGGTCCAATCTTTCAATTTTGGTATATTTAAATATATACAGTCAAAAAACTATAGAAATTAGGATGCTAACAGAGTACCGTACAGACAGTTCTCGAAGTCTGTTAGCTGATCTTTAATGAGAGTATGGATGCCAATTGTCTTTACAGTCAATACTGAGATTTCAAGAATTGATTTAGTATACCAGGCAGCAGCAAAGAAGAGACATCAAAGTCAAAAATGTGTAGCTTTGATATGAAAATTCACACAAAATATTAAATTTATGAATGTGCAATACAGACCCATAGTGTACACTGTTACAGACTTCAATTGAGTTGAATTGAGAAATTGAAGCTTATGGCATTTGTTAAATGAAAATTTAATGCATTCATGGGACATTCTTCTGCCTTTTCTATTAGTGAATCTTAAATGGGTTAAGTCCTAAATTAAAATTGCAGATAGTGATACAATGCTAAAATAAGGTGAATGCTCATTTACTAGATTTGTGGAAGGTTCTTGTGCTACATTTGAGAAATGTAGACAAAAATTGACATCAAATATTCTTTGACTGTGCAGTATCACATTAACCATGCCCTGACACTGCTTGGCTTGGTATGAGCAGTGTCTGAATCAGAAGGTTCAAGTCCCACAACAGGACCTAAGCAAATGGCCTAAGCAAACATTGCAGTATAGCACTGCTCAGAGAAGCTGTTGATCAGACGAGAGAAATGAGGTACCTGTCTCCTTGTTCGTGTTGGGTGTAAAAGTATCTTTGGAAGTTTTTAGAAGATGGACAGTGCTCATAGACATTCATCCTTCAGAAACAGATTAACTCGCTGTTCATCAACATTGAGGGCCGGAGGGCCTGTACTGCGCTGTAATGTTCTATGCTCTATGTTTTGTGAGACCGTGTTGCGATGAAATTGGCTTCACATTGGACAACAGGAGTAAACCATTTGTTGTGAAGCATCTTAAATTGTTCTGAGCCACAAAGGAAGTTTTATATTTAGATAAGTTCCCTCTTTAGGTTTTGAAGGTAGTTTGGTGCAAGGCATAGTTTAACTTGGCTCAGAATCTTACCGTACAGGAAGTGACCATTTGGCCCATCATGACCATGTATGTCTTTGGAAGAGTGATTGAATTAGACGGCTACTCTGCTTTTGTCCCAGATCCCTGTGAAGCTAACCCTTCAAGTAAATACTCAATACCTTACTGCTTGAAAAGTCATGGAGCAGAACTGGTAACAAAGTACACTGGGGCACTGCTATAAATAACATGCTCCTTGGGCACCATATTGAGAGAACATATTATAGGTGAGATAGCAGTACAACAGTCTGACAAAGACAGTAAGGTAAAAACAATGACTGCAGATGCTGAAAACCAAATACTGGATTAGTGGTGCTGGAAGAGCACAGCAGTTCAGGCAGCATCCAACGAGCAGCGAAATCGACGTTTCGGGCAAAAGCCCTTCATCAGGAATAAAGGCAATGAGCCTGAAGCGTGGAGAGATTGGCAATTATCCACAAGCCAAGGTTAAAGCTGTGGGGATACAGCTTCAAGTTTCACCATGATGGAGTTCCAAATTCAGTGAAGGAAATCTAGAACTGAATATTAGTTTCATGGTCACCATCACTGTAAAAACCTAAAACCAAAATATCTGTGGATGCTGGAAATCAGAAACAAGACCAGAAATTGCTAGAAAAAAAAACTCTGCAGGTCTGGCAGTATCTGTGGAGAGATATGAGAGTAAACAGTTCGGTTTCAGTGACCCTTCTTCAGTCACTGGACTCAAAACGTTAACTCTGCTTTCCCTCCACAGATACTGCCAGACCTGCTGAGTTTTTCCAGCAATTTCTGGTTTTGTTTCTGATGATTAAAAGTTATGTTGTCACTACTGTCCTTTAGGGAAGGATATCTGCCACCCTCACCTAGCGGGCCTGTTTGTGACTCCAGCTTAGCAGGAACGTGGTTGACTCTTAACTGCCCTCTGAAAAGATTTAGGAAGTCATTCAGTTCAAGGGCAGTTAGGGATGGGCAACAAACTGGTCCTGGCAGCAACACCAAGCACCCATGAAATAATAAGTTACAATGCCCTTTTGTAAATGTCAGGCTAGTTGCCAGATCAATGTACACCATCTTTTGTTCTTCCTTTATAACCATACTTTTGGTTGTATAAATTATATAACTATATAAAACATTTATATATCACAACTACTGCAGGCCCTTTATTGATAGTTCTTTTTTAAAAAAGTAAATCCTATATTGTTTGCCTTTGTTAAACCCATGGTGGCATTTTGAAATTTGGGTTTGCAGAGTTAGCCACAACAGCTTTGTAAACTAACTTGTTTGCCGCTATTTAGTTTATCCTTCTGTCCTTTATTGAGTGATGCGATATTAGCTCCCCTGCACTTGCTCAGCACAGTTCACACATCTAAGAGAGTTGAGGAACCATGTTCAAAGCTGCAGATTTCTTTCAGTGGGGCTTGCAATACATTCCAAGAGGAACCAGTGCTTTATCTACTGAGTTCAGCTAAATGTTTTCAGAACTATATCCTTTTCTACATTTACCTTGAACAGATTTCACCCCTACTTTCATCTGACATATTTATATTCTGAGTTTCATCGCGATTTGTCAACACAAATGCTCAGCTAAAATCTTCAAGAGTAATATACCAAAGTAATCCTGTACGCTCCCTTTTTGTCACTTTTTTAAACAAATTTCCTGTCAAAATCATTAGTTTCCTTTGCTTTAATCTGTTATTCTTTTTGCATTCCAATACTGAATTGCATTATACTGCAATTGTATCAGAATGAGGAACCACTCAGAACCTTTGGGAACTTTATCACATTTAATGAGGGAGATTTAATGTCAAAATCAAACCTGACTATCTGGAATGCACATCTGACATTTTTAAAGTACAAAAGAACATTGGTCCAGAAATTCAGCTGTGATGGCTGTGTACATATACTTAATTGGTGGGACTTAATGCAATCTTCTGGTAAATTGGACATGTAAACTTGTTGTTTTCCTACTTCTGCTCCAATTGATTCTGGAATGGGAAAGCTGTGGATGGACTTCTATCCATCCTACTGAGTCATTCAACCAGCAGTCACTGTTGGAAGCCCGAAAACCCAGCAGCATCGAGGTTACATGCTGGCTCCCAATGGGAGGGGAAGAGAGTAGGGGACACTGATTCTAAGGCACCCATTACCTTGAAGGTGGAACCTGCTGTGAGGCAACATTTCCCCCTGCTGATCAAGGGCAGGGAGAGAAATTGAGGGCACGGACCCCAAGCACAGTGAGTGCTGACCCTGACCCCAACCCTGACACCAAGACAGCAAGTGTGCTCAAGTTCTGATGTACACCCTGGGTCACCGCTGCTGATCACTCCTGCCAGCCCTCCATGCAATGCCCACATGGCATCATTCCCACGTGGCCTAGGTCCCTTGATGATTTGAGGCATGAGCCTGTGGAGCCAGTTGGGAGCTGTCACTATTTCAATGGCACTGCCAGTGATGGACATCTGCTGTACTCATTTTGACTGGTTGTAGGGTGGAGCCTGGTAGGATTGGGCACTGATTGGTGAGGGTTCTGAGAGTAAGTTTTCCCAATCTTTAAATGATCATCTCATTCCCAACAAGACATTCGTTTAATCCTTCATAATGAAATAATAAATTGGCTGCTTCTTTCCAACTATCTCATAACCCTGAAAAAGAAAATCAGATTTAGCGTCATTAACCTCCCCCCCCCACCACCACCACCCAGGATAAAATTACCCCTGTTGCTGTATAAGGTCTGTGGAGGATCATGCAAATTATAAAATTAAGCTCAAAGTTGTCAGTTTAAAAAAATGTTATTCACTTTCATCTCAATTTGTATTTTGACAATGCAAACAGATTTTCTTTTTGTGAAATTCTCCTCAGAAATAAGAACCTCAACTGCCCTTGCTGCTGTTCTCTGAGCCCTTCCATAAATAATTAGATTATTAAAATGGGGCATCATGTTCTAAATATAACCTTAGAGAGCTGGTACACTAGGTTTTAAATTATAATAAATTACTCTTGAGATATATGCCAATGGTTGATCAGTTGGTAACAGGTCTCCTATTGATTGGTGATGTTGGATCAAAAACCCCATCAGAATCTTTCTTCTTTCTCAACTTTAACAATGGATCTTTCTTCCAATATGCATCACTTCAGACTAGTTACCCGTAAGGGTGGGACCTTCCTGGCCTAGAGGTGGAAGGCCTGGAGAATGAAGTGAACTTCATCCCAGGCTGGTGTCTTACCATTTTCCCACCTTTGCCCCTGTTCGGTTCTGGGCAGAAGACTCAAGCTTCACCTTCCCACCCCGCCACCAACCGAACCATTTAAACAATCAATTAATTGGGTTGCAATTATTTCACCAGTGTGCAAAACAAGAAAGAACTGAAGCATGCCCTCCTGACTGGGTAACCCGTTTAGACAGACTGTTTGCTTGGGGAAAAAGGGGCCTCCTTTTATCTTAAGTAATTGATGAATGGTGGAGGGGGCTAGACCTAGGGATGGGGTGGGGTGACCCCTGAACATACAGGGGCTGCCAGGTTCTGATTGGCCAGAAACTCTCAGTGGATAGGACTTTCTGCACTGGGTTTCTCATTCTGGAACAGTGTTCTGACAGCCAATCATCTGCATGATTGTTGGAATATCTGGTGCGCTTTCTCATCTTTGTAGACTATGGCTTTCCTTGCCGGAAATTTCCTGCAAGATCCCAGCCTAAATTCTACTTCCAGCTCCTTGAACTATCTTGTATTTTTCATTCAACAAACGTTCCTGCACAAGTCACTCCATCTAAATCTTTCCTATTAACCATCAGCTTCAGCTTTCCATTACTGAACTGATTTTCAATCAAGCTCATCAATGTTAATCCTTTTAGTTCAGACACAAAGCTTTATTAGATGGCTTTGGAAAATCTATCAATTGGATGACTTAATAATTACTAACTATTTCAACCAGTGCCAACAAATTCACAATCTATTCTTGAAAAAGCAATACTGATGATTCTTACGGATTTTATTTTTCTCAATAAACACGATCATGGCACTTGATGTCTTGGCATATTTCTTTGACTGGAATATCATCTTCTGATTCATGGCTTGTTCCTTTCTGCAATTTTAAGATTATCTACCCTTTCTTTTGGAGTACTGACCCTGTCAGCAATTGCCAGCAATTGAACTATAGACATGAAAATGGCTGGAAAATGTTGAATCCTTCTCAGAGCATGAAACCCACTGATTACTGGCCACTCAACGTTCTGTAAGATCACCTGACAAACAAGTAAATCGATGATCACCATTGTGTGATGTCTCAAGGTCTCATGGCATTTAAGAGAAATACACATGATATCATCACTATTAAAAAAGCATGTGACCTCAGGTTATAAAGATCTCAACTTCTATTTATCTTAGATCATTTGAAGCATGTTTCTTTGTTATAACCTAATAGCTTTAATATTTGCCCTGATACTTGTTTGTCTGAGGAATGTACTATTTGTATATAATAGCTGCTTGTAATATTTATTTGTTGGATTCTTCAATGCCAAGATATTTACACCAAGTTTCTTTCTTTATGGGAGATAACATAAGCATTGCCACATCAGGCAAAATCCCCATTTAAAGACAAACACACATCAAAGTGGTAGCAGTAGCCATGTGTAAAGGATTCCAATACCTATGTGGCAGATATTTGGAAAACTAAATGAAGACCAACTGGAAAAGTCAGACAAAGGGAGAAACATTCATCCTTGAGCAGCATATCTTTCTGTCAATAAAACAATGGGGCAGATTGCAATATGGGGTATTAACCAACAAGAAAAGAGAGCAACTTTGTTTTTGATCAAAATGTAAGCTCTTTAAAGACAAAATAAATAATGCAGAGATTGTATTATTTATAAAGGATGAAGATCACTTTTGAGCTGAGACAAATGGCAGGCCTAGTCCAGAACGAACATTTGAAAGGTTAGAATCTTCTGATCCTGGCAGGTCATTCACAACAATAGCTGAAATATCTTGTTAATAAAAAAATGGTATTTTAAATGTACACTGATAAAATTAGGATACATGGCTCAAGGTAGTAAGATGCAATGCTTTTAAGGTGGAATTTGGGATAGCACAAACCTCACATGGAGTAGACATCCATGACACTATGACTGAATTCAACTGTTCAACTAGCAAATATAGTTTGACATTACAGACCAAGTGAAAGATATTCCCAAGAAAAGAGCTCTAAAACTTTTACTTGCTATTAGCAAGTTAACACAATTGCTCTTTCATGTATGATCAGGAAGATCCGTAAAAGATCTGGAAGTTTATCAATGACCAGCTCAAGGTAAAATTTAACTTCAGGTTTAACAGACAGGAGTTTATTAACCAGTTTGTCAGAGGGGGCCACAGCAAAGGGCATGATTATAAAAGAGGCTCACTGAATTAGTTGTCGCTTCCGTACCAATAAAACATTTAGCAAGGATACTTTAGGCAAGAAAAAGGATCATATTATTGATGCAGTACTTGAGGACTGTTGCAAGAATAAAATCAACATTAGTTACATGCACTAGATGCATACCAAACCAACAAAATCAGTAACAAGTGTGATCTGTCCCATTTGCCCAAAGACTGTCCAGCTTTTCTTAGTATCTGTAAAATATGGAGCACTAGTCACATGTGCAGAAAATCTGGTTCCTAAGGCTAGGCCAGGCCCCAGAACAAAACACAGCTAACTAAGATGATTCTATAACACTGGCAAAGAAGACACTAAGAAAGTGCACAAATGTATATACATCAAGGAGGCTCAGAGACAAAAAAAGCAAAAGGCAAGTATCAGAAGGTAACTAAGCTTTCCATATAGTTAACTTCACATGCCATGCCAATGGTGTAAGGCAATGAGGAACTTTCACAGCCATTATTGCCATACATCTTGAAATGACAGGAAAACACAATAAAAGCTAAAATCAACACAGTAGCTAGAACTAACATATTACCACAATACATTGTGGTAAACATGTAATTCAGCACATAGTGCTCTACAGTACAGAGTATAAAAGGGTGTCACAGTATAACAGATCAACAACCCTGTACATTGGCAGAATCACACTGCAAAACCAAAATGCCAGCTCATCTTGGTCTCCTGATAACTTCGACCGGGTAGATAAACAATGGTGGAGCAGTGACAGGTCTACCATTACACACAGATCACAGTATAGTCACAATGCTTGAGATTTAAACTGCACTCACTGTAGCAGAACAGACCACATTTATTGATCCTCTAAGGAAGTGCAGTGTGCACATTCAAGACAAGCTTTGAGCAGAATGCAATAGGATTGAACAAAATGGTATAATTCAGATGTTTGTCCACCATACAGACTGGTGTAACTCCATGATGTTCCTCTTACAAAAAGTATTAATCAAAGGTGCCTTCATCTCACTCAAGAAGGTGACCCACCTAAAATACTGATGCTGGAAGAATTAAATGCTAAATTCTTTGGAGCAAAATTATTTTTCAAGCTAGATATGAAGCATGGATACTGGTCTGTCCATTTAGTATGAGAATCCCAAGTGCTTAGAATATTTAGAATGTCATTTCAATGGTACAGGTTCATTCAGTTACCATTTGATTCTATGGGATAAAGAGGATCTGATACGTTGTCTCAGAACGTTAAATTTCCTTTCACAATGCATCTGTAATTTTGCTGACAAGGTATCACAGCTGACAGGTTTGCCCAAGGAAAATGCCCTACATATGCAGCAGGATATTCATCTACTCATGAATGTATATGAGGTACGCCAAACAAATCGGCTCCAGTCGGGAAGGATGCTTCTACAACCAGACAATGTCCCACTCATTTCTTGGATGAAAGTTGCATCAGACCTATTCGGAGTGCATGAGGAATAGACTGCTTCTCTAAATTTGCCACTGTTCAATGAATTAGTAACACAAGCACAAGCATTGTTGACCTAATAAATGTTATTTTCAGTTTATTCGGTATTACAGACCAGATACTGTCTGACAATGAGTCACAACACACTGACAACCATTTAAAGACATGACTCCTAAGTAGAAATGACACACATCATCACCCTACTATCCATGCTTCAGCAGAACATATCAACATACTATTAAATAAATAATATTAAGTGCCAAGCAACAAAGAAAGATTTGATATCGTATTGCTGCATTTTCACGCAATATCAATGAAGAAGGGATTACCATCCCAAGCATAAATTATGCTCAAAAGTAAATGGGAATGAATTCGCCCAGAAACCAATTGCTTAATCATTACAAGACACAGCTCATTCTTCTTCAAAGATAAAGATTTAAAGATTGAAAGAGCTACACAATAAGAGAGCAGGTAGAGAACTACTAAAACTGAGCACTGGGCAGAGAAAGCTGGTTAGAAATTTAAATACTTGGCTACCAGTGAAGGTTTCTGAAATATGCAACAGCTCAGATCATAAGAAAGTCCTACTGATTGTGGTGTTCGGTTGCAAAGGAACAGAAGCCAAATCAAACTGATGCCCAGTGCAACAAAATCACGCAGGAAGAAAATAAACAAAGTGCACTCAAATGATGATTGTGTGGTGATATTCAGCAGCAACAGGCTGCAGCTGTTTGTCAGAGAAAAGCAACAAAGAACAACACAGATCTCTCCAGATGTAGTATGCAGATCCAGACAAATAATCAAACTACCGAAGCATTACCTTAAAGTTGAAACTGTTCTCATTAAATCTATTTTACCTATTAGTGCAACTGTTGAATTAACAATATACGCCTGTGTCCAATTTTGTATATTTTTGGGGATAAATTTTCATGTTTGGAAGAAGGGGCGAGTTGTATTGTGTTTCATGGTCAATATGAATATATGCTTTTACAGACATGCTCATGATATCATCACTATATCATAGCATGGTACTTGAGGGTCCTCGATCTTACCCCAGATCACTTAAAGCATGATACTCTGCTGGAAGCACCCATCTCTGTTGTAATCTATTATCTTAATATTAACATCAACATTTATGTCCCTGTGATTGTAATGTTTGTATGTAAAGTTAGTTGTCATAAACATGTGTGATTCTTCAGTCCTATTATATCCATGCCCACTTTCTTATTTATGGGAGGTAATATAAGCATTACCATATCAGGTAAAATATCCTGTCAGAGGCAAACTTACATCAAGCACAATTTATTTTTCATGATATGGATTCAGGAAGGAACATTGACCGCGATGCTGGCCCATATCTGTTCATCTAGTCATCCCATGTGAATTTTATGTACTTAGATCTGTATATACATATTTGGTGTTATTCATTAAAAAAAACATCTTATAAACAAATTGCAAAGAAGTAACTAAGGACCTTGAAAAACTATCAACGAGGACCAAGCAGCAACAAGTAGGTAGTAAAAGGCACACATTTTTAGAAAGCTCTTAAGCCAGCACCCTGAACTCTGAATAAACTAGAAATTTAAGAATGGATGTAATGTTTGTAACTAAGACATACATAATCACAAATTTCACAAAGGTTTCTTTAAACTCAGGTACACTAAGGACAAAAGAAAAGTATGAATTTTCAGTTGTTGCTGCAGTTGAGGTCACTTGGCAAACATCTTGCCATCCTAATCTCAAGCAGTCTGTTGCTCTATCCCTCTTATGAAGTTGCAAGATGCCATTTGTAGTCATTATTTTCTATCTAGATTGGTTAAGGCTCTCAAATGCACTCAGTTTCAGAATCACAGACTTAATTAATGTTATTGCAGGGTTCCTTTTCTCATGAATACTGAAGGTGTTTTAAGTTTATCTTCACATTTAGGGTTGAACATCCACATAATTTGGGTAACCATCAGCCAGGCTGTTGCTAATCTGTAAAAAACAAATATTCTCCATTGCTCAGCACTCAAAATCCAATGAATAAATAAATAAAAGTCTGCAATCATACTAAAAGCTTCACCTGTGGCAATTACAAATGTAATGTGAATTTAATTATATCAAATGATTACTGAGTCACAGAACAATTGCATGTTAAAAATTTTCATCAGGAAAATATTTTTTCTCCTACTGTAACCTACTTAACAGAATGGGCGAGAAATTGAAAACATAGTCTGTTCCACTTTAGTGAATGCACAATAAGTGAAGATCTTAAGTTAAAGTGAATAAAGCTGAAAATCCAATTTATTTGATGGAAGTGCTAATTTTGCCACTCAATGACTATCAGAAAAGCAGCCTGAACTGCACATCAATGAGTGAGGCAGTGGATTTCAAGCTGAAAAGCTCCTTGATTACACTTTCTCCCATTCTGCCTCCTGTCAGAAATCTATTCTAACATTTCAGTTTCTGTGTCTGTAACATCTATTCTGACAATGTCACCTTTTACCTTCTATTCATGAAAGGGAACAAAGAGAAATACTTACATTTGTATTCTGTCCTTCATCACTGGTTGAACAACTCTAAATCTTTTACAACTAATGAAGTACTTTTTGAAATTTGGACATTTAATACAAGAAATAAGTTTGACAGAATTTTCTTTTGCTTCAATGAAGGATTCCCACCCATGTTGACAGTTCCTGTGATTGTGTTCATTCTATGACTTGCGATTCTGCTCTCATCCCTTCATCTCCAGTCCAGAACCACATTAGGATGCATAGAATTTCCCTTATCTTCAGTTTCCATCATATTAGCCTTCATAGTCAATGAATGAAACTTCACTATTACTGCCATCGCAAGTGTGATACTACTACCAATTCACCTTCATTTCCCTTCCTCTTTCAGCATTCTAAAGGTACCACTTACTCCACAACACCCTGGTCTATTAGTCAATACCACAACACCCTGGTCTATTAGTCAATACCTATTATTCCTATAAAAGTACAGTAACAGTACCATATCACCTTCTGCCATCCCAAGTCCAATGCCTCAGACATTTTTTCCCGGCGAACTGTCAATTTATTTAGATTACTTTCAGTTTAATATTTCCTATTTATTTCCAACCTGCTGCACATTTATAACACAATTGTGTCATTATGTTATCACATGTTCTGAAAAGAAAGCTAAAATGACCTTATAAAATTGGCACAGAATCTTACAAGATGGCTCCCAGAAGTTAACCAACTGCTCTTGTTGATTCGTTACAGCCATACAAAGCCCAGCAGGCAGATATTACCTCACTAATTAACACAAAGGGTGACATTTGGAATTCAATTAACCCTTGTCCAATGTGTCCTTTTGAATTTTTGAGAATTCAAGGCTCCTGAGAGAATGGGAGACTAGAAGAACAACAACACAGAAAATTCCAGCATACCTGTCTTTGCTTTGAGGGACAATAATTCATCAAAGCTTTGGGATAATAGCCAATTTAAGTTTTGATCTGGATAATGCAAGCTGTGAGAGCCTATTTTGAGCAGAGCTCCAGAAATTCTGAGAAACACCATCAGAGATAAAGGACTTCTAAGTGAGAGTCAGAAAAAGGCAAACCAGCTAATAGATTGCTCTACTGAACAAGGTTTCTGAAGGTCACAACCTTAGCTCCTTCAAATCAAAACAAAGAAGTCTTCACTCCTTATCAGAATCTGTTATGTCTTTTTCTGCCTGTGGAAGCAAACTCCAACTATTCAATTAATAGATCTATTACAGCTGCTAAACTCTAACTTCAAGGTTTCAATGGCTTCACCTCAGAAAGGCCATGACTTGGATGTGCCGGTGTTGGACTGGGGTGGACAAAGTTAAAAATCACACAACACCAGGTTATAGTCCAACAGGTTTATTTGGAAGCACTAGCTTTTAGAGCGCCACTCCTTCATCAGCCATTTGTCCACCTCAGAAAGTGAAGTCTTCAAGCAAGACAGGTCTGCAACAATAACTGTGTCTGAACTACCTTAAGTCTTTATAAGTATATTTTACCTGTACTTACTTTTAATCTTTGTAACTGTATTTTGGCTGATATCAGTATCATTTTTTACTTAGTAAATTTCATCAACAGCATAGAAACTAACCTTTGATTTTGTTGAAAAATAAACCATTGCTGCTGCTTATTTTTAAAATGGAACACTTGAAAAAGTGAAAAGATGCAAAATGAGCTCCACAAAGTCACAGCTTACAGAACACTCTTTAAAGATGCCTAATATGACCGACACACTTGGAAGTCTAATCTATGCTAATGTATTATCCTCAATCCCATGAGCTTTAACTTTGTTTGCTAATTCCCTTTATCAAAAGGCTTCCAAAAACCCAAATACAACACCTTTACTTGTTTCCCAACATTGACTCTGTTAGTAACATCCACAAAATTCTCCAGGTTTGTAAACATGACTCCCCCTTCCTTAATCCATGTTGACTCTTAGTATCAATCAGATAATTATTTCCTAAAAAGTTCAGTAATCATATCCTGCATTATAGATTCTAGTATTTTCACTACTATTGTTGCCAGATTAGTAGGTATTTAATTCAGTTTCCACTCACCCTCCTTTCTTAAAATGTGGGATTACATTTACAACCTTCTAATCTACAGGCAGCACTGCAGAATTGAAATTTTGAAAGATAATCACAATGCAGCTGTTATTTTTGTAGCCATCTTGTTCAACGCTGGTGAAGCTCACTGGATCCCAGAGATTTCTCAAGTGTCAGTGCCATTAATTTCTCCAATGTTTTTTATTAATACAATTTATTTCAGTTCGACACTCTCATTAGGTTTCTTGGTCTTAGTTATTTCAGGGACATCTCTTGCATCTTCCTCTGTGATGACAGATGTGGCTTAGTGGTTAGAATTGCTATCTCACAGAACCAGGGATTTGTGTTTGATTCCACTCTTGGGTGATTATCTGCGTGGAGTTTTCACATTTTCCCCGCGTCTGTGTGGGTTTCCTCTGGGTGCTGTGGTTTCCTCTCACAGTCCACGTGGATTGGCCATGCTAAATTGTCGATAGAGCCCAGGACTGTGCCGGCTGGTGGATTAGCCATGGGGAGTACAAGGTTACAGGGAGAGTATAGAAGGGGTGGAACGCTCTTTGGAAGGTTGTTGTGGACTCAATGGGCCGAATGACCTGCCTTCCCATTGTAGGGATTTTATGATACTAGTTGAGCTTCTCTGCTTTTTTTTTCAATTTCCATTATAAATTCTCCTGTTTCTGTCCCATGCTTATCTTTGCTTATCTGTTCCATTTTACATAGCTATAGAAACTTTTACAATTTCCTTTTATGCCCTTGCTATTTTGCATTTGTTTTCAATCTCCCGTTCTTTATCAATTTCTTGGCCCTCCTTGGCTTTCAACATTCTTCGGTGAATTTATACCTTCTCCTTTTAACTAATACTATCTTACCTTTCCTGTGTTAGCTATGCTTGGTTGCCTTTTCTGATGGTTATGTTGTGCTTTAAAGGAATGTACTTTTTTTGAAAACCAAGTGTTAATTCTTAAATATTGCTGATCTACTGTAAAAGGCGAAAGTGAGGACTGCAGATGCTGGAGATCAGAGCTGAAAATTTGTTGCTGGAAAAGCGCAGCAGGTCAGGCAGCATCCGAGGAGCAGGAGAATCAACGTTTCGGGCATAAGCCCTTCTTCAGGAATGAGGAAAGTGCGTCCAGCAGGCTAAGATAAAAGGTAGGGAGGAGGGACTAGGGGGAGGGGTGTTGGGAATGCGATAGGTGGAGGGAGGTCAAGGTGAGGGTGATAGGCCAGAGTTGGGGTGGGGGCGGAGAGGTCAGGAAGAAGAATGCAGGTTAGGAAGGCGGTGCTGAGTTCGAGGGATTTGACTGAGACAAGGTGGGGGAGGGGAAATGAGGAAACTGGAGAAATCTGAGTTCATCCCTTATGGTTGGAGGGTTCCTAGGCGGAACATGAGGCACTCTTCCTCTAGCCATCGTGTTGCCATGGTCTGGCGATGGAGGAGTCCAAGGACCTGCATGTCCTTGGTGGAGTGGGAGGGGGAGTTGAAGTGTTGAGCCACGGGGTGGTTGGGTTGGTTGGTCCGGGTATCCCAGAGGAGTTCTCTAAAATATTAAGCAAGTAGGCGGCTTGTCTCCCCAATATAGAGGAGGCCACATCGGGTGCAGCGGATGCAGTAAATGATGTGCGTGGAGGTGCAGGTGAATTTGTGGTGGATATGGAAGGATCCCTTGGGGCCTTGGAGGGAAGTAAGGGGGGAGGTCTGGACGCAAGTTTTGCATTTCTTGCGGTTGCAGGGGAAGGTGCCGGGAGTGGAGGTTGGGTTAGTGGGGGGGTGTGGACCTGACGAGGGAGTCGCGGAGGGAGTGGTCTTTTCGGAACGCTGATAGGGGAGGGGAGGGAGATATATCCCTGGTAGTGGGGTCCGTTTGGAGGTGGTGGAAATGACGACAGATGACACAATGTATATGGAGGTTGGTGGGGTGGTAGGTGAGGACCAGTGGGGTTCTGTCCTCGTGGCGATTGGAGGGGTGGGGCTCAAGGGCAGAGGAGTGGGAAGTGGAGGAGATGCGGTGGACAGCATCGTCGATCACGTCTGGAGGGAAATTGCGGTCTTTGAAGAAGGAGGCCATCTGGGTTGTACGGTATTGGAACTGGTCCTTCTGGGAGCAGATGCGGCGGAGGCGATGCAATTGGGAATATGGCATGGCGTTTTTACAGGGGGCAGGGTGGGAGGAGGTGTAGTCTAGGTAGCTGTGGGAATCGGTCAGTTTAAGTAAATGTCCGTGTTGATTCGGTCGCCCGAGATAGAAATGGAAAGGTCTAGGAAGGGGAGGGAGGAGTCTGAGACGGTCCAGGTGAATTTGAGGTCGGGGTGGAAGGTGTTGGTAAAGTGGATGAACTGTTCAACCTCCTTGTGGGAACATGAGGCAGCACCGATACAGTCATTGATGTAGCGGAGGAAAAGGTTTGAGGTGGTGCCAGTGTAGCTGCGCAAGATGGATTGTTCCACATATCTGGCGAAGAGGCAGGCATAGCTGGGGCCCATGTGGGTGCCCATGGCTACTCCTTTGGTTTGGAGGAAGTGGGAGGATTGGAATGAGAAGTTGTTCAGGGTGAGGACCAGTTCAGTCAGTCGAAGGAGGGTGTCAGTGGAAGGGTACTGGTTGGTACGGCGGGAAAGGAAGAAGCGGAGGGTTTTGAGTCCTTTGTGATGGGGGATGGAGGTGTACAGGGACTGGATGTCCATGGTGAAGATAAAGCGTTGGGGACCGGGGAAGCGAAAATCATGGAGGAGGTGGAGGGCGTGGGTGGTGTCCCGAACGTCGGTGGGGAGTCCTTGGACTAAGGGGGACAGGACCGTGTCGAGGTATGCAGAGATGAGTTTGGTGGGGCAGGAGCAGGCTGAGACAATGGGTCAGCCGGGGCAGTCAGGTTTGTGGATTTTGAGCAGGTGGTAGAAACGGGCAGTGCGGGGTTGTGGGACTATGAGGTTGGAGGCGGTGGATGGGAGGACAATGGGTCGGCCGGGGCAGTCAGGTTTGTGGATTTTGGGCAAGCATCTTTCCATCCACCCCATCTTCCTCATGCCTCTATAACTGCCCCTGTTTAGGTACAAGATTCTAGTTTCAGATTGAACTTTATCAGTTTAAACACAATGAAACATTCAATAATACTCTGGTCACTATTCCCTAATATTCATTTCAACAAAGTTATTAATTAGCTCTTTATCACTCCATAATACTTGGTCCAAGCTGGCATGAATACACACTTCTGCCTTTAACAGTGTTCCTCTCTATATGGAAATCTCTATAGATGACTAGAAGGAAATCCAGTAAAACTGGTAAATGAGACATAGCGATTTCGTTCATCTTATAAGCTTCAAAATGGAACTGCAGAATGACCGGTAAAGTTTGTTTTTAAGTATCATTATATTTTTCCTTTCTGCATATACTCTATAATATTTGAAATATGTAAAGTGAGCATTAGTTACTGTTTAAAGCTAAAAATCTATCTTTAACCCTGAGCATATAGATTTCCTAGGCTTTTTGAACTTGTTGACTAAAACAAGGTGAAAATCCATGCAGGAAATATTGATGCTGAAGAATTGACAGGCAGAGGAGCATGGGAATGGGCTCTTATCCCTCCCCAACCAGTGCTCAAGACCATCACCACCATCCCAAGCTTTTACCCATTTTCTTTAATTAGTCATAACATTTTCCATGAACTATTGCAAATCTATCGAATATATTTTAGCTTTAGGAGACCAACCCTCTCCCAGGAGCCTGAAATTTGAATTTTATTTTGACTTGCTTGTACATGTCTGGTCATTTCCTGGTGATATTTTTCAGGTTTCTGTGCACACACAGCTTCAGGCTGCAGTGAAAGGCCAGCCTTGCACTCTTCATGTTCAGTTTATTAAAGTATAGCATGTTTTCAGGAGGCCCACAATGAACCTTGTCACACAACACACCACTCTGAGCCTTCCCTCAGCCCCAAAATGCTCAGGTGAAGCCATTCTGCTTCATCCCTGTCAGCAATACCTTCAGGAATCTCCTGTGCAAGTGCACAAATTAGGTATAAAGGTTTGCTCAACCCAAGCACGTTTGAGATCCCCATGGCAAATTCTCATTCAGCAAACTACTGCCAGCACATTCATATTACACAGGATTCCTGATCCAAGCAGAAATGTTAAATACAATTCTGATCCATGCAGAAAGTAGCAATCCATTATACTGTTTTTAACGCTCAGTACATTAGATATAATGAGCCCACTGCCAAAAATCAGCAAGGGCGATTTGAAGATTTTGCATGTCTTAATCATTTTTGTGTGAAATATGGATTGCTGCTGGATTTGTCTCAGCTGAATGGGGCTGGACTATAGAACATACATTTTCCAATTTTTCTTTATCTGCCATTTTATAGATGCCTTGACCCAACTGTAACCCCATTTCTACAGAAGGCAGTTCAATTTTTATCCGAAAATGACTTCTTAGAAGAGAGTCTTGCTCCAGATCTGCTCATTCCTTGTTCAGGCCGGCTTACTGCATGTAAATGTACTTATCTGGCTCCAATGTGTTTCGTCTGGGTCTGAAATAAGTTTAACTAAGGGCAAGGCGAGAGCCATATGCTGACAGGGTAAGTATTAGGTCCATCTTACTGAGACCTTGGTTTGCTTAATTTTCATGCCCTATTTAAGTAACTTAGTTTGATTCCTAACTGATTGGCCAATGCCATTGATATGGTGCTGGCAGGTAAAAGTACAGGTACATGAAGATAGGAAAAGCCAGCACCAGAGATAAGCCAAAGTGGTTCCTAGTGACCCTAACCACAGAGAGCGAGAATGTGGAAATAATCACTAGTCTGATCTGGAATTCAGTTTTAAACTGTGACCAGCTCTAACAAGCCTCAATAAGTTTTATGCTTTACTAGTTTTTTTTTTGTCTGTCTCTTATTGGTGATTGGCATATCTGAGGATGCCAAACTTGGGGTCAAATATGCAGCAACATGCTAAAATATCGCTGAGGTCTGAATGAGACCGTCAAAACATATGCTTGGGGAAATAAGGCCTTTGCCAAGGCGTCAGGCTCCCAAATGCAAGAGTGAAAGTCATGACTGGCCAGTGTCTCCATGCCCCAATGGCAGTGTCCCCACCTTTGAGCCAGAAGGCCTGGGTTCAAGTCTTACTTGCTCCAGAGGTGTGTCATAATGTCGCTGAACAGGTTCGTTAGAAAATATCAAAACCCTGCTATGGCTGAATTTGGGGTAAGTTTGGAGCATTTAAGTTGACCCTTTAACTCCATTAGACTTCTCTACTGGAAATATAAGTCAGATCCTTACGTTACTCTTCCCTTAATCAGGAGTTGCCATTATTCTGCATTGATATGACAGCATTAACGTCTCACAATCTTTAATCAAAATCCCTTCACTTTTGTGTGCGCTCAGCTTGATTTCTCCCTTATTAATATCTGAGTTCACACAATAAAAAATGATAGCTGATAGAAAGTGAATAATAAGCTGTCATTTAATCCTGGGCTTCAGGTGTTGTGTATTAGCCTCCTCAATGATGGTTTGAAATTAAAAAGATATTAAATTGTAGACTCACACTGCTCTCAATTTCTTCCTTTATCAAGCAGGGTAATTTAATTGAAACATTAATAATGAGCTTCTTTTGTCAAAGTAAAGAAGTGGATGTTTTGTTTGAAGGATCTGAGCACAGTGTCTGAGGTGCATTAGATGATGATAAATGGCATAGCTGATGGAAATTGCTGTGAGTCCCAGTCACCCAGTTGGAAACACATGCTTGTTAGTCCAGCCAGAGAGAAAGGTGGTGCTCTATTGATCGAATCATTTGGCATTCTGAGAACTTTTATTTTCAAATTTGTGCTAACTGAGGTGAAGCAAATACTATAAACAGGTGACAGGGTGCGAGGCTGCTCATTTAACACATGAGAGACCATTTGTCTCTCAATCATTAATAAGTAAGTGATTGTTCTCCTTGAGAATTCTATTGCTAGGATAGAAAATAGGTGTAGGGGGAGGCCATTCAGCCCTCTACCCTGCTATGCCATTCAACTAGATCATGGTGGCCCTTCTATCTCAACACCATTTTCTGTCATTCTCCTCATATCCCTCATACCCTTAATTCTTAGCAGCATTAGAAACAACACTGAAAGACAACCAACTTACAGAAGAAACCCAGCAAACAGAAGGTGCACGAACATTAAGCAGGAAAAAGGAAGGAAACATACACAATATAAAAAAGAAAACGTTAGAAAGACTAAAAAAAGATAAAAACACCATCATCCTACCTGCAGACAAAGGATGCTTGATAGTCATTTTAAATCAAAGAGACTACATTGAGAAAGTGAACGCACTACTTGCAGATACCAACACTTAACAACAAGTGGTCATAGACCTGACTCCCCAATTACAGAACCGAATCATAGCCCTACTCAAAAAACTTCAGAAATCTGGAGAAATAAATAAGACCAACTTCCAAACAAAAAGTGAAACAGATGGATCCAACACACCATGCTTCTATGGATTACCCAAAATTTACAAACCAGGAACCCCTCTCAGACCCATAGTCTCGCTACCTGGAACACCAACTTACAGGTTGGCCAACAAGTTACACCAAAGACTAAAACACATAGTAGAAGACTCACGCTACTCCATCCACTCCACCCAAGAATTCCTTAAGACCATCAAAGACACCAAGGTAGAAGAGGATGAAATAATGGTCTCCTTTGACATAACAGTCCTGTTTGTATCCATCAACATCAACCTGACTAAAGAAACACTGACTACACTATTAGAAGAACCAAAGACACACACATACATCAAACACCACCAACTTCATCAGCAAGGACAATATTGTCACGCTAGTGGACCTATGTCTTACCACCCACTTCACCTTCAAAAACAAAACCTACAGGTAAACCAATAGAATACCCATGGGATCTCCGATATCAGGGTTCTTAGCAGAGGCATTAATGCAGAGACTCGAACAAACAGCTCTGCCAACCATCCAACCCAAATTTTGGGTCTGCTACATGGATGATATCTTTGTCAGCACTAAACAAAATAAATTAGAGGAAACCTTCAAAACCATCATTAATACCCTTACTGGCATAAAATTCACTGACAAGAATGAAAACAACAATAAACTGCCATTCCTAAATGTCGCAGTAGAGTGAACAGCCAATGGCAAACTTCAAACCAGCGTCTACAGGTGAACAACACATACTGACCAAATACTGAACTACAGAAGCAATCATCCCAACACCCACAAACGAAGCTGCATTAGAACATTATTTCAATGAGCCACCACACACTGCAGCACAGAGGGACCACGCACAGCAGAGGAAAATCACCTATACTGTGTATTCAAAAAGAACGGGTACCCAATAAACACACCCCGCTGATTTCTCAGCAACAAACCCCAACAAGTCAACAAAACACATCCAGAAACCCTAGCCACTCTCCCCTACATCAAAGACATCTAGGAAATGACTGCCAGACTACTCAGACCCCTTGGCATCATGGTAGCCCACAAACCCATCAACACACTAAAACAGCAGCTAATGAACTTGAAAGACATATACAGACAACAAGCAAAACTAATGTCATTTACAAAATACCTTGCAAGAACTGTAACAAACACTACATTGGACAAACAGGTAGAAAACTAGCCACCAGAATACATGAACATCAACTCGCCACAAAAAAAAACCTCTCACTAGTATCCTTACATACCGATGTGGAAGGACATCACTTCGACTGGGACAACACATCCATCCTTGGACAAGCCAAACAGAAACATGCATGAGAACTCCTGGAAGCATGGCATTCCAAACGGAATTCTATCAACAAACACATGAGCCCATTTACCACCCCTGAGATAAAGATCAGGAAATGACATCACCACAGGAAATGACATAACCACCACAAGGAAACCTAAATACATAAACCAGAAAGCGGGCCATGCCACCAGTGCTTCATCCAGAGGCACACTGATGATGTTACCTAGTATGGTGGCGAAATGTCTGAAAACAGACCTTGCAGCTCAACGAGCAAACCTACATCGAGAACCTCAACCTGAGCTATGAATCTTCTCAAAACTTGCTAATATCTTTAATATTTAAAAATCTATCAATATTTATCTTGAACATACTCAATGGCTGAATCTCCACTGCCTACTGGGTAGAGAATTCAAAAGATTCACTGACCGCTGAATGAAGAAACTCCTCTTCATTCTTAAATGTGTTACCCCATATTCTGAGCTGGTGTCCCCTGGTTCAAACCATGGAAAACATCTTTCCTCCATCTACCCTGTAAAGCCTTGTAAGAACTTCAAGCAGGTAATCTCTCATTCTTCTAAACTCTAGAGAATACAGATCCGGTCTCCTCAACATGTCCTTGGGGAAAGATCCCTGACATCCCAGGAATCAGGCTGATGAATCTGCATTACAACCCCTCTATAAGAAGTATATATTTCATTCAGTCATGAGACAAAAACTGTGTACAATAGTCCAGGGGCAGTTTCACCAAGGCTGTATGCATTTGAAGACCTATTTACTTCTAAAATCAAGTGCTTTTGCAGACCAACGTATCAATTACCTTCTGGGTTTCTTGAGGCATATTGGTAATGGGGTGGGGGGGTGGGGTTCAGATCCCAAGTGCTTCCACTTATGGTTCTGTTATAACATGTCTGGACAGGTCAATTAAAATAACCACCACTCAGTTTTTCAAGTGTTTGTTGCAGCATTCAGAGATACACGAACAAGGACATCAAAGTCTCATTGGTCATCAATACTTCCAATCTCTTACCATTTAAGAGTTACTCTGCATTTCGGTTTTTGCCACCAAAATGGTTGACTTCATATTTTTCCACAGTATATTCCATCTGTGCATTTTTGCTCAGTCACTCAGCCTGACTAAACCCTTTCACCCAGTCACTCGGCCTGACTAAACCCTTTCATCCAGTCACTCAGCCTGACTAAACCCTTTTCCCAGTCACTCGGCCTGACTAAACCCTTTCACCCAGTCACCTCAGCCTTACTAAACCCTTTTCCCAGTCACTCGGCCTGACTAAATCCTTTCACCCAGTCACTCAGCCTGACTAAACCCTTTTCCCAGTCACTCGGCCTGTCTAAACCCTTTCACCCAGTCACCTCAGCCTTACTAAACCCTTTCACCCAGTCACTCAGCCTGACTAAACCCTTTCACCCAGTCACTCGGCCTGACTAAACCCTTTCACCCAGTCACTCAGCCTGTCTAAACCCTTTTCCCAGTCACTCAGCCTGACTAAACCCTTTCACCCAGTCACTCGGCCTGACTAAACCCTTTCACCCAGTCACTCAGCCTGACTAAACCCTTTTCCCAGTCACTCAGCCTGACTAAACCCTTTTCCCAGTCACTCAGCCTGTCTAAACCCTTTCACCCAGTCACTCGGCCTGTCTAAACCCTTTTCCCAGTCACTCGGCCTGACTAAACCCTTTCACCCAGTCACTCAGCCTGACTAAACCCTTTTCCCAGTCACTCGGCCTGACTAAACACTTTCACCCAGTCACTCAGCCTGACTAAACCCTTTCACCCAGTCACTCAGCCTGTCTAAACCCTTTCACCCAGTCACTCGGCCTGTCTAAACCCTTTTCCCAGTCACTCGGCCTGTCTAAACCCTTTCACCCAGTCACTCAGCCTGACTAAACCCTTTCACCCAGTCACTCAGCCTGACTAAACCCTTTTCCCAGTCACTCAGCCTGACTAAACCCTTTTCCCAGTCACTCAGCCTGTCTAAACCCTTTTCCCAGTCACTCGGCCTGTCTAAACCCTTTCACCCAGTCACTCGGCCTGACTAAACCCTTTCACCCAGTCACTCAGCCTGACTAAACCCTTTCACCCAGTCACTCAGCCTGACTAAACCCTTTTCCCAGTCACTCAGCCTGACTAAACCCTTTTCCCAGTCACTCAGCCTGTCTAAACCCTTTTCCCAGTCACTCGGCCTGTCTAAACCCTTTCACCCAGTCACTCGGCCTGACTAAACCCTTTTCCCAGTCACTCAGCCTGACTAAACCCTTTCACCCAGTCACTCAGCCTGTCTAAACCCTTTCACCCAGTCACTCGGCCTGTCTAAACCCTTTCACCCAGTCACTCGGCCTGACTAAACCTTTTCACCCAGTCACTTGGCCTGACTAAACCCTTTCACCCAGTCACTCGGCCTGTCTAAACCCTTTTCCCAGTCACTCGGCCTGTCTAAACCCTTTCACCCAGTCACTTGGCCTGACTAAACCCTTTTCCCAGTCACTCGGCCTGTCTAAACCCTTTTCCCAGTCACTCGGCCTGACTAAACCCTTTCACCCAGTCACTCAGCCTGACTAAACCCTTTCACCCAGTCACTCAGCCTGACTAAACCCTTTTCCCAGTCATTCCTCCTGACTAAACCCTTTTACCCAGTCACCTCAGCCTGACTAAACCCTTTTCTCAGTCACTCGGCCTGTCTAAACCCTTTTCCCAGTCACTCGGCCTGACTAAACCCTTTTCCCAGTCACTCGGCCTGTCTAAACCCTTTTCCCAGTCACTCGGCCTGTCTAAACCCTTTCACCCAGTCACTCGGCCTGACTAAACCCTTTCACCCAGTCACTCGGCCTGACTAAACCCTTTCACCCAGTCACTCGGCCTGTCTAAACCCTTTTCCCAGTCACTCGGCCTGTCTAAACCCTTTCACCCAGTCACTCGGCCTGACTAAACCCTTTTCCCAGTCACTCGGCCTGTCTAAACCCTTTCACCCAGTCACTCAGCCTGACTAAACCCTTTCACCCAGTCACTCAGCCTGACTAAACCCTTTTCCCAGTCACTCGTCCTGACTAAACCCTTTCACCCAGTCACCTCAGCCTGACTAAACCCTTTTCCCAGTCACTCAGCCTGACTAAACCCTTTCACCCAGTCACTCGGCCTGACTTAGCCCTTTCACCCAGTCACTCAGCCTGACTAAACCCTTTTCCCAGTCACTCGGCCTGTCTAAACCCTTTTCCCAGTCACTCAGCCTGACTAAACCCTTTCACCCAGTCACTCAGCCTGACTAAACCCTTTTCCCAGTCACTCGGCCTGTCTAAACCCTTTCACCCAGTCACTCGGCCTGTCTAAACCCTTTTCCCAGTCACTCGGCCTGTCTAAACCCTTTCACCCAGTCACTCGGCCTGTCTAAACCCTTTTCCCAGTCACTCGGCCTGACTAAACCCTTTCACCCAGTCACTCGGCCTGTCTAAACCCTTTTCCCAGTCACTCGGCCTGACTAAACCCTTTCACCCAGTCACTCAGCCTGACTAAACCCTTTTGCTCAGTCACTCAGCCTGACTAAACCCTTTTGCACAGTCACTCAACCTATCTAAATCCTTTTGCACAGTCACTCAACCTATCTAAATCCTTTTGCACAGTCACTCAACCTATCTAAATCCTTTTGAATCTCTTTGCATTGTCCTCAAAATGCACATTATTACTTAGCTTAATCATGAAAACGTTACTTTTGTACTCTGTATCCAAATCATTGATGTAGATATTGAACACTATTAAAGGCTGCCAACCTGAGAATGACCTCTTTATTCCTACTGTCTATTTTCTGCCAGTTAACTGCTTCACAATCCAGTATTTTACCTTCGATTCCGCAAGGTCTAATTTTTTTTGGCAACCTTTTGTATGGGACTTTATTGAAAGCATTCTAAAAATCTAAATACATCACCTTCACTGCTTCCCCCTATCGAAGCTGATGGTTACATCCTCAAAAAACTCCAGAAGGTTTGTCAAATAAGATATGCCTTTCATAAATCCATGTGAAATCTGTGAACTTTGCCTTTATTTTTTGCCTTTCCTGCTAGCACATCCTGTACAATAGATTTCCAGCATTTTCCCTAGTACTGATGTCAGGCTTATCGGTCTCTCGTTCCTAAATTTC
Organism: Chiloscyllium punctatum; assembly: GCF_047496795.1. Taxonomy (NCBI): domain Eukaryota; kingdom Metazoa; phylum Chordata; class Chondrichthyes; order Orectolobiformes; family Hemiscylliidae; genus Chiloscyllium; species Chiloscyllium punctatum. The sequence goes on from NC_092765.1 coordinate 33,189,511, forward strand.
ATTCTCTCTCTCTCCTTTCTCGAATAGCAGGGTCACATTTGCTACTTTCTGATCTCCAGGAAACATTCCAAAATCAATTCAGGTTTGGAAGGTGAGTACTAATGAATTCACGATCTCATCAGCCATCTCTTTTAATGCTCTGGGATGTTGATCATCAGGTTCAGGGGAATTACTAATATTCAACTGCATTAATTTCTCCAGTATTGCTTTGTCTCACAAATGCTAATGTTTTTCAGTTCCTCAGTCTCATCAATCCCGATAATTCTGGTCGGCCTTTTGTATCTGTCTCCATGAAAATAGATACAAAATTTGTTTAGTTTCTCTGCTATTTCCTTCGTACCCCTTGTAATCTTCCTCTTTCTTTGTCTAATGGTCCCACATTTACCTGTGATAACCTTGTTTATTTTTATCTTTTTACATACATATAGAAGCCTTTATAGTCCATTTTACATTTTTTGCTAGTTTACTTTAATATTCTATATTCTCTTCCTTTATTAATTTCTTGGTTCTCCTTTGTTGAATTCTGAAATACCCAATCCTCAGTCTTACCTCATACAGTCATAGACTCATAGAGTCCTACAGCACGGAGACAGGACCTTTGGCTCAAACTGGTCCCTGCTGACCAAAATGTACGCCCATGCTAACCCCATTTCCCTGCACTTGGCCCATACCCTCTAATCCTTTCCTATTCATCTATTTGTTTGAACGCCTTTTAAATGATGTTAATGTACTCAACTTAAGCACTTCCACTGGCAGCTAATTCCATATGCATACAAAAGTTGCCTCTCTGGTCCCCTTTTATCCTTTCCCCTCTAACCTTATACTTGATGCCCTCTAGTACTCAATTCCCCAACCCTGGGACAAAGATTGCTCACTCTATCCATGCCTCTCATGATCTTATACACCTCCATTAGGTCTCCCTTCAGTCTCATTCGCTGGTAAGGCCAGATTTTGAGTATTATGTTCAGATTTGGTTGCCTTGCTATAGGACGGATGTTATTAAACTGGAAAGAGTGCCAAAGAAATTTACAAGAATATTGGCTGGACTCAATGGTCAGAGGTTGGAAATCTCCTTGTAACTCAGACCATTGAGTTCAGGCAATATTCTTGTAAATTTCTTTGGCACTCTTTCCAGTTTAATAATATCCGTCCTATAGCAAGGTGACCAAAACTGAACACAATGCTCTAAGTGCAGCCTCACCAATGCCCTGTAGAACTGCAACATTATTTCCGAATTTCCATACTCACTGCCCTGACTGATGAAGGCCAGTATGCCAAAAGCCTTCTTCACTGCCCTGTTTATCTGTGACACCATTTTCAGAGAACTCCAAGGTCCCTCTGTTCCACTATACTCCTTAAGGCCCTACCATTCACCATGAAATTTCGACCTTGATTTGACTTTCCAAAATGCTTGGCCTCACACTTATCTATACTAAACTCCATTTGTCATTTCTCAGCCTACTTTCCCAGATGATCTAAATTCTGCTGCAATTTCTGATAACCTTCCTCACTGCCTATTTTAGTGTCATCTGCAAACTTACTAATCATGCCTTGTATATTCTCATCCAAAGCATTGATATAGTTAACAAACAGCAATGGGCCCAGCACTGACTCCTGAGGCACTCCACTAGTCACAGGCCTCCAAGTCCGACAAGCATCCTTCCAACATTACCCACTGCTTCCTACCATCAAGTCAACCGTGTATCCAATTTGCCAGCTCCCCCTGGATTCCATGTGATCTAACCTTCCAGAGCACCATGTGGGACCTAATCCAAAGGCCTTATTGAAATCCATATAGACTACATCTACCGCCCTGCCCTCATCAACCTTCCTGGTCACTTCATCAAAGATCTGTAAGAAATTAGTGAAGCATGACCTCCCAATCACAAAGCCTTGCTGGCTACTCCTAATCAAACCTTGTCTTTCCAAATGCATGTGTATCTTATCCCTCAGAATCTTCTCAAATAAGTTACCCACCACAGATGTTAGGTTTACTGGTCTATAGTTCCCAGGCTTTTTCTTGCAGTCCTTCTTGAACTATGGCACAACATTTGCTACCCTCCAGTCTTCCGGGACCTCACTTCATCACAGAATCCCTACAGTGTGGAAACAGGCCATTTGGCCCAACAGGTCCACATGACCCTCTGAAGAGCAACTCGTCCAGATCCATTCCCCTACCCTATTACTCTACATTTACTCCTGACTAATGCACCTAACCTACACATCCCTAACGCAATTTAGCATGGCCAATTCATCTAACCTGTGTATCTTTAGACTGTGGGAGGAAACTGAATCACCCAGAGGAAACCCACGCAGACACGGAGAGAACGTATAAACTCCACACAGACAGTCACACCGAGGCTGGAATCAAACCTGGGTCGCTGACACTGTGAGGCAGCTGTGTTAACCACTGAGCCATCATGCTGCCCAAGTAGTCAAGCTGCCATTAAGCACAGGAAGCCTGACAGGGTTTGAACACACAACCTTCTGATCTGGAGTCAGGCATGCTACTGTTGCACTACAAGCCCACAGCTCTCTGAATAATGATGCAAAAATATCAGCCAGGGCCCTGCAATTTCTTCTCTAGCCTCTTGCAGTGCTCTTGGATATACCAGGTCAGGACTAGAAGATTTATCTACCTTCCTGCATTCTAATACATCCAACACCCCTTCTACTGTGATAAGGACTGTCCCCAAGATATCACCACTAACTTCCCCAAGTTCCCAAGTCTTCATGTCTTTCTCCATGGTTAAGAAAAGGAGAAATATTCATTGAGGACCTCGCTCATCTCCTGCAGTTCTACACATCCATGTCCACTTTGGTTCTTGAGAGGCCTTATTCTCTTTGGATTCACCCTAATATTCTTAGCCAAGGCTATCTTATGCCCCCTTTTCACCCTCTTGGTTTCCTTTTTCAGTAAACTCCTGTAAACCTTCAGGGATTCTCTTGATCCAAGCTGCCTGTAACTGAGCCATGCCTCTTCCTTTTTCTCGTCAATGCCTCAATATCTCTTGTCATCCAGGGTTCCCTAATCCTGCCAACCTTCCCCTTCACCCTCACAGGAACATACAGACATTGGACTGTGTCTTCAGAATCCTTAAGGGGGAGGGTGTGCAGCCAGAAGTCGTGGTGCACATTGGCATAGGTAGGAAGAGGGGTGGGGAGGTCATTCAGGAGCTCAGGGAGTTAGGCTGGAAGCTAAAAGCTAGGACAGACAGAGTCGTCATCTCTGCGTTGTTGCCGGTGCCACGTGACAGTGAGGCAAGGAATAGGGAGAGAGTGCAGTTGAACACGTGGCTGCAAGGATGGTGTAGGAGGGAGGGCTTCAGGTATTTGGACAATTAGACTGCATTTTGGGGAAGGTGGGACCTGTACAAACAGGACGGGTTGCACCTGAACCAGAAGGGCACCAATATCCTGGGAGATAGGTTTGCTAGCACTCTTCGGGGGGAGGGGGGGTTTAAATTAATTTGTCAGGGGGATGGGATCCGGACTTGTAGTCCAGCAAGTAGGTTAGCTGTTGTTCAGGATGTCCAAGAATGTAGGGAGGCTGTGGAGAAGGTAGCACTGACAGGGAATACTTGTGGACACAGAGATGGGTTCAAGTCTGTATACTTCAATGTAAAGAGTATCAGAAATAAGGTGGGTGAACTTAAGGCGTGGATCGGTACTTGGGACTCCGATGTTGTGGCCATCACGGAAACGTGGATTAAAGAGGGACAGGAATGGTTGTTGGAGGTTCCTGGTTACAGATGTTTCAGTAAGATTAGGGAGGGTGGTAAAAAAGGAGGGGGTGTGGCGTTGCTAATTAGAAATGGTATAATGGCTGCAGAAAGGCAGTTCGAGGGGGATCTGCCTTTGGAGGTAGTATGGGCTGAAGTCAGAAATAGGAAAGGTGCAGTCACCTTGTTGGGTGTTTATTATAGGCCCCCAATAGCAGCAGAGATGTGGAGAAACAGATTGGGAAACAGATTTTGGAAAGGTGCAGAAACACAGGGTAGTAGTCATGGGCGATTTCAACTTCCCAAATATTGATTGGAAGCTCTTCAGATCAAGTAGATTGGATGGGCGGTGTTTATGCAGTGTGTCCAGGAAGCTTTTCTAACTCAGTATGTAGATTGTCCGACCAGAGTGGAGGCCATATTGGATTTGGTACTTGGTAACGAACCGGGACAAGTGGTGGGCTTGTTAGTGGTTGAGCATTTTGGTGATGGTGACCACAATTCTGTGACTTTCACCTTGGTTATGGAGAGAGATAGGTGCGTGCAACAGGGCAGGTTTTACAATTGGGGGAAGGGTAAATACGATGCTGCAAGACAGGATCTGAGGAGCATAAGTTGGGAGCATAGGCTGTCAGGGAAGGATGTCGTTGAAGTGTGGAACCTTTTCAAGGAACAGATATGACGTGTCCTTGATATGTATGTACCTGTCAGTCAGGAAAGAGATGGTTGTGTGAGGGAACCTTGGTTGACGAGGGAGGTTGTATGTCTAGTAAAGAGGAAGAAGGAGGCGAACATAAGGTTGAGGAAACAAGGTTCAGACAGAGCAGTGGAGGGATACAGGATAGTCAGGAAGGAGCTGAAGAAAGGGATTAGGAGAGCTAAGAGAGGGCATGAAAAATCTTTGGCGGGTAGGATCAAGGATAACCCCAAGGCCTTTTATGCGTATGTGAGAAACATGAGAATGATGAAGACGAGGGTAGGTCTGATCAAGGACAGTAGTGGGAGACTGTGTATTGAGTCGGAAGAGATAGGAGAAGTCTTGCATGAGTACTTTTCTTCAGTATTTACAAATGAGAGGGACCGTATTGTTGAAGAGGAGAGTATAAAACGGACTGGTAAGCTAGAGGAGATACTTGTTAGGAAGGAAGATGTGTTGGGCATTTTGAAAAACTTGAGGATAGACAAGTCCCCCCGGCCTGACGGGATATTTCCTAGGATTATGTGGGAAGCAAGAGAGGAAATTGCAGAGCCGTGGCAATGATCTTTTCATCTTCACTGTCAATGGGGGTGGTACCAGGGGACTGGAGAGTGGCGAATGTTGTGCCCCTGTTCAAAAAAGGGAATAGGGATAACCCGGGAATTACAGGCCAGTTAGTCTTACTTCGGTGGTAGGCAAAGTAATGGAAAGGGTACTGAGGGATAGGATTTATGAGTATCTGGAAAGACACTGCTTGATTAGGGACAACCAGCACGGACTTGTGAGGGGTAGGTCTTGCCTTACAAGTCTTATTGAATTCTTTGAGGAGGTGACCAAGCATGTGGATGAGGGTAGAGCAGTGGATGTAGTGTACATGGATTTTAGTAAGGCATTTGATAAGGTTCCCCATGGTAGGCTTATGCGGAAAGTCAGGAGGCATGAGATAGTGGGAAATTTGGCCAGTTGGGTAGAGAACTGGCTAACCGGTCGAAGTCAGAGAGTGGTGGTAGATGGTAAATATTCAGCCTGGAGCTCAGTTACAAGTGGAGTTCCACAGGGATCAGTTCTGGGTCCTCTGCTGTTTGTAATTTTTATTAATGACTTGGAAGGGGGAGTCGAAGGGTGGGTCAGTAAATTTGCAGACGATACGAAGATTGGTGGAATTGTGGATCGTGAGGAGGGCTGTTGTCAGCTGAAAAGGGACTTAGATATGATGCAGAGCTGGGCTGAGGAGTGGCAGATGGAGTTCAACCCTGTCAAGGGTGAGGTTGTCCATTTTGGAAGGACAAATAAGAATGTGGAATACAGGGTTAACGGTAGGGTTCTTAGTGAGGTGGAGGAGCAGAGGGATCTTGGGGTCTATGTTCATAGCTCTTTGAAAGTTGCCACTCAGGTGGATAGAGCTTGTAAGAAGGCCTACAGTGTATTAGTGTTCATTAGCAGAGGGATTGAATTCAAGAGTCATGAAGTGATGTTGCAGCTGTACAGGACCTTGGTAAGGCCACATTTGGAGCACTATGTGCAGTTCTGGTCGCCTCACTTTAGGAAAGATGTGGAAGCTTTGGAGAGGGTGCAGAGGAGATTTACCAGGATGTTGCCTGGAATGGAGAATAGGTCGTACGAGGATAGGTTGAGAGTGTTAGGCCTTTTCTCATTGGAACGGCGAAGGATGAGGGGTGACTTGATAGAGTTATATAAGATGATCAGGGGAATAGATAGAGTAGACAGTCAGAGACTTTTTCCCCGGGTACAACAGAGTGTTACAAGGGGACATAAGTTTAAGGTGAAGGGTGGAAGGTTTCAGGGGGATGTCAGGGGTAGTTCTTTACCCAGAGAGTGGTGGGAGCATGGAATGCGCTGCCTGTGGGAGTGGCAGAGTCAGAATCATTGGTGACCTTTAAGTGGCAATTGGATAGGTACATGGATCGGTGCTTAAGCTAGGACAAATGTTTGGCACAACATCGTGGGCCGAAGGGCCTGTTCTGTGCTGTACTGTTCTATGTTCTATTATCTCTAGCTATCTCACTTTTAAATGCCTCCCACATCCCAGAGGTCCATGATTTGGCAATTTTCTAAGCTTTCTCCTTTGACATTTCTTGTTAGCCACCATTAGATCACATTTCCTGCTGGGGTTTTGTGCCTCAAAGAAATATATGCTTGTAATAATACATATATTAATACTTCAAATCTAGCCATTACCTATCCTAATCCCCCACAGGTTAATTATATTTAGATTTAAGCCATCATTCAGGATTGATCTTTATCACTGACAATTTTTCTTTTATGCATGTTAATGGGATTACATCTATTGCCCATCACTAACTGGCCTGGTACTGAGTGTTTTCCCATTTCAGATTGTAGTTAAGAGTCAGCCACAATGTTGTGGATCTGGAGTCACACGAAGATCAAGAACAGGTAGGGTCAGCAGATTTCCTTCCTTAAATGATGTTAATGAACCAGATGGATTTTTATGATAATCGACAGGGGTAATATGGTTGCCGTTTGCCTAGCTTTTAATTCCATGTTGTTTTATTGAATTCAAGATGCATGTTCTGCCATGCTAGGATAAGTCAGTATTAGCCATTACATTACATCATGCCATTACCTGCCCTCAATTTAACAAAATTCAATCATTTTACATTCACTCTTGTCTATACAAATCACCTTGCATTTGTTCCAGGAACTTGTCCTTTGCAGAATTGGGGTTAATTAGGTTGACCTGGTCTAAATGTAGAGTGAAGTTCTTGTGATTACTGTACTACCCTTGCTAAATACAGCTCTACATCCGTTTTTCTCACCATATCCTACCTTCTCATGACTGTTTGCTGACCTACAAATAACTCCCACTAATGTTAGCTATCCCTTGTTGTTTCTTAGTTCTACCCAAAATGATTCAAAATCTCGACCTTCCAATCTAAGATCTTCTCTTACTAATGCACTCATCCTATCCTTTATTAACAGTGCTACCCATGCTTTTTTAAATTTAACCTGTTGTTCCTAAATGTCAAATACCATTGAACATTCAGTTCTGAGCCTTAGTCACTCTGCAGCAACATCTCTCTAATGGCAAACAGATCATATTTGTTTCCTTCTGCTTTTGCTGTCAACCGAGCTATCTTGTTGCAAAAACTGCTACCATTCAGAGAAAGAGCCTTTAATTTTGCCTTAATAACAGTTTTCCATTTTTTGACATGTGTGATGCTGGCATTTATTTCCACGGGCTTCCCATTTTGTGTATTGGTTTTCTTCCTGTCATATCAGCTTTGTTATTGACCTATTGAATTCCCTTTCAGGTTCCTCTCCTCCTATCAGGCTGGTTTAAACCCTTCCCAAAGGCATAGCACCTTGCCTTGCAAGGATATTGGCTTTGGTCCTTCCAAGCTAAAAGCCCATCCTCCCTGTACAAGTCTCACCTGAAGGATGGACATTCTGCTAATCATGCTCCTCCATTTGCTCAAAATAATGGCTACGGTTATTTATTCCAATTCTTTGTCTGACCTATGTGACAGCAAAGTGGATTTTAACTGAATTGGCGCCTGCAAAGCAAGACTGAGGTTCAGCATACAAATTGGCTTCTTTTCCTTTGGCAATAATTCCAGCTTTCATTCTCTTAAAACAGATATTGTGTACACATATTTTGTGATATTTTGATGCAGAATGCATTGTAGGATTTGTTTAAATTTGATGTCATGTTACTGAGAAAATTAATTGAGAAGCCTTGAAACAATTTTTCGTACATTCCAGAAAGCAGAGATTGCCAATGGACTGGTCCAGTGACACTGAGTACATGAGCAGTTGCCAATTGCAGTAAATGTGTAAATTCTGGCTGAAATATTGCCATTGGGAGTAAGACCACCAACAGGAGAATTACTGCTGGAAGGAGACTTGCCAAGTCAGATCAGATCCAGTCAGCCTGCAGTCAATCTAGTCTGACCAGCTGAAACATAATTCTAAGTTTTAAATCACTGTGTTGTCTTCAAGTGGACTTGCAGTAAAATGTTATGAAAATAGCTGAGGATAATGTTGAAATAAACCCAGGTTGACTCAGGTCCTAATTCCTGTTCACAGTCAGGTGTACAGAGACAGAATTCTCAACTCCACAAATCCAACCTTTAAAAGTCACCATCTGCACTTCCCACATTTTTCTGGGAAGAAGGTCACACTAGATAAGGATGCAGGTCAGGTGACCCAAGAGGAGCTGAGCCAATTCCTAAGGTGGACTGGTGGATTATCTGCTTTGAACCTCCAGCACTCTGGCCAAAATTACAGTCATAACATATAAAATATTCCCCTCATTATCCTTCCCTTACTTCCCTTCACTTTCATACACACCCATTCCTGATCCTTGAAACTTAATGCACTCTACCCATCCCTCTGGCCCTTCATACCAGCAAGTCACACTCCACATACACTCCTCTACACACAGCCCAATAATCCTTATCAAATTTAGTGTCGGCAAGTAGAAATGAGAATCTAAACAAATTCACTGAAGGAAATAAGAATTCACCAAGGAGAAATCTAAAGCAGTTTCTAAAGTAGAGGTCTTGTTGAATTTGGCATTGAGCAATCCATTAGGCATGGTGGCTCATTGGTGAGCACTGCTACCTCACAGCTACCAGAGACCCAGGTTTGATTCCACCCTCGGATGACTGTCTGCATGGAGTTTGTACAATCTCCCCATTACTGAGTGGTTTTCCTCTGGGTTAGAACAAAGAACAAAGAAAATTTACAACCCAGGAACAGGTCCTTTGGCCCTCCAAGCCTGGGTTTTCCAGTTTCCTCCCACAGTCCAAAAACGTGCAAGTTAGGTGGACTGGCCATGTCCAGGAATGTGCAGGCATGGTGGATTAGCCTTGGAAATGCAGGGCTTCAAGGATAGGATAGACGGGGCAGATCTAGGGTGGATGCTCTGTGAAGGACTTTGGTGTGGACCCAATGGGTTGGATTGTCTGCTTCAACACTTAGGGAGTCTATTATTACAGCTGGCTGCTAACTCAATGATTTGTTACAACTCAGGACTGGGGATTAATTGTATCTTTACAGCTGATCTTATGGGAGGTTAAAACAAAAGCAATAATGTGATGGCTTGGGAGTTTACAAAAGCCAGTCTGGGGTTATCAGAAGAATCAATGGCAAAATTAATTGGGAAACTAGATTTCAAATGGATCAGAAGAGGAATAATATCTACTTAAGGCTACTTCTATGACTTGAAAGATCATTGGCATAGTCTATTTTAAAGAAAGCCTTGCAAGGCCTGGAATGCAGTGATTTAATAAGGAAACTAGAAAACATGGACACTTTTAACCATCAAAACTCAAAACTGAATTTGAAATAGTTTAGAGAAAAAAAACCCAGGTATATGCCAACAAGCACCCCTTTGCGGAGATCAAGCCTGTCCTGGTTTGCAGCTTATCCCAACATTTGGAGCAGTAGACTCCTACAATCCAATTGCCAGATTGCAATTCTGATAAGACCTCATGTGTGAAAGACAATCATTTACTTGCTATTGAATTGATCATTCAGTTGGAGTTTGGTTCTCTGCTACTGAAACCTTTCTTTATCCCAACCTCAGAACAAACTTGGTGAAGTTTGCAGAATAACAACAAGGCAATAGCTGCAGACAAAGGGTGTGCCATCTTCAATTTTCAAGGTCCTAGAGGCTTCACTGAACTCTCAAGGACATGAGAATGTTACCTTGCCTAACTCTTATTGAAATACACTTCTATAATTGGATCATTCCTGAATGAGTGGTACATGGCTAATGTAGTGCTCGATGTTTTGGGGTCAGTATGTAAATAAATAATTCTGTTTTCCCTAACCCATGAAAGTCTGCTGCTGGTAATCTTAACTTGCCTACAAACTGATGGAGGTTTTCAAAACAAACGCATCTACATTTGCAACAGCACATCACATGATCACGCAGTGAAGAGAAAGCTATTGGTTTTTTAATTTATCTACTCTTCCCTGTGTGCAACAAAGCTACTGGATCATATGGATTAGTGGAATTAAGTTCTGATTCAGATGTGCGGATGGACCTCCAATGTTAATCAAGCAAAGTCGTGCCCTAATTCTATGGTACCTTTATCTAAAATAAAATCTGTTTGGATTTGGCAAAAATAGCACTGGGTTCACTTCAGAGGCTGGGGTAGACCTTGCGCTTTAGCTCATTCAATACCCTATTGTGATAAAATGGCATAACATCAGACCATGAGAACTGACTTATAGAGAGGGGAAAATAAAGCAACCCCTTTCTCTGTTCACAATTGGGGAGTTGAATTTAAGTTCTGCTAATAAGATGCATCGGATAGCAACTTTTAAACTCGTGAATAAAAACGACAAAAGAAGATTAATGTATGTTGAGTTATCTCCTTTCACAGCATCGGACATCCTGTCGCAGTGCAGATTAATAATACATTTTGTGGCCATTTTCATCTAAGAACCATAAGTATATAATCTCAGTGAACTGTAACTGCTGCCAAACTTGAACAGCAGAACCTTATTTGCATTCATCCCTGGAATCCACACACTGAAATATGTTTACTTAAACATCTGCTTTAGCTTTTATTGTTTTAAGTTACTGTTTACAATTTATACAGCGCATAAACCATCATGCAGCCACTATATGTGTCAGCTCATGTTGAATCTACCTGATACTTCGGTTGTTTTTAAAAAACTGTTACTGTAGTTTTGGCATTACTTTGGAACTTATGAACAGTGTATGTTGTGATTGCAGATTCTGTGATTTTCTGCAGAAAGTTTGAATTTGCTCTCTTCTATCGACTTCTTGCTGTGAAGTTTACAGCTGCACAGATATGGAGAACTTCCAGTACCTGTAAATATCTGAATATTAGTCAATCTCATGCAACCATCATTCCCCTGACATTTGGCCAAAAGAAATCCTTAATTTTTCATATGGCTCAATTCATTATTCATTACGGAGCTGCTTGTCAATTATTTATCAAAACAATACTTGCAAATTATGAATTAAAACATGATATCTTCCATTTTCCCTTTCCATTCCCCTGATTCCCAGACAGCACTGAAACCGTTTCCTCACCCAGGCTATGGGGGTGGAGGGAACACTCCCCGAACCAGGAGCCCAATGACACCAAGTCAGGAAGCGGCCTTGTGCTAGATGCCTTTTTGGGGTTTTGGTGGGGGGGCACTATGTTCACCTAACAGCTGATGGTCTGCTTTTAATGTATTCAGTTTCAAAGCAGGTGCCATGTTACTGGAAAGTTCTTGGAACAAATAAAATGCTTATGGACTGGCGTGTGCTTGAAAGCAAAGATAAATTCCATGGTTCAGGATTGATCGTGAACAGGTACCCAAATGATGAGAGCGCTCACCAAATGTCTCAGTGTGTTTCAGTAATAGGTTCCAGCATAGAATCCCTACAATGTGGAAGCAGGCCATTCAGCCATTGAGTTCATATCGATCTTCCAAACAGCATCCCACCCAGACCCTCCAGCCCCTACCCTATAACCCTGCATTCCCCATGGCCAATCCACCTAACTTGTACATCTTTGAAACTGCAGCACCCGGAGGAAACCCTCACAGAATGTGCAAACGCCACTCAGACAGTCGCCCGAGGGTGAAGTTGAACCTGGTTCCTGGCACTGTCAGGCAGCAATGCTAAACACTCAGCCACCGTTCTGCCCCATAAAAGACAGAAAAGTATCAACTGAAAAAAATTATTTTGGAACTTGGGGTGTGGATGAAATAAATGAAAAATAGCTTGTCTGAACATGGAATAGGTTTTCTTTGAGTATTTTCTGACCTTCCCCTTTGGAGTTTTACAATTAGATGCATATTTTATGTTCATCTCTAACCATCCATATTAAAGTACTCAGCTTCTAGATGGGAATCCATATCATGTGGTAGAAAGACACGTTTATATGATTGTCTATTCATTTGTAGCTTTATAGCATCTGATCTGTCGAGGTGCAGGCTACTTTTTTGCATTCTGTGGCTTCAATGCTGTTAAAATCCAACAGGCATGGTACAGACAGGAAATGAGCATCCTAAAAATACCTTACTGGAGTAAATTACTGCAGATGCTAGAATCTGTACTAAAAACAACAAATTGGATTAAATTAGATTTCCTGCAGTATGGAAGCAGGCCCTTCGGCCCAACAAGTCCACATCGACCCTCCAAAGAGTAACCCACCCAGACCCATTCCCCAGCCTGATATTTACCCTGAACTAATGTACCTAACACTATGGGTAATTTAGCCTGGCCAATTCACCTTACTAGTACATTTTTGGATTGTGGGAGGAAACCGGAGCACCCAGAGGAAACTCACGCAGACACGGGGAGAGTTTTCAAACTCCACTGCTGGAGATCATAGCAGGTCAGGCAGCATCCGCAAACAGAGAGCAAGCTAATGTTTCGAGTCTAGAGTCAGCTCCAAAGAAGTGTCATCTAGATTCAAAACGTCAGCTTACTCTTTCTCCTGAAGTATCTTTCCCAGCCTTGGCCTTGGGAATGTAATACCAACAGTTTCCTAGGTCCTTTGGAGAGGTGTTGGTGAGGAGAGCTTGTGCTGAGGTGTAGTGAGGAAGTTTGACACTTGTGGTATTTTTATGGAATATGTAGAAAAGAAGACTATTCAAAAACTTTCTGGCTCTTCCTGAAAGGGGATGCTGGTAGACATGGGTATAGTGGAAGCATTAAACGTTCTGCTAATGTGTCCCTTTCGGTTGCCAGTGGGGTCTTATCATCACATCATTAGGCCCTCAATTTGCAATGGAAAAGAGACTTCACTCTAGCTTTAGACTGGTGCACCTTTTGCCAGCGGTAGGCCTCTGTGAAAGCAATAGCTGGCCAATTAAAAGTAATATCCTGCAGATGCTGGGAATCTGTAATAAAAAAAGTGTTGGAGAAATGCAGCAGGTCTGGGATGAGAGAAAACAGAATTTATGTTTTGGGTCTACTATGTCACTTGTTCAGAACTAAAATGGTTGGAAAATGGTAAAAAATGGAGGACCAAGGTATCGTGGAGGGAATGGCCCCTGCAAAATACTGACAGTGAATGGAAAAGGAAGATGTGCTTGATGGTGGTATCCTGCTGGAGGTGGAAGAAAAGGCAAAGGATGATCCTTTGCATATGGACACTGGTGGAGTAGAAAGTGAGGACAAGGATTTTGGGAGGGAGGAGAAGGGGTGACGGCAAAAGTCCAGGAGATGGGTCAGACAGAAGGCTAATTGTTGGGATTACCAATTTGCCATTATCCTGCTGACTTCATCGTGAACCACCCCAGCCCCAAGACAATGCCCCATTCAGGATTCATCTTATTTCTCAGCTGTTCAGTGATCACATAAAATAGATGATTAATCAGATAATCAATGTTTTCATATCTAAGATACGTGATTTGCATGACAACTACTTTGTTCATGTTGAAACACGACAAAGCAGCAGGGGAAACCTCTCTAAGTTCAAAGCAAGTCAGCACAAACAGAATATACAATGGGCACAATGAAATACTGACTCTCTTCCTCTCCCATCTGGTATTCTGTCATTTCTGAGCCATCAGAGTTGATCAAAGCTTTCTCTCATTCTGTTTTCTATAGGTCCCAAAGCATCTTGTGTAGAGAGAGAAAGTGTTACAGTTGATTAATTTGAAAATCCTTTGCATACTGAAGCAGTGGAATAAGGAGAGCAAGTATTCAAACTCAATCTTCCATCACAGTGTCTGTAATGAGTTTTGTAGCATGTTGGAATTGAGTGCAATGTTTATATACAGGCTGGAAACACAGTTGTTCTTCATTGTAGCAGATTATCTCTCTCACTGACAAAAGAGGAGATCAGGATCAGCACAAGAACACTGGGAATGCAAGCATATCCCAGGGGTGGATGTCTTACCTCCGTTCAGCTGAGGTTGTCAGGAGTTTCAAAACTCCTTGGGCAGCAATCTGAAAACAACGGGGTGAATTTGACACTGGGCATAGTGGCTCCGCCCACTCATGTAAAAGACAGGGGTAAATGTGCCTCCACTTGACTGGCTCACCCCACAGCCATTAAACAGCCTTTTTATTAGCTTGCTTTGGAGGTCCACTGTGACCAAGAGGAAGTTCCTGCACCAGTGAGTTGTGTAAGGTCAGTAACTCTCACAGAATCAGAGAATGTTACAGTACAGGAGGCCATTTGACCCATTGTATCCACACCGGCTCCTGAAAGAGCTACCCAGCCAGTTCCATTCTCCAGTTGTATCTCTGCAGCCTTCTAAATTCATCACTTTCAATATTTATCCAGCTTCCTTTTGAAATTTCCTGAGGAATTCACCTCCACCACTCTCCTAGGCAGTGCATTCCAATCCTAACAACTTCCTGAGTCAAGAAATTTCTCCTCACCTCACTCTTGTTTATTGAAGGTTTTGCAATTGCAACCTCGAGTTACTGGCATACCAACTAGAGGGAACAGAATATCCTGCTTTACCCTGTCAAAGTTGTTCATAACTTTGTACACTTCAATAAAGTCACCTCTTAATCTTCTCTGCTCCAAAAGAATTAGCTTAATTTCTCCAGTCTTTCTTTGTATCTAAAATCCCTCAGTCTGGTATTATCTAAGTAAATCTCGTTTTAACTCTCTCCAGACTTTAACATCTGTCCTTAAATAAGGTACCCAGAACTGTACATAATACTCCAAATATGGTATGACTAATGATTTGTAGAGGTATATGTCACTTCCTTGCTTTTATACTCTATGCCTCTGTTTATAAACCCAAGAATCTTGCAAGCCTTCTAAACAATTGTTTCAAATTGCCTTAATTGAGATATATAAGATAATCAAAGGGGTTAGATAGGGTGGACAGTGAGAGCCCTTTTTCTCGTATGGTGATGGCTACCACAACGGGACATAGCTTTAAATTGAGGGGTGCTAGATGTTGGATAGATGGCGGAAGTAGTTTCTTTTCTCAGAGAGTAGTAGGAGCGTGGAACGCACTGCCGACAACAGTAGTAGACTCGTCAACTTTAAGGACATTTAAATGGTCATTGCATAAACATATGGATGAAAATGGAATAGTGTAGGATAGGCTTCAGGTTGGTTCCACAGGTCAGTGCAACATCATGGACCAAAAGTTCTGGACTGCATTGTAATGTTCTATGTTATATGTTCTATTAAATTGCTTGGCCATCTTCAGAGAATCATACACCTGAACCCTGAGGTCTCACTGCTCCAGTACTCCCTTTAAAGTTATATCATTGAGGCTGTATTGCCTCTTTGTATTCCTTCTATGAAAATGTATGGCCTCACATTTCTATGCATTGAATTTCATCTGCCAAGTGTTTCCCTGTTTGTACAACATGTCAATGTCCCTCTGAAGTTGGTAGCTGTGTCAGAAGTGCCAATTTACAGCCTCTCTCACCTACCATCCTACCTCCAGAGGCAATAAAATCCTGGCTCATATTTCAAAATCATTCACACTTTTAAAAACAATTTGAAATTGGTTAAAGAACGGATATCATTGCTTTAAAGCAGCATGATCGCACAAATGATTGGATTGGTTCAAATGGTTTCCATCACTCATTCTGGTGTTCCAGAGGATTTCTTAAAATTTACTGAGTTTCTACAATCTTCAAATTTTTAATTAAGTGAAAAGCTAATTTAAATTAGTCATTGAGAAGAACTCATTCACTCAACAGATGATCATCATTTAGAACAATTTGCCTTGCTGGATTTTATATTAGAAAGAAATGTGAGGCTGAATGGATGATGTTTAATGGGCTGAATGGGCCACTGCCGACCTTACTTTTTCTTATGTAGCTCCATAACATAAATCTTCTAGATTGGCTCAAGTCCAGGCCAGACTGATGGAACAAAACCTTCCCCATCTCAGTAGCTGTAAATGTTCAAACTGGGAGGTGAGGCAGTCCAAATCCTGCTCACGGTATGAGCCCACATCACAAAACTGAACAAAAACCAGCACAAACTAGCACTAAATTAGGAAGCACACTCATGAAGGACACAAGATTGGCTGATCTGGACGATGGAAATGTCAATTGCAGCTGGGATTGTTCATTGAGAGTGGAGTAGAGGGGGGAATAGGAGCTGCTGGTGAATAGTTACGATTTATTATTAAGGCAGGGTGCAGAGAGATGATCTGTGGTAATTGATGGTGGTTGGAAGATGTGAAAAAAATGTTCCCTGTCCAGCATCAAAATAACAAAAGCAATACAAAACAAAGAATGAAAAAACCAGTAGGAAAATTCCATCAAGGTGCTGCACTGACTGACAGAGAGCTGCAATTCTTGACACTGATTGATTGCAATATTCTTTGTCGTCCTTCTCCAGTGTGTCTATTTCTGGTATGAACAAATTAAGACCAGACTATAAATTTTAGAACTACACTAGAGGGTTTTTAACTGTAAATGAAGTACTTTGTTCCTTATTAAAGTAATGATCTTTGCTAACGATTTTGGTTCTCAGTGCAGTGATCTGTTTTGGGATGATCTGTATCAGGTTATTGCTTAGGTTCCAAAGCGTGCACTTAAGACTGTAGCACTGCAGCTTAATGTCTCACTCAGAGCCTAAGGATCATCAATCAATCTGATATGGGAAGGCCACACTAACCATTTCTTTAGATCATTTGAGAATTGGACTTGAGGTGATTCAGTGTTAAGGAAATGATTAGGGGAAATAGAAACAAATATACATTTTTAAGGGGTAAAAATGGGATGATTTCTGCTAAGATTGATGTCAATGCTACAATTCTCAGTGGTTAATGCATGGAAAATTAAATGGTACTTCTAATGTGAGCATCCTTTGAGAGCTGGACCACATTCAAATCTTCAAGTCCTTCCTGTGACTTTTCCTTAATCTCACTGCTAACAATGTTTACTGAAACTGGATTGCTTCTTTGCCATAAATGCAGACAGTAAATTCACATTAAAGGTATCTGTCCACATTTCTTTAATCATAAAATGTAACGGGGGTTTGGGCTAAGAGATTAATTAAGCACCGGAAATCAACACCCCTCTTCTGAAAACCAACATTTCTGGTCTTTCACTTTATTCCGTTAATCAAACTGGAAATAGAATTCCACTGATCACAACAGACGGCTGAATATTTTGGCTGTGGTCCCTTCATTTTGAGGTTACTTGTAGATGCCTAGAAAGGGAAAGGTTTCTAAGAATCATTTTTCCATCTTTTGCCTAGCATAGATGTCAATGAATCCCATCCCACACCAAGTTCAGTTTGACCTTTTCCCCTGAATTTTCTGGTTTTCTTGGCCACTGCCAGCCCTAATCCCACTGCATCCTTGCATTGGTATCCTTCCTTGGTCTTGACGTTGTCAAGATTTGTAAAATCTTCCAATCTCCAAACATGCAGTGTTCTCTGATCTGGCCTCTTGTCCATCTCCCATCATTTACCCAACCATTCTCTCTGTCCTTCCTTCTGATTTTAAGATCCTCCTTAATAAGCACTTCTTGATGACGGCTTTTGCCCAAAATGTTGATTTTCCTGCTCCTCGGATGCTGCCTGACCTGCCGTGCTTTTCCAGCACTACTGTAATCTTGACTTCCTTACCAACCTTGAGTTACCCGAATATCCTTTTCTTGGTTGGGCACTTGCCTTTGGAATTCTTTCTACATTGACGAACGTTATAAATACAAGTAGAACATATACATGCATTTACTGCATGCCTTGCATGATATCTATGCAGGAAAAGAGCATTTGCAAAGGGTGTAACTTCTCTTAGTTGATTCAGTCAGGTATGTTTTCGAGAGAAAGCTTGGTCTATATGTGAATATGGTTACACTTGAAGTAAGTAACAATTTCCTTACCTTCTCAAGTGTGTCATTGAGAAGATAAAAAATAAATTTATTGCACACAGTAGCATGTGTGCAATACTTAAACAAATATAGGCAATATTTAAGCTGTCAATGCAATGCAATTTAACTGCACAAACCACCATGCATGTAATGTTTAAATTGTAAATCAAATATAATGTCACTGCACACAGCAGCATATATGCAGCAATTGTTAAGCATTAAATGAAGTAATTTAGATCCAGTGTATTTTAAATCAATACAGTTTTCTTTATCAAGTTGTAGGGGGTCAATGGGTCATTTTTAAATTACACATTTAAGTGTTGTGTTATGCCTGCTATCTATATAATTCCACAGTGCAAAGGATCATTTGCAGAGGCAAGTAAATATTGATTAGTCAATTTAAATATATTGATGTTGGTGTGTAAGAACTTTGCCAGCCAAGTTTGTAGGTTGGTATTAAATATTTCAATTTCCTACAGATATCCGATTATGACAGGTCAGTTAGTAATAAACATCACTGTTGCACAGACTTAAATACTGCTAAAAGCAGACCAGAAAGCAAAGGTTTTGGCATGCACTTCACAGGAGTACGATGCAAGAAACAGATTTGAAAATGGTGCCACCAACTTATACAGTATGACGAAAAGATGTTGACTGGTTAGGTCACTGTTGTACCAGGAATAATTACCTGTCAATCTTGAATTTCAGACCAGGCAGGTAGACTCTGATTGGTCAGGATGATACCATGGGAATGTAGCCAAGATTGGCTGTCTTCATGACCTTTTCTCCCCAGCGGCCAAGGGGCAATGTATGTACAAATCAATTTTTCCTGTGTTAAACAGGGCCTGTGAGTGAGTATATGAAGCTTCTCATATGCGCAAATGCATCACATTTGCATATTTGACTCACATTCTTAAATTGGTTTCTGGTGCAATTCTGAGCACAATCTGGAGTATTTAATTAATGTTCAATAGCACAATCATACCTAATGTTGGACATACAATGATGAGGTTAAAGCACAGCCAGAATGCTATCTGCTGCAAATGGTCAACAGATCATGCTGTTTGATACAGTCCACAATCCTTGCTCATTTCGTATCTGGCATCACACTCACACTGAAGTTTGAAACCACATTACCCATTTGTGTGGTAGACAAAATAACTTTTTAGGTTGATGATGGTGGAGAAAATTGTTGAAGGTTTACTGCAAAGCAACAGCTAGAGACAGCAACTTCACCTGCTGCTCAAGGTTTTGAGATAGTTTCCACTTCCACGGCAAACTGAGGTAGACTGGGCACCTTTAGTGCCAAAAAAGGCCCTTTCGTGAGTTTATACAATGTACAGTGAGCAATGATTTGACCAGGATATCATTATCACAGAATAGATTTGATACTGCCCGTCACATCATCAAGCTTACATTGTAAGCAGATGACTAGGACTCTATTCACAACATCACCCAGAAGGTCGTTAAGGTAAAAAGACTTCTTGTCTACTCTACAAATGAGTTTTATTGCTGGTGTGATGCCAGCAATGTTAGACGAGTGCACTTGTCTAATGACATGTCATTGACCATTTTCAATGGGTGGCACGTTAATCACGCTCAAACATCCAATGTTTGCAATCCTCAGCACACGAGATCAATATTAGTTGTAATTATACTATTGTCAATATTAATTCAATTATCCAGATTGTGCTAAAAATTACGCTGAAAACCAATGTAAGAATTTCAGCCATATGATGCATTTGCACATGCAAGAAGTTGTGTTTATTAACACACTGGACCTTATTTTATGTAGAAAAAAGGAATTTGCGTATATGTTGCACTTTTCTCACTGTGGAGGAAAAGGGGGTCAGAGAGATTGCTAATCTCTGTTACATGTCAATGGTATCGCCCTGAGCAGTGAGGATTACCTTCCTGGTCGGAGATGTGTTGCTGGAAAAGCACAGCAGATCAGGCAGCATCCAAGGAGCAGGAGAATCGACGTTTCAGGCATGAGCCCTTCTTCAGGAATGAGGAAAGTGTGCCCAGCAGGCTAAGATAAAAGGTAGGGAGGAGGGACTTGAGGGAGGGGCGTTAGAAATGCGATAGATGGAAGGAGGTTAAGGTGAGGGTGACAGGCCGGAGTGGGGGTGGGGGTGGAGAGGCCAGGAAGAAGATTGCAGGTTAGGAAGGTGGTGCTGAGTTCGAGGGTTGGGGCTGAGACAAGGTGGGGGGAGGGGAAATGAGGAAACTGGAGAAATCTGAGTTCATCCCTTGTGGTTGGAGGGTCCCTAAGCAGAAGATGAGGCGCTCTTCCTCCAGCCGTCGTGTTGCTATGGTCTGGCGATGGAGGAGTCCAAGAACCTGCATGTCCTTGGTGGAGTGGGAGGGGGAGTTGAAGTGTTGAGCCATGGGGTGGTTGGGTTGGTTGGTCCGGGGCCCCTGCCCCAAGTCCCTCCTCCCTACCTTTTATCTTAGCTTGCTGGGCACACTTTCCTCATTCCTGAAGAAGGGCTCATGCCCAAAACGTCGATTCTCCTGCTCCTTGAATGCTGCCTGACCTGCTGCGCTTTTCCAGCAACACATTTTCGGTTTTGATTTCCAGCATCTGCAGTCTTCACTTTCTCCTAGAAGATTTTTGCCTGGTCGGAGAACCAAGATTGACAGTTAACAATCCCTGCTGCATCCAAGCATATCATTGGATATTCAATTGTATTTACATCCTTTCTAACCAGCATCCTTTTCTCATGGTGTATAAATTTGTGTTTCTTCTCTCAAGGCTGCTCATTGCACCCTAGTCTGGAATGAATGTAAGATGAAAACCTTCAGACTTCTTGTCTCCTTTCAATAATGCTTAAACACGATGGTCTCAGAATAATTTACTTATTCCTTTATGGGACATGGAGATTGCTGGCAAGCCCAGAATTTGTGACTCTTTCCTACTTATCCTTGAACTGAATGGTTTGGTAGGCTGTTTCAGAGAGCAGTTAAGAGTCAACTACATTGCTGTGGGTCTGGAATCACACAGAGACCAGGTAAGAATGCCAGATTTTCTTCCTTGTGGACATTAGCAAGCCAGATGGGTTTTCACAGAAACTCAATAACATGTTGTCATTCCAGGATTTATTAGCTTAATTTAAATTCCACCAGCTGTTGTGGTATTTGAGCTTGTGTCTGCAGGATATTAACCTGGGCCTATAGCTTACTAGACCAGTGACATCACCATCACTCCACCATGTACTCCTTCACAGTGTATTCTCTTTTGGAGCCAGTGGAAAATAAGGCGCAGTGTAGAGAATGGTGAAGAATGTTCATAACTGAATGGATCCATAAATTTACAATACCGATAATATGGGCATTTCAAATGTACTTTTAAAACTCAATTCACGAACAGTCAAATCATGGCAATTAACTAGGAACATTCTGCAAGGCATTAATTGTAATGAGACCTCCACT
This sequence comes from Chiloscyllium punctatum, assembly GCF_047496795.1. Classification (NCBI taxonomy): domain Eukaryota; kingdom Metazoa; phylum Chordata; class Chondrichthyes; order Orectolobiformes; family Hemiscylliidae; genus Chiloscyllium; species Chiloscyllium punctatum. The sequence continues at coordinate 33,211,142 of NC_092765.1, forward strand.
TCAAAAGAGTAAACACAACTGTTTGAATAAAAGGAATGCATGTTCACTTTCAAATTGGAATTTTCATCATAATTTGCCATCATCCCCACCTCAACTATGGATTATAGCAGAGGGACCTGAGAAGGGAACGATAACTTTCAACGAGCATAGTAACACAAAAAGTGGAGCATCTGATTTGCAACTCAGACCCTGGCAGTTTCCAAAAGCCATGAAAGATTTAGTCTATCTCCCATTTTGTGACAATTAAAGCAAACTTATGAGAAGTCACATGAGAAATGCAAGGCTGGAAAGCAATGACGTGTTGCTCATTTAGCTTACTGCTAGCATTGACAATTACATTGTAACATTTACCTGAAGATAATGGTAAGCCCTTTCCTGTGCCTTGTCCTGCAGCATTAAAGGTTTGTCATGGCCCAGACCCGAGCTAGGATAGGCCTCTCTGGCCTGGTTTACCGTCATGGTGGACCACATACTTCTTTTCATATGTTGTGAATCAGTCAACATTGGCATAGCTGCACAGGCTGAACATTTCCCTTCACTGCTGCTTTTTAAACTCTTCAGGGTCAGATCTCTGCAGGCACTTTCGATGGGTTCTGTACAATATTGGGAGGCCTGTTCCATAGAGTGCCTACTGGCCCCAGTGGCCATCATGTAACTGCTGTCACTGTCGAGGTTGTCGTCTGAGCTCCACCATCCTGTGATCTTGGCTCTGTGCTTAGATTCAGATTTGCGTTCCTTGCTTTTGCTCCGCTTCGTTGACCTAGATTGGTGGTGGTGCTGGTGGTGATGCTGATGGTGATGATGGCTTTCCCCACCTTTTCCCTCCATCTTTGTACCATTCACATTTCCCTTTGAAGGGGCTTCCAGGGAGTGAGACTTGGCAAAAAGCTTCTGCACAGAGTGCACCAGGTGTCGTATCCTGCTGGGACTCTCGCTCCGCTGCTCAGCAGAACTTGCCCGTTGGTACTGAAGTGTGTGGAACCCATCATGATGCAGAGGCAACTGCTTCTCAAACTGGTCCAGCAGGTTAGCAGGTAGCCGATTGATCTTGCTGGAAGTGTGGGTGGCAGCCATGCAGTCGTCACAAGACTCGTACTGTGGGTTATGATGCATCCTGGGGAATGTACTACTGGAGGACATCTGCTCAGTCATGCTCATCGATACCGCAGGATATTCTGAGGGCATAGTACTCCTGGACATGCAGTAGTGATGGTCCATTGAACAGGAATCTGAAGGACTAAGCATGTAAGATTGCCGAGGGTCTTGACTGTGATGTAAATAATCATGGGAAGGGTCGCAATCCTCAGGCATACAGTGGCAAGTGTGCCCAGACGAGTGCTGTGACTGGCTACGACTTCCATTATATCCCTTCATTGTGTTAAAACAGTCCAGAGTCCATCTTTATTCTTCAGGATAGTGTTGATGAGCTGGCCCTATCATCTGTAAGAGGCAAACCAAAAACAGAATTAAACTTTTTTTCAAAATTAGGAATGTAGGTTTTTGAATCTTCAGGACAAGAGTATCAGTGTAAAACTAACAGGAATTCATCAAAACGTTCGACCATGATAATGTTTGAGATTTCACACAAACATCTAGAATTGGGATATGTGAGTCCAAATTTAGTGAGTAATCCTGCTGGGATATCACCATACATCAAGCAGGCAGCAAACACAATACCATAGGGAGTCCCAAATATCTTATTTGACATTTCTAATGTCACACTTCCTGATCAAGGGCTTATGCTCGAAACGTCAATTCTCCTGCTCCTCGGACGCTGCCTGACCTGCTGTGCTTTCCAAGCGATATGCTCTCATTTCTGATATGGTCCATAATGCACAGACCTTATGGCTGTTGTTATTTGAGCACTGATGCAGGAGGTGGATGCTGTGGTCAGAATTTTCTCCACTCACTGCGACAAGTGGACAGAACATTGATTTAATCTCTTCTTAGATGGACAGCATCTCTTGCAATGCATCACCCTTTCAGGATGACAATGAATTGTCAGCATAAATTGTATTGGAGCTCAAATTTATAATCTTTCCATCAGGGATATGAGGCAGATCTTTTGAGTCAGGCTGCAATTTGGTAATTTATGCAGTACCATGAAAGATATCTGCTTAGGGACATAGCATTTATCTTTATTGCCTGGATGGTTATCTCCTAGGGTGGAAGTGTATATTTTATATGAACTTCCTTGATATTGATCCTGTTGAAAGCAGTGCCTTGTCAAATATCATCCAGGCAATGAAGACTTTAACCCACAGTATCAACTTTGGAGAAGTATGTATCATTACATTTATTAAAGTTCTCATATTTCAGCATTGCAATGAAAAGGTTTTGTTCCAAATTACAGCTGATAATAGCAAATATTCCACTGCAGAGAAGCACTCCATTAATACATTAATGATCTGCCTAAGCTTGTTTCAGCCTGTGAAAGCGAAGAAGGAATTAATAAATTTAATTCCCACAGAATAGCAAATTTAACATTCTATTACCAGGGCACAATTAATAATAAAGGGGATGTCATTTAGGACTGAGATGAGAAGCATTTCTTTTTTACACAGAGAGTGATGAATCTTTGAAATGCATAACTTAGAGGGTTGTAGAACCTCAGTTTTGTGAATATTTAAAGTAGAGGTTGATAATTTATCCATGACATAAAGGGTTATGGGGATAATGTGGGTAAAAGAACCTGAAGTATTCAATTAGTAATGATTATATTAAATGGCATAGCAGGCTTGATGGGCTGAATGGCTTACTCCTGTTTCCATGTTTGTAAATCTGGCTTGATAGGCCATTTACTTAATTTAATAAGTGAGTCTTTCACTCAAATCTAAGCATGCAGTGCTGAAGATTTGGTTTTTAAAAATAAAACCGAAGTTTATTATACAAAAGAAAGTCAGGTAAAATGATCCATTTACACATTTAAAAGATTTAAAAACATACTCTCAAAATACAATCCAATCTACCTTAACACCATCATGTTATTGTACTCAAACACTAGAGAGAGTTTCTTTCTCTGTCACATCTACAGGTTTAACATTTTTTTTTGCTTTCAATTCCTGGTCTTGTGAGTTCAGTAACCTCTTTCTTGAATAGTCATTATAAATAAGCTTAGACTTTCTCAACATCAAACTAACCCTTCAGGGTTCGAACCAAATACTCCTGATTTGGAACTCTGTAGCTAAAGTCTTTACACTATCTATTTTCCAACAGTTCTAAACTGTTTCACATATTTAATACAGACCCAAGACCTCTGCATACTAACAAAAATCCAAATTAGGGGGTTCCACTCCACACAAAAAGAATCCTGATCCTTTAAATGATAGCAAGCTAATGCTCTTCAATGTTATCGCTGTGTGCTTGCAAAACTCTGTATATTTATAAAAATGCAAACAAATTCTGATTATCACCCCAGTACGTGTCTCTCTCTTTCACACTGGGTTTTTAAAAAAAATGGCTCCTGAAAACTTAAGGAGTAAATTATTAAACCACTTCATACACACAAACCAAAACCCACATGCCACTAGTTACAAATACAAATACAAACTAATGAAATTAAAATGTATATAAATCACACATATTACATCACACAAGGAACTCAAGTTATGAATAATTATGATATCACGATTAATAGCTTCAAAAATAAAAAATATTCCGTGAGGATTGCTGGAGTCCTCATGCTATGGGATATAAAAATAAAAATTGCATGATTCAAGGAGTGTAACACTTCCAAACATCCAGTATAAGTACTGTAACTTGGGTAAGAAGTCAGATTTTCTATTTCTTGCTGACCTTCAAGGAAACTGCACTCTAGATGTGAGGATGTTCCTTATCATGCTCCCATTACACTGTGAAATAAATTGTGAAATACATTTGAGAAGGTAATCTTGAGATAGATTGACAACGCAGCATTATTTCACACTGTGTTACCAAATAATAGAGTACAAGAATGCTGTGATTCCTCATGTTGAATTCACATCCTCCACCCTATTATTGAGGACAGCACCAATTAAAAATTTGGTACTTCCTCTAATACAGACAAAAAAGTCAGATCATACTGTATACTTTCAATTCCAACTTCTACCATCTCCTTTTCCTCTCCCATTTTACTTTGCGTCCTCACAATCCTGGTTGATCACTCTTCTCCACCATATCCAATCCTCAGGAATGGGATGGACAATTGGAGGGAGGTTATCTCACCTTTCCATTCTATCAGTGAGAAGAAAAACGAGAGTGCAAACCAAATTATATCATGTGTGTCAATGCCTTTGGTAAAATACTGGTCAGAAGTTACCAAGAATACAATAATCATTCAAGTTTGATGTAAGGGTTAGTATTTCAATTCTTGCCCTCTTCCAGGGTGCAAATGCAAAATATAAATTGACACATCAATGCCGTACCAACAAAGTGTAAATCTTTTGTAGATGCTGGTTTTTGAATAAGTTGCAAAAATACAATCCAGTCTGATCTTCAAGTGAATGTGAATGAATCCATGGTATTATATGAAAGAGCAAGTGCTTCTCCCTTGTGTCGTAGCCAATACTTACCCTTCAGTCAACATCACTGAAACAAATCAGCTGGTGTCATTTGTGGAACCTTGCTGTGTAGAAATTGGCTTCTTGCCTTTTCCACATTACAGTTGTGCCTCAACTTCAAAGTTACTTAATTGGCTGTGAAGCACTTAGGGACATCATGAGATTCAAGTCTTTGTTTTAATCTTAATGATATCGTCAAAAGTAACTTCTTCTCCTCTAGGCATTTTATGGGTTTGATTTTATTCCAAGCTCAATTTTCCTGCACATTCAGCATTTTATGAAACACAGCGATGGCTATTAGTGAACAAGGCACAAAAACTTGACAAGGTGATCTTAGAAGTTACGATTTTTTTTAATGTGTCAGAATATGGACGAATACAGCAGAATTTGCAAGATACATAATGAGTGAAACAAGATGGATTGTGCTTGGATCAGGATTTCTAAATAATACGTAATAAGATGACAAGTCTGCAATATGCATTTTTATTCTTCCATGACATAAATTCTAACAAAAATATCTTGCATTAAAACTGCTGTTTATAAGCCCAGAATTCTTGACCCACACTTTTTCAATCTTCTCCAATTTGTACTGGCTCCTTCTCTTTTTTTTATAACAAACATGGTCTAGCTGATAAAGATGTTGTCTAAACACACAATGAATAGTCTGATGTACGATTTGCAAAATATATTATTGTTATTTTGTAACTAAATTGCTAAAAGAAAACTAAATGGAGATGGGTTAATGCTGTGAAGGATTACTGTTTTAAAAATCAGAAACTAATTCTGGAATAGTGGCATAAATTACCTTATTCTAAGAGGAATTGGGAAAACACTTGGAAAAAAATGGAATAAGATATCTTTACAGTTTGGTTTAAGACAGGTAGGGTAAAACATTAAGTTTTATTTTCAGTTCAATTAAAAAAAAACACTAAAATTTTAGTTGAGAAGAATCAAGACTGAAGTTCAGAAGCAAGATTTTATTTTCTCTCTCAGTAAGTTTCAGTACAGGGGAAACCAGCACTGCAACAAGCAGTGTTCCTTTCTCCTCATTTGTTAAGCTTCTAAGCCAGAAGAGTTTAAGACAATAATTTTCAGCTTGTTCAAACTGAAATAGTTTAGGACATCAAAAGTGTAAAGGTTAATGCTGTTAGACCTGGAGCAATTGTAAAGTTGTCTCTACTGAGAAAGAGAAACTAATAGGAATCAGTTAAAAGAACAAACTTGGAGATGAGCTAAGAGAATAATTTCAATGGATCTGAGTCTTTGCTACAGATAGTGTTGGGAAATGAGATGAAACAGTGTTTAATGTTTGTGTTAAGATATCACCAACTGTTTTACATACATGTAGTAATTTCATTCATCTGCTTTTTTTCATTTTTGTAATATACTTATGTTCTGTCATTAAAGAACATCTGCAACCTTGTGAATCTGTTTCAATAACTAAGCACCATGCAAACCAACTAAAGAAAATGAATCTTAATTGTGTGACCTTTCAGGCCAGTGTTCATTCAGAAATCTGACATTTCTTGTAGAACCATCAGTTTGGATCATAACAAGAGTGTGACTGATATTTGAGTTTATTCATTCAAGACAGAAGAGAGACATTTGCAACATATAATAAAAACAACTTTCTTTCAACAGAAGTACGTGCTTTAAAAAAGAAATGAAGCCTCAATGAGCAAAAGTAGCAACCGCTGCGACACTCAAACATGGGGAGGCAAGGTGGCTCAGTGATTAGCAATGCTGCCTCACAGCCCTAGGGACCTGGGTTTGATTCCACCCTCAGGCCACTGTCTGTGTGGAGCCTGCACTCTCTCCCTGTATCTGTGTGGGTTTCATCATGGTTCTCCGGTTTTCTCCCACAGTCCAAAGTTGCGCAAATGAGGGGGATTGGCCATGCTAAATTGCCCAAAATGTCCAGGGACATATACGTTAGATGGATTAGCTACGAGAAATGCATGATTACAGTGGTGGAGTGGGTCTGGGTGGGAGGCTCTTCAGAGTGTCAGTGTGGGCTTGATGGACTGAATGGCCTTCTTCCACATTGTCCGAATTTTATGATTCCAATACTGAACCTGAAGGGACCGGTTCAAATGTCAACCCTTGATGTTTGCTGAATTGCATTCTATGTCCAATGATGTTGGTGGGTCACATCAATCAAGGTGCATTTTGCTATATTCTCTTCAATAATGATTCTTGAAGGAAAGTGTATCATGAAGAGAAGGACAGGAATTGGTCCCTGTCATAATGGTCCTGCGGTCAAACAATCTGCCAGTCAGGCCTATGCTTGCATATGTAGAATGATTATGGCTGGGAATTAAAGTGAGATTAATTAGATAATTCCTACAATGTACAATACTGTGAATGAGCCTCAAATGTGCTGCATGATTCTATGATTATATTCAAGCAATTTACTATAGGCTTGCTGTCACCTGTACCCCAGCAAATGTTAAAGCCTTTGGGAAGATGGCGACAGGCTGGACAAAAGATAACCTTGAAAATTCAAGTAATTCAATACATTCTAAGATCTAGATAGTTAGATTGTGAAAGTTCAACCAAAGTTCTCTTGCTTTTTGACAAGCCCTAAAACAGTCTCCACACAAATTGTGCAATCATTTAAGACCCATTTGATATTGGACGAGTAGTAAATTCCTTCTGGAGAGAGTTAAGGGAAGTACGTCTTCTGTACCTACCTGAAGACCATGTGAATGTGCAACAATAGAGGGTTATTACTGCATCAGTGATTCCTGATCTCAACAAAAAATACTGAAGGACTCCTTTCCAATAAATCCTGAACTCTGAGATCACTAGGAGCATCCCCTCAGTTTACAGTTGTGAAGTGTGTCATAATTAATTAATAATAATGGATTGTAACTCAAGATCTATTTAATTATTGTTATTTTTAAAGGTATTTCAAAGACATGCAAAGTGGTGCAGGGAAACAGCTAAAAAACAAATAATTTAACAGGGGTGAACAGCAAAAACATTAAGATGACTTCCTCATAGCTCAAGAACTGCTCTACCTAAAGGAAATTCAACATGACTTTAAGAAGAATACTTTTAGAGAGTGTTGCTGGCTAGGCCAGTATTTCTTGTTTATCTCTGGCTGCCCAGAGGACAGGTCAGAGTCAACTACATTGCTGTGGGGTGTGGAAACACATGGAGATCACACCAGGTAAAGATGATAGATTTTGTTCTCTGAAGAACAGTAGTGAACCAGATGGATTTTTATGACAATCGACAATTACATGATCGCCTTTAGGCCAGGTTTTTTTTCAATGATCCAGATTGATTTTGTGAAAGTAAAACATAAGATTCAATTGAGCTTAAACTTTACTATTGGTGATTTGAATAACTGTGTGTTTAATGCTTTTGTCTGAAATTTCCTTTCAATATTTGAGTGAACAGTTTATTTTAAACAAAATACATTTTGCATTATACTGTCCTCACTTAAAATATAGTCACTATATATTACACTAACATACAGTATGTTATGTTAAACATGTTTCATGACATTATATTCAAAGAATTTTAGAATCCCTAAAGTGTGGAAACAGGCCATTCACCCATTAAGTCCACACTGACTCTCTAAAGAACATTCCATCCAGACTCAACCCCTCACCCTTCCAATCCCTGTAACCCTGCATTTTCCAAGGCTAATGGTTAATCCACCTAACCTGCACATCCCTGGACACTATGGACAATGTAGCATTGCCAAACCACCCTAACCTGCACACCTTTGGTTTGTTGGAGTGTAAACCCCACAGAGACAGTCACCTGAGGCTGGTATCAAACCTGGGATCCTGATGCTGTGAGGCAGCAGTGCTAACCCCAGAGACACCATGCCACCCCATATATTATTATGTTAAATTGTAATATCACCTTTGTAGCCAAACACCTTTTACATATTTGGGCACACTATCTAGACTGTTACTTCACTATGGTCTAAAGGAGGTGTTGGAAGTGCTGTCTTTCAAATAAGTGATCATATCAAAGCCTATCAAAGCCTATATATGGTATATATACCGTATATACCGTGGATATATACGGTATCCACTTATAACTGGATACTGTATATAAGCAATGCATTGTGAAGAGTGCACAATCAACTGAAGTACTATATAGTGAAAGTTATATGAATGTTGCAACTTAAATGAGGGAGAATTTAATTAACATTTGATACATTCAGATGAATGTAAAAGATCTCATGACAGAGTATTATTATGTTAGTATACTTACATATTTATATTATTTAGTCTTGTTTTTAACTTACTGCAATGTGTTTTCTGCTTGTTGTAGGGTTTAGAGTATTTCGTGGTTATTGTGCATTACATGTTTTTAAACTCAAGGAGAATATAAGGGATTGAAAAGGTCTTGGAACTTCTATGTTTTCTGGGTTATTTTACATTATTTCTGTCATTCAATGTGTATCACAATTACTGTACTCACTTGAAGGTAACTACTGAATTTGTCATTCATAAACCACTCAGGTTTCACAGTTTGTTACATTGACAGAATCCGCTGCCTGAATGATCACTTTGTAAAATCACTGCTAGCTGGTTATTATTCAATAAGCAGGGAGAGGAAAATGAAAAAAGGCCCCAACAGAAGAATTAAATAAACAGAGAAGATCAGCAGCAGGCATTTATTGGATTATCTTTCACCTTGCATGGTTCCTGGCAAATTCACAGTAACATTCCTGAACTATTACATAGTTACAGGCACTCATTATTCTTGTTTATAGATGTTTATTCACAGAATGTGCCAAAGGTTGGCCACATCACAATACTTTAACTGATTAGCCTTCTGGACAGCAGCGGAATGAAGGTGAAAGAGATTACACACTTATAACTGGATACCGTATATAAGCAATGCATTGTGAAGAGTGCACAATCAACTGAAGTACTATATAGTGAAAGTTATATGAATGTTGCAACTTAAATGAGGGAGAATTTAATTAACATTTGATAACTAAAGCTTGATAAACTGCGACAGCATTAGGTCATTGGCAACATTTGACCTTTGGATCCAAGCTCTCCATTAAAGATCTGGGTACATGATCTAGACTGTCACTTCATTGAGGTGTTGATGAAGTACTGCACTGCTGGAAGTGCTCACTTTCAGATGTAAGTTTACAACAAGGTCCCATGTGCTCTCTCAGCTGAAGGTAAAAAATGACAATATTTGAAAAAGAGCAGGATAGTTCAGCCAGCAACACCACAATAGATTACCATTGCAATCATTTACTGTGCCTTTAATCACACAACCTTATGTTAAAAGAATGTTAAAAGCATTGTAGAATGCAAGATTTTATCTTTAAAAGGTTTTATCTTTATCTGATGCAAATATTCTGTGAAGTGCAATCTTGACTTCAGAAATGTATAAATAATGACATTTTTAAAAGTGATTAGCTGTTTGGCTACCCTCGGTCTTAACTCTGAATCATTCCCTTCTCCCCCATCTCAAAAATAGATGAGAAAGGTTCATCTGGAGCCTGCTTAGAATTTCTCAACTCCTGGCCAAGCAATGAACTGGAGGGAATCTGCTTGAAAATATTCAATGACTTCTGCCATGTAGATTGAGAAGCCCATAGAGTCTGTCCTTACTGTGCTTTCTTCCCTCAATGGGGTTCCTTTGCATCTTCCCCACCTCCCTGTTACAACTGGGACCCTCATTTCACAAAGGTACAAATGCTGATGTTAGATAATATTCAATTCAATATTGTACACTGAATAAGAGCCAATAATCCATTCTGGGCTTTGTCAAAAACATCAACTCTGGACATCATAATAGTTTATGCTTTCACCTGTTCAAAAGAATAGCAAGCAACCCAGTTTTCTTCAGAACTTATTAATATTGCAGGAATTCAAACTTTCAAAGCATGCAGTTCTCGCGAATCACACATCATCAGTGGGAATAAAAAAAAATTGTCACCTAGTCACGATGCACCTGTGATAATGATCCTGTAAGATTTCTCAAGCACCTAATGAGCCACTTAACTAGCATAAATGTCGAAAAGTTCATTTATCAAGATTTGCATTTTAAAAACATTATGTATAATAGCAGAACAAATGTTCCCTTTCATGGGATGTGGGTATCACTGGCAAGGTCAGTCTGTATTGTCCATGTCTAAATGCCTTGACCTTGAGGGGCTTGTTAAGCAATTTGAGAGGGCAGTTAAGAATCAACTGCATTGCTGTCACATGTAGGATAAATTCTGTTCCCTCAAGAAGTGGGGGGGGATGAAACTGATGTGATTTTATGACAGTTGATAATAGTTTCATGGTTGCCATTACAGAGATAATTGTCACACACTGAATGGGACTGTCCACAGCCTTAGTGTCACATTTCAAGCCTGAGCTTCTGACTGTCCATCCTTATCTACAGCAAATCCTTCTATTTTCACTGCCCAGTCCCTGCTTTGGCTATTGAAACCATCAACTTGCAAGGGCCAAAATACCTTTTGAGTAGATTTTCACAGGCCATTCAACCTATTCAGTCCACAATGAATTTCCAAAGGGCATCCCAACAGACCCACCCTATATGTGTATTTCCCATGGCTAATCCACCTAGCCTGCACATTCCTGGACACTATGGGCAAATCAGCAATGCCAATCTACCTAACCTACATAGCTTTGGACTGTGGGAAAAACCAGAGCACCCAGAGGAAACCTACGCAGAGACAGGGAATATATGCAAACTCCACACAGACAGTCAGTCATTTACTGGCTGCAGTGATGAACAAATGTTTGCTGAGACACTATGCATCCCACATGCAGTATTTAATAGAGGCCACAGGGGTCCCACTTGCTAGCTGGAGAGCTGTGAACTGTGAGAGAAATTCAAATGAGCAAGACCATGATTTCTGTTGGTCAGACAATCTGGGAGTCCTATGTACTGTCTGGGAGTCAGTTAGTTCAGTTGGCAGGATGGCTGGTCTGCAATACAGAGTGACGCCAACAGCACAAGTTCAAATCCTGCACCAGCTGATGCTACCATGAAGGTACCATCTTCTCAGCTTCTCCCTTCACTTGAACTATGGTGACCCTCAGGTTAACCTCACCACCAGCTGAGAGAGCCGTCTAGGACTATGGTAATTTCATTTTCACTTACTTGTCATTCCACTGTAGATGGGGTTGTGGATTCCTGTGGAAGTCCCATTGTGGTAGCTTCTAAAGGGACTGACCAGGAAATTGAAACTTCTGCTGGGAGATTCCTGGATGACTAAAACCATTCAAAGGTACCCATTTAAATCGGAACATTGGGAGGGGTCTGGATAAAATTAAGTCAATAGTTACCCAGGAAATGTTAGTCTATTGAATACACATTGTTATTCCTGAGTAATTATTCAATTGACCCTGTACTTACTTGATATGTCTTCAATTACAGCTCCCCAGACCACACCCCTCTGCCCTCCCCAGACCCTGACCTGACAACCCCAATCTCTCCCCCTCCTACCACAACCCAACATTCCGACCATGCTCCAGCCCCAACACCCTTCCCCCCGCCACCCCCCCCCCCCCCACCCCCACCCCCACCCCCACATTTCGGACCTCCTTTCCACTGCTTTGGACCTGCTGCCCCTGGCTCTGCCTTGGTCCTGATTTGACTCTTCAGCAAACATTTCCCTGTGATGTGAATACACTCCTCACCACCACCTTGCTTCCCCTGGTGACACCCAGACACCCATCCCTCCCCTGCCAGCACTGGATCTTCTATTTCGCAACCACTCTGATCTACCCTTAACACTGCAAGATGTCCCTGGCCTCCTCCCCACTTTCCACCCTGGCGCCATACTTCCTACCCATCATTCACCCTATCCCCCACACCATGTGGCACCCTAATCCACCTCGGACCTTAATCCTGATCAGAATCCCCTATCAGAAAAATGCAGAACTCTCTCAAATGGGACCCATTGTCTTTCAGAGTCAGCAAGTGAGCATTCCATCTCCAATATATGGAATTATATACATGCGTAAATAAAACAGGAGTTGCAAAGTTTTTGATGCTGACTCAGTTGCCTCCTTCTGATGTCTCTAGATAAGAAGAATAATTTCAGTGCTGACAGTTTGTTTATTTCACATAGGTCTCATGAAACTTCCTTCAATGTGGTCAGGTGACCAGTGCAGCTAATTTATGTCCATGTTTCTTCATTGTTGAAAGAGGTAGGCCTGAAAGCTTTCACAAAGTGTTTACGTTAGAGAATGGTTGGTCTCAATGAGAGTACACCAGGCATTCTGGATAATTTGAGGTTGTCCATATATCGAAATAAATATCCTTTAATTTGTCCTTTCTGAGGAAGACAATGCACAACAGAAGGGTGGAGAAAAGTCAAGTCACGAGAAGCTGGAGGTGTGTACATCCACTGCCAACTTCCAACCAACTCTAATGTGGCATGACAGTGTGGAAGGTTAGATTCTGCAAGAGAGGAGGACTGCAGCAGTTCATGAAGGCAGATTAACCACCACATCCAAGGACAGTTAAGGATACACAATACCCATATCCCATGAATGAATGAAGAGAAAGCAGGGTCAGATGTAGAACCTTCTATTTGCCAATGGCAATAGCATTCAGTTACTTTGTCAAATTCTCCTCCTCTCCCTCCTTCCAGTCATGTTACAAAAGTATGGACATGGTAGATTAGTGACCAACAGTACCTCCTTCTTCACTAAGCAGCTCCACTGCTCTGTCTCCGGTCAGCCAACAGGAAGTCTGAAAGCTCTGTTCCATCACTTGGGCAAGTTTTTCTGCTACCACATTTATCGTGCTAGTCTCAGGGTTTTGCCAGACACCTGAGCAACTGTGACAAAATCTGAAAGATTCCACATCCAAAATGAGCAATTCTTGCTCAAGTGACTGTATCCTTTTGGTGCTCCTGCAAAGGCAACAAATATCTGCCCGATTCCTCATAACAAACTTCTGAATCCAGGCACAGCAAGGGGAGTGAACTCATGCACACTAGACACAGCAGCAAATTCAGTAAGGGTTCAAAGAAAGATCTGCTGTTAGATAGTGCTTTTCACAACCGCAGGACGCACTCAACAGCCAATGAAGTACATTTGAAATGCATGCATCAATTCATCAGACAGGGCAAACCAACTCATCCCAACTGGAAAATCTCCCATTTCTTGTCTGAATGTTAGGTCCTATACACATATCCTCTGAAGGGCACATGAGACATGTGCAATTATTCTTTCCATTATAGCATATTCATGTTTAGGGCAAGCAGTAGACTGAAGGGCCTCAGGCAGCACAATCCCCCAACAGGCTTTTAGATGCTAAGTACAGCAATGTCAATCTCAGCTTCCAAAGCTACCTAGGAATTGACTGTTTTGTATCTTCTGCCTGACAGAAGAGCTTGGAAGAGATTATAACCAGGGTGGGAGGGACCTTTGATGATGCTGGCTGCCTTTCCAAGGAGTCAATGGATGGTAGATTGGCTTGCATGATGTACTGGGTTGTGTTCACAACTCTCTGTAGTTTCTTACGGTCTGGGCAGAGCAGTCGCTGTATCAAGCTGGGATGCATCCAGATAGAATGATTTCTATAGTGCATCAACAAAAGTTGGTGAGAGTCCTTATGGACATGCCGGATTTCTCTCCTGAGGAAGTAAAAGCGCTATTGTGCCTTCTTGACCATACCGTCAATGTGGGTGGTCAAGGACAGATTATTGGTGATGTACACTCATAGGAACTTGATGCTTTGGACCATCTTCACCTCAGCTCCATTGATGTAGATAGGACTGTGCCTTCCTCCTTGCTTCCTGAAGTCAATGACCAGCTCTTTAGTTTTGCTAACTGGACCAGCAGCAAATATTCCATAATTTACCTTGAGTGAGATTGACAATATGCACAGTAAGTGGGGCAGATTTCTTCTGGCCAGCAGAAATTCAGTTCATACCACTGAATTTAGTTAACTCTGAGTTCTGTTAAAAGAAATGCAGATGACAAACACTTTCTCAAAAAAACTTGAAAATAAGGATATAGCTGGCATTTAAAGGTTTTATTCTACTGTTTTGGCTTCACTGTCAATGAAATTTTCACCATCTTGGATAAGAATAAATTCTGGAAAATTTTACCAAAATGGTGTTTCATGCAGATATCACGAGAAACCCAATAAGCTCAGGTAAGATGGAGAGGGCTATAACACACCAAAATTGATCCTGGTAGTTGTCCAGGCCTATGACTGGCAAATCATTGACTGTGTATGACAAAGGTTACCTTGAATGAACAGTGTTGGCCTGATAATTTTGTGACCCACATTATTTCGTCTTAAGAGAAGGTGAATCTGATCATTGCCTAATTATTTTCATCTGCAGCACAGAAGAAAAAAAAAACAAAAGAATTTGGCATCCAGGGCTGTTGGTAACAGTAATTTGTGAAGATGAAGATGATGAGTGATTTATCATCATATATATCGAGGAAGATACAGCAAAAACTGTTTTGTTGCCACAATCCATGGCCATTTAATTCTGCTTCTCGTGAAAATCTGGTACCTTCAGCGCTGAGGTGACAAGCATGCTGCCAGAAATATGAGTGCCAGCTAATTTATTTTACAAAAACATTTCTAAAGTTGAAACGGTTGCTGGTGACAGTCCAGGAACCGAGATGCAATATTTTATTTATATTAAACAAGTAGTTAAAAAAAGTTCACTTTTTGTTCATGTTTAATAATCTGCCCATGCATCATTCATTATTCATACCAGTTGGGATAGCTACTAAGTATTCCCAGCTGGCTTTACATTATTTATTCAAAAAGAAAGTTCACTCCATGTTCAAGTTTTATAGTCTGACCTTGTATCATTCATTACTGCTACTGAGGTAGGCTTTTCATCTAACTATTCTCATCTGGTTTTACATCAGAGACAAGAGTGATGATGTATCCGATATCATATCACAGTGCACTGGAGAGTACTGTGATCTTGAGTTCAGTGGATATAAAAATCACGAGAGATGTAAATTAGGCTGCTGATTCAGAATAGGGTGAAAGTGAGGACTGCAGATGCTGGAGATTAGAGTCAAGATTAGAGTGGTGCTGGAAATGCACAGCAGGTCAGGCAGCATCTAAGGAGCAGGAAAATCGGGCCTCCTGCCCGAACATCGATTTTCCTGCTCCTCAGATGCTGCCTGACCTGCTGTGCATTTCCAGCACCATTCTAATATTGACTCAGAATCACCAATTTTCCATGATTACACAGAGCCTGATCTACCCCACTGCCTGAAGGTGACAGAAGTGCAATGCTTTAGTACAGCCAACATTGTCTTCACATTTCCCAGTTGTCAAATGACACCTGAATGCAGGCTTTCACAATTATTATTTTCTCTTTCAGTGCACTCACTAGCTAAGCCAGTGTTTATTGCCCATTCCTAATTGCTCAGAGAGCAGTTAAGAGTCAACCACTTTGCTGTGGGTCTGGAGTTATATGTAGGCCAGACCAGATAACGATGACAGATTTCATTCCCCAAAGGACATCAGTGAACCAGATGGGTTTTCCAACAATCGACATTGGCTTAGTGGTCATCATTAGACCCTTAATTCCTTATTCTTTATTGAACTCAAATTCTAATATCTGCTGTGGTGGGAGGTGAACCTGGTCCCCAGAATATTAGCTGATTTTTTTGATTAATAGTCTAATGATAATAACACTCGGCCATCTCCTCCCCATAAATTATATATGATCCTGAACTTGCAGCACAACAGCAGGTCATTCTGTCCAGTTGGTCTGTGCTAGTGGTTGTGCTTCACATGAGCTTAAACAAAATAGAAGTAACAAAACTAATTTTGTCAAAATTATATCCCTTATAGGCACTGGGCAACAAATGGTGTAGAGGTCCAGTGATACAAGATGGGATATAAATTCACTTAACTAGATTCATGAAATCACATTCTTTTAGCACTAAGTTAGAAAAGTATAATAATTTAATGATTCTTTTGCTTTTATATGGAATCAACTACCACAGATCTATATTCCCATGACACAAAACACATTCCCATGCTACAAAACCTTTGAGCGATGCCATGCAAAAGCTGCTTTTTGTGTGAGTATGTGAAGCTGAGAAATGTCACATTTTCTAGCCTGACAAAACCAATTCTCATGAACAAAATTACAAGTTTGAGATGTACAAAATGGCTGAGCTATTTATCTTGCCCATCGCTTTGTTCCTGTACTCACCCTTCCTGTTCAATGCTGTGATAGCATTTCACCATTAACTAGGCAGAGCTCTCAACCTCGCAATGTTGGCAACGTGAATGCAAATCCTTTGCAGTTTGAAAATAAAACACAACTTCACGCAAAAAAAAAAGATTGAATAAATTCCCCTCGACTTGAATGAATGAGAAGGCTGGAGCTGCTTACATTTGCAGGAACACAGCTGATGTGTGGATGGAGGTAATGTGAGCAGTTTGCAATCAGCTACAGCAGATTACGCTGCTCAGGAGATCCCTGAGAAGGGTAATTAATCCCACTACTAGTCTCGAGCTCCTTTCAGCCCACAAGGCCATGCTGTATAAGACTGCTCAGGTTTAAAGAGCGTCATTAAAAAAATGATTATTTAGAAGGGGAAGAAAGCTCTGTGCCACACTCTCTGTATGCTATCTGCAATCAGTTTTCATCCTTGACAATTTAATCCAACAGAATGCTGTGAAATTGTGCTTTCCTGAGTACCCAGGCAACACTGCAAATTTGGGTTGATATTAAGACTTAATGAATGAGGTGTGTATTCTCAATGGGTGGTAAATCAGCAGACGCCCGCTGATTAGGAATGTATCTGCACATATAGATGACAATGAGGATGATTTATGTAATTTTCAGGCAATGTGAGAAATGTTTAACATCCCACCTATACAATGTCCCCGAGCGATTTCAGCAGCAGGGCAGTTACAGCCGGCTGTCTGTGCATCAGGAATGGATATTTGAAGCATAAATTAGCAATGGTTTTTAGTTCTCCAAATCAGTTCAAAGGGTAAAGTAATGGAGACATCAACAGCAGCAGCAAGAAAGACCCATGGTCCATCTCAAGAACCTTTTTAACAAGGGCTGTCACTAAACTTGAACTTTCAGATAAGGAAGTTGCAAGGCACCAGGGTTTTGGATTCTTGTTTGTTATGAAATGCCACCTCCACAGACACAGTCTGGTTTGGTGCCCTCAATGAGTGATAAACAGCTTCCTGCCACACACTATTCTAGTATATGTAGGGAAACTATATTTCTTTTTTGGAGAATGTTCAAGATATCAGAGGCCCAGGGAACAAAATTCAAGGACAACTTCACTCCTTTAAAAGGGAGGTGTGGAGGAAATGAAGGAAAAAAAGAAACTCAATTTTAAATTTAAAACAAAAACAGGCATTACATCAGTCTTTTGGGCATGGCTTCCCTTTAAAGTTCTATGATGCTCAAAATTACGATTCTCCCCCTCTCATCAGGTGGCTTTTATCAGAATGCAGAGACCATCGTGATAAATAACTGTGATGAACAAAGTCTCTCCCCTCCCCTTCTCCTAAGCAGCTATTCTCACAGGATGAGCTCCAGGTATGTTGCCAAATTAAGACTTTTCTAATAGGACCCATTCACACTTATTTTCATTTCCCCAATGCTGCCTCCTCATGTAAGACTTCCAAGTAAATGCAGAGACAAGGCTTGGGATACATAACACCAGAATCTGGATGTAAGAATGATAACACCAACAAAAGAAGCATGGATAAATCCAAAATCAAATCTGGATAAGACACTGAGCCTTTCTTCGCTATGGTATGTAGTTGCCATGGTAGTCAGTTACGTGCACCACACGATTTTTAATGCTTCCACTGTATAATATTCATTCCAAAAACAAATTGGCTGGAGAAAGCTCTACTTTTTTTGAGAACATACCCATTAATTAATAATGGAAAGCAGTGAAGCAGACAGAACCAGCTCTCATAGTTTTAATCTCGAGTCTTTGTTCTACCGGACAATCTCTAGTAAGGCAGCATTTAAATTGATACAATTGGACTCAGTCTCTGTGGATTAGGAAGGGAAAATAAAAATCTCTCTTGCGCCTAATCATGGTTGGAACTGTAGAATACACTAGTGAAGACTCCCTGTAAGAAAATGAATGAGCTAAGCTATGATGGTTTACATCCACCTCCGCTGGCTGCAAAAAAATGTTTAAATTCTGTTCTACTGCTGTACCATACTCCAATTAAAATATACTTAACTGCTTCACCAGAAACCTTAATGAGCCAATTGCAACTCATTCTTAAGAGAGGAAAAGAACAATTTTATTGTTTGGGACCCACAAGAAACAATGAAACCACAATGTAAAGCCCACAAGTACAGACACATGGTACAAAATTATAAAGGGGCACATTAACACAAGAGAAATATACAGTTTTATGCCCCAGAGTGTGCTTGAGGTCAAAGGTTTTAACCTAAGACCACGGATGGTTAACAGTGTCTTATAAGAACAGCAGTAGTGAATACTGTAGCTCTCTTGTGTATGGATGTTTCTCTCCAAATTGTGTTATCAATGGATGATTTGCCGCTCCCAAGAGATAGACAGAGAGCTTTTATCAAGTCTACAGTCACAAATCCATTTCTTCTGTTCCGCCAAAAGCAGTTCCTTGAAATGCAAGCTTGTTTTCAGTATACAAAGTCACAGTTTGCAAGCTCGACAATGCAGATGATCTCTTTCATCTCCAATATGTGAAACTCATTACATAGGAATAAATCATAACAGCAGATAAGGGCCTTTCTATATGTGATTGTGTGGTCTAGCTTCAACGTTTTTGATAAAATTCTAATTTCAGTTCAGATCATTTTATTTATTCCACATTGATTTCATGAAGCTCTGCTAACTTGCATGGAGAGCTGATTGTTGTTATAATTAGTGATTTTTGAGAAGATTTGTACCTCAGGTTGATGATAAGTATGTAAGTTAGCTCACTGAGATGGAAGATTTGTTTTCAGACGTTTCGTCACCATACTAGATAACATCATCAGTGAGAGTCTATAGTGGTATGCCCTGCCTCTTTATTTATAGGTCTTAAGATAAGTGATGTCACTTCCAGTTCTTTTTTTTCAAGGGAAGGTAGTAGGATCTAAATTGGTGTGTTTATTGATGGAGTTCTGGTTAGAATGCTATGCCTCTAAAAATTCT
This sequence comes from Chiloscyllium punctatum, assembly GCF_047496795.1. NCBI lineage: Eukaryota > Metazoa > Chordata > Chondrichthyes > Orectolobiformes > Hemiscylliidae > Chiloscyllium > Chiloscyllium punctatum. The sequence continues at coordinate 33,230,814 of NC_092765.1, forward strand.
CTTGCATGTCCTTGTTTCCCTTGTCCTAGGATGTGCGTGTTGTCCCAGTCAAAGTGGTGTCCTTCTTTGTCTGTATGTGTAGAAGTGATAGTGGGTCATGTCTTTCGGTGGCTAGTTGATGTTCATGTATCCTGGTGGCAAGTTTCCTGCTTGTTTGTCCGATGTAGTGTTTTTTTTGTATGGTATCTTGTAAATGACGTTAGCTTTGATGGTAGCATCTAGTGGATCCGTTAGTTTCATTAGTTGCTGTTTAAGTGTGTTGGTCGGTTTGTGGGTTTTTAAAATTTTAATTTTTTTTATTTTTAAAACCATTTCAGTCCACGAAAGTTGGAAATGTTAAAATTAGATGATGCCGTTTGAAATCAATAGCGTTGATTTTGATCATCTATTTGTGATAATGATTATAAAATAAATATTGGTCATATTACCATGATTAACTGTTTTGCTTTATCTTGAAATGGAACAATGGGATGTTTTACATTTGCCAGGCAGGCTGGCATGGTTTTTGTTTAATATCTTAAATGAAAGCCACTCTGATAGAGCGCAACATTCCTTTGGGACTGCGACTTGGATTTTGTTTCAAGTCTTGAAGTACATGTGACTTGAACCCAAAATCTTGTAACTCAGAGGTAGGAATGCTAACAACTTAATTCATGGCTGACAGTGATAGGTAGGTAAATCAGCTGAGCTGCCACAGAGTTTTAACATGGCAAACTCTGGCCAGTTTATCTGATTTTACAACAATCTTTAAGGGGAGAATTGAATGCTGTTGCAGAGACTCAGATATTGTTTTAAAAAGATATACTTGCTCCTGTGTGAAGCTAGGAGGAGTTAGGACTGCTGTTCCTGCCTCCACGTTAATGCTGCTGTGAGAAACAAAGCTCACTCACTTCAATAATTTCAGTCTGAGACAAGATCTGAATCAGTAGTGTCATTTATTTTACTCTTGCAAGAGGGTGTGGTGTTCACTGTCCACAAGGCAGGGACACACACACACTGAATTCAACTAGTACACAACATTTATGTAATTTGGCTCCTATTCTCTCCTCCCATTGCTCCTCCTTTGTTTACACCTCCCACCTCTCTAAGACCGGCGCACATTACTCTTGTTCATCTCTTGCCTTATCCGGTCTTGTCTGTGACAAAATGCTTATTTCTGGCCTCACAAGGCCGTTTGACCCCATCCTGCTGTGGGCCATTGTTAGGTATATCCTCCCTTACTTGTTATGACCTTATGACTTCATGACTTCTTGACTGTGGTTTGTTCTTGTTTTTGCAGAAGCGGGAAACAGATGCTTATCACTACTGTTTGTACAGGTGTATCTAGCTTAACCCCCTCCTCTCACAGCACCTTATCTATTTGTCTGTAACATCTATCATTCTTTACAGGCACATTTCAGCTAATACAAAAACAATTATGTATTTCCTTCACATAGTTTCCATTCTTGTTGACTCAGCTCTTGGCTGAAACAATTATACACTGGTGCGAGTTCATTTACCTTGCATAAGTAAATATGATTGCAGAAGTAACACTACTTTACCTATATCCCACACTGCCCACTACTGTTGGCCCGTACTTCTCTCCATCTACTGCCTTCCTGAACTGGGAATCCCCACTCCTCCAAATCGAACTGAATGCAACAAGGGTCCAGAACATCCACTGGGAACTTGAATATCTATGAGCGAGAGTGCCACTGACTGATCTGCCTGAGCGTTGAAGGACACAGCAGATGTTGAGAGACAAAAACTGAGGAAGACCTTGACCTTGTCCTTGACTTGGTTGCTGAAGCATCTGTTCAGGCAGTAATGAAAGGATTGTCAAATTTCAATGTTCACTCTAAGGACACCCCTATCGTATGATGTGGGACTAACACCATGTTAAATCAGATAGACTGAAACATTATTCAGCAACTTAGCTGATGAGTCTTGACACACTGTGGACCAACAACAGCAGCAGAATTAGATTTCATCACAATCTACACTCTCATATCCCTAATACCACTACCATTATCATCAAGCAGGAGATAAGCTTGCTACACTGAGGAGTGTCAAGGGAAAAATCAGTTAAAAACACTGTAAGACTTGAAAATGAACTGGTCATACTGGAATACTGTTCTGAGATATACAAAACAAGTCAGACCAGTATGGGTTATTTGCATGTTTAATGTTTTGTTTTCCCCTTCTGCATAGGACAGCATGCCACAAACAGCACAAGAATATCTAAAAATGAGGTGTCCAACTGTTGAAGCTGCTGCTTTGGTCCAAACAGCAGAATCAGCACATTACAAACACTCCTTGATACACAACCTTAGATCAGATCAAAGCTCTGCAGTCCAGTCACATGCTATTGAAAAACCAAACAACTAACAGGAGCCAGGGGCTGGGAAGTTATGCAGCAAGTGATTCACCATCTGCCTTTTCAAAGCCTGTGCACTAACTACACAGATACACCAAATGGACTGCAAGGTCAAGGAAGCAGCTCACCATTACCCTTCTCAGGGTCAGTTAGAGAGATGAACAGTAAATGCTGAACCAGCTAGCAACACCCACATTCGATGAATAGATAGCAAGACTCAGGAATGTGATGAAATACTCTCCACTGGCCTGGACGATTGCAGCTCCAACAACACTCAAGAAGCTTGACACCGTCTGCTTTACCTGTACCCTTTCCACCAACTTCAACATTCGTTCTCATCGCCGCTGGTACATAGAGGCAGCAGTGTGGCTCATATACATGATGATCACAGTAATCTGTCAAGGTTTTTTTTGAACAATACCTCTCCCAAGTTGTCATCATTGTGGTTTTGAAGAGTATAGCAGCCTTCTGGGAATACAACCAACTCCAATTTTCTGTTGTGCACCATTCTGACATGCAAGCACTTCAGGTTCTTTTACTGTCTCTTGGTGAAAATGCTGGAACCCCAGCATTGTAATGTCCTTCATCACACAGATTGAAGGATTCCAGAGGGCAGCTCATCACCATCTTCTCAAAAGGAATAAGGATGGCCAACGTATATGTTGGCCTTTCCAGAGATTCCTACATTTTTTAACTAAATCAACACACAGTTATTGGACGACCACCACCCACCAGAATATTACTGACTGAGCCGTGTCTACAATACAGTTGTGCAGCTTATGAGCTGACAATTATGTCCTGTAAGATTAGATAATATGAAATTAGCATGTAATATTTACTGCATAGCGTAGTCCAAAGAAAATTGTTAATGAGTGATTGATTAAGGATGCACAGGACACCATTGAGTATACTTGTGCATGCTGAGAATTACCAATGAGAAAAAGAAATGCAGAAAGAGGAGTGTCATGAATCAGTTGAATACCGGATTGGAATTGGTTAAATAGATAGCAGCATTTGTGAAACTGACAGAGTGCATGCAGCTGTATGCAATGGTTTGTCCTGTCAAGAATGACCTGCAATCGCCTGAAGGAGTTGCTGTATAATACTGATAAGCCTTCACCAATTTATGTTCAATGACATAGAATAGAACAGATATTTGATTTGGACATTGCTTCAAAGTTTTTGTACTCAGTCAACCAGGTCAGTTGGAGATAAATTTGTTTTAGCTTACCTCTGGGACTTCTGATGCCCTCTATTGCCCCCAATTCCTGAGGAACCACATAGGTCTTCTTCCGGCATTCAGTAACTGGCTATTTTGCTGAACAATCTGTTGAATTTGGAAGGTTTTGCTGTCTGCAGTATCTACACATTCATGTTATGCTCTAGTGGTTATCAATTTTACTTTAAATTGTCAGCTTCTGCCAAAAATGTGCAAGTTCTAAACCTATACCCACAGCAGATCATCACAGCCCCTCTGCCAAATTCAGTGTTAAGATCTAATGGCATGTCGAGAATTTTAAAAACTTTTGTCACGAGGCCACATGTAGTTGTAGAAACTTCATCTCAAATGTATAACATTGACAGAGAAGAGGAACTTTCTCTCATCTCCTATTGCAATAAATATTTGCAATGTTTCCCCAGAATTTCTGTGACCGTCTGCTGCTGTTTCAGTGAACGATCAGATCGAAGCCTTAACAGAAATTCCAGGCATTCTTCTCATTAAATAGACAATAGACAATAGACAATAGACAATAGACAATAGATGCAGGAGTAGGCCATTCTGCCCTTCGAGCCTGCACCGCCATTCAATATGATCATGGCTGATCATTCCTAATTAGTATCCTGTTCCAGCCTTATCTCCATACCCCTTGACTCCACTATCTTTAAGAGCTCTATCCAATTCTTTCTTAAAAGAATCCAGAGACTGGGCCTCCACTGCCCTCTGGGGCAGAGCATTCCACACAGCCACCACTCTCTGGGTGAAGTAGTTTCTCCTCATCTCTGTCCTAAATGGTCTACCCCGTATTTTTAAGTTGTGTCCTCTGGTTCGGCACTCCCCCATCAACGGAAATATGTTCCCTCCTGCCAGAGTGTCCAGTCCTTTCATAAGCCTATACGTTTCAATCAGATCCCCTCTCAGTCTTCTAAACTCAAGGGTATACAAGCCCAGTCGCTTCAGTCTTTCCGTGTAAGGCAATCCTGCCATTCCAGGAATTGACCTCGTGAACCTACGCTGCACTCCCTCAATAGCCAGAATGTCTTTCCTCAAATATGGAGACCAGAACTGCACACAGTACTCCAGGTGTGGTCTCACCAGGGCCCTGTACAGCTGCAGAAGCACCTCTTTGCTTCTATACTCAATCCCTCTTGTTATGAAGGCCAGCATGCTATTAGCCTTCTTCACGACCTGCTGTACCTGCATGCTTGCCTTCATTGACTGGTGGACAAGAACACCCAGATCTCTCTGAACAGCCCCTTTACCTAATTTGATACCATTGAGGTAGTAATCTGCCTTCCTGTTCTTGCCACCAAAGTGGATAACCAGACATTTATCCACATTAAACTGCATCTGCCATGCATCTGCCCACTCACCTAACTTGTCCAGGTCACCCTGTAATCCCCTAACATCCTCATCACATTTCACCCTACCACCTAGCTTTGTGTCATCAGCAAATTTGCTAATGTTATTGCTGATACCATCTTCTATATCATTTACATATATTGTAAAAAGCTGCGGTCCCAGCATGGATCCCTGCGGTACCCCACTGGTCACTGCCTGCCATTTCGAAATTATTGAGCATTAATATTATTACCAGTCTAATGTCAATATGTTCATAAATACAGTAATGACCACTGCCTGACCTTCCATTAATACCAGAAACATGGTCTAAAATTTGACTACTCAAATAAAGATATGATGGAGACACAAAGCTCATCAAACTAAGTAACACGGGTGAATTTGCTTTCAATCACTGATGCACCACTACTCTTACGTTTAATTGTTTGACACATCACAGGTCTTCTCAATTTAATTAAGTAACTTGCTACACTAAAGGTCATGATTAGATTAGATTAGATTAGATTAGATTAGATTACTTACAGTGTGGAAACAGGCCCTTCGGCCCAACAAATCCACACCGCCCCGCCGAAGCGTATACCCCACCCATACCCCTACATCTACATCTACCCCTTACCTAACACTACGGGCAATTTAGCATGGCCAATTCACCTGGCCTGCACATCTTTGGAGTGTGGGAGGAAACCGGAGCACCCAGAGGAAACCCACGCAGACACGGGGAGAACGTGCAAACTCCACACAGTCAGTCGCCTGAGGCGGGAATTGAACCCGGGTCTCTGGCGCTGTGAGGCAGCAGTGCTAACCACTGTGCCACCGTGCCGCCCACAACACAACATGGAGTCCAAAACACAAAAGAACACATCAAGAATATTCATGTAGTTCCAAAAAACTGACAGCTGAAGGCTAGTTCAGAACATAAGCCTTCTGAACACAAATGTCTTGAAGGAGTGTGAATGGAACATCTTCTATCTATCTGTAAAGTCTCCAGACAATCAACTGGATATGTAGTTGGGTGAAGACAAATCGTTTGGGCAATGAGACTCTGACTATGGAAGGATTTTGCTCATGTACCATCTAACCATTTAAGCCATGTACCCAGAATCCACTCTGATGCCATGTTGTTTGAGGCAACTGGGCACTTGGAGAGAGAGGATCATGTGACGTGCCAGTTAACCGTTTGCATGTTTGACCTCTCCTCATCTGGTCATAACACCACTTGACCTTGAACTGGGAATGAAATTCATTCCAAGTAAATTTGTTAAGAAAGAAAGCATAATGAGCAGGTAGAGATTTGCAGGGAGGGGCTGGTCATGGAAATTTGAACTTCAGGATGGATCTGATTGATTGTTTCCACTCTGAGGTCTGCACTTGTTTATAACTCAATGAGTATTCATGTTGCTCCTGATAATCTGTGGATATAGACCATCCTAAAAGAGCTAGTGAAGGTTGGGCAAAGTGGCACAGAAACTCCACAAAGAGGGAATTGATAAACTGAACAAGGTTTCAAATCCCCTGATGCTATAATTAGCCCTAACATTTAGCTTGTACCAAACTCCCTATTTGGTTATTTTAATATTTCAGAAACGTCCAATCGAAGTGTGTAACAGACCAGTTAATCATATCACATCATATAGACCTGTTTCATAAAAGTTGAAATGAGACCATTGAAAACTAATTGCTGTTATGTGGAGTGAAACTTATTACCCCCTTTATTACTTCACTGCTGCTTCCTCCCATCAGATTTGATTTCTAAGCTCTGATAATCCAGCTGAGTTGTTCCATTTTCTCATCTACGTATTATGGACAACATCCAGAAAGAATATTGACAAGCTGACATCATTTGATATGTGGCATACAGGAGGATGAGAAAGGGAAATGAGTGCATCACATCAAAGAGAATAAGATATAATATGTTGGTTAGATGATTTTAGCAGACGGTGGACAGAGACAAATATCAGACGGTGAAAAGGCTATGTTTGTCCGTTAGTGTTTTTTTAAAGTGACAGACTAAAATGAGAAAGAACTGCGATAAAATTTGTATTTTGATGGTTTTCTCCAACTTTCTAAAACAAAGAGCCTAACACTCGCATAAACAGATGTTTGAATAAGCAGTTGATGAAGTGAATGCAGGTACACAGGAACTGAGAGGCAGCAACAAAAAATTCATAGGTCTATGGACTAGTGGCCAGTTGACAATGACAAAGTTATTTTGCCTCACAACAACTGTGTGATTGGTCTCTCAGGTAATGAAACAACTGGGCCTGGGAACAAGATACAGAGAGAAGTGTTTTGTCTCTACAGCATGGCAGCTATCTCTTTCTGCAATAAAAACTCATTTTAAACCCAAAGAAAATCTTTCCTTCAGTAGCTGTTATGACTTTTAACTGACATGTTAGGGACCTCAGTTAGGCTAACCAGCTTTGCAGTTTTTTCCAGCGGAATCAGTTGAAGAAAATCTACTGAAAGGCAATATTCTGACCTGCATAAACATCCTAAGTATCATTCCAGTTTTCCTCTGCCCATCGTTTATTTTTCCTGTCCATTTGTTAGTGACTGTGTATATGTAGGGAATTTATGAGCAGATGAGAGTTTTAATTTGTTGTATTTTGTGGCAACAGTTTATAACGGTTTACCTGTAATTGCAGTCTAATTATTTGCAATGTATTTCTTGGTAAGTAAAGAAATGTGGTCTGTGCTTTGTGTCAACCTGAGTCTGAAAATCAGGAAAATTAGGAAATCTTATGCAGTTACTTTCACACTTAAACCTTTGCGATGATTGTGGGAATAATGGACATCGATTACAAGTGACCTGGGAACCCCATAAATTGACTTAAGGTATGACTGCGTGGGGCTGTTGCCTACAACATCATCTATACTGAATTCCTGATGGCAAAAGAGTGGATCCTTAAACAGAACCCTTCACAGGGACCCTGGCACCTCTGGATGGAATGCCATGGTAAGAATACACAGCTGATCAGGCTAAAGAAGCAAATGGTGTACAGCAGTGGACCATACAGGCAATTCCTCCATGTTGAATGGGAAGGTACAGAAGGTTGAGATGCTTCAGATTGTGAGGCTGAGCTTCCACAGGAGAGTTCAGAGCCTTGAGCCAATGCCAAATTGCATCCAAGTAGGAATCAGTTCAGACAGGAGTGTTCTACATAACTGAGTCCCTTCCACACTATGACCTGCATCTTTGTGATAAACTCTAGAGGATTGATCAAAGTTGTTGCACAGTACCTCAACATGGCAGCCATTTTCTGATTTATGATCAAAATCCAAATGCAAACTGAGTGTATTTACAGATAAACAAGAGGCCAAGTTAATCCATGATATGTTTTGAGGAATGCCAAAACCTTAAACTAGGCACCTTTTCCCAAATCTTGCTGCCAAGCAATATTTCTTGACCTGGATCTTCTGAAATCCTGATGGTGGAGACTGGATGTAACTTCAAGCTACGTTACAGGATTCCTTTGAGGTTCCAAAGCTAGGACTCCCTGGGAATTACCTGGGAGGTTTAACTATCCAGTGGACAATTCCTCTCCTCTCTGGGACCTTCTGGAAAAATCTCCAATTTTGCATTGGAGCCAGGGACTTTGGGTGGTTCAGCTAACTCCCTGGATAGTTGCCGAGTAAATGTTAACCAAGACAAGCCCTATCATAATTCCTGTGCAGCTGTACAACATACCGCCCAGTTAATGATGCACACTAAACCCCTACTGACACCTGGACTACCTTCCTAATCCCCGACTTTCTCTCTCTGATTCTGAAACCACACTCCTAACCTTACGCAACACCCCAACTCACCTGCCAACCCAAACTGGCAACCACTTCAACCCCTACCCACCTTATCCATTGTGCATCTCACTCAGCAACATAACCTACCTTCCTCTCCCACCTGCCACCTTACCCACTTGTCATGCTCACATCCTACACACCCGTCCTCTTCACCTGCTTCTTGCCACAGATTTTCAAAGAAGTTTTGGGACAATTAAACACCTTACTTACTGGAATACAGCAGCTAGTGCTGCAAAAAATGGGGCATGGCCTTTATGTAAACTCTGTACTGCTCCCTCTGGGATTCCCTACACTAAGGATGTGTCCTTAGTAGATTACACTGAAAAATTGGAGGAAGGTAAGTGTGTGTCATTTTCTCTCATTCAGGTCAGAAATAAGGGGCTGGAGTTGCTAAGGAGTGGTCTATCTCACTCAAATTGCCACTCTGCCACTTCTTTTCTTTGAAAGAAGTGAGGTCCACATTTCTGAGAAGACATTCCGTTCGGGGCTTCTTCAGAGCCGTGGAGTTCTACTTTCATTCTGACTGTTCTTTTGTAGCATAAAACTGCTAAAGATAGACAAATCATGGCCATTTTTTCATAGCAGTCTGCTGCTGTATTGGAAATCGGAAGCTCCTGACTGCCACCTTGATAGCTGCAGTCCAAAGGTAGGCAGAGAAGCGAAGTAGATGTTAGGGTGCTGAGAGGATACAAAGTCAGATAGGCAGAGGTTAGAGTGCCAGTTAAGTACAGTGCTAGCTGAGTAGTTCACCTGTGAGTTGGGGTTAGGATGATGGGGTGGAGGCGGGGGGCGGGGGGAAGAATGCCAAGTGGGAAATGATAAGAATGCCAAGTGGGTAGGATGTAATGGAGCCAGATGCGTGGTGCAGCACTTCAGGAAGGTTGTGATGGGTAGGTGAGTAGAGTTGGGTCATTCAGGGGTAGGGAGGATAAACGTCAGGTTTCAGATGGTTGTTGGTTCTTGCAGCATCACGGGTTTTGGGCAGCGTGGGGAGCAGTGGGGTGGGTAGGCCAATGGTCAGTTCTGGCAGCAACGAGATAGGGGTGGGGCAGGGGTTGGGTCGGGGTCAGTGGACGGTGGTTAGGTGCAGAGTGGGGTGGAGGATTCAGGATTTGGGGTGGGGATTGCAGGATTGGGGTGGGGAGTGGGATGGGGGTTTCAGGATTGTTGGCTCTGATGTCAAGTCCTGAGGCAGTGGGTAATGGTTACCTGGTTGGGGGAGGGCGGGGGCGCAGGGGGGGTGGTGGAGTGGTATCAGGCTATGGTCTGGGGAAGGTTTAGTATGGGGTGTGTGAGGTAACTATGAAGCCTGTGACTATTTCACTTGATTCAGTTGGAAGTCTCTCATGTCTCCCGGGAATGGAGACTTTCAATGGAGACTTTGGTAGAGTTTGTGTTGGACTGGAATTGTCCAGCAGAAAGTTCAATTTTCTGGGCAATTCCTTTCCAGTGTGCTACGATGGGAATTCTGCAGGGTCTGCAAGCTGGAATAATGACTGTCCGGCCATCAGAAAATCTGGATCAGGGTTTCCAGTTTTCATTGGAAGATCTGGACCTTTAAAGTCTGTTGTCACAATAGCTAAAATTAAATGGAAAATGTATGTGTAGCTGTGCTCTGTGTACACTTCCCAAATATAAATATCTCTAGGGTGTCTACATGTACAGTAACCAACAGTATAATCTTTCATGGCTATGGTTGCATAATGGTTTATTGTGGAACAAGATATCCAGAGGCTTGCACTATTGATCTGGCAAAATGAGTCCAAATCCCGTCATGGCAAATAGGGTGAATTTAAGTTTAATTAATCAAATAAATCTGAAATTTAGAAGTTAGTGGCTGTGCAACTTACAGATTTTTTTGTCAAATTCCATTAAGTCCTTCACAGAATGAAATTTACCATCCTTGTCTGGTGACTCCAGAAGCACAAAAAACAGTGGATTCTTGTCCAGCTTCCAGGCTGCTCAACTGCACCAAACCACTCACAGCTGTTCAAGAATATAAACTCACTGCCACCTTCTCAATGGGCATGAGAAGACAGGTAATAAATGCTGGCTGTGTCAGTGACACCCATGGGCTGAGTACGAATAATTGAAAAATTAATGTTACCAAAAAAGTGTGTGAAGACAAACTTGCTATTTAACCAAAAGAATAGAGCTGCTTGACTGTATTTTTTCATTCTGTACCGTGTCATAGTCACATCTTCTGCAGTTTCTCTTGTGGCATGTTATGTTCCATTTCCTGTTACTTTCCACAGATCTCCCATCTCACCTGAAGTAACAAGCAATTCTTTATGATGTCTGTCTCAAGGACAGTTCTGTCTTTCCAAATGATTTCTTGAAATAGAAATATTGACACTATGATACCAGTGAATTAACCACTCTTAACTTATTTTGCTCTGAAAAGTGTCATCATAAAAAAGTCACCATTGAAACTGGAAATCTCCCATGATGGAAACACATAAATGTTATAAAATAATATCTGTTGCAAGAGGGAAAAGTGTTTGTTTTTCAATATTCTCCACCTTAAACTCTAGGTCTATATTTCATATTCCTGCCTGCAATTCATTTTCATATGAGGATGTTCAGATTGTGAACAGGCAAGAGAGACAGATGCTTTAACTTCCATCAACATTTTGAAAGCAGCCACATCTGATTTGCATGCCTATTGCACTGAAGTTTCGATTTATGTGGAAAAACATGGCTCTTTTGGCATTGTTTTAAACAAATTGTGTGATGCAGTGTGTTCAGATATGAATGACGGAGCTCCTCAAATTGTTCAGTAGCTAGTTAGACTCAATATTGTTGTACCACATCACTGAGACCAAGAGGATCCCATGTTCCACCCCTGCATTGTGTTGTGTTAACTTGATGCAACCAGGGCAGTGACAATTTGCCTCATTGAATAAACCAGGGAAAGGATATATAATCAATACAAAAACAAATCACTGCAGATTCTGGGAAGCTGAAATCAAACAAAAATTGCTGGAATCATCCAACAGATCAGACATCAATTGTGGAGAAAACAGAATTACAATTCAAGGTTGCTTTCATTAATATTAAAGAATAATAGAACTGTAAAAGAATATGTAAATGTGGGAAAGGAAGAGGGAATGGAGGCAGTTGTTGAAAGTACAACAGGAAAGCCTTTGACTAGGTGAAGAACAGGGTAGGTTAAATGAGATTACCTGATGCAACAGCCATAGAGACTGGTTAGTGGCACCCCTCACTCAAACTCTTCTCCCTTCTGCCACCTGGCAGAAGATGCGAGCATTCAGTCACTCATGGCCAGACTGTGTAACAGTTTCTTCCCCCAAGCCATCAGGCTCTTTAACACAGTATGATTGGACTCTTTCCCATCTGAAATTCTTTGCACAACTTTGAATTGCTGCTGGAAAAATGCCTATTATTTATTATTCTTTTATTGCACTGCAACTTGCATGTTTTGCACTTCTCATGCACTTTATGCTGTGTACAATTAAGTAGTACCCTCAGTTCCGGAAGAACGCTGTCTCATTTTTACTGGACCAGTTGTATATGGTGGAAATAACAAATAAAACGCTCCTCTCCTCTCTCTATTCTCTATTAGGTAAAGCACAGAAACAAAGGTGATGTCCAAATGAAACATGAATAAGACAGCAAACAGTTTAATGCAAACAGGAAAGGGTAAGGAAAGTAATTACACAAGACTAGCAAAACAAAACAAGAGATTAAAAGTCAAAAAAGTACAAGTCAAAACAACACAGAATGGAACACAACATTGAACACAAAGGCTATAAAATTCTTATTCAAGAGATAAGGTGCTGTTTTTCAGGCTTGCGTTTACCTTCAGTGGAAAACTGTAGCAGGGCCATGGACATAAAGGCAAATGTGGAATAAGGGGGAGAATTAATTAACATGACAAGCAACTAGAAGTTCTGGATCTTGTTTGCAGATTGAACAGAGGAGTTCCAAAAAACAGTCACCCAATTTGCACTTTATCTCTTTAATATACAGGAAACCACAAAATGAGCTACAATCTCAACATTCTAAACTGAAAGAAATGAAAAAAAAGATAAATTGCCAAGGCTGCCAGAAAGCAACACTGGGAGGTCTGTGATATAAACTGTGTAATTTATGTACATTAATTCAATTTATTTTAGAGTTTGGATTTTGAACTGGTGGCATGTGGGCTTTAGTCTCGATGTATGAAAAGGTTCAGTAATTAACTGTCAGTCTTTCTGGAGCCTTCATATTAAGCAGTATGGTAACAGGGCCTCTTGGAGTGATAATCTGAGGTTATTTGTGTTGAGAGAGTTTCACAATTGGGAAGAGAACACTATTAAAGGCATTACATTGATTTTGGATCAGAAGAATGAACATAGACTTGGGCAATTCACAGGAAACCTGACTGGGATCAAATGCAAAAAAGTTTTTCCGAGAAAAATAGTTCCTGCAGAAAAGTTAAGAAATACATTTACTAAGTGTGAGGGTTTTAGTTTGAAAATTCCAGACCAGAAGAATTTGGTTCATATATTTAAACAGTTATTTAAAGATAAAAGCATTTATGCTCAGTTGTGCGAATAGTCAAAAAAAGGCAATCAAGCACTGAAGACTGGAAATTTGAAGAAGCAGTTGAGTTAACTCTAGAAATATGATAGAGAAGGGAACTCATTGTGGTATTTGCATTTAATAAAGGGAAGGCGTTGAGACAGATAGGATTCATAGAATCCCTACAGCGTGAAAACAGATCATTTGGCCCAACAAGTCCACACTGACCCTCTGAAGAGTAACCATTCCAGACCCATTCCCCTACCCTATTACTCTATGTTCACCCCTCAGTAATGTACCTACCCTACACATCTCTGAACACTATGAGCAATGTAGAATGACCAATTCACCTAACCTGCACATCCTTGGAATGTGGAAGGAAACCAGAGCACCCAGAGGAAACCCAAGCAGACACGGGGAGAATGTGCAAACTCCACACAGTCGCCCAAGGGTGGAATCGAACCAGGTCCCTGGCGCTGTGAGGCAGCAGTGCTAACCACTGAGCCGCCATGTGTTTTGCCATGTGTTTCAAAACGTTTCAAATTGTGTTACTTACAAACAGATTGGTTTGTTCTCCTTTATCTTTATTTTTGTATATAACAAGCTTCTGCTTTACTGTTAAAATAAAATCTGCAGCATTTCACACTTCTGCTTCTGTGAAAGACCACCTCCCTCAAATAATGCTCTGTCAAGCCAGATTTCAATCTGGGATCTGACTTGTCCTGTTATAACATCAGCTGGGTGATGTGGTTTAGTGTTTCTTTGAGCGTGGAAGTGTTCTTCTCTGCTTTTAAACCCTAACTTAGATCAATTTTTCGCTATTTGAATTCCACTTACTTATAATGCAACACCAAGGCACAGAATGTTGCATTGCTTTTCCAGCTTTAAGCCTGGTACACTTTTCTAGCCTTTTGTAAAAAATCAAGTTGTCCCTCTTTTCATCAAAGAGTTATTTAACATCAGTTGTTTCCTTTTATTAGCAACATCAAATCAGAATCTCAGAGATTGAAAATTATTTTAATGCAATGATAGAAGTAGGAATCAACATTACAGCAAACAACAGGACTGTTTGCTCTAGTTTCATAAGAGACTTAAAAGTTCTGTATGTACACACCTGACTATAAAAAGCATAGCCTTTCAGCATGAAACCAGAAGGCAAAATTGTCAAGTTCAAAATCTCAAACAGATAAGCAGTAGTAGCAGCAATATCAATTTTGAGACATAATGTCAGTATGAAAACATTTCTTTGATTATAGCTTCTTTGATACTGAAGCAGTCCATGTTCAAATGCAACCACATCTAGACAATACCCAGGCTTGGGCTGACAAGAGGCAAATAACATTTGCATTACACAAATGCCAGGCAATAACCATCTCCAATGAGACCGTTGGAGTTATCCCATAACATTCAATGGAGTTACCATCACTGAATCTCTCACTATCAACGTCCTGAGGTTTGCATTGATCAGACACTCAACTGGACTCACCACATGAATATAATGGCTATAACAGGAGGTCAGAGGCTAGGAATACCGCAGCAAGTAACTCACCTGCTGACTCCCCAATGCCTGTCCTCAAGGCACAAGTCAGGGTTGTGATGGAATAAACCCCACTTGCCTGGGCGAATACAGCTCCAACACCAGTCAAGAAGCTTGACACCATCTAGGACAAAGCATCCTGCTTGACTGGTACCACATCCACCCTTCCACCATCGACGCTCAGCATCAGGAGTGTGTACTATCTACAACACGTATTGTAGAAATTAACTGAAGATCCTTAGACACCTCCTTCTAAACCCACAACCACTTCCATCTCGAAAGACAAGTGCATCTGATACATGAGGGCGCCACCACCTGCAAGGTCCCCACTCACTGTCCTGACTTGGAAATATATTGCCGTTCCTTCAGTATTGCTGGGTCATTTTAGGTGTATCTACACTGCATGGACTACAGCTGTTCGGGAAGGCAGTTCATCACTACCTTCTCAGGAAAAATCAGGGATGGGCAATAAATGCTTGCCAGCCTGTGATGACCAAGTTCCATAAGTGAATAAATTAAAAATATCACTTCACAGTTAAACCACCAACTGGGATTGCTAATGATCAGTGAAGAAGTTATGACCCCTTTCATAATACTTATTTTCTTTTCAGAAATTTGATTTGGATTGCAAATGTTTCATTTATGAAACTTGAATACTCTCTACTTTGTAAATCAATGGTTGGTGTAACATAACATTTGATGTCACTTTTCTGATGCCTGTCAAAAAGTTGTGAATATAACAATGATACTGATATCTGCCCCATTGCTGTTCCTGTCAATTACAATCAGAACAGGCACACAATGCAAAATCTATTGATCAAAGTATTCTCTGTTACATTATATCCCTACTATCAGTCATGACGATGTGGATCACACAGGACAGAATTCGTTAGTTATGGCGATACCTGACAGATATTTACGTAGTGATATTTCTCTGTCAATCAACGTTCGTTGCCTGTTGCACATTGAGAAACCTGTCAGCTACAGTGGTATCCATCAATTGTAAATCCTGTCAATCGCAGTGATGTCTGCCAGGCAATGACAAAAACCTGTCATCAACATGATATTTCTTAGATATTGACAACTGAAGTGACATTTATCAATAAAAAATCTGCAAATCACAGTTATACCTGTCAATGACAAACATGTGAATTTCAGTGATTTCTATTATACTTTGACAAACGTATCAATCACAGTGCTATCAGAGACTGACAAATCTGTCAATCACAGATTTCTATCAGATATTGTCTCACCTGAGAATTCTAATAGTATATGTCAGACTTTGGAAAACCTGTCAATCACAATGTCACATGTTGGAAAAAAAACTTATCAATTGCAGTGATTTAAACCTATGAAACGCAATGATACCTAAATGACAAACCTCTCAATCACAGTGATATCTGTCAGACATTAACAAGCCTGTTAATATTACGTTATCTGTTGATGATAAATCTGTGAATCATAGCCATGTCTTTCATTGACAAACCTGTCAATTGCAGTGCTGTCAGTCAATGACACACTATTCAGTTCCAGGGTTATATGTGAGACTTGTACAAAACTCTCAAATCCAGTGATATCTGTCTTACTTGGAAGGAACTCTTACTTGTTGTGACATCTGTCAAAGACACAGCTGTCAATCAGAGATATCTGTCGAAATATAAACTCCTCGGTGATAGTGATAGCTGTCAGACAATAACAAACCTGTCAGCCACATTTACATCTGAGAGACAATAACAAACTGGTCAATCAAAGTGATATCAATCAGAAATTGACAAAATGTGTTGTTTACAAAATCAATCTCAGCACTAGCTGCTCTATTATGCCAACTCAAAAGGTTTCAGTCAAACATGTTGATGCCTGTCCCATGACAAACACTTTGTCTGCTCCTAAATCCCCTTAAATCACAGTGCTGCCTATCCCAGATCAGGAGTCCTGGTGAAGACTCCTGCCTCAAATGTCGACTCTCCTGTTCTTCTGATGCGAGTTGACCTGCTGTGCTTTTTCCAGCTCCACGTTTTATTGACACTCACTCCTCCATTCATACAGTTGCTTGGCTCACTGGCTTTCTTAACCAGAGAAAGTTCTTGCTCTGCTCCACTATCACACACATATCTATCGTTTACTCCTCAGTCCCATATCACACCCTTCTGATACTCAGCAATTTTTGCACACTTTGTCACTTATAACAATGGCAATTCTATACAATACCCTTCCACCACTTTCAATGATCCCTGTCCTATTGAGTGCCTCTACCAGTCTCAGTGAGAGACAGTCACGTCCAACTTTATATTTGAGGTGGCAACAAAATCAAAAATGTGATTCATGGAGCAAGTTTTAAACTTTTCCACTGGGATTGTTCACCACGATTGAGTACATTTGCTGAGAAATGGAGGTTATGCTCTGTCATTCCCTGTGGTGTGTGTGTGTCATTGCTGCAACAGTGGAAAAGAATCAAGCCTTTGTGTAGTTTTTTTAAAACTTGAAAGAAATTGCTTCTGTGTGAAGATAGCATTCTTTTAACAACAGAAGAAACGAACATTTTTTAGCTGACCTTCATGAGCTTCACTTTTAGATCTCGTGTACTTATAACTAGTTTCACCTCTGTAGTCTCTCTGATTCATACTGTGTATTTCAGGATCTTTCTTGCATGCATAAGTGTGGCATCCTGGCTCTGAAAATAGAGAAAACCTCACTTTCACTCCCCTTTGTCTCTTGCCTTCTGGAATTGCAAGGACATGAGGCTGGAGGTTTGCAGTTATTCAGTTCAGAACACATTGTCTACAATGGCACACTTGGCTCTGAATAGATAGCAACTTTAATTAGCTTCAAATCCAGAGCTCCAGAATGTTCTCCATGATTGAATGCTGAATCATTGAATATATTACGTAATTTCACCATGGATAAGCTAAAGGTATTAATTAAATTAATATGATCTCTAGCTGCTAGTTTAATTCCATAATTAGAGATGCCATACTATGACTTTCATATCGTTACCTGTAAGATTCTACAATATCCAACTTTGCAACCTATCAATTCCATTAATCTAATATAGATCAACTAGTTATGGATGACCAAATATGGCTGATCATTCTTTAGCTCAGTAAAAGACAATAGTGAAATTCTATACTATGAAATCCAATTCATTTGTAGATATTCTATCCAGAGTTGTGTTGCATATTTCCTCTTAACTGCTGCATTTTGTTGGATACTTTGTTGCCTAATATATTTTGACTATGGATGTTATCATCATTCATTCAGAGACAAGGATGACTCTCTCCATAGGTGGCTGTACAGTCCTACCACAGGCTCTGTTAACTTCGGGCCTGGGAAGGGGTGGGTGGGGCAGCATGATCTTCATGTTGCAGATTTTGAAAAATGTAACTATCCAGTTCAGAGTTTCCTACTGTCAATCGTGCAAAATGTGGCTGACGTTATTATCCCTAGCTCAGTTAGCTAGATGGCATGTGCATGGTGCAGAATGATGCTAATGAGTCAGAGGCTTTACAGCACGTGCAAAGTCTCTTCAATCCATCATGTATGTGCGAGTCATCAAAAGTCCATCAACTGCTCTATCCTCACCTTCAGTCCACATCACCTCTTCAAAAGATTCAATCAAATTTGTTCAACATGATCTTTCCTTGCCAAAGCCATGTTCACTATCCTTGATGACTCCATGCCTCTCTAAATGGAGATTAATTCTGGCCCTCAAAACCTTTTCCAGTATTTTCCATACCACTGATGTTAAACTCACTGGCTTGTATCTCATTAGCTGTCCTTCAGACCTCTGGCACCCCTCTTATGGCCACAGAGGATTTATAAATGAATGGCAGAATTCCTGCAATGTCCTCTCTTGTCTCTCACAGAGGCCTAGGATGTATCTCATCTGGGACTGCAGATTTATTCACCTCCAAACCTGCTAAAGCTGCTAATATGTCCTCCATGTCAGTGCTAGTTTGTTTAACTGTATCACAGTCCACCTCTCTGATTTCTATATTCACATTGTTCTTTTTTTGATGAACACAGAAGAAAAATACTCATTTAAAACTCCAGCCATGTCTTACAGCTCCACACATACATTGCTACTTTAATTCCTAATGGGCCCTAATACTTAAAGCCCCTAAAACCATTCCCTGATTACTCTCTTGCCCTTAAAGGACTTATAAAATGCCTTTAGATTTTCTTTAATGTTACTCTCCAGTCTTTCCCATGTCTCTCTTCTCTGTCTTAATTCTGTTTTTAAGTAACCACCTGCACTTTCTTTACTCCTCGAGGGCACTGTTTGTTTTGAGCTCTAAGTATCTGCCATGATCTTTTTCTTTCCATTGCCCAGTCTTGTATGACCCTTGACATCCAGGGTTCTCTGGACTAGTTGGTCCCGCCCTTCACCTGTAAGGAACATATTGGCTGTGATTCACCACTATTTACCTTTGGTTATTCCTCTGGTAGGATGCCCTTACCAACTGTGGTAGTTCATGGAGGCCTGCCAAATTACATTACCCAATGCTTGATGCCCCTCATGCTACAGAACTATTTCTTTCTCTCTCCAACTGGGAGAGGACCTGAGTGAATGGTAGCTAATTACTGATATTCTTTCAGTTTTAAGTGAGACAAATTATATATTACAACAGGCCTGGTGGCTCAGTGGTTGGCACTGCTGCCTCACATCGCCAGAGACCTAGGTTCCCACCTCAGGTGACTGTCTGTTTGGAGTTTGCACATTCTCCCCGTGTCTGCGAGAGTTTCCTCCGGGTGCTCCGGTTTCCTCCCACAATCCAAAGATGTGCAGGTCAGGTAAACTAGCATGCTAAATTGCCGAGTGATAGGTGCATTAGTCAGGGGTAAATGTAGGCTAGGGGAATGGGTCTGAGTGGGTTACTCTTTGCAGGGTCAGTATGAACTTGTTGGGCCAAATGGCCTGTTTCCATACTGTAGGGAAGCTCATCTAACAGGCCTCACGTCCTGTTTTGTTGATTCAACAATATATTTAAGGATGCATATTGCCCCTTCACCTCCCTAAATCAGCAGACTATAGCTTTACGCTCATTTTCACTCTTTCTTCTCCAAGTTAATTAATTCCGAAATTAGACAAAGTTTGCAGCTTTTACTTTTGCCCCAGTTTGTCTGTTCAATTTTTTACTATAGGCTCCACTAGGTGTGGCATTCTGGAAGCCAGTGATACCACAAAATTACAGCAGAGAACATTGGTTGAAGTTAACAGGCCAGTACACAGAAGCTTACTTTGAATTGTCATTTAAAGTAAAGGTAATGGAGTGAGTCAGATGGCACTGAATCACGTTGATATGCACGATTAACATTAATAGCTTTAATAAAGCTGAAGAAAATGACATGGGAAAGTCAAAAGGACAGTGCATGGATATTAAAAGTGCCAGAGCAGTATTTTGCCACTACCATAGTGTTGGCAGTAACCCCAGATATACATCATTCAGAAGAATGACTAACTACACTGATACATTACCCATTTCCCTCCTTTACAGCAATGACAACAGTTTAAAAGGGCCTCATTGCTTATGAAATGCATTGGGACATCCTGAGTTTATGAGAAACATTATATGCATATAGGCTATTTCTTTTGTCCTAGGTTGTGTACCTATTTTTCTCTAATTAACCTTTAAGGAATAACTTGCAACTGTGAATTGGCAAATAAAACTTGGTATTACAAGGAACAAATTCATTGTGTATTTCCAAGATTTGTTGAGAGGATTTTCAACTTTATAGTGTGCATGCATGGGCTTTTATCAGGTATTCCCCCAATGCAGTGCTAAGATAAATAAAAAATATGGGATGAAACAGCAGAGAAAGTGCATG
Organism: Chiloscyllium punctatum; assembly: GCF_047496795.1. Lineage (NCBI taxonomy): Eukaryota > Metazoa > Chordata > Chondrichthyes > Orectolobiformes > Hemiscylliidae > Chiloscyllium > Chiloscyllium punctatum. The sequence goes on from NC_092765.1 coordinate 33,251,436, forward strand.
GTTTGCAATAGGTTTACCAGGCAGCAGAACAATAGAACCAGCTATACGATTGCAGCAAATTACTGCAGATGCTAAAATCTATACTGAAAACAAAAAATACTGGAGATCAGCAAAGCATTTGATAAGGTTCCCCATAGTAGGCTCATTCAGAAGGTCAGGAGGAATGGGATACAGGGAAATTTAGCTGTCTGGATACAGAATTGGCTGGTCCACAGAAGACAGCTACAGTGGTAGTGGAAGGAAAGTATTCTGCCTGGAAGTCAGTGGTGAGCAGTGTTCCACAGGGCTCTGTTCTTGGGCTTCAACTCTTTGTAATTTTATTAATGACTTGGATGAGGAGATTGAAGGATGTGTTAGCAAGTTTGCAGACGACACAAAGGTTGGAGGTGTCGTTGACAGTATAGAGGACTGTTGTAGGCTGCAGCGTGACATTGACAGGATGCAGAGATGGGCTGAGAGGTGGCAGATGGAGTTCAACCTGGATAAATGTGAAGTGTACATTTTGGAAGGTCGAACTTGAAAGTTGAGTACAGGATTAAAGAATTAAAGATTAAAGTGTGGAGGAACAGCAGGATCTTTGTGCAGGTACATAGATCCCTTAAAATTGCCACCCATGTGGACAGGGTTGTTAAGAAAGCATATGGTATTTTGACTTTCACTAACAGGGGGATTGAGTTTAAGAGCTGTGAGGTCTGGTTGCAGCTCTATAAAACTTTGGTTAGATCGCACTTGGAATACTGTATCCAGTTCTGGTCGCCCTATTATAGGAAAGACGTGGATGCTTTGGAGAGGGTTCAGAGGAGGTTTACCAGGATGCTGCCTGGACTGGAGGGCTTATCTTATGAAGAGAGGTTGACTGAGCTCAAGTGTTTTTCATTGGAAAAAAGAAGGAAGAGAGGGGACCTAATTGAGGTGTACAAGATAATGAGAGGCATAGATAGAGTTGATAGCCAGAGACTTTTTCCCAGGGCAGAAATTGTTAACATGAGGGATTGTAGTTTTAAGCTGTTTGGCGGAAAGTATAGAGGGGATGTCAGAGGCGGGTTCTTTACGCAGAGAGTTGTGAGAGCATGGAATGCGTTGCCAGCAGCAGTTGTGGAAGTGAGGTCATTGGGGATATTTAAGAGACTGCTAGACATGCATATGTTCACAGAAATTTGAGGGTTCACACATTAGGTTTACCTTACATGAGGATCAATGGTCGGCACAATATTGTGGGCTAAAGGGCTGTACTGTTCTATGTTCTATGTTCTATCACAGTAGATCAGGCAGCATCAATGGAGAGAGAGCAAGTTAACGGGGGTTTGGGTCTAGATGACTCTTCATCAGAGTTGACATGAAGTATTGCGGGGGCAGCATTTATATAACAGTGGGAGTGGGGGGATTGGTGGGAGTGCTGGAGGAGAAAGGGTGTTGATATGTGATAGTACTGGGGAGGAATGTGTATACAATATGTGATCTAAGTAGATTTGCCATAACAATCAGCTGACCCCACTGACAGATTACAATTAAAGTTCCCACCATTCTGCTCAACTTTTATGCTGCATGATTCATAAATGGTATCACAAAACAGTCAAACACTTTCCTGAGTTACTTTTAAAAGGAGACAATGCTCAAGAAATTGTTTGCAGCTCAGAATAAAATAGTGAAGTAAACGAATGTGTCTGAGACAAGGTTATTTTTTGTGGACACTGAATTCAGATAAATCAGCATTGTCTCTTGTGAGTTTAAAAGAGCTCAGTGTTTTTACAACCTTCCAACTGATTCGGTTGCAGCTTTGCACAGACCCTGTCAGGGACATGGTAAAGCATGGAAATCTCCAGGGCGGGTTGCATCAATACATCCCTTCTGACTCTCTTTCTCCAAAAACCTACTTTTCCAATTCTCTGTTCTAAGAGGAGGAAAACTATATTCAGAAATGCTGAAAGAAATAATTCTTAAACCGTAAGCAAAAAAGAGTCCAGGTCTCAGGTATAACAAATCAACCACTGAACTAAAGTATGATCAGTTCTGTGCAGAAATCATAGCATCATTGAAGAATCAAAAGCGTTGTAAGACTAGCCCCTTCAGATTGGGAATGTGGAATGGTGATATAGAACTGTCTATCTGATTATCTTTACTTCGTTAAAAATATTTGCATCTACTCTGTTGGCCTGTGTGTGGGAAGCCAAAGGGCATAAATTTTAAGTTGTCAATCAAAAACTAGCATTTAATGTTTTTCCGCTGGTTAACAAGAACAGCTTGGCTGCAGCAAATAACTTTTATCATGTTAATAACATAAACCCCGGTGTGTATTTCTTTTAACCTGAATCAGACAGTCAGGCAAATTGGCCATTTTGATAAGTTAGTTAATTTTCACAATTGTGGTGACACTGGCAACAGTCAGGCTCAAAGGCTCCCAAATAAATTGTGTCAAAATCTTGCCGGGGGGGGGGGGGGGGCATATCTGGGGGGTTAACTCCAAGTACTGAGACATCAAAATGTGTTGATATTAAATTACAGTTAAATCAATTTTAAAATGAGGAAATATGAAGCTGCTTGAGATAAAAAGAAACAGAAAGGAAAGATGATTCAGAAGAAGGGATGATCATGTATTCATTAATTCAGGCTCAGAAAGTAGACCAGAGTTAAGTAAGTTAATATGGGCAGATAACATGGAGAATTATTCTATCAAAAGTGGAGCTCTGATGAGGAAATGAGACATCTTCATAAAGTTGCATAAGTGGGTAGCTGTTCATCAGATTTGGCACCACTTAGCTTTGTAAGAAGATACTGTAACACATAAAGTTTGTATGGCAGGACATGTCTGAATACAAAAAAAAAACCTCAAGGTTCGATTAACAGGCATAAGGATGGAGTGCACTTCTTTAAAATGTGCCAAGCATGTCATGTTGTAGCCAAAGCTCAACATATAGTCAACTGACACCTTTATTAGTGAATGAAGGAAAAATACTTTGCATGCTAGAAATCTAAAATAAAAACAGAAAATGCTAGAGGAACTCAGTACGTCTGGCAGCATCTATGCAGGGAGAAACAGAGTTAATTTTCCAAGTCCAATATGACTTATATGATGGTATGACAGAACTTGTATCATGTGGTCACGGGTGCATTATCTCGAATGGGAAAATGATGGGACAGGCTCAGGATTTAAGACAAAGATGATAAAAGGTTGCAGAAGACCTGAATAAGGTCTGAGTGAGCATGAATGGTCGAAGCTTTGTGTATTGTTGTCCATATGCCAAATACCTTATGACAAAATGCTTTTTTGAAATTGTATATAAAATCTTTTAAAGGTGCAGACAAGTAAAGCGCTTTGTTTTGTATGTGGATTGAAAATGAGAAAAATAGACATTTTTAAAAGGGATGAATGTACAAGGAGTTATTTGAAGCTCAGAGGAAAAAAAGTGAAGCTGTTATGTTTCTGGACAGCACAGTACATGAACAAGCCACTAACTGGTGTTCTTGTCCACCAGTCAATGAAGGCAAGCATGCAGGTACAGCAGGTCGTGAAGAAGGCTAATAGCATGCTGGCCTTCATAACAAGAGGGATTGAGTATAGAAGCAAAGAGGTGCTTCTGCAGCTGTACAGGGCCCTGGTGAGACCACACCTGGAGTACTGTGTACAGTTCTGGTCTCCAAATTTGAGGAAAGACATTCTGGCTATTGAGGGAGTGCAGCGTAGGTTCACAAGGTCAATTCCTGGAATGGCAGGATTGCCTTACACGGAAAGACTGAAGCGACTGGGCTTGTATACCCTTGAGTTTAGAAGACTGAGAGGGGATCTGATTGAAACGTATAGGATTATGAAAGGATTAGACACTCTGGCAGGAGGAAACATATTTCCGCTGATGGGGGAGTGCCGAACCAGAGGACACAACTTAAAAATACGGGGTAGACCATTTAGGACAGAGATGAGGAGAAACTACTTCACCCAGAGAGTGGTGGCTGTGTGGAATGCTCTGCCCCAGAGGGCAGTGGAGGCCCAGTCTCTGGATTCATTTAAGAAAGAATTGGATAGAGCTCTTAAAGATAGTGGAGTCAAGGGTTATGGAGATAAGGCTGGAACAGGATACTGATTGGGAATGATCAGCCATGATCATATTGAATGGCGGTGCAGGCTCGAAGGGCTGAATGGCCTACTCCTGCATCTATTGTCTATTGTCTATTATTGTCTATTGTCTATTGTCTATTGATCAAGATGCAGGTTCAGACAGACTCTGTGAGGGAAGTACAGGGTGAGGTATGGAAACCTCCAGAGGATGGCTGCACCAACATTTCTCTCCGTCCTCTTTCTCTATGTAGTTGCTCTGTCCAAATCTCAGTTGAAACAGCAGGTAAACTCTATTCAGGTTTTCTGAAAAAAGGTTCTCAAACTAAAAGACAAAAGAAAGATCCCGATGAGGTTATGGATTAAAGACAAATTGTTGCTGTGCAGATAACACTGTAGCAGCATCGAAGAATCAAAAGGACTGTGAGACTAACACTTCCAATTTTCAGATTTGAACAACAGAACTGCTTTTCCCTGACTATTTGTGTGTGTGTGTGTGTGTGTGTGTGTGTGTGTGTGAACGGAAAAGGAAAGAAGTTTCAGTTGTGTAGTCATAAATTGGCAATTCATTTTCCCTTGTGCTGGCATTGATTTAAAAATCAGTTCAATAACTAGTACAATAACTAATTATTTTCTTGTTAATAACAAAAACCTAATGTGTGTCTCTTTTAACCTGAATAAGACAAGCAGGTAAATTAGGAATGTTGGTAATTTAACTAACTTTTTTACATTTATGGTGGCTCTGGGAATAGTGGGGAAGGATATCATTTTGAGGTTTGTACAACATGGGCGGGTGTGAGATTTGTGGCAGGCTCTTGTGAGGCATCCAGGGGCCTCTTCCTTGATATTGGGAGCAAGTTGCTGCATCTATCCTGCAGCGAGAGGAATTTCTCACCGGGCAGTAGACAGTCGCAATGAAGGGGGATTATAACTTGCTTGGTATCCTATTAGTGGCTTCATTAATATTCAGTTTCCTACCATACCAAATGCACTGAACAAGCTAGACATGGTGAATCCTCGACTTGGAAGTCAGAACAGGAACTTGACAACTTAGCTCTGGTTGTGAAGAGCCTCCAGTGGCTGAACACCAAACAGCATCTCAGAGGACAGTCCGTGGGCACCAGCTGCACTTCATTCACAGACGTTTGAATCCAACATTTGCCAACCTGTCAGGCTTCTCTGATCCATTTGCAGGACACTTTGCAAATGCAGACTTGCATTGCAGGGTGCATTGACAACTAGCATTAAAAAGTTGCTACAAGGACACTTTGTGCACAGAGAACAAGCACCCAGTCCATGGCCTAGACCAAGCTACAGCTCGGGGCTGATCGCTTGCTCTCTTAGCACTTGCTTACTCCATGTCCAACTGCATTATCACAACATCCATGCTTATCTTTCACATTTCTGATGAAGAGCTTATGCTCAAAATGTCGACTCTCCTGCTCCTCAGATGCTGCCTGACCGGCTGTGCTTTTCCAGCACCGTACCTTTTGATTCTTATCATGTCATGCCAATTAACACAAGCAATAAGCCAAGTCACTTGCCTCACTACTCAGCAGTCCTCACTGAAGGGAGTGTACATGTTGTTGTACGTCAATCTGACACCTGATCATTGACACCACTGGATCCTCTCCTGCCTGGTCTCTGTCAATCCTCTGAGTGCCAGCGACCTGGCAAGTTTCTTCCTCAGCCAGCTCCAGAACGGAGACAGTGAGGTGCTCAACAGCTATGTTCCCAAGCTTTCTAAGCACGATGCTCCCACTGAGATGTCAGTCAGTGTCTCAGCAAGGGCAGGAGGCAGCCCTGCCAATGCCATACTCTCATCCTCACACGTCAAGGAGTTGATTTAGGGCAAAACTGGTCCTCTCTGTAGCCACATCATGGACATCCAAATAATTCCTGTGAAATACAACAAAGGGAAAGTATTGCAGCCAATGGGAAGAGGCGGTGTGGAATGAATGATGCTTAAAGGGAGTTAATTTGGCAATTATAATGAAGAGTGGTGCTTACTTGGATGGCAAGACATGGGTGGCTTGGTATCACCACTGAACTGGTCCTGGTCTTCTGCAAGGCACAGGATTCTCTTCTCACATGGGGGGTGAGGAGCCTGTGCTGGGCAGTGTTCCACCTGTCCCGGTCCTTAATGCCCTAATGTTGGCTGTCTTCTCTTGGAATGAAAGGAAAGGTGCTGTGAGAGATGAAAGTTAGGTGCCATGGAGGTTACTGCTGGCACAGGCAGTGAAATGTCTGAGCCAAATAAGCTGGCAGCATAGAGGCCATGCAGGGTTAGTGCTCTGCAATGTTTGGGGCAGTAAGAGTGTGCGCAGGAGATGTTGCAGGCCATAGTGAGACTGACAGAGAGTGAGCCTTGTTGGGAAGTGGGTGCAGTAGCAGAGATAGGCTGAGTGTGGGGTAGCAGAGAGAAGAGCTAGCAGACTGGAGAAGGTCATTGTCGCACCACTGGTTGTTCTTCCACACCTTGGAGACGGCACTGATCTTGGTGGTGACCAAGCTTACCAGGGTCTGGTGTTGTGGCTTATTCTGCTTCGGGAAAAGTATGCCCCCTCTTCACCACCTACTCAACCAGGACTTTCAGTTCCTTGTTAGACAAACACAGTGCTATCTTCCCTTTCTCCAATATCTTCAGAATGACTGCCCGTCATCAAACCAGACAGTTTCAGAATGCCAGCTCTCATCTGGGCCTTCTACAGTTGGTGCAAATGGCAGGGATGGATTTCCACTGAGTGGCAAGCTGTTCCAAGAATGGTGTGTGGGTAAGGTGGGACTTGAATGAATGAGCGGGATGCCATTGTAATCAGTCAAAGAGATGTGTTTGGTAAATTATGATGAGAAGTCTCAGAAGGCTAACTCTCCCAAAAACTCAACACACCTGATCATTAGCCAAAAAAACAACACAGGGACGACAGCTTTCTGAAATTATTTCAGAAGCTTACACTTTAAAAAGAGGGATGAAAAAATGGTCATTTGCATAGGACTTTTCACCATCTCAGAATGACCAGATATATTTAATGGCCAATAGACTACAATTGTAATACAGAAAAAGAGCAAATTGTGATTCACAAGATCCCAGAATCAGTAATGAAATAACTGACCAACTCATTTGTATTAGGTATTGGATTGGGGATAAGTGTTGGCGAGAGAGCAAAGAGAACTCTCCAGCTGCAGACAGGGTGTTGGTTTAGTATTCCACTTAAAGGTAGTGCCTCCAGTGATGCACTACTACCTCAGTACACGCTGAAGCCCTAACCTTGTGCACTGTTGAAAGTATGGCTTGAGGGAATAATTTATGTTTAGTTCACTATGCAGATTATCATAAATAGGATCATTGTTAGAGATAGAGGCTTTGCAACACTGCAAGGACAGATAGTTAAATTTCAGTTTCTCGATACAGTCATGGACATACAAATATAAAACAAATAGAAGTAAAAAAGTTTTGATAAACTTAAACAAGATGACAGCAGAAGCATGAATCTGTATCAAAACAGCTTTTTGTTGTTTAACCAGCAGAGTGTCTCAAGTACATCTACAGAGTGCACAAAACTATACAAACAAAACACAGAATAAATTACACATAATATACTGAAATATCAAAAAAAACTTCCAAACTCTCAAATAGTGTACAATATGTTACTACGGATAAACAATGAACATTATATCCAGGTCAGTGGTACACTACTGATTGCCTTTCACTGTATCATCTCAACTGACACTTCACAATCCCACGCTGAATCAGGTGTCCTTCACTTGCTAATCTTTTTAATTTCCTACTTAAATAACAATTCTTGCCTTTTCTTAATACTGGAACAAAACCAAAATGTGCCCCAAGGTGAGTTTTGAAGTTCACTGAACAATTTTACAATTTATGAAAAGTTACTGCGAATGCTTCTCCAGCCTTTCCCTGGCTTTATCAAAGCCCAATGTCAGGAGTTAGTAAAGTGATGTTTGAATATGCAGATATATTGCACATTTTGATTAACTTACTTTCTAAAAGTCTTTAACCATTCTATCATTACCAGTACTGTTGATTGCTTGTTCATATTTTTTGCTGAAAGATTTGGTGCTTAATTTTAAGAAAATTACCACAGAAAAGGTGAAATGCAATCTCAAATGCATTAAAGCTTTAAACTTGTATTATTGTTGCCATATATCTTAAGGAACTTATATATAGTATCAGTAATGGATGCCTCTTAGCTCGATATTTCAATAAACATCATTTAATTTGTTTTACTCTTTGATTTTCTCCTTTTCTGGCTAGCTAGAGGATTGACATGAATGTGTTTGACAGTTGCATATGACAAAGTACTGAAGAAAACAGATAGCTGGTGCTGACTTACAAGAAAATAACTTAATTCCTTGGTTCTGGCATCATAAACCGTGAGGACTGCTCACGAACTGAGCAAGGTCTCAAGAAAAAAAAATCCCTGAAATATATCGGCAGCTTTGCTATTTTCTATAATACTTCATCAAATATTTATTCAAAATAAACATTTGCTTTGGGCTGGCATTATCATTAGTCAGAAGCACAATGTACTCTTCAGAGTCAGCATAACTGATATGAAAAGCAATAGAGAGGGTGTAGAGATGTAAGACTTGAAGATGGAAGAGATTATATAACATTAAATGCCTTCTGGTGTTACATTACAATACCTAGCACAAAGCAATCAACATTAATCATACATTACAGTTCACTTTGTACAATCCATACACCCAGTTTGTTATCTTTATATATTATACACTCTAAATTATTATCTGCAATATATGTTCTCATCAGTAAATTAAACAAACTATCTAACATATCAACTGCAGATGTAACATGTTTTGCATTTTATATGTTAAAAACTTAAGCTGTTCCTTCTAAATTTTGTAACTATATTACTCAAAATTTATAATAAGATTGACCTACTTAAGAATAAGAGGAAGAGGCCATTCGGCCCATCAAGACTGCTCTGCCATTCAATAGCATCAGAGCTGATCTAATCATCTTCAAGTCCACTTTCCTGCCTTATCCCAATAACCTTTGATTCCCTCACTAATTGAAAATCTGTCTATCTCAGTCGAGAAGAAAGTTATAATGTGGAGGTGCCAGTGTTAGACTGGGGTGGACAAAGTTAAAAATCACATGATATCAGATTATAGTCCAACAGATTTATTTGGAAGTGCTAGCTTTCAGAGTGCTGCTCCTTCATCAGGTAGCTAGTGCAGTAGGATCATAGGACACAGAATTTATAGTAAAATATCATTGTGTCATACAACTGATGCAATATATTGAACAAACCTAGATTGCTGTTAAGTCTTTAATCACTTAGAATGGGTTGCAGGTTTTGGTTCATTAAAATGCAAATCCCAGAACTGCTTTCAAGTCACATTCCTGAGATAATTGAAGGCTTTATAAAAAAAAAGTGACATCTCAGCTCAGACAATGCATTAAAAGACTGGTTCTATTTTCTAGGCAGGAATCTATAAAATGACTCTTGGATTGACTGCCTACAGATTGTGTGCTTTTTGAACAAAATAGAATGTATCTGTAAAAACAATTCTGCAAATTCAACTTCACCCCATAGACTTATATGTGTGTGGTGCGTCCATGTGAGGAAGAGAGAGTGTGTGTGTGTGTGTGTGAGAGTGTGATGGAGTATATGCCTGTGAGAGACTGTGTGCACGGGTGTGAGTGAGGGGGGGAGGGGGGTATGTGTGGGTGTGCCTGAGACAGAATGTGTATATGAGAGAGGGTCTGTGTGAGTGTGTGAGTAGGTAAGAGTGTGTATGTGTGCTTGTGTGTGAGAGAGTATATAGTGTAGTGGGGTCACCTGTAGTGTGACAATAATGCAAGGTCCTGGTTGAGGCCATCCTCATGGATATCAAAGTTGGCTATCAGCCTCTGCTCAGCCACCCTGCGTTGTTGCTTTTCCTAAAGTCCGCCTTGGAGGATGGTCACGTGAAGTTCCAAAGCCAAATGTCCTGACCGCTGACTCTAACCTCACACCTTCAATGCACTGTCTGAGCTGCGTTGTCACTTTTTTCTTATAAAATCTTAAGTTATCTCAGGAATGTAGCAGCAACCTAGATTTGTTCATTACATCGCGTCAGTCGTATGACACAATGATCTATAAATTCTGTGTTGTGTGATCCTGCCCCACTAGTTACCTGACGAAGGGGCAGCACTCCGAAAGCTTGTACTTCCAAATAACCTGTTGGACTATAACCTGGTGTTGTGTGATTTTTAACTTAGAAGAAAATTAACAAATAAACCTCTTTCACCCTCTGTGGTAAAGAATTTCACATATTCTATACCTTCTAAGAGAAAAAAATTCCTCCTCATCCTTGTCCTAATTTTACTGAGTTTGTGCCCTCTGGTCTTAGATTCTCTCACTAGGGGAAACAACCATTCAGGTTTACCCTCTGAAGTCTGCTAAGAACCTGATATGCTTAAGTTTCTTATTCTTTTGAACTTTTTAAAAAATTTACTTGTGGGACAGCGCTAGCTGGCTTGTGTATATTGCCCATGCCTAGTTGCCCTTGAGAACATGGTGAGCTGTCTTCTTGAACTGCTGCAGTCTGTGTGCTATAGGCTCACCCACAATATCGTTAGGAAGAGAACTCCAGGAGTTTTGACCCAGTGACAGTGAAGGAATGACGATATATTTCCAAGCCAGGATGGCGAGTTGTTTGGAGGTCATCTTGCAGATGATTGTGTTCCTATATATCTGATACCCTTGTCCTTCTAGGCGGAAGTGGTCATGGAGAATGCCATCAAAATGTCTTTGGTGAATTTCTACAGTGCATCTTGTAGATAGTACAGACTGCTGCTACCGAGTGTCAGTGATGGAGAGTGTGGATGCGTATGGATGTGGAGTCAATCATGTAGGCTGCTTTGTCCTCAATGGTGTCATGGTGTTATTGGAGCTGCGTCCATCCAGGCACATGGGGAGTATCCCATCACATTCCTGACCTGTTCCTTGATGGTATGGATGGTGGACAGGCTTTATAGATTTACTTGCCACAATATTCCGTGCCTCTGACTTGCTCTCAGAGTCGTAACCACTTTATTTATATGGTGAGTCCAGTTCAGTTTCTGGTCAATGGTAACTCCCAGCATGTTCAGAGTGGAGATTTCAGTGATGGCAACACCACTGAATATGAAAGGGCAGTGTTCAGATTGTCTCTTATTGGAGATAGTCATTTCCTGGCATTTGGAAATCATGAATACTGCTTGCCATTTGTTAGCCCAAGCCTGGGCATTATCCAGATCTTGTTGCTTTTGAATGTGAACTAATTCAATACTTGAGGAGTCATGAATGGTGCTGAACATTGTGCAATCATCCATGAGTATCCCCGCTTCTGACAGAGGGAAGATCATTGATGAAGCAGCTAAAGATGGGTGGGCCTAGGTCACTACCCTGAGGAACTCCTGCAGAGATGACCTGGTACTGTGATGACTGACCTCCCACACCACAACCAGCCTCCTATGTGCCAGATATGACTCCAACCAGTGAAGAGTTTGCCCTCTGATTCTAATCAATTCCAATGTTGTTTGGGCTCCTTGGCCAGTATTCCATCACCAAGTCACCTTTTCTTTACACATGGGGAGTCCTTGACACTGATCCAGCTCCATCAGAGCCAGCTCTCAGAGTGAACAGGATGTCTGACACTCCTGTTTGCATCTGCCAGCAAGTGTTCCCTGACTGGATCAGATTAATAATCCAATCGTGGAACTTATATTCCATGAAGTGAAGTTCACCTAGCTGACTTCATTATAATCACTACAACTCTCAGCTCAGGAATTCAGCTGTTTTGCCCATGTTTGAACCAAGGCTATAATGAGGTCAGGAATCGAAGGGCCGTGGGGGAACCCATACTGGGCATAACTGAGCAGGTTATTGCTGAGCAGGTGTTGACGACACCTTCCATCACTTTACTGATGATCGAGAGTAGACTGATGGGGTCGTAACTGACTGGGTTGGATTTGTTCTGCTTTTTGTGTATAGAACATACCTGAGCAATTTTTAACATAGTGGGGTAGATGCTAGTGCTGTAACTGTAGTAAAAACAGGTAAGAAGAGCAGCAAGTTTTGGAATACAAATCTTCAGTCCTATTGCCAGAATATAGTCAAGGCCCAAAGTCTTTGCAGTATCCAGTGTCTCCAAATGTTTTTGGAAATCACGTGGAGTGAATCAAATTGGCTCTAACTGTTTAAGCCCTCTGCAAAAGAAAATACCTTCCATGCCTGAGATTAACCTAGTAAACCTTCTCTGGACTCTTTCCAATGCCAATAGGAGAGCAAAACTATCCATTGTATTCTTGGTGTGGTCTATGCAGTGTCTTGTATAGCTTTAACAAGACTTCCCTATTTTTATACTTAATGCCCTTCAAAATAATGGCCAATGTTTCATTTGCTTTCTCTATTTCGAGCTTACTTTGGACACTTTTCTGGTTGGTGCATGTGGACTCCCAAATCTCTCTGTGCTGAAGCTTTCTGGAGGCTTTCCCTAAATCAATAACATTCATCTCCTCTATCCTTCCCACCAAAGTGCATAATCACACATTATATTCAATCTGTATAGTTTTTGTCCACTCACCTAAATTGTCTGTAACCCTCTGCAGCCTCTGTAGACTGTTTGTGTCACTCACTCCACTTATTTTAATGTCATTCATAAACTCGACGATAGTATATTCATCTCCCTCATCCAATTCATGAGTATATTTTGTAATTATTGTGGCACTGATCCTTGTGGCCCCTACTAGTTTCAGGTTGCCATCCTGAAAATGCCCCCGAAAGGAGTTTAGATAAGGGGTTAAGCAACAACATAGTCCCTGAAAAGGCCTCCCAATAAATGTAGATCTCACTGGCAATACCAGGTATGTAATTTATTTTTATATATTTCAGGTAAGTTTTACATTCATCACACAAAAGCTGTACTCATCTAAATTCAGTATTTCTTGCGCTATTAAATTTTGCATTTTGAAATTACTTCTTGGAGTATAAACCTTTGTAATTTTTGTGAATTTGATGGATTCAACTGGGACCATGAAATATAAATGAGGCGGTAACATCCTGAAGATGGCTTCTGTAACATCAACCTCAAGTGGCATCATGATCTACCACAATCATTTACACAGATGATTGACTGCAATTACATTTAACAGAATATGTTTACTACAATTGGTATTGCAGAAGCTAGCTTTTGAGTCAGATATCATCCATCATATGGTGTCGAGAGAAACACAAATAAAATCGCTTTTCCCATTCTTCCTGGAATATTTTAAACTGCTCTTTTCAATTGGTTTGAACAAGTGGTGTCTGTGAGTTGACTCTTTACTTGGGTCTGCCTATGGAAAATAGATTTAACCATATGTACATTGGGCTAAACGTTTGGGTTCAGAATCAGAACTAGAGAAGCAGTGTAAAAGTTAGGCATTAGGACTATGTTAAAAAGAAAGCAACATTCATGCAGTAATATACAGGCAAAGATGTGCTACATATGAAATAAAATATAGCTCACACATTTGTGTAGAAGATAACAGAAAGCTGGGGGGATGATAAGCAGAGAATAATTGATAGCACAGAGTTGTTAACAAGACAATAAGTTCAAATATCATCTTTCACAAATGAAACTCTGCTTCATGAATATATCAGAAGTTATTACATTTAAACATACTCTCTTATGTAAGATTTATTCCCCAAGGTGCAGACAATGTCAAATAAAGTCACTGAATATTTGTATGAAAGACAGCTCCTGTGAAAGAGGAGAGCAGACAATGTGGAGCCTGCTAGCAAGTTATTGAATGCGTGAAACTGAAGTGGGCTTGAAATTAACTTGGCCATCAATATATCAAATATACAAGGCCATCAAGAATAACTATAATCACAGATGGGAATGCTACAGCAGAAGATGTGTTTTACATTTTGTGCTGGTTGTGAATTTCAGTGCGTAATATTTGATGTCCCCACATCCTGGGAATGTATTTGCAGGGATTTTGATTAGGAAAGGGAAAGCATCAAAACATGTGTAATAGTGGAACGGCCATGCTCAATGTTTACTTGCCTCTGTTGTGGATTTGTCAATGGCAGGGGAGATCTTTGCTTGGGCCAGTTCAGACTCAGATCTGACCAATTAATAGCCACCATGGGTTACTTTCCATTGCTGCTGGTGAAACCTAGCTGCTTTTTTTCCCAGTTTGTTTGATCCAGTGCAATGCAGGTATTCCCCCTAAAGTACCTCCCTCTCACATGTTCCTCTCCTGCTCTCCCAATGCATTTAAAAACTGACTGAGTTCTGCAACAAATGCAAGACTATTTCTAACTTAAAAAGCCTGAATCACAGATCTCTTTTGGCTGTACAGCAATGCCTGAGGGAAATGAAAGCACTGCAGATATACGTGCACTGTGCCTGTGGTTATACTGGAGCACCTATTGGTCTGCATCGTTATGAAGAAAATAAGCTCTGGCAATAACACATTCCATTAGGAAGAAAGCCACAGAGGACTGGAAGATTGAATAATTCAAATTTTGAGATAAACAGTGTTAATGAAGGGATAGGCAAAAGATTCACTTTCTGGATTAGTGGTGCTGGAAGAGCACTGCAGTTCAGGCAGCATCCACGTAGCTTCGAAATCGACGTTTCGGGCAAAAGCCCTTCATCAGGAATAAAGGCAGTGAGCCTTAAGCGTGGAGAGATAAGCTAGAGGAGGGCGGGGGTGGGGAGAAAGTAGCATAGAGTACAATGGGTGAGTGGGGGAGGGGATGAAGGTGATAGGTCAAGGAGGAGAGGGTGGAGTGGATAGGTGGAAAAGGAGATAGGCAGGTAGGACAAGTCCGGACAAGTCATGGAGACAGTTACTGAGCTGGAAGTTTAGAACTAGGGTGAGGTGGGGGAAGGGGAAATGAGGAAACTGTTGAAGTCCACATTAATGCCCTGGGGTTGAAGTGTTCCGAGGCGGAAGATGAGGCGTTCTTCCTCCAGGCGCCTGGTGGTGAGGGAGCGGCGGTGAAGGAGGCCCAGGACCTCCATGTCCTCGGCAGAGTGGGAGGGGGAGTTGAAATGTTGGGCCACGGGGCGGTGTGGTTGATTGGTGCGGGTGTCCCGGAGATATTCCCTAAAGCGCTATTCCTGATGAAGGGTTTTTGCCCGAAACGTCGATTTCGAAGCTACTTGGATGCTGCCTGAACTGCTGTGCTCTTCCAGCACCACTAATCCAGAATCTGATTTCCAGCATCTGCAGTCATTGTTTTTACCAAAAAGATTCACTTTGTTTGGCCAAAAACAGCACCAAAGTCTAGGCTGGGTCTCCTTGGCATCAGTTTTTTCCTTGAAACAGGTTACCTCTGAAGTGCATTGAAAGACAAATGGTTACTGATTTAATTTGTATGCAAGTTACTTTGCTGCACCTTCTCCAAAATCATCATGAAGCATCTGAAAAACCAGGTAGCAACACCACTGCATGACTACTGAAGCATAGGAATGGAATCTATTTTCCCTGCTCCTCGTGCCTGTTTTTCAAGAATGATTTGAATGCTGAATACAAGAAAATTTTCCATTCAGGTTCAACTTTATCATATTGTTATGGAGTAGAAACTTTTTTGTTTCTTACTTTTTCATGTGATTTGACCATTGCTGGCCTGGCCAACTGATGCTACCCATCTCCAGCTGGCATCTATGATGCTAGAGGCCTCAGAAAGAGGGCAAGATGAATCACCCATTCAACCCTTCTGGTAAAAGATGGTTGTAAATGCTTTAGCTTTATCTTGCGCACTGATGTGCTGGAATCTTATATCGTTGAGGATGAGGATATTTGAGGAACCTTCTGCTCCAGCTCTTTGTTCAGTTGTTCACCACTATTCATGACTGAACACAATTAGAGAGCTGAGGTGTGATCCAATGTTTATGAAATTGCTAAGCTCTATCAAGTGCTACTTCAACCGTTTGACATGACTCTGTATTTGAGTACTGTATTTGACTTTTAGCTCTGCTTGATGTTGCTCCTGGCATGCCCTCCAGCATTCTATGTTCAGCCAGAGTTGATTCCCCTGCTTGACAGCAGAGTGGGAGATAATGTTGGACCATGAGGTTGCAGATTCTATTGGAATACAACGTCTTGCCAATTCAGTAATTGTACAAACATGTAAAACATAGGTTAGCAATTCAAACACATCTCTCCAAGGTATACTGCATACCAGCTGTAAGTGGGGGACAGATGGGTTGGAGGGTTGAAAGAAATAGTGACCTTTGTGGTGAGGGTGAGAATAGGATGCTTCTAAAGGGTTCAGAGGGAAGGAAATGAAGGCCCTACCTCAGTTTCCAGTCTAAGCAGCTGAAGCTCTCATGTGTTCTGACTGGCCAAAGTCTCCCCATGTCATGGGTATAATACCCATAGTAGCAGGATAGACCTCTTAGATGGTCATTCATGGCCACTTAGAGGCCTCAAATAGGTCCAGGGTGTCGGGCCACCTGATGAACCCCCTCATTGCCCCTCATTCAATTGATGCAAAGGCGAGGATGCTCAATTAGGTGCTAGCATGCTACCCAGTGGATTTATAAACTTCTCCATTTTCAAAATCACTGGTTGGGGAGTGATATATTTTAAACCCAAATCTCTCTCACTGGCAATTGCCTCAGGATAAACCAAACTGATCATAGTTTTGATGTTTTTAACCTTCAGATGAGTTTTAAACAGATTTACACACTGGACTAAGACCATCTTAGTTCACATATGTTTCATTACCCAAATCCATCCTTGTCTCCGTTCACCTGCTATTGAGACTCTCAATGGTTTTACTCCTTGAGAATTCCAAACAAAACTGAAAAATAGGTGGTGATCAAAAAGTTTGCTGTTCATTTCTGAACTCGTACCAAGACTGCCCAGCCATCATTTGGTCCATGTTTAAGCACTGCCTCATTTACAAATTCTGAGCCTTGTTGTCAAATTCCTCATTGCCTTATTCTCCTTAACTCTCTGTCTAACGGCTGGCACCACAATTCCCACCACAGATAGGGTAAGGAGGTAAACTCCAAATCCAGCCTAATCAGAACAGGGATTGAAATCTACAATGAAGCCATCCAGCCAACTGAGCCAAATGGCTCTCTGCCAAGGAGTCCAAGACCCAGATCAGGCATCCATTTCTGAAAAGTAGATTGGAAGCTGTGTTTGGGAACTTTGCCACCTTACTCCCTGGTATCCTACTTATCTGGCACCTTAACTACTTGGCACCCAATATACCTGACTGCCTAACCCTAACCCCCTTGCATCGTAACCTCCCAGAACACTAACCTCACTCTCCCATTCTGTACTTATCCTTTCATAGGGGCTCTGTGATGGTGAACCTTTAAATTATAGATAACAGCAACTGACTGCTGTCAAAATGGGAGGTGTGATTTGACATCCCTCAACTATTCCAAACTTTGAGTGAGCTGTCAGAATGGAAGCATGACTACTTTTCTGAAGGAGCCCTAGTCAGAATGCTCGGTTCAAAAATGTGCAACTTTCTCACAATATAAGGCGAGGAGTAGCAATCTGCATGTAGTTCCCACTCCTTCCAAAATCAAATGTCAATGACAACATACAATTTTCTATCCATGTTATATGGAGCTATGAAGTGTGATGAAAAAGGCTCCACTTCTCCTTCCACCATATGGCTGACCAGGAGTCTCTCTCTAGCATGTACAAGTTGACACTTAATCTTTTTAGCTGTGCTCTGAATGCTCCTTCTTTGGCCACCAATTCCTGGTGAGACTTGAATGCTGATATCCTGCCTCAGAGGCAGGGACAGTTCCACTACATCACAACAATAACCTTGCTCAAACCTATAAGCCTCCGAAGTATGTAAGTGCATCCAATTCTAGACACTTCTGCATCTCAATACTATCTGCTTCATTACCGGTGACCATGTCTACAATAGCTGAGGTCCTAAACTCTGTCACTTCCCTTCTCAATACCCTCCTGTTCTTGTTCAGCCAGGGTTGATTCCCCTGCTTGATGGAAGAGTGGGAGATAATGCTGAACCATGAGGTTGCAGATTATCCTCTTGCTTATCCCATAAAACATCCTGAAATCTTCATTTTCCCACATGTTGACTGACTGTTGAAACCCCAAAAGTTGGTTGAAACCCTCTAGGCCTCACCTCATTTACCAAACTATGACAACCTGCTTGATTCACCTACTGTCTGTCTTCCATCTTGGCAACCCATATGCTGAAAGTGTTTTAGTGAAGAACTACTTTCAATCAAAGAACAGGAAACAAGGAATGTCTTTATGAAGTTTCTTATGACAAACCCTGTTCATCGAACAGCAGTATTTGAAATACCACAGCAAGAGTGGTTATTGCCAAAACAGGTTTAGGATAAGACAGAAAGTCTGTGTCGCCAACATCCAGTGCTGGAGTCTTAATATAAACCCTTTGTGCACTTACAGAATGGCACAAACCATCCTACTAATCACTTTCAACGAAGCAAATGAGAGGGCTATCATTTGCCTTGGGGGATTTGTATTTGCTAAATAAATAAAAATCATGTAAAATGTTTAAAACTTACCTTTTTAGCTTTCCTTTTAGTTATAACTGTCATTATGTTGCTCAGTATCAAATATTGCAAGATAATGATTCTGTACAGTGACTTGGGACATTTTATGATGCTAAACCTACGATATAACTACAAGCTATTTATGTTACTGTTGTTGCAATGCACTGACTGATATGACTGTAGACTCTCGGCATTTTGTTGCCAAAATTTGACAGTATTCTGAGACAATGTCCTACAATTTAACACCTGTCAAGCTGTTGTGGAACACATAATTTATCAGTGTAAGTCTGACCTTGTTCCCGGACTAATAGAATTGACTTGTGTAGAAAAGAGAACTTTCAGTCGTTGTATGATGAATCCTTTCCATTGCTCAGCATGTTGTATCGGCTATGTGGACTCTTGCTCACCATAAATGACATTTATTGCTACCATTCCCCTTTTAGGTTAGGACTTAAGAGAGCTGGTTTTGGCTAGTGCATTGGATGTAAATCACAAAGTAGAAGAATAAACAAAATAGACAGACAGGAGGCCGGAAGAAAGCAGGAAACCAGACAGCATCAGGAGGGGGAAAAGTCGACATTTCGGGTATAACCCTTCTTCAGGACTGGGGGTAGGTGTGGGGGGAGCTGCAGATAAAAGGGGTGGCAGGGGCAGGGTGGGGAAATAAGGAACGGTGAAGACAGGCTGAGGGCATGACCTGGTTGGTCAATGGGAGGAATGAATCCGGTTGGTGATAGGAGTGGTGATAGGAGCAGTGGGGGAGGGGGGGGGGGGTTACTGGGGTATTGGAAGGGAGTTGGGGGATTGGAAGGGGGGGGTTATTTGAAATTGGAGAACTCAGTGTTGAGTTCTCCAGGCTGTAGGCTGCCCAGGTGGAAGATGAGGTGTTGTTCCCCCAATTTGCATTGTGGTTCATTTTGGCAATGAAGGAAGCCAAGGCTGGTCATGTCAGAAAGGGAATGGGAAGGGGAATTAAAATGGGTGGTGACTGGGAGGTCCGGTCAGCCCCTGTGGGCCCAGCTGAGATGCTTCGTGAAACATGCCCTGAGTTTACATTTGGTCTCCCCGATGTAGAGAAGACCACTTCGGGAGCATTTGAGACAGTAAAGCTAGCTTGGAAGAGAGACATGTCTGTCTCACCTGGAAGGAGTGTTTGGGGCCCTAGATGGAGGTGAGGGGAGTGGTGTACCGGCAGGTTTTGCATCTTTTCCAGTTGAAGGGGAAGGTACCTAGGGGTTCAGGGGTGGTCGGTGGGGAGAGTGGCGCAAACCAAGGACTGTTGAATGGTATGGTCCTTGCGGAAGGCAGAGAGGGACAGGGAAGGGAAGATGTTCTAGGTGGTGGGTTCTAGTTGGAGTTGGGGGATGTATTCAAGGATTGTGTGTTGGATCTGGGGTGGTAGGTGAGAGCTAGATTCTGTCTTTATTGCGTTGGGGTGGGTTTAGAGCAGTGGATCGGGGAATGGAAGTGGTGCAGTGGAGGGCCATCTGGATGACGCAAGGAGGAAAAGCACATTGTCCATAATAGGTGGTCATCTGACATGCTCGTGAGTGGAATATCTCTTCAACCAAGCAGATGCAGTGGAGGTGAAGGCATTGGGAGAATGGGATTGGGTTCTTGCAGGATACTGGGTGGAAGGAGGTGTAGTCCAGGTAGTTGTGAGAGTCTGTATGTTTGTAGTAAACATCCGTCTGGTGTTTGACACCAGAGATGGAAATGGTGAGGTCAAGAATGGGGAGGAGTTGTCCAAGATGGACCAAGTGAATTTGACGGGGGGGGGGGGGGGGGGTGGAAATTGTGGGCGAAGTCGATGAACTACTCCAGAAGATCAGACGGGAGCTCTTCCCCACCTAACGCCTACCTCTTTGGGCCATCAATCTCTGGCTCCGATACCTCCCCTGTGCTGCTGCAGGGAGGTCACTTCCATTCAGCTGGCGACCTCCCCACAGGCACAGCTGCCCTGCCTCCTGTAAACTACCAGCAGATCCACAAAATGGGCCTTAATGGAGCTTTTAAATGCACAACTTGGACTGTGCTGCCAGTGCAGTTCCCAGTCTGTGATTAGAAAGGTTGCTTACTATGAGACCATATTTGGAAAATTTCCATGATGCCTACCATGCTGCTGGAACCCATCATGCTCACTCCCTCTCATTGCTACTTACCCAGTAAAGTCCCATGTTTCAGGTCGATGACCCTAGGAATTACAGACCAGTCAGTGTAACATCGCTGGTAGGCAAATTATTGGAGAGGATTCTGAGAGACAGGATTTATGATTATTTGGAAAAGCAGAGTTTGATAAGAAATAATCAGCAGGCCTTGTGAGGGACAGGTCATGCCTCACAAATCTTACTGAGTTAATTGAGCATTTGGCAAAGCACATTGATGAAGATAGAGCTGTGGATATGGGTTTTAGCAAGACGTTTGATAAGGTTCCCCATGGTAGAATCATTCAGAAAGTAGGGAGGTATGGGATAAGGGAAATTTGGCCATCTGAATACAGAGTTGGCTGGCCATGGAAAATAGAGAGTGGTAGATGGAAAGTATTCAGCCTAGAGCTTGGTAACCGGTGTTCTGAGACCTCTGCTCTTTGTGATTTTTATAAATTACTTGGATGAGGACGTGGAAGGGTGGGTTAATAAGTTTGCCAATGACACAAAGGCTGGTGGAGTTGTAGATAGTGCGAAGGGCTGTTTTAGGTTGCAATGGGACATTGACAGGATGCAGAGCTGGGCTGAGAAGTGGCAGATGGAGTTCAACCTGGAAAAGTGTGTAGTGATTCGTTTTGGAAGGTCAAATTTGAATGCAGAATACAGGGTTAAAGGCAGGATTCTTGGCAGTGTGGAGGAACAGAGGGGTTTTGGTGTTCATGGCCATAGATCTCCCAAAGTTGCCATCCAAGTTGATAGGGTTATTAAGAAGGTGTATGGTGTGTTGGCTTTCATTAGCAGGGGGATTGAGCTAAGAGCCATGAAGTTATGTTGCACCTCTACAAAGCCCTGATTAGACCACACTTTGAATATTGTGTTCAGTTCTGGTCGCTTCATTATAGGAAGGACATGGAAGCTTTAGAGAGGATGCAGAGGAGATTTACCAGGATGTTGCCTGGACTGGAGGGCATGTCTTATGAAGAAACTTTGAGGGAGTTAGGACTTTTCTCAATGGAGCAAAGAAGGGTGAGAGGCGACTTGACAGAGATATACAAGATATTAAGAGGCATAGATAGAGTGGATACCCAGAGACATTTTCCCATGGTGAAATTGGCTATCACAAGGGGGTATAATTTTAAGGTGATTGCAGATAGTTTTTGGAGAGATATCAGTGGTAGATTCTTTACACAGAGAGTAGGGGGTGCGTGGAATGCACTATCAGCAGTGGTAGTAGAGTCAGATGCATTAGGGACATTTAAGCCACTCTTAGATAGGCACACGATGATAGTAAAATGAACGGTATGTACGTTAGTTTGATCTTAAGGTGGGATAAAAGGTTGGCACAACATTGAGGATTGAAGGACTTGTACTGTACTGTTCTGTTTATATGTTCTATATTTATCAGAACTGAGCACAGTTGAAATTTAATATGTTTTAAAGAAATAAAAGGGAGGAGGACTGGTAAAAGAACAAAATGCTTTTGATAGGCTTGCAGGCAGGAGAGAAGAAATGACAATTGATTTGGTGGTGCAGTAAGGCCAAAGGAGGTGGCAATAGGGGGTTAGTATAGCAACAAAGATGTCACTGGAAGAATAGCAGAATTACCAACAGCTGCTACTTTGAAAAAAAGGAAAGGAAGTGACAGTAAAATCAAAACTGGCAAAGTAAAACAAACAAAATGGGGACAGAGGTTTCTGTCAATTCTGGAAGGCCATGAAATATTGAATCAAAAGACTAGATTCCTCACTGTGTAGAAACAGGCCCTTTGGCAACCAGTCTACACTGACCCTCCAAAGAGTAATCCACCCACACCCATTTCCCTCTGACTAATGCACCTAACACTACGGGCAATTTAACATGGCCAATTCACTTGACCCGCACATCTTTGGACTGTGAGAGGAAATCGGAGCAAGGGAGGAAACCCGCGCAGACACGGGGAGAAAGTGCAAACTCTACACTTCCAGCCTGAGGCTGGAATTGAACCTGGTGCTGTGAGGCTGCAGTGCTAACCACTGAGCCCTATGAGGTGCTGTTCCACAAAATCCTGTCGAGTTTCATAGGAACATGATAAGATGAGGTTAGAGAAGTGAGAGTGAAAGCACCAGAGTGAAAATTCAAAGGATAGGTAACCAGAGGCTCAGAGTCAAAGTGAATCTGGAGTCACTTTCATGGACTGAACAGAGGGGTGTGCACCATGGCCATCCAATCAGCATTAGCCTGATATGGGGTTCTATATTCACCGCTCACAGTGTTTCCATGCAGCCAGGGAAATGCTGGAACTCAGAGTGGCCCCAGTCGACTTCCACATGTCTGACAGGATATTAATGCAATGATACAACAACTTAGGAAAGTATTTGGTCTGTCAGCTGTTACTCCAGAGGAATTCGCATCTATGAGAAAATAAATTTTACTGCATTTTTTTTTAGCCTAATGGAACCACACAGAGTACAAGATACAGCATTGATCTCCTTACCTAAGGAAGGATAAACCTGTCTAAGAGGGAATACACTGAATGTTTACTTGATTGGCTTCAGGGAGGGGAGGACTGCTCTATGAGGAGAGATTCAGGAGACTGGATGTATATTCCCTCACATTTAAAAGAATGAGGGTAATCTCATTCAGATATATAAAACCATTCAGGGGCTTGACA
Organism: Chiloscyllium punctatum; assembly: GCF_047496795.1. Lineage (NCBI taxonomy): Eukaryota > Metazoa > Chordata > Chondrichthyes > Orectolobiformes > Hemiscylliidae > Chiloscyllium > Chiloscyllium punctatum. The sequence goes on from NC_092765.1 coordinate 33,274,816, forward strand.
GGATTTATGCTGACAGCATTTTTTGCCTTAGCTGGGGAGCCTTGAACTAGAAGTTACATAGAATAAAGGGTCAGCCGTTTGTAACTAAGATTTGGAAAAAGCTTTTTCTTTCAAAAGATTGAGAATACTTTAGAGAGCTTTGAATGCTCAGTCACTGGTTATATTGAAGATAGAGATTGATAAATTTTCAATGCAAAGAGAAATAGTGTTATGGGGACAAAGTGGGAATGTGAGTTCAGGTGGAAAGTCAGCCATGATTGACAAAGGCTTGCATGCAGTTCTTTATTTCTTGGTTCTCATCTGGCAATTGTAGGTATAACCTGAATGGTAACGGTATAATGTGAAGACGCTATAGTATTGAATTGACTGTATTGTCACGTGTACAGAGGCACAGTGAAAAGCTTTGTCTTGCGAGCAATACAGGCAGATCACAGAGTTAAGTAGCATAGTTAAGTAAATAATAGGTAAACAGTGGCAAAAACAAAATAACAGGTACAGGCGAATGTTCAGAATTTGAGAGCCCATTCTGTATTCGAACAACAATGGGGCAGAAACTATTTTGAAATCAGCTGGTGCATTGTTCAGGCTTCTATACTTTCTCCCCGATGGTAGAGGTTCTGGAAAAACATTGCCAAGGTGGGATCAGATCTTTGAAAATGCTGGCAACCTTTCCTTGACAACAGACCTGGTAGATGGATTCTGTAGATGGGAGATTGGCCTTTGTGATTGTCTGGGTTGAGTTCACCACTCTCTGTAACTGTCTCAGACCTTGAATGGTACAGTTGCCATACCATGTAGTGATACATCCAGACAGAATGCTCTCAATGGCACACTTATAAAAGTTGGCCAGGGTATTCACCGTCATGCCAAATTTCCTCAGCTGCCTGAGGAAGAAGAGACACTGTTAGGCCTTTGTAACCAGGGCGTCCACATGAAGAGTCCAAGAAAGCTTGTTGTGGATGACCACTCCCAGAAGCTCGACACTCTCCGCTCGTTCCACCTCTGTGCTGTTAATATATAGGGGGGCATGAGTAACATCCTGCCGAAAGTCAATAATGAGTTCCTTGGCTTTGCCAGCATTGAGAGCTAGGTTGTTCTCAGTACACCATTTTTTCAGGTTTTCCACTTCCTGTCTGTAGTCTGTTTCATTGCCATCTGAGATTCAACCAACTATGGTGGTGTCATCAGCAAACTTGTAAATGGCATTAGTCTGGTATTTGGCGATTCAGTCATGGATATACGGTGAGTACAGATCTCTGATGGGCTCCAGTATTGAGTGTTAGTGAGGATGAAATATTGTCTCCAAATTTCACTGATCGTAGCCTGTGGGTCAGGAAACTGAGGATCCAGTTGCAGAGAGTGGGGCTTAGTCCGAGATCATCAAGTTTAGTAATCAGCGTCGAGGGAATAATAGTGTTGAATGCTGAACTATAGTCAATGAGTAGGATTCTTACGTAGCTGTTCTTGGTGTCAAGATGTTCTAGGGAGGAGTGAAGGGCAAGTGATATAGCATTTGACGTTGATCTGTTGGTCCGATAGGCAAATTGGAGTGGGTCAAGAGTAGTGGGAGGCTGGAGTTGACTAATGCCATGACCAGCCTTTCAAAGCACTTCATGACCACCGAAGTTACGGCCACTGGGCGGTAGTCATTCAGACATACTGCATGAGCATTCTTCGGCACAGGGATGATATTGGCCCTCTTGAAACAGGCAAGAACAGTGGCCTGCTGCAGGGAGAGATTGGAGATGTCTGAGAAGACCCCTGCCAGTTGATCTGCGCATGCCTTGAGTGCACTACCTGATACTCCGTCTGGTCCCATCATGTTCTTTCGATTCATATGAAGGAAAACTGATCTGATCTCTGATGCAGTGACTGTTGGGACAGGTTCATCAGGACTTGGTGGAATAGGTGTTACCTCTCCAGCGAAATTCTGCTCAAAGCCAGCATAGAAGGCATTGAGACGATCTGGTAGGGATCTGTTGTCGTCTGCTATCTTACACTGTCTCTTTTTAGAACCTGTGATATCATTCAGTCCTTGCCATAGTCGCCAGGTGTCTATCTGGGTCTGTAGTAGAACAACATTGGTAATGCTACCCATCAGGTTCACTGTATACTGCATTTAAGTCGTCAGAAACAAATGCACCATCTCCTGATGACAGGTTTAGGAGGGAACTGGGTAGCATTTGTATAAAAGATGTTTATTTTGCTTAAAAGAGAGACATTTTCAAGGTTTTCCGCTTGTACTTGTATCTGACATGAATGCATATATACTCACCCCTTCTAAAACACTATCTTAGCAAAAAAATTTTGTTCATTCATCACCTGCACAGCTTCTCCCACTGACCCATCCTCGGCATCTATTGCAGTAAACTGGATGCTTATTCAATCTACACATATAGGAACTGATACTGAGATGTACATGCAAGCTACACAATCCCAGATAGAACTTAGTATTTATCTTCCACTAAGTGTGTGCAAAGTACCATTGTTGACAGAAACGTACACAGAATGCTCTCACAGAATACCAGATGAACAATCAGCCACTACCATGTGCACCAAGCAGAAAATCTTGTGCTTTAAGTCATTCTGTAATTGTCTGCAAGAAACCAAATCTGCTTTCATGAGGGTTTTAAATGACTTTAATATCATTCAGTTACGCCTTGGCATTTGGTACTTAAACTCTTGACATCAAAGTACCTAAAGAGTGAAATATAACTGGAATATTTACATTCCTAAATCGAATATATTCTGCATTTGTGACAATTATAATTTAAATAATTGGATAGTAGAAAAGTGCGCATTTGCATTTCATAAAGTACTTAATTTAATAATAACTGTGTTAGAAATAATTATCACATTGTCGGTGGTCTCTGCTGCATCAGTGCAGAAGCTTTTGTACTATCTTGTCTGTACTGTTTGCAAACTATTCAGTTTAGTAAAAGCATATATTATTGGATGAGACAATATAATCTAATTTGTTCTTCCCAGTTAAACTGTGACTGACATGTCTCTTCAAATCACATCAGACAAATATTTTTGATTATAATAGATTGGTAGTCATCCTCTTACCTATCAGCGCATTTCTTCATTTCTTGCATTAACACAGACGAGATTTATAGTTAATGATGATCACACATGGACAATCGCACATCCTCAACATAATCTAAGATCTAAAAGCATTTTCCCCTGTTGCTGAGTTGCATTGATATGTGTGTAATTTTGACACAAATTCTGAGGGATCAAATTTTTTTGGACTGCTGGCACAGAGGAGCTGGCTCATGGAAACTGTTATTGCAGAATCCAGATTTGCATATTTTTGGAAAAATATGGTGTTGTTGGGTGCATGAAGCACTTGAGAAGTTATTACCGATGGGAAACTGCCAAATGACTCTCTCAGTTGGCAAAGATACTTACACATTTGAATGCTTAAGCTCCTCAGGTTCTTGAATGATCTCTATATGATGATATTAATTGCTTTCCTAGTCGGGCTAGTCCATGTTGACTCCTCAAATATGCAAGAAGTTTCAGGACATATGTGGTTCAAAAACAACTCAACTACAATCTAATAACACAATTTAAACCAGCAGCAACATTCCACATGTCATTTCAAATAAATGTAAAGGCGCAGTCTAACATCTGTGAGCACCCAATTTATATGAACAATGTAATGAAGTAACATAAGCATGTAAGTAAAGAATTGTTGTAAGGTTGAACAGCATATAGACAAATGACAGCAAATGGCTACTCTGATGAAATTAGCAATTATAATGTAGGTTAGTTTGTGTAATAAACTTGTTTTGTAGAATACTGCTCCAAATGAGCAGCAATTTGAAGGGATTCAAATGAGCTCCATGCAATATGGTAATAGGTGTGAGCATTAGCACGCAACATCAGGAAAGGAGTAACAAGGTGAAAAAGGATTGCTTTGTGGCTTACATACTTTGCTCATTTATCTTACATGGATAGTGTAACATCTCAAGCTGACAAATGTGTAAATGAATAATTATGTTAATGAAGCTTTTTCAGCTTACAAAGAAGGAAAAGTGTACATGGTCTAGTCAACAGTGCAACAGCATGAGAATATTGTTAGGTTTTGTTACTTTTCTAAGTTCACCTGAATGGGAATCCTATAATAGAGTGGTGTTACTGTAAATCACTATCAATAATGGTGTTAAGACACTGTCACTGTGAAAGAGACTGGACTATATTTCAAAGATGTCATAAACTATGCATGTGATGATCTTGACTCATATATTGCCATCTGTATGTATTTGAGCAAATTATTGCAGATACTGGAATCTGTACTGAAAAAAAACAAATGCTCGAGATCACATCTGGATGGCAGTTCATCAGAGCCGAAGTGAAGTGTGGAGGGGACAGCATTTATGCTTAACTTTAAGGGTGTGGTGTTAGGGGTAGTGGGTGTAGGGTGCTGGTGGAGAAAATATGTTGGTAGTTCAGATTAAGTGATTGGAATGTGAGAATGCCTGAGTTGCTGTGATTTCCAGCATTTCTTGTTTTCAATTTTATATCTTATTGCTTATATGTTATTTGTATGCACCACACTTTCTCCCAGATTTAATACTGTACAGACCAGGTTCTAACTAATTTCTTAGTCCTTAAGCATACTAAAGCCTGTGATTGCTGCACATAACACATGCTAGACTGCGTTAATACACAAATCATAGTTCAACTCATGTATTATTCTATTTCTACCACTTCCCACCTCGAGTACTCTAATACATGTAGAATACTCCATCTGTCTCCAGTATTTTGTATATAATATTCTCAACTTTTTAAAGTTATGTTGAACCATGCTTTAAGTTGATCATGCAGCTAAAAATACTTTCTTTGCAAAGACTGTCAGAGAAGAAACTAAGAGTATGCAGAGCAAATGTAGAGAAACAGCCTGCAGCCAAATATGTCAGCATGAAATAAGCAGCTGTAACTTGAAAAGAATCTGGGACATGATACAAACTGGCTGGCTGTAACATGGAACATATTGTAAGGCAATGACAAGACATAATACAAACCCGAAAGCTAGCTATTAATATTTCCATATTTCTTTGAGACAGTTAAAATCAAGGATATTCAAGGAGTTATCACAAGGTTAAATGTCGAATGAGTGGTGAAATATCTTTTCCACAAACACTCATTGAGTCAGTTATTAATAGTGCAACAAAAACAAACTTGCATTGATGATGCAGATCCAAGCCTGTGGGTGACACAGAAACACTTTCTTTCTAAATCAACCTGTTTGGATATATTATGACACCACTCTCAGGGATGTGGGGCTTGAATCTAGATCTTCTGGTCAAGAGGAAGAGACACGACGACTATGCCACAATACCTCTTTGTGACACTTTTCTTTTTGGATAGAGCTCATTATTTACTCTACCTCACAGCTCCTTCCACACACCAGTCCTCCCCTTACAATCCCCCAAATTACCTACATAAAAGCAAAGGAGCTGGAGATTTGATACAAAAACAAAAATTGCTGGAGAAGCTCAGCATGGTTTGGCAGTGGTTGTAGAGAGAGAATCAGAGTTACCATTTTGAGTCTGATAAAGCTCTTCAGGACTGCACTTGCTTGGCTATTGTATATTAACACACATTGGCATAGAAATGCAATGTTCTCGAGATTATAAATCATGAATCCATGACCTCCCTGCAGGATTGAGAGCTTTGGAATGCTGACCGTTGGCTTTTTCTGATCCTTTTCCACAATAAAAAATGGGCGCCAGTATATCGGCAAGCAGTTTGGCAACCTTTTTTCATTTTTAAAAAATTATTTCATAGGATGTAGCTGACACTGATCCATGGTTGCTCTTGGCCTGAATGGGGCTTGCTTGGCCATTTCTGAGGGCAGTTAAGAGTCAACCAGATTTTTGAGGGTCAGGAGTCACACATCACACGTCGAACAGAGCGGGGAAAGATGGTCGATTTCCTTCCTTAAAGATCATGAGTGAATCAGATAGGTTTTTATAACTATCAATGATAGTTACCGTTGGTGTGACGAGGTTTATATTCCAGATTTTTTTATTCATCATATTTAAATTGCATCATTTGCAATGGTGGATCTCTGAACTTCCAGTGACATTATAGCAGTGTCATCATATTCTCTTAAATTACTACTTGACAAATGAAAGACGTGTAACACAGCTCATCAGATAGCAATCATTGAATGCTATTGTTTAAAGCAAAACTGATCCTTACTTATATCAGGAATTCCCAAACTTTGAGATAACATTATAAAGCTAGAGGTGTGTAATAACAGACACATTTAGTTGAAACAGGAAGAAAGACTTCCTCGTGATTGTTTACCTGTGTCAATTATGGAGTTGAGAAAATGATAGACTAAATGACGTCAAGAAAGTATTTTTGTTTGGGTACTGGTACCTGTTTATTTATTTTACATCTGTGAGAATGCGCAAAAAGTTTCCTTCAGATATGTTCTGGAGTGTCAAGTGACCTACATTTCCATGATTACGAATACATCCGTGAAAATCCTTGCACAGAGGAGCACAGGGATCATGAAGGGCCAAGGGAATGAACAGAGGGGCAACAAAAGCAGTCATTGCTGGAGAAGCTCAGTAGATCTGGCAGCATCTGTGAATAGAAACAGAGTTAATGTTTTGGGTCCAACATTCTGAGGAAGAGACATCCGACCCAAAAAGTTAACTCTGATTTCTCTACACAGATGCTGCCTGACCTGCTAAACCTGCTAAACATCATTTCCAAAGAAAGGATTGCTCATGAGAGGAACTAACCTGTTGTAAGGAGGTCTGAGGCCAGGGTTGCAGTACTAGTCCTAATGTAAGTTACCATGTAGCTATCAGTAATGTGAACTTACTCTTAAGCCTGGTTTTGCAGTATTCACTGTTCACAATGTGCAATCATACTGACTTACCTGGTACTGACCTACATGCCAGTACTCAAGTTCTGATGAAAGGTCACAGGCCCAAAACATTAACTCTGATTTGCCTTCACAGGTGCTGCCAGACCTGCCGAGCTTTTCCAGCAATATCTGTTTTTGTTTCCTCTTACTCTGAGCTCTTCTCATAATTTACTCAGCTTTTCATCTGTCCTGGCTGCTATCCATAGTCTCCTTGTTTACCTATCCCTTTCAGGTCTCTCTTTTTCTGAGCTCCGTCTCCACCTAACTGTTCACCTCCACCCCACCACCCCCTCCACCATCCAACTTCAGCTTCACCATAAAAGCAAAACAGTTTTTCCGAGCTGCTAACACTTCTGATGAAAAGTCAGTGAACTCAAAACATGAACTCTGCCTTCTCCTCACAGATGCGGCCAGACCTGCTGATTTTTGCCGACAATTTTTTGTTTTTGTTTCAGATACCCAGCTTGCATAGTTTTTGTTTTATCTCACCGAAAATGAGTCGAGGGAATTCATAATGGATCATGAGCTGGTGGTTGATTAAACAGGTATTTTGCATTGTACTTCACATTCCAGGATAGGAGAAACATCACAGAAATAATTAAATTAGGAAATGAGATGGAGGGAGGAAATCAAGAAATTTACTATCACCAGGAAGTGATACTTCGAGCAAATTATTGGAGCTGCAGATTAGTAACGCCCAGGTTCTACAGATGTCATTGTAGCTCTTTTAAAGACATGGGTAATGAGATAGCTGATGCAAACATCAAAAATACTGGAGAAACTCACCAATTCTGGCAGCATCTATGGAGAGAGAAACAGAACCAACATTTCAAGTTCAGGATAGGTATAGACAGCAGAGATCGAGTGAATCCTTAGAAGAGTACAAAGGAGTAGGAGTATACTTAAGAGAGAAGTCAGGAGGGCAAAAAGGGGACCATGAGATAGCTTTGGCAAATAGAGTTAAGGAGAATCCGAAGGGATTTTATAAATACATTAAGGACAAAAGGGTAACTAGGGAGAGAACAGGCCCCTCAAAAATCAGCAAGGCAACGTATGTATGGAACTGCAGGAGATGGGGGAGATACTAAATGAGTATCTTGCATCAGTGTTTACTGTGGAGAAGGATATTGAAGATATAGAATGTGGGGAAATAGATGGTGACATCTCAAAAAATGTCCATATTACAGATGAGGTGGTGTTGGATGTCTTAAAATGCATAAAAGTGGATAAATCCCAAGGACCTGATCAGGTGGAACCTAGAACTCTGTGGGAAGCTAGGGAAGTGATTTCTGGGTCCCTTGCTGAGATATCTGTATCATCAATAGTCACAGGTGAAGTCCTGGAAGTCTGGAGGTTGGCTAACGTGGTGCCATTATTTTTTAAAGTTGGTAAGGACAAACCAGAGAACTATAGACCAGTGAGCCTGACATCGGTGGTGGGTAAGTTGTTGCAGGGAATCCTGAGGGACAGAATTTATATGCATTTGGTAAGGCAAGGACTGATTAGGGATAGTCAACATGGCTTTGTGCATGGAAAATCATGTCTCACAAACTTGATTGAGTTTTTTGAAGAAGTAACGAAGGGGATTGATGAGGGCGGAATAGTGGATGTGACCTATATACACTTTAGTAAGGCGTTCGACAAGGTTCCTCACGGTAGACTGGTCAGCAAGGTTAGATCTCACGGAATACAGGGAGAACTAGCCATTTGTATATAGAACTGGCTCGAAGGTAGAAGACAGAGGGTGGTGGTGGAGGGTTGCTTTTCAGACTGGAGGCCTGTGAGCAGTGGAGTGCCACAAGGATCGGTGCTGAGTCCATGCTTTTCATCATTTATATGAATGATTTGGATGTGAACTGAAATCTGAATGATTTCAGATGACACCAAAATTGGAGGTGTAATGGACAGTGAAGAAGGTTACCTCTGAGTACAACAAGATCTTGATCGGAAAGGCTAATGGGCTGAGGAGTGGCAGATGGAGTTTAATTTAGATAAACATGAGGTACTGCATTTTGGAAAGGCAAATCAGAGCAGGACTCATACACTTAATGGTAAGGTCCTGGGGAGTATTGCTAAACAAAGAGACTTTGGAATGCAGGTTCATAGTGGATTCACAGGTAGATAGGATAGTGAAGACATTTGGTATGCTTCCTTTATTGGTCTGAGTTAAAAATCACACAATACCAGGTTATAGTCCAACATGTTTAATTGGAAGCACGAGCTTTCGGAAAACCACTCCTTCATCAGGTGGTTGTGGGCCACAACCACCTGATGAAGGAGCGTAGCTCTGAAAGCTAGCCCTTCCAATTAAACATGTTGGACTATAACCTGGTATTGTGTGATTTTTAACTTTGTACACCCCAATCCAACACCGGCATCGTCAAATCACTTATTGGTCAGATCATTGATTATAAGAGTCATGTCGCAGCTATGCAGGACATTGGTTAAGCCACTATTGGAATATTGCATGCAATTCTGATCTCCCTCCGGATGATGCGAAACTTGAAATGGTTCAGAATTGATTTACAAGGATGTTGTCAAGGTGGAGGATTTGAGCTATAGGGAGAGGCTGAATAGGCTGGGGCTGTTTTTTCCTGAAGCATTGGAGGCTGAGGGTGACCTTATTGAGGTGTATAAAATCAATAGGGGCATGATTAGGATAAGTAGAGAAATCTTTTCCCTGGGGTGAGGGAGTCCAGAACTAGAGGGCATAGGTTTAGGGGTGAGAGGGGAAAAATTTAAAAGGGACCTAAGGGGCAACTTTTTCATGCAGTAGGTGTGTGGAATGAGCTGGCAGAGGAATGGTGGAGGGTGGTACAAATCCAATCTTTAAATGTATGGATATATGAATTGGAAGGGTTTAGAAGGATATGGACCAAGCTCTGGCAAATGGAACTGGATTAGGTTCAGATATCTGGTCAGCATGGACGAGTTGGACTGAAGAATCTGTTTCTGTGCTGTATATCTCTATGACTCTATGACTGTCCATGACTCTTCTTCAGAAAGGTTTTCTTTGTTCTTTTTTCACAGAAGCTGCCAGATTTACTGAGCTTCTCTAGCAGTTTCTGCTTTTATTTCCAATGTCATGCAATTGCTGTATTTTGATTTTATGCAAATGCTTAATTCACTTCTGTTCCTGGTTGGCCAACCTTGAAGAAGTTCTGATCTTTCCTCAAATAATATTTTTGTTTGTCAGTTTGTCCACCTTCAGTGTTTTAATGTTTGACAAAGTGTTTACTAAAACTCGCTTTCACAACTCCATTTTGTTCTGAGGAACTATCTCTGGGCCATCCCTGCATGGATTCCAAATGAAGTACCATCAATCTTGTTTTGTATCCACTCAAGATTACAGTTATCCCACCATATATGGAAATCCGCACTCAGTGCTGTGCATCGCCACATGCACACTCTTGTCCACTCTCTCTATCAGCACTACTTCCCACTGTCTCAAAACTGTCCTGATCACCAGTTTCAGTACATTCTTTGTCTCATTCAATGAACTAACAATAAATGCTTTATCTTCCTCTCAGTTGTTAAGGATGACAGATTTCTTTCCTTAAAGGGTGTTATGACATGGTGGTAATCCCCTCTGTTAATTGAACTAAATGCTCAGAAAGGCTCACCTCACCTCATAATTTGTTAAAATATGAGTGACAGAAATTTCCAAATTCCACTATTAAAAGAACATAACATCAATTTATTCTTTAGCTCTAAAAGTGAACATTAAACAACAACTATTCACAACCTAACTCCCCTTTTCTCTTAACTGCTGATGATCTGCCTCCAACTCTATTCCAATATACTGTTCTAATATTATACTTATTAAAATTACATCAACTTATTTCAAAACTACAGCAGCTGTCATCTCTGGTGTCTGTCTTCTTCCGGCTGAAGATCTCCCTGGGTCATCTTCTGTCTTTTTACTGTAAATATGTTTCATATGAATCAGTGCCTTTGATAGAGAGTGTTTCATAATTCATTGGATCTGTATTGATGGTTGTTGCTCTGGTCAATGTTCAAACTGCTTGCCTTTTTAAAATATTGTCTTATTGGTTCAATGTTGGCAAAACAATAAATTTAAATGAGATTGAGTTTTAGTACCGTGGGGCATAATTAAAACAAATTGGTTAAATTTGAATTGTTGTCATTGGATCGCCTCATTGGTTCAATGTTGACAAAACAATAAATTCAAATATGACTGAGTTTTAGTATCCTGGGGCATAATTTAAACTGATGGATTAAATTTGAGTTGTTGTCAAAATAGCAACCAACTCAGGTGTCTATTCACAGCCACATGTTACAGATTTTCAATTTTCGAGTACACTCTGAAACTGTTATCTATTCATACCATAGGTGCATGTAAGTTCTCTGTGCATTCACTCTCTCTTAAAGGTATAGTACATGCCTTCAACTTCCGAACATTGGCAAGTAAAGTAGTCGGGCTTTTATGACAATTGATCCATGGTTGATGAACTTTCAATTTCAGATTTCATTAACTGAATTCAAATTCTACCAGCCACCGTTGTGGGGATTTGAAGCATGTCCCAGAATATTAGCTTCTGGATGACTAGTGAAGTTACATTACCCACACAAGCCACCATCTCTCCACAAATCTGCCCGCCAGCTACCTCAGTGAAACACTATATAGAGGCACACTAAAGAAACTGTAAGCCCTGTGAACTGAATGTAGCCTCCTGCAAGCCTAGGAGCTCACTGCTGCCATCTCTCCCATGAGGCTACATTTTTGCCAGTCTGACATTATTACTAGTTATCTTGACCAACCTTTTGGTCCAATCAAAGACAGCAAAACTGGTACTTGTCCAAGCTGATGGAATCAGAGTTCCAGAGTGTTGAAGGAAGCAGCAAAGCCTATTAGGTTACCTAGCAACATAAGTACAGGAAGCAAATGAGGAAACAAGTGAGTAGTGCATACTTATCCACAGTTTTTCCTGAGATTGCTTCAACCCGCTCAACTACCACTGTCTTCTCAATTTGTTCTCACTGATGAGCTCCAGAAGAATTGGGAAGCTTGTGGACTTACAATTAAAGTGATAAATCAGTGTCAATAACATTCTTAGTTGAGTAAATAACATGCTCGTTTTCAACCAGCCTCTCCCAAAGGAGTTTGCAAGCTCACTGTCTCAGGTACTGCAAGGAAACCCAGGAGTTAGTGGGTTGTTGCTGACTTCCTGAAGCATGACCGATTTGGCTGGTCTTCACTCCTGGGTTTACATGAGGTAGCTTTTTATCCCGCAGTTAAAAATCCACCTCATATGAAAATAATATGCAAAGCAATGGAGCTACTAAATTACTCAGCATGGTTGTTTTCTTCAAGAAGAGTCATGACCTCTGATTTGAAATTAGGTAGACGATCAAACACCTTTGCAAAAAATGCTTCTTTTTAGTGAAAAATGCATTTTCAGTTGTATTAATAGGAAAGCACAATGTAACTTTTCTTAAATATACCAAGCAATTTTTTTTTAAACGGGGAAAAAGAAACAATTACTTTCTATTTGCTCTCTGAAAGCATTGATTTATGCAAGGTTTTACATTTATAATTATGAAAATAATGTTGAATTTCTATCTAACAAGTGCGGTTTTGGGGTATTTTCAGTACAATTTCCTGACTGAGGTGTTTTATTAAGTTGCTGTATTATTGTCCCACAACTGAACAAAGTGCCTCATTTAGTAAGGATTTCATTTTCTATCTAATTGGAAATGTTTTAATCTCACTCTCATCTACTACATTATTATGAAAAAATATATTGGACATGTACTGCCAAGTTAGCCCACAGGCTGTGAAATAAGACTTGCTACTGAAATGCTAATTTTCCAGGTCTTCAATTTGGAATCGGACCCAGTTGTTACAAGACTAGACTGATTATTATTTCTTGTAATTGAGATATCTAACCTCCTTCCCATTTAAATGGCAGTGGATTCTTTGCAACATGATTCCATTGGCATCTCTCTCATGTCTTGCTCACTCTGTTTTGACTCTGGATTCAAGCCAAAGCATTCCCATTCTTGATACTTCAGCACTTTTGTAAATTTGCCATCGTTTTTGCACTTGCATTTGAGAACTACGCTGCCAGTTAAGCCTTTGTAAATGATAAACAAAGCAATAAAAGGTTTTTTAAAAAGCATATGTGCTAATTTTAGTGGAAGATGTCGGCAATTTGCCATTCCCAATAGGGTCCTGAGATGGCTCTCAGATCTCCTTCGAGGTATTTTGCATATCTCTGTGTTGCAGATCAGACAAATGTTTCAATACTGGTCATGGAACAAATACAAATCTTTAGTTACGCATCGGACCAATGCTGTAAATTTCTGAATAAATGCAAATGCTGCAAACTGTGGATGGTTCATTGCTAATTTTCAGCATCTCTGTGTGCCTTGGTTCACAGAATTGCTTCTGTATCACTTTTGCAGAATCAAGCTCCAGTTCACATTTGAGGTTATAATTCAGTTTGTCAGTAGGGCTGGGGCATGACACTGATCAAGTTTTTGCACATAATAGTTGCACAGTGACTTCCTTGGATTTTTGATTCCATTATTCATTGGATATGGATCTCACTGACAATATCAGCACTTATTGTTCATTCCTAATCACCTTTGAAAAGACACCAGTAAACTGCCTTCTTGAACCACTGCATTCTGTCACAACAGTTTGCTAAGCCATTTCAGAAATTAGTTGAGAGACAACCACATCTGCCATTCGTCTGAACTTATGTAGATGCCCGGCTGATTAATGACACAGCAGATTTCCTTCCCTGAAGGACAGCAGTGAGGCAGATGGTTTTTTACAACAATCCAGTAATTTCATGGTCACCACTGATGCTAGCTCCTAATGTCAGATGTATTTAATTAACTGAAGCTAAATTCCCCAACTGATGTGATGGGATTTGAATTCATCTCTTCAGAATATTGGTCCAGGCCTCAGGATTATTAGTCCAGGAACATAACCCCATGCTTCCATGAAAATGTACATGTGTAGATGCTAAACGGAAAGAGATCTGGACCTGGCTTTCATTGCCCTCAAAGTTAAACTGATACTGATACATAGGACAGAGATTCACATATGTGGAATGGCCATACATTTGAGGTGGTGGATGGTGCATTCTGAGAGAAAAAAACTAGTAAGTGAGATAACACAGGGGAAAATTAAACAGAAATATCTTTTTTTGTTTCAGTATATCAATGGAACAAAGAGAGATTTTGCAATCATTCTCAGTGAAGACAAGCGAGTTATCAAATTCACAAATAACATCCTACACCACTGTCACTAAGGTAAATACTTTCCCCTCATCCTTCTTGACCTATCTCTAGTTTTCTAATGAACAGGCTCAACACTTGTTTTTACAGGTGGGTTATAGTTTAAATAACAGAACTGACTTTTTTTCCTTTTATGTTTAATACAACCAAATATAACTTTCCAGATATACTTTGTGCTGCTCTTTATGTATCTAATTCAAAGTGATTCTGAGGTCTCTCAAAGATGTACGTCCATTCGTTTCCCTACCTAGCCTGGTAACTGTTAACCCCAGAATTGTCCATCATGATGATGGTTCTTCCTCATGTTTTTCCCTTTAGTGCAAGCTAGCAGAATCTTTTCAACTTCATTTCAGAACTACTGGAACTTGGGCTTTTCAATTTTAGCATTGGCTCCCACCTACATTCTTGTAAATGAAACATAGAGATACATGTCTGCTTGCTACTTCCTCTTCCCTGCAATCTGATAGATTAACTGTTGTGAATTTCAGAAATATTGTAAAAACCTCTTTTCTTCAAAGTCCAACTTCATAGCAATATGAATCACTAGCTAGTGTGCTTTTTGCCTCAGCTGAGGGCCACACTCTCTCAGAATTGCAAAGGACCGGCTCTGTACTACATCCTCAGGAGAATTCATACTCTCAACAAACAGTATTTCAATTCCATCTCAAACATTAAAAACTGTAAGTATAACAAACTTTTATCCACCCACGTCCATAACCAGCGCTCCTCAAACATTCCAAAAGATTCCACTGGCCTTGGAATCTATTCCGCCATTAGCCATGCGGCTGATGCAGCTGCCACCTCCATGCTGATTGATGATGTTACATCCGGCCCCATCATGGCCACTCCCACAACCACTTCCACCCCTCACAATTCCTCATGCATCACACGCGACATCACTTCCGCACTTCACATCGTCGCTGATGCCACATGCTCAGTGACTTCCGCCACCCCTACTGCCGTGGATACCACCACTTCCGCCCCCACCAGCGCCACTCATCTGCATTCTGCTGACATGCCCCCCACAGACCCCACTGTCACTATCCCCACCCCCCAGAACACCGAGGGGAACACTACCCCTGCTCATGACTCCACCCCCATTCCCCCCACCATCACACCCACTCCAGTTACAGGTTCCGCCCTGACTCCCAGCTCTACACCCACACCAGATCCCAGCTCCCAGCCCTGCTGAGTTTTCACCATCCCCCCAGACTCCCCCTCACTGAGGACGAACGATCAGTTCTCAGCAAAGGACTCACCTTCACCCCCCTCCGTCCACGCATCAATGAATTTAATACACGCCATGACGTCGAACAATTCTTCCGTCGCCTCCCCCTCCGAGCTTACTTTCACAATCAGGACTCCCGCCCACCTTCCGAGGACCCCTTCACCCACCTCCAACACACTGCATCCACCTGGACACCCCGCGCTGGCCTAGTACCTGCCCTCGAACTTTTCATTTCCAACCACCTCACAACGCGCAGCCCTCCAATTCCTCTGTTCCAATCCCAACCTCACCATCAAGCCAGTGGACAAAGGGGGCGCAGTGGTAGTCTGGCGCACTGACCTCTACACCGCTGAAACCAAACGTCAACTCGAGGACACCTCTTCCTATTGCTCCCTCGACCATGACCCCACCCCCATCACCAAACCATTATCTCTCAGACCATACAGAACCTCATCACCTCAGGAGATCTCCCACCCACAGCTTCCAACCTCATAGTCCGGGAACCCCGCACTGCCCGGTTCTACCTCCTTCCCAAGATCCACAAGCCTGACCACCCTGGCCGACCCATTGTCTCAGCATGCTCCTGCCCCACTGAACTCATCTCTACCTACTTCAACACTGTCCTAACCCCCCCTAGTCCAGGAACTCCCCACATACGTTCGAGACACCACCCACGCCCTCCACCTCCTCCAAGACTTCCGTTTCCCCAGCCCCCAACACCGCATCTTCACCATGGATATCCAATCCCTCTAAACCTCAATCCGCCACGACCAGGGCCTCCAAGCCCTCCGTTTGTTCCTCTCCAGATGTCCCCAACAGTACCCTTCCACTGACACTCTCATTCGTTTGGCCGAACTGGTCCTCACCCTTAACAATTTCTCCTTTGAATCCTCCCACTTCCTCCAGACCAAAGGCATAGCCATGGGCACACGTATGGGCCCCAGCTATGCCTGTCTCTTTGTTGGCTATGTAGAACAGTTGATCTTCCGTAATTACACCGGCACCACTCCCCACCTCTTCCTCCGCTACATTGATGACTGCATTGGCGCCACCTCGTGCTCCCGCGAGGAGGTTGAGCAATTCATCAATTTCACCAATATATTCCACCCTGACCTTAAATTTACCTGGACCATCTCTGACACCTCCCTCCCCTTCCTGGACCTCTCCATCTCCATTAATGATGACCGACTTGACACTGACATTTTTTTACAAACCCACCGACTCCCACAGCTACCTGGATTACACCTCTTCCCACCCTATCTCTTGCAAAAATGCCATCCCATATTCCCAATTCCTCCACCTCTGCCAGATCTGCTCCCAGCAGGACCAGTTCCACCACAGAATACACCAGATCGCCTCCTTCTTTAGAGACCGCAATTTCCCTTCCCACGTGGTTAAAGATGCCCTCCAATGCATCTCGTCTACATCCCGCACTTCCGCCCTCAGACCCCACCCCTCCAACCATAACAAGGACAGAATGCCCCTGGTGCTCACCTTCCACCCTACCAACCTTTGCATAAACCGAATCATCCGCCAACATTTCCGCCACCTCCAAACAGACCCCACCACCAGGAATATATTTCCCTCCCCA
This sequence comes from Chiloscyllium punctatum, assembly GCF_047496795.1. Taxonomy (NCBI): domain Eukaryota; kingdom Metazoa; phylum Chordata; class Chondrichthyes; order Orectolobiformes; family Hemiscylliidae; genus Chiloscyllium; species Chiloscyllium punctatum. The sequence continues at coordinate 33,291,805 of NC_092765.1, forward strand.
TCCCTTTCCACCTTCCACAAAGACCGTTCCCTCCGTGACTACCTGGTCAGGTCCACGCCCCCCTACAACCCACCCTCCCATCCTGGCACTTTCTCCTGCCACCGCAGGAACTGTAAAACCTGCGCCCACACCTCCTCCCTCACCTCTATCCAAGGCCCTAAAGGAGCCTTCCACATCCATCAAAGTTTTACTTGCACATCCACTAATATCATTTATTGTATCTGTTGCTCCCGATGCGGCCTCCTCTACATTGGGGAGACTGGGCGCCTCCTAGCAGAGCGCTTTAGGGAACATCTCCAGGACACCCACACCAATCAACCACACTGCCCCGTGGCCCAACATTTCAACTCCCCCTCCCACTCTGCCGAGGACATGGAGGTCCTGGGCTTCCTTCACCGCCGCTCCCTCACCAACAGACGCCTGGAGGAAGAACGCCTCATCTTCCGCCTCGGAACACTTCAACCCCAGGGTATCAATGTGGACTTCAACAGTTTCCTCATTTCCCCTTTCCCCACCTCACCCTAGTTCTAAACTTCCAGCTCAGCACTGTCCCCATGACTTGTCCGGACTTGTCCTACCTGCCTATCTCCTTTTCCACCTATCCACTCCACCCTCTCCTCCCTGACCTATCACCTTCATCCCCTCCCCCACTCACCTATTGTACTCTATACTACTTTCTCCCCATCCCCACCCTCCTCTAGCTTATCTGTTCACACTTCAGGCTCACTGCCTTTATCCCTGATGAAGGGCTTTTTCCCGAAATGTCGATTTTGAAGCTCCTTGGATGCTGCCTGAACTGCTGTGCTCTTCCAGCACCACTAATCCAGAATATAACCTGGTGTTGCGTGATTTTTAATTTTGTACACCCCAGTCCAACACTAGCATCTCCAAATCATGACAAAGGGATTTGGGACTTATAGTTCAGAATTCTCTTCAGGTTAACATGCAAATTCATTTGGCGGTTATGAAGGCAAATGCAATGTTAACATTCATTTCAAGAGTACTAGAATACAAGAGGAGAGATGTATTGCTGAGGCTGTATAAGGAACTGGTCAGACTCTATCTGGAATATTGTTTTGGGTTCCATTTCTAAGGAAGGAGGTTTACAAAAATGATCCTAGGGATGAAGTGCTAGTCATGTGAGGAGTCATATGATGACTCTGGACCTGCACTTGATGGAATTTATAAGAATAGAATCATTGTATCCCTACAAATGCAAAAACAGGCCATTCAGCCCATCAAGTCTGCAGAGACTATCTGAACAGCACCCTATCCCGTAACCCTGCATTTACCATGGCCAATCTACCTAACCGGCACACCTTTGGACTGTAGAGGGAAACCAGAGCATCAAAGAAAACTCACACAGAAATGGGGAGAATGTACAAACTCTATACAGACAGTCACCCAAGGCTGGAACCAAACCCAGGCCCCAGAGTTGTGAGGCAGCAGTGCTAACTACTGAGCCATTGTGTCACTCTGGATGAGGGTGTCCCAATCAAAACTTACAGAGTACTGACAGCCCTGGATAGAATGGACATGGGGAAGATGTTTCCGCTAGTAGGACAGCCTCGGAGCCGAGGGCACAGCCTCAGAGTAAGGGGTGACCCTTGAAAACTGAGATGAGGAGGATTTGTCTTCAAGCAGAGGGTGGTGAATCTGTGGAACTCATTGCCACAGCAGGCTGTGAAGGCCAAGATATTGAGCATATTTAAGACAAAGACAGACAGATTCTTGATTGGTAAGGGGATGAAGGGTTACGGAGAGAAGGCAGGAGAATGGGGTTGAGAAAACATATCAGCTGTGATCAAACAGCAGGACAGAACTGATGTGTCAAATGGCCTAATTCTGCTCCTATATCATATGGTCTTTTGACTACCGAACCAGAAAGGTGGACTGGAGCTGCATGGATAGAGAGAACAAACAAAAGGCAAAACACTGCACTACTGCAGGAGGGCAAGGTGGAACTAAGTTTGACAGGCTTCAAGGGCAGAATGATCGCCTTTATATCTAAACAAACCTGTTGGACCATAACCTAGTATTGTGTGATTTTTTTACTTTGTCCACACCAGTCCAACACCATCACGGCCACATCATTTTTCTGTATATGTGTGAGACAAGGTAACTGCCATCATGCAGTCATGGAAAGTTAGCAGTAGGAGCTCCACCAACTGAGCTAACACAGCTGGTTAGGATCATAAAGAACAAAGAACAAAGAAAATTTACAGCCCAGGAACAGGCCCTTCGACCCTTCAAGCCTGAGCTGATCCAAATCAACTGTCTATACCTCTCACCCAATTCCTAAGCATCTGCATCCCTCTGCTCCCCACCTACTCACGCATCTGTCCAGATGCATCTTAAATGAATCTACTGTGCCTGCCTCTACCACCTCTGCTGGCAACGCATTCCAAATGCCCACCACCCTCTGTGTGAAGTACTTGCCACATGTATCCCCCTTAAACTTTCCACCTCTCACCTTGAAAGAGTGACCTCTTGTTATTGAATCCTTCACTCTGGGAAAAAGCTTGTCTCTATCTACCCTGTCTATACTCTTCATGATTTTGTAAACCTCAATCAGGTCCACCCTCAATCTCCTTTTTTCTAATGAAAATAAATCTAACCTACTCAACCTCTCTTCCATACACCTTCCATACCAGGCAACATCCTCGTAAATCTTCTCTGCAAAGCATTCATATTCTTTTGGTAATGTGGCGACCAGAACTATACACAGTATTCCAAATGCGGCCGAACCAATGCCTTGTACAATTTTAACATGACTTGTAAGCTCTTATATTCAATACCCCGTCCAATGAAGGCAAGCATACATATGCCACCTTAACCACTCTATCCACCTGAAGCAAACTTCAGGGTACAATGGACCTGCACTCCCAGATCTCTCTGCCCATCAACTTTTCCCAAAGCTCTTCCATTCATTGTATAATTTGCTCTAGAATTAGTCTTGCCTCAATCCATCACCTCACATTTGTCTGGATTGAAATCCATCTGCCACTTTTCTGCCCAACTCTACAGTCTATCTATATTCTCTGACAGTCCCTTATGCTTTATGCTACTCCACCAATCTTCATGTCATCTGCAAACTTGCTGGTCATATCAACAGTGCCCTCTTCCAGATCATTCATGTATATTACAAACAACAGTGGCCCCGGCACTGACCCCTGTGGAACACCACTGGTCACCTTTCTCCATTTCGAGAAACTCCCTTCAACTACTAATCTCTGTCTCCTGTTGTACAACCAGTTCTTTATCCACCTAGCTAGAACACCCTGCACACCATGTGACTTCACTTTCTCCATTAGTCTACCATGGGGAACCTTATCAAATGCCTTACTAAAGTCCATGTATATGACATCAACAGCCCTTCCTTCATCTATCAACTTGGTCATTTCCTCGAAGATTTCTATTAAGTAGGTAAGACACGATTTCTCCCACACAAAACCATGTTGCCTCTCACTGATAAGCCCATTCTTTTTAAAATATAAATAGATCCTATTAATCAGTACCTTCTCCAGCAACTTTTCCACCACTGATGTCAGGCTCACGTCAGTTACCTGGAATATCCCTACTACCCTTCTTGTACAGGGGGACAACATGAGTAACCTTCCAGTCCTCTGGCACCTCACCTGTATTTAAGGATGTCACAAAGATATCTGTCAGAGCCCTAACTATTTCCTCTCTCGCCTCCCATAGGAGCCTTGGATAGATCCCATCCAGTCCTGGGGATTTGTCCACCTTAATAACCTCTAGCATACCCAACACATCTTCCCTACTTATGTCAACAAGGTCCCGACTAATCAAACTTTTATCTCTAATCTCAACATTCATCAAGTTCCTCTCCTCACTGAACACTGATGTAAAGTAATCATTCAGAATCTCACCCATTCACTCAGGTTTGGTCACAGCCTTCCTTTGTTATCCTTTAGTGGACCAATCTTTTCTCTAGTTACCCGCTTGCTTCTTATATAAGAATAAAATGCTTTGGAATTCTCCTTAATTCTGCTCGCTAAAGCTATTTTATGACCTTTGAGCCCGCTTGATTCCACGTTTAAGACTTGTCCTACTCTTCCAATATTCCTCCAGGGCCCATTCTGTTCTTAGCTGCCTAGACCTTATGTATGCTTCCCTTTTCCTCTTGGCTAGTTGTACAATTTCTCCTGTCATCCACGGTTCACAAATCTTGCCCTTCCTATCCTTTGTCTTCAACGGGACATGGCTATCCTGCACTATCTGTAACCTATCTTTAAAAGCCTCTCACATCTCAAATGTCGACTTTCCTTCAAATAGCTGTGTCCAATCCACAATTTCAAGCTCCTGCCTAATTTTGATATAATTGGCCTTGGCCCAGTTTAGTACTCTTCCCTTAAGACCACTCTCTTTTTTATCTACGAGTATTCTGAAACTTACGGAATTGTGGTCACTGTTCCCAAAGAAATCCCCCACCGCAACTTCTACCACCTGTCCTGGCTCGTTCCCCAATACCAGGTCCAATATGGCCCCTTCCCCATTTACATACTGCTCTAGAAAACTCTTCTGGATGCTTCTTACAAATTCTACTCCATCCAGACCTCTGATGCTAAGTCTATCCCAGTCAATGTTGGGAAAATTAAAATCTCCCATCACCACTCCCCTGTTGCCTATACATCTTTCCATAATCTGTTTACCTATTTGTTTTTCTACCTCACGCTCACTGTTGGGCGGCCTGTAATACAGCCCCAATAATGTAACTGCATCCTTCTTATTTCTCAGCTTCACCCATAATGCCTCACTACCCAAGACCTCCACGGTGAGCTCCTTTAGCATAGTCGTGATATTATCCTTGACCAGCAATGCAATTCCACCACCTTTTTTACCTCTCTCCCTGTCTTGTCTGAAGCGTCTATATCCTGGAACATTTAGTTGCCAATCATATGCCCTTCCTTCAACCAAGCCTCTGTAATTGCAATAACGTCATACTCCCAGGCACCAATCCAAGACCTAAATTCATCTGCCTTACACACTATACTCCTTGCATTAAAGTAGATGCACTTCAGGCCACCAGTTTTTTTGCACTCATCTGCTCTCTGCCTACTCTTCCCTTTATTAATGCTATCTTCATAATTCTTACAGTTTCCAGTCTCCACCTCGCTGCCTACTTGCTTTCTCTTCTGGTTCCCAGTCCCCTGCCACATTAGTTTAAAACCTCCCCAACAGCAGTAGCAAAAACTCCCCCAAGGACATTGATTCCGGTCTGGTTCAGATGTAGACCATCCATTTTGTAATAGTCCCACCTTCCCCAGAACCAATCCCAATGTCCAACAAATCTGAATCCCTCCCTCTGACACCATCATCAGTTAACTTATTCAATGGTAACACGGAGGGTCCCTTTAATCATTTGAGAACATTTGGAGACACCCCAGAAATGCTCTCAGTATACATGTGCAACGGCTTCATGCACAGTGCCCCTGCTCGCACTGCCAGTGATGTCAATCCATTCTGTTGCTCACCTCTATTGTGCTTATTTGGGCACCACCATGTCTTCCACTGGCAGAGCAAAGTGTGTAAGTACCTCCTACGTACTCAATGTGAACCTTTCAGTGGTATCAGAAGACACAGTGCAATCTGTAAAGACTAAATGATTCAGGCCAATATTTACACAAACTTCATACAGTCATATTGGACTCAAGATTTTAACACTGTTCTTCGCTTCACAGACGCTGCCAGACCTGTTGAGTTTGTCTCACACTTTCTCTACTCCTCCAACGGCAGCTTCCTGAACTTCCCAACCACCCTCAGCCCTCAACAAGATTTGCTAGCAACCAGTCCTCGTTGAGCTTGATTTGCCTCCTTCTGTTGCTGAGATCAAGGAAGCTATTAAGCAGATATACTCAGACGAGGCTTCAGGGAAAGATGGAATGCAAGTGAAAAACTTTAGAGATGTACGTCCTGATACAATCGAAGCCTTCCATGAATGCTGCTGTGCATGTGGAATGAAGTTGTCAAGCAACTTTTGCGATGCCAGAATTGCTGCTCTCTATAAAATCAAAGGCAGCCCAGACAGAATGTGGCAACTACAGTGCTATCTCACTCCTGTTCATCGCAGGAAACAGCTTTGTTCCTATTACCCTGAACAGACTTATCATTGTGGCAGAAACAAATCTCCCTGAGGCCCAGTGTGGCTTTCACCCAGGTCACAACATGGTGGTCACAATGTTCACAGCGAGACAATCGCCTCAAGGAGAAATCGGCCCCTGACCTCATCTTCAATGCCTTCTCAAAGGTCTTTAATACAGTCAATATGTGGCCCTCTGAACAATCCTGGAATAGCACAATTGCCCAAAACATTTGACAAGATCATACAACTGTTCCATGAGGAAAGGCCAGGCCAGGTCCTATTAAGTGCTGAATCATCAGCTCCCTTTGAAACTGCGATAAATATATCATGGCTGCCTTCTAGTACCAATCCTCTTTAGCCTGTTCTTCACCTGTGTCCTTAGCCACACTGTCAAGGATCTCAAAGTAGGATCCTGTGATATTTTTCTGATGACTCTCTCTTTGACTTGCAATGCCTCAGTGCAGTAGCTAAATCATCTGAAACATTCACTGAGGATGTTATTTTTGCCAATGATGGCACACAAAATGAGAGCATTGCAGATCTTGTTGATAGCCTTTCAGAGGCTTTAGAGCTGGTGGGACAGAGCGTGAAAGACTGCCATTACGTACAAATCCTTGCTAAATTCCAGCACTGTTTAACCAGACACTTCCACCAGTGATACAAACCTGAAGAATGTCATTAATAATAAATACCTTGGAGTCATTTTCTCCAACAACAGCTTTGTTTGATAAATAAATAGCAGCTTGGATCAACAAGGTGAGCCAGGTGCTCAGAATGCTTCACGTCAGGATTTGATACCACCATAGCATTAGACTGTGCATGTAGATCAAGGTGTACACCTTGTCAGTAATTCCCTCCCTTATTGCTATGGGTCCTGGACTCTATACTGTAAACACAAATAGCAGTTGAAACAATTCCACATGTATGCTTTTCGCTGCATCCTCAGCAGCTGCTGGCAAAACCAGATTCCAAGTAGTGAAACCTTTGACTTAGCCCAGTCAACAAGAATTCAGGCAATGTTCCTGAAAGCTTAACTGTACTCGATAGGGTATGTAATTAGAATTAAGGACCATTCGGAGACAGCTGCAGAATGCAGAGCTGGCATCTGGCAACGGAAACCAAGGTTGGCTGATCAAGCAAAACAAAGACATGCTTAAGGGAAACCTGAAATAGTGCAGCAACCTGCTGAGAAGCTGGAAGATTCAGTGTGAGAAGGACCTTGAGGGCTTCTGTCGCTTTTATAAAAGCTTCAATGTCAACAACATGCTGCCCATGAACAGGGTCAGAGTGTAACATCTGTCCATGTCAACAAGATGAGTTCTAATGCCCCTACACTGCATCCAGACTAGGGCTACATCACTGATGAGTTTGCACATCCATCATCCTCTTTGTACCCAAAGGATTCCCATCCTCCGCATCATCAATGCCCAATGGTCTTTTGAGAGAGCTGCATTCCTCCAACTGTCTTCTGGACTATTGATGTTTGCAACTGCCCTATCACTGGCAGTCATACTTTCAGTTGTCAAAGCTTTGGAGTTCCCTCCTTTAATAAGTCTGCTTTTCTCATCCTTTAAGGGACTTGCTTTGACCAAGCTGTTGGTCACCTAACCAGATAATCTCTCATGTAACTCAGCGTCAAACTTTCATTTGGTATGGCTTCTATGAATAGTCTGGGGATATTTGGCAATTTTTAAAGGTGTTACATAAATGCAATTTGTACTTGTTGAAGAAAGGCCAAATCCAATTAGTCATCATCAGTTAATCATTGTTTCAATATCTACTTATTGTTTTCTATTATTGACTTAGAAAAATCTGAAATAACCAAGAAATTAAAAATGAGATGTGGAATTAGAATCCCTACAGTGTGGAAACAGGCCCTTTGGCCCAACAAGTCCACACCAACCCTCCAAAGAGTATCCCATCCAGACCTATTCTCCTACTGTATTACTCTACATTTACTCCTGACTAATGCACCTAACCTACACATCCCTGAACACTATGGGCAATTTAGCATGGCCAATTCACCTAATCAATGCAGCTTTGGACTGTGGGAGGAAACTGGAGCACCCAGAGAAACCCAAGCGGACACAGGGAGAACATGCAAACTCCACACAGATAATCGCCTGAGGCTGGAATTGTACCTGGGTCTCTGGCATTGTGAGGCAGTGGTGCTAGCCACTGAGCCACCGTGCTGCTCAATAAAAACTATTATAACAATTCACTCCGATGAGTCCCTAGTTTCAAATCATACTGACTGTTGCTAAGTGTTATATACCATGTCATGATAAAATGTATTGGGTGCCAGATGAATCTGTCTCCAAAATCCTCAAATTACATGGGAAAATTCACTCACGAGGGTGGACCTATCAGAGAAATGATGCCCCCCCCCAATAAGTTGAATGGAAGGAAATGGTGAAGATCTCAGAGGCCAAGACAGATGCGGCAGGCAAAGGGCCCAAAGGAAATGAGTGCTTGCAAGGAGATGGAGGAGAGATGGGGAGGCTGGGGACCGATGGTGATGATGCAGGGTGGGGTGGGCACAGTATGGTCTTTGAAGGAAAGGTTGCACACACTGCTCCTGATTTCACTGGAGGTTAGAAGAGTGAGGGGTAACTTGTTTGAAGTATGGTATATAATATCCTGTATAGTCTTGACAAAGTGGACTTAGAAGGTACCTTTTCTGTTGTGGGTGAATCCAGAAATACAGCACAACATTTTAAAATTAAGAGTTGCTCTTTTTGAGCAGAGGTGAGGAAACAGACACTGAGAATGCTGGAGAAACTCAACGGATCTGGCAGCATATGTGGAGAGAGAAACAGAGTTAGTGTTTCAAATCTTATGTGACTCACTTTCGGAGGTGAGGAGAAATGTATTCTCCCAGACTTTGCGCGACTTTGGAACACTCTGCCTTAGAAAGCTGTGGAAACGGGGTCATTAAATATCTTTAAAGTAGATTCTTCTGAGGCAGGAGAATCGTGAGTAGGTGAGAATGTGACATTCAACAAGCAACAGATTAGCCAGGATTTTACAGAATGGTTGAGCAGAAACTCAGGGATTAAATGGCCTCCTTCTGCTACAAATTGTTCGTTTATATGTACATTTGTTGGATGAAAGAGGGCTGGAAGAGAGAGCAGGCAGCAAGTGGCTATAAGTGGGAAAGAATGGCAGGTTGCAAGGCAGTGGGAGAAATCTGGAGCCGTAAAAGGAGAGAGACATTTTCAGATCAACAAAGGAACAGTCAGCTAACCAGCAGCTAGAAAATCTTGAAATCACTTTGTAATAAATTATTTGCATCATAATTTGGTATCTCTAGCTTAATTCTGCATCTGTTCAGGAGCCACGATGTGGGGAAAATTGCATTCGATATTACTATAATGAACATTACGTCTATTTTAAATTTAAACCTGAGATAGAGATCTGTGATGCATCAAAAAGGGTAGTAACTGCCTGGTTAAAATATTCTGTATTTATGAATATGCGACAGAAATGCTTTAGCTGTGATCTCACCAATCTTGAAGCTGTGCTTATGGTGATGGATTTTTATCTGTAGAAGTATCCCTCAGTTATTTTTTTAAAACATTGTTACTAATGTATACCTCTTGTCTTTTGTCAATTTAAATACTGGGAAATGAATGCTTTTCTTATGGAGTGTGACTTGAAATTTAATGGAGGATTGGTAATTATTCATGATATTGATTCTTCTAATGATACTTCTGTGTGTGACTCCAGATGCCCAAATGTTGACACAAATACACAAAGTAGTGGCACTAACACACTGCATCATCTAATAAAACATTTGGTGAGAATGGAAGAGCAGACACATAAAACCAAAAAAGCAGCCCTTGAGGAAGAAATGTTTTGTGCCCTGTGACAGGTGAACTAGCACAATGATAAGAATGGTTGATCATATGGTTCCCTGATTTATACCAGTCATTATTTCAGCAGGCAATATTTTTGTCATCCAGAATTGTTTTATAATGAGCCTGTCACTCATTGTCATTACTGTTTCTGCAGGATATCCTCTAACTAGGAAATATGTCTGTTTCAACAGGGACACAGCAAATCCACAAAGGCTTGTGTTTTAACGTAACCTAGTAGGCCCACACATTAGTGACCTGTTTGGCTGGTTTCTCTTCGATGATTGCTGTATGGCACTGACTGCATTCTTTACAAAACAGATTGAGTTACAGTTCTTCAGAAGATGAAAGCAAATTGATCTGCCTAGCATAGGATCCAGAGGTGAATTTTACTGACTGAGGCAAAACCAGTTTGAGTCCCTGCAGTTGAGTTGAGGGACAGCAGAAATAAACATCCATCCGGCAAAGGAGAAAGCAGGAATCATTCTATCTTCCACACTGGTTCATTCACAATATCTCATACAACACAAGTGCAGATTTCCTTTCACAGACCAACCTCTTTCAGGTGGAAACTCATTCTTAAATATATCTTTCAATCAAATTCTGAAGAAGAGTAACATCAGATGCGAATTTTGTTTTTCTTTCCACAAATGCTGCCAGAGGATGTGCCTTAGAGGTAGGTGGGATTTGAACTCAGACTTTCTGGCCCAGAGATAAGGATTCTACAAAAGTACCACAAGGGTATTTTTTATCAGCCCACTAGGACATGCTGTGACACACCACTAGGTGGGGGGGGGGGGGTGGGGGGGCGGTGCGCAGGGAGGTGGGATTTGAATCAGACCATCAGACCCAGAGTTGTCGACTCCACTGCTGTGCCACAAGACCATTACTCGTTCTTTAACATGTGCCTTAACTTTCTCCAATTAGTATTGACTACTCTCAACTGGAGCATGTACATATATGCATTCAACTGACAGAGCAGTGCAACACTTGAACAGCAAAGTTTAGGTAACCGACTACAGACTCAATCAGGAAATGGTGCATCAATTAGAAGTAACGAGTTAAAATAATTTTTGAACCTATTGCTTTCAGGTTGGAAGCAGGGGTGGGGTGGGGCAAGGCTGGGGGGGTGGTGGGGAGGAAGAAGCGCAAATAAACAATAGACTAAATATACTTTATTGAAAAGATTGCACCAAGCATGGCCTGAGAGGTGTGAGGTAGATGCATGATTTGGTGCTGAATCAGACAAATTTAAAAGATCTAACCCAATCCTTCATACAGAGCAAGATGGTCTCATCTGACCTGAAATAGTACAGGTAATCTCAAACCCCTTGGACAGATGAATGAAAATTCAGCGTGTTCTTGCTCCAGTGAGCTCTATGTGGGGCTTTGCATTTCTGTATCTAAAAAGGATGATGTTAACTGGGCCTTAAAATTCACAAGATGATTTACTGGCTACCTGGTTCCTTATGCCCTCGACCTTAACCTGCACTTCAAGCAGGTAGCAAGGACAGCTGCACTATTTCAGTCTGAATGAGCTGATACTTGATTGTGGAGAAAGTGAGGATTGCAGATGCTGGAGATCAGAGCTGAAAATGTGTTGCTGGAAAAGCGCAGCAGGTCAGGCAGCATCCAAGGAACAGGAGAATCGATGTTTCGGGCATAAGCCATAAGCCCTGCATTCCTGAAGAAGGGCTTCTGCCCGAAACGTCGATTCTCCTGTTCCTTGGATGCTGCCTGACCTGCTGCGCTTTTCCAGCAACACATTTTCAGCTCTGATACTTGATTGTGTGCAGTAAGCACTATCCACAGTGGTGAGTTCACAGGGATTCACAGAGCAAGGATTGAGCTGTATGAGATAGACTTGGGGCCCCTATAGACTCTGTAGTAATGTAAGAATGTTCATGTCATCTGTAAACAGTTGTAGTAATGCAATACACTCCATACTGGTTTCTCAGTAAGAGTGTTCCAGTTAGATCAGAAGGTGACTATCTGAATCCACAGTAAGTTATTTAGGGCTTGAACACACAAACACACCTCTCCAACGTCCCTGCTTCCCAAACTAACTTTGGTGCTGGTTAGCAGTCTCCTGAGGAGTTCAGGAAGGTTTGACACTGTGCCTTAGGATAAGATCAAATATCACTTGAATCATCAAAGCCCAATCTAGGTTCTTAAAAAAAAAATGTTTGTGGGATGGAAACATCACTGGAGTGGCCAGCATTTATTACCCATCTCTGGAGAAGCAACAGTAAGCCATTTTCTTGATCTACTGCAGTCCATGTGGTGTAGGTACACCCATAGTTCTGTTCGGGAGGGAGTTCTTAGAGTATTGATTTAGGCATTTACACAGCTTTTGCTGTCCTTGTTCATCTAGGTGGTGTGAAAGAAGAGGTATGAGATTCAGCAAGTTGGTTTCAGCACATTGTGTAGGTGTCACACATGGCTGCCTCAATGTGCCAAGAATGAAAGGAGTGAATGATTTGAATGGTGGCTGGAATGAGCAATGAGCAGGCTATTTTGGCCTGGAAATTGTTACATTTCATAAGAAATTTGAAAGCTGCATGTCACTAGGCAAGTGGAAACTACTGTATATACTTGTGTATATGTCAAATTTTGAAGACAGTATTTTTAAGGTGAAATTAGGGGGTTAATTAATACACAGGCACAAATTTTGAGGGGCTGAAATTCATGTTTCAGTTTGAAATACTGTATTATTTGCAAAGGTGGATTTGATGGTACAACTAATCCGGGGTAAAGAAGAAAAACAAAATTACAGTAAAAGTAATTACTGGACTAAAGCAAGAGACTGGTACAAAAATGTAACATGTCATAGATTCATTGAAATCCTGCAAAATCACACTGTTCACCTTCGTCACGGTCTGGTATAATGGCACACTTAAAATGCAACATTTATTAGATTCTTGAACTTTCCCACCAAATTCCTCTGTTTCCCTCCCATTTACTCTCATATGTACATCAGCAACCTTAACACATTTGTCAAAGAATTAAAGATATAACCATATGGCGCTAATATATCTTATTTTTATTCAGATATAATAGTCAACTAAAGTGATTAACTTTTTAATGATATTAACTTTTGGATGTATAGTGAACAAAGTACGATAAGTACTGATAGACTAAGTACCGGTCTGAATGAATGAATCAATCAAAACGTGCTGTAGGCAACCAAATGTGGTAAGTAAAGTTATGAACGAATGAATAGAAATGCAATATAGTAAACAAAGAGTGATGCATAGGTTCACCGAAATGAATGAATGGATGTGATTTAATGCAATATAGTAGGGTTGACTTATACACAAGACATATGGAAAATACAAGATTTATTTGGCCAAAAATAAGGGATCAAATTATACATGAGATCAACCTTTACACAAGTATGTATGGTACCCCTGACTTGAGCTTTGTAGGTGCTGGGATTTGACCCTTGTAGGTTGTGGGACAGGTTATGGAAGCTGAGTTATTTCCAACAGAATTCTAGCCTTTGACCTACTCTTGTAGCTACATTTAACTACAGGTCCAGTTAAATTTCTGATAACGGCAATGTCCAGTGCATCGACAGTGGTATATTTAAAGAGGGCTCCACCAGTTTGGGGTGTGTACCTTTGCTGCCTGCAATGTAAAACTACAATCTGTCTGATCAGGCATCATGGGAATCCAATCACTCCATTTAATTAACCTGTTTTTTTTCTGCCAGCACTTAAAAAGTGTTGCTTTTGGCACAGAGTTAAATTCAGAGGCACTGCCACAAGGATTAGAGTGGTGCACAGCAAGATGAAGCAACATCTGCTCTCCAATCTTCTTCACAGGTTTTGGTTGCAGGAAGTCATTTAACACTTGGTTGCAGGCAGTAATTGCACAGCAATACCAGGGTACTTTTATCTGAAACATTAATTACTGCATTCGCCGCACTGGTATTATTGTGAAGCTATGAATTAGAGCCTGTCAGCCACTAATGCCAATTTATAACTAAACAGAATAAATAACACTAATATCAAACAAAATTGGAAAGTCCATTAAAATATGTTCGCTTCAACCATGTCTGTCATCAGTATTTTCCATCTTATTCCAACTTTAACTCATGCGCTTCCAGAACAGTTTATTCACTTGTATAGTGCATCAAATGGTAAAACTGAGAAAAGTCCATTTCGCCAGAGATGGGATTAAATTGAGGATGAGATGCAGTTTGGCCGCTAGATGAGAACTAAAAAGCGATTGCTTTTGTACAATGACCATCACACGTAGGGAAGTGAGTCAAATTGTCTGATACTCAGAGGAAAAGAAGTAACGGGAGTGTTGAGCAGGAATGGAAAGGAAAACAGTGTAAAGAATATGGGAAGAACAAAGCATGGCTGTGAAGAAAATGGTTTTAGACAACAGGAAAGGAGCCAACCAAATAGACAGAATTTGCCCAAGGTACACAGAGAAACAGTGAAACTAGCAGCTGGAGGCCATTCAGCCTTAAGCCTGCCCTGCCATTCAATGTGATCATCACTGATCCTCTATTGCAATGTCATATTTCTGCTTTCTCCCTTGATGCTTCTAAAATCTAAACTTGTACCTGCATTTATCTTGGATATATTCAGCGCATTTGTCTTTGCAGCCTTCTGTGGCAGAGAATTCTATCGGTGCACTATCTTGTGAGTGAAGAAATGCTTCCTCATCTCAGTCCTAAATGGTTTATCCCCTATCTTGAGAATGCGTTGCCTGGTTCCAGCCAGGGTAAACATCCTCCTAGCATCTAGTTTGTCCAACTCTGTCAGAATTTTATATGTTTCAATCAGATCTCCTCTCATCCTTCTAAACTCTAGTGAATACAGGCCCAGTCAAACCCAACGTCTCCTCACATGACGATCTTGCCATCTTGCATCCTAGTGAACCTCTTGCTGCACTCTCTCTAAGGCAAGTACATCCTTTCCAACACAGGGAGACTAAAACCGCACACAATACACTAGGTGTGATAGTACCAAGGCTCTGAATAAGTGCAGTAAGATGTTCTTATTGTTGAACTCAAATCCTATTGCAATGAAGGCCCATATACCTTACATAATACACCATTTGCCTTCCGAATTGCTTGTTGGACTTGCCTGTCTTTTTCATTGACTGGTGTATAATGGTAACAAGATACTTTTCGTATATCCATGTTTCTCAATATATCACCATTTATAATTATACACTTTTTTTTATTTTTCACACTAAAGTTTATAATCTTACATTTACAACTTTGCACTTCATTTGCCATGTGCTTGCCCATCCACACAACTTGACTAAATGACCTAAAATCATCTCTGCATCATTGTTACAATTCACAAACTTGCCTGATTCTGTGTCATCAGCAGGCTTGGAAACATTGCACTTAATTCCCTCATCTAGGGCATTTCTGAATGTATTGTGTGGGGACCAAGCACTGCTTGTTGTAGTAGCCCACTAGACACTGACGGTCACTTTTAAAAATATCCACTGTTCCCACTCTATTTCCTGTCTGTCAACCAGTTCTTATGAGGGAGCTTATCAAAAGCATTCTGAAAATCCAAATACACCCCATCCATTGATTCTCCCTTATCTCTTCTCCTAGTTACATCCTCAAAAAAAACTCCAGTGGATTTGTTAAACGTGATTTGTCTTTCATAAACTCATGTCAGCTTTGTGCAATCCCATTAACGCTTTTCAACATTCAATTAGCAAGTCTTTTATCATAGACTCAAGCATTTTCCCCACTATTGATGTTAGACTTACTGGTTCGTTAATCTCTGGTTATACACTCATTGCTTTTTTTAAAAAAAAGGAAGGCTTACATTTGCCACCCTCAAATCTGTCGTTATCGTACCAGAGTCTACACAATTTTGTTAGATAACCGCCAAAACATCCAACGTTTCCAGAGCCATTTACCTTAATACTCAGGGATGTAGATTATCAGGCCCTGGTGATTTGTGAGCCTTTAACATTATTAATTGCTCTAACACCATTCTCTTACTCATACTGACTTTCTTTGTTTCTCAAACATTTCTGGGTGGTTATGTGTGAAGACACAACCAAAGCATGTGTTTAATGCTTCTGTCATTTCGTTGTTGCCTATTATCATTTCCAAAATTGCTATCAGAAACATACATTTGTCTTTATTAATCTTTCTCTTCACATATTTACTGGAACTTTTCTGGTTACCTTCTTTGTTCCCTACAATTTTAATCTTGTACTCTATTTTCCATTTCTTTATCGAACCTTTTGTCTTCCTTTGCCAAATTCTAAAATGCTCCGAATCCTCAATTTTCTGGCAATTTTATATGTCTCCTTTTTCAGATCTAATACTATCCCTAACTTCCTTTGTAAGTCATGGCTGAACCACCTTTTGTCTTGATTTTGTACGAGATAGAAATTTTAGAAGAATCCCAACAGTGTGGAAACAGACCCTTCGGCCCAACAAGTCCACACCGACCCTCCAAAGAGTAATTCCCCTACCTATTGTTTTCTATTTACCCCTACTAATTCACCTAACCTACACATCCCTGAACACTATGGGCAATTTAGAACAGCTAATTCAAATATGGTCCAATTCGACTCCAGAACATTCCAGACGGCCTCCTTCAAAGACCACAATTTGCCCTCCCACATGGTCGACAATGTCCTCCAACGCATCTGCTCCATTTCCCACACCTCTGCCCTTGAACCCCCACCTCTCTAATCGCAACAAGGACAGAACCCCCCAGTCCTCACCTTCCACTCCAGCAATCTCCAAATACAATGCATCATCTTCTGCCATTTCTGCCACCTACAAAGAGACCCCACCACCAAGGATATATTTCCCTCCCCATTCTATCTGCCTTCCACAGAGACCATTCTCTCCGTGACTCCCTTGTTAGGTCCACAGCGCCCACCAACCCACCATTCACTCCTGGCACCTTCCTTTGCCATCGCAAGAAGTGCAAAACCTGTGCCCACCTCTCCCTCTAGCCACCACTGTTCAAGGTCCCAAAGGATCCTTCCACATCCAACAAAGATTTACCTGTACTTCCACAGGCTTCACTTACTGGGTCCGTTGCTCTCGGTGTGGTCTGCTGTACATTGGGGAGACAAGACGCCAACTTGCAGAACGTTTCAGAGAATATCTCTGGGACACATGCACTAAACAACCCCAGTGCCCTGTGGCTGAACACTAACTCCCCCTCCCACTCCACCAAGGACACATAAGTCCTGGGCCTCCTCCATGGCCAAACTCTAGCCACCGACACCTGGAGAAAGAACGCCTCATCTTCTACCTTGGGACCCTCCAACCACATGGGATCAATGTAGGTTTCACCAGTTTCTTCATTTCCCCTTCCCCCACCTTATCCCAGAGCCAACCTTCCAACTCAGCACCACTCTCTTGAACCTGTCCATCTTCCTTCCCACCCATCCGCTTCACCCCCCCACCTCCATCTAGCTATCATACTCTCAGCTATCTTCCCCCCAGCCCCAACCCCCTCCCATTTATTTCTTAGCCCCCTTGGACCACCCCCTCATTCCTGATGAAGAGCTAATGCTCAAAATGTCAACTCTCCTGCTCCTCGGATGCTGCCTGACAGACTATGCTTTTCCAGCACCACATTTTCTGACTCTGGTCTCCAGCATCTGCAATCCTCACTTTCTCCTGGTTGAGAGTTGCCGGCCAATCAAGGGTCAGCAGCTCTATTGAACAGCAACACCACCAGGGGGACATTGGCTCCTGATAGGACACCATCAACAGATCCCAGACATAGGCATGTGATAGCAGGAGAGGGATTATTGGGTGTGTATCATGTGGGAGGGGAGCGATCAACAAGGATGGGAAGGGGTGACGGCTCTCAACAGATGTCTCCTTTATAATGTCAACTGCCACACTCAGGGACTGGGTACCTTTGATCAAACAACACAGCTGCATGCCACTGAGTTGACA
This sequence comes from Chiloscyllium punctatum, assembly GCF_047496795.1. NCBI lineage: Eukaryota > Metazoa > Chordata > Chondrichthyes > Orectolobiformes > Hemiscylliidae > Chiloscyllium > Chiloscyllium punctatum. The sequence goes on from NC_092765.1 coordinate 33,309,695, forward strand.
GGGTCCCAAACATTCCTTCCAGGTGGGACAGAGGTTCACCTGCCTCTCCTCCAGCATAGTTTACTGTATCCAGTGCTCCTGATGTGGTCTTCGCTACATCAGGGAGACTGAAAGTGAGTGGGAATGTTTCATCGCACATCTCAGCTGGGCCCACAAGGGCCGACCGGACCTCCCAGTCACCGCCCATTTTAATACCCCTTCCCACTGCCTTTCCGACATGACCATCCTTGGCTTTCTCCATTGCCATAGCGAATCAGACCACAAATTGGAGGAGCAACACCTCATCTTCGGCCTGGGCAGCCTACAGCCCACAGGACTCAACACTGAGTTCTCCAATTTCAACTAACCTCCCTACCCATCCCCCAACTCCCTTCCCGGCCTCTCCCCCACCCTTCCTTTCTTCTCATTGACCCTTCCTTTTAACCACCAACCAGATTCACTCCTCCCATCTACCAACCAGGTCGTACCCTCTACCTGTGTTCACCTATCACTACCTCACCACCCTGCCCCACCACCCCATTTATCTGCAGCTTCCCCTACACCCACCCCCAATCCTGAAGAAGGGTTACACCCAAAACATTGACAACTCCACTTCCTGATGCTGCCTTGCCTGCTGTGTTCTTCCAGTCTCCTGCTTGTCTACACTGGGCCAATACTGGCAGCTGAGAGATAAGGCCCTTAAGTAGGCGCTAACTGTCACTAAGTGGACATAGGAGGCTGATAAGGTGCCTAACCCCCCCACCCTCCTGCTTGTTGAAATGTCCACTAAACCCATCATGGAGGGAGGAGATTAAATTCCATCCTACTATTCCATTTCAAAAAAGTACAGGTGCAGTGAGGAATTGTAAATCCTTTCCTTCACTTCTTACATTCTCTCCTCTTGGTCATTTACTCTCACATAAACAAGTTATGTCAAAATGGTATAACATGCTAGATACATCGACACATTATGTTAATTTCTAGCCGCAATACTTTGGAAAGAATACCAGGGGAAGTAAACAAGATTTATTAGAATGGTTCCACGGCTGACGAACTTTAATTAAGTGGAGAGACTGGCGAAACTCAGATGGTTTGCCTTGGAACACAGAAAATTAAGAGGAAATCTGAAGTACAGATTGAAAAGGTTGCACAAAAAAAAAGAGAAAACTGCTTTTAGTGTCAAAAAAGCAAGCAGCTAGAGAACGTACAGCAAATATAAAGAGCAAATAATCAGAGACAGTGTGAGAAACTTCTTTTTTGCCGCAAATTATTATAATCTGGAAAGTGCTTTGTGATTGAGGAAGATCTCAGGCTCATGCTGACCAGACTGATTGTTTAGCCATGCTTTCTCAATAGACATTTGGAAATTGAATTGCTGATGACATACCCCTCATTTAAATTCAGTAAGCAGACATTATGAGGCACTTTGTGAAAGAATAGGATGCACAGGAGTGGCCCAATGCATTACTCAAATAGAAATATTGCAACCTCATGATGAAACAACCTGTTAAAGAGGTGATTTGGAGGAGCCGGTGTGGGACTGGGGTGGACATTGGTAGAAATCACACAACACCGGGTTATAGTCCAACAGGTTTATTTGGAGGCACTAGCTTTCGAAGTGTTGTTTCTTCATCAGGTGGCTGTGGAGCAGGACCATAAGACACAGAATTTGTAGCAAAAGATTACAGTGTCATGCAGCTGAAATGAAAAATTGAACAAACTTAGATTGTTAACTCTTTCATCTTGCAGAATGGGTTTGCTGGTTTTGGTACTTTAATATGTAAATCCCAGAACTTCTTTTACGTCACATTCTCAATACAACTTTAGGTTTTATAACGAAAGGTGACATCTCAAGCTCAGACAATGCATTAAAGGTGTGAGGTTAACGTCTGTTTGTATCCCAATCTTGAGTCAGTCTGGTTCTATTTCCAAAGTGAAAGTTACAAAATACTTTATGGATTGACTGCATACAGGTTCTGCATTTTTGAGCAAAATACAATTAGATTAGATTCCCTACAGTGCAGAAGCAGGCCCTTTGGCCCAAGAAGTCCACACCGACCCTCTGAAGAGTAACCCACCCAGACCCATTTCCCTCTCACTAATGCACCTATCACTATGGGCAATTTAGCATGATCAATTCACCTGACCTGCACATCTTTGGACTGTGGGAGGAAACCGGAGCACCCAGAGGAAACCCACACAAACACGGGGAAAATGTGCAAACTCCACACAGACAGTCGCCCAGGCCTGGAATTGAACCCAGGTCCCTGGTGCTGTGAGCCACCGTGCCGCCCTAATGTATCTGCAAATTTAATTCTGCAAATACAAATTCACCCCATAGACTTATATGTGTGTGCATGTGCAGGAAAGAGAGAGAGAGAGAGACAGAGTGTGTGCATGTGAGTGCATGCGTGTTACTGCACCTGAGAAACTGTGTGTTTGCGTGTGTGCAAACTTGGTAAAGTATGTGTGTGATGGAGTATATGCCTGTGAGAGGGTGTGTGTGTGGGTGTGAGTGTGAGGACTGTGTGTCTGTGTGTATGAGAGAGAGTGTGTGTATGAGGGTCTGCGTGAGTGTATAAGTATGCAAGAATGCGTGTGCTTGTGTGTGAGAGAGAGTATATAGTGTAGTGAGGTCACCTGTAATGTGACACAAACCCAAGGTCCCAGTTGAGGCCATCCCCATGGGTTGCCATGTAAGGGTTTTACGGTGTTGTGGTCAATGTTGTCCTGAAGGCTGGGCAATTTACTGTGAACAGTAATTTGTTTAAGATTTGGTGGCTGTGGAGAAGTAGAGGTGTGGGGAAAGTCTTGGCGAATTGCTCAGCCTCATTGATAATGCGTTGTAGGCTGCAAAGACCATGGCCTAGGTTTTCAGCTCCTGGAAAGTACCGGATAATGAAGGGTACCCTATAGGTTGAAACCTGTGTCTAGCTCCAGAGGGGGTCGTTACGGTTTCTCACCATGGCACATTGTAACTGGCATTCGATGAGTTGAGCATTGTACCCTGTGATTATGAGGGCATCCTTGAGCACTTTCAGGTGTCTGTCACATTCCTCCTCATCTGAACAGATCCTGTATATCCATAGGGCTTGTCCGTAGGGGATGGCTGTGTTTGATATGTTTAGGGTGGAAGCTGGAGAAGTGTGGCCATTGTGAGGTTATCCACGGGTTTGCGCTAGAGTCAGGTGCTAAGGTGCCCATCCTTGATGGAGGTGCATGTGTCCAAGAATGAGACAGATACTAAAGTGTAGTCCATGGTAAGTCTGATCATGGGATGAAACTCATTGATATCACTGTGTGTAGTTGTTTCAGTGACTCCTCACAATGGGTCCAGAGGATAACACTGATGTCAATGTATCTGGTGTATTGTGTTGGTTGGAGGTTCTATGCAGCAAAGAAGTCTTGTTTGAACCTGTGCATGAAAATGTTGGCATAATGGGGTGAAATTTGGTCCCTATGGCTGTTCCATGTGTCTGGATGAAGAACCATTTATCAAAAGTGAAAACGTTGCGTTCGAGGATGAAACGGATGAATTGTAGGACGGTGCTGGGAGATTGGTAGTTGTTGGTATTGAGTACTGAGGCTATTGACACGATGCCATCATCATGGGGGATGCTGGTGTAGAGTGCTGACATGTCCATTGTGACAACGAATGATCCTGGTTTTCTGATCCAGGATGTGTCAGAGCGCCGGCATGGATACCAATATTACACATGGGGACACCATCCACCATGTACATGGCAGGTACTCATGTGATTTGGTCTACACTGTCTATCTCATCTGCTACAGGCAAGGATGCCATGAGGCATGGTACATTGGTGAGACCAAGCAGACTCTACGACAATGGATGAATGGACACCGCGCAACAATCAGCAGGCAGGTGCGTTCCCTCCCAGTCGGGGAGCACTTCAGCAGTTAGGAACATTCGGCCTTGGACCTTCAGGTGACCATCATCCAAGGTAGACACTGGGACAGACAACAACGCAAAGTGGCCAAGCAGAGGCTGATAGCCAAGTTCCGTACCCACGAGAATGGCCTCAACTGGGACCTTGGGTTCATGTCACACTACAGGTGACCCCACTACCCTATATGCACTGACACACACACACACACACTCTCATACGCTCACAAGTACACCCCTCACACTCACATCCATGCACACTCACAGGCTTATACCCCACCACACTCGCACACATACAAACACACATTCTCTGACGTGTGCTCACCCCATGCACACATTCACATGCATGCACCCATTTTGTCTCTCTTTCTCTCTTGCATGTGCACACACATATAGATTTATGGGGTGAATCTGACTCAACATTGGGATACAAACAGACTCTAACCCCACACCTTTCCTGCATTGTCTGAGTTTGATGTCACCTTTTGTTATAAAACCTGAAGTTATATTGAGAATGTGATTTAAAAGAAGTTCTGGGATTTAAATATTGAAGAACCAAAACCAGCAAAGCCATTCTGCAAGATGAAAGAGTTAACAATATATCATTTGTTCAATATATCATTTCAGCTGCATGCCACTGTAATCTTTTGCTATAAATTCTGGGTCTTGTGGTCTTATGCTCCACAACCACCTGATGAAGAAGCAGCACTTCGAATGCTAGTGCTTCCAAATAAACCTGTTGGACTATAACATGGCGCTGTGTGATTTTTACCTTTGTTGAAGAGGTGAAATCGTTCCTGGAAATTGGCATTTTTAAACTTAAATGGTTTTCTGTCTGTTTTTGAATTTATTTTACAGAACTGTGATTCTCTCTTGCTAAATATCAGTGCGTAAAGGGTTAAATCAGTACCAGCCAATAGCTTCTGAGAGGCAGCTACATCACTTCATTGGCACTGAGTTTGCTCCACAACTGTAATGTGATCAAACTAAAAACAATGAATAGCTGTGTGTGTCAATTGACAGCATTTACTGAGGTACATGTCTTTTTCAGTAGAGATTGTTCTCTTCGAATATTGATAACTAGCAATGTTAGTTTTTTTTTAGATTAGATTACTTACAGTGGGGAAACAGGCCCTTCGGCCCAACAAGTCCACACCGATCCTCCGAAGAGCAACCCACCCAGACCCATTCCCCTACGTTTACCCCTTCACCTAACACTACAGGCAATTAGGTGAACCAATTCACCTAACCTGCACATCTTTGGACTGTGGGAGGAAACCGGTGCACCCGGAGGAAACCCACGCAGACACGGGGAGAACGTGCAACTCCACACAGACAGTTGCCCAAGGTGGGAATTGAACCCGGGTCTCTGGCGCTGTGAGGCAGCAGTGCTAACCACTGTGTCACCGTGCCACAGTGTCAAAACAAACAGAAAACCATTTAAATTTTATTGAAACATGAAACAGGAACACTTTATTTCAGGATCTGTAATAGTCAGGAATGTTCACAAGTCCCACAGGGGAGCTCTTTCTGAGTCCCTTGAAAAGATAGCTACTGAACTACTCAAGCCTTCTGAGATCAATTGTTTTGTATTCACCTCAAAGGCAATATTTGCATGTCTTACAAAAAAAACCTGTTGAATCATGGATACCAGAATTTACAAGAATTTTAAGCTAGCCTGGCAAACAAAGTCAGTACATTGTTTCTTATTCTATACATCAGAGTGCAAAAAGAATACTATACCTTATTTGTTTCTTCTTTAGTCATGGGAACGTGTGCATCGTTGACTGGGCCAATGTTTGTAGTACATCCCTAGTTGCCTTTCAGCACCTTCTTAACCTCCTGCAGTCCACTTTGGGTAGGTACACCCACAAATACTGTTCGGGAAGGAGTTCCAGGATTTTGCCCCAGCAACACTGAAGCAAATGTGATACATTTCCACCTCAAGATAGTGAGTGGCTTAGTGGAACTTGCAGTTGGTGGCATACCCATGTATCTGCTAGTGGTCAGGGATTTTGGAAGATGCCGTCTAAGGAGTCTTTGAGAGTTGCTGCTGTGCATCTTATAGATAGTACTCACTGTTGTTACCCTGTATCGGTGATGGAGGCAGTGAATATCTTGTGGATGTGATACCAATCAAGCAGGCTTCTTGATTTTGGATGGTGTCAGCTTCTTGAGTGTTGCTAGAACTGTATTCATCCAAAAAAGTGAGAAATATTCAGTAGTATCCCTGATTTTGGGGAATTGAGAGATTATTTGCTTCAGGATTCCCTCTGACCTGTTCCCATAGCCACAGTATTATATAGCTTGTCTATTTCTCTGGTTATTGGTAATCATGAAGATGATGGTAGTAGGGATATTAATGTCATTGAATGTTGAAGGGTTGATGGTCAGATTCTCTTTCCTTGGAGGTAGTTGTCTGGCATGAAATTTACTTACCAGCCTGTGCCAGGATATTTTCAAGGTCTTATGCATTTGGATATGGATTACTTTGAATCCTACTGCGCATGATAAAATCACCAGGGAACATTTCAATTTTTATATAGTCTGGCAAGATAAACTGGCTACTGAGATATCTCTGTCTTAGCAAAAACCAAAAGTGTTTTGGGGAACGAAAACTCAGTTGTGAAGGTGAGCCATACCAAATTTGAAATGCTGACTTTTTGTTCTCTCCACAGATGCTGCCAGACCAGCTGAGTTTCTCCAGCATTTCCTGCTTTGTGTTAGTTCAGGTCTCCAGCATCTGCAGTATTTTCCTTTTATCTCTGCTATAGTGCCAGGGTCATTCTATCAATCCAAACATGTACAAGGCAGAAAGAGATTCATTAGAGATGTGAGATTGCTTAAGGTGTGACAAAAAATACCACTAAACCTGTGAGATTTTCTGCACGTCAAGCAAACAGAAGGTCCACCTGGAAGTATCGCCTCAACCATTTACAGACTTATAACTATCTTAATCTGCATGCATTTGACTCCCAATTGACCTAAAAGCTAAACGAAATTGAAATCAAACTCATATATATATCGAGACATTTGATGTAAATCATCTCTATTTGTTCTGTAATTGTCATTGGCCTGCATGAATAAACTGTGACATCTAAATCAATTTTCTTGCTTTTTGTTGGCAAAATATGCGACAACCTTATTCAATGAAACCATTTCCTTACTTCATGTAATAAAATGTTCCATCAATTATTAAGAAAATAACAAACAAAACTATTAGATTCCTGTCAAACACAATCAATGGAATGTCTAGTTGAATATTGCTTGGTAAAATAGAGTTGCTTATAATTGTGATGTACTTACTGAGGATAATAATGCAGTTTAAGCTGCCTAATGATACTACTGGGTGTTTGAGCCCAAGGCCTTACCATTGTAAGAAATTAATGAGGCTGGCCATATGATGGAGCCAAATTAACTTCTGGGCATATCAAAGCAACAAATCATTGAAACATAGGAAATACAGCAGGATCTAGCTGTGTGGGCTCATCTAAATTCCTTCAATTTAGCTGTACGGGTAACAACTAAGTCTCTACAATGAGGATGAGAAAAAGTGGTCAACTTCACAGGAACAATAGACATGTGGTGTTAAGGGCTGCTCAAACTTTGTGCCTATCAATACTTCTGAATTAAAGACAGAAGGGAGGATAGTAAGACAGATGTATCTTGTCTATACTAACCTTGGATGGATGACCTTCAAGTCACAAGAGTTCTGAGTGGGAGTCAAACTTTGTGGAAGATCAGAAGAAATGTAGAAAAATCTGACTTTGAAGACATCAAAGGTGCAAACTACAAACAGCCAATGCAGAAGCAGGAGCCTGAAATTGGAATACAGTGAAGAAGGACACGCCTTGCTAAGTAATTGAAGCCTGGCCAGTGCGGGTCATACCTAAGTCTGAGGTAGCTTTGATTTGCAATCTGATGCAATTAATGCTGCAGTCTTAACATAGAAACAGAGAAAATGGGAGCAGAAGTAGGCCATTCGACCCTTCAAACCTGCTGTGCCACTCATTATGATCATGGCTGATCATTCAACTTGATACCCTCCTCCTGCTTTCTCCCCATACCTTTTGGTCTTTTTAGCCCAAATAACCACATTTAAATCCTTTTTGGAAACATTCAGTGTTTTAGCCTCAACTGCTTTCAGTGGCATAGAGTTCCATAGGCTCACCACTCAATGGGTGAAGAAGCCACTCCTCACCTCAGTCCGAAATGGCTTAGTCTATATCCTAAGACTATGACCTCGGTTCTCGATTCCCCATCATTGGGAACATTGTTCTTGCATTTATCTTGTTTAGTCCCATTAGAACTTGTTAGCTTTCTATGAGATCCACATCCATGCCCCCCAACTCCTCATTCTTCTAAACTCCAATTAATATTATCCTAATTGATCCAATCTCTCTTCACATGTCAGCCCTGCATTCCCATGAGTCAGTCTGGTAAAACCTCTCTCCATAGCCAATCAGGAATTCTTGAGCTCTTACTGTGCAGCTAAATCACTCAACAGTGTATTTCTATGTTTAATAGATGCTTTTCTCCTGTTTTGCTCAAATCCCTTCAATCAAAGCACTCCTTTTTCCTCACTGAAGCTTACAAAATAATGAAGGAGCTCGAGAGTGGGGATGCTGAAAAGGATGTTTCCCCTCTCTTGGGAAGAGTGGCAGTCAAAAGTCAAGGGACAAATCTCAGAATGAGGTGAAAGATATTTAGGACTGAAATGAGGAAGAATTTCCTGACTTAGAGGGTAGAAATTCTCTACCCCAGGAGGCTGTTAGAAGCTTAGGTTTTGAGTATATTCAAAGATAGAGACTGATACATTGAAATATTAAAGAAATGTGGGCATAGTGAAGGCAAATTGCTTTAGAAGTGGATGATCAGCCATGATCTAAAATAACAGAGCAGGCTTGAGGACTGAATGACCTGTACTCCTGGTTCCATACATGTTCTATTCACTACTACAAGAGTGGCTCAGAGTGCCTCATGTCGACCAACTCTTGTATTTGACATCATAATTGAAAGCCATGGTAGCAGGTTGGCTGTTGGAAATGGTCCCACTCTGTCACAGCATGACAGAAAACCTAGAGTACTGGTCCTGTCTATCACCAGATTTCCACTTGGTTTTCCAGAAGGTCTTCAAACATACTGGTCAGATTACTGGTCAAACGTACTGGTCAGATTACTGGTCAAATGTACTGGTCAGACTTTAGGCAGGTGCAGTTTCTGCACTGGTAAGTTCAGCTTGTTCAAAAATCTCAGTTTAAATTGTAACTTGTCAGAATGAGGACTTGAAATGTCATCACATTCAAGGCTGTAGGCCTAGTGCTGGAAAGTCGCACCAGTGTAGATTTAGGGTACCCTAACTCAATGGGCCGAATGGACATTTTGTACTGCACAATTCTATGATTGTAAGGGAGTTCCACGATTTTAACCCTGTTACAGTAAAGGAAAAGAAATATTGTTTTAAGACAGGTGGTGTGTGATTTGGAGGAGAACTCGCAGGTGGTAGCGTTTCCATGCATCCACCACCCTTGTCCTTCTGGGTGGTAGGGGCCATGGGTTTAGAAGGTACTATTAAAGGCAAAGTGCTGCTGCACATCTTAAAGATGGTACACACTGCTGTCAACTTGCATCAGTGGTGTATGGGCTGCGAATCAAGCAGGGTACCTTGACCTGGATGTTGTAGTGCCTCTTGAGGATTGTTGGAAATTTACCCAATCAGGAACTGGTGAGTCAAGAGTGAGTTACTTGCTGCAGAATTCCTAGCATTTGACCTGCTCTTGAAATCATAGCATTTATATGGCAAGTCCAACTCAGTTTCTAATCCACAGCAGTAGACAATGGGCAAATCAATGACAGCAATGTCATCAAAGGGAGACAGTTAGATTCTCTCTTTTTAGAGACGGCCATTGTGTGACGTGTGAAAAGATGATTGCTGAGATGATTAACAGCACAAACATCTTCTTTAATGTAGGTATGATTCAAACCAGCAGACAATCTTCCCCTTGATTGCTACTAACTCCAGTTTTGCACACTCTTAATTTCAAACTCAGTCAAATGCTGCCTTGATGTCAAGGGCTACCAGTCACATCTCACCACTGGAGTTCAGCTTTACTGTCCATGTTTGAGCTAAGGCTGTAATGGGGACTGAAGCTGAGTGGACCTGGCACACACAAACTGAGTGACAGTCAACGAGTGTGCCACTTTGATGTCATTGGTGGTGACCCCTTCCCCTACTTTGTTCATGATCGAGAAAAGACTGATCGGATAGTAATTATCAAGGTTGGATTTGTCCTGCTTTGTATGGACTGGACAGACCTGGGAATTTTGCACATTGTTGAGTAGATGGCAGAGTTTGAGCTGCACTGGAACAACTACTTTTTGAACTCTTGTTCTGAATGATTGATAAATGATTGTATCATCTACGGTGTCACGTCCATTACAACGAATAGTCCCATCTATATAACCCTTCAATACAAGAAAACATCCAAAGGATAGAAGTGTTACCAAAACAAATTTGACACCAATCCACATAAAGAGAAATTAGAGCCAATGTCCAAAGCTTTGTCATAGAACATGTTTTACAAAGCATCTAACAGGAGGAGAGTAAGATAAACAGGTTTATGGAGGGAAATTCCAGAGATTAGGGACAGACATATGGCATTACAATGAACACTAGGGATATCCTAGACACCAGGATTTGGATAGTATTAATCCCTTTAAGGCTTGTAGGAGCTCACATGACGAAGGGGTGAAGTGATGAAAGAGTTTGAAAACTGAATTTAAAACAGACGTTTAACAGTGAGGAAATGCAAATCAGTGAGCAGAGGGGTAAACTGGACTTGATGCAAAATAGAAGGTAGCAATAGCTTCACTTTTGGAGGGTGGATGATGGGAGGTGGGCAAGAATATTGTTGGAATTGTCAAGTCTGGAGGTAAGGATGGCTTGGATGATGGCTTCAGCAGCAAATGAGCTGAAGCAGGGGCAGAATTGAGCAATATTGCGCACAGATGGAATTAGGTGGTCTTCATGGAACTGTGAAGTATGACGTCAAGGTTGTGAACAGCCCAGTCTCAGTTTCAGATAGTTGCCAGGAGGGGTTGGAGTTTTCTGTGTGCACTGAAGACAACTACTTCCCCCAATACTTAGTCAGAGGAAATTTTTGTTCATCCAGTACAAAAGCAGTCAGGCAACTTATTACAAGTCGGAGAGAGGCAGAATTGAGAATAAAGAAAAAGCATTCAGGATTAAATATCTACCACAATGAAGATGCTCTCTGTCATGGTGCAAAGTGGTAAAGTGGCCCAAAATCACATATCCTGCCTCTAGACATGGCATTTGCTATTTTTGAGTAGGGGAGGGTGAGATTGGAATCTATTTGGGAGTTGCATGTGTGCATTTTACAGAACTTAAATCACCAACAGTCTTCCCTGAAGGGGACTTTGGCGTCCCTGTAACATATATCCAGAATGTGCACATGACACATGCTAAAGGAGATGTGAACTTCATTCATTTGAATAGCTCGAGTATCCATTTGGAGTGATAAGGTACCATTATGGTTATGATCCTGGCATAGCTTTGAGCAAGTCAGGTACACTTTGCCGGGAAGAAGGGAAGGGATTGATCAGGCACTCTTTGGGTTTGTTAACTGCGAAAACAATGTTGCCTGGAAGGTGCAAAAAACCCTTGAAACTGTAAAACTGTCAAAGAAATTCCAAAAGGTGTCATGAAATGTTAAGCTTGACAAGAAGTGTCAGATATTGTCAAGAACTGTCAAACTTGTCAAGCTCTGCCAAAAACAGCAACCTTTTTAAGAACTGGCATAAAACACCAAGATCGTACTTTATTTTTGAATGGGAGCTTTGTTTTATCAATAGAGTGCAGTTGGCAACGTAGAACTTTAAATAGAAGAATTTCATTTTTTTATTTCTTCTATGTGCATGGGCAGTTATGAGAAATTAAGTGATGGCATGGTAGAAGATGAGAAAAAAAGACTGAAATACTAGTTGGCATAAGCTGGCACTTTGTTACCATAGGCATATGAAAGACTTTGGGAGATGGTAGAGGACACTAAGTGCCATCAGTGAGCATGGATGGGCATGAGTGGGGGTCAGGGTGCATGAGGAAGTTTGAGGACGGTGAGCTCTGGAGGGATTTCTTTTGTTATTTTCATTTTTAGACTCAATTCTGGGGGCTGAAGGCAGGCTCTCCACCGAGCTCAGCTCAGCGACTTGCAGCCTACTCAGCTTTTGCAAGGTCTTCCCAATGTTGGGATTGTGGGAATGAAAATTTGGACTTACAGTATGTGGCAGGGGTGCAGTATTTAGATGAGAATTAGGTGAGTCTAAGGAATTGTTATGGGAGTGGAAAGAAAAGTCATTGCTGGTGGTTCTAAAACAATGACTGGAGAAGCAACCATTGCACTTGGTAAGTAAATGGCTGATAAGGGAGAGGCTTTTGAGAAGAATGATGGTCAACATTGCCATTTACTGCAAAACAGTAGACTGTCATATTGATTGACAATTGATGCAATTTGCGACTGCAATGGGAGCTGCTTTAGTATTATGGCAGGTCAATAAGCCAAATGCAGGCATGGAAGCAACAGCACACTGATTAGATTAGATTTCCTACAGTGTGGAAACAGGCCCTTCGGCCCAACAAGTCCACATCGACACTCTGAAGAGTAAACCACCCAGACCCATTTCCCTCTGACTAATGCACCTCACACTATGGGCAATTTAGCATGGCTAATTCACCTGACCTGCACATCTTTGGACTGTGGGAGGAAACCGGAGCACCCGGAGGAAACCCACGCAGACACGGGGAGAGAATGTGCAAACTCCATACAGACAGTTGCCCGAGGTTGGAATTGAACCTGGGACCCTGGTGCTGTGAGGCAGCAGTGCTAACCACTCAGCCACCATGCTGCCCCACTAAAGCAGGATAAAGGGAGATTGCAAATGGTGGGGGTGGTGTGGGGTGGAAAGCATTTGCAAGAACAGTGGGGGTAAAATCTTCTAGGAGAAAGTGAGGACTGCAGATGCTGGAGATCAGAGCTGAAAATGTGTTGCTGGAAAAGCGCAGCAGGTCAGGGAGCATCCAAGGAGCAGGGCATGATTCCTGAAGAAGGGCTCATGCCCGAAACATCGATTCTCCTTCTCCTTGGATGCTGCCTGACCTGCTGCGCTTTTCCAGCAACACATTTTCAGCAGTGGGGGTAAAAGGTTATCTAATTAAATGAGCGGGATGATGACAACAGATTGAAAGAATATGCAGGTAGTATCTGAAGAGAAATAAATGTCAATAGCATCAGCTAACATGGTAGTCAAGTTGGGGGACCAGCAGTTTGGTGGGAACAGCGTAAAGAAGTAGGAGATGGGACTTATTGCCAAGACAAACTAGAAGATGAAATTATGGGGATTAAAACTAAACAGAGAAAGAGGACAGTTTAAGCCCAGGACTCCTGTAAGTACGACAGCAGAATCATTTTGATCAGCTAAAATGACATTCTGTTAATCATCTAAATAAACTGTGTAATGTAATGCCACAAGCTGTTCAAATTATCTCCTCGATTATTTTAATGGAAAACCAGAGTCTATAAACATTGGAGCAGCTTATTACAAGAATCTTCAAAGTGGAGCAAGCTTTTCATTAAACAGGACCCCATAGAAACAGAAATAATTGAATCTTACTCCAATTCTCTTCCTGTTGTGGAGAAAAGTCTGCCCTCCTTGGAATTAACTTAATGTCACCATGGTGACAATCTCATATAATGAATATCGCACCACATGGGCCAGGAATAAAAATAGGTCATTTAAAAATTAATAACTTCTTACAGTTTGTGTCATTGTAAACATCAAATTAATTATTGGGTGAGAACTAGGGTAATGGATACACTCCACTATGCTGTTAGGGGGTTTGCAAACAGAATGAGGTTTTGGAGCTCTAAAAGCTCAATTTCAATCTTTTGTGTTGTCTACCAGTAATTCTTGGGTTACATTTACTGAATCATGTTTTACTCCATTGTCTTTCCAAAGGAGTTAGTTTAAATGCTTTAATGATGCTCATGTTAAAGAAAAATATGCCAGAGATTAAATTGAAAATAAGAATTACTGGAGGAAACCTTGTTAGTTTGTTCTTTTCACTTCCACTAACCTGTTTAAAGTCAAAGGTCACCATGTTTGATCTTACTATTTACTTGTTCTAAAGCACTATTTGCATAATACGTTCATGTATAATTCATAAAGAAATGCTTAAATTTAATATGATATACTTTTCCAACCATGGAGGTCTTCTGATGGCGTCAACTGATGGTGGTTTAAGCTGAGGGTCACCACACTTCAGGCAAGGCGAGAATTTGAAAGAGAGGCCTTCCTGGTATAACAGTAACTCCATAAAGGCATTTGCTTAAGTTGTATTTATGCATTCATGGGATGTGGGCATCGCTAGATAGGTGAGCATTTATTGCCCATCTTTAATTGCCCAGAGGGCAGTTAAGAGCCAACCACATTGCTGCATGTCTGGAGTCACATGTAGGCCAGACCATGTAGCAATGGCATTTTCCTTCCCTAAAGGACATCAGTCAACCAGCTGGGTTTTTCCAACAATCGACTTTGGTCTCATTAGGCTCTTAATTCCAGATTTTTATTGAATTCAAATTCTATCCTCTGCAGGATTTGAACCCAGGTTCCCAAAACATTACCTGGATCAATAGTCTAACGATAACACCAAGAGGCCATTACCTCTCCATTCCACTGTTAGTTAAAACTCAATTACTTCCTGCAGAGAGGGAATATTGTTTGTGGAGGGAGAAAAGATTTAAGTGACTTTTCTTTCTAATTGTAATTTTAGCCTTGTTTGATGTGGAGTGTGTACCTCCTACTGAAATGAACTCTCCCACATTAGGGTCAAATTGGCAATGTGATGTCTGTAGGAGAAAATGAGGACTGCAGATGCTGGAGATCAGAGTCGAGAGTGTGGTGCTAGAAAAGCACAGCAGGTCAGGCAGCATCGGAGGAGCAGGAGAATGATGAAGTTTCCCGATGAAGGGCTTATGCCCGAAACATTGATTCTCCTGCTCCTCGGATGCTGCCTGACCCGCTGTGCTTTTCCAGCAACACACTCTCAAATGTGATGTCTCTCAACTGGGGTGATGGTTTATATTGCAGACACTATTACAAAAAAAAATTACTGCAGGTCAGGCAGTAAATTTACTCACACCATCTATTTTTACAATAAAAGTTGATCATGATGCTGAATTTTGTGGATTTTTTTTTTCACTAGCAGTGTTTGACTACAGCTGAAGGTACCTGCTATGTGAAGGTACATGGTGTGATTCAGCTCCATTTCCTAGTTATGTCTCTTCTGCTTGTGTTCACTGGCATATAACACATAGATATTGCTCTTGAATTGCAATGCCTATTTTGAAAAATACTGTTTATTTTTGTAGTCAATTGCAGTCTTTCAATGATGTGGCAATTAACCATTTTTGTCAGAGTGTAATCTCCAAGACCAAGCAATGCAATTGAGAATAATTAGTGTCCGGCATTGAGTAATGAGGCAGTCACTTAATAGTGGCCTTTAAATAGCATCAGAAAGTACAAGTTTAAAATAAGCAATTTTTTGCATCGTCAGTAGAGCAGTGAGGGGAATCCCATTTCATGGTGAATACAACAAAATTCCACTTGGAATTGGCCAAGGTCCTTTGTTGCAAAGAGATGAGTTATTTATAGCATGGTAATTCTCGAACAGGATGAAGTTCGAAGTGAATGTTTCATCAGAAACTACCCAGTTATATCAGGTGTGCAAGAAAATTGGGAGGATATTAGATGGCTGGAAGAAGCCATTGTGAAGACAGAATTGCTGCAAACAAAATGCTCTGTCTTAGTATCACACAGAGAATCTCAATTATGGGTCAAAAAGAAACTGAGGCTGAGAGAAAAGATAGAGACAGAGAGGGAGAGATTAAGGATAAAGAAAGGATTCTGGACATTGCAATAATGGTTAAAATGCATCAAGGATACAGATTTCAGAAGCTCATTTATAAGAATGTAGATGTATCTCTCTTGCATTGAAGGACTTCATTCTAAATACTTTCTAATCAATCTGCTCAAAGATGCCTGTGCCGCCTGGCCCAGAGATAGGAATAGTGACAGTACACCACAGGAGTTCGTAAAGGACTTTGTTCTGTTCATCGATCAGATCAAAACGTTTAGTCAACTTAATGTGAGTGAAACACTTAAATTGGAACGTATAATTGAGTAAACTGTTACTTCTGCACGTGCAAGTCACCTTTTTGGCAAAAGGATTCACACAGTTAATAGAGACGAGTCTGTCATGTGTCAGACATTAAACTGAAGTAGAGCATTATTTCCTTAAAATCTTGCACCTTTGTGAAAATTTGCTGAAAATATTAAACAATAACAAAAAACAGTAAAAGAACAATAAATTGTCAACACTACCAAATAATTAGGTAAAAACAATGACTGCAGATGCTGGAAACCAGATTCTGGATTAGTGTTGCTGGAAGACCACAGCAGTTCAGGCAGCATCCAAGGAGCAGCGAAATCGACGTTTCGGGCAAAAGCCCTTCATCAGGGATAAAGGCAGAGAGCCTGAAGCGTGGGGAGATAAGCTAGAGGAGGGTGGGGGTGGGGAGAAAGTAGCATAGAGTACAATAGGTGAGTGGGGGAGGGGATGAAGGTGATAGGTCAGGGAGGAGAGGGTGAGGTGGATAGGTGGAAAAGGAGATGGGCAGGTAGGACAAGTCCGGACAAGTCATGGGGACAGTTGCGCTGGATGTTTGGAACTAGGGTGAGGTGGGGGAAGGGGAAATGAGGAAACTGTTGAAGTCCACATTGATGCCTTGGGGTTGAAGTGTTCTGAGGCGGAAGATGAGGTGTTCTTCCTCCAGGTGTCTGGTGGTGAGGGAGCGGTGGTGAAGGAGGCTCAGGACCTCTATGTCCTCAGCAGAGTGGGAGGGGGAGTTAAAATATTGGGCCACGGGGTGGTGCGGTTGACTGGTGCGGGTGTCCCGGAGATGTTCCCTAAAGCGCTCTGCTAGGAGGCGCCCAGTCTCCCCAATGTAGAGGAGACTGCATTGGGAGCAATGGATACAATAAATGATATTAGTGGATGTGCAGGTAAAACTTTGATGGATGTGGAAGGCTCATTTAGGGCCTTGGATAGAGGTGAGGGAGGAGGTGTGGGCACAGGTTTTACAGTTCCTGCAGTGGTAGGGGAAGGTGCCCCTGGTGGTGGAGTCTTTTTTGGAGGTGGCGGAAATGTCGGCGGATGATTTGGTTTATGCGAAGGTTGGGAGGGTGGAAGGTGAGCACCAGGGGCGTTCTGTCCTTGTTACGGTTGGAGGGGTGGGCTCTGAGGGCGGAGGTGCGGGATGTGGACGAGATGCGTTGGAGAACATCTTTAACCACGTGGGAAGGGAAATTGCGGTCTCTAAAGAAGGAGGCCATCTGGTGTGTTCTGTGGTGGAACTGGTCCTCCTGGGAGCAGATCCGGCGGAGGCGGAGGAATTGGGAATATGGGATGGCATTTTTGCAAGAGGTAGGTTGGGAAGAGGTGTAATCCAGGTAGCTGTGGGAGTCGGTGGGTTTGTAAAAAATGTCAGTGTCAAGTCGGTCGTCATTAATGGAGATGGAGAGGTCCCAGAAGGGGACGGAGGTGTCAGAGATGGTCCAGGTAAATTTAAGGTCAGGGTGGAATGTGTTGGTGAAGTTGATGAATTGCTCAACCACCTTGCGGGAGCACGAGGTGACACCAATGCAGTCATCAATGGAGCGGAGGAAGAGGTGGGGAGTGGTGCCGGTGTAATTACGGGTCATCCCCTCCCCCACTCACCTATTGTACTCTATGCTGCTTTCTCCCCACCCCCATCCTCCTCTAGCTTATCTCTCCATGCTTCAGGCTCACTGCCTTTATTCCTGATGAAGGGATTTGGCCCGAAACGTCGATTTCGCTGCTCCTTGGTTGCTGCCTGAACTGCTGTGCTCTTCCAGCACCACTAATCCAGAATCTGCCAAATAGTTGCCAAGTAATTTCAAAGTATTCGATGGACATGGAGCATAAAGTGCCTGTGAATTCTGTTTAGAAAACATCACCTCAATCCAGATCTACTCTCCTGTCAAGTTGGATCCATTATTCTCACCTTGTGCAAAACAGAATTTGGAATCTAGTTAAAAATTCAACTCTATGTTATCTTGCTTTTAAGTATCTTAGTAATTTGCTTGCCAATCTTCTTGGTAAATGCTCTGAATCACAATATTCTCCTGAATGACAATTTTTATGTAGGCTCTTGATACCATAAGCTCTAACTGTTCCTTGTGTTCCATTGTAAACTACTGAAAGTACTTTGCCTCATTAACTTGACTGTTTGCAGCATGAACACAAGGTGTTATTCATGAAATTCAGTTTCGCTCTCAGGTGACAAATCATGTATTTGAAGAACTTGTTTTTGCACCTTTGTTTTTTTTAACAATCAGCATGGTCACCCAAAACCTGTTGATCTTCCGTAATTACATCGGCACCACTCCCCACCTCTTCCTCCGCTACATTGATGACTGCATTGGCGCCACCTCATGCTCCCGCGAGGAGGTTGAGCAATTCATCAACTTCACCAACACATTCCACCCTGACCTTAAATTTACCTAGACCATCTCTGACACCTCCCTCCCCTTCCTGGACCTCTCCATCTCCATTAACGAAAACCAACTTGACACTGACATTTTTTACAAACCCACCAACTCCCACAGCTACCTGGATTACACCTCTTCCCACCCTACCTCTTGCAAAAATGCCATCCCATTATTCCCAATTCCTCCACCTCCGCTGGATCTGCTCCCAGAAGGACCAGTTCCACCACAGAACACACCAGATGGCCTCCTTCTTTAGAGACCGCAATTTCCCTTCCCACGTGGTTAAAGATGCCCTCCAACGCATCTTGTCTACATCCCGCACCTCCGCCCTCAGACCCCACCCCTTCAACCGTAACAAGGACAGAACGCCCCTGGTGCTCACCTTCCACCCTACCAACCTTCGCATAAACCAAATCATCCGCCGACATTTCCGCCACCTCCAAACAGACCCCACCACCAGGGATATATTTCCCTCCCCACCCCTTTCCGCCTTCCGCAAAGACCGTTCCCTCCATGACTACCTGGTCAAGTCCACGCCCCCCTACAACCCACCCTCCCATCCTGGCACTTTCCCCTGCCACCGCAGGAACTATAAAACCTGCGCCCACACCTCCTCCCTCACCTCTATCCAAGGCCCTAAAGGAGCCTTCCACATCCATCAAAGCTTTACTTGCACATCCACTAATATCATTTATTGTATCCGTTGCTCCCGATGCAGTCTCCTCTAGATTGGGAAGACTGGGCGCCTCCTAGCAGAGCACTTTAGGGAACATCTCCAGGACACCCGCACCAATCAACCACACCGCCCCGTGGCCCAATATTTCAATTCCCCCTCCCACTCTGCCGAGGACATGGAGGTCCTGGACTTCCTTCACCGCTGCTCCCTCACCACCAGACGCCTGGAGGAAGAACGCCTCATCTTCCGCCTCGGAACACTTCAACCCCAGGGCATCAATGTGGACTTCAACGGTTTCCTCATTTCCCCTTCCACCACCTCACCCTATTTCTAAACTTCCAGCTCAGTAACTGTCCCCATGACTTGTCCGGACTTGTCCTACCTGCCAATCTCCTTTTCCACCTATCCACTCCACCCTCTCCTCCCTGACCTATCACCTTCATCCCCTCCCCCACTCACCCATTGTACTCTATGCTACTTTCTCCCCACCCCCACCCTCCTCTAGCTTATCTCTCCACTTCTCAGGCTCACTGCCTTTATTCCTGTTGAAGGGCTTTTGCCCGAAACGTTGATTTCGAAGCTCCTTGGATGCTGCCTGAACTGCTGTGCTCTTCCAGCACCACTAATCCAAAACCTGATCATGCTGAACTAAAAATTAATTATAATCTAAAAGAATTCAGTCGCGTTCAATTGATAACCACCTTATCCCATAGTCAAATAAACAAAGCAACATTGAAAAATATGTTTAAGAATTTCCTTCCACTTTTCCTTTTTACTTGTGGAAACTTCACTACGAAATAACAAGGTTATCTTATTTTCAGTCTCCTTCTTGCAACTGCCCATTTCATATGGAATTCCTGAAGTGCTGAGCTTTCTCTTGTTAGGAATTTACATATGCAGAACTTTCCAGTTGTGATCTGCAATCTAGAGAACCAGCCTGGCAGAGGTTGAAAGTAAGTTGCTGCAATTTGTGGGATCTATTAGCTTGGAATACAATAAACAACACGCTGTGTCATTTCCAGTTGCCCTCAGCTTCATCTCCAGGAAAGGGAAACAAATTTCTGTTGATTTGTTTTTGGCTAAACTTTTACTTTCCATTTATTAAGCAAAGCTTTATCTAAATCACCCTGCTTTAGATGTTCTCCACTTGAATGAATCCACTTAGCAGAGGCATAAGGAGGTTCATGTCAACATTTTTCTGTTTTGTGTTATTCTTCCACTTGCACACCAAGCCAAGTAACAGAGAGGTTGCTCATCTTCAGACACAAACTGCCCCTGTCCTATTTCTTTGTCATCTAATGTCATAATTCAAATGAGATACTGCATTTGTTATGACACCAGCTGATTTTATTATAGCACAGGCCAGATCCCAGACTGAAATCTGGCTGGATAAATCATATTTTGCTCCTTTCATTTTAATGAGATGATGTCTCCCTGAAACACAAACATGCATTGCTGCAGGATTCAGTTTTAAGAATAAACAAAAGGTTACTATGTAAGAAAAATGAATATAAAATAGAATAATCTAAACTATTTACACATAACACATAGTTAAAGATTTTGAAATGCCCAGTAAAAATATAATCCCATTAACAACAACATCCCATTATGGTGTTCAAATATCAGATAAATTCCCTTCTGTTACCCACACAGATTTTAAATTCGCTGTGACTTCAATTCCTGATCTTGAGAATCTGATAGCTTCATCCTTGATAGGTCGTATAACTGAGCATAAACTTTCTCAGCTTCAAATAGCCCCTTCAGGATTCCCGCCAAACTGGTCTGGAACTGTTACTATACATCTGACACAAAGGTGATCCTTTTTTTAAACAATTCTAAACTACCTTCTCTCTTTGTTGGAGCAACTACTTTATGGATCTGGCTTCAGTGAAGAATGGGGCAGAACTGCCCAATTGATTTTTTCCTCCCCAAGCTATTGGTGTTTCCCTAATCAAAACAAAAAACAACTTCAAACTCTGACCTTCCAAACTGGAGCTTGATACGCATGTGTTTAACTTGTTTACTCGTCAAATTCTCCTAAAGTAAATTAATCAATTTCTCTCCAAGAAGTCTTTCTTTAATATTCTGCCTGAACTAAAAATCAGACTGGCTGCAGAAATATTACATAGTAATCACAAAATTCATTCAGATACACTGTGAACCCATATGCCACTACTCCAAATTCAAAAATCCAAACTCAAAATGAAATATCATAATTTATTTAAATTACATACCTTGCAACACAACCACTCTCTGCCTGAGAGCTTTGTCATCTCTGGTGATTGATTTTCTCCTACACTGAAACCGTAGTCATCTAAAATATTCTAAAGACACTTTCTCGGCAGTTTTGCTCTGCTTTTCTCCTTCTTCTAGTCCACCTCATTAAATACAAACAAAAACAGAAATTACCGGAAACACTCAGCAGGTCTGGCAGCATTTGTGGAGAGAAATCAGAGTTAACGTTTCAGATCCAGTGGCCCTTCCTCAGAATACATCCTGAAACATTGACTCTGACTTCTCTCCACAGATGCTGCTGGACCTACTCTGCTTTTCTCACAATTTCTGTTTTTGTTTCTGATTTACAGCATAAGCAGCTCTTTCATGGAATCATCATTGAATCCCTACAGTGTGGAAGCAAGCCATATTCACATCGACCCTCCAGAGAGAACCCTATCCTAACATCACAATCCCACCTTTCCTATGGACATCCATGGACATGTGCACCTAATCCGCACATTTTTGGTCTGTGAAAGGAAGCCAGAGCACCTGAAGGAAACCCATGCAGACATGGGGGGAATGTGTAAACTCCACACAGACCAGTTTTCATTAAATGCATACTTTATGGTTGACTGTTAGAGGGTGGACAGTGGGTTAGATAGGGGGACAGGGAGAGCCTTTTTCCAAGTATGGTGACAGCAAGCATGAGGAGGCATAGCTTTAAATTAAGGGGTGATAAATATAGGACAGATGTCAGAGGTAGTTTCTTTACTCAGAGAGCAGTAAGGGTATGGAATGCTTTGCCTGCAATGGTAGTAGATTCATCAACTTTAAGTATATTTAAGTCGTTATTGGACAAGCATATGGACATACATGGAATAGTGTGGATTAGATGGGCTTCAGATTGGTTTGTCAGGTCGGCGCAACATCGAGGGCCGAAGGACTTGTCCTGCGCTGTAATGTTCTATGTTCTATATGTTTATTTTATTAACTGAATATAGACGGAGACCATCCAGATTTCTATTTTTGTCCTTTTATCAGTGGTGACTCACTAGTAGATAATCAAAGGCCTGGAACATTCCAGAAATTCCGCTTGGTTGGCTTGAGTGATTAAATGAAATCTTGTTGTTTATTAATGTAATTGCTTTTTCTTTCAAAATGAATGTAAATAAGAAGTTTTTAAAAATGAAACTCAAAGCTATGCAGTCTTAATTAAACCCTCATGATTTCACAATTATATCACAGCTCATGGAATGTAATATTTTCCACTGTTATTCCACAATTTCTGTTCAATAGACTTCAATCAGTGAATTACAAGTACTTGTTTTCACTGACCTATAACCTATAACTAATTTTGTAATTGAACTTATTGGCAAAGCAGTTCAGCCTGCATGATTGGTCCCATTGAAGACAAAGTACCAGTTCACAATTTCTTCTCTGTTGATCCGGATAACTCTAAAGGGAAAGATGTAAATTGTGAAGGCTTCTAGATCGAGCATAAATGATCGTTATAATGCAGTAGTAAGCTGTTGCCTGATTTGTGGTGTGATAGTTGTCTGATGATGCCTAGAAAGGACTATCATAAAGAAATTTAAGGCAGTAGGATCACTGACTACTGCAGGAGTGTTTTGCTCCTGGTGGAACCTAGCAGTATAATAACACTGGTTGATATATTATACTAATAACTTGTGAAACAAAGCTGAGTGTCTTAGGTCACTGATCAGAAAAGTTAAAGCAAGATTTTCATTATCTGTAGATCATAGTGGGTGGGTATAGATGCATGAAGAGGAGGCACCTTGTCTGATAATGTACAATAAAAGCCTTTCCTGTAGCCTCTTCCATGTCCTTAACTTTCTCTTCACACTATAATAATGGAGGACTCCATCTGAGAATCCTAGAGGTCCATTCCAAAACCATATTTAAAGAGGCAAATAGAATTTATACTAAATCTCCTGAATAATTTGCTAAACCACTAAAGAGTTCAATATTGATTCAGGGATATAACAAACCGGCTTAACAAAACAGAAAATGTTCTCTTCATTGAAGAATATACAATAAGTATACAATAAGTATATATTCTTCATGCTCCTATGGCCATGAAAGGAGCTGCAATGACTATGTGGTGTTAAAGTTGAGAGAAATGAGCGATTAGTGAAGCCCCTGTATTACATTTACATATGACAGATGGGTATAGCAGGGTCTTAAAGGGGGCCAAGCATATTGGGCCAGTTCTTAGCATCAGCTTTGAACAATTTTAGCAACACATTTTATTCTGTTTTACATGTCATGTGTGTCCCCAGATTGAAGCTGAAAAATGTGTTGCTGGAAAAGCGCAGCAGGTCAGGCAGCATCCAAGGAGCAGGAGATTCGTCGTTTCGGGCATAAGCCCTTCTTCAATTGCATGGATGCTGCCTGACCTGCTGTGCTTTTCCAGCAACACATTTTTCAGCTCTGATCTCCAGCATTTGCAGTCCTCACTTTCTCCTAGTGTCCCCAGATTGACAAAGATTCTAAAGAAAATCCAGTCTAGTCTGCGCCATCCTTATCTAAATACAGTAATGCATGTTTGTACTTTCTCATTTCCTGTGGAACTTAGGATAAGGTGGCATGAAACCAATGCAATCTCTATGGGCTGAATTCAACTCCTTTTCCAGCTCTCAGTTTGACCCAGACAAAATGGAAAACAATCATCATTTTTAATTATGGACATGCAATATTATTCATGATGAGACCCACGCTTGGGGTAAATGAGCAGGGTACCAAGTCTACCTCACAAATGTAGCTTAGTAGAAACACTTTATATGAATCAGAAGGCTTTGCTTTCATGCTTTGCTTAAAATTTTAGTGCTTTTTTAGATTAGATTCCTTACAGTGGGGCAAGAGACCCAACAAGTCCACACTGACCCTCAGAAGAATAACTCATCTAGATCCATTCCGTGGCATTAACCCCTAACTAATGCACTTAAGACGATGGGTAATTTAGCATGTCCAATTCACCTGACTTGCACATCTTTGGACTGTGGGAGGAAACCAGAGCACTCAGAGGAAACCCACGCAGACACGGGGAGAATGTGCAAACTCCACAGAGACAGTTGCCCGAGGCTGGAATTGAATCCAGGTCCCTGCTGCTGTGAGGCAGCAGTGCTAACCACTGAGCCACTGTGCCACCCTTTGTGTGCAGGATCAAAGGCCTCCATGCAATTGGAAGTGTCATCTCTCTAATGGGATATTACACTGAGGTCTGCTCAGTTGAACATGAAAGATCTCATGGGACTAATTCAAAGAAAAATGGCAAGTAAGTTAGGTGCCCTGACCCATACATTCAACAGTCTCACTGATCATTTATCTCATTTAATATTTGCACAAATTGGTCTGTCATGTTTATCTATGTGACAAGGATGATTACACTTCAAAAGTCAATAATTTGTGTGAGGTGTTTCAGGATACCCTGAGGGCATGAAAGCACTAAATTAAATTTCAATCTGCTACTTATGAGTAATCTTGATATCACCTGTCCTCAGCTGGGCCATAAAATATTGGTTTTCCCAAACTTGAGATGTAGAATTAAGAAAGACATTTGTACTTGAACCTGAAACTAAATGGTCAGGCGACATGAGATGGACGTGATAAGGTTCCTACTCAAGATAATCAACCCTGTTCGCATTAGCTATTATGAATGTTAAACACCATCTTTTAATCTGCAGTAACCATTGGAAGGGGAAGCTATCAAATTACATGCAATTTTAAAATAAAATGATATAAAAAGAAACTTGTCACCACAAGATGGTAGCATAAGGTAATAGTAATTTCTATTTCTATTACCAAGAACTCAGAATGCCCAAAGACACTATGTAGGATCAGCAATGAGCACACAAAACTTGCAACCTCCTGCTCTAATCTCATAGTCTAAAAGCTAGTTCTTTAACAGGCAACAATGAATTGGCAGTCCATTTTACATCTCCCTTAATTTTGTCTTTTACTTTGTAGCTTATAAGCTTACATTGCCTCACCAAGTCAAAATATACACACACAGTTATTTCTGAAGGATAAAATGCAGGGCCAATGTTTCTGCAATAGAACGCCAAATCTGTTTCCCACTCTGGTTCTCTAACAACTGAGCTACTCAGAGTTCAAGTAGATGAGAATAAACAGGTACCCTTCGTTCATCTCTCAAGCACACACGTATGCCAGAAATAAAACATGTATCTCTGCCCGGGAACTCCATTATATTCCAGCTATGAAGTCCATACACACAAAGCACATTAATTGAGCTATAAGAATGCATAGAGAGCAATTTGTTGATGCAGCATCGAACAGATGTACAGTAAAGTCCTGCTGTTCATGGGGAATATGTTCCTGGAGAACTTTGTAGTCACTTTTGAAAATGTTGAAAAAGACCAACTGTTAATGTGCAAAATGCAATGCATCCACAATACATTTTATGATTCCTGAATAATCGAACATTAGAGTCGCAGTGGACAAAAAGGTAATGGTAATGATTGCATAGAAAAACAAATTTGTGAAGGGCAGGCATGTGAATTGTGGGATGTTTCTGAGCATCAATTACTCAGGGTCAGGCAATGCTCTGCACATCTACTTCCACAGTCCCAAAGAATCCTTCAATTATACTAATGCAGAAACACATAAATGCTGGGTAGCTAGACCAGTAAGTCTGGATAGTGCCGCCATGAGTTCGCTCCCCTCACTCTTAATTGTCCTTTCTATTAGTTTCACATTAGAATCAGAGGGAACTTTTATTATGCATCAACATTGTATGAACCCAAGCAACTTGTCAATGACGATGTTTTAATTTGATTAACTGTGAAGTTAGGCAGCCTCCAGATTTAGACCAGCATCATTGCCAGATTTGTTTTGTAGCAAACTTCAGGAATGAGAAAAGGCTTCCCATCCAAACTTTCCTACTGTCTGTGTCACCTTCTGAACATTTTCCCCTTCCTCTCTGTCTTGACATCAGTCGAGTATAGAAATCTTCAGCAATATTAATCAACACTAATCAGTCCAGCATTAAGGCAGCAGGCTGAATATAGACTCTTCATTACCTCCTTTCTTTCCTTCTGCCTCCTCCTTCTCCAGGGAGCCTACTGAAATTTTGTCCATCAATTTCAATCTTCATCTCTTGCTTCGAGATGAAGGTTACAGTGACCTTGCTGCAGGCAGAAATTGAAGACATTTAGGATAGTTTATCTAGTATCTTTCTTTTAAAAAAAAGTCATATTGCTTCAACTTAAATGCATGTGGCTGCATTGATAACTCGACCGAGGCTGTAAAGCTGAAAGGAAAAGGTCAATTGGCTTGCGAATAAGGCCAGTGATTTGTAGAACAGATTGTTTACTCTCTCCCGGTTTGATGGACAAGTACCAGATATTTATTAATGTTGTGATCTCGCCTGAATTTTTTTTTTAAACGTAACCTGTTTGTTCTCCTCGATCAAGGAGAAAACTCAGCTAATGGTAAGCATTCATTCGCTGCTCATACCTTTTAAAATGTATTATTTGCTTCCATAGCGATTGTTGTTTTCATTAAGGCCTTTTTTGTTTCATTGTATATTGCTTCTTTTAAATGAAATGTCTAACTCACTTGATGTCACCTTCCTCCTTGACTTCTAAGGTCAGAGACACAACATTGAGTTTATTTGTCACTGGAACACATCCTGTTGAGAGAGCAGGGCCAGCCTTACAGACTGCTTGCATTCAAATTGCTTTTTCTTTAAACATGATTTTTGAAATGGCCTGGTTGTGAGTTAGCAAAATTGTAATTAAGTAATACCAGCAACTACAGAAAGTGTGCATCCCGATTTTCTTCAAATAAAGGATCTATTCCCCATAGTTAAGTCGTCTATCTTCCTATGCATCTTTAGCGAGTTGGTGATGAGACCCTTTGTGTTATTGAATGTGCAATATGAAAATTAACAGCATTATTAACATGCAAATAAGCCAACAAGTTCATTATGAAATATAGCATGAGTTGTGACTCTCCAAACCCTACGGATCGATTGATTGCATTCAGGCATTTACACAAACAGCATCTCATCCATAGCCTCTCTGTTACTGTTAAGAGTGCTGCAGATTGAAGCTTCCACAGAAAGTTTGGGCTGGAACTGACTGGTTAATGATGTGATATTTGTCAGGCACTGTGAAACAATCTCCCTGACCTGTTTTTCTCAATATATTTCATTTAACCACTAAATGCTATTTGACCAGTATGTGAATTCCATTTGAGGAGCAAGAAATGGAATTGCCCAGAAGAAGTAAGCCAATATGAGCCAAACCTGTTGAAACATTAGGATTTGTTGATCTCCAATCACCAGCTTTGTGATACTGGACAGAGAAGCACATCACTTCTGAAGAAAGGTCACTGGACCCGAAGTGTTAAGTCTGTTTTCTCTCCACAGATGCTACCAGACCTGTTGAACTTTTCCAGCAATTTTGGTTTTTGTTCTACATCTTAACTATTGCTCATGGGCATTTTATGCAAAGTAGAAATCATAAAATTCTGAAGAATGACATTTGTGCATGACTACTTGAAACATTTGTAGCAATTGCCTTGTTTTGCTATTGAAATGGTGAATTTAACATATTCAAACTATACATATAGCCACACCCCCAACTAAAAAAACAATGGAAGTGGGAATTTGATCAGAACATATTAAGCAATCTAATGACAGCATAAGTCCATCATTTACAGGCCATTAGCCTAGAAATTGCTGTTGGCAGGAATTAATTGGTAATTACCAGACATTGTTGAAGTAGCAGAGCCTGCTGGTTTACACACAATTTTGCTGCTTTCAGTCACTCCGCTAAACTATAAACTGCATTTGCCGCATGGGAGTTGGCCAACGTGAAGGAATTGTCTCAAGTCAGCCATGAACTGCAATTAAAGGATGTTGAAATAGTACTGGCAAAATTGCTTTTGAGTTTGGAATTGGAAAACAAGGAAATCGAAATTCATCAACCATGCACTGAAACCCCTACTGCAAGCATTAGGACAAGCAAACAGACAAGTTTTGGAACAGGTGGCTCCGACCCACATTACAAGGTGCTCCAGCATGGCAAGAGATTACTTGAAACAGACAGATTCCAGTCAGCCATGACAGTCCCAGGCACAGCTGATTCAGCTTTAGTGCAAGGAGTAGCAGAGCTATTAGAATCTCAACAGGCTGTCAACGAATCTCTGCAAGCAGCCAACACACACACACACTTAATCCCTGCGCGAACCACTTAGAAGGATTAGTAGGTTTGGTATCACTCATCTAAAACAAAGCCTAAACACAGTGGCAACTCAAGCTGCCGGCTTTAATATGTAATGTGTTAGAAGAAATAAATGGGACACATTTACTTACACATTGAACTGAGTATCATCAAGGATTAAGATAAAATCAAAGTCCAGCCAAAGATAGCAAAAGATGGCATGTGAAGTGTAATTCATGCAAGTTTGGGACAAGTAATTTGTCACATATGATTCTCTTCCCTCAGAAATTCTGCAGCAATAACGTTATTAAAAATTTCTCCCATCGGTCCCAATGCAAGCACATCCAATAACAAAAAGGATGTCATCACCAATTCGCTGAAGATGGTCAGGAAGATTGAAGACTTATGTATGGGGAATGTGTTCTCACTATGCAATGCTCAATCTGCTGACTTTCTTACAGCATTGGTGACCTGGATTTCCAAGCTTTTAACACCTTTAAGTCAGGCTCCTACTGTCAAATTTAAAATTCTCTTTGAGTGCCTGGATTTCTTGAGGATCTGGCAACTCAACAGCCAAAGGGAGACAGGGGATGATGCTGACTCCAGTGCTTAAGTTATTTTTTAGTCCTTCATGTGGATCAATAGAATAAAGAATGCTTCCTCCAGCCCCTCAAACTAACCTGTGAACCCCTGCCTCCAAGTGCAGCCTTGTCCTCTCTCCCCCTTGGTCATTTCTGGCCTTCCCGCATTTTCCCTGTCTCCTTACAAATGGTGGCATTCCTTCACTGAATGAAGGGCACTATAAAGTACAACCAATAGATCATGATGATGGCAACATAATTGTACAGTACAGTATTTTCAAAGGAAATTCCGTACAGAGATTCAAAACATGAGTACACGACAAGATGACCTTATTACTTTATATTTATCTGAATTGAATTGAATTAGCTTTATTGCCACATGCACTCAAATGAATACAGTGAAAAGTTTATAGTCGCCATATTTCAATGCTGTCTTAGGAACAAAGGTACCTAGGCACAGACTCTTAAGATCCCATCCGTGGAATTCTGATGTAAATAATGGATTATATTAAACACGATCACAAATTAATGTTCAATATAGCTTTTAGAGGAACTGCTTTGGATTCACTGAGATGATTAGGTTAGTGAATTATTAAGCTACTGAACTATTTGGACACAAACATAAAAATGAGCCAGGCATGGATAACACACAATAATTCTATACCTATATATGGCAACATAAAGATTCAGAATAGTATGCACTTCAGTATAATGACTATATTTATGAAATTATTTAAACATGTTTCACTTCATGACAAGTGGGATGTTGTACCTAACTCCCAATGTTGGGAAAAGACACCCATCATTATACCACCCTTTGGTTACTCAGGTAGGTGGAAATCCATATCTTAAGCTCAGAGGGAGCAAGAGATATATGCATGGAAATTGTTATTTTCCTTAAGACATTTTTTTTGAGAAGGAATAAGTCCAGATAGGGGAATAATAATGCCCTCTCTCTCTCTGAAGGCTGTTAAGGGTCACAACTCACATCAGTAATGAGTAGTTACAGTTTCAAAGCAGCTCTCAATGGATATGAATCCGAGGACAGAAAGCTTAGTGACGTGAATTCTATAGTCTCATTTCAGAAGGGAATGTCAGTCCAGATTGCAGCATCTATTTAAGATCTGATCTGCAAGGTAAATGACTGCCATGTCATTTCTTCTTGAATATTTAAGATTTATTGCTGTTACTTGAGAAGGGTTTTGGATTATTTATGTGAAACATAGCAGAGTACAGAGGTCTGCTGGTGGTGTGCATTAATGTTCTCAGGATATGGTATGCATCTATCATTTCCAATGTTACAAGCCCCTAATTTCATATTGTGGATACATTACAGAAATGGCTGTTTGAGGCAATGCATATAGACAATAGACAATAGGTGCAGGAGTAGGCCATTCTGCCCTTTGAGCCTGCACCACCATTCAATAATATCATGGCTGATCATCCTTAATCAGTATCCTGTTCCTGCCTTATCTCCATAACCCTTGATTCCACTATCCTTGAGAGCTCTATCCAACTATTTCTTAAATGAATTCAGAGATTGGGCCTCCACTGTCCTCAGGGGCAGAGCATTCCACACAGCCACCACTCTCTGGGTGAAGAAGTTTCTCCTCATCTCTGTCCTAAATGGTCTACCCCGTATTTTTAAGCCATGTCCTCTGGTTCAGCACTCACCTAACAGCGGAAACATGTTTCCTGCCTCCAGAGTGTCCAATCCGTTAATAATCTTACATGTCTCAATCAGATCCCCTCTCAGTCTTCTAAACTCAAGGGTGTACAAGCCCAGTCACGCCAGTCTTTCAGCGTAAGGTAGTCCTGCCATTCCAGGAATTGACCTCGTGAACCTACGCTGCACTCCCTCTATAGCCAGAATGTCTTTCCTCAAATTTGGAGACCAGAACTGCACACAGTACTCCAGGTGTGGTCTCACCAGGGCCCTGTACAGCTGCAGAAGAACCTCTTTGCTTCTATATTCAATCCGTATTGTTATGAAGGCCATCATGCTATTAGCCTTCTTCACTACCTGCTGTACCTGCATGCTTACCTTCATTGACTGGTGTACAAGAACACCCAAATCTCTTTGTACTGCCCCATTACCTAAATTGATTCCATTTAGATAGTAATCTGCCTTCCTGTTCTTGACACCAAATGATAACCATACATTTATCCACATTAAACTGCATCTGCCATGCATCCGTTCACTTACCTAGCCTGTCCAGGTCACCCTGTATTCTCCTAACATCCTCCTCACATTTCACCCTGTCATCCAGCTTAGTATCATCAGCAAGTTTGCTAATGTTATTACTAATACTATCTTCTATATCATTAACATATATTGTAAAAAGCTGTGGTCCCAGCACTGATCCCTACAGTAACCCACTGGTCACCGCCTGCCATTCCGAAATGGAGCCGTTTATCACTACTCTTTGTTTCCTGTCAGCCAACCAACTTTCAATCCAAGTTAGTACTTTGCCCCCAATACCATGTGCCCTAATTGTGCTCACTAGCCTCCTATGTGGGACTTTATCAAAAGCTTTCTGAAAGTCCAGGTACACTACATCTACTGGATCTCCCTCATCCATCTTCAGAGTTACATCCTCAAAAAATTCCAGAAGATTAGTCAAGCATGATTTCCCCTTCATAAATCCATGCTGACTCTGACCTATCCTGTTACTACTATCCAGATGTGTTGTAATTTCATCCTTTATAATAGACTCCAGCATCTTTCCCACCACTGAGGTCAGACTAACTGGTCTATAATTTCCTGCTTTCTCTCTCCCACCTTTCTTAAAAAGTGGTACAACATTAGCCACCCTCCAATCTGCAGGAACTGATCCCAAATCTATCGAACTCTGGAAATAATCACCAACACATCCACGATTTCTCGAGCCACCTCCTTCAGTACCCTGGGATGTAGACCATCAGGCCCTGAGGACTTATCAACCAGTTGAAAGGAAGGAATAGTTGATGGGAGACTACTTTGTACTGCTTTTGTGCATTTTCTGGCAGCCTGTGACAGGCAAAGTGCTTCCTGTAAAGAATCTTTTCTTCCATTTGAAATGTGAGCATCTCTGACATGGCTTACATTTATTGTCCATCCCCAATAACCCTTGAGCCAGTATGCTTGGCCACCTACAATTGAATAGCTCAGCTAGATCATTACAGAGGACAGTTAAGAATCAAACATATTCCTATGGGTCAAAGTTGCATGTAAGTCACAAGTAAAAGCAGAAATTGCTGGAAAAGCTCAGCAGGTCTGACAGTGTGGAGAGAAATCAGAGTTAACGCTTTCAGTTAAGTGACCCTTCCTCAGAACTGATTGCAGCTTGAAACATTTTGGTTTATGCGCTGAAAATTGGATGGGGGAAGGGGGTAAGGAGTAAAGGATAGGTGTGGATAGAGCCTAATGAGAGAGAAAAAAGGACAAAGGAGTGGATAACCATCTGGCTAGGAGAGTGAATAGCTGTTAATGGGGACTGTTAGTGGCTAACGATGGGCTGTATGTATTAGCTGACGATGTGATAACAAAGCCTGGTGGGTGGACGTTGGGGTAAGGGTGTGGGAGAACTCAAGCCCTAAAGTTGTTGAACTCGATATTGAGTCCAGAAGGCTGCAGGGTCCCAACGTGGAAAGTGAGGTGCTGTTCTTCCAGGTGGTGTTGAGCTTTGCTGGAGCACTGCAACAAGCCTGAGACAAGGATATTGATGAGACAACATGGTGGTGTGTTGAAGTGACAGGCAACTGGAAGTTTTGGGTCTTTCAGACAGGATAAGAATGTCAAATGTTGTCTGCTGAAGAGCATTGGTAAAAGTTATATGATTTTATAGATGCCATTGATATAATTGACTGAATAATTTAACATTTCAGGCAGTTTATTGTATAATTAAATAAATTTCTTTGTCAGATTTACAAAGGGAGGTTTATAATCAAAACAACTAATGAGTGGGTTAGCCAGATCATTGTTTCATTCTCTCCATCTACTCTTTATATTCTATATAACTGAAGCTTCCTGTACATTCCATTAGTGTAATGAATTTACTGAGAACTTGCAACAAGTAACAACACAGTTGCTCCTTTCATTACAAAAGGACACATTATCCTTATTTTGCAGAGAATGGGAATCAAGATGATGATAGAACACCATTTTGCTTTTCTTGTTGTACAATCTGGAATATCAGGAGGCTTTGGTAATAATCCTTATTTAACATATGTGTAGTATGTCAATTCTTAATTAAAAAGTGGAAATTTTGATTAATTCCCAATTCACTCTGTGATTGCTTATTTCGTGTTAAATGCTCCTCCCAAATCCTTCAGGGTAGACGCCTGTCAGATAACTGCTGTCAACAGTTTCCTCTTTAATTTCCTGAAGAAGTTTTGATTCACAATGCCATGGTCTCCACCA
This sequence comes from Chiloscyllium punctatum, assembly GCF_047496795.1. Lineage (NCBI taxonomy): Eukaryota > Metazoa > Chordata > Chondrichthyes > Orectolobiformes > Hemiscylliidae > Chiloscyllium > Chiloscyllium punctatum. The sequence continues at coordinate 33,343,311 of NC_092765.1, forward strand.
CTAGCTCAAAGAGGCAGATTCTGAACACATGCCAACTAGAATGGGTAACCACTGTGATGGCACTAATATGATTTATCCATTTCCAGCTAACCAGCACCCATGTCCTTCCCCCAACACGACCCAAAGTGTATCAGTTGAAAGTTTGAATGATGAATAGTGATCATAGATACACCAATTTCTTTCCATCATCCATTGGACCAGGAATCTCTCTTAATCATAGAGATGTACAGCAAGGAAACAGACCCTTCGGTCCAACTTGCCCATGCTGACCAGATATCCTAACCTAATCTACTCCTATTTGCCAGCATTTGGCCCATATCCCTCTAAACCCTTTATATTCATAGACCCATCAGACGTCTTTTAAATGTTGTAATTGTACCAGCCTCCACCACTTTCTCTGGCAGCTCATTCCATACACACTCCACCCTTGCATAAAAAGGTTGTCCCCATAGGTCTCTTTTATACCTTTCCCCTCTCACCCTGAACCTATGTCCTCTAGTTCTGGACTCCCACACCCCAGGGAAAAGACGTTGTCTTTTTATACTGTCCATGCCCCTCATGATTTTATAAATCTCTACAAGGTCACCCTTCAGCCTCCAACACTCCAGGGAAAACAACCCCAGCCTGTTCAGCCTCTCTTGTTCTTGATGGAAGGATTTGCAGCTTGGTACTCAGATCTGCTTGGCCATGTTAGGAACACACCTTCCTTGGCCATCAAGTATAATCAAAAGAATTAAGGTAGGAGGTTCTGGCTCAGAGATACAGGGGCTGTGTTATCTGTTACAGGACCTCTTGAGAAAGTATTTACCTCCGCAACCTCAACATTGTATGTGTTATGGATGTTGTTTTGTAGAACTCAAAGACAGGGGAAAGTTTTAGTCAAAATGTTTACCACAGTTATAAATAAATTAAACTGCAAGTTAAAATGTAAAAGTTATACTTCTAGCCTTCAATATATTACATTGATGTCTTATGAAGATGTGGGTGTACTATACCTTTAAGAGAATAAAAGCTAGCAGTGACAGCACCAAGTGTTCTCAGTAAGACACAATGTAACATGTGCTCCAGCTATTGGGGTAGCTAGTTGCCTGGAAATGACAAAACAGTTTTGAATTAGGCCAATCATTTTAAATTACACCCCAAAAAATACCAAATTCCAATCAAGTTTGAATTGAGTATATTGACAATCTTAAAACCAATGACACAATCCGATGCTTTGGAGGTATAAGATGTGGGAAAATTGAACAGTTGGGAGGAGAACTGCCAAGCCAATGACATCTGCGCACTGCCCAGAAAAATAGCTCTCTTAAAGTATTTTACTTGATCAGTAACCTGAAGCAGACTTCCCAAGAAGAAGACAAGAATTCAGAGAAGACTGAAAGCAGCCTGCTTTTGAGATAAGAAGCGTCGTTTTCTAAATCTTAAACGGGAGTTTATTGGACCAGTATTATAGAAGGGAAGGTAAAAGGTAGGTTCGAGGAAGAACTTGTAAATAATTGTTAGTTAATTATTCTCTGTCATACTTTAAGGAATAAAGTTGTTAGCGTTTACTTTATATTGTTCTTGCCCATTCGAATTTTTAGATTAATGCATGGGATAAACCTTTTCTGTGTTGCTGGCTTTAAATTAAGTAGGAGGGTTTGCCCTATGTCTTCACAGATGCAACATAATAACATCCGTAAGCTTTTCAGATGATCAATTTTGAATGGCATGGTGGTAATATTTAAGATATTAGGAGAAAGTGAGGACTGACGATGCTGGAGATCAGAGTTGAAGAGTGTGGTTGTGGAAAAGCACAGCAGGTCAGGAAGCATCAGAGGAGCAGGAGAATTGATGTTTCATGCATAAGCCTGTTACTTGGATGCTGCCTGACCAGCTGTGCTTTTCCAGCACCACACTCTTCACTTAAGGTATTAGCTCCACTTTGCGAATTTTCTGATATTCTATGCTCTAAATTTGCTTGGTACATATTAAATACCTTCCAAACCTGTGAACTGTGTCACCCAAAGGACAAAGAAAATTAATTATGGAAATATCACGACTTGCAAGTTCCCCTCCATGACACATGTGATCCTGACTTGGAACTATATTGTAGTTAACTTCAATGCTGTTAAGCCATCATCTTGGAACTCTCTTTCAAAAAACAACCACAGATGTCATTACACACATGGACTGCAGTGATTTAAGAAGACAGCTTATAATCCCGTTCTCAAGGGCAGTTAGGAATGGGCAAGAAATGCTAGCCAGCATATATCATATGAACGATTAAAAAAAACATACTTCTAAAGTGTGATAACTTGAGCCTGCTTTTATGCCAACATGTTAATCAATTCTCCTGTCTCAACCCCAATACCCATCTGTACATTGTCCAGTGAGGTTAAAGCAGATAACAATGCTCCCATGCTATGATGCCATCCAGTTGAATTGACAACATGGAGAGTAAAGGAAAAAAGTTGCCTTTCAGGTAGTCCCAGCTGGAATATGTATCCTGTGGTGTGTCAGGAACCTAGTGGGGTCTGAAATTCGATAAAGTGAGGCACTGGAAAAGGATAATGTCTGAAATGTCGACTGCCTTGCTCCTCAGATGCTGCCTGACCTGCTGTGCTTCTCCCAGCACCACACATAATCCACTCTAACTTTCCAGCATCAGCAATCCTCACCGTTTCCTGGGATTTGAAGGTTTTCAACTGAGTAACTGGACTCTCCAAATTGGAAACAAAGATGATCATGGACCTCAAGAGAGTGGAAAAGATGAGCGGGGACTATCAGGAGCCAAGCTCCACACTCTGCCTGTTCCAGCAGTCTCCTGGCTAACATTCTTCACCATGTAGATCACTCCACCTTCTCTCCCCAGAAACATACTACATTTCTGTATACCTGTTTTTCTAAACAACCTGTTCAGAGGTGTTATTACACAGCTCTGCAGCAAGAGGGACTTGAACCTGGGCCTCCTGATCCAGGGGTAGGGAGTACCACTGGCCCACAAAACTTTATAACCTCCTCTGCACAATTCATTTTTAACACTAAAAACTATCTGCTTTCCCTTCTTGCAGGAAAACTGAATGCACGATGAGGGAGTGAGAGAGTTGCATGGTGTTGGATGGGGAACCATGTTGCCCTTCTGTAGTAATCAGTGATGGACATGAGCAATGTCCACTTGGTCCACTGGGAAGAAGGTCTTATCCATGAGGCTGAAGATGCCAGCAGTGAGCTATTGTGTCAGCACGAGCTTCCCAAAGTATTGGTGCTCAGACTCACTGAGAGAACTGATTGTGTCCCTGTCATTTGCATTTTGGGGATATCATCTTATTTGAGCTTGATCTCAGGGTCTATCCTCTCTGCCTTGTGGAATGGTGAGAGTCTGAGGAGAGTGCAGCTGGTGTTCTTACCTGCAGCTGTTCCTCCTACTGTTGGTCAGTCGTGCAAGGTAAAGGAGCATAGGCTGCTCCTCTGCAACAGTGAAGTGAATTAGAAGGGAAATGCCACTCAAGGTGAGTGAAGAAGTAGGATAGATGAACTGACTTCAAAGATGCCAGCATGAATCTGTGAAGCAGCAAAAGCACAACCCTACAAGAAGTTTTGTGAGCAGCAGCTTCTCTGTTTCAGCAAAGACGCACTCCCCGTTGTGCAGTCACCTTGGTGACACTGATGAGCTCTACAAAGTTCAGGAAATCAGTGTTCTGACTGGTAAAGCTTAATTTGTTAAATCAGTTAATCAGTTCAATCAGCTTCTGAAGCTGGGTGGGAGGTTGAGTTGTGAGGACAAGCGAGGATGCTTCAGTGTGATTTGGACAAGTTGAGTGAGTGGGCAAATGCATGGCAAATGAAGTTTAATGAGGATAAACATAAGACTATCAATGTTGGTAGCAAAAACAGGAAGGGCAGATTATTATCCAAATTGTGACTGATTTGGAAGGGGGGAGGTGCCAGGAGATCTGTGTGCCCTTGTATATTGATAGCTAAAAATAACCATGAAGTTGCAGCAGGCAGTGAAGAAGATAAATGGTGCATTGGCTTGATAGTCAGAGGATTAACTTGCTGCAATTGCATAGGGCCTTGCTGAGGCCGTACCTGGAGTATTGAGTGAAGTTTTGGTCTCCCTATCTAAGGAAGGATGTGTTAGCTAAGGAGGGATTGCAGCAAAAGTTTACCGGACTGTTTCCTGGTCTGACGTATGAAGAGAGACTGAATCGGTTAGTGCCATATTCAGTAGAGTTTAGAAAAATGAGGGAAGATCCCAAAGAAACCTATCAACAGGGTTAACGCAGGAATGATGTTTCTAATGACGAGAAGCAGGGTTCACAGTGTCAGGATAGGCTATTTAAGACTGAGATGAGAAGGAATTTCTTCACCCAGAGAGCCTGGAGATCTGCCTCAGAAAACACTTGAGAATAAAATACAATATTTTCAAGAGCGATTTGGAAATAGTAAGTCAGCTAAAGGAATAATAGTTTATGGGGAGAAAGCAGAAACAGGGTGAGAGTTGGATGGTCAGCCATGATCATATTGAACGACTGAGCAGATTCAAAGAGTTAAATAGCCTACTCCTGCACCTAGTTCCTTTGCTTCTATATCAATTCCCTGTTTGCAGACAACAATTACTTATCTGGCAGCTGCAAAGGGTTCCCTGCTTGCCAACCAACCTCAGCCAGATAAAACTCAGAAATATGTGGAATGATTTTGGATTCCTTATATAATGTTGTTTTAAGAGAGTTAAGTCCCAGTATGTACCCCAACACCCTTTTATTGTCAGTTAGGATGTACCCCATTGTGTCTCATGATGTGGGTTGATCAAGGAGAGTTCAACTGTGGTGAAAAATCATAACTTGTTTCTCAAACGAAATAATTTTAAAAAATCAACTTGCAACTTTGAATGAAAAGAATCCATCGGACCAAGGTCATGGTGTGAAACCCATTACATGGACAATGACTGATCTGATTACGATCCATGATTTTGGTTTGATTTCTTGATTCTTGTTTCCCAGCTGGTATTTGTTCACTATGTGCAGAACCAAACATCCCAGCCTTGTATCTGTAAGTTACATTCTGCAGAAAATCCTGGACTCAATTTTTTTTTCCCCCCACATGCATGTCTCGTTCAACCCCCAGCTGGGACATGCATTGAGTTGCACAGCAGGAGACATTGGTGTTCAGGAAATTCCTGCTGTTATGGTTCCCTGCACAGGGCACACTGCAAGCAAGGAATGCACAGTGACTCAGGCAAACATTATCCCTCGGATTAATGCATTACCTCAGGGTAGTCACTGACAGCAGCAATGGACCTTGTGATGTCCTTTTAATGGGCCATTTGGTTGAGAAGGCACTGACTATTTTACCTCCTTCAAACGGGCTGAGAGAGGTACAGAGCAGGCCGATGGGCAAAATAAACCCAGAGAAATACAAAAGCCAATTTGCATTGAACACATGCACTTCTCAGTAATTGTATCCAGATCTACGTTGAACAGAATTGCTGCAAAACTTGCTGTAAGTATATGCTGAACTCAATTTCCAGTAATTGGATCTCACACTGGCACAGTGATGTGCTCCTCTTAAGTGACAGGAGATGCTTTACTTTTTATTCAGTTTTTACACTTGGCTACCTATGATTCTTGCAATGCTAAGTCAAATCAAGTCAAAAGCACACATGCAACAACATATGTCTACTCCCCCATGACTGTACTCATTACACAAGATCAGAAAGAGAAAAAAGAAAGCACAAGATAAAGAAAAAACAAGTTGCTTCCATTTCAGCCTGTCCAGAGGAATGTTTAGAGGCAAATTTTACTTATAGTTTAAAAGAGAAACTGCTTTCTTGTAACCTTATGCATATGAATCATCTGGAACAGTACATCCTTGGGATTCACACTGATGAAGGCATTTTGCTACCTTTAATTATGTTGGTGTTCATTAGCACAGCAATCGTAACTTACTGAATAATATGCTTCCCTGCACATAATTTCAGAAAGGGATATGGATGATATGTAGAAGTCCCAGCTGGATTTTCAGTTCAATCTCCAGCTGAGGCGTGCTTTGAGTTATACAGCAGTAGCAGCAGCAGCAAGGTACTCATGAAGACACACATCTCTTTGGAGCTATGATATATTTACTATTTTTCAATCTTATTGCTTTCAACTTTACCATGCTCTGCCTGTCCAAATACTAGTCAAGGGCTGCTGAAATAAAGGATGTTAAATGATCAAATAAAAATTATCACAGAAACTGGTGCTTGTGCTGAACTATTGACTTATAATAAAACCATTGTATGTCTCAGAAGGTCTTTTGCTGCCTAATTCAAGATATGGATATTGACTTGTGAAACATTGCTCAACAGTGACAGAAATCAGAAGTTCTATATGTAGTCCTCCATGAACATTATAGTCTTCACCCACAATACCATATCCCAATTTGTAAAGAGTAACCTGAAATTTGCTTAGTTAGCTAAAATGTGGAAACGCATATGAAGCTTGACAGTGACCTATTCATTAGGAAATTGTCAGGCTACATCTTAATGTTTTCTGTGTTCTCTGAAGGGATATATGTGTTGAGAATTCAGTCGGTGATATCCTGAACTGGTGACAGGGCATTTCTGGATGAAGTTATATTCCTACAAAAGTCCATTGCCCCATCACCCTCATCCTTAAACACATGATCTAACTATCCCTGAATGTTGTTTCCACTACTTTACCAAGGGTCCATTAGTCCTTGGTATTACTCATTCCTTGCTTGAAGATGATGACAGAGCATAGTGCAGCACTGAAGAAAGAACTAGATGACCTCAGCCTCATCCAAGAGAACGAGATCTTTCTGGACAGGACCTTCAGTGAGGTTATTACACCGAGCATACCAGAAGAGAGTAGAAGGGAGAAGAAGATGAGCAAGGCAGAGATGAGACAAGTGCAAGAGACCCTGGGGGAAGTACTGTCAGGAACAGGTTGAATCTTTTGGAAACCGTAGAGACAGACGTCACTGCCAGTCCGAGAGGTGGTCAGGTCTGCCAATCAGAAATTGGCGTGGATGCAGAGCCAAGGAGTCAGACATCACACAGAGCTGTGGTAATAGGGGACTCCATAGTGCGAGGGACTGAAAGGGGTTACTGCAGCAACAGGCGGGATTTGAGGATGGTGTGTTGCCTTCCTGGTGCCAGGATTAAGGACATCGCAGACAGAGTGCAGGAAATCCTCAAGGGCGAAGGTGAAGAACCAGAGGTGGTGGTGCATGTCGGCACAAATGACGTCGGGAAGAAGAGGAGGGACATTCTATAGCGGGACTTCGGAGAACTCGGAAGAAGGCTGAAAAGCAGGACATCCAGGGTGGTTATCTCCGGTTTGCTTCCAGTTCCTCGGGCTGGAGAGGACAGGAACAGGGAAATAATGGACCTGAATGTTTGGCTGGGGAACTGGGTGCAGGAAGCAAGGATTTAAGTTCTTTGATCACTGGGGTATGTTTAGCGGTAAGGATAAATTATACAAGAGGGATGGGTTGCACCTTAATAGGTGGGGGACCAGCATTCTGGCAGGTAAGTTTGCCACTGCAACACAGCTACGTTTAAACTAAATAGCAGGGGGGGAGGGGACAAACTGGAAGTTTAAAAAGGAAGTTAAAGGGAAAGCTAAAACAAGAGAAGTCAAGAAAGACAACAGAATCAGTGGAGCAGAATACTCAAAAAAGGAACATGCTGTAAGGTCAAGTGAAATAGGGATTGATAGAAAGGGTGAGGGGAGTAACAAATTAAAAATATTATGTATGAATGCACGAAGCATTAGAAATAAGGTGGGTGAGCTTAAGGCTCATTTGGAAATTGGCAGTTACGATTTTGTGGGGATAACTGAGACGTGGCTTCAAGTGGACAGGGCCAAGGCGATACGTGCTATTGTAAGGACAGACTGACTGGCAAAGGGGGTGGGGTGGCCCTGTTGGTAAGGAATGATATTCAGTCCCTTGCGCAGGGGGACCTAGAATCAGGGGATGTAGAGTCAGTATGGATAGAGCTGAGAAATTCTAAGGGTAGAAAGACCCTAATGGGAGTTATCTACAGGCCCCCAAACAGTAGCCTGGATGTAGTGTGAAAGTTGAATAAGGAGCTAAAATTGGCCTGTCGCAAAGATATTACTACAGTTGTTATGGGGGATTTCAACATGCAGGTAGACTGGGAGAATCAGGATGGTACTGGACCCTAAGAAAGCGAGTTTGTGGAGTGCCTCCGAGATGCATTCTTAGAACAGCTGGTGCTGGAGCCTACCAGGGAGAAAGCAATTCTGGATCTGGTATTGCGCAATGAACCGGATTTGATCAGGGACCTGGAAATAAAGGAGCCATGAGGAGGTAGTGACCACAATACATTAAGCTTCAATCTGCAGTTTGAAAGGGAGAGGGTAGAATCGGAAGTGACAATATTTCAGTTGAATAAGGGGAACTATGAAACTATGAGGGAGGAGCTGGCCAAAGTTCAATGGTGCAATACCCTAGCAGGGATGACAGTGGAGGAACAATGGCAGGTATTTCTAGGTATAATGCAGAAGATGCAGGATCAGTTCATTCCAAAAAGGAAGAAAGATCCTAAGGGGAGGCAGGGTGGCCATGGCTGACGAGGGACGTTAAGGACCAAATAAAGACAAAAGGGAAAAAGTATAATATAGCAAAGATGAGTGGGAAATTGGAGGACTGGGAGGCTTTTAAAGAACAACAGAGGATTACTAAAAAGGAAATACGCAAAGAAAAAAATAAGGTACGAAGGTAAACTGACCAAAAATATAAAGGAGGATAGTAAAGGCTTTTTTAGGTATATGAAAAGAAAACAAGGTTAAGACTAAAATTGGGCCCTTGAAGACAGAAACGCGTGAATTTATTACGGGGAATAAAGAAATGGCAGAAGAGTTGAATTGGTACTTTAGATCTGTCTTCACTGGGGAAGACACGAGCAATCTCCCAGATGTAATAGTGGCTGAAGGACCTGAACTGATGGGAATTTATATTAGTCAGGAAATGGTGTTGGAGAGACTGTTAGGTCTGAAGGCTGTAAGTCCCCAGGACCTGATGGTCTGCATCCCAGGGTACTGAAGGAGGTGGCTCTAGAAATTGTGGATGTGTTGGTGATTATTTTCCAGAGTTCGATAGATTCAGAATCAGGTTGGGATCAGCGGATTGGAGGGTGGCTAATGTTGTACCACTTTTTAAGAAAGGAGGGAGAGAGTAAACAGAGAATTATAGACCAGTTAGTCTGACCTCAGTGGTGGGAAAAATGCTGGAGTGAATTATAAAGGGCGAAATTACGACAGATCTGGATAGCAGTAACAGGATAGGTCAGAGTCAGCATGGATTTATGAAGGGGAAATCATGCTTGACTAATCTTCTGGAATTTTTTGAGGATGTAACTCTGAAGATGGACAAGGGAGATCCAGTGGATGTAGTATACCTGACTTTCAAAAAGCCTTTGATAAAGTCCCACATAGGTTAGTGACCAAAATTAGGGCACATGGTATTCGGGGCAAAATACTGACATGGATTGAAAGTTGGTTGGCTGGCAGGAAACAAAGAGTAGTGATAAACGGCTCCCTTTCGGAATGGCAGGCGGTGACCAGTGGTGTGCCGCAGGGATCAGAGCTGGGACCGCAGCTTTTTACAATGTATATTAGTGATATAGATGAAGGTATTAAAAGTAATATTAGCAAATTTGCTGATGACACAAAATTGGGTGGCAGGGTGAAATGTGAGGAGGATGTTAGGAGAATACAGGGTGACCTGGACAGGCTAGGTGAGTGGACAGATGCATGGCAGATGCAGTTTAATGTGGATAAATGTGTGGTTATCCACTTTGGTGGCAAGAACAGATTACTACCTAAATGGAGTCAAGTTAGGTAAAGGGGCAGTACAACGAGATCTAGGTGTTCTTGTACATCAGTCAATGAAAGCAAGCATGCAGGTACAGCAGGTAGTGAAGAAAGCTCATAGCATGCTGGCCTTCATAACAAGAGGAATTGAGTATAGAAGCAAAGAGGTCCTTCTGCAGCTGTACAGGGCCCTGGTAAGACCGTACCTGAAATATTGTGTGCAATTTTGGTTTTCAAATTTGAGAAAAGACATTCTGGCTATTGAGGGAGTGCAGCGTAGGTTCACTGGGTCAATTCCCGGAATGGCGGGACTATCTTACGCTGAAAGATTGGAGTAACTGGGCTTGTACACGCTTCAGCTTAGAAGGCTGAGAGGGGATCTGATTGAGATGTATAAAATAATTAAAGGATTGGACACTCTGGAGGCAGGAAGCATGTTTCCGCTGATGGGTGAGTCCCGAACCAGAGGACACATTTTATAAATAAGGGGTAGGCCACTTAGAACAGAGTTGAGGAGAAACTTCTTCACCCAGAGAGTGGTGAGTGTATGGAATGCTCTGCCCCAGAAGGCTGTGGAGGCCAAGTCTCTAGATACTTTCAAGAAAGAGTTGGATAGAGCTCTCAAGGATAGTGGAATCAAGGGTTATAGGGATAAGGCAGGAACAGGATACTGATTGAGGATGATCAGCCTTGATCATGATGAATGGTGGTGCTGGCTCGAAGGGCAGAATGGCTTACTCCTGCACCTACTGTCTATTGACATTACTAATCTTAAATCTGCAATTGAATCTGATTGCAGCTGTTTGGTATGCCTCAGTTTTTTTTGTTATGCAAAGATCAAAGATTGAAGCGAGGGCCTTACTGTTTTGTGTATCTCAGTACCACACCATGCATAAACTAGAAACTGAAGCTGACCCCCACCCCGATGATTTACGAACGTATGAACAAGGGCAGAAATAAGCTGCTTCAAACTTGCTCTACCTTTCAATAAGGTCATGGCAGATCCATTTGTGTGCTCAGAATTTTACATTCCCACCGATCACTTGCTGTCTCTGAGGAGCAGAACATTCATTGAACAGTTGGAGATTTTAATTCTTTTGCCTTTCAGTTGTTTTTCTCCACTGCCAAGTTGAGAGTGATTAATATACACAATGTCCTGGGGTTTATACAGCAAAAGGACAAAAGCAGGGAAGCAACATTAAAGCTGTATAAAACTCCTGTTCAGCCTCAACTGAATCATCACACCCAGTTCTTTATGAAAAATGTGAAAGCTTTAGAAAGAAATTGATGAGGATAGTTCCTGGGATGACAGACTTCACTTTCATAGATAGATTGTATAAAGTAGGATTGTTCTCATTGAAGGAGGGCAGGAAGAGGGTGGAGATTTGAGAATGGTGCTCTGAACTCAGCAGATAAGAGAAACTATTTGGTGACCAGTGGTGTTCCATAGGAGTCAGTCTGGGACCTCTGCTCTACATGTGAATAGTGTGGAGGGCTGTTGTAGGTTGCAATGGGATGCAGAATCAGGCTGAGAAGTGGCAGATGGAGTTCAATCTGGAAAAGTGTTAGTGATTCACTTTGGCAGTCGAATTTGAATGCAGAATACAGGGTTAAAGGCAGGATTCTTGGCAGCATGGAGGAACAGAGGGATCGTGGTTTCCATGTGCCTAGATGCCTCAAAGTTGCCACCCAAGTTAATAGGGTTGTCAAGAAGGTGTACGGTGCATTGCCTTTCATTAGCAGCAGATTGAGTTTAAGAGCTGCGAGGTTAGATTGCAGCTCTATAGAGCCCTGGTTAGACCATACTTGGATTATTGTGTTGAGTTCTGGTCACCTCATTGTAGGAAGGATATGGAAGCTTTAGAGAGGGTGCAGAGGAGATTTACCAGGATGCGACCTGGACTGGAGAGCATGTCTTATGGAGAAAGGTTGAAGGAACTCAGGCTTTTCTCATTGCAGCAAAGAATGATGAGAGCTGATTTGATAGAGATGTACAAGATGATGAGAGGCATAGATAGAGTGGACAGTTAGGGACTTTTTTCCAGGGCAGAGAAGGCTATCATGTGGGGACATAATTTTAAGGTGATTGGAGGAAGGTTTAGGGAAGATGTTAGAGGTAAGCTCTTTACACAGAAAATGATGGGTGCATGGAATCCACTGCCAGCGTTGTTAGTAGAATCAGATGCTTTTAGGGACGTTTAAGTGACTCTTGGATGGGCATGTGGAAGATAGTACAATGTGGAACACCACTGGTCACCAAATAGTTTCTCTTACCTGCTGAATTCAGAGCACTCACAATTTTGGACACCATTCTCAAATCTCCACCCTCATCCTGCCCTCCTTCAATGAGAACAGTCCTAGTTTATATAATCTATGAAACTGAAGTCTGTCATCCCAGGAATTATCCTCATCAATTTCTTTCTATGTAGGTTAGTCTGATTTTAGAGTAGGATAAAAGGTCGGCACAACTTTGAGGGCCAAATGGCCTGTATTGTGCTGTACTGTTCAATGTTCTATGTTCTATGCCTGATGGTGGAAGGATCAAGCATTAGAGTAAACAGATTTAAAGTAACTGGCAAAAACAACAATGGGGAAATAAAGGAAAAATAAAAATGTTTTTATGATCTGAAAGTAACCATGGAGGAGGCAGTATCAATCAAGCACATGGAATTGGAATGTTATCTGAAAACAAATAAAATGCAGGACAATGAGAAATTGCAAGGAAGTATCACAAGGTAAATTGCTACTCCCCTGTGCCAGCAGGGAGATGGGCTGAATAGTTGTGTGCATGCTCTGACCATTCTATGATTCTGCACTCAAATTCAACACTCTGCATACATTCACTTCTCCTTGGAGAGAAATGTATTATTTGCTGATTGTACCAAGCCCATTAATAGTCAATGAACCACCACATGCTTCAGGAAAGGTGAAAGATCCACTGCTCTGTCACCCAACTCGCTCACCTTCCTTTTTTCCCCTCAGAATATCTGTCTGAGGTTGATGAACCTCTCTCCAATGGGGAATTCCCAAGAGTTCATGGCAGGCTGGAGTCCAGCATTAGATTGATCTTCGCATGGAAAGGTCCTGCTCCATTGCACTTCAGGTGATGAGTCCAGGTCAATAAAACAATTGACAGTATGTGCCAGAAACTTCCACTAAATGAAAAGGCTAACATCGTAAGAGTCTTCTTCTCTCATGTTTTCAGCAGAGGAGTGGGATTAAGTCACCTGTCTACCTTCTCTGATACAAAAAAAAAGAAGCTGAGGTAAAACTAAAGCATGGGGAGAAAGAATAATTTTGCACATTGCAGTTGCTTGCAAGTAATCACAGGGCATTATTGCGAGATTATCTATTCAGAGACCCAGATAATGTTCTAGGGATCTGAATTCAAATCCCACCAAGGCATATGGCACAAGTTAAATCCTATAAAAGTCTGGAATTAAAAGTCTAATGATGACTTTGGGAAATAACTTGTCTAGTTCACTGTCGTCTTTTAGGGGAAGAAACTATTGTCCCTACCCAATCTGGCCTACATGTGATAGCACACCAACAGCAATTTGGTTGACTCTTAACTGCCCTCTGGACAATAAATGCCAGCTAGTCACTGACACACACATCATAGAATCACAGAATCTCGACAATGTGGAAAGACATTATTCAGCCCGTTGAAGTGTTGGTGCAGATTCAAACAGCAATCCAACCAAACCCAATCCCTCATCCTATCGCTGTAACCCCTAATTTACCAAGGTTAATCCAGCTATTTGGACACAATGGGGCAATTTAGCATGACCAATCCACCTCATCTGTTCATCTTGGAGGAAACCCACACAGACACTGGGAGAATGTGCAAACTCCACACAGACAGATGCCTGAGGCTGGAATCAAACCTGGGTTCCTGGTGCTGTTAGGCAGCAATGCTAGCCACTGAGCCACCATACCACCGTATGAATGAATAAGGAATAAAATTCATGTTATTTCAGAGGGCATTTGAGAATATCATATTGAGCAAACAGCGCTCGATGTTGCCAGTAGTAAGTGATTAATAAAACATGAAATGAACAATGTCCTCACTGCTGTGGTTTAATTATTTCACTTTCTCATTAAGTGAAAGGATTTTGATGATAGGAATAGAGGAGGAAAGCACTGACATGCCAATCTCCATGGTGCCTGCTACTTCAGTGAGATGTAGGAAAAAAATTAAATCTCCAAACTCATTAAAACTGACATTGTTTTGAAGGCTTCCATCTTGACTCGGAAAGATGGGGTTCCTTTTCTTCTAGGTTCATCTATTCATTCCCTTAGCTATCCTGCAATTGAGAAATTGAGGCTGTAATTTCATTTTTACTGTTAATAGCATTTACTGGAAAGTTGACTGCACTATATATTCAGAATGGAAATTAATAATTGCATTATTTCCCAACTCTTAATTTGAATGAATGTGGTTAGATGAATAATTACTTTGCAAAAATAAATCTTATGGATATAAAGATCATTAGTAAGAATGTCATATATTTCTTAGATGGGTTGACTACTTTTTAATACTTGTGCCAATAATCACTCTGACTGAAACTTAATTAAAATGCTGTAATATATGCAGAATAAAATGCTTCCTGGTGATCAGCTCTCTCACAAAACAGCAATACAGATGTCAGTGTTATTCTGTGTCTATCATGTTACCTCACGAACATGAGGTGCATTGACAAACATTGTCAATTTTTAAAAGAACGAAAATGTGATTAAAGCATTATAGGCAATTAAAATTGCATACATTATTACTAATAATCAGGGACAAATTTCAAGGCAGTAATGTGATTCTGTCTTACTATTTACTGTGTTAGAATAAATGAGTGACTTTAATCTGCATGTAGATTGGGCAAATCAAAAAAGTCACAATACCGTAGAGGAGGAATTCCTAGAGTGTATGGTTTTCTGGACCAATATGTTGAGAAACCAACTAGAGAACAGGCCACCTCAGACTGTGTGTTGTGCAGTGAGAAAGAAATAGTTCACCGTTTTAGTTATGAGATACCGCTTGGGGATGAGTGACCATAATATTCTTAATCAAGATGGAGAGTGAGGTATTTGTTTGTGAGACTAGGGGTCCCAAACCTAATAAGGGAAACTATGATGGCGTGAGGCATGTGTTGGCTGTGGTGGATTGGGAAAAACCCCTGAAACAGTGGATAGGCAATAGCAAGCATTCAAAGAGCTCTTGTGGCTAAAGTGATCAAGGGGTATGGCAGAGGGCAGGATTAGGTTATTGAACTCGATGATCAGTCGTAATCATGTTTAATGGCGGAGTATGCTCAATGGGTTGAATGGCCTACTTCTGCCCTTTTCTTCGATCTTTCTGTGTTGTTTCCTTGTTACACATCTCAGATTAAATCTAAAACATTCATCAGCAATTTGCTCAAAGGCTTAAAATTTCACTGAGTTTCATGATACATCAACTGAATAGGGCATCTCTCAATGAGGTTTATACATTTGAATGTCCAGATTTGTTGCATTTTATTTTAAATATAAAGCTGTAATAGAGTTTGCAGATGCATTGAATAATGATGTAATGAGTCCGAAAGGACCACTTTACATTTTTGTCAGGATTACAAATTAACGTTACACCTCTGGCAAGACCATGATAGCATTGATTAATAAATTCCTTCAATGCAATTTAAAAGAGAGTACTGGAATTTGAAGTAAATTGAACAGAAATAAACAACACTCAAGCTTCATGGCAGTTCCTCGATAACTCAGGCTTGGAGTCTGAATTTAATACCGCTAGGTAGAAGCGTAGAGTCTGAGGGAATGGTGACAAATTCGAATCAACTGTGGACTTGCAATCAAACATTCTGTAGCCATAGGGTTACATGTGGACACCCCATCCACTTCTAAAAGGCTGCTTTTATTTACAATGCAAAGTCAAGTGTTGTTGTTCACGAGTGTCAAAGTTCAGAAAGTTCCACCTGATTGAATGTGACAAAAGCATCCATGTCTGTTGAGCAGAAATTCAAGCAGGAGGCAAATAACCAGACTATAACATTGCCTCACATTAAATTTGTAACTAGTTGAGAGATCTGGGAAAACACAGTAACAATCATAGTCCATCTGTACATTTTTTGCAAATCAGCACTTCTAGTGACTAGGCTTCTGGTAATTAGCCTCTGGGTTACAATTTTAATGTCGCAGTGCACCAGCAGATTTTCAGTGAAGTTTACAAGCTGATTATAATAGTTGCTGTGTTTTCCCAGATCTTACAACTCACTTATAATTTATCATTGTTGCCCATAAGACACAGGAGTAAAAGGAGGCCTATCAGTCCCCAAGGGGATCATGGTTGGTCTGATTATCCTCAATTCTACTTTTCTGCCTTTGATTCTCTTACTGATTAAAAATCTATTTCAGCCTTAAATATTCATAATGATTCAATCTCTATAGCCCGCACACTCAGAGAAGAAATTCCTCTTCATGTTTGTCCTAACTGGGTGGCCCCTTATTCTGAGATTATGCCCTCTAGCTCCACACTCACCCAAAACAATTATCCAACATCTACCCTCTCAAGTCCCCTAAGAAGATTCTATGTTCTTGTATATCTCAATAATGTTATGTTCTTGTGACAGATGCAACTACACGTGTAGGTGGATCAAAGTGGCTATTTTTGCTTTGGATATGGACAATCCCGCACTCTCACCTCTTTCTCCACAGAAGTTACTTATCTGGAGGCCAAACAAAGGGAAGGGGTTTCATGGGGACTTCCCATTTCCTGAAAGTTAGAGGCCCTTCCACAGGTGGGAGAAGGCTGTGCTGAACAAGTTGGTGTTGCAGCTTCTCGATGTAGGCCATCTTGAGGGCTGCAGTCTGAGGCTGTGATCTTGGCACCCACCGGTCAGAGTCGGAATGGGATGATATTTCTGAAAATACTTTGGAGTTGGCACAGACTCCCACTGAAGCGCAGTCTACAACACACTAGGGGAGATCTAGAAACAATTTGGAGCATTGTTTTTGGTATCTCTTGTTGGTGCAACACTCCATTCTCAAATGCCAGCTCCTGAGGCCCCTCCACCTTGACCTGTGAAACTCTGAGGTCAGCTGCAGAATTCGGCAATGTGCAGGAAAATAGCTGGAGAGATTGTGCATAATGATAGTGTACAGAAACAAGTTGCATTTACATAGCAACTTGCACCGAGAATAACATCCCAAGTTGATCCATTGAAGAGTATGAAAGATTGTATGCTGAATCAAGGAATGAGATAACAGAAGAGGTATCCAAATTCTCAACTAATGTTTGCTGGAGGATTGTAATGGAGCAGTGCAAAGTGCCACGATTGTTAGTGGCAACTTCAGTTCGTTTGCTTTGTACCTTCACGCCTTATTTTCTCCACTGGGGAAAAGTGGAGATGTACTGAACGAATGAGCATACTAAGAATCAAAGTCTTTCAGCCATGGTATGAAATCTCCTTCAGTGGCCAACAGTCTTGGTGTGACATTGAAACAGAAGCTTCAGGTTCAAAGGCAAGCATGCT
Organism: Chiloscyllium punctatum; assembly: GCF_047496795.1. NCBI lineage: Eukaryota > Metazoa > Chordata > Chondrichthyes > Orectolobiformes > Hemiscylliidae > Chiloscyllium > Chiloscyllium punctatum. Next base: position 33,360,655 of record NC_092765.1, read on the forward strand.
ATCGATTGAGGAATGATAACCTTGGACTACATTGGACAAACAGGCAGAAAACTAGCCACCAGGATACACAAACATCAACTAGGCACCAAAAGACATGACCCACTATCACTAGTATCCTTACATACAGACAAAGAAGGGCACCCCACTTTATCTGGGACAACACATCCATCTTATGACAAGCTAAACAGAGACATGCACAGGAATTCCTAGAGGCCTGGAATTCAAACTGGACCTCCATCAATAAACACACTGATTTGGACCCCAGTTACCAACCTCGGAGAAATATAACTGGAAATATTATCACCCACAGTAAAAGACCAACACATAAACAGAAAGCGGGACATAACACCAACGCTTCACCAGAAGCTCACCGATGATGTTACCGAACATGGTGACGAAACGTCTGAAAACAAACCTGCCACCTCAGTGAGCAAATTTACAACCAACCTGAATGATAACCTCTCTAACTCCAGAAAGTGGAACCGAGCCAAAAGCTAATAGTGGTGCAGTGGGAGACTTTTAATCTATAGAAGCTGATTATTCTCCCAAAGCTCCACATGATCACAGAAATCACATCAGTGCCTATTCAAAATGAGTGCAGAGCAGATGCCTCATCAGAAGATGGGCTCCATTAAAGAAGACATTGGGTTTCTATTGAGAAATAACATGATACGTGTAGATTTGTTAACACATCGGTTTAAACATATTATAGCACATACACGTAAGGAAGATAGGACTTGAACCTGGATCATCTGGCCTGGAGGTGGGAACATTAGCACTATGCCACATGAGTCACACACTTAAATGATGTTTCACAGCTGTTTGCAGTTGCTACCATATGAGAATCGATTGAACACACTGGGAATGCTAATAGCCTCAGAGCCTCTGCATCCAATTTTCCACCCCCTTTGCTGAACTCTTCTGACAGCTGAATGCAACATTTTCATGTTTTGTGATTGTTAGGTTTGATTCTCTACCTACGAGACATTCCATTTCTTTCAGAACACTTTGTGAATCGACTTGGTGTTCACTCAAATCAATTCCCCCATATATGCCTCATTTTGTAAATCTGGAGGTGAGCATTTCTATTTCATATTGTTAACTTTCATTTATCATTCATCTAATTGCTGAAACACAGAAAACTTGTTTTTCTGAAGCAATACCTTGTTTCTCTGTTTGCCTATTTCACGATCATCAGGAAGTTCGATGAACTTTTCTTCTACATCTTAAAATTCTGGGAAATCTAGCGCAGGGGATTAGTTTTAAGTCTCTGTATCTCCCAAAGCACCTCTGCAAGAGCACTTTTAAAATCTTTTTCAAATGCTGGTATTGGATGGAGAAATTGGATAACAAGCTTTCACACTGCTGAATATTTGTAGAAAATAACTCGCTCCAAATCAAGTCCCACCTTTAAAGTAACTACCAGTTTGATATTTTAGATTTTCACTGTTATCAATAAGTGTTCTTAACCTTTTTAGGGTTATGACTAATGCTAGAATATTGATCACCTTTGACATTTTCCTTCTTTCATGGATTTTCTGTGAAAATGGAGGAGAACTGACCTCGGGGAACTAACAATGTGAGTAAAAATAAATTAAGCTCAATTGCTGCTGTTGGTGGAAGTTGAGCTCTCATCAATAAATCATTCATACAGACCGATTTAACAATGCTCCTTACATTACGCATATTAATTCAGTCCCTTACTCTCCAGTAATTCATTTCAGCAGCTCCCTCTATGATGTTATCAGTATTCACAGCGAATGCACATTGAATTTGAATAGCAAAAGGATTTAGGGTTTGTTTGTGAGCACCAGTCAGGGCCAGGAGATGAGGTGAGTGGCCATGAGATGTAGCGCTAATTGAAAATACTAAACAGAAAATGAATATGTTCTGATGATGTTCTGAATAAGGGTTACTGAATTCAAAACATTAACTCTGCCTTCTCCCCACAGATGCTGTTTGACGTTTTGAGTTTCACCAGCAATTTCCATTTTTATTATAAATGTGCACTACTTGGTTGCTTTTCTGGAATTGCTGATTAGAGTCACGTTCTCAGTTCATTCAGTTACTCATAGTATTACTTTTAACCTAACTTTCTACACTTTGGAAGCTACTACAGTAGAATAGGTGGGAGCTTTCAAATCTTCAGGTTATGTTGTCAGCAGCCAAGCTTGTCTACTCAAAAAACACAGTCCCAATAAACAGCTTCACTTCTGGTTCTGCCCTGATACACTGGCCGTCTATTTCTCAGGCCTCAATTACTATTTAACAACTGACATCTGCTTGAACATCGGGTCCCTTCCAAACTTAGAGTCATAGAGATGTACAGCATGGAGACAGACCCTTCGGTCCAACCCGTCCGTGCCCACCAGATATCCCAACCCAATCTAGTCCCACCTGCCAGCACCCAGCCCATATCGATCCAAACTCTTCCTAATCATATACCCATCCAAATGCCTATTAAATGTTGCAATCGTACCAGCCTCCACCACTTCCTCTGGCAGCTCATTTCATACATGTACTACCCTCTGTGTGAAAAGGTTGCCCCTTTGGTCTCTTTTATATCCTTCCCCTCTCACATAAACCTATGCCCTCTAGTTCTGGACTCCCCAACCCCAGGGAAAAGACTTTGCCTATTTACCCTATCCATGCCCCTTTTAGTTTTGTAAACCTCTATAAGGTCATCCCTCAGCCTCTGACGCTCCAGGGAAAACAGCCCCAGACTGTCCAGCCTCTCCCAATAGCTCAAATCCTCCAACCCTGGCAACATCCTTGTAAATCTTTTCTGAACCCTTTCAAGTTTCACAACATCTTTCCGATAGGAAGGAGACCAGAATTGCATGCAATATTCCAACAGTGGCCTAACCAATGTCCTGTACAAATGCAACATGACCTCCCAACTCCTGTACTCAATATTCTGACCAATAAAGGAAAGCATACTAAACGCCTTCTTCACTATCCTATCTATCTGCAGCTCCATTTTAAGGAGCTATGAACCTCACTCCAAGGTCTTTTTGTTCAGCAACACTCCCTAGGACCTTACCATTAAGTGTATAACTCCTGTTAAGATCTGCTTTCCCAAAATGCAGCACCACGCATTTATCTGAATTAAACTCCATCTGCCACTTCTCAGCCCATTGGCCCATCTGGTCCAGATCCTGTTGTCATTGAGGTAACCCTCTTTGCTGTCCACTACACCTCCCAGGTACGGATCTCATTTCCAGGCAATGTCTGATATCTGTTTAAGCTCAATGATCTTCCCAGGATCTGTGCCTGCTTGAACTCCTTTGATCAAGAATTAGCTTCCTGGCCTGTCCTCACAAACAAATAAACTTGTTTGGTTTGTTCTTTTCATTTTACCATACACTATCCCAAAGCCCACAAGTCATTTTCAGCTCCCAATTCCCAGTTTACAATTCCAAACCAAAATTGAAAAAAGAATTAAAATGAAAAGTAATGAAAAAAATCAGTGAGCATTCAAACACTCTTTAAACAATGGAAAAGGTGGTCAGAGGGCGTTTCCCGTTGAAATGGCCCTCTCCCTCACTGACTTGCCATGTCAGCCTATTGCTGCAATCAAACTGAGAGGCCTGATTTCAAAACATTAACTTTCAATTTATCGGAGACTCCAGTCAAATGCAAGAATTAATATATTGGCCTTGCGTACATTATATATTTTGATGATGTGGCTTAAATGTTAAATCTGTTTAATATACAGTTTGCTCCAATCCAGTGAATCTCTCCACAGGTGAAGGGCATTCTATTACTACACATTTTAGAAAACATTTTCCTTTATCTATAATTCAGTCAGCGAGTAGTGGAAGTAAACAGCTTGGAATTAGATTTTTCTGGTGCGGCATGTTCTGCTGGTCGGGACTTTCCTTCTGTACCTTGACTGTGCCCCAACCTCAAACCATTTCTGACTATCAGGTCATTAATATGCTGCCACAGCACACGTAGCACAGAAGTACCAGATATACATTTAAAACACTTTTATACATTTCAAATGTGTTACACTACAAAATTGAACCAATACACTCTGCGATCGACCAGCTTGTTTCATGTTGATGCCAACTGCTACCTGCCCTCAGCCTGTGGTGAATGACAGGGATACACTGGCAAACCTACCATCCAGTAATGGGAAATATATTCTGTGATGTCCTTCTATAATTTGCCTCCCTATATAATATGTCTTCCTATAGTGGAGGTCAGCATGGTATACTCTCAATGCCAATTCGGGTGACAAATGTGAGAAGTGGTGTTTGGCAGTGAACTGTCAACAGAATAGTTACCCACTCAGCTTGACAAAATCAATTAGGGAAGTGCATTTCCTGATGTTTGTTTACTTTTGTGTTGTTGGAAAGAGGGTGATGGAATGGTCAGTGATAGAGGAAAGGTAATGCATTCAATTGTTAAACAGCAAGGTGTGGTTGCGATTATAGAGATCACTTATATCAGTGGAGGGTGGAAGTGAGGACTGAAGATGCTGGAGATCAGAGTTAAGATTTGAGTGGTTCTGGAAAAGCATAGCAGGTCAGGCAGCATCCAAGGAGCAGAAAAATTGACGTTTCGGGCAAAAGCCCTTCACCAGGAATGAGGCAGGGAGCCTCCGCAGTAGAGAGATAAATGGGAAGGGGTGGGGCTGGGTAGAAGGTAGCTAAGAGTGCAATAAGTGGATGGAGATGGGGATGAAGGTGATAGGTGGGAGAGGAGGGTGGAGCGGATAGGTGGGAAGGAAGACTGGCAGGTAGGACAGGTGATGAGGATGATGCTGAGCTAGCAGGTTGGAACTGGGGTAAGGTTGGGGGAGGGGAAATGAGGAGCCCAAGCAGAATGGGCTAATAGTGATGTAGCTTTCCTGGTTCTTTTGGTGCCACTACTTTCTGTTATAGCAACTCCTCCCTCACTTCCTCCTTCTTTGCCCTGTGCTCTTGTTTCTCCATTCCTCATCTGATAGGTGGTGGAAAGGGCTGTAGCCACTTCCTAGTAGCCAGGTTATGCAGCACACTAGGATAGAACTGAGCTGAACCAATGTTGGTGAGCATGTGAGGGGTCTTCCAGAACAGTTCAGACAGCAGCAATGATGTTGTCTATGGATGCCAGTAGTTTACTCTAGACTATTCTCAACAGCATCATGACTTTCATTGCAAGCCTGATATTCATATGCAACAAACAATGTACACCATGCGTGGATAACTCCTGCTGTCATTACTGAGCCTTTGATTTGTCATGGTGAGTGAGTCACAGGTTGAAGAGGGCTGGTGCTGAATACAGGAATTGTGATCACTGCCACGACTATGGGCAATCTGCATGATATACCACATGGAAACATAAACCAGCAATATCTTGCATGCTTTTTTTGTGTGACTCATGAACCAGAGCATCAACATTTCCCAACTTTTCATCATTTAAGAAATATTCTATCTTCTGTCTTTTCCACCAAAGTCAATAGCTTCACATTTAATCGTATGGTATTCCATCTGTCACTCTCTAGTCCATTCACTTAGTCTGTCTAAGCCCACTTGATGCTTTCTTGCATCCTCCTCATAACTTACTATCTCACCAAGTTTGGTGCTGCCAGCAAATTTGAAAATACTAGAACTGGTCCTCCAAATTAATTATGCAGACTGTGCACAGCTATGGACTGAGGACTGATCCTTGTGTGACCTGCTAGTAACAGTCTGCCAGCCTGAGAATGATCTGTTTGTTTCTACTCTCTGCTTTCTTTCTATTAAGAAATTCTCAATCCATACTACCTTATTTCCCACAATCCCACACACTGCAGTTTTATTTACTAACCTCCTGCATTGCATCTTAACAAATGCTTTCTGAAAATCCAAATACAATACTTCCACTGGTTTTCCTTCATCAATGTTGTGAGTAATTAAATATGATTGTCAAACATGACTTTCCTTCCATAAATCTATGCTGACTCTGCTCAATTTTAAATTGCTTCTTTTTAAATGTGCAGTTATCACATCATTTAGTAACAGATTCTAAAGTTTTCCCTATTACTCTTCTTAAACCGTCAGGTCTGTAGTTGTCCATTTTTCCATTCCCACCATCATTAACTAATGGAGTTATATTTGTTATTTTCTACTGCACAGGAACCTTACCAGAATCTACAGAAATTTGAAAGATAGTCACTAATGCATCCACTATCTCTCTAGCCACTGACTTCAACACTGGGATGAAACTCATCTGTTTCAGGGAGTTTACCAAATCTCACCTCATCAATATGCAGTGTCCCATTTTTCCACCCACCCTTTCGGAAACGAGACAATTCCGAGTGAGTGCAAAACAGAGCTGGTACCTGATGACTCCCGGCTTCTATCATGGACGAGCACCAACATTTCATGGCACACTCTATGAGCATTGGCCACACACACACACTTCAGGAAATGACACAAATCAGCCACACCACACCCTAATGCACATCTTCGATCCATTTGCGAAATGCACTTGAATGCTGCACTTTAGAGTGTACCGTCACCTTGCATCGCAGTTCTGTTGCTTGGCCTTTTTGCACACAGGGACTGTTATCTATCTTATTGATTCGATGAAGGCACTTCGGAGGGCTGTTCACTTGCTCTCTTAGATCTCTCATACACTTGGTGCATGTTTGGGAGCTCACCAAAGGGAAGAGGCTGATCCTGAGCCTCACTGTGTGAAGCCTGAATGGTTTCCTTCCAGTTTGGTGCAAATAGCTGCACTTAATGAAACTGCGACATGCCGCCACCACACTCTTGCAGTTCCTCAATGTATTGCTTTGGAAACCCAGCTCTTATACATTTGGGAATTAATCTCCCATAGTGTTAATACAGATTTAGTTACTGCAGTAAATTGAAGTCATCCATTATTGCTATATTACCTACAGCACATGCATTCCTAATTTCCTGATGTATTTATTCCCCAGAGTTTAGTAACCCGTAAAGAACTCTCAACAATGTCTGTGGCCCTTGCTCCACCCAAATCGATTCTCCATAATGTACCTTCAACTTAGGGTCCTCCCTTACCAACGTACTGAATTTGTCCCTTAATAAGAGTGCTTTCTCCACTTCATTTTGCATTTTGCCTGCTCTTCCTGAATGTCAAATATCCTTGGATATTCAGCTCAAAATCTTGCTAATGCTGGATCCACATCTCCATAATGGCAATTAAATACTACCAAGTTGTGCAAGAAAGTTAGTCCTAGTTCAGCTCACTTACAACTGACCCTCTTGTACAAGTCCTAACTGTCCCAAAATTGGTCCTAATGTCTCAGAAATCTGATGTCCTCTCTTCTATGGCCATGCCCTTAGTTCACTTACATTAACTTTATTTCCGTTTATTTATACTACTTTTATTTGCTTAGCCTCATTAAAATTTACAACTATTGATAAACCTTACTAGTATTGCTGAATCCAATTAATATTTTTGCTAGCTTCAATAAACCTTTTTTATAGCATTTCTTTTCCCGAATGCACCAAATTCTCACGGGAATCTAACTTCTGTTCGAGCAGTCCACATCTCGCTGGGGTGCAGGTTCCTGATCGTGTGTTCCTTACAGACAGTGTTCTTTGAAAATCCTGTCTCTGATACAGTGCCCCCAATGAGTCAGCAGCTGGTTTAGTTTCCAGTTACAGCGATGAACAAGTGAATGAATTACGTTCAACTGGTTTCATCACCAGCAACAGCCTAAAAGGAGTCCAGTGCCTGAAGCTCAAGAGCCAAAGTAAACCCAGACAGTCACAGTTTAAGAGGTTCCTACCTTGCTTTGAGGCTGCAGTTCTAATTGTATTAATTGGCAGATTTCAGTCACAATCTCGTTGATGAAACAAACATGGTTCCTCCTGAAGTTGAGGTAAAATCATTATTCCTTGACCATCCTTGGTGGATTTGGTCGCACTGAATATTGAAGGAGCTGGCTATAACAGATAGCTGATGCATTGGTAATGACCTTCCACAGTTCCATAGAATATGGTTCCTGCAGACTCATCAGCTTTAGATCAGCAGTAGGAAAAATGTTACAATCTATCCAAAAGGACATGAATAATGTTGAGACAGACCAGAGAATTCTCTGATGGCTGTTGAAACATTAATAAAGTTTAACGAGGTCTCTAACGTACCCATATAATTCTACCAGACGTCACAATCAAAGATCCAAAGAACTAAGATTTAGGTGGCTCATGATCCCTTTTAACTGATTTGGTAAAGGATTCTTCATTTCATTTACTGTCACAGTGTCATACAGTACAGAAACAGATCCTTTAGTCCAACTTGTCCAAGATTCCCAAATTAAACTAATCATTTGGCCCAAATCCCTCTAACTTTTCTTATTCATGTACCTATCCAAATGTCTTTTAAATGTTCTAATTGTACATGCATCTACCATTACCTCCAGCAGTTCATTCCACATATGAACCACACTGCGTGTGAAAAAGTTGTCCCTCAAGTACCTTTTAAATCTTGCCCCTCTCACCTTAAAAATACGCCCCCCAGTTTTGAAATCACCCAGCTTAAGGAAAAGACTTCTGCTATTCACCTTATCTATGTCGATCATGATTTTATAAACCTCAATACATCACCCATCAACCTCCAATGCTCCAGTGAAAAAAGTCCCAGCCTACCCAGCCTCTCCTTAAAATTCAAACCCTCCAGTCCCAGCAACATTGTGGTAAATATTTCTGAACCCTCTCCAATTTAATAATATCCTTCCTACAGCAGGGCGACCAGAACTGCATACAGTATTCGCCAATGTCCTCCACAACCTCAACATGACATCCCAACTCCTGCGAGGTTGAGACAGGTGTAGAGGATGAAAACGAAAGTGATGTCATACCAACGTTAGCTTCTGATTGAGCTCAACCCACACTGGTCTGTAGAACTGATACTTGTGGGATTTCCTGGCACAAACCCCTTTACCAAGATGCTGTCTTACACATTCCATATTTGAAGTGTGCTCCCTACAGCTTGGAATCCAGTTTTGATGTTCATGTGACTGCATTAAAGTCGGCTAAAGTAGGCACCATCAGCTCCAAACCTGCCAATTTGTAATTTTCTTCCTTCTTGGTATTATTAATCGACCTGTTCAAATGTGATTTGATACTCCTGCAGAGCAGGTGGAAATTGAACCCAGGCCATCTGGATCTTTTATCTTTTATCTTAGCCTGCTGGACACACTTTCCTCATTCCTGTAGAAGGGCTGATGCCCGAAACGTCGATTCTCCTGTTCTTTGGATGTTGCCTGACCTGCTGCGCTTTTCCAGCAACACATTTTCAGCATCTGGATCTGAGGCAGGGACGCTACCACTGTGCCACAAGAGACCCCAAAGATTTTCCTTCACATTCTCATATGACTGTCTCCCATTTTACCCTCCACTGTTTGTGACTTCTGTCAGATAGGCACAAGGAATTCCCATAGGTAATTCTTTACCCAGACAGTGGTTGCGGAGTGCAGTACCAGAATTTGAGGTCACTTTCATTCTTTCAAGATTCATAGATTCAAGAAAAAGCTGGATAATCACACAGGGGAGAAAGGAATAGATTGAGTTGTGATGGCAGTAATGTGGACGGATGAGGATAGATTTATACACAGTACAAATATCAATCTAATCTGGTGGGCCAAATGATCTGGTTTTTGTGTTGTAAATACTGTGTGAATAAATGCATCGTGTCACTGATGGTGATTACCATCTTAGAGTATTCTGCTCAGCAATTTGTAATTTTTCTTCCATTGCTCTCTCTGTTCTCCTGCCTGTTCGCATTTTCTGATCTTACTAAAACCCAATGTCAATTGTACTGAAAGAAACACACATTTTAACTTATCTTTTCTGTTTTAAAACAAACCAGAACACTGAGCTTTTGAATTTTTTTATCTTTGGGATTCTAGAATTTTGCAGTTTTACTTTTCAATAAAAGTCTCACTTATGGACTGTTGATCTCAAAGAGGATTTGTTTTAAGATATCATACGGTCTGTACATCACCGTACTTGGGCTGAACATGAACAAAACACAGAAGAACCACCGACATAAAGAAAAGCTCAAGAAATGATTACATTGCTCCAATCCAAGGTCCAGAAACAAGGATTTATAGCCATTCCTGTAAATTCTAAGATCCACTGTCCTCAGTCACTCCAATTAACTTGGAGTTTTTAGGGTTTCTGTATTTTTCTACATACGGCCTTAAAGGTACAAGCCAGATTCAGTGCAGCTTCATTTAGTAATGGACACTGTACCACTCTACAATGACTTTACATATATTGAGAAAGGGCAGTCAGGATATAAATACTCCCCTAATTCTATAATAATGTTTGGCGCAACTCACCTGTATAAAATTGTACTCTTCCTGACTTTTAAAACGTAATATCACAAAAGATACATGGAGCTCTATAGTAAAACAAAATCCTTCCAGGTATTAGCTACCAGCATGAACACAGAAATTCTTTTTCTTATATAAAGTGACTCATAGGCATCAAATATAGGTTTTGATGAATGCGTGGGAAAGAACAGCACAACTAAATTGGTGGTATCAAAACCAGTGGCTGCACAGACAGATGTTGACAATACGGAGAGTCTGAAGGGGGATACAGTACTTTACCACTCTACATGTAATCAAACCTTCATCTGACAATCAAAGGGTAGGAATGATGTTACTAACTGGCAGAGCAGAGCACAGTGATTTGTAAACATCTGTGTTCCTGAGGTAATGCAACAGCTCAAAACTCTTCCTGTCATCACAGTTGTTTAGTTAGCCCAATTACTTTTACATAACTGACCAACTACAATGGCGTAAGGTCCAGCTCAGCTATTATTTATTGCATTGTTTCTGACTTCATTCTGTGCTGTAGACACCAACTGCTTCAGGCAGCTGTCAGCCAACAGGAGAGATCAATGGTATGAGACAAACTGAGAAGTTACACAGTTACTGTGCATTATGCAGAAAATAATGAACAGCACCAATGTATGTGGTCTCAATTTAGTACAGAATGTCTTCAAGAATGAGTGTGTGTGTGTGTGTAAAGAAGATGCTTGGATTTATGAAAATACCGCAGGTGGAACTTATTTTGTACAAATCTAGGATTTAATATGGCAGAATTTAAGCAGAAAACTTGAACATTTAATGTTTATTGTCTTCAGGCAATATAAAATGCAATACTTTTTACAAAGGCTTTTTCAGAGAAGGATTAGAGTCAATGATTAAAAGGGGTAATTACAAATTTATCTGTTGAGGACCATAGGGAAATCCACATTACCGACAGACAGTGTCATCACTTCAAGCCTGCATCCATACTATCAACCTATCTTGTGAATAAAGTACAACCTAGCTCCAGTATCTTAATCAATCACACACCAACACTGACAAATTTTGAATGAATTTTGTCTGGCTATTAATATCATTTTAGAAAAAAAATTTGAAAAAGACTGTGATACAAGGAAGGAAAGGAAGATTTGAGTCTTGAAGGGGAGAACATCCATTATTGAATGAAAAGCTGCCTTTGCAAATGGCATCTCTGCATTGAGAAAAGGGGCGTGGCATCTGCCGGGTATAGGCAGCTGTCCATTAAACGTGTGGAGAGTCTGAACAATAGGAAGAGTACTTGTACCGAAGCCGAGATCATTAAAACTAGCCCAGGAACAAATATCGATACCTTGTTAAGCCATTCCAACTGTCACATAACAAGGAAATTGTCTGAAAAATTAACATGTGGTGCACCGTGCAAGGAAAGCAAATTACCTGCTGGACCATCTGTTTGTGCTAATAGGCTTCTCTGGTTTCAAGAGGCGTCACCCGCAGTTCATTGGAATCTGAAGAAGGATTATGTTGAACACAGAGACGGAGTGTTTGCCAGGAGCCCACCGAGCCCTTGTTACAGTCAGTCAGCTGTGAAATTCATTGACGTTAAAGCACTGGCAGAACTTTAATTGCATTAAGTTTTATGCATAGCAAATTAACAGGTAAAAGCTCGGAGACAGTGCGTTAAGAATATCTGAAATCACATCAGTCCTGCAGTGACAAAAAAATTCCCCTGGCAGATGGTGCTTTCCTGAATCATTTGATCTTCAGGATATCAGTGGTATACCAGTTTGAAACAGATGTGCTGCCATGTTTCTTTTGACTGACTGAATGCAACATGTGAGTGATTTTATGTTCTTTAATCCTGGTATCAATCACGCTGCCATAATTTCTCAAATCTCAGTGGTGCATCTAATTAATAAAGCAATGGCTACAACTTACAAACAAACACACACACAAATTGTTACTTTTCATGAGAGTGTGAAGGAGGATAATTGTTTAAAACAGGAATGCATAAAATCACGCCATTTCAAACGTACCATTGAGCAGCTGTGAAAATGGGGACTGTCACCACAGCAGTAAAAGGTTCGGCAGCCACTTCTTCCTGGCTTTTCCCTCTGTCAATTGAAGAGCAGAAAATCAGGAATTGCACAGAAAACCACACACACACATCACTTATGGTAGTTTATAAAACACATTCTACAGACAGTCAAGACAAAAATCTGGAAGTTACACTTATGTGCATATTCTGGGTTATGTGCTTACTTAGATTACATTTTGAGTTGACTAACAAACAGACTAGCAGACTGGCTGTCTGTCCAGCTGAACATAACAGAATAAATCATTGAATGAAGACAGTAGGATAGAGGCCGCTTACAGGAACACAGGAACAGAAGTAGGCTATTCAATTTATACCTCACCATTCAATACAATCATGCTGATCAAACACTTCAAAGCCTTTTGCCCATTCCATCCCCATTCTACTCATAACTGATCATTTATTAATCCTTACCTTAAAGTTACTCAAAGAGTGTGCTCCCATGGTCTTCTGTGGTTGAGAATTCCAAAGGTTCACAACCCTAAGTAAAAATAACTTCTCTTCATCTCAGACCTAAAGTGGATCTAGGAATCATCTTTGCTGCATCTACTCTGTTTATGCCTTTTGTAGGTTTTAAATGAGATGACCTCTCATTCATTGAAACTAGAGAATTTAGACCGAACTTGTCCAATCTCTCTTTGAAGGATGGTCTCGCCATACCAGAAACAAGTCTGAAGTACCTTTGCTGCACTCCATTTTATGCTGATATCATCTTTCCTGAGATAAAGAGTCAAAATTGCACACACTGCTCCAGGTGCTGTATAACCAAGCTCCTATACAAGTGAAGTAAGAATTTACTACTCCTGCACGCAAATTCACTTGTAATAAAGGATAACATGCCATTAGCCTTCTAAAAGCTTGCTGCCCTTCCATGTTAGTGTTCAGTGACTTCTTGACAAGGACACCTAGGTTCCCTTTTACATTACACTTTCCAACCACTTATCATTTCAGAAATACATAGTACATCTATTTCTCTTACCGAAGCAGGTAAGCTCTCAATTTTCCATGAGACTCCATCTGCCATGTTCTTGTGCATTCACTAAATCTGTCCAAAAATGCCTGGAGTCACTTTCCAATTTCCTCATAACACACATTCTCATTTAGCTTTGTATTATCCACAAAATTAGAAATATTACGTTTGGTCTCTACATATTGAAACATTTTGTGAATAGCTGAGCTCAAATACTGATCCTTAAAGTACCAGACGAGCCACAGTGTTCAAATAATCTATTTATGCCTACCCCCCGTACTCTGTCTGTGAGCCAATCATTAATCCATGCTGATATATTATCTCCTAGCCCATGTGTTTCAATTTTTCTAACCAGTTTCCTAAGGGAGACTTTATCGAAAGCCTTCTGAAAACCTAAAAAAAAGACATTTTTCCACTCTTGTTTATTAATTTTGAGACCATATCTTCAAAAATTCCAACATGTTTGTTAAGCACAATTTCACATTCACAAATCTATTACTGACTGTGCCCAATTAGATCATTAACAACCAGGTACCTGTTTGTCCCATCCTTTAGAATGGACTCTAGTAATTATCTAGCTATTGATGTAAGATTAGATTAGATTCCCTACAGTGTGGAAACAGGCCCTTCGACCCAACAAGTCCACACCAACCCTTCGAAGAGTAACCCACCCCTCACTGACTAATGCATCTAACACTATGGATAATTTAGCATGGCCAATTCACCTAACCTGCATCTCTTTGAACTGTGGGAGGAAACCAGAGCACCCGGAGGAAACCCCCGCAGACACGGGGAGAATGTGCAAACTCCACACAGACAGTCGCCCGAGGTTGGAATTGAACCTGGGACCCTGGCACTGTGAGGTAACAGTGCAAACCACTGAGCCACTATGCTGTAAGACTAACTGCTCTGTAGTTCCCTGTTTACTTTCTTCCTCTCTGTTTTCTGAAATAGTGAGGTGACATTTGCTACCTTACAATTCCAAGAAATTATTCTAGAATCCACAGAGTTCTGAAAGGAAATCATCAATGCACTGATTCTCTATAGCCACCTCTTTCAACACTCTGGGATGTAGATTATCAGCCCCATTACACAAGAATTTCACACACCATTGTTTCAAATAGCTGTGTAAAAGGTGCAACTACCTTTCTGAGATCTATAATATAATAATCATCTCCTTCATTCATTAGAAGAATAAGAAACCTATTCCTATATGCAAGGATATAGATTAAGATAATGCTTTCATGGATGCATAAAAAGACTGAACCTAGTCCTTAAATAATTACCATAACATGGCTGTGTAATGGCAGTCTGTAGTGTGCCAGCATTATGGATGGATGTATATGAACTGTTGAGTAATGTTTGTTTCCAGCATCTGAGTCATCATCTTGAAGGATGGATGTTTGGTCATGAACAACTCAGACGGGTCATCTATTTCATCCTAAGATTTGACAGCAGTTTGTGAGATATTGGTACAACCTGAGCTAGATAAAATGTTGTAGTATCATTTCATGAATCCATATATTGGTATGATGATCTCAGACTTTGCTACTTTGTTCTGGTTCAAGTAAGGAGTACTCATCATGCATTTATACCATCTTCTTCCTTCTTTGCAACAAAATCTTGTGTACATTGTGTAGTGAAAGTGTGTGTGATGAAAAACTGTCTGTCAAACAGACAGGGGTCTGCCTCCCAAACATGAGAGCCAGCCCTGAGGATAAACAATTGCCTTGAAGAGTAGCTCGTGGAGGTAATATGGTTCTTCAAAAGTCTTGGCAAATAGAGTCATAGTCATAGAGATGCACAGCATGGAAACAGACCCTTTGGTCCAACCCGTCCATGCCGACCAGATAACCCAACCCAAATCGAGTCCCACCTGCCAGCACCCGGCCCATATCCCTCCAAACCCTTCCTTTCATATACCCATCCAAATACCTATTAAATGTTGCAATTGTACCAACCTCCACCACTTCCTCTGACAGTTCATTCCATACATGTACCACCCTCTGTGTGAAAAAGTTGACCTGTAGGTCTCTTTTATATCTTTCCCCTCTCACCCAAAACCTATGCCCTCTAGTTCTGGACTCCCCAACCCCAGGGAAAAGACTTTGCCTATTTACCCTATCCATGCCTCTTTTAGTTTTGTAAACCTCTATAAGGTCATCCCTCAGCCTCCGATGCTCCAGGGAAAACAGCCCTAGCCTGTTCAGCCTCTCCCTATAGCTCAAATCCTCCAGCCCTGGCAACATCCTTGTAAATCTTTTCTGAACCCTTTGAAGTTTCACAACATCTTTCCAATCGGAAGGAGACCAGAATTGCACACAATATTCCAACAGTGGCCGAACAATGTCCTGTAGAGCCGCAACATGACCTCCCAACTCCTGTAATCAATACTCTGACCAATAAAGGAAAGCATACCAAACGCCTTCTTCACTATCCTAACTACCTGCGACTCCACTTTCAAGGAGCTATGAACCTGCTCTCCAAGGTCTCTTTGTTCAGCAACAATTCCTAGGACCTTACCATTAAGTGTACAAGTCCTGCAACATACCCACTCTGTCTGTAGGGACGACCTTGACCTTCTAGTTATTTACCATTTCAATAAACCACCTTGCTCTCCTGCTGCTAATATTCCTGTCCTGGGCCTACTGCAGTGCTCCACCAAACAAAACGTAAGCTTGAGAAACAACACATCATTTTCTGCTAAGGCACTTTACAGCCTCAAGGTCTCAATATTGAATTCCGAAACTGAGTACATATTGTCTGATTTTAAAATAAAATTCTCACATGTCCTCTCCTGCTGAAAACACTGTTATTTTTGTATCTGTCTACTTTGCTCCTAATATACAGGACCCATTCCCTCCATTTCACACCTTACATGCATTTTACATCTAGCTTTCGTTGTCCCCACCGTTCGCAATCCCTTTGTCTTTCAAACTGGGTCTCAACCTCTCTCAAGAGTGTAAAGAAAACACTTTTCAACACCTTTCAGTTCGGAAGGTGAGTCATTTGGGTGGCATGGTGGCTCAGTGCTTAGCACTGCTGCCTCAGAGCATCAGGGACGCAGGTTCGATTCCACCCTCATGTGACTGTATGGAGTTTGCAGGTTCTCCCCGTGTCTGTGTAGATTTCCTCCCACAATCCAAAAATGTGCAGGTTAAGTGGATTAGGTCTGGGAAATGCAGGATGACAGGGATTGGATCTGGGCGGGATGTTGTTCAGAGGGTCAGGGTGAACTTGATGAGCCGAATGGCCTATTTCCACACGAGGGATTCTATGATATCAGATTCCAAATCATTAACTGTTTCTCTCTCTACAGGATCTGCCAAGTATTTCCACTATTCTGCATGTTTGATTTGGAATAATTTTGTCTTTGAAAATTACACTCCTGGAGGGATCTAGTTAATCTCTGAACATTCTTACTCAGCAACGCACTGGCTGATGGTGAACACCTGTTGGAGCTGCAGGTACAGCCTGCTGAATTTGCTCTGCTTGGCTATGATCAGAATGACATCAATATGGAGATAAGCTTTGAAATCAGATTCAACAACATTCACTTGTAGGTCGATTTTGTTCTCAGCAGGATTTGAAAATCGGTTAAGAGCATCAGGATAGTCATCTGTGAGCTTGCTTTCTATGATACATCAAAATTATACACATGTAGCTGTTGCAGCTGAGGAGATGCATTGGTGGGAGAAATAAAACAGATTGTTTCCAATGGTTTGCAGCAAAAAGTGCAGCAAAATGCTTGCCGAAGCATTATTTGTGCAGCCTCTGGATTCCAAAAACGAAAGTGAGATATTCCTTTTCAATGTTGTCTCAGGACTTTGGAACCAAACACAATGGACTCATTAACCTGTAAAATGTGTTGATTGATCAACACATTGCTCTGGTTTACATTGTAAAACCAGCTTAGCTGTTAAATGAAATAAAACTGTAGATGCGAGAGATCTGAAACAAACAAAAACTGAAAATGCTGGAGAAACTCAGCAGATCTGACAGCATCTATGGAGAGAAAAACAGAGTTAATGTTTCAAGTTTAGTCACTCTTCATCAGAACTTTTAGGTATAACTGAGATGTTAACTGTCAGTCATCATTAACAGATGCATTCTAAGTAACAATACCTCTAACAATTGCAGTCCACTTGTCAACCTATCAGCACTCTTTTCTCAGACTGTATAATGTTGCTTTGTGTTTACTTTTGAAAGATTATCCTCATAAGTATAAGAAGCAAAACTTTAATTAAAATATGTCTTCTTTGGTAAAACGCACCCAACAAACCACTAGCTACTGAATCTAGTAATCACTGTTGATGGTAGTTAAACAGGTCAAAGCCAAGCAGCTCTCTGCTCGTCTTCATTTAAAATTGGAAAAGTACTGCAGTGCTGTGATCTGTGAACTGTTGAAAAGACAGTTACACCTTAGATCTTTGAGTTGCATAGATCATTCTCAGCTACCTTTCCCCCCAGTCCCACACCCTCCCATTTATCTCAGCCCCCTTGGCCGACAAGCCTAACTTCTGATGAAGGGCTTATGCTCGAAACGTCGACTCTCCTGCTCCTCGGACGCTGCCTGACCTGCTGTGCTTTTCCAGCACCACACTCTCGACTCTTACATAGATCATGCAGAACAGCCTCCTGTTCTCCGTTAATCACTCCTTGTAAACTCTTGGAGCTGTCTTTCTGTTGTCATGAAACTGTTGGTAATTTATGTTATTTCCTTGTAATCATGCTGTGTTCATGTTTATGTTTATACATGAAAAGTGACTTGTCCCGTTCCCCCAGAAGTCACAATTTTTAAAAAACCTGCTACTATGAATGTTATTTTCCAAAGTTGATAGTTCCAGCAGTCCTTTTATTTTAGTATTTTTATAGTAATCAAGACCGTATACAAAACAAGGGACTACATTTTACATGAAAGTTGATTTTTATATATATCCAATTTACTACCAGTCTGTGGATCTAGAAAGTAATTTATTTTTGTATGATTGACAACAAGCAATCACCTAGTTCTGTGTGTTACTATTATCTGAAAAGAGGTATCTGCAATTCTTTGTATTGCTATGATGCATTTTATCTACACCCCTCCCTCAACATTGTGCTGTGTCTCACAGTAAGCTTGACAATACACCCTTATGCCATCATCACTGTATCATTGCATGTTACTTGAGGATGTAAAGATATAAGATATAAAGAAGGTATATGCTCCACCTTAGCCTGGATCACTTGTTAATCATGTAACATCAGCCCTGCCATTTCTGTGCTGAGGAATGTCATGTTTGTACAGAGTAGTTATTTGGAATAAACATCTGTTGGATTCCTCAAGATGACACTATGACTTTCTGTTTCTTGTTTTGCAGGAGGTAATACAAGTATTGGTACATCAGATAAAATACCCCTGTTGGAGACAAACCCACACCATTCCTGTGGTATATCATTCAGCTGGAACTGAGCAGCACCTTTCCATACTTACTGAGAATGCTGTACAACTCCAATATGGGGCACGTATTTTATAGGGGGAGACTGGCTTACTTGGAACTTTTACCTTTGTTCTTGTTTGTATATTCCTCTCTTGTGTCAACATCAAGAGAGAGTGGTTTTTTTCCCCCTGCATAGGTTAGCCTGTATTCAGGCTTGAAGTTCTAAGTAGGACTCTGACATTGGCTGCTCTAAGCCAATGTAAGCAGTGCCAAGTTCTCACTGACAAATTCTTTACACAAACATTTTTAGACTGAAGCTGAAGCCTTCTCCTGTGACCTGACCACCTCCTGACTCCTTTTGTATTTTCAATGGCTGTAGGTGAATCACATCGGGCTAGATTTTCTGGCCAGAGTGGTGGGGAACCTGAAATAACTCCACAGAGGCTGGTATCCTGTCATCAAGTCACCCTTTATTTACACATGCATTGTATTTAACACTGGTCTGGTTTCCTCAGAGCCAGCTCACAGAGTGAACAGAGCCCCTGACACTCCTATCTTTATCTGTCAGCCAGGGCTCCCTGATTGGACTAGGTTAACAGCCCCCATCAGGGGACTCATATTCTATGACCTCATATTACTATAGAAACACTTGGAAGGAAACCAACTCATTGCTTGTAAGCTTGCTGTGCAACAATAGCACATGGGGATGGAATAGATTGGCGGACCTTCCCATTGTGACAGTCACAGCCCATCAGTCCCAGCAGAGATGGATCTCAGCAACGGCCATTGCTGTGATTACATGATGTAGCCCTGACAGCACCAAGGTTGCCCCAGAATGCTAACTCCCAGTGCTTTATGGCAGGGAGGGGTCCAACAACCTAGAGTTTTGTTAGGTAGATGGAACAGAAGGAAAAGAGGGATGGGTACTCCTGGTGTGCTCAGAGAAACCCCGACAAATCTGGTTCCCTTCTTTCTTGGAGACAGTAAGGATTGCAGATGCTGGAAGCCAGAATCAATAGATGTGAATCTGGAAAAGCACAGCAGTTGAGGCAGTATCTGAGGAGCAGCAGAGTCAATGTTTCAGGCCAAATCCCTTCGTTGGGACTGGGGAGGGAGAGGGGTATCTCAAGTAAACCTTTACAAATGGTCTGCCGCTTTGATCTGGTTGATTTAACTCAGTGTGTTATCGAGCGGCTGGGAGGGGGGGAGGAGGTGTCAGCTCAGGAATAGTTCTGAGGGAGATGGATTAGCAACTCTACCTATTTTACATGCCTTCCCACCCACCAGAAAGCATGCTGTCATCTATAGTAAAATCCCCTCTTTTCTGAAGTTTAACTTCTTTACAAATGTCGCATTTTTGTTCTAAACAAGAAAAAAAAGCATTAAATAACTTCCAAATGCAAATTTTTACCTCCATTTGCTGCAGTTCGCATTACGCTGTCCGCAGTCAAGACAACGTGGAATGTTATAGAGGTGATCTAATTCTGCAAGATATTCTCACACTGTCTTACAGTAAGCTTTGTGGATCAGACTAATTGATAGTCTCATTATAAATTAGAAAGATAAACAGAGTACAGGAAACTTTCCATTGGCTAAGGAGATTATTTGTTATCACAGGAAGTATCTGAAAACTCCCTCAAAACTGGAAAGGTTTAATCTGCTAGACTGTCTGATCCCTGAAGACTGACTTGCGCAAGATAAGAGCAGGCATCGCTGTCCATACCAAAAATGGGATTACTTTGAAACCCATTTCATGGTCGCCAGCTAGTATCCTTTAGGTTAAATCCTAAAACAAAGGAATATATCTGTAGGTCTGGTATGTCATTCCCTTATAAACTGAAGTTCACTGTAGAATAGCTATGATCTGGGATGCACTGGAATTTTGCTGAAGGGAATTTGATGCATACTTTAAAAGAAAAACATAATTGAGTCTCTAAGGAAAGAATAGGGGGGTGTTGGTAACTGAATAATTGATCCAAGCCTGAATAAATGAGTTGAACTATAGTGATAGTGATTCCACCTATTCAATGGTAACTAAGGGTGGACAATAAATGCTGGTCAGTCACACCCACATCTCACAAATGAATGAAATGGAAGTAACTGCCCCAATGTCATGACTTTAAGAATGTTAACAAAACAGGGGTTGGTGGGAACCTGGGGGTGGGGGGGGGGGGGGGTGGTGAGAATGCTGTGCTTATTGCAGTCAAAATTAGCACAAAGGAAAATAATTTTGTTTGTTGGAGGTCAATCATCTCAGTCCAGGATGTAGTGATTGCAACAAGGCCAGCTAGATGGATCTCATAGAATATAAGTTCCCTGATGGAGGCTACTAATTTGGTCCAATCAGGGAGCCCTACCTGATAGATATAAACAGGATTGTCTGGGGTTCTGATCACTATAAGAGGTGGCTCTGAGGGAGCTGGATCAGTGTCAAGGACTCTCGACAGGTAAGTAAAGGGTGACTTGGTGATGGACACCAGCCTCTGTGGAGTTATTTCAGTGGTAAGGAGAGAAAAGCATGTTCCTGAGGAAACTCGCTCACAACAGTTATCTTTGATTTGGAGATAAGCATTTCTGGCATCATGCTGTTTTGAGAAGCTTGACCTGTTTGATCATGCTGTTGAAGACTGTGGAAAGAATGTTATTATTTTCTGAGCCAAGTGACATTGGAGCAGATGAAAAGCAACAGGTAACACTCCAGACAGCCTGTGGAGCTGCAGCATTTTTCTTCTTGTTTATGGAAGCCTTTCTTTCCCTGAGACACCAGACACTAAACCTTTCAAGAGTTGACGGATTTAGTTATGGAATATTTCTACCCCGACACTCCTCTAATTCTGAGTTACTATTGTTTTTAATCATCAATTCAAGAACCAGGGGAATCTATACTGGAATTTTTGATGAGGCTAAGAAGAAAAATAAACAGGATTGTCAGGGGTTCTGATCACTGTAAGAGGTGGCTCTGAGGGAGCTGGATCAGTGTCAAGGACTCTCCATGAGTAAATAAAGGGTAACCTAGCAATGGGATACTGGTATCTGTGGTGTTTTTTCACAGGACATCACTGTGTGAGTTCCCTCAAGGCAGAGTCTTAGGCACAACCATTTTCAGGTGCTTCATTAATTAATTTCCCTCCATGAGATCAGAGGTGGGAATATTTGCAGATGATTGTACACATGTTCAGTCAGAGGGTGAGAATTCTGGGGTGAGTAACTCACTTCCTGGCTCCAAAGTACAGATCCAACATTTGAAAGTTACAAAGACTGGAGTGTGGTGGAATATTCTCCATTTGGCAGGATGGGTACATGACCAACAACACTCAAGAAGCTTGAAGCCTTTCAGGAGAAAACAGCACACCCACCATCCACTACCTTCAATATATTTTCCCTTCACCAATGATGCACAGTGCCAGCAGTGTGTACATCAACAAGATGAACTGCATCAATAAGATGAACTCTTAAAGAATTCTTCAACCACACCTTCCAAACTCAAGACCACGACCATCCAGAAGGAAAAGGGTAGTAGGTGCATGGGAAGCTGCAACCTCCCCTCTAAATGAAGAGACCATCCTGATTTGTACTTACCATGTTATGTCAAAATCCTGGAACACTCTTCCGATCAGCACTGTGAATGTCCCTATACCCAAGGAATGCAGTTACCACCACCTTCTCAGGGGCAATTGGGGATGGGCAATAAATGCTGGCCAAAGCAGCAATGGCAAGTTCCTATGAATGAACAAACAAATTGGATATATCTTTCAAAGTACCATGGATAAGAAGGGTCAAAAGCTTCCTTTGACACTATGATTTCTTACAATGGATTCTGGTGCTATATCACTACTTAGGCTTGATTTCATATTGAGATATGCAGTCCTTCCAAGTAATTGATTTGCTAGCAGTGATGAGAAGGTTTGTGGTGTTTCTAAGCTGTTTAAGATATAAGGTGTATGGGTTCATGTCCAGGTTTGTCCATACATAAATTGGCACTCGTTTTGTGTCTGGTTGCTTGATACACTGTCCAACCTCCATTGTCCATATGCTCTTGTCATATATGTTTTCCCTTTGGCTTGGTACAGATCAATGTTTTCATGATGTATATTGCAAGAAATTTATATGTCCATTTATGGTAACATGGAAGGGTACTGTGAAAGATGACAATTGTACGTGAAAGAATAGTTATTAATACCACATGAATCTGGATACCTATTTTGGTCACCTAAATGCTTATTAGCCCATAAAATAATTGCTTTTGCCTTCAAGTTTATGAAAGCAACCTTTTTTCCATTTATAGATTAAAATCTTTTTATTAAGAAAATCCCAACAATTTTATCACTGGGTAACTACTTGGAGTTGGAAAGAAAATTTTCAGCTGTAGAGCTCTTTAATACATAAACGTGGGAGCACGATTCCAACCACTTTGAAGTTGCATGTAGACTAAAACCACCGTAGAACAAACCTAACAATGCAGTAAAGGTACTGAAACAATGAACCTTCCATCTTGTTACTACATAAGAAAACACGAACACAAGCTTTGTCCTAATTACAAACAGCGTTATAAACACCATGACTTATTTATGAACCTGTACCATGTTCTGTGGTTCTGTAGTAAGTTATGACTTTCATTTACTTCTTTGCTGGAGTGGAGAGTTTCTTGTAACTGACAAGTTGATTAGATTTTGATGGAGTGCATTTAATTTCTAAGACATGCTCCTAAATGTTTTGGAGAATCAGTGGGGTGAGATTTTTTGAACAGAAATGGGTGAAGGCCTGCTTTAGCTCAATGGGATTTTCACACTCAGATATTGTGGTGTTTCGAACCATACATTCTGCAATGTTGTGAGCACATTAGCTCCAAAGCCCAATGGCTATTCCCCTATTTTTCACTAAATGTAGTATTTCAATCTCATGTTCTCCAGAGTGTGCTTTTCGATTTGCGAACAAGGGTATTCAGGAAATTTTCCCAACCCTTTCAAAATAAAAATCTGAATGCTGCTGAATATCTGCAGAGCACAGCAGAAACAGAACAATGCAATGAAGACACTGTCAGTCAGGGTTTTTAAAAATCGCCAAATTTGTTCATCTTGCTCATTCAGTGCAGCTCCTACCAAATATATTCTTTGTTCTCAGTCTGTCTCTCCCGTCTTTCTCACAGTCATCCTCTGTTGCATTGTCCCCCCTGAACTAGCCCAGTCTGCATTCAAACATTTGCGAATGATTGTTTAAAATGTTTACTTGGGAATGGCTGTGACTGAGAGAAAGTGAGCACTGCAGATGCTGGAGAACAGAATCAAAAAGTGTGGTGTTGGAGAAGCACAGCCAGTCAGGCAGCATCCGAGTCGACGTTTCGAGCTCTTCATCAAGGTGTGACTGACGCAAGTTGACTTCTCCACAGTGACTCCAAGCTTAGTCCTATCCTCACCAAAAGCACAATTTCTATTAGGGGAATCATTCCACAGCAATCAGTATCAAGAACCCTGACTGTTCCACCTGCAATGCTGACAGATCAATCATAGTGTCCCTGCATCTCAGCAACAGCTGGCACTGAAGATATTTCACTAAAATGGCTCTAGGTACAAAACACATGCAATTGTTCACACTTGTGTGCACAGCCTTGCATTTTGAAGTGATCAGAGCCTTCCAGTTAAACTGCTGACATTTAACTGACAACTGTTTATAATCATTCCATGCAGCTGATCACATAGCTGCTATTTGCACAAGGTTAAGAGTGCCAACTAGCAATGTTTCTGTGGTGCATTAGTTATCACATTCCTCTCAAATGCAACAAACAGCCAATTCAAAATATTAGTGTCCAGTGGTGCAGTAGTAGTGTCCCTGTTTTGGGGCAAGAAGGTCCAGGTTCAAGTTCCACTTGTCCAGGAGATATATTATAAAATGTCCAAATAAAAGTTGCCAATTATGATGGAGAGAAGCAAGTGTTCAATGAGTGGCTTGTACTAAGGTGCAAATCCCTTGCAGCTATTTTACTCAAACTGTTCAGACACTCAATGGACTTGAACCAGGCCTCCTGACCCAGAGGTATGGAAACTACTGCTGCACTGCAAGAACACTCCAATCAACCTACTCGGACACATCTGGGGCAGGTTGGACTTGAAACCAGACCTTCTGAACAAATCCCTTGCAAAATTAATCAGTAATAACCCACTGCGCTCAGCCAACACAGTGTTGGGTGAAGGTAATGAGGGAACAGCTTGAAGGTGATGACATTTATGGTGAATTGACTGCATTCCAATGTAGAAAAAGAATCTCTCTCTTGGATGCCATTCAATTATTATAAGGTGTATCAGTCAAACAATGCAGTGCTTCCTGAAAGCCACTTTCTGTTCATTAATAGCAATCGAATTGGGTGATAAAAATAGAGATTATTATAGCAACTGAAGGGATATTCAAGGAAGAATTCTCTGCTGTGTCACTTTAGTGACCCACAATGCTGTGTCTGAAACTGTCACCAAAGATACACAGCCCAGAATGAAGAGGAGGGGATGGAGAATGAAAACAGTGTGTCAGCAGGGAGGAGAGTACGGCAATGCCAACCAATGTCTGATGTATTGTGGTCTGGCATCCAGCGATATATAAACTTTGAAGCCCTAACAACGTGGAGATTGTTTAGCTCTGTAGCTGCCAAACTGAGTGTTCGGGCTCGGATTCCAGACTTCTTTGGCAGAGTTGTGGTGTACCAGTCTATCAAATGTTAGTACACAACTAATTATTTTCATAGCAATTTAAATACTTAGCATTTCTTAACCTTTGAATTAGATTTTCTGGCTATTCTGTTTTAACTCAAGCTAGTTATACTCAGTTTATGTAGTCACGTTTTGCTACATAGCAATATTGTAACACTCAAAAATAATGGCACTAACACTTTAAACTGGCTAGCACATATAGCAGGGAAATTATATTACTTACTATTCATTTGTCTATTACTAGTGCATAGAATTGTGTTGCCTCTCTCGCAGTATGTGAATTCTTTATTGCTTTTATATTTAAGATGACATGAAGATGCTATGAACAAGAACAGATTCTTTTATTTTTTGGGAGAAATTATTAACCTTTTTGTGACTGGTTGGGTGCTGATCACTGAATAGAAATAATTGTATTTTATCTGCTAAATAAATGTGTAGGGGATACTGAGCCTGGATATTCGTCCATGGGCTTAATCCCAACGTTAGACCCAAAATTCACTCATGTTGCACCCATTTTGCCAAACATCTGTCCATTCTCATTATAACATACTCAAACTTAAAATGAATGTGAATGAACATTAACTGGTGTTTAGACTGAAATCCAAAACTATACAAATGTCTTTCCTAAACTGCTACAATCAGGTGACCTCCACAATGAGGCACACACAAGTTAAGCTAGCTTTAGTAGAGACCTCATGTTGTACACAAGAATCATGATCAGAAATGACATGGAGGTCGGTGGAGCCAAGATGCAAAGAAGCACACTACAGACAGAAAGACAAAGGTATGCGTGGAACTTTGAATTGCCACTAAAAAAAATGAAGAACAAAGAAGCACCCAACACTTAAAACACTGGTTATGCAGACATTCCCCTACTAACATCTGTTTCAATGACAGAGGCTATGAAGCAAAGATGGACTATACTCCATGTACAATAGCAGAACTCCGAAAAATAAATAGCCAAACAATTATAAGTCCTTACACTTATATCACTGCAGCAATGTGATTGTTTCAAACTATATTCTACCCTAAACCTCTCCGAGGAGCAAAAAAAAATACATATGGCAACAGTTTTAAAGTGTTCAAGGCACATTTTTAACCCCAAGTAAACATTACATATCAAATGCGCATATTCAGTATCAGTCATTAACTGGAGATTGCAGAAAGCTGTGATTTTGCACAATTAAAGGATTGTTGATAGAATTACTTATCCAAATGCATTAAGCATAAAAGATTCTGTAGTGTGAGCATGCCTACTGAGAGAGGAGAAACTAACAATAAGCGAAGTAATTTACATGCCCAGAATTGCTGAGGCTGTAAATTAGCAGTTAAGGCATATTCATGGCAGAACAGAGGAGGTCTTGCAAAGTGCACACAGATCCTCCAGGCACAAACAGCAGAACAATCACAGACAAATGGCAGGATACAAATATTGCAGAGAACCTCATCCTAAAAAAGGAGATATGTTCGGCTTCGGAAAGCAGTGTTTTCTCTGCAAGAAGCTTAAACAATTTATACACAAGTGTATGGCTAAAAGGTTGCACCGCAATCAAATACAGATAGCTACTGAAGAAAGTTCAGCAGAAAGCCGCCTGAGAGAGAAAATAAAACAGCTTGAAAAGAAAGGAGTAATCAAAGATGCAGCAACTCCTAAAAAATGGATTTGAATCATATAATTCCTACAGTGTGGAGGCAGGTCATTCATCCCATCAAGTCCACACTGACCATCCAAAAAGCATCCCACCCATCTGGATTGTGACATACAAGCAAGGGAAGCAGATGCGTGGTGTAGCCATGCTTTTGAGGGCAACATTCTCAATGAAGAAACTGGAGGATGCTACAGTAGAATATGAAATTTTTCAGACTGTAAGTGAAACAGCAGCTCGATGGGCTGTGGAAGTGATCAATTCACCAGAGGTATTGAATATGACAATGGGTGCCTTGCTCAAATCAAGAAAGTTATCAACAGGATCTAAAACTCCAGATGTTGCAAGAAGTTGCAATACAAGGATAGCCCAAGAGTGTCAAAGATACACCTGGTGTAAGACCACATTGGATACAGAGTTAAATTGACAACCTAAAATTTATTTATTTGGAAATAATTTTATTTTCTACTTCATAAGCTTGTAAAGTTGGTTAATCTGGAGTTCTGCTCAAGGGCAGCAAAAAACAACACTCAGGGAGTCTATTGCAAACATACTCAGACTTCATAGTTTTCTGAAAAAATTGTCACATTTGGCAAATCGAGTTCATGAGAAAGTGAGAATCCAGTTAGCTTTGATAAAGTGCTCCTGCTCATGAATTATAAATATTGTTGACAGAAAACTTCCTTCTCCCTCACTCCAACATCGACATGCACATGATTTGTAGATTAAGAACAACACTGTTGCTTTACATGACTAATTTGAGATTGTTATTAACATACAGAACAAGAAAATACACATTTAGTCACAACCTCCAAATGTCTCAAATTAATTTGTAAACTAATAGGGCAACACGGTCACTCAGTGGTTAGCACTGCTGCCTTACAGTGCCAGGGACCCACATTCGATTCCAGCCTTGGGCAACTGTCTGTGTGGAGTTTGCACATTCTCCCCAGGTCTGTGTGGGTTTCCTCCGGGTGCTCCGGTTTCCTCCCACAATCCAATGATGAGCAGTTTAGGTGAATTGGCCATGCTAAGTTGCCCACAGTAATCAGAGATATGTCAGTTAGGTGCATTAGTCACGGGTAAAATGTAGAGTAATGGGGTAGGGGAATGGGTATAAGTGGGTTGCTCTATGGAGGGTTAGTGTAGACTTGTTTGGCTGAAGGGACCTGTTTCCACACTGTAGGGATTCTATGAATTATTGACGCTGTCAGAAATTAACGTTTTGACCTAAACTTGAAACATGTGAAGTAATAGTGTCCTAGTTATTTTAGTCAACCTGTTCAGATATGCAATAACACACCTCCAGGTCAGGTGGGACTTGAAATTCTGCTCTAGAGGTATTCATCACCACTGCACCAGAAAAGTAATAATTTTCCTTACCAATCTGTTCAGAGATCCTCTGAAACAGGTCAGACCTAAACCCACACATCCTGGTCCAGAGGCAAGAGCATTATCACTGCCTCAAAAGTATCCTCACAATAGTGTTCTAAATTCTGACTGATGAAGGTTTCATTTCTCGATCATCAAGCCCTTATTACTTTCATCAAAAGTCTTAAGTATTGTTGGGTGCACCCAAAAAGAGATCAGGATATGATGAGCCCCCTGGATTAGTGGGAGCATTGGTACATGGGGACTTGAAATACTGAGCTACAAAGATGTGTTAGAATTTTTAGTTAATTTTTCTTAATTAACTTACTTTCTGAAAGACGCAAGTTCATTAGTGTGTGGAAGTAGAACACAAATTATTGTCATGAATACCTCTTGTCCAACAGTCTGAGAAAGAGTTGGACCACGTAAGCTAAATGTCCAGCATGTACAGTCATTATCAGGTCTTCAAAGCAGCATAAGCAAATTGTAATAGACCAGAATGAACAGTGGACCTCCTGAAGTTAGTACTGAGATGACATAGGAGGAAGTTACAAAACTAGACATGAGAAACAGCCTCGGATGAGACAAGAAAAGATGAAACAAAGTTCTGACTGATCAAGGATAGAAGTGTCAAGGTTCAAGTAGCAAAGGATAAGTGGAGAACATTAAGAGTGTACCTTTCCCCCATGTTTTCAATAAAGATCTTGCCATTCTATTGGGTCATTCATATGAAGGGGAACTTTTCTAGGGCAATGAGGTCCTGTTAAAAATCCAGTCAGGTCCATCCCTGAGGAAGACTCTAATAAAGTAAGAGACTTTGAGATGCCAAAGGGTGGATGCTAACAGAATAACTTGAGAAGATAAGTTTGGCATAACACCCGAATACTGAGGGCACTAAGCAGAGAAATGAAAATAGAAAGAAAAAGCTAATCACAAATGCCAGTCTCATGTCTTTCTGGACCAATATTTGCTACTTGTCACAGGTGCACATTTTCTGTGGTCAAATGTATGTGAAATATCCACCTTAACATTAACATCAATGTGCCTACTCTTCAGTCAATCCTGATTGATTTGATAATTTATAAAAATCAATTATACTTACATTTAAAATAGCAACAAACTCAAAGGTCAAACATTTGAACAATGTGTAATCACTTTGTTCTAATCTAAAGCCAGGCTAGCAGACTTAGATTAACTCAAGCACCTTCCAGCCAGGGGAATGAAACTCCAATTTAATATCATTAAGCACTAGTTAAATTTTAATATTCATTAAGAGTCAAAGGACTGAAATGGCACTCTTGAGATGCATTCCTGTTGACCACCGCAATTTAATTTGGGTGATGGCTCTGCATCAGCACAAAATGTATGCTGTAGCTGACTTACAGTTCTATCCTTTTGGAATTTCTCCACATCAGTCCATATCTGGCTAATATTAAATATACAAATGAAGTTGCATTGGCATAGACAAACAGTATGACGACCATTGCAAAAACCAATTATAGCAAAGGTTCTAACCAAGTACGCTTAATATATCTGGATAAAACCAGTGACTTCCATTTCTCGATAAGCCTTGTGTACATTTGCTCTCTATACAAGATTAGTTGAGTTGTACTCTTCCCAAGGGCACTTCTGTGTCTTGACTTCTTGCAGCTGACAAAACTGTGGTATTTAAATGAATTGGATTCTGAGACATATGCTCAGAAGTAATCAATGAAAACAGAACGTCATGATCAAATGCAATTCGAAAATGTAAAAGCAAACCTCATGGGCATCAACACTTCCATGTTCATTTTCCCAAGGAATCTCAGAAATGCTTGACCCTGGGTTGATGCTGACACAAAATGGCACCTGCCTGTTAAATGAGATGCTAACTGAATTCTAATTTATGGTTGGGACAGCAAGGATAAATGTATAAGAAGGAACCGGTCAGCTCAGCCTGACTGTATGAATCTTCCAAGATACTAGTTACATAACATTATTGAGGCAGGGTCCAAATTAGATGGCTGCTTGTTCACAATGATAGGAAGAGGATGACTACGTTAAAAGGGAGTGCAATTTTACTTTAAGTCTCTCTCTCTCCATCTCTGCAATCTTTGCATCTATCACCTGATTTTAGTTAAGATATAATATTAAGGAACGTAAAAGGAGTCCATGTATTGTAATGATTGAGTATTTTACTCTATGCTTTTCTGTACATCCTACCCAGCACTTCTAATCTGCTCAATCTGAATAGGAACAAGATTAGGATATACAGCCCCTTAAGGTTGTCTTGCCATTCGATGAAATTATGGATCATCTTGTACCAACCCTCCATATGATTGTCCTCTCTCCATAGCCTTTTATATCCTTATCTAGCAAAAAGAAAATCATATTTATAATTATTAAGTGAACTAGGATCTGCTGCTTTTTGTGAGGAGAATTGTTACCACCCTTTGCAAAATGAAGTGTTTCCAAACTTCCTATCTGAATTTCTCCTATATTTGGTTTTCACTAACAGTGGAAAAAGGTTCATTTTTATCTACTCTTTCAAAATCTAAAGACACTCAATAAATTATTCCTTAATTTTTAATCTTCCAGGGTACAAACCCAGTCCATAAAGCCTCTTCAGATAATCCAACCATAGAAGCCTGGTGACGTTTTGATGAATCTGCATGTCTCTCTTTCCAGAAACAATTTAAACTTTCTATGCTGCAGCGCCTGGACCTCTACAGAGTGCTCCACTTGCAGTGCAATTAGAGCTTTGTAAGGCTGCAGCAATACTTCCACCCATCTATTAAAGTATAGCACATCTGTTCAAAACAGAGCAGCTCCACAACACATTGGCCTGGATTATCTCTCTGCTCAAATTTTTCCTTGCCCCAACACTGCCCTGTGTTTCTTTCCAGCCCAGGTTCTCCAGAAATGCAGAGTGCAATGTCCCTCATAGCTCTATAGAGACTAAAGAAAGACAAGGCACACTTCCTGTTTATAGCACCAGCTGCCATATGGCAAACTGGCACATACAGTGTGAATGTGAATGAATGAATGAGTGTGAGTGAGTGTGTGAATGGACTGATGGGCAGGGTGTGCTAATAAAGCAGTATGATGTTTGAGGTGGGTGTGAGGTAAGGTTTTTAGAATGGCAATGCTAGATAGGTCAGGAAGGGGATGTCAGATTGGGTCAGAGCTAGTAAGGAGATCGAAGGTCACTCAGGGATGTTAGTGTAAGAAATTGGGGCATCAGCTCTGAATTAAAGAGAGTATTTCGACTAGGATTATTCTGTCTAAAATCTCCTGTCTAAATTCTGCTGAACTGCCCAAAATCTCTGACATTAACTTCAAGCTAAAGATATTGGTGGAATGTCCTTGGGCGCACAGGAATTTCCCAATTGAATTTCAAACTTTCTAGGCAATTCTCTTGGAAGCTAATGTGTTGGACTCTTGCAGATCCTGAGGACCATCTTGTGTTCTCCAACAAGCTGAAAACCAGAAGATCTGGACCATAATAATCCAAAAGAAACATGCTTAAACTGAAAGCAACAATCAATGCACGGTCATGAATTTTATGAAGCAGAGTTTGGGTTTGAAATAATTTAAAGAATCAAATGGTGTCCTGAGAACTGAGTAAGATGGAAAAGTGACCTGGACGAGCTGAAAGGACTTTTTTTAAATTCACTCATTTCTTTTAAAATCGGGAGAACTTGGAATTCAAGAACATCTATTCAGAAACAATAAAGGAGATTCTTCCAAAGGTCAGTTGCAATGAAAAGGTTGTAAGAACCAACTTCCAATAAGTGATTGTAAAAACAAAATGGCTGAGATTTTTGTATTTGACTCTGCTGCAGTTTCCATTTGGAAGTCGGCAGCTGTTGTAGTATCTGACAGACATCGCACATGAATGCAAATTACTCATGGCAACCAGAAACTTAGAAGAGAAAGGCTCAAAACTGAAATGCCTGGGCTACACTGGCACTGATTTACAGTAGATTGCAGTTGTTGGGCTTCAGTCAAGGCAATGACTGTCCAGTCAGAAAGAAAACTAAAGAGTGAAAAAGAAAATGTTGGGGCATTGACAGAGTTTAATGAAAAATTATAATGTTATCATCAAACTAAATTGCAAACAATCCTCAACAAATTCACTACTAGTGTAATTACAGGTACTGTGGATTTCTAATGTTTATGGTTTTTAGGCTAAAATATCAGTGATC
Source organism: Chiloscyllium punctatum (assembly GCF_047496795.1). Classification (NCBI taxonomy): domain Eukaryota; kingdom Metazoa; phylum Chordata; class Chondrichthyes; order Orectolobiformes; family Hemiscylliidae; genus Chiloscyllium; species Chiloscyllium punctatum. The sequence continues at coordinate 33,393,318 of NC_092765.1, forward strand.
ACCTTTTCTTTTTGTTTTATCCTGCTATTGATTTTCATTGTATTGTAGAGATATATGGTGACAACAGTACAGCACAAAGATTAATAGCTAAATGCTAAAAGCAGGAGTGCACCAATCATGTCAGATAATGTTTGATCACATGGAACTGGGACCCAATAAAGAGGTCCTGCTTGACCCCACCTCTATACCTGGTCCACATGGTTCATAAAAATTCATTAATTTGCATTAGCTTGTGTCCAGCTTTCACCTGCTGAAAGCATCCAAAATCTACTTGTGATATTTATACATAGCGGCATGGGTGGTATGCAGGCTGTGAGTCATTGTTGAGGGACTGCATCTGATGCTAATAAAGGTAGGAAAGTGAAAAACCTTCAGGCAAGCAGAACACACTCGACAAAATGTCCACAGCAAGACTCAGAGCAACTCATTCATACCAGAGCCCAATGATGGCAGTCTAGAAGCGCATGGAGTAACAGAAAAAGTCGAAGACAATATTCAGAGGCTCAACCAATGCACTGGATCAATTGGTGCTGCTACTTCAAGAACCATGAAACCTTGTCCATAGTCACTCTGAAGCTCAATAAGCATTAGGTTAGTATGCAATTGGCAGCAGTGCCAACACCATTCTGATTAGACAGTTCAAAAAAAGAAATCACCAACTATGCAGACATGCTTACAGTCTTAGATTCTTAATTTATAGTGTAATCTTATAATAGACCAGGAAAAATTCAATCAAAACAATCAGGAACCAGGGGAGACTCCTTACACCTTTATAAATAATCTGTATCCCAATGCTGAACATTGCTAACATGCAATATTGAGACAAACAAAAAAAATAGTAATTGATGGAGAAACTCAGCAGTTTTGGCAGCAACTATGAAGTGAAAAGAGAGTTATCATTTTGAGTCCAGTGACCCTTTGTTGTTTCAGAGCTCCAGTATCTACAGTTCTTTGTTTTATTCCAGTATGCAACATTGAACGATCCGAAGAGATTGCAGTTTAGTTGGGGTGAAGGAAGAGTCTTTATCGGAATCTTTGTAGTCCAAAGGGGACCATATTGGCTAAATCAGTGTAGTTTGCAAGGCAGGCTGAATTTGAAATCAGAAAAAAGGCTTGTTGTCAAGGGAGCAGGGAATCTTCACCAACAATTTCATCTTCACGTTTATCATTTAGATGCCATCCAAAATCCCACTAAGGCAAGAGATTTGGGAAGGGGGTACAATCACTGCTATTGCTCCATGCCTAGGTTGTGGTGGGAAAACTCCACATTGCGGTCCAGACTAGCCAGTCATGAATGATACAATTGCATGCCATAAGAGTTTTAAGATAATCTGCTGACCCAGCAGCAGAAAATGTCACTTTTCTAAATCTTTCATGGAATGTGGGTGTTGTTGGCTGGGCCAGCATTTATTACTCGCCCTAACTGCCCTTAAGAAGAGAGTGATGAAACTAAAACCAGACCATTCCAATATGCAAATGTCAATGAAGTAGATGATACTGAAGAACAAGATTCAGTCTTCTTCTGGCAAGTGATTCATTCACAAGAGGGCCTCTGGTTTGCAGATATCATTGTTAACAGCAAGGAAACTAATTTTAAAATGGATATAGAGGCAGATAATCTTTCTTTTAGATGCTATATTATGGTTGATGTCTGATTTTCACCAACTGCCTTCCATTCAATCTAATGGTAGAAGAAGTATTCCATTCAGTCTGAGGGCAGATGCAGGCTACATTTCAATGCAATTACAGAGAAATCACATACACTTTGCATGGCATGACTAAGTAGCATTGTTCTTTATTAAAACAGATCACTTGTGTGGCTTTGAAACTTCTCCAAGTTCAGAGGAAATTGAAGTTGACTCATGATACTACAAACCTGCTTTCACCGAAGAAACTTCAGATACAGGAGGATATTGCAGATTTTACTTCTCTTTTGTGGAGATGCTATGAAAAGCACAAAACCAATGCCCCAAGGATTAAAGTTACCAGCCAGAAGATGATCTTGCAGTACTCATTCAGTAAAGGGGTCAGAGAATGAAGATGCCATTGTTGTAAATGATTTGCGGGAGGAAGATGTTCTCAATTTTGTATCTTTTGAAGACAATTAGTTTTTCATTGAAGTTGCAAAAGAGGTGAATTTCCTCCCACTGTATATGCTGGATCAATCTGGTTCCTTCACACGAAGAATTGCCAAAGCTAGATGTCCTTCCCAGTGTGAAGATACCTTTGTCAGTGTTGAATCTTCAAGCAAGTTTGCAAATCAGAATACTATGGAGGAATTTGCTATACATGTTAATCTGATGTAGATGCCTGAGAGTGTCTAATTTCCTCTAATCTTCAAAGTGATTGCTTTGTAGTGATGGTGATCCAACTTTCTGCCAGAGTTCTTGAGGTGGCATTGTATGCAGAGGAGTAGCCGCAAACTGAACAGACCGTGAATGTCGTGCCAACAGGCACAGAAAGAAATTTTCTTACCTTAAATGTACTGAGGAAATAATTTCTACATCTTCAACATAGTCTTCAAAATAATAATAGTTCTTTCTAACTGACTGATTTGTTCCTGGATAAAATTAACTAGGTGTTGTTCATTGTTGCAGCAGCACTAGGTGATATGGTTGTGAACATGTTCATAGGAGCTGAAAGTGTTTCACTTCCCTCAAGCCACACTTTCACCTATTCTCAGTGAGCAAAAACAGAAGATGAGGAGAATGGGGATTTCTGTTTATTGCCTTTCCCTTTATTGGAATTTGATGGTCCAAATCCTGAAGATTTGTCCCTCAATCAGTCTTCGATCAGTCTTTAATGCTTTTGCTTTCAAGCCATTAGCTACGCAACCAAGTTACCAGCTGCTGTGAAAAGCTTGCATCCCATCCTGCCAACATGATAACCTTCCTCGCAAAATGTGATGAAACATTCCGTACATTTTCAAAACAAGCCAAGAACCAAAACTAACATCTTTGGTAAAGGAGACTGCGAAATTAAACTATGATGCAAATGTAAATAGTTTATGATACAAATGATGCATTGACATGGCAAACTTCAGGGGAGGTGTAGTACATGGGATTGATAGCTATGTGCTAACAGCTAGACTATATCACCGGGAACAGGCAATTTACAGGAAACCACATGGCACTGGGACTTGACGGAAAAAGATTCTTGTAAAGTCCTGTTCAACCATACCTTTGAGTGTAGTGTAAAGAGTTAATAAATATTTAACCGTTTCCACTGATATTTCTCCAGTAGTCACCTCTCAAGAGCATCCAAATGTTATGATATTTTTGCAAATTCCAGCGTTTCTTTAAGACAATCACACAGGAAATGTTGGTGCTTTATGTTATAATCTCATGAATGGTTTCAAAAATAATCTGTTTAAAAGGTGGCTTATCCAGTGACCACAGCAATTCTTTCCCAACTCCCTCGCCCCCTTGTTATCCCCTTAGGAGGACATAAATACAATGGTGTATAGTGTTGCACGCTAACTGTGGGCTATTTTGGTTAAAGAGTGAAAAATAGGCGTTACATAGGCTTTGTACGAGTAATGAATGCTTGTTTGAAGAAGTGCCAACTTAACACGTGATTGTTGATTAGCAAACTCTAAACATACCCATGGGTGCTGAAATGGCCAGCTGCAAGTTTGACACTTAATACTGATTAGATACTGTTTTTCAGGAGCGAAACTACTCGTGAAAAATCATCTTTCCTTGTGTTTTGAAAATTGAATAACTCTGGTCATAGATTCCTGTTCTTACATTTGAACAGCAGCTGTACTTCAGAAGTAGTCAATTGGCTGTGGCGTCTTGAGGTCATGAATGGAGCTATATAAATGCAAGCTGCCAGTATTTTTTATTACACCTTTCACTTTATTAGATTAAAATCTTACACTGATGTGAATTGATGATGCAAGGAATTCTACTCCTTATTGCCAAGATTTCAACAAATAAAAGGACATACTGTGCAGTGGCATCTGATTTAGTGACAATCTGTGAATAAACATCACTGCTCCAGACCAATTTCGAACACATGGTGGAACTCAGAGTGACTGCAACAACATGTGCATCATTCCAGTTACCAATTTTACTGCTGGGAATGAACTGTTGATGCTTTTCACATGGACCAGGTTGATCTCAAAATAGATGTTCACAGCTCCATGTGCAATTTGGCACTTCTATTAATCATGATGAAAGTATAATTAAGAGCTCCAGCTGATTTGAAAATTGGTGCCACAATGCCTCATGAGGTGCTCAGGACGAGGACTTGCCAAGGAAGTGGTTCATCTTAAACAGAGGAGAGTGTGAGGGTGGCTGCCAGATATCTGTCAGCTGATAATGGAGCCTTCTGGTTCAGAGGTTCCTTAATAAGCATCATACGAGTTCACAAGAGAGAATAAAAGTCAGATCAGAGTATGGCAAAGTAAAACAGCAGCAGTTTGAATGTCAAGTCTCAATGACATTATAGCAGCAGTCAAGGGGCTGAACATCAGTTCTTGTGGAACCCACTGTCCTTGTTGATAAACTTTCAACAGGTTTTAATCTCATATGAATGGCTTGTGCTAACTAGATCAGCAAGGAATAGGAGGTGGGCGAAGGCAGCAGGGGACCCTGTGGTACGTGCTAGTGAGGGTCAGAATAGGAGGATAGAGCAGATGAATGCGTAGCTGAGGAGCTGGTGCAGGGAGAAGGGTTCACATTTTTGGATCATTGGAATCTCTTCTGGGGTAGATGTGACCTGTCTTAGAAGGACAGATTGCACCTCAATTGGAAGGGGACTAATATACTGACAGGGGGATTTGTGAGAGCAGCTCAGGAGGATTTAAATCAGTAAGGAAACACAACCTTCTCAAGCACAACTAGAGACAGGCATAAATGCTGGGCTTGGTAGCAACACCTATATCCCATGAATGAACAAATTAAAAGTTATCTTTCTTCCATTCAGATACATCAAGGACAGCAGTTTTGAAAGAACTTACCAAATCTTAGTAGCTGGCCTTGAACCCTAGTATGGATAAAAGAGATAACATGAATCCTTACTATTACAAACTAATCAGAACCAGCAAAATGGTTCTATTGTTGAGAATTCTATTAATGAAAATAATAGAGTTTCAGACAGAACCAAGTAGACAATCTGGCAAAACAATACATATTTAAGTGGTTATTTTGAAACTGTGGTCACGTTTTGTCTTCATAAAGAGCTGCAAACATTAGTAATATTGAAATGCTAGCAAGATTGAGTGATAACATGTTAGAGCATCTAGTGCATATATTGATGACAGATGAAAACAGTAACAAATTAATAACAATTCACATGATAAAATGTAACACTCTGTATAACTCTAGCGCCAACCTTCTGTATATAAAAACATTTTCAAATTGAGGTTTCATTATGTTCTCATGCCTGGATTTTACGAAGTGATTGTGCGTGGGAACTAAATGAGTAGCTTTTGGGCTGTGTTATTCTCTTGAAAAAAAAATCTACTTCAACTCTTCTTCAGCAAACATATTCCCTAACTGATGCACCAAAATCTTCTATAGTGGTTGCAAATCATGGGGTATCTGTACTCGTGTTGGCAAGACCACCAAATTGTAGAAGGTGGTATCAGATGTGCTTTGTTTTGGATGGAACACCAAAGTGAGACGTTGTGCTTTCATTCAGAAGGACATACTAATTCCAATTGCAGCCATGATTTCTGGGATGTTGTAAAAATGTTTACGTTTACACCTCTGCCTCAACTACTACCACAAAAAATCAGATTTACAGGTCATTTATTAATTTGCTCTCTGAAGGATCTTAATGAGTGTAAATGGATTGTTATGTTTGTCTGAACAGCAATGACTGAACCTCAAAAGAAAACAAATAAACTTAAAGAACTTTAGTGTTTATATGAATATTTTAATAATGAATCCAAAAAGTATTTACAATGATTTATTTCCATATCACTGCCTGGACTGCTATTTTCATTCTCATGTTACCTTATTAAAGAAATGATGCTGTCATTATTAAAGAATCTTGTAAGATAATTTGACCATTTTAAAACAAAGGGTTACATTTTACATAGTAGGATGGTTCCCCGACCTCTGAAACTGCAGCCATTTTGAATATAGAACATTACAATACAGTACAGGCCCTTCGGCCCTCAATGTTGCACCAACTTGTGAAACCAATCTGAAGCCCATCTCACTTACACTATTCCATTATTATCATCCATATGTTTATCCAAATGCCCTCATTTAAATGCCCTTACAGTTGGCAAGTCGATTACTGTTGTAGGCAGGGCATTCCATGCCCTTACTACACTCTGAGTATTGGCCATTGGGCTCTGAACTTGGTTGAAGTGGGATTTCTGTCCCCATCCAAGATTCAGTCTGATCTCTCATATGTCTCTTATCCCAGCAATTCCAGGAGACAGAAGTCGAAGTGAAGGTGTTTTGCTGGTTGACAGGACACATGGGCTTAGGGAACTTGCATGGCCTGGGAATGGAGAGAGGGAAAATGGGTTGGGGGAAGGGGTTAAACTGTGAGTTGACGTCTCAGGGTGCTCAGTCATGAACCACCAGCTCCAGAGCAGTCTTGATGGGAACATTCGCTCCCTTGAGTAAAATCAGATTGGGGCTGGAAGGAGGAACATACTGTTAAGTAGTTATCTGATGCTTTTCCTGGCTGATAACATACCCATGGGTGTGGGCAGGCAGTCAGGCAAGAGGCATGCTGCTGCTTCCCTGACACCTAATATAATCTCCCTTCTCAGTTGTCTTTCCACCCCCGGGCAATAAAGCCGAGGATGGAAAGGCAATAAATTTTTACAAGTCAGAAGGCTTTAGCATAGATTTGAAATAGTGCTGGCAACATGGTGGAATTATCACACTGTAAATTGTATGTGTTGTGCTAAAAGGCTGTGACCTTTTTGCTAATAAAACCCTATTCGATGAGTATTAGCAGTGCAGTGCTTTAGGCTGCCAGCCTTTCAGCAAAGTTTCTTTTAAGCTGCACAGAAGTTCCCATGCAAATTCAACACAAGTTGGTCTCTTTAATTTCCCATGTATGCTGAAGCCATGTAACAAATTTTAAGTGGCTTGAAAGTCTTAGGAATGAGCCTTTGCTGGATTTTAGATTTTCCTGGATTTTGGATTACCCATTTCCATCACGACGAAGCTACAATAAGAAACCAAAGTATCTGCAGACACACAGTTTCAAACAGTTTGTCTTCAAGCTCTCTAAACATGTGACCTTACATCAAATAATTTGCAGTATTCCCATCTTAGATCTTAGTCTTGACAGCAATTTGTCAGGAACAGACTTTTACAAGTGGATGATAGACACGGAAATGAAGGAAAGCAAATGGCACTGTTATAATTGTAGCCCACACCATCAATTTCCAAAGACAGGACAGGTACTGAATGTTGGTATTTGAGGTGCAAGTTATTTAATGTGAAAACAGGGTAAATTATATAAAATTTTATAAATATTGCATGATGGCCATAGAGAGAAAAATGTTTTGATTTTGGACAGTTCAGCCTTTTTGAATAAATAGATTTGGAATACTAATCCTGAACAGTATAAAAAAAATCTTAAGAGGGAATTTCGCTTGGGACTTGGATTTAGAACACTCAGTAGATGTGTAAGATGAATGTGGGCAGCCTAAAACCTTAGGAGGTGTGAACCTGAAATCTTAAACAACTCCTGACTTGCCACTAGCACAAATGGAATTTCATCGACCACTCTTGATGGGTGGCACGGCTGGGATAAGAGACATACAAGAGTTGGGACAAAATCTTAGATGGGGACAGAAATGCCTCCTCAACCTAATTCAAAACCAAATGGCCAATAAATTTCAGAGGTCAGGGGAACCATCCTGCTTTGTAAAATGTAACCCTTTGTTTTAGAAATGGTCAAAGTATCTTTCAAGGTTCTTTAAACGTGGTAACTTCACCCCTTGAAGCTTGAGAATGACAATAGCAGTCCAGCCAGTGGTACAGAAATAGATCATTGTAAATACTATTTTGTTACATTATTAAAATATTCATGATTTCACAGATGGCTTTCTTTATATCAAGATCGACATTTTGCATTTCATGAATATTACTCAATGTCATTCATAACAACCAAAGGAATGAAGGTTTATTTGATCCAATTTGTGTCCAGCGTAGGACGACTTCAAAGATGAATATTTTGTACTTTCTGAAAAGGGAAAAGAATCACTTTCAGTAGAATCATGTATTAAATATTCCTCTAGCTTTGCTTGGTACACCTCTTCACATCAACTATGCATGACTTCCATCACTGCCTTTCTTAAAAGAGGTCTGAGAATACTTCTAAACACACAGTTTTATGGAGGAGAGCTGCGATTAGGATTGGAACAGGACTCTGCCTTCTGCTTCTTGTTTTAAGTACTTCTGACTAATATTACATGGTATGATAAATATATACAGCGCAGAAAGAGGCCATTCGTCCCATATATGCCTCTTCCCTCCTACCTTATCTAATCATAAAGTCATACAGCACAGAAACATATCCTCCATGCCGAACATAATCCCAAACTAAACTTATCCCACCTGCCTGCACCTGGCCCATATCCCTCCAAACCTTTCCTATTCATGCACTTTTTAAAATATCTTTTAAACATTGTAATTGTGTCCACATCCACTTTTCTTCACTCCCTTATGTGCTTATCTACCTTTCCCTCCCTTCAACTCAACTTTAGCTTCCGGATAACAGGTTCTGTATTCTAACCACTCTCTGGATAATTACTATTTTACATTGATGACCCCTAGTTCCTGTCTCGCTCATAACTGGAAATGTCCTACCTATTTCTGCCTTCTCAAAGCCTGCTAAATTACAACCACAGTCTAACATCCAGGCTACATCGGCGTAGCATTTGAATTTCTCACAACAACTTATGTCTTTATGCTGCTTATAATGTAATAAACCATGGCATTTCACAAGAGGATTATAAAACATAATTTGAAAGAAAAAGACACATAGGTCAGCTTAGTCAAAGACGCAGGTTTTAAGGAATATTTTAAATGTAGCGAAGTAGGGAAATGTAGAGAGAGTATTGTAGAGTTTAGAGATGAAGCAACTAAAGATATAGCTACCAACATAAGTGCAATTAATCTCAGCAAACACAGGAGAGCCAGAGTGACCTATCACCTTCATCCCCTCCCCCACTCACCCATTGTACTCTATGCTACTTTCTCCCCACCCCCACCCTCCTCTAGCTTATCTCTCCATGCTTCAGGCTCACTGCCTTTATTCCTGATGAAGGGCTTTTGCCCGAAACATCGATTTCGAAGCTACTTGGATGCTGCCTGAACTGCTGTGCTCTTCCAACACCACTAATCCAGAAACTAGTTGAAGGGTATGGGGTTGGAAAAGATTACAGAGGTTGGGGGAGGGGTGAATGACCATGGAGGAATTGGAAAACCAAGATGAAAATGTAAAAACAAATGACATTCAAATGGGAGCCAAGATGAGTGAACACAGAATGATAGGGAATGGGACTTTTCTTTTACAAATTATGAAGCAGGCAGCAGAGTTTTAGATCATTTCAAGTTTCCACGGTGTGGAATCCAGAAGACCAGCTAGTTATGCATTGGAATATTCTCCTATGGGAAACAAAGGCATGAATGAAGCTTTCAGCAACTATCAGCAGAGGCTGAGACAATGTTGGGTCTGAATACTGAGGTGGAAACATGTGAATTTAATGATGATGCAAATGTCTGATGGAAAATTATTCTTAGAGTCAAATATGACCCCAATGTTGCAAACAAACTGGTTTAGACTCAGACTGTTGTGAGAGAGAGTTGGTAGCTCAAGAGAATAGTTTGAAAGAAGACCAAAAGCAATGCTTTCAGTCTTTCCAGCACTTAACATTTCTCCTCATTTATACAAATGTGAGAGCAACAGTCTGACAATTTAGCAAAAATGAAAGAGTTGGGTTGGGTGAGGTAGAACATAGAACATAGAACATAGAACAATACAGCACAGAACAGGCCCTTCGGCCCACGATGTTGTGCCGAACTTCTATCCTAGATTAAGCACCCATCCATGTACCTATCCAAATGCCGCTTAAAGGTCGCCAATGAATCTGACTCTACCACTGCCTCGGGCAGCGTATTCCATGCCCCCACCACTCTCTGGGTAAAGAACCCACCCCTGACACCCCTAGGTAGTAAGTGGAAATGTAAACTAACCCCATTCTTTCAAAGGACATCTCTTGAGCATATCATATGGATGAGAAATGGAGAGAAGACAAGGGTCAATTTTTCGGCCACCTTTGTGTGTTTTTTTGGGATGCCAATCATTTAGTAGCAAAGTAGGCTAAATCATGAAGAGTTCAAGGCTGTGAATGTATGCCCAGTAACAATGGATTTGTCATGGCTTTCAAACCAAGTTAACCAATTATATTTGGGCTATTAGATCGTCAGAAAGATGATGCCAATCGAGTTGGTCCATGCTGAAAGTGAATCCAGTTTCTAAGGAAAACACGACACCATCTTACCCCTCACCTTGCCCAAAACTGAATGTTATTTCAGGTTTTGTATTGCAATACTAAATTCCTGCAGAATTATTTCATTGATGATAGAGTATTTTTCAAACTGTCTTGTCATAAGCCGTGTTTAATCTGGTGGTAGCATTACAATTCTGATAATTTGTTGAATTGTTGCTTAATTGTATCAACCAATTTTGTTTACTGAGGTATCCAACTTTTTGAATATTAAAGTAACACTGTTGATTTAAAATGCTGCACAGGTTCTAATAATTAACCCTGACATTCTCCTGTTAACCTTCTTGCATTTAGCTTGAAATCATTTGATTATAATAATACAGGGATTCCTGCAAATAAATGTTCAGTAAAACTAAATGTAATCAGCTAATGTCAATTATTATGATTGATTTTTCAATTCTAATGGTACTTTTCATGAATCACAGTGTTCACTCCTCAAATTCTTTGATCTGAAAACAACGAATGCTGGAAATCACAGTGGGTCAGACAGCATCCATGGAGAAAGAGAGAGCAAGCTAATATTTCAAGTTGCAATGACTCTTCATCAGAGTTGATGTGAAGTGTGAAGGGGGCAACATTTATGCTGTAGTTGCTGGGGGGTAAGGGGGGGGGGAAGCATAGGTGGATGCAGAGTGCTGGTAGAGAAAAGATGTTGCTAGTTCAGATGAAGCGATTGGGATGTGAGAATGGCAGAACAATGGTGTGACTAACTGCCAGACTGGAAAGAGAAGACAGTCCCACTGGGGTTGGCGGGGGAGGGGAGAGAGGATATGGTGACAAAGAATGTAACAAGTAAAGTTAAAAGAAAGGGAAGAAATGGGAGTTGGTTCATAATTTAAAGATGTTGAATTCAGTATTAAGGCTAGTGTGATGATAAGATGCTGTTCCTCGAGTTTGTGCTTTGGTTCACTGGAGCACTGCAGCAGGTTGCTGACATTTCCCACCCACTGCGGATGACAGGGCTCTCAACCACATCTGACCTATCACCCGCGCTTCTACCCTTGCCCCTTCCCATCACTTACAACATCATGGTGATTCCAGTCTGGCAGTTAGATGCACTATTGTTCTGCTATTCTCACATTCCGATCACTCTGTCTGAGCTATTAACATCGTTTCTCCACCAGCACCCTACACCCACCACACTACCCTTCCATACTCTCCCCGCTAGAGTATAGCAGAAATGCTGCCCCCTCTACAGTTCAGCTCTGATGAAAGGTCAACCAGAGCTAAAACATTAGCTTGCTCTCTCTCCGTGGATGCTGTCTGACCCACTGTGATCTCCAGTATTTGTTGTTTTCGGTACAGATTCCAGTATCTGCAGTAACTTGCGCCTCAAACTTCTTAGTCTTTTTTAAGTGGTGATGACTAAGGAGACCAAAGTTTTGTCCTCTTATTTTGTGCCTTAATAAAATTAGCTATAATAATTGCAATTAATATTATATGCATAACCCTGCCATTCATATTAATCACCAAAACTGAGCCCCCCCCCCACCTTGTTAATCTCAATCCCACCATCAATGAGATATTCACTCAGCTCTTCCTTTAAACACTTCAGCAGGAAATATATTTCACACTTCCATCCTTCTGTCATTAAAAAATCCTCCTAGCCTGGAGTTCTTCTTCAACTTCTTGAGTGGTACTTGTGCCTTTTAGGGTCATAGAGTCATAGAGATGTACAGCATGGAAACAGACCCTTTGGTCCAACACGTCCATGCCGACCAGATATCCCAACCCAATCTAGTCCCACCTGCCAGTACCCAGCCCATATCCCTCCAAACCCTTCCTATTCATATACCCATCCAAATGCCTCTTAAATGTTGCAATTGTACCAGCCTCCACCACTTCCTCTGGCAGCTCATTCCAAACCCGTACCACCCTCTGTTTGAAAAGATCACCCCTTAGTTCTCTTTTATATCTTTCTCCTCTTGCTCTAAACCTATGCCCTCTAGTTCTGGACTTCCTGACCCCAGGGAAAAGACTTTGCCTGTTTATCCTATCTATGCCCCTCATAATTTCTATAAAGTCACCCCTCAGCCTCCGACACTCCAGGAAAAACAGCCCCAGCCTGTTCTGCCTCTCCCTGTAGCTCAAATCCTCCAACCCTGGCAACATCCTTGTAAATCTTTTCTGTACCCTTTCAAGTTTCACAACATCTTTCCGATAGGAAGGAGACCAGAATTTTTATATCCCTACATCCCACATCAGTACAAGGCTACTCTAAAAATGCTGAGCAGATGACAGTTCATTGGTATCTACCATAGATAAAAACTGACAATTCATGAACATGAAATGCATTGAATTTTAGCTGTGAAGTTATCCATCAACAAGGCTTCAGCAAAATTAAGTGGGTTGGTTTTGACCGGCACTGATGTGATGGGCTCATAGGTCTTGTTATACTGCAGGGCTTGAAAGTAATTTAAATTCAGTTTAAGCAATAGTTATACAAACTAAGTTTCCACCATGTTATTACTGCAGACTGTTCAGCTCCTTTAAAAAGAGAATGATTACACACGGAGTGATAGTTGCAAAGATCTAAGTACAAAGAAGACAGTTGCCTCTTGAAACTTAATGAGCTAAATCCTACTGCTAGCTTTTGCTGTATTAATGGAATGCAGCAGGAAATGACTGAGCATGTCACTGCCTTTGGTATTTAGTTCGACAGCCGAAAGAATGGCTTCCAATGGAAATACAACGGGAATGAGCAATTCATAAGGGGCCCAAGTTGGAGGCACTGAAAGTTCTTGCAGAATTGTAGGGTTGAGCTGGGGAGGAATGAGGGCATTAGGGATTTAAACATAAGGAAACGCATTTTAATATTGCAGCATTGGTACTGCCAATTAATATGGCGATGAAGGATGAACAGGAATTCGTGTAGTTCAGAATAACGATAGCAGAGTTGTGAATGAGGTTATGTTTATGGATGACGTGAGGCTGGATAATTGAGCCTAGATGTAACAAAAAAGTTTGGGATTCAGTTTCAGTTGCAGATGCGTTGAAGCAGAGCAGACCCAGCAATTGTTCCAGAAAGAAAAGATCAATATATCCCAACAAAAACATCACCTCAATCAAGTTCATAGGATTAGAAAGTATACAGTTCACACTTATATTTAGTCATTATCCAAGGTAATAAGTGTATGATATATTCCTTTGTGCCATTAGTTTGCCACATCACATTTCCTGATTCAGAAAATACAGGCGTTACGATGGAGCTTTATGTGCTTAATGGCTTAAAAATTGCTTCTGCAAAACAGCCTCTGTACTTCTCTAAATTCTATCACAAATTAAGTCTGTTGATTACCCCCTTGGAATTATATGTTGAAATGATATATTGTGATCACATCATCAGGAGAATTTGTAAGAAAGACTTACTAATGGTAACAATTTGAAAGAACTATATTAAAACCAATTGAGATTGAACCATTAACTGGAGTTATTTCGACATTTGAATTGAACATGTTAGTTCTACCCCCTTTGAGTATACTATTCCTCTAAAATATGCAGTGAACTAAGTTATTACTGTAATTAAAATCATGTTGTGATAACACTGCAGATCAAATTGAGAGACTGGAGTATTGCACTGGTCTGTTTATCACCAAATGCCAGAATTTCGGTACTGCTTTCTGTTATGGACTGTTACCATTATATCACCTGGTTCAATATGCAAAGTGGTTTTAAGGACAAGGACAAATGGCTGGGTTTAAACTGCGCAGATAATGTGCACAGGTTTTGATTCTGCGGTCATGTTATGACATTTGAGCTACCTGTTACATACACCAAACACGTACACATCCGGACAACTGGGGGTTTGAAATAGAAAAGCAGAATATCTAATGTACTGCAGAAGCGTATTATCCATGATAAGCAGCCCTATTTCTTGAGAAGCTTGCTGAATGATCGAACAGCTACAGAAATATATGAAGCAGCTTTGATCCTGGAACTTCCCGGATGGAATTGGAAAAATCACTGCAGTGACTTCAGGTCTGATGGGCAAGGAAAGATCAGACAGAATGTTTGGAACCACTGGACTAGGGCTTGACTTCAGTTAAATAAACTGCAACAGAATTCTCAATCAATGTCGAAACAGCCTCTGCATCATCTGCAACCAGGAAAGTCACTTATTGCATCGAGTTTGAGAGGGTCTCATGAAGCAGAAAGTTGATGTCAAACTCTATAAACATTGATTGACACACCAATTCAAGACCAGTGCAGCAAGCTCCCCATACTCAACATGAATTGCTTCTGAGTTGATGGGATCCAAAGTAAAAAGTAGTTTTATCTCAAGATTCTGCTTTGTAATTTGGATTTGGAGTTGAATTGCATGTGGTGCTTTGATAAATAGTAACATAGATTCCCTTGTTCCACTCATATCGTCACATACTTTCTTCCTTTCACTCAAAGAAATATTTCAGGCAATGTCATAAAAATCAAAATTACTTCAGGACGATGATACCAAAGCATATCAAATTAATAGATGATAAGTTATTTGACATTTTGTTGGTGGTTTTATAAATGACCCCCTATCTCAAGTTTAGCACGTTCAAGGCCGGTGTTCAGCATGTGATGACTTGGAACTGCCTACTGCCTGTTTACTATTCTTGCACTCCAGTGTTGACTTGAAGGAACATTGTTTTTCATCTGTAGACTTCATCGTTATAAATAGTACTGTTACATTTTGATGGTACAGAAGCTTAGGTTGCTTCAAAATGAGGGTAATGCTGGAAATATATTTGCAAGTGAATACATGGGCTAGATAATGGAGTTTGCAGAGATCTTGGATTCAGATTAGCCTTTCTTCAAATCATTTCATTTCAAATGATCATGAGAATCAAAAACCTAGATTGCCAATGCATTAAAATGGTATAGTGGGGCCAATAGAAAAACCACATCATTGCATGTTTTTAACTAAAAGTTCAAAATAAATTTTAAGTTTTTCCCGATTCTTGTGAATTGTCCTGAAGAGTGAAAGTTTCAAGCTTCAAGCTTCAAAGGGTCAGTGTGGACTTGAAGGGCCAAATGGCCTGCCTCCACATTCTTGGGATTCTGTGATTCGATGGAAACATGGAATACTCAAAAATACCATTTCTCGTGACTTTTTCCTTCAAACATTTCCCTTCTGCTATTTCTGATTGAGGACGGAACAGCTGTTTGAGACTGCCACACTACTGTGAACCCATTGGCCACAAAATCCCACAAGCTCTGAAAACTGGTACAGATGGTGGTGCACAATCAACCTGTGGCCTGTTGCTTTGATGAAGGTGACAGATAAATTCATCTCAAAACAGAAAGTACTGGAAACACACAACAGGTAATGGCAGCATGTCCAGGGATGTGTGGGTTAGAGGGGTTCAAATCCAGCGGAATAGAGTGGAGAGGGTCCAGATGGGATGCTCTTCAAAGGACTGCTGCGGACCCGATGGGCCGAAAGGCCTCTATCTGTACTGTAGGGGTTCGCTGATTCAATGCATTGCTGATAGCTCATCCTGTGTACTTGTGATGACAAGGTTGAACAACATGCAACAGCCCACAAAGCCAACAGTTCAGTCGAGCACTGTTAAGTTCCTCTTAAGTGCTTCAGGGAGCTGAAGTATTGTTCTTGCTTTTATTTAAGGGTAGGGTGTGCTGATTAGAACGAGCACTTAAAAGGAGTAATGTTGAGTTGAATCCAATCACATCTGCTGTAACAAATGCACATTTGGCAACTGAGCCAAGCACAAGAATGACAAAAGATAGTGGCTGTTCAGAAAGTCTTATGATTGACACAGGCATGCGAGAGATAAATGATACAGTCACCAGGTTGAATGTTTTGATGACCTTCCTGCATTGCAGAATTAGTGTTGGCAAGAATATAGTTTGGATTCTCTTACTTTGTTGTGCCACACGGTGCTATTTTAAGCTGCAATACATAACTAGATATGGACAGCTGAACATCAATTACTTTTCTGGCTGTCAAAACATTAACAAGGCTTGCACAGGTCAGAATCTGCCCAATAATCTATGTTATCCTACACTTCTGCAGTCTGCAAAAGGTCGGGCAGCTCTACTACTATGCCAAGTTGAAATGTGAAGTTATGTCGATTAGCAAGGAAGCACATCTATCAATATTAGTCGGTGGCTTGCAAGTGAATATCCTGTTCAAACTGTGAAAAAAGTCATGCAGCAGAAGCTCCCAGGAAAAATCTACAAACATTGTTTAGCACAAGATTCCAGTGTCAAAGCTTGATTCTTCATAATGTTAGCAGATAGACTTCAGTTTTGACTTGATGCAGTTAACTTGTGAGGTCTGTTCCATTGAAGCTGCTGCTTGTCAGGTAGCATTAGATCATGTGATCTGTTGGAATTCTCCGTGAGCACAAGGAACTATCACAATTGCTGCCACTCCTATAATCCTTTATCACTTTGTAATGTCTCAAAGCACTTCAGAGCAAAAATTACTTTTAAAAGAACATGACTGTTGGCAAACAATTGGTGTGGATAAGCAATGCTTTGAAATTTTCATTTTTTTGTTCAATTTAACTGTGCTTGTCAAGTTAATTGAATCACATTGTGCTATATTACAGCAGTCTGAACCATGTGATATGGTTATGGGTTTCTGACTTTGAAGAAGTTCAATCTCATTACCAGTCTTACCAAAATGTGTTTGTCTAATACAACATGTTAACTGTGCATAGTATTTGTTGTTGTGGCAACCAAGGCCTAATGAACATCAATGAGCTCACTGATGAAAGGTCACTGACACAGAACGCTTTCTCTCTTTGTCTCTTTGCGAATGCTACCTGACCTGCTGAATACTTGCAGTATTTTCTCATATCTCTTTAATAAAGTCTCTAGGTTGCAAGTAGCTGAGGTAAAATACAGTAGTGCTATATTATTTAAGATATCATCATTCGACCTATCACCATGACAACCAACTGCACATCCTCAGACAACCTACACAATTAAAGGCACTTGACTGAGATGTACTGGAAAAAGCCACTCAAAAACAAATTATGAACAAAAGTGACATGTATTGATGTTGAGTGAGATCCACATCAGGCTGTACTCTGGACTTCCCCCACCCCAGGGAAGAGCCTTTGTCTATTTATCCTATCCATGCCCCTCATGATTTTATAAACCTCTATAAGGTAGTCCTACACCTTTGCCAAGATGGCGTCTCTCAGAGTTATTCTACTAACGCCATCTGCTGTGACTGGCAACTTTATCTTCATGTGCAAAGAAAAAATGCACCCTCCCTGTTGAAAGTTAAAACTTTTGTTTTTCCCAAATATTGCTTCTTTAGACTGTCATCATGGGTCTGCTCATTTGGAGCTCAATGTCATCCAAATAGTACACTACTCGACTGAATTCCTCACAAAATTCGATTCATTACCACTTGAAAAATTCCAGTGACTGAAGTAACACCAAATGACAACCCTTGAAACTAAAACTATATATTAACAGTCAGATGTGACTCATCTATAGCAAGTTGAAGAGAGGTACTCAGCAGATCTAATTTTAAAAATTGACAACAATGTGAACAGATTCTCTATGGATTACAAACTACTGGGTGGATTACATTCCAGCATTTCATTTAGAGTTAACTTATAGTCCTCATATATTCTTAAACCAACATTCTGCCTTTGGTGTAACCATTATAAGAGTGGTGTTATGATGCCAACTGATATTAACACCGGAGGAGTCAAATCTCAGAGTAAACCCTGAAGTTTTATCTTTGCAATTTGTTTACTGAAGTGGTCAATCACTGAGTATACTTACAAAAGTAGTTGTCAGGAGCTGGGGCGCAAGATACAACAGGAGAGAGAAAAGATGTGCAGGGAAGGCAAAATAACAAGAGATCACGGGGGACTTCAATATGCAGGTGCACTGGGAAAATCAGGTTGGTCATGGTTTGCAAGAAAACAAATTTGTGGAATGTCTACAAGATGGCACTTGACTGAGATGTGGCACATCCGGGAGGGGGAGAGTTACCTGGACGCTTTGTTTCAGGAGGCAGTCACACCTGGGAGATTAAGTAATTCACATACAGCGAGTGATCAGGCTCATCAGAGTGTGACTGTAAGTGAGGCAGGTAGGGGGAACCTGAGTTCAGGAGTGGAGGAGCCTCAGTCCTTGACCTTGTCCAACAGGTATGAGATTCTTGCTCCCTGTTCAGATGAGGAAAAGGGCTCTGGACAGGATGAGCCAACTGACCAAGGCACCATGGTGCAGAAGGCCATTCAAGAGGGGGGAGTTAATAGACAAGTAGTGGTTATAGGGGATTCTATAATTAGGGGGACAGATAGTATCCTTTGCAAGCCGGATCGGGAGTCTCGCATGGTGTGTTGCCTGCCCGGTGCCAGGGTGCGGGACATCTCCGACCGGCTTGAAAGGATATTGGAGCGGGAGGGGAGGATCGAGTTGTTGTGGTCCACGTTGGTACTAACAACATAGGCAAGACTAGGGTGGAGGACCTGTTTGGGGATTACGAAGCACTAGGTAGGAAATTGAAGCACAGGTCCTCAAGGGTCATAATCTCCGGATTACTGCCCGAGCCACGTGCCAATTGGCATAGGGACAAGAAAATTAGGCAAGTAAACATGTGGCTAAGGGATTGGTGTGGGAAAGAGGGATTCCACTTCATGGGGCATTGGCATCAGTTTTGGAACGGGGGGATCTGTACCGTTGGGACGGTCTCCACCTGAACCGATCTGGTACTAATGCTCTAGCGAAGAGGATAAATAGGGTGGTCAGTAGGATTTTAAACTTCTGAATTGGTGGGAAGGGAAAGTGAAAGTGACAGGGAGTATGGAGTTAAATGGAAAGACAAGCAGCAGGATTGCATGTGTCCAAGTGGATTTAAAATTGAGGCAGACTGGTAATGCAGAAAAAAGCAAGGATAACTTAGGACATCATATGACTTCCAATAACTCTAAGGATAAGAAAGTCAGCATTAAGGCACTTTACCTGAATGCTCGTAGCCTTCATAACAAAACAGATGAACTAATGGCATAGATCATAGTGAATGATTATGATGTGGTAGGCATCACAGAGACTTGGTTACAGGGGGGTCAGGACTGGCAGTTAAACCTCCAAGGATTTTCAACTTATCGAAAAGACAGGGAGGTCGGCAGAGGGGGTGGGGTTTCCTTGTTAGTTAAGAACAATATTAAATCTATGGCACTGAATGACATAGCGTCAGATGATGTGGAGTCTGTGTGGGTGGAATTGAGGAACCGCAAAGGCAAAAAAACCATAATGGGAGTTATGTACAGACCTCCTAACAGTGGTCAGGACCAGGGACGCAACATGTAATGGGAAATAGAGAAGGCATGTCAGAAAGGCAAGGTCACAGTGATCATGGGAGACTTCAATATGCAGGTAGACTGGGTAAATAATGTTGCCAGTGGATCCAAAGAAAGGGAATTCATGGAATGCTTACAGGATGGCTTTTTGGAACAGCTTGTCATGGAGCCCACAAGGGAGCAGGCTATTCTGGACCTAGTGCTTTGCAATGAACCAGACTTTATAAAAGATCTTAAAGTAAGGGAACCCTTAGGAAGCAGCGATCATAATATCGTAGAGTTCAGTCTGGAGTTTGAAAGAGAGAAGGCAAAATCGGATGTAATTGTGTTACAGTTAAATAAAGGTAATTATGAGGGCATGAGAGAGGAACTGACAAAAATAGACTGGAAGCAGAGGCTTGCAGGGAAGACAGTAGTGCAAAAATGGAGTTTGTGGGTATAATTGAGGACACTGTACAGAGGTTCATCCCCAAGAAAAGAAAGATTATCCAGGGAGGGATTAGACAGCCATGGCTGACAAAGGAAGTCAGGAAATATATCAAAGAAAAAGAGAGATCCTATAAAGTGGCCAAGAGCAGTGGGAAATCAGAAGATTGGGAAAGCTACAAAAACAAACAGAAGATAACAAAGAGAGTAATAAGAAAGGAGAGGATCAAATGTGAAGGTAGGGTAGCCATTAATATTAGAAATGATCGTAAAAGTTTCTTTCAATACATAAGAAACAAACGACAGACAAAAGTAGACATTGGGCCACTTCAAACTGATGCTGGAAGCCTAGTGATGGGAGATAAAGAAATAGCAGGAGAACTTAACAAGTACTTTGCGTCAGTTTTCACAGTGGAAGACATGAGTAATATCCCAACAATTAAAGGGAGTCAGGGAGCTGAGTTGAGTATGGTTGTCATTACAAAAGAGATAGTGCTAGAAAAGCTAAAAAGTCTTAAAATTGATAAATCTCCTGGCCCCGATGGGATACATCCTGGAGTTCTGAGAGAGGTGGCTGAGGAAATAGCGGAGGCATTGGTTGAGATCTTTCAAGAGTCACTGGAGTCAGGAAAAGTCCCGGATGATTGGAAGATTGCTGTTGTAACCCCCTTGTTCAAGAAAGGATCAAGACAAAAGATGGAAAATTATAGGCCAATTAGCCTAACCTCGGTTGTTGGTAAAATTCTAGAATCCATCATTAAGGATGAGGTTTCTAAATTCTTCGAAGAGCAGAGTCTGATTAGACCAAGTCAACATGGATTTAGTAAGGGGGGGTCATGCCTGACAAACCTGTTGGTATTCTTTGAAGAGGTGACAAGTAGGTTAGACCAGGGAAACCCAGTGGATGTGGTCTATCTAGACCTCCAAAAGGCCTTTGATAAGGTGCCACATGGGAGGCTGCTGAACAAGGTGTGGGCCCATGGTGTTCGAGATGAGCTACTGGGATGGATTGAGGATTGGCTGTCTGACAGAAGGCAGAGAGTTGGGATAAAAGGTTCTTTTTCGGAATGGCAGCCAGTGACGAGCGGTGTCCCGCAGGGTTCAGTGTTGGGACCACAGCTGTTCGCATTATATATTAATGATCTGGATGAAGGGACTGGGGAAATTCTAGCAAAGTTTGCAGATGATACGAAGTTAGGTGGACAAGCAGGTAGTACTGAGGAAGTGGGGAGGATGCAGAAGGATCTAGACAGTTTGGGAGAGTGGTCCAGGAAATGGCTGATGGAATTCAACGTGAACAAATGCGAGGTTTTGCACTTTGGCAAAAAGAATAAAAGCACAGACTACTTTCTAAACAGTGAGAAAATTCGTAAAGCCAAAGTACAAAGGGATCTGGGAGTGCTAGTCCAGGATTCTCTAAAGGTCAATATGCAGGTTGAGTCTGTGATGAAGAAAGCGAATGCAATGTTGTCACTTATCTCAAGAGGGTTGGAATATAAAAGCACCGTTGTGCTACTGAGACTTTATAAAGCTCTGGTTAGGCCCCATTTGGAGTACTGTGTCCAGTTTTGGTCCCCACACCTCAGGAAGGACATACTGGCACTGGAACGTGTCCAGCGGAGATTCACACGGATGATCCCTGGAATGGTAGGTCTAACATATGAGGAACGGCTGAGGATCCTGGGATTGTATTCATTGGAGTTTAGAAGATTAAGGGGAGACTTAATAGAGACGTACAAGATAATACATGGATGGAAAGGGTGGATGCTAGGAAATTGTTTCCGTTAGGTGAGGAGACTAGGACCCGTGGACACAGCCTTAGAATTAGAGGGGGTAAATTCAGAACAGAAATGCGGAGACATTTCTTCAGCCAGAGAGTGGTGGGCCTATGGAATTCATTGCCGCAGAGTGCAGTGGAGGCTGGGACGCTAAATGTCTTCAAGGCCAAGATTGATAGATTCTTGTTGTCTCGGGGGATTAAGGGCTACGGGGAGAATGCGGGTAAGTGGAGTTGAAGTGCCCATCAGCCATGATTGAATGGCGGAATGGACTCGATGGGCCGAATGGCCTTACTTCCAATCCTATGTCTTATGGTCTTAAGATGGCTTTTGGAGCAGCTTGTGGTGGAGTGCACAGAGAACAGGCAATACTGGATTTAGTCGCGAGTGCAGTGCTGCAAAAGCGCAGCAGGACAGGCAACATCTGAGGAGCAGGAGAATTGACGCTTCGGGCATAAGCGCTTCATCAGGAATACTGGATTTAGTGTTGTACAATGAGGAAGCCTTGATAAGGGAGCTGAAGGTGAAGAAATCCTTAGGAGGCAATGATCATAATTTGATTGAATTTACCCTGCAATTTGAGAGGGAGAAGATAGAAGCAGAGGTAATGATATTACAGCTGAATAAAGGCAACTACAGATGCATGATGGAGGAGCTGGGTAGAATTGACTGAGCCTAGCAGGAAAGACAGTGGAACAACAATGGGAGGAGTTTCTGGGAGTAATTCAGGAGATACAGCAGAGATTCATTTGAAGGAAAAGAAGCATGATACAGGGAGGATGGCTGATTAGGGAAGCCAGGGATAGCATAAAAGCAAACGGGAAAACACATAATGTGGCGAAGGGCAGTGGGAAACCAAATGATTGGGAAGCAAGACCAACAGAGGGCAACACAAAAAAAAGGAGGGAGAAAATTAAATATGAAGGTAAGCTAGCCAGTAATATAAACAAGACTGTAAGAAATTCTTGAGATATATAAGGAGCAAAAGAGAGACAAATGTGGACATTGGGTCACTGGAAAATAACGCTGGGGAGTTAGTAATGGGGAACAAGGAAACAGCTGAGGAACTGAATAATTACTTTGCATCAGTCTTCACTGTGGCAGACATGAGTAATATCCCAAAAATTCAAGGGAGTGAGGGGGCACAGCTGAGTATGGTGGCCATCACCAAGGAGAAGGTGCTAGAAAAACTGAATGGCCTGAAGTGGACAAATAATCTGGACCAGATGGACGACACCCCAGAGTTCTAAGGGAGATAGCTGAAGAGATAGCAGAGGCGATAGTGGTGATCTTTCAGGAATCGCTAGAATCAGGGAGGGTCCCAGAGGACTGGAAAATCACTAACTTGACACCCCTGTTTTAAAAAGAGGGGAAGGCGAAAGACGGAAAATTACAGACCGATTAGCCCAACCTCGGTTGTGGGTAAGATCCTGGAATCTGTTGTGAAGGATAAGATTTCTGAATACTTGGAAGTGTAAGGTAAAAGAGACCGAAGTCAGCATGGTTTCATCAAAGCGAGATCACGCCTGACAAATCTGCCAGAATCTTTTGAGGAAATAACAAGCAGGTTAGACCAGGGAGAACGAATGGATGTTACCTACCCGGACTTCAAGAAGGTGCCGCATAAGAGGCTACTGAGTAAGATAAGGGCCCTTGGTGTTAGAGGCAAGCTGCTAACATGGATAGAAGCTTGGCTGCCTGGCAGAAAGCAGAGAGTCTAGACAAAAGGGTCCTTCTCAGGGTGGCAGCTGGTGACAAGTAGCGTTCTACAAGGCTCAGTGTTGGGACCATAATTTTTCACTTTATACATTAACGATCTAGATGAAGGAACTGAGGGCACTCCGGCTAAGTTTGCAGATGATACAAAGAAAGGTAGAGGGACAGATAGCATTGAGGAGCTGGGGAGGCTGCAGCAGGATTTGGACAGGTTAGGAGAGTGGGCAAAGAAAGGTAGCAGATAGAGTACCACGTGGGAAAGTGTGAGGTCATGCACATTGGTTGGAAGAATAGAGGCATGGACTATTTTCTAAATGGGGAGAAAATTCAGAAGTGTGAAGTGAAAAGAGACCTGGAGGTTCTGGTCCAGGATTGTCTCAAGGTAAACTTGCAGGTTGTGTCAGTAGTTAGGAAAGCAAATGCAATGATGGCATTTATTTTGAGAGGACTTGAATATAAAGGAAGGGGTGTACTTTTGAGGTTCTATAAGGCTCTGGTCAGAGCACATTTGGAGCGTTATGCTTAGTTTTGGGTCTCATATCTCAGGAAGAATGTACTGGCCCTGGAGCATGTTCAGAGGAGGTTCACGAGAATGGTCCCAGGAATGAAAAGCTTAACATATGAGGAACATTTGAGGGCGCTGAATTTATACTTGATGGAGTTTAGAAGGATGAGGGGTGTTCTAATTGAAATGTACAGAATACTCAGTGGCCTAGACAGAGTAGATGTTGGGAAGATGTTTTCGGTGTGGAAGAGACTAGGACCCAAGGGCATATTGTCAGACGAAAGGGAAGACCTTTTAGAATGGAGATAAGGAGAAACATCTTGAGCCAGAGAGTGTTAATCTACGGAACTTATTGCCACAGAAGGCTGTGGAGGTCAGGTCATTGGGTATATTTAAGACTGAGATAGATAGGTTCTTGAGTATCAAGGGAATCAAGGGTTATGGGGAGAAAGGGGTTGAGAAACCTATCAGCCATGATTGAATGGTGGAGCAGACTAGGTGGGCTGAATGGCCTAATTTATGCTCCTAAGTCTTATGGTCTTATCAAAGGTTAAATGTATTTCAACAAAGCAGAAAACTAGCTTAAGTCTCACACTTTCTCAGAATTGCTGATTGGATGAGTTATTAAAATAAATGAGTTTCTGACCTTCATAAAGTTCACAGAGCCGAACACTTAAATTCCCTTTTAATTCTACTTTACAACACAAGTTCCCACATAAAATTAAATAGTTTTAAACAGAACTTGAGGAATGGTGAAACAATTGCATTCGATCGAATCTCCAACAAAGTGTTCTTGTTTCAGCAATATGCAATTAATAAAATATTATCAACATTCACCATAGTAGAACAAATATTCTGTTAAACTTTTGTTATAATGTTAGTCTTCTCCAACTTTGCTCTATTTTGTCCCTTAATGCATTAGGCTGTAGGTGAAGTCTGCAGTTTGATATTCCTCTGAACATGTATGCATCCATATGTTGGCCTTATTTCCTTGAATCAGATTGCTGCTTTCACTATACATGCACAGCGAATGGGCAATTGTGTTATATTGTCTTGTGAGTTTCACTTTTATGCAAAAAAGCGTATTCCAGTTCAACACCAGTGTATTTAACTAGTTCTGTCTGAGCAAGGACGGTTTTCCCTGTGAGGAGGGTAACTTTGTCCATTGATCCTTGTAGGTGACTAGAACTGTTGCTGTTCCTGTTATGGAAATTTTCTCCCCTCCATTATTTCTTAATTCTGTGCACAATTTCTCCCACTGATGAGGTCAAAATCTTTGATAATATACAGATTCAGGAATCACACAGACCAATGCCCATTACTGACCTCTATGTCAACCCTTGAGTTCTGAGGGATGGTCCCGGACCCAAAATGTTAACTCTGATTTCTCTTCACAAATGCTCCCAGACCTGCTGAGCTTTTCTAGCAATTTCTGTTTTTGTTTGTGACTTGGACTAAGATGCCCTGAGAATTTCCCTTGACTATCCTTGTGCTTCTTATTATTTGTATCTGAACAGACCCCCACTTTGACTTGCGGCTCTTTGATAATTTTAAGCAGACAATGTTGTTTCTTTCTGTCAGAGTTTGCTCCATGCTTGTTCGTTCTTGAATGGAAATTTATTCAACTAGCAATTCTGACAATCCCACCTTGCTGCCGATTCTGATATCTTTGCAGGACAGGATCGGAATATGGTGCACACAAGGAAAGTCAAAGGCCATTTGAAAAACTGTTGTATCCCAGAATTACCTAAAATAAATGTAATTACACAAGAGGATGCTTCTACACCGCCCTCCGACAGCTGCCAGAATTAGAGGCTGGCAGCTTAAGGAACAGCTGCGTCACCCAGAACATGGTGACTGCTGCCAGTAAGACACCCAGCCAGAAGACCAGGGTTGTCGCTGAATCTCCTAAGGTGAGTCATGGTTGGAGAGATTCACCATCTCAGTATAAGGATGGGTCAGGTTGGTGAGAGGAGCTGGCAGCGAGGGCACCATGGGGGTAAATCAGAGTAAGCTGCCACTTTGTGATTCTGAGTGCCTCAGTGGTCGGTAAGCAAACCTCTACGGGGCTGCCTGTCCCCAGGATAACACCGGTCACAGACAGATGAGGTCCTTCAAGTGATCATTATTTGTTGTCCATGGGTCTACCCACCACAGATTAAATTGTGGGAGGAGGGAGCTAGCAGCACAGTTTCTACCCAACTCCTTCCCTTCCTGGCCTTCAAACTCATTGGCTTAACTTGGTATATTCCAAGATGGTGGCACAGTAGGACTGCTGAGACAGAGCTCATCCGCATCTGCACATTTTTTTCTCTCTCTTTTCTTACCTCCCTTCCTTGGGCATCATCGGCGGTGTCCAGGGTGAAAGCCAGTGCAGACTCCCGGACTCAGCGTCGACCCATACTCCCGGACTCAGTGTGGACTTGGATTCCCGTCTCAATATCGACTCAGTGTGGACTAATTCTCCTGGTCTCAGTGTGAACTCATACTCCCGGTCTCAATATGGACTCGGACTCCTGGACTCAGCGTGGACTGTGACTCCTGGTCTCAGCATGCAGACTTATTTCTGGATTCAGCGTGGACTCAGAGTCCCGGACTCAGCATGGACCCATACTCCCAGACTCAGCATGGACTCATACTCTTGGACTCAGCGTGGACTGGCACTCCTGGACTCAGCGGGTACTGGGATTCCCGGACTCAGCATGGACTGGGAATCCTAGACTCAGCGTGGACTCGGACTCCTGGACTCAGCGTGGATCGGACTCCCGGACTCAGCATGGATTGGAGTCCCGGATTCAGCATGGACTCGGAATCCTGATACTCCTGATCTCAAGGTAAAGCCCAGCGCAGACTGGGTTAGAAGAACTGTTATTCTGAACATTCATTTCTCTATTTATCTAATTTATTGCTGACCTTTTTAATTTCTTTATTTTTAAAACATTTTTTCCTTAAGAATTTGCAAATAAGAATCTGTACTGAGGTAACTTTATACCTAAGATGATGCCACAAGTTGTGACTTGTAAACGTTTCACTGCACTCACATGAGTACATGTGACAATAAAGGCAATTCTAAGTACTCAGTTCACACAATCTTACTTCTGCCATTTTCCAATATTGACTAAGTGGACGAACCAAGTAGACCTTTGTTTCAACATGGAATATTCACACCCATATTCAATTGCTTTATGTTAATTCAACGCTCTCTCCCCTTGTCCAGTCGTTTACAACCTATATTTAACATGTGCTGTTTTGCTGATTTCAGATTCTCTGGTGAATGAGTGTCCTTCATCCTCACTCAGTTGAAAAAGTGAGGCAAGAAAATGAGAAGGAGAAGATTGCAGCGTCATACTGAGTTTTTCATAGTTTCTCAAAGTGTACAAAATGGCTGCTATGTAGCATTTTGCAAGAACGAACTTAAAGATGCGACATAAACAATAGCTCTTTCCTTCTTTTAAAGATTCACGCACAGCATTAGTCACTTCTTCCAGATTCTTTTTGTAAACATAGATTTCTCAGCAATAATAAAGTGTGCACATATTTTGTTAGTGATGGACCTGACAACAATGACCAATAAGTATGATATTTAATAAGTAGAGTTTACTCCAAAATAGAGTAATTATTTATTGATTAATTATGATTATCCTTAAACTTTGCAATATAAATGCAAATTACATAAATGATGAACAGCAAATGTTTGCTATGGAATATAATTACACTTGCCTAGTTCTCGCTGGACCTCAATTATGCATTCCTGGAGCTCTGATTATGTGCAAACAAGATCTAATTCTCACAACCTGTTCTTGATGACTGACAGAAGCAGCAATGGAAAATTTTCCTTACATGTATAAAATGATTCATGGCGCCATAACTCTCAGTACTTCAGGAACCTGGGCTGTGTGTAGCAAAAATAAACAAAACCTTTATCATTGAACCCCAATAACCTGCAAAGACAATTTCTGATTTCAGGAGAGGTCACTGTTAGGATCCAACTAAAGGAACTGACAAATGACATGAATGGAAATCCTGACAGGAACTTTGAAACATTCAAATCACTGTTGAAAATTTAGACAGTTGTATTTACATTTTCAAACAGGCATCAACATGCTACCAGCGTAAAGACTCCAAAGTAAGACTATGTGTCCTGACAGGATTAATTTTTGTTAGCATGTAAAAGGGAGCAGGGGTGATTCACATGAAGGAAAACCACAATGGTGCAGGACTATTTTAAATGCAGTGCTGAATTCAAGCAGACTCCATTTTGGCTGTTGCAAGGGACACAGCCCACATATAGGCAGTCACTATTTTATGGAGTAAATATAAATGCTTTGAACAGCAAGTAGGGGTATTTTAATTGTCATAATGTGAAATTAGAATTGCTTGGCACTTTAAAACTGAAAAAAAAAGGTGTCATTGAGAGTTTTTAAAAGATCTGTCCCTAGTAGTTCAAATAGCTGTTGCTTGAAATTTCTCCAAGAGCTGCATATGAATGCTTGACTGATTTCCAAATTTTTATCGTCTTTAATCTTGTGAATGAATAGATATTTATCTAAGAGATTACACAGTTGGAGACTTAAAAAAATAAAGGTTTGATTAAGTTTTTATGAGTTCTCTTAATCACCAAGTCTGTACTCAATCTTTAAAATTATATTTCAGTTTAGGATGGGCACTAAATTGGCGTGGGGGTAAACAGAGACATGGTTGTATAAAGGGGTCAAGGGATTAGGTTAGTGAATAAATTAGAAAGGGACCTTAAAGGGGGTTGGTGGTCATTGAGGGATGAATGCTAGAGAAACTAGACTTCCATAACATAACTTGGACAAAGTTGCAGACTACTACATGTGTGTACTAACCAGTTGGCCTTGGCACTCTCTCATCCAGCGGTCAGCTAAGCATTGTTTTCAGGGTCAGTTAGCCCAACTTTATCTTGCAATAACATTGCCTTAGTGCGATTCCTGCTCTTGAATTTCAATTTTCAATGGAATCAGGATGAGATGGGTGTGACAATGAATGAGCAATCTGCCAGATTACTATCCAGGCACTAAGATGAAAATTAACCATCCCCAAGTATTTACTTGAACATTGAGTTTTGACGCAATCACTGGAACTGTCTGAATGGAGTGGCCAAGTTTGATGCAGCTGAATTAATATTAGCTATCATCCCTGATTTGTTTGGTAATTATTTCATTACAGTAGGTTGATGCATCTCACCCTGAAATGCTTAGACTCAGTATCTCACCTTCATGAATAAATATATCAGCTACCTGCCAATGAATGTTGTTATTAGTTTTGCAGTAAGGACATTAGGCTGACCGAAATAAATCAGAAGGCCCATGTATTATTTCTAAGGCAACTTGATTTCAGTTTTCATCATAAAACAGATAAAACTCATAGCTACCTAAAACATCAGTAAATCCCACATAAAGAAATTGCATTGACTTATTCAATCTCATAAGCACTATCTGTGATTGTATGAGAATAATGATGTCTTTGTGTATTGCATTCCCTAGACACCAGTTACAAAAAATCTGAGTCTCAGATAATAAAACAGAAATTTGAATAATGACAATATGCCCGTTATTATCATTATTAAGGCTAAATCATTTCCACAGATGGTACGTTTTCCATGTGGTATTTCAGGTATTGATTTGTACAAAAACATTTTGGCTGACCTTTGCTCAACTCGTCACCTTCTCCATCTCGATAAGTGGCTGATCTTGGACCCATTGAAAAGTTACATTACAGAAAGTGGCCACTCAGCCCATCAATGCCTGCACTCAAGAAAGTTTCACACTGCAAAGAATACATGTTCATAAACATTGTAGTGTCACAATCACGTCAAGACTCACATATTTTGATGGCACGTATTGCATCATTATGGAACTAACATGTGGCTTATCAAACTTTTTCACAATGATAGTGCCCCTCGAAAATATCATAGAATCCTTACATTGTGGAAGCAGACCATTTGGCCCGTCAAGCCCACACCGCCCCTCTAAAGAGCATCCCACCCAACCCACCCTTCTACTCATATCTTTGGACTGTGGGAGGAAGGTAGAAGACCCAAAGGAAATGCACATAGTCATAGGGAGAATGTACAAACTCCACACAGTCGCCTGAGAGTGAAATTGAACGCAGATCCCTGGTGCTGTGAGGCAGCAGTGCTAACCGCTGAGCCACTGTGCTGCCCATAACATGCTTATATTATGTATTCTTCTGTATATCTGAAAAATATTCCTTATGCAACTTCAAAAGAAGCCGAGAAAATGTGAAAAAAAATGAATTGTTTTAATAAAATGAGAAGCATGAGACTTTGTGACTATCTTGAGACTTTCACATTTTTAATATTGTGTTGGTCTTCGTTTGATGCAAGACTTGTGTGACTTGTTTCAGAACAGAATATCACCATCTAGTGGTAAATATTTTTAGTGCCATTTATGATTATTATAAATAAAGTTAAACAAATGTAATCTTGTGTTTAGGCCAAAGCATCTCAAAATGTTTCAGAGTCAATGAAGTACAGTCAGCGTCAGCATTTCGGCAACAATGTAACCAATTTGCACACTGCTGTTTATGTGACCTTGTGTTATACTGCTGTTGGTTGAGACCTAAATATTGGTCAGGAAGAACTCCCCTTCCTTCTTCAAAATGGTGCATTTTTAAAAAATATTCATTTTAAAGGTTCGCCATCTCATTCAAAACTCAGTAATCCTAGGAGCGTAGCACTCCCTCCATTCTGCCAGTGAAATGTCAAACTAGGTGTTGTGCTCAAAGCTGTCAAGTGGATCTCAAGTCCCACAACCTTCAATTAAGAGGCAAGCATGCTATTAACTGAGCGAGAGATGACAACTGAAACTGGATAAGTATATGAGGAAGAAATGAAGAGAAAAATATGTTGATGGAGTGAGATATTAACGGGTGGAAGGAGCCTGGTGCGGATTATAGTCATCATGGACCTTATAAAGAAATTGCATTGACTCATTCAATCTCAAAAATGGAGTTGAATGGCCTGTTTCAGTGCTCTAATTTCTTTTTAAGTAGTTAATAAAAATAACTGAAATGGAGTAGAAAATTGAGGAACTCTCTTGAAAGCATTACATTCAGTATGACAGTTGCTGTTGCTTATGGGAACCCCCAAGTTTGGCTGATTTTTGTAATCTTGATAAATTTCCGTGTAATGGAGCTCCTTATTTTTAATAAGTGACATATTGCAACAGTTGAGGAGAATGTGGTTTCCCCTTCATTCAAAATAGGTGTTGCCTTCTCATATTGTTTTTAATACCCAAAGGCCCTACTGAACAAATTGTTTATTAAACATCATCAGAACAAAGCTTTGTCCCTTTGCTTCATCTCCTTTTACAATGTTATTGCAATCTGAAAAAAACAAGTCTGTAAGACAAATACGACAGGACCTCTAGACCAGATGTACCATAGTACATGCATATACTTCAAAGAGTAATCACAGTGGACTGTTCTGATGACGTTGATCACTTGTCTTGTTCCTACTCAAAAACCTCAAATGTTTCTGAATGTTAAACCTCATCTCAATATAAAGACATTAGTGTGTGAAAAAGCAGAAAGAACTATCATTTAGTGCCTGAAACTGCAGAGTACTCAATATGCAAGGAATTAAATGCTTGTTTACTATTCTCGAAAGGAATAGGCAAAGGGAATGATATGAATTTCTAAGCGTATTGCATTCCCTGACAATTAACTCATAGATCCTTTTAACAAGCAATTCAATACAAAGTACCTGAATGGAGCAGGCTGTCACTGACTTCTCACACAAGTCCATCAGTTTGGTTTGGCTCTTCCGCTCAATTGCTTAGAAAGTATTAACCGCAGACGATGACAAGCTTTGGAACCATCTGTGTACGGCAGCGCCTCAGTGAGCTGCTGAGTGACTGTCTGTCTTTGGGAGGGCCAAGATTTTTGGCCAAAGGGACAGCTAGATGTGCAGAGTAGTGCAGGAGGGCAGAACCAGCAGGACTGCTCGCTTCAGGCTTCAGCCTCTGCAGTGCTGCTGAGTGGCAGTGCAGAGCAGCCGTGCATAGCTAAAGAGATGGAGGGAGATGTGATGGGAATGCCTTGGGTCTCTGCCCTCTCACAAAAAAAAAGCCACGCAACAATATTGGAACATTTTTGTCCTGTTTCAAAGCAAATCAGACTAAAGACCAAATGAGCTTCTATGAAATGGAGAGCTGAAAGTGACGAGGATAATCATTGCTCTATAGCGCCCATTGTGTGCGTCAGCGACCCACCGGGTTTAGTGTCAATAATAGTCACAATAAGTTGCACATATCCAAATCCAGTCATCACATTTCACTGTAACACAACCAATTGTGTAACAAGTATTATGGATGACGGTTTAATGAATAGAAACACTTAACTTTTCACTGTAGCTTCTGGATACAATTACGGAAAATTAATGAAACATTGTCAATAGGAAAAGTGAAGCCAAATTCATTTCTGATCAACCAAACCCTTATATAGTGTTTAAACAGACAGCATGTTTGTGCAGCTGGAGAGCTTTTATAAATCTCTTCTTACATTTCTGTCTTTTTGATGAAATGCTCATTCCAAATACCCATGAAAAATAAATCTCTTTGTATCAGTTTGTCCTTCACAGGATTTACAAATAAGACATCACATGATTTAGAAGTGCTTTAACACATTTCAACTTTATTTTAGATTCAATGTTACAGAGAAAAATTCCAGTCACAGGCTGGTGCTATCAGTATTCTGACTGTCCCGAATTGTGCTGACAGCATCTGTGAGTTTTGCCAGTGATTCTATATGAGATTTAACTGTCAAAAATATATCAAAACTTCTGCAGACACACTCAGTGCATTAGATGAGCTGATGTTAAGAAAGGAATTTCCAAGAAAAAAAGAAGACTGCTTGATCCTACCTAGTATGGACGTAGAACTTTCCACCATAGACATTGCAATCTACATCAGATCACCACGCAACTTCAATGGTCATACTTAATACTGTAATTGAGACATCATAACAATAATTCTTTGAACAATGGCAAGACAGAACACAGCAAAGAAACAGGTGCTTGGTGGTGTGATGGAAATATAACAACTGCTCCTTCAACGTCAGCAAAATGGAAAAGCTGGTCATTGACTTCAGGAAGCAAGGTGGAGGGCACACCCTTATCGACATCAGTGGAGCTCAGGTGGATATAGTTGAGAGTGTCAAGTTTCGAGCAGTGATGATCACCAACAATCCATTCTTCACTACCCATGTTGATTGACAGTCAAGAAAGTAAAACAACTCCTCTTCTTCCTCAGGAAGCTCAGGAAGTCTGGCATGTCCATAAGGATGCTCACCAACTTGTATTGATGCACCATAGAAATCATTCTATCTGGATGCATCACAGCTTGGTCTGTAAGAAACTACAGAATTGTGAACACAGCCCAGTCCATCACGCAAATAAACCTTTCATCCAGTGACTCCATTTACGCTTCTTACAGCCTCGGAAGGGCAGCCAACATCATCAAAGATCCCTCCCAGCCCAGTTAGCATCTCTTACAATCTCTTCCTCCAGACAGGAGACACAAAAGCTTAAACACACTTACCAACAGGTTCAAGAACAGCTTCTTCCTCTTCTAAATGGACCTCTCAAATTTTACATTTCATGATGATCTTGCTTTTGTGCACCTTCTCTGCAGTCACAACATTGTATTCCTCAATCTGTTCTATTACTTTTATGCACTTTGTATGCTCTGATCTATTTGTACTGCACATAAAACAAAACTTTTAACTCTACTTAGGTACATGTGACAAGAATAAATCAAATCAAATCAAACTTTTTTTGAAGAATTGGACATCAATGGCAACTGCAGAGGGAAATTTTGGAGGCCGTTGTTCTCGAGTGCAACTGGGAAGTAGATTAAAATGTAAGAGACACAGTCATTGAAGGATGCATAGTAGGGACAATCTGATTGTACTGCTGCCTTTTTATTGTCATTGTTTGACAATAGAATGTAAACGGGTACATGCTTCAAGAACAACATGTTCCATAATTACTAATGAATATAACATTCTATGCTACAATACAGGAGTGTCAAAAAGTTACATCTGATAATGAGTTACGAGTACATTCAACAAAATCACTAAGACTAAGATTGCTTTAAAAACCAAAAGTGAATAGCAAGATCTGTTGTACAGAAATATCAAAAAATTGGAAGAGATGTTCTTATTTAACATCTTGGGGGTAATTCAGTGAGACATTGACTTTGTCAATCCTCTTTAGAATTGTATACACCTCAATTCACTCTTCTGTTATGCATTTAAACTTTCGACAGTATAGGCCTGAACTGCACGTTCTCTCTTCATATTACAAAACCATCATAACTAGAATCAATCAAGTGAATCTTCTTTGAAATGCCTCCAATACAACTACGTCACTCTTCAATAAAGGGATCCAAACTGTACATAATAATCCAGGTGCAGACTCAAACATGTCTTATACAGTTGCAGCAACACTTCCCTCCTTTTATTCTCTATTTCTCGAGCAATAAATGCAAAAATTGCATGTGCCTTCCTTATTACCAATTCTACCTGCATACTAGTTTTCTGTGATTCATGCACAAGGATACCCAAATCCACCTACATCAAAGTACTCTGAACTTTCTCACCATTTGGATAATAAGTTATCTTTCTATTCGACCAGAATGGATAATCTCACACTTAGCCCCATTAAATTCCTCTTTGCCAAATTTTAGCCTAACTTATCCATACATATCATTTTACAAATTTCCTTTTCCTTTATTGCAACTCACTTTGCCAATTGTTTTAGTGTCATCCACAAATTTAGCTGTAGTACCTTCTAACCTTTCATCCAAGTCATTAATTTAGATGATAAATAGGTCTGGTCTGAGGACTGAACCCTGTGGGACCTCACAAGTTATATCTTGCCAACCAAAAAAAGACCCATTTATTCTGATTTTTGATGCCTGTTGGTTGGCCAATCTTCTATCTGAGCTAATAAATTACCCCTAACCCAATGCAATCTTACCTTATGTATTACATTTGTGTGGCACCATATCAAATGCCATCTGGAAGTCCTGATATACTACATCTACAGGATCTCCATTATCCATATTGCTTGCTGCATATTTGAAGAACTCCAGCAAACTTACCCTTCAGAAAACCATGCAGACTCTGATGGATTGCGTTTTGACTTCCCAAATATCCTGTTTTCATTTTCTAAATAATGGATTCTAACAACTTCCCAAAGATAGGTGTGAATCTAACTCATCTATAATTTTCCACTTTCAGCCTCCCTCCCTTTTTGAATATGGATGTTATGTTACCATTTTTGCAATGCACAAACCTTTCCTGTATCCAGGGAATTTTGGATCACTACAATCAATGAATCCACTCTTCCTGTTGCTGTTTCCTTTCAGACACTAGGATGGAGGCCATCAGACCCTGGGGGCTTGCCTTCAGTCCCAAATGGTTGCTCAGTACATTTTTTTCGTAGTGATGATGATTGCTTGAAGTTGCTCCCTTTCTATAACCTCAGCATTATCTGTTACTATTTGGATGGCACTTGTGTCCTCTATTGTGAGAACTAAAGAAAAGTATTATTTATTGTCTCTGCTATTTCTGTGTTCCCCACTATTAACTGTCCAGTCTCAGGCTCCAAGGGACCGACATTCACTTTGACTACTGTTTTCCTTTTTATATCATTAGAAAAGCTTTTGCTATTCATTTGCATGCTTTGTGCTGGGTTTCTTTCATAACTTACCGTTGCTCTTTTTATTACATTTTTCAGTAACCCTTTGAGAACCTGTCACTGGCCTTTGCAATATGGAATGTTTTAGTTTTGCCTTTCTGTTAAGTGACTCACCTGCACTTGGCTTTGCAGGCAACATGTTAAGTTGGTCTATTTTTACACGATACCTGACATTTCGTCCCTGCTGATTACACTTGCAGGAAGTGCACCCATCTCCAGCTCCTCCAAGACCGTGTTAGGGAACTGGAGCTGGAGTTGGATGAACTTAGGATCATTCGGGAGGCGGGGGGGTCATAGATCGGAGCTTTAGAGAAGTAGTAACTCCAAAGATTGCAGACAGATGGGTGACAGTGAGGGGGACTGAGAGGAAGCAGCCAGTGCAGGGACCCCCTGCGGCCGTTCCCCTCAAGAACAAGTGTACCGTTTTGGATACTTGTGGGGGGAGCAACTTACCAGGGGTAAGCAATGGGGTTCAGGCCTCTAGCACGGAGCCTGTCCCCGTTGCTCAGAAGCGAGGGGTGGAGAAGAGCAGAGCAATAGTTATTGGGGACTCGATAGTTCGGGGCACAGATAGGCGGTTTTGTGGGGGCGAGAGAGACTCACGTTTGGTATGTTGCCTCCCAGGTGCAAGGGTACGTGACATCTCTGATCGTGTTTTCTGGGTCCTTAAGGGGGAGGGGGAGCAGCCCGAAGTCGTGGTCTACATTGGCACCAACGACATAGGTAGGAGGAGGGCTGAGGATGTTAGGCAGGCTTTCAGGGAGCTAGGTTGGAAGCTCAGAGTTAGCACAGAGTTGTTGTCTCTGGTTTGCTACCCGTGCCACGTGATAGAGAGTCGAGGAATAGGGAGGGAGAACAGTTAAATACGTGGCTACAGGGATGGTGCAGGAGGGAGGGATTCTGGTATATGGATAACTGGGGTTCTGGGGAAGGTGGGACCTCTATAAACAGGATGGTCTACACCTGAACCTGAGGGGCACCAGTATCCTTGGGGGGAGGTTTGCTAGTACTCGTTGGGAGGGTTTAAACTAACTCTGCAGGGGCTTGGGAACCTAGACTATAGCTTTAGAGTGCAGGACCTGGAGTGTAGGGAGGTTAGGAACATGGCATCAATCTCGAAGGAGGGTGCCTGTAAACAGGAAAGTGGCTTGAAGTGTATACTACAATGCAAGAAGTATACGAAATAAGGTAGGTGAACTTGCAGCGTGGGTTGGTACCTGGGATTTCGATGTTGTGGCTATTACGGAGACATGGGTAGAACAGGGACAGGATTGGCTGTTGCAGGTTCCAGGGTTTAAATGTTTTAGTAGGGTCAGAGGTGGGGGTAAAAGAGGGGGAGGTGTGGCATTGCTTGTCAAAGATAGTATTACAGTGGTGGAAAGTACGATGGATGAAGACTCGCCATCTGAGGTAGTTTGGGCTGAGGTTAGGAATAGGAAAGGTGAGATCACCCTGTTAGGAGTTTTCTACAGGCCTCCTAATAGTCCGAGAGACGTAGAAGAAAGGATTGCGAGGATGATTCAGGAGAAGAGTGAAAGTAATAGGGTGGTTGTTATGGGGGACTTTAATTTTCCTGATATTCATTGGGAAAGCTATAGCTCGACTTCGTTAGATGGGTTGGTGTTTGTCCAATGTGTGCAGGAGGGTTTCCTGACACAATATGTAGACAGGCCAACAAGAGATGAGGCCATACTGGATTTGGTTCTGGGTAACAAACCAGGCCAGGTATTAGAATTGGAGGTAGGTGAGCACTTTGGGGACAGTGACCACAATTCGGTGACTTTTACTCTAGTGATGGAGAGGGATAAGTGTGCACTGCAGGGCAAGAGTTATAGCTGGGAGCAGGGAAATTATGATGCGGTGAGGCACGACTTAGGATACGTGGCTTGGAAAAGTAGGCTTCAAGGCAAGGGCGCAATTGATATGTGGAGCTTGTTCAAGGAGCAACTATTGAGTGTCCTTGATAAGTACGTACCTGTCAGGCAGGGAGGAAAGGATCGTGTGAGGGAGCCGTGGTTTAATAAGGAATTGGAATCCCTTGTTAAAGGGAAGAGGGCGGCCTATGTAAAGATGAGGCGTGCAGGTTCAATTGGGGCGATTGAGAGTTATAAGGTAGCCAGGAAGGATCTGAAGAAAGAGCTAAGAGCAGCAAGGAGGGGACATGAAAAGTCCTTAGTTGGTAGGATTAGGGAAAACCCAAAGGCTTTCTATAGGTATATCAAGAATAAAAGAATGACTAGGGTAGGAATAGGTCCAGTCAAGGATAGTAGTGGGAAGTTGCGTGTGGAGGCTGAAGAGATTGGGGAGACACTGAATGAATACTTTTCGTCAGTATTCACTCAGGAACAGGACATTGTTGCCGATGTGAATACTGAGTCACAATTAATTAGAATGGACGGCTTTGAGGTATTGGAAGAGGTGTTGGAAATTCTGGAAAGGGTGAAAATAGATAAGTCCCCTGGGCCTGATAGCATTTATCCTAGAATTCTCTTGGAAGCAAGGGAGGAGATTGCAGAGCCATTGGCCTTGATTTTTATGTCCTCGGTGTCTACAGGAATAGTGCCAGAAGACTGAAGGATAGCAAATGTGGTTCCCTTGTTCAAGAAGGGGAGTAGGGATAACCCTAGTAACTATAGGCCAGTGAGCCTCACTTGTATTGTGGGCAAAGTCTTAGAGAGAATTGTAAGGGATAAGATTTATGAACATCTGGATAGGAATAATGTGATCAAGGATAGTCAGCATGGTTTTGTGAAGGGCAGATCGTGCCTCACAAACCTTATTGAATTATTTGAGAAGGTGACTAAGGAGATGGACGAGGGTAAAGCGGTAGATGTGGTGTATATGGATTTTAGTAAGGCTTTTGATAAGGTTCCCCATGGTAGGCTACTGCAAAAAATACGGAGGTATGGCATTGAGGGTGAGTTGGAGGTTTGGATTAGGAATTGTCTGGCTGGAAGAAGACAGAGGGTAGTAGTTGATGGTAAAGGTTCATCTTGGAGTGCAGTTACTAGCAGTGTTCCGCAAGGATCTGTTTTGGGACCATTGCTGTTTGTCATTTTTATAAACGACCTGTAGGAGGGGCTAGCAGGTTGGGTGAGCAAGTTTGCAGATGACACGAAAGTCAGTGGAGTTGTTGACAGTGAGGAAGGATGTGTCAGGTTACAGCGGGATATAGATAAGCTGCAGAGCTGGGCAGAAAGGTGGCAAATGGAGTTCAATGTAGGTAAGTGTGAGGTGATTCACTTTGGTATGAGTAACAAAAAGATGGGGTACTGGGCTAATGGTCGGATACTTGGTAGTGTGGATGAGCAGAGGGATCTTGGTGTCCATGTACACAGATCTCTGAAAGTTGCCACCCAGGTAAATAGTGCGGTGAAGAAGGCATATGGCGTACTGGCTTTTATTGGTAGAGGAATTGAGTTCCGGAGTCCTGAGGTCATGTTGCAGTTGTATAAGACTCTGGTGCGGCCAGATCTGGAGTACTGTGTGCAGTTTTGGTCGCTATACTATAGGAAGGATGTGGAGGTACTGGAATGGGTGCAGAGGAGGTTTACCAGGATGTTGCCTGGTATGGTAGGAAGATCGTATGAGGAAAGGCTGAGGCAATGGGGCTGTTTTCATTGGAGAAAAGAAGGTTTAGGGGTGACTTGATAGAGGTGTACAAGATGATTATGGGTTTAGATAGGGTTGACCATGAGAACCTTTTTCCACGTATGGAGTCAGCTATTACGAGGGGGCATAGCTTTAAATTAAGGGGTAGTAGGTATAGGACAGATGTTAAGGGTAGATTCTTTACTCAGCGAGTCGTGAGTTCATGGAATGCCCTGCCAGTAGCAGTGGTGGACTCTCCCTCTTTATGGGCATTTAAATGGGAATTGGATAGGCATATGGAGGATAGTGGGCTAGTGTAGGTTAGGTGGGCTTGGATCGGTGCAACATCGAGGGCCAAAGGGCCTGTACTGTGCTGTATTTTTCTATGTTCTATGTTCTATCACTACAGCTCTCATCAGCTGCCACCCCAACACTGCAAATGACTAGTTCAATTTAAAGGCATCCTGCAGCCACTTAAAGGGAAGGTATATTCTTGATATAAAAAGGACTGGAATTTAATCCAAACATATTCTGGGTTTTGATACTTTGAGGAACAGTTGAAAATGCCAGAAAGGGTGAGCACCAGGTTTTCCTGACAATAACCTGGAGACTTGGACACAACTTTGAAAGGAGAGGCGAAATGCCCTGGGAGGGGAAGGTAAGATGCAGCAGGTTGTTCGGAAATATTTCAGGAGGACTGTGAGCAAGCAACAACAGATATCAATGCTAAGAATACTGTTCCAAAAATATGGATGTCGTGCAGAAAAGTAAAGATCTAACATGCGTTGTGAAGATAAATGAGTTAACCTTCAAAATGGCATATCCTCCCAATGATCTTATCCATTCTCAATATTCTTCACTGCCATCACACACCTACTAATGATTTCAATTGGTCAGTATTAACTCTTCAATTCCTCACGTTCACTTTACTTCTCCTCACTCTCACATATTCTACATAGTTACAAA
This sequence comes from Chiloscyllium punctatum, assembly GCF_047496795.1. NCBI lineage: Eukaryota > Metazoa > Chordata > Chondrichthyes > Orectolobiformes > Hemiscylliidae > Chiloscyllium > Chiloscyllium punctatum. The sequence continues at coordinate 33,433,828 of NC_092765.1, forward strand.
CGTCACATGCACAACTCTCAATTCATGCAACCTGGAAACTATCTAATCATGACACCTGAGCACATTACAGAATATTACCTGACACACTTCTCTCTTTCTTGAAGAAGAAGGTGGCACAAGAAAGCATTGGAGGAGAACGGATTTTGGCTACACATTTAACCTCCATGTAGGAGGTAGACCTAACTATCAGAGGAAGGGATATCACTGAGGTTGGAGCCATTGGCAGAGCTACAGAGATAGATGGTGACAGCCTGCACATTTTCTCTTCCTCCACCACCCTCCGTTGACTGATGTTGTCTTTGTACACTGTTGGTTGTGTAAGTTTGCAATTCTTATTTTCTGCTCTCCCCTCACTACAATCCTGTACTTGTTCCTTTTCATTTCAGGCACCCAAGAACTGGAATCTTCCCAGTCAGTGAAGGAAATGAAGACACAGCAGACAAATAGTCACTGTCACTCAAACTTGCTCTCAGCCACTGCTGTCATCTGTCTCAGTGAATATGTCCATAACCTGTATATATCATCAGACAGGATAAGAAATCAATTGTCACATGATATGGGATTGGGACTATATGAGTTGAATGAGAAAGATGTACTAGAAAGATCTTTCCAAAAGTATGTACATACTACTGAAATCTTTGAAGAAAGAACTCACAATGTAGCCTAAAGTTCGACATGAGTGATTGGTGACTTTGAGCTTGAAGCACAGAATGAGACAGAACAGTGACCAGTTCAGACACAATGCAGTTTACAGACTAGTCACAGAGCAGGAATCTACACATGGTAAGACACCAAGAACAAATGCACAAGAGCCAGGACAAGAGGCAGAGATGCCTGTTCTGCAGACAGCAATGTCATACACTAGTCCTATTACACAGAATTCAATGGCCAGACTGCAAATGAAGCGTGATGTGTTAAACACAGTAAGTCAAAATATAATGTTCAAGGAGCATGAAGTGGTCCAGCACTAACTTCGCTCAAGACTTTGCACAGAGTGCATAGCACAATCTTCACAGCATGAAATGGGTTATCAGCTCTATAAGCATATCTATGGGAGCTGTCATAAAATAGCATTTGATAGCTAATCATATCTTCCATTCTAGCACAGTCTGCACCCATTGTAGTTCAAACAGCTCCCCTCAAAGTCTTGAGAACTGCACTGGAAGCTTGTACTGTTACCTTGTAAGTTCAACAACTGCCAATAGGTTCTGTACACCATCATTCCTGATGAAGGGCTTTTGCCCGAAACGTCAATTTTGAAGCTCCTCGGATGCTGCCTGAACTGCTAATCCAGCACCACTAATCCAGAATCTGTACACCATTGTTCAAAGGGACCACTGGTACATCACAGCTATCTATTAATCTGGTCCTCAACAAATCCAAAGATTATTTGAAGCAATGCTATTGGAAAATGGCAGTGGCTTTATGTAGCATCAATCCACCGTATTATATCTTTGCAACTCACTAATGTCCATAGTGCCCTGGCTGTTGTCTGTCAGTGCTGCGAACCAGCCTCCTTTTCACTCTGCCTGCTAATCTGGTAATAGGGAATGCAACAAAGCTGCCTCTCCATATTACGTCTCTCACTGATCTCACTTATACAGTAGCATTCAGCAAACTGCAAGATGGTGTTTACGCCTGTTGTGAGTGCAGCCTGGAATGAGGCAGGATGTGGGGGAAGGATAACATAGGTGAAGGTCCAACACCCATTTCTGCTAAGACATGAAAGCAGAGTGCAATAGTTAGAAGTACTTTCAGTCAGAAATACTGAGTGATTAATCCCTCTCAGCCCTCTCTCTGTGATCTCTCCTCTGTATGCCCCGTATCAGGTTTCAACCAATTTGATTGCGTTCACTTGGTATCAAGTCACAGCTCAGAATGTAGTGAAGGCTATGGGTGCTGACAATATTCTAGTCATAGTACTGAAGACTTATGTTTTAGAAGTTGCTGCACCCCAAGTCAAGAACTTCCAGTACAGCTACAACAAAGGCATCAATCCAATGGTGCAGAAAATTATCTATCTATGTCCTAGCAACAAAACACAGAACAAATCCAAACTGCTGAACTAGTGTTTTCTTCATTGACAATCAAAAGATCATAAGAAACTTTATAGAAGATATTGTTGAGAGTAGTACTAACTCAGCCCCAACCTGATCACAAATATCTAGTTTGCATTCTGCCAGGCTTACTCTGATGTGAACCTCATGACATCCTTGGTTCACATATTGACAAATGTGCTAGAGTTGAGGTAACTGTGTTTGTTCTTGACATGAATGCACATTTGATCGAGCAGGCCACTGAGGAGACAATGAGAATGAAGGAAAATTCACCACTCATTGGGAGTCACGTGGAGCAAAAGGTACAAAGTTTGGCTGTTGGAGGTGACACAACCCATGTCTCACTTTTTGTATTTTCTGAAGACTTTGGCATGTAGCATGCCTGAACATCAGTAGCATTAGTCATTGTGAAATCGTTTATCTTTGCTGACTAAGAGTATTGGAGGAACATGACCATCACCTTCTATAGCTTTTTAGACTTGTGTGATGGCCAGCAGGCTGCTGAAGTCAACCTTGGGAAGGAATACAGCAGGATAGATTCCTTAGCCAAACATTCCAGCCAAACCTCAAAATTCAAGATTTTTTCTTTCTCTAGAAGATACTTAGTAAGTACCCAAAGGTTACAGCAATAGTTTTAGATTTGTTCAGTAAATTATGTTTACTGGCTTGTTAATAAGTTGATGATGAACTCAGGTGGTTGTATTTTTGGATCTTCCAGAGTAATCAAGGTTGACGTTCAAAGAGTTCAAGTGATGCATACTATGAAACTTGTATAGGTTCAAGTTTCAAGTTACACTGCTGGCAGTAATCTCAAGAGAGGTACCCGTGGTGTGTAGTAAGACAGTAGCATGAGACACTGGATAGAGCACAGGATGATAGGGCTTCAGACTGGAGTAATGTTTTCAGTTTTCTGCTCATATACTGTAACACATGGTTCCTTATGGGCAATTATTGCTCACAGACCTCCCAACACTTTATGGAAAAAAACAGAGAGCGTCATCATGTCTATTAATATCCAGTATCTTTGCATTCTCAAACTCATTTGTATCAAGTCAGACATTATGTATAAGTGACACATAAGACTGACAATTATTTTGTATGAACCACCAATCCCTTAGACCCTAACACTTACGCATTCATGTTTGCCATTGTTCATTGGCAGCCATGTTTTGAGCCACCAATAAATTTCTTCACTGAACTGTTGTATCTCGCTATCATCTTTTCCTACTTTGAGACACTCCTCAAGACCCATTCTTTTAAGTGAACTTTTGATTACTCTCATACTGTATCTTCTCGATTTGGTTTAGTGTCCTGTTGTTAGCGCACACCTGTAAAATGAGTGGGAATATATTTTACTTTTTTTCTATTAATAATGTTCTATCAAAGCAAATCATTGTCATTACTAGTTTCAGTTGCATGGTTTGTTAGCAATGCTGTACATTTCACAAATCAATACATTATGTAGACACCATGAACTGTATCACTATTATTAAGAATGTATCAAACTGGAAAGATGGCGAAGTAGGATTACTTACATGCCAAGCAGCGGAAGCAGCAGACAGTAAACACTATCCCATAATCAATGGATCAATATCAAAGCTCTGCAGTCCTGCCTCATTCACTTTTGAACGGTTGTGAAGAATTAAACAATTACCTGAAGGACAGAGTTCCGCAAATATCCTCATTCTCAACAATGGGGAAGTATAGGACATCAAAGCAAAAGACAAGGTTCAGGTATTTGCATCCATTTCTGTCCAAGTTTTTGTTTTATTCATTCACTGGCTAGGCCAACATTCACTTGATTGACCAGAGGGGCAGTTAAGAGTCAACCACATTGCTAGGGTCTAGAATCACAAGAAGACAGACCAGGTAAGGTTGGCACATTTATTATTATTCACCATTGGCAAACCAGATGGGTTTTTACAATTTTCAATATGGGTTATATAGTCACCCTTTGGCTAGAATGTTTTTATTCCAGACTTTCATTGAATTCAAACTTCACCATCTGAGGAAGGGTCACTGGATCCTGAAATGTTAACTCTGCTTTCTCTCCACAGATGCTGCCAGACCTGCTGAATTTCTCCAGCAATTTCTGTCTCTGTTTTAGCATCTGCAGTGGTGAGATTTGAATCTATCCCGATAGTATTGAAGACTCTCAGGTTAATGTCCTAAGATAAAACAAAGATGCTGGAGAGCTGAAACATACAAAAAGAGAAACTGCCAGAGCAATTCAACAGGTCTGGCAGCACCTGCGGGGTGTTAATGCTATGAGTAACCTTTGAAGAGACACTGGGCTTGAAATGTCAACTGTTTTCTCTCCACAAACAATGGCAGACTTGCTCAGTTTCTTCAGCCATTTATGTTTGTATGTGTTCTGGATTATTCACCCAGTGACATTAACAATACGTCACCACCTCCCCAAAGTGTTGGTGTGGATGATCTATCTTGGCTTCCTTCAGAAGAATCCAGTGTTACAAATATCAGACTTCAATTTCAATTCAACTCACTTGATGTTATATCAAGAAAAAAACCAGAGGCACTTTCTCTTGTCAAGGCTATGTGCTCTGACAAAATACTGCAGCACACTTGTGCTCCAGAACTAGGCACACCCTCGACCGAGTTGTTCGAATACAGTTGCAGCCAAAGGAGTCGATCCAGCAATGTGAAAGGTTGCCCAGGTGCGTATTGGTCATAAAAAAAACACAACAAAGCCAACCTAACCAATTACTATGGTTCAAACATGAACAAAGGAGGTGAATTTCATGCAGCACTTGAATAAATATGGCATCAAGGAGCCTGAGCAAAACTGAAATGAATGGGAATCAAGAGAAAACTCTCCACTCATTGGAGTCATACTTCATAAAGAGATGGTTGTAGTTGCTCGTGGTCAATAATCGCAGTACCAGGACATGTCTGCAGGAGTTCCTCAGGGTAGTTTCCGAGGCCAAATCATCTTCAGCTGTTTCAACATTGGATCAGAAATGGGGAAGTTCGCTGATGACCACACAATATACAACCATGCTCTCAACTTCACAGGTACTCAAGCAGTGAGCATATGCAGCACAACCAAGATGACATCCAGGCTTGAACTGAAAAATGTCAAGTAACATTAACCTCACACAAGTACCAGGCAAAGACCATCTCCAACAAGTAAGAATCTAACCACTACCCTTGATATTCAATCATTACCAAATCCCCCACTATCAGCATTCAGGGGAGGTGCCACTGCCTAGAAACTGAACTTGCCCAGCTATATAAATACTATAACTGCAAGAATAATGCAGAGGCTAAGGATACTGTGATGAGAAACTCACCTCTTATCTCACCAATGTCTATCCACCATCTACACAGGACAAGTCAGGAGTGTGACGGAATCCTCTCCTCTTGCCTGGAGAGGATTCTCCAACAGCAAAAAGCCTGAGGCCCTCCAGGACAAAGCAGCCTGCCTGACTGGATGTCCTTCCACTACCTTCAACAATCACTCCTTTCATCACTGTCGAGCAACTGACTTTTACAGTGCCTGGGAAGATAGTGGAGGCTGGAAACATTACAACTTTTAAAGAAAATTTGGATGAGTACTTCAAATAACATAACATTCAAGAACATGGGACAAGTGCAGGAAATTGGGATCAATGCACCTTTCATGGTAGTTATATCAGTGCAGACTTGATAGTCCAAAGGGCTTTATCTGCGTTGTATGAATCAATGAATCTTTGATTAACAGTGGCTGCAGTGTGCACCATCTAAAAATACACTGCAGTCACTCTCTCAGGCTCTTTGCTAGCACCTTCCAAATCCCATCTCAAAGGACAAGGGCTGCAGATGCATAGCAACCTGCCAGTCACACAGCATCCTGACTTAGAAATGTATTATAATCCCTTTACTGTTGACAGGTCAAAATCTAGAAACTTCCTTTGTAACAACACCGTGTGTGCCATATGCCCAAAGACTACAGCTCATTAAGGTGGCAGCCCATTAGAATGTTCCCCAAGGCAATTAGGGATGGCCAATAAATTGTGATCTAGCCAGTGGTGCCCATATCCCACAAAGAAATTTTAAAAGCTCCATTTTCTTTAAATCAGAAGTTGCATTATTGGTCTGAAATGCTGAGAAGAACATGCTATTCTGTCAAAATATTTCTTTGCCCTAATCTTTTTATGTCGAAAAGTGTGGCACTGGAAAAGCACAGCAGGTCAGGCAGCATCCAAGGAGCAGGAGAATCGGTGCTTCGGGCATAAGTCCTTCCTCAGCAATGTTGGAGGGCTTGGGTAGAGAAGGAGGCTGAGAGATAAATAGGAGAGCAATGGGGCTGGGGGCAGACAGTGAGAGAGAGACTCACTGAGATCCTTGTGGAGGGAGGAAGAGAACATTTTTTTATACCAAGTTATTGGAGTATAAATGGTTGAACCCCCAATTTAACACTTGGTAGTACTAATTAGAATAGTAATTTTTAAAAAATATTCATTTTAGTAAGTTTCAGCACCAATATCTTTTTTTTAGAGTAAAACATAAGAATAATCATTAATCCTGAAGATTCTCCTGTTATTTTTAATTTAAATCATCATTGTGTAAATGAAATAGCAGATCAAGTCTGACAGTGCGCACGAGTTGAATTATTATTGCCTGTTACCAACCCAAGGTTACTTCAACGACTATGTGCGCATTATTACCTCAGTAATTGCACAAACTCAATTCCCTGGTCATGTCCAGAAGAATGTTATGTTTGATAATTCCAATGAGACAGGATTCCCTCTTCCCCTTCAAAGTTGTGCCAACCGTGGCCACTTTATCCTTTGCCAACTCCTGATTGGGAGAGAGAACCAAAACAACACTGACACATATCAAGGGATTTAGCATTTAGCAGCTCTGAGTTGAGAAGGGTGATTCTGCTGCTGAATACAATCAATTGTACACATACAAAGCATGCTGTCTGCTCTCCATTGTCACGGCTGCCAATGAATAATACAATTTAAAAAAATTTACTCACTTGTGGGACATTGGGTCAGTATTTACTGCCCCTCCCTAGTGGCCCTTGAGAAGGTTGTGTGCTGCCTTCTTGAACCGCTGCAGTCGACCTGCTAAAGGGTTGACCCACAATGCTATGAGGGAGGGAGTTCCAGGATTCCAGTGACAGTAAAGGAATTGCAATATATTTCCAAGTCAGGGTGGTGAATGGCTCGGAGGGGAACTTGTAGCCAGTGATATTCCCACGCATTTCCTGCCATTGTCCTTCAAAGTGGAAGCATTCGTGGGTTTGGAAGGTGCTGTCTCAGGACATTTAGTGAATTTCTGCAGCACATCTTGCAGATGGTACACTATACTGCTACAGAGCATTGGTGATAGATGTGCTTATGAATCATTGAATCCCTATAGTGTGGAAACAGGCCCTTCAGCCCAACAAGTCCACACCAACCCTCCCAAAAGTAACTCATCCAGATCCATTCCCCGACCCTATTGTCCGACATTTACCTCTGACTAATGCACCTAACCTACACATCCATGAACACTATGCGCAATTTAGCATGGCCAATTCACCTAATCTGCACATCTTTGAAGTGTGGGAGGGAAACAGAGCATCCAGAGGAAACTCATGCAAACACGGAGAGAATGTGCAATCTCCACACAGACAGTCGCCCGAGGTTGGAATCGATCCCGGGTCCCTGACACTATGCCGCCCCACGAAGGCTCAGTGGGTGCATAAAATTTAAACCTGTGTTTTAAACCTGAGCGCTAAACATTAAACCTGACTTGTGTCCTGTAGATAGTTGGCAGGTTTTGGGGAGACAGGAGGCAAGTTACTCACCTCGCTTCAGACCTGCTCTTGTAGCCTTTGTATCTATGTGGAAAATCCAGTGATATTGCTTTAGATTTTGTTAATAATATTTTGATACCAGCTTCTCCTTTCCTGACAACATTGATCCATGCTGAAGTAAAGTTCAATTCATATTGGATGCCTTTCAGTAACTTGATCAAACTTCACATGTGAGTGCAAACTATGAAGGGTGTTAGCATGCTATTGGAACCTGCCCACATCCTCAACAGAGTGGGGATCATGTTGACATCTCCTGTCAACGCCAGGATGGCAAAGACTAATGTTAGTGCTTCATAGAGTCATAGAAATGTACAGCATGGAAACAGACCCTTCGGTCCATCCCAACCCAATCTAGTTCCACCTGCCAGCACCTGGCCCATATCCCTCCAAACCCTTCTTATTCATATACCCATCCAAATGGCTCTTAAATGTTGCAATTGTACCAGCCTCCACCACTTCCTCTGGTAGCTTATTCCATCCACGTACCACCCTCTGTGTGAAAAAGTTGCCCCTTAGGTCTCTTTTATATCTTTCCCCTCTCACTCTAAACCTATGCCCTCTCGTTTTGGACTCCCCCACCACAGGGAAAATACTTTGTTATTTATCCTATCCATGCCCGTCATGATTTTGTAAACCTCTATAAGGTCACCCCTCAGCCTCCAACACTCCAGGGAAAACAGCCCCAGCTTGTTCAGCCTCTCCCTATAGCTCAACTCCTCCAACCCTGGCAACATCCTTGTAAATCTTTTCTGAACCCTTTCAAGTTTCACAACATCTTTCCGACAGTGTATGCAATATTCCAACAGTAGCCTAACCAATGTCCTGTACAGCTGCAAGATGACCTCCCAACTCCTGTAATCAATACTCTGACCAATAAAGGAAAGCATACCAAACGTCTTCTTCACTATCCTATCTACCTGCAACTTCACCTTCAAGGAGCTGTGAACCTGTACTCCAATGTCTCTTTGTTCAGCAACACTCCCTAGGACCTTACCATTAAGTGTATATGTCCAGGTAAGATTTGCTTTCCCAAAATGCAGCACTTCACATTTATCTGAATTAAACTCCATCTGCCATTTCTCAGCCCATTGGCCCGTCTGATCAAGGTCCCATTGTAATCTGAGGTAACCTTCTTCACTGTCCACTACACCTCCAATTTTGGTGTCATCTGCAAACTTAATAACTATACCTCTTATGCTCACATCCAAATCATTTCGATAAATGATGAAAAGTAGAGGACCCAGAACCAATCCTTGTGCCACTACACTGGTCATAGACCTGCAGTCTGAAAAACAACCCTCCATCACCACCCTCTGTCAGTGGGTGGGAATCATGATGACATCTCCTGTCAACGCCAGGAGGCAAAGTCAATGAGCCAGTTCTGTATGCAAATGACGAATTCTCCTTGTATTCCATGAGATTTAACCTTGCTCACCAGTCTCCCATGGGGAACCTTGTCAAATGCCTTACCTGAAGTCCATATAGATCACATTTACTGCTCTGCCCTCATCAATCCACTTTGTTACATCTTCAAAAAACTCAATCAAGTTTATGAGACATGATTTTCCACACAGAAAGCCATGTTGACTATTCCTAATCAGTCCTTGCCTTTCCAAGTACATGTACATCCTGTCCCTCAGGATTCCCTCCAACAACTTGCCCATCACCGAGGTCAGGCTCACCGGTCTATAGTTCCCTGACTTGTCCTTACAACCTTTCTTAAACAGTGGCACTACATTAGCTAACCTCCAGTCTTCTGGCACGTCACCTGTGACTATCAATGATACAAATATCTCAGTAAGAGGCCCAGTAATCACTTCCCTAACTTCCCACAGAGTTCTAGGGTACACCTGATTAGGTCCTGGGGATTTATCCACTTTTATGTGTTTCAAAACAGCCAGCACTTCCTCCTCTGTAATATGGACAATTTTTAAGATGACACCATCTATTTCCCTGCATTCTATATCTTCCATGTCCTTTTCCCACAGTAAATACTGATGCAAAATACCTGTGTTGTATCTTCCCCTTCTCCTGCAGCTCCACACAAAGGTCACCTTGCTGATCTTTGAAGGGCCCTATACTCTCCGTCGTTACCCTTTTGTCCTTAATGCATTTGCTTCAACGCCTGCTCAAGCAAAATAAGCTAACACAATTGTAATTGAACTTTGTCTGTCTGACTGTGTTGTGAACACTTGCCCTCTTTTGTGTCAGAATGGACTCTAAAATCCAAAAAGGAATTATGTCCCATTTTTATAAGGAATGGGGCAGCACGGTGGGTTAGTGGTCAGCACTGTTGTCTCACAGCACCAGGGATCCAAGGTTCGATTCCAGCCTCGGGCAACTGTGTGGAGTTTGCACATTCTCCCCATGTCTGTGTGGGTTTCCTTTGGGAGCTCCGGTTTCCTCCCACAATCCAAAAGATGTGCAGGTCACCGAGCTAAATTGCCCCTAGTGTTCAGGGATGTGTTGGTTAGGTGCATTGGTCAGGGAAATGTAGAATCATAGGATTGAGGAATGGGTCTTAGTGGGTTACTCTTCGGAGGGTCGATGTGGACTAGTTGGGCCACATGGCCTGATCCCACACTGTAGGAATTCTATGATTGTATGAATTAATTATTTCGGACTGTTTCTGTGAGAAGTGATTGTCTCCTCAAAGGACAGTTTAACATATGCCTGAGATGGGTTTTTTTTATTAGTGTATGAACGAATGACTTTATTGGCATGTCTATTTTACAGTGAGAAAAACAGTAAAATACAGTGAAAAGCTTTCCCATTGTCATACATTTTGGTGCCATTTGAATAGTTTTATGAGTAAGACAAAAAAACAAAGAAGTAGTTTAATGAAAATCCATTTGTCCTGAGCCAGCTCATCATCAATGATGCCTTCTTTGCCTCCTCCACCTCTTGTTGCTGTCTGTACTGGACCCAACTAACAAGGAAGTCGCCACATTTCAGGGGCCTTCTAAGGTGTCTACAAAAAAGTAGCCACAGGCTGCAAAGGAGCATGGGCTTTTCTTTCCATTAGAGATAGGCAATTGGTTATATGTAGCTTGAGGGTAACCTTTCCATAAACATGGGCTAAGGTGAGGATGCAGGCCTACCACAAATGATATGGGGATTGAAGATGCACTGTTGGTTTTATTTTGCAGCATACTCTAGTCAGAGAACAAACTTTTCATTTAGTTCCAAGATCAAAAACAGTTGGGTTCTCAAGAACAGCTGATCCACAACTCTACCTGAATATATGACCCATGTGATTCATAGAATTAGAAATCCTTTTCTTGCCTAAATCTAAAGTTAACCCCGAGAACTCTCAGACACAGTTATTCTGCTGTGGTCTGGGATAGGTAGAAAGCATCTGGAGGCTGAGAGTCTCTGTGATTCCTCCTGTTGAAACGTGATCCCCTGCAAACCAATCCTGCCCCATACAAATATAATGTTTAGTCAATAGTACTTTTAGTCTCATATTACAGTAAAGTACCAAAGATCTGAAATCACATGATATCCTTTCAGCTATTAAAAAATAAATTTAAGCTTGCAATTACAGTCTTTCAGTTTCTGGGGGGATCGTGATAATGCTAAGTATTCGATTTCCATGTTAGGCGAGGCGTTAGTTAGACAACTGCAGTGTTTTAGAATAAAAGTGCAAGGAACGATTGATGAATGAGGAATGATGCTTACCCGAAGGTAATACAACTCTGCTCTGTATTCAGAAACTGCTGCATAGACATTGTAATGCATTCAATTTCACTTATGATCAAATAAAAACCGTAACTGTAACCAATATGAAATCTGCATTTAATAATTAAACTGTCTTAAAGTGACTTAAAATTTATTACACTCATTCATTCCCAGGCTTTCCACTGAATCTCCATTACCCTAAGCACAGCAGCAATATGGCACACATCACTTTTCGAAAGCCTGTTCAGAAGTCTGAGTTTCTCAAAGGATCAAGGACATGGATCAGGATATTTACCCTCTAAATCCAAGCTTGCTTCTATTACAATGGTATAAAAACAGGAGTAGAAAAGATAATAAAATGCCGTGTTGTCTAAATATACAGACATCCTGTTGACACAGGGAAGCAGAGACAGATACAGATACAGTCTTCTTTTAGAAAGATACAACTGTCAACAAGGTAAAGGAGTTCACAGGTTCCTATCCGGGAGAACTGGTCTGTGGTAGCAAAGGTGCTGACAGCTTACCTATTGCCAAAGTGATTCAGGCTGAAGAGAAGTCCTGAATGGACGAATGACAGTAAGAAAAAGCTGGATAAACAGAAGACTAGGGAACAGGACCTTAAGGAATCCATGTTATGAGTTTGCTTAAAGGTCTCATGAAAAAAAAATCGCTAAAGTAGTTAACATCAAGTGAATGCAGAAGTTTGGTGGAAAGAAACCAATACAGCCGTGCCAATTGTAGTATGAACTTTAATGTGGAAACAGAGTGACCCTTTACACGCTTGAGTATCTGTAAAGTTGTTGTTGAAGGTAAGAGGTTGTTGCTGAAGGGAAAGATCTTCTAGGAGAAAGTGAGGACTGCAGATGCTGGAGATCAGAGCTGAAAATGTGTTGCTAGAAAAGCGCAGCAGGTCAGGCAGCGTCCAAGGAGCAGGAGAATCGACGTTTCGGGCAAGGGCTCATTCCTGAAGAAGGGCTTGTGCCCGAAATGTCGATTCTCCTGCTCCTTGGATGCTGCCTGACATGCTGCGCTTTTCCAGCAACACATTTTTCAGCTCAACAAGAGAAAGACCCAATCTTTCAATTTACCTTTATTTTTGATTGTAGACTAAAATGGAAAAAGATTGTTTAGAACTAATTGCTGAATTTTGTAAGCAAGTTACTCATTGTAATAGATAAAACAAAGAACAATGGATGCTGGAGATCCGAAGCAAAAAATAGAAATTGCTGGAGAAAGTCAACAGATCAGGCAGCATCTATGTGGAGTTAATGTGTTAAGTCCAGTGATTCTTCATCAGAACTGATAGCAGCGAGTAGAGTGTTTTTTATGCTGAAGACAGGGTTGGTGGGGTGGGGGGGGAAATGAAGTCAGCTATAGATGGAGATGGAGACCAGAGAGTGAGAAAGATAAGGTAAGTAAGGAATTGTTGATGGTAGGACAGGGCAGGAACAAAGGTGAATAAGTGGTAATGAGAGCTAAGAGTAGGAGAGAATGAGCAGGCTGTGCTGAAATTAACCCATGAAATGTGAGAATAGGCCTGAGAGTAGGAGAGAATGGGTAGGCTTTGCTTCCATGTCATCACAGGACGTAGGTATGGGAGTGGGAATGAGTTAAAAAATGGGAAGATAGAATCAGGCTCCGAAGTTATTCAACTCAATATTGAGTCCTAAAGGCTGCTTTTGTCCCCAAGTGGAAAATGAGATGCTGTTTTCTCAGCTTGTGCTGAGGTTCGCTGAAGCACTGCAGTAAGCCTGTGACAGAAATGTTGGTGTGGGAACAGAGTGGTGCGTTAAAGTGTCAGGCAACTGCAAGTTTGGGGTCATTTTTAGAGAGAGAACAGAGGTTTTCTGCAAAGTGGTCAGTTTATGTTTTGTAACCCCAATATAGAGACCATACTGTGGACTGCAAATACAGTGGACTAGATTGAGTGAAGTGCAGGTAAATCGCTGCTTCACCTAAAAGGTGTGTCTGAGGCCTTGGATAGTGAGGAAGAAGGAAATAAATGGGCAGGTGTTACACCTTCTGCAATTGCATGGGAAGGTGCTGTGGGGCTGTGGGGTGGTGTTGGGAAAGGAGAAAGAGTAGATTACAGTGTGCCAAAGTGAATAGTCCCTGTGGAAAGCTGAGAAGGGAATGGAGAGGAATGTATGTCTGGTCATGGCATTCCAATGGAAGTGATGGAAAGTTCAGCTTACTATCCTTCAAATGAAGGATGGTGGGATGGTAAGTGAGAACCAGAGGGCTCCTTTGTTTGGAGGAAAGAGAAGTGAAGTGGTGAAGGCAGAAGTGTAGGAGTTAATGTGTTAAGTCCGGTGATTCTTCATCAGAACTGATAGCAGCTAGGAGAAAGTGTAGGAGATGAGTTGGACACGGCTAAGGGCCCTCTTGACCATAATAGGAGGGAATCCTCAGAAAAAAGGTGGACATTTCAGAGGCCCCCCTGTCAAAGTTGACATCATCAGAATAGATGTGACAGAGATGGAGAAACTGGGAGAATGGAATAGGGTCTTTACAGGAAGCAGGGGGTGAGGATGTATTGTCAAGGTATCTGTGTGAGTTGGTGGGTTTGTAATGGATATGGGTTGCGTTTACACTGTTAATTTGCAAACAGTGGAAAGGCAAGTCAAGGCAGCACAATATCCGAGTGTGTGTGAAGCATGAGATTTGGCCACCAATGGGTAGCTGACCTCTAAGCAGCTTTGACAGAGACTTCCTAAACATGACTAACCAGAACCCTGAACTCTGCCTGTCTAGCTCTCTGACTGACCATACTGATTCCTCCATCTGCTTGTGATGCTGCTACAGGACTGAACATTGCCCACTCCCCAGACTGCAGTCAAATGGATTCTCAGATGTGAGTGTTCCAAGTGGATAACTGTCTTTGGCCAAGCCCACGCTTGATGGTACTGGGAAACACCCATCTAACCCCCCTGCCCCCCCTCACCCCCCCCCCCCCCCCCCCCCCCCCCCCACCAACCCTGACCAGTACATGTTAGATTGATGTCTTGGTCTGCCATTCACCAAGATGCCCTCTGCCACTCTCTCCCACACACATCCCTACTAATAAGCAGACCAACAGATTGTCTAAGTGTCTGTGAAAAAGGGTGTCTGTTTGTGGCCCTGGATTATCCCTTGAGCTTTATTTTGATTGCGCTCAATATGTAGATTGTTTTGAGCAAGTGGCAAGCTAAACTCACCAAGTACTTGCTCTGCTTTCCATACTGAGTCTTCTTGTCATCGAACGTCTTTGGCATGTTTGCTGATTTGACAACACAGTCTGTCATTTATGTCTGGCTGAGATTACAGAGAGATCCATGGGATCGGTCTTGATTGCATTTGCTATTTGATTCTCACTGTAGGATGTTCAATCACAGTTTGTTTACCACATTGTACATGAATTGTTGATTGTCAGAACGATAATAATTGTATAATGAAGAAATATTGTCTGTTCAAAACTGTGCAATCCTGTTCCTTTATTTTCTTAGGAAGTCTCCTGGATCTCTCTCTTGTCAATTTTGAAAGGTTAGTGGTCCCTAAGCACATTGTTACATAATTTGTCTGTCCCAGGTGCCTTTGAACATGCCCTGAAATTGGCTTTTAAGAAATCGGGATGAGATGTTGTTATTCACTCCCATTTCCCTTTTTATTCTGGGAATCTTATCTATTGTCTTCCGACGGCAACCAGACTGAGATTTGGAATTCTGGATGTGAGGGTTTAATGTTTCATAGCACATGTTGGTCAGAACCTTGCTGAGGTTTCGGGTATCTCACTTGCTGGCTCAAAGCCAGCCAGAGACCAGTGCTGCCTCTTCTTAAGCAGGCCTTTCGAGGCACAAGCCAATCAAGCCGTGGCAAGGCTCCCCAGCGGGCCTTCCTCTCACATCCAGGATCATAATTTAAAATCTGGCTGGTCTCGTCTGGGATCATATTACATCCATCAATACCCTCTTTCTTTGCTTGAATTCTCACAGCATATTCTGAACTATGCAAGGGAGTGGAGTGAATCTCATTTGTTGTTTTAATCTCTATCTTCTTCTTTCAATTGTCCATTTGGTTTGAAATCTGTCATTCTGTGTTAGAATGATCTTACATTTTACTGAATCACCCTTGAGTTATTGAGGATAAGGGCACATAGGTCAGATCGATCTGTGTTACTTTGTTTAATGGTGAGCAGCACAGAATGTAAAATGGAAATGAAGAATATAATGTCTCTATTTTAAAATCTCAAACAAAAGTATCTTTAACTCCTGACCCAAAAGTCAGATGTTTATATCCGTGTCATTATTCCCCGTTCTACTCGGCTGAGTGAATTTATTCAGTTCTTAAGGCAGCTGGATAGATTTTGGGAAGGAGACAGAGAAATCTGGTACATATTGTGCATTATTACATATAACAGTAAATGGCATCACTGAATCTAGAGAACATTAGAGATATGCATAGACTCAACATATTCCAATTTTACCACATAGACAGTACTTTAAATAGTCAGTAAGAAAATTAGACTACAATGAAAAGGATGTAGTTTAGAGGTTAGTTCACAATTCCCCACTTGACTAATGACATGGCAGAAAGTATGACAGTTCATCCTTGTTTAGTGTCACATTTAGTGACGTGTTTTAAAATTCTCTCTTTTTCTAGCAGCACAGAATTTCCAACTCTTAAGAATGGGGTAATCTGTCCCAGCAGCCTGTGAGTATGCCCTGAAATTGGCTTCTAAGAAATCTGGATGAGATGTTGTTCCCATGTTCACTCCCATTTCCCTTTTTATTCTGGGAATCTCATCTATTGTCTTACTATGGCAACCAGGCTGAGATTTGGAATTCTGGATGTGAGGGTTTAATATTTCATAGCACACATTGGTCAGAACCTTGCTGAGGTTTCAGGTATCTCACTTGCTGGCTCGAAGCCAGCCAGAGTCCAGTGCTGCCTCTTCTTAAGCAGGCCTGTCGAGGCACAAGCCTATCAAGCCGTGGCAAGGCTCCCCAGCGGGCCTTCCTCTAACTGACCAAGAGCAATGGTTGAGTCAGAGGTCAACAATTCCAAGATGGAGGTCTCTACTGTTAGAGAGACAGGAGCCAGAATCCTTGGACTGCACAGTCACACAGGCCCCAGGCAAATAAAGGATGTGAGGGGAGAGATTGATGCTTCCTGTGGTAAAGGGAGTGAAGAGATAGGCAAGATGATAATGCTGGCTCTAATAGGGAGTACTCCCACCTTCCCAATGTCAAGTCTATTAATTAGGCACTGATTTTGCTCATGAAGCCTGTCTCCACCTCTTTCACCCAGAAATATAAGGTGAAATACACAGCTCTAGTTGCCATACACACTGTATAGTGCCAGATAAAGCCCGTCTGCACCTGGCTTCATTAAAACAGTGGAGAGATGAAGCCCTTCAGTGGATCATTGGCCACTTCAAATGGTGAAAGGATGCAATAATAGGCCTTCCCACAGAGAACTAGGAAAATAACAGGGTTCTGTTACAAAGTCATTCTGTCGAATTGCATGTCCTATCTGACTCAAAGCAGAAGATTAAGCCTATCGTATTGATTTATATTACATTTACTATTCATTCACAGAGATGTATTCATTTAGAATTTGTTAAAATCTAAATAAAATAGTGCATAATAGAAAGCTTCACTGAAACAAACTGACACCATGTACGCAGTGGGATGGTGATATTCCATTAACAGGAACAACATCTGTTGATGCCATATGCACTCATTCACATGCAATATTTATATTCCAGAAAATACCTTTGAGACTTCCAGGCTGATGATTACCAATCCTCCCAACCATTAGAGTCTCGTGCAGGGGCTTCAGGACCCTGGAAAAGCCTTGCGATAATGTCAGGTAGGAGATTAGCCAGGTCAGGGGAAAACAGGAATTCATGGAACAGTCAGGTTGAGGGGGAGGACAGTCAGGTCAGGGATGCCACAGTGAGAGTCACTCGGGGGGCATTAATTGTGCAGCTGTCCAGGGCTTAGACTAGGTCCTTATCTGTTTAACATTTTCTGGGTAACCATTCAAGTAAGCAACTGAGAGCTGTCTGATGTCTCTAGGTCAATCTCAGAGGCAGAGACTTTTTCAAAAGGTCCCTGCAAGTAAGTGAATTCCCCAATGGAAATTCAAACTCCCAGGACAATTTTCATGCAGTCTGCGCATTGGGGGTCCTGCATAAACACATGGGAAGGGTTTACTGGTTGAGAATCCACCCATTTGGCTATTTCATGAGTGCAGCTTCCTCGGCCATCAAGTCCAGAACAGACTCTAACCCGGAGAATCTGGCAAAGAGGGAGAGATAGGAAACAGGCAGGAGGCTGGAAGGACACAGCAAGCCAGGCAGCATCAGGAGGTGGAGAAGTCAATATTTCGGGTGTAACCCTTCTTCAGCACTGGCTTGCTGTGTTCTTCCAGCCTCCTGCCTGTCTACTTTGGATTCCAGCATCTGCAGTTTATTTGTCTCTAAAGAAGGAGAGATGTCACACCATTGAGCATCCAGACACCTGAATGTCTGGGTCAGTAAACTAGTAAAGTTCAAAAAACAAACATATTCCTTTGGCCAGTCAACTCTTGTAAACTTTCTCCAAGTTACTACTATCCAGGAGGCTACAAATACCTGTATCGCTTAAAAATCATAATCAGGCACTGGCATATCTTTGATACAGCATCATGCTAGTCGCAAAATACAGAGGCTACTATTCAATATTAATATTGTGTTTTGCCAATTGTATAATAGGACAGTGAGAGATTACAAGAAGGTATTACTGGCGTAATTCCTAAATTACATGGAACCTGAAGACATATTACTTTGTTAAGGATCAAATTAAACACATTATGTTTACGGCTAGTCCAGATACTAGGTGAAGCTAACTATACATCAGATACATAGGCTTTGGCTTGACTTTCGCTTATTTTGAATACACCTTTGTGAAACACTTTGGGATCAATAAAGTGCCATATAAAGCTTTTGTAATTTGTGCAAGGGCAATGCTTTCTCGTTTCCTCCTGGTTGAGTTGCCTCTGTGTTTCTAGCAGACAATCTGTTGTGAGGCAGTTTTTTTTTTCTTACAGAAATTAAATTAATGAAAATGTGTGACCTACAATGGCAGTGTTAACCTTTTCAAATAATTACATTCTTAATATGTAGCAGAATGTGGAATCAAGTCACACTTTAAGACTCAAATCTCTCAACATCCATTTTAGAGGCTTTTGAGTTAAAAGCTTACATGGACAAATAAAACAGGAGTTGGCATAACGTCACAGGTGCAACTGCACATGCACAGATGAAACAGAGCTCTATATGTGTTATTTGGTGTATACATTCTAATTTACATCAAGTTGTTTGGTTGAAATCTGGTTATAGCATAAATCAACATCATATACACGCATCACCAAGTGTACACGGATATATATGCTTATGATTAATGGGCCTATCTTATTTTTTAATCTCGCACTCCAATAAGTTCAAACTCTGTACTTAACTCATCACACAGCTCAGAATATAATCAGCGCTAAATAAATAACTGCACCACAAGACATCAAACTAAGGGCAAGATTGCTGTCCTAATGCTTTTCACTTTTGCTTGCGACGTACATGCCACTGGCTAGGACAAGACTTATTGCCCATCCCTAATTGTTATTGTGAAGGGGTGGTGAGCTGCCTTCTTGAACTCCTGCAGTCCACCTGATGTCAGTATACCCAGCCCACACACATATAACATGAAGGAATGGAACAGTATTAGAATAATGTAAAGAGAATAACAGAGCTTGAAACAGTAATGTTGAAGGTGGTGTCAAAGTAAGAAGAAATTATGGTCTAGCTTCATTAGTGGGTTTACAACGACAAAAAGTAAGGTTGGGAAATTTCATTCAAGAGCTAACTTTGGGCTAGCTGAAAAAGAAGCAACACAACCAACTTTCTGTGTACTAAATCTTTGTTGAGAGTCTAAAAGTCCCTGCAATGTCCTTCAATTGTACAAATATAGTTTGGTCCAGTGAGTGAAGCCTTCTTTACTGTGAGTGTTGTAATTTAAGTCACAATGCATAGAACTTTGTAACTAAGTTAACAGATAGAGGGTGTTTATTTTTTCTTTATTTAACTTCTAACATTGTTTAACTTCCTTATTCCTTCATGTGTATTCAGGTGAACATCCAACATAAAAGGGAACGAATCAGGAATGAAGACTCCTCCAGTTTCACAGCTTGACTTCAGATGACTGATTTCAAAGACTCACAGCTTTGAAGCAAGCATTCCTCGGCTGAAGGGCATTCCACTAACTTTTTTATGCACAACACAATGGTCAAAAAAATAAATGCTGCTGCCAGAACAGATTAGATCATCTCACCCAGTAAGAGCACGCGTGCCGTTTATTCAGGAGCCTTTGTACTGATAAGTTGTTCAGTGTTCATCAAGATACAAGTTAAAGTTCACATCTTTGTGCAATAAAGGATGTTCTCTATAATCACAGTAGATTTATGAAACAGATTAAAAAGGTAATGGAATAAATTAAATACCTCATGTTCTTCAGCAAAAAAAATCTATTTAAGACTTTTTTTAAAAAATTGGAAATATTTCATAATTTATTTGATTGAAGAATTTCTTTGAATCCATTATTAACTATGATGGAGTGTTTGCTCATTATTGTAAACGAAGACATACTTTTGAATGAAATACTGTCCCATTTTGCATCTGCTGATGGCAATTTATAATCTTATGGACTGTTATAGCCTAGATCAGGATTAAAACAACTAATACTGATCTTGAAAATACAACTCGAAATATATTTGAAGATCAATTGGCTCCAGCTTTTCCTTTTAGTTTCTATTCTGTCGACTGAGATAGCAAGACAAAAGAATCAAGGTTACCATTAATTTAAAACACAAAACGTTTTCTTTGAAATAAACATTTCATTTACTGTTAACTATTTCAATGTCTTGGATTATTTCAGAGAAGTGTTTGATAGGAGAGGTCTGTCTTCAACGGATGATACAAGCAGTAAATGAACTGCAGCATTCATACATAAATAAGACACACAATGCCATTTATTATAAATGATAAAGTTGCTATAGTCCTACCAGATGATAGGGCCACTGTTTCATTAACGACAGAGACAACTGGTGGTGTTTTAGCCTGCGAGTCACCATGCTTCAGGCAAGGTTGAGAAGGAGAGTCCTTCATGGTTATTTTTAATTGGTGCAGGAATTGCGGGCCATCATTCTGCATTACAAACTAGCTATCTAACCAACTGAGCAATTTGTCACAGAATTAATTGTGAAAGATAATCATCACCCAAAACAGGATGCTAGGGGACTCGACTTCAAAATAAAACTCAGATTGTCTTCAGCCTGCAATGATGCACCTTGAATTAATTCATCAAATTTACAAGACACCAGCCTGAATAATTAAAACCAAGTTCACAGAGAAGGAAAAATGCGAAAGATATAAAAGGAATTCTTTCATGCTTCATTGTTTTAGGAATTGTTTTACACTGTACCACAATATCCATATTCAGTGAGAGTTTGTATTCCGAAACCATAAAGGGCACAAAAGAGGGGAATAAAACAAGATGATGACTAATTAGTTCTGGCAATGAGGCAACATGAACCTTACGGGCTAAGTGATCTTTTCAAATTCAGACAAGTGGACCAAAGTTGGCTGATGGCTTCAAGTTGGCTGTTTCACAAAGGCACTGTCATCATAGAAGAGTAGAATATTAGCACTGGTCAGCCACAGGTTCTTCCCATTCTGCATGGCCTTTGGTCATTTTTTTCTCCTCCTAAATTTCGAAGGTTAGAAATGTCACTGCTGGAGGATAGTACACAAAATGTTCATCCGGCACGTCCTGATGCAGTTTGAAGTGTCTTTGACATTACTATAACAACACAGTTCAACCCTATCCTCAGATTTTCAGCCCTTGATTCGGATATGGGACCTTGTTATTCATTTCACATCTGAATTACCCTGCAGCACAGCAATTGCTAATTAATGCTAGATTAAAGAAAAGTTGGCTCTGAAGACCACGTATACTGGGATCTGAATGCAGGCTGAAACTTGTTGACATGACTAAAGGAATGCCTGATTGCCACAAGTGGGTTAGATCCACATTGAACCATTTAGTTGGTTTTCTTCCTGTTGCTATGGCAGTTCTTTCCAATGTACCAAAGACAATCAAAAAAAGCCCAATTGTTAATAGCTATCAAAAGTTTGTGAACATTTATAGACTAATGATGATACTTTGTGGCACCTATCTTTCACATTGACTAGAGGTGCAGTTGACCAGCAGAACAAGCCAAAGTCATGAGGAGCAAAGGTTGGAATTAATAATCCAAATCAGCACTTAACTAGCTGATTCCAGTGGAGCACAAGTAGGGCCTAGATTACAGCACATACTCAAAATAGCCCAATGACATGAATAATGCAAACCCAACATTTCAAAGTCCATTTTGAATCAAGTGTAGTTGAATTTGATCTATTGAAAATCAGGGTTAATGCATTTATGAACAGTACATCTTCTATTTTGTACTTAACAACAGAATCGAGCACTCAAATACAAAATACCATACACTCAGGCATCCTATTCAAGTCAAAGTAGTTGCAGATGTTCAAATACTAAGAGGAATGTTAAGCAAATCCTGAAGTGGACCATTTGCCTCTCATCATGATAGTATAATATTCCTTTGTTTCTGACTGAGAGATAATGAGAAATCTGTTGCACTGGTCTGAATGGATGAAAAAGTGCACAGTACACTGACTTTTTTAGTTTTTAGTCTATTCTTGTAGGAAATTAATCACTGATCAATAATATTATTTGGATCAATTGACTAACGTGGAATGATTTCACTTGGATGCATTTTGATATTACTAATGATCATTGAGATTTTGTTTCTTCTGATTGTCTCCGAATATCCAGATATGACACAATTCAATCTGCCTTAGAAATATTCTCAGGTTCTGTGGCTTAATTGTGAATCTTGCCTTTGAAGAGGTTGTTTCACACTGCCCTTTATTGACTGGTATTGCTAATGTGACCACAGTCTGACAACAAGTGGATATCAGAGCTTCTGTACATATTTTCAAAGGAAGACCAAGTTAATCCTATACAAGGAGGCTTTGTTTTGAATTGTCAAGCAGCTTAATTCCACAGTAAAGTGAATACACAAAGCAATAATTAGAAGCCATTGCTACAACATACCTCAGCACAATATCATAAGAACAATGAAGATACCACACTCTTGTGTTTTGGAACAGCGACTTGCTCTATTTCAGCATCAGACCATAAGGCATAAGAGCTGATATAGGCCATTCACCCCAATGAGCCTCCTCTGCTACTCGGTGAGATCATAGCTGATCTGTTAATCCTGAACTCCACTTGTTTGAATTTTCCCTAAAAGCCTTAATTCCCTTTCAGGGAATTATCTCAGCCTTGAATATATTTAGTGATCCAGCCTCAACTACCTTCTGCATAAAAGAATTCCACAGATTCACTACCCTCTGACAAGAAAAAAATTCTCCTCATCCTTGTCTTTCATGTGCAATCCCTTATACTGTGACAATGCCCTCTGATCCTAGACTCTCCCACAAGGTGAAAGAACATGTCTGCATCTATCCTGTCATGTCCCCTAAGACATTTCCATGTTTCAACAAGGTTGCTTCTCATTCTTCTAAGTCCCAAGAAGTAAGGTCTAGTCTACTCAATCTCTCTGTGCACAATATTCCAGCTATAGTCTAAACCAGTGCCTTGTAAGCAGAGTAACCCCTTCTACGTTCTGTCCTTCTGCCCAAGAGGGGTAACTCTACTTGCAGATATATTTCCTCTTGGCCGTCTCATAACACTTCTGCTCAAATGTATGGTTGAAACCTGAGGTTTTCTTTTAGGCAGTTTGACTCGAGTCTGAATTCCATCACGCTCCAGGCCAACACACTCAACAGTTTAACATGAATAAAAGTACTGCAGTGATAAAAACAGAATATCATATCATCTTCTATTTCCTTCAGGGTGCTGGACCAGATGATCCATCAGAAATCTAAAACATACCTGGCAGCCCTGTTATCCTGTAAATTTAACCTCTTGAGAGTTAAATTTAGCGAAGCACTGAAAACTTCAACACAAATGACATCAAAGTGCTCCCACTCCTCTATGATGAAGACTACAAAATGTGACAGCTGTCTTCTACTGCAGAGGTCTTCGCCCTCTAGAACCTGCTAAAGTAGTTCGTTTTGACATTAAGGCTACAATAGCATGTCATAAAACTTGAAATCACCCCATATCTGCATGCATGGTCAAAATTATTAGCTACTCCCTCTGTAATGCACCATCCATCTCTGATGAAGAGTCATCAGGATTTGAAATGTTAGCTTGCTCTCTCTTTCTCTACGAATGCTATCTGACTCGCTGTGATATTCAGCATTTGTTTTCATCAGATCAACAAACTCATTGTGAACCAGGTGTTAAACCTAAGATGATTTTAAGTTTGTAGGGCCAATACCAATGGATGAAATGCTAATGTGGAACTGCACATTGTTTATTCATCAGAAAATCAGCAAAAAGCTCCAATTAGTTTGTATTGTGTTTGACAATCAATTTTAAAGATTAAAATATCATTCTACAATTCATCTAATATTTTTGACCCTGCCATATTTTTCACTGAGCATCGTTTTTAAAAAAAACTGGATCAGCTGGTCACTTATTTCACTTCTGGCTTACAAGTTATTAATTCTAAAATCAGCACTATAAAAAAAACTATTCATTTATTTCACTGATGCTTGTCAGAGTCTGATAGGCACACGTTAGCCTACAGATCACCAGCAACTACATTTTAAAGGCAATGCCTATTCTGTGAAGCATTTTGGAATGTCCTTTGAGCATAAAATGTGTCACCAATAAAAATTCTTATTGTCATTTCATAATTTATTTTACACTTACATCAAGCTACCCTTACTTTATTTCTATTTGCAAAATACCGAAGACATAGTAATTTTCTATTCAGGAATCAATCTTAAATGGAGCACTGTGTTCCAGTAAATAATATTCTTCCGAGGAGGCTTCAATGAATGGTTGTTGAAGCATCTCGAGCTCTCTGGTGAATGTTTCTCCCCTTCAAGCTGATCATTTTAATCCATTCTTTCTGTCATATCGAAAGCAGCCCTTTGAGATTCCTGATTGCGTTGTAACCATGGAAAAAAGAGCTTAACAAGAAACAATTAAAACGTTGGTCTTTTCAAGACAGATACTTAACTGATGTTCAATTTGAAAGCATCTCTTATGCTCCAAGTTCTATTTATATTTTGCAATGACCTAGCATAATTCCAGGTCGAATTACAAAGAAAAGGAAAGTATTCAGAACCAAAGTAATCTCCAGAAGCCCAGAAGTGTATATTTGAAAGCAAAGATAAATAACTCAACATCAAAGATAAGAGTTTTCCTTCATTGCTGCAGAGCGCAGTTCAACAAAAGGAGCAGCACTGTCAAGCTTGCTAATTAATCATTCGAGCAGAAAATGGTGTCTGTTCAACTGAAGACTATGGTCAAAGTTTTCAAATAGAAAGCATCTTGCCTACATTTTATCACAAAATTATCACAAAGTGGGAATGGGATTGAATTTTAATTATGATCGCTTTTCCCTCAGAATACTGAGACAGTGAGGGATTGTTTGATTTCGGCCTTTTCCATCTTACTCCCATTTCTTCCTGAGGTAGGCGAAAACGTGTTATCCAAATGTTGGTTTCCAGAATCTAACTTTTTGAAACAATTCTACTGCAAGGGCATCAAGATTATAGCAAAGATAGGGCTTATTAACAAATGATTCAAAATCTAAGGGGGATTGCTTTGCAACTCTATCTCCACACACACACAAACTCAAACACTCAGGAGATTAAAAAGGTAGGGCATGATAGCAGGAAGGCTATATTACAAATTTTGGTTAACTCAAAAGGTTTTAAAAAAGGTCAGCTGTAACTCTAAACCTAACCCTAACCCCAACCCTAACCTGCAGGAGGTGATTGTTCAAGGATAGCTTCCTCAGTGAGTTGGGACCAATAGTTTTCCTTCTTGCAGGCAAGGCCTAGGCTTCTATCTCAACAACAACTTGAAAATGGAGATGGAAGGTCCAAGACACATTGCCAATGTAGCCTGGATACCTGCTCACACTTTGAAAGTCAAGGAGTGACTGAGTTAAAATCCCAAAGTTGTATGGTTAAGCACTTCAACAACCTCAAGTTTTAGTCATGTGAGAAAGACCACCATTTCATGTGCTGAGGGCCCATCTTGGTGAATTAATGGAAGATTGTTCCAATAACAGTACCATTTTATTCCACCCAACATAGAACCATTCGAAGTTAAGAGGCAACTGTCATATCATTAGTGCCCATTTTAACATAATGGGTTTTGAGGTTTTCCTTTGTCTAGAACTGGATGGAGGCAGACAGCTCAAAACCAAGCACTTTGTCTCAGCTTTCACTGGAACATCTATACATTGCGAAGGGTTCAGAAGCCTCTCGAAATATGATCATGTGATCAGCCTCAGCCATTTTCTGCGCAACATTATGCACTTTTAAGAGAAGCAGTTTTCAAATGTGGAAATACAGGAAAGAATACTGTTTTCTGTGGGATTTTTCTTCATACCCTCTGGCCATGACAAAGTTATTAAAAAAAACACAAGCAAAGGTGTTCATGTTCTTCTGTACTACACAGCAAATTGAAAGTGGATGTGAGTGATATTACTTGAAAAGGCCTCCGACTCAGACGAGTTGATTCTATTAATAAAATGTCAAAGAGAAGTTTCTGCAACAGTTGAAGTTACATCAAAAATTGATATATTGCAGAATGCATTGTACCTTAGAAAGGGAAAGCCTTTTGAAATAATGTAGAAAAGGTGAGAAATTTAAAAGTAGCAACATACATCAGAACTAGGAGTAGCAGTAGGCCATTCAACCCTTCAAACCTATTTCACCATTCACCAGTTCCAACACCGAACAACCCAGATGGCCTCCTTCTTCAAAGACCGCAATATCTCCCCAGACGTGATCAACGATGCTCTCCACTGCATCTCCTCCACTTCCCGCTCCTCCGCCCTTGAGCCCCGCCTCTCCAATCGCCACCAGGACAGAACCCCATTGGTCCTCACCTACCATCCCACCAGCCTCCATATACATCATATCATCCGTCGTCATTTCCGCCACCTCCAAACGGACCCCACCACCAGGGATATATTTCCCTCCCCTCCCCTATCAGCGTTCTGAAAAGACCACTCCCTCTGTGACTCCCTTGTCAAGTCCACACCCTCCCACCAACCCAACCTCCACTCCCGGCACCTTCCCCTGCAACCACAAGAAATGCAAAACCTGCGCCCACACCTCCCCTCTTACTTCCCTCCAAGGCCCCAAGGGATCCTTCCATATCCGCCACAAGTTCACCTGCACCTCCACACACATCATTTACTGCATCTGCTGCACCCGATGTGGCCTCCTCTATATTGGGGAGACAGGCCGCCTACTTGCGGAACGTTTCAGAGAACACCTCTGGGACACCCGGACCAACCAACCCAACCACCCCGTGGCTCAACACTTCAACTCCCCTGCCCACTCCACCAAGGACATGCAGGTCCTTGGACTCCTCCATCGCCAGACCATAGCAACAAGACGGCTGGAGGAAGAGTGCCTCATTTTCCGCCTAGGAACCTTCCAACCACAAGGGATGAACTCAGATTTCTCCAGTTTCTGCATTTCCCCTCCCCCCACCTTGTCCCAGTCCCAACCCTCAAACTCAACACCACCTTCCTAACCTGCAATCTTCTTCCTGACCTCTCCGCCCCCACCCCCACTCCAGCCTATCACCCTCACCTTAACCTCCTTCCACCTATCGCATTTCCAATGCCCCATCCCCCAAGTCCCTCCTCCCTACCTTTTTTCTTAGCCTGCTTGGCACACTCTCCTCATTCCTGAAGAAGGGGTCATGCCCGAAACGTCGATTCTCCTGCTCCTTGGATGCCGCCTGACCTGCTGTGCTTTTCCAGCAACACATTTTCAGCTCTGATCTCCAGCACCTGCAGTCCTCACTTTCTCCTATTTCACCATTCGGCAAGTTTGTGGTTAATCTTCTACTTCAACACCATTGTCCCTTTCCTCGTATCCTTCGCAGTTTCTAATATTTAACAATCTGCCAATTTCAGTTCACATTCCGATCGCTTAATCTGCACTATCAGTATCCTTTCTCCCCCAGCTCTCCACCCCAACACTATAATTTAAATGCTGCCCCTTCCACACTTCACGTCAGCTCTGATGAAGAGTCACCCAGACTCAAAACGTGGGCTTGCTCTCTCCCCACAGATGTTGCCTGTGTCACTGATATTTGCAGCATTTCTTTTGGTTTCAGTACAGATTCCAACACCTGAAGTAATTTGCTCTTCCATTTTTGAAGATACTCAACAACTGATCCTCCGCAGCCCTCGATGAGCACAGAATTCAAACAACCCTCTCAGTAAAGAAATCAAAGAATTGGGTCCATTCTGACACCCCTGTTTAGGCAGATATGGCTCTCAGAGAAGCAGCCTCTGGGAAGTCGGTAGCCATGTATATGATGGTAAGGATATACTGGAAACTTCCTTTACATTTGGGCACGAGTGACAAAGTCCACTGACACCTTGCTGAATGGTTGACTGAAAACTGACACAGGAATCATAGATGCATGTCACTTTGCAGAGAAGGGTTTTTTCCACAACCTGGAGTGTTGGAGGCTAAGGGGTGACCTTATAGAGGTTTGCAAAATAATGAAGGGCATGGATAGGATAAATAGACAAAGTCTTTTCCCTGGGGTGGGGGAGTCCAGAACTAGAGGGCATAGGTTTAGGGTGAGAGGGGAAAGATAAAAAAGACACCTAAGGGCCAACTTTTTCATGCAGAGGGTGGTATGTGTATGGAATGAGCTGCCAGAGGATGTGGTGAAGGCTGGTACAATTGCAACATTAAAAAGGCATTTGGATGGGTATATGAATAGGAAGGGTTTGGAGGGATATGGGCTGGGTGCTGGCAGGTAGGACTAGATTGGGTTGGGATATCTGGTTGGCATAGACAGGTTGGACCGAAGGGTCTGTTTCCATGCTGTACATCTCTATGACTCTATAAATCCCTCCTCACCTCAGTCCTGAATGGCCTGTTCCTTACTCTGAGACTGTGCTCCCTCAGCCAGGGGAAAAGTCCTTTCTGCATTGACACTGTTGAGCCTTATAAAAAACTGTGTTTGAACTAACTCATCTCTCATTTCTCTAAACATCAGAGAATAAAGTCCCTGTCTGTTTAATCTTTCCTCAGAGGACAATCCATCCATCCCAGGAATTTGTTTGTTGAACCGTTGTTGCATTTTGAAACTTAATGCAATTTCTGTTATATCATGGTCACAATTTCCTAAATATTCCTTTCCAACAAGATTATTGAGAAGCAGCTGTTAAATGGCCAATTAAGGCTTCAACTGGAGCAAGGGCATGCTGGGACAGTGGACCACCAAGGAGATCTCACAGTCTCCACCTCCCCCAACAATAGTGTGCTGTAAATTTCTGCTTGATTCAAGTTTTTATTACTTATAGTAATTTAATTTAATTAGTTCACGGCACATTCTGACTACTGAGTTTCACCAAGGATAACTCGGAGTTAAATTACAACTTTAGAAGGACAAAAATTGACTTTCATTCACAAAAGCCCAAAAATATCTCAGTTAACTAATTCCGGTGTGAGTCTAACAGTTTTTGTGATTCAGTGAGGGTTACTAGTAAAGTCCATTTCCTTTGTTACCTGTCAACAGCATTATCACAAGATGAAATGTCTTCACACTGGCAAAAATAGAAATGTTATTCTGAGCTTTTCATAATACAGAAGGAACACTGTAAAAGCAAAGATTTTCAGTGAGGTAGCGTCTTAGTGTTATTGAAATAAAATGTAGTGAGGACAGGGAAAAAAATTGCCAACAGATAAATATTTTGAGGTTATAAAGGACTAGAGAGTTTTATACACAAAGGCTAAAAATATTGGGATTTTTAGGGCTCCAAAAATACATTCAAGGTGTACCTATGCACATTTGGGATAAATTTTGATGTATGTCTCAGTGGCTCAGTGGTTAGCACTGCTCCGGTTTCCTTCCACAGTCCAAAGATGTGCAGGTCATGTGAATTGGTCATGCTAAATTGCCCATTACTCAGGGGTACATATGGGGAATGGGTCTGGGTGGCTTACTCTTCGGAGGTTCGGTATGGAATTATTGGGCCGAAGGACCACAGGCATGTGGAATTATTTTAGTTTGGGACTGGCAGGGACAAGATCGGACTGACGGCTCTGTTTCTGTGCTGTAAAAATCTATAACTCTCTGTGGGCATAATGCAGAATTAGATTTAATTAGATGACCTACAGTATGGAAATAGGTCCTTCGGCCCAATACTTCCATACCGAACCTCCGAAGAGTAAGCCACCCAGACCCATTCCCCATATGTACCCCTGAGTAATGGGCAATTTAGCGTGGCCAATTCACATGACCTGCACATCTTTGGACTGTGGAAGGAAACCGGAGCAAACCCACGCAGACACTGGGAGAATGTGCAAACTGCCACACAGACAGTTGCCCAAGGCTGGAATTGAACCCGAGTCCCTGGCGCTGTGAGGCAGCAGTGCTAACCACTGAGCCACTGTGCCGCCCCAAATACAGTACAGTGAATGGCCTCCAACAGCAGTTGGATATTCTCCTTGCAATATTGATATTTTTTCCTCCAGTGCCATCATTTTAGAAACCAACACTCTAACCAGTGCCAAGATTAGAGTGGTGCTGGAAAAGCACAGCAGGTCAGGGAGCTTCCAAGGAGCAGGAAAATCGACGTTTCGGGCAAAAGCCCTTCATCAGGAATGAGGCCTGGGGCTTTTGCCCGAAATGTTGACTTTCCTGCTCCTCGGATGCTGCCTGACCGGCTGTGCTTTTCCAGAACCACTCTAATCTTGACTCTGATCTCCAGCATCTGCAGTCCTCACTTTCGCCCACTCTAACCAGTACATGCTCTGAACATCAGAAAGCTGCCCACATGCTCACGAGCAGCAAGAGTTCCCCACAGTATCACTGAATCACCAATAACTTACAAGCTAGTAGCTGGCTGATGCTTTCTGGCTGTTACTATATACTGATTCTACACGTTTTCTGGCTGTTACTATACTGATTCTACAAGTTTTTTATGTTGTTTACCACTGTTTAAAGTTACAAAGGTCTGCACAGAATGGTGTGGTGGATGCTGAGCGATATTGGCTGATGTCAAGGCTCCTGCACAAACCAGTTGCTCATAGACATGGACGAACCAGCTGGCATTCCATGGAATATAGCATTAAGTGGGAGAATGAGGTGAAGTCACATAGATCAGGGCAAGTTGCTGGAAGAGAAAGTAGTGTAGGGAGATGAGAGCAACAGATAGTCCCTTCTGCCCAGAGAGGTTGGGCAGCATTGTTCTGACCTTAACAAGGAACAATGTGTGAAGGATCTCTGCTTTGGTGAAGATATCCATTGTCTGTTGAGGCATAACTGCAATGTCAGAGCACGGCCAGGATCAGTATGCTATGGCAAGGAACTTACAGACACCTGAATTCTTCCAAGCAGTAGCTGGAAGTGTATGCAATGCATATAACAGTTTGCCAACCACTGCTGCATAAGGGAGATCACTGAGGCGCTCTACTCAATGAAATCTGGCTACATTTAATTCCCTCTTATCACAGAGAAGCAGGTACAGTTTCACTGGGAATGCAGCTTCTTCATAGCATGAGGCGACATTGATTGCATGTGCATCATTTTGTTGGCATCGCATGATAACTCTGCTGCACCTGAATGGAAAATGCTGCCACTCCCTCAAGATCCATCTGATATGTGACCCTAAGCAAATCATGCACTTCAATGTCCAGGATCCTGGGACAACAATCACATTTACATAGCACCTTTATCAGAAAGAAACACCCCAAAATACTTCACAGGAGAATTATAAAGCAAAGTACAATACTGAATCACATAAGAATTAGCCAGCATGTGATCTTGGCATCCAGAGGGACTCTAGTATATGGTGACTGCCTGTCCAGAGAAAGGCAAAGACTGCTTCATTGGGCAAGTACCCCACTGGAAGTGGAAGAAGGTGGACAGCAGCTTTTCACAACAAGGTAGGTGGGTTGGTATGGTTAGCCTCAGATTTGTTCAAAAGATTGCTGCACATAGTGTATTGAAGGCCTGCAGTGAATCCCCAACAGCCGTGCACTGACATGTACGAGATTGGTCAGGATCATCCGACACACCTCTGAATATTGCATCTGCTCCATATTGGTCCCTTAATATGGTCCACAAAAATCTTCTGTGCTATCACTTGGCATTACACATGCACCCCATTCTCTCCCTTCCTCTGTCGCTTTAAAAGTTTGAAACTGTCATTGAGGCATATAATAACACTACATCCAAGATCAAGATATTCAAAGCCCACTCTCAACGGTTTCCAGATGATAAATCAGATGATCAAAAGCTGTAGTCAAAGAGGTATATTTTAAGGAATGTCTTAGGAACATAAGAACAGGCGTAGGCCATCCAGCCCTTCGGGCCTGTTCCACCATTCAGTATGATCATGGTCTAACTTCATATACCTGCCTTTAGTCCATATCATTTCATAGCTTTGCCGAGCAAAAATTTAGCTCAGATTTAATATTAATAACAGATCCAGAAACTACAGCTGTTTGTGGAAGAGAGTTCCAAACGTCAAGCGAAAACTGAGGTAGAAAGGAGAGGTATCAAGGACATGAAGGCAATTACAGAGATGGGGAGGGTGAGGTGATAGAGGATATGAGAACGAGATGGACAAAGTTAAAACTAGATATCAGTTAACCATGAGCAAATGTTGGTGACGAAGAACAGGGGTATGGGACTTGCTTCAAGGGAAGGCACCGCCAGCAGTGTTTTGGATGATCTCAAGTTTATTACGGGGTACAATGTGGGACATTAGCCAGGAACATATTGGAATAGTGAAATCTAAAAGGAATGAGAAATTCGGCAGCAGATTACCCAATACAGGTTTGCAATTTGATGACAATGTCATGGAAGTGAAAATATATTGTCTTCGTGATGGCTCAAATAAGAGGTCGTAATCTCACCTCAGGGTCAAAAGTAACACCAAATGTTGTGAGCTGGCACACTTAATTTTTTAAATCATTAATGGGACGAGGACATTGCTGGCTTGGCCAGTATTTATTGCCCATCTACAGGGCAGGTAAGAGTCAACTGTCTTGCTGTGGGTCTGCAGTCACATGTAGTCCAGACCAGGAAAGGATGCCAGTTTCCTTCCACTTTAGCGAACCAGATGGGTTTTCCCCAACAATCATTATCATTATTAGATTTCTAATTTCAGACTTTTATTGAATTCAAATTCCACCATCTGCCATGATGAGATTCAAATACAGATCCCCAGAACATTACCTGTGTCTCTGGAAAAACAGTCCAGATAATACCATTTGGCCATTACCTCTCTTGTAATACTTTCAGAATCATAGAATCCCTACAGTGTGGAAGCAAGTCATTCAGCCCATCTAGTCCATACCAACCCCCTCCAAAAGCATCCCACCTGGACCGACCCTCCACTTTATCTCTATAACCTTGCATATCCCGTGGCTAATCCACCCTAGCCTGTACATCCCTGATTACTAAAGGGCAACTCAGCATGGCCAATGCACCAAATCTGCCCATCTTTCGACAGGGAGATTGACAGAGTTGGCAGTAAGGAAACTCAGCTTGGAGTCGTGACAAAAAATAATTGCTTTGGTCTTCCAAATATTTATTTGAATGAAATTTCCACAAAGCCAATCCTGGGACGAGACACAATATCCTAATTCTGGGGCAGTCTATTCATCGGGTGCATTTCAGCCAGCACAGCATACTGAAGGGCAGAAACCAGAAGAAAGATATCATCAACTTATCACAAGGCTTCAGGGCTCAGCCTATGTGCTCATGTACAGCAAACAAGCCATGATGCCATAAAGAATACAATTGTTTGTTCAGATCATTGAGGTGCACAATGCTTTCACTGTGCCAACCATTCCGCAGAACACAGCACGCTGAGCTATGATTTGGGTGTGCAGCATTCAGCAGGCTACATCTCACCATTGCAAGGGAACAGCCATGGCTTCTACCTGAGACATGAGCAGCTATCAACATGTGTAGCAGAAGGAGAATGAGAAGCAAGAAATGAAGGAGAAAGAGAACGCAAGAAGGTTGAAAAGATCCACCCCACCCTGCCACAAACCAGCTGGGCTCTCCAGGAAATTCCAATCTGGCTGTGGTGCCAGTAACTGCAACCCCCCCAACTCCTCATTCACCTTCAGCTCAGCACCTCCTTTCCATTGACCCTCAGAGCATCTGCTCGGCTACAGTACAGTATGACAGAGCTCCACCCTTCAGACACTCTACCTGTATTCCTGATGAAGGGCTTTTGCCCGAAACATCGATTTTACTGCTCCTCGGATGCTGCCTGAACTCCTGTGCTTTTCCAGCACCACTCTAATCCAGAACCTGGTTTCCAGCATCTGCAGTCATTGTTCTTACCTAGTTGATTTTTCCCAACAGTATGACAGAATACAGTACACTCTACAAACTCTAAAAATTTAAATCACGGCATACTGCATTTACAAGTCAGTGAGTCACCATTATGCATTTCTGTAGTGCCTATCCTAGTAGACTGCAGCCTGGCTGAAGGAAGGCTGTTGGTTCTCAGTGCGGGAGACTGCAGATAGAATTGAAGGATAACACCAAAAAACTCTGGCTGTTGAAGACCTTGTGTAGACAGTGTCATCTCAGGCTGCAGTCTGGGCTGGCTACATGAAAATGGTTAGGTGATCGGGTGGAGGATGAATGCTGTCTTCCTGCTGGATTAGGATAGCTTCTGGATCAGAGAGACTTGGGCCCAGGATCTATATCATTTCATTCAGGCTGTAGCCACAGAGCATTGGGAGATATGGTCCTATGGCTGGAACGCTAACCTGATGCCCTAGTTTTGAGTTCAGCTTAGTTGGACAATAACAATCCCTTAGTGCTGTTTAAGAAAGCTCAGGGAGTTCTCCTGGTGTGCTGCCAACATTCTTCCATGAATCAAAAACAGACTAACTGGACATTCGTCTCATTTCGTCATACTCAAAATGTCTGTGCCATTTGCCAATATAACATCAGTGATTGTGCACTGAGGCAATGCATTGTATGTGAAACACTTCACGACAAATGTGAGAAACTTAATAATAAGATGTACGACACAAGTTTCTTTCTTTCCGCCTAATTATAGAGGTTTGCATTAAACACAGCGGTGTTTTGAAGTTTCCAAATACAGTTAGTAGGCCAGCACGTCAGCCTATCTCAATGTTTCATTGTAATATTGTACAATTGGCAGTTAAGGTGGGGTAAGGATGGGTGGGAAGGGGTGTCCATTGAAGTAAAAAGCCTATATATAGATGCTACACATAGATTTTAAAAAGTAGCACAGCCAACTCCAGATTATTGGGATCAGGAACACGTTGCCCATGCTCCCAACTCAATGCCAACAGCAATAAAGTCCCCAAAAAACCATTTTTATTTTCTTGGATACTGTATCTTTTGATTTCCCTCTTAACCTTCCCAATTTTATTTCTTCTTTCCTGCTCAACGCTCATTGTTTTGACCTTCTCATGAATATATTTTGAGATGTCTTCCTGGATATGATGCACTCCACAGAAACTCAAGTAGAACTGAGTGACTCCATCATGTTCAAAAACAATCTTAGCGTTTCCCACCGTGGCTGCAAGTTATATTTATTACAATTTAATTGATTTTTGAAGGAAATATTCTTAGCAAACCTTGAAGTACATTAAATCATGACCAACATTTTTTTTTTAAAATGACCTTCTGAAGACATAAGAATGAACAGAAATCACCCAATTGTTCCATTTATTTGTAACTAGATTAAGTACAAATCAGTTGTCTATTGAATTATTGCAGACATTTTTAAAACACACTTTCAAGCTAAGGCAACCTTGAGATTGGCCCCAGCTCAATTTAGTGTTGCTTATCAATCATCCCTGACATCTTATTGCTGCTTTCTGAGTTCTGCTGTAATTGTTTTTAATGAAAGTATTGCACTTTTTCTTCACAGGAATCACAATGGATTTATTTGTATTATACATCTCACTTTGCTTTTAGTTGCAGCCTGAATCATGAACAAAGGGTTTAATTCATTCACATTTTGTCTTAATTCCTTTAATAACCATGCAATGAAATCCCAGTTGTGCAAGCCCCATTACAGAGAAAGAATAATGTTATTTCTCTTAATTGTTTGTTTTTCTTGGTCTCTCACCTCGGAATAAGCCAGTAACTGGACAAACAATGTGGTCATTCCTGATGAAGAGCTTCTGCTCAAAACAGCGACTCTCCTGCCCCTCGGATGCTGCCTGACTGGCCGTGCTTTTCCAGCACCACACTTTTTGACTCAACAATGTGGTCAGATGACCAGTCAATGCAAATTATAGGGGAAGGGGGTAGGGGTGAAATAAGAACTGATAAAATTCCAAATGTTTCCTCTTCTTGCAAGCCCTATTTAATGATTATTCTTAAAAGATGGCATTGAGATATCTCCTTCCAAGAGATTTTTCTCAAGAGTGTAATTTCAGCAGTTTTTTAATGAATTAATTATTGCTTGATACATGGGTGTCACTGTCTTGGTAGTAACTTATTGCTCACCTCTAATTGCCATCAAGAAGGTGGTTGTGAGTACATTCTTGAAGCACTGAGAGATGGGATGCTGTAGTGACATCTGCAGTGCTTTAGGTATAGGGTTCCAGGATTTTGAGCCAGCAGTAGTCAAGGAATGGTCATAGATGTTCCAAAGCAAGATCATTTGCAGCTTGGAGAGTAACCTGCAGCTAGTGGTGCCCCTGTGCAAGTATAGCCCTTATCCTTTTAGGTGAGAAAGGCCACAGATTGAGAATGAGCTGTTGGAGCAGCCTTGATGTATTGCAGCCATTGACTAGAAAATGAACAGGATAGTCAAATAAATACAGTGACAATATCTTGTAGACAGTATATACTGCTGCCATTGAGAGCTAGTGGTGCAGGGAATGAATGTGGAAGATGGTGGAGGAATGCCAATCAAGCAGGCTTCTTTGGCCTGACTGGTGTCAAATGTTTTAAAACTTTCTGAAGGTTTACTTATCCAGGCAACTGAATAAAAGGTGAAGCACAGCTGTGCCAATCCAATAGATGCCTAGCCTCGACAGGAAGCACAGCGCAGACTTATGCCATGCAGATGGTGACAGGTCTTGAGGAGGCAGGAGCTGAATTACTCACCACAGAAATCATCGCCACTAACCCTCTTGTCATCACAGCATTTATATGGCTGATCCAGTTCAGTTCCTGGTCAATGGTAGCACTCAATGTATCAAACATTGTTGAATCCCCAATGTTAATGGTATTAACATTGATGGTTAGAGTTTCTCTTGTTGGCTATGATCTCAGAGTACACTGGGACCTTGACCATATGGGCCAATGGACCAAGGAGTGGGAGATAGAGTTTAATTTAGATAAATGTGAGGTGTTGCATTTTTGGTCATGCAAAACAAGGCAGGACTTATATCGATGGGTGCAGGAGCATTGCTTCTTGAAAGTGGAGTTATGGGTAGACAGGGTGATAAAGAAGTCATTAGGCATACTGGCCTTCATTGGTCAGACCATTGAGCATAGGAGATGAGATGTCATGTTGTGACTGTACAGGACACTGCAAAACCACTTTTAGAATACTGCACACACTTCTGGTCACTGTGATATAGGAAGGATGTTGTTAAACTTGAGAGGGTACGGAAAAGATTTACAAGGATGTTGCTGGGACTGGAAGGTTTGCATTATGGAGAGAGACTTATCTCCCTGGAGTTCGGAGGCTGAAGGGTGACCTTATTAAGATTTATTAGATTGTGATGGGCATGGAGAGTGTGAATAGCCAAGGTCTTTTTCCCAGAATGGGGTAAGTCCAAAGCTAGAGGGCATAGGTTTAAGGTGAGAGGGGAAAGATTTCAAAAGGACCTGAGAGGTAGCTCTTTCATGCAGAGGGTGGTGCAGGTATGGAATGAGCTGCCAGAGGAAGTGGAGGAGGTGGGTATAATTACAGCATTCAAAAGGCATCTGGATGGATATATGAATAGGAAAAGATTACGGGCCAAATGGAACTAGGTCAGATTGGGATGTGTAAGTTTTCTTCAAAACATCATTTTCATTCTGTAAGAAGTCTCTATCCCCTTTCAAGGGCTTCTCTATGACAGTGCTCTGCAAACAGTAAGAATGATTTTTATTTGCTTTCTCTCTCTCAAAAGTGCATTGCTTAAACATGAGATCATCACTCAGTAATTGTTGAAAAATGTTTTCCTCAACTAATAGCTCACAGTGATTTTGGAGCTCTGAATATTTCTATGAAAGAGTCTTTATTCTTCATCAGCATACCTCATCGTTTCATCAATTATGTGAGAACATTGTCGTCCCTGCAGAGAATTTTGAAAATCTGCTGTAACTGTTTTATTTTTCAGTTTCCAAGACTTGATTGCAGTGAAGCTGTTAATAACTAGACTTATAGATGAGCAGTCACTTTAAGGTAGTTGGACGACTTCAATTATGGTTTAATTGGTCTGTTTAAGCTCTTTTTGTTGCTCGACTTTAAGATTCCCAAGCTCTGTAGTTTGGTTCTCCTCCTTTTTGCTGGGAAAAGATTTCCATAGACAGTTGATGGGGTTCAGTTTCACGGTTGCGTTAGATTTTTTTTGTAGGTTGCAATTTTCAACATTCAAAATTGTCAAATGATTCAATTTGAGTCTAAGTGCACCTTTTCCAAGGATAGCTTTTCCCTTGCTTCTTGCAGTTGTTGAATTACCACTTCTCCAAAGGGGAATTCCACACTGTTCAAAGGAACAGAAATTGGACCCTTCAAGCCTGCTTTTCTTTAGATTGTATAAACTCTGAAAAGGCTTCATCCAGTATTCCCACTGCAATGTGCTCCCACGTGAAGTTTCCATATTGGCAATTATCCATACAGCATTATAAATCATATGTGAAAGAGTTAATGATGACACTTGGCTCTTGGTTGCTCTGTCTATGATAGCAGTTCCAATTTAAACTGAAATAAAAGCTAATTCCATTGTTGCATGTTGCAGTTACTTCTGCTATGCCATGTCGGAATGAACAGCGTCAGCATTGCTGATCACGGATAGCAACACACTGACCCGGTCTTTGTTTAGAATTAGAATTAGGTTTTATTGTCACAGGTACTCAAGCACAAGGATATGTGAGTACAGTGAACATGGACCAAGTAGACATTTTCAGCACCATCTAAGGTACAAAAGTTCAGCATTACAGTCCTTCTAAAGCAGAGAAAGACAGCGAGAAAACTAAAGCAGATGGAGCAGATGGGTCCGCACTGAGCTTCACCTCGAGGCTGGGAGTCTGCACTGGGATTCACCTCGAGGCTGCGAGTCTGCACTGGGATTCACCTTGAGGCCAGGAGTCTGCACTGGAATTCACCTCGAGGCTGGGAGTCTGCACTGGAATTCACCTCGAGGTTGGGAGTCTGCACTGGGATTCATCTCGAGGCTGGGACTCTGCACTGGAATTCACCTCGAGGCTGGGAGTCTGCACTGGGATTCATCTCGAGGCTGGGACTCTGCACTGGAATTCACCTCGAGGCTGGGACTCTGCACTGGAATTCACCTCGAGGCTGGGAGTCCACACTGAGCTTCACCTCGAGGCCGGGAGTCTGCACTGAGCTTCACCTCGAGGCTGGGACGCTGCACTGGAATTCACCTCGAGGCCGGGAGTCCATACTGAGCTTCACCTCGAGGCTGGGACGTTGCACTGGAATTCACCTCGAGGCCGGGAGTCCATACTGAGCTTCACCTCGAGGCTAGGTGTCTATTGGTTTGGTTTCGTTTTGAGGCTTGAAGCGATAGAGCATTTGATAAACTAACAGAGCTATTGTATGCAATCCTCAGCCTGATCGGGACCTCCTGCACTCTCAAGAAGGTGTGGAAAAGGCATGGCTTTTTCCATGCTAAGTGTAAGTGTTATGTGGGCGATGATGACCAAAATGCTTTGTTCCTTTCCTGCATTTTTTTCTGCTCTTCCCCTTACCATAGTCTGTAAACCTTTGCGACCAACGAGAATTTATTAAGCAAAGTAGATGATGAACGTTTTCCTGCTGTTTGCTGTCTTTTCTGCTGTAGACTTTTCCCTTGCATTTTCAGCTTTTGCACAGCCTCTCCCTTTCTGCTGAGAGGAGTTAGAGAGTCATGAATTCTGTCTGTTGCTGCTTTGTGTCATCACTGAGCTTCTCTTGAAGCTTGAGACTCATATGGGGAAGTATTTCCTCAAAGCACAGTGAATCTGTGGAATTCTCGACCAGAGAAGATTATGGAGGCCAAATCACAGAATGAATACAAAAAAGTGATAGATACAATTTTAGATATTAAAACCGTCGAGGGGTATTTGGTGAAACCAGAAATATGGCATTGAGATAAAGGATCAGCCATGATCATATTAAATGGTGCTGCAGGCTCCCATGGCTGAATAACCTTATCCTGCTCCTAGCTTTATGTTCACCGCTCGATGTTTTTCCCCACTTCGAGGATCAGATCATTGGGCAGACCTCTTTCTCTACCCATGACACTGTACTGTCACTGGGCTTCAGCTAAGCTGCTTTGTGCTACCTGCCTCCAGTTCCATGGGTCTGTTCACTGCTACTACCGTGTTGTATGTTCCCCAAGACAACATTAAGAAGCTTTATTAAATGTAATTATATATAAAGAAATGGCACAGGAAGGCATCTTCTGGAACCCTTCAGACTCCGGTTCTTGCACTTGAGTCCTTTTAGACATTCTCACTACTTTTTGAGCCAAAGGTATAATTAACCTTTTACTTTAGACAGCTCACCAATGTGGGATTAAATTCCCACCCTCAGGTTTGTTACCCTTATAATATGAATGCTATGACACTGTCCTCTCAGACAATGGACTGATGCTTTCTTCGCCTTGCAGCAAAGGTCAAGAAGTCCTCATGCTGTGAAGTGTAGACATGATCCTGAAGGATGGTGAAATTTCTCTTTGTGAATAAAAACAGAAGACTTCCACACTTTCTCTATCATAATAAAAAACGGATAAGGACAATTGGGTAATGTGCAGTTTCTGGCAAGATTTTTTTTTGAAGTGGGAAAGATTTCAAAAGTAGGTATTTCCCCAATGTTCATTAATTACTTATTTCCCCTAAATAAAATGCAATTTAACTACATAAGCTCAACTGTCTATAAAATTGGTTTTCTTTTTGAGATTAAGAAAGGCTAACTGTTAAATAACAAGCACAAAGCCTCATCAGCTAAATTGTGAAAATCAATGTGACTGCTTGTGATTCTCACTGCAGACTCTGTATAACATTCCTTTTCATTGAATGTCAATCTCTACTCAGTGCGCAATGCTGTAATAGGCTCATGCAGCACTGCAATATGCATTAACATTGGGGTATCGTTAGAGGTAGAGTACAGAATTACTCTGCAACAGGACAGCCTGATATCCTTCCAGAAGTAATAGAATCAATAAACTACATTTGATGGTGTCAAAAAACATCATGTGTTCAGCTTGTTTGCTGACAAGTGCTTTTCTTTTAAAAAAAAGCAAACAATGACAAGTAGGAGATTAGCCTGAATAAATATTCTGTGATTTTTAGGACATAAACTCTGTATTGGAACTGATCTACTCATTACATCCAGTGTCAGTATAAGACAGTTAGGTCAGATACAGCATCACACTCTACACTGAGCAAGTATGCTGCTACCATTGGCTTGAGCACCTAGCATCCTCTCTAGGAGTAAGGGGGTAACAGGAAATTAAAAAGGAAATGGTCTTGTCTTCAGTGTTCAGAAGTCAAGGGCTAGAACTTGGATATGAAACTGCCAGGGAGTAGGTTGATAAAGGTCTTTATTTTTGGTCGAGCCCCCTGCAATCTCTTTACCACTGGCCTTGTGGGAGGCACACAAAAATGCCCCAACCATTTTTCCACTCGGGACATGGCAGGATATTCTGGAAGTGGTGAAGATTTTGTTCTATTGCATTTTAATTCAAAACTTGAAATTACATCCTCCATTTCAATGCACTGCTTCATTTCCTACACATTTATAACCTTCTAACAAAATGGTCAATTTTCAGCCAACTAATGATGACTTATAGATCTCTTTGTGAAATGTTGTTAGTGTAATAGGAACAGGGTTCAGATGGTCCCAACTCCCTTTTAACCCTTGCAGTCATCTAGGATGAACTTTCTGATCATTAAAATTTTACCATCTTGAGGCTCCATAGGAGTCACTAAAATAAATACATATATATTCTAAATATTAATAATAAAGAATCATAATAAATATTCTAAAATTAAAGCACAATACTGTGGATGCACAAATCTGAACTGAAAACACAGAATGCTGGAGAAACTCAAAATGTCTGGTCGAATCTGTGGGAAGCAGAACAGTTTTAACATTGAGTCCAAAGACTCCTCTTCAGAATAGTTCCAAAGAAGAATGATATTGGACTCAAAACATCAACTCTGTTTTGAAAGCCATATTGTATTTCTCCAGCATTCTCTGTTTTTATACCATTACCAACTGCTCTCTCTGTTTAACCAGGTCCAACTGCAATGTTGTGTTTACACACAGAACCTCTGTATATTTCCAATGCTACCAATTCCCCAAAGGTCAGACCACAAACAATATGGAATTCAGTGATGATGATTCAAAGATGAAATATTGTAATGTAGGTCTTCTATCATCAATCTAGTGATTAAAAACAGATCAGTTCTGAAATGAATCATAACCACAATCTCCACTGTATTTGTGTGAACGTCATAAAAATGATCAAGTCAGATTCATCCCAACAGCTGCCTTCTTTTTGTAAAACATCATGATAAGTGGGCAGCGCGGTGGCACAGTGGTTAGCACTGCTGCCTCACAGCGCTAGAGACCCGGGTTCAATTCCTGCCTCAGGTGGCCGACTGTGTGGAGTTTGCACGTTCTCACCGTGTCTGCGTGGGTTGCCTCCGGGTGCTCCAGTTTCCTCCCACAGTCCAAAAATGCGCAGGTTAGGTGAATTGGCCATGCTAAATTGCCCGTAGTGTTAGGGGCAGGGGTGAATGTGGGGAATGGGTCTGAGTGGGTTGCGCTTCGGCAGGTCGGTGTGGACTTGTTGGGCCGAAGAGCCTGTTTCCACACTGTAAGTAAACTAAAGTTCTATAAGTGGTAAGAATGTGGAATGTTATCAATGGTCCAAGTGAGCAAATGAATTTAAGGAAAAACTAGGCAACTCTGTGTTGAAAAGGATGGTTACAATAGTCGACTTAGATGAGAAAAGATGGGAGCAGATTCCAGTGGAGCATCATGACTGGGATGGGCAGATTGGTGCAAATGGCCTATTTCAAGACATGTCTAAATCATTCATTATTCATTCCATCAAACTCTTTCTAGTGAAACTCATTTAATCCATTAGGAAGATCAATGAAAGCAATAGACGGTTGTCTTCCTAGCCCCTGAACAATGTGGACATTGGTAAGAAAGTTAGGGGAACTGCATGAAAGGACCAATGAGGAAGTGAGAGCAAAATGTCTCATTTTCCAACCAAGTGTTGAACGACGAGTCACAATTCTCATCAAAGGGTAGTGAGGGGCTTAGTTGCCTGAATTAGCGTGCATTGACATTTTCATCATTACGCCATCTCACCTTAATGATATGCAGTTTCCCATGCTCTCACCCAGGGGTAGACACTAGTCAATGACAATTCCTGACATGAAAGTCAGGGCAGTAACCTGATGGCTCCAGCTTGCCAATTGCTCCTCTGAACCTCCATCAAGAACAACATCATAAAGTATGCTCTATGGGCAGCAAATAAACACATCCCCCAACCAGCAGGACCTCTAGGTCCCCATTGGCAAAGTTGGGTGCCAATTACTCTCTGTCTGACATGTCCAGGGTAAATGTAACAGTCTGTTCAGGGCAGATTTAAAGATGGCACCAGTGCAGGGAATTGCAGGAGATCCAAAACGTCAGCCTGGGCAAGAGGGAGAAAATGACAAGTGGGGCAGCATTGGGACATTGTGCGTAAGTCATGACACAAGCTCGAGAAGACAGCATGAGAAAACTAACGAAGGCTCCTGAAGAGAAATCCTCCATGAAGCTTGCTAAAATCGCTACAGTTGATTTTAGGTGAAATTTAGCCCAATATGTTTTTTTCACAATTTAATGAAAACCCATACAGCGTGGAACCAGGCCATTCAGCCCTATAAACAGCATCCCACCCAGACCCACCCTTTTATCCTAACTGTATTTCCCATGGCTAGTCCACCTAAGCTACACAACCCTGGACACTATGGGGACCTCAGCATGGCCAATCCACCAAACCTACACATCTTTGGACTGCGGGAGGAAACTGCAGCACCCAGAGGAAATCCACACAGACAAAGGGAGAGTATGCAAACTGCACACAAACAACCAGCAAGGGTTGAATCGAACCCAGGTCCCTGGTGCTGTGAGGCAGCACTGCTAACCACTGAGCCACCATGTTGCCCTACCTACATGACATAGAAACAGAGCAAATTTGTATTCTACATCAATAAAGAACTAGAAAAGCTGGCTTCTTCAGAAACAGGATTCAATGACCATTGTTGTAAATCTCCTGCATATTCCATTTATTTGTTCATTTGTCTATGAAGAATGCATGCAGGAATTGTCCCACATTACTTTAAAGCTTGAAAATATAATCAATTCAGTTAACTTGTAAGTAAAGTTCTGAGCATCCTTAATCAATCACGATTGCCTGCTCAAATACACACAATGAGAAAAAGTGAACATTTAACATTAATTATGTTGTAACTCCTTCTTCCCTGGAGCTTTTCCATTCACTTAATTCTGGTAACAGTAAATCTAGAGATTATTTTCCTGATTGAAATAACTACAAAAGCAGGTGAGATCAATCATAGCTGCTTCACAGTTTTTGGACTATGTTAAACTTGAAAAAAAGAAAAGTTTAAAGACAGTTGAGTATGGAAGACAATTAGTAGATAACTCACAGCTTGGCCTCTGAACACTAAGCAGTTTCTATCAGCACTGTTCCAGGTATTTTAGATGTTTCTTGACATGTGTCTGAAAATGTTAATAAACCGACAAAATGTCACAATACTTCTGCATTTGGATGGGTATATGAATAGGAAGGGTTTGGAGGGATATGGGCCGGGTGCTAGCAGGTGGGACTAGATTGGGTTGGGATATCTGGTCGGCATGGACAGGATCGACTGAAGGGTCTGTTTCCATG
Organism: Chiloscyllium punctatum; assembly: GCF_047496795.1. NCBI lineage: Eukaryota > Metazoa > Chordata > Chondrichthyes > Orectolobiformes > Hemiscylliidae > Chiloscyllium > Chiloscyllium punctatum. Next base: position 33,478,751 of record NC_092765.1, read on the forward strand.
CTGTACATCTCTATGATGCTATTCAGGCAATTATGTATTTAAAATGGGGAAAGCATTAAAAACTTATTACAAAATTGCTAAGTAAGTGGCATTTCCAGCCATTCTAGAATATGTCCTCTGAGTAACACGAAGAAAAATATCAAAAAGCATTTGAATAAATAGGTACTGTGGCAATGGATAATTTCATAGTTGAAAACAAAAACAGAAAACGTTAGAGAAGCTCAGCAGGTCTGGTTGCATCTGTGGAGAGACAAAACGATTTAATGTTTCGAATCCCACATGATTTTTCTTTGAAACCTAGGGTTTGAAGGCATCTTTTAACTTTTGGTTTGATTCCACACTATGAATTTAGGTATGAATATATGGACATGAACAGAGGAAAAATACAGGTTCGTCCTTACCTAATGCAACTGTACATCAGAGCCTGGCATGTCTATGATTACTGTGCAGAACAGTATTCCATATTAATGAATAGAACAAAGAAAATTTATAGCCCAGGAACAGGCCGTTCAGCCCTCCAAACCTGAGCCGAATGATGAAGTATCACTTTGAAATCTAAGCCCAAAGACAGTTCTCAACATTTCCCTCTTTTGGATCAAGCTATAAAGATCACAAATTCATCATGAGGCATTAAACCACACAATGAACAATTAAGTATGCAACAGGCAGCAATAAGTGCTAACAGAAAAAATCCAAGTGCAAACAACAAATAAAGCCCAATAAAAATGGTCGGGAGATGGTGTAAGGGTCTTCTTTCCCAGGCTCAGTCCTGACCAATTCTGGATGCTTAATCTATTGGAGTAGAAAGTTAAAAATTTCACAACACCAGGTTATAGTCCAACAGGTTCAATTGGAAGCACTAGCTTTCGGAGCGCTACTCCTTCATCAGTGGACAACTTCCAATTAAACCTGTTGAACTATAACCTGGTGTTGTGTGATTTTTAACTTTGTACACCCCGGTCCAACATCGGCAGCTCCATATCATGTCTGTAGGAGTAGGTATTTCACAGTTGGTGCAGAACGTATAGAAGGTTTTGTGAATTTCAAATAAGATAAAGAATATTAAGATGAAGCAGCTGCTGACATCTCTAGCCTGTTTTTTCATTAGGTGTCACCACTTTACTCGTAGAAATAAGGACTGTCTATTCAAATATGGACCTGGTTATTCCTTGACTTTCAAATTACACAGTGCAAATATTTTATTAGAGATATGAAGCAATTTATTATAATTGTATTTTAAGTTTGCTGGTAGGTGAAGTTCGTATCAATGGATTAAGCATGAAAGTAATTATATATGCATTATAATGTCCAGACTTCCTTATGTACTTTTGTGCAGGAAACATCAGAATAACCACAGCATATTGCAAAAAGAGAAGAAAACTGCTTAATGGCAAATCCTTGATCATAACCTTCTTTAATTTAAGAAAGCCACGTTATCTACTGATCTATTGTGCTTCTCAAAGCCTTCAAATTCTTAAAACAAACCTTGTCTTTGCCAGATGGTTTCTATCTATGAACATTAAACCTTAGCAATTCAAACATGTTAAAAAAAATCAAGCAAACAATTACTAAATCTCTTTCCCAAAGTAAAGCATCATTCCATTTACAAAATGGCAAAAGCAAAGTTGAAACACAAATACACAATAACAAAACATTCAGCAGGTCAAGCAATATCTGCAAGGAAATGTTTAGGAAGGCTTATATTTTGGACTATCGATATTAACCAAAACTTGACCTCATAAACATAGCATAGTCACCAAAATCAATAAAGAATTCAGGAGATAGTACTTTTTACCAGAGAGAGACTAGCATAACAGTGGACTCACTACTGGAAAGAGCATGCACAAATTATGGGGAAAGGGATATGCTGATATGATTAAATTACCTACAGTGTGGAAACAGGCCCTTCGGCCCAACAAGTCCACACCGACCCTCCAAAGAGAAAGCAACCCCCCTATATTTACCCCTGACTAATCCACTTAACACTACGGGCAACTTAACATGGCCAATTCACCTAACCTGCACATCTTTGGACTGTGGGAGGAAACCGGAGCACCGGAGGAATCCCGCGCAGACACGGGGAGAATGTGCAACTCCACACAGACAGTTGTCCGAGGCGGGAATTGAACCCGGGTTTCTGGCACTGTGAGACAGCAGTGCTAACCACTGAGCAACCATATGGTTGGACAGAGTTGGTGAGAGGATACTATCATGGAACACAAGCATTTTCTTACACTGTGTGGGTGAATTCACTGCTTCTTTGATGTACATACAATCCAATAAACTAAACAGATTTCAGTTCTTACTAAGCAAACACAAATGTTAACAGTAAAGTTGTTCAGGTATTCAAAACACTGTCGTATAACAAGAACCTACAGAATGCATTCTTCTTACATGTGCATTGCCTTCTCCATCTTTTTTCTCTTCAAATTTTTACTGGTTAAATATTAGTTGCACTGCATCTAAATGTCATACACAATTTCATTTTTTCTGCATTTCTTCAAAAATCATTTAAGTTGACGCATTAAACTTGCACTTTCAATCCTCTGGAGTCTAGGCTACCTATAAGTAAATTTGGTTGGCTGAAAAGGAATTGCAGAGTCCAGTTTTTCAGACAGTTGTTGGCCAGAATATTAATATTTTAACCAATTGTTCCAACAATCAAGCAAAATTTGTGATGAGATTGGAAATTAAATAAATTCCTTTCCAATTCAGAGCTCTAATTAAATAGATATCATTATCACTGCTTTCCCTGTCTACAAAAACCTTGTTATTATGCTAAATCATCAAGCTCTTGTGTGGAAAGTAGGAATTCTGTTAAGATCACATGCAGTATCCAATAAACAGCTTGAGCCAGTTCAAAGATTGATTGGCTCGGGAGACCGGCATCCTCTTAAAATGCAGAAGTCAGGTAAGATTCAACCCTCAATAAATACTTCACCAATTCTCCATCATTCCTGAGGGTATCATAGAATGAGAAGCAGTTTGACTTGAAATGTTCATGGGAGGCCAAGCCCACAATATGGCTGTGTTGGTTCTATGTAGTTGCAATGAATTGGTGGGTTTCAGTTGAATTTCAACTGCCTCACCCCTCAACCCATTCAAGACAACTGAAGGCTCTCTGTTGGATTTGAAGCTGCGCACAAAATAAACTTGACTTGTATTGTCAAGGCCTATTGTCTGGTAGCTCTGTTGGACTTTCTGATTGCCTTATAAACCAAATGAAATTTGTCATTTGTTAATATTTTTAGTGTTTAGAGTTTGCCTGCATGCTGCAGTCTACAGGTGCAGGCAGCGAAAATAGAGTGAAACCGTGCATTAGATAGCATCAACTTTATTTCACACATGATTGCTTTATCCCCAGCTAGTGATTTTAAATTACTTCTCTGCCTATTTAAATTATCTGTTGAAATCTAAACCAGTCACATGTAACCTAGGCAAAACAGTTCACTTTTGGCTGCTTGCTCTGTGCAGAGTAGAGTAGACAAACTTTAGTTTACACAATTAATAAGACAGGACTTTCATTTATTATGTGCATCTCATTGCCTCAGAACATTCAAAATTGTTTTACATTCAGTGAAGTGCAATAACAAAAGAGTATTTAGATCAATCACGAACAGTACATCAGAACAAAACCGGCTGCCAAAATATCTGATACCAAAGAGCAATTGTCAATTAGGTCCATTGAAGTTAAATAACTGATCTAGATAGAACTATTGTTTCAGGTCAGTTAATATTTCAACCAGAAAGGAAATAAAAATGATTCACAGTCAATGGTTCATCTCGTTATCAAAGATTTAAACTGAATTCTATTTAGCAACTAGATTTCAATTTAGTAGCGTCAATGCTTTGCGAGTGACTGTTGCACAATTGCAGGCAGAAGAACACTTTCACCAACACTGCTACACTGAACTGTTGAAGTTAATGAAACAATAAATATGTACTGCTTTCTATAATATAGTGATGTAAGAATTTGTGGATTCTCGTCAAATAAATCACAGGCAAACCAGTACTACATACAAAAGCAGACTGTGAAAACAGCTTTTTTGATGTAATGCACTAGAAAAATAACTGAAACACTAACATTTCAATTATAAAGGCAGTAACAAATTGTGCATGCTGACTAGTACAAAGTCCTGTTGAACTTTCTAACTCTGAATCCCAACGAGAATTTTCTGGGCACAGAGTGAAAGGTCTGACAGTGATTCACTTCAACAGAACTTATTTCCCAATCTTACGTCCTTACACGTGATAATACAAATGACACTTATCTTCATACAGTTAAAGCATGCAAAGGTAAAATGTCTTAAATAAGAAAGTACTCTTTAAAAAAGAATTAATGTCACTGACTAGGCCAGCATTTATTACCTGTCCTTAACTACCTTGCAGAACATGGACAAATTAGTTTGCAAAATCTGTGTTTTTCTCAGTATTGAATTCTGCAACTTTTGAGGATCTGGTCACACACCAGAAGGTCTATGTTATGTGAGACTTCAGAGAGAAGGCCAAAGCACTCTAACCATCATCACATTTCATGATTTTAGTCTTCCTAAAATTTTGAATTATTCATATACTTAGCATTTTGCTCAGCTACAGTTCTGGTTAGATAACCTTAGGCAAATTCAGTTTATTAGCATCTTGTAAGAAACATTCTGATAGTATGCCTGAAACCAAATTCTAGTTCTGAAGGAATCTGGTTTGTAAATCTGCTAATCATATTCTGTATTACAGTGATTACAATAACTTAAAAGATCACTTCATCTTACAAAAGACATATTTTCACATCTCAGTCAGTCATTTTTCAATCATATGGCATTTTGGATATAATTGGATAGAACTTGGGACAAAGAGACCAGGTTCATCTACAGGTGTCCACAGGTTGTTTGGTATTTAGAATCCAGAATAAATAATGTTGTTCATAATAAAAAATAAATAACTTCATTAAAATTAGATTAGTCTGAAAAATGTGGACAGACCAGAGCTCCTGATTCAATATGTTATTCAGTAATTGATTCATACCTATTTCCTTCTGATTTTACCATCATTCCTTATTTAAAGAGATACTGACTTTTGGGAAGGGGAGCAGACAGTCAGTCTTGTATCATAATTTTTTCAACCTTGTTGCACACAAGTTAATGTATTGTGGGCTAAATATTACCAGAATAAGTATTACACAAAGAATAAGTTCTCATCAAACCCTTTCAGACAAAACATATTTCACAACTTCATGAAGGAGTGACTCTGCAGTCGGAGGAAAACAAGGTGCACTTGAGTTTGAATAAGTAGTTGCGCTATTAAGGCTAAAATAGTGTAGTCTTACCATTATCTGTTCCAGTAGAAGCATAGGTCACTGAATCATTACCTCACAAAATCATCAGTTACCACCAATAAAGTGATCACGAGAGGGGTCAAAAAGTATGGCGCTGGAAAAGCACAGTCGGTCAGGCAGTGTCCGAGGAGCAGAAGAGTCAATGTTTCAAGCAGAAGCTCTTCATGAGGAATATGACAGGGGTGGGGGAGGGGGCACTGAGAGATAATTGGGAGGGGGTGGGCCACAGGAAGGTAGCTAGGGAAGTGATGGGTAGATGATGGTGGGGGGTGATGGTGATAGGTTGAAGTGGGGAGGGTGTAGAGTGGATAGGTGGGAAGGAAGATGGACAGGTAGGACAATTCAAGAGGGCGGTGCTGAGTTGGAAGGTTGGATCTGGGATAAGGTGGGGGGAGGGGAGGAAACTGGTGAAATCAACATTGGGACCAATCCCTTTGTTCCTTTCAGTGACAGTGCTTGACAACAGTTTCTCTCCATAACTTGTTTTTGATGGAACAACACTCCTCAGTGATTATGATTAAATATGAAACATAATGGTGCCAATTGATGCAAAACCAATTGTGCTTGAGAGAATGAACATTGCTGCAGCAGTTGACATTTCAATTGTCCATTCAGTTTACATTGTACCTTAGAACCTAAGTAGAGTACTATCTCTGCTTCCAACATAGATAAATGACGTGAACCACAAAACATTCTTTCAACTCCTGGCATGTTTCTCATCTTAACACCTCTGAACTGTCATCTTTGATTAGTTACAGAAGCATTACATATTACTCAATTTGCACAAATGATGTGGAGGAACTGTTGTTGGACTGGGGTGGACAAAGTTAAAAATCACACAACACCAGGTTATAGACCAACAGGTTTATTTGGATGCACAAGCTTTTGGAGGGCTGCTCCTTCATTAATTAACTTAAGGAGCAGCACTTCAAAAGCTAGTGCTTCCAAATAAACCTGTCGAACTGTAACCTGGTGTTGAGTGATTTTTAAATTTGCACTAAATGATAAAACCATCCCAAAATGAACCAAATCAACACACTGCATGTATCACATGTTTTACTCCAATTCCCACTACTTTTTTGTTTAAATCTTACAGAATGAGTTTCATTCCTCTTACTTGAATATAGTATTTTGCAATAGGAATCTATTGAGTGTGTTCACTAAAATAGTCATACTACCAAACTGCTTTTTCAAGAATAATTTTAATTAGGTCCAGCATCAACATTTTCCATTCTCTCAATTTCTTTATTCAAGATAATTTTGTTCAAAAGTGCTTGCTGGTGCTATGGGGCCAGGATTTGGAAAGTGGCACGAAGCCAGATAGTTCTCTTTTGGCTGGCACAGGCACAACAAGTTGAATGGGCTCTCTCTGTGACATGCAATTGGTGTGTTTCTATGAAAAGAATAATTCTGGAACAACAACAAGTGTGAGGTACTGGCAATCTTTCCAGTTACAGTATACTGTACATTCTTGCCGTTTTGGACTCTTTATTTAAGGAGGTGGTTTAGAGGATGTCTACCAAACTGATGCATGGAATATTTTTAGTCAAGGAAAAGGTAATGATTAGGTTAGATGGAGTTGGAACACAAACAGATCAGCCATGATATTATTGAAAATGGGAAACAAGCTTGAATGGCTGTATTCTCCTCCAAATTAGACTGTTTTCATGGAGAAAAACTTTTTCTCAGTCCTGAATGCTATGCAGTTGCAGTTCCTTGAAATAGTGCCAAAATGCATAGAGACAGGGAGCTCCCATGTAAAGCACCAAGAATGACAGTTAAACAAATGTATGTTGGCCCTTAGCAATGGTTTCCACATGCTGAATGACACCCTTAACATGATTGATGAAAACCTAACCTTGACCTTTCTGTGCTCCACCTGTTTCCCTAATCTATTACTCTACATTTTACCCCTGACCAAAGCACCTAACCTACGCATCCCTGAACACTATGGGCAATTTAGCATGGCCAGTTTGCCGAACCTGCACATCTTTGGACTGTGGGAGGAAACTGGAGCATGCGGAGGAAACCCACGCAGACACGGGGAGAATGTGCAAACTCCACTCAAGGCTGGATTTGAACCTGGGTCCCTGACACTGAGGCTTACCACTGAGCCACCATGCCACCCCACATTGCCACAGGAATTCCTGAAGAACAGCTTATGCTAAAAACATCAACTCTCCTGCTCCTCCAAAGCTTCCTGACCGGCTGTGCTTTTCCAGCACCACACATTTTGACTCTGATCTCCAGCATCTGCAGTCCTCACCTTCTCTCTGTTCACTGATGAATGTAAAGCATCATTCACTGCTCTGTCCATATGCAGCAAGATCAAGACAGAGTATGAACTAGAGTTGCAAAGTAGCAAGTGGCATTCATATACAATGACCACCTCCAGTGGAAGAAAATCAAATAATCCCCATGAGATTTGAATGTTATTCACATTGCTGAATTTCCCACCAGGGTGGAGGGAATTAGTTTTGACCAGAAATAGATTAGCACCAGCCATGCAAATGCAGTGACTTCAAGAGCAAGTCAGAAGTTAGGAATTCTATGGTAAGTAAAATATCTCCTAACTCCTCAAAGCCTGCCCACCACTCACAAGGCACAAGATAGGAGTGCGATGGAACACTCTCCACTTGTCTAGATGAGAACAGTTCTAACAACATTCAGCACCATGCAGGAGCTTACTTCACTGATATCCTATCCATCACCCTCAATATGCACTCATTCTGTTACTGACAAATGGTAGGAGCAATGTATTATGTGTACAAGATACACAGCAGCGACTTGAAAAAGTTTCTTCAACAGCAACGTCCAAACCCATGACCTCTACCAGCTAGAATACCAAGATCAGTGGATCCAGGGGAATGCCATCGGCTGCAAGTTTCTGTTCAAGCCAACCCACAACACTTGTGGGGGTGTGTCCACCATTTAGACATGTGCAGCAATTTAAGATATGAGCTCATCACCACCTTCTCAAGCTCAATTTGAGATTGTCAACAAATATTGGCCTAACTAGCAAGATCCTGTCCTCATGAGAGAGCAATTCAGAAGTCAGAACAGTGTTATGAGTCACCACAAGGGGTCCACCATGTAGGGACAGTGGACAAGGGGTAAAGATTTGTATTTGCACAGTAATATACATGTGAGTGTTTAAGAACCTGTTAGATTGCTTAGTTCCTATTTAAACTTTCTGCAAGACTAAAATTACTCATTTGAGTCATCTTCTTGTTTCACCAGCTGCCAGGAAAGTGTACTACTCACTTGTGATAAATTGTAAGAGTTAAAGGTGAACAGTGGGTGACAAGGATGCTATATTGATTATATAATTATTTTATGTTGTTGGATGGGGGACAAAGCAGGATCAGCATATGGCTGTCAGATGGGATCACAGCTTCACACATCCCCAAGGTTTACTGCAGTGCTGTTTCAGCCCTCAGCACATCACTTTCTTCCTCTCCACCCCATGTTGTTCCTGTTCTTCACCAGCCAAAACTCCTGTACGCTTAGTATCTTCTTTCTTCTGTAGTTCTAGTCTCCATCGCAACACTACCATAAATAGCAGCTCATAAGTCAACGTATAACGTCTCCAAAAATCTTTTCCAATTAACAGGGATCGATTTATCTGCAGAGTACGAGAGAGAACCGATGGTATGGGTGTGGCCAGTGATAACTTGTTGGCTGGCTATGTGGGGATTTTCTTAGCGTGGGCGTGTCATATGTATCTACATATCCATTCAGCACAACAAATATGGCCTGCTGCAGTGATCAGTTGAAGTAAAACATCCAATTGAGGGGTGGAAAATTGCAGCAGACTACACGCAACTTCAGCTCATCCCCAAGACACATTTATGGGCAGCAGATTGCAAAAGTCAGCAAATATTTCCCACACATCTTCGGAGGAGCCAGAGGGAAGAAATTAAGTGCACTCGTGACTTTGATGACAAGTGGCACTGTATGATTAGGTTAGGTTCCCCCCAGGAAGGAAACAGGCCATTTGGCCCAACAAGCCCACACCGACCCTCCAAAACGTAACTCACCCAGACCCATTCCCCTACCTTATATTTACCCCTGACTAATGCAGCTAACACTATGGGCAATTCACCTAACCTGCACATCTTTGGATTGTGGGAGGAAACTGGAGCACAAGACAAAACTCACACAGAGAGACGTTCTCCTACTGGGAGAATGTGCAAACTCCTCACAGACAGCCGCCCAAGGTGGTAATCAAACCCAGGTCCATGGTGCTGTGAGGCAGCAATGCTAACCACTGAGCCACCATGCCACCTCTTCTGCAAAACAAGTCAATTATTTGTACTTGGTGCCCTTGGCAGGAAGGCATCTTCCAGATGGATGCAGAGGTCAGTGACTGTCTAATGCAGTGCTCTCATCCTCCCAAGGCAGTGATACTCTGAGATATCCAGGAAACCGATCCTTTGCCTGTATGTCCTCTGTAGGTAGGTTACACCTATGTCAACTGCAGATCTATGCCCTGCCCCTCTGTGCGATTGGACAACAGGTTGGAGGAGAAGGCTGCTGTTCATTTTGTTCCTCATGTGAGGTTCAAGGTAAAAGTGCATGATCAGCACTCACAGCCAAAGTGTAGAACAGAAGGATAAAGCCCCGAAGTCAAAGGAATTACCTCCAAAATACTAGAATTTCTCTCTGAGGCAGTACAGATAGACTCTTTGAACAAGTTTTGCAAACAAAAGCCTCTCACTAAGGCAAGGAACCAGGTGTGAGCTTTGAGCACTTATGGTAAGGTCATTCTGCTATAACACATGTTTCGTTAACACAAATTTGATGTAACGTGATTGACAAACTGGGGACACTGTTTCTAAAGCGCAAACGTTTAAAACACACACTGGCTGTAATGCTTATACAGCACCCAACACATTAAACACTGTTTCTAAAGCTCAATTTTTCTCTAACATGGGGTTGCACAAGAACCCAACCATCACATTGTAGAAGAACTGCCTACATTTTTTTGGCAGGTCTCTCCATTCTTGTCATCCTTTTGAAACCACCGATGGACTCTACAATGTCTATGCACCAAAGAGTTACGTTTGAAAATAGAGTTAAAATAGCCACTAATGATATATTTAATAAATTAAAATGGTAACAAACCTCCCCTCAGGGGAGCCTCTCACATGTGGTTGAGTACACTACAGTTAAAAGTAGAAGTTGAGGGAGGATCGCAGACATTTTCCTGGCAGGTTATTAATTTCAGCCCTTTTCACCAGCCATCCACTGCCAAAAACCAGGTGGCATGTTGGCTCTCAATGCTAAGGACCCTGGTTCGATTCCAGCCTTGGGCAATTGTGTGGCGTTTGCACATTCTCCCCATGTCTGCATGGGTTTCCTCTGGGTGCTCTGGTTTCCTTCCACAATCAAAAGATGTGCAGATTAGGTGAATTGGCTGTGCTAAATTGCTCATAGTTTCCAGGGCTGTGCAAGCTAGGTGGTTTAGCCATGGGAAAATGCAGGGTTACAGGGATAGTGGGGTGGGTCTAGGTCGGATGCACTTTGGAGGGTCAGAGTGACCTTGATAGGCTGAATGGCCTGCTTCCACACTGTAGGGATTCAATGAAAACCATTGGTATTTTTCAGTTAAAGTGTTTTCCATCATCTCTTAAATTCTGAGTTCCCAAGAGTTTCAGGGGACAATGGTTATTTTGTTAAACATGGTTCAACAACGTGTGCAACAAGGACAAACTGCAAGTGACAAAAATGACCAGTTCACTCAATCAGTTCTGAAGAAAGGTCATTAGACCGGAACTATTAACTCAGTTTCCTTTCCACAGATGCTACCAAACTTTGAGTTTATCCAACTTCAGTTTATGTGAACAGTTCACCTGCTTGTTGCAGCATTACATAAGGGAAGACAATTGCCAAGAAATGTTTCTGCTTTCTTCATGCAAGCGAAATTTTCACTTCAACCTGAAAAGGCCTAGGTTTAAGGCCTCAAGTGGCAAGGACTGCATCTGACTCTGAAAAACACTCCCGTCAGGAGTGTATTCAAATGTTAGCCTAGATTCTGCACTCAAATTGGGACAGCAATCCATGAAACACTGACTCACAGGAAATTATTTTAACCAAACCCACTGGGTGGGAAAGCCACAAGATCAGGTGAAAATAAAGCATTTTGCAACCACCTGATATTGTACTCAATTGTATTCAATAAAGCGTAAAATTGGGTCTAGTGTAAAACCAATTCAGTGCCTGATCCTAACCAACCCTCAACAGTTTCCCACTTAAAAGTACCTCTGGTTGCAAGTAAGTCATAACAGCATTACATTATTGCACAATGTTATTGAAAGAAAAAGGTATGACTCCTGCTTTTCTCTCACCCCAATACAGGCAATATAAAGCAAGTGGTAGTGACAACACTGTAGAAACTGGTTTGAAGTAATTACTGGGTCTGATAGTGTGACAGAATGGAATTGACATCCGTAGATGAAACCCCAGGGTGCTTCAGTAATCATAACATATTTTGTATGCATTTAAAATCAACCTCTCTCATGCACAGTCACCATATCTGAAAAAGAAACATTAAAAATAAGCAGAAAGTGAAACAAAATAAATGTTAGAATTAATCCTAATGTTTTGATTTTTCAACAAGTACCATTCATGAAATCCTTCTCTTTAAAGTACACTACTATATTAAAAAGAGCCTCAAGCAGTAACAGATGTATCTATCATGAGAAAATTTCCTTTCTGAGCAAAATATGAAACACAATTTTACAACAAAGGTAACAGAGAATAACAGGGACCTTAGCAACTTATAAAAAGCCTAGCACATTTGGTTAATAAATTAAGCTACTAATTAAAGAAATATTGCCTTCAAATATTTGCCTCAAAATTGCCACTGGCGCAATATTGAAGAATAAACTGAAGGTAACCTTCATAATTTCTTGGCTCCAAAGCAAGCAGTTTAAAATAAACTTTGTCATCTTCCCTGCCTGGCATAAAATGGTTGCTAGAGGTAACATAATAGCTGCACCTAGAAAGAGTCAAATCTTTCTTGCTCATAATAAGCACATGGCATCCTAAGTGCAATCAATAACACCCAAACTCTGGAAAAGTCAGAGGGCCTGCAGAATGCCTTGCCCTCAGATGGCTGCTGTTGGTCTCCAGGGCAAGCAATGAGATTCTTAACCCTGTTGAATAATGGATCTGTGGCTTCTATGATATATTGGTGTGCAGCAAAACTTGCTGACGATAAAATGTCCCCAGTGTTAAAGCCAACCGCGTAATGATTGAGGGCCAAGGTGCCTTTGTCAGTAGCACTATGGATTTTAGATATATGGAGATTTGTGGAGAATGTTGGCACAGTTCTGTCACAACCTGCCTTCATATTCAGTCAATACATTTCCACTCAGTTACTCTTAGGAAGCAGAGCCTAGCAAGAAAAACCTTTTATGCTGAGTTACAAAGAGACCTGTGGTACATCTTAAGTGGCAATGCCATTAGGTAAGAGCCCTTTTGTTTTCTTGTTGATCCTCCTTTACTGAGCCCACAGCCAGAGGTGAACTGAACACAATCCTGACAAGCAAAATTATTTTAAAAACCTTGAATTTTGAACAAAAGTAGTCAAAAGCTTGTGTCAAGATGCAAACTTCAAATCAGGCTGGTCAGGCTAGAAGATGCATTGCACTTTTAAACAGGAGCAATTGACATAACCATCATAGCACCTATCAGAAGAGATAGTGTCATGTGAGGTGCGTAATTTACATACATTATCATTTATTTTAGCGTTTGGAATCTGGACTAGTGGTAAGTAGATTTTGGCTACATATATGAGGAGGTTTAACTTGTCATTCTGTCTGGAGCTATGATTTCAAATCAGAATGTTTCAGAGGGAAGGCGACTGGAGCCCACCTGGAGTGATGATGAGAGCTCATTTTATGTTTGCATTGCGAAAGTTGCACAATCAGGGAGACTAATATTAAAAGGCAATAGCTTGCTTTTGGTTTAAAAAAATCAAGGATTGATTGTATCACTCAGGAAAAAACCCACAGATTATTAAATTTTTATGTCAATTTACAGAAGACCACGCTGGGGTCAGAAGTAAGAAAAGATTCCTTTGGAGAAAGGATTTGGTTAGAACAGTTAGGAAGTAAGTTAACTTAGTGTCCAGGTTTGAGCATGAAATGCCCAGGTCAGAAATATTTCAAAGTTTGGGAGAAGATTTGTAGCTCGGGTGCTCGTTGTTGTGGTTCTGTTCGCCGAGCTGGGAATTTGTCTTGCAAACGTTTTGTCCCCTGTCTAGGTGACATCCTCAGTGCTTGGGAGCTTCCTGTGAAGCGCTTCTGTGCTGTTTCCTCCGGCATTTATAGTGGTCTGTCTCTGCCGCTTCCGGTTGTCACTTCGAGCTGTCCGCTGTAGTGGCCCGTATATTGGGTCCAGGTCGATGTGTTTGTTGATAGAGTCTGTGGATGAGTGCCATGCCTCTAGGAATTCCCTGGCTGTTCTCTGTTTGGCTTGTTGTCCCAGTCGAATTCATGTTGCTTGTCGTCTGTGTGTGTGGCTACTAAGGATAGCTGGTCGTGTTGTTTCGTGGCTAATTGGTGTTCGTGTATATGGATCGTTAACTGTCTTCCTGTTTGTCCGATGTAGTGTTTTGTACAGTCCTTGCATGGGATTTTGTAAACTACATTAGTTTTGCTCATGTTGGGTATCGGGTCCTTTGTTCTGGTGAGTTGTTGTCTGAGCGTGACTGTTGGTTTGTGTGCTGTTATGAGTCCTAGTGGTCGCAGTAGTCTGGCTGTCAGTTCAGAAATGCTCCTGATGTATGGTAGTGTGGCTAGTCTTTTGGGTTGCAGCATGTCCTCGTTCCGTTGTCTCTCCCTTAGGTATCTGTTGATGAAATTGCGAGGGTATCCGTTTTTGGCGAATACTTTGTATAGGTGTTCCTCTTCCTCTTTTTGTAGTTCTGGTGTGCTGCAGTGTGCTGTGGCCCTTTTGAATAGTGTCCTGATGCAACTTCATTTGTGTGTGTTGGGTGGTTGCTTTCATAGTTTAGGATTTGGTCTGTGTGTGTGGCTTTCCTGTAAACCTTTGTGGTGAATTCTCCGTTCGGTGTTCTCTGTACCATCACGTCTAGGAATGGGAGTTGGTTGTCCTTTTCTTTCTCTCTAGTGAATCGGATTCCTGTGAGTGTGGCGTTGATGATCTGGTATGTGTTCTCTATTTCCGTGTTTTTAATTATTACAAAGGTGTCATCCACGTATCTGACCCAGAGTTTGGGTTTAAGTTGTGGTAAGACTGTTTGTTCTAACCTTTGCATTACTGCTTCTGCTATGAGTCCAGAAATCGGTGAGCCCATGGGTGTTCCGTTGATTTGTTCGTATATTTGGTTATTGAATGTGAAGTGTGTTGTGAGGCACAAGTCCAGTAGTTTAAGTATGCCGTCTTTGTTGATAGGTTCAACGTCCTGTTGTCTGTTATGTCTGTCCAGCAGGTTGGCTATTGTTTCTTTGGCTAGTGTTTTGTCGATGGAGGTGAACAGTGCCGTTACATCGAATGAGACCATAGTTTCTTCCTTGTCTATGTGTATATTACTGATGATGTCCAAGAATTCCTGTGTTGATTGTATAGATTGTCTGGATCCGCTGATCAGGTGTTTCAGTTTCTGCTGTAGTTCTATGGCCAGTTTGTGTGATGGTGTCCCTGGTAGTGATACTATGGGTCTGAGTGGGATGTCTGGTTTGTGCACTTTAGCTAGTCCATAGAATCTGGGGGTGTTGTTGCTTTCAGGTTTCTGAGGAAAAGGAAGAGGAACACCTATACAAAGTATTCGCAAAAACGGATACCCTCACAATTTCATCAACAGTTGCCTAAGGGAGAGACAACGGAATGAGTACATGCCGCAACCCAAAGGACTAGCCACACTACCATACATCAGGAGCATTTCTGAACTGACAGCCAGACTACTGCGACCACTAGGACCCATAACAGCACACAAACCAACAGCCACTCTCAGACAACTCACCAGAACAAAGGACCCGATACCCAACATGAGCAAAACTAATGTAGTGTACAAAATCCCATGCAAGGACTGCACAAAACACTACATCGGACAAACAGGAAGACAGTTAACGATCCGTATACACGAACACCAACTAGCCATGAAACGACACGACCAGCTATCCTTAGTAGCCACACACACAGACGACAAGCAACATGAATTCGACTGGGACAACACTACCATTATAGGGCAAGCCAAACAGAGAACAGCCAGGGAATTCCTAGAGGCATGGCACTCATCCACAGACTCTATCAACAAACACATCGACCTGGACCCAATATACCGGCCACTACAGCGGACAGCTCGAACTGACAACCGGAAGCGGCAGAGACAGGCCACTATAAATGCCGGAGGAAACAGCACAGAAGCGCTTCACAGGAGGCTCCCAAGCACTGAGGATGTCACCTAGACAGGGGACGAAACGTTTGCAAGACAAATTCCCAGTTCGGCGAACAGAACCACAACAGCAGAAATATTTGTTTATAATCCTATGCGGGTGATTTGAAGACAAAAATATTTAAGCTCAGTTGTGTGAATAATCAAGGAAAAGGCTACCAAGATACTAACACCATGGGCAGCATGGTGGCACAGTGGTTAGCACTGCTGCCTCACAGCGCCAGAGATCCGGGTTCAATTCCCGCCTCAGGTGACTAACTGTGTGGAGTTTGCACGTTCTCCCTGTGTCTGCGTGGGTTTCCTCTGGGTGCTCCGGTTTCCTCCCACACTCCAAAGATGTGCAGGTCAGGTGAATTGGCCATGCTAAATTGCCCGTAATGTTAGGTAAGGGGTAGATGTAGGGGTATGGGTGGGTTGCGCTTCGGCGGGGCGGTGTGGACTTGTTGGGCCGAAGGGCCTGTTTCCATTCTGTAAGTAATCTAATCTAATCTAAAACGAAACAGTTGAGTCAGAGGGAGAGAAAGGTATTTTTTCTGCAATTTGTGTATTGTAAACTGATAGTTCAGGAATACATCAGATTTGGTCTGCCATGTAATTCAAAATCTTTCAAAATATAAAGAGCTTGGTTTGGTCTATTTTGTCATAATTATTTTTCAGTATTGAACGTCTGTTTAATTGTTGAAATCAAATCTGGAGCATTGTATGTTTCTGTTTCAGTGAAAGACCACCATGTTAAATTAAGAAGAAAGCAAAATATGATCTATCAAGTCAGATTTCAGCGTGCAGTCTGACTTGATCAGTAGTAATAACATCTGGGATCATAAGAATAGACTGTTGCAATCTAACCATCCTTCAGCAACAATTTAGAGAGTTTGAGGAACCAAGGATACATGTTGCTTCAATGACACTCACCAAGTTATTATCTAATATCCCCTAAGTCCTTCCAATATTGTATTGAAGGTTTTTTTTCTTGAAAGTATCAGATTATCAGTAATAAGAACAATTGTGGACGAAATGACCTTGATTATGCGCCACTATTGAATTTGATTATGAATAGTCCTTGGATCCCATTTCATTTTTTTCATCTTCCCCATATTACTCAATTCTCTGAGGCACCAGAAGTCTATAATGCCAGTCTTCCATATACTCAGCAACAAAGTATCCAAAATGTTCTAGAATAAGCAATATCAATGATTCACAATCCTGAGACTGGAGAAATTTCTCATCAGCTCTATTATAAAGGATCATTCCCTTCATCCTGAAGTCTCAGAGGCGCAATTGGTCAGTGCGTTTGGCCATTAATCGAAAGGCTGCTGATTCAAGATCACCCAGGGATAGGTCGATCGCTGCTCTTATTAGCACTATTGCCTCACAGCGCTAGGGACCCGGGTTTGATTCCTGCCTCGGGCAACTGTGTGTGTGGAGTTTGCATATTCTCCCTTTGTCTGGGTGGGTTTCCTCCGGGTGTTCCAGTTTTCTCCCACAATCAAATGATGTGCAGGTTCAGTTACTTGGCCATGTTAAATTGCCTGTAGTGGTCAGGGATGTGTTGGTTAGGTGTATTAATCCAGGGTAGATGTAGGGAAATGGGTCTGGGTGGGTTACTCTTTGGAGGGTCAGTGTGGACTTGTTGGGCCGAAGGGCCTGTTTCCACACAGTAGGGAATCTATATATATATATTTTGCTTCATTATCCTAGATTACCCAACCAGAGGAAACAACCTCTCAGTGCCCATGTTGTCCAGCACTCACAGAATCTCGATTGATTCAATGAGTCCCCTGCCATTCTTCTAAATGCTGGAAACTCAAAATCAAAACTGTGAAGCGCTGGGGAAACTCAACAGGACTGGCAGCATACAGAGAGAGAAAAAGACATAATGTTTGAATCTGATGCTACTCTTCTTCAGAACTGAAAAGGGCTGGAAAATAGTGGTTTTGGAGAAGAGGGGAGTGGAAGAGATGGTGAGACTGCCCAGAGTAAAAGACACAGGAATGGTGGGAAAGGAAGGATAGAGATATAAAGCAGTTGCAATGTGAGAAGACAAGACAATAGGCCTGCTCTGTTGACAGTAAAGTCAACAAGACTTAAACAATGTCTCTTTTGCTTTGCTGAGACCAAATGCTGACTGGGTGATTGCTTTGTACAGGACCTCTGCTCTATCCATTAGAAAGATTCTGACCTTCCAGTAGCTTGCCATTTCAATAAACCATCTTGCTCCTATATTAGCATTTCCAACCTGGGCCTGCTACAGTGCTCAATGAAGTGCAATGCTAGCTGGAGAAAATGTACCTCATTTTCTGCTTAGGCACCATACATCCTCTGGGATTCAACACTGAGCTTCACAGCTTTACAGTATGACTTTAATCCTTCACTTTATTATACCCCCAACACCACCACAGTCCCAATCGCCTCACCACTCGCCTGGCCATGTCCTCTTTGCGTCTGGTTGCCCTCAGCAGAGCAGAAACATTTTTGCCTTTTCATGTAGACATCTATCGCTCATTTAACACCATTAGTACTCCCTTGTCTTTAGAAATGGACACCTTCACCATTTGTGTCTAAACAATAAAGAGCCCACTCAATGCCATCTAGATATAGCAATCATTTAAATGCCAAAGCAGCATAAAGTTGGCATTGCAACCAACAGTTACGGGTTAACTGCACATCACAATTCTGATGCCACTTTTCATAAACCATCTAATTTAACTGATCCAACCCTTATCTTTATCCCCTTGGATTTCAACATTAATTGAATGTCAATGGGACACTTTGAACTGTATTGGTAGCCAAGTCACCTGAGTATAACGTGAACAACTTCCTCAGAATGAGGGCCAACTCCTTCACTGAATCATATAGCACATTCTTCCCCTTCTACCTGTGCTGGCTCTTTGTAGAGCTAGCTGACTTGTCTCAGTCTCATGTTCCTTTCCTGTAGCCTTGTAATTATTTCCCCCTTTAAGTACTGATTTAATTCCCTCTCAGTTTCTAATGAAAGTCTGGTTCCATCACCCTTTGAAGTGATGTAATTCAGCTCATAATAATTGAAAACATAAAGTCAATCCTTCTCCTCTCCTCTCTGATTCTTTCTAAAACCAAAATTATAAGCACTGTACCACCATACAGAACAATGTTACAATGTCTGAGAAGCATAGATCTTTTTATCAATCTTCATAAAGCAGCAGAAACAAGCAGATATGGCATTTCCATTAATCCCTATGGAAATAATTGGCAAATTTAAAACTGAAAGATCCAAGAATTCAATTAAACCCAAGACATTTCTTTTTCAAAGTGGAAGAAATGAAAAGATTAAGAAAGTGATCTTACTGTCACACATTGAATCGTTGCATTACTGGAAAATCCTTCAAAGCAAGAATATTGGAACAGCCTTGCAAGGCATCCCACATTCACCTTAAGCAGCTACATGTCATTTCAACCATTTGAGTCAGACTCATAAGAAAGAGCTGCTAATAGACTGATGACACTTTCTTGCAGCGGTCTTAGCCAATTTATCCAAGACAACCTTTTGCTATAAGTGCCTCACTGCTGTCTTAGCATGGTTCGACAATGCGCTTCATAGAATCCCTACAGAGTAGAAACAGGCTATTCAGCCCAACGAGTCTACACTGACCCTCTGAAGAGTACCACGCCCAGATCCTACATTTACCCCTTACTAATACACCTAACCTACACATCCCTAAACACTTTTGGCAACTTAGCACAGCCAATTCACCTGACCTGCACATTTTTGGATTGTGGGAGGAAACCGGAGCACCCAGAGGAAACCCACACAGACACAGGGAGATTGTGCAAACTCCACACAGACAGTCGACCAAGGCAGGTCCTGAGCGCTGTGAGACAGCAGTGCTAACCACTGAGCCACCATACTGCCACCATGCTTGAATGGTCTCTTGAAGCAATTGCCTTATACAACTTCAAATGTACACAAATTGGTTCTGATGTAAGCAAAATAAGTCAAAGTGAAATACACCTGTGATTTGGCTGGAAAAACTGTGCCTAATGTTGTCATTCATTCATATATCACATCTTCCAAATAGATACCCTGCAATCGTTTTTACCAATATTCACTCTGGTTCAATGTAATTGAAGATAATATGCTGTACATTCTTGCAAATATATTCTGACTTTATTGGTTTCTAGTGGATCTAGAAACACAAAACTTTAGATCCATTTACACAAGAGTTCACAATTTGTTTACATTTAGATAGACACGGAAGAAAAGCTTCTTATCTCAATTTTACATCATATATATGAAGCATCCAAAATTTCCTGTCATTGTTCACACTGTTTTTATTCAAACTACAAGCTTAAAAGTCTGAAAGTCATTTTTTACACCTGGAGCTGAAGGAAACTATTAATATAAACCAACATCGCCTGGGTTCGCAATATCAAACACTTCTGGCTTGTCACCACCACAACAATCCTTTCTATACTTTTAAAGTAAATATTAAACAGGTTAAACAGGCCCTGGTGTGCACTGTGACAAAAAAGTAACAGGAGTTATTGCCCCTTCAAGCAAAGCATTAATCAGGTCAACAACAATCAGTCCTGGTGGGGCAAAGACATGATCTACACTTTTGAAGTATGCCCCATGTATTTTCAAATCTACCTGGTGAGAGGTTAACAGAAAACCACATTTCCTTGTTTTGTACACATCTGAAGCATTTCAGGCTTGAACCTGGGGCCTCCTGGCTCACAGGTAGTGACACTATCTCTGCACCACAAGGACATCTCTTCGCCTTTACAGACATGTTTAAGCAACCTGTTCATGGATGTTATTTCACACAGTGGAACAGATAGGAGTTGAACCTGGGATTTCTGGCTCATAGGTAGGGGCACTACCACAGGAACACTCTCTTGTCTGTTCTCTGCCTTGTCTGAGGGTCTCTCTATCACTGGTAGATAAACTACTGGAGAGAATTAACAAGAAAAGGCACTTGTATTACATAGATAGTTATAGTTTATAGTAACAATAGGTACAGTTAACATTAACTAGTTAAGCATAATTACAATCATCAGGAGCCAGGTACATCATATCTGTCTCAATTGAGAACTTCATGCAAGATGAACTGTTCCTCATTACGAATTGCTGGGCTTGTGCACTGGAAATCAAATCCTGCTATTCCTAGCTTCATCACAAGTGTTGAAGATTTCATGAAAAAAAAACACAAAAACTCTAACGTATCTGACTTTTAGAATTAGGTTGACATATACTATAACTCTACAAGTTAAAACTCTAACCCCCTCATAAAACACCCCTACACACAAACAGACTGACAAAGTATGGGTGTGATGAGCTGAGGGAAAGACTGAGAAGGTAATTGAATGATCCCTTTCCATGCGGTTCACTGAGATGAGCATTTTTGTTCATGTGCTCCCTGAGGTACTTTTTAATTGCTTGCAGGAGGCAGAGTGACTGGTTCAAACTCTGACATGTTGGTTAATGCCACAGCTTACAGTAACTGATGAAGGGAAATAAACTGGCTTTCTTCAGGCCTGAGATGTTTATTATTCAGTGCAGAGAAAAGGATAGCACCTTCTTTTCCAGAGGTCCGATGGTTTCTGTTCAAACATTCAGACCCACAAACTCTTCAGCTACATGGGAGCCAATCACATTGGCAAAAAAAAAGGCTTTGGTCATCAAAAACTGATCAGAACCCCACAGATGAATCAACTACTTGTTACCGACTGAACCTCCCTGCATACACACCACCCCAGCTTAAGGTCGGCTGTTGCAACCTCCACTACTACCTGTGATGACACTGCTCCTTTAACAAGATTATGTTTTTAGATTAGATTTCTTACAGTGTGGAAACATGCCCTTCAGCCCAACAAGTCCACACCGACCCTCCGAAGAGTAACCCACCCAGACCCATTTCCCCTGACTGATGCACCTAACACTATGGGCAATTTAACATGGCCAATTCATCTGACCTGTGCATCTTCGGATTGTGGGAGGAAACCAGAGCACCTGGAGGAAACCCGCACAGAAACGGGGAGAATGTACAAACTCCACACAGACAGTCTGTCCAAGGCAGGAATTGAACCTGGGTCCCTGGCACTGTGAGGCAGCCCGTGCCGCCCCTTGGTTTTCCTTCTTTTTTCCTAAAGTTGGTGTAAAAAGGCAAAGGTTCCGATTTGTCTGGGTCACTTTGACTATGGCGAACAGACACTATGTATAGCAACAATCAGGAAAAGGGCTTTTAGATTTGTTTTTTAAAAGAAAACACTTGTACAATGAAAGGGGAGTGGCCAATTCTCCCAGCTCCGTTTTTTTTTCTAGTTTGGTTTAGTTTGAAGCTACTGGTCACAAGAATGTTGTTGGGGGAAAAGGTTCCCTGACTCAACAGAGGTTTTCTGACTCACTCTTTCTGACATCTCCCCTGTAAGAAACTATGTTTGAATTTACCTTTTTACCAAGGGGCTGTGTTTATGGGATGTTGCAGGAAATTGGGACGGTATTATTAAGTTGTGATAAGAGTTGCCTGGGTTTTCAGATAGGTTAAGTTATTCTATGTTCTGCTTTCTTTGCTTGTGTTTCATTTGGTAGTCTGTCAATAAATTCTGTTTTGTTTACAGCCAAGCGGTTTGACCATGTGCATCACTCCTGGAGTATCCCCCTTACACCTGCTTAAAACAACTAAAAAAGTTAGGGCCTGGGCTACTTTCTTCAAATATTTTCAAGGGGTCTGGTCATACTGAAACAAGAAATTGTGTAAACAGCACTTACAATGGCTGTCAGGAAACTTGCTTTTAAGAAGTGCAGCGATCCCTTCCATAATTCATGGTTTTAAAAAAGTTATTTTTCCATTTAGTCCAGAATTGAAAGTATAGATAAATAAAAAGATACAGTCTTTACAACCTCCACACAAAGACTGTGACATAGGATCAGATTGTGTTAAGCACATCACACTTCCCAATAATAATCAGACAAAACTAACGGACTGTTGGGTGAAGTGTCATTCTGTACTTAGTCAGCTTTAGCCCTTTTCTTGGAGCATGTCAATAAACACTTTTTCAAAACTTGCTGTATTAAGTTGAACATACATTTTTATCAAGACTATGACACTCAGACAGAATAAGATTTTAACACGAGGTAGAGAGATTGCCAGGTACTACCAGTCAGGGCTTAATGTGTTATAAAGAAAGACAATCCAAAACTGGAACTTGATAAACAAACCAGAGCTCTCTTGGTGAAAATCAATCCTCTTAGCTGCCAACTGCAAAAAAACACCTCTGTATCATTCATCGCTATAAACTCTGTCACTAAGACACCTGTCAGTATGGCAGGTCCTGATTTACCACATAATAACATATATTCCTGGGGAATGATTCCAGTGATTCAAACTGAAGGATATGAGGATGAAAGAATTGGATGATACAAAGTCACAGGCCACTAGAACATACATAATGTGGGAACCTGTTCTATTACCAAATCCGCACAAGGAATAATGCTCTGACATTCTTTCTAGGTATCGAAGACTGCCCTGTTATATTGGTACACACATAGACCTTCAACTTAATAACTTTGATTGATTAAAATGCAAGAAATTCTGCAAGAATTGACAAAGGAAACAAGACCACAAAATACTCAGCCAGAAGTGAAAACTATAGGGTTCTAGGAAAAAAATGGAATCATAAACATTTCAAAATATTACAAGTCAACAATTTAAGAATGTAGTGTGGATAGACAGCCAGATTTTTACTGCATGCAGACCAAAAGTTACCATTTGGAGATATTGTGTGCCTTTAGGTTGGCGGTAGGCCCAGAGCCCGGACTCGATGCATGGTGGTCGGCCCAGAGCCCAGACTCCTGGCAGTGGTCAGCCCAGAGCCCGGACTCCAGGTAGTGGTCGGCCCGGAGCCCGGACTCCTGGCAATGGTCGGCCCGGAGCCCAGATTCCTGGCAATGGTCGGCCCGGAGCCCGGACTCCTGGCAGTGGTCGGCCTGGTGCCCAGATTCCTGGCAATGGTGAGCCCAGAGCCCAGAATCCTGGCAGTGGTGAGCCCGGAGCCCAGATTCCTGACAGTGGTCAGCCCAGAGCCCAGAATCCTGGCAGTGGTGAGCCCGGAGCCCGAACTCCTGGCAATGGTGAGCCCAGAGCCCAGAATCCTGGCAATGGTGAGCCCGGAGCCCAGATTCCTGGCAGTGGTGAGCCCAGAGCCCAGAATCCTGGCAGTGGTGAGCCCGGAGCCCGAACTCCTGGCAGTGGTGAGCCCGGAGCCCAGAATCCTGGCAGTGGTGAGCCCGGAGCCCAGATTCCTGGCAATGGTGAGCCCGGAGCCCAGATTCCTGGCATGGTGGTCGGCCCAGAGCCCAGATTCCAGGCACTAGGAGTGCTAGGAACAGGGACTCCTGGCAGTAGTGGTGCCCAGAATGGGGATTCAAAATAGCATCTGACTGTGGCAGCAAACAATTTTCACTGTATATACAAAATATATGTGACAATAAATCATTCATTCATCTGTTGTGACCTGGGATGGGTTATTTGACATGATTGCATGCATTATCCAGCAATATGCCGTGTGAGTGACTCAATAAATCGCATGTGGAAAAACAGGTGCAGGTCAGCCACAACAGTGATAAAATGAAGAAGCACAAGCTGGCTCTTCAATTCAGTGAGACTTCCCTACAGCTGTTCTTGACAAAATCACTGACAGAAGGGACTTCCTCTTTCCAGTGATGCTATCAGGACAGCATTCCATCAAACCCACCCACGTCATGACTAAACAACAATGAGGTTCAGTGCCAGCGACCCTCGCCAACTCAGGAAGAAAAGGAATAATCTCCTGTTCTCCACAAGGTAAGTGGCACCATCTTCACTCTGCCGCATCAGGTTCGACTCCAGCCTCGGGTGACTGTCTGTGTGGAGTTTGCACGTTCTCCCCATGTCTGTGTGGGTTTTCTCCAGGTGCTCCAGTTTCCTCCCACAGTCCAAAGATGTGCAGGCCAGGTGAATTGGCCATGCTAAATTGCCCATAGTGTTAGTTGCATTAGTGAGAGGGAAATGGGACTGGGAGGTTTACTCTTTGGAGGGTCGGTGTGGACTTGTTGGGTCGAAGGGCCTGTTTCCACACTGTAGGGAATCTAATCTAATCTACGTACATACAGGAGATGGCTCACTACCATGTAAGCTTGTCCATACAGTGCAAGTCTGCACTGTCATCATTGTCAATCCCCTCTTTTATCTTACTGCTGAAAAGATATGGCCTACAACTGTGTGGAGAGAGTCAGGATCAGCTGGGGCTTTCAGGGGACACACAGAGCTTCACTATATTTTTTGGACTTGCTAATTTTTCATTAATTTTAGTTTATTCTTGTATTAATTTTGGTTTGGAGCTGTGGACTGCAAACTGTGAGCTAAACAGGACTTTTGGACTGTGTATAGCAGCTTGTATTAAACAGAAAACAGATCAATAAAGCTTTTGTTTACTGATGAGGCCATGTCTGGAAGCCAACTGCAGGTTGGTTTCTGCTCAGAATATTCTGCATACACTTCATTGCCAAAGGAAAGCATTGTGTTTAAATAGGTAGCAGGATTTAGCTATTAACAGGTCTGTTCCTGGGAACCGGTTCTAGCAAGTCTGGAAAAAATGGTAACTGGGACCTCAGTCAGACATGGAGAATCAGAGTTTGAAATGGACAGCATGAAAAACTGAAAGGTCCCTGTCTTCCCATGAGTAGCTCTTGGAAGTTTGTAGGAAAATAAAACTGAGTTATAAATATTACTGCCCTTTTCTGAGTAAACTATAAAGGTGACCCTGATTAACATCTTCAGAAAATCAACCAAAAAAAAGCACCATTTATGCCAATGAAACAATACATTGTGAAAGCCAGTTAAGTAATCTGACCCGTTTTGTTATTTCCTTTCATTTATCCCTTAACTAAGTTTGTTTGTCTGCCTGTGTTTTGTGTGAATGGGGCTGAAAACAGGGATGTTTGGGTTTAAAGCAAACCCAATTAGATTACTTTGTTGTTTAATGTTACTCTGCTAAAATTACTATATCATTAATAAATTACCAAACCCTTTGTTTAAGATACAAACTGATGGCTGGGATTGACTAATCAGAGAGGCTGGGATTAGTTATCCCCAAGAAGAGTTAGAAACCATTGGGTTAATTTTAAGAATTGTTTCAATTTTACTGTGTTGCAAATACAGAGGTGACAGGGCTGATTTTGTTTAGCTGTCTGTCTATCTCCACGTTGAAGGAGCTGACCAATGAAGATTGGGACTGTTCCTGTGATGATGGGGAGATAGAATGAGCTAGGAACCAGATAGACTTCTTGCCAGCTGATGGTGAGAAAATCATCCCAACATCAAGAAAGAGTCGAGAACAAAAGTTATGTACTTTTGCCCGATTAAGTCATCATACCTGACATTATTCGTACCATTCCTGGGATGGGAAAATCATACAGAGAGTGAAACACAAGATACATTTATGAATATATCATAAGGAGGAGGCACAGTTCAGAATTCAGAAAAGTTTGGAGTTCTTTCGAACACTACACATTTTGCTTTTTGTAACCAGTATCTCAGAAGTAGGAACATTGCAGTTCACTCTCGTCTGATTCAACACTGACCTGAGAAAAACATCTCTTTTTGCACAAGTGGTCCAATCAGTTCCCACAAAGCAGCCCCCGCACCGTGATTTGTCTTAATGAAACTAACAATAACAGCGTCAATGAACACAAGCCATCTTCTTAAACAGCTGAGTTCTAATCACTTGTTATAACATAACTGGGAAACATGCGTCGACAATTGTGCCCCACTGTTCCACCATCCGTCACAAAATGTACAAACATATTAAATCTCAAAGAAAGCAGCAAATTGAGCAATTTGCCTGACTGACGATTGCTCAGGACAAAAGCAATTCACACCAGGCTGCATCAGTAGCAGCAAAATAAATAACTGCTTATTATAACACACTTTAACAGGAAGCAGAAAGTATTTCTAATCTACTAAATTGCAAGTTAAATTAGAAGCCTTCTAAAAGCCCAAATACAGAGACTCGCACACAATCAAAACAGATAGACGACAAATGGGTTAACACATTGATACCATGGGTGACAAAGGAATATAAGCATGGTTAACAAAATGCTGAAGATCAAACGTCCAATTCACAAAATGGAAAGTCATTTTCTCACAGTTCTTTTGAAATAATAACAGGCAGTTGAGGGCAGGATGATGACATTCTTCGATTCAACAGGTGATCAGATGGATCTAGATCCTTCCTTGCTTTAGGATGTTTTTCTTTTAAGGTTCCTTTGATTTCCTATCTTTTCCCACACAGAGAAAGACAGAGTGGAAGAAAGTGGGTGTTGTCTGCTCGCAGGCTCTCTATATTTTTTTCTCTACTGCCAACAGTTTCAGTTTTTAATACTCCACACCTCAACTAATCAGAGAGCTTATGTCAAGCAGAACTTTCTTAACTTGAAGCTGCTCAGTCTTCAGTTGTCTCTCTCATTGCTTCAAAGAATAAAATTGTATTGCACTGTTCACAAAATACACTTTGAGTTGCAAACTCCTTTTGTATTTCAGTTACAGCAATCTGATTTTCAGTTCAGTTTATAGTCCCAAGAAAGAAAAATATATGGTCTCGTACACACTGAAATTTGGTTTGGCAGAAACAAAGCCTAATTTTACATTTTATAGCAATACTTGAGAGAGCAACACTAACATTTCTCTCCCATTCTATGCCAATTTAAAATGTTGAATCCAGAAATAAATGAATGGGGTAATAATACGGCAGCATTCACAAAAATGGGGAATCTATATGAGAATCCATTCCATAACACTATGATTTAAACTATTGTCATTCTGGTCTCGTTGCCAGTAACCTTAGCCTATATTCCCTTGAAAGTATTTGATTCAGAGTGTTAATACTGTTGCTTTTCTTCATATATTAGCCGAGCTGATGAGTGTATAGGAGTTATTTGACCATAATAGGATGACACAGCCAAGCTCAATTTTTTGATTTTTCATTCAAACATGCAAACCTTCTATAGATGTGGCTGGATAATAAATAAGACCAAGAATCTTGGATAACCTTTCTCACTGTAATGCAGGGCCTATTGTAATGCCCGTGCTGCCTCAAATCGAGATCAAGTAAATCATCAAAGGCTTGTGATTGAATCCCAGTTGGGATGGTGTGTCCTATTTCAAGGTCCGTATGATTGTTTTGTTCTGTATTCTTTCTGCAAAGGCTGCCAGTCAATGTGCTTTGATGTTCACTCAGGTAGATTAGCTATCATGATATCATTACTGTAGGTTCAATAGAGAGTCAGCGTCTTGTTGATTACCAAAACTATTCATGTCCTTTGCTACAGTATGCAGTATTTACCCTCTGTGTCACATCTTCACAGGGAGCAAACAAGCTGTACAATAACTTTCAAATAATTCTACTCTTGTGGCATAATTAGAAATTTGTTTGAATTACGTTATATTGACCCAGCCAAATCATTTGATACGCTTATGAAATACCAAGAAATGTTTCTTCCTGCTGCCCTGCATTATGCAGGCATGTCATATTTTGAACTTTCAGCTAATACTTTTAAACATTGGATCCAAAGAAGCTTCAGTAATGGTTGCCACAATTCATGTGGCTTTTGGTATTTGGACTATGGACAGTAAAAAGTCTCTAAAGGTTAATAAATTTAATACACGCACATGTGAGGACACCTCACAGCCATCTGTGGAATCCTCACATTTCATTGCGTAAGGATGAGCCAGTACCTAAAACCATGGATTTTCCAAGTGGGCAGTGTCCATGTTTCACAATGAACATCCCTTTCTTGCAGCAGTAACTGCTGTATTATGCTACTAATGACCCTAAAGCCACACTGACGGCGACCGAATGATTGTAAGTGTGTAAAGTAAGTGTGTGTGTCTTAGAGACAGAGAGGGAGAGATAGTGTGTGTGTGTGAGTGATGGAGAAAGAGTGAGTGTGCGTGTGTGAGAGAGTGAGAGTCTGAGTTTGTGTGTGAGA
This sequence comes from Chiloscyllium punctatum, assembly GCF_047496795.1. Classification (NCBI taxonomy): domain Eukaryota; kingdom Metazoa; phylum Chordata; class Chondrichthyes; order Orectolobiformes; family Hemiscylliidae; genus Chiloscyllium; species Chiloscyllium punctatum. The sequence goes on from NC_092765.1 coordinate 33,507,512, forward strand.
GAGTGTGAATGTAAGAGCGTGAGAGTGAGTGTAGGTGACAGAGAGAGAAAAAAAGTGTGTGTGTATGTGTAAAATAGGTGTCCATAGGGCTGCTAGGGTGGGGGGAGAAAGTCAGTGATGAGTTGGTGATCAGGATAATTGTTAGCCAGGAGTTAGAGCAAGTTTTAATAAATCTAACCTTCTTGACTAACTATTATGGCAAATAACTTATTCTGAACTGAAAAACTGAGAACATTTTTAGAGTGTTCCAGACGCTGGGAGATTGCCATCAGAAGTTTCCACTTCCCCAGTGAATTCTGTGGAGTCAGCTGTATTGGAATTTCCACAAGGTCTGAATGCAGAGCTGATGTCCATGCTACAGTGACAACTATCTTCCTCTTGCGAGACTTGAGCCAATAATTTGTGTTTTAGTTCACCTCAGTATATTTCTATATACCTGGATAGCAATTAACCAGCAATTGAACCTAATAGCAAAGAAGTAGAGAGAGTGTGTAAAAGTCAAAAGGAACAAGTCATTTGCTCTGAGCAATAATAATGTAAGAATCAAACTGGATATTGGAGAAACACATATGATGAGCCGTGAAACCCAGGGTTGTTAAATGTTCTAATCCAAAGGCTAACAGAAAAGGGAAATTGCAAAGCGTTGTTTCAGTCATTGGTGTTTGAGAAGATGGGGTGGAATACCAAATACTGACAATTGACTTCTCTGTCTCTGGTTGCAGCCCCAAGTCATGGGAAGCTTACATGCATATTTTATTATATCTAAAATAAATAATACATTCTGAATATCTCTGTCATTGTCGAGGGAGTGGTAAATGGAGAAAAAAAAAACTTGAAAGGATCATTTTTCTCATTCTAGAATCAGGGCAGTAAAAACAAATTTGCCGAATACCATATTTATTCTGTAGCTGAAGGATTACTTCTGGGTCACAAATGTTTGATTGAGAAAGTGGGAAGTATGTAGAAAAGAACAGCGCAGCAAAGGCAAACATTGGTCCTTTGCAGGCAGAGACAGGAGAGGTGACGAGGAAATACAAAGATAAAGACGTTTTAAAAAATTACATTTTCACAGAAGAGGAAATCCAAACAAAAATTGTAACGAAAATGGAGGAGCACCAAGGAGCAAATGCAAGTGAAGAACATAATGTAATTCATAGCAGCAGAGAGTAAGTATTAAGGAAACTAACAGAATGGAGAACTGCCAAATTTCCTGAATCCAATTGCTTCATCTTAGGCTTCTGTAAAGATAGTGAAATATTGGTTGTGTTCTTTCAAAATTCTCTAGATTCTAAAACGATTCTTGTGGGTTGGAAGATAGTAATTGAGAAGGGAAATTTGTGAGAAAAAAGGGACTGACAGTTCACCAAACATCAAGTATCAGAAAACAAATGCTGGGACTCTACTATTAACAAAGTCTCTATAGAGCATAGACCAGTACAGCACAGTACAGGTCCTCGGACCCTCGATGGTGCGTTGGCCTTTTATCCTACTCTACAATTAGACTAATCTACATACTCTTCATTGTACTAACTTCCATGTGCCTATCCAAGAGCCACTTAAATGTCCCTAATGCATCTGACTCCACTACCACTGTTGGCAGTGCATTCCACGCATCCACTACTCTCTGTGAAAAAGACCTACCTCTGACATCTCCTCAAACCTTCCTCCAATTACTTTAAAATTATGTCCCCTCATGATAGATATTTTCACCATGGGAAAAGCTGTCTGGCTATCCACTCTATCTATGCTTCTCAACATCTTGTACATCTCTATTAATGCTGTTTGACTAATCACACTGCGATGTTTGGAGTCAATATGATTTTTGGAATGGGAAATAGTGTGTGAAAAATCAGTAAAACATTTGAGCATTTAACTAGTAGTGTCGATAAAAGGGAGCCAGCAGATATATGATTTCCAAAACAAACTCAATGAAGTTCCACACAAAAGGTCAATACACAAGATAAGGGCTCATGCAGTTAAGGATAATGCATCCGTGTGGACTGTGGACAGATTAACAAACATAAATTGTAACAAGTAGGAAGAAACAGAGGATTTTCAAGCTACCAAGCTAAACAAATGGGGTGCTGCAAGAAACAATAGGTGCTTATGAACTGGACAAAAGGATGAACAGTAAAACATCCAAGCTTGCAGATCACATAAAGCTAGGTGGAACAGGAAACGTTGTGGAGAGTATAAAGGGACTGCAAAGAGATATAGGGAGGTTAAGTGGGCAGGCTTTTAGATGGCAGAGTATAATCTGTAGAAATGAGAAAAAAGAATAGAAAATCAGATTTTTAAAAATGCAATTAAAATCTTTAAATTCTGGTGATCAAGGAGATTTAGATGTCTTCATACACGAAGCATAAAGCCAGCCTGCAAGGACTAGAAACAATTGTGAAAGCAAAGGTAATGATGGGTTTATTGCAATAAGTTTAGAGTTCTATGGTGAGGACGTCTTGCTCCAATTGTATAGTGCTTTGGTGAAACCATACCTGGGGTGATGTGTGTGGCTTTGGTCTCCATTTCCCAAGAATGAGATACATGCATTGGATGCTGTGTCATGAAGGATCACTACATTAATTCCTGGAATGAGAGGATATTCAATGGATGAGTAGTACCTCAATTGAGTAGAATGAGCTTATAATTTCTGGAGTTTATAAGGTTGCAAAGTGGCCTCTTTGAAACACAAGATGGGCATAGGGTATATAACATACTGGCTGTTTCCTCTAGCTGGTGGACCTGGAAAATGGCACAGCCTCAGGATGAGAGATGGATGTAGTTCCTCACTCTCAAGATTATGCACCTTTGAAAGTGTCTTCACTAAATGGTTTTGGATGCTCTGTTTTTGTGGAGTCCAAGCAGAAGTAACTAGCATTTTGAACAGGAATTCTGTAACAAAGGAATTGAGCAGAATGATGGAGTGAAGGTCAAAGATCAGCCATGATCATCTTAAAAATTGGAGATGTTTGAGGGACTGTATAACCTCCCTATGTTTCTAGTTATTATGTCTTAATGTTTAGTCCAAACTATAAGTCCAATTTAACAAGACAGAATTAAAAAAAGAACAGGTGTAGAATAATTTCCCAGGTAAAGCGATGGAGAATTAAAATGGAACTCAATTGTAGCACAGCTGAATGTTCATTTAGAAGCTCAGTAATCTTTAAGAGACCATATAATTTTTGCTCAAACTTAACTTGCCTTGTGATTTCATCCCAAGTTTTCTACCTCATACACCGTTTACAAGAGCAGCCATTTCTGCCACCATTGTTAGATTGTGTCGAAGTAAAGGTGGACAAATGGTCAGTTGTGGCTTGTTTGGTATTACCTCGGAGTTGGAATATTTGTGGGTTCATGCCCCCTCCAGAGAACTGAGCACAAGAATGGAGGCTGGTGTTAACAAGGGAGATGCTATCTTTCATATGAGATTTTTAACTGTTCCCCTTTCTGCTTTCTCAGGAGGGTTTTTTTTTCCTAATTCCATGACATTATTTTGAAGAACAGGTGGGCTATCCCTGGTATCTTGCCCAAACTTTTATCTCTTAAATCAACTCTTAAAACATATTTTCATTATCATACTGCTGTCTGTGCACAAATTGTCTGATATTTTTCCTACATTATGAAAGTGACTACTGCCATAGCTTGTAAAACACTCTGGAATTTCATGTAGTGATTGAAGAAGTGACAACGTTTTTTTTTATCTTTACGATCATAATGTCTGAATCTAAGCCACTGGATAAAGGATATAGTTTTATTTCTTTGTAGTCAGTAAACTTTTTCTCTTGGTGAAGTCAATCTTGCTTAAAAAGACTTCATAATCTATAATTTACTATTTGTTCTTCACTACAAAACTTCTCTAATATGGTACATTAATATTTCATTCATTCAATGTTTTATGCAGCTAATGAGATTATTTGGCCAGCTTAAGATTCAAACTAACAGATCAACTTTAAGTACTTTGCTTTATGTCTTGTAAACTCAAAGAAAAACTGAAATAATTTATAATAAACAGGATGTGGAAAAAAGTGATCATGTTCAACAATGAATCCTCAACGTCCATCACTGTCATCCCACGTTCCCCTAGCTTTATTAAGATGATTTAGCATTTCTTTCTTTTACTTAATCAAACAGCTAGATCTTCTCTCCTTCATTGCTATGACTCTTGCCTCTTTAACTCTGAAAATATGAAAGATTAATGTAAGAATTTCTCACTGCTTCAATAAATCAAGCAGAGAGGTAATCATTTGTTCTCTTTAAAAAAGCAAAGTACTACTGGAAATCTGAACAAAAGCAGAAATTGCTCGAGAAACTCAACAGGTCTGGTAGCATCTGTGGAGAGAAAGTCGCGTTTATGTTTTGGGCTCAATGGCCCTTCTTCAGAACTGATGGTAGCTAGGAAAAAGTGATATATGTGCTGGAGATTGGGGGTGGCATGGGGTGGAGGTGAGAGGGGCGTGGAAGAAAGAGGTCTACAATGGCAGAAGATGGACCCCAGAGTGAGAACAGCTGTTGGAAAGACAAAAGGATGTTGGGAAGACAAAAGGGTGAAAATGGTTTGGCTGTGATGAAAGCAGCACATGTTATGGCAGAGCCGGAGGTGCATGGGAGTATGTAAAGGACATGGGAGAAAAAAGTGTTTAAGCTCTACAACTCCTGAAATTCAATATAGAGTCCTGAAGGCTGCAGGGTCCCCAAATGGAAATCAGGAGAATGAGATGCTGGGAACCCTACAGTTTTTAAGACTCAATACTGGGTTCAGTTATTTTAGGTCCTCAACAGCTTCTTCCACACTCCCACTCTGTTATAACATGGGCTGCTTTCATTGTAGCCAATCCATTTTCAGTTACTCATGGCCCCCATGAGCAGTTTTCCTTTCTCCTGGCATATCATTATCCATACCTATGTCTGTCTAACTGCTGATCTCTCTCTGGGCTCAACCTCAAACTATCGCATACTCCAATCCCCTACCCCCTGTCTTCAGCATATGTACCACTTTTTTCTAGCTATTATCAGATCTAAAGAGAGTCATTGGACCTGAAACAGTAACCTCTGCTTTTTTCTCCACTGATGCTACCAGAGCTGCTAAGTTCTGCCAGCAATTTCTGTTTCTGTTCCATTTTATTCTCTGTTCATCCCAAGACTGTTCACTTCACTTTGTTTATCCACATCAACTTCAAGATCTATTTTGATGGTGACCTACTTTGTTTCATTAAGAATAAACTGCCCATGGGATGAATAGGTGCAATGTATTTTTAAAAAATTCTATCAGGTTTGGATTTGATTGAGAACAAATTGCAAATAATGTCCTGAATGTTTTACCCTCTGGTGTTTGCTGGAATCCCAGTAAGGTGAGTTTGAGGCAGATCCAGCAGAGTTTAAAATTGATTTGTGCAAACTTGAAATAGGTCTCATTAATTACATAGTTATTAATTATAAGAATGGCTGAGTCAAGAAATAAAAAAAAACACTGTGGTGCAATAGATGGTCAACGTATGGAGTAAAGATGAAGCATATGATTGGGTTGTGAAGAATAAGCTTCAATTAAATATCTAACCTGGGATTGTTGTGGCATTAAAAGTGGAGTGGTATTGAACTCCACAACATTAATCAATCTCACCTTGAGAATTACCAATAAATAAAGAGAACAAAAGTGTGCATTCAGCAAAAGAAAATTAGGTTATTTCATCATTTGGGAGTGCAGAGGGATCAAGATTGAACTGTAGCATGGGATGCACTTTTTCAATTCATATCAGTGTATGTAATTTCTTTGTCATAATAGTACCCTATTATTTGATAGATGCTCAACTAAAGGCTTGGTTTATTGAAATGCATCGAATAAAATGATCTTCATCTGTTCCAAACCACTGACTCATGACATGTTCATCTATTGAAAACGTCACATATTTTCAATAATTCTACTACAAACCAGAACAGTGAACAGAACTTGTTATTCTATCACCTTTTTGTTTGTATTAAATAATTTGCTTACATGAAATAAAGCATTTCTTCACACTTCATGTATTGAATGGGAATGAGTGGCAAAGTTCTTATGATGTTAATTCACAAGGTTAGATTGCATTAAACTCAAGGAGAAACCGTCTTGTTCTCAGATTAATCTGGATTCTTTAATTTCCAGAATCAGATGCATTTAAAAGGTTAGTACTGCAAACTCTGAGGCTTATTGTTCATAGTGAGCAGCTTTCTTATTGTTTCATGCAGCCCATTATTGTACAGTAATTAGACTCTGAAGAGCAACACTCCATTACATTCAATGTATGTCGAGAAACCAGCAGCAGGAAGTCAAGGGTATTGATGAATCAACAATATCCAAAGAATTCAATTTTGGACATATTGATGTACATGTGACCATTGACTTTCACTCATAAACTCATACACAAAATGTGCATTAATACTTCATATACAAATGACCAATCTCATGGAATATGATACTTGATATGCAAGGAGAAATTAACACAAAATACTTTAACACTCTGGAGGATCAAAAGTGGTAATTTATCCAATAATCAAGTAAATTCAATGGAGACGCATTCTGATGCCTGAATATTTTGTGGAAATGTGAGACAGTATGGTTCAGTCAGATAATAATTTATTTTATACACTTTTTAAGGAAGCATTTTCATTTACTGAAGCAATTTTTCATAATATTCATTTCAAAACAGCCAAAACAATGTATGCTGGAAGTAATGCAATCATGGAGAGAGGGACATCATCTTTGGGTTATCATTCACAATAAATCATGATCACCTGTAATATTTATGTCCTTCATAGCATTCGTACACAACATGATTCTCTGCTGACATCCTTTCATCTACTCAAAATGATGCACATGCATCAAACAAATTATTCACAATACGTTTTAGGAAGGCAGACATACAATGAAATCAAAGCTTTTGATTCTACAGTGCTCATGTGCAAAGCAATGCCTCAAGTCATCCAAAATCATAAATGCATAATTGTGGCAATTTCTTCTTCAGGCCCCAAATAGTATTAAATCACAAACCTACGACTGCCAGGCTCCAACTAGTAGCCTGCACCACACTACCTGGGCTTTTATATTGCACAGATATGATTTAGAAGTTGGCAGTGCCAATGTGATGGCCTATAAAAATTGACCAAAAATAGCAAATCATTTTCAAATTTAATTAGCAATACATTATTTTTTATATCAAGTCCCATAATTGGATTCTTTATTGTTAATATTTTTAGTACAGTACATAAACAGAATTGCCAATTGGTATTGAGAGACAGTCCTAGAGTTAGCAAATCTATGATAAAATACTAATTCATTCTACATTGCACAACATTACCATGCTTATACCCATTTTATGATTTGTGTGGTTAGGAATCTTGATATTCTTATACAGAATCTGTATCCCTCGCTATTCCCAATATTTGACATATTTCTGCACTTCTGGTTGTATAACTCTCAGCTTTGATAGTCCAGTATCGATATATTTTACGTTCCTATTGCAGTTCACTTTTTATTCCAGGCAGAAATGATAGCTCTCGCTGGGAGACAATGCATATCATCCTGAGATTCATTGATATTCCTGATGCACAACATCAAGTTGTTACCTTCCTCAGGCAGATTCCATAGTCAATTTTCAATCACAACAGCTAATTAAAAATAAGTCATTTCAATTTTCATGAATTTGTACCATTCATCTTCCTCAATCATTCTTTTTAAACTTGAACCTTCAAACTGAGATAAGATTTCAAAGCACATTACAGGAGTGGTATCATTCACTGAATCAATACACAATCAGAAATCAGCTTTAAGTAAAGACAGCTTAAGCAGTGAAACATGAAGTGATTGCAGTGATTATTTTTTTTTCAAAACATCTACATAACATTTTAATACTTAATTTGTCTGCATTCCAAAATTTCTGAAGATAAAAAATTAATATAACATTTATTTTTGGACAAAGAACTCATTAAACCTTTAATTGTGGTGAAATTTAGTGCAGAATATGTCCTTGTCACCCAAGGTAAATTACCATGTTAATACCAAACGGTGTCACATTTGACAGCTGTTATGTGCTATAGACTTATATCTGACAGGCAATGGATTGAACCTGCCCAGACTCATTTCACTTAGGGAATTACCTTCTTTCAGACAATCCATATAGAAAACACATTCAAAGGGCACCAAACTAAGGACATATGACAAGCAGTTGTCAGTATCAGCCAACTTCCATTTCCATAATGATCTTATTTTTTTAAAAACACAGTTCCAAAGACGCAAGCTAGATTGAATCATAAAACCCATTCTAAAAAATATCATGATCACGAGCATTCTGAAATGGTAATTTCCATTTCTTGTGAGGCTCTTTGAATTTGATGTAATTTCCTTACTAGCGGGTGCTTTCAAAGGTGACAGTAGAATTGCAGCTATTAATACTATTTGATCTGTCTAATATTTTCTTCAGATTTTGTTGATATCGATGCCTTATGTTAGTGCACCTCCTTCACCTTTAGATATTGCTATTGCATAACTATCAGGGACGAAGCAGGATATTGTATTTGAATTTTAATTTCTTTGCAACTTAAAACTCACAATCATATTGGAAACATCTTCCAGGAATTTAGATTAGATCCCCTACAGTGTGGAAACAGGCCCTTCGGCCCAACAAGCCCACACCAACCCTCCGAAGAGTAACCCACCCAGACCCATTTCCCTCTGACTAATGCACCTAACACTATGGGCAATGTATTATGGCCAATTCACCCTAACCGCGGGAGAAAACCAGAGCACCTGGAGGAAACCCACGCAGACACGGGGAGAACGTGCAAACTACACACAGACACCGAAGGCTGGGGATCGAACCTGGGACCCTGGTGCTGTGAGGCAGCAATGCTATCAACTGAGCCACCTGCTGCCCCAAATCAATGAAGTTATTTTGGCGAAAGGATTAAAGCAGATGCTAGACAGGACAGTACTCCTGAGAACTGGAGTCTTTACTGGCCCTGTCTATACCTCCTTTTAATTGAAATATATGAAACTCCTTTATTCCATGCCTACTCACCTCATCTCATGTCTTTTTCTGCCACTTTGATGACCTTATCAGTGCCATTTCCCACTCGTTACAAACTGGAAAATTCTACCAACTTTCTTTCTAATTTCCTATCTTTCCTGTTTTCGCGTGGTTCACAACTGACTATTTTCTTCCCATCTTTAAAGCTGCTCTCTTGATTTCTGGATGTTGACTACCAATCAATATCCACCATAAATAATCAACTGTCACAATCACCTTGACCATACTTCCTCCCATTCCTGCACCCAGTATTTCAATCCATTTTCCCTGTTTCCCCACTGCATCTGATGATGACAGATTCCATATCAAGACTTATTATAACTCTCTTTTTCATTCAGCTGAGGATTTACCCTTCGTGTGATTAATTGTATTCATCCAACTTCATGCTCCCTCCCAATCACTTCACTTCAAGAGCGACTGTAAGTTTTCCATTGTCATCATTTACAACCAGGCTCCACATTCAACAGATCATGCTTGGTCATTTTCAACAATGCAGCCTGATTTCATCAAAGACATTATCCCTTCCTCGTCCATTTCACCATTCCTCAATTATGCCCCCCAAAAATAGGGTGGTTTAGTATGCTTGCCTTCATTGCTCAGACCTTTGAGTTTAAGAATATCGATGTTATGTTGAGGTTGTATAGGACAATGGTGAGACTCTTCTGGAGTACTGTGTCCAGTTCTGCTAGCCCTGTTATAGAAAAGATATTATTAAGCTGGAGAAGGTTCAGAAGAGATTTACCAGGATGTTGCCGGTAATGGAGGATTTTAGTAATAAGGACGGGCTGGATAAGCTGGGGCATTTTTCACTGGAGCGTACAGTTCGAGAGGTGACCTTATAGAGATTTATAAACTCATTGAGGATAGAGATAAAATGAATGGCACATGTCTTTTCTCTGGGGTTGGAAATTTCTAGACTAGGGACATATTTTTAGGGTGAGAGGAGAAAGGTTTTTTAAAAAGACATTGGGGAAATTTTTTCACACTGAGAGCAGTTTGTGTGTGGAATGAACTTCCAGAGGGAGTGATGGATATGAGTACAGTTACAATATTTAAAAGGCATTTGGATAAGTACATGAACAGCAAAGATTTGAAGGGATATGGGCCAAGCACAGGCAGGTGGGGCTAGTTTAGTTTTAGATTATGGTTGGGTTGGACAGGTTGGACTGAAGGGTCTGTTTTTGTGCTGTACGACTCTATAACGCCCTCCCTTTTCCATGACTCCTTGTCATTCAGGCACAGAAGATACAACATTTGGCTTTTTACTGCCTCATTCTTATCATCGAGAAACCCAAATACTTCTTTCAGGTGAATTGGTAATGTCTCCTTGTTATGATCCGAGTCCACCAAAGTTGCATTATGATCTGGTTGGGATGGACAACATCTGAGATCCCAGGTAAAATCTCAGAAAATAAAACCAAATTACTCCATCATTTTGAACAAAAAACACAGTAAAAATATATACTTTATCTCATAGAATGTAGATTTAATGTGAGATAAATATGGGTGACAGACAAATATGATCAAAGAGGTTAAAGATGCCCTCCAATGCATCTCGTCCACATCCCGCACCTCTGCTCTCAGAGCCCACCCCTCCAACCGTAACAAGGACAGAACGCCCCTGGTGCTCACCTTCCACCCTACAAACCTTCGCATAAACCAAATCATCCACCAACATTTCTGCCACCTCCAAACAGACCCCACCAACAGGGATATATCTTCCTCCCCACCCCTTTCCGCCTTCCGCAAAGACCGTTCCCTCCGTGACTACCTGGTCAGGTCCACGCCCCCCTACAACCCACCCTCCCATCCTGGCACCTTCCCCTGCCACCGCAGGAATTGCAAAACCTGCCCCCACACCTCCTCCCTCACCTCCATCCAAGGCCCTAAAGGAGCCGTCCACATCCATCAAAGTTTTACCTGCACATCCACCAATATCATTTATTGTATCCATTGCTCCCCCGATGCGGTCTCCTCTACATTGGGCAGACTGGACGCCTCCTAGCAGAGCGCTGTAGGGAATATCTCCGGGAGACCCTCACCAATCAACCACACCGCCTTGAGGCCCAACATTTCAACTCCCCCTCCCACTCTACTGAGGACATGGAGGTCCTGGGCATCCTTCACCGCCGCTCCCTCACCACCAGGCGCCTGGAGGAAGCACGCCTCATCTTCCGCCTCGGAATACTTCAACTCCGGGGCATCAATGTGGACTTCAACAGTTTCCTCATTTCCCCTTCCCCCACCTCATCCTAGTTCCAAACTTCCAGCTCAGCACTGTCCCCATAACTTGTCCGACCTGCCTATCTTCTTTTCCACCTATCCACTCCACCCTACCCCCCTGACCTATTATCTTCATCCCCTCCCTCACTCACCTATTGTACTCTATGCTACTTTCTCCCCACCCCCCACCCTCCTCTCACTTATCTCTCCACCCTTCAGGCTCTCTGCCTGTATTCCTGATGAAGGGCTTTTGCTCCTCGGATGCTGCCTGAACTGCTGTGCTCTTCCAGCACCACTAATCCAAAATATGATCAAAGACCCCACAGAGCACATCAGGTAGCAAATGCAGTCAAGATAAAGCCCACAGATTGCTCAACAACAGCCGTGGGTAACCAAATTTCATTAAAACTTGACAAGGGATTTCAACTCTTCATATTCAAAGATCAGGTTATGAAACATCCAGTAAAGTTGATCAATCATGGATGGTCTCGACAATTGCTCATTCTGATAGTTCATTCTCCTTCCTGGAAATCAGTTTTCCTGCCTTCTGGAAAACCATGCCTACTCTCACATACAATTCCAATTTTTTTGGAGACAGCTTGCTTTACCAACCTAGTACGGTTCTTGGGTTTCTCAAAGCTCCAGGCTTACTCAGAGCTGTATCAAGTGAATGCTGCTTGTAGCTTCCATCCCCCCCCCCACCCCCCCACCCCCCACCAACTCTCAGCTCAACTGAAAGCTCTTCCAAGCCCTCACCCACTCACTCCAACCCTAACCTTCTACACTTCAAGTGAAGCTCAATCTAAGTTGGAGGAGCAGCATTCTTTCATCAAATGAAGTGCTTTCTAATTTTCTGAACTTGGCATTAAGTCCAACAATTTCAGATCATAAACTCAGCCCCCAGTTTCGGTCAGCAGTTGAGAATGATGCCTCTGTTTTCTTTTCATTCACACATTCTTTTGACTCAATATTTGTTCCTCCATTTATCAGATGACCATCTCTTTTTGCCTTGCACAATTAGTCACCTTGTCTTTAATCTCTTCTGCTTTCCACCCTGATATAGACTTTACCCTTTATTCCCCTTCCCCTCCTTTGCACTTGCTCTAACACTTTCCAGTTCTGAAATGTCATCAAGTTGAAGCACTAATTCTACTTTTGTTGATTGTGCTCAATCTGCTGAGTATTTCCAGAATTTATTTTCAGACATTTACCATCTGCAGTACTTTGTTTCATTTCTGTTTTAATAAGACTGGACGGCTATACGTTGGTTTTCAGTTCTGATTTCCATCACTTGATCTTGCCTGCAAGTGTTGAAGTGGCAGAATCAGAAATAATGAGATACAATTTTGTTGGAGCAATATATCTGGGATCCTCACATCCACTTCCATTCAGGGCTTTGGTTAGCATTTTGCAAGATGGCTTAGGATCAAGGAAAGGAGCACCAAAGTTCTCTGACGGGAGGTCCTGGAGGTGGAACACCAGAGGAGAAGGAATGTCCTGTACCTACAAGAAGTTAAGGAAGATACCTCAGCCTCCTGTCTATTCCATCTGTTAAGGCAGATGCTGCTCTGCCTGACTTCAAATCCACTTCAAAGCCTGTCACAACCAAAGTTAAAAATCACACATCAGGCTCATCTGTTGGACTATAACCTGGTGTTGTGTGATTTTTAAACTTTGTACACCCAGTCCAACACCGGCATCTCCAAATCATCACAACCAAGGTGGACTCATAGTGATCAAACTTTCCTCTTTCCGCTATCAGATAACATGGAATAGCATAGTACTTTTTCTTAATTGGTGAAGTCCTCAGACAGAATAAATGTTAAATCAAGTCTCTTGGCAAAGTCTCCCAGGAAGTCAATATGTTTCGGAAGTCTTCTTCACAGCTCCAACTCAAGATGTATCCATATAAGTGGCATGGCAACTATTCCTTTCAGTAATACTTGCAGCTGGCAACAACATTGTGTTTACTCCTAATCAAATGCTCACAGTTAGGAGGCAAAGTTAGTTGTAGTTCAAGCCACCAAAGTGATGTGCAGCCTCTTTAATGAGCATTAACAGATATTTTAAGTGATATAAACAGCTGTTCACTACCTTTACGGAATTGAGTTTTCCAGATTCTAGGTCAGGGGTTCTCAAATCTGGATCGGCAGATTCCTAAACGTCTGTAAAGACTTTCCAAGCTGCCCTTAAAACATATTCAGTGCAAGCTGGGCAACAGAAGCAGGATCCAGCTATCACATATACAGCGTAAAGTGGATTAGCTGTCTCATTGAGTGCTGTGCAGGATAGAAATAGAGTTATAGAGATATACAGCACGAAAACTGATCCTTCAATCCAACTTGTCCATGCCAACCAGATATCCCAAATTAATCTAGTCCCATTTGCCAGCATTTGGTCCATATTCCTCTAAACACTTCCTATTCATATACCCATCTAGGCGCCTTTTAAATGTTGTAATTGTACTAGCCTCCACCACTTCCTCTGGCAGCTCATTCGACACACGCACCACCCATATGAAGAAGTTGCCCCTTAGGTCCCTTTTAAATCTTTCCCCCCTCACCTTAAATCTATGCCCACTAGTTTTGGACTCCTCTACCCTGGGGAAAAGACCTTGTCTATTTACTCTATCTATGTCCCTTATGATTTTATAAACCTCTATTAGGTCACCCCTCAGCCTCCAATGCTCCAGGGACAATAACTCCACCCTATTCAGCCTTTCCCTACAGCTCAAACCCTCTAAGCTGGCAATATCCTTGTAATTTTTTTCTGAACCCTTTCAAGTTTCACATCTTTCCTACAATATACTTCAAGTGAAAAGCAGGCACATTGATGCTTGTGATTAATTGCCTGTTAGCTAAAACTATTATTACAAATTATGGCATTCTCACCTTAAGCATATTTTAAATTAGTATGGAAGGCATGTTTATGAATAGAAATCCAGTTGTCCAGTTCAGAAAAGTTCCTTCAAACAAAGAGTTGAACAACCACTATTCAGGAGACATATCAACAATTTAACACCAGTTTGTCAACCTAACTTCGCAAAGCTACAATTCTGGTTAATGCACTCAGCAATAATGGTGAACCGGTCCCGAAGAGAAAGGTCTTTCAAACAATGTGAGAACATACTGCTCGGATACTAAAGGAAGGCTTTTAGTCCAAATAGAAAAGATTCACACTCCAATATTTGCGCTTCAAAAAGAAAATGTCATAAATTCTGATCAAATATTATTTTCATCAGATGGAACAAAATGTACATTTTTCTCTGAAGTTTATTTACCTATAAATTGTTTACTGGTCATTCCCCACTTCTCTGTGCGGTCAGGGTTGCCATCAGAAGTTGATTATAAAAGCGATAGAACATTCAAGGCCTGCTTGGTACGGCTACAAAAGGACAACAGCAAGTAATGTGTTCACATTTGCTGATGACACTAAGTTGGAAGGTCATGGAAGTATCTTGGAAGTCTAGAATCAACACAATCTCAGGAGAAGGGGTCGATCATTCAGGACAATAATGAGTCCAAATTTCTTCACAAAGATTATGGATTCTTTCAAATTCTCTCTTCTAAGGTGTTGTGCATACATTTTTAGTCTCTTAGGAACCAAAGGATATGAGGAGTGTGGAATTGAGGCAAAAAAAAGCGCCATGATTATGTTCAAAGTGGAGAAGGTTAGAGGAAGGGTTCATGTGGTCTTACTCCTATTTCTTAGTGTCATATCTTATTCTTTTTTTTGTCTTTTATGTTTTATTGGCTACAATGTGCTTTACACATTAATCAGTTTACTTGGAAAGTCTCCATAATTCCTCCTACACTGTTACTCATTACGTTTGATTTCTTTTTCCTTTGATGTGACACCCAACAGAGCGACAAGGATGTGCCGTTAGAAGTTATGAACATGCTAAATTATTGAAGTAAGAATGATTTATGAGAAGACTAACAATCCAGAAATGAATGAAGAAACTCAACAGCAATGTGTGATCACCCCAGCTGAACATGGCAGAAGGTTTACATCTCAATTTACACTACGTTTGTTTTCTGCATTCACAACCCTGGAGCCATGTCTTGTTCCATCTTCTGTACAATGACCCTTGCCCACAAGTAGCACAGGGTTGGTTGACTCCGTAGCAGTTGTAAAGGGAAGCGCACCTTTGCTCTTCAGTGTAGCTACTAAACATGTAAGAAAGATAGTGGTGTCACAATGAGATAAAGGCCTACTTTCTGAAGCAAATCATTGCAACCATGTACAGAGAACATCATTGTAAGCTTGACAAGTTGAGAGAAAAACCTTCAGTCTTCAACAAAGGCTCATCATAAAATCAGACAACTTCAAGTAATCAACAAAAACAAATGACTGGAGTCACTCAACAGGTCAGGCAGCATCTGTGGAAAGGAAACTGTTAACATTTCGAGTCCTGTGACCCTTCTTCAATGCTTCAGGTAATTAACAGCTCATCCAGAGTGAAAAAGATCCTTAAGTCCAAATTGGATCCTGTTAATATTCAATGTGCAAAAATTATCAATATGGATAGATGGCAACTGGAGACTGTGAGAGAAACCCATTAGCAAATTATGGAAACACTAGAGGGATCTTTATCAGTCAAGACATAAGGCAGTTATGAAATATTAAAGGTACATATGCTGATCATGCAGGAACTTGTGGGGGAGATGAAAAGGGAATTGTACCTTAATTTCAAATACAACAACTGAGCAACTGGAAAAGGGAGCTATGTCACAGTCAGATCACATAGAACTGGAGCCTAAGCCTGGAGGACTCTAAGCATGATGTCCTCTCAAATCACCCTCTGTACATAGTTTTGCTCAATAAAGCCCATAGCTATTCACTCACTGGAGTGTAGCTATCATATTACTATTGTAGCAATGGTGACCACAGCATGACAATTTAACATTATTGCATCCTTCTAAGTCCTGTCAAGAAAAAATATACATAGAGAAGCTGCTGTATGTAAATTATAACATTGATTAAACATTTGATTTTATTCAGAAGTCAGGTGTTGAATGGGGATTTGCTTGTGCTCCAATATAAAGGGGCAGGCTGAAATTGTGGCTGTTGTGTTTGGAGGTATATGTCTGTTATCTATGTCTATGTCAATAAATTATTAAACGTGTGTAAGGTTTTGGCTCTTTCTTCCATCTGGTTATCTGGAATGGATTAAGTTGTTGATTTGGCAAGTGGAAACAGTTCCTTCACTGTTTCTGTGGAAACCAGGCAGAGGTTGATCAGCACTTAAAGGCATCCAAAGGTGGCAGGATTCTCACATTTTATCAAGCTTCTTCACATCAATCCATTCCTGAACAGAAAGCGCTTGCACTCAATTAGTATTCTGGTTGTATTGCAACAGAAATACAAAGCACACTCATGATAATGACTGTTGTCTAAAAAGGGGTGTTCCTCAGTGAATCCACTGGTTGGATGATTCTGGGAAGAACCAGGTAGTTGTCAATATCCATGGCTGCTAATCCCACTGATAAAGCTGCTAATATCAGTGAAGAGCTTCAGTCTAGAAATGTGAACACTTACATGCAGTGTCACACTTGCCACACGCTCCATTTTTTTTAAAAAATGTGGCCACATGGATTTGTTGCAAAGTGCATGCAGAGAAGTGCAATGATTGTGGAGAATGATTGAAATGGGACCTTCCAATGGATTAATCAGTTTCCTACATTTCCAAACCATTCTGACCAAGAAAACACAGGACTACTGCCTTGCTCCCAAGATAGAGGACACATTTTCATTATCAGCCAAGAGGCACCCAAGTGACTTAGAGTCACAGCACAGAATCAAACTCTTTGGTCCAACCAGTCCATGTCGACCAAAACCCGAAACTAAACTAGTTCCACCTGCTTGCACGTGGCCCATATCCGCCCAAATATTCTTGATTCATGTACTTATCTAAAAGTCTTTTAAACGTTGTAACTTAATTCCACACATGAACCACTCTTTGTGAAAAAAAAACCCGCCCCTCGTGTCTTTTTTATACTCTTTCTCCTCTCACCATAAAAATACACCCCCAATCTTGAAATTCTGAACCCGAGGGAAAAGACACCTGCCCTTACCTTATCTATACCCCTCGTGATTTTACAAGCTTTGATAAGGTCACTTACTTCATTGAGTCAGCATTAATGTCCCTCAAAGGTGCGAACACCTGAACATTTACCTCTCAGTGGTTATCAGCAAGAAGTAGGTTTATCCTTCTTTAATGTATCACCTTCAACTGGGTCAAAAACCACCAGCGTCAGGTGCTACTCACATGTCTCTGCTGTGCCACTTTGAACAAACTGGCCACTTTCTTTGTCCTCAATTTCCTCTCGAATGATTGACCGTAGACATTCAACAGAACAGCAACATTCAATGCTCTCCAGCTAAGTGTACTGCCTGTGAAATTAATTGATTGCCAATATAAGGAGCAGTGTTTATGTAGGAAAACTGGGCACAGATGCACTCACATTAGAAGATTTAATAAATTGGACTTTCTGTTGATGATTGGCTTGGGAAGTTAAATGTCACAGTCACATTTTCCCTCCTGACATGAATGTAGAGATGCATTAAGTCATGAGCTTTAAATTTATATAAAATATGCATTATATCTGACATGAGACTGTTTGATCCTGACATTGAATGTAAGACTTTTTATCCACTAGCACCTGTATTTCTCACATCGATGAGCAATAAATTTAGCAAAAACAACAACCAGGAACAGTTGTAATAACTTTGTGAAGGTTAAAAAAGGATTACCTTTGAACATAAGTTGTAGCTAGAGAAGTAAATATATAGAAACAAATATGTGGTCAATGGATTGTTCTGATCATAACATTCGACTGGTACTCAGGATACACATATTAAAAAATGTCAATTGAACTATACCTGCTTCATAAATCACTCAAATACATCTCTTCATCTCTATTCAGTGCCTCTGATGAAGACACATTCTTTATCAAACCCAAAAGCAGAGATGTATGCTTTAAATGAAGATACGACTGGATTTATTGATTCTTCCATGATTCACAATAAACTACCAAGCCATGCCTTTCAAAATGCAGGCCCCCTTGGGCTCTTTCCAGATCACAGAAATCTGCTTTTCCAGTACATTTGATGTGCTGGCCATCCCGTAATGAAAGCAGATCACTGAGAAATCTGCTCTTCCAGTACATGTTATTTGCTGTCATGACGAAAGCAAGTCTCCTATCAGTGGTGACCATTTTAGGTAGTATTTCAAATTATCTCAGGGTTACTTTTCAAAGTTCTGTGCCTCTCATCTAGCCATTGTTTAAACACTATTTTCATCCATTGCTTCCACAAAGCAACTCAGAACATGCATTATTTCATAAACAATCAAACCCAAACATATCACTCCAATGCCCTACACCACACTGCCCACTACAAATGGAATTAACTCGCAGAATGTTATTTCTATCTTCACTTATAATGTTATGTTTTGCCCAACTTTTATCTATCACTATGTCAACTACCACAGCATGTCAGATTTCTCTCATACATAAAACTGAAAATAAATAGGGTTACATTGATTAATTTATCAATTTATATCGCTGATAAAAGATGATGACATGAACTGGTCAATTCTATTGACTCTACTTGCTATTTGTTTTTCACCATTTTCTACTTTAGTTTGATATTATGACAACATTGACCAAGGAAAATGGAAAAATAATTGCAAAAATAAATGGAAAATTTGATATTGATTATTCCTTTCTATAATTAATGAAATTCCTTTTTTGTCCATTTCTGGTTGTGTTTGAATGAAAACAGCTGCATTAAAAGGTCAGGTTGGTGCGAATTGAGCAGTTCAAGTCATAATCTTTTATCAGAAATATAAATTGATAAATTAATCAAGTTAACCATTTTTATTTTCAGTTTTCTGTATGAGAGAAATCTGACATGCTACATAGAAGGAAGTGTTCCTGAGCAGTAGAAGAACAGGAGCGTTGAACTCCTCCACCCCCCCCCCCCTTCCCCTCCCCCCAAGCCATCCCCAAATAGCAGACAAACCCTCATAATCCCCTCTTCCTGGAGGTACTTTGCAGTCAGCAACCTTTTCTTGGAGGTGGCAGCGAGTCTCTGGGATTTATGATTTTTACATTGCTCGCTTGCCCATTGCCAAGATCTGCCAGCCTCACCAAGAAAGCCAATCTGCAGCCTTTAAAAGAAGCCCAGCAATGAAAATGTGTTAGGCTCCCTGCCAGGCAAAGTGGACTTAAAAACAGTAATAAAATAAAGCATAATAACACACTTCTCCTATAACGCACATAATAACGCACATCCCTTCTATCAGATTGTCTCTCATTCATTTTTTCCTGTTTTTAAACTGTTTCTTTTTCTCATTCCATATTCTAAAAACCACGTTTGGGTTGAACTTTACATGCAGTGGGAAAGAATCAACAGTGTGAATGTATTTCTGCCACGTGAATATCATTTAACACTCAGGAGGATAATTGGATAGAGGCAGGATTTTCAGCCAGAAGTTCCTACTCAGAAAGCTATCAGCCAATCAGACTGATCAATCTCACCATGAGTAGGTGCCACTCTTCCTAATACAGTAGACCCCTCAAACTTAATGTCTGAGACCCCAGAATGGAGCTAATTGTGAAGTTTTCCAATGGGAATTGGAGGGCAAGTCTGAGATGGTGAGTCTTAGCAGGTGGGGGTTATGATTGAAATGTAATCAGACTTGCTCCCCAATCATCCCATCCTCGAACTGCTCCCATTTACTAGAAAACTACTGCCAAGCAAGAAATGGTCTTCATGTGAAGCCTCAGTTGGGCTCAGATTAAATAAAATGATGGTGTGGAAGCATGAATTGGACAATCCCCCCAACCTGAAAACCTGCCAATAAATGACCATAAAGCTCTACCATTTATTTGTTTTACTTCCATTCTCTCCTTTCTGTCATTCTTAATCCGTTTACAGCTGGAACTAGTTACGCTCCATTGGTAACACACAACGCCTTTCTAAGCACTTACAGAGTCCTTTCTTCTGTTTATCAATGAGATTAGAGAGCTCTTCCAGTTACCCTGATTTGTATACAGAAGACAGCAAGCGGGATGACTGAGTGTATGGAAGGATTATATGATGAGAAGCAATTATGTAAATTGCGTATGTTATCATGATAGATTTCCTTCAGAAAAGTAAATGCACAATTTGAGACATGACACAGAGCAAATGTAGCATTTTTTGGGAGGTTCAAGGTGACTTTGAACTAGCGGTTCTCCACAATCTCCATCGGTGGGGACTTGTAGTCAAGTCTGACTTGGTTGTAGACTAATGGATAGTTTCCAAATGCTCTAATTAGTTGCCAATTACATTATCATTGTATCATGGAACCAAAAGGACGGTGGAAGGCAAACTGGATGCACCTGTGGTCTTTTCTCATCAGTTATGTTCATATCATTTTTGAAGACCGATGACCTAGAACGCTTTTTGATTCCATCGCAAAATAGAGAATCTTAAGGATGTTGATGTTTATCACCTTTTACAAGAGGAGGATAATTATTGGTTCTGTTTATATATTTAACAAGTCCACCCTTTGAGTTAAAAGTGAGGTTACTATTATTCTGCAACAATTAACTAGTGGGTTTTGATTCAATGCATCATTTCCTATTACAACATTTGGAAATAAAACTTAAAACTAGTGACCGAAACTGTATTTCTTCACCCCACCGTGGTTTCCTAATATGCTACTTTAATCTCTACCCAAACGTTTTCCATTGTATGCAAGTCCAATCTGCTTTTCTTCAAACCAGCAGGACATTCATGGGCATAATCTGATGAAGGCAACAGCAGTCCTGCCTGGGAGATTGCAGAATTTGCCAGAGCCCTGTGCAACCTCTTTTAGGGAATGCCCACTGCATCTTGTTCCACTCAAGATGTGTGACAAGCCATTGGCTTGCTATCTCTCAGGATCATGGTGGAAAGCTAACCCACTGGGAATGCTAGCCAGTCAATGACCAGCTCTACTGAATGACAACCCCACCAATGAGACAGTGGTTGCTGTCAATACGACACCCACCTGAGGCCTGACTACCGCTGCTGAATCCCAGGTTTCAGGTAAGTGGGCTGCACATGGAAAGGGGTTTCAGAAGCATGGGTGGGCTCGGACTCTCAGCTTGGACTGCCATCCTCCTAAAGCTGGGTCCTACAACCAGAGATGAAGTACTTTAGAGTGAGGGATGCCCCATCCCTCCACGACCAGAAAATAGCCCTGTGTGATCTAATAGGTGTATAAGTATTGGTTAGCACCAGCAGTGGCAGCGTGAGGCCCTGCAGTGTGCATATATAAGAGCTTCAATTAACAGCAAGCAGGAAGGCTACCCCTGGGACTTCCCACCACAAACTTCAATGAAGGCAAGAAGGTTCCTCCTTGTTTAATATGCCAGCCACCTTCAAACTCGCCACAGGGAAAGGCACAAGATTCCAACCTATATGTGATCCATGTAACTGAATTCCTTTCCACAAATACTCAAGCTCCTCTGTGACAGAAGACAGTCATTGTGATCCATGTCAAAACATTGCTTTTGGGTAGACATGACATGACACAACACTATTTTCAACTTCATTGCTTGGCTGTAAGACTTGAGTTGATTTACATTATTTATAAAAGCATCTAACTTGTATTTACATTGACCTAAAGCACTGAGTGAAAAACAATATGGCGAGCATTTGTCCTGCACAGAATCATTGGCTACCACAGTGAATAGTCAAGCTAAGGAGGTCTTGGATTCAAAATCCTGGATGTACTGAATTAGCTTATAAACTAGCCACTGATTTCACAGGAATGCTACAATCTAGGGCAGACAGGATCAATCTCACTTGCGAAATCCCTATTGGCCCAATGACTGTCACGCTATTTCAGTGAACAATTGAGAAAATATAGTTGAATAAGCTACTTATGAATGAGTGCCATTTCTATAGCTGTACCCTAACTCAGCAGCTAACACCTCCAGAAGAGAAGTGGAGCCATTTATGAAATTAAAATAAAAATGGTCATTCAGCTGCTTGAGACATTTCACCTTGTTTGGATTCAATC
Source organism: Chiloscyllium punctatum (assembly GCF_047496795.1). Classification (NCBI taxonomy): domain Eukaryota; kingdom Metazoa; phylum Chordata; class Chondrichthyes; order Orectolobiformes; family Hemiscylliidae; genus Chiloscyllium; species Chiloscyllium punctatum. The sequence goes on from NC_092765.1 coordinate 33,529,850, forward strand.
ACTACTTCACTCTCACAATAGTCAACTATAAAAGCACAATGCTGCGACAAAATCTTGTCATCATCACGGCTACACTTACACAATGGCAGCAAGTTATTTTTCAGGATGTATCAGCGTTCTGCTTTGGTAATGCATGAACACAACAATTTAATTACACTGACTGTTTACTCTTTTGCATACAAGACCATTAATGAAACTTGCAGCATTGATGTCTTGGTTTAGAACAAGCTGTTATAACAAGGAGTTTGTGAAAGAAAAAAAAAATTTGATGTGCTCTCCTTTTTAATGAGGAAGTCATTAACAATGTGTGAAGTGTCTGAAATAATAAAAGGTAATTGTACAAAAACATCAGAAATGTACCAAGGAATTAATGATACATTGGAGTTACCAGCAACATTCTCCTTTAGATCTAGCCTCTGGGATTTGAATTTAGTTCCAATCTCTGCAGATGGAACAGCAATCTACCCCCTCTATGAAGGCTACTTAGAATTATAAATGTAATAGGTTTGGGTTGTCATAATCAAGTTCCCAGAGGGCATGAGCTCACAGCACAAGCCAGTCTTCAAATTAACTCTAATTGGTTTACACCCAGTGAAGCAGCTCACAGTATAAACTTTCTAAGTATCTGATTGTAATTGGACACCAATTTAAAAAATTTGTCAGCAAGTCCATGAAACAGAGACCAATAGAAACCACTCCCCATTCAACAACAGATAATAGACAATAGGTGCAGGGGTAGGCCATTCTGCCTTTCGAGCCAGCATCACCATTCATTATGATCTTGGCTGATCATCCTCAATCAGTATCCTGTCCCTGCCTTATCCCCATAACCCTTGATTCCACTATCCTTAAGAGCTCTATCCAACTCTTTCTTGAAAGTATCCAGAGACTTGGCCTCCACAGCCTTCTGGGGCAGAGCATTCCATACACCCACCACTCTCTGGGTGAAGAAGTTTCTCCTCAACTCTGTTCTAAGTGGCCTACCCCTTATTTTTAAACTGTGTCCTCTGGTTAGGGACTCACCCACCAGCGGAAACATGCTTCCTGCCTCCAGAGTGTCCAATCCTTTAATAATCTTATATGTCTCAATCAGATCCCCTCTCAGCCTTCTAAGCTCAAGCACATACAAGCCCAGTCGCTCCAATCTTTCAGCATAAGATAGTCCCACCATTCCGGGAATTGACCTTGTGAACCTATACTGCACTCCCTCTATAGCCAGAATGTCTTTCCTCAAATTTGGTGACCAAACCTGCGCACAATATTCCAGGTGCGGTCTCACCAGGGCCCTGTAGAGCTGCAGAAAGATCTCTTTGCTTCTATACTCTTGTAATGAAGGCCAGCATGCTATTAGCTTTCTTCACTGCCTGCTGTACCCACATGCTTGCTTTCATTGACTGATGTACAAGAACACCTAGATCTCGTTGTACTGCCCCTTTACCTAACTTGACTCCATTTAGGTAGTAATCTGCCTTCCTGTTCTTGCCACCAAAGTGGATAACCACATATTTATCTACATTAAACTGCATCTGCCATGCATCTGTCCACTCACCTAGCCTGTCCAGGTCACCCTGTATTCTCCTAACATCCTCCTCACATTTCACCCTGCCACCCAGCTTTGTGTCATCAGTAAATTTGCTAATATTACTTTTAATACCTTCATCTATATCACTAATGTACATTGTAAAAAACTGCAGTCCCAGCTCTGATCCCTGCAGTTACCGCCTGCCATTCCGAAAGGGAGCCGTTTATCGCTACTCTTTGTTTCCTGTCAGCCAACCAACTTTCAATGCACGTCAGCATTTTGCCCCTAATACCATGTGCCCTAATTTTGCTCACTAACCTCCTATGTGGGACTTTATCAAAGGCTTTCTGAAAGTCCAGGTATACTACATCCACTGGATCTCCCTTGTCCATCTTCAGAGTTACATCCCCAAAAAATTCCAGAAGATTAGTCAAGCATGATTTCCCCTTCACAAATCTGACCTATCCTGTTCCTGCTATCCAGATGCGTCGTAATTTCATCCTTTATAATTGACTCCAGCATTTTTCCCACCACTGAGGAACTTTTTGCCATGCACTCTTCAGGACAAACACAAGAAAGCCAAACTTCAACTGATCATATCAATTTATGTTTGAAGGGGAGGTGATGGCCTTCTGGTAGCATTGCTAACTATTATCCAGGAAAGGTTCTTGGGACCTGGGTTTGATTTCCACTACTGCTAATGGTTCAATTCCCAGAATTCAATAAAATCTGGAATTAAAAGTCTAAAGGTGATCACAAAAGCATTACCAATTGTCAAAAAACCCATCTGGTTCACTGATGTCATTTAGGGAAGGAAACTGCCATCCTTGCCTGCTGTGGCTTACATGTGATCCTAGACCTACAGTAATGTGGTTGACTCTTAACTGCTCTATGGGTAATTAAAGATGGGTCATAAATGCTGGCCTGGCCAGCCATGATCATTCTACACTGAATGAATAAATCAAATAGAATGCTGCTTGTTAGCAAGTTGACTCCTACAGGTCATGGAGAAGCCAATAGGTAATTGCAAGAAGCCTGCCAAATTCAAATAAGCCCGAATATAATCCTTTTATCTGCAAAGAATGGGACTCCACATATGTCCCTCTAGCAAGTGTAAGTGAGCAAGACTACAAACTCAACTGAATATTTTAAGTTGATTATTGGTGTGGTTATCAGGCGACATAAAACTGTGAACTTACCCTGAATGTAGAATCCTGACAGTATGGAAGCAGGCCATTCAGCCCATCAAATCTACACCAACCCTCTGAACAGCAGCCCACCCAGACCCACTCCATCTTTGTCACTCGACATTTCCCATGGCTAATCCACCTGCCCTACATATCCCAAGACACAATGGGTAATTTAGCATGGCCAATCCAACTAACCTGCACATCTTTGGACTGAGGGAGAAACTGGAGGATTCCCACCCAGTCACAGGGAGAATCCACAAACTCCAAGCAGGCAGTTACCCAAGGATGGAATTGAACCAAAGTCCCTTGTGCTGTGAGGCATCAGTGCTCACCACTGAGCCATTGTGCTTTTTTTTAGCTCTCTGCTGTCTTGAGGTTGGAAAGATGGTATAGAAACTGAATGAGACCAACCTGTGATAGGCATAACTTTAGCACTGGGCACTTATGGATCTGCTGAATGAGAAAAGGATGAGGAAACTCTTTAACAGCCCTTATTGAAATAAGAGAGGAAAAGCTATACAACACTCCTTTCACTGACTACAGGACCATTCTTAAAAAGCACACTAAGCTGCAAATCTAATACTTTCTCCAGAAGTTAAAATTTAGAGTTAACTATTACCTACTGGGCCTTCTTAATTAAAAAAGAAGGCTGAGGTGAGACTCCTGCAGGACAGAGTGTATTGCAAGGTGACTAGCCTGTACTTAGCCCGAATTGATCCTCTTCCAGCATAGCTGCTAAGTGCACAACTTTTCCCTAGATCTGGCAACAAACTATAAATAATGATTAAAGCATGCCCTTTAACACCACATATTGTCTTAGATTTTCTGCACTCTCAGCAACTGCCAAATCAGATGGTGAAAAATCAGCTGATTTTCCACCATGCTCAATCTTTTTGTTCCCCTATATATTTAAATTCTTTGGACTTATTTCCTGGACTCTTGCGTGATTGGAAATTAAAAGGCTTGGAAATACTTTACAAGGGTGGCATGGTGGCTCAGCGGTTAGCACTGCTGCCTCACAGTGCCTGGGACCTGGGTTCAATTCCTACGTTGGGTGACTATCTGTGTGGAGTTTGCACATTCTCCCTGTGTCTATGTAGGTTTCCACCAGGTGCTCCAGTTTCTTCTAACAATTCAAAGATGTGTAGGTTATGTGAATTGGCCATGTTAAATTGCTCATAGTGCTAGGTGCATTAGTCAGAAGGAAATGGGTCTTGCTGGGCTACACTTCGGAGGGTCGGTGTGGACTTGTTGGGTCAAATGGCCTGTATCCACACTGTAGATAATCTAAGTCAATGGAAATTAAAAAATACTGGCGTATTGAACCTTCCAGCTCAGCGAGCAAACCTACATCCAGAACCTCAACCTGAGTTACAAATCTTCTCAAAACTTGATAACCAGTGTAGTGTATAATTCATGAGGAGCCCATGTTGTGTGGCTGCTGGATAACCAACTTCACTCCCTGAGTTTTTATAGTAGAGTTTTTACGAAGCTACAGACTATCAAGAGAATGGAAGCCTCTGATTTAAAAAAACAATTGGGGATTCATTGGATTCATCTGAGGATGGCAGACAGCGTGCTAATTCTAAATCAGCTCTTCGAAGAGCTCAATTGTGTTATTAAAAATCATTCAGGTTAAGTACACCACCAGCCCAACAACTCACCAAAATATCTCCACACCTTTAATTCTCGGCTCGAGCATCCCTGACATATTGGTGATGGGTCCTAAATCCTGAAATTCTATTTCTAAACATACTATTCTCCCTCTTTCACTAATATACTCCTTAAAACCTCCCTGTTTTACAAAGCTCTGAATTAATTGACCCGATGCTTGGATGTCAAATCTTTCTTGAAGATGTTCATGTATAAGACATTAGGTGATTTACTGTGATTTCAGTTGGATTCATGAGATCAATTCAGGTAACACTTGAGGCAGCAAAGAATTTAAAAGCTCTGGAAGGAATTTTTACTCAGGCAAGTTCAGGTGAGTGTGGGTGCATGTGAGGAGTTAAATCCCGTAGAAATGACATTTGATCAGGAGACTGAGATCATCCAACTCTTTTCTGCCTTACACTTGCCTTCTGGGTTTGAAGGCAAGCAGGAATTCAATGCAGCTGTCTGCAAAGGCAAATCTTTAAAATACACTTTAAACAAGAAGATTGGCTTTAACAACCAGAAGGCCTCCTTCCTGAGCTGTCAGCAGCTCACCAGGGTCATCAACACAAATTCAGTGAAACTGAAAGGCTGGGAAACCTTTGATTAGCGGAACTGAAGAGGTACAGACAGTGAGGGGTGAAAGGCTGCAACTAACAGCACTCCTTTTCAGACAGTGTCCTTTCACTGCTTGACAGCTGGTTGCTAAATTCTTCAGCACTTTTCCTGTTGTTAGCCTTCACTATGGAAAGGGAGCAGGGTATGCAGCTTTGACAAAGATCAAGGAGGTCAGCAACACTAATAGATCCAGAAGCAACACAATGTTATACTTCTCAACTATATACTGTATCCCCTGACAGGGGGATGAGAAACAGAGACACAAGTCCAAGGAGGTGAGATCCCAGACAAGTGCCAGAAGATCAGCAGTACTACAGGAGGCTGAAGCTTGTCTTGACAGGTTACTGCTTATACTCTGCGATCTCCTGCAAGAAAACCTGCTTTCTGGTGCAGGAGGTGAGCACACATTAGGTGAGGGCCTGCAGATGCTTATCACTGGAGGGCCACGAGACCAGCCCCGACCTATACCCCCTCACCCCAACTTAAGTTTCTGTCTTTTCACGAGGTGTGAATTCTCTTCTCTTGTCGAGCAAGTGAGTGGAGAGATCTGGGACAAGCAATGATGTGATGAAGTGAAACTTGGATTCTAAAACAGAAATAAATAATGCTTCTGTGAGGGTGGCTTTTTCTAACAAATAAAATGTCAAAGTCATTTTGAACAGTGAGTTCAAAACAGAAATCCCAAGAAAATATGTGCCTTTAAGCACATAGCCAAATAAACTGCCTGGTGAGATAACTGGAAAATGGATCCATTCACAGGATTTAGGTTTTGCTGGTTAGGCCAACATTTATTGGCCTACGTGACCTGGAGAAGATCACGGTGAGGTGCCTTTTTGAACCACTGAAATCTCTTGGGGTACAGGAACAACCAGATTGCTAGTGGGCAGGGCGTCCCAGGATTCTGACCCAGTGACTGAGAGGATATTCAGTGCTCAGAAGGAATGGCAGTTAGTGAGATTCCCATGGAGGTGCTGTCTTTCCCCTTTTAGCTGGTAGAGTTAACAGGTTTGGAAGGTTCTGTCAGAGGAGTCTGGATGAATTGCTGCAGTGTGTCAGGTACTTTGTACACACTGCTGTTACTGTGTGTTAATGGTGAATGGAGTGGATGTTGAAGGTGGTGAATGAATTGCCAATCAAGAAATTTGCTTTGTCCTATGTCAAGCTTCTTGTATCTTCTTGAAACTCCAGTCATCAGGCAAGTGGAGATTATACAATCACAACTATTACTTGTGCCTTGTAGATGATGGACAGAAAATGGGGAGACAGAAAGTGCCAAATTCCTAACCTCTGACCAGTTGTTATAGGCCCAATAGTTTGAACAGCTAGTTCAGTTCAGTTTATGGTCAATAGCAATCCCAAGTGTTTGCAATAAGAGATTTAATGATGGGAACACCATTGTCAAGGGGTGATGCTTAGATTCTGTCTTGTTGGAAATCGTTATTGCCTGGCATTTGCCTGACACAAATGTTACTTACCACTTGATTGATTGATTGATTGATTTAGTGTCACGTGTACCAAAATAAAAGCTTTGTTTATAAGCAGTACAGGCAGATTATAGTAAGCAAAGGTGAACAGAACAAAGGATTTAGACAGAGGCATACAGGTGACATTGCATAGGGCATAATTGAGAGATTAACACTAGCAAGATGAGCATTATTTGAGGCTAGAGAGTCCATTCAATAGTTTAATAACGGCCAGGATAAAGCTGCTCATGAACCTGCTAGTGCGTGTGTTCAGGCTTCTGTATCTTCTACCTGATGGAAGGGGTTGTAGGAGATCATTACCAAGGTGCGATGGATCTTTAATGATGTCAGCAGCTTTTCCGTGGCAGTGAGCTAATTAAATAGAGTCCAAGGATGAAAGGTTGGCTCCTGTGAAGGCCTAGGCTGTGCACACCACTTTTTGTCATTTCTTACGGTGGGCAGAGTAGTTGCAATACCAGGCCGTTATGCACTTGGATAATATGCTCTCGATGGTGCATCTGCAGAAGTTGTTGAGGGTCCTTATGGACATGCCACATTTCCTAAGCCGCCTGAGGAAGAACAGGCATTGTTATGCCTTCTTGACCATCACATCTACGTGGGAAGGCCAGGACAGATTGTTAGTTATCATCACTCTGAGGAACCTGACGCTCTCCACCCTGTCAACCTCAGATCCATTGATGTAGATTTATCAGCCTGAGCCGGAATGTTACCCAAGTCTTGCTGCATATGCATTTCACTGTCTGAAAGTGTTGTGTCCTTCCCAGAAGGACCTCCATTGTCCTGTCTTCAGGACAAAGGGACTATTCTCCAGTTCATTCCACAGTGACTTCAAAGCACAAAGGCTCCTTTTCTGCTTGTCAGAATTCACTTCACTGCAGTCCCTCAGATCCTGCAGCAGGCTGTCTGGCTAAGAGTTAGTGCTCCAGCGCACAGCCTTTCTAGTCTAAGCCTCAAAAATCCATGTCCAGTTGATCATTGACAAATTCAATGCTTTATCCCACTTACTTTCTCTGGTGGGCTGGGAAACTAGAGGTAGGATGCTTTTGTTGTGGCTCAGTTAAAGAGCCTTGTGAAAGCCGTCCCCAGGAATTAATGGGTTCCCAATCCACAAATGGTCCTGCTATTTTGTCTCGGTCTAAATTGAAATGATTCAACCTTGAAGTTAATTGGAAAGCCACCAGTCATATGGGAATGCATTATTGTTTCTACAACTATGCTGTGCATTTTGTTCACCTAAGCTAGCAGAGCTCTGAACCAGAGGAGGGAATCTAGAAGGAGAAAAACAAAATATATTTTACAGCAGTACCGTTTCTGAAAGCTCCAGACAGAATCTTAGTGTTTCTTGCAAAGATGTGGACAATGGTAACAAGGATGGGATGAAATTTGAAATGTTGCTTCAAGTATGACATTTTTGAAAGCAAACTATCCCCAAGAACTTGGCAGACAACAAGGATTCAAGTGAAAAAGATACCTTGCACAATCCGAATGTTCATGGTTTTACCTGTTTCAACCTGTCACTAAATATAAAATGAATTGGACTCTCAGTTTCTGTAAAGTCACATTTTAAAGTAAGCTACATTACAAAAAAAATCTGATTAAGATAATGTACATTTTTCCAAATCTACATGGACAGACTGGTTTGAGATAGAGAGAGCCAAACTTATGTAAACAAACAGGTTTGCGACACAGAGGGAGACAGACAGAGATAGATAGACAAATTGAGATAGATAGATAGCTAGGCAGATATACAGACAGTTCGAACAGATAATTGGACAGAAATAGAGACAGAGAGATAGAACCAACAAGATAGACACAAGGCCTGGACTGCACACAGAGTTACCTGGGTTGTTAAATGACTTCTCTAACTGTACAGTTACCCTAAGAATTGATTTGAATTGAATTTATTGTCATGTGCACCGAGGCACAGTGAAAAGCTTTGTCTTTGGTACAATAGATTCCAAGTGCCTGGATGTCATGACTGGGATTACATCTCAGCACATTCCTTTCATAGCAAGAGTCCCATTGTCCAATTGATTCAGTCTAAAGGTTTGATTTGACTCGCTAAGTTTCCCAGTGATTGCCTGTACACTTTGCTAATGCCATGGGAGAGGCTCCCCATTCATATTTCTTCAAGACAATTGCTCTTGGTGATTCTTTTGGACAGGTAGCCTCCACTTAATGGCATGGAAATGTGAAGGGCACAGTGTGAAAATATTCAGCTACCTTGGACTGCACTTCCAAGTCACCAGAATGTAGTTTTATTCTGTCTTAAATTCCAGGTAGTGGATTCCAACCAGCTTGTTCATGGAGTAATTTTCCTAAAGCATTGCTTCAAAACACTCAATTTGGATGACAATTTTCTCTCTTTCTAAAATGATCAGGCTTACGCAGACAAACTTATATATGTATGGGAAGTTCCAGTACAAAGATCAATTGATTTTGAGATGGGAATTTCTAACTGTTAAATTGTAAGTTGACACCTTAATATTGAAGGCAATAAAGTCCAAACAGTCAAATCTATCAATCAACAAACCCCAACCTGCATGCCAACATAAATGTGTCTTGGTCACAATCCAAGATTTGTTTTTGTTTCCTCACAATAAAGTCATGCTTCTGTTTACTGTGTGAATACAAGTAAAGCAGGTCCCCACTCCAGATATAAATAGGACTGTAGAAAATCATTTGCAGGCTATTATATAAAGTGAACCCACTGGAGAACAGAATGCAGAGGACATCTGGATTATTGATTGGGTAGCAAACAAACTGCAATGCTGTATTGGCAAAAATATACTCACTGTTAGAGCAATGTGCAGTTATCTGATAAGAATGATTCCAATGGATGGGAGTATTTTTACCAGTTAATTTATAAGACATATTTCCTTCTCAGGTTATCAGTCAATTGGAATTGTTTTAATTCGAGATAAAACACTAAACACTTAATTGCAAGAAATAATAAATCTCCAGCTATAAAGGAAGAATGATTTATTTGATGACTCTGTAGGTAAAAAAAGATTGAAAGGTTAAATCACAAGACTTTCCAATATTATAAAATGAAACGCACAATTTAGTCGGATATAGATTTTTGCTTGTCAGGAATGGTCTGAGTAGAAAAGATGTGACTACTGCACACTGAAAATTAAAGATCTGAACACACTTATCTATCGTCTGACACATCTTATGCGATAGCTCAACTACCATACTGCTCAGATAATCATTCTTCAGACTGTAAAATTAAATGCTGCCGATCACTATTAGTTGAGGTTGACAAATTCATCATCCAAAGATGGCAATAGCAAGCTTACTATGAATAGCTTTGTTTTAGGAATTATTCAAGATCCAATATCAAACACAAAGTTCTATTAAGCAACAAACTGTAAAATCGTTAAAGCTTGTGATAGCAGAATTAAGGAAACACAGATTTCAGTGGCAGAAGTTTGATGAACAGAAAAAAACAGATTTAAGGTAAAAAGTGAAAGAACTGCAGATGATGTAAATCAGAAATAAAAACAGAAATTGCTGGAAAAGCTCAGCAGGTCTGGCAGCATCTGTGGAGCAAAATCAGATTTAATGTTTCAGGTTGAAACAATTTCCAGCAATTCCATTCTTGTGATAGGTGTAATTGGCAAAGGAACCATTGGTGATGTAAGTTTGTTCTATTACTACTCCAGTGAGTTATGATGATTTGGATTGCACTACCTGAAAGGATCATGGAGTTATACATTAACATTACCTGAAGGAAAGTGGACAATACATGAGAAAATGGCAGGGGAAGGACAGAGTAACGAAACTAATAGGATATCTCTTTATAACAACCAACATGACTCCATCAGGTCAACAACTTCTGTTTGTGTTATATTATCTTATGATTCTAGGATGAAGAATTAATTCTAATTTCGTCTTAAATTGGTATATTTGGTTTGTTGATTGTGCATGAGAAATCAGATCCATCATGAGGGCATATCAGAGATGAAATAATAAGTTAGTTATGGGAGCACCACAAATCGGTTATAAATCATTTTCCAAAAGGTATTCATAACACATGCTATATGCTTATAAATAACTATTACAAATTAATTATAGTTATTAGGCAAGACAGTTTAAAAAAATAATCATTGCACTCTTCTGCAATTTGGTTCCAATGCAGCAATAAGGAAGTATTAATTCTCATTAATCTGTGACATGAGCTTTGGACTTAGAATACTTATGCACTATGCACACATTTTCAAATACACATTTTCAGTAACTGGAATGCAATATGGCATCATCTGCAAGAGATATGAGGAAGTGGCCCGAGTAATTATTAGGAGGTAAGGATTTCTAAAGCACTGCAGTATACCTTTATCTCAATATTTACTACAAATTGTCAACAGTTTTCTCTACTAAAGATCTGGAACTCAATAACAAATCTGGTTTTTAAAAAAAGGTTTGTAATTTTGCTATACTTAGTGAATGAAAGAACATATTCACAATAGTACACATGGCAACCAGAGGAAATCTTACTTTCAGGTATAAAATTACAGGGAATAGAATCAAAAATGACTCAGCATAGAAGGAGGCCACTTGGCCTTTTGAAACCACTTCAAAAATGACCTTTCTGGGAATTGAAGATTTTAGTTCGCGCAGAAAATGTATTATGTACACTATGATCAATTGGCTGTCTACAGTTTCAAAATCCCATTGTAAAGTTTCAGACAGACACCTGATTATCTAGATAGCTACCAAGTGTGTTTTGTGTAATTTATATATTAATCATTTATTTGAATATTGGGATTTTGAACTCATGGAATTTGGATTTTGATCTGTGTGTATGGGGATTATTAACTTGTCTATATTTCTGGAACCATTCTTTTTTAAATCCAGCAGCACAGAGTCAGCGTTCTTGTAATGATAATGGAAACTTGTCAGTATTTCTGGAACCATTTTTTAAAAATCCAGTATCAGAGAGAGAGAGAGACATTCTTCTTGTAATCATAAGGGAAATTTGTTTGCATTATGACAGTTTTACCATTGGATAGACTAAATGTTGAAAAGTTTGCTAGCTGTTTAAAAGAATGTTGTCTCTTTAAAAGAATGAGAGCCCCATGATGTGGAGGTGGCGGTGTTTGACTGGGGTGGACAAAGTTAAAAATCACACAACACCAGGTTATAATCCAACAGGCTTAATTGGAAGCACTAGCATTTACAGCACTGCTCCTTCTGAAAGCTTGCACTTCCAAATAAACCTGTTGGATTATAAATTAGTGTTGTGTGATGTTTAACTTTAAAATAGTGCTTAGAAGAAAATTCAATCTTTAAAAGCTTTCATTTCAGCTTGCAGCAGTCCTGGTTGGAGTCAGATGTAAGAACACAGATTTTCCTCAAGAAAAGAGATAGTTCACAATAGTTAGTAAAGAAAATGATCTCCAGTGTAAGGGTTTTAGCTTGAATCTCCAGGCAGATGTGTTTGGTTCAAACTCATAAAGGGTTATTGGAAACTAAGAACTTCCAGACTCAGTGAATTATCAACTGTCAAACTCACAAGATGGGGAATGCAAGAAACACCTAAGTTAAACCAACAGACCTAATAGAAATAGGGACACTCTGGTACTTCAAAGTGAAAGTGTTGGATTAGATTTTAATGCTTGTAGGAATTTTTTTTCAAATTGTGTTGCATGTAGATTATTTGGTTTGTCCTGTTTTTACCTTCATTTATTTTATGCAATAAACTTCTGTTTTATTGGCATAATTGCATACTTGTGTTTCAGTGAATAACTTCATTGTTAAATAAAAACAAAACAAAATATGATCTATCAATCCGGATTTCAGTGTGGAATCTGACCTGCCGAGTAACAACATCAATTAGAATCAGAACATATTATGTATATAGCTTAATGTATTCTGTCAGTGCCCCTTTCCTATAGATGGCTTCTACTCAACATTGAAAGTCAGACAATATTTAGTAAACTGCTTTCTTCTGAACAGCCCAATGTTCTGACATAGGATTCATTGAGTCATACTGCACAGAAATGGACCCTTTGGTCCAACTCATCCAAGCTGACCAGGTTCTTTGAACTAAATCAGTCCCATTTGTCTGCGTTTAGCCCATATCCCTCTAAACTTTTATTGTCCAAATGTCTTTTAAATGTTCTAACTTCTCCCAAAGGAAATGATAACTCAAAAGCTCTCGATTGAACTGAAGCTTCTTATCTCAAATACAATCCATGACTTCAGAAACAGTATCAGGCTACTCAGTCATAGAGATGTACAGCACGGAAACAGATCCTTTGGTCCAATCCATTCATGCCAACCAGATATCCCAAACCAAACTAGTCCCACCTGCCAGCTTCTGGCCCATATCCCTCCAAACCCTTCCTATTCATATACCCATCCAAATGCCTCTTAAATGTTGCAATTGTACCAGCCTCCACCACTTCCTCTGGCAGCTCATTCCATAGACATACCACCGTCTGCATGGAAAAGTAGACCCTTAAGGGTGTTTTATATCTTTCCCCTCTCACCCTAAACCTATGCCCTCTAGTTCTGGACCCCCCACCCCAGGGAAAATACTTTGTCTATTTATCCTATCCATGCCCGTCATGATTTTATAAATCTCTATAAGGTCACCCTTCAGCCTCTGATGGTCCAGGGAAAACAGCCCCAGCCTGTTCAGCCTCTCCCTATAACTCAAATCCTCCAACCTTGGCAACAACCTAGCAAATCTTTTCTGAACCCTTTCAAGTTTCACAACATCTTTCTGATAGGAAGAAGACCAGAATTACATGCAATATTCCAACAGTGGCCGAACAAATGTCCTGTATAGCCACAACATGACCTTTTAACGCCTGTACTCAATACTCTGACCAATAATGGAAAGCATACCAAGCACCACCTTCACTATCCTATCTACCTGCAACTCTACTTTCAAGGAGCTATGAACCTGCACTCCAGGGTCTCTTTGTTCAGCAACACTCCCTAGGACCTTACCATTAAGAGTGTAAGTCCTGCTAAGATTTGCTTTCCCAAAATGCATCCCCTTGACAGTCTTCAATCAGTCCAATGGAAATGTATTGTTATCACTTCTTACAGTTAAAAAGTCTGCCACACCTTCGATTCAGTTCAATAAAAATAATTTAAAGCATTCTCTACATCATAAAAAAAGACACCTAGGAAGAAATGCTGGAGGAACTCATTCATCTTCAGAACTGTAAATATAATGGGAGAAACTGTCGATGAAATTCAATGGTTCAGATTTAGGGGAGTAAACAATTCTGGATTTTACATTTTCTTGATTTTTCCAGTTCAGTCTGCACTGAAACTGAATTTGGACTGTCACAAATGTTGGACAAACATTTCCCATTTTCAGATGTTCATCCCCATTTTCAGACGCTACTCTTGTCACGATTTGAGCTGATTTATTAAATATCACTGATGATTGGCTGGCGTCAGAACACATGACTCCAAATGCAAAAGTTGTGCAGTAAGAGTGTGAGATACTGTTGAATCTTGGAAAAACACTGGCAGCACATATTGTTGTCAGGCACAGATCTCAACTGTGAGTAGGGAAAGGATCACTGCCAAGCAGCAGCAAGGAGGAGTTCCTGAGGGCCTTTCTAATACAGAACGCTTGCCAGCATCTGACATCTGGCTGTCTTCCCACACTTTCTCTCTCACACAGAAAATGTTGTGTGGTGCATCGAGAGCTCAAGACAATCACAAGTCTGTGTAAAAAAATGAATGAAGGACAAATATACAGGGAATGAAATAACTGAAGATTTATAGTTGAATAAACTTGAATAAATAGTTGGTGGAAATGTAATTTATTCCAATTAATAAGATGTGAAAACCTATCATAATTGATCAGCATGTGTAGTTATTGATAACAGTTTACTGTTACAATCCATCACTAGGATTCTTAATTTGACAAGAAATCGATTGCAGCTTTCCATTTCTTTAGAGTCATACAGTACAGAAACAGATCTTTCAGTCCAACTCATTCATGCATACCAAGTTTCCCAAATTAAATTTGCCCGCATTTGGCCCATATCCCTCTAAATCTGTCCTATTCCTGTACCTGTCCAAATGTCTCTACATGTTGTAATTGTGCCTGCATCTACCACTTCCTGTGGCAGCTCATTCACATACAAACAACCCTATGTGTGAAAAAGTTGTTCCTCTCACTTTTAAAATAATTTCCAATGTATTACAATCACAATTGCGGAAGTCAAATTCTGTTTATTTCCATTTGAATTCTATTGTCTTTCACTTGTCCCATTCTTTTTGACGTATGACAGCTATGTGTTACCTGGTCCGGCCAACATGGGACGTTTAAGTGCCTCTGAAAAGGCCTGCCACCTCGTTCAAGGGCAATTAAAGATGGGTAAAGAGTGATGCCCACATTCCATGAGAGAATACAGAAAAGAACAAAATCTGGGAGGAATGATATTAAGCTAAAGAATATGATGACAGAGGTATGCAAAGTTTGCTCGTAGGTTAGAAAGCAGACAGTTGAAGTTGCACCACTTTGGAAGTTTGCTGAGAATACTGCAGACTGGTGCTTTCCAAGATCCAGGATTATTTACTTGAGGCCACAGTCATGTTTGGGACAGCTGTTTCATTGAAGCAAAGGGCAAAAGACACAGTCTAACATCCACCTCCCATTGCACATTGAGGAGCTGGAATCTATGCAAAACCTCTTAGGCCATATCTTTACCATGGAATAAATCTCATGTGCAACTGCTAAAGTATTGCTAAATCTCAGGTTGGCATATGCTGTACAGGAAGAATTTGCACTGGACTGTAGTTTGGGTAACATCCAATTTTAGCTGTTGCAAAATGTAATTTTATTATTCTTTGTAAATGAAGTATATTTTCTGATAAAAGAAAAATGACAAGGCTGTTGGTTGGATGCTGTGTCGTGTGACCTGTCCATAGGTGTTACTTCGAGGGAAATGCAATTGATGTGATATGACGGGGCCTGTGGTATTGTGAAGAATCTCGCTCAGTTGGGGGGGGGAAGAGGGAGTGTTTTACACTAAATAAATCTGCATGAGAAAGGTTAGTATTTGGAAAGGGAGAGGGACAATCATACAGAGGTAACAGACTGATATATTTGTTAAATCATCTCATGCAATACCTGTGGTTGTCTCATACTGGCATGATTGATACTTAACGAGATGTAATGAAGCATTCATCCTTGTCAAGTGAGTTTTGCACCACAGGCTTAAACTCCTTGAACCATGTAATAAATAGAAGAAAATAAATGATCTCAATAACTTCTGTTTCAAAAATGCAGTTCTAATCCAAATAAAGAAATGTAACAAATGGTTTAGTTTCAACTTTATTTTTACAACATGTCCACTGCATCTTTTTCTTGCACCTATTGGTAATCACTATGATGGATTAAACTGAATCATATAAACCAAGGCAAGGACCTGATGGCACAATGGTAATGCCCTATCTCTGGGTCAAAAGGCCTGGGTTCAAGATTAGAGTAGCGCTGGAAAAGCACAGCAGGTCAAGCAGCATCGAGGAGCAGGAAAATCGACATTTCGGGC
The DNA here is from genome assembly GCF_047496795.1 of Chiloscyllium punctatum. NCBI lineage: Eukaryota > Metazoa > Chordata > Chondrichthyes > Orectolobiformes > Hemiscylliidae > Chiloscyllium > Chiloscyllium punctatum. The sequence continues at coordinate 33,545,850 of NC_092765.1, forward strand.
AAAAGCCCTTTATTCCTGATGAAGGGCTTTTGCCCGAAATGTCGATTTTCCTGTTCCTCGGATGCTGCCTGACCTGGTGTGCTTTTCCAGCATCACTCTAATCTTGACTCTAATCTCCAGCATCAGCAGTCCTACTTTCACCTCAGCCTGGGTTCAAGTCCTGCTTCCTTCAGAGGTGTGTCATAATATATGTAAGCAGGTTAATGGAAATATTTTCAGTTACCAGCGCATCTCCAGATTGATCTCTGATCAACTGCACCCAGACCTGAGTTCAGCATTGTGCCAGGAATTTGTTCTCATCTGGTACAGTAATAGGATCACCACAATTATCCTTAATGCCTCAGGATTGCTGATTCCTATTCCTGTACAGCAATTCCTGCTGCAAAGATCTGTGTTTCTGGTATGCAAATGTGTATCAGAATATTTATGAGCAATTAGACCTGACTGTAGTGTCTGCTCAAAGTCTTCCTTGCTATTTATCATAATTTCTAACTAACTCATCCAACTTTCAACAAACTCTATATTTCTCTCTCTTTTTTTTATTAATGCTTAAGTTATTCCAACCAAATTCCACTAAGCCTCTTAAATTCCTCTTATCCTTTCATTGTGATCAAGGCTTCCCACTGCATACTGAAGGATAAATTTAGATCAGGTGTCTAAACGACTTTGCTTATACAGAAAGGTAATAAAAGTAAATTTCCAAAATAGAAGTTTGAATCCATACTATATAAACTAAGGAACTAACTAGATGTTGGAATGGATGATAGCTGGAGTTCACATTCTGCAAGTAACAGAGCAAATAGGAAAAGAATCTTATTCATATTTATCTGTCAATTGTATTCTGATCTACCAGATCCTTCAATATTGTAGAAGGTCTAATATTACTGTTCAGAGATTCTATCGTTGATTGAACAGCCAATTCATATCTCTGGAATTTGGCAGATTGGAAAAGGCACAGACTCACCAAACCATCCAAAACCAGAAATAAGTTAAAAGAAATTAAAATCCAACCATATAGAGCATCTTGTTAATCTATTTTCTGTTGAGTGTTAACATACAATCTCCCACCCACTGCAACTTTAGCAGATTTAGTATTATATGTTGCTCAGTTACCATCGTTAGTGATTGTTCATAAATATATACAACTAGTCCGGCATGAAAACTTCATGGCTTTAAAAAAAATCAAAAATTCCCACTCCCAACTGCCTTTCACTCATAGAGGTGGCTCATAGAAAATTAAATTTGTGTGAGATTTATGATAAAACCAAAGACAACTTGTTGAAGAAGCTTTGAAGCAGATTAGTTGGCTGAGGAAGATAAAGAGATAGTGAAGCAATGAAGAGTATGAAAAGAGAAGAAAAGTAAATGTGAAATCAAAGCCGTAAATAAAGAATAGAAGCACAGTTTTGGAGGAATGCAGGTAACTGTCATGTATTTATTAGGTTGTAGTGCAGAGATTCTTCAACAGCTGCCATTGTTTTAAATTGCATTACACACATTAATTGCACAATCATTACAGTATGGAAGGCTTGAACAGAATTCAACACTTTGGGCTGAACTGTACTAGAAATTTTGCCAAGTGCTAATTTCAGGAGTTTGAGTGTTCGTTAAACACCACTGTTGAACTGCATTAACACTCCTGTCAGTGCTACCAACAAGCTCTAACATTTGCTTTAAAATCTCAATGAAATCATAGGATTGAAGAGCCAGGTCCATGTGTCAATATTGACCAATTCAAAAGCAGCAGTTTCAATTTCGTGTGCTAACAGATAGTTTTGTTCAATTTACTACAGTTTTGAGAAGGAAAGTAATTACCTTGACAAGTATCCCTGCACCTCACCAAGTCACGGTGCTTGGTTTTCTTTGAGTAGTTTTCTAATTACTTTGGTTCATAGGTCACAATGCTCTAAAGATCTTTATTTTATAAATAGCAAATTGATGCTTTAAGGGGAATACCAATCAAAGGGTTCACTTTGTTGGTGTCACAGCAATCAGTTGTCCCACTGTTGATTCAAAACAGTCTCTGTCAGCTTACCAAATATTTATCAGACATCTCAGAAATGGTCAATCTCAGAGTTAAGTCTTGAGTTCAAACAAACAGAGAACATTGAACATTACAGCTCAGAACAGGCCCTTCAACCCTCGATGTTGTGCTGACCTGCGAAGCCAATCTGAAGCCCACCTAACCTACACTATTCCATTTTCAGCTATATGTCTATCCAATGACCATTTAAAAGTCCTTAAAGTTGGCGAGTCTACCACTGTTGTAGGCAGGCCGTTCCACGCCCTTAGTACTCTCTGAGTAAAGAAACTACCTCTGACATCTGTCCTATATCAATCACCCCTCAATTTAAAGCTATATCCCCTTGTGCTACCTATCACCATCCGAGGAAAAAGGCTCTCACTGTCCACCCTATCTAATCCTCTGATTATTTTATATGTCTCAATTAAGTCACCTCTCAACCTTCTTCTCTCTAGCGAAAACAGCCTCAAGTGCTTCAGCCTTTCCTCATAAGACCTTCCCTCGATACCAGGCAACGTCCTAGTATATCTCCTCTGACCCCTTTCCAACGTTTCCGCATCCTAGTACTGTACACAATACTCTAATTGAGGCTGCACCAGAGTTTTATACAGCTTCAGCATGACTTCATGGTTCTGAAACTCAATCCCTCTACCAATAAAAGCTGATGCATCGTATGCCTTCTTATCAACCCTATCAACCTGGGTGGCAACCGTCAGGGATCTACATACATGAATATCGAGATCTCTCTGCTCATTTATACTACCAAGAACCTTGCAATTAGCCTGGTACTCTGCATTCCTGTTACTGTTAATGGGGATGAACAGCAAAGCAAACTTAGGTCCTAAGGATTAATTAATTCAACTAAATTAATTTCAAGACCAGCACAAACGCCCAAAACTGCAGATTTTGAACACATGGAAGGAGAATGAAAAATACTGGAAATACTCAAATCAAATAGTATCTGGAAGAAAAGACAATAGTCTGAATTTTACTGTCAGTGACAATGGTAGGGCATTGTCACCACTGGCCATGAAGGGTTCGAACAAAGAAAAGATCTTGGAAATTTATGACAGCAGTCTAAAGCTGATGCCAGTCAAAGGGCTATCTTGGCAGGAATTAACAGTGATGTTAGCAACCAGGTAAGAAACTAATTGAAATGAGATATTCACCTGTAGCAAATGAGGAAGTGAAAAGCAGCTAGTTTAAATTCAGTTAATAAAACAAACACACAATTTAAGTTAATAAAAGAAACACACAATTTTAAAACAGAGATTAAAATAAAGATAATCAGAAATCTTTTACAAAGATTTTTGTTTTTAAAAATAAGGACTGTCACAACTTTTGAGAAATTTGACATTCCATAAATGCAGACCCCAGTAAATTGGTTAATAATCAGTGATAAGTTAGCAAGTATACCATTAAAAAGCCAGGTTTATCTCATTTAAATAAGTTTTCAACATTTTCTCATTTTGTATTGGGGAAAAAAAAACAGCATTAGAAAAGGGGGAGAGTTCTGATCAATGCAAATAGCAATGGAGATCTCAGTACAAGGAATGTCTTCACAGCACAGACTCACTGACAGAAACTGGTGAATTTCCACATTATCGTGCACAAGACCGAACCCCTGAAGTTGCTGTCAGTTTCAGTAGAGCAATGAGTACTGACTTTCCTCAAAATCAGGCCAATGTTTCAGGTCAATAAGCTTTCTTCACAATTTCAATTCAGACATTGTTCATTCAGCCTTGTGCTCATTTATTAACATGACAAAGTATTTGAATATCCAATCCACTTCAGTAGATCCACCCTTTGTTAACTACAGAAGTTAAACTTGTAGTCTAGACAGTGAGAGATAGTTTGCTGTATTTGACGATTGAAGTGCAGACAGTGCTCTCTACTGATTTACAATGGACCCCAAATTTTAGTTGTACTGTTGTTGAATGTAGAGAGATTTTCAATCATGGTCTACCGTCTTTTAATATAGTGACACTTGCACTTGTATCAAGCTCAAAGGTAGTGAGATGTCCATTGATATAAATATTTTCTTGCCAAGAAGCTGCTCCTGGATCAAGTATTTCTCCAAGGAGTATCTTTGGCTTTTCTTTCATTGTAGCCTGTTCTACCACATGAGCTTTTTTGTACAGGTAGATACTTGATGTCATGCTGCTCTGTGTCCTACTTCAACCCATTTTGTGAAAATGGATTGCATAATGTCTGTAAAGGCCCAGAGTGGTGGGTTTGGGGGCATGGTGATATGTAAGACCATGGGATGGGGAGAGGAATATAAGATGGCAATGGAGTGTCTGCAATAGCATGAAAAGTGAGTGGTGAGGATTGGAGGAATTTTTTTTCAGAATTAAAATGTGGGGTTGGGGTGTGGTTGTATTGGTTAGATGATGAGAGCATGAGGCCTAATAAAGTTGACGGTGTGGGTTTGATCATGGCATGGTAATGGTCATCTTAGCCTGCCACCTAACCATGCCCCATGCTTGTGGAGTGATTACCTTCAAGCTGTATAGAAGCAATTGTCCACTCTCCTCCTCCCACCCTGCCCCACCTCAGGAATCCAATCTTCCAAGCATGATCTTCCTGGGAAATGTGCAATCTGTGCCTGAAAGCTACCCCCTAATATGCATTACTCTAAATCCCAATTACAACACTCTTGGAATGAAGACAACAAGTTTTTTTCAACTCAGCAAACACAATGACGTCTTAAAGTTTGAAATATCCTATACCTCCTGCCTCCTGCTAACCAAGCTGTTCTGAGATGTTATTGTACACATCTGAAGCAGGTAAGTCTTAAACATAAACCTCTTTATCCTGAAGTAGAGACATTACCCCATGCAACAAGAGTCCTCATTTCCTCATTAATAAGGTGCCTATGACAATAACCTGAGCAATTCAATAATTGACAATGGACTATTAAATGTTAATGACTTGAACAATGCAATTTTAATTAAGATAGCGCTCCAGATATGTAATGATCAATGAGCTGATCGAGTTACAATTGGAATATACAACCACACTTGAATGATTTGCATCTCAATGCCTTTGAATATTAAGCACACATTTTCTCTGTAAAACTGTAGACACAGCTGTTAAGTTAGGTCTCTCTCTCCACACAACTACAATTTTTAAGCCTTGTCTACTGTTGTTTGACTCCCTCTCCATATGCGGCAGAGATTTCAAAGAAAGAACTCAATATCACAGCTGTGTCACCAGAAGAACAACCAAATCAATTATCCACATCTTTAAATCAAAAGCACTGAGACCAATGAACTCAGCCTGAAATTGAAGTTCTCTTTCTTTTATCAACACTGATTTGGCCAATTTATTCTTGCAACTTTGTAATCTGTACTTGTATTCATGTGGAATCTGAGTCTGTGCCCACAAATGCTGATGTGAATTTTATTATTTTACTTAGATCAATTTAAATACAATAATGCAAACCTCTTTCTCAAGAAAACTGGTCTTATTGGTTCCTTTATAATTACAACATGTAAACAGTTAAACGCTCACTGAATTGGCAAATATCTTGCCTGCTTTGGTTGAATGGAGGGAGGCAAAGAGGCAGATTATTTGATCACTCTTCATGTGGATGAAGCATTTTATGCTTCAACATCATTTTGCACAGTAACTAAATTCATGCTATTGTACAGCCTAGCTCAGGTCCTTGGACTTGTATGTTAAATAGTTGTCAGGAATTTCATCTCTCAGTCAGGATATCGTGATTGACAAGAAGCCAACACAAACTGCCACTTTTGGCAGAGTACATCTTAAAGGGACACACATGCTGTTTTTTCTTCTTACTGAAATGCTCATAGCCCTCTTGTGGCACAGTTGTAATACCCCTAAACTGAGAGACCCAGGTTTAAGTCCCACCGTGCTCCCTAGGTGTGTAATAACATCTTTGAGCAAGTTGATTAGGAAGGAAAAACTAAAGTATTCATGTTTTAATTAATTAGAAAATCACTGAGGTCATAATTAGGTAAAAAACACACGTGAAAGCAGAATTTGAAATTGAAAAGTCCATATATCAATATTTTTACTGCTATTTGTAAGGCATACTGGTATGCGAGAAGGCATTAGATATGCAAAAGAAAAACCATGAAGGTTGTTAAAGGAATTTATTTATGATGCTACATTCTGACTAAATTAGTCAACATCATTTGGTTGCTGAAGGTATTCTTGGAGGTATAGTTAGTAAGTTTGCAGATGACACCGATATTGGAGGCATGGTGTACAGCGAAGGAGGTTACTTCAGATTTCAACGGGATCTTGATCAGATCGGCCAGTGGGCTGAGAAGTAGCAGATGGAGTTTAATTCGGATAAATGTGAGGTGCTGCATTTTGGGAAAGCAAATCTGAGCAGGACTTACACTCTTAATGGTAAGGTCCAGGGGAGTGTTGCTGAACAAAGAGACCGTGTGTCTTTGTGCATAGCTCCTTGAAAGTAGAGTTGCAGGTAGATAGGATAGTGAAGGTGGTGCTTGGTATGCTTTCCATTATTGGTCAGAGTATTGAGTACAGGCGTTAAAAGGTCATGTTGTGGCTATACAGGACATTTGTTAGGCCACTGTTGGAATATTGCATGTAATTCTGGTCTTCTTCCTATCAGAAAGATGTTGTGAAACTTGAAAGGGTTCAGAAAAGATTTGCTAGGTTGTTGCCAAGGTTGGAGGATTTGAGTTATAGGGAGAGGCTGAACAGGCTGGGGCTGTTTTCCCTGGATTATCAGAGGCTGAGGGGTGACCTTATAGAGATTTATAAAATCATGACGGGCATGGATAGGATAAATAGACAAAGTATTTTCCCTGGGGTGGGGGGTCCAGAACTAGAGGGCATAGGTTTAGGGTGAGAGGGGAAAGATATAAAACACCCTTCAGGGTCTACTTTTCCATGCAGACGGTGGTATGTCTATGGAATGAGCTGCCAGAGGAAGTGGTGGAGGCTGGTACAATTGCAACATTTAAAGGCATCTGGATGGGTATATGAATAGGAAGGGTTTGGAGGGATATGGGCCAGGTGCTGGCAGGTGGGACTAGATTGGGTTGGGATATCTGGTCGGCATGGATGGGTTGGACCGAAGAGTCTGTTTCCGTGCTGTACATCTCTATGAAACTGTGACTCTATGACTCTATAAAAGACCGATGATAACTTCCTTGATATTTGCGAATAAAGATTCATAATTATTGACTGATAGTGTAATGATGATAATAGATCACTGATTAAGTCTTCATACAACAGTGGTACAATCTACAGCAGAGTATTAAAAATTCCAAATTTCCAATATTAGATTCGCATGAAAAAACTCAGATTCTAGGAGATGCTCAGTCAGTTGTGTTAAGCTCACAAATGGTAAAGGAAAGAGATTTCCAAGTAAGATATTCCAGAAATTAAGCTACCTTAAAATTCTCAATAAGATCTATATTAGAGCATTTCCAAAGGTATAATGAATTTCTTGAGCAAATAAGCACCCAATGTTTGGTCCAGTGTTGAATTTGTTGGTCTCAGTCAACAATGGACTCTCCACCCTGAGCTCACATGTGCAGGAAAGATTATTCAGAGTTCATTCTAATGGCTATTGTATCTACTGGGAATACATATGAAATAACTCCACAGAGGCAGGTACCCCATCACCAAGTCACCCTTTATTTACATGTGGCGAGGGTGGACAGAACCTCTGACACTCCTGCTTTTATCTATTAGCCTGGGCTTCATGATTGGGCCAGATTAAAACCCCCAATCAGGGAACTTGTATTCTATGAGGTCCACCTAGTTGACCTTGTTACAATCACTAAGATATGGATGTGGACATCACACAAGAATGTGATGATACCACATGCTTGAATAACACCGTTGGGAAGAAATTCTGAATAGATATTATCATGTCAACTGCCTTATATATGGCCCATTGCAGTCTATCAAATTCTGTAGAAAAGAATATTGTTTACCTGTCTAACAGGCAACACCAACAATACTGCCACTTTGTGCTGTCGTCCAAGATGATTTTCTATCTTTTTGACTTGCACTGTTGAGTTTTACAAAAGCTAAGTGACTCCCCATGGGACACTTCTGCCTCAGTCTCATCAAAAGAGACAAACAGTGCCACATTACATTAAAGTTGAGATTCCTGTGGCCAAGAGTATGCCAAGTACAAATATTCAGTCTTAAATTGCATTTAAAGGAAAAATTATTTTCTGTGCAAAAATGTTTATTAAAGTAAATCTTCACTTTCAGTCATAGAGCCATACAGCACAGAAACAGATTTGTCCACACCGACCATGTTGCCAAACCAACCTAGTCTCGCCTGCCTGCATTTAGCCCATATCCCTCCAAATTTTTTCCTATTCATGAACTTATTTAAATATCTCTTCAATGTTGTAACTGTAGTTTCATCCACCACTTTCTCTGGCAATTCCATTCCCCACACAAACATTCTGTGCAAAAGAAAGTTGCCCTTTGTGACCTTTTTTAAAAATTTTTCTCCACTCACCTTAAATATATGCCCCTTAGTTTTGAACTCCCCTACCCTAGGGAAAAAGTGCTTGACATCTTATCTGTGCCTCGAATCATTTTATAAACCTCAATAAGGTCGTCCTTCAACCTCCTATGCTCCTATGAAAAAAATTCCAGTCTTTCCAGTCTATTTTTATATTTCAAACCCTCTGTTCCTGGCAATGTCTTGGTAAATCTTTTCTGAACCCTCTCCAATTTATTAATGTTCTTCCAGTAACAGGGTGACCAGAACTGCATACTGTTCTCCAAAAGAGGCCTCACCAACATCCTGTACAACCTCAACATGATGCCCCAACTCCCATACTCAAAAGGTCTGAGAAATGAAGGCAAGTCCGGTAAATGCCTTCCTAACCAGCCTGTCTGTAATGCAAATTTCAAAAATTATGTACATAAACCCCGGGTGTCTGTTCTATAACACTAACCAAGGCCCTATCATTATTTGTGTAAGTTCTGTCCTTGTTTGTATTACCAAAATGCAATACCCCACATTTATCCAAACTAAACTCCATCTGCCACTCCTCAGCCCATTGACCCAATTGAACAAGATCTCTTTGTAATCCTAGGTAACTGTCTTCACTGTGCACTACACCTCCAAGTTTTGGAGTCATCTGCAAACTTACTAAGCATGCCTCCTATATTCTCATCCAAATGATTAATTTTCAAAGGTCTGTGAGGTTACTGGTACATTACGTTCAAGATTCATGAGCAAGTATCTGAACTCCTGAATAGTTATCCCTTGCACTTAAATATGAGATTTCAATGAAAAGAATAAGATATAATTCTCATGCTAATGTGTGCTCTATGTGCCTTTTCAAAACATCAAAAGACACTTAATAACAGTGCGCTCAAATTCAAGCAGAATAGTACTACACACAAAGAGATTATTCTCCAGAAATGCAGTCAACCCTTCCATGTTCTGCCACTCTTCAAAACATTTAATTAGCTTCAATTAAATTTATAGTATTAGGTGGTACACTAGAGTAAATTTCGGTCTTTCATCTAGTGAGGTCTAACTTCCAATATCGATGTGACATTTTCAGATTCTGCAACATGAAAACCTGCTCCGATAGGAATTTAAGGATGAGAAAGGATCAAAAACAATTCAGTTCCCCATCTATTCTCCTGATCTCTCCAAATTATAGTAACAGAATTACTAAATACTTTTAGCAGCAAATCTTCCCCAAATTAGACAGGCAGGAGGCTGGAAGAACACAGCAAGCCAGGCAGCATCAGGAGGTGGAGGAGTCGACGTTTCGGGTGTAACCCTTCTTCAGGACTCAGTCTTGCATCTGCAGTCTTTTTGTCTCTAATCTTCTCCAAATGACTGTGAATGCTGGATCAGCTGTTAAATTTAAATATCAGATCGATAACTTTTTTACTAAGGAGTGGTAATAAAGAATATGACCCAAAGGCAAGTACACGGAGTTAGACCACAGATCAGCCATGAGCTCATTGAATGTTGGAATAGGCTCGAGGGGCTGAATGGCCTACTGCTGTTCCTATGATCAGTCCACAACAGACAAAGTACGATGCAAGGAATATCAAAGCAGTGGCTCCAAAATTGCTGGATGTTCCAAAGCATGCAACTCCTTTTAGATTATGGGGTCAAGTTACTCAATCAGGACTCAGTTGGTAAACTCTGAGGCACAAGGCTGTGGGTTCCAATTCCACTCCAGAGACAATATTACCCTGTCAGAGCTGTTGTCACTCAGAAAAGAAGTTAAACCCCATCTGCCACCTCAGGTGGACATAACAGATCCCAGGGCTCTATCTCTAATAAGAACATTGGAAGTACCCCCAGTGTCCTGATAAATATTTACCTTTCAAGTAATAATGTAACAATGATTTTTTTTTTGGAATTTTGTTTGTTTAAGCTTCCTGCCTGCCACATGTCATACACTGCAACAGTGATCATCCTTCAAAAAATATTCCATTAGCAGTAAGATGCCTTCAGTTGGCCTAATGTTATGAAAGGCACCAAATAAATACATGCTTTGCTTTCTCCCTGTATTCTGCATTCAAAAACTTTAGTTTCTGAACAAAATCTATTGCATTTGCATTTAAATGAATCAATGATTGCTTCCATGATTTCTTCAGGGATTGAGTCTTCGATCACTGAAGTATAGTGTAGAGTTTACATCGGCATGATGGTTTGCAGAGCATTAGCAACAACGCAGCAACACAGCAACTACAGCATTAAACACGTATTGTCGAGTTTTTCAACAGTTGTTTAATACTTTGCATTCAAACTTAGAAGGGTATTTTATGTTGAGCATCAGTTCCCATAAAATATAAATGGAAAGGATGTTTTGTGCAAGTCGAAAAATCTGCAATATCCAGTTTGAACTAGTTATTCTGGTTAAAGAAGGACACTGTCGGTAGCAAAGGGAATTTACTGTCAGTGACACTGTAATGCAGTGCCATGACACCCTAATTTATATAGACGATGATTTCTAATCCTAGCACAGCACAGACACTGTATTTCTTTCCCAGCCCATAATATCACAGTTAGAGATATGCAAAGTGAGTCAAATCAACCCATAACAACGCTTCCAATTTCTATCCTTCATCTTCCTGCCTTTCTTTCCCTTTCTTCCCGTCATTCTCAGTGTAATAACTCAGGAAGCCTGAGTGGAAAGGCACTTCAATTATTGTTGAAAACTAACAGAGCCACTACCCATGGGGGTACATAGGTTAGTCCCAGTCTGGGACAGATAGTTTTGCAGACCCAATACGAGTTCTACTTTTTTTATTACTCTTGATTTTTTTCTTTTTTCTATATCCACAAGTGTTATCACATGGGTCTTATCAAGAATTCAGTCAATTGCTTCCTCAGGAAGTCTATTTGCCAGATTACATCTGTAACGCTACAACATAACTGAGGGTTTCAGGTTATAGTGGTTGGCTACTCTATCTATCAGTTTGTCAAAGGATTTTGAGTCCACCGCGGACAGGTAAGTTAAACTCTAATGATGCTAAAATGCAAGGCCTCACAGCAGTCTGGAAATGGTGTTTTGTTGCTGAGCCCCTTCTATTCCGTTTCCCTGAAAAATGTATCCAATTCCTATGGTACACTGGGGCCAATGCTTCACACACATATAAGGTTCTAGTTTCCCAAAGAGTGACATTTTTAATACTTCCCAGATTCACTGAAAGACAAGGCTTCTGAAGCTTTACTATTGTCACCATTATAATAACTCAGGAAGACCACCTGGCATATTAAAACAGAGCCATAGGCTATTCCAGCCCAGTACAGACATCACTGCAAACCTATCCTTGGGTGTGTTTTGCTTTATATTTTCTACTCAACAAACTCAGAGATGTTGTTCCACACCTCTGAAGCAGGTGGGATTTGAATCGTGACTCAGAAATAAGAACACTACCACTGCACCACAAGAACGTCCCCTCTTATGTAGCCAGAATATTACTATGTAGCCTGATAATTATATTTGTGGAAGTCTTATCAGACACAACTGGAAGGCTTTCCCACCACCAAAACACCATTACATTATTTTTTTGTTTTTATCTATCAACCGCCACCATTAAGTCACCCATGTAGCCAATTTGAAGTTTGCATGCAAAGCCAGTTAAAGGCAATGCAAACCATCAAAGGTGAGGGGGATGTAGGGAGAGAGGGACAGGTGAAATCAAAATGGAGCTGGAGGGAGAAATAAAGCCCCCATGACGTCCACCTCTCCCTAAAGGCATCAAGAACATTGATGGATACTGCATGCTCCCTCTCTGAGGAAAATGCGATGACTCCATAATGCTGCAAAATAAACAGTTGGGCTGGGAGTCCATGAACTATGTTGACATTGTCTACTAGAATAGTGCCAGAATACTGGATGATAGCAAATGTTGTTCCTTTGGTCAAGAAGGAAGTAGAGACAACCCTGGTAATTATAAAGCAGTGAGCCTTACTTCGGTGGTGGGTAAAGTATTGGAAAGCATTATAAGAGATAGGATTTATAATCATCTGGAAAGGAATATGTTGATTAAGGATGGTCAACACAATTTTGTGAACGGTAGATCAAACCTCACAAATCTTATTGAGTTCTTTGAGAAGGTGACCAAACAGATGGATGAAGATAAAGCGGTTGATGTGGTGTATATGGATTTCAGTAAGGCATTTGATAAGGTTCCTCACAGAAGGCTATTGCACAAAATACGGAGCATGGCATTGAGGGTGATTTAGCGGTTTGGATCAGAAGTTGGCAAGCTGAAAGAAGACAGAGGGTGGTGGTTGATGGTAAATATTCTTCCTGGAGTTCAGTTACTAGTGGTACACTGCAAGGATCTGTTTTGGGAGCACTGCTGTTTGTCATGTTTATAAATGACCTGGATGAGGGCACAGAAGGATGGGTTAGTAAATTTGCGGATGACACTAAGGTCGGTAGAGCTATGGATAGTGCTGAAGGATGCTGTAGGTTATATAGTGACATAGGTAAGCTACAGAGCTGGGCTGAGAGGTGGCAAATGGAGTTTAATGTGGAAAAGTGTGAGGTGATTCACTTTAGAAGTAGTAACAGGAATGCAGAGTACTAATGATAAGATTCTTGGTAATGCAGATGAGCAGAGAGATCTCAGTGTCCAGATACATGGATCCTTGAAAGTTGCAACCCAGGATAATAGGGTTGTTAAGAAGGTATATGGTGTGTTAGCTTTTACTGGTAGAGGGATTGAGTTTCGGAACAATGTGTTCATGTTGCGGCTGTGCAAAACTCTGGTGCAGCTGTATTTGGAGTATTGCGCACAGTTCTGGTCACCACATTAAAGGAAAGATGTGGAAGCTTTGGAAAGGGTTCAAAGGAGATTTACTAGGATGTTGCCTGGTATCAAGGAAAGGTATTATGAGGAAAGGCTGAGGGATTTGAGGCTGTTTTCGTTAGAGAGAAAGTTGAGAGGTGACTTAATCTAGACATATAAGATAATCAGAGGGTTAGATAAATCGGACATTGAGAGCCTTTTTCCTTGGATAGCAACGGCTAGCATGAGGAGACATACCTTTAAATATATAGATATAGGACAGTTATCAGAGGTAGTTTCTTTACTCAGAGAGTAGTAAGGGTGTGGACCAGTAGTAGACTTGCCAACTTTCAGGCCATTTAAATGGTCACTGGATAGGCACATGGACAAGATTGTAATAGTGTAGACTAGATGGGCTTCAGATTGGTTTCACAGGTCGACACAAAATCGATGGCTAAAGGGCCTGTACGGTACTGCAATGTTCTATGTTTCTATCTGCAGTTGTGTGGGACTGTTGTTTGCATCGCCTTCCATCCCAGGCTGCAATGCAAAATGGGACAGGTCTGCTTTATTTTCTATTTTTTACATCCCGAAGTATCATCACATAAAACCAAATCACCAAACCATCACGACTTTTGCTTTTTTTTTACTATTAACCACCACCAGTAATCACCTGTGCAGCCAATGAGAAGTTTACATGCAAAGCCCATTATAGGCAATGCATAGCATATTAACTTGGGCTGCTGAGCTATCACAGTCAGCTAGGGTTACTCCTTGTTCCATTCTGTCCACTTTTTAATTGCATGCGGTCACTAACAGATTGGGCTTGGCACCAGTCCTCTCTCCTGCTGTTAAGGGAAATGATTGAAGCTGCTGCATTTCATTAGTAGGAATCCCCATTTTTGTGAAAACTACTACCCATAGTAACCAGCAGCCAGAAAGTTCTCACTTCAATCTGTCCATGTTGATAACGTAAACTGTTCCCTTTGAATTCTGACTATGACCATTAAACCGTTGAGAGTAATGTAAATGGATCCCCTTGGGCAGGCCTTTACAGATTACCTTAACAAAAACCTTGTCCTTTGTGCATCTCTCTTGCCTCAGGAGTTTGGTACATGCACTTCACAGGGCACATCTACTTGAGTTGTGTTCTGCTACTCAGACTCGGTCAGATCTCCCCATTCGGAGTGAGCAAATCAAATGTCTCGGAGTGAGGTGAGGAGCTCTGACTAACCAACCTCAGAGAGGGAATTTAGGTCGTTATGGGCTTCTTATCTACATAAGTAGAGAGATCAACACTTTCTCCAGGAATGGTTAAAGATTGGCTTTTGGATCTCTTTACCCAATACGATGGGTGCAAGCTTCCAATATGTCCTATTAGTGTCTTGATTGTTGGAGTAACGTCAAGTATCAGGCAAACTAATTCCCAGCCTCCAATCAGACATTGATGCTCAGGTACCTCTGCTTATCGACTATAGAAAACTCCTGGAAAAAGCACAAAAAATCAATTTGATCAGGTTCTTCTTCAAAGCTTTCAGCTTTTGTTTTGTACACTGTTGGACAGCGCTTCAACTAGCACTCACTGTAAAAAAGTGCTGGATTATTTTCTAAGGCTTCTGCATGAATTCTAAACAAAAGCAGAGGCTCTGCCTCACTTCATATCTCAGATGTGAAAGAACACCCTGCAGTATTATGACAAGTGCATTAGACATGAACTTGTGGTGCCACTCTACAATGAGAGAGAAATGCTTGTGGGATCAATGCCACTAGACATCATTCAAGTTCTTTGTTCTGCACATTTTTCATGCAGACTGAAAAGACCATAACATTTTCAGTCCAGGGATTTCTATAGCACTGACCAACAGCTATATATTGTCAGGTGCTGCTTTTCTCTGCTTCATTGTTATAGCACGTATTCCTTTAAAAAAATTAAAGCTAGGTAATTTCACAATATTTCTCAATAAATAATATTCCTCATTCATTTCTAATGTAGGTGTTGAACTCTTTTCCCCACCAATTTCCTCAGAAGAGCGTGTGAAGAGTACATGTTTGGAGACCTTTGTTGATACTAAGGTCAGAGTTAGGAAACTTGCAACATATTTTCTCAGCATTATACTGGTATTATCCAACTCTCCTTCAAGTCTCCAGTTAACTGGTTAATCTAAGTAGGAATTCAAAGGCTACAATTTTATGATTGTTTTGATGGTGGAACTATCCAGTACTTAGCACTGTTTCTGCGAAAAACTGACAACAATATCTAACATCGATTATCGATGGAAAACCAGAAGCTGTTGTCAGAGGGATTCTGCTCCTTGACAATGTGTGTTGTTACAGTATCTGCAGATGCTGTCAACACTGAGTCAGTGAATTCACAAACTTCAAGATCCCGAACAATATTCTGTTTTAAATTCACTTGTGAGACATGGGCATTGCTGGCTGGGCCAGTTTTATTACCCATCTCTAGTTGCCCTTGAAAAGACAGTGGTGAGATGCCTTCTTCAACCATTGCAGTCCATGTGCTGTTGACCCACAGTGCCATTCAGGAAGGAATTCAAGGAATGTGACCCAGTGACAATCTATTTCCAAGTCAGGATGGTGAGTGGCTTGGAGAGTAACTTGCATGTGTTAGTGTACATATGGATTTTTTGCCTTTGTCCTTCTAAATGGTAGTGATCGGGGATTGAAAGGTGCTATCTAATCAGGCTAGGTGAATTTCTGCAGTGCACTTTGCAGATGGTACACACTGCTGTGACTCAGTGTCTGTGATGGAGGGAGTAAATACTTATGGATGTGGTGCCAGTAAAGCAGGCCTGAATGGTGTCAATCTTCTTCAGTATTGTTAGAGACCACTCACCTTAGATGAGTGCAGAGTATTCCATCGCATTCTTGACTAATGTCTTGTAGATGGTGGACAGTCTTTGGGGAATTACTCACTGCAGTATTCTGAATAAAAACTACTCGAGTATAGTCAAGAGAAAACCACAGGATTGTAACAAATATATGTCAATTATGATCAAGGAATACGTTTGTGAATTGAAGATTTTCTAGCTGCTCTCTCCATTCTGTCTCTCTCTCTTTATAAAGTTGCTCTCTCTATGTCTGTTATTCTTTCTCAAGCTGCTGTCTTCACTCTCTCTATCACTCTTTGTAATGCTGCTATCTACACTCTCTTTCTCTCCGGATCATCGGAGGCGGAGGTTTGACCTTATAGAGATTTATAAAATCATGAGGGACATGGAAAAGGTAAATAGACAAGGTATTTTCCCTGGGGTGGGGGAGGCCAGAACTAGAGAGCATAGGTTTAGGATGAGAGGGGCAAGATATAAAAGAGACCCAAGGGGCAACTTTTTCACGCAGAGGGTGATGCATGTGTGGAATGAGCAGCCAGACGAAGTGGTGGAGGCTGGTACAATTTCAGCAATTAAAAGGCACCTGGATGGGTATATAAATCGAAAGGGTTTCGAGAGATATGGGCCGGATGCTGACAGATGGAACTAGATTGTGTTGGGATATCCGGTCGGCATGGACGGGTTGGGCTGAAGGGTCTGTTTCTGTTTTGTACATCTCTATGACTCTATTGATTTTGTCAAAATTGAGGTAACCTAAAATGCTGTCCATGGTGCTGAATCGATTACTTTCATTCCACAAAAACAGTTAGAACATAGAACTGTACAGCATAGGAATGGTCCTTCAGCCCATGATGTTGATGCCAAATTAAACCTATCCCTTCTGCCTGCCCTTGGTCCAATTCATGTGCTTATTTAAAACGCTATTAAACTCCCCTATCGTACCTGCCTCCACCAGCACACCTAGCAGCGCATTCCATACTCCAAACAATCTCTGTAAAAGAACTTGCTCCTCACATTTCCTTTGAACTTTACCCCTCTCACCTTAAATGCATGCCCCTTACTTTTAGGCACTTCAATTCTAGGGGGAAAAAAGTTTCTGACTGTCAACCCTATCTATGCATCTCATAATTTTATAATTAAAAATCACTCAACACCAGGTTATAGTCCAACAGGTTGATTTGGAAGCACTAGCTTTTGGAGTGCTACTCCTTATCACAGCCACCTGATGAAGGAGCTGCGTTCGAAAGCCAGTGCTTCCAAATAATCCTGTTGGACTATAATCTGGTGTTGAGTGATTTTTTTTAAACTTTGTCCACCCCAGTCCAACACCGGCACCACCAAGTCATAATTTTATAGACTTGTATCAAGTCTCCCCTCAGCATCTGCCACTCCAGAAAAATACAAACTAAATTTTTCTAGCTTTTCCTTACAGTTAATATCCTCTAAATCTTGGCAGCATACTGGTGAACCTCTTCTGCAACCACTCCAAAGTTTCCACATCCTTCCTGTAATCTGGTGACCAGAATTAAACACAATACTCTTAAGTGTGGCCTAGTAATGTTCTAGGTGAACACTGTCCTAGTTCTTCTATATTTTGTTGAAAATATTAGCAGGTTAGTATGGTCTGCAGGCTGTCTTTAATATGGCACCTGGTGCATCACTATGGCTAGTTTTACTTCTATTAGAAAACGTGCTGGGTAATTACAGTCGTTTTGCTGGGACCAAAGACAGTGACACCCGACTGGAGGGAAATTGGTGAAACCAGCTTCCACCCTCATCACCGAATTAATGAATGGGCCAACATAACATGCATGCTGCCCAAGTAATTGAAAATGACCAAATTTCAGATGGTTCAGTGAATAGATTGCATTATTTCTTACATCAATCTAGTCATGCTCAGAATATAGAAAAGACGAATGAAGTTAATGCAAAACAATCAGATTGTCAATTTAAAAAAATATATACATCACATTTGGGATGAGCAGCATGACACAAATGATGTGCAGAGTTCAATGACATCAGCAGTCAGATTTTATTCAGCAATACAATAATCAGCACTACAACACTTCAATTCATACAAATTAACAAGCATCTTACAATTCACACAGTATAATCCAAACTACACTAATTTCAATTTCCATTTGAAAAACTGACCTACTGAATGGGTTTGGATTCCTGAGTGGACAATAAAAACAAAGAGGATAAAACTTCACAATCCAATTCTGGATTGAACATGCAAGATGAAATAACTGCCACACGTCTCGGAGTCAATATCAGGAGAATCTATCAAAGCATAAAGGACATCAAACTGAAAACACATGGGGCAAGGTGATGGGTGAAGAAGAATTTGAGAAAGAACCTGGTAGAAAGTGGAACAAAAACTGGTCAATATCTTGAAGAATGTCATTGTGGCCTCAACAGCATTGAGAGATTGTCACAGTCAGTTCTGCTATGTCACAGTAGTTCCGTTTTCATGCAATCTCACGATATAAGAAAATCGTGTAATAACAACACCATTTAAACTAATGTGGCTGGAATCACGCTATAACCAATACACACTTTAAAACTTTGCACTTTAGAAACAGTGTCCCCAATTCGTCATTTGTGTTATAACAGATTCATGTAAACGAAATGCATGTTATAGCAGAACAACCTCCACTAATTTTTTAAGATTATGTTCATTCATTTATTCCTCAGTTTCTACACACTTACGACAAATGAATTCAGACCTCATAGATAGCAAAGTTTCACAAGGATTTTGTGTAAATTGTGGTGTATGTTCAAACTTTCATGTTTCTATAAGGCAAAAAAAACCCGAGACAAATCTCAGAAAATATAATTTAGAAGATGCATTTTTTGTAAATTATTTTTAGGTATTAAATTTTACTATGATTATTAAAATACCTATAACTTCCAATAGTTATGAAGTGTTTTAGAAACAAAGTAATTTCTAAACTGATACCATATCACACAACAAATTATTATTATTAATTTAAACCAAAGGGTAAAATTTGACTTGGGCTCCAATTCAGGCTGAAAGTCATTGTTTTTTAAGCAGTGTGCACTCCAGCAGAGATATTGACACAAATTTGGCCCTTGGGACTTAATATATACTTCATAATCAACTTGTTCAGGGATGTAGGCAAAAGTGAGGACTGCAGATGCTGGAAAGCAGAGTTTAGGTCAGAGTGGTACTGGAAAAGCACAGCAGGTCAGGCAGCACCGAGGAGCAGGAAAATCGAACAGGCAAAAGCCCTTGTTCAAGGATGTTACTGCACCAGTCTGGAACAGGTGAGACTTGAAACCAGGTCTCCTGGCCCAAAAGACAGGGACTTTACCACTCCACAAGTGCCCTTCCCTGGACTCATTCACATTTTATGCACAAGTTGACAACATCAGATGATTGCTGGGGCTGCTTAACTCAGTAGTAGTTCAACATGAGAGTTGCAGTAGAAAATGATGTGTCAAGTAGAAATAGCTCTGTGGTGTAAGGGTCAATTGTACCTTTAAGAATAGCTACAGAGTATGTGCAAAACATACAATCGCACTGGCATCAGATCATGTGGAACTAAAGCCAAAGTCTGTCGAATTCCAGAAGGTGTCTTCCCTTATCATGTCATTTAAATGTTTATGTTTTGTAAAACACACTAATGATTGTACATAACAGCGTAAACTTCATCTCCCTTCAAGGCAGATGGGACTGAGGGGATTAAAGCAGGAACCAGTGATGGGAGGTGATTACAATGACGATAATTCAGGAATAGGATGAGCATCACAAATTTAGAAAATAAAAATCAAGCAGTTCATGATGTCAGTTGAAGCTACCAATCACATTATTATCTCATCTTGGTCGACAGCCATTATTATCAGATTCCTCTCAATTATCAATATAACCTCTGATTTTTCTGATTTTATCATTCACCACATTGACTCTCAACATAACTACATATTCTTCACTCACAATATCCAGTCTGACTTCAGATAACTAATTGGCAGTCTTCAAACATTTGGAAGAAGGTTTTGTGTCAGGCATTTATTTCAACATTAGCCATAAGGAGAGTACTTAAAGAATCAATTCAACAATCTAGTTATACAACAAAATGACAGGTTCATGAAAAATTAAAATGCAACCAGATTAGTACAATTCCTAATTGAGAAATAGAAATATTTATGATTAACTTTCATTTGGAAGCTTCAGAATTTATTAGCAACTATACAATGGCCAAGGCTTACACTCTTCCTAAAGATTTTAGCTAAACTTCGAGGTGATATCAAGGCTTTTAAGGTGCTTTGATTCTAACTCCATTTGAAATAAATTTTGACCTGAGAAAGTCTGAAATAGGATAAGAGCTGTTTGAAAATATTTTAGTTAGTGGAAGTGCTTGAGAACCAAACTTCTGAGTAATACAGATCAGAGCTGTAAACAAAAATATTGCCATGACTAAAATAGCATTGTATTTCTTCGATGTTGTTTTTGTCAAATGTAAATTTTCAGTCTTTCTACTGAATTCACCAGAACCAAATAAAAACAAAAAAACTTTCACTTGGCTCACTGTTTCTTCTCCTCACGATGCCATATTTGCACCTCAAGAGAGACTGCGCATTTCCAAAGGATCGTCAGTCAAAATACAAATATATGAAAATCTAACAATGCCAACTTGATGGCACTTCCAGTTATTTTGTCATTGGGTGCATGAGAAATACGCCAGAAATTGCCTCAAGTATGTCCTCAAGATGAGTCAACAGTCAGACTGAATCCCAGGGAAGGAAATTCTGGATCAGTCCGAACTAAATCTGGACTGCAAAATTTGGCTCTCCAATATTACTAGAACCAATGTCAATAAAACCCTGGACTGGAAAAGGAGCACAGTGCTTCCAGTCACATGAAGTGTAATAAGATGGGAGACAGAAGAGATTAAATGACAAATAGACAATAGACAATAGGTGCAGGAATAGGCCATTCTGCTCTTCGAGCCTGCACCTTCAAGGCTGATCATCCTTAATCAGTATCCTGTTCCTGCCTTATCTCCATAACCCTTGATTCCACTATCCTTGAGAGCTCTCTCCAACTCTTTCTTAAATGAATCTAGAGACCGGGCCTCCACTGCCCTCTGGGGCAGAGCATTCCACACAGCCACCACTCTCTGGGTGAAAAAGTTTCTCCTCATCTCTGTCCTAAATGGGTCTACCCCGTATTTTTAAGCTGTGTCCTCTGGTTCAGCACTCACCCATCAGCGGAAACATGTTTCCTGCCTCCAGAGTATCCAATCCTTTAATAATCTTATATGTCTCAATTAGATCCCCTCTCAGTCTTCTAAACTCAAGGGTATACAAGCCCAGTCACTCCAGTCTTTCAGCGTAAGGTAGTCCCGCCATTCCAGGAATTGACCTCGTGAACCTATGCTGCACTCCCTCAATAGCCAGAATGTCTTCCCTTAAATTTGGAGACCAGAACGGCACACAATACTCCAGGTGTGGTCTCACCAGGGCCCTGTACAGCTGCAGAAGAACCTCTTTGCTTCTATCCTCAATCCCTATTGTTATGAAGGCCAGCATGCTATTAGCCTTCTTCACTATCTGCTGTACCTGCATGCTTACCTTCATTGACTGGTGTACAAGAACACCCAGATCTCTTTGTACTGCCCTTTACCTAAATTGATTCCATTTAGGTAGTAATCTGCCTTCCCCTGTTTCTGTCTTCAAGGGCTCAATTTTAGTTTTAACCATTTTTTTGCCTTTCATATACCTAAAAAAAGCTTTTACTATCCTCCTTTATATTTTTGGCGAGTTTACCTTCGTACCTCATTTTTTCTCTGCGTATTTCCTTCTTAGCAATCCTCTCTTGTTCTTTAAAAGCTTCCCAGTCCTCCATTTTCCCACTTATCTTTACTATGTTATACTTTTTCTCTTTTAACTTTATATGTTTTTTAACTTCCCTCGTCAGCCACGGCCACCCATGCCTCCTCCTAGGATCTTTCTTTCTTTTTGGAATGAACTGATCCTGCACCTTCTGCATTATACACAGAAATATTTGCCATTGTTCCTCTACTGTCATTCCTGTTAAGGTATTGCACCATTGAACTTTGATCAGCTCCTCTCTCATAGCTCCATAGTTCCCTTTATTCAACAGAAATATTGCCACTTCCAATTGTACCCTCTCCCTCTCAAATTGCAGATTGAAGCTTATTGTATTACGGTCACTACTTCCCAATGGTTCCTTCACTTTGAGGTCCCTGATCAATTCTGGTTCATTGCACAATACCAGATCCAGAATTGCCTTCTCCCTGGTAGGCTCCAGCACCAGCTGTTCTAAGAATCCATCTCGGAGGCTCTCCACTAAGTCTCTTTCTTGAGGTCCAATACCATCCTGATTCTCCCAGTCTACCTGTATGTTGAAATCCCCCATAACAACTGTAGTAAGAAAAAGTGGTGCCAAAACAACAGAAGGATTAATGGCACAAGTGAAACAAACACAAATTATATATGGCAGGGTTCTGAATTGTTCCCATGCAGAAGAAAAACAAAGGAAACAAAAGTAAAGAAAAACAAAACAAAACCGGTCCAAAGGTTGCACTGTTGAACGCAGTGGTGAACTCAAAAGGCTAAAAATGCCCAGAAAAGATAGGATCCTGCTCCTTTTTCTCTTTCCACAGGTGCTGAAAGATCTGCAGAATACTAACAGAATTTTCTGCTTTTATTTTCACCAACAGACTCTTTTGATCACTGTTATTTTTGTTTCATGTTATTTCATGTTATTTTTCAAGCTGTTGTAGGCAGACACCTGTTGCCCCAATCGTCATTTTATTATAATGTATTTGGAATGTGTGCTTCAGAGCTTTAAATTTACCTCCGACTTGAAATTCAAAGCACAAAACATTTGGCAATGTATAATATTTTAAAATATATAAACAAATTATAAACTGAAATACAAGCAATGAAACCAACAATTAAGATGTCATGCCAGAACGGTTTATGAATTTTTATTTAATACTTTTAAAAACTGGATACTAACCTGATGTTAGAACTCACTTGGTAAAGTGCACTGATTCTCAAGTCCCACCTTTCCTGTAGTCATCACAAAATTCAATCAAATTACACACAGTCCCCAATTTACCTGTCCATTAGGATCAGGTTAACAAAAACACTGACCTGTTTGCTGTACTTCACATGGATTACTGTTTATGACAAATGTTTCCAGTGAGATGCTGGAGGAGTAGGGCTTCTGAACCTGGCACCCATCCTTCCTTCCACTTTCCTTTTCATTTTTTACATTTTTCCCTCTCCCTCTTCTCTTTTTTCTCTTTTATTTTGCCTACCTCATGTTGAAGAGCTCAGTCATGGCAACAAGTGAGCCCCCCACCGACGGGAAGGCCAAAGTTCAGTGGCTATTATCAATGCATCGAAATACCTTTTCATCTCCAAACTGAACTGGGTCAGTCTTAAATGTATTAACCTGGTCACCGTGGGATCAAAACTGGCCAGCAGTTTCTTCAGAGGGATCAGTCATCTGACAATCTGAGTCTGAAAGGAGCTACAAGTATTTGAGCAGCAGAGGTCCTTAACCATTTTTATAGTTTACCAGTGATTCATTCAAACTGTACAAAAAAAAGATCAAATGACAAATTCCCTTTTTTTCCAATCCATGTGTACCAGCTTAAGTACCTGTATTATCTCTATGAAGCATCTTTCATGCAGAAGAAAAACCCATCAAAATCTGTTATTTCACTTTCTCTGCTGAATTAAGGTAATCTAACTTGGACTGAATCAACTTTCAGCATTCTCAAATAATTGTACTTGGTCATTGTTCTGTTTTCAACCGAAAAAGTACCCAAACCAAATGATACATCAAATCTCCATTATAATATTGCCTGGGCATTCATAAAAATGCTATTTATGTTTTTGATAAACACAAGCAATGGCTTTTAATGGAATTCCATTTAATGGATGATCAATACTCCCTGCTTGCACTTAATCAAAGAGTGCATCTTTCTTTACATAGCTGAGCTCTGTATGTTACTAGACAAAAACAAAGGACACATAATTGCCCCAGTTAGCAAGAAGTAATTCTCCAATGTTACTGTTTTCAATTGAAATCAACATCCAAACCAATCTGAAGGTATCCCTCTTTCACTATGACAGTTATCATTGTCTGAACTCTGCATGAAATGGAACAAACACTAATCACACATTTATGATAGAAGTTAATAAGGAGTTTGAAGTTAGAAAACAGTGTCACTGAATTATTCCAAGATGATTGTTGAAAAATACTAACCTATCAAATCTTTGAACAAATCCAGTAAGAAATGATGGAAATCAACCTCTTCTCTATTATAAGTTGTTCAGTACAAGAACCTCCAGCTGTTTTACAGATCAAATTTGCTTGATGTATTTTTTCAGCACTGAGCACTGAAATTCAATTGTGCACAAAATGCCAATTCCAGTCTGCCATAGTCATATGAACACTACCATGAGGCACACACCCTGTCGGCATATACCTGAATTGGTAGATTTACAGCCACAATGCATACATGGGAGTATAAGAAAGTTTGTCTACAATTGCAATAAGCAGCTCAAACCTGTTTACCATGTTGAAAGATTTGGAAGGTACTGTCAAAAGAGCCTTCGTAGATTTCTACAGAGCAAGTTGTAGATGGTACACAATGCTGCTACTGAATATAGGTGATCGAGAGTGTGAATTTTTAACAATGTGACATCAAGTAGTCTGCTTTGTTCTGGATAGTGTCAAGCTTCTTAAGTGTTTTTAGAGCTACAAGTGGGGTGTGTCCCATCACACTCCTGACTTAGGCCTTGGAGATTTTGGACAAGTTACTGGAGTCAGGAGGTGAGTTCCTTACTGAAGAATTCCTAGCCATCCAAGCCAATGGTAACCCCAAGGATATTGATAGTGGGGGACTGAGTGATGGTAATGCAAGAGGCAATGGTTGGATTCCCTCTTGTAGTCACTGCCTGGCACTGAAATGGTGCAACTACTTGTCAGCTCTCAGCCTAAACCTGAATATTGTCCAGGTCTGCCTACACTTGGATGTAAAACCATAAGAACTAGGAGCAGGAATGAGTCTTTCAGCCCCTCACACCTGCTCTGCCATTCAACAGGATCATAGCTGATTTGACTCTCTCATATCCACTTTCTCCTAACTCTCGATTTCCCTACTAATCAAGAATTTATCTATCTGAGCTTTAAGTATACACAAGGCCCTGTGGGGAGGAGTTTCAAAGTCTCTCAACCCCTGGGGAAGAATAAAGCCCTCCTCTCCATCTTAAATGGAGCATAAGAATGTAGAAATTATTTTGCACTTACACAAACGCCTGCTTCGACCTCACATGGAGAATAGTAAGCTGGTTTGGATTCCACACCTTAAGGATATGGGTCAAAAGTGGGTATATGGAGTTAGACCACAGATCAGTCAAGACCTCATTGAATGGTTGAAATGGCTTAGGATGATGAATGACCTTCTCTTGTTCCTATTTTCTTCAATTGGCACCCCTTTGTTTTGAGAATATGTCCTCTGCTCCTCAACTCTCCTGTGAAAGGAAACATCTTCTCATCATTGAACACGGACACAGAGTACTTCAGTATCAGAGGAGTTGTAAATGTGCTGAACAGTCATCAGTGACTATCCCTTTATCTGACCTTATCTGAACTGCAACAAAAACTGAAACACGGTGTAGAAGATTCAAGTCACTCCATCCACTTCACCCAGGAATTCCTGAACATCATCAAAGACACCAAGGTAGAGTACGACGAGGTCATAGTCTCCGTCAATGTGACGGCCCTGTTCACATCAATAAACATCACCCTGGCCAAAGAAATACAGACCGCACTACTAGACGAACCAAAGTCACAAATACCAGACAGCACCAACTTCGCCAGCAATGACAGCGTCTTCAAACTAGGAGACTTGTGCCTCATTATCCACTTTACCATCAGTGACAAGATCTACAAACAAATCAACAGGAGGCCTATGGGATCTCCAAAATCAGGACTCTTAGCTGAAGCATTCTTAGAACGAGCAGCCCTCCCCACAATCCAGCCCAAGCTCTGGTTCCGCTATGTGGATGACACCTTTGTCATCATGAAATGCAACAAATTAGAAGAAACCCACAGACACATAAACAACATCCTTAACATGGTAAAGTTCACCAAAAAGGAAGAGAACAACAACAGATTCCCCTTCCAAGACTTCGCAGTAGAACAAAAAGCCAATGGAGAGCTTCAGACCAGTGTTTACAGGAAAGCCACGCACACTGGCCAGACACTCAACTACAGGAGCAATCATCCCAAAACCCATAAACAGAACTGCATCAGGACATTATTTAAATGAGCCACAACTTACTGCAGCACCCAGGAACTACAAGAAGCTGAGGGAAAACATCGATACAACATATTCAAGGATAATGGGTACCAAACAAGCAGTCCACTGATTCCTGAACAACAAACCTAAACAAGAAGACACAACACACCCAGAGACTCAAACCACCCTGCTAAAGATTAAAGACATCTCAGAGATGATGACCAGACTACTCCAGCCGTAGGCATAATGGTAGCCCACAAATCTACCACCACACTGCAACAGCTCCTGATGAATTTGAAGGACCCCATACCAACAACCAACAGAACAAACATCATATACAAAATACTCTGCTAAGGCTGCAACAAACATTACATTGGACAGATGGGCAGGAAACTAGCCACCGGGATATATGAGCACCAACTAGCCACCAAAAGACATGATCAACTATCATGAATATCCTTACACACAGATAATGAAGGACACCAGTTCAACTGCAACAATACATCCATCCCCCTGACAGGCTAAACGGAGACACGCACAGAAATTCTTAGAGGCCTGGCATTCAAACTAGAACTCCATTAACAAACATATCGATTTGAACCTCATTTACCAACCTCTCAGAGAAAGAACCGGAAGGGATATCACCCACCACAATAGACCAAGACACATAAATAACAAATGGAACACAACACCAGTGCTTGGGCTCTTTGATGCCACACTCAGCCAAATGCTGCCTTAGTGTCACCCCACCTCTGGAATTCAATTCTTTTGTCCATGACTGAACCACATCTGTAGTGATGTCAGGAGCTGAACAGCCCTGGCAGAATCCAAACTGACCATCAGTGAACAGGATATTGGTAAGCAGCTGTTGCTTGATAGCAGTGTTCGAATAAAAGCAGAATGTCAGAAATCTGAAAGTAATGCAGAGAATGCTGGAAACATTTAGCAGGTCTGGCAGCAGGTGTGGAGAGAGAAATAGAGTAAATGCTTTGTGTCCGAAATAACTTTTCTTCAGAAGTCACCTCTCTCTCCATGAATGATGTGAGCATCAAGGTAGGTTCTAACTGAGTAAGCACTAAGAGAGCAAGCAAGCAACGTGAGATATAGCCTGGTCCAATCTGTGAGCTAGGTGCCTGTCCGTGCATGCCAAGAGTCCCTTCTGCATCTTTTTTATGCTAGTTGCCAGTTCCAGAGAACCTTCCAATGTGTCAAGGAGGTGCCTTGATAGTTGTCAGGGGTTTTAAAGGCCAGATGTCAATGCCCATGGATGAGGGCTGCATGTGGACCTTGCCCATGAATCATGGCCTGAGCTGCAGCTTAGTCAAAGGCAACATGGAGATCATTTAGAGGAAGCGATGAGTTGATTCCAGCAGGTATCTGCTCTGGCTTGCATGTCCAGTTTTCACAAGATCTAGCTTACTTGGCAACTTTGGAAATGTAGAAAGCTGAATAATTATAAAGCAAGGTGGTCCATTAAGAATGTGTTTAACAGCAATAATTCCCCTTAATTGGCAACTTACCACTGCCTAGTGAGAAAATTGCCACAACATTGTGAAAATCACGAAAGATGGAACGAGGTGCACTTAATGGCAAGTTGGATCTCACCAGACTTCTCATCATCACAGGCCACATCAGACTCCTATTCCACCCTTTGTATTTACTTCTTGTCTTATTGTATAGAATGCCAGACCAAAAAGGCATTGCACCCTTACAACATGTGATGTTTTGATATTAAGGTACCCATCTCAACATTGCTGGTCATGACTACTATTTCAGTTACAGCAGTAATCACCATAACAGCAATAAGCAAAAGGACCTAAACTACAAGTCTGAGAACTTACAGCACTCTAAAAGGTTAGTGCTATCAATAAAGCTCAAGATATGTCTCAGTAAGAACCCAGCCTTTATGACATGTTTTGCAAAGGCAAATATTTGAGGAACAATCCATCCATACCATACTGGTACTCCCCAGATACCATAACTCGGGTCTTATCAAGTTCCTTGTAATACCTTGACATCTTTGACCCAATCAGTCCTTAATCTTCTAAATTCCAGGGAATACAATGTTAGTTCATATAATCACCTTATAGTTTAGCCCTTGGAACACAAATTTTATTCCTGTAAATATATGTTGCACTCCCTCCAAATACAATATACCTTTACCAAAGCTCCCAGAAGCAAACATAGTCTGTAGGTGTTAGCATTTTGCACATGTGTAGCTATCCCATAATGGATTTCCAATTAGTAGAATTCTCATACCTAGTCTCCCACAAAATCAAAGATTAACATCGACCAACTGTTTGAATTAATGCCGAATCCTGGACCAATTAATTTAACAGTCACATATCAGTGATATGATTTTGGCTGTTACCATTTTATTTTTTCCTAAGTTCCTTCCTTGTCTTTTGTTCAAATCCCGAGGGTAGTAGCACATGCTGAGCTGCAATTCCGTGGGCCTTCAGAGCCTTTGAATATCAAGTCTCTATGAGTGAATCCCCACGGAGTGTGCCATGGTCTGAGTGAACCTGGGATCTTCATGGTTCATATTGTTCAGTTCACACCAGGTGCTGCATTTACTCAATGAACCATGAAGGAAGAGGAGTATAATGATTTTTAAAATAAAATATTAATATCTGAACAGAGTCATTACTGTGATCACGAAAGAATTGCGGTATTTTGAAGAAGTATTAGTATCAATTTTTTTTATAATGCCTTCAACCTGTTCAAGTCTACCAGCATTATTACTCTGAGAACATTCGAACAAATTCTTACATGCTAGCATCGTATTTAATAGCATTCAGCTCTTTCTTCAGCAACAGATGAGGTGCTTATGAAGGCTATTTGATAGCACTCAATGTTTAACAGCAGAACGCAATATTTATTCATTTAAAGGACTGAGAATCGCTATGCAACTTGAATTTATATGGTCACTATTTAACACAATAGGACTCACACAAACACACTGTCATTAAGCAATAAGCCACATGCACAGGATTTGACTTGCTACAGTAGAAGGAAACACCAATAGATGTTTTGGATAAAAAAGTCATTAATTTGCATTAGTTGTTGAAAATTTCAATTAATTATAGCCTGATTTCTCATACAGGTAAACAATTAGGGAATCTTGTATAATTTCACCAAATGATCAAATCCAATACAATCCTGCATAATTCGTTACCAACACATTAATCATTATAAATAGGCAAATAACTTATCTACCTGTGACAGAAAATTGGAATATTGTTATTTCAAACTTGATATAGCCCAGTACAGGCAGCTTAAGAGGCAGGCTAATGGTGCAGCAGTGTCAATTGCTAAAATAAACTATAAATCTAAGCTGGTCATCACTCACTTAAGGAAAATATATATACAGAAAATATATAAGGCCACAGTGTCCCATGCACAGCACACAGGACTTCTTTAATCCTCAAAAAATCTCTTCAAAACTGGGAGCATCTCAAGTTAACTAAACTTTGATTGCAGAAATCAGAGCTGACATGTCATTCACTAAATGGTTATAAAAGAATATAAAAGTTGATTTGGTTCCCCTGACCTGCTGTTGACACACAGGCTAATGTTGCCAATGAATAACAAAGAGAACAAGCTATCCATGTCATATGCTTGCAGATAGATGGATTTATTTAACATATTTTGACAGGCCTGTTTGATATATCTACAGATTTAAACAAAACAAGCTATAATTTGTGCTTCCTGAAGCTGAAAGTGAAGTTAATAACTCCTCCTCCTGTATGTTTTCAACCTCCACAGGTGGAACATAGATCATTAATTTATTTCAAAATTATATTTCACATTTTCTGGAAGAAATTGGAGTAATGCTGACCTATGAAACAGTAACTTATTTAGGGGTGGCATAGTGGCTGAGTAGTTAGCATGGCTGTCTCATAGCACCAGAGACCCCGGATTTGATTCCAGCCACAGGTGACTATCTATGTGAAGTTTTCAGATTGTCCCCATGTCTGCAAGGGTTTCCTTTGGGTGTTCTGGTTTCCAAGATGTGCAGGCTAGATGGATTAGCAAGGGATGGAGTGGGTCTAGGTGGGATGTTCTTCAGAGGGTAAGTGTGGACTCAATAGGCCAAACAGCCTGCTTCCACACAGTAGGGATTCTATGATTGTATTGTGTATGGACAACCAATCCAAGCCCTTTATCATTTCATTAGTTGACTAATTCCATCAGAAGCCCATCTGAACTCTTGTTGCAAATAGCCAGCATCTTGTACTTCCCTGATTTATGGGATAATGTGGTATCTTCATTTAAAAGCGAGTCAAGTAAATGAGAACAGCTATCGCATGAACTAGAAAGCAAAAGGACCATGCCATCAATGTAATGCGATTATTACAATCAGAGATGGCTTGTCATCTATCAAGTCTTTACTGAATTAACATTCATCAAAAGATTATGATTGCATTCTTCAGCAGAAAAGACAAAAAAAGGTTGTCTTTATGGAGAGGTTAGACAGATTGGGCTTGTTCCCACTGGAGTTTAGAACAGTGAGGGGTGTCTTGAACTAAGTGAAAAAAGATCCTTAATAGTCTTGACAAGGTGGATTAATAGATAAATCCAAGAGACAAGTCTGATAAAAGTTTGATGCACTCCTATGGCAATATCTTTCCTGAGATATTGAGACCAAATAGCACACAGTATTCTAGGGATAGCCTAAACAAAATATGAGGGGTGCAATTAAAGCAAGCCTTTCACTACTCCTGTGTTCAAATCCTCAAGCAATAAATGCAAATATTCCAGTAGCCTTCTTTCTGCACTTGCATATTAAGACAAGGACACCTAGGTTCCTTTGGACTCTTACATTTTCCAACCTCTTACAATTTAAGAAATACTCTGAACACTTGTTTTTCCTTCCAAAGTGGATAAACTTACCTTTATCCAAATAGTATTCCATCTGCCCATTCATTAATCTTGCCCATATCCTCCTGAAACTAGTTTTGAGTGAATAGGCTGATTTAAGAAGACTGAGTCTGGAGGCATGCATTATAAAAGCAGGGAGGTTTTGCGACATGACTTATTAATCACTGGTTCAGCTGGAGGACTGATTTCCATAGCAGACACAACATTTTAACGAAACATTCAAGTAGCAGGATGAAGGCTTCTAAATCCCATCATCAGGCTCAAACGGGGAATGCAGTATTGTGCAGAAAATAGTCACTCAACAAGATATCCCTCCAGTTTAATTAATGATCAGAGGACAGATTCACTGTTTACTTTGTGCTAAGGTATAGGGTTGGATAAAGAGCCAGTGGGCTGTTAAACTGAAAAGCCAACCAGAGACCTTCCAGCTTAAAATGGGAAACAGACCATGATATCACGAGAAAATTCCAAAATGGAGATCCCATTCCTTTCCTTTTTAATTTAAAAACACAAAATAGTTTGATACAGGTTTGGCCAACACTACTATTGTTGAGGGTTGTGTATTTTCTGTTGGTGGTGGGGGAGAGGTGAGTGCAGGAGAATGGAAAAGGAATTCTGGTTCGCAGGCAGCCAAATGTTGCCAGTAGACTGGAAGGACTTCTATTCCTGATGAAGGGCTTTTGCCCGAAACGTCGATTTTCCTGCTCCTCGGATGCTGACTGACCTGCTGTGCTTTTCTACTCTAATCTGGACTCTGGAAGGACCACTAGTCTGCCTAGAGTTCTGCCATTTTGTCCTGGCACTGACTGGATACCTCCCAAGCTGTACAGCCACCACCACTGGCTGGAACCTGGAGACTGTCTAGGAGATCCCAGTCTGCCTCTTTTCAATAATTGTATAATAAATCTATTAGTGGGCTGGGTCAGTTAATCACCCTGCCTTGGCTGGTAGCCCCACTGCACATCCCTTTCGTCTTGGTGAAAATAACCCAGGAGTCAGATGAAGCCATAGAGAATTGACACTCTGGCTGCTTGCATGGCCTTTAGGACCATCATTTCTCCTTTGCCAGTGCTGGGAAGGGTTACAAATCCATGGCAAGGTCTCTGAAAGAGGAGGTTTATCAGAATCATACCAAACCCAAAATCCTGGCACTGCAACACAGCAGCGCTGACCACTGAGCTACTATATCACTCAGGGTGGCACAGTGACACTGCTACCTCACAGCACCAGGGACCCAGGTTCAAATTCAGCCTCAAGCGACTGTCTGTGCAGTGTTTGTACATTCTCCCTGTGTCTGCGTGAATTTCCTCCGGATGCTCTGGTTTGTTCCCACCATCCAAAGATGTGCAGGTGAGGTGGATTAGTCATAGGAAATGCAGGGTTACAGGGATAGAGTGGGGTCTAAGTTTAATGGAGATGCTCTTTTGAGAGTCAGTGTGGACTTGATAGGCCAAATTGCCTGTTTCCATACTGTAGGGATTCTATGATACCAGAATATAGGGTTTTAGACAAGTGGAAGAATAGAGAAGCTAGTTTCCCATAAAACTATGAATGTTAAGGGGGGGATTAATAGAGTTGTTGAAAGTTATGAAGACTTTTGTTGCTTCGAATACGAAAAGAAATGTTTTACCAAGTAGCAGAATCATTATTCAGAGTACGCGGATTTAAGACACAGGGTATTTCAATTTGAAACAATTTGAACAGAGATTAGGTTTCTATTGTGTAAGTGAACCAATAAGATCTGGAAGGTATGCAATGAAAAGAAGTGGAAGGACATTCAATAGAAACTTAGAGAAGAAACTGGATAATAGTTGCAAAAGGAAATACTACAAAAGTGGTATGCAAGATGACTGCACAGTTTAATAACTGCACCTAAGCTCTCTGTAGACTTTAAACATTCTTATGGAGTGGGGAGAATGCTTGTTCAGCATTTATCACAGAAAAGTACGAAGCCATTTAGTCTATGGAGTGGACTTCTAATACACAACTCTCTCTGGAATAATTTTAGCCTCATTTGCCAGGTCAGAAAGCACAGAATTGGGTGGATTTTGGCCATTTTTGATCACTCAATTTTGCTCTCAATTGATTTCAGGAGAACATAATACGGATTGGGTTAAAAAAAAACTCGCTTTGATCCTGATCTTGACTGTTTTCCAGCATTTTCCTACCTAGATATGCCTCCAGAATGCAGGTAAATTCTTAACAGCATTATTGCGCGAAGTTGCTGCAGAAGTGGCAGATATGACTGCAGCTCTTCTCACACCCAACACAGCCAAAGCAATAGTCAGTGGTGGTGATAACATTGGGAAAGCTAATACAATGTAATTATTGTGTCTGATAAGTGTGACAGAAATGGGATGAAACCCCATGATGCTTCAGTAACCATGTTAAGTGAATATTTTAATCTATCTTCTCTCATGCTCAGTCCCCATAAGCAAAAACATTAAATATATAAAAAAGAGACCAAAAATACAATATTGTTCAAGTTATTCCTAAGGTTTCTATTGCTCATTTATGAAATTCTTTCTTTAAATTATACAACTATATTAAAGGAAGCTGCCAGTGCAAATAAATAATTTCACATGGCAAAACGGTCCTCACTGAGCAGAATGCAGAATCACAGGAACATAGAATCAGAGCAGAGGGGAGCATAGATGGAGGATATGCAGCCACGTGAGTCTGTTCTGTCGGGACTCTTTTGAAGAGTAATCCACTTAGTGTCATTCCCATCTTCTTTCTCATGGCCCTCCATGGTTCCCTCCTAGTATTTACCGTATAGACTCATCATAGATCCGTATGCAAAGGTCAACCTTTGACCTTAGACCCCCAACTTTAGATTTTAAAAAATTGTTTGTTTTGTATTTGCCTGTTTGACAGGTCAACCCCCAACTTTTAACTCGAAAACATTATGTCTTTGTACTTACCACCCACTGCTGACAAGTGTGACCAAAATAGGATGAAACCCCATGGTGCTTCAGTAACCATGTTGTTGATATCATATTTTCCTGATGCAAGTTTACTTGAGAGTGTTACAGAGAAGCAGCCCATTGAAGGTGGCTATTCAGGTCCTTCTGTCTAGACAGGTACTTGTGGCTCCTGTTGCACTGGTTTTGGAGATGGGGTTGGCAGGAACAGTCCCGAACCTGGCAACTCCAACACAGTGAGGCAATGGAAGAGGGAAAACGCCTAACTCTCCAAAATGTGCAAAAGTCAACTCCCTACTTTAGACTAAACAGTTAGTCTTGGAAACTCTATTTTCACTCAAATATATACACAATATACAATTCACTTTTTAAAATTTCTATTAAACCATATTCCACCACTCAATATTACCTCTGAATATCCAAAGTAAGAGCATGAAGAACAAGCGACTACTTTTCAAAAATGCTGCTCATCAGATGCTGTACTAAAGAAATCTGTATTAGATTTCTGGCTCTGCTAATTCCAAAATGTACAAGGTGTAATTTTCAACAGCACCTGATCTCAAATCTGTTGAGTTGTGACCATGTTCTCTTTTCACTCAAGTGCGAAACCCAGTGATGTTCTGGTAAAGTGCTGGGGATGTTGCAAACGGGTTTCGATTCTGCCCAAATAGCCTGACTTCAGTTTTTTCTTTTAACTGCAACTCATTCACGTGGTCAATTATTCAAGATTACAGCCCGCACTGAGCAGAAATTCAAACAGCTCTGTATGTTTGATGACCTGGAAAAAAAGGAATTGGGCAAAAAACTATTCACATCTGTAAAGTAGACTGTACATGAGAACATTTGATCTTCGATCTTGTATCAGCAAATCCTAGAACAGTATTCGCCTAAAGAAATGTTCGATTGGAATGTTTTTTGGGAAACAGACTGCACTCCCAATATGGCAAATTGAGATTGACAAAATGATATTCTTGTTTAAAAAGAAAATCACATTGCACTTATTAAATTGATTTGATTTAAAAAACAACAGCTCCTTTGTAGAAAAAGCTTCAGGATATTTATGGTCCCTATTTTCAGCAGTCCCTGCTTTTATTTGATATTTCTTCTTGAGCATCCTTTCACAAATTCATTTCACTGCTTGTAAGAGATGTTTTCCAGGTAACTGAAGGAAGTGAAAGAGTTCTTTCAAGAAGAAATAGACCATCGTCATGTATACAAATATCAGGTAGATAGAGATCCATTAAGAATTGAAAAAAAAAGGAAAGAAAAATATAAAGAAACCATCATAAATAGCCAGACACCTGACAAACTAAACGCAAAAGAAATCTCTCAAATTTGTTTCACAATGTATAATGAAAGGTTTCAACAATGTACATCACTTCAATATCGGCTTCTTACAAACAGTCATTTTTTGTAATTCTGGAAAAAAGGAATAAATGAAAGATCCACAAAATCCGATATTCTATCCCGAAGACATAAAATCAACCCTGACAACCACTGAATAGAATCTGTTGAACATGATTGCGAGCAGAGGTACATGACATCCAGCAATGTGCACGTGTCAAACTCACAGTATCTCGGTGCCTAGCAACCCAATATATCTGACCAAATCAACTAGCACAGTCCCTCATCATTCTGCCACTGTGAAAACAAGCATCCAGTATAATTTGCATTTTGAGAAAAATAAAGGTGCCAGGAGACTGCAAGGCTTTCACCTTCAGGTTCTCATTGGATTAATTTCTTGAGAAGCAAAACCATTTTGCATATTGTTACATAAACACAACTAATGCGCTAGCTATCCTTCTTCAAAAATACCCGTTCTCCCAACACCAAAATGGCACATTTCACTGAAGCAGCTATGTATACTCGTAACAATGTACAACTGCTCCTGCTCCTTTCTACTTAGCTTCAGCTGCTACTGAGTGTCAAAAGAAGCAAAAGTACGAGGAGAATACACCCAGTGCAATTTCATACTATTGTTATATCCTTGTATCTGCTTGTGAAATATTAAACAAGACATCCACAGCAGCCACGAGTTGAAACTTGACAATGTGACAAGTTGTCAGTGGCATGATTAGACTTGGTGCCTTACTGCCATCCACCAGCACACTTGATAGTCTTCAGTCTGCATCAAATTTGCTATTTGCAACGACACAAAGCATTCAACCCCCACTGTCACCTCATCATCTATACTACCCTACAGAGTGAGATAATTGAAGACAGAGGGTTGATCTCCATCAGCAGGGGAAGCATTTCAGGTCACTGAGTTTGGCTGGCAGTTGTAGGGTTTCACTGACCAAAGAATCGGTGAGATTCTCCTGCCTGACCTTTAGCAGAATGATCATTGTCACAAGAGATCTAAGTTGGTGGAAAAGTATACTTTTCTTCTGATTTATAAGTATGTAAGTTTACTGAAATAACAAACCAAGGCAGTTAAGATGTCAGAAAATATCAACAAAATGAAATAAAAACCATGACGATTAATGTCCGTTAAATATTTTGTCAGGAATGTGCAAATAACATGGCAAGACCATGAATGCGCAGTAGACTTCAGTTAAAAGATGCTTTGTTAACAAGAATACTTGGATAGAGAACATTTGATTTGATGCCAGTTCTTTCCCTGCATGTGTCCCAGTGGTAAAACAAGAATGATTGCAAAAATATGGAAATGCTCTCTTCATCAGGAAACTGTCGCTAAAGAAGCTTGTACTTTATTGCTGTCATCAGTTTTTAAATGGTCTGAAGTGCAATGTTGGAAAGCACTTGTCATCTCATTTCCTCTTGCCCTGGATGCATTTTGTTCCTGTTAAACTTCTGCTTCCTATTGGAATCATTTACATCCAAATACAGGAAGGAATATGGGAACTTTCCAGACAGTCAATCATCTCTTTGGGGCAACAGCTGGCTTCTCAACACATTGACTTAACTTGCAGGGGTGAAGACAGGCCACCTTTCCTGGGTTGTAGATGAACAGAAATCAGGGCTTAGGATGTTTCCTTTACATTCTCAGGGCAAGAGCAGCCGGACCGTGTGAGGGAGAACTCTTCCTGGGTTTCTCGGCAGCAGTTCGCAAAAGATCTAATTGTGACATCCCAGAAAAGACAGAAATGTACAGTTTGAGTGGCTGCTGTTGACGGTTAAGTTTCAACTTGCAAGAAATTTTTAAAAACGTATAGTTCTAATCTAGCATAGGAAAGTAAGCATCGAAAGGCACAGGATGGAGAGCTGATGGGTGTGTAAGGGTGGAAGCATTTCTATGAATCACCAATTTATAATGAATAGTATAAGAGTAAAGGTTGAACTAAGTAGAAGTAATTAAAATTGAAGTGTAACTTAAAAGTTTTAAGGTTAAATTATGGCAGAACAACTTAGCCAAACAGCATCCCCATCCCGTGGCACATGGGAAGCTGGGTTAAATCTCATGCCCACGTGAGGTATGTGTTACCAGCAGCCTAAGATTGAGCTGTAGGTTTCAGTGATTGAGTCACTGAGGTGCACCTGAGGAAGAGAACTACATGGATAGCATATTCAGGGAGGTGAACTCACAGCAAATTAAGAATAAACAGGAAGAAAGGCAAGGGGTGACTTTTAAATATTTCAAGAAAAACAGGGAGTGCAGGAACTCCCAGAGGTAGCACTTTTTTTTTGCTCTGGACATTGGTCAGGGCAATGCATTCTTGGAGGAGTGCAAAAAGAGCCTTGCCTTTGGCCCCACAGGTGGCCCAACTGTACAGAAAGGAGGAAGAAAGTCAGAAGGACAAGACCGATGGGGGCTCTTTGCTTAAGGGAACTGATAGATATTACTCCACCCACCAACATGACTGCAGGACGGTTTGTTGACCTTCTGGTGCCAGAGTCAAGGACATCACAAAACGACTGCAGGACATTCTTCTGAAGAAGGGCAGACAGTCAGAGGTACGATAGCACAGGCAGGATGGAGGATGTGGTTCTGCTATTATGATTTGGGGAGTGATGTAGAAAATGAGCAAGCGGGACCTCTACAGTTGTAATCTCCAGATTAGTCCCAATGCTGCGTGCAGGCCAGAAACTGGAGAGGAAGACAAATGAATGTGTGGTTAGAAAATTGGCACAGAAGGGAGGGCATTAGATTTCAGGGACTTTGGGAGTGGTTCTGGGAGAGATGGCACCAGTCTAAGCCATTGGGCTGCATGTGAACAGAACTAGAACCGAGTTCCTTCCAGGGCATTTTGCTAGAGTTTTTGGGTGATTTCAAACTAACCCAGCAGGGGTGTGGGAACCAGAGAACATTGGGAAGTAATACGGAGGTACATGAAATGTTGAGAAAGATAGCATTAGAATAGAGAATAAGAACACATGCAGTCAGAAGAAGGGAGAAAGCAATGCAAGAGTTGCACTGTGTATATGTAAATGTACAGAGTTTGGTTAATACAATTGGGATGTTGCAGGCACAGATTGTCATGTGGAATTATGATATTGTGACAATGATAGCAATCCGGCTAAAGGTAGGGCAGGTCTGGGTGGTAAACCTTCCTGTTACAAGGTATTCATAAAAGATGGGAAAGGAAAAATAGAATGAGTGATGCCATTTTGATGAAGGAGAACATTGCAGTAATGGAGAAAGGAGATGTTTCAGAGAGTTCAAGGAGAGAATTGATTTTTCTAGAGTTAAGGAAGATGACCATAAGAAACAGGAACAGGAGTAGGCCTTTCACCACCCCCACCCCCACACCCCCACCCCCACCAAGTCTGTTCCACCATTCAATATGATCATGGC
The DNA here is from genome assembly GCF_047496795.1 of Chiloscyllium punctatum. NCBI lineage: Eukaryota > Metazoa > Chordata > Chondrichthyes > Orectolobiformes > Hemiscylliidae > Chiloscyllium > Chiloscyllium punctatum. Next base: position 33,584,861 of record NC_092765.1, read on the forward strand.
TGGTCGGACATTCCTCACGTTCACTTTCCTGCATTTCCCTGTAGCTCTTTAAGGGTACAATTAGATTGCTCAGTCAGCCATGAAACATCATAGTTAGTAGTTAAAGCAGGGCATTTATTTACCCATATATTGACTGCAACAGCGGCAGTGTAAAGGACAGCAAAGAGAAATATTCCTAGAATGTGTTCATGAGAAGTTTCCACAGCAGTCCACCAAGAAAGGGGGCACTGATAGACCTGGTTTTTGGGAATAAAGCATCCAAGTAGATTAAGTGACAGTGAGAGAACAGTGATAAATGTATCATAAGGTTTAGGATGACAGTGGAGAATGGCATTATTTTTACTCTGGATTGACCAATCAACTGGCAGAAAGTGGACTTCAATGGGGCAGCGACAGTGCCACACAGACTAGAACCAAAGGTTGGCAGAAGAAAACAGTCGTTGAACAATGGCCTACCTTCAAACAGGAGATGCTTCAGATAAGTCAAGGTCTAAGGTAGGAACAAACAAATCTAAAGTTCCCAGGATGACAATGGAGATAGAATAAAAATGGTGGGAAAAAGCAGCTGTCAGCTAATAAATATAATTGAGATACAAAAAGTTTAGTAGAGAGGTGAACAGCTAATACTAGACATAAAAAGGGAGAATGAAAACATACTGGCAGCTAACACAAGCAGAAATCTCAAAGTTTTCTACAAACAGATCGATCGTAAAAGGGTGGCAAGAGGAGTAGGCTGAATTGGAGGCCAAAAAGGATTTATGTCGCAACAAGAGCATGGCTAAAGTATTAAATTAATACCTTGTATCTGTCTTCACCTGAACAGCAGGTGCTGACCCATCCATGGAGACAGAGGAAGAAACCCAGTCACTAGAAGGAATTAAAGTTAATGAGGAGCAGGAATTTGATAAGCTATTTGTACTTAACATTAATAAGGCACCACAGCCAAATGAGATGCATCCAAGGATTTTCAAGAAATTGAAAGTGGAAATTGAAGGGACACTGGAAATCATCTTTCAATCTTTCTCAATTACTACAGGAGGCCTGGAGTTTTGCAACCATTATGTAATTATTCAAAAAAAATTGTAAAGATAAACACAGTAATTACAGATTAGTCAGTTTAACTTTGGTGGTGGGGAGTCTTCCAGAAACAATTACTTGGGAGCGAATTAAGATTTAGTTGATTTGGAATAGTTAGCATGGATATGTTAAGGGACAATCATGTCTTACTAACTAGGAGTGTTTCAAAGACATAGTAGAGTGGGTTGACCAGGATAAGCTGTTGATGGTGTATATTACCCACATAACAAAACTTGTGAGCAAAGTTATAGGTCATGAAATAACAGGGAAATAGCAACATAGATACAAAATGTCTGAGGGATAGTAAGCACAGAGTTTTAAATACCAATAGGTATTTTTCAAGATGGAAGACGGTATTGGGACCTTGGTTTTTCTGATATATGTAAATGACCTAGACCTTGGTATACAGGAGACGATTTCAAATTTGCAGATGACATAAAAAATGAGAAAATTGTAAACTATGAGGTTGACAGTATAAAACTTCAAAGGTCACTAGCACATTGGTGAAAGGGGCAGATAGGTGATAGGTGAAGTTCAATGCAGAACACAGTGAGGTGGTACAAAAGAAAAGGAGACTGTATGCAAAGACCACCACTCTAAGGTGTACAGAAACACAGAGATGTGAGGGCATATGTACATGAATCATTATAGGTGGAAGGATAGGTAGACAGAACTGTTATTACAGCATTCAGTATTCTCGGCTTCATTAAAAGAGAACAAGACAAGGTGATGATGAACTAGTATAGGACATTCTTAGACCTCGGTGAGAGTATAGTGTACATTTCTATATGCCAGACTAAAGGGAGGATATGAAAGAATTGTAATTAGTGCAGGAAAGATTTGCAAGAAGGGTTTCAGGCTTGAGAAATGTCGGTAATGAAGAAAGACTGGAGAAGTTGCAGCTGTCTTCCCTAAAGATGAGAAGGTTGAGAGGAGATTTGATCGAAATTTTCAAAATCTTAATTAGTCTGGACAGAGCAGATAGTGAGAAACTAGACCTGTTCATAAAAGGATTGAGAACAGGGAGTATGATTTTGAAGTACCTTGCAAAAGTACAAATGATGTGAGAGAAAACTTTTTCACCCAGTCAGTAATTAGGGTACATAATGCACTGCATGTAAGTGTCGTGGAGGCAGTTCAATTGAGGCACTCAAGGGGGCATTGCTTTGATTTGAATAATTATTTAATGTGCAGAGCCAAGGTGTAGAGGTCGCAGGTTGGCACAAGGTTGAAATACTCAGACGTGATGGGCTCAGCAGCCTCCATCCACACCTTGACAATTCCGTGATTGGAATACTCTTTTGCATTTCAAGGAGAAAATTACCAATAGCAATAGGAATGCATTAAGGGTAACTCTCCAGCAAGCACTGTTTCCATTTCGAACTGCTTCATTTGGAAACTTAGCGCAGCAAGGACAAGATTGCCTGAACCAATCATCTGGCAGTAAGCTTATGAACGTGAGTGGTGGAGGCTTGCTGCCAAATCAAACTGGGGAAGGGTGGCGCCCGAAGCAAGAGAGGACATCACATTTAAACAGTGGTATTTCTGCATGCAACCTCTCAGAGGGACAATGGCAGGTGAAATTGCCAGCATTGTGTTCACATCTAGACAGAAACAACTGTTTTAAAGTCTCGGGTGGAGGACAGCTCCAAACTCAGAAAATTTGTGACTGCTCAGCATACCACTTCACAGCTCAGCAAGAATCCACTGTGTAATTTGCTCCAAGCCATTCTGTAAAGTGGGGTAAATCTTTTCCCTGCGAGTGGCTGCAAAGGGCCATCCAAATGACCAAGGTAGTTGGACAGAAGTCACCAGGAAGGACTGGGTCCAAACTGAGAGAAGGTGAATGACCATCCCTGCACTGCAGAGGTATTTATTGTAACACCGTCATCAGTAGCTAAATTATAGGTGAGGAAAATGGGGGGCGCTGAATGGCTTTCCACCTCCCCAGCTTTCATAGCTACATGGGTTACATTTGCGTTTGTCAGGAAAGAGTGGGTATATAACATTGAGACAGAGGATCAGCCATGATCATACTGATGGGACAGCAGGCTCAATGGGCTGAGTGTCGTATGTCTGCACTTAATTTCTTTGTTTCCCTGTGGAAATTGTATCCCCCTTTACACATATCCAGATTTAGCAAACAGCATGAGGATTGGAAGGAAACTTGAGCAACCTGGCATGGGATGGGATCAGGGGGCAAACAGGCAACAATGTCATTGGCAACCTCACTTTCTTTCCACGTACTCTTGCAAGATGAATGTGCCCACAATACAAGAGAGAAGATGAAGTCTGGGAGTCGTCGATCAGAACAGTCATCAGCTGTTGGCTAAAGCAAAGATGGAAATACTGCAGTTTTCAGGGTAGCAGTGTGATTGATCCATATCTGATTCTAAGTTGGAATTGGTGGACGTGCAGAGTGAGGACTTAGTTTGGCTAATATCACCAGCTCCCAATTACAACTGGCTAATAAATGGTGGTGGCCCTCACCACTGTCATTCCAGAAATTCCTTGCATTGCGTAATTTGCAGAGTTGACTTCTGCAGAAAGCTGGGAGCAGATCACCTCTCACTAGCTCACAGGACAATAATCTAGATGTCTTGGAGGTGTAGAGTCCTACCTGCCTCTGCAGAAGCACTCAAGTTGGACAGGGAGTCAATCACATAGTATCCTCGATTCAGATGCTAGTGAACATTAGCTACAGTCAGGCAGCTGCAGATGAGGGAGGCTGTGACAGGAGAGGCCACCAGCATTTTGAAGACTGCTAAAGGATAGCCCCCTCCTACTGCACCCAGACTTGTGAAAGTGCTTCTCAGCCAACTGGAATTACAAAGCCACTGAGAAAAAATTCTGGCAGTGCTTTCCTTGAGCAGACATTCAAAAAAGCGATGGATTATTGATCTCTATTGTGTCTCATGTAAAAGAGTTTCCACAGATAGTTGGGGATCTCAATGAAGAGGCAGGCCTATGAGATAATTCATTGGATGCCTATGTCAACACAACCCTGGAGACTACTGCTGTACCAGAAGCTCAGCTGTGGACAATGAGAGGTTGTTGATGCCCCTGGGACCCCTGATGGCAATGTCTTTGACTAAACAGAATCAACTGCCACTATTAACATTTAATCAAAGTTTGGCAGTTAACTGGTACAATATTAATGGTCCATTGTACATCTACAATTTTGACGGTATTAGGCAAGAACTTTCGAAAACTGATTGGGGGCAGATGTTCACAAGTAAATGGACGGCTGGAAAATGGGAAGCCTTTAGAAATGAGATAACGAGAATCCAGAGAAAGTATATTCCTATCAGGGTGAAAGGAAAGACTGGTAGGTATATGCTGGATCACTAAAGAGATTGAGGTTTGGTTAAGAAACAGAAGGAAGCATATGTAAGTATAGACAGGATAGATCGAGTGAATCCTTAGAAGAGTATAAAGGAAGTAGGAGTATACTTAAGAGGGAAATCAGGAGGGCAAAAAGAGGACATGAGATAGCTTTGGCAAATAGAATTAAGGAGAATCCAAAGAGCTTTTACAAATACATTAAGGACAAAAGGGTAACTAGGGAGAGAATAGGGCTTTTCAAAGATCAGCAAGGTGGTCTTTGTGTGGAGCATAGAAAATGGGGGAGATACTAAATGAGTATTTTGCATCAGTATTTATTGTGGAAAAGGATATGGAACATATAGAGTGTAGAGAAATAGATGGTGACACCTTGCAAAATGTCAATATTACAGAGGAGGAAGTGCTGGATGTCTTGAAACACATAAAGATGGATAAATCCCCAGGACCTGATCAGGTGTACTCGAGAACTCTGTTTGAAGCTAGAGAAGTGATTGCTGGGCCTCTTGTTGAGAGATTTGTTTCATCGATAGTCACAGGTGAGGTGCCGGAAGACTGGAGGTTGGCTAATGTGGTGCCACTGTTTAAGAAGAGTGGTAAGGACATGCCAGGGAACTATAGACCAGTGAGCTTGACGTCGGTGGTGGGCAAGTTGATGAAGGGAATCCTGTGGGACAGGATGTACATGTATTTGGAAAGGGAAGGACTGATTTGGGATAGTCAACATGGCTTTGTACGTGGGAAATCATGTCTCACAAACATGATTGAGTTTTTTGAGGAAGTAACAAAGAGGATTGATGAGGGCAGAGCAAGAGATGTGATCTATATGGGCTTCAGTAAGGTGTTCGAAAAGGTTCCCCATGGGAGACTCATTAGCCAGGTTAGATCTCACAGAATGCAGGGAGAACTAGCCATTTGGATATAGAACTGGCTCAAAGGTAGAAGACAGAGAGTGGTGGCAGAGGAATGTTTTTCAGACTGGAGGCCTGTGACCAGTGGAGTGCCACAAGCGTTGGTGCTGGGTCCTCTACTTTTTATCATTTACATAAATGATTTGGATGCGAGCAGAAGAGGTATAGTTAGTAAGTTTGCAGATGACACCAAAATTGGAGGTATAGTGGACAGCGAAGAGGGTTACCTCAGATCACAACAGGATCTTGACCAGATGGGCCAATGGGCTGAGAAGTGGCAGATGGAGTTTAATTCAGATAAATGCAAGGTGCTACATTTTGGGAAAGCAAATCTTAGCAGGACTTATACACATAATGGTAAAGTCCTAGGGAGTGTTGCTAAACAAAGAGACCTTGGAGTGCAGGTTCATAACTCTTTGAAAGTGGAGTCACAGGTAGATAGGATAGTGAAGAAGGCGTTTGGTATGCTTTCTTTTATTGGTCAGAGTATTGAGTACAGGAGTTAGGAGGTGATGTTGCGGCTGTACAGGACACTGGTTAGGGCACTGTTAGAACATTGCATGTAATTCTGGTCTCCTTCCTTTTGGAAAGATGTTGTGAAACTTGAAAGGGTTCAGTAAAGATTTACGAGGATGTTGCCAGAGTTGGAGGATTTAAGCTAGAGGGAGAGGCTGAACAGACTGGGACTGTTTCCCCGCAGCATCGGAGGCTGAGGGGTGACCTTGTAGAGGTTTACAAAATTGAGGGGCATGGATAGGATAAATAGGCAAAGTCTTTTTCCTGGGTTGGGGAGTCCAGAACTGGAGGGCATAGGTTTAGGGTGAGAGGGAAAAGATATAAAAGAGACCTACGGGACAACTTTTTCACACAGAGGGTGGTACGTGTATGGAATGAGCTGCCAGAGGAAGAGGTGGAGGCTGGTACAATTGCAACATTTAAGAGGCATTTGGATGGGAATATGAATAGGAAGGGTTTGGAGGGATATGGGCCAGGTGCTGGGGGGTGGTACTAGATTGGTTTGAGATATCTTGTCGGCATGGATGGGTTGGACCGAAGGGTCTGTTTCCATGCTGTACATCTCTGTGACTCTATGACTCTACTTTAATCCACTTGTTATCCAATCAACATTCATCAGTCATACAGTATAAATGTTGGTTCCCCCTTAAATTGTCCTGATGAGTGAAAGATAAAAAAGCTTCAATAAAATTAATGCAATACTCAAGATCTGTACCAACAAATGGCAAATTACTAAACATGGACCATAAAAGAATCTGGGGTTATGTTCTACTGTATTAATGAGCCCTCTGGTGATAACTTTCACGTCAGTAACATACGTGTTTTGACACAGTTTATTTTTGATAAGGAAAGAACCAAAAAAAATTCTTGATATCAACTACTGGTTGCTTGGTAAGAAGTAAAGTGGGTTGGCAAATGGTGAGAATATATGTTTATTGAAAGCCAAAAATACCATGAGATAGGATACCGTCTGATTCCTTTTCATGGTATCTTCTTCCAACTCCCCACCATGTATTAGCCCAACACTGATTTTTCAATCTCACTGCTTCAAGGGAAGACACGCAATGGTACAAGTGTACAATCAAAAGACTTTCATTAACATAACACCTCATCACAACTCGAAAACAGCGTAAAGGGATTCAGAAGCAAAAAAAAACCTTGAATTACGTCACAGTTGTTGAGCAGGCAAACGTAGCAATAATTCTGTAGATAGAAAGATCCCACAAAAAGCAATGAGATGGTGATGGGAAAACTTATGACGAATTTTGATAGAATCAGAGGGACAGACGGTTTTGATTGGCAGAGGTCAGGTAAGAGGACCTGGATTTAGTATAATTGACAGAAACGAAAGACAGAATATGAGGAGAATTACTGTTACACATTCATCCAGATCTGGGATGCGCTACTTGAGAAAGGGTGTTGACAGTAGTAGATAGGCCAACGTTAAGGACATTTAAATGGTCATTGCATAAACATATGGAAGAAAATTGAATAGGTTAGATGGGCTTCAGCTTGGTTTCACAGGTTGGTGCAACATCAAGAGCCGAAGGGCATATAATGTGCTGTAATGTTCTATGTTCTTGAGCAGGTTCAACAATGACCTTGAAAAAGGAACTGGACAAATGTGTGAAGGGGAAAAATATCCAGGGTCTTAGAGAAAGACTAGGGCAGTGAAGACGACTGGTCAGCACACTCAAAGTGATTGCATACAACAATCTTCCTCCTCTACCAAACAATTCTGTGATTACACAAAGTATAAAGGCACTACAAATGCAATCACAGTTTGCAGTCTTGCCAAATAAATGAGCCTGTATGCATTATGGAACCATGTCTTAGCATATGCCAATGTACTCAAGGAGGATGCAGAGACAACGGAGGTCAAGATTTGGAAGGTAAGGGGTCATGAAAAGCTGTTTATGAAGCTTTGTAGTGCGATTTGAATACAGATTTTTTTCACCTCTATTTAAACAATATTAAACCAGAATTTGATGCTCAAAGAATGGTAAAGCTATTGGGGCAAAACATTATTTGTATCTGAATAGTATGGTAACATTGGACAGGGAAATTAGGAACATAGGATCCAGTGTCAGCCATTCAGCCCATTAAGCCTGACCCTCAAATCAAGTTGATGGTAGATCATTTCCTTGATTTTCCCGCATTATCTCCATACCCAATAATGTCACAAGCTCCTCAGTCTTTAATGGCCTGAGCCATATCCTGAGATTATGTCACCTAAAATAGTCACCAACCTGGGAAAGTGTCCTATCTATATCTACTCTGTCATACCTTCCAAGAAGTTTGTTAAGTTTCAATGAGAATATCTCACATCTTCAAAATTCTAGTGAATACAAACCCAGTTTTGTCAATCTCTCTTCATAAAACAATTTCAACATCCAAGGTAGTAAATGAGTAAATCTCCACTTTACACCCTCTGTGACAAGTATATCCCCCTTTGGATACTATAAAACTGCATACAACATTCCAGGTGAGATCTCACCAAGGCTCTATACAACTGCAACATGACATCTTCTGTTCTGAATTCCCCTTGGAATGTATGCCAATACACAATGCACCTTCCTAATTACTTGCTCCACGTATGCGCTAGCTTCCAATGACTCTTGGCAAGGTCACTCAGATCTCTTTGGAAACCTGCACTTCCCAACCTCTCACCATCTAAAACCCTTCAGCTTTTTAACTTCATATTTATTTACATTTGCTTCCTTTTGCTTTTATAGCAATCATGAAATCTTATTATTCAGGTTTAGATGTTTTTCAGAGACATATTACAGATACGTTTTTTTTTCAAGTTACTTCCATTTTGCCTCGTTTACAATCTCTGACTTAAATCAAATCTTTCTTTCCCAATCTTAACTATTTTTTCAGCCTGCTTCTCATCCCTTCTTTGGTTTAATTTCCGACATTTAAGTTTAATCGGTTAAGAAGATACACTGTTTGTTTAACTGTTCACTCAGGCTCCAGATGTGTGTTCCCCTCAATGTGCTGCCATTAGCTTGCACTTTCTGGACAAAATTGCTTGGGTTGAAGGCAATTGGTTAAGTCTAGCGACTGGGGGTTCGGGTTAGATGCTCTGTACAGCAAGGTCTAGTCCAAGAATTAATTTATTAACAACACGTGCATATTGTAGAACTGTGAACTCCAAATTGTCCACTTGTCAATTAGTCCTATAATTTACTTTTTACACAATGAATTTGTATCTGAAAATCCTAAACCATCAATTCACATGGAATGCTTTTAGGTGCAACCATCAGTATTAATCTTACTATTAAAGGAAACTGAGCTGCTCCAGGGTCTTATTAGAAAACATAGGTCACTTGCCATACTGAAAGGGCTTCATGCTTCTATTAGAGGAGTGCAGATGTGCAGTGATCTTGTCAATTACATCTAATAAGTAAAAAGGATATTTCTGGTCCACAATTTATGAAAGCCACTTTTATACTGTATTAAAATATCTTCTAAGAATTGCATGACCTTAGTGTCTTGCTTTAATCAAATTTAAATCTGCACTTTTTGCTGCCCTGTGACCAAAGAGAAAACTGTAAGATCAAACTACAGCAGTTCAAGACAACAGCTTACCACCATCTTCTCCAGGGCAGTTAGGAATGGGCAATCCACGAGGCAGTGATGCCAACAACCCATGAAGGAATACAGATATATTTGATTTTCAGATATAAATGCTCCACCTAATGTACTCAGGAACAAATCGCAAAATAACAAACTGGTCAGTCTACGTGTGAAAACCCTCTTAGCAAATTCCATGTTTAATTTAGGTACTTGCATTATAGTGTATTGTTGCATCTGTGTGACAGAATGGAATGCTGCATTTTCACATGATCGTTGAGGTAAACCGGAGTTGGAAAATCAAGCCATTGCAAGTGCTGATATTGTTGACATGCCAACCCAAACTCTTCCCCTTAATGACTGCCCCAAGATTCAGCTCGAGCTGACATTGATGTGTGAAACCTCGGTGCATTGTTTGATCTCAAACAGATCTTCAAGACTTTCAAGCTGTTATCCAGACACACCTACTTCCATGATATCAGTGCACTTTCTCTCCAATGCATCTATAAGCTCCATTTCCTCTGTCCGCTACTTGTCAGGACCTTGAGCAACATAAACCTGAATACAAGAGAAAGTCTCTCCCTTGAACCTCTCCTACACAAAGCCTCATGTATCCAATGCACCTTTCTGTACAAAGTCATGCTGACTCTCTGTCCTTTACTTCAGCAATTTTCAAAATCCCATCCTTAATTTTAGATTCATCAATAACATTTCTCTATGCTATCTCTGCAACTTCCTCCAGTCCCAAGCAATATATTGCACTGTTTGATCCTATAACACTGACATTTTCAAGAGCATTGAAAAGGTCATTCGCCTTTTGGCTCTCCGTATTTCCAAAAATCTCCTTAAAACAACTCCAGCTCCAAGTTCAGTACCAGTTACTTATCCTTCCCCACTATCAAAACTGTCCCTGAAATACTTAAAGTCTAATCTGCTTTGTACCGTAGTACATTGCATACAATCGTTGACATTTTAAGCCACTGTGTGCATGCTGGACAAGTAGCCATCCACCTCAGTCCTGTTCATCCCAATTTCCATCTCTTGGTGAGCAGCTTTACAAGGTTATGACACTTCAATGAATATTACAACAAGAGTAGGCCATTCAGCCCAGTGAGTCTGCTTCCCCATTCACTTAGATTGTAGCTCATCATCTACGTTAATGCCACCTTCCCACAACATATTCTCATCACTTGATGTCAGTAGATTCCAAAACTCTATCAAGATCCATCTTAAACATGCTCATCATTTGAGTTTCCACCTCCCTCTAGGGCAAAGAATTCCAAAGATTCACCACTCTGAGCGAATAAATCACTCATCTCAGTCTTAAATGCCCTACTCCTCATTCTGAGATTATCTCTTCTGATTCTAGACTCACCACATAAGGGAAATAGTTGAGAGTATTGTGCTGGAAAAGAACAGCAGGCCTGGCAGCATCCAAAGAGCAGGAGAATCGATGTTTGGGCATAAACACATCATCAGGGATCATTCCTGGTGAAGGGTTCATGCCTGAAACATCTATTCTCCTGCTCCTCAGGTGCTGTCTGATCTGCTGTGCTTTTCCAGCACCACACTCTCAAATGTGATCTCCAGCATTTGCAGTCCTCACTTTCTCTTAAATATGGAAAAGACTCTATCCACAACTACTTCATCATGCCTCTAAGAACTTCCTAACTTTCAATGAGATAATTTCTTATTCTTCTTGATGACAGAGAATGCAGACTCAATTCCCTCTATCTCTCGTCATAAGGATATCTTGCTATCCCAGGGTAAACTTCGATTGTACTTCCACAATGGTAACTACATCGCTTTGGAGTTAAGGAAGCCAAAAAAATTGTACTTATTCACTTAGAGGATGGTGAATCTTTGGAATTCTCTACCCCAAAGGGCTGTGGAAGCTCAGTCACTGAACAGGTTCAAGAGAGAAATTCAGACACAGCCTCATCAAAGCTCCATATAACTGCAGCAACACATCTTCTGACCTTAAATCTCTTTGCAATGAAGGCCAACATACAATTGGCCTTCCTTATTGATTGTTGCTCTTGCAAGCTATCATTGAGAAGCTCATGATTAACTCCATATGGGATCCTTTTATATAGCAACACTTCACAACCTCTTCCCATTTCAGAAATATTCTGGCCTTCTGTTTCATTTTACAATGAAAAAGTGTCATATCCATTCACATTACATTCCTTCTGCCATTTTTTGCTCATGCACTTTGTCTATCCAAGTCCCCTTGAAACCTCTTTGTTCGATCTTCAAATTACTTTCCAACCCAGTTTACTGTCATCAGTAACTCTGCAATAATTACATTTTGTCCCCACATTCAAATGATATCTATACCTTGTGAACAGCATGGACCTAGTCCTGATGCTTACACTACCCCGATTTCCTCCAGACCCATGTAATATATTGCACCCTTTGATCCTATAACACTGACATTTTCTGGAGCAGTAAAAGAGCCCTTCATCATTTGGCTCTCTGTATTTCCAAAGCCTACTTAAAAACAATTCCAATTCCAAGTTCAATAACAGTTGCTTAATCTTCCCCACCATCAAAACCTCCACTAAAATCTGCTTAAAGTCTTGTATGTTTTGTATCTTGGTACACTGCATACAATCACAGAAATTTATAGCACAGAAGGAGACCAATCAGCTTACCATCCTGAAAATGACCTACTTCTTCTTCCTCCCTACTTTTTGTCTGATAATCAGTTCTCAATCCATACTAGCTATTATCCCCATTCCAATGTGCTCTGATATTGTTTATCGACTTCTTGTGGGACTTTACCAAAAGTCCTTCTGAAAATCCAAAGATACTACACCCACTGGTTTTCCTTTACCATGTTACAAGTTACATCCTCAAAAAACTTTGACAGGTTTGTCAAACACGATTTCCCTTGCAAATGATTCATCTTGACACAGTCCAATATTGTCATTAATTTCAAAGTATCCAGTTATCAGTTAATAGACTCATTTAATAGTTAATACCATTTAATAAACTAACATTTTCACTACAACTGATGTCAAACTAACAGGTCTATGTTTCCCAATTCTCCCTCTCCTTCACTTCATAAATAGTGGGGTTACATTTTCTACTTTCTATTCAGCAGGAATATTTCTAGAGTCTGCAGAATTTTGGAAGATATCCACAAATGTACTCAGTATCTCAATAGACACCTCCTGCTTAATTAAATCCCTTGCTGTCTCCAGGCCTGGAAAATTCTCCCCATTAATTTGACTTTTCTGCTTGGTAGTAATTGACTGAATGTTTCTTATCTGAACATGAAAGGCACAAACATAAAATCAAATCAGTGCATATGATCATGTATTAAGTAGATTTGTTCAGTTTCTTTCTCTGAAAGACCTTTAATTTTAAATTTTAAAGGTAATTTTAACCTTTGGTGATGGTGTAAAATTAAAATTCGATGAAAACCAATGAAGCATTCACATCAAACAAAAAACACACCCAATTATCAAAATCTTTCGAAAGCTTAAAGCTTATGGTATAACATTGTGACAAATTAGTAGAGGTCACATGTTCAACAATGATGCTGATTATTTTTATTTACGAATCAAAAATACAATTAGTCACATCTGGATTTCCAATTAGCTACAAGTACAAAAGCTAACCATCGTAAAAGTACAAAGTTAAAAATCACATGGCACCACAACAACAACACACACAACCATCTGACGAAGGAGCAGCGCTCCGAAAGCTGGTGCTTCCAAATAAACCTGTTGTACTATAACCTGATGTGTGATTTTTAACTTTGTAGTGTTGTTGCTTGCTTATTTACCATATTTTAATGAATGTACAATGAAACTGCTCAAGGGCGGACAATTTTCAGATCCCGCACATTGTTAACACCCTTTGATTAGGTAAACCTTCCCTTCTCTTCAGCTGGAAACTTGTGCTTTTTTTCCGTCTTTGATATATTCACATTCAGTTCAAATGCCTTTACTTTCTGTGCCTTGGACTAGGGAGCTGTCATAGGTAATGTTATGAAATAAAGTTAAGATTTACCACCAAACCAGAAGCTTGGAAGATAGATCAGCTTCCTGTCCCATTCCACTAATAGCATATCAAGCAGGTTACAAAATAGCTAATATTATAAGTCTAACAATTTCCATTTTAGTAGAACTATTTTCTCTCTTTGGGATTCAGCAACAATTTTTTAAAAAGCAGTTTTTGTTCTCTACAATCTCAAAGTTCCATTCTTAATGCATGACCTTAACCTCAATAACTAGTTTCTTACAGAAATCTGTGTACAGAAGCTGATAATGTGTTTCCTGCTGCCCCAAGACACAACTGTATTGAAATGAACAAATGAGCCCGTGGCCTTAGATTAGCTTATTACCATATTGAAACATTGCGACTTGGATCTGAATCGCTGTAAATTTGGGCAGAATTTGGGTTGCTAATTGTATTTGAGGCACTGTTTGACTTGGAAAAAAGATATTTTGCAGTGCTGTTTTTCATTTGTATATTCAAACAGTCATTTGAGACCCAATACTGGAATAAAACATATTTTTGAATTTATATGGGGTGTAGTACATAGTTATTGTCACCAAAAAAAATGCTATTTTTATGCTTGATTTTCTCTGAAGTGTTCCAAAAAACCAGCCATAATTAATATAAAATAAGCCTCAAAAAGACTTACACATCATAGTGCACAGACTCCTGGTAAATTCAGTCCTTGTATTACACTGGAGTGGGCTAGGGGCACTGGGTATCAAAAAGGCTTCAGACCTTCACAATCAATGACACAATAATGACCAGTTTCTGACGCACTTTAGTGTCTCTGGCCGCAGTCATCACATACATCAAACCCTGCTGTCTCATGCTTCACTACCACGTTCATTCCGGATTGGTAAATTGTAAATTCAGAACAATTCTATAGCACAAAATAATTGAATGTCTGTAATGAGTCAATTATTTTTCAAAAGAATCCTTTGTACTGAAGAAGAAAGGCTTTGATCTTGGAACAGGTCGACTCTGAACGGTATGCTCTGCCCCATTCATCCTTTTGAGCCCATGTTGACTGTGGCAACATACATACTGAAGCTGGCACACAAGAAAGCAGCACATAGTTGCCTTATTTTGAAAAGCCTGACCAAATTCAGAGCAAAGGTAATATTATAATTTATGTCCAATGTCCAGGTTGAATTCAATCAATGATTTTGAAGTCAGATTATCTCTTGGACTCAATCATTAAAGAATGTAGGAATAACAACATAATTATAATCTGTGTCCATACCAAGAGAGTAGTTTAGAATCTATAATACAAATCAAATATATAACTATATGCTCCAAGAAGGACCATCCATTTTAAGTGTCACATAATACACGTCGAGATGTTCACCCCTCATCCAACCCTGAGATTCCACTGTTTCTTATTTCCCAATCTAGCAGACGTCAAAACTCTTATGATAATTTACAAATTCCTCTTTGATTCCTCCCCCACCTCCCCCCATGCAATGTTTGTTTACGTTCCAACCTGACCTAGGGTTCCTGACATATTAATGAATTGAAACCTGCAATCCATTCTAAAAGATGAAAGACTTAACAGCAATCTCGGTTTGTTCAATATATCATATCAGTTGCATGACACTCTGGTCTTGTGCTATACATTCTGTGTCTTATGATCCTACCCCACTAGTTATCTGATGAAGGAACAGTGCTCCGAAAGCTAATGCTTCTAAATAAACCTGTTGGACTATAACCTGGTGTTGTGCGATTTTTAACTTTGTCCAACACCAGCACTTCCTCATCATCCCTGACTATGAGACTCTACTATGTTTCCAACTTGCACTTGACCAGGCCTCTACAAGATCTTTGCATCAGTACCTTTCTTTACCTTGCTATTTTGCTTTATGCTTTTAAATACACCCCAAGAATTTGGGGGACTTTCTTAAAAATATTGTCACTACTTTCTCACTTATAAATGACAGTTAGAGCATTTTATTAAAAATACACTGTGCACAAATAAGGTAGAGTTGCTGTAAATTGTAGAATTGGTTCATTGAAATTTAAGCAGGTACCAACTGTGGCCAATAATTAGCTTTGTTAAGATTAAAGGACTCATAATACAGATTGACGCAAGCATTTCCCATTTAAAATAAAACAAGGAAAGATTTCAAAATCCTGATACCACACTTGGCTAGTTATTCCATGTGCTTTCATGGCTCTAGCAGTTCAGAAACCATTAGATTCTGTCTTCATCTAGAAGTACTCATCCTTATAATAATCCATACATGGATCTTAGCTAAATATTTATTCAAACTGTGTTAACATATACAGCATTAAATGTTCCAGTGGGGAGTCTATTCTATTACATTCCTCTCTATTTTGAGTCCAAAAGCTTCTAATCTAAAACTTTGCCAAAGGAATGTTAACTTTACATCAAATAAATTTGCAATTACAGCTGGACGATCTTAGTTCTGAGAATTCCCTAGGAACAGAGAATTTACTATACCCTTTTATATAGGATCTGTTTCTGATAGAGTGTGTGGTTAAATGGAGACATAAAAAAAAGAAAATAAGAGAAGGAATAAAATACTAACAAGCTGATTCAATCTTGTACACCCCATAAAGATTAGTACTGATTGAGATTGGTGAGAGAGTCACTTGCCGGTACTTTATCACAAAATGATGCACATTTTGGAGGACAGGAACCTAAAATGAAAAAGAAAGGAATAGAATTAGCTTTTAAAACATTTACAGTGCAAAAGTATAACTCCATAATTGATCACTAAGGGCAGACATGATCTGTGCTGCAACACTCTCAAGCTGGTAAAATAGTTTACCAGCAATATGCAGATACAGGCTGTGGTATTGGAAGGTTGGCTCTCCAAGGGAAAAGCAGATGTTAATCATGACCATTAATTAGCTTTGTCCAGATTAATCGACTCATAATTCAAATTTATGCTGTCATTACTAATTTAAAATAAAACAAGGCAAAAGTACAAATTTATGAGAACATACATAGCTGGTTATCCTCCATGGCTTTCATGGTCCCAATGTTTAATAGTGTTACCTTAAAATATCCCAACATAATGGTATTAGAAATTACTCATGTAGAACAGTTGAAAATGATACAATTGAGCCCATTTCCCAAATCATTGTGGTCACACTTAATTGTATCAAGCTCCGAGTGGAAGGTCAATTACTCCCTTATCCGGGAAGTACACAAAGTCAAAGACAGATCATCCAGATCCAATTTTATGAATGTCTATGGCAGCCAACTATGAAGTAACATTGGAAGAAGTCTAAAAACAGGTCATCCCATACAGTCAATTATTCTCTCAGTCAAAGATTTTTGTCTTTACTCACAAGCAAAAATTTGACAGAGCTTCCAACTCATTTTCACCAAATTTATTTCAAGTCATTTGGGTTCTATAAAGAGTGGATGGGCAATTCCTCAAAATTATCCACCTGGCAAGGAAGACTAAGAATTCTTCTGGATATGACAAGATGATTCAAAGAAGAAAAATGAAACTCTCTCATTCTCATAAGATGTAAATAATGAAAATTGTTTTTATTCACAGCTTTCTGCTTCAATTTGCTTTGCATGTGCTACTGTGTGACATCCAGAGGTTGTGAAAGGTTTAATGTAATTTTGTTTTAGGATATGCTCATGAGATTACTGATACTACACCAAATTAGTTACTCTACTGGCAAATTATGCAACAGATAGAGGGACTGAATGGTTTAATTTGGTCTTAAGTTCCTATTAAAGTGATGACTTTAACTGATCAAGAGTCTTTGGATTTATGACAACATCAAATTAATGATCCAAATGCAGTATGGAATAGTGATAGTGCAAAAGTCAAAGAGGGGAAATGTTCCTACGTTACAATCTAGAGAACTTCTGACAGTAGTATCTATTGAGAAGTGAGGCCCTACAAGATCTGGTTCTTAGGTATAAGGTTCTTAGGGCCAAGTGGTTCATGTGTCAGTGGGTGAGCATTTCAGGACAGAGTTCATCATAATGTAAGATTTAGGGTGGCACTGGAAAAGAAAAATAAAGTCCACATAAGAAGAATTAACCAGAGGAGACTTCAATGCGACAATCACAGAGCTGGCCTGAACAGACTAGAACTAAGGGTTGATGGGATAAATAGTAGCTGAACAATGGGCTACATGCAAAGAAAGAGATAGTTCAGACATTAACATAAAGAAGAGAAAGTGTGTTTACGACAGGTGTCAGGTATCAATTACAACTGACAACCAAGCTGAATACAGAGGGCTCGGAAGAAAGATGAAAAGCAAATCAGGGAAGTTAAAAGGGGTTATGTAAAAAAAGAAGAGACTGGCAGCTGACAAAAAAAGGCAATTCCAACATTTTCTAAAGGAACATAAACTGTAAAAAATGTGGTAGAATAAGGAGTGGGGAAATTATGGGCCGATAGGGAGTTCACCACATGAATGTAGGGGGCATGGCTAAAGTATTAAATGGATCAGTTACATTCATGTTTACCAAGGAAGCTGTTATCATGGCCTGGTTAGTAACAAAGAAGAAAATTCACTTAACAGAAGTGTTTAAACCAGATTTTAAAAAAGTAGTACTGGATAAGCAATCATTACTTAAATTTGACAAGGCACTGGGATCAGAAGGAACGGATCCAAAAGATATTGAAGCAATTAAAAGTGGATATTGCAGTGGCATGAGCAACAATTTTCCAATCTTTCTCAGATACAGGGATGTTGCTAGAATACTAGGGAATTAGAGACATAGTGCCCTTGTTCAAAAAAGGTTGCAATAATAGACCAGTCAGTGGAAATTGGATGTTAATAAAACTTTTAGAAATAATAATTCATAATAGAATTAATAGTCACATGAACAAATGTGGAGACCAAGCAAGGTGAGATAGCACAGATTTCTTAAGGAAAAGTTTTATCTAATTAGCTTGCTGGTGGTTTTGAAGTCATAATAAAAAGGATCGATGAATATAATGCTGTTGATTTTGTATATAGACTGTCACAACGCCTTGATACAGTGTCTGTTATAATCAAAAGGGGATAAGTACATAGTTATTCGAGCCCAAGTTTTCCATAGGTTAAAACATAAATAAAAATGATACCAAGTTCCAATATATACAATCATGTGTTTTATATTAGGCATGCAATGAGAAGATCGACCAACCAGCTTTCTTTAATAAACACAAATCTATAAATTTATTATATTACAATACCTAAAGATGCAGAATTGATTAATGTACAATTGTAAGATGAAAATATAAAAATATTTACTCCTGTCAATTACATAAATCATCCACAGAAGCACTTCAATTATGAGGGAAAACCATTTCTCTCTGCATCACATTTTGGCCAAGCCAGGAACCCTTTCCATCAGGACAAGTCAGGCCAAGTCCTTCTGGTATTGAATCACTCCATTTTCCACCTGAACAAAGGCATTCTTTTGTCCTTCTCACACCAACCTCTTGCTCAAACTATTTGCATTTCTAACTTTTCCCAGTTTCAATATTAAAATAGTCAACTTAAAGCATCAATTGTTTCCATGCACACAGATGCTGACTGATGTGTGCACTTATTAAATTTGAAGGCAATTTCCTGATATGTTGACAATTCACCACTAAGAGTTGGACAAACTACAATGAAAGTTTGTGTGGCTTTGGCAATGACTTTTATTGTGTAGATGGAAGGACAAAGAAGCTTGTTATCAAGCTAACTGAAGACTATAGTGTTTCATCAAATTGCACCAGAATCGCACTGTGGGTTCATTAGCTAACTTCTTTTGATAAATAATCATTTTATGTCACAATCAGTAATCTGAACAATTCATGTCAATTCCATGGTTTATAATCAGATACTATTTTTACCTTATGCCAGCTACAAATAAAAAGCCAAAGAATTTCAGGGATTGATCTTCATATTCTCCTTTTAAATCCGTCTCTTGTAGTATTTCCATGACAACTGTCTTTTGGAGTGGTAACATTGCTGCTGCAGCAATGTTAACAAATTTTAATGTTTAACCCAATGCTATTTTGCAACAAATAGCATTACAACATGTCATTTTGAAAGGGCTTTGGAAGTAATAATTAGGTTTGTGTGTTAAATTGCTTATGAATGAAACTATCGTTCACTGATTCATAGGTCGCAGGACAATTCTTTTAAAGTTGGCAGGTTGTGGTAATTGAGGAAGATGTAGCAATTGCTGCAAAAGCGGATGTTTTAGAGTCATAGAGATGTACAGGACAGAAACAGACCCTTCAGTCCCACTCTTCCATGTTGACTAGATATCCTAAATTAACCTAGACTCATTACTCAGCATTTGGTCCATATCCCTCTAAACCCTTCCTATTCATATACCCATCCAGATGCCTTTTAAATGTTGTAATTGTACCAGCCTCCACCACTTCCTCTGGCAGCTCATTCCATACACGTACCACTTTCTGTCCCTTTAAAATCTTTCCTCTCTCACATTAAACCTATGCTCTTTAGTTTTGGACTCTCCCATCCCAAAGAAAAGCCCTTGTCTATTTACCCTACCCATATCCCTCATGATTTTATAAACCACGATAAGGTCATCCCTCAGCCTCCGACACTCCAGGGAAAATAGCCCCACCCTATTCAGCTTCTCCCTGTAGCTCAAACCATCCAACCCTGGCAACATTCTTGTAAATCTTTTCTGAATCCTTTCAACTTTCACAACATTCTTCCCATTGCAGGAAGACCAGGATTGCACACTATTCCAAAAGTGGCCTAACCATGGGTGAATAAAAGCAGAATCTAAATTGTTTTTTCTAATTTTTAACTTGCAGAATGTACTCATCTGTGTCTAAACTTTTGTTCATGTAGGAAACAATTATCACCCATTACTGGGGTGAAATTACAAATCACATGAATTCTATTTACCTGAATAGTTAAATGCAACACATTTTCAGCTGATTAAGTTGTGGATTAGCTTTAAGATTTTAACAACTGATTCACTGCAAAACGCAGCCAAGGACAGTTCAACTTAATTTGCTCAACAAAGTCAGATTAATTTGTTTCTGTCCAATTTAATTTCAAAGAACTTCAAGAGCTGTTCCCTCAACTATTTTCTGGTGTGTTTCACTACTTTCCATACAGTATTTGGTCATTTTAACTTGTTGTTAAGAAATTTCATATCACAATAAATGTGGATTTTGTTAGTGCCCTGTATAAACTCTTAGTATTCATCTAATCCATCTAAGACAATCATTTTCCCAGAGGTTTAGAAATATCCCTCTAGATCAATTTCTGCTTCCAGTTCTCCAATATTGTTCAGCATACTCTGTGCATTTGCATTCATGCATTTTAACTTTACCCTTTTCACTTTCTTGCTCACTAGAAGGCAACTATCTCTTGAAGAGTCGTCTAGACTTGAAATGTTACTTTGCTTTCTCTCTCCATGGTTGCTGTCTGAACCGTTGTGAATCTCCAGCATTTGTTGTTTTCAGTACAGATTCCAGCATCTACAGTAATTTGCAACTATTTCTTTGTTCATTGTCAACACTCGAGCTTTTCTTCACCTCCTTTTCCCCATTCCCCATCTTCTCTCTTGCTGATTCTTCTAAAACTAGGCCCATTAGTGAACTCATCCTTAAGTTTAAATCCACCCGCAACATTATTTACTCTCTAAGCCAGCTGATTAATTCCATTTCTGTTCAGCTCCTCATTGTCTACCTGCACTCCAGTCCAGTTGCTTACTGCTGTTAATAATTAGTCTATAGAATGTGTCCGCTATAATAAATTTTCCCCTACAAACCTTAATCTTGAACTAAGAACCAAATAGCTGGCCATTTGTGTCATTGCAGGACATAGAAGGATAATTCTAAGCACTCCATACCTCCAAAACACATTAATTATTTGGACACCAGTCATTGTTTATGTGCTGCTGGCATTGCAAAGCACACAGTATGGAGAGGGAGAATCAGAAGATACTTAAGTGTGCTCACCCCGTATTCTGGTGCCTTACTGGAGCACACAGTGAAGAGTTGCTCTTGGCTCATGTCATCATTCCAATGTGTCAGAAAAGCACCACAGTTTCTCAGTAATCAACCTCAAATTAGTCCCTAGCCCATGAGCAAAGGAAGCCTACTTTAGATAGTAGTAATCATACCTCTAAATCTGATGCTTGTGTGTTCAAGTCCCACTTCAGCTCCTGAGCACATAATCTAGACTGATACTTAGCACTGTACTGTTGAATTGCATAAAATCATATACCTAGTCTATAAGGATTCCATAATCTTTCATTCAAACAAGAGAATTATCCTGAGTAAAATTTAACCAACATCATAAATGCAAATTAAAAATCGGCAATGTCCCAATCAAATTGATTCTTCACTCTTTGGCCTATTACACAGATTACAAAATGGCAACTACCATCTGTACTTTTCAAATGACATTCTGCAAAAGAGTGCAGGAGTCATTCAGACAAGCAGACTGTCAGTGTCCATGATTATTTTCCTGCCTTATCAGTATGGTGCATTCCATTAAGTATTGGAAACATCAGTGCAGCCATCAGAGCTTTTGCAGCCAACTGAGCCTTAAATTCATTACGAAATAACTACAAAATACTCATGAAATTATTAGTGCAAGACATGATAGGAGATCTCAGTTGGCAGGAATTAATCTGCTCAAATGAGGGTACTGTATACCAGTCAATGAACCCCTTTAGTTCCACTGCACAGACCTGTCAATTTCTAGTTTGGGATTGAAAGAGGCCACGATTGGGCTTTACCAAGATTCAACGTTCCAACAGTCTCAGTCCAATCTCTCAACAACTGCCAGCCCATGCAAAGATGAGAGCCCCTCATTATTAAAAGCATTATCTAGAGGCTCAAGTTCACTCAGGTATCCCGGGCCAAAGGTGAACAAGGCCAGGACTGAGATCACAGGAGAAAAGGTCAAAGATTGGCTTTCAGTGCACTCATTCTCCTGCTTCCTGTGGCAAGGTTCCTCAATCATTTCCGTGCCGGATAACCAAGCAACACCCCCATCGATCCCAACCCCACCTCGCCCAAACCAGGGAGGCCACTGGATAAACACCCAGGTTTGTACAGACATTAGAAAGCATAGGAATATCATATAGCTCCCATTTAATCCCCAAGGTCCAATGGAATCACTGTAGTTTGATGGGTGTAAATTAATGGTCACATAATTGACATGCTGCCACCAGCATCAGTCCCTCCTATCCTCCTTTGAATCAAGGACAGATTTAAACTTGGCTGGTGGGGGCCCTGTTCCATGATTAACTGACAAGAATATCACGTTCCCATCACAATAGGTTGTATTAAATTCTGACTAATGATTTCAAAACTGCACAATTATTTTGGAGCCCTGTGGATGTTTGGAATCCATGATATCTTGGTTCTTGAGGTCCATCACAGCATTCAGTCCCTCAGCAGTGAACATCTGACTTTATTTTCACTCTAGGGTACTCATTATGCTTTATCTAACATGCCGTATCATTGAACCTTCTGTTGAAAAAGAGCTCAGACTGTTTTCCAGCTTTGATAACATCAAAAGAAGATCATTCTTTGCAGTTCTACAGCAGCAAGCATTCAAGACCAGCTGTAAACTGGCATCAGATGAGCAGAAAGCACTCAGGATAGTTGCTTCCCATTAATTCCACGGGTTCTTAGTCCAAGACAAATGGGTCAGCCACTTTGTTGCTAATTAGGAATTATTCAGACTTGCACAGACAAACCCAAAATTTTCCATCGAATGTTGCTTGTTGGTAACAGATTAATACTACCAGGAAAAAAATTAACAATATCTTGGTCCAATCAATTAAATTCACATCTTCCTTCACAGTACTATTTTTCTGCCCAATATTTAATGACATGAAAATTTGTGAATAAGTAAAGGCCAATTCAGCCAGTCAAGTCCATGTTCAAAATCCATCTTCTGTTGCTCTTTCAAACTGATTAGATGTTTAATTTCATCTTAAACATTTTTAAGCGATTGTGCATTTGCCAAGTGTAGTAGTAATAGTCTATGGGTGAGGAGATATCTTAGATTAGATTTGATTCCCCATAGTGTGGAAACACGGCCTTCGGCCCAACCAGTCCACACCTACCCTCCGAAGAGTAACCCACCCAGACCCATTTCCCTCTGACTAATGCACCTAAAGCTACGGACAATTTAGCATGGCCCATTCATCTGACCTGCACATCTTTGTGACTGTGGGAGGAAACAGGAGCACCCGGAGGAAACCCACGGTGACACAGGGAGAATGTGCAAACTCCATACAGACAGTTGCCTGAGGCTGGAATCGAACCTGGGACCCTGGTGCTGTGAGGCAGCAGTGCTAACCACTGAGCTACCATGCCACCCCTATACAGTATACTTTTTGAGTATACAGTAACTTGGAGGTGTACAGTTCATATTTGTATCCAGAAACAAAAACAGAAGTTGTTTGAAAAGCTCATCAGGTCTGGCAGCATCTGTCGAGAAAAATTAGAGTTAATGTTTCAGGTTGAGTGACCCTTCCTCAGAATGGACACTGAACCCGAAATGTTAAGTCTGATTTCACTCCACTGATGCTGCTAGACCTGCTGAGTTTTTCCAGTAATTTGTGTTTTTGTTTTTGATTTACAGCATCTGCAGTTCTTTCGGCGTTTATTTACATGTATGCCCTTTCATTCTTCATACTTTCTGGCTGCAGAATTTTTAAAAAAATTTCCATATTGATATTTATGATGCAAATGCAAATTACTGCAGATGGTCAAAATGTGAACTAACAACAGAAAAAACTCAGGCAGCACACCCAGTGAGAGAAAAACAAAGTTCATATTTCATACCTGTGACCTTTCATCAGAACTGGAAAGCGTGCAGAAGAAATTTACAAGGATGTTGCCTGGACTCAAGGGATTGAGTTGAAAAGGAGGCATTGGAGAAGCTATGGCTCTTTTATTTACAGCATAGGAGACTGAGGGGGGTATCTAAGAGAAGGGTATCAGATCACGAGAGGCATTAACTTGGTGAATGCGTTCAGGCTTTTTCCCAGGGTTGGGGAAATCGAGGCCTAGAGCCATCAGTTTAAGGTAAGTGGGGAAAGACTAAATAGGGACCTGAGGGGCAACTGTTTTTACACTGACTGTGGTATGCATATGGAATGAGCTGCCAGCAGAGATGGTTGAGGCGGGTACATTAACAACATTTTAAAAACATTTGGATAAATACATGGACAGAAAGGTTTAGAAGGATACGGGACGATTCTAGGGAGATGGGTTAGCACGGATGGACATTTGGTCGGCCTGGACCAGTTTGAGCCAAAGGGCCCGTCTCCATACTGTAGAACTCTGTGACTGTATAACTGCTCAAACCTGAAATGTTAACTTTGAATACTTTTATGTTTTTCAAAATTCATTCCACACGTTTTTTTCCAAATCTTTTTGTGAATGAGATTATATTGTCCTTTCACCAGTTGATCTATAATGACAGATTCTCCATCTTAACCTGAATGAAACATCACTTATCAGCCAGCTAAAGTATGGGCCTTGCTTTAAAATACATAACTGAAACAGGAACAATTTAAAGCTAAAACTAATTGAATCAATAATTTGTTTGAAATAAATTACTTGTGACTTCACTTCATAATCTAATTTCAATTTGTAAGCATATTCTTAAACACACCGAAACTATACTGAATAGAACAGTTTTAGCACTGAGAGCAGTGGGAAACCACAGCATCACACGAAACACGGAGAAACAAAACAATTATGGCTCAGGAGACAAAGCAGAGTCAGCCATTTTGAGACACAATTGACATGAAAAACAAAATCAAAGTACAAAAGAGCCAACGAGATTTGCAAAGAGAATCACCAACATTTCCAAATCTGTTTCCTGGAGTGAGCAATAATTGATGTAGGCACATGAAGCAACAGCATAGAGAAGCAAAACAAATTTTTCTTGGTTTGACATTTTCTGTTCAGAAAAATAAAGATGCTATGTTAAAAGTGTTGCTAGAAATAAAGAAATGACTTGATGTCTTCGACTATTTTCATGTACAAAGAATTAAAACACACTGCAAACTCTGAGAGTGGTGCAATGGAAACCTGACAACTGGCAAGAATAATGAAAAAATAATTCAAATAAATCCAAGTAAATATTTTTTTATCAATCACCCGAGGCAGTGCAACAGTTGCTGGAGGACATCGAAAGTAACCTGCAGTCCCGCATCCTGAGGGAAACTAAATCTTCCTCAGCTGGAAGAAAGTGGGCAAAAAAAGTTAAATGGTTCAAACTCCAGGGAATTAAATTTTTGTAACAAGGATAAAATACAGGGGAAAATATGATCAAACTGTTTGGACTCAAAATAAGTTGGCAATACTATACATTATTTCAGAACGGTTAATGGAGTAAGTTAAAACAAAAAGAGAAATTGCTGGAAAAATTGAGCAGGTCTGGCAGCATCTGTGGAGAGAAAGAAGAGTTCATCTTTCAAGTCCAGTGGACCTTCTTAGAACACAAATTTCTAATATCTGCAGAGCCCCATTTAGTTTTAGGGCATAAGTTAAAACACTGATGAATTAAAGTAAAACATTGGCAAACAGAAACTATGTGACTTTGAAGAAATTTACTTCTTGAAAATAAAGTAACTTTATGCTGTGGTTTTACCCTGTCCATTAGAAACTGGGGTTGGTTAACTCAGTTGGCTGGCTGGCTTCCAATTCAGAGTGACATGAATATTGTGGTTTAATTCCTGCGCTAGCTAAGGGTATCATGAAGGACTCTCCAACTCAACCTCACCTGAAGTGTGATGACCCTCAGGTTAAATCACCACCATCTCTCCCCAACAAAACTAAGACGATGGTGATTACCTTTATTAGACAGTCTGCTCTACTTGCCTTGCAGGGGATTATCATTCCATTTCTATAATAATGGTACAGAATTAACTATTTAGTGTTTTACTACAACAATATCACTTCAAATAAATAAGGGAATGAATACTACACGTTAAAAGCACCTCATAACTTTTTTATTGTGCAAACATATATAAAACTTATTCATTCCTAGATTGTAAGAAATTAGTATCTGCATTAGAGGAGCAAAGGAATGTTTTACAAGTACAGTCATTTCTTCTGCAGCTGAATAGTCACATTCCTGTGCTACCCCACGCAAGAATCGTGCAATACAAATAGCACTTAAAGTGTTGGCGATGAAATCGCATTATAGACAACACACCTTTTACAAGTTCACGCTTTAGAAACAGTGCCCTCTTCACTTCACTTCCAAAAACAAAACCTACAGACAAACTAAAGGAACACCCATGGGATCTCCAATATCAGGATTCTTAGCAGAGGCAGTAATGCAGAGACTCAAACTAACAGGCCTGACAAAGCTTGGGTCCGCTATGGATGACACCTTTGTCATCACTAAATGAAACAAATTAGAGAAAACCTTCAAGACCATCAACAATACCCTTACTGGCATAAAATTCACTAAAGAGGAGGAAAACAACAACAAATTGCCATTCTCGATGTCACAGTCGAGCGAACAGCCAATGGGGAACTTCAAACCAGCGTCTGCAGGAAAACAACACATACGGAACAAATACCAAACTACAGAAGAAATCATTCCAACACCCATAAATGCAGCTACACTGGAACATTATTTAAATGAGCCACCACACACTGTAGCACAGAGGAACTATGCAGAGCAGAGAAAAATCACCTATATAGCTTATTCAAAAAGCCCAATGAACACAGTCCACCAATTTCTCAGCACAAACCAAAACAAGCAGACAAAATGCATCCAGAAACCCTAGCCACTCTCCCCTACATTAAAGACATCTCAGAAATGACTGGCAGACTACTCAGACCTCTTGGCATCATGATACCCACAAACCCACCAACACACTAAAACAGCAGCTAATGAACTTGAAAGACCCCATACAGACAATAAGCAAAACCAATGACATTTACAAAATATTGTGCAAGAACTGTACAAACACTACATTGGACAAACAGGCAGAAAACTAGCCACAAAAATACATGACCCAGTCTCACTAGTATCCTTATATACAGATGAAGAAGGAAACCATTTTGACCGGGATGACACGTCCATCTGAGGACAAGCCAAACAGAGACACGCACAAGAATTCCTGGAATTCCAACTGGGACTCTGTCAACAAACACATCGACTGGGACCCCATTTACCACTCTCTGAGAAAAGGAACAGGAAATGACATCACCACAGGAAGTGACATCACCAAGCCAAAGAAACATAAACACGTAAATAAAAGGTGGGCCACGAACACCAGTGCTTCACCGGAACCTCACTAATGATGCTACTTAGTATGGTGACCTAGTGTCTAAAAAAGAACCTTCCAGCTCAGCCAGCAAACTTACATCCAGAATGTCCTCTATTCGTCAAGCATGTTACAGCCAATTTGCATTGACAAAACGTGAGTTACAGTGGAATGCTTTAATCACTATGGATTTTATTGCTAAGTGAGGTATCTAAGGTTGTGGCATCTCTGTCATAGAATAATAAAAATTTCAGTATGGAAGGGAGATCAATGCAGCCCATCAATCTTGTTTCAAAACTTATTCGCACCCATCATTTCCTCTTTTACAAACTCTTTCTTCAAGTTTTTTAAGTTAATTATCTATTAAATTCCTTCAATAACCACTTGTGGTAATTTTATGTCTAATACTTCATTGCGAGACAAAATTTTCTAATCTCCCATTTACACATCTCGTACTAATTCTAAATTTATGCCACATGCATCAATTCACTGAAGCGGCAATCTTTTTTATGGTCTCAAATCTCAAAAATGTTGAAGGTTATGATCAGATGTTCTTAAAAAACAGAATCATTCCCTCATTCATTACATTATCTAAATGAGCTTCTGCTATAAAAGTTTCACTGTTCAGATATTATTTTCACGAATTGGTCCTTTAAACTTCTGCTTACACAGACTAACCAATGTCGAAAAGTGCGGTGCTGGAAAAGCACAGCAGGTCATACAGCATCCGAGGAGCAGGAGAGTCAATGTTTCAGGCATAAGCCCTTCATCAGGAATGTCCACACTGCTAATGAAGAGCTAATGCCTGAAACGTCGACTTTCCTGCTCCTCAGATGTTGTCTGAGCTGCTGTGCTCTTCCAGCGCCATACGTTTCGACTCTATCTCTCCAGCATCTGTAGTCCTCACTTTCTCTTAGCTTTATCGGTGCTAGAAAAGACCACCAGCCCCACATGTTTAGTATCCCAACAAATGGATTCAACCTATCCCCATTCCACCATTAGTGAATCATGACTACAATGTGAGTTGTTTGCAGAACACATTACAACAACTTGCCAAAGCTTCTTCAACAATATCCTCCAAATCCACAAGCTTCAATATATTGATTGCCAAGGGTAGCAGACATAAGGGAATGCCATCACCTTCAAAGTATACCCGTAGTCTGATTTGGACTTTGCTCTTCAAATCTCTTCATGGGGTCAAATCCTGGAACTTCCTACCTGACATTGTGAGAGCTGCTTCACTACACAGACTGGAGTGGTTCAAGAAGGCAGCTGACCTTCAACTACTAAAAGGCAACTCTCTAATAAATGCCAGCCTTACCAGCCTTGGCAGTAAATGGAAGATTAGAATTTTTCATGCAAAGGAGTTTTAAAATATGGAATACATCCATTCACTTGCTCCACCACCATCAACAAGATGCACTGCAGTCGCACATCAATGCCACTTTGAAAGCACCTTCCAAACCTATGATCGCCATCATCTAGAAAAGCAAAATCAACAGATGCAGAGAAACATATAACTTTCAAGTTTCCCTCCAAGCTACTCATCAAAATAATTTGAAACTACACTGCTGATCTTTCACTGTTGAAGGCTCAGTGTCCTGAAACCGCCTGCCTATCAACGTGATAGGCATACATACACCACATGGATTGCAGAAATTCAAGGTCTTCCCTCATTACCATCTTCTTGAGGCCAATTGGGAGTAAATAATAATTCTGACCCAGCCAGCTTCTAAATCCCAAGAACAATAAAAATAACACACAACACAGAAGATTACTGGAAGGGAAGGGAGGACTGTAGTAATATACAAGCTCAACATGCCAATATTGTTAACATTGTTATTGTCATTTTCTTTACACAAGATAGTTTAAAGTGCCCTTTTCAACATCTGGTCTTAAAGTTTTAGTAGTTGAAGGTCAGCTGCCTTCTTGAACCACTCCAGTCTGTGTAGTGAAGCAGCTCTCACAATGTCAGGTAGGAAGTTCCAGGATTTGACCCCATGAAGAAATTTGAAGAGCAAAGTCCAAATCAGACTACGGGTATACTTTGAAGGTGATGGCATTCCCTTATGTCTGCTATCCTTGGCAATCAATATATTGAAGCTTGTGGATTTGGAGGATATTGTTGAAGAAGCTTTGGCAAGTTGTTGCAATGTTTTTCAACTTCAGTTCCTGAAGAAGGGCTCATGCCCGAAACGTCGATTCTCCTGCTCCTTGGATGCTGCCTGACCTGCTGTGCTTTTCCAGCAACACATTTTCAGCTCTGATCTCCAGCATCTGCAGTCCTCACTTTCTCCTTTTCAACATATGTCCAATAATGGGACAGATTGTTCAGTATTAACACAAGCCTGTTGTCTTGGATACTCATGCCGTCATTAAGAAGATAAGGGTACAATGAATTGGTGTACCTGTTTACATTACTAATTGTGGTTCTATATGCAGCTACAAGTTCAGTTCCAATGCCACATACCATTTGTTAGCAAAATTGAAGCCCATTTAGGAGACAACAAGTGAAGAGCAATTAATGGATGATTAACCAGAATGGGTGAACTATGCTGTGAGGTCCTCAGGAACAGGTTTTAGTATAACTGACAACAAAAAATGCTGGAAATTACAGCAGGTCAGGCAGCATCCTCGAAGAGAAAACAAGTTAACATTTTGAGTCTAAATGACCCATCATCAGAGCTGAAGTGAATTGTAGTATAACTGGTCTGCTTAATTAGATGTGAGGCATAATTCCAAACTCGTGGAAATATTTGCAACAGCGAAAATGATCATAAAAGTAAGAATCTGTGGTTATATTAGCCTCTTCAAAACCTCTGAATGCCTCAAAGAACATTCTGACCACTGAAGTACATTCCAAAGATACTCAGTGTGTTGAAAAGGTAACAGGGCAGAGAAAAGGCCAAATAATCTATGATCGATGGAAGGTTAATATTGTTCAATCCACCAGGAAGAACTCCCCTGCTTTTCTTCAAAACGGCTCCATTGGATGTTTTATATACACCTGAGAAGAAAGCCAAGACCTTGGTTTAACATCTTATCTGACTCTGCAGCATGCCCTCCATCCAGAATTTAAATGCCAAATTTAATATATTTAGCAGACATCAGAAGGACAA
Source organism: Chiloscyllium punctatum (assembly GCF_047496795.1). Classification (NCBI taxonomy): domain Eukaryota; kingdom Metazoa; phylum Chordata; class Chondrichthyes; order Orectolobiformes; family Hemiscylliidae; genus Chiloscyllium; species Chiloscyllium punctatum. The sequence goes on from NC_092765.1 coordinate 33,615,649, forward strand.
AGTCAGACTGATTAAATAGGTAGATGTATGAGAGATTAAATTTAATGCAGAGAAGGTTGAAGTGAAGCATTTTGGTACCAAGAATGAAATGACTCATATAAACTAGATGTTTGAATTTTAAAAAGTGGCAGAGAACAGAGATACAGATCTATAAATCTGTGAGGGGCTAGGTCAAGCAGATAAGACCACTGAAAGAAAGCATAAGGGGCCCTTAGCACAATAGTTAAAGGCATAAAAGATATCCTAAGTGTTGACTGTGGAGGGATTTGTGATCACTGACAATTTGTAGTACTTTTCCAATAGCTTGTTTGTTAAGCAGCAGTTTAGATAAGATAGTTAATTAGACAACCTAGCATACAACTGTGACAACTGGGAATAGTTTAACTGATACCAGAGAACAAACAGACTCTTGGTGCAGAACAGTCGGTCTTGTTAAAGTTGCGAAGGCAATTGTTGCTCTCGAGCAGAGGTCTCAGGAAACACTTCTGTGAGTCTTACTCCTGTCCTGTTCCATCTTCTGGAGAAGACAGCTCTTTGAGGAATGCCCAATGAGGATTGCCCTCTGGCCCTGAGCACTTGTTGATATCTCCTTGTTCTAGGGGCAGGTAACTTACATTATGTCTGAATCCTTTATGAATCCTGATGAAAGTTTCCAACCTGAAATGTCGACTCCCTTCCTCCTCTGATGATGCCTGACCTGCTGTGCTTTTCCAGCCCCACTCATTATCCACTCTGAATTCTTTAGACTAATGACCATGGACAGCCACACATGACACTGGACAACAATTGTCCCCTCAAGCACCTTCATTTGAAGCAGTCCAAGGAAGAAAACCTTCTCATTTTCAAAAGCACTGCACTCATAACATTGTAGTGTGGCATCCAATAAATCTTTCGATTACACTGGTATAAGTAATGTAACACAGTTAAACAATGTCTCATGCTACACAGGAAATACTAAATCTGACACATAGTTTTAAAGGGGACCCCAATTTCCAACAAAAGCCACAATAAATTGAGGTTATGCCTCAATGTGAGTATAGTGCCCAATGCCAGGCACTACACCTTAGAAAGGACATCAAGAAATCAGAGGGTGTAGAGTAGTTTCACTGGAGTGGTGCCAGGGATGAAGAAATTCCATTATCCACAGAGACTGAAGAAGCTGGGATCGTCATCACAAGTGTGAAATTAATAGACATTTTCAAACTGATGACTTTCCTAATGAAGGGCTTATGCCCAAAACGTCGATCCTCCTGCTCCTTGGATGCTGCCTGACCTGCTGTGCTTTTCCAGCAACACACTCTCAACTCTGATCTCCAGCATCTGCAGTCCTCATTTTCCCCATTTTCAAACTGTTGAGGGGGTTTGATATAGAGTGGAGAGGCAAATTGTTTCAAATGTCAGGAGGATTGTATCTGTAGCCAAAGGACACAGTTGCAAGGTAACTGGCAAAACAACCAAAGAAAGATTGGGTAGGGGTTGCAAGGAGAGATCTGGAACGTGAGGTTTTATTTTAATATAGCACATTATTATGATCTGCAATGAAAGGGTAGCAGAAGCAGATTTCACAGTAAATTTCAAAAGTTATGGGATATCTACCTAATGTGCAATAGGGAAAGAGTAGGACTAATTGCTTAGCTCTTTCAAAGGGTTTAATGGATTAAGTTTCCTTCTGTTTTGATTTCAGAAGCTGAAAAGCACTGCAGTTGCTTACATATCCTTCCCTTTCAAGTGATTTATCTTTTCATTCAAAGCCACAAAATCGGAGAATTCTTTCTGATCAATAATCTACGTTTTAACCCATCCATCTGAAGCCAATGCAACCTTATTGAGCTGTATTTTCATTTACAAAGCTCCAGATTGTGAGCAAAGAAAGTCAGCTCAGGACCAAAGTGTTCATTCTCTTAGTGACAGCTAATTAAAGGCAACTTCTCAGCTGTACTCGCACCATTCTGCCACTGGGCTTCCAGACAGTGTACGATTGAAGTTTTGATGATTCAAAACATTCTCAGAGAAGCTTTGTACCTTTGTCTGTTTCATGGAACATTGAAAACATAATAGGCACATGAACCGCAGTGCCCACAGTGGGTGCAAGACGGCAGAATTTTCTCTTATACAATCTCAGTTCCTTTTGAGAAAAGTCTGTTGAAAAGTCATTACACAGAGGAAGGCTCGGCCATCTGGCCATTCAGTCCATGTCAGTGTTAATGCTGAACTTGACTATTTGCATCTTTCCTCATCTAAATTCTATCAGCCCATCCTCTGCTCCTTCGTAGATATATGTAGCCTCCCGTTCAATGGGAGTCAGTTGGCTGGACAGCGGGCTTGTGAAGCAATATAATGCCACAGCACAGATCCGATGGATCATACAGATTGAGTTTACCATGAAGGTCTCTCCTTTTCAACTTTTCCCCTCGCCTGAGGTGTGGTGACCCTCAGATTAAACCACCACCGAGTTATCACGCTCTAATGAGAGAACAGCCATATGGTCCTCTGGGCTATAGTGACTTTACCTTTACTGGAGTGCATTGTCAAAAAAACATTTTAACTATTCCACATTCTTACCACCCTCCAGATGAAGTCTGTGCTTTTGAACTCCCTGTTGGATTTCTAGGCAATTATCTTCTGTTATTGGCATCTACTCTTGCCCTTTCCCATAAATGGAAGTGCTCTATTAAACCTTTCATGATCTTGAAGGTGTCTATTAGCTTTCTCTTTTCAAGAGAAATGAAATCCAACCAGTTCATGCTCTCCTGACAGATACACACTTGCTTTTCTGGTGTTAAGCTTGGAAATCTTTTTCACACCCTCCTGAGAGCTTCTGTTCTGTTTTTATATTATGGTGGCACAGAATTATTTTGCACTATTTCAGGTGTGGCATGACTAAGATTCAATGCAAATTTAGCATAACTTCCTTACTTTTTAATTCTGTCCTGTGTCACAGTGCTATAAAATATGGAGCACTGATTTTTAAATTCGTTGTCTGATTTTGTACCTGGGCCTTCCACGGGCTAAAATGATTTTCACAAAGGAACCAAGAATACTGATTCAAAATGACCACAGGTATCAATTGAACACAAGCAGCCAAGTTTCAACAAAGACTACAGACAGCAAGCTAAAATTAGAATTTTATCCAAGATACTGATGACAGTCAGCAACTACCCCTTCCAAACCTTGCATTAGCACCTCCTAGAAATTAGAGAAAGGCCCTCTATTTTTATTTACACTTTGAGGAGAATGTTCACATGTTGGAGATTAAAATGTCACTTACATTTGCTTAGAGTCAATGAGCTCAGATATGGAAATAGACAAATAAGCTTTGTAGAAAAGAAAAAAAAGAAATGCCAAGGCTATACAACTAAAAGGTTGGGGCAGCTCCACCTTTCCCAGTTTCTGAAGAGTGAGTGAGCGCCTGGTAATAATACAAATTAAAGAAAAACATCAGAACACCAAGAACTCCAGGATAATGGTACTAGTCATTATTGCTGATAATCCAAGACACCAATTAAATAAGCATGGTCTCAGGGTAAAACCTTATGCTTCAAGGTCACTCTAAAGACTTTAAGTGATATTTTCTATTTATTTTTCTGTTTTTACTGATTACTACCTATTTTTGAACTTTGTTACCTGTATGTAAGTATACTTGATGACATGTATTCATTGTGCTTTTCTCAGGCAGAGGTAGCAGACAACAAAATTGCTATTTCTTTCACTCAAGAAACCTTGAAATTGCCCTCAGTTGCTACAATACAAAGTAAGTAACTACATCTTAATTGACAGAAAATATATCCTTGTGCTAAAAGAAACATATATCTTTGGCAAAGATAAGCTAAAAGATTGAAAAAGGGGAGCCCTTTCACTCCTACTCACTCGGTCCTAACACCCACTAGAAGTAAATATTATGCCCAAATTGTACTTGTGGTATGATACATATCTGATGCAGCAACACAAACCAGAGACTGGTTAAATGAGCCTACATCCATGGGCTACATACTTGGCTGCTGCAAACACTGAACATGTGGTAAAACTCACCAGAAAAGTTGTTGGATGAAAACACTTCTTTCTTTAGTGTTTTACATGTGTCAGCATCCTTAGCAAGACCATTGTTTGCTGTCCATCCTAAAGCCCTTGAAGTAAGAATCTTGCAAGTTCCTACAAAGTGAAGTTAACAGTTTCCACACTTCCATGGTTCTGGAATTAAATGTGGATGAGACCAAGTAGGAATGGCAATTTCCTTCCCTAAAGGACATGTGTGTAACAGATAGGTTCTTAAAGAATATTCAGTGATGGAAATGGTGACCATTAAACTGAGTCGAGCGTTCAATTCCACAGTTTTTATGAATTGACTTTAAGTTCTACCAGCAGCTGTGGTGAGATTTGAACCCATGACCCTACAGCAATATCCTTTGGCTCTGGCTTACTCATTCAGAGACAAAACCATGTCACCACCATATGTGCCATTTTTTCAAACAGCCTGTGCCATATTTGCAGATTGTATTTCTATTTTGCTGCATGCTTGTGCTTTAGTAGATTGGGGTCTGGGTGTGCAGGGACCCCAAATATACTCAATCTGGCTCCAATGCTGTCAGGGATATCAGAAAGGCAGGCTTTTTGTTAGATCAGCCACAAGCCTCCATATGCCAGTCCCTGTCTATTAAAGTAGCAAGCAGGAGATATTCCCTCAAAGTGCATTGAGGGGGAAAGAAAATTGGTAAATGATTACTTCACCACTTTGCTGCTCAGAAAAGGAAAATTGTTCCTCACAGTCTCACCTGGAAATGTCACAAAAGACAGCAGAAAAATAAGTAAGACAGGATTTTATGGAAACCTGTTCAACCTCCCCACTAATTGTGCAGTGCAATAATTGATTGGTGTACTTGGTACACACTTGATTTCTGGTGTGCATTGATATGTTTTGAAATTGATTCCTCCCACTTTTAAAGTGGACCCATACGTAAAGAATGACAGAAGGTAGAGCTTTTATTTGTGTATATCTCGTTTAGCTAAAACAAAGAAAGAAAGAAGGCACAAGAAGCTAAGGAGAAATAAATGTACATGTTAATTATGAAAATTGACACGGTTTAATTGCACAATTATAACATTTAAAATAAAAAGAAATGGAGGAAGAGAAAAAGACTCTCCTTTGGTTTTATTCCTGCAGCATTTAAATGAGATTCTAGAAAGCCCGTTCCCCTGACTCCCAACACCAGACGAACCATTAGATCTGCAGTAGGGTGCAAAGTTGGTTGCTGTTATTGTTGTGACATCTCCATAGTTTTAGCACCACAGGAACCCATCATACAGCATAAAGAATTCGGTTATCTCAATCAATTCTTTGTAAGGTATTAATCAGCACAGTATTAAGTAATGCCTGTTCTGCCCTTGCTGTGGGAGCATAACCCTTGCATACCAATGGTACATTATCTGTAGAATGGCAAACTGCCAAAACCAGAAGTCTCTCTGTTCTGCAAGTGCATTGCAATAGATCTGTAGAATTTTAAATGCTACAAATTAGCTTCGTCTTAGCGATAACTCCTGTCACATACTGTGAATTGTAACCCCACTTACCCAAAATAGCATTTCGTTCAGGACTAGCTTCTTAAGCTTTTCGTCATTTTAATTCTTGCTAGCTGCTCCTTATCAATTCTTGAAAGCCAACCCTATTTGCCATTTATTTTCCAATTTATCACAGATGATTCCACCAAATGAAACTTTTGAGTTTTCCCTTTATCCATTTATTTTCCAATTTTCAAGAGCTATTTCCTTCTATTTTTAAAATGGTTTCTCAAATCACGTCTTTCTCCATTTGAGAAAACAGGCAACCAGTTCCCAGGTAGTAACTGAAATGTAAATGGCCCAAAGTCTTGTCCATTGCCACCACCACATCAAGCTCTCGTGGGTCATCTGACCATACTGAATGCAGGAGACAGACTGCAATGGAACTCAGCCTCTCTGATCAGAGTGAAAGAAAACATGGTGAGTGTCCAAAAACCTTATTTCCAGCAGTTAGAGAATTAGACGAACGTAACTCAAGAGTCTGACATTGATAGGGAATCTGGTCCTCGTGTTCAGTTAGAGGAGAAAAGGGTTAAATAACAAGAGGTCTCAGTCAATAGATGTTAGGAGTAAAGGGTGGAGGAGTGGAAAAGGGAATCAGGTGAACAGTGAGTGGACCGAGCTCTAAGAGGTTTGATACGCGGGATATCTGAATCCACAGAGTCAAAAAATTAATATACAACCGTATCAGTTTGTGTGGTTGGGGGCAGGGGTTAAATGTTTGAGCTCAGCAGCAGTTGCGTGAAAGTGGTTCCAACCTACATCCAATTTTAACCTTTATTGGTAAATTGCTGCAATTGTGATGAAAGAAGGGAATGAAAGAAAAAGTGACAAAGAAGGTGTTTGTGATTGAAATTAAGTAACGATTTACAGCCTGTTACTAAATGGCCAAGTTGCATATCTGTATAGATGGCAAACTGTCAGTGTTTGTTCCACGAAAACTGACAGCAATCTCTGGAGTCCACACATAATGCAGCAAAGTGCAGAAACTCAGAAGTTGCTGTCAGCGATTTTACACTTCTCCAGAACTTGCACTTATACACTTCCAGTCTTACACTGTCAACTCTTAAATTTTGTACCTTGTTGAATGAGGTGAAAATGGCTTTTTAACCACATACTATGTCTATGTGTAATTCAAAAGTGTATTTACTTTTACTTTTTTAATGAAAGTTTTATTGCCCCTGAAAAATTGAGCTTTATGTCTGTTGAATGTCAATGTATTGATAATTTCCACATACTTCCGGAAGTGATAGTCCAGTAGTATTATCGCTGGGCTGTTAATCCACAGACCTAGGTAATGCTCTGGGCAATTGAGTTCAAATCCAACCATAGCAAATTTGGAGGTAAGAGTCTAATGATGACCACTGTTGATTGTTGGACAAACCCATCTGGTTCACTAATATCCTTTCGTGAGAGAAACTGCCACCCTTACCTGATCTGGCTTACATGTGACTCTGGACCCACATCACTGTGATTGACTCTTAACTGCCCCATGGGCGATATTGTTGGCCCAGCCAGAAATGCCCATAGGTCATGAATTAAGAATAAAAATTTTCAGAATCCTTTTCAAAGTTAATTACATTTCCATTTCCACTATGTCAACAGCATTTATTTTTCTGAAAAAGATTAAAAGTGAAGGTATTCAATCATTTTTTTCAACTTCCTGGTTTGTTGCCGATCAGAATAATTCAATTTGATTGGCTGTTTAGATGTCCAACTTGATGACATCACTGCCGCTGGGCTAAAGGAGGTCCCTCGGGTTGGCCTCAGATTCAAAGTGACATTGGAAAAGAGGAAATATGACCACACAAACACGGGTAGATTTCTGGGCAGCATTCATATTACCTCAATGGTGAATACTGCTGCTTCACTGCTGACTACAAAATTTATACCATGATGTATGTGCACGGCATAGGAATGATCCTAATCTACAGTAAATGATGCAGTAATGACTTGGCATTTCAAAACTTACCCTCAAATCCACTTTGACCTCAAGATAACTTACCAAGCTGCAACACTTTTAGGCTGATGCCAATGTGGTTTCTATTCTGTTTCAAGACTCACCTATTCTGCAGTGCACAGAGGATAAATTATCATACCATTTGAAAACACACTTAATTACTTGCCAATTACACTTACTTTGATCAGCCACGATCTCCCAGCACATCAATCTTAAAGTTTGACTGGCTATTTACCTGAGAATGTAAACACCTGTCTCAACCAAATGGCTGCGCTCATTAAATGTGCTTTTAATCAGGGTACCAGCTTGCTAACTGTGCTCAATTTAATGGGAGACACTGCGTCATGAATTATTTAAACAGGCATCTTATCACAGTTGTTTCTTTGTTCATCGATATGTTCTTTCCTTATTTGTGAATGAATGTGTTCGCATCGGAATCCTCGGTCAGTTTGAGAATGCTCTTCCCATTGGCCTTGCTGCATTAGTGACAATGAGAGAGCAGCTTTATGCTAATGCGTGGATCTGAATTTAACCTTTGTGTCATAATAATTGTGCTTCCAACAATAACCTTGAAGTCCTAAAATTACATATAAAACAAGAAGATATACCAAACCAGAGCAAGCAATATTTGAACTGTATTACAAAATCTATTTCTCTGCACACCTGCTGTCTCTGTATACCTGACCAGCATCGTAAGAAACCAATTTTATTCGGGACCATGAAATGCAAACTCTTAATTAAATTAGCTCTGAATGTCAACTGAGCAATGATCTGTTACAATGGCCACTGATTAGCGGCAGTCACTTTGCTCTTGCAGGAAGACAAGGGCTCTGACTAAGGCAACACTGAAAATAATGGGAGGAATGTAATGAGGTCCAGCCTTTCCAAAAAACAGGGTCATAATAGACAGTGGGTAGCAAATAGGAGGCTAAATGAGGAGGAAAGGGAGAGATCCGCCAAGCTATCCTGGCATCATTGCAGGGGGTCGTCAGGTTGGAGAATGAGGAGCTGACACATGCCCTATTAATGGGGTCACACCCACTGCACAAATGACTCCACTGAAGAAGTGATTGCTTCCCTACTGGCTTCAGCCCTCATTACTTTTAATTTCACTGCGCCCATTGGATTTCAAAAGGAAAAGATTAGCAAGGCCAAATAAATGTGGGTCCATTCCAGGCAAGGACAAGATCATTTATAATAAGAAAGAAAAATGGCAGAAAATTAAATGAGTACTGTGTGCCAGGCTTCACAAAGAAAGACACCAGATGTCTTCCTGAAATGAACCACAGATCTCATGTGGAACTGCAAGAAATTAGTATTAGTAAGAAAGTAGTTTTGGAGAAATTAATGGGAGTGGAAGTTGTCAAATCCCAGTGCCTGATGAATTTCACTCTTGAGCGTTAAAATAGATGATTACAGAGATAGTGCATGCACTGCTGGTCATTTTTCAAAATTTTATTAATTCAGCAATGGTGCCTGAAGATTGGAAGGCTGCAAATGTAATTCCATTGTTTAAGAAAAGAGGAATTGAAACAGAACTGCAGACCTATTAGCTCAGTGTCAACGGTGAAGAAAATACTATTAAAAAGGCTGTGGTCACTGGATATTTACAAAATGAAACCTGTTTCATTCAACATGGACTTATGAAGGGGAAAATAAGCAAAAAAAACATTAGTGGTGCATACAAACCCAATCACTCCAAAGTCAGGTCTCAAAACTGTCTTAAAAGAAGTTACCATGGATACAGTAATACTTAAAATGTGATTGTGAATTTCAGGTACACAGAAAGCCCATAAGTTACAAACTCAAAAACCAGAAACACAAGCTTGTAATAAGTGATGTGTGTGCACCCTGAAGTTTCCATCACACAGTGTACCTTTCACTTAATTGCTAGCATGCAATAAGTCACATATTGGTTTAAAGCCAAACCCCCAAGTTATTCAATTAGCAAGTCATTTTCCTCTACCACACCAGAACAAGCAGGTCCTGCTGTTCCCTACCCTCAAAAGAAGATGGTGGCAGTAATCCTACTTCATCATGAACAATGATACAGCCAGTTAAATACATTACAGCAATCAGTAATGAGGACCAGGCCTACAACAAGCAGTCCCTTCGAGAAGATAGACTCAGTCTTATCCTGCTGGGTAAAGGTACTGGTCCATGGTCAAAACCCAATCAGCCACTTCCTCCAGCACAATGAGTTCTCTCTCGCTGAAAATTTACAAGGAACTGCAAAGCCATTGAGAAGGCAAAGTAATGTACTTATGACTCTCAAATTTCAGCATGAGTGCTTCCATTCATGACCAAACTCTTTGAAGGCCCATATGTAATAAGATGAAGAGGGATTCATGGGCAATGTCCTAACATCCACCAAAACAGTTACACACATGCCTGCATTGAAGGCTCAGTGTCACTATCTCACAGATTTGAGAAATGAATGGCAGCAGCCTCCAGGTAAATGACCTCACCCAGACTATCATGACAGAGCTGAGCCAGTTCAAGAAGCTGATCAGTGGCTATCCCTCAGAGGACACCAGCACTATCACACCCATCACTCTCCAGGGCACACTCATGCTGTAGGGCTCTGGGGTTGAGGCTGTCACTGCCAATGGTATGGGTGCAGCAGCCTCTGGATGACCGCCAGCGGGCACCTCCATGATGAGGACAGAAGTCATCGACAACACAGTGAAATGCAAATACATTAAGCAGGCAGCTTCCACTCATCCTCAATTACAGGGGAAACACCCTACGGATGTGGACAAGATCCCAATATGCCACACTGGATGGAAGTCTCCATCTTTCATTTCTCCTCTTAGAATTGGATTTGGAAATCAAGCATTTAAGTTATTTAAGGTTGATATCAAAAGTGATATGACGGTTACAGTGACACTTTGAGTGTGGGAGGGGACCTGAACATGCTGCAATTCCATATTGTGATGTGGTGCTTAACTGGGAGCAGGAGAGATACTAAGCTCCATGTCCTTGAGTGACAGCAGGAATATTCAAACATATGTGCTGGCCAGATACGCTCCTTCTCAGATAGAAGTTTGGTCACTAATTCATCCCTTTATCAGACTAAGAGCTGCCCGAGTGAAGTGTTGTTGAATCAATGTGGCCCTTGCAGCTATGCGAGCCTGCCAATTGCCATTAGAACTCGACAATTTTGGCATTCTTTTTCCAATACTTTGGTCCTTCTGGAGCATCCCCTTCTTCCTCTCAATTCTCCAAGGAGTGTTCCAGATCGTCTCTACATCCAGCTTCAGGCTTCTTTCTCTTGTCATGCTGTGGAGCTGACAGTGGAGAGCCCTACCAGCAAGTAAAGACAATGGAAACACATCTGCAAGATGCCAGTGGTTTCTTTCAACAGTGGTTTCTTTTGTGTGTAGTATTGAATGGATATCAGAAGCTGCCTATAGATTTTTCCTGATGAAGGGCTTTTGCCCGAAACGTCGATTTCGAAGCTCCTTGGATGCTGCCTGAACTGCTGTGCTCTTCCAGCACCATTAATCCATTCACAGAATAACCCCATCACCCCACAGCCACTCCAGTGACTGAATGTCAGCTGAAAGTGGGCAAACTGAGGACACACTCAAGGTGAAAGAATCTTTCCAGTCAGGAGGAGTTAATACCAGTTCATTTCATCAGTCACATCTTCCAAGGTAGTTCCTGTACTCCATTAGATGTGATGGTGAACAGAAGGTAAAATAGAAGAGTAAACAGGACTGAAAGTTGGTCTGTGTCTTGGAGCTTCAGTAAGTTCGAGGGGCTGTGTGCCATTCTGTAATGAAGCATCTTGCAAGATCAAATTCTGTAATCGCCCAGTGGCCACTCACATATAAGGTCAGTGATATTAAATGTTTCAGTTCATTCCCATCAAATAGTTGATCTGATTTGGACCAAAGACAGCCACTGGAATCAAACACACCCCATCTTTTAACTAAAAACATTGGAGGTAAATGTGGAATAATCATCAACATTTACGTCATCAAACTAATCTTCTTGTGATTGCCTGGGTGACATGGGAATAAATAGAGCCAAGTTGGGGATTTATATATTATATTGTAATATGACATTAGGTACATTGACTAAATATGATTTCAATCAGGGAATTTCTAACAGATGCTCAGTGTTTCTGTATAATGATGGCCAACCTACACAATCAACCAAAAGGATTCCCTTTATTAATGCCATTCCCTGTGTCCGATTTTAATTAAGTCAGAGTTGGCAGGTGGTGAGGGCAATCTTTCTAAAATGGGATTGTATGCTAATCAATGGACCATAGCGATAGGCAAACTCAACGTCTCCCTGATGACTAAAAAAAATTTGGGAGGAAAACACATATGCCTTGACATAATTAACACCTCACCTTCCAAGCTGTAAACCAAGTTGAAGCCTGACTGGTAATGTTTGTTCTTCACAGTGTAAATCGTGACTTGAAAGTTTCTCCTCAGCTTAAGGCAAGAACTTTGAACACAGCTTCGATTCAATTCTATTCGAAATTGCTGGGTTTTCATCATTTACATTATTTATCAAAAGCTGTGTTGGAAATATCTTCCACAAAGGGCATTTATGATAAATGTGAGGTGATGCACTTTGGAAGAAGGAACAAGACAATGGAGTATTCAATGAGCTTCCTAATGTTGTACCATTCAGAGGAACAGAGGGATCTTGGGATGCTTGTCCACAATCACTGAAGATGGCAGGTCAAGTGATTGGGCAGTTAAGAAGGCACACACGATGCTTGCCTTTATCTGTTCTGGCATAGATTATAAGAGCAGGGAGGTTATGCTGGACTGTAAAGAACTTTGTTGAAAGCACAGCTAGAGTACTGTGTGAAGTTCTGGTCACCACACAATAGGAAGGATGTGATTATATTGGAGGGGTGCAAAAGAGATCCACCAGGATGTTGTCTGGGATGGAGCACTTCAGTTATGAAGGCAGACTAGATAAACTTGGGTTATTTTATTTGGAGCAGAGAAGATTGAGGGGGACCTGACTGAGGTTTATAAGACTATGAGGGGCATGGACAGGGTTAATAGAAAGCAACTGTTTCCCTGCGTCAAAAGGTCGATAACAAGAGGTCATAATTTTAAAGTGAGGTTTAGAGGGGACTTGGGGAAAAGCTTTTGTCACCCAGAGGGTGGTGGGGGTGTGGAATTCTGTGCCTGGGAGGGAAACCTCACCACCTTTAAAAGGAACTTGGATGATCTCTTGAAGTTCAATGTTATGTGCCTAGGGCGGGAAAGTGGGACAAGTGTAGGTATATTCTGGATTAGTGGATTAGATATTCTGGATTCTGGAATTATTCCTGATGAAGGGCTTTTGCCCGAAACGTCGATTTCGCTGCTCCTTGGATGCTGCCTGAACTGCTGCGCCCTTCCAGCACCACTAATCCAAAATCTGGTTTCCAGCACCTGCAGTCATTGTTTTTACCTAAGTGTAGGTATAGTATATTTTATTTATGCAGACTCGATGGACTGAAGGGCTTCCTCTGTGATCATTTGATTCTACAATTTATCTCTTGTGGAACTGATTATTGTTTAAGTATTAAGTTCTGTACTGCAAGGGACATCTCAGTTACTTGTGTTCTGCTATTTGCAAATAAATCAAACTTTTCATTTTCATACCATGTATTGGTCTAACTGTGCACAATGCCACCCTTGGAAGAAGATATGAAGAGATGGTGGACAACCATCAATATCTCCAGGGACTAACATCACAATGTGGCACATTTGGGCATTTTCAGCATATACTTTGGTGTAGATCATGATTCAGTCTGTTATGAAAAGTGTCATTTTGCTCTGATGCAAGATTAAAGTGTGGAAGTGAGAACAAATTGTAGCACAGTCTAACCTTTCTGCTTACATTATTTTAAAACAAATAATCTCATATTTTATCTCCAAAACACTACGGTGTCAGTTGGCGAACTGGGATTGAAATCAATTCACATTTGAACCATTGAATCCCTACAATGTGGAAGCAGGCCATTCAGCCCACTGAGTCCACACAGACCCTCCAAACAGCATTCCACCTAGACCCACCCCAACACATTTACCATGACTGATCCACCTAGCCTGCAATTCTTGGACACAATAGGTAATTTAGCAGGGCCAATCCACTGAGTCTGCACATCCTTGGACTGCAGGAGGAAACTGGAACACCCAGAGGAAACCAATGTGGAGAATGTGTAAACTCCACACCCAAGGGTGGAACTGAACCCAGAATCCCTGGCACTGTGAGGGAGCAGTGCTAACCACTGAACCATCGTGCTGCTTGTGTGTGGAGAAAGATTCAAAATATTTCAGAGCAACTATCTGCATCCAAACTCTCTCTGCTTTGAAACTGCTATTATTAATCTATATCAGTTCGCAAATACTAAGTGTTGCCCTCTGGCAGAAGACAAAAAGGTAATTTTTTTCACAGTTTGTGCATTGAAATAGTTAAAAGATAGATTTTGTAATGAAAGGAACATCAACATAAATCAGGTATGGGCCTACAGTACAGTGCTGTAACTGCATTGTGCCACACAGAAGTCAGATGGGCATTGCTACACTCAACTGGCCCCATGAAGTATTGTTGATTCCAGCTGTATTTGTCAGAGGGGAGACAGAGCAGGAGTGTTATATTTCCCAAGATACAGGCAAAGGTACAAAATATGACCTAAATAATTCTAATAACTTGCACCTCCTCAGCTGAGGCACTTCATTTTCCCTAAGGAGGTTTTAAATAATGAGGTCAGATCTTAATTGTTTTTTTTAAATAGCTAAAAGAACATGGGAATGCTTATGGTAAAATGTGAATGAATCATGCTTCCTTTCTGCAGCCCAGCAACATTTTACTATGGATCTGCAAAAGGAGTTTTTTTTTTGCTGGGACCAACAGAGTAGCATTACAATGGTTTTAATTACCACCAATAGGTTGTAGTCAAGAGTGTGGTGTTGGGAAAGCACAGCAGGTCAGGCAGCATCTAAGGAGCAGGAGAATCAACGTTTTCGGGCATCAGCCCTTCATCAGGAAATGTCAATTCCTTATGCCCGAAACATCGATTCTCTTGCTTCTTAAATACTGCCTGACATGCTGCGCTTTTCCAGCACCACACTCTCAACTCTGATCTCCAGCATCTGCAGTCCTCACTTTTTCCAATAGATTGTAGATGAAGTACAGTACAAAGTCTGTGAGTACTGCTGTAAAAAAGACGTAATGTCAAAGGTTTTGATGTTGCTGGATATTTACAGGAATACTAAGATAAAGTCACCATAGTTCTACCAGACCACAGGCTGTTCTCTTTTGACAGAGAGAAGACTGATGGTGGTTTAACCCAAAGGTCATCAAGTTCTGGCGAGGGAATAGGTTGAGAAGAAATGTCCTTCACGATAACCTCAGCCAATGTGTAGAGTTTGCTTGTGTACATGTGAGAATCAGACTTTTCACTATGCAAATTATGCATTTTGAGCTAGACTATGTGAAAAAGTAGCTATGTGATTGATATTCCATTTTTCACATATTTCTTAGAATGGCTCAACAATAAATTGCAGCTGATTGTCCATTGTAATCTCTCCAGAGGTGCCAAACGTCTGAAAAATAGAGCTCAGCATGTGCAACAGTTGTGCTTAACAAATTGTGCAATCAACGAATGATGGGGTATTTGATGCAGTCGTCGATAATGAAGATGCAGTCATTTCCACGAACATGGAAAAGGCAATGTTGAACCAAGAATAGAAAGCGACTTCATGTGGCTTTGGATCTTTGTGCCACATTCGCACAGTGTTTTTGACATGCATCTTAGTTATTAACAAGGATTTCAGTGTTCCTGCTGTCAACCAGCCAATAATCTCTCAAGAGTCTTCCTGGTTCATCATAAGTCAAGATATAGTCTCAAAGATCCATCTTTCTTCATAAAGCATGTTACCAGTCTGTGTGTTCCTGTATTCTAAGGATTCTATCTTGCTCCATCCTGTCCAGCTCAGTTCCTAAACTTTTCTTTAACAGAGACTGTTGTACATGGGGGAGTTAATGACCGGGCTTGCTTTAAATTGAATTGATAAGCAATGCTTACATCCTAGGACTTAAAGAAAGTAGCTATAGTGATAACTGATACACCGGCAGTAGACTTCCATGAGTCCTTAGATTCTAGAAAATTCCTGTAGGATTGGAAAACTGTCAACAAAACACCCTGATTCAAAGAAGGGAAACTAAAACAAAACACAGGAAACATTAAGTCAGTTTTACATCTGTCATTGGGAAAGTGTTTGAATCTATTGCACAGGATGCAATAACAAAGCATTTACATGTAAGTGCAGATCATAATCAAGAAAGCTAATGAAATGCTGGCCTCAATATATAGAGGACAGGAATACAGAGATGCAGAAGTGATGCTGCCGTTGGATAAAACCCTTGTTAGACCCCACTTGGAGTAATGTGAGCAGATCTGGGCACCACATATATTTTGGATGTCTTTGCCTTGGAGAGAGACAATATAGATTTACAAGAATGATATCTAGACTTCAAGGGTTAAGTCATGAAGAGAGATTATAAAATTAAGGTTGTTTTCTATAGAATTTAGAAGGTTAAGGAGTGATTCAAGATATTAACAGGAAAAGATAGGGTAGATAAAATATTTCAATTGGTCGGGGATTCTAAAACTAGGGGACATTGTCTGAGAATTAGGGCCTGACCATTCTCGGAGAGTTGGTAGAAAACACCTCAACACGAAGGGTGGTAAACAATTAGAACTTTCTTCCACAGATGGCAGTGGGTGCTAGAGCAGTTGTTAATTTTAAATCTGCAATACTTACATTTTATGAAGCAAAAGGTATAAGGGGCAAAGGCAAATATATAGCTAGACCACAGATTAATGATCTCATTGAATGGTGGAGTAAGCTTGAGGGACTGAATGGTCTACTCATGTTCCTATATTCTTATAATCAAACAGAGCCCAGCATGGCTCCATGAAGGTGAAATCATGTCAGACATATTTATTAGAATTGTTTAAAGAGGAAATAAGCAGGATAGATAAAGCAAAGCCAGTAAATGTAATTTATTTGGATTTTCAGAAGGCATTTACTAAGGTTCCGTACATGTCAATATTTCTTCAGATAAAAGCCTAGGGTGTTGAGGAGTTATATATTGGTATGGAGAGAGTATTGACTAAGTAACAGAAGACAGAGTTGGGATATGGGGGACATTTTCAGAATGGCAACCAGTAACTAGTAGAGTGCCACAGGAATCAGTGCTGCCGCACAATTATTTACAATGCATATCAATGACTTGGATGAGGAAAATGAATGAGGCGAAAGTGAGGACTGCAGATGCTGGAGATCAGAGTCAAGATTAGAGTGGTGCTGGAAAAGCACAGCAGGTCAGGCAGCATCCAAGAAGCAGGATAGTCGACGTTTTGAGCAGGAGCCCTTCATCAGGAATTCTGATGAAGGGCTCCTGCTCAAAACGTCGATTATACTGCTCCTCAGATGCTGCATGACCTGCTGTGCTTTTCCAGCACAACTCGAATCTTGACTGAGGAAAATGAATGCACTAGCTCCAAGCTTTCAGCTGGCACAAATACAGATGGAAAGACAAGTGATGAGGATGCCAGATCTACAAAGGGAGAAGAGACAAGTTTAAGTGAATGGGACAAAAACTTTATACAGGGACTATAGTAAAGAAAAATGCAAGGTTATAGACGTAGGCAGGAAGAACAGAAGGGTTGAATATTATTTACAGGAAGAAAGACTGTAGAAAGCTGCACCAGAGCAGGATTTGGATATCTTTCTGTTTAAATCACAAAGAGATAATATACAAGTTGAGCAGGTAATAGGGAAGGCAGATGGAATGGTTGCCTTTATTTCAAAGGAATTGAGTATAAATATATGGAAACCTTGACAAAACTAAACAAGGCCTCGAATAGCAGAAACAGCTTTGGTCCCTGATGTAAGGAAATATATAATGGCATTGGAGGCCATCCAGAGATAGCTCACTAGGTTTACTCTGGGAGAAGAGGAAGAGTAGGTTGAAATCTGTACTCAGTGGAGTCATAGAGATGTACAGCACAGAAACAGACTCTTCAATCCATTTTTGTCTATGCCTAAATTAATCTAATCCCATTTGTCAGCACTTGGCACGTATTCCTCTAAACCCTTCCTATTCATATGCCCATTCAGATGCCTTTTAAATGTTGTAATTGTTACCAGCCTCCAGCACTTCCTCTGGCAGCTCATTCCATACACGGCACCATCTTTCGTGTGAAAAAGTTGTACCTTTTAAATCTTTCCCTTCTCACCCTAAACCTATGCCCTCTAGTTAGAAGAATGAGAAGTGACCTTATTAAAGCATGTAAATTCTTAGGTGGCTGGACAGGGTAAATGCTGAGAGGTTATTTCTTCTGTTAAGAGAATCCAGGAGCAAATGGCACAATCTGACAATGAGGGGTTGTCTATTTAAGACTGGAATGTGGAGGAATTTCTTCTTTCAGGAGGCAATGAATCTGTGGAATTCTTTACTGCACAGGACTATAGAGATTGAGCCCCTGTATTGAGGTTAAGATGGACAGATTTGTAATCAGTAGAGGAACCAAGGGGTATGAGGTAAAGGCAGGATTGGGACATTGAAGATTATCAGATCAGCCATGATCTCATTCAATGGTGGAGCAGAATTGATGGGCCAAATAGACTATCTCTCCTCCACATCTTAAGGTCAAGCTATTAATCAAAACGCAACATTTAAAAGCATGCCCCTTCCTTGCTGTTTAAATATTTTCAATTTTGTTAGGTGGGCTGCTGTGTCCCAATTTAAATAAGAAATTTTGTCGACACTCTGACAAGATACGTTTGACTTTGGCTGGCTTGCTATTTATCTGGTACACACACCCTGATCACTTTGCCTTCCTTAATTGATTAAAACTGACCTTGAGAGGAATGTGTCTGCTTACCAAACAAGTAAGTTAGGTTTTAGAAATAGAATTAGGGTTTATTGTCATTTGTACGCAAGTGCAGGGAAACAGGAGTACAGCAAATGGTGTACAAAGTCACCATTTCCAGCACTATCTAAGGTACAAAGGTGCTGAGGTACAAAATCTAAGATATAAAATGGAAAAATAAAGAAATAAAGTTAAAAGCTTAGCATTACAGTCCTTCTAAAGCAAATAAAGACAACAAGAAAATAAATGCAGGCAGAATATATGGCCTGCACTGAGCTTCACCTCGAGGCTGGGAGTCTGCATTGGGATGCACCTCGAGGGTGGGAGTCCGCACTGGGTTACACCTCGAGGTTGGGGGTCCACACTGAGCTTCACCTCGAGGCTGGGAGTCTGCACTGGGATTCACATCGAGTCTGCACTGGGATTCATCCCGAGAGTGGGAGTCCGCACTGGGATTCACCTCGAAGCTGGGAGTCTGCACTGGGATACACGTCGAGGCTGGGAGTCTGCACTGGAATTCACCTCGAGGGTGGGAGTCTGCACTGGGATACACCTCGAGGTTCGGGGTCCACACTGAGCTTCACCTCAAGGCTGGGAGTCGGCACTGGGATTCACATTGACGCTGGGAGTCTGCACTGGGATTCACCTCGAGAGTGGGAGTCCGCACTGGGATTCACTTTGAGGCTGGGAGTCTGCACTGGGATTCACGTCGAGGCTGGGAGTCTGCACTGGGATACACCTCAAGGGTGGAAGGCTGCACTGGAATTCACCTCGAGGCCGGGTGTCTGCACTTGGATTCACCTCGAGGCTGGGAGTCTGCACTGGGGCTTCACCTTGAGGCTGGGAGTCCACACTGAGACTTCACCTCAAGGCTGGGAGTCTGTACTGAGCTTCACCTCGAGGCTGGGAGTCTGCACTGGGATTCACCTTGAGGCTGGGAGTCTGCACTGGGATTCACCTCGATGGTGGGAGTCCACACTGGGGCTTCACCTCAAGGCTGGGAGTCTGCACTGGGGCTTCACCTCGAGGCTGGGAGTCTGCACTGGGGTACACCTCGAAGCTGGAAGTCTGCACTGGGATTCATGTCAAGGCTGGGAGTCTGCACTGGGATACACCTCAAGGGTGGGAGTCTGCAGTGGAATTCACCTCGAGGCTGGGAGTCTGAACTTGGATTCACCTCAAGGCTGGGAGTCTACACTGGGGCTTCACCTCGAGGCTGGGAGTCTGCACTGGGGCTTTACCTCGAGACTGGGAGTCCACACTGGGACTTCTCCTCAAGGCTGGGAGTCCATACTGAGCTTCACCTCTAGGCCGGGAGTCTGTACTGGGGCTTCACCTCAAGGCTGGGGGTTCTCACTGAGCTTCACCTCGAGGCTGGGAGTCTGCACTGGGATACACCTCGAGGCTGGGAGTCCGCACTGGGATACACCTCGAAGCTGGAAGTCTGCACTGGGACTCATGTCGAGGCTGGGAGTCTGCACTGGGATACACCTCAAGGCTGGGAGTCTGCACTGGGATTCACCTCGAAGCTGGAAGTCTGCACTGGGACTCATGTCGAGGCTGGGAGTCTGCACTGGGATTCACCTCGAGGCTGGGAGTCTGCACTGGGGCTTCACCTCGAGGCCGGGAGTCCACACTGGGGTTTCACCTCGAGGCTGGGAGTCTGCACTGGGATTCACCTCGAGGCTGGGAGTCCACACTGGGGTTTCACCTCGAGGCTGGGAGTCCACACTGACCTTCACCTCGAGGCTGGGAGTCTGCACTGAGCTTCATCTCGAGGCTGGGAGTCTGCACTGGGATTCACGTCGAGGCTGGGAGCCCGCACTGGGATACACCTCGAAGCTGGAAGTCTGCACTGGGATTCATGTTGAGGCTGGGAGTCTGCACTGGGATACACCTCAAGGGTAGGAGTCTGCACTGAGATTCATGTCGAGGCCAGGAGTTTGCACTTGGATTCACCTCGAGGCTGGGAGTCTGCACTGGGATTCACCTCGAGGCTGGGAGTCCACACTGGGGTTTCACCTCGAGGCTGGGAGTCCACACTGACCTTCACCTCGAGGCTGGGAGTCTGCACTGAGCTTCATCTCGAGGCTGGGAGTCTGCACTGGGATTCACGTCGAGGCTGGGAGTCTGCACTGGGATACACCTCGAAGCTGGAAGTCTGCACTGGGATTCATGTTGAGGCTGGGAGTCTGCACTGGGATACACCTCAAGGGTAGGAGTCTGCACTGAGATTCATGTCGAGGCCAGGAGTTTGCACTTGGATTCACCTCGAGGCTGGGAGTCTGCACTGGGATTCACCTCGAGGCTGGGAGTCTGCACTGGGGCTTCACCTCGAGGCTGGGAGTCCACACTGGGGTTTCACCTCGAGGCTGGGAGTCCACACTGAGCTTCATCTCGAGGCTGGGAGTCTGCACTGGGATTCACGTCGAGGCTGGGAGTCTGCACTGGGATACACCTCGAAGCTGGAAGTCTGCACTGGGATTCATTATGAGGCTGGGAGTTTGCACTGGGATACACCTCAAGGGTGGGAGTCTGCACTGAGATTCATGTCGAGGCCAGGAGTTTGCACTTGGATTCACCTCGAGGCCGGGAGTCTGCACTGGGATTCACCTCGAGGCTGGGAGTCTGCACTGGGGCTTCACCTCGAGGCTGGGAGTCTGCACTGGGATACACCTCGAGGCTGGAAGTCTGCACTGGGATTCACCTCGAGGCTGGGAGTCTGCACTGGGGCTTCACCTCGAGGCTGGGAGTCCACACTGGGGTTTCACCTCGAGGCTGGGAGTCTGCACTGAGCTTCATCTCGAGGCTGGGAGTCTGCACTGGGATTCACGTCGAGGCTGGGAGTCTGCACTGGGATACACCTCGAAGCTGGAAGTCTGCACTGGGATTCATTATGAGGCTGGGAGTTTGCACTGGGATACACCTCAAGGGTGGGAGTCTGCACTGAGATTCATGTCGAGGCCAGGAGTTTGCACTTGGATTCACCTCGAGGCCGGGAGTCTGCACTGGGATTCACCTCGAGGCTGGGAGTCTGCACTGGGGCTTCACCTCGAGGCTGGGAGTCTGCACTGGGATACACCTCGAGGCTGGAAGTCTGCACTGGGGCTTCACCTCGAAGCCGGGAGTCTGCACTGGGATTCACCTCAAGGGTGGGAGTCTGCACTGGGGCTTCACCTCAAGGCTGGGAGTCTGCACTGAGCTTCACCTCAAGGCTGGGAGTCTGCACTGGGATTCACCTCAAGGCTGGGAGTCTGCACTGGGATTCACCACGAGGCTGGGAGTCCGCACTGAGCTTCACCTCAAGGCTGGGAGTCTGCACTGAGCTTCACGTCGAGGCCGGGAGTCTGCACTTGGATTCACATCGAGGCTGGAAGTCTGCACTGGGGCTTCACCTCGAAGCCGGGAGTCTGCACTGGGATTCACCTCAAGGGTGGGAGTCTGCACTGGGGCTTCACCTCAAGGCTGGGAGTCTGCACTGAGCTTCACCTCAAGGCTGGGAGTCTGCACTGGGATTCACCTCAAGGCTGGGAGTCTGCACTGGGATTCACCACGAGGCTGGGAGTCCGCACGGAGCTTCACCTCAAGGCTGGGAGTCTGCACTGAGCTTCACGTCGAGGCCGGGAGTCTGCACTTGGATTCACATCGAAGCCAGGAATCTGCACTGGGATTCACCTCGAGGCTGGGAGTCCGCACGGGATTCATGTCGAGGCTGGGAGTCTGCACTGGGATTCACGTTGAGGCTGGGAGTCTGCACTGGGATACACCTTGAGGCCAGAGTCTCTCAAGTCCATGCTTGGCCTCATTTTGAGTCTGCAGTGGGCTTCACATCGTGTCCTCACTGGATCAACGTACCAATGCCGTCACAGTCAGAGTTAAGTAGAAAGGGGAAAAATAGAGAAGAAAGAAAATAAATGCAGAGTGAATGAGGTCTGGCTCGGGAGCCCCACTATACCACCATCTTGGATATAAACATGAAGGTTTTAGTTGTTTCCAAAAGGCTTATTGGCCAGCTCTTGCATTCATAATGGCACTGCTGTGAGTACTGCACCTCCAGAAGGGATCTATTAATGAGAAAAATATCACTAGTCACTACGTCTTCACAGAGGTCATTGTGCATACGTCACGCTTGGCCAATTCAGGAATGGATTGGTCAGAGTATGTTTATTTAACACACTCATTCCCTCATTACAATTTTTTTCAGTTTCTCTAAATTTACACACACTTGACAAAAAAAATCAGAGAGTCAACCATGTGCAAGGTATCTATCAATAAGACTTGGGAAGTATTGGGGGTAAGGGAAGCTTGCTTGGCTTCTCTGATGGTACATCTAGGATTTGAGTAGTTGGCACATTCTTTAGAAGAGTCATAGAGTCATAGAGATGTACAGCACAGAAGCAGATCCTCCAGTCCAACTCGTCCATGTCGACCAAATCTAGTAGCATTTGCCAACACTTCACCCATATCCCTCTAAACCCTTCCTATTCATACATCCATCCAGATGCCTTATAAATTTTGTAATTATACTAGCCTCCACCACTTCCTCTGGCAGTTCATTCCTTGCACGTACCATCCTTTGCATGAAAAATTTGCCCCTTAAGACCCTTTTAAATTTTTCCCCTCTCACTCTAAACCTATGCTCTCTTGTTCTGGATTCCCCCAACCCCTGGGAAAAGACCTTGTCTATTTATCTTATCCATGCCCCTCTTTATTTTATAAATCTCTGTAAGGTCACCCCTCAGCCTCCGACACTCCAGGGAAAACAGCCCCAGCCTATTCAACCTATAACTCGAATCCTCCAACCCTGGCAACATCCTTGTAAATCTTTTCTGAACCCTTTCAAGTTTCACAGTATCTTTCCGATAGGAAGAAGACCAGAATTGCATGTAATATTCCAACGGTGGCCTAACCAATGCCCTGTACAGCTGCAATATGACCTCTGAACTCCTATACTCAATGCTCCGACCAATAAAGGAAAGCATACCAAACACCTTCTTTACAATCCTATCTACCTGAGACTCCATGATCAAGGAGCTATGAACCTGCATTCCAAGGTCTCTTTGTTCAGCAACACTCCCTTGGACTTCACCATGAAGTGTATAAGTCCTGCACCGGTTTGCATTTCCAAAATACAGCACCTCACATTTATCCAAATTAAACTCCATCTGCCACTCCTCAGCCCATTGGCCCAGGGTCTCTTGACAGAGCATTTTTTTTTCCGAAGGGATTAAGGAAGCACTTGCACTTAAGAAATTAAGAATATAAATGCAGTTAAAGATTCAATGTAGGCACAGGTTTTGGAGGGAACAGATTCACAAATCACTAAAAACACCAACAGTCATAAAAGGAAGCAAAGCACTTAAGGAAGAGAATTCAAAGCAGGCAAGTTCTGCTGAATCTGCATTGAGTCTTGATTGGATTAAACTTACAATCTGATCTCCCTCTCCCAAAAAGGAGAAGCAGTAGAAAAAGCATAATAAAGATCCGTGTGTAATCACAAACTAATCCAGTACACCTAACTGGAAAGATTCAAGAAAATGAGCTCTTTTCCTTCAAAAAGTAACAACCGAGAGATGCCCTGAACTAGAGGTCTGAAAGGAAAGATGTTTTTACTTATGACAGATTCCAAAACTAGCAGAAGAAAATAATCAATCATTGATAAATAAGAAAGAAATATTTGTTCAGAGGGTGGTGAAAATGTGGAAGATTTGGAGAAGTTGGGGTGAATTGCATATATGCATTTAAGGGCAAGATAAGGGCAAGCAAGATAAAGTATAGAAGGTTATGTTGATAGAAGAGAAGTAGCAATGTGGGAGAAGGCTGTGAGAAACATCAGCATAGACCTGTTGAGCCGAATAGCCTCTTTCCAATTCATTATTTCCTATTTAATTCTTTGTAATCTTTCAAACAAAAAAAGAGTAAGTACAAAACGGGTGGCAAGTCCATGCTATTCTTCTACTGAAATAACATTCAAATTAAATAAAAAGCTGCACAATATTCAAATTGTGCCATGATCGTACCAAAGACTATAATTTGCTTATAAATAGCTGTAGTTGAATGCCCCAAATGATGACAATTTTGCACAGTATCATTTTCACAGGCTGCTGCACTCACGCATGCTGTAATCGCTGATTCACAAAAGCTGACTGGAGATCCGTAAAGTCATCAAGGTATCCAGGATACAAAATAACTGTGGCAATTTTAAAGCTATCTACTTGATATCAGTAAAGTATCTCCTGTTTTCCTTGTCAGGAAGAATATAAACAGAGCGAAAAAAAGCCAATTAATTTTTAAACAATTTGCTAACAGCTGTACTATTCCATGCCATTAGCTGTTACTGCTAGATAAAGATGTAATGCTTTGAGTTCAGTTATCATTCCTTCTGTGGATGTGGTCAGGTATTAACTGAAGGAAGTAGCTGGTCATCAATATGCAATGTAATGTTTGCAATGAAAAAGTCAACAATAGAATGAACATTGTTGTCTCACAAGATCAGATAATTTCAATAATTTCTGTTTATCGTTCAAATGGTAACAGACTGTCCTAATTAGTGTCACATTGCTCATGTTATCTGAAGCATGTCATGAAATTGTACTTCAACATCATTCCAGTGAAAAGCATAGCTCTTTCCTGTAGAAAACAGACATCTTCCAGCATCTCCTATAAGGTTGCCATTACAAGAATACAGCTGAATGTAAAATGTTGCCTCCTGCCATTTAGCTACCCTCCAGCATATAAATGGCCACAGCTAACTTCCACTTTCCACTTATTGGGATATCCCCCAGTTTGCTGTTCTAACCAAATATTGCCCTTCACTACCTATGAAGGACAAGGCCACAAGTATACCAGAATAAGCATCTCCCTGTGCAAACTATTAGTTAGATATTGTTACCCTTTGATATTCAGTTCAAAATCTTTCTGCCCAATAAATTGCTGGAAACGCAAATTCAAAGGCTGATGGAATGAAGACAATGGCATATCTTGGAGAACAATAGAATCAACAGACTCACTCCTAAACCTAAAAAAATTAAAGGATTGAGGAAAAGTGAAAAGTCATATCGAAGGAAGATGAAGTAGTGTTGATTAAGTATAGAAAGAATTAAACAGAGAAAACAAAAGATTGAATTAAGAGAAAGGAAATTAAAATAGTTAAAAGGGAACAGAAGACATGAAACTTCACAATTTGTATATCATCTTTCCAGGCAGGAGAGAGAGATCAGCTTTGTAGGAGCATAAATCTCTTAATTTGAGTAATTGTTTCTTCTTAAGTATTAATCTTAACTTGTGGCAGGTTCAATAGACAACTAAGAGGTCAGTACAGCAACATTATAATATCCTTGTGGAGACTGACACCAAAGTTTTGGGAGCTTTGACGCAAAACATCTAGCAATTTTCCTTTATACTTTTTCTCGTTTTCGTCATCAGTTCAGCACTCTTAGGATCTTTCTTGGTCAACACATATGCATCCTTAATGGCAAAGAAAAACCAAGGGAATTCCCTTTTATTAATCTAACCTATTTTACTAATCAATCTATTCAGAGATGTTATTACACATTGCTGGAGCAGGTGGGACTTGCACTGAAGTCTCTCGCTCCAAGAGTGCCAGTACCTCTGTGTCACAAGATAACCTCAAAGACATTCTCTTGCCCCAGTCGTTGGGATTCTCCACAACAAGCTTCAATCATGCTCTTCAAAGTTTGATGCCAGCTTCCCAATGCACTTTGAGCTTATGGTGATAAGCAGAAGGTGTACATTGTTTCATTCACAAATTAGTTATCATTTCTTTGCCTATTTGGGACAAAAAACTTTAAACACAAATCATATTTCTTTGAGACATCCAACCCTTGTAAAAAACAAATTGAACTAACTAACTATCTTTCCGAAAAACACTACATCAAGAAGTCATGTTGAAACATCAATAACCATTTAAAGATACTGATTCATACTCAAGGTTTAAGGTTGGAATCCTACACAATCTACAACAATTAAATGGTTCATGGAAAACAGGAATCAGAAATGAAGGAGCAGGTGCAATTAATAATTAGGGTTTTGCAGTTACCAGTAATCTATTTTAGCCTATCTTTTTTGAACACACAAGTGACCTGCCATTGTAATTTCATGAGCAACTTCTAAAATTTCATTACAATACTCAAATGGACCTATCACCTAATGGAGAATGGTCCATTTATTGTCTGTATTCTCAGTGGCATTTTTGTCTGTCAAATAACAATTCCCACTATTTGGTTCTAGTTCAATTGCTGAAGCTGTTTGGTATAACTGTCATTTCAGGATCAGTTTGCTGCATTTTTATAAACGAAGACTGTCTCAGTGTCAGCCCCTTGTATCATAGACTTAGACAGGAAGAAGAGTCACAACAGAGATCCAATCACAATACAATATGGCCAAAATCAACACGTTCTGTCACATCTCTGTTTCTTTTACCTCCATTGGCAGTTTCACCACCTTCACTGAGGCCAATGAGCCAGGTAATTTCCCATCATAAAATTATTTCAATATGAATATGTAATCTAACTGCAAATTCTGCACCTACAAAGTCACTCTTTTATCCAGCAATGGGCTTTGGTATGTCCAGTGTTGTTACAATGGAAGCATGTAATTTTCTTTATGTTGCATTTTGGTTTCAACCTTTCTCCTTTATTACTTTGGCATTCCTGTCATTTTCTATAAAACTAGTACCTTTTCTTCCAATTTCCTTGTTGATTCCCATATGACCATCTCTCCATTTGTAACTGTCTGTGTAAGATGTCACAGGCGTCTGCCGCTTTTTGGATATTTGATTCTAGTTGCTCGCTTAAATACATTTTTAGATTGCAGAATGCCATTTTTGAATTCTTCTATGGTCATAATTTCCCTTTTTTTTCCTCTAGCTTATATGATCAAAACCACTGATTCCACAGAATTTCATTTTCCGTTTCAAATTCTACAAATGTCTGTTTGCGATTCTCTTTTGTAATCCCAAATTTTAACTGATAAATTTCAGGGGGAAGCTTATACCTGTTGAGTACTGTTTTGGAAATACATTCATAATCTGCAGATTGTTCTTCTGTCAACCTTACATATATTCACAACTGTACCTGTCAAACCACTTGGTAGCATTAATATTATCTGTCCAGCTACCTTTTAAAATAAAGTGAAATATCTTTCAACTCTATATTCACTAAAATTAGATGTTAAGCATAGATTCTCAATTAAATCAAATGCCTCAGTGGAATCAGAATCATCCTCCAAGCTACTTCTTCCTATCCTTCCTAACTATGTTGTCTAATTTCCTTATCCCTTCTGATCTCAAGCTTTTTACATCATTTTTCTTTACCCTCTCTCAGATTCAAATTTTTGTAAGTCTATGTCCCTTTCCACCACTCATTTTAATTCCCTTTCTCTTCTAAGTTTTTCCATTTGCATCAATAGCTTAATTCTAACACCTGCAAATCTTGCTTTAACAACAAAACAGTTTTATTTATTTTGTCTAATAAACCTAAATCAAACCAATCTAAATATAACAGCTTGAAAAATGTCAAAACACATAACAAAACAAAATGCATGACCAAACCATCACTTTACAGATACTGAAAATCCAGAGAAATTTCCCTTCACTATCAAATCTGACTTAACTGCCTTTTGTCAGTTCCTATCCTGTGAGCTATGAAGCCATTTTCTTCAATGCTCACAACCTGGATCTTAGCCTCTCTCAGCCAGAATAAATAAAGAAGGTTTTTGAACTAAAACCTGCAAGTTTCACAAACAGAACTATTTCATAGAGATAACTTATTTCTTATAACTTATAACTTATTTTTCTGAACAATCTGCTTTTCAGGGAGAAAGCATACTTACATCTGACCCTAGTCAGGTTTCCTTCGAGCTGATGTGAAAATCTTTTGACAAATCTTTTTTTTAAGAAACCTATTCATCCTCGACTCTGATACAGCTAATGGCTTAATGTTTTCTCTCTCCTACCCACAATATAAATAAATTTCCATTGACCCTCCAGGAGTTCTTGCAGTCAGATGTTCTCTGACACATGAAAGACTGACCTAGTTAATTTTTATACCCCTTCAGAAAAATAATACAACACCTATATGCCACCAGTTTGAAATCTAAACTTTCCTTTAAAAAAGATAATCACATTGCTGACATGGAGAATTAGTTTGGTATTAGATTCTCCACATGCAACTGTATCACATCATGAAGTTCACAACCCCATCTGCTGAACTGCCTGAGCATGGTAGCAGTACATCGAGAGCAGTGCACAAAGATGATAATTCCAAAATCGAAAGGGTGAAATGATAGCACTGATTTTCTGATGTAAGAGTGAAATGATACAGCGATGACCACACAAATGTAGCAAGGTGTAATTAATGACAAGTCAGAAACAGAACTCAACCTGAGCAAGGATGTTGAAAGGTTAATAATAAGGCCAAACTCAGCTGTGTACCTGAGTGTACCTTTGTGTAATTACTTAAGTACAATTACTTGTATGTATAACAAGTAGGGTTAAGGCAGGCCCCTGAGAGCTGTTTTCCCATTCATTACAATCCTGGCTGACCTTTTATCTCAACTTCACTTTTCCGCCTATTTCCTGCTTCGCTCAATTCGCTGAGATATCAAAAATCATTCGAGATACCTGAAGATACTCGACAGCTGAGGTAAAGCATTCCAAATTTCAGAAATCCTGAGTAAAGCATTTATGTCCTATCTGCTCATACCTTTCTCCTGAGCTCGTGCCTATGTTCTAGGTTGCATTGACAAAGGAAGCAACCTCATCATCTACCCTGCCAAGATTACATTCAGACTCCAGCATGTGATGCCCTATCTCTCTTCTAAATGCCAGAGAGTGTAGACCTAAATTATGCTGTGTATTTGAATATTGTTCAACTACTCGGAGTGGACATTCTAGAAAGTTGCAAGTAAAATTGTAAAAGAAATTCTGAATTATTATAGTCACAATTTACATTCCACACAGTGGATTTTATTGACATGCTCAAAGTTGATTTGTATTAATTAATAGAATGTTGGTATAGACCCCAAAGATATGGATTACAAACATATAATCACATTGCTAGGTTATTTACAGTACCCCATTAAGGAAGATGCCCACCACATATGCCCACCTTGAAGAAGCTTTGCTCCTCTCTTCATCAGGTTAGAATGGCAGTCATTTCTTATTGTTCACCATCATTACTTCTGTTTTCTTTGCCAAAATGTGCTTCTGTTGCTACATCTCAAATTTTTAGTGATTACCTCCAGCTGAACCCACATGGAATCTGACTGAAGCTTCATCCTTGAGCTTCAGACGAGCTGATGGCATAGATAAATGCGCAGGAACATGGTATCATAACAACGGCTGCAACATGGGCAGATTGGCTGTTCAACATTCTTAAATGGTTTTCATGCAAGATAGAGAGGAGAGTTAGAAGTTGGAGGAAGGTCCACAATATTGATCAAGAGATCAATTATAGAACTGAGGAAGGATGATACCTTGGTAAAAGATCATCACATTAAGCTGTATGGTGAGAAGTAGAAAATACAAAAATGATGCAGACATACATGTTGGGTGTGTATTATAGGCCAACTAACATGCTAAATGGAATTCAACCTGGAAAGGTGTGAGGTGATGCACTCGTCAGGAGCTAACAAGGCAAGGAATTACACCATGAAATGTTAAGATCCTGAAAAGTACTGAGGATCAGAGGGATCTTATTGTGCATATGCACAAATCCCTGAGATACATAAGGTGGTTAACAATGCATACAAGATACTTGCCTCTATTTGCCAAAGCACACAATAAAAAGAGCAGCCATGTTATGCTAGAACTGCAAAGATTGCCATTTAGACCACAACTGCATGCAATAATAGTCAACACATTATACCCAATATGCAATTGCACAAAAAAAAAAGGGCATGGAGGAACCTCACCAGGATGCTGTTTGAGCTGGAGGTGCTGAACTATCAGGAAAGACTTGATAGGCTGTGGCTATTTTCCTTGGAGCAGCAAGGGTTGAGTGGGGACCTGATCAAGGTGGATAAGATTGAGGTTAATAGATAATGTGGATAGGAAGACACTTTCCTGTGAGCAATCTGGGTCTATCAGCAGGAGACGTAGATTTATGGTAAAAGCTGCAACGCCAAGACGGGAATTAAGGAGAAGCTTTTTCCATTCTATAGGTTGTGTAAGACTGGAACTCATTGCCCGAAAGGCTGGTTGAATCAGAATTTCTTGTAACATTCAAGTAATCTTTAGATAGACACTGGTGTCATCATAGCCTCTGAGAGTGACCAACTGGATTGCATTCTGGCATGTCAGGAAGTACCATCAGCTGGAATCTTAATGTAAACAACCAAATAAGACTCATCGCTTTACCTGACTGCATTTTCATATGACACTCATGGTCAAGAGACAATGATCACCAGCACAATTTACATTCAAAAAGGTGTAAATGACCATACCCAGCAACAAAATGACACGGACCATTCTCCTTCAAAGACAGAGGAAAATGAAAGCCATGCACAGCAGGCAACCAGACAGCAAGCTACCAAAACAGCACACCAACTAGACAGTGCAAGTTCGAAATACTAATACTTGGACGTCCAGCAAAGGTTTCCAGAATATGCCACCAGATCATGCAAAGTCAATTATCGATCATGGTTCTACATTGTACAGGAACAGAGTCAGCTCACACCATTGTATGACACAGCAATCATGCATAAAGAAAAGGACCAAAACACTTCAAAAATGATTGTTGGGAATGTTGAGGGGCAGCAATCAGCAGCCAGACTACTAAGTTGTCAAACAAGCACAACAGGGAACATTATATACTGCTCCAGATAGGTATATGATCAACAGGTCAGGTCATAACTGTTTGTACAATTATCAAATTGACAACATGTGCCTACGTACAATCCTATATATCTCTTTGGCATAAGTTTCTATCTTTGAAAAGAAAGGATGTCTGTATACCTGTAAGAGAGACATACTCATGGCATCATCACTATGAAAGCACATGGCTCCTGTAAGAGACATACTCATGGCATCATCACTATCCAAAACACATGACTCAAGATTATGAAAGGTCATTTGCACCACATTACCTCAGATAATTTTGGATATGACACACTATTGAATGTGTGCATGGTAATCTAATGGTAATGTTTGCCAAGACATTAGCTTCCCAAGAATGTAATATCTCTATATGATAGCTACAGGTGAAAAATGTCTGTTGGATTCTTCAATACTACAATATCCATCCCCAGTTTATCTTACAGGAGGTAACATAGCATTGCCACATCAGGTAAAATCACATTACAATCAATTAAAACACTAGAGAATAAATTCCTTTTGATATCACTCTGACATACCATGACACAAAACACTTGTCTCTCTCTCTACCAACAGGGAGAGAACAATAGACTCCAGGCCCAGTTGTCATTTTGTGAGAACTAATGGATTTTGAATGAGTCAAAATCTGAACCTCTGTCTCTGGTATGTATACTGTTGCTATATCTGGCGTTCTGATACATCAATCACTCATTAAGTTATCTTGCAATTCCATGGGAGATTTCCTCCAATTTATACATAGAATATTTCAGAAATGAACCAGCAAAACATTCATAACCTTGAAATCCCCATTAAAATTTAAGCAGATTAAAAATAATTTTATAATCTAATTTTCTAGTTAACTATTATGAAATCTATTATAAAGACAAAACCATTTTGCACCTTTTCAAATCCAATGATGATCAAGTAATTAATCAAGACATTATTGGGTGCAAGATTTTATATTATGTTGAGCAGATCTGGACTTGTCACAATAATTTCTCAAACTATACTTGCCAATTTTGAAACTTACTCTCAGCTAATGTGACAGTAGCCTGAAGCTTCGATATTATTGTACACTTTGACCATTCAGGAGCATGATATAGAGAGAAATAACGCTGGATTATACACAGAAGGCAGGCTTACAACACCTCAGCATAAATTTTGGTTGTTAACACTACCTCCATTAGTCAGTTTGTCCCATTGTGATTTTCAGGTCAATGACCTTTCAAATAGTTTGACATAGGATTAATCTGTCTCATCTCTCAGATGACATTATGTGTGTCATGGTCTCAGTCAGAGACTGAAAACTCTTCACTCCCACAGGACCAAGCAGGAGCAGCGGCCATTACTGGGTACTTGTTAGTAGGCTAAAGAGGTAGCATTCAGCAATAGGCCCAGACATTCCACTAAGTCCAGGATCTCACTGGCACCAGGATAACAGGTCCTTACGAAATAGCTGGGGACACACTGGACAGAGCAGAAACCGAGGATAGATGTAGAGATACAAAACTATGGAGAAAGTGGTTTCAGGTTCTCTTTCCAGGCAGCCTAGGAAGGAGTGATCCCCATTCTTCTTTCACTGGCCTGACAGCAACAAAGTTACCTGCCAGATAAGCTGCTTTTAATTGACATTGCGATCTCAGCTCACATTACCACTGGACAAGGCTAGCGGCTTGATAGATCACGTGTTAAGTGTTTTGGTTTGAGCAAGTTTATTATCAAAAGAATTGAAAATAAAGTAGAATAGACATATTCTTGACTTATAATACCAATGGAAAGAATTTTAAACACACAGAAATATAATCCAATTCATCCCAAACCATTTCCTGAAAAATTGAAAAGAAATGTAACTTTTTGCACATTACCCAAAATAAATCCTGATATAGACCCCATACCCAATAAATCCTGGTACAGACCCAATACTCATCAGAGTCCCTAACATTTCAGTACCATATAAAATGAATTGGCAAGTGCAATATCATTTTTTACAGTTCATTCTGCTCAGTGACTGATGTAATATTGCAATTGATTTGTATGATCCTTGCAGTTTGCCATGTTTCCAAATTTGGCATCACTCAAATGATGAAATTTTACTTGATACTCTAATAGACCATTTATATAAATAATAAAAAAATACAATTCTCTCTTTTCTGCCCTTAAGTGACTCTTTTTCATCCAAATTGCCACTCCTTCCTACCCATGATCTCAATGTTGTTAACTCTGTTTATTTGCAGTACTTTGTAACTTTCTTAAAATCCACATAGATAACATCAACTGCATTCCCCTCATCAACCTTCTCTGTTACTTCATTAGAATATTCAATTGGATTTGTCAAGCATGAACTGACTTTTACAAATCCAGGCTAGTTTTTCTTATTTCAAAACTCTCTAAGTGCTTGTTGATTTTTTTTCCTTGATTATTATTTCTAAAACTTTCACAACCATTGATGTTAAACAGACTGGCCTAGAGTTACTAGAAATATCTTCACATCTCTTTGTAAATAACAGTGTCATATTGCTAATTTCATTGTATGAAACATCGTTATAATTGGGATATGATGGAAAGCCCTTTCACAATTGCCACCCCAGCACCCATCCCAACTCCTTTAGCAACTTGGAATGCACATATCCTCAACAGGTGACCTATCCAGCCACTCATATTCCAGCCAGTCTTTCCAGAACACGCAGCCTTTCAATTTTCAGCTCATTCATCACCTCTACAATCTTCTCTTCTACCAATATTTAGCCAGCATCCTCTTACATAGAATACCACTTCAGAATTTGCTAAGTATTCTAGCCTTTGCCTCTATGTATACATTGCCTCTCTTTGTGCCTATTCGGACTCACTTCCCCTTTTGCTACTTTCACAGTAGAAGATTGTTACGTTCCCTTTTATATTGACTGTCACTCTATTCACATATTCTATTACCCATGAACTGAGCCAAATAACCAAAAAACTAAACCCTTCCCTTCCGGGCCATGCCTGAAAGCACACATTAATCCACAGTAGTTCAGAGCTTACTACCTTCAAGCTCCTATGTGTTAACCTCCTCTCTAACCCCTGAAAATCTGATAATAGTTGCATCATTAGCACCAAGGAATACCAGAATTTCTGGCTCAATGCCTTCTGCCTGAAGAGTTTTGCTTCCAACACACAGTCAAATTATTACTTTACAGAAAGAGACCACTCAGACCCTCACATCTACCCTCGCCTTTGCAACATCCTACCGGCACCCCCAGGAACTCACCTGCAACGCCCATCTCCGCACCTCCTCCCTTCCATTCCTCTGACCGTCTCTTCCTTCTAGCTAACAACTGGATTCACTCCTCCCATTGACCAAACAGGCCGTCCCTCTACCTGTGTTCACCTATCACTACCTCACCATTCCACCCCTCTCCATTCCCTACCCCACCCTCCCTTTATCTGCAGCTCCCCTTACCCAGACCTCCAGTCCTGAAGAAGGGTTATACCCAAAACGTTGAATTCTCCACCTCCTGATTAGGCTTCCTGTATTCTTCCAGCCTCCTGTTGTCTACTTTCGATTCCAGCACCTGCAGGTTTTTTTTTGTCCCTCACATCAATGGCAAATCAGCCTTAGTCTAAACAATTTGGAATTTTTCTTGTTAATACAAAAAACAGTATAATGGCTTGGGCTTTCACAATTTTTTTTATATGGCATTTCATGGTCGAACATATTTGAGGAAAGACATTCTGGCTATTGAGGGAGTGCAGCGTAGGTTCACGAGGTCAATTCCTGGAATGGCAGGATTGCCTTACACGGAAAGACTGAAGCGACTGGGCTTGTATACCCTTGAGTTTAGAAGACTGAGAGGGGATCTGATTGAAACATATAGGATTATGAAAGGATTGGACACTCTGGCAGGAGGAAACATATTTCCGCTGATGGGGGAGTGCCGAACCAGAGGACACAACTTAAAAATACGGGGTAGACCATTTAGGACAGAGATGAGGAGAAACTACTTCACCCAGAGAGTGGTGGCTGTGTGGAATGCTCTGCCCCAGAGGGCAGTGGAGGCCCAGTCTCTGGATTCATTTAAGAAAGAATTGGATAGAGCTCTTAAAGATAGTGGAGTCAAGGGTTATGGAGATAAGGCTGGAACAGAATACTGATTGGGAATGATCAGCCATGATCATATTGAATGGCGGTGCAGGCTCGAAGGGCTGAATGGCCTACTCCTGCATCTATTGTCTATTGTCTATATATTCAATCTCCTAAGGTCTTTCATTCATTTTTGAATTAATATTACCTACTCACCAACAAACACAAATTGTTTGAGCTAAAATTACCTTGGCAAACTCTTTCACAATTTTGAGAACCTTGAACTATTCAACTCTTCATTTTTGTTTGAATGCAAAAGACACCAGTTTGTGTTATTAACATCTCACCTTTGTTACTATCTCAGTAAAAGCCTTCTGAAATCCTTCTTTGGCCTTGACATTCTTCCTGACCTAGGACACCCAAAACAATACACATCATTCTAATTCTGGGACACCAATGATTTGGATAGGTTTACAACTTTCTCATGGGTTTAAACCAGTGCTCCAATTAAACTTTCCTGTTTCAAACTGCAAGAACATAGAAGAGTGGGCACAAGTTTAAAAAAAAGGTCTTCTATTTAAAAAGGAAACGAGGAAGAATTTCACGTAGTGGGGGTCATTAATCTTCAGAATTCTCTGCCACAGACAGAGGTGGAGTCAGGGAACATATTTAATGCTGCATTAGACAGATTCCGGAACCACAACATTTCAGGAGAAAGCAGGAAAACATGGACTTAAGGCAATCATCAGAATGGCCTTGATTTTATTGACTGTCAGGCACGCCTCGGATGCTAAATGGCCTATTCCTTCTCCTATTTCTTATGCTTTTTATGTTCTTATGCAGAAAACATAATGCCTCAAGATGCAGCTGTAAAGTTTTCTACTGACCTTATGATGCAACAGTATCATCCAACATGATGGATTATAGTATTACCAGGTTATTTTTAGTAGCAGATGAAAGGACTGCTTACCATCTTGTATAGATTCTAATATTTTATGTTTGAGCATTCTATCAGAACATAATTCTTGTTCACAAAATATAAACTGGGGAACTGGGGCTGCCAGAGAGACACATTATTCAGAGAGAAGTCCCTCATATAGAACCCACTCCATCATTCTCTTATTCCCCTCAACTCTCTGCACCTGCAGAATTTCACCAGCTTCAAATAAATCTACCACAGACAAGGCTATTATTCTCTGAGATGAACTCATAAAAAGCTGCTCTTGCACCTCAATCAATGTGGCTGCAATATAGCATTACTCAATATTGTTCAATATAACCTGTTGTCACCCAGTATTGCAGTGGCATTAATAGAAACAGCAGCTGAGATTGACCAACCTCAAGTTCCTAAAGTGAGACAATCCAAATTTAGCAGCATAATATTTTGTTACATAAGTTCAAAAGGAGTTATTCTTTGAAAAAAAAAAGTTTAATTCATTAAAAGCACATTACTTTTACGCCTGAATATGAGAAGGTAGGGAAGAATAACCGAGATAGCAGTTTGGATAATAGATAGAATTGCACTCCCAAACCTGAAGGCCCGAGACAGAAATTGGGTTTTGGACATCATCATTATCAATGGGAGTTGCCAGTACCAATTATAACTCTGGAGGAAGCTTCCCAGTGTGGTCTGATCAAAAAATGGGGCATAACCCTTGTGGGGAGCAGCCATCACCTAAATCTGAAAGGACATTAACTCAACTGATCATTCTCCTCACTGTCTATAAACTCGAAAGTTAAAATAATTTCAATTATTTCATAACTTATACATTTTCTTAACTACTTATTATGAAAGTTATTGAAAAATGTGATGATGGAAAAACACAGCAGGCCAGGCAGCATCCGAGGAGCAGGAGAATCGACGTTTCGGGCAAAAGCCCTTCTTCGCCCGAAACTTCTATTCTCCTGCTCCTCGGATGCTGCCTGGCCTGCTGTGTTTTTCCAGCATCACATTTTTCAACTCTGGTCTCCAGCATCTGCAGTCCTCACTTTCTCCATTATGAAAGTTATTGGCTAGTTATTTAAGAACATGAGTGTAGAAAACAGAAGATACAAAGAACAGGCCCTTCAGCCCATCAAGACTGAACTGACACATGATGCTTTTCTAAATTAAAAACTTGTTGCCTCTGCGCAGCCTGTATCCTGCAATTCCCTTCCTATTCATATATCTTTCAAGATGCCTCTTAAACGTTGCTGTCATATCTGACCTCCAACACTTCCCCTGCCCGCACATTTCAGGCACTTTCCACCCTAAAAACCTACCTCTCACATCATCTTCAAACTTACTGCTTTTTACTTTAAACCATGTAAAAAAGATTCTGACTATCCATACCTCTCAATTTTCTATCATGTCACCCTTCATCCTTTGACATTCAAGTGAAAACAAACCAAGTTTGCCCAATCTCTCCTCATAGCTAATGCCTTCCAATCCAGGCCACATCCTGGTAAACTATTTCTGTACCCTCTCCAAAGCACACACCTTTAGTGTGGTGACCTGAACAGTACACAAAATTCCAAATGCAGCTTAAATAAAATTCAATGGAGATGCGATTGAGCCCATCAAACCTGCATCCCACTCAAGACAGATCATCCACTTCAACAGCTTTTTCCCCACACTATCCCCATATTCCCAGCCAGCTTCAGGATGATTCCCTTGGCTTGGGAGTCTAGAACCAGACGTCACAATTTAAAAGTAATACGGATGCCATTTAGGAATGCGAATGGGAGATATCTTTTACTCCAAGCGTTGCGAATCTTTGGAATTCTTCATTCCATAAGAACGTAGAAGCTCAGCCACAGATTATGTGTAAGAGAAGGACTGAGAGATTTCTGATTACCAATTGCATAAAGGGTTATGGGGATAGTGGGGTAATAGACAAAGTGCTTGATTATTCATGCTCATATTAAATGGCAGAGCAGGCTTGACAGGCCAAATGGCCTATTTCTGTTCCAATGCTCCAACTTAGAAATCTATTTAGAAAGTATAAGTGGCTTCCCCCATATTTTGAAATTATGTCCCTTCATGTTTGACTCCACAACCTGGTGAAACATCTTACCTGCATCTATTCTATCTATTCCTTTAAGTATTTTGCAGCTTTCAACAATATCACCTCTCATTCTTTACAGCATCAAGGCCCTGTTGTCCATTGTCCCCTTTTCGGTTAGTCCCACCATTCCTGACAACAAGTCTAGTGAACCTTCACTGCATGTCCTCTATGGCAATAACATCTTACTTAAGGTTAGGAGGCCAGAACTGCAGACAATATTCAGGTGTGGTCTAAGCAGCATTCTATATATTTAGAGTCATAGAGTCATACAAAAGATGTACAGCACAGAAATAGGCCCTTCGGTCCAACACATCCATGCCAACCAGATATCCCAACCCAATCTAGTCCCACCTGCCAGCATCCGGCCCATATCCCTCCAAACCCTTCCTCTTCATAAACCCATCCAAATGCCTTTTAAACGTTGCAATTGTACTGGCCTCCACCATTTCCTCTGTCAGCTCATTCCATACACATACCACCCTCTGAGTGAAAAAGTTACCTCTCAGGTCTCTTTTATATCTTTCCCCTCTCGCCCTAAACCTATGCCCTCTAGCTCTGGACTCCCCAACCCAAGGGAAAAGACTTTCTCTATTTATCTTATCCATGCCCATCATGATTTTATAAACCTCCACAAGGTCACCCCTCAGCCTCTGACGCTCCAGGGAAAACAGCCCTAATCTATTCAACCTCTCCCTATAGATTAAATCCTTCAACTCTAGTGATATCCTTGTAAATCTTTTCTGAACCCGTTCAAGTTTCACAACATCTTTCTGATAGGAAGGAGACGAGAATTGCATCCAACAGTGGCCTAACCAATGTCCTGTACAGCCACAACATGACCTCCCAACTCCTGTACTCAATACTTTGCCCAATAAAGGAAAGCATACCAAACGCCTTCTTCACTATCCTATCCACCTGTGACTCCACTTTCAAGGAGCTATGAACCTGCACTCCAAGGTCTCTTTGTTCAGCAACACTCCCTGGGACCTTACCATTAAGTGTATAAGTCCTGCTAAGACTTGCTTTCCCAAAATGCAGCACCTCACATTATCTAAATTAAACTCCATCTGCCACTTCTCAGCCCATTGGCCCATCTGATCAAGATCCTGTTGTAATCTGAAGTAACCTTCTTCGCTGTCCACTACACCTCCAATTTTGGTGTCATCAGCAAAATTACTAACTATACCTC
Organism: Chiloscyllium punctatum; assembly: GCF_047496795.1. Classification (NCBI taxonomy): domain Eukaryota; kingdom Metazoa; phylum Chordata; class Chondrichthyes; order Orectolobiformes; family Hemiscylliidae; genus Chiloscyllium; species Chiloscyllium punctatum. The sequence continues at coordinate 33,655,205 of NC_092765.1, forward strand.
TTATGCTCACATCCAAATCATTTATATAAATGATGAAAAGTAGTGGACCCAGCACCAATCCTTATGGCACTCCACTGGTCACAGGCCTCCAGTCTGAAAAACAACTCTCTACCACCACTCTCTGTCTTCTATCTTTGAGCCAGTTCTGTATCCAAATGGCTAGTTCTCCTTGTATTCCATGAGATCTAATCTTGCTCACCAGTCTCTCATGGGAAACCTTGTTGGATGCCTTACTGAAGTCCATACAGATCACACGTACTGCTCTGCCCTCAACAATCCTCTTTGTTACTTCTTCAAAAACCTGAATCAAATTTGTGAGACATGACTTCCCATGTATAAAGACATGTTGACTATCCCTAATCAGTCTTTACCTTTCCAAATACATATACATCCTGTCCCTCAGGTTTCCCTCCAACAACTTGCCAACCACCGACATCAAGCTCACTGGTCTATAGTTCCCTGATTAAAAGGGTTTCCCATTCAAAAATTCATGCTTTTAATATTGAATCAGACCACTACAATACATATCTTTTATAATAGATTCTAGAATTTTACTTACTATTCATAAAAGGCTAACAGTTCTGTAGTTTCCACATTTCCTGTTCCTCCCTCATTAATTAGTTGTAGGACATTTGCTATTTTCCTGTTATTCCAGAACCTTTTCAATTTTGGAGGATGATCACAAGTGCATCCATTATCTACACAGATCCCTCTTTCAATACTCTGGGATAAAGAATATCAGATTCTAGAGATTTTCAACCTTCAATAACAGAAGTTTCTTCAACTCAAATTTCTTGCGAATACTGATTTCCTTCAATTTCTCATTTTTCATAGATCCTTGAATGTCTAATTCTTTTCTACTCCATCTTCCTCAGTGAAGATAGGCAAAGTAATCAAATTAGTTTCTTTGCCACTTCTCTATTCCCCAAAATAAATTCTCCTGACTCTGCCTATAATGGAATCATATTTACTTTAGCCAAGGGTTTCCATTTTGCATCATTGTGGAAGATTTTACAGACCTATTTTTTATTTTTTTTGTTTACATTCATACTCTATTCTTCCTTCCATTATCAGTTTCATAGTCCACCTTTGCAATACGCTGACATCCTCACCATCCCCATATCAATACGCTGACATCCTCCCCATCCCCATATCAATACGCTGACATCTTCACAATCCCCATATCAATACGCTGACATCCTCACCATCCTCTTATCAATACGCTGACATCCTCACCATCCTCTTATCAATACGCGGACATCCTCCCCATCCCCATATCAATACGCTGACATCCTCACCATCCTCTTATCAATACGCTGACATCCTCCCCATTCCCATATCAATACGCTGACATCCTCCCCATTCCCATATCAATACGTTGACATCCTCCCCATTCCCATATCAATACGTTGACATCCTCCCCATCCCCATATCAATACGCTGACAATCTCCCCATCCTCATATCAATACGCTGACATCCTCACCATCCCCATATCAATACGCTGACAATCTCCCCATCCTCATATCAATACGCTGACATCCTCACCATCCCCATATCAATACGCTGACAATCTCCCCATCCTCATATCAATACGCTGACATCCTCCCCATTCCCATATCAATACGCTAAACATCCTCCCCATCCCCATATCAATACGCTGACATCCTCCCCATTCCCATATCAATACGCTGACATCCTCCCCATCCTCATATCAATACGCTGACATCCTCACCATCCTCTTATCAATACGCTGACATCCTTCCCATTCCCATATCAATACGCTGACATCCTCACCATCCCCATATCAATACGCTGACATCCTCACCATCCCCATATCAATACGTTGACATCCTCCCCACCCCCATATCAATACGCTGACATCCTCCCCATCCCCATATCAATACGCTGACATCCTTCCCATTCCCATATCAATACGCTGACATCCTCCCCACCCCCATATCAATACGTTGACATCCTCCCCATCCCCATATCAATACGCTGACATCCTCCCCATCCCCATATCAATACGCTGACATCCTCCCCATCCTCATATCAATACGCTGACATCCTCACCATCCTCTTATCAATACGCGGACATCCTCCCCATCCCCATATCAATACACTGACATCCTCACCATCCTCTTATCAATACGCTGACATCCTCACCATCCCCATATCAATACGCTGACATCCTCCCAATCTCAATATCAATACGCTGACATCTTCCGCATCCTCATTGCAATACGCTGATATCCTCACCATCCCCATATCAATATGCTGACATCCCCCCCACCCCCATATCAATACACTGACATCCTCACCATCCCCATATCAATACGCTGACATCCTCCCCACCCCCATATCAATACACTGACATCCTCCCCATCCCCATATCAATACACTGACATCCTCCCCATTCCCATATCAATATGTTGACATCCCCCCCACCCCCATATCAATATGTTGACATCCTCCCCACCCCCATATCAATACACTGACATCCTCCCCACCCCCATATCAATATGCTGACATGCTCCCCACCCCCATATCAATATGGTAGCCTCCTCCCCATTTTGATATCTATTACTATTTCTGGTAACTTTCTAAACTTTTTCCTTTTAATCTTACACAATTCTTAACTTGTGTGGGCAACAGTTGCCTGACGTTTTGGAGGTCTGTGTGTTTTGAATGAATGTACAGGTGCTACAAATTCTAACAATTCTTTTAAAAATAAAACTATCCATTGCTTTTGTAGTGTCATACCCCTTTAATATGTTGCCTGATTCCATCTCAGGTCATTTTGCTTGTCATACCACTATAATTTCCTTCCTTCAAATGGAAGGCTTCTGGCTTCAGATTGAATATCCTCACTTTTGAAATAACATAAAATCTACCTTATTATTGTCATTCATTCCTAAAAGTTTATTTTTAAACAACAAGACTAGTATTAATTAGCCTTCTTTCTTTACATGGTACAACAGCTGAAAATTGCCTATTCAGTTGTCAGGTCCTCAACTTTCTACTGTAGAAAACCATCCCTAATGTAGCCTAGAAACTCATCCTCCATAGTATTAGTACTCATTAGGTTTATTATGTCTATTTGTCATCCATGATTTCTGTATTACCCAGGCTACATGCATTTCTAATCTCCAGATTAATACCATGCTCCACAGTATCACTGCTGTTTGGTCATCTACAGATTGCTAACCCTTGTACTTCCTTAGTGCTGTCCAAACAGATTTCACATTTTGTTCCTCCAATTGAAGATCCTCCCTTACTAATGAACTGACCCCACCTGTTATTAACAATGTAGCAATGTTCCTTTTCCTTGCCTTTCTTAAATACAAGAGGTTAGATAAACACGAATCTTAAAAAGGAATGGCACAAATGCAGAGTTCAGCCACATGACCTGTTGCTGTGCTGCACATTACAACTATGCACAAGCAACTCATCTTCGCCTCACAAGTGCCAGACAGAGGGAAAAGGGTATTAAAAGTCTTGGCCTGTCCAATTTGCATGGCACAGCTATCACCCTAGTGCAAGTTATTCCCTGGTAAGTTCCCATACGAGAGTGGAACAAGATGAATCAGTCTCAAAAGCTTTTTATTGTAACAGCAGAAATCAGTGTTTAATCCCGACTGATGGTAATATTGGGCAGGTCAGGTTGCAGAGTGATCCCTGGCTTGATAACAAAATTGGGGAAAAGAGGGGACAGCAGAAGCTGGAGATCAGAGTCGAGAGGGTGGTGCTGGAAAAGCACAGCAAATCACGCAGCATCCGAGGAGCAGGAGAATCAATGTTTCACACATATGATGAAGGGCTTATCCCCAAAACATCAATTCTCCTGCTCCTTGGATGCTGCCAGACCTGCTGTGCTTTTCCAGCACCACACTCCTGACCTTGATGACAAAATTGTAAACATAAAACTTAAGGTCTATTCTGGTAGTCCATCACTGGACATTTTTTACAATATAAGGATAGCAACCCAAAGCAAACCCACCTCACTATCACAGATTCGGAACAATGAAATTAAAATATTCAATAACTCTCAAAATTGTTCAATTTTTCATAACCTGACTTTACATATAACAGATCTTGGATACCAAGTTTATAACTTAAACAAAAATTAATAACTCATTATTAATGATGTAATTTTAGCAGAACACAAATGGATAACATCCAATCTAATTAATATCTATGATCTTAGCCCAATATTCTTTGATCATAAACCTCCACTGCTACAGACAGAAAGATGGACACTTTTTTTAAGGGATACACTTTATAAAATAAAAGTCATAATCTGCCAGTTCAAAAATCACTTCAGCAATGAAAAGTAGTGCTTCAAGAAATCCCCAGACAACAGGTTGTATTGCTGGCACATAGTGCTGAATATCTTGATTGAGTTCCAAAGTCACCAGTCAACGTAAACGACTTCAGCAGACCTCTGGAGGTTTTTACTCATTTCTTACAGAAAAAAGACAGTGGTCCATTTTTTCCCAGTAGGTAGCTGGTGAATTACTAGACTGAATAAAAAACGAAACAAAAAAACACAGCCCCAGTCTGGAAGCTTCCAAAATGAAACTACATCTGACCAAAACTCCCTCTTCAGTCAGTTCACTCTTTTTTTCCCAACATTCCCTGTGGTTGGCTGGCCAGCACATGTCCTCCCTTGATTGACCAATTCAAAATCCTACCAGCTACAATCACGGAGCACAGCAAGTTAGTTTGTCGACAGTGTCCTCATAGCAGTAATTATCCTGCATTATCTTTTCAGGTCAGTTCTCAAAAGCAAACATCAATCTTTTTTTCTCTCCTTTTTTCTTGAAAGCAAGTTGCTACTCAAATTTCAACTTTAACCCACTTTTTCAAATCCAAAAATGAGAAAAATGAAAGAAAATCAATAACGGTCTCCACATGATACTCATACAAGGTTGCAAGTTTACTTTGAACACAAGAAGATAAGTTTATGACATAAAAAAAAGACAACTAATCTACACACAAAACAATTTGGAAATATCTCACTTTAAAAGCAGATAAAAATTCAACCTTTAGTCCGGCAATATTTCGAAGATAGATCAGTCTTGGTGAAGCAGCATTCTCGTCTTCACTTTACATTCTTACCTATCTGATGAGGTTCCATCATTTTCCCTTTGTGGCTTTCTGCACATTCACTAGATGTGATTCTGTCTGCCTATTCTAGAGACACAAACACAGGCTAACCCATTGTTTTACTGAATGCTATGAAAAGCTCAGGACTTTTTACACCCTGTTTGTTTGGAATGCTAAATCGACTCAAAACCTCTTTCCAGATCCGATGGCTGGAAGTTTAGCAAGTCTAATACAGCCTTTCTGCTGGTAAAGGCCTTTTCTTTTTCTGAACTGAGCCTTCCTATAGCTCTGATCCTTCTATGGTGATGAAACGTTTGAAACCAAACCTTCCAACTCAGCGAGCAAACTCATATCCAGAACGTCAACTTGAGCTACAAATCTTTCCAAAGCACTTTTGAAATGACTTTCTGACCTTGCAAAAAGAAAAGTCACCTTCACAGAAGTAAAAACGCATTTATCGCTATTTTAAAACCTAAGATCATCAACAATAATAAATTATAATCTTGCAACATATGTGAAAGATACTATAGTTCTAATTACAAATGCAAAATCCAACTGTCAGTCATTGCAATTCCACACGGAACAGATGCCTTTAAATATTTGTTTTGCAATGCCCTGATCTCAGTAATTTCTGGGGCTGCACAATTGCTTGAAATCCTGCTCTTTTTAATATTCTTCCATTAATAATGTGCAAATTACTGGCTGGCAACTAAACATGTCTTGCACCAATGAACAACAGCGCAATTAGAAGTGCTCCTGTTGCTCTCTAGTTGCTCTTTTGATGAGTGTACCATTTAGTGTGACATTGATCCGTGCAGTCCAGAGCAGTCCCAGTTTGATCCTCAGAATATGGTGATCAGCTAATCACAGCCAGGGCGGCAAAGGCATCACAAGTGACGCCTCACGAAGAGTGTGAGGAAAAACAAAAATCAAGTCAACGTCTCTGCTCCTGATCATGATTAACCATTCATCTTTGCTGTAAAAGTCATGTGCTAACTAGATATGATTTTTATGTCAGCCCTACCTTAACCATTTGTCATTGTTCGCACATATGATGGCTATCCACTTGCTTTAACTACCACAATACAGCCAAGTCCCTTGTACTTTTCTGCCACCAATCATCAGTTCGGGGAAAATGGACAAAAATGGGGGTTGCAGGAGCGCTGTCATAAAGGTTTATAATATACCAATCATTGGGAGGGAATCAGTTTAGCTCAGTTGGCTGAATTATTGGTTTGTGTGGTGCTGGAAAAGGACAGCTGGTCAGGCGGCATCTGAGGTGCAAGAGAATCAATGTTTCAGGCATAAGGCTTTCATCAGAAATGAGTCTCATTCCTGAAAAAGATCTTACGCCCGAAATGTCGATTCTCCTGCTCCTCAGATGCTGCCTGACCTGCTGTGCTTTTCCAGCACCACACTCTGCGACTCTGATCTTCAGCATCTGCAGTCCTCATTTCCACCTGGATCATTGGTTTACAGAGCAGTGTGATGCCAACAGCATGGGTTCAATTCCCATCACCAGTTGAGTTGACCATGAAGGACATTCCTTCTCAACCTCTTCCCTTGCTTGAGGTCTGGAGGCTCTCAGCTTAAATCACCACCAGTCACTTCTCTTTAATAAGACAGTAGCCCCTACGGTCTGGCAAGACAATGGTGACACAAAAACAAAAACAATCATTGGGAATTTGAGTTTTAAAATAGTGGCAAATGGGCTTTAAGTTTTAATTCAAAGAAGGCTTTTTTTAAAATAAAAAGGTCAGAAAGTCATTTTTGAACAATGAGCTGAATAAATATTTTCCAAGAAAGCACGTGACTTGAGTGAATGGGCAATCTGAGCTGTTCACGGCTGGAGTATGATGATGAGGAAGACTTTTATGATGGAAAAAAAACAGCCAGAGACCTCAACCTGGATTTAGCTTGGAAGGAAAGAATTACACCATCAGAAAAGCAGTTGAGTTTATGGAATGCTCCAGGTTATCAGAGCTGAAAGGAAGTCAAACTGTATTAGCAGTTCACATACACCAAGTTTGATTCAGAAATGTCAGTGAGTTTGTTGTTTATACATTTTAAGGAGACACAGGAATGGAGAGAATTTTATCAGGAGAATGTGCAGAAAGACAAAAAAGGAAATGTTTGCTACCTCATAAGTTGAGCAAGCAATAAAAGAGTTAAGATAATTCAGTGTCAGTGAAGGATATTGATGAATATAAAAGGGTCAATCTTTTATTTTTGCTGTTTAAGACAAGATCTTTTGAAATTTTCTGTCACCCTTTTTAATGTAATAATCATACATTCTTTGTTAAAACTATCTTGACAGCCTTGTGTGAATGTGTCTGACTATCATGATCACCAAATTGTAGAGATAAAACGTATGGACTATCGAACCTATTTCACACTGGATTCTGATTTTTCCAGCATTACCATCAATTAGGAACATAACAGTTCTTCCCAAGGACTCCAGTCTTGGCCTGGACTTTTCTTTGTCAGGTGAAATACTGGGAGAAGCAGAAAGGAAGTGGAAGAGTGAAGTCTACTGCTGTTTCCCTGGGAGCCTGCACCTCTCCCCCAGCAGCAGTGTTTATGCTCCTATCGCACCAAATGCACACAAACTGCTTCTTTTTCCAGCATTTCTTTGGGTTCAATCCCTGAGCAGTGCATGATGAAAAGCCACCATTGAGGGGAAAGCTGACCAATTCTGGAATCCTGTGCTATCAGGTTGTATCCTCTCCCCTTCAGCTCAGTCCAAGGTCGAACAGTGAAATGTCCTTTTGAACAAAGGGCCTGTTTCCATACTGTAAGTAATCTAATCAATCAATAAATTTAACGTGGCTCTGCTTCTTCAATGGCCACAATGACATTCCCTGATGGCAGTGCTGGGCTCTTGGTTACTGCTGCTGGTCACTCCTTGATCACTCATTACAATCCCCAGCCTGGAAAAACATCTTCTGGTTTTGGTGGAGGGCAGTTGGTCCTTGCCTGATCCATCTGAGGTAAGAAGGTAAAAATTGCGTCCTCCTTCTTGTGCTGAGCACATCATGAAGAACCAGAAAACTAGAAATACCTGCTTACACACAAGCAATACTCTAGATATATCACTGAAATAATTCTAATTTCATAGATAAAGGTTGTTTATTCATGAGCTGCTGCTTAAATAGTCATTAAGCAGCAAAAAAGCTCTGCTGTTCTTGAACTGAATGATAACTGCAAATAATATTTTATTCAAGGTTTGAACTCAGTACATGCAATTAAATATATGCGCGTTTTCGCAAACTTAAGAGTTTTCCAAGGCAATTTCCTTACATTTTTATAATAATGTGATTTATTGGGTTTGTGATTCAGGTAATGATCCTCATTTAAATTACATTGATGAATTTGTCATTCAGTGACTGGAGATTTACAAAAAGTGCACTTGGTTAAGCTTCACTTCATTTTAAAATCAAAAACAATGAGAGGTGTATTTCAACCTATCGTGACTTCAGCACTGAACCATTCCTTCAGATATCGACATTTTGCAATGAAAGACAACAGATTATAAAGTTATAATCTGAATTAACATATCACCTTTAAAGTAACATCTCCCAAGATGCTTCACAAATACATTATAAATCAAAATATGACACAGAGCCACAAAGGAAATATTAGGATAGATGAGGATATGCCTCATATGAGAGTAGCACCTTAAATGAAGTAAGCAAGGGGGAAAGGCTTAAGAAGGAAAGTTAGAATTTAGCACTCTAAACCAGGACTTCCCAACCTGGACTCCAAGTGGGTAATAGTTTGGAAAGCACTGTCTCAAGCTGAAGATACAGATACCACTGATAGAGGAATTAAAATCTGGTGATGATCAAGGGACTGGATGTAGAGAAAGGCAACAGGGAGGCCAAGGAAGAATTTGAAGCAAAATAGAAATTGAATCTTTACTGAATCAGTAGGCAATATTGGTTAGTGAGCACTATATGATGGTTAAATGGCTTCTGGCTGTTAGGATCCAATAGCATAAATATGAATGGTGGGAGACAGTGGGAGGAAAGGGTTATAGAATGGTCAAGCCAGGAGGTAACAGAAGCATGGACGACCATGTTAGCAGTTGAGGAGCTGAGGCAGGGACAGCATTGGGTAATATTACAAGGAGGGGTGATGGTCTCAGTGATGGCACAATATCCTATCTATCTCTGTCCTAAATACACTCAACAACTTGTCCTTCACAGCTTTCTGTGGCAATGAGTTCCACAGATTCACCACCCTCTGGCTGAAGACATTTCTCCTCATCTCAATTCTAAAAGGGGCATCCCTTCATTCTGAGACTGTGCCCTCAGGTCCTATTCTCTCCTACTAGTGGAAACATCTTCCCCCTGTCCATTCTATCCAGGCCTCTCAGTATTCTGTAAGTTTCAATCACGTCACCCCTTCCGGTACCACCGTGATAGGGGTTTTGGCATTCCAATGGGAGTTAGTCCAGGTTGGTCTCAAGAAGAAATTTCTCTGTACTCTGCTCCAAACAAATTTATGGAGCTCATACCAAGGGCAACATAAATCTATCATTATATCTTCAGAGCTCTTCTGCCTCTTGCAAGTGGATTCCTTTATTTTGATACTGTAGCATTACCTGCATTTGTCTCTTGGGCAAGTGGTAGACATCAGAGCAGAATGCCATTCTACACAAATAACAGCTCCTAACCACAGTAGCATCCATTCAGCAGGAAAAAGTCATACCCTGATCCTTTTTTTTAAATGCAGGGGTCACTCCTCTACGCCAAGAGTTTAAATACATCAGTTGAAGCTTTGAATGGTATTAAGGTTTTACTTGCTTCTCCTCCAGAATCACCCATCTATAACCTCACATTATATCCACATGGAGTAGATTTCTGAAGCTGTTAAAGATGCATCTCCAAGCAAGAGGTTAGTTAAGACTTATCCTGAAATAAATATTCAAATGCTAAATAGGTCAATATATGTAAGCAGTACAAAAGAAGATCAATTCTATAATCGTATAGCAGCTTTTTTTTTTGTATTACTAATGTACCAAATGCTAAAACTCGCTTTTTATAAATGCTAATGGGATCAGAAGTTATCCACTCTCCTGAGGGAAAAAGTGTTGAACATTTGTCATTGTTGGCAAAACCTTGACATCGTATCAGTAATCATGTCTAGGTTGTAAATTATTTTGCAAACTGTAATCCAAAACCTCTAATCTGCTTCTGTTTTCCTTTCGCCTTAAATGAATTATCTCTACGATGTCATCCTTTGAGCACCAATAACTCACTGGATTCCATGCTCAAGTGGCTATTGTTGCTAAATCTCCCAGACAGATGGTACAAAGCACCCTATCACATAAAAGTTGGCATTACAGTATAGTTAATGCTTTGAATTAGACAAGACAAAAGTAAGCCATTTGGCCCATCATGCCTGTGCAAGGTTTCCTATCTATTCGTCCCATTTCCCTTCTGTCTTCCCATTGTCCTACAAATGTTCAGTCTTCCTGTACATTGAGCCCCCTACCTGCTGCTGGCTCAATTGGCCATGGGAGGAGTAACTATCCTGGAGTTAACCAGAAGAAAGGCAGGAAGATGGGAAGGGGCTCCCCAACTGATATATGATTAAATGCTACTCTAACATCAAATTTGCCGGGGTGTGGACACCAAATTGCAACCAATTAATAAAAACAAATCAAAAACAGCAATTAGGAGGGTAAGTGAAAAATAAGACTCTTAAAGTCAAATATGTGAAGACAGGATGGCAGTGAACATAAAAGGAAATACTAAAGACTCCTATTGGTATCTAAATATTAAATGAGTTGTTAGGGGCACAATGGGGACTCTTGGAGGCAAAGAACATGATATATCCTTAGGGATGCAGGGCAAGGCTAGAATAATTGACAGGTTTCTTTGTATAGTGCTATCTAAGGAAGTAAATGCCAATAGAATATTGGTAGAAGCAGAGATGGCACAGGTAGTGAATGGAGTGACAATTGATAGACCAGATATATCAGAAAACTTTTCAGCTCTTAGACTGTATGAAAGTGCTTGATTCAAATAATTTAGAAACTAGATTGCGAAGGAAATTGGGGATGAGGATAGCAGTCAAACTTGTGGTAAGCTGCCAACCTTCCCGAGATATGGGGCAGATGCCAACATTTTGGCAGGTACGACAACTTCATTATAAAGGATATTGCTAGTACCTTCAGGTGATTTTTCTTTATTAAATTGTGGGATGTGAGTACCCTGTCAAGGCTCACCAGGAATACAGGGAGAACTAGCCATTTGGATACAGAACTGGCTCAAAGGTAGAAGAAAGAGGATGGTGATGGAGGGTTGTTTTTCAGACTGGAGGCCTGTGACCAGTGGAGTGCCACAAGAATCAGTGTTGGGTCCTCTACTTGATGTCATTTACATAAATGATTTGGATGCAAGCATAAGAGGTACAGTTGGTAAGTTTGCAGATGACACCAAAATTGGAGGTGTAGAGCGACAGCGAAAAGGATTACCTCAGATTACAACAGATGGGCCAAGAAGTGGCAGATGGAGCTTTATTCAGATAAATTCGAGGTGCTGCATTTTGGAAAAACAAATCTTAGCAGGATGTATACACTTAATGGTAAGGTCCTAGGGAGTGTTGCTGAACAAAGAGACCTTGGAGTGCAGGTTCATAGCTCCTTGAAAGTGGAGTCGCAGGTAGATAGGATAGTGAAGAAGGCGTTTGGTATGCTTTCTTTTATTGGTCAGAGTATTGAGTACAGGAGTTGGGAGGTCATGTTGCAGCTGTGCAGGATATTGGTTAGGCCACTATTGGAATATTGCGTGCAATTCTCGTCTCCTTCCTATCGAAAAGATGTTGTGAAACTTGAAAGGGTTCAGAAAAGATTTACAAGGATGTTGCCAGGGTTGGTGGATTTGAGCTATAGGGAGCGGCTGAACAGGCTGGGGCTGTTTTACCTGGAGCATCGGAGACTGAGGGATGACCTTATAGAGGTTTACAAAATTATGAGGAGCATGGATAGGGTAAATAGACAAAGTCTTTTCCCTGGGGTCAGGGAGTCCAGAACTAGAGGGCATAGGTTTAGGGTGAGAGGGGAAAGAGACCTATGGGACAACTTTTACACACAGAGGGTGGTACGTGTATGGAATGAGCTGCCAGAGGAAGTGGCGGACGCTGGAACAATTGCAACATTTAAGAGGCATTTAGATGGGTATATGAATAGGAAGGGTTTGGAGGGATATGGGCTGGGTGCTAGCAGGTGGGACTAGATTGGGTTGGGATATCTGGTTGGCATGGAGGGGCTGGACCGAAGGGTCTGTTTCCATGCTGTACATCTCTATGACTCTGTGACACTCTTTATCGTCTATTCCTGACTTGACCTTGAGAAGTCACAGGTAAGCTGCGTTCTTTGACATTGTAGTTCATATATGTGCAAGCTGGTGAGTTGCTGCAAGGCATCTAGTAGATGGTAGACACTGCTGCCACTCTGTACCTGGTAGATGTGATGCACGTTTATGCTGATAAGTGGAATACGAATACATGCAAGCCAGCCAGTTAATATAAATCACAGATAAAAGGCTTTGGAAACAATAATCAAGGGTGAAAAAAAATACGGTGGCACAGTGGTTAGCACTGCTGCCTCACAGCGCCAGAGACCCGGGTTCATTTCCTGCCTCGGGTGACTCTCTGTGTGGAGTTTGCACATTCTCCCCATGTCTGCATGGTTTCCTCTGGGTGCTCCGGTTTCCTCCCACAATCCAAAAATGGGCAGGTTAGGTGAATTGGCCATGCAAAATTGCCCGTAGTGTTAGGTGAAGGGGTAAATGTAGGGGAATGGGTCTGGGTGGGTTGCGCTTCGGCGGGTCGGTGTGGACTTGTTGGGCCGAAGGGCCAGTTTCCACACTGTAAGTAATCTAAACTAATTTAAACAGGCACTTGAGAGGTTTGAGTTATTTAAAGAGCGTCAGCACAGCTTTGTTAGGGGTAGGTCACGCTAGATTAATCTAATAGAATTTTTTGATAATTTACCAGGACGGCTGACCATAACAAAGTCAGTTTTAGGAGAGGAATGAACAAAGTACCACAAAAAAGGCTGGTTATTAAATTCAAGTCACATCGAAAGGAGTTGGTGTCAGGTTGGTTTGAAAAATAATGGTTTTAAGACGGAAAGGCATTGGTGCTCTTTCAGACTGGAGGATGGCAGACACACTGGTATTTCTCAAGTGTCATTGTGAGGGCCACTGGCTTGAAATTTAGAAATTGCAATACATGATACCAAATTGGGAGGTGCAGCAAACAGGGAGGATGATATGAATTGTCTGCAATGGGAAATAAATAAGCCAACTTCAGATAAATGACAGAAAGAATTCGATATTTGCTGAGATATGCACATTAGGCTACAAAACCTGTTGATGGACTCTGATTGGGAGATTTCAATACAAACAGGTGGGGCCGGCACCAAGCATCTTCTACCTAGTTATAGTCGGGTTTTCAGAAACCTAACCAGTGATCCTTTAAAAAATGTACAGCTGGTGCGTGGCAAAAACATTTAGCTGAAGAATATGCAGTTTTCTTTTAGTGGGCTCAGCAGCAGTGTAAGAGTGCTCCTCCTGAATCACAAAATAAACTCCAAATGGCCAGTGAGAATTTCAGACTGGTTTCGCACACACTCAATCCGAGACTTGCTGTAGTGGTTATCATGTTCTGAGCAGTGTCTAAGTGTGTCTGTTTCAATCATATTCTCAGTGAGTAAAGGTCAGTAGGATGAAATTAGAACTTGGTATATTTATTAATTTGTTTTTATTTACTTGTGGGTCATGGGCTAGCATTTATTGCCCGTCCCTAGTTGCCCTTAAGAAGATAGGGGTGAGCTGCCTTCTTGAACCGCTGCAGTCCATGTGCTATAAATTGACCCACAATGCCCTTAAGGAGGGAATTCCAGGATTTTGACTCAGCAACAGTGAAGGAATGGCAATATATTTCCAAGTCAAAATTGTGAGTGGCTTAGAGGGGAACTTGAAGGTGGTAGTGCTCCCATGTATCTGCTGCTGTTGTCCCTCTAGATGGACGTGGTTGTTGGTTTGGAAGGTTCTGTCCAAGGAGCCTTGGTGAATTTCTGCAGAGCATCTTGTAGATAGTACAGACTGCTGTGACTGAGCATCAGTCATGGAGAGAGTGGATGCTTGTGGATGTGGTGCCAATCAAGTTGGCTGCTTTGGCCTGGATGGTATCAAACATTTTGAATGTTGTTGGGGCTGCACTCATCCAGGCAAGTGGAGAGTATTCCATCATACTCCTGGGGAACAGGCTTTGAGAAGTGAGGTTACTCACCACAGGAAGTGAGTTACTCACCACAATATTCCTAGCCTCTGACCTTCTTTTGTAGACACTACGTTGATATGGAAAGTCTAACTGAGTTCCTGATCAATGGTAAACCCAGGGATGTTGACACTGGGGATTCAGTAATGATAACACCATTGAATATATGAAAATGGAGGAATGGTGAGATTGTCTCTTCTTGGAGATGGTCATTCCCTGATTTTTGTATGGCATGAATATTGCTTGCCACTTGATTCTGATTTATTATTGTCACATGTACCTCAGTTCAGTGAAAAAAATTGTTTTGCTTGCATTACAGACAGATCATACCATACAAAGTGCATAAGGGTAATAGAATACAGCAAGGAATACAATGTTGTGGCTGCAGAGGAGCTGCACAAAGTGCAAGATCAGCCCTAAATTTAAAATTTGAGATGTCCATTCAGAAGTCTGTCACCACCAGGGAAGAAGCTGTTTTTGAATCTATTGGTATGTTTCTCAAGCTTCTGTAACTTCTGCCCAACAGAAGAGTTTGGAAGAGACTATTATCGTGCTGGGAGGGATCTTTATGTTTCCCAAGGCAGCAAGAATTATATATAGAGTCAATGGATGGAATCTCAAACCTGAAAACTGTCCAGATTTTGTTGCTTTTGAAAATGGACTACTTCAGCATCTGGGGAGTCAGGAATGGTGATGTGTATTGTGCAATCATTGGCAAACATCCCCACTTTTGACCTTATGATGGCAGGGGGGAATTGTCATTGATGCAATAGCTCAAGATGTTTGGGGCGAGGACAATACCCTAAGGAACTCCTGCAGGATGTTCTGGAGCTAAGATGACTGACCTCCAACAACTGCAGCACCTTCCTGTCTGTCAAGTATGACTCCAATCAGCAGTGTCTTCGCTTTGATTCCCATTAATTCCAGATTTGCTTGGGCTCCTTGATACCACACATGATCAAGTACAGCCTTGATGTCAAGAGCCGTCACTCTCACCCCACCTCAGTGCAATTCAGTTCTTTTGTCCATGTTCGAAATAAGGCTGGAATGAAATCAGGAGCTCAATGATCCTGGTGAAACCCAATCTGGACATCAGAAAGCAGGTTATTGCTGAGCAGATGCTGCTTGATGGCACTGTTGATGGCACCTTCTATCACTTTACTGATGATCAAGAATAGACTGATGGAGTAATATCTGAGCAAGTTGGATTTGTCCTGCTTTTTTTTGTATATAGGATATACCTGGGCAATTTTTCACATTGTCGGGTAGATGCCAATGCTGTAACTGTACTAGAGCAGCTTGGCTCAGACAGCAGCAAGTTTGGAGCTCATGTCTTCAGTACTATTGCCAGAATATTGTCAGAGTCCACAGTCTTTGCAGTATCCAGTACATCCAACCATTTCCTGATTTCACATGGAGTCAATCAAGTCAGCTGGAGACTGGCATCTGTGATGCTGGGAACCGCTGGAGGAGCCTGAGATGGATCATCCACTTAGCAGTCTGGCTGAAGATTGCTGAAAATGCTTCAGCTTTATCATTTGCACTGATGTGTTGAGTTCTTCCATCATTGAGGATTGGGATATTTGTGGAACCTCCCTACCATCCACTACCATTCATGAGCCTGATGGGTTTTTCTGACAATTTCCAATGGTTCCATGGGCATCAGTAGATTCTTAATTCCAATTCTTTTTAATTGAATTCAAAGCCTACCATCAAAAACAGCAGGATTCGAACCCAGTCCTCTGAAGATTAGGTGAATTTCTGGATTAACGCCATTAGACCATCACCTCCCTTATCTTGAGACTGATGTAGAACATGAAAATGAAATACTGAAAGTTGAACCAAGTTGATGTAGAATAAACTTTAGCGTGCATGATAATGTCTGATTTGGGAAGTTTAACACTGATAGTTAGAAACGCAAAACGCTAATTTTCGATTCTAACTTCTGCGTACAATTCCTTCTACTCAGAGATTTGTTAATTTTAAAGTCATCACTAAAATTGGCCTTCATTTCTCAGAGCCAATTCCTTCCTTAAATTTCCATTCTCATTTATTAAAATTCAATTGATTGATAGATTAAGAGTTGAAATAAGCTAAGAAGAGCCAGGAGGGGACATGAGAAGTCGTTGGCAGATAGGATCAAGGAAAACCTAAGGCTTTCTATAGGTATGTCAGGAATAAAAGAATGACTAGAGTAAGATTAGGGCTAATCAAGGATAGTAGGGGAAGTTGTGTATGGAGTCAGAGGAGATAGGGGAAGCGCTAAATAAATATTTTTCATCAGTATTCACACTAAAAAAAGACAATGTTGTCAAGGAGAATACTGAGGTACAGGCTACTAGATGTGATGGGATTGAGGTTCACAAGGAGGAGGTGTTAGCAATTCTGGAGAGTGTGAAAATGGATCAGTCCCCTGGTACAGGTGGGATTTATCCTAGGTTTCTCTGGGAAGCCAGGGTGGAGCTTGCTGAGCCTTTGGCTTCAAAATTTATATCGTCATTGTCCATAGGAATAGTGCCAGAAGACTGGAGGATAGCAAATGTTGTTCCCTTGTTCAAAAAGGGGAGCAGAGATCATTCTGACATTTATAGACCAGTGAGCCTTACTTTGGTTGTGGGTAAAGTGTTGGAAAAGGTTATATGAGATAGGATTTATAATCATCTAGAAAGGAATAAGTTGATTAGGGATAGTCAACACAGTTTTGTGAAGGGAAGGCCGTGCTTCACAATCCTTATTGAGTTCTTTGAGAAGGGAACCAAACAGGTCGATGAGGGTAAAGCAGTTGATGTGGTGTATATGGATTTCAGTAAGGCGTTTGATAAGGTTCCCCATGGTAGGCTATTGCACAAAATGTGCAGGCATGAGACTTTGGGTGATTTAGTGGTTTGGATCAGAAATTCGACAGCTATAAGATGGTGGTTGATGGGAAATGTTTAGCCTGGACTTTAGTTACTAGTGGTGTACTGTAAGGATCTGTTTTGGGTCCATTGCTGTTTGTCATTTTTATAAATAACCTGGATGAAGGCGTAGAAGGATGGGTTAGTAAATTTACAGGTGACACTAAGGTCAGTAGAGTTTCTTTACTCAGAGAGTAGTAGGGGTGCGGAATATACTGTCTGCAACAGAAGTAGAGTCACCAACTTTGAGGGCACTTAAATGGTCATTGGATAGGCATGTAGATGAAAATGGAAAAGTGTAGGTTAGATGGGCTTTGGACTGGTTTCGCAAGTCAGCGCAACATTGAGGGTTGAAGGCCCTGATCTACACTGTAATGTTCTATGCTCTATGTTCTATGCTTCTCATTCATTATTTGATTCATTTTTCCCTTTCATGTTCTTGCTAATTCTTGAACATGCCCTGGGACATGCTGTCATGTTTCCTATATCCATTCAAAACTGGAAGTACACACAAGAAATCTAGAAAATAGTTATTGTGATAATTAAGTTATGTGAAGATAGGGGCATAAGAGGAAAAAGTAAACCAGTGTAGATATTTTCTAACCAACCTGTCCAAGATGTTATTGCACACTTCTGGAACAGGTGGGTTTTGAACCCAGGTCTCCAAGCTCAGAGGTAGGGACACTACCACTGCTCCACTGACCCCCACCACTCCTGGCATGGTGCTCAATGCATTCTTATTTTTGAGCTACTCAGTTGATGCCATGAGGCTGGGTTCCTCAGATTTCTGTGGACAGAATGAATTCGCTGGTCGAATCAATTGGCTTTTTTCTCGCGCATTTGTCCTTGTGAATAAAAATTCTCGAAGCACCAGCCATTTGTGAAGTTCAATATAATGCAGAACAAAGCTGGAAGCAGGCACTCGTGTAGTTCTGGGAGTGTCGCCTGCAGCGGTGAAAACAACCAGGCACAGCAATATCTGAAATGTGCTGTTGCACTTGAAAGTCACATTACCCCAGCCTGAACTCACATTTTTTTCATTAAGTTGAATACCTTGCAGCATCTTAATTTCTTTATAAAAGAAAGAGTAAGATAACAGACTTTCCCCACCCCCAGGCACAACATAGATGCTGCGGCACAAAATAATTGAGTACAGGCAATATTGCAAAGCAGAGCTGTGCAGAATGTCAGAAAGACGCCCGCCTGTGTAATATTCATCACGAAAGAGCCGTGTTACACAGCCTCAGTTTTGGCTTTCTGCTGCTTTCATTAAAGTTCCACTCTACTTCAATAAATTATTCAGATGAGCCAAGAAGCAGCAACTAATATGTGGCCCTTGGGCAATTGTTATTTGCAGGGAGTACTGTACAGAAATTGCTGTAAATTGCATAAAGCCTCTCATTTTCAAAGCCATCTGTGCTCCGCTCCCTTCTGAGGGCTGTCGGATCTTGTAACCGCTTGGCTTAACTGAATGTGCACCCTATGTAAATATAACAAATAATGTGCAACAGCTGAACCATTTGACATGACAGGTTTAGTACTAAACTGCCTGGCAGTAGGCCTGTGGTCAAGCCAATAACATTCAACGTCATGAAGGATCTTTCAAGCAACAAAATAAGCGCTGGAAATTTCTGGGCAATCTCCTGTTTGCCTGCACTGGGTGTGCAGGATATTTGCAGAAAGAGCTCTTCATTCTTGCTTGATGATCATACAGCAGCAGAGTGGGAGCCGGAGGAAATTTCTGGCCATGGAGATCGGATGCTGCAGTGTCAATGTCTCAGTCTTGGATCACTAGGATCACCACCTTTCCTTCAGAAGGATGACAATTGACATCACCGGGACAACCAAAGAGTTGTTCAGGGAAATGTTCAGCCTGGAGTTCAGTTACTAATGGTGTACTACAAGGTTCTGTTTTGGGTCCACTGCTGTTTGTCACATTTATAAATGACCTGGATGAGGGCATAGAAGGATGGGTTAGTAAATTTGCAGATGACACCAAAGTCGGTGGAGCTTTGGACAGTGCAGAAGGATGTTACAGATTACAGAGAGACATAGATAAGCTGCAGATCTGGGCTGAGAGGTGGCAAATGGAGTTTAATGTGGAAAAATGAGGTGATTCACTTTAGAAGGAGTAACAGGAATGCAGAGTATTGGGCTAATGGTAAGATTCTAGGTAGTGTAGATAAGCAATGAGATCTCGGTATCCATGTACATAGATCCCTGAAAGTTGTCACCCAGGTTGATAGGGTTGTTAAGAAGGCATATGGTGTGTTCGCTTTTATGAGTAAAGGGATTGAGTTTCAGAACCATGAGGTCATGTTGCAGCTGTACAAAACTCTGGTGCAGCTGCATTTGAAGTATTGCATACTGTTCTGGTCACCACAGAACTGTAGGAAGGATGTGGAAGCTTTGGAAAGGGTTCAGAGGAGATTTACTAGGATGTTGCCTAGTATGGAGGGTAAGTCTTACGTGGAAAGGCTGAGGGACTTCAGGCTGTTTCGAAGGAGAGAAGAAGGTTGAGAGGTGACTTAATAGAGACATATAAGATAATCATTGGATAAGATCGGGTAGACAGTGAGAGCCTTTTTCCTCGGATGGTGATGGCTAGCATGAGAGTACATGACTTTAAGTTGAGGGGTGATAGATGTAGGACAGATGTCAGAGGTAGTTTCTTTGCTCAGAGAGTAGTAGAGGCATGGAATGACCTGCCTGAAACAGTAGTTGACTTGCCAACTTTCAGGCCATTTAAATGGTCATTGGATAGTCATTTGGATGAACATGGAATAGTGTAGGTTAGATGGGTTTCAAATTGGTTTCACAGGTTGACACAACATAGAGGGCTGAAGGGCCTGTACTGCACTGTAATGTTCTATGTTCTACATTCTGAGATTTGTAAATGCTTGAATTAATGACCAAAACTACATTCACAATCTCCCCACATGCACAATAGTCCTACACAAAAATGCAGTGGGTAGAGAAAATTACTTGCATAAAATCAATTCCAGGTACATGGAGCACTGCAATCTCCAAACATGATTTCCCAAACAATTCCATACTTATCTCCATTCTGGCCAGGACTTGCGGATCAAACCAGGCAACTATATAGGACCAAATTACTGCAGATGCTGGAATCTGTGGGGATGCTGCATGACACATGGTGATTTCCAGCATTTGTTGTTTTCAGACAACTAATATATTTTGCTTCTGCGTCCTCAAATAGAAAAAGAGAGAACTTAAGAGACTGTATTCAAATGAACTCTTTTTATCGGCTCATTTTGCACTCCACAATAGCTGGTTCAATGTGTCCATAGGTCCAAGCTCTGCCAGTGCTCAAGCTGACCTTATTCTCCAAGGTAATATCTTGGCCTGTTCATGTAGTACCTTTTCTAGAGTAAGCTAAGAATTTCAAAACAAAAATTAGCTTTTTATTTGAGTATATTCCACCACTTGTTACTTATTCTAATTCTACAGCAAACCATAGTCCATATGATATTTCCACCTCCTACTTCCAAATACATCAAAACCCCCTGTACCCTAATCTGAGTGATTCACAAGTTTCAAATGCGTTTATCACCTGAATTTCTTCTGCTGCAGATCATTGCAACACTTCATGTAACTATTGTAAACCTACACTTCTTCAAGCAATGACTCAAATTTTAGACCTTTAAACGCCATTAAGAATTGGACATGCTGGTTCCTTGCAGAGGACCAGTTGAAGATCCATTTTATTTTATTTCCATAACAGTCACCAACTGCGGGCAAAGAAAACCCCCACTGGAAAAAATAATGAGGATAAAAAGGTGTTCTACTGAGGGAACATATGCCTCAGGTACAAAATATTAAGTCTTGAACACATTTGCACTATTTTCCTGTAGTACTTTTGATTTTATTTATGTGAAATCCATTCTAGGCAAACTCATTTTACCCCACACTGATTGCACTATATTTCCCATGAAACTGTTCCCTGTGATCCAACCCCTTATAAAGCTGCCTTATTCCACAGAGAGAGAGGTGAAGATGAAACAAACAGTTGAACATTCAGATGCTTCTTACAATTAGGTTTAATTTGTACTTTCAAACAGCTGCATTCTGTTCTGTTCCTCACACAGATCAATTTCCTCATGCTCTTTCCAAAAATATCTATTTTCTTCACTCACCAGTCAATCGGACAAAAACATGGCTTCACCTTATGTTAATTCGAGGAAGACAAAGCAATGGCAACCTTTACATTTTAAATGAATATTGACTATCCTTTAATACGTGTGATGTTCTGTCTATAGCAAGCAACACGGCTGGAGAAAGCTAACATACGTTAGTGCATGTCCAGATCAGACGTCAGCTTGGAGGGCTGACTTTTTGCCAGGAGTGAGAGATGTAGATACAGAAACCCTGAGTAGATTCAAGACAAAGATCAATAGATTTCTACATTCCTAGTGACTCCTTCAAGGTGATCACAGTGGAGTAGCTAGATTTCAGGCTCCTGAGCCTGGGGATCATCCGCTCCATCTGCTTTTCTTTCTTTCTTCCTTTTCTTGGTTTTGTTTTCCAAAACACTTTCTTCAGCGGAATCCAAGATGGCGGCATCATGTTAGGATCGCATTTGCTGGGCTCCACACCACAACACCGACCCAACAGAGCTTGAGCCCATCCTTTTCACTTTACTGTGCTTAAAAAGACAGTAAAGGAGCTAAAAACCTGAAAATAAAATTGGCTTACCTTTGTCCTTGCAGCTGGAGAATGCCAAAAAAAAGCAGGAAGCTCACCCAGGGCTGGGGCCACGGACCTGCTCACTGATGCAGCGCGCTTGCTTACTCAGGAGACCTTGGTTGAGGAGCTGGCTAAATCTTGCAAGGTCCTGGGGAGGAAAATCCAGAAAAAAATCAAAGAGAAGCTGGCTCCTAGATCTGCTATACTGCAAGACCTTGTAAAAAGGACTGATGAATCAAGCACCAGGCTGCAGGAGTAAGGGCAGAGACTGATTCCTTCAAGAGCCAGATTGAAGCCCGAGAAACACAGGTGTGTGGTCTGTTGGATCTCGAAAACAGGAGCAGAAGAAAGTACTTACATGTTGTTGGCATACCAGAGGGGACAGAAGGTGAGTGACCAGTGGAGTTCTTCGAGAAGTGGTTCCTGGAATTCCTTGACTTGGAGGCTGAGAAGGGGATAGCAATTAAGAGAGTCCACTGGATCATGGCACAAAAGCCAGGTACGGATCAGTGCCCACACCCTGTCTTGGTAAAGTTCCATCATTATAAAGATAAGCAGAGGGTCATGGAAGTCTCTTGAGCACAGGGGAGTGACCCGAAGGCGTTGGTGCGTGGTAGCTCCAGGGTCATGTTTTTTCAAGACTTCTCAGCATCAGTGGTCCAGGAAAGGAAGTCCTACGATGGCATCGAGAGGAGATTGAGAGAGCTTGGGATCCAGTATTGTTCAAGATATCCA
Organism: Chiloscyllium punctatum; assembly: GCF_047496795.1. NCBI lineage: Eukaryota > Metazoa > Chordata > Chondrichthyes > Orectolobiformes > Hemiscylliidae > Chiloscyllium > Chiloscyllium punctatum. The sequence continues at coordinate 33,677,948 of NC_092765.1, forward strand.
GCGGTGCTTCGGATCAATCATAATGGATCCATACATTTGCTTGACTCATCGAAGAAAGCGAAGAACTTTGTGGACACGCTGACTTAAGTCGAACGGCTGAATAGGAGTAAAGGACAGAGCTGCTCGGGTTTGTTCTCCTTAAAAAGGACTTAGTGGAGTCTCCTTTCTGGTAATAAGTTGCGTGAAATGATGTCTGGGATGGATAGAGTATTTATTTTTAATTTCTAAGTTATGTTAAGGATAATGACATATTTATATTTAGTTTACTTGACTATAGTACTAATCTTGCTCTTGGGTGTTTTTTTCTTCTCTACCAGGTGGTCGGTGTATGTGGTGCGACCCTAGCTGGTAGGCATTGAGAGGGCAGTTGGGATGGTTAGTATGGTTACAGGATGTGTAGGTACCCTCTTCAAATCCGGGTAAATTCCTCCAATCAGTGCCTTTGGTGATTTTTTTGTTTTTCTGTTTTTATTGTATGTAGTTTTTGTAAGTTTTGTACATTTGTTGGCTGTTGTTATTTTAGTTTGTGACGTTTTTGGGTTTTGTGGATTATTTTGCATTAAATTCAGCGATCTGTAGTTTGGGTTCCTCCTCTCTGGATTCTAGATGCTGCCGTGGAAGGTTATGGCTAAGGATGTGTTGAAGTGATGCACCTGGAATATTAAGGAGAGTCATTCGCCGGTCAAGAGGAAGAAGGTACTTTCCAGTCTTAAAAGGGAGAGGGTGCATGTTGCCTTATTACAAGAAACACGCCTGGATGATGCAGAGCATTTGAAACTGCAACAGAATGGGTATGACCGGGTTTATTTTTCATCTTTCAATACAAGGAGTAGAGAGGTGGTCATTTTAGTTAGAAAGAATCTCCCGTTTAAGTTATTAGAGTGTATTAAAGTCACACGAGAGATTTGTAATCTTTAAAGCTTTGATACTGGGGAAGAATACAGGATCTTAAATGTTTACTGTTCCCTGGCCCACCCCCTTAAATTCTTGACAGACGCACTTTCTAGAGTGGTTAACCTTACATCTCAGCATATTATCGTAGGAGGGGATTTCAATTGTCTAATACACCTACGGTGGGCAGATTACCCAAGGGCCCTCTGATATCTTCTTTGTAATCTAAACAATTAAGGGACTTGTATGCTGAATTGGGGTCGGTAGATGTTTGGAGGCACCTTCACCCTACTGACAGGGACTTCATGTTCTTCTCGAACCCACAAAAATGCCATACCAGGATTGATCGTTTTCTGATCCCCACAGCACATCTGGGCTCGGTGGCATCATGTACAATTGGCAAGATCACCATTTCCGATCACGGCCCAGTGTATTTAATGGTTCAGAGTAACGGTACAGTGATAGGCTCGAGGCACTGACAACTGGACCCCTTCATCCTCAAGGATAGCAAATTTATTGAATCCTTTTCTACTAAGGTCAGAGCTTTTTTCTAAGATATTAATTCAAGCTCAGCCAGTAGCCCATACATCCTTTGGGAAACAGCTAAAGTCTGTGCCGGGGGATGGTTATTTCCTCTTCAGGCAATAAGAAGCAACAGATGGATGAGCATCAACACTTGCTCGAGACGCATCTGAAAGTAACTGAAAAGGCTAACTTTGACAGGCCCTCGCTGGTTAAACTGCAGAGGATCACGGCGCTCTGGTCTACACTGAACTCCATGCTCACACAAAGGCAGCCAAGAGGGAGCTTACATTTGCAATTCAAAGGTTGTTTGAACATGGGGATAAGCCGGGCAAGTACCTAGCATAACTTGCCAGGAAAAGGAGTGTCCCCCAAGTCATTACCTCGATCAGCGAGGACACTGGAAATTTAACCTATGACTTAAAAGGATTAATACAGCATTTCGGAAATTTTACACTGAACTATATCAATCTGAAAACTGTGAGTGAGGGTGGGTGGGTGGGTTAGGACGGAGTCCTTTTATAACAATTTGGACCTACCGGGAGTGACCCCTGAACAAGAGTCTCTCCTCAATACCCTGTTATCAGAGCAACAGGTGCATGACGCTGTGTGGGAGCTCTAGGATGAGAAGGCGCCAGGTCCTGATGGGCTCTATAAGGAATTTATGACTTACATAGTTGTGGCCTCCTCCCACCATCTCTAAGAGAGGTGAACATCTCTCTCATTCTGATAAAAGGGAAGGCTCCGGAGGACTCTGCTTTCTCTCGGAATTTCACTCCTGAATGTCGAATTCAAAATTCTATCCAAGACTCTGGCATCAAGACTAGAAACTGTACTGCCCTCCACCATTAAGGACAACCAGATGGGGTTCATTTAAGGTCATAGATCGATGGACAATGTCAGAAGGTTACTTAACATGGTCCAAGTATGTCAACAGGGATTGGTACAGGGATTGGTGATCTCCTTAGATGCGGAAAAGGCATTTGACAGGGTCGAGTGGCCACATCTTTTCCATACTTTAAAGCAGTTTGGCTTGGATGAGACCTTCATCAGGTGGTGGAGATTTTGGAAAATGATCCTCTTGCCGCAGTCCTCACCAATGGTGTACAATCAAGCAATTTCAATATTTGTAGGGGCAGTCAACAGGGCTGCCACTTGTCACCATCGCTTTTCACATTGGTGATCAAACCACTGGTGGAGGCAATGTGTAGCGATCCCAATATAACCACTTCAGAAGTGGGGACGATGTCACAAAAGATCGCACTGTACGCGGATGACGTTCTTGTCTTCTTATCAAACCCAACTCAGTGCCACACCTGATACAACGCATTATTCTGTTTGGGGCTTCTCAGGTTATAACATCAACTTTGTGAAATCAGAGGTCATGCCCATGGGTGGTCTCCCGAGAGGTCTCCTGAGGGCAGATCTCGGTTCCTCTTTAGATGGTTGCAGGAGGGCTTTCTCTACTTTAGCATATTTATTACTCCCATTTTTGGTCTACTATTTAAAACCAATTTTGTCCATTTATTCAACAGAATTAAGTAGGACCTTTGTAGATGGGAAGTACTTCCGATCTCTTGGTTAGGTCGGATAGCCCTCATTAAAATGAACACCCTGCCCTGCCTGTTGTATCCTATGCAAATGCTTCCTCTGCTTTTTACTAAACAGATATTTAGAAGACTGAACAGCTGGTTCAGTTCTTTTATCTGGTATATCAAGAAATCCCTAATTAAATTGACCAAATTGCAGTTACCTTACAGACCAGGAGGAGTGGGCCTTCCAGATATCAAAAACTACCAACTTAGCTCATTGTTATCGTACGTGAATGATTGGGCCCGGGGGGACCCTCACTCATTTTGGTTGGACATCGAAGCATCTCAGGCAAGATGCCCCCTTATTAGCCTGCTGTCCTTTGACAAAATTAGAACAGTCAAGAAATATTGCTATAGGCCAACAGTCATCGATATTGTCAAGGTGTGGAGGGCAATGTGTCAGGGTGAGGGCAATATTGCCAAAACATCATTTTGGACACTCATAGTTGGTATGCCGGGCTTTCAGCCAGGGATGGTGGACTCGGGGTTAAACTATGGGCAGCTAAGGGTGTGTCTTTTCGGGGTGATTTATTCAAAAAGGGACATATTGATGTCATTTGACCAGTTGGCACAGAAATATGAATTGCGTCTTTCCTTTTTTCTAAATTAGAAATTTCATACAAAAAGAGACTACATGTCTAACTGATTCTTAGAGGTCCGACATGGAGAAGAGGGTGTTGAGTGCTGAGGGTACATTATCTGTTAGCAATGCTTATCATCTATTGAGAGAGGGTCACTCAGATGAAACCAAATGGGTCTGTAAGGTATGGGCAAGGAAACTGGACGTTGGGATCTCTTCTGAAATATTGGAGGATATCTGGAAAAATGCAGCAAGGATCTCGATTTGCAACAGGACCCATACCTTGCAATTGAAGATTCTCCACAGGGTCCATCTGGCCCCAGTTCGTCTCGTTAAATTTAAAGCAGGAGCATCTTCAATGTGTCCTACATGTAAAGTGAGCATGGGCACGCTTACTCATCGTCTTTGGTCCTGCCACAGACTGCAGGCACACTGGAGCACTGTGGTAGGCGAAATAGAGAAGGCCTTGGGGACGGAGGTGGAGATGGACCCGGTATCTCTTCTTCTTGGATTTGTTAATTCACTTTCACTGGGTACACAAAAAAAAAGGCTTTTCAGTGTCCTCATGTTTTGTGCAAGGAAGAACATTCTATTAGGGTGGGTGTTGGAAAATCCCTCCAGGCTGGTGTAAGCTAGTCATGGAGCACATCCCCTTGGACTTTCTGACGAGTATTGTGCACCATAAACCTGAGAATTTCTATAGGACATGGCAGCTCTTTTTGGACTCCCTGGGTAGAGATTTGTCCGCCATACTAATACGAGCCTTTATTAGCCATGGCAATTCTATCTAATTAATCTGGTATCCGGAAAGGAGGATTTATATACAGATGAATTTGTATAAACTTATGCGCTCAATGATTGAGGGCTATTGCTTTGTTTCGGTGAGCTGTGTTTTTGTTATTTTTATTACTGTTAAGATTTTCCTTTTTTAGCTGAGTTACTAGTTATTATTTATCTATGTAATTAGATAGAGTCATAGAGTCATAGAGATGTACAGCATGGAAACAGACCCTTCAGTCCAACCTATCCATGCCGACCAGATATCCCAACCCAATCTAGTCCCACCTACCAGCACCCAGCCCATATCCCTCCAAACCATTCCTATTCATATACCCATCCAGGTGCCTTTTAAATGTTGCAATTGTACCAGCCTCCACCACTTCCTCTGGCAGCTCATTCCATACATGTACCACCCTCTGCGTGAAAAAGTTGCCCCTTAAGTCTCTTTTACATCTTTCCCCACTCACCGTAATCCTATGCCCTCAAGTTCTGGACTCCTCGACCCCAGGGGAAAGACTTTGTCTATTTATCCTATCCATGCCCCTCATAATTTTGTAAACCTTGATAAGGTCACTCCTCAGCCTCCGACGCTCCAGGGAAAACAGCCCCAGCCTGTTCATTAGTGGGTTTGTTTTTTTAGCATTGGTTGAATTATTTGGTTTTGTATTTGTTGTAATATTCAAAAAAAACTTTTCCTTGTCTTTTTCAAAAAAATTTTTTAAAAAGCACCTTCTTCAGTGTGGTGGCATCGGGTCCAGTGCGCATATGGGGCATGGTTTTGGACTCCCAGCAACGGTAGAGGTTTCGGGCCCAGTCCCAAATGCAGTAGCATCAGCGGTTGCGTCAGTGAGATCGGACAGCGGCACAGACCCGGGACAGTAGTGGCGGGATCCAGTTTGGGCCCAATGCAGATCCAAGGGCATCCACAAGGTTGGCTCAGTGAAAACTCATGGTGGGCGTAAGTGGAGGTGATACGGCACCAACGAATGGCAACTGGGCTCCAGTGGCGGTGGCGAGGTGGAAAGACTTGAGGCTGGCCAACCACATTCTGCTTGGATTGGTCTCAGTATGGGGGTTGGGGTGGGGGTGAAGGAGGGGGAACACCTGCACCCTTTTCCATGACTAAGCCTTCAAGATAAGATGAACATTTCTTCATTTTTTGCCTTCATTTACCATGTTTTGGTTTATTTTCTGTGTTTCAAGATGGTGCCAGAGTGCAGTGATACTATACAATGCTTTTCACTGTATTTATAACAAAACACATGTGACAATAATAAATTAAATCCAATCAAATAAAGGTACCAAGGAAAAATTAGGATGATGTTGGTCGATGATCAGTCTTGGCCTTGGCGGAGATGGCGCTTTATAAGTCCTTGTGGCGCACCATTTTATTCTGTCAACTTGGATTATTTAGGTGCACAAAAACTGAATATCATGGACGCAAACACACTTGGCCTGTTCAATGGTGGAACGGGACTGACCAACTCCTCACTCCTATGTTCCTAAACCGAGATTGGGACATTGATAAGGAAGGTCTGATGCTGAGAAACCTGGAGGTATGCAACCATATAACGACACAATTGTACAACAAACTATCCAACACATTATCTTAATTTACTGTCTGTTGAGTCAGATGGCAAGAAAATAAGATGTGCACAAAAAAAAGCTGGTCTTTTTTTCCTGATCTCAGCTCACATTAGTGAGGAGCCAGGGATCTCTCAATCCATAGCGAAACCGCCCGAACCAATAATCACCAATTGGTCTTTTGTGAACCTATTTATATGTGAAACCTCAACTAGAAAGCCTTAAATATGTACAGTGCATCTTAGATGAGAATCCGGACTGGCAGCAGGGGATAAAAACAAATTTGTATCTTATCGTATGATCAGGACGTCTTAAATCATTTTTTGAATAGGTACAATCTCTATTCTTACATAGCTAACAATATCAGGCAATGCATAAACAACAAAAAGGTCCCACTAACAACACTGCTCAGATAATCTCTTTTGAAGACGTTCTTTAAGAAATGCAAGTTGGCATAAGGTCAGGAACAGCCCCATTCTTCTACAAAGTTGTCTTAAGGGAAACTTTGCATCCACTCGAGCAACCAGGCAGGTCCCAGTTTAATGTTTCATCTAAAACACAATGGTACCATGTTGTACTGTCAATCTAGATTTTATGCTTGACTGCAAAGTGTGTTTGCGTCCATGATATTCGGATTATTTAGGTGCACAAAAACTAAGTTTACAGAATAAAATGGTGCGCCACAAGGACTTATAAAGCGCCATCTCCGCCAATTTACTATGGTCAATACCATGGGAGATTTACTAATATTTTAAAACAAAAAAAACCACTCAATTAATAAAACATATGAATAATGTGTACTTCAGACCCACTCAGGAAGGAGATGATAGAAGGTATTGGAAACAAAAATTACACTGATACAGAATTTACATAATTTAATTGACAAGGCCCTACAATTTTGCTTTAATTTGAGGTAGTGTATGTTAAGTATGTGTTGAGCATTGTGCATTTAGGCATACTGTTTAAAATGAATAAACAATATGTCATATTAGCAACAGTTCACTACCTCATATAAAAGCTTCTGAATTATCTTTTGAGAATGAAACGATGATTCATTGGCTCCCCTCATTTAAGAAGTAAATTCAAGTACTCCATTTCTGCCTCATATAAAATACTATTCTTTAAGCTTTTATATTCAGGTGCAAATTTTATGACTTTTTGGAAGCGATACATTTACTGCCAGTCTGAAAAGCTTACAACAGAAATATACAATATACTTTGTTAAAATAAATCTTCAACTTAACGACATACTTTATAAATTCAGACAGCTAATGGGCTCTGTGTTGAAACTCATTGTTCAAAAGCTTAAATATCCTGAAACCTTGCCTCGTGTTTTATTGCCAGAATAATGTTTCTTTCTTCTTATAGATGGTGAGTTGAAGACATAAGGTTGTAGTCAAGACCCAAACAAACCATCATAACTGAAACGTTTAAATAAAACAGGGCAATGCTAATCTCATCAGAATTTAAGGCTGCAAAATATCAGAATTTTAGTGCAACTGCTTAGTTAGCTATACATATTTCTTTTATCGATCTGTACTAGAAATTTTCTTTGAGAAGGACTGTCTTTAGTTATCATCTATCTACCCTGTAGGTGCTAAGGATAGACAGAAAAGCCTTGTGAAACTCGTTCCAATCATGTGGTTAAAGGCAACAGGTAAATACTAACAAAGGCTTGCCTTGCATGGGGCTTTCTTCTATGTGCAAGGCTCCGAACAGGTAAAAACAATTAAAATTAAGGATGAAACTGACAAAAATAAAAATGGAAGGTAACAAATGACAGAATCACTGGCACTGTGATGGTATAATCTAACCTAAATTGGTGAGCTATCCAACAAATTGCTTTGCAAAATGAGAATGCCTCTTTAATTGGATGCATTAATGTTGTGTTTATTCTTGTAAAAACTCATCTACCTGATAATGATTATTTCTGGAGTGATAACTGAGAACGCAGCTCCTTGATGTTAGCAATACTAGCTTGTGCTGAGGAAGAAGGGAACGTAAAGCTCAAAGGGACATTGGGTACAATGTCCAACTGTTGGACTATTCATTAATTAGAGAATTATTTAAAGGGACAGAGTCCACATTTTGTATTTTCTCAACCCTCAAAGAATTTGCAATTGTGCAGTATGCTTCATGCCTGTAGGACATTCCAAAATGTTTCAAAAACAGTGGGCTGAAGTCTTCCATGCCAAGTGGCATGTGCTGGTCAGTTAGGAAATATGGCAACAATTGGAAAAATGTTAGGTAAACTTAAGGTAATGTTAAGTTTAAAAAGAAGTTTGATCTCATTAGAGAGTGGGGTGAGGCCATTTGCATCTCATTAGTGCTTTATCTCACCTCATCTTTGTGCAATTGCCGATTCCTGAGAGAAACAAAATGGCAGCACTTCACAATATGAAAGTCATCACAGGTACCTGGTGACTCCAGCTCTCTGTTTGCTCCTCTGGACCTCCACCTTGGATAGGGGTCTCCAACACGCTGTGGTGCCCTCCACTGGCAGCAATCGCCTGTACTCCCCTGTCCACAGAGATTTGCACTGGATCTGCACCAGCCTCAGCACATCCTCCTGGCATATCACAGACCCATTCAGAAAGCAATTCTTCTCTTCACTACTTCATTTTGGGGTGCACCAAAACACCTTTCCTTATAATGTTGCTGCCACAGGTCACTTTGCATGCAAGGAGAGGTAACCCATCTCATGCACTAGAACTAACGTGGTGCCACTGTTTAAGAAAGGTGGAAAGGACAAACCAGGGAACTACAGACCAGTGAGCCTGACGTCGGTGGTGGGCAAGTTGTTGGAGAGAGTCCTGAGGGACAGGATGTACATGTATTTGGAAAGGCAAGAACTGATTAGGGATAGTCAACATGGCTTTAAGCATAGGAAATCATGTCTCTCAAACTCATTTGAGTTTTTTGAAGAAGTAACAAAGAGGATTGATGAGGGCAGAGCGATAGATGTGATCTATATGGACTTCAGGAAGGCATCAACAAGGTTCCCCATGGGAGACTGGTTGGCAAGGTTAGATCTCATGGAATACAAGGAGAACTCACCATTTGGATACAGAACTGGCTCAAAGGTAGAACACAGAGGGTGATCTTGGAGGGTTGTTTTTCAAACTGGAGGCCTGTGACCAGTGGAGTGTCAGAGAGAGTGGTGCTGGGTCCACTACTTTTCATCATTTACATAAATGATTTGGATGTGAGCATAAGAGGTATAGTTAGTAAGTTTGCTGACAACACCAAATTGGAGGTGTAATGGACAGCAAAGAAGGTTACCTCAGATTACAATGGGATCTTGATCAGATGGGCCAATGGGCTGAGAAATGGCAGATGGAGTTTAATTCAGATAAATGCGAGGTTCTGCATTTTGGGAAAGCAAGTCTTAGCAGGACTTACACACTTAATGGTAAGGTCCTAGGGAGTGTTGCTGAACAAAGAAACCTTGGAGTGCAGGTTCATAGCTCCTTGAAAGTGGAGTCGCAGGTACAGAGGATAGTGAAGAAGATGTTTGGTATGCTTTCTTTTATTGGGCAAAGTATTAAGTACAGGAGTTGGGAGGTCATGTTGTAGCTGTACAGGACATTGGTTAGGCCACTGTTGGAATATTGCATGCAATTCTGGTCTCCTTCCTATCGGAAAGATGTTGTGAAACTTGAAAGGGTTCAGAAAAGTTTTACAAGGATATCACCAAGGTTGGAGGGTGTGAGCTAAAGGGAGAGGTTGAACAGGCTGGGGCTGTTTTCCCTCGAGCGTCGGAGGCTGAGGGGTGAACTTATTGAAGTTTATTAAACCATGAGGAGCATGAATAGGATAAATAGACAAAATCTTCTCCCTGTGGTCAGGGAGTCCAGAACTAGAGAGTACAGGTTTAGGGTGAGAGGGGAAAGACATAAAAGAGACCTCAGAGGCAATTGTTTCACTCAGAGGGTGGTACATGTATGAAATGAGCTGCCAGAGGAAATGGTGAAAGCCCGTACAATTGCAATATTTGGATGGGTATATGAATAGGAATGGTTTGGAGGGATATGGGCCGGGTGCTGACAAGTGGGACTAGATTGGGTTGGGATATCTGGTCGGTATGGACGAGTTGGACCGAAGGGTCTGTTTCTATGACTCTAATAGGGTGTACCCTCAGGCCTTCTAATTTCCTCTCTTCATGCCTACTTGGATGTTCCCAGCATCTCTGTGTCACTGACATATTTAGTGCGGATACAAACCCAAGCAGCTTGTCATGGTTGGCAACTGTGATAAGTCAATGAGGTAGATACATTGCTGTCCAGCACCATGCTATGTCAATGTCACATCACATTATATACCAAAGGCTTACATAAAAATAGGAGCAGGGGTAGGCTATTTGGCTCTTCAAGCCATAGTCTAGGACTCAGAGTGGGGAGCATATGGAATTTTCTGCCATAGAAACTAGCTGCGGCCAAAACATTGATGTTTTCAAGGAGTTAGTTAAAAATCACACAACACCAGGTTTATTTGGAAGTACAAGCTTTTGGAGTGATGCTCCTTCGTCAGGTAGCTAGTGGGGTAGGATATGATCCTGCCCCATTCGTTACCTGATGAAGAAGCAGTGCTCTGAAAGCTCGTACTTCCAAATAAACCTGTTGGACTATAACCTGGTGTTGTGTGATTTTTAATTTTGTCCACCCTAGTCCAACACTGGCTCCTCCACTTCAAGGAGTTAGACATAGTTAGATATGTAGAGCTGAAGGGATCAAAGTATATGAGGAGAAATCAGGAACTGAGGGCACTGAGTTGGATAATTGTTTGTGATCATATTGAATAGCAGATGAGGATCTAAAGAGCCGAATGGCGTACACTTGCTCATACTTTCAATGTTTCAATAAGTGAAACATGACAAACCAGTACAAAACAAAAGGACTGCAGCTCCTGGAAGTCTGAAACAAAAACAGAAATTGCCAACGAAATTCAGCAGGTCTAGCAGCATCTGAGGAATGCAAAGAGAGTTAACATTTTGGGCCCTTCTTCAGAAAAGTTCCAAAGCGTTAACTCAAATTTCTCTCTACAGATGCTGCCAGACCTGCAGAGTTTCTCCAGCCACTTCTATTATGACAAAATATACTTCAGTTGCACAGAGCCTCGATTGAACCTCTATCTGAAATATAGCTCTCGGTTTTAATTCGCAAATCTCAGGAAAGGCAATTTGACTTTGGAATGGGATCCAAGGCAGAGTCACCAAAATTATACTATCACTTAAAAAGGGTTAAATTGAGATAACCACATGTATTAAACTGATTTTTTGCACTCTCTTCGACTATTATGGATGGTAAGTGATCTAACTGATAGTTAAAATGAACAAATGGTATTCAAAAGGATATGAACAGAAATTATTTTGTCTGGTGGGGACATTCAGAACAAGAGGGCATAAATGATTAAGGTCTAATTTCAAGATTAAGAGTGATATTAGAAAGTAGTCTTTCATAACAAAATATAATGGAAATCTGGAATTTTCTCCTTCAAACATTCGTAATTATGGTGGCTTACTTGAAATTTTCAAGCTTCACAACAATACATTTTTATGAGAAAAATGTCGTATACTGCCGTGCAAAGGGTTACTGGAGTGGTGATATTGATCAGCCATTATCTAATTGAATGGCTAATCTGCATCCCTTTGCTCCTGTTAACCAGGAGGTACCTCTGTTGCAGAGAAAAACCAAAACAAACTCAAAAGTTTTATGTGCCTCCCATGCAACGCCTGTTGAAGAATGTGATGTTGCATTCATAAAAACATTAAAATGTGCTAAGAATTTTATGCATTTCAATGAAATCAATTCTCATTTTTCTAAAACACAAGGAATACAGGAGCATTTTACTCAACTCGTCATCCTAGGTCAATTCTCTTATTCCAGGAATGAGCTTTGTCAACCATTGCTCTACTGCCACTAAAGCAAGTACATTATTCCTCAGGAAAGGAGACAGAAACTCAATACTGTAGTTCACGCATCATCTCATCAAAACCCTACATAATTTTAATATGATGTCCTACCTCTTATATTCCAACCATTTTACAATAAAGGCTAATGCACCATTTGCTTTCTTAACAGCTTGCTGCACCTTCATCTCTGATTTGACAGGACATACAAATCCTTCTGAATAACAACATTTACTAGTTCCTCAGCTGTTGAATTTTATTCTGTTTTTCATGAGTGGATCATTTCACACTTTGTTACATTATACACCATCTGTTGTGTCTTGTCTAATCACTTGGTTTGTTATTATCCTTTGCAGCCTCTTGGTGCCCTCCTCCATTTAATTTCTCATCTAAGTTCATATTGTCAACAAACTGGACACCATGCATCTTTCTTGAAGCCATTAGTATAGATATGAGGGCCTTTTAGGGTGGCATGGTGGCTCAGTGGTTAGTACTGCTGCTTCACAGCACCAGGGACCCAGGTTCAATTCTAGTCTTGGGTGACTGTCTGTGTGGAGTTTGCAAATGCTCCCCATGTCTGCGTGTTCTGGTTTCCTCCCTCAGTTCAAAGATGTGCAGGTTGGGTGGATTGGCCATGTGAAGTTGCCCCATAGTGTCCACGGTTTATGGGGGAGGTCTGATCGGATGTGCTTCAGAGGGTTGGTGCTGACTCGATGGGCTGAATGGCCCCTGTCTGCACTGTAGGGATTCTATAATTCTATGAAACATCAGCACAGATCCATGTGGTACTGCAGTAATTATACTCTGCAAACTCAAAAACAATCACTTTGATCCTGCTCTGTTCTCAGTTGTTTAAACGATCTAGATCCAGCCCAAAATAACTCCTAAGTTGTTAGACTTGCCCTTACACCCTTCAATTGCAACCATTTGTCTGTCCACTAAATTGTCAAAAGTGTTCTGAAGAAGGATTAATGGACTCAAAACATTAACTGTTTGTCTCTCCACAGATGTTGCCAGAACGACTGATTTTCTCCAGCAATTTCTGCTTTTGTTGTTAAAAGTGTGATCTGATAACAGCAGGGTGCAGGAAACATCTGGGAACTGAGTAAGTCAGGCAACCAATTGGACACCTCCTTACCAATGAGATTTAATAACTGAGAGGAATGAGAAGGTAATTGAATCAAAGAAGGTCAATTCAATATCAAATCAGCTACTAATGGAAAAAGAAAAAGAAGATTGAATCGAGAGGGAAAAAATTAAAAGTAAGCAAGGAAAAACTTGTATTTTAAATGTTAAAACTTACACTTAATGAATTTACCTCAAAATTAAAAATCTTAAAAAATGAGGTTCTTTATTTGTAATGCATAATTTTCAATGCCAAGGGACTTGGTGACAATAACAACATTTAATACATTACTTAATAAGTACGTAAGTTGCAATTGGCAAGACTTGCATTTCTTTGGTAAGTAAAGGAAGCGAAGTGTAAAATGCTTCTTTCGTGTGATGAACATCAGGTAATCACAACTTGTATAGCAATGTTTGCATCTTCACATTAAGCCACTCATTCACTTCTTGGCTGAAGTTTTTGCACCATTTACCCAAGAAGAGACTGTGACATTTGCTTTGACATTATTTTGAAAGAACAACAACTTTTCACCATTGGGAAAGTAAATTTAATAAACTGAAGTGTTCTGGTGAAAGATCACAGCTAAACTATTCTAACGTTAGACATTTAGATGATCAACATGTCAGCCTTAACTTTCGGGCCTATAGAGGAAAGAGTCTCTTTTGAAAGGTAACTGGGAATCTTGAATGGAACTGGATTTATAGAAAAGAAAGAATCTGAAAGAATGTAGTACATCATAATCTCTCCTCTCCAAAAACCCCAAAGTCTGAAAAGCCTAGTTGTTCAGAATGCTTTTGTAACAGACCCAAACAGCTCTCAGAGTTGCTGCTCAACTACCGAGGCACTTCAACAAATCTATAATGGCATGTGTTCACTGACCTTTAGACAGAGGCTGGAAAATGGTTGGTGATTGGAGGAGAGGCAATTTTAGTGCAGGAATTCTCAGCATGAAGTTACAACCCACAGATTTCTCTCTCTACACTGTTTGCTCCTCCCTTTCTCCATATCCCTATCTCTCACTTGTTTTGTGTTTCTCTCCATTTCTCCATCTCTCTCTCCAGCTGAGCGGAAACATGGAAGTTATATTACTTGGATAAGTGAAACAATTTTTACGATAACAGATCAACCTGAGACTGGTACAGTTGAGAACAGAAGTGAGTCAAACAGTCAGGGCAGGCAAGGACAAGGTGGGACTAATAAATTAAACTGCACTTATTTCAATGCAAGGGGCCGAACAGGGAAGGCAGATGAACTCAGGGCATGGTTAGGAACATGGGACTGGGATATCATAGCAATTACAGAGACATGGCTCAGGGATGGGCAGGACTGCCAGCTTAATGTTCCAGGATACAAATGCTACAGGAAGGATAGAAAGAGAGGCAAGAAAGGAGGGGGAGTGGTATTTTTGATAAGGGATAGCATTACAGCTGTGCTGAGGGAAGGTATTCCTGGAAATACATCCAAGGAAGTTATTTGGGTGAAACTGAGAAATAAGAAAGGGATGATCACCTTATTGGGATTGTATTATAGACCCCCCAATAGTCAGAGGGAAATTGAGAAACAAACTTGGAAGGAGATCTCACCAATCCGTAAGAATAATAGGGTGGTTATGGAAGGGGATTTCAACTTTTCAAACATAAACTGGGAATGCCATAATGTTAAGGGTTTAGATGGAGAGGAATTTCTTAAGTCTGTACAAGAAAATTTTCTGATTCAGTATGTCAATGTACCTCCTAGAGAAGGTGCAAAACTTGACCTACACTTGGGAACTAAAGCAGGGCAGGTGACTGAGGTGCCAGTGCGGGAGTACTTTGGGGCCAGCGACCATAATTCTATTCGTTTTACAATAGTGATGGAAAAGGATAGACCAGATCTAAGAGTTGAAGTTCTAACTTGGAGAAAGGCCAATTTTGACAGTATTAGGCAAGAACTTTTGAAAGCTGATTGGAGGCAGATGTTTGCAGGTAAAGGGGTGGCTGGAAAATGGGAAGCCTTTAGAAATGAGATAACAAGAATCCAGAGAAAGTATATTCCTGTCAGGGTGAAAGGAAAGGCTGATAGGTATAGGGAATGCTGGATGACTAAAGAAATTGAGGGTTTAGTTAAGAAAAAGAAGAATGAATATGTAAGGTATAGACAGGATAGATCGAGTGAATCCTTAGAAGAGTATAAAGGAAGTAGGAGTATACTTAAGAGGGAAATCAGGAAGGCAAAAAGGGGACATGAAACAGCTTTGGCAGATAGAATTAAGGAGAATCCAAAGGGTTTTTACAAATATATTAAGGACAAAAGCGTAACTAGGGAGAGAATAGGGCCCCTCAAAGATCAGCAAAGCAGCCTTTGTGTGGAACCGCAGAAAATGGGAGAGATATTAAACGAGTATTTTGCATCAGTATTTACTGTGGAAAAGGATATGGAAGATATAGAAAGTAGCAAAACAGATGGTGACATCTTGCAAAATGTCCATTTTACAGAGAAGGAAATGCTGGATGTCTTGAAACACATAAAAGGTGGATAAATCCCCAGGACCTGATCAAGTATACTCTACAACTCTGTGGGAAGCTAGAGAAGTGATTGCTGGGCCTCTTGCTGAGATATTTGTATCATCAATAGTCACAGATGAAGTGCCAGAAGACTGGAGATTGGCTAACATGGTGCCACGCTTTAAGGAGAGTAGTAAGGACAAGTCAGGGAACTATATCAGTGAGCCAGACGTCGGTGGTGGGCAAATTGTTGGAGGGAATCCTGAGGGACAGGATGTACATGTATGTGGAAAGGCAAGGACTGATTAGGGATAGTCAACATGGGTTTGTGCGTGGGAAATCATGTCTCACAAACTTGATTGAGTTTTTTGAAGAAGTAACAAAGAGGATTGATGAAGGCAGAGCAGTAGATGTGATCTATATGAACTTCAGTAAGGCATCGACAAGGTTCCCCATGGAAGACTGACTAGCAAGGTTAGATCTCATGGAATACAGGGAGAACTCGCCATTTGGATACAGAACTGGCTCAAAGGTAGAAGACAGAGGATGGTGATGGAGGGTTGTTTTTCAGACTGGAGGCCTGTGACCAGTGGAGTACCACAAGGATCGGTGCTGGGTCCTCTACTTTTTGTAATTTATATAAATGATTTGGATGCAAGCATAAGAGGTACAGTTAGTAAGTTTGCAGATAACACCAAAATTAGAGATGTAGTGCACAGTGAAGAAGGTTATGTCAGATTACAACAGGATCTTGAATAGTGAAGAAGGCATTTGGTATGGTTTCTTTTATTGGTCAGAGTATTGAGTACAGGAGTTGGGAGGTCATGTTGCAGCTGTACAGGACATTGGTTAGGTCACTGTTGGAATATTGCGTGCAATTCTTGTCTCCTTCCTATTGGAAAGATGTTGTGAAACTTGAAATGGTTCAGAAAAGATTAACAAAGATGTTGCCAGGGTTGGAGGATTCAAGCTATGGGGAGAGGCTGAACAAGCTGGGGCTGTTTTCCCTGGAGCGACGGAGGCTGAGGGGTGACATTATAGAGGTTTACAAAAGTATGAGGGGATGGATAAGGTAAATAGGCACAGTCTTTCCCCTGGGGTCGGGGAGCCCAGAACCAGAGGGCATAGGTTTAGGGTGGGAGGGGAAAGATGTAAAAGGGACCTCAGGGGCAACGTTTTCACGCAGAGGGTGGTACGTGTATGAAATGAGCTGTCAGAGGAAGTGGTGGAGGCTGGTACAATTGCAACATTTAAAAGGCATTTGGATGGGTATATGATTAGGAAGGGTTTGGAGGGACATGGGCCGGATGCTGGCAGGTGAGACTAGATTGGTTTGGGATAGCTGGTCGGCATGGATGGCTTGGACTGAAAGATCTGTTTCCATGCTGTACATCTCTATGATTCTTTGACTCCATGAGAACAGCGCGAGGTTATAATGCACCAAGTTTTAACTTTATGCAATAGCCATGTTTTAGTTTGTCGGAGGTTAAGATTTGTGACTTTAATTGTTAATCTAGGGTAACACCTTGGAGCAGCACTGAGGGAAGGCAACACCATCCTAGCTATCACCTTTCACAGGAGATGAAAATGTTCTAATGTTGTTCCTGCTCTTTTGGTCAATGTTTTGTCATCAGCAAAATAGTTAGCATATGCTGTTTTATTAGGCCTTGTCACACACAACTAGTCATTTCTGGTCATATTAAAATAATGTCTATGTTTCAAAAGTAATTCATTGGCCGTGAATTGGTTTGGGATGTCCTGAAGATGATATCAAAGTGATATCAATGCAAGTTCTTTCATTTAAGCAGTGTTAAATTCAATTGTGCTTGAACTGGCCTTAAGAATGGCTAGTTTTGGAAATGGAAAAATTCATTCCTTTAATGAAATGGATGGAGCTTTACACCTAATCCATGCTATATGTGACCAAAGCAATCTTCATATTGGATGAAGGAAACCGCATAATGTTCAGTTGCTCAATAGCAACATTCCTCATTCTCTTCCCCTCAAAAAACAACACGTTTTCCATCTGACACTGTTCATTTACAGGGAAGACCTAGTTTTGCATTCACAAATGGATAATTATTGTAATTAAACAAAAAGCACATATTTAATCCATTGTAGTTGAATTAACAAACAACCCACCACATGGCTCCTATGAAACAAGCTAGCTGTTTAGGCCCCGACTTTATTTCCTTCAACTAGTTTCTAAACACATTGTATATTTGCGAATATTAAACAGCTACAAAAGCAGAAACGAAACTTGGCATTTGTTTCCAACGGATATATTAACAGGTACTGTCATAAGGCACGTTGGCACGTACTGCATCAGAATACACATGCACTAATTGCATTTACCAGATGGCTCTTCTAACACTACTGTTAGCATAGCATGATTAAACAGGGGTGACATTTCCAGGTTTCCACTGTTTTATCATTTAGACTATGCTGTGCAGCACAGCAATTCATGAAAAAAAATCATAGCATGCTTTATTAGCAATATAAAATATTGTGCTTTGTTTCGGTTTGGTTCTTAACATAAAATAAGGGTAAGGAATTCTATATTTGAGCTCGAAGAAACACTTTTCCCAGACTTCCACTGGATGTGTTTAAGGTTTCCATTAATCACTTATGAAATTATATGTAGGGATCTGGAATGTTCTACATGCTCATGCCAGCACGGAGTGAGCAACATCAACATGAGGCAGCTTTGTGGAAGTGTGATGTGTGGATTGTACAAGGGAGATGACACAAAGCACCTCTTTAAGCTGTTTACACTGATAAATCAGCAATTAGAAAATCTGGAAATTGCCTTAACGGCACCATGGCAATGTGACGAATTGTGTGGCTGAAAATCAGCCCGAGCAAAGAGTGTGTTTTCTTCAGTGGGAAATGTCAGTTGGGTTCAATTTGGTTTCACAGATTTGCCCTGGGGCAATTCTCCAGTGTAGGAACAAGTAGGTTGCCATTACAGAGAGTTTGTTCATGAGGCCTGTGCAAAGCAAGGCTTGAGCAGGCGCTAACCCAGTTTTGGTCTTTGGAAAGTCAACCATCTGGGTACAGAACCAGCAAACAGAGATGGCCCATTGGGCTGGTGGGAGAACTGGGTTGTTAGTTACAGAGGGCAGTGGATCCCAGTTGGGGGAGGCCACGAGTAGGCCATACCAGGCCTACCAGAAAGGACATACCTTTGTCAAGTGGCCTCCAACAGTGCCTTTGAAGGGCAATAATTGGACTACTCTGTCTGGAAGAAGTGGGTATTAATGGTGACTTGCTGCTTTGCTCATTTCACCATTACAATTACAATTGGGAATTCTACAGCTGGTGTGGCCAATCCTTTACATATTTGAATAGCCCCTCCCCAGCCATACACATAAGAGCCTACCTGGAGTTTGGATCAGACAGGTAAGTGGGTGCATGAGATCCCTGACCCTTTTTCCACAAAGAGCCAAGATTTGAAGCTAACCTCTCTCTAGATCCTTAGTTCAGTCTAAAAATATTGAGGCTTCAGGATTCAAGACAAAAGGAAGTTGTAGAGACATCATGGCACAGAAGGAGACCATATGGTGACTGAGTCTACACCAGCTCTCCTCACAGCAATCCAGTTCACCGCACTAGCCCCTGCTTGATCCTCAGAACCTGCAAATTTATTTCCTTTGACTGCCCAACTAATTTCTGCAATCATTAATTGTTTACGGTTTAAAGAAAAATAAATAAATATTGCAAATGACACACACTGGTCTGACTTATCAATCAGTCTCCACTGTGTTCCTTTACAAATATTACTTTTATTTTTAAACTGGTGTTCCCTTTCAGTTCATCACCCTTATGGGCAGTAAAATGAAGGTTATTATCACTTACTACACAAATTAATGTTCCTTCTCAAATCCCTCCACGCATTGTTTGAACAAAACTTTAAACTTGTCTCCCAAAGTTCTTGTATCATCAACCAGTGGAAACAACATTTTCTTGTCGACATTATTCAAACCTGTTATCATCTTGTACACTTTTATGAATGCATCTCTGAATCTCTTGCTCCAAGGGGAACAATCCTAGTTTCTTCAACTCAACTCTATAGCGAAAAGCCCTGATCACTGGAATTGTTCCAGTAATTTCCATTGTTAAGGGCTGTCACATCACTCTAAAAGCACGGTGACCAGAAATAGATGCAATACTTACTCAAGTGGTGCCCGACCAGAACTTTATGGAAGGTTTAGCATAATTTTGAATAAAAGCAAAATGCTGCAGATGCTGGAAATCTGAAACAATCAGAGAATGCTGAAGAAAATCAAAACTCTTTCTCTCTCTCCATATACTGTCAGAGCTGCTGAGGTTTGCTTGAATTTTATGTGTTTGTTTCTGTAAAGCTTCACTGCTTTTGTATTAATGCCTGTATTTACGAAGCCCATAATCCCATACTGCCCAGAATGAATGTCTGGCTCTCCAAATCAGATGATGAGCATAGAATGATTACAACACAGAAGAAGGTGAATATATCAAAAGAATTATAATAAACTTGTTATCATCCAGTACCTATGAGAGCAGGAGTGTGCCAACTGATCAAATAGTCTGGTTGATCAAAGGTCGACACAATCAATGTAAAAACACATACTAAATAATAGAAATATAATGTAAGATGTATACACATCACTGTTATACTTCATTTATGTCTTAAAATCACTTAAATAATAATGGAACTTTGCCTGAAATAAAACATACCATCACAGAGCCTTCTCACTCGCACACTCAACTGGCTACTCACATATTGCAGCAGATCGGGGTACTTGAGGAGAAATTGACTCAAAATTGAATCAACTGTTGATATTTCCTGTGGCCATTTGACTGAACAAGTATATAGTCAGTTCTGCTATAACACCTCTTTCGTTAACGTGATTGGTTGTAACGTGATTGTTGAATAGAGAACGCTGTTTCTAAAACGCTTGGCTACAACACGATTAGATCGCCAACACTTTAAATGTCAATTGTATTGCGTGATTTTTGTATAGCACGAGGTCACACAGGAACGCAACTATCACATTATAGAAGAAATGACTGTATTCACATTGAGGTAAACAAATAAACTATAATAATTGGACAGAATATACAGTAAACTTTGTGGTATTTGAGAGATATCATTTTTATTAGTTTATCCAGAGAGCTGGATCATAAGGTGCCGGTTAAAACAAAGTTTGCTGTATATTGTAACTGTTGACTTTAAAGCCCAGAAACATTCACTCAGTATGTTCACCATTAGTTAGGGAAAGAGAGCCTACAACACTAATATTAAAACTTTCCCACTCATTCCATTGCTCTCCGAGCCATTGCCTCAGTTAGAAGCAACTATGTTGCAACCTCAATGTCCAATTAGAAACATAGACAATAAGATGAAGCCATTCAGCCTGTCAAACCTGTTGCAGCATTCAATATGATCATGGCCGATCCTTTATCTCAGCACAATACCCCCACTGTCTCCCCATCCTCCTTGACACCTTAAGCCTCTAGAAATATGTTTCTTTCTTAAAACTCTTCAGTGACTTTGATTCCACGTCACTCTAAGGCAGTGAATTCCAGGTTCACCACGTTAAGTGAGGAAAATTCTACTCATCTCAATCCAGAATAGCAGACTGTGTATCCTGTGACCATGACCCCTTGCTCTAGTACCCCTCCCCCACCAGCCAAAGGAAACATTATTCCTGCAGCAAGTCCCATTCGTAATCTGGATGTTTCAATTTAGTCCCCAATCATTCTTCAAAACGTCAATGAACACAGATCCAGTCTCTCCCATAAAATGAAGAGTACGATCTAATAGCCATTAAAGAGATGTGGCATGGATGACATGGAATGGGACTTGAACCTTGAAGGGTACAGAATGTCTAGGAATGACAGGTAACTGAGGAAGTGTTGAATTGTGGCTCAGTTGATTAATGTTGGTACTGGCACAATAGAGAGATATGACATAACTAAAGAATATTGAAACAGTTTGGGTGGAAATGGAAAGTGATAAAAGGCAAGACATAATTTATGGGAGGGACGTACAATAATTACATTGAGGGTTGGAGTGTAACAAAAAAAAATAATAGAAGCATGTCAGAATGATATTGCAGCAATCATGGGAGATTTTCATCTAAACATAAATGGGGGGAAAAGAATCAGCTGGACAGAAGTAGTCTGGAGGAGTTGCTAGAACTTTTCAGTGTTCTTTCTTTGAATAACATACTCTGGAGCTAACCAGTGAGCAGGCAACACCACATCATCGGGCACTCTAGAATGAGGTTGGAGTGATGAATGATCTCAGTGAAGGTGGCCCCACATAGAAGCAATCATAATAGGACTGAATTTTACATTCACTTCAACAGAGAATGCAGTGGGTCTGAATAACCTTTTACAAAATTAAATAAGGGGACTTATGAAAGCGTGAAAATAGAGCTGGCCGAAGTGAATTGGCAAATTAGGTTTAAAGAATGGGTCAAGAGAGATGCCGATGCCGATATTTGAGTGGATATTTTAAAATACACATAAGAGGCGATTTGTCTTACTCTTTGGAATGCAAGGGACAGACCCACAATTCATGGTCAACTGAAATGTTAGTATCAAACTAAAAGAAAAATAAGATTATTATGCAAAGACAGACAGCAAATCAGAAGACTGAATTGCGTATTAAAAAGAACAAAGAATAGCCAAAACATAATAAAGAGGGGAAGATTTGAGTAAGACAGAAAGCTAACTATAAGTATGAATGCAAACAGTAAGAGTTTCTGTCAATATTTAAATGAAGGGAAGAGCTAATAAAGTGAGCGCAGTTCTATTGAAAGGGAGACTGGAAAATAAGGAAATGGCAGATGAATTGAATAAATGTTTTGCATCAGTCTTCATTATAGAGCATACAAGTAATATCTCAGAAGCAGCATTAAATCAGGAAATGGGACAAGAAACCCAGGAAAGTCATAATCACCAGCGATGTGATCTGATTAAAATTGTTGGAGCTGTGAGCTACAAAGTGCTCAGCTTCTGATGAACTTTACTTGAAGGTCTTAAAAGAAGTGACTAGTGCAATAGTTGATGCACTGGTTTTAATTTTCCATACATCGTGGATTCGGGGACTACCCCTTTAAATTGAAAGAAAGTGAATGCAACTCCTTTAAAAAGGAAGGGAGACATTAAAGGAGACAGGAACTACTGCCTAGTTAGCTTAACATCTGGTATAGGGAAAATTTTAGAAGTTATTATTAAATCTATAGAAGGACATTTAAATAAATTCAAGGGAATCAGGCAGAGCCAACATGGTTTTATGGTCGGAAAATTGTGTTTGATTAATCCATTGAAGTCCTTCAAGGAGGTAACATCAAAGGTTATTGCAGAAAATAAAACATCATAATGTAGGAAGTAGCATATTTCATAGAATCCCTATAATGTAGAAACAGGCAATTCAGCCCAACATGCCCACATTAACCCTCCGAAAAGCACTCCACCCAGACTCACCTCCCTATCCTACCCCTGTAACCCTGGTCATTCCACCTAATTTACACAGCCCTGGACACTATGGAGACGTTAACATGGCCAATCCACCTAACCTGCACATCTTTGACTGTGGGAGGAAACCGGAGCACCCAGAGGAAACCCACGCAGACACGGGGAGAATGTGCAAACACCACACAGACAGTCACCAGAGGCTGGAATTGAACCAGGTCCCCGGTGCTGTGAGGCAGCAGTGCTAGCCACTGAGCCACCATGACATTAACATAGAAATTTGGCTGGGAAACGGGGAGCAAAGAGTAGGCAAAAATGGTGCTTTCTCGGTTGGCAAGATGCAATACATTGTGTGCCACAGGGATTGATGCCGAGAACTCACTGTTTAGAACTTCTATAAATGACTTGGATGAAGGGACAGAGATACAGTTGCCAAATTTGATAACAGCACAAAGATTGAAAGGAAAGTAAACTGTGAAAAGGACACAAAAAAGGCTACAAAAAGATATAGACAGGTTTAAGAGAGTGAGAAAAGATGTGGCAAATAGAGTATACTTAGAGATTGTTCATTTTGGCAGGAGGAGTAAAAAGCATAATATCTAAATAATGAGAGGTTGCAGAGCTGAGAGATGCAAAGGAATCAGTCTGTCCTCGTGCATGAATCTCAATGGGTTACTACACAGGTACAGCAAGTAATTAGGAAAGCTAATAGAATGTTATCATTTATCCCAAAGGGAAGAGAATACAAAAGGTAGGGAGGTTACGTTTCAATTATACCAGACATTAGTGAGACCGCAGCTGGAGATGTGTGCACAGTAATTGTCACCATATTTAAGGATGTAACTGTGTCAGAGCAGCTCAGAGCAGGTTTACTGCACTAATACCTGGATTGGGTGTGGGTATTGCCTCATGAGGAAAGGTTGGACCGCCAGGCTTTTATCTGCTGCAGTTCAGAAGAGCAACCAATGACTTGGTTGGATCTGAGGGGTTTTGGCAGGGTAGGTGTGGAGAGGGTCTTCTCTGTTATGTGAGGATCAAGAACTAGGTGTTGCTGTTTAAAAACCAGGGCAACCCACTTAAAACAAAGGAAGTGTTTTTTTTCTCTGTCAGAGCTATGAATCTTTGAAGCTGTCTTCCTGAAAAGATGGTGGAAGCAAGCTGCTTATATAATTATAAGGCAAAGGTAGGCAAATGCTTGTTAAGCAAAGGGAAGAAAGGTTATGAGGGCTAAGTGGAAATGTGAATTTGAGATTACAATCACATCAGTCATGAACTTGCTGAATGTTGGAGCAACTTTGAACTCCTGAATGATCAATTCCTACTCTTAATTCACACATTCATACGAACAAATCTGCCATCCCAGGAACCATTACTGCACTCCCTCTACGGCAAGTATGCAAGGAGTCGGAAACTGCACACCATATTCCAGGTATGGATTTCTGGGATGAAGGGATTGGCTTATCAAAAATAGCTGAACAGGTTTGACCTTTATTCCTTAGAGTTCAGAAGAATGAAGAGTGATCTTACTGAAGCATACATGGATTTCACGGGGCTTGACAGAGTAGATGTTGAGATGGTGTTTCCACCAATTGGGGAGTCTTGAACTAGGAGGCACTTATTTAAAACTGAGGTGCAAAAGAATTTCATCTGCCAGAGGGCAGGGAATGTTTGGAGTTCTCCAACCTCAAAGAGCTGCAGAGGTCAGACCACTGGAAGTGAGGGATTGTTAGATTTTTAAGCATCAGGGAGTTGGATGCTATGAGGATCTGGCATCAACAGGAGCTAGGACTTTCATAACTTTTATACCATCCCATACCCTTTAGAACAGAGAAAAGCAGAAACTTCTTCAGCCGGAGAGTGGTGAATGTATGGAATTCACTGCCACACAAGGCTGTGGAACCAGGTCATCAAGTATATTTAAGACTGAGATGGATAAGTTCTTGAATATAAAGCGATCAAAGGTTATGAGGAGAAAGTAGGAGAATGGGGCTGAGAAACTTATCAGCTGTGATTGAATGGTGGAGCAGACTCAACTGGCTGACTGGCCTAATTTCTGCTCCTATGTCTGAAGGTCTCATATCCACTCACCCAGTATTGATTTTGGACAGGACTCAATTTCTAGAACAACACTGGAAGATTTTTGGGATTCTCAGGAAACTACCAAATTAAACAAACAGCCATTCAAAATTCACAACAGAAAATCTTAATCCTCTTGGAATGATCATTAAATTTGAAGAAAGTGGGGAACTGCAGATGCTGGATCAGGGTCAAAAAGTGTAGTGCTAGAAAAGCACAGCAGGTCAGGCAGCATCTGAGGAGCAGGGGAGCTGACGTTTCGGGCATTAGCCCTTCATCAGGAACATTCTGTTATAACCTTACAGTGAAGCCTCTTCCAAAGATGCCCACCTTGAAGAAGTTCTCCTCCTCCCTCCACGAGGATCTCAGTGAGTCCCTCTCTCTCTCTCACTGCACTCTCCCCCCACCAAGTCATCTCCTTTACCCTGAAGCTCTTCAGCGACATCCTGAAGGAGACCCGCTACTACAGCCAAGATCATAAAACTGTCAATCAGAAAAAAACTGCAAGGCCCCCCCGTCAGCCGAACTTTCACAATGCTAGCTAACTTAAAGGTTATTCACCTTTCCTAGATAGGTCAATCAATCTCTGCAATAAAAACATAATTAACCTGTTGTACAACATTACTTTCTGATATGTGAAGTCAGCAACATCTTTTAAACCAGGCTTGACAGAGTTTTATCTGCAGAATGGGACATCCCCACAGTTCACAACAGTTCTAATTGGTCTGGAATGAAGTGTCCTTCAGAAGCCAGCACAATTCAGCTGGCTTCCTTTAGCAAACATAGCTAACCCACCTAGCCTGGACATCCTGGACACTATGGGCAATTTAACATCACCAATCTACCTCATCTGCACATCTTTGGACTGTGGGAGGAAACCCACGCAGTCACGACGAGAAGTGCAAACTCCGCAGCAACAGTCGCCCAAGGGTGAAATCAAACCCAAGTCCCTGGTGCTGTGAGGCAGCAGTGCTAGCCACTGAACCAGCATGCTGCCCAATGCTGGCAGGAGTTTCAGAATAGGATGCAATCCACTTTCACTTCCCTCCTGATCTAGATGGCAAAACCCAACCTTTGTGCACTGCATCAGACACTAATGAACTGGCTTGTATTGGTGCCTAAGGCAGTCAAACTGTTCCACTCCAACCAACCATTGGGCATCCTTTTTTAGTTTAGAATAATGCTATTGGGACAAGATTCCTTTCTGTGCTGAATGATGACACTCTTTTACAAAGCATCTTGCTGATTTGAAACAATACCAGTTACAAGCAAATTACAATTCAGTGTAGAAATAAAAATAAAAGAAATATAATTCAAAAATAGATTTGGTGTGCAGCTATCCTCAACTTCTATTGGTTGAGTCAACCATATCAATTTCTCGCCAGGCCAATTCGGAGATTTTAAATTTTTCTAAGTACTTCACTCTAAATGACCGATAATACTTTTCTTTCTCTCCATTTACCATACATGTGGGAAATCAAGCCAAGCATTGAGGGAAAAACTATTCTGTTTGCTAAAGAAAGGTCAAGTTTCTCTGTTCTTTTATGGACATCTTCCTGCTTAAACTCTTCCTGGATATATTTAAGGCAGAAATGAATTGCACTAATATAGAAAAGGTAAAAACAATGACTGCAAATGCTAGAAACCAGATTCTGGATTAGTGGTGCTGGAAGAGCACAGTTGGAGGGGTCGTTCCACATCCTGCAGAGACCACAATTTCCCTTCCCACATGGTTAAAGATGCCCTCCAACGCATCTCGTCCACATCCCGCACCTCCGCCCTCAGACCCCACCCCTCCAACCGTAACAAGGACAGAATGCCCCTGGTGCTCACCTTCCACCCTACCAACCTTTGCATAAACCAAATCATCCACCAACATTTCCGCCACCTCCAAACAGACCCCACCACCAGGGATGTATTTTCCTCCGCACCCCTTTCCGCCTTCCGCAAAGACTGTTTCCCTCCATGACTACCTGTTCAGGTCCACGCCCCCCTACAACCCACCTCCCATCCTGGCACCTTCCCCGGGCACTGCAGGAATTGCAAAACCTGCACCCACACCTTCTCCCTCACCTCCATCCAAGGCCCTAAAGGAGCCTTCCACATCCATCAATGTTTTACCGGCACATCTACCAATATCATTTATTGTATCCATTGCTCCCGATGCGGTCTCCTCTACATTGGGGAGACTGGACGACTACTAGCAGAGTGCTTTAGGGAACATCTCCGGGACACCCACACCAATCAACCACACCGCCCTGTGGCCCAACATTTCAACTCCCCCTCCCACTCTACCGAGGACATGGAGATCCTGGGCCTCCTTCACCGCTGCTCCCTCACCACTAGACGCCTGGAGGAAGAACGCCTCATCTTCCACCTCGGAACAATTTAACCCCAGGGCATCAATGTGGACCAGTTTCCTCATTTCCCCTTCCCCCACCTCACCCCAGTTCCAAACTTCCAGCTCAGCACTGTCCCCATGACTTGTCCTACCTGCCTATCTTCTTTTCCACCTATCTACTCCACCCTCCCCCCCCTGACCTATCACCTTCATCCCCTCCCCCACTCACCTATTGTACTATAAGCTACTTTCTCCCCACCCTCACCCTCCTCTCACTTATCTCTCCACCCTTCAAGCTCTCTGCCTGTATTCCTGATGAAGGGCTTTTGCCCGAAACGTCGATTTTACTGCTAATATAGAAAGGACAAGCAATGCACTCTCCTTGTTCTGCATACACCATGCTCCCACTTAATGAAATTAAATAGTAACTAAGGTCAAAGACGATACATTGGTCTAACTAAAAGGAGTTTTTAAAATGGTCACGCCACTGCAATGAAAATACTAAACAACTATTTAAATTACAGGGCAGCATTAGTAAACCCCAAACTCCATGTCCACGGGCATACAGAAGCTCTTCAAACAACTGGAGAAGGAATTTCTAATTGTTGTACTGAAGTGAAGGGCCTTTGGCAACACATTCGGGTTGGACTTTGAAATCCTCTTGCCCAGCCTCAACGTATACCAATGGCCTCAAAGTACCCTCGTTTCCTCCTTTCAGCTTGGCCTCCACTGTACAACCTCCAGGAATAAGTATCACCATGTTGGAGACATCTATATAGTAGATGCTGGAGCACTGCCACAGTTCATACACTTCCTCATTATAACTGATGTTTTGACCTCACATCCCAATATATTTCATTAAAAATATAACTGAAAGTTGATCTCTAATTAAAGCATAAAGCTGAACTTAAAGGCTATCTCTTCTCAGTGTCCCCACAAATGTACTTGCAAGTCACAGAGTCCTAGCAGCTGTAGCATTGTATGGTCCATCATGTCAATGCTGACACTCTGCAAAAACAATTTGCCACTGTCAGTTCCAACTCTTCCCTATAGCTTGGTTTTGCATGTTTTCCCCTTTCAGATAAAAGTCAATTACTTGTTGAGTACAATGCTTGAATCTGTCTCCACTGTGCTCATAGACAGTCCAGATCCTAACCCCTCGCTGTATGAAATATTGTTTCCCCGAGTCACCATTATGCTACAACATGGAGATAGACAGCCATACCAAATTAGCATTTCTACCCCCATATTCACAACACAATAAAACTAAACAATTGAAGATCTCCAATAATTAGTCCAATGCTTCCTTATCAGACATTTTAACAACCAATCTCAGATTTTGTGAATAATTAATTGCAGGCACCAGTTCTGCATCTCCAATAAAATACTTGAATACTAAATACAAAATTACTTTAGCAAAGGAAACATTAGACAACAAGGTAAGCTGATCTAAGCTTCAAACCTGAAACATTTGTCGTTATCCCCCATTCACACAAAAGACAAAGTTGAGAAGTAAACAAAATAAAATAACAAAACTAGCCAGAGTTCTTAAATGGCTTTCATGATGTGCTGTTTCCCATGTATAAATGTGGACTCCTGAGCATTTTTTCTGAAATGTTGATCAGGGTCACCTTTTCAGTTCAGCCAGGTAAAAGCAGTAATACTTCCAATTCAGCTTCCTACACTTTAGGGTTCCGGAAGCTGGTGTGGCAGATTGAGCAAGAAATCTTCATCTGACTGGTCAGCAACCAAGCTCATCTCCTCTGAAAACACAGGTCAGCAAAACAACTTCAGTTCTGGCTCTGCTCTGATGGACTGACTGTCTCTTCCTCAGGCCTCAATTATCATTCAACAATTGCCATCTGTCTCAACACTGGGTCTCTTCTAAACTTGCAGGAACCAATTACAATTAGCTTTATTGTCACATGTACTCAAATGAATACAGTGCAAAGTTTACAAGTCACCACTTATGGCACCATCTTAGGTACAAAGGTATCTAGGTACAGATTCTTAAGTATAGGCTCTTAGGAAAAAAATTAGAAAAATAAAGAAATAAAAGTTCAAAATAACAGCCCACCTGACCTGGATCACACTGGGCGGCCTAGAGTCCAACATCATTAATAGCCAACTTGTTATCCGTTTAAACACAAAGCTCTTCCCTGGGTCTGTGACTGTTGGAATCCCTTTAATTAAGAATCAGCCTGCAATTAGCCTCCAGGCTGCCCTCACACAAAAAAAAGCTTGTTTGAAATATTCTTTATCTTTCACCACAAGCTGTCCCAAAATCATTTCCAGCTCACAACTTAACATTCACAACTCCAGGCCAAAAATCAAAAAAGAATAAAAGTTTTTTAAAAGATGAAAAATCGACAAGAGTTCTTACAATTGCTTCTCTTCCCAGCAACCGTATATGAACTGAAGTTACTGGATAAACTCAGCAGGTCCGACAGCACCTGTAGAAAGAAAACAGAGTCAACATTCTGAATCTAGTGACCCTTCTTCATAACCTAAAAAGTGAGTTGTCTGGTTCTCAATCCTTTTGTGCTCCTTTACAAGTCTGGATTAAGCTTCAATAGGTTTCAGTTCTGTAACCTGCCGGTTATACTCGAGCTAAACTGTGCAGTGACTTCAGCAGGTGAATGTGCAGTTTTGCTTTTACTTTCAGAATAAAACAAAATTTTAGAAAAGCTGAGGTCACTGATCTTCAAATCCAATAGATTCAGAAAATGTGCTTTGTGTTGCACCATTAGATGAAACGCTTCACTGTGAAGAAAGCTCTTTTGTCACGAGAGAGCACAAGAAATAGCAAATGAGCAGAAATGGCTCAGACCTCTTGCTAATGACAGCACATCTGCAGCAAGATGATCAGGAGTGGCACTTATCATACCTCTGGAGCTTCACAAAGCCACCTGCTTCATCCTTGCAGCTCGAGAGCAAAGAAATACAAGAAGTAATGCTGCATCAGGTTTTTTTTTGGAGAATGGTAAACCTCCTAACCTGGGCATTACAAAAGCTTTCCCAGATAGCAAACATTTGTTGTGCAACACAACATGGGATATAAAAATGTTCGCAATAGGGAGACCCTTCAATCCTGGTTGAAAAGGGCAAAAATAAAAAGAGGCAAGAATTAGTCAAGCAGGTCATTTTTATTCTTTTTCCTCAGGGCTCTTTCTATAATTGGAAGATGTTCACATTTTAGATAAGAAATGGAGAATTATAAGAATGGAAGTATTCTTGTACACACTGTGGTTTCAAATGATTAAAAGGATTTTAAATATAATGTACTGGGAACATGTTTCTACTGAAATGTATTCTCTCGACTGAAGCTGCCAGAGAGGTAATCTTACTGGCTTTTCACAAATGTCTTTAAAAGTCAGATGACAAATTAAGAATTCACTGTGCGTTTCCAATTTTCTGCGTGGCCCCAGCAAGTGTAATGATATGGAGATTAAATAGAAGGAGAGCCGCACCACAGAATAGATTATGTGCGAGAGCTCGAGATTTGCATTGTGCAGTCTTGAAAGATTAATTATAATTTCACCACTTACATTAGATCTTCTAGATACAACAGGCTCTTTAGTTGAGCATGAAACCCATTTTCAATAATGAATTCATGCAGAAATTGGGGGTCTGGACTTATTCAGTCACCCTGAGCCAAGAATAAAAAGATAGTGAACTGGATATCTCTCGTTCATTCCTTAACACTTGCAGATCTGGATTGAAAGTTTGGGTAAAACTAAACAAAAACAAATGTTTAAATAGTGCCATTTTAATACAATGAAATGACCATGGAGCATCTTAAACAAGGTATAAGTTTGAATCACTGAAGGAAGTATTAGATCAGATGCAACCAAAAGCTTGATCGACAAGGTCAGCTATGAGAAAGCTGCCTCACAGCGCCAGGGACTCGGGTTCGATTCCAACCTCAGGCGACTGACTGTGTGAAGTTTGCACATTCTCCCCGTGTCTGCGTGGGTTTCCTCCGGATGCTCCAGTGTCCTCCCACAATCCCAAGATGTGCAGGTCAGGTGAATTGGCCATGCTAAATTGCCAACAGTGTTCAGGGATGTGAGGGTTAGGTGCATTTGTCAAGGGTAAATGTAAAGTTATCCAGGCAGGGAATGGGTCTGGGTGGGTTACTTTTTGAAGGGTCGATATGGACTTGTTGAGCCAAATGGCCTGTTTCCACACTGTAGGGATTCTATGATGATTCTATGAAATGCTTCGAAAGGAGAAAAGTGAGGAAGAGAGGCAGAAAATGAGTTGAAAGGATATTCCAGAGCTTGGTTAACTGAAGGCATATCCAATTGGTGTAGCAATGAGAAACAGAGAAGAACTAAAATAATGCAAATAGCTTTGAAGACAGGCTGAATAGACTGGGGCTGTTTTCCCTGGAGCGTCAGAGGCTGAGGGTTGACCTTATCGAGGTTTATAAAATCATAGGGGGCATGGATAGGGTAAATAGACAAAGTCATTTCCATGGAGTGGGGGAGTCCAGAACTAGATGGCACAGGTTTAGGGTGAGAGGGGAAAGATATAAAAGAGACCTAAGGGGTAACATGTTTATGCAGAGGGTGGTAAGTGTATGGAATGAGCTGCCAGAGGAAGTGGTGGAGGCTGGTACAATTGCAACATTTGAAAAGTATCTGGATGGGTATATGAATAGGAAGGGTTTGGAGGGATATGGGCCGGGTGCTGGCAGGTGGGACTCGATTGGGTTGGGATATCTGGTTGGCATAGGCAGGTTGGACTGAAGGGTCTGTTTCCATGCTGTACATCTCTATGACTGTATGATTCTACACAGAAAGGAAGACTTGTATTTAAAAAGCACTTTTCAGAAACAGTGAATGTCTCAAACCACCTTGCAGCATAAAACAGATTAAACAGAGATAGATGGAGCCAAGAGGATGGAGGGATTTGAAAGCATGGATGAGAATTTTTACATCAGAATGTTACTTGACCAGGAGAATATGTCGATCGATATGCACAGGGATAACAGATGTACAAGACATGGTGTGATTTGTTACGACCACAGTAAAGCTGTGTAAATCAATACTCAACATAAAAAAAATCAAAGAACTGCAGATGATTAAAATGAAAAACAGAAGTTGCTGGAGAAGCACAGCAGGTCTGGACGTGTACGTAGTGAAAAAGCAGAGTTAAAAAAGCAGGGTATCATGGTGGCTCAGTGGTTCCAACATTGGATGACTGTGTGGAGTTTGCACATTCCCCTCGTGTCTGCATGAGTTTCCTCCCACAGTCCAAAGATGTGCAGGTCAGGTGGATTGGCTATGCTAAATTGCTCATAGTGTTAGGTGCATTAGTCAGAGGGAAATGAGTCTGGGTGGGTTACTCTTCGGAGGGTCGGTGTGGGCTTGTTGGGCCAAAGGGCCTGTTCCTGCACTGTCGGTAATCTAATGTTTTGGGTCTCGTGACCCTTCTTCAGAGCTGGTTGTAGCAAGGAAAAGGTTGGTCGAAAAGCTGAACATGGGATTGGGGGATGAGGAGTAGACAATGGGTGGACATGGAGCTCAGAGAGGACAGCAGTTGGGCAGACAAAGGACTGAGTAAAAGTCAGGCTGGAAGAATGAATAGCTGCTAATGGGGACCATCAATGACTGACAGTGGGTTGGTTGTGGAAGCAGCCCATGTGATGACAAGGCCGAGTGTGTGGGGGGGTTTGGTAAGG
Organism: Chiloscyllium punctatum; assembly: GCF_047496795.1. NCBI lineage: Eukaryota > Metazoa > Chordata > Chondrichthyes > Orectolobiformes > Hemiscylliidae > Chiloscyllium > Chiloscyllium punctatum. The sequence continues at coordinate 33,710,984 of NC_092765.1, forward strand.
ACATGGGAGAAAGTGCTCAGGCCCTAAAATTATTGAACTTGATATTGAATCCAGAAGACTGCAGGATCCCCAAACAGAAAATGAGGTGTTATCCTTCCAGCTCACACTGAGTTTTGCTGGAGCACTGCAGCAAGCCTGAGACAGAGATGTTGGCCAAGGAACACAGTGGTTGAAATGGCAGCAATCGGATGCTCAAGGTTATTTCTGCAGACAGAATGTAGGTGTTCTGCACTTTGTATCCTTAATCTAGAGGAACCCACAGTAATTTACATTGAGTGAAATGCAGCATCACCTACAAGGTGTGTCTGGGGCCTTGGATAGTTAGAAGGGAGGAAGTTGGTAGGCTGGTGCTAGGTAATTGCAGTGGAAGGTGCTATGAGGCTGTGGGGATGTGTTCGGAGTGGAGGAGGAGTGCACCAAGGTGTCTTGGGGGGAACAGTTCCTGTAGAAGGCTGACAAACAAGGGTAGGGGAATATGTGTCTAATGGTCACATCCCACTGAGGTAACAGAAATGGCAGGTCATGACCCTTTGGATGTGAATGCTGATGGGGTGGTTAAGTGAGGACCAGAAGAACCCTATCACTGTTGTGGGAGGAAAGAGAAGGGAGTGACAGAAGGGTGGGATGGGTCGGACACAGCTAAAGGCTGTGTTAACCTTTGTATTAGGGATCCTCAGTTGAAGGAAGAAGGGGGACATTTAGGACGCCCCCTTATAGAAGTTGCATCATCGGAACAGATGCGACAAAGATACAGGAACTGGGAGAATGGAATTGAGTCTTTAGGAAGCAGGGTGTGAGGATAGATGGTCAAGGTAACTGTGGGAGTCAGTGGGTTTATAGTGAATTTTGGTGACCAGCCTATCCCCAGAAATGAATGTCGAGAAAGGGAAGGGAGGAGTCAGAGATGGACCAGGTGAAGATGACAGCAGGGTGGAAATTGGGAGCGAAACAGGTAAACATTTCCAATTCTGGACAAGAGGGGGAAGCAGTACCAATGATATCATTGATGTATTGGAGATAGAGTTGTGGGTAAGAACCAGAATAGGACCGGGACAAGGAGTGTTGCACATAGTCCACAAACAGACAGGCAACACTTGGGCCTATGTGGGTACCCATGGCCATGCCTCTGGCCTGAAGAAATTAGAAGATGTTAACAGAGAGAAACGTTAAAGAAGCTCAGCCCGAGCTGGAAGAATAGCACCTCAGTTTCCACTTGCGGATCGTGTAGCCTTGTGGACTCAATGTGGAGTTCAATAAGTTTAGGGCCTGAGTGGCTTCTCCTCTGTCCTTACCCCAATCCCCACACACCAGGTCTTGTCATCACATGGACTGCTACTACAAACAACTCATTGTCAGTTAATAATGGTCCCTTTTAGCAACTTGTCATTCTCCCAGACTAACCTTTACCAATTCCTTTGTACGGCCAACTGTTTTTCCTCTCTCTCTCTCTGGGTTCCATCTCCACCTATCCTTCACTCCTTTCCTCTCCCCCTCCCGGTACCTTCGCATATATACCAACTGGTTCTGAAGAAGGATCACTGGATCCGAAACATTAACTCTGATTTCTCTCCACAGATGCTGCCAGACGTACTGAGTTTTCCAGCAATTTCTGCTTTTGTTCAAAACTATCATATGACTTTAATACCCAAGGCTTTAATGAACTAAAAATTAGTTTAAAGAGGGCACTGCTAACCTAAAATAGTTGCAGTGATCACCTGACAAGCATAGCCAACCTTGTACGAAAGTGACTCCATTGGAAAATTATCATTTTAATAAAAGGCAGTGAAAACATTGAGACATCAAGAAATACACGCCTTTTGTGTTACTCACACGTATATGATTAATTCACATGTTGAGAAATCAATGGTTCAATGCAGAATATTCACTTTGAAAATGACAATGGAGCTAGACACACCTGGGGGTTGCACAGTGGCTCAGTGTGGGAGCAGCAGGGTGGCTCAGTGGTTAGCACTGCTGCCTCACAGCGCCAGGGACCCAGGTTTAATTCCAGCCTCGGATGACCCTCTTTGTGGAGCTTGCACATTCTCCCAGTGTCTGCATGGGTTTCCTCTGGGTGCTCCAGTTTCCTCCCACAATCCAAAGATATGCAGCAGGTTAGGTGATTTGGCCATGCTAAATTGCCCATAGTGTTCAGGGATGTGTAGGTTAGATGTATTAGTCAGGAGTAAATATAGGGTAAGGGAATGGGTCTGGGTGGGTTACTCTTCGGAGGGTCAGTGTGGACTTGTTGGGCTAAAGGGCCTGTTTCCACACTGTAGGGATTCTATAAATAAATTGATAACACCAAGAAATTGAAAAATATCTGCCTGTTTTTCTCAAGCTAACAGGGGAATAAAGCAACTTGGAGCAACCATACATGCAGGACAAGATCTATAAACTTGACTGCTGGAAAACAAGACAACGACTGAACAGCCTTATTCTCACATCTTAAGGACTTTAAATTAGATTTGTCTGTACCTTTCTGTAAGTATTAGACAACAGCTCTTTATTTTTGAAAAGATCAATCATGTTTTGTGTATGTTTGATGCTGCATTTTGATTATTTTCTGGACAGTAGATAATAAAATTCCTCTTTTTTTAAACTCAAAAAAAACTTTTGAATCTAGTTAATTTCAGTGCAATAACAGCATGCTAAAAAAGAAATAGAAGTATTTGTTGCAACTAACTGCCCAGAGAGAAAGAAGCCAGGAAATAAACAGTAACATTTTGGAATTAAGGAATCGTTCACACCGGACCTCTATTTTGAAGTACGTAAAATAAGTTGAACCAGGATGTCTCATTCCAAGTTTAATTGATTTTTTTCTTTTTGGAATTAGAGATTTTAAAGGGAGAAGAGCTGTTCATAACACAGTTTAAACAAAGGCAGAACTTGACAGAGGACAGTGTGTGGGAGACCAGCAGTCTATGAGAATGGTTTGGTATAACAAAGTAGTGAAGGCATGGTTGTGGGTTTCACTAGCATACAGAATGATTTAGGAGGTTATATCTCCTGGTTTGTGTTCACCCAGAGAGTGGTGAGAATCTGGAGCACACTACCTGGATACAGTAACAGTGGGAAGCATCATCACCTTTCAAAGGTAGGTGGATGACCACTCGAAATATCATGCCATTCAGGACTCTGGGCCGAGTGCTGAGAAGTGGGATCAGTGCAGATTTGTCAGCACAGACTTAATGGGCTGAAGGCCTCTGTACTGTAGGAGTACAACTCGAGGAGTGAATACAATGGAGGTAGAAATTGGCAGACCAAACGGCAACAGGAATGGATGGTCAGGAGTTTATTTCGAGAAGAAGCATGGCAGAGATTGCATAAAAGAAGGGGTCCCAAGCATTTTTCCCAAAAGGAACCCATTTCAAGGCTGGAAAATTGTCATGACCTTTCAGTGCAAACTGTACCAGTGCTAAGTTCTGTTTCTGAAGGATTCAGGGCCGGGGGTTGGTGGGTGGGATGTGTCATTGTTTCTAAGAAGACTTCATAGTTTTTTTCTTTGAAACAAAAGGTTTACATGTATACTGCTGTAGGGCACAGACCATGAAGCCATGCCCACAGTTTGTAAACAAATACGCCTGGCTTAACAGAGCCCCACAGCACAGCCAGAGCTCAATAATAGTCATTGTGGCCTCGGAGCTTGTGAGCCCAGATCTTCATTTAGGATCACGACCCTAACTTTTGGAAGCCCTAGTATAGGATCTCAATCACAGGATCATACCACCCACTCCAAGAAAACAAAACTGAAGGAATAAACAAGCTATGAAAATGTAAACTTTCACTATCAGAATTCTCCTTTAAAAGAAAAACTAACCTTTGCCAATGAATTCAAAAGGGAATTGGATGTCCACTTGAAAAAGAAAAGCCTGCAGGGTTTGACGGATGGTACAATATGGATGGTCAATGAGGAGAATAGTCGTCCTTGATGTTGTACAATCATCAGATCAGAACAAACATTTTCTAGCCTCTTTCTGACACTTATGGTTCAAAAATGAAGGCAGGTTACATCATTGGAGCTCACTGACCACAATATAAATGAACTCAATTAAATTCAGAAACCAAACAACTATTAACCCAATCATGTGTGCATTAAATTAATTTCCCTCACATGGTCAGGTACACTAATCCCTCAATCACTTCGCCATAACATCAATGTTTAATTATTAACACTGTTGAATAAACAGAATACAAATGAGAAAGTTAATCATAATTCATTACAAATCATGATGGGAAGACTTTATTTCTTCCTTTAAAAGTTGACAGTAATGATGAAATTCATTCTTTAACGGGCTGCCCTGTGGAAAATGCAACTTTGCGCAAAAATGTTCAAGGTGTGCTACCATCAGTAAATGGCAACAACACAGGAAGAGGAAAGATTAAAAGATCACTCTAATTCAGTCAGAGCAATACTCTGATTCTTCAATTTAACCAAACCTGCTTAACTATTTCAAAAAAAGAGAACAGAATAAAACCATATATAACTACACAGAAGGTGGCTATTTGGCCCACCATTGCTCAGCTAGATAGTCTGAAAGAATTATTCAATTAAACACACTCCTTCATTCTTTCCTTATTACCCCTGGTTACCCTTCATGTATTTATAGTGGCTCAGTGGTTAGCACTGCTGCTGCACAGCACCAGGAGCCCAGGTTCAATTCTCCCATCAGGTGACTGTCTGTGTGGAGTTTACACATTCTATCTGCATTGTTTTCTTCTTGGTGCTCTGGTTTCCTCCCACAGTCCAAAGGTGTGCAGGTAAGATGCTAAATTGCCCATTGTGTCCAGTGATGTGAGGGCTTGGTTGGTTAGCCTGGGAAATGCAGGGTTTATAGGGTAGAGGGAGTGGGGCTGGGTGAGATGCTCTTCGGAGGGTGGGTGTGGACTCAATGGCCTGCTTCCACACTTTAGGGATTCTATATTTGGCAACATTGGTTTTGGAACTATTTTACATTTTACCAAACCAGATTGAAGCATTTCACTAACATAATTCTCGAACATGAGTAACCAAGTAGGCAAGCCTTGTCTAAAAATATATCCAGATCCAATTATAATTTCTACCAAGGGAACAAAATATCACCTGCAGCACAGAATTCATTTTAAGATCAACCAGCCCAATTCCCAGTCAATTCTGCTTTAATGCTTATTGATGTAGATCAGTCAAAGAGCTAAACTTAAAACAAAATCAGATAGGCAAGATGCTCATCAACCATTACAATCTTATGGGGGAAATAATTCACAAGACAGAGGAAAGATACCAAGTAAAACAAAATAAACAGACAATTAGCAATAAAGGGAAACCAAAGGACAAGGAGCTTTTCATGGCGGGAGATTTCAGTTCAAAACCCCCCCACACAGCAGAGGCTAGCACAACAGAGGATGAAAGGAACAAATTCAACAAAACCAATGTGTTAATCTGAAACGGACTGGTGTCAAGCAAGTACAACCACCGAGGTCATGTTCCAAAACATGAATGAGCTGTGACTGTTCATGATTTTACATAGATATATGTAGGAACGCACGGTGTGATGCAACAGATTTCAAATGGTACATGCAAATCCGTAGTACTACGAAATGCTATGTAAACTGGTGTTATTCTGATTAAGAAGTTAATGCGGCATCTTCCAATGAATTACTGTGCCCTGCACATGACTGAATAAACTAATGTTAAATATGATTTGGAGATGCCGGTGTTGCACTGGGGTGTACAAAGTTAAAAGTCACACAACACCAGGTTATAGTCCAACAGGTTTATTTGGAAGCACTAGCTTTCAGAGTGCTGCTCCTTCATCAGCTGACTGGGGAAAATAAGATTGTAAGACACAGATTATAGCAAAAGTTTACAGTGTGATATAACTGAAATTATATATTGAAAAAGATCCAGATTGTTTGTTAAGTCTCTCATCTTTTAGAATGATCATGTTGGTTTCAGTTCTTTCATATGTAAATCACCAAACCTTTTTTAAAGTTACATTCTCAAGTGCACTTTAACAATTGGTGTCATGTCAGCCTAGATAAGGTATTAGAAGTATTGGGTTGCAAACATACACATAAGTTTGTGGGGTGAATTTGTACTTGCAGAATTACATTTTACTTTGCTCAAAAACTGCATGAATCCATGTATGATTCTGCAAATCTGTTTTTTAGATTAGAATCAGTTTGACCATTGTAGCACAAACAGCCTCACAGAGAGTTAACAGCTTCAATATCTTATCTGGAATGACATGACACCAATTGTTAAAGTGCACTTGAGAATGTAACTTTTAAAAAAGATTTTGCAATTTACATATAAAAGATCTGAAATCAACATGGTCAGTCTAAAAGATGAGAGACTTAACAACCAGTTCGGTCTTTTTCAATATATAATTTCAGTTACATCACACTGTAAACTATTGCTATAAATGTGCGGCATGTTGGCACAGTGGTTAGCACTGCTGCCTTATAGCGCCAGAGACCGGGGTTCAATTCTGGCCTCAGGCAACTGTCTGTGTGGAGTTTGCACAATCCCCCCTTGTTTCCTCCGGGTGCTCTAGTTTCCTCCCACAGTCCAGATTAGGTGAATTGGCCATACAAAATTGCCTGTAGTGCTAGGTGAAGGGGTAAATGTAGAAGAATGGGTCTGGGTGGGTTGCTGTTCGGAGGGTCGGTGTCGACTTGTTGGGCCGAAGGGCCTGTTTCCACACTGTAAGTAATCTAAATTCTGTGTCTTACAATTTTATTCTCCACAAACACCTGATGAAGGAGCAGCACTCCAAAAGCTAGTGCTTCCAAATAAACCTGTTGGACTACAACCTGGTGTTGTGTGATTTTTAACTTAATAATGTTAAATAAACCTCAAGTTCCATTGTTGAATCAAAGGGCAAGTTTTTTTTTTGCCCTGCTTCACAACTGCAGTGAAAATGGACCAAAGATATTCTACTTCCATCGATTCACTTTACTACCTGATAATTTCACTGATTAAAAATGATTTAAAAAAGGACAATACATATTTTACTGGTTTCAGTGGAATTACCATTTTAATCAAGAGATACGGAAACTCTGAGGTGTCAAAGATTCACCTCTCTGGCTTTACTCACATTTGCATGATAACGTCAAATATTGGGAGATGTAAGGTTGCCTCCAACAATCTATCTTGGAAGGAAACAATGACGAACAGCAACATCGGCACATGAACGGTGTAATAGCCTTTGAATAATGAAAGGGAACGGAATTAACATGAACTGAGAACACATGGACACCAAAAGATTTTCTTTCTCTTCTATCGATCTTGGAAATGGGTACAATGAACACAAAAACTTGAAAATGCCAGTGTTCAACAAAAAAATCAAGGGTATTTGTCAGCTTCACTACTGGATGTATTAGAATGTATGAAGGTAGATAAATCTCCTGGTCCTGATCAGATATATCCAAGAACACTGCAAGACGCTACAGAAGAAATTATGGGGACCCTGGCTAACATTTTTGCATCATCGTTAGCCACGGGTGAGGTCCCGGAAGGTAGTGAATGTTGTGCATTATTCAAGAAAGTCTGCAAAAAAAAAAGCCTGGGAAGTACAGACCCACATACTTAACTTCTGTGGTGAGTAAGTTACTTGGGAAGACTCTGAGAGATAAAATATACATGCATTTGGAAAGACAGGGTTTGTTTGGAAGTAGTCAGCAAGGCTTTGTGAGTGGGAGATCATGCCTCACAAATTTGTTAGGAGTTCTTTGATGAAGTGACCGGGAAGGTTGATGAGGGCAGGGTAGTAGACGTAGTCTATATGGATTTCGGTAAAGCCTTTGATAAAGTTCTACATGGTAGGCTGGTGTGGGAGGTTAGATCGCATAGAATCCAGGGGGATCTGGCAAATTGGATACACAATTGGCTTGACTGTAGGATGCAGAGGGTAATAGTGGAAGGCTGCTCGTCAGACTGGAGGCCTGTGACTAGTGGAGTGCCTCAGGGTGCTGGGCCCATCACAGTTTGTTATCTGTATCAATGATTTGGATGAGAATATACAAGGCATGATCAGTACGTTTGCTGATGGCACCAAATAGGTGGTATCGTGGACAGTGAGGAAGGTTATCTGAAATTGCAACAGGACCTTGATCAGCTGGGGAACTGGGCCGAGAAATGGCAAATGGAGTTTAATATACATAAGTGTGAGATCTTGCATTTTGAAAAGATAAATCATGGTAGGAGTTTCATGGTGAATGGTAGGGCCTTAAAGAGCACAGGGATCTTGGAGTTCTGGTTCACAGTTCTCTGAAAATGGAGTCACAGGTAGCCAAAACAGTGAAGAAGGCTTTTGGTGCACTGGCCTTCATCAGTCAAGGCATTGAGTATCAAAGTTGGGAAGTTTTGTTGCAGTTATACAGGACATTGGTAAGGTCGCACTTAGTGTATTGTGTTCAGTTTGGTTACCGTGCTACAAGAAGGATGTTACTAAACTTGAAAAAGTGCAGAAGCAATTTACAAGGATCTTGCCTGGACTCGATGGTCTGAGTTATACAGAGAGGTTGGACAAGCTAAGACTTTTTTCTTTAGCGTGTAAGGAGAATGAAGGGAGACCTTATAGAAGTGTTTAAGATCATGAGAGGCATGGATAGGGTGAATGCACTCAGTCTTTTCCCCAGGATTGGGGAATCAAGGACTAGAGGCCATCAGTTTAAAGTTAGAGGGGAAACAACAAAAGGGAACCTGAGGGGCAACTTTTTTACACAGAGGGTGGTACACATATGGAATGAGATGCCAGTGGAAGTAGTTGAGGCGAGTACATTAACAATATTTAAAAGGAATTTGGACAAGTACATGGATAGAAAGAAGACTAAAAGGATATGGGCCAAGTGTAGGGAAATGGGGTTAGCGTGGATGGACATTCTGGTTGGCATGGACCAGTTTGGACCAAAGGGCCTGTCGCCTTGCTGTAGGACTCTATGACTCGAGAGAAAGAGGGCGTTAATCAACAGTTAGGACCTGGGTTTCATTTTCACAATGCAAGGGCTCTAAACACTTAGAGATACAATTACTTTTACTTCCTTATCTGGACTAAACACCTTCCCCTTCCCCTTTTGTCCCACAAGACTGGCCATTAATGAAGTTTTACTGGAAGGGTGAAAGCTGTATTTTTGCAAACAAGAATTTTTGTTACTGACAAGAGAGTGTTTAAAGAAAAACAGGAGGGGAGGGCTACTCAGGCCTCTGTACTTGGTTGTAACAGAACTTGTAAAAGAAGGAAAATATCAACAAACAAGATATATAACCACAAATAGCTGGTTTGTGTAAAATAGGATGCACCGGCCCAACTGGAAACAAGTGGAAAAAAGAAACAGGCTGCAAATTGCTAACTGAATCACCATCCAGTGAAGCACAATAATCTGTTAATTAACTCTGAAGTAAATACTGGCTGAGAAACTCTGGTTTCCTGTTAGAAACTACTCATACCCCAAATGAGGGACCCTTGGATGCCCAAATGCATTGACTCTGCAGAAAATGTTATCTTCCAACAGCATGTGAAATCCTCCCTCTCTAACTTTTGAATTTAGGAGAATCTTCCAAGGATTACAAGTGACCTAGCAGGATAGGTAACAGGGAGACATTCATCTCAACTCTCACTAACACAGTAGCTAGTCTGGGACATTGAAACTTAACAGAACACAATAGCTAGGGCCAGAAAAAAAGGGTGCTCAGATTTTCTGAGCTGTTCCTCCTGCTGAGTGGAAGTAAACAATCCTCCATCAGAAGATCACACAGAGAAATTGGAGGAAGATAAGTGAGTAATTTTCTGTCTGATCAGTCTTAGAGATAGTGTTTCTGATCCCGATCAGGAAATCTGAGCTATTGTGTTTCAAACAGATGCCAGTGCTAGCTCAGAGCACATAATGGAAAATTCAAATCCAAACATCAACTTCCGATTTTGACTGTAATATCTGGTGTCCAAGAATGATCCCAAATATAGTTTGTAATCTGATTTAGAATATAGACACACTGCAGAAGGAACAACAAACCAACTGGAATTCAAGATAAATCTTTGAAATTAAAACTCAAACCATAAATATTAAAAAACAAAAGAAGTCCAAAATTTCCAACAGCAAGGAAGAAATTTCGGGACAATACAGCCCTTTTCAGAGACACCTCAGGGTGGATTTTGTCACAGTGCTTGGACCACAATGTCAGGAGTACTGATAGCTCCCAAGTCTACACTTTCCAGCACTGACCATCCCAGCAATCTTCTAGGAGGTGGCTTCCTATTCATTCTGCTCTGTGTTACTTTGGTGCAGATACGCACTGCTGCAGGATGGTCAGAAAGTTGTCAGCTCTGGGGTCTTGGTGTTCCCACTGGGAGAGGACACTGCTGAGGCAGAGCAGGTGCCTTGAGGGCCCCTGAAAACAGAAGCATCTTCACTGGGCCACACAGCAGTGAAGGAGGAAATCAAATCTTGGCTGGCAAGTCTGTCAGACAGAAGGGAGCCCCTCCATTAATCAGGACTGGCCACAATTATGCTAGCAATGCTTACCTAGTTATTACCTCACTGCAGAAACCAGATTCTGAGCCAAAATATCAACAAAGTGCTGTTAGTGGGAATTCGCTGCAAGTGTACTAGGCGCTGCTCGACCTACATTGTAATAGTGATGACACTTCAAATGGACACCATTATCTGAAAAGCACTAGAGAATGCCAGTCTTTCCTTCCAATGTAACTGGTCTCAGAGAGACACGTAAAAGGGAAGTACTGTGAATGCTGGAGGTCTGAAACAAAAACAGAAATGCAGCAGCCTCTGTGGGGAGAGGGACAGTCAATGTTTTGAGTTCAACTATGAACCTTCTTCCAAGCTCCAAAAGACACAGCCATTTTAGATTCAATTATTAAAGTGAAATAAAGAACTACAGACACTGGAAAGCAGAAGCAGAAACAGGAAGTGCTAGGGAAATGCAGCAGGCCTGGTAGCATCTTTCAAGAGGAAAACAGTTTTTTTTTATTGGATTCAAAGGATGAGGGCATCACTGGCCAGGCCTGCATTTATTGCTCATCCCTAATTGTTAGAAATCAACCACATTGATGTTGGTCTGGAGTCACATGTAGGCCAGACTAGGTAAGGATGGCAGTTTCCTTCCCTAAAGGACATTTTTGAATCGGATGGGTTTTTCCTGACAATGGGTTCCTGGTCATCATTAAACTCTTAATTCCAGATATTTATTGCATTCAATTTTCACCATCCATCTTGGAAGGATTCAAACCCAGCTCTCCAAAACATTACCTGGGTCTCTGGATTAAGAGCCCAGAGATAAGACCAATAGGCCAATACCTCCCGCTAAGGTTTGAGCCTTTCTAACAAAGGATAACTGGACTCAAAATACACATTCTATTTGGCTTTCCACAACTGCTGCCAGACCTGCTGCATTTCTCCAGCACCTTCTGTTTTTGTTTCATTTTGATGCTTGCATCTAAAATGACTGTGTTCTGTCGAAATTGGAAGAAGATTCCCAGTTGGGCTCAAAACATTAACCGTTCCTCTCACCACTGATGCCGCTGAGGTTCTCCAGCACTTCCTGTTTTTGCTTCAGATTTCCAGCCTCTGCTCCCAGACCTGCTGAGTTTCTCAGAGAAATAGAACACAAAAGGGAGGTAAATCACATCAGAAACATCTTATTGTACTGGTGGACATCATTAAAACTGGTATAATTTTTTCTAATGATGGTGTATATCTAGATATCTTAAGTGTAAGCTGAGACTGGCAAAGACAGACTAATGGTGCTTCAGAAGGTCAGACAGTTCAATTTGAGCACAATTGTTTTAATATGCTAATTAACATTGGGTGTCACTGGCTGGGCAAGCAATTCTTGCCCATCTATATTTGTCACTGAATCTTAGCGGTTTGCTAAGACTATTTCATTGGGCTGTTCATATTCGCCATATTGTTACGAGTCTGGAGACACACATTGACTACACCGGATAAGAACAACAGATTTCCTTTCCAAAAAAGGACATTAGTGAATCAGGGTTTTTTTTAAAATGACAGCTGACAATGGCTTCTTGATCATTAGGTTAGCTTTTAGTTCCAGATTTCATCAAATGCAAATTTCACCACCTGCCGTCATGGGACTCAAGGTAGATAAGCAGGAGGCTGGGAGAACACAGCAAGCCAGGAAGCATCAGGAGGTTGAGAAGTCGGCATTTCAGGTATAACCTTCTTCAGGACTGGGGGTGAGTGTAAGCAGAGCTGCAAGTAAAGGGGGAGGTTGGGGGAGGATTTTAGGTTGGAAGAGGGGTGGAGTGGTGTGGTAGTGATAGGTGAATACATCTATTGTTTCTTTTTGTCTCTAACTAAACATGGGATGCAAACTCATATCCTGCTGCATTATTGTTCAATGACATTACAGCCTGGCATTATCTTAACAAATGACCAGCAATTAAAGAAATAAATATTTTTTTAAGGATGTGCTGGAAATATATAATAGGTCTAATGCAGTTTGTACAGTGAGAAACATAGAGTTAATACTTCAGGTCAGACACTTCTAATCACATAGAGTTCAACATGAAATCTTAACCTCTGTTTCTGATTTAATAGATACGGTTTGACCTGATGACCATTTCCTGCCTTTGAATTCCAGAATCCACAGTATTTTCCTACTGTAGTGATGAAAGGTGTCTGCAAAGATTTAAAAAATTGGGAATCAGGAAATGTCACCATTGTATGGCACCACTAGTAATGGTCACACAAAACTTTACAGAATCAAATTCTATATCTGGATATTCTTTCATTTATAAAGAAAACTTTGCTTTCTCAGAGGAATACATACTTCGGCATTTCTTCCCATAAGGAAAACCACATGTAACAGCTGTAGCTGTAAAATCTATTTTAGTAACTTTTGTTTTATGCAAGAAATCTCTAGTAAATCAACAAAAATATTGATTTTTTAAATAAAATTGCTACACAATTTCAGGGTAGGTTATAAATGTGTGAGTGGATGCATTTTCAATCAAATATTTATTTTGGAAAATTAATAATTCATGTGTTTGAGGCATTAGTTCACTAAGTTTACTGGTTCATCATTTTGTGAGGAATATTTCCACACTAAAACAAATATTATTGAAGCACTCACTTCAAATTTTGCAATATTCAAAACTACAGCACTTCATGAGCTTATATTCCCATTCTTCCCACACTTTTGTTAAATGCTTTTTAACTTAAGCATGCAGAGTGTCCATTCAGCTATCCACAGACTGCTGCAAGATACCTGTGGAGTTCAGAGTAACCTATTAGAATGAGCAGACAACCCACCAAGTAATTCACTTAGCTACACGACCGAAGAATTTCGAAAACAGGAGGAAATCTAACCTGATGTGGATTTACCACATTCCACACATTAAAACTTGCACACGAAAGGGAGGTTTGCACTGTTTTCATAACCTCAGAGTGTCCCAAAACAATTTATAGCCAGTTAAAGTACCCTTGAAGTGTAGTCGCTGCTGTAATGAAGAAATTATAGAAGCCAATTTACCATATAGAAAAGTTGCACAAAGAGTTATGCGGAAATGGTCAAAGAGGAGAAAATGTTTTCTGGAGTGCTAATTCTAAGGCATGAGAATCACAATATGCAGTTACTTTATGTCCAAATGGAGTGATGTAGCAGCTGCACAACTTCATGTTGCCTCCTTATTGCCATGTTGAAATGTGCAGCAGTGGACCTGCCTTGAGTTAGACTGACATTAGCTGAAACTGGCCTGCAGCTCTTAAAGGTCAAGTGCATTTGACCCACAGAAGCCGTTTGAATAGTCTAAAACCAAAACGGTTTCCAAGAAGAATGCATCAATGGAGCAACAAGCTAGAGATTAGGTTCCCAGATTTTATGATGTTATACTAGAGACAGATAGAGCGGGTAACAAAGTCAATGGAAAGGGTCTGGCCTAAAACCTCAACTGCAATGCCATTCAATTATCTCACAAGTGGTCAGTCAGCAGGTCTGTCTTCCAATACTATATTCTACCTAGCACACCATTCAATGGACCATAACGCCTATCACTCAACCATAGGCAACCTGAAGAAATCAAGACTGTGGGCCAACATTCATAATCTCCAACCCATACTCACATATGTATCATTTCTATCAGCTCATATCCACATATCGTTCACACATCTGCCAAGCAGCTGCCATGGACAGGTTGAACCAAAGAGTCTGTTTTCATGCTGTACATCTCTATGACTCTATGACACTCAAAATCTTCCGTCTCTCCTGTAGGGAAAGTTGGAGCAAAACAGAGAGGAATAATAGAACAGGCTGCATGCCCTTCTGCCATTAGAGGTGTCTATTATGTAAATTGCCACGTCGGCTATTATTGAGGCCATCGCAATGGGCAGCATCAAGAACACGTGGAATGATGTTATGGCCTTGCTTTCCAAAACCTCTCAAATTCCACTTCTGCCTTTTCCCATTATCTGTTGTGAAGTATGAATTGCAAATCATTTAATCATGAATCTCATCCTCTCCACTGAACAATCTGAACCTCATCCCAAGCCTTTGCTTTCAGGTACCCCAAGAATTGCCACCTGCTCAACCACTGCAGCCACTTGATGAAGGGCATGAACCGGAGCGTTGAGATAATGAAGCAGCTTTATCAGATCCTCACAGGCACTAGCTTAGATATTGTTACTGCACAAACTGCAGAATAAAGCATTAAGATCAAATCTGTATGTGGCCTATCATCAGGCCAATTGGGAGGTCAAGGGAAACTTCCTGGAGGGCAAGATCACAGATTGATTCTAGTGTGGATTTGATCGGAGGACAGAAAAAGGCTAATGGTCACGCATACAGATGATTGATGCGATCATAGGCCTGGGAGAAAGCCTCAAGAAGCAACGAGGTTCAGATTGTACATTGGCACAGGACTTCACACAGAGTTTTGAAACCAGTCTTTGTAGTGCGGATTCTGCAGAGATACAGTACCTGGTAGCTGATGTGTCAGCTTCCCTGACAGTAACCATTCAAAATCCAAGCACTGAAGTTTAGACTGAGGTCACGAGACATCTGTGTGTTGCTACAACAGCTCAAGCTCAATTCCATCCAGGATGAGGCAGCTGCTGCCATGAGCACTCATGGAACTTACAGATCCCCACAGAAGCCCAGCAACCTGCTCCATCAGATTCCTTGGACTCATCCCAGACGAGTAGCAATGGATCCCTGGAATATCAAACCGCCGTCATGAGGGGTGGGGGTGGGGGGGATGTCTAAGATTGTAGCCAGTAACTGTGAGAAAGTAGAGTCTAGCTCTGACTATTCAAAGCCTGGAGGTACTCAAGGTTAGTCTCCAAACACAATGTCCATACAATCGCCTCTGTAAGCATAATGATCAGCTTGGGCTGCAGTTGTCTACATCCCTATTTTCAATTCATGTGGGTTCCCATTGCACCAAAACCAGCAGCACTTTGAGATTCAATAATGGCAGCTGGTTTTAAAAACATTGGATATTGGCTAAGTATTGTCCAACACACCAGAACTCTTCTAACTTTGTTTGAATAGCACAATAGGATGATTTACATCTGCTTTGGAGAGCATGGATTTAACATTTTATCTGAAGAACAGCAATACAGAATGCAGTACTTCCTCAGCACTGTAGTACAGGGTGAAGTTCAAGCCTCGAGAGCAGGAGATGAACTACAGACTCAATAGTGTAGGAACTACCACTGAACCACAGCAGATACTTGATCTAGATTGATATGGTGTGAAGTTATCAAGTCACGCTAAAGACATAAAATATGGAATTAACTTAATTCCACACAGAAAAACACATGCTTTTACACAGTACTTTGTTTTCACAGAACCAATCAATTACCCTGTCCACTGCTGTTTTGGAGATTCTGATTTAACATCTTGCCTGAAAGAAATCCATCAACACAATACCTTCCCAGTGTTACCTTCTTCCTCTGGGGCCTAAGTGTCCCAATCACAAAACCCTTTCACTGTACCTAGGTATGTGTGACAATAATAAAATCAAATCAAATAAAGGTCAGTGAAACAATAATGTGCTTTTCTTAATTTGAAGAAGACTATTTACAGATAATCTTCACTTGGAACTAAATATATTACATCTGACTTGTATCACTACTGCTTGATACTGACTGCTGTTTATGTGACCAATACATCACATTCTGTTGAGGCTTATAATGATTGGCAGTAGTTCAAGGCAGACATTTTAAAGGTACCACACAATTTTTAGTGGGAATTGGGTATAATGTACTTTGCCTGTTATATATTATCTGGAATTAAGAATCTACTGATGGCTATGAAACCATTGTAGATTGTCAGGACAACCCATTTGGTTCACTAATGCCCTCACCTGGTCTGACCTACATGTGACTCCAGAGCCACAGCAATCAGGCTGCCCTCTGAAATGGCCTAGCAAGCCACTCAGTTGTATCAATTGCCATGAAGACTC
Source organism: Chiloscyllium punctatum (assembly GCF_047496795.1). NCBI lineage: Eukaryota > Metazoa > Chordata > Chondrichthyes > Orectolobiformes > Hemiscylliidae > Chiloscyllium > Chiloscyllium punctatum. Next base: position 33,727,405 of record NC_092765.1, read on the forward strand.
AACAAAGAAATGTAACAAGATGGAACTCCTGGCATCGATCTAGGCATTGGAAAAGATAACAGCAAAAGCAGCCCAAGGACCCTGCAAAATTCCTCCTTATGAACACTTGGGGGCTAGTGCCAGAAATGGGAGAGCTATCTCACAGACTGATTAAGCACAGCCTCACACAGTATGCTACTGAAGCTGATATTACCTACAGATACATAGCGGAAATTCACCAAAGATCTTTAGACAGCACCTTCCAAACCCAGGATCACTTCAATCTAGATGGATAAGGGCAGCAAATATATGGGAACACCACCATGTGCAAGTTCTCCTCCAGGCCACTCACCATCCTCACTTGGAGACATATCACCGTTCCTTTAATGTAACTGGGTCCTTTGAGGTAACCTGGAATCCCCTCCCTGACTGTATTGTGGGTCTATTTTCAACACACAGACTGCAGTGGTTGAAGAAGGCAGCTCACCATCACCTTCTTAAAGCCAACTAGAGATAGGCAATAAATGATGGCCAGCCAGCAACACCAATGTCCCACGAGTGAATAAGAAAGAAAACAGGGAACAACTGAACAGAGAAGGAAGCCCCTCTTTCTTTGAACCAAAGTGTTGAGATTGACAAATTCATGGAGCCCAGCAGAAATCCTGAAGTTGGCAGGCTACGTGGCACAGGGCAACAAAATGTTGTGGCCAGCCTGGGCAAATAATGAGGATGCCAACAAGCTGCTGAGAAGGGCTTGCAGGATTCTCAGAGGATAGGGGGCTGGTGGGGTAGGGAATATGGAGAAGCTGGGAGACACAACACTGCCATTGCATTTTTGAAAAAGCTTCCAACAGTTGAAACTATGTAGTTCGTTCCTTCTACGATGTTCAAATAATCGTGGAAAGGTCACTAAACTCCAGAAATGCAATCACACTTTACCAGGTGAACAGCTGAGACAGAAACACGTTTTCCCAGACCTGCCCAAAATGGATGAAAATGATTCCCAGCAAAACAGTTAACAGTTGTTTTTTTGTTTAATACATTTTAAATGCTATGACCATAGCACCATTGACGATTCGATGCTCAGCACCAGATGAGCACAGAGTGCAAAATTACGAGGATAGTACTGCAGTAGAGCCATCAGATTATGTCATCAACAGCTGGGCTCAATGCCACAACCTTTTAATTTAAAGACAAAAGTGCATCCAACTTAACCAAGCTGTTGCCTGAATCAAACTTCGCAAGGGCTCATCCAAGCCAGATCTAGAAACCATTCATAAAATTCTTAGCGTGCAACATGCCTTCAACATCTCCTCCAAAACAGCATGGAAGGGAATTATCATCACTCTGCTTTCAATTAGAGCCTGGCCTCCTGTTCCAATCATAAACTGGCCATGGGGTAACAAAAAAAAATTCTTTGATTCCTGCTACTCCACTGACCATTGTAACTTTCTAATCCTCCTTCCATTTAAACCAAAAATCATGTTTCCTGAAGGCAACAGACATGATAAACAAGCATCTTGCTTAATTTTCACAATTTTGAAATAGTAAAGCTTATTGTGCATCTTAACTGGATGAACCAAGAGTTTTACCTGTACACAGGAGTATGCCTTGGTATCTCAGGAATTTCTTTTTGAAAATTTAATCTCATGCTGCATGTGCAGCCATTGTTGAACAGTTATTTGGGTAGGAAACTCCTTCCAGATTTCTGCCAAAAGTAAATCTTGACTGATAAGTACCTAAAACCAGCTTGTCTTTACTTTCCTTTCTCCCTTTTGGGAAATACATTTGATCAAAATGCATGAAATCCTTAGTTGTGAACCTACCTCCTGTCGAACTATTAATGAGACATAAGAAGGATTATCAGAGAGTCAGAGTCAGAGAGATGTACACAAATACGTTCATACCCACCCTCAGTTGCTTTAATTCCACTTCTGTAAAGCCAAGTGTTACTTCTCCAACTTTGCCCATTATTTCAAAAGCAGATTATTAATACATTAAAGAAAATATTTCCAGAGAACGTGCAGACACAAAACACATTTGTTCAAAAATACTTTCTTAAACCTAAGAATCCTTCTATTAGCATATCTACATTTGACTGTCTTGCATGTTCAAAAGTAACCTCAAATTCTTTTCTCCCTTGTAACATATGATTAAAATCACATTTCTTTCATTTTTACTTATTCATGTTTCGCTTCTCAGTTCAGCATTGGGATCACTTTATCCACCAGTGATTATTATTGGGCTTTAGGCTTTAAAATGAGGAAAACTAATGGAAGACATTGGCAGAACTAGAAACAGCCAAGTATGTTTCAGGGTCTTGTGGGGTGATGATGCTGCTGGCTGAAAAGGGAGGAATTTTCCCTCAGCGCTTTTCCCCCTTGAGATTTCAATATTCCCAAAATCATTGTTAAATATGGCAGATCTGTAGCATTGACAGAATTGGAACTCGTAAGATTCAAGATAAAAGTGTAATTTTACATTAATGTATTCTGTTTTGACTCAAAATAAGCTGAACTGCTACAGGTGTTGGTGCTGCCTGTATAAATTGGGAAAGAAGGGATCATTTGCATGTGGAATAATTGCATGCCAATGAACATTTTGAGGGGAATATTATTTGTGATAATAATACATACCAAAATATGCATAACATTCACAACAAAAATGTTCTTTTCCCAATCAGGACAGAAAGAAGGTCAAAGAAAACAGCACCGGTGAAGACTGGGAGCAGAGCAAGGAAATAAACAAAAACAAATCACTGTAGATGTTAGAAATAACAGAAGGTTTGAAAGTATTGGAAACACCAAAATAGCATTCAGAATAGATAAATAAAGGAAAGCATTAACATTTCAAGGGGATAAAGAGGTTAGGTAAATGGGGGCTGACTGGGAAACAGAATGGTGGCTCAAGAGAGAGGGCATATGGGAAGCGGTAGTTGAAGGAAGGGTGGAATAAACTGGATAAAGGGCAGGATAGCATTGGGATAGTGTGAGGGAAGGGAAGAATGAGGGAGGCAAACTGCAGGTGAATAGAATGAGGGAATTAGACTAAAGCAGAGGGATGAAATTGTGGATTGATTAGCAGTGGGATAGGGAGAGAATTAGAAGTTGGAGCTCTGAGACATATCAGTGCTAAATGGCAACATTACCTTGTAATGATCACTTGTCACACTTATGTAGTGCTGTGCTACCTTTTCCTCACAAATCATACAGATTACAAAAAGAAAAATACCCCTTTCATTTACATCCTCCAGGCCTGGAACTTTTAATGCTAAAATAAGATTTGAAGTGAAATTTAAAACAGCTAAATTTTCTGGTATAATAGCTGGATTAAATATGCTAATTGAAATGTGTTTTGCATGTTTTTATGCTTTCTTTATAGTTTATTCTCTGAAGCATGAGCCTCTCTCAACAGTCTCTGTTGGAATATGATGAGGCTATACCAATGAAATGCAGGTTGTGTGCAACCTGAGTATGTTTTCTGTACAAGGAGAAAGTGAGGACTGCAGATGGTTAAAATCTTTCTCCTCGAAGATTTTAACCCTGCTGTGCTTTTCCAGCGATTCTCCTGCTCCTTGGATGCTGCCTGACCTGCTGCGCTTTTCCAGCAACACATTTTCAGCTATGTTTTCTGTACTTCAATTCCTTCAGATGTGTCAGTCCTGACTTGTTAGAATACAGTTCCTTCTAACAACATCTACTGCATTATTCTCTAAAATTATTTAAACAACAATATAATTTTGTAAAACTTTATTCATGTTACCTTCATCCAGAAAGAGAAAAGGAAATAGAGCACAATAATTTGTAGACACCTAATTACATGCCTGTTTTGGGCTCAATACATTTCAGAAAGCACATTACATTGAAACAAGGGCAGAATCCATCTCCTCAAAAATAAAGCACATTAAATTCAGCACAAAGCAAAAAGAAATGCAACTTCTGGGTGGCACAGTGGCACAGTGGTTAGCACTGCTGCCTCACAACGCCAGAGATCCGGGTTCAATTCCCGCCTCAGGCGACTACCCTGTTCTCCCCGTGTCTGCGTGGGTTTCCTCCCACAGTCCAAAAGATGTGCAGGTCAGGTGAATTGGCGATGCTGAATTCCTGTAGTGTTAGGTATGGGTAAATGTAGGGGTATGGGTGGGTTGCGCTTCGGCGGGGCGGTGTGGACTTGTTGGGCCGAAGGGCCTGTTTCCACACTGTAAGTAATCTAATCTAACCAATCAGCATTTATTTTGCCTGTTATGTAAATTATCATATGAAATTTAGCATTCTTGCGTTTGTCCCAAAAAGAGTGCAAGACTTGATAGGTGAGCCTAAGATGAAGGAACCCTAAAGAGGCAGTGATCATAATATGATTGAATTCACTCTGCAATTTGAGACGGTGAAGATAGAATCAGAGGTAACAGTATTATGACTGAATAAAGGGAACTATAGAGACATGAGGGCAGAGCCCCTGGTAGAAAGGACACGGAGAGAAATGTAACAGGAAAGACAGTGGAACAGCAATGGCAGGAGTAATTCTGGGAGACAGAGCAGATATTCATCCTGAGGAAAAAGAAGCATGATATAGGGAGGAAGAGACAACCATAGCTGACAAGGGAAGTCAGGGATAGCATAAAAGCAAAAGAGAAAGCACTAATGTGCAGTCGGAAACCAGAAGATTGGGAAGCTGACAAAGACCAACAGAGGGCAACAAAAAAAATAAGGAAACAGAAGATTAAATATGAAGATAACCTAGCCAGTATATATAAAGGAAGATTGTAAGTGTTTCTTTAGATATACAAAGGGCAAACGTGAAGACATTGGGCCACTGGAAAATGACACTGAAGAGACAGTAGTTGGGAATAAGAAAATGGCTGAGGAATTGAATAATTACTTTGCATCAGTCTTCACTGTGGAAGACATGAGTGACATCCAAAAAATTCATGAGAGTGAGGGGTCAGGGCAGAGTATGGTAGCCATTGCCAAGGAGAAGGTGCTAGAAAAACTGAATGGCCTGAAGGTGGATAAATACCCTGGACCAGATGGACTACACCCCAGAGTTCTAAGGGAGATAGCTGAAGAGGTAGTGGAGGCAATAGCAGTGACCTTTCAGGAATTGCTTGAATCAGGAAGTGTCCCAGAGACCTGGAAAATCATTAACGTGATGTCCCTATTTAAAAAGGGAGTAAGGCAAAACATGGAAAATTACAGACCAATTAGCCTAACCTTGGTTGTGGGTAAGATCCTGGAATCCATTGTGAAGGATGAGATTTCTGAATACAAGGAGTTTTAAGGTAAAATAGGGCAAAATCTGCATGGTTTCATCAAAGGGAGGTCATGCCTGATAGATCTGCCAGAATTCTTTGAGGAAGTAACAAGCAGGTTAGACCAAGGAGAGCCAATGGATGTTATCTGCCTGGACTTCAAGAAGACCTTTGACAAAGGGCCGCACAGGAGGTTACTGAGTAAGTTAAAGGCCCATTGTGTTCAAGGTAAGGTGCTGTTATGAATAGAAGCCTGGCTGTCTGGCAGAAAGCAGAGAATGGTGATAAAAGGGCCCTTTTCAGGATGACAACTGGTATCAAGAGGTGTTCCCCAAGGCTCAGTGGGATTGTAACTTTTCCCTTTATACATTAACAATCTAGATGAACTGAGGGCATTCTGTCTAGACATGAATATAAAAGCAGGGATATACTTCTGAGGTTCTCTAAGGCTCTGGTCAGACCACATTCGGAGTATTGTGCACAGTTTTGGGCCCCATATCTCAGGAAGGATGTACTGGCCCTGGAGCAGGTCCAGAGGAGGTTCACGAGAATGGTCCTAGGAATGAAAAGTTTAACATATAAGCAACGTTTGAGGACTCTGGGTTTATACTCAATGGAGTTTAGAAGGATGAGGGGGGATCTAATTGGAACTTACAGAATACTGAGTAGCTGGGACAGAGTAGATGTTGACAAGATGTTTCCATTGGTAGGATGGACACGAGGGCACAGCCTTAGAATAAAGGGAAGACCTTTTAGAATTGAGATAATGAGAAATGTTTTCAGCCAGAGAATGGTGATTCTATGAAATTCACTGATACCGAAGGCTGTGAAGGCCAGGTCATTGAGTATATTTAAGACTGAGATAGATAGGTTCTTGATTGTCCCTTTTGGTCCAACTCATCCATGCCAACCTGATATCCTAACTTAATCTAGTCCCATTTGCCAGCACTTGGCCCATATCCCTCCAAACCCTTTCTATTTATATACCCATCCAGATGCCTTTTAAATGCTGCAAATATACCAAACTCCACTACTTCCTCGGCAGCTCATTCCATACACGAACCACCCTCTGCGTGAAAATGTTGTGCCTTACGTGGCTTTTAAATCTTTCCCCTCTCACCTTAAAGCTATACCCTCTGGTTTTGGATTCCCTGACCCTGGGAAAAAGACCGTGTCTATTCCTGTCTATACCCCTCATGATTTTATAAACCTCCATATGGTCAGCTTCAGCTTCCAACGTTCCAGGTCTCCATTTTCATGCCATAATGAATCAAGGTTGTTCAATGTATATTTAGGTCCTATACTCACACTTTAATGCAATTCTGAGCATGTGCCATAGAATGCCAGTTGCATTTGCAACTTGTCACTTCATGAACATAAGAGGAAGTTTGAAAGTCAAAGAGTCATAAAGGCACTGTTTGAGACCAGTGAGCCTGACGTCGGTGGTGGGCAAGTTGTTGGAGGGAATCCTGACTAACAGGATGTACATGTATTTGGAAAGGCAAGGACTGATTATGGATAGTCAACATGGCTTTGCGCATGGGGAATCATGTCTTGCAAACTTGATTTGAGTTTTCTGAAGAAGTAACAAGAAGATTGAAGAGGGCAGAGCAGGAGATGGGATCTATATGGACTTCAGTAAGGTGCTCAACAAGGTTCCCCATGGGAGACTGGTAATGCAAGGTTAGATCTCATTGAATACAGGGAGAACTCGCCATTTGGATACAGAACTGGCTCAAAGGTAGAAGAGTAGAGGGTGGTGGTGGAGGGTTGTTTTTCAGACTGGAGGCCTGTGACTAGTAGAGTGCCACAAAGATCGGTGCTGGGTTCACTACTTTTCATCATTTATATAAATGATTTGAATGTGAGCATAAGAGATACAGTTAGTAAGTTTGCTGACGACACCAAAATTGGAGGTGTAGTGGACAGCGAAGACGGTTACGTCAGATTACAACAGGATCTTCATCAGATGGACCAATAGGGTGAGAAGTGGCAGCTGGAGTTTAATTTAGATAGATGGGAGGTGCTGCATTTTGGGAAAGCAAATCTTAGCAGGACTTATACATTTAATGGTCAGGTCCTAGGGAGGGTTGCTGAACAAAGAGACCTTGGAATGCAGGTTCATAGTTCCTTGAAAGTAGAGTCACAGGTAGATAGGATAGTGAAGAAGGCAAGGTAAAAACAATGACTGCAGATGCTGGAAACCAGATTCTGGATTAGTAGTGCTGGAAGAGCACAGCAGTTCAGGCAGCATCCAAGTAGCTTTGAAAGTAGCTTCAAGGGCTTTTGCCCGAAACGTTGATTTCGAAGCTACTTGGATGCTGCCTGAACTGCTGTGCTCTTCCAGCACCACTAATCCAGATAGTGAAGGCGGCATTTGGTATGCTTTCCTTTATTGGTCAGAATATTAAGTACAGGAGTTAGGAGGTCATGTTGCGGCTGTACAGGACATTGGTTGGATCATGTTTGGAATATTGTGTGCAATTCTGGCCTCCTTCCTATTGGAAAGATATTGTGAAACTTGAAAGGGTTCAGAAAAGATTTACAAGGATGTTGCTAGGGTTGGAGGATTTGAGCTATAGGGAGAGGCTGAATAGGCTAGGGCTGTTGTCTCTGGAGCATTGGAGGCTGAGGGGTGACCTACGAGAGATTTATAAAATCATGAGAGGCACGGATAGGATAAATAGACATTTTTTTTTTCCCTGGGGTGGGGGAGTCCAGAACTAGAGGGCATAGGTTTAGGGTGAGAGAGGAAAGATATAAAGGAGACTGAAGGAGCAACTTTTTCACGCAGAGGGTGGTACGTGTATCACCAGAGGAAGTGGTGGAGGCTGGTACAATTGCAACATTTAATAGGCAACTGGATGAGTATATGAATAGGAAGGGTTTGAAGGAATATGGGCCAGATGCTGGCAGGTGGGACCAGATTGGGTTGGGATATCTGGTCGGCATGGACAAGTTGGACCGAAGGGTCTGTTTCCATGCTGTATATCTCTATAGCTCTATGTACAGCCCAGAGACAGAACTTTCAGTCCAACTCGTCCATGCTGACCAGATATCCTTAATTCATCTAGGTCCACTTCAGATACACATACCAGTGTCACCACTTCCTCCTGGTAGCTCATTTCATACATGCCCTACCCTTTCCATGAAAACGTTGTCCTTTAGGTCCCCTTTAAGTCTTTTCCCTCTCACCTTAAACTTATGCCTGCTAGTTCTGGACTCCCCCAACCCAGGGAGAAGACCTTGTCTAAGTCAAGGAATATTCTGCAGAGTCATTTTAAAACAAACACATAGCATTTGGCACTTCATCCACAGGTAAATGTTTTCAAATGGAAATATTCATGCTGCAAATAGATCCAGCTGTTCATTCTAGAAAATGGGATTGTTCTGTTAGTTCCACAGTTAATCGCTTCTCTCCATCTTCCTGCACCCTCTGGCTCTCTGTACATCTATATGACTTGTACCATTCTTTCAGGGGTTGTTGGCTATTTTGGCCTTCAGCTGCTCCAATTAGCCTCCTGCACCCAATACTTACCCATCATCCTTCACTCAATGGCAAACACAGAGGCAGCCTGTTAATTGACTGCTTATCACTAGGTCATGCCAGACGTCAACCAGTGACCACAGCAGGGGCAGGACTCACTAACAGTCTCGAGACAGAGACACTTTGAGGATATTGTAGAGGTGGGGGTAGACCCATTGGTTGGCATGAAGGGTATGTATAAATGTAGCATGTAGGTACAAGGTTAAATGAATTTGCATGGGTACAGCATGGGAAAAAGAGAATGTGTGCGTGCGTGGGAGGGATGCACAGAGTAAGACCTTGTACCCAGCCACATTCAGGAGTCTCCATCCTCATTTTGGAATCACCCGGCCTGACTCCTGGGAGATTCCCCTACTTGGAACAAAACCACAACCTCACAGACTGGTTTCTCCTGATTGGGTTTCTTGGAGCTGGGAAATGTCCTATTTCTGTGTTCCCTAAACAGGCACAAACATTGAGGCTGGTTCATTGTTATATAAATTTAGACAAATCTGTATTTTCAAAAAGAATCTAAAAAACAAAACCTAAAAATTTACTGTACATAAAACCTAATAATTTAGTCTTATATATGTGGAGTCTAACACTGTATTTTCAATTAGAGACCTGTGCCTCTGAAAGGAAGCAAAGAACGTGAGCTCATGCATTTGACCATAGCCAAGAGCACATTCAGCTGAAGTGACTCTACAGGTTCGTAAGTAATTCCCAGCATCTGTGCCTCCAACTCCCAGAATTGTTTTTCAGTATTGACAGCAAAGCTGAGCATTCACAAATTGTTCTCAGACGAGATATTTGCAAGCTGTGCCCCTTCCAATGATGGAGAAGGCTGTGACGACGCTATGCAGAACAAAAGGTGCTTCGCATTTATCTCAACAAAAATCAAGCAACATGAACTTTTTTGTCCCTCCCTGGTTGAAATGAGCAATGATGGGAAAGGTGGGAAAATATGATAAGAATTACAACAAAATCAGATTCTAAACAATAAAACTTTTTCTGATATTTCCCCACAAGTGGAAACTTCAGAACCTCTCCTCAAGCAGTGACTACCTTACTTCCGTGCACTTTCACCTCATTAAAGCCCCAATGTGTCTCAGTTTTACTCCACCTTCAATTTTCCTCTACTCCAATGAGAACTAGATAGCTCAAATTCCCGATGTGTAAATCAGGGCTGAAGTCCATTGAGTGTTTGTCCTGGTTCTCGTTCAAATGGTTCTGTGTAATAAGGTCCCTGCAAGCTCCATGGCCACCATCTTCTTTGAACCTTCAGCCACACAGGGCATGCTCTCGACTAACTTTTGCATCAACTGCCGCACCATTTCAGCTCTCCACTTCAGAGCTCAAGGAAACGATGACTTGCATACTTCTGCCAGATTGCTTTGCATGCAGGGGCACAGCAGCAACTCCTGCATTTTATGGCTCTTAATTTGTGTGCTTAGTGCTTACACTTCGTACATATTTGGAAGCTGCAGATTGCTTTCTTAGCACTCACTCAATGATTAAGGGGAAGCCTGCCTCTGTGTTGGTCATAGAACACAGGGTCTTTAGTGTTCAGTTACAGACTGCAAGCCTCTGATCCTTGCATTGCTTTTTAGCGTAGAGAGAGAGGTTGGCAACTTATCATGGTTTGGAGCACTGCAAAGTCAAAATGGTGGTCATGTTGCTGTGTGGCACTTGGTTACATTAACATCAGATCTGCAGATTGAGCCAGCAGCTTACATGGCAATCACACCAAGCATGTTTCAAACAAACGGCCAATGTCTGAAAGTCAAAGGTGAGCAGTCCATCAGTGGGATGAAGGGGGTCTAATCAGTGAAGGGGGCACCAGTTAAGAAGCTGTCCAACCCCTGTCCAAGGGGTCAGTTAGGCACTTGGTCCTGCCACGGTCCAAAGATCTGGGTCCGGTCCATGTAGTCCAGGGATTAGGCCACAGTCTAATGTGACCAGTCCAGGGATTACACGTAGGTCAGTCAGGAGAAATCATTCCAGGGTGTGGGCCATATTTTCCTGCAATAAATCAAATACAGGATTGAGTATGATGGAAGTGAGTGGAAAAACACAAGCAGGACAGGCGGTGATGTATCCCCAGTGAGTGAATAGAAAGCACACAGAGGACGGGAGAGATAGTAGTTTGGGAGGATGAGGTGACGAAGAACCATTGAATGGTTATGGTGTATACAATAGTGAGATTTGGTGTCCATTGGCATTGGGGAGATGCGTGTGCAATGACAGAATAAGAGTGAGTGGTAGATCTGTGTGCAAGAAGTATCAGAGAGAAAATGGTGGCACTTAACCTGTGTGGAGCAAAGAAGATCATTGGCATTTTTCCTGTACTGCAATGTATTCCACTTCACGCAGGACACAGCATTGACCCTGCCTGTAATCTGCCTCCAGGCTGGTTTCGCCTGGTGGCATGACCTTCTGTGGCTGTCAGCTGTGAACGACCTGCCCTCCTCCCCTCTACCCTGATATCCAAGTCTCTATCCATGAAGCCAAGAAGTGAGCTTTTCCTCCTCCTATGTCATGTCGTGAACATGGAGACTCAGCACCGCTGTGGGCTGGAGGCATCATTCCTGACCCGCAGCATTTAAAAAATGACAAGAATTTGGGCTTCATATATTGCACAAAAGGCGTGAACACCAGAAAGTCCCAGCAGTGGTGAGCACTTTCACCTCTCAAGCTGCACAAATGTCTAATTGTTCAATTAATGAGGTGACAAGCTGAAGATTGTGTGAATTGGTGCTCTGAGCTATGAGGACGAGACGACAAAAATCTCACTCAACAAATAATGAAATGAAATTTGGAAAATCCCACTCCTGTGAAATGTTGTCAGATGATCTTTGACAGGAAGTAACTGATTGATAGAAAGAGTCACTGCCCAAAGGGTCCTGATGTGCTCAGTTTGGTTTACGCACACAACGTGCAATCACTTAGTTTAGTTGTCAAGTGAGTAGACCACATTTTCTTCCCATCAAACATCACTACATTGTCACTGTACTACACCACCATAAGGAAAAACTAGAATTAAACAGCTGTAGTCTGGATGCAGCCTTCTTCTCAATGTCACAATGATAAATAAAGGTGTTTGTTATTAAGATACCTGAAAGGAGTTGAAATTTGTTAATTCACTTGGGAAGTGGGCAACACCAACAATATTTACCTTCCAGAAATCAGTCAAAAAACAACTCCACAGTGAGCACATTACAAACCGCTTTGCAGATATTTTCCAGCAGTATTCAGTCCTGTGTTCCTCTCTTTATGCAACATTCACTTCAAACACAACACACTCAACTGTACACGTGACATGACTACCAGGTATGATAAAGGTAAAAACAATGACTGCAGATGCTGAAAATCAAATACTGGATTAGTGGTGCTGGAAGAGCACAGCAGTTCAGGCAGCATCCAACGAGCAGCGAAATCAACGTTTCGGGCAAAAGCCCTTCATCATCCTGATGAAGGGCTTTTGCCCGAAACGTTGATTTCGCTGCTCGTTGGATGCTGCCTGAACTGCTGTGCTCTTCCAGCACCACTAATCCAGTACCAGGTATGATAGTTCAGAGCATATGTTTGTAACGTGACCAAGCAGGTTGATTCTCAACCTGGAAATACTTCCAATCTGCCCAATGGTAGGTGGTAAGAGCTGGGAAATCTCCAGGTCAGCCATATTTGATGAGGATTGGTTCTCTGGTATCAATTTTGTTCTGGAGCAGGTCGCGAGCCAATAGAAACATGCATAAGCATGTACTTTGCCTGCCTCATGCATTGCCAAACATAGAAGAAGCATCAAAAGTGTGTGATTTGGTGATAAGTGAATGTTTAATTTATAACAAACTCCATTTAGTTTTCTGATAATTTGATGTTTAAACTAAAATTACTGGATCACTTCCCGTAACAAATGCTTCATTTCCTGAAGGCAGTTATCAAAAACGCTGCAGTCTGAAATTGTGAATGATGGAAAGTAAAGTGTTTCACTGAGAGCTACTAGTTTTTCAAGCTGAAATACTCAATTCAACAATTGCTGTTGTTCTCGCCAACCTCACGCTACAAAGGAAACCTTATCACAGGTCGTTCAGTTCTCAGTAACTCTGTGTGTGCACTACTGCCATACAGAAAACAAGCACACTTCGGTCAATAGCAAGATCAACCTTCACTCAAGCTTAAAGCTCTCTCTATCTAATAAAATGCTGAAGAGGGTAATGCAGAGGTTCACAATCTTATTCTTGCTATTCTTTCATCCTTGGGACTGAGGCTTCAAATCAGCACAGACCAATCGGATGAAAGCCGCTTGGTTGTCCCAGGGGAGCAAGGATCTTAACTGAATGATATTTGGGCATTTGGGATGCAGTTCCCACTGGATTTCAATCTACAGCACAATCCATCCTTTAGATGTGACACTGGTTTGCCATTCTCACTCAGAGCCAAAAGCAACCACAACAGAAAGGAAGGAGAAGAAAGATCCTCTCTCAAGCTAAAGTCAAAAAGACAGTGCTCCAACAGTTTCTGCTTGTTTATAACAGGAGTGGAACTGCACCGTCAGGACTGACCACCTGAAGGTGCTGGGTATTTGGTTCGGGGGGGCTGGGGCGTGCGCCAAGACCTGGGAGGAGTGGATCAGGAAGATGAGACAGAAACTAGGCAGATGGGGGCAACGGTCGCTCTCCATCGCGGGAAAAAACCTGGTCATCAGGTGTGAGGTACTCTCAGTATTGCTATATGTGGCACAGGTCTGGCCTGTCCCCAGGACCTGTGCCGCCGCAGTCACCCGGGCCATCTACCAATTCATTTGGAGATCAAAGATGGACCGGGTCCGAAGAGACTCTATGTACAAAGCCCGGTGCAATGGGGGAAAAAACACGCCCAATGCCACCCTCACCCTGATGGCCACCTTTGTGTGTGGCTGCATCAAGCTGTGCGTGGATCCCCGGTACGCAAACACCAAGTGTCACTACGTACTGAGGTTCTACCTGTCCCCGGTGTTGCGAAGGATGGGCCTGGCCTCGCTGCCGCGGAACGCTCCGAGTAGTTGGACCGTTCCGTATCACCTGTCCTTCGTGGAGAAATTTATGAGGAAAAACACCTTTGACCACAAGTCCATCAGGAAGTGGTCAGCACGTAGCGTCCTTGAGACCCTTCGGGAAAAGGAGAGGGCGGATCCTGTCGAGCGGTTCCCTGAGCAGACTGTCAAAGCCATTTGGCAGAATGCCTCATCGCCAGAACTTTCCAACAAGCACCAAGACGTGGCTTGGCTGGTGGTGAGAAGGGCTCTGCCCGTGAGATCCTTTATGCACGCCCGGACTCTCTGCCGCACCGCACGCTGCCCTCGAAGTGGCTGCGGGGGGGACGAGACTGTCACACACCTCCTTCTGGAATGTGCCTATGCAGAGGAAGTCTGGAGAGGAATGCAGTGGTGCTTGTCGAGGTTCGTCCCGAGCAGCGCCGTGACGCGGGACTCCGTGCTCTACGGCCTGTTCCCTGGGACTCACACCGAGACGAACATTAACTGCGCCTGGAGGATCATCAACTCGGTGAAGGACGCTCTCTGGGCGGTCCGAAACCTGTTGATCTTCCAGCTGAAGGAGTTGACCCCGACCGAGTGTTGCAGACTGGCACATTCCAAGGTCCAAGACTACGTGCTGAGGGACGCACTGAAGCTTGGGGCAGCTGCCGCCAAGGCGCGGTGGGGAAAGACCACCGTGTAAGATCGGCCTGCCTAAAGAAGAACAGGGGGCCCATGCGGACGTTTTTTTGGGCTCTGCTGATGCCTCAGCCAAATATATGTATATGTACAAGATTGAAAAATGCACAGGATTGTAAATGCGAATGACAAGGATAAATGCGAATCTGTGTTTGTAAATATGGACATATGTATGGCATGATCAAATGTACAGACCATCAAATCATTCTATGAATAAAGTATATTTTTGAAATTAAAAAAAACTTTAATTTTATCTCACCAACTTTCCTTATTAATTTAGCCCTTCAGTAAAAGATGCGAGCAATGTTCCAACTTAATGAACACAACAGCCCACACGGGTATACATTCATCACTGAGAAATGGTCACTTTGGAGTGGAATACTATTGTTTCCTTGTTGGCCCATAACAAAATTAGTTTTTTATATTGAGAATGCGTTTGTCAATGAACAGCTGAACAGACTGCGTGTTTCAATATTCAAATGCATTCACACCTGAATGACTCTTTGCTATGTTAACAATGGCAGATTTGGCGAGGAGGTTGTTTTATTAGAAGGAGGTGATATTTTCTGTGTTGATACCAGTGGAACAAAGGAAGTGAAGCTTTGCATCGTAGTATTTGCATTGTGATTGAAATGATTTTTTTCAGCTAAGTGCTGCAACATCTCGACTTTAATGCTTAGAAATGCCCAGCTGTTGAAAGAAAATGTAACAATGATGCCACCCACCTTCACAGCTATAGACCACAAGGTAGAAGAGCAAACGTAGACCATTTGGCTCATCTGCACCGCCAGTCAATGAGATCACGGCTGATCTGATAATCCTCAATCATTTTCCTGCCTTTTCACTTTCACCTTTCTTTTATTGATTAAAAACCTGTCGATCTCAGCTTTGAATGCACTTAATAGCACAGCCTCAACAGCCTTCTGCTATAAAGAATATCACAAATTGAGTTCCCACAGAGAGAATAAATTCCTCCTCAACTTCATGTAAAATAGGCCACCTCCCTAATTTGTGATAGTGCCCTCTGGTCCCTGTCACTCCCACTAGGGGAAACAAACTCTCTGCATTCATTCTGTAACGCCCCTAAGAATGTGATGTGTTTCGATAAGGTTGCCTCTCATTTTCCTAAACTCTAATGAGTACAAGCCTAACCTACTTAACCTCTCCTCCATACCAGAATGAAACTAGTCCATATTCTCTGTACTGTCTCCAATATCTGTGGATCTCTTCTTAGATAAGGGAACCAAAGTTGTTCACAGTATTACAGGTATAGTTTCACTAGTGCCTTGTATAGTTTGAGTGAGTTTAATACTCCATTCTTTTTTCATAGAATCATAGAATCCCTACAGTGTGGAAACAGGCCCTTCGGCCCCACACTGACCCTCCGAAGAGTAACCCAGACCCATTCCCTATGCCATTTTCCTATATATACCCCCTGATTAACGCATTTAACCTACACATCCCTGAACACTATGGGCAATTTAGCACGGCTAGTTCACCTATCTGCACAGCTTTGGATTGTGGGAGGAAACTAGAGCTTCTGGAGGAAACCCACACAGACACGGGGAGAATGTGCAAACTCCACATAGACAGTCGCCAAAGATGGACTCGAACCCTGCTGTGAGGCAGCAGTGCTAACCACTGAGCCCACCATGCCGCATTCTATAGGTATAAGGCCAACAGATCATTTGCCTTCCCTATTACCTGTTGAATATGTAGACTAGCTTCTTCTGATTCATGATCTCTCTGTGCTCCAGCTTTCTGCAGTCTTTCCTCTTTTAAATAATACTCAGCTCTTCTATTCTTCCTGCCTTTGTGCATAACATCACATTTTCCCATATTAGATTTCATCTGCAAGCTTTTGCCCACTCACTTAACCTCACAGAACCATAGACTATGTCAAGCTCACCATTTGATTTCCCAACTATATTTGTGTCATCCATAAATTTGGCACCGATTCATTCATTTCCTCATTCAAGTCATCACTATACATTGTAAATAACTGTGACACCAGTACTGATTCCTGAAAATAAGTAATGTTCCCTCCAAACTGGACCGTGTAGCCACTCGGAGGACCTGTGTATGCTGATTGGCAAGAAAAATGAGCAGAAGTGTAGGTGACAAGTTGTCACACTTTCATAATGCCCATATACCCCAATTCTGTCTTCTATTAATAGCCAACCCGCTATCCATGTTAATATATGCCTCCAACCCTATGGACTCTTAATTTAAGTAGCTTGATATGCAATACCTTATTTGAATTTTTTTTGGAAATCTAAGCATTTTGTGACCTACAACACATTAACTATTATCACATGAAAGGCAGAACATTAAGGTTTTGGCAAAAGTAGATTTACTAACAGGGAAACATACAGCCAGAAAAGAATATGTCTGACAGAAATACCATTTTACACATGAATGCACTTTCTAGTGGCATCAAGGAAATGTACTTTAATTTGTTGCATTGACAGTGAAATTCCTGGAACCACTCTTCCGCTAAGTTAACTGTTAAGCTCATTGCGCATGCAGTAGCTCTCTTCCCATATTGGCAAGCAGGGCTGCTGTTCTTAATGTGCCTATGCAAAAAGAACTGTGGCTTGTTATTCTCAACTACCTGCATTCAGAACATGTTTACAGATAGCAATGTATCTCACTTGTGCATCAAAAAGGAAACTCAAGAGAGTATTTTTACCCTAAGTCGCTGGATGAAAATAGTCACTGCATGGAATTGTTGAGTTAAATAGCAGAGGAAGGGAAGGTAGATAAACACATGGGAGAGAAAGCAAGAGGTTTGTGAACAAGTGTATGTGGAGCACATACTAACTGGGCCTAATGGCTTATTTCTACACTATGACTTGTGTATCTAGTCAAGCCTGATAATACCATTTATTCAATCAGTAACTGAGTCATACAGACCAAAAGGATCCTAAGGTTAACACTCAAGTTATTTTGATTCAGTTGATCTCTGCCAGGACAACATTGGATGGCAACAATCAGGGTTAGTTCCTCTAGAATGGAGAAGGAAAGAAAAAATAAGGAAGATAAACAGCCAAAAGGTTCATGGTGTGGTTTTGGCCTTCACTCAACCCTTTGGTCTAATGTTCACAAAATGATGGTTGCCAATGTTCCTAGTCTTCTATGTGCTATGATAGGAGTAGTAGATCGAATTTATTTGGGTTCTGCAGGAAACCACTTATTTTCAAAGTTACTTTGTAGATGATGGAACTTCAGTCCACCCCATCTAAAAAAGGCAAATATTACCAGCAATTAGCCCATAGTTTGGACTTGGCACAGGGATTCCTGCATTGGATATTCCCATCTCTTCAGCTCAAGCCCTGGTTACTGGTCTGAGAAGTAGCAGGGAAGATCCAGACCATGATATGTACATTCCCAATATAACAACTGGGATTGTGGCCTACAGGTTCTTAGGGCCAGTGCATTTTGATACAAGATATGTGAATAATATTGTCAAAAGGTGTGATGCTGTAAAACACAGCTGGTCAGGCAGCAGCTGAGGAGCAGGAGACTCTGATCTCCAGCATCTGCAGTCCTCACTTTCTCCTATGTGTATAATATATGTGGCACATGGGTTCTCTGTATTCTTGAAAGGGTTCAATGATTAACTTGTGTGTATTTTCTGTAGCCACAGCGTTAAAAAACAATATTAGAGAGAGACTTCCTGAAAAATAGTGGGAATTGTTTACACTGGGAGAGTTCATGAGTGATCAAAGTAAATAGTGTTGTGCAAAAAGCTTCCTGAGAGAAAATTCTGTTTTGTTTTACTTAGAGGAGACACCCAGAGCTTGGAAAAATAAATAGCTTTGGTTTGGACCAGTTTGCAGAAGCCTTAGCTGAAGCTGAATGTTAGCTCAATACAGGGAGCTCAGTTTAAAAGTTTCACCCCTAAAGTATTTGGTTAAAACCTTCAAGGGATGATGCAAACTAAGGAAGTCTAAGCTCAGATGTTTGAAGGCCCGAAGTAGAGTCCATCAGATTTTCAAGATTGGGAATTGAAACTAGAAGTAAATTAAGTCCTAGAAATCTGAAAGAGAAGGAAATTCTAGCTGGTGGAAGCAGTGTGAAGTTGTTAGGATTAATAGGATGCCACCTTTCCTCCATCACTATTCTTCTGCAACTCTATATTTAACATCATAAAATCAGTAGCATCAGCCCAAGAATGGCAGTAATTCAAATCAGTTTTCAGACATGTTTTAATACATCTCTGGAGCAGATGGGACTTCAACCCAAGCCAGAGTCAGGGACATTACCACTGTACCACAACAGTCTTATTGATAGGATTTTATTGAACCATGTGTTTTCAAATCTTAACTGTGTATTAGATGTAAAAAGTTGAGATTTCTCCTAATTTACCTTCATTTCTTTGCATAATAAATGTATGTTTTATGGTTCAACTTGAATCTGCAGAATTGCATGTTTGTATTGCAGTGAAAGGCCACTTCATTAAAACCAAAAAAGACCCAACTAGCCAGATTTCAGTTGTACATCAGACTTGGCCAGTAATGAGTTTAACTGGGATCATAAAGCATCCAGAATTAACAATGCCATGCTCTGTGATAACGGTAGGCAGACAGAAGTCTGTGATGCCCACCACATTCTGCTAGTCTTCTTTGAACAGAATTAAATACTGAACAGTCAGATTGTGGTGAATGGCTTAAAATGGATGGTCAGATTTATTTGTAAATGAAGTATAGAACCAGCAGGATATGGAAAATACAACTCAAAGATGGATTCAGTTTACAACCTTCTTGCATGTCCTTCTCAGCAGAATTTTTCCACCTAGATCAAGCTTGAGAAAGACTTAACTCATGGATCATTTAGTGAATCTTCTGGCATAATGCACCATATTAATAATTCATATCACCAATTCCAAATTTGGACCACATTCAGCTAGAACCAAAGACACTAACAAAAGAATGATACACTTAGTAACAGAGATATTCACCAACTAAGAGGTATATTATGGAGAATGCTATTGCATTAGATATGTATTTATTCATTATCTGTTTATCATTAACACTTTGACAGTGCAATTTCACTACCCATTAAGACAAAGCCTCTAGTCTGGAGCTTCCTTGTCAGAAGAATCATGAACAAAATGAAGTCTAACTATCGTCCTCAAAACTGAACAGTCCACCATTACCAACTACCTGAACAATCAACATCTTGGGGTTACTCATGATTATTGGTTTAAGTGGGTTTGCCATATTAAATATCAAACCTACAACAGAAAGGAGAGGTACAGTACTCACAACAAGTAGTTCACCCCAATATATCAAAGCCTCTCGATCATTGCTAAGATGAAAGTCATAGTGTGATGGAATATTCACTTATTTGAACAAACAAAACTCAGAAAATTCAATATCATCTATATCAGCGCAATTTACTTGACCAGTGCCCTGACAATGTGTTCAATATTCATCTCCACCTGTGATCTACAGTTTCTATATGCTCAATATAGAAGATACATTGCAGCGTCCCACCAACTTATATGCCCAGTGCTGTGGCCACTGTCATCTTGAAGGGCAAAATCAGCAAAATTGGAGGAACGGCAACATCAAGTCCCCAGAATATCACATACAATCATTGCCACCTTTCCTCCATCACTATTCTTCTGCAACTCTATATTTAACATCATAAAATCAGTAGCATCATCCCAAGAATGGCAGTAATTCAAAGAGAAGGTCGCCTGTGCACCTTCTCAGAATGATTCGTGATGAGCTGTAAATGCAGTATAACCCCCACCCTGTGCTTGATTCCTTTTGCACGGTTTTCCCTGTTAAAGAAGATCACCAGAATGCTGGATCATCAACCTTCAAGCATCCATCATTTTGGATTTGACAGGTAGGTTTACAGCAGAGAGACCTTCCTGCAGCTGCTCCTCCCAAGTGGACTGGCATTAATACACACTGTTTTCCAATAGTGGGATCTTCTGCAGGCAACACAGTGAGTGAAATTCTAACCAAGGGCCTTTCAGTTCAGAAGCAGGATGGTTAGTAACTTATATTCAAGTATTATACATGTTTCAAAGGAATAATTGAAAAATATTTAACAGTGGAACTTTTTCTACTATTCTGACACAGTCTTCTAAAATCCAGCTGTCAGATCCATTCAGGTATTTTCAGCAGAATTACTGTCCGTGTTCTGGAGTGTGCCAGTGAGGTGGCACTGTGGGGTGGACAGCGGCAGAGTTTATACAGGTAAACAACCTGAACAAATTCCTTCATATTGCCTTCAAGAATGTCTCTCTAAGAAAGCAACTTAGAAATGGTCATCAGATGTACTACTGCAGCCATTTATCTGCCCATGTTTTCCATTCTATTGGAATGGTCCTGAGGCAGAGCATCGAGGAATGGGATTTTTGGCACCACACTGTCAGTACCACTTCATCTACATACACTCACTTCTATTAATGTTGAAGCCTCTAACGAACAATACAGCAATTGTAAAAAGGCTTGTAATCTGCAGCAGATTGCTCCTTCCCTATTTTCTGCTTCTATGGCCGACAACACCAAACAAAGGAAGATATTGTCTTACTGTAACTTATTCACAAATGAAAGAATGTTACTTTCAAGGTTGTGATCTGCATTCTGGATCTGAAACCAGGAAAGACATTTTCCATTTTAACTGACTCTATTTAAAACAATTACTGGTGGGGAAAAGGTGGGTATTTTCCTATTCGATGCAGGAGGAACTCTCTCCCTTTATGACATTACAGGGAACCCTGTGGGAAGTCAATGCGGGTTCATTAGCAGTCACATTTAGGATGCAAGCTGAATAGCGGCTGGAATTGCACACTAGACAAAAAAAAGTCTCGAAGGTCAGTCTAAATTAAATCATAAGCCTCGTTACCTCCAGGCCAGCAAACTGCAGATGTCAATCTGACATCCCAAACAGCTCACTCATCGGCTTTAGATTAATTTAGTTCACTTCAGATGCTGCCTTTAGGCTGGCTTATTCCCAAATGGGACATGGGATGGAGAGAAGTATGGGCCAACAGTAGTTGGCAGCATTAACATGGAGGCAGGAACAGCACTCCTAACTCCTCCTAGCTTCACACAGGAGCAAGTATATCTTTTTAAAAAAATATCTGAGTCTCTGCAACAGCATCCAATTCTCCCCTTAAAGATTGTTGTAAAATCAGATAAACTAGCCAGAGTTTGCCATGTTAAAACTCTGGGGCAGCTCAGCTGATTTACCTACCTATCATTGTCAGCCATGAATTAAGTTGTTAGCATTCCTACCTCTGAGTTACAAGATTTTGGGTTCAAGTCACATGTACTTCAAGACTTGAAACAAAATCCAAGTCGCAGTCCCAAAGGAATGTTGCGCTCTATCAGAGTGGCTTTCGTTTAAGATATTAAACAAAAACCATGCCAGCCTGACTGGGCAAATGTAAAACATCCCATTGTTCCATTTCAAGATAAAGCAAAACAGTTAATCATGGTAATATGACCAATATTCATTCTATAATCATTATCACAAACAGATGATCAAAATCAGATGACAAAATTTAAATAAACGTCATTATCAAATGACTGTTTGTGGGAGCATGCTTTGGACAAGTTGGCTGCTACATTTTTACAGCTGAACTTCAAGATAGCTTGGCGATAAAGTGCTTTAGACATCAATGGGGCTGTGAAAAACACCATAAATGCAAATCTTCCATGCTCTTCCTTTAAAACAAAAACCAAAAGAACTGCGGATGCTGGAAATCAGAAGCAGCAGCTTGTTTCCCACATGAGAACAAGACAGTCTTCTGGACACAATATAGAGTTCGACAATCTTAGGGCTTCAGGCACCTTCTCCCATGTCCTTAGCCCAACCTCCAGACACCAGGCCTTATTATCACATGGTCAGCTATTACACAGAACCCATTGCTAGTCACTAATTATCCCCATTGGTAATTCTTCATTCTCCTAGGCTCATTGTTAATCATTCTTTTATCTGTCCAATTGTTGTTATCTTTCTTTGGGCTCTATCCCCATCTTTCATCTACTCCTTACCCCCTCACCCAACCCTCTGCATAAAAAAAAGCAACCTTTTCCCAGCTACCATCGGTCTGAGGAATGGTCATTGGCCCTGAAATATTCACTCTGATTTCTCTCCTCTGATGTTGCCAGACCTGCTGAGCTTTTCCAGCCATTTCTGGTTTTGTTTATGTTCTTCTTTTACAGCCCTATGCACCCATTGTAAGCATACCTTCAGTGTGGTAAAGTTATCTTTTGAACTTTCAAGTTCAAAATGAGAGTCTGCCTAATATCAAGGGAAAAGGTCTTTCAGCAATGTGGCATTTAAAATGTTGGTCATGTCGATGTGATGATTCCTCAACCAAACTCTAAGTGGATTAAATTACTTGTCTCTGGCACAGGGAAAGAAACCACCTGCAAATTGGAATTTCCCAGATTTACAAATCAAACAGGCCACTTCCAGAGGCAGCCTTGCAACACTGATGAGACATCTAAGGAAGAATTCCACTGGCATCATGTGATTTCTCCACATCCCAAATGGATTTTGCTCCAGCTGATGCATACAGTCACTGGTCACAGTCAGTCAACATGTCATTGAGAAGCCCTTGTTTAAATTCACTCTCTGCCACTCCATGTCTAATTGATCCTTCAGTGCAAAAGATTCCCTATAAGCAAAGTCCACATAATTGTTTAAAATATCATGGTCAAGTTCAACAAAAACATTGACACTAGCACAATTCATTTTTGAACAATTAACTGCACAGCAGAGGCTGATACCGCTGAGTGTTAACAGGCTCTTTTGTACTTTATATGTTCTCAAACATGATAGCCTGATTTTGACCACTTCGCCAACAATAACCTCTCTCAAAGGTTCCTTCATTACGTGTAGAAAGGCCATGATATTCACCAGAAACAACAAACATGAAAAAAACCCTGAATATTCGACAATTCCTCAAGGGGCTTACAAACTCTTTCAGTGGTGGAATAAGCTTGTGCTAGTTACTCAAGCCCAAGGGAAAATAGATCCTGGAAATGCTAAAAGAGACCTTTCACTGTAATCCAAGATAATGAAACACAAGCCACCTATGAATCACAAGGGGCTACAGCGTCTGAGTCATAGTACTACATGCTGTCAATCAATTCTGCAAGAATGGAAAAATGTAAATCAACTATTAGGACAGGTCAAAACTGAAAGTCCCACAGCATGACAATGAGAAAAGTTGTCACAGAAGAACTGCTTTCGCTACTTATGCTCTTAAATTGTATCACAGGAATACAAGGATTGATAAAGTTGCTTCTCTTGTCAGTGATCCTTAGATATCAACTGCTAAACTGACAATTACCACTCCACTCATTCCAACAAGACCTCAAATCATGGCCCTGTCAGCCCATTCAGGAGGATGTTAAAAAAATCCTGGAGCACTATTTCAAAGGAAAGTAGGGAAGTTCTACCCAGTTTCCTGTCAATACATATCCCTCAACCTACATCATTACAAAAGAAATCTCTGTAATAAACACGTTTGTGTTTGTGGGAACTTCTTGTGCAGAAAGTGCTGTGGAATTAACTATTTACAACGAAGACTGCCTTTCTAAAGAATAATTTAATTGGCTGAGCACCATTTGGTAGGTCATTAAAAGCACAATATAAATGTGAATCTTGCCTTGTTTGGGCAGCACAGTGGTACAGTGGTTAGCACTGCTGCCTCACAGCACAAGAGACCCAGGTTCAATTCCAGTCTCAGGTAACTGTCTGTGTGGAGTTAGCATATTCTCCCTGTGTTTGTGTGGGTTTCCTCCGGGTGCTCCAGTTTCTTCCCACAGGTCAAGTGAATTGGCCATGCTAAGTTGCTCATAGTGTTAGGTGCATTCGTCAGGGATAAATGTAGGGGAATGGGTCTGGGTGGGGTTGCTCTTCAGAGGGCCAGTGTGGACAGGCTGGGCCAAAGGGCCTGTTTCCACACTGTAGGAAATCTAATCTAAGGGTGGCACAGTGGTTAGCACTGCTACCTCGCAGCGCCAGAGACCCGGGTTCATTTCCCACCTCAGGCGACTGTCTGAGTGGAGTTTGCACATTCTCCCCGTGTCTGTGTGGGTTTCCTCCAGGTGCTCCGGTTTCCTCCCACAGACCAAAAATGTGCAGGTTAAGTGAATTGGCCATGCTAAATTGCCCATAGTGTTAAGTGAATGGGTAAAAATAGGGGAATGGGCCTGGATGGGTTTGCTCTTCGGAGGGTCGGTGTGGACCTGTTGGGCCGAAGGGCCTGTTTCCACACTGTAGGTAATCTGATCTAAACATTACAGTATCTTCAACAAAAGCAAAACAGATACCTGCGTACTGGACAGTATTCTTATAGCAATACTTCAAGAAGAAGATCAACTTTCAGGAGTTCGTTCTGTAGGTTAAATGAGGTGATGAATTGCACCACAAATATCAAAACCTTCTGCATCATTCAATATTTTCAGATGCAATGCAGTTCGAACTTGCAGTACCTTTGTGACTTCATAGAAAATCAATAAGATCAGCAGTTTTAATACAATTTTTTAACTGTAGATCTGAATAGGTCATTATTCAATATTGTGGCCTTGAGAATTGGCCTCAATTGGTGAAGATGATGCTCTGAACCCACCTTTTGATGCAAACAGAACTTGGAGCACAACAGCAATTCACACTTTGGACTCGCTCTTTCATCAGGACTAAAACAACTGCATCTTCAATGCCACTGGCAATACAACACTGCCTCAGGATACAGCCCTGCCCTTGGCAACACTTGACATGCTACCACAACACCAATATTTCCTAGAGAGGTTCACGCCTGCTGATCCACTCCATTACAGCAGCTTCCTGCTTCAAAGGCCAATTGTTCCACTCTGCCAGGTCATCAAACATGTTACCTCTGACTGTCCCTCCCATCCACTGTGTATAGTTGCGAAGAATGCTGCTACCTTATTCTCAGAACAATCTACAATTCCTACTCATAAGTCTGTGAAATCCTGAAATTGAATTGCAATAGTTTTATTGCCACATGTATTCAAATGAGTACAGTGAAAAGTTTACAAGTCACCACCTACAACCACTTCTAAGGATTAGCTCAGTTTAGTTGGTGACTCACTCATCTCCTGAAATAGCACATTGTGAACTGTACTCTAGGAATGGAGTACGTAATCTAGGTTTACACTGAAATGTAAAGCTGGGAGAGTGCTTCATTCACTGAATGCTATCTTTGGATGAGGTAGTAAGCTAAGATCTCAACTTCATATTCTGGTGAACATAAGTTAGATTCTGTAACTAATGGGAGGGTGGTTTATTTGAAAGGAGATTTATACAGTTATAGAGAAAGGACAGAGCAAATCTGAAGGGTAACAAAAGTGGTAACAATAACAGTCTGATAGGAATTAAAACATCCAAGTTAGGGGCAGGAGTAGACCATTCGGCCCGTCAAGACTGCTCCATCATTTAATTAGATCATGCTGCTCTGACGACTCCACATTCCCACCTCATCCCAATTGCACCCTTGCTTATCAAAGATTGATTTACCACTGCCTCAAAAATATTCAAGGACCTTGTATCCACCTCCCTTTGAGAAAAATAGTTACAAATTATAATAACTCTCTGAGATCTTAAAATGAGTGACACCTTATTTTGAAACAGTAACCCGAGTTGTAGACTGTCCCAAAAGTGAAAACATCCTTTCTACATGCACCGGACCAGCAATTCAGAAACCCACAGGAATATTCTGGGGACATAAGCTTGAATCCCACAATGATGGATCGTAAAATCTGAATTCAATAAAAATATGGAATTAAATGCTAATGGCAGCTACATAACCAGTATTGACTCTTGTCAACTGTCATTATAAACACATCTACTCACTAACATCCAAAAGGGAAGGAAATCTGTTATCCTTACCCAGTCTGGCCTACATAGGAGGCCTACAGCCCAGAGGACTCAACATTGAGTTCTCCAATTTCAAATAACCTTCCTTCCCTTCCCCTGACTCCCTTCCCAGCCCCTCTCCCTCCCTTCTACTCCTCCCTGCCACCAATCAAATTCATTCCTCACATTTTTGAACCAGGTTGTACCCACTACCTATCTTCAAATATCCCCACCTCACCACCTGCCCCGCCACCCCCTTTATCTGCAACTCCCCCTACACCCACCCCCAGTCCTGAAGAAGGGCTGCACCCGAAAAATCAACTTCTCCACCTCCTGATGCTGCCTGGCTTGCTGTGTTCTTCCAGCCTCCAGCTTGTCGACACAATAAGACAGAGCACACATCAAAAAATAATGTGAACTTGTAATGAAGGGATTGCAACAATTGTTAGCGATTTTAATCTTGATATACAATGGACAAATCAAATTGGCAAAGGTGGCTTGGAGGATGAGTTCACACAGTATGTGCATTTCAGATAGTTTTTTTTAGAACAATTCATTCTAGACAGGAAAACAGGGAACAGGGTATTTTCGACCTGATAACCATATCTGAGTTATTTAGGGATTTAGCAAGCAGGGTGTTCAACAGGGAAACTGCAGATTTGGTGTATCTTGATTTCCAAATGGTGTACGATAAGATTCCATAAAATTATTATTGAAACCAAAGCTAACATCTGCAGTAACATGCAATGTCCTACTAGCCATTTTCACACAAGACTCAGAGATTGATTGAAGTACTGTAATAAATGTTAGGTGAGAAAAATATTTTCACGTAAGTGTCTGGACGTGTGGTGAGAGATAGGCTCAACTGGATTTATTCAAGAGGGCACTGGATAAATACCTCAGAACGAAGAATGTGCAAGAATATGGGGAAAGGCAGGAAGATGGGACTAAGTCATGTGTATCTGCATGTGTGTGCACATATGGGTGTGTGCCTGTGTGTGTATAGGTGAACATTGCCCAGAGGTTGGTCATAGCACTTCATATGAAATCACTTTCCAGGATTATGTCAATGTTTTTCCCATGGTGTTGAATGAAGACAAAAAGAGGAATAGACATCACTGAAGACAAGATCATCTCTGCTTGCCCCTCGATCATAGTTTTGAAATCCTCTCTATCCAACTTCCCAAGTTATAGCAACAGCAACAAACAAGAAGGGCTTAGCCCGAAACATCGATTCTCCTGCTCCTTTGACGCTGCCTGACCTGCTGCGCTTTTCCAGCAACACATTTTTCAGCTCTGATCTCCAGCATCTGCAGTCCTCACTTTCTCCAACAAGATAGGCAGCACTGCAGAACATTGAAGGAGGAATATTACAGCGGTCTGAGCAACAATGGTTGTGGTGAAGTCCAACAAGACCCATCCTGACATGAGCAGCATTGCTCAAGATAGTGACGGAGTAGTACGCTCCAGCCAAAACTCGTCCACTCCACCATTATTATTCTTTGTTTACTTCTCTTTTCTCCCTCTTGGTGGTTTATTTTCTTCTTCTCTCACAGCCTCCAATGACTCCTAGCCTCTAGCAACAATTCTCCGTCTCCAGCAACAATTTCCAACCTCTGGCGATTACTCCCAGCCTGGCACAGCGGCCTTCTCCCATAGCGGCCTCCCAGTGTGGCATGGTGATCCACCAGCCTGGCGCAGTGACCTCCCAGCCTAGCACAGAGGCTCCCCAGCGTGGCATGGTGACCTCCTGGCCTAGTGTAGTGGCCTTCCCTACATATTGTAGTAGTCGTCCAGTGTGGCAGTCTGCAGCAAACTCACAGCCTTATGATCTGCCAGGCACAGTCTGGAGTCAGGGTCCGGTGTGGACTGGAAGCTAAGTGCCAGCATCGTCTGTTATTCTGAACTTTTGTTTCTGCAATGCTGGACATTTTATTTCTCTATTGCCTAAAAGGTTGTAACTGAAGAAGGTATACCTAGATACCTTCTACCTAAGTCGGCACTGTAAGTGGCAACGTATAAACTTTTCACCCAACCGTAACAACACAGAGTAAACCCCTTGGCTAAGTTAAATCTGCAACACAGAAATGATTTACGCCATGCTGTAATCTGTTACAATTCAAGAGGCAAAGAACTATTCTAAAAGTCACTATTTAAAGCTTAACAACTTTATTCTTTAAGTCTAACAGAGAATATTAACGAACAACTATTTGCAACTCCTTTCTCTTAAACCTATCTTTTACCTCATCTGCCACAAAAGTAGTCCAATAAAAAATTCTGATTACAATTTATGAAAGAAATCACATTTCGAAATCAGTCAGCTTTGCGAGTTTCCTCTGTAGATTCTCCCTCTAGGTTGGTTTCTATGTGCTGCTGTACAAACTTCTTCCACATACAGGTACCTCTCAGAGAGCTCTTAAACTAGCAGCCTACATCTGTTGGTCTTTTGGCTGTTCCCTTTCAAATGTTCAAAAATATCTGGTTTTATACCTCAAAACATTGAACCATTTCATTGGTATTAATATTATCAAAATACTAAATTCAAATTTGACTGGAGTTTGGTATCGTGGGGCATAATTTAAACTGATTGGCCAAACTTGAAATTTGCTTTTGTCTCATAGCAACCGAGCTACTGCTAGCTGTTTGACCAAGTGTTACATTTTAAATTTTCCAGTACTCTGTGTGCTTGCTAAATCCTTACCAGCCTTTCAACTCTCTTAAAGATACAGTATATACCTACAACTTCATAACACTACCTGTTGAGTATATGTAACAATAGAAGCTAATTCTAATTCTAATCTCCCTCTATCTTTTATGGTTTTGCCAAGCAATAATGTAAGTTTCTCAGGGTTGCAAATTAAGGGGAGTCGCTGCTTGTCAAATGCCTTATTAACAGCCTAACTCACCTTATTAATAATTTAGTTTATCTCACAGAATGTGCCAGATAAACTTGACATCAAGAAATCTTGACAAGGAAATCAGTCAGGGTGCCTGGAAACATTCAGTTTGCTGCACAAAACCTCCATCTTGACCATCTAGTATCTCAGAACATGATTCATGTGCACCAGTCACATGCAACCCTCATTCACAAATCAGCAATCCTGACGAAGATCTTATGGTCAAAACATCTCAGGTGTGCTTTTCCAGCACCACACTTTTTGAATCTGACCTCCAGCATCTGCAGTCCTCACTTTCTCTAAGCATTTACTAAGCCCTCACAAACAACATGGCATCTCTCTGGTCCAAGTGCAGGCCACTTTGGAAGCACAGGATTGCGCTGCATTTCATGGCACAGAGAGACCAGTTTAACACCCATAACATAGCAAACACGCTGCACAAATAGCTGTGTCAAAAAAAACTGGGTAGGGGCTAGAAGACAGTCCAGTCAAAAGGGTGATGGGAATACAGGGGGATTGTTCAAGCAAAGTCAGTCAGGGGTTACTGGGACTGTCGGTCAGAAATACAGTTGGCTGGCAGCTTGGGTGACTCACCATCAGAGGATCTGTGCCAGCACAATCCAGAGAGTGCTGAGCAGTCAGTCCTGCAAGGCCATCTCTAGCAGTCAGGGAGAAACTACTTATTGTCAATCAGGGAGCTGCAAAGGCAGAGGTAAGGATCAGTCACATCTGTTAGAGGAGTGAAATTAGTCAGAGGTCAGGGTGAATACTGTCCTGGAGCTCCAGCTGATCATTAAGGAAGTTGCAAGGGAGTCAGAGGGAGCAGAGGCAGGGTCACTGAACAAAAGGGATGGGGGGAGCAGATGCATTTGTGGGAGGTGGGAACGAGGACGGTGATGGTAGGAAGTCACAGTATACAGCAGGTGTGTGTGAAACAGCATCAGAGGGTAGGGTAGGCTATGGGGTGATTATTGGCATTGACCACCATGATGGCCTCCACAGGAGGAGCTCAGGGAGCAGGGTGGACATAAAAGCGCAATGATGAGGTTCAGCGATAAAGGAGCACGGATGGCAGGGAAGACAAGTGTGATGGACCTCCATGATGGGGGAGATAAGGAATGGTTATTGGAGCAATACAAACTATAAAGGAGACACGAAGGCTCAGAAGAAATATGTTAGCAAGCATGTGGCATCCTGAGCAGAGGTATTCACCACTAACTCCATTCCCCGCCACCACTTGCTGTTCTCCAGATTCATAACGGAATTGGAAAACAGCTCAGCCAATGCATGGACAGGCAGAGTGAGTGTCAGTGTGATGGGCAAATGCTTAGGATCCATGTCTGCTAGACATTGAAGGGGAAAATACATGAAGCACAGGTTTGCAAATTCCAGCTACATCTCATTAGCAAACATTTCTTTGTATCAAATGCTGGTCAAAGGCAGATTGCACAATGCCACTGGTGTCAGCCAAACTAATATTGTCAACTCAGTGATGCAGAAGTTAGCAGGAACTACTCAAAAGGAGATGAATGCTGGCCACAATGTGCTGTTATGACAAAGGGCACATTGCTTCATCATAAGTCGTTATGTGTAATGATGGATTCGAATGAATGCAATGAAAAGTGCAATGGTTGCGGTAGGTCTGGGACACGAAAGGGACTGGAGAACAGCATGCACTCCCTTTTGCATGTAACATGTTGTTCACTCAGTCGGCACAGTACCTTCATCATGAAGGACACATAGGGTGAATGGTGTGGTGGTTAAAATGGCAACTAGAGTGATAGAATGGAGTGTAAAGGAGTGTCTGCCATGCTGACTATGTGCCATGGGGAGCATGGTTTTCTGGCTATTGTGCCATTATGTTGCTGGTGAGAGGCAATGGTAGATTGCCAATGCTTTTTCAGGTACCTACCAGCTTCTCAAAGATGACGGTAGGGGAAGGGATGCCAGTCATTTACAGATATCCAATCAGTGGCAAATTCCTTGCTGTCAAAATGGCATTAGAATTGGATGTAAGGGATGTCATGGGGCAGAGTGGATAGCTAATGAGGTGCATTTGGTAAGATTTGGTGAGCAGTCTTGTTGGGTGTCACAGCAAGAAGCCCTTCAAGAAAACTCAATCTAACTCGCACTTATACAAAATAAATGTTCAGCCTTGAGTTTCTACTTACATATTGGCTCCTTCAGATGACGTAGTTGTACATTTGCAAATTTTGCTTCTATTTCATGTAAACAACAGCTAGAAGTACCAAGAACCTCGTCAGGAATAAAAACAAATCAATTGGGTCAAATAACCACTTTCTATGAAAGTGACCACCATGTTGGACTCAAATAATACAAAATAGTGTAATCAAAAACCAGTTGGGGTCTTAATACAAATGTCCAGCATAACAAATCAGCAGAAAATATGGAAACGTATGTTTCTCTCAAAAGCTCTTCTTTCATTCAGGTTCTCTACTCTCTACCCTTAAGCAAGTATTGGTTCAAGACAGGCTCTGCCCAGAGACTGAAAGAGCAGCACATACAGATGCCCTGCATTCTGGTTTTTAACAATAGATGTAAAATTTAGCCCAGCTTTGTAAGCCATGCAGGAAACTGTCATATTTCTGATGTTACATTGTAATTTGTGAGAGCAGCAATTGTTATATTATCAGGAGATCTGCGCTTTATGTGATTTGTTTCTTTGAATACGTTTTATGGCATCAGCTTGTCAATTTAAAAATTGAAAAGCTTCTTAAATATGGTGTGGCAAAGGAACATGAATGATGATTAGACAGTTCGATACTTCAGTGTTCATATTTAAAGAAGTAATGTGGTACAATTTCACTTCTCTCTTCAGGTCTGAATCTATACACCGATTCCATTCATTTATACCTATTTTATGTTCCAGCATATGCTAACAAAACAATCAGGAAATAGGCATGTAAATAGGAAATAGGTATACAAATTGGGTGTAATTTTCCCAACTACAACCCCCAAGAAATTCCATCCTTTCAGGTCTTCCTAATGTTTTAAATTAACTCAGTTTTTTAATATGTTGCAGGTCAACCTTATTACTGTACTCTTCTCTGCAAAGACTTTAGTCCTTGCAATATCACTTTTATTTCTTAAGGGCCAAAATTGATCCCAGCACTCAAAACACAATCTCAAGGCTCTGTACATTTTGGTGATGGCTTCTTCTCAATGATTATCAGGTTCAATACTCTATTATGGGTTGGTTGGTTGTAGGCTGCGTAAATGTTTGCACTGAAGCTGTTTATGCTCAATTGCAATCTTACTGTGTCAGGCATAAATAACTAAAAATCAATGGAAGGATCTGGGAGAAGAGGATGGGAGAATTATATGTTTGCTTTTATAGTTTGAGATCTTGCTCTTGCTGTTTTTCTCATATTCAGAGTCCCAGGTTATTCCTGTCGGTAAATCTTTGTTACTCTATAAAGTATCGTTATGCAGGCAATAACTAAATAATTTGCACAGAGCCCAGCGCAGCAGGAAATCTTCATTACTGCACTGAACCTCTGCATGTTAGTAACCAGGCTGGGACTCTGGTGAGTTCAGCAGCACAAGTATTTCACAGAATGGGATTCAGGCTGTAAATTTATTAAAATGGGTAAGCAAGTAGAAGCAAATGACATAGGTTTAGAAAATGACTGACTTAGCTATCCACTTAGGAAGACAACAAGGAAAAACACAAAGGTTCCTTCAGTGTCTAACTGCAAACGTGAGCGCCAGGGACACAGTATTCCTAAATATTCACTTTGACATGACAGTCTAGTTTATTTACCCATTTCAAGTGGCCTCAGACATTGTGAACAAGACAGGTCTAAGGAACACTTTTCCAAACAAAAAATGTCAGAGGCCAATGACATTTAAATATGAAACACTCGAACACAAAGGAGCTGGAAAACACAATCAAACAAAACATTCCCGTGATTTGAATTGGATCATGCAACTCCTGAGGCCAGGTACTACAGCAAATGCTGCTTTTAATTTTACTTATATGCTTCATTTTTGTCTAACTCACATAAAAAAAATCACAATAACTTATATTTAGACACACCACTGAAGCTTTTCATCCTACACTGATAAGGGCACAAATCGCAAGAGTACCAAATCTCAAAGGAGTAACAATATCTAAAGCATGAGCAGAGGGTGCTGTTGGTTAGCAAGGGGATCCTGATTAGCAGAAGGGTTACCATGGTGATTTTTCCAAGGAAACTTTAAACTTTTGCTTAAATTCAAACCAGGCAAGTCAATACTGATTTGTCAAGTCATTGCCATAATGAATGCACCAGGGAATGTCTGTCCCTCAAAGTCTGGTGCAGTTTCTGACATACGGGATCTTTTGTGAAAATACTTGTGGGTCCGAGCATGCACAGATGAGCCACACTGCAAACCTTACGAATGGTGTTGTCAACTATGTCCAAAGAGCAAAGAAAACAAAGTAGGAAGAGGTTGTTTGGTAATAGTTTGTCTTTGTCACAGTCATGTAGGATATCATTTATGATTGTGATCAGAACCATTTCAGTAATATAGTAAGGGTGGTAACCTGATTAAAGAGTTCCAGGGAAGTAAGTTAGAATAAAAAATAATTAAAATGTTACGTGCACCTTACATTTATGAGATGGCTCATAAATGAAATTATATCTTTGTGGTCTGCACCTTTCAGTACAAATATGTCAGGTAATATTCAACATCAGTTATATGATATTTGCTTCAATAATACTGATAGCATTGCACAGTGATGGGTGCACCACCATCACATTTGGGCTGTGCCATAAACTCTGCGGATCCATTTCTCGACTATCCACAACAAAATCATTGGAAACTTTCCCTGTCACTTGTAAAATACTATTAACAAACCTATTGTAGAATTCTAAATATAAAATCAACCAAACCTTTTCTGCCAGAACTAAAACAAAATGGGTGTGAAATATTTAATGCACAGGACCATGGACAGCTTTCTAGTTAAGTAATAATCCACACACTAAGTATAATTCTCGGAAATGACTTATCTCAAAACTACCATTGCATTTACTCATCATTAAATGCATATGAAAAAAAATTCATTTGATCTGACAGAAAGAATATTTTCCAGCAAAATTACATTTTTCTTAGACACCTATTTCAAAGACATTTATAAATATCGCTTTTTTTTTTGCTTCGTCATACATTGCAGCTTGTTAAAGTCATGCAATTGGCTTGTAGCTCTAGATGGTATCATGTTTACTTCAAGCACACTCCCCAACTATTCAGTCTGCTCTTGATCACCTCAAAGCAGATGTGCAGCAAATCAGAACCAAAAAGGTTCTAAACGTACAAACCAAAAGCTAGAAAGTCATTCCCCAAATAATGAGCATGCTAATGGATATCATAGAGTCAGAGTTACACAGCACGGAAACAGACCTTTCAGTCTAACTTGTCCAGGCCAACCAGATATCCTAAACTGATCAAGTCACATTTGCCAGCACTTGGCCCTTATCTCTTTAAACCCTTCCTATTCATCTAACCATTGAGATGCCTTTTAGATGTTGTAATTGTAGCCACCTCCACCACATCCCCAGGCAGTTCATCCCATACACATGCTACCCTCTGCTTGAAAACATTTCCCCTCAAGTTCCTTTTAAAACCTTCCTCTCTCAACCTAAATCTATGCCCTCCAATTTTGGACTTCTCTACCCTGGGAAAAAGACCATAGCCATTCACCCCATCCATGCCCCTCATGATTTTGTAAACCTCTAAAAGGTCATCCCTCAGCCTCCGATGCTCCAAGGAAAACTGCCCCCGCCTATTCAACCTCTACCATTAACTCAAACCTTCCAATCTCGGCAACATCCTTGTAAACCTTTTCTGAACCCCTTCAAGTTTCACAACTTCTTTCTGATAGCAGTGAGACCAGAACTGAATGCTGTATTCTACATGTGGCCTAACCAATGTCCTGTACAACTGCAACATGACCTCCCAACTCCTATACTCAGTGCACTGACCAATGATGGCAGAAATTCCAAACACCTTTTTCACCACCCTGTCTACCTGTGACTCCACTTTCTTGGAATAATGCATCTCAACCCTGCAGTTCCTTTGTTTCGCAACAGTCCCCAGGACCCTACCATTAATTGTTTAAGTCCTGCCCTGATTTGCCTTATCAAAATGCAACCCCGCACATTTATCTAAATTAAACTCCATCTGTTACTCCTTAGACCACTGGCCCATCTCATCAAGGTCCTGTTGTATTCTGAGATAACCTTCCTCATTTTCTTCACCACCACCTATTTTGGAGCCATTTGCAAACTTACTAACCATACCTCCTAGATTCACATCCAAATCATTTTTATAAATGATGAGAGGCAGTGGAGCCAACACTGATCCTTGCAGCACACCCCCGGTCACATGCCTCCAGTCCAAAAAAATCCTCCAATACCACCCTCTATCCTACCTTCAAGCCAATTTTGTATCCAATTGGCTAGCTCCCCAGATTCCATGTGATCTGACCACGCTAACCTGTCTAACATGCAGAACCTTGTTGAATGCCTTACTGAAGTCCATGTAGATAATGTGAACCACTCTACCTTAAACGTTCTTCACCACTTCTTCAAACATCTCTCTCAAATTAGACAGACATGATTTCTCACACACAACTCCTTGCTGACTTTCCCTAATCAGTCCTTGCCTTTCCAAATGAATGTAAATCTGGTTCCTCAGAATCCCCTCCACAGACTTACCCACCACTGACATCAGGCTCACAAATCTATAGTTCGTTGGATTTTCCTTATTAC
Source organism: Chiloscyllium punctatum (assembly GCF_047496795.1). NCBI lineage: Eukaryota > Metazoa > Chordata > Chondrichthyes > Orectolobiformes > Hemiscylliidae > Chiloscyllium > Chiloscyllium punctatum. The sequence continues at coordinate 33,763,406 of NC_092765.1, forward strand.
CTTTCTTAAATAATGGCACCACATTTGCCAATCTCCAGTTTATTGGCACCTCACCTATGGCTATTAGATGCTGCAAGGAACTCAGCAAGAGGCCCCGGAGTCTCTTCCCCAGCTTTCCATTAAGCTGTGAGATACGCCTGAAGATTTATCCACTATTATAAAATGATGTTTGTTTTAAAAGAATATCTCTTACAACAGCTCATGTGCTTCAGAAGGTACCAAACAGGCACAGTGTAACTGCAAAAGGTACACACTTGTCTGTGGCATAGACTCTTTTATAGAATTGACATATCAACAAATTCCAGGAATGGCAGGTGAAGATCTTTTCAACTATTCACCAACACCACAATACCATGCCCAGCTTTCTCCCATACTGTCTGGAGGGTGGTGACTTATGTTGAAATATAAATGGCAGGAATAGTCTGGCTCTTTTTTCTGAAATATACATGTCCAGACATAGAGGCGGATTTTCTCCTGTTGTGTTATGTTTCCTAGTCAGTATACCTTTAAAAGCCATGCTCATGGTTTTGTCATTGTGTTGTAGCATGTAACTTGATTTGTACAAAGGCCACATGCTCCGTCATTTGGATCACTTGAGGCATGACACTCTACTGGAAACATGCTCCTTTATTAGAAACCACTGGAGTCATATAGCATGGAAACAGACCCTTCAGTCCAACTAGACCACATTGACCATGATCTTATACTAAACTAGTCCCACTTGTCTGCGTCTGACCTATATCCCACCAAGTCTTTCTTATTCATGTACTCAACCAAATGTTTTTTAAATGTTGTAACTGTACCTGCTTCCACCACTTCCTCTGGCAATTCATTCGACACACTAACCACTCTTTGTGTAAAGAAGTTGACCTTCATGTCCTTTTAAAAGCTTTCACCTCTCACCTTAAAAATATACCCATAGTTTTGAACTCCGCTACATTAGGGAAAAGGCCTTTGCTATTCACCTTATCTATACCCCTAATGATTTTATAATGTCTATAAGGTCACCCGTTAGCCTCTAAAGTTCCAGTGAAAAAGGTCCCAGCCTATCCAGACTATTTTTCTAACTCAAACCCTCCATTCCCAGTAAAATCCTGGCAAATCTTTTCTGAACCCTCATATTGTCTGAGCTAATAAAAATAGCTTGTTGTAGTAATCATCTATTGGATTCTTCAAAACGACAATGTCATCACTCAGGTAATTTTTATATCAGGAAATAACATAAGCATTTAAGGTCTTTGAGAAGATTTGTAGCTCAGGTTGATGGTAAGTATGCAAGTTAATTCGCTGAACTTGAAGGTTTGTTTTCAGATGTTTTATCACCATGATTAGGTAACATCATCAGTGAGAATCTCTGATAAAGTGCTGGTGGCATGTCTCACCTCTTTATACCAAAACCTATAAATAGAGAGGTGGGACATACCACCAGCACTTCACCGGAGATTCTCACTGATGACGTTACCTAGTCATGGTGAAAAACATCTGAAAACAAACCTTCAAGCTCAGCGAGTTAACTTACATACTTATAAGCATTGCTGATTCAGATAGAATATCCTCCTGGATGCAAACTCATACCATAGTTTTGAACTCCCCTACATTAGGGAAAAGGCCTTTGCTATTCACCTTACCTATACCCCTAATGATTTTATAATTTCTATAAGGTCACCCGTTAGCCTCTAAAGTTCCATGCAAAATCCCATTACATCTAAAATGAATACCTTTACCTATCAAAAGGACAAAGTCTATTTTACTGGTGCATTTCAGAGATAAGTACATGAGGTGGAAAAGAATTAAAGAAGTGATGCAAAGTTGACAGAAAGGGAGAAGATTCATATGAAGCATATAAAGACTGAACCACTGGATCAAATGGTCATTTTTGTGCTTTAAAATTCTAAGTAATTCTATGTGAAAACAGATATTCCATCACTCAAACTGCTTGTCTGGGTTTTTAAGTATTGGCTCCTATATAAATGATGGAGCTTTGCCATGTTCAAGGACTGACTCCTCTACTGTTGTCAGCAGACAACTTACTCCATTAAACATCATAGAGCCAAGAGCAGACTGTGACAAACAATGATACTATAGATACTATTTGGAGTGAATATTTACTTTGATTGGGTTGTATTAGTGCAGGGGAAGAGTTTAGTGATGGCTTCAGATAAAAAGCCAGTTGGTCTCTCAATGCATTTCTGTTATTTTGGACTTGCATTTATTTCAAACAATTAACTAGTTAGAAGATTTCCCAGTGTGAGTAGCAACACATCCAAATCAGACACTTTATTATATCAGGCAACTTTATACAGATACCATGCAGTCTCTTAATCCAATGGAGTGCCTGTCTAATAAAATGGAATCAGGTACAGACAGTAGGTCATCATCATACTCACAGGTGTATCCCAAAATATGAATAGGAGCAGATGGAGAGCTATTCAATTTTCCAGTTCTGTAGAGCCCAAGATTTCTGCAAAAACCACAATATTGGATGAAATTTACAGCACATAAACAGGGTCATTCAGCCTGAAAGGTTTTTATGCATCACCCAATCCCCTTCCTCCCTACTTTATCTCACCTCATCCCATCAATGCCTTCCTAAGCTTCCTAATTAATGCATCTTTTGTATTTGCCTCAAAAACACTGCATGATAGTGAGGTTAACACTCTTATCACATCCTGAATAAAGCAATTTCTCCTGAATTTCTTGCTGGGATTTATTAATAAGGATCATAAATATTGTGTAGTTAAGATTGATTGCTCGAAAACCTACCCTATTAAATCCATTTACAAAGGCATCTTAGTAACTTGCTTTTCCTGGAGAAAAAAATGTCCTAGGCTGACAGTCATATCCAATAGTTACATTCTCTCAATTCAAAAAGCAAACTTGCATTTTGTTTCTGCACTCTGTCTATTGATTCAATGTCGTTTTCATTACATGGAGACCAGAAGGGTGCACATGATGATAAATTTGGCCAAAGTCCTGAAGATGCTTGACATAATTTGACCCAGATGTTTCAGTCAGTTCATCTGTGAATAGGATATCCTACTGACATCGGATGCAGGGTCTACAGTAAATAATATGCATTGCTTCTGTGTATTAAAAATGTGTGCACAGCATGAAAGTTCTAATCAGGGCTGTCAATTCAGGAAACGACAGCATTAGCAATGATTACAATATGACATGACAGAGCATAAAGTGAGGTCAGTTTAGAAATGGTACTTGGATTACTTATAGAATTTTATTTTCTTGATTTCAGTGTTGCTGGTCTGCATTGTTAAAAAGGTGTACGCCTGCTTTGATAGACTGGTATTTGGCAATACACGAGCATTGTTTGGAACTTGAGCAGCAGTCTGTTTTTTGCCTTCTGTGTAAGCCAACTCCAACATCTGTTTGTGTCAGCTGTACCAAAAGTTCACTGCTACCCTCTGTATGTTAGTGAACTTATTTTGTTTTAGAAAAAGAGATATGAAATAAAGTTTAGGATAATCCAAAGAGATTCTACAAATACATTAAGAGTAGCTAGGCAAAGAATGGACCTCTTAAAGATCAACAAGGTCGTCTATGTGTTGAACCTCAGGATATTAAATGAATATTTTGCTTCAGTGGAGAAAGAATTGCAGGCTAGAGAATTGGGGATAAAATATTGATGTTTTGAAAACAGTTCACATTACCAAAGAGGAAGTGCTGGAGGTCTTAGAAAACATACATCAGGACCTGATCAAATGTATCCCAGGACATTGTAAGAAGGAAGAACTTGTGGGAGCCCTCGCAGAAATACAGCAAGAGTATCATCTATGAACTCAGGTGAGGTGCCAGAGGACTGGAGTAAGGCTAATGTTGTGCCTTTATTTAAGAAATATTGTAAGGAGAAGCCTAGGAACTTGAGACCTGTAAGTCTCACATTGGTGGTGAGTAAGTTCTTGGGGGGGATTCTGAAAGATAGTTTTTATGTGCATTTGGAGAGGCAAGGATTGGTTAGGAATAATCAGCATGGCTTTGTACAAGGGAAATCATATCTCACAAAATTTGATTGAGAGTTTTGAGGAAATAACCAAAAAGATTGATGAGGGCAGAACAGTAGATATTATTTATATGGACATGATATGAACAGAGAAGCCTTGAACAAGGTTCCACATGGTAGATTAATTCATACAGTTATATTAAATGGGATTCAGGGAGAGCTTGCCAATTGGATACATAATTGACCTGACAGTAGGAGACAGACGGTGGTGTTGGAGGGCTGTTTTTCAGGTGGGAGGCCTTTGACCAGCAGTGTCCCACAGGGATCGGTACTGGGTGCACTTTTGTTTGACATTTATAAAAACGATTTGGAAGAGAATTTAGGAGGTATGGTTAGTATGTTTGCGGATGACACCAAAAATTGGATTCGGCAGCGGAGCTGGATTAGACCGCTCTGGGGAGGTGAGTAAAGGCTATAAATACTTACCACCAGGATGTTGGGCCTTCATTGCGGCAGCGGAGCTGGGTGGAAGTGGTTGAATTGCACTCTGGGAAGGTGAGTGAACTGATAGATTTGGGCCCAGGATATAGGTGCTTCAGGCGGGATAGAGAAGGAGGTAAAAGGAGTGGAGGAGTTGCATTATTAGTCAGAGAGGATATCACAGCTCTGCTGAAGGAGAGCGCGATGGTGGACTTGAGCAGTGAAGCAACATGGTCAGAGCTCAGAAATAGGGAGGGTGCAATAATAATGTTGGGGCTGTACTACAGGCCTCCCAACAGCGAGCATGAAATAGAGGTACAAATATGTCGACAGATTATGGAAAGATGTAGGAACAATAGGTCGGTTCTGATGGGAGATCTTAATTTTCCCAACATTGACAGGAATTCACTTAGAAGCAGAATTTGTAAGGAGCATCCAGCAGAGTTTTCTAGAGCAGTAGTCCAACATGGGAAGGGGCCATATTGGACCTGGTGTTGGGAAATGAACCTGGCCAGGTGGTTGAAGTTTCAGTAGGGGATTACTTTGGGAATAGCAATCACAATTCAGTAAGTTTTAGAATACTCATTGACAAAAACAAGAGTGGTCCTAAAGGAAGAGTGTTAAATTATGGGAAGGCCAACGATAGCAAAGTTCGGCAGGAGCTAAGGAATGTGGATTGGAAGCAGCTGTTTGAAAGTAAATCTGCATTTGAGGCTTTTATAGCAAGGTTGATTAGAGTACAGGACAGACTTGTTCCTGAGAAAATGAGGGATAGAAATGGCAAGATTTGGGAAGAATGGATGACAGATGAAATTGTGAGACTACCTTAGAGGAACAGGAAACATACATAAGGTCTAGGCGAATGAAAACAGATGAAGCTTTGGAAGAATATCGGGAAAGTCGCACCAATCTGAACCGAGGAATTAAGGGGGCTAAAAGGGGTCATGAAATATCTTTAGCAAACAGTGTTAAGGAAAATCCCAAAGCCTTTTATTCATTTATAAAGAGCAAGACAATAACTAGAGAAAGGGTTAGCCCACTTAAGGACAAAGGAGGAAAGTTATGCATGGAGTCAGATAAAATGGGTGAGATTCTTAATGAGTACTATGCATCAGTATTCACCAAGGAGAGGGACATGACAGAAAAGAGGTTAGGGATAGATGCTTGATTACTCTAGGTCAAGTCGGCATAAGGAGGGAGCAAGTGTTGGGTATTTGAAAAGGCATTAAGGTGGACAAGTCACCAGTTCCAGATCTATCCCAGGTTACTGAGAGGGCCGAAGGGCCTGTACTGCGCTGTAATGAGAGAAGCATGAGAGGAAATAGATGGAGCCTTGACAGATATCTTTGCAGCATCCTTGTACATGGTGAGGTGTCACAGGACTGGAGAATTGCTAATGTTGGCCGCTCATTTAAGAGAGGTAGCAGGGATAATCCAGGTAATTATAGACCTGTGAGCCTGACCTCAGTAGTAAGAAAACTGCTGGAGAAGATACTGAGGGATAGGATCTATTCCCATTTGGAAGAAAATGGACTTATCAGTGATAGCCAGCATGGTTTTGTGCAGGGAAGGTCATGTCCTACCAACTTAATCAAATGATTTGAGGAAGTGACAAAGTTGATTGATGAGGGAAAGGCTGTAGATGTCATATACATGGAGTTCAGTAAAGCTTTTGATAAGGTTTCCCATGGTAGGCTGATGGAGAAAGGAAAGTCGCATGGGGTCCAGGGTGTACTAGCTAGATGGATAGAGAACTGGATGGGCAACAGGACACAGAGAGTAGTAGTAGAAGGGAGTTTCTCAAAATGAAGAACAGTGACCAGTGGTGTTCCACAGGGATCCATGTTGGGACCACTGTTGTTTGTGAAATACATAAATAATCTGGTGGAAGGTATAGGTGGTCTGATTAGCAAGTTTGTCAATGACACTAAGATTGGTGGAGTAACAGACAATGAAGGGGACTGTCAGAGAATACAGCAGAATATAGATGGATTGGAGATCAGGCAGAGAAATGGCAGATTGAGTTCAATCTGGGCAAATGCAAGGTGATGCATTTTGGAAAATCCAATTCTAGAGCGAAATATATGGTAAATTGAAAAGCCCTGGGAAAACTGATGTACAGAGAGATCTGGGTGTTCAGATCCATTGTACCCTGAAGGTGGCAATGCAAGTCGATAGAGTGGTTAAGAAGGAAAATTACATACATTCCTTCATTGGACGGGGTATTGTGTACAAATATTGGCAGATCATGTTACAGTTGAACAGGACTTTGCTTCAGCCACATTTAGAAAAGGGCGTACAGTTTTGGTCACCACATTAGCAAAAGGACATGGATGCTTTGGAGAGGGTGCAGAAGAGGTTCACCAGAATGTTGCCTGGTATGGAGGGTGCTAGCTATGACGAGAGGTTGAGTAGATTAAAATTAGTTTCATTAGAAAGATGGAGGTTGAGGGGTGACCTGATTGAGGTCTATAAATTCATGAGAGGTATAGACGGGAGGATAGCGAGAAGCTTTTTCCCTGAGTGGGAGACTCAATTACTAGGGCTCATGAGTTCAAGGTGTGAGGGAAGGTTTAAGAGAAATATACGTGGAAAGTTCTTTACGCAGAGGGTGGTGGATGCCTGGAACACATTGCCAGCGGAGGTGGTAGAGGCGGGCACAGTAGCATCATTTAAGATGTATCTAGACAGATACATGAATGGGCAGGGAGCAGAAGGATACAGATCCTTAGAAAATAGGTGACAGGTTTAGATACAGGATCTGGATAAGCGCGGGTTTGGAGGGTCGAAGGGCCTGTTCCTGTGCTGTAATTTTCTTTGTTCTTTGTTCTTTGAACATGCCGGGAATGAAGGGTTAGAATTAGAAAAATACACTTGCACTGCCCTCTTGAACTGTCCTACCTGTCCATCTTCCTTCCCATCTATCCGCTCCACCTCCGCACAGACCTATCACCATCACCTCCATCTGCATCTACCTATCACCTCCCCAGTTACCTTCCCGTCAGCCCTACCCCTCTCTCCTATTTATCTCACCGTTCCCCCCATCCCCACCCCACATTCCTGACGAAGGGCTTACACTTGAAACTTCAAGTGTCCTGCTCCACTGGTGCCGTCTGACCTGCTGTGCTTTTCCAGCGCCACACATTTCGACTCTGATCTCCAGCATCTGCAGTCCTCACCTTCTCCTTGCTAACAATGGCCCAACCAAGAAGGACCTTCTTTATATGCTGTGAAAAACTGATGTCCCTTCTCAAAACCTGGTTTTCTGCACCCTAGTCCTGATGAGTACAAGACCCTCTACCCTTAGGGTTGTGTTTTGAATGAAAGGCCCACTGTTGGCTTCACAGTGATCAACTGGCTCATGGTCCAGAAAAGAGACAAGGCAGGTCCTGCTGGCTCTCCATCAAGTAGTCTATGCCCAACACCACAACATAAAAAATCACACTATCAGAATCAGACCCATAATCTGAAGCCAGAACTTACAGGAGTGAAACTAGATACACTTCAAGATCTCTTTCCTGTCAAACTATTGAATGGAATGCTCTCTTTGCAGACAGTGACTCCTAAAGCTGCCGTACAAGACGAACATTCTTTGTTAGTTGCTGTAGCAATAGAGAAGTCACTTCTCCACTTACTTAAAGGGCACTTCAAAAACTTTGGTATTCTCTTTCAAAAGTGACACTGAGTGCCAGATTAATTGTGTTTTTTAAAATTTGGCAGATTTTTCATCTAAAATTGTAGTACATGTGGCAAAGACAGATACGTGGTCTTAGATTTCAAAGTAACCACAATCCCATTGAATGATGAAATAATTATGGAGTTGAATGGCCTACTCCAGTTGTTCTACAACTGGAATACACTCAAATGTTTTTTTTCTATGACTATTTGTACAGAATCTTGGGCAAATTTCTTCTATGTGTTACTGATAATTGAGTTCTATGCACCTGGATAAAGAGTTCATTAAATTTTGCTGTAAAAGGGCCAACATTAAAATTTTCATTCAGTGTTGGAAAGAGCACAGAACCCAGCTGAAATACCCAACAGACACCAAAGTCTGTGCAACAAATTGCGACTTCCTCAAACCAAGTCTATTACTGCTCTCCATGATACTTTTATGCTCAGTCTATGAATTTTACAAATACTTCAGGAAGATTTAAGCAGTGACAGGAAAAGTGATCCTCTTGAGGAAGGTCTCTTCACTGTCTAATTATGGTTGTATTGAATGGGGTGCTCTGTTTTCAGACATTGTATCAGCTTCAGGAGTCAAGAACACCTGGATGGGTATATGAACAGGAACGGTTTTGAAGAATATGAGCCAAACGCTGGCAATTAGGACTAGATTAATTTAGGATATCTGGTCGGTATGGACGAGTTTGACCAAAGGACCTATTGCTGTGCTGTACATCGCTGACTCTATGACATTATTTGGATATTGCTCACAAATCACATTCCTGTATACAGAGCAAACAATTCTAAAACAAGTCCATTTACAAAAAAAGTTTATGGACAGGAGAAAGAAAGCACAAAGAACTGATTTTAAAATCCATAAGGTTTCTGTTATGCCAATAAAGTTAGTAGGTCGGTTAGCTCAGATGGTTAGTGCATGCTGTTAATAATGCCAACACTGATCGGATGCTTCCTTGGAATTTGCAGGTCGTGGGTTCACACTTACAGGGTATGTGTTTGCCCTTGCTTTAGGGTGGCACAGTGGTTAGCACTGCTGCCTCACAGTGCCAGGGACCTGGGTTTGATTTCAGCCTCAGGTGACTGCTTGTGTGGAGTTTGCACATTCTCCCTGTATCTGCATGGGTTTCCTCCCACAATCCAAAGACATGCAGGTTAGGAGAATTGGCCATGCTAAATTGCCCGTAGTGTTCAAGGATGTGTAGGTTAGGTGCATTAGTCAGGGGTAAATATAGGGTAGGGGAATGGGTCAGGGTGGGTTACTCTTTGGAGGGTTGGTGTGGACTTGTTGGGCTGAAGGGCCTGTTTCCACACTGTAGGGATTCTAAGACTCTAAGAAATTCATAACATGATTGAAGAACTATATGCATCTCTAGCCTTTATTCCAAAATGTGTTTCTTAGTGGAGGACTACTACAGAGACAAAATAACTGCAGGTGTAATTTCTGGAAAACATAGTGTTTACCAGTGGGACGCAACAGCTAAAGAGGTATCGAACAAACTTGAAAGCAGACAGGACTGTTATCTCTTTCAGATTACAAAGGTAACAAAGGATTGAGTCCTCTGCTCAACAGAGAGCCATCTCTGGTTTATGTCTCAAAATTATTTATAGTCATTCATGGGATGTGGACATTCCTTGCTATGACAGCATTCATTGCCCATCGCCACCTTAAGGACAACTAGGGCTCAATTGTCTTATTGAGGCACTGAGGTCCTTTTAGTGTAGGTAGCCCCACAACACGTGACAGTGGTGCAAGATTTTGACTCATTGACAGTGAGAGAACAGCAATATATTTTCAAGTCAGGATGGCGAGGAGCTCAGACAGGAACTTGCAGGTGCTGGTACTCCCATGTATCTGTTGCTCTTGCCCTTCCAGATGGAAGTGGTCCTGGGATTGGAAGGTACTGCTAAAGGAGACTTGGTGAATTTCTGAAGTGCATTTGGTAGACAGTACACACATCTGCACCTGATAATCAATGATGGAAGCATTGTACGTTTGTGGATGTGGTGCTAATCAATCGTGTAGGCTGCTTTGTTCCTAGTGGTGCCAAGCTTTGAGTGTGGTTGGACTCCATCCATCCATCACACTCCTGGCTTATACCTTGGACAGGTTTTGGGAAGTTAGAGTTACTCACTGTAGGATTCCAAGCCTCTCATCACCTTGTGTAGCCATTGCATTTATATGGCTGATCCACTTCATTTTCTGATAAATGGTATCCCCTAGGACATTAATAGTGGGGAATTCGATGCCACAGAGTCATAGAGTCATACAGCACAGAAACAGACCCTTCAGTCCAACTCATCTATGCCAACCAGATATCCTAAAATAATCCAGTCCCATTTGCCAGCATTTGGCCCATATCCCTCTAAAGGCTCTTCCTATTCATGTATCCACTCAATTGCTATACACATCTCCACCAGTTCCTCTGGCAGTTCATTCGTACACACAAAACCGTTGGCATGAAAAAGCTGTCTCTCAAGTACTTTTTAAATCTTTCCCCTCTCTCCTTTAACCTATGCCCTCTAGTTTTTAACTCCCCTATCCCAGGAAAAAGAACTTGGCTATTCACCCTATCCATGCCACTCATAATTTTATAAACCTTCTTAAGGTCACCCCTCACACTTGCTGCAGGGGACAAAGTCCTAGCCTATTTAGCCTCTAGCTATAGTTCAAATGCTCCAATTCTGGCAACATCCTTGTAAAGCTTTTCTGCATCCTTTCAAGTTTAACAACATTTTTCCTATAGCAGGAAGAACAAACTGAATGCAGTATTCTAAAAGTGGCCTCAATGTTCTATACAGCTGCAACATGGCATCCCAACTCCTATACTCAATGCACTTACCAATAAAGGCAAGTGTGCCAAATGCCTTCTTCACTGCCTTGAATTCTTCCATTTGTTACTGATAATTGAGTTCTATGCACATGGGTAAAGAGTTCATTAAATTTTGCTGTAAAAGGGCCAACATTAAAATCTTCACTCATTGTTGGAAAAAGCACAGAACCCAGCTGAAAATGCCCAACAGTCTGTGCAACAAACTGTGACTTCCTCAAGCCAGGGCTGTTATTGTTCATCCTGTCCATGACCCTCATGATTTTATAAACCTCATAAGGTCACCCCTCAGTCTCCAACACTCCAGGGAAAAAAGGTTACAGACTATTCAGCTTCTACCTGTGGTGACTCAACTTTCAAGTAACTGTGCACCTGCACTCCTAAAGCTCTTTGTTTGGCAACAATCTCCAGGGTCCTATCATTAACGATATAAGTCCTGCTCTGATGAACAGTCATTTAGACTCGAAACATTAGCTTGCTCTCTCTCCACAGATGCTGCCCAACCTGCTGTGATTTGTAGCATTTTTGTTTTCAGTACAGATTTCAGTGCTGATTCCAGCATCTGCAGTCATTTACTCCTAGGGCCTGCCCTGATCTGCCTTACCAAAATCCAATACCTCACATTTATCTAAGTTAAACTCTATCTGCCACTCCTCAGACCGTTTATCCATCTGGTCAAGGTCTTGTACTCTGAAAAAAACCTTCTTCACTGTCTACTACATCACCTATCTTGGTGGCATCTGCAAGCTTACTAACCGTACTTCCTATGCTCACATCCAATATCATTTATATAAATGACAAAAACCAATGGTTCCCAGTACCCTGTGGCACTCCCCTGGTCACAGGCCTCTAGTCCAAAAAACAACCCTCCACCACCATCCTCCATCCCCTACCTTCAAACCAATTTTGTATCGAATTGGCTAGCTCTCCCTGGATTCTATATGATTTAACTTTGCTCACCATTACACCATGTGGAACCTTGTGGAACGCCTTACTGAAGTCCATACAGACGTCTACTACTCCACCTTCATTAATCTTCATTGTCATCTCTTCAAGCAACTAATCAAATTAGTGAGACTTGATTCTCATGCACAAAGCAATGTTGACTATCCCTAATCCATCTTTGCCTTTTGAAATGTATTAAGTCCTGTCCCTCAGAATCCTGTCCAACAACTTACCCATCACTGATGGCAGGCTCACCGGTCTATAGTTCCCTAGCTTTTCCTTACCACCTCTCTTAAATAATGGCACCATATTAGCTAACCTCCAGGCTCCCTGCACTTCATCTATGGCTATCAATGATACGAATATCTCAGCTAGGGGCCTAGCAATCACTTCCCTAACTTCCCACTAAGTTCTGGGATATATCTGATCAGGTCCTGTGGATTTATTCACCTTTTCACGTTTTAAGAGGTTCAGCATCTCCTCTTCTGTATTTCCACAAGTGCTTTTACTTCCATGTCCTTCTCCCAGAGATATTAATACGATTGAATCAAGGAATAAAGGTTAATTGTCTCTTGTTGGCGATAGACAGTCATTGCCTGACACTTGTATGCCACACAAAAAAAAAATTAATCATCACTTGTCAGCCCAGGCCTTGCTTCATTTGAACATGGAGTGATTCAGTATATAAAGTGTAATTGTGCCGACAATTAGAGAATAGTGAACATTGCCAGTTCTGAACTTATGATAGAGGTGTGCTCATTGATGATGCAGCTGAAGATTTCTGGAACACTAGCCTCAAGATGCCTGTGGAGATTCTTCAAGCAAAAGAACCTAACATCCAACAACCACAGCCATCTTCTTTTGTATCAGGAAAGACTCCAGCCAGGGGAGAGTTTCAATGAATCCCTATGGTGTGGAAACAGGCCATTTGGCCCAACAAGTTCACACTGACCCACTGAAGAGTATCCCACAGATCCATTCCCCTACCCTGTTACTCTACATTTCTCCTAACTAGTGCACCTAGCCACCACATCCCTGAACACGATGGGCAATTTAGCATGTCCAAGTCACCTAACTGCACATTTTTGGACTGTGAGAGGAAACTGGAGCACCCAAGCAGACATGGGGAGAATGTGCAAACTCCACACAGACAGTTGCCCGAGACTGGAATCAAAACCAGGTCTCTGAGTTGTGAGGAAGCAGTGCTAACCACTGTGCCACCCTACCACCCACCTGATTCTCCCCCACCTGATTCCCATTAATTCCATTTTGTTCGGGCTCTTTGATGTGATTCTGAAATGCATCCTTGATGTTACCTCACCTCTGGCTATTCAGCTTTTACCTATGCTTGAACCAAGGCAGTAATGAAGTCAAGAGCTAAGTGGCCTTGGTGTAGTCCAAACTGGATGTCAGTGAGCTTGTTACTGCTGAGCAGGTGCTACTTCATAGGGCTGTTGATGATACCTCCCATCACTACTGATGCCTGAGAATAGCCTGACAGGGCAGTAAATGGCTGGGTTGGATTAGTCCTCCTTTTTCTGTACAGGACATACCTGAACAATATTCCACATTGTTAGGTAGATGCCAGTGTTGTTGTTGTACTGGAACAAATTGGCTAGATTCTGGAGCTCTCGTCTTCAATACTTTTGGTGGAATGGTATCACAGTCCAGTGCTCTTGCAATATCCAGTACCTCCATCCATTCCTTGACATCACAAAGTGAATTGAGTTGGCTGAAGACTGCCAACAGCACAGGATGCAGAGGACCTCCAGAGGAGGCCAAGATGGATCAGTCACTCAGCACCCCTGGATGAAGGTTGTTCCAAATGCTTTAGCCTTATCTTACAGAGCTTACATCTGAACTGCTGGTAGTGGAATTGCTGATCTCTTGCTCCTTATGTTGTTGGGAACTCAAGTAGCTTAACAAAGTTGACATTTCATTTGTCCTGAATTTCCACTTGCATTCTTCATTGTACCAGGGATGAACCCTAGGCTTGATGGTAATGGTGAAATGGGAGAGATGTCAGGCCATGAGGTTGCAGACTGTGTTGCTTCTGCTGCTGCTGCTGTTGGCCCACAGCACCTCATGGATGCCCATCTTGAGTTTCTAGATCTGTACAGCAATAGTGCCACACAACAACTGGATATGGTGGTGGTCACTCTTGCCAATGCTGTCATCAGCAGATGCACTTGCAGTAAACAGCTTGGTAAAGATGAGGTAAAATATGTTTTCCTCTCTTGTTGGCTCCTTCACCACTTGCCATAGACTCAATCTAGCAGCTATGTCCTTTGGGACTCAACCAACCTGGTCAGTAGTGGTGCTACCCAGCCTACACCTACCCACCTACAGCACATTCTGTGCCCCTGCCACTCAGTGCTCCTTGAAAAAGGTGTTCAACATAGACCAACTCATGGTAACCAGCAGGAGAAGGATTCATTGCTGTTGTCTGCCCTGGGCCTATGAGAACTCAAGCAATCTGGACTCAATAATGAGGACTTCAAGAGCAACCTCTCCCAACTATGCCACTACTTCTGTTTGGTCTGTGAGATAGCACACATAGGGATGGCGATTGTGATGAATACAACATTATGCAAAAGATATGATTCCATGGCGTGACAATCAGGCTGCCTGACTAATCTGTGATACAGCTCTCTCTAAGTTTTGCCTGCTAGTAAGGAGGTCACTGCAGGGTAAACTGTGTTTACTGTTGTCATTTCCGGTGATTTAGACAACGTAAGGTGCTCCACCCAGTCTCATTCATTTCTCCCTTTGTTAGAACTGAGTGACTCACCAGGCCATTTCACATGACAGTTAAAGTTAGTCTGGAGTCATATGTAAGTCAGCCCAGGTAAGGGCAGCAGTTTCCTTCCCTAAAAGGCATTAGTGAGCCAGTTGTATTTCTATGACAATCAAGAATGGTTTCATAGTTATCATTAGAGTTTTAGTTCCAGATTTCTATTCAATTCAAATTCCATTATCTTGCCATGGTAGGATTTGAACCTACGTTTCTGAAACATTACTTGTGTCTCTGGATTAAAAGTCTAGCAACAGTACCACTGGGCCATCGCCTCCCCAAATTCACAATTGCGTTCACCTTTACAAGAATATACAAGGGCTGGGGTTCAAAAGCCAATGTGAAGTCTACTGGTCTGTATTACTGCATCTGAGCATTACTATTCCATAAAGCTCACAATTAAAGAGCTATCCCCTAATTACTAGTGTTACAAGTGAAGACCTCATTGAATCCAAAGTTTGGAGGTCATCTAGCTAGCAAACAGACAAAAAAAGTTCTCTCACTGAGTGCCGCAAACCAATTTTAAAGAAAGAGGAATCAAACACAAAATGAAGAATCTCAAAACTGAACAGTTCAATTAGCAATGTCAATTCTCAAGGTAATGTCCACTGCTATGTGCAACCACTCGCTATTCCCAAACCATTCAGAGACTGATCTGTGTTTCATTTTTCAAACAAAGTATCAGTTTGGACCTATCTCTTATTTTTTAAAATCAGGAAGTATATTTACCACTTTGTGCATGTGGTATTTAATAAGCTCACTATGTTGATTTAGGAAAGCCTGGTTAAGTTGGATTCTTTAAAAAAATAAATTTTGGTCTGGAAGAAAGACATCCACTAGGACCATTTCAAACTAACCACGTTGCAACAATGGGTGAAGAAAGAATAGGAGCCAGTTCATCCCTCCTTACCCAGGGACTTAATAGCTTGGGGTACACCCTCTGGAACCATCATGAGCTGGGAAACCTCACCCTGGGACTGGTCATAACAATTCCAAACCAAGCCTGCCAACAATTCGTGTTTAGTAGCCCAAAGCCTAATTCTGGATGCAAAGTTCTAAAAGTTATCTATTCCCAATTATCGGTCTAGAGTTGAACATCAGTCTCAGTAATGTTGATCCAAAACTATTAATTGTCATTGAAACCCATCTGGTCAACTGCCATCCTTTAGGGAAGGAAATCTGCTATACTTTCTTGATCTCTCCTACATGATGGTGAAGTGCCCTTTTGAATGATTATTATCCTTTAGGTGTAGGACACCTTCAATAATAGTAAAGAGGAAAGAATCTAGGACTTTGGCTCAAAGTAATGAAATGGTATGATATATCCCAGACTGGATGCTGCACAACTGGAGAGAACTTGCAGGTGGTGGTGTTACCACACGTCTGCTGCCCTTGTCTTTCTGGATGGCAAAGGTTATAAGGTTTGGAAAGTGCTGATTAAGGAGTCTTGATGAGGTGTTGCACTGCATCTTGTAAATGGACACACTGCTGCCATTGCGCATTAGTGATGGAGGAAGGGAATGTTTAAAGCTGGTGATAGGGTGCTGATCAAGCAGGGTGCTTTGTCCTGGATGGTGGTTTTGAGCTTCCCGAGTGTTACTGGGGCTTGACTTATCCAGGCAAGTGGAGAATATTCCATCACACTTGCGCACTGTGCCTTGTAGATGGTGGAAAGGTTTTAGGGAGTCAAGAGGCAAGTTGCTTGCTATAGAATTCACTGTCTCTAATCAGCTCTTGCAACCACAGTATTGCATGCGGGGGTTGGTGTGTTAAGTTAGTTTGTAGTGTTATTTTAATGTATGATTCACCAAGAAAAAGATTATTTCCTGCTCTCTCTCCTTTCAATCCCTTTGAATTATAAGCAGTAACAGAGCAGCGTAAGGTGAATGAAATGATTAATGGAATAGTGAGCATTGGAAAGCTGCAAACACACTCAGCCTTTTTCATACACGTCTTATTGAACAGCTTGATGCCCTGTGAAAAGATCCCTTGTCTCTTTTCTGAAGAATACATGTTATAAGTCAGAGGGTGCCAAAGTTAGAGAAAAAAGGTGTGAAACAAAAATGTTACTAAAACGGGTAGGATTCGTTTATAAATACAACTAAGATCAGTTTGTGATATCGTCTCTCCAACCGGACAACTTTTTTCTAAAAAAAATAGCGTGCCCCACAGCCTCAGGACACGGAAAGTGCAAATGTTTTCTTCCTGTTAAAACGTGGGGTCAGAGGGTGAGGGATAATTCTGTCAGAGCCTGTTACACGTAATGCACCATAAATTTAAATATTCTGTCCTTATTTTAAAATAATATTTTGATGGTTTCAAATTAATAAATAGTAACTAAAAGCAATTTGGGAAACAGTTATAGAAAGGTTAAAGCATAGGTAATTATCTGCCATACTGTCTGAAGAGCAGGGAACACAAAACGGAGGCATTGCAGAGCTGGTGGGAGGAAGTAATTGCTGCAAGCCATGTTTTTATAGGCAATTTGATTGTAGTAGATATATGAACTGAAAATAAAAGTGTTGATAGAATACAAAAGCAATGCAGCACAAAATGAACATTCATTGTCTGAGTGTTATTTTAAAAGGTCCGTAAGTGGCATATGAGGCACTCATGTGGTGCAATTTATGTGAGGTGCCATTCAGCAGGGCATTAGCACATGTGCAGCTATGCCCAGTACTGCCATTTTGGATCACAACACTCCAACTGATGCACAATTAATCTAGATCAGTTGAACACACACATTCAAACGGCAAGAAGCACTTCCACCAGCATTATTTAAACCTGATCAACGGCTTACAGGATAGTAGTTGCTAGTTGATTTCTTCCAACAGTTGCTTCAAATCTGCATTTGTCTGGAAACTTCTAAATTTGTTTCAGAAGCCTTAAAAGAATAGTGTGACGCATACTGACAAAGTTTCACGTTCACTTCAAATCTTTCAAAAATCCAGTTATTCCCAGACACAGGAAGCTAGAAAGCCTTTAGCTTGTAACGCAGAATGACTTGAAAAAATGTGCAAAGGGTTTACAGATTGGTAGAAACTACTGGATAGGAGTGGGAAAAGGAGTGGTACTCTCAGCAGGAGGCTAATCTGCCAAGGGTACCCATGTCAACCTCTCCTACTTAAGCCTTAGCAAGGAACAGCGTACAAGATGTCAGTGCTTCAGCACAGGAAGCAAAAATCGGTCATTACTTCCATTTTGGGAGGTTAGACTCCAGATTCTGCATGAAATCCTATGTCAAATTTATGCTAGATTCATCTATGCTACTTAAAATTGACCATAGGCTTTTCAAGGCACCAATCATTTAACTGTGTCTATCTATCAGTCTTCTTCTATTCTCACAAAGCGCTCATCAGAGTGTGCTGTAGCAGAACATTAGTGTAATCTCACCTTCCAAGAAGCTGACATTTGAGTTATCTTTGCCTCCTCTCCTCACATCAGGTCACTCAATGGCAACAAATCCTGCTTCAATGCAAGCTTCTAAATTATGTGTCAGTATCTGTGTGCATGGCCGGATGTTTTAGACCAAGTGACAGTGCTGAGTTCTTGTCAGTGCTGGTCCAGCACTGCCTGGTCAGAGTGGAACCCTTGTCTAGCTATAGGGAGGAAAACACTTTGTGTTGCAGCGATTTAGGGGGCGGTGGACTGGTGGTTAAGATGTAAGAGTTATATGCTTACAAAATCTTCAACTTGTAAAATCAGAAACAAGAGTGGGATGAGGAAGTAATTGGAAATGTGAAAAACAGGATTAGGTATTTAGCATGAAAGATACAGACATCATCAATGCTTTCAGTGCCCTTTTGTCTACGTTCTCAGCAATAGGTGCCCCAATAATGGTCATTGTTTACACCATACAGATACACCTGTCCTCGGCCAGTTGGCTCTCAGTGCCTCTCCGGTTGTTCACCTTGTTCTGAAAAGAGGGAAGTGTATAACTGAGGGCTGTAAAATACGTTTCGGTAGCACAGCAGTCTTGATTCAAGAGCTGACAGTGTGTGCAAGTTGCGAGAAGAGGGTGTGAGGCACACAAAAGTACTAGAGAGTTCAGGATGCGGTGTAACATCCCAATGTGAGGTTACGAGTTCTGCTTGAAAGTGGTTGTAGATGTGTGAAATGGTTGAGCTGAGTTAAACAGTATCTGAAAATGATTGTGCAGTTGGGCATTTGAAGATCCAGTTAATGATCCTGACCATTCATCTAAGGTCACTGAACTTGTGGAAATATATTCAGACTCTCAGGTTTGACTCCTGACATGAACCTCTCCAACTACCTGCTCTCTGTCCTTTCGGCAACTATCTGGAGAGGGCCTGTCTTCGAAAGGGCACCTCTCTTCTTTGGGTGCAGCATTCAAACCCTTGTGGCCTATTGTCTCCCATCTTTCATTCTTCTATCTTAACCACAATGCAAACCAACAGTATTATGACTTCAACTCCTACTCCAGCCACAATGAAAAATGGGAACCTGGTTTTAGCTAGTACAGATTACCTTCAAGAAATGCTACTCGCTCAAAACTTTGGGCTCTCTGCTGAGATGTGTAGACACTTAGCACTGGTTACACAATGCAATTATGGTCTGCAAGCAACATGCCATTAGTGTCTGCTTTACATTGGAAAGTAGTGGGTTAATCAAACATCACAATCCCCATGCCAGCCTTCAGGAGCTATGGAAGTAAACTCGAATTTTAAATGGAAATTTTATGTTTTCAAATTTAATGAATTAAGCTTATTTTAGGGAAAAAAACATAGTTATCTTCAAGGATATAAATTCTTCTAATAATATGCTCAGGTCTCTGGACATTAGAATATTTATAATGGCAAAACTGACCTGTCCATATTTCTACTGAAAAGCTGTTTTATGTAAAATTGTCAAGCAATAGTTCCAATAATCTAAATAATTTACATAGGTAGAATCTATGATAAATATAGTAAAATTTATATTAGAAGTTTAAAAACCAGGACAGGATGCAATTTGAACTTGAGAACCAATTACATCTGATCTAACCCCAGCCTCACTTAGAATTCTGCAAAACCATGGAAAATTTTAGATATAATCATACACACGTGCACATATAAATTTATATAATTTCTTCCCCAATCTTTCAGAGCCAGGTATCTTGGTTAAATAGATTAGGGAATTGTTAAGGCGCTGCTGTTTGTCCCAATTCACTCGAAGCAAAACTTTGCTGATTTCCAATGTTAGAAAACAGATACAAAAACCAGGCTGTCTCTACAAAAATGTTTGTGAGCAACAATGATGGATTTACACCTCTGTGTTGTTCATTGAGAATCCACCCCTTGGAAGTTTCAATCCTGGGATGCACAAGTCCCAAAGTGAGGCATGGGGAATGGGAAGAGAATCAGCTCCACTCTTTACATAGAAGTCAAAAGAATAAAGTAAAAAAGGCCTGAAAGTCCTGCCCATATGCACCACTGGTGCTCACAGTGGATTCAGGAGAGGAATAACTGACTGGAGTAATCTAATGCAGTGCAGTATTTGGCAGAAATTCCCTGAAAGAGAATCTTTATCTCTCCTCCATCTCTCCAGCAGTTAGGAATACAGGTCCTTCCCTGAAGCAATTCTCTGGAAATCAAGTGATTCCCTTCAAATTATACCATTAGTGTTGTGTGAGTAAGCAAATAAATACATTTGCAAACACTTTTTCAAGATGCAGTATTGTTTTAAGTGAAAATTTATATTGTCAGTGCTGGATTTGGCAAATGAGAAGTGAAAATAAACAGTTTTCATCTTAAAAGGAATAGGTATGTGCAGTATCTCTCAGAATATTTTCCCGAGGATGGCATGGTAATATCAGCTCAAGAAAACTCAGTAATTTTATCTTTCCTGTTTAAGTGTGAACATCAACAAAACTCAATAAATTTATCTATCCTGTTTAAGCCTTCAACACCATCAGATTTAACAGTACACACCCAATGTTGTAAAAGTTTACACTGTAATATGAAGTTCCTTGAATGGCAACACAGCCCTGGTTGTCAGCGCAAGCTTTATATTCTGGTCAAAGCTTGCCCAAAAGCTCCACACTGAGGCAAAATTGAATTGTTAATTGTGCAGGATAACTAGATTCTGTAGAAGGACGAAGTATCTCCAGCTCTCCCATACTAATTCATTTTGAAGTTTGGCTTCATTTTGTAAATAAGAGGAGTCAGAATCTAGCCAAGTGGATAGTAAGCGCGACAATCTCATTATAATACATCACTTTACTAATGTCACTTCCATATTGGAGAAGCTGGTAATCTTTTGTTCCGATAATCAAATGCTCAGATTATTTTCATTTAGATTTTTGGCTTCATGCTGTAACTAGCTAAACACCTCCATCCACCAGTGACGCTTTCCACAAAAATAAAGATGGATTTTCAAAATAAAACAAGCCATTCTAACAGGAAAATAGCGTGAAACTTAATAAAATCTCTCAAAAGCTAGTGCACAAAACTGATATCTCCATTGAATGTTCTGGTTATTGCAGCAAACAGGGGCACAATATGGAGACTATGGCATGTAGATCTGTAAGAATGGGTTATTTGGGGGAAATTATCATCTTCTTCTGCTCCCTTTTCACTTGATAATATAAAAGGAGGGTCATAATAAGCTCCAAAAACACTTCAATGCCTGCCAACAATACATTGATTCAGGACACGTGTCAACAATTCCTTTTCAGCAGACTCTTATCAAAATGAAAATATCTCCAGGTTAAAAAGAGATCATTTCGATTTGATGGTATCTTTAAATCTGGAAGATAAGAACTGCAGTTCAAGGTCTGTTTTTTTTGTAAATGCTGATGTTTAATTGCACATATGCAGCGCTGTGATAATGCCACTAAACTGAGGGAACAAATGCAGCAAATATAACGCAGGCAAATCCCTTCAACGGTGCTACTTTGAGGCTGTTTTCTCTTAAATCATCCCTTCTAATCAGACTAAGGATCGTCCTGCATCCTCACAAGAATAAAACTCATGAAACAGCAGCACAGCAAGTGGCAAAGCAGACTGAACGGCACAAGCCTACCTTGATTTTGCATTTGAATTGCCTCTTCCATCTCCAAATAGATGCTTTGAAAGGTGGTTGAGTGCTGAATGCATGCGATAGCAATAAAGCACTGGTCTCATAATCATTGAATTTGCAGCACAATACTATGAAGTGCTAGTGAGGAGAGAGGGAGGGAGACTGGGTACCACAGCGAGGATTTTTCATAGTGAGAAAACTGGTACTTACCTCGTGGTGGAACACTCCCTGCCTCCGATTACAACCTTAATTCCACTTTCATCCCTGCGAGGAGAGCTGCCGGCGGGGCTGAGCGTAAAACAACAATCTACCCTCGGGGGACTTGCTAAATTGGTCTCACCTAACCTCCGAATGGTTTCACTTCAACTAGGTGACAATTAGTTCTGCAGCTGCTGCACTGCAGCGGGATGGGTTAACGGAGATCCATGCTTCACTATAACAGACACTCAAAATGTAAGGAAGCAGGAGTACATTAAGGGTAGCTCCGACGCCTTAGCAACAGACCTGCAATCTTAAGATATTGGTGCAAGCATACAGTCCTCCCTCGGGTGCATAATATCCGGCGTATTTGCCGCTCACCTCGTCTGGAAAATCTTTATTTTTTTGTGTGTGCTGCAGAATCCATTCCTAGGTCAGTCAGGCATTCCAGATTCGAGCAACATCATCAGCTGCTCCGCCTGCCATATATGGTCATTCTCCTGTGCACAGGATTTCCATGACAGCTAATAGTTCCATGAAGTCTAATGTATTGATTAGACCAGCAATTTGTCAAGTAATGTTACCATGACACTTGTATAGAGATGTTCTGGGAGCAGAGGAAAAGCCCCACATGCAGCCTGGAACCCAGTATCAGTTAGGTTAAAGGGAAAAAAAATTAACCCTCTTTTTCTTCCTCTCGCTCTTTAGATTGACCTTCTGCCTTTTTAACATTCATGCGGCACCCTTCCTGTTCTGTGCAGTTTAATTCTTGAAATCATTTGGACTGTATTTGATCTTAAAGGTGCTGGACATTATCATGCTCTGAGAGTGCTGGTTCAGAATCAATACTGAGAAAACCAGCAAAGTGCTTCGAAGGAGACCAGTGGGGTATGTCCTGTTACTAAACCAAGTGCTACTGTCAAAATCAAGACTATAGCAGCATTCGGAACAAGATAAACTAATTTAAAATAAGATTCATGCATGCTTGATTTTTATTTTAAATGTTAATAATGGTGGGAAGGACAACTTTATTTGTTGTTGATTGACATATTTTTCACTCAGTTTGAGGTAGGCACATTTTTATTTCCTCATGGGATATGAACATTAATGGCTAGGTCAGTATTTATTTTCCATTCCTAATTGTCCTTGACCGGGTGGTGATGAGCTGTCTTCTTAAAATGCTGAATCCATCTGTTATATGTACACAGACAATCTTAAAGGAATGGACTTTCAGGATTTTGACCCAGTGACAGTGAAGGAATAGTTCCAAATCTGAGTAGTCGCTGCCTTGAAGGGAAGTTTGTTGATGCCACAGACACCAGTATCCCATCACCAAGTCACCCTTTATTTACACAGGGGAAGTCCTTGACACTGATCGAGTTCTCAGAGTGAACAGAACGCCTGACGCTCCTGTTTTTATCTGTAATCCAGGGCTCCCTGATTGGACCAGATTAAAAGCCCCTCATATTCTAAGAGGTCCACCTGGCTTAGGTCATTACAATGACTACACAGGTGATGATTTTCCAGTGGGTTTGCAACCATTTATTGGTTTATGTGACATGTTCAAGTGTTTGAAAGGTACTGTTGAAGGAGGATAAATGAGTTGCTGCAATGTATCTTGTAAATATTAAACAACATTGCAAGTGCATTATGGGTCCAATATGAAAAAAATACCTTGCCTGCTCCAACTATGCATCAAAACCCCCTACTGTGTCATGGTGATCATCCCATTCCTACATATTCATAATTATACCTTGATGATTTAATGATAATTTTCTATTGTCAGAATTCCTACCTTAAACCTATTCAAACAAATAACAGATTAAACATTGTATGTAATTGTATTTGCTATATTATAGTAATTTGTAATACAAAATGCTTTAGGAATTCACGTATGTTACACAGTACAAGCATTATTATAATGATGCTTAAATTATGGACAGTGTTGTGCAGTAAAAAAAGTGTTTTTTGGGAATTAGATCAAGACTATCTCAACTCATTTTACTAAGGACACTGAAAGAATAGAAAAGAAATAGTTATTCCACCAGGATATTTCAATCCAATTAGTCTCTTTATTTGCCACGGCAACCGCTGTTACCTATGATACCTGCAACTCCATCCTGAACAGATTATCCATTACTCCAGATTTTCAAAGGATGATCATGGTTTTCATAACACTCTGGTTAGCATTCCTCTTACATAGGCACTCACTTGTGTTCATATTGTTCTCCATTCCAAACTGATATCTAATTGAAAGCATCCGCCTTATATTCTCTTTCAGACTCACTGATCCACGTTATAAGCATTTTTTTTTATTTTTATCTTAGACAAATGAGATGGTTGAGTTGCCTTTGAGACTGATTATCTACCATTAAATGTTAATTGACATCAACTTAAACAGTGCTATGACCGTCAATTCTACTTGTTCACTTCTTCAGTTTCAGCTTTGGCAGACTGTTTATTATCAATGATGGTTTCAATGAAGGACAACACCAAAATTGAGAAAGTCTTTCTCTGAACCACTTGAAACCAACAAGTTAAATGTGATGCTTTTCCCTCCTAATTTGTAACTAATGGCTGTTTGTGGCATTCATAACTGTATTACAAGCAAAACTAACACCTAGATTTTCACATATTAAACAGCCTCCTAACACCATGATATGGCAGTCAGGAAGTGTGTACACCCAGAATGCACTAAATGTCAAATTGGGAAAAGACAGAATAACAGAGATTGTCCGATGTCTTTGTATTAACCAGGCAATAACTCCTTTTCATGTACAAACAAGTGGCCGAATGCCTACTTTCAGCCCCATTGTAAAATGTTGTATTGAGGAAGGTGACAATGATATAATTGGTCAAATTTATTTTTTGTGAAGTGAATTTTTTCAACTCACTTTTCGGTCATTAAAAAAATGGACAAACGTACAGAGATATGCTTTGTTTATACATTAGAGTGTGTAACCAGTTAAATAAATAATGTCCAGTCATTGCCAATATTGAATTTCTGATAACTTAGAGAATATGATTAACAGTCTTCTGCATTCTCTGTCTTCAGTCGAGATTTGAAATTATGCGATGGTGAATCCCTATAACTCAGATTAAAACTAACTTCAGTATTGTGAGTAATACCAAAATTGAATTGTTATAATTTCAGTTCACATCCGGATAAACAAACAGAAGACTTAAGAAAGAAACTTAAATCATCACTGCAGAATGTTGAAGCTGATGACAAAAGGGAAGTGTGTTTATTTATATCCACGCTTCTCTGAGCTGTATTTTCATTCTCAAATTTGTGGATTGAAATCAGCTAGAATGCATGAGTCATGACATTGTTGTGGGAATTTGGCAGCCAAGTTCATAATTATGCACTTGGTTTCACTTGACGAATATACAGGTGGTATACAAATCCATTTCTAATTCCGGCAGTTTCGTTTAATGTAGGTACATGGCTGGCTGAACACAAGCAAATTGTTTTCAGGATATTTTGGAAACACGCAACATGGAAATCATGCTTGGCATGTTAGTGTTGGGTAATTATAGGAAATATGTAAATTGATGTATCTTTATATCAATACCACTTGGTTAATGCATTTAAAAAATGAATGACTGGCTAATGCCCAAGGTGTCACCTATTTAGGGTCCAGAAAATGTTTGAACTGAAGAAATTAATGATGGCTGGTAATCTCTATGGCTGCAGAATACTGCACATGGTACTTTAGACACCAATTTAGTCACTCATACAAGTGTATTGTCTGTTTTCAAGCTGGTATGAAACTCTTCAAAGGAATAATAAAGCTACACAGCTTGAATCTGACGGGACAACAAAAATGGTGCCCATGGTAATTAAAACTTTTTCCTTACTTGGAACACAAAAAAGCCATAATGATAGTAATTTATGTACCTTTTTAGATAATTGCCAGGTATTTTAGGCTGCATAGAAAAAAGTGTAAGCCATTTCCCTTCCAAAAACTACTTATTAAGATAAACAGCATTGAAAATCACAGTTCAAGCAGATTTTTTTTTACACAAGAAGGCTTGGCAATAAGGGTGAAGCATCCCCTGTGGAACAATTTTCCTGCCAACATAAGAAGTGGTAATATTTAAAATTGTACAATGAGACATAACTCTGCAAAAACTACAACTCCTCTGCATAATCTCCAAATTGTCTGATAGGTATGAGACTTGCAAATTGATGACTAATCACTACTCGGTCTCCTGATGAGAGTAAACACAGTGTAGCAATTACAACCTCTTGTATTAATTATATTATTCTTTGACGGGAATATTCCAGAGGGTCCTGACTTAAAACCAATCTGTTATGACTACAGCAATATGGGAAGATGTGCAGAATCAAAGGTAAGAAAGTCAGTTGGTTAAAACATTTGAATTTAGACCTTTTATTATGCAAGCAGTAGACGGGCAGAATTATTTTTATTGATCATGTCAGCAATACTTGGAAAAATATGAATGCATTGAATGGAATGTACATCATTTCAGGAAAGATGCTGTGCAAAATTGTCCTGCCCAGCTGGAAAGTAAATATTAAATTTAAGTTTGACACCAACCTGCAGTCATTAAAAGTATGCAAAAAAGTTTTGTAAAGATTGCCTGACAATTGACATTTTATAGAAAAGTTATTCGGGGCATTAATTCCCTTGTTTCTTGAGAAAATAATTTTTCAATTAAAATATGAAAATCAGGTAAACCAATTGTCTGCAATTGCAGTTCAGGCTAAACAGATGAGTCAAGATACATTTTGTGGCCTGATGGTAAACTAAGCCAACATGAAGTGACAATACATGCTGTATGTTTTCCAGATGACCATTATAGCTACCTCATGGTACTTGCTACCTGGGTAAGAGTTGTTTGAGTTAGCTTGCTGTTTCCAATCCTCCTTTATCTTAAGTTCATCCAGTGAGTAGATATAGAGGACACACTCTCAGAGAGTATCTTCAGAAGAGGAGCTGTTGTTAGTAATTATGATAGCAATAAATACAACTACATTTGGTCATCCATAATTATTAAGACCTTAGGGAGCTGAAGCAATATATCTGCTCTCTTCAAAAGATTGAGTAGAACTCCTTGTGACATCAGTAGAATGCTTTGAGCTAATGTTAGAAGACCATTAACCCATTCAGAACCATTTGGATCCCAGCTATTCATAATATTAATAATATTAATGACTGAGATGTGAGAACTAAATGTAATCTCTTCAAGTTTGCACATGACACAAAGCTGGGTGGGAGAGTGAACTGCAAGGAGGATGCAGAGACACTTCAGTGTGATTTGGACAAGGTGAATCGGTGGGCAAATGCATGGCAGATGAGGTACAATGTGGATACATGAGGGGATTTTCTTGGATTTTCTCCCCTTCAGAACAAGGTGGAATTTGCTCACTTCTTCCAGGGTAAACCAGATATTTTGCAAAGCTTTGTGATCTGAAACACCAAAGATGTTGTCCATGTAAATATTTAAAAAAACATTCTCTGACTGTTACTTTTAATTAGCTGTCATACTCAGAAGGCACAAAAAATACTAGTAATTCAAAAGACAAAGGAAATTTCTATAAAATTGTATGTTGCAAATATTTCAACAGTTGGTGAAACATTGTTCAGGAGCTAACATTTGACGTAAGGAAGGAGTTGCTACAACTTTTTAAATAGCTTCAGATTTTCTGCCCAGTCCCAGCCTCTGGATACCAATCAGACTTCTGCTTCCAGGGTCTGAACTCTCCAAAGTAGTCTCCCAATAATTCTGAATAATGACTGTATCAAAACCAAATCTGATTAGTTACAGTTAATGCTCACATTTTGCGTCCTACATCCCCACATATTGCAGAAATCCTCAAGTTGGCTGAAAAAGGTCAAGGAAACACTTGAATCAATTGGACCTACATATAGTTATGAGTGTAGTAGTTTCCATTAGAGTTCATGTGTTAACATAACTTATCCTTTCTGTGTACTGTGAAGATCGCATTTATTTGCTTACTATTAGCTAGCCATTGATTGGACCATTTGAAAGATTGGACCATTTTCACCTTGAAGTTTTGAGGTGGGAGTGGCTGAGAGGAAATGATCAATATTATATTGCATATTGTTACTGAATACTGATTTGAATAAGCACACCATCACTGTATCACTTTTGGTTTACTTTGATGGGTAAATGTAATCTTCTTCAGTTTTCAACTCTAAAACAGAACTGTAGCCATTTCTGTAACCAAGGAGACAGGTCCCATTTCTAACCTTTGCCCAGAACACTAACCTGATATATACTGGCTGGTCAGTTGTTATGAAGATGTGGATGTACTGTACCTTTAAGAGAGTTAAAAGTGGGTAGAACTACCTGGTAGCACCAATGTTCTCAATCAGGTAACAATGTAACACTTGGTCGGAAGCTAGATTAGCTGGTTGCCTGGAACCGACAAAACAGATTCGAATTAGGCCAATCATTTTAAATTATACCCCGAAAATTACAACTTCCAATCAAGTTTGAATTGAGTATATTGACAATCTTAAAAGCCAATAACACAATCCAATGTTTTGGGGGTATAAGACTAGGGGGAAATTGAACAGTTGGGAGGAGAATGCCACGCCACCAGCATGTGGAGACTGCCCGAAAAATCTCTCTCTGAAAGTTACCTTTATCTATCCATCACCAGTGAGGCATAATTCCTAAGAAGAAGAAAAGAAGACACAGGAAGATCCAAACAGAAGATCTGACAGCTGACTGGTTTTGAAAATTTGAATTTCTGGTAAATCTTAATTATAGAGTTTTATCAGACTAGGATTGTAGAAGGGAAGATAAAAGGTAGGTTAGAGGGAGGAGTTATAAATAGTTGTTAGTTAATTATTCTCTATTATACTTTACAAGATAAAGTTGTTCATTTTTACTTTAAATAGTTCTAAGCCTCTCGTATTTTCACAGATCACTGCCCAGGATAAATCTTTTTGGTTTTGCTGGTTTAAATGAAGCAGGAGGGTTTAGCCTGTGTCATAACAGTTTGGGGGCTCGGGTCCAGGATTTGAACTGGTTGAGACAGATTTGAATAGATTTTGGGGCATGAAAAATCCCAGCAGATTTAAATACTTGTAGGTTACTGTCCTAGATCTTTAAATAAAACATAGGTGAAACATTTTGTTTAATTTCAGTGACTTGTGGTTGATTAAATTAGAAGTGAGAGAAATGACTCTTTAAGTTGCTAAAGAGGTTCTGGGATTTGCAGATGATTCTCAAATTCGCCAAGAAAGCTTACAAGGAAAGAAAACGGCCATACTTTTAGAATTAGCAAATAAGTTAGATTCGGGTTTAAGCAAGGACAAAGGTAAAACTGAAATTGTAAGGGAATTACTCAAGCACTTAGGTGTGTCAGAGAAACAGACAAGTGCAGTGGAGGTAGAAAAACTTAAATTACAATTGAGGAAAATGGAGTTAGAAGATAAACAAAGGGAAAGAGAGGAGAGAGAAAGAGAAAGAGAGAGAGAAGAGAGAGAGGGAAGAGAGAGAGAGAAAGAAGGCTCTTAGCTGACAAAGGGAGAGAGAAGAAAGGGCAAGAGAAAGAGAGGAGAGAATTTGAACTTGAGAAGTTGCAAAGTCAGCAAACTCAAGATAACAGGATGGAAATTGAAAGAGAAGGTAGTGATAATATGTAATATATACTATACATATATATATATAAAATGTGTCAAAACTCTGCCACATTTTGATGAGAAAGATGTTGAAGCCTTCTTTATTTCATTTGAAAAATTGGCAGATGGAGTGGTCTGAGGATTTATGGGTAATGTTACTTTAGACTAAACTGGCAGGCAGAACTAGTGAAGTATTTGCCACGCTGACAGATGAGGTGTCAACAGATTATGAAGAGGTTAAGCAGACTATTTTAAGTGCTTATGAATTGGTACCAGAAGCACAGACAGCAGTTCAGAAAGACAAAGTAGGAACCAGGTCAGACTTATGTTGAGTTCAAAAGAATTAAATATAATCATTTTGAACAATGGGTACGTGCTTTGAAAATAGATAAGACCTTTGAGGCTCTCAGAGAAATTATTCCACTGGAGGAGTTTAAAAACTCACTTCTAGAGATGGTAAGAATTCACGTGGAGGAGCAGAACATTCACGAAATGAGAAGGACAACAGAATTAGCAGATGTACATCTTGGTGCATAAGACAAGCTTCCGGCCAGAATTTCATCCTGTGAGGAATAGAAGTTGGGAGAAGGGGAGATGCTATGCTACGAAACCAAAAGTAGAGAACTCTGGTAAGAAGTTACCATAGGATAAAAAAGAAGCCCGGAAAGGTGAAAGGCCTCAGGTGCTTCCGCTGTGGTAAAGTGGGACACATAAAGAAACAGTGCTGGTCATTAAAGAAAGGCATTGTGGGAAAAGATGTGGTAAAGGAAGCCAAGCCAGTGGCATTAGTGAAGGTAGTAAAGGAGCCCCCAAGAAGAGCTGCTGGAGAGTGCACAGCTTAGGCAGGGGCTGGGTATGAAGTTAATACCTGATCTCTACAAAGAATTTGCCTATGTGGTAAATTTACTCAGTAAGAACAGGGGGAGAAGGACAAAATGTTATAATTTTGAGAGATACAGGATCTAACCAGTCACTGACAGTAATGGATGAGCAAATATGCGCTCTTTCTGATCTATTACCTGGGAGTGTGGTAATTTGTGGCATAAATGGACAGAAATTTAGCATTCCCCTATGTAAGAGCAGCTTGGAGTGCCAATTTAAGACTGGGGAAGTTACAGAGTGTCAGTTCCAGGAATTCAGTTTGTTCTTCGGAATGATTTGGCAGGATCCAAGATGGGAGTGACACCCCTGGTTGTGGAGAAGCCCAAGAAAGTCCAAGAAACTGAGGAGTTAAAACAGAAATATTTTCCCAGGCTGTGTGGTAATCAGATCCCACTATCATAAGTCATAGCAAAAGTGAAAGGTAAAGAGAAAGATGAAGGAGCTGAGGTGCAGTTAGTCGATATCCTATTTGACATAATGGTACGGCACAAATCTGAACAGGCAGACGGTCAGACAGAAGGAAACAGCAGCTTGGTGCAGAGGAGAAATGGGCTGAAGTGCACCAAATTGTGTTGCTGGTAGCATACAGACAGAAGGTATTATGGGTAGCACATGAACTATCTGTAGGAGGTCATCTAGGGGGATGAAAGTCACAAGCTAAGGTACAAAAACTTTTTATGAGCCTGGAATGTACAAGGTTGTGGTTAACCTTTGCCATACGTGTCATACATGCCAAGTGGTAGATAAGCCACAGGCGGTAATAAAACCAACACCTTTATTGCCAATTCCTCCATTTGATGAACCTTGTAAGCAGGTTATAATTGATTGTGGTAGGTCCCCTCCCGAGAACTAAAAGTGGGAACCATTACTTGTTAGCCATAATGGATATGGCTTTCAGATTTCCAAAGGCAATTCCATTTCAGAGTATCAAGGCAAAAAAAGTGGTAGAGGAGTTAGTAGATCTTTTCACACGGTATGGGCTATCCAGAGAGATTCAGTCTGACCAAGGGTCAAATTTTACCGCTAGGCTGTTTAAGGAGGTTATGGATAGCTTAGGTATACAAAGCTTTAAATCCAGTGCATATCATCCTGAATCCCAGGGAGCTTTAGAAAGGTCGGATCAGACCTTAAAGACAGTATTGAGAGCATACTGTCAGAATTACCCTAATGATTGGGATAAAGGCATCCCGTATGTATTGTTTGCCATTAGAGATGCCCCAAATGAATCTATTCAGTTCACTCCCTTAGAGTTAATATTCGGTCATGAAATGAGAGGCCCTTTGAAATTAATTAAAGGAAAATTGACAGGACCAAAGTCGGAGATCTCACAATTAGATCATGTATCGGAGGTGAGGGAGAGATTACATCGAGTAGGTGGGTTAGCTAAACAGCACCTAAAGAGGGCACAGTATGGAATGAAGCAGGTGGCAGATAAAGGCTCTGCGATTCAGACGTTTTCCCAAGGAGGTGACGCGTTAGTACTGTTATCAGTGATAGGAGATCACTTCAAAGCCAGGATTAGTGGTCCCTATCAGATTGAGAACAAGTTGATTCAGGTGAACTATTCAGTAAAGATGCTAGATAGGAAAGACAGGTATTGAGTTAATCATGTGAATATGTTGAACCATATTATACTAGAGAGAAAGAAATGGAGAAGCAGGTGTTAGTTACTGCCCCGCAGAGTAAGGAATCAAATACAGATGATGTGGTTTTTGATGTGCCTCAAAACAGATTTAAAACTGAAGAAGTCCGAGAGGAGTGGGTTAGGTTAGTAAGTATCTGTCTCAGGAGCATAGGACACAGGTGAAAGCTTTGTTACTGCAGTATAAGGACATATGTAAGAATCAGATGGGGAGGACTAATGCTATTGTACATGAAGTAGATGTACAGAATGCTGCTCTGATAAAACAACATTCCTTTCAGCTTAATCCTTTCAAAGCCAGACAGGTTCAGACGGAGATGGAGGCCATGCTCAACAAGGACATCATTGAATCAAACCACAGCGAGTGGAGTTTGCTGATTGTCTTAGTTCCCAAACCGGATGGGACTCAACAATTCTGTGTGGATTATTGGAAGGTCAACACCGTTACAAAATTGGACTCCTATCCAACTCCTAGATTGGAGGACGGAATTGAGAAAGTCGGCCAAGCCAGTTATATCACCAAGTTGGACTTAATACTTGGTTACTGGCAGGTACCTTTATCCGAGACAGCAACCCCAAATGGGAATATCACTTTAAAGTGGTATGAAGAACACACCCGCCACATTCTAACTCATGAATGGAGTTGTGGCTGGGTTAACAAACTGTGCAGTCTATTTGTATGATATAATGATCTTCAGTAAGTCCTGGATAGATCACATGCTACAGTTGGCAGAACTCTTTGAATGGCTACGAGAAGCAAAACTTGTGATAAATTTAAATAAAACTGAATTCGCAAAAGCAGAGGTAACATTCTTGGGACATAAAATCTGTCATTGAAGATTGACCCCACGGAATGCAAAGACTAAGGCCATCAGGGAATTTCCATGACCTACCTCGAAGAAAGAGGTGCTTTGATTCTTAGGATTCAATGGATTCTATCAGATGTTTGTTCCAAACATCAGCAGTGTAGTGGCACCGTTAGCCAATTTGCTGAAGAAGAACACAAAGTTTTGGTGGACAGAACAATGCCAAGAGGCATTTCACCATTTGAAATCAATATTAACCACCAAACCAGTTTTAGCAACACTAAACTTTTCAAAAGTCACCATCGATGCTCGTGACATTGGAGTGGGAGCTGTACTCCTACAGAACAATGAGGATGGGATTGAACTGCCTTTTGGTTACTTTTTGAAGAAGATCAACATCCACCAAAGGAAATACTCCATGGTCGATAAAGAACTATTGAGTTTGGTTCTGGCCTTACAACATTTTAATGTGTATGTCAGGAACTATGTGTCAGAGATGGTTCTGTACACGGACCACAATCCGATTACATTCTTGGAACATCGTAAAGACAAGAATTTGAGACTATTTCGATGGAGTGTTATGTTACAGACTTTTAATTTAAAATTATACAAGTTGTGGGTTGCAAGAATGTAATTGTAGATGCGTTATCGCAGATTTAAATGATTAAGTTTAGATGAGATTTGTATTTATTTAATATAGATATATGGGAAGAAGTTAAGGTGAACTTATATTAAAGTTATCTTTATGTTAGGGAAATGTGTTTAAAAAAATAGAAAAATAAATGAAGCCATCTTTTCATTATGATGGTTCATTTCTTCTGAAGGGGAGAGGTATTCTGAAGATGTGTGTGCACTGTACCTTTAAGAGAGTTAAAAGCTGGTAGAACTACCTGACAACACCAAGTGTTCTCAATAAGGTAACAATGTAACACTTGGTCGAAAGCTAGATTAGCTGGTTGCCTGGAAACGATAAAACAGATTTGAATTAGGCCAATCAGTTGAAATTATACACCGAAAATACCAACTTCCAATCAAGTTTGAATTTAGACAATCTTAAAAGCCAATGACACGATCTAATGATTTGGGAGTATAAGAACAGGGAAAATTGAACAGTTGGGGGGAGAACTGCCACATTTGGGAGGTGAAGCATAAACCCTAAGAAGAAGAAAAGAAGACACAGGAAGATCCAAACAAAAAATCTGACAGCTTTTGAAAACTTGAATTTCTGGTAAATCTTAATTGGAGGGTTTTATTGGACTAGGATTGTAGAAGGGAAGGTAAAAGATAGGTTAGAGGAAGGAATTGTAAATGATTGTTAGTTAGTTATTCTCTGTTATACTTTAAGAAAAAAATTGTTAATCTTTACTTTAAATAGTTCTTGGCCTCTCAAATTTTCACACATTACTGCCCAGGATAAATCTTTTCTGAGTTGCTGATTTAAATGAAGCAGGAGGGTTTAGCCTGTGTTGTCACACAGTCAACTGAGCCAAATCCTCCCAAACCTACAAAGTAATTCAAATCACTGTGTTATCGCACACTTACATATGCTGATGTGGTAACCTTAAGCTAATGGATAGTAATGGTGGAGTCTCCAATGACCTTTAGTTATGTAGCTGACCAAGAATTCTGTTCCACTCTTTCCACCAGCCATTAGTGTGCTTTGTAAGGATTTACAAGTTAATGCACAGTGTGTTTGGCTGAATCTGGAGCTGCCTTCCTTGACCATCAAGTCTTAGAGTGTGACCTGAATCTGGAGTTCTGCCTCAGGGGCAGAGACACGAGCAACAGAAACAATGGGCCTTGTTCTGTAAATAAAAACAGTTCATTATTACCACAAACAGATGAATGGTTATTTGTCCTAATATTATCCAATTTGTGCCATGATGGTGCAGGACTTGAGTTTTGCTGAAAACAAAAAAGACATGCTGAATCAGGACAGACACAAAGATTGCACCATTTCAAAGGGAGAAACAAGATACGCTTCATGAGTCAAAAGTCCTGGTTATTTGACAAATCTGATTAGTCAACATGTTAGAATGACTAATGCCAGGGAACTCGTGTCTCCCATGTGTTTTAATTCAAAAGGTATAATGCCTGGGCACATCCTTTTACCTGCAGGGGACAGATTCCTGCTTATGAACACATATAATTTCTAATAAACATAAGCAAACCACAGTGTGAGTCTGATTGTTCAGCTTAAATTGATTGTTGGTGTAATTCTTGGCATGCTTGAGATTGTTCAACAAATGCTGTCCAATCCCCACATCAAAAGTTCACCAATAAGTTCTGAGCTTTGCTGTGAAGACTGGATGAATATGATCAGTACTCTGCATCTTGCAAAAAGCTGAAGGGGCATGTTATTTGATATGGTCCACCAGTCTTTGAGACATATGGCCTATTGTTATGGACCAGGACAGACCCCCTCAAAATATTTCAGGAAGGTAGCCCAGACCCTAACTTTGCTAATTGTTTAAAGCAGATATAAAGTGGGTATTCCAGGAAAGAGTCAGCTGGTCAAACCACTTACAAGATTACTGAATGAAACATGAAGAACAGAAAACAGAGTACCAAATAACCTACCCTATCCAAAACCTAACATACAATCCCAACTTAATGATGCTGTTCCAAATACTTGCAACAATTCCCATAAACACCCCTTGGCACAAAAGGTAAAATCAGACAAGTTCTGAGAGAATAAAAGTCAGTGAGGCACCAGCATGGACCTGCTTCTGGGTCCAGCAGCCTTTCTTCACATACTCTGCTAAAAAAATCAAACCAGAGTAAAACTGAGCTGGAAGAATTGGCCAGGCCCCTTTACATAAGTGATTTTTTTTAACTTGAAAGCCTTCTTCCTGAGGCAGTATCTGTTAACTATAAACAAGTTGGCCCTAAAACCCTTCAGCCATCAGACTTTTCAGAGTCTGTCATGTACAACCTCTGAAAAAAAACAAGGACTGCATAACCTTGTTAAAGCAGCAGCTTTGTCACACAATGTACCTGGCATTTCATCGACACCAATATCATAACCATATCACATTAAGATTGGCCAAGGTAGCTTCTGTTGCTCTTCATTCATGTCTAGTTAATAACCCATTCTCATCTCATGAACTAATAAGAAAGAAGCTGTGTTAATCAAACACATCAAATGAAGACGTTTGTTTGACATTAACCTATATGATATACATCATAAGTAAATACAAATGTTATATTGTATCTATTGTTATGCAGCATCTCACTATATAGTGTAATATTGTAAAATAGATACACATAGAACTTACTCGACAATACATGATTGGCATTATATATGACAACACAATCATTTTAAATAGCCTCATTTGATGTACTTTATCCTACACCTCTACAGTTTCTAATTTACTACAGACTTTTTGGAAAAGATTTTACTGAAAAATAACAATTGGGAGCAAAGTTAAAACAGCAATATATACTTGTGTG
Source organism: Chiloscyllium punctatum (assembly GCF_047496795.1). Classification (NCBI taxonomy): domain Eukaryota; kingdom Metazoa; phylum Chordata; class Chondrichthyes; order Orectolobiformes; family Hemiscylliidae; genus Chiloscyllium; species Chiloscyllium punctatum. The sequence continues at coordinate 33,799,721 of NC_092765.1, forward strand.
TGTCTGGTGCTTCTTTTGCAAGATTCAAAAAACTAAAAATTGGTTCTAATTGTACTTGTCGTATAGATATAAAGCAGGCAAAAGCAAAATCAAACCCAAAATCCAAAAAATGTCCAACTTTTTATTTGAGGCAGACATCCAGGCATATAAAGGCATCAGCTTTAATGGTTCTGCTCATGAATATACTGTCCTGTTGATCTAATTTTCCCACTCACCACTAACAGTTTGTTTCCCACAGTTCCCATACTCCACTATTTCTATGTCTTTTACACGGACCACAGCAAGTGGATCAGGCAGCCCGAAACTATATAAAGTCATATACTGTCATCAGGAGTGCTGCCTGAAGTGATAAGAAATGAGAACCAAGTTCTTACAATTCTTGGGCCTTGATTCCATCCTCAGGTGCAGTGATTGTTTATTATGTGAATTTGGTCCTTTTCAAATGGCTTCCAATAGTTTCTGGACCACTACTCAACCAAGTCACTATTCCTACAAGATCCTTACATTTAATGGTTTAGTAGTAAATTTCTGCACATTTTAACACCATTCTATTACCACATTTTTGCAAAATACCTTAGCAAAACAAAAAGTAGAGAAAGTTTGCTTTCAACAAGGTCATACAGATTGCACAGTAGAACAGATTGCACACTGTCAAGATTGTTGAACAAAATTACTTCATGATCTTCATGTAGAGTTGTAATGTGTGCATCTGCTTTCCCAAAGATCTTCGCTAAAACTGGTAGTTTACAAACCAGATTAGCAATATTATCAAAGTTACAACTGGTACCTGATGAATTCGGGCAGTTTCAGCGAGCAAGTGACCAACATTAAACCCTGCTTTTGTCACCTCCTTGGCTTTCAACCTGAAGGTAAGATTAGACCCTGATATCTAACATCAGCATTGTGACCGTAAACTCTTCTCGATGTTGCATTGCTTTCAAGGTGAATGTTTCACTTTCAAAATAAGACTGAAATGATGAGGAATTAAATACTTTCCCATTTTATCCACCAATGTTTCTCATTGTCAATTCCCCCTCAAGCTGGAGTACAGGTCAATTGCAAACAAAATCCCCAACTACTTCACTAACATTGATCTCAACAGCAGTCTCAGAGGAATAAACTCAATGACACAAATCAAGACAACATTAGAGCTGCTCTTCTACATTATGGAAGAATTTATTCATGATAATGAACTGTTGTTAATTTGACATAGCTAGAACCATCAAGGTGTCCCTCTGTGGTCAGAATGAAAATAAACTTGAATGAAATGATATAAAAAGCTTAAGTAATATGCACACTCCCATGATCTAAATCTCACAGATGAGGGAGGTTTAAGAATTTCGTAGAGTAGAATGTTATCATCTTTTAAAAAAAGATGCCAACGGCAATGGCAACAATGGTCATTAGATCATCGATTGAGGCAAGCTTTGGGAAACCCACATTGAAGAAATTAAACCATCAACACTGAAATTATCTAAATACATTGAAACCAGACAACTAAGTCAACATCAAGTAATTCATATTTCCTGTTTTAATTCATACTTGGTAATAATTCACCTATCGAGAGGTGAAAAGCTTGGCTGACAGTTAGTCGGTTTGGACAATGGAGCCAGACTCAAGAATACACACTGAACTATATCTCAACTTTTTTTGTGCAGCAGATCAACAAGAAAGAGTATGGCTTCAAGACAGTAAGGACTACAAGTTTCCTTCCAAGTTTCTTCCTTTGTTTCCCACCATTTAAGAAGACAGCACTGATGACAAAACAAATTGCAGGAACAGCCATTCATAGACAACTCAAAAGATATTGTCATGAAAGCTGTTCAATTTATATATAATGATATTATTTTTAGAGTTTAGGTGTTAAACTAGTTGCATATGGGTGTTAGTCCACATTTTTGTGAAGGGTTTAATAACCAACTAAATCAGTCTTTCTGGAACCATGATTTTAAAACAATATGGAGTCCTAAGGAAGTTTGCTTATTTTGAAAACAAGAGAAAGAAAACTGTAAAATATACTTGGTTGCTTTTGAGTTTAGAATAATCAAGGACTGATTTTAGCTGTTAAAAGTTCAGGCTTAGGCAGTTCAGAAAACAAAAACTGACCACAGTTAGATGCAAGTATAGGCTCTTATAGAGAAAAGGAGCTGCTTCAGACCAGTTAAGGAAATAAGTTACCTCTGTGAAAGAGTGTGGCCTGTGAATACTTATGGCCCAGGAGTTTGATTTGAAATCCGCATTGGTATTCAAAGCAAGGAAAGTCAATAATCTTAACTGTGTGAGGATTCATTGAAAAGGTTTTGTAGGACAAGGCAGAGAAAATAACAATTAAACAATACCTACAGGGAAAGTAAATTTCTCTGCTTTTTGATTAACTAAGTGATTGTTTTGGGCAGTAGATGGGATTTTGTTTTATCGTGTATTTTAAAATTTTTCAAATTATGTTTTATTTAGATAGCTTTAATTTATTTTATTTTTATCACTTTTGTGTAATAAACTTCTGTTTTATTGTTAATATCAAATCTGTAGTTATGCATGTTTGTGTTTCAGTGAAAAACCACCATCTTGAATTATAATCAAAAAAAAAAATTACCTACCATGCCTAACCATCCTTCTGGGATTCAATTTTACTGGCAACATCAGCTGAATCATAATAATATCAATAGATACTATCACTGCTAAAGATAGAAGTCCAAGCAAACAAGGTACAAGTAGGATAATCCAACTGAGATCTCAATTTAAAAATCCAACACATCAAGGACTCCAAGGACTTCTTATCTTTGTAGCTTTTGTTCTCTCTGTCTGCATTGAGCACTCTCTTCTTTTTAAACTTATGATGAGTATTTATGCATGTGTTTGATATTGTGTTTTATTATATTTCTCTTGACATTAGTAGATAACACCACTCTCTTTTTTCTAAATTCAAAGAAACTTTGTAACTGAGTCCTTAACTCTGACTGGCATGACATTTTACTTGAGTGCATAGCTGGGTATTTAAAAAGAAATAAAAATATCTGTTGTGACAACTGAAAAATAGGTTAAAGAGAGGGGTGCCAATTTGTCCTCTGCATCTGGGAATAGCATTGCAAAGTCTTTAATGAAATATGAGTGCTACTAGTAAGGTCAGTGTTTGTAGTTCACTCTTAATTCCTTTGGTGAGACAAGTGAGATGCCAAAAATATCTGCATGTTTAGTACTCAATTACAATTCTTCTGGAGTGATATGCAGCCTTCATGCATTTTATTTTAATTCATTCGTGGATGTGGGTGTCGCTCGCTGTGCCGGCATTTATTACCCATCCCTAGATGTCCTTGAGAAGGTGGTGGTGAGCTGCCTTCTTGAACTGCTGCAGTCCACCTGCTGTAGGTTGACTCTCAATGCCCTTAGGGAGGGAATTTTCCAGGATTTTGACCCAGTGACAGTGAAGGACCAGCAATATATTTTCAAGTCAGGATGGTGAGTGGCTTGGAGGGAAACTTGCAGATAGTGGTGTTCCCTTATATCTGCTGCCCTTGTCTTTCTAGATGAAAATAGTCATGGGTTTGGAAGGTGCTGTCTGAGAATCTTTGTGAATTTCTGCAGTGCATCTTGTTGATAATACACACTGCAGTATAGGATGGAATGAATGTTTGTGGATGTGGTACCAATCAAGCGAGCTGCTTTATTTTGGATGGTGTCAGTTTCTTGAGTGTTGTTGCACCTCTCCAAGCCAGTGGGAAGTCATGGATAGAGTCATGGAGGTCATCAAACATCCATGTATTATAGCTCCATTTTGCATGCAATGGCAATTCTCAGTACTCAACTACATAGTTCTTAAATGCCTTGAGGGTCGCCACTTCTACTATCCTCTACGGCAGTAGGTTTCAGTTCCCCACAAAAGTCTAGTGCTAGAAAAACACAACAGGTCAGGCAGCATCCAAGGAGTGGGAGAGTCGATGTTTCAAGCATAAACCCTTGATACATTCCTGATGAAGGGCTTACGCCTGAAACTTCAACTCTCTTGCTCCTCGGATGCTGCTGGACCTGCTGTGCTTTTCTACTGCCACACCTTCAACTCTGACACTCTGCAGTCCTCACTTTCTGTTCGTAAAGTCCATTTACATCAGCTGAACTACTCTCATCTACAAATCTGGTCACGTCCTCAAAACGTTCTGTCAAATTTGTTAATCGCAATCTCCCCCTTGTAAGGCAATACTTAATCCTTGCTTCTCAAAATGAAAACTATTTCTGTTGCTCAGAATTTTTAAAAAATTGTCTCCATTGCACAGGCGTTAGAATCACTGGCCTGCACACTCCAGGTTTAGCCTTACCACCCTTCTTGTGACTGAAGGGAATTTGAAAATTAATATCAGAGCCCCTGCAATCTCCTCCTTTGCCTCGCACTGCAGCTGTGTATATATATCATTTGGACCTCAGAATTTGTTCACTTTCAAGTCTGCTAAGACCCACTGATACCTTCTCCCACTCAGTGCTAATTTGTTTAAGTACTGTATATCACAGTCCCCATCTCTGATTTCTAGACCTACATCATCCTTATCTGTTGTGAATAAATATTCAATATACTCATTTAAAAGCTGAGCCATGTCTTCTAGCTTCATACACAGATTTCAACTTTCATCCCTAATGTGGCTGACTCTTTCACTGGTTATTCACTTGCCTCTAATATAGTTGTGAAATGCCTTTGAAGTTTATAGAGTCATAGAGTCATACAGCATGGAAACAGACCCTTTGATCTAACTAGTCTGCACTGACCACATTCCCAAACTAAACTAGTCCCACTTGCCTGTTTGGCCCCTATTCCTCCAAACCTTTCCTTTTCATGTACTTACTCAAATGGGTTTTAAACAACGTAACTGTACCTGAAACTACCACCTCCTCTAGCAGTTCATTCCACACACCAACAACTCTGTATAAAAAAGTTGCCTTTCATGTCCTTTTTAAACTTTTCTTCTCTCACCTGAAAAATATACCACCTAGTTTTGAACTCCCCACCCCTGGGGAAAAGAACCTTGCCATTTATCTTATCTATGCTCCATCATGTTTTTATAAACCTCTATAAGGTCACCCCTCAACTTCCCACACACCAGTGAAAGAGTCTTAGTCTATCCAGCCTACTTTTATAATGCAAACTCTTCATTCCCAGCAACATCCTGGTAAATCTTTCTAAACCCTCTCCAATTTAATAATATCCTTCTTGTAGAACGGCAACTAGAACTGCACACTGTACTCTAGAATAGACCTAACCAACACCTTGTTAAAGCTCAATATGATGTCCTAACTCCTCTATTCAATGAAGGCAAACATGCTATAATACTTCTTTAACTACCCTGTCTACCTGTGATACAAATTTCAAAGAACTGAGCCCCTAGTCTCTCTTCTACAACATTCCACATTTTCTTTAACGTTACCAGTGGTTTCCTATCCTGTCTTTGCTGCCCTTATTTACTTTTTAAGCAAAGTCCTGCACTTTCTGTAACCTTCTAGAGCTTGTTTGTGTTGAAACTTTTGCATCTACCATATGCTTCCTTTTTGTTTCACTGAAGATTCAGTTTCACTGAAGGTTTGGAATGAACTTCTCTTCCCACATGGTTAAAGATGCCCTCCAATGCATCTCGTCCACATCCCGCACCTCCGTCCTCAGATCCCACCCCTCCAGCCGTAACAAGGACAGAACGCCCCTGGTGCTCACCTTCCACCCTACCAACCTTCACATAAACCAAATCATCCGCCGACATTTCTGCCCCCTCTAAATGGATCCCACCACCAGGGATATATTTCCCTCCCCACCCCTTTCTGCCTTCTGTAAAGACCGTTCCCTCCGTGATTACCTGGTCAGGTCCACACCCCCCTACGACCCACCCTCCCATTCTGGCACTTTCCCCTGACACCGCAGGAATTGCAAAACCTGCGCCCATACCTCCTCCCTCATCTCCATCCAAGGCCCTAAAGGAGCCTTCCACATCCATCAAAGTTTTACCTGCACATCCACCAATATCATTTATTGTATCCGTTGCTCCCGATGCGGTCTCCTCTACATTGGGGAGAGTGGACGCCTCCTAGCAGAGCGCTTTAGGGAACATCTCCGGGACACCCACACCAATGAATCACACCGCCCTGTGGCCCAACATTTTACCTCCCCCTCCCACTCAGCCAAGGACATGGAGGTCCTGGGCCTCCTTCACCGCTGCTCCCTCACCACCCGATGCCTGGATGAAGAATGCCTCATCTTCCGCCTCAGAACACTTCAACCCCAGGGCATCAATGTGACTTCACCAGCTTCCTCATTTCCCCTTCCCCCACCTCACCCCAGTTCCAAACTTCCAGCTCAGCACTGTCCCCATGACTTGTCCTACCTGCCTATCTTCTTTTCCAACTCTCTGACCTATCATCTTCATCCCACCCCCATCCACCCATTGTACTCTTTGCTACCTTTCCCCACCCTCCTCACTGACCTATCACCTTCATCCATACCCCCACTCACCTATTGTACTCTATGCTACTTTCTCCCCACCCCCACCCTCCTGTCATTTATCTCTCCACCCTTCAGGCACATTGCCTGTATTCCTGATGAAGGGCTTTTGCCCGAAACGTCAGATTTTCCTCCTCCTCGGATGCTGCATGAACTGCTGTGCTTTTCCAGCACCACTCTACTCCAGAATCTGGTTTCCAGCATCTGCAGTCATTGTTTTTACCTACCTGATCAAAGTAACAATCAAAGCGAGATGGCATGTGTATTGAACACAGAAGTTTACAGATTCTCAGCAGTGGGAATGGAAGTGGTGCAATGGAGGGAGGATAAAGGATATTCTGAATTACAGGGGAAAGCAGGCCAGAAAGGTAACTAATGGTTCCAATGTGGGAGGGGAACACTAAAGTTGACAGCCAGGATTGCTAACACCAGGATATGGCTACAAAGCTCCAAAAGATTTAACGATAGTGTTTATGATAAATCATAACTAACATATACACTTCTCGGTAACTGAATCATATCTATAATTGCACTACTTCCACCATTTCAATATACACTTGCATTGACACAAATCACAATATTGTATCCCTCATAGACGACTCACACCTTACATTTCAGAAACATCAAACATATGAAGCTTTATACACACCTGTTATTAAATTTAGTAACACTCTCATCCAGAATAAGATAATATGTAACAGACACAAACAGGTTCCCACCATGGGCAGGGAAGCATAACTTTGCAGAGATTATAGTCCCTCAAAGAGTTAATGCTGGTTGTAGACTGGAACAGAATGTCACAGCTATATGTATAGCAGGAGGCATATCAGAAAGTGGCTATTCCAACCACTGGCCATTCCTGATTCCTCATATATCCACAACCATGCCTAATCCCTAATTCCGAAAACTGCGCTTTACCAATATTTCAAGATCTTTGAAGTTATATCTGGAAACTCACCAGCTATGAACTCAGCAAAGCAGAGATTTTAATTTTCAACCCTTAATGTCAGTTTAAGTGCTCTCCCTTTCATTTTTAGAAAAATTCACCCACATTAAGTGATGCTATTGTTTCATTTTGTTTTCTGTTTACCAAGCAGAAATAATACTACACAGAAACAATTCAAAGTCATTGATGCAGCATGTCACAAGGTTCCAATTGTTGGTGTGAGTCATTATCCCAGGATAACTCCGGCTCAGGGATAACAGACTATTTTCAGCAACATTTTTATTCATACAATATGTTCCTGATTTAAAAACAAGCCAGTGAACTAAAACTAAAAATACTTGAAGTGGAAATGTAAAATGTTGCTACCATTTAAAACTCTAAAGAATTGATCTAAACTGACACTGATCATGCAGAGAAAGCTGTGCTGTGAATAAGAAGAGACTATTATATCCTCAGTGGAGAATGTGTTTAATAGTGGACATTGTATATTGTATAACTTCAGTTCAAGAATTTAAATTCAATGAGCATGTGGGCAGCAAATCCATGCTCAAAACATGCTCCTGTCTATGATCCTGCAAGGATTTGTATTCAAGTCATCTAATTAATTTACCTTTAACTGTATAATTTTATTTGTTAAAATGCATATGCAACAACAGCTTGCATTTATGTAGTGTCTTTAAGATATTCATATAGCACATACTTCACAGGAATATTATGAGCAAAATTTGACACAACCATATTTTCAAGATACGATGATTAAAAACTTGGTCACAGAGAACAGTTTCAAGCAGTGTCTCAAAGGAGGAGAGAGATATAAAGAGGTGGAAAGTTTAGGGAGGGAAAGCATCAGGTTAAACAACAGAAGGCTCAGCCACTAATGGAAAGGTAAATGAAATTGAGAATAGATTAGCGGCCAAACTTGAAGGATTGTAGGGAACTTAGAGAGATATAGGACTGGAGGAACTGAGAGAAATGGAGGCACAAATCATGGAGGGGTTTGAGTGTCAGAATGCAATTGTCACAATGAAGATGTTACCAAACTAGAGATCAATGGGAATGACCAAACCAAGAGCTTATGGATAAATAGAGCTTTGCAGAGATATAGGTGACCTCACGTTTATGAAAGGTGGGAAAGGATGTCATATTCTGTTCCTATGAGTTAGAAATTGCAACATGAAAAGGGTCATTCAGCTTAATCAGTTTCGATCAATATTTGTAAGCAATTGCTCTAATCCCATGTCCTCGCTGTGTTCCCAAGTTCCTTAAACCTTACAAATCACCTAACTTATTCTTATATATGGACATTGTATTTGTTCAACTATTAACTGCAATTGTACACATGACTGCTCAACAACTCTGTGTTTTTATTGAAACCTCTCTCATAAAGTCAAAGAGTCATAGAGATGTACAGCACGGAAACAGACCCTTCAGTTGAACTCCTCCATGCCGACCAGATATCCCAACCCAATCTAGTCCCATTTGCCAGTGCTTGGCCCTTATCCCTCTCAACCCTTCCTATTCATATACCCATCCAGATGCCTCTTAAATGTTGCAATTGTACTAGCCTCCACCACTTCCTCTGGCAGCTCATTCCATACACACACCATCCTCTGCATGAAAATGTTGCCCCTTATGTCCTTTCTATGTCTTTCTCCTCTCACGCTAAACCTATGCCCTCTAGTTTTGGACTCCCCCACCCCAGGGATAAGATTTTGACTATTTATCCTATCCATGCTCCTCATGATTTTACAAACCTCTATGAGGTCACCCCTCAGCCTCCGACGCTCCAATCTCATCTAATTTTACACCTGTGTCCTCCCTTTAGAGCTTTCTAAACTATGGAAATGTGCAGCCTGTGCCATCCCTTCATTATTGTAAGCAACTGTATGAAATGACCTGAAAAGCTTATGTTGCAGCCTAGTTGCAGCGAAGCTGTTTCAGTACAGGTCATTCTGCTATAATACACATTTCATTAATGTGCATTCACTATAATGCAATTGATGAATTGAAGACACTGTTTCTACAGTGCAAATCTTTAAAACATGTATTGGTTATAACACCATTCCAGCCCCTTTAGTTTAAATAGTGCTGCTATTACACAATTTTCTTATAGCACCGGATTATACAAGAACAGAACTACTGCATTATAGCAGAATCGACTGTCCAGCTTCCTTTGTATTTATGTTTCTCCATAGCATTCAGCATCTAGTATCTTTTCTAAGGTATCTGTGTTTATGTACTGTGGAACCAAAGTTATACATGGTATTCCAAATATGGACTTCAAGATTTGGTGTAGATCTGTCATTAAATTTTAACTTTTATCTCCTAAATGCCTTGCTGGAATAAGAAAAATATTCTATTTGATTGTTTGACAGTTGATACCCTGTATCAATGTCCATCATGTTCATCAATGTCTCATCAAATCTTGTACATCATAGAGCCTTCCCCACAAATATGACTCTAATTTTGACCAAGATTAATGATTTTTACTAACAGAGTTCCAAATGATATTTGTTTCTCATTTCCACAGTTTAGAAGTGTCTGTTTGCATCTTTCTTTGTTCTTCAGAATTGTTAGCTGTATTTAAATTTAGTGTCTTCCTCAATTAGGACATCATATCCTTCAGTTCAACATCTAATCATTTGTGTACACAATGTGGTTCCAGCATGGAACCTTATAGAATGCCACTACTCATTTTGACTGCTCTTAAAAATCACTTCCTATTCTGGGCTTCCTCCTTTTGAACCAGTTATCCATTCAATTTTTCACCTGCACCTTGCTATCTGTAGTGTTATGCAGGTAATAGCTGAAAGGATTTATTGACATCATGAGTGAAGCTCTCTCCATCAGGATTTGATCAGGATTCTGTTTCTGAGAGGATCTAACCAATATGTTGACCAGTTTTCTTGTGTGTACTGTTACTGAAGCTTTCTGGTAATGTGTACTTACTCTTAAGTTAAGCTTGAAATTCACAAGAGACATCATGCGTCATAATGCTTAATTTGTTAATTACATTACAACTATGTAACAAGCTTGTAGGAGCAAATTACTGCAGATGCTGGAATCTGAACTGAAAACAAAAAATGCTGGAGATCACAGCCAGTAAGGCAGCATCCATGGAGAGAGAGCAAGCTAACGTTTCGAGTCTAGATGCCACTGATGAAGGGTAATAGAGTCATAGAGATGTACAGTCCATGCTGACCAGATATCCTAAACTAATCTAGTCCCATTTGCCAGCATTTGGCCCATATCCCTCTAAACCCTTACTGCAGAGGAACCTCGATTTTCCGGCATTCAATTATCCGAATATCAGATTATCTGGCAAGATTGCAAGGTCCTGATGTTTGACTAAATTATGTTATCTGGCATTTGATTATCTGGAATTTGACTAACCGAATGAAATATTCCCTGCCTGTGTCCTTCAGTTAATTGAGGTTCCTCTGTATTCATATACCCATCCAGATGCCCTTTTAAATATTGTAATTGTAGCAACCTCCACCAATTCCACTGGCAATTCATTCTATAATGCACCACCCTTAGTGTGAAAACATTGTCCCTTAGGTCCCTTTTAAATTCTTCCCCTCTCACCCTAAACCATGCCAGCTAATTCTGGACTACCCTACCCCAGGGAAAAGACCTCTATTTACCTTATCCATGCCTCCCATGACTTTATAAACTCTATAAGGTCACCCCTCAGTCTCCAATACTCCAAGCAAAACAGTCCAGTCTATTCAACCTGTCCCTATAGTTCAAACCCACCAACCCTGGCAACATCCTCAAAATTCTTTTCTGAACCCTTTCAAGTTTCACATCTTTCTGATAGGAAGGAGACCAGAATTGCACGCAATATTCCAAAAGTGGCCTAACCAATGTTCTGTGCAGCATCAGCATGACTTCCCAACTCTGACCAATAAAGAATTGCATACAAATGACTTCTTCACTATCCTATCTACCTGCAACTCCAATTTCAAGGAACTGTGAATCTGCACTCAAATGTCTCTTTGTTCAGCAACACTCCCCAGGACCTTACCATTAAGTATATAAGTTCTCTCTGATGTGCCATCTAAACTCGAAACATTAACTTGCTTTCTTGCCATGGATGTTGCCTGGCCCACTGTGATCTCCAACATTTTTGTTTTCAGTTCATGTAACAAGCTTGGATAGTTTTCGAGATTGAGCCTATATTCTGCTGAAGAGCTTATGTTGGTATCCCTCCCCACTTCGTATCATTAGCTTAAGTTAAATCCAATATGAAGGTTTGGTGGATGAATTCCCAGGTGATTTAACTACACCACTTCATACTTGGTGGCAACATTGAGGATGTTGCCAAAATAAGAATATCTTGTGCTTTAATCTTTTACAATAGATTCATAATGTTATACTAAGAATATCTCAATGTCCATGAACATCACATCTACAGTATCTTCCCCCATTCTTCATTTTCCAAAAGAATTATCAAATTTATGCTGAATTTTCTTTTCTAAAATCTGTGTTTCCCATTTGTAATTGTTTTCTTTTCACTTTTATGGAATTTTCTCCAGTTTCACAAGGTTCCATCATGTAACAGTTGTCTCCTTCCTTAAAATCACATTTGATCTTTGAAGACTTGGCCACAAGTGCTTTGTTATCACAAAAATATGCAATATGTTTTAGTCATTCTGTGGGATCCTATTCCATGATTCACACTAGGAATTATACACTGTAGCCTTAATTCTGTCTGTGTGGCCCAAACTCGTTGTCTATTAAAAAGAATCAGATTGTACCATTGGTCACAGGATCAGAAAATGCTTAGTTCATTCATTCATTAGTTCAATTTAGAATTTTGCAAGTTTGCCAAAAACTATTTCTCAAAAACTGATGGAATTCAATATTTTATCAATGTAACCCTCTGAATCTTCTACCTTCTAGCTGAACTTTCTGCAACATTTGGCTGAGGGGTGATCTTATAGAGATTTACAAAATTATGAAGGGCATGGATAGGGTAAACAAGCAAAGTCTTTTCCCTGGGGTGGGGGAATCCAGAACTAGACAGTATAGGTTTAGGGTGAGAGGGGAAAGATATAAAGGAGACCGACGGGGCATTTTTTTCACACAGAGGGTGGTACGTGTATGGAATGAGCTGTCAGAGGAAGTGGTGGAGGCTGGTACAATTGCAACATTTAAGAGGCATTTGGATGGGTATATGAAGAGGAAGGGTTTGGAGGGATATGGGCCAGGTGCTGGCAGGTAGGACTAGATTGGGTTGGGATATCTGGTCGGTATAGACAGGTTGGACCGAAGGGTCTGTTTCCATGCTATACATCTCCACCACTCTTGGACTCTACTTCAATTTTTTGTCTTCAGACATTAAATCATAACAAGTTTCATAGTTTCCATTATACATAGGATTTGTATATTTTAAATGTTGGCATGACCCTTTGGTCCCAAATGCCTCTTGCTAATTATTCAAACGCTCATCCGCATTTATCTGTGTCATCCATTTCTTTAAACTTTAGAGTCAGGTTGGACTTAAAGAAATTATTCCCCAGGATGTTGTGAGCTACAATGTCTGTATCTTCACTTACCAGATTTCTAATGGTTAAAACACACCAGTGCTGTTTCCTGTTCCTCAGTCTGCTGTTTGCTCTATCACATAGCTCATGTATCACATTGCTCTATGTGGTACCCTGCTGCCTTGAATCTTCAGTGTTCCTTTGTCTTGCTGAGCTGGATGTGTTCACTGCTCCTTAAGCATCAGCACTTCTATCTGCTATACATATTCTTTTTTTTTTCTTCTGCCAAGTAACCCAGTTTTAGCTTTCTGTCTACAGTTTTGAACTCTTGGCAATGTTTTTAATTACTGCCATTTGTTACTGCCCAACTTTGAATGTAAACAGTTCTAATAGCCTGTGAAGGGAATACTAATCCCAGCTTGCTACCGCTGTTGTACATTTGTATAATTTTACTCATGACACTTCCATTAGCAAGTCCTCATTGGCCAGGACTGTGTTTTTGCTTACCCAATATATAAGTGATTTTCAGCAAGACCAGGGATCAAGCAGAAAACCTTCATTGCAGTAATTCGGATTACTGGTAATACCACGTCCACTTACGTAAGATTTCTTCCACATTGGAAAGTGGCAAAATAAGCACTCCCCTAGATCATGATCAAAGCTATAACAGCCAGACTTACTAGATTAGATTCCCTACAGAATGGAAAAAGGCCATTTGGCCCAATAAGCCCAAACTGACCTGCCAAAGAGTAACCCCATCCACACCCATTAACCTGCCCTATTTCTACCCCTGACCAACACTCCTAACAGTTAACATGGCCAATTCACCTGACTGCACATCTTTGGACTATGGGAGAAAACCCCCTCAGACATAGGGAGAATGTGAAAACTCCACACAGGCAGTCACCCGAAGCAGGAATTGAACCTGGGTCCCTGGCGCTGTGAGTCACCATGCCACCCCCAATTATTATTAAATAATAGATGGAAAGATGATTCTGGCAACCAACTGGGGAGTTCTGTGAAAGGCGTCATCTTCACTTTTGGTGGAGCCCATCAGGCCAGCCCAATAAGAGTCAAGCCTGAAACCTTGACAAACATCTTTAGGCTAAAGTGAATTACAGAGAACACCAATTAACATTTGCCCAAGGACCAAATCTCAATATGTGCTGTTAACAAACTAATTTGTCGCAGTCCACATAAAACTGTTGAATTTAACAGAAACTATGATGACTACAGATACTGATAATATAACAACTATAAAAATGTTGGAACATTGGAATAGGATTAGGCCAGGCAGTGCTTTGAGCTTGCTCTGTCATTCTAGATCATGGCAGATCATGATGTCTGTCCACCATCTATAAGACACAAGTCAGGAGTGTGATGGAATACTCCCCACTTACCTGGATGGGTGCAGGTCCAACAACACTCAAGAAGCTTGACACCATCCAGGGCAAAGCAACCTGCTTGATTGACACATCTACAAACATTCAATTTCTCCCCCACCGGCACTCAGTAGCAGCAGTTTGTACTATCTGCAAGATTCATGGTAGAAATTCATCAAAATCCTTAGAGAGCACCTTCCAAACCCACAACCACTTCTATCTAGAAGGACAAGGACAGCAGGTACTTGGGAACACCACCACCTGCAAGTTCCTCTCCAAGCCATTCAACACCCCAATTTGGAAATATACCACTGTTCCTTCACAGTCACTGGGTCAACATCCTGGAATTCCCTCCCTACTGGCATTGTGGGTCAACCCACAGCAAGTGGACTGCAGCGATTCAAGAAGGCAGCTCATCACCACAAATAGGGATGGGCTATCAATGACGGCCAACTCCCACAAATGAATAAAAAAAATCTACCTTAACAGCATGTTCCTGAGCTATCCCCATATCCTCTGATGTCTTTAGGAACTGGAATGTTATCAAGCTCTTTCTTGAATTTGCTTAATGACTGAGCTTTCAAAACTCTCTAAGGCAGAGAATTCTAAACATTTACCCCCCTGACTGAAATTCCTATTCATCTCAGTGTTAAATGGGTTGATTTTTATTATGAGACCCTCAGCCTTATTCTACACTCCATAGCCAGGAGAAACATTGGTTTTGTATCTCCTCTGTCAAAACCTTAAAAATTATAGAAGTTCCTATGTGATTGCCTGTCATTCTTCTAAACTCTAAAGAGACTACAGGCCCCAAACCTCCTCAATTTCTCTTCATAGGATAGTTTCACTATCCCAGGAATCAGATAGGAGAACCTCAACTGTATTCCTTTTATAAACAAGAATAACCTTCCTGAGACAAGGGGACTGGAACTGTGTACAATACTTCAGGCGCAGTCTCACTGTGTTATATACAATTGAAGAAAGCCTTCTTCCCTCCCTCATTCAAATGCTCTTGCAATAAAGGCTAACCTCAATTGCCAGCTACACCTGCATGCTAGATATCAGTGATTTCTGAACACATAGGTCCTTCTGGAAATACTCCACATCTCCATTCCTCATACCAAAATGGATAACCTCACATTAATCTACAATATCTTCCATCTGCCATGCCCTTGGCCATTAGTTCCGTTTTTGAAGTCTGTTCACACCGTCCTCACAAATTACGTTCCCTCCAAACTTGGAAATATAATAACCAATCCATGTACCCATATCTTTAATAGAACGGGAATAGGTGGGGCCCCAGTACTGGACTGGTCACAGCATGCTAATCTGAGAGTGCCCATTTATAGTGTACTATATTTGTGCATCAGAGTAACCCCTCACCACCACAACACCATCATGCCACACCACAGCACTGGCCTACCCTGCCACTGACATCCCGAGCGCTTTCAGCAATGCTCCCAGTCTCCACACACAAACATACACAATATCACTATTATCACTGGATCAAAATCTTGGAATTCCCAACTCAAGGGGCTAAAGCAGTTCAAGGGAAAAAAATTGTCATTAAATTCTCAATCTAACTCAGACAGACAATTAAAATCCAGCTTTACCTTCATCATTCACCTTCAGTGAAAGATTAAGCCATGGCACAGTAGTCTAAGAGTAGTTTCAAGCTTATATATAATCCCTCATCAGAACATAGAAAATATTTCACATCTGCTGCTCAAATTTGTCATGTAAATGAGGTCAGTTTGTTTGTAACCAGCCACTTGACTTGGCCTTGCTCCTGATAACAGCCCACTAAGCCATCCACCGCCAGGTGGAGTAAACCCAACATTAAATCAATCAGTAACTTCCCTCCATGAAATTGGCATCCATTCCTTTTCTGGACAGTGATTACAATTAGGGCCACATATGTTTTGTACAAACTGCTGAAACCCATTCCCCTCCTCAGAGAAAGGGTGTCCATTTTTAGATCACAACAAACATTTTGACTGTTCTAGCTAGCTGCCACATTGAAAGAACTGCTGTCTTGCCAGATTTGATACCATCCACTCCTGACCACCCACCAAGCACTCTGGACAGGCTTTACTCATGACTGTTGAGTGATGGTAGGTTTTAGCAGCTGTTCATGGCATTAAAGTCCCAGGTATGTGTGAGCTGCAGCCATGTTAGCTGGGTGAAAAAGTTCGAGCTACACACATCCTAATATTTCTATGTGCCAAAATGAGCAATCCACGGTACAAGGGAGTGGGGCAAGATCCTGATTGGTGGGACAGCTTAGGAGACAATTATCCAGAGGGTGATGTCCTTTCCTAGGTCTGCTGAACAGCTTGGAGCTGTGAACCTCCTGTATCTATCCACGAAAAGAAAATTGCTTGAAGCGTGCCTGAGAACACACAAGATATTAGAAAGCCCACCAAAGGATTTGAGCCCATGTTAAAAGGGAATAATTTCAGTGTGTAAGCAGTTTCATTGCATAAAGAATCTGTCAAAGCCTTAGTAGCTTTGTCAAAGTTCAAATGGCTGACAGCCATATTTTGGACTCCACCTAGGGCAGACTTTTGCGGCAGGTAAATAAATTGGTGAATCATCTAGGGAGGAAATTCTAAGGCACCATTCAGCTTCTGTAGACTATGTTCCCACTGTCTACTAGGAATGAAAAGCTGCAGCCTGATTGGACTGGTGGTGGCACTAGGGATTGTACGTGTGGCTCTTTCTCAGGTATTGATACATCTTCATCCTCGCTATTGGCTCAGCCAATGTATGGTGCCAGACTTCCCTGGTAATTGGTTAGGCCAAACCTCCCTGGCAATAGTCATGGAGCCATAATTTGCAGTGATATCTTCCTGACCTCATATTGCCAAACAACATCAGCCAGGACATCTCATGGGCCCCACTTGAATATAAAATTAGCTCCTCTAGAGCCAGGACAGCTCTTTGTAGAATTGATTAATGATGTGAAGCAAACAATTGTGTTTGCATACAGTATAAAATCCATCATTTTTGTCACTTTAGTCTGTGATGTGTTTGTATAGCAGTCGATGAGGCTGCTTCATCAGTAATTGGGGTAAAATTGGCAGAAATATTTTAGTGTAAAATAATTCATTACCAAGACATTAGTTGCTAAGATTTCTATAACTTTTAATGCAAAAATATTGGCTTCAGTATTCACAGGGCAATAATTCATCCCTTTACTACTCAATGCAAGTTTGTGCTAACTCTCCTGCGCACATTTCACCTTTGTGCTTTGCTCATCCTCATCAGTTGAAAATTCATCGTGTGTAATTGACTTCTATAACTGGCAGCAATCATTATCATTTCATAGGGAACTGTAATAAACAAATGAGCGTGTGCTGCCGAAGGGAAAAGTGAAGCTAATTAGAGAATAGCCAAAGTACACAGGATAGAAATGCTTTGGGCCATTGTATGGCCAACTAACTGCTCTTCAATCAGTTGAAAAGAGATTCATTCTTCTGTGTCTTTTTATGCTCTCTGACCAATGGCAAGTCCAATCCACTCCAACACAGGGAAGGGGGCAGGTTCTGAATCCCCACCATTCAGGACAGTTTACAAACCCATTGCTGTTGGCACCAATTTGATCCACGTTAGTTGTTGAGTTAACTGAACTAACCAGCCCCTGCAAGGAGTCAAAGTGTTGTAACGTGGAGTTTTACATACATGTTGTGGTCTGGAGGTATGGATAGTGATGGGAGAGACTCCAATTTTCTTTCCAGCACATGGCTGACAAGGAATCCTTCTCGCTGTTACCGCTGCTATTGTTCTGTTCTTGAAGGCTATACAAGTTGATGTTCAATCTATTGGTTCAGGTTATGAACACAATTTCCCTCACTGTCAAGTCCTGCAGTCAGACATCAACCTAAAGCTGCTTCCTCAGAGGCACTAATGCTGCTCAGGGCACCACAGGATCTCCAACATGAATCTGAAGATTATTAAAAAAAAGCGAAAGCAATGGAAAATTCTTAATACGTAGTTGAATTAATCTGATTTATGAACTGATATCTTGCTTGCTTATTTTAAACTGCAGCTTACCACTTCCCGGAATAATATTTTAATATAGTGCACATCTTCCTCTCCTACACTGTTTTTGGAATCACAATTAATCACTGGTGTGTATTTGATACAAACCTCAATAAAAGCTGGATTGTGAACTTAAACCCTATTGATCATTTTAAATTGTGAAATATTATTCAGACAGCAATATTTGTTCACATAAGTGCTTTCAGAATGTGATTTTCCAGTAAGTCCCAGAATGGATTTTCCCACTCTAATATTGTGAATTACAAAAATCAGAAATAAAACATTTTATTTGAGAAATCAAGTTTCTAAGTAAAATAAACTTTTGCTATACATGCAGAAGCAACCAACCTGATGGAGCAATGCTCCTTCCTGATCCTGCACAATTCTGCCGCCCTAAGCATTCTAACTAAAACATCAACCATCTTTTCCCTTTCAAATGTTGATCATTCAACTTGTGTTTTTCCCCTCCAAACTGCACACCATCCTGACTGGAAACTGGGCTGTGGTTCCTTCACTGTCAGTGTTTCAAAATCCTGGAACTCAAAGGAGGAGGAGGTTCCACAGATTTCCTGTCCTTACTGCTGTGGGAGTCTGTCGCATCAGTGAAAATGAAAAGGCGAAGGCATTTGGAGCAATCTTCAGCCAGGGGTGCCAAGTGGTTGATCCATCTCAGCTTCTGTCAGAGATCCAGAATCGCAGATGCCAGTGTTCAGCCAAGGGCTTCTTCTTCCTGAAGAAGGGCTTATGCCCGAAACGTCGATTCTCCTCCTCCTTGGATGCTGCAAGACCTGCTGCGCTTTTCCAGCAACACATTTTTCAGCGCTGATCTCCAACATCTGCAGTCCTCACTTTCTCCTAACAAAGGCTATGAGCCTGATAACAATCCAGCAATAGTACTGAAGACTTGTGATCCAGAACTTGCAGTTCTTCTGACCAAGTTATTTCAATATGGTTACAACAAGGGCATTTATCCAACAATGTGGAATATTGTCCCTAATGTCCATGACAGAAAAAGCATGATAAATTCATTCTACCCAATTACTATCTTTTTGTCTACTCTCTATAGTCAGCAAAATAATTGGATAGATGTCAACAGGGCTGTCAAGCAACACTTGCATTGCTAACCAATTCAGTGTGGAGCTGGGAAAGGTACAACAGGTCAAGCAGCATCAGAGGAGTTGACATTACAGGTCAGAACCTTTCAACAGTCCTGCTGTGCTTTATCCAGCTCCACACTTTATTGATTCTGTCTTCACTATCTCTAATAACCTATTCAGCAATGCTCAATTTGCCTTCCACCAAGGACACTCAGCTTGCTACAGTCTCAGTTCATACATGGACAAAATAGCTGATTCCAGAGGAGAAGTGAGAATGACTGCCCTTGACATCATGACAGCATTTGACCAAATATGGCATAAAGAGCCACAGCAACTCTAGAGTCAATAAGAATTAGGGGACAACACTAGTTGGAGGCATACGAAGCACAGAAGAAGACGCTTGTGGTTGTTGGGGGTCAGTCATCTCAGCTCCAGGACAGCATTGCAGGAGTTTCTCTGGGGAGTGTCCAAGCCCAACCATCTCCAACTGCTTCCTTTCATCAGAAAGGTAGAAGTGATTGTACAGTGTACAGTACTGAGGTCTTGTGCACTTGAACTAGCTGCAATCTCAGCTAAACCTTCGGTACAGTTCAAACACTGTCATCCATCTGACAATGTGGAATATTGTCCAGGTAAGTCCTGTCCACAAAAAGCTAGAAAAATCCAATTCAAAGGTTCAGTACATGTTCACATTGAAAGGATATAGTGAAGGGAGAAGAGACTCATAAAAATTCTGCAATTTTCTAATTCTCCATTACCCATTATTACTGGCAGAGGCCTGAACACAGACAATTCAGGCTCTCAGCAGATACTTTATTCTAGTATGGCAAGATTACCTCACTTACAAGCCTACAATTACTATGATTTGAAATTTGGCCGACTGCCTGCAGGAAACTGGAGGGTGGTAAGCCTTGGGCGAACAATAAACTCCTGCATAAACTGATTAAACTCACTGGAAATAGTATGAGCCACCTTAAACTCTCAGGGTGGAAATTGGTTCAGCTCCAGGAAAAAAATGGGCAGCATTCCCAAAATGCATGTCTGAAGGTTGCTGTGATTTGGTCTTTGGCATCGTCTCTACTAATACCTCTGAGCTGAGGATGCCAGTTGCTCAAGACTCGAGATTTATGCAGGCAAACCTTGGAATTATGGAGGTCATTTCACTATCGCTGGAGTGAACATAAGAACAATGGATCCAGTTTAGCAACAGCCCATGGTATTGTTTTGGAATAACGATGATACCACATTCTCTTCCTGGATCCAGATAAATAAAAGCAGGAAAAATAATTTACTTTGTTTACAGTGTCCAGCAGGTGGCCTGTTTTATACTATTGACCAAGACACTGAAGGTTTCAAAAGATTAAGCAGAAATTGTATTATCCTGTTTCAGCTGACTTTCCCCTTTCTGTGCACAAGTTATTCAAAAGATGTAAGCTCTTTGTTTTGTGAGTATTCATTTAAGAAGATTCCACAGAAAATAAATTGGGGAGAATTACTTTCGTGGAGTTAGAAATTTGATATGGAGATGTAATTTCTCTGGACTGGAGAAGAAAGTTGGAAACATCGCTTTGACTGTATTCTATATTTAGTAAGTTTGCTTTCTTTTCTTCTTAGTTTAAATATCTGTTGTTGTAATAAGTCTGCAGCCATATGGAAACACAACTCATTGATTGACCACCACATCAACTAACTAAACAATAAAAAAACTATTAAATCTATTTTATACTATCATGCTATGATTTGACTGGTCTAGTAATACTATCAACTGGGATCACACAGTCATTAGATTTTGCCCATCTAAGTAACAATTTTTTTTTGCCAAGTACAAAAGAATTGTTTTATGTACAAAATGGAAGTACAAAATTACAAAGACATCTTGACAGATTAAATGAATTAGCAAAACTGTGACAAATAGATTTCAAACTAATCAAACACACCATCAGGTCATCCACTTCAAAGGATATGACAGGATACTTTGCAAATTGGTGAGAAGTTTGAAAATACATGAAAACTAAAGAAATCTGTGTGTCCAGGTACATTGATAATTAAAATGTCATGAACAGAAAAGTGATCCAAAGACTAATGAAACGCTAGTTTTTATATCATGAGAAAAAGGGTGCAAGTGGATAGAAGTTATGCTTCAGTAATACAAAGCACTGTTACAGCAAAGCTGTGTGAGTTCTGGGTACCATGCTTAGGAAGGATGTAATAGGCTAGGAAGGTATGTAGCGAACATTCACAGAAGTGGGAACAAGGTTCTGATGGATGAGTATGAGGAGATATTAAACAAACCAGGGTCATAATCCCTTAAATTTAGAAGGTGATTGGATCAAAACTTTCAAAATATTGAGAGGATAAAATAAGGAAAGACTGCTTCCATGAGTTGGGGATTCTTGGATTATGCAGCATAATCTAAAAATTGGAGACACTTTCAAAGTGTGAAATGAGATGAGAATTCTCCACCATTTGAACCTCTTCTGTAAATAGCAAGAGATACTTAATCAATTATTAATTCTTTGACTGAGATTGATAGATTTTTGTCTAGCATATGCAATACTGATGTAATGAGTATATTGTTAGGTCCAAATGAGCCATGACCTGACTGATTTGTGAAACTGGCTCAAGTGAATAAAGATCTGTCATTGTTCCTATGTTCCAATGTTTCTATGTTAAAAAGCTACACTGAAGCTGTCTTGTATCCAATGCTTAAACTGCACTTTAGTCAAAAGCAAAAAAAAACAATACCTCATTTTAATCTGCCCTAATTTCCTTTAGGTCAGCAAACTAGATATATACAGCAATTCATGGGAGCTTCATAAACAAAGCAGTTTTTAAAGAGGGTGAAGATTTGGTCTACACCATTTTCTCATTGTGACAGGCATGAATCATGATGTAGCTGTTCCAAAGCTATGGAGGTAGATAGCTCTCAAATTTTGTGCTACTTTCTTAATTAGCAATAAGTGCTGAAGCACGGCACAATTTGCACTGCTGACTGGCTAACTGCCTACTCGACAGGGTCTAGAACAGTGTGAAAGGTCAGCATATACTTGCCAGCCTCCAATTCTTAAAGGTAGTCTGCCCTTCTTAAAGAGAAGCTGCACTGGATCATAAAAAGGATGCTACTGATGATATTGGTGAAAATTTAAAAAAGGAAAAAAACTTGCACGGAAAGAATTAACATGTTTCCAAATGTAGGGCCAAATGAATTAATAAGGAAAGGGGAAAGAGAAATGAAGGCCATTTTTCCAGTTGGTTGGGGGGAATGCTGGAGGGGGGCCTCCAAGATTGCACTCTGAACGGAATGAGATCAGGTAGCCAGAGAAGTCATTATCTTGAATCTGCTGCCTTCAGGACCTAGAAATACAGGCAAATGAAATTCAACAATCCGACACATGTTGAAGTTGAGTGCATGCATCTTCACATCATCTTGTACTCACTCAACTCTCCCACTACTCTATGTATCATACCACTCTCTCAGTAGCTCTCACTAGCACTCAGCACTAACAAACATGCAATCTACCTCACTGACATGCACCTTCCAATACTCTCAGAACACATCCACACCTTGTTACATCTATATCCCTTCAGCTATTCAGCTGTGGCAGGTGTATGTGTTGCATTGCTGTGTTGTGCTATGCTAAACACAGTGCTGCAGTATCACTGCCAATGTTTTCTTCCTCTTGAATGGTTGTCCAAAGCAGAAGGCTATAGAGAGATTAATGGGAGACAGACACCCCTTTAATTTGCTGAGTCTTGTTGAGTAAGATAGTGCTGCACATCATGTGGATTTCAATGATGCCATTCAATGGGAATAGTAGTGGACTCATGCAGCATCAATTTGCAATCTGTAAATCTTCTCTGAGGATGACAGCATCATTCTCTCATTACTGCCACTTTGCCATTGACCTTGCTATTTCCTTTCAGCAACTTAGCCAGATTGCTACCTCCCAGGTTGAGGGGCTGAAGTTAGGCCCTCAAGATCCAGAATTGTTTAAGGCCATCTTCAAAGACTATCCACAGCATCATCCAATGAATGTCAGCAGTCTTTTTCCCAGCCATTGATGTAGTAACGTAAAAGAGCATTAGCTGAATGGAAGGAAACCTGCAAGACAGACAATAAGGGGGTTGGACATGGATGAAAAGCTAAGTTCTGTAATTCAATGTGTTGTTGGATAATGAGAAGGCTTTGATGAATTGTCTTTGATGTTAGATGATGGCTAAGGTGATCTGCAATTGATGTCTCAGATGGATGTAACGATGGAGAAAGATGGGTCCATGTTAATCAGGGAAGTAG
The DNA here is from genome assembly GCF_047496795.1 of Chiloscyllium punctatum. Classification (NCBI taxonomy): domain Eukaryota; kingdom Metazoa; phylum Chordata; class Chondrichthyes; order Orectolobiformes; family Hemiscylliidae; genus Chiloscyllium; species Chiloscyllium punctatum. Next base: position 33,823,445 of record NC_092765.1, read on the forward strand.
TTTCATTGAAAACAGAGAATGACAATGCACCCTCTGACAGCCAGTCCAATTAGTAGGTGGCAGAAAACTTTCTTCTATCTTCCCCTCTTCCTCTTCCTAGTAAGGCATTTGATAAGGTTCCCCATGGTAGGCTTATGCGGAAAGTCAGGAGGCATGGGATAGAGGGAAATTTGGCCAATTGGATAGAAAACTGGCTAACCGGTCGAACTCAGAGAGTGGTGGTAGATGGTAAATATTCAGCCTGGAGCCCAGTTACAAGTGGGGTTCCGCAGGGATCAGTTCTGGGTCCTCTGCTGTTTGTAATTTTTATTAATGACTTGGATGAGGGAGTCGAAGGGTGGGTCAGTAAATTTGCAGATGATACGAAGATAGGTGGAGTTGTGGACAGTGAGGAGGGCATTTGTCGTTTGCAAAGGGACTTAGATATGATGCAGAGCTGGGCTGAGGAGTGGCAGATAGAGTTCAACCCTGCCAAGTGTGAGGTTGTCCATTTTGGAAGAACAAATAAGAATGCAGAATACAGGGTTAATGGTAGGGTTCTTAGTCAGGTGGAGGAACAGAGGGATCTTGGGGTCTATGTACATAGATCTTTGAAAGTTGCCACTCAGGTGGATAGAGTTTGTAAGAAGGCCTATGGTGTATTATCGTTCATTAGCAGAGGGATTGAATTCAAGAGTCATGAAGTGATGTTGCAGCTGTACAGGACTTTGGTTGGGCCACATTTGGAGTACTGTGTGCAGTTCTGGTCACCTCACTTTAGGAAAGATGTGGAAGCTTTGGAGAGGGTGCAGAGAAGATTTACCAGGATGTTGCCTGGAATGGAGAGTAGGTCGTACGAGGATAGGTTGAGAGTTCTAGGCCTTTTCTCGTTGGAATGGCGAAGGATGAGGGGTGACTTGATAGAGGTTTATAAGATGATCAGGATAATAGATAGAGTAGACAGTCAGAAACTTTTTCCCCGCGTACAACAGAGTGTTACAAGGGGACATAAATTTAAGGTGAAGGGTGGAAGGTATAGGGGGGATGTCAGGGGTAGCTTCTTTACCCAGAGAGTGGTGGGGCATGGAATGTGCTACCTGTGGGAGTGGCAGAGTCAGAATCATTGGCGACCTTTAAGTGGCAATTGGATAGGAACATGGATGGGTGCTTCATCTAGGATAGAAGTTCAGCACAACATCGTGGGCCGAAGGGCCTGTTCTGTGCTGTATTGTTCTATGTTCTATATTCTATGTTCTATGTTCCTCTTTAGGCTCCTCCCTAATGTTTTGGACCAGGCCAGACTCCCTCAAAATATTTCAAGAAGGTAGCCGAGACCCTAACTTTTCTTGTATTAAAGGTAGATTTGCAGTGGATATTTCAGGTATGCTGCAGCTGATCAAACCACTCGGCTTTAAGCAAAACAGAATGAATTTAGGCACTACAGCGAAACACAAACAAATGAAAACTTAACTGACTCGATACAGCAACTTAATTAAGGAGGTGTTCCAATTCCTATATCCTCCCATAATCACATTCCTTGGCAAAAGATAAATTCAAACACAGGTTCTTACAGGTAGGAGAGCTTTCAGAGAGAGAAGCCAGTCAAGAAATATTTGCTGAAGCATGGAACCCTTTTGCACTGTAGCAGCTTCTGCTACAGCTACCAACAGCTTCTCTGCTTAAACTAAACCAAACTAGAGAAAAACCTAAATCAGGAGTACTGGCCACTTTCCTGCCATTGTTAAACCATGTTCTACCTAAGACAATTAGGCACCTCCATCTTTATTATCTCTGTTAAAAATAACAAAATAACCTTGTTAAACATAGAACATAGAACATAGAACAATACAGCACAGAACAGGCCCTTCAGCCCACAATGTTGTGCCGAACATTTGTCCTAGCTTAAGCATCCATCCATGTTCCTATCCAATTGCCGCTTAAAGGTCGCCAATGATTCTGACTCTGCCACTCCCACAGGTAGCACATTCCATGCCCCGCCACTCTCTGGGTAAAGAAGCTACCCCTGACATCCCCCCTATACCTTCCACCCTTCACCTTAAATTTATGTCCCCTTGTAACACTCTGTTGTACCCGGGGAGAAAGTTTCTGACTGTCTACTCTATCTATTCCTCTGATCATCTTATAAACTTCTATCAAGTCACCCCTCATCCTTCGCGGTTCCAATGAGAAAAGGCCTAGCACTCTCAACCTATCATCGTACGACCTATTCTCCATTCCAGGCAACATCCTGGTAAATCTTCTCTGCACCCTTTCCAAAGCTTCCACATCTTTCCTAAAGTGAGGCGACCAGAACTGCACACTGTACTCCAAATGTGGCCTAACCAATGTCCTGTACAGCTGCAACATCACTTCACGACTCTTGAATTCAATCCCTCTGCTAATGAACGCTAAGACCATAAGACCATAAGATATAGGAGTGGAAGTAAGGCCATTCGGCCCATCGAGTCCACTCCGCCATTCAATCATGGCTGATAGGCATTTCAACTCCACTTACCCGCATTCTCCCTGTAGCCCTTAATTCCTCAAGACAACAAGAATCTATCAATCTCTGCCTTGAAGACATTTAGCGTCCTACACCGTAGGCCTTCTTACAAGCTCTTTCCACCTGAGTGGCAACTTTCAAAGATCTATGAACATAGACCCCAAGATCCGTCTGATCCTCCACCTTACTAAGAACCCGACCGTTAACCCTGTATTCCGCATTCTTATTTGTCCTTCCAAAATGGACAACCTCACACTTGACAGGGTTGAACTCCATCTGCCACTCCTCAGCCCAGCTCTGCATCATATCTAAGTCCCTTTGCAGCCGACAACAGCCCTCCTCACTATCCACAACTCCACCAATCTTCGTATCGTCTGTAAACTTACTGACCCACCCTTTGACTCCCTCTTCCAAGTCATTAATAAAAATTACAAACAGCAGAGGACTCAGAACTGATCCCTGCAGAACTCCACTTGTAACTGGGCTCCAGGCTGAATACTTACCATCTACCACCACTCTCTGACTTCGACCGGTTAGCCAGTTTTCAATCCAACTGGCCAAATTTCCCTCTATGCCATGCCTGCAATGATTGCAACCTCAGTCTAATCAGAAGTCAGTCGAAAGCACTTCATCAACAGGTTGTTGCCATGATGTTTAAAGCACAGGTTTCTTGGGTGAGTGACAAGTAAATGCATTGAATGGAGCTGTATGAACTAAATTTGCAAACAGACTGTGAAATTAGCAGCAAGGACTGACCAATATTATGACAGCATCAAGTCAGGAGCCTTTGGCTTACATGGGAGTGGCCTAGACTTACACTTTTCTGGCACTGGATACAGCGTGAAAGTTGTAGGAGGCTACTGGGAGCAGCTTCAGCCTTAGTATCACTGATTCCAGTCATGCTAAAGATTTGAATGACATAGGGGAGGCTGTGACATAGTGGCAATATTACTAGACAATTAATCAGAGTATCAGACTAATGGTCCAGTTCTGAAGAAGGGTCACTGGACTTATACAGCAGCATGGAAACAGACACTTAGGTCCAGCTAGTTCATGCCAACCAGCATGCCCATCTAAACTAGTCCATTCTGCCTGCTCCTGGCCCATATCCCTTTCTTATTCATGTACTTATCCAAATGGCTTTTAAACATTGTAATTGTACCCACACCTACTACTTCCTCTGGAGGTTTGTCCCACACACGAACCACTCTCTGTGAAAACAAATTGCCTTTTTAAAATCTTTCTCCTCTCACCTTGCCTCCTGATCTTGAAATCCCTCACCCTAAGGAAACAACACCTGCCATGCATCTTATCTATATCCCTCATGATTTTATAAACCTCTATAATGTCATCGCTCAATCTCCTATACTCCAGGAAAAGAAGTTCCAATCTATCTCTTTACAATTCAAGCCTTCCATTTCCGGCAACATCCTTGTAAAACTCTTTTGAACCCTCTCCAGCTTAATAATATCTTCCTGGAACAAGGAGACCAGAACTGGACACAGTACTCGAAGAAGTCTCATCAACATCCTGTAATAACTCAATATAATGTCACAACTCCTATGCTCAAAGGTCTGAGCAATGAAAGGCAGCATGTTATATGCTCTCTTAACTACCCTCTTTATCAATGATGCAAACTTCAAAGAATTATGCACCTGAACTACAGGTCTGCTCCACAACACCACCCAAGACTCCAAATGTTAACTTTGCTTCTCTCTGCACAGATGATGCCAGACCTGCTGAAATTCTCCAGCAATTTCTGTTTTTGTTTGTTAATAATCTGGCGAAAAGTGTTCAAATCCCACCATGGCAGATAATCAAATTTGAATTCAATTTTAATGCAAAAATAGCAATTGCTGGAAAACCTCAGCAGGTCTGGCAACATCTGTGGATAAATATCAGAGTTAACATTTCAGGTCCAGTGAACTGAAGAAGAGTTACTTGACCCAAATATTAATTCTGATTTGTCTCCACAGATGCTGCCAGTCCTGCTAAGATTTTGCAGCAATTTGTGTTTTTATTTCTGATTTCCAGCATCCACAGTTCTTCTGGTATTTTTTTCAGTGATAATGCAATTGAATTCAATTCATGAAAAATATGGAATCATAAAAGCTAATGATGATCATGTAACCATTGTTGATTTTCACAAAGGCAGAGACCCAGGTTCAATTCCTGCCTCAGGCGACTAACTGTGTGGAGTTTGCACATTCTCCCCGTGTCTGCGTGGGTTTCCTCCGGGTGCTCCGGTTTCCTCCCACAGTCCAAAGATGTGCAGGTCAGGTGAATTGGCCATGCTAAATTGCCCATAGTGTTAGGTAAGGGGTAAATGTAGGGGTATGGGTGGGTTGCGCTTTGGCGGGGCGGTGTGGACTTGTTGGGCCGAAGGGCCTGTTTCCACACTGTAAGTAATCTAATCTAATCTAATCTAATCTAAAAAATAACACCTGGTTTATTAATGTTCTTCAGAGAAGCAAGACTGTCTTCCTTACTCAGTCTGGCTTGCATGAGATTCCAAATCCACACCTATGTGCTTGACTCTGAACTGCCCTCTGAAATGGTCTAGCAAACCAGTCATTTCAAGAGCGATAAGGAATGGACAATAAATGCTGGCTCATCAAGCATTTGCTGTCCACATTTAATAAATAAAAGTCAAAATAATATTAACAAATGCTGCAGAAGCAGTTCCTGCTCTTTTAGAGAGAAGTTTGTGAGAAGGTTTGATAGAAATATTCAAAACTATGAAAGGTCTGATCAGAGTAGACAGGAATGATCAAGAACCAGAGGACACCAATTCACCAAATGAACAATGATGATATGAGACAGAAGTCTTTTACTCAGCAAGTGGATAGGATTTGGAATGCATTGCCTGGAAGTGTAGAGGGAGCAGATTCAATCATAGCTTTCAAAAGTGATTTGGAAACTTAAACTAAGGAAAGACACGTTTTAGGGCTACAAGGATCAGATAGAGTAATAGGATCTGCTGAATGGTATTTACAGAGAACCAGCATGGGCACGACAGAATGAATAGCGCTCTTTTGGTGAACCTTGATTCTCACCTGTCATCATTGTTCGCCTTCTTACTATTGGTTGGTTAATACAATGAAGGTAGGGTTGTTGTCTAATTAAAGCCAATAGTCTCTTCAGTGAATTCGCAATGGATCTGGACATGACACAAGGAAACCCTTGAAAACCATACAAATGTTGAGAATCATGGAGATGGAATGCAGGAGCTAGGTAACTTTCAATGATCCTACATACTGTCCCTTTAAGCTGTGAGGTTATCAGCTTGCTTATTGTTAACACTTGGCTTCACTTCATGACATCTGCTGTGATGGAGCTGCTGAAGTCTTCACATTCATTATAGCCTAAATAATTAATCCTAGCTGTTCATATTCATACATTCATTAAAAACCTGTCAACATCATTTATGTTCTTATCAACGTTAACAGTTCATTTTTTGGTCCTGAACTCTGCTGGTCAGACAGATGAAACAAATTTAGCTTGAAGTAGCAAGGTCATACTTAGATCCATCTTTATGAACGGCATTCTCACTCAATTTATTTTCACTCATATGAAAGAAGGAGATTAATAACTCTAAAATAACAGGGACAGGGATTTGAAGAAATCAGATAACCAGTGCATTAAATAGGCCTACAGGGAATCTGTTACCACACTGGTTAGAAAGCATTAGATGCTATAAAAAGATTTTTGTAGACTATTGTCGTTTCTTTTTCCATGTTTGTCAGCTCCATGTTTTATCCATTCACGGGCTATGTGTTTCAAGGCCTGTTTATGGTTAACTTTGTTGCATTCCTTCATGGAATATGAGCATCACTGACCATGCCAATGATTTTTTGGTGGTGGTGAGCTGCCTTCTTGGACTTTTGCATTTCATCTGGAGTGGATGCAGCTGCAGTACAGTTAGGAAGGGAGTTTGACCACTTGGAGTCAGTGGCAGTGAATAATTCCAAGTCAGCAAAGTATGTGGTTTGAAAGGGAACTTGCAAGTGAAAATGTTCCCATGTGTCTGTTGATATTGTGCTTCTAGTTGGGAGAGACCATGGGTTTAGAAGGTGTTTTCAAAGGAGACTTAGTGAGTAGCTGGATGGACTGCTAATCAATGGACTGCTTTGACCTGGATGGTATTGTCTTTCTTCTATTTTATTGGAGTTGAACACATCCAAGCAAATGGAGTACATTCCATCACATTCCTGACTTAAAGCTTGTGGACAGGCTTTAGGAGATCAGGTGAGTTAACCATCTCAGAATTGCCAGTCTCTAATCTTTGCTTGAAGTCACAGTATTTATATGGCTAGTGAAGTTCAACTTCTGGTCAACAGTAATTCTAAGGATGCTGACAGTGGGAGATTCAATATCAAAGGTGTGCTGCACTTTTGGAGGGGCAGTACCCAGCACAAAAGAAGACGGTTATGATTGTTGGAGGTCAATCATCTCAGCTCTTGAACTCAAAGACTACAAATTGTCAGAGTGTATCTGGCCACTTCATCACATACCAATGGTGTCTATGTCTGAATCAAACAATTAGATAATGTGTTGATTGTGTACTAACTAAGAACTAAAGCAATACCAGGAAAGAGGTGCCATATTAGATTCTAATTTGGATGTCTGTTCTTTATCTGTCATGAAATTCAAGACCCTAGTGATGATACAATGATCAGCCCCATTTGCAAATCATCAGGCACTGAGGCACTCTGTGCCCATAGAAGACGTGAACAACATTCAGGCTTTATCAAATAAATGACATGTACACTTGCATCATTCAAGTGCAATAAAATGGACATCTCCAACAAGAATGAATCTAGTCCGCTTCCCGTGACATTCAATACCTTCAAACCATCACTGAATTTCCTAAGATAAATATCCTTTGGAGTCTAACCATTAACCAGAAACTCACCTGGACCGGTCACGTAACTACTGTTGCTACAAGAGCATCTCAGTGACTCGCAGTTCTGTGGTGAGTAATTTAATTCTTGACTCCTCAAAGTCTGTCCACTAACTACAAGGCACGAGTCAGGGGTGTGATAGAACACTCTCCATTTACTTGCCTGAGTCCAGCTCCAAATACACACAAGAAGGTTAACATCCTGGAAGGTGCTCACTGCATTCACACCTCATTCCGCAACTTTAACATTCACTCCATCCGCTGTTGATGTACAGTGGAAACAATTAGTACCACATACAAGATCAAAAGTAACAACTCACCAGTGCTCCTCTGACAGCACTTTCCAAACTAAAGATCCCTATCAACTAGAAGGACAAGGGCAGCAGACATGTGGGAGTAGTGCCACCTGCAAATTCTCATCCAAGTCACATTATGCCTTGAAGTGAAAACATATCATCTTTGTGTCACTGTCATGGGATCAAAATCCTGGTGGTCTCTTCACAGCAACAGTATGGGCGTACTGCACCAGACAGGCTGCAGCAAGCTTAAAGCCTTCTTAAAGCTGCCGTGACTTAACTGAGAATATCATACTGATAATCATTCCTTGACTGTTCCACAGGTCATCACAAAATACGTAAATATGTGAGAATCCCAATGAAGCCGCCACCTGATTAGCCTAACTGATGGGACAAAAGTAAACCACACTGCGTTTCTTTTGTAACAGTAAAAATAACTCAATTTATTGTAACAGTTAACTTTAGCAACAACTGTAAAATAAAGACTTCTAATTTATGCGACTTAATGTATACATCTTCAAAACTCCAAAACACATACTCAGTCAATTGTAATTAAGACAGACAAAAGGCAAAGAAGAGAATCCGTTACAAGTTTGAGTGCTGAGGACAATTGCACGATTTGTGGCAGAATCAGACAAGAAGGAAAGATGTTGTGAAATTTGAAACGGTTCAGAAAAGATTTACAAGGATGTTGCCAGGGCTGGAGGATCTGAGCTCCAGGGAGAGGCTGAACAGGCCGGGGCTGTTTGTTCTGCAGCGTCGGAGGCTGAGGGGTGACCTTATAGAGGTTTATAAAATTATGAGGGGCATCGATAGGGTAAATAGACAAAGTCTTTTCCCTAGGGTCGGGGAGTCCAGAACTAGAGGGCGTAGGTTTAGGGTGAGAGGGAAAAGATATAAAAGGGACCTAACGGGCAACTTTTTCACGCACAGGGTGTTTCATGTATGGAATGAGCTGCCAGAGGAAGTGGTGGAAGCTGGTACAATTGCAACATTTAAGAGGCATTTGGATGGGTATATGGGCTGGGTGCTGGCAGGTGGAACTAGATTGGATTGGGATATCTGGTTGGCATGGACAAGTTGGACCGAAGGGTCTGTTTCCATGCTGTACATTTCTATGATTCTATGACTCTAACTCTGACAAGACTCATCTTGATGGAGACAGTGAGGTTTGCAGATGCTGGAGGTCAGAGTTGAGAGTGTGTTGCTGGAAAAGCACAGCAGATCAGGCAGCATCCGAGGAGCAGGAAAATTGCCTTTTCGGGTCAGAGCCCTTCACCAGAAATTTTGGGAGCACCTTACTTTTATGCTTTTGACAAAAGACAAGGTAAGTTCCCCACTAGGCAGCAGTGAGCTGCTGATTAAGCAGGCTTATTGCTTGTTCCATGTCTTGTGATGGCCTGACTTGCCTCATTTATATTCAGCTTTCTATCTTACTAAATGTGCCAAGCACGCCAAACATTGAGAAAACTTGATATGGAAACCAAAGAGAGTACCTAGTTAATTCAGCTTACTGCATCTTCTCTAATACCCTTACAGGATGCTTCGGAATCCCAGTGACTGCAGGATGCATTAGCAAGGAGCATTGACAGGCTGCAGCAGGGACACTCTGTATTCAGGGGCAACCACTGAACTCACCACGTGGACCAGGCTATATCATGTGGCTTGTTCACTGAGCACGAAGCTACATCATTCCTGATGAAGGGCTTTTGCCCGAAACGTCGATTTCGCTGCTCGTTGGATGCTGCCTAAACTGCTGTGCTCTTCCAGCACCACTAATCCAGTTTTTACCTTACATCCTCCCAGCATCCATGCCTTGCATTACCAGGCTAGCAATGCTTATTAGCATGTTTGTCCTTCAACCAGAACCAGAAGTTGTCACTATTGTGTACTGAGGTGCTCTTTAGTAGAGACAGACAGGCTGATTTTCAATAGGGATCTGTCCAGGGCTGGAAGCATCTGCTGTATGGCCAAACAAGATGTCAATCTACCACCTATGGCATGAGCTAGTTTGCTGCACGGCACACAAATGGCACATTCATTCGACCACATCGTCATATCAGAAACTAATAGGGACTAGTGTGCAGTCCAGTCAAATGGGGTGAGGGGGGCTGCTGTTGGTCAGTGGGTCCCAGCACCATTAGTCATGGGCACTTCCTGTACACAGTCCAAGGACTTGGCAATTGTCACACATCAATTTCAGACATTCATAGTCGGAGGATCTATTCCAGTGCAGTCGGGGAGTAGGCAGCAGTCAGTCCTGCAGGGCTATCACTAGCAGTCAGTAGAATTGTAATTTGTCTCTCAGGGAACTGCAAATGCAGAGGTCAGGGCATGCCGCATTCCTTGCCATTACTTTCTATTCTCCAGATGGGAAGTGCTACTGGAGGAATGGGTGGGACAAGAGTCAGGGTGGGCAGAGCCAATGCCACTTTGATGGGTGAATGTATGGGATAGATGTTTGCTGGATGTGAGGTCATTGTAAGAACAAATGCATAAAGCAACACTTTGTATATCTTAACTACATTTACTTTGCAATTATTTCATTGTCCATTTGTTATGTATGCAGACTGAGGGTGCTTGGGGTCAGATAAAAGAACTTGCAATGTGCCACTGGTGCTTCCATAAGACCATAAGACATAGGAGTGGAAGTAAGGCCATTTGGCCCATTGAGTCCACTCCGCCATTCAATCATGGCTGATGGGCATTTCAACTCCATTTACCCACATTCTCCCCGTCGCCCTTAATTCCTTGTGACATCAAGAATTTATCAATCTCTGCCTTGAAGCCATTTAGCGTCCCGGCCTCCACTGCACTTCGCGGCAATGATATCCACAGGCCCACTACTCTCTGGCTGAAGAAATGTCTCCGCATTTCTGTTCTGAATTTACCCCCTCTAATTCTAAGGCTGTGTCCACAGGTCCTAGTCTCCTCACCTAACGGAAACAATTTCCTAGTGTCCACTTAGTTGTCTCAACAATGTTGAAGTTTGCAGCAGTGAAGCTACTCGTTGAAGGTGAAATGTTACTTGAACCACTCATCAATTCATAGTTCTCTGGCCATTTCTTTCACAGCCATCACATTTACTTATGGGGAGGTGATGGGCTCATGGTAATATCACTGGACTCTGCTGCCTGAACTGCTGTGCTCTTCCAGCACCACTAATCCAGTATTTGGTTTTCAGCATCTGCAGTCATTGTTTTTACCTTGTTAATCCACAGACCCTGGCATTGCTCTGGGGACCCAGATTCAAATCCCACTATGGTGGGAAATAGTGGAATTTGAATTCAACAGAAATATCTGGAATTAAGATTCAAATCATTGCCAATTTTCAGGAAAAACCCATCTGGTTCACCAATGTCCTTCAGGGAAGGAAGCTGCCATCCTTACCTGGTCTGGCTGACATTTGGCTCCAGATCCACAGCAATGTGGTTGACACTGAACTGCCCTCTGGGTAATGAGGGATGGGCAATAAATGCTGGCCTAGCCAGCAATGCCCATATCCTGTGAATGAATTTTTAAAAAATCTTTTAGCTTTTAAAACATTCTTTTGTAATATCAAATTGCATAACCTCTGAAAACACAGAAACATTTCTTTTTACTGCCTGTTCTGCCATAACGTGGTAGTTCTGTTCTCATGCAATCCCATGTTATAAGAAAATCACATAATAGCAGCACCATTTAAACTAATGGGACTGGAATCATGTTATAACCAACATACAGTTTAAACATTGCACTTGTCCCCAATTCGTCAATCGCATTATAGCAAATTCACATTAACAAAACTTGCATTATAGCAGAACGACCTGTATTTATGTGCACTTATTTCCTCAAAAAGATGAATTAAATGAGTCAATGATGCCAGTTCTATTCAAACTTATGTCGACCTTCCTGACTAATCTATGCCTTTCGACATGTTCATTAAGTTCATTCAATGTGTCATACATGAGCAGTTTATGCACAACCAAGACAAGAATAATAATTTTATCCTCTTGGCCTTCCTTGAAAATGAATGAAGCTTTTGAAATGTTTTAATCATTTGGTACAAATTCCTGTATCCAAATATTGTTTGAAAATGATGATGAAGTGTTATCAAATTTCAACTTACATGATTCAGGAATGCATACCATCTGACCTTTTGGACTTTTCTACTTTTATTTCAACTAACTTTAATACAACGTCCTTTTCAAAGTTTAGATCTGATTGTGGCTCATTTAAATTCACTTCACATAAACCTACAATTAGATTGAAGGTTCCCCTTTTATTAAATGGTGCTGTAAAGACAGTAGTTTCTGTCTTAGTGCAAATAGTAATGTTGAATCTTCGAAAACATTATCGCTTAAAACAAAAGAGGCCATGCAAAAATGGGCAAATGTTTCTTTAGTTCTGCAATTAGTTATTGGAAAATTCCAAACCCACAATTAATGGCATTGAGTTTCTGTGCAATCATAAGTAATCAGCAATACACTGAAAGGGAAGTATAGATTTTTGAGAATGTGTTCAAGTAGCCATGGATGGTATTTAATAGAGGTTAAATAACCTCACCCATCAGCTTGAGGGATGCCAAGAGCCCTGGCCTGTTTCCTTTGGGAAGGTCAGGCTTCCCAAGTTGGTTAAGTGCCTCTCAGGTGTCTAATTGGGCAGTAATGGGCATTCCCCAGCATTAAGGACCCATTACTGTATAAAGCTACCTCCACTCAGATTTGCCATAATCATATACCTGCAACACTGCTACTAATGGGGCAGGGTCTTGGATTTGAGGGGGGTTGGACCACATGTGCTCTCCTTTTTTGATGTAATTTACTGGTTGCACAGCTGGTGTGGCACCTTCACCGAGTTGGTGCTCATTATGCAATCAGGGCCCTGAACCACATTATCCAGGCACACTGTTCCCTGCACAACTGCAGCAGGCAATGAGCTGATATGGTAGATGCTAAGGAAATGGGAGAATGGGATCTGCCTTCTGAGGACATTGAGGAGGAGGAAGCTTTTCTTGCTCATGACAGAGCTTTGCTGCATCAAGGGCGACAAGCCAGACAGGACCTAGTTGATAGTTGGTTGCTGAGACAGCATGTGGCTAGAGGGCAGGTAATCTGTAGTATGCTGGTTAACCAGTATCTAGAATGAGGAAGTAGGGTTGTGTGTGTGAGGGAGTGTCAACTGTGCTGGTTGTGTGCTGCAAACTGCATGGTTTTCACTGCATCTGTGTTATTATATTGCCAGTGAAGAGTAACTTTGGACTACCTATAATTGTCTGGATGCATAGCTGATCTGAAATCTCTCTTAGTTGAGGTTTTAGGCTAGCCATAAGTTAAACTGGATAACTTTACCTTGTAAGTAGATTTAGTAATACTAGAACCATTAATAATTCTTCATCCAGTTCTGAACATGCCCCTAAGCACGCAGAATCAGAGCTTTTGCCTCACCTAATTATATTCTATATTAATGACTTACATGAAGGCACAAAGTATATTGTGACTAAATTTCTTTACCAGAAGACCATAAGACAATAAGACACAGGAGTGGAAGCAAGGCCATTTGGCTCATCGAGTCCATTCCACCATTTAATCATGGCTGATGAGCATTTCAATTCCACTTACCCGCACTCTCCCTGTAGCCCTTTATTCCTTGCGAGATCAAGAACTTATCGATCTCTGCCTTGAAGACTCCCAGTTTCCCGGCCTGCACTGCGCTCCAATGAATTCCACAGGCCCACACTCTCTGGATGAAGAAATGTCTCCCCATTTCCATTCTAAATTGACCCCCTCTAATTTTAAGGTTGTGCCCATAGGTCTTAGTCTCCCCACATAACTGAAATAAATTTCCAGCATCCACCTTTTCTAAGCCATGCATTATCTTGTAAGTTTCTATTAGATCTCCCTTCAACCTTCTAAACTCTAATGAATACAATCCTAGGATCCTCAGCTGATCATCCTATGTTAGACCTACCATTCCAGGGATCATCCGAGTGAATCTCCCCTGGACATGCTCCAGTGCCAGTATGTCCTTCCTGTGGTGTGGTCTCAAAATTGGACACAGTATTATAAATGGGGCCTAACTAGAGCTTTATAACGTCTCAGAAACACATCACTGCTTTTATATTCCAACCCTCCTGAGATAAATGACAACATTACATTTGCTTTCTTATTCACAGACACAACCTGCAAGTCAACCTTTAGAGAATCCTGGAGTAGCACTCCCAGATCCCTTTGTACTTTGGCTTTATGAATTTTCTCACTGTTTAGAAAATAGCCCATGCCTGTATTCTTTTTTCCAAAGTGCAAGACCTCGCATTTGCTCACGTTGAATTTCATCAGCCATTTGCTGGACCTAAACTGCCTAAATCTTTCTGCAGCCTTCCCACCTCCTCAGTACTACCTGTCTGTCCACCTGACTTAGCATCATCGGCAAACCGCCAGAACGCCCCCAGTGCCTTCTTCCTGATCATTAATATATGAAGTGAACAGCTATAGCCCCAACACTAAACCCTGCGGGACACCACTTGTCACTTGCTGCCATTCCAAAAATCAACCTTTTATCCCAACTCTCTACTTTCTGTTAGACAGCCAATCCCCAATCCATGCCAGTAGCTGACCTCGAACACCATGGGCCCTCATGTTACTCAGCAGTGAGGCACCTTATCAAAGGCCTTTTGGAAGTCTAGGTAGATAACATCCATTGGGTTTCCCTGGTCTAACCTACTTGTTCCCTCTTCAAAGAATTCCAATAGGTTTGTCAGGCACGACCTCCCCTTACTAAATCCATGCCGACTTGTTCTAATCCAACCCTGCACTTCAAAGAATTTAGAAATCTCAATCTTAATGATGGATTCTGGAATTTTACCAACAGCCGAGGTTAGGCTAATCAGCCTATAATTTTCCATCTTTGTCTTGATCCTTTCTTGAACAAGGGGGTTACAACTGTGATTTTCCAATCATCTGGCACTATCCCTGACTCCAGTGATTTTTGAAAGATCACAGTCAGTGCCTCCACTATTTCTTCACCCACCTCTCTCAGAACTCGAGGATATAGCCCATTGGGGCCAGGAGATTTATTGATTTTTAGACCTTTTAGCTTTCTTAGCACTTTCTCTTTTGTAATGGCTACCATACTCAACTTTGCCCCCTGACTCTCCTTAATTGTTGGGATATTACTCATGTCTTCCACTGTGAAGACTGACACAAAGTACTCATTAAGTTCTTTAGCTATTTCCTTATCTCCCAGCACTAGCCTTCCAGCATCAATTTGGAGCGACCCGTTTCTACTTTTGCCTCTAATTTGTTTCTTATGTATTGAAAGAAACTTTTACTATCATTTCTAATATTACTGGCTAGCTTGATGATACAAACATACTTGGGAAAGTAAGTTGTGTGGAGGACACAAAAAGTATGCAACGGATGGTTTAAGTGAATGGACAAAATCTTTGCAGTTGGAGCAGGAAAATGGGAGGCTATCAACTTTTTTGGGAAGTACAGAACAACAAAATATTGTTTAAATGAAGAAAAACAAAAGAATAAAAACTGAAAAAACTGCCAACGTTGTGCAGCAGGAACAAAAACAGATATTCTTGGAAAAGCTCACCAGGTTTGGCAGTATCTGTGGACAGAAATCAGATTTAACATTTCAGGTCAACTGACCTTTCCTCAGATCTTAAGTTCACAGATCCTGCCAGACCTGCTGAGCTTTTAAAGACAATAAAATGTTGAAGTATAGAGAGATCAGGGTATCCTTGCACATGAATCTAAAAATGCAAGCAGGCACATACAGCGAGTAGTTATGAAACCAAATGGATTGTTGATCTTTATTGCAAGAGGGATTAAGAACAAATGCAGAGAAATCCTCCTAGAATAGTAAAGAGTATTGGTGAGACCATACTTATAGTACAATATACAATTTAGGTCTTATTTAAGGTCGGACACACTTGCATTGGAGGGACCTCAAAAAGATTCACTAAACACACTACTGGGAAGAAGTCCCTGTGTTATGGGGACATGATGAGCAGGTTGGGCCTATACCCATTGAAGTTTAGAGGAATGAAAGTTGATGTTATTGAGATATATCAAAATCTGTGAGCTTTGCAGGATGGATGCTAAAAGAATGTTTCTACTCATGGGCAAATCTAAAACAAAGGGACACATTTTCAGAATAAACATTAAAGATAGAGCAATTTCACCTTTCAGAAAGTGATCTCTTTTTGGAACTTTCTCCCCTAGAGAACAGTGGTGGCAGGATCATTGAATGTACTCAAAGCTGAGTTAGACAGATGTTTGATATACAAAGCAGGGGACAGACAAAATGTGGCATTAAGGCTATAATCAGGTTAGCCATGATCATATCAAATAGTGGAGCAGGCTTGAGGGGTTAAACGATCGACCCTTCCTTCTATTTTTATGCTACTTTATGTTCAACCACTCTGTAAAAAATTACGTTGTAAAGTTAAAACGGAACTAAGCTAAAATGTGAAATATCGGAGAAATTGTAGTTTCATACTTTATCCACAAGGACCCACAAAAAAAGTAACAAAATTCTCTAATTTTTATGTTAAGATTCTATGTGCTGATGTTGGTTAATTTAGTCAAGTTGCTTCTGCTATAAAATACTTGGAGATACATTCTATCTGGACATAATTTTGCTGGTCTGCGAATGCCTAAGAGGGATGACACTTCATTGTAAGATTCAGTCGGGAGCTATTAACATTGATTTAGTTATTTTGCTGATCTGAGATCTCTCGTTGATGAGATTTTAGGCTAACAGTAAGTTCACCTGGAGAGGCTTACCTTGCCAATGGGGTAAATATAGTAAAACTATTAATAATGTTTCATCCAACCCTTAACATGTTCCAAAGCGATGGAGAACCAATGCATCATTTCTGACATGTGGTTATTACTATTGTGTAACTTGCATAACAGCCAATTTATATGCAGCAAGATCCCAAAAAAAAAAGGAAATGAATAAATGAGATGATGATTTGTTTTTGATGATGTTGCTTTCGAAATAAATGTTGGTCAGAATACTGGGAGAACTACCTGCTCTTCTTTAATAGGTACATTAATGTACATCTATTCAAATTGTCCCATGGGAATATTTGCATCAATTGTGAATAGACACTTATCAGGGGAAATGTTTTCAGTCCTTCCCATTGTAATATAAAAGCTTTCAATTATATCCAGAAGTTATTTAAAATTCACCCTTTGTATAATGGAAGCATTAAATGAAAGGGACATAAAAATTGATGCAGGGGATGGTAGTCAGTGGCTTGCATCAGCAACCAGAGAAAATTTCCTTGCTGTACAAATACAGTCTATTTAAAACTAATGGTGTTGCCATGGTATCTCAGAAAACAATGTTATTGTGACAGTTTTCCAGAGCATTGTGAACAATTCTACAGTACCCTGCGGAGACATTTTTTTAAGGGTAGCAGGATAAAGAATAAATATCGAAGAGAGTCACATAACCCACCAATCTAAATTGAATGGTTATGTAATTTTCTGAGATACTTTGTAAAGATAATATAAACTCAAACTATTAAGTTTGACCAGTGTATCACTTTTTGTTTGGTGAATTAACGCCATCTATTCAATTTGTTTCTGCATCCATTATTTCCATATCCAGCTTATCATGATGTGGTAAAGTTCACCATGATCTATTTCATTGGCACTGCCTACACCAGCTAACCCAATGTTAAGTTAAACGTTAGCAACTGGAATGAACTTGAAAATGTCCAAGTCAATTTTGCTTAAGATTGTGAGAACTGAAAGGAGAAGATAATTGCACCATCCTTTTAAATTCAGGCTCCGTCTTCATTTTTTCATAGACTTCATTTTTTCATAGATGTGTGGCTCAGGCTTGGTCAATGCTGGTAAATTCACATTTATTGCACATCCTTGAGTTGTTGCTGGTAAAACTTCATCTGGAATTATTGCTGTTCTAGCACTAATGGTGTTAGTTAGGGAATTGTGGGATTTTGATCCCATCCCACGACCATGAAAGAATGAATAAATACCGACTCAGAATGACCAGAATAATCAGTTCTAAAGAAGAGCCTTTGGACTCGAAATGTTATCTCTGTTGCTCTCTTTTACAGAGCTTGTCCAGCACTTTCTGTTCATGTTTCAGCATGCACAGTATTTTGTTTTTATATTATCAGAATTATGTCAGATTAGAAAGGAACTTCAGAAACAGCAGTGTTCCTATGTTTTTCCTACTCCTGTTGTTTTCAGTGTGGGACGGGAAGATCCTACAACAAACTTAGTGAGGGTAACGTTAAGTAAAAGTAAAGCAAAAGATAATTGCTATGATTGTATCTGATTATGTTACATGGCTCGAATTTAAAATCAACTAGGAGAAAGTGAGGACTGCAGATGCTGGAGTACCAGAGTTGAAAAATGTGGTGCTGGAAAAACACAGCAGGCCAGGCAGCATCCGAGGAGCAGGAGAATCGACGTTTCGAGCATAAGCCCTTCTTCAGGAATTCTCATACCTGAAGAAGGGCTTATGTCCGAAATGTTGATTCTCCTGCTCCTCGGATGCTGCCTGGCCTGCTGTGTTTTTCCAGCACCACATTTTCAACTTGAATTTAAAATTACAGAGACGGGGTTCTCAGCATAGAGTTCTTCTGTGTGAATGGAAATTCAGCGGCCTCAAAACATCTGGCCAAATCGAACCCTCAAGGTCCCACATCATTAATTTTGCACATGATGTTCAAACATCAACAGAAAGACAGAAATAAACAGAGATGATAATATGTTTGACTGTTTTTATAATGAAACAATTTTGTGAGCAATCTTTATTCTTTAAGAGGATAATTCATTAGGGACAGTGGCATCGTCCTCGACCTTCATTGTGACCTGTACACAATGCTCAGAGGTGCTTACTTATTTTCGAAAGTCAGAGACAATGAATTATAATGTCGACTATCTGGTAACTAGAAAACTGCTTTTCATTCTATTAACCTAACTGTCACAGTGCATGGTCCAAAATTTAACTTGTGAGATTATACCCAAAAATACACAAATCAAAAATGTGTTGAGCAGAACCGTATTGCCAGGTTTATTACAATAGCATTTTACAAAGTAACAGCCAGTCCACTTCAAATTACACAGTTCTCCAGATCTCAGATCCCTGGAAATTACATTTACCAGCCAAGGAGGAACCGTTTGCAAATGAAATTACCCCAAGGACTGGGACTAGAGGCATCTTGATGGCTCCACATCCACAAACTGTCATGGAAATGACAAATCATAGCTAAAGGTTGTAATGAATGGCAGCACAATAAAGAAGAAAATAGATCAAAGATAAAACCAGCAGTGTACTTTACTTTAACACACATAAGGATTGCAAAATGATCAAATACCTTTTGATCATCTACTCTTGTCTTGTCTAATGTGTCTCAATGTCATACTTTCCTTTATAAGGCTCCAGTGAAGAACTTTGGAATGATTTATTGTGCTAATAGTACATAAATACAAAATTTCATTGTTAAAGAGGTTAATCCTTTTACAATATGAGGTTGTTTACTTGTATGCTTTAGCACTAACAAAGGTTCAGACCAGCAATTTATCACAATTTAGCACTGCATGAATTGTGCACATACCAGGCAAAACAGTCAATGACACATTTTCACTCTATGGATGTGAGGTTCATTAGACCATTGTTTATTGCCCAGTGCAAAGTGCCTCCAAAAAGGCAAGATGCTGTCTTGAATCCCCATTGACTAATGGGTATGTACAGTTCTCGTGCTCTTAGGAAGGGAATTCTAGGACTTTGATGCAGCTACAGTGAAGGAGTGAGAGTATATTCAGGATGGTGTGTGGATGGGAGGGGAATTTGCAGGTGGCAGTAGAGGACTTGGGTTTCGAAGATACAGTTCAGGGAAACTTGCTAAATTTCCATATTGCATCTTGTAAACGGTATGCATTGCTGCTCTTTATGTCCATGATGGAGGAAATGATTGGTTGGTCGGTGACGATCAAGTCAGTGGCTTTGATCTGAATGGTGTTGAGCTTCTTGAATGCTGTTGGAACAGTAGTCATCCCGATAAGTGGAGAACATATCTTCACACTCCAGACACTGTACCTATTAGCTGGTGGACAGGCACTGGCAGCTAAAATGTGAGTTACTCACAATAGAACCCATAGCCCATAAACTTCTCTTGTAGCCAGTATGTGGCTGGACCAGTTCAGTTTCTGATCAGAGGTACCCAAGGATGTTTATAGAGGGGAATTCCACAATGGTAATGTTATTGAATGTCAAGAAGAGATTCTTTGTTGTTGGAGACAGTCATTGGTTGCATTTGTGTGGCATGTATGTTAGTTGCCATTACTAACCTGATCCTGAATGTTGTCCAGGTCTTGATGCATATGGACACAGGCTAGTCCAGTATCTCAAGAGTAGTGAATGGTGCTAAGTATTGTGAAATTATCAGTAAGCCTCTCCATTCCTGATCTTATTGATAAAACAGCTGAAGATAATTGAGCCTTAGGCACAACCCTGAGGAACTCCTGCTTGGGGCCTGGATGTCTTTAAGCTGAGATAATTAACTTTGAACATTTATGACCATTTTCATTTTTTCCAAGAAATAACACTAATGTGGAAAGTTTTCTCTCTGATTTCTACTGACTAATATTTTGTAGGTCTTCCAGGTACCACACTCAAACAAATGTCTGCTTGATGCCAGTGTTCAGTCACTCTTACTCTGGAACTCAGCTTTTTGGACTATGCTTTATGTAAGACTGTAATGAATTCTGGAGCTGAGTGACTCCTGTGAAACACAGGTTAAAGATTGGTGAACAATGTATTACTGATTGAGTGGCAGTGTCTACGTTTTATAAAGATTGACATTATACTATTGGCTATCAGATAAATAGTATGTGATTATTTTTGTGAACAAGATCATGCATGAACAATTTTCCACATTGTTGGATAGATACCAAGTATTGTAGCTCTATTGGAACAGTGAAGGAGTTCTGGAGCACATGTCTGCAATACTAGAGAGAGAATGTAGCCTTTTCTGAATCTAGTGCCTTCAAGCATTTCATGAAATCATATGAAGTGAAATAAATTGATTACATACTGACATCTATTCTGCTGGGGCACCAGGAGGAAATGGAGATGGTTCATCTACTTGGATTTCTTCCGTTGCAAATTCTGCATGACAATTTGCACTGATGTGTTGAGCTTCCCCATCTTAGAGGACAGGGATATTTATGGACTTTCCTTCTGCAATTAGTTGTTTAATTACTCACTACCATTCACTTTTGATGTGGTAGGATGTCAGAGCTTTGATGTGATCCATTGGTAATTGGAATTCTTCACTCTCTCTGTTGCATGTTATTTCTGCTTTTTAACATGAATTAGATCTAGCCTTATTGTAGCTTCATTAGTAGCTGTAATTTCTAATGTTCTAAAACAAAGTTCAATGAGAAAACGCTCATTTCACAATAATATTAAACTTAATGATTTTTTTTCTGTAACGTCAAGATTTTCATTTTGCCTCAAGACATTTTTTCACAGCTTCAATTTGTTTCAAAAGACTGAGTTGCAATTTAATATTTTTATATCAACAATGGGAGAGACTTTTTCCATCTACATCTGTGAGAACTCTGCATGCTAATAATGCATCGACAGCAAAGTTGAAAAGTGTTTGCCTCTTCATCCTGTGAAAATTTCATGGCTCCTTTGATATTTTTTTAATCAACCTATTCAGTAATGTTATTACATAACCCTGGAAAAGATGGGACTTGAACTTGAGTTTCGAGACAGGGACACTACCACTACACAAGAGCCCTCTTTGACAGTTGTTGTTTGCTTATTCTCACAGACTTTGAACAAAACTAAAGATTGTTTTTTCACATTGGTATTTTAATAATAACAGACCCTGTAAACAGCAATCACTTGCAATTTTGTCCTATTTATTGTTGGTTAGAAAAAGGAAATAAAGACTACATGGAGAGTATGCTTTGCTGTTTATCAGTCTTGAAAATACAATTTTGAACACTCTATCTTCCAAACCATTCTCTTCCAGACTCTATTCAGAACAAGCACTTAGAAACTATGTAAACAATGAACTTTTAAACAACTTATCAGGTAACTGGTTGATGGAATTCTATTTTATTACTTACACATTTGGAAACTAGCAGTTCACTTCTTATTCATTTGCATTCTAGGCATAAGGCAAATGATTAAATCAGAAAATTGCTCAATTCTAGCACATAGTTTTTCCTCCATTAACTATAAGAAGTGCAGAATTTATACTTTATTTCTTTTTGAAACAGGAACTGGCTGCTACAGCAGAAAGTAATAGGGTACCTGATGAATGCTGTAAGTAACAGATTAGGGGAGCCTGATGCGCTGAAACATATGGTCGGTTGATGCCTGGTAATTTTCTTGGAAAGAAATCTGTGTAAGGATGTGTTTGTAGAGAGGTTTCATGGTCTTGGAACACTGGGGAATAATTCCCAATTCCAGGCTTAATAATAGCTATGCTCAAGGCTATTAAATCTTGCTGACACCTTTCTCCACCCTACCCAGACACCTCCACCTTATTTTCCAGCACCACACACTCAACCCCACACTATTGCCAGATCTAAATACACTCAAAATGCCAAAATCTGCTCTCCTCGTGAAATAAGCCCATTTTGTCAATTATGCTGAACACCAAGTTTTCCTATTTTAAATTTCCTTAGCTCCTCAATCACAGAATCCTCAAGGTATAGACCACATTCCCAGCATTTTACTTCCCCCATCACTTCCTCACACAGTTTTCTTTCCAAGTTAACTTGGATCTGAGTCTGTTCTAATGTTCCTGTGCCATCTTCGCTGAGACTTGGTAAAATCCCACCTGATTCTCAAGATTTCATTTGGATTTGGTTAAGCCCCAGGCCTAGTGCTGCCAGATATCAGATCCAATTGCAAAGCCCCTTGTTCCTTTAATGCCATTTTGCATAGCACTCAAAACACATCATGAACCAGATCACAAGCAATTCTGCTGCTGTGCAAACTTAATGGAATGCAACAAGTCACAGGCAGTAATGATGAAAGATTGCAATTTGGAATTGTTTTAAGTATACTACCAGCACCTAATAGTTTCTAGCAATCAATATTGAATAATATTTTCACAGATAAAACATAAAATTCATCTTTGGCTTTTCTCATGACTGCAGGCAGTAATTATTCTGCCAAAGCAGAAACACATATAAGTGTGAAAATAGTGAAAGATTCCGATACAAAAAAACACTTTAAAAATCTATCTGTTCCCTTTTAGAGCCAATTCCAATGATACTTTGAAGGCTACTTCAAATCCATTGCTACTGGGCAGAGCAGACATACAGGTACACTGTCTGGTAGTGCATGAAAGATATATCAGTGTTCTCCGAATAGCAATAGATCCCAATTTGCATTGCATAATGAGACATCTGCCTGTTTCTGATAAGACCCTTAATTAACTTTCAAAATGGTTTCCAGCACAAATGGAGCAGTAAGTTCTTGCACTGAAATTGATTGTACAGTATTACCACCTGAATCTTGTCCAAAAACAGCAATGAAAAGTAGGGCCAGAATATCCGATTTTTTGAGCATGATATTTGTGTTGCAATGTATTTAAATTATCAGACAGGATAAAAGGGAGAGCAAGGAGCACAGTGGCATTGTCACTACTAATTTAGAGATCCAGTCTAACTATCTGGGGTCATGGGTTCAAATCCCTCACAGCAGATGGCGAAATTTGAATGAAATAAATCTTGAATTTAAAGATAATATAATAGTCGCTATGAAACATTGTTAATTGTTTGTAAAACCCCATTTTGTCCGCTAATTATTTTTTAAAGTAAGGAAGTAAAATCTGCCAACCCTTTCCTGGTTTGGCTTGAATTTAACTGCAGATGCAGAACAATGTGGTTGGCTTTTAAATGCTCTCTGTTACGACCTGGCAAACCAGTCAGTTGTATCAAACAGTCTGATAAAAGGAATGAAAATGGATGGCCTACTCCGCACCAAACAAGATACCAGAAATTAGAATGGCATACACAGCCCTGTCATCCTTGTAAAGTCCACCTGACTAACACACGGGGAGTTGAGCCAAATTTGGAAGAGCTGTCTCACAGACGAGTCAAGCAATAGCCTGACAATCATACTCACAGTCATAATCTACAGACAAGGTCGCAGAGACTACCTTCACCATTCCTTGTAGCAGCATGGTAATATACAGTCGGGAGGGAGTCCGACTTGGAGTTTTAAACATTGACACTGGACACTATGATCTCCAACAGCAACAAGCAAATCTCCTGCTGATTAGAATTAGAACTGGATTTCATTGTTGTGTGTACTGAAGTACAGGAATATAGGAGTACAGTGAAAAGTGTACAAAGTTGCCATTCCTGGCACCATCTTGGGTACAAAGGTATACAGGCACAAAATCTTAAGTACAAAGTAGAAAAATAAAGAAATAAGGTAAAAGTTCAAAATCAAAGTTCTACATCATATAAAGTAGGAAAATAAAGTTAAAAATTCAGCATTACAGTCCTTCTTTAGCCACGGACTTGCAATCAATCCATGTTGGGCTTTCCCCACCAGGGCTCAAAACCTTTGTGCTGCTGTCCCGCCACTGACCAATAGAGTCCTGCGCCTCGCTGCCGGCCACTCTCACTGATCTCGACGATGCCGTAGTGCCGCTGAGGGCTAGATTCTCACCCCGCTCACCAGCTGCCTCATTGCCGAGCGCCAAAGTCCCGCTCTAGGCCCCAGCCACTGCCACACTCCGGTCCCTGATCTCTATCGAGAAGGTAAGTTTTTTTAAAAGTGAGAAAAAAACAAAACAAAAATGAAGTGACAAAAGAAAAATGGATGGAGTGGACGAGCTCCAGGCTCAGAGCCAGATGCTGTCATGTCTTCCTGAAACCTACCACAACAACCTGGCTGATCAATTTGTTCCCCTCTATGTTAACCACCTCTTGGAGATGCAGAGCGGATGGCAAGGGCACAGAATATACTCTCAGTAAAGGACTTCAGTATCTGTCATCAAGGCTGGCTTAGTAGCCCAACTACTGAATGAGTTGACTAAGTCCTAAAGAGTATAGCTGCTAGGCTGGGGCCAGTGATGAAGAAACCAATAAGAGCTAAAAACGTCCTTGAACTCATTCTCACCAATCTGCCTGTAGTAGAGGCATTTGTCCATGTCGGAGTGACCACCACAGTCCTTCTGTTTTCAAAGTCTCAGTTTCACAATGAGTGTATCTTCCATCATGTCATGTGGCTTTACAACTGTGCTCAATGGGATAGATTTTTCACAGGTCTAGCAACTAGACACATATGATGCTGTGGGCCATCAGTGGTAGCAGAACTGTACTCCATCACAATCTGTAACCTCATCCATGGTGTATCTCTCACCATCAAGGCATCAACCTTGGTTCGATGAAGAGTTTAGGAGCACACACCACAAATGATCCCATGCCTACAAATTAAGGTGGCAATTTGGGGAAGCTACAGCACAGGACCACTAGACTGCCATACAGTGTAAAGGAGTGAGTGATAGACAGAAATAAGAAATCCCCCAACCTATTGAACAGATCTAAGCTCTATACCTCTGCCACACCCAGTCATGAATGGTGATGGAAAATTAAATGAATAACAGGAAGAAGGTGGTCTACAAATATCTCTATATGATATAATGGGTGAGCACAGCATATCAGTGCAGAGGACAAGGTTGAAGCACTTGCAATGATCATTAGCTAGACGTGCTGACAGGATGATGCATCCCAGGGTCCTTCTGTGGTCCTCAGCCTCACAGACGTTTGTCTTCAGCCAATTCAATTTACTCAATGTGATATCAAGAAATGGCTGACAACATTGCATGCTGTAAAGTCTATGTGTCCTGACAATATTCCCTCAATAATATTGAAAACTTGTGTCCAGAACTCGCACCACACCTAGTCAAGTTGTTCCAGGTCAGTTACAACATTGACATCTGCCCAGCAGTGTGGAAAATTACCCAGGTTTGACCTGTCTACAAAAAGTAGGTCAAATCCATTTCAGCAAATTATAGCCCCATTTGTCTATTCTTAATCACCAACAAAGTGAAGGAATATGTGCAAAACAATGCTGTGAAGTGGGACTTACTCAACATCTTGGAGTACTGTGTACAGTTCTGGTCACCCTGCTATAGGATATTGTTCAACTGAAGAGGGTACAGAAAAGATTTACAAAGACTTTGCCGATAATGGAGGGTTTGACTGAGAAGGAGATGCTGGATAGGCTGGGACCTTTTTCACTGGAGCGTAAGAAGTTGAGGAGTGACCTTGTAGAGGCTTATAAAATAATGAGATGAATGGATAAGGTGAATAGCTAAGGTCTTACCCTTAGCTTGGGAAATTTGTTCAGCACGGATGCGTTGGACTGAAGGGTCTGTTTCCGTGCTGTATGACTTGATAATAATCTGTGCACTGACACTCAGTTTGAGTTCCAGTCACCTCCTGGTCCCATTAGACTCTTTATCCAAACATAAGCAAAAAAGCTGAACTCAAGAGAGGATGTAAAGCTGACCCTTGACCTCAAAGCAGCAAACGATCAACATTGGCATCAAACATCCTTTTCAAAAATAGATTCAATATGAATTGAGATGAAAACTCTGCACTGTTTGGAGTCATATCTAGCTCAGAGGAAGACAGTTGTTGCTGAAGATCAACATCTCAGCCTCAGGACATCACTGCAAAAATTCCTCAAGGTAGTAAGGCCCAATCATTTCAATTGTTTCTTCAGTGACCTTCTCTCCATCAGAAAGCCAGAAGTGGAGATGTTTGCACAATGTTCATCAACATTCACAACTCTTCAGATACTGAAGTAGTCCATGTCCATATGCAACAAGACCTGCACAACATCCAGACTGGGACTGATAAGTGGTATGTAGTATTTTTAGATTACAAATGCCAAATGATGGCCAACAAGAAAAAAATCCAATCCAACCATAATCTATTGATTTTCAGTGGCATTTTCATCCCTGAATCCCCCAATATTAAAATCATTAGGGATATCATTGACCAGGAATTCACTGAAATATGTCGACAAGCGCATGCCAGAGGCTGGGAATTCTACAGCAAGCAATTTAACTCCTGACTCTTCAAAGCCAATCCCACCATTTCTGAGGCATAAATCAGGAGAGTCATAGAATTACTTCCACTTGCCTGGAGGACTGTAGCTCCAGCAATAGTGAAAATTCTTGACACCATTTAGAACAAGGTTGTCGATATGCTTGGCAGCCCAGCTTCAAATTTTGCTCCATCAAAAACCAATGTACAGTGATAACAAAGTGTATCATATATAATAACTTCCTCCCTAACAGCATTGCAAGTGTAGCTACATCGCACGGATGTCAGTCGTTCAAGAAGGAAGGTCATCACCATCTTTTCAAGGGCAGTTAGGGTTAAATAAAATGTTGTACTTACTAACAACATTCCAATAACAAATACATAGGAACTGGAGTAGGCCATTTAGCCCATTGAGCCTGTTCCACCATTCAAGGCTGATCTGTGGCCTAACTCCATATGCCTGCCTTTGGCTCATATCCCTTTCTATCTTTGCTGATCAAAAATGTATCTATCCCAGATTTAAAACTAATAACTGATCCAGCATCCACTCCTGTTTGTGGAAGAGAATTCCAAGCATCTATCACTCTTTGTGTGTAGAAGTGCTTCTGAACAATCTCCCCTGAATGGGTGGCACGGTGGCACAGTGGTTAGCACTGCTGCCTCACAGCGCCAGAGACCCGGGTTCAATTCCTGACTCAGGCGAC
The DNA here is from genome assembly GCF_047496795.1 of Chiloscyllium punctatum. NCBI lineage: Eukaryota > Metazoa > Chordata > Chondrichthyes > Orectolobiformes > Hemiscylliidae > Chiloscyllium > Chiloscyllium punctatum. Next base: position 33,850,906 of record NC_092765.1, read on the forward strand.
TCTCTGTGTGGAGTTTGCACATTCTCCCCGTGTCTACGTGGGTTTGCTCTGGTTTCCTCCCACGGTCCAAAACTGTGCAGGTTAGGTGAATTGGTCATGCTAAATTGCCCTTAGTGTTAGGTGTAGGGAAATGGGTCTGGGTGGGTGCGGGTCGGTGTGGACTTGTTGGGCCGAAGGGCCTGTTTCCACACTGTAAGTAATCTAATCTAAACCCTAATCCTCAGACTATGCTCCCTAGTTGTAGAATCCCCAATGATGGAAATATTTATCTTTATCTATTAGGTGGCACGGTGGCACAGTGGTTAGCACTGCTGCCTCACAGCGCCAGAGACCCCGGTTCAATTCTTGCCTCAGGCGACTGTGTAGTTTGCACATTCTCCCCGTGTCTGCGTGGGTTTGCTCTGGTTTCCTCCCACAGTCCAAAAATGTTCAGGTTCGGTGAATTGGCCATGCTAAATTGCCCATAGTGTTAGGTGAATGGGTCTGGGTGGATGGCAGGTCAGTGTGGACTTGTTGGGCCGAAGGGCCTGTTTCCACACTGTAAGTAATCTAATCAGATCACTCCTTCACCTTCTAAATTCTACAGAAAAAACTCTAATATGTTTAATAACAAATTAGCAATAAAATACTTAAATAAGACAACTCAATATTGATTATGTTTTTTTTCCTTTTCATCTTGACCCAGAACAAGACCAGAGGAAATTCAATGTTTTAGGAATACTTGGGCAGTTAGAAGTTTTAAGTTTTCTTTCAGAAAAGTTGACAACAATGCATCTGAATCTACCAGAAACCCTCAGCTCTGTTCCTTTTGAATATTGTTAATGAGTAATAAAAATGTTATCAAATACTTAGAGGATAAGCCAAAGAAGCAAACCTTTGAAATGCAATTGTGTCTCATGACCTGTCATGAGCTCAGATTAGCCTGTTTCTCCATTCACTTATAATAGTCTAAAGCAAAGCAGAGAACTGAGAGTATCTCACACTTAGTGACAACTTACAATAAGCAGCTTATCAAGTTTAAATTGTTAGAGTGAAAATCTTATGCTGCAGACATAAAATAATGCACTTCATCAAACTTTCTTCAAAGTTTAATTGACTGCTCCTAACTCAAATGTAGCTGTCAAGGATTTTTGCAATAACCTTGTTAGATGTATATGTAGTCCGTTTATAAAACAAATTACGTACTTTACTTGATTGCATGGACGCCTTTGGTTTCACATGGAGATGATTGACTGAGTCCGTACCACAACACCACCAACTGAGAAATAAAAGCCATGTTGTTGAAAGTTGACCACTTCATGTCTGTGTTCTTTCCTCCATCTATTTCCATCAGCCTTTGTAATACTTATTCTGCTTTCCCTGAAAATTTGAATGATTGACAGGAAATAATATTTCAAAGCAGGAGGAAGTTTGAGATAACTACTGTTGAATTTGTCAGAGCTTTTAATATAATATGCTTTCAAGATGGCTGGTGGAAAACTAGTCATTTCATATTTGCTGAAGTTTTATGTCTTTGATTCTCACTGTGAAAACTAGTATAATGAGATCATCTACTTATTTGATAACTGTTCATAAAACCCCAGTTTGATGCCTTCTCTGAAACATATAATCTGTAAAAGAAAGTAAGCTATTCAGAATATTGCTTTTAGCACCAATGTTAACATGTAGGAAGTCACACTCTATCAGCAGATTTTAAATTGTTCAAGCAACTCCACACATCTACAGTGATGGCCTCAGTAAAATCTTTATCCTATCCTGCTCATTCCCCTTGTATGATCCCAATTTTCAGTTCATCAAGTAGTATAGGCATCAATTAATTCTGCAATAAAGCTGCATCTCATCCAGTTGGACTGTGTCAGGCACTCCAACATCTCTCCGACCCTTACCAAAACTGCTCAGGACTCCTTAAGTATCCTGGAGAGTCGAAAAAAAATCTCATGTCATTTCATTCACTATCAATTATCTCCTTTAACTTGCCTTCCTGTCTCCTTCACCCTCATCCTGAACAGAATGTTTATTTTCCATATATTCCTTTGTTACTCAGATTGGCATCGTTCATTAACCAGCCACAAACTCTGTACCTCTGTTGCTGATTCAATATCCTTCTCTGGCTGCTCTTTCAGGATGCATAGAGTCAGAAGTCAGATGACACCAGGTTATAGTCCAACAGGTTTATTTGAAATCACAAGCTTCCGAAGCATTGCCCTTTCATCGGGTCACCTGACAAAGGGGCAACACTCCGAAACCTTTTGATTTCAGATAAACCTGTTCGACTGCAACCTAGTATTGTCTGATTTCTGATCTTGTCCACCCCAGTCCAACACCGGTACCTCCACATCAAGAATGCACAGACTGTTAAGTTCTGTGTCGTATTTGTCCACTAGTTGAGCCTTAGACTTCACATCCTCTACATTTAAAATGCCACTTATATGGTCCTTGCCTCAGTTCATCTGCTGTTCAAATGCTCAAGGCATGCCAGACTTTCAGCATGCTCCTGAATTGTCTCCCAAGCGTGTTGCTTTGAAAACTTCAGCTCAGCCAAGATTCTTTTGACCACATGTTTTGCTCTGCAGCAAGTCCTGCTTAAACATTGATATTCACAGATCTCCAACTGAACTTGTGGGATTCAGCAATGGGTCCTCACTTCAATAGCTATCTTTTATGCTTGAAAATAGTGTGTACTGTAGACAGCCAACCTGATGTGATCATTAATGCAAAATGGTTATTAACCACCCATACCCACAGTGGGGCACAGTGTCCACTTTTGGCTGTTTGTCTATGTGCTCCATAATGGAGTGCATTGCATAATAGGGATAGAGGTATAAAAGTGAAATATATCTTACAGAAACACTTTGGAGATCGGACAACATATTCATCATTCAGATCTGCTCAGGAATTAGCACTTCCAATATCTCAGACAAGTTTATACTCAATCCCAGGGGCCTAATGAATAAGGCATTAGCCTCCTAAGCCAGGGATTGTGGGTTTGGGAAGTTTGGGCTTTGGGCTGAAGGGTCTGTTCCCTTGCTGTATGATCCTATAGAATAGGAGCAATGAAGTATAATGTGCAGCACTATGGAACCAACAACTACCAGCTAATGGTTGGGTTAGAGTGCTGCCATCATTTCTCCTATCTATGCTAGGTTTAACAGCCAGTTTGGTACAATGGAAGAAAAGAACCTACTTAACAAGAAGAGAATCTCTTAACAATAAGATGTAGTTTATTCATTAAAAACAATTACACAACTTACTTACTTGAATTGGACAAATTTGCTTAACCTGTCAGGAGCTGGAGATGTTGTATCTGACTCTATCTGGTTCATAGAGTTCATAGAGTCTCTACAGTGCCAAGGCCATTTGCCCCATCAAGTCTACACCGACTCTCCGAAGAGCATCCCTGTAACCCCACATTTACCATAGTTAACCTACCTCACCAACAACTACAGGGCAACTTAGCATCGCCAATCCACCTAACATGCAAATCTTTGGACGATGGGAGGAAACCCATGCAGACACTAGGAGAATATGCAAACTCCACACAGGCAATCAAGTGTGGCAGAAATTCTGCGACGTAGCAATGCTAACTACTGTGACAGCATATAACCGACTTAAAGGACAGAACTTATAAAAGTCAAGAACTCCTTAGCAAACACTTGCAATTCAGTTCTGAAGCAGAGTTTATGGCCTTGAAATGTTAACTCTGTTTTTCTCGCTTTGTAGATGCAGCCAGACCTGCTGAATTTCTCAAGCAGTTTCTATTTTCAGATTTCACACACATGTGTAATATTTTACTTCTAATCGTCTGCTTGGCTGCTGCAGGAATCCAACTCCACTATATGATGGTGGGAGTTAGGCATTGGCTATTGCTCCCTCAGCATTATGTCTACCCCCACCCCGCCATCATCATTGGCTCTATTCACGTCAGCAGCATACGTTCATGGTGTATCTACTTACCACCGAGCACTAATTGGCTCGGTTTGTCACTCAGAAATCATCCTTGAAACTTGAAGGGCAAAATTTGGCACACTGCAACAGAAAATCATTATTACACAATATTCCAGCATCATACTTAGAAAAGGGCGTTCACATTTCCAATTTTTTAAAAATGGATTTTATTCCAGCAATGATGTAGATTCAGATGCACTCAGGAGTTTAGGCTATGAAAATGACTGGAATATATAAACTGATCCAGTTTCTGCCATCTGGAAAATAGAATAAACAGAATCCCGGGGGGGGGCCCTGATTCCCCCAACCAAGACACCATTTGGTGGAACCTAATATTGTCTCCAACAATACCTCTTTCAGAATCATTACCTTATACAGCAAATACCTGTAGATATTTGCAGAATTTGTTCGGAATGGAAACCTGTCTTACCAAATCACTCATACCATACGCACTTTCAGTCTGATAACCTAAAGTAGCTATTTAAAAAAAAACAAAAATTATTCTGATCAATGCTGCACTAAGGCAACCATGGTCTTGTATTATTTTGTACTATTATATCATACAATCTTTTTATTCATTCAAGTAATTGCCTGTATTTTTACAGGTTACATTCAAGTTGGGTAATTAATCTATATATGGAAACTATATATATAAATCTAGATAAATTAATGTTGCTTAAGAAAGGATTTTATTATAATTCTGTTCAACAATTCAACACAAATAAACCAGTGATTATAAATTAATGAATATCTGACTTCTCATAATTTTTATTCCATGCTGTAATAGCTTCCATTCCAGTAAAGCTATGCCTCAGGGAACTTTTTTTATGTTTTATACTTTATGAACGTTGAATGGTTCATTTTCACCACTTTTGGGATTAAGGACTTTCTTGAGCTTCTTCAGAAGCTTTTCTGAAAATTGACTTCCACTTAACAGTTCTGTTGCTGAAATATTCAATGTCTATAGAACAGATGCAGTACCTATTACAATGGAGCGTTTGACTTCTCTGTAGATTGTCTTGTTTGCTGTTAGCTGTAGATTTAGCAATGGGACACTGGTGCCCCATTCAGGAGGAACTGGATTGGATGTCAGCAGTTATTTTTCATGAGTAAATTCAGTCAATTTCACATGGGATCACATGATGTGCTTCCTTATAACAGATTATTCATTCTATCTTGAGAACAATAACATTTCACAGGAAGAACTAGAGAGCTCCTTGATGCTTGGAGTTTGTTTGGAAATACACTGAAGACTCCAACTGAAAACTCTAGATGAAGAGGAAAATCGTGGAGGAGCTAAACAAAAGAAAGCTAACAGTAGGATTAAAATTGCATTTTCAAATAGTAATTGAAATTCATGAAATCATTGCAAATTATATTTTCAATATTCCACAAAGAATTGGTATCTGTTATGGTATAAACAAAACAATAGATTAGTTTGATGAGCTAAATACTAAATGGACATGAGCTTTGTTCCAAAACACAAGGCAAAAATCCCCTCGATGGTAATCAACTCAGAAAATGAAACTCAGTGTGTACATGTAGCTGAGCTTCAACCCAGTCAGCAGCACCTCTTTGGAATGTAGTTCCTGCTGAGAAAAGGCTGTGAAAAATGTTAATCTTTTTATGTATTATCATGCAGGTGCATGTCACTGCAGGAGAGCACATAGTGCAAGATCATAGTGCTGCAAGGCCGATCTAGGCTGCAGATACCCGCATAGGGACAGCACTTCACATAGTTCATTGGAATACAGTGTAAGATCACACTATATGTTCCTTGACTGCCATACAATCATACAACAATTCATGATGTGCCTTAATCTCTTTTAATTGACCATTCAGTTGGCTAATGCCTTAGTTTTTGTCCCTTACTGTACAATTTAAGACAATACCACTGAATTATTTCCTGTGTTAGCCAGAAGCTCATACTGAACCAGGCCAAGCAAAGCTTTGGAATCTTCAATGGGCCGGAGATGAACCTCTTTTGAATTTTGAATTCAAACAATATCCTGATTGTTTCGGAGTCTGAATCAGGACACTAGAAAGCTTTACACCTCGTGTTGCATGAGCTGGCAGCCACAGGGTTAAAAGTTAGACCCGCGAAAGCACAAATTGGACAAGCACAAGTCCTATACCTGGGACACCTTATATCCCAGGGACTCAAGGAAATGTCAAGCGAATGAAAGAAGGCAATTCAGCAAATGCCATGACCCGTTACTGTAAGGGGAGTCAGAAAAGTCTTGGGGCTATGCAACTATAGCCGTAGCTTTATACCAGAGTTCACAAAATTGACTGACCAATTCAAAAACTAATCAAAGGGGGCAAGCCAGTCTCAGAATCCATGACCTGGGGACCAGAACAGGAAGAGGCTTAGAGTGAGCTGAAAATTTGGCTAATATCAACCCCCGGGCTAGGTCTGTCAGATCCCAGTAAAGACTTCCACATACATTGTAATAGTGAGGGAGGAGTTTACTCCACAGTGGTCACACTGGACAACAGGAGAAGTCCCAAAGGGTATTACTCTACCACAGAAGGGCCAGTAGTCACTGGGCTGCCCAGATGCATAGTGGCCTTAGACTGTGCTGCTTGAGTCCTGAGGGTCGACAAACCCACAGTAATGGCAGGGAATGTCATCCTCCACACCAAACACACCCTGTTGGAATTGTTAAACACCAGGGAGCTGAGGGCCATCTCCAATATGAGAAGGGCAAAGTGGGAGGCAGTTATCTTCCCACCAAATCAGCCCATGGTAATAGTTAGGAATACGGGAGAAAACCCAGCTGAGGGAATTCTGGACACAGGGGAACTGCACAATTGCAGAGACATCGATGGGGATGAAGATAGGGGTGGGGTAAAGAATATCCCCCTAGACCCAGCCAAGGCGACCTTCTTCATGGATGGGTCATAGAATATACAATAGGGTCGCGCCCGCACAGGATGGGCTGCAGTACACAATAAACTAGAGACTATTATGTCAGGAAGGATTGACGGAAGTCAGTCCACACAAGTAGCAGAGATAGTAGCACCAACCAAAGCATTTGAGCTGTCAAAGGGGAGAATTGTGAACATTTATAGAGATAGCCAATATGCCTTTGGAGTTGTATATGACTACATGGTTGCATGGGGGAGATGAGGGCTCACCACAACTGGGGCATTCCTCCTCAAACACCAGTTCAGAATCCAAGCACTGCTGAGCGCCAGCGAACAGCCAAAAGAGGTTGTCATAATAAAAATTAAAGCACACCAAAAGGAGCCAGGGAAAGATAGTCCAGGCTGGCTGAAATTTAAAGAGAATCAAGCCACAGACCGAGCAGCCCAGCGAGCCTTAGAGCAGGAAACCGTTGATGAGGTTCCAATAGCAACAATAGAACTAGTGGAAGATGCCAATCACATACAGCAGCTGCAGGAGGACACCCCACAGGAAGAGACGGAGAGATGGAAAATGCATGGAGCACTTAAAGGGGAGGTATCTGGAGGCAAGTGGACAAGGTGGTAGAACCAGCGTGCAGACAAAACACCTTGCTCGAGCTGCACCAGGGGCTCTCATACAGGCAGGGAAGCTATGATAGCAAGTCTAGGGAGAGAGTGGTGGTGGAAGGGAATGGGAAGAGATATAGCCAAACGCTGCTGCAGATGTATGGTTTGCGCACAACACAACCCAGGTAAATGCATAAAAGTTAAGATGGGGCACCAACTAAGGCCAAGGGGACTTTGGGAACACCTCCAAGTGGATTTCACAGGGCTACTACCACCTTCCCATGGGAAAACGTACTGCCTGGTCATCATAGACCAGTTCACCCAATGGATAGAAGCATTCCCCACCAAGAACTGTACTGCTACCACTAGAGCCAGGATTCTAGCAGAGGACGTAATCCCGACGTGGGGGGTACCCTTACAGATTGACTCCGATCAGGGATACATTTCACAGGCAAAGTTATGCAAACAATTTGCCAGCTACTAGGGATAAAACAAAACTTTCATATCCCATATCACCCCCAGAGCTCAGGGATGGTAGAGAAAATGAACAGAACCCTTAAAAGTGCTTTAGCTAAGGCCATACAGACATCAGGGGGAACAGGGGCCGAACTGCACAGCCATACTGATAAAATTAAGAGCCACCATGGATCAGGCAACTGGGCTAACACCCAACGAATTAATGACTAAGTGAGCAATGCAATTACCAGAGAGCATTATAACAGGTGGAACCAACGTAGGTCCGCCAAAAGACAAAATTCGGTGATATGTATTGGAATTAAGCACCCAACTAAAAGGGATGTGTAAATTGGTAACTGAGAGACAAGAGCAAAAAGACAAAGCAGGGGAACCTGAGATCTTCCCTGAGGTCACAGCAGCTAGGAGCCGCATGAACCCAATGAAACTCGCACTCCTTGACACTCCTTGAGATGGGGAGATCTTAGAAAAGGCCTACCTCTATGTGAGTTGGGTGGTCTGTGGGAGGTCTCCAAAATTGCCTCCTTGACCACAAAGTGGGAGAGAGAAGTGGGAGTTGACACAGGGCATTCTGACACAGGGCACACAGACACAAGGTGACTGCTGAGCCATTACATGGAAAAGTACAGTGAAGCATACACAGATACTGCCTGAGGCCAACGGGATATCAGCACAATAGACACAAAGCACAGATAATTAGTTCAAGGCAGGTGGGGGAGAGAATGCACATCAGTAACATCTACTGCCCGCCAAAGTGTCTGAGTCCGGCCACCACCTTCAACAGAAATGTTAACTATCTGAGACTGCTTGTGTACAGGTGTTAATACCTTAGATTTGCAGTAATGGAAATGGTCTTCCCTCTCGGGAAGAACGATCACAACCAATTACTGCAACAATGGGCTTCTGCGTAGTTGCTGAAACTGACAATGCCTCTGTAATGTTTTCTGTAAACAAACTATGCTGCACAAAGAAAGACTTGATATCAGGACCATTACACCATGAAATGGATAAAATAACGTGACATGTGCTCCGAGGGTGAGAGAAGGCTCACAGCTGACAAACATGCTGGCGGACGCCTCTCTCGCTCCCTGGAGCTCCGGTTTCTTTGTACAATAGACTTTGTCGTTAAATCTCGATTCTGACTCCGAGACTGGTGATTTTTCCCCACAACAACTCTATAACTCTAAGTAGCAAGAGCGACGTGATGCTTTCACTCAGTGAATAGTTGGGATATGGAATGCGTGGAATCATGGTGGAGCAGGTTTAACTGAAACATTCAAGGAGTCACTGCATGATTATTGAGATAAAAATAATTTGCAAGTGTAAGGAGGAAAGCCAGGAGTCTGGCACTGGGTCATGGTGCTTATTTAACCAGCTGGTGCAAGCAGGATGGACTGAATGACCCTCCTTCTGAATCATAAACTTTCTGTTATTCTGCTTCTCTCTTGCCACCTTCTTTTAAGTACATCTATTCAACATCAATTTTTACTATCACTATTTCAGGCATCCTTCCCAATTTCCCATCCAAATTTTAGTGTCCAGTTCACTATTTCCATTGTTAAAGACACTTTTTGAGTGTTTTTACATTAAGTGTGCTGCATGAATTCAGGTTTGTGAATTATTTGGCTTCTCACATAATTAAATCATTGACAAAGGATCAGAGAATGTTGTCATAAAGGTCAAGCCAGGAGTGTTGCTAAGGTGGCTTGCAATAACTAACTTGAACCAGGTTACACAGCATCAGACATCAGCTTGTAGACCATAGGAGAAGGAGCCTGAGACAAAGTGCAGCCTGTTGGATAACTTCAAAACATTACCCCAAATTCCAATGATTTTAACAATAAAGAGATTTGTACTTCTAAAAATTAAGCCAGTCTGCTGTGTATTTCCACACCCAAAGCACTCTTGAATTTGATAAGGGAATTCATAACCAAGTGGTTATGATAATTGTCCAAGACCTCTACCTTTGTCAATGATTTAATTATGAAAGAAGTCAAATAATTCACACAACCTGAATTCATGCACCATATTTAATATAAACATGCACAATAAGGGTAAAGAACGGGATACTAAAATTTCGAGGGGGAGACATTGGGAAGGATGCCCGAAGTAATTGACCTTGACCTCAAATCTGATCATTAGGGACCAGACCAGACCTCCTCAAAATATTTTAAGAAGGTAGCCTAAACCCAAACATTTTCTTATTTTAAAGGCAATCATAAAATATCTGTCGCCAATGCAATGCAACTGGTCAAACAACTCAATGTTAAGCAAAAAATAATTTATTTAGGCTGTAGTTAAAACACAACCAAAGAAAGAGGAATTTAAAATAACAACTGTCTTGGAAACCTTAACAGAATAATAGATACAGTAACTATAACTAGTTAACTACACTAATATACTAACAGCCCATAAACATACCACTTGGCAAAAAAGGAAAGTTCAGACACATATTCTCGCAAGCAGTTCTCTAATCCAAGAGGAAAACATCAAGAGAAAATTCAGAGAGTGTAGCAGTCAGGAGACATTCACTGACACTTCCAACACTTTTGAGACCCCAATAGCTTCTGCTTAAAGCTAAACCTAAGAACTGAAAAAAAGCCCTGCGAGAACTGATCACATCCACACTGCTTCCATTGTTCCAACTTCAAACAAAAAACCTCAAGGCATCACAGGTTGTTTGCGGCTTAGAGATAACTCATCACCCATGCCTCACAACCTCTCTTCACAGGGTCATAGAGTCATGGAGATGTAAAGCATGGAAACAGATCCTTCGGTCCAACCCGTCCATGACAAACAGATATCCCAACCCAATCTAGTCCCATCTGCCAGCACCCAGCCCAGATCCCTCCAAACCCTTCCTATTCATATACCCATCCAAATGCCTCTTAAATGTTGCAATTGTACCAGCCTCCACCACTTCCTCTGGCAGCTCATTCAATACACGTACCACCCTCTGTGTGAAAAAGTTGCCCCTTAGGTCGCTTTTATATCTTTCCCCTCTCACCCTAAACCTATGCCCTCTACGGCTCTGCCCTCATCAATCTTCTTTGTTACTTCTTCAAAAAACTCAATCAAGTTTGTGAAGCATGATTTCCCACGCACAAAGCCATGTTGACTATGCCTAATCAGTCCTTGCCTTTCCAAATACATGTACATCCTGTCCCTCAGGATTCCCTCCAACAACTTGCCCACCATCAACGTCACGCTCACTGGTCTATAGTTCCCTGGCTTGTCTTTACCGCCCTTCTTAAACAGTGGCACTTTATTTGCCAACCTCCAGTCTTCCGGCACCTCACCTGTGACTATCGATGATACAAATATCTCAGCAAGAGGCCCAGCAATCACTTCTCTAGCTTCAAACAGAGTTCTCGGGTACACCAGATCAGGTCCTGGGGATTTATCCACTTTTACCCATTTCAAGACATCCAGCACTTCTTCCTCTGTAATCTGGACATTTTGCAAGATGTCACAATCTATTTCCCTACAGTCTATATCTTCCATATCCTTTTCCACACTAAATACTGATGCAAAATACTCATTTAATATCTCCCCCATTTTCTGCGGCTCCACACAAAGGCTGCCTTGCTGATCTTTGAGGGACTCTATTCTCTCCCTAGTTACCCTTTTGTCCTTAATGTATTTGTAAAAACTCTGGATTCCTCTTAATTATATTTGCCAAAGCTATCTCATGTCCCCTTTTTCCCCTCCCGGGTCTCTGGCGCTGTGCAGCAACAGTCCTGCCCATCCCTGAGCCATGTTTCTGTAAATGCTATAATATCCCAGTCCCATGGGTGACACAGTGGTTCGCACTGCTACGTCACAGCACCAGAGAACCAGGTTCAATTCCCGCATCAGGCGACTGACTGTGTGGAGTTTGCACGTTCTCCCTGTGTCTACGTGGGTTTCCTCCGGGTGCTCCGGTTTCCTCCCACAGTCCAAAAATGTGCAGGTCAGGTGAATTGGCCATGCTAAACTGCCTGTAGTGTTAGGGGAATGGGTCTGGGTGGGTTGCTCCTCAGAGGGTCGGTGTGGACTTGTTGGGCCAAAGGGCGTGTTTCCACACTGTAAGTAATCTGATCTAATCCATGTTCCTAACCATGCCCTGAGTTCATCTGCCTTCCCTGTTAGGCCCCTTGCATTGAAATGAATGTAGTTTAATTTATTAGTCCTGACTGTTTGACTCACTCCTGTTCTCAGCTGTACCCCTCTCAGACCAATCTCTTTCCTCACTATCTCCCTGGGTCCCACCCCCCCCCACCTTACTAGTTTAAATCCTCCCAAGCATTTCTAGCAAATTTCCCTGCCAGTATATTAGTCCCCTTCCAATTTAGGTGCAATCTGTCCTTCTTTTACAGGTCACTTCTACCCAAAAGAGATTCCAATGATCCAAAAATGTGAACCCTTCTCCCATGCACCAGCTCCTCAGCCATGCATTCATCTGCCCTATCCTCCTATTCCTGCCCTCACTAGCTCGTGGCACTGGGAGTAATCCAGATATTACTACTCTCGAGGACCTCCTTTTTGAATTTCTGCCTAACTCTCTGTAATCTCCCTTCAGAATCTCAACTTTTTCCCTTCCAATGTCGTTGGTTCCAATGTGGACAATGACCTCCTGCTGGCCCCTCTTCCCTGTGAGAACATTCTGCACCCTCTCTGAGACATCCTTGATCCTGGCACCAGGGAAACAACACACCATTCTGCTTTTTCTCTGCTGGCCACAGAAACGTCTGTCTGTACCTCGGACTACAGAATCCCCTAACACAATTGATCTCTTGGAAGCCGACGTACCCCTCGTTGCATTAGAGCCAGTCACAATCCCAGAAACTTGGCTGTTTGTGCTACGTTCCCCTGAGAATCCATCACCCTCTACATTTTCCAAAACAGCATACCTGTACCTGAGACTTTCCCCCCTTCCCTATAACTGCCATCCATCACATACTGTTACTGTTGCAACAAAAAAACAGGACAAAATAACCTCTTGAAAGCCACAGCATCATCACTCTGGGTTATGACATTGAATTCAACAAATAATCTGTGATGGCACAAAATATAAAAAATCTCAAAATCTGTCAGATTGTTCTAAAGATCTTCAAGAAGGAAGGATATTATCTTTGCTTCAGACTCGGGGTGAATTTTGACCCTTAAATTTAGGTGGAGTGGGGTCAGGTAAAATGTCAAAGTATTTAAAAACCTCGATAATTTCACAACCAAAAGCAAGCTATTCATGCTAAACCTTTCAGAGACACCGCTTTGGCCCCAGTTGGGATATTGTGTTCAGTTCTGGACTGCACCCTTGAGGGAAAGTTGCCATGATCTCAGTGAGGGTGCAGAGGAGATCTGTTTGAATGGTATCTTGATGAGAAACCTCAACTCTGTGGAGATTCTGGGATTATTCTCCATGGGGCAGAAAAGGCTAAGGGGAGATTGGATGGAGCTGTTGGAAAATCATGAATGGCTTTGATCGATGAAATGATGATAACCAGTTTTCAGAGACAGAAAGATCAGGAATCAGAAAACACAGGGCTAAGGTGATTGACAAAGCGTCAGAAGTCAGAAAAAAATGGGCAACAGGTTTTGTAGTGAGGAATAGTAAGGAGGGAGATGTGATCCGTTTAACTCAACCTGAAGCCAAAAACTGGTGAGTATGCAGGATGAGGGCTGGGAGGCTTTCGGAGAGAAGTTGGCACTCTGTGGGCAGGGCTGCAGGGTACGTGATGGACTGTCAGTAGGCAGAAGCGGAGTCAGAGTCACAGCATTGAAAGGAGCAGCAGAGAGAGAGCTGGGTCATCAGTTGGTGAGGAGTAGAGTGAGATTCATGGGAAGTGAAAGTTGGTCACTGGGATTATGAGGAGAGACGAGGGTTGTTGGGAGAGAAGGACGAGGTATGGTCCATTGACGCAGAACAGTGTGAGTCAGACCTTTTCAGGACAGGGCGGTGAGGTGAAAGACAGGTCAATCGGGGAGAGGGAGAGAGCCAGGCTGTCAGCGGAGAGTGGGATGAGGGGTGAGAAACAACCCGACTGTTGGCAATTTTTTTCTTTCTAAATCACCTTATGCAGTGAACAGCGTTTCACAATGTTGATCGGTTTACCTTGCAGCACTCCTAATTGGCCATTCTATCAGCCTCTTCCATTGGCTAATCTGAAAGTTCAGGCACACTGACAGATCGACTCTTAATCAGAAAGGGAAACAGGTGTTATGAGGAAAAGGCAGGAAGTTGGAGTTGAGGAATATCATTAGCCAAGATATCATTGAATGGCAGAGAGAACTTGAGGGGCTGAAACACTGGCTCTGTCTTTATGCTTTGTGATCTCATGGATGCACTCCCTTCAGGGATATTATTCAGCAAACCTTCCAGACCTGAAACAATAACAGGAGGGCTGGGTGAGTGAGAGAATGGATGGGAAGTGTGGATGGGTGAGTGTGGATGGGTGAGTGTGGATGGGTGAGTGTGGATGGGAAGTGTGGATGGGTGAGTGTGGATGGGTGAGTGTGGATGAACCAGCCCAGGCCCCCTCAAAATATTTTCAGAAGGTGGCCCAGACCCTAACCTTTTCTTATTTTAGAGGTGGATGTGAAGTATGTTCCAGATGTAATGCGCCTGGTCAAACCAATCGACATTTAACTATAGAATTTAAATAAATTGTGTTTTGTTTAAGTACAAACAAAAGAAAGAGGAATTTAGAATAGCCTAACATTGGAAAAGTTAACAGAATAACAGAACCCCTACCTATTACTAATAAACTGTTCCAGAGTAGTAACATCCCATAAACCCACCCCTTGGCAAAAGGGTAAATTCGGATACAGACATAATTGTCCAGTCCAAGAGGAAACTATATCAAGAGAGATTTCAGACAATATAGTAGCAGGGAATTTTACTGAAGCTCCAACTCTTCTGGGATCCAAACAGCTTCTGACAGCTACAGCTAAAAAAAACTAGAAAGCTTGATCTGGCCGCAGTTCCTAGCCCCATCCACTTCCTTGGTGATCAAGGACCAAGCCATTTTCTCTCCTTAGCCCTGCTTCATAACCAAAAATGAAAAAACAAATGGTTCTTATTGGTCAGCTGTGCTGAATGGCAATTCACTGATTTAAATGATCAACTTGTTGTTTTGGAATTATTTTTAATTCCCTTTGAAAAATATGATTACTGCTTTGGCAAACCTTATTTCTCTTGCAATTTGCTCACCAGTCCATGAGTGAAAATAAAATTGAGTAGTGCACACCCCCCCTCCAGCATGAGGAAAGCTTGGACAAGTCAAAGTTATCTGTTCTCCTCCTGTGCTGCTCAGTCTCTTGCTGCAGCGGTCTGCTTAGTGTTCTTGTTCATTTCAGGAATTTGATATAAATTGAAGATTTTTTGTTAAATGTATTGTTGGATACATTTTCTTTAGTCTGAGCAATTCTAAACATGTCCAGAGATTCAATACCTCTTGCGCCTTTAAATAAAAGGTATAAGTAAAGTTACCACGGTCCTGCTCTTTCATGAGAGAGAGAATTGGGGGTGAGTTTAACCTGAGGGTAAATATGAGGGGTGATGTTGAGAGGTCATGGTGAATTTAGTCAGTACAGGAATTGAGTCTGCATTTGTTGACATCACTCAGCAGCTGTTCAGTCAATTAAGCTCACTGACCCCAAAAAAACCCTCTAAGTTTCTCCAGTTGACTTTGCCCCACATTATTGACAACCCTATAACTTCAGATCACGTTAAACTTTCGTATTGAAAGGAATAGATTCATGAAGCTTACTGAGAGTAGACTGTAACAACACATCACTAGAACTGGTGCAAAATTTTCAGCTCCTTTAGCTTTTCTCTAAATATGTAGAGAAATATAAATAAATGTCATTATGTAGCCTAACTGCAAATTGCCATAAACAGACATACTGGCAGCTTCATGTCCTTCCTGGACTGCCAATTGTACAAGTTATTTACAGCACTGATGAGCCACAGGGATTAATCCAGTATTAAAAGTTATTCATCTATATAGATTTCAAGCCTCTAACAGAGCAGTAATATAAATAGAGGGAAATGAAATAAAGAGTTAATTCCAGTCTATAGACCTGAATCACACAAAGAGCTATTGAACAGAAAAATGATATAATCCCCTCTTATGGGATGAACAGTAAAATCTGAAGATTATATTATACACCACAAAGAAGAGGGATTTTAACTATAGGTGGGAATCAGGTGTGCATGGGATGGGGATGCGGATGAGGTTAAAGGGCAAGTGTCAATCGCATCAGAACTTTGCAGGAATTTTAATTCTAGAGGCTCATCTGTATGTTGTTGATTGATTCCTCACCGAGATGCTGCAGAAACAGTGGCTGGCCTGTGAACAAGAGTGGGCATTTCCATGTCAGGACATATTCCCCTGGAAACAAAGGAAAAACTCAGCAATGGGAAGGTAAGTGTTGGGAAGTGTAAGAGAAAGGAATGAACCTCTTTGTGCATGGACATGTTCTCCAAACACTGAAAGCTCGGCTGAATAAACTGACCTGATCTGAAACACTTCACAGCTCCTTGTCCTTCCTTGTTTGGGAAATGTCACTGATTCCCCAGCCAGGCTACAATTCATTGGTCAGATTTTATTCTGTCCTGTAGCAGGTTTGAAGGCAGAGGGGGAAAACTAAACCAAACATGGGGTAAACTGGGTCTGGGTAGGATGCTTTTCAGAGGTTGGAGCAGCCATTGATGGGCCGAAAGGCCTCTTTCCACATTGTAGGGATTCTGTGACTATATAGTTTAAAAGGCTGGTAGCAGACAGGGAGAGCCGTCACTTCTTAAAATGGCTCCCTCCCTCTCATCCCAAGTTATTATTTTCACTGTTGTCCTCCCCACAAGACTCATTAATCCCCAGTACCCCAAACCACATTCAGAGTGACCTACCAACGTGATACACCGGAAGACCCACCAATCACACCACTGAAATCTGGATCTAATGTTACCTGTCTCTGTTCCAAAGCGTTGGAGAGCTTTGGTTGACTGGAAGCTCTCTGAGGCTGATCTTTCTAACCCAGTGAGGTGAAAGTCCCACCTCCAGTAACAGATAGGGAAGTGGCTGTGTGACAACTGTGTTTCCTTTGCTCATCACTACAGGGATTAAGAAATCTGGTGCCTCTCATAATTCAGTTCATACTTCGACCACCAGCCACCAGTTTGCAGACTCTTCATTATCAAGAAGGTTACCGTTACTGGAGTGCTACAGGATCAGAATTTAGATTGCAACTGTTGAGAAGAACAGGTTAAAATCAGGCTTCATATGAAACAGATGGGAAATTTGGATTAGATTCCCTGCAGTGTGGGAACAGGCCCTTCAGCCCAACAAATCCACACTGACCCTCCAAAGAGTAACCCATCCATTTCCTTCTGACTAATGCACTGAACACTATGGGCAATTTAGCCTGGCGAACTCACCTGACCTGCACATCTTTGGACTGTGGGAGGAACCCGGAGCACCCAGATGAAACCCACACAGACACGGAGAGAATGTACAAACTCCACACAGCCAGTCATCCGAGGCTGGAATTGAACTTGGGACCCCAGCGCTGTGAGGCAGCAGTGCTAACCACTATGCCGATTGATAGGTGAATCATGACGTGGCCAGAGGCATCAGGAGAAATCGCAAAAAAAGCTGTTCTCCGCCATATTTTCAGGTTTAAATTATGTTTCTTTTTAGGATGGATAAACTTACTGGTCTCAAAGTTTGTGAGAAGATTTATAGCTCGGGTGCTTGTTGTTGTGGTTCTGTTCGCCGAGCTGGGAATTTGTGTTGCAGACGTTTCGTCCCCTGTCTAGGTGACATCCTCAGTGCTTGGGAGCCTCCTGTGAAGCGCTTCTGTGATGTTTCCTCCGGCATTTATCGTGGTTTGTCTCTGCCGCTTCCGGTTGTCAGTTTCAGCTGTCCGCTGCAGTGGTCGGTATATTGGGTCCAGGTCGTTGTGCTTATTGATTGAATCTGTGGATGAGTGCCATGCCTCTAGGAATTCCCTGGCTGTTCTCTGTTTTGCTTGTCCTATAATAGTAGTGTTGTCCCAGTCGAACTCATGTTGCTTGTCATCTGTGTGTGTGGCTACTAAGGATAGCTGGTCGTGTTGTTTCGTGGCTAGTTGTCCTACTATTATAGGACAAACCAAACAGAGAACAGCCAGGGAATTCCTAGAGGCATGACACTCATCCACAGATTCAATCAATAAGCACATCGGCCACTGCAGCGGACAGCTGGAACTGACAACCGGAAGCGGCAGAGACAAACCTCTATAAATTGCTGGAGGAAACATCACAGAAACGCTTCACAAGAGGCTCCCAAGGACTAAGGATGTCACCTAGACAAGGGACAGAAATTCCCAGCTTACTGGTCTCAAGTTGGCCAATCTGATCACATGATGATATTTTCAGCAGCTCTGAGCCCCCTCAATTGTATAGATATTCGAGGTAAAGCTGACACATTGAACCACTGGAAAGTGAGTCAGGGGGAGTAGTGATGGAAAATAAAGAAAAGACGGAGAAACTGAATAGGTTTCTTTGCATCAGTTTTCACAACATACCAGAACGTCAAGAAAGTCAGGGAGCAGAGCTCAGTGTAGTGGCCATCACTAAGGAGAAGGTGCTAGGCAAGCTGAAGTGTCTGAAAATGGATAAATCGCTCAGACCAGATCAACTACATCCTAGGTGCTGATGGAATTAGCTGAGGAGATTGTAGAGGCATTAATGGTGATCTTTCAAGAATCACTAGAGTCAAAGATGGCTCTCATGGACTGGAAAATGTCGAAACCCCTGATTAAGAAGGGAGAGAATCAGAAGATGGGAAATTATAGATCAGTTAACGTGACCTTGATCATTGGTAAAATTTTAGAGTCTGTTATTAAGGATGAGATTGTGGAGTACTTGAAAGTGCACGGTAAAATAGAGCTGAGTCAGCACAGCTTTGTTAAGGAGAGGTCATGCCGGACAAATCTGTTAGAATTCTTTAAGGAGGTAATGATCATGTTGGACATTGGAGAGCCAGTGGACGTGATTGAATTGCATTTCCAGAAGATTTTTGACAAGGTGCCACACAGGAGGCTGCTAAATAAGGGAAGAGCCCATGGTATTAGGTGCAATGTACTGGCATGGATAGAGAACTAGCTGACTGGCAGAAGGCAGAGTGTAGGGAATAAAATGATCATTTTCAGGATAGCAACCAATGACTAGTGGAATGCTACAGGATCAGAATTGGGATTATAACTGTTCACATTATATATTAATGAATGAAAGAAGAGATGGCATTGCTGCTAAGTTTTCAGATGACACAAAGGTAGGTGGAGGGGCAGGCAGTGTTGAAGAAGTGGGGTGGCCACAGAAGGACTTAGACAGGCAAGGGGAGTAGTGATTGTAACAAGGTCTACCAGATGGACCTCAGAGAAAATGAGTTCCCTGACTGGGGCTGTTAACATGGTCCAATCAAGGAGCACTGATTGACAGATATAAACAGGAGTGCCAGAGGTTCTGTTCACTTGGAGAGCTGGCTCTAAGGAGGCCAGACCAGTGTTTAGTACTATGCATGTGCAAATAAAGGGTGATTTGGTGCCGGGATTCTGGCCTTTGTGGAGTTATTTCAAGGAGATTTGGCAATGAAGTGGCAGATAGAATACAATGTGGGAAAGTGTGAGATTATGCACTTTATTAGGAAGAATAGAGATATAGACTATTTTCTAAATGGAGAAAATCTCTTAAGGTTAAATTGCTGGTTCAGTTGGCAATTAGAAATGCAATGTGAGCATTCATTTTGAGAGGCCTGGAATACAAGAGCAGAGATGTACTGCTGAGGCTGCACAAAGCTCTGGTCAGACTGCATTTGGAATGTTGTGAGCAGTTTTGAATACCTTATGTAAGGAAAGATGTGTTGGCATTGGAGGGGGTCCAGTTAGGTTTACAAGAATGATCTTGGGAATGAAAGGCTTGTCATGTAAGGAGCAGTTGAGGACTCTGGGTCTCTACCCAGTGATGGTTAGAAGGATAAGGGAAGGGATCTGATCGAAACTTACAGTATATTGAGAGGCCTAGATAGACTGGATGTGGAAAGACAAGATCTCAAGGCCACAACCTCAGAGTAAAGGGATGACCTTTTAGAGCTGAGGAGGAATCTCTTCAGCCAAAAAGTGATGAATCTGTGGAACCCATTGCCACAGAAGGTTGTGGAGTCAAGTCACTGAGTATATTTAAGACAGAGATAGGCAGGTTCTTAATTAATAGGAGGATAAAAGGTTCCAGGGGGAATGGGGTTGAGAAACATATCTGGCATGATTGAATGGCAGAGTAGATGCAATGGGCTGAATGACCTCATTCTCCTCCTATACCTTCTGGTCGTATGGTCTGCCTCCAACCAACTGTGGACAAAAAAAATGTCAAGACCCATTTGGCGAGAATAGATGTTCATACATCTACAGTTACCTCATATCTCCCAATGGAAACATTGATGGGGTAGGTAAGGATACACTGTTAGGCTAAGGAAACCTCAAAATGCTGGTCTTAGTTACATGACTGAAATCTGGTTTGTCTAATTTCTTAACGATACAATCCTGGGATCCTAAGTTGGTAACTGGTAGAGTTTGAGGAGGAAACAGCACCCAAGGCTGAGTTGTCAGTCTGCCTCAGACCCTCCATCTCTGTCTCCAAGTTGCTGAGTGGCACAGTGGCTCAATGGTTAGCTCTGCTGCCTCGTAGCATCAGTGACCTGGGTTCAATTCCACCCTCAGGCGACTGTCTGTGTGGAGTTTGAACATTCTCCCCATATTTGTGTGTGTTTCCTCTGGGTGCTTTGGTTTCCTCCCACAGTCCAAAGATGTGCAGGCTAAGTGGATTGGCTATGCTAAATTACTCATTCATGTCCAGGGATGTGTAGGCTAGGTGGGTTATCATTTGGAATTGCAGGGTTATCGGTTTGGAGAGTGGGACTCTTTGGGACCCTCTTTGGATGGGTCAAGTGGATTTGATTTCCTGAATGAGTCAAGATTAGAATGGTGCTGGAAAAGCACAGCAGGTCAGGTAGCATCCGAGGAGCAGGAAAGTCGACGTTTTGGGCAGGAGTCCTTCATCATGATTGCCTGAATGACCTGCTTCCACACTGTAGGGATTCTATGATATACCTAGACTTTACCTCCAAGCAGAAAAGCTACTGGACTCAGCTCTCCAAGAAATTTATTCTTAGGACCCTGACCTCAGGGAAGTTGTAACTTATGTGAAATTATCTCTTAATGTTTCTGGATTTACCATAACTTGCAATTTATAACCTCTCTCTTCTCCTATCCTGTCTTCTTTGATTTTCTGAAGGCTTGCATCCAAGTGGATTAGCAAAGTAATTGCATTTTGATTGTTTTGTTTCTTTGACCTTTTATCTCATTTTAAAGAATTCTGCTTTGGATTATTCTTGGTTTATTTCAATAATAGGCATCAGGAGGCCTGAATTTGGGGAACACTCTTCAGTCTACCTCAGGTAAGATCTGGAGTCAAAAGAATAAATCAAACAAGATCATGCTGCCTTGAGCTTACGATGGGAAAGTCTATCTTAGTTTAAATTCACCTCCATTTCCCCTTTGTCTGTGAGAGTCACATGTGGAACTTTAACTGGCCATCTCCCTCTTTCCAGCGATTCAAATCACCCCATGGAACACTTAAGGCACATCTCAATTTATTGTAGACTGCAATAATGTTTCAAATCAAATGCAAAAATGATGTTGCAGTCCAGAAGTGTTAACTTCATAGGTTAGCTTTAACATGACCTTTTTGTTTTATACAGCTTGGTTGCTGTCTCAATTACAAAGCACTTTACACAACAGGATTGTTAATAGTTGTTGTTTTATCAACCAGACGGAGTTCCTATTTACCCTGCAGGTTAAGAATTTGACACAATTTAACATTTTCTTTACTGTATGATCAGTGGTTTTGTTTATCCAGCAAGATAAGTGATGACTTTGAAAAAAAATTGTAATTTTTTTGCCAGTGAAAGACCAAGATTATCATTGCTTTGACTAATTAGTATTTCTTCCAATCTACCTTTCACTGCCACACTGTAATTGTTTTCTTCTGTCAATTTACCTGTAAGAGAAACATTCACCTTCAAAAAGAAATTACCAATTTAACAGTGTTTTATGTATCCCTTTAAAATGTTTATTGGGGTGCATATATCAGCAAACATATTGACAGGGTGAGAACCCATCTGAAGAGTGGAATAGAATACTGCTTCCTGAATTAACCAGCATCAAATAGGAATCAGTTTACAATTGAACTTATTTGTTGATTATTAATGCTGGAAAGGGATTTTAAAAAGACATAAGGAGCAAAGTTTTTACACAGACGGTGAGTCACATATGGAATGAACTTCCTGAGGAAGTGGTGGATATGGGCACAGGTACCACGTTTAAAGACTTTTAGTTAAGTACATTAATAGGAAAGGTTTAGAGGGATATGGGCCAAGAGTAGGCAGGTGGGACTCATTTAGCCTGGGATTTTCGTTGGCCTGGACTGGGCAGATCAAAGGGTCTGGTTCTGTGCTGTATGACTCTGTTATTAAATTTTGCTTGTTTGGTCCTCCTTGCAAAAAACCATACAGTTTTCTTTTTAAAATAATTAGTTGCATTATACTCAGCTTTAAAAAAAAATCCCACATTCAAATATGGCAACAACAGACTTGAATGTTCTTTTACGTTCAACCTCAGACATGTTGTTAGGCTGACAGGTTTCATTCATGGTCAATTAATTTTCTCTCAAATTGCCTTTTCTATGGATTTTTAAAATATAATTTAAACCACCTGGATGTTTCCTTTAGCTCTTGCTTTAAATTAAATGAAAAAAAGAAACAGCAGAGAGTCATGAACACAGCACTGTCCATCACACAAACCAGCCTCCCATCCATTGACTCCATCTATACTTCCCATTGCCTCACACAAACCAACCTCCCATCCATTGACTCCATCTATACTTCCCACTGCCTCACACAAACCAGCCTCACACAAACCAGCCTCCCATTCATTGACTCCATCTACACTTCCCAATGCCTCACACAAACCAACCTCCTATCCATTGACTCCATCTACACTTCCCACTGCCTCGGGAAAGTGACCAACATAATCAAAGACCAGCACCTGCTATCCTGGTTTTGCTATTTTCCATCCTCTTCTGTTGGGCAGAAGACATCAAAATTCTTATACATGTTAGTACAGATTCAAGAACAGCTTCTTCCCCGCTGTTATCAGACTTTTGAGCACACCCCTTTAATGTTAATGTTGATCTCTCTCTGCACTTTCACAACAGCTGTAACATTGTATCCTGTACTCCAATCTGTTACCCTGGTGCACTTGTATAATAGCATCTGCAAAAGAGACAACATTTTTCACTGTACCTCAGTACACGTAACAGTACTAAAATCAAATCAGATCAAATAAATTTAAAATTATTGGTCCCCTTAAACTTCCGTTAAATTTACCATTGTGTGCCTGAACTAGCAACTTGTTATTTTAGTAATCCCAAATTCAGAACAAGTATGTCCAAATGTGATGGTTTTAAACAGTGCTTTTATTGGATTTTCAAGTGATCATACTTAGTAGAGGGGTATCCTGTTCTCAAAGACTTTGTCTCAGCAAAACTCTGCATCCCTGGCTGTGATTCTGGAAATCTGCTTTTAAAAATCCACTGTGGCTTTGGAAAAAGTCATTTGGGTTGATTGTGCCCAAACATGTCAACATATTTAGAAATCCAGAATTTAGTCCATTCAAAAAAGCAAGGATCTTGCCGTACCGGGATATGATAAGATTTAAAGACGGTCAGCAGAAAGGCTTAACTCTCTGTACTGAGAAGGAGCAGGACTCAAGTCAGCATGTCATACTTTCAGGTCCTCTGTTTAAAAAAAACTGTTGACATCGTCTGATAACTTCAAACTGGCTTTACAAATTTCTATTGACTTAAAGAAAAATTTTTCAAGACTTTTATAAGGCCACCTTCAGAATAGAACAGTACGAGTACATAGCCAAAATATTTCACATTCAAAATTCTGAGTTCAAATTGGATGTCTTTTACAATCTTTTCTACAGCAATTTTTTTAAAATAGCAGTTTTTAAACTTTGTCAATGAAATAAGATTTGAAAGACTTGAATCGATAATACTCTTTTGATTACTCCCTGCTTTAGTAATGGTTTCAGTCCAATGTAAGGGATGTTTTAAGATTAGTTTAGATTAGATTACTTAGATTAGGTTACTTACAGTGTGGAAACAGGCCCTTTGGCCTAACAAGTCCACACCGACCCTCCGAAAAGCAACCCACCCAGACCCATTCCCCTACATTTACTCCTTCACCTAACACTACGGGCAATTTAGCACGGTCAATTCACCTAACCTAACTGTCATGAACTCTTTCTGTAAATACAATCCAATTTTCATAGAGGGTTTCTTTAACTTCACTGGAGGAAATAGACTTTTCCTTAACTGTGCCCAAAGTTACCACTTCTTCACCCACCCCTTCTAGATCCTGAGTGACATTGCACACTGGTTTGGTCTCACAATGTAGGGACGGAATTTTGTGGGAATACGCTCAACTGTATTCCCAAAATTACCTGTCTTGTCTTGCAAGCTAAAAGGACCAGTTCTGAATGCCACACTATTTCTGTTTGGCAAATAATGATTTTTACTAAATAATGGGAGAAATCAATTTCAAGTTCCATCTTAACATCAACATTTGGTTTGTTCAGTCACAATTCTGGGTTGACCTGTAGTCTTTTCTTCATATTATGCATAATGGATATACTGTATTTATGTTGGCAATCATTTTTACCCTGCAACTCTTTTACAAATTTTGGCAGCATTTTATTTTCCTTATCCAACTGTAAAGCATACAAATGGGCACCATAGGTTTAATTATTCTCAATCAATCGTTCCTTTCATGAACTCTTTCCAAAGTCTATCAAAGACACCGACATAATTATCATTGCATATTTCTACAAATACCAGTACAACCCCTGGTGCAAATGATTCTAACTTTTCCATTAAATTATCAATCAGCCACATTTTAGAATCTCCCAATTACATAGCAACTTCAATCAAATACTGTACTGTTGTTTCTCCCAGCTTCTCAACCAACATTCAGGAAGTGGAGGAGCTGGTGTTGGACTGGGGTGGAGAAAGTTAAACATCACACAACACCAGGTTACAGTCCAACGGGTTATTGGAAGCACGAGCTTTCAGAGCACTGCTCCTTCATCAGGACCATAAGACACAGAAATTACAGCAAAAGATTACAGTATCATGTAAGTAAAATTATATATTAAACAAACCCAGATTGTTGTTAAGTCTTTCATCTTTTAGAAAGGGTTACAGGTTTCGGTTAATTGGTCCTGCTTCACAACCACCTGAAGAAGGAGCAGCCCTCCAAAAGCTAGTGTTTCCAAATAAACCTGTTTGACTATAACCTGGTGTTTTGTGATTTTTTAACTTTGTTAACATTGAAGAAGTTAAGCAAAGCTTGATTGGCTCCCTATCCACCATCTTTAACATTCAGTTTCTTCTTCACTAATACAGCAGTGTAAACCATTTGCAAGCTGCACTGCAGCAACTGAGCATGACACTTTTGACAGCACCTTCAAAACCCACAAACTCTACTGCCTAGAAGGACAAGGGCAGCAGTTACATGATTGTAAGCCCTCCTCCAAGCGACTCAGCATCTTACCTTGGAACCATATTGCCATTCCATAAATGTCGCAAGGTCAAAATACTGGAAGTCACTTCCCAACAGCATTGTAAATGTAGCCAACTCCCAGGAACTGCAGAGAGTGAAGAAGCTGGTCATCAGCATGTTTTCAAGGTAAATTAGGGATAAGCAAAGTTTGCTGGCTTTGCCACATCTTAATTTAAATTCCATGAATAAAAAGAAAATAACATTGGAGTCATAGACTAAAAAACAATTTCAGGTAATGGACATGAAAAGTCTTAGATATTCGATGATAGTATGAGCTAAGAAGAGCCAAATGGCCACCCTCATATAGCTTCCATAAGATTGCAGGTAGGCAACTGATTCTCATTCCTCCAACAACTCAGTTTTGATACAAGACTAGCTAAGGTGTTTATTTTGCTCATTCACTGTGTAATAAAAAACTGATTTGGTTGTTTCTAGGCAGCAGCTTAGACACAGATAGCCAGCATTAAAGGGCTATAAATAAAGTATTCAACACATCAGAAATAGAAGTAATTATTGTAATGTTAACAAAATCTGCTTTAAGAGTTAAGTACTAGTTACATTTTTTGTGCTCATTCTAGATGACAGATTTACAATGAAGGTTAAGAGAAACATTCTGAGAGAAAGGTGCAAGAGTGCAAACCCATATGTTCTTCCTCAAAAATGATTAATCACTTTACACATTACCATTGCCTAAGGTTTAATAGCTTCTTCCTTTTGATGGAAATCTCTGAATCTCGCTTGCTCTCCAAATGTTCATCACATAACCAATTAGGTTTAATTTCCACAAGAATCTTCAAGTATTGGCCGTTTAAGGAGAATTAATTAAATTCTGATTACTTCTTCGGAGAAACTATGATAGCTTGTGCAACGTTGTGGTGGGAACTGCTGCCCTTTGTTGCTACATGTAAAAGACCTGAACAATATTACTTTTAAGAAATAAATTGCATTTTGATAAGAAAGAATTGTATAAATATAGAAAATAGAATCAATTGTTTATTTTGAGCAGACATTTTCAGTTTTGTTGGCTTGTCTGTGGAGATTTTATAATTTGCTGTCAGAACTGATGCTTCAGGCAATGCCATGAGCACGTAGTCTTGCCCTTCTGGTGGTTATTTAGAGCAATAAGTGACGATCTCCATAAATGCCTACACTTATTGCTTCATAAGGTAGTTTCCTCTTATGGAATAGATCCTCTGGAACCATAATAAGACCAGGCTTTAGTTAATTCAGCATGTGGTTATGCCACTTTTCACTTTTCTCTTTTTATTTTCAAAATTTATTGCCTTGGGCCAGATGAGTATGGAATGTCAACAACTTTAATTGATATTTTCTAACCAGCCCCTTTTCATAGCATATGGGACATGAACCTGAGCATTCTGGTTCAAAGGTAGGGACACTACCAATGTGCCACAAGTTTTTGGAATGAGATTGTTACCTAGGCAATTAGATTTCCAAGCTTATTGATTGTTTACTTGTACACACAGTTCTTTCATATCATAAATAGTGTAAACCTGATCAAATATTTTAACATTAGGCTGGCTGTGTTCATGATGGATCTGGACAGAGCAGATAGGGAGAAATGTTGATAAAAGGATTAAGAAATAAAGACACTGACTTAATGTGATTGATAAAATATGCAATGTCACAAGGAAAACTCAATGAACACAACGAATAGATGCAATCTGGAATGCACTGCCTGAGAGTGTGGTTAAAAGAGTAAACATTTGAAAACCCCAGGAAGAAGGTGAGTTGGTGCTGCAGAGAGCAAATGGACATCCTGTACTTTTGTAACTACTCCAGGATTCTATGATTCAAATGATTATGCATTGGCTGGCGTTCATTCTGACAAAATACACATCATGAGTAGTTATTGTTTCTCATGGTTTGGAGGCAGTTCAGATAAAATCAGTTATTAAAAGCAAAGAAATCAGAAAAGTTATGTTGCTTAGCCTGAAATCTAAGACACAAACTGATAATGCAGAATTGTGCTGTTAAAGAGACACTTTGATCAAAATTTAGTACAAGCTGGCTTTGAAATTTTGCTACACTTGTTACATTTACTTTATTAGGTCAATCATAGGGCAGATCCAGAATCACAGGGAAATGTTGATTTGATTTATTATTGTCATACATACTAGGATACAGTGAAAAGTGTTGGCTATCCAGGCTAATCATATCTAACATAAGTACATTAGAGTAATAGAACAGAATGCAGAATATAGTGTTACAGCTATAGAAAAGGTGCACAGAAAGATCGATTCTAATATATAAGAGGTTTGTTCATAAATCTGATAACAGTGAGGAGAAGCTGTTCTTGAACGTGTTCAAATACATATTTACATACATACTTATGTACATATTTAAACATACATTTATGGATATAGCATCCATACAAGGTGCCACCTCAAAGCAATATTGTTTCATCTTGTTTCCGCAAGAAACTGGAAGGAAATTGAATCTAAGCATCCCTCCAGCATCAGAGATCATAGGAAATGAGGTGGCAACAGCAGTAAATCCAGCACACGATGCAAGCCTTGTCTCCTTTTGCAAAGCCATGATTCTGTTGTGTATGGGTCAGAAATGCTCTGAAAGGGTGAATACTGAGAACAGCCTTAAACATTATCCGCTATGGTTTTGTGAGAGAATCAAAGTAGGATCGTAAAGGAGTGAAACCATAACAAACCATAACTCGAGATCTCTACAACATTGTCTATCACACCAATGTAACTAGTTGCTAGCACGCGATAAAATATATCTTGTTAACTATAAGAGCCTTTTTTAGTTAAGAAAGATCAAACAGGCCCCATAGTATCCTACACTTAAAAAGGATGGTGGCAAAAATAATCATCATGAACAGCAGCTCATACAGACCAATGGGCTGGCACGGTCATAGAGCAGGTCCTGGATAACTGACTCTGCCTTCGCAGGAAACCTCATGTCTACAGTGTAACCAGGACCAATTACAATTTCCCACTCTGTCATATATCGTTCATCAAGTATGTGCTTCTTCTAATATCAGAATCTGACTTACTGTCAGTGCTGGACAGAAGGGGCATGGTGTTGAGTGAGCTTCATCTTCGGGCAGTTGTCATGTAGCATGGAGTTGCTTTTAGCTGATTCTTTGGGAGATGAATTAAACACAAAAGGTCCCACAATTAACAGCATGGTGCTCTGAGCAAAAAGGCTGGAGTATGCCAAGAAATGGCAGAACCATGTGGTTTCAAATCCAGGACTATTTGATCCTATTACCACTCTCCATCATTATCATCCTCCTTTGCCAATTCTTGTTGTGGTGAATCTGCAGAAAGAAAGGGAGATAGGAAAATCGGGTGAAAGGTCAAACTGATGCAGGAAGCAGAAGGCAATGTAAGGTAGTGGGCAGCTGGAGCTACATCCCGGTCTGTTAGTGTAGGTGCTTAGTCAGTAACATGGCACTGGCAATATGCTTCATCGTCTTCCTGAAGAAGAACTGACCGTCTCCCCACAAGTCCGCAAAGGGGAGTGAGAGGTTAATGGCTGTGGTGTCCTCTCTACTATTCTCGCTTGAAGCACAAAATTCCCGTGCAAAGATGTAAATAATGAAGATTATTAATGATAATTAAAGAATGTGTGGCAAATGTCATAAAAATGGGGTGTGAGCACTAAAATGAAGGAGAGGGAATAGAAAAGTGCAGGGTGACTGTTGTGTGTTAGGACTGTTGTGTCTAGCTATGGTGCAGTATAGGCACGCTCTTGCAATTATTGTGAATGGTTAATTGAAAGTCTTCCTTTAAGAAATAGAGAAGGATGCTCTGGTACCAGGGTGGACAAAGAAGTTGAGGGAATGTGTCATCTGTTGCTTTTCCTGTTCCTCTGAGAATATGACACTGTTCTGCAAACCTGAGGGTAAGGGAGGTGCCCATCAGTGCCAGAGTTAATTCCCTTCAAGAAGATCTAAAGATGAACTATCCTCTGCTCATCTTGCCTTCAACATCCTCCACGAGGACTACAAGAATAGAGTGAGTGAAGTTGTTCACTCTTCTCCTCTGGTGTTGCTATGCTCACTTGCACCCCCGGCACAGATGGTATTTGAATATTAAATGAATCTGACCAAGTGTAATTAAAGTAGGCAGGAGATGCAAGTAATAGGGTGGCGAATGAATCAGTCAAGTCCTATAGTGTTTCAGCCTCAATTTCTTGCCTCCCCGTGAATTGCTGAAAAGTCTAAGCTGAACTGAACATTTAAAAAGCTGCACAGAAACTTCCCGCTGGTTCAGCGGCTTGATGTTTTACACTGAATATTTTACCAAAGGGAATGAAAATGAAGCATGCCTAAGTCAGGCATAAGAAAATGCAACAGATTCTAAGTGAATATTCCCTTTCATGCCCCAAAACTAATCCTTTGCCCCAGCGTCACAAATATATCTACTCCTGCTTCTGTGCAACAGTTCACTTCTAATAAATCTGTTGCACACATTATTGGTTACTTGGGGGTCTAATAATGTTGAATACTGAAGAATTTTCAAAGAATTGCAGAAATGTACAGCACTGAATGAAGCCATTTGGGTTGTTCTGGCTGAGCTGGATCTTTGAAAGAGTCATCATGGTTTGCCTGACATTCTTGCATTTTGTCTGTAACCTTATAATTCCTCAGCCACAAGTCATTTTCCAACTTTCTTTGCATATTAATTATGGAATCAGTTAACAAATCTTTTGAGGTAGAACATTCTGAACTTAACAACTCTTTAGTGAAAATATTTTTCCTTACCTCAGTTCTAGACCTGATGATTTGAAACCTGATGACCCCTGGCTATCGATCCAACCACCAGAAGTGATATTTTCTCTGTCCACTTCATCAAATTTTCTCATCAATTTGAAAATGTTTCTGAAGACAATTCTTAACTTTTGCTTTTCCAAGGAGAAATGAATCTTAATATCAACTTCGCCTCTTAACTGAAGACCCTCACACATCGTAACATCCCAGTAATCATGATCTAAGGTCTTCATATCTTTCCTGTATTGTGGTGCCCAGAATTGGTCTCAATATCCCAGCTGAGGTGTAAACAATGTTTTACTTGTTTTAAGACAGAATATAAAAGCAAAACAAGTATTTGTAACTATTTGTAAGCAAGGTAACTCTTTTTTTAAAGCACATTATCACCAAGTTGCCCTGTCTCTTTTAAGATTTTGTGTCAGAGTTTGGACACACACTCATATGTTAGCACTGCCGCCTCACAGTGCCAGGGACCTGGGTTTGGTTTCATCCCACAGTCCAAAGGTGTGCAAGTAAGGTGGATTGGCTATTCTAAATTGCGCATAGTGTTCAGTGATGTGTAGGTTAGGTGGATTAGCCATGGGAAATGCAGGGTTATAGGGTAGGGGGATGGGTCTGGGTGGTCTCGGGTGGTTGATGAGGACTTGTTGGGCCGAATGGCCTATTTCCACACTGTGGGAATTCTATGATGTTTTTGCAAAATTAGTTCATTTTTAGAATATTGTCTTTCTACATTAATCTGCATTTAACTTCATCTGCTATATTTCTGCTAATTTCACAACCTATGTACATCACCCTGAAACCTAAAGCTATCCTTATGATTACCTGATACATTGCGAAATTTTATTTCATCGACAAGTATTATAATTCTACTTAGTTTAGCCAAATCTAGGTTGTTAGTAAAAATTAAAAAGGATAAGGCTCAAAATTGACACTTGAGGAATGTTACAGCAAATTAATTTCCAGTCTTAACAATTACCTCGTGCTCCCTGGATTGAGTCATTTTCACGTCAGTACTGCATTGTACACTCTCTACTGCTTTAAAATTCTCCCAGAGAATATTCTTCCAAGGGTGTACAGCCCAAAAATAAACACAATACTCCAGATTTGGACAAGACTTTATGTAGAATCATCATTATATCTAATCTTTCATGATGACACATGCTAGTCAGAAAAAATATTCCATTTAGCCATTTTTAAAATGGTATTATCCTCTTGAGTTTTGTACAATTTTTATGTTCAAATGCATTTGCCTTTTAATACAACTAATTTTTCAGCTCACAAACATTGGAACAAAAACTCCCTGTGGATAATGTTAAGGCAGATGTTACAACAACTGTTATCTACAAAGGCAATATGGAGACCCAAACTGGGCACAATTCTTTCAATGCACCCTGTCACATTACATTTCCATCATAGTACTGGCTACAATAACACATGATTAATGGAACAGTTTCAACCATGTGAAGGAATCTAGCAATTCCTAAACTCAAACACCCGCTATTGATTTTTTAATGCATGTAACTAAGGGATGGCTTCTTCAATTTGAAAATGAAAACTTTTATCCCATTCTTCCTATTTGACATCTTCATTTTTTATAGTGTTCATTAGTGAATCTGAAGTTTTGACACTGCATTGAAAAGTGATGCAGGCTATGACATTTTATTGCTGTGAAGTTGTTCAAATGTAATTATTTCAGAATGCTAAAGGTAAGGTAGGAAGATGACATGTGCAAAAATATACCATCATAAGCCAATGATGTTAGCAAAGGTCTATTCTGATCACATTTCAAGGAACATTGTACTTCCCTCTTTAAATGTTTATTAAACACACGTTTGGGAATTGAGAGCAACTGTACCTATTGGGAATCAGTATGCACTGCAGTTTGGCCACATTACTGTTCTATCCCTTCCAATTGCCCTATCAATTTTAAAAAGGGCAAAGTTCTCCTCCATTTCATCATGCCTTCTCTCTGCATTTTCTCTGTGCAGAGATCTGGGCTCTGCATAATAATTCAGAACCAAAGAGCAAGTTCTAAATGCAAGAATTATTTAATAATGTGCAATCATAGATATGATCAACATACTAATGTATAAATAAATTTGATTAGATTGACTATTTTCACATGTAATGAGATACAGTGAAAAATATTGTTTTTCATGCGAATCATACCTTACGTAAGTACATCAGGTTAATAGAACAAAATGTAGAATATAGTGTTACAGCTACAGAGAAGGTGCAGAGAAAGATCTACTCTAATATATGAGAGGTTCATTCATAAATCTGATAACAGTGGGGAAGAACCTGGTCTTTATGAAATGTATGAATTCGGAACAGCAATAGGTCATTTAATCTCTTGAACATGTATCACTTGTTGATACAATCATGGCTGATTGGATGGTGGTGAAAGTGAGGACTGCAGATACTGGAAATTAGATTCAAGATTAGAGTGGTGCTGGAAAAGCACAGCAGGTCAGGCAGTATCTGAGGAACAGGAAAATGGACATTTCGGGCAGGAGCCCTTCATCAGAAATGTACCCTCATTCTACTCCACATTCCTGACTGTCCCCTCTTCAATTCTCTTGTTAATCAAAAATCTACATATTGGTGCCTCAAACATAATGGCCCTGCAGTATCTGGGGAAAAGATTTCCATAAACTCATGACTATCTGAGAGAAAAAATTCTCCTTGTCTCCATTTTAAATGGCTCCTTAGTTTTAAACTATCCTCAAACTCTAATCTCCTCAACAAGGGGAAACAACCAACCAGCAAATACACCATCAAGTCCCTGGAGGATCTTATATGTTTCAATAAGGTCACCTCTCATTCTTCTAAATTCCATGGGGATAGACCCAATCTTTCTAACATTTCCTCATAAGATAACATCGGCTCAAGAACCAGAGAAGTGAACTTTTTTCTGAAGTGCTTCTAATACAATTATCTCTTTTCTTTAAACTCAGAACATTGAAACTCTAGATAGAACTCAGATCTAGCCTCACCAATACTTTGCACAACTGTAATAAAGTATCCTGATTTAATATTCCATTCACCTTGCTATTAACATTATTCCATTTGCCTCTTTAATGAATTACTGTACCACATGTTCACTTTACTAAGACACCTAAATCCATTTGTACCTCAGAGTTTTGTAATCTCTCTTAATTTAAGTAATATGCTCCCTCTTTATTCTTCCTGCCAAAGGAGACAGTTCACATTTTCCATGCTACGCTCCATCTGCCAAATTTTCAGTTATTCTTTTAACCTAGCTATGGTCCTTTGCAGACGTCTTATTCCCTGTTCATAATTTACTTTCCTATTTACTATGCTGTGTCTTCAGCAAATTTAGCAACTATACATTTTATCCTTTAATCCAAGTTATTGATATAATTTGTAAGAATTTGAGGCCTTAGCAATGATCCCAGAGGCACCTCACTCGTTACATCTTGCCAATCCAATGTTACCCCTTCAGGCCTATTATCCAATATCTATTAGCTATCAATCCTCAGTGACCATGAAGTGCTTTGAAAGGCCGGTCATGGCATTAGTCAACTTCAGCCTCCCCACTACTCCTGACCCATTCCAGTTTGACTATCGGACCAACAGATCCATATCAGATGCCATATCGCTTGCCTTTCATTCCTCTCTAGAACATCTTGACACTAAGAACAGTTATGTAAGAACTCATTGGCTACAGTTCAGCCTTCATCACTATTATCCCCCCGAGACTGATCACTAAACTTAGTGACCTCGGACTAAGCTCCATTCTCTGCAACTGGATCTTCAGCTTCCTGACCCACAGACCTTAATCAGTGAAGATTGGGGACAATAATTCATCCTCACTAACACTCAACACTGAAGCCCCCCCAAGGGTGCATCCTCAGCCACCTACTGCACTCACTGTATACCCATGACTGTGTCGACAAATACCAGACTAATGCCATTTACAATATCGCAGATGACACCATCATCAGAAAATCTCAGATAGCGACAAAACAGACTGCAGACAGGAGATGGAAGACCTGGAAAAATAGTGCACTGAGAACAACCTAGCTCTCAATACTGGCAAAACCAAGGAACTCATTATTGACTTTCAATGGAATTTTACTCATGTTCCCCCCCACCAAACATTAACAGCACAGAGGTGGAACGAGTGGACAGTGTCAAGTTCCTGGGAGTGGCCATCCACAACATGCTTTCTTGGACTGTTCATGTGGACACACTGGTTACAAAGGCCCAACAACATCTCTTCTTCCTCTGGCAGCTGAGGAAATTTGGCATAACAGTGAATACCCTTGCCAATGTTTATAGGTGCACCATCGAGAGCATTCTGTCTGGATGTATCACTACCTGGTATGGCAACTGTACCATTCAAGATTGGAGATGGTTACAGAGAGTGGTGAACTCGGCCCGGACAATCACAAAGGCCAATCTCCCATCTACAGAATCCATCTACCAGGCCAGTTGACAAGGAAAGGCCACCAGCACTCTCAAAGATCCACCTTAGCAATGTTTTTCTACAACCTCTGCCATCGGGGAGAAGGTAGAGAAGCCTGAACACATGTACCAGCTGGTTTTGAAACAGTTTCTACCCTACTGTTGTTAGAATACTGAATGGACTCACAAACTCTTAACATTCGCCTGTACCTGTGTTTTTGTTTTTGCTGCTGTTCACCAATTATTTACTTATCTATGCAACCTAATTCTGAGATCTGCCTGTATCGCTTGCAAGACAAAGCTTTTCACTGTGCCTCAATACACATGACAATAAATTCAAATCAATTCAATTCACCATATCTGCATGTTCCCCTTTATTCATGTTACTGTTAGTTACACAAATAAAGCTATTAAATCAGTCAAACATAAAATCTTCTACACAAAACCTAATGTTGACTCTGCATGATTGCACTGAGTTATTCTAAGTGCCCTGTCATTATCTGCTTAACAATAGCTTCCAGCAGTTTGCTAATGACAGATGTTAAGTTAATTCTCCTTTAGTTTCCCACTATCTGTCTCCCTCCTTTATTGAATTGAGGAGTTACATTTGCTGTTTCCTAAACTGATGAGACCTTCCAGAATCTGGAGAATTTTGGAAGACCACAAACAATGCATTTACTATCTCAGCAGCCTGTTCTTTTAAGATGCAAAGACAAAGTATATCAGGAATAGAGGACTAGTTGGTCTTTGGTGAGAATAATTTCCTCAGCATTCTTTCCCTGGCAACAATAATTGTTAAAAGTTCCACTCTCTCTTTCACTTCTTGATTTGTAATATTTCTAGGGTGTTATTTGTGCCTTCTTCAGTGAAGACAGACAGAAAGGGCTGAATCTTAGAGGAGTCTGAGTGATGAAGGCTCTGATGTGATTTGTGTCCGAATCAGCTGAGTCCCTTGAAAAGGAAACAAAATTACTCACAGACCCACGCACTCAAAAGAACAGACCTGTGTTGCCCCAAATCCATACAGATCCTAATGTATTATCTCCCTGTGTGCTGTACACTTCCTTGTCCCAGACATCAGTGTCCACCCCATTCACACAAACACATTTATGCACAGAGGCCAAGGAAAGACTAGGGACGTTGCACTTTCACAAACTGCAGAGAATTTTCAACATATACATCTACTCATCTGACATGGACATGAAATTGGGAATTATTTGCAGTTTCATTTGGGACTACACAGAGACTCAAGAAACCAGGTGGACATTCAAAACAATCATATTGATGCGAACCCGAGATTCTTTGCACAGTGCAAGGTCACCCTTGTCCCTAAAATTCTCTCAACAGGTTTCCTTCTTACTCTCCCTCCCATTTCGTGTTGTCTTCAGTTCTCCAGATGGGGTGGACATAGCCTGCTCAGAGTGGAGTCCTTTGGCACTGGATGTTTGTTTGGCCAATCCAGGGGTGTTGAGTCTAGACAGTCAAGTCATGGCCAGTGGCTAGTGTACCTGCCTCTGGTTCAATTTCCAAGGGGTCAGGAAGGGTGGAGAGAGTAGACATTTCTGAAGTGTGCTGAGTGTATATTTCAGAGGGTACATGTGGTTCCCCTTCTGGCTGTTTGCCTCCTGGCACTGTTCTGTCTCCCATGGAGGAAGGGGCAATTGAAGTGTTTGCCAAGGCACCCCATCCTCCTGTCACAATGATTTCACTCCTGAAGACCAATGGGAGGGCGATGGAGTGTACACGTGCATGCCTCTCCAGCAGACCCCCAGAGTGCTGGACCAAGCTCTCAATGGCAGCCACCAACCTGTCACAGAGGCAGACAGTGAGCTGCTGCACTGATGTAACCTTTATGTAAGGAGGGCCATTGAAACACACGTGTGTGAGTGAGTGAGAGAGAGAGAGAAGGGAAAACTTTCCATGTAATAATGAGAATGACAAACATGAGCTTGGTGGGATCTGTGTGCAGTAGCAGAGACAGAGTGAGAGTGAGATTGCAAAGAGAAGAATGTAGCCCTTACGCTGGCAAAGCAGAAAAGGTCACTGATCTTCTTATGACATTATTCACCATTTCTCTACACTGCTGAGAAGCCATAGACCTGGATGGACCAGGCTGTCAGGGTATGATAGTCTGGACGACTCTACAGATCCTATTGAAAGAGGGTGCCCCTTCTTTGCACCACCCTGTCCATCAGGACCTCCAAATCCTTGTTGGAAAGTTGTAGGGCCTTCTTCCCATTCTCCAACACGTTCAGATTGATGAGCAGTTTCCAAAAGCTAGTCCTCATCTGAGTACACATGTAACATGGGCACTAGCAATTCTCGTCTAATGACAGATTCCTGATGAGTGGAGAGTTGTTCTGGGAATGGTAGAGTGAGGATTGAATTGAGGGATGCCTTAGGTGAAGTAGGTAGTTAATGAGGTGGGTTTGGTAAGCTACAGTAAGAAATATTGCTAGGCTTTGTCGCAAGAATCTTTCTAAACACCACGACGCAACTCGTACCTAACCAGAAATCTTAGGTTTCATCACAATAAATCGATTCATTTCATCCGCCATTTCTTTACTTTCCATTACTAATCCTCCAGACTCATTCTCGAGGGGACTCACTTTACTTACTCTGGTTATTTTTAAATGCTTTAGAAAATATCACTTTTTTATTTATTTCTAGACAGCTTTCTTTCATACTCTAATTTCTCCTTATTGTATTTTTAGCTGTTTTTCATTTTCCATCCAATTTTCAAACTTGTCATTGAATTGTCTGCTTTTTCTTTTTTTTTCAAGTTCATGGTTTCTTTAACTTCTTTAATTAACCATGGATGATATGTACTTTTGCCAGTGTTTTTTTCCTGACAGATATAAAAGAAGATAATGTGCTTCTTACGATATACATATTTGTTTATTCCATATTTATAAAGTGAAGAAAAAGTCTTCAAAACTGTTGGTGGAGAAGGATGAGGGCAGCTGTTAATCTTGGGTGCTATCTTGGGATAGTCATGAAGTTCAGGACATTGAAAGCTGATTTGATTCCTGTACCTGATGTTAGATATCCCAGAATTCTGAAAAGGACAAGTAAACAGAGAAATTAACTTTGACTTTTTGAATTCATTAATAAAAACATGTTGTGCCATGGAGGCCATGACTACGAGAGAGAAAGAGAGAGAGAGAGAGAGAGAGAGAGAGAGCGCAAAAAATGCCAAGGGTTTAAACACACATTTAGGCATGGACTGATTAGAGAAAATGTAAATATAGAAGGTATAGTCCATATTTTTAAAGTGCATTCATTTGTGGGATGTTAACATCACTGTCTAATCTGCATTTATTGCCTGTTGCTACTTCCCTTTGAGAAGGTGATGGTGAACTGCCTTCTTGAACTGCTGCAGTCCACCTGCTTGGCCTACAATGCCATTAGGGTGGGAGTTCCAAGATTTTGACCAGTGACAGTGAAGGAGTGGAGATATATTTCCAAGTCAGGCTCATGAGTGACTTGGAGGGGAACTTGAAGGTGATGATGCTCCCAAATGTCTGCTGCCATTGTCCTTCTAGACAGAAGTGGTCGTGGGTTTAGAAAGTGTCGTTTGACGATCTTTTGTGAATTTCTGCAGTGCATCTTGTAGATAGTACACACTGTTGCTCTTGAGCATCGTGGTGAGGTCAACGAAAACAATGTTTAGATGTGACAATGCATCACATTTAGATTACTTACAGTGTGGAAACAGGCCCTTCGGCCCAACAAGTCCACACCGCCCCGCTGAAGCGTACCCACCCATACCCCTACATCTAAATCAACCCCTTACCTAACACTACGGGCAATTTAGCATGGCCAATTCACCTGACCTGCACATCTTTGGACTGTGGGAGGAAACCGGAGCACCCGGAGCACATGTAGTTCAAATAGGCCTCAGAATGTGCTCGATAAAGTGTCGCAGAAGAAAGTGATTGAGAAATTTAGGATATGTTACATAATAGAGAAGGAATGTGATGAACAGAGGATTAACTAATAGGCAGATTACAAAGCCTTGGGATAAAAAATGTTTTACAAACTCAAATATAAATAGACTACACATTAAAAAAGAACAATATCACCTGTCTTTTTTTCATAGTACACAGTCTGTTCATGTAAATGCATAGTTCTTTTAGATTTTTTTTTTGCATGGCTACTGATATTCAGTTTCTTACAGCAGAAAACTCTTGAGTAGTCTGTTTGCTACATTTCAGGTTGCTATGCAGTCCTCCAAATGCACAAATTTCACATGAATACTAACTAGTATGTTTTTATATTCCTTTGATACATGATCTGAACTTAAAGACATAAAAGAGTGGATATCAAAATTTGCCGAGGTTACCAACAGGGGCAGATGTAAATTGCTGGGAAGAAGTCTACGAGACAGTAAGCAGATGAGAAGAATGAGCAATTAAGCAGCTGATACCGTGTAACATGAAAGAAATAAGGAATATAATTTGGAAAGAAGGAAGAATTATGCATATTTCAAAATAATAACTTTTTTTTACATTAATGAATAACCGAAGGGTGAGGAACTACATTAATCATTAAAGATGTGCATGGACAGGTTAAAGAAAAAAGTATTAAGGCAACTAATTGGAACATATCACATGCCTATATTCAAATACTTTAGATTTTTAAAGCTGAATTTGCACCAACATCCTTGGTATGATAATTTCATTTACAGCTATATAATCTAATGGCAACAAAGACAATGCTTTCTTCTTATCTTCGCCACCTTAGCAATAATCAATTGCCTTTTTAAGGGATCCACCTCGGTTGTGTATGTTGGTTGTGCTTTTAATGAGTCACGTTCACTTTGAATTGTTGCTGGCATTGACTCCTCAAAAAGTAATTTTCAGCTTGTGCTGCTTTACAATTCTTGCATCCTATATGGAATTGAATTACACTGAAAAAAAAACATTAATTCATCAAGTTTCATTATTAAATGTGTACAGGTGTGGCATACTCACAACAAACTTATATTCTGTTGTAGTCTGTTGGCCACTTTCCTTATTGGAAGACATCCAATTTTCCACAACAAAACACAAGTCAAACTTGTCAATGCCTGCAGCCAGCTGTGATTTGCTCTAAATATCGAATGGTTTCTCATGCCCCATTCCCTGTGTTAAAGGGGCAATCTTCCAAGTAAAGCTAATGATTTGCTTCCTCTGCAGTTTGCAAAATCAAAGATGTTAACTACCTGCTGTTACGTTAAAAAATATCTAACTTAGAGATCCTTCCATGCTAGGCTGTGAGTTAATCATGATTTTCTCCTGTAGATATTATTACATCATTAGAGCATAGCTCAAAATGTGTTGCTGGAAAAGCACAGCAGGTCAGGCAGCATCCAAGGAGAAGGAGAATCGACGTTTCGGGCATTCTTCAGGAATGTTGCTACGCTTTTCCAGCAACACATTTTCAGCTCTGATCTCCAGCATCTGCAGTCCTCACTTTCTCCTAGAAGATTTTAATCTACTGTGAATCCTCTTACAAGGATGTCTTCCTTGAAGAAGCTCTCTTCCTCCCTCTACAATTCCTGAAAAAGGGCTCATGCCCGAAACGTCGATTCTCCTGCTCCTTGGATGCTGCCTGACCTGCTGCGCTTTTCCAGCAACACATTTTCAGCTCTGATCTCCAGCATCTGCAGTCCTCACTTTCTCCTAGAAGATCATTAGAGCATATCCCAGCATTCTTGTAAGTATTCTTTCTGATTATAATCTACTGTTCAGCATCCCTATAAGCCTTTTTATTTTGTATATTGTTGATGATCCCAACTGATTTGTACAATTGAACAGGTCAAATCTCAGAATGCAATCAGGCTTGATAGAGTATATTTTTAATTGTATATCTAATAGTTTACTGTCTGTATGTCAGTGAGACAAATTCACATGAAGCACCAAATGTTTTTTATTAATATGTCACAGGTTTATTGCACAACAACAAAACCAAAATATGAGCTAAGCTCTCTTGGTACAGAGACAGTTTTCCAAAAATCTTAAAACACACAGAAAAAAAATTCAATTGATTTCTCACCGCCATCCACTTACAGAGATTCAAGTCTGAAGAAATTACCTCCCCACATCGAGTCCTTAAGTTTCACTGAATTGATCTCCCCCAGTTGCTCTGCAGTGAAGTGCTAAGTCTTCTTTCATGAGTACACACAAAACAGTGAGCTTAGACTTTCTCAGCTAGTAATAGCCCTACAAATTTTAACCAAATCCTTTTGTTTGGGAAATTTCACAAACTGCTCCTCCACTGGAATAACTGTTTTTTTCCCAAACTGCCCTTGACTCCTGAAAGCAGCAAAAACTAAACTTGTTTCTGACCCCAGTCAGGCGTCCTCTGAATTACGCTAAAAAACTTCAATCACTAAGTTTTCTAAAGCAGATTCTTAATTAATCTGAACTGAAAGCAAGTTATTAGCCATTAATGTTTACCCTGTGTCATAAACAAACATGGTATTAACAAAAATTCCATTTACACACCACAAGGATCCACTTGCTTTCTGAACAATGCCAGATCATGTCCCAGAATTAAGGTGTGCCAATTAAGATTGAGCTGAGGACAAATTTCTTTTCTCAGTGGGTATGAGTCTTTGGAACGCTTTACCAAGAGAAGTGTCAGGGCAGAGTCCTTGAGTATACTAAAAGCAGATATATTCTTGAATAATAGGGGATTCAAGGGTAACGGGGAAAGGGCAGGAAAGTGGACATGAGGAGTGTCAGATACGTAATGGCAGGGCGGGCTTAAAGGACTGAATGGTCTAATCCTTTTCCCATTTCTTGTGCTCTTATGTCATTGCTCTGAAAGGAATCTCTGAATTTTTCTTTTTAAAGAAAATCTTTCACAAAAGTAGCCAAAATCCAGAAGCCACTATTTTGAAACCTAAACTTGAAAATAATAATGAATAAATATAAATTATGCACCTTTCATCACAAGTGGTTGTGCCTACAGGAACACAAGCCTTGTCCACACAACATGCCTACCCCATGGTTTATTTCAAACTTGGAGAGACACGCCGGCCTTCAGCTTTTTGGGTGTAATTCCATGTTTCCCATATTGCACTGGTATAGTTACTATTCACAAACATTTTGAGAACCACAGTTCAAATGTTCAGCTTGTTAAGCAATGCAAAACAATGTGCAATGAATATTCATGGAATGACCTGCAGTACTGACACAAAATGTCATAAAATTTAAATTCATGACACCCAGTTATGTGGCATTATGGCTGCTGTTTTGCTTTCATATGTACATTCATCTATTACTTCTTCTAAAAATCTTAGTGACATTCCCCCTTCCAGTCTCATCACTATGGTACATGGTGCTTATGGCATTCAAAAGCTTTAATCAATTTTAGGCTCAGATACAACAATATACCCTTCATTCCCCAAATACTCGTTTCAGACTGTTTATAAATTGTAGACCTGTAGAAGACTATTTATTCAGTTTGCATGCCTGGTAGAAATTGAATGGGAGGATCATTGAAATTGGCACACCCACAATTCCCAAAAGGGCACAGTCATTAGGAAATGTATCCTCTCCTTGGTGTGTCTTATTAATCTTCACAAAATATTTGTACTTTTCACAGAATGTTGATTGTTTTATTACACATGTTCAGTTCGGAAATCAATTTGATTTAAATCTCCAAAGATTTTTAAAAAGTTTTTAATTCAAAGCTTTGTGTGCTACTTTTATCAGGGTTTATACTAATGTAAGGATTTACCATCCAAAAGATTGAACAGTACTGAAAGTCATCATGGAGTGAACAAGATAGATGTTTCTTGCATGAGGGTGTTTATTTAACATGCAATGCAGTAGGGTTTCAATCTAAAATACATTTTCTGACCATTTTGAGTAATAAACAAAATGAGTCTTCCCATCCCAGGATGTAATATTAAGCAGATAATGAGGTGAGTCTTGATTGTACTTTCACACATCATACTGAGAAATGTTGCTCTCCTCTTGTGTTGAAATCTGCCCACGTGTAATAAATTCAAAATCACATATAATTTGAATATGAAAAATAAATAACACTAAGACCAGTGCAAGTTCTTAATGTATCACTGAGAATCCATTTGAGATTTGTACATAGCATGTCTAGACAAATATGTGACAACATCATGCACCATTTTCACAGAACACTACAGATGGGCAGGAAGTTGGAGGTCTTGGATAAAGCAGCAAGATGTTCTTGACGATCACAAAATATTAATAAATGTGGATATGGCCTTATGATGTTAATCATATAAGATTTTAATACCATTACATGATTTGGTCTATCTCCAAATATAAAGAAAGCTGCAGTCTTCTCTTAAGCTTCTTAAGCCACCTTTTCCCAGGACTTCTTCTGTTCTGTCTCAATTTCCATTGTTTCTTTTTCACGAGGCACAGCTCCAAGGCACCTATGTTCTTGATTCCATATGTGCTAGTTTAATGCAAAATAGATCTTTATCGGTTCCACCTACATATGACATACCCCTGTCCAATGCCATCTTGAAAGGAGTGTTTCCGTGCATCATATTTTTGCTGCATGCACAGAATACAATGTCAGTGAACATAAATTCTTGACTTGATGCCTGCATTGCCTTTTGGACTTTGTAGCTGTGGTTAACAACCTCTCTTAAACATGTACGGCATGTTTTAGAATCATCAAATTGCTACAGCCTTTCATCTCAGTGTATATGCTAGACCTCCTTAGGGGCAGTTCACATATTGTCTCTCTCTCTCACATCCTCTGCCCACATTCCTCCATTTCCAATGTAGATAATATTTAGAAAAATGCAGAACTGGTTATGGTTCGGAATGAAGCCACACTGTCTATTGTATGTCCATTGGTTGAGGAACTGACCACTCAGTCTTATCTTTTCTAGTCGACACTATCTACAGGATAGTCTACAGCTATCCTCCTCACTGCCAATTTTTGCATCATACTGTATATACTTAAGTTAAAATAAAAAGGTAGGGCACCTAGTATTGATCCCAGAGAAATGTCATTGGAAATAGCTTTCTAACTATGAAACTATTGTCAATCATGATCCTTTGTTTTCAGCCACTGAATTCATTTTGTATCCAGCATGGATATGTCCCAGAATCCGATGGACTCCTTTTTTCCAAACTAGTTTGCCATGTGGGACCTTGCAAGAAGTGTTACTAAAATTCATGTGGACTAGATTACCTCATTAATCCACCTTGTTATCACCTCAAACATTTAAATCAAGTTTGCAATTGCAAATTCATGTTTACTGACCTCAATTACTCCCTGCCTTCCCAAGTGATAGTTTATCCAATCTCTCAGAATGAATTCCAATACTTTATCCACAACTGAGTTTAGACTGAATGGCCTGTAATTATTTAGTGTATCCCTACTCTGTTAAACAAAAGTACAACATTCTCCAACCTCCAATCCTCCAGCACCACACCTGCATCAAGTGGGGATTGGAAACTGATGGTCAGAAAATCCATTTTTTCTTCTTTGGTTTTTTTTTTAAACAGCCTGCATTACATTTCATCTGGCCCTGGGTATTATCCACTTTCAAGGATGCTCTTCCACATAATACTTTGTTTTCCGATTTGTTTGCCACATTCAATATATCACACTTGTACTGCTTAGCTATAATTCCTGTATTGTTCTCCTTTTTTGAGAGGACAGTACAAAGTCTTCAGAAAGAACCACATCCATGTTTTCCACCTCTACACATACGTAACATTTCTAATCTTTTACAGACTCTAATCTCTCATTTGTTATCTGATTAAGTGCAATGTATTGATAAAACATTTGGTTTTACTAGCCAATATTATTTTATTCATTTTTTTTGCTTTGCTAACTGCCTTCTTTAATTCATTTGACTTTCAGTTGACTTTGTTGACTTCTGTTGACTTTCTGCAGGTTTGAATTCTCACTGCCCGGCAGAGGTTTGCATTTCCTGCCTTGTGTTACCCTGTCGATGTCTTCAGCCTCTCAGATGACTCCTCCAGCAATATATTGAGGCATCATCTTCTAATTTATATGTTGGTTATTTACTTTTTAGTGACTCTGTTTAAGTGTTTTGAAATACTGGATTATGGAGATGTCGGTGAAAACACATCTTGGTAACAGTCATGGTGCCATAGTAACCATCACACCTGAACTATAGCATGAGAGTAG
The DNA here is from genome assembly GCF_047496795.1 of Chiloscyllium punctatum. NCBI lineage: Eukaryota > Metazoa > Chordata > Chondrichthyes > Orectolobiformes > Hemiscylliidae > Chiloscyllium > Chiloscyllium punctatum. The sequence goes on from NC_092765.1 coordinate 33,895,846, forward strand.
AATCCTGGTGCACACTGAAGCGCTGTAATTGCCTGCAAAATTTAAATTGTTGATCGACTTATTTGCACTGTCCAGAATCCTCCATAAATGTCTCTTCCACTCTTCTCAGTGATGGACACTTGGGTTAAGAGCACAAAATCACAGAACTGTAATGGTGCAGACAGGGGACTTTCAGCCCCTCCTATCTATGCTACTTAACTCTGTGATCTGCCTGTATTGCTCGCAAGACAAAGCTTTTCACTGTGCCTCCGTATAGGTGACAATAAATTCAATTCAATTCAATTCAATGAATGAACGTGGCTTGAAATTATGGCTGAGTAAAGTTTACAGTTTCCGACCAGAGGAATTATGAAAAGAAAAGGTCCTGCCCTCTGAGATCTGTTCAGATTGCACCTTCTCAATGATGATGTTGATGAAGCTAAATTGTGAAACAATGGCTTTACAGTGATTCACAGAGGTCCAAACTACCTTTTCAACCATGTGATATCTTTCTAAACAAGCCCTTCAAAGGTAGTGTAAAAAAAAGGAATATCTGTACAATCGGTGGAGGGAAGACAAGAAAGGCAGTGATGGGAACGAGGCTCTGCCATAAACAATCCCATGTGAATGGGTTGTACAGGCTTGGGGTGCAATCAGAATGGAGTTTGCCATTGAAATGTTCAAGAAATATGGGCTTTACAATGCACTCGTTTGGTCAGAATATGCTTATTTGTAGAATGATATGATCAAGGATGAAGTGATTACTGATTAAGAAAATGTTGATGATCCCATAAGGCAATGCAATTTGAGAAGTGCATTCAGACAAATTACTTGGTTCTGAAGAGTGGTAGTAGGAGAGTAATTTTTTAATGGATTCTAATCCATCCTGCTGCTAAGTGGCATTCTTTCTCTTTAAAAACGGAATGAAATTGTATAAATTTCTATAAAGATTTTGTTTTTGATTAACGTGACAACTTGGATGAGATTATCATGTGCAAATTAATAAAAATTCAATGATAAAAATACATTTTGGTTCCTACTGTGCTATTTTGGAGGTTAAGTTGGCGAGAACAGCCCCTGACCGAGCAACGCTGTGAAAGTACTCCCAGTTGGCCGGTGAGATGATGAGGTGGATTTCAACTCCTCAAAAATATTACTCATCTGGGAGTCAACCTCCTACATTTCGGCTAAAACTTGGATCTTAGAAACTCAACTTTTGTAAGAGTACGTTCAGTATGCCTTTATAAAAGCACATAGCTTCTTAATTGGTGTAGTAAAGCCATTGCAATTCTACCACAACCATTGCTTCAATTAAACCTATCCAAATGGAAATGAAAATGTTAACTTAATCATAGTTATTTTTGTTCTGTAGATCTGATTTAACTGTGCAAATGGTGTGCTTTAAAATCATGTATCTGTTTGTCTAGTGCTGAAGATCTGCCTGGAAGTAACATCATCTGTGTTCACCTTTGCCCATTTGCTGCCATACTCTGATACACACCTTTGTCACCTCTGTCTCAACTAATCTAATATTCTGCTGGTCTCTCTGTTCGTCATGCTCTGCAAACTTCAGATTATCTAGCACTGTTGCCTTATCGTTTTCTGAACCAAACCCAGCTCACTTATTTCTATGCATTTCCATCAACTGCCATTGGAACTCTTGTTTCTTCCAATTCATGCCTGATACAGTGACATCACCATTCTTGACCATTATTTCGATAATCTATACCCAAGGCCTGCAGTTTCATTGTGAGTGCCTTTGGCCTCTCCACCTCTTTGTATTTATTTATAACTGTTTCTACAGTTGAGTTGTCTGACTAAATTTTCGGTTATCCTTCCCAGTGAGTCCCCTAACCGAACATTCATATCTGCCCGATTACAACTTTGGCATGTATTTTCAGTTGTTTTGATTTTTGGATTAAAGATGCTAAATAAATGCAACAGCTGTTGTTGTTATCAGATCAGTGTTCCCCTTTGCAACTCCCAGCCTGGAGGGTCAGGTACCATTCTGCTTTAGCATTCGGGATTCCTGACAGAGGTCCTCTGTCCAAACCTATTGCCACTCAAAACAGAAATTCATGTCAAATTTGTACTGCACTCAATTTTACCTTCTCAGCTCCCTAAATAAAAATAAATCTTTTTTCTCTTTCTGATTTATGTTTTGGCTGTTGCGAAGAGTTATTTACTAATTCAATGCACATTTGCACCAAGGTCCATTTCCATTCTCAGAGTAATTGGTTTGCTGTGTACAGCTGTTCCCACTGCCGTGATTGCAGCATTGAATTTGCATTACGTTTGTACACTGTCCAGAGATGACATGGAGCTCTGTGTTTAATGTGTAACCTTAATCAGTTGGAACAGAACCATGTTTTATCCTCTGAGAATATTACTGCACATAAATTGTAGGGTTTTTTTTCTTTTTAACGAATATTGCAATTCCATAAATGGAAAAAGACCATGTTAGTAACATTCATTTCTCTTCCTGATGTATTTTCGCACAGCATCATCCATGGGCAAAATAAAATTGATGTTCTATTTTTTCTGAGGGATGGAGCTGGGTGCTAAAAGGATTTTAGTAGAATATGCTTTCGTTACTGCAATTTGCAATAAACTTGTGTTCAGCTATTTCATGTTTAGATGCTTTGTTACAGCTTGACAAAAATTAAAGCCACGAGGTCATAGTTCTTTCCTTCGGTAATCATTCAGTCCAGCTCCCTCTGTCAGGCAGGAGAGGTTCCTGTTACAAGTCTACAAATACCATTGTAACAGTCTCTAAAATGAGCTGAATGCATTTTTTTTCCTATCAATTTCGGTTACCATGAAGGGCACAATTGATATTTTTTTGAGGATAAATGCTGAATTGGTGATTTCTCAAATACACTATCAGACTTCAAAATATTTCCACCCCTTAATCTTGCAAAAACAATCCTTGTACATGAACAGCAGTGATTTGTACATTTTAAGATAAACTTGGGCTGCAATGTCTCTAGTTAGGTGAATGACACATTGATATTTGTGAGTATTAAACAATGGACCTTATTCTCTGAATAATTTGGCTCTGAAATTCCAAGGGAGTTTTTGTGATGAGGTTGGGGTGGGAGAGAACAGTGGTGTGGGGGTTACTTCAAATTTGTGCAGGTGAGTGGTGGTATCTAGAATGGAGCAAAAATTCTGTCCATTTGAATTGAATTGAATTTATTGTCACATGTACCACGGCACAGTGAAAAGCTTTGTCTTGCGAGCGATACAGGCAGATCAGAGAGTTAAGTAGCATATATTAGTAAATAATAGGTAAACAGCTGCAAAAACAAAAACACAGGTACAGGCGAATGTTAAGAGTTTGTGAGTCCACTCGGTATTCTAATCACAGTAGGGTAGAAACTGTTTTGAAACCAGCTGGTGCGGGTGTTCAGGCTTCTGTACCTTCTTCCCGATGGTAGAGGTTGTAGAAAAACTTTGCCACGGAGGAATGGATCTTTGAGAATGCTGGCAGCCTTTCCTTTACAGAGGGCCTGGTAGATGGATTCTATGGATGCCTTTGTGATTGTCTGGGCCGAGTTCACCACTCTCTGTCTCTGATTTTGAATAGTACAGTTGCCATACTTGGTAGTGATACATCCAGACAGAATGCTCTCGATGGCGCACCTATAAAAGTTGGCAAGGGTTTTCGCCGTCATGCCAAATTTCCTCAGCTGCCTGAGGAAGAAGAGATATTGTTGGGCCTTTGTAACCAGTGCATCGACATGAAGCGTTCACGAAAGCTTGTTGTTAATGACCACTCCCAGGAACTTGGCACTGTCCACTTGTTCCATGTCTGTGTTGTTAATGTGGCGGGGGGCATGCATAACATCCTGCTGAAAGTCAATAATGAGCTCCTTAGTTTTGCCGGCATTGAGAGCTAGGTTGTTCTCAGTGCACCATTTTTTCAGGTCTTCCACCTCCCACCTGTAGTCTGTTTCATCGCCATCTGAGATTTGACCAACTATGGTGGTGTCATCAGCAAACTTGTAAATGGCAGTATTCTAATATTTGGTGACACATTTGTGGGTATACAGTGAATACAGTAGGGGGCTGAGGATGCACCCCTGGGGGGGCACCAGTGTTGATTGTTAGTGAGGATGAAATATTGTCCCCAGTCTTCATTGATTGAGGCCTGTGTGTCAGGAAACTGAGGATCCAGTTGCAGAGAGTGGGGCTTAGTCCGAGATCACTACGTTTAGTAATCAGTCTTGAGGGGATAATAGTGTTGAAGGCTGAACTGTAGTCAATGAGTAGGATTCTTACGTACCTGTTCTTGGTGTCAAGATGTTCTGTGGAGGAATGAAGGGTAAGTGATACGGCAGCTGATGTGGATCTGTTGGTCTGATAGGCAAATTGCTGAGGTAATGTTTGTGCCTGTCATAAATTAAAATGTAACTGACAGGATGGTGTCAGATTTGGAGATTCTGATTTGGTTACGCTCTGATATTGCAGACATTGAAGGCTAAATGACTGTTCGAGATGATTCTTGCACTCAGTCTGCATTGCTCTCTGGAAGCTTTGTGCTTCCAGTAAGGACCATGTTAAAACCAAAACTCAGAAAAGAGATAAGGTACTGTTTGTCCTACTCCACAATACCGTGAGACTAGGAACACATCCAGGGGTATAGCAGATGTGATGGTAGGTTTTCTGAAATGTTGGAACCATATCAGTTGGCTAGATGGCTGGTTTGTGATGCAGAGTGATGTCAACTATGGGAGTTTGATTCCGACACCAGCTGAAGTTTCTATGAAGGACTCTGCTTTTCAACCTCTCCCTTGGCCTGAGGCATGCTAACACTCAGATTAAACCACCATCAGTTGTCTCTCTGCAGGCCCGTGGTCTGTCTATGGTGACTTTGTTTCTAACATGGAACTCCTGAACTGACACCAGCTGTACACCAAGATCCAATTTTGCCGCGAATAGAAAATCGGAGCTGGAAAGGCTTGAGGTAAAGAAATGCTCATCCACATTGTGTGTGACAGTAAATGAACATTTGTTGGGCTGTTAAGTATATTCAGAAAATTGACTGTTTGAAGCTCCTTAAGATTTTAATTAAATAATACTTTCAGATGTAAGCTGCAGTTTGTGCTAATGCTTAATTGCTCCAATGAGAAGTCAAGGAAAATCTTTCCAGAGTGTTTTCCACAGTTTGTTTTCTCTTTTGGCTTTCTTATTCCTTTCACAATTGGAGAAGATGGTGCTCAGATTTGCAGGAATGAAAAGCACCTTCAAAGCATGGATGAACGAAGAGGTTTCATATCCTTTCCCGAGTTTGGGTGAGTCACCCTCTTGTACCGTCTAGTTGTCACTTGAAGCATAATATTCTCTTTACTCTCTCACAAGACATGGACATCAAATGCAAAGACCAACATGAACTGAAATTGCCCTTGAGAAAGTGGTAGTGGTTACCTTTTCAAACCACCGCAGTCTATGTCACGTAAGTGCACCCACAGTGATTGAGGGAGGAGTTCCAGGATTTTGACCCAATGACAAAGGGTGAAGAAATATTTTTACAATTCCCCCAGTGTCAGATAGAGGGGAACTGGGAGGTGGTAATGTTCAGTTCTCTTGCTACCTTTGTTTTTCTGGATGATGTGACTTTGGACAGTTCTGTCAAAAGAATCCTTGAATTAGTGTTGCAGTGCATTTTGTGTTTAGAACACTCTGTTGCTCACTGCCCACTGGTGGTAGAGGGAGTGAACACTTAAGGTATTGGATGAGGAGCCACTGAAGTTAATTGCTTTGACTTGGATGGTTTTAAGTTTCTCAAGTGTTGGAATTGTGTTCATTTGGGTAAGTGGAGAATACCTTAACATTTTCCAACTTGCACCTTATAAATAGAGGAAAATGTTTGAGGAATCTGGAGGTACTTTGTTCATTGCAGAATACTCAGTCTCCAACCTACTCTTGTAGCAGCAGCATTGAAACATTTGCTCCAGTTAAGTTTCTGGTTAATATTGACTTCAGGATTTTGCTTTTATGTGATGATGATGATGTGAATGTCATTGAATGTCAGGGAAAGGGAGTTGTGCTGTCTCTTGTTTTGTGTAGTCACTCTCTGGCACTCAGAAGGTGTGAATATTGTTTGCATCAATGGAAGAGTTGGAACAAGTTCATCCAGCTGCCTTAAGCTTAAAGAAGGAGGAAGGTGAAAGAAGAAAAACATCAAAGACCAACTTTCACAAGAAAACAGAAACAAAACAATAGGAAAGTATATTAACTTAGATAAGATTACTTCTTATTTAGATTTCTAATATGCATTTACTTAGGGCAAGAGAAGTCAGGTTTCAATGTTTTATTCTTGTAGTCTGTATGCTGTTTTCCTAATTCTGTTCACATAACATGTTCCCTCCAGATGCTTATTTGCTAATTTCTTCTTTCCACTGAATTATTTTTGTGAAGCTGTTGAGTAAACTGTGGAAAATAACTCAAAAGGGGCTGTGCTGGTGAACAGTCCATAGCCCGTGTCGAAAGGTGCTAGGTTCAGATTAACAGCTCATCCATCATGTGAGCTTCATGTGACAGGGAGAGGAGAGCTGTGCAGCCACTGAGAATTCCATCTCCCAACAAAACTGCTGCTCTCAAACAGATGTTGGGCGCTTCTCCCCAGTTGTTACAGCCAGAAATTATTTGATAAGAAATTTACATATTTAAAAGAAACATGAAGCATAAAGAACTTAAATTCTAAATATGAAAGATCGACTACAGCAGATATACGTCAGATTCTGTGCCTCATATCTGTCATTAAAGGGGCATTGTTGTTTTGGTCAATTCTACTCCAATGCTAAACGAGAGATACAAATTGTGTTGATTAATGACGCACTGCTATGATTTAGCTAAAACAAAATGAAAGACCTGAGAATTCAATTGAAAGGCCACTTGCTGCAGTACATTTGTATAACTCAGCTAACAAAGGGCAAACTTTCCAGATGAACATTTCTTCCTCAAGAAACGATAGCCCGCGGAAACCGAATTTTCATGGCAGACTATTTCCAGCTTTCTCAGGATCTATGATCAACTGAAAGCTCCTTGAAGAGGTCATTATGGCCACATTCTTGCGCACTGTCGACACCAACAACTCTCACAATTCCATTTACTGACATTGACTTACTGTTCATAAATAAATAAAAATTAACAAAAATATCAAAAGAGCATTGGAATACTTAGCAAACAGAAAAGATAATCCAGCCAAATTTAGCTTGCAGCTTTAACTGCTGCCATTCCAACATACTCACTTTAAGAAGTGCTTAGTTGTTCGCAGTAAAATGGTTAGCTGCCTCATAAATCCACTTCACTATTCAGAACAATGATCTTTCCTAGTAACTTGTTCCACAAATCCATTACACCATAGATGGAATTATGTCATGTTTTCAGCTTCTGTCCAAAGCAGAGGGGAGCTTCTTTAGTTGATGCAACAACCTTGGAAATGAGAATATGATAGTTTTCAGTACACAACTGAATTTGACCAGACTCAAATCTGATGGGAAAAGGTCTCAGGTAGTCTTACAAAACTGTAAAGTATTGAAAAATATCAATATCCATTGGCATACAAGAGTTTTAAAGACTGAAATATAGATTTTTATGCCAAATAGATCTTTCTGAAACATGGATGAGAGTTGTGTGTCAGGGTGTTGCAGAATTCCTGATGTAACACTGAGGGAATAGTCTGGGAAATTGAAGATTCCAGTTGCCAATTCCCCAATCCTGTAACCCTCAAAAAGCCTCCACTTAAATCAGAGAGTTCAGAGGGTTATATGCTGTATTTAAATTAGTTAATAATTACACAGGAAAAGTTAGACCATTTAAAAACTTGGTCCAACTCTTAGATTAATATAGAACTGACCTCTCAAATTATCAGGCACATTCCCAAATATACTGTCCCCATTCTGCATACACACAGCACTTACCCCCATCCACCAGACACTGATCTGACACCCTCATTCCCTTCCAGTATCCACTTCACTGCCCACTTTCTAACTGCCCAGCCCGACCTCTCCTCCTGAGACCTGGCACCCTCTTCTCCTCAAGGACCTGACCACCCCCTCAACCACTGGGACCTGAAGCTTCTTTCTTCAATATCCCCTCCAGGAGCTGTCAACCACCCTGCGACCCAACAATCTGCCTCCCCTCTAGGAGCTGACAGTTCCTCCCCCATCATCCAGACAACCCCCTTTTTACTTAAAACCCAACATAGCTGCTCCCTCTGGAACCTAACACCCTCTGTTATCCCTGGATCCTGACACCTCCCGCTTTCCCATTCTCATCTGACACCTTCTCTCCACTGGACCCAATAGCACTGATCCAACCCAATTCAGCCTAAACACTCAATCACTCACCTTTACTCTAACCTCACGTTTCCCTGGTGCTAAACAGATGGCTGACTGTGGGGCTGAACATTGATATCATAGAACACAACAACTACTATGAAAAGCTGCATAGTTTGCTGCTCCCCTAACAATTCTGCACTATGAGGACACAGCTGGATTTAAGGTATCCTTTGCATTTCTGTCGAAATCATGATTAGAATCTCCTGCCAGAAATAGGGAACTCTTTCCTTGTGTAAAAATGTAGGAACAGACTGGATGTAAGTTTGCTTGCTGAGCTGGAAGGTTCATTTGCAGACATTTTGTCACCATACTAGGAAATATCATCAGTGAGCCTCCAGTGAAGCACTGGTGTTAGTGACCCACTTTCTATTTATGTGTTTAGGTTTCTTTGGGTCAGTGATGTCATTTCCTGTTCTTTTTCTCAGAAGATGGTAATTGGGGTCCAAGTCAATATGCTTGTTGATAGAGTTATGGTTAGAGTGCCATGCTTCTCGGAATTCTCGTGTGTGTCTCTGTTTGGCTTGTCCTACGATGGATGTGTTGTCCCAGTCAAAGTGGTGCCCTTCCTCATTCATATGTGAGGATACTAGTGAGAGTGGGTCATATCATTTTGTGGCTAGTTGATGTTCATGTATCCTAGTGTTTGTTACAGTGTTTGCAAGATATTTTGAAGATTACATTAGTTTTGCTTGTTGTTTGTATAGGGTCTTTCAAGTTCATTAGCTGCAATTTATTGTGTTGGTGGGTTTGTGGGCTACCATGAAGCCAAGAGGTCTGAGTAGGCTGGCAGTCATTTCCAAGATGTCTTTGATGTCGGGGAGAGTAGCTAGGGTTTTAGGGCACATTTTGTCTGCTTGTTTGGGTTTGTTGCTGAGAAATTAATGGACTGCGTTCATTGGGTACCTATAGTGTATTCAAAGGAATGGGCACACAATTCTGATCTTTAAAACCACTGCTGATGTGTTGTGATGTTTTACACAGCTCTCTTAGAGTTTTTCTGACTTGTTGCTCCCTTCCTACTTGCCCAAATCACAAAGTATTATGTAGCTATTCCTTTCTACTTTACTATCAAGGGCATCCCTAGGACATTTGAGTTTACACCCTGTATTTATGAATCATTATGGGGATGTGCTTAGGCTGGAGGTTGAATGCTTTTTGCATTTGAGGTACGAAAGCCAGAAATGCAATGCAAACCAAACTGAAAATGCTGAAGATAGAAATCATGCCCCTAGCAGCTGGCAGCAGGTCATCCAGCCATGTTTGTTGATAAAACTATGGAGGTGATAAGGAGGAATCCAAAAATGCAGAGATAATTGCTTTGAAAAAAACCTGCTATCGGGAAGAGATAATATAAATTGTATTTTGGTTCAGAAATGAACAGTCGATTCACTTTGTACTGGTTTTGTCTTTTTGTGTGAGTGGAAACAGACTAAAATATCTAATCCCTGAGGATTGCATTGCAATTTCTCCGCAGTATCGTACAAACTGCTGCATAAGCAAGATGTTTTAAAGTTAATCACAGAATGCATGTGTGTCAAGAACCCCGTTACACTGCACTGCAATTAAAATGAGAATTGATTGATCAGGGTAAAATCGGCCATGGCATTTGATGCTCGACTGTCTCATCATCAGCATTGTGTTTAATCGGAATGCTAATTGTGACACTCTCCTGCTCTTGAAAATTAGTAATAGCAGTGTGACATCCTCTCTAAATGGCAGGCTACTGGGCAGATAGCCTCATTAAAATGATTGCTGATGTGAGGATCACTCATCAAAATGGATTTTGATAGTAATCATGCCAGTATAAAAAGGCACTCTTCCTATCAACACGTCTTTTCATCTGATTATTTTGTATTAGATTTAAACCTGCATCCCAGGGGTGAAACAATATTGCTTCCGCTGCCTACACAAATCCACCTCCTCCACCCACTTAATTATTTAATGTGTGTGGGAATTTTACACAATAAATTTAAAATGAGGGTTATCAGTCTTTTGACACTTTTGGAACCAACATTCTTAATGTATCACTTAAAAGGTACAGCTCCCATTGATTACCATGATTACAGTATAAATAATACTGTGCTACTGGAAGCTTCAGTTGTTTAGAGAACAATAATGCTCTTTTATTTATCTTTTCAAACTAAAAGGCCACCAACTGTTTTGAGTTGGCGTCAGTCTCAAATCCTATACAGCAGGAAAACCCTACTCTAAAAATTCACTTAAGTGCAATTCTAGCAATATATAGTTCACCTTCTACCTCTTGATAGCCATATGATACAACAATAATGGGGGTGTTGAATAATCAGAGGAAACACTTTCTATCTGAAAACCTGCAGGAGACTTAGACATGATGTGAGAAACACCCAGTGGAGTGAAGAACACAAGGAACAATGGGATTTAACCTATCTTTGTAAAAACAAGGACTGCAGATGCTGGAAACCAGAGTCTAGATTAGAGTGATGCTGGAAAAGCACAGCAGGTCAGGCAGCATCCGGAGCAGAAAAATCGACATTTTGGGAATCCTGATGAAGGGCTTTTGCCTGAAACATTGATTTTCCTGCTCCTCGGATGCTGCCTGACCTGCTGTGCTTTTCCAGCATCACTCTAATCTACACTTTAACCGACCTATGCCTTCTAATGTATTACTCTTTGCTCATCACTCAAATTGTACATTTCATCAAACTCAAACTGTTATTTTCTGAAAGAAATCTGTTTAATTTTCATTTGAATAAATCAATAATAACTGCTTCCACCAACTCCTTAAGGAGCCATGTCCATGTATTGATCACTCATTCAATGAAAGATTGATCCCACAGCTTCATTTTCAATTAATTCCTGACCCTTCAAAATCAGGTCATGTCCTCTGCTTCTGTTGCTCTGAACTGAGCAAAATAGTTTGCTCTGGTCAGCATTGTCTCATCTCTTTGGAATCTGAATAACAGCTATCATAAAATCTTTCCATTATCAGGGACAACTAAACTGTTGTCTGCTCGAGAATAGTATGCGTCTTTCTTGTTTTTGTGAACTTTGTGTTCATCAAGTTGAGGGACATTGCCATTTCCATTTTAGGTCCTCAGTATCCATGAACCCTCACAAGCTACTTGTAGGTGTAGATGTAACTAATCCTCCTTCTTTTCTGTTCCATTCTTTTTTTGTTGTTTAATAAAAATCTTCTACCTCAAATTTTATAGCATCATATTATCACTGCAGACATCAGTTTTAAAAATAATTAAAATTCTATGTAAGAAATTTAACCAGCAACATACTGTCAGGAGAAATTCAGTTCAGATGGCATACAAATGGGTGGTAGTAGGTAGATCGCCCATTATGCAAATTAAGTTCCATTGACAGCCATAAACAGTTAATATTAGGCAGGAATTATAATAAGAGGGCCAATGTAATACTGTCCAAACTACGTTGTTGTGTCAGACAGATTTCTAGCCCTGCAGCTTTTTAAAGATTAAAGATGATTTTTAAAATTATACTTTTCAATAATTTAAGGCAACATTTCCTCATTTAACCTGTGGCCACCTCCTGCCAGGACATTAATGAAGCATTAATGAATTTATCACATTTTACACACCTGAGAATGATTACCACACTTCAAGTGGACAGAAACAAAAAACTGCTGATGCTGGAATCCAAAGTAGACAAGCAGGAGGCTGGAGGAACACAGCAAGCCAGGCAGCACCAGGAGGCTGGAGGAACACAGCAAGCCAGGCAGCACCAGGAGGCTGGAGGAACACAGCAAGCCAGGCAGCACCAGGAGGCTGGAGGAACACAGCAAGCCAGGCAGCACCAGGAGGCTGAAAGAACACAGCAAGCCAGGCAGCACCAGGAGGCTGGAGGAACAGAGCAAGCCAGGCAGCACCAGGAGGCTGGAGGAACACAGCAAGCCAGGCAGCACCAGGAGGCTGGAGGAACACAGCAAGCCAGGCAGCACCAGGAGGCTGGAGGAACACAGCAAGCCAGGCAGCACCAGGAGGTGGAGAGTTCCTAATAAAGATTACCCCCAAAACGTTGACTTCTCCACCTCCTGATGCTGCCTGGCTTGCTGTGTTCTTCCAGCCTCCTGCCTGTCTAATACAAACGGACAGAAGCATTCAGCTACAAATTTAGTTTAAAAAAAAGCAATCACCTGTTTAGACGTGAAGCATTGCTCCATTTTTCTGTACAACCTGTAATTTGTTCATTTAAAGAAATGTTAATTTGGTAGATTGTAAGCAGTAGAATCAGAAAATCTGTGATTTTACCAACTGAGGAAATATCATCCTTATTATAGAACAATTCCCTAAATATAAAGCAGCTTGATTTGTTACTCCTCCCTTCATCCAACTTATCTCTGTTACTATAAACTTATGATAAAGACAGTGCATGTGCATATAATGATTCAATAAACAGATAGTCTCCACTTTCTTGTAAGTGTATGCCAATGAGATCATATTTTATCTTCACAACAGCACAGATTGGCGAGTTAATAATATTAGGGCCCATATTCCACTGTTCGTTGTTCATAAAAAGCCACAATCTTAAAGACAACATGTCAAAATGCCCCTGGATATTCTGTCTTGCAATCTGGAGATGTGTATTTTATATTCAAAAAATCTGATCAGATAATTGGATATCTATGCAAATCAAAAGCATCCAATTAGATCAGATTTTCTTTCTCAGCTGCAACATTAAGGCATGGCAGGATATGATCCGCAACACACTCAGCAGAAACAGTAATGAAATTATTACAAAAATAAGATTTATACATTTAAATAAATTTCTATTTCGACTGCAGTTATACTTGATTATGGCATTTTGTTCTCAAATTTTAACAAGATCACAGGCTCTCTTCCCAGTTGACTGTCTGGCCTTTGGAAGTGAATTCCATCCGCTTCATTGCCCTTTTGCCTATGGCTCCACAATGAAGTATTGCCAACTTGGCCAACCAATGTTTTGGGAAAGACATTCTTTTGGGCGTTGGAACCATAACATTGGGACTAAATGGGGAACCCCAAGTTCACATTTATCTGGACTCAAGAGGGCAGCCAGTCTGTCTTTCAGCTCATCCCTGGGAAATGTTCCTAGTGTTGGGAATGTGTCAGGAATGTCCTCCCCACCTTGCTCCTACAATTTCCTCACTCAGGAACTGGGGAAATCATGTCCTTCAGAGCCTGCATTCACTGTAATTCTGGTGTTTGACCCAGCAGGAAGAATTCTGCAAACTTTCCTTAAAGGATCTGAGTATCTCAAAGCCAGAAGTCTCAAAGAAATTATAGGTCTTGCACCAAACAAGTGAAGACGACTTGCAGGCTCCTTCCTTGAAAGTCAGCCATGACGCAATCGTTGAGAGAACACTAGGATAGGCAAAGGTACACAGAAGATAAGCCGCAAAGGAATATATAAGTGTGATTAATTAGATTTGTTTGAAGTATATAATTGATCCATTTATAAAATTGGTTCACTTTTTGGTGGTTTTTATTTTTCATTCTGGTCAAGAGGTCACAGTGATGGTCAGTGACAGAGGGAATGTAAAGTGTGAGACATGTGGTGCGTGGGAAATTCAGAATTGTTACAGTGCGGAAGGATGCAATTTGATCCACCATATCACCACCTACTCTCCAAATGAGCATCATGACTTAGTATTATTCTCCGGCCTTTTCTGAATACCTCAGAATTCTTTCTATTCAAATAATCATCTAATACCCTCAATTCAACCTGCCTCCACCACACTTCAAAGTAGTTTTTCTCTCTCGCATCAAATTTGTTTCTTTTCTAAATCACTTCAAATCTATACCCTCTGATTCTCGGTTAATTTTTATGATTGGGAACAGTTTTTTTTCTATCTACTCTATCTGCCATTCATGATTTTGAAAACTTTTACCAGCTTTGAAGGTGGCATGGTAGCTCAGTGGGTAGCACTGCTACCTTACAGCACCAGGGACCCAGGTTCGATTCCAGCTTTGGCGACTGTCTGTGTGGAGTTTTGTACGTTCTTCCCCCATCTGCATGGGTTTCCTCTCTTAATCCAAACATGTGCAGATTAGCTGAATTGCCCATAATGTTCAGGGATGTGTTGGCTAGGTGCATTAGTTAGGGGAATGGGTCAGTGTGGACTTGTTGGGCCTAATGCCCTGTTTCCACACTGTAGAGATTATAATAATGATTGATTCTTGATTATAATCTCCTTTTGACCTTCGCTCCAAGGGGAACTGGTATTGTGCTTCCATGAGTTCTTCATGCACAGCTTAGGAAGAAAGGGTCTTCCAGTTATCTCCTTTTTCCACTCCCCTTCCTCTTCCTCATGCTTCTGGCTCTCAGCTGCTCACCATAAGGCTGATACCAATAGCTGTCCCCTCGTGATATCAAGGTTACGCAGCATGTCGCTGACTGCAATGAAGTGAGACTCACTCTTCAATGACGAAAAGGTCCAGGTCATTGAAAACATTGTTTGGACCCACCATGGTCTGCCTTATCACATTTTAACGATTACACGACTTTTACTTTATGCATGGTGTGCATGTCTCTCTGTGTGTGCGTCGCTCATATGGTCAACAGGTAGTCCTGCACACTTTTGGTCATATTCACTTCATGCACTGTAATGTCCCTGCCAGTGTGCAGCCATTGCAACTTGCCCCAGAAATGTACGTTCACTATTGTGGTTGATTCTTAACGATTAGGGATGGACAATTATTGCTGGCTTGGCCAGTGACGCTCTCATCCCTTGAATGAATAGAAAAAAAAATTGGTCATCTGCAACAGGCCTGGCACCCAGTCACAACAAAATCTGAACTTTGTGCTGAAAATGTGTATACTTTTAAAGGCACTCTGTCTCCTTTAAGGTGATCAATATTGCAATTTCAGGAGTTGGAAGGCTTTGTAAAATACGTGAATAGACAAGTCCTTAATTGGGACAAGTCAGTGACAGGCTGATGAATTAAATGCATTTCTTCAGGCAATCATGCTCATGTGACAGCCATAACCTTCAATTAAGAATTTCAGAAAAAAACTGTAATTGTTGTGAAGGATACTTGACACATTTCACAACTGCAATATGCCACCAAACCCATTAAGATTCAAATAAAAAAGTCGGGCATTATGGCATGGTAACTATTGCTTACTTTTTGGTGTATTTCCATATTCAGTCAAGTTGTTATGATAAATCCATTCCATGCTCAGTCATATGTGCAATCACTTGACTTGGAAGCATTTAGAGGGTGTGTGCTGGGAGCACATTTGAGGAATGTGGTGTATTGCTCTATTTGAAGGTGGTGTAATATTCTTTGACTGCTCTAGACAAGTGTCCTTTATTCACCCGTACACGTATATATTGGCCTTTCAGTATTCCCACCACTCGAAATGAATGTGAGAGTCTTGACCTTTTACTGAAGCACTAGAAAGTGCTGGGAAATTGCAACTGAATGATAAAAGTCATTTCAAGTCCCAGTGCTGAAACATCAGGAATGGAGTGGGCTTTACGAGGGATTAGTAGGGATGTAGCAACATAACACTCAGTAGCTGCTGATATGGCAATGAGATTTGTAAGTGATCTGTTAAAAGACTTTTTTTGAGGCATGAGGTATGATTGGATTTAAGCAATGGAGTCTGCTACCAAGAGATGAAGCAATGCCAAACTATTTCTGGCAGCTGATGGAGTGCACTTACCTTTGTGTAGCTCGTCTGTGAGGTGGACACCCATTTCACCTAATTCCTAGAGGATGACTTTGCTGAATTGTTAACATAAAGGGGCAGCCAGGCTTAACTCACTGTCAATCATCTGTGAGTCGGTAAACACAATCGGAGGCAAACTTTGAGGGAACAGCTAAATGAAACCTCCCAACGTTATCATGCACTCGTGCATGGTCCATGTATGGAAGCCACAGTGTGCCGCTGGGCAAATGGTTATACAGTCTCAGCTGATGACTGTATCTGTAAAAAATGCAGCTGTGCAATGAGACTGGATGCCATGATCTTGGTAAAAACAATGACTGCAGATACTGGAAACCAGATTCTGGATTAGTGGTGCTGGAAGAGCACAGCAGTTCAAGCAGCACCAAGTAGCTTCGAAATCGACATTTCGGGCAAAAGCCCTTCATCAGGAATAGAGGCAGTGAACCTGAAGCCATGATCTTGTCCTGATGTTGGTCAGCCTTAAAAGAGATAAAGGTACCAGTTATACTGACCGATGTGTCAATCTCTTGTTCCCTATTATTTATGAGCATTCTGCTGGTACAAAGGATAGCCATTTGTTAGTCTCAAAATCGATAAAATATGATCGATAAGCCATGATCCACAAAATATGACCTGATTCCACACCCAGCTTGACCTCAATCCCCATCTCTCAATCTCTCTAAAGTAGTGATTCTCAACTGTCTTTTGGCCACAGACCGCTTCCCACCCCCCTCAACCAGGACCTCTTCTCAGGTTCCAGGGTCCCCCTTTCAAACTGGGATGCAACATGAACAGGTAAGACAGAAAATCATTTATTGTTGAACACCAAGAAAACTTGAACATTCAAATCTACTGGACAAAACTTTAAAAAAGACTATGAAATTAAACATCTAATGCAATCCTTGAGCTTGGAGCTTTTCTGCAAGTTTCATTATGTCGGGCTCCAGATTAAACAATGACAGTTGGAGGTCACCTCTTGTTGCATTATCAATCCTGCTCCTGGATTTTGCCAAAGAAACTATCTTGCAGAATCCACTGTCAACCAAATTTGTTGAGGGAAAGGCAATAAGCCCGTAAATCTTTGGGGCTCTCCTTCTCACAATTTTCAGTCTGTGGCCACCTTCAAATGTCCCAGGGCCCCTCTGAAGTATCTAAACAATCACACCAGATAAGCATAAATTTCGTCCAACTAACCTTTGAGAAATTCAAAATCAGTGTCTTTAGCAAAAGCAAAATATTGTAAATATGTTTCAAGTCAATGACCTCTCTTTGCAACACTAAAGGCCGGTAATTTGAAATGTTTAGCCCGGGCTGAAGTAACTCCACAGAGACCAGTATCCTGTCAACAAGTCACCCTTTATTTACACATGCGTAGTACTTGATTCTGATCCAGCTCCCTTAAGTGTCAGCTCTCAGAGTGAACAGAACCTATGATACTCCTGTTTTTTATCTGTCAGCCAGGGCTCCCTGATTGGACCAGGTTAACAGCCCCAATCAGGGAACTCATATTCAATGAAGTCCACCCCGCTGACCTCGTCACAATCAATTGCTTGCCACCCTGGATGAAATGTCAAAACTGAACAGACCAACTTTGAAAGAGGCTGCCCATGGTGAAAATACACTCAGGATAATCTTGCCAAGCTACAAGCAGAACTTCTGTCTCTCAGGGAAATGGCACCCCCATCCTCAAGAGTTGTTGGCCAAGCTGATTGACTGTGAGCTAACTGGTCCCAGATCAGTAGTGGCTAGTACTGGTACTAGAAGCAGGCCCAAGGAGAACATCCTGGAATTCCTTCCCTCAGGTGACCTGATTATTGTTTAAACCGTCCCATTACACAGAATTTTCACAACAGGGTGAGAAAGTGGGAATAAATCTGGCCTGTCAACCTCAGAGGTTGATCCCTCGTGGTCATGAATGTAGGCTGGTTGCAAGACACCTATGGGTTTTCCGGCATGTTCCAGTCATTTTATAAGCCATTAGGTCCTCCAGCCCTCACCCTTAGCCTACTTACCATGACACCTCCATGCTAACCATTGCTCCAATCCTGCCTCATGTCCTCTCTTCCACCTTCATGCTAAGTTATGTTCCTAACCCCACCCCCCCATGCCCCATTCTTACTCCTATGCCACCTCTATAGTCACTTACCCAGTAACCACTTGGAACAGATCTCAGGAGACAAGTGGGATGAACAAAATTAACTAACAATCTAATACAGCTCTCACTTCTACACACTTGATTGTGAAAATAACTTACAATGACAAATCCTATTCTAAGTCTTATTTTCAAATCTTGAAAAATGATTATCTCTCATAAAAATGATCAAAATATTATTCATACCCTACATTAAAGACAATTAATTCTGCAGTAACCTCTTTAAACTGTCAATCAATTAGTCCATAGAGAATAAACCTGCTGCAATAATTGTAACATTTGGAACTCACCCAAGCATTCATAATGACATCATCATTGTTCTTGTGAATTGACAACAAAGAACACCATTGGAACTGTACAGCTTTTTTCTGAACTATACTCAATGGCCTGTCAATCTAACAGAGGAGTTCTTTAATTTTAATCAACAGCTTTCACCTATTTTTTTAATATTTCAACAGTGAAGGATTTTTCTTTCAGATTATAGCATTTAAACAGATATTATCCACCCATCCAGAATGTTTGCATCTAGTGCATAAATTTGTGAACCCCACACTGTGTTTAAGAGCTTTCAAAAGCTAAGAAATCATTTTTGAACTCATTGCCAAGATTAAATTGTCACGCAGTTTTTGAGTTCCCTGACACTCCCCTGTTTCCAGCCAGCAGGAAATGGAATTCATTAGAAATAGAGACAGGAATCCTGAAACTGGGTGTAGTCCATTATTTTTAAAAGTCCTCATTGATAGGCAGAATATCCTAGAAGCACAGGAAAAACAGATGAATTATGAGACGATAAAACAATCAACTTGTGTTCTCCTAGCCATCTTAAATTGTTATTTTATTCAGCTTTTCTACACACTGGACAGAAATATTGATGGGAAACACTTCCTCCCTAACACTAGAAATGCAAATGTGCCTGCTAAATGCTTTCATTGTCTTTTAATGTGCATTAATGATTAGGCTCCCATGCAGAATGAACCAGAATGGATATTATAAATGTATGGCCTGTAGGAAATTCACCATGATGCATGTGTACAATGAGTGCCCAGTTTCCCGAATGCGATCAGTAATACCAATGCTTTAACACCAGAAATATAACAATGTTAGCAAACAATCTGTGAAACAGGCTGACCAGGCAATTATGATCTTAGTAATAAGGAAAACATTTCATAATCATTTTTTAATTACAGTTGTTCCAAAAATGCGATAGCAGTGTTTCTTTTTGGACAGTTACTTAAAGATAGTACTGGTATCCTAGGACACCCGTTGAACTATTAAAACAAGGTGCGACCATTTTCATTTTGGTTCTTCAATTAAATGCAGTGGTTTGTTATATAAAGAATATTTAGTTCCTTGATGTAAAACTGTAATGACAAACTGAGTGCTGTGCACAAGACGACAGTGAAAAATTTACATTAATTAGTCTGCAGAGGGAGGCTTACACACCTAAAATATTTTTTTTCAAATGTTATCTAATTTGTTTTATGATTTAAGCATTATCCGATTTGACTTCAGATTTCCAACATAATGCAGTTTTTAAAAATTAGGATACAGTACAGTCAAACAATAACTAGATTTCTTAACAGAGTTGTTGCATGTTATTGTTGCTTCAGACAGTTAGGGATAATTTAAATTTTGGGAAAATACAGAAGGAATTTTAATGTAACACTCAATTCCATGACTGATATAAAAGTACAATGCAAGATGCTTTGTGCACACACAGTGGAAAAGAATGTATCCACCGAGATCTGTCAACTTAGCGAATGCAAAATCAGCTGCAAAATTGCTCAATAAAAGTTAGCAAAACAATGCCATATGAAGAGTTAATAGATTGCCATTTGAGTTATTCATGAAGGCATAGGTGAGCAAAATTAAACACTGCACTATGGTGAAATATAACTGCACAAACAATGCACTATGAAGAAATATATCTACACAAAACACTGCACTATGGTGAAATATAACTGCACAAACTCTGCACTATGGCGAAATATAACTGCACAAACTCTGCACTATGGCGAAATATAGCTACACAGACGCTGCACTATGGTGAAATATAGCCACGCAAACTCTGCACGATGGTGAAATATAGCTCCACAGATGCTGCACTATGGTGAAATATAGCTACACAAACTCGGCACTATGGTGAAATATAGCTCCACAGATGGTGAAATATAGCTACACAAACACTGCACAATGGTGAGATATAGCTACACAACTGCTGTGCTATGGTGAAACACAGCTCCACCAAAACTGCACTATGGTGAAATATAGCTACACAGATGCTGCACTATGGTGACATATAGCTACACAAACGCTGCACTATGGTGAAATATAGGTACACAAGACACTGCATTATGATGAGGTACAGCTACACAACGCTGCACTATGGTGAAATATAGCTGCACAAACGCTGCACTATGGCAAAATATAGCTACACAAACGCTGCACTATGGTGAGATACAGCTACACAAACGCTGCACTATTGCGAAATATAGCTACACAAATGCTGCACTATGGTGAAATATAGCTACACAAACACTGAACTATGGTGAAATGTTGCTACACAAACACTGCACTATGGTGACATACAGCTACACAAACACTGCACTATAGTGAAATATAGCTACACAAACACTGCACTATGCTGAACTGTTGCTACACAAACACTGCACTATGGTGAAATACAGCTACACAAACACTGCACTATGGTGAGATACAGCTACACAAACACTGCACTATGGTGAAATACAGCTACACAAACACTGCACTATGCTGAACTGTTGCTACACAAACACTGCACTATGGTGAAATACAGCTACACAAACTCTGCACTATGGTGAAATGTAGCTACACAAACACTGCACTATGGTGAAATACTGCTACACAAACATTGCACTATTGTGAGATACAGCTACACAAATGCTGCACTATAGTGAAATATAGCTGCACGAACGCTGCTCTATGGTGAAATATAGCTACACAAACGCTGCACTATGTTGAGATACAGCTACATAAACACTGTACTATGGTGAGATACAGCTACACAAACACTGCACTATGGTGAAATATAGCTACACAAACGCTGCACTATGGTGAAATGTAGCTACACAAACACTGAACTATGGTGAGATACAGCTACACAAACACAGCACGATGGTGAAACATAGCTACACAAACACTGCACTATGGTGAAATATAGCTACACAAACACTACACTATGGTGAAGTATAGCTACACAAACACTGCACTATGGTGAAATACAGCTACACAAACACTGCACTATGCTGAACTGTTGCTACACAAACACTGCACTATGGTGAAATACAGCTACACAAACACTGCACTATGCTGAACTGTTGCTACACAAACACTGCACTATGGTGAAATACAGCTACACAAACGCTGCAATATGGTGAGATACAGCTACACAAACAGTGCACTTTGGTGAAACATAGCTACACATACGCTGCACTATGGTGAGATACAGCTACACAAACGCTGCAATATCGTGAGATACAGCTACACAAACACTGCACGATGGTGAGACACAGCTACACAAACACTACACTATGGTGAAATATAGCTACACAAACGCTGCAATATGGTGAGATACAGCTACACAAACACTGCACTATGGTGAAATATAGCTACACAAACGCTGCAATATGGTGAGATACAGCTACACAAACACTACACTATGGTGAAATATAGCTACACAAACACTGCACTATGGTGAGATACAGCTACACAAACACTGCACTATGGTGAAATATAGCTACACAAATGCTGCAATATGGTGAGATACAGCTACACAAACACTGCACTATGGTGAGATACAGCTACACAAACACTGCACTATGGTGAAATATAGCTACACAAACACTGCACTATGGTGAAATATAGCTACACAAATGCTGCAATATGGTGAGATATAGCTCCACAAACGCTGCACTATGGTGAGATACAGCTACACAAACGCTGCACTATGGTGAGATACAGCTACACAAACACTGCACTATGGTGAGATATAGCTCCACAAACGCTGCACTATGGTGAGATACAGCTACACAAACGCTGCACTATGGTGAGATACAGCTACACAAATGCTGCACTATGGCGAAATATAGCTACACAAACGCTGCACTATGGTGAAATATAGCGACACAAACACTGTACTATGGCGAAATATAGCTACTTCACTTCACATTTCTTTGCTCGTGATTAAAAGGCTGTTTCTAGATTCAGCATAAGTCTCTTATACTCTTAATGATTCCTCTTCTTGGTTTGATTGTGCATGTTTAACAATCAACTTCCAATTGAGTCATCTAGTTTACAGGTTTATGTGGATGCTCACCTTGTTCTCCAGTCTCATCCAGAAGTTGGCACAACTGTGCCATCAGAATAATGAGTACAAGTTAACAACATTTGTTCGGTTTATTTACGGGTTCATGAATAACAGGGAACACAAATGCCTGGCATTTAACCCAGAGATTTGTTCTTCGCAGTGGGAGGCGCATTGTTTAAGGAAACAGGAAAGTGGCTTTGAAGAAAGGCTTGTTGTGGTCTGTGTCAATCTTATTTGTGAACAGTTGGAGGGTATGTGTGTGTCAGAACTTGTTCCGCTGAAAAGGAACAGGGTGCATTCCAATTGCAGGAGCAGGGATGTATTTGTCGTTGATTAAGGACTAAGTAAAGAGAAATAAGAATTGCATTTATATAGCACTTTCCTTGTAGCCCCAGGATATCCCAAAGTGCTTTACAGCTGATCAACTAATTTTGAAGTCCAGTTGCTATTATTATGTGGGAAATGTGACAACCAGATCATACACTGCTGATGATCAAATGGTCTGGTCTTGGATTATGGACTAATGAATAAATATTGGCCCCATCATTAAGGAGAATCACCAGCTCTGCTTCAAAATGGTGCCACGGAGTCTCCAGTATTCACCCAAAGGGCAGTAGGGGCCTTAATTTAACTTGCCATCTGAAAAATAACAACCTCACCAAAGTGTAGTATTCCTTTCCTGTTTTGTAGAACATTCGGGCTGCATGGCAGCCTCGTGGGTAGCACTGCTGCCTCACAGCAGATTTTAAAACAGACAAAAAAAATTTATTCACAAAATTACACAATGAAACACAAATAACAGAATAAAGACCCCCGGCAGAACTCAACCTATCCAACTAGACTCAATTATGCTGTTCCAAATACACACAACAGCCCTAATAAGCAACCTCCCTTTAAAAACCAGTATCAATGGAACACAAGCTTACAGGTTGAAGTTGAAGGCAGAAAGAGAGCGAGTTTCCACACAGCTCCCTGTTGAACTTCCCAGTTAGGACTGAACTAAAACTGCTCAGCTCAGCTAGCTAGAGAGCTGACCAATCCCCTCTCTTTATACAGGTCACTTGTAAAGCATGATCACTTTGGCCTGAAATCTCATCTGTTTGCATATAAACAAAAGGCCTCACAAAATCCTTTTCATCTCTGTACCAAACCAGACTGATCGGAGTCCGGCCTGGTTTATTGCGCCTCTGAAAAAAATCAAGGACAGAGTCTCCTTGAGCCAAGGAACAGTTTTTAGAAAAAACAAGGGACTAACTTTATGACAGTTAGCCATGGGAAATGCAGGGGTCTGGATGGGATGCTATTCGGTGTGGACCTGTTGGACCAAATGGCCTGCTCCCACACTGTGAGGATTCTATGGATTAGGTTAGATTTTGTACTTAAGTCCTGGAGCGGGATTTCACCCCATAATCTTCTTGCTCAGTGTTGAGAGTGCTAGCAGCTGAGCCAAAACAGCACTTACAAGTGGTGGTAAGGGATAGGGGTAGATTGTATCAAAGGATTAGATGAGGAGACCTCTACTGCATCGTCTGTTGAACTTTGAGGAAACATATCTACCACTTCTGCCCCACAAGCTCTTTTGTAAAGCTACTCATCTCCAGGATTCAGCCCCTTTCATCTCCTTTAAGATGCCAAGTTTTCTGGGGCCCTAGAAACTCGAGTTAAAAATTGAATAATTGTTAAAATGAAGGTACTTAACCTCATTATTTCCAAATGTCCAAACTGTATCCAGTAAGCAAATTGGTTGTGTCGCCGGCTGATGAAGAGGCAGTGCCTCGAAAGGTAGTGCTTCCAAATAAATCTGTTGAACTATAACCTGGTGTTGTGTGATTTTTTTTAAACTATGTTTGCATTGAAAGTGAATATTCATGCTAATATTACTGTGTCAAATTTTTCACATTTTTGCCTCTTACATGATTCCCAATAATGCATTTTTAAAATTAAAATTCAACCAAATGTTTCAGATTGGTTTTTATCCAGATCTGGCAAAAGATCAAGATGTAATAGGTTTATAAGCAAACCCAGAGGCAGGGCCTGGGATGAAATAATAAAAGGTAAGGACTGCGTCAGGATAAATATCCAGGGTGATTAAATAACATGCTGGTGCCATGCAGAAGGGGATTACCTTGGGACACATAAAGAAACAAAATAGATAAGTCTATAGATAAGTCTATTGAGGAGTTGTCAACGCAGAACCATTGCCACATTATGGGAGCACTGTTGTCTGAAATCGTTAATCTCATTGTTGAGTCCAAAGGCCAGTAAGATCAAAGTTAAGCTGTTGTTTCTTGAGTTTGCATTGGGCATCATTTCAGAAAATTAGATGCTGAGCTCAGTGTGGAGTTGTAATGAAGAATTAGCATGGCAAGTCACCCAAAGCTTGCGGACTGAACATACCTGTTCTCAGTCACCCAATCTAAATTTGGTCTCCCTAATGTACAGGAGACAGTCCTGTGTAAAGTGAACCTAGCACACCAAATTGTAAGAAGTAGAAGTAAAATGCTGCTGGAGTTGGAGATGATATATTAGTGTGAAGAGTGGATTGGTTAATGGACAAGAAGCAGAGAGTCAGTATAAATGGGCCAATGTCAAGTTGGCAGGCAGTGTCTAGTGGACTGCTGCAGGGATCAGTGCTTGGGCTTCAGCTATTTATGATTTATATTAATGATTCTGAGAAAGAATAAAGTATCTATGTTGGATGATGATGCAATGCTAGTTGGGAAGCCATGCTGTGAGGTGAGCCATGCTTTGCAGTCACCTCACAGGGACTGCAAAGAGATAAAGACAACTTGAATGAATGGGCAACAAGGAGCATAATATGAGAAAGTGCGAGGGTATTCACTTCGGTCATAAGAATAGAATAGTAGAATACTTTTAAAATGTATGAATTTATAAATGTTGACATTTTGAACAATTTGGGTATACTCAGACATGGAACATACAAAGTTTGCATGAGGTTAGAGCAAACAACTGGGAAGGCAAGTTCCTTATTGGCTTTTATTGAAAGGGGATTGGAGTACAAAAGTAAAGACAAGTGGTTACAATTGTACAGGACTTCATTAGGACACATCTGAGATACTGTGCATAATTGTGTTCTAAATGTTTAATGTAAGTATATTTGCTTTGGAGGCAGTACAGTGAAGGTTCAATAGATTAGTAAATGGGATGAAGGGCTTGTCCTATGATGAGCAATTAAGTGAACTGGATCAATATTTTATGGAGTGCAGAACATAAGATGTGATCTAATTGAAACATTCGAGATTACAAAAGTGTTTAACCAGGTTTATCATGTAACATTGTTTCATGGGAAAGCTAGAACAAGTTGCAAGATAAGGGACAGATCATTTAGAAGTGAGATGGGAAGAATTTTTTCACCCAAATCAGTTGTAAATCTTTGGAAATCTCTACCCAGAGTATTTTGGATATTCCGGTATTGATTATGTTTAAGGGTTAGAAGTTAACCCTAAGCCTACCTCAGGTATACACATATTGATCTCTTAGGCCATCAGTAGATATGGGAACCATGCAAGAAAGTGAAGTTGAAGCCCAAGATTAACCAGGATCAAATGGGAGATGGAGGAGATTCAGCAAACCCAATGATCATCTCCTGCTCTTATGCTGGAAACCAAGTATCTGGGATCCTGAGGTATAGAAAAGGAAAGGGTAGGTTTTACATCTGCTGCATTTGCAAGTGAAGGGATTCTCTGGAGAAAGGAAAGGGTGTTGGGTATGGTTACGTGAATCAGGGTAACACTGAGGGAATGGCATCTTCAGGAGGAGTGAATAAGATGCATTTAGTGGTAGCACCATTATGGAACAAGCACAAATAACAGGGAATGAACCATTGAATGGAGGCTGGTGGCGGTGGAAGGTCAAAACAAGGGAAATCCTGTCATGGTTGGAAGGGGAGTGCAGTGGGTGAGAATAGGTGCAGGAAATCAGATGAACACAGTAAAGGGCTCTAGCAACTAGGGTGGAAGGGAATTCTTGATAGAGGAAAATGGAAGCAATGTCAGAAGTTCTGATGTGGAAGACAATGTCAGAAAAGAAGATACACAACAGAGAAAACAGGAGAATTCTATAGAGAATGCTCAAGTCATAAAACTTTCCAAGGTTTACTAATCAATTGCAAGGCAGCATAACCAGAATTTTAACAATTTTGATAAAAAAAGGGATACAGCTAACTCAACAATGGGATGAGACAAAAAGGTTGGAAGGAGATAATTTGTAAATTGAAGGGTGAATGAATGAAAAATGAGATGACAACCATTCTTAAAGATAGGTTGTCACAAATATTTCCGCAATAATAAACAGAAGGATGAAATACTGGTTCAAATTATGATGTGAAACTGTTATTATCCAAGCCAGCTTGTAGTTAATTAGCCACAGTTGTTCTAACAGCTAGCCTCAATGGACTGTATTCTGCTTGAATCAATCAATAGAGGTTTAAGCAGATCAGTCCATGTCCTGTTTTCTGGTTCATCTTATCTCTGATGAGGAATTAATTTTCAACCCTGAATATATTAACTTTACTGTTGGCTTTTCAGCATACATTTCCAATTACCTCGCTGACATACATATTTCTGAGCACCTTTGACCCAATCTCCATAGAGTGACAACATGACTAAAATAGAACAGAGCAGCTGATTCTTCTAATACCAGAGAAGTATCATTTTCCAATTGCGTTAGATTTATATAAAACTGGTAACTCAATTTATGTTCAAAATTCTTTGTATTCCTTATAAGTATTCCTCTTTGACATATGGATGACTATTTTAAAGAGGAGATGTTTTTGTTTGGTCATCTCAAATCAGGAACCAGTCTGATGTAAAAGGTCTTCGATAGATAAAGATATCAAAATTCCATTGCTCCTCCACAACTGATCCCAATTCAATATTCACTCAGAGCATGGGGATTATCAAAGTAATAGTCAAACTGTGCAATAAGACAATCTAATTTACAGATAATGTTGGTATGTTCTAAAATGACTACTCCTGATACCTTGTGGTACTTGCCATTTTGACAAGGACATGGTACTGGGAAAGGGTTTCCTGGAGGTCACTGCTAATATTTCCCATTGTCTTTGCTATGTCTTGGGCCTAGCTAGTTTTAAATGGGAGGGAATACATCACTATGGACTACGAAGCACTGTTCTCAGGCATGTTATTAACTATATTTGGTCAGGCAAAATGACCAGGATATAACTGGTGCAAATACATCTGCTCCATCTGACAGCTGGAATAGAACTCCCTATTTTTACCCACAGATTGTTTGGTTTCTGTAGAATGGATGGAGAAAATGTACCATGAAGATTAAAATGTTGCTTAGACCAGTAATGGAATTTTATTGATCTCTGCTTCAGCATTCAAGGGTGGACAGCAAAAAGGAGTCAGTATTCTTTTTCCGATGTTCAAAAGTCAGGAACAGGAAGTCACTTTCAGTATCCTTATCTATTATCATTATTTACCCTCAACATGATGTTTCTTGATAGCGATTTGGCCTAGATAAATCTCTCTTTTCTAGTGTTGCCACTTTGTTCCTCATGAAAATGCTGCACATGCAGAAGTGAGGTGGAGTGAGGTGGAGTGAGGTGGAGTGAGGTGGAGTGAGTGGGGGAAACTTTGTGTTGTCTGGTTCAAATTGAAGGCTTCCACTCCTTAGTTGCAGGAGAAAGGTAACAGTTGTAGGGCTTGAAGGCCTCTAATATTTGTGGGCCTGAGAGATTGCTGTGGGACGTAGATTACCACCTGCCGTGTATCATGTGGCCCTGCAGCTGCTGCTCAGTTTGGTGCTGAATTAGGAATTAGCACATTTGTCAGGGTTGGTTCACACAGCAGAACCTGGCTTCACGGTGTCATGGACATTTCTGTCACTGGAACAAGGCCTTGCTCTGCCAAGCCCATGTGAGTGCTGCGTACAACAGCCAGTCCACGTTAAAAGGGATTGTGCAGTTATCTTCCACCTTTCAAAAAAAAAATTCAGCACCTGCAATGTCAGGTGCATCATGAATAATCCCATCAGTGCCAGACTGGAATGGAATATTGCTACCATTGCGCAGAAACTCAAAAATTGACATCGCCGCCCTAAGCAATTCCCGGTGGGCAGTGCCAAGACCAACTCAAGTAGTAAGGTAGGCTTGGCCATTAAAGGTGAACTAGATGGCCATCTTGGAGACACCTCTTTCATGGTCAATGAATTCCTCAAGAACCTGAATCTTACCCTTGCCTAGAGGTAGTGTACTACGGGCCTTGGTGGATATGCCCCAACATTGAATGCTACAGATGGGTCCAAGGAGGAACTTGCTGCCAAACTCAAAGAGCCTCAGATTTGATTCCCAATGCACTACAAGCTGATCTTCCTTGGCAACTTCAGCCCCAGAGTTGGAAAAGATGCAGCTGTCAGGATAGATGTGAACAGCAGAGAGAGATCAAGGAAATCTAAAAGCAATGGTGCCCTGCACCTGACAAAATGTCGAAATGCAGCCTTATCATAACTGACATCTTGTTCTGTTTGAAAGACGAGTGCAAGGCCTCATGACAACACCTTTGTTCCATGCATTGGCTCAAATCCCTCATCATGTGCACAAAGGACCTCTAGGTTTTGTATATCACCATGACAGGAGCTGACAACTACAGATGGATTACCACTTATCTGCCATTAATATCAATGTTTTCCTAAACAGCTTGGCAACTGAAACAATGCCACAACGAAACCTCCATCAAGGCACTCAAAGACCCTAATAGATACGCACTCTTTGGCCAACACCTCACTGCCAAATGACGTCACCTGGTGATGCAGAAATATAGAGTGGCCTCAGCTTCAAGTCTACCCTCAAGGCCTCCATGATCAGCAATTGTAAAAAATGATGCTTGGCCATTTGACCAAGAAACACCATGACTGGTGCGATGAAAATGACCTGGAGATCCAACAGCTGCATTTTGAACCTGAAAGAGCAACCCAACCTGAGAACAGGGAAGCCGATTTGCAGTCAGCTGAAGACTGAAGTCCAACAAAACAGCTGTGAGCTAAAGATTAGGAGATAGGTGGAGAGAGCACATGAGATCCTACAGAAAATGATAATCACAACATGCATGAAATCTTCAATGTAGTCCAGACAACCCACAGTCCATGCTTTCAAGGCCTCGCTCCTCTGCTCAGCATGAACAGAGAAGAAAGTTCATCAAGGATGGAAAGGCAATCGGTGCCTGTTGGAAGGAGCACTTCAAGAGTCTCCTAAATAGAAACCCTGTTTTCAATGTGGGTGTCATCAACTCCATCCTACAACATGCTACCTCTCAACACAACCCCAACCTGACACGAGGTTAAAAAAGGCCACTCAGCAGTGAAAGAACATTAAGGCCAAAGGAACAGATGGAATTCCAGCTGCTGCGCTGAAATATAATGGAGCAGCACTATTTGTGCGACTACTTGATCTCATTTCCCTTGTCTGACCATCTTCAAGGGAGGTGATTGATCAGACTACAGCAATTACAGAGGATTTTCGCTGCTTTTGGCACCAGGGAAGGTCATCAGAAGAATCCTCCTCAATCGCCCTGTTGCTAAGGGGCTCTTTCCAAAGTCACAATGTGTTTTTCCCTCTGAACGTGATTTTCACCATGTGGCAGCTACAAGAGAAATACACTGAACAGCTTCAGCCCTTGTATACCACCTTCTTTAGCCTCACAAATGCCTTTGACACCATCAACTTCAAGATATTATTGACCAAACTGCTCTGCACCTAAAGGTTTGTCTCTATTCTCACCAATGACATACAAGCTGTGATCCAAGCAATAGATCCACTGTAGACCTAATTCACAATCAGACTCGGGTCAAGCAAGGCTCTGTCATTGCACTAATAGATTTCTTGATGTCCCTTGCTGCAATGTTCCCTTCAGCAAGCTTCCTGCTGGAGTGGAGCTAATTCACAGAATAAACAGGAAACTGTTCAACTTCTCCAGGCCAGTTACAAGGCCACCTCATGCCCACATTGGCCTTGCACTAATTATTTGTAAAAAAAAAGGTCCTCAGCCAAACCTCCATCTCCCCACTGCAACCACCCCTAAACCCAGTTATCAAAATCAATGACGAAGATTTGGACAACATGGAACACTTCCCATACTTTGAAAATCTAAAGTCAACAAGAGCAGAAATCAACAATGAGGTTCAACACCATCTTCAGTGTGCCATAATAATCATTAGTGACTCTAAGAAGAGAGCGTTTGAAGATGAGGACATCAAATCCAGCACCGAGCCCATGATCTACAGAGCAGTATTAAATGCCTCCCCATGAAATAACTCCACAGAGGCTGGTATCCCATCACCAAGTCACCCTTTATTTACACATAGGAAGTCCTTGACACTGATCCAGCTCCTTCAGAGACAGCTCTCACAGTGAACATAACCTGTGGCACTCCTGTTTATATCTGTCAGCCAGGGCTCCCAGATTGGACCAGATTAACAGCCCCAATCAGGCAACTCATATTCTACAAGGTCCACCTGGCTGACCTCATTACAATCACTACACCCATCCCATATAGACTATGTGCAGCTGGCACCTCAAAACCCTGGAGATGTACTGCATCTGACAACCCTGCCAGTGTATTGACAGGATAGATGCAGCAACATCAGTGCTCTCATTCAGGCCAACATCCCCAAACATTGAAACTTTAATCATGTTCATTTGACTCAGATGGTTGGGCCACAATTAACATTGCCTACACATCATGCAAATCTTGCTAAAAGCTCTACTCTGAGTTTTGACCTGATGAGTGAGCCCTGGGAGAGCAGAGGAAATATTTAAAAGACACCTTCTAAGCCTCTTTGAAAAACTGTGACATTCCTTTCAATATCTAAGACCAGTAGAAATGGAGGGAAATCATTTGGAAAGGATTTGTATACCTCAAGTTGGACCGAAGGGTCCGTTTGCATGCTGTATATCTCTATGACTCTCATCACCGACAGCAGAGAAGGGAGCTAGTGGCAACCTGGACAACACACCCTCCCATTCCCTTGGCCACTGTCCTCCTGGAGAGAAACCGTAGGCTCCGCATTGGATTCTTCAGTCACTTGAGAACTCATTGTCAATGTCAAAGTGAGTCATTCTCAACCATGAGGGACTGCCAGAGATGAGAGAATATTGGCATGACTCTGCTCAGTTTCTTTATACTCAGTGTCCCAAGTGTATTATGTCTTGATGTATTTTAGTACTTGAATAGAAGGTAACGTTATCATCATTAAAAAAATTGTCAAAGGAAATCTTTGAGCACTTCTGCTATGAAAATAATTGAAAGATTTTCTCTGGCAACACAGACTGCATGACAACATCTATAAAAGTAAGCATTCTTTAAGCTCTTGGAAGATGATGCCAAGCATGACAGGCAGCGTAATGCTAGCTACTGAAATTAGTTAAGACAAGCCTGATGTGTTAGGAATATGCGGCTTAAATCTGCATATGGTGATGGGATTGCAGAAGGCATCAGTCATAATATTGACCACACTAATAATATTAGACAAGTGAGAGATTTTGATGAGAAATGCCAAAGTCTTTTTTCTGGCTCATGCAATTATTATCTGTGAACTTCTCGCATGAAAACATATGCATGTTTTTGTGCGATTGCCTCATTTACATACATCTCTTTGAACGTCACTGATGTAAATCCACTGATTGATGACATTACAAGATTATATGGGAATAGTAGATAAAAGCAATTATACATAGAACTTACAATATGGAAACAGGCCATTCCGCCTAACTATCCATGATGGCATTTAGCTTCATGTCAGCAAATAGTTTCAAATATTATCTGTCCTGTTTCTTTGTACTTTCAACTACCATCCTTTGTTCATCTGTGAAACCTAATTTTGAACAATTACATTGTTTCTGCCTGAGACACTGATGTTGGAAATAAATTTCTATATTCTCACAACTCTGTGAAAAACCTCCAACCTTTCCCCTACCTTCTATTTTAAATTACTGATGTTTATTGTGTATCCTTGGATCCACAATCTTGACATCTAAGTTACTGAAAATATTCAATTCTATTCACTCTTCCTCTTCAATTTTATTACTTCACAGCTCATGATTGTCTAATAAAAGGCTTTTGTTATATTTCTAATCCCTCAATTTAGGCAACATACTTAATTTTGTATTCTACCTCAATATTTTCCCTTTAGTATGCAGCCCATTATTACTAAGTAAATTAGACCATATTAAGGATTTATGCAGACTCATTTTTTACATTTTGGCTTTGAAATTCTGTACTTTTGTGATATAAATAAGAATTTCATTCACTTGCTTTTTAGTCTTGTCAATACGGGTGCTGCCTCTACTGTCTTAAGATGTCCAAATTCCTTTGCTGTTTCATAGCACCATGATTAAATTAATTCAGAATATAATTACTGTTGTTACTTTTTCTATCAAAACCCCTTGTCTTATATCTAATGGCACTGAATTTTGACTAACACAAATTAGCCAATAGCCATTTTGGTCCTCTTAATTTGTCATCAAATTGCAATATTGTCTAACTACCAAGAGTCACTGTGATTGTCAATTTCAATGTTGTTTTAGGCTGCTGTAGCAATTGGTCATCATGCTGCATGCACCAGTCCATAGGAGAGGTTGCCATTATCCCCTGACCTCCGCTTGTATGGGCGCAATAACATCTAGAGGCTTCATGCATTTCTTGCAAGCATCCTTAAAGCAGGGCTTTGGACATTCAACTGATCATCTGGCTCTGGTTACATTGCTATATAGAAAATCCTTGCATATGTGACCTTCTAGTCTGTGGTTGTGTCCAAGCTGCGGCTTAATGAATGCAAACAAACTTGGGACCTTTACCTCTGAGAGGACTGCTCCATCTACAATTTTGTCCTACCAAGATATGCCCATAATTTAACAGAAATTGTTTGTCGACTGTTCTAGAAAACTGTGAGCTGCCAATGTTTCACAGCCATACAGCGGGTGTTGCGAACATAGGCTTATACATCAAGTGCTTGGTCCTCAGGATCAGCTATTGGATTTAGATTCCATGGGTCAGCAAAAGGTGATGGCTGCTTTCACTATGCACTTATTCAATTCTGCAACAAGGCATGGATTATGTGTCATTATACTCGAGGTAGCAGTATTTGTTAACCACTTCCAGCGGGGTGTTACTTCATGTAATTGGGAGTGGGGATAGAACCACTTGTCCCATGGTCGTCATTATCATGAGGCTTATAGCCAGGAATAAAGAGTTACAGGTCTGAGAAAGATCTTCCATGAATCATCATAGCTGATTTTCCACATAGGCAACTAGTTTTGTGTCATTAACATAGAGGAGGTTTGTTAGGGTGTGAGTTGTTTTTGACTTTGCTTTCAATCTTGATCGCTGTTTAACTTAATACACAAGTAAACTCCTTCAATATTCGCAGTGAAGCCATAAGAGAAGAGTATGTGAGAATTTGGGCTGGGATACAGCTTTGTTTCGCTTTATTTTTCACTGAAACTATCAGGAGTCAAGCATCAAACTGAACAATTCACTTCATGGTGCCATGGAAGGAACGAATGGGATTAAGGAGCTTTGAAGGACAACCACATTTCCCCAAAATCTTGTTCTGACTATGATGTACAATTACGTCTTTCATGGATAATTGCCCACAGTTTCAGGGTTTATGAATAATGAATCATGGGAGTTAGGGGTTGACAGTAAGAGCAGTGGATGGGGCCTTCACTGGGAAACCCCCTTCACAATAACAACAGGTCCTACAAGAAGATATTTAGTGCTTGTGAACGCAGGATCCTGCAGTAGCATGTTCCATGGGCATTAATGCCAATTAAAGCCATTAAATTGGCAAGTGGGATTGGTAGGAGATCCATCGGCCTTTCTGACCTGAAATTAATCTGGATGGAGGTCTGAAGGTGATGGGGTATCTATCTGCCATCCTCATAGCAGACTAAACGCCCCCCATTACCAAACCTGTCACAAGGGAAGGCATAAGATTCTGTCTGTGGTTGTATTATGAAGTGTATGTTTGTAATGTTTCACAGTAAATAAAGTGAGACTGAGTAAAGATTGATTGCCATATTATCATTCACCAGCTGGTCTTCTGGAACAAAATACTGCTGAAATATAACAGAATTGTCCATCCCTTTGCACTCCACAGCAGCCTTAATTTATTTAGACTAAGATGTCCCATGATATTTTACACATAAAGTGAAAACAGCAAATAAACAATGTTTCATGAAGAGACTGAAAGGGCAAGCAACATCTTGATCAAAATGTTGAGCCCTCAAAAGGTTATAAAGGGTGCAGAGAGAATGAAAGAGGCAAAGGGTATCATGTATAGAGTTTCACACACAAAATGACCAAGGGAATTGGAATCAAAACTTAATTTATGCTCAATTTCATAATTACCCACTCATAAAATACATGTTCTCTGTTTATCAATTTTTCGACTGGTCTTATACTTAGAATAACTTTCTTTCCTCAGCATTACGAGGAACAAGGTACTTGTTAACTGGCTTGTATTTTGAGTATTTGAAGAGTTATGGAGTGACAGCAATAGAGGGAAAAAAAACCAAGTTGCTTTGTCAGACACTTCTCCTGAGTAGCTTTGTACTGACAGGCCCTCATTAGGCAAAGCTTTTAAGACCTCTTCTTATTCAAGAGTGTAAGCTTAGGTACAAATCCCTGAGAAAGGCAGACCATCTTTCAAAGCAGTCTCTACTTTGACATTTCTAACATGCAACATAACCCCTGAGTTTCTTATATTTCAGGCTAAAATGTCCAACTTGACAGTCAATAAAATTGACCTAACTTGTGTGAATGAAATGCACAGATTCTTATTTTATGACAGACCACAATACATCAGAGAATGCTGACAAATGATATATGGTTGGTTTGACTTTAAAGTATTTATGATGGACATGATTTTATTTTAAAATCATAAACAATAATATGGGTTATGGGTTTCCTTACTGTTAGAGCAGACATCCTCTATGAATCAGGTGTACCAGAATTATAATAAATTATTTTTAAGTAAGTTTAGTGATTTTGTTGCAGTTGACACAGAGAGCAAGTTTTCCTCAGGTCTCTTTAATCATATCACATTTTAAAACCAGTCTCCTAAAATTGCAATGCAGAAAATAAAAGCAGAATTGTTTTCAAAAGGCCAAGTTTGGGCAGGTATGGAGGAATCAAACCAGTGGTGACAATGCAAATAACTACAAAACAGTTGCAGAGAATATAGCCTAATTTGTTTCCGCAAGGTTTTGAGGCTTGAAGAATTATCTTGTCATTCTTAAACATTGTAGATTCCTTTCTTTTATCTCAGAAGAGGGTAGATCAGCATTTTTAAAAATAACTTGAACAATCCACCACATAACCTCAAGCTGATATTTCTTCAAAAACAGTCTGATCCAACTTGCATTCAAAATAGTATTGGGCACCAAGCAGACTCGCGTGCTATCATAAACAATTATGTTTCTTTTCATTTATTTGGAATCCCTATCAAAGTCCCGAAAAGTAACCACTAGTACTGTGTTTCTCCATCTCATTGAGTCGGCTAGCCATCCAAACAGTGGATGCCTGGTGTCCACCTATTACTGACGTCAGTCCAAAGGGGACATTTTGTGAAATAATAATTTAACCACATATTCCAATTCAATCATAAATTTATATTTATAAGAGCATATAGGAAATGGGATTGTGCCAATCAACCCCCTACTTCACCATTCACTAAGATCATGCTTATTTGAAATTGGGATTGCTGTTTGTCAAGCAAGATTTTATTTTTAAACTACAATTATGTAACTCAGGTCCACAAAGCTCAAAGGCCCTGTTACGCAAACACTTAAATTCTTGTCTTTTTTTTCAGACTTTCTTCACCTTTCTTTGGGAGCAGTGACTCATACTAGGTTATGGTACTAGAGCTGTCAATAACATTCCAGTAGTTTTCCCATGTGACAACCCTTTGAGTGGAAACTAAGATAAAGTGTCAATAGGTTAATTGGTGGCAAGGGGATCACAGATAAGCCACTCAATGCATATTGTATAGGCCACCCATTGCAAATCCAATTAAAAGTGGAAACGGAAAAGTGTAGGCATGCAATGAATTGATTAAAATGAATCAGCACTTTATAGGGTTTGTGTAATGAATTAGGACAGAGCTTCATGCAGCAGGGATCAAACGTCAGGAAATCAGTTGTTAGAGAGGTTAAGAAGTTGTTCAAGTTATAAATTATGTACGTAGACTTGCACAAATGATGGTCAGGAAAAGACCAGCTAGTTCATCAAATCTGCTCTACATGCATGTAGGTCTAAGAATTATGACACACTTTACTCCACCACTCCAGACTCAACAGCCATTTAATTGCCTGGATGTGCTAAGGTCTGGGGACAAACACAAGGCAAATAAAGGGAAATAAATATGCTGAAAAATCTTCTCCATGCTCTCAGTGATCAAAACTCATTCAGAAAGTCACATAGGCCAATTTGTAAAGTCATGTTGGGAGAGTTTCATGGAGACTATGGGGATCTCAGCCACTGGGTGGAAAGCCTAGACTCCTACTATCTCCTTTGCAAAAGCCCACCAGTGTTAACATGCCAGTCAGGCATTTGAGAGGACACCAGAGGTCCTCAGGGATAGGATATCCTGCCCATCAGAGATCCGCAGTTCCAATGAAGAGCCTTACAATAGATGGCACTGGAATGACGTGCACCAGGATGGAGGGGGTGAATGGGGCCACATATAACTGCTGTCAGGACGGATTTCAAATGGGAGGAGGAGTCACAGAGAAGGCTGGTCAGCAGTCAAGGCAGGAGAATGGATTTCAGTGAACCCATTCCCAATGCCATGTCCCTCAAACAGGATTTAGTACCTTTAAAGGATGACCTCTCCTTCCACCTGTCTCCACCCACTCTAGGAGACCACAGGCTACCTTGCAGGTTTATATCCCATGCTCCCCATGTGGTAACCGGTCCACTCACCCTTGGGTCAACACCAATGTTTGCAAGTGGCGGCCCTTAGTTGGGATATTAATTGTCCCTTAAGGGTTTCAGAAGAGTGGGAAAGTCTTACCACCATAGATGTACCTGGATGGTGCAAGTGTGGAACTGGAAAAACAGCAGAGTTCCCAGCCACCACAGTACCTCTCAATTAACTGCCCTTCCCACCACCACATTGGCCACAGGGGAGATAATAAATTATCACCCCATTTCTTCCATAGGATCTGCCCTTCAAAAAGTAAGTACCTTATCCTCTTGAGGGCAAGCAAAAAGTCAGTACACACCACAACAGTTAGCAATACCTTTGAAACATTCACTACTTCAAGTAAAAGAAGAAATGTTAACATCCCACCTAATCCAATCCTCCTTTGTCCTTTCCCATCCACCAAACTAGGATAATCTGTCAACGAGTACACTATCCAGCCCTTACATTATTTTATTATGAAATATGCTGACCTACATTCCCAAGGGCCCCATATGTACTCCAACTACACATTCCTCTGCGCCAAGAGCATCACCAACTCCCTCACATTTAATCCTTCAATTTACAATTCATAGGCTAATGATTTTTGCTCATAGCACGATTGGAAAATTCTGATCAAAAGCTCCTTTCCAGCTTTAGTGCAGTTTGCTAGCAAAGTCAGCATTTATCTCTCCAGCTCAGATCCTTCATCACTTTTTTTTTCTCAGCTTTCTGGCCGCATCTGGTCTTTTATAGTCTGTTCCAACTTCTCCCTGCTTCATTGACCAGCTCCTCATCTGTGCCAGAAGAATATTTTAATTTAATTGTCCTGATTATCGTGCAAGTAATAGTTTCTTTTTTTACAAAGTGAACAATTAACTTCAGCGGAATGTATTCAATTTAATTTTGACAGCACAGTAACCTCATCTTTCCTGAAGATACTGTTTAAATTATGTTGGTACTGCATGTTCATAAATCTGTCAGTTGCACATGCATCTCCTGGAGGTCTGTTGTGAATGTTGGCTGGAGGATAGGATTGAACTGCAAAGATATTAAGACCTCATTGACACTACTTCAATGAGGATTACCATGAGTTTGAGGAATATCACCTTGACTTTCTCGTCAACATTTACAGCCTTCCAACCTTAAATATGAGTAAACGCTAGACGACAGCCATGCTCCCATTGGCACACAAACAACAGGAGTATCATTGGACCAGGGCAACAAGGAGTAAAGGAGGTATGCATTGGTATTTGGGGCTGGCTGTGTGTCTGGAACCTAACCAACGTTTCCACCACTTTCCCAGACTACAAGGTTCTTATCCTTTATAAGATATTCCACATTTCTCCCTCTTATGTTAACCTGCTTTGAACAATTATACATATTCTAGTTTCTTTTGTTTACTTACATGTCCTATTCCTACCCATCTTTGCCTTACTCCACCATCACTTCTCCCATTTACTCTCTTCTTTCCTCCAGCCTATCACAGCCTTACTGTTTCTGCTTTTCCTGCCCACTGTGCTTACTTCCTATTTTCCTGTTTCTAACGCTACTTCCAAGATGTTCATCTCAACACTGTCCCATTCCAAACAGAGGAGGTCAATCTGAAACATTCATTTTGATAATAAATCCGAAACTCTAATCCATGGTTCCTTTTGCCTATCATTCTGAAAAGAACAATGGCAGATTGATCCCACTGTAACAATGCCAGTTAATATCAATGTTGTATTTAAGTAACTTCTTGTCTTAATTCTGGAATAGTTTAAGGATCATTTACCACTCAACATGAAGTGTATACATTCATAGTAGTGATTAATGGGTACAAGAAACATTTTGCCAAAGGAAACTCTCATTTGTATGATGGCTAGCAATCTATCTCCCACCACATTCTTGTACTTGGAGTCCATACACCAGAAGTAAACTTTATTTCAATAAGTTGCTAGGCATTCTCCTTATTAAAAAATGAGTCATTTTAGTGGCCTTTCCTCAGACTGGTTCTCTGAGCAAAAGCTAGAAAATGCTGCAATTAAAACCAGTGACGCTGGATACAAACATGCCGAGAATAAATGTCTGATGTTCCCAGAGGAATTAATTGACCTTTTCACTTGATGTCATATCCTCATAAATTCATACTTAACTGCAAAGCTTTTAGCAGTAATGTTATCTGCAGTAGCTGTCTAATGGGCGAGGGCATGTACAGACAAAATTTAAAGATCAGTTAAATTTTCTATATTGCCCAACCTTTTCTCCTAGCCCCTTCAGATAACCACCTCACACACTAGATTTTGGCACTTGGCCACATTAATAGTAAGAAGGGGCAAAAACAGCAATTGACAGATTCTAAATAGAATCCCCAAGCCCTTCCTTTGCTGTCTATGTCTAGGCATAATACTTTTAGAGATGTTTCTGAAAATATCTTTTTATCCAACAGAAGATGCCATTCAGAAGGTTGCAGGTTTCTGTCAGGAGATGTGATTTCTTCCTCCCTCTGTTGGTATCCTACCTGAGACTGAGAGCAGTCCCACTTCCGCTATTCCTACTGACCTCCTTGGCTCCTTGACTCTCTCCCTTCAATCCATATACTTATATATATCATTTTCAGCTGTTTTGTTAAACCAATAAACTTTACTGAAAACAAACAATATACCGACCACTGCAATGAACAGCTGGAACTGACAACCGGAAGCGGCAGATTCAAACCACTACAAATGCCGGAGGAAAGATCACAGAAGCGCTTCACAGGAGGCTCCCAAGCACTGAGGATGTCACCTAGACAGGGGATGAAACGTCTGCAACACAAATTCCCAGCTCGGTGAACAGAACCACAACAACGAGCACCCGAGCTACAAATCTTCTCACAAACTTTGAACAAACAATTTGTGTTTATGTAGAATTTAAAAAATCATAAAGTGCTGGAGAAACTCAGCATCATTGGGGAGAGAAATGGAGTGAATGTTTTGAGTCTAAATTAACCCATCTTCAACATGACTTTTGTGTTTCTAAAGCACTTATCAGGACTACTAAAATGATTCAAAATACTTCAGAACTAAAGAAATGAAGTATACTTTTTCTAAAATGTGGTCAGTTATAACATAGTACTGTAAACATAACAACCAGCAGGCACTCAACTAACTCTCCACAAATGATAATCTGTTAATAACCGGATAATAATCTGGCTTTTGTGAGGTTCATATAACATCAGATATCAGCCAGGACACAAAAGTATTGTCCTACCCTTCTACAATTGTACTGTAGAATCTTTTATATCTACCTAAGCAAGCAGATGGCACCTGAGTCTAATGCTCATCCAAATGTCCATCAGTGGCTCAGAATTGCACTGAAGCATCAGCTTTGATTTTTTTTGGAATGAAGTCCTGGACTGGGACTTGAAACCAGAGGCAAACAAGTTATCAGCTGAGCCATAGCCAATATATCATAAGTGCTAACTTAATTGTGATTCATTACAACCTGTAGTTGTTTGCTTAAGCAGAACATCTTTAGAAAACAGGACTAGCCACCAATTGACTTTGAATCTGTGAGAAATGGAAGGCTGAATATTCCTACAACTCAGCTGAAAATGTGTTGCTGGAAAAGCGCAGCAGGTCAGGCAGCATCCAAGGAACAGGAGAATCGACGTTTCGGGCGTCAGCCCTTCTTCAGAAAGAAGGGCTGATGCCCGAAATGTCGATTCTCCTGTTCCTTGGATGCTGCCTGACCTACTGCGCTTTTCCAGCAACACATTTTCAGCTCTGATCTCCAGCATCTGCAGTCCTCACTTTCTCCTATTCCTACAACTCAGTAAAGGTTAAAACAGGGAAGTATCCAGTGATGAAAATCCATGGGTGGAATTTTGTATGGGGTGAAGTGATGTGGACTATGGTTCGATATGTGACAGAATTAGGTAACAAGTGTGGTGAGGTCCATCTCAGCATTGTGACCATCTCATCCCAACCTTTCTGTTTCTCACCAGCAGCAATGCAAGCTTCTCACCAGGTAGCAGCAAGTTGCTAACTGAAAGGGATTAATACTTGCTGATGCCCCTGTTGACACCCCAACTCACATCATTAATATTCAGGCTACAAGCTTGCCAAATTCATTAAAATAACTTGCCATTGGGAAAACGCAACATGGACATCAGAGTGGGTGTTTGTCAGCTTCATCATGCTATCTCCTCCGATCGACTTCCATCTTGCCTACGGCCACACTGTGGATCAGGGCAAAATCCACCAGCACCAGTCTCATGCACCTTCTCCCTTACAGACACAGGCACCCAGCTTTCAGGGAACCATCACTACCATCCTGGCATCTCTCTACTGCATTACCACAGTGTCCTGCAATTCCAGGCTTGCCCAGCAGAGCACGCTGGTAACCAGCATTGTCCAGCTACACTTGGTGCAAGTGCCTGGCATCCAGTGCATGGCATGCATTAGCCTGCCCACCAGTGCTGCTTCCTTGCCTTCTCAGTATACATTCACCTAATGCTTACATGCATGCCTTTCCCTGCCCTGGCTTGGTGCAGCAATTGGTACAGCCACTCAAACAGGCAGAGGGCCATGCTGCACATCAGTGGAGATTTTTCCACTCATGTGATGTGAGCATCACTGGCTAGGCCAGCAGTTATTGCCAATCCCGAGCTGCCCTTGAGAAGGTGGTGAGCTGCCTTCTTGAATCGCTGCAGTCTTTGTGCTGTAGATTGACCCACAATGCCTTTAGGGAGGAAATTCCCAGGATTTTGACCTAGCCAGAGTGAAGGAATGGCGATATATTTCCAAGTAAAGATAGTGAGTGGCTTGGATGGGAACTTGCAGACAGTGGTGCTCCCAAATGTCTGTAGCCCTTGTCCTTCTAGATGGAGGTGGTTGTGGGTTTGGAATTCTAAGAAGCCTTGGTGAATTTCTGTTGAGCATCTGTCATGTTGCGGCTGTACAGAACATTGATGAGGCCACTGTTGGAATATTGTATGCAATTCTGGTCTCCTTCCTATCGGAAAGATGCTGTGAAACTTGAAAGCGTTCAGAAAAGATATTTACAAGGATGTTGCCAGGGTTGGAGGATTTGAGCTGTACGAAGAGGTTGAATAGGCTAGGGTGGTTTTCCCTGGAGCGTCAAAGGCTGAGGAATGATCTTATAGAGGTTTATAGAATCATAAGGGGCATGGATAGTGTAAATAGACAAGGCCTTTCTCCTGGAACTGGGGAGTCGAGAACTTGAGGGCATAAGTCTAGGGTAAGAGGGGAAAGGTATAAAAGAGACCTAAGGGGCAATGTTTTCACTCAGAGGGTGGTACGTGTATGGAATGAGCTGCCAGAGGAAGTGGCGGAGGCTGATACAATTGCAACATTTAAAAAGCATCTGAATGGGTATATGAATAGGAAGGGTTTGGAGGGATATGAGCCAGGTGCTGGTAGGTGGGACTAGATTGGGTTGGGATATCTGGTCGGCATGGACGAGTTGGACTGAAGGGTCTGTTTCCATGACTCTATGTTGTAGATAGTAAGGGCGGCATGGTGGCTCAGTGGTTAGCACTATTGCCTCACAGCACCAAGGACCTGGGTTCAATTCCCGCCCCAGGCAACTGTCTGTGTGGAGTTTTCACATTCTCCCAATGTCTGCATGGGTTTCCTCCAGGTGCTCTGTTTTTTTTCCACATCTCCAAAGATGGGTAGGTTAGGTGAATTAGCCATGTTAAATTGTCCATTGTGTTAAGTGTAGGGGAATGGGTCTGATTGGTCTTGTTCTTCGGAGTGTTGGTGTGGACTCGTTGGGCCGAAGGGCCTGTTTCCATACTGTAGGGAATCTAATCTAATAGTACACACTGCTATTACTAGGTTCCAGTGGTGGAGGGAATGGATGTTTGTGGATGTGGTGCCAGTCAAGCAGACTGCTTTGTTATG
This sequence comes from Chiloscyllium punctatum, assembly GCF_047496795.1. Lineage (NCBI taxonomy): Eukaryota > Metazoa > Chordata > Chondrichthyes > Orectolobiformes > Hemiscylliidae > Chiloscyllium > Chiloscyllium punctatum. Next base: position 33,939,169 of record NC_092765.1, read on the forward strand.
CATGGTGTCAAACTTCTTGAATGTTGTTGGAGCTGCATTCTTGCAAACAAGCTCAGAGGATTCCATCATACTGATGACTTGCACATTCTAGACATGTTTGGAAAGAAGCATGCCTAACCGCGAACCTGATTTTGAAGCCATTGTATTTATAGGGCGAATTCAGTTAGATTTCTGGTCAATGGTAACCCTTAGCATGTTGTTCATGGGGAATTCAGTGATGGCAACACCACTGATTGTCAAGAGGCATTGATTAGATTATCTTTAATTGGAGTCTACTGATGACCATGAATTCTTCCCCATTGTCAGAAAAATCCATCTGTTTCACTAATGTCCCTCAGAGGAGGAAACTACAGTCCTTACCTTATCTAGTCTACATGTGACACCAGACCCACAGCAATGTGGTTCACTCAAAACTGCCCTCTGAGCAATTAGGGATGGGCAATAAATGCTGACCCAGTGATGCCCTCATCCCATGAAAAAAAAACAAACACAGAGCTCTCTGGATGGGAAAGAAGATAGAAATTAAGATAAAGAAAAAAAAGTGTGCTAATGACAGATGTCAGGTAAAAAATGCAATTAAGAACAAAGAGGTTCAGGAGACAGTGAAAGACCAAATAAGAGAATCAAAGAAGAATTATGATAAAAAGATCAGCAGTCAAAATGATATCATGTTTAACTAACTTGCTAGGGGGTTTTGAAGAGAGAACGAAAAGGCTTCATGAGGGTAATGCTGTTGATGTGGTCACAGACAGTGTCACACAATGGGTTTGCAAAGCAAGTTATAGCTCCTGGAATAAAAGGACCAGCAGCAGCATGGATTCAAAAATGGCTGAGTGATAGGAAACTGAGACAAATGGTTAATGGATATTTTATGGGGTGGAAGAACCATTGAAATGGAGTTCCCCAGGGGTCAGTATTGAGACCCTTGCTTTTCCTGGATTAATGATTTAAATCTTCATGTGCAGGAGCAATTTCTAAGTTTGTAGATGACACATAACTTGGAAGAATTGTAACCTGTGAGGAGGACAGTGTAGAACACAAGAAGGACGTAAGCAAGGTGAAAGAGTGGCAGATAAGTGACATATGAGTTTCAATGCAAAGAAGTATGGGGTGATGCATTTTGGGAGGACAATAAATAATAGGAGGTATAATTCTAATGGGGGTGCAAGACCAGTGAGCTCTGGGAGTATATATGCACAGATCATTGAAAATAGCAGAATAGGTAGAATGAACACTTAATAATGCATAAAGTATCCTTGGGTTATTGACAGGGACAGATTTTAAGAGAAAGATGGTGTGCTAAAATTGTATAAAGTGCTTGTTAGACTTCAGGTAGAGTACTGTGCACAGTTCTAGGTGTTATATTAGAGGAGATATACGAATGTATTGGCAGGAATGCAGAAGCAACTTACAAGAGTGGTTCCAAGGATAAGAAATTTCAGTTATTAGATTAGATTTCCTACAGTGTGGGAACAGTCCCTTTGGCCCAACAGTCCACACCAACCCTCCAAAGAGTAACCCACCCAAACCCATTTCCCCTCTGACTAATGCACCTAACACTATGGGCAATTTAACATGGCCAATTCACCTGCCCTGCACATCTTTGGACTGTGGGACAAAACCCAGGCAGACATGAGGAGAATATGCAAACTTCGCCTGAGGCCAGAATCGAACCTGGGACCCCAGTGCTGTGAGGCAGCAGTGCTAACCACTGCCACCTGGTCAACTGTAACCTGATAGTTATGTTTACCTGGACATTAATGTATTGATGAATTTAATGCTGCACATATCTAGTTGTAATAAATATCTGCTGGATTCTTTCAAACCACAATATCCACATCCAGTTTTCTTTTAATCTTATGAAGGCTGAGATAAGCACCGTAGTATCAGATAAAATGCCATGTTGGAGGCAAAATCACAACCTGGTTAACAATGGTGACCATCTTTAAAAATGTCGATAATATCCTAGTGGTAGATATTGGACACCTAATTAAAGACCAAATGAATAACAGTCTTGGATGTAACAGAATTCATACAATCATCAGCATGACAGATGACAGATAGCTGCATCAGAACTCTTTTGAAGTCGCAGGTAAATGGAAGCTCTAAGTAATTTTTACTGACAGAACATGTGTTCTGAGAAGCAATCATCCAGTCTGCATTTTGTCTTCCCATTGTAGAGGAGACCATACTGTGAACAGCAAATACAATGGGCTAGATGAAATAAAATACAGGTAAATTCCTGTTTCCCATGGAAAGTGTGGCTGGGGCCTTGGATAATGAGGTGTAAGAAGTAAACGGGCAGGTGTTAACCTTCAGCACTGCGTGAGAAGGTGCGGTGGGGGTGTGGGGAGGTGATGGGAGTGGAGGTGGAGTGGACCAGAGTGCCCTGGAATGAACGGCCCCTGCAAAATGCTGACAAAAGGGAGAGGAATATATCTGTGGTTGTGGCATCGCATTGGAGGTGATGGAATTGGTGACCTGCAATCCTTTGGATGAAGAGGCTGGTAGGGTAGCAAGTGGGGACCAGGGGGACCCTATCGCTGTTGTGGGAGGGTAAGGACAGAGGTGAGGGACGTGGGTCAGACACGGCTAAGGGCTCTGTCATACGCAATACAGGGAAATAAAAATATATTATTGAGTGTTCCCTGCAGAAGAGGGCATCATCAGGGCAGATGTGATACAGATGAAAAATCTGGGAGAATGGGATAGAGTATGTGAGGACGTATAGCTCAAAGCAACTATGGGAGACACTGGGATTGTATGAATGTCAGACTTTCTCCAATATTATGAAAATGTGTTGTCCAGTAAAAAAGTCAAAGGAGACTAACGCTGACTTTTTGATCTCAGTCTGCCAATCAATATCAAACAAATCTTAACATAATGCCGAAAGCATGTTTCAGAATATAACATTTTTGTTAATTTCCCTACATTGTTGGAACAAATTATATTCTGTGTCACATCACAAATTATTGTGCAGGGGATTTTTTTTTTAATGTTCTCCCAGAAGTTGAGCTTGACTAATAGCTTCTGAGTTTCTAAGGATTCTCGGTTGGTTCTGTATTCCATACTGATAGGTTTACATTTTAAGCCGTTGCTCAATATTGATCCATCCATAAGCACAGATATAGGCCATTCAGCCTGTCAAGTCCGCTCCACCCTTCTGTGAGATCATGCCTGATCTGTACCTCAGCTCCATCCCATTTCCTTAAGGCCTGGTACACATCCTCCCAAAAGCTTGTAGAAAGAATCCACAACTTATCAAAACTTTATTACAGATTTCTCCAGGCCTAGGAATGATTTTCACCCAATCATTGGAAAAATTGCTGCAGAAAATCATCTCTCTCTTTTATTCATTACAGTATTAAATTTCTTTGCTTGTGCATGTTCCAGCTGTGAGTCAGGAGATAATTAACTGAAGGGTACGTTCGAAAGCAGCATGAGACAGCCAGGCATCATATAACTTAATTAGGCAAGTCTACATTTATTAAGAGGATTATGACTCCCAGCATAGATTTCAGAGATAAGAATGGAGAATTAAAAATAAATATTAATGTGAAATAAGAACAAAGCCGAGCAAATTGCTTTAAGGTCAATTTGCTATTTTTCTTACTTGAGGAATCTAGGTCAGAACCTATAATCCTCTTATAAAATTAGTCTACATGGAAAAGAACAATTCAAAGAGCAACCATCCAGTTATCTATACTTTTAAATATCAAACAATGCCATCCACTCGCTTCTGTAGAATTTTTAAATGGTTGCTATTTCAATAGATCATCATCACTATCAACAAGTGCATTACGTCTACAAACTTTATTTTGCTTCTATTAATTGTGCCATTTCAAAATGGTCAGTTTTACCTTAAGTGGATGAGTGGTAGCACTCATTCCTGAAGACAATGGCTTAAATACCAATCTAGAAACTTGAACTAAAACTCATACAAGCACTTCAATCTCATACAGGGGTGTTAGATGAGACAATTAACTGATGCCTCAGCAACCCTCTTACGGTCAACATGAAAGGTCCTCTGGTACTATTGAGAAGAAGAGAAGGAATGCATTCCCCGATGTCCTAGCCAATACTTATCCCTCCATCAACATCTTTAATAGCAAGCTATTTGGTCATTACCAAGTTGCTGCTCTGAGAACTGGCTGTATGCAAATTGACTGCTAGTTTTTTGACATTGTGCACTTGACTGCTCTTCAATAAGACATCATTGTCTGGAAAGCATTTTGGGGCATCCTGAGATCACGATAGGCACTGGATAAATCTTTTCTAAAGATAGTCAAAACATACAAAAGAACAACGGCATATGTTACTGTATGAAATACGAATTTCCTCACATTATCGTAGATTCTGTAATAAAGCAATGAAATGGCACTGCGTGCAACTCGAGACTAAATGCAGGAGGCAGAGTTATCCCTGATAAACTCGAAAGACATTATAGAAACAAGTTTAATTAAATTGTCAAGTAAGTTATGTGTGAAATTTCCTGCCAAAGCCAAGAACACAGACATAACAGATGGGCTAGCACAGCATTTGAGTTCAGCAGAAATACAGGAAAAACCAAGTACTCCTGCTATTGAAAGGAGTATCAGAATCAGGTTGAGGTTCAGTGAAAGCACCTTAAGATAATAGAGGAATTTGAGCTTAGGAAACAGGGGACAAGAATGTAGAATTGAAAAAAATGGAAATAAACTTGAGAAAACTAAAATTAAAATTGCAAAGGGGAAGAAAGAGAGTGAACATAAATAAAAATTTAAAATGGTACAATTTTAAAAAGAGACGGGTTTTAATTGGGGAGAATTCTGACCATTGTTTGAAGGGGAAGTAAATGTTTATTTTTGTAAAACCTCTATCAAAATTGGAGAAAAAGGATATGGAGGCATGAGAGTCATAGTCACAGAGGTCGACAGCATAGAAAAGGCTCTTCAGTCCATCAAGGCTGCACTAGTCAAAACTAATCACCTAACTGTTCTAATCCCATTTTCCAGCACTTGGCCCATGACCTTGTGTGCTTTGGCAACAGAAGTGAACGTTTAAGTACTTCTTAAATGTCATGACTGTTTCTGTTCCTATCACCACCAACAATGTGTTTCAGATTCCCACCATCCTCTGAGTGAAATAAAAGTTTCCTCACATTCCCTCTAAACCTCCTGCCCATTACCTTAAATCTAAGCCACCTGGTCATTGATCCTTCCACCAAGTGGAAAAGTATCTTCCTGTCTATCCTATCTCTGTTGCTTATAACTGTAAACATCTGAATCTTAACCACCTCAGTCTCAGCTGCTCCAAGGAAAACAACCCCAGTCTATCCAATCACTCTTCACAAAAAAAAACTCTCCAGTCCAGGCAAATCCTGGTAAGTCTCCTTTGGAATCTCTCCATGCAACCATATCCATCCTATAATGTGGATTCCAGAACTGTTCACAATACTCTAGCTGTGACCCAACTAGCTTTTTGTACAGTTCCAGCATAACCTCCTTATTCTAAACTCTTGGCTAATAAAAGCAGGTATCCCATATGCCTTCTTAACACATACATGTGCATTATTTATGATCTTTGAGAAAATAGCAAAACAAATTAATTGACCAAAAGAGTACTGGACATTGGCCATAGAAAGCAAATTGACAAGTAGAGCACAAGAAATTTATGCTCCACTGTCAGATAAAGTTTCTGTAGATTATATTGCTGTGAAAAGAGTTATACTGGGTGCATATGAATTAGTGTCTGGGGCATATCAGCAAATTTTGAAATTTAAGGAAATAGCCTGGGCAAACTCACACTGAATTTGATAAAGTTAAAAGAAGTAATTTTGGCAGGGGTATGTGAGCATTAGAAATTGAAGTCGTGGATGAAGTCCTTAGTGAGATTAACTTCTTGGAAGATTTAAAAAATTCGGTACCACCTTGAGTAAAAACAATATTGAAGTCCAAATGATTGCAACTGTGAGACAGAAAGCAGTAATGGCTGATGATTATAAGCTGATCGATAAAACTTAACCTTTTCTCTATCACTCCCATTGCTCCAGTCACCACTTACAATGGAAAAAGATAAAGCTACAAATTTTACTCCTGCTAAATCATTACCCAGGGATATATCAACTCTGTCCATGGATAATTTCCATAGGTAATTAATAGGTAGGAAAGGAAGGCAATGAGGGTGGAGGTGAAAATCAAAGGCCCGCATGTTTCCATTGCATTAAAATGAGATAATTTATTCATAATGCTGGAAGATGTAAGGGAAGCCCATGGTATCTAATGGAGTTCATAAGATTGAGTCTGAAAAGGGAATCAAAAGGAAGGTAGTATGCATCAAATTGCAGTTTAATAACTAAGAGATTTGGGGAAAATACTATTTTAAGTGCAGGAGAGGTCAATTGGATAGATGAGAGATATAAAAGGTTTTGTCTACAAGAAACATCATCAAATGAGGCTAGACAAGTCCATAACTATATAAAGAAATACAGAATATAAAGGTATAAAGCTACTTAAACCTTCTTGCTGGAGAGGGATTTAATTTTCCTTCCAAAGAGAAATTAACGAAAGCCAAAATGTGAGTAAACCAGAGAAGTAGAGAGTACATCCTGGTTCCATTGTACAAAGTCCAATTGGAGTGTGATTCTTTGTTTTGCCCAGATGGATGGCTGCCAGAAATTAAGAAATTACCCATGAACAGAGTTGATTTATTCTTGGGCAATTAATTAGCAGAAGTATAAGTCATAGCTTTGTCTTTTTAGATTATGTGTGGTGAGTAGAGCAATTGTGAAACACTTGCATTGGTGGAAATCAACGTAACATCTCAAACAGATAGTATAGTAGTCACAACACTCTTTTTAGAATGAGGATAATGCAAAAGTCATGTTTGCCATGTCTACATTAATCGAGGTTCAAAAAACAGATCTAGAGTTACATAAGCTAACACAGACAGCTCACACTGAAACTGAGGCTGAAGGAAATCCAAAGTGTTAGTATATTAGAAACAGAGTTTTGATGGCAAAGTGGAGACAACCTCACAGTTCTGTGGATGGGAAAATGCATAGTTATTCATAACATAATGGAACAGTTATATAACATAAGGAGATATTGTGAGCTGCAGATGAAATTCCTACAGTATGACATGTAGAAATACCAAAAATGTTAACATTGATAAAGAGACATTTTATCTGGCCAAAGCTTCATTAGAACATAGTACAACAGTAAAACTTGTCACAATGTCAGGCAGTAGGAAAACCACAACATGTAATTAACCTAGCAGCTTTGATACCAATGCCAGTTTTTCAGAGAATGATAGATACCCTACAGTGTGGAACCAGGCCATTTGACCCAACAAGTCCGCATCAACCCTTCGAACAATATCCCACCTAGTCCCATTCCCCTACCCTATTACTCTACATTTCCCCTGACTAATGTACCTAACCCATGAATCCCTGAACACTATGGGAAATTTAGCATAGCCAATTCACCCAAATATAGTTATGCACATCTTTTGATTGTCAGAGGAAACCAGAACAACTGGAGGAAACTCATGGGAAGAATGTGTAAACTCCATACAGACAGTCGCCCAAGGCTGGAATCAAATCCGGGTCCCTGGTGCTGCGAGGCAGCAATGCTAGCCACCGAAAAACTATTCCATTGATTGTTAATAGATTCTGTAGAACTATTACCAGAAATGAAAGTAGGACACTAGTATACCCTTACAATTATAGACAAGACCCTGTTCCTTTAAGGACAGTAGGAGTAGAAATGTTAACTCAGCTTTTTACCCATTACGAACAACCAATTAAAATCAAATCTGATTCAGGCTCTAATGTTCTTCCTAAAGTTTTCCAGGACATCATCAGCAGTTTGGTCATAAAATAATTGAAGTGAACTGCACATTATCCGCAAACTGACGATGGGCCAAAGGGTCTCTTTCCATGCTGTAAAAATCCTATAACTCTCTGGCTCACTGAAAGCCTTGGGGAGATACAATCAGACTCTCTGGCATGCTGCTATCAATACCCACAGGATTAGGAGAAAGGATTAGATTTCTTACTATTTGCTACCAGAGATTCCCATATGAATCTATTGAATTTAGTCCATTTGAATTGATCTATAGACATGAGGTAAGAGGTCCTCTAACATCCCTGTTTGTTTGCTTGTCCATATCTATATGTGTGTTGAGGTTTAGAAAGGGGATACAGCTTAAGATAGAGTAGTTATAAGATTGACATTCACCTGTGTTTATAAATTATATCTTTGTAATACATAGTAGTTTCAAGTTAAGTACAGAAAGCTGGACAGTGTTTTCTGTTAATGAGTCCCTCAGACTGATAAATAGGGGACTTTGATTAATTTAATTAAATGTTTAACTTTTATAATCAGCACTTGTGTTGTGGGGCTTGAGCATCAGCACATTTTACCAAATGCACCATTGCACATGTTTATGTCAATGCATATCCATTAATTTTATGCTTGATAAAAGTGAAAATTATTCTTTCTTATTAGATCAAATACCATGGCTGAAGAAACAAGAGCCACAGTCTTCAGAGATAAAACTACCTGGCGCAGGAGGAATCATTCTTAAAAGCAAAGATATACTGAAGGTAACACTGCAGTACATGCATAACTTGGCCTCAGCATTCTTAAAATAGTGAGTTCAACCAGTTCCACAAAAACAACTGGTCCAGCAACAAACTACTATAAGCAGGTATAAGCAGTATCAGATTTAATTGGAATTCATAGACTCATAGTGGAAATAAGAAATAATCTATTGAGATTGTCTAACTTTGCAGAAGAGAATTATTTCACATTTTTGGAAAATGCTTTCAGCTCTTATCACCGAAGACAGGTCAGAAGACCAAAATCAATAACGTTTGTCATAAAAAGCAAATACTGACAATTAGAATGAGCAGCAAACCCACTCACAGCACCGTGGCTCAATGGTTAGCACTGCTGTCTCACAGCGCCAGGGACCTGGGTCTGATTCCCACCTCAGGCCACTGTCTGTGTAGAGTTTACACGTACTCCTCTTGTCTGCATGGGCTTCCTCCCACAATCCAAAGATGTGCAGGTTAGCTGTATTGGCCATGCTAAGTTGCCTATAGTGTTAGGTGCATTAGTCAGGGGTAAATATAGAGTGGGGAAATGGGTCTGGATGGGTTACTCTTTGGGGGGTCAGTGTGGACTTGTTGGGCCAAATGGCCTGATTCTATAATGTAGGGAATCTATTCTAATCACTCGAGCTTGTTGACAAATCATTAACTGAAGTTCATTGGGAAGCAAAACAACCCATTGAACAAATCAATACACCAGGTTTGACACAAATGCCAGAAGATGAACCAACAACAAGTTCAAGAGTAATATTTCAATAATTTGTCTTTCAAAGAAGAATTATCAGTACCAGTGACTACGATAATACAAAGTAACCAGCATGTAAATATGTCAAGTTCACCAGTAAGATTCACCCACAGAGGATGAAGGAAGATGTCCAAGTTAATTAACAAGTTGAAATAAATGCCTTCTGCACTTCAATGCAGTGTATGGATTCACTTGAACAAAATGGAGATTCGCTGCATACCACACACCAGATCAATGTCCACAGATTCACAACATCATTAAAGAGAAACTATTTTATTGAAAAATCTAGGATATCTCAAGGAAAGAAATATTTGTTTCAACAAAGCAGCTATCTTTCATGATGAACATTCATGAGACTAAAGGCCCCCCCCCCAAATGAAATTCTGGGACAATTACTAGAATAAGCAAGAAAGAGTTCAGAGATCCTCCAGATAAGACAATGAATGAACTATTGCAGGTATAGTAGGAACAACGCCACCCATCTGGAATATTCAAGAGCTAAAAGATCCTCCAGCAGAAAATGATTCACAGACAAATCAAGTTCAAACTCAGAACCAAGGTCAACACTTCCTAAGCAAATGACCTACCAATCTTCTAAGTCAGAAGAGAACATGTTCTGGAAGAGTTGTGAAATTTCCATGCCACCTGAATTTATTAAGCCACAGACCTGAGGGAGAAATGTAATAGTGATTACTGTAAATGTAGTTATATACTTGAATATAGAAATATTAACTATGGTGAAAAGTGCTTGTGGTTATTTGGGATAATAGTTCTGAAAGAGTTATTCTTGAAGTGCATTAAGCTCCATCCACTGTGATATCACACAGTCTTTGGATCAAGATGAAGCAATGTATCATGAGGCCTCAGTAGTGGCCGATGTGTCATGTCAGGCTCCTGATAGTCTTTGTAATTACACTGAACTAGTCAACGTAACTAACGTCTGTAGCAATCACACGATAAACAACATCTTGTTGTACAGTGCATGTGCCTCTTACAATGACTCAATAGTGATTTATTCACTTTATTATGTTGACCTCAGAGCAGAAAGGGGAATGTCTAAATTGTTTAAGGTTTTATTCAAAAGGAGTGGAAAGAAGGATTAGAGGAGGCACTCTACTCTAACCGCAAGTCACCGTTGTTTGGTGCGGCTTTGCACAATATTTCTGAGTTAAACCCCCACTTTTGGAGTTTTGGGTTATCCCAACTGAAACTTCAGAGCACAGACATATCAAGGTTTGCAAAATTTGTGCACCGTTTTTAGCATTGAAGACTGTTTGCTTTAACCTGCAAACATAATATATCCATTTCTCTTTTCCAATCCCCATCTTCCATCAGCTTAGAGTGCTTTGTCAGAAAACCTATCAGATCAATATCCCAAGGTCCACAGAATTACATCTCAATCAGATTGATCTCTGCAAGTAATTCCATTTCACTCTGGGGTCAGTGCTGAGGCTGCTCCTAAAGATGTCTCTAGAACATTAATCTAACAAATCAATTCCAATTATCGCCTATAATCCACACATGGTTTAATGCCTGTGTCCTCTCAAAATGTTTCGGAAACATGAATGAGGAGACATAAATACACCTTACCTGGCAACCACACATTTAAAATTGTCACCAAATACTTAACATTCCATTCTTGCTTAATTCTCACCCTAACTGTGCTTTTTCTTTAGGTGGTTGAGATGTCTCCCTGACACATTTTAATTAATATTTCCATGTGGTTTTATTCTTTCAAGGAGCCAGCATTTATTGTCCATCCTTAATTGCCACGACAGAGTTATGAGTCAACCACATTGCTGTAGATCTGGAGTCACATGTAGGCCAGCATATTTTCCTTCCTAAAGGACATTAGTGAATTAGGTGGGGTTAAAGTCAACTAAGCCCGTAAGATATAGGTGAAAAATTGACCCATTGCATCTGCTCTACCGTTCAATGAACTCATGGCTGATCCTTTACTCCACTTTTCTGTGTTTTCCCTATAACCCATTATCAATTAAAAATCTGTCTAACTAAGCCTTGCTTATATCTAATGACAGCCTCAACAGCTCTCTGTGGTGAATAATTCCACAAGTTCACAACCCTCTGAGAGAAGAAATTCTTCCTCATCTCTGTTGGGAATGGTTACCATCAAACTAGATTATTTTTAAAATTCTGCTTTTTAAAAATTAAACTCAAATTCCACAGTAATTCTTGCTGTTATAATTCACCATAGAACCTGGGCCTCTCAATTACTAGTAGTGACTTTACCACAATGCCATTGGACCTGTATTCTCTTGAATGTAGAAGATTAAGGGATGATATAACTGAGGTATTTGATTGATTAAAGGAGTTGATACAGTAGATAGAGAGAATAGATTTCTTCCAGCATGGGACTAGAACAGGCGACTGACTGTGTGGAGTTTGTACATTCTCCCCGTGTCTGCGTGGGTTTCCTCCGGGTGCTCTGGTTTCCTCCCACAGTCCAAAGATGTGCAGGTCAGGTGAATTGGCCATGCTAAATTGCCCGTAGTGTTAGGTAAAGGGGTAAATGTAGGGGAATGGGTGGGTTGCGCTTCGGGGGGGTCGGTGTAGACTTGTTGGGCCGAAGGTCCTGTTTCCACACTGTAATGTAATCTAATCTAATCTAGAACAGGGGACATAACCTCAAAATGTAAGTTCAGTCATTCATGGGTGATGTCAGGAAGCATATCTCTACCGGAAGGGCAGTGGAAATCTGGAACCTTCTTCTGAAACATTGTTGAGATCTATCCAATAGAAAGTTCCCAATTTTGTTTTAATGAAGGTGGGTATATGAAGTCATGGTACAGATGGACGATGGTGTAAATTAATGGTGGAACAGGCATGAGGGGCTGAGTGACCTACTCCTGTTCCTAATATAATTGTGTACATGGATCATGAGAAAGTCAAATATTTTAACTAACATTATAAAGGATGTGCTGAGATGAGGACATGTTCTATAATAAAAATTGACATTATTGACATTTTTAAAAAATGTAAATTAAAAACTAAAACATCATTATCCTTTGTTTACAGTATGTACTGCTGTTCTCTTAAATGCAGTGTTACATTATCCTCCCTTTGCTTGTTCTCCCAGGGACATTTCATTTATTGGTTCTTTCTTTTAAGCAGATGGATCAAGATGAACAAAGACTACTAGCTAACGCTATTTGCCAATTTTCAGTTGTTCAGTCAGGTTTTACATCTGTGCAGATGGTCAACATTTGCCTTGGGAAGAGGAATCATTTCTCATTAGGTCTCTTGCCCTGCTTCATACTTTCCCTGCAGAGATCTTGACTTTGCCAGCTGCTCTACCTCTGGCCATGTAGCTTCCCTGTAGACATTTAGGAAGGCCACACCAGATGGTAACAGAATGAAGTTCACGGATTAAAGCTGTTTAAGATCCCGCCGTAAGTTCATTTGGACACTTGACATTTCAATGGACAACATCGAAATAATTAAGATGTTTGAAATCTATCTGTGTATATTGTAATATACCAGCATGGATTTGCATGTAGCTCTATCACTCACAAATGGGGGATAATTATGCATAAATATATTTTAATAATTTAGTTTAACTTTATATCTAAAAATCAGTAATGGAATGTCATTAGCAAATTAATATGATATAAAAATTTAATAATCAAGAATATAATAAATATTTTCCCATCAAATGAAAACAGAAACTGAACAAGTTTTCTCAAAATGTTATTGGAATCATTGAGGAAAATTTTATGAAGATCCCAGGGATGGGAGGTGAAGCAGATAGGGATACTTAATTATTGGACAGGCTTAAAACTAGTTGACGGTGGATTGACAGCAGATCAAACAAAACAAAAGTGAGGACTGCAGATGCTGGAGTTTAAAGTCGAGAGAGTGGTGCTGGAAAACCAAAGCAGGTCAGGCAGCATCCGAGGAGCAGGAAAATCGACATTTCGGACAAAAGCCCTTCATCAGGAATGACACTGGGAGCCTTGGGGGTGGAGAGATAAATGGGAGGGGGTGGGGCTAGGGGGAAGGTAGCTGAGAGTGCAATAGGTGGATGGTGGTGGAGGTAAATGTGATAGGTTGGAGAGGAGGGTGGAGCGGATTGGTGGGAAGGAAGATTGGCAGGTGGGACAGGTCATGAGGGCAGTGCTGAGCTGGAAGATTGGAACTGGGGTAAGGTAGCAGGAGGGGAAATGAGGAAACTGGTGAAATTCACATTGATGCCCTGGGATTGAAGGATCCCAAAGCAGAAGTTGAGGTGTTCTTCCTCCAGGCATCGGGTGGTAAGGGAGAGGCAATGGAGGAGGCCCAGGACCTGCATATCTTTGATGGACTGGGAGGGGGAATTAAGTGTATGCCCATAGGGTGGTGGGGTTGGTTGGTGCAGGTGACCCGGAAATGTTCTCTGAAGCGCTGTGTGAGTAGGCGTCCTGTCTCCCCATCGGGGAGATCACATCGGGAGCAATGGATACAATAAATGACACATGTGGAAGGGCAGGTGAAACTTTGATGGATGTGGAAGGCTCCTTTGGGGCCTTGGACGTGGATGAGGTGGGGGAGGTGTTGGCGTGGGTTTTGCAATTCCTGTGGTGGCAGGGGAAGGTGCCAGCAGGGAGGGTGGGTTGTTGGGGGGCATGGATTTGACAAGGGAGTCCCAGAGGAAATGGTCTTTATGAAAAGTGAATGGTGTGGTGAGGGAAATATATCTCTAGTGGTTGGGTCCATTTGTAGGTGGCCAAAATGGCGGAGGATGATGTGATGTATATAGAGGTTCGTGTGGTGGAAGGTGAGGACCAGAGGAGAGCTTCTGTCCTTGTTGCAGTTGGAGGGGTGGGGTTTGAGGGCGAAGGTGCAGGAAGTGTATGAGGTGCAATGGAAGGCATTATCAACTATGTGGGAGGGGAAACTGTGGTCTTTAAAGAAGAAGGCCATCTGCTGAGTTCCGTGGTGGAACTGCTCCTCCTGGGAGCAGATGCCATGGAGGCGGAGCAATCCAGAATAAAGGATAACATTTTTGCAGGAGGCAGGGTAGGAGGAGGTGTAATCCAGGTAGCCTTGGGAGTCGTTGGGTTTGTAGAAAATGTCAGTGTTGAGTCTGTCATCGTTGATGGAGATGGAGAGGTCCTGGAAGGGGAGAGAGGTGTCAGAGATAGTACAGGTATCCAGGTGAATTTAAGGTCAGGGTGGAATGTGTTGGTGAAGTTGATGAACTATTCAACCTCCTCGCAGGAGCACGAGGTTGCGCTGATGCAGTCATCAATGTAACAGAGGAAAAGGTGTGGAATGGTGTCGGTGTAACTGTAGCCAACAAAGAGACAGGCATAGCTGGGGCCCATGCAGGTGCCCATGCCTACCTCTTTTTGTCTAGAGGAAGTGGGAGGATTTGGAGAAGAAACTGTTGAAGCTGAGGACCAGTTCAGCCAAACGAATTAGATTAGCAGTGGAAGGGTACTGGTGGGGGCATCAGGAGAGGATGAAAAAGTGGGTTTGGAGGCCCTGGTCATGGCGGTTGGAGGTGTAAAGGGAGGTCCATGGTGAAGTTGAGGCAGTGGGGGCTAGGGAAACTGGCCAGGGAAGTCTTGGAGGAGGTAGAGGGCGTAGGTGGTGTCCTGAAAGTATGTGGGGAGGTCCACTATATGTGAGCAGATCAAACTAGCCAATGGCAAGCACTGGGAACCTCTTTGTATACGCTGGCATGACATGCTGGTTCATTAAAAAACAGCTCCCCAGGATGAAAAGGGCCAGATTCTAACAGTAAATGTTTAGTCAACAACTTGAGGGTTGACCTTGAAAAGAATAATATTTTGGAGAGTTTACAATCCAACTATCAAATACCACAGAGTTTCCAGATGAGAGACTATTCCCTCTAACCTTGTCCCCAAAAAATATGCAAAGGGAGTAAAAAGTGTCTGTGTGAACACAGGTAGCTAAATAGCAGCCCTCAGTGGTGTGCTACAGATTCTATTTTGCAGAATTACACCACCATAAGTTTGGCTTCAGCAATGCTAGTGGCAAATAAAGAAAGTTTGGATGTTTTGGTTAAAAGTCAGGGGTCGATCTCACACAAGATGGAGAAAAATGAATCATTATTTGGCCAAAGGTCAGCAGCAATTTCTAGACGAGATCAACCATTACCCAAATACTTAAGGTAGATATGCCTTTCCAATTATGTAATCAATGAGTGTGAGACATGCTGTAGGTTCACGACTATTTCAATGTGAAATAGATAAGAGAGTCTTTCAATGTGGATTTTGAGTGTGAGGAGTTCTTCATGGTTCTGAAAAGAACTTCAACTACTTGAGAGGAGACAACAGAATTGAGGTCAGGTGGTGGCTGTGAAAGGGGAATGGTACATGGCTGCGTGAGGGATGGTGAGAAATAAATGCCAATTCTGTGAAGTCTCATGGGGGACAGTGAGAGGTAGATGGAAGACATAGGAAAGGTCACTTGAATGATGAGTAGCATTATTGTGGGGAGGTTAAGTGTTATGGAATCATAAAATCACAGAATTCCTACAGTGTGGAAACAGGCCATTCAGCCCATCGGGTCCACACCAACTCTCTGAAGAGCATCCCACTTAGACCCACCCTACTATCCTGTCTGTGTAACCCTGCATTTCCCATGGCTATTTCACCTAGACTGCATATCCCTGGGCACTATGTACAATTTAACATGGCCAATCCACTTAACCTGCACATCTTTGGACCATGGGAGGAAACTGGAGCATCCAGAGGAAACCTCTGTAGACATGGGGAGAATGTGCAAACTCCACACAGACATTCACTAAAGACTGGAATGAAATCCAGGTCCCTGACACTGTGAGGGTGCAGCAGTGCTAACAATTGAGCTACCGTACTGCCCTCATAGATAGGTTATGTAGATTAGGTTAATGTTGAGATCCCGAGAATCAATTGTAACAGAGAGAAGGGCAAAGATGAGAATGGGAGGGTTAATGCTCATGGAGAGAAGGTCAATATTAATTGAGGGAGTATACAGGCTTCCAATTTCAGGATCATGCTACCAATTGATACAAAAATAGCTAAATCAACAAGGAGTGTTCTCTGCAATGATCATCAAGGATGGAGTTAACTGTGGTAGATGAGTGGCGAATACTGTGTTGCCGATACTTAGTACGAATCTCCACATTTGTCAATAGTGCTCAGGACAAGACGGTATCCTTAAGGATTGTGCTGACCAGATCTTAGCTTACGTTTTGTCCACAGTTCAACTCAGGTAGAAATGATGGTCATGTGGCACAGTGTTTCTGCTATCTCTGGTGAAACTGCAGAGGGACTGGCAGAGAGTGGCGCAGGACCTGACACACCAGTGGCTGGATCACTACCAAAAGGCCCCAGCAGAAGGTCAGATGCTTGAAGATGCTGGAAAGCAGGGACCAGTGTGAAAGCAAGCACTGCCAGCCAAACAAATGCCCTGTCAAAAGTGGAAATACCTGCAAATGCAGAGAGCCAATCTCAGCGGCAATTTGGAATGGAATGGCTTTCGAACACTCATCTACATCAACCACTTCCTTGTAAAGTGGAAGGTGCCCATGTCTATAGCTTTGACAGTCACCATGGCATAGAATTCTCATGCCCGCAGTGATTTCCAGCCCTCTACAAGGTACATATTTGGCACTTCACAGTCATCAACTCCCAAATGCTTCAGGGAGGTGACCAGTTCACGAAATCCAATTAATCTGCGTGATTGAACACAGATGCAGAGAGCCAGAAACCATGGTGGTGGGATTCTGTGGCCATCCCTGGATTATTACAGGAACCACAGCAATGGATTGCAGACATATGACCCTGGGATCAGCCAGGAGGATTCATTACAGTAAAGGGATTCATTGTCTAAATGTGCAGCTGGTCTCCAGTCACCATGAATAAATCCTTCTTTTCATGCACTGATTCTTGCATCCTTATTACTCATAGACACTAGGTCTATTTGATTCCCTGAACAAGGCAAGAGCTACCTCCTCATTGACCAGGAATATCCACAGAGGTCCTGGCTCTTGACACCTGTGGGGTGCTCACAAAGTGCGGCAGAGGATTGGTACAGTGCCATCCATACCTTGATGATATGGTAGTACAAGCCAGCTGGCAACAAGGTCTCGCAGGTTGAACCATTGAGGTGGAACAATACTCACCCAAGACTCTCCAGCACCACTGTGGCCTGCTGTGCCCTTCACAATCTCACCTGGCAGAGGACTGGTGGGGTGGAAGGTGAAGAATCTAATATTTCAGCGAGTTGGAGAGGCAGCTGTAACTTTTGGATGTAGGTTTGCTCGCTGAGCTGAAATATTCATTTCCATACGTTTTGTTACCTTACTAGGTAACAGCTTCAGTAGACTCATGGCTTCGCATGAGGTCCACTGAAGATGTTACCTAGTAAGGTAACGAAACGTCTGGAAATGAACCTTTCAGCTCAGTGAGCAAACCTACATCCGAAACCGAAACCTGAGCTACAAATCTTCTCAAAACTCGCAGCTGTAACTGTTACTGTAGATGTCAGGGGCAAATCAGCAAATCACCAGATAGGCATGCAATGCTCTGATTGCAACCAGATTCCAACCAAAATGAGGACTGATAGCAGATACAATGGAATGGAAAGGCAATGCACCCACTGGGTTCTGCCTCTCCTCATTGTTGGGAATGGAAGTGGGAAATGATTTCTCTTGCTTCACATTTTGTGTGAATACCTGTAGTGAAGAACACAATTAGCATACTGTAATGCACAGTCTCTTTTCTCATCAATGTTTCAAACCTTACTAATGTGCATTCAATTGTTTACCCCAGACTGGAAGTCTCCTCACTCAAATGTCTTGAAGCTCTGGATCATTGCAGTAAGACGCAACCCAGAGAACAAACAGCACTGTGCCTGTGCTGTTTTTTCAAAAAAGTTGTACAATTATTCCCACTCCTCCTCTTTACCTATGCTCCTATAATTGTATCCTTTCCAAGTGCATATCAAATTTTCTTTTGGTAATTATTGTCGAAATTACCACCATTACCCTTTCAGGCATCCTGTTAGTTATTAAGTAAAGCCTCCTCATCTCCCCTTAATCCTCTTGCTAATTATTTTAATCCATGTCCTCTGCTCACTGACCCTTTTGTCAGAGGAAACGGTTTCTCTCTAACTACTTCATCAGAAAAAAAAAGGCCAGTTCTTTTGGCAGTCTGTACGTCAGACTGAAGAAGGTGAAATAGCTTGGTCATGTGGGCCATTCATTCCAGCCAAATTAGAGAAATGCAGACCTGTCTAAAGGTTGCAGGAGTTGGAGTAGTTCACAGAGAACGGGAGGGGCAAGGCCTGAAGATGTTTGGAAACAAGGATTATTTTTGAATGAAGGACATTTGAGAAATTTAATAAAGCTCAGAGCTAAGATTTTAAAATGGTCCAACTAAAGATCATGAAATTATTCATTCCAAATGAACAGTTTTATTCACAATACTCTCCACTTACTTACATACAAGTCAAACTCTGCCTACCCATTCTAACCCACACTCACCAACGCCTTCATTTCTCCATGTGAATCTAAAGAGATTTTTAACTGGTTATAACATATTTGGAGATGTCCTGAGGTCATACATGGGGATACAGATATTTTCTTTAAATGATGGTGCAAAAGTTTTTGTTTTTTTCCCTCTGGAAAGTTTCATGGTGTAGTTCTCCAGTTGGTTGACATGCACATGAGGTGCCCAATAAACAGGAGCCACAGGTGAAGCAAATATACTTTTCAGTATAGCTTCATCTCCCCTGAGGTGATTAGTGCTGCAAATGTCGTTCCCATTCTTATCACGGCAGAGCACAGCCGGACATCTCATTAACCTCAATCAGTCGCCTTCTTTGTTTTGTAGGCAGTGGTTCTGGGTATATTATGTGACATTTTTTGAAAGAGTTAGGTTTTCTGTTGGGTGTCTTGTTACAGAATAAACAATGTAGTTCATTGTTTTCTCTCTCTCTCTCTCATATCTTCATGCTCCGATTATAAGCTATTTAGACATTCATAAGAACTTTTAACCCTAACCCTATAAACTTCTCAATGAGAATTTTTATGGAAATGTAAACACTGAACTTGCCTTGAATATGGACTATGTTTTCTTACACAAACTTTTCAAAGCTATGACTGTATGTTTTACAAAAGATGAGTAATCAATCTGTGCTTCCTCATTGGTGAAGACTTCTCCTGAGTACTGATCTCATTTAGATTATGTGAAAGGACATTGCAGTTTGTAGTAAGCAAGTGAATGTTTCTTTGACACTATCTCTCAGAAAATGCTGAAACAAAGCTGGGACCAATATCCTCACTGGGGTAGTTCCCAGTAGTGTGGAGAGGTTTTCAATGAATATTGTAAGAGGGAATGGGAATAAAAGAAAAGAAACCCGATAAAAATAGCAGAGATGAATAGGAGTGTAATGAACAAGATTGTCAAACAGAGGGAGATTTGACTTGTACACACATATGTAGTAGTAGTAGTAACATTTTCAAACTAGGTTAGAAAAGAACATGTATACAGTGATATAATAAACACGTGGCTTCATGGAGACCATTATATTCCTGGTTGCAAAGATTTTTAAGAAGGATAAAGCAGAGGAGGACATATTTCATGATATAGGGAACAGTAAAAAAGTTAACTAGAGTGAACAGGAAGGGAACTAGCACTCTGTTGGGAATATATAGACTGAACAGTCAAAAGGAAAGGGTAAAACAGATGTCTGGATTAATTAGAAAAATGGTGAGAATAAATAAAAATTGATGACAACTGAACAAAGATCACCTGCAGTAGGGTACAGTCAGTGGAAAAGTGGAAATCTTTCTACGATGTACTCAGGGTTGTTTTCCTCATTAGTGTAGTCACAAAGACTCATGGGATCTCTCATGGAAGAAATACAGAATACACTGAAACATACCACGGACCAAGTTCAGCTGGATCATCCCATCAATCGAATCAATTACAATTGAAAAGAAAATCAGAGGTTGCCAATTTAAAATGGAGGTTGGACAAAACTTTCCATTCAGAGCACCATGAGTCTTTTGAACTACCGTTCTGAATTCATGGTGGAAGCAAAGTCCTTGAATCGTATTTTAAGGCAGAGGTGAATAGATTCTTGTTCAGCAAAGGTTTGAAAGGGATTGGCAGGAATGTCGATTTGAGGTTGCAATTAGTTGAGTCATGATATTTTTCAGTAAGAGAGGAGGCTCTGGTGGGGTTGACTGGTCTACTCTGCTTCTTAACCATTTGCTCATCTGTTAGGTAGAAAAGCTGGTTGGTTGAGGAGGTAATACAGAAAGAAAAAGTGATGCAGCTCAGAATGGAAAGACACTGGACCTTGAATCAGTAGTCCAACAATGCCTTCAAAAGGTTAGATGAAGTTTCTCAAATCTGACCACAACCTTCTGAAGTGGGTCTCCTATCAGCCCTATATTTTTTAGGTAGCCATTTATTACATTTCGATTAAAGCCTTCCATTAACTTCATAGAGGGTAAATTCGCTGGTAGAGTTTTCAGAATTTAACTTTCTCCTCTTTTACATAATGGTATGATTTTGGCTTTTATCCAATTGGCTGATATTACCCCATACTTCAGTGAGCTATTGAAAATACTTAGTAAAGAACCATGTACGAATTCTGCCATCATTTTTTACTACTCTACCATAAATTAGACGTGGTTCCTTCAACTTTATGTGCACATTTCCTTTCTGATGCAAAAGCAATCTATTTGAATTCTGATCCTTCTTGTGGTTGGAAACAGAAGTATCTGTTCAACTCTTCTATTCTGCCCTTTACATCACATCCTCATGTCATCTTCAAATGGCATTTTCTGCTTCCTAACTGACATTTCACACTAACAAAAACAAAAATATCCTGTTGTTCTGATGATTTCCCACTTCATATTATTTTAGTTTGCTTTATGCTTGCAGAATTTTAAAAATATGTTTTTGTATGTAAAATATCACTCCTTTTCTAAGTCTTAAAATGCCTCTTATTGAGCATTAGCTGCCACATTAATTTCCCTACAACTGCAGGGGCTCTCTATTACTATAATGAAACCTATTA
The DNA here is from genome assembly GCF_047496795.1 of Chiloscyllium punctatum. Lineage (NCBI taxonomy): Eukaryota > Metazoa > Chordata > Chondrichthyes > Orectolobiformes > Hemiscylliidae > Chiloscyllium > Chiloscyllium punctatum. The sequence continues at coordinate 33,960,555 of NC_092765.1, forward strand.
AACACATCCTTTTAGACCTTGAAACATAAGCATTGAAGTACTGCTAATCTGAGAAGTAAGGGCATGCATTTTGCAAAATCATCAAAGACATGTAACTATGAAAGCTTTACAAAGTCTAATATTTCAAAATGCTATAATGTGACATTTTCTTTGTCAAGCACAAATTCGTATTGAAGCTTTCCAACCTGCTTCTCTCACTGAAGGAGACTCAATGATTGAAGAGGAAATAGTGTATTCCACATCTGACAAGACAAAAGCACGGCTGCAATCAGCTTACTTTGCCAGTGGGGAGTTGCTACATGAGAAATTGTTGTGCTACATTTTGACAGGGTTTAACTTTGGAAGAGATTAGGCTTGTCGAGTGCTCTGCAAACTTCAAAGACTTTTTTTTATTATATCTTTTAGTGGTAGCTTTAGACCATAAATTGGTCATTTTAAATGTAGAGTGCTAAATATGTGCGTCACCACATAAGTCAGGTTTTGAGAAGAGTATTCCACTGCCAGTACTGTGAAACTGTAGGTACAGTTTTTCCATCAGCATTAATGAGTATCCACACCTCCTCCAGCCAGTGAGACTTCAGCAGATATATTTCAATGATGACTCAATGCATCAAGTTGGTTCAGCGGTTAGCACTGCTGCCTCACAGTGCCAGGGACGTGGGTTTGATTCCAGACTTGGGTGGCTGTCTGTTTGGATGATTGTCTGTGTGGAGTTTATACATTCTCTCTCTGTCTGCGTGGGTTTCCATTGGATGCTCCAGTTTCTTCCCACAGTCCAACGATTTGTAGATTAGGTGGATTAGCCATAGTAAAGTGGGGTTATATGGAGAAGGTAGAGGGGGGTTGAGTTTGGATGGGATGTGTGATAGGGGTTGGTGTGGACTCAATAGCCCATTACTATCACTGAATCCCTGCCATCAGCACATTAGAATTATACTGACTTGAAACATAACTGGACCAATCATATACCATTCTGACTTTGAAACACAGAGGAACCATGATTATCTGAATATCGGATTATCCGGGCAAAATCACAAGGTCCCGATGCTTGGCTAAACTATGTTATCCGGCATTCGATTATCTGGAATTCGATTGACCGAACTTGCCCATTTCCTTTGGATAATCAAGGATCCTCTGTATATTGATGTTCATCACCATCAAAGCCTTGGAATTCCTCACTGATCAGCATTGTGGCTGTAACTTCAACGCATTGGCATCAATGATTCAACAGCTGGTCCATCATAACCTTCTCTAGAGCAGTTAGAACTAGACAATAAACACTACCCTTGCCAGCATTTGCCTTGGCCAGGCCATGATCAAATAAATGAAAGCATATATAAAATGCTCCCAATTAAGTGCACCCACACAATGACTGTTCAAAGCTGCTACCAGAAAGAAGAGAATCAAGGTACCAATGAAATTAAAATTAAATTACATCATAAAATCATTGATAATTGTGAAGCAAAGGTTTATGACTTTCAGAATATGTTTACACTAATATATGTTTTATATGCTCAATTTTTGTCCTGTACCGTGAGTGACTCACAGTCAGCACAAAAGTGGCCAACTGTGCACTGAGCTTCCCGAGCACAACTTGCATGTCGAATCGTGAGACTAATTAGCATGAACTGTCAGCACAGCAATAGCTTTGTGTCAGCAGCTAGCCAAATTAGGGATGTGGATAATCTAGTCTGTTGTTCAAATTTAAAGGGATGTGCTCACTTAAAGATAATTAAGAATAAACAGTGTTTCAGTATCAAAATAAGTTCAAAATCTGTACTTCTGACAAAATAGCTGTACTACTGACAAAATAGCTGTACTACTGCATGAGTTGAATGCAAAGAGAGCTTTCCTGCTCAATAGACCAGAAGATCTTCTTCAGAGGGACAGATGTGTAGAAATGCATCAGCCAAGTTTAACCAGGTGTATATCCAGAAAAAAATTATCTGTGAAGAAAACGTTACCAAACAAATAATTTTGGTCATTCTGCTTTTTGCTGTTTTATGGGATGTCCACCTTCACTGTGTACATTTCTGGTCTCCCTCCTACAGTTCAGAAAAGATTTACAAGGATGTTGCCAGGGTTGGAGGGTTTAAGCTAAAGGGAAAGGCTGAATGGGCTGGAGCTACTTTCCAAGGAGTGTCAGAGGCAGAGGGGTAACCTTATAGAAGTTATAGAATCATGAGAGGCATGGATAGGATGAATAGACATGGTCCTTTTACCCAGGGTGGGGAAGTCCAAAACTAGAGGGTACTGGTTTAAGGTGAGAGGGGAAAGGTTTAAAAGGAACCTAAAGGACAACGTTTTCACGCAAAGAGTGGTGTGTGTATGGAATGAGCTGCCAGAGGAAGTGTTGTAGGTTGATACAATTACGACATTTAAAAGGCAACTGGATGGGTATATGAATAGGAAGCATTTAAAAGGATGTAGGCCAAATGCTGGCAAATGGGACTAGATTAATTTGGGATATCTGGTCAACATGGGTGAGTTGGACCAAAAGGTCTGTGTCCATGCATCTCTCAGACTCTATGTCCCTATGTCTCAGAAATGGTGCTATGTTTCCAGCAGAACAAAAATCGTTGAACTCTAAAACTAATGAACAAAATGCTTCTCTTACAAATGTTTTGAAATGATAAGGCACAGCATAGGTACAAGAAATGGTACATTGGTGCCTTTAATGCTGCTGCAGTAATAGTGATATCCAAGAAATCTGAATTATAGAGGAGATAATTTGAGATTTCACAAACCTCCTGTAATGGTTTTTCGACAAATAAGAAATTTAATTTAGGGTTTCGGTGTATGAAGTACTTAACCTTCAGGGCCCTGTTACCAATATATTTGGAAGCAAAGAAGTGTTTCTTTAACAGACATTAGCAGAAGACAATCTCTCATTCTGAGTTTACTGAAACTATCCATGCATTTATAAAGGAGTTACATCTCTGATTTGCACAGTACAGGTAAGAAGTCTTTGTTCATTGAGTTGGGAAAATAACATTTAATTAGGGCAATAACATACCCTAAATAAATATATGGGTCACAATTTCATCTCAATAATTTTAGCAAAAAATTAGTCACGCATAACAATCAATGCAAATCAACAGGAAATACTAACAGATTATGCATCAATGTCTACTTCTGATTTAAGGATTCTTACTCTCCCAAAGCAATGTACAAATATTGGTTAAGAGATGACTTTTTAATAAGTATTTTAATATTTTCTATGTGCACTTGGAAAAAGCAAAGCTCAAAGCAAAGAGCTGTACGCATTTATTAGCTCTCATAATCTCTTCCTCATGTTAACCAGTAAATTATTCCTTTTGCAAACTGAAGTCACCCACGCACTGCACCTTAACGTTTGGAACCGAAATCTTCTGCAGCAACAGTGGGAGTATAAATAAGTGACGTTTCTATCAGGCCTACACCTGCTTAACCAACACTTTAACTGCAGTTATAACAATATGCAGGTTAAATCTTGTAACCACACATTCTCATAGTCATGCATTAATAACAACATACAGCATTCCAGGGGAAACAGTTTCAATGTTATTCAAACCTCAGCAAAATTGGAGAAGTACTCCTCATGTGTCACTTCAAGGTTCAAAGGCAGAACTATTCTGTAAACGACTTGAAATACCATTTCAAAATGCAGTTTTAGATGAACATTGGTACTAAGATCCGATCACTTGTTGAATCTAGTCCTGAGTGGAAAAGTAAAACTAACAGAATTCTCAGCTAATTAAGCCATGAAGTTTCTAAGATAATTACACCATGAAGACTTATGTATTCAAATGATAGATCCTTAATAGAAATAGAAAGGCATTTTGAAGTTCAAACCATGAATGATGCGAACATTCTAGTGACCCAGAAGTTTGAGCATTTTGCACATGCAGAAGACAGAGGACAACATTTTTGGCCTGTGTCTGAGTGGTGACAGCTTTGATATATTAGTGCTAGCAAGGCACAACTACAAACCGGGAAAAACAATTGCAATAACAAGCCATTAAGCCATCATGAACTAAGTGGACCTGGGGACAAGTTTAAAATCGGACACAAGAGAGCAAAATCTGGGGTCACATCAGAGCCTATATTTGGGTGGGAGCAGGGACATGGCATTGGGAGTTAGAAGTGAGAATGGGGCTGAAGATTGAGTCAAGATGCCTATGGTTTGCAAACCCTCAAACCAACCTTGCCACATAAGGTTGGGTCTAGTCTATTTTATGCATTCCTAAATGAGTTTTGTTTTAGCCTTTTCCAATAAGGCAGGAGGTAGTGCTCCATCTAGATGCATGCATCCTTGTTGCACTCTATTTTAAGAGTCTAGAAGACCAGCTAGCACCGGAAAAAACAAGCACTGAGATGGTAACCATGTTTTAGGTGGTTCTGTGTGGGGGCTATATTCTAACTGAGAAACAAGTTCTCAAATGGAACTGAGTGATGGACAAAAAAATCTCACATTCCCTCACATGTGAGCCAAACCCTGATCCTACAGGGGTTCTGAGGAAGGGTCACTGGACCAGGAACATTATCTTTGATTTCTCTTTACAGATTCTGTCAGACCTGCTGAGCTTTTCCAGCAATCTCTGCTTTTGTTACTGATCCTTATTTGCTGTTCCTCCAGTCTGTACTCTAAAGCCAGATCTGACATTTTAAAAGGCATGACTCTGTTGACTGTTCATGCCAGCAATTTCCATATTTTGTCCCTGGGATTTATGGTAATTGCTACCCTGGCGGAGAATCCCTTCAAAGATATTTTTTCTTTCTATTGATACAAAGTGCTCCTCATGGACATTTTCCCTTTTAGTTTAAATCCACTTTAATAGCTCTAGTCTTGAGACATTCAGCAATCTCCTCACTGCCAACTTATTTGTAGGCTTGTACAGTGTCTGCCCAATTCCACTCCACTCACACATTTAAACGGGACATTTCTTAATATCTTTATTCTGTCTCAGCTCTTCTCTCGGTTCTCTAAACTTCAAATCAAACTAGATGTTCCATGTCTATCTAAAACACTGGCATCATTTGCAAAATTAGCATTTTGTAATGTTAATCAATGCCCCTACCTTTTGAAGCAAGTTCAAGTATAAACTTCAGCAATTTATTTTTCTCAGCTTTGAGGATTCACTGAGGTTCCATTGTAAACCTAAACATGTCTGGAAGATGGATTGCTACATCTAATTAACTTTTCCTGCATTTCATTTCATTATCACAGTCACAACACCAACTATTTGTATTGCTGTCTCAGTCAAACCCAGGAGTAATTTGTCAGCTTTCTGAGAAGGTGCCTCTCATCTTCACCTCAATCTGAGCTGCATTCTGGAATAACCCTTGGCAGTTCATCAGCAAGTTTAATTGCAATCCTGCTCTTCAGTTGATAATGCTCTGAGCTCTGTTACAGGCAATGCTGAAGGGAGTTACTGCAATAAAAAAGAGTGCTGAAGAAACTCAGCAGGTCTTAGGAGAGGGACGTCTGATATGACTCTCCTTTGGCATTTTTCATTTCTGTTCTTCTGAATCTGTGGTACTTCACTTTTATTTTACTGCAAGGTCTCTGACAAAAAAAACTTTATTTGGTTGTATCAAATAAAGTAAGTCATGTTGAGAAAGAACATATGTGGGATTCCGCCATACTCACAAATCAGATGAAATCGATATAAAGATACTTATTGTGTTTCTGATCACAGCACAATTTCTCTTCTGGTTCTAGATTCTTGGGAATGTAGCTTGCCTTCATGAGTACTGTACAAGCCACTTGAAGCTTAGCTTCCAGCTTAGAAGATCAAATTATTTCTGGTACAGAATTCTGACCCCATACAAAAGGTTATCACACTCCATCATCATGAACTATCATAATAAGAACCTGAAATGTACGTCCCCAACAATTTTTTCCTACTTTCTTTCATATCCTTACTCCTTCACCTACTATCTTGATTTGATAAAGCTTTGAGCTTAGTAAAAGTAGTTAGAGAAAGCTAAAATAAAGGCAGGTTATAACTTGCTTTGACCAGACGGACATTTGGTGCTGACAATCAGTCAATTATTTAGTTCTGAACAGCATTTGACTGGTATACAGTCATTAGTTCAACAGTTTGCAAATGAATACTTATTATATGTTTAGTTCCATTCACCATCCAGGCTTATGCCAATGAAAAACAACAAAGATTAACTATCAATTAGAATTAAGTTTTCACATCTTATAACATACACATTCATAGCCTTAACATGGGTATGGTCTAAGGATCAGTGCTCAGCTTGAAGGAAGAATTGACTCTAACATTCATTAGATTACATCACTTACAGTGTGGAAACAGGCCCTTCAACCCAACAAGTCCACATTTACCACTTCACCTAACACTACAGGCAATTTAGCATGGCCAATTTACCTAGCTTGATACATCTTTGGACTGTGAGAGGAAACCAGAGCACCCCCATGCAGACACAGGGAGAATGTGCAAACTCCACACAGAGAGTCACCTGAGGGGGGAATTGAACCCAAGTCTCTGGTGTTGTGAGGTAGCAGTGCTAACCACTGTGCCACCTTGCCACACTCAAAGTCAGGAGTTTAAATTGTGAAAGCCCAATGTTCCCTTTTTGGAGAAGTTTCTGTGTAGCAATTTCCCTTGTAATCAAATTTGTTAATTTATATTTCAAGACTGAAGTAATAAAGAAATAATATCTGTGAAGTGCTAGATTTGCACAAGCAAATTTGTACAAAAGTCACAACTACAGTAATTCTGAAATGACATTCAAAGCTTTGGGTTGGATTTTGTCCTGAGTTGTAAAGTTAGGGACGAGGCCCATTCCACTGACCCAGGAATTCATGTTACAGCAGTCAAGCAATTAGTTGCCTGAGTGCTTTTGAAGAAGAGTCATATCAATCTTGGTCAAGAGAGTGGTGCTGGAAAAGCACAGCAGGTCAGGCAGCATCCGAGTAGCAAGAGAATTTACATTTCAGGCATAAGCCCTTCATCAGGAATGAGGCTTGTGGGCCGGGGGGGGGGGGGGGGTGGGCAGAGCTGAGAGATAAATGGGAGGGAGTGGGGCTAGGGGAAGGTAGCTGAGAATGCAAGAGGTAGATGAGAGTGGGGGAGATCTGATAGGTTGGAGAGGGAGGAGGAACAGATAGATGGGAAAGACAATGGACAGGTAAAGAGGGCATTTTGAGATGGAGGCTTGGGACTGGAATAATGTGGGGGGAAGGGAAATGAGGAGACTGGTGAAGTCCATATTGATCCCGTGTGGTTGCAGGGTCCCAAGACGGAATATGAGGCATTTTTCCTCCAGGTGGTGGTAAGGGTTTGGCAATGGAGGAGGCCCAGGACCTGCATGTCCTTGACGGAGTGGAAGGGGGAGTTGAAGTGTTCAGCCACGGGGTAGTGGGGTTGGTTGGTGTGGGTGTCCCAGAGGTGTTCTCTGAAACGATCCACAAGGAGGCATCCTGTCATCCTGATGTAGAAGAGACCACAGAGGGTGCAATGACTACAATAGATAACATTGGTGGAGGTACAGGTAAATTTCATATCAATCTTGAAACATTAACTCTTATTCTCTCTTAGATGTGCCAGACCTGCTGAGTTCCTCCAGCACGTCCTGTATTTCTTTCAGATTTTCAGCATGTGTAATATTTTGCTTTGAGTTGCTTGAGGTTGTGGCTCCTGCCTCATTTTGGAAGTGAGGGTATGGATTTCCTATCTATTCCACATGATTTTATTATGTACAACCAATCCACATCCCCTCACCACACTACCACCTCACCCCCCCACCCCCAACCCTTTCAATCACTAGCCCTCCCCACCACAACCTCAGCTCAATGTGAGGAAGGGACTTAAAATTACAGCTTTTGCCATTGGGTGTTTTCTTGACTTTAAGGGATGGAGCATGCAGAGCAGAAACATGTTGGTAGACTGAAAGTAAGGGAGAGGACGGGCAGAAATTTTCTTGAGCAAGGCTAGAAATTGCACTTTGGCCACCAGCCATACTCCCCATTCAATGTAAAATCAATCAAATTGAATGTAGGATGGGGTGTACATCAAGCAGCCAATTCCACTGTTTTCCACTGCTCACCCAAAGTGAATTTCTATCCAACAGCTTCATCAGACTTTCGCTGGACCTGTGGTAAATCTTAGCAGTAATAACTATTCACTTTCACCACAAAAAGTCACATCAAGAAATTACTTTCAATACTACTGACAGGGAGACTATCTGAAACAGTGAAGTTTTATTGTCAGAGGCAACACTGTAAAGTACGATGAGGACTGGAATTAAAAAACAGAATCCACAAATGGTAGGAAATTAAATAACTTGAAGAATTATTTCAGGTTAATATTTGCATACGAGCTTTAACATGACAAGACCAATCTAGCTTTATAACATTGTCAGTGAGAAGGTGACAGACTAGAAAATGATAGCATTGTTGAGAGTACTCAATCTGATCCCTCCACTATTTTGACAGTGCTTTTACAGAAAATTGAACATCTTTAATGTTTATAAACAAGTTTGCATATTACGTTTTGCTGTTCAAACTTTCTACTTGATGGACAAGGCACCTATTTGGAAAAAGTGGTTTATTTGCAAGTTTGACCTTGAAACAGCTTGTTCGGAAGAATGCCAAAGGCATCTTTTTGTATTCCTGCCAAGTATTTTACTTGCTCCACTAACAAGGAGAGATTCCCAGACCAATTAGGGTCAAATTTCCACTGACACAGCTCCAACATTTTATTTGCTGGACAGATTTATATCGGCAAGTGCATGCGAAGAGAAAGGGTCATTATGCCTCAACTCCCTCACAACATCTCGCAAAATTACAAGGTTGTTGGTATCTAACCAATTGAGTACATTCTTCAGTTCACAGTAAGAGCATTAAGCAACAGTCAAGATCATCAAATATATCTGTGGAACAAATCCTAACAGAGACCATGAGTCTCCTCAGCCACTTGCTGCATAAGTGCTTTTGTTTCCATAGAAATGAGAATATTGCATATTTGAGTAATGTGAAGATTTCTGTGTCATAGTCATAATGATTACTTCATCCACATTATATGCACTTTTAATGGATTTCAATCTGGCACTGCTTTTCTTAATACAAACTCGTTGAGTCACTAAAGTTTGCTTATGTGTTATTTGGTTTGATGGTGCCTCTTAAAAATCTTGCAAAAAGTGCTATACATATAGATTGTGTGGAGTGACAATTTAATTTTGATTTAGACTATTTTGCGTTATGTTTTTGTCAAGTTTTTGACAATGCTCTATCAAATGGTATCAGAAAATGTACAAATTGGTTGTGGCCAAACAGAACTTTACATGTAGCAATGTGTTGCCAGCTTACTCAGCCCATCTTGCAGACTTGTCAAGTGGGAATCCTACATGTTATTCCTTTCAACATGATACAGCACTTACTGATATTAACAGGACATCGCTGAATTCCCAAAGAAACTAATATATCATGACAGGATGATTGATGGAATGCCTTCAGTCATCACCACAAAAGTCTCACACATACTCTCTGCAAGAATAGGTGAAAGAGAAGTTTTGCAGGAATTCGCAGCATTCCACCTGGTCAAGTTCATAATTATTTAAAACTAACTCTAATTTTTTTCTCCTTCCATTCCAAAATTCCACTCCCCTGCCACAATCAATGAAATAATTTTGAACATTGTCTTCATAATTCATCACTTGGTTGTACATGACAGTATTAATTTTTGCTCTACCAAAGTGGGAAGGTCATGACTTTATCAGGTGCTTCTCTCTCAGCTATAGCCTAACAGGGATCAAGAGCCCAACTTGCAGCTAGTACTCAGCATTATTACCCCTACGTCAATAGTCAGTGCACTGGGCAAAGTGCAATACCATAAGGATGTCATCATGCATATGCAACACTGACAGATACAAGGGAGCAGATAGCTTTATATTAACTTGTTGCTGACAGGAGATAAAAACAACAAATCTGCTCTTTTATTAGTTTTACAATGGCAGTCTGTTGCTGCTGATAGGTTGTAATTCCTTGTCCAGCAATAATTCTCCAGACCATCACCACGTTCCCCATGCCCTGCATGTAAGAATTGATAGTATTAGAAGATGTCTTGACTGTTTAGTTTGTCACAAAACAAAGCTGATCCTATCTTCACTTGAAGCACACAAATACTCACTTGCCAGCATTGATCACTGGTTAGCAATTAGAAGTGGAAACGTTAGTCGATGTTTTTCAATCTTGGCTCAAAGGCAGAGAGGTCAATTATACAGCTACCTTGGTGGGCATACACTCACTTTATTGAGAGGACTGAAGTGTTAAACCATAAGACTCTATTACTGAAATTGCTAGAATTGGATTCTCATGTTTCTTCAATGCCTACAAATAGCAACTTTTACTGGAGAGGAAATAAAACAAATAGAACAATACCAGTAGGTCTTATATGCATACATTGATGTATTAAATTTCCCATCCATAATAGTTACAGAAAAATTTCACTGTCACCATGGAGATTGTGCAAGCTTTGCATCAGTCCCACCTAAACCACACTCCAGATTCACTGCATAGATACCAGGAAGACAGACAAAAGGATACAATAAAGAACAGGATAAATGATTTTTAAAAATTCATTCATTGAATGCAAATATCACTGGCAAAAGCATCGTTTATTTCTCATTTTTAATTGCCCTTAAAGAGGTGAAATGGAATATCTGTTCAAAGGGGGAGATCTGCTAATATTTGAGCCATTATTTATCCCTCAGCTAATACCACTGAGTCACTAAAACACATTGCTTAGTTATAGATCTATTAAGGGACTATGCTGTTCAAAAACTAGCTCCTGTGTTCCTCTATAACAGTAGGTAATGGCTATGTTTTAAAAAAACATAATTCATCAGAGACAAAACACAGGGCATGAAAGAAGCCAAATTAATACAGGTCCTTTATTTGCCTTTAGACATGCCAAAATAAGCTTGTCACTGTGAAATGGGGTATGTGAATGCTCCTTTACCTGATACTCTTCTTGTGTCCAAATAAAATAAATAGAGTTATAGAGATGTACAGCACAGAAACAGTGTCAGATCTAATTCATCCATGCTATGATGATATTCACCAAATATCCTAAATTAATCTAGACTCATTTGCCAGGATATGACCCATATCCGTTTAAAAACTTCCTATTCATATACCCATCCAGATGCTTTTTAAATGCTGTAATTGTACCAGCCTCCATCACTTCCTCTGGCAGCTCATTCCATATATGTGCCACTCTCTGCATGAATTGGAATGCCCAAAACCAGTCATCTGTGAAAATGTCATCACAAAGCAACTTTTCATATCTTCCTGACCACATACTTGTGCAAAGGTGGAAGAAGGGTGAAACAACTTCCACCACACTTGAAGAAGCTACATTTAAAATCCAGCAACAAACTGGTAGCTGCCATTATCAATGTCAAGGCTACAGGTCAAATGGCAATATTCACTTTATGTTCTCGAAATAAAAGCCAAAGATGTAAAGGTATTCATCAGCTTCCTTAAATATTACAAAGCACCATGTTTCAGGTGGGATGCTCCTAATCTCAGCCAATTCCTTCAAAAAAATGTCATGTCTCAGTCAAATACAAAATAGTCAGGATGTTGGAAGTTTGAAAATGAACATAAAATTTTGGAAATGCAAAACATATCAAGAAACATCTCTATAGAGAGAGAAGCAAATTTGATGTTTCAAATCAGTGACCTTTCATCAAAATTGGGGAAAGTTAGAAATCTAATAAATTAACTTGTTAATAGGTTAATTAATCTGTCATGACTCTCTGGGTCAATCCTGCTCTCTCATGTGATTTTCCCCATTGGTCACAGATAAGCATTGAGGATTTCACTGGGTCCTATCACATTCTCTACTGTCCAACCTGGAGGAAATGTTTGGAGTGCTGCTACTGGAGGGTGGGAACACCCATATTGCTAGACCACTAGTCTATCGCAATGCACACTTATAGCTATCCCACAATGCAGGGCCACCTGCTTTAGGAGCAGATTCCAAACTGTGCTGAACACTGGGAAATAATTAATCATGTTCACAACATCCAATGTGCCAGTGAGAACATCCCACAGGTTATGGGAGAGTCTGCTGACCATCAATCAGACCAGGAACCAGTCTCGGGACTATGTCTCTTTCAGTTTGGCCCACCAGCACACTGTAATCAACCAGATTCTGGATTAGTAGTGCTGGAAGAGCACAGCAGTTCAGGCAGCATCCGAGGAGCAGTAAAATCGACGTTTCGGGCAAAAGCCCTTCATCAGGAATACAGGCAGAGAGCCTGAAGGGTGGAGAGATAAGTGAGAGGAGGGTGGAGGTGGGGAGAAAGTAGCATACAGTACAATAGGTGAGTGGGGGAGGGGATGAAGGTGATAGGTCGGGGGGGAGGGTGGAGTGGATAGGTGGAAAAGAAGATAGGCAGTAGGACAAGTCATGGGGACAGTGCTGAGCTGGAAGTTTGGAACTGGGGTGAGGTGGGGGAAGGGGAAATGAGGAAACTGGTGAAGTCCACATTGATGCCCTGGGGTTAAATTGTTCCGAGGTGGAAGATGAGGCGTTCTTCCTCCAGGTGTCTAGTGGTGAGGGAGCAGTGGTGAAGGAGGCCCAGGACCTCCATATCCTCAGCAGAGTGGGAGGGGGAGTTGAAATGTTGGGCCACAGGGCAATGTGGTTGATTGGTGCGGGCTTCCCAGAGATGTTCCCTAAAGCGCTCTGCTAGGAGGCGTCCAGTCTGCCCAGTGTAGAGGAGACCGCATTGGGAGAAACGGATACAATAAATTATATTGGTGGATGTGCAGGTAAAACTTTGATGGATGTGGAAGGCTCCTTTAGGGCCTTGGATGGAGGTGAGGGAGGAGGTGTGGGCCCAGGTTTTATAATTCCTGTGGTGGCGGGGAGGGTGAGTTGTAGGGGGCTGTGGACCTGACCAGGTAGTCATGGAGGGAACGGTCTTTGCGGAAGGCAGAAAGGGGTGGGGAGGGAAATATATCCCTGGTGGTGGGATCTGTTTGGAGGTGGCGGAAATGTCGGTGGATGATTTGGTTTATGCGAAGGTTGGTAGGGTGGAAGGTGAGCACCAAGGCGTTCTGTCCTTGTTACGGTTGGAGGGGTGGGCTCTGAGGGCGGAGGTGCGGGATGTGGACGAGATGCATTGGAGGGCATCTTTAACCACGTGGGAAGGGAAATTGCAGTCTCTAAAGAAGGAGACCATCTGGTGTGTTCTGTGGTGGAACTGGTCCTCCTGGGAACAGATACGGCGGAGGCGAAGGAATTGGGAATACGGGATGGCATTTTTGCAGGAGGTAGGGTGGGAAGAGGTGTAATCCAGGTAGCTGTGGGAGTCGGTGAGTTTGTAAAAAATGTCAGTGTCAAGTCGGTCGTCATTAATGGAGATGGAGAGGTCCAGCAAGGGGAGGGAGGTGTCAGAGATCATCCAGGTAAATTTAAGGTTAGGGTGGAATGTGTTGGTGATGTTGATGAATTGCTCAACCTCCTCGCGGGAGCACAAGGTGGCACCAATGCAGTCATCAATGTAGCAGAGGAAGAGGTGGGGAGTGGTGCCGGTGTAATTATGGAAGATCGACTATTCTACATAGCCAACAAAGAGACAGGCATAGCTGGGGCCCATACGGGTGCCCGTAGCTACCCCTTTGGTCTGGAGGAAGTGGGAGGATTATGGCCGGCACGGTGGCACAGTGGTTAGCACTGCTGCCTCACAGCGCCAGAGACCCGGGTTCAATTCCTGCCTCAGGCGACTAACTGTGTGGAGTTTGCACATCCTCCCCATGTCTGCGTGGGTTTCCTCCAGGTGTTCTGGTTTCCTCCCACAGACCAAAGATGTGCAGGTCAGGTGAATTGGCCATGCTAAATTGCCCGTAGTGTTAGGTAAGGGGTAAATGTAGGGGTATGGGTGGGTTGCGCTTCAGCGGGGCGGTGTGGACCTGTTGAGCCAAAGGGCCTGTTTCCACACTGTAAGTAATCTAATATAATCTAAAAAAAAATTGTTAAGGGTGAGGACCAGTTCGGCCAAACGAATGAGTGTGTCGGTGGAAGGGTACTGTTCGGGATGGTCGGGAGAGGAAAAAAACGGAGGACTTGGAGGCCTTGGTCATGGTGGATAGAGGTGTAGAGGGATTGGATATCCATGGTGAAGATGAGGCATTGGGGGCCAGGGAAACGGAAGTCTTGGAGGCGGTGGAGGGCGTGGGTGGTGTCTCGAACGTATGTGGGGAGTTCCTGGACTGAGGGGGATAGGACAGTGTCGAGGTAGGTAGAAATGAGTTCAGTGGGGCAGGAGCATGCTGAGACAATGGGTTGGCCAGGGTGGTCAGGCCTGTGGGTCTTGGGTAGGAGGTAGAACCGGGCAGTGCGGGGTTCCCGGACTATGAGGTTGGAAGCTGTGGATGGGAGATCTAGACATTTGTTGCCATCTAGTGTCTATCTTAAATGCCAAAACATGTTCCCAGAAAGAAAAATTTACCCAGCTCCCTAGGACATGAGGCAATTCTAAGTTGGTACAATCTTGTTTTTGTATCAGTATCATTAATCAATATCACTGTGTCAATACCAATATCAGTAACATTGACTATCTGGCATCAAAGGAATTTGGACAGGGCAATGTAAAGCATTTAAGAATATATTTTTATTAGAATTTTTGAATCATCTTTTGACCCACTTTAAACAGAAAATATAATGAAGTTTCTTGTCCACTTGGTGCATAACATAAAGAACTGTGCTGCAAAACCATGGTTTACCAGAAGCGGACATTTTATCGTGAAATAAGAACACACAGAGTTGGAAGTATCCTGCATGTCCTTTGAGATCTGACAAGAAAAGACTGGCTAGCATTTAGTTTGGAGGTCTGTCAACAGAACGGAAAAAGAAGTGGGTGTAAACCCTTTAATGGACTAACAAATTGGTTTCAGTCAGTCTTGTAGAGGGACGTCCTTGGCTTTTCTCTCCAGTTCTGGTGAAAGACCTCTCAGCAAAATATTAGCCTGTCTTTCCACTTTTCAGATGTTGACAGTTCTATTGTATACTTAAGGCATTTTCTGAGTTTTATTTCAGAATACCAGTACTTACAATTCTTTGGTTTTATCTTGACGACTTAACAGTAAAAGTTATGACAGGATCAGCCCTCACACATAAACCCTGATTTAAATTCAATCATCCTGAGTCAAACCTAAAGGAACTGCAATTTCAATCATGTACACTTTATGTGTGTGCAACAAAACTGAATGATCTTTAATCAGTCCATCAACAGACTGGTAAAACTCAAATGTGACTTGTATGAGTCACTGTGATTATGTTATTTCTTCACAATTTGCCTGAGTTGAACGAGCATTTATATTTCAGATGGGTTTTTATTGTTGATAGCATTTAAATTTCATTTTTCTTCAGTTGCTTTACAAAAAGCCAGTAGTTAAGCAGGTACAATTTGAATTCTGAGTTTCCCTCAGATTGCTTAATATGCAAAGCAACATGTTTCAGGTGGAATGCTCACAATTTATTTCATTGACAAAGCTTATTTGACTACATTTCAAGATTTGAAAATTCAAAGCAATTCATACTCGAGACTAAATGATCTATCCCATCAGGTTATATCTCCAGGTGAACAGATAATGGTAGAATAAAGAAAGTCTTGTGATGTCAGCATTTAAAAAATAATTTTGAAAGCTTAGGAAGCAATAAATGTTTAACATTGCAATGATTTCTTATAATGTTGTGCAACCAAGTCATGTTACTACTCCATAGCCCTGTTGAAAGGCAGAAAAAGCACTCCTGTTCAGAATCCTGCTCTCCACTACTTTAAACAATTTCTCTTGTTGGCTGCATTTTAAAAAAAAATATTGAACCTATTTATCTAATCAACCTGTTCAGAGATATTATTACACACCTCTGGAGCAGGTGGGACTTGAACCAAGAGCTCCTGGTCCAAAGGTAAGGACACTGCACCACAAGAGGGCCTCTTAGCTTCATTTTTACATACAGTGGTACAGTAATTGTAATGAGCTCTTCATTGCTATGATTGAGCTCATTTATACTACCAATCCACCTCAAGCTTCTAATCACCACCCACTTGATTATATGTCACTCTGTATTTCCTCTCCTATGTCACTCATATGCATGGTTATCTTGTCCCTGAGACCATTGTTTTTTGACCTGGTCCCTACTGAATTTCTGATCACTCAACTTCCTCTCCTGCCACACAACTGGCCAATATTGTTCAAGGCTTACTTTTTTCTCATGCACCATCTGACTCCCTTCCAAATTTGTCATCATTGATCCCTTTTTCAGATAAAACATCCTAGACACATTCATGCTGTCCTATCGCAGTTCTAGCCTATTTGTCTATGATTCCCAAATGCATGATTTCCTCCCTCTCCACACCCATTACTCCCAAGATTTAGTGTTCAAGTCTCTCAGCTAACCTCTGTCTTTCATATAACATAAGAAAGCTTTAATCAAAGCTTTGATTGAAATTATCTGTGGCCATGAACATGGTGTATTATGTATAAATGCCTTCCTCAAATTCTTTGTAACATTTGATAGTTAACCACACTAATACCCTCTATTGTTTCTTTCTCATACTCTGTACCAATGGAAATGTTCATTGGTATCTGGATATCTACATGAAATCTTCAAAAATTGAAGAAAAAACAGTGACCTTTGGGGTCTTCACTAAGGATCTTTCCATCTTCCTTTCTCGTCTTCTTCTGTGGATATTTATAGTCAACATAGATAAGTTATGATGTATGTCTGAGGCAGATGGGACTTGAAAGCAGATCTTCTGATCCAGAGGTATGGACATTACTATTGAACCTCAAGAGCTTGCTCTGTGTGCTGCCCTTTGATGATACAATCTCAAACACAGAGCTAGCTTTCCTAAATGATAGTACACAGCTTACTTCTGCAACATCTCTCTCATCCCTAAAAATATTCTAAATTGTTAGACTGTATTTTCAGTATGAAAAGCCTTGATATTCACAGAAGAGCAATTCATAGAATTCCTACAGTGTGGGAAACAGGCCTTCTGGCCCAACTAGTCCATACCGACTCGCCAAAGAATAACCCATCACCCTACATTTACACTTGACTAATGCACCTAACTTACACATCCCAGAACACTATGGGCAATTTAGCATGGCCAATTCACCTTACCCACACATCTTTGGACTGTGGGAGGAAACCCACACAGACACAGGGAGAATGTACAAACTTCACACAGTCAGCTGAGGCTGGAATTGAACCTGGGTCTCTGGTGCTATGAGGTAGTGGTGCTAACCACAGAGCCACATTGCACTGAACATAGAAAAAGGCAAAGTCATCACTTTTGATACCTGTTACAAACTATAGATCTTATCTCCCCTCCACGGTGGCACAGTGGTTAGCACTGCTACCTTACAGCGCCAGAGACTGACTGTGTGGAGTTTGCACATTCTCCCCATGTCTGTGTGGGTTTCCTCCGGGTGCTCCAGTTTCCTCCCACAGTCCAAAGATGTGCAGGTTAGGTGAATTGGCCATGCTAAATTGCCTGTAGTGTTAGGTAAGGGGTAAATGTAGGGGTATGGGTAGGTTGCGCTTCGGCGGGTCGGTGTGGACTTGTTGGGCCAAAGGGCCTGTTTCCACACTGTATTGTAATCTAATCTGTAATCTAATCATAATCCTCTGGCAGACATTTTTGAAACAAAAATCAGGTTTTGTGAAATGTTAGCATCCTGTTACACCAGAACTGAATTTTAAACCTATCACCAATCACCAATAACATCTATTTCTACCTCAACAACTTTTTCCTACCTTCACCATGTCCTCAGTCCTCCATCATTGAAATATTATCCACATTTTCTTCATCTATTCCAAAATATTCCAATAACCTCTTTGCTCA
The DNA here is from genome assembly GCF_047496795.1 of Chiloscyllium punctatum. Lineage (NCBI taxonomy): Eukaryota > Metazoa > Chordata > Chondrichthyes > Orectolobiformes > Hemiscylliidae > Chiloscyllium > Chiloscyllium punctatum. Next base: position 33,978,438 of record NC_092765.1, read on the forward strand.
CCTTCCATCTTCCATGAGTCAAAAACTCAGAGGTGCCTTTACTCTGATGTCAATAAGCATCAAGTTCCTTAGAGTGACAATAACTGACAACCTGTAGCTGTGACAGTCAAGAAGGAACAACAATGCTTCTTTTTCCTCACGCAGCTGAGGAAATTTGGCATGTCGTTAAGGACCCTCATCAACTTCGACAGATGCACCATTGAAAGTATAGTGTTTGGGTGCTTAACGGCCTGGTATGGCAACTGGTCTGCCCACGACCATAAGAAAATGCAGAAGGTGGTTTGCACAGCCCAGACCATCAAGGAAGCCATCCTTTCATCCATGGACTCCATTTACGTGGTTCACTGCTGCAGAAAGGCTGCCAACATCATCAAAGCCCCATTGCATCCTGGTAATATCTCCCACAACCTCTTCCATCAGGCAGAAGATACAGAAGCTTAAACTCATTCACCAGCAGGTTCAGGAACAGTTTCTTCCTGGCTGTTATTAAACTGATGAATGGCCTCAAATAATGCTGATCTTGCTAACGTTGATCTCACCTAGCGCACACACTGTGCAATGTAACCTGTGTGCCTCTGTCTAAGGCTTTTTTACAACCTCGGATCTGTATATCCTTGCTTACTATAATCTGCCTGTACTGCTGATAAACAAAGCTTTTCACTGTACTTCAGTACACATGACAATGAATCAATCGATCAATCAATTAATCACTATTAAAGTTGCCATATTACAAAATGTCAGATCTTGTGTAACCAGCCCTGGTTTGTCTCAGAACTTGCTGTTCTAACAAATTATCTCAGAAACATTCTATAAACTCCTCTTTCAGGCTACCTCTGTCAACCTGATGTTTTCAGTTACATTTAGATTAAAATCACTCATCATTGTTGTCATTTCATCAGGCAACCAATATTTCTTCTTGTATAACTTCATCCTGTTAAGGAACCTGTAGAGCACAGCCACTAGTGATTTATTTCTCCATAATCTCCACACAAATGGATTCTACAACTTAATTTGCTGAGCCAAGATCAGCTCTCAGAATCAGAAGTTACACGACAACAGGTTAGAGTCCAACAGGTTTATTTGAAATCACAAGCTTTTGGAATGCTGTTTCCTCATCAGGTGAAGTCACGTTGTGTGACTTCTGACCTTGTCCACTCCAGTCCAACAGTGCTCAAGTCCCAGTCCTGAATATCTTATGGCTATGTCTCTGTAATTGCCATCAGATCTGTTGTTTTATTTTAAGGCGTGCTATCAATTTATCTACTTTATTCTGAATGCTGCATGCATTCAAGGACAGAGCTATTAGTATTGCCTTTTTGTTAACTTTGTGAAACCACATCTTTTTCTTTATTTTCAATTGTTAACCAAAGTGGGGGAAAAAGCTACTTTAAACCAAGGACTGTGGAAGGAGTTGCTGCACATTAAGTAACAAGTTACTGGAATTCTTTGTGTGTTGTGTTTGCATTGTTACTCTGTGCAGATGGTAGGGCAGAATGTTTGAGATCAGAAGCACTGTGAGAGAGTGTTCAGAGCAAACGTCATCCAGACTGCTGAATGTTTTTTTTCAGTTTGGACTAGCTCTGGAGGTCAGGATTCACCAGCATAACAAATCTTTGATGAGTTCCCAGACAGTGTGTGAGCAGTAAACTGGCAGAAGCTCTCTAGACAGCAAGAGACAGTATCTCTCTTATATTCTCTCTGCAGTGAAGTGACCAAGAATTGAAAGATAGTTAAGCTCTCCCACTGTTTGCTATGGGTTGTTGCCTCTAACCAGAGATTGAACCATTCATACGTCAATGCTTTCTGCTTTCAGCTAAGAGCTGAAATGGTTTGGAAATAAATAGGTCAGAGATCAGAAGTACTTAAAAGAAAGAAAAGGGACAAAACATCAAATCTTGTGGGCAGGTGTTATTGAACTGTGTTGAATACATTTACTAACCACAACATCTATGCTGTTAGTTTGTAGCTATCTGATGTGTAAGTAGGAATTTAGAAAGTGGATACAGCTTAAGTTAGCAGAGCTATAAATTGATAGCCCAAATTTTGTTTTACTGTGGTGAGAACTCATTTATTTTTGATGAAAAAATACCTTCTTGTTAAGTATCAAAACCTGGTCAATGTTTTCTGTTAACCTGAGTGCTTCAGACAGATAAACTGGGCACTTTGAATCATTTGTGATGACCTTAGGAGCAGGGGGTTCATGTATCAATAACACTTTCACCAGTGGACTTTGACATCATTTGACCATGTAGTCTTGGCAGCTGGTGTACTTATTGGATTTTTTTAACTTATTCATTTATGGGATGTGGGCATCACTGGCTAACCAGCATTTATTGCCCATCCCTAGTTGCCCCTTGCAAAGGTGGTGGTGAGCTGCCTTCTTGAACCGCCGCAGTCCACCTGCTGTGGGTTAACCCACAATGCCATTAGGGAGGGAATTTCACAGTTTTGACCCAGCGACAGTGAAGGAATGGTGAGATATTTGCAAGTCAGGATGGTGAGCCGCTTTGAGGGAAACTTGCAGGTGATGGTGTTCCCATGTGTCTGCTGCCCTTGTCCTTCTAGATGGAAGCAGTTGTGGGTTTGGAAGGTGTTGTCTGAGGATCTTTGGTGAGTTTCTGCAGTGTATCTTCCAGAAATTACAAACTGCTGCGACTGAGCATCGGAAGTGGAGGGAGCGGATGTTTGTGGATGTGGTGTCAATCAAGCAGGCTGCTTTGTCTTGGATAGTGTCAAGCTTCTTGAGTGTTGTTGGAGCTGCACTCATCCAGGCTATTGGGAAGTATTCCATCACGCTCCTGACTTGTGCCTTGTAGATGGTGGACAGACTTTGGGGAGTCAGGAGATGAGTTATTCACCACAGTATTCCTTGCCTCTGTCTTGCTCTTGTTGTCACTATGTTTATGTGGTGAGTCCAGTTGAGTTCTACTCTGTGCTTTCCTGCCACTCTCTATTCCTCATTTCCCATCTTTTTACTTTGATCTCTGCCTTTATTCTACTCCTTGATTTCTATCTATCCAAGCTTGATCCTTTTGCCCCATTGTTTAGTTGAAAACACTCTCTTCCTTCTGGGTTACAGTTTGTTAGATCACTGGTACCAGGTTGGTCCAGGGACAAACCTTTTCATAATTACAGTCTCACTTTCCTCAGTACTGATGCTGTTACCCCATGAACTGGAACCCACTCTTGCCACACCAGTCTTTGAGCAATACACTCATTTCACTCATGTTAAGTGCCCTCTACCAATTTGCACATGACTCAAGTAATAATCCAGAAATCCGTTACTCTGAAGGTAATTTTGTGCTCCTGCTCCTCTCTGAGCAGATCCTCTTTCCTAGTACTGCCTATATTGTTGGTTCCTGCATGGACCTCTAATCTTTAAAAACATATTCCAAATCAAGCCTTTTGACATGGTTTGGGTAGTCCTATCTCATCTATCCCATTCCTCTACATGGTTTTCATAGTAAAAGGATTTGTAACATCAAAAGCAATTTATACTTACACGGGCCAAAGGACCTATTTCAATGCTATATAACTTGATGTCTGTCGAGGAGAAAATACCCTCACTTCCTGTCAACATTATATAATTAAGTGGGTTAAGAACATCAAATGATTTGAGGTAACTTTCTGTAGGCATCAGCATAGAAATACAATATCCACTTCATTCAGTACAGCAAAAAAAATCAATGTACAAGGGTTTGAGTTACTTATTCAGCATGTATACTTACCCCGTTTAATACCCAATGTTCTGGAATGAAGTTCAACAATAACAATAAGCTTTCACTCAATGACAACTGCAAGTTTCCAAACATTGCAGAGGCAGAAGGGAATGGGTGACATCATGATTTGAAAGATTGCCCCTTCATCTCTAAAACTTTGGCTAATTTCTATCCAGACTGATGAAGTCCATGTTTAATGTATGAAATAATAAGGGGCAGAATCTTACAGGGGTCTGTCGGCTATGACAAAATCAAACAAGAAGTTGAGAGAGCTCTATCTCGATGGGGGAATGGCTTGTTCTATCTGATCTGTTTTTGACAAGTGTGTGGCCAGTTTCTCACTAGGCAACAGTGAATTGTCCATTAAAGGGATGATTCCTCATTTTTTTTTGTAAAAATTATTATTTATTAGCAAATTATTTTAACTTTACAAACATATAAAATTATTGAAAAATACAATCAATAACAAATACCAGTATAATAAAAAGAAAACAAACACAAAAACAAAACAATACTGTCTCCTAACTATTAACCTACCTTCTAAAACAAAACAAACCCTAACACTGTGCAAAGCAACACCAAAAAAGAGAAAGAAAAGCAAAACAAACCCACTGAATACAGAACAGCTATGCTCGGCGCAAAGCTCCCAAACAGAGGAATGGGAGCATTGTATATATACCCGTATTAACTCAGGAGACTCCCTCGAGGGCCCAGGACTTGACAAATCTAACCATCCTGGTTAAACAAACACCCTAGTTAAGACAACTGACAAATCTGTTTCCAAATAACTCAAGTAGGGCTGCCATGTCTTATAAAAATGGTCTGTTGTGTGGTGCACCATGTTTGTAAAAAAGTCCAAGGGAATGTGCTCCATAATTAATTTCTGCCATCCCAGCAAACCCGGCGGGTTCTCAGACACCCAATTCATCAGAATATTCTTCCGTGCACAGTGTGCAAGAATATTAAATAGTTTCTTCCCATGCCCATCTAAAGATGCTAAATTTGGTAGACCTAATAAGAGAGATATCGGGTCTACTTTGACTTCAGTCCTCAATACTCTCCCTATCTCTCCTGCCACAGCGCTCCAGTAAACACGGAGCCTGTGGCACGTCCAGAAGCAATGGGTCAGAATACCTACACTTATTTTACATTTGGGGCACACTGAAGATGCCCCTTTTTTAAACTTTGCCAGACAGTCTGGTGCCAAATGAGCCCTGTGCAGAACTTTTAACTGCGTAGCCCTTGTCCTATTACAGATTGAGATCTTTCGAATAATCTCCCATATGTTCTCCCATGTTTCAGAAGAGATTCCCACTCCTAGCTCTTGCTCCCAGATCTCACATAACCGGTTAATATCCTGCCAGGCCCTGCCACCCAGCAGGTCATAGAGGACATTAACCAAAAGGGTGTTTGCGGAGCATAGCAACAATCTCTCTGTATCAGGCTTATAGGGCTTAGTGAGAAGTGTAGTCTTCTTCTGGATGAAATCCCTTACCTGAAAAAATGGAAAAGATCTCTGCTAGGCAATCCATATTTGCAGCTCAGTTGCTCAAAAGACATCATAACCTCCCCCTCAAACAAGTCTCCCAAACTAGAAACTCCTCTCGCTGCCCATAGTTTAAACCCCCGAGTCCATCATCCCTGATCGGAACCCTAGCATACCAACTGTAGGTGTAAGTGGTGAAGTCTTGGATAAGCAACCCTCACTCTGACGCATCGTCCTCCAAGCCCTGACTGTACTAATGACAATGGGGTTCTGGCAGTGGTCCATAACTGTCCTCATCTTATCCATGAACAACAGGTTAATAAGAGGCACTTTGCTTGGGAGGCCTCAATATCCAGCCATATTGAGTTTGGATCGTTACCTACCCAATCACAGGCAAAGGACAGCAGGGAACTCTATTGATACCTCCTGATGTCTGGGAAATCAACTCCTCCCCCTCCTTGAGGCAACTGCAATTTAGTAAGTTTGATGAGGGGCCACCCACGATGCCAGACAAAGGAACCAAACCACCCCATAAACTTCCACAGCGTTGACCTGGGAAACATTATAGGGAGCGTACGCATGGGATAAAGCAAACAAGGAAGAACATTCATCTTAATGAGAGATATTCGGGTCAGCCATGAAATTGGAAGAGCCTCCCATCTCTGGAGATCTTGCCTAATATTGTCGAGTAAGTGAGCAAAGTTAGTCCGAAATAACAGATCAAACTTGGAGGTAATAAAAATCCTGCCTGTGACCACTTAATAGGGAACTTAGAGCCATCTTCAACTTCTGGCATATCCATAAGGTTCCCCAAAGGCATAGCCTCCGATTTTGCAAAGTTAATCTTATATCCTGAAATAGCCCCAAATGAATTGATACATTATATCAAATGGGATACAGAGGTCATCAGGTTTGATAAAAACAGAAGGACATCATCCGCATACAGTGTAATCTTGTGTGCCCTCGATCTCAGCACCAGGATCTTGGACAGAATCTTGAAATCTGAATTTAATAGAGAGATGGGCCTGTATGAGGCACAATCCTCAGGAATCTTCCCCTTCTTAAGAATTAAGGAAATATTAGCTTCTCTCAAAGATGGTGGTAGGCATTCATGCATATAAGAGTGATTGTACGTCTCCAACATCGGCCCTGACAGAATCCCTATAAACTCCTTATAAAACTCACCCGGAAGACCATCAGGACCAGGCACTTTCCCACTCTGAAATTGCCTAGTTGCCTCCTGTATTTCCTGAACTGTCAAGGAGGCATTAAGGAGAGAGGCCTGTTCCGAGGTTACCCCAGGGAGGTCCAGATTCATGAAAAAGGTCTCCATTTTAGCCCGCCTATCTTCGCAACCTTCAGACCGATACAATTCAGAGTAAAAGGTCCAAAAAGCCTCATTAATCTTTTTAGCATCGTATGTAAGCACCCCGGCGCTGTCTCTGATTGCAGTAATGGATTGGGGAGCACGCTTTTTTCTAGTCAGGCACGCTAAATACTTCCCTGGCCTATCTCCATATTCGAACAGCTTCTGCCTAGCAAAAGCAAGTTCTTTCTTTGCATTTTGTGTCAGTATTGAATTTAAGGCAGCCCGAAGGGCCATGATCCACTGTAGTTTAGTCACCGAAGGCCATGCAAAATGTGCTGCCTCCGTGGCTTTCAATCACGCCTCAAGTAGACGCCTGCTGTTCCTCCTTCTGTCGTTTCTGGCTAGCCAAATAGGAAATAGCTAATCCCCTAGCAAAGGCCTTAGCAGTCTCCCATAGAATGGATGGAATATCAGTCGTGTCTGAGTTGATAATCAAGAATTCCTGAAACTCCTTCAAAACGTATTCCACAGATTTGGAATCCTTAAGAAGAAAAGGATCCAAACACCAGTGCTGCAAACCTTGCCCTTCACTCTTGGCCTTAACCTCCAAATATACTGCTGCGTGATCAGAGATAGCTATATTCCCAATTTTACAACTCATAATCGAATACAGAAGGGCTGAGGAAGCCAGAAAGAGGTCAATCCTCGTGTGACATTTATGTGGGTTTGAAAAAAAGGTGAAGTCCCAGCCGGTAGGGTGAAGACATCTCCAAATATCCACTAGCCCCAACTCCTCGCATAAGTCAACCACCTGCTTGGCCTGCGAAGAAATAGTTGGAGGCCCACAAGGCATCCTGTCCACTGTCGGATCCAAAAGACAATTAAAATCCCCCCCTCTATAATAATGTGCCGTGTTCCAAAAGCACTCAACTTAGAGAAAGCCCTAATCAAAAATTTGAGGGGATGCGCCGGAGGACAGGAGACATTTAAAATGCCATATTCCTCCCATGTATCAGTGCTTTAAGTATCACAAACTGTCTCTGCTCATCTTTCATCTGCTCTAATAATGTGAATGGAAGATTTTTCTGGATAAGTACCACCACTCCCCTACTTTTAGTAGTAAAGGGTGAAAAGAATACCCAGTCATAACCCCCCTGTTGTAATTTCAGGTGTTCCCCATCACCAAGATATCAGCCCTTTCCCTCTTAAGGCTAGAAAGCACTTTTTTTTTCCTTTCAACAGGCGAATGACTTCCCTTAATGTTCCAGGTGCACCATTTAATCAGACACTTAGCCATATCGCTTTTCAGAGACCCTTGAACCCCTTGGAGGGAGAACCCTGCTTATAAAGTGCTGAGCATAAGTAAATAAAGACTCATAGAATTGAACAACTATATATACAAAAACTACTCTATCATAACTATAAACAACTTTTCCTACCAAAAAACTACAAAGAAAACCAACTATAGAACCTTGAATGGAAAAATCTTCCCCCTGCACTCACCCTACCCATCCCCTCCTTCATAGCTCCTTCAAACCTGGACTGTGCCCCAGCCTTAGGCCAGAACAAAAAAGATGATCCTTAAATCAACAGAAAAAAAGACAAAGTCAAGATGAGCACTCCACACATCCCTGGCTTCATGTCACCCCTACTTGTGATGAAAACAGAAGCAGAACAAACAAAAAAAAAGGGGGAGAGACAACAAAGAACATCCACCATATTTCCCATCAGAAAATCCAGTTAATAAAAAAAAGGAACAACTTATTCAAAAGTCTTTTCCCTCCTTCCCAAAAAGGAAATTGTTAGGGAGAAAGAAAGGAATAAAAAAAGGGAGGAAAAACATGGGGAAATATAGAAAAGAGAACAAACATTAACCATATTCTTCAGGCCAATCCATCTATTTTAAAGTGTCCGCAAAGTTTTTAGCCTTATCCGCTGAGTCAAACATAAAAACGGAGTCCTCGTGGCTGAAACGAAGCACTGTGGAGTATCTCATGGAGTACTGGATGCCCAGGTTCCTCAGTTTCTTTTTAACTTCATCGAAGGACTTCCTCTTTTGAATTACAGCTGCAGAGAAATCCTGGAAAAACATGATTTTTGACCCCTTGTACAGCAGTGCCTGCAGATCTTTTCCAGGGATCTGGAAGCTTCTGTGACTTTTTGCTTGTCCTTATATGAATGGAAGTGCACTAGGGCCAAGTAGGGATGCTGCACTGGCCCTGACCTGTGCACTGTAACCCGGTAAGCCCTTTCAATCTGCAGCTTGCTGGACTCGATGTGAAGGCCCAAAAACTTCAGCAGCCAGCTTTCTAAGAAGCTGACTGGCTGCTCACCTTCCTCACCTTCAGGGAGCCTGGTCGTCGATATGGTTTCGCAAGGCCCGCACCTCTCGCTCCAGCACCTGGATCCGACTGGATAAGGACTCCATCGCATCTTCCAAGGCCTTAGTTCGACCCTCCACGTCCTCCAGCCTCTCCCCGAGGCCCTGGATCTCCTTTTCATGTTTCTGCAGCATGGATGCAATAGGTTGGACCTGGGCACGAATCTCCCCACGGATTTCCTCAATCGCAGCCCCAACTTTCAAGGTAAGTCTCTCCATCGCTGCAGCCAATTCCTGTGAGTCTGTCAGGTCCCTGGGGGGTTCAGGAGAGGCTGCTGCTGCTAAGTCTCTTGTGTTGTAGGTGCTGCAGGAGAATGTCCTCCCTGCTACTGTTTGCCTGCTCCTTTTCCCTTTGGCATCCATCCCACTCCCAAATATTAACAAATATGTGATCTGTAAGGTTTTAAACTAATAATTCCATCACATAAAATGGCCAAGGATGGCAAAAAATACCGGTATGCCTTGGCTGTTAGGCAGAACTGTCCACAGCAGTTCTACAGAATCACTGCCATCTTGCTAAATCATTCCTCATTAAACACCTTGATAACAGCTTAACTTTGCTCATTAATATTCAAATTCCTATCTTACTAGATGCACCAAACAAATAGACTCTTCGTGAAAATCAGAGTGAGTACTTGGAATTCAGTTTGCCACTTATTCCAAAGGACCTCATGTTGGACACCACATGGCAACATCTCACCCACACTCAATGTACTAGCTATATGCACCCCAAGTCCATGTATTTTTGCAAGGTTTGTGAAGGTTTGTAGCTCAGGTTGAGGTTTAGGGTGTAGGTTTGCTCACTGAGCTGTAGGTTTGATATCCAGACATTTCATTACCTGGCTAGGTAACATCATCAGTGGCGACCTCCAAGTGAAGCGAAGCTGTTGTCTCCTGCTTTCTATTTACATCTTTCTCCTGGATAGGATTCCTGGGCTGCCTGAACTGCTGTGCTCTTCCAGCACCACTAATCCAGAATCTGGTTTCCAGCATCTGCAGTCATTGTTTTTACCTCGTTGATTTTAACCCTACTGCGAATCCTCTTGCAAGGATGCCTGCCTTGAAGATGTTTTCCTCCTCTCTCGACAAGAATCTCAGGGAGTCCCTCTCCCACTGTAACTCCCACGTCATTTCCTCTGCCCTGAAGTTCCACCGATCCACTCCACCCTCCCACCCCCCCCAACCTATCATCTTCATCCCCTCCCCCACTCACCTATTGTATTCTATGCTACTTTTTCCCCACCCCACCCTCCTCTCACTTATCTCTCCACGCTTCAGGCTCTCTGCTTTTATTCCTGATGAAGGGCTTTTGCTCAAAACATCGATTTTACTACTCCTTGGATGCTGCCTGAACTGCTGTGCTCTTCCAGCACCACTAATCCAGAATCTGGTTTCCAGCATCTGCAGTCATTGTTTTACCTTCCTGGTGTTTGTGGTGATGTCATTTCCTGTTCGTTTTCCTGAGGGTTTGATAGATGGCATCTAGATCTATGTGTTTGTTTATGACGTTGTGGTTGCAGTGCCAGGCCTCTAGGAATTCTCTGGCCTGTCTTTGCTTAGCCTGTCCCAGGATAGATGTGTTGTCCAACCACAATGCCATAAACAAACACATAGATCTAGATGCCATCTATCAACCCCTCAGAAAACAAACAGGAAATGACATCACCACAAGCCCCAGGAACCCCATCCAGGAGAAAGATATAAATAGAAAGCAGGAGACAACAGCTTCGCTTCACTTGGAGGTCACCACTGATGATGTTACCTAACCAGGTAATGAAACGTCTGGATATCAAACCGACAGCTCTTCAGTGAGCAAACCTACACCCTAAAGTCCATGTATATTGGCATCTGATATGTACCAGCCTATAAGAGCTCTCAAAACACATCTTTAATTGACCAACAAGAGGCTCACAACATCCCTGCCTTGCATCACCTCACCACACTTTAACCCTCAGCCACAACTACCAGGCTCATATTACTTCTGTCTTGCCTTGCCATTTAATGTACACACCAAGCTAGGAAATCAGTCATCATTATCAGCAGGTCTCAGTCAAGATAAGGGGGGATACACTGTTGCTCAGGGGGCCCTGGCACAGTAAGTCAAGGGCAGCCTCCAATACCACTCCAGGGGTTGAATGTAGGCAGTCAGTCGCTTGGGTGGTCAGAATCAGGATGGTCTCCAAATATGGGGTGAGAACCTAAATGTCAGGTAGGCCACTAACTCTCTTGACTCTTTCTGCCAAAGTCAGTACAATTTTCCTCTTGGAATGATAGAGAGGGAAAGTGAGTGGCACAGGAGGGAAAGGTGTCCCAAGCAAGTAAGAAGCAGAGAGGGCAGGCCTGGTTAGTGGTGCCAGGGGTTGGGGTGGGTGACAGTGAGTGATGCTAAGGGCCATAGTGAGGGTGGTAAATGCATGAGCGTTGGTGGGAGGTGGGTACAGTATAAGAGATAGAGTGACTCTGCAGTTTCGGAGAGAAGATGGTGGCACTTATGCTGTCTGAGTGGATAAAGTCATTGAGCTTCTTTCTATAAAGTTGAGAATGCCTCCAAACAGCTCAACCTACTTTAACCTAGGTGGCAACTTCAGACCAGCTTGGCATGGTCTGGTTTCTTGACCTCCGATGCTGGGCCTGGCGAAGTGGAAGACCACCCCATCCAGCAGGAAATCCAGGTGCACCGATTTTGCCTTGTCTGCCACGTCTCCGGGGATAATGTGAGGAACATTACAGGACAGCCCCAGACTGGCAGTGCTTGTCCAGGGGCATGCCAGTTTTTCATGATGGTGTGGGTGCAAATGGTGTGATTAATTCCAGATCACCCAGTGGTAGTGAATTGTTCCAGGAAAAGTCCATGATAAGATGGGTCTGGAATTGCACATGAGGAATGGCACAGAGACAAGATAGGTCATTAATGAGGCAGGTTTGATAAGACATAGCAAGAAAAAGTGATTAGACTCATAGTAAATAATCCTCCCAAAAACCCAACGCAGCTCACACTTAGCAAAAATGAAAACTAAGATTCAGTCCAAGATCTTATTGAAGTGCTTAAGATTCTTACAGGACTAATGTAGAATACAGAATCCCGTCAATGTGAAAAGAGGTCATTTAGGACATTGAGTCTGCACCAACCCTTTGAAGTCCATCCCACCCAGACCAAGCCCCCACTCTATTTCTATCACCCTAATTTCCCAAGGCTAATCTCCCAGTTGGCATATCCCTGGTCACTCCGGTCAATTTACCATGGCAAATTCACCTCACCTGCACATCTTTGGACTGTGGGAAGAAACTGCAGCACCTAAAGAAAATGTGGACTTGGGGAGAATGTGAGACCTCCATACAGGCAGTCGCCTGAGACTGGACATGAACCCGGGTCCCTAGTACTGTGAGACAGCAGTGCTAACCACTGAGCTTCCGTACTGCCCTGATATCATGAGAAACTATTTCCCTGGTGACTGGAGTCCAGAATAAGGAAGCATAACCTTAAATTTAGAGCGAGACATTTCAAGAAGTTAAGAAGCAATTCTTCACATACAGAGAGGTGGAATGTTATTGAGGCTAGGCCAAATTAAAATTTCAAAACTGAAGCTGTAAGAAGTTTATGAGACAATGGAATGAAATATTACAAAATGAAGATATGCCAAGAAATGTTTAAAGTATGAAATAAAAAAGGGCAGAATCTTACAAGAGTCTGAACAAAATCAAAGAAAAAGTCTAGTGAGCTCTATCCTGATAGAGGAGTAACTTGTTCTATCTTATCTGCTTTTGACAAGCATGTTTAGAGACAAAAACTGCAGATGCTGGAATCCAAGGTAGACAAGCAGGAGGCTGGGAGAACACAGCAGGCCACAACAGTCATTGAATGGTAATCTCCAGGAACTGAAGGCAACCGAGCTGGACAAGAACTGAACAGATTGTATCTGTTTCTACAATTCATTAAATGTTCTTCTGGCAGCATGGAAAGGATCATCCTGAGAGGCGTTTAGGCAATTTCAATCCAGCACTGAGCTCCTCACCACTCAGCATGGACTGGAACTGAGAGCAGCTGGAATAGAAATGTTGCTTTGGTATAGTAAAGGAAATGATGTTTTTCTTGCTGAACACCGTTATCCCTCACATTAGTGAGTGTAAATTTCTCCATCTCGACACAGAAAAATAAATCTTGATGGAATTTACAATTTTCATGAAACTAAACATTATATTTAATATGCGGTTTCAATTTCTAGAACACAGCAGTCACGATGTAGTGTGTTATCTGGTTTATACAGGCATAACTTCCTTGTGATGTGTATGTGATACAGGGAGTAGTACAACAGGTCCACAGCAGATGCCATCGCCCTGGACCTACACTCATTCCTGAAACATCTGGATAACAAGGATACATACATCAGGCTCCTATTTTTTACTATAGCTCTACCTTCAACACTATAATTCTAAATAAACTAATCTTCAAACTCTGAATAGGAGTTTAGTGGTCCCACATGGTTAATAATGACAGGGGTTGGGGTGGGTGACAGCGAGTGACATTAAGGGAAATAGAGAGGCAAACGCGTGAACTTTGGTGGGAGGTGGATACAGTATTAGAGATAGAGTGAGTGTGTGGTTTCGGAGAGAAGATGGTGGGGCACTTCTACTGTCTGAGTGGAGAAAATCATTAACCTGCTTTCTATAAAGCTGAGAATGCCTCCAAATAGCTCAACCTACTTTAGCCAGGGAAATAGGAAGCCTTCAGAAATGAGATAACAAGAATCCAAAGAAAGTATATTCTTGTTAGGATAAAAGGAAAGGCTGGTAGGTGTAGGGAATGCTGGATGACTAAAGAAATTGAGGGTTTGGTTAAGAAAAAGAAGGAAGCATATATCAGATATAAACAGGCTAGACTGAGTGAATCCTTAGAATATAAAGACATAGGAGTATTCTTAAGAGAGAAGTCAAGGGGGCAAAAAGGGGACATGAGATAGCTTTGGCAAATAGAGTTAAGGAAAATTCAAAGGGTTTTTAAAAATACATTAAGGACAAAAGGGTAACTAAGGAGAGAATAGGGCACCTCAAAAATCAGCAAGGCAGCCTTTGTGTGGAGCAGCAGGAGATGGGGGAGATACTAAACGGGTATTTTGCATCATTATTTACTGTGGAAAAGGACATCGAAGATATAGAATGAAGGAAAATAGATGGTGACATCTTGAAAAATGTCCATATCACAGAGGAGGAAATGTTGGATGTCTTGAAACGCATAAAAGTGGATAAATCCCCAGGCTCTGATCAGGTGTACCTTGAACTCTGTTGGAAGCAAGGAAAGTGATTGCTGGGCCTCTTACTGAGATATTTGTATCATCAATAGTCACAGGTAAGGTGCCGGAAGACTGGAGATTGGCTAATGTGGTGCCTCTGTTTAAGAAAGGTGGTAAGGACAAGTCAGGGAACTATAGACCAGTGAGCCTGACATCAGTGGTGGGCAAGTTTAGATTAGATTCCCTACAGTGTGGAAACAGGCCCTTCAGCCCAAGTCCACACCGACCCTCTGAAGAGCAACCTACCCAGACCCATTTCCCTCTGACTAATGTACCTAACATTATGGGAAATTCAGCATGGCCAATTCACCTGACCTGCACATCTTTGGACTGTGGGAGGGAACCGGAGCACCCAGAGGAAACTCACGCAGACACACGGGGAGAATGTGCAAACTCCACGCAGGCAGTCGCCCGAGGCTAGAATCGAACCTGGGACCCTGGTGCTCTGAGACAACAGTGCTAACCACTGAGCCACCATGCTGCCCCAAGTTTAGATTCCCGACAGTGTAGAAACAGGCCATTCGGCCCAACAAGTCCATACTGACCCTCCAAAGAGTAACCAACCCAGACTCATTTCCCTACATTAACCCCTGGCTAATGTACCTAATACTATGGACAATTTAGCTTGGAGGGAATCCTAAGGGACAGGATATACATATATTTGGAAAGGCAAGGACTGATTAGGGATGGTCAACATGGCTTTGTGCATGGGGAATCATGTCTCACAAACTTGATTGAGCTGTTTGAACAAGTAACAAAGAGGATTGATGAGGGCAGAATGGTCGATGTGATCTATATGAACTTCAGTAAGGCATTCGACAAGGTTCCCCACGGGAGACTAGTTAGCAAGGTTGGATCTCATGGAATACAGAGAGAACTAGCCATTTGGATACAGAACTGGCTCAAAGGTAAAAGACAGAGGGTAGTGGTGGAGGGTTGTTTTTCAGACTGGAGGCCTGTGACCCGTGGAGTACCACAAGGATTGGTACTGGGTCCACTACTTTTCATCATTTATATAAATAATTTGGATGTGGGCATAAGAAGTATAATTAGTAAGTTTGCTGATGACACCAAAATTGGAGGTGTAGTGGACAGCGAAGAAGGTTATCTCAGATTACAATGTGATCTTGATCAGATGAGCCAATGGGCTGAGAAGTGGCAGATGGAGTTTAATTTACATAACTGTGAGGTGCGGCATTTTGGGAAAGCAAATCTTAGCAGGACTTATACACTTAATGGTAAGGTCCTCGGGAGTATTGCTGAACAAAGAGACCTTAGAGTGCAGGTTCATAGTTCCTTGAAAGTGGAGTCACAGGTAGATAGGATAGTGAAGAAGGTGACTGTTATGCTTTCTTTCATTGGTCAGAGTATTGAGTACAGGAGTTGGGAGGTCATGTTGCAGCTGTACAGGACATTGGTTAGGCCACTGTTGGAATATTGTGTGCAATTCTGGTCTCTTTCCTATCGGAAAGATGTAATGAAACTTGACAGGGTTCAGAAAAGATTTACAAGGATGTTGCCAGGGTTGGAGGACTTGAGCTGTAGGGAGAGGTTGAATAGGCTGGGGCTGTTTTCCCTGGAGCGTTGGAGGCAGACGGGTGACCTTATAGAGGTTTACAAAATTAGGAGGGGCATGGATAGGGTAAATAGACAAAGTAGTTTCCTTGGGGTGGGGAGTCCAGAGCTAGAGGGCATAGTTTTAGGGTGAGAGGGGAAAGATATAAAAGAGACCCATGGGGCAATCTTTTCATGCAGAAGGTGTTACGTGTATGGAATGAGCTGCCAGAGGAAGTGGTGGAGGCTGGTACAATTGCAACATTTAAAAGGCATCTGGATGGGTATATGAATAGGAGGGGTTTGGAAGGTTATGAGCCAGGTGCCAGTAGGTGGGACTAGTTTGGGTTGGAATATTTGGTCAGCATGGACGAGTTGGACCGAAGGGTCTGTTTCCATGCTGTACATCTCTATGACTCTATGACCTAGCTCTCAGCTTTGTCCTCTGTAAGTGGATCCTTGACTTCCTGATCCACAGACTGCAATCAGTGAGAACAGGCAATAATTTCCACAACAATCCTCAACACTGGCACCCCACAAGGCTGCGTACTCAGCCCCTCACTGTACTCCCTGTATACTCATGACTGTGTGGCCAAATTTTGTCCCAACTCCATCTACAAGTTTGCAGTTGGAGACTGGATCACAAATAATGGTGAGACAGAATACAGCAAAGAGATATAGAGTACTTGATGTTGTGGTGTAAAAATAACAATCTCTGTCTCATCATCAGCAAAGCGAAAGAGTTGGTCATTGACTTCAGGAAGCAAGTTTGGGGTCACAGCTCTGTCTGCATCAATGGAGCTGACGTGGCGATGGTCGAGGCTGTCAAGTTCCTCGGAGTGGCAATCACCAAAATCTGTTCTGGACCATCCATGTAGATGCAACGGTCAAAAAAGCATAACAAAGCCTCTTCTTCCTCGAAAACTAAGGAAATTTGGCATGTCTATGAAGACAGTTACCAATTTTTATCAATACACATAGAAAGCATTCTATCCGGAGGCATCACCACTTGGTATGGCAATTGCCCTGTCCAGGACCGTAAGAAACTACAGAGAGTTGTGAACATAGCCCAGTCCATCACACAAACCAACCTTCCATCCATTGACTCCATCGCTACTTCTTGCTGCCTCGAAAAGGTAGCCAACATCATCAAAGACCCCTCCCACCTCAATTATAATCTCTTCCAACCTTTTTCATCAGGCAGAAGATACAAAGCTTAAGCGCACATATCAACAGATTCAAGAGCAGCTTCTTCACCACTGTTGATGAACTTCTGAATGTTCTCGCAAATTTTAAATTTAATATTGATCTTGTTCTTTGTGCACCTCTTCTTTGTGAAGCCTTCGCATTGTACTTCTCACTCTGTTCTATTATCCCTATTGGACTTTGTACAGCATGATCTGCCTGTATTGCATGCAAAGCAAAACTTTTCACTGTACCTTGGTACATGTGACAATAATAAACCAAATCAAATCAGAAATGGAGTTGTACATGTAAAACACTTGGTGAAGTCCAATCTAATAATTTAATGCCCCAATCTGATAAATTTTGTTGGTTATTATCCTTGGAACTGCTCTCTGTGAACCACAATTTCACCTTGGGTTAACTGAACTTGTAGCAGGATTTTGTTTTGTTCAAATTGCATCAAAAGTCTTTTCAAGCTGCACCAATCTAATTTGCTGCTGACTAATAATGGAAAGATTTCTACTCCAGAAACAAATATCTTTACTTGCTTTCGTTGCAAAATACAGTTAAATCAGAAAATTAATTCACCTTCCGAGCAAGTTTATTTAATAGCAGGTTTAGAATCCTATCTGAAAGGAGTTGAATGAGGAATCTGAGGTGATGTGTATTGTAACAAGATTTGACCTGATTTTTCCTCTGTTTGCTGCTACATTTTTCTGCAACTAAAATCAATTTGCTGTTTTATGGAAAATATGTGACCTGGGAGCATCAGCTACTCTGTGATGCTGTGGCTTTCATTTTGAGAGTACACTGTGGTTTTGGTAATATTTCCAGACACTATCTGCAGGCTAATAGACTTTTTTTTCAAAAGGATCATGTCTAAAGAGTCACTTTGAAAGTCTGAAGATATCACCATGCACCAGATTGGCTGACAATATCAACTGGGATTGACATCAGGTTTCGGTATCAAAACGTGTTTGCTAGTAAGTTTATCACACTGGACCTCAATCCATAAAAGAAAAATAGCAAAACAACTCCTAACATGCACAGGTCAGCTAACCTATCAAGAGAATATAACATCTGCCTCATGTTTCATCAACAAACCCATCCCATTATGTCAGTTGACTCTACGTATTAATAAGACCATTTACATACATATCATCACAGAACCTTTCTGCAAATCCCTCATACTTTGCACCAAACATAACACAATACTTTTCAATTAAAACATCAATCAAAATATTGCATACTGAAAATTGCAACAAACCCATTGAATAATCCTATCATGATATCTCCACTCAAAACCTCGCACTGATCAGAATTTGCCACATATAGAAATCTCTGACAAAAATGTATCTCATTTAAGTATCCTAACTAACTGAGCATATGTATTCCTTCAAAATCTTCTTCTTCTTGAGTTCTCTGTCTGAAGGGAAGTCCTTGGTTGTACTGCAAACCAGCACTTTGATTTTGGTTTGATTATTGGTCGGATGTGGAGGCAGGTCCTGAATCTTTCTCAGTTTTCTCAGAATGTATCATTTATTACATTAAGTATAATCTCTGACATCAAATGAAACATGCATCAGAATACTTTTCATCAAAATGCACTGAGGAGCCCATCAGAAAGCCAGCGAGGTCTCCCCCTGTATTACAAATCAGGTCTGAATTTGGTTGATCCAAATTCTACTGCAATCCTCTAAGTACATCATGTCAACAGAAAGTTAGTGCTTCCATGCATTTGAGTTGCACGGTCTGGCACAATATTGCCAATACCAATTTTCTTGGAATTCTAGAAACTAACTTAAGAACTGTGGCAGAAACCATTCAAATCTCAACCACGTGTAAAGTTCAAGCAACATTCTATCATCTTGTGGTGGCAGGCAGTAAATGTCTACTTGATCACCTGCTGCCTGATTTCAGTACATCTATATCTTGCCAATCCATCAAAACTGTCTACCTAACTTATTTGTTTACTTAGAACTGTTAAAAGCAACACTCACATCTTTTTCCCAAAGCAACTTTGTTACTGGCTGCATATTCCACTTTTAGAAATGACAAGAGACTGCTTCCAGTATAATATACGATTATGGTAACAACCTCTAAGCCAGACATTAAAAATAGCATGAGGCTAGAAATACTGAATGACAGTGGCATGATTCACAAGAAATCTGGTTTGTTACATTTTTGCTAAATTATTTTGTTGATGAAGTGGTTCAAATTGATGCCCAATGATCATCCATTGGGCACTGTAGACCATCATCTGCATTCATTCTGCACTGTAGACCATCATCTATTATTGATAAATACTTCACCTTCTGGAAAGATTTCTGACAACTAACTAGATACAGGGTTATATAATAGAGCACTTTGAATTATCCTTTGAATAAGATTTAAACACTGGATAGGAGATTATTTCTTTCCTTGTTTGATCATTCGTCTCCTCAATTATATTGAGCATATTTTATTCCTATTATCTGAACACTCCATGTTCACATATGTAGTCACTTGGGTTGCTATGGTATCTTTTACAAGCTAAGAATTCTGGGTAGGTTATGCAACAGAAGTCTATAGTCTCTGTGATTCAGTCAAGTCTCCAATGGTTAAAGATTCATTACTTTACTGTACTGCAGGTATCTTGTCTCTGAGGAAAAGTAGCTACTCATCTATTTCAATTTTTAATTTAGACTTGTTTTCTTTATACTGTGGTTATATGCTGGGTCTGCGTTTTTTACTTGTACTTGTTTTGTTCAAATCTCAAAAACCTTTGAGCAACTAATGAGAAGCTATGCTTTATTATCTTATTGATGGTCTAAGTATGAGATCTGATCCAGTGAGTTTCCAGCAGGGATTGAAAAGGAGGCATCTGATCACAATCGGCCTGATTCCAGTTACCATCACAGCTAGCTTCTTAAACTGAATGATAACCATGGCTCGAAAGCGAGACTGTTTAAATTTAATTAAAATGAGAAAGCACAAAAACAGGTTTACAACTGTGCCATCAGGTCTAAGAAAGAATAGCTTTCAGGAAAGACTGAACAAACAGGAGCTCTTTTCTTTTAAAATGGGAAAAGGAGAGATAGAAGTCTTTCAACTATGTAAATGTTCAATAATATGTATTTTTTACATGCAATGAAGGTCTTGCCTGCTGACTGGAGAGCTGTCAGAAGCCTCATGTCACATCCTTTTGGGAAGAATCACCAGAGATCGAAATATCTCACACCCCACCCCCAACCCCCAGCCACAGAAACAAACACAATGCACATGCACCTACGCACATACATACACACACACACACACACACATACACACATACACATATATGTAAACACAGACCCACTCATCCCCATACCCACCCAGGCACACCAATACACACACACACACATTCATCACTACACCTACACAGGTGCACCCACACATACACCCATGTGCAGACGTCCACACACACCTGCACCCACACCCACAGAAACCCTAATAAACACTCATTCCCACCATACACCCCCACACATAGACCTACACCTATGCACACGCACTCACGCAAACACCCACACACAAATCCCCATCCCCACCCCCACGCTCACACACACACACATCCACACACAAACCCTCATCCCCACCCACACTCCCACATACATACACACATCTTGGAAGTGCAGGGTCAGATTAGAACAAGTCAGCATGGATTTAGTAAGGGGAGGTCATGCCTGACAATCCTGTCAGAATTTTTTGAAGAGGTAACAAGTAGGTTAGACCAGGGAAACCCAGTGGATGTTATCAACCTAGATTTCCAAAAGGCATGTGATAAGGTGCCTCACGGGAGGCTGCTGAGTAAGGTGAGGGCCCATGGTGATCGAGGTGAGCTACTAGCATGGATTGAGGATTGGTTGTCTGACAGAATGCAGAGAGTTGGGATAAAAGGCTCTTTTTCGGAATGGCAGCAAGTGACAAGTGGGGTCCCACAGGGTTCAGTATCGGGGCCGCAGCTGTTCACTTTATATATTAATGATCTGGATAAAGCGACTGGGGACATTCTGGCGCAGTTTGCTGATGATACAAAGTTAGGCAGAC
This sequence comes from Chiloscyllium punctatum, assembly GCF_047496795.1. NCBI lineage: Eukaryota > Metazoa > Chordata > Chondrichthyes > Orectolobiformes > Hemiscylliidae > Chiloscyllium > Chiloscyllium punctatum. The sequence goes on from NC_092765.1 coordinate 33,999,424, forward strand.
AGGCAGGTAGTACTGAGGAGGTGGGGAGGCTGCAGAAAGATTTAGACAGTGTAGGAGAGTGGTCCAAGAAATGGCTGATGAAATTCAATGTGAGCAAATGCAAGATCTTGCACTTTGGAAAAAAGAATGCAGGCATAAACTATTTTCTAAACGGTGAGAAAATTCATAAAGCCAAAGTACAAAGGGATCTGGGAGTGCTAGTCCAGGATTCTCTAAAGGTTGATTTGCAGGTTGAGTCCATGATTAAGAAAGCAAATGTAATGTTGTCATTTATCTCAGGAGAGTTGGGATGTAAAAGCAGTGATGTGCTGCTGAGACTTCATAAAGCTCTAGTTAGGCCCCATTTAGAATACTGTGTCCAGTTTTGGGCCCCACACCTCAGGAAGGACATACTGGCACTGGAGCATGTCCAGCGGTGATTCACACGGATGATCCCTGGAATGGTAGGCCTAACATAAGATGAACGGCTGAGGATCCTGGGATTGTATTCATTAGAGTTTAGAAGATTGAGGGGAGACCTAATAGAAACTTACAAGATAATACATGGCTTAGAAAGGGTGGACGCTGGGAAGTTGTTTCTATTAGGTGGGGAGACTAGGATTCGTGGACACGGCCTTAAAATTAGAGGGGTCAATTTAGAATGGAAATGAGGAGACATTTCTTCAGCCAGAGAGTGGTGGGCCTGTGGAATTCATTGGCATGGAGTGCAGTGGAGGCCAGGACGTTAAATGTCTTCAAGGCAGAGATTGATAAAATCTTAATCTTGCAAGGAATTAAGGGCTACAGGGAGAGTGTGAGTAAGTGGCGTTGAAATGCCCATCAGCCATGATTGAATGGCGAAGTGACCTCGATGGGCCGAATGGCCTTACTTCCACTCCTATATCTTATTGTCTTATTGTCTTATCAAATGAACCAAACGGCGTCCTCGGCTAAGGCAAGGGGCAGTGGAGTCTGCCTCCTAAACAATATCTCATGGTGCTCAGACATGGTGACCCTGTCAAGTTACTGCTCCCTGGACCTAGAATGACTAATGGTGAAATGCCATCCATTCAACCTGCTGCGCGAGTTCACTTTCACCATCCCGACAGCAGCCTACATCCCGCCCCATACGGAAGTGAAGAATGCTTTGGATGAAATTTACATCATGACAAATGGACTTGAGATGGTATACCCAGAGGTCTTATTTATTGTAGTCAGTGACTTCAACAAGGTCACCTTCATGAGGGTGCTACCAAAATACCATCAACATGTCTCCTGTCCCACCAGGAGGCTGAACATCCTTGACCGTTGCTACACAACCATCTAATTTGCCTATTGCTCCACACCCCATCTGCACTTTGGAAAATCAGATCACAAAAGCTGTGTTCCTCCTCCCAGCTTGCAAGCAGAAGAGAAAGCGTGAGGACTCTTCATAGAAAATAGTACAATGCTAGTCTAAGGCATTGGAAGAGTTTCTCCAGGACTGCTTAGAATCGGAGGACTGGCCCATATTCAAAACTTCAACACTAACATGGATGAGTATGCCAGCACCCTCACAGACACCATTAGCAAGTGTGTGGAGGGCTGCATGCCAAAACAATCAATACATATGTTTCCCAACCGGAAACCCTGGAAGAAGCTGAAAATCCATGCCCACTGAGGGCCAGACATGCAGCATTCAAGTCAGACAACCCAGACCTTGACAAGAAATCTAGATTTGACCTCCGTCAGGCCATTGGAAATATCAAGAGGCAGTACCGGAATAAGTTAGAGACACAAACTAACCACACGGGCACCTGCCATCTGTGGCAAGGCCTTCACAACATAATGGGCTACAAAGTTAAGAAGAACAAAATAGCTCCCTGAAGCCCTCAATGCATTTTACATTCAATTTGAACAGAGGGGTAGTGAAACGGTGTTGCCTGCCTGACAGCCTCGAATGTACCAGACGGCAGATCGGCCTTCTTGAGAGCGAACTCACAGAAAGCAATGGGCCCAGATGCAGCTCGCAGCCGTGCACTCAGGTCCTGTGCAGACCGGCTGGCAGGAGTATTCATTGACATCTTTAACCTCTCCTTGCTACAATCCAAAATCCCCAGCTGCTTCAAAAAGACTACCAAAGGAAACACTTAGAAGGTGCCTCATTGACCACTGCCCAGTGACTCTGACCTCTATGATCATGGAGTGCTTTGAGAGGTTAGTCATGGCTTAAATTAACTCTTACCTCCTTGCCTGCCTTGATCCCTTGCAATTTGCCGACTGGAATAACAGGTCCATGGCAGACGCCATCTTCCTGGCCCAATACTCAACTCTAGAACACCTGGACAATACGATACCAATGTCAGACTCCCACTTATTGACTACAGCTCTGCCTTCAACATCACAATCCGAACCAAACTAATTTCCAAATTCCGAAACCTAGATCTCTGATCCGCCCTCTGCAACTGGATACTTGACTTCCTGACTCACAGATCACAATCAGTGAGGATAGGCAACAACACCACATCCATGATAATCCTCAACACTAGCAAAACTGTGCATTCAACCCTTTATCGTACACCCTGTAAACTCATAACTGTGTGGCCAAATTTCATCTGAACTCCATCTACAATTTCACTGATGACACCACCGTTGTAGGCCAGTTATCAAACAGTGATGAGACAGATTACAGGAAAGTGATAGAGTGCTTGGTGGCATGGATAAAGATAATAATCTCTTCCTCAACGTCAACAAAATGAGAGAGCTGATCATCGACTTCAGAAAGCAAGGAGGAGGGCATGCCCCTATCTATATCAGTTGACCTGAGATGGAGGTGGTCAACAGTGCCAAGTTCCAAGGAAGGATTATCACCAACAATCTGTCCTGGTCCACCCAGGTTGATGCAATGGTCAAGATGGCAAAATAACACAGCACCTCTTCTCCCTCAGGAGGCTAAGGACAATTGGCATGTCCATAAGAACTCACACCAACTTTCACAGATGCACTGTAGAAAGTATTGTATTAGGATGCATCACTGCTTGGTACGGCAACTGCTCTGCCCAGGACCGTAAGAATCACCAGAGAGTTGTGAACACAGCTCAGTCCATCACGCAAGCCAATCTTCTATCCATTGACTCCATCTACACTTTTAGTGGCTTCAGAAAGGCAACCAATATCGTCAAAGACCCCTCCTGTCCCAGTTATAGTCTCTTCTGTCAGGCAGAAGATATAAACGCTTAGAAATGCATACCAACAGGTTCAAGAACAGCTCTGTCCCTGCTGTTATTAGACTTCTGAATAGACCTCTCAAATTTCAAATCTAATGAGTTTTGAGAAGATTTGTAGCTCAGGTTGAGGTTCTGGATGTCGGTTTGCTCGCTGAACTGGAAGGTTCATTTACAGACATTTCATCCCCATATTAAGTAACAACTTCAGTGAGTCTTCGAATGAAGCACTGGTGGTATATTTATATGTTTGAGTTTCCTAGGGTTTGTGATACAATTTCCTGTGGTGACCTCATTTCCTATGGTAATGTCATTTCCTTTTCTTTTTCTCAGGGGGTTGTAAATGGTAATTTCAATGAGCCACCACACACTGCAGCATAGAAGAACTACGCAGAGCAGAGGAAAATCACCTATATCGTGTATTCAAAATGAACGGGTACCAATGAACACAGTCCACTGATTTCTGAGCAACAAACCCAAACAAGCAGACAAAACACATCCAGAAACCCTCGCCACTCTCCCCTACATCAAAGACATCTCATAAATCGCTGCCAGACTACTCAGACGCCTTGGCATCATGGTGGCCCACCTACACACTAAAATAGCAGCTAATGAATTTGAAAGACCCTATACACACAACAAGCAAGACTAATGTCATTTACAAAATACCTTGCAAGAACTGTAACAAACACTACATTGGACAAACAGGCAGAAAACTAGCCACCAGGATACATGAACATCAACTAGTCAGAAAACAATATGACTCACTCTCACTAGTATCCCTACATACGGGTGAGGAAGGACACAACATTGACTGGGACAACACATCCATCCTAGGACAAGCCAAACAGAAACACACACAAGAATTCCTAGAAGCATGTTATTCCAACCGGAACTCTATCAACAAACACATTGACTTGGATCCCATTTACCACCCCCGAAAAAAAGAACAGGAAATGACATCACCATAGGAAATGATGTCACCACACAAAATGACATCACCAACCCTAGGAAACTCAAATTTATAAATAGAAAGCAGGCTACATCACCAGCGCTTCATTCAGAGGCTCACTGAAGATGTTACCTAGTATGGTGACGAAACATCTGAAAATGAACTTTCCAGCTCAGCAAGCAAATCTACATTCAAATTTAATGTTGATCTCGCTCTTTACACACCTTCTTTGTAGTCATAACTTTGTATTGCTCACTCTGCATAATAACCCTCTGACCTTTGTATGTTATGATCTGCCTGTACTACACACAAAAAAATTAACTGTGTCTAGTTGCATGTCACACTAATAAATCAAATCAAATCACATACACACGCTTGCAAATACACACATCCATGTATACAGACACACACATTCACGCACACAAACACAGGCACTGTCACACTCATACAAATGCACACGCACCCACTCCCACATGCACATGTACACACACACACACATACACACGCATACACATACAATGTCACCCAATCAGAAAGCCAGTAGCTGTGTATTTCTCCGCACCACTAGGTTGATCTCAGGTTAACAGGCTGTGACTTATGGGAAGTCCCAAGGACCAGAGCTTGAGTCCCATCTATTCACAATCTACGTCAATGATTTTGATGGAACCTAATGTGCTATTTCCAGTTTTGCAGATTTTGAAACTATTTCGTTCTGAGAGTTGTGGGGAGGATGCAAAGGGGTTTCAGGGATTTAGGCAGGCTGAGTAAATGGTCAAAAATATGACAAATTGAATATAATGTGGATAAATGTAAGATTATTAATTTTGGTAGGAGGAATGGAGGTGCAAGTATTACTTAAATGGCATTGATCTGCAAGACAAACTAGCTGTCCATGTTTAAGAGTTACTGAAAGCTAACATGTAAGTGGAAGAAGGAATTAAGAAGATGAATGATACGTTGGCCTATATTGCAAGTGGGTTTGATTACAGGAGTAAATATGTCTTGCTCCAGTTGTATAGAACTTTGCTGAGACTCCATCGGGAGTATTGTGTACTGTTGTGACCTCCTTGCTGAAGGAAGAATAGATTCTTTATTGAGAGAATGCAGCAAAGTGTCAGTAGTCTCGTTCCTAGAATGGTGGGACTGTCCTATGAGGAAAGATTGAGAAGTTTGGAAATGTACTTGCTGGAGTTCAGAAGAATTCAAGATAATTTAATTGAAATGAAGGAGTAGTGAATCTTATCAGAAGGTGCTAGGTGAAGACCCCTTTGGCTTCTTGCGTTTGCCCCATTCAGACCAGTAAAGGTTGGTATAGGCTTCCCACCCTGTTGCCAAATGAATAGACAATTAATACCCACTTAAGAGCCTCATCCAGCTTCCACTGGCATTTACCCAACACCAACAAGAGAAATTCTATTACAAAAGTATCTGGGTCGGTTGTAAGCTTCTGTGTGGGAGGCCAGAAAGACCTCATTCTGATGCACCCAGTGCCTGAATTAGGGATGTGGCAGCAGGAAGAGGTGATCGCTGACAGCTAATCCTTGCCCTTCCTGCCAAACCCAATTGCATGAAAACCACCATTTCCAACTCCCACACCCTCCTCCTCCCCCAACAGCAGGTACACATGGCCTGGGTCCTTCAGCAAGTCAGGGTGGGAGCATTTCTGATGTCTGCCTTCGCATCTGGGTGGTGCTGCTGAGAAATGTACAGCTACCAGTTTTCTAATTGGGTGACATTGTGTGTGTGTGTGTGTGTGTGTCTGTCTGTCTGTGTGTCTATGCACACTTGCATGTGTGTGTGTAGTGTGTGATTGGTATGTGTGTGCTGTGTCTGTGCGTGCATGCATGAGTGTGTGTGGTGTGTGCGTGTGGGTGTGTATATGCATGCATGTACATGTATGTGTGTGCACGGGCAAGTGTGTGTAGTATGTGTGTGTGACTCTGTGTGTGCGTGTGCACGCGTGCAAGTACATGTGTGTATGTTTGCACTTGTGTATGTGTGTGTGTCCACGCTTGTGTGTTTGTGTATGTGGTTTGTGTGCATGTGGTTTGTGTGTATGTGGTATTTGTGTGTGCATGTGTGTGTGTGGTGTTTGCATGTGTGGTATTTTTACTTGTATATGTCTGTGCGTGTGGTACGTGCGTGTAGTTTGTGTCTGTGTGTGTCTGTGTGAGAGTCTGTGTGTGTGTGTGTGTGTGTGTGTTAACCAATCCTCAATTCATTCCAGTATATCACCAAGATCTATTGTGTTCTTCCTTTTTTTTTAACTAACTTGCTATACAGGATCTTATCAAAAACCTTTCTTGTGAAACCAAATATACCACATCCACCGATTCCTCTTATCTTCTCTGCTAACAACATCTTCAAAAAGCTCTAATAGGTTTGTCAGAGATGATTATCCCTTCAGAAATGTATGCTTACTCTACCCAATCAGAATATCATTTTCTTAGTATCTGGTTGTCACATTCTTTATAATAGATTACAGTATTTTCCCTACTACCGGTATCAGGCTAATAGGTCTGTAGCTCCCCACTTTTCCTGCCCTCTTTTCTGAAACAATGGGCTACATTTGCAACCTTCTAGTCCGCAGGTTTCCTGAATCTAGAAATAGAAATAAATTAGTGTGATCAAGTAGCCAGATGACATAAATTGGGGTCTCAATATTGAAGGGTACAGAACATTTAAGTAGCGAGGAAAGGGGAGATTTCTTAATAATATCCTCCAGGTAGACAGATACAATGGGCAGAATCTTCCCAGCCTTGAATGACATGGGCTATGGTGAGAAATTTGAGCGAATCAGGTGAGATATTGAGTGAGGCCTTTCTCGAGAGGCCAAAAAGTCTCATATTCCAGTTAAGTCCTGCATGTTGAGATGGGTTTCTCACTGGTGAGTGACAAGAGACGTATTAACATGAAATATCGCTCATTACTTACCCTCATTATTACCTAATCTCACTTCAGCCACCCGTTCTCTCACCTTCCCCCCCACCCTGAACCACCCACCACCCCAGGTAGAAACTAGACATCAACAAATGCCGAAGGAAAAGTCTGAGTGAGTTACTGGCCACTCCAGCTCTCCATTTGCTCCTTCAGCTCACCATCTTGGTCACTGACACCTCAGAGGGCACACTCCGTTGGCAGTGGCTGCAAGTCCCCTCATGTACACAGACATTGGCATCTCACAGGTACCAACCTCAGTTCATTATGATGGGATAACTCTGATGCACTTACATTACCATTTTACACCTCAGCGCTGTGCCTTGGAGCACACCAGCAGCTCTCATCAGAATGCTGCTACAAAGACATGATTTGGAGATGCCGGTGTTGGACTGTGGTGTACAAAGTTAAAAATCACACAACACCACGTTATCGTCCAACAGGTTTAATTGGAAGCACTTGCTTTCGGAACACTCCTCTGAACCACCTGATAAAGGAGCGGCGCTCCAAAAGCTAATGCTTCCAATTAAACCTGTTGGACTATAACCTGATTTTGTGTGATTTTTCACTTGCTATAAAGACATTTTGCACACAGTGATAGGTGTAGCACTTGCAATGATAGTGCCTTTATCGCAAGAGGGTCAAATACCAAAGTTCCACGTAGAATCATTCTGTGACTCTCCTTGTCAGAGTGTACTACAGTGCACTGTATGGAGTGAATGCTGATTGTTCACATTACCATGGACCCTGTTCTGTCCCTTATGTTCCTTACACAGGGGCACTTCATGTATGATGATGGATCCAGCCATAATAGGAGGTATGGCTGCTGTTGTTCAGATCCAAAAAGGTGCAGCGAAATGGACAATGGACAGCAAGCCCAGGACCAGTAGCAGGGGATGTTGAGCAGCGTGCACTTGAAGAGTGAAAAAACTGAAGCTCCCCTCAAGATGAGTAGAGCATCCAAAAAGACCAAAGTCTGTAACTCTTTATACCATTTCATCCAGAATCCTTCACTCTGCTGTTCATCATCGATGATTCACTCAACCCACATGATCCACTATCCTCTCAAAGTGTATTATCTCCCCTGCCCCTTATATAATGTTGGAGACAGTGAGGTCTGCAGATGCTGGAGATCAGAGTTGAGAGTGTGTTGCTGGAAAAGCACAGCAGGTCAGGCAACATTCGAGGAGCAGGCAAATCGATGTTTCGGGCCAGAGTCCTTCATCAGTAATTGATCTGCTTCACTCTGAAACCCAACATTCTGTCTTCTCTCCCCACCATTAAGTTTCTCAGCCCCTCTCCCACAACACTGACTCCCTGATCAGACCCTCATCTGCTTCCACCTTGATGTTAAGTGGACAGAATCCCCCACCCAAGTTTATGACCATGACCCACACCTTGAGCAACTTAGCTGAACAGCGGTGATTGCTGGACAAACAGATCCCCTGACAGATATCTGTAGAGCTCCCCAGCTGTGTTTCGGACATCCCTGAATTGGCTACACCGAACAGACAGATGAGACCGTGACCCACTCACAGAATGAAGAGGTTTGAATCACATGATCTGAACTGATCTGACCAATTGCCCAACCGTGTCAAAGTCAAAGTTAGCTAATAATTCAGCCAATGCACAGCATAAAATTCACCTTGGGTATGGTACAACAACATCACATTGTTATTTTACCACCTCCCTCCAAATGTACTTGTTCTAAATCACTCTTGTTTACCTTTCTCCTGCTGGTTAAGACTACCTAACTTGCAGGGGGTTCCTTACTCCACACAAAGAAATCTATATCAGTCACCAAGATCAGTACTTTGAATAAATTATGTATGATTTTCCATTTTATAGTCTTCTCCTAATTTGTTTAAAACCTGTAAGTAAACCTATTCTGAAAATGATGAGTAACTCCTTGTTTTGTGATGACACATGAAGGATAAATGCAAAATGTTGAATTAATATAACCTACATTAATTAACTTTGGTTGAATTCCATTGATACTACTCATTTCCTTGCAAAATGAGTGAAGCTACAGAGTATTTTCATAATTTCATATCAATATAGGACACCAGAAATCTTCCCACATACAATTCAGGAGCCGGAGTAGGCCATTCAGCCCCTCACACCTGCTGAACAATAATAATTCCAAGGATGATCCGATTAGTCTACATTTATGCCTGTCCTCATAACCACTCACCCCCTTTGCTTTCCAAAAATCAACCAAACAATGCTTTAAAATTATCCAAAGATTCTGCTTTAGAGGAAGAAAATCCCAAAGAATCACGACCCACTGCCAGAAAATATCTCTGTCTTAAATGGATGCCCTTATACTGAAACAGTAACACAAAGTGTAACCAAGTGAATTTGTTTGAAGCTTATCTAACCTCAATATAACCCTGTACATTTTGAAAAATGCTTAGCGTGTGCAGGTAGGCGGGAACAAGCCACTTGGACTTTTTGCAAGTTTTTCAAAGAGCAGGAAGGAAGGGGTTGAACTATTTTCAGAGAGAGCCTGATGCACATCAGGGATAACTGCTGCACTCCTGCTTAAGCTTTAAAATCCATCCCTCCAACCACCTCGACCTCTCCACACCAGATCGCCAAACCCTCTCCACCCAGTGTCTGTGACTTACCTAATCCAGGCCTGCAGTTTGCCTTCACCCTGACATTGATTGCAGTGCATACAGCACCAACTACAAAGCTCTGGCACTGCGCGGACTGTATGAGCTGCTGGGCAATCAGATTGACAGACCCTGAAGGACGGAAGACTCAGTCTGCATTAATGTAGCCCTGCGCCATGTCCTGACTATAGGCCAAGCTTGTCCATCGTCAGTTGGCTGATCATTGACTCTCTTTCCTGGAGTCAGGCTGTCTGTACAACCCCTCAGCAGCATTCTTCAGCATCCCCCGCTACCACTTACACATCCTTCTGCACCCCCACTACCACTTACACATCCTTCTGCACACCCCACTACCACTTATACATCCTTCTGCACCCCCCACTACCACTTACAGATCCTTCTGCACCTCCCACTACCACTTATACATCCTTCTGCATCCCCCACTACCACTTACACATCCTTCTGTACCCCCCACTACCACTTATACATCCTTCTGCACCCTCCGCTACCACTTACACATCCTTCTGCACCCCCACTACCACTTATGCATTTCTGTCCCTGATGTGGAGGGACAGATTGGATAGCTTTTCAAAATGTTTGTCACTGATAAGGTGGACTGATCGTCCTTCTTCATTTCCACTTTCTCTCAGATTCCTGGCTAAAATATCTTTACCATATTGCAGTATATTTGTTTTTGGATGCCTTTTAACTTATTTTTGGTTTCATTTCCCTCAGCGGTTCAGACTTCCTAAGGGCAAAACAATTTGAGACTGAAATTTGCCTGCACACTATTTTAGTAAACTCACTAATGCATTCAAGTTTTTTTTTAAGTGCATTCTCCTCTCCATGCTGGAACGCAACATGTGGGAAGTTTTTGAAGTTTCCTTCCTAGGTAGCAGGTTTTTATTCCCAGCCAAGGCTTTTTTTGTTTGTGTTTCAAAATGTTTTTTGATTATTTTGGTCCAGTTATTTTTGGGCCTGTCAGGTTACTGAATAATTTTCTATACTGAGAGCAAATTAAATACTTCCAATTCTTTTCAGCTAATATAAACATCATATGTCATGCATCCAAGAGTGTGGATTGTATGTGTATAGAAACTTTTTCTCTCATCTCAGAATAGCAAACCTGGTGGACATTTCCAAATTCCGTATCTTTTCTGGCTTGTTTCATTGAAAATTGTCCAGGAAATGCATCATGCTCCAGACAGACGATAGCTCTGTTGAGCGATTTAGTCATTCAGCTTGATTTGCACATGATGTTAATGGACTGTTTCACTCAATGTGCCATCTGTTACACTCTGTCTAACGTGGCCTTACTACCTAAACAATTATTTGATACATGGCAAGCATCTTCCTTTCAAAAGCAAAAACTGAATCCCTAACCTCGTCATTCAAGGTTGGAAATAGCTTCCTTATTTGCCACCAATGGCAGTTCCCGTTTGTAATCTTTAGTTTTATGCATCTGTTCCTCTTGATGCTCACTGGATGACTTTGCCTGGGTGTGACCTGAGGGAAAAGCAAACAAAACAAGAGCCTAAAGCCCACATAAAGTAGTCATTTGAAAGCAGTGAGTAAAACTTGTTACACACAAACCTACAAAGATGAGGAAACAACAAGATTCTCAATGGCAGTATTTCCAATATCACATTGGTAAGATTAAGTTGTATTTGGAAGATCTGCTGACTTTAATCTTTGTCAGTGGGCTCACCGCATTCCCAGAATGCCAGTGATGTCTCCCTACATAGAGACAGCAAAGTTGAATGCTTGCCAGTCATACTGGTTTATTGCTGCCTCCTAACCTAAACTTCATTTGCTGCCAGCAGTGTCACCACATCCATAAACCACAGATGGGAAAATTCAACTTTTATGCCTCACACATCAAACATTTACAGATGGGAAAGCATAGCAAATGTTCTTCTAAAAGGGTCTAACTTTTGTCACACAAGCTCAAGGTCATACTTTATTCCATCATAACAAACCAATCAAAGTGTCACAGAGAAGATACATGAACAGACAGGGAATAGAGGGATGCAGACTATGTACAAGCAGCTGGGATTAGGTTTAGAATAGCATCATGGTTGGCACAGATATGCTGGGCCAAAGGGCCCCATACCCGTTCTCTACTGTTCTATAGGTTGGAATCTTCTGTTACATGTGCCAGCTGGAGATTCACAAGATGACTGTGCTTCATCTTTTAAAGAAGACCCACTGATCAGATTGCTCTGGGAACACTGCTGGCTCTTCCTCTGGAGTTAGGTCCAGAGTGGAGGGATCACAATCTGCCCACTAGGAATTACCAAAGAATTAGAGACACCAGCTCCTGTGTTTGGCAGCACCATGCAGAAATGCTGGTGGAAGAGTGACCCCAGGGTTCAAACATCAAGCAGCAGGGTAAGTGATTTGTTGTGGAAGGCGGAAGTGGTTTTCCCAGGGGTGTAGGTCAAAGGCAGAGGGAAGGAGAGAGTTGGGAGTAAGGGCAGCAAGGTGATTCTCAGCAGCGAATCCTCTGCCTGATGTCCATGCCCTCAATCCATACACTGCGTACCTATGATTAAGGCCGCCTATTTTGTCTTCTTGCCTCCTATTTCCCAACCTCCACAAATTCCCACTGTTAGAAACAAGTATCATCATTGCATAGATCTGAGAAAAATAAGATATACAGCATTCTCCAACCATGTTTCATTTATCACCCAACATGCTCCCACCTGGTTAGACATTTGCAAAGAGTTTTTTTTTCAATGAAAGTGGAGTGATTGGCAGAACATACTCTGAAGCCAATTCACTGGGGATCGGTCACCTTAACTGGATACATTTAACAGAGGACAAGAGGTTAGCTGACTAACTAAGTCCATGTTACTGGCAACAGGATGAGCTGAGGGTTTTCAGACATAGCTTGCCATCGTGTTGGTTGGAGTGCATTAGATAAGAAAGAAGAGAAGCAGTATGTCTTCGTGAAACAACAGCTGACACACATCCTCCTATTTCTGCACATGAGCACTATCATTGGTCTTCCAAGATCTGAAGATGCTCCATTTCGTAGATTTAGAGAAAATGTAGTTTTGGATGTGACATTGTAGGAGTGCAGCATTGAAGACCATTCAGTCTATCGAACACTCTCAATTCTTTCAAAGAGAAATTCACTTAGGTTCAGTCCCACATTCTTTTCCCATATCCCAGAGCCTGGTGACAGTAGTAGTTCCTTATATTCCAATAATTATTATCCTTCCAAAAGTATTTCATTGGCTATACAATGCTTTGAGACATCCAGTATCATGCAAAGCACAATATCAATGCAAGTCTTTCTTTCTTTTTAATATCTTTTACGAACTTCTCCTGGGCATAAAAAGTTACCTTGCTTTGGAAAAGAGAACAAAATGAAAAATTATTATTAAATAGAGCATCCAATTCAAAACACAGGTCACTCAGTCCAATAAGTCCATGCTGATCTTAATGTTCCAACATGAGTCTCCTTCCCTCCTCCTCCTTAAATGCATCTATACTATTCACCTCAATCACTCTGTATGGTAATGTGTCCCAGAAGCAAGCCACTCACAGGGTAAGTGTCCTCTGAATTCCCTGTTTGATTTTGTAGTGGTTCGCTTTGACTAATGGTCTCAAGCTTTTCTCTTCCCCATGAGTGGAAATGGTCACTGTGTCTACACCGTCAAATATTTTCACAGCGTTTTAATACGACACCTGATCTCTTTTCAAGATATTTTTTGAATACTGTGGTATGCAATAAAATGGAAGTATCAGTATGAGCACATGGTGGATGGGATGATAGATCATAGGGTGAAACCTGACTTGCCAGATCCTACCATTGTATTTCTTTTAACTCATAGAAACCCTACAATGTGGAAGCAGGCCATTTAGCCCATCAAGACCACATCAACCCTCCGACGAGCATCCTACCCAGATCCACTCCCCTTTTACCCTCCACTTCTTGTGACTAATCCACCTAGCCTGCAAACCCCTGGAACTATGGACACTGTAACATGGCCAATCCACCTAACCTGCACATCTTTGAACTGTGGGAAGTATCCAAAGCACCCAGAGGAAACTCCCTCAGACACAGGGAGAACACGCCAAGGAGTCTTTCGGCTCCCTTACTTGCTTCGTTTATAGCCATACCCTCTTCTCCATGATCACTGATCCAATCAGAAGACCCTATCCTAACAGCTGTTACTTCCTTTTGGAATTAAAGTCTCCAGGTAACTTGCTCCCTCCTTGACTGTGTCTGTAGCTTTACTATCTATCCAATAACTCTGAGTCAAAATTCTGACAGTCGCAAAGACTTACCATAGATAAAAATGAAAGGGTCACAGGACTGGAAACATTAACTCTAATTTCTCTTCACAGATGCTACCAGGCCTGCTGAGCTTCTGCAGCAATCTCTGTTTTTGTTTCTTACTACAGACATGTTTGCCATAGATCATACCAGTACCTGGGAGCTCTTACATCCTGCATTCACAGCACATTACCTGCCTTGCCATCTTTCTTACATGTTAATTAATTGGTCATTTGAAATTAGTTAACTTACTATTAATAAGGTCTACACCTCCCAATAGGTTTTGACACTGCCAGTAAACTTTATAATGCTAGGACTTGCAATTTTTCTACCAATTATCAGTAATTAAAGGGTTTTTTTTACAATTTTGATCACTTCTTTGTTCCTTTTTGCTAGTTATTAAATCAGTAACTTAACCTTTTTGTTCTGATGTCACTTTTTATTTATCGCTGAACTAGTTTGGGCTGGGGGTGGTGTTTTCACAGCTGAATACTCTGTGGTTCTCTGTCCCCTCTCTTGAAGGCTTTCAGGTCCTGCTCTCTTGGAAGAATGAAAGAGGGGAATGCCCACTTCCCCTCTTCAGCTAACTCCCTCAGCCAGCAAACTCACAGATCTGCACTCTGTCCCATTGCATAGAAAGTGAGTCTCTGCATTGGTGGAGGCTGCAAGTGAATGCTGTGCTTGTGCATCCTCAGGGCTGCTGGTGCTGGAGAACCTATTGGGCCTCTGTGTTTTCCTGACTGTTGCCAGCTCATAGCTGTGGAAGGGGAGAGAGAGAATTAGTTGGTGAAGACGCACAAAGTCCTACGTAGAGGAACTTGAAGATGGCTGCACTTCTGGGAAGAGCTGACAACAATGTTCCTTTTTGGCTTCTGCCATTCCAATTTGTGTATTAGCAAAGGAGTCTCCTTGCTCCTCACCTACTAGCTGGATCTCATCACCTCAAATCTGGTCAGGATGTGGAGAAGAAGGAAGCACTCAGTCAGTATGGCCCTCTCTTGCCTGTCCAACATCTCCTGTGTTCAGAAAAGTTAAAAGATTGAGCACAATAGGAAAGTGGCCATGAACACTTGTTGGGCCTACCCGCAAGACAGTCCAGTAAGCAGGGAATGCAATGCCCAGGAAGATTGGCAGCATAAGGTGGATGTGAACTTTTCAATGCACATCATAAATGTGATGGTGAGGAGGGCATCTCTAAGTAACATGGCTGTACAGTGACACAGTAAGACTGGACAATGGTCCAAAATTATAAGGTTGCAATTAGAAGGTGATGGTGCTACTCTTGTGGAGCTCAGGAGGTCATACATCAATTTCCCATACTGGGTCAAACATTACTTATGCCTGCTTGAAGTTTTGTACAACTTGGCCACCTTAGTCTAATTGGAGGCTTTCTTTCAGCCATCTAAGGATAATAAGAACTCTCTGACCTGGATAGTCTGGGCCAGACTGTTCACTGAGGCAGGAAGACACCTCAAGGGTGGGAAGAGAAGGAAGTGACAACCACTGCCTGTTATGGGGCTCCTGCCTGATGACAAGGGATAGGGTGCCTCTGTAGATGTTGCACCAGATCCTGGATGGTATCATAGAGAGCAAGAACCTCTGCCTGCCAATACTCTTAGGTCACCATTCACATTGCCATAGAACTTGCAGACAAAATGAGCTGAAGTGGAAGATTCCACAAGAAAAATCACCAAGGATCATGGCTGAAGTGTTGCTATTGAAGACACCCAGTATAATACTTCAATTCCAAAATGGAAACTCCCAGCCTGCCTGTAGACCTGTTGTGTGGCTGGGAATGAATTGTTTCCGGTGTTAGTTCATGGGCAACTCAGGCACTTTAGCACAGTGTGAAGGGAGATTGGAGAAGCAAAGATGCAGATATGCTTAGTTTGTTGAATTCTTGGGAGATGCAGCTGCCTCCAGATATCCTCACTTTCTGGGTTGGGTCATTCATCTCTTGTTGGGGTGCTTCCAAGAAAAGTGCACCTTGTAACTCAAGCAATCTCCTCCATTGTTCAAATACCTTTCCTACCTAATCTCTTATTACGGCTTCTGAATGGTCGGGAACTCCCTGCCTCCCCCCCCACCCCACCCCTCTCCTGGTATAAAGTTTTCTGAAAACATTTGGCATTTTGGTGAATCCGTGTTCCTTCAAGTTGCCTCAGGTCTTTAGATACTGCAACAGTGCATTAGATCTACTGTCTTCAAACCTGAATTTCATTTGGTTGGAGCTCATTAAAATGGTTAAAAATTTACAAAGCAAATGAGTCAGAAGCAGATTAGGCCAATTATCCCATCAGATCCTGCTCTGTCATTCAATAAAATCCTGATTGACCTATTTGTAACCTCAATTCCACATTCCCAGCTACCTTTTATGACCTTTCAACCTTTTGCTTAACAAGGGTTGACACCAGAAAGTATGGCAATGTGAGCTCACCTCACATAGACCAGGCATGAAATGTACCTCTGCCTACTTCCACTTATGATTTTATCCAAACTAAGCTTGCCATAAAAGAAAAAAATTCTGCCCCAACTGAATCATTTCTCAATTTTGCCGCATATACACATGATTGCTTCATTCAGGTCTCAAACATGTGGAAGGAGGTAGATGCTCTGTGTTTTAATTTACTCTACCAGATAGTTTAATGATCCAACTGCGAATCCAGAAAGATTAATCTTGACAAGTATTCACGTACACCTACAAGCCACATTCATTACAAATCACCGATGATGTAATTTTTCTTCGTTACTTTTATGGTTCATAGATCTATCTCCATAAAATTCCTGCAATGTGCAAGTAGGCTATTTGGCCCATTGAGCCCACCCTGACCTCTCCAAAGAGTATCCCACCCAAACACTCTCCCCTAACTCCACATTACCCAACGGCTAACTCTCGTAGCCTGCACAGCCCTGGACGCTTTGGGCAATTTAGCATGGTCAATCCACCTAACCTTCACATCTTTGGACCGTGGGGAGAAACCAGAGCACTCAGAGTAAGCCCATGCAGACACATGGAGAATATAAAAACTCGACACAGATTGTCACCCAAGGGTGGAATCAAACCTGGGTTCCCGGCACTGTGAGGCAGCAGTGTTAACCACTGAGCCACCATGCCGTCCATGGTAACAATAAATTAGGTGAGCATTTTCAGGGGACTGTCCCAAGTTTAGGTTCTGTTTTTCTAAGTAAACAATGTCCTGAGAAGGAGCCCCTGTTCATAGAACTTGTCCATGTATAATTTAGCGCATAATTATTTGTCTGGATATAACTGATGCATATGTGAGATACAACACAAGAGTTTGTATTCACTTTGATATGAAAACACCCATAGTCTTTTTATTATTGTTATTAAAGCTATTATAAGATTACACAAAATGTACAGTACTATTGCGTTGCCATAGCTATGATGCTGACTGAATGCCGTATGATGTAGAACACACATGAGACTAATGCCCAAAAGAGAGACATATTTCTGAAGCATTTTGCCTTGCAATCTTCAGGACAAATGCAAGAATGCCTCTTGTTAACAGATCACAATTATTTGAGCTACAAGAGAAAAAGATTGGAGAGTCTACCCTGATTGGCTGAGAGTTGGGTTTAGAGAAAGTAATGGAGAATTAAAGCTTCCCCAAGCTTCCAGGTAATTCAAGAAAGGAGCGAGGTTTGAACATATTAATTTTATTTCCAGAGAACAAGTTCCTGCAAGGAATGTGTGTGGTTGTTCTAGCAAGCATGAATAAACTTGACTGATTATCTTAAACGGATTGGTCTTGTAGCTATTAGCACCCTCAGGATTAGTCAGCAAGTATGCCCAAATACAGAATCAGATCCAACAGTAGATGCTTTGTTTCGGATTTTGCATGTTCTTGGTCTGCCTATTAAGAACAACTGAAATCTGCATGCTGCTTGATCTGAAAATCCATCGCTGGGACTGCGGTCAACACATTTCTCAACATCAAGATTCGGGATAAAGTGAAAATAAAGCTATCAGGAAAACATAACAGATATTTTAATGACTAACGTCAAGACAATTTTTCTTATTTACCACCAGCTGGAAATAAACATTATTAATCCATGTCAGGTGCTATTATCCATTTTGAGGGCAGGTGGACATCAATAAATGAAAACGTAACTGCCATCAGACAGAAAGCTACACTTACAACATTGTTAGTTCACGTTTAGTCGACATAATGGGTTCAAAAAAAGACCTTAATTGCCGAATAGTATCATTTAATCTACGAATTATGTCTGAGTGCACTTCAAAACTACATTACATCCACTTCAGTGGTTGAAGACATGATGACAGAGGTCAGAAATTTGAGATGGACTTACTGTTTTAAAGAGTAGCAGATCTGAGGCAGAAACCTCAATTATTTCCTTAGGGCGGCACAGTGGTACAGTGGTTAGCACTGCTGCCTCACAGCACCAGAGACCTGGGTTCAATTCCCGCCTCAGGGGACTGACTGTGTGGAGTTTGCACATTCTCCCCGTGTCTGCGTGGGTTTCCTCCGGGTGCTCCGGTTTCCTCCCACAGTCCAAAGATGTGTAGGTCAGGTGAATTGGCCATGCTAAATTGCCCGTAGTGTTAGGTTAGGGGTATGGGAGGGTTGTGCTTCGGCGGGTCGGTGTGGACTTGTTGGGCTGAAGGGCCTGTTTCCACACTGTAAGTAATCTAATCTAATCAAAAAAATGTATTTGGATGTACAGCATCTCCTCCATGACAATCCCCAATACCAGTACCCTGCAAGGCTATGTACCCAGCCTCTCTCTGTACTGTCTGTACATTCATGACTGTGGGGCCAAATTTCACCCTAACTACATCTACCACCATTGTAGGCCAGGTCTCAATAATGACAGGAGAGAACACAGAGGGTTGGTGACATGGTATAAAGATAATAATCTCTCCCTCAACATAAGCAAAATGAAAGAGCTGGTCATTGACTACAGGAATGAAGAAGGAGGGCATGCCCCTATCTACATCAATGGAGCTCAGGTTAAAAGGGTCAAGTTCCTTGGAGTGACGATCACCAACAATCTGCCCTGGTCCAGCTATGTTGATGCAATGGTCAAGAAAGCACAACAATACCTCTACTTCCTCAGGAAGCTAAGGAAATTCAGCGTGTCTGTGAAGTCTTATCAATTTTTATAAATGCACCGTAGAAAGCATTCTATCCGGATGTATCATTACTTGGTATGGAAACTGTTCTCCCCAAAACCATAAACTACAGAGGGTTGAGAACATAGGCTCTCCATCGTGCAAGTCAACCTTCCATCCATTGACTGTATATATATTTCCCACTGCCTCAGAAAGGCAGCCAATATGATCAAAGACCCCTCCCACTTGGTTGTAATCTCTTCCAATCTCTTCCATCAGGCAGAAGATGCAAAAGCTTAATCACATGTACCAACAGATTGAAGAGATGCTTCTTCCCTGCTGTTATTAGCCTTCTGAATGGACTCTCAAATTTTAAGTTTAAAATTGATGTCACTCTTTGTGCACCTTCTCAGCAGCCATCACATTGTATTACTCGCTCTATTATATAATCCCTCTGCGCTTTGCTTGGTATGATCTGCCTGTACTGCACTCAAAACAAAATTTGTCACTGCACCTAGGTACATGTGACAATAATAAATCAAATCAACTAAAAAAAAATGTGCATTTAGAATACCATCAATGGAAAAGCAAGCAGGTAGATGCAATGAGGGAAATATCTTCTTGACTACTTTATGATTCCACAAAAACATAAATTGAAGTGAATGTAAAGAAAGAAAATGTTTACATAGTGCGTGCTTAACATTTCACAAGCCTGTCCTTGAAACAGCTCTGGGATTTTATTCACAGCGTGCTATTCCTAATGTCGTACATGGAACTGTACGCCACTCTCTCTCGTTATGCTGCTTTCTATGCAATTACAATGAAAACTACATGCAGTGCCAGCAATGTGTATGGAATACATGTAATTCAGCAGCAGGAGGAGATGTTCATTCATGAAACCCATCAGCAATTAAGATAGAATTAAACAGCAGATAGAATAAAGCAGCCTCTTATTCAAATAGGGTCACAACCTCCCGACCCAAACAATGCCATTAGATTAAGACTTGAAAGCATAAGATAGCTCACAATTCCCAAAATAAAATTTCACTTATAAAGTATTCACGTTACATAGGTTTCACTTTATTTTTGATGCAGCATTGTTATTTATTGAGATTACCTCAGTCAGACCTCAATATACTGGGACAGGGAGCTCGAGACACTTCCTTTATTGTGGACATAACTAAAGATTGAAATTTGCTTTCTTTGGCTAAGTTCAGGTTGTGTCAAATTTTTTGAAGGCCTTCTTGCAGTGACAGTCAGAAAGATTGCTCACTATATCTTGCCAAATGTGCTTCATTAATTATCTAACCCATCCCCCTGCAATTGTGCATCTGATTCTAGCTTGATCTTAGCATGTGCCTTTCCTGGAACAACTTGCCACTCACCAGGTATCTGCCATAAGGAAGTATCCTCTTACTAGAAATTCTGCCACAAATCTTGCCACAGCACATGTCTCTCAGGCCCCCGTAAGTGCAGTGGGAACAGAGATGGACATACATTTTTACAGTACTGACATCAGCCTTTAGGCCACTCATTTTCTTACTTTGACTGATTATCCCAATCACCACTATGCCTCCCCACCACTTTTGGGATTCCAGACTTTTGCTATTTCACTCCTCCATCCCTGCAACCTCATCCTCTGTCCTCTTCAAACCTTCTTCCATTCCTCCATACCTACTCCCTTCGCCATTGACTGACACTTGACAATCCCAAGCCTCCACGCAATCTTTCATTCTCCTCCTCCCCTCCTTGTGCCAAAGAGTGGAAGCATGGGACATTCCTGACCTTACACACTACTACAAGCTAACCATCCCACTCTTAAGTGACCATGAATTGGGTGCCATTAGATTCTCATACACTACTGACTTTGACTTAAAGGTAAGACAAAGTGAAGATATATTTTAATGGGATAAAAATTACCAATACAGACCCACCACAGGCCAGTGGAATGTTTGACAGACCACAAACGTTTCTGTTTTACCTCTGCAGCTCAACCCACTATCAGAAAATCAACATTTTTCATTCTGTCAAATTAAGCCGCACACCACATTTGCTGCTGGCTTCATAAAATTAAAATCCCCTCACCCTTTCCTGCTCTCTCAATGTGTCAAACGGGCATTAGTGAATGGATATATCTGAGTGTCTTTGGGGAATAAGCAGGAGAGTGCAATTAAACCTGATTGTGCATGTGGTGGAAATACTAGCATTGATTTGACAGACCAAATGATTCTCTGCTACTGCGATTCTTTCTTCCATAAATAACAATATTTATTTTACAAACTGCTAGCCAGCATTCATTTATATACATTGTCCACATAATCATCAAGACTTAATACAGTTCTCGTTAAAAACAGTCACAATGGAAGGCTGGATTCCAGTGTTAATTGCCTCCAGGACTTCAAACAAGTCAAGGTCAGAATTTCAATGAAAAGTACAATCAAAAATATTATGAATACTTTACAAAGTACAAAATTGATACCACAATAAAAAAAAGAAGTGTATCACTACAAAAAGAAAATTTATGAGACAAACAAATTTTCAAAGAAGCAAAATAACCAGGATTGTTTGCAGTGCAGAATAAGACCAGAGTAACGTATCTGATTCAATTTTCCACTTGAGTATTCTGGGAAATGGAACAAATGTTCGTAACCATTGTCAGTAAAAAGAATTTTGACATGGTTGCTTTAAGTACAAAGGAGAGGATTCACCTCCCCATGTACTTCCCAATACATGACTCAGTGATGTACAAATTTATCAACATGCGTCTCTTGCCTTCTTTCCATTCAACTTCATTATGATAAAAATGTTAAGACTTTTCCAGCAAATCTCCCTTCATTGACATGTTTCTCATGGATCTGTTCCTAGGGGCAATGCTGTTTTCAAGTCAGCACTTCGAAATTCAAAGTCACTTTTAGACCTTGCTGCTCTGAGGCAAGCCTTCTAATGCCAAAAATGGATGGAATTTAAGCTGCACATTCTTTCCGGATGAAAATTCACTCGGTAGGAATTTAAAAATTGTACCAGTCACAAGTGTCTTTTGAGTCATGCCAAGCTTCAATAGATGCGGGAAGTCACTGAGAACAGCTCGATGGATGCTTTAGCAGTAAAACCTGAGTGTGGTGGCTCCAAGGATGGCTTGGCACTTCATTTCTAACTCAGCTGTAAGTATGTAACAAACTGCAGAGTGCTGACCTCAAGGTCAGGCCCCAATCCTTCTCAGCCCCGAGGCTACGACGTAGTGAGTGACGTCGATCTGATATGAATTTCTGAGGCCTCAAAAGTATGCACTTGAAAGGGCAAACAGCGCATCAGTTTTCTGAATGTTCTCAACAACTCTCTCTGAAACCGCTTTACAGAGAAGCAGTAGATGATTGGGTCAATGCAGCTATTCATGCTCAGCAAAGCCACATTCAATTGGTGGATAATGTCAATGGCCTTGGGAGGGCCACAGTGAGAAATCTCTTCGGAGTTAGCTCTGCTTAACTCCCAGGGGATTAGGAAAACATGATAGGGCAAAGCACACACCAAAAACACTACAAGCATCCCCAGCACCATCGATTTAGCCAGCCTTCGATGGATGCCTTGAGATGTTTTCCCTTGGGCTGAAAGAGCTTTCATTATTGAAATGTAGCTCAGTAAAACAATCAATAAGGATATGAGGAAGAACGTGAAAGATGCGTACACATAAAACCTCTTGCCAGAGTATACTTCAAAACATTTTACAATGGTCCCCCTCTTGAAAGACTGCTGCTGTATCAATGTAGGAATGGCACATGCAATCCAAACTACCCAAATTGCAGCACAGGTGCAAAGGGATCCAACTGGCTTGTTGAAAGGAAGGTTGAGTTTTTTCATTCGGACCGTACAGTACCTGTTGATGCTAATGAAGATCATAAAGGTGATGGCGCTGTATGTCGCTATATAGTAGAATGTTCCAGCTAACCGGCACATGACCTCTGAGAAGATCCAGTCTCCCCCCTTGAAATAATAGACCACCCAAAACGGTAAAGTGAGGTTAAACAGGATATCAGCCAGCGTCAGATTAATCAGGTACACCCGGATTGCTTTTTTAACCTTCCTGGCATTCTGTAGAAATGTCAGCAACGCGATGCAATTCCCGAAGAGTCCAACAAACAGGACCACCAAGTAGACAAGTGGGAGAAAAATGTTTCTCATGGGGTCCCAGGTGACACAGGCGACTCGGCCTATCAAGCTGGAGTTCTCACTGGAATTCATCACTATCCCTCTGTAACACAATAAAAAAAAACACAAAGGGTAAGGTTCAAATAAAGTTCTGTCAGTGCACATTGTCATGACCAGATGAGGTGGGATGAATTGCCTTCCACTTTTTAAACTCCATAACAAATATTTAAATTCTTTTTGGTACACAACTATATCAGACTTCAACTAAAATGTAGTACTAGTCAAAATTATGGAGCCAATTACAAGGTTCCCTTGAATGGAAGGAATAATTTTATGAATTAACACCCTAAGAAAAATAAGAAAATGTGATATCAAAGCATAAACAGATAGAGTTTACAAAGGGGACAGTCTGGTACAAAGGAAGGTCAAGACTGTTTCTCCAATTTGCTTTATCACTGGACACTCTTCAAGAGTCTGAGGGAATCTGTAGTGAGAGAGAACGTTCCAGTTCTGCATTACTGATCCAGTTAACTTCATTTCTATGCCCAATAGCTCTTTTCCTAAAATTCACTTGTGTATTCCCATGTTTCACATCACTGTTTTTCCCATCTTGGATAATCTGCTGTCTACTTTCATCTCAGTATACACAGTCATTGTTATCTGTGAGAGATAGGGGCATTGCTATGCACTTTCCTGTGTACTGTGAATGGCTGCAATTGGTTTCCTGAGGCAGTCCAGATGACATGACGGAGAAAAGTAGATGGAATCAGGGGCTGACCTCACAAGTACACAGTTCCAAGGGTAACAATTCAGGGGATAATAAGGACTAAGTGCATGTGAAATTTCCAGAAATGTGTAAAAGGAAACTGGGAGATAAAGGTTTTTTTTGTACCTGACTGTGTTTCAGTACTTTGTGATTAAAATAGTCATGTTTCTTCAGCTTGCCCTTGTTTATCTCACACTTGGTTCAATCCACTAAGGTGAGTACTGAAGCTAATTTACCATCATTTATCCTTTTTTACAAACCATTTTAATCCCTAAATGTTTGCAGGTACTAAAGTTAGATATGAAAACTGAAAATTGATAGTCCATATTTTACCACTGTTATGACAACGTGAGCAATTATGGGGCATTTCAAAAACTGTTTCCAGCTAATACTTGAACATTTAGTGGTGTGTGTTAAGAGCAAAGCTGACAAGTTCTGAAACTGATCTACTCATCATTTTAAAGAGTATCACCTTGCTTTAGTCCAAATTGGCCAAAGTTTAATAATGAAATAATTTATGGGATAAATAATTGACATTAACAGCAATAGGATTATTAATATGTTAATTTAAATAAATTAAGAACAAGGACACAATGCTTTCCTTCCCTCTTCAACTTAAGCTGCCCATTTGTTTCTGGGTAGCAGATTGCAGCATTAAATTCCTGTCCAACTGTTGCCTGATCCCTATGTCACAAGCTTTCTACTGGGACTAAAGCAGATGCTGTACTCTCACATCATGTCTGTCATTTAAACTGCTGTGGAGAAAAAAATACAGCTAGTTTAAAGGTGAAGTAGACAAATCTCTTTTTTAATTGTAAAGTAACAAATAGTATGGTCTGGAATTTCTTTTTTGGGCATAATTAGGAATCTGTAAGCAAAATATGTTTGTTTTCTGAAAGGACTTCTTCATATTTCCACTTCCATTCATTTTCTTTCATTGCAATTCTTACATGGGCATATCAGCATCACTGGCAAGGACAGCATTTGTTACATCTTTAATTGCCCCTAAGAATGTGGTGGTAAGCCACATTGAAATGTTGCAGTCCACCTTGTGCAGTTACACCCAAAAGTGCTATTACAGATGGAGTTCCAGCTTTTTGACCGCTTGCAAGTGACGGGACAGTGATATATTTCCAAGTCAGGATGGTGTGTGGAATGGAGGGGAATGTACAGATGGCAGTGTAATGGGCACTTGCTGCCCTTTGCCTTCCAGGTGGTAAAGGTCTCAGTTTTGAAAGGTGTTGCCAAATGAGGCTTGGCACATTGCTGCAATGAACTTTGCAGCTGGTAAAGGAAGGAGGGAGTGAATCTTTGGGGAAATGGTGCCACTCAAGTGGGCTGTTTTAGATGGTATTGAACCTATTGGAGCTGCACTTGTTCAGGCAAGTGGAGAGTATTCCATCAGACCCATGGGGTTTCCCATCCACACCAGAGCCTGTCCTTCCAAAATCTGGAGTGAATTGCAAAGTTGTGGGGTTACCCTGTCCATCTTTTTCCCCCTCGGATTTCTTGGTTTGTCTGACCCTGATCCCACCTTCCACTAAAATTCCAGCCAATGTCTCTTCTAAACAAATATTCAAAAAAATTATTATATTAAAGATAAATTCATCAATAACACTTTCAGAGCTACTAGCTGCTAATTAAAACAAATTTTGTGAATAGTAGATGGGTCTTAATTGATCTCGTAATTAGTGTGCAATTTGGTTTCTGTGATGCTGTGCTACTGTCCACACCCCTAGACCAATAGGTTTTGGTTTACATCCCACCGATGATGGCTATGGAGATGTACCATAATACATCTTGACAGATAGATTGAAAAAATATAAATATAATACAGCTGGGACTGGGGTGCATGAGGAGAACCATGTATCTGTGAATAAGTCCATAAACTTTATTAAGGAGAAGCTCTACATCTTGGTTTCTCTATCACCTATAAACTTGATACAGTTAGTAGAAACTGTGCTCAAAAGGCAAGCTCACCAGTGAATTTGAGTAATAGTGCCTTTTATGAGCAGTCATACATGTAGTTCTTCTATATTGCAATGGTTGCATTCTTGTGCAACCTCCATGATAGAAAAATCACACATTCGAAGCAGGAGTTGAAGTGTTGACATTGTAATTGTGTTACACCCAACACACGGTTTAAAAGTTTGTGCTTTAGAAACAGTGTCCCACATTCGTCAATCACGTTACAGAGAATTTACGTTAACGAAACACATGTTACAGCAGAACAACCTGTATTTTGATTTTTTTTATTTCGGAGGAATTCTCAGACTAACTTATGATTTGGAGATGCCGGTGTTGGACTGGGGTGTACAAAGTTAAAAATCACACAACACCAGGTTATAGTCCAACAGGTTTAATTGGAAGCACACTAGATTTCGGAGCGACGCTCCTTCATCAGGTGGAGCGTCGCTGCGAAAGCTAGACTAACTTATGTTGTGAAATTACGTCTTGTTCCCCCGGCATTGACTTTGGTTTTTAAAGGGTTCGCTTCCAGAAATGCAGCCTTTTTCAGAATTTGTCCTGGGAGACTTAATGAAATAAGTAACAGGAATGTATACACTAACAGCACCCATCTGTTTGAGAGTAGGGAGAGCTCTTTTGTATGTGTCTGAGATGATTACACCACCAGTGTTAGAGTGGTTTCATTTAGTGAACACAGCTGAATGCCAGCCTAAATCCACTTAAAATGGAACTAACTTCTGTGTCACTCTAAGCTGTTAATAAACAGAAAACTGTGGAATAAATCTTGACTTCTTATAAAACAGATGAGAGTGATTCAGCAGCAAGTGGACATAAAAATCAGAAGATGCAAAATGAACTGCAAACTCAACCATTTTATACTATATACAAAACCAATATTTACCAGTGTCTCAATGAATTTGCAGGCTCTTTATTTCTGCTTGACTGTAAATCTCACTCTTTGCATTTTCCTAACATTTATAGCCTTGTATGAGACAGATACACAACATTTGACAGGGAAGCTATTGCATTGAGGATGTAAACTGTGCAGAATTATCGGCACTTACTTTTCTATCCAAATGTACAATGACCTTAAAACTCACCAAACACACCTGTTAACAATTTGCAAGGTCACTGCAAACATTTTCCTAAGGTAACTACATTTAAAAAAGAAAACTAGTGATTGACTTGCTAAGTTTAGATAGTAAGTGAACATGGTTTTAGCAGTCTTTCAACAGTGTAAGTTTTATGAGTAACAGCATAACTTAAATGGAGGAAGCATGTTAATAATTCTAAGGCAACCAATAGCATTTTAAAGCCAAATGCAGGCATTCAGCACGGCCACAAATTATTTCTAAATATCACTATTTCTAAAATTCAATTGCAATATAATAATATCCCACAGTTCAAAGATGTACAGTTCGGTGGGTTGACCAAACTAAATTGTCCATAGAGACTGGGGATGTACAGGCTAGGTGGGATGGCCATGGGATATGCAGGGTTACAGAAATATGGTAGGGGAACAAGTCTGGGTGGGATGCTCTTGAGAGGATCAGTGTAGACACAATGGGCTGAATGGTCTGCTTTCCACACAGCACGGATTCTGTGATTTATGTAATAAGTTAACCTTACTGGAGTTTTCTGTCTCATAAGGTTTATGAGTAATTTGGTAAAAGATGTGTACAAATCTGAAGAAGTTTCTTTTTACTAACTCTGGTTCAGAGAATACATTACAATGGAAAGTGGTTATTACTCTAGTTCAAGAACGTAAACAAAAATCGACTTTCTTATAAATTTCAGAAGAAATTTTCAGCCCGTCTATTAATTTCATCAGATGAAAAAGCATGGATGGAATGTACCTAACTTTTCAAAAGTATTTTCAGTATTTACAAGAATGAAAAATATTTAATTTTTGCACTTAATTTTATCTGCTAAAAAGACTCACTCTGGTGTATGGTTTTTCAAATACTTGACAGTTCTGGAGCTTTCACCCAACAGAGCTTTCTTCATGAGTAAGTGGCAGTAGGTTATGGACACTCCCTCATCTTCATTTTGATCTCCCATTGCATTTGTGACCAAGAATGTCCTTGCAGATAAAACTGATGGTAACTTTATTATGATTACAATGGAAACCCACCTCCCGCAGTCTCTCATTACCTGAGAATGCGCTGGGAGACACCACCCCCCTCTGCCATCACATTCATGACAATATTACAATGGCAAAGAGAGAGTAATTCCCAGGAAATTCAAGGCCCATATCTCCCAGTTTCCCATTCACTGGTGAGCAAAGGTATGCCTCCAACTCTCACTCGCTGGTGAACCCTTGAGGTCAGCTCCACCAACACTGAGACCACAGATGAGGAACATTGATATTCTGTACATATTGCCAGAGATAAAGTGCATTTACTCTCAACTACTTAGAGGAGTCCTAGCATTCATAGATCTGCATGAATTTTAATCAAATCATCCTGTTTGGAGAAAGTGGCAGAGACCAGAATTAACATGTCAGCAAGCGCTGTCACTAGTCCATTCATTTCAGAATTAACTGGGTAATTTGCTGACAACTCACTACATGATGCTCAATTTGCCTCAACAGCTGATGGAAGCCATGTGGAACCAGGTCTCCAAGGCAAACATAGTATTCAACATCTTGACTTTATCTCAAAATTTATAGCAGGGCACTGAAACTTGTTAATAAGAGCACAACAGGTTTGCTCCCAGACACACAACACACTCCAGAGCATCCAAGGAGCAAACAAATTCAGTGAATAACTATTTAATTATTCAACCTATTTCCTGTTTAAACATGAATGTGGAAATTACTGTCACATGAAATAATCCTTTCTGTATATCGTAACAAATCACTCACTTAATCAGACATTGTATCTAGTTTATATTTCCTTTCTATTGAAATTAATAGCAATAGGTTACAGCTGGGGCAACCACATTATTGCTTGGAAAAGCCATGATGAAGAGGTCATCAGTCAGTTTCTTTTACATGTCCAGATAGTCTCAGGTTTTTACTCAAACTGATGAGGTAGCTTCTCACTATCTTTAGCAAGTGGCACTATTCCAAACCACCGCTGGCTGCTACAATTTCCATTCTCCCTACAAGATCTGTTGCTTAATTCTGCAACATTTATTTCACCCTGAGGTGAAATCATGAAGTGAAAACACAACACATTGGCTCAATCACCAACACCTCAAGTAGATTGAAGTTTGTACCAAAGATTGAGTGACTACAGAGTTTTTTTTAGCAGTAATGCATGATAAAGAATATGTTTTACATAATTTCTTCCTTGATAAGTGAACCATAAAAAATGTAATGGACTATTGAGGAATTGTTATATTACATATTTTCTCCTTCTTTGAGGAAGACGTTACTCAGAATGCCTTACCAGGAATAACTACATATATTAAAAAGTACAAGAGTGAATTGAGAATGGACAATAATACAGAACTGCAAACTTACACCAAACGTGTGGGCTCTTCAGTCACGTTCCATAATGGTGATTCCATCTTATTTACTGTTTCGTTCAGATGGTTACCTAGATCCCTCTACAGTATGTTAACCTGTGAGAATGAAACATTGTATGTTAATAGTGAAGTGAAAAATTATGCCAGATTCAAAACCTGCCCACTCATAGTCAGTAGAACTAATTCCATTCACATCTTGCTTTCTGCATAGCTGGTCCTTGTTGCTATTCTTGTCAATGCTGATGCATTTCAGAGCTCTCTTAGGCCACAGTCCTTGTCCTGCTAATAGTCAGCTGAGCATAGTTAATGCATTGCAGCATTAGAAAAATTAAATAGGGTTCTTTGAAAGCATCCTAACGAGTTAATCAAAACAGCAGATTTTATTGGTTGAATTGTATTTTCTTTCTCCCTATTTTTGAATTGTAATATCTTAATTTTCAATAATCAAACACAAGGAGAGTATACAATATTCATATACACGTACTAAGGTAGCCTCTGTTATTTGGACATTAAATATTAAGAGTTAAAGTTCCATTGCAGACAAAATTCAAACTGCACTAGTATTACTTATACAAGGACCCTTGTTACAATTTTTTTTAAAATGTACTAATAATATTCAGCTTTTATCATTTGACTTTAATATTTAAAATGGTTGTTATAACTTTACAAGTCAAGGCAACCCACATGTAATAAAACTGGCTGCATTTGAATTACCATTTTAATCGAAAGGCACAGAGACTCAGTGAGCCATCAGAAAATTCATGTATAATTGTTTTACTTATTTCACAGTTGCACTATAACTTCATATATTGAGATGAAAGGCTGTCTACAACTATCCAACTTGAAATAAAACATTGATACAGATAGCAGAACGTGCAAAGAAACCATATACAAAAACCATATATAGAAAACAACATGGACATGGACACTAAGGATACTGAAAACTCTTCACTCAATCTCTGTCACGGTCAGGAGTTAGCAAATGAAGTCCAAACTTGGAACAAAAACAACCACTCTCTAAGAATCCTGGGATATCCACAGGTGCATCATTAGAGAAAACAAGACAGCAACTAAACAGTTAAATGCAGGTCACTTCATTCTTGAAATGCAGGGGATTCTTAAGATATGTACCTCATTTGCTTCTATTTCCCTTTATTACCAGACACCCTTCTCACAACCACTTTTCCTTTAAAACTTTATAGTGTGTTTTTGTACGGTCTGAGTTTATTAGGAAACTCCATTCTCTTTCAATCAAAAATTCGTGAAATTGGCTCTTCTTCATTTTTGATTTGGTTAACTAAGTTTCTCTTAAGAATGCTATCAACATGTGAGAAAGGAAATAAAAATATTTGATGTGACGGACTGAGAGGGACTGACAAAGAAAGGAGCAAATTATCCCTCCCCACCTGGTCATGAGATATTAAAATAAAATGTCAAGTGATGTTTGCTTACTCAAATACAGCTAAATTCAATGTTTTTCTAAACTTTTTTTTAAGGATCTGACAGTTAATCATATAGCTATGTCAAAACCACATACAAAGGCTGTTAGAATGTCATTTTTATTCCTCATCACACCTATGTAGTTAAGTGTCAGTTCTAAGAAATAAAGGAACAAGCTTTAAATTTCTCAATTTTGGAGGGAAACCATAAACTGATACTTTAGAATATTTCAGAATTAATAGCAGTGTTTGTGACAAGACATCTGTCACCAGAGGCTGGGGTTACTGCAATACAAAATAGATGTGAAATACATGGAGCTGAGGGTGATACATATTATGAATGAGCTGCAGCTTTGTAAAAGGCTTATTTTCAGACAGGTTTAAAAAGGAAGGTGGGTGTAATGACTGAATTATTGAGATTAAAAATAGCACGTGTTCCCCAGCCCAGACTTCAGATGCTTGCATTGCAGCAGATACAATTTCTGCACCAACGTGGGGAGGATCCATCAACTGTTGTGAGCTCAAAGCAGTTTTCAGGACTGCACCTGTTTTTCTACTCCATTACTGAGCCAGCCTACCAGCTCCCCAGGGTACTCCTTTCCTTCCTTCAAAATCAGAAGCATACCCCCATGTGCTTAGCTCAAGATGGGTATTAGATCGTTAACAGGCCAGGTCTGTTTCGCCGAGCCTGCCAACAACAGATAAGGCCTTTTCTTAAAAAAAACCATTCCCATGGAGCAAGGAGGAACAAGGGTTCTCACCCAAATAGACAGCATCTCAATCAAATCACTTATTCCCACTGCGCAGAATTCCAATGGCCTGACTTACTGACTATTCACTCCCATTGTCCTTGGAACACATACAGATCCAAACATGTGTCCTTTTAAATACTCAAAACACCAGTTAGATCGTTCTATCATTCTTGGCCTGAAGTATAACTTTACTCTGTCTGTTCTAAATTAATTGCAATACATCTTGTTATACCACAAGATTTGTAAACCTGCAATGTATTTCCATGGTTAAAATACATTCAGAACCACGGTAACATTTAATGAGTAAATGATGCATTTATAAGAAAGCAAATGTACTCAGTTCCTCAGCCTCAAGCATCCTGTAGAAACTCCCCACATACAGTTTAGATGAGTATAACCACACAAACAATGGTAATCACTTTCCCCATTTGATTCTCACAATAGAAGTTGGAGAGGGACAGAATGCTGGGCATTAAGAGTTGATTGTCCCAGAAATATATATTAAACGAGATTCAAAATACAAAAACTTGCAGCTGAAAAATAGATAATAAATGTTCTCAATCTATGAAGGGACCAAAAGTGATAGGTGTGATGAGTGAGTGAGCCTTGGTTCTGTTTGTTAACCACTTAACCATACTGCAGTCATCAGATTCTACCTGCGGTGTTTGAAGACAGGCAGCTTGGTAATAGTGGTGGTTTTCTACCTCTTTGAAAAGAAGAAATGATCAAACAGCTAGTTAGTCATGTTCAATCTCCCAAATGCTGGACTTGATCACATTTTTCTTGTTTACCTCTAAGATGATAGTTTCCATAGTCCCAATCTCTCATTAGAGAGAGATGACTGGTGGTGCACTTAACCGCAAGTTTAACAGACCTTAGGCAAGGGAAAAGGGCAAGAAGACAGGATCTTCATGGTGACCTCAGGCACTACAGGAATTGAACCCAGACTGTCAATATCACTTTGCATTGGAAATGAGGCATCTTCTAATAACAAAGCTAATGCAACGTCAAAAAGTGTGCAATTGTCCAATCAAATGGCAAGGTTTGAATGACCAAGACCAAGTCCTTGCCCCAGAGGTTCAGAACAGGGGATCTGTACAACCAACCTCCACCATGGGGCCTCAGTGCAAAGCACTTGGAGAGAGGCATAAACTATACTGCAAATTTCAAGGAGTTACCCCTCTGCATTAATGAACTGATCACTGTAAATTCAGCAAATGGGAAGGTTTCTGCTTGTTTCCTGGTTAAATTATGTATTGGCTAAATACATAAAACTAAATAATGGAATAGTAAAACATGAGTCCAGACCTGCATCCCACCCTCCTTCCCTCTCTCACCACATATGTCCCCATTTGTTTACAACTGCCTTGTGTGGAAGCTTCCTCACATGACATAACAGCAGAGTACAGCTGACTCTCCAAGATCGGTTTACCTCATTCTGACCAGTTACACAGTGATACCAGCAGAGGTATGCAGCAGAAGTAGGTGATGTCAGGCAACTAGTCGTGTAATGGGGAGAGGAGCAGCTAAAGGGTTAAAAGAAAAGAAAGGAGTTTAATGGCAAGAATGATTAAAACCCCAAACTGCTTGCGTTAGGTATGGTTAACAAAGCAGAAAGACAGCATGACTAGTCTGACATAAAAATTCTCAGAAGAACAAACAAAGGAACGTTTTACACTGACTCTTGCTCATCCAGACACCATCTGCTCTACTTCTCACAAATATAAAAAGGCCAGTATAGGACCAAAGTCCAGTATTGTATTGTGGTTGATGTGGAGAGAGGAAATGCACACTCTCTGAATGTCTGTGGTAGGGACAGCTGCAAGGTCTGGACCACTTCTCAGCAATTACACAGTTAAAATGCACAACTTCCTTGTTTGGCTCATTATATAAGTTTACAAAATATGTAAATACCCATGCCATTGACGCACTTCCTTACAATAAGTACATCTACAACTGTTATAATTCACTTCAGAATGTAACTGATACATTGCCTGTATGGTACTTGTGGCTATGTGGTTAAAATGAAAGAGTCACAATCCATTTCAGTCTCTGCACAACAAGATTGAATTGTGTCACCCTCCAACAGGATTTTCCCCTGGTTAACAAAGTAGTTACATTGTCTGCCTTGGATAGCAGGGTGTATTATGTGTACTAGAAATAGGTGGCTTGCAGATTGCTGCCTTTGTAGGAATATGCTGAGTGCAGACTAATCACTTCCAGACAGGAAGAGAGAATTGGAGGGGGAGTAATCTCAAGACACTGCCGAGCACCAGGTATCGGCAATGATTGAAATCTTGAAACAGACAATCCCTCTCAGCCT
Source organism: Chiloscyllium punctatum (assembly GCF_047496795.1). Classification (NCBI taxonomy): domain Eukaryota; kingdom Metazoa; phylum Chordata; class Chondrichthyes; order Orectolobiformes; family Hemiscylliidae; genus Chiloscyllium; species Chiloscyllium punctatum. Next base: position 34,033,361 of record NC_092765.1, read on the forward strand.
GGATAGCATGACGTTCAAGGAAACCCATAAAAGTAAGAGAATTTATTTACTGGAGAATTAAAAAAATTCAAATCAAATCTATTTACTCTAATTTTGCCAGGTGCATCTATCTAATCAGCACTGCACTTGATATTTATTAATTTTTGATGGATTAACAATATTATTTTAAGATTGGAAATTAATAGTGTCCACACAATAATCAGTGCTCACAATGGATATCAAGGCAGCTGTCCTCAGTCATCATGAACTTATTAATGTAATTTGTTAAGTGTGCAGAGATGTAGAGTAGCATTGAGCTTCACTGATTAGAGAGCTCCCAGAGTAGATTCGCAATCTGTGCAAGCTAATATATCGAGCCAAAATGGCCAAGAGGGGGCTACTTCTGTCTCAGTACCATCATATCGGTGAGGAAGCAAACAAGGGGATAAATGACAAAAATAATCAGCTAAGATTTATTACTGCACAGAAGTCCCCGCTTAAAATGTGCATTCATTGAGGAGCAGATAGGACTCGGCTGTATCAGCTGCCATAATCAAAAGGTTTAACAACACACAATATTTAGGCTGGCAAATAAACAATTCAGCATTGTACCAGAGGGCTGGCAACACCACCTGTGGAACTGAACATCAACAAACTCAACCTTTTAACAGCAATGGAAATGAAATGGGGAAATCCTAGGCAACCTTTGCAGTGTTGCTCATTCCACATTACCAGGAGAAAGCGAGGACTGCAGATGCTGCCGCACCTCTATCCATGAACCCTACCCCTCCCAACGCAACAAGAACAGAACCCCCCCTGGTCCTCACCATCCACTCCACCAACCTCCACATGCATCACATCATCCTCTGCCACTTCCGCCACCTCCAAATAGACCCCACCACTAGGGATATATTACCCTCCCCACCCCTATCAGTGTTTCAGAAAGTCCAATCCCTCCATGACTCCCTTATCAGATCCATGTTCCCCCCCCCCCCACCCCCACCAGCCCGCACACCACTCCTGGCACCTTCCCCTGCCACAGCTGGAATTTCAAAACCTGTGCCCACACCTCCCCCCTCACCTCTGTCCAAGGCCCCAAAGGATCCTTCCACATCTGACAGAAATTTACCTGTACTTCCATACTCATCATATCCTGTCTGTATCTGTTGTAGCCAATGTGGTCGCTTCTACATCGGGGAGTCAGGACACCAGCTTGCGGATCATTTCAGAGAACATTTCTGGGACACCCGCACCAACCAACCCCACTGCCACATGGCTGAACACTTCAACTCCCCCTCCCATTTGACTAAGGACATGCAGGTCCTGGGCCTCCTCCATCGCCAAACCCTCACCACCCGATGCCTGGATTTCACCAGTTTCCTCATTTCTCCTCCCCCCAACTTATCCCAGTCCCAAGCCTCCAACTCGGCACCATCCTCTTGAGCTGTCCATCCTCTTTCCCATATATCTGCTCCACCTTCCTCTCCTACCTATCACCTTCCACCCCCACCTTCCATCTACCTATCACTTTCTCACCTACCTTCCCCCCCCAGCCCCACCCCCTCCCATTTACCTCTCAGCCCCCTGGCCTACAAGCTTCATTCCTCATGAAGAGCTTATGCCCAAAACGTCGATTCTCCTGCTCCTCAGATGCTGCCTGACCTGCTGTGCTTTTCCAGCACCGCACTCTCGACATTTTATATTATTGCCGTACATTAAGATGAGAAAGAAGCAAAGATGTATCTTTGTAAACTATAAGGACCCAATAATCTGCAATTTGGATGGGTGAAGAATAAATATTGTCCGGGACTCTGGGGATTGCCTCCCCCTTCCTGCCCTCTGTTTTAAAATAACACTATGGAAGCTTTTAGGTCCACCTGAGATGATACAAAAGGCAACACCTCTCCCACCAGGATGGCATCCGAGTAAGCTTATGTTGCAGCAGATATGCAAATACTTACTTTGTAATTTTTAGATTCACTTTATTTATGTGTATTATTACCAAACCCTAAGTAAGTTTAAATTAGCTCAGCCCAAGACTAAAGCACAAATAGAACCTCGTAGGCATATCCCTTCCAGCTCTGAACAATGGAGACCATGGTGAAAAATTTGGGAAAATCGCATGAGATAGCTGGTGAGGAGCTTCCTGGTGCCAAAAGTTTTAGTTTTCCATCCAAGTGTTGAAAGGCAAGATGAGATTCTCGCTGGTGGGAGAGGGACCTGCTTGTTTGAATTAGTGTGCATCAGCATCCTCATTACTATGGTATCTCTCACCTCATCAATATGCAGTTTCCTATTCTCCTACTTGCTGCAGACAACTCCTGACATGAATGTCAGAGCGGGTAGCGGGAAACTCCAGCTCACCATTTGCTCCTCTAGCCCTCCATCAGTGACCACCATCTCAGGACACACTCCGGGTCACCAACCACATGTATCCTCAACCAGCAGGGTCTCCAGGTCCCCATCAGGAAGGTGGGTACCAACTACCCCCTGTTCAACATGTCTGGGGCAATCGGCAGGAACTGCTCAGAGCAGCCGCAGAGTGCCACAACTTTAACCAGATGCACAGCAAACCTCTAAAGCTGGCACTGGAAATGCCAGGAAGAACCAGCACAGCCAATAATTACAGTTGTGGTGAGTAGGGCCAAATGACTAGTCAGATGCCAATTAGGACATGCTGTATTGTAATGAGGGGAGTTTGGGAATACAGTGTCAGAAAACTTTCGAAGGCTCACCAAGAGAAAGTTTCCTTAAAACCTTGCCAAGATTGACACTTAATAGATTGGCAGTCTGCCCCTTCCCATTATTGTATGGAAGAGAGTGTACACTTAAGTATTCAATACCAGTTGGCAGAGCAGACAACCAATCAAAAGAGCCAGAGCAAAATTTAAAAAGAAGTGCACATAACATACACACAGAGGAATAAAATACAACACTGTACTGTTTTCAATTCTGATTTGTTTAATTATCAAAAACACCAAGAACTGACAATTTGTAACGTGTTGGCAGATTTCGCATGCTGTTTCTGAATTTTCTCTATATCGGTTCTGCAAAAGCTTTCAGGTGTTTACAATATTTGAATTGCAGAAGCGAGGTGCTGCATCACAAGGTGCATATTGTGGCTCTGCAGCAATTCACCCACACAATGTTTTCCCAATTTCAGCCAGTCCTGAGATGTCAGTGAACCAGCAGAACTGAGATGCTGAACACACTGAGAAGAGCAGTGTCAGATGATTTGATCCAATCCACCTTCACTCTCCCTGCAGATGATTACCAAGTGACATTAGTAGGCACCAAGTGTTGTTAATATCACCCTCCAGTCCGCCCTGCAAGGGGCTGGTGCTGGGCAGAGTCTGCTGAAAAAGCTGGGGTAAATGAATAACCATAATAACAGTACAGACAACCCTAAATTGCAAAATGTACATTGATGCACATACCAGAATAAATCCACTCACAAACTACGAAAGAAAACAGTGTTGAAGATCATCTTTCACAGAAACCAAGTAGACAAGATACTAATTTTAACACATTTTGACTTATTTTTGTTAAAAGATACAGAAACTAATATTGAAACACTCACCACTCACCCTAAGTCAATAGCAACGAGTCGTCTGAATTCAGAAATCCTTGCAAAGACAATCTGGAAGCAATCTTTGTGGTGACATATTCCTAGTGCATCTACACACTAAGAGTCAATGGAGCTGCTTGCTCGTGTACGCTGCCATTCATGTCACTGAATTAACTCATACAGAAAGTGCCCTGTCTTTTGACAGTTGGGACTCCAGACACACCCCTTCTCACTCATTGGTTAGTGGTTTGTTTTGAAACTCCCTACAATATCACAGATTGTGTCTGATTAGTGTTATCTTGTTTTTACATGTTACTTTAATCAAAGATCTAACTTCTCATAAATTATACATAGTAAGCACATCTTCTCCGCCTCACTTCTTTAGTGCTGTGGTAAGCGGATGGAATTTTTAAAAAAGTCATGCACTGCTTTTGGGACATTCTGCTTTATTTCAATATCTACATTTCAATCTGTTTAACAGACAGAGCGAACGTAAATATAAATTTCACACCAATGCTAGTTAAACCTGTCAATGACGCTAACATGTTAAGCTTTTTTATTCACTCACTGGATGTGGTCATCCCTAGTCTGACCAATATTTATCACCCCTTCCCAGTTGCCCTTGAGAAGGTGATGGTGAGCTGCCTGCATAAACTGTTGCAATCCATTTGGTGTCGGTACACCCAAAATGCAATTAGGGAGGGAAAATATAGTTAACATGAGCAATGTTTTTCTTCCACCTTGATGTCAGATGAATCTGATGGAGAAAGGTGGTTTAATGTGGGAAAGATTGAGATTGACATTGCATCAAAGTGACCTGCAAAATAATCCGATTGGTTAAAGCTCAAATACGAATAACAGTATTCCCAAGTCAATATAATAACAGAGAACTGTAGATGCTGGAGATGCTGAAACAAACAAAAATTGCTGAAGAAACTCAGCAGGTCGAGCAGCATCTGTGAAAAGAAAACTGAAGTTCAGAAGACGGGTCATTGAACTTGAAACATAATTCTGTTTTAGATTAGATTACATTACTTACAGTGTGGAAACAGGCCCTTCGGCCCAACAAGCCCACACCGACCCGCCGAAGCGTAACCCACCCATACCCCTACATTTACCCCTTACCTAACACTACAGGCAATTTAGCATGGCCAATTCACCTGACCTGCATATCTTTGGACTGTGGGAGGAAACCGGAGCACCCGGAGGAAACCCACGCAGACACGGGGAGAACGTGCAAACTCCACACAGTCAGTCGCCTGAGGCGGGAATTGAACCCGGATCTCTGGCACTGTGAGGCACTGTGCCACCGTGCCGCCCACAATAGCAGGATTAGGATGATTTTAATCTATCAATATGCACCTCCTGTTTTCTCTCTACCTCCATACCAATCCCTGGTTGCCTCTTCCAGAACCCCACTTTTCAGTTGCACCAGACTCTATATGAACATACAGGTTAGGAGTAGGCCAAGGCTACTCATGCCCCTCACGATGACTGCACTAATCCATAAGATCATGCTGACCCATTCACTCCACATTCCCACCCACCCCAATAACCTTGCAGCCCTCTTTGCTTTTATGAACATATGAATTCGGACACATTAGGAGATATGATACTGACAATAATGGCTCATGGTCCCTGCCTTATGTTTGACATTATTGACCACTGCGATTCCTCCATTACCTCTGCACCAAAGTCCTTCTTCATGGCACTAATCTCTCCTGGTTCAAAATCTTTCTCAAATATCTTAAAAGCATCTCCTCCAGCATTTCACATGTACATTAGTCATGTATGCCATTACAATTTTCTCCAAAATGTTGTGTACAAGAGCTATGTTATCTGCTCAACATGAAGCCTTGGAAGAAATAGCCTTTTTGTTACATCTTAATCATCAGCAAAACTATCCTTTCTTTGCGTTAATATGCCTTTGGGCCTTATTCTTTCACTCTCCCTTGCTGTTCACTGACACTGAAACAATTGTGAAGTACAACCTAAGCACATCTTCAATTGGACTTCCAATGCCAAATCCTACCAGCAAAAGTAAATTCACCACAGTCCCAGAGGACTTTAGGCTGCTATCTCATGATGTGTTAATCTGAGGGTCACTACACCTCAGGCAAAGGGTGACGTTGAGAAGGAGGGATCTTCAGGGTAACCCAGCCAGTGTGAGTCAGTTAACTCAGTTGGCTGGTTTGCAATTTCAGGTTAATTCCTGCAGCAGCTGAGGTTATCAGGAAGGACTCTCCCTCTTAACCTGTCCCCTTGCCTGACATGTGGTGACCCTCTCTCGGACATTTTAGCAGGATTAGGATGACTTTAATCTATCAATATGCACCTCCAAAATAATATCTCCCAATGCATCAAAACATTAATCTAAACCTTCATCACCTTTAAAATGGATTTCTTGAAAGCTGTCCAACTAGCCTCCCATTTGATGCTTCACAACCTCCACATAATGTCAAACTCTCTGATCGCAGTCCCCCCTCACAGAAAAGCTATGATTTCCATCTTTGCCGGCTGTAGTGGCTCTCTATTCTCTGGTATGCCAATATTACAGTCCTTAATTTTAAACTTTCATTTTATCAGAGTGATTTGCACCAACTCCTACTGACGGTCTCCACCTTTCCAACTGGAAATTACCTTTTGTTTCTGTTTCCTTCTCCTCCACATTCAGACAACAAGTCTTTTCATCACTATTTCCCTGATACTTGAAAATCTTGTTTGCCACACCTTCCTTCAAAGGCATCTTTAAAAAGTGACCATTGAAAATTGATAGTGCACTTCTCTCTGTTTTAGGCATTACCCAGCCATACTCTCCAGCCTGGTTCATGCACACTATGAACTAATCCGTGTATTAGTGCTTATACCTGGAGCAACCATTAGCCTTTTTATCTTTTCAAATAAGGGCTTGTCCATATGAGGTCCTTATGGTGAGGTTGGTCTCGCTGAGGTAGGTGACCCGAATGAGACTACTTCGCTATAACCAACAAGATAACTTTTTAAAATATACTAAGACCTGACCATGGTTCAGGCACGCTCCTCCTAACCTTACATTTAAAAAACACAAACCATTGCTGCACTGACATCTATTCCCTGTTCCCAAACTGGCCAGACAACCAAACTATTTCCTACCATCCTGCAGTGTCCTCCTCCCGGGATTGGACATGCCTGAGTACTTGGGTCCTAATGTTGTCTCACTTACTTTTGGTTCCTTCCTTCATATTTTCCTATCTGTCACTTTGTCCAATCATCCCAATATTAAACTGCGTTGAAATATTCTTCCACATAAAGTCACCACTGATGATTGTTGCCTGATAACAAATATCAAACTATTAATCAGACTTGTGTTTTACTCGAGTGCAAAGCCAGACTATGCACTGCCATTGATTTTAACATCCTCCCCACCATACATTGCCCAGCAAGGATGATGTGGAGGAGAGGGAGAGTGTACCAACCTAAGGCCACTCTATTTCCACCCGGTGTCATTTGATGTTTGTTGACTTTCGAGAGAGCTGAGGTTCCAGGTGGGACAGGTGAGGGCGCCATTCTCACCTACCAGCCCAGGCACCAGTCCTGAGATTTAGGTCAGCACAGAGTGATGGAGGAATAAGTTAGTCACAAGTTTGTAAGACTGCACTCCCTGTGTTGGTCCCCTTGTCACCTGTATACCCCACACTCAGTAAGAAATCAGTACAGCTCAAGAACACGGTGGCTTAGTGGTTAGCCTAGTAAAATATACTAGGATTAGCTCATAATGTGCTAGCGACCTGGATTTGAATCCTGTCTGTGTGGAGTTTGTACATTCTCCCTGTGTCTGTGTGGGTTTCCTCCCACAATCCAAAAATGTGCAGATTAGCTGCATTGGCTATGCTAAATTGCCCATAGGTGCATTAGACAGAGTGTTCCATAGAGAGGACCCACCACCTTTGTTTCAAAAAAGAAGTTAAGGAAAGTATTAAACTGAACTTTTGTTGCCCAAAGTGGAATGTCAAGTCACATGACTGTTCAGAATAAAAAGAAAGACAGAGAATGACCGCAAGGTTAATCAGGACAAAGTGTGTGTGTGTGTGTACATCTGTTTAACAAAGCTCACCACAGTCTCCAATAAATACAATTTGCTTTCTTTTTTGATTACTGAAACTCTCTTTAGGCTGCAGAAAAAAAGGATTTTCATTGTACATCTTAATGAAGCTCATGTACTGTGATTCATGAATTGTATTATAAGTATTTCACATCATTATCAGCTAAATTGATAAATATGTGAATGAAGACAGTACAGTTCAATGCTAATAAAAGAATCTGTACTCATATGCATTTCACAGTGTCTGCTATTTATTACTAACATCAGCACAGACAGAAAACCACATCAAAAGTACCATGCAAGACGGTAGTGAGGCTTGATCACAGAATGCTGCCAACCATCAATATTATGATGTGTTATGTCTTATAATTAGTATGTCAATATACCTTTCAAAGACATGCTCCTGATAGTATCATTGCATCATAGCATGAGACCTGAATATTCAAAGCTCTCAGACTCCATCTTAACCAGGATCATGCTGCCAGAAGCAGTCGTAATCTAATAGTTTAACATCAGCCCAGACACTTATATAAATGAGAAATGCAACTTTTCTGGCAGCATCTGGACAGAGAAATCAGAGTTAACGTTTCAGGTCCAGTCACTCTCTCAGAACTCAGCTATGACAGGACATCAGAGGGTCCGAGGAAGGGTCACTGGACCCAAATCATTAACTCTGATTTCTCTCCACAGATGCTATCAGACCTACTGAGCTTTTCCAGCAAGTTCTGTTTTTGTTTTCTATACAATTGTTAGCTATAATAAATATGTTCTTCTTCAAATGACAATATTCCAGTCTAATTTGTAATGTAACAAGGGGTAACAGAAACTTTGTTACATCAGGTAAAGTATGATGCTGGAGGCAAAGATCCACATCATGGTTAACAGGACTGGTAGTCAATTAAAAAAGACTCCAAGGTCTCAGCGGTAGGTATTTGGAAAACTAACTGAAGACCAACTGAACAACTGTTTTGAAGGCAAGAGTATTTAGGCAATCAGCAGCATCAGTTCTGAGAGTGTAGACAGAAAGTGTAACAATCTCAGTATCCACTCATTGCTTTACCATGATGGCTCAAACTTAGTGAAAAGCCTGTGCCTATTTGTTGGCCTCTTCTGTGCTATTTGACATTGAACTCAGGATTTCTGGCAGATTGGTACCATGTACTCTGTGGGCAAAGCCATTGGCCATCCTGTGTAGGTTACTCAATGAGGTTCGCATCTGAATCCTCTGCAGCAAAACTCATGTGTACCTCGAGCAAACCAGCACCAGCACTGACTTTGTTACAGCCCACCCTTGCTAATATCTCACTGACATACAAATACTTCCGTTACATGAATTTTCTAAGATCCAAACAACATTAGTACCTGTCTTGATGGGTGCAAATGTGAAATCAGTGACTGTCTTCTTTATCAATCTCCTCTTAGCCTCCCTCTACTGCCTGGCAACATTACATCTCTTGGGTATTTGAAAGAAAAAAGATACTTTGGCACAGTTGTGGTGTGGGAATTGAGGAAAAGTAAGTGGTGCATATTATCAACAAGCAAAAGAATGTTGGAAAAATTAGAGGTGTGATGGCAGATATTATCGTCAATGATTTTAACCTGCAGACAACCTCACCAGTGGACATCCCAGTAGCAGCCAGTGCCATTGCCTCCATGGGTTAGGATATTCGTGTGTATTGGTCCCCCTGGTCAGCTCGTAATGTCTCCAATAGTGTATCACAGTGTCCTTCAGGAGAGGGGGAAATGTGACAGTTGGTTTCACACAGTCTGCAGGGCTAAGGGCTGTCACAGTGGAAAATCTGACAGTATATGTGAAATGTGGGTTTGAGGCTTGCAGCATGCTGAACACAATGTGAAGCCCATGAAATGTTAGGCCTGACAGAAATTGTCACTAAGTGAGTAATGCAGATAGTGATTCTGGGCTAGGGCTACAGATATATTGAAGATGTGTCACTGACCTTGATGACTTGGTTGAGATCATTGATATTCTTTTCCACTCCATCCAGGCCTTCAGAGCTTAACTCCGCCTAGGTATTGACATCCAAAACCCATCCACTCCCATTGCTTTCTGACAGCATGCAGACATATCCTCGATTTTCCACCTCTTCCACCAAAGCATTTGTAGTTTGGTGTCTACTCTTCCGTGTTGTTCCATTCATCTGTCTTTCCCAGGCTGATTCAGCCCCACAGGACTGCCAGCACCTGCTCCAGCCACAACATACCTCCCCTTTATGCCGTGTCAGCTAAATTTAACTGGTACTACCAAGTTAGATCTAGTGGCCCTGCTGACAAGTGCAGCCAATAAATGTCATGGTTAATGCTGGCTCCACACTGCAAACATTCAAGTGAGCAGATAACATGCTATTTGCAATCTGTCAGCATTAGTCTATTAAGTGATCCCAGATAAGATTGGGTGGTCAACTCCTCTCTTCTTAACCTCATCTCGCAACAAATATATTTTTATTTCATTTTTAGTATGTAGCTATCACTCTGGAATTAAAACTTAGTAAACTTGATCAAAATCAAGGAGCAAATTCCATTTTCTTGAATGAAAGGAAGAGGGATTTTGTTACCAACAAACACAAAAAAAACTAACACGAAGTGCAGACTATAAGCTGAAAAATAAGGTAGGGGTTGGGAGAAGGGTGTCTTATATAGGCAGCAAGGTAAAGGCATTTGTAGTTTAAATATTTGGAGTTCCCAATATGTTAGATTTTAATCTAATGAGTCCCGACTATTTAGCTATTGTCTTGTATCTTCAGCTTTGGGGACATTTGCAAATCTTGAACTCTCAGTGAACAGCTGTTGTTTTTCCATCATTTTTTTTGTGGATTGAGTATGAGACAAGCAGGGAGAGTGTTGTCCAGTCCTTGCTTATAGACCTGTTTCTCTTGGTCTCTGCTTTGCTGCTCAGAAGCAGCTATTGATATAAATCCATTCCTATACTCCTGAGTCTGCTCACTCTTTTTTTCCAAGCTGGCTATTTGGCAAGTGGGTTTATCATTTCCCAAAATGTGAAATTGTCATATACATATGAATTAAAGAAGATGTGAATTTCTTGATGCTGACTCAGTTGTCTGGTTTCATGACTTTGGATGAAGTGGCATTTTCACTGCAAACGGGTTTTGGGTATGTCACATTGGTTTCACAAAGTTTGCCTCAGTCCGATGGTTAGTCATCACTGAGCCATTTTAAGTTCTTTTTAAAAATCACTTTAGTCCATGAAACATTCAGATTTAAAATCACACAATGGAATTTCAATATCAATTGTCCAATTTTTACTACAATCATAAGACCCAACATTTATTTTTGGAGACTATCCAATTTACACCCCCCACCCTGGCCTCGCCTTTTAAGGGTTTATACACCATCCCTTTTCCACTTCTTATAACCTTCACCAGCTAAAACATAAGTTTTAAGACTAAGGTTTAGAAAGGAAGAAGCAGCTCCTGATGATTTTAAAGGGGTAACTCTTACCAGACCTTCCTGCCACCTGACGGAAATCAATCAGGGAGATGGTTAACAGGAGGACAGCAAGTTACTGTTTGTGATCTCACTACCTGCCGTGATGTAAAGTTATCTTGCACTGTTGACCTCGCTAAAGCTGGTGAAGTCTTGGTGTAGATCCCAATTATGTCATCAAGGCCTGACTTCACTATTAGTCAGAGGCCTTAAAGAAGAGAGCAATAGCAGCTTCCCCGCTTTGTGTCAGAAGAGGCCCAACTTCCAGTGATATGGATGGTGGGCTCATGTGGTATAGTGGTAGTGCCTCTACCTCTGAGTCAGAAGGCCTGAATTGAAGTCCCACTCCTCCTAGAGGTGTCACAATATTTCCAAATCAGGATGGAGGGGAACTTGGAATTGTTGCTCGTTGCTGCCCGCAGTGCTGTCTCCAATCAGCACCAATCATCACCAGTCACATCTAAAACTCAATGCCATGACATCTACCATCCATTGAACACATCTAGATTTCCTGCAGACCTCTCTGTCATGAGTAAAACTTTCCTCTAAAACCCGCAGTCCTGATCATGTGCAGAACCCCCCTCCACCATTTACTTGGTAGCTGCTGGGCAATGAACTGCTGGGCCTTCTGTCACCCAAGTTCCACCCAGCGTCCAGCTAACGGATGTGACTGGTTCAGCTGCAGAATCGGTGGCAATCAACAGCAAGCAGGCCCAGACATTAAGCTTGATCAGGCCTTCAGACACTTCCCCAGAGTCAACAGGTTCACTTTCTGCTTCAGACCTCATTGCCACTCGACCCACTCACCACCACCCCTCCACACTCCAATATCGCTTTAAATCTGACACCTAGTGAGTCAAAACTAGAACAGAAAGGTATACACATCCAAAACAAATGAGGGAACAGATCAAAAAGTAAAACACTGTGGCATTTGCAACACACCGATGTGGTTTACTAGAGATACCAACTCTCAGTGATGTGAGCCGAGATTCTGTATGAATTTTTGTAACAGTTCGAGTCTGATTTTGTTTCACTGTCCTACAATCATAGAAACATTACAAAGGGGGATTAGTCAGCCCATCGTGTCAGTGCTACCTCTTGAAGTTATACTATAAACTTTTTGATCTGTACTTTCCCCATATCCCAGAAAATATTCCCCTTCGAGCATTTGTCTAATTCCCTTTACAGAACCTGGATCCACCGTTCTTTCAAGAAGTATCTTCATGACCATAACTGCTTGTTCTGTAATGAATTCTTCCCCCATTTTTGCCAATTACTTATATATCTGTTACTTCTGCCTTTTTGCCGCTGAAAACATTTTCTCTTTATTTACTCTATCAAAGCCTTTCACAAGTTCTAAACACCATCATGTATCTTACACTTCTTTACTCCGAAGGTCCTTAATTCTGGTAAGAATCTATTCAATATTTTTTGCGCTCAGCCTAAGATGTGGAATTTTCCCTGAGGCGGGATGCCATGGAATTTTCTACTTATTTACCCATGTTTAGGTGGGCTATTCCTACTTTCCCTTTCAGATGATGGTGGTGTACTGCCACTTTGAACCATTGCAGTCCATGTTGATCCACAGTGCTATTACAGAAAGAGTATTCCAAGAATTTGACCCAGTGACAAAGAAGGAACAGTGAAACAGTTCCAGTGATATGGATGGTGGGCTCTCCACAATGGGAGTGCCTCTACCTTTGAGTCAGAAGGCCTGAGTACAAGTCCCACTCCTCCCAGAAGTGTCACCATATATTCAAATCAGGATGGTGTGTTATTTGGAGGTGAACTTGGAATTGCTGCTCATTGCTGCCCTCAGTGCTCCAGGCACCACATGTTTTATTGATCAGTCAACAAAGTGGATTACCAATTGAAAAGGTAAAGAGGCAACACACCAAGCAGCAACATTAAAAAGAATTTCTAGCTTTCATTAGTAAACCACTGAGCTCACTTTTGCCCCACATTCCTGGGTTGCCATTGAATCTTTTCAGCTCCAATTGTTTGCCGCTTTCTGTCAGCCAAAGCCAGCCGCTGTCCTGTGATGACCTTAACCATCGACATGGGCCATTCCCAACAGACTGTAACCAGCTTCACTAACAGATGCTGTAACACAGACTGCACATACGCTGTGGCAATGACACTCACAATTTGCATTCAGAAGTTCTTTCGTACGAGGGAGGAGACAATGCAAGGAACAGATTGAAAGAGAAAGAAAATCTATCTGATTGGCTCAATAAAGTGAAGGAGATAAAAGAGGATCAACTCATAAAGAAAATTAGAACACATTATTATTAAAGATTGGAATCACATACAAAACTGATAGATCCAGATTTTGATGTTCTGGAAAGTTACAAAAAGAATAAGATTACCTTTACCTTAAATGAATCATTCCCTTTCATTTTTGCTATAAACTCACCTCTCTTCTCTGGAATATGTTGGAATTAATTCCAGTGTTTATATTCTTAAAAGCACATGGTTTAAGTGTGCTTTTGAAGGCACTCACATGTGACCATTTGTATCATGAATCTGTTACCATAGATCCTTGTGGGAATTGGGGCCTACGTATGTATTAATTGGTTTGACAAAGTGAGGATATGTGTCCTCAGCCTATAAAGGTGAGAGTAAGATCAGTGCTGGATGGATGCAAAAACTGCCTGACATCCTTCCAATTGTTCTTCATGTCTTCCCTGAGACAGCTGAAATATTGAAAGAGTTCTGATGTGAAACCCATTATAGCATTGACTGAGCTAAAGCTGAGCTAGCTCAAGTGAACTGCAATATAAGGTTTGAGGCAGATCAGTAGAGAAGCAGCGATTGACATTTAAAGGGATATTTCAAAATGTTCAGAATTACATACATTTCTATTATAAAGAAAACATTCCATAGGGAGGACCCACCACCTTTGTTTCAGAAAAGAAGTTAAAGAAAGTATTAAATTGAACTTTTGTTGCCCAAAGCTGAATGTCAAGTCACATGACTGTTCAGAATAAAAAGAAAGACAGAATGACCACAAGGTTAATCAGGACAAATGAATTAGAGCATGAGAGAAAGCTAGTTAGAAATACAAAATTGATAGTGAGAGTTCTATAGGTATCTAAAAGGAAAAAGATTAAGTAAGATGAGCGTAACCATTCTAGAGAAGGAGAATGATGAGTTATTAATAGGTAATAAGGAAATGGTGGACATAATGAATAAATATTTTGCTTCTGTCTTCAATATAAAGAGTACAAAACATTGATAGGTCCTTTCTTCAGGATTTGTTCATGTTTGAGAGAAGTAATTTCTCCTCATCTCTGTTTTACATCTGCTATCCTAAAACTATGACCTGTCATTCTAGATTGCCCTACAAGAGGAACCATCCTTTTTATATTTACATTGTCAATCCCCTTCAGCAACTTATATACCTCAATTAGACTCCTCTCATTCTTCTAAACTCTACATTATATAGGCTTAAACTGCTCAAACTCTCTCCATAAGACAAAACCCTCAGCTCCAGAATCAATTTACTGAATCTCCTCTGAACTGCTTCCAATGCAACTACATCCCTTCTCAAGTAAGGGGACTAAAATTGTATGCAATATCACAATGTGGTCTCACTAATTCTTTGTACATTTGCAGCAACACTTACTTCCCTTCTTTTATATTCTATTCCATTAACTAAAAATGCCACAATTCCATTTTATTCCTTACTATATATCATACCTACATACTAGTATTCTGCAACACATGGACGAGGACCAACACTGAAGGACTCTGAAGTTTCTCCCCCCTTACATAGTTAGTTGCCTTTCTATTCCTCCAACAAAAAATGGATAACCTCACACTTATCTACATTAAACTTCATCTTCCAAATTTTGGCCCATTCACCTAATCTATCCATTTCCATTTGTAAAAGTTATATTTCTTCATTGTAGCTTACGTCCCCACCTATTTGGCTGTCATCTGCAAATTTGGCTATAGTATTTTCTATCCCCACATCCAAGTAATTTACATAGCTTGTAAATATTTGGGACCCAAAGACTAAGCCCATTGGCACCACAATAGTAATGTCTTGCCAAACTGAAAAAAAAACCCAATTTATCTTAACTTTCTGCTTTCTGTACATTAATTAATCCTCTGTCCAAGGTAATGAATTATCCCTACCCACATGTGATCTTAACTTGTGTATTATCTTTTCAAAGTTTGGTAGAAGATTTGTAGCTCGGGTGCTCGTTGTTGTGGTTCTGTTCACCGAGCTGGGAATTTGTCTTGCAAACGTTTCGTCCCCTGTCTAGGTGACATCCTCAGTGCTTGGGAGCCTCCTGTGAAGCGCTTCTGTGCTGTTTCCTCCGACATTTATAGTGGCCTGTCTCTGCCACTTCCGGTTGTCAGTTCGAGCTGTCCACTGTAGTGGCCGGTATATTGGGTCCAGGTCGATGTGTTTGTTGATAGAGTCTGTGGATGAGTGCCATGCCTCTAGGAATTCCCTGGCTGTTCTCTGTTTGGCTTGCCCTATAATGGTAGTGTTGTCCCAGTCGAATTCATGTTGTTATTGTGTATTATCTTTTTATGTGGCACCTTATCAAATGTCTTCAGAATTCCAGAAGCATTGCATCTACTGGATCCTAGTTATCCAGATTGCTTGTTACATCTAGCAAATTTGCCAATCAAGTTTTACCCTTCATAAAACTGATAGATTGGATTGTGACTTTCTAAATGTCCTGTTATTACTTCCTTATTAATGGACTCTAACAATTTCCTAACACATAAGACTAACTGGTCTGTAGCTGCCTACTTTCTGCCTCCCTCCTTTTTTGAATAAGGGGGTTATACTCATATTTTTTAAATCCACTGGAACCTTTCCTGCATCCAGGGAACTTTGGGATATTATAAACAATAAATCCACTATCTGCTGCCATTTCCTTTCAGACTGTGCGATGTAGGCCATCAGACCCTGGGGACTTGCCTGCCTTCAGTCCCAAAAGTTTGCTCAGAACATTTTTTTGTAGTGATGATGATTGCTCCAAGTTCCTCCCTTTCTACAATCTTAGCATTATCTAATACTATTGGGATGGCATGGTGCCCCTCCAAAGTAAAAACTGAAGCAAAATATTGGTTTAGTGGCTCTGCTATTTCTGTGCTCCCTACTATTAATTCCCTAATCTCATTCTCCAAGGAACCAAAATTCTCTTTAGCTACTCCATTCCCTTTTATATATTCATAGAAGCTTTTTGCTGCCTATTTTTATACTTTGTGCTAAATTCCTTTCTTAATCTAGCTTGGCTCTTTTTTATGACTTTTTTTGTACACTTTGTTGTTCTCAGCTAGTCAAAATAGTTGATTTCTTAAAAAAAACTTTTGCAGTTCTGGTCAGCCTGCTAAAGGAAGGACATTGTTAAATTGGAGAGAGTTCAGAAAAGATTTACGAGGATGTTACTGGGAATGGGGGAGGGGGTTGTATTTTAAAATTGGCTGGGAACTTTTTCACTGGATTGTGGGAGGTTGAGGGGTGACCTTATAGAGGCTTATAAAATCGTAAGGGACATAGATAAGGTGAATAGAAAAGGTATTTCACCTAAGGTGGGGGAATTCAAAAAAGGGGGTATATATTTAAGCTGAGAGGAGAAGTTTTAAAAAGGACATAAGGGACAATCTTTTTACACAGAGAGTGGTTTGTGTGTCAAATGAATTGCCAGAGGAGGAGTTGGATGTAGGTACAGTTCCAACATTTAAATAAGTGCATGAATAGGAAAGGTTTGGAGGGATATGGGCTAAATGCAGGCAAGTGAAACTAGATTAGTTTGGGGACACGGTCAGAATGGATTAGTTGGGCTGAAGGTTGTGTTTCCATGTTGAATGACTCTATTGTAGGGATGCAACAGTAGCAGAACAGAGATGAGTTCTCTTACTATTGCATCCCAGTCTTTGTGATTTCAACAGCTCCTTTCTCTGACTCTCAACTCCTGCAATTTGAGGGTTAGTGTTTAGCTCTATTAATTTTGCCAAAGTAAGGCTGGTCCTTCATTGTGAAGTATCATTGCACTGAATTGTGAATAGTATGTGCAAGGCAAGGGCAGCAGAGCTTGGCACATAATAGTGCAAAGAGGTACAAATACTTTGTTTGAAATTTTCTGTTTTATGCTTCAAGTTCATTTAAGAAGACAAGTCAGATCAAAACATATATTTTCTGTTTAGAGACCTTTCTAATTAGTCAGAACAAATAATCATCATGTTGGAGCTTAAATTTGATACGTCTTGGTCAATAAACTAATGAAGATAATGATCATTATCTTCGATCATGTTGCACTGTTTCATAGATTTGTCTCTGATATCACTGCAGAGGGAACACTGACTGCAGCATTTAGTGAGTAGAAAAGCCTTTGTCAGACTGAGGCATAAAATTGGCTTGACCATTTAGCCACAGTCTCTTCATATCTGCTGATATAATGTGGTTTTTGTCCCACAGTCTTTTACCACATCCTGAAGGCTTTTATTTTAGTGCCTTTGCAGAAGAGCACCCATCATTACAAAAAAAAGGGTAATGCATTTAATCAGGCACCAAAAGAAGCTGAGAAATACTGATCTTGTACTTATGCCATTACCTCATTGTGACTTTCATAAAAGTATTTTACCTTTTGGAAATATTTGTGCCAATACGTGAACATTTCTACGGAGCGATTCTTGACACCAGATGCCCCAAGGCCCTTTTAGTATCACATGATATTGCTGGCACCAATTTGTAACACAGAGCTGGATGGCATGCACAGAAAATGCAAATGATCATGCTGGCGCAATAGAGGGTGCCATCCTGAGCAGAGGGTTGTAGCACATTGTTGGCACAGAGTTGGTGATATTTACCAATGCCATATTGGGTGTGGCACTGTATAACTGAAATGGGAATTGCTTTATGCCCAGCATAAACATTCTTTACTTCAAAGATTGACAAAGCATGAAGAGATGGGTCAGGGTGATGGGTCTTCTTATTTAAAGTGATCCTCACTTAGAGGAAGACTCATTAATGTTTCAATGCAACAGCATTCTGCAGTAATTGTGACATGGAAGTGAAATTTCAGTAACCTAACAAAAGGATATTAAATCTACAACTGAATGAAGGAATTGTGATAACTTCAACATCAGTTCAACAGTTCTTTCTGTTTATTTTTTAATCCAATTCCTTTGTAAAAAAAAATTCACAGAATGCCTGTCTAAAAGATCTGTACCAGACGTAATAAAGGTTTGACACTATATGAAACTATAAAGCAGTCAGGACATTTAGGTGACATAATAAATTGTAGGAGCGATGCTTGAGTAGTTTATGAAAGTCATTTGGGTCCTGAATTGGTGCTGCATGCTCAACACACTGTAAACCAGCTCTGCTGATATATAGCTCAGATACTTCAGTGGTAATCATCCACAACTCGTGACTCAAGAAACTTGCAGTAATGTCACAGCAATTGTTAAGGTTTCAGTGCACACACTAGCAAGTATCACTGATGCTGACAGCTACTGCCAACAGAAAAAAAATTCTATCAAGAACTACATGAAGCAAATCTTCTACAAGAATTTATAAAGTATTCAATATGTTCCTGCTTATAACGCTCTCATCAAGAGAACGTGTTTGCTTATTCCCCAACTAGCCACATTTAAACAGTCGCTCACTAATTCAAGTAATTATGTGCAAACGCAGAAGAGATGCTGGGGGAGATTGTGCTGTAAGAGCGGGAGTATAGGAGTATTAGTGGGCTAATTGGATCATTGAGTCTGCTCCACATTCAAGGAAATCATGGCTGATCAGCTTATCCTCAATTCCATTTTCCTACCTTCTTTCCCATGATCCTTGATCCCCCTTACTGGTTAAAAATCTATCTCAGACTTGAATGTACTGAACAACCCTCTGCATGAAAGAGTTCCATAGACTCACTGCTCTTTTCTGCCCTGAATGATTTGGATGTGATTATAGGTGGTATGGTTAGTAAGTTTGCAATTGACACCAAAATAGATGGTGTAATGGACAGTGAAGAAGATTATCTCGGAGTATAATGGGACCTTTATCAGATGGGCCAATGGACTGAGGATTGGCAGATAGAATTTAATTTAGAGAAATGTGAGATGTTACATTTTGGTATGGCAAACCAGGACAAGTCTTATCCAGTTAATGGTTGGGCCTGGGGAGTGTTGCTGAATAAAGAAAGGTACAGGTGCAGAGTTCCTTTAAAGTGAAGTCGCAGGGAGACAGGGTGGTGAAGAAGGCTTTTGAGTCGCTTGCCTTCATTGGTCAGAACATTGAATATAGGAATTGGGACATCGTGTTGCAGCTGAACAGGCCATTAATGAGGCCACTTTTAGAATACGGCAAATATTTCAGGTCGCCCTTCCTTAAAAAGGATCTTGTTAAACTTGAGAGGGTGCAGAAAAGCTTTACAAGAATGTTGCCAAGACTGGGGGATTTGCGTTATAGGGAGAGGCTGAATAGGCTTGGGCTTTTCTCCCTGGAGTGTCATAAGCTGAGGAGTGACTCTCTAGAGATTTATAAAATCATGAGGGACATGGATAGAGAGAACAGCCAAGTTCTGTTCCTTCAGATGGAAGTGTCAAAAACTAGATCACAAAGGGATCTTGATCAAATGGGTCAATGGGCTGGAAAATGGCAGATGGATTTAGATCTGAGTATATGCGAGGTAATGCATTTTGGTACAACAAACAAGGGTAGGGCCTTGGGTAGTGTTGTAGAACAGAGGGACATAATTCTTTAAAGTTTGTATCACATATAGACAGGGTAGTTAAAAAGGTGTTTGGCACACCTCCCTTTATTGCTCAGTCCTTTAAGTACAGGAAATTGGGACGTTATATTGAAGCTGTACAAGACATTGGTGAGGTCTCTTCTGGAATACTGTGTCCAGTTTTGGTTGCCCAGTTATAGGAAGGGTATTATCACGTTGGAGAGAATTCAGAAGAGATTTACCAGGATGTTGCAAAGTATGGAAGGTATTAAGGACAACTGGATCGGTTGGGACTTGTTTCACTGGAGTGTAGGAGATTGAGAGGCAACCTGATAGAAGTGTATAAAATAATGAGAGATGTAGATAGAGGTGATGGTAGTCGTCTTTTCCCCAAGATGGGGAATTTCATGACTAGGGGGAACATTTTTAAGGTGAGAGGGGAGAGATTTAAAAAAGACATGTGAGGCAATTTTGTTTACACAGAGGATGGTTCACATTTTTTTTTAGATTAGATTACTTACAGTGTGGAAACAGGCCTTTCAGCCCAACAAGCCCACACCGACCCGCCGAAGTGCAACCCACCCACACCCATTCCCCTATACCTAACACTACGGGCAATTTAGCATGGCCAATTCACCTAACCTGCACATTTTTGGACTGTGGGAGGAAACCCACACAGACACAGGGAGAATGTGCAAACTCCACACAGTCAGTTGCCTGAGGCAGGAATTGAACCCAGGTCCATGGCACTGTGAGGCAGCAGTGCTAACCACTGTGCCACCCATTTTTTAAACAGATGTCCAGTTACCATTCCTAGACCTAGATAACATGTAGATTTGAATAGCCAATTCACCTGACCTGCACAACTCTGGACTATGGGAGGAAACCCACGCAGACATAGGGAGAATGTGCAAACTCCACACAGACAGTCGCCCAAGGCTGGGATTGAACCTGGGTCCCCGGCACTGTGAGGCAGCAATGCAAACCACTGAACCACCATGCCGCTCAAATGTGGAATGAACTTCCTGATGAAGTGGTGGATGAGGGTAAAATTATAGCATTTAAAAAACATTTGGATAGATATATGAACAGGAAGATTTGGAGGGATGCAGGCCAGGAGGATGCAGGTGGGACTAGTTCAGTTTGGGATTATAATCAGCATGGACTGGTTGGACAGGAGGGTCTGTTTCCGTACTGTATGACTCTATGCCTTGCCTATGTTTATTCCATATCCCTCCAAATATTTCCAATTGATGTACTTATCCAAATGTAGGATTGACCAAAAATCCCCATCATCCAAAATACTGAAGAAGACCCTAGACCTTCCTAATCTCTCAAATAAAATGACAGAATCCTGGGCTCAGAACACACAAAGCCAGAATGGTTTCTCTATGGGGCAACTGTCTAGCCTGGAATTCCAAGATACACCTCCACTCTAAGAGAACATCCAACCAAACCTAACACTCTAGACTAAAACTAACTGTTACACCTTGGGCTACCCAGCACAGACAGTATGGGGCCTATAGAGATATCAGGCATTCAACTTCAATCAAAATCTATTCATACATACTCATAACCATCAGGAAACCAGAAATACAATCGCAAGAAATGATTTGGTGCAGAGATAAGGGAGCCTGCAATCAGTATAATTACAGGTCCCCACCTCACCTGAGGAAGCGATCCCAAGAGCAGTTCCAAACAGCTATCCTTGAGAGCTATCTTCAGACGGGTTCCAGGTAGCTATTCCTGAAGGACTGTTCCAAAGAGCTATCTCCAGAAGAAGAATTCTAACAGCTGATATTTCCAAGAGCTATTTCCAGAAGGGGGACCCAACAGCAATTCCAAAAGCTACCGACACAGGCCTGTTCCAAACCAGGGGAATCAATGGCAACCGACAAACTGCAAAACCACTGACCCGACCGACACCACAAGGTCTCAGACACATTCTGAGGTGAGAACCGGGCCCGCAAAAGCACCAGAAAGTAAGAAAAACCAAGTACTCACCCAATAAATCCACTACACATCCTACCATTTCAGCAGACTCAACCCCAACTAAACTCAATCTACATTGTCCAAAGTCTTCATCCAGGTACGGCAAGCAGGAGTAGCCAGCTGTATTTCAAAATTGTGTTTTTCTCCATTGGTGAGCTCAAACTCGAGACCCCCAAAATTTCCAACCTAGCTAGCAGGGAGGGGAAGGCAGATGGTGACAGGGCATGGAACCCCAAAGGTAGGAAGCCTGACTAAAGTTTCTCTGATTAAAATGGTTGTCTTTAGGTTCTAATAGTGTTTAATGTAGCTAATATTGTATTTAATAGCATTACTGTCCACTGTATAAGTGATTGTGGTAATTTTGTTGTTTATTGCGTTTACCTTTATTTCTTGGATAATACTTACCTTTTATATTGTACATAAACACAGAAATTTTTTGCCCTGAAACAGATGTTGGCTGCCTTCTTCATTTCACCTTTCCTAAATAATAGTGTCTAGAACCAAGGATCTAGGTGTAATTCGAACCATTTAAAACCCAGAAAATTACTGATTGCAAACCAGAACCCTCCACAAATGTCTTTTAAACATTGTAGCTGTACTTGCATCCATCACTTCCTCTGGAAGTACCTTCCACATGTGTTCTATGCTCTGCATAAAAAAAAGTTGCCCCTCATGGCCTTTTTAAATATTTCTCCTCTCAGTTTAAAAATTTTGTATGCCCCCTAGGTTTGCACTCTCCCATCGTAGGGAAAAGACCTTTGCTATTCATCTTATCTATGCCCCTCATGATTTTACAATCATCTAAAAGATCACCCCTCATTCCTACACTCCAGTGAAAAATTCCAAGTCTATCCAGCTCTTAACTCAAACTTTCCATGCACAGCAATATCCTGGTAAATATTTTCTGAACCCTGGCCAGTTTAATAATATCCTTCCTATTGCAGGATGAATAGAACTGCACACAGTGCTCCAGAAGAGGTCTCGCCATCATCCTGAATAACCTCAAATGACATCCCAACTCCTACTCTCAAAGGTCTGAGCAGTGAAGGCAAGCATACTAAATGTCTTCTTAACGTCCCTGTCTCTATGTAGTGCAAATTTCAAAGAACTAGGTCCTTGAACACTTAGGTCTCTATGTTCTACAATACTATCCAGGGAGAAAGTGAGGACTGCAGATGCTGGAGATCAGAGCTGAAAATGTGTTGCTGGAAAAGTGCAGCAGGTCAGGCAGCATCCAAGGAGCAGGAGAATCGACGTTTCGGGCATGAGCCCTTCTTCAGGAATGAGGAAAGTGTGCCAAGCAGGCTAAGATAAAAGATAGGGAGGAGGGACTTGGGAGAGGGGCGTTGGAAATGCGATAGGTGGAAGGAGGTTAAGATGAGGGTGATAAGGTGAGGGTGATAGGCCGGAGTGGGGGTGGGGGCGGAGAGGACAGGAAGAAGATTGCAGGTTAGGAAGGTGGTGCTGAGTTCGAGGGATGGGACTGAGACAAGGTGGGGGGAGGGGAAATGAGAAAACTATAGAAAGAGCGCCTCATCTTAGAACATAGAACATAGAACATAGAACATAGAACATAGAACAATACAGCACAGAACAGGCCCTTCGGCCCACGATGTTGTGCCGAACCTCTATCCTAGATTAAGCACCCATCCATGTACCTATCCAAATGCCGCTTAAAGGTCGCCAATGATTCTGACTCTACCACTCCCACGGGCAAAGCATTCCATGCCCCCACCACTCTCTGGGTAAAGAACCCACCCCTGACATCTCCCCTATACCTTCCACCCTTCACCTTAAATTTATGTCCCCTTGTAACACTCTGTTGTACCCGGGGAAAAAGTTTCTGACTGTCTACTCTATCTATTCCTCTGATCATCTTATAAACCTCTATCAAGTCACCCCTCATCCTTCGCCGTTCCAACGAGAAAAGGCCGAGAACTCTCAACCTATCCTCGTACGACCTACTCTCCATTCCAGGCAACATCTTGGTAAATCTTCTCTGCACCCTCTCCAAAGCTTCCACATCTTTCCTAAAGTGAGGCGACCAGAACTGCACACAGTACTCCAACTGTGGCCTAACCAAAGTCCTGTACAGCTGCAACATCACTTCACGACTCTTGAATTCAATCCCTCTGCTAATGAACGATAATACTCCATAGGCCTTCTTACAAACTCTATCCACCTGAGTGGCAACCTTCAAAGATCTATGTACATAGACCCCAAGATCCCTCTGTTCCTCCACCTGACCAAGAACCCTACCATTAATCCTGTATTCCGCATTCTTATTTGTTCTTCCAAAATGGACAACCTCACACTTGGCAGGGTTGAACTCCATCTGCCACTCCTCAGCCCAGCTCTGCATCATATCTAAGTCCCTCTGCAGCCGACAACAGCCCTCCTCATTGTCCACAACTCCTCCTATCTTTGTATCATCTGCAAATTTACTGACCCAACCTTCGACTCCCTCATCTAAGTCATTAATAAAAATTACAAACAGCAGAGGACCCAGAACTGAACCCTGCGGAACTCCACTTGTAACTGGGCTCCATGCTGAATATTTACCATCTACCACCACTCTCTGACTTCGACCGGTTAGCCAGTTTTCTATCCAATTGGCCAAATTTCCCTCTATCCCATGCCTCCTGACTTTCCGCATAAGCCTACCATGGGGAACCTTATCAAATGCCTTACTAAAATCCATGTACACTACATCCACTGCTCTACCCTCATCCACATGCTTGGTCACCTCCTTGAAGAATTCAATAAGACTTGTAAGGCAAGACCTACCCTTCACAAATCCGTGCTGGCTGTCCCTAATCAAGCAGTGTCTTTCCAGATACTCGTAAATCCTATCCCTCAGTACCCTTTCCATTACTTTGCCTACCACAGAAGTAAGACTAACTGGCCTGTAATTCCCAGGGTTATCCCTATTCCCTTTTTTGAACAGGGGCACAACATTCGCTACTCTCCAGTCCCCTGGTACCACCCCCGTTGCCAGTGAAGACGAGAAGATCATTGCCAACGGTACTGCAATTTCCTCTCTTGCTTCCCACATAATCCTAGGATATATCCCGTCAGGCCCGGGGGACTTGTCTATCCTCAAGTTGTTCAAAATGTCCAACACATCTTCCTTCCTAATAGGTATCTCTTCTAGCTTATCAGTCCGTTTCACACTCTCCTCTTCAACAATACGGTCCCTCTCGTTCGTAAATACTGAAGAGAAGTACTTGTTCAAGACCTCTCCTATCTCTTCCGACTCAATACACAGTCTCCCACCACTGTCCTTGATTGGACCTACCCTCATTCTGGTCATTTTCAGGTTTCTCACATACGCATAGAATGCCTTGGGGTTATCCTTGATCCTATCCGCCAAGGATTTTTCATGCCCTCTCTTAGCTCTCCTAATCCCTTTCTTCAGGTCCCTTCTGGCTATCCTGTATCCCTCCACTGCTCTGTCTGAACCCTGTTTCCTCAACCTTATGTAAGCCTCCTTCTTCCTCTTTACTAGACATTCAACCTCCCTCGTCAACCAAGGCTCCCTCACATGACCATTTCTTTCCTGCCTGATCGGTACATACATATCAAGGACACATCGTATCTGCTCCTTGAAAAAGTTCCACATTTCCACCACATCCTTCCCTGACAGCCTATGCTCCCAACGTATGCTCCTCAAATCCTGTCTTACAGCATTGTAATTTCCCTTCCCCCAATTGTAAAAACTTCCTTGTTGTGCGCACCTATCTCTCTCCATAACCAAGGTGAAAGTCACAGAATTGTGGTCACCATCACCAAAATGTTCACCCACTAACAAGCCCACCACTTGTCCCGGTTCATTACCGAGTACCAAATCCAATATGGCCTCCCCTCTGGTTGGACAATCTACATACTGCGTTAGAAAAGCTTCCTGGACACACTGCACAAACACCGCCCCATCCAATCTACTTGATCTAAAGAGCTTCCAATCAATATTTGGGAAGTTGAAGTCTCCCATGACTACGACCCTGTGGCTTCTGCACCTTTCCAAAATCTGTTTCCCAATCTGTTTCTCCACATCTCTGCTGCTATTGGGGGGCCTATAATAAACACCCAACAAGGTGACTGCACCTTTCCTATTTCTGACTTCAGCCCATACTACCTCCAGAGGCAGATCCCCCTCAAACTTCCTTTCTGCAGCCGTTATACCATTTCTAATTAGCAATGCCACCCCCCCCCTCCTTTTTTACCACCCTCCCTAATCTTACTGAAACATCTGTAACCAGGAACCTCCAACAGCCATTCCTGTCCCTCATCTATCCATGTTTCCGTGATGGCCACAACATCGTAGTCCCAGGTACCGATCCACGCCTTAAGTTCACCCACCTTATTTCTGATACTCCTTGCATTGAAGTATACGCACTTGAGCCCATCTCCGTGTCCGCAAGTAGTCCCCGTCAGTGCTACCTTCTCCACAGCCTCCCTACAGTCTTGGACATCTTCCGCCTAGGAACCCTCCAACCACAAGGGATGAACTCAGATTTCTCCAGTTTCTTCATTTCCCCTCCCCTCACCTTGTCTCAGTCCCAACCCTCGAACTGACCACCACCTTCCTAACCTGCAATCTTCTTCCTAACCTCTCCGCCCCCACCCCCACTCCGGCCTATCACCCTCACCTTAACCTCCTTCCACCTATCGCATTTCCAACACCCCTCCTCCAAGTCCCTCCTCCCTACCTTTTATCTTAGCCTGCTTGGCACACTTTCCTCATTCCTGAAGAAAGGCCCATGCCCAAAATGTTGATTCTCCTGCTCCTTGGATGCTGCCTGACCTGCTGCGCTTTTCCAATACTATCCAGGGCCCTACCATTAATTGTGTAAGTCCTGCCCTTGTTTGTTTTTACCAAAATGCAATACTTTGCATTTATTCAAATTAAACTCCATCTGCCACTCCTCAACCCACTAACCCAATTGATCAAGATTTCTTTGTAATCTTAGATAACCTTCTTCAGTGTTCACTGTACTACCAAACTTTGTTGTCATTGTCATAGTCAGAGAGTCATACAGCAGGGAAACAAAGCTTTTGGTCCAACCAGTGCTTGCCAAACATAATCCCAAATGTACAAACCATCTCTCCTAAATTTTCATCCAAATCGTTTATGTAAATGATAAACAGAAGTGGACCCAATACCAATCCTCGTGGAACAGGCCTCCAGACTGAAAAACAACCCTCCACCTCCACCTTCTATCTCTTACTGTCAAGTCAATTTTGTATCCAGTAGTCAAGGTCTCCATGAATCCATGTAGTGTGGCATGGTGGCTCAGTGATTAGCACTACTGCCTCACAGTCCCAGGTTCAATTCCAGCCTTGGGTGACTGTCTGTGTGGAGTTTGCACATTCTGCATGTGTCTGTGTGGGTTTCCTCCCACAATCCAAAGATATGCAGGTCAGGTGAATTGGCTAAATTGCCAATAGTGTTAGGTGCACTAGTCAGAGAGGAAATGGGTCTGGTTGGTTTACTCTTTAGAGGGTCAGTGTGGACTGGTTGGGCCGAAGGGCCTGTTTCCACACTGTAGGGAATTTAATCTAATCCCATGTGATCTAACCTTATTAATTAGTTCATTATGCGAAACCTTGTGAAAGGCATTGCTAAAAGGCTTTACCATGTAAACAATGCCTACTAGTCTGCTCTCTTCAATTTTTGTGGTTATTTCCTCAAAGAACTCAATCAAGTTTGTGAGACAGGATTTTCCTTGCACAAACCCATGCTAATCATCCCTAATCATTCCTTGCCTCTCAAATGCATGTAAATCCTATCTTTCAGAATCAACTTCAACAACTTACCCACCATCGCTTTCAGACTCATCGGTCTCTGGTTCCCCAACTTCTCCTTACATCTTTTCTTAAATAAAGGCACAACATTAGCCATGCTCCAGTCCTCCAGCACCTCACCCATGAGTGTAGATGATACAAGTAACTCTGCTAGGGTCCTCACAATTTCTTCCCCAACTCGCTACAACATCGTGGGATACACTTGATCAGGTCCCAGAGATTTCTCCACCTTTATGTTTTCTAAGACCTCTAGCACTTCCTCTTTGTAATAAAAACTGTTTTCAAAACATCAATATTTATTTCCCTGAGTTCTCTAGCTTCCATTTCTTTTGCCACAGTAAAAACCAATGCAAAATAATCATTTAGTATCTCTCCTATCTCCTGAGGTTCAACATGCAGATGACTCATTAATCTTTAAGGGATCCCTACTCCCTCCCTAATTGCTCTTTTGCTCTTAATGTACTTGTAGAATTTCTTCGGATTTTCTGTAACCTTACTGGCCAAACCTATCTCATATTCCCTTTTTCCTTTTGTGATTTCCCTCTTAAGTATGCCCCTGTATCCCTTATACTCTTCAGGAGATTTATTTGATTCCAGTTGTTTATAGGAGAAAGTGAGGACTGCAGATGCTGGAGATCAGAGCTGAAAACGTGTTGCCGGAAAAGCGCAGCAGGTCAGGCAGCATCCAAGGAGCAGGAGAATCGACGTTTCGGGCATGAGCCCTTCTTCAGGAACCTGAAGAAGGGGTCATGCCCGAAATGTCGATTCTCCTGCTCCTTGGATGCTGCCTGACCTGCTGCGCTTTTCCAGCAACACATTTTCAACTCCAGCTGTTTATATCAAATATATATATTTTTTAATATTCTTGACTAACTCCTCAATAACTTTATTCATCCATTGTTCCCTAATCTTACAACCTTACCTTTCACTCTAACAGGAACATACTGCCTCTGAACTCTCGTTACCATACCTTTGAAAGCCTCCCACATCAGTCATCCCTTTACCTGTGAACAATCTACTGCAATCAACTTTTGAAAGTTACTGTCTCTTACCATTAAAATTTGTCTTACTTCAATCAAGAACTTTAACTTTAATGGAAGGCCTATCCTTTTCCATAACTGTTTTATAATTCATAGAATTATGATCACTCTTCCTAAAGTGTTCTCCTACCAACATTTCAGTCACTTGTCCTGCATTATTCCTAAGAGAAGGTCAAATTTTGCCACTTCTCTGGTAGATACGTTTACATATTGATGAAGAAAATTATCTTGAACATGTAATAAATCCATCACCATCCAAGTCCTTAGCATTATGGCAGTCTCAGTCAATGTTTGGAAAATTAAAATCCCCTACTATTACAACCCTATTATTCTTTCATATATCTGAGATATCTCTACATATTTGAATCAGGCAGTTAATGCTTTTGAATCATTACCTGATTCTGTCTACAGATGGGAATAAGTTGTGCTCCTGGGTTCCCCTTACTACGGCCCCCAATTTCCTTCTCATTCTACTGTGGCTTTGAGGGGTGGAAATCAGTCGAATTCTCCCAAGTGGCATCTGTCTCAATATTCTTGGGACGTTGGAGGATCTCATCCAAGCATTGAAAGCTGACCGTTATATCCCCACATCAGTGATAATAGACAAGAGACAATAGGTGCAGGAGTAGGCCATTCTGCCCTTCGAGCCAGCACCACCATTCATTATGAGCATGGCTGACCATCCTTAAGCAGTATCATGTTCCTGCCTTATCTCCATAACCCTTGATTCCACTATTCTTAAGAGCATTATCCAACTTTTTCTTGAACGTATCCAGAGACTTGGCCTCCACAGCCTTCTGGGGCAGAGCATTCCATACACCCACCACTCTCTGGGTGAAGAAGTTTCTCCTCAACTCTGTTCTAAGTGGCCTACCCCTTATTTTTAAACTGTGTCCTCTGGTTCAGGACTCACCCGAATGTCAGTTAAAAACTGAGGGTGGTATTGAGGATGTGAGGGAAGAATCATGCCAATGTCAATCAGGGCAAGGGAAAAGAATGCCAGTGATTGAAGAGGAGTACCCGTTTGAACTGAGAGGAGAGGCAACATCTCACTGCCAACTGAAGGAAAGGAAATGGCAGCACGTATTGGTAGGAGGGGGAATGTTGTCTCCAAGAATAAGAGAAGAGGGGGAGAGTGCTGGACATAGTGAGGAAAGTGAGAGAAAAACACCAAGAGGGTGAATAAGAGCAGACTGCCATTTTGAATTTAAAAATTTGAATTCTGTTTCATATTCTGAACAGTATGTCTGACATTGGAAAAAAGAATTATGATATTGTAAAATTACCAAAAGTATATATTACCTCCCATTATCATACCACTACATCACAGATGGTGGAGTTAATAAATGAAATATGAAGTGGTGAATAAAATGTGCGCTGGTGTAATTTTCAAAAGCAAATTGTATATGCAGAAGAAAACCATTTGACTCACTGTGTCTATGCCGTTCATGTTAATGTTTGTTCGAACTCTGAAATGTTACCTAAAATGTGTGCTTGAGTTTCAGTGCACATTTGGTGAAATATTTCTAAAATCACCCTTCCATAGAATAGAATCCCTACAGTATGGAAACAAACCATTCAATGTACACCAACCCCCCTCCAAAAAATATCCCAACCAGACACCCCATTCCTGTAACCCGACATTTCCCCACACAGACCACGGGGAGAATGTGCAAACTCCACACCAACAGTCACCCAAGGATGGAATCCAACTCAGATCCCTGGCAGTGCGAGGCAGCAAACAGCTGAGCCACTGTGCTGCTCAGAATCGAAAACAAAGCACTGTCTCAGCACTATTATAACCTTCTGCCCTTTATGACAATAATTTTACTTCAAAGGTCTCCTTGGCAGCTGTGTTCAGCATCAATGTTCTCATTCCTAGCAGTTTTTCCAAAGAAAGTGACAGAGTCTTCAATATTTATACACAGCAAGTGTTACTTCCCTACATTTCTTCCGCTAAGAGGTGAATTGAATAATGTTAGCTGCTAATATTCAGTTCACTACGCAGGATTTTATGAGCAAATAGAAATGTTTGCCTCGTAATTCCATGCCAAAGCTTTTATTGTGTGACTCTCTACTGCAGTATCCTGACACCTCAGTTCCACACAGTAGGACAGTGAAGGTTAAACATTACAAGGTTTCAGTTTTCTTTGGTTTGTAGTACTCTCAGTTTCACTGCCCATGATATATGCTATCATTTGCACCAATTATGCACCAGATTTACCTGGACATCCTGCATAGTACCGTTTAGGTTTGAAGTACAGGACAAAATGATACTAACTCATTGACACATCTTAGCTGAATCTTAAATATCCTTCACTGCGCCACGGTATTGAGGCCAACGCAGGATTGACAGCAAGTACAATAAGGAAGGAACAAACAGGAGCCATAGAACAACAGGCTTGAGTGGACAGGTGTACGACCTGTGGACAGGCCCCATTGATTTAAGAGCACAGCTGTCATTGCACATGCCGCTCTGCGTGATGTGCATTTTCCCACAGGAGGTTTGCTGTTATTAGTCCCTTGGAGCGAGGTGCAATCACAATAGGGAAAGTTTTGAAAGTACAAAGAAGTGATTGTTGGGAGCAGGCATTTGTGTCGATTGAAATCACATTAAATGCATGGAACTGGCAGTAGCCAACTCCTAAAGACAGGTGGTTTCTTAATTCAGGATTAGTTGCCGATGGATATGAAGGAGACTACGTTCAGACAAGAAAGCCTGAACAGACCATTTACTGTGCTTGAGGTACAAATCCTCCAAAATGCAATTATATTTTCTACCACTGCACAATTCAAACTTTACTTTGGCATTGTGTATTGATTTCAGAAGCAGGCCGGCTTTCAGGAACGACCTTAACTGTAACATTAATATTCCAGTCCAGAATTACCACCTGGTTAACAGATGGAAGCAGGAATTTAGAGGAAAGTCAGTCAGTATTGGGGGGAACTGGTCCAGAGGCAGTTGGGGTGGGGGTGAGCTACCGCTGCAATTTGAGATCAGGGGAGCTGAGGGTCGAGACTGTTTCGAGGTATCAAACACAATGTGTGTTGACTTGTCAGCAGGCACCTCCTATCATGATACTGCTAGTGGATTCCACATAGTAGAGACTGGCACTGAACTAATCGTGTCACCCCGCTAACGAATAGGCCTGTCCATGACTGCTGAATTTAAAATACGCTAGCTGCATACTCATAGTGGGGACCCAGGTGTTTGAAACCCAGCTAAGATAAGGCCCTATCCAGTGAAAAGAGAATATCCTCAGGACAGTCAGTGGATGCACCACCATCCTGACTGGTTGAGGAAAATTAAAATCAAACTAAAGATCTCATCATTACGTCTGAGGTACTCGAACTCGCCAGATTATAGAATCCCTACAGTATAGACAGAGGACATTTGGCCTATGAGGTCTGCATCAACTCTACAAAAAGTGTCTCCTCCTATTCCTGTGAATACATAGTTGCCATACTTAACCTATATTACCGGATCACTACAATGCAACTTAGCACAGCCAATTCACCTAAGCTTCAGAAGTTGTGCAAACTCCACCTAGACAATCATCCACAGCTAGAATTGAACCCAGATCGCTGGTTCTATGAGGGAGCAGTGCTAACCATTATGCCATCGCATGACATTAAATATGCTGGCTGTCCAAAGAGATTTAAGGATTCAGGTGTTCACATTTTTAAATGCCACAAATAGGCACAGAAAATAATCAAGAAAGTTAATGGAATGCTAGCCTTTATATCTATAAGACTGGAGAACAAGTTATGCTGCAATTACACAAAATACTGTATACTTGGAGAACTTGTGAGCAGTTCTGATTACCACACTTTAGGAATGACAGACTGGCATTGGAGGGAGTACAACATAGGTTTACAAGAATTATATCTGGACTTCAGGGGTTAATTTACGAGGAGAGATTATGTGTTCTCCAGAATTTAGAAGGTTAAGAGATGATATGCTCAAAGTCTTCAAGATATTAACAAGGAAAGGCATGGTAGATAAAAAAAATTATTTCCACTGGTTGGGGTTTCTAGAACTAGGGGGCATACTCTGAGAATTACAGTCAGATTGGTCAGGAGAGATGATAGGACGCACTTTAATACACAAAGGGTGGAAGTTATTGGAATTCTCTTCCACAAACGACAGTTGATTAATGATCAGTTGCTAATTTTAAATTTAAAATTTGAGATAGATTTTCTTTTGTTAAGCAAAGACAGGTAATTGAAGTTAGGCCAGAGATCAACCATGTCTCACTGAATGGTGGAACAAGCTTGAGGGGCTGAATGGCCTACTCATGGACCTATGTTTCTACTTTTGTTTGTTTTGAATCAATTATTTGAAAACTAATAAATTGTTTTTTTTTATTATTTATAAAGCATTAGTAAGTAATTGCTGTGCAAATACATATCCAGAGGACCATATTTATTATTGCTATGTAGTTGTAGTTGCTGAGCAACGATGTATAAATATAAGGCATGTGGAAAACTCAATAAATTTGGCATCAGGAAGTGTGATTATCACGAAGTTCTGAGAACTAGAAGATGTAATAAATCAAAATTAGTGATTCATAAAGAATCACAATGCCTTATGAGTGTAGTGACTAAGATCATGAATTTATTCCCTTACACAATTCATGTATTAAGGGGAACCTTATGTGTGTAAAGTATAAACTTCCATTTCTGAAATATTGATATCGTCTCAATTTTTGTTGAATTATGGGCAGTTTAGTCACTCTCAATATTAGACAAGATCGCTCCAATTATTTTGTTTCAAACTTTCACAGCTATAAGAGGGATCATGTCCCCTCATTTGACGAAAACAAGACTCCAGGTGAGGGGGGAATCAAAGATCAGAGTTTGTTTTTAAAACTGGGATGAGCCCATGAGGCAACAGCAATTGATATGATACCTAGAGTCAACAAGGTCAACAAAGGACAGACTGTTGCCGTATCAGGCAGAATGAAATGACTGAAGGAGGAAAAAGAAGCAGTCATCAGATGTGACCACACGGACCTATTTCTGTTACAGTTGATTAGCAAATCAGTAAAATCAAACTGAAAAGTGTGTGCGACAGCATGAAAATGACTAGATCAAGATAGATACGCAATTACTTTATTACACGTATACAACTTTGAAGGAAGAGATAAATTGTCTCAAACCTGAAAAGATTTTCTTTTGCATGAGATACTGTCTTGTGTGTGAAATTTGCTTCAAGCTATTTCCTGTGCAATCTATCTGGAGATCTGTGAGGACAAGTAGGTGCATTCCCAGTATGTGTTGGAAAACTTTGATTCAGTGCTATTCCAAAATTACATAGCTTAACTGACAGACATGGAGTCAAGATCCTGAATGATTAAGAAACAGAATGATAGAGCAAGACCATTCAGCCTGCCATTGCTTATGCTGGTTCTTTGCAAAAGTAATTCACCCCACAAACTTTTCCCCTCAGCCCTTCAACATGTTCTTCCCCAGAAAATGATCCAACTTTGCTTTTAAAGTCCCAATTAAATCTGTAACTACCACATCATCAGGCAGTGTATTCCAGATCCTAACAATTCACTCTATTAAAAGGTCTGTGCCCCGTGCTTCCTGGTGCTTCCACCAGTTTGGACTGAAGTCACATTCTTTTTTGCACTCAATCCAATCAATGTGTAAAAGATATTTCTAAAATTCGCAAATAGCACTCAAAGATTTCAATAAGCAGCTGCAAGAGTTTGCAAGCATAACCCAGCAAAACTCTGATTCAAGGGAGATAAAGGAATAGAAAGAGGTCTGGGCAAAACTTCTGGTCATGCAAAAATGTAGTAATTAGGATAGTTTGATTTTGAATCTTTCTTTTATTCAGCTGTCCACATGTTTAATGTATGTTGGCTTAGTTCAGGTTGTAACCAGGTCCAGTTGTTAATGTAAAAACTGAAAGAACTGTGGATACAGGAAATCAGAAACAAAAGCAGAAATTGCTGGAAATGCTCAGCAGGTCTGGCAACATTTGTGGAGAGAATTCAGAGTTAACATTTCGGGTCCATTTGTTAATATATTGATATGGATGGAATGGTCTAATGTTTAGCACAGCACAGATCTGAAGTACCAAATGAAGAACCAGGGGACACTTAGGAAACTATGCAAGAACGTTTGGCAGTTTTCATCAATACAACAAGAGTTAAGCTATAATTGGGTCCACTTAGTTGTGTGTGTGTAATGGATGTCTTAAGGAACAGACTCTGAAGATGCTTAAAGGTCACATCTATGTCTAAATTACAGATGGCTGGAGAAGGAATTTAAGCAAGGTTATCCAGCCACAGGCAGCTAGGTGGTTAGCTATGTGGCTGGTTAACAGCCTCAAGATCAAGTAAAGCAGTGAGAATTTGCAGTTGGCCTCTGGATTGCCACAATTGGTGGAGACCAGCTTCAGTGTTTCCTGGCACCTGACTGAGTGGTAAGTGCTCCATGGACATGTCTCAAGGCCCTCCCTGACAGTTGGTTGCTGGTGCTGCCAATGCAACAACCCCCACCACCACCCCCCCCCCAATTAAACTGGAGTGAAAGTCTCCTTCGTTCTTTGTTACCTACCTTTAGAACCTACTCTACCTTCCAAGCTGCAAGGCATCTGATTGGCCCTCCAACTTTGCGAACCCACTACCATCTTTCATTGCACTGTGGCCAATAGTGGGCCACCTTGGAGAAGATCACAATAGTGACTGTTACCCATGTAGTCAGGTTTCCTGTCTCTTGGTTCAGCCTGACAACAGAGTTCAGAATGCCACAGGAGAAATCCTAAACTGGCACTTCAAAGTGAACAAAACATGTCTATTTTACATAATTAAATCGACATAGTCAATGTGTTCATTTTGGTCCCTGGTGGCGGGAGGCAATCACAAACCTCTAGAATGTCCTGAGAGGATAATCCTTTTCTGTTAAATCTCCTTGCCATGCGTGGCACAGTGGTTAGCACTGCTACCTCACAGTGCCAGGGTCCCAGGTTCAATCCCAGCCTTGGGCATCTGTCTATGTGGAGTTTGCACATTCTCCTCGTGTCTGTGTGGGTTTCCTCCAGGTGCTCCAGTTTCCTCCCACAGTCCAAAGATGTGCAGGTCAGGTGGATTGGCCATGTTAAATTGCCCAGTGTTAAGTGCAATAGTTAGAGGGGGGTGGGTTACTCTTTGGAGGGTCGGTGTGGACTGGTTGGGCCGAAGGGCCAGTTTCCACACTATAGGAAATCTAACCTAACCCTTCCCATCTGTGTGCAATGGCATCCTTTCTCATCCCTTGGAGAAATGTGTTTAAATTTAAATTGTGTAAATAGACCCTTTTTGCCCTGATATTCCAGGAGTCCAAACCTTTCAAGTACTCCATTGAAACTCTGTGTTTCCCTAATTTTGCCAGTTTCAGGTTCAACTTTCTTCATCCAGGCACTTCAGTTCTTTAGATCCTGAACTCTGGAATTCATTCCCAGAGTTTCTGTAACTCTCTCTTTTCTTTAAGATGCTACCTAAAACCTATCACTTTGGCAAAGCTTTCATCACCCATCCCATAATACAGGCATTGCTCTATGAGGCATTTTGTTCTAAGGATATGCCTTAGCAGAAGAGAAATCTTTGGTAGTCTTATCATGTTAAGAGTGCTGTGTAATTTACATAGTCCCATGTTTAGAACTCAAACAGATTCTAGCTCATGTAGGGATTTCATTTAGTTTCAATTTTAATGTCTAAATGCATTTATGGTGAACTTACAAATGAATACATATGTACAGACTGAGAGAATTGTTCAGTTCTTCCCGAGCTCAGGAGCAGTCTCTCTATTTTACATTTCCATCAACTGTTGTTGCATGTTGTGATTAATAACTGCTAATTCAGAGACTTTTTATGAGCGAAGAAGGTACCTTGTGTCTCTTACCAACCACTGGAAGCATCTGGAGAAAGACAACTGCAGCAACATAGCAAAAGACTCATAAAGATTGTCTCAATAACATACCTGGGAACAAAGACTATCGAACTGTCTTTTCACTCTTCCCCTTCTGTCCTTTAACCTATTGAACCCTGTCTGTTTGTGTGTAAGAGGGAGTTCACAAGGGATTAGTGTTTAAATTAGTAGAGCTAAATGCTGACAGTTTATTACTGTTTGCCAGTAGCTGAAGTCCAATTGATTGTAATAAATAGTAATTCTTGTTAAGTATAGAAACCTGGGTCATGCTTTCAGTCAATCTTGGTCTGAAAATTAGCTAATTTGAAGAATTTTGCATCCATTGCAATATCTTTAATTTTTGTGATGACTCTGGAAGTAGAGGGGTTCAATTTCCAGCATGCTACCAAAGTCCGAGGGTTCATCCAGGATTGAATTGGATTTGAAACAGAGGCAAAGCAGATTTGTGATGTGGTGTTGGTAAATAATACGGCTGAAGGAATACATCAGCTCCCATCCTGTGTTTAAGACATGGCACTGGATACAACAGGTGGCAGAGTTACCACTGGCACTCTGAAAGGAAATTTTAAAACCAGTGATAGGGTTAGGGTTAGGGCTAGGGTTAGGTCAGTTGATTTGGCAGGTGAACTGAAAGTAACATTGTCAGACAGAGCAGAAAGAGATAATTTAGATACTATCACAGTACTTGGGCTCAGAGGAAATATAAAAGAGGCTGAGTACATCAGGCTGAGGCTGAGTGACAAGTCAGAATTGGGTGATATCCAGTTCCAATTGAAGTGTTTGGTCTATGAAAAGAGAAGGAAAATACTGGAGATGGAATTCCAAAATGAAGAAAAAGACCAAGGAAAGTGCAAAGGAAGAGAAGGAAAGGGGAATAGAGCCAAAAAAGAATGGAAATAAAAAAACAAATTTGAATTAGAATTACAAAGAGAAGAAAAAGCAAGAGAATATTAACATAAATTTGAAATGATACAGCTAAAACAGGAGATGTAAGATACTGATGCAGGCTTTCATGGAGAGAATCAGTCATAATTTGAAATTCTGTTAGGAAATGTTTCAGTTTCCACAGGCCCGTCCACAATACATTATAACAGAAACTTGAACTGTAACCTTTTCAACAATTTCCTGAATCTAGCCAAAATAGAAATACAGTCTTTCATTATTTTATTGGAACTAATCTTATTCAAATCTTAATGAGGTGATTTTGTTCAACTTTTTCACAGGTGCGAGATTAAAAAATGATACTGCAGGCAAATTCATCTTATGCAAATAGCAATAAAATCTGCTAAATTAGGGATAGTTGACAACTTGCCACAGATTCATTTTACTATGATACAATAACACTTGTAAACTCTTTGGTTAAATCTTCAATCTTGCATGCTTAATTTATCTTCAAAATGTTTTCATTTACCCCATGGCTTAGCATTAACAGTTTTAAACATGTGCGCTTTGAGTCAAATTGTGACTAGCAAGAAAATTGGGTAGGAATTGATTGATGTACCAGAGGATTCTGAAATGATATGAATTATGGGCTAATGGAGCCTATTTTGTCCAAATGAGTTTCATAATATGATGGCTATCTCTTCTCTCCAAGTATTCTAATGAAGGGTGCAAATAGAAACGTGAACTTGTGCTTCAATTTGCTCCGCTGACTGCGCTACTGTGTATTTCTAGCATCTTCCTACATTTAATATTCTTCTTGTAACTGCTGTAAAATAAGCTAATTCCTCAAATATGTTAATCATTCAGTCTTGCTGTATGATTCATTCAAGGAACAAAGCTAGCAATTTTCATTAAGTAAAATAGCATAAGGCTACAGGTTTTTTTCACCAACTGCTGATTCAAATTCACATAATGTAGGTCATAAAATATGCCTGAGAGTGACTTTGCTGCTGGAGGAAATCCCCTTTGACAATCACTTCCTGTTCTCAGAGTCTACGATAATCACTATGGTAACCTTCCAGTAACAAGATGTTAAAGAGAGTTGATAATTATAATGCAAAGACAGTGAACCATGTGAAGTACAGAATGAGCAACCTCAGCGCTGGTTATGTCACATATTAGGCTATCATTCAGCTTTCAGGCAGTCAATGGTTTCTTGAAATACAAAAAAAAATTAAACAATAGCGGGGTTTGGGAGGAGGGAGATTCATTAAGTTTGAAATTGGTTTTACAATAAGAAAGATGGTCCCTTTGCCAGTAAAGAAAATTCTGAAAAATGCAGTATAAAACATACATTTAAAGTAGCCCTCGATCCTGAAACAAGAACATTGAAACCTCTGAAGATATGTTCCAAAACTCTGGGGCTAGTTGAGTGGATATGATGGTATTAATTTAACATTTCAAATCGAGATCAATGGGCTTTTGCAGATATAGGATGCTAAGGGTATGGAACCAAAAGCAAATAGGTGGGAAAATAAGTTACAGGTCAGCAAAGGTCAAATGGAACAGTTTAGCAAGCTTAAGTGTTTGAATGGTCTGCTCTAGTTATTATAAATTAGAGGATGTTGTCTTGAAATAATTCAGTGCTCTGGTTAGAGCAGTGCCATGTTCAGTAAGTTCCACTTCACCCAAGTGGACATTTCTGAGTCAGGAAAGTAACCTGGAGCCTAGATGATGTCAGCAGGTTTTTGGGAGATTTCCTGTTCTCCTGTCAGGTAACCCACCTCAGGGAGCAAGGAAAATCTCCACAACTACCCACCTTTTGAAGACAAGTGTCCATTGAATTTTTAATTGTAACTTGGCCATATGGTGAACTATTGGGCCTATAAAATTTCAAAGCCCACCAACACAAAGCATAACAACACTGGACTACAGAAGTGCTCATATTTGCATTTGTACAAATCCCCAGAGCAGAAGATGCTTTCCTGTTATTTACATTCCCTTTGTATACATCCACATATATTTGAGAAGATGCTTTCTTGCTCTTCCATTGAGGCTGAATAACATTAAAAGTTGTCTCTCCTTGTTCCAAATCATGAAAATGATACTTTGGTAGATGTTCCAATCTCATGCCTGCCCACATTTCCCCATCTGTTCGTTTGAACACTGGATGGATAAATTCTACGGTTACATGATCTACAACACAACACAGGAATCACATATTTCTTATCCTTGAGCATACAGACAAGCAGTCCTGAGAAAGGTGAGTTTACACACACAGTTAGTGGTTTCCATTCAAAGTCAGGAAACGTCTCTAAAATATGGCTATTGCTCCAAAGGTTGTGGCTGGATTTTACTCTAATACACAAAACAGTGTTTAAAAAACTTTCAGGAAGGCACTCCTCTCTTCAACATTCTTGCAATGAAGACTTTCAAGAACAGTCTCCATCTAAGTAATAAGCAAAATCCAGGAATTTTATAAAATTTTACCTCACAATAAACATAGGTCTGTCGAATTGATGACAGGGAAAAGGTTACTTGGTCTGTGCTAGTCTTTATGTTATGGACTCAATAAGCTGAATCGCCTCCTTCTATGCTGTAACGATTTATTCTACATTCTGTAGACAGCTCCTCCCACCCTTCATAATTTACCCCTTCAATATATCCTGCTATTCCTTTCCCCCCTTGTGTAAGCTCCTGAAATGCACCAATGCTTGTGGCGTTGACTATTGTTGTGATAGCAACCCGTATATTCTAATTCCTCTCTGGATAAAAAAAAATATCCTCAATTCCCTGCTGGATTTTTTTTGTGACTCTCACAAATTTATCTTCGTTTTGGCCCAATGGCCAAACATAAAGGACAACGATTCCTTAACAGGAGACATGTGTTCAAACATACCTGATCGATTTCAATATCTGGTACAGTCTCTACAGTCTGTACATGACAAAAGCCTTTGTTGAAGAACTACGTTTTCAGATTTCCATAGAAAGGAACATGCAGCAGCAGCATCCTCCGCATGATGACATGCAATGTTCTCACTGCAACTGACTGCAATTGGACTGTACTCACATTTGAGGACTCACAAGAGAGGAGAAATGGATGTGGATTATCAGCATTAATGATAAAGCAAAGACAGAGAAGTGAGCATATAATGATGACTTCTAGTTCTGGTCTTCCTGTAAGTGGAAACATCCAATTCAGTTACAAGTCATGCAACATCATGCAAACCTTGTTGGGAATTAATTCCATTCAGAGATTCCTAATGTATTATCTTTTAAAACCATCTTATTTTATTTGATTCTGAAAATACAAATAATACTGTTTGCACAGATTCAGCAGGAGAAGGTTAACAGAAATGAAAAACATAAAAGAGATACACATTCATGACACAAGTCAGTGAATCACATCAAATAGAATGCTGCTTCCCTTCTTAAATTAGTATATTTGAAATTTAACAATGTATTCCATCTCTTAGCAAAATGAAATGCTATAAGTTTAGTTCAAAGCACTAGGAATATCAGCACAAGAATGAAAATTCCATAACACTCTTTGATGTGGAATATTTAAAACACAAGCCATCGTTATTACTATATCCGTGTTAGAAGTAGCATAGTTTACAATCCTACCTGTGCATAAAGTCAAATAATTCTGCTATAACATGATATCTCCGTTCTTGTGCAATCCCATGTTATAAGAAAATCACATAATAGTAGCAACATTTAAACTAATGGGGGCCGGAATGGTGTTATAACCAATACACACTTTAAAACTTCGCACTTTAGAAAGAGTGTCCGCAATTCAGCAATCATGCTATAGCGAATTTGTATTAACAAAACACGTGTTACAACAGAACAACCTGTACTTGCTCAATCCCTACCAGAGCTCTCAAGAAATTTTTATCACAGGTTAACACATTTCAAAAGGTGATGAACGTGTGATGAACAGGCAGAATTTACCTCTTCCACAGCCCCTACTGGTGAGACAGGGGCTGTTAATCAGGCAGAAGGTAGGGTGGAGACCCACGGCCTTCCCACCTCCACCTAATTAAATTTAGGGCTGAAAAAGCTCATGAGTGACATCCCCAACAATTGAGGGCCTTAAAATGGGCAATTGGTTATCCCATCTCTCTGTCGCTGGCACTGAACAGCAGTGAGAGGGGAAGTCACCATGCAGGAATGCTGAAAAGCAAACTCTGTCAGGTTTATTTGTGGGATGCTGGGGAGTGTTGTCGCCAGTTCAAAGGCACTGAATACTTTATCAAGGGGTCCAGTACTGGGAAGGAGAGCCACAGTAGGCCATCCATTTTTCTTAAAATACACCTCGCCCCATGTCCTGCGATCTCAACGCCTTTGCAACCTCTATCCCATCCACATTCACCTGTGGCTGCAGCCCCCACTTTGATCCTGGCCTCTAGTGGGTGCATTACAAGCAAGTGTCACTGCTTCTGAAGGGGGGTGGGCACTGACAGCAACGGGCAGATGGCAAGCCCTGACTAACTGGCGACTCCAAATTAGTGGGATTTCTAACCCTGCAATCCTGAATTCTGGGGAAGGTTTGATGCTGGCCATTTCAGTGCCTGATGAGTATTTTATTCCAATAGAAACATTGCAGAGCTCCCACTGATGCTCTAGCCAACAGACTAGATCTCTGTCACAAACATTCAACGCCACCATTTATGTTTTCCTGCATTAACACTTCCAAATATAAATGCTGTCCTTCTTCTTGTCTGCCTGATAGCTTATCGTATTCTGTTTGATTAATGCGATGACACTTGAACAAAGTAAAATCTTATCAAAAGTGAACTATTATTAAAAATGTTGTACTTTTTCAGAAATACCTTTGGCTGACAGTTTCAAAACTTTTACCAGTATCACTATCCATTAGAATAATTGCAGAAAATTATTTTGCAAATGTTTTGTGTAAAGTACTCAATCTACCTCCTGAAATCTGCAAACATAAAACACATGCCAGACATGTTTACATCTACTGTCTCCATTCTTGTCTGTCAAGCCCAAACAGCCAAAAGAATTGTGGATGCTGTAAATCAGAAACAAAACCAGAAGTTGCTGGAAACGCTCAGCAGGTCTCATAGCATCTGTGGAGTTAATACAAAACATTAACTCTGATGTCTCTCCACAGATGCTGCCAGATCTGCTGAGTTTCTCCAGCAAGTTCTGTTTTTGTTTCAGTCAATCTATAAACTTTGACATTGAGCTTCTGAACGTCTCTTCCTCTTCCAGACACCAATCCTGTGGCCACACATGTTACAAGAAAAACGGTTTACCCCTTCAATGATTACACTAAATGTTCAATTGACAAAATTCCCTCCTTATTACCAGCTAACCTACTAAATTTTGATCAAAGCACTGTACTAAAGCCCTCGATTGTCATATTGCACTTATTTTCC
The DNA here is from genome assembly GCF_047496795.1 of Chiloscyllium punctatum. NCBI lineage: Eukaryota > Metazoa > Chordata > Chondrichthyes > Orectolobiformes > Hemiscylliidae > Chiloscyllium > Chiloscyllium punctatum. The sequence goes on from NC_092765.1 coordinate 34,076,200, forward strand.
AAATGCTTTTAAACTACTGCAAGATCATGTAAGGTTCAGACAGGACCATAACTTCTGAGACTGGAACAGAGCGTTGTTTATTCTTCCTTTTGCTTCCCTTTGTCTCTTCTCCACACATAAAGGAGAAGCAGCAGTAAACCAAGGCAGACAGAAGCTGGTATGCACATGTAAAGGGGTTTCTTCAGCACCATGAGGGAATGAATGGCACCTGAATCATAAACAAAGACAGTTAAATACTTTAGTGTCAACTTTGTATAAAGGTCACAGCTTCCCCTGAACAACAGCTCCAGATTTTTAAATGTAGAAACCATTTTGATAGACTCAAGGGGGGGGCAGATGTTCAACAGCCCCAAAGCAACATGTATTAGTTTATATTTTGTAGTTTCCTCTCCTTTTGAAGGTGCTGCATCATATGGTCCACAGACGCAAAAACTTTCTCATTACCTCTCACTCATCTTTCTTGCCTAAGACCAAACCATAGCTACCCAAGTGTGAGAGACACATACACTTTGAGGTAAGATTCACTGAATAGCAATCAGAGGATGGAACCACAGGCTGAGATTTTCCTCCTTGGTTCAGAGATTCAAAGTCAAATAGCACTCCAACTGAGATAAACTAGCAGGTGCAAAACAACAGCAACTTCAATGTGGCTTCACTGTCCCAAAAGTGTTGAGGAAGAATTTGAGCAGACAGCCCAAAGCGTCTGGAAACAAAGTTCCCCAAAGTATATCATATTGCTTTCACTGTTTTGTTTTTTTGGTGTGAGCGTTTCTACCTTTGAAGGTCAATTTGGTTTAACAAATACATTTTGAAAAACTGCATCCCTTGAATTGAAGTTGTCTGACTTCATTCCAAGCTGTTCTTTATTGTAAAATGCAGCAGTTCCAAAGAGAAGATGTGTTCTGTGGAGTACAGAGCAGAAAGTGTTTTGTTCAAATGATGAAGTGCTTTGGTCAGACCACAGTCTGAGTCCATGTTTAGTTTGATTAATGATGTACAAGAATAAGATTCACTGCGTGGAAGCGAGCAGGGTTGACTGGGATTCTCAACTCAGGCTGAATCCTGAAGGATCTTAGGATGGATCAGAGTTCTGCCCACTTGGGTGGCTAATCTGATCCTGACCCTTTACTTGGGTTCTGTGCCTATTCAGTAGTGTTGGCAGGCTCCTGCTAGAGTTCCAACATCTGTTGAGAAGCCCCACCTGAGGTAGTGTATAAATTACTGCAAAGTGTCAACTGTAATGTATAAGGGCTAGTTGCCTTCCCTGAAAAAGAATACATTTTCTTTTAAATTGTAGGTTGGTCCTATTTGGCCTTTACACTTTAAATGCCACTTTCACATACAATACCAACACTGGGCCCCAGGAATGCATTCCAAGCACCCAGAGCTGTCCTGGTACAAATGACAGTCTGAACCAAAAGTGATATATTCCCAATTTACATTTCAAAGAACCTCTGAAGATATCCTTCATGCTAATCAATCACTTCCAGCCCAGAATGACTGAAAGTGGCAAGGCAAATGGATTGATGGGAAGTCTTTCCAAAGAATTCAGTGTTATGAACGTCTACAGCACATAAATAATGCCCTTCAGCACACCAAGGCTGTGCCAACCAAAAACAAGAAGTTAATTATCTTAATTCCATTTCCAGCACTTGGAGCATAGCCTTGCATGTCTTGGCTTTGCAAAACTAAATACTTCTTCAATATTATAAGGACTTTTTAAATGTTACAAGGACATTTTATCCCTGCCTCCTTGAGATACCCATAGCACCGACAAAAGTTCTGGCTAGTGTTGAGAAACTGAATAACAAAGAAATGTTCAAGAAACTTGTCCTCCTTAGCCTTCAGCAAAACAATGGGGTTTAAAAATATTTTAACTTAGTTTAGAAGTCAATCCACAGTGGAGTTTAAAGTAAACCTTAAAAGCAGGACACCAGGAAAAAGGGCAACATTGCAAATGGCTAAGGTGATAAAGTCTTCACAGGGAGTCAGGAAACTCATGAAGTAAACTTGATTTTGGACTGTAAAGGCAAAAAGTAGAAGTAATTTAAGGTAAAGTTGGAGGCGTGAAGTCAGGATGAAGTGTATTCCTCTCATTTCTTGGCAGCTACTTTGGGGGAGCCCAAATGTTTTACACTCCTTAAACCTCAGCTGAGAATTCTGCCCCTTGCTTTTTCATGAAACACTGCTTTGTTTTGCAATATGCAAATGCAGCCAATAATTGCCCCATAGCTAGATTTTTCATGAAGGATCTGTATTGGAATACATAGGTTAGTGATGGAGTTCCCTTAAGTCTAGATTTACACATCATTTTAGGAAATACACCATTTTACACTGTAAGTCATTTGTACAACTTTACCACAGAGAAAATAGCGTAGACTTGCAGACATGATTTCCTGATGGAACGACTGTCCATCTAATATGGAACTACAAAAGCAGCGCCCAATTTCCAATGCCTGCCTGGTGATGGATGGCAAACCTCAGCTCGGGTGAAGTTCTCTAACTGACCTCAGTGTTCCCAGGTTTGGGCTTTGAGGAGATCAGTATCTGGAAACTATTAAGTCTCTAGCACATTAACTGTCCATCAACTTCTCCTCAAAGTGCCAGAAGCCTGGTGGCATTCATTCAGTCCCCCTGTATTTCCCCGGGAGAGTAATCAGAAAGGACATGATCAAACTCTAGAAAGGCAAGAAAAATCTATAAAGTGGAGTTTATCCGGACTAGCCTCACCAAAAATGCTGTAATATAATACAGTGCTGATGGTTTCTGTGTGGCAGCTTTAATCTCAGCATAGCCATCAAGTTTATGTAGCAGTTTATGAGGATTCCCTTCCAATGAACAAAAGCCTGAAAACCAAACAGAGCTGTGATCACTTCTGCTACCAGTTTTCTGAAACAAAATAAAAATTGTGGATGTCACAAATTTAAAAAGTCTAATTGTACTTTTTCTTTTAATTTGTATATTTTCAGCACCTCATGTTGCCATTCAGTTTGAGAATGAATACATCTAACTTCAAAAAGAAAAGAAGCTGGAACTCCAATCCTAAATCATGTTTTCCAGATGGAATCCAGATCTGCTTATGAATTCTTCTTTGAGTTTCAAGGAAGTTAGTAGAAATTCCACACTGGTCAGCCCTCAAGCAAAAAAGTGGGACTTGGCTTGTTGGCAAGCATACGAGATGAAAATTTACTTTCACGGGCCCTCATCCTGAAATGGGAAAGGGTAAATAACTTCAAAGGCTATCTCTCCAACAGTGCGGTGGAGAAGGCATCCAGTTCCCAATCACTTGGAGAGTGCAGGTACAACTCTCAATCACTGGAACACACCAGTTTATCTGCACCATGAGTGACATTGCTGCCAACACAGGAACTATTTGCAAACATGACCATCACTGAATCCACACATTGCTGATAGATTCCTCCGTAACGTAAAAAGGAGAATACAATCCCCTCCGAGGCATTCTTCTGTTGCCTGACTACCAAAATAATCTTACTCGATAGAACTGTCTTCTAAAACTCAAGGTCACAATTAGGACTCGTCAAAAGGAATTAATTGCAGAGTTTTATAGTGTGTTACTTTTTTTTAGTAAAACATTTTATTTGCTTTTCAAAAATGCAAAATAACACAGTAAATACAGCATGCAGCAGTAAGAGGTTTTTACAGAAGAATGGAATAAAACAAAGATGATTAAACTTAAGTCAATCTGTAGCATAGTAAAGCACATTAAGGTCAGTAAAATGGAGGGGCTGCTTCTCTAAGAGTATTTGTACTTTATAAGGCCTTAATGGGAAAAGAACCAGTGTTGGAAACATGGCTGAAAGTTACAGGGTAATCCATAAGATAATTAAGTCACAATAGTGAACTTGAAAAAAAGCTATGGTTTTAACACATGAACCATCACTGTCACTTCTCCAACTATGTTAAAATTAACATCAAATACAAATCTCGCCCTGTATAAAGTGGCGTGTTTGCAGTGAGTTACATATTCAATCCCCCTTGACACGTCCCAAGGATTTCTCAACATAAATTTGACATGTCAGATAGTGAAGAAATCCCAGTGAATGATAGTTTACTTACATTAACACTTCAATAACGTGACCTACATTTTCCACTCTCAGACTGCCCCAATAATCAGCTGTTTGATAAATGAAAAGATATTTCAACACAGTAAAACTTGTTTTCATTTAGCACCTTTTTCTCTGCCTCAGAACTTCCAGAAGTATTTTACGCCCAATGTGATATTTTGCAAAGGGTATTCACAACCAAAATGGGGAGGCGAATTGACTTACAGAAAGCTCCTGCAAACTGCATTGTTAATAACGAGAGAACTTGTTGTACTAATATTGGTAGAGTGATTAATATCAGCCAGGACAGCAGACAGAACTCCTTGACCTGTTCTTCAAACAGGCCCCTTGGATCTACTACCTCTACTTGTGAGAACAAATGGAATCTGGCATTTTATGTGTAAGACACTGTTTCAGACAGCATGGGCACCCTCAGCACCGCATCAGAAAGAACTCATGCTCAGTTCTTCAGTCTGGGGCAATAAAAGGACAAACATCTCAGTCAGTGGCACAACTTTTACCAATTGAGCCATGGCTGACATCAATAAAATAACAAAAGTACACAAAGCAAAAATAGATCATACCCCAGAACATGATAGCACCTGTAAATGCTTTCGGCTGTCCCCAGTTTACAAATTCTTACCAAGTTATTTCCACATTAAATAGTTCACTGAAAATTATTTAGAAATGTTTCATTCAACAACAATTGTATACCTACTGAAAGCTGGATAAATCATAGACCAACGGTGGCTACGATTGGGTAATTTCAATTCTATTAGTCAAACTATTAGCAAAGACATTCAGAACCTGAATGTCCCTCTCTCTTCCAGACTCCCATCCCATTTATTTCTTCATTTCTACCAACTTATTCCCAGCTGACATTCTGAACTCACTGTATTAATCTCCTTCAGTAGGTATTTGGTACATATTCTCCTTTTACTTTGACAGTCAGCATGACTAAGAGACTAAGCATGGTCCAAGCTGGTCCTTCATGCTTAGAACTAGTTGAGTGTTGGTTACTGTTTCTTCTGTTTGTCTTTGTCTCTTTCCCAGATATAGAGGAGTGTCAGCAGCAAAAACAGGCAGCAGGCAGCTGGAAGGCACGCCTGGAATTCTTCCTTTAAGACTAAGAAGGAATACAGCTCACCTGCAGAGTCATAAACAAAAAAAAAATAACTAGACCACTGTTGCAGACCAGTCCAGAGCCCCTTACAGTATTTGAAGAAGGTAACCTAGACTTTAACTTTTTCTTACTTTAAAGGAAAATGTAATGTGCTGTGTTTCAGAGCCATTACTCAATGTTAAGCAAAACACTATTTATTCAACACTATAGTTCAAATGCACCAAAAAAAACTTAGAATAACAACGCTATTGGAAAACTTAGCAGAATAATAGGTAGAGTTACCTTTACTAATTAACTGTTCCAATATAGTAACATCCCATCAACACACCCTTGGACAAAAATACAAATTCAGATTTTCAGAAATTCAGATTTTCTCACACGCATCGCCTGCAATAGGAAGAGAGACCCCAGCTTCTAGCTGTGACCAGAAGGGAAAAAAAGCTTCGACTTCTTCAAAACACCAGCAGCTTATGATGAACCTAAAAGCTAAAACAAATCTATCAATCCTGGTGTGTGAGAGCTTGCCACACACATCCAGGCTGCTTCTACTATTCCAACTTTAAAAACAAAACCCCAAGGCCTCACAAGCTGTTTACCTTACCACAGACAGTTCAGCACATCTTGTTTGATCTCTCTCTTGAAAGAAACCAGGACAAATACACTTCTTAAAGCCACAGCATTGTCACAGCTACTGCCGATCTTTTACCTGGACAGAACTTTGGGATTTAAACACCTATGGCAAAGAGGCTGCTCATTCAAGGAAGACCCCATCCAAAACCACACTCAACATTTTTAGGTATTTTTCCTCCATCGGAAGGTTCATTGTGGGATATGAACATCAGTAGCGTCAAATTTCTTGTTACCTTACTTTTCTTTATGTTTAAGTGTAGATCAAAATTGGCAGCACGGTAGCTCAGTGGTTAGCACTACTTGTCTCATAGCACCAGGGACCCGGTTGACTCTCTGCGTGGAGTTTGCACATTCTCCCTGTGTCTGCGTGTGTTTCCTCCGGGTGCTCCAGTTTCCTCACACAATCCAAAGATGTGCAGGTCAGGTGAATTGGCTTTGCTAAGTTGCCCATAGCGTTAGGTGTGTTATTCAGGGGTAAATATGGGGTGGGGGAATAGGTCTGGGTGGGTTACTCTTCGGAGGGCTGGTGTGGACTTGTTGGGCTGAAGGCCACGTTTCCATAAGGCGAGAGTTCTAGGCCTTTTCTCGTTGGAACAGCGAAGGATGAGGGGTGACTTGATAGAGGTTTATAACATGATCAGGGGAATAGATAAGAGTAGACAGTCAGAAACTTTTTCCCCGGGTACAACAGAGTGTTACAAGGGGACATAAATTTAAGGTGAAGGGTGGAAGGTATAGGGGAGATGTCAGGGGTGGGTTCTTTACCCAGAGAGTGGTGGGGGCATGGAATGCACTGCCCGTGGGAGTGGTAGAGTCAGAATCATTGGCGACCTTTAAGCGGCATTTGGATAAGTACATGGATGGGTGCTTAATCTAGGATAGAAGTTCGGCACAACATCGTGGGCTGAAGGGCCTGTTCTGTGCTGTATTGTTCTATGTTCTATGTTGTATGTTCCATACTGTAGGGAATCTAATCTAATCTATAGGTGTTGGCCAACTACAGGAACTACAATGAAAGACTATGCAACAAAGCCTAACTGCCTCCAGAATGACTACATCGTGATAACCGCAGCTGGTATGCACGGCCCTGGTTGAGAAAAGATGCAATAGCAAATCAACTTTAAATGCGTACTTACAGATCAACATAGCTTCACAGTCAGGCATCAAATCCAAGTATGGTTAAGAAGGAATGAGTTAGAGCTAATGCAAAGCTTTATTGAAAAGGTAAGTTATAGCATAAGCTGAAAATGGAAATTTCCTGGTGCATATGGTTCAGTATTAAACAAAGTTGTTCAAGTCAAATTGCAAGAGGTAATTCATTTGTCACAATCACATAAATGACACAGTATAAGGTAATTTGATGAGGAATGTTTGCTCTGGATTGAAATTTGCCATTTTGGATATTGTAAGCAACCTTTTTATTAAATATTTGTATTGGAAGATAAACAAGATTTCACAAAATAATATTTCAATGGAAGTTGAAGCAGCAAAGTATTCTATGACAATGGCCAGTCTGCACTCCTTGCAAATGGCAGCATTCTGGTTTACAGCAAGGAGATTAACATCATAACCTGGTGACAAACAAAGCACCTAGCCTTCTCTCTAGAGTCACCAGTAACTCAGTCATTCTGACAACTACTTTTCCTGTGCAGATAAAATTATGAAGAAATAAAGTATCAATGTCTACAAGATACTGGACCACAGCTTGTTGCATAGAGTCTGGAGTTCCCCTCCAAAAATCAGACTGTGTCCTGCACAAAAAAAAAATCATAACTCTTAGGTTCTTTCATTGTGACTTGGTAGAAGCAGCCAGATTTAGAGAATATTGTTAATGAGGTTTATTTAACTAAGAAAACAACCACATAGAAGATTGAGATTCGTGGCAAATCAATGATTAGTTGAAATCAACCTGAAGAGCTAATTCCAACTCCTGAAATCATACCAACAACATTTTCTGTTTCTTCTATGCCAGATAATCAGAGTGAATTTATGAGTAGACCTCTCAGAGATAGATCTTCAGATTTGTTCAATAAAGTAGCAAATAACCGACTTAATAGATAATTATTTATAACTTGCTAATAAAATAACTGATGCACAAATTCTTAAAAAGAAGCAATTTTACGCGATATAATTCTGCTCCTCAGAATGGAAACAATAAAACAAAAATCAGCCAATCTTATCATAACTGCAATAGTGACCCAACAACATTTTACAAGCAGTTAATGTGCTACTCAACCTTAACCAACGCTAGCAAGCAGATTAAATATCATTCATCTCATTGTTATTCACAGGACACTGCCTGACTCAGGTTTGCCTACTAACTTTGTCTACTAACTTTGAAACTTTCCATCAGCATGATCTGTTTTAATTAATGCCAAACAAAAACCTGTGCAGTGCTAAAATTTAATGACCATGATTTCCTGATAGAAAGACATTTGTTGCTGTTGTGTGGACAAGAATTGCACACCAGGACCATGTGAAAGGCCCAACGCAAATGAGTCCACTGAAATTGCCTGCTAAATCCAAACTTCCAATGGGCAATTAACCAGAGTCCAAAAAAGTCGTCAACTTTGAGTCAGACTTGAAGACTTCAGAGGGCTCACTTAAATAGTTAGTCAGGAAAAGTTAAAGAGATTAACACCTGCTGCAATTTTGAACAACTTTTAAATTGACATCACCCCCACTTCCCCATTCCCCACTGCCCATTTGACACTTTCAAACCAACCTTCTACTGCCTCCACCCTGGCTCCCACCCCTCCATGGACCCCACCTCCAACCCAACCTGATCCAATTCTTCCCCTGCTCCCCAATGGACTTAATTGACTGCCCCAACTAACTATGAGATCCAAGTGCACCGAATTTACACTATGCCCTCGCCCACTTACTTGACACTCTTAAGAATCCACCCTGACTCTCCTCCAGCCTCCTGGCGTCTGTACCTTCCAGCCATCTGGCATCCTAGTCTATCACTCACCTCCCTCCCTACCTCCTCAGTAAGCTTACACATTTACCTTCTCTCAGTAGTTGTTGTAGTCACAGTGTGCTTTGAACTTCTAAGCATGACATAATGGCACCTTCTGCTACAGAAGGGATGTTGTCTCAGCACTGATCCTCTCTGCTGCAGCCTGTGTAGATTCCTAGACTCAAGTGCACTGTTTTAACTGCAAATGCTCCTGGTCTGCAAGTCTGCTACCAAACTCCTCCGAAGCTAAATGGCCAACGTTTTGTCAGATCTGGGTTGGAAATAGGGACTCCAAACCAGATGTAAAGATTCAGGCCAATATTTAAAATGTTCCTTCAGGTTATTTTACTTTCTCTCTATCTTGCATTCTGCACAGACGTTTGGATTGATTCAACAGTTCCAACTGTCTCAAGGAAATGCGAAACAGAGTTGTGCTGAAATTCTTCAGCATACCAACCTCCCCCCCACCAGTTCTTGAGCTCCCGGCTGAGGCTTGCAAGGTGTTGACAGTGGGCACCTGATTTAAATGGGACAGGAAGGCACATGTAACACTCTCGCTCATCTCCAACCTCTGCCTTCCTGACACTCCAGAGAACCAAGAGGATAATGATATTGTCCAGGCCCTTAACACATGATCCCATCAATCCTTACTCAGGGATTCAATCTTGGAAACAGCTTCCTTTTAATTCTTTATGCTTCCTACCTAGTCTTGACCACGTGGAAGACACCAATGCCTGAGAAGGTTGGCATGCTTCCTACCCTCAACATGCCAATATCCAGTACTGTACCAGATTCTCTTCTGAACTAAGTTACGATGGCAAAACTGCTAAAATGCCCGTGTAGCCATACGACCATTTCAGATTGGAGATGTGAAATGCTTCAATGTGTTCAAGTTGTTCAAAATGGAATTACAAGTGAGATCTATTAGGTTGCTCGTTCAGACACCATCACTGGTAGTCATTATATCTGAACAAATTAATGGCAGTAGTAGAGAAGCTATTCTTCCCGCACCTGACTGCATCACTGTGATGACCTGCAGAAATCAGGATTAGTAACACAAACGCAAAATACTGCAGATGCCAGAGATCTGAAATCAGAACAGAAAGTGCTGGAGAAACTCAGCAGGTTTGGCAGCATCTGTGGAGAAAGCCACACAGTCACTGTTTATGGTTGTAACTCTATTAGCAGAACTAATGAAAAATCAATGACCTGAAAGCTTCACTCTGCTTCTCTCTTCACAGATACTGCAAGAGCTGCAGGGTTTCTTCAGCACTTTATGTTTTAATTTCAGATCAGGATCTGCTTCCTTTACTAAAATATTGACCGTGGTGTGGAAGGTGCAAAGTGGGGGTGTCAGCTTGATGGATTAGCTTCCCAACGTTCAAGTGCTCACATTCCTGTCACGTAATTCTTATTTATTTGCAGTGTCAACTTTTTCAGAATGATATGATCACTTCTGCGATTTTGGTTAGTCAATTCACATCCGTGTCAGAAGTTACACATCTCACGTACTTTCCACTCAAAATGGGTTTTTTACTTTGGTGGTAAGAATTGGTTAAAACCTGGCAGAACTTTTCAACCACATTAGCACATTTCAAACATTCTTTAAAAAAAGACTTCTGTTCACCAAGCCTCTCGAACTAGCTTATTACGAGAATGCTTGGAATCAGCGAGGTAAACAGCAATTTCCTTTACATGATAAATGAAACCACAAGCAAAATTCTGTGTACAGTAATAGGCATCATGTTGAAATGGGCAATCACATCAGCTTTCCTCTGTGACTTGACAAACTTCAAATCATTTCCCATCTAAAATGTATAGTGGATGAAAAATTACTTGATGTACACCATGTGGTTATATGTCTGGTCCCATTTCTTATCTGCTATTGTTCAATGAGTATTTGTAAAAGTTATTAAAATCAATGGCTACTTCAATTCTACCTCATTCTACACGAATTAACAACTTCAATATTCCGAGGACGAGTCACTCAATCAGAAACATTCTCTCTGATTTCTCTCCACAGCTGCTGCCAGACCTGCTGAGCTTTTCCAGCACTTTCTATTTTTGTCTCTGTTTTACAGTATCTGCAGTTTTTTCGGTTTTTATTAACCTTTAATATTGTATTGATAAGCTTTTAAATTTAAGGTTTCCAATTTCCCTCAGAGTAACAGAACTGCAAACACACTAAACTCCTTGCTTTGATCACTGGACATCTGTAGACGAATAAAACTAGAACATTAAACGTCAAAATAAGCTTAGCGAAGTTTGATAAAAAGTCATGCATTTTCTAATACACTTTATTTTCATTAAAAAAGTTGAATCAATCAGTCAGTTGATCCATGACAATCCTGTGATATTCGGTGGGGGAGGGGAATGACGGAAATGCTTTAGTTCACTGGATTTACAATTACAACATTTAAAAGGAACCTGGAAGGGGGTATGAAAAGGAAGGCTTTAACGAGATATGGGCCAAGTGCTGGCAAATGGAACTAGGTCAGATTAGGATAACTGGTTGCCATGAACGAATTGGTCTGAAGGCTCTGTGCTGTGTGACTCTATGATTCTCTGATTGCTGGAGCTGAACAAAATGAAGTGGAGCTACTCCAGTACAGCAAGTCCCATCAGCCTCTCAGTTTCCCTACGGCAACGTTTGCACAACACTGTGGATGCTGGGAATCGGAAATTAAAGACTGAAAATGTTGGAAATGGTCAGCAGGTCTGACAGAAGCTATGGAGAGAGATAAAATATTAATGTTTCACTTCTTTTGATTGTAATGGAATGTCATTGATGTGAAAACCATGTTACATGATATTTGAACACATTGTTGGTCCCAACATCATGAAACAGGGATTCTTTATTCCACTGGCATCAGTTCACTACAAACATGAAGGGATTTACTTGGAATTAAACCTGTGGTCTACATCGAGTTGAGGAATTTGTCTGGATGATCATTTTCCTCATGCTGCCTGCTTCCCTTTCCTCCATAGAGGGTCAATTCAAATGCTGCCGTGGCCCTGCTCAGTACATCCTTCACCATTGCAACATGCTGCTTGAACTGCCCTGCCTGGTGTTCTCCCTCGCTGTCGGTGTCTGCTGCTCTAAGTTCTGTCCTACACAATTTCTTCAGTCTGCATTTACACAGCCAGCCAAAGTGTTCCTCCAAATTTGGCTGAAGACATGAAACTCATCAAAGAGTGTGGTGCTGGAAAAGCACAGCAGGCCACGCAACTTCTGAGGAGCAGAAGAGTCAATGTTTCGGGCATAAGCCCTTCACCAGGAATGGCTTATGCCCGGACCATTGATTTTCCTGCTCCTTGGATGCTGCATGACCTGCTGTGCTTTTCCAGCGCTACACTCTTTGACTCTGATCTCCAGCATCTGCAGTCCTCACTTTCTCCGCCTTGAAGACATGAAACTGCTTGCTTATCTCAGATATAAAGAATATGGCAACATTTCTACAATCCCTGTCAGTGAACATAACTTTTACTAGGCTACACACACTACAGAACACATATCTTAGCTCTAATCCAACAACATCTGATCTGCAGCAAGTTGTACTTAAAGGCTCGTAAAAACTGGGTTTTTAATTCAGCCTCACCTGACAGACAACTTATTTGTTGAAGGTGATGTGAACAACATTTGTGAATAGGGTAAATAGACAGAGGCAATTGCAGTCATATTATTCAATGTTTAGATAGAGAACAATCTCAAAGGTAAGCACAACATGGTTGAGAGAGAGAAAGAGAGAGAGAGAATGTTTAAGGAACTTTTATGTTGGCTAACAACCTGAGAGCTAAATCTGAGAAAGCACTGGAGCTGCAATGAGATCAATCCAGAAGACACCAGAGGAAGCATCCACATCCCAGGGAGGAGGATTTTGGAACTACAAAGGGACTGAGTCACTGAATAGCTGGAGACAAGTCTTCGCCACATAATATTGTGTGACAGCAATCAAATATAGGACCTTAGTGTTCAATATAACACTTGTAGAAAAACTCCAAAACAATACAACAAAAACCTGGGGCCGCTTTCATGCATCTGTGGTCAGCACTACAAATGGGACTGCATTTGAATATACAGGTCAGCCTGTCAGACCCACGGCACAACCTCAACAAATGTTACCGTTATCCTTAATGCACACTGGTCCTGGCTATGACCCTCAATAAACGGTCACATTCCCACCAATAAACACAGCCATGACTCCATTCATTATACCATTCTGTAGGTCTCTCCCTCAGCAATACAGCCATGAACCCCCTCGACAATCGGCAAATGTAGTAATGACACCCCCTTGATAAACAGCCCGTGACCCCTCCATCTATAAACATGGCCATACACCCTTCAGTAAGCATGTTTGTGATTCTACCTAATAAATAATATTGCACCTCAATGAACACAGTTGACAAACACAGCCAGGAATCTTAGTCAGCTCTTTTAAAGTAGAGAAACCATTGAAATAACATAAAACTGGAACTGGGATTCAACCTTTTAATGTATTGATCCTGAGAACAGCTGAAATATTTCTGTAGCAAATCAAAACTGTGAGAGGTAACCTAGTGCTTGATTTATTTTGTTTCATTTGATTAATGCACACTGAAAATTTACAGATGTTTTGGGTGTTTAAAATGAAAGGCGGTTACATTCTGACAGCTGGCAGTGTAAATGGATCACCTGCCACTATGAGGGCAGAGATGGAAGATTTTGTCACACAAAGAGACACAGGACAGATTTGACAGTTAAATTATGACATGCAGGGGACAAAGTAGCTGGCCTGTTTGAGATTTTCCCCTTGTGCACCATCTGTTAATATGTAATTAATGCTTTGTCAAAGTTCCCTTGATGGCTCAGTTGTTTAATGCAATACTTTAGTGTGAAAGTAGAAATCTTTCTGGTTTAATCCCTGACTGGGTTGAGTTTCCTGATCTCAGACAGAGCTGCTCAAATGCCTTCATTGTTGCCAGATTTTCTGTTCCTGATAGATAATCCCCAGCCCTACAATATTAATAATGTCCCCTTGGGCAAAGTCTCATAGGGTTGCTTAGAAACGTACATTAGTGCGAGTGTGCATCCTCCTGAGGGTTAGTTTGGGAAAATATTAAATATTTAATACCAAGGAGATCATTATGCTAATGTTGTCAATCAATAAATTTTGTGCTGAGGCGAGATGAAAGAAAAACAGATTTCTTTTAAGAACTGTTATTAATTGAAGGTAAATATTATAGACAATAGGTGCAGGAGTAGGCCATTCTGCCCTTTGAGCCTGCACCACCATTCAATATGATCACGGCTGATCATCCTTAATCAGTATCCTGTTCCTGCCTTATCTCCATAACCCTTGATTCCACTATCCTTGAGAGCTCTATCCAACTCTTTCTTAAATGAATCCAGAGACTGGGCCTCTACTGCCCTCTGGGGCAGAGCATTCCACACTGCCACCACTCTCTGGGTGAAGAGGTTTCTCCTCAACTCTGTCCTAAATGGTCTACCCCGTATTTTTAAGCTGTGTCCTCTGGTTCGGCACTCACCCATCAGCGGAAACATGTTTCCTGCCTCCAGACTGTCCAATCCTTTAATAATCTTATATGTCTCAATCAGATCCCCTCTCAGTCTTCTAACCTCAAGGGTATACAAGCCCAGTCACTCCAGTCTTTCAGTATAAGGCAATCCCGCCATTCCAGGAATTGACCTCATGAACCTACGCTGCACTCCCTCAATAGCCAGAATGTCTTTCCTCAAATTTGGAGACCGGGAACTGCACATAGTACTCCAGATGTGGTCTCACCAGGGCCCTGTACAGCTGCAGAAGAACCTCTTTGCTTCTATACTCAATCCCTCTTGTTATGAAGGCCAGCATGCTATTAGCCTTCTTCACTACCTGCTGTATCTGCATGCTTACCTCCATTGACTGGTGTACAAGAACACCCAGATCTCTCTGTACTGCCCCTTTACCTAAATTGATTCCATTTAGGTAGTAATCTGCCTTCCTGTTCTTGCCACCAAAGTGGATAACCATACATTTATCCACATTAAACTGTATCTGCCACGCATCTGACCACTCACCTAACTTGTCCAGGTCACCCTGTAATCTCCAACATCCTCATCACATTTCACCCTGCAACCCAGCGTAATATCATCAGCAAATTTGCTAATGTTATTACTAATACCATCTTCTATATCATTAACATATATTTTAAAAAGCTGCGGTCCCAGTACTGTTAGCTGGGACAGTGTGGAAAACTGTCCTTCCCTTCTTCATTGTAAGCCATGGTATCTTTTATATTCTCTCAAGAGGGCAAATGGAGCCACAGTCTTAACATCTAACTTGAAAGACAGCACCACCAACAGTGCTGCACTCCCACAGTATTGCATTGAAATGTCAGCCTGGACCTCATCCTCTAGCCTCTTGGACCAGGACACGTGTGTGAGTGGTGAGTGTGTTGGCATTGCAGCATGATGACATGCAGAAACAGAGTGGTGACAGTGAAGCAAAGTACAGCAACTATAGGGTATTGCTGCCTGTCCCCTCTCGGACAGAGAGGCTGTTTTCACATTAGACAGCACCAAGAAGGCCTGGCTGAGTGAGGTGGGCTCTCTAACTTCAAGATATACACAATACATTTAAGAACTATTGTCGTTACAGGTCAACTATGGGGCAGTGTTGGTTTATTGCAAAATCAAGAGTGTGGGTAGATGTCTGTCTGCTCTTTCAGTATTGAACCGTGCACAGTCTGCAAGTGCAGCATCATCAGTAGCTTCTCAGAGTATAGTTTTTTTTTCACAGGAAGCACAGCACACAACGATTTGGGCTAACTGTTATCCTGTGGTCCAACCGAAAACCGTCACACAAATTGTCGTCATACATTTGCACGCAGAGTCTGCAATCCATTCAGCAACCATCACTGCTTTCTCGTGGAGAATGAGGGATAATTATTTTGCACACCTCTACATATGACATTTGCATGATACAGTTTGTTCAAAGAGCCTGAGTCACTGTAGCATTTTATAAACACATGTTATGGTCCAGAGCCATGGATGGTGATAGCAGAGACTCCAACATTCCTGCAACCAACCTGTCAGACAGGAAACTTGCCCGCACTTACTACCTGCCATCAACAAGTGTCATAAGGATTGTCAGATTCATACTCAACTGGGTTGACCACACTATTTTATAAACAAGTCCTGAGGTAGGTCTGAAACCCAAGCCCTAGCTTAGGAACACCACAAAACCTCTTCCTGGAAGCCAGTATTAGAAAAAGGACTACTTCCCACTTTTTTTAGATGATGTTCCATTTTTGGAGATCCTTTTAGCATTGGCTATTTGGTTCCATTGTCCTTGTATACTCACACAGACAACACCACAATAGCCCCTGTACTTCCTATAACCCAGGGGGATGTGCCTTTAACCTGCTGAATATCTCAATAATACGTTGGCACATGTGAAAATCCTTCACTGCATGGCGGCATCCCAGTTTTCGGCCTCAGAAGGTAATAGAATAAACTGTGCAGTAGGGGTGTCCATAGGGCTAAGAATTATTTAACAGATTCACTGAACATGACTGGGCAAGTGAACAGAAATGATAATACATTGGGCCTGATTTTCCAAGGATAGCAGCAATCTCATGCACGTTACCACTGTGGCTCGTTTTTACAAATGAAGGGAGCACAAAATTCAGATAGGAAGTTCCACTCAGAGTTCCCGAGAAGGTACGGAGATGTCCTTCCATTCTGACAGTTCTTCTGTTGCACGTAACTGCCAGGCGAAGGCAAACCACTCACCTTCCACCCCCTTCACAACAGTCAGCTGCTGTATTCTGACATTTAAAGGTGCTGACAGTCATTGGGTAAGTATTAAGTGTGAGAGATCCTGTGGTGCAATGAATGTCCACACCTTTGAGCTAGAAGAGCGAGGCTCAAATCTCTTGTAACATGTGTAAACAGGTTGATTTAAAATATCCAGGAAATTAATGATTGACCGGACTCTTTTTTTGCATAACGGTAGTGTCCCTACCATTAAGCCAGAAGTTTTCAGTTCAAGTTCCATCTGCTCCAGAGGAGTGACAATTACAGATCAGAACAGGTTGATAAAAAAATATCTATAAAGTGAATGTAACATTGAGTTGCTAGGAGAGTAGGGGCAAGGATGCCAGGTTAGGGATCTAGCTGGGAGGGTGGGGATACCAAGTGACAAGGAGGAAGCTGGGTGGGGGGGGGGGGGGGGGGGGGGGGGGGTGGGGGGGGGAGCAGGTGAGTGATGCAGTATTTCCAACCCCAGGAATTGGGCCTCCCAGGGGCTGGTAAGTGGAGTTGGTTCTGGCAAGGGTTGGGGGGGGGGGGGGCAGGGTTGCTAGATATCACATCAAGTGGAGGGGGGATAAATGGGGTTGAAGATTGAGTTACGGTCTGGGGAGTTTAAGTCTCCTGGTGGAGGTCATCTTGGGGGGGGTGTGAGAAAAGCATGGCATCTGTTTAATAATTACTGAGGAATTACACTATGTCACATATCTAGCTTTTACTGAGAAATTATTTAATCTCATTGCAACAATGTGAACTCGCCGGTTTAAATTGAGAATTCAGGGAGATCCTAGCTTAGTGAAAATTCCCAGCGGAAAATTCAATTTCCTGTGCAATTGCTTTGGAGTCTCTGCATGTACAATTAACAACCTTGTACAATTAACAGCCGTCTGACCACATGAAATTCTCCCACATTATATTTATAGTATTTGCACATTTAACCATCTGACCTTTGGTAATGGGTAAATTGCAAAACGAATCAGACATAAAGGTCCTAGTTTTAACTCCCGTGCCCAGTGATGAGAGAATGTCAATGATACTGGGATTGAAGAATAGGATTCCTCAATTCAGACTCTGCATGAGGCTTCTGCTAATATTCAGAAGTGGCAGCTTAATAATACCCTGGATGCAAAGACTTACTTTCAACCTCATCACTCTGCAAGCCCCTGAGCAGCAGCATCATCATAGCAGGAGAAACCAACTGCCTCGAACAGGCCTAAAATATGGCCAGGAGAAGCAGGAGTGCTGGGCTGACCTCAAATGCCTATCCTTCCCGCCAACTCTTGTTTCTTCAGATTGCATTCCATCCCCTCTCCCTGACTCCTGCACATATTCCTGCGGACTCTACTGACTGTAGCCTCATGTCATTAATTTGAACTACTGCTCGTTGCCAGACTCTCAAATCTGGCCAGCTCTCAGTGGGAGTCTGTACTGATTATTAAATGAGGTCCTGCCATTGAGATCAGCTTTGTCTCCATGTTGTCAGTCTTGGCAGATTTGGAGTTCTCCCTCAAGTCTCCCACTCCACATTCCCCCACCTATCCATTAATACTGGGCCCAAAGTGCTTGAATATTAACCTTTCTGTACTTTATTTCAGACCATCCACAGATGTTCCCCCTGGGCTGTCTACCTTCCCTGGTGGGTTTTTTTTTCAAGGCAAATAAAATAGGAGCAGGACTTTTCTCAGCAAAAAAGGAACCAAGGAAATTCAACTTGATATCTTAAACTCATGTCATCCAAGATAATCAAACAAAAATCCACATGTTGCTTGAAGCTGAATTGAAAAGCTTGTTCCTTCTCTCTGACGTATAGACTAATGTCAAACAAAGCTAAGCCAGCCAGTAAAAGTGACTGATGTCTGACTCTATACTCCAACCAACCACAGGTAACATTAAATGACAGTAACCTGAAGTAAACTGGCTGAGAAGGATATCTGACAATCATCCCTCACATATCGTCAATTACTAACTCTATAACCAGTGGGAGATGAATTATGCTTTTTCAGCACACCAGGTTAGGAACATACATGCTCAGAGTGATAGATTTTAGGACACTGGTTCAGACCTATGCTTTCTAATATGTCACAGACTGCAGGAGATGATGTTTACTGTCTGCTGAGTTGAAAAAGATTAGAGGGACTGGATTTCATTTTTGCGTAATACAAGCTTTTGTAACCACATCAATTACATCTCATTAACGTGTCCACAACAGCAACATCAGAGGTTTGAAACTTGATCTCAGCCCAGTTAGCTGATCTAAATATCTTCAAAGGAGGTGATTTTGTGGAGACGGAGATAGTAATAGGCACTGTGAGGGAAAAGCATACAGTTTCATAGTGGAATCTAACTTGTTTTTACTAGCTCATTGCCAATTCTACACAATCCCAGTATTCTATGAGCTTTTATGTTATTTAATGTCGACAATTCATTGTCAACACCCAATGTTTGCCCATCAATTAGATATTGCAATATTAAATGGAAAGTTTCATCTGAGCAGAGTACTCAACATGTGTGATATTATTTCTGTGTAAACATCAAACACATATAATATCAGGGAAGTTCACTACAATAAATAGTTGTGTACATAAACTTGCACTATGCCGTGTCCAAGGACTGGATCCGACTTATTTCTCACTTTCGCCTTTAAGGATGAGCCCTGGCCAGATCTGAAAGCCCACAGGGTCGAATGTGGTGACATGGGAACTGAACTCTCAATTTTGGAGATGGCACTCTATGCGTGCGCTGGCCTCATTATAACATATATGACAATATATTATAATAGGTCATACAACAAATGGAGAGGCAACGGTCTAGTGGTATTTTCACTGGACTATTAATCCAGGGACTCAGGTAAGGTGTTCAAATCCTGCCATGGCAGTTGGTGGAAACTGAATTCAATAAATACCTGAATTAAGAATCTAATGATAATCATAAATCCATCGTTGATTGTCAGGCAAAACCCATTCTAGTTCACTAATGTCCTTCAGGGAAGGAAATTGCCATCCTTACCGGGTCTGGCCTACATGTGACTCCAGACCCACAGCAATGTGGTCGACTCTTAGTTGTCCTCTGGGCAATTAGGGATGGGCAATAAATGCTGGCTTAGCCAGAGATGCCCACATCCCATGAATCAATAAAAAAACCTCCCTAGCTGCACTGCAGTGCAGCTCACTGTTTGCTGTGAGTGCACGTTAAGCTGTGCCTGCTGCTGATTTTCACCATTATAAGCATGTTATTGGTGTACAGCTCAACAAATAAGGCACAAGAACCAGGAGCAGGCAGTTCAGCCCCTTGAGCCTGTTCGTCCATTTGATACGATCATGGCTCTCTCACCTCAGCCTCAATTCCACTTTCCTGCCCACTCTCCATAACCCTTCAACCTATTGCTAATTACAGATCTACCTAACCCCTCCTTAAAATTACTCAATGTCCCAGCCTCCACCACACTCCCGGCTAGTGAATTCCATAGATTGATGACCAGTTGACAGGAATAATTTCTTCTCATCTGTTTTAAATCTGGCACGTCTGTACAGTCTTGCCATCAACTGTCACCTTGAGCTGCAGTAAGGAATTAAGGCTTACGGTGAGTGGACAGCTAAGTGGAGCTGAGTCTGTGAAACAATCGGCCATGATCTTATTGAATGGCAGAGCAAGGGCGATGAGTCACATGGCCCACTCCTGCTCTATTTCTCATGTTCTTATGTACAATTACTCAGCGTGCTCCTGTTAGAGACCTTGCCAGTGTCTTGTGGATTTCGACGATGGAGGGACACTCCTGAAGAGGGAAAAAGGGCAGTTCCACCTTGAAGTGACTACAGCCCTCTGCAAGGGGCCACACGTGTGAATTGAGTGAGACACAGTTACCTGGGCAAGTCAAAGGAGCCCATCCTTGCCATCAAGAGGGAGGCAAACACAGAGTTCGATCAGCTGCTGATATCCTTAACATCAAAGACAAGGATAGTCTGCCTAGTGACCCAGATCCTACAGCCTCCCGCAGTAAGGAATTCCAAGATTCATCACCCTCTGGGAGAAGAAATTCCTCCTCATCCCTGTCTTAAACATGGATGACTCCTTACTCTGAGATTATGTCCTCTAGTCTTAGACAGTACCACAAGGAAAAAAACCTTTTTATATCCAACTTATCAAGCTCCTTAAAGATCTGGTAATGCTCCTGTAACTGTTCTGTCTCTTTAACCCCATTCAAGCTTTATGGGTGAAACTATAACCTTCACTCCCACTAAATCGTTCCCAAGTAATAATTCAATTCCAACCAAAAGTAATTTCTAAATAAGTCCTGCTCCCACTGATCCAGTTAACAAGCCATACTCTTTCAATTTATTTTCTACAATGGAACTGGGATGCACTCTCCACTTATCCCGTTAATTAGCATTTTGGCTTTCATTTCACTCTCGAGAGCAAAAAAGAATTCCTTCTGTTGCAAAACAGTGATGAATAGCTCCAGTGCTCCCTTAATATAGTTATGATTTTAATGGCATCACCTGAAGTAAAAATAGTTATCTTCTCTTTTGATATAAACCCTTTATATCTTTCATCTGCCCTTTTCACCTCTGCTGCACTCAGCAACGTTTACCTCCTTTTCTCTGATTGTAATTCAATTTGGAATTTTATCTGTGGGATTTACATTTTAAGCACCTTTTTTTTTGGACTCACTCCTACAAACTCCAATAGCTCCCATCAATGTTTCTTGCCATGCACAGTATTCCAAACAATGAAAATATCTAAACATTCTACGATTTTACCTCCACCTTCAACACCTTCCCTGTCCCCAATTTTGCTTCTTGATACATGCTATAGTGACAGTGCAGTATGTTTATCTTTTGATATTTGCAAGGACCTTTTCAGTGGAAGGAGCAAGTGTGAGGTGCCCCGTTTCTGCTGGATATGACTCTGCTAGCCATATACTAGTCAGCTGCTGCTGTTCCCTACCTGACACTAGTCAGACTGACCAATAAGATCCTGGATAACCCTTTAAAAGTCCATGTACTGCACAGTTTCTTGCTTCTCCACAATAAAACTCAAAGCTGCTTTAAGGACTCTCAACCATTCAGCTACCAAAAGAAAAGGAAAGATTCATACTGCGTTTTCCCCTCTTGGTTATTCTTGATTTCTTTTAGTCTTCAACTTGTAATTTCTTTCAAGTTCTGAGCTGGTGACACCTCATTTCAGTCATGATCTACTTTTGCTTTTGCTGCCACCTAGTGGTCTATTCTAGAATATCAATGAGGCCCAACTCTCTCTTATTTCTCAGTGGAAGTTCATTAATCAAGTTTGGATGAGTCTGCACAGCCTTGAGAAAAGAAATATGAACCTGATATAGATTTAATCCTTCTCCAAGTGATTTAAAGCTACAAACTAATCCCAGGTTTGACAACAGTAGGGAATAATTTTAAATGTGAACTGACATATTCTGTCAGACAGCAGATCATAGAATCCCTACAGCATGGAAGCAGGCCATTCTGCCCATCCAGTCTTCACCAGCCCACTGAAGAACATCCCATCCAGATCCACACACCTACCCTATCCCTGTAACCCTGCATTTCCCATGGCTAACCTACCCAGACTGCACATCCTAAAACACAATGGGTAATTTAGCATAGCCAGTCCACCTAACCTGCACACCCTCTGACTGTGGGAGGAAACCCTCACAAACACGGGGGGGAAAATGTACAAACTCCACACAGAGAGTCAACCAGAGCTGGAATTGAACCCGGATCCCTGATGCTGTGAGGCAGTAGTGCTAACCACTGAGTCACCATGCTGCTAGATCCTGGTGAAATATGACAATTTGGAATCGAGCAGATGTGGACTGATGCTTGGGATAGGGATTTTTTTTATATATGGCTAGCGGAGTCATCTGCACTGCCAGTCCTCTGTTGCTACATGTCTGGGTCTTTGTCAGATTTTCATTGCTTCCTGCTCTATTATTCCATGACAGCCATTTACAATTCTCTGCAGCCAGGTTTTGGTTCTATATCATTCTCATATTGATTTTCATCATCACACTTGGGTCATTTGCTCATACCCCTCCTTATCCTGTCACAGTCTTATATGAGTCTTACGCAAATGAAAAAATTCCACACAGGGAACAAATACGGTTATCCTTTACTCTTATAGTCCAACCTTTCAGCATGTGTGTGCACCATCTCATATAAGACAGAGTCAAAGATACCATCCTTCTCTTCCTTCTCCATGCTAAGTTAATGGGTCTAAGCCAGAGTGGCAATAAGATCTGCTCACTGATCCCAGGAGCCCAAACGTAGATGGGATGCCATATCACCCTCAATAATATAATAACTGGCTGTTCAATAAGCTCATCCAACTCATGCTTATAAGGGCAGCATGGTGGCTCAGTGGTTAGCAGTGCTGCCTCACAGCACCAGGGTCCCAGGTTCAATTCCACCCTTGGGTGACTGTCTGTGTGGAGTTTGCAAATTCTCCCTGTGTCTGCGTGGACTTCCTCTGAGTGCTCTGGTTTCCTCCCACAGTCCAAAGATGTGCAGGTTAGGTGAATTGGCCATGCTAAAATTGCCCATAGTGTCAGCTACATTAGCCAGAGGGAAATGGGTCTGGGTGGGTTACTCTTCGGAGGGTTGGTGTGGACTGGTTGGCCAAAGGGCCTGTTTTCACACTTAAGGTAATCTAATGTCACCTTTAACATAAAGAACATCCCAAGGTGGGTCTAAAAAATAAACTCTTTGTGTATTTCTTTTCTTAATACATTCATAGGATGTGGGCATTAGTTACCAGGTTATCATCTGATGGGTAGATAACAGCCAACCAAATTGCTGTGGATTTGGTGTCACATGTAGGCCAGAACATGTAAGGATGGCAGATTTCCTTCGTTTGAGCACATCTGTGATGTTAATGGGCTTTTTTTAATCAACTGTTTCAATACCAGATTTTTCATTGAATACAGATTTCACCATCTGCCATGGTAGATTTTTAACTCATGTCCCTAGACCATTACCTTGGGGTTCTGAATTAGGAGTCCTGTGACATTACAACTACATCACTGCCTCCTCCACTGGGTATCTCTTTAATTCAACAGCAAATGAAATAGAATATGTACGACAATTAACCAACTGGCTGACTGCATGTAATGACAATGAGTGAATGGAATTATTATCCAACAGTTTTGTACTGTCCGACATAGACTGTTGGCAAATTCGCCAGGAATGGTTATGGGCTGTCACACTGTGCCCGAGTTGGATTTTAATAAGCAGCTGTGGTTTTGCCTAGAAAGAGTGAAATTTCCAGCAAGCAACAGGAGACAATGGTCATAAGGTGGAATGTTGCTTGATTCCCTCCCCAGTCTCACCTCCAGATAGTAATGCAATAGGATATTGAAGTCTGGAAGCAGATATAAGGCAAAGCTAGGAAGCCTATTATCAGCTGGATATTCCTTCAAAAATGTGTTCATTTTCAAAACCACTGCCCTGACATTCAGCTTCCTGTTGTGCCCAATTGCAGAGAATATCCTGAGTTAAGATCAGTCATGATCTTGTAAAAGGCAGAGCGGACTTGAAAGGCCAAATGGTCTACTTCAGCTCCTATTTCATACATTAGTAGGTTAGTTAACTCCAGCAGAGTTCCCAGTCTATGGGCATCACACCTGTATGGATCAATTAATACACATTACTCTACTGCCTCCTGACAACTGTCTATAATAGCCAGATGCTCCACCTCACTCACTTCCTCTCCTGTTGAAATCCTCATCTACAGTACCTGTACTCAGTCCTCTACTCACTAACTGCTCCACTCCTTTCCTCTCAATGCCCTTCAAACACATCTGGCCTGAATCATTAACTCCACTCATCCCTCCACCAAAGTTGCTCATAGTACACGGAAACAGTCCAACCAGTCCACACCAAACTTCATCCCAAATTAAACTAGCTCCACCTGCCTGCTCCTGGCTAATATCACTCCAAACCTTTCCTACTCGTATATCCATCAAATGTCTTTCAAACATTGTAATTGTACCGGTATCCTCGCAAAGTTCATTCCACATTCGATCCATTTTCTGTGCAAAGAATTTGCCTAGTGTCTTTTTTAAATGTTTCCTCTCACCTTAAAAATGTGCTTCCTTGTCTTGAAATGCCCCCTGTTATTTCTGTTTTAATTTCAGATTTACAGCTACACTTTGCTTTTGTTGCAGAGAACCTCCTGCCCTGTCTCCAAGACTGACTAGTTCACACTCTGAAGGCCAACCAACAAAGGCACTGCAACATTCTTTCTGATTGGATGGCTGCAAGGTGAAAGCACGATTCGGAATGGGTCAGTTCATCAGCTTTCTGTCGATCGGAGAAATCAAGGACTTGACTGCAGCAGAGGTTATGAGAAATGAAGTGGAGAAGTCGATGAGTATGAGAGAGACTGATTTGTGTCATGGTTGAGAGCTTCAACAGGAGTTTGGAATGAGATAAAGCACAGGAAAAGGCCAGCAGTAACAGTTGTCAGAAAGTGGTGGATTTCATTGATGTGCTGAAAATGAATAGGGTAAGATACAGAACATAACTGGTGCAGATTTCAACTGAATAGTTCACTCATTCTGTTCAATTGAAACCGAGATTTTTAACTAGCATACAGCTAGCAGTATCGGAGGTTACAAGTATACAATTTCCAGGTTACAGGCTATCAAAACCACTAACATTTTTACAATTACAATTAAATAGAAGATAATAGAGTGAGGGTAGATGAGTTCACTTAATTCTCTGTCCTTCCACTCCAGCTCAGCACCATCCCAAACTACTGGCTTGAAAGAGGTTCACTTTAGATCCAGTTTCCCAGTGCGCAAACTGTCC
The DNA here is from genome assembly GCF_047496795.1 of Chiloscyllium punctatum. Taxonomy (NCBI): domain Eukaryota; kingdom Metazoa; phylum Chordata; class Chondrichthyes; order Orectolobiformes; family Hemiscylliidae; genus Chiloscyllium; species Chiloscyllium punctatum. Next base: position 34,101,593 of record NC_092765.1, read on the forward strand.
ATTCCACCTCATTTAGGAGTTTACAAGAAACCAAACTGGGTGTGATTTTTCCCTCTCTCTGGAGCCGGTGACAAAGCTGTCAAGCAAGTGAAATGTTACGGCAAGTTGGCCCTGGACAGGAACTCACCCAGTTCTTGACATTTCATTAGCTTAGCTCTCAACATGGATGACCAGCTTGATCCACCACCAATTAATGCCCTGAAGTGGTCAAGCGGGCAATCAGAGGCACAGATAAATGGCAAGGGGGTGGCCTGTGAAAACCAACTCCTGTCCTTGTCACCAACCTCCCTGAGGCCCATCTCTCCCCTTGTCACCAACCCAAGGAATGATATAAAAAGTAGTTGGCTTCTCGCAGTTGGATGCGCCAAGGGCTAGGCCTCAACTGATGGACCTTTGGAGTCAGACCTCTGGCTGGCCTCTGGCTGGCAACTTGGGATGCCAGTGTTGAGACCTGTGATTCTCTGAGCTGATTGGTGGGTCAGTTGGAGGATCTTCTCAGCTGTTGGGGTGGCACATTAGTCGTCACGTCTCACCTCCTGCTGCCCAGGACCCCCCCCAACCTGAATCTCCCCTGACGCAAGAGTGAGGAAATTCCATCCACTGATACATTGCAAAGATAGTCAGGAGAGACAGAGGTCGTATTTGCTGTGCTGTTTGATATTTTACTAGGACCTCATCGCTCACCTTTATTTGAGGATGAAGAGCCTTGCTTCTTCATTCAATTCTCACAGTTCACTTCATTGATTACTTTATCCTGTGGAGTTAGATGCACCTCAGCACTTGACTACCCTTACTTGTCAGTGACGTGGAGGAATAACAAGAGTTTCTGATTGATCAGTGTGCTCACAGCAAGGGCCATGGTAATCACGAGTGAGTCTGACTGAAGTGCATTTTACTGGACTTTGAAATTTCTTACCCATCATAACGATTGAAAGGGCAATATCACTGACTTCCTGCATGAACTTCAACCCAAACGCCAGGAGAAAACCTCCAATCAATTCGATCCAGCCCACTGCCTTTAGGTAATTCATGGGATCGACCTCGATCCCCTCTTCGATTAAAGGAAACACTTGAGCGAATTTCACAAACTCATCAACCTATGGAGAAACAACATATAAAGGGAATGAAAATCAGTAACATCGTGAGGCAAGACAATGTGATATGCTGGGGGAGGCTAAGTAAGCAAATAAGAACAGCTTATTTCTTTGTTTAACCCCAACAGCACAAGGTCACAATGAAATCTCCTTCATGTACCACTCTCCTCTTAACCCATCTGTACAGTTTTCATAATTGGCATCAACTAATCATTTATCCAAAACACAGAGGCTGGTATTGTTAGTGCCAGGACTCAGTGCCCTGTCAGAGATGCCCACTTTCTGATGGGACATTAAACAGAGATCCCGTTAACCCCTTCATTTTGTTTAAAATAATGCCATGTGATCTTTTACAAGAAAAGCAAGACAGCTTTCCCCCAGTGTGCTGAACAATATTTACCCCTCGTCCAATACCTAAAACAAATGATCTGATCATTTGCTTTTTGTTGACTGTGAGACTGCCACACACAAACTGGCTGCAAGCTTTCTTACATTACAAAGCTTGCAAAGTACATGATTGGTGATAAAACTGTTGGAAATTGGAGATTGTGGAAGGTTCCAGAGAGGTAAGTCTTTCTTTCTATAAAGAAGTTTAACTCAACATCACACCTCATATTCTCATTTTCCCCTTGAAAACTTTAACGTAGTGATCAATCTGCCTCCATTAAAATTGTACAATCCTCCAAATGGTCTTCTAGCACAATGGACAGTGTTCCCACCTCTGAGCTCAATTCTCCAGGTTCCATCTCCATTTCAGGACTTAATAGCTACAGAAGACAAGGGCATAACGTAGCCAAGCAGATTGATTTTTAATCTCAAATCTTTCCAAATCACCCCTGGTACTGGTAAGAGTGGGAGAGTCTCCTGTTTCCCCATGTTCAATGTAGAGTGGTGCCCTCAAATCACAGTTCCTTGCGACAAGGTAGCAGGAAAAAAATATATATATATATGCCTTGACTGCTTCACAGGCCAGGAGGCATGGGCAGCGGAAATTTTCTTCAAATGCATTGTTGTGAATTCCCATTTGAACAAGAGGAAGATATGGCTTATATTATGATTTCAGCTATGGCAATACTGACAAGGGAGCTTCAGGAATGGAATTTGGCTTGACAGATCCTAAATTTATTTTTGCAGATGGTTACTGTTGTGGTTAGTCACTAAAGCATATTCACATGAGGCTGCAAATGTTCTTGAACGGAAGAGTATTAGACTATTACGTAAAAGAAAGAAAAAACAAAAGCTGTATATTTTACTACATATGAGACAGTTACAAAGATCTTAACACAAACAGCAGAAGTTTCAACAGGTTTCCCTGCACTACTCTTTCACAGACATTCACTCACAGAGAAATATCACTCCCATCTCAATTCTTATAATGCCTTATTTAACTGACTGTTCCCAATTATTTCCTTTATATTGCTGAGAGTTTTAAGTCTGCTTTCATATTCTGTTGGAATGAACCTTTTTTCAATTCCAATGGCCTAAGCTTCTTTTCAGTTCACATAGTCGAACTCTTTACACACTCTCACAACCTGGATGCTTCACAAACTAAAACCAATTCTGCCATGGTGATTTTTTTTTCTGATTTGAAGACTCTAATTTGAGGTCAAAACAAAACTAGAGGTGCTGCATTATTTACCATGCCTGTCATAAACTCAGCAGTTTAACCATTTTGTCCATTAACACCATAGGTGTATGACGAGCACTTTACTGAGGTCACAAGCTTTCTTGGAAATACATATTCAGGTCACTGTTCAAATGGCTTGTCAGACCTCATAAGGAAAAACCTTCACAACACTGACTAAAATCCATCTGTCTCTAAGATCCAAATCCCAAATGATACTGATGTATCTACAAATACACATTTTATTACACTTACTCCTTTTCAATGAATTCCAACTACAACTTTAAAACACAGAGAAACTTGCATTGCAGAGAGAGAGAGATTACAGGGAGCCACGGTCTGTTATGAAAGAAGTTTTATTCTTTTTTTTGCTTATTAAGGTGAAGGATTTCCTTTTCTTCTCCAATTCATAGCGATATCTTAAATGAGCATGTGAAGCTTTAGTTCTTAATAGCTAACAGGCAGGTTTTTACCTACTCTCACATACACACCCAATCATCCTATCCCTGTCAGAGTTCCTTCGATTAGCAATGCGTCTCGACTTTTGATCTCTGTTCAAGGTTTTGTTTTCAAATGGAGTGTAGCAAACTCTCACATGAAGAAGAGGATAATTATGACAAAGAGTTATCACTTGACCAATGGTGCCCATCTTCCTGCAGCCAGCATGGCTGTATCACGGTGGTTGATAGCTTCCTTTCTAGGACACACAGTCCAGAAGAAGGACAGAATTGGATACTCACCAAGAAATAGGGTTTGAATGTTAGACAATGCACTTCTTTTCCACCGGCCACTGTTATTCGGACAGGAATGGCTCCCGTAATGGTACTGACAACCTTTGGAATTTTCACCATCGATCTGCCTGGCAGAATTTATCATTTTGATCATCAAGCTAAAGAGGGGACCTCTGGTGTCAATTCATTTACCATTATAATCATATATCACATTAGCAAACAGACACTGCGTATTGCAAACATATAACTTCTAAAAAGCCCCTTCTTATTCTTTGCCATGTCCCCTCCTCTCCTGATAAGGGCTTAGAAATCCGGGCTGGAATTACAGCTAGTCCATTACTAACTCACCAAGTGACAAATCACTATGCAAATACCTGCTTCTTTAAGAGCTACAAATCCTTGTGTACTGTTTCTAGCGCCTTGGTTAATGCATTCAGATAAATTCCTGCACGTCTCTGTTTGTGAAACGGTTACCAATTGATGCACACAAGCATTTGGATCAAATATGTCAAGAACTGTGCAAAAAAACAGCACACAGAGAAATATCAATCGAAGCACTTATTTATTTTCTGATGTTGAAGGTGATAGCAGATACCAATGTCCAGCACAGGTTACCAAGGAGAAAGCCAAGGGCCGAGAATGCAATCCACATTGCAAGGAGTTAAGGCGTCTGCACATTGAATGCAGGTCACGTCCTTCGGGATAAACTGCTTTATAACATGAAGAGAGCACATTGAAATAAATTCAATCTGCTCCCACCACCTAGTGCCTGACCTCACTTTGAAACCATTATGGAAGGAGACAGAGTAAAGATGCAACCTGGCAGCTCCACTGGGAAATGTTGGAGCACTTAAAGATACAGTGGCTGTACAAGCAGCAGTTTTGGAACAGAATTTCTCCTCCTCGATTTTCTAATATCTTTTAGGGCTTGGTAGCTTTTTCAAATATAATATAATATCGAGGCACAAAACAAAGGTTTGGATGAGTAGTGGAACAATACAAACTCCAAGCTTAGTTTCTGGCCGGGTTTACAGCAGATATGAAGCTGCAGACAGGATTATAAAGAAGGCCTCTGTGAACATTCACATAAACATGCTGCTTAGGGCCACTCAAACCTACTGCACCATTCAATAAGATCATGGGTAAGTTATTACTCCACAGCCCACCCCCTATAACTTTTCACACACTTGTTTATTAAGAATCCAACTATGACTTTAAAATAGTCATAACCTCTGCTTTTTAAGAAAAAAGTTTCAAAGACTCACTACCCTGAGAAAGAAAATTGTCTTCATCGCCGTTTTAAATGAGTGACCCCCTTCCTTATTTTTAAACATTGATCCTGAGCTTAAGATTCTCACACCTGTCAATACCATCTAGGATCTTGTACGATGCAATCAAACCATCTCCTCTTCAAAATTCCTGTGAACACAGGTCTAACTGATTCAACTTTCCTCATAACAAAGCACAGATATTAAACTGAGTAAACCACCACTAAACAGGTTCCGATACATTTCAACCACAAAGAACTTCAACCACAACTTTGAACACAATTGCACTGGAGAGAGAGAGATTACAGGGAGCCACAGCCCATTATGAAAGAAGTCTGATTCCTTTTTTGTTGCTTATGGAATGTTAAGGGGAAGGATTTCCTCTTTTTCTCCTATTTTTAGCAAACCTTAAATGAGCATATAAAGGTGTAGTTCTTAATAACTAACAGTCAAGGTTTTACCATTTCCCACATGCCCACCCATTCATCCCTCTCTTGTCAGAATTCCTTTGATCAGAAAATCTCAAATCAAATGCTGACACCCCCAGGGGGCCAATATACTGTACCCAGTACCCAAATGTAGTCTCACCAACAACTGAAACTTAATCTCCTTCCCATGTAATAAAAATAAATTCTACTAGCTTTCCACATTATTTGCTCTGGTTGCATACTCATGTTTTATGGATTGACACAATAGGACACCCAGATCCCTCTGCATCTCAGATTTGGCAATCCCTCACCACTTAGATATTTGTTTTAAAATTATTCCTGCCAAAATGCACGATATTCCCACATTACACTCCATCTGCCAGAACTTTTCCCAATCACCTACAGCTCTTTGTGGCCTCCTTATTTCCTCTTCATAATCTACTTCCCTAACTAACTTTATGTCATCTGTAAATTTAGCGATCAAGCCTTCCATCCTTTGATCAAAGACACTTGTGAAAAGAAGGCTCCAGCACTAATACATTTTTGTGATACATTTTTTGTTACATCTTGCCAACCACAAGGTGACCCATCTATATCTAGGTAGCTAATCATCTATCCATGCCAAGATGTTTCCCCTGTATGATCAGATTTTATTTTCCGCAATAAACTTTGATGTGGTACCCTTATCAAAGGCCTTCTATAAATCTAATACAGTATATCCATCAGTTCTCCTTTATCCAGATGTTACTTCCTTAAAACATTCTTAAGAGAAGGATTAGTAGGGGGTGGCTCAGTGGTAACGTTGCTGCCTCACAGCACGAGGGACCTGGGTTCGCTTCCACTCTCAGGCAACTGAGTGCAGTTTGTACATTCTCGCCGTATCTGCATGGGTTTCCTCAAGGTGTTCGGGTTTCCTCCCACAGTCCAAAGGTGTGCAGGAGAGGTGGATGGCCATGGGAAATGCAGGCAAAGGGTAAGGGATGGTCTGGATGGGATGTGCTTCAGATGATCAGTGTTGAATCAATGGGACGAAAGGCCTGCTTTCACAGTACAAGGATTCTATGATTACAGATTGGTGAAACACGATTTTCCTTTCACAAAACCATTATGAATCTGCCTGATTAGCTTGAACTTCTCAAAGTGCCCTGCTATAACAACTTTAATAATAGATTCTAACACCTCTGTAATGATACATATTAAGCTGACTACCCTGTAAGTTCTCTATATCCTGTTCCTTTCCCTTTTTGAATGAAGGAGTTATATTCGCTATTTTCCAATCTAATGGAATCTTCCATGAATATAGAGGATTTTAGAGAATTGAAGCAATGACTTATTTCACTGCCCATTTCTTCTAAGACCGTAGGATGAGTTCTATCAGGACACAGGGACTTGTCAGCCATAGCTCCAACAGTCCATAACCTTTTCTTCTTTTGTTTTGCCAGGCATTCTGTTGCCTGTCTCTGTGCGATCGGTTCTCAAATCCATACAGCTCCTATATAAGTAAGATTCCCTTGCCTGAACCCACGCGGTTTTCCCGAATTTCCTGCCCCCAGCCCCAGAGCATATATGATCCACTCTAACTTTGGTCCCAGATGGTTAGTCCTGTGAGCTTGCCTCAGTGCAGCTTCTCCAGCACAGATCAGGCCTGATCTCCACAGGATTCCTTCAGCGCCTCCTGTCCCATGTACTCCTTCAGATTCTTTCAATACTCGACTGGATTGTTCCCAGGCTTACTGCACTAACTACCGGTGTTAAATAAAATATACTCATCACTTTGGAGTGCCTTTCTGATGATCTGATACAACTTTCCTGTTTGTGAAGCCAATTGTTAGAGTAGATTATTTTACAAAATAATTTCAGGAGCCTTGAGGTACAGGTAGATTATCATTTATTGAGCTAATGGTGGGAGAAAAGGTTCCAAGGTAGTACTCTGACACAAGGATTCTTCTGAAATATCTATATTGTAAGTCATGTAGACAGTACATTGTGCATTCTGAAATGATCTGTTTGAGACAAATCTCTTGGTTTTCACACACTCCAGAAGTGACAAGTTACTTGCTTCCCCCGCCCCCACCGGCCTGACCCTCTCTTCCCCAGTGCCATCTCCTCTCCAAATCCTGTGCTTCATTCTTGTCTTTTCCTAAACCCCAGTGCTTTGTCTTTCTCGGCTTGGTGTGGGTTCATCCCCACAACCGATTTCCAAACAAGGCCTTGGAGTTAATGCCAATTCAGCCAACTTACATTTTCACTGAAAATCTGTCTGCCTCATCAGCATCTGAGCGTGTTCATGCAGTTTAGAGAATTTTTTTTTAACCTGACCACTTTCTTGAATAAAAATAAATGAAAAATATCTCTTAAATAATTTATATGATTTAGCTTTCAAGTTAACTGCAACACTCTACCTCACTAATCCCAGTTAGAATCTCATGTGGATTTACTTAGAGTCATGCAGCATGGAAACAGACCCTTCGGTCCAACTCATTCATGTTCCCAAGTTTCCCAAACTAAAATAGCCCTGCTTGCCTGCATTTGGCCTATATCCCTCTAAATGTTTCCTGTTCACGTACCTATCCAAATGTCTATAAATGTTATAACTGTGCCTGCATCTAGGGTCAGTGTGGACTCGATGGGCCGAATGACCTGCTTCCACACTGTAGGGACTCTATGAATGTTAATTCATGCCATACCCAAATATCCCCCTAACACTTATTCTTAATTTCTTTTGTTAATGAACTTATGTTTCATTGTGGAAGTGAGATCTGCAACATTGCATTTTAACGTGAAACCAAAACAAAACAAAATATGATCTATCAAGCCAGGTTTCAGTTTGGGATCTGATTTGTCCAGTAATAATATCAGCTTGGATCATAACACGTGCCCACAAAGTCCCACATATTCTTTACTGCACCTCTATATATATATTAACCCTACTATGGAAGCGGGTGCTTAGTGATATTGTTGCTAGGTAAAAGCAATATTATTAAGATCTACGTAATGTTCTAGGGACTGGCTTTGAATCCCATCATGGCAGTTGCTGGTGTTTGGCTTCAACCAAATCCGGCATGATAAGTCTAATGATGACCATGAAACCATTGTTGAATGTTGTGAAAACTTACCTGGTTCACTTATGCCCTTTAGGGAAGAAATTTTGTCATACTTACCTTGGTAGGCCTGCTTGTGACTCCAGACCCACAGGGGTGGGGGTGACTTCGAATGCCCTTTATAATGGTGGGTGTATCAAACCACTGAAAAGTCTCAAAAATAAGGAATGTAATCAGAAGTAATGGCAAAATCTGCCCTGTCAACACTGCAAAGTCATCCCTACCAATATCTGGGAGCTAATGACAACATTGGGAGAGCAGACTCACAGATCAGTCAACAAATAGCCTGAAATAGTCATACTCACAGAATCAGACCTTACAGATATTGTCGTTCCAGCAGAATGGTATAAATTTTAGCAGTTGGTGTTTTGGGAGTCTCCCATATTGACTCTAGAACCCATGACGTATCATGGCATCAGGTTAAATGTGGGCATAATCCTGCTCCTCGGATGCTGCCTGACCTGCTGTGCTTTTACAGCACCACTCTAAACCTTAACTACGATCTCCAGCTTCTGCAGTCCTCACTTTCGCCTATAAATACCTCCTGCTGATTATCACATACATTCCCACTCTTGGCTGTTGAACACAATTGGAGAAAGCACTAAGTGTGGTTGGCTCACAAAATGAACTATCACTGGTGAACATCAATGTTTTCAGTGCAGTAACACTACTGATTGAGCTGGTTGACTCCTGAAGGACATAACTGCTGGACTAGGTCTGCAGCAGATGGTGAGATAACCAACAAAAGGGAAAACATACTTGACCTCATCCTCATCAATCTGCCTATCACAGATGCAAGTATCCATGTCTAAATCAGTAGGAATGTCCACCACACCCTCCTTGAGGAGACAAAGTCCTTTCTTTGTATTGAAAATATCCTCAAATGTGTTGTGTGGCACTATAATTATACTAAATTGGACAGATTTTGACCAGATCTAGCAACTCAAACCAAAATGTACTCCAATACAATCTGCAACATCATGGCCTGGCATATTGCCCACTTTACTATTACCATCAAGCCAAGAAGATCAACACTGGTTTAAAGAAGGGTGCAGATGAGCATGCCAGAAGCAGACCAAATATACTTTAAAATGAGATGGTAACCTGGAAGAGTTACAAGACCGGATTACTTGCATGCCAAACAACATGAACAGCAAGAGATAGAACTAAGCAATTCCATACAGACAAATCAGATCTAAGTTCTGCAGTCTTACTAGATTCAATCATGAATGGTGGAAGACAATTAAACAACTCAGTGGCAGAGGAGGCTCAGAGATATCTCACCTCAATGGGTGACCCAGTGTGAAAGCACCAGTGCATTCTTCAGAGTCCACTAGCCTTTAGGGCATTTCTTACAGGATTGGAAAAGCAGAAGTGCCTCTTCCAAACCTCAGGACAGTCTTTCACCTCCAATTTGTCAAATAGAGACACCTCTAGCATCTGTCATGATCACTGCTAACATTTCCACTCTGACCTGTTGGCTGTCCCCCGAGCATATCTGACCATCTTTCTTCCACTGCCTTTCCCACCACTCCTCAATCTGCAGCCAGCCTTGCAGTCCCTCCACCTGAAACCTCTGCTGCTGACATGCCTTCCCAGCAGCTGGCCAGCCTATTGTTTTCACTGACACGATGTGAGAAACAAAAAATAATGGCAAAGGCCTGTTACTACATTTATCATTAGCTTCACCCCATAGCCTTTCCAGATTCCCCTTCTGCCTGTAAGCTCCCGGTGAATAACAGGGCCTATATTTAACCGGAGCACACAGTAAGCTGTTGTGTTGTGTCTAATAGACAGTACGCCTCAAAGTATCTTCACGGTATCACCACTATATCATATGCACGTGACCTGAGAGTATAAACGTCTCATATTCCACCTTATCTGGCTTGAAGCATGACAATCTACTGGAAAGATGCTGCTCAGTTGTAACCAAATAGTTTAACATTAGCCCAGACATCTGTGTGCCTGGGGAATATTATGTTTGTTCTTAGTTGTGATAAATGTCTGCTGGATTCTTCAACATCACTCTACAACATTCAGTTTTTTACGCTACAGGAGATAACAAAAGCATTGCTGGACTGAGGGGTCTGTTTACGTGCTGTTAGACTTTTGATGACTCTGTAAAACCCCATGCTAAATGTAAACTCACATCATAGTGGTAGCAGTGACAATCTATAGAAAGAACAATATCCTAGTGACAAATAGTTGTAAAACTAACTGAAGACCAACTGGACAACAGTTTTGGACAACAAAGATTTCAGGCAAAAGGAGAGTTCCTCAACATTAAGTGGCATCAGCTTCTGCAGTTGTTTCAGATCAAAGATAGGGCATTAATCACCAAGGAGAAAGTAGGACTGCAGATGCTGGAGATCAGGATTGAAGAGTGTGGTGCTGGAAAAGCACAGACAGTCGGGCAGCATCCGACAAGCAAGAGAATCGGCGTTTCGAGCATAAGCCCTTCATTAGGAATGAGGCTTGTGGGCGAAGAGGGCTGAGAGATAAATGGGAGGGGGGTGTAACTGTACTGACACAGCTTGGCTAGGAAAGCAGCAAGTTCTGGAGCACAAATCTTCAGTACTGTTGCCGGAATGTTGTCAGGGCCCATTGCTTTTGCAGTATCCAGTGGCTCCAACCGTTTCTTGATATCACATGGAGTGAATACAGTTGGCTAAAGACTGGTATCTAGGATGCTGGGGACTACTGCAGGAGGCCGAGATTGAGCACCCACTAGGCACTTCTGCCTGAAGATTGCTGTGAAAGCTTCAGTCTTGTCTTTTGCATTGATGAAGGAGGATCGCATTGAAACTTCAGAAATACTGTAAGACCTGGAAAGTTCTCAAGAATTAACTTCAAAATTAAAAGACTCAAGCATATGTCATACAAATAACAACTCTAAGAGTCTATTGACCAGTTTGTCAAAAGATGTCACAGCAAAGGCCACGAGTGTGATTTATTTCCAAGAGAGACTATCATCAAGACTCACTCAGTTAGTCATCACCCCCACAACAGTTAAAACCTTTAGGAAGGATCTTCTGAATAACAAAAAAAGGCCAAATCATTGGCACATTACTTGAGGATGGAATCAAAATTGAACGCAGAGTTTTTTTTTATTTCAAAAACATACTTTATTCATAAATACTTTGATGATCTGTACAACTGGACATGCCATACATATGTAAACATTCCATTTCTGTGCGTACCGAAACAGAGTTATCATTCCTATTTACAGGTCGGTATGATTACATTTTTAGCTGAGGCGTCAGCAGAGCCCAAATGACTGCGTGGGCCCCCTGTTTATCTTAGGCAGGCAGATGTTACATGGTGGCCTTTCCCCACCGTGCCTTGGCGGCAGTTGCCCCAAGCTTCAGCGTGTCCCTCAACACGTAGTCCTGGACCTTGGAATGTGCCAGTCTGCAACACTCAGTCGGGGTCAACTCCTTCAGCTGGAAGATCAACAGGTTTCGGACCGCCCAGAGAGAGTTCTTCACCGAGTTGATGATCCTCCAGGCGCAGTTGATGTTCGTCTCGGTGTGCGGTCCGGGGAACAGGTCGTAAAGCACGGAGTCCCGTGTCACAGGGCTGCTCGCGACGAACCTTGACAAACACCACTGCATTCCTCTCCAGACTTCCTCTGCATAGGCACATTCCAGAAGGAGGTGTGTGACAGTCTCGTCCCCCCCGCAGCCGCTTCGAGAGCAGCGTGCAGTGCGGCAGAGAGTCCGGGCGTGCATGAAGGATCTCACAGGCAGAGCCCTTCTCACCACCAGCCAAGCCATGTCTTGGTGCTTGTTGGAAAGTTCTGGCAATGAGGCATTCTGCCAAATGGCTTTGACAGTCTGCTCAGGGAACCGCTCGACAGGATCCGCCCTCTCCTTTTCCCGAAGGGTCTCAAGGACACTACGTGCTGACCACTTCCAAAGACTTGTGGTCAAAGGTGGTTTTCCTCATAAATTTCTCCACGAAGGACAGGTGATACGGAACAGTCCAACTACTCGGAGCGTTCCGCGGCAGCGAGGCCAGGCCCATCCTTCGCAACACCGGGGACAGGTAGAACCTCAGTACGTAGTGACACTTGGTGTTTGCGTACCGGGGATCCACGCACAGCTTGATGCAGCCACACACAAAGGTGGCCATCAGGGTGAGGGTGGCATTGGGCGTGTTTTTTCCCCCATTGCACCGGTCTTTGTATATTGTGTCTCTTCGGACCCGGTCCATCTTTGATCTCCAAATGAATTGGAAGATGGCCCGGGTGACTGCGGTGGCACAGGTCCTGGGGATAGGCCAGACCTGTGCCACATATAGCAATACTGAGAGTACCTCACACCTGATGACCAGGTTTTTTCCCGCGATGGAGACCGTTGCCTCCATCTGCCTAGTTTCTGTCTCATCTTCTTGATCCGCTCCTCCCAGGTCTTGGCGCACGCCCCAGCCCCCCCGAATCAAATACCCAGCACCTTCAGGTGGTCAGTCCTGACGGTGAAGGGGATAGAGGATTGGTCGGCCTAGTTCCCGAAGAGCATGGCCTCGCTCTTGCCTCGGTTTACCTTGGCCCCCGAGGCCCGTTCGAACTGATCACAGATGCACACGAGTCTGTGCACGGACAGTGGATCCGAGCAGAAAACAGCGACGTCATCCATGTACAGGGAGGCCTTAACCTGCAGGCCCCCGCTGCCAGGAATAGTCACCCCTCTCAGGCTCGCATCCTTCCTGATGCATTCGGTAAATGGCTCTATGCAACACACAAACAAGGCGGGTGAGAGGGGGCATCCCTGCCTGACTCCAGATCTTACAGGGAAGCTATCTGATTCCCACCCATTGATTGAGACTGCACTGACAATGTTGGTGTAGAGCAGTCTGATCCAATTTCCGATTCCCTCCCCAAAGCCCATTTTGGAGAGGATATCCCTCATATATGTATGCGATATCCTGTCAAAGGCTTTCTCCTGGTCCAGGCTGATGAGGCAGGTGTCCACCCCCCTGTCCTGCATGTAGGCGATCGTATCCCTGAGGAGTGCAAGACTCTCAGAGATCTTCCTGCCCGGTACAGCACAGTTTTGGTCCGGGTGGATCACCGATCCCAGAGCAGACCTGACCCGGTTGGCGATGACCTTTGACAAGATTTTGTAGTCTGCATTTAACAGTGAGATCGGTCTCCAATTTCTAATTTCCTCCCTCTCCCCCTTCCACTTGTAGATGAGGGTGATGATGCCTTTCCTCATGGATTCACTCATGGTACCTGCCCGAAGCATACTGACTACAGACCTGACACAGAGTTACAGGACGACGACAACAACAACAATGATTACTCTAAATGCAGCCAACACTATAGTCTGCTAAAATCTGTGAGAGATACCATTTGTCGCACACAAATGAATCAGTGTGACCTTTTTTTATACTTGCAAAACATGTGGCATCAAGGGAGACTGGGCAGAAAATCTTTTTTTTTAAAAGGCCAAGCCAATCCCCAGGAAACAAACACAAGTGACGAACAAACTGGAACACAACCACAAGACTGACAGCAAGGAAAGTATAACACCACAGCGAATCAGAGTCAACCTAATGAAAAGGCAAATGTCGGAAGATGACCAAACCTCCTATGTTGTTAACCACACACACCATGTTGATGTTACAAGGCAATCAGAAGCTTTTACAGCTGTTAACATCAGGATGACACACTTAAACTGACACCGGAACTTTAACAACACATTACCAAGACGCATCTTGAAAGACATGCACTTTAGAAAGTGGCAATCCATGGTACAACTGACGAAAAACCAGTTTACAACGTATAATAGATCATCCATTCTATGCATTGGCAGAATTACACTGCAGTTTAAATGCCCTAGCTCATCTTGACATCCTAAAATATATCAACCGTCCAACAGCAGCAAGACTATATGCACAGATCTATGTATAGCCACAGTCCATGAGAATCAAACCATACCCACAGTGGGGTAAAGACCATATGATGTAATTGGATTAGTCTTCAATGATATGACTTTGAACTAAGATATAAGCCAGATGTGTGAATCTGATAAAATAAGCAGATTATCCAACTCACACAAAGATCATAACATTCTTCTTGATGTAGATGTTGATGCCTTAGATTACAAAGTTGAAGACGTTTTCAAGTTTGAAGCCAGAGCCAGTGTGAACATGTACAAACCTGAAACTGTTGAAGAAGAACAAGATTTACAAAAGATCATTATCCTGAGAAGGCCTGGATAGTATTAAAGAAGCATTCGAGAAGATCTGTTCATTTTGATAATACAAAAATGAACATATTACACAATGGATGTATGGACATTGAATACACAAGACAGCTCAAACATGAATCTGCGCACTGGCCAGCAATGAAACAAGGTTTTCGAATGACTCTTCAATACATATGAGGTATAAGAATGGGGGGTTACAATGGAGGGAGCTTCGACATCCATTTGTCATTCCATCAACCTCTTGGAAGAAATTAGCTACAGACCCATTCACAGTTCATGGGGAAGGTTACACCTTTCTGGTGATTACTTCCCCAAATTTCCCAGTTTGACAGCAGAGTGGAAGACAAGTGTGACAGAAGTTAGGTCAATTACACTTTATTAGATGTCCTAATCAGATAGTGACTGACAAAAGATTACAGTTCCCCAGCAAACCGTTTTAAGACATATGCACTACATGGAGAGTGATCCATATCACATTATCATCACACAGCCCACGTTCAAATGGTCTGGAAAAACGTATGGTATATGCTGTCAAATCGCTGATCATTTAGTGTTGAACAAAGCAAGATTTTGAAGGTACGTTGCTGCTTCTTGTGCAACTCCAGTGGGGGAAGGAATACCATCACTGGCACAATTTATATTTGGAAAGCAAGTCCAATCTTGCCAGCTAGATTGTTTAGCCATTCCAAGATACAGGACCAAAAAAAAACAAAAGAACTGCAGTTGCTGGAAATTTGAAACAAAAACAAAAATTGCTGGAAAATCTCAGCAGGTCTGGCAGCATCCATTGAGAGAGATCAGAGTCCATGTTTCGGGTCCAGTGAAGAAGGGTCACTGGACCCAAAGCAATAATTATGATTTCTCTCCACAGGTCATGCCAGACCTGCTGAGATTTTCCAGTAATTTCTGTTATTGTCCAAGACACAGGACATTCTTTCTAAACAACAGAGCAGAATGAAGAGATATATGTCAAGCAAACAACTAGAGAGATACCAAAACTGCACTATGGGCAGTAAATATGAATTAGAAATGCAAGTAAATACTTCGGAGAGAACAACGGTTTCTCGAATATACAAGCAGCCACAATTAGGAAAAGTCATCATGGATCATGGTACTTCATTGTGAAGGAACAGAAACCAGTTCAATCTGATGTATGGCACACGAATTATGCACAAAGAAAGTGAACATAGAACAGTACAACAACAGGCCGTTATGCCCACAAAGTTGGTACCAAACATGATGCCAAATTAAACTAATCCTTTCTGCCTGCCCTTGGTGCACATCCCTCCATTCCTTACATATTCATGTGCTTGTTTAAAAGTCTCTTAAATCCGCTTATCATATCTTCCTCCACCACCACCCCTGGCAGCGTATTCCACACTGTCTGTGTAAAAAACCTGCCCCTCACATCTCCTTTGATCTTTCTTCCTCTCATCTTAAATGCATGTCCCTGGTATTAGACATTTCAACCCTGGGAAAAGATTCTGACCGTCAACCCTATCTATGCATCTCATAATTTTATACACTTCTATCAAGTCTCCCCTCAGCTGCTGCTGCCCTAGAGAACACAACCTGGGCTTTTCTTATAGTTCATACTCCCTAATCCAGGGAGCATTCTCATAAAGCTCTTCTGCTCCCTCTTCAAAGCCTTCATAGCCTTCCTGTAATGTGCCGACCAGAACAGTATGGCCTAACCAAAGTTTTATAAAGCTGCAACATGACATCCTGACTCCTATACTCAATTCCCTGACCAATAAAGGTAAGCATGCCTTATGCTTTCTTTACCACCTTATCTACTTGCATGACCACTTTCAGGGAGCTATGGACTTGAACTCCAAGATCCCTCTTTATATCAATGCTGTTCAGGGTCCTGCCATTAACTGTGTACTTTTCCTTAACATTTGATCTCCCAAAATGCAGCACCTCACATTTACTGGGAGTAAACTCCATCTGCCATTCTCCACCCATTAGATTAGATTAGATTACTTACAGTGTGGAAACAGGCCCTTCGGCCCAACAAGTCCACACCGCCCCGCCGAAGCGCAACCCACCCATACCCCTACATCTACCCCTTACCTAACACTACGGGTAATTTAGCATGGCCAATTCACCTGACCTGCACATCTTTGGACTGTGGGAGGAAACCGGAGCACCCAGAGGAAACCCACGCAGACACGGGGAGAACGTGCAAACTCCACACAGTCAGTCGCCTGAGGCAGGAATTGAACCCAGGTCTCTGGCGCTGTGAGGCAGCAGTGCTAACCACTGTGCCACCGTGCCTGCCCAAATCTGCAACTGATTTATATCCCACTGTATCCTTTGACAACCTTCTACGCTATCCACAACTCAACAATCTTTGTGTCATATGCAAAGAAGTGCTACAACCTGGAATAGGTTCTCCAAGTTATTACAAGATGGAATACCCCAAATTGTTGACTCCCTTTGCGAGGAGAGACGAACTAAGTCCTTTCCTTCATTCAGGCACACCCTTGGTTTGATCAAACAAGTTTGGTAAACAAAGGATTCCCTTCCTCTGGGGATTTTTTTTTCTCCCAAATAAAATGAATTGATGTTTTAAAAGGAGGGAATTTAATCAGGTTTTCCTGAGTTAATAAGAAGAGAGAATTTATTAGTTATTAACTACAAGATAAAATAATGCAGCATATAAAGCACAGACTGAAAATGAGAAACAAGTTCAAAAGTTAAAAGACATATGGATCAGTCTGTGGGTCAATCATGAAAAGTAGGTGTGGACACTGGTAGGTCAGCAGTCGATTTCAAGAATCCTGGCTTTGCAATTTAGTTGAAATTCTTTTGTTCTGTGTTCTTTTATATGATTGGCTGGCAGCACTCAACAGTGCAGGAAGTGCTTCTTTTATCCTGTTTACTATTGTAAACTTCTTGTTTACAATAGCTTGTTGGCAATCTTGTGTCTAGCAGTCAGAAGGGGAGAGTATCTTTTACCTGCAACACGTGTGGGTGTTCTTTGACTGTGATCTTCTTAGTGCACCCAAGCTGATGCATGAGTACCTCAGCCCAAAAACACACGTGAGCACCTCAGCTCAGTATCCTCCTCTACCAAAGTTAAACCAACACTTAATCCATGCTCTTGTATTCTTGAAAGAGGAAGATACAAAGCACACATCTCATCCAGACTGCTGTCTTCTCCCATAATGATGTAGAGAGGCCAGAGTTGAAATGCAGTGGACAAAGTTAAAAAGCACACAACACCAGGTTTATTTGCAAGTACAAGCTTTCAGAGAGCTGCTCATTCATCAGTTAGTTAGGGGGGCAGGATCATAAGACAAAGTATATATAGTAAAAGATCAAAGTGTCATACAATAAAAACTGGACAGCACAGTGGCTCAGTGATTAGCACTGCTACCTCACAGCACCAGGGACCCAGGTTCAAATCCCACTTTGGGTGACTGTCTGTGTGGAGTTTGCACATTCTCCCTGTGTCTGCGTGCATTTCCTCGGGTGGTCTGGTTTCCTCCCAAAATCCAAAAATGTACAGGCCAGGTGAATTGGCCATGCTAAATTGCCCATAGTGTGAGGTGCATTAGTCAAGGTAAATATTGGGAAGGGGAATGGGTCTGGGTGGGTTAATCTTCAGAGGGTCGGTGTGGACTAGTTGGGCTGAAGGGCCTGTTTCCATAGGTCAGTGCAAGAGAGAGAGAAAGAAACTTACATTGCTAACTGACAGAGTTAGCAGTTACTGTTGAATTCATCTATCACTGGACATCAGAGTGCAGCTGGGAAAATTAAAAAAAAGTGAAATTCACAACTGATCTTGGAGGAACCTGTTGGGCGAGGTCACAGCACAGCAACAGGTAAGTGGATGTTTTAAGCGTGGCCTCAAAATAAGTCTGCAGTTGTGAGTACAGTAGGTTCTTTCTTGATTATATGTTTTATTGAGCTATGCCTCTTGCTTAAACTTAAATTATAAGACACAAGTATTAATTTAACCTGGAGCAGTGTTTTAAAGAGGAATAAAAAAGTGCTATTTTCTGGGTCTATAGATTGAAAGAAGCAAAAATGGCCCTTAGTAGACTGATACGCTCTTCTTGTTGGATGTGGGAGTTTAGGGGAGAGTGTACGGGTTACTGAGGATTATATCTGCAATAAATGCCGTTGGTTGCGAATCCTATTAGATCGAATGGATTGGCTGGAGAGGAGGCAATGAGGAATTTACAAGAGCAAGGGGGTGTGATGGAAGGCAGTTATAAGAAGTGGGGGGGGGGGGGTCCTCAGATACAGTCACATAGATGGGTTAACTCCAGGAAAGGGAAGAGAGGTAGGCAGGTAGTATAGGAGTCTTCTGTGGCTATCTCCATTTCAAACAAGTATGCTGTTTTGGAAAATATAGGGGGTGATGGATTCTCAGGGGAATGTAGCATGAACAGCCAAGTTTCTGGTATTGAGACTGGCTCTAATGAGATGTACATCGGGTTCCAAGCGATCGATTGTCTTAGGGGATTCTCTAGTCCGAGGTACATACAGACATTTCTGGAGCCAGCAACAAAAAATCAGCATGGTGTGTTGCTTCCCTGGTGCCAGGATCAAGGATGTCTCAGGGAGGGTGCAGAATGTTCTCAAGTGGGAGAGGGGCCTGCAGGATGTCATTGTATACATTGGAACCAACGACATTGGAATAGAAAAGGATGAGATTCTGAAGGGAGCTAACAGAGAGTTAGGCAGGAATTTAAAAAGGTCATCGAGAGTAGTAATATCTGGATTACTCCCAGTGCTATGAGCGAGTGAGGGCAGGAATAGGAGGATGGACCAGATGAATGCATGGCTGAGGAGCTGGTGTATGGGACAAGGATTCACATTTTTGGATCATTGGAAGCTGTTTTGGGGTAGAAGTAACCTGTATAAGAAGGACAGATTGCACCTAAATTGGAAGGAGTCTAATATACTGGCAGGGAGATTTGCTAGAGCTGCTCGGGAGGATTTAAACTAGTAAGGTGGAGGGGTGAGACCCATGGAGATAGTGAGGAAAGATTTCTTTCAGAGACTAGTACAGTTGAGAACAAAGGCGAGTCAAATAGTCAGAGCAGGCAGAGACAAAGCACAGAACAAGGTAGGACTGATAAATTAAACTGCATTTACTTCAATGCAAGAGGCCTAACAGGGAAGGCAGATGAACTCAGGTCATGGTTAAGAACATGGGACTGGGATATCATGGCAATTACAGAAACGTGGCACAGGGATGGACAGGACTGGCAGCTTAATGTTCCAGGATACAAATGCTACAGGAAGGATAGAAAGGGAGGCAAGGGGAGTGATAAAGTTTTTGATAAAGGATAACATTACAGGTGTACTGAGGGAGGATAATCCCTGAAATACATCCAGGGAAGTTATATAGGTGGAATTGAGAAATAAGAAAGGGATGATCATCTTACTGGGATTATGTTATTGACCCCTAGATAGTCCAAGGAAAATTGCGAAACAAATTTGTAAGGAGATCTCAGTTATGGTAGGGGATTTTAACTTTCCAAACATAGACTGGGACTGCCAGTGTTAAGGGTTTAGATGGAGAGGAATTTGTTAAGTGTGTGCAAGATAATTTTCTGATTCAGTATGTGGATGTACCTACCAGAGAAGGTGCAAAACTTGACCTACGCTTGGGAAATAAGGCAGGGCAGGTGACTGAGGTGTCAGTGGGGGAGCCAGCGAGGCCAGCGACCATGATTCTATTAGTTTTAAAATAGTGATGGAAAAGGATAGACCAGATCTAAAAGTTGAAGCTCTAAATTGGAGGAAGGCCAAGATTGACAGTATTAGGCAAGAACTTTCAAAGGCTGATTGAGCACAGACATTCGCAGGTAAAGGGACGGCTGGAAAATGGGAACCCTTCAGAAATGTGATAATGAGAGTCCAGAGAAAATATATTCCTGTTAGGGTGAAAGGCTGGTAGGTATAGGGAATGCTGGATGATGAAAAAAATTGAGGGTTTGGTTAAGAAAAAGAAGGAAGTATATGTCAGGTATAGACAGGATAGATTGAATGAATCTTAGAAGAGTATAAAGGCAGTAGGAGTATACCTAAGAGAGAAAGCAGGAAGGCAAAAAGGGGACATGAAATAATTCTATTTGCCAAAGCTAAGAAGAATCCAAAGGGTTTTTATAAATACATTAAGGACAAAAGGGTAACTAGGGAGAGAATCGGGCCCTTCAAAGATCAGCAAGGCAGCCTTTGTGTGGAGCCACAGGAGATGAGGGAGATACTAAACGAGTATTTTGCATCAGCATTTACTGTGGAAAAGGACAATGAAGTTACAGAATGTAGGGAAATAGATGGTGACATCTTGAAAATTCTGGATGTCTTGAAATGCATAAAAGTGGAAAATCCCCAGAACCTAATCAGGTATATCCTAGAACTCTGTGGGAAGCTAGGGAAGTGATTGCTGGACCTCTTACTGAGATATTTATATTATCAATAGTCACAGGCGAGGTGCCGGAAGACTGGAGGTTGGCAAACGTGGTACCACTGTTTAAGAAGGGCGGTAAGGACAAGCCAGGGAACTATAGACCGGTGAGCCTGACATCGGTGGTGGGCAATTTGATGGAGGGAATCCTGAGGGACAGAATGTACATGTATTTGGAAAGGCAAGGACTGATTAGGGATGGTCAACATGGCTTTGTGCGTGGGAAATCATGTCTCACAAACTTGATCGAATTTTTTGAAGAAGTAACAAAGAAGATTGATGAGGGCAGAACGGTGGTTGTGACCTATACGGACTTGAGTAAGGCATTCGACAAGGTTTCCCATGGGAGACTGGTTAGCAAGGTTAGAACTCAAGGAATACAGGGAGATCTAGCCATTTGGATACAGAACTGGCTCATAGGTAGAAGACAGAGAGTAGTGGTGGAGGGTTGTTTTTCAGACTGGAGGCCTGTGACCAGTGGAGTGCCACAAGGATCGGTGCTGGGTCCACTACTTTTCATCATTTATATAAAGGATTTGGATGTGGGCATAAGAATTATAGTTAGTAAGTTTGCAGGTGACACCAAAATTGGAAGTGTAGTGGACAGCGAATACGGTTATCACAGATTACAAAGGGATCTTGATTAGATAGGTCAATGGGCTGAGAGGTGGCAAATGGAGTTTAATTTAGGTAAATGTGAAGTCCTGAATTTTGGGAAAGCATATCTTAGCAGGACTTATACACTTAATGGTAAGGTCCTCGGGAGTGTTGAAGAACAAAGACACCTTAGAGTGCAGGTTCATGGCTCCTTGAAAGTGGAATCGCAGGTAAATAGTACAGTGAAGAAGCTGTTTGGTATGCTTTCTTTTATCAATCAGAGTACAGGAGTTGGGAGGTCATGTTGTGGCTGTACAGGACATTGGTTGAAATATTACATGCAATTCTGGTCTCCTTCCTATCGGAAAGATGTTGTGAAACTTGAAAGGGTTCAGAAAAGATTTACAAGGATATTGCCAGGGTTGGAGAATTTGAGCTACAGGGAGAGATTGAATAGGTTAGGGCTGTTTTTCTTGGAATGTCAGAGGCTGAGAGATGACCTTATAGAGGTTTATAAAATCATGAGGGACATGGATAGGATAAATAGACAAAGTCTTTTCCCTGGGGTGGGGAGTCCAGAACTAGAGGGAATAGATTTAGGGTGTAAGGGTAAAGATATAAAAGAGACCTAAGGGGCAAGATTTTCACAGAGGGTGGTACGTGTATGGAATGAGCTGCTAGATTAAGTGGTGGAGGCTAGTACAATTGCAACATTTGAAAGGCATCTGGATGGGTCTATGAATAGGAAGGGTTTGGAGGGATATGGGCCAGGTGCTGGCAGGTGGGACTAGATTGGGTTGGGATATCTGGTCGGCATGGATGGGTTGGACCAAAGGGTCTGTTTCTGTGCTGTACATCTCTATGGCTCTATGACTCTAACTGATGCAATATACTGAACCAACCTAGATTGCTGTTAAGTCTTTAATCACTTAGATTGGGTTGCAGGTTTCGATTCATTATATGTAAATCCCAGAACTTCTTTCAAGTCACATTCATGAGATAACAAGGTTTTTGTAAAAAAGAAAGTGGCTTCTCAGCTCAGACAATGCAATAAAGGTGTGAGGTTAGAGTCTGTCTGTATTCCAATCTTGAGTCAGACTGGTTGTATTTCCAACGTAGGAATTTATAAAATATCACATGGATTGACTGCCTACAGATCGTGTGCTTTTTTGAACGAAATAGGATGTATTTGCAAATACAATTCTGGAAATGCAAATTCACTTGATAGACTTATATGTGTATGTGCGCACGCACATGTTGGGGGGAGAGAGAGACAGACAGACAGAGTGTGTGTGTGCATGCAAAAGTGTGTCTGAAATGTGTGTGCACATTTGACAGAGTGTGTATGTGAGTGTGATGGAGTATATGCCTGTGACAGTGTACGCACATGGGTATGAGTGTAGGGGGTGTGTGTGGGTGTACCTGAGAGAGAGCATGTGTAAAGTTGTGTTGTCAGGTAAAACACCCTGATGGAGACAAACTCACACTCAAGCTGTGTTTTAAATGAAAAGCACTGAGACGCTCAAATCTTCTAAGAACTTCAACCATCAAACCACTGTGACACAAACACTGTGAGCACTGTGCAGTCATCATAGGCCTCGTACTTTGGGAAATGCAGTTCGGTTCCAACAGGCAATCATGCCAAGTTGTTTAGTGTGAAAAGTGACTGATGTGTTAGGTACCTGACTGAGCTGTGCCAGCACATCAACTGATTTTGCAATTTGCCATAATGAGGCACAATTTGCCTGCAGGCTGGCTTATTCCAAATGGTAACAGTTCTTCCAAATGACATCCTGCCGAAATTCACAAGACAGAGTCAATATTCTCAGTTACTGGCTGATAGGTGAGCTAATGCCTTCCCATATATTTAGAATCAGCTCATTCACCCAGAATCCTTTTTAGTCTAGTACCATAATACACTTACAGTAAGTAAATTAATTACAAAGACTAAAAAGATATAGTTACAGATAGTTTTCTATAACATGATGATTGCGTTCTTGTATGACTCTGTGTTATAGAAAAATCATGTTTTATAACCGGGGCTTAAAGTGTTGATGATGTAATCACGTTACAACCAACACCTGTTTTAAAAGTTCGCGCTTTAGAAACAATGTCCTCAATTCGTCAATCGCGATACAGCGAATTCACGTTAACAGAACGCGCATTAACACAGAACGACATGCATTTAAAATTTCTCAAAGTAATAGATTCGTAATAGCAGTAATGCTATACTGAGAGAACTTCAGAAAAAAAATAACTTTTTGACACTTTAAAGAGCTGATCTTTGCATCAGGCATCTGTTGATCGCAGTCCAAGCAAAGGAAAAAGAGCAAAGCTGTATTATCGTGTCAAACATACCCAGAAAGATGCCTGAAAGCTGAGGCCTCGATAAGACTCACTCACAACTTGTGCCCAAGCTCTCAATGCCACAGCCCATTGTGAGACACGGTGAATGAGCACTTACACAGCTGTATTATGAAGGAATTGCAGCCACAGATGTTGATTGTCCTTTCACAATCCAAGTGCAGTTTTGCAGAAGTACAGAACCTTAGACAGGATTAAATCTGCCCAGAATGCCCCAGAGACCGTCACACCACAATAAAGTTTGTTCAAGTGAAAATTTATCTGGAAAATTTTAAACAATGTACTGAATATTGCTGCAAAAATACACTCTTTGTCAATGCTTTTTGTCTTGGATTCATCAAGATATTTTGCAAGAACATAAATTCAAGAGGAAATCCAACTTTTTTTTTCCTTTTTCTCTTTTTTTAAAACTTACCCCCACACTACCGCCTAACTGCAGTAGTGCTTATATTTTCCAATAAATTCCAAACCCAGCACCTTAACAACTTGGCCGCAACCTGAAATCCAACATTAATACATAATGGAGGGGGTGGAGAAGGCTGATTGGTAGGCAAGTGAGATCTTGGGTGTACTGGAAGCTTTAAGTATTAATGCATAGAGTCCTGATCTTTGCAAACAGAAAGAACATGTACACGCACTCCATGTGTTTCAAATCAACAAAATAATGAACGCCATTCAATGGTTCATGAGGGAAATGCCCTGACTAATCAGAGATAACCTGCCTGGTTTAAAAATTTAAACAAAGTCTGTCTGTTAACTGTCAATCAGCATTACTGGATGAATTGGCCATGGCAACACTTTTACCAATCAGATTTCATCTCCCCTCATGTAATATAAGTGTTGATTTCCCCCTTGAATTTGTTCTTGCAAAATGTCCTAATGGACACAAGATTAAAAGCCTCAACAAAAGTGTCTTTTTTTCAGCAGTACTCAAATTCTGCACTATAAATATATCAAGAACAGGTAATCAATTCACAGAACGCATTTATGTCAAAGAAGTTCCTTCTCCCACTCCAACTGAGCAATAAATAACGCCCTAAAGTCTCCTTGATCCAGAGCCAACCAACTCTGTCAATCTCTCAGAAATGAAGTTCAAAAGCAAAATGTAATCAATAGTCACATCTCAGTTAAATGAACAGCTGCCAAGACCTCGGTCAGCACTCTTTGGTTAGAACTGCTGACAAAGAGAGCTGTGAACAGACAAACCCTAAGCCCATCATGAGAGGCTTATACCCTCGTTGATCATTAATCAAGACTCAAGCTCTAAATTATGCCATCTGAATATATTAGTGGATCAATGCTTAGATAAAAGATTGCCTTCTCTTTCAATGAAGAAAGAAATTTCATTCAATTAAGGTAAATATTTGAACAACAGACAACATATTTTTGAGGCCTTAGGCTTTTATAAACAACTCTCAGCACAGGGGCTGCTTCCATCACACTTGAATGCATCTACATTTAAGTCTCACATGCAGAAATCGTGGCTCGTGAATGATTAGGCGTTTTCTTCTTATGTCTGCAAACACCAGAATGAGGGAGCTATTTCAGAATTAGCAACCCAAATTATGATTAAAGCAAGGTGAACTACACAACATTTTTTAATAAAAAGGAAAATTCTGAACTGTAAGTAGCTTTAATAGGTAAAATATTCACCAAAGCTGGTTTTATACACTTTAAATGTATTTTGAACGAAACGACCTTTAGCAGCTATTTAGCACAATGGGGAAAGCAGCACAAGAGCAAGCTCATGTCCCCAGATAATGTTGCTCATTGCTGATGCAATTGCATTTGTTCACTTGCAATACAGTGAGAGATATAATTGCAAACAGACTCAAAAACATGAACTGCTGTTCAAACAGGAGTCATATTCGCTTTTCGAGAGATAACCAAATTAAAAGGCTTTCCAGCTCTCGCAGGCTCACTGTCTCCATCTTTCTAGCAACAAAAGAACTCATTATTGAAAATGTACTGACAACACACTGCACACTATACACAGATGGTGGAACTGTCATGGAAAATATCACAACTGATACAATATACTTGTCTGCTTACAGAATTTACAACTTACAATGACTGGGTCCTGGAGAGACCCAATGTTGTGGGAGTCTTTTCATGTAGGGTCAAATGTTACCTTCTTGTTTAAGAAAAAATAACCTTTAATAAACTAAAAATAATCTTAATAAACTAAAAATAACCTTTAATAAACTAACCATAACTTTTATAAACTAAAAATAACCTTTAATAAACTAAAAATAACTTTAATAAACTAAGAATAACCTTTAATAAACTAAATACAGATTAAAATTGTGCCTCTGCCTCAAGGCTGCTGGGAGAATCACTCCTAATAGCCATGTAATTTTGCATCACTTCCCAATGATATAAATATTAACATTAATTGTTTACATTACATGAAATAGATTTGAATCACTGCCCATTAATCTATGCTGAATTCAAAAACCTGGTGGCTGGGCCAGATGAACCTCCTACTCAATAAGTAGATGAGAAAGTTTGGGATGGACTAATGACAAAGATATACAAGGATGTTGCCAGGGTTGGAGGATTTGAGCTATAGGGAGAGGTTGAACAGGCTGGGACTGTTTTCCCTGGTGCTTTGAAAACTGAGAGGTGACCTTATAGAGGTTTATAAAATCATGAAAGGATAACTAGACAAAGTCTTTCCCCTGGGGTGGGGGAGTCCAGAACTAGTGGGCGGCACGGTGGCCAGCACTGCTGACTCACAGCGCCTGAGACCGGGGTTCAATTCCCACCTCAGGCGACTGACTGTGTGGAGTTTGCACGTTCTCCCTGTGTCTGTGTGGGTTTCCTCTGGGTGCTCCGGTTTCTTCCCACATTCCAAAGATGTGCAGGTCAGGTGAATTGGCCATGCTAAATTGCCTGTAGTGTTAGGTAAGGGGTAAATGTAGGGGTATGGGTGGGTTGCAGGTCGGTGTGGACTTGTTGGGCCGAAGGGCCTGTTTCCACACTGTAATGTAATGTAATGTAATCTAATCTAAACTAGAGGGCATAGGCTGAGGGTGAGTGGGGAAAGATATAAAAGGGACCTAAAGGACAACGTTTTCACACAGAGAGTGGTACGTGTATAGAATGAGCTGCCTGAGGAAGTGATGGAGGCTGGTACAATTGCAACATTTAAAAGGCATCTGGATGGGTATATGAATAGGAAGGGTTTGGAGGGATATGGGCCGGGTGCTGGCAGGTGGGACTAGTTTGGGTTGGGATATCTGGTCGGCATGTAAAAGTTGGACCAAAGGGTCTGTTTCTGTGCTGTACATCTCTAAGACAAAGAGCAAATACATGGACAAGAGGAGAACACATTGCTGCTTATATATGAAACAGCAAAGAGCCACCACTTAGTACTGAATAAAAAAGAAAGTAAAGCAAAGAAAACCTTCAAACAGATGGACTAATATCTCCTTCAGGATGTGCACAGCAGTGAATACCTAAGAAATAAAAAGAAACCTGTTGCAAAATCAATAGATCTCACAGGCTACCTGCCTTCCTTCTTTTCCAGTGGAAATCACAACCAATCGGGTTTTAAGTTTACATTAAGGGAAATAAATAAGACCTGGTGACATAACCAAGGAACGAAGGCCACGTCAGAGTTTATTTTGGCCAAACATTTATTCGATTGTTAATGATTGCGGAAAACATGTCTCAGTACTAGGCTCAGTAGTTATAAGGACTGCAGTTCAGACACATTTTATAAAAGCAAGGCTAATATAAAAACTTTGAGGCCAGATGTCAATAAACATGCTTAGGTTCAAAGTAGATCATGTGGTTACAATCACATTGGAGAGAGATGCAGAAACCATGAACCTGTAAAATTGGGTTATGCTCACTTTGATATTTAAACCTCTGGCAAACATGTCAACTTAAGTGCACAGGTACAGCTCAACTGAATTGCATGGGAAGCTGAAAGCATGAGAAAGAATAAGTGGCCCAGAAGCTGCTCACCAGCTGAGCAGTGTCTGCTGAGACCAGTTACTGAAAGTGGAGCTTTAATTTATGATGAGCCAGCATCAGAAACAACATGGGAGCCCACAGCAAAGGACAGCAAATCTTTGGTATAAAATCAGGTAAGATATCCTGATATTTAAAAAGGCATAAAAAGTAGCCTTTAAGAAATGTGGAATCTGTTGGGCAGGAGTTAACCTCTGGATACTGCATTGTGGAAATAAATATATGTATGGGCAGGCCATTACATGAATTCTACAAAATGCATCATCCAATGAGAAACTCTCCAGAAGGTGATTCTAATAAGACAAGAATAAAGAAGCGATGCAAGATTAGGAAATTTAAGAGTAGAAAACATAAGAATTGAGCGAAAAGTTCCTACGTATCGAAAACTCACAAAAATGCAAATAAGCTTTTCAAAATCTAAGGTAATGTCAATTACCCTGTAAGCTCCTGTAACATGAATTTATTAAATCAAATGACCAAATACAGACTCAATGTGAACACACAGGGAAATTCAGCTAGATAATAGCTCAAGTTGAGCAGTTCTCACGGAGCCAGTTATAAGACCCTGCTGACATTGCAGATTGCTGCAGTTCAGATTCGAGCACAGATGCTTCCCAAATTGTCAGTCGTAAACCCACTGAGTTTTTGGGATCACAAGCTCAGAGACTGCCATGAAGCTCAGATTGAATATTGTAGGGGAATGGGTTTGGGTGGGTTGCTCTTCGGAGAGTCAGTGTGGACTTGTTGGGCCAAAGGGCCTGTTTCCACACTGTAAGTAATCTAAACATCTAAACAGCTGCAAACTCCTTTAATCCTCACATCTTTTTCAAATATGACTATGAAATAAATGCACTCCATCCTGCACTCAAGAGCTTAACCCCCTCTCTGCCAACTGTTCAAGAACTAACTCTTGACCCGCCCCCTCAAGAGTTTAAACACACAATTCCGCACACACAAAGTTACACAAAGGCACATCAGGGAAAGGGTTAGGAAGCACCGTTGTAGGATACTAACCTGACCTATCCAAGGTGCCCTCTCAATTTGATATTTCAAGTGACTGGTCTTCCTGATGTAGGCTTGTATTAATTGGAACCATGGCCAGGTGGATCTCATTGGCCTAGCCCCAGTCAAGGATCTCATAGTGAATCAGGGAGAGCTGGCTCACAAACATAAACAGGAGATTTGAGGTTTGTCCTCATTTCCCTGAAAACTGGTTAAACGGTGGGGTTTGGGGCCTGGCTTTGCTGCCCCTCCCCCCTGTAAGTTACTGTTTCTCTGTATACGGCTGTTAATGTTAATTGTTTACTTGTAAACTGTATTGTTTAATAAAACTGTTTAAAAAACACAGAAAATTCAGAGTCTCCTCAGCCTAGAGACTGGCTTGGAACTGGCTGGTCAGAAGCAGAGTACAGGGCACATGTAAACAAAGGGTGATTTGGGACACCAGCCTCTGTGCAGTTATTTCAAGAATGATTAGCCAGACAGTCATAGAGATGTACAGAAGACCATCATTTTTCCCCCATATTTGGAATGTCCACAAACTGATCAGATAAAGAGACAATTGTTCATTTTCTGTTGTAGATCCACTTTCCCTTTTGGTAACTATAAAATTTCTTCTTATGGATTTTGATGTCCCTTGCAAGTTTCATTTCATAATCCCTTTTTGTATTTCTTCTAAGCTGACTCGTCAGGTCTATCTTGGGGATGTCAGTGACCTTAGTGGCACATTAGAAATAGGGAAAATGGTACAGTGGAATTATCAACTCTGGTGGTAAATAGGGCTCAATAATCCTGTGGGTATAACATATGGATAAAACAGTGATGCTCACTGTTGGGCTGGCACTAAGTCAACAATAGCTATAATTTATATAGTGCCTTTAACACAAGAAATCCAAAGAAACTTACCTTTGTTGAGTAAGAAAGGTAAAATTTGAACGGTTTTACCAAAACCTTAGTCATGGGAATGGATTTTAAAGATGGTGGTAAAAGGAGAAAGAGGGATTTATGAATTTCAGATTACTGAGCCTGGACAGGAATCATGAAGCACAAAGAGGTTTTGGGGGGTACACAGACTGAAATTATTCAAACAGTATCTGGGAGATATGGGAGGGGCAGGGGAATGATGAGGTCATTTTGGGTGGCAAATACTCAGACAATAATTCCTTGTGTTCATGTGGTGCCTTTACCTTAGCAAAATGCACCAAGACACTTAACCATATCAAATCATTGCTTTAAATCTGAAATCAATTCAAAAAAGTACATATTCAAAAACTCTCAAAGACTTTTGACAAATCTGTGCATTATTGAGAAATATACCAAAAGCTGCAGGAACCACATCTTTAATATGGCAAGGCACTTTACATCTGTACAGCCCACAACTGTGCTTAAGCATTTCTTGCCCAGATTTCTGTTTTTTGCTCTGCTCTTGCCAAGAATTCCAATTCTGCGGTTAGACAGCTAATGGTGAATTTAATCACATCTGGAAATGGGAAAGATCTCTGACATATGGTCTAGACCACAAATAAATCCCATTGTGCTCAAAGTGTGTAAGTCTACTTAATTTCCCATGTAAAAGTGACGGGTGGAATTTAAGCAGCAGTTCCAAGTCAAATTTAACTAATTACATCTTACTGGCGAAGCACATACTCTTTCTATTAAAAAAAATGAACAGAACACAGTGAGTGAGGAATTTATACATACTCTTACAATGTCAGTCACATCTGTACTTTATCTGCTAGCTAATGGTTCCACTCAACCTTTCCTCTTCTGGTTTTGTTGAAGCATTGCTAATTTAATAACCTTAAATTCCATTTCATTGGCTGAAACCATCATTGGGTTAGCAAAGCCATAACAATAACATGAACACAGCTGTAGGAGCAAAGTATGGCTTTTTGAAAAGAACATGCAGGTGTTCCCACAGGTAGGGAAATGTTTATACGCAAGGTCAGTTCCAGAACCGGGCTCTGCTGTTTCACTGCTGCTATCAGTGATGTTTCAGTCACATGGTCGCACCAGAACAAACACTCTCTTGCTTTGGTACAGATATGCAAAAGTAGTCGATGTGTTGTCGTCTCCAATTTTCCATGTTTTCTTGTGAAACGTTTTTGCACATTATTCTATCCTAGGATGGCATTGGCTTTGCTTATCTCTGTCAGAATGTCAGGTGGGATGCTTGATTTGCCACTTGCTCTTTTACGCCAATAAGTTTCTATACCTTATTGGTACCCAATGACCTTGCTGAGTTTATAGACATCCAATGAAAACAGGATTTAATTCATCTGCTTCTGCTACACAATCAAATTGCCACTGGCACTCATTTCTGTATGCACATGATAACTTGACACAAAGGTACAAAATGATTACTGCCCAAAAGGAGCCAATATCCTCATATCCAAAGGGTAAATCTGGAATCTGCTTTGTGTCTGTGCTGAGACAAGCCTGTGCAACATCAGACTGAGGGCATGGTAAGCTGATGTGATAGATGAGGCTGTCAATTCAGAGACGGATATGCACTGTAGCATGGACACCTGCTCCAATGTATACAATAACTCCAGCCTTATGGTCAGCATGAAGAAAACTGAAACAACGCATCAACCTGTTCCAAGATAGCTATAACTCCAGACCATGACCAGAATCTATCAGCAGTGGTTAAGTTAACACCTCAGCAGCACACCAGCTCAACTTGTCCAAATCAAAAAGACATGTGCAGGAATTGCTAATTTCAGAAAACTTTGAACATCAGTCTGGGAATGAAGAGTATTAAGTCTGCCTACCAAACAAAGCCTTCAAAGCAATAGCGTTCTCCATTCTGCTCTGATTGGACTGTGTCTACCAACATCGACCACTGTTACTTGAGCTACCTTCAGAAAACTTTAAAGGTCATGCAGTCTCACAAAATACCAGACACTGAGGTGCTCACCTGAGCTGGTATCCAAAGCATCGATACCACAATGAAGCAGTCAGAATTGAGTTGGGCTGGTCACCTAGCCAGAATGCCTGACATTCTCCAGTCTGGGCTGCAGTTTCATGGCAGTCAGAGGAAGATCATTCCGAAGACTTCATTTGGGGATTTTGGATACTGACCCCCCCCCCCCCCCCCAAAGCCATGCAAGAAGCTCCTCTAGGATCATTGGACCTCATGCAACCAAAGTAAGTAAAAATGGTGGCCACCTCCTTTGAAACGAAGCACGGTTCAGAGACAGGATAGAAAAGGGTAATGGTTCACTGCAGAAAAATCTGTTGTGAAAATTCCAGATCCTGACAATGAAATAGTGCAATCCTAGTTACACTGTTGTGCCATGTTGGGGCTTTATATTTTGGACCTTTCTCTTGCACTCTTCTTCAGTTTTAAGACCTTGTCCATGAGACCCACTTCTTTGTTTGTTAAATCCTGCCCAATTTTTTTTCCTATCATTCACATTTCCATACTTGTTGGCCTGGTAAATGCTTCCCCTTTTCTGTAGGTCACCTGCCCTATCATCACCTCACTTCCATCACAAAAAAAAAGTTCTTAACCCCTCTACAGTTGCCAATCTCCCACCTTCCTCCTCTCGAGGTTATTGAGTAGGATATTCCCTCCCAAATCTGTATTTACCTTAACTGCAATTAAAAGCCCGAACTGCTCCAATCTCCAAATGCGTCTCCTCTTTTGGCACAACATCATTTGAGTCCTTTTACAAGTTTGCTACAAGAACTTGGAAAACAGTGAAAGCAACTTCAGTGACACTGGCTGGGCTGGTGGGGTTCATTCACATTGAATCACACCTTTCAGGACTGCATTTTTTAAAATGACTTCTCATTCATGACAGAGCACGTCAAACGCCTGTTGCTTTAGGCCACATGTCAAAGTTTGGGTCTACTCTGTAAACAGGGTGCGGACCGAAAGAACGCGCAAATTCAGAACTGCAAACGCATCTGGAAACATTAGAGTGGGAGCAAAGTGAGTTTGGAGCGCAGTGGTTTTAAAATGTTAACACAAGCCTCGTCCTTTTTAATTCCTCGTGCCTGCTCTGGGTAGCAGATACTGATTTGGAAACGGGTGCCCACATGTGTGTGTTAAAGCAGCTAGGTCTTCCCAAAAATGTAGCAGCTCTTCCCCCTCCCCAGCCAGCCAGCAGCCCCTGGTATAACTTAGCGCCAATGTGGATGGCTGTAATCCTGGTGTCTCCGGGCTGCAGGCAGCCTCCAGCGCTGATCCTGCTCATACCCACCGCCTCCGCATGCAACTCCGGGGAGATCCGATCCGTCAGCTTGATCGCTCCCGTCAGCACGAAGAACAGCCCCAACAAGACGCGAATGACCACGAACACAAGCGCCATGCTCCCCGGTTCACCCGAATTAAACTGGCAGCAAGGGCGCACAACTGGCTTCTTAAAGGGACACACACACACACACTCCTCTTCGGCAACCAAACACTGTCTCAGTGCCATCCCCTCGTCTCACTTTCTTCTGTTCATTTCAATAAAAAAGTGTACTTTACCCGTTTAAAACAAAAATGCCTTTGTATGCACGCATGGTCACTAAAGCGGTCTGTTTCTGGACAGGAGCCTATGAAGAAACTAAGATTGGAATAAAAACGGAAAAAAATAACTGCTGGAAACCAGAAACAGGAATTACTGGAAAGGCTCAGCAGGTCTGGCAACATCAGTGAACAGAAATCAAAGTTAACATTTCGGGTTCAGTCGCCCTTCCTCAGAATAAACTCTCTAAACAAACATTGGAGTTTGACTCTATTGGGCAACTACAAACCGCAGGCATTTCTTACATATGCAAGACTATATTTACATGTGTTTGAGGCACGGGGGGGGGGGGGGTCCGAAAACTGAGTGGGTCCCCAAATAACTTGGGCAGACAGACCTCAAGATAGTGGCTGCTTCCTGAAGCCCCTTGGTGGCAGCTGCCCCCAGGCTTCAGTGCGTCCGCCAGCACGTACTCCTGGACCTTGGAATGTGCCAGTCTGCAACTCAGTTAACTCCTTGCTCTGGAAATCCAAGAAGTTTCCGGCAGACCAAAGAGCATCTTTCACAGAGTTGATGGTCCTTTAAGCTCAGTCAATGTTTGTCTCAGTGTGTGTCTCGGGGTATAGCGTGTGGGGAAACAGAGTTCTATTGTTAGTGTCCAAGGAGTATCACAGTCCCTGATTTACTCCAACTATCAACTCCAGCCTTTACACAGATGACAATGAAAGGCCCGCTTGGTCTGTAGCTCCTTGTTTTTTGTACTCTGTTATGGACTGTTCAGTATTATTAGTGTGCTATGCAAAATATTAATTTGTAATATCATTGACTGGACTGGTACTTCAAAAGAACATTTTGCAAAGCAAAATACACTGCAAAAGTAGCAACAATGTTGCATTTCTAAGCAACAACTGTTTGGTTGGAGACGCCAGGTCTGCAACACTTGGTGAGAGAGGTCACATGATCCAGTTTGTGGTTGGAAATAAGATTGGATTTGAATAGTCTGAGAGAACTTGCCTCAGGAGCAAAAGCCTTTGACAACCCTATTTCCTCTGAAATCCCAATCAAAAATTTGTAATTAGTAAATCCACTGGAAAATCTCATCACTACAAGTGGAAGGTGCTGAGAGGAGAATTCGAAATGTACCCCACTGTCAGTTCACTGCTCCTAACTACATTATAACACTAATGCCATCTGAGTGCAACTGCATCCCTCGGTAATCAGAGCACATTCACACTTACTGCACTTTACTAAATGAACAGAGACTAACGACAGATGATGCAATCCCAACCCCTACCCCCTCACATCTTAGATGAAGAGGCATACATTAACTCCTCGGAAAGGACTCAAAGTTAAGGAATGAGAAAAAAGTCAACGGGACATGCTCTTTGCAAGTTCTTGGGCCACACATCAACTGTCAGCGAAGTCAATCATCTAAACTTACATGATACACATTCCACTTCACAACAACCCATTCTAACCAAATCTTAGTATTTTAATGTGTTCAAGCAGGAAATTAAAACAGAGAAAGAAAATGAACTAGATCCCTCTGCTTCTAATCCTACCAGCACTGAAATACATGTGCCATTACTCAGTCTTTCTACATGGTGCACTAACTCAGAAACATTCACTCAAGGGAAATTAAAGAGGAGCTGAAGGGGAATGCAGTCAGAGCTGTACAGGGTAGGAGAAGCAGTTATGGGTGGAAAATGGGACAGAATGCATTGCTGATGGCAATGTCAACAATCCTTGTTTAGTGATCAGATCTCGTGGGCTTTGCTTTGAAAAAAGATTCTAACACATCACTGAATACATTTGCAGGTATTGGCAAAGGTTCTCCATATTGTGCCGCACATGTCAGGTTATTGAGAGAATCCACTGCCTGCAACCCAAGCATCTTAGGTCCACAACTGCAAAGTCCCTTAGATCAGGTTCATTCTACGACATCAGCCATAAAAAAACATTTAACTTCTGCCTTCAGTGCTCAGATTTCTGCTGTCGAGGGTTTACACCCAGACTGGAAATGGAGGTTTGTTTTGTCATCAACATATTTGCTAACCAACTCTCAAAATTTCTCAGAACTTATTGGTACCTCTAGGTTTTCTTTTCATCAGTGTCATGCACTGACACGAAATGCAGTCTGCTGCAGATCCATCTCACGAGATAATTTGCTTTCCAGTCAGAAATAATTCAATCTAACTAGACAGAAGCTACCTTACGTATTCCTATTGCACAGGTGGCATTTGGATATTGGGTTTAAAGGGTCATGTATCACACACTTGCACCAAAAAAAGCTTAGTGGAAAAGCATAGAGTGCATACACAATATGGACATTGATTGAAATTATAGTTGCTCTGAATTTGTGTCCATGGGAGCACTAACCCCAAACTTGTGATCAGTGGCAAAGAAGAGGCATATGATTTAAAACTACATTCGTACTTTTCTCATAGGCTGCAGCAGGAACTAGCTTTTCTATCACACCGTAGGTCCATTGATGGAGTTAATTAGGAAAGTTGACTGGTGATATGCAATTCAAGCAAGCCATGCTTGCTTTGATGTCAGAAGGTGTAGATGTGTTCTTTGAAGTCTGCCTTAAGCTCAATGACAGATAAGTGTTTTAATTATTTTAAATGTTTTCTTTGTTTCGCTTTTAACTCTAGCACCTGGTTCATCTCTGACAGCAGTGCAACTCAAGGGCCAGTGTCATGGAAACACAGAAGGGTGAGGCATCTAAACATAACAATGATCATTCTAAATTGAGAACCGATGGCCTTTGTAAGTCTAGGACAGGAACAATAAATGATTGAGACTTAGTGGGCAATAGAATACAAACTGCAGTTTTAAATGAACTAAAGTTGAAAGATTATGGTGAGAGACCAGCTAAAAGTGAGTTAAAATAGTTGAATTCTGAAAGTAGATCTGGTTGCTCATTTTAGATTTAGTGTGCTTGTGTTTACTGTTAGTCAAACAAAGCAAAGAGGTTAACTTGTGTGTCATCCTGTGCCACTCAAATGCAATAACCACTAATATTATAAGTAGCAACCATGCACTTCAGATGATTGATTAGAAGAAGTACTTCAATTATGCTGCAACTGAAGAATAAGTCATTCATAATCAATAGCTAATAAAGACTTTTTAAATTAATTTCTACCGATTACATTTACTGTTATGTTAAAACTATTGTTAGAACAGACTGTGGGAAAGTGTTAAGCAAGGCTCCTCCAGAATCATATCAATAGTGCTGCCCTTGAATCTCACAACCATAAGGACACTGATGAATAAAAATTGTTCACTTTTAAGATTAAAGGAATACTCTTAAACCAAATTATCTTCAAATTTAAAGCAATGTGCACAGACAGATAAATCTAATCAAATTGACTATTACCACATTATGAGCATAATATATTTCAACAATAACTTTTAATAAAGGAAGGGGAGGTTAATTCCAAACTGGATATAAACAGAGGGTTGTGAAAGGAATTACTTTTGAGTATTTCATTAATCCTGTAACAATTTGAATATATTCCTGCCTCAGATTGCATCTAGACTGAGCTCAGCTAATTTAGTTTTTGAGATATATTTCTCAAGGCAAATAACCTCTGACTGTGAGTTGCAATCCTGTCAGCATAAAAACTAAAGTATTCTGCCTGAAGGATGGAAGGTTTCCTGTTTGTGAGCTGGATTTTGGATATCCATTTTAAATTCCATCTTGTGTTTCTAATAAACATATCTCATTATATCTGCTCATCTGTTAGTTAAATAGCCCCTAATTCCTAGGTGAGTATATCGTTTGATTGATTATACGTAATAAAATGTGATATTGTTCATTAGCACATTAATTTCCAAGTCTTGTCTGATGGTATGTCTCTACTGAATTTGGGCAATCTAAATGAAACAGTTTAAAGGGGCTCTTTCCAGACTTCTAATTAGATGAGATTAGCCAAATTGAACTCATTGAAGTTATTTAAACAGCCTTTCCAACTTTATATCTTGCAGTTGACAATGTTTGACAGATTCGGATGCTTACATTTCAGGTGTGCTGGCAGCAC
Organism: Chiloscyllium punctatum; assembly: GCF_047496795.1. Lineage (NCBI taxonomy): Eukaryota > Metazoa > Chordata > Chondrichthyes > Orectolobiformes > Hemiscylliidae > Chiloscyllium > Chiloscyllium punctatum. The sequence continues at coordinate 34,138,934 of NC_092765.1, forward strand.
AGATTATTATCCATATTCCGCCAACATTCTTACCAAACTAAGAATGACCTGCTAAAATGGTACATGTGGTAATGAAAACATTTAAATGGAAATAAACCAAAGATGGGTTTAAAAGATTTCAAATGTTGGGGTTTGACTATTTTTGTCAGGAGTTTTATGCATTGTTGAATGGCCCTTGGTGGGGGTGAAAGGATTGTAATTTTGAAACAAATTATGTTTATAGTTTGAATGATGAGGCAGAGGTGGGAACTGAGGCGGGCGATTGTCCAGATGTGAAAGTAAGTAGACAATGTTTTCAAGAGGATGCAGGGTCTAAGCTCAGTTCAGAGCCTGATAGTGTTTCAGATGGGAGCTGAATGATTTCAACCTGAAACACTGTTTGGAAAAAGGAATGCAATCTTTGACAAGGATAAAGGGGTTTTTCTGAGACCACCAAAATTCATGGATGAAACCTTCAAAAATCTTCAGTGAGTTGAATTCATCCATGATTGGCTATTGGACAAAACAGTCTGACAACATGGCAACATTGGAGTGATTGAGTGAGATATGGAGAGGTAAAGCAGGCTGCCTCAGCCGACAGATCTTCTTCATTCCATTCTCTTGATGATACAGGATATAAATGTATAATCAAGAGTATGGAATGGAGAGTAGAATCTTGGAGATGCAGAGAAGGGAAATTATCACTTGAGATGATTTAGCTACAATTTTAACAAAGCAAGGCACACCAATGATCTGGAGAATATGGAAGATGCACTACAGAAGGATAGTATGACCAATCATGTCAAATCCTGCTGAGGTCAGAGTGATTAAAAAGTGCAGGACGTCTTGCCAGGAGGAGCATCACACATACCAAAAAATGAGGTGTCAACCTTGTGAAACCACATCACATGACTGCTTGCATGTCAAACAACCAAAGCAGCATGCAATAGAGAGGGCTAAGCAATGCCATAACCAACAGATCACGTCAAAGGTCTGCAGTCCTACCACATCCACATGAGAATGGGAGTAGACAATCAAACAATAAACTGAAGGATGAAGCTGAATAAATATCCTCATCCTCAATGATGGAGGCCAGGACATCAATGCAAATTACAAGGCCAAAATATTCACATCCATCATCAGGTTAGAACTGCCAAGTGGATGATCCAGCTCAGGCTCATTCTAAGGTCCCCAGCATCATGGATGACAGTCTTCAAACAAGTAAATCAACTCTATGCTATATTACGAAATAGCAAAAGGCAGTTGCCATTGTAAAAGGTATGGGCCCTGACAAAATTCTGGACATAGTACTTAAGCTTTCTGCTCCAGAACCTCTGACTCTGAACTAAGCTGTTATACCACACATTCAACACTGGCAACTACACATCAATGTTGAAAATTGCTCAGTTATTTCCTGTCCATGACAAGGTCAAACTCCAATCCAGCCAGTTACTGAACCACCAGTGTCTTCTTGACTATCAGTGACATGATGGGAGGATTTGGTAACAGTGCGACAAGTGGCACTTGCTCAGCAATAGCCTGCTCACTTATGTCCAGTCTGGGTTCTGCAGGGCCACCCAGCTCTTGACGTTTTGCAGCTTAGTCCTAACAGTGACCAAAGAGCTGGACTCCTGGAATGAGGTGGAAGTGGTTGTCCCTTGAAATCTAAATAATATTTGACATAATATGGAATCATGGAGATGAGCAAAACTGGAGGTAATGAACGTCTCTCCACTGGTTGGAGTCATAGCTAGTACAAAGAAAGATGACTGTGGATCTTGGAGGTAGGATTCAACCTCAGGGTAGTATCTTAGGCACAAATATCTTAGGGCCAACCATCTTCAGCTAATTCATCAATGACCTTCCCTCTATCATAAGGTCAGAAGAAGGGATGTTGGCTGATGCTTCTACAATCCAAAGCACCATTGATGACTTCTCAAGACACTGAAGCAGTTTGTGTCCATTTGCAGAAAAACCTGGATAACATAAAAGACTTGGGCTGATAAGTGGTAAGTAACATTTCCACAACTTAAGTGGCAGGCAATGACCATCTCCTCGTAAAGTTTAATGGCATTACCATCACTGAAGTCCCCCACTATCAACATGTCTTTGGAGTTATCACTGACCAGAGACTGAACTGGACTTGCCATACAAACACAATAGTTATAAGGGAAAATAAGAAGCTAGAAAGTATGGGGTGAGGAATTCACCTTGTGTCCCCAATGCCTGATCACTATGTATAAGACATAAGACAGGGCTGGTGATGGAGTACTTTCCACTTGCCGAGGTGAGTGCAGCTCCAACAACACTCAAGAAGCTCCACAAGATAAAGCAACTAACATGACTGCCAACCGTTTCACCACCGTTCACATTCTGCCTCTTTTCACCACTGGTGTGTATACCATTCACAAAATTTAATGCAGCATCTCACCCAGGTTCCTTTGACAGAATCTTCCAAACCCACCATCTGTACCACCTAGAAGGAAAAACAGGGCAGATGCATGATCGTATTGAATGGCTGAATGGCCTGCTGCTGCGCGTATTTCCCATGCTTTAAACTCAAGATTGTGTGACTCTATCACACAGGAATACCACCACCTGAAACTTTCCCACACAATCTTGACTTAAAAACATAGAAATAGGCACGGGAGCAGGCCATTCAATGTGTTCATGGTCAATCATCCAACTTGGTGCCCTGTTCCATCTTTCTCCCCTTATTCTTTGGCTCATTTAGCCCTGAGAACTATACCTAACTCCATCTTGAAAACATTAAATCTTTTGGCATGAAACGTTTCCTGTGGCATAGAATTCCACAGGCTCACAACTCTCCAGGTGAAAGCATTTTTTCTTATCTCAGTCCTAAAATACCAACCCCACATCCTTCGATTGCGATCATTCCCAATGTCAGCTGATGTGTCAACCAGGAAGGAAATTTTGGTGGCCGGCAATGTAATGTACATAGGGTCCAAAGAATCAGAAGGTGGGTCTCATTGACAAAACGGCTTCAGAGAGGGCATGAAGGAAAATAAGTGAAATGAGAAAAGGTGTAAGATCAGAGCGAGAGGAGGGGAGTTTGGGAAGTTTGACCTGTTGGATGAGGTAAACTGAGGGAAGCATTAAACACAGATGAGCAGACATTCTCAATCATAGACACTATGATATTCTTGTTATTGAAGGGAGAATGGAGGGAGCTACGGAAAAGAAGAAAGCAATGTCACCTGCAAGATGTGCTCTCCTATTTATTTTCTCAAGTTGTCATCAATCTTCTCTTTGGTCTTATGGGCAAGTGAGCCTAAAACAAATCTGAAGTTAGATGAGAGATGCAGGATTGGGGCTAGAACTAGAATGTAATTGTCAGTGAGTTTATTCAAATCAGCATTTTTGTTACTGTCTTTCACACACATGAATACAGGGAGGGAAGATAGTCATTTATCATGTTCACATCATGTACAATTATAAAACACTAAAATAATCATGTGTAATATTAAAATGCAAACAGTATTAATTTGCAATTATTTTATGCTAATTTTGCAGAGGCATTAAAAATTTATTGCAAAATACATTAAAAGAATAATTTTCTAAAACAGCAGACAGAGATTTTAAATGAACACATTAATAAATCAGACAAAGTATCACCTGCTGTCATGTCAGAGTCAGTATTTTTGTAACCATTATATTCCAAATGAAATGTACCATCATGGTCCAGTGTTTGGCAAACAAAGCAGGTACAAGGTTCAACCAAACTGTTTTGGACAGAGGCTGCACTCTATTTACAAATCCTGAGTCAATATTTTAGGATCGGTTCCAGAATGTTGTGATGGAAAAGAGGCAAGAGAGAGACACAAAGTTACACTTTCTCATGCTAACACTCAGGACAAAAAAACTTATGGTACAAACCAAGCATATTCCTGTAATGATAAAAAGTGGCATCTTTCAAAGCTTGAACTCCCTTGATTGCAATGCAAACACAGTAATGGTGAAAATAAAAACAGAAAAAGATTTATGACAAATGCTCAGTACAAAACCACGCAAACAGAAGCTGAAAAGGCATGCAGGAATAACAAAGAGGAAACATAAGTGGAGCTGAATAGGTTACATAAAAGTAAATACTAAAAACATTTGATTAGGACAATTATTTTTACATAAATAACACTTACTTCAGTATAGGGAATGTAGTGTTCAAGTTTGTGGATGATACTAACATTTAGCAACATAAACGTCTTACCGTTCACGGAGGTTTCATTCCTTGTAAACCACAAACTTAATTTCACAAACGGCAAAAATATGCATACATAGAGCATGACATATCCACAGTGTGTATTTTCTACTCAAGGAAATAACTTGTCTTTCATCTGTTTCTTTAAACACATAGATAAGTGAAAATTTGAACTGTAATGGACAGAATGGTGTACAGCAAGTTTTGCACTGTTAAGCAAATTTATAAAAGGTGGAGGAGCAAATGGCAGAACTTTACTGTAGTAAATAGTGATTAACATAGTAACAGACATGAGGATAGCATTGACTGGTCAAATGGACAGACACATGGTAGATGCAATTTACTGTAAAAATAGTCCAGTGATGTACTTTGGAAGAAACAACATGAAGAGGCAATGTAATGAAAATGGTACTAACTTGAAAGCAGGGGAGCCTGGAATGCACATTCACAAATTATTGAAGGTGGCAAGGAATTTTGATATGGTCCTTAAGAAACTGCATCTGAAATTTGGGCTTTGTAAGCAGAAACACCAAACATAAAATCAAGAAAGCCATGTTATATCTGGACAAATCACTAGTTAAGCCTAAGCTTGAGTGTTGTCTACAAATTTGGGCACTGCAAGTTAGGAAGAATGCCAAGGCCATTAAGACAGTAGAAGACATTTGGCAGGATGATAGCAAGGGTGAGGGCCTTCAACTTATTGAAGATACTGGAGAAGCTGAGATTGTTCTCCTTAGACCAGAGATTACGGGAGACCTAATCAATGTATTTAAAGCATGATTAGGTTTGATATCGCAATTAGATAGAAACATATTCCTCTGACAATTTTGTCAGTAACTGAAGGCCATGGACTTAAAATAATTGACAAAAGAACTAAAAGAGAAATGATTTCAAGCAAACAAATATTACGATCTGAAACACACTCCTCAATAAGTGTTGAAATCAGATTCAACAACTTTCAAAAGGCAATTGAACATACAAATCTTTTCTCTTCAAGCACAAGATTATAGATAAAAACAAAACTGGCATCTGGGCCTATCTTTGACAGCTCTTTCAAAGAACACCTGCAAGATAGCCCAATGGTAAACGACAGTACCATAAGAGTCTATGTTTTAACAAGCAGCAGTTACACTATATCCTCCACGAATTGACTATTACAAAGGACAGTGACACCACTTTCTGTGCACCACACTCCAATCCCTGATCATTTCAGTTCATTTGCTTTCAACGTGCGTGTTTCCATGGGAACTACATTATGTTCTTTGAGACTAGCCCTGGATCTCTCACCATCTGCTGGAGAATATATTAGGGCTCTCCTCACACACACATGAATGTATCTTGCAGCAATTCAAAACCAATTTTCAGAGATGGAAACTGCTTTCACTTGTTTCTGAAGAAACACTCAGTTCAGCTGAAGACAACAAACTATTGATAAAGTGCAGAATCACACTGGTGCATAAAAAGTTATTTCTTTTATTCTTAAATTCTTAAAGTGCAGACAATTAATACAGCCACAAAACTACATTCCACATTTTACTCAGCCATCTTTTACTTCTTTTCAAAGAATAAGATTATTGAAGCGAGATATTTCATGATTTTATTTTTTAAAGAAGGAAAAGACAGGAACCAAATATTTTGCTGTTAACTACATTTGCTAATTAAACCTTTTGCTCTGATTTTCAGCTTTACCTCTGTAATATTAAAGAGGTTCACTTTAGGGCTTTCAGTTTCATCAATGCATAATGAGGTAAACGGAGCAGTAAAGTCAAAATGCAATCAATTCTTAAACTGTGTTGAGTCTGGCTGCCAGTATACTATGCAGGTTGAAGCTGGGGTGGAGATTATGCTTCGCCTCCATCACTAAGACTGCTAATCTTGTCATTAGAAAACAAAATATCCATCTGTTTCCTCCTCCTGAATGTCTTCCATTCGGTCCTGAAAAACATACATATTTTCATCTTTAATGAAGACAAGATCTTCCTTAGCTATGCTGGTGTTCACAGCCAACCATGCTATCAATGCACAATAAGTTTATTTGCTGGCATATATTTGAGCAACCAGACAGTTACTGTGCAATAGTACTTCAGACAAACCACCAGCTGCCACAGTGTGGGTGAGTGTACTAAAGGAATGCTCCAACTTTGTGAATACAAATATTGAAAATTGGAACAAAAAAATCAGTATGGCAATACAACTCTACAAAGTGATTCATGAGATGAACTGGTATTACCTTTTTCAATAAGATGACAATACTTTTTAAGACAGAGTTTAGTGCCACACGGTTCATAACAAGCTAAATGGAATACGTCTAAAAATTGAGAAATAGTGCTTCTATTAAATAAGACATCAAGAGACTCTTAAGGATATTTTAGAACAAAAGGGAATACTTCTTGCTCCTTCAAAATGCCAAAATTAACTGAACATGGCCTTCATAGTAATTGCAAACCTATAACTAACATCAGCAGGATTAAACTGCAGGATAAGGGTGTTATCGGTGTTAGAGGGAAGCACAGTTCCTTTTCCATACCACAAATAAGTGTTTGAAAATGTTATCAGAAGGTCAGGACTGGCTGATCAACATCAGCTCCTGATCTGGTGATACCTCAATCTTAAAATCCCTCCTTAGCACCAATCCTTCTTATCTCGATAACCTCCACCAACTCTACAACTTTTCAAGATCTCTGCACTCTTCACATTTGCCTGGTATTTTTCACTACACCTTTGCTGGCCAAGCCTACACATGCTGAAGCCCTAAGTTATGTAATTCCCTCCAGAAAACACTGAACGTCTTAACTGCCCTCTTCACCTTTATGATGCTCCTTAAAAATGGCCTCTTCAACTAAACTTCTGGCCACTTATCCCACTCTTTGTTTGTGGGTTGTGTCAAATTCTAACCAATAGTGTTTTCCTGGAGTACCTTACGATGTTTTACTGTGTTAAAGGTGCACTGGGATGCAAATTGTTGACATTCTAACTTCAGCAGAAATCACTTTCACATGAGGAGCTGTAACTTGATGCTAAGGAGGGATTTTAAGATTGAGGTATCACCAGATCAGGAGCTGATGTTGATCAGCCAGTCCTGACCTTCTGATAATATTTTCAAACTGCACTGCAGCCTCTGCTCTGCACCAGCTAAATTGTTGGGCAGGGAAAGTAGAAGAGTCTGTACATGATTCCAGCAGTCGCCTTGCAGCGACTTAACATTGGAGCAACTTGAATTGCTTCAAGATAATTCTCATACACCACTCTTGGGAGAAGTGTAATGAAAACGTCTCATATGAGACATAGATGGAGTAGGCCATTTAGCAATAAAGCCTGTTCTGTGATATAATAAGATCTTGATTGACTTGATTGTGGTTTCAGTTCTACTTTCCTGCCTACCCACTTTACCTTTGACCCCTTTGTAGATCAAAATCCCAACAAAACCTTGAATATAGTCAATAATTCAACATCTACTGTTTTTTGTGGAAAAGAATCCCAAGGACAAATAAGAACCTAAGATTATAGCAGCAGAATTAGGCCCATTGAGTCTGCTCTGCCATTCGATCATGGCTAATATGTTTCTCAACCCCAAATCTATTGCCTTTTCCTCATAAACCTTGAACGCCTCACTAGATAAGAGCCCATCTATCTCTGGCTTAAACATACTTAATGACAGAAGGCCTCCACAAACCTCATGGCAATGAGTTCCACAGATTCACCGTCTTCTGGATGAAGAAAATCTGCCTCATCACAGTTCTAAAGTGTTGTCTATTCACTGAGGCTGTGCCATTAGGACCTACTAGTGGAAACATCTTCTCCATATCCATTCTATCCAGGCTTCTTCATCAGATTCCCCTTCATCCTTCTAAACTCCATCAAGTACAGATCCAGAGTCCTCAACCAATCCTCATATGACAAACCCTTCATCCCAGGAATCATTCTTGTAAACCACCTTTGGACCTCCTCCAACTCCAGCACATCCTTCCTGAGATATGGGGCCCAAAATTGCTCACAACATTCCAAATACGGTCTACCAGAGCTTTATACAACCTCAGCAGTACATCCCTGTTCTTGTATTCTAGTCCTCTTGAAAAGAATACAAGCATCACATTTCCCTTCCTAACTGCCAAATGAACCTTAAGAGAATCGTGAACTAAGGTTCCTAAATCCCTTGGTGCTTCAGATTTCCAAAGCCTTTCATATATATAAAAGTATTTGAAAATGATCTTAGAAAATTATTGTTGAATAAAGAAATTCCCCTTCATCTCTTAGATAGCATCACATCACCAGCTTCTCAAGGACATCTGGTTTCGACAGTAAATGCTGGTTTCAGTCAGTAGTATCCACATCTCATGAGTGAATAAAACAAAACTGTACCACCTAGTTATAGATTCCTCCATAATGGGAACATGCTCAGTATCCACCTCACGGAATCTTGTATCTTTCAATAAGATCATCCCTCATTCTTCTGAAGTCCAATGAAAACTTTACTCATACAATACTTTCCTCCCAGGAAACAAGTGAACTTCCTCTGAATTGCACTTCACAGGCATACTGAGAGCATAACATCTAGCCACAGGGGAGATATGAGATCTGATGGCAAAGAGCTTAGTCAAAAAGGTGAAGAGAGGGCATTCCAGAGCTGAGTCCCTGGTAACTGAGGGTGCAGCCGGAGAAATTAGAACAGCAAATTGATCAACCATTCACAGAAGATTATTATAAGGAACCATTGGAGCAACTCTCCTCCTGTCAATTCTACCATCAAAAGACATATGTGAATTATTGGACATTTCAGGAGTTTTCTACAAGCCTAGCAATACTTGCATCACCATTCCTTTTTCAAGTTAATATCCTCTCCATCTGAAACCACTGGGATAATGTCATCAGGATGAGCAGCTGCTGCAGGTCAGCATGATCTTTATGGACTTCAGTCGGGGTTCGACAAGGTTCCCCATGGGAGACTGATTAGCAAGGTTACATCTCATGGAATACAGGGAGAACTAGCCATTTGGATACAGACCTGGCTCAAAGGTAGAAGACAGAGGGTGGTGGTGGTGGAGGGCTATTTTTCAGACTGGAGGCCTGTGACCAGTAGGTCCACAAGAATTGGTGCTGAGTCCACTACTTTTCATCATTTATATAAATGATTTGGATGTGAGCATAAGAGGTATAGTTAGTAAGTTTGCAGGTGACACCAAAATCGGAGGTGTAGTGGGTAGCGAAGAAGGTTACCTCAGATTACAACAGGATCTTGTTCAGATGAGCCAATGGGCTGAGAAGTGGCAGATGGAGTTTAATTTAGATAAATGCGAAGTGCTGCATTTTGGGAAAGCAAATCTTAGCAGGACTTATACACTTAAGGTAAGGTCCTAGGGAGTGTTGCTGAACAAAGAAACCTTGGAGTGCAGGTTCATAGCTCCTTGAAAGTGGAGTCGCAGATAGATAGGATAGTTAAGGCGGCATTTGGTATGCTTTCCTTTATTCGTCCGAGTATTGAATACAGCAGTTGGGAGCCGATGTCATGGCTGTACAAGACATTGGTTAGGCCACTGTTGGAATATTGCATGCAATTCTGGTGTCCTTCCTATCGGAAAGATGTTGTGAAACTTGAAAGGGTTCAGAAAAGATTTACAAGGATGTTGCCAGGGAGGTGGGATTTGAGCTGTAGGGAGAGTTTGAATAGGCTGTTTTCCCAGGAACGTCAGAGGCTGAGGATTGATCTTATAAAGGTTTATAAAATCATGATGGGGTAGGATAAAGACAAAATCTCTTCCTTGGGGTGGGGGAGTCCAGAACTAGAGGGCATAGATTTAGGATAAGATCACAACAAGAATCAGCAGCTTCAGTGCAATGAGAGAAAAGGGAGAATAAAAAATACACAGTCTATGATCCTTCGCGCATGCTGAATGTTGTTACCAAGCAATGATTCCATGATCATCTTTCCATACAGCTATGGAGTATTTTTTTAGGAACTTCCACAGTATTCAGAAGTTTCATTTTGCAAGCTGGAATAGCAAAAATAGAAAGATGCAGCCTAAGTCTAACTTTTTAACCAGAATCAATCATCTGTACAATACCAGATCAGAGATGTGTATAGACTTCTGTTCGATTTTTCTGCAAATTCTGACAATTGTGGAACAAACCTGGCTTGTGTCATGCTCCCATTTCAATTCTGTAAAACAAAAGACTGAGCAGAGCACAAAATGCTCATAGCAACTACCTCAGTGTAATTAGGCAATATGCCATGAGTTTTGGTACATGTTTAAATTGCCTTTTCAATATTTAACAAAACTCATCATATAAATAATGAATTGCTGTTCAACAGTGTGGAAACTCATACAGGCATAAAGATTTCAAATTACACATGTGCCAGTATTATTAGCTATTCCCAGTGGGACGTGCACCAGTTTTCCCAAGAGAAACAGAATTTTCAGATTATCTCATTGAAAGGGTAGCTAGGCTGTTCTAAAAGTAAGAAATCTGTAGTTTGTTGAATACATTATTGCAGAAGCCAGAGGTTTGCAAAGATAAAAAGCATGTCTGAAAATATGAAACTGTGGAAGTTCCTAAAAAAGTGCAGACCGAAACAATAACCATTTTCTTTCTAGATATTTTCCGATCTGCTTACTTCCAACCTGATCTAATTCTACTTCATTTGAAATTGACTTAAAAAAAAAATGCAGCACCTAATTTTCAACATCCTTGTGCCTTTTGCTTTTTAATAAAGACAATTAAAATAGAAGTGCAGTGGTGGTTTCCCAGCTTTGGGCTAGAAGGATCAAGTCCCACTATTCCAGAGATGGATCATGACTGAATAGATTGATAAAAATGGAATTCAGCACCCAAGCCTGAAACTGGCACAAGGCCCCTTATATGTATGTGGGTAGATTCTAGCCCACTAGGCACTGGAAGAACTAATTGCATTCAAGATGGAAATACGGAGGTTACAATAGTATTTTGTAAAACAATGGATCAGACAGACTTGAAGTGCCACATTTCTCATTATAATTGAACAAGAAATGGAGAAGTAGCATTCTCTTCCATTTGTGTTGGATGCAACACATTAGGTATGATTAAAATGGACGAACTCAGTCAGGATTAATTCCAAGAAAATACTGTCTCTCCTTGGATATAAAGTCTGCTGTGAAGTTCAGCCTGTTTAGCGATCTGCACAGCTTATGACAATGCAAAATCTTATTTAGAGAATTTTTTTAAAAAACTGACACTGACAGTACTTCATCCAGTAACCCCACTGCAACATGATCTGTTTCCACATTAACAATTTATTCTGCCTCGTGATTAATTGCCAACAAAGGGGTCAATGACATCCACTAACTTGTTTTTTAATTTGTTCATTGGAATTTGCAGATGGGTAAATAAACGCTGGTCTAGGCTGCAATGCCAGAGGGGATGATGAACTCAGTCCAAAGATGTGCTAGATGGATTGACTATGCTAAATCACTCCAAAGTATCCAGGGAAGTGTAGGCAAAGTGGGTTATCTATGGTTAATGCAGGGCTACAGGATGGTGGGGGCATGGATCTGATTCGGATGCTCTTCCAAAAATTGGTGCAGACCTGATTTGCCAAATGGCCTCTATCACCACTCTCGGGATTCTATGATTCTTGAACATCCAGTGTTGCTAGGAAGGAAAATCCATCATTTTGACTGAGTGATGGTTAGGAACAATAAGGTAGCCTGAAGTGAGGATTGAGTATTTGACAGGGAAATTTGCAAATAGCGCTTTCCAACCATCTACTGTCCTGGTCCTTCGAGGTGGTACGGATACTGATCTGGAGGATGCTGTTGAAGTAGATGAATTAATTGCACCTTCAAGGCGATACACACTGCTGCTATTGGGCACTGTAGGAAATGAACATTGTAGACAGTAGATGGGGTGCAAAACAAGTAGGCAACTTTATCCTGGATGGTATCAAGCTTCTTAAATGCTGTTGCAGCTGCACCCACATAGACAAGTCAGGTGTATAGCAGGGAAACAGACCCAATCTAGCCCCACCTGCCAGCACCTGGCCCATATCCCTCCAAATTGTTTCTATTCATATACCCATCCAGATGCCTTTTAAATGTTGCAATTGTACTAGTCTCCACCACTTCTTCTGGCAGCTCATTCCATATACATCAGCACATACTGTGGTAAAGTTGCCCCTTAGGTCTCTTTTATATCTTTCTCCTCTCACCCTAAACCAATGCCCTCAGGTTCTAGGCTTCCCCCACACCAGGGCAAAGACTTTGTCTTATTTATCCTATCCCTGCCCCTTTTGATTTTCTAAACCTGTATACAGTCACCCTTCAGCCTCAGACTCTCCAGGGAAAACAGCTCCAGCTTGTTCAGCCTCTCCCTGTAGCTCATATCCTTCAACCCTAGCAAAATCCTTGTAAATCTTTTCTGAACCCTTTCAAGTTTCACATCTTTGATAGGAAGACGACCAGAATTGCACACACTATCCCAACAGTGGTCTAACCAATGTCCTGTACAACCACAACTTAACCCAATGCCTGTACTTAATACTGACCGATAAAGGAAAGCATGCCAAATGCCTCCATCTACCTGCAATGCCACTTTCAAGGAACTATGAACCTGCACTCTAAGGTCTTTGTTCAGCAACACTCCCTAGGACCTTAGCATTAAAGTGTATAAGTCTTGCGAAAGACTTGCTTTCCCAAAATGCAGCACCACATTTATCTAAATTGAACTCCATCTGCCACCTCTCAGGCCATTGGCCCATCTCATCAAGATCCTGTTGTAATTGGAGATAACCTACTTTGCTGTTCACTACTCCAATTTTGGTGTCATCTGTAAACTTGTCAACTATACCTCTTATGCTCACATCCAAATCATCTATGTAAATGATGAAAAAGAGAGGACCCAACACCAATCCTTGTGGCACTCCACTGGTCACAGGCCTCCAGTCTGGAAAAACAACCCTCCAGCACTACAGTCTATGTTTGAGCCAGTTCTATATCCAAATGTTCTCCCTGTATTCCTTGAGATCTAACCTTACTAATCAGTCTCCCAGGGAGAAACTTGTCAAATGCCTTACTGAAGTTCATCTCGATCACATCTACCACTCTGCCCCCAATCAAGTTTGAGATGGGATTTCCCATGCACAATGTTGACTCCCCCTAATCAGTCCTGCCTTTCCAAATACATGTACATCCTGTCCCTCAGGATTCCCTTCAACTTGCCCACCACTGAAGTCAGGCTCACTGATCTAGTTTCCCGGCTGGTCCTCACCACCTTTCTTAAAATAGTGGCACGTTAATCAACCCCCATTTTACAAGATGACACCATCTATTTCCCTATATTCTGTATCTTCCACATCCTTTTCCACAGTAACTACTGATGCAAAGTACATATTTAATATCTCCCTGATCTCCTGTGGCTCCACACAAGGGCACCTTGCTGATTTTTGAAGGGCCATATTCTCTCCCCATTTACCCTTTTGTCCTTGCTGTACTTGTAAATCCCTTTGGATTCTTGACTCAGTCAAAGCTATGTCCCCTTTTTGCCCTCCCAATTTCTTAAGGATTCAGTCGATCTGTTGACACCTGACATATGCTTCCCGACTTGTGCTTTGATGATAGGACAAACAATGAGTTACTCAGGATGGAATTCCTAGCCTCTGACCTACATATGCAGTCACAGTACATAGAGTTCTTCAGCTTCTGATCAATTGTAAGCCCTAGTATGTTGTGAGGATTTAGTAATTGCAATTCTATTGAATGGCAAGGGGAAGTGGTCATTGCTTGGCATTGTTAAGGCTTGAATAAAAAAACAAAGCACCAACTTAGCATGGCGATTGTATAGGTCTTGCTGCACATTATCGTTGACTTCCCTATCAGTTGTAAGCAGTACTAAATGCTAAACACAACTGAGTAAACTTAGTGGTCTCTGGGAAAGATCTGTAAGAAACCTATAGATTTTCCACCTGTAGAATGATAGGTAAACTTCATATACACAGACAACAGATAAAGGTGGCAGAAAGCCATCTTTTACAAACTGTTTAGTCCTCCTAGGAACATAAGCAAATATTTTCAACTCAAAAGGACAGCTCGTGCACCAAAGTTTGGGCATACTAGAGTGGGTTCAAGCATATACTATTAAAGTCTGTCAATGACGACAGTTGGGATAAGGGGTCATTATCAGAAATGGCAACCTGTATTCTGTGAAATGCTCCAAGGATCAGTGCTGCATAATTTGTGACTATTACTAACAGGTGCCAAATGAATGCACTATTGCCAAATTTGCAGCTAACAAAAATAGATGGGGATGCAAGTGCAAGAATAACAGCCAAGAGGTAAAGGCTGGTTAAGTGTTGACAAAAACTCAGTAAATAGCATGTGGAAAAACAAGTTTATGTAGATTGACAAAGAGCAAAATATAATTTAAAACAGGAAATTCTGCAGAAAAGAGAAAAAAAAGGACTTGGAGGTTTATGTATGAGTAACATCCTAGTTTCTAGGTTAATAATGAAAGCAAGATGGAAATAAAGGCCAACAAATATTGAAATATTAAAGGACAGCTTGCTAAAACAAGACAAGGAACTTCTCAGACCACAACTGAAATACTATGAAGTTTTTCCCCACAACCTAAGGTATCTGTAGACAGTCCAGGAGGTTCATTACATTGATCCTGGATCATGAAATTTTGAGGGTGATCTTGCATTTATTGCTGTTTAGAATAAGAGACCTTATTAAAACAGGCTCCTTAGGATGAGAACCAACTCAATGGATTAAACAGCCAAAGTCTGCTCCAATACATTATGGCCTTTTCAAGCAATGTGTATATGGGGAGAGCAGCTTCATAAAGAGCAAACGTAAGGAAAATAGCCCCTTCAATCTATTTCAGAAAAAGTGTAAATTGGCATTGTTAATTCAGCATAAATGTAATGTCAAGAAATATGCCTTCAAAATAAACCAGATTGGTTACCAGATGATATGCTGCAGATGCAGTATGCGGGAGCTATGCATAGTGATCACACTTGCACCAAGTGTTAGTTGCTTGAGGAATTTAGCTCTTAGCTGGGGTGGATAACATGATAAATCAGGGAGGGTTACCTTGACACGAAGAATGCAGTCACACCATTTACATTATCTATATAAAGTTTGCCTGTGGTTGCGATAACAAATTCAGCTGAAATAGGTACAGGGATCTAGAATTCAAGCCAGTAACCTTGCTCAAGTATGATTTACTGAGGTAGCAGTTTGATCATCGCATGTTCACGGATTACAATTCCTCATTGATCATGCACTAAATGCGATCTTCAGTATTAAAACTGAAAAAAATCATCAGTAAGAGATTACTGTTGTTGGCTCTGCAATTAAATGGGGGACAAGGTCATAAGTCCCTAACGCAGTTATCATCCAATGGGTTTATTTGAAAACACTCACTTTCAGGGCACTGCTCCAAGTGTTAGTAAAGGAGCAGCACACAAAGCTCGCATTCTCAAGTATACCTGTTGGACTGTAACCTGGTATGAGATTTTTGACCTTGTCAAACCCAGTCCAACACTGGTACCTCCAAATCAAAATAGAGAAAGCAGATATTTAAAATACCACAAACAGATGTAGAAAGTCAAAGCTAACAGAACACTGACATTTACATCCAGTGGACTGGAGTACAGGATGCACAAGTTATGCTGCAGCTGTATACAAAGCCTAGGTTTGACCCCACTTGGTATCGACAGCATATCTGGTCAGCACACCTCAAAGAAAAATTGACCTTGGTGGGAGCACAACACATGATTAAACAGTGATGATATAAAGACTTCAGCAGTTAAATTTGAGCAATATAAATTAAACCTATTTTCTCTTCTAGAGAAGTGATCTGATCAAAGTCATCAAGACATTAACAGGAAAGGGTAAAACATTTCCACTGGAGTTATTAGAACCAGGGCAGACTGTCTAAGAATTAGGACTCAGCCACTCAAATGTTAGGAAGCACTTCTACACAACGGGTGAGGGGGGTTGGAACTCTTCCAAACAAGATTGTTGATACATGATCATTGAAAAATTAATTTTTCGTTCAAAGATATTAAAGGATTGGCTACAAGTTTGCTCACTGAGCCCAGCAAGCAAACTTACATCCAGAACCTCCTCAGCTACAAACCTGAAAATTCATCAATATTAAGGCATGTGGAATTAGGCCACATCAGCCATGACATCAATAAATGGTGCATGCAGCTCAAGGGGCTGAATGACTGACTGCATGTTCCTAAGCTGTGGTAGCACACATTGATATTCAAGCTTTGCTGGAATAATCTTCCAGAGATAACCAAATCCTTAGTATCATGGGTGATCCAAGAAAGATTGAAGCAATTGTTTAATAGCTCAGTAAGTGCAAATAAGAGCAAAGTTGGGTCAAAATGAATTTTATTTTAAAGAATCAATCAAATCAATTACATCGATGTTGCATCCAAGGTTGACAAATATTCATGGTTCTCCTCCTTCAAAGACGATCCTAATGAGAGAATGAAAAACATCAGGTCTGAGGATTTATTTTAAACAGTCCACCACAGACATTTGCCTGCCACAGTAGATTCATCTTTGCAATGCAGCAGATAGTCATTGACTTTAAAAAAGTCAACCTTTTGCTATGAAAAGATCAACGATCTGGCTAGATTATAGAATGACTTGCTTTGACCTTGGTAGCAAACATGGTAGATGAGTACTAAAAGGCATTCAGCTCTCCATGATTTCTGCATGCTGCTGAATGTTTTGTAATAAAACAATTTTAGAATTTTAAACAATTTTAGAAATTAATTGCTGATATGGAGATAATATTTAAGAAGCCGTAAAGAGTAAACAAACAAATCAGAACTTGTTATAACATACTGTATCAAGTGAGCCATTCATACAAGTGGTGCCTAGATTCCACCCAAGACCCCAATTTAGTTTTGGCTAGGTAGCTAATCTATCCAAACACTGGTATAGTCAAACCTGCATGATGCACTTACAAATGCAAGATTGGAACAAAACTCCAACTTAAAGTCAGGAAACCTACCTTTTCAGAAATACTATCCATTCATGTCCTTCAGCTTTCGCTCTGTGCACCCCACTCATTTCTGGTGACTGACCAGATGTGAAATATTCTGGTTATATCATTTCACAGAAGCTGCAAGTGAGGAACAAGAATCATTTTAGGAAGCATCCTCTTATTCCCACCTGAAAAGGCTCCATATATTGATTATTCACAAGGCTGGGAATCATTTATCGTTTGACACCTAGTTTAACAAACTCAGCTACAGTGAATAGAAATGATACTGTCAGGAACCTTTAACAGGGAAAAAAGGTCCAATGATCCCTATTTGAGGACGATCAGCTGTAATCACGTGCAGGTACCATATGAGAAACACCTCAAATTGCTGACGTTACTCTGAATCTCACTTAAGGAAAACAGAGCATTCTATGAAATGGAAGACAATTCCTTTATGCCTGCATGCATCTGATTTGACTAAACACATCCTTCTAGGAGTGGAGATTGTGCCAGTGGAATCACCAGTGTCAAAGCCATAACTCAAAAATACTTGAGTATCTACAGCAATACAAAAGCACTTAAACTACACGACAACTTAGTCAAGCAATATGATTTACCACTGTTTCAGATGGATACTCTGGCACAGAACTGATCAAATAGCTACTTACTTGCATCTTTCCTGCATCAGAGTTTCAACATGCATCAAGCCCTTTCCATGCCTAAAGAAAATACATCAAGTTAGTAAACACTTATCACTTCCATACACAGCAATTCAGAACTCAGTTCTACAATAACCCAGAAGGTCAAGTTACTTCAAAATATATGTCATGCAAATCTATCCCAGATGTAGACCCGGAATAGAAAGGCTGACTGAAGCCCTAACAGCCTGTGAGGTGCTATTTTATGGGGCCAGAATAAAAGAGTTGAAGGCAGGAGTTAAGGGTATATACAATTCATCCGAACTGAAACATTTCAGTGGTTAGCCAGAAAAGTACAGCATATTTTTACTGACTAGTCTGACAACCCTACAGAGAGGATGCAATATATGTGCTTTAGGCCCAACTTTTCCTAGGCTAGTACAGCAGTGAAAAATTCTCAGCACAGAGGATTAAACATTCAGTTAATTCTAAAGCTTTGGACAGGCCAATTAAGAGTTGACCAAGTTGGCACAAAAATGCCCAGAAGTGATTGCATAGAAGGGAAACTGCACCCACATCTTGGAACACAATATTGTAGCCTATTTTGCAACACTGGAAGAACATGTACCACATATCCCTATTATGTTCTGGCATCACTTTTCTGAACAGAGACATTCTAGTCAAAAATTGAGGCCAATTGCACTGGGAAAGCTCAGTCACATTCAACAAAATTTAGATGGAATACAGTGTAGACACTTGGCTACTAAGTTTTAATACCACTTGCAAGTCCAGTGCAACAAGATGAAACATCACTTCTGCTCCAGGGACAAGTCACTGATACTTACACAAGAAAAGACATTTAATTGCTCGCTCTATAGATTTGCTAAAATTTGACCTAACAGGCCAGTTTTGTCTCCCATAAATGGAATACACAGTAAAATATTACAGGGTCAAGACCTGGAGCAAGACCAATCTTGCGGTCAGACCTGTGGAACAAGCTGCAGATTTTAAAGACAGTGCCAAAATCCCAGCATTGCAGTAAGACATAGAACTCAAGTGGCACAGGACTGGAAAACAGATTAGCCCTGGACCATGTTTTGCCACATCTGTACCACTCCAGGACTAAAAAATTCACAGCATGTCATTCCATCCAAAGCAGATCAACAACTAAGCAATCAAAAGCAAGACCAATATTCTGGATTTTAATAACCATCTCTAGGCAATTTCAGGGATAACTGGCACAAAATTCTTAATCAGCTTGTTCAGTCATGTCATGACACCTTTGGAGCTGGTGGGACTTCAACTCAGACCTCAAATTTACACGACGAATGCCTTCATCACGCTTTACACCGATACTGATGGTGAATCATTGTACCTGTTAATATACAGGTCAACTTTATGCTCTGATAGAAATCATCAAGCCTTTGATTAAAATCAAATACAAACTAATTTAGCAAATGAAGCCCAAAACAATACAATTAGGCTATGGCCTAATTCTATTGCACATATACAAAGTGAAATTTTAAATCATGAGATGCATGAACAGGCAAATGGACAGCAGAAAGCCTAAGGACTTGGTTTCTACTGAGGATTCCATTGTATTTGTTCTTATTATTAGAATCCTAGAAACACTTGAAACCTAAGCAGTGAAAGTGCATCACATTTACAGTATTTCAATTTTCACTACATGTTAAATCTGCCATACTGCTCTAAGGTAAATATCTTACACGTCGGTATACAAGGTCTGATCTTAGGGATTTCAGGTCAGATGAGAACGGCCAAGATTAATGGCAGTTACAGTCATTGCAAGCTGGCTTGGTTAAAAAAACTAAGTAATTCCTCTGGTCTCCAAAACTACACCAAAATTACAAGAGTAACATCAAATACAGTAAGTCACTATGTAATAGTTATGCATTTGAGGGGTAGGATGCCTGATGGAGGTTCAAGAGGAAGTGAAAGTTTTTCTCATGTCCAGCACAATTCCCCCAAACTCAAGCAGGCATGCCAAGTTACCATTTTGTTGACAGAATGCAGGCATCTGCCCAAATAGTCAATGCCTTTTAGTTTGGCAAGTATAATCTATGGTGCTAAATGGCCTATAGTACATTTATTCATTATATACAAGTAAATCACATTGCTGCTTTGTAGAAGTTCTGGCAAAGCTTGAAAGTACAGAGTACATAAAAAGACAAGGTAAAACTAAACCACAACCTTCCTATTCACAGTCTAAGTCACAGCTTTGTTGAGCTCAAAAAAGTACAGTCAGAAAGCGCAACTACCCACTGTTGATAATTCAAGGTGCCAGTGAAATGTCAATGTTGTGAATGCAGTACTCAAACTGCATACTAGCTGTACATCATTTGGGCCATTATATTCTGATACCAATCAGTATTCACCAGTAACAGCCCAACTATAAAGTGGTACACTGTATTTCCACAGTCAGAAAGGTGATGCCTGAACCATTATACTCATTGTTTAAGAAATTACGAAAGACATGTTAACAAGTTATTTGTACATACCTGTATGCAGTCTTTAGTGTACCGCAGAACAAGCAGGAATACTATTCTCCAGGTCTTACTGCCCAATCCCATTTGCAGTACTACAGATCCTCAATGCAATGTATTGCAGACAAGCTGACTGTATTTATTCACTGTAGAGCGGCATTACTTGCAAGGATGCAGCACAATTGGCTGCCAGCAGCCGCTTGCTGGCTTGTAACTCAGATGCGTTGCCATGTAACCTGAGAATCTGAAACTGTTATAACTGCCACTGAAGAATACTGGGGAAGACAAGTTATTTCAAGTTGTGCCCAAACTTAGTGGGCATTGCAAATTCAGCACCTAAATGCCTAAACAACAACAGCTAAATCTTTGTATTCAGCCAATACCATAAATCAAATTCAAAAATGTGAAATGTTTTAAAAGGAGGGGCGCAAGTCGATAGATGGTGACATTGATGAAATCATACTGCAGGCATCTCATGCAGTATTTTGATTTAAGTTGAAATTCAGTATTATATAGAAGGGGCATTTCATAAAAATAGCCCAAGTACTGCTTGCACAGCCTAGATTACTGTTAAAACAGTGGAAACAATGGACTAATTTAGTAAAAATTCAGGTCTCTACCTGCAAGTACCATCACAAAACTAGTTTTTCAAATTTAAGGTGAACCCTTCGGCTTTCACTCAGCTGAATAAGCCAAACCAACTTGATTTATCATGGAATCCATGTTCAAATACAGGAACTCTGCCAAGGAATGGCAATGAAAATTACTGAAAGTTTGCAAAGAATATCCAACAGGAAATCAGAGCAGCTGCTCATTCAAACCCCCAACAGCTCATATTGAATAATTTAAGTTGCACACATTTTGCTAGAAGTAAATTTGATGGACCAATACCAGATTCTGTACTGAAACATTTAAACAAAAAGGATTTATGGAATGTCAGATAAAAATTAAGCCTTGCTCCAATTAAGAAACTGCACTCAAAGAAACTTAAAAACCACCATCCCAGAATTTAGAACATCTGATCTCGGACTACAATACTTGCTCAGTATATTAATTCTTAAAAGATTGAAATTAGTGGAAAACAGCATCCAAAGGCACGATTTGTTTCTACGTCCAAACCCCCATCCCCACACACAAATAAGTTTTAACACTTACCATTATCACAATCCTAAAGCAGCAATTATTTGTTGGCATTGCATGCTACTGCTTGGTTTCCAGTTACCCATTGAAGCTGTTCAGCTTCGCTAGGCAGAGGGTACAGAAGTCACGTTCTGGTAGTCCGGGTATCCTGATGCAAATTCATTCCTACTGAGTACATCTGCAGCTCATATCTTGCTACTTGTTTCCAATTGTGACTTTCCAAATCAGCATCCCCATTCACAAACGCAGAATGGCAAAATTTTCCAAAACCCAAGGTTAACTTCCACAAGTTATTGGTTGGGGAGGCCCCCCAAGTTGGGTCAGAAGGTTTAAACGAAAGCATTGTGGACCATTAACTCCAAGTCTTTAAGTGATCATTGCACTGAATATGAAGTTCATTTAAAAGTTAAAACTGTTTCCTGTTCCAGTTTTCCAGCAAACCTGCCCAATAGAACTGAAAGACCCTATACAGCCAAGTTACTTAAAAGAACTCCCAACTCCAGCTCAGATCCCACAAGTGACATGTTAATGTAATAAAACCGTGCACTGAACAGTAGTAGAAGATTCATGATTAAGTATTTGTCCTCCCGAGTGCGTAGCTTTTGCACACCTTACTATATTGTATAGCCCAAAGACATCACTCTCATTAGGACTACTCAATTTGCTGAGTTGCTATTTGTAACTGGGATATTGCCATTGCAGATTTCTTGCTGTTAATCTGACAAGATTATTGGTGTACAAACCTAGCATTTAAACAGTCATTTGGATGCAAGTGACTAGCTTTACTGGTTAATAGCTGCCATATTCAACTACACAGTGGCACTTCAAGCCGGATGAGTAATGCAGTTTTTAATAAACCACATAGGAATTCAATACACTAAACAATAGAGTGTAAGGGTTGTTACAAAATAAGGCTTTAATAGGCTTGTACTTATGGCAACAGGTGAAGGTCCAAATTCTGCCACTCTGCCCACCAACATCAAACTTCAGTAATTTAAAATGGATCGAATAATGAAGCAGAACATGCTATTTTTGGGATTCCATGCATTCTGTAAAGATATTGTAGCAATTAAATTGAATCAAGATAAGCAGTCATTTTTGAAACTTCTGTACAATACAGAGTGAGGATTACACACATCACCTGAGAGGCCTGACTGACACTTGAACACTAATCAGATGTGCCACTGCCATGAAGACAAATCCAAGTAAGCTGTTAAACTTACTCTATTCACAAAACCCAAAATGGACAACTCCACCCTCTTCCAAACACAAAGTTGGGAACAAATACCTTATTGTCCATCCTAAGTCTAAAGACAAAAACTGTTGTACATCCTTGGACTATGGATCAAGTGAAACAATGATTAATGTCAGGCTGTGCCAACGAAAGCAGTCAACAGTACGGCACTGCAATGGTCGATCCATAGATGGTAAAGTCAAGGGAAAACTAAGCCAAAGCTGATCTAGTAACCCTTAATTATGTAAAAAATATTGTGCAGGAAAAAAAAAAAATCAGGCTTGGCTCCAAATTAAAGAGTTTCACCACAATCTAAGTTCATATGAGTCACTTGGAATTGTTGCCCAGGACACAGTTGATAATCAAAAGCTTCTCAGCACGAAAGACCTCCTGAAGAGAGAGTTGCAGTAAGTTGTGAACAGAGGAGGAAGAAAATTTTGAAATACAGGTGTGCTTTGCATAATCAGTCAAAACACAATTAACATGTTTTGTAGGACTAGCGACAATAACCTTCCTTGTCCCAATATCTATTTCAGAACATGCAAACCAAGACAGAATCTCCAATACGCGAGTAGCATTGTCAATAGACTTCATCCCACCCCAGCATAGACTGGATTTGACTGCCACAAAACACAAGCTTTAGAACAATCCAGCCTATATCTGGAACCAAAGCAACACAAAATTGAAATAAAAACAAAATCTTCCAGTTAAAACAATCAAATTAGGTGGCAATTTAAATATAAGTGGGTCCAGACATGTCAGGACTACCATTTTAAAATTTAGGAAGATCTTTGCAGACCTAGACTTCCCTTCCATTGTGTGGCATTAAGACACTGTACGAAGCTAGCCAAAGTTAAAAAAGGGTTTAAAAATCAAAGTTGAGCCTAAAATTGGTACAACTTAAAATAAAATAACCATGACTAAATGCTTTGTTTTCAGTGCACTTCGTTTCCATTGGAATCTTACCTTATTTTATTAAACAACTCCAATAAGTGATACGCAAGAGTTTTCGAACATTATTAAATGCAACACTTGGTCTCACTTAAAGCAGAAGTTGACAACTATACTGTTACTTTGCCCACGGTTAAAAAATCATTTCAAATCATGAACACTATGAATGGGTTTTAATTTAAAAAGACGCACCAAAATACAGAATGCCACCATTTCAAAACAGGCTTTTAGCCTACACAATTTAACATGCTTCTAGAACAATTCAGAACAAAAAATACATGGAGCATACTTTCTAGAGGTTTAATGGCACGTCAGCGTACACAGTCAAAAGTACTGGGAAAAGATGCCTATGTGCACTATCACTGTTGTTTGACATAATTCAACATTCACAATGTGCCAGCGTGACTTGTTACAGTTTACAAAGTTTTATCAATACACAAATCTATATAGGCATAAAATGCAACTTTGCCACCAACTAAAAAAACGCAAGAATGAAGAGTTCAAGTCTAAATGAAAGACTAATCTGGAATGCACTACCGCACTATGAATTCTAAAATCTAGGCTTCTTTCCACCTGCTTCATATTCTTCTCTCCCTCTACTAAAACTAGGCCCAGTAGGCCCCATAGGACGGGGAGGCTGAGCATTCATTGGACCTGGGGCTCCCTGTCCAAAGCGGTCATTACGCTATTGGGAGAGATTTTAAAGTTCATCATACATGGTAGCATTCAATGTCCATACAAGTTGCACGTGATAAAGTGAGTAAAATGTGTAACATTAGGTCAGGGAAGACATCCGCAGTCAATGTTCGTCGATTACAACCAGGAATAGGGCGATCCACAGGTACCAGGCACATAAAAAGAAAAAAAGAGGGCAAGTTGTTCATTAGTTTACTGACCGGTACATGGAGGAATCCAAGGTGGGTATAATCCTCCCATGACGACTTGTGATAACTTAAGAACAGTGGCTATTCTGCTTGTAGTGCAAGCAAACCACTATTACCAACACAGGAATGCATTCAAATATGCATAAGTCTGATCTGGGTCAACAGATATATTTGCATTATCATTACAATCTCCACATCATAGTTTTCTCAAAGATGCAGAGCTTTAACACTTCAAGTTAAATAGCCTCTGCCCTTAATGAAAGTCACAAGTAACCGACATATCCCAACCCACCTTTCCCCCCATTTTAAATGCAAGCTGACCATTGATCCAGTATTGTAGTACATGCTCTGCAAACTTTCAAAAAGTAATGCATCAGCTGCTGAGTAGAAGGATTTGACATTACAAAACTAAACTTTAAACAACTTCCACCATGATGGGCCAGGAGAATTTGTATATCTCCCTATATTAGGGAGTCAATCTTTGATGCTGGTTTGGAATAATAAGGAACTTAACTGTACTGATTTTTATTCCAGCAGGCAAACCAAAATTCACAGTTACAGTACAGCACAAGTATGACAACACTGGATCAGCATTACCATTCAAGTTTAACTGGGTAAAAATATATATTTTATAAAACACTCAGTGCAAAAAAAGGTAAAAGGACATCCCCTCAATTATCAATTTAAAATGCCTAATGTAATTTTACCACTTGCACAATACACCTCAAAAGCTGAGGTTGAGCAACTGGGTTTGCCATGACCAATGGCACACTGATGTGCTACGGGAGGGCACTCTATAATCCCTCCCTCAATTCACTCAAAAGCAGTTTTCATGTGGCAAGACAGCCAAACTAAGACTGGCAAACACTCAGAAGGCCAGAGGATTTTAACAAGTAGCGATGTGTTAATGTGGCAGCATTAGTACTAATCATCCCATTCACAAATCAGAACATTAAACCTAGTGACCGTTATGAATAATCTAAAGCGTTCTGTGCTCATTTCCCTCTTATGCCACCCAAAGTGTGCCACATAATCACAAACTATAAAATCAAACTGACTGCATCACTTCACTGTACTAAACCAGAAGGTCAGAATCAGGTTTTGATGCAAGGAAATGAGATGAGACAGCAAGGTGAATAGCTTAACAATTGCAGATGTAATAGGACAACTGGCTTTTTGTTTATGCTGCAATATGCAAAACTATGCGGCTGCCCACCTCAAAAGAACGAACATCTGCAATTCAGAATAGAGTTACTATCGTTACAATACTGCCTCATTTTGGAGGAAAGTTCCACTTTTGTGCAAACACCAACACATTGTTTTAGATTTAGTTTATACTAGCAGCTGCAAATGCTAGCCTTTTGGATTGAAAACTGGAATTTTACTGCAATATCCTGTAGAACAGAAATTGGTAACTTATGAATCAATGTTCTAAAGTAGAACAAACTTCTATCATGCAGACCTTTCTTCCTTATTACTCAAGTGATCAGTTTCAATCCGGATTGACATGCCAGTCAGACCAGTCATCACCAACCCATAATGGTTTGGGAAGTTTAACTTAAAATAATCACGTTTCTGATCTGCCTACCTCAAGCATACAAACTTTGCACTGAGACTGTAAAGAAAACATTTTTGATTTGCTATCCAGGTTAGGCAAGTCATTATTTCAATAGTTTTAAACATGCAGTTCTGCAAATTGTTGCAATATATGCATGTTCTTGATCATTTCACTTGTAATAACCATTGTAACTAATGTTGATACAGCTAAACTTCAGGAGTAATATAACAATTAGACCATAGCAATCAGATGGCATGACGTAAAGCATCTGATTAGTCTGTCTGCAATTGTTCTCAGATTAATATGTCACAACTAAGTGCACATTCCTGAAACTTAATCCTCAAAATTCATGCTGAAACAGCATTGCTTACAGTAGCTTATTCAAGCTGCCCTACAATTGGATATTTTGGTACTTTACTTCAGTGAGTAATTAAGCTTTCGCTAAACCAAATGGCACCCCTCACCTCCCCCATTTAGTTCTTCCAAGATCCCAAGACTATCCTTCAAACAATACACGCACATTCATTTATACTTTACAATCCAACCATACATCCAAGCATTCACTCCAAACCACAGTACACTTTACCCCTGCTATGTCGCTTGTGTTTCCACTGTTGCTCATCATCTGCCCAGTCATTGCACTTGGTCCTCCAGGGCTATTCATTGCACTGTGACCTTCATAGCCCATTGCTGCCATTGGTGGAAAGCTTTGGTTTGTAGCAGCATATTGTTCTGAAATGTAAAGCATGTATTCAAATTTTTTAATGAGTGAAAATGGAACAGGTACAAGAACAAGTTGCCCTGTTTACAATCAAAAGCCAGGTATTGGAATATTAAAACAGTACATTCAAATTTCTGATCTACAATTCAGATTGCATCTTACCTGCCATTCCTCCAGCCATGCGCAAGTCACGTTCTCTCTGGAGAGAGAAATTTCAGTAATGAACACCAAGGCAAATATTTCATTTTGAATTATAGTTCAGTTAATGAAGAGCTGACCAAGTCTTGTTCAGTTGTTATACTAGTGGCTCAAGACTCAAACCAAAGTTAACTTCAATAATTTCTTAAAAACTGACCAAATGTGGAACAAGTGAAACATTACAGATCCCATTTGAAGCTATTCTGTTGCAATGCAAGTTCATTTCTTGCAAACTGCTTGGATTGCAAAGGGAATTGATTTCATCATTCGAATCCCAAATGAAGCATTGTTTCAGAATTCAGTGGCCAAGCTATCCATTCTCATTTGATGATCAGAAATACAGAATGCAAGCAAAAGAGAATAAACCTCAAGATGACACTACTCAGTCAAGGAGGCTTGGATATATTCAAGATTCCTCACCACCACTGAACTGAACAGCAATTCGAGAAACATAACTGAAAGTTAAATTCTCAGTAAGCACATGATTGCCATCCCTAAAAAATTAAAATGGTGGCTGACTTAAAATCGATTCCAAATAGTATTTCCACAGGACTTGCAGCAAAATATCTAGTGTATAATCTGCAAATTTAGCAAGAAAGTTCAAGACGAAGACTCACTCTGATCCAGTAACTTCAACTTCTGTTACTTTTATGCCCAAAACCAGGTACTTCAAACAGCAATGCACAACACACCTCAACTATCAACGAAACTACAGAACAGATTAAGTAGTCATCTTAAGTCTCAAAGGCTGAAATCAATGGCAATTTTCATAACATCGAATCTGTCAGTTCAGTGTTTGGCCAATCACCAGCATGAGGACTCAAATCCAAACCTGAGACTACGGTTATGACCTATCAGGTAGCAGTAACCTTCAGGCCCCCCAGACAATCAAGCTATAGCAAGCACCTGATAGCACTGCAGCAGTACCCATTAGCACCATCACTAAATGCTTTCCGAATGTAGTGCAAAAAAAAAGAAATGCCTTGTGAATTCCCAGACCAGCCTACTCAATACCCAGGTATGAACTCAAAACCACATTCTGCTGGATAGGATTTTTCAATCGTAAGCCCCCAGATTCCTAAAGCTACTCAAGTTGATAGGAAACTTGCAAAAAAACATTAGAAATTTTTTGTGAATACTAAAGCATCCCTGAAAAGTTCAAATGTGGCTGCTAACAAAACGGAGGAGACATGAACTCACCAAAAACAGAAAACCCATTCAAGTCACCATACAAATCAGGTCACGCAAAGAAAAAAGGCAGTGAAGGGTGCACACAAACTTGCATTCTACTCTATGAATGGAACTAAAAGAATTTGCCTGCTCACTATTTTGACTCAGTTTTACTAATCTAAACACAGCTGTAATTTATTGATCAGGCTCACTGGATCCATGTATCCCATTCGGAAATTCTCCTCCCTTTGGCGCCTCATCATTTCCTCTTTCTCCCGCTGACGCATCAACATCTCCTCCTCTCTTCTGCGGCGCTCTTCCTCTTGCCTGGCAAATAGAGTTTAAACCAAGCCTTAATTTGATTTCAATTCAAGTCAGTCAAGCTACACTAAAACAAGCAGGATAACTGCAAAAATAAACCAAATCCATGGAAAAGCACTTGTTCAAAAGAGCATTCTTACCTCAATTCCAACTGTTTACGCTTCTGAACCTCTTGACTATGAAGCTCTTCCATGCGGCGAAGCTCTTCTTGACGACGCATAAGATCTGTATAAAAACAAAATCAGAGCTTCCTGAAGCATGCATCCAATAAGAGATACAGTTGCAACACTGAGTAATTCATGGTAAATATCCTCACTGTTGAAATTTTTAAAAATCAACTTCGGATGTTTTTATGGACTCTAAGAAGAGATGGGACCTGAGCCCAGGCCTCTTGTCCCAGAGTGATGTACACAACCATAGCACGCCAAGATCTCCTTTGTATAGTATGATGAGCTTAAGTTTTCTCCAACTGCTTTCTCCTCTTCCTCGCAACCTGAAGCAAGGTGCACGATCAAAAGGCAGAGGAAAGCTGAAAATTGCACTAAGTATGGCTGCAAGCCACTTTCACACAACTTTTCTGTTAGTATGAATTTATGTTCCTCAGCGCACAGTCAGAAGTGAGAAGTGTGAGCTGTACATTGTTTAAAGTATAAAGTTCATTCATTTATTTCAAGCTTACCCTGTCTCAGTAACATTGCTTGATGCTCATGGTATGCATCTTCCATTTCATTTTCCAGCTTATC
The DNA here is from genome assembly GCF_047496795.1 of Chiloscyllium punctatum. Classification (NCBI taxonomy): domain Eukaryota; kingdom Metazoa; phylum Chordata; class Chondrichthyes; order Orectolobiformes; family Hemiscylliidae; genus Chiloscyllium; species Chiloscyllium punctatum. The sequence goes on from NC_092765.1 coordinate 34,168,169, forward strand.
TCTGGCCTCTCTCATATTTTTCTCCACTTGCTCTCTTTGCTGTTTTTCCATTTCATCAAGAGACTTCCATCGTTGGGAATATTCAAACTCAAATGTTCCATGCTGGGCAAAGCGAGGAGGATGCTCCCGTTCCCTAAAAAACCAAAAGGCTCCTATTTGGCAGATACCATTTAAATCTATTGAAATGATCTGGAACTTACTGTATTGCAACAAATGACATCCACTACAAAATGAAACTTAAGTAAAACTGAGATTGAGGCAAATAGGGCAACATGGTTACTCAGTAGCTAGCACTGCTGTCTCAGCACCAGGGACCTGGATTTGATTGCATCCTTGATCGTCTGGTCAGGTCACATTTGGAGTATTGTGCAGAGTTTTGGGTCCCATATCTCAGAAGGATGTACTGGCCCTGGAGCGTGTTCACAGGAGATTCATGAGAACAGTCCTAGGAATAAATAGTTTAACACGAGGCACATTTCAGGACTCTGGGTCTCTACTCACGTTAAAAGGAGGGGGGGGGGGGCCCAATTGAAACTGAAGAGTAAAACAGAAGACCTTTCAGAATGGAGACAAGGAGAAACTTCTTCAGACAAAGTGTGGTGAATCTATGGAATTCCTTGGCACAGGGGCTGCGGAGGCCAGGTCATTGAGCATGAGATTAGATTCCCTACCATATGGAAACAGGCCCTTCAGCCCAACCAGTCCACACCAACCCTCTGAAGAGTAACCCACCCAGACCCACTTCCCTCTGACTAATGCAACTAGCACTAAGGGCAATTTAGCATGGCCAACTTACCTGACCTGCACATCTTTGGACTGTGGGAGGAAACCGAAGGACATCCACACAGACAGAGAGAACGTGCAAACTCCACAGATAGCCACCAGAGGCTGGAATCGAACGTGGGACCCTGGTGCTGAAAGGCTACAGTACTAACTACTGAGCAACCATGCCGCCCCAAATATTTAAGACGGAAACAGATTGGTTCGTGATTGTGAAGAGCATCAAGGGTTACAGGGAGAAAGCAAGAGAAAGGGGTTGAGAAACTGATCAGCCATGATTGAATGGTGGAACAGCCTCAATGGGCTGATTTCTACTCATGCCTTATGACTGTTGCTGGAGTTTGCACATCCAAAGATGTGCAGTTTAGGTGGATTGGCCATGGCAAATTGCCCAGTGTCCAGGGATGCGTTAGTTATGGGAAATGTAGAGTTATGGAGAAGGTCTTGAGCGGGCTGCTCGGAGGGTTGGGTGCGAACTGTGCAGGCCAAAGGGCCTGTCTCCACAGAAGGGATTTTATTCTCCAGTTCTAACTGGACAACTATGATCAACTTCCACTCCAGATCAGCTTTAAAATGTAGAAAATCAATCATTTGAAAACCATCAGACGCTGAAAACCACAAATTATAAAACTCACTTCTGATACATGGGATTTCTCTGGGCAAGCTTCTCTGGAAGACCATCCTCATCATCATACTGTTCCATTGGTTCCACAATCACAGGCCGTGGAGAGCTACAAATTAGGTTTTGAAGAAAAATGGACAAATTTGCACTTACAACGCATATTTAGAGCCTCATTCGCAACTGGCAGAAAATAATGCATTATAGTTTAAAAATTGAAAAAAATTAAAACTCCACAGATTTCAAAGTCAACATGTCTCCTGCAAATCACACGGCTAATTTGCTTCAGGATAATGCATTTTAAAAGGGGAACAATGAATCACTGACACAAGCCAACAAAAAAAACATTACTTACGCAGTTAGGAGGAATACTCCTTCATTGCAACGCTCAAGGGCCTTTCTCGCAGCTGGCTTTGTTGCAAATTCAACTATGCCTTTGCCTGTTGATCTCCCACGATCATCCACTATTACAATGGCCCTTTCCACCTGACCAAATTGGGAGAATGCTTCCTCAAGTAGTTCATTTGACACATAAGGAGAAAGATTACGGACAGTCAGAGCTGCAGAGTGTGTGGCAAAACGAATGCGAAGAGGTCGACCCCTCATGGGTGTATCATCAAGTTCAGCTTTGGCTATTTCAGCCAAAGTTCGACTTTCCTTTGAAAGACAAAATTGATATACAAACTAAACATTCAGTCCATAGGTTTTTCATAAATAGAACTCAGTGTAACGAACATCCTAAATTTAATGTTTTGCCACACTGACATTTCTTCAGTTTTAGACAAGGTTTCAATTCTAAAACAGCAGGCAGAGCGTGTGTTGAGAACCAAAAAAAAAGTGGCATGAGTCAGGCAAATACTTCGCCATACAGCCACAACTCAACGTTTTGCGAAGAACAGGATTGGAAAATTCTACGTGAACTCAGGAGTTTAAACAAAAACAAACTGCTCGAAAATCTCAGGTACTCTGGCAATGACCAAGAAATTTAGATTTGTATGCTTTGGTCCGGTGTGCCAAAGGCTCACTAACTGATTCCTCGTCACAAAAATTGCCAGACTCGGCGATTTTCCGATTATTTGCCTTTGTTCCAGATTCCCGGCACCCTTTCCAGACGTTGAGGCAGCGTGGTTAGGGACAGCCAAGAACTTGGATAAACTGCGAATCTATCCATCCAGAAAAGAGGCGGGCGGGACAAAGAGCAAGACGGGAGCCCTGGAGGGGAGGATAACGGAGAGATGGAACGACAGCACGGGCCTGGAACGAGGTTTTCAAACAAAACAAAGGGAACGGAGACGGGGTAGCGAAGGGAACACACAGGGAAGGCGCGCCGCCCACTGTCAATACAAAATGGAGAGAGAGAGAGAGACAGACAGATGCCGACATGGAGGCGAGGAACAGGAAAAAACAAAATGGCAGACGCAGACTCGCGCCCATCTCTTGGCGCGTGCGCGCCTCGGGCAGACGGTTGGGGCCATCGGCGCGTTCGCGGCGGGAGGCTGGCGCGCTCACCTCGGGGCTTGGGGGGGGGGGGGGGTGAGGAGTTTACTGTCCGTGGACGCTAGAGGGGCAAACCAACCCCCCCCCCCCCCTTTTCCCCGCGCCCCACACACTCACCAGGCGGATGAAGCCGAATCCTTTGCCTTTGTTGATGAAAACCTCGCCGGGCTCGCCGTACTTGTCGAAGAGCCGCTTGAAGTCGTCCTCGGTGATGTCGGCCGGCAGGTTGCCGACGAACAGGCGGCACCGCTGCGTGTAGGTCTTCTCGCCGGGCTTGCGCAGCAGCGAGAGCTGGGCCCGCAGCACCGCCTGCTCGTTCTCCGCCTCCTTGACCTCGCGCGCCTGCCGGCTCTCCGAGGCGCCCGAGCCCGCCGAGCCGCCGCCCTGCGACGACGCCTGCTGCTGCTTGCCCCCCTCACCGCCGGCGCCGCCGCCGCCGCGCCCGGCCGAGCCGCCCTGAGAGGCCGCCGCCTCGCCATTCTTCTTGTCGGTCTCGCCGGATTTCTGCGAGCCCGGCGCCATGGATTTCTGAGGTGGGGTCTGCTGCGAGGCCGCGACCTGGTTGGAGGCAGAGGCCGCCGGCTGCTGCTTGAGGGCGTCGGCCGGGGCTCCCGCTCCGTTCGGGCGGTTAGGAGCGTTGTTGCGGTTACTACCGCCGCCGCCTCCCCGGAATGGAGGGCTCATACCACCCCGCCTCTGAAATCCTGTGCGGTTCCTGAAGCGATCCCGAGACATTTTGTTTCTTGGGAATGTATTTGCGGGCGGTTCAGGTTTTATTTGTCCTTCCTTTTTGTTTCGATCGCTCGTTTGTCCCGATCAAACCGACTGCAAAGGTCAACGTGGAAGAACGACACAAAATGGCGCCGGGTAGCGGCTGGGGCGGGCACTGCTTGTTTATATACCGCCCGCGAGCCTCGCCTCTGCTCACAGACGATTGGCCAACTCTGGGTGTCACATGACAGCCATCGGTCATCGATTGGCTTCAACAGCTATCAATCGCCACAAGTGCTCCATTATTGGACGATAGGCAGCCAATCAGATCTAGGCCTTCTACAGACAAAGGATTGCCTCTTGTGGAACAGGGGGAAAGTCTTGATAACAGATTTGTTTCTTTGAGATGTGGATGGTCTTGGCCTTTCCTCCTTGAATAGAACGTTATTTGGATATCTTCGCTCTTTCTTTATTCTCTTTTGCTGTAGCACCCAGTTTGATTTTGAAGGCCTTTTCATTTCCTTCCTTGCAAGTTATTCATCTTATTTTTTTTTAAATAAATAAAAATCGAATGTGGATGCTGTAAATCAGAAACAAAAACAGAAATTGCTCGAAAAGCTCCCCAGGTCTGGCAGCATCTGTGCAGAGAAATCAGAGTTAACGTTTTGGGTCCGGCGACCCATCCTCAGGATAATTGTTTGAATAACTCCTCACCAATAGTTCTACCATTTCTCAAAGAAAAGTCACGTTTTTAACACATATTAATGCACCTGTGTGTAGCCTGTGAGGAGAAAGCAGCTCTTGAATTCAGTGAGAACACCATCACTGCAACTTCCCCCTGTGTGCCACACGTCCATTCTGAGTTAGATATACTTCACTGTCACTGGGTCAAAATCCTGGAACACTCTTAAAAGTCCTGTAGGTGGATTAATGTTATAGAGAAGGCAGCTCACCACCATCAACCTTCTCAAGGGCAATGAGGGATGGACAATAAGTGCTGGCCTGGCCAACAAAGTCTACATCCCCTCGCTGAATAAAAATAATTCCATACACGGTCTTTTACTGACTCTATGAAGGTAAAGTCACCAAAGTCCTGTTGGCCTATAGAGCTGCTCTCATTAGAGAAAGAGACATGCACCACACCTCACACAAGGGGAGAGGTTGAGAAGGAGAGTCATTTAATATAACCATATGCACTTTCAGCTAATTTGAATTTATATTACCTGACCTTACTCTTCTGGTTTATATTTTGACAATTTGGAACTCTTGAGAAATATTCATTTCAAAATATTTTCAATACTTCATTGACTTCCTTCCCTTTTGGTCTTCTTTCCAATTAGAACAGCTTAACTTTAGGTAATTTTTCTTTATAGTTGGTCTGCTTTACCCATGGGACCAGCATTGTTGCGCCTTTGTAATGCATTTTTGTTATGTTGCAAGTACTGAAGCTGAATATATTATTCTAAGTGCAATCTCACAACTTCAGACTTAAAACATGAGAGTAAGTTCTGTAGTCTGGTTGTGGATCACAGTGTTCTTAGAACCTCGCAACACTGGAATAGGCCATTTAGTGCATTGTGTCTTTGCAGGTTGTTTGAAAGAAGGATTTAATTCGTCCAATTTCCTTACTTTTTCCCAATGCCCTTGCATTATCATGTTTTCTTTTGAAACTTTCCATTAAGTCTTCTTCCACTACCCTTTCAAGGCAATGTGTTCCATTTGTAGAACTGTAACTTGAGATGTTAAAAAAATACTCTGCAATTGTGCTGTAGCTCTTTTACCACTAACTAAAAAATCTGCATTCACAGGCTACTGATTCTTTGATCTGTGGTAACAGTTTCTCCTTACTTATGCTGTTAAAATGTATCTGAATTTTTATCTCATCAATTAAATATTCCTTATCTGTTTCTGTTTTTCCTGTACCTTTGAATAACTGCTCTCTGGATATGTTTCTAGTAAACCTATGCATACTCTTCAAAATCTTTACATTCTACTTCAAAATGTGATGCCCAAATTTGGAAACAATACTGCACCTGAGACCTAACCAGTGATTTATAAATGTTTTACCATTGCCTTGCTTTTGTACTCTATACATTTATAAAGCCAATGTATTTTAAAAATAACATTATAAACGTCGTTATCACTCTACTGTTTTAAAATACTTTTCTCCATTGTTCCTTCAAAAGGTCTTCACTGACTCAAATGACAATTGACTGTCTACATTTCTTAATGATATATAGCTATATAAGCTGTAAGGATGATCCAAAGAGGCGAGAAAATGATTTACATGGATTAAGTGAGTGGTGGAAATTGTGGTATTTGGAATATAGATGTGAGGTTATCCATTTTGGCTGATTAATGAAAGCAGTATGATTTTGAAATGTGAAAGATTGGGAAACATTAGTTTTCAGAGGTAGTGCAATAAAAGTTTACTTCGGTGACTTTTGGGTTGAAGGAATTAAGAAATGGTTTTGCACACTAGGCCTGTCCTCCACAGAACTTATGAGAATAAGAGATCTTCTTGAAACATGGAGCATTCTTTGGGGACTTGACAGTGTAGCTTGCAAGTTGGGGATCCTTGAACTAAGGGGTTAGAACGTCAGAATAATAAGGGATCAGCCATTTATGACTGAGATGCAGACAAATTTCTTCACTCAAATACCTTTAAATATCTGGAAATATTTACAATGGACGGTTGTGGATGCTAGATTGGTGTATACATTTCAAGTTCAGAGTTTGATTTAGTTTTGGATATTAAGTAAATCAAAGCATAAGTGCTTGAGTAGGAAAGTAGAGTTGTGGTAGATGATTTTATTAAATGGCAGAGCAAACTAGAAGAACAGAGTGGTCAACTCCTACTCCAATTTCTTGTGTTAAAAATTCTCTGTTACATTTTATATGCCAATTAGCCTGTGTGTCCTATGGTCTTTTTTTTATTTCAAAATATACTTTATTCATGTAAATAAATCTCTGGTACTTGTACAATTTTCCATGTTGTTCATAGTTATATACATTGCATGTCTTAACATTACAAAGAACAAATTGAATTAATCAAATTCACAGTTATCCTATTTACAGTTCCCTTTATTAACTATCCAGTCTCTTGGTATTTGGCTGTGGCTTCAGCGGAACCCACCTACTGAGTGGGTGCCCTGTTATATGAAAGCAAATGTGACTTCTTTAACCCCCAGTTTATGGGGGTTACTATTGTCCATTTGACTGTCCTGTCTCTGGGGTAGCTTGTCTACATCCCCATGGTAAGCATGAACTGCTGGACCTTCGCTGGGCTGAGGTAGCTATCCAGCTCCTCACTGGGGTCATTTACCCGCTCTGGTGTCATTGAGCCAAGGCAAGGGTCCTCACTGTCCAGTTCTGTGTCTGACAATGGGACTGTCAGAGGATCACAGCTCTCGGTTGCCTGTAGTTGTGGGGCAGTGGGTACCTCCTGGTTCTCACTGGGTGGAGGGTGGACTTCGGGGGTTCCGTTGTTTCCTGGTTGGGAGGAAATGCCCTCCTCTTTACCGACGGCGCTCTGTCTCTTCTTCTGGTGGTGATGGCCTTCTTTGCGTCCATCTTCCCCCTCCGAAGAGCTGGCCGTCCCTCCCTCGTGCAGCTGTCTTTTCCCCTTTTGCTGGGAGGCTTTGGGAGCCTGGCAAGATTTCCTCTTCCTGTTTTTAACAGGTATCCACTCCTCTGCCTGCTTGATTACCTCCTCCTCCATTTCTTCCTTCTGCCCGGCTAGAGCTAGGATCAGCTGCTGTGTCTCTCCGCTGGCTGCCGCCTCCTCCACTCCAGCCTGTTCTTCTTTCTGGGTGCCACCAGACTCCGTTTCCCTGCTGTCCGGGTGGACCTTACTGGTCTTTGGGGGTCCACGGCTCACATTGCCACCTCCAGCCATCTGTGCGTAAGTGGGGCCCCCCCCCGTCTTGGGCAGGTCTTATACATATGGCCCGCCTCTCCGCACAGGTTGCAGCTCTTTTCTTCCTGACAGTCCTTAGTCAAGTGACCCTCCTGTTTGCAGTTCCTGCAGATGGTCACTTTGCAATCCGCCGCCACGTGTCCCGACTTTCCGCAGGTTCGGCACACTTTCGGCTGCCCTGCATATGTCAGGTAGCCTCTGCTCCCTCCAATTGTGAAGCTCGAGGGTGGGTGGAGGATGTTCCCACTATCATCGGCCCTCAGAGTTACCCTGACCTGCCGCTTACTGGTCCAGATCCCAAAGGGGTCGATCACATCAGTGGCTTCTCCCTCAACTTGGATGTACCTTCCTAGGAAGGTCAGGACATCAGCCACTGGAACATAGGGGTTATACATATGGATTGTAACAACCCGATTCCTCTGTGCAGGAAGCACACACTATGGGGTCGCTGACAAGATGGAAAACAGCGGCTCCCCTTCCTTCTCCTTGAAGTCCTAAGGTCTACTACTTTTGCAGACTTAATTATGGGAGCTATGTCGCATTCTAACACTGAGATCCTTGGAAAGCCACTATTTGATAATGTGTTTTTAAAGCGCAGTTAAATTAATATAATTCTTTGCGTTAAATTCACATGACAGCAGATTTCAGTGAAAATACTGACTGGTGATCAAGTTTTAACTCCGAACATGAATTCAGGCCAGGAGGGGGAAGCAGTAACAGGGCGTAGGGGCAGACTTACTCTTGATTGGCCAATGTGAAACTCTGTCCATTTTAACACCTGAATCTCATAACTATAGCAGAGACCAGCTTCCATCCAGAGATAGCTCATTAGGCAAATGAAGTTGTGAATGGTTTGGGCGAGCATACTGAAAAGGAAAACAATGCAGCTGTCAGTGCTTGGCATTGCAGAAGCACATTTCACACCACATATCAATGTATAATTGCTTAAATCGGAGCCACAGCATTTAAGTCATGATTTTGTGAAGTTGAAAAAGATCTTGTTGTCAGGATGGATCACTCTGGATTGACCCTTCAGGCAATTTATGTCTTTTTGCACATGACACATGATGTAATTAGCATTAAGAGAATCACAGAGAATGTGCCTTTACTGTAGAACAGTTCCTTTCGTTCTCAGTTGAGTAATACATTTACTTGGACTCCTTCAAACATGCCATGTTCCTGTTTATTTTTGAGTAAGTTAGGTGGTGGTGGGAACTTGTCAGAATTAACATACTGGCTTTGTTAGGCACTTACAGTCGTGTCTAAGTAGTCCATAAGGTCTCTAACTGGAACTTCTCCGAGCCTAAACTTGGAAGTTATATCAGGGTTGAATGTTTGGGGAAGTAGGGCCTGACCTGGCAATGATTGAGGTGAGGGTGTCAGCAGGTGAGTGATGTCATATGAATGCCTGGTCCAAAGGAATTCTGAGGGTTGACTATTGCCCAGAGAATCACTCCTTTTATTTATGTGGCTCACTCTAATATGATAACATTAAATGCATTTTGTGATCCTCTTGACCATCTTCTGGACTTGCAGTAGGTTTCCCTGCCACATCTAACAATGGGCATCCAGTGCACAATAAAAGTGAATCAGAGTCTGAATTATGTTGTTGGATGCTGAGATTTCCATTTTAATGAGACCTCTGGGTTGCATGGGATTTATCATCAGATTCTGTGGAAAGCTAGGGAGGAGATTGCAGATCCTTTGGCTTCAATCTTTATGTCATCATTGTCAACAGGAGTAATGCTAGAAAACTGGAGGATAGCAAATGTTGTTCCCTTGTTTAAGAAGAGGAGTCAAGACACCCTGGTAATTATAGGCCAGTGAGCCTTACTTCGGCTGTGGGTAAGATGTTGGAAATGTTTATAAGAGATAGGATAATCACTTAAAAAGGAATAATTTGATTAAGGATGGTCAACATGATTTTGTGAAGTGAAGGTCGTGTCTCACTAGCCTTATTGAGTTCTTCGAGAAGGTGACAAAACAGGTGGATGAAGGTAAAGTAGTTGATGTGGTGTATGTGGACTTCAGTAAGGCGTTTCACAAGGTCCCACATGGTAGGCTATTGTTGTTGTGGTTCTGTTCGCCGAGCTGGGAATTTGTCTTGCAAACGTTTCGTCCCCTGTCTAGGTGACATCGTCAGTGCTTGGGAGCCTCCTGTGAAGCGCTTCTGTGCTGTTTCCTCCGGCATTTATAGTGGCCTGTCTCTGCCGCTTCCGGTTGTCAGTTCGAGCTGTCCACTGTAGTGGCCGGTATATTGGGTCCAGGTTGATGTGATTGTTGATAGAGTCTGTGGATGAGTGCCATGCCTCGAGGAATTCCCTGGCTGTTCTCTGTTTGGCTTGCCCTATAATGGTAGTGTTGTCCCAGTCGAATTCATGTTGTACAAAATATGAATTTTGGAATTGAAGGTCATTTAGTGGTTTGATTCAGAAATTGGCTAGTTGAAAGAAGATGGAGGATGGTGGTTGATGGGAAATGTTCAGCCTGGAGCTTAGTTACCAGTGGTGTGCTGCAAGGATCTGTTTTGGGGCCATTGCTGTTTGTCATTTTATAAATGATCTGGATGTGGGTGTAGAAGGATGGGTTAGTAAATTTACGGATGACACTAAGGCAGAGTTGTGGATAGTGCCAAAGGATGTTGTGAGTTACAGAGTTATAGATAAGAGTTATAGTCAGTTTTGGATAAGATGCAGAGCTGGGCTGAGAAGTGGCAAATGGAGTTTGTGGAAAAGTGTGAGGTAGTTCACTTTGGAAGAAGTTACAGGAATGCAGAGTACTGGGCTAATCGTAAAATTCTTGGCAGTGCAGATGAACAAATGAGATCTTGGTGTCCCTGAAAGTTGTAAGATAGGGTTGTAAAGAATGCATATAGTGTGTTGGCATTTATTGGTACAGGAACTACATTTTGGAGCCAAAAGGTCATGCTTCAGCTGTACTGGACACTGTTAAGGCTGCAACTGGAGTATTGCGTACAGTTCTGGTCACCGAATTATAGGATGGATGTGGAAGCTTTGGAAAGGGATCAGAGGAGATTTACAAGAATGTTGCCTGGTATGGCAGGAAGGTCTTTTGAGGAAAGACCAACGGAACTGAGGCTGTTGTCCTTGGAGAGAAGAAGGTTGAGAGGTGACTTAATCGAGACATATAAGATAATCAGTAGGTTGGATAGGGTGGACAGTGAGAGTCTTTTTCCTCTGATGGTGATGGCTAGCACGAGGGGACATAGATTTAGATTGAGGGGTGATAGATTTAAGACAGATATCAGGTGTTGTTTCTTTACTCAGAGTAGTAGGGGCACGGAATGGCCTGCCTGCAACAGTAGTAGACTCGCCAACGTTAAGGGCATTTAAATGGGTATTGAACATACATGTGGATCATAATGGAATGGTGTAGGTTAGATGGGCATCAGATTGGTTTCACAGGCCGTCGCAACATTGAGGGCTGAAGGGCCTATACTACACTGTTATGTTCTATGTTCTTTGTAGACTTGGTCAAGGGCCTCCCACTAAAATTCACTTGGGGCAGCACAGTGACTTAATGGTTAGCATAGCTGTCATACAGTACCAAGGATGATTTCAGCGTCAGGCAACTGTCTGTGGGAAGTTTGTGTGTTCTCCCGTGTCTGTGTGGGTTTCCATTGAGTGCTCCAGTTTCCTGCCATAAAGGGAGGAAAGATGTGTGGTTTAGGTGGAATAGCCACCTGGAAGGTCCCCCTTGCCTCCTTAATGTTCAGCTTTCTATCTCACTGAAAACATCAAATCAATCCCTGTATTGAGAAAGCTCAACATGGCAGCCTGCCCCCATACCTGACAGATTCAGCTTTCAGCTTGCTCTGAAGGATCTCTTAGCTGAGTACATCCAATGAGCGTCTTGGGGCATGATCCATGACCCCAGCAGCTCACATCCCACTTCCACTATTTGCCAAATCTGTCATGGCTATCATGGCACCTATATGACTAGAATGACACTCAGGAAGCACAGACTTTCATTGCTGAATATAATGGCAACCAACATTGAAAAACTGCACTGGGAACACTTTGCATTCAGCTTGCAGAATGGACAAGGCTGCATCTCAGGGCTGTTCACTTGTTTTCTTAGCACTTGCTCTCTTAGCACCTGTCTGCACATCCACGTCATCCATGCATTGCTGTACTGTACCAATTAGCAGAGTCAAACAGCAGACAGCTTGCCTTACTTGTCAGTAGTCCTCAGTTTTGCGGTATGGCAGTGTGGTGCATCAAACAAGCAAGCAGCCACGTTTCAAAGTCTTAGGGGAGCAGACCTCTGTGAAGTCCACGGAAGGACCTATCAGGCTGCAAGCCCCAAAACAGTAGGTTATGGACATACTAGTTTAGGGGAATGGCCACATCCTAAGGCATCTAGTTACAATAATCTCAGTCAAGGTTTCATGCCTTTTTAGTCTGGGGAGTGGGTTACGGTCAAGCCTGTAGCTCCATAGCATAGGGTTTGGGCAGCTGGAGAAACTGAGCAAGACATTCTTTGGGATTGGGAACTGTAGTCTGGGGGAACTGGAGATGAGAATTGTAAAGATGGAGCAACAGTGTATACAAGGGGGTGTACGGCACAGTATGAATGTGAAGGGGGTTCATGCAGGTGGAAGGTTAATCCATGGCGAGAATGACACTGGCTTCAAGGGGAGATTGGCAATGCGTGACTGCAATTGGTGTAGTCAACTCATATGCCAGGGGCTCAGGTGGAATATGGCCAGGTGAAGGTTCATGGAGATGGTTTGGGTGGGGGCCTGGAGAGTTTTGAAACCATTGCAATTTATGTGAAAAGTTAGCTTGAAAGAGATGTTCTGAGGTTTGTCAACCCATTGACGCAGGGGCTGCAAACCCAAGGCCAAGGACAGAACTCACTGTCGTCTGCTACCATTGCTGGAAAATGAAAGTTCACAGTAGGGAAGAGAATGTGTGCAGCCATACTTGGGCAGGCTCAGTTATTGGGCCGGTGAAGAAAGAGGCTGCAGGTGTTAGGGCTTTTAAAAAGGGAGAACATTGTGTGCAGACCCTTATATGATACAAAGATCAAAGAAAATTACAGCACAGGAACAGGTCTTTCGGCCCTCCAAGCCTGCACCGATTCAGATTCTCTACCTAAACCTGTCACCTATTTTCTAACGATCTGTTTCCCTCTCGCTGCACATTCATGTATCTATCTAGATACATCTTAAATGGCACTATCGTGTCCTCCTCTACCACCTCCACTGGCAACGCATTCCAGGCACCCACCAGACATAGCGTTGTAAGGTCCCTATTTCCTGACCATCTTAATGTGTTGACCCCTCTTTATGTTGTGCCTTCCTACCACAGACATTGCTGACCAACTCTTTCACATCTATGTTTGTGGTCACAGAGGCCATGAATGAATGGGGATGATATACAAGGAGGATCAAAGGTATTAGCAGCACATACAGCACTTTACATGCTGTATTCATTTAGCTCCCACCTGCTGCAATAGGCTGACAATGTAGACCTCCAGTTATGGAACATCTTCTGCGGCCATGACGTTATGCCTCATTCTGGAGCAACAACATTTGCGGTGACACAGAGAGATGGACAATGTAAGGTGAAACCAGTGACATTTATTTTTAAACAGTGCAAAATGACAGTCAGCATTATCACCCGTGCCACCAAAGTGCCCTCAATAAGTTTTATTCTTCCTGTTCCTCCTACTATATCTCAGTGCAGTCCTTCATACTGGACCCTACTCAGCTGTGGAGCCCATTAGCCCTGGAGGTTTAGTTGGGACCCAAGGGCTCTTATATTTAGACATGCCAAGGGTTTTATTGCCACAGGCATGTTCACCTGCTTGAACAGGAACTTCTAAGGGTCAGAGGGTACAGGCATGGTGAAGATGGAGGATAGACCACCTCTGGAGTGTCCTGAGGGGAATAGTCTCAGGAGGCTGTGTATGATTCCTCCTCCGGCTAAGTGCCCCAGGCCCACTTGTGAGGAAAGGGCATACTGAGTGTATGCCAGATTCCCCAACCCCTGTTTCTACACCTTCACTCCTCAGTTCCAAGACCTGGGGCACTGGAATGCAGCTGTGTATACCTCTGAGAGTGCTAGACCTGGTTTTCCATGGCAGCTGCCAACCTGTCCATAGAAAAAAACAGATTGTTGCATGATTTGCTGCATTGCTGTAAATTTTGTGCAATGAAGACCATTGCATCCCACATAGTTGTTTGCAGCACATGGTTGTCCCCGTCTATGTGGATGAAGTCGTCTATGTGGATGAAGTCCCTGTGCAGGATCCTCCTGCCTAAGATAAGATTAGGGAACCCTAACCCATATTCTAACCCTAACCCTAATGTCGGGGCTGTGCGGGTGCCTGATATCCAGACTGCTCCAAGTGCTAGTGGCCCAGGGCATTTCTTCCTTGGCCAGCTGTGGTGCTGCTGCAGCTCATCAGATTGTGCTCCCACCCTCTCTTAGCCTAACATATCCACTGAGATGTTCCGAGGTAGTGAGGAGGTGGTGTGGAGGCCATGTGGGTTATTGGTTTGGATGGTTCAGCGCATTGGAGAATGTGAGTGAGGGAAGATGTTGCATGCAGTAGTGAGAGTGACAGAGCATCAGCCCTGGTGGGAAATTGGTGCAATAGCAGAGAGAGATTGAATGTGAGGAGTGTGGCATTTATTCTGGTACAACAGAGAAGGTCATTGATCTTGTTGTGGCACACTATAATTCCTCTGGACCATGGGGATGGCATTTGAAGTGGGTGGTCACCTTGGATCAGGCTGCTAGAGTCTGACAGTGTGACCTCCTCTGCTGGTCCTCCAGGAAGAGGATGACTGGTCTCTACATCATGGCCTCCTTCAGGACATCCATCATGAGAATCATGGTGTCATGTTGCCTTCTCCAACATGTTCAGACCCCATCCTTGAACAAGCAGGGCAACTTCGGAATTCCAGTGCTTGTTCCCTCAGTGGATATCCGCTGATTGGTCAGTTGTTCTGTGAATGGTATATGGTAAGCTGGAGCTGTTACGAGATGTGAGGAACACCTAAGGGCCTTGTGGGTAGTTGACGTGAGTTTGATAATGTACGGTGAGAAAACTTGCCAGGAAATCCAAATCTAGAAATTGGGCAGGATATGTAAGACTTAACTGGTTCTTACCAGGAAGTGCTATACTGGTTAATATTTTGTTTAACTTGGGGATTAGACTAACTAAATTGAGCACAACAATCAACACATCCACCCCCCGCCCCCCCACCAAACACTCTCCTGTGATCTGACTTGATCAGACTACAACCTGAGCAATCAGCCCAACCTGATCATCCACCCTCACCCAACTGCCACCTAAATGTCCTGAACAAACTATCCCCATCTGTCTGTGATTTCCTGACCTGACTCAATTAGACCCCATGCCCTACCATTCCCTGTCCTGGCCTAACAACTGCTCTGACATGATCCAGCTGTTCTCAATCTACTACACCTCCCCAACCAAATGTGACTACCTTCTCACCCAACTACCCCACCATCCTATCCTAACTACCCCTATCCAATTAACCCCAACTCCCGATTACCCTCTCATTCATCCACTTATTAACTTGCTCACTTTACAGGAGTCGAGTGCTGGTCATAAACCAGCTGGTGGCTGCCATGTTGTGGTACCGGCTGGTCACTTTGGTCCCTCCTCCTGGCTTTGTCGCTGACATCTAGAGAACGTTGGAACTTCTTCTGGGACAAAAAGATGCACTGGGTCGCCGCGCAGGTTCTGAGTCTCCCTATTGAGGAAGGCGGTCAGTCGCTGGTGTGCGTCCGCACCCAGGTCGTGACGTTCCGCCTTCAGACCTTGCGGCGATACCTTTACGTCGAGCCTCCTCCTAGGTGGTGCGCCCTGGCGACGTATTTTTTCCGCCAGGTGCGTAACCTCAACTACGACACACAGCTCCTGTTCGTCGACCGTGACGGTTTGGAGGTCGCTCTCAAGACGCTGCCTGTCTTTTACCAGAACCTGATCACTGTTTGGAACATGGTCGAATCGCGTCGCGCCTACCCTCCGGCTGGAGTAGCGGCTGTCGTCAGGGAGCCGTTGCTCAGGAATCCGCACCTCCGTACTCGCGGGTTCGAGTGGCTGTCGGAGGGGAGGGCCGTGGCGGCGAGGGTGACCAGAGTCGGGGACGTGCTGGGTGCCGGGGGCCTGGGCTGGACACTGCCGCAGGACATAGCGAGCAGGGCAGTGGTAGACGTCCAGTACGTGGCCACTGCCATCCGACGCCTTAAACGGCGGTGCTCGGACCCAACGTAGTGCACCAGTTGGAGGACGCTCAGGTGTGCAGTGGGATCCCGTCCGCGCTCACCCCAGCCTGGATGGAATTTCACATTGGCCCCCAGGTCCGGTACTTCCCACGGGAGCCTGTGCCCCACAACCTGAGCCGCCTCTGGAATTTTAACTTTGTCTCGTTCAAGGATGTGAAAAGAAGGACCCTGTACAGACTGCTGCTGCACACCGTCCAACTCTTCTCCCTCATCCACCGTCCGGACACACCTTGGCGTGCCCATTTGCCACCGGGCGGTGGGGATCCCCAGTGGAGGGCTCTCTACATGGGAGTGCTCCCCCTTTCTCTCGGGGATCTGGGGTGGAGGGTGCTGCACACAGCAGTCCCCTGCAACCACAGATTGCGGTGGTTCACGGACTCCCAGCCCAACTGCTTGTTCTGTGGCGCTGTGGAGTCCGTGGACCATGTATATATTGGGTGTGGGCGTTTGCACTCCCTTTTTGATTTTCTTAAAGACCTCCTCCTCTGCTTTTGGTTGCACTTCAGTCCCACGCTCCTGATCTTCGGGCACCCGGTACGGAGGAGGGAGGGCAGGTCCGAAGACCACATCGTGGGTCTGCTCCTGGGCCTGGCCAAACTGGCCATCAACAGGTCCAGGCAGCGGGCCGTGGAGGGGGTCGTTAGGGCCGACTGCCTGCCCCTCTTCCGCAGTTATGTTAGAGCCCGGGTGTCCTTGGAGAAGGAGCACGCGGTGTCCACCAACACCCTGGAGCCTTTCAGGGAGAGGTTGGTGCTGCAGGGAGTGGAGTGCATTATCTCCCCCTCCAACTCTATTTTGATTTAGTCCCTACTCTCCCCTTCACTGTTTTGATCACACAGCATTGCCCTTTGATGTGAAGGGCAGTGCTTGTCACTGGCCACTTGGGTGTTTTCCTATCTTCCTGGTGGTGGAAATTGAATAAAGATTCATGCACTTTGTGTCTCTCACTGTGTCTCACACCTGTACACACACACCATGGGTGCTGGGAAAAATATAAGCACTACCGCAGTTAGGCGGTAGTGTGGGGGGTTAAATTAAAAAAAATTAACTTGCTCACTTACTCAGTCAATAACCTATCACTAACCCACTGAAAGACTTCCAACCTTTAGAAACTTACCGGAATACAATAATTACTTGCATGAAAACAGGCATCTCATCTTTGTGGCCACCTTTCTTGTGCTCAGTGATATTCCTTATCTGTGTTGAACTCTCAATGCTTCACCCAGGGTAGAAGCTCCTGGTGGAAAATCATAAAAAGGTTGGGTTGTAGAAATCTTCATGGGCAGCAGCAACCTGAAACTGTAACTCTGATTTTTTTTTTCCCCACAGGTGCTGCCAGACTTGCTGAGCTTTTCCAGCAATTTCTATTTTTGTCAGCAACAGATTTAGCATCGATGCTGACCACAAGACCTGAGCCAAATCTTTTCGGCATCTCTGTTAAGGTATTTCCTGGACACATTAAATCCAGTTCCATATTTTCTGTGCTGCAGAGTACAAATGGTGAAAAAAAAGATGTATGAGCTCACCATATAACTGGTGAGGGCAAGTGAAATTTAATTGGATTGGCGTTATGAATCTGGTTCAGGTTCATAACCTATGCCCATCAGTCAAAGAGGATAATAAAAAAATTGGAAAGCGTTTGCCAAACCAGAGCAAGCAAGGAATCAAGGACTCACAAACATGAGATCAAAAGAAGTCTAGGATACAGGGAGAAGCCTACAGGCATCTGACAGAATAGCACTAAATTTGAAACTTATTTGATGGCTGCTAAAATTGAGTTTGGGTTGTATGATAGCATTATGAGAAAGGGTTGCTTGCCCCTTTTGGTATCCTACTGCACTCTCTGTCGCATGCCTGCTCGATGATGGAGCCAATTTTAAGGCTGCAATCAACCATTGCTGTCACTAAGTCGTTGCTGCAGGTGTCCTTGCAGCAGATGGCACAGTTCTACATACTCCTTTCTGCTAATCCAGACCTGAGAAGACAGATCCCATGATGATTGCCAAATTGATGTGCCAACGTCTGTAGCAGTGATTAGTAGCATCTTGGTGGGTGTGCTTAACTCAGCCTACTGGCTGCAGATCATCTGTTGATCTCATATGCTATTGAAGGCATGCCAATGTGATTGGGTGCTTCTGAGGAGGCCTCCAACATTACAGTTAGTCAGATAATCACAAATCTTTGAGGTACCATTCATACCTTCTGCCCTTTGGAAAGATTTTCTTCCATCTGCATTAACCTTCAGTTAAAGTGAAGCATTCAACTCTTTGTGCTGATGGGTGTGCGTGGGTAGCATTGGGTGGATACAGTACACCTGCCTGGCATCTCTTGGCAGATTTCCCTCTTCCAAGCATGCTAGATAAAGAGATTTCCATTGGGAAATCTATCGGTGCCATTATTTGTGCTAGGATGAATAATAAAGTTGAATAATTGCATCAAAGGCACATGAAACCCCAACTAGAGGGGTCAGCTTTTCTTTTGTATTTTATTTAAAAGGTACAATGCTCTGAAATAATTGTAGGTAAACCGTTATTTTCCACAAGATAATGCCATTAATCAGATCAATTTCAGTCACTTGTTTTCATTTTTTGTGCCACAAAACATGATTGAAATGTGAATAGGCTGCAGGAATCAAACTAAATGTCTAAAATCAAGCACACCAGTTTGTGTGGCTAGTTGCAAAATATATTCATTCTTTTACATTCATTATTACCTAAAGAAATTCCATGCAGAGGTGAACTGTGGAAGCTACTTATTGTAACACTGTAAAGGTCTTCTCGTCAGATTATTCCATTCTTGGCTCCAGGAGGAGGTGGGAAGTAGCAATGAGGACAGGGCAGAAGCAGAAACAGGGGGAAAAAAATCCAAGCACCAAGGCCAAATAAATCATGTACAAAATTGCATCTGGACATTTTAATTTTATTTTCTGTCCTTTAAATTTTATTAAATTATTACAATGCTATCTTTTAAAAACTGGAATTTTATTTATTATCAAAGTTCATTACCATAGAAATGAAATAATGAAAAGGCACTGCATAAGCAGTTTCAAAAGGATCATGTTCTTACATCCTGAGATGTATAATGAGAGTCCCTGCTTTTTCAGCATTTGCAGTAACCCAGTTTACAGCACCCCTACTGCATTGTGGGATTCTTTGGGTGATTAGTTCTATGTCAGCTTGGATGCCTGGCTTCACTGTGTGTGGGTTCAAACAACAGGGTAAGCATTAAGCATGTGTGCTGCAATCTTTCAGGTTCAGTTGTTAAAACTAAATGCACTGTAATGCTTCATGTGTGCTTTCTTTCACTGTTAACAGCTGCAATGGGATTATTTTTTATAATGAAGTCAGGAAGGGGCCTTTCTTGACATGTTCATGTCATGGGCTGCAGGTACAGAAATTTAATGGGTTGTACTGAAAGAAGAATCGACAGAAGAGATGGCTTAGAAAAATAAAGGAAAAAAGTGGTATTCAATTTTCTAATACTGTAGTGCCGAATGATCCTTAAATTGCATTCTGGTCTCATACTGTTCAAAGATGGACAGTAGGCCTCCTAAAAGGGACATGGCATGTGTGTATTATAAATAATGGATGACTAATTGAAAGCTCAGGGGGAATGAAAAGGAATAGAAAAGGAACCTATGAAAGGTTGACTCAAATTGCCTCAATGTTTAAATGTTAGAAAACAAGATATCTGCAAACACACTGATATGCATCAATCATTACTGATTAATGTGTTTTGTTCTTTAAACTTGCTGGTCAGGAGTATCCTGGTGGTGTGCATTTTGTAAAGATTACATGATATGACATTTATAACATGGAGAAAGGCATGGCTGTAAGCTTGTGTGTACTCAAATAAATTCATTGCATTTTGTAGTACAGAGGAAGGCTATTCATGTAATATGAAGAGTTAGTCATTGTACTATCTCTCATATTTTCTACATAATCTTTTAAATTGTTATTTTCAAAATTTTACCACTCCTTTTAAGCAGTATTTTGTATACTATTTACACCATCATTCAGGCTAGGGTATTCCAAGTTGCAACAAGCCTGTTTACAAACTTCATTCTCTTACCTTCACTTTAGTTCTTTTAGTGATGGTTTTAACTTAATATTATCTAGTTACTGAATTACTGAAAATGAAAAATGTACTTTCCTCAGTAAAAATCCTTTAGAAATGTGTCCTCTTCTAACTTATATACTTTGTCTGTTCAAACAACTTAATTAGTCGCTCCTTTTAGCCAAAGCCTTTCGTTATTGAAGCTCTTCTATATCATCTGCATGAGCATTGACAGTCAACAGCGCACATGATTTTGCAACTGTGGAATAACCAATGATTTGTATAGTTTTACCATTATCTCTGTTTATTATCAATTCAAAATCAGGGGCTTTTGGTAGTGGTTGTGGAACCAAAAAAAAATGGAGAAACAAGTTTGTATTTAAAAAGGCAAACCTTTTTCAGTGTCCAGAGACAAGAATTCCACATTTTCTGAAATTTTTACTGCTGATCTTTCATAGATGTAGGATGAGAAAGGTACAAATGTGCATGCAGAATGGTAGCTTCTTTTCTCATTTAAATTTAATTTCAGCAAACAAGTTGAATTTTGAAAGCAAAATGAAACCTTTTTTGACAGAAACAGAAATCAAGAGATAAGAGGGAATCTTTTTTTAATGATAAGGGGCCTTTAACCATGAAAACCAATTTTTTTGGGAGAGCAAATGGGAAAAGTGGAGTGTGGGGAGAAAGTTCAGGGTGAGGTGACTAACGACTGAAGAAAGAAGTTATGAAGGAATTGATAACTCAGGGAGTTATTGTGTTATTGTTGGATTTAATGATTGTAGGAAAAGAAAGAGATATAGGATACAAATGTTTGGGAGAATCTTAAGTGAGGAGAAAGTGAGGACTGCAGATGCTGGAGATCAGAGTGAAAATGTGTTGCTGGAAAGCGCAGCAGGTCAGGCAGCATCCAAGGAGCAGGAGAATCGACGTTACTGGCATGAGCCCTTCTTCGGGCATAAGCCTTTCCTGAAGAAGGGCTCATGCCCGAAACGTCGATTCTCTTGCTCCTTGAATGCTGCCTGACCAGAATCTTAAGTGATTAAGAAAGGGAGATGTCTAAGGGTCACATCTTCCTAGTATTTCCCACCACAAATGCAACCTGTAATAATTGACATCACACACCACCATTCCTTATTCAAAGAATGGCAGAAAAAAAATCAATAAAAAAGGGTTATGTGAAGTGAAACCAAAATCGAGAAAGCACAAAGCGAGATGCTGAAACAGGAATACAGAAATAACTAACAGCATGAAAACATGAGATGGTTAAGAGAGTGAAAATATTCACCAACTTATCACATTCATTGGCATTCGAGGTGTATTCATCAAAATGAAGTATGAAGTATTCCTATGTTTAATGGGATAGCTGGGAAATTTTGGGACTCTGCCAATGGAGAATAATTTTAAGACTACAAAGTATACTTTTCAAATAACTCAGGACTCATTATGGTATATCACGTGTTAAATACTATTAACATGGATGCCTGCATGTGCGGAGAATACAAAACAATGTTTCAGTTTGAGGTCTAGATGTTCCTGACGCACACGGTACAGCATTTTGCTGCCGTATCAGAAGCTGATTTCATTCAGTTATGATTGTGTCTTTTTCAATTAAAAGTTTAAGCACCACCACCTCGTACCAACCTTCTGTGATAAATAGGCTTTACTGTAATATAGAACTTAGAATTTTGCATTTTCTTCAGATATATGTGGTAAATAGATGTTATTATACAATGAGTAAATGCTTGTTATTGAATAGGAGAAACAGTCTTATGGGATGGTAAAATAAGATACATCAAGATTGATAAGGGAGTGTCTTTTTATGAAGAATTTATTGGACAAAAACACACCATTTGGCCTCTTGGATCCTTACCAATGTTGATACTCAACACTAACCTCTTCCCACGTCATCGAAACAAATTTTACAGGCACTTATTATGTCAACTGTCAACCCCTCATGTCTGGAGAAAAGAGCATCATCTTATCACACCTCAAAATCATAGGACACCTATCCATGAAGGAAACCATTTATCCAGAAAGACTGTACAATTTTCTAATTATAATATTAAAATATTTCGAAATGATTCCAGGGATTGTTTGCACTACTGTACTGAAATACATTCTGCACATTGCTAACTGTTTGCACGAAGGAGATCTTTCCTTGCATTATATGTAAAATTGTCCTTTAACCATTTGGACCTTGGCTGGATATTTGCTGTTGAGGTGAGTAGCTCCAGTTTGGAAATTTCCTGTTCGCCTCAGTTGAAAGGGCCATGTCAGAATCAATTTATGCAGCAAGGAGAGATTAAAACAGGCCTACCAACCCAGAAACAGATTGTCAGTGACCAAAGAGGCAAGTATGTGCCGAAGTGATCTGGCTAGAATGCCTGGCTCAGTTTGTTTTAAAAACTGTTAGATCCCCTAGCTCCTAAACCCTCATACAGTCTCATTTTCGTATTCTCCCCCTCCATGGCAATTTGTATTCCCATCACCCGATGCTGTCCACCTGTGCTACCTTATAGTCCATGCCATCTCCATATTCACTCATCAAATATCCACTCTGGATCTGCATTCTGTAAACCACATAAATGGTATGTTAATAAAATGCATCAGACACACAGGTGAAGGGCATTGTGTAATTTAATACTGAGACCACAAACAGGGGTTCTTGTGATGCAGTGTTTTTGTCCATTTCTCTGAGCCAGGAGGCCTGGGTTCAGGTCCCATCTGTTTCAGGGGTACCTCAGAACATCTCTGAAAAGGCTGATGAGAAAATAAAGCTGAGAGCACTTATAAAGAGAGACCACTGGACCACTGAATTGGTAATAAGGAAGCATACACATGTCACACTGCATTCTGTGAATAAACCTATTATTTTCCACACTGTACGTAATCTAATCTAATCTAATCTAATCTAAGAAAAGTAATACTTCAACTATCTTGGGATCAGTATAATAGATGTGACATACATGTGCAATTTTTCACATTTCATAACTGTACTGAAGTATGTTGGCTAGGTTCAAAGCCTATGATATCATATTAATTCACTTGATTTGGTTGAAGACTTGTCAATAAGCTGAAGGGAATTGAGAAGGTTCTTCATGTTTTTCAATGGAAAAGCCCACTTCAGAGGCAACTATTGAATATGGACCAATGGAGCTTCATAAACAAGCCCATTTGTGATTCACAAAAAATGAATAGAAATATCTCAACTTAAGACCCAAGTGATTACAGAAAATGCTGAAAATACCCTGCAGGTTTGCCAGGATTGTCGAGAAAGAAACAGAGTTAATGCTTCAGGTCAATGACCTTTGTCAAAACTAAAAAAAGTTTGGCCTCCTTTGCCAGTTCTAGCTATGCACACCAGTTCTCTGAATCTCCCTGTGAGTTCTTACAATCTTCAGAATGATGTCCAAGACACCATTAGAGAATTATAAGCTCTTCTTTCTCCTGCCTGTATCTTATTTAAAATAGTCCCAGTTATGTTCTCTAGACTCACATCCAGTCTCTTTTTATTTCTAATGTTTTTATCCAGGTTAGAAACATAAGAAGAGGAGTAGCCATTTAATACCCTGAATCCTGTCCTATCAATCAATATGATCATGGCTGATTTGTGACAAAACTCTATATATTCTCAATACCTTTTGTGCACAAAAATCTAGCAACTTCAGATTTAGAACTTATAATTGATCTAGCATCAATTGCTATCTACTGAGGAATTACAAACTTTTTTTATCACCCTTTGTATGTAGAAGAGAGATCAAATTTTACTCTTGAAAGATCTGGCTCTGCTTTGAATGTGCTCTATTGTCCAGGACTGCCAGATCATTGCAAATAGTTCATTTCCAGCTACCCTATCTGTTCCCCCTAATGTCTTGAAAACTTTAATCAAACCACCCCTCTAAATTTTAGGAAATATTGTAACTTTCTTGGAGTCCAAGTGTTATGCTCGTAAAACTGCTTGTGGTCACCATTACCAACTCTGAAAACTCCTTTTCTGTCTGAGTACTGGGGCTGTGATACGGTTGCACCAAATCCTTGGAAAACTTTGCATCCTGTCACTTTCTGAGGTGAGTGTCTGCCCATATATCTGGTTGATCACCAAGACTTTCTACTTCTACCTTGCAACATCAGGCTGGATTTCAGGTAGGTGTGTTTCTGTGGGGGTAGAGGGTGAGGCATTGAAGGTATGACAGGTTGCTTGCCCACCCCAAACCAGGTGACATAAGATGGTGGACAGGAAGGTGCTGAAATCAACAACCTGTGTACCATGTTTAGAAAAGAATGTTTGCAAGTGAGTTGAGTCGAAGAGTGAGGTGCAAGAAAAGCACATCCAGTTACGCAGCATCCAAGGAGCCGGAGAGTCGACATTTCAGGCATAAGCTTTTCATCAGGAATTGAGTTGTACCAAGTATTATTCTGACTGTATTATAATATTATTCAGAGGGTGAGATTGAAAACTTTAATGTAGTTGGTTAAAATGTAGGGGAAGGGACGCTGTAATTCTCAGGGGGTTTGGTGTGTACATTGAGAGCAGCACCCCCTTTCACCTCCTTCGTACCTTCCCTCGTGGCCTTCACCACACCTAATCCTGTGGTTTCTTTATCTCATCCCCTCCTAAAGCCCAGGACCTCCCTCTTCTGAGATCCATTGTCTTTTCTTTCAGTGCCAATTTACTCAGTTCTGGTGCTGCTAGAGCTGTCAGGCAATCAAATTGGCTGGCTACTCTTGGGTGGGATGTCTTGGGTGGGAGGACAGGACATCTGCTGTGAATTTGTTTATATTTCCCCAGCATGTTGTGACACTTGCTTTTAAAGTTAGCTCGTTTGGATATAGTATTTGTAGTCTGTGGCAGAATGATCTGGGGCACCAGTGATGAGCAATATGCCACTGTTTCCTGTGCCTGTTGTTAATCTGCGCTGACTACATCCATCGATTAATTGAATAAACTGCACCTGTATGCTACCTTGACCTCATACACATGAACACTGCCCAGATTGAAAGAATAGAGAAGCTGACTTCGACCTTAAGGCTCTCCAGATTAACAACAGTGCCTTCGTTCATAAACCTCAAAACTCTATAAATAAGAGATAAAATTTATACTAAATTCAGGAAATCCCTCATGAAATTTAACAACTTTCAAAACTGCTTACTCTCACCATACCTAGACCAATTGAGGCAATTCCCAAATTTGACTAAATTCAATTTCATAAGGTATAGGATAGAAAAGTTGTGATGCAAGTGTATAATACATAATCTGTGTTTGGATTTGGATTGCAAAATAAAGGCAGAAGGATCTGGGTCACTTCTGTGAGTCTTTTTGTTTAAGTATCAGAAGTCCATTTGAGCAGTGACCTAAATGTATCAGTTTCAAGAAAGCATATGACTATAGCAGTATCCCTGAGAGAACCCCTGTAATATTAATGAATGAATGTTTAGACTAATGGGTGTAAAACACACTTAGGCAACTTGTTTAGTTTTGTCTGTAGATCAAAAGTTTCAAAGTTTTAGTTTAGAAAAACTAGGAGTTGAGTACAGAAGAGAACAGTTTTTTTTTCAGTTGCATTCAGAGGAGCCAAATGCCTCAGCAAAAGTGGTTTCCAGTCTATGACCTTCCAAGCCTGGAGAGTTTGAATAGAAACCCTCAAATTGTGAAGATTGAGAAAGTTTTGGTCATCAGAATTGTGAGTGTTTCATGCCAGTGGACTCAAGGAATCATTAAATAAAAACCTCAACAGTTTAAAGGAAAAGGAACTGTAAAATTGTCAGTTAAGTAAGGACTTCAGTTGAAATAGGAGTGGCATTTCTCTTGGATGAAGATTTTGTCACCACAACTGATGGTGTTCAGAAACAGGTTGCAATTTTGCTTTGATATTTGCATTTATATCTTTCTAACTGCCTGCAAGCTGTTTTTTGTTCTTCTTTTATGTATTAAACTTAGGTCGTTAAACAACACTCACAGCCTAGGTTAAATATGTTTTCGTGATTAACCATCCCATTAACTCATGACTAAAATTAACCACTATTTACCAAGCTAGATTTCATTATGGGATTTGACTTGTCCACTATTACCAATAGCCAGGATCATAACAAAGGTACTGAAATAGTAAATGATGAAATGCATACGCACTTCAGCACCTGCAATGTCAAAATTATGAATTTGTTTACAATTTTAATGTGTTTTAAATTTTATTTTACTCATTTTATTTTCATATTTCATGCACTATTTCCTTACTAGGTGTTGAATTTGTTCAGCTTTTATACCATTAATTGTTACCTGTTTGCATGTTTTTAAACTGATTATATTGCCGAAATTTGAGATTTTTGATTGTAAGCTTTACTGCAACTTAGCCCTGGGCTGTGAACATTTTTCTTGAAGGAAGTACCATAATTACGACAAAGTTCTTAGTCAAACATATAGACCACAAAACTTATGTCATGTGTGCCATCGTGTTGGTTCTACCAGTGACATTTTCGAACCAAAATAATTTCTGAACTTTGCATACACTGTGCCCGCCAAATGCCATCTTCTTGAAGATGTTAACATGGGTAGCAGGAGTGTTCTATGAAAATATGGAGTATGTAGATTGTGATGCCAGTCACCATGCCGTCCTGATTTGACATCAGTGCTGCCACTTTTTGCTGCTCCAGCTGACATTCTCCTTTAAAGATGTACAGTGAAATACACACTCATTAGCAGTAAGAACCTCCTACATAGTACGATTAAAAGTGATCATTCCCAGTTGATGGTTAATGGCAATTCGTTATTGTTAGATTTAATTTTTTTTTGCAGAAGTGCTGGTTGGTTTTAAATCTTGATTAAAATTGGCAATCTTGGCAGGAGATGTTTTAAAAATAGAGAAGTCTTTGGTTGGGTTCTGATCCAAGCTAACAGTTCCACCAAACAAGTCAAATTCCAGAATGACAGTTAGCCTGATAGATCAAATTTGTGTTCCTTTAATTTTTTTTACATTTGAAAATTGCAACATAGTCATCCAAGGCTACTGAGTTTTTTCAATAGTAGAATATAATTCTTTGACATAAAATATGAAACCAAATTAAAATCAAACTATTTAGATTTAGAATACAACTATCAACATCCTAAAATAACTAGCAAAACAAGCTTGTTTCAAATTAGTTATCTACAACACCCCTTTACAGTGATTCAAATCCAGAGAACTACAGTTCGATATCAAATCTTGAGGTTCGACATCTCTGACTCTTCCAGTTTCTGTCCTGTAAAATGGGATGCCTTCTTACATGAATAGACACAAGACTGAGCGCTAAGAATTTGCTAGCTTCTAATACCCTGAAGATTTCTAACCAAACACTCTGGCCTGGATGTTGCACAAACTAAACCTTTCTTCTGAGGTAACTAATTCCCTTAATTACTCTGAAAGAGTTCCTTGCTCATAGTGAGCCTATACTTGCAACTGACCCAGTAAGGTCTCTTCCAAACTATCCTGAAAACTTTCAGCCTCTGAGTTTTTTTTTAAACCAAAAACACTCTTTTGATTCTAAACTGAGGTCAAGTTAATACCATTCAATGTTTACTCCAGATATCATAAGTCACCGCAAAGAATACCTGCTGTTTGATGTTTACTGAATTATGTCACTGTTCCAGAAGGACTGCCTGCTCTAGTTTATTTTTAAAAACAAACTTGCACCAATATGTCACCATTTTAAAGTCCCAACAGTTCCAGCACACAACTTTCACCACTGTCAATGCAAGGTTATAATGTTGAAATGCTGTGCTGTGCAGTGTAACCTGTTTGCATCACTCTATGATCTCTGTTCTTGCTGGTTATGATCTGCATGTACTGCTTGCAAAACAAAGCTTTTCACTGTACTTGGGAACGTGTAACTATAGTAAATCAAATCAAATTATAGCCAGACCACCTGCTCCTTGTAATAGATGCAACTCAGTTTTGGGCTGCAGTGTGAGAGGGAATTTGAGCAGATTCATCAAAAAGGATGAGATATGTGCAGATACTGAATAAATGGGGAGAGAAGTGCTCTTAAGTAAGAGGCTTTATTGACATAATATCTTCGAGAGGAACTTTTCCTCCTCCCAACTTAGCTTAGATAATTGTGTATGCAGAACCTAGGCTTTAAAAAGGAGGTGCTCACAGAGTTTGGACCTGCAGACCCGCAATATCATAGCAAACTGAGGATGCTGCTGCCAGTGGTAGTGATGGTGAGTTCTGTTCTGAATTGCTTTGTGAATCCTTCCAGGCAATAATATGTGTTGCATTTCCCAATTTGCCCTAAATTGCTGCATTTGAGAGTGACAATGCTATGACTCCACATAATGATAATTCTGGACAAGTCAATTCAAGAGTGAAACCTGGTTTGGCTAATCATAAGTTTAACCTTTCAGTTGGTAATTATGGTAGCAAAACACTGAACATATTCACACTAGGCAGTCAATGTCTTTTAACAGATGAACAAAAGTTTATGACACAAAAGGAAAAATTGCATAAAACAGCTTAGAAAGATCTTATCAACAGTAGCAAAAATCCTTTTTCCAGCGTTATCCTTTCCAGATAATCAATCCCAGTGAAGCCTCAATCATATGTTAGTGCAGTAATATCTTACTCAACTGGTACTCGTATTCACTTAGTGCCTGTCATGCCAAGCCAAGCATGTGCTGTCCTCCCCAACTGACTGCAGCACGACTGATAGAAGGTTACTGACCTCCAGTGACTGAAACTGCAGAGGATAGTACAAGATGACCTCAGGCAGCTCTGGATCCTGAAGGCCTATGTTGAGACTGCACCACTTTGGTAAGGGTGTCAATGGCCTCAATAATGGATGATAAGTAAAACACTGACAGTGTGGCAATTCTGGTAAAACAATGCTATCATCCTGAGAGAAAAAAAAAACAGGTTCATGAACCAGGGAACATCTGTTACTAACGTGTGGGTTGTGCTTTAGCAATCTTAGTAAAGTGAGGACAGAATACTGAAGCACTCGTGCGACCTAAGAAGACCAGTATCTGTGGCTGTAGTGGCCTCAACTTGAGACAAAGTAATCTCTACTCTGATTGTCTACTGCAGCACCAAATATTGATGGCTTCTGTTTCAATAAAAGCTGAGCCATCAGCCACCAAGTGCTGAATCATGTTTGGGTCTGCAAGTATTCTCATGGAGCTGCCTATCACTTTCAATCTGTGGTTAAGGGGCTTCAAGCTTTGTGCAAAGATTGTCACCCATACAGTTCAAATCCTGCCTTAACTGTAACCCATCTGTCCTGGAGACAACCCCTGTTGAGTCCACCTCTTTGCTACCCTCTCAAATTCAAAAGGTGCCTGTATCTAAGCTGTGAGTTAATGTGAAATCAGGTGACAAAGTTTCTTTTTCATTACCCTCTACACCTTCTGCACTTGAGGCTCCTATAACAGTTCTTGACTGGGTGCCAGTTCTTAGGTGCCTCAAAGGATGAAAACATAAGGCTAAAGATGGAATGAGGAAAAGTGGGAAAATTTAAGAAGTGTATTCTTTCACAGCCTGCATCTTGAAAATCCGACATGACCCTGGGATAGAGGGTAAGAGGGATATCAGAGGTGGATTATTTGGAAACATCATCGTCCATGGTTGTCAGTTCTGCCTCTGACCCTAGTCATGGCCATACCAACTATTGACAGCACTGTCTCCTCCTTGAGACTGAGAAAATGCAATTGTACCTGTCAGCACGCCAATAGATCCTGCTGCCTTGCAAGAGAGGGAAAGGTGTCAGTAAGTGTTGTGTAATGTGTTGGGGTTACTTGCCGGTTATGATTGAATTGTTGGCAGAATTTGGAAGCTATGTAATGTGGGAATGAAGTTTTCAGCAGCGTCATGTGGATGAGGATGAGGATGAGGTAAGGTGATGAATACTGTGTTTGAGCCATCCCTGATAAGGACTGTCGGTAAGTAAGTGAAACTTGTGAATTAAGGAACGTGTGTGCTGGTGTTTCTTTTAAGTATATTGCTTATGAAGCTGCATCCATTGACCTTGACCACTCAGGATAGATAATTAGACATTTTGTAGAATTGCCTTTGAGTCCATGCAATGAGATTGCTGACATTGGCTGCAATGACTAACTTGTTCCGTGGCCTTTGCAGTTTCTGTTTGGAGGATCTCCTGATCATCAGATTAAAGATGGCCTCTCTTCACTTTTCCACCTCTTATACCAAGGCTTCCAGACCAAAGAACCTTGAGTCTGCATTTCAACTCCACTTCCTCCTCATAATCTTTCCGCAATAACTTCAGTCAAAGTGCACCTCTCCTTTCAGCCATGATAAACAAAAAAAAACAAACAAAATTTACAGCCCAGGTACAGGCCTTCCAGTTCTACAAACCTGAGCCAATCCAAATCCATTGTTTAAACCTATTGCCCAATTCCTAAGGATCTGTAACCCTCTACTCCCCACCTTCTCATGCATCTGTCCGTACACACCTTAAATGAATCTACCATGCCTGTCTCTACTACCTCTGCTGGCAACATGTTCCAGGCACCTCCCGCCCTCTGTGTAAAGTACTTACTGCGTGGATCCCCCTTAAACTTTTCACCTCTCACCTTGAACGTGTGTCCTGTCATTATTGAATTCCTCAGCCTGGGAAAAACCTTATCTCTATCTACCCTACCCTGTCTATACCCTTCATGATTTTGTAGATCTCAGTCAGGTCCCCCCCCCCCCCCAATCTGCTTTTTTCTAATGAAAACAATCCTGATCGACTCAACTCTCTTCAGAGCTAGCACCTTCCATACGAGGCAACAACCTTGTAAACCTTCACTGCACCGTCTCCAAAGTGTCCACATCCTTTTGGTAATGTGGTGACCAGAACTGTACACCGTATTCTAAATGTGGCCGAACCAAAGTCTTGTACCCTTTTAATATGACCTGCCAGCTCTTATACTCAAACCCCATCCAATGATCATATTGAATTTGCAGGAGGCTCGAAGGCTGAACGGTTTACTCATGTTTCTATTTTCTATGTTTCTAACAAGTGTGGGCTAGTGTTAAACAATGACTTTGTAGTATTAGTCCAAGTCAACTTGAGCTCCCTGCTGAGGCATGCAACCACTCAGCAGCATAAAGTAATACAGCATGGAAACGGACCCTTCAGTTCAACTAGTTTACGCGAACCATGTTCCCAAACTAAACTAGTCCCTCCTGCCTATGTTGGCCCATATTCTTTCAAACCTTCCCTGTTCATATACTTACCCAAATGTCTTTTAAACGTTGTAAGTGTATCTGCATCCATACTTTCTCAGGAAGTTTATTCCACACACAAACCAATCTATATGTAAAAGCGTTGTCCCTCATTCCTTTTTAAATCCTTCTCCTCTCACTTTAAAAGTATGACCCTAGTTTCGAACTCCCCTATCTTAGGGAAAGACCTTTGCTATTGACCTTTTCTATGCCTATCATGATTTATAAACTTCTATTAAAATTAGAACTAGGTTTCATTGTCACACGTACTCAAGCATAGGGATACTCCAGTGCAGTGAAAAGTATACAAAGTCACATTTTGAGCGCTATCTTAGGTACAAAGGTGCCTAGGTACAAAATCTTGGGTATAAATCTGAAAAATAAAGAAATAAAGTTAAAAGTTTAGCATTACAGTCCTTCTAAAGCAGAGAAAGAGAAACAAAAAGCAGACATGTCCGTGATGGGCTTCACCTCAAGGCTGGAGTTGGCACCAATCCTGTAGAAGATAGGGTGCCAGGTGAATAGGGTGTTAGGGTGTAAGATAGCAAGGTTCCTGGGAGCTTTTAGGGTAGGTCTGGGTGGGTGAGAGATATCGGATATGTCAGGGAATGGGGAGTGTGGGTACCACAATAAAGAGTGGACGGCGGTGACCTATCCAGGGTGGGGTTAGGGGCTGTCAAGTCCAGAACCGGGATGGTGGCTCCTGGTGGGTAGAATGGGGTGTCAGTTCAGGGACTGGGCGTGTAAGTGATCTGGAGGAAGTGTAGTTGGTTGTGTGTGTGGTAAGTAAGTGGTTCAGTTGAATAGTTACTCCAGAATTAGACTACATGTTTAATGGTCTAACTTTTCCTGAGTAATTATTAACTTAATGTCATTTAATTTAAATTTCTAATTTTAATGCAGGCTTTTGGAGGGTTCCAGGATTAGAGGAATTTCCCAGTGGAATCTTCAATTCCTGGCAATTTCTTCAGAATCTGCTATGATTGGGATTCAGAAGGGTCCTCATGTGGTCGTTCGAAACTCTAAGCCAATAATTTTTAATTCATGCACAGCTTCTCATGGTTCTGTACCTAGTGCCATCAAAAAGAGCTTACCTGCTTACCGTTTGTCTCATTGCTGTTTGTGGGAGCCTGGGGTTGTTGGCATGATGGTAATGTTAGTCGACTAGTAACCTAGCGAATTTAACCTCCAGTGACATAACTTTAAATCTCACCATATAGCAGCTTGAGAAATAGAAATTCCACTAATTAATAAACCTGGAATAAACTAAAAGATGCATTCATCCAGATTTGTAATCCAACTAGGCTGTTGTAAAATCCATGTGACTTATTAATGGAGGAAGTCTGTTATCCTTACTGACTCTGGCCGACATGTAACTCTAGGCCCATTCCATTGTGATTGAACTTTAAATGGCTTTGTCAATCACTAAGCTGGAGGAGGCTCATCGACACCACCTCTATGGAGAATTTGAGATAGGAAATAAATAAGAGTCACAAGAGTTGATAAAAATAAAGGTTGTTTGTTGTGTGCATATTGCTGCTGATATTCTATGTATTGCAAGAGTGACCACACAGAAAAAGAGGGATGACTGACGCGACACCAGTTCAAGTCCTTTCCCTATTACCGAGGGTGTATGACCTAAGGTCAACCTTCAACCTCCTATGCCTCAGTGAAAAAGTTCCAGCCTACTTTTATAACTCAAACACTCCCTTCCTGGCAAAATCCTCAAAGTTTTTATGACCTCTCCCCAGTTTAATGTGTCCTGTAGCATGGTAACCAGAACTGTACACAGTATTCCAGAAGCGGCCTCCCCAACATCCTGTATAACTTCAACATGATATCCCAACTCCGATATTCGAAGGTCTGAGCAAAGAGGGCAAGCATACTAAACACCTTCTTAACACCCTGTCTACCTGTGACACAAATTTCAAATAATTATATATCTGAACCCTGGGTCTTACTGTTCTAAAACAGAATCAACCCAGCACCCTGCCATTTATTGTGTATGTCCTGTGTGTTTGTTTTATCATAATGCAATACTTTACATTTATCCAAATTAAACTTCATCTGCCACTCCTCAGCCCATTGACCCAATTGATCATGATTTCTTTTTAACCTTAGCTAACCTTCTTCACAGTCATCCATGCCACCAATTTTGGTGTCATCCACAAACTTTCTAATCATGCTTCCAATATTTTCATCCAAGTCATTAATATAAATTACAAACAACTGTGGACCCAGTACCGATCCCTGTGGAAGACTGGTCACACGCCTCCAGTCTGAAAAACAGCCTCCATCGCCACCATCTGTTTCTACTCTCAAGCCAATTTTGTATCCAGTTGGCAAGCTCATCCTGAATCCCATGTGATCTAACTTTACTAATTAGTCTTCCATGCGGAAGCTTACCAAAGGCTTTTTCTACAGTCCCAATAAATAACGTCTACTGCTCTTCACTCATTGATCTGTTGGTTACTTACTCAAAAAGCTCAATCAAGTTTGTGAGACACAACTTCTTTCACAAAACTGCTGACAATCCCTAATCATTCCATGCCTCTGCAAATGCATGTAAAACATATCTTTCAGAATCACCTCCAAGAACTTATATACCAGCAATGTCAGACTCACAGGTCTATAGTTCCCAGGCTTCTCCTTATAGCCTTTCTTAAATAAAGGCACAATATTAGCCACCCTTCAGTCCTCCAGCATCTCATCCATGGTTATAGACGAAACACATATTTCTCCTCGGGGCCTCGCAATCTCTTCCCACTTTCCACAATGCCCTGTTTGGTGCTGGACTGCACAAGACCAGCATAATAATTTTCAGGCAGTGTAGATTTTGTGTGTTGTCTATATTAATTTGAATGGTTGTAGGATAATCATGCATCACAATCCCCATGTGCTTTATTGGGGAACAAACACATTTCTAGCCCACAGTATTTTTACTGACCTTGATTAGCATTGTCATTTAATACCGAAGTGATTCTGCCCTAGACTATAATTTAAAATTAATTCAAAACCTATAATATCTTTTAAACAATTTTGACAGCTTTTATTAACTGGCAATAAGAAACTTAATCTAACATTGCTTACAAATTAACAATAAACTTCATAATATGTCTTAGTATGCCTCTATAGTTGGTTGTATGCTGTCTTTTTTTTAAACTTTGAACTCTATTGAATAAATAATGTGTTTCAGTTATCTTTGTACATTTCAAAGATGGCACACCAGTAAAAAGTATAACAAATCTCGCTTTCAGTTCATGCCAAAAACGCTGTGATTATTATCCCTTTTGCAAACAATCACCAGTACTCTGCTGATCCAAACTGCACTAGCTGTGAAATCAATGCCTAAACTGAATTGGATGTAGGCCAACTAGATGCATCCCTAGCCAATTAAGCTGCAGATTCTGAACCAGCAGGTTCTTCACTCCACTCCATTTCACACACTGATCAGAAGTGATGTTGCTGAGTTGTATCTTTTAGTATTCAGGCCGTAGCATGATTACTACAGAACAGGAGGACGTTGATCATTAAGACTTTTCACTTCAGTGCAGGCATGTTAACGATGTTAATTCTTTGCCTTTTCAGCAGTTTATGATGGCTAACATAAATACCTCAGAGGAAATAGCGGTGACCATTCAGCAGATTAAGGAAGGCCCAAAAGCCAAACTTCGAGAGCTCTGTAAACAATATGGACTCCCTGTTTCAGGAACAAGGGTGTACTTTCAAAGAGTTCTGTGTCAAAGACTTGGCATTGACCCAAAATCTGTCATTGTTCAAAAATCCACTTCACGTTCAAACAGTCATGGAGATTGTTGCAGTGTTGCTGGATGCCGAAGTCGTCGGGGCAAAGACACTCATATTCGGTGGTTCACAGTCATTAGGAAAAAAGGAAGTCATACTGCAGCCATAACAAAAGCAATCCAACTTACAAGAGAAGGTTGGACTCCAACAATGTATTCTCGGATTTGTGGCCAACATTTCAGTTGTGGCCAGTTGTCTTTTGAGCCAAGTTCTCCTGACTATATTCCGCATTTATACATGCAGCCTACAGAGAAAGCAACAACACCACACTCCACCTTTTGGCCCAAAGACAGTTCAGAAAAGGCCATGGACTTGACTAACAAGAGCAACATTAAAACCTCTTCAGTTCACATTCCAGGTCCATCTCATCTCGATTTCACAAACCAATATCCACGTATGAACTCTTCAGGTAGAACCTTTCTTCAGTCGACTTCTGAGGATCCTCATCTCTTTAACACATATGAAACAGAACCCAAGGTATTGTGCAGTTTTTAGATATATTGGTCAATGTTATACCCACTGTTCTGAATGGATACAAGGCCTTAGCAAAACTGTGATTCGCTCACAGCATGTATGAGGGTGATTATTCTCACATGAAATGTTCTCCAGTGATGACATAATGGGCATGATTTTAACGCACCAAGAGGATGGGGAGGGGAGGGGAATCTGTGGGTTTGTGGTTTTGGAGCATTTAAAATATGAATTCTGATTCCAACCTACTTCTAACGCAGCCAGTTCTAATTTAATGGATATGGATTGAATGGATTGGTGGGGGGGGGGGGGGGCGGAAACGAGGGAGCAGCGGGAGTGATGGTGGTTGATGACAACTAACTTGCTCTCAGCAAGTAGGTGTGTTTTGATGAGGCTGAATGCTTCCAATTCCACAAGATTATCAGCTTTCATACCTATATCATCAGTCCTGTGGACTGGATTTCCTGAGATTGGTCACCCATCCGACGATGTGAGGCACTAGATTAGATTCTCTACAGTGTGGAAACAGGCCCTTCAGCCCAACCAGTCCACACCGACCCTCCGAAGAGTAACCCACCCAGACCCATTTCCCTCTGACTAATGCACCTAACACTGTGGGCAATTTAGCATGGCCAATTCACCTGACCTGGACATCTTTGGACTGTGGGAGGAAACTGGAGCACCTGGAGGAAACCCATGCAGACACTGGTAGAATGTGCAAACTTCACACAGACAGTCACCTGAAGCTGGAATTGAACTTTGGACTGTAGTGCTGTGAGGCAGCAGTGCTAACTACTGAGCTACTGTGCTGCCCCACGGTGGTTCAGTGGTTAACACTAAGACCAGCTTTCTTCAGGTATCTGTCTTCCCAGTTTTGTTTACCAACCAGGAGGAGTGGGAATACCTCCTTCTGACTCACCAAGCTTACCTATTTATTAATGCTCTGTGATTTTATTTATTGCCTCAATAGCTGACCCTCCCAATCCCTCTCCAGAACCAACCTACCCATTCAATCTGGCCCTCTGCATCCAGATGACACATGCAAAGTGTTTACGAGTTTGTCTGTCAAGTTTAGCAGGATCACTGGGAAAGCAGTACCTCCGCGGTTTTGAAGTGTAGGGTCTATTGTTGTGACAGAGTTTGGACATCCTTATTGTGTCTCAGCCACACAATGAGGCCTTTACACTACTGGCAGAAGATTGTATTATTTGCATCTCCGATGCTGGAGGAGAAATTGTACAAAAATCGGCAACTACATTTTCCAACCCAGGTTAGCTGATTGGGGAAAAGACAATGACTGCAGATGCTGGAAACCAGATTCTGGATTAGTGGTGCTGGGGGAGATCACCCACCCACAGCTTCCAACCTCACAGTCCGGGAACCCCCCACTCCTTCCCAAGATCCACAAGCCTGACCACCCTGGCCGACCCATTGTCTCAGCCTGCTCCTGCCCCACTGAACTCATCTCTACCTACCTCGACACTGTACTATCCCCCCTAGTCCAGGAACTCCCCACATACATTCGAGACACCAACCACGCGCTCCACCTCCTCCAAGACCTCCGTTTCTTCTTCTCCCGACGTCCCTAACAGTACCCTTCCACCGACACTCTCATTCGTTTGGCCGAACTGGTCCTCACCCTCAACAATTTCTCCTTTGAATCCTCCCACTTCCTCCAGAACAAAGTGATAGCCATGGGCACCCATATGGGCCCCAGCTATGCCTGTCTCTTTGTTGGCTACGTAGAACAGTCCATCTTCCGCAATTACACCGGCACCACTCCCCACCGCAATTTCCCTTCCCACGTGGTTAATGATGCCTCCACCGCATTTCGTCCACATCCCGCACCTCCGCCCTCAGACCCCACCCCTCCAACCGTAACAAGGACAGAACCCCCAGGTGCTCACCTTCCAACCTACCCATAAACCAAATCATCCGCCGACATTTCCGCCACCTCCAAACGCACCCCACCACCAGGGATATATATCCCTCCCAACCCCTTTCCGCCTTCCGCAAAGACAGTTTCCCTCCATGACTACCTGGTCAGGTCCATGCCCCCCTACAACCCACCTTCCTATTCTGGCACCTTCCCCTGCCACCACAGGAATTGCAAAACCTGCGCCCACACCTCCTCCCTCACCTCTATCCAAGGCCCTAAAGGAGCCTTCCACATCCATCAAAGTTTTACCTGCACGTCCACCAATATCATTTATTGTATCCGTTGCTCCCAATGTGGTCTCCTCTACATTGGGGAGACTGGACACCTCCGAGCAGAGCGCTTTAGGGAACATCTCTGGGACACCTGCACCAATCAACCACACCGCCCTGTGGCCCAACATTTCAACTCCCCCTCCCACTCTGCCAAGGACATGGAGGTCCTGGCCTCCTTCACTGCCGCTCCCTCACCACTCGACGCCTGGAGGAAGAACGCCTCATCTTCTGCCTCGGAACACTTCAACCCCAGGGCATCAACGTGGACTTCAACAGTTTCCTCATTTCCCCTTCTCCCACCTTACCCCAGTTCCAAACTTCCAGCTCAGCACTGTCCCCATGACTTGTTCTACCTGCCTATCTTCTTTTTCACCTATCCACTCCACCCTCCTCTCTGACCTATCATCTTCATCCCACCCCTATTCACCCATTGTACTCTTTGCTAACTTCCCCCACCCTCCTCCCTGACCTATCACCTCCATCCGCACCCCCAATCACCTATTGTACTCTGTGCTACTTTCTCCCCTCTCATTTATCTCTCCACCTTTCATGCACTCTGCATGTATTCCCGATGAAGGGCTTTTGCCCGAAACGTCAATTTTCCTGCTCCTCGGATGCTGCCTGAACTGCTGTACTTTTCCAGCACTACTAATCCAGAATCCAGTAGCTGATTGGGGTCCCTACAAATCTTCAATATTTCTCGGCAAGAATGGAGAGATGGAAAGAGGAACATCAGTCCAGATTCTGACTAATGAAACCTTACTCTACTCAAAAGAACTGATATGGCGAACTTTTTGCATTGTGGAATTGTGATTGGGTTTGTGTGGCAATTTCATGCTTTTCCTTCACTTCTTCCTTCCTTCCTTTCTCCTGTGGACTGGTCACCCATCAGATGATGTAAGGCACTAGGTTAGATTAGATTAGATTCCCTACAGTGTGGAAACAGGTCCTTCGGCCCAATCAATTTTAAGGTGACTTTCATCACTTCCAGAGTTACTTTCACTTAGAGAGTGAAAGAGATGTACAGCACAGAAACAGACCCTTTGGTCCAACTCGTCCATGCCGACCAGATATCTCATGCAATTGTACTAGCCTCTACCACTTCTTCTGGCAGCCTATTCCACACACACACACCACCCTCTGCATTAAAAAGTTACCCCTTAGGTCTCTTTTATATCTTTCCCCTCTCACAATAAACCTATGCCCTCTAGTTCTGGACTCCCTCACTCCAGGGGAAAGAACATGTCTATTTACCTTATCCATGCCCCTCATGATTTTATAAACCTCTAGGTCACCCCTCAGCTTCTAATGTTCCAGGGCAAACAGCCCCAGCCTATTTAACCTCTCCTTATAGCTCAAATTCTCCAACCCTGGCAACATCCTTGCAAATCTTTTCTGAACCCTTTCAAGTTTCACAACATTCTTCTGATAGGAAGGAGACCAGAATTACACGCAATATTCCAAAAGTGGCCTAACCAATGTCCTGTACAACCGCAACATGACCTCCCAACTCCTGTACTCAATACAATGACCAATAAAGGAAAGCATAATAAATGCCTTCTTCACTATCCTGTCTACCTGCGACTCTACTTTCAAGGAAATATGATCCTGCACTCCAAGGTCTTTTTGTTCAAAAACACTCCCGAGGATCTTACCATAAAGTGCACAAGTCCTGCTAAGATTTGCTTTCTCCCAATCTTTTTTAACTTGTTGATCTCTTGCACAATATCTCTTTTGCCACATTGCCTTGGTGTCAAACATTTTTAAAAAAATTGTTTGTGAAAACCTTTTGAATGAGGTACATCATCAAAGGATAAATTAGTTGCACTTATACAAAGCAGGATGTGCTTCCCTGCAGAAGAAAGGAATAGATGGTGATTTTTTTTATTGGGAGTTAAGATGGGTGATCAAAGACTTGGTGAAGATGATGAACCTTAAGTTGGCTTTAAAAGATTGAAAGTGGATTACAGCTGTAAAAGAGGTCAAGGGAACAGTTGCAGAGAATAATGCATCTGACTGAAGGCACTGTCACCAGTAATGAAATGTAATTGAGACCAGAGAAAACCACTGAGACAGTAGTAGTTGCATGACACAGGTACAATGTGGAGTGTGACTTTGAAGGAATATTTGGATATATGGAAGGATTTTAAGTGCAAATGTGATGGAGGAAGAAAAGCTAGGTTAAATTAGTGTAAATGTAAAGAAGATGTAAAATGGGTTCATGTGGAGGCTATGACATAGAGAAATTGGATTTAATGGAGAGTGAATGTCAGTAGCTGGGCAAGGAAATTGTTGGATGCCCTGTCTGAACTAAAATCATGAATTAAAATTCAGTGGCAATGAGATCAGGCAGAGCCAAGCAAATTGTAAATGATCCTGGTACTGGATTTGATCAAACACAGACAATGCTGGAGAAACTCAGGCTCTGTCTTAGAGGCAGCATGGTGGCTCAGTGATTAGCACTGCTGCCTCACAGTATCAGTGGCCTGAGTTCAATTCCACTTTTGGGCACGTGCTTGTGTGGAGTTTACACATTCTTCCTGTGTCTGCATGGGTTTCCTCCATGTGCTCTGGTTTCATCCTACAGTCCAAGGACGCGCAGGTTAGGTGGATTGATCATGCTTAATTGTGTCCAGGGTTGTGTGGATTAGGTGGGTTAGCCATTGGAAAAGCAGGGTTACAGGCATTGGAGGATGAGGGATGGGGGGACGGTTGTGTGGTGGTTCTGGGAGGGTTTGGAGAGCCTGCCTCCACACTGTAGGGGTTCTATGATTCTCGAATGATCTGTGGAGAGAGAAACAGAATCAATGTTTGAGTACTCTTCTTCAGAACTGGATTGGATATTGGGGTTGAAACCTAGCTCTGAGTTGAACTGGATGCTGTGGCAGTAAAATTTTGTCCTCTCCAAGGTATAAGAATACTAGCATGTGAAATGGTTTAATTGGGTGAGATTCAAAAAAATTAGATTCTTTCCATTAGTATCAAAACATTTTGCAGTTAATTCCTCAAGTTTTAGATAGCCAGTTTAAAACTCTGCTGTTGGCTGTCGAGAATCCTATTTGCATGCCGCTGCAGCTCTCATTAACTGCTCAGCTCATAATATCAACAACTTGCTTTCAGTTGTCCTCTCCACAATCAAGAAATTCGACGGCTCAAAACCCCAAAAGGTAGAACAAAGCCGGTACCTGTGGACTTGTGTCACAAATGGTGAGATGGCTGTGCCAGTCGTCATGCTTCACTGCTCCATCTGCAGAGGGTGCCTCCATGTTCACTGGGCACGTTACTTGTTGACTCTTCAACCACTGAACTCAGCATCAGCAAAGCACTAGCATCACAACATCATTATGCTTGTTCTTGGGCTTAATCAGGCATGCTTTAAAGATTTCATGCATGTACTGTGGAGCTGAGGGAGAGTCAGGATCTGCATGCCCATAAGCAGATTGTTTTTAATGAAGGACAGTCAGGCATTGGGTGTATCTCTGCTTGATTTATAATGCTGACATGGAGCCAGTTATCTACTGTATCTTAGTTTGTTTTTGTTTTTTTGTGCATAAAGCCTCTAATTCTAATCTAGAGGCAGTTTTATCTGGTTTGTCTTGCTTGCTGGTGCAGAAGGAGAAGCAGGCAACAAGTGGCCCTGGGGAGCATCAAGTAGTAAATGTTTCAGTCGGTGATGAGGAACATTTCACTGTTTAGTTCTGGACCAGGTCAATGTCATGGCTGCAGCATGTGCCAGCAGCTTATGTGGAGAGTACACTGCTTGAAGAAAATGGCGATGTGTGAAAGTCAAATGGGAGGAATGGTTAGTGGACAATAGGGACTTCAGTCAGTCCAGGACTAGCCTGAGTCTGATCCAGGGCTTACAAATGTCGGGGATCCGTGCTCCAGCAGTGCTGAGAATGGGAAATAGTCAGTCTTTGAGGACAAGTGGAAGCAATCAGAGGATTACATGAAGGTCAGTTATAGTGATGTGAAGAGATCAATCTGGGTTGGGGGGAGAGCGGAGAGGGGTGCTGAGCTGTAGTCAGTTACAGTTTTCCTCTAAAGCCAGTCTTGGGTGAGCCATGGACAGTCATAGGAGTTGGGTTGCTCAAAGCTTAAGAGGGGTCAGTCCATTGCATTGTGTGGAAATCCAGGAACTCCAGTCTGGGAACAGACCTCATTGTACTGAGTCATTCAGGGAATGATGACAATTATTAGAGATAATCGGACATTGCGGTGGGAGCTGATAATAGGTTAGAGGGGACTGGGTGGTTTTGAAAGGATGGTTCAAGTAGGAGACCTTTATAGTGGGCTCTACATTGAGAGGGTGTCGGGTCAGCAAGAGAGTCATGAGCTCAGGGTGTCATACGGGTACATTGATTATCATGCAAAGAGGTTCACCTGAAAAGGGGGAGGGTAAAGATTTGTCAAGGCGACAGTGATCAAAATGGAACATGAAGAATGGGAATAATTGTTGAGTCACAGGGAATCCCTGCAAACTATTTGTGCAAACACAAAGTTGGAACTTCACCATTTTGATCTGAAAATCAACTGTGCAATAGGTTCAGATGCTGGCTGGGACTGCATCCGAAGTAGGAGGAAAAAGAATTATGTTTTTCTCCATGGTGGAATTTGGAACATTACCTTGAGACATTGCAAGGGGCAATTGCATGAAACATTATCTCAACTGCTGAAGCAACTACATCATCTTGAAGTCAGGTCGAGTCAAAGAATCCACATAAATTATGTCCTGAAGCAATAATGAACACAACATTGTGGCCTTTGATTGTCACTTTGTGATTCAAACACAGTAGGACTTACTGTCACAAGGAACTTTTAAACAGCAGTTAGCGTTCCCAATTGTCCAGGACAAAGTATAACATGTCCTGGAAGAAAACACATGCCAGCTGCCAAATCCTCACACAGAAATGTAACTCCGCGAGGACACAGGCAGTGATATGGAAGAGAGGTTAAGGGGTGCACTTTAGTGGGGTTTATTGGTGGGAGCCTAATTCCAGTGGAACATGGGACACTTTGGTTGTCCTCCGTGTGTTTGGTAAGGTCACATACCTCAAATCTCCTTGTTGAGGCGTGACTTGGGCTAACTCCATGTGATCCTGTGTCAGGGCACAATGTTCAGCTTGATTGTTAAGGATGTGAAGTCTCATCGTATGATTTCTCTGAATTTCCCTCAGAATCTCTATCAACTGGGCAGAAATTGTAGATATCAGCCCAATCTTTCTTGTGGTATTGCTGCTGCTGAGAAAGAACAGAAGAAGAAAACACCAGAGACAAGAGCCTCAGTATACTCAGTAACAACAGCAACCTGCTGTGGCTGCCATGCAGCCTCCTGAGGGAGAATTAGCAGAACAACATTCACCAAGGAAACACAGAGGGGTGGGGTGACGCTATGTTTATCATCTTCACTGCAGCTAGCTCCAACTGGCAGAATGGCAATGACAGTTTGTTGATGGAGAGAAAAAGACTGTTCACTTGTGTGTGTGAGCACTTCTGTATAAAAAAAAGAAAACAAGAGCCCATTCTTTCCTTAATTATTGTTTTACACTTTAATATACATGTAAAATAATTTTGGATTTTCCTCTATTTTACTTTCAATTACCTGTGTTCTTTTATATCCCCTTGCTCTCCTAATTTCAAGTTTCCCCTTGCGCATTCTGTAATCCTTTTGCTGTTTTACCCCTTGCTCTTGGCTATAGTCCTCCTTTTTCTCTTTTTCTCAATTCTGTGTATACCTTGAT
This sequence comes from Chiloscyllium punctatum, assembly GCF_047496795.1. NCBI lineage: Eukaryota > Metazoa > Chordata > Chondrichthyes > Orectolobiformes > Hemiscylliidae > Chiloscyllium > Chiloscyllium punctatum. The sequence continues at coordinate 34,211,464 of NC_092765.1, forward strand.
ATTCAGAGTTTGCTGGAATTGTTGGTCCCACCCTTTTTCTTTATTGTAACATGTTCGCCCTGTACTCTCCCTATTTCCTCCTTGTATACATCCCACTGCTCTGACACCAATTTACCTCAAAATATCTGCTCCCAGCCCACAGTGGCCAAATCACACCTGATCTTATTAAAACCAGCCTTCCCTAGCTTAGAACTCTGACTTCAGGCCTGTTTGTGTCCTTCTGTATGACAAACTTGAATCTAACAAAGTTCAGATCACTGTCTGAAAAATGTTCCCCCACTGATTACTCAACCACCTGCCCAGCTTCATTAGCTAACTTTAATACAGGAAAGCCCTCTGCCTTATAGGACCTTCGATATACTGGCTTAAACGGTCTCCAGGATGTAGTTTAAGGCTTCTGCTCCCTCTCTCCTTTCACACTATGACTACTACAGCTCATGATGGGGAAGTTGACAGCTCCTGCTATGACTGCCCTATTTCTTTGGTACTTCTCTGAAATTTGGCTCCATATCTGCTCTTCTATTTCTCTTGTCTGTTGCCGGCCAATAACATACACCCAGCTATGTGATTGCTCCTTTTGGTTTTTAAGTTCTATCCATTTGGCTTCATTTGAGGCACCATCTAAGGTGTCAGCCCTCCTTACTGCTGTAATTGATTCCCTGGTCAATATTGTGACGCCTCCTCCTCTTCCACTTGGATTAGATTCCCTACAATATGGAAACAGGCCCTTTGGCCCAACAGGTCCACACCGACCCTCCAAAGAGTAACCCACCCAGACCCATTCCCCTATATTTATCCCTGACTAATGCACCTAACACTACGGGCAATTTAGCATGGCCAATTCAACTGAAGTGCACATTTTTGGACTGTGGGAGGAAACCGGAGCACCCGTAGGAAGCCCACGCAGACACGGGGAAAATGTGCAAACTCCACACAGTCAGTCACCTGAGGCTGGAATTGAATCCGGGTCCCTGGTGCTATGAGGCAGCAGTGCTAACCACCGTGCTGCCCCTTCCCCATCTGCCTCACCTGAAGATCCTCTATCCTGGAATTCATCTTCTTGAGCAATTCCCAAAGCACCATTCATAAGTGTATCCAGTAAAGTACTGATCTAATTTTTGAAAAGGTCACCTCTACATCTCCTCCTCCTGCTTGACAGTGAGAGTTAAACAGTAAGGCCATGAGGATTCTCAGGCAAAGCAGTCTTCTGCCAGGTACAGGGTGGTATGTATTGTCCCTACTTTGCTTTGCTTGCGCCCTACCACCAACCAGCAGCATTAGTTGTAGATAGAGTCATTGAGATATACAGCATGGAAACAGACCCTTCGGTCCAAGCCGTCCATGCTGACCAGATATCCCAACCCAATCTAGTCCCACCTGCTAGCACCCGGCCCATATCCCGCCAAACCCTTCCTATTCATGTACCCATCCAAATGCCTCTTAAATGTTGCAATTGTATCAGCCTCCACTATACCCTCTGGCAGCTCATTCCATACACGCACCACTCTCTGGGTGAAAAAATTGTCCCTTAGGTCTCTTTTATATCTTTCCCCTCTCACCCTAAACCCTAGGAAAAGATTGTGCTCCCTAAATGGTTCACTAATTTGTGACAGTCAATGTCTCAGATATCTGGGAGCTGTCTCTTTTCAATGTCATTGTCCCATATAGGCTTGACTGCTGAGAGATAATGGGTACTTGGTCTGGCTCCTGAGACCTGGAAAGAACCCACGTACAGATGCACAGCAAAGGTACAATGCTGCCCATGTTTCCATCAGGACCACTGTGGAACAGACTATAAGCCTCCTGAGGATAAGGCCACAATGCCTGCACTGCTTAGGAAGGGCATTGCAGAAAAGACCAGACAGTGTCTTGCATTATTTTGGCTTGCTGTGGCCTTCACAATTTGAGCTGTCAAACAGGGGAGATATCCTGGATGCTGAGGAAAAGGAGAGTGGCAACAGTTGTCTGGGGGTAAGTTGAGGCTGGTGGTCTGGAGACTGACCAGGAGGGCCATCCATAAGTGGAACATACAGTAATGTTTCAGAGAGCCCAAGAAATCAGAGACAATCTATTGCCACCCATTTCCAGGATGACGAGCTGGGTTGAGACTTTGTTGGAATTCTTGTGCATCTATGTTGCTCCATCAGGCAAGCAGGCTCCTGGAGTGTGCAGCTGAACTGCTTTGTTTGCTGCTCTTCACAGTTTTATTGCAGAAAACGGTAGGTTAGCATTCTTAAGGTCCATATTAAAACTTCAGTTGGACCAGTGTTAATTTCAATGTAAATACCCGTCCTATATCAACTTTTAGGAAACAGCAACAGTGTGACACTGCTCTTACATCATCTAGTACTAACATTACTTGTCTTTAAATCTATCCATAATCCATATGATTGATTATTAGCCCACTCCCTCATGAAAGCAATCAAGTTTCTGATAAAGTTCCTTTTGACCCTTTCTCCATCTATATTCCTTTGATGCCTTTGTATGCATTACTTCCTCTATGACAGTGATTAACCTACAAAAGACAGCATTTTCAATCCCAACCATGGCACTAGGAGCGGCAAGTCATTAAATGTGTCATAGCTTTGAATGACGTGGCACTTCCCTGATAACCTCATACACCGGCACAATCTTTCCCCATTGATCTGCATGGAATCATCCTATTATTAATAAACTGGACACAAGAGTCAAATGAGGTGTGCAGCCCAGGTCCTGACACCTTCCCTTCACATGACCTTTAGCCTCCATACTGTCCACATGTAAATACAAAGCCTTGCCTACAGTCCCTAAAGTTAAGATCCAAGGATTCCCGCGGGGACATGGGATCCACCAACTGCATTCACTGATGTGATTGCTGATGAAATATGGCTGATGCTTGACCAGTACAATGCCTTCCATCCTTGGGATCTATGCATACCATCCATCATGTGGGACTCGCTTTCCCTGCTCTTACAGCAACAATAATACAACAGCCATAATAAAATTGCAAGTGAATGTATGTTTACAAATATGTTGGTTTTTACAATGATATGGCACTGGTGCCACCTATTTCTTCTCTGCGTGTTTTCTTCTTTCTCTCCCTCCCAGCACATTTTGGTGGATGTCGAACTTCTGCATGTGGGGGGAAGCGAATCTGCTTAGCGGTTTACCTGGTTATCCCCTGTTAGTGTGTCCTAGCCTGCTGAGAGTTTCCTGGCTAGATGAAGACTCACTCTTCTCAATTTGAACTGCTGCAGGCATGGGCTCACCTCTGTAGCATCCTGAGAAGAGGCTTCTGGGGTGTCTTTGTGTTGCCCCTTCTCCCATGTGACTGGCTGTTGGCACTAACCTGTCTCGTTGAGAGGAAGGAGCACTGCGAATGAGATAAATGTTCCATCCCCTTCCCCCGGTCAACTTGCCATTGCGAACACCATGGGTGCAGATCGGAGCACATATCTAGCAGCCATTGAGCATTCTGCTGGATCTGGATCTCCCAAGTGGCTGTCATATTTTCTGTGGAGACAGCCAACTGAGTGAATAAGAAAGGAGTGTGAACATGGACAGACATTCACATTTTTCATTCTAGCTTCCCAGGTGTCTCTGGCACACTTGCCTGATGCTGAGTTTAAATTAGCAAGTTATAATGGAGCTGGCTATGCTGTTTGCTAGGTCATAGCTGGAGTACTGTTTGCAGGTCTGATCGCCACACAATGGGAAGGATGTATTGCACTAGAGAGGATGCAGGGGAGATTCACCAGAATATTGTTTGAGTTGAAGCACTTTGGCTATGAAGGAAGACTAAATCAGCTGGGGTGTTTTCCTTGGAGCAGAGAAAGCTGAATGGGTCGGAGAGCTACAAATTGTGAGGGCCACAGGGTAGAAAGGAATACACTTCTTCCCTGAGTTGAGAGGTCAGGTTACCAGATTCAAGGTAAGGGTAAGAGGCTTATTGGGGATTTAAGAGGAAAAATTTTTCAAGAAGAGGGTGCTAGATACCTGGAATTCATTGCCTAAAAGGGTGGTAGAGGTGGAAACGAGTACAACGTTTAAGAACTATTTAGAAGAGCACTTGAAGAACCATAACATACAAGGCTATGGGCCTTGTGCTGGGGTGAGAGTAGATAGGTGCTTGATGAATAGATTGGACACAGTGGGCTGAAGGGCCTCTTTCCATGCTGTAGTATTCTATGATTTGTTGACTCTTGTCACTCCTTACTGGAAAAGCATGATGGAAATCAAGCCCCGCTCCTCTTGTGGTTATCTCAAAAGTTGTTTAGAAATATGCAAAAATTCCCCAATTTACCTGCTTTTTCGATTCAAGTTGACAGAATGCACAGTCCAGGCTTCTGTATTTAACAAAACTACTGTCCATTATCAGTAGATAGACGAGCTCCAGCTAAACAGTTATGAAATGTTGGTCTTATACTATATGAATTAAAACTCTAAAACCCTTATGAACTACTCCTTACAGAAATACAGACAGAAGAGACAGCAAAAAAGACATGGATTAAGGTTGGATGGATCGAATGTAGACTTAGATGAGGAGGAATTTCTTCTCTTAGAGGCTTGAGAGTCTTTGGAAGTCCTGCCACAGAGAGCTGTGGGGGATAGAGTCCTTGTGTGCATTTAAAGCTGATCGAGGGCCAGTTTGGGCTGCTACAGAATTCTGTCCATTTGGGCCCCTGTTTAAAAATGTATTGTCTGAGAATGTCCTCTCATATTGGACGAGGGGATACTTGTCCCATTTTGATGGCAAGCATATTATTGTTGAGGCCTTCAGTGGATTTTTCTTTTGAAATTTTAGATGTGTAGAACTGGAGTATGGTGTTCCCTTCTAACACTATACAGAGATAGGTCTTTAACCCCGCTTGACCACAGAATTTCACACACTTATGTATTATGTTTATACCTGGGTCCCTGACCCAATCTCTGGATCCTTGTTTCAGGTACTCTTTAAAATGCCTGGCTGTTGTTTCGATTGGGCTAGTAAAAAATATAGGGATGTCAACAGTTATCAATATCTCTACTTCTTTTAAACAGAAAAGTAGTTTCCTCGATTCTTTGGAACTCAAACGGCCCTCAACTCTTGAACTCAAGATAAAATTCATTCGACTCTGGAAAAAAAAAAGAATGACTTTGCTTCAGCTTTGTCTCCACCAAACACTTTTGGGGCTGGGATGTAAGGAAGATGTGGGTGTACTATACCTTTTAAGAGAGTTAAAAGCTAGCAGTGACAGCACCAAGTGTTCTCAGTAAGACACAATGTAACATGTGCTCCAGCTACTGGGGTAGCTGGTTCCCTGGAAACAACAAAAAAAAGATTCAAATTAGGCTAATCCGTTTAAATTATTCCCCCAAAAAAACCAATTTCCAATCAAGTTTGAAATGAATATATTGACAATCTTAAAAGCCAATGACACAATCCAATGCTCTGGTGAAAAAGATCAAGGAAAAATTGAACAGTTGGGAGGAGAACTGCCAAGCCCCAGTGAGTAAAAGACTGCCTGAAAAATATCTCTCTTAAAAGTACCTTTTTCAATCAGTAACCTTTGAAGGAGAATCCCTAAAAAGAAGAAAAGAAGATAGAGGAAAATCCAAATAGAAGAACCAAAAGCTGACTGGTTTTGAGATAAGTGTTGTTTTGTAAATCTTATTTGGGAGTGTTAGCGGACTAGTATTATAGAAGGGAAGGCAAAAGATTGGTTTGAGGAAGGACTTGTAAATAGTTGTTAGTTAATTATTCACTCTTATACTTTAAGAAATAAAGTTGTTAACTTTTCCTTTAAATAGTTCTTGGCCACTCGAATTATTGCAGATTACTGCATGGCTTAAATCTTTTCTGTGTTGCTGGTTTTAAATTAAGAAGGCCAGTTTGCCCCATGTCCTAACAGTTTGGGGGCTCACATCCATGATTTGAACTGGTTTAGACAGATTTGAATTGATTTGGGGGTATGAAAACTCCCAGCAGATTTAAACACTTGCAGGTTACTGTCCTAGATATTTAAATAAAATGTAGGTGAGACAATTTGTTTAACTTCGATGACTTGTGGTTCATTAAATTAAAAGTGAGAGAAATGGCTCTTAAAATTGCTAAGGAGGTTCTGGGATTTGAAGATGAATCTTGAATTTGCCAAGAAAATTTGAAAGGAAAGAAAAAGTCCATACTTTTAGAATTAGCAAATAATTTGGGTTTAACAAAGGACAGAAGTAAAGTTGAAATTATAAAGGGGTGACTCAAAAACTTAGGTGTATCCAAGAGATAGACAAGTAGAGGTAGAGGAACTTAAATTCCATTTGAGGAAAATGGAGTTAGAAGATAACCAAAGAGAGGCGGGGGTGGGGGGGGGGGCGGGGTGGAGACGGAGAGAAAGGGAAAGAGAGAGAAAAAGGAAAAAGAGAGAGAAGAGAGAGAGAAAAAAATGTTTTTTTTAGCTGAGCGAAGAGACAGAGAAGAAAGGGAGAGACAAAAAGAGAATTTGAACTTGAAGTTGTGACTTAGTCAGAAAAGTCAAGTTAACAGGATGGAGATTAAAAGAGAAGGTAGTTATATATATAAATATGTCAAAACTCTGCCACATTTTGATGAGAAAAATGTTGAGGCCTTCTTTATTTCATTTGAAAAGTTGGCCAGGCACATGGAATGGTCCGAGGATTTATGGGTAATGCTAGTTCAGACTAAACTGGTAGGCAGAACTCATGAGGTATTTGCTGCACTGTCAGATGAGGGGTCAAGAGATTATGAAGAGGTTAAACAGGCAATTTTAAGTGCTTATGAATTGGTACCAGAAGCATATAAAGAGCGGTTCAGAAACACAAAGAAGGGACCAGATCAGACTTATGTTGAGTTTGAAAAAATTAAACATAGTCATTTTGATTGGTAGGTGTGTACTTTGAAAATAGAAAGGACATCTGAGGCTCTCAGAGAAATTATTCTGCTGGAGGAGTTTAAAAGCCCACTTCCAGAGATGGTAAGAATTCACATGGAGGAACAGAAAGTTCAGGAAGTGAGAAGGAAAGCAGAATTAGCAGATGAGTGCATGTTGGTGCATAAGACAAGCTTCTGGCCAGAAATTCATCCTGTGAGGGATAGAAGTTGGGAGAAGGGGAGATCCTACACTACAAAACCAAGAGTAGAGAGCACTGGTAAGAATTTACCACAGGATAAAAAAGAAGCCCGAGGTGGTGGGAAGAACGTGGAAGGCCTCAGGTGTTTCCACTGTGGTAAAGTGGGACACATAAAGACACAATGCTAGTCATTAAAGAAAGGCGCTGTGGGAAAAGATGTAATAAAAAATGCTAAGCCAGTGGCATTAGTGAAGGCAGTAAAGGAGACCCCAAGAAGAACCGAGGAGCTGCAGGAGGGTGCACACTCTACGCAGGGGCTGGGTCTGATCTCTACAAATAATTCACCTCTTTGGGTAAAGTTTACCCGGAAAGACTCGGGGGAGAAGGAGAAGAAGTTGTAATTTTGAGAGATATAGGATCTAACCAGTTGCTGATAGTAAGGGATGAGCAAATATTCACTCTTTCGGATCTGTTACCTGAGAGTGTGGTAATTTGTGGGATAGATGGACAGAAATTTAGTGTTTCCCTATGTAAGGTCGGGGTGCCAAGTCAAGATTGGGGAAGTTACAGTGGGAGTGATTGACAGAGTATCAGGTCCAGGAATACGGTTTGTTTTTGGGAATGATTTGGCAGGATCCAAGGTGGGAGTGACACCCCGTGTTGTGGAGAAGTCTAAGGAAGATCAAGAAATATCCCAGTATTTTCCCAGACTCTGTGATAACCAGATCCCACTATCATAAGTCACAACACGAAGCGAAAAGTAAAGAGAAAGATGAAGGAGCTGAGGTTTAGTTAGTGAATACCTGTTTGATGGAATGGTGCAAGAAAAATCTGAACAGGTAGAGAGTCAGACAGAAGTGTTTAGTCTTGAAAGGCTAAGAGACTTGCAACAGCAAGACAAGATAATGAAAGATATATTTGTGGATATATACTCTGAAAAGGAGGCAGACAATATCAATATTCAAGAGAGTTATTATCTGAAAGATAGAATCCTAAGGGGGAAATGGAGTTCATGGCAGGTGAGTGCAGAGGAGAAATGGGCCAAAGTGCACCAGATTGTGTTGCCGGTAGCATACAGAGAGGGGGTGTTATGGGTCGCACGTGAACTACCAGTAGGAGGTCATCGAGGGTACGAAAGACTCAGGCTCAGGTACAAAAACACTTTTATTGGCCTGGAATGCACAAGGGTATGGTTAACTTTTGCTGTACGTGTTATACATGCCAAATGGTAAGTAAGCCACAGGCGGCAATAAAACCAGCACTTTTGTTGCCAATTCCCACATTTGAAGAACCCTTCAGATGGGTTATAATTGATGGTGTAGGTCCCCTCCCAAGAACTAAAAGTGGGAACCAGTACTTGTTAACTATAATGGATGTATCTCCCAGACTTCTGGAGGCAATTCCATCATGGAGTATCGAGGCAAAAAGGGTAGAGGAGCTGGAAGTTTTCTTCACACGGTATGGGCTACCCAGATAGATTCAGTCGGACCCAAGGATCAAATTTTACTGCTCGGCTGTTTAAGGAGGTTATGGATAGCTTACCAGATGGTATACAGCACTTTAAATGCAGTGCATATCATCCTGAATCCCAGGAAGCTTTAGAAAGGTGGCTTCAGACCCTGAAGACCATATTGAGAGCATACTGTCAGGATAACTCAAATGATTGGGATAAAGGACCTCACTTGGACTGTTTGCCATTAGAGATACCCCAAATGGATCTACCCAGTTTACTCCCTTTGAGTTAGATTTGGGGATGAAGTGAGAGGGCCTTTGAAATTAATTAGAGAAAAATTTACAGGATCGAAGTCTGAGATCTCACACTTAGATTATGTATCAGCGGTGAGGGAGAGATTAAATTGAGTAGGTGAGTTAGCTAAACAGCAACTAAAGAGGGCACAGTACAGAATGAAGCAGATGGCAGATAATAGCTCTGAGACTCGGACATTTTCCTGAGGGGGTGACATGTTAGTACTGTTACCAGTGACAGAAGGTCCCTTCAAACCCAGGTTTAGTGGTCCTATCAAATTGAGAAAAAGTTGATTCAGGTGAACTATTTAGTAAAGATGTCAGATACAAAAAAAGTTATCTCATATGTCATGTGAATGTGTTGAAACTGTTTTACTCTGGAGAAACAGGTGTGTTACTGCCCTGCAGAGTGAGGAATCAAATCCAGACGATGTGGATTTTGAGATAGATTTATTTTTTAAATCTATTTTTAAAAATAGATTTTTAAAAATGAAGTCCTTGAGGAGTGGGAGAGGTTCGTAATTATCTGTCTCAGGAACATATAAGGTTTGTTACTGCAGTTTTATGGACACGTAAGAATCATATGGGGAAGACTAATGCTATTGCACATGAAGTAGACATAGGGAATACTGCTCCGATAAAACAATATCCCTATTGGCTTAATCCTTTCAAGGCCAGACAGATCCAGAATGAGGTGGAGGCCATGCTTGACAAGGATATCATTGAATCAAGTCAGAGTGAGTGGAGTTCGCCAATATTCTTAGTTCCCAAACCGGATGGGACTCAACAATTCTGCGTGGATTATTAGAAGGTCAATGCCGTTACAAAATCGGACTCCTATCCAATTCCGAGATTGGAGGACTGTATCGAGAAAGTTGGACAAGCCAGTTACATTACCAAGTTGAACTTAATGCATGGTTACTGGCAGGTTCCTTTATCAGAGATAGTGAAAGAAATTTCGGCGTTTGTAACTCCAAATAGGCTGTATCAGTTTGATGTGATGCCCTTTGGAATGAAGAACACACCCACCACATTCCAGAGACTCATGAACAGAGTTGTGGCTGGGTTAACAAACTGTGCAGTCTATTTGGACGATGTAGTGATCCTTAGTAAGTCCAGGAAAGATCACATGGTACAGTTGGCAGAGCTCTTTGAATAGCGATGGAGAAGCAAAACTAGTGATAAAATGGAATTCACGAAAGCAGAGGTGATGTTCTTGGGACACAACATTGGTCATGGAAGGTTGAGCACCAGAATGCAAAGATGAAGGCCATCGAGGAATTTCCACGACCAACCTTGAAGAAAGTGGTACTTCAATCCTTTGGACTCAGCGGATGATATCGGATGTTTATTACAAACTTCAGCAGTGTAGTGGGCACCGTTAAATGATTTGCTGAAGAAGAACATAAAGTTTTCATGGACAGAACAATGCCATGAGGCATTCAACCATTTGAAAGTGATATTAATCACCAAGCCAGTTCTAGCTACACCAAACTTTTCAAAACCTTTTAAAGTCACCATCGATGCTCGTGACATTGGAGTTGGAGCTGTATTCCTCCAGGAAGAGGAAGATGTGATTGAACTGCCTATTGGTTCTTTTCAAAGAAGGTCAACATCCACCAGAGGAAGTACTCCACAATCAAAAAGGAACTATTGAGTTTGGTACTGGCCTTACAACATTTTAATGTGTATGTCATGAACAATTTTTCGGAGATGGTTGTGTACACTAACCACAATCCACTTACATTCTTAGAACGTTTTAAAAATAAGAATATGAGACTATTTTGTTGGAGTTTTATGTTACATACTTTTAATTTAAAAATCATACATGTTGCAGGTCGGAAGAATGTCATCGCAGATGCGTCATTGCAGACATAACTGATAGAGTTTCGATGTGATTAGTCTTTATATAATGTTGTGTACATACAGGTATATGGGAAGAAGTTAAGGTAAACTTTTATTAAAGTTGTCTGTAGGTTCAGATAATGTGTTTTAAAAGTAGAGAAAAAATGTAGCTATCATTTCATTATGATGGTTTGTTTCTTTCTTAAGCGGAAAAGGTTTACGAAGATGTGGGTGTACTATACATTCAAGGGAGTTAAAAGCTAGCAGTGACAGCACCAAGTGTTCTCAGTAAGACACAATGTAACATGTGCTCCAGCTACTTGAAATGCTGGTTGCCTGGAAATGACAAAAAACTGATTCAAATTAGGCCAATCAGTTTAAATTATTTCCCAAAAAAGTATCAATTTCCAATCAAGTTTGAATTGAGTACATTGACAATCTTAAAAGCCAATGACATAATCCGATGCTCTGGGGTATAAGATCAGGGAAAAATTGAACAGTTGGGAGGAAAACTGCCAAGCCCCAGCAGGTAAAAGACTGCCTGAAAAATATCTCTCTTAAAAGTATCTTTTTTGATCAGTAACCTATAAAGGAGAATCCCTAAGAAGAAAAAAAGAAGACACAGGAAGATCCAAAAAGAAGAACCCAAAGCTGCGTGAATTTGAGATAAGAAGTGTTGTTTTGTAAATCTTATTTGGGAGTTTTATCGGATTAGTATTATACAAGGGAAGGTGAAAGATAGGTTAGAGGAAGGAATAGTACAAAGTTATTAGTTAATTATTCTCTGTTATACTTTAAGAAATGAAGTTGTTAATTTTTCCTTTAAATAGTTCTTGGCCACTCGAACTTTTACAGATTACTACACGGGATAAATGTGTTGCTAGTTTTGAGTTAACAGATACAACAAGGGGTCAAAATAAAGAGGAAACTTTTTTCTATTCATTCGAGCTCAAAGTAAACTAAAAATCAAATCTCCTCCGCTCTTTCCCAGTCGAACATTTCCAGAACAGGGACAACAAGGGTTTAAAATTCTGAGGAAAATTTCTTCTACTCATTGGAACTGAAAATAAATAAAATAAAGCTCCCTTCACACTGACCCCACCCAACACTTTGAGGCAAAGACAACAAGGGGTTAAAATAAAAGCTCTCTTGGTTCTTTCAAGAAGTCCACACTGTCTCTAGGGTTTCTGCAGAAGAAACAGACACCTGTCCCCCTCTAGCCAGACTTCCCCAGAGTCCTCCTATAGCCCAGCATGTGCTTTGCTCACTCTGGCTATGGAATACCATAGCTGGTCCAGTTTCTGGTTGGCTGCCTGTATCCTCAGTTACTCGCTTGGATCCTGGCTTTCATGTAGGATATTTACTCTCTTAATTCTGGCTAAGGCAGAATTTTAAGGATGCCAGGCTGGTGGCTTCGACTTCCGAGGACCTGACAGTCACTACTTATCGAAACCCATGCCAAATATTGTCTTGTTCCTCCTTAAAGCAGTGAGACAACTCCAACCAGTGATGAATGAATTTGCCCAGGTGTCCCACGATATTGAAGCAGTTAAATCACTATGAACCCAAGTTGGTACCAATGCAAAACAGTTCCAACTTTGTTTGGAAACAAGCTACAATAACCTTTAATACTAAATGTGCTATCTTTAATCCTATTTGGCCCCTTGGGGTTACAATAGTTCCTGAGTCTCTTGTAGATTTACACAGTCGCTCTTTCTCTATCTCTAGCTCTGGCTCTGGGTCTGGGTCTATGAAGCTGCTTCCTCCCTCTCTCTCTCTCTCTCTCTCTCTCTCTCTCTCTCTCTCTCTGGATAGTCACCTGATTTCTGCTCTCTTGCCATGCTGGTGTCCTTGGAATGCCTCCAGAAAATTCAGGAGAAAGCTTAGTTTGCAAGTGAACCCTTTTGGATGGTTTTCTGGAATTTTCTATCATTCTTGCCATTCAGGAAGACACACTGAATAGTTTGAAACATAGTCAGTCATTTAGGTAACTTGCTACTCTTTGTTTCATTGTGTACAGGACCCGGTGCCTTTCTGTCTGAGCCCACCTTTGTTTAGAGGATAAATTGTGGAGGATATATCTGTCCAGGATAATTGTTGCCTTTTAAATTAGCACCTGCCTGCTGTGTTCACACTGTGTCTGGTGTGTGGGTTTTGTGATTTCAGAGTTTTACTTGGCCAATGTATCCAGCATCCCTTGTTTTAGCAGCCAGGAGGCTGCTTCACCCATCACTAAGTCACCATTTAGTTCAACATGGAAAGCCCTTGACATTGATCCAGCTATCCTACAGCCAGCTCTCAGAGTATCAGGATCTCTGACACTCCTCTTTTTATCTGTCAGCCAAGATTCCCTGATTGGACCGATTAACAGTCCAGTCAGGGAACTTTATATTCCATGAGGTGCACCTTGCTGACATCATTATAATTATACAAAAACCACAAAGTGATGGGCAGCTCCTGGCTTTCAGAGTCTGAGGTTGTGCTCAGCTGGTCTTTAAATTTGGCGCCAGAGGCTTGGAACACTGAAGATCTCAGTGATAACTTCCATCTCTCTCCCCTTGTGATTCACTTGCATATTTAATGAGCAGACTATTGTGAAATTATGCAAGGTCTGAACCATGGTGGATATGAGTTCACTTGCTGCTATTATTTAACTTCAAATGGTAAAATTGTGGGCTGCAGTGACTGGAAATTGTTATTGGCTGGGAAATATTCCCACATGAGTTGCACCTTTTAGAAGAGGGAGAGATAGATAACAGGATTACGTAGGATATGTAACATGGAAATAAATCTCACAACTCAACCAGTCCATGCTGACGTTTATGCTGTACTCCATCCTCATGCCATTTTTCAACACGGAAATTTATCATGGTGAATCTCAATTATCTCCTCTCTCCCCTCTTAAATGTTTGTTTAACTCCCCCCCCCAAACTATATTCTACACTCTTTGGGTAAATAAGTTTCTCCTGAATTCTCTATTGAATTTCTTGGTAAATAAGTTGTATTGATGCTCTCTCGATATGCTCTCCCCCAGAGGAAGAAATATTCTCCCTGTATGCATTCTGTCAAAACATTTCATAATTTTAAAGACTTTCACAAGATCACCCCTTAGCCTTAGTTTTAAAGGAAAAGAGACACAGTCTGTCAGTCCTTTCTAGTATGCATTTCTGGTATTATCCTTTTCACTTTTATCTTCATCCTTTCCTTTTACCCTTTGGTCAGTGTGAAATGGAAATAATATTGGAGTCTCCATCATCACTGTTCATAACTCTGAAGGAGAAATAAGTATTTTTACACCAAAATCTCTTTGCTACTCTACCCCACCTCGATTTGTGTCTTGAAGTAATAAGTGACCTCCCAAATCTTCCTCCCAAAATGTATAACTTCATATTGATCTGAGTTGTACTTCATTTGCCAATTATTTTCCCCTCAAATAAAAGGTTTTCAAGAGTGGTATGACTGCAAGTTACCAAGCTCACTTTCAGCTTCAGGTGATACATTGACCATGTAACATTAATGGTCACGTGGTGCTGCTAAACTCTATTTACAAAACATTCTTGAGGGAAGGACAGCATTAGATTGTTTCGAAAACATGCTACTCTCTCTTTGTCTTACCTCCAGAGAGACAGTAAGATCATGGAGCGTTGCATCACTTCTGTGATGCATGTTGTGCCTAATTAGCATATCATTTCTTATATTACTTATCCCACCAAGTCTCTGATTCTGTCCACTAAATTGCACCTTGCAAAGCTCTGACTTTGGTTTACATTTTGCAGGGGCAAACACAATGCTGGTTTCACTCATCGACTCAACAATGTTCTCAGCTCCTTTGGAGGAGATTGGAAATTTGAGTACTCCATCTAGTGTTTTGAACTCTGCAGGGCAGAGGAGAATTGACAGATGACTCTGGTTCAGCAGCTTGGCTATCACCTGGATCTGTGGTTGAATCTGGTCTTTTTGCCTATGTCGATGACTGCCTTCCACTGAGTAGAAGGTTACTTCTGTGCAGAAACTCGTGCAAACCTGTCCCATTGCACGATATCATTTTCAGTTAAATGAGGTAAATCGATGTGCTATTTGATTTCCTGGAATGAACTTGTCTTAAATCCAAACTGGTTCTCCTTTTGGAGGTGTCGTAAGTTGTGTGTTTTGTGATGATTTTAATAGTTCCACATCTGGCTGAAAATGTAGAAACCTCTTTCTCCCTCACTTTTCTCAAATCATCATTTTGTATTCACACATGAGTGTACCTGGGAGAGCAGGGAGTTGAGTTTAGTCTTCTTCACATGAAAGGTTTCCAGGAAGTTAAACCATTTTCAAGTGAAGTTGTACAAAAGTGAAAGTTGAAAAACATTCTCTTTCTTCAACAATACTTTCACACTTGCTTTTTTCACCTTCCCTGTTGGCTTGAGAAAAATGTGGTATGCCTTCAGCATGAATATTGTGACTTTTTATTAAAAGGACTAATTCATAAAATAGTAGAATCCCATCAAGCCCATCAAGTCCACACTGACTCTCCAAACAGCACCCCACCCAGACCTCCTCCCCACTTCTCCCTGTAGCCTGCACATCCCTGGACAATATGGCAAATTTAAAATGGCCAGTCCACTGAACTTGCACATTCTTGGACTGTGGTGGAAACCAGAGCACTTAGAGGAAACCCACTCAGACACAGGGAGAATGAGCAAATTGAGGAAAGTTTAGGGGACATGTCAGCGGTTGGTTCTTTACATAGAGACTGGTGGGTGTATGGACTGCACTGCGAGCAGTGGTGGTGGAGTCAGGTACATTAGGGTCATTTCAGTGTCTCTTGGATAGGCACATGGATGTTAGTAAAATGAAGGGTATGTAGATTAGTTTGATCTTAGAGTAGGATAAAAGGCTACTAGAATAATGAGGGCTGAAGGGCCTGTACTATGCTGTACTTTTCTGTGTGTTCCACACAGAGAGTTACTCGAGGGTGAAATTGAACCTGGGTCCCTGGCACAATGAGGCAGCAGTGCTAACCACTGAGCATCTGTGCCATCCTTGGCAAGCCATAGTCTATTGTCTGAAATTGCAACATCTGGGACTGTATGTGTTGCAAAGATCTCCTTCAGAGATGTAATGACCGTTTTAAAAGTGTGAACCTCCAGTAGTTTGATTTCTATCCATGTGGAGCTGTAATCTATCATTATCAAGAACATTGTACTTCTGTATTTGAAGAGGTCCATTGATGGGAAGGAAAGTGACATCAGTGGAGCTTATGTGGACCCCATAGTCATCTCCCCCCACCACCCCCCCCCCCCCCCCCCCCCACCTCCATCGCTGCCGATGCCAGGGGTGAGCATCACTTCCATAAATGACGTCACCCTCGGTCCCTCCACCACCACATCCACTCCAGTTACAAGCTCTGCCGCCACTCCCAGCTCAACACCTACTCCAGGTCCTAGCTCCCAATCCTGCCGAGTTTTCACCATCCCCCCCCAGATCTCCCCCTCACTGAGGACGAGTGATCAGTCCTCAGCAAAGTCTTTACCTTTATCCCCCTCTGCTCCCGGATCAACAAATTCCACACCCATGGTGAGGTTGAACACGTCTTCCGCCGCCTCCAGCTCTGGGCTTATTTTTTCGATCATGACTCCCGTCAACCTTCAGAGGACCCCTTCGCCTGCCCCCAACACACCCAATTCACCTGGACACCCCATGCTAGTCTGTTACCCACCATCAATCTCTTTATTTCCAGCTGCTGCTGGGACATTGACCGTCTCAACCTGTCCACCCCTCACCCACTCCAACCTCTCGCCCTCAACGTGCAGCCCTCCACTCCCTCTGCTCAAACCCCACCTCACCATCAAACCAGCAGACAAAGGGGGCGGGGGGGGGGGGGCGCAGTGGTAGTTTGGCGCACTTGGCAACCTCTGCACTGCTGAAGCCAGGCGCCAACTTGAAGACACCTCCTCCTACTGCCTCCTCGACCATGACCTCACCTCCCATCATCAAACCATTATCTCCCAGACCATACATGACCTCAGGGGATCTCCCACCCACAGCTTCCAACATCATAATTTGGGAACCCTGCACCACCCGGTTCTACCTCCTACCACAAGCCTGACTACCCCGGCCGACCCATCGTCCCAGCCGGCTCCTGACCACTGAACTTATCTCAACATACCTCAATACTGTCCTATCCCTCCTGGTCTGGGAACTCCCCACGTATGTTCATGACACCAACCACGCCCTCCACCTCCTCCAAGCCCTTAGTTTCCCTAGCCCTCATTACCTCATCTTCACCATGGACATCCAGTCCCGATACACCTACATCCGCCATGACTAGGGCCTCCAAGCCCTCTGGTTCTTCCTCTCCTGATGTCCCCACGCATACCCTTACACTGACACTAATTCGCTTCGCTGAACTGGTCCTCTCTCTCAACAGTTCCTCCAGACAAAAGGGGTAGCCATGGGCACCAGCTATGCTTAGTTCTTTGTCAGTTACGTGGAACAGTCTATCTTTTGCAGTTACACTGGCACCACTCCCCACCTTTTCCTCCGTTTTATTGATGACTGCATTGGCACCACCTCGTGCTCCCACGACGAGGTTGAACAGTTCATCAACTTCACCAACACATTCCACCTCGACCTTAAATTCACCTGAACCATCTCAGAACCTCCCTCCCCTTTCTTGAACTTCCCATCTCTATCAGTGGTGACTGACTCAACACTGACATTTTCTACAACTCACCGACTCCCACAACTACTTCACCACCAGAGATATATTTCCGTACCCACCCCATTCGCTTTCCTTGAAGACCATTTCCTCCGCAGCTACCTTGACATTAGGGCCAAGTCCCCCAACAACCCACCCTCCCCTCCCGGCACCTTTCCCTACCACTGCAGGAATTGCAAAATCTGCACCCACACCTCCCCCTCACCTCTGTCCAACGTCCCAGAAGAGCTTTCCACATCCAAAGCTTCACCTGCACTTCTACACATGTCATTTACTGTATCCATTGCTCCTGATGCGGTCTCCACTACATTGGGGAGACAGGACGCCTACTCGCAGAGCGTTTCAGAGAACATCTCTGGGACACCCACACCAACCAATTCTACCACCCATTGGCTGAACACGAACTCCCTCTCCCACTCTGCCAAGGACATGCAGGTCCAGGACCTCCTCTATCGTCACTCCCTAACCACTCAATGCCTGGAGGAAGAACGCCTCATCTTCTGCCTTGGGACCTTCCAATCCAATGGCATCAATGTGAATTTCACCAGTTTCCTTATTTCCCCTCCCTCCACCGTATCCCAGTTCCAGCCTTCTAGCTCAGCATCGCCCTCATGACCTGTCCATCTTCCTTTCCACCTATCCGCTCCATCCTCCCCTCCAACCTATCACCAGTACCCCCATTTCCATCCACCTATTTCACTTTTAGCTACCTTCCCCACTCCCCCCCCCCCCCCCCCAGTCCCAATCCCCTCCCATTTATCTCTCCACCCCCAATGCTCCAGCCTCTTTCCTGATGAAAGGATTTTGCCCAAAATGTCAGTTTTTCTGCTCCTGGGATGCTGACTGACCTGCTGTCCTTCTCCAGCACCACACTCTCAACCCTGATATGCAGCATCTGCAATCCTCACTTTCTCTCATCCTCGAACATTGTATAACACAAGTAATACAGCTTGATATCATCACTCCCAATGATGTTCAGATACCTGGCCACTAACTTTCAACATCTTGTGATATTCAAATATGAGGTTGGCAAGAGAAGTGAGTTTGGGATACCACGATGTAAAGCACAGAAGTAGGTACAGACAACAGCCTAAGATGTCCTTGGTGCGAGGGAATCTTGAGACTCTTGGAATGTAAAGTCTTTCATCATAAATGAATAAATCATCCACTACCCTATTCTCATACAGAGACCAGGAATGTGTGGCATGTATGCTGGCTGCCCTTTGGCACAGTATTCTCTGATCTGAGCACATTCTTGGTCAGATATCAGTTGGTCTGTGATTTCATTTAGTTGTTGCTGGTAGAGTTTAGATTATTGTTGATACAAATATTTCTAGCTCTCCAAAGAAAACTGCATATCTTTGTTCAGGCTTCACCAAAGGATTACAGGATGAATTATCTGCTGTAGTCTGCAGTTTTTCTCACACCTGCAATGTATTCGCAAAAAAACACATTATCTTCAGTCTGTATTGTTGCACTTGTAGATAGATTCTTGCAAACCCCTCAGAATTTAGGAGTGTAATTCAGAGTCCCTCCACTGTCTCAATTTTGAAGTGAAGAAGAACATAATCTGCCAAGCTTTTTCCAAGCCCAAATCGTAGCTGGAATGCTTTGTTCTTTCTCACTGCATATCCCTGTCAGTGAACAGGACGTGCAGTAATCTGGTCTGCACTTTCTGTTCATCTGTATCCGCAAGAATACACAGTCTTAAAGAAACATTAACAGCAATGATAGTGAAAAACTCTGGGTCAAGAAGAGCTAAAGTTTCAAATGATATCAACATTTCTTTGATTTTCTCAAGGAACCTTGATTGTGCCTCCTTCTCCCATCATACATTGCCTTGTCATCACTGTTGGTGCAGTTGCTGATTGACAACAACTATGTGGACAAGAACTCCTCCAATAGTGTCCCATCTCTGCTTCTCATTTTCCACATTGGAAATTTCTGGATCTAAAACAGAAAAAAAAATTGCGCTATTATTTAATTCCTACATTGGACACAAGGTGAAATATTGGAGATAGCTGCAGCTTAATGATTGGTAATTTCATGAGTTACTGCTCTTCCATTCTAATTGATTGTTCTTGAACGTCATAACTGGATCAATTTTCATTGAAAAATGCAATTAAATTGTGTAATTGTAATCCCAAAACTCCAAACAAGTCTGGAACCCTGAGTGATTAAAATAATGCAAATTATTCAGCTACTGTTATGTGCTCTTTCTCAGACTGTTTAACAGTTCTGTCTCACTTAAAAGGATCTTGAAAAGCTGATACTTTATCTATTCTTTTGATTTTATGGGTTGGTGCATTTGAATGTTAATTTAATTAAGGGTGAAGTCAAGTTGAGGGTGTGTGATTATCTTGTATTTGTTCAAAAATTTCCTTTGTCTCCAAAATTCTCCTCACCATTCATATACACAGCATTGGTCAAACTTGTTCTGATCTATCGTGAAGAGTCCTCTGTACAGCCTTTATTTTTAAAAGTAGTTAATAACCAGTTCTTACTGAGGAGCCACTTTCACAACATAACCAATGATCACTTCAAATCCTTTTCGACTTTGGGACGGGGGAAAGTAAATTTTGATTCAAAAAATGCATTCGAGAACATAAAGCTGTAAGATTTGAATAATAAGTCACACTTAAACATTTTAGTGATTGATGAATGTAACAAGGAGAGAAACTGCTATTACCTACAAAATTTAGAAAACTGGTGACACATGGGCTAAAGTTTTCTTGACAGTATTTATGTGAAAACTGTGGGGAAAATTAACACTTGATTTTATATCAATCTTGCAGAAGGCAACGTATGCTGAAATTTGTTGCAAATCTCAAGCACACACAAAACTTAAGCATCTATTTGAGCCTGAGTAAAGTATGGAACGTAGGCAGAATTCAGCTTCAGACATGAGAAAAGTTGGAAGCCAATACACCACCTCTTAAGTGTGCTTGGCATAGCATGTTACTGAGAATGCTTTTGTCGACATAACAAAGATACTAAAGTGCAAAGTAGTTTTCTGCGAGGAGAATAAAAAGGAAAAATGCATCAGAGAAAGTGTCGTAATAAAAGGTACAATCTTTGAACTGTGCTGAAGATTTTGGATGCGGATTTAGATCCCATTTGTAACTGGTGTAAATGCAGGAAATTAGCATTCTCCCATCTCAAGCACGTGGTGAAACTAAGTTAATGAGAGCAGCAGTGCTTTTGCTGAATTGAATCAAAACATTAAGGAAGCTTGAGCATGGTATAAAATCTGGTGTAAATCACAGTGCAAATTTCTCCAATTGGTACCCTGAAAGAAAATTAGCATTTTCGGCTTGAATTACCCCATTTCTACGGTGAATAATACAGGGAGGTTCAGAGTCAGGTAGAAGTCTGCTTTGTCCCCAGTTTGGGGTGGTACGGGGGCTCAGTGGTTAGCATTGCTGCCTCACAGTACCAGGGTCCCAGGTTCAATTCCAGCCTTGGGTGACTGTCTGTGTGGAGTTTACACATTCTCCCAGTGTCTGCGTGGGTTTCCTCCGGGTGCTCCGGTTTTCTCCCACAGTCCAAAGATGGTGCCAGTTTGGTGATTTGGCCATGTTAAATTGCCCATAGTGTTAGGTGCATTAGTCAGAGGGAAATGGGTCTGGGTGGGTTACTCTTCGGAGGGTCGGTGTGGACTGGTTGGGCCGAAGGGCCTGTTTCCACACTGTAAGGAATCTAATCTACATTCTTCTTTTGCGTTACCTGCACTGACTTAATCCTTGTGAGGTAGACCACATCCCATGAATTCTTTCCACGGGTTGAGATTAAGAATTCCTCAATTATTGATGCGAATCCATCCTTCCACCAGCTTTTCAATCTTTGTTTCTTTTTACTTTGTGCATCGTGCATGCCTAAAATTAAAAGCTAATTTAAAATATCAAACATTCCTGAGCAGTGACAGATTGGTTCATTCTGCTGCCAAAACAAACTATTCCAACAAGTAATGAATTTAAAATGAGCGTTTTACCTTAAAGCAGCTTGGGTTTATTTTAACAGTTTGAAACTTTCCCATTAGCTCAGTGCATAGTCTGGTGTTTTGCCGAATCCCATATCATGGGGTTCTAGAAGTCTTCACTGAAATAACTCCACAGAGGCTGATATCTCATTACCAAGTCACCCTTTAATGACAGGTGGACAGTCCTTGACCCTGATCCAGCTCCCTCAGAGTCAGCTCTGTGTGAACAGAACTGAAGTGCACTCCTACTTTTATCAGATTAACAGCCCCAATCAGGGAACGTGTATTCTATGAGATCCACCTGGCTGACCGTTTTACATTCATCACATCCCTCCCCCTCTGAGTCCAAGGACATGGGCCAGTTCTTTGTTGTAGCTCCTCCTGGGGTGTTTTAGCACCGGGTCAGATAAGGGCACCTGGAGCATCTTAGAAGAAATCCATTCTCCCCTTCAGATGGCAAAGGCATTAAGGCAGTGACATCCACCATGTCCATCTCACATTCTGAGGCGTCTTTAACATTCGATGGAAAGTGAGAACCAATAGGTTCCAGAACAGTTGGAAAGTTAGCTGAGGAGCTGGTGCAATTTGCTCTCTCACCGTTTGTGAGTTTGGAGCTTTCATATGGTCCATTTATGATGCCGTTTTACCCCATCCCTGCTCCTCCCTCTCTCCTCAGATTTAACCTGGTATGGAGTCTTCTCTCCATTACCAACTCATCTGGAGCTATCCCCATAGTTGCTTAAGGGGTGGTCCTATAATCAAACAGAAAGTGGGACAGTTTCGTATCTAGTTTGGACAAATACCATTTGACTTCAGGAAATATTTAAATTCCTTGCTGGTATACGATGGCCCGTTACCTGTGACCAACACTTCCAGGACTCCATGTATTGCAAAAGATGCACTCAGTTTTTCTATCATCATCCCCATGTTTGACAAATGAATTCTATGCATGTCCAGCCATTTTGAGTGGCATCCACTAAGAACATTGAGCCCATGAAAGGACCTGCATAGTTGATGTGTAGCTGAGTCCAGGGTTTAACCTATTCCCATGAATGTGGGGGAGCTGCTGGCGGTAATTTTTGTCCTCATTGGGACTTTGGGCACTGCCCCACCAACGCAGCTGTGTGTGCATCCAGCCCTGGCTACCAGACATAACATCTTCATTTTGGAAATTCTTAGATGACCTGAGTAGAGTTCAGCTAGTATCTGGTGGAGACGTTTGCTCAGGACAATTGCTTTTGCTCCCCATAATAATATGCCATCCTCTACTCCTCTCTCTGGGTCCAAAGAGGTTTCAGTTCCAGTTGTGATGGCTCTTTAGCTTCCCCTATTACCACCAGCTATTTCAGGTTTGCCAGGACTAGATTTTTCTGCATTCAAAGTCTGATATTGTTAACTGTGACTGGAAATGTGTTGAGAAAATTTGAAAATATTTTTGGTTCTTCCAATGGTGGTACCAGTGGTGGTGTATCTGCAGTCGAAAGTGGTTCAGTGCACCCTCATTTGCTACTTGGCCTCCCGGACAGTGTTCCAACTTGTAATTATATCCATTCAGTATAAGAGCCCACCACTGATTTCAGCCTGAAGCCATGTGTGGAATGGCCCTATCCTCTTCAAATATACCCAGGAGGGGTTTGTGGATCGTTATTAAAGGTAACTCTTGGGATAATGTGCGTTTTGACAGTGCAATTTGGCTATAATGTCGTTGAAGAAATAAGGAACAGTATTTTCAAGAACACATACCTCTTTTGGCAGTAGTGCTATTCCACAGGGATCAGTTTGCGCGCTTCATTCTGCGCATACATCACTGTCCATGCCAAAGTCTCTGTGTCGTTCTGTGCATGCGCTATGTCAGCACCGGTCTTCAAGCCGTTTTGCACATGTGGCAAAGTTAGCTGCTGACCGAGCAGCTTTCTGTGAGCGGTACTGTACAGAGAGCAGCTTTCTTACATATTTGTAAATGTACTGTGTTAAATTTACTTTTGTTTCATTAATAAATATAATTTCAACCTTCACTTGGGCTGTGCTGTACTTTGCATTAGACATTTGGGTGATTTTTGAGTGATTCTGCACTCTGCATTTCCCAAAGTCCTAAATGCATACGCTATTGGGCATTCCTCTCCATTGGGTCACCTAATACTACCCTGACACCATACAGGGAAGCATCACATGTCAATACCACATCTTGCTTGGGATCATCGTGTGCCAACGAGGATGATAGCTGTTTCTCCACTCTCCTGAAGGCTACGGTTTAGATACCTACCCATTTCCAAGGCTGACACTTTTTAAAGAGTTGGTAGGAAGATGCTAGATTGTTATTGTTCACCTGCATACGGAAAGACCTAAGCCAGGGTACAGACTTGGCGTCTTTGATCGCCCTCACTTTATCTTCCAATGGGTCTAACTCAGTCTTGTCGACTCTGTAGGCCAAGTTAGGGGTCATTTCGGGTACCAGGAATACACGATTTTCTCTTCTAATTTGTATACCCCTCACCGCCCCCCCAGGGTGAAATGTCGAAGAACTACGTCCAAGTTCTCTAAGCGCACTTTATTGGTCTTCCCTGTTATTAGCACATGCTTTAGATTAATGGTGACCTGGGGTGGACCTTGTAAAACATTTTCCATCATCTGCTGAAAAATTGCACAGGCTGATGATGCCCCAAGTGGCAGTCACATACATTGGTACAAATCCTTGTGGATATTAATTGCAAGCTGTTCTAGAATCTCCGTGTTTATGAAACGTCCTGACTGAGGCAATAGAATTGCCGACACTCAAGTGGTATTCCCAAAGTTCAGTCAGACTGGCTAGGGCGTCCGTTTACATCAGAATACCCTGCAACTCAGTCGCCCCCACTTGCTGTATTTCCCAATGATGAAGCCAGTTGTAATGCCTGTTTGAAGTTGAGTTGGGCTCCAGCTAGCTGGCACTTTTGCATGGTTGCATCATTCATTCCATATATCAACGGTCTCTCAGCATTTCATTCAGGATTAAACCAAAGTCACATGCCTCTGCCAGTCCTGTTAACCCAGTCAAAAGTCCTGATATGGGGATTCCCCGGTTCTCCAATTGCTGAATAATACTGGTAACATCTTATATTTAGAGGAGGCTTGGGATTGTAATATTCCTTACTAAATCTGTAAACTCTGAAAAGATTTAGTATATGGTTCCTCAGGGAAAGTTCGGCTCCTTAACTGAAAAAGCTGTGGGTCCACATGCTGTCAGAATTACTTGTTGCTTTTCACCTGCATCAATGTCATTTGCTCGGAAAAAGCAATGCATTTTTTCCACTTACTGGGCCTAGTCTTTGAGGGCATGGTCAAATCAGTCAAGCTTCCCAAATGATGGTATGATGCCAGAAAGGCTTACCCAACTCGAAGACAACTGTTGTGAGCAAATTTCCTCAGGAGCATGTTTTTGTCTCATCGCCACTGAAATAACTCCACAGAGCCCGGTACCCCATCACCAAGTCAACATATAGATACAGGTGGAGAGTCCTTGACGCTGATCTGGCTCCCTCAGAGCCCGCTCTCAGAGTGAATAGAATCTCTGACACTCCGAATCTTACGTGTCAGCCATGGCTTCCTAATTGGTTTGGATTAACAGCCCCAATCAGGGAACTCATAGTCTAGGAGATCCACCGAGGTGATGTTGTTACATTCACAATGCAAGCATTGGTATCCTGTCATATTTTCAGATATTATTGCTACCAGTATGTGGTATACTGGTTTAGTTCTCTGCCATGAATCCTCTTTCTCTACGGTGAGTTTAGGGCCCATCTAATTCCCAGTAGTAAAGAATAGACCACTGTGTGTCTAAACAAAAGAGGCACTTGTTTTACGTGACCAGGTTATTTATTGTGATATTGCAATATGTACAGTTTACATTAACTTGCTGGGCATAATTACTAAGGACCCTAAAGAGATTATATCTGCTCCTTTGAAATAGTCATGCAATATGCAACTGTCTCTATCTAATGATTGTGTGACTTTATCAGATTGCATAGAGTTCAGGTAATATGAGCATTAACTCCTTCTGAACAATTACTTTATACAATGCTGGACCTCACAGATAAGGATTCATTGCTGGATAGAAAAGGTCATCCTGGTTGTCTGGTAAAAAGGGAGCCATCACTCTTTCCAGGACCCCTGAGGTAGATAACCATTATGGGTATTAAAAAGTTGTTTAACATTGACTCTATGGTGCTTGTGCGGTCCGGTGTCCAGCACACTGCTAACCCGGTTCAGGCAAAGGTATCTATTGTTTGTAGCACCATGCAGGGCTGCTGGATCATTGAAATCAATCAGTATGCAATAAGTATCTGATGGCATCTGGCATATGAAAGTTCTATGCAACAGGTGGTGCTCTAAAAGTGAAACATGGATTCGAAAACATGGGTGAGCTTTATGTAAAGGAATCATCAACTATTTACAGGCTTGTTCGTGGGTTATTTCTTCTGGCTCTTGATGCAATGCTATTTTTTTGGGTGCTTTTCGATTCTTAGCTAAAATTTCAGAAGTCTACAGGAGTGCCTGGATGATGTCTAAGTACTTTTGTGGTGATCTGAGACTTGGGACAAACCATTTGCTTTCAGTCAAAGATAGTCTAGGGTGGGCTTCCCCTTGGCATGAGCATGATTGGAAAAATGAGCAGAAACCAAACAGAACGGTCAAGCTACTGAAACAGGGAGATGGAGGGTGGCATTTAGCAGGAGGTCAGATCTACAGAGGGTCTTTAGTGAGCAAGTACCTTCAGCGACACAATGCAGGATGACTGTGGGCACCCAAGCAATCCCTTTCATGCATTGGTTAACTACGAGTCCTGATTAATTATCTTGACAAGTGAGTGATTGAGGTATCATGAATTGAGCAGTGGTTGATTAGTGATAGAGTTGGTGGGATGTAACATTTGAAGGTACATTCATTGATATTTGGAATTATATGTAAAATCGTTAAACTTCTTGTTGTACTGCAGCTCAGTCCTTGGCACCACACACCTGATGTTGACTTCCTAGTTATCTGTTGCCACTGCCATCCCAATGCGTGTACAAAGCCTCAATTTCCCCTTGACTGTAAATAGTCAAGGTCTTTTCCCTGGGTAGGGGGAATCCAGAACGAGAGGGTATAGGTTTAGGGTGAGGGGAAAAATTTAAAAGGGACCTAAGGGGCAACCTTTTCGTGCAGAGGGTGGGGCGTGTACGGAATGAGCTGCCAGAGGAGGTGGATGAGGCTGGTACAAATTGCAACATTTAAAAGGCATCTGAATGGGTATATGAATAGGAAGGGCTTGGAGGAATATGGGCCAAGTGCTGGCCAAAGGGACTAGGTTAGGTTAGGATATCTGGTCGGCACGGATGAGTTGGACTGAAGGGTCTGTTTCTGTTCTGTCCATCTCTGACTCCATGACATAGAACATCTCTCCTCTTTTCCAACTCCCCCATCAAGAATTGCACTGCATTATATGAAAACCTGTATGTCCAATCCTCTCCCCTGGCTTCCACACTCCCCTAGAGTATGGGGGCAGGCCATTCGGCCCATCATGTCCACATCAACCCTCCCACCTCCCTACCTTATCCCTGTAACCCTGCATTTACCATGTCTAATCCACCTATCCTGCATATCTCTGGGCTCTATGGCCAATCCACCTAACATGCACATCTTTGGACTATGGGAGAAAACCTGTGCAGTCACAAGGAGAATGTGCAAACTCCACACAGACAGTCACCTGAGGGTGGAATTGAACCTGGGTCCCTGGTGCTGTGAGGCAGCAGTGCTAACCACTGACCCAGCGTGCTGCTCCCACTTTCTTTTATTCATTCTTGAAATGCCATTTGTCTCCAGTAAGGCAAGTAATCCATCACTCTTTACCCTTGAGAAGTTGCTGACAAGCTGCCTTATGAACTGTTTCAGCTCGTGTAGTTTAGGTATACCCACTGTGCTGTTAGGGAGTTAATTGCAGAATTCTTACTCAGGGATAGTGAATAAGTGGTGATCTGAATCCAGGCCGGGATGGTGTTTGGAAGGTTCTTGCAGCTGTTGGTGATCTGCTGCCCTTGTTCTTCTGGATAGAGATCATAGGTGTGAAAAAAGCGATCAAAGAAGTTGTGGTGAGTTGCTGCAGTGCACCTTATTTCACCATGTGCCAGTCATGGAGGGATTGAATTATAAAATCATGTAATAGGCTGCTAGTTAAGCTGGCTGCTTTGTCTTGGATGGTGTTGAACTTCTTAAATGTTACTGAAGTTACAAGTGGTGACTATTCTATTACACTTCTGACTTGTGTCTTCACTTTTCCCCATGTCAGCTTCACATTGGAGAATGACTCCCAGCATGGCCTCTGGAGAGATGCATGTTAGATATAGCAGCACAAGCTAGCTTTAAGGCAAGCTGAAATAAAAAGGTGTTTGGCCCGTCCTGTTGCAGCCAGAGTATAGATCTGAGAATGCTGATGGCATCAACAACCATTATAATGCACAGCAAGCTGAAGGTCTGCCTACATTTCAATCAATGAGTAAAAGGTTAATTGCAATCTCTGTGTCCATTTTCATAGACTCAAAACAAATTTAACCTTGCAGGATAACGACATGAAACTCACTTGAAGTTCTTAAATATTTCTGATTCTTTCCTTTTTCTGCAGGCATGTTTCGCTCCCTAACTTTTTGTTGTTTTTCTTTTGTGTATATTTTTGCACGCTGAACGTCCTGGCTTTGACAGCAATGTGGCTCTTCATGAAGGCTGGTGACTGGATAATCTTTAGGAATAGTCTCCTGGATAAAGTTAAAAATTGCACAACACCAGGTTACAGGTCAACAGGTTTAATAAGAAGCACTAGGTTTTGGAGCGCTGCTCCTTCATCAGGTGGTTGTCACAACCACCTGATGAAGGAGCAGCGCTCCAAAAGCTAGTGCTTTCAATTAAACCTGTTGGACTATTACCTGGTGTTGTGTGATTTTTAACTTTGTACATCCCAGTCTAACACTGGCATCTCCAAATCATGTCTTCCTGGATAACCTCTCTTGTATGCCATCCACAAGATCTCTGAACCCAATTATTACACTCCAATTTTCTGAGATTGACCATCGAATTGAGAATCAAATGTGCAAGTATCTTGTTGATTAAATTCCAGTACGTTTCCTTTTCCTCACTGCCATGAGAGTAAATTATTGCTGTACAATTTCCCTCCCCCTCCCAACACTTCAAGAGGAAATGACTCACTTTTTCTCTGACTTCATCTTGAACTTACTGTAGGAAACCATTTCACCCTCTGACTATACAATGTACCAGTAATCCCCAGGCATGGAGGCTGCCATTGATGAGTTGGTGCAATATAGCATGCAGATGGTAAACATGCTGTCAAAGGATGCCAGTGTGAGGGAAAGAGTATTCAAGATGATCAAGCCAGTTGCTTTTTCTTGGATGGCTTCGAGCCTCTTCGGCATGTGGAATTTGGAAACGATATGTTTCCTAATGCATGTTAACATTTGATGAAGTTGCACAAAGTACACTTGTTCGCAAAATTGAAGTCCATGTGATTAAAAGGCAAATCGCGACAGGAATACAAACGTTACAAGAGGACAGAAAGCAGAGAGTTGTGATAATATTGTTTTCAAAACCATGAGAAAGAGTGCAGTGGTGCCCCCCCTGTCATATTCCACAACTATTTCTTGTCTTTTTACTATTGTCTTGGGCTTGGATATAATGAGCATAATTTCAAAGTTTCTGAAGGGATTGTTTTGAAAAATAACCAGCCTTGAGTCGGTGTGATTCAAGCAAACAGAATTTATTCAAACATACGCAAAGGAGAAGATTGTCTCACTTACCCAAAGAATGTCACAAAAATACACTGTTTTCAGCATATTTATAATTTTCAATCTTGTGTTGGTCCATTATCTTAACTTTCAGCCTTGAGTCTGCTAGTTTCCATGGTAACTCAACCACCTTGTCTAGATTTTCTGTTCCACTTCACGCCTTGCTCTGTGTACCAATAAATAATAGGCTTACATAGGTTGTATTTGTTACAACATGAAATAATTGAGCAGAACGTGTTTCAAGACTATCACACACTACTTTTATTCCTATTAATATTAACACTGTCATGACACTTCAGGATGAAACTTGAAATTGTATATGTAAACAATGAAGACTGATGACGTGGCCATGATGATAGACAGACTGATGAAATTGGCATAACCATAGATAAAGTTTAATGTGCAGAATTCTGAATGATTAACTTTGGTTGAAGAAAGAGGATGACAATAGAAAACAGATACTGCCTCAGGCAAAAGGCTTTTAAGTTTAAAAAAAACACTTGGACAATGAAAGGGTAGTGGCCAGTTCTCCCAGCTCAGCCTTGCTCTGGTTTGGTTTGGTTTTAGCACAGTCGTGTTTTGAAGCTGCTGTACCCAAAGAAGTAGGTGCATGCTGATCCTCTCTTTCTGACACATTTCCTGTAAGACCCTGTGCTTGATTTTACCTCTTGTGCCAAGGGGTGTTTAAGGGGAGTGTTGCATGTATTTGGACCAGTATCATTAATTTGGGATGATCTGTTGTGTTTTGGATAGATTAAGTTATTCAGTATTCTGTTCTGTTTTACTTGTGTTTCATTTGGTAATCTTGTAAATAAATTCCAAATTTAAAACTAAGTGGTTTGACCAACTGCATCATTCCTGAAATATCTGTGTTCCACCTGGTTAAAACAACTCGCAAACTTAGGGTCTGGGCTATTTTCTTGAAATGGTTTGAGGAGGTCTGGCTTGGTCCATAACAGTTTGGGGCCTCTTTGTGGGATTTGTTTTATAGTTCTGATTTGGGATTAGGGTTGTTGGATTCGAAGGCAGCGAGTGGTAGGTGTCAGTGTCTTTTGTTCTGGGTGTTGAATTTGGTTGGTTTAAACATTGCTTGGGATAGCAATAGCTCTTTCAGTCATCAAAAGTTTTCTGGGGGTGGAAGAAGTGGCCTTGGGGTTTAATAAAACTTGATTAAGGCCTAGCTGCTAGAATTAGCAGACAAGCTGGAGTTGGGGCTGCTTCCTTTTGTGAGGAAAGGAGAGATAATTATAGCAATAGCTCAGCATTTAAATTTGCTGGAAACACCATCACAATCTTTCAAGATGGCAAGAATTCAATTGGAAATGAAAGAACTTGATTAAGAGGCAAAAGACAAGGAAAGGGCAACAGAACTCAAACAGTTTGAATTGTGATTAAAAGCAGAGAAAAGAGAAAAAAAAGCAAATTGCTTTAGCAGAACAAAATGAAAGAGAGAGAAAATGACAGAGAGGAAAGGAAGAATGAGAGGGAGTTTAAACTTCAGAAATTGGCATCTAGACAGCCACTCAAAAATTCACTTTCTGAAGTAGTGAGAACTCACATGGAAGATCAGAGAGTTAAAATGGCAAGTTTGGAGCTGAAATGGATGATAATAAGAGTTGGTCCATAAATCAAAGTTTGGCTTCGAAAATTGATTTCAATCCGTGAGAGATAGAAATTGGGGAAAAGAGAAATTCTTGCTTGGAAAGGGAAAAGTAGATCTTGGTGAAGGTCATAAGGATAACTTACCACAGGGTAGAAAGGAAACCGTTGAAGGGGAAATAGAAGTTTAAAAAGCTCCGACGTTTTCACTGCAATAACGTAGGCCACATGAAGTCACAGTGTTGGTGGGTTAGAAAAAGCACTGGGAAGTCAGATGTAGGAAAACAGGATGACCCAGTGAATTTTGTTGGAGTGGTAACGGAATGCACAGTGGAGACGAGAAAGCTGCATTAGAATGTATAAGCTGGTAAGAGTTAGGTTAAGGAGGAAGTGCCAGATCTTCTTAAACCATACATCTGTGAAGATAAAGTTTACTCACATAGACCTGGAACAGCCGGTAAAGAGGTTACATTATCAAGGGATACAGGATCCTCTTCATCTGTGATGTTGAAAGATGAGGAGATATGTACTTCTGAAGGAGTATTGCCAGAAAAGGTGCGAGGAATGGAAATTTACAATGAGACAAGAAGCACTTAATTATGTTTAGTGAGGTTGGAGTGTCCAGTGAGGAGTGGATGACTAATGATTGGAGTACTAGACAAATTCTCACCTCCAGGAATACAATTTGTCCTTGCTAATGGTATAGCTGGTTCACAGGTAGGAGAGCTGCCTTCTGTGGTTGAAAAGCCAGCGGAATTTCAGACAACTGAACTATTATAGGACGCATATCCTGGGATATTTCCTGACTGTGTGGTAACAGAGTCACAAATTGAAACAGGAGAGATCAAAGAGTACAGATTAGGAAGTTGAAGTGGAATTAGCAGAAATCCTATTTGATCAGTTGGTTGACTCAAACCAGGAGCAGATAGGTGACAAAGCAGACATCTTTAGCTCACATAAATTAACTGAGTGACAGCAAAAAGATGAAAATTTAAAGTAATTGTCTCAAAAGGCATATACAGAAAAAGAATCTGAATGTATCTCTGAATATTATTATCTTAAAAATGATATCTTAATGAGGAAAAGGAGACCATTACATATTCAGGCAGATGAGAAATGGGCAGAAGTTCATCAAGTCGTATTTCCAGTGGGTTACAGAAAGAAGGTGTTGTGAGTGGTGCACGAGCTACTAGTGGGGCGTCATTTAGGAATGAGAAAATTTCAAGCTAAAATACAAAAACATTTTTACTGGCCTGGACTACACAATGATGCAGTTGAATTATGCCAGACATGTCATACAGGTAATTGGAAAACCACAGGCAGTAATAAAACCTGACCTTTAATACCTATTCCTGCATTTGAAGAACCTTTTATAAAAGTCTTAATTGATTGCGTTGGACCCCTGCCTAAAACAAAAAGTGGGAATCAGTATTTGTTAACAATAATGAATGTGCCCACTAGATTTCCAGAGGCTCTCCCATAATGCAGTATCACAGCTAAAAGAATTGTAGAGGAGTTACTCAAATTTTTCACTAGATACAGACTACCCACAGAAATACAATCAGGTCAAGGGTCAAACTTTACTTCAAAATTATTCAAGGGAGTTACGGACAGCTTAAAAATAAAACAATTTGTATCCAAGATGGTGGCGATCTAGGACGATCGTGTTGCAGAGCTCTGCACCGCAAGCAGGACTCAGGCCTAGCCCGCCCTACCCGGACCACCTGATATCCTGAGACTCTGGGAAGGTCATGGAGTCCCAGGAAATGGTCAGAGAGCAACTTACCTCGATGCCGAAGAAGGGAGGAAGTACATCTGAGGCCAGGCCCACGCTCCAGGCTACAGGATCCTTGGATTCAATTTCTTACCAGGTCCTGATGAAGGATCTCATGAAATCTCATGAGATGTTGGGCAAGCAGGTAAAGAAGAAGCTGACCCCGATCTCTATATTGCTGCAGAAGCATGAACAGCAACTGGGAGACCTGGAGGAAAGGATGGATGAGGTAGAACACGGGGGTCGTAGTGGTGGAAGCTGATACCAGTTCCTCCAAGGATAGGATCCAGGCACTGGAGATGCAGGTCTGTAATTTGCTTGACTACGTTGATGACCTTGAGAACAGGAGCAGGAGAAAAAAATATTCGGATTGTCAGTCTGCCAGAGGGTAAGGAAGGTGAGCGACTAGTGGAATTTATTGAGGACTGGTTGCCAAAATTCCTTAACTTGGAGGCTGGAATGCGAGGCTTGAAGATTGAGGGGGCTCAGTGGGTTATGGCGCAGAGGTCAGGTCTGGACCAATGTTCTCATCCTATCTTGGTGCATTTCATCACTGTCGAAATAAGGAGAGAATCGTTGAAGCTTCCAAAATCCAGGGGAAGGATCTGAGACCCTAGTTTACAAGGGCTCTAAGATCACGTTCTTCCAGGACTTCTCAGCGGCGGTGATCTGGAAAAGAAAATCCTATGATGCCATCAAGAGAAGACTGAGGGAGCTCGGGCTCCAGGATTCTCTGAGGTATCTGATGGTGCACCTATTCACCTAGATGAATCTGTACATCTCTTTGACATGTTGGAGAAGCCAAGAGACTTTGTGGACAAATTAACTTAATCTGAACAATTTAGTATGTACAAACAGTAATGCTGTTTGGGTATAATCTGAGCTAAACTATGTTTGGGGGCAAATGGGATATGTACTTTCAATTTCTAAATTAAGTTATACCAAAGGATTAGTGGGGTACTTACCCTTTTTTATCAAAATTTCTTTGTTTACATTGTCATTGTGTATTTTCATTCTTTTCTGCTTGTGTTTGCGGTGCGGCTCTTGCTAGGAGGAGGGAAAATGGTTGGGTTGGCTAGTTGCCTACTTACAAGCAGTTTATGCCTGGCTCAGGTATGTAAAACTCCTGGCTATAGTATTGGTAGTGGGATAGAAAGTTGGGTTTTGGGACATGTAGATGCCCCCTTTGGGCAGGGAGTGAGTTCCCCTATTCAGTGCCACTGGTGCTTTATATGTTGGTTTGTTTTCTGGTTTTTGTTGTATATAGTCTTTGATAGCTTTGCAGGTTTGTTAACTGGAGTGGGTTTAGTTTATGTCATTTTTATGTTCGATGGATCTTGTGACACTGAGGCTCAAGACTCTGTGATTTGTAATTTGAGTTCTTCTTCTCTGGAATCTAAACATTGTTGCAGAAGGTTCTGGCTAATGACTGGATTAAATGGTGTACTTGGAACATCAAGCGAGTCAGTCACCAATTTAGAGGAAAAAGGTAGTTTCAAGTCTTAGAAAGGAAAAGGTGAATATTGCTTTGTTACAGGAGACATAATTGGATGTTCGGGAGCATTTGAAACTACAGCAGAATGGCTTTGATTTTTCATCTTTTAATACCAAAAGTAGGGAAATGGCTATATTGGTGAGGAAGAATCTCCTGTTTAATTTACTAGAATATGTTAAAGACACATATGGGAGGTTTGTCATCCTCAAAGCCCTGATAAATGGGGGAGAATATGGTGTTTTAAATGTTTATTTCCCTCCGGCCCATCCCCTCAAATTTCTGGTATTTGCCTTCGCTAAATTGATCAATTTCGAGTCCAGGCATATCATTATCGGGGGAGATTTTAATTGTCTTATGTTATCCCACAGTAGACAGGTTGCCCAAAGACTCCCCCGGTACCCTTTGTACAAACTAAACAATTAGTGGATTTGTGTGTGGAGTTAGAGTTGATGGATATCTGGAGGTGTCTCCACCCTACAGGCAGGGATTTTATGTTTCTTTCCAATCCGCACAGATGTCACACCAGGATTGACTTTTTTTCTGACCCCAGTGGCAACCCTGGACTTGGAGACATCTTGTAGAATTGGTAAAATTACTATCACGCTCCAGTGTACCTGTTGGTTAAGATTAAGGACGCTATAGTGGGCCCAAGGCACTGGCAAATGGATCCCTCAATCCTAATGATAATAGGTTTGTGGAGTACTTCTCTGAGGGATTAGGGCGTTACTCGATATTAACTCTGGCTTGGTCAGTAGCCTGTCCAAGCTTTGGAAAAAAGCCAAAGCCTACGCCAGGGGTAAGTTATTTCCTATTCTGCCAGTAGGAAGCAGCAGAAGGGCGAGCAGTAATGTCTCCGAGGAGCACGGTTGAAGGCAGCCAAGAAGGCTTACCTTGACAAGCCCTCTCGACCAATCCACAGAGGATTACAGCACTGTGGTCTGCATTGAATTCCGTGTTCACACAGACAGTGAAGAAGGAGCTTACTTTCACAAAACAAAGGTTATATGAGCATGGTGACAAGCTGGGCAACTACCTAGGCATATCTCAGCAGGAAAAGGAGTGTCCCTCAACCATTATCTCAATTAGGGAAGGGTCTGGGAACCTAAGGTGATTCCAAAAAGATTAATGTGGCATTTCAGAGGGTTGTGAGGAGGGCCGGGCCAAGATGAAGTCCTTTTTCAAGGATCTGGAGCTCCCAGGTGCAACCCCCGAACACAAGTCTTTTCTCAATGTCAGAGAAGAGCAAGAGCAAGAGGTGCAGAAGGCTGTGAAGCAGCTTCAGAGTGGAAAGCCATCTAGTCCTGATGGATGTCCCAGCGAATTCTATAAGGAATTTATAAACATATTGTCAGGCTTGATGCTGAACATGTTCAATGACTCGTATAGTCATGATTGTCTCCCACCATCTCTAAGAGAGGTCAATATTTGCTTATTCTTAAAAAAGAGAAGGTCCCGGAGTACTGTGCTTCGTACAGCCCCATTTCATTCTTAAATGTGGACTTTAAAATCCTCTCTAAGACTCTTGCATTAAGGCTGGAGATTGTGTTAAAGAGGACCAGACTGGTTTCATAAAGGGCTGCAGAACCTCCAATAATGTTAGGAGGCTGCTTAATGTAAGTCAAGCATGTCAACAACAATCAATACAGGGATTGGTGATTTCTCCAGATGCAGAGACGGCATTTGACTGAGTTGAGTGGCCATATCATTTTTATTTCTGGAGTGGTTTGGCTTGGGTGAAGCCTTAATAAGATGGATAAAATATTCTCTACAGTGACCCTCTCACTGCAGTCATAACTGCACGATCAAGCAATTTTAACATTTCTTCGGGCAGCCAGCAGGGCTGTCCCCTTTCGCCATTGCTTTTTATGTTGGTGATTGAACCATTGGCGGAGGCCATTTGTTGGGATCCTAATATATCGGCTCCAGAAATGGGGTCAAAATTACATAAGATTTCATTATTTGGGGACGATGTCTTCATTTTTTTGTCAAATTCAGCAGTTTTGGCGCCTCGCCCGATACAATGCATCTTTTCGGGGTACAAGATTAATTTTGCAATATTAGAGATCATACCTATGAGTGGTCTTACAAAGGTGCTAGGTCTTGAGGGTGAATCTCGATTCCCATTTAAGTGGTCACAGGGGGGTTTTATATATTTGGGCATATTCATCACTCTAGTTCTTGTTCGGTTGTTTAAAGCTGATCTTGTCCAATTATTTGACAAAATCAAACAAGACCTTCTGTTCTTATGGTTAGGTTGGATGGCACTTACGAAGATGAATATTCTCCCCTGTCTGTTATACCCTATACATGTGCTCCCCCTGATTTTCGATAAGCAAATGTTCAGGAGACTGAACGGCTGGTTCAGCTCTTTTATTTGGCATCGTAAGCAGCCCCTTATAAAATTAGCAAACCTGCAATTGCCTCACAGACTGGGGGGAGTGGATCTTCCGGACATTTTAACTATCAGCTAAGTTTGCTTTTATCTTACATGAGTGATTGGGCTTGTGGGGACTCTCTTTCAATATGGTTAGATAGTGAAACCTCTCAGACAAGGTGCCCCTTTACTAGTTTGCTGTTTTAGAGTCAGAGTCAGAGAGATTTACAGCACAGAAACAGACCCTCTGGTCCAAATCATCCATGCCGACCGGATATCCCAACCCAATCTAGTCCCACCTGCCAGTAGCTGGTCCATATCCCTCCAAACCCTTCCTATTCATATACCCATCTATATGCCTTTTAAATGTTGCAATTGTACTGGCCTTCACCACTTCCTCTGACAGCTCATTCCATACACGTACCACCCTCTGCATGAAAAAGTTGCCTCTTAGGTCTCTTTTATATCTTTCCCCTCTCACCCTCAACCTATGCCCTGTAGTTCTGGACTCCCCCACCCCAGGGAACAGACTTTGTCTATTTATCCTATCCATGTCCCTCTTGATTTTATAAACCTCTGTAAGGTCATTCCTCAGCCTCCGACACCCCCGGATTAAACTCCATCTGCCACTTGTCAGTGCATTGGGCCATCTAATCAAGATCCCGTTGTAATCTGAGGTAACCTTATTCACTGTTCACTATACTTCCAATTTTGGTGTCATCTGCAAACTTACTAACTATGCCTCTTATGCTCCCATCCAAATCATTTATATAATTGATGAAAAGTAGTGGACCCAGTACTGATCATTGTGGCAGTCCACTGGTCACAGGCCTCCAGTCTGAAAAACAACCCTCCACCCTCTGTCTTCTACCTTTGATCCAGTTCTGTATCCAACTGGCTAGTTCTCCCTGAATTTCATGAGATCTAACTTTGGAACCAGTCTCCCATTAGGAACATTGTTGAATGCCGTACTGAAGTTCATATAGATCACATCTACCGCTCTGCATTCATCCTCTTTGTTACTTCATCAAAAAACTCAGTCAAGTTTGTGAGACATGATTTCCCACTCACAAAGCCACGTTGACTATCCCTAATCAGTCCTTGCCTTTCCAAATACATGTACACCCTGACCCTCAGGATTCCCTCCAACAACTTGCCCACCACCGACATCAGGCTCACTGGTCTATAGTTCCCTGGTTTGTCCTTACCAACTTTCGTAAACAGTGGCACCACGTTAGCCAATCTCCAGCCTGGGGGCACCTTACCTGTGAATATTGATGATACGAATATCTCAGTAAGAGGCCCAGCAATCACTTCCCTAGCTTCCCACAGAGTTCTAGGATACACCTGATCAGGTCCTGGGGATTTATCAACTTTTATGCATTTCAAGACATCCAGCACTTCCTCCTCTGTAATATGGACATTTTTCAAGATGTTACCAACTATTTCCTTACATTCTGTGTCTTCTATGTCCTTTTCCACAGTAAATACTGATGTAAAATCTCATTTAGTATCTTCCCCCATCTCCTGTGGCTCTACATAAAGACTGCCTTGCTGATCTTTGAGGACCCCTATTCTCTTCCTAGTTACCCTTTTGTCCTTAATGTATTTGTAAAAACACTTTGGATTGCCCTTAACTCTATTTGCCAAAGCTATCTCATGTCCCCTTTTTGTCCTGCTGATTTCCCTCTTAAGTAATCTCCTACTGCCTTTATACTCTTCAAAGGATTCACTCGCTCTCTCCTATCTATACCTGACATATGCCTCCTTCTTTTTCTTCACCAAACCCTCAATTTCTTCAGTCATCCAGCATTCCCTATACCTACCAGCCTTCCCTTTCACCCTGACAGGAATATACTTTCCCTGGACTATTGTTATCTCATTTCTGAAGTTTTTGGACAAAATGAGGACAGTTAACGAATATTGCCATAACCCAATAGTTATTAATACTGTTAAATCAATGAGGACTATTTGGCAGAGGGAAGGCAATATTGGCAAATCCTCTTTTTTTTAACACCTTTAGTGGGTATGCTGGGTTTTCAACCAGGGATGATGGATTCAGGATTCAAACGTTGGGCAGCTTGGAATGTGTCTTGCATGGGCGACACAATGATGTCCTTTGATCAGTTAACACTGAAATATGAGCTATCTAACAGGGACCGCTTTTGTTTTTTTTCAAGTTACGGATTATATTCAAAAATAGACTACACTTTTGACTGATCCCTGCAAATCCGACATAGAGAGGGGGGTGCTCAGTGCTAAGAGTATATTTCTGTCAGCACTTTATGTCATCAGATGAGTTTGATTGACTCTGCAGGGTGTGGGAGAGAGGGCTAGGCATTGAGGTCTCCTCAGATGCATGGGAAGATATTTGGGAAAATTCAGGAAAGATATCAATTTGCAATAGGACCCTTGCTTTACAGTTGAAGATTCTCTGCAGGGTCCGCTTGGTTCCGGATCGTTTGTCAAAATTTAAACTAGGGGTATCTTTAACATGTCTCAAGTGTAGGGTTGGTTCGGGCACTCTTACCCATTGTCTCTGGTCCTGTGATAGGCTTCAAAGAGACTGGAGCGCTATGGCGAGTGCAATGGAGTGGATTTTGGGTGTAAGGGTGGAGAAGGACCTGATCTGTCTTCTTCTTAGCCTGCCCAGTGTGTTCCCTGTAGATGTGCATAGGAAAAAACTTTTCAACATCCTCACTTTCTGTGCAAGAAAGAAGATCTTGTTAGGTTGGGTATCCAAAAATCTGTTGGTCTGTTGGGTTGGCGGAAGATTGCAAAGGAGCATATCCCCTTGGATTTTCTAACAAGTATGGTACACCACAAAACTGGGAATTTCTGTAAGATATGGCGGCCCTTTTTGGTATACCTGGACACAGATTTGTCTGCCACACTAATAAGGGCTCTTATATCACTGTAATGATTGTGCTATATGAGCCCAATATCCAGAGAAGGGGAACAGTGAACGTATGAATAGGTGAAAATTAATGCTCTCGATATTTGAGAGTTAGTGTTTTATTTGACTGAGCTGTATTATTATTTATTAGTTTCTTGTTAGTTATTATTCATTTAGTTAAGTAGTTGGGTTTTATTTTATTTATATTTGTTTTACATATGTATTTATACATTTGTACATGAGGGCAGCTTGGATTTTTAAAAACTTTTTTTGGTGTCCTTTCTTTGTATTGTTTTGAATTGTATTGTTTTGTATTTGTTGTAATATTTTAAAAAATCTATTTTCCAATAAAAATATATTTTTTAAAAATTCAAATCTACTGCCTACCATTCAGAGTTGCAGGGAATGCAAGAAAGATGGCATCAAATATTAAAGACCAAGACTGTCCAGATGATTGGGATAAGGGAATTTCATTTGTGTATTTTGTAATCAGAAATCCATCAAATGAATCGACAAAATTCATTTGAATTAG
The DNA here is from genome assembly GCF_047496795.1 of Chiloscyllium punctatum. Lineage (NCBI taxonomy): Eukaryota > Metazoa > Chordata > Chondrichthyes > Orectolobiformes > Hemiscylliidae > Chiloscyllium > Chiloscyllium punctatum. Next base: position 34,251,259 of record NC_092765.1, read on the forward strand.
TTTTTGGGCATGAAGTGAGAGGACTGTTAAGGAGAAATTGGTAAGTCAGAATTCAGAGACCACATATTTGGACTATGTGTCAAATTTTTGGGAATGATTAAATAGAGCTGGGAAGTTGGCTGGACAGCATTTAAAAGTATCACAGCAGACAATGAAACAGGAAGCAGATAAGAAATCAAAAATTTGCAATATTGTCTTTGGGGATAAGGTGTTAGTGTTACTTCCAGTGATAGGTGAACCTTTAAACACCAGGTTTGGTGGACCTTGTTAAGTCGAAAGGAAATTGAGTGAGGTGAACTACTTGATAGGTACTTCAGATAGAAAGAAATCTCACTGAGTGTGTCATGTGAATATGCTCAAAAGGTATTTTGACAGGGAAGAAAAGCAAGGGGTGAATGTGTTATTGGTTACAACACAGAGGGAAGAAACCAGTTCAAAGGATTCTGAATTAGACATTACTCAAGTTAAATTGAACAATGAGGGAGTTGTTAAAAATGGGGATAAATTATTGAGTTACCTTCCGGAGGAAAATCAAAATGGCCTGAAAGAGTTATTACTGTCACATGGGGAGATATGTGGAAATAAGCTGGGAAGTACAAACCTCATCATGTAGATATAGGAGATGCTGTTCCGATTAAGCAACATGCTTATTGGCATAACACTCTGAAGTTGGCACAGGTTCAAAAGGAGATTGAATGCATGTTCCAAGATGACATAATCGAAGTGAGTTACAGTGATTGAAGCTCACCCTTAGTCATGGTGCCAAAACCAGAAGATACCTAACAGTTATATGTGGACTATCACAAATTCAATGTAGTTACAAAGACTGATGCATATCTGATTCCATGTTTAGAAGACTATGTTGAAAAGGTGGGACAAGGAACTTACATTTCTAAGTTAGACTTGCTCAGAGGATACTGGCAGGTACCTTTGTCAGAAAGAGTGAAGGCATAATACTGAATGGACTGTATCAGTTTAAAGTCATGCCATTTGGTATGAAAAATGCACCAGCCACATTTCAGAGACCATCCAAAAAGGTAATTGCCAGATTACCCAACTGTATTGTATATATAGATGACCTGGTGATTTTTAGTCACAGATGGAAGGAACATTTGCAACATTTATCAGACTTGTTCGATCGACTTCGGAAGGCAGGCTTGGTGATAAACCTGGCCAAAAGTGAATTTGTCAAAGCCCAAGCCACCTTCCTGCGCCATGTTATTGGACATGGACAAATGGCCCCATAGAATGCAAAAACAAAGGTAACTGGGGAGATTCCCATACCATCAACGAAAAGAGCAGTACAATGGTTCTTGGGAATGAGTGATTTTTATTGAAAATTCATTTCAAATTTTAGCAGTGTGACTGCTGCACCACTGAATTGCTAAAGAAAGGCAAGAGGTTTCAGTGAACAGGTGACTGTCAGAAGGCATTTGATAGCCTGAAAACTGTGTTAACCACTGCCCCAGTATTAGCCACACCGAATTATGTAAAGCCATTCAAGGTGGCTATCAATGCGATTGCAGGAAGATAGACAATAGACAATAGGTGCAGGAGTAGGCCATTTTGCCCTTCGAGCCTGCACCACCATTCAATATGATCATGGCTGATCATCCTTAATCAGTATCCTGTTCCTGCCTTATCTCCATAACCCTTGATTCCACTATCCTTGAGAGCTCTAGCCAACTCTTTCTTCAATGAATCCAGAGACTGGGCCTCCACTGCCCTCTGGGGCAGAGCATTCCACATAGCCACCACTCTCTGGGTGAAGACGTTTCTCCTCCTCTCTGTCCTAAAAGACAAGCTAGAAAGACACATTGGATATTTCTCCAGGAAATTGAACATTCATCAGCAGAAACATTTGATGGTTGCGGAGGAGACTTTGACCTTATTGTTGGCATTACAACATTTCAATGTTGATGTCACCAGTAATGTATTTGAGGCAATCATATACAGGGCAACCACGATTATCCATCTAAACAGTCTGGCGTTTTTGTCCTTAAATTGCTCCACAAACTTCAATAGGCTATGATCAGTGTAGAGTGCAACCTTGGTTATCCAATTGTCCAAATTTCAGATTATCCAAATAAGATTTCAAGGTCCCAATGCTTGGGTAAACTGTGTTATCCGAACATTCAATTATCAGAATGTTTGATTCTCTGAACAAAATAGTCCCCACCTGTATTGTAAGACCCTGTGTTTGATTTTACCTTTTGTGCCAAGGGGTGTTTATGGGGATAGTTGCAAGTATTTGGAACAGTATCATTAAATTGGGATGATCTGTTATGTTTTCAGATAGATTAAGTTATTCAATATTCTGTTCTGTTTTATTTGTGTTACATTTAGTATTCTTGTAAATAAATTCAGTTTTGTTTAAAACTAAGTGGCTTGACCAACTGCATCCCTTCTGGAATATCTGCTGTACACCTGCTTAAAACAACTGGCAAAGTTGGAGTCTGGGCTACTTTCTTGAAATGGTTTGGGGGGTCTGGCCTGGTCCGTAGCAGGTGGGAGAAATAAAGTGGCTCTGATTCTAACTGTAGGTGTGAGGGATATATTCACGAACCGAATATGGGTGGTTGGTCCTGCAAAGTGTTTTGGGGCAGCGACAAACCCCAAAGTGATGAGTGCAGAACCAGCTGTTTAAAAGGCCTGTGTTTGTGTTTTGGGCCTTTATTCTTTCTATTTAAGTAACAACAAGGTTGTCTAAGACTTTCACCAACACCCTTAAATATTCGTTATTCATGTATACCCTCCATATCAAAGTATAGTACTTCCATATCCATTTAAATAGGATACATTATGTGTAGAATTAATTAATTAATTGTGACCTTCAGTTACAACCAAATTGTTTAAAAAAGTCAGAATTCATTCAAATTATTTTAACTGTAGGCCAATAAAAATGTCAATCATCATTTGAAGCATTAATCATAGAAGCTGCAAGGACTGCAGAAGGATCTAGACAGTTTGGGAGAGTGGTCCAGGAAATGGCTGATGAAGTTCAATGTGAGCAATTGCGAGGTCTTGCACTTTGGAAAAACGAATACAAGCATGGACTACTTTCTAAACGGTGAGAAAATTCATAAAGCCAAAGTAGAAAGGGATCTGGGAGTGCTAGTTGAGGATTCTGTGAAGGTAAACATGCAGGTTGAATCCGTGATTAAGAAAGCGAATGCATTTCGCTTTTACCTCAGGATCTCATTTATCTCGAGTGTTGGAATATAAAAGCAGCGATGTGCTACTGAGACTTTATAAAGCTCTGGTTAGGCCCTGTTTGGAGTACTGTGTCCAGTTTTGGGCCCCACACCTCAGGAGGGACATACTGGCACTGGAGCATGTCCAGCAGAGATTCACACGGATGATCCCTGGAATGGTAGGTCTAACATACGAGGAACGGCTGTGGATCCTGGGATTGTACTCATTGGAGTTTAGAAGGTTGAGAGGAGATCTAATAGAAACTTACAAGATAATACATGGCTTGGAAAGGGTGGATGCTAAGAAATTGTTTCCGTTAGGCGAGGAGACTAGGACCCGTGGGCACAGCCTTAGAATTAGAGGGGGTCAATTCAGAACAGAAATTCAGAGACATTTCTTCAGCCAGAGAGTGGTGGGCCTGTGGAATTCATTGCCGCGGAGTGCAGTGGAGGCCGGGACGCTAAATGTCTTCAAGGCAGAGATTGATAAATTCTTGATGTCACAAGGAATTAAGGATTACGGGGAGAATGCGGGTAAGTGGAGTTGAAATGTCCATCAGCCATGATTAAATGGCGGAGTGGACTCGATGGGCTGAATGGCCTTACTTCCACTCCTATGTCTTATGGTCTTCTGGACTTGAAACCTCTTTACCTTGTGAAAATAAACATTATGAAATTGGCAGGATTGATCAGAGAATCATAACTGTCAATCAATCATTAAGCCTGGAAAGCTGTCAGAATGTTTTTCCTGAGGGGCAGCTGATTCAAATGGATGGTGTATGCTTTCAGGTCTGCTTGGGGGTCTGGCTGGCTGAGTTGGTTGGACAGCCTGTGTGAATGGGATTGCAATGCCAAAGTGTGGGGTTTGATCCCTGTTCGAGCTGAGTTGGATTTGGGACCTGCCTCCGTGCACTACACAGATGGAAATTACAGTCCTGAGAGAGAAATCTACTTTTGGATTGAGAACTGAAGAAGAAATTTGGACAGTCTGCTTGACCTGTACAACATTAATTAAATGGTGTTTTTTGAAAGAGGTAGGGCTGGTCTCTTACCAGCTCTCCAGTGAGAGCCCTTCCACCTCAGCAAGATTCTGCCTATGCCTCTAAGGGGCATGCTTGTAATTTAGAATGTGGGAAATCCCATGATAGAAGAACAGTAATGCAATACCTGGATCCCTCATGATCAACACACTAAAGCTCACTGAAAGATTCATTGAAATTCAAGCTCATTTCCCCAATGAGAGTCATCAGAAAGGAAATTATTGAGGTAAAGGTTAGTGGAGCTAAACTGGATAGTCCCTGATGTGTGGATTGCGATACACAATGAATTCACAGTTGTTGATTGAAATGCAAGCAGTACAATGACTTCTTTCTCAATAACCAAGAGGTTCAACAGATCAGACAATGGGAAATGTCAATAAGTCAGTAATAATGAACATGATTTGGAGATGCCGGTGTTGGACTGGGGTGTACAAAGTTAAAAATCACACAACACCAGGTTATAGTCCAACAGGTTTAAGTGGAAGCACACTAGCTTTCGGAGCGACGAGTAATAATGAAGACACAGTGCCATCATTTCATTTCAGGGTTCACAGCCCTCAGCTCAGATACTGACACTGAAAGAACAACAGACTGTAGATTAAAGGCAGTACCTCAAAACAGGATGTTCACAAAAGGCTCCAATCTAGGGAACCATTCCACCAGAATTCCTGTAACCATGACTGGACCTTCTTGAGCCTTGTGGTTCCCTCCCTAATTGCAGGGTTTCATATAGCCTCGAATGGACCTCTTGTCTCCTACTGACACACTGTCTCTGAGATTTTGCCACAACATAGTGGGAGGTTTGTGCGACACTGGCACAATTTCAATCATGTCAGAAAAATGTCCTTTATTAAGTCCTGCATGTCTCCATGGACTGAGCTGCTGATTCCAGGGGCAGCTGGGAAAGTTACCCTGAGGTGGAGCCACATCAGAATGCTATCCCAGGGATTCTAATGGAGTGTTCCAGGCATCCCTGCCTCAGGCTCCAACTCCGAAGGATTAGGAAAATCCTGTCCATGGACTGAAAAAGCAAGGAAGTAACGTTAGAATTTTATAAATAATTTGTTAGACATGGTACAGCTACTTTTGCTCAATTCTCTAATAGCTGGGAGTTTGAATAAGTGAGCGAGAGCCTTGTTTTTGTCAAGTTCAGCGATTCTGATTTCCACTTGAGACAGGAAAACATTACCAGTTTGTGATCAGTGCACCCATCCTATGGATAGCCTTCATTCCGCGAACATACTGACAGATGTGTGCACAAGCTTTTCACTTGGATGAGAAGAGACAGTGAACAAGGCTTAGCAGTTGCCTGTAAACATTGCACCTGCATGTAAATGGGATGCACACATTTCTTCCATTGAGAGTTTAATCCTGAGCTAACTTGAGTTAGTTTGTTCTTTGCTGCTTAGCATTAGTGTATTACTGTTATGATGATGATCAAGCATATAATCGTAAAAACCATGTAAACCTTTATATTGCCAACACAATCTCTTATAAAACTGAAAAAGGCACAAAGGAACAAGGAAGGTGATTTTCAGTTTCATGTTTATCTCGGGTAAAAGGAGAAATGAAGATGCAAGTTCTTTTACGTGATCAGCATTCATTCTTTAGCAAATGACATTTTAAAAGTAAATGAGAGAAAGAGTGAAAGAAAGGAAGATTTGTAAATGCTTGGTCTTAAATTACCAAGCAGAGATCAGAAGTGATGGAGTGTTTCTGTCTCCACAGATACTGCCAGACCTGCTGAGCATTTTCAGCAGCTGCTACTTTTAAATTAGAATTTGTTGTAGATAGCACCAGAATTTTGTTTGAGAAAGAATACCTAATAATGAAACAAATGGATCTCTCTTGCTGACAAGTAGTCTGCTGTCTTGGTGCCATTCTACTAGCTAAAATGTATCTGTGTTTAACTTGGCCTTTCAATTTTCACTCCCTATTAAAGTAATTCAGACAGGAAAGTGCCCGCATGGGAAATCCCAAGTAATATTGCCTGCATGTAAACTCCAATGGTAATTTCGAGGTTAATCATACTTGCTTGTGAAGTTTTGTTCACAAGTCAGAAAAAACACCTGACAAAATTATAGGCTATTTTAAAAAAAGTGAGACAGATTAGTATATGCCATCTGGTATGTGATGGATCCACGCTGAATGCAAGATAAATCGACATATACACATGAACTCTTTTCAGATTATTTGATCTCTATTTTGCCAATGAAGTGGAGTAACATTGTAAATAGGACATGAGTGTAAGTATGCACTCACTGTTCCATTGCACTTCCCTGAAGCTTCACTGCATCTTCAGTCTAATGCTTTTACCAGCAGATCTAACTCATGCTATGGTGCTTGTTCCTTGAGGAATAATAATAAGGGTAATTATTGACTGTAGAATAACTCTTTTTTTTGACTTTTGATTTGATTTATTATTGTCACATGTACCTAGGTAGAGTAAACATTTTGCTTTCCATGCAATACAGGCAGATCACACTATACAAAGAGGATTAGGGTAATAGATCAAAGTGAAGAACACAATGTTACGGCTGCAGAGAAGGTGCCCAAAGACTGAGATTAACCTTAAATTTAAAATTTGAGAGTTCCATTCAGAAGTCTAATAACATCGGGGAAGAGTCTGTTCTTGAATCTGTTGATTTGTATAACTTAACAATGGGGTGTTAATTAATGGAGGTAACAGTGGTTTCCCTGCTAGCTGAGAAGAGACCTTGTTGCCTCCTTTCAGGAAGATGTACCAAATTGTGTCAGTTAAGCATTGTCAGACCTTCCCCAGAACCAAGGAACCCAGGAGTAGAATCTACAAGTTCCTCCCGCATGAACTACCTGGTTAATCAGAGGCTATACATGGTAGTGACAACAGGAGCTGTGATTGCTGCCAGTAAGGTGCACATACAGGACCAGGGTCATCCATGGACTTTGCAGGGCACATTTGTAAGGGGTGGGAGTGACATGTGTGCTGATGTCAGCACCAAGGGAGGGGAAGGGCAACGGAAGCTTGGAAGCAACTCTCGACAAGATTCACTTTTCATACTCCCTGCATAGCGAACCCCTGTCCACCACTGGGTTAATACACTGTAACTGGTGGTGACATAGAAAGAATGAATGGTTGAAACAGGAGTGGGACGATATTAGTTCCCTAACACCATCCCCACTCAGCACTCTCTGGCTTGATTAAATGGCTCCTAACTCACCTTGTGAGACAGTACTGCTCAGAGATTGCCCTAGATGACTGCTCAGTCTGTGACAGGAGGTCTGGTCCATTTTGAGGACTGAGTCTGATTCTACAGCTGGTGAATTGAGATAAGCAAATAGACACTTCACTGTAGCTGGTTTGCTGCAGGACAGGATGTTATTGGAGGGCAAGAGGAATCCAGGACTGCAGCCTACCATATTGTACATGTGAAATGTGATGAAGTATTTTCTGTTCTGCTGGCCTCTTAGCTTCCCAATGCTTTTCCTGCTGTAACAGTGAAAAACATGCACGGCTCAGATTGTGCCCATCTATCCATCAAAACCACAGCTAGCTTTCTACATACCTTAATAAAAACCTGTAAGTCAGAAACTAAAACAGAAATTGCTGGAAAAGTTCAGCAGCATCTGTGGAGAGAAATCAGAGTTAACGTTTCAGGTTGAGTGATCCTAGGGAGCGCTTTTCCAGCAATTTCTATGTTCGCTGCCACACACTTTGTTGGACTGATTTGCATATTAAAAAGTCTTGCTGCTTGAAACATGCTGGCTCTCTGGCCATCACGAGAAAAGCCCCTTTGAGTTCGAAGGAGCTCATGTGCCAGCATAAAAAGTGTGTTAAACCATTTTCAGATGACTGGTGTCTTGCTTTTTTCTGGGCAACACTACTTTAAATCCAACTATAACATTTTGCATTAGGACCCACTCCATTTGACTTGTGCAATTGTATAAATTGGGTTATCAGGAGTCAGGGGTTCCTGTCAGACCTATCTTGATTTAAATTCATTGGAAATGAAGGTCAGAAGAATAGTGAAATGAACTTTCAATTCATCATTCCCCTGTTAATGCTATTGCTCCAAGTTAAAATCTATCCGATTTTTCAGGTGTACCAATGTTTTTTTTGTTGATTATCAGAAAATGTCACTCTTCAATCGGTGTTTTACAATTATAATGATTTGGTACTGATTAATGGTCCTGTTGGTGCTGACCTGTCTATATATTCATTATGACAGTTATCATTTTCTTTTTCTTCAGCATTACACAATGCCTCATGACAATATGTCAGACCAGCCATCAATGACTGCCCAGCAAGTCAAAGAACACTCTAAAGGCAAACTGCGAGATCTGTTCCGACCTCATGGTCTCTCCGTCTCAGGAACTAGGCCTTACTTTCAGAGAGTTCCCTGTCAAAAGTTTGGCCTCACCTCTAAAGCTGTGGTTCCCATTAAAAAACCTGCTGCCAAAAAGTTTGTTACTCTTAGTACAAATGCCTATGAAAGCTCTTGCTGTATTCCTGGATGCCCAAACCGTCATGGCAAGGACAATCACGTACGATGGTTCACTGTTATTCGAGAATCAGAAGCACACACTGCATCTTTGATGAGAGCTATACGATTCACTAATCCAGGGTGGACACCAACATTTCATTCTAAAATATGTGGTCGACATTTCTTTTCGGGACAGATTTCATTTGTCCCTGGGTCTCCTGACTATGTACCTCACTTAAACATGAGTCCCACATTTAGAGTCGTTACTAAGGACAGACGCAGAGAAATTGAATGCAGAGGCAACCCTGCTTCAGTTTCAATCAACAGCAAAAATCCATCCATTTGTTATTCAGTAAATGAGGACAAAATTGTGAATCCACCAAACACGGAGGTACAAAACTTCAAGAGCCTTCATCTACATCCTGCTCTGAAAACACGAAACAAGGTATTGTATGTTTCACTTGCTATTTAGTGCTGCACATTAATCCCACCTTTGAACGCTATTAGTTTTCACTGTTGTTCTTACTTAAACTCAGAAGATGAAAGGATAGGTGAAACGATGTGGGGGTGGTTTTATAGATCTTCCAATTGTGAGCAAGATGGTGGGTGGGACGACTAAATTGGGTAAGAGCAGAAATTTTACTTTCATATAGTGGGTACAAGTTTTGAGATTAAGTCAGTAAGCAGACATTTGTGACGATCAGGACTCATGCTGACCTTATCTACTATTTGTATTAAACTAAAACATTTGCAAATGTGCTCTGCCCTCACAATAAAGCCAGTGGCGCATAAGTGCCTTGTGGCAGTAGGTTCATCTTTGTTTTAAAGGGGGTGTGCAACAATTAGCTTTGTGTAGCTGTTTCTGAAGTCTGTGGTTTTCCTTGTTAAACTCTGCGGCACAAAGGAAGGGAGTAGGAGAATTCCAATATGCATGGAGACTTGTGGGCATGGCAAGGAGGAGAGGAAGGGAGAGGGCCTGAAGTCCTGCATTTGATCAGGGGGTGATTAGGATTTTCAGTCAAAGTAACAAAATAAGTGGCATAAAAGTTATTTCCATATAGAGTCACACAGCATGGAAATAGGCCCTTCTGTCCAACTTGTCCATGCCAACCAGGTTTTCCAAACAGAACTAGTCCCATTTGCCTGCATTTGGCCTATATCCCTTTAACCCTTTCCTATTCATGTACCTGTTCAAATGTCTTTTAAATGTTGTCATTGTATCTACTTCTACCACTTCTTCTGCCAGCTCATTCCATATATGCACCACACTCTGTATGAAAAAGTTGCCCCTCAGGTCCCTTTTAAATCTTTCCCCTCTCATCTTAAACCTATGCCCTCAAGTTTGGACTCCCCTACCCTGGAGAAAAGACTTTGGCTATTCATCTTATCTGTGCCCCTCATGATTTTATAAACTTCTACAAGGGCAACCCTCAGCCTCTGATGCTCCAGGGAAAGAAAGCCCCAACCTATCCAACTCTCCTTCTAACTCAAACCTTATATATGTTGTGATCAAAGCTTGGCTGGCAGCATCCTTACAGGGCTTTGAATTCACTTCCAACATTTCAATTATCCCAGCTAAAGGTCATCTCAGACAATGCCCTTTGCATTGCAATGGCCAGCTGAACCTGCCGTGCCCTGCAAAGCACAAAACACTGGACAGACATGAATATTCAGTAAAGATAGAACGCGAAACTACAACATTGTTTATTTCAAATAAAGAAATGCCCCTAACTTCCCTGCATTCATCAATGTGTGCCAAGCATGAGGCATGCGAGTACGTTTTGCTCTATGACTAAGCTAGACTCAACAATGATGGCATACACATGAATAAAGTGAACCCAGTGTAATGTGAAATACTTACAAGTTAAATTTAAATTTGGAAAACACCTGAACCATCTTTGTTCTCCCAATCAGTCTTCCTTCCACGTTCAGTTCCCCACACTTTAAAGGCAGGTGTCTGATGAGTGAATTAACTCATCACTTCTCAAAACCTTCTCCCGCCAACAAAGCTGAAAGCAGCAGTGCGATGAAATACTCTACACTTGCTCAGGTAAGTGCCAGTCACGAGCACTCAACGAGTTCAATACTGTCCACGTCAAGCAGTCCACTTGATCTTCATCCCATTCAGTTGGCTGATATCCTCCTGCCATGCTGTGGCTGCAGTGTACACTATCTACAGCACGTACTGCAGAAAGTCTCCAAGGCTGCTTCAACAAAATCTCTCAGAGCCAGGACTTCCACCACTGAGAAACTCAAGGACAGCAGGTACTTGTATATACCAAGTTCCCTTCCAAGTCACATATCACCATACCTGCATTATTGCTGAGTCAAAATGCTTGACATCCCTATTAAGCAGTACTATGACAATACCTTCACCAAACAAATTATAGTGTTTCAAAAAGAAAGCTCATCTCTATCCTCTCAAGATCGATTCGAGACAAATGCAGATTTTTTTCCAATGGCACCAACATCTCCAATAATAATTTTTGAAAAGTGGGAGAAGGATATAATATGGGTTGAGCCAGTGGCCCTTTCAGTTTCTAGGTATGTAGTGGAGAGGGAAATTTCTAGAAGGTTTGTTGGGAAGGAAAGGGAATCTCCAAGGTAAGTGGTCTGTAATTATCATTGCGTTGTCTGTGGAAGCACTCATCTCCATTCTTCACACGAGCTATTGACCTTCAGACTGTTTGGAAAACTTCAGCCACATCACTGTTCAGGCAGCTATAGTCAAATCCTGTCACCGTCTGATTGGCCTAGTCAGACACTGATTTGCATAAATCCTTGAGGCTTAAGTCAACCTTGAGCTTGTGTCTCGGTAACCTGTGCTTTAACATCAGAGATGGCATTAAACAATTGAGTTCCAAAAATCAGAAAAATAAGGAACAAGACTGGTGTAATCTCTCTGGCTATTTTCTTGCAATCTTAGTGTCATAAAGAGTTCGCATTTAAAATAAGCAGTTGCTTATGTCAATCAAAACAGATTTACCCAGGATATTTGATAATAATTTGCAATAATATCATTTTCAAAGCTACCAGTTATAGAGCCTTTTGTGATCTCTGTATTTTGGGCAGAAATTGAAGACGCAAGCATAATGATTCACTGAAATGATGATGTGCTTTAGATGCTTTAAACTAATACAAGTGAAAGGAAGGTGAAAATCTGCAAACCAAACTCAGAATAAAAAAAACTACAAGCATCCCTATGTTATCTCAAGAGTATTCTATTTAATGTGTAATGGCAGATCAGTAATCCAAAAGTTCTTTTATCACAAGGCTGTATGGTTTCACAAATAATTTAGTGCAATTGATGATAATAAATCCATTATGATAGTCAATGAAAAATGTAGTTTTATAAAATCTGAAATACCACTGTAGTAGGTTGGGACTGACAACCATCACTTCATCCAAAATAATGTTGAAATAGATTTTTGTGACAACAAAAGTAATCAAGACAAGAAATTTGTATTGATTTTGAGTAGCTCGAAAGTGACTGTAATAAAAGCATAGCTATGAAATATTTCACCACAGCATCACATCAGTTATAATGACCATTGAGTATTTTGAGAAAATTGTGTTCTCTTGAAAGCACATGCCATAAATGGTGAGACTGTTGATTGTCTCTACTTGAACTCCATTTCACCACTTGTTCTCCATTTCCTTTGATACCTTTACCCAAGAAAAAAGTATTGATCCAAGAATGGTTAGAAAGCTAACCCAGCATGCATATTCTTTTCAGATCGTGGAGGAGTGGAGAGCTGGGGAATGAGGGAGTACTGTTCTATATTCATACTTTCCCTTGGTAACAAGTGTTTCCTGATTTCATTGTATTTTAAAATTATACTTTCTTGTTCTGCACTCTCACAGGAAAAGAAATAGTCTATCTGTGCAGACTTTTCTTGCAAGCATTGGGAAATGATATCGGGCCAAATGGGGCTCCCAAGCATACACTTACTGGGAAATAGACTGACGAAGCTATTTTCCCCAGAGGCGCCTTCCTAGTTGCTGTCCTGTTAAGAATAGCAGTCAGGTTCCCAAAGTTGTAGCCTAATGACATGATCCACAGCTCTATAACCATAGCAGGCCACCCAAGAGAGGTGAGCACTGTTGCGGCAGGTAGGAGACAGAGAGTGAGTAATTAGATATTTCAGAGACAAAAATGCAGCAGGCTTCAGGATTGAAAGGGAAAACCCTTCAGTTGAATTGCTGGGCCAGCAGGGGATATTTGACCTGCCAAGGACTTTCTCTTTCGGAGTTGAGCCTCCAAAGGATATTTCTGGGAGGTTGTCTTTACGGATCTGGCAGCCTTTCTGTGCAGTGGGAGCCATTCTGAATGCTGCCCTTAATTTGACCATTAACTATTTAAGTTGTTGGCCTACCTCTCTTCATCTGTTTTGAAAGCTACGTCTTGGAAACATTTTGTGATTAAGACCAATGATTCATTAACTTTTTTGGTTACTTTTGAAGCAGTGAACTTGCTTTTACTGCAAGAATACCTGCACCTGAAAATCTGTTTAACCTTCCATGGATAGTCATTATTAAGAAAGTATTCCAATTTGACTTTCTATGTCTTTATAGCCTTCTGACTTCTGGGTCTTGTTGATGCAAACAATTTGCCTATCCGCCTAGTTTCTCCTGATTAAGTATGATCAAACTCAAATTCTAATATGTTTATCTGAGGTATATTTTTGATCATTTTTATGATTGACTGCAACATTGATCATTCAAAGAGGATCCTTTTTACAAGCTCAGTTACCTTATTCTCATTTTGAGATATACAAAATCTGTTGAAATAACTTGATTATTTGAATATAAAAATAAATCTGTTTATTAGAATGGTCATGTGTTTGCTACCATTTCATTGAGATAGAAAACATATTTTTGATGCACACCTCTGCTATTGATCTGAAGAGATTAGCATTTATTTATTTTACAAAGAACAGCCAAATAGACTTAACTCTGTATATCTACTTAAATCTGTTACAAGTATATAAATGAGTAATACTAGACTCTTAACCTTTTATCTTTGTGCTGCCAAATGTGTGCATTCACCTGAAACAAAAAGAGAAATTGCTGGAGAAACTCAACAGGTCAGGCAGCATCTGTGGAGAGAAAGAAGTGTTAATGTTTCAAATTTATAGAATCCCTACAGTGTGGAAACAGGCCCTTCGGCCCAAAAGGTCTACACTTACGCTCCAAAGAGTAACCCACCCAGACCCATTCCCCTATTTACCCCTGACCTAGGCATCCCTGAACACTGTGGGCAATTTAGCATGGCCAATTCACCTAATCTACACACCTTTGGATTATGGAAGGAAACTGGAGCACCCAGAGGAAATCCACACAGACACTGGGAGAGTGTGCAAACTCCACACAGACAGTTGCCAGAGGCTGAAAATAAACCTCGGTCTCTCGTGCTATGAAGTACTAACCACTAAACCATTGTGCCGCCCCAGACCCTGCATGTGCATTCACCTGTCTGGTGCTGACACAGGAAGTCTCCAGACAATAAAATTCTATATTTCAACCATGCCGTGTCAGTCTACAGTTTAATTGCAGCTCTGGTTTTAACACACATTTTCTTATGTTTAGATTTCTAATATTCAAATTCAGAGAGATTGAAAATGGAAGACAGAGAGAATTGGTGGAAAGCAAAGTGATTGTTACAATATAAAAGAAATTACTAAATCTTTGGAGAAGAACTTATATTTTGCACTGAGCATGATATGATATGTTTGACATTAGAAGATAATGTATCGTCCCATTCCTCATCAATACTGCCACGGTTAAGTTCTTAGGATGCAAAGAATAGAATGATAACCTACATCAGTTACATGACCTTGAAAAAGCATAATTCTGTAAATTGGGAACATTATTCTCAACCCAAATTCTGCAACTTCTTATTGTGGAATGATAATACTTTTTATTACATAGCATCATCTTCTGGAAGAAGATCTCTATTAGGGCCTCAAGACTTTATGTTGTTGAACGGTGTGTTGCCAAAATAGTGGTACCTGAACTCAGATTCGATTTCTGAATATATCAATGTGTCTTGCAGCTATCCTTTTTAAAAATTCATTCATGGATGTAGACACCTCTCAGAAGGCTATTTTTGCCCATCCCAAACTGACCTTGAGAGAGTGATGGTAAGCTGCCTTCTTGAAATGTTGCAGTCCAGGTATAAGTGGTGTAAGTACACCCACAATGTTTTTAGAGAGCGAGTTCTCAGATTTTGTCCTCACAACAGTAATGAAACTGTGTTATCGTTCCAAGTCAGAGTGGTGTGTGGTTTGGCAGACACTTGTAGGTGGTGTTCCATTGTTCCTGTTGCTTTTTCTTGTCCTTCTGGTAGTGGAAGTTGGCTGGTGCTGACAAAGAAATCTTGATAAGTTAGTGCATCAGTGGTGACGGGATTGAATGCTGAAAATATTAGAAGAGCTGACAATCATGTGAATGCTTTATCTTGGATGCTGTTGAGCTTCCTCAGTGTTAGCTATAAATCCTATCACTCAGTATCCTTTCCAGTACTTTGCTTATCACAGATATGAAACTGACTGGTCTGTAATTCCCGGGGACTTCCTTTTTCCCTTTCTTGAACAGAAGAATAACATTCATCTCCCTCCAATTATCCAGTCCTACTCCTGTGGAGAGTGAGAATGTAAAGACCATCGCCAGAGGTGCAGCAATCTCATTCCTCACTTCCCGAAGGATAGATCTGGTCCGGCCCTTGATGCATCGTAGAATATCCAGCATATCCAGCACATGTTAAAGCTGCACTGATCCAGGCAAGTGGACAGGCTTTGAGGAATCAGGAGGTGTGTTAAACACCACAGAATTCCCAGTCTCTGACCTGCTGTTATATCCACAGAATGAATGGCTATTCTATTTCATTTTCTGATTGATATAACCTAGGGTATTGAGAGTGAAGGATTCATCATGAATCATGGCATTGAATGTCAAGGGACAGTTGATCAATTCTTTCTTGTTGGACAGAGTCATTGTGTTAACCTTATCTGACACAAATGTTATTTGCCACTTATCAATTTTGTCCAGGTCTTTATATATTTGGACATGAAAATCTTCAGTATCTCAGGGGTTTATTATCGCTGTTGAATATTGTGCAGTCATCAGTTTAAAACCACTCTATGGACAATGTTGGGCTGTTGCTTGCCTATTCTGTTGGGCAAATAAGGAGAAAGTGAGGACTGCAGATGCTAGAGAATAAGAGTTAAAAAGGGTAGTCTTGGAAAACGTTCTCAATTTTGGCACAAGTACCTAGTCATTGGTAAAATGGACTGGGCAAAGGCTTTTATCATTTCCAGTGGCTTGATCGATGCCAGATGGTCCATCCATTCAGCTAGTCCATTTCAGTGGGCATTTAAGAGTCAAACTCATTGATATGGGTCTGGAGGCACATGTAAGGAAGACCTGGTAATGATGGCAGATTTTCCTTCCCTAAAAGACATTAGTGAACTAGATGTGTTTTTATGACAAACAGCAATAGGTAATGGTCACCATGATTTCATAATTGAAGTTGAATGTCATCACATACTTGTGCGAGGATTCATACCCAAGTCACCAGAGCATTACCCAGGATCTGGATGTAGGTTTGCTCACTGAGCTGGAAGGTTCATGAGAAAAAGAACCAGAAATGACATCACCATCAGAAATGACATCACCAACTCAAAGAAACCCAAACATATAAATAGAAAGCAGGAATCATCAGCAGTGCTTTGTCCGGAGGTTCACGGAAGATGTTACCTCGTGTGGTGACAAAACATCTGAAAATGAATCTTCCAGCTCAGCAAGCAAACCTACATCCAGAGCTACAAATCTTCTCAAAACTCACCATTACCCAGGATGATTGGTGTTCCGAAGGAAAATCATATGGATTTCAAAATTATAACTCTGTTTCTTTTTCCATAGATGCAACCAGTCCTGCTGAGTTTCTCCAGCAGCTTATTTCAGATATTCAGCATCCACAGCACTTAGCTTCTATTCTCTGGGTTACTCATCCAATGTCAATACCTTCAAATGCTGCCTCTACTAGTGTAGGGGGATTGAATATTGGTTTCCTGTTTTCCTTTCATGTAATAATATAACAATAATGCAATCCTAAACAAACTAGACATATTTACCAGACAAATATATGTGTAATTGTCCACTCAGGTACTATAAGAAACTTGCACACAACTGAGATAAGAATTTGTTAGTTAACCAAAAAATCCTGCATCCATCATGACCATTGAATGAGATAAGTGAATTCCTTGTATTGGAAGCTCCTCCTATTTAACTCAATAAACCAAATTTACATCAATAAACCAAACTCCTTTCACTCAAGTACATTATTTGAAAGTTCAAGACAGAGAAACAATCACTTTATTATGACAAGGAATTTGACTTTGAAGGAAAATTCTGAAAATTGAAAATAAGGAGTAAGTGTCACTTCCATGTCAGTCAAAATGCATTCTTCTGGAGCATTTCCATCAAAATTAGCAATATTTTCACCTTTGTGAACTGTCGTAGAGTTGTATAGGGATTATGATCCTACCTCGTTCTGTTTATGGACCTCAGCATAAATCATTAATTTGTCAGGATTGGATCATTTGTGACTTTTTCATTATCTCTGCTGCATCCTTTACATTCAATTTCTTAGAACTACTAAAACCTTTGAAAAATAATTGTTGCTACTATGGTTTATGGAATAGTTTCTTCCACTTACTTGGTTCTCCAGTCTCTCTTAACATTGCGTTACTTGTGTCATAGTGAATCACACCAAATTTTGATGTTTTATTCTGCAGATTTCTGTAGTTCCATTGTTATCACTGTCCCTTAATTATGAATGCTTCTATACCTCCTACTACTAGGCTTGACTTTATGAATTCCTATGACCCACTCTGCTTTGTAGGTTTGCCCACAATTCATCAGTTATCCTGATTGTGTTACATTTTTTGGTTTATTGTCATTTGTCTTGTGAATGTTTTGGGTGACACTGCTGCCTCACAATGCCAGGGACCTGGTTCAGTCTTCGGTGGCTGTCTGCGTGGAGTTTGCATGTTCTCCCTGTGTCTGCGTGGATTTCCACCGGGTATTCCGGTTCCCTCCCACAGTCCAAAGATATGAGGGTTAGGTGGATTGGCCAGGCCAAATTGCCCGTAGTGTTCGGGGATGTGTAGGCTTGGTGCATTAGCCATGGGAAATGCAGGGTTATAGGGTAGGGGGATGGGTCTGGGTGGGATACGCTTCGGAAGGTCAGTGTGGACTTGTCGGGCTGAATGGTCTGTTTACACACTGTTGGAAATCTATATTATGAACACCATCACCTGCAAGTTTATAGTCTGTGTGGAAAGAACTATATGGATCTGTCTTTTAAACTGTTGATGAGGAGCAGCCTTGATTTGGCATAGCTATCTGAAAATCTTAGCAAGTTGTTTTGCACTTGTTTATCATGGATTTTTATTCTTATTTTATTGGACAAGAAGTGCATTCTGCATTCAACTGAGGGGGGTGAGAAGAAGAGGTAATATGTTGAACACCTGATTTTCCTACACGTTTTGGAAGGACATGCTGCTGACCACTATTAAATGAACTTTTTTGAGGTACATAAACATACTGAATATGATGGTCAATGTGTCAACAGCTGTTGTATTAATGGTACTTTTCATTGGTCTCACAAAATGGGAGTTGAACTCGTCAGTCAACAGAATGTAATTGTATCCTTGGACATGGCAAGGTTTAGAAATGATCTCAATTGGAAGGAGGGATTCTTCTGATTGTTAAGTTTATGGAGTTTACAAGTTTCATGCATCCTTGTTACTGCTAGGTAATGTATGGATTGGCGTACCAACCTCTTGGTTTATCTGCATCCACAAGACCTACATCTGAATGCTCTAGAATGTTTAGATGTTGAGCTTGCAGAATTAACACCTTGTTTGTCTTCGAAGATTACATCCCTAAACTGACTTATTGAACTCTGAATGACCAGAATGAACATGCCAGCTCAGGAACCTGCTAGATGTGATCAGGCCATTCAATGAAGATGATCTTTTTCTGCTATTGCAGCTAGTCATTATCTGACATAGCTTGTTCAATCTGCTCTGCTTCACTGTGACCAAAATGAATGAGATTGTTGTTAAGACTGTCTTCTAACTCAGATTAAATAATGTTCATTGTTCATCTAAAGAAATATCCTTGTTCTTAGGATTTGGAAAATGGGCATCAGACATAATCATTTAGGAACTGGTTTGTATTGAACTTCTAAACAGTATCCTTAGATCTTTACAAATAATAGTTGGAATCATCTAGGTGAACTTGTGAGATGTTTCCTTCTGATTATTTCTAATGTATTGTGTTTATTTGAGTAATGAAATACATACCAAAAAGGCCTATATGAAACTGTTGAATTACAAAATCTAAGAGTTTCTCTTTCAGTGTTGTAGTAGTGGGCCTCAGCTATTGTAAGGACATTGAATGAAGTACTTTGAGATTGTTGTCCTATCATGGACATGGTCCAGTGCCTTTCTGGGATGCATTCCACTTTGAGGTATCATAATGTTGAAGAGTCCACAAATGGGATGGTTGAGCATTTTTAAAAATTGAAAATTATGTTGGTGATTTTACTGCTATTTGCATGGTATTTTTTTTAGTGAGGATCATGAATAGGATGTACCTTGCTTGGAAAATTTGGAATAAACAGAGAGAAAAAGTTGAAAAATCGAAGACTTCTTTGTAAATCACCTTTTTCTCATATTGGCATTTCGCATACATTATCTATTTTGGTAGGATCAGGTCTAAGACTAGTTAGTGAGTAGATTGAACTGAAGAAATCGATTTGGCTCATGTTGATTTGCCATTTTTACAGTTATCAACAAGACCATGTTTCCTTGCTGTCATGATTTGATGGCCGTTTGAGCTGTGCTTACATTCTGAGGATTGCAATGTCATCTTAATGATAAAATCCATATGCGTTTGGTTTATATACTGACTGATGGATAGTACAAATGGTAATCTGAGGAAATTTTATCGAGCAAAATTGTTCTAAATGGCGTCATTTACTGTGACTCAAGGTTAAGATATATGGACCGTTATTCAAGCTTGGAAAGATGCTCAGCACATTGGGAATTTGCGATTAAGCTGTTCCAACATGGCTAGCTTGTGTACGCATCAGTTTAGTGCAATATTTAGTTGCCTTTGATCGAAACATACATGCACATTGGTTTCTTTCTTTAAAATTCAACAAATGCACCAGTCAGTATATTGCTTAATTCTCTGGATGATGTTGCTTTGTAATGTGGAATCTGATTCCAGTTTGAGATTTTCTGGAATGTGAATTATATGAAAAGCTGCACTGACAAGAAGAATCAATGATTTATTGCCATATCTTTCAGATGTAATACTACATTGCCTTTAAAGTTACCAATCGCATCAAAAGTGCCTGGGTAAATTTTAGACAGGTCACAGATAGACACAATTCAGTAGTGTGGAATCTGGGAGTTCAATTGATACATTTGTTACCTTGTGGATTGCATTAATACTCAGATTTGGGCATGCTGATAGAATTGTTACAGGTGGACCTCCTGTTGAAACAATATAAAAGCTTTCAGGTGTACAACCAAGGAGCTGTGTTGACATTTACATTTCAGATAAGTCAGTTTCAGTGAAATCACATTCTTACACCTACCTGTCTGTTTGACTTGGCTGTTGGTATAACATAAACCCATGGTTGAATATTGTAAAAGTTGACTCAAACATTTAAGTTGATATTCTAAAATCTGGAAAATTTGTCAGGACCTTTGCGGTCATCATTTAAATTACTGGAGGATTTGACACTTCTTGGTCCTTCATCTCCCAAAGAAAAAAAATATAATTGTCAATCTTTCTTTGTCAGTTATTTGTTGATCAAAGAAGTAAAGATTGATTTTTTTCTTTCAAGAACTGAGGTTCTTATAGAATCGCAATGGAGTGCTAATCCATGTTCAGATATTTGCTGTCCATCATCGTTGTGCTCTTTAAAAATATTAGTGTAAGAATCTGTGTTGCATGATTTTTTTAAACTTTTCTGTTGCTTCTCTTCTTTGAATGTTGTGGCTGCTTTAAAAATGGCAGGATTGGGCTTGTAGGTAGCAGTCACAAGAAGAAGGAGGTAGTAATGACATAATTCTTTTTTAATTTGCATACTACTTTCTAAATAGGAGTGGAGGAATCAGTCAATATCATTAAAGGTGAGACCTTTTTATTGGCTAAATCCTTCTTTGTGTTTTCTTATGTATGTTGTTCTTGGAGTGCTTTTGCAGGCTGGAGCTGTTCCTCAGAACCTGTTAAAATACACATTTTTTAAACCTGACTGGAGTTGTGGCCTCCCATTCCTTTTAAAGAGAAAGAGACAAGTCAAAAATGTTTCTTTTCCAGGTTGTAGCGCTTTAGCCTTAGTTGTGCTTATAACTTCAGCTCTGAAATCAGGTAGATGGTGAAGATTGACTGTTCGGAAAATAATCCTTTGTAACTTTCATTGGTGTTATCACCGTTTCAGGCTTTACTACCAGCTCATTGTCACCATTAGCATTCAATGTCCACCATGATTTTTTTTTGGGTCAAACGCCAAAGTCAGCATAATACAGTCTGACTGCTGCTCTATATTTTGGCTGTCATAATATGTACCACAATGAATGGATTCTGGATAAGACAGATGTCATGAAGTTTATTAAAAACAATATATACAATGCTATGTTATCATAGACTAACTCATGGTTTGGTTTCTATACTTATTGATGTTACTGTATGTTACATATACATAACTGACAAACCAAACACAACATCGACTCCATTGTACTATGAGTGGGACTGTAGGTGAGGTAGGAATATTACATGTTGTGATTTCATGTAAATGTTTTTAAATTTGCTTGTCCATCTGGTGTGAAATCTATGAAATAACATAATGTTGTTCTTATTTTTCAGATTCCCATTATTAATTCCAATTCCCACATTTGAAATCTGAATTAACTATATACATTTATACATTAATTGAAAGATTTCAAAACCTACAGGAAAACAAAATCCCATTTACTCCCCAAAACTGTCTCTCTACAGGCACTTCGAAGCCAAGGAGAGATCCCTTCCCAATCAAATCTGTAGGTTTGACTAAGCTGCTCTTTTTCTTAGTTTCTGCCCTGCGAGCTATGAAACTTTTTCCTTACACAACTGAGATCTTTGACTTTTCTTTAACATTCACTATGCAGATTTCTAACCAAACATTCCTGGTTTGGAGGTTTTCATAAACTATACTCTTTTACTGAGGCAATATATTTCCTTAACTGTTCTGAATAATATTTTTCTCCTTTTCCAGGAGAAAAATATTATTGCATTTGACTTTAGTCAGGTTTACAAACTGGCAAAATACTTTCCAATATCTGGCTTTTAGATTAAGATCAATCCTTGATTATTTTAAACCCAAGAACAGGCGAACACTGTTTATTTCTCATATGTTATAAAAATCCACAATATAAACATAGTTCTATTCAAGCTTCAGGAAGTCTTCAGCCATCTGCCTCTTTCGTACATTCTGATTTAAAATTGTGGCCCCAGAAAGGTATTATTAATTATTAAATCACTAAATAGATCAATACACATATGCACTAGTTCAAAATCCAAACTCAAAAATTGACATTAATGTACATGATTCCCACACCTTTCATCACATCTCCTGCAAAGAATAAAAATGTATCTTTCAGAAGCATTTTCATTACCCAGCAAGAAACCTTTTCATCCTTATGTTTCACATTATTAAAGATACAAGGAATTACATTACAATGTTATTTTATCCAAGTCAATTCCTGCGTGTGTGCATTTTCCTCTTCAGGCACTTGAATAATTTTTACATTGTATGGATGGATGATTACACTCTCCTGAAACAACCAGAAGTTATTGTTCGAATTTTCTTCCCCCAAAAGAATCTTGGCACCAGTAGGAGTGGTTTCAACATCTGGAACATCAGATATGCTCATGATACTGTCCGAATTGCTGAAGAAAAGCAGGAAATATCCAAGATGTCCAAAAAGCTAAGAAAGTTAAGTCCAAACTTGGATTTGGCATCAACAGCTTCATACTCAATGGCAATTCATAGTGAAAACAGTGGCAAAACAGGTTGCCAGTTTTGTGAATGCAGTTCATGTTGGTTGTCACAAATGGGGATAATAATATTGAAATCAAGACTAGCAACCACTCATTCTATTACTTGTCACCTGAATAAACTTGGGTGGAAATTTAGCACCTGAAAACTTGCAAAATCGCTGGTGTACATCACACCATACAAGTGTGGGAGCTGAGTCTGCAGTTAGAGAAAAGAATTACAGCTGTTGAAGAATAGCCCTGGAGAAGACCCCTTAGAATCCGCGAGATAGTTAAAGAACCAAGGAAAGTGTCCAATCAGATCTGCAGGTGTGACAAAGTGGAGGTTGAGAAAGTTCAGTTACCAATAAGGGCATTGTGAGAGTCAGGTGTTGGAGGTGATCTAAGCTGTAGCCTGCAACGAACAGGCCAAGTCAGAGAAGGACTAGATGGTTGGATGATGGCAGGAGTAGGACAGATGGTGCAATATAAGCAACTTGTAGGTTACCAGGAGCCCGGCTTCACACGTGGGTAGATGACAGATTAGAACAAACCAGGGGGCCCATTGAAAAGGCGGGAAAAGACAAGCTGAGTTCTCGCGAGATCTGAATCCACCCCCCCCACCTTCGTACTCTCCCCGGAGCCCCTCAGGGCCCGGCCCTCAAGCGGTGACGTCGCGAAGAGTCCCGCTGTGCGTCTGACGTAGAGGCGTCGGGCGTCACGCCGCAGCCTGCGCTGCGGTGCGTGACATTCTGAGGTTGGTGCCACCAACATGGCGGAGCGGAGAGAGCAGGAGGATCTCTGCGCCTCCAGATGCACAGGCTCACCGCGCACGGTAGGTCTGCCAAGTCCGCCGCCCTCACTTTTCCAACCACTGGGCGCCATTGTCCTGTTACCTTTCGGGGGTTGGGGGGGGGGGAGTGGGTGATTGGGCTGTGGGGGAGAGGGGAAATAACATGAAACAATGATCAAACCGAGACATGGGGATGTAGAGGGGGTGCGCATTGAGGCGAGTGGTCTGTCGGAGAGAAAGAGAGGGGCTGTGGGGGTGGTCACTTGTCAGGCAATGAGAGGCGCACACACATACACATACAAACAAACACACATGCAAGGCCTTCGGTGTCGAGTGGGAAGGCTGCACCCCCTCCCCCTTCGTCTTGCATTTAAGTTTGAATCCGCGCACTTGCATTAATAACCCCTCTGAGGTGTGAACCGTTTTGCTGGCTGCATCTTCTAACAAATTCAAAATATTGACTTAGTGGCGGGAGGG
This sequence comes from Chiloscyllium punctatum, assembly GCF_047496795.1. NCBI lineage: Eukaryota > Metazoa > Chordata > Chondrichthyes > Orectolobiformes > Hemiscylliidae > Chiloscyllium > Chiloscyllium punctatum. Next base: position 34,275,326 of record NC_092765.1, read on the forward strand.
CTCCGAGTCTTTTGTAGCTTTGCAATTATTTATCTTTTTAAATGACACAAGGTGGAACTTTGTGTAGGGCTTTTGATATCGCGATAGTGACTTAGTGTGGCCCATGCTAAGTGGTCCTGCTTTGTCTGAGAGGGAAAAGATAAGCTTTTTCAAGATCCGCACATTGTTTTGAAATGTAGAAATCCTTGCTGTACAATGTCCATTCATTTTACAATTACCGCGTGTAATTTGCTTGGGGGCATGTACAATTGTATTAGAACTTTAAAAAGGCAGGAAAACTTTTTGTCTGTATATCCTTCAATTTTTACTGAAAGTTTGGATTTTTTTCAGGTAGTCATATGGCACTATTTTTGAGAGTCTTTTTGTCTTTAACTGTAGGCAATCTACTATTAAGAACACTCTGGATTTGTGATGATAGTTTGGATAAACGGGTTTCAATTTTGGAGGTTTCAACAGATTCACTGTAGTAGTGATCAATTCTCTGCAGTGGCAAAGTTGTACCTTCTCTGTAATCTTCCCTTTAAGAATGGTATGAATCAAGGATGAATAATTGTGTTTTGTGCAATTTATTTATTGAATTAAATTGTTTAACAGTACTTTCCAGAGTGTCATGTTAAATATATGTAAGATTTTCAAGATTAATTCAGATTTACTTTTGTAAATGTCGTTGATAACATGAGATTTGCTGTGTCTGAATATATTTATGCAGGCATGAATCCCAATGGATTGATTTCAGTGGTTGTTTATAGTAATTATTCAGTTGACAGGTAACCAGATAAGCATGTCTATTAGGCAAAATGTAACCAAACAAACAGTTAGCTTTTTCATATGGCAAGAAATTTGATTTGATGTGGTCTTTTAGAATTATCTAATTGATTAAGGAAGCTTCATCTAGGATCAAAACATTCTCTTTACAAGGAAATTAACAGCAGAAACCACAGACTGCTGTTTAAAATTAACTGTGGTAATTGTGGTGTACAGTTTAATTTACAATTCAGTAAACTTAGTGTTTCTCCTGATAGAATCCTGCATCTAAGATTTAAAGAATTTATTCATACTGAAGTCAAGAGAGCACATAGATTTATATTGTGCCATTCATCATTACTTCAGGATGCCTCAGCGCATTTCACAGCCAAATACTTTCTGCAGTGTAGATAGTGCTGCTTGAAACATGGCAACCATTGCACTTTGCCATTCATGGAACATGGCTGTAATGCGATGATCAAATTGTGTTTTAGTGGTATTGCCTGAGGAATAAATGTTTGATAGGTGTGATAAAGATGTCTAATATGTTAATCATTTTGAAGATCATTTGAAAATAGAGGTAAAATATGTTTGTGGTTTCAGTTCTTTGACAGTAACAAGTTAAAAGGTGAGCAAATCTGACGGAGCAGCAGCTAACTTCATTATTCTGAAGAAAACATGCAATTTAAGTTAAATGCCTCGATCGAATACCTGTGAATTTAATTGGAGTATTTACAGAGTTGCACTTTTATGACATCCTGGAGTACAGATCAGGGCATTTAGAAGAATAGTTCTCTATCAGTAGTAGGGTGAGTTAGTTTGTGAAATTTCCAAGATATAAGAATCTGCAAGTTTTTAAGCTGTCAGAACAGGAAAGAAGTTTGAGCCATCAGAAATCAAAAGGAACTCAGGAAGCCATCAAAGCTGGAAAGGGCCCGTCAAGTATGCAATTAAGAGTTAAGATAGAAATGGCACTTCAGTGGGGTTGAGTGTCTTTCAAGGATATTGCTGTTAAACATTATTTTAAAACTGTTATGTATAGAACATTTTTGTTCCTTTGTGTAATAAACATGCATTCTTAAAATTTGAAACGTTTGACATCTTGTGAGAGTATGTTCAATGATGCTAACCAACTGCAAGCATTAATGTGTGATCTGTCAAGCCGCATTTCACTCTAGGATCTGACATGTCCAGGTTTTCCATCAGCTGTGATCATGAATTTGGGGCCCTTGGTGGAGTAGGAATTCACTAACTTTAAGACACGATGGGCATAATGTAGGAATGTTGTTTTGAACTATACGAAATAGGTTGTACTGCCAATTACTTTGAATTTTGTTATGAATCTTCTAGAAATAGAAGGCACAACAGTGAATTATTTGAAACCTGTGACTAAAGCTAAGTGAGAATTAGCAGATTAATTGGAAGTGGAAATAAAAACAAGATGTTGAGAAGATGAGGTGCTTAAATATTACCCAGAATTTAAAAGTTGCCACAGTCTAATCAGATCATCGGGCTCCCCTGTAGATGTGGTGGTTTAACCGTGAGGGTCTCCATGCCTTAGGCAAGGGGAGCGTTTGAGAAGGAGCATCCTTCATGGTCATCTGAGGTGGTGCAAGAATTGAATCCATGCTATTGGTGTCCCTCTGCCTCACAAACCAACCATCTAGTTGATTGAGCTAAACTGATCGCAAGAAAATGAATCTGATATCGGGTCTACCAAAAATTAACTATGGGGTTTAGTAAGGAATAAAGAAAATTGGTGGTGATGTAAAAAGAGAGAGAATGAAATGAGAACATGAATTGGGGAAAAAAAAGAAAAGAGTCATAATATTAACAGTTAAATAATCAAGGAGAAAGATTAGATTCTACAAGTGATATAAAGAAAATAACATGCTTCCATTCTAATAAATCTGGGCATACGAAAACCAGTTGTTGGAAGGTAATTGGGAGACCAATATGTAGGAATAGGGTCAGCAAAGCAATCCTAACAGAAGAGAACATCACGAAAAGTAAATATTAAAACTAATTATTGTATGGATAAACCATATCTGTTTGGAATCTACTATGAAGGGAGAGATGACTTGGGACAATCAAGAAATTTTTTTTCTTTGACTATTGATCTTTGGAAAAGAAAGACAAGTAGAGGTTCTGAATATTTTGTTTCAAAGGGAGAGGTATTTCTATTTCTAATCAAGAGATAATAAGAGCGAGACTAGAGCAAGTCAGTCACTGATGCTGGCGATGATTCAGTTTATGTTTGAGAGGGGTTAATAAAGGATAACATTTAAAGGGGTGCACACCGCTATTGTATATTGTTGGATTAAAGAGTTCATGACCACTAGGGCAACCAACTTCAAAAATTAAAGAAAATTGGTGGTGATGTAAAAAGAGAGAGAATTCCTTATGATCTATCCAACTAGGTATCACTCTTGGATATGACTTGTCTACACTTGCTTAGTATTCTGCGATTGTAATACAGGACATTGAAATAACTTTCCTGTTCCTCTTCGAAAAGTGTTTTATGCCCACGTAAGAAAACAGACTATACTTAGGATGGTGCTTAGATTTAATGTTTTATCTGAAAGGGCATCTTAAAATGTCCAACTACTAATGCACTTTTTTCTGGATTGTGTGATGGCCATGTGCTTCTAAGGGAAAATATCTGCATTTTATCTTGGGGTGATGTTACCGTTCAAGGACTAGATTTCTATGAAGCATTTCTGGTAAAAAGCAGTTTGCTTCCAATAAATAGTCTCATAACCAAGCTGCCTGGGAGATCAATTGTAAATGAGAAAAAAGGTCAACCAGAAGTGGATGAGTGGATGACTCTATCTACAAGCACTTTGCTTTTTAGTTTTGAACAAGCTGACTCGAGGAAATATTTACTTAACGCAAAGTTGTTAAGATGCAAGGAGAGCAAGCAAGACCAAACCAGGCTTGCTCACACTGGATTTGTAATAGAGTTAAAATATTACAAATTAAAATATTCAGTGACTCTCCAAATTGCCTAATTGTTCACAATCAGACTTGAGAAAGCAAGGTTATAACATCGGCAGAAATTAACCATTTGTTATGATAGTGTAACTTTAGCAGAGCAAAGTGATGTGATTAAGGTCTTTGGTTTAAAGCCAGTCTTACTTGATTGTAACCTCTCCAACCCACCTACCCATCCTGCTCATGTGCATAGATGCAGTTAGTGGATAAATTAGCAAGAAAGTAAGTGTTGTGATTTGCAAGTTCAGTCACTGCTTCAGTGATAACTTGGAGGTGCCGATGTTGGACAGGGGTGTACAAAGTTAAAAATCACACAGCATCAGATTAGAGTCCATATTTGGAAGCACTAGTTTTCAGAGTGCTGCTCTTTCATCAGGTGGTTGTGGAGTAGCAGAAACGTTTTGCTATAAATTCTGTGTCTTATGATCTTGTACTCCACAACCACCTGATGAAGGAACAGTGCTTCAAAAGCTTGCGCTTCCAAATAAACCTGTTGGACTCAAACCAGATGTTGTGATTTTTAACTTTGCCTCAGTGATGAGTACCAGATCTTTATGGAATCCTTTATTGATGCATTGTACTCACATGGGGTTGTATTTTGCTTGAATTCTGAAGTCACTGAGTAATGCAAACAACTTCCAATTGGCTCCAAGGAATATTCACTTATTTATTGTAATATTGTTTTCCTTTTCAGAACTAAACAAATCTTTAACTGAACATGAAACTCGAGAGTGTGAAACTCAAAGACAGCTTCCCGGTCCACCAGTTCCAACCAAGTAGCCATGTTCCCCCCCCGAAAATGTCAAAACCGGTTCAATCCAAGCCTTCTCTTGTTTTTTCATACATTCGTTGTGGTTTGCTGGCCAGTACCAACCTTCCCTGGATTGACCAGTACAACATCCAACTAGCTGCCAGTCCTTGAATTTAACACATCCTGGTTCCAAAGCATCTGCAGTGTTCCTAGAACAATAATTAACCTACAATTATCCTTCCAGGCCATGTCCCATACGCAATCATCAGTTTGTTCTTTTCTTCCTAATGCAGCCTTCAATTCAAGCTTTGATTCTTAGTATAAAAGTGACCTAAGGGGCAACTTTTATGTGCAGAGAGTCGTGCATGTATGGAATGAGCTGTCAGAGGGAGTGGTGGAGCCCCCTCTGCTTGCAGTTTCAAACCAAAAGTGAGAAAAATAAATATTGATGAATGTCAATTCATTGAAGGACACCTAATTTTGGGTTGAGAATCAAGAGTTAGCAGAAATGATTCTGAATTTAGATGCAAGACTCCAGAATGAAAGAAAAAGAGCATTAGGATATCCAAGGTGGTTATGTTTAACTGGGAGTCTAGAGATGTGCAGCATGGAAACAGACTCTTTGGTCCAACTCGTCCATACCAACCAGATATCCTAACCTAATCTAGTCCTTTGCCAGCCTTTGGCCCATATCCCTCTAAACCCTTCTTATTCATACACCCATCCAGCTGCCTTTTAAATGCTGTAATTGTACCAGCCTCCACCACTTCCTCTGGCAGCTGATTTCATACATGCAGCACCCTCTGTGTGAAAATGTTGCCCCTTGGCTTCCTTTTAAATCTCACTTTCTCCCCCCCCCACCCGAAACATATGCCCTCTAGTTCTGGAGTCCCCCACCCCAAGTAAAAGACCTTATCTATTTATTCTATTGTTGCCCCTCATGATTTTATAAACCTGTGTAAGGTCAGCATGCAGCCTCCAACACTACCAGGGATAACAGCCCTACCTATTCAGCCTCTCCTAAGAACTAAAACCCTCCAGTCCTGGCAACATCCTTTTAAATGTTTTCTGTACCTTCTCACATTTAACAACAACCTTGCAAAAGAAGGATGACCAGAATTGTCTACAATATTCTAAAGATGGCCTCACCAATGCCCTGTACAGCCTCAACATGACATCTGAACTCCGATATTCAGTGTTCTGACCAATGAAGGCAACTATGCCAAATGCCACCTTCATGACCCTGTCTCCTGCATTCACTTTCAAAGAACTATGCACCTATACCCCCAGGTCTCCTTGTTTGGCAACACCTCCTAGGGCCATATCACTAACTGTATAAGTCCGACCCTAGTTTGCCTTATCAAAATGCAACACCTCACATTTATCTAAATTACACTCCATCTGCCACTCCTTGGTCCATTGGCACATCTGATCAAGGTCTCATTATACTCCACAATAATCTTCGCAGTTCTGGGGAAGGGTTGCTCGAGCCAAAACGTTAACTGATTTCTCTCCATTTCTCTGATGGAATGGCACAGATGCTTCCAGACTTGCTGAGCTTTTCCAGCAAGTTTTATTTTTGTTTCTGATTTACGGCACATGAAGTTCTTTCAGTTTTTAATCTTTATCACTCTCAATTGCACCACCTAATTTGGTGTCATCTGCCAACTCACTAACCATACTTCCTACATTTGCATCCAAATCGTTAATGTAAATGACGAAAAGCAGTGGAGCCAGCATTGATCCTTGTAGCACATTGCTGGTCACAAGCCTCCACTCCAAAAAGTAACCCTGTAAAACCACTCTGTCTCCTATTTTCTCACCAGTTTTGTATCCAATTGGCTAGCTCCCCCAAATCCATGTCATCTAACCTTATTAACTAGTCTACCATGCGGAACCTTGACAAATGCTTTGCTGACATCCTTGTAGACAATGTCTGCTGCTTTGCCTTCATCTGTCGTCTTTGTCACCTCTTCAAAAAAAAATCACTCAAGTTAGTGTGACGTGATTTCCCATTTTAGTTATCATGCTCTTTTGATTTTGGGGTCATCACATTATTCTGATGTAACTGGTGAGCCATGTGGCTTACTACTTTTGGCAAAATAGTATTCCGGAAAAAAAATACAAGTTACTAGCTCTACTGAGATCAGAGCAAATAATTTGGAGCTAGAGATGCATGAGGGCCATTCTTGGTTGACACTTAATACTCTGGTCAACAGACAGACAATTTACTTATAAACAGTGACAAAGCTTGTAAATTATATTCCTGAACAAGCTGAATGTGACCTAATTTTTGGCTTTGAAGAAACTGCAAAGCAAAGCAGCTTACTGATTTACTCAAGATAGTTGTTTGCTATTTCATTTTGGATTATCTCCTGCCAATACACTGGCACAGGAGGAAGTTGGTGTTACTGACATCATTCTATGCTTTGAACTGGAAGCTGTTGCTGACTTCACCCATACGTGCGTGCTGTGTCACGATGCACGGCGTCCTGTTCGCATAGCTGTCCTTCCAGCTCCCTGATCAGTGTCCAGTTCGTATACCTCACTTGCTACCCTCCAAGTGTTTGGTGTAGGGCAATGAACAAATCTTGTTTCCAAGAAATGAATTAATTTAAAACATTTGGAAAACATTAATTTTATTGCAGTTACTCTTTGCAGGCAGTCCACTGCAGTGTCTATAACAGCACAGGCATTGTAACTGCATGGGTGGTGAGTCTATCCCCTACAGTTGCATTGGCAGTAAACATACTTAAGTTCATTTCTGACGGTTTTGTTCTGTTCCTGCATTCCATGGTACCCATTGTAAATGTGGGGTTTTTGGGATAAGGGAGAGGGTCTGGGCGGGGGATACTCTTTGGAGGGTCTGAGTAGACTTGATGGATGGAATGGCCTGCTTTCCACTGCAGGGATTCTATGATTTCATAATTTTGTGAACTTACATAGGTTTGGCCTCCCTAGTATTTGAATCCTTGGCACTGGTTGTTTTCTAAAAGCAGAGATTTGTTTTCCTGCATCTGCACTTGAGTAATTTCACAACTGAAAGATCTATCATGCGCTGGAGTTATGATTCTTGTTTGTAGTTGGAGCTTTGTGATGTGTAAGTTTAAAAAAAACTTAGGAAGAATGTTTAGATTTTGTATAACAAATCTTTTAACACCTGATGTTTAACATCTGTCTCTATCACTATTTCAGGTGAAGAGTTCCCCAGGCATTCACCACCCTTTTGAGTAAAATGATTAACCACATACTGTCCTTTAGACCTGTTACCGATAACTTTAAATGTATTGTCCCTGGTTGACCTCTCTCGAAAGGCCATTATTTCCTTCCCTTCAACTCTGTTTAGCTTTATTATAATTTTATGCCGCATCAATAAAATCTCTCTATTGTATGAGATATTATCGAAGAAAGAACAGCACAAGAAAGGTTCTTTCGTCTGTACCAACACATGATGCCTTTCTAAACTAACTGTCTATTTCCTGCCTATTCATCTATCAGTCAAGATGCCTGTTAAGCACAGCTGTTAGTTCCGCCTCCGCCACCACCTCTGGCAACACTTGCCACCCTCTGTGTAAAAAAAAACTTGCCTCTCATCTCCCTTAAACGTACCCCCTTCACCTATCACCTATTTCGCCTGAAATTCTCATTTCTACCAAGGGGAAAAAAACTTCAGTTATCCATTCTGCCCATGTCTTTCTTGGTGGCACAGTGGTTAGCACTGGTGCCTCATAGCCCCGCAGAGCTGGGTTCAGTTTCACTCTCAGGAGGCTATCTGTGTGGAGTTTGCATGTTCTCCCCGTGTCTTGAATGGGTTTCTTTTGGGTGCTCTGGTTTCCTCTTAAAGTCCAGAGATGTGCAGGTTAGGAGGATTGGCCATGGTAAATGTGGGATTAAGGGGCGAGCTTAGCGGAGCGGGTGTGGGTGGAATGCTCATCGGAAGGCCCGAGTTGACTGAATGGGCTGAATGACCTGCTTCCCACTTGTCGAGATTCTGTGATTTCATAATTTTGTAAAGTTAAATAGCTTTGATCTTACAAGAGTTTGAATCCATGGCACTAGTTGGTTTCTAAAGGCAGAGATTTGTGATTTTCCTGCTTCTAATCTTTTATAATTTCAGGACTGAAAGATGTATCATGCTCGAGAGATATGAGTCTAGGATCAACAATGGTCTTAGGAATTCACCTGATGTCTTTAGGTGTGGAGGGACAGGCTGTGCTGCTCATCCAGAAGGACATCACAAACAACACATCATTCAATGAAACTGTCAAAGTGAAAGCTATGGTTAAATTCTTTTTGAAATCCATCGTTTGCATGGGAAGGAGGGTGGGAAAGAGCTCAGTTGGCGAGATGCTGTTGTGTGGATCAGGTAACGTCAATTCACATTCTCATTGAGGTTGACTCTGCACCTGGTCTCTTAGCCTAACTGTAGTAAAATCTCAGCTATTATCTGCAGTTGAGTGAATGGTTACCAAGGACCCACCTTCAGAGAAAGAACAATCTTTTACTGAATGTTGAGGGCAATTTTAATGGCCTTGGATTTAAGATTGTTCAAGTTGATGCAGATCTGGGATGGAACTATCCTCTCTGTTACACAATCAGCTTAATGGGGAACTATCAAAGATATGTTTTTTTTATTCCTTTATGAGAATTGTAATGAACTGGTTGAAGTTCTTTTACGAGCCTGTTACTAACATTTGGAAATAAATAAAAGCCACAGTGACTTACTTTGAAAATAACATTTTAGTCTTTCTAAATAACAGGTCAAATTGAGGGTTTTGGCATGGTTTGGTGCGGCAGTCTTGACAAGTTACCCTTTTCAGATCTAGTTGTGACGTAGTGGTCCATTTTCACTCTAGTCCTTGCTACAGCCCTAAAAATATAAGAGATGAGAGAGGCTGTCATAAATATACCCAAAGAGGAACTACAGTCTGTCATTCTGCCCTTGTCACCTATCTGGTGAATGTCTAAAGATTTTTCTCCCCCATTATCCAGTTTCTAAAATTTGATCTGATTTTGTTCGAAAAATGCAGTTCTTGACACTAGTCATAACTTGTCTGTTACTGATTATCTCTTCATCCCTGTTATGGAGTATAAATAGCAGTCAGAATTAATGTTCGCTATTCCTGTAATTATCATGTTGTTCTGCAAAGTCTGTTCTCGAGTCACCCTTCCTCGAGACTGATTTAGCCAAAATTTGTTATCTTTCCTTCTAACTCAGTTCTCTGTCACATGGAATATCCCTTGTTGTCCTTCTTTGGATGATTTCCAGGTTTTGAATGCTTTTCTTGATTAATACTATAGTATAGCACTCAAGGTACAGGCCAGTCAGGGTACTGCAGACTGTTAGCATGGCCATCTTTGATCAGTTTGTTTCTGGTGCAACCTGGGGATCAACTGTGAACCTTGTGTATTAATGACTTTGAAATAGAAGATTTAGTTTTGACTCATTTGGGATGACCTGCAAATAGCAAGTCTGCTATTGTGATGAGCTTATTTCTGCATCTCCTGGTTCGTACTTCAGCTGTTAAATTCTTAATGAATTACCACAAAAGAGAAATCTACTACTCTTTTTTTTTAAGGTTGGAAAAATCAGCTACTCGCATGTTTTAGAAATATTTAATCGGACAGTCCATGATCCTGATGCTGATCCAAAATCTACATGACCTTCACTGTTCCACATTCCACAGAAGTCGCTTTCTCCAATAATGCTAATACTGTGGTGGCAGCATTTAAACACTGCAACAATACAATTGAACAACTGTTGATTTGTATTTTGATCTTTACCAACTTAGGTTTGGCAGTGGGGTACCTGGTTTCAAACAGTTCCAATTACTAATGTTTTCCATATGTGGCCTCTTTGATTAAGTTGCAGTGACAATTCATGTAAAAGTAATAAAAGCTAGAAACCTTTTTTTTTAAATCAGAAGTACAGATTTTTCTTGGATCTCAATATCCTGAAAGCTTTTAAAAGAACTTGGTCACAAATTGGGGTCATCCAATGACAGCGCTTCCCAAATTGTTTTCCAATGTGATCCCATTTTAACACTTGAAAACACCATAAATAACACAGTAACAAAGCAGTATTCTCATAAGCAATATATTATTAAATGTGAATGTACCAAACTGTCATATTAATCTCAATCTTTTTCTATCGAATTTGTAAAAATATCATTGGTTTATTTATTCTTGTTGGTTTCTGCTCACCTCTCTGTATTCATCACTTACCAATCTCTCCTGAACAATTGAAGCATTTTAATCAACTTGCTCAATCTGACTTTGTCAGTGTATCACAGTGATTGTTTTCTTTTTACACAGATTTCAAAATGAAACTGAATTTGTTTTAACTTTAATCCATATTATGTGTTTATTTTCTACTAGTTATTTAATCAAACCATCATTATAACCCAATAAAGTTCACAGCAGCATATGGTAGTGAATGACAACCTGTGACTATCTTGATTGAGATGAGGTAGCAGCATTGATGGGAAATCAAATATTTGTACCATGGTCTTTTTTTCTTTCATGGGCTGTGGGGATCACTGGCAAGACCAAATCTTGTTATCTTGTTATCCATTCCTAATTGTCCTTAAGAAGATGCTCCATGATCTGCAGCCCATCTAGTGGTATAGGTACACTGAAACTGGTGGGGAGCAACTTTCACAATTTGGGTCCAGCAACAATGTCGGAATAGCAATCGAGTTCCAAGTCAGGATGATGTTGGCTTAGAGGGAAATCTGTGGTTTTCTTATGTATCTGCTGACCTTGTCCTAGGTTGCAGGGATTGAGAGTTTGGAAGGTGCAGCCGAAGGAGTCTTAGTGAGTTGCTGCGCTTTAACGTATATTGTACATGCTGCTGCCAATTTGCAATGATTTTGGAGGGAATGAATGGTTAATTTGGATATTTATGCAGCTGCCTTTTCCTGTTAGTTTTGTAATTGTCCACTACTGTTTGCAAGGGTATGTATCAGTGCTTAGATGTCACAGCTTCTACAAGATACTGCTGTGTTATGAATTCTTCAGTTTGACACCTAATTTCTAAGCTTGTTTGATGCTGCTCCTCACATACAGTCTTCGCTGAATCAGCAGCAATTGTGGAGTGAGAGAAGTGCTGAATCATCAGATCACCCATTATGGTTATTCAGAAAACAATCCTATGCTGCTGCTGATGTTTGAGCTTCTAAATTTGTTCTAATCTGATGTATCTAGTGGTAGAGCCACATATGCTGAGGGCTATCCTCTGTGATTTGGTTTTCACAAGGACTGTGGTCACTTCTGTCCAAACTGCCAGACAGATGCATCTGCAACTGAAAGATTGGTGAGGTCAAGGTTTGGAAGATTTTTTTTTGCTCCAATTGGTTCTGTCAGCACTTAGTACTGATCCAGTCAAGGAGTAATGTCTTTTAAGCCTGAGTCAGCCAGATCAGTAATGGTGCTACCAAGACTGATTGACATTAAATGCCCCCACCCAGAGTGCATCCCATGCCCTTTTCACTGTGATACTTCTGAGTGTTATTTAACATGAATGGGTACTGATTCATAAGCTGAGAGGGGTGGTAATCAGTTAGAGATTTCCTCACCTGTGATTGACCTGATTCTGAGGAACTTCATGCGATCTGGTATCGATGTTCTGCACACCCGGGGCAGCTCCTTCCTGACCACGTGCATTGCTGGTGCCCCTGCTGATGTGCCAGATTTTGTCCATGATTTGGAGACATCGGTCTTGGACTGGGGTGTGTAAAGTTAAAAATGACGCAACACCAGGCTATAGTCCAACAAGGTTTTGGAAGCACTAGCGTTCGGAGCGCTGCTTTTTCATCCGGTGGTTGTGGAGAATAAGATTGTAAGACACAGACCATAGAGCAGAAGTTTACAGTGTGATGTATCTAAAATTATATATTGAAAAAGTCTCTCATCTTTTAGAATGACATTGTATAAATCACAAAACATTTTTTTAAAAGTTACATTCTCACGTGAACTTTAACAATTGGTGTCATGTCAGCCCAGATAATGCACTGAAGGTGCGAGCTGCCCTGTGTGAGGCTGTCTGTGTCATAATGGTCAGACTGATTCTAATCTAAAAGATGGATTTATAGCAGCTTACATGGAATCATGCAGTTTTTGAGCAAAGTAAAATGTAATTCTGCAAGTACAAATTCATCCCACAAACTTGTGTGTGTGAGGTGGGGGGTGGGGGGGGGGAAGGAGGAAGGCGTTATGAGTGTCTGTGAGAGAGTGAGAGTGTAAAGGGGTGTGTGTGGGAGTGTATGTGTGAGCATATGAGAGAGGGTCTGCATGTGTATGTGTGGGAGTGAGAGACGCACGCGCACACATTTCTATATAAGTTTGTAGGGTGAATTTTAAAATATTTTGCGATTTACATAGGAAAGAACTGAACCCAACATGATCATTCTAAAAGATGAGAGACTTAACAAACAATCCAGGTCCTTTTCAATATATAATTTCTTATATCACACTGTAAACTTTTGCTATAAATTCTGTGTCTTACAATCTTATTCTCCACAACTGTCTGATGAAGGAGTAAGCACTCTGAAAGCTCGTGCTTCTAAATAAAACTGTTGGACTATAACCTGGTGTTTTGTGATTTTAGACTTTGTCCAAGTATGGTAAATCTAGTGTTGGGGGATATTGGTTACAATGTGAAATGTTTTGTCTGTGGTTGTCAGGCTGTTGCTTAATTAGTCTGTTGCACAGCTTTCTTAATTATGGCACAATCCTCCAAAAAAGAAGGCTTTGGAGGGTACATAGGACTGAACATTGTGTTGCTCTTTGTGGTGCCTAGTTGATGTCAGATGGTTCATCTGGTTTTATTCCTTTTTGACTTTTCTGTTGTGACTTGGTTTATCTGAGCACAATTCAAAGTCAACTACGTTGCTGTGGTTTTGGAGTCATGTGTAGGTCTCACCAAGATGGCACAGCAGATTTCCTTGCCTCATAGATATTAGTTAACCTGATGGACTTTTGAAAGGATCAGTGACAGTTCAGTAATGTGCCATGAAACTATATTTCCATTCCAGATTTTTGTTAATTCATTCAATTTAAATTCCTCTTGCTGTTAGGCTTGGATTTAAGTGCATATTATCAGACAATTAGGCTGGGCTGCTGGATTCTTGGTGTCGTGATATTACAACAACTCCAGTATCTTCCTTGACTGTGGTTTCTTCATATTACAATAGGTGTTTAGTTGTGTTTTATTTTAGAATTGAGTTTCTATTCTGCCTTCTAACTGCCCTAAGAAGCAGGATTTCTTATGTTTTTTAAAACAGAAATTCTTAAACTGCCTTTGATAATTATATTTCTGTGGATCCAGTTATGCTTTTGTTACATACCGAGGTATGGTACGTTGCAAAATCAGAACATTGACTTGCAGTTTGCTGTAAGTTTGAATAAACTTGAACTGATGGAGGTGAGAATGTGTATGGGTTTGAGCAGGTAGGGAAGAGTTAAGTTTTCAGTTTTGTGAAACAAGAGGTTCAGTGAGCATGATCACATCAGATAAGAGCTTGCAGTTAACAATGGGGTGCTGGAGATGAGGGTAATGGGTTAACAAGGTGGAAAAGCAGTCATTATATAGAGCCATTTAACCAAATTTAAAGCATTCAGTATGTAAGGTCAGTTTAACAAGGTGAAAAGTATTCATTATGGGAAGCCAGTTGAGGTTAAGAACATTCATTATATAACAGCAGATGGCTTAATCTTTGTTATTGACACTTGCTGATTGTAACGGTCACCCAATCAATATGTATGTTGCCTTATCTGGATGGTCATCCCTATAAAATGACTATATAATTCATTAAGAAATTGTTGTTCCAGAGAAGACCGAGAACTCATGTCTCTGTACGCATGGGCGATTGTTCTTCCTCCCTCGTGGACCTTGATTAAAGATGAAGGAGGTAAAACTATCCAGTGTCTCTGAGCATTTACTTTGACTGAGTGGTTATCAGCACAAAACATAACCGCTTAATAACCAGAGTATAATTTATAGAACATAGTAAAATAGCAAGTTTTAAGAAGATTTATAGTTCAGGTTGAGGTTCTGGATGTAGGTTTGCTCGCTGAGCTGGAAGGTGCGTTTTCATGAAAATAAACCTTTCAGCTCAGCAAGCAAACCTACATCCAGAACATATTAAAATAACTAAGAATGATAACTTTCAGGTGGATCATTTCTCCAGGTGGAAGTGGAACTACATATGAGTGCAGTTTTATACTGTGATTATATATCAGACATTTCACTCGAGTATTTTTGTAACTTTTCTTCTTCCAGGATGATGAATATCTTGGCAATGCTCCTTCTCCTGGTGCATGGGAAGAAGATGGTGATGCTAGTAAGTGCCTCTTTAAACTTAATATTGAAAACATACTATTAACTTTTACCAACACTCGAGAATGTTTGTTAATTGTGGTGATCCTGCAATAAGATTAATGCATCAACAGGTCACTGCAGAACTGGTCACCATTTGTCAAACGAAACAGAGTTGCAGAACTATTACAGTGGCGAAGAAAACCATTCTGCCCACAGCAAACATTGGTAAACCATGAGTTGGCGAAGCTGAAAGTAACGATACCATAAACACACTTAGCAGAATGCTGATTTGGTAGTAAGGAGAGAACACTTGTGAAAAATTTGTTTGTTGTAGAGACCATCACATTTTTGTTTTGTTTTTCTCTTTTTTTTTTGGTTTGAAACTGAGAAATGAAGTTAAGAATTGAGCTTTGAATAACAACTTGTTTTAAAAGTGAAGAGGACAAAGATGTTTTCTGTTGGCAACTGGCATGGAAAGATAATACAATTACTGATGTAACAACACTGTAGATACATTGGCACTCAGCTGAAGTGGTGCTTTGGGCTGACAGCTCTTTGGATGTTGAATTGGCCAATCACCCAGTTGTGACTGGGTTTTGGATAGAGGAAATGCAATTTTTGGAAACTTCCAGAGATGGTACTATTGTGTTTTGCTCCTTCTTGTTTCTTTCCAATTAGCAAATTGTTGCATGTTCTGAGAAATGAATCCAGGTTGTGAGAAATAAATAAGTATTTTGACCAGTCTGCTGAGGATGTTTGTCATTAATGGTGGCTTTGGAATTAAAGTGTACAGTTCTAGAGTCTGTGAACAACCCATTATTCAGTGATTTCACAAAGGTCTGGTAACAGTCATTGGAAACTGTTTATTTTACTGGCAGATTACAATTCCATTTTTTTTGTCTGTGTGGGAATGGGGGTTCTGATCCAAGAAAATTAGGTTTTAAGTCATAAATATTAATTCCATTACCTTTTATTTATCTGTTCTGCTAAAGTTACATTAATAATTTATTAATTTTTGTTTAAGTTATAAGCTTCGTGTCCAAGATCCGTTATTTGCAAAGTCTAGTTCGGAAGATCATAGAATGTTTTAATTTCATTTGTGTTGCGAATACAGTGTTAGTGAGTCCGATTTTATTGCTACCCCTGTGTTGGAGCAGACTGTAGCAATTGATATAGCACTAGTGTATCAATGGTTGGTTGGCTTGAGTTATTGTAAGTTAGTTAGTCCAGAGGACATTTGGCTGCTCAAGGGATTTGTGATGTGAAAATTTTTGGAAATATTTTCTTTTTGTTGCCATATCCCTTTAAGACCAAAATAAGCTGGAGTGTATTCCAAAAGTAGGTTGATTGGTTTGCTGATTGACATCATCCAGTTTCAAGAATTACCCGTGAAAATTAAGGTTGTCATGGAGTGAACAGCTAAAAATCAAAGAGTAATTAGACAACCAATTATTAGTTGGGTTTGGTCCGACTGTGGTTTTTGTTTGGCAGTTCAGTAAATTGAGAATTTGTGTCAAGAATCAACTCGCACTAGGTTTGCTCGCTGAGCTGGAAGGTTTATTTCCAAACGTTTTGTCACCCTACTAGGTAACATCTTCAGTGGGCCTCTGGGCAAAGCACTGCTGATGATTCCCGCTTTCTATTTATATGTTTGGGTTTCTTTGGGACCCAAAGAAATCCAAACATATAAATAGAGAGCAGGAATTATCAGCAGTGCTTTGCCCGGAGGCCCACTGAAGATGTTACCTAGTATGGTGACGAAAAATTTGGAAATGAACCTTCCAGCTCATCGAGCAAACCTACATCCAGAACCTTAACCTGAGCTACAAATCTTCTCAAAACAGAAACAACTCTCTGTTCTTTCTGATGGAACAGTTTTCTGTTTGGCAGTTTCTCAATCGATGATAGGATTGAGGCAGTATTCTGGGAATAGAGCAGAGACTATTTAGAGTAGGAAGCAAAACAAACAGGATAAAGTGGAATGGGCAGGATTCGTTGCTACTTGTTCTAAAACCAGTGTAAAGGGGCGGGCGAAGGGAGTCTGGGAATTCTGAGCTACCAGCATAGTCACGATCTGAACAGGAGAATTTTTGAAGGCGTGCACCTTGGTAGGTAACTGTGTCTGGATACTTCAAATGGAATATTTTCATGTGACTCAAGGTTTAAACAATTGGATGGGAAGTAAGAAATCCTCCAAAATGGAGACCAAATTGGAAAGAGCATGAGGTGGCTTTGGTCTGACGCTTGTGCATCAAGTAGTGTATGTAGAATCATGGAAACACGGAAACAGAGCTGCCGGTCTAACTCGTCCATGCCGAACAGATATCTTAAACTAATCTAGTCCTGTTTGCCAGCACCAAACCCATAACCCTTTAAAACCCTTCCTATTCATATGTCCATCCAGATGCCTTTTAAATGTTGTAATTGTACCAGCCACCGACATGTCCTCTGGCAGCTCATTCCATACACTCACCATCCTCTGTGTGAAAATGTTGCTTCTTAGGTCCCTTTTACATCTTTCCCCTCTCAACCTAAACCCTGTCATTCTTGACTTCCCCCCAACCAGGGAAAAGACATTGTCTATTTACCCTATCCATGCCCCTAATGATTTTTTAAAGCTCTATAAGGTCACCTCTCAGCCTTTAATGCTCCAGGGAAAACCACCCCAGCCTATTCAGGCACAATCTATAGCTTTATAAACCATCGTGAGCCCCTTGATTAGATCCTAGTCTGTAACTTGCTCCCAGCGTTTTTACCTATATCAGAAACAGTCTGTATTGATTAGTTGAAGTGAAGCTTGTCTCTTTGAAATACCCTTTGCCTGTTAATGTTTGAATTATGTTAGTTTCTGAATGCGGAAGTTTTAAGAAATTTTTTGTTGACATTGGGATTCTTTCTCTTTTTGTATGTTAGTGGTCTCGATGGGTATTGTAATGGTGGAATTGGCAATTTTTTTTAATTTAGTGGCTGGGAAATTGAGGCAGTTAGGATATTTTGGATGATGGGCATTTAAGACCTGCGAAGATCAACTGGGTGACAAACGAGTATGAGTGGTTGCAATAAGACAAAACCTTTCGGAAAATGACATTAGACCTTCTGGTTCAGATATTTGCTGAGAAGAAACATTCTTATTATAGTTTGTACTTGGCAGCAATTTAATCTGAAGCTGCAACAATGCAGCTTGATTTGCTTTCCTGAAAGAAACAAAAACATGAGAAGGAAGGGAAGTTGTTGGAGAACCATCCAAAATTGGCAAAATTTATGAATGAATGCTTGGACCTATTTCTGAACAGTCTGCATAAAGTCTTGCCAATGGTGCTGAAGGAGTTTAGTGGATTTCTGCACAGAATTTGATTGAATGGTTTTTGTTGGCTGCGACTCTATTACTTTTTAAAGCAAAATATAAATTGCAGTCTGGTATTCTGAAGACTGTTTTGAGATATTTTAATTGGTATGGTACCATACGTTACCAGTATTTGGTACCATTCTGCTGTCTTTTGTCACCATGCTCCTGTTTGTGAGACATTTTGTAATTTCTAAATTGGAGTAACCTCCCCCATATTGTAGAGTTACACAGCACGGAAACAGACCCTTATGGCCTAACTTGTCCATGCTGAACAAGTTTCCCAAACTAAACAAGTCTCACCTGCCTGCGTTTGGCCCATATCCCTCAAAAACTTTCCTATTCACGCATCTATCCAAATGACTTTTAAATGTTGTAACTGTGCCTTCATCTGCCACTTCCTCTGGCAGTTCATTCCACATATGAATCACTGTGCAAAAATGTTGCTCCTCAGGTCCCATTTAAATCTTTCTTCTCTAACTTTAAAAATATGCCCCCTAGTTTTGAATTCCTCCACCCTCTGAAAGAGATCTTTGCTGTTCACCTTATCTATGCCCCTCATGATTTTATAAATCTCTGTGGTCACCCCTCAACCTCCTGTCTCCAGTAAAAAAGTCCCAGCCTCTCCTTATAACTCATACCCTCCAGTCTTGGCAACTTCCTGGTAAATTTTTTCGAAACTGTCTCCAATTTAATAATAACCCTCCTATAGCAGAGGGGACCAGAACTGTACACATTACTCCAAAAGTGGCCTCACCAACATCCTGTACAACCTCAACATGGTGCCTCAACTCTTAAACTGAGCGTGTTCAATGCCCTCTTATTAAACACCCTGTCTACCTGTGACAGGATGAATGCAACCTGTCTTGTTGCCTGACTAATTGCCTTGGACAACTTAAAGTCTAGGTTTTAGTTTAGAAAATTGATTCCTTATGTGAACAAAACCTATAAATGTAAGATTGTGAATGTTAGAGTCTTTTTTATTTCCTATTTCTTGTAAATTTCTAATTTAAAACTTTGTCATCATCATTGTCATATTTAACTAAATTGGAACTAATAAGAGAGCAAACTTCTTTTAAAACTTGGTCTTCATTTAAATGCTTTGGCTTCTCATTCTGCCATTATATTTTCACTATTAACACCCAACATCTCAAAGCATCCATCCTTGGGTTTCTTCTGCAACATCATCTGAAAATTTGATGTCAAGTTCTCACAGCCCTTGCAGTTCCTATATGTCTGTCCTTGCTTTTTGACATTCTGTCCCTTGGTCACATGTCACTTGCTTTCAGGTAAATATCAGCAAGAGTGAAGACATTGTCTTTGAGCCTTGCTGCAACCTTCATACCAATGTTTGCTATCAGCTGAATGATTGCATGGCATCCTAAAATACCCTAAGTAGGCTGTTGCAGTTCAACCCCTTTTAAGTTACTGGGTATTCTTGATGGCACTAAAAAAAAATTCAAGTGATTGTGCATTTAAGTAAATCACGTAAGCATTTAGAAAGAAAATAGATGCAATCTTGCTTCATACCCTCTGTTCTGATTCTGACTCCATTCTTGTCCACTAAGCAATAGCCAACCTAAATACGTATGCCACTACCATATAGACTTCTTACTAAGTGTGCAGAAGACTGCATGCAGAAGAAGTTAATCTGATGGTTCCCCAACTGGAAACCGTGGATGAACTGGGAGATCCACTAAAGTCCAAGTCTTAGGAGTACAAGTTGGACAACCCTGACCTATACAGGAAATCCAGGTACAACTTTCATAAGGTCATCGGAGATGCCAAAAGACGAAACCAATTTAAGTTTGAGACCCAGATGAACCACACGGACACCCGTCATTTGTGGCAAGCCATACACAACATAATGGACCATAAAGCGAAGTCAAACAGAATCATAGGCAACCATACATTCTCTGCTCACTTTGAACAGGAGGTTGTGAAATGATGTCACCTATCCCAACAGCCTCGGATACACCTGTACCCACAGTCACCGCTGCAGATTTAGATCTGCCTTCTTGAGGGTGAATCCATGGAAAGCAGCTAGTCCAGATAGAGTCCCCGGTTGTGCAATTGGATCTTATGAAGACCAGCAGAAGGGAATATTTGCAGACACCTTTAACCTCTCCTCACCATGATTTGAAGTTTTCTCTAGCTTCCAAGAAGAACATCATCATTCTGACGCCAAGAAAAACCATTCAGGGTGCCTCAATGACTACTGCCCGGTGCCTGTGACCTCCATAACTATGAAGTACTTCAAGAGGTTACTCATGGTTCACATGAACTCCAGCCTACCAAATTGCCTTGGTCCTTTGCAGTTCGCCGACTGGTGCAGTAGGTCCATGGCAGCCATCATCTCCTCGGCCCTTCACTCATTCCTGGAACATTTGGATAACAAGGATACCTGTGTCAGGCTTCTACTTAGTGACTACACTTCTATGTTCAGCACGATAAGTCAGCCAAACACACCTCTCAACTCGGAGACCTAAGTTTGGCTCCCCCCTCTGTATAACTGGATCCTCGGCTTCTTGACCGATAGACTGTGATCAGTCAGAATAGGTGACAACAGCTCCTCTACCATAATCCTTAACGCCAGTGCCCTGCAAGACCATGTACTCAGCTTCCTGCTATACTCCTTATGCACTCAAGTGTGGCTAAATTCTGCCCCAACTTCATTTACAAGTTTGCCACTTTGTAGGTCGTATTTCAAACAATGCCGAGACAGAATACCAGTCAGAGATTGAGCGCTTAGCGGCATTGTGTAAAAACCATCTCTCTATCAATGTTCGCAAAACAAATGAGCTGGTCATTGACTTCAGGAGGAGTGGAGGGCTTGCCCCATCTGCATCAGTGGTGCTGAGGTGGAAATGGTGGAGAGCTTCAGTTTCCTGGGAGTGATGATCACCAAAAATCTGTCCTGACCCATCCATGTGAATATGATGGTCAATAAAGCACAACATCTCCCCTTAGGAGGCTAAGGGAAAGTTGGCATGTCCACAAGGACTCTTAGCAATACACCACAGAAAGCTCCAAGGCTGCAAGAAACTACAGAGTTGTGAACACAGCCCAGTCAATCCATAAATCAGCCTTCCATCCATTGACTCTATCTATACTTCCAGCTGCCTCAGGAAAGCAACCAATATTCTCAAAGACCTCTTCCACCCCGGTTATACTCTCTCCTACCCTCTTTCATCGAGTAGAAAATATAAAAGTTTGAATACGCGTATGAATAGATTGAAGAGCAGCTGTTTTCCCCTATTATCAGACTTGTGAATGAACTCTCAAATATTGATTTCTCTCTCTGCACCATTTCTGTGGCTATAGTACTGTATTCTCCTATTCTGATGCAGGTTGTATGGTGCAGTCTGTCTGCATAGACTGCAAAACAACACTTTTCACTGTGTCTCGGTACATGTGACAACTGTAAATCAACCACTACTTCATGTTGGAGCTGACTTTTCATAACCTCAGTATCCTATTTGGCTCTGAGCTGAGGTTATAACAGTAAGTAATATGAACCTCACAATGTAGTTTACTTTTGATTTTTGCTGGCAATTACTTTCATAATACATGCAAACCTGAGCTGTCTGTTTTGTTGTAAAGATATATTACCCAAAACATTGACTCCTGATGAGACAGTTGTGTATGTATCTTGGGCAACACAGCCAGTTCTTCAGCTTTGCAGCAACAGTGCTGCATTTGCAAAGAATAAGCTGCTTGTGTGGAGATGCCAAGTTTGCAACATTTTCAGTGAAAGGTCACATGACATAATTTATGGGTGAAGGAAAAGATATTGAATTAGAATAGAAAGTCAGAGAGAATGCCCTGGGGCAACAACCTTTTTCCCCTTTCTCTTTTCTCTGAAACCCCTCTTATCAAAATCTTGAAAGTTGTAAACCCACGAGAAGTCTGTGTCATTACTAGTGGAGGGTTCCTACAGAGAGAATTCAGAATCTCCCATCACTGCCTTCAGAAAAGAAAACTCAGCTAACTGTAACTGATCCAGGAAGGCACTCCAGTGCCAACAGCTTAAGTGCAAAGCGACCTTTGCTGAAAACTGACATTTGTACCATTTGTGAATAATAATAATTTTTTTGAATTAACTGCTGCTTGGCAAAAAAAACTTCAAAAAAACTCTGCAGTGTTTTAATTTTTTTCTGGACTCTGGGTGCATATGCGTACGTTATTTTTCAACGAACGTAGTTAGATATATTTGCAAAGTTTAAACCTTCTATCAATAATCTTTAGAACTTTTCTTGAGTAAGGTTTATTTGCAATAACCTAGTTTTTAATTTGTTTATTAAGCAATCTGGCTCATCGTCATCTAACATTGAGAAATATATAGCCTGAATAATTGATAATGATATGAATGTTTAATAATTTTGTTATATAATCAAGCATTTATAATACATTCGATATATTTACACATTATATGTTATATTTAAATTTTTAAAAATTGATGTTGGTAATTATACTATTTATAAAATATTGATCAAATATAACAAAAAATGCATAATTAATCATAATTAACACTATTTGCCACATTTATTGTCAAAATATGGTGATTATTACAACTTGACACTGGTCTGGATTTTCAAAGTTTCTGTTTCAGATTTCCCTCCTCAAGACAGTAATATCACTTTTTTTTGTTGCTGCTCTCCCTTTACTGGAGGGTCACCCATTAATTCTACCACAGGTTACTGGGAATGCACAGAATATTTGGAGAGACAAATAGTGCTAGCATAGTGAATAAAACCTCAATGGCTGATATTGTATTAATGATGAAAGTGATGAAGTCTCAATCAGGGTAATGGTGCATGTGCATGAATATACAGAGTATAATAAATTAATGGAGGAGTTACAGGGGCTGCCATATGGAAATTTGATGTGGTGAGAATAGTGATCTGCTCAAGAAAGAATAGGACTGGGTGTTACATAATACTGGGCACAAGGTTTTCAGAAAAGATAGAAAAGGAGGGAAAGTTGAAGGAAGTAACAGTATTAGTTAAGGAGAACATTGCAATGCTGGAGAAATAGGATGTTTCAGAGTATTCAAAGACAGCATCAGTTTGGCGACAGCGAATGAATAAGTGTAGTCTGTAGGCCACCAACTCATGGGAAGCATACAGAGAAAGAAATCTGCAGGGAAATTACAGAGAAATGCCAACATTGTTGTGCAGTTATAATGGGGGTGTCAGTTACTCAACTGTAAACTGGGATGCTGATTGTTGAAGGAGCAGCAAGGGCCAAGTGTCCTCGATTTTGTTCAGGTGAGTTTCCTGTAGCAGTTCCTGTTTACTCGAATACAAAAAAAACACTGGACCTGTTTCTTGGAAATTAGGTGGATCAAATGTCAGCAGGGAGCATTTTAGAGATAAGTGATCATTATGCTGTAATGCTTAGGATAATGGAGTAGAATGACCAGCATTAATCTGGAGCAAGAAAAGGCTTGTGGTGCAGGAGCCTACTTCAGTGGGTAACAATACAGCTGGACAAGAGATTGGAATGAAAGGGCAGCGGCAAACACTGTAACTGAGCAATGGGCTACCTTTGCGGCCATGGTTAGGCGCAGTCGAAGTATATTCCCTCAAAAGGGAAAGGTAAGACAAATACAAATCCAGTGCTCCCTTGATGACCAAGCAATAGAAATTGTTCTTCATCTTAAAGTGTGCTTGTGATGTAAGTCAGGTAGAAATAGAATTGAAAACCAAGAAGAATATAGAAAATTCAGACAGGAAGTGCAAATTGTATGAGGATAATAAAGAGAAATTATGAGAAAAGATTGGCAGCCGACATAATGAGGAATCTCCAAGTCTTCAATAGGCAAAAAGGAGGAGAAGGGCTGTTTAGGGACTATAAAGAGGATATGCACATGGAGACAGACAGAATGGCTGAGGTATTAAATGAATACTTGTCCTCTGCCTTTACTAAGGAAGTAGATAATACCCAGGCCATGGTGACAAAAGAAGCAGGAACCGCTATCACTGAAATTGTTCAAATTTGATGAGAAATGAGTGTTGGATTGACTGTTGGCACTTAAAGTTGACAGATGCCCTGTCAACTTTAAGTGCCAACAGTCAATTCAACCTGGACCAGATGAGATGTATCCAAGGAGATTGAAGGAACTGAGAGTGGAAATTATATTGGCACTGGACATGATGTAGTGACATGATGGATGCTTTGAACCCTTTATTTTGATAAGCCAAGTGGAATCAAGGGTTATCAGGAACATTGCCATGAGAAATGTCAGAATGATCACAATCCTGTTGAAAGGTAGAACAGGCTTGAGAAGCCAAACATCCTACGCTTTTTCCTATTTCTTCTGGTCTTGTGAAAGAAACTTTATATAGGAGTTCCGCAAGGGTCTGTGTTGGGACCTTAGCTTTTCTTGATATTTATGAATGATTTAGATCTTGGTGTACAGGGGATACTTTGAAAATTTGCAAATCATGATACAAAATTTAAATCATTATAAGTTGCAAGGGGGACAATGTAAAACTTAAAAGGGCATGAGTTGGTGGACTGGGCAAATAGTTTGCAGATGAAGGTCAATGCAGTGAATTGTGAAATCCTAAAGGGGATGCAGAAGCAGAGACAGTGTAGACGTGTCGGAATCATTGAAGATGACAGGACAGGTTGAAAGAGCAGTTATCCAAGTATACGGTATCATAAGAACTAGGAGCAGAGGTAGGCCATCTGGCTGATCTTTCCATAGACACAGCTCCACTTACCTGCGCTCTCACCGAATCCATATTTCCTTTATTGTTCGAAAAAAGTCTATCTTTAAAAACGTTTACTGAAGTACTGTCGACTAGTTCACTGGGTAGGGAATTCCATAGATTTACAGTTCTCTGGGTGAAGACATTCCTTCTCAGTTCAGTCCTAAATCTGCTCTCTCGAATCTTGAGGTTATGCCCCCTTGTCCTAATTTCACCTGCCAGTGGAAACATCCTCTCTACTTCTATCTTACCTATTCCCTTCATAATTTTATAATTTTCTATAACATTCTCCCTCATTCTTCTGAATTCCAATAATATAATCCCAATCTACTCAGTCTCTCCTCATAAGCCAACCCCCTCAACTCTGGAATCAACCCAACGAACATCTTCTGCACCCCTTCTAGTGTCAGTATATCCTTTATCAAGTATCCTGAGTTTTATTAGTAGGGGCATAGAGTACAAGAGCAAGAGGTAATTCTTGTATTCGACATTTAGTCAACCTCAGCTGGAATTTTGGGCACCACATTAAATGAAGGCTGTGAATGCGTTGGAGAGACTACTTGAGGGATTTACAAGAATCGTTCCAGGGATGGGAAACTCCAGTTAAAAGGATAGTTTGCAGAGATTAAGACTGCTTAGAAAGGAGACTAAGAACAGATCTGCTAGAAAAATTGTCGAATGGTTCGCTAGAGTAGGTGTGGAGAAACTATATTCGTAAAAGGATACAGATCTAAATTGATGTGTTAAAGAAAAAGAATGCTGGAAAAGTGCTTTTTCACACAGCGATTTAGGTCTGGAATGCACTACCCAGAAGTGTGGTGGAGGAAAGTTCAGTGGATGCATTCAAGGGGAAACAATGTCCAACGTTACAAGGGAAAGGCAAGTGAATGACACTAAGCCCTATCCTCATTTGGAGATCAGATGCAGACATGATGGATCAAATGGCCTCCTGCACCATAACACTTTTCTTTGTGATTCTGTGAAAATATCTGTCAGTTGAAGCCTTGATGAAAGTGTCCTTTGCAGCATAATTATCCATAAGAAGAGACACTATCCTGCAAACAGTTTCTTGGGCTTTGTCTTCCCAACACTTGTCTTTTAGTTCCAGAGTTGGCTTCTGGTGCGACTGTTGAGTTGTTTGAATGCTACCATCTTGACTTGTAATCTTCAGCTGATTTCCCAAGCAGTGGAGGCTGTTGTTTTTGCTCCAGGAAGTTCCTGTATCATTTTCATTGTGCCAGTCCTAATGTTGATGGCGCTGAAACCTAGGGGTCTGAATGCATGTCCTGTTCAGCTGACTATTTAATTCCACTGCTGTGAAATTGAGTTGTGTGTGAACAAATTTCCGGTTGGTTTATGAACTGGTTTTGAAACTTTTTTTTGTTTGGAGCTGCTTTAGGGCTGATATGTTCATCTTGCTTCTCTTGGACTGTCGTTCACATGATGTTCATTTCTGATGAAGCAAGTCAGTACTCTGTCCAACAGGCATTAGTTCCTTGCATGGATTGAATGATACAGATGTAAATTGGATCTTAACTTAAACAATAACATTGTACAAAAGGTGCTTGTGGTTTGATCTATGATGTCTCTATGTGGTTTTGTATTTGTTCTTCTGATGGCAGAGTGTTTTTGTTGTAAGGAGGCCATACTGAGTACAGTTTTTCAGACATTGGAGACCAATTGCATTGGCATTTTCCATTTGGTTTTCCCCAGTAGTACATCTCCAAACATCCAAATTATGGCTAACCCTGGCATTGAAGTCCCCGAGGAGAATGATCTTTTCTTGTTTTGTGATCGCAATGAAAACTTTAAGGTTAAAATAGAATTTTTCCTTAACATTTTCACCTGAGTCAAGGATTGGGTCCTAATTGCTGATGACTGTGCCAATATTGTTTATGATTTGGAGATGCCGGTGTTGGAAAGTTAAAAATCACACAATACAGGGGAACCTTGCTTATCCGAATACCAATTATCCGAAAATTGGATTATCCGAAGGAGATCTCTAGGTCCCGATGGAAACATTACATCAAAGATGTATTTCCAACAGTGATCGGGTCTTTTGTCTACAGTGACTAAACAGGCACAGTCTCCAAATGACTGACCTCCCGCCATCTCTGTCTCCCCTCCCACACTTTCCCTGGAGTTCTACACAGCGGTGTACCCTAAAAATCTCTCCAATATTGTCCTGTATAGAGCAGAGGGGAATCTGTCATAACGTTGCAGTCAAAAGTTGTGTGTGGGACTGTGCGCACGCGCGCGCGCGCATGTGTGTTTTGGAGATTTACCCCACAAAGGCAGCAGCAGTGGTCTTGTTGGTGTCCAGTCCAGCTCCCCGGAGAGGGGATGGGGAGTGGGTATTGGATGGGTTTGGGGCGGGGGTCAGTGTTTGTTGGGGTCAGGAGTGTGGGCAAGGTGTTGGATGCGTTTGGCAAGTGGGGATGGTGTTGGACGGGGTTGAGAGTGGGGGGGTGGGGTCTCACATGCTATATGCTGCTGCAGTCTCCTGAATTGGGAGCAGACTTTAAGAACTCCGAGCCCCAGAGGAAAGGCATTTAATCAATTAACCAAATAATCGATTATCCGAACGAAATAGTGCCCGCCCATCATGTTTGGATAATCAAGGTTCCCTTGCTCGGTTATAGTCCAGTAGGTTTATTTGGATGCATTAGCATTTTGAGGGCTGCTCCTTCAGCAGAACCACCTGATGAAGGAGCAGCACTCCAAAAGCTAGTGCTTCCAAATAAACCTGTCGGACTATACCCTGGTGTTGTGTGATTTTAATATTGATTATGGCTGACCGAGAGTTCAAATATCCTGAACCTTTCTTTTATACAATTGGGAAGTTCTGGCAGTGCATTCAAGATCCTATTCCATATTGCACAACCAGTTGTATGGACATATAAGGTTTGGGGTATTTTCAGTAGAAGATGTATCCCCTTGCCTTTTAGTTTAACAATTCCTCCCCAGGAAAGTGAATATCACTGAGAGCAGCCAAGTAAATTTATAGTCATAGAAATCTACAGCACAGAAAAAAAAAACACTTTTTGGTGGTCAATGATGGTCAAAAATATTTTTCAGCATTTGGCTTATGGTCTTATCTGTCTTGGCATCACAAGTGTCTATCTAAATACTCCTTGAATATTGAGAGCGACTGCCCCTCCAGGCAGAGAGGTTCCGAACTCCTTGGAGGAGGTGGAGGGTGTGGGTGGTTCTCGAACGTTTGTGGGGAGTTCCTGGACTAGGGGGGGATAGGACAGTATCAAGGTAGGTGGAGATGAGTTCGGTGGGGCAGGAGCAGGCTGAGACAATGGGTTGGCCAGGGTGGTCAGACTTGTGGATCTTGGGTAGAAGGTAGAATCGGGTGGTGTGGGGTTCCCAGACTATGAAGTTGGAAACTGTGGGTGGGAGTTCTCCTGAGGTGATGAGGTTCTGTATGGTCTGGGAGATGACGTTTTGGTGATGGGGGGGTGGGGTCATGGTTGAGGGGGCAGTAGGAGGAGGTGTCTTCGAGTTGGCATCTGGCTTCAGTGGTGTCGAGGTCAGTGCGCCAAACTACCACTGCATCCCGTTTATCTGCTGATTTGATGGTGAGGTTGGGATTGGAGCAGAGGGAGTGGAGGGCTGCACGTTGTGAGGGTGAGAGGTTGGAGTGGGGGAGGGGGGTAGACAGGTTGAGGCGGTTAATATCTCGGCGGCAGTTGGAAATGAAGAGATCGAGGGCTGGTAATAGGCAGGAACGGGGTATCCCGTGTTGGAGGCGGGCAAAGGGGTCCTCGGAAGGTGAGCGGGAGTCTTGATTGTAAAAGTAAGCACGGAGGTTGAGGCAGGCGGAAGAAGTGTTCAACGTCATGGCCTGCATTAAATTCATTGATGTGTGGACGGAGGGGAATAAAGTGAGGCCTTTGCTGAGGACTTAAGGTTCTTCCTCAGTGAGGGGGAGGTTGAGGAATGGTGAAAACTCGGCAGGGCTGAGAGTGGGGGCAGAGCCTGTAACTGGAGTGGGCGTGGTGTTGGG
The DNA here is from genome assembly GCF_047496795.1 of Chiloscyllium punctatum. Lineage (NCBI taxonomy): Eukaryota > Metazoa > Chordata > Chondrichthyes > Orectolobiformes > Hemiscylliidae > Chiloscyllium > Chiloscyllium punctatum. The sequence goes on from NC_092765.1 coordinate 34,304,213, forward strand.
GGGAATGTGGGTGGAGTCATGAGCAGGGGTGTTGTTCCCCTCAGGGCTCTGGAGGGCGGGGATGGTGACAGTGGGATCTGTGGGATGTTGTCAGCAGAATGCAGGTGAGTGGCATTGGTGGGCGCGAACATGGTAGTTGGGGGGGGTGGGGGTCGGGTGGTGGGCGTCACTGACCGTGTGACATCAATGATGATGTGAGGGATGGAAGTGATGTCACGTTGTGCATGAGGAATTGTGAAGGGCGGAAGTGGCTGTGGAAGCGGCCATGATGGGGGCGGAGAGTCTAGATTTCTACTTGCCTGTGGGTCAAAAAAGGATTTTCTGGACATTTCCTTGAAACCGACAGCCCCTTACCTTAAATCTATGCCTGCTGCTCATTGATAAAAGTGAAAAGTTTTTTCCTGTCTCCTCTGTCAGTGCCCCTCACAATTTTATACATCTCAATCAAGTCCCCTCTCAATCCTCTCTGCTTTAAGGAAAACAAGGTAAAAACAATGACTGCAGATGCTGGAAACCAGATTCTGGATTAGTGGTGCTGGAAAAGCACAGCAGTTCATGCAGCATCCAAGTAGCTTTGAAATCGACGTTTCGGACAAAAGCGAAGGGCTTTTGCCCGAAACGTCGATTTCGAAGCTACTTGGATGCTGCCTGAACTGCTGTGCTCTTCCAGCACCACTAATCCAGATTTAAGGAAAACAATCCCAGTCTGTCCAATCTCTCTTCGTGACTTACATTCCTCAGCCCAGTTAACACCCTGGTAAATCACTGTTGAACCCTCTCTAGTGCTATCATATCCCTCCTATAATGTGGACTCCGGAACTGTGCACAATACTCTAGCTCTTGCCTCACCAATGTTTGATACAATTGTCACATTTTGAGTTTTGTAGTTGATAATAATATGATTGTAGTTCTTCTGTTTGGGCAATCACTATTCTTTTGTGTTCTAAGATTGTTAGTTGCAAAATTCAGAATTTGTTTTCTTTGACCACAACAATGATGCTGCGCGGTAAGGTTCCCCAACCAGCCGAAGGTGGAACAGGCTATTTATTGGGTAACTTTTCTAGACTCCGTCATTTATGGTGAGCAGAGGGTCAGTGGCTCAGTTACCAATGATGTTGCCTGAAGATAGTCTGACCCAAGACAGGCGTCCAGTAACCTTCAAGTCTGTGCAGCTTCGGATCGCCAAGATTCACAGCCTTGTCTCTATTGCTAATTCACCATTGTCACAGGACTTGGCAATGGACCCTGGTAGACTTCTGTGCATGTCTTCACTTAACATGAACTTGCAGTCCCATAACTGCACACATGATATTGACTGGTTAGCCAACCATGCCGCATCAGCTTTCTTCCTTCGCAACTTGTGATATGCATAATCTTTGTCTGTCCTGCTATTGAGTACTTTTTGAACTTCACTTGCTATAGCAGCACTCTGGACTTTGGCACCATGGGTGGCTTTACGAGGAGAAAGGAGCTCCTGACAACTTTAGTCAAGGGAGCTTGGAAACTTCTCCACCAAAGCAGCAAAGATTGACTGATTTGCCTTTGTCTTCCTGGAACCTTGATATTTCGCCTAGTTAGGCCATCCGAGTCATGTCTATATGTACGTTTTTAAGTTAAACTCCTTTCTCATTGAACAATAGGCAAGTGTTGCAGGTTGAACAATACAAAGTTGCATTCTCTAGTACAATAGAAATGTTCTGTAAAATATTTAATATGATTTGACAAAGATGGCCTTGCATTTCTATTTCAACTTTGACAACCTCGCTGCTTACCATCCAATCAAGTCCTTATGAGTTTTTGTGGTTGTTTTCTTGGAACCATGCAATGTATTTGCAAACAGAAAATTTTCACAGACAGTGACATGTTAATGAGAGGATATTTGTTGATGTAGTTAGCTGTTTTAGTTAACTATTTAGGTGCTTTTGAATTCCTTGGAGGGGGTGGGGAAGGTGGGCTTGTGGAGCTGTGAGATGGGGCAAGGGATGGGTGGCGGTGAAGTTGGGCAGGGCTGCAAGCCTACTTCTTGTGGTCTCCGAGCCCTTCAGTGATATCCAAGTTTGAGATCACTGACTTCAGATCTGAGAAAGACAAATTGGAATTTTCTTTCTTGATAAGAGTTCTGGTCGGCATGAAGGGAGTTGGGTCCCATTTACTACAATGGGGAATTAAATGCAGTAGCAGGGAAGTTTTACTGCAATTGTGCAAAGAGTTGGAGGCACTACATTTTTCATCTCTATACTTAAAAGGATACAATGACAACAAAGCAGTACAGAGAAGATTTACTCAACTGATTCCCGGGATGAAGGAGTTATCACGTGAAGGTTAAAAAGATCTATGCTGTATCCTTTGATATTTAAAAGAATGAAATGTGATTTTAATGAAACATGTAAAACTCAGAGGGGGCTTGATACAGAGTTGCTGAAAAAGAAAGTAAAACTGGATGACACAGTTTAAAAATAAGGGACCCTCATTTAAGTTCAAAGGGTAATTTGCCTGTGGAATATTCTTCCAGTGAGCATTGATAAGTCATTCTGTTAGAATCTGGTTTGATAAGTGTCACAAGGTGTCAGGTAAGATCAGCAAGTAGCGGTGAGGCCACAGTCAGATTAGCCATGATCTTAAGAAATGACAAAACAGGTTCAAGGAGCTGAATAGCCTTGTCTCCTCCAATTTTTTTGTCTGTATGTCCATGAATCACTAAAACTAGTTGCTTTGTTCAGATCTTTGCTGAGATTTTGACGTCTTTTGGCAATTTCTTCTTTAGAACAGTTGGTATTTGCAAAGCTTTTGGTTTCTTCAGTTAAGTGTTCACACTTTCTAGGGAAATCTGTTTCTGCTAATCCGGGGAAGTTTTTAATCTAGTAAAATTGTACTCAAAAATAGTGATGATGGCAACAGAATGTAAAATCCAGGCCATCTCAAATCAAGTGTTGGACAGCAAGAGTTCAATATCGAACACTGGGAAAAAGGCAACATTTGCATGTGGAAATACCATCAGTGAGCAGTGGCTGCTGTGTACTATTTTAGCTGAAAGATTCGACTGATGTCAGAAGCTGAAAAGAGCATGGCTGTCACCTTATTTGTCACTTAAATCCCAAAATTAGAAAATTGAAATCCATATTAATGTCTAAAATGTTAATATTAGTATGTAATGTAATAATGCAACCATGTAATATTGGAATATTAAATCTATTACAAAACGTTAAGGAAGTGCGAAATTCAAGATGGTGGTAGAGTAGCGGGGCTGTACCTCTTGCTCAGGGCTCATCTGCTCCTGCATACTTTTTTTTTCTTTTTTTCTTTTTACTTCTCTTGATTCCATTTTCTTTTCCCCGTTCTTCTTTGCAAGCCTTTTATTTTGGATTCCCTACAGTGTGGAAACAGGTCCTTTGGCCCAACAAGTCCACACCGATCCTCTGAAGGATAACCCAACCAGACCCATTTCCCTCTGACCAATGCACCAATGGACAATTTAGCATGGCCAATTCACCTGACCTGCATATCTTTGGACTGTGGAAGGAAACCAGAGCACCTGGAGGAAACCCACGCAGACACGGGGAGGATGTGCAAACGCCACATAGACAGTCGCGTGAGATGGGGATCTAACCTGGGTCCCTGGTGCTGTGAGGCAGCAGTGTTGACCACTGAGCCACCATGCTGTCCCTTTTCTGGTGGGTTAGTTGGCAAAATTGGCGTGGCAGCTTGAGCGGCCTATGCACAGAATAGTAGCTTTTCCTGGCCATGGAGATGGCAGCAAAACTCCTCCAGTGATGGCTGCCGTGAACTTTTCAAGATTGAGGTGCCAGCAAAGTGACATCTCAGGAGGGTGTCCAGTGGGAATACTCTTGACGAGGCAGCACCCTGGTCTGGCAATAGAGCTAGGAACTTCTAGTTGCAGTAGGCCCAAAGTGAGGACTCCTGGCGTTGATGAGGTAACAAGTACAGCGGTGGCAACATGGTATTCCCAGGTCAGGAGCTCCTGGTGTCACTGAGGTGGCAGTGGTGCCAGGGTTGTGGTTTCAACAGTGGTAGGCCCAGAGGCGAAGAGCTGGCGTTGAAAGTGAGCAACCTTTACGTTAGTGGGGCTGGTGATGCGATGGAGTAGGATGCTCCAATTGGAGCTCCTTTTGTTTCCTTCTTTTCCTCTTTGCTTACTCCTTTGATCTCTTGGCAACTTGTGGCAACTCTCAGTGGTCTCTCTGTGGCTTGTGGTGGTGTCTCGATCCATTTGCGAGTGGATCCTGACAGGCACATTCCTAAGGCACCCAGGGGAGATCGGAGAGGCAGGCGTTTCAGCAACAGCGACGGTCACAGTAGCTGCATCATTGAGAACACAGCACAGTGAGATTAGCAGAGGACTCCAAAGACTGTTGAATTTTTAACTTCTGTTGCTTTCCTAGTTTAAACTATGAAAGGCTCTAGTGTCAACTATTACCTACTTTACTTTTCTTCTATTTTCTGAAGTAATGGTTAATTTTTTAACACTCATTTCTTAATACTTCAGCACTTTTACCGAGGTACCTTGGTACATAAGGTGGTGCCATATGTGGCGACATTATACACTTCTCTCTGTACTCCTGCACCTCTGTTCTCGGCCATGGCCACGTGACAATAAAATCTAAAATCTAAAAAAATCGGAAAATTTCTATCCTTGTTATTATATTATTCAAAAAGGTGCTGGATTCTGACAACTAGTGAAGCTTTTCACTGTATTTTGCTGTAATATTCACAGTAAAATGCAAGTGACGATAAATAAACCATAATCCTCAATTTTATCCATTCCAGTCGGCTGCTTTTGCGAATTTTTCTTCACTGACTCTTCCAATGTGCTTTTCTCGTCCATGTAATTATCCTTTACAGTTTCTGCTGTTATTGTAGGCCATGTTGACTTGTTCAAAATTACACTTAGCTCTGTCTCTGCGTATTTTCAAATTAAGCATTTTGTATAGATTAGTCCATAATTTTAAAGCAATAATGAGTTTAGTTTTTAAAAGGTGATGCCAGGATTATGGAAACGGAGTATATGTCTTGAAAGAACTTGAATTCACGACTGGAGTGGGGCTTATAAAAATGTTTGTAAACCAGGCAGGCTGCCTTTGGATAGAAGGCTATCAAATCTGGGATGAGACCAGGAGAGTGTTTTGGAACTTCAAGGTTTGAGGATTGCACTGTACTTTTTCTTTGGCGCAGAGTGCCAGGTTTTGGCTAGTGCCAATGGATTGCCATCAGACACACTGGCAATAGAGGCTTAGACAATGAAGTGTTGAAAGTGGGATGTTTATAAATAAGCATTTCATCTAAGCTCATTGACACTATCTAAATATAATGCTCTTTCTTCTCTCCTCTTAGGTGAGGATGAAATGGATACTCAAGGTGGTTGGCAACCAGTCCTATCCAGAGACTCTTCTCCTGAGGCACTAGACTTCAGCACAACCAATCGAGCTAAAGCTGAGAGAAGACTTGAACTGTCTGTGACTGTGAATGAAAGTAGCTTTGGTCAGAGTGACTCATTTGGGAGGCAGAGTGATGCTTTTAAAAATAAAGAGCAAACTTTATTACAAAGAGGACATTCTCTGGATGAAGATCAGAATGATTATATGAGCTCAAGTGAACTTGTTGCTGTGCCTTTAGGGGAAGATAATGACAATGAAGTTGATTTTGATCCAGTGGACAGTCCAAGGATTCAGCACTCTCAAACTAACCAAATTACTCTTAGTGATAATTTTCAAGATGGAAATGGAATTGAACAGGGCGTATTTAGTGAAGCTGAGGAAAAGAGGAGGAAGACTGAGCTTGATGAGCTAAAATATAGAAAGCAGCCAATTGAAAACAAACACGATGACTATGCATCAGATGGTGCGAACAGTTTTGAGAAGGACTTGCAGTTAAATGATTGTGACAGGCGCTTTGAATGTGAAGATGAGAATCGGGACATTCACAAAACAACTTTATGTAATGACAATGAAAGTAATTTGACTTTGCATAAAACGGAACTGTTTAATATTGCTGAAAATGGAGATGCTCTTTCGAGAGCACGAAGTAAGCTCACTGTGGGTGAAGATGAAAAATCTGCTGCATTATTACGCAAATCAGTTATCCTGAAAGAATCTGTTGGATTTCCAATGAAAAGATCAGAAAAGAAAGACTTTATGTCAGAGACAAGGTTAGCAATTAAAGATTGTTTGCCAACAATGGTTGACTGTCTTGCGAGAGGGGCTGTGGAAAGACATGGGGAATCTGCAAGGACTGAAGTCCTGGATAAAGGAAAAATTGAAAAAAATCGGAAAGTGCCTCGGCATGAAGATTTATCTGCAGGTTCGTTCCAAAAATAAGACGTAGTATGAAGCTGCACATGTCCCAATCCTAGATTAAAGAGAGTCATCAGGTCTTAGTCAGAAAAAGTTGTTGCAGTATTGGTCTTCACCTCTGTTTTGAGGAATGAATCATAACTTGCACTTCTTTTCACTATTTATTAATTCTTGCAAGATCGAAAAGCTTCAGAGGAGAAGAGATGACAATTGGAACAATCACTGTGTTGTAAAAACTTTGCAATTTAAAAAAATAAGTTTTTAAACAATAGTTTGTAAGGAATTATTGAGAAGCTTTCAATTATATATGGAAAGCATTAGTTCTATGTCACCTCCTCTTACTTTGGATAGCATGTGTTTATTTTCTGGGTTGCATCAGAGAATTTTGAGGCTTACTTTCTCAATAGGCTGTAATAGGGCAGATTGTTTTGTGTTCACTTTACAAAAGTTAGTTTATTTAATGTGGCTAGATGCAGCACCATCGATATATGGTTTTAAAATAATGTTCATTTCATAAGGAATGAGAAAACCTTAATACATGAAATGTACAAGTGTACGATCAATTCATATCAGTAAGCTTGTGGAATGTTGATGTTCATTCGAGCACACTTGCTGTCTTTCATTTGGTTGAGTATAACCACTGAATCTTTTAGTATTCGTATTCTCACCTTTTGAGGAATGAAGTTGAGGGTTTAAGTACCACTCTACAGACTTGAGCACACAATTTGCACTGACTGTTCAGTACGAAGATCCAGCACTGTTGAAACTGTTGCTTGTAACATTAAATTCAAACCATGGCCCTAAGATGGAATGGGAAGATTACTTGTCACTGTTAGAAGACCAGAGGAACTCCTTTAACCAAAATCTAGTAATTCATCATCTCATTGTCTGACTTCACTGTGTGTGCATTGGCTGTTGTGCTTTTATACATTATAACAGTGACTGCCCTTCAGAATGACTTCATGTTCTGAAGCACTTCGAATGATCCTGGTATCATGAATGATGCTACAAAGTCCATTTCTTCATTTTTAGAAATTCATTAGCCAGCAGTTTCCTTATGGTGTTCCAAAGTAAGTAGGAAGCAGTGGATGCTGGGGAGAAACAAAAACTTTTCATAACTAGTTTTTTGTAGTATTCGGGCAGAAGAATTTTGAGACAGCCATGTACTTTGAAGGCAGAAGTGATTTTGGAAGTCCTTGAACATTGAATAATTAATGTCATTGCTTAATATAAAGGACCACACCTCCAATGCCTAAGCCAAACATTAATATTTTCAGTCAACAAGTGTGATCCACTTGAAAAATGAGCAGGAGAATCCATGCTTTGTTTTTATCAACTGAAGTTATGGATTTGCAGTTGTAATGGACATGACAGAAGGAAGTACATGAATAATGTAATGATCCCAGTAGCTGTTATTATCGGACACATCAGACCCCAGATGGAAACCTGTTGGTAGCTCATATTTTGATTTTGTTTTTGCTGGATCAAAGTGGTGTCTTGTTGAAGCATCACACAATGCAGCAGATTTTGCTTTAACAATAAAGCAGATGTTTATTTGCAACAGAAATGAAGATGAAAAGGATAATCCAAAATATCTACTTGTAGTTCAAGCTCAAAGAGTTTTAAATAGAGTAAAAGTACAATTCCATGATCCCACAACACTTCTTTATAAGTTGAAAAGGAACAAAACATTAATAGTACCCAAAGCAAACCTTGTAAAGGGTCCAAAATAGCATTCACACAATACTTGCCAGAGTCCCTTTTTTTTGACACCTTGTTGTGTTTAGGTCACTTGCGACTTCAGTTTTTTGATTGAATATGAAGGTAACTTCTTCCTGGAGCTGCTACAGACCAACTTAAATGTATTCAGTTTGAAATGCCTTTTTCCAGGTTTTATCCCAACACTTCTCTTCTGCAACTACCATTAGCTCTTTACTCTAAGGTAACATATTTCTCAATGTATCCTTCCCTCTTAGGAACACTGGACTCTGTAGCCTTCCTATTCTGAAGACTTCAAAGGACTACCCCATTCAAAGTAAAATTCGAAGTCCCCCTTCCAACTATAGATGTTTTCCTTGAATTTAAAAAAAAAGTTCCAGAAAACTAAAAAAAAACCTGAGACCCCATTATTTTCCTTATTGGGTTGCAAAGCCACCTAAAATTAACAAGTTCCATTATTCGTGCACAAAACTCATTCATTCTAATGCTAAGTCTCGAGACTAATTTAAACAGAAACACCACAGCTTCAGATTAACTTCACCTTTAGTAATTCAAAAACCAGAAACCCAAGGTTATGATAAATAATATCAAAACGTATATAAATACTACAGTTTACATCATAGGAAAGAGCTTCCCAGCAATAGTATTTAGGCCTATGTTTCAGCAGTTCTTCCCAGGACAGTATTTGATCAGGTAATTTCAGTCAGCAGCAAAAAAATAAATTCCAGATCATAGGGATTTGTAGTGACAAAGGTTTGTGCCAGCCAAGTAAGAGTTATTCTGCTGAATCTGACTTTCCGCTCTTGGTTCATGGCTTTGCTAGTTGGAACACTTCAACTCTCACAAAATACAAGGAGAACTAGCCATTTGGATACAGAACTGGCTCAAAGGTAGAAGACAGCGGGTGGTGATGGAGGGTTTCAGACTGGAGGCCTGTGACCAATGGAGTGTCACAAGGATCGGTGCTGGGTCCACTCCTTTTCATTGTTTATATAAATTATTTGGATGTGAGCATAAGAGGTACAGTTAGTAAGTTTGCAGATTACACCAAAATTGGAGGTGTAGTTGACAGCGAAGAAGGTTACCTCAGATTACACCAGGATCTTGACCAGATGGGCCAATGGGCTGAGAAGTAGAAGATGGAGTTTAATTCAGAAAAATGCGAGGTGCTGCATTTTGGGAAAGCAAATCTTAGCAGGACTTATACACTTAATGGTAAGGTCCTAGGGAGTGTTGCTGAACAAAGAGACCTTGGAGTGCAGGTTCATAGCTCCTTGAAAGTGGAGTCGCAGGTAGATAGGATAGTGAAGAAGGCATGTGGTATGCTTTCTTTTATTGGTCAGAGTATTGAGTACAGGAGTTGGGAGATCATGTTGCGGCTCTACAGGACATTGGTTAGGCCACTGTTGGAACATTGTGTGCATTCCTGGTCTCCTTCCTATCGGAAAGATGTTGTGAAACTTAAAAGGGTTCAGAAAAGATTTAAAAGGATGTTGCCAGGGTTGGAGGATTTGAACTTAACACACATTTATACTGAGAGGCTGACAGGTTGGGACTGTTTTCCCTGGAGCGCCGGAGGTTGAGGAGTGACTTTATAGAGGTTTACAAGATCATATGGGGCGTGGATAAGATAAGTAGACAAAGTCTTTTCTCTGGGGTCAGGGAGTCCAGAACTAGAGGGCATAGGTTTAGGGTGAGAGGGGAAAGATATACAAAAGATCGGCAACTTTTTCAAGCAAAGGGTGGTAGGTGTGTGGAATGAGCTGCCAGAGGAAGTGGTGGAGGCTGGTACAATTGCAACATTTAAAAGGCATTTGGATGGGGATATGAATAGGAAGGGTTTGGAGGGATATGGGCCGGGTGCTGGTCGGTGGGACTAGATTGAGTTGGCATATCTGGTCGGCATGGGCGAAGGATCTGTTTCCATGCTGTACATCTCTATGACTCTAAGTGCACACCAAAATCCTACTTGTACACAAAAGGGGTTTTAACCTCAGCCACGTTTTTAGTTAGTGAGTTCCAGAAGGATCTCAGGCTCAAGGTGAAGAAAACTCAACTCCCCTTTAATTCTTCTAAATACTTTAAATGTTGTTTGCAGGCCAGTGACCTCTTTGTTGATGAAAATAGATCTTTCTTGTACATTCTGTCTAGGTCTTATTGATTCACACTAACTAAATTTCTCTTCACCATCTGTTCCAAAGAAAATTATCCCAAACCTATCAAGTCTGTCTCCGTATTTAAAATCTTTTTTATATCCTCTTTCGTATGATCACCGTCTTCCGGTAATGTGGCCATCAGAATTGTCTACAGAGCTCTAACTTGAGTCTCGTTAGTTTCTGTACAGTTCTAGAATAACCTTTCTTCTCTTCTGTGCCTTGACTAATCATGAACTGTATCTTGTATGCTTTTTTAACTGGTCAATCTATCTGCTTCGCTACCTTTGGAGATCTCTTGACATGAAACCAACCTCCTTCTGTACCTCTACATTTCTCATTTTCCTAACATCTATTCTGTATTACCTTGCAGTCTACAGTTTCTTTGTTTGCAATTATTAATTCCCTGGCCTAACCTGCTAAAGGATTTATTTCACTTTTTTTCTTTTGACATACAGATGCTGCTGCTGGTTTTCTCTCAACTCCTTTTTAGCCATCCATTGTTAATTTCTCATCATCTGGCTTAGCATGAATCTTCACAGCATTGTACATTTGTTTCCTTTTGATTCGTTATCACCCCATAATTTCCTTAGCTAACTGTTGGATAATGCATTCTTCTTATAGCATATTTCTTTCTCAGTAAAATTTGTTGAGAGTACTGAAATATTCTTAAATATCTGACACTGCTTTCCTGTCTCAGCTTTAACCTATTTTATTATTTCACTTTAGCCAACTCAGTATTCGTGCCCTTGCAATTGCTTTCATTAAAGTTGAAGACATAGTTTTAGTCCTGAACCTCAACGTTAAATTCTTGTGTTATCAGCATCTTCCCGAGACATCCTTAAATTCATGCTGCCTCATTACACTTAACTGGGGAACAGGCTATTCTAGACCTGGCAGGTTCCAAAATGCACTGTACTAAGAAATTACCCTGAATACGCTGGAAGAACCTCTCCCAAGTTACCTTTGCCTATTTGATTCATCCAATCCATAGGGAGATTAAAATCTTCCATGATTATTTAAGTAGATTCCTTACAAGTGCCCATTATTTCTTGATTTATGCTTGGTCTGATAATGTAGCTACTTTTGGTGTAGGGGGCTGTTAACCTCCTACCAATGATGTTCCTTTGCTATTTCTTGTCTCCACTGTTCTATATTATGATTCTTTGAAGTGAGATCTTGGGCATAGAATCAAGACAAAAGTGTAGTGTACAGTATATTACTGTATATACTCAAGTAATAGTCAAATTTTTTGACTACTTTGTAAGGTTAAATTTATGGGGTTGACTGTTACATGGATCCTACTTTTGAGGGACTAAAATTCATGGCGATCAAAATTCATACCATACATTAGCAGAAGCCCAATTGGCGGCACAGTGGATCGTGGTTAGCACTGCTGCCTCACAGCATCAGGGTCCCAGGTTCGATTCCAGCCTTGGGCGATTTGCCTGTATGGAGTTTGCACATTCTCCCCGTATCTGCGTGGGTTTCCTCCCACAGTCCAAAGATGTGCAGGTCAGGTGAATTGGCCATGTTATATTGCCCATAGTGTTAGGTGCATTAGTCAGAGGGAAATGGGTCTGGGTGGGTTACTCTTCGGAGGGTCGGTGTGGACTTGTGGGGCAGAAGGGCCTGTTTCCACACGATAGGGAATCTAAAAAAATTGATCTCTAAACAAAGAAAGAAAAATGAATTGTGGTAATTCTGAAAACCCGGAGTGGAACACAACAGCTAGCCGACTGGAAGACTGGGAGCGGAGCGGAACAACCGGCAGACTGGAAAGCTGGAGTGGTACATGACGGCCAGCACGCTGACTCATAAATGTTAATCTGTTATCAGTGAAGAACTAGGGTCAGCTTTTACATGAGATGTATGGAAAATTCCAGGTTATTTGGCCAAAAATAGGGGGTCGATTTTTAAATTAATTTGATAATTACTCAAGTATGTATGGTATTTTTTATTATTAAAGGAATACTTTGTGACGTAAAAATACCTTAAAGGAATGGAGGGGAAATGTGGTAAGAAGTTGGTTCTGCTTTAATTTGTGAAAATAATTATATTAAATAATTGACAAGCAAAATAATGTTAGAAGTCTCTTGATTTTAAAAATAAATTAATGGGATATTCGTGGTGTGTGATGTTTACACAGCTAGTTGTCAACTACAGGGTAAATCTGCTTGATGCACTGAGACCAATGATCGATAAAACCTTAGACAATTTTGATCTTCCTACTGTGTCAGTATTGCAACTTTATTCCAGCTATTTAACCCTTCAGCTATTATTACAAGATCATAGCTAAAATGTTTATGGATTTAGGAACATTTGGAGGAATGGGATGAAGCCTGTGAGTATCAGTAACTTTGCATATTCCACATTTTCAATTTTGTCAAACCCAGTACAGATTGATGACCTGTTTTCAGGCGTTGAACTTGATAGCAAATTGTCTGAATTCCATCCCTGCTTAAAATCACACTATGGCCTGTCACCCCTGCATGGTTTGTCTCACTAACTGTTCTGTTTCTAGTACCACGCTTATTCCACTTTGTGATTCACTGTTCAGTTTTCCACTTAATCGATAGTCTTTGAGCGGTGCACTGGTAAATTATTGGTTGGCTGACAAATGTACATTAATTGAACTCCATTCTTAGGTGGCCAATAAATGTAGCTGTGAAAATACAGCTGTAATTTATGTTGTTGTGAGATGCCTTTGTTTTTCCAGTCACTAGTGCCTTTTTTCCTATAATAAGAGCAGAAGCAATAAACATTTAGATTGTTTCAGATGACCATACTTTCATTTATTACAAGTAAATTATTTCCTTTGCGGCAGCTTTACACATAATTGTCAGAAATATAAATGCACAAAATCCACTTGCCTGTCTGATCCGAGCATGTTATTTTGAGAGCTCAATCACTCCAAAGTAGATCGTTATATTTATCACTGATTTGTTGCTCAATTTATTATGTATATGTCTATTAATGTTCTGTATAAACCAAGGTAAATTAGATGGCACATGATACAGTATAGGAGTGATTGTCTTTTGTGATATTCATGTTTATAATTCTTAGTCAGTCTTATGGCATCACAATGATGGTGTAAAAGCAAAGTACTGTGGATGCTGGAGATCAAGAATAAAAGCAAAAAGTGCTGAAGAAACCCAGCTGGCTGGAAATATCTGTGGAGAGAGAAATAAAGCCCGATATGTCCCCTCTTCAGTACTTAATATTGTTTGCCATGATCGCATCAAATTGTGGAACAAGCTCAAGGGTTGAACTGCTCCCAATTCCAATGTTTTTATGTTCTCTCCACAGATGCTGCCAGAACTGCTGAGTTTCTCCAGTATTTTGATTTTACCTCGATGCTGGTACAATTTTAATCCGAATGTTGGGAAACCTGAGGCCATAAACCAGTTTCTGGAGTTCATTTGACTGATCTGCACACATTACTACTGGCAGCAAAATCATTAACTGAAATTTTGTTGGCATTTCGAGGCAAGACCCAAAAACTCTTTATGACTTGTAAACTCTAGAAACTGAAATCAGTCTTTAGAATATTCTCTCACAAGTGGCTATATAAAAGTTTTACTGCGTCAAGGAAGTAACAAGTGGAGGTCAGATATTTTGCCACAGATAAGGAAGGAAGAATGGAGACAGCAACCTCGTACTGTTCCTAACTGAGGCCTTGCAGCTACTTAGTGATATTCTCTGGTGCCTTAAAGTAGCTTGATTTTTTGCCTTTGCACTTTCTAGGATAATTTCAGTACTTTGCACTTCATTACCAGCACCCATTACTTGATTTCTCAGAGAAATACTAAACAGAAAAAAAAGAGAAATAATTTGGTTCTGGTGATTTGATTTGTACCATCATGTTGTTAGGGCTGTATTTGTTTTGTTTGAGTAATCGTTTTACTGTATTCATGAATTGATGTTGTAATTAGCATTATAAATGTGTGTTAAGTTCACACACACATTTTCTGTGAAAGAGATTCCTTTGGAAAACAACATTGACAGGTACATGAGTAGGTGGCGATTTACTCCCAAAAGAATTTTAAACTTAGAGCGCATCAACTGAGCAAAAGCTCTGTGGGGTTTACTCACAGTTCCAGCAGAGAATGTACACTTTTCAGATGGCTTGCTCATTCTCTTTGTCATTTCCATGCAATGGCTTTCCCCACAGGCTATGTTGGCCTGGCCAAGGAAGCAACTTGCAAAGTGTAAATGGCAACAGCTTGTGTTGCACACTTAAAGGATTTGTTCATGCGTTCAGTGATTTAAAATAAATGATTCAGACATTTTCTCTGATCCTTCTGTGAAGTTGCACATCAGATGTATGGGAGGTAGTAGCGATAGCTGCACAGCTTCACAGGATCTGGAAATTTGATGAGAAATTCTAAATATGACCCTTTATGCCATATTCCTGTCTGCTTTGAAAGTTGCAATGTTTTTGAGCAGCTGTATTCAAAGCCACTAAATGAAAAATTAAGAGCTGCATCTGTTGAAAATCTGAAACAAAAAATGAAATAGCTGGAGAAACTCAACAGGTCTTTCACCAACTTTGCAGAGAAAGCAGTCAGCGGTTCAGATACATTGACCCTGCTTCAGAACTTCAAAGGACGTGGGTCTTTGTAAGGTTTAAATCAGTGTGTCTCATAATTCTTATTTTGTTAGTCTGTGGTTAATAAATTTTAGCATTCTGATCCAAGGTTTTTTTCCATCAATGGGAAACTTGACCACTATTCTTTATTGAGTGGTTTGTCCATATTCTGTGTAGGTTCATATCATTGCTACTATGGCCAGATGTGTTTATCCATAAATGAAAGCATAACGAAACACATTCGAAATTAATCAAGGGTGTGCAGTAACATAATTAGCATGGATGAAGTGTGCAGGCAGCCTCTAATGATTTTGCAAAGTCCTGAAATTTGTTAAATGTAAAATTTAATGGAAATGTTTGTCATCTTGACTGAGATGCACGATTAAAAACCAGCAGCAGCTATTGTTAGAGAGGGACAAAATAGTTGCAGTCAGATATAATCCTGAAATTTATTCTTAGTTGCAAGCTTGATGCGTTATTAAAATCTTTTTTTTTACAATTAGATGAAACACAAGACATTGATGGAATTGAATCAGAAGCAACTATAACAGCAATAACAGCAGCTACTGTGGTAAGAAAAGGCATTACTATCAAGTTTTTTTGCATAATTGACCCACATTGATCTGATTCTAACTTAATTTTGTGTTGAAGTTCTACCTATTGTCTAATTTAACATGCTTTTACTTCTCCTATTACTTTATTTCCCTCAAGTCTCAGCTGTGGCTCAATTAGTAGCACGTTTACCTGAATTGGTAGGGTATAGGCAAAATAACCCACTTCATTTTTTTCCATTGTGCATGCCTTTGAGGCATGTGCATGGCAGTGATTTCTGAAGCCAGATATCAATGTCTTGACGTGCTGATCAGCATACACAGAACTCAAACTGCTGGGTGACTTACAAAGGACACTAGTTATGGGTACAAGTCCCAACACTATAAGACCATAATATAGGAGCAGCATCAACTCACCAGCCCATTGAGTCTGCTTTGCCATTTGATCATGGCTGATCTGTTTCTCAACCCTAGTCTCTTGCCTTCTTCCCATAAACCTTGATCCCCACACCAATCAAGAACCTATCTATCTCTGTCTTAAATACACTCAGTGATTTGGCCTTCACAGCCCTCTGTGGCAATGAGTCCCAAGATTAAACACCCTTGATCCTTCTCATCTGAGTTCTAAAGGGTCATCTCTTCTCTTTGAGGCTGTGTCCTCGGGAAAGTCTCTCCTATGAGTGAAAGCATCTTGTCCACATCCATTCTATCCAAGCCTTTCAGTATTCTTTCGTTTCAATCAGAATTTCCCCATATCCTTCTCAATTCAATCGAGTACAGACCCATAGTCCTCAAGCACACCAAATGTGACAAATCCTTCATCTTTGAGATCATTCTTGTAATCTAACTTGGATGTCCTGTAATGCTTGCATATCCATCCTTAGATATGGGGCCCAGAACTGCCCCCAGTATTCCAAATGCAATCTGACTAGAGCCTTATACACCTTCAGCAGAATATCTTTGCTCTTGTAGTCTAGCCCTCTTGGAATAAATGTAAACATTGCATTTCCCTTCCTAATTGCCAGCTGAACCTACATGTTAATATTAGAATCCTGAACTAGGCCTCCCATGTCCCGTAGTGCTTCAGATTTCTGAAACATTTCCTCCTTTAGAAAAGAATCTGTGCCTCTATTCTTCCCACCGAAGTGCATAAACTCACATTTTCCCACAATGTATCCCATCTTCCACTTCCTTGCGCACAGTCCAGGCCTATCCAAATCCTTCTGCAGCCTCTCCACTTCTTCAACACTCCCTAACTTAGTAACAATTCACTCCGTTCCTTTGTCCGGTTCCTTCGTTATTGTATAAAGTCAATAGTTGTGGTCCCAACACTGCCACGTGGAATTCTTCTCGAGTCTGGTTGCCATTTTAAAAAAGTATACTTTATCCCTACTCTCTGCTTTCTGCCAATCAGCCAATCCTTTATCCATGCCAGCACCTTGTTCTTATTTAGCAGCTTTCTGTGTGGCACTTTGTCAAAAGGCTTCTGGAAATCCAAATAGACCATAACCACTGGATATCCTTCTACTAACTTGCTCATTACCACCTCAAAGAATTCCAGCAGTTTTGTCAGCTATGACTTCTACCTGATGAAGTCATGCTGACTCAACCCAATTTTACTGTGCACTTCCAAATAGTCCACAATCTCATGATAATGGACTCTCAAATCTTACCAAAGACTGAGGTCAGACTGACCGGCCTATAATTTGCTATCTTCTGATTCCCTTCTGAACCAGGAGCTACATTAGCCATTTTCCAGTCTTCTGAGACCCTCCTGACTCCAGAATTTCTGAAATATCACCACCAATGTCTCTACAGTCTCCTCAGCACTCTCGTTCAGAACTCACGGATGTAGTCTGGGTGATTTATCCACCTCGAGACCTTTCAGCTTGCCAGCACCTCATTAGTGATGGCTATGACATTCCACTCTGCCTGCTGACTCTCCTGTTTCTGTATGCTAAGGTATCTTTCACCATGAAGATTGTTGCAAAGTCCTCAATCAGTTCCTCCGTCATTTCTTTGCTCCCTGTGGCTACTTCCCTAGCCACACTTTCCAGTGGTCCAATAGGCACTCTTGCCGCCTCTTATCTTATATAGCTTGAAAAGCTCTTACAATCATCTTTTATGTTTCTTGCTAACTTGCTGTCATATTTCATCTTCTCCCCATTTACTGCTTTTCTAGTTATCCTCTACTGATTTTTTGAAGGTTTCTCAATCCTCTGGCTTACCACATTATATGCTTTTTCTTTTGCTTTAATGCTGTCCCTGACTTCCATTGTCAGCCATGGTTGCCCCATACTTGTACAAGTATATTTATACCTTGAGGTGAATTTCTGGTTTGCTTCCCGAATGACTCGCAGAAACTACTGCCATTGCTGCTCCACTGTCTTCCCTGCTCGGTTCTCCTTCAAATTAAATCTGACCAGCTCATCCCTCGTCTTTGTAGCTACCTTGACTAAATTACAATAGTCAGTTTTACTATAATGTATGTTTCCTCAATATGAATTGCTTTTAACGCAGTTGAAGAATTTAGACTGTTAGTGAGTTTTGAGAAGATTTGTAGCTCAGGTTGAGGTTCTGGATATAGGTTTGCTTGCTGAGCTGGAAGGTTCGTCTTCAGATGGTTCGTCACCATACTAGGTAACGTCTTCAGTGAGCCTCCGAATGAAGCACTGGTGGTGTAACTCGCTTGCTCTTTATGTTTGAGATTCCTTTGGATTGATGTCATTTCCTGTAGTGACAAACACTACATTGGACAAACAGGCAGAAAACTAGCCACCGGGATACATGAACATCAACTAGCCACAAAATGACATGACCCACTCTCACTAGTATCCGTACATACGGATGAGGAAGGACGCCATTTTGACTGGGACAACACTTCCATCCTAGGAAGAGCCAAACTGAGACATGCATGAGAATTCCTAGAAGCATGGCATTCCAATTGGAACTCTATCAACAAACTTGGATCCCATCTACCACCTGCTGAGAAAAAGAACAGGAAGTGACATTACCATAGGAAGTGATGTCACCACAAGAAATGACATCACCAACCCAAGCAAACTCAAACATATAAATGGAAAGCAGACTATACCACCAGTGCTTCATTCGGTGGCCCACCGAAGATGTTACTTAGTATGGTGACGAAATGTCTGGAACGAACCTTCCAGCTCAGCGAGCAAGCCTACTTTAAGAATTTAAACTGTTATTTGCAGAATGCAAGTTTCCTTGCCTATATTAGCTGCAATGCGATTCCGGTCCCATTAGTCTAAATGGCTCAATTATTGTGTGATTTTCTTATAATATGAGATTGCACGGGAACTGGACTTATAGCATTACAGAGGAACCTTGATTATCCAGCATACAATTTTCCGAATATCGGATTATCCGGCAAGATCGCATGGTCCCGATACTTGGCTAAACTATGTTATCCGGCATTCGATTATCCAGAATTCGATTTACCGAACAAATTGCTCCCCAACTGTGTCCTTTGGATAATCGAGGTTCCTTTGAAAATATCAGAACTGACTATACTGTTACATCTGATTGCAGCTTCTTCCTCAAACTGCAGGGTGAATCCCATCATATTAAGATCACAGCTCCTGAGAGGTTCCTTCAATTTAAGCTCCCTTTATCCCGAATTGCCTGTGCCACAAGCTGCTACAAAAAACCATCCGATAGCCATTTCATAAATTCCTTTTCTAGAGGTCTGCTATCAACCTGATTTTCTCGGTACCCATGATTATTGTAATCGTGCTTTTCTTAAATGCCTTTTCTATCTCACAATTTAGTTTCTTCCCTACATCCTGACTACTGCAGGGAGACCTGAATTCTACTCACACAAAATCTCAGCTTTCTGACTCTGTATTACTTCCTGCTATCGACTTAATTGTATTCCTTACTAACATGGCAACCTGCTCCTTCTGGCCATCTGTCTGTTCTTGCGAGAGGACATACATCCTTGGATATTCAGTTCCCAGCCCTAATCCCCTTGCAGTCACATCTGTGATACCTCTAACATTGTACGGGGCAATTTCAATTCTGCACTACAACCTCATTTATCTTGTTTCATATATTCTGTGTACTTAAGTACAACACCTTTTGTTGGCCTTTGACTGCCCCCCTCCACACATGGTTGTCTGCTGTACCTGGAGTTCGATTCCTGATCATTCAAATATTGTTTGTTCTATTACTCGTTGTGGAAACTTTAATAACTTTTGCTTAGTTCTACCCCATAACTTCCTCCATAATTTTCAATGCAGCAGAACTTCCTCCCCCCACCCCCCCATCCCAAACCACAACACCACTTTTTAATTTAAAGACTTATCCACAGCTTTAGTTATGCAATTCGCCAGCACTCCACATAGGGAGCAAGAATTTCAAACCTGTTAAACAAGCTCAACACTGAGGCTCCTTCAGCATTACATCCTGGATCGATCTACCTGGCTCATATTTTCCTGTCCCTGACCACTGATTGAATTTGAGGTAGTTAATCTAAGGGCTGTGACTGCCTCCTGTACAGTGTCCAAGTAACTCTTTGCCCCTCGTTGACTTGTGGCTGTATTCAAAACTCAAACTCCAGCTTATCAACTCTGAGCTGGAATTCCTCCAACACTTTTTACATACAGTGACTATGAACCGTAATGTGGTCCACCAGTTCCCACATTGAGCAGTTACAACACATCATCTCTATTTTAATTACTTAATTCTTAATTTGAATGTCAAAAAGTTCGTACGCTTCTTTTAGATTGCATCTTGTAAATATTTCCCCTATTTCCCTTTGATCTGAAAGTAACCTGTAATCGTCAAATTAGCTCCTAAGATCAACCAATGAACTGACAGTTTATCTGTGAGGTCACACTTTTGTGCTGGGTCCCTGATCCTGGATTTCATCCTGTTAAAAGTCAGCCACACCAAAAGCAAGTACCTCTTTCGCTCTGCAGAGAACCCCCAATTTGTCTCCAAATTCCCTGAATTGTATACTCACTCAGGCTGTATCTCACTGTGGTTGTGACCTCTCCCTCCTTGACTGGCGAAGCTTACTTATACCAAGCCATGATTTCAGCACACAAGTCAAGCCTAAACACTTTGAGGGAGTGCTGAGTCCGTCTGGAGATGTCATCTTTAACAGGAGATGTTGCATTACGACCCTGTCTGGCCCTTCAGGTGGACATATAAGCAAGGCTTGCCACAGTTTTGATTAGCAGGGGACTTATCTCCAGCTTGCTGAGCAATATTTATCCAGTAATCAACATTCTCAAAGCAGATTATATGGTCATTATCGCAATACTGTTTGTGGGACTTTTCTGTGCATACGTTGGCTTTTTTCCTTCTCCGCATTACAATAATAATGACACTTCAAAAATGCTTTGTAACTTATGAGGTGCGATATAAATGAGGGTCTTTATTGCTTGTGCCGACCAGTTGTATTTAACCAGTTTGTGCAATGTAAAAAAGAAATGTTTCCTTAGCTGATAAGGTAACATATTAAGAACTTAGATTTAAATTATAATGAATAATTAAATTAAATTAAAAAATAAATGGTGCTGGTCATCAACATTTTAAACACTGAACAGCTTCAAGAGCATGCAGTCCTATTAGGCTTAATATAGACATACTTCTAATATTCTTCCACTGAATTTTAATTTAATATCTTGATCTTTTTGCTGCAAAATAATAATGGATGTAACAGCTCACAGCTGATCTTTGCTTAAAAGTCTGTGGTGCGTAAGCAGCCAGTTTGACTTAAAGATCACTTTCCCATGAATTATTTGGTTCCTTTTCTGAGAAGTTCATAGCTATAGTGTGAAAGAAATGTGTAAAATTTAATTTAATTAGGCAGCCCTCAAAACTACTTGACTGCTTATCAGTGAAAATAATCATTTTACCTGGAGATCATTGTAAGCAAATTACATTGTGATCTTTTTTCTTAAACTTCACCAATACAGTTTGACAAATCCATTTTAAATGTAGATAATTTTGTGATATAGCAGGACTGAGTTATTTGTAGAAATTGAAGTAATTATTCCATCTTAACAGATTGAAATTAATTTACGAGCTTCTTTACTTCAGGACACCTAAATTTTATTGTACGCAACTTTAGAAAGGATTCAAATTGCTATTTCAAATAAAATATCCCTAGCTAGAACATTGCAGTAGTTTATTCCCATAATATGGTTCAATCCATGTTTCTTTTTACATAACTTCAAATACACTCCTTCCAAGCCCCTCAAAGCCGCATATGTGTCTAATATCCTGTTAAGCTAAGATGTTTTCAAGGCCTATGCTTCAGCTGGTCAGCAGGAGCAAATTTCCATCCAATGGAGTTTGTGCTCTGAAGCTGAAAACATAAAATAAGTTGAATAAAATTGGTCAATCATTTTCAATGAAATGAATACCTCAACTAGTAGGCTGCTCTGGAAGGTTAGATCATATGGGTTCAGGGGGAGCTAGCAAATTGGATACACAATTGGCTTGATGGTAGGAAGCAGAGAGTAATCATGGAATGATGCTTGTTGGACTGGAGGCCCGTGACTAGTGGCATACTTCGAGTCAGTGCTGGGCCCGTTGCTGTTTGTTAACTATATCAGTGATGTGGATAAGAATGTAAAAGGCATGATTAGTAAGTTTGCAAGTGACGCTGAATTGGTGGTATCGGAGATAGTGAGGAAGGTTATCAGAAATTGCACCAGGACCTTGATCAGCTGGGGAAGTGGGCCAAGAAATGGCACACGGAGTTTAATGTAGATAAATGTGAGATCTTGCATTTTGGAAAATCAGATCAAGGTAGGAATTTCATGTTGAATGGTAGGGTCTAAAGGAGTGCGGTGGAATAGAGGGACCTTGGAGTTCAAGTTCACAGTTCCCTGAAAGTGGAGTCAGAGGTAGACAGGGCAGTGAAGAAGGCTTTTGGCACACTGGCCTTCATCATCAGGGCATTGAGTATAGAAGTTGGGAAGTCATGTTGCAGTTGTATAGGATGTTGGTGAGGCCGCACCTGGATTATTCTGTTGGTCACTTTGCTATAGAAAGGATGTTATTAAGCTGAAAAGAGTGCAGAAGAAAGTTACAAGGATGTTGTGAAGACTCAAGGGTTTGAGAGACAGGGGGAGGTTGGACAAGCTAGGACATTTTTATTTAGAGTGTTAGAGACTGAAGGGGGATCTTATGGAAGTGTATAAGATCATGAGATGCATGGATAGGGTGAATGTATTCAGTCTTTTGTCCAATGTTGGGGAATTGAGGACTATAGGGCATCAGTTTAAGGTTAGAAGGGAAAGAATAAAAGGGAACCTGAGGGGCAAAGTTTTTACACAGAGTGTACACATATGGAATGAGCTGCCAGTGGAAGTGGTTGAGGTGGGTACAGTAACAACATTTAAAAGGCATTTGGACAAGTACATGGGTAGGAAAGGTTTAGAACGATTTGGAAATGGGGTTAGCATGGATGGACATTTTGGTCGGCGTGGACCAGATTAGGCCAATGGGCCTGTCTCCGTGTTGTTGGCCTCAATGACTCTCAGGTAATTTGAATGAAGTGATTAAACTCGCAATGGTTGGTGAGCTAAACTTCAGATATAAACATTAAGGAGTTAAAAGAGTTTTCACAGAATTTTTTTTCTAGGAAAAGAGTTCAAATTTACACCGACATACTGAAGCTCTTAAAAGCGCTTCCAACTCAATTTTTATACCGGGTATGAAAATAAAAGATGAACCTTTAGATGAAGGATATGAGAAAGCCTTGGCACCACAAGAAGGTGCAAGAATTAAGGACGAACCTGATTCTTTACAGGTATAGTTAAGTTGTTTTATCTCTTGTTCTATTGTTATTATTCATATTAAAAGCTGAACAAGTAAAATGAAGAATAAGGTAATAAGGTGTTCTATAATGTTATTACAAGTTAAATACAAATTTAGTGCCTTTTAGCAATGCTGAATTTAGCACAGATATGTTATTCTTTGCATTGGAGCCCTTCTTTTGCATTTGCTATTAATTCACAGAACAGCCTTCACATTGCTTGGATAATGCTATATTTCTGCAAGTAATGACAGGGTGAAATGGAACAATTTTTCCAGCTCCAAGTGTATTCATGCTTTACCCTCAAAGAAAATAAATTTTATTTTTGATGCAAGAACACCATAATTGTTGTTTTCCAACATAAAAGTAGTTTGCAGCTTCAGTTTTCTCTTTTAAAGTCAACCATTATTATTCTTGCTGAAACCACAGACAATTGATGTTGATTAGGTGTTCCTTTGTGGGAGCATGTCTGTGCTTGAAATAATTCACAGTGGTATTGGATAGTGATTGGAAATCCTGGTTTACTTTTCAAACCTTTGGCGTGGTGATTCAGTGGTTAGCATTGTTGTCTTTCAGCACCAGGAACCCAGGTTCAATTCCAGCCTTGGACGACTGTCTGTGGAGTTTGCACATTCTGCTCGTGTCTATATGGATTTCCCCCGGGTACTGCAGTTTCTGTCCACAAACCAAAGATGTTCATGTTAGGTGGATTGGCCGTACTAAATTGCCCATCGTGTCCAGGGATGTGCAGGCTAGGTAGGTTAGCCATGGAAATTGCAGGGTGATAAGGGTACTGGGTGTGGGTGGGATGCTCTTCGGACTGTCTGTGTGGGCTCGATGGGCCAAATGGCCTATTTCCATAATGTAGGGATTCTATGATCATTTCCAGTCTGCATATACTAAAGTTATGTACATCTGCTCACTTGGCAAGTGCATTCCACAAAATAATAACCTTTTGACTGAAAGATTACTTCCCATCTCTGCCTTCAATGAGAGGCCCCTCATTTATAAACTATGTCCCCTATTTGTACCCTCTCCCACAAGGAGAAACACTCTTTTTGCATTCACCCTGTCAAGTCCTCTCAGGAGTTTGAGTATCTCAGTAAGACCACTTGTCATTATTTTAAACTGCAAAGGATACAGGCCCAATCTGCCTAACTTTGCTCATAAGGTAACTTCTTTATGCTGGTAGTCAGACGTGTAAACCTTCTCTATGTTGCTAATGGAACCAAGTCCTTTCCTAAATAAGGATACCAAACTGTACATGGAAATCCAGATGTGATCTTATCAACCCCATAACAATTGTAGCAGAAGGAGGTATAGTTAGTAAGTTTGCAGATGACGCCAAAATTGGGGGTGCAGTGGATAGCGAAGAAGGGTACTTCACAGTACAATGGGGCCTTGATATGATGGGCCAATCGGTTGAGGGTGGCTAATTGAGTTTAATTTAGATAAATGTGAGGTGCTGCATTTTGGAAAAACAAATCAGAGCAGGACTTCTACACTGAATGGTAAGGTCCTAGGGAGTGTTTCTGAACAAAGAGACCTTGAAATGCAGGTTCATAGTTTCTTGAAAGTAGAGTCGCAGGTAGATAGGATAGTGAAGAAGGCATTTGTTATGCTTTCCTTTATTGGTCAGAGCATTCAGTATAGGTGTTGGGAGGTCATATTGCAGCTGTACAGTACATTGGTTAGGCCGCTTTTGGAATATTGCTTACAATTCTGGTCTCCTTCCTATTGGAAGGATGTTGCAAAACTTGAAACGGTTCAAAAAAGACTTACAAGGATGTTGCCAGGATTGGAGGATTTGAGCTACAGGGAGAGGCTGAATAGGCTGGGTCTGTTTTCCCTGGAGCATCGAAGGCTGACGGGTGGCCTACTAGAGGTTTATCAAATCATGAGGAGCATCGATAAGATAGGTAGGCGAAGTCTTTTCCCTCTGATGGGGGAGTCCAGAGCTACAGTGCATAGGTTTAGGGTGAGAGGAGAAAGCTATGAAGGGGACCCTCGGGGACAACTTTTCCACGTAAAGGGTAGTGCGTGTATGGAATGAACTTCAAGAGAAAATGGTGGAGGCTGGTACAAATACAGCATTTAAAAGGCATCTGGATGGGTATATGAATAGGAAGTGTTTAGAGGAATATGGTCCAAGTGCTAGGAAATAGGACAAGATTAGGTTAGGATAACTGGTCGGCATGGAAGAGTTTGACCGAAGTGTCTTTGTCTGTGCTGTACATCTCTATGACTCCATAACTTCCCTATTTTTATTTTCCACCTCCTTTGCAATAGATGGCTCTATTCTATTTGCCTTCCAAGTCACTTGCTGTACCTGCATATTAATCTCTGTGGCTCAGATTTCTGTAATTTCTCCATTTAATAATATGTTCTTTGCTATTTGATCAGCTATTATGGAAAGTTCATGTTTTACTACATTTTACTCCAATTCCCGCGTTTTTGCCCAATCACTGAACCAATTTATTCATTTGCAAACTGCTTATTTCCACTTCATGTGTTAGTGTCCTACTTGCCTTTGAATCATCAGCCAATTCAGTTACTATTTTGTTTGTCCATTCATCTAAGTAATTGAGATAGATATTAAGGAGTGAGGCCCCAGCACTGATTGCTGTGGCACTCCACTGGTTACATCTTGCCAACCTGAAAACAACCCATTTATGTTTAATCTGTTTCCTTTAAGCCAACCAGCCCGCTGTTGAGACTTTTACATCTTGCACAATGAGGTCTCATTTTATGTTGTAATCTTTGATGTGGCACCTTGTCAAAAGTCTTCTGGAAATCCAAATGCACCTCCTTCACACACATTCTCTGGGAAAAAATATTAGTCTGCTTGTAATTTCCTGCTTTTTCTCTCTTTCTTTTTATGAATGGAGGAGTTACAGTCACTATTTTTCATTCTGATGGGAGCTCCCCAGAATCCATGGAACATTATAAATTTAAAAGAAGCGACCACTTTTAAGCCCTGAGGATCAAGTCCATCAGAACCATACATTTTATTAACATTAAATTCTAATGCAGGTAGTTCTCCTATAACACCGTAGTTGCATTCTAGCAAAATCTTGCTTTATAGAAAATCACTTAATACAAAGAAAAGTGGGGTTCAGGGCAGACCAGCAAACCTATCACTCATGACTGCTCAAAAAGCACCTGAATGTCTAACACAAAATAAAGGTTGAAATCATATTAACGAAACAAAAGTAAGTTTAACACGGTACATTTAAAAAAAATAAGAAAGCTGCTCTCTGTACAGTACCTCTCTCAGAAAGCTGCTCTGTTGGCAGCTGACATCGGCGCATGCGCAGAAAGGCACGAAGACCAGCACCAACGTTGCGCATGTGCAGGCACTGTTGCATGCACAGAACGGTAAGAACATCGGCGCATGCGCAGAACAGCATGGAGATTTCGGTGTGCACCTCGACACATGCGCAGGACGAAGTGCGCGAACCGATTCCCGCTGAAATCACGCTATTGCCAACGGAGGTAAGCGTTCTCAAAAATACCATTCCCTACTTCAGCAACATTATAGTCAAATCGCGCTGCCGAAACACATGTTTTCCCAGAACGAGCAGTAATATAATTTTCTAAGCACCTTTTCCATGGTTTTTGTAATTTTTTCAAAATAGTTCTTTCTTCCCTTTCACCTCATGATTTACACATGCTTCTGGAGTGTTTTGTTATCTCCTACAGTGAAGACAGACACTGAATATATCTTCAGCGCATCTGCTGTTTATTCTTTCCTATTATTAGAACCCTAATCAGATTGTGGAGGACCATTGAGCACTGTAGTTACTCTTTTCCTTTTTAAGTACCTCTATAAATTTTTTATTCAAACTAGCTTTCTCTCATAATGTAATTTCTCCCTCCTTCTTATTCTTATCGTCATTCTTTGCTTTTGTTTTATATTCCATCCAGAATAATAAGCTTTTTTCAATGTGATACCATGTTTAATCTTTTGTGGTTTTCCATGAATGATGCATCCTTTTCCTGGAGCCTGACTTTCTTAATGGAATGTATTTTTACTGAGGTTTATGAAATCTTCTTTCACTGCACCTCTACTGACCTATCCCTTAATGAACTTGCTGGTTCACTTTTCTGTCTTCTAAGCCTGATTCTTGCCTTAATTTAACTTCAAGGCACTGGTCTTAGACCCACAAGTTTCTCCCTCAAATCGAAAGTGAAATTTAATTATGTTGTAACAGATGCTTACATCATGAGGGTTTTAATTAATTCTGTCTCGTTAACCTTACCAGGTCTCGAATAACCCGTACAGTTATCATGTCTTGAATATGTCACTCTCCAAAACTCTCCTAAAAATATGCTACAAACTAAGTTTCCAGTCTACCTTTGCTAATCTGATTAGTCCAGTCTATATATAGACTAAAGTCACCCATGATTATTGCCGTATCGTTTTTACAAGCCTGTATTATTTCCTACCATGTACCCCATCCAGCAGTGCAGTTACTATTGGAGAGCCTATAATCTAGTCCCACAAGTGACGACTTCTACTTTCTACTTTTTAACTCTCCCCAAACTGATTCTCTCTTTGACCTTTAGAATTAGAGTCCCTTCACTATTTTAACAATGCCATACTTTGTCAGAGCTGTGCCATAACCTTGTCTTAGCTCCTTATCCTTCTGAAATGTCGTGTCCTCTTGAATATTCAAATTCCAGTCTTATTCATCTTCTAGCTGTGTGTTTGTGATGGTTGTGAGATCATCCATCTTTTTATTTCAGATAATTGATTCATGTTGTTATGAATGCTACCTGCATGCCTGCTTCTTGTCCATTGACCAAACTTCTTTCCATGTTAGTACCCTACATGATCCCTTTCCCTGCCTATTAACCCAATATGTGGCCTTTTGGAAATCCTAGTAAAATGCATCTACTGGTTTCGCTTTATCTAGTTTACAAGTTAGAACAGTATAGCTTCCATTTTCCCCACTTCCAGTGCCCCATGATTCACTCAGAACATATTTCTTCTATGCCAGTCTTAAGCCAGATATTCATCTACCCAATTTACCCTTGGACAATCGGTTTTTGCCTTGTCATAACCCAGAGATCATTACCTTTGACAAATGCCTTTTAATTTTGCTTTTCATTGCTTGTATTCCCTATACAGAACCTCTTTCCTGGCCCTATCTATGTCATTGGTACTTACGTGGACTGTGACAACTGGATTCTCCTCACCCCATTGGAAGTTTCTGTGCAACCCAGAGCATGTATTCTGAATCCTGCTACAGGGCAAGCAACACAGATTTCTAGATTTTTGCTTTTTGGTGCAAAGAACTGTGTGTCCGTTTCCTGACTCTACTGTTATAGAGTCACAGAGATGTACAGCATGGAAACAGACCCTTTAGTCCAATTCGTCCATGCCGACCTGATATCCTAAATTAATCTCGTCCCATTTGCCAGCACTTGGCCTGTAACCCCGTAAATCCTTCCTATTCATGTACGCATCCAGATGCATTTTAAATGTTCCACCACTTCCACTGGCAGTGTCCTGTTTTATCACCCCATTCCTATTAACTACCTAACTTGAATGGATTCCTGTGCCACTCTGCTGTGGTCGCTGTGCACATCCACCTTGCAGGTCCTGCTTTGTTTATATTTTTTGTTTTTGTATTGTTTTTCTTTTATACCCCTCATGAAACAAACAACAGTAGAGCAATTGTAGCAAGTAAGTTGCTGCACTGACGTCAGTTAACTCTGTACTAATCCAGATTGACCATTTAGAAAAGATACACTTCTTTACCATTGATTCTATTAAGCCTTAACTACCTTTATTTCCCAGTGTCTGGACTGAGTCCAAGACTTTGCTGTATAGAACATGCTGTTGTCCTAGTACTCATATTGTCAGTTAGAATCAATTCATATGACACAATCATGTGTTTGAGAAATCTGTAAAGTGTTTGATATATGCAGTGCAATGTTTTCAAGTGGATATTTTACTGACTGCATGGCTCCACTAGACCAGTGAGAAGAAATTCTATAAAAAGAAATAAGTAGCTAATTTGCTTGGACATAAATGATGTATTAGCCTTTTTCCAAATAATGTTTTGGGGTCTTTAAGGCACTAAATTGCCATAAACAGAACAGGCCAAGCAGCATCCATGCAGAGAGAAGCCAAGCCAACATTTAAAGTTAATCAGAATGGATCAGTCTTTTCATTTTTGTTTTGGATTTCCAGCATTTGCAGAATTCTGCTTTTCTGTTTTGAAGGATGGTACCTTCAATATTCTTCTGTACAGTATTGTTAAGGTTGTATGTTTAAGCCCAGGGTTGGAGTCAGAAGCAAGAATGTTGTTGAATAAACCTATTTTTTCCAAATGGCTTTTCTTTCTTATCTGTAGCATAATATGTTGATGAACTATGGTAACTCCTAAAAGTCACTCAGTTTAATGCTTATCATTTTTCAGTAATCTCAAAAGGGCTACTATAAACTAAACACAAGACTGATCGTTTCTGTCTGTGCAAGTGTGAAAGCAAATTTTTAATTTTTAATTTCAGGGGTACGGTCAACATTCCAAGTCTCAGGAATCTGATATCCGAATCAGTGCAGTGTTTTCCGTGAGCGGTAGTCCACTTGGTAAGCATTGTACAATACTCTTCCTGACCTGAGGGCTAATGACTTTCTCCATAGATGGAGGTATCTTAAAAGCACGGGGGAACATGTGCGTTGTGCTGTTTAACACTAGTAGTTTCATTCAAATTAAAATAAACAGGTCTGTATTTGAGAAGAAGTGAGAATTCTTAAAAGGGAGCCCCTTCATGGAAATTCCTAAGAATTGTTTGTCGGAAACAAGCAACTCTTAAGCATTTCTGTTTCTCAAATTCTGCATAAAACAACAGCCTTGGGAACTTAGCCAGGAATGAAGAGTAGGAAGGGCGAGTTTTTAAAAAAAAAATCACAAGGCTGAAGGATTGAAATATATTTCCATTGGCTGCACTCCTCCGATGCTTTGCTGATGTACATAAATCATAGTTTGCTCCCAGATTTAAAATTCAAATGGTTCGTCCTGCTACTGCATTTTCATTAAAGCCATCAGTATTCTGGGGAACAAATATGAATTGGCAGTTGAAACTCTCTTTATTCCAATCATATTAGGGTTCATGGCCATGTACCATACTGAAGATTTGAATAGAATTTTGTCCCATTGCAAGCATTTTCTACTTCGCATGTCTAGATTTGCTGCTAACTATTCATAGTGCTCTTCTGCTCAGGGTGAGGTAATCGAAATCTATCTGTTGCTCTTTTTAAAGATGTTAGTAATTGTCAGTGCTGTCCAGTTGCACAGATCAGTTTGGTAGTAGATTGTTGTTCAGGCGTAGAGTAACTAGTCTTTAGAAGTTAGTTTTATTGTTGAAAAGTCATTATTTGGAATTTACTAACTTTTTACATCTGAGCATTGATTATTCTTTAGATAGCTACTCAACTTCTCTCAAATGCATACCACAGAATCATAGACTGAAAAGAATGCTACTGCTTGTGCTTTTATACCTTGTCCTGTTTTTGCCTTAGCCTAGCATTCTGGCGTAACTGCTCCGCTGGGAAGTAATGGCAAAAACTGATCAGTGCTCTGTTCAGAGAGCCAGATTTGAGCTAAGGGCAGTGAATGGAATAAAGAAATGCTCGCATTCTAAGCAGAGCATCAAAAATGAAAGGCTGAGAAGTTTGCAGGCCGAGTTAATCACTAAGTGGATTATGTCATATACATGCAAAATTCTGGAAGTACTCAGGAGCTTTGGGAGCATGTATAGAGAAAGATGCAGAGTTAAATTTTGAGGTCAATGCCTTTGCATCCATTTTGCCCCTTAGCAGGTTTTGTTGTTTCTCTTTTTTTAAAATTTTTTTTTGCTTTCACGTGGCAGCTGTTCATCATTTTCTCATTGACATTTCATCTAGATATATCTATCGGGTCCTGTTACCACTCACGAGGAGTTTGCACCATGAACTCTATTATCATTTAATTTGTCCTATCTTCCACCCTGTTGCAGACCTCCTGTTCTTTTTGTCCCCCTCCTCCTTTCAAATTGCTCATAACTTAGTGGTTTCCCAGTTCTGATGAGCGACTACTGATCTGAAATGCCAACTCCCCCTCTCCCCATGGATGCTGACACCTGCTTGAGTATTCCCATCATTTTCGGTTTCTGTTTCACATTTTTTACCATTTGGAATATTTTTGTTTGGAATGCTGTTGTATTCAATTATTCCTAGTAAAATTCCAGCAATGGAAGTGTTGGGCAATTGAAATGCAGATTCTATTTCTGTGGATTACTGTTTAATTATAAAATTGAAAGATTGGTGAAACATATACATTCTAAAATTCACTCCTCCAGTGAAAGTGAATTTTGGTAAGATTTGGTTTCTATTTGTTATTTCTTTGCATTTAAGTTTCCATGTTCACTGCCTAGCTACTGTGATAGGTTTGAATCTTGCTTTTAAACATGACCTAAGAAGTATGCCGACAGTGGAATTAAATGTCATTTGCTTTAACCATCTCAACACTTGCTTGAGCTCTCGTGGACGCTTCACTTTCGTTGTCATTTCCCAAGTTCCTGATCGACATTATTGTATGTCCAGTTACAAATGGTGTTTAAGGTTGACGGTTGATGCCTATGTACCATTCTCTCAGTACTTTCAGTCCTGAATACAAACAGTTGAACTCTACCCTAATAGTGAAGTGGAGGCGCTGGAGAGTGAAGATGCACAGATTACCCTCCTGATTTAGAAGGATAGTGAAACCATGTAGAGAATTGTAGATTAAACATGACTGTGGACTCTGAAATAATCACTTGGGGTCAAAGTATTCCGATGATTGAAAAATGTTTATGAAATATATTCTCAACTCTCTTAAGCAATAAAGAAAAACTGATTTTGTAAGGTGCTGTTGAATATTTTACCAAACGGAGTCTATTAGAAAGCACTGAGATTTGTAATTGTTTTCACTATATCCTAAATTTTGAATGTGCCGCTTGTTCAATTAATAATTCTACACTGATATTGCCTCCATTTGTGCAAATATTCACTTTGAAAGGAATCATATTTGTAAAGAAATAGTAGCAAAATCTTCAGTTCTTTTCCTTGCTGATTTCAGCCTCTTCTCTCCTGGCTGGATTATGGTTTTATAGGTGTTGGTTGCCCTGCTGATTTTGGCAGTGAGGTCAGTGAGACTTTTAGCTGTGGGATCATCAAAACTGGGCAAAATCTGTTTTGTTCTAACGTTGAATAAAGATGTACAATTCATCAGGCATCTGTAGATGGCGATGAGGAATAGAATTTTCTTTCCTTTGCCTGAAGGAGGTTGAAGCAAGTTACAGAATTCCTATCGCTGCTCCTGACTGACAGCAAACTCAGAACCACCTTGATGGTTCACCAGGTTTACACACTAAATTATCACAAATGCTTCCTCAATGTTTTTTTCAATCTTTCTACTTCTGTATTTCAGAGAATAGTTACTTCGTGCCTTTGTAATATGAACAAACATAACATTTTAAACAGGACAGATTAATGACCACATTCTAACACGAATCACAGCATTTTGTGAGGTGGCTTCTGCAGGATTTGTTCTGTTCTTGAGCATTTGATTTGGAGCAGTTGACTTGAAGTAATTAGTTGGTGGCACTATTTTCCCCAATAATTGATTGTTTTACTGGCATGTGTGAAAGCAGTGCATGTTCCTGCCTTTTTTATACCTGGGCTAAAAATCATGACTGTCCTACTTTGAGAAGCATCAGTAGAGGCTGCACTTAGTGTGTAGAGCTAGGGGAGAAATGTCGAAAGGGAAGTGTTTGTGCTTTCAAAAGGAAAAAAACACATCAAGGCACAAACACACTGCAGATGTAAATTTATATTTGCTTTCTACATATTTGTCTCAATTAAAGACATTGTCTTATTGTATTGCAGTATCCCAATTGGTACAGCAAAATACGTCAAATGCTCTCAACACAGCAAAGTCATCTGCAGGTGGCAGTGGGCAGACAGCTTCAGCTCCTATGAGTGTACGGGTCACTTGTTCAGGATGTAAGAAGATTTTAAAGAAAGGACAGACTGCCTATCAGAGGAAAGGTTCAACCCAGCTGTTCTGTTCCACCCTCTGCCTTACTGGACTCTCAGCATCGACTCCAAGACTTCTCCCTCCTCCGAAAAAATCCTGCTATCTCTGCAACAAGTATGACCTCGCTTTAATCTAATAGTATTTATTTAAATTGTCAATTCTGAGCTGAAAATCAGAGGTCTTCCCTGAAAGTTTGTATATCTAACAATAGTTAGCATACGAAAATGAGCTCTCAACTGAGTAGCTGGTATTGCTATTTTGGTGAGTACAGCAATTGCTGTAAAACCTGATCCAACAAATAAAAAAAGTTAATCAGTGGGAATAACAACTGTTTATAGGAATGATATCCTTGAGCAATTTTAAATTGCCCACCTTTTTAAATCGCACGTGAACTGTTCAATTTGATTATTATCTTCTAACTACCCTGAAGTATCCATTTATACCTTAATCTGCATTTTCCTTTTGAAATAAGGTCATATTAAACTCAGCCACTACCCTAATCAAGTAACTTTGCTCATCAGGATTGCATGTACAATGTCTAAATTAATTGGAAATTGTCTATTCAAATCACCAATAGGTTTTGTGTCCATAATAAGTAACTTGATTTTAGAGGGACTATGCTGATTTATTATGGACAGTTTTACAGATAAAAAATATTTGAACTTGCCTTTCAAGTGTTAGGATATATGTTATATAGTAAAAATATAAATGTATGGATTATGAAAAACTGGGTTATTGAACTGTTGTGACTTACCTGAGTTAAGGTTTATCATGTGGTTTCTTGGAAATTACACGTCAGACCAGAGAGAACTGTGGATTATTTGCTGTTTACTGGAATTTTGGAAGATTATCCAATAAAACGTTTTAAGAAATAAGAGGTGGGTTTTATAGCTTAATTGCAGGGCCAAAGACTCGGAGAAGTTTTTAGATCTGTGCTGTTTGTTACCCAGCAGCATGCTGTGGGGTCAGGTTGCTCTGTGCTTTCATAGACCTGAGATGTGAATTGTTGAAGATTGTAACAAGAAAAGCAGCACTCGCTCTGTCAGTAATAGAGAAACAAAGCCAAACCAGCAGTGTTCTCTCTGAAATATTTGTGAAATCCCATCATTTAAATTTTAGGCTTCCTAACTGTTACCCATTTGAATCTGAAGTCTGGTCTGAAGATCTTCCAACACGCAGTGACTGTCAGCAATTTGATTTCATTGACAGGAAAGGAAGTCAACCCACACTATCTTCTGAACTTGTACCCTTGACCTGTAGGGGTCTTGTTCCTTTTTGTTTTGCTAAAACTATGATATCTCTGCAGAGTTGTGCTGCCTTGTCTAGTGTTGTCTGTGAATGAAGGGATGTAGTTTAATTCTGCATCGTAGTTTAATTGATAATTAGTTTGCTACTTGATTGCAGGCTAATTTTGTTTAAAGTAAACTACTTACTTTTCAGTTGATTGAAATGTGGTGAAAGTCTCTTTGAAATCACAGTAATAAAGTGAAACAAATTCTTGCCCAAGGTTCTCTTTAGTTCCAGTTGTTCCATATATCTGTATCTTCCAAAAAACCACTTGTGGCAGATTATCTGAAATGAATGCTCATTGGTTGCTCAGTTGATGATGAGAACTTTGTAATTTTCAAAGACTAGCAACAGTGTGTCAAAATATCTTATTTATCATTATGGATATGTCTTACCTGAAACAACAAAGAATCTTGATCTCTTTGTGGGTGTCTGTTTAAGATGTTTCATTCCAAAATATGGGAAAATTTTTTTTTTGGGTATTCGTTAACGAGATATGGGCATTGACTGTTGAAAGAACCAAGGTGTCATGACTGTCATGCTTTAATGCAAAAATGTTATTTTAAAAATGTGTTTCAGTGGAAAGAAAGATATCATTTGACTTCAGCTCAAACTCTTGTTTTTCTTTATGGCCAATAAAAATTAGTTTAATTAAGTTATTGTGCCTTTAATATGAGCTGAACTTGAAGTATCCTTTTTCATTGTGTAGGCTCAAGTTTGAACATTCTTTTTGAGGTAAAAGCACTGCATGAATCAAATAACAGCACAATAAATTGCTCTTAGCCATCTGAGAGACTTGAGCACAAGATGAAGTCTGAGATTCCACTGTTGAAATGACAGATACTGTATTATTGGAGGAACCATTTCTTGTTTGAGATATTAAACAAACTCCATGCAATGCCCCTCATTTGGATGTCAAAGTTATCGTGGCACTATTCTGAGGAGTTGGGGAGTCCTCCCCTTTTGTCCTTCCCACAGCTGATATCAGAAATGGAGTTTACTTCATGGTGTTAAGGGGAGCTTGCTGTGTGCAAATTTTCTGTGCTTTTTCCGACCTTGCACCACTAAGTTCCAAAAGTATTTAATTGGCATTAAATACAATTGAGATAAGTGCAAATCTCTTATTTCTTTGACCACTGAGAAGGTTGGCTGTAACTGTTTCTTCTTCATTCTACAAAGCCATAGTTGTTTATTTTCTTAAGGGTTTTACTATTTGCAACTATGGAGAAAACAATTTTGTTCCAATTTCTGTACAACCATGTGCCTGATCGGAGAGGATTACTTTTCATTTGGATCCGTATCATAAAATGATACATTACTGGTGATGGTGATTTGGGGATGGCTAAGAATTTATGTAAACCTTGGTGTTTCGAACAGATTCCAACAAAGGTTTCAAACAGATAATCATTTTGATTACTCTCTTGTATTGATGTGTTGTGTTTTATTGCTACTTGACTCAGCCAGCAATTATTTGAGCTGTGGATCACCCTCACTACAGCTGCTTTCATGTGAAGAAATACTTTGTGCAACTTGTCCTAAAGTTACTCTTAAAACTCTGTACTAGTTCATTTTGTCCCACAGCCGTAATGAAGCTAGAGGTATTGTGGGTCTTCTTTATACTCTTCTAAATTGCAGTTTTACATGTTATACTCTTATGCCTGTTCAGAACCATCTTTGTTCAAGGCTGATATCACCGTCTGTCACAATAACAAAGTGCTGGAGAAACTCAGCAGATCTGGCAGCATCTGTGGATAGGGAAACAGTTAATGTTCTGAATTCAGTATGACTCTTCAGAACTCACCCCATCCCTCATCCTGGGATGAGGGGCGTTTGCCTCAAAAGAAAGATCATTAGGTGACTTGTGTTAGACTGCCGTGGAAATATCTTGACTTGCTTGATGTTGTTTGTCTTTGAGATTACTGATATTCAAAGCTTGTTCTTGGAGGAAATGCTTCTCTCTGATGCTCTCATTATGTGATTTTTGTAAGGCTTCTGTTGTCACTTATATAATAATGTGCCTTAATCAGGAAAGGGAGAGTAGAAAGTTTGTAACTGGATGCTGCAAGGTGGAGCTCCAGAGGATACTCTCTTCATACTTCTCATTCGAAGCTTGCGAATGTATCTTGCTATCTCATTATTGTCAAATTTGACAGTACAGTTTTTCTTTAACTAACACCTTGACTGTGACCTGAAGTAAAACAAAGGAACATCAAGAAATAGTTTCCGGATTTCAAAAAAAAATTGCTTTTGCTGCAAATGTGATTGACCAATGCGGTCAGTTTAACAAGTGAGTAGCAGTTGCCGTAGATAATATTCTTTGGATCTCAGTCTTCAAAATCTCAGTGGCCAGTCGCTACAGCCTTTCTGGAGAAAATTCCATTTTCCTACTATCCTTTTTGTTATAAGGTGCTTCCTCATTTCTCTCCTAAGTGCAGTAGCTCCAATTTTTAGATCATGTTCTTATGTTCTGGATTTCCCATGGGAAGAAGTTGTTTATCTATACTTAACCATTGTAGTGATTTTAAAGATCTCATTAAGATTACCACTCCATCTGCTCAACTGAGAAGTGTAAAAACTAAGTTTGCAACTGGTCCTCACGACTTTAGTCTTGAGGACTAGGTGCTATTCTGGTGAAAATGCATTGCCTGCTTTCTCAGGGCAACATAATTGCTGAGGTGTTGTCTCCAAATTTAAACACGACTTAAGATGGGTCTGACCAAGGCTTTGTACAGCTGAAGCCTCACTTAATCACTTTTCTATTCCAGCCTGCTTGAGATAAAGCGCTGCATTCCTTTGCCATTTTCAATTTTTTCTATCTGTCCACTAGCCTTTAGTGATAGATGAACATTGACACCTTTGTCTCTTGTCCACAGATTCTTGCCTGGCATCAATCATTATCTACATTACTCCAGTGAATTCTGCCACTTCTTGCTACTCATGTTGTCTGTGTTACATAAGAACTTGTATTCATTCATCCAAATTGTGTGTATATCGGGCAAATTTGAGGAACACCATTTATCACCTGTCAATCAAAGAATGTACCCTTTGTCTCTATTGTATTTTCTAATTCTCCGTGAATCATAAATCCATGTCACAAAGTAATCTGTAATTTCAGTTTGTTTTTATAATTGTTTACTTGGACCCTTGTCGCATGCCCTCTCAAACTATCAAATATCCACCATGTAAATCCTAACTTTCATTGTGGCTGTAGTGTCCTTTTAAGTGACTTTTCTCCTTCATTTTACCTAAATGAATCCTATGTTGTTGATTCATAACTGCCAGCAACAGTAGCAGTTAGTGGTTTTCGTCTTAATTGTGTGTCCTTTGAGAAACAGCACTTTGTAAAAGCATCTATAGAACAAGATTAATTCAATTACAGTTCACTTCTAGATTATACCATGGATTATGGAATAAACTAAAAGCATCCTGACGGTTGCAGAATTAAAATGGACAAGTCCGAAGTATTTGAAATATTATCATTAAAGACCTCACAAGTCCAAAGTGACAATAGTTGCGTTCAGCCTTCTCAGAAATAACATTCCCAGTTAAAACTTTGATGACCCATGTGCTGAGAAGAGAGCAGCAAATAAATTGGGTGTACAGGGTATGGAGGACATATAGGGGATGGTTCAACGTGTCCAAGCGTTTGGCAGTTCAGAAGACTGAGGAGTGATGGAAAGAGAAACCAAGCTAATCTTGATAGAGCAGTTTTATGTTTGGTAGCCTTTGAATAGATCCTATTATTAACACAGGTCTTTGAGTACAGAGTAGAGACTGTGTTACTGTATGTGTTATGCAACTGGAAAGAAGACCAGAAAGAAGACTGAAGACCAGAAAGTGGAGGGATTGGTCAGTACATGTTGCTGCTGTTGAAATGGTGCCAGAGCCCACAGACTGATCAGAGAAGAGAGCCTCATGGAGTTGTGTGTCATCAGGGCCATCATGATTTGAGTGAGAGAAAGCTCATAGATGTTCACCTTGTCAATGGTAGTGGGGACTTTGAATAGAATACAGCTGCTACTGAATGCGTCGTGTACCAAAACAATTGGATGGCGAATGAGGAATCCTACAAAAATGAAGCACAAGGTGGAAAAACTGAGATTACATGAAATTGCTAATTTCTGTGGGAAAATTTGAGAGTGCTTATAATGCTGACAGGTGTACGTTTATGTTGACTGAAAGCAAAATGTATGTTTCTATTTGAAATATCCTTCATCTGTTAATTAATCCTTCAATAATGTTGATTTTAGTTTGGCTGGTGGAATAAAAGTTTTTAGAAGATGAAACTTGTGCAGTGTGTTTTCTTTTTACAAGGTTATTGATTCCAATAGGGATTGCAACAATACTGCATTTCAGAGTAGTTGAAAGTGTTCCTGAAGACCAAGACGATATGTTGACATAATCCTTTAGCAGTCAAACATCAGATGACTATCTAAGTTAAATTCAGCCCTTGACTCTGCATTGAAGTTTATAGCCGATGGTATGAGAAAATTCTGAACCCACACCATTAAATATACTGCTTATCTTGCATTGTTAGCATCTATAGACTTTTCTCTCCTCTTCGCCAAAGGGATGGAAAATTGGAGAAATACAAAAAATTGTATCAACCAAATGGATGTCTCCACCTAACATGTAAATCATATTTCTAGAGTATCACATCCAATACTATGTGATGTTGCACTCTGTGTGTGGACTATCTTACATGGTATTGAAACTACTTATTATTATTAGAGCATGCAGTGTGGTAGAAGAAATAGTTTTG
The DNA here is from genome assembly GCF_047496795.1 of Chiloscyllium punctatum. NCBI lineage: Eukaryota > Metazoa > Chordata > Chondrichthyes > Orectolobiformes > Hemiscylliidae > Chiloscyllium > Chiloscyllium punctatum. The sequence continues at coordinate 34,343,452 of NC_092765.1, forward strand.
AGGCTTGCACACTGGATATGAACACCATTTCAACATTTTGTTTTAATCATTTGGGAAAAGCAGCACCATTGGTTTGCATTAATGTGTTTTTAAGTTAGGCAATGGTTGAAATTATTTAAAATATGTAATTTATTTTCAGGGAAATCATGAACTTAAAAGACCTAGTAATGGGTCAGATTGACGGCAGGGGTCCATACAAGGAATTCTGTAACCATAACTGCTTGTTTGAGATGAAAAGGAAGTCTGCTTCAACGACAAATAATATCACCACCAAATGCAGCATTTGTCAGAAAGTGTCTGTAGTAAGTTGACTAACTAATCATATCTTTTTGCATTATCCACTCTTACTTCATGTAAACTTGTTTGCTTTGAACTGTAAAAAAATGATTCTGTTGTAAGAATAGAGAACAACTGTAAAGGATTAATTTGGGGGACAATAATTCCTCTACTATCTGAGAGAACATCTTGAAGAGGTTTAGGGTGAGAGGAGAAAGATATAAAAGAGACCTAAGGGGCAACTTTTTCACCTAGATGGTGGTACGTGTATGGAATGAGCTGCCAGAGGAAGTGGTGGGGGCTAGTACAATTGTAATAAAAGGTATCTGGATGGGTATATGAATAGGATGGATTTAAAGGGATATGAGCCAGGTGCTGGCAGGTGGGACTAGATGAGGTTGGGATAGCTGGTCAGCATGGACAAGTTGGACCGAAACGTCTGTTTTCTAGCTGGACATCTCTATGACTAAACGTGATAGGTTTTAGCAGTGAGAGGCAGCATAATGGAACTGCTGTTACCAGAAACACATTGCTTCCCTATTCCTAATTTGATGTAAATTCCATCTTTTGTAGTGGTTCAGTTTTGCTTATTTCGCCGAGTGTCGTGAAGATCCATTATGTCTGACTTAGAATGCTTTTCATTCATCGCTTATACTTGTCATAAATTACATGGTCAACTAATTTATCGTGTTAGTTCTGAATCTTCTGTAGTATGTTGCCATCTATGTTGGTTACCCTGTGAGTTTATGGGATCCAAGAAGCATTCACTTTATTTGCACAAAAAAAAAGCCCAGCTGAGATGACTATTACAGCTGACCATTGCTGTTGTGTAATAAGCTGTCAGGCAGTTGTCAAGTTAGGTTTTCTTTTCTTAATTTATCTGCAAATTTTAGCTCTCTCCCTGTGGAGCTGTGACACATGATGTTACCAGAGGAGAGGGAACGCTGTTTGGACAGTTGACTATGCGTCACATGTTCATCACTCTATTCTTAAGTGTATCCAAGACATCATAAAATTTTATTCTGTATTTCAGGTCCGCCATGAAGTGAACTACCAGAATGTTGTACATCAACTTTGCAGTGATATATGTTTCTCTAAGTTTCGAATGGCCAACAATCTCACAATGAATTGTTGTGATAACTGTGGCGCTTATTGTTACAGTGGGTCTGCGCAATGTCACATGCTTCAGACTGAAGGGCAGTGTAAGAAATTCTGTGGTTCAGCCTGTTTGTCATCTTATAAACAGGTTTGTAACGTTTTAAGTCGACAAGACAAGAATGAAATGGTTTATTGCATGTTCCTTAACATGGTCATGATTCCAGTGTAGATGTTCATTTCAAAAAAGTTCATTCGCTTTAAACGTATTCCTTTTTTTCTTGTCATTTGCCAGAATGCTCCCATTTCAGGAGCGTAAAATGAAATGTGTTAATCTAATGTTTTACGTCTATCCATTGTTACTGTAAACCTAAAAAAATGGATAGATGAACTGGAATTGTGTAATGATATGCTGAACGTACCTTCAATGGTGCTGCTAAAGCACCAGTAGTGAGTGTAGTAAATTATTTGTCTGCCTCTTCGAGACTTGACTTGTAAATGTTTATTCAATTCCAACATGATCACCTGCCATTCTTCAATTATTTTAATTCAAGACTCATATGTCTGATAAAGGATATGTTAGTATGTGGAAAGGCAATAGCTAGTCACGGGCAGGGCAATCAGAGAGCTAGTTGATATTTGAGATTCCAGTGGTCACCTTTGTAAATTGCACACATAGAAAAGTGCTATTGCACCCATACTATTAAATGGACTGTATGTAGAGAATTGAGAATAAATGGATGACATAAGGGCAAACCTGATAAATACATCAGCATAATTCTTGAATTGAATATGTGTTGTCAACTTGTATTTATAGTCCCTATCATGTCCGTCCTTATTTCAAAAATGCCTCATACCTGATTACTTGATTACAGTGTAATCACTGCTGTAATATAGACAAATGCTGCAGATATCAAGAATCCACAGATGTAAAATTAGGTAACTAGTCAGTGAATCTACTGATGGGTTACATTGAGGAGCAAATGTTGATGGGGAGTTTTGAAAATTCTATTACTTCTCTGTGAAACATTTTCTAATATTCATGCATAACTGCAAACGCTGGTGCAATGTGTAATTTTAAAGATTTTCTCTTTCTCCACCTTCTTGGACTCTACACAGTTATAACTTGTGAAACATCTGTACTGGATACACGAGGCATCTGACAATCATGTGAGAATGTTCATAATCAGCCCAATAGCCAGTTTGTCGCACTGCCTACTTTAGAATAGGCCAATACAGACCAGCAGGTTACTAGATTTGAATGCAATCTGTGCTGGGTCACAGCTATCCGTAATGGCCTTGGAGTAGAGAAGGGGAAATTCATCTAGAGACTTCCCTCTTAATTGGTTTAACTGAACTGACGAGACAATGGTGGAATTGTACTTGACAGAGAGGCATGATTACACCAGAGAGCTTGCACTGTTCAGCCTCATGCAGACTGAATGGATAACTGGGTGAGATAATGGAGCCCTGATACTGTATTCCATAAGTGGTTACAGAAAAATAAAAATTGTGAATAGGATCAATGCTATTAGTTATTTATTTATTTTGCAGCGTGCATCAGGTATCCCATGTTTTGCTTGGAAAGAGTTGTCTTTACAAAATGAACCAAAATTGCAAATGTTTTTGGTTGGTCCTTCACCTCATAACTCCCTTCCATCAAAGGTCAAATCACATTTTTTTCAAGGGCTCTTCTTGATTTTCTCAAGGGCTATTTCTTCTTCCTCATTGACCCATTTATTAGGTGATTAAGTCATATTGTAGCAATACCTGTAAATTTGTGGTGACAGAGATTTTGGACTCTCAGAAAAAGAATAATTCTTAAGTGTTCTCAATAATTATCAATCCTGCATTAAACTTAAAACTTCAAACCACAAACAAAGTATTAATTTTCTAGACACCACGATATTGAAATTGTTGAGGACAACTGGCATAAATGACCAAAAAGTTTTTGTTCCATTTGGCACGCACTTGCACTTAAACACACAAAAATTCAGCACCATATACACACCACCTCCAGGCTGGTGAGGTCATCGCTAATGTGTTTTAATCTCACACGTAAAAAATTGGAACATATTAATCAGACAGCTGCAACTCTATTTATTGAATTTCAAATCTAAATCTCCGATTTAAATTTAACCATTAACAGTGTTCATTTCTGTTGTATCTGGTACTTTTTTTTCCAAATATAGTATCTCCTGAATATAAACACCTTAGCAATTCAACATTAATCTCCAAGGAATTCATGATGTCAGTGATATAAAGTTCCCTTGCATTCCACTTAGCTCAGTATTCGTTTTTAGATGGGTTTAAATTTGTTCCTTTTCTTATGCAGTCTATTTTCCTTCCCCAACTGTCCACACTCTGTGAAGCCAACTCCTCTCTGTACATGCTTCTCACATGATCCTTCATTCACCTCCATCCTTCTTGCAACCTACCTTTCCTGCAACCGACTCCTCCCCCCCCAACCGATCCTTGAACCTTCTCTCCTGCACCCCTCTTGCAGTTACCTCCATCCCTCTTTCCCCTGACAGCGGCCTTGGCCTCCATTCCGTCTTGCATCGTTCTTGCCCCACAATCCCCTCTTATAGCTGCCCTTGTAGCTGTGCCCTCATCTCCACCAACATAACCTCCCTTCCAACATCTGGAAAAAGATCTTTGCAGCCTTAGCTGGAGCACTTGGCACCCTACTGACACTCCGCAGGCTCCCACCCCCTCATTACCAGCACTTGCTTACCTACTTGCTCACTGCTACTCCAATCACACGCTTGTTCTCTCCTGCAATTTTTGCTGACAGGTACTAGAAACTCGCATGGGAGAAAATCAGCCTATGAATTGGAGGTGCAGTTCCTTACCAAATCCTTCTTTTCTAGTTGTGGAGTTCACTTTTCCCTTACCAGTTGTTCCTCAGGAATGAACTTTCCAGAGTGTTTTAGGAACTGTAAGGTGCAGAGATTGCTCTCTGCCCCCTGTATTTTGAGTATTGTCTCCCATCCAGAACTAAGTCTCTCCTTTATATCATTGTGTTTCGTGGCTGAGTTGCTTCTAGATAATGGAATTAAATGGTCTCTCTTATTCATAATTGCCTTGTGAAATAATATATTTTTATGATTTCTTGTTTTGTACCAAACGCTTTCTCATTATTTTAACAGAAAAATTCTAAGATTACTCCCTGCACCTGGTGTAAATGTCTGAGGTCATCAGCTGAAATGATTGAAAATACAAACTCCTTCGGAAAAGCTGAACTGTTTTGTTCAGTCAACTGCCTTTCAGCATTTCGAGTGCATGTGGTGACTACACAAGGTAGTGGTATAATTTCTTCAAATGTTGATTTGAAGTATCAGGAAACTTTAGGCCTGTTTGGCAGCCCAAGTCACTTTGTATCTCTGCCATCTGTTTTTGGGTCTGAAACAGTTGAGGTACTTTGGCTTTTGTCAGTCTGGTGATTTTACCAGTCTCCCCTGTTGGACTTGCAGTACTTTGAACTCCAGTATGATTGTGTCATGATGCAATCTTTCTTTGCATTCCAACCCATGTCACCTTACCAGAAATAGAAAACTTTACATCTGGAGAGAGCTGATTTTCTTAATTCTTCATTTTCAGAGTTGGCCTTCATCCAGCTCATTTCCTTGAGATGCATTGCATTGAAGTAGAGAGCAGAGGCTTGAATTATCATGAACTTGGAAAAGATAGAAATAGTGTCCTGCTGATGAGATTCACTTCCTGCACTTAGCAGTGTTCCATATGAAGCTTGGTTAAAGACACAAATCTGTTTCATTTGGAAAAGGCTGAATTTCATTTGTGACGAGAGATCTAGTTGCAGTTAATTGTGTTGAAACAGCTTTTTTGTCTGACTCTGTGTTCAAATGGAACATGTTCCAATTTGGTGAAGATGTTATGTGATCAGGATACCTTTACTGTCTTCTGTATTCAAATGTTCCATTGAGACAAAGATCATCATAAGATATTGAATGCTTTCTGTAATTATCATGACTGATGGATGTGATATGTGAACACACACATTAAAAATAAATGTGCTGTTAGATTTATGCAAGTGACTTCGGCCAATTTAGTTCACTGACTATGGTATTTTGTTAAATTTCTCTAGTGAGAAATGATACTTGTTTTTAATGTCGAATTCTTGGATATGAAATGATTTTGTATTTGTGTTCCATTAGGTACTAGTGTTCAATGCAATTACTGTAAAGTTACGATGACACCTCAGTACCACCTTGCGATGTCAGATGGTAGCATTCGGAATTTCTGCAGTTATAACTGTGTTGCATCATTTCAGGTATGATTTTAAAAGAATCGATCTATTTCTATTCAACTTTCCTCATCTCAACAATATACATTGCCCTTCTGTGTTTGTTACCTTGAGGACAACGTCCTGCATAATGTTTGGGGATAACATGTCTTCTTAGTGTTTGCAGTTCATGTTGAGGAATAAGGGATGTGATTAGTACTGTGGAAAGACATAACTTCCACATCCTTTTTTAGCTGGTGCAGTTTGCTCAAAGAAGAATTATGTTGGTATTGCATTCATTTTTGTTGCCGAATTCATTGAGTGTTATGAGAGCTGTAAGCATTAAATCATGATGAGAGATTAGGTAAATTTAGGTATTCCTGGAATATAGGAGTTAAGGAGTGATGTGGATATGGTTTTATAGGATTTTGAAATTAATTGTTGGGATAAGTTGAGAGAAACAATTTCTGTTCATGGGTGTTCGGAGCACACAACCTTTGCAGAAGAAAACTTTTAAAAATGCTTTTAAATGCAAAATTTTGTTGGTTTGTGGATCTTTGCCCCCACAAAGCTGTACATAACTTTTCAATTAATTATAAATCTGAGATTTGTTTTGCTAACCAAGGGAATGAAAGGATATGAAGCAGATCAGCCTCAGTGTCATGAAATACTTGAACAGGCTTAAAGAGCTGAGTTGACTGTTACTGTGTTTTATATTTTTTATGATTTTGTTTTAACTGTACCCAGTCTCTGTTGATATGCTTTTACAATAATGCGTTTTATCTTCTATGTAATGTTCTATTTGATGAAATGTATATTACGCTATATGCTTGTGAATAGAGCTGTTCACTATTAAATTTTACATCCCCCAGCCCCCCCACTGCTACTTTCAGTAGTTCCCGAAATGCAGCAGCTTTAATCCAGAGACACCACCATCATTTTCAAGTAATTCAAGTGCAATTACAACTGTATTGAAGCACCTTAAGCATGCCATCATGTGCTGCATACATAGCACCTGAACTATATTGCACTTCTGGTAATCTCCAATTTGAACTCTTAAAGGATGAGTATTTAGATATTTTTAATGAATAAAGCACCTTTTTGGAAAAAAAAATTGAAAACGTTAGAGTGGTGGCTGTATGCAGTATTTAAGCTTTTTTTTTCATACGTTATTATTTATTGTTTGAAGCAATAAGTTCAACCTTGTAATGTGATCATAATTTCTGTTTAACAGAACAATTAAGTTGCATGTAGGAAAGATTTTGTTTCAGTATAAAGTGAAAATTATTAGATAAGTTTCTATGCTATTTTTGCCAGGTGTATTAATATATAAAATAAGCTATTCATTGATTTCTGTAGTTTGATTTTCCTTTTTTTACAGGGGTTATTCAGTCAGGCTGCTCCAGGCTCTCAAGCTGTTGTACCCCTATCTCAGGGTCAGTTAGCAGTAAACATTCCATCAACTGCTTCAGTAGTGGCTGGTGCTCCTGTAGTTTCTTCAACTTCTGTCACCACATCAGCAGCAGCTGGGTTACAGAGGCTTGCACAATCCCAGCAGGTGACTGCGGCTCGTTCACTTATCAGGCTGAAGTGTCAGTATTGTCAGCGTTTGTTCTCCTCTAAGCCTGAGCTGCTCGAGTACAAGGTAAGATTTTCTGATGCAAAATGGTTTAACTTTTGTGTTTTTTTTCCAGCATGAACTCTCCAATATTAATGCTCTCGAGTTGAAGAACATAGCAAATCTTTCTTGAAAGTGGTGGCAACTTTCAAAGTTTTATAATCTGACCAATGGACTTTTGAGCAATTTCCTCATTTTTAATGTGCCTATTTCTCCTTCAGGTTTTGTTTTTTGCCAGTTACATCTCAAGGAGTGTTAAAGAGCAAATTCATTGACTTGGTGGATAGTAACAAGCTAGTTCTTGCTGAGGTAGAAACAAAGGCTTGATGATTAGGTTGTGTATCTCTGAGCTAAAAAGGAAACAATCCTTAATTTTAATGCTATTCACTTACTTGTGATAGGAACCATAGTTGATGTAATTTTATGTTTTAGTTAGAGATTTTCATTGCAACATTCCTTCACGTCTTTATTATTTCCTTAAATGTAGAATCCACAGAAATTTGTCTTATATACTAAATTGATACACAGCAGCATTTTTATTAATCCCTGCACCTACGGGACCAAAGATTTGATTTATTCTGGATAATCAAGAGGTACACATAACTGCAGTAATCCCTGACCAAGCAAAGCTTTGAGACATCAACAACCCTCAAAAAATCAAAAGTATGAACATTAACACACCACCTAAAATCAATGTAAAAACACAGTAAGTAATAAAAATGTAATGTGCTGGGTATACACATCACAGTTAGACTTAATTTAAGGTATTAACACTTGGAGATTGCGATATTTGTGCTATATAATTTTTGCCAGTTAATAAGGTGCTGGTTAAAACAAAGTTTGCTGTACCTAGCTTTTAAATATTTAATACCTGGAGTCTGTCTACAAGTTCAACTTCATTATACAAAGTATCATGTTTCAAACTTGCTATATGAACTCAGTAATGACAGCATGAATTTATCAGTTGAACAGTATTGTGAGTAGAGAATTGGTTTTGGAAAAGGATAAAACTTGCATTTTATTTAGCAAAAAGATTAAGAGGAGTTTTGCTGGTAATGTTCATAATTACAGTTGGATAAAAGGGGAAAGTACATTGTTCACTGAGTAAGATTTAAGATAATCACCAAATCCACAGATGCAGGGAGTAGGATTCATTTTAATCAACTTAGATTCATTGAATAGTTACAGCACAGGAAGAGACCGTTCAATCTGCAACTCAGCGAGTCTCACTACCCACCCTTTCTCTGTAACAGTGCATTTTTTCTTCAGATAACTTCTTCATTATCTTTTTGAAGCCTTCACACAATTGGGCAGAGCATTTCAGATCTGAACTATTCATGTAGAAAGAAACATTTTTTTCATAACACCTTTTGGTTCTTTTGATTATTCACCTTGAATTGATGCCCTGTAGTTCTTGACCCTTATACCTGTAGAACAATTTCTCCTTTTCTCCTCCATTCAAGCCCCTCATGATTTTGAACACCTCTGTCAAATATCCTGTTAAACTTTCTCGAATTTTTGGCCTCATATTTTCTCTTTCCTGGAATCCTTTGTAATACCTTATCAGAAATGAATAGCAGTTTTAAAAGGCAAGTGAGTAAGCTTAAAGAAACATTCTGAACTTATGTCGAAGCAATAACTTGAAACTAATTGGATGGCTCTTTCAGATAGTCATTTATGGCTATCATGAACCATGTGACTTCTGCAAACAGTGTACGGTGGATTCTGAGATTCTATCATTGAAATATTGTATCCAAACACCTTGTGATACTTGACATAATTCTGAATTAAAATTTCAATTTTTTCAAGTAAGAAATCTATGCTTTTGAAATTTAAAATGTGTGCAAAGTTTTTTTGGTTTAATTAAGCCTGTTGTAAATGAAATCATTTATTTTTCATTGTTGGATCTATGTGAGTGAAATGTATATTTGGGATACTTTTATTGGATACCCTTTTTATCAGCGTTTTACAGTTGCCTTTAATTTTCTTCACACCAGGGTAGAATGATTCAGTTTTGTGGAAGATCTTGTTGTGATGAATACAAAAGGATCAATTCTGTGGTTGCAATATGTGAATACTGTCGGTCGGAAAAGGTTGTTAAGGAGACTGTAAAGTTCTCAAGTGTTGACAAGCCATTTTGTAGTGAAGGTAATGGATGTGTTTTGAAACAGTTATTTTGTCAGATCAGCAAAATGTTTATCCCTCCAAGTGCAATTGTATAACGAATTTCTGGCAGACTATTTTGTTTTGTGTCATTGCTATTCAAGATCTGGTTGATTTCCTGTTCCTGTGGGTGGAAAATTGAAAATAGCACAAAGTAAATATAAAATCTGAAACCAATCAGAATAATTTGGAATTTGACAAGTTTCCACCAGAGGATCTAAAGAGGTGATTTGAGCTGAAAGAACTGCACATTTCCTCAGTACTGTGTGGCTGCATTTCTGTGCAGCCATCTGTACTGCTTTGCCTCAGATCATCAACAAGCTGCACACATCCAAAACACTCTTAAGATGCAGTGTATGTAGCTATGCAGCAATTTTTGAATGCACTATGCAGTGCAGGAAACAGGCTGCACATGGCAAATAAAAATGAGAGGAAACATTGCATACAGCTGGCATATAATACATGAAAACTTGCAGTGCTAAAGAATAAATGGAGCAAGAAAAGACCAATCAAACTTGATTTTTTTCAACTTTCCATTTACAATTTCTATTCTCAGCAAAGTTAAAAATCACACAACACCAGGTTATAGTCCAACAGATTTAATTGGCAGCACTAGCTTTTGGAGTGTCACTCCTTCATCAGGACAATCTCCAGATGAAGGAGCGGTGCTCCAAAAGCTGGTGTGTTTCCAATTAAACCTGTTGGACTATAACCTGGTTTTGTGTGATTTTTAACTTTGTATACTCCAGTCCAACACCGGCATCTTCAAATCATATTCTCAGCAAGCTATTCAACCTTTCAAATAAGACACAATAGTCATTGATGAGATATCACAGATTATATTGAGGTTTTCTCCTCCACTGCTTGAAATTAATTGTTTATTGAAACTTTTCTACCATTCCTTGAAATTAAGAAAACTTGGCAAATCATTGACAGAAGCTGTTATTAAGCATGGCATCAGTTTATTCCACTATTCCCAAATTCTCTGCAAACTTGGAATATGTTTTTTTCTGTTCCTCATTGAACCACTGAGCTCCCACTCTATGCACTATCTTGAATTCAACTGACAGGAAGGAAGAAATTGGAACCTATAACTGAAGTTAATACAAGCGCATGTCTTCCAAGAGATGCGGAAATGTACATCAATTAGGTGTTAGGCTGTTCATCAACTTGTCATTGAGCTTTCTTTGGAACAATGTAGGAACTATGATGGGAGGGGTAGTGACACAAAACTGAATCCTGGAGACTTTGCTGGTTTTCATTGATTAGTACCACATTAGACAGGGCATTTACTTAAAATTTAGGCCAAACAAAGTTCCTAAGACTGATTCAGGCATGACTTCAGTTGGCAAAGAAACAGGAATGAAATTATGCAAAGAACATTAGGTGAGGATTGGGTTCCAACAAAAAGGATTTCTTCTTTCCTGTTAATAAAATACTAATTTTCATTTTGAAAGTTTGTTCTCATTATTTCATTTGTAGGTTGCAAACTTCTTTACAAGCATGACTTGGCAAAACGTTGGGGACTTCACTGTAAATCTTGTAGTTCCTGTTCTCAATCATCAAAACGTTTACTTAACCAACAGTTTGGAGGGAAAATAGAGGAATTTTGCAGTGAAGAGTGTTTGTTCAAGTTTACTGTGCTGTTTTATCAGGTGGGTGAACGTCCTCATTTGTAGAAGTTGTAATTGAGCAGCTTTGAATGTTAATTGATATGCAAGTGGGTCATCTTCCTTTTCAGTTCTTTGTGCTGATAAAAGTAATCTGCCGAATTTTCCCTAAAAAATATTACACTTGTCAAAATAGAATGGAGACAGGCAAGTTAATAAATGACTTGAAGATGGATTAATTTGCATGTTCAGCTTTGATATTCAAATCAGATCGAGATGAAGAATATCATTTGTGTGCAGCAAAATAAATCTTCTCGTGGTACATTTAAGCTTTGTTATGATCCCAGCTATTGGTAGTAATAGAAAAGTTCAATCTCGGAATAAAACCTGCCTTAGTAGATCAGATGTTGAATTTTTAAAAATTAGAATTAGAATCTCTACTGCATGCAAACAGGCCCTTCGGCCTAACAAGTCTACACCGACCCTCCGAACAGTATCCCACCCAAACCCATTCCTCTACATTTACCCATGACTCGTGGACTTAACCTATGCATCCCTAAATACTTTGGGCAATTTAGCGCAGCCAGTTCCCCTAACCTGTACATCTTTGGATTGTGGGACGAAACCAGAGCACTTGCAGGAAACCCATGCAGGTGTGGGGAGAATGTGCAAACTCCACACAGACAGTCACCTAAGGCTGGGATTGAACCCAGGTGTCTGGTGTTGAGGCAGCATTGCTAACCACTGAGTCACCGTTTTGCAGTTGCTTTATGTAGTTAGTCACAAAAATACGTTCACACGAGGTTGTAAGTGTTCTTTAACAACAGCGCATAAGTTTATTGAACAAGAGAGAGTTTTTAATATATATAAAAAATATACATGAAGTAAAAGTATATTTCATATTTATGTAAAAATACTGTGAGCGATTTTTGTACATGCATCAAGACAACCTTCCAAACTGTTTCCCAATGCTTTTGTTTCACAGATACTCTATTCTGGAGAAATTTCACTCCTTTATCAACTTTAAGTTTTTAACTCTACTGACTCTTTGTAGTTTCTATTCCTTGGACTGCACAGAAAGTTTGACAATTGCTTTTCAGGTCCTCTGGTATGAACCTCTCTCAATTTTGATGCCTAAACTTCTTCAGTTTTACCAAATTGAAGATTCCCTTGAACTAAAAGCTTGATTCTCTTGCTAGGAAAAATATTCTCCCTTCTGAACTGAACTCCTGATCCTTCTGAAATGCAATGAAAAATGAAGTTTATGGTGTTCCACTTTGTTGTAAATTCAGCAGTTAAGTCTTGATCTATTCTGTCTACAGGAGTTCTGCTGGACACTTGATAGTCACATGCTTTTTTTGGAATTGATGCAGTTGGGTTGCTGTTTAGAATGTTCTACCTGTCAAAGAAAATTACCTTCTCAGAACTGATCCAGATTTCAAAATATATATCTAGAATCTTTCACCATAGCATGAATGGTACAGAGCAGATTGAAGAGATCGAGTGGTCTCCAAATATGGTGCAGAATGAGCAACAGCACCACAGTCATCCACAAATATTGGTTTGTGTCTCTCTGCAAGTCACTTTAATTCTGGCACAAAGGTGACAGAGGTTAAATGCTGAAAATGCTCGAGCAAATCAGCAGGTCTGCAGATTCTCTGCCCACAGATGCTGCCAGACTGGAGTTTCTCCAGCATTTATTTTTCATTTAAGAATTCCAGCATCCACATTACTTGCTATTATTTGAGGGCAAGTACTTTTATGCTACTTTTAATACCAGAGGGATATTTATGTTTGAGGTTAACAGCCATGGTTGGGTAGATTGTAAATAGTATGGGAGCTATCTCGGCCTTAGAGGGCACCAAGTCAGATTTTGAAGGTGTTTGTTTTAGATGTTCCATTCAAGACAGTTGTCATCCATCATCATGAAAGGGTTGCAGGGCACATAAAAGCACTAGAGAAGTTTCATCACCAATTCCTTTGTCATAATCTGCAGAATCATTCGGAAGATCATTGAATATAAGTTAGTGTCCTGTGAAACCAGCTCAGAAGCAGTCAAGCAAAATTACAAATTCATCTGCGGTGTTCGGGATGAAATGTCTGACTGAAAAGCATCTCCCTTGCCAGTTCCTGATTTTTCAACTTGCAGATAGCCAGAGTTCCAGATAAGGAACAAAGAAAACATTTTGAAACTCTCCTTGAAGCATAGCAGCATTGATGTTGGTGACTTGAAAAAGCTTGCTATCAGTAGTTCAAAATGTTGATAACCTGTCCATTCAGCTACATCATGCTGAGAGTCCAAATGCCTTAATGATCAGGTATAGTGGCAGCAGAGAGAGAAAATGAAGCAAATCATAGACTCAGGGTAATAATTCTTCCATGGGATGACATTTGCCCAAAGGTACGTGGGTCAGTAATTAATCTTTCCAGTCATAGAAACTTCCAATTTTGCAAAGATACGATCTCAAGTTGAAGGACAGCTGATGACACTAACAAACTTCATGTACAATGAAAGAAAATTACTTTGCTTTATATTACTTCATCCTTTAGAGTTATTAAATAAACTAAAGATCATAATAGCTGCCTTTGATTTGTGTTTCAATCAGATAAGTAAGCTTCATTCCGCTTAGTCCCTTTCAAACACTAGGTGGTATTCTTGTTCACAAAAGTGAGTTTTGTTGAGTATTTTTTAAACCTTGGAAGGGATGATCTGAATACTCCACGATAAATATTACATTGTAGTTTTGTAATGGAAGGTATTTTCTACATGGAACTTTTAAATATGGAAGAAGTAACAAAGAAGATTGATGAGGGCAGAGCGATAGATGTGATCTATATAGACTTCAGTAAGGCATTCGACAAGGTTCCCCGTAGCAAGGTTAGATCTCATGGAATACAGGGAGAACTAGCCATTTGGATACAGAACTGGCTCAAAGGTAGAAGACAGTGGGTGGTGGTGGAGGGTTGTTTTTCAGACTGGAGGACCATGACCAGTGGAGTGCTACAAGGATCGGTGCTGGGTCCTCTCCTTTTTGTCATTTATGTAAATGATTTGTATGCAAGGTAAGAGGTACAGTTAGTAAGTTTTCAGATGACACCAAAATTGGATGTGTAGTGGACAGCGAAGAGGGTTACCTCGGGTTACAACAGGATCTTGACCAGATGGGCCAATGGGCTGAGAAGTGGCAGATGGAGTTTAATTCAGATAAATGCAAGGTGCTACATTTTGGGAAAGTAAATCTTAGCAGGACTGACACACTTAATGGTAAGGTCCTAGAGAGTGTTGCTGAACAAAGAGACCTTGGAGTGCAGGTTCATAGCTCCTTGAAAGTGGAGTCACAGGTAGATAGGATAGTGAAGAAGGTGTTTGGTATACTTTCTTTTATTGGTCAGAATATTGAGTACAGGAATTGGGAGGCCATGTTGCAGCTATACAGGACATTGGTTAGGCCACAGTTGGAATATTGCATGCAATTCTGGTCTCCTTCCTATCGGAAAGATGTGAAACGTGAAAGCGTTCAGAAAAGATTTACAAGGATGTTGCCAGGGTTGGAAGATTTGAGCTATGGGGAGATGCTGAACAGGCTTGGGGCTGTTTTCCCTGGAGTGTCGGAGGCTGAAGGGTGACCTTAGAGGTTTACAAAATTGAGGGGCATGGATAGGATAAATAGACAAAGTCTTTTCCCTGGGGTCGGGGAGTCCAGAACTGGAGGACATAGATTTAGGGTGAGAGGGGAAAGATATAAAGAGGGTGGTACGTGTATGGTATGTGCTGCCAAAGGAAGTGGTGGAGGCTGATACAATTGCAACATTTAAAAGGCATTTGGATGGATATATGAATCGGAAAGGCTTGAAGGGATATGGGCCCGGTGCTGGCAGGTTGGACGAGGTTGAGTTGGGATGTCTGGTCGGCATGGACGGGTTGGACCGAAGGGTCTGTTTCCATGCATTACATCTCTGTGACATATTACACTGTCATGTTATTCCTGCTGAATCCAAACTAGATCACTTTTTTGGTGATTCTTACCTTAGACACTGGGGATCTCTTAGTTCTCTTTCAAACACACTTCCTTGGATGGTTCTCTCGATTCTTTGTTTTCATTATAGTGATTCTGCCTTCCTGCTCTAGTTTGTATATTCACAGTCCTGTCCCCTAACTTGCTTTGTTGGCTAATCTATTGGCATGTCCCCATAGCCAGTTAGTCACCCTTTCTCCAACTACTCTCTCTGTCCAGCCCTAATTCCTGACCATTGCAATATTTTGGAAAGTTCTTTATAGGAGGTACTCCAAGCAATTATGTAAAAAGAAAGAGAAGGTCTAGAGTGTTGGGTTAGGACAAAGAAGGAGGGTGGTTAATGGAATGAGGGTGCTTTGCAGTAGGTGTAGGTAATGGAACTGAGGACCAGGGTAAAATTAATTTCAAAATGTCTGAATTTGTAATTTTTATTCATCTGTTGTAAATCTTAATAACTTGACCCTCAGAAGGATTTATCACCTGATTAATAGAACTTTGAGGTTGGCTTACTCCATATCTAAGTGGAGTTTAAGTTTAAGTGCATCACGGCATTCAGTGAGGAGCCGTGTAACAGGGTGGTGTTTTCATGAAGTTTAAAGAGGAACAGATGATCACTATCAGCAGTGTTTGCATTTTCACAATTAACTGCAGATTTGTGTTTGCCATGATTTACTGTTTGACTTGTATGGAAATCATTGTGAGAGTTTTTAACCTTTATCATTGCTTTTCCTGTAAACACTGGAATTAAATAGAGTTGCATGCTATGTCACTTTTCTACCATGAGAGGGTGCTCGTGTACCTGGAGTTGAGCAACTGTGTTATCCCATCCAGAAGTTGGCAGGGGCAAAGTTTTGAGAAATAGGTAATTTTGTTTTCTGCCTTTTTCTTTTTGGATTTTGTTTTTGAGTGCGAATACAATATTGGAACAGCTCGAATTGACAGACCTCCAAAACTCAATCAGCAGAGATCAAAATTCAGGCATATGTGGAAAGTTTTAAATCATGCAGTGTGTTCATTGAAAGGCGAATATCATCAGGCCATTGGAATTCTTTTCCTGTTCAAATCATACTATACATCTGTATGTGTGGTTTAAATCATGTGCAAGGCAGCTCTTTTGACAATATTGTGATCCTTTAGTACTGCATTGCGATGTTAGTTGAGGATTGTTCAAATCCTGATCTGTGATCTGACCAACTCAAAAAGAGCATGCTCCTGTTGGAAAAGGTTGGCACTTCATGAAGGGATCTTGACTTAATTTACAAAATTTACTTAGGATAGCAGTGTACATTTTAAATTTAAATTAAATTTTTTCATTTGTAGATGGCAAAGTGTGATTGCTGCAAACGTCAAGGTAAACTAAATGAGTCTATTAAATGGCATGGACAAACCAAACATTTCTGTAACCTTCATTGTGTCCTTACATTCTGCAATCAACATCACCTAGCAGAAACAGCACCTCAAGAGGGTAAAGGTATTAATTATAATTACTTCAGTTCTCCATATGCTGCTCTTCGAATAGTCTTGAAACAAAATGTATATTAAATTAAATTACTTACAGTGTAGAAATAGGCCCTTCGGCCCAACAAGTCTACACCGCCCCGCCGAAGCGCAACCCACCCATACCCCTACATCTACCCCTTACCTAACACTACGGGCAATTTAGCATGGCCAATTCACCTGACCTGCACATCTTTGGACTGTGGGAGGAAACCGGAGCACCCGGAGGAAACCCACGCAGACACGGGGAGAATGTGCAAACTCCACACAGTCAGTCGCCTGAGGCGGGAATTGAACCTGAGTCTCTGGCGCTGTGAGGCAGCAGTGCTAACCACTGTGCCACCATGCCGCCCACAATATGTTGCAGTTGGAAAATTAGCTTTGAAGCCAATTCAACTTAATCCTATTTGTGCTTTATTTCCTGTTGTACAAGTGAATAAGAATTTAAATTTAAACTAGTTGAAACTACTATTTGATAGATTGCACAGTACACACTTGATTTCCTCATACACTATGCCAAGGGCTGAATTTTTCAAATGTATGTCTTAGTGTGCCAGGGAAATGAAGTTTAGATGTTGCTACTCTGTAATGCATGAATGTTTTAAAAACAATCATCTCATCAAATATTGAGGTTCCTTTTGTTTGATTTTCACTGATATAATGCAGGTTACTGATGTATTTCATAACAATTGAAAATGTACAAGTTAGTGAAAACATGATTGCCATCCCTAAATAAGTTAGGATCCTCTACAGCTTGTAGATGTATTTGTGTTTGCATATAATCTGTATTATGTGAAAATAAAGATAAAAGCTACAAAAGTTCAGTACTAATATAAACGATTAATATCAGTGTTCACACATGAATGTAGAATTTGAATCTGAATTCTTCTTTAATGCCACATCACTAAACAAGTAGACTTAAGAAACCAGTTTAAATCAGTAGCCACTGTCTTATTCATTGTTTTGTGGTATAAAAAGACACGTGCGTTGATTCAAGGCAATGCAGCTGCAAAACCTGAATGCTGCGGCACATGTTACTTGAAAAGTAACCATGGCGCTATCCAATTCCCTACATTTTTAAAATTCTGAGCATTTGAAGGTTTTGATATAAAATTAATGTGCGTGCAAAATATCAATTTTTAACAAGTACAGATGTAGATATAAAGACACAAATTTGTAAAAAGAATAGACCGTTTGTGACTCTCTGGAGTTTTGGAGTTGGGAAGTTATGTTGAGGTTGTTGGTGAGCCCTCTTCCGGCATGCTGTGTTCAGTTCTGGTAGTCCAGTTATAGGAAGGATATTATTAAGATGGAGAGGTTTCAGAAGAGATTTACCAGGATGTTGCCAGATATGGAAGGTTTAAGTTATTAAGAAAAGCTGGATAGCTGAGACTACTTTCATTGCAGTGTAGGACGTTAAGAGATGACGTGACAGAAGTTTATAAAATAATGAGAATTATAGTTGCAGTTAATGGTGCTTGCCTTTTCCCAAGAATCGGGGATTTCACAACTAGGAGCACATTTTTAAGGTGAGAGGAGAGAGAGTTTAAAAAGACAGGAGTGGCAAAGCTTTTACATAGCGGCTGGTTCGCTTGTGGAATGAAGTTCTTGAGGAAGTGGTGGCTGTGGGTACAATTACAATGTTTAAAAGATATTTTGATAAGTACATGAAAGAAAAGATTTGGAGAGATATGGGCCAGAGCAGACAGGTGGAATTAGTTTAGTTTGGGATTATGTTTGGCGCGGGCTGGTTGGACCAAGGGGTCTGTTTCTGTGCTGTATGCCTATAAGAGAAAGCTTTCTCTCCACATCCACCCTGTTAAAAGTCATCAGAGTCTTCTAGGTCTCAAGTAAATAACCACTTTGTCTTCTCAAGTGAGTACAAGCTTAAATTGACCAGTCTTTTTTCATAAGATGATCTTCTTATTATATATTGTAAATAAAATAGCGTTTGTAATTATGGTTAGATTTTAATTTGGTTGTGACATTGAAATACTGAATTAGTTCTCATAGAATTCAACTTAAATAACCAAAGAATGGTTCTAAAGAAAGGCCACTGGACCCAAAACGTTAATTCTGATTTCTCTCCACCGATGCTGCCAGACCTGCTGAGTTTTTCCAACAATTTCTGTTTTGGTTTCAACTTCAGTTCGTGTTTTGTGATGAACGAGAAGCTACTTGAGATTAAATGTTTTGCACTATTACTGATTACTAACAATAAACAATATCTTCTTTCAACAGTACCAGTACCAAATCTTCCTAGTGTCCATCGAAAAGAGTCTACTCCTGTTATAGCAAACGTGATGTCATTAGCTAACACCCCACCAGTACAAAATGCTGCTAATTCAACAACAACTTTAAATGGTATGGATTCTGCTGCAAGCTTGAATTTAATATTTGCCACCTTTTAGCAAAACACTGTGTTTGAAAAATTGAACATTCGTTGAATGCCTGTTAGCGGAAGACATATTCCTAACTAATTATGTTGTGCTATCTGAACTTTAGTGTTGTTTTCTTTTTATTGATGTTTTAAGTTTCCTATTTCTGATTGAATGCCTTTGTAATTTGCCAGCCAACCAGCAATCCCGTAGTTGCCTGCTTTGGACTCCTTGTTGCTACTCACGAGCAGGTACAGGCAGTGGATCCGAATGGGTGAATTGCACTATTTCTTACCTCCCCTCCTCATTGTCCTCATGGGAGTTATGCTTCTATTGTTTGTTGCCATCCCTTACACACAGAGGCAATTTTGGAAGCTTACTTTGTTGGCAGAGCCTACTTCCTGCACAGCATAATGGCACTCTGCTATCCTACAGGCCCAGCAGACTTTCAATACCGCTCTCAGGTGGTCTTTCCGGATGAAAGCCTCAACAAAAGTGTCACCAGGCACTTTGATTGAGGAGTCATTAGGTCACAGTAACTGAACTTGTGTTCTTCATTTTATAGCCATTCAAACACTTTCAACAAGTGGATAGTAGCTATAAATTATGACTGGCCTAGGCAAAATAATAACTTTTAACAGATTAGCAACATGACTCTGGATGGTTATTGGCTGATTGTCTGCTACTTTGAACATTTTTCTCTGCCTGAAGTTCCTTTTGTTTTGAATTGTTGATTGATTGCACTTAACGTCAGAACCATAAAAGTGTACAGCATAGATGGCTATTCAGCCTATCATATGTACTCGGGACGTTTACTCAAACAATCTAAAACATTGTCTTTCTATGTTGTTTCCATTTCAATTGTGTTCCTCTGCCTCCAACATTTGCGAATTTTGTTAAAAGGTAAAACAGTGTTTACCCCTCGCTCTTTTGGGGGAAAATCCATACAGTGCTGTTAACACCTAATTCAGAAAGGAAATTTATTCATGCCAGTTGCCATCCCATTCTAAGTGGCAATTTTAAATTGATTCTTGTCACTTATTTTCCAGTCAATGGAACAGTCTCTCCCTTCTTGCTGAATCCTTCATTTTTCCCCTGAATTTCGTTTTAGCTTTCTCTGCTTCGTTGAGAATAATCCCAACACCTGAAACATAGTTCCTTATCTTTACTTGTGTTCACTGCAACTGTAATGAATTTTCAAGAATGAGTTATCCACAAGTTGTGTACTTCAACCATAGACTGTAACCATTGTCTAATAGAAAATTATCATAGTTTTTGTACTCCATGTTCCTATTTGTAAAATTGCAAATGCTTCTGACATTTCAAGATTTTTTTAAAGTACTTGCACTTACAAGGAAATATGCATTTATATACCTGCCTTGTTCTCACTACCTTCAGCATCTTTCTATTAATTCTATATCATTTCCCATAAAAACATCACCTCTCCCTTCTCCACAGTGAGTGGCATATGTCACCTGTCCATTCTGCTAACCTGCCTACATCGTCCTGAAATTCTTTCTAGTCCAATCCTTACCCCATGTCTCAATAAATTTGCTCTCTTTGTTCGAGTTCAAATCACTTTTTGTGTGTGCGTATATATACTTAGTTTGCTAAATTTTTAACTATGATACTACATATGTCTGAATTTGTGTTATAAATTGCAAATATCAGGTTAATTCAGAGAAGTACTTGTCATCTATATCAGGAAGTCATCTATCTAGAGTACCTTTTATTCTCCTTTTGGCTTCCCTGATAGCTTTAACGGGTGGAACCAAAAGTGTGTATTAATAGTGTTGCATGAAATCTTACATGTCCAGATTTTTCACATGCTTGAGAATGTTTCACATGGGATTATTTCTTGACTGCTGTACTAGTTTGAAATTTTTTTTTAAAACCCTCCTTTTGGTCCCATACTTCTGTTTGTATCCCAGTGCCTGATAGTTTTGATGATATTTTTGTTCTCCTTTGTGCAGCAACAACTTCAGCAAAGGACAGTTGTGAAATTGGTCACGATTAGAATTCAAATCAACATTAAGTGGATTTTTTTAAGCTAATAACTCCTGATAATTGAATTTCTTGCTTTTTTTGGTTTGTGAAAATTCTATTTGAGGCCAAGAGCTTCCATCAGATTTGCCATGTGGAAAATATTTGGGCAACTTTTATAACACAACTTTTTTCCCAGGACCTCGTTGAAGTCCACTTCTTTGACCAAGTTTTTACTGTGACTCAATTTTTTTTTAGTTTAATCTGTGTGGAAGCTACTTAATGTTACTTCAATTATTTTTCTGCATTGAGAGTATTATATGAATGCAAACTGTGAAAACATGGCGTCACAGATTCAAGGATACAGTTTCCTTTGTGCACATTAATGTTGTTGTAGGTCTAATAAAAGTGCACCTGGTTTCCTGTTATTCCATTAAATGTGAAGAGATAGGAGAGCAAGAAAGATATTTTGGGGAGGTTATGCTGTTGAACTTGCATCTTATGGTGCATTTGAATAAACTCCAAGTATTCAGCAAAGTTTTTTTTGGCGGTATGTGATTGCACACTAAGATGTATTTATTTGTTTATTTTTGCCAGGAGGAACCCGTACCACTTCAGGGACTCAGGTGAGTGGACAATTAAAGGAGTTTGGATAGTGTTAGTTCAACTATTTTTAAATTGTTTGCAGTTAACTTTACCTTTATCTTGAATTTCTTAAATCTTTTGATAATTAGGTCAGCACTCAGACAGACCCCATTCGGTTACAACCTTCTGCACCACCTAAGGTGCTCAAGAATAAAGCACTACTCTGTAAACCTATCTCACAGACCAAAGCAACCTCCTGTAGGCCCCATACTCAGACCAAGGCTTGTCAGACAGGTACAGTGTATTTGTGGATTCATGTTCATGTACATGCACATGTGTTGGAATAGTGTAAGCATGGTTGCAGTGGATTAACATAACTTGTTAAATATGAACTTTAAATGACCATTTTTATTATCTGTATGTAGAAAAAGCTAGTTTCCAAAGATTGGTACCCCCAGTCTACTTAACCAATCTAAACAAAAAATGGGTAAAATTTATAGTTTGTTCTTAAACCACTGCAATCTCATATATTGAAACTTATTCCATTGTGTTAGTTGGGGAGTTGTGGGATTTTGACTCAGTAACAATGATAAAACCACAGTTTGTTTCCAGGTTAGGATAGTGATCGAATGGGAGGCTAGAACTGCAGCCCTTGTCCTTATAAGTGGTAGAGGTCGTAATTTAGAAGGTTGCTGCTGGGGAAGCCTTATTCACTTATTGTATTTCAATTTTTATATAGTGCATTCTGCTGTCACAACGTGCTGGAGAATAAAGAACAATACAACACAGGAACAGGCCCTTCGGCCCTCTAAGTCTGCGCCAACACATTTTGCCCTTTCATACTAAAACTGTCTTCAGTTACAGGATCTGTATTCCTCTATTCTCTTCCTATTTATGTGTTCGTCCAGGTGTTTCTTGAATGCTGCTATTGTGTCTACTTCCACTGTCTCCTTTGGCAACGTGTTCCAGGCACTAACCACCCTTTGTGTGAAAAACCTGCCTTGTGCAACTCTTTTAAACCCCCCCCAAACCTGTGTCTCCTAGTAATTGGCCCCTCCACCCTGGGAAAAAGCCTCATACTTTCCACTCTATTCATGTCATTAACAGTCTTATAAACTTCTTTCAGATCGCCCCCTCAACCTCTTATACTCTAGTGAAAACAATCCAGATATTCCAATCTATCTTTATAGCGAAAGTTCCTCATACCAGGCAACATCCTGGTAAACCTTCTCTGTACCATCTCCAAAGCGTCCACATCCTTCTGGTAGTGTGGTGACCAGAACAGTAAACAATATTCAAAGTAAGGCCTAACTAAAGTTCTATAAAGCTGCAGCATAACCTGTCTATCCTTCTATTTAATGCCACTTCCATAGGCCTTTTTTACTACCCTATCTACCTACACTACCACCTTCAGTGATCTGTGGATCTGCACCTGCAGATCCCGCTGCACATCTATACTCTTTTTGGGGTTCTGTCATTCACAGTATAATTTTCACCTGTACTTGACCTTCCAAAATGCAACACATCAGATTTGTCTGGGTTAAACTCCATTTTCCATTTTTAGAAGTGGAGGGAGTGAAGAGTTAAGGTCATCAATGGGGTGCAATGAAACAATCAAGGCTGCTTTCTTACCAATGTTTTAAGCTCTTGTTGTTTGAACTGCACTCGTCAGGCAGTGGAGAATGTTCCATTACATTCTAACTTGTTCTTTCTAAATAGTGAGAGTGTTTTGCAAGTCAGGATGTAGGTCACATGCTTTAGAATATCCTGCCTCTGACCTGGTCTTGTTGTCATACTGTTTTATTTTTATGGTTAATGTTGATCCACAATAATTTTGTTAGGAGATTTGATAATGGTAATGCTATTGAATATCCAGGAGAGGTAGGTAGAGAAATTGTCTGGTACTTGTATGGTGCAAATGCTACATGCTATTTATCAGTTCAAACCTCAATGTTGCCAAGATTTTGTTGTATTGGTCGTTCTGCTATAACATAACAATTATGTTCCTCTGCAACCTTGCGCTATAGAAAATCCCGCTGTCAAAGATTACTTAAAAAAAAATCGATATACCAATTCAGTATAAAGTTTGCATTATCCAAACAGTGTTCACAGTTTGTCAATCATGTTATAGCCAATTTGTGCTGACAAAATGCGCATTATAGCAGAATGTCCTGATATATGGCTGCAGAGAGTTTCATTACCTGAGGAGTCGCACATTATACTGAGCACAGTGCAATCATCAGCAAGTGTCATTGTTCCCTTCTGATTGAAAGACAGATGAAGATGAAGCAACTAAATAGAATAGAGCCTAGTCCAGAAGATGATAGTAAAAGTGTGAGCATGTACAGGGCCAACTCATTTTGTATACTTCAAAATGCAGATCCTGTCTGATTAGCAGGTTAATTTGCAAGTTTTACTGTTTTTTTAGTGGACAGTTTCTCTGGGGCATCATGGCCCTGGCAATCTCTAGCAATCATACCCTGTGGCTGAGGTGGTTGCTTTGAAATGACCACAATCATCTCCCAAGTGCAAGATATGATCCCACCGAATAGGGAATCCAAACACATGCCCCACTCCTCCAAGAAAAAAATATCCCATACCAAACTTAGTTAAATGTTTCCTTGATCTTGAGCACAGTTATTCTCATCCTAGCTCTGAAGTGTGATATTTTTACACTTCTCTGAGAGGTGCAACAGGTTTTAGTTTCAGCAGTCCTGTTTTCAGAACTGATGCACTCGGAATGTGACTTCGAGGTACAGCATTTCTAAACAATGTGACTGGACTGGAGTGCCACTAACTGCAGTTCTAATTCGTGTTATTTCCTAAAAGTTCTTAACTATAGAAGGAGTTAGACTTATGTCAGATATTTTATACAATGAAAGTGATTTGTTGCACTCTATTTGTATGCAGTAGAACGGTATAGGGGAGTAATGTGACCGCATTGTCGTTTTACGCACAGGTCAGAAATGTGACTCTGGAATTGGCTGTGCATTGAATTAAATACTGGGAATATAGAATTGTAGCACATTGTGAATTCTGAAATAAATCACTTGGCCATGGTAGCTGAATAAAAATTGTCAATTAATTTTGTATTATTTTTGCCATCTAATTTGTTTCTTTTTGTTTTAATTTACAGAAGAGGATTGGAAGCAACAAGTGATTGTGTTACCCATCCCTGTGCCAGTCTATATTCCTGTGCCTCTGCATCTTTACTCTCAATTCACACCAATACCAATAGGGATGCCTGTGCCTGTAAGTTACTCAAAATGGTAGGGTGTCAAAAAGTTGCCTGTTTTAGGAAATATAATGCATAAGATTGAATATCTTATAAGGCGGTCAGTGTGAGGAGGAATGGCAGTGACTTTAAATATTACCTGACTCTTGGGGTGCTAAGTTGTTGAAAGTTGATTGTATTTTGCAATGTTAAAGGCATATTGATTTCGAGTTTCTTGAACTTATTCTGATACATTTACAGAAATCTTTGTATTGGTATTAGATATAATGTAGACAACAAATGGCAGACCTCACTTCAATGCTCCATTGATATTTGAAATTATTGTGTTATAGAATTGATTATCGTTGTAATAGATAACAAAAAGCAAGTGGTTCAGATGACATCTCGATCACAAGTATTGGAGCACTAACTATCGGG
Organism: Chiloscyllium punctatum; assembly: GCF_047496795.1. Taxonomy (NCBI): domain Eukaryota; kingdom Metazoa; phylum Chordata; class Chondrichthyes; order Orectolobiformes; family Hemiscylliidae; genus Chiloscyllium; species Chiloscyllium punctatum. Next base: position 34,368,571 of record NC_092765.1, read on the forward strand.
GCGTAGAACAATCTCTGATCGAATGCTATACATGTGCTGCCATTTTGGCAACTACTTAGTTAAAATGAGGAAAGTCAATGCAGTGTCGAATTCTGAACCAGTACCAAAACCTGCTCCACAGTAGACTGTAGAAAAAAAATTCATTAAAGAGACTTTGACAGAGCTGACCTCCAATACATTTTTGGAAATTTGTTTTTCACTGATATTACCCTGACAATTTACAAATGGAAGTCTGTACTCCGTTATCCTGTAGATTCCAATTGTAAGTATTATATCTGACATGTAGGGACCTGGTAGGTCAGTACATTTGCTTTACTTTTCTTTCTCTCTATAATGTTGTTTCATACATTTATAAATGTATGAGACTTCATTCTACTCAGAAAGAAAGTGCCTGCCATGGTACCCAAATTCTTGCTGAGCTGATCAGTTCAGGGTAGTCATGTGCATTAATGAGTTTCATTGTCAAACTCTTGGTCACCATAATGCGCAATAAAATGCTGAGCGCAACTGCCTTTTTCCCTCAATTCACAATGTCTATATCGATCATCTGCAAATGTTTAATTGATGCATTGTCTTGATCAGATTACGGCCATTTAATAAACATTGGATTAAATAGATCAGAATCAGCATGATTCTAATAATGCTTCCGTAAATCTCCATTGTGCCATACTTGAAGTGTGGGATATAGGCATCTGGGATCTCAGAGATAAAACTACATAACTTTCCATAATTTAACAGCAGAATTCACTGGTCTTGTAAGTGTTGCTTTGCAAATTTTCAATCATTTGTGCTTAATCTCTTGTAGTTGTCCAATTGCAATAAATGTTATTTGAGGTAGATACTTCCTTGAATTTTTGGTGGATCAAAACTGCCTGAGTTCATTCTGTTGACATCAATGGAATTAAAATAGCGCCAAAGTAACCCCTTGACCAGATTATTGCTAAGGGGTAGGTTAAATTCTAGCCCAGTATTTTGAAAATAAAATCCATTGCATTTCAGCTCCCAGTTCCAATGTTCATTCCAACAACGTTGGACAGCGCAGACAGAATAATTGAAACAATCCAGGAAATAAAGGAGAAGATTCCCTCAAATCCCTTTGAAGCAGATCTCCTAACAATGGCTGCAATGATTGCAGAAGAAGAGGAGAAAGAGAAAACTATTTCACACGGTGGTTCGTATAGATTAGTAACGTGACTTCCAGTTCCTAATCTAACTCTGATATTTGTTTGAATGATTGCTTGTAACATTATTTCCAACCGATACCGAAATATAAACTTTTAATTTTTATTTCATTGTGAGAGCTATAGGAACCTATCTTTTTAAATAGCTTAGCACAGGCTTTTGCTTAACTGTTAGTTCCTGATAGTCACAAAGTCAGAGGCCAGCAGTGTGATTGAATTGGTAACTGAGTTCCAGAAATCTTATTTATTATTGGGCTAAATGGGATTTGAGATCAGAAAATCAATAATGATCAATTATTATAGATGTAGTGAAACATAATTTAGTGCAGGAGCAGGATACAGATTCTGATATTTGAAAGTAGCTAATTGCTACATTGTATGAATGAATTATGAAAATTGTTTGTTTGCTTAGCTACAAATCTGCATGGTATACTAAAGAAAAAGAAGAAATTTAATATCCAGATGAGGCAATTATTTGGAAACTTAATGAGTATTGAAGCTCTCGACTGGCTCCACTTAATTTGTGTATTGCAAGCCTATTATGTTCCATGAAATATAAAGGAAACTGATTTGTGTTCGAACCCATCTCCCCATGTTTTGTAAAATGTTCCTGTATCCTCCTCGGTGGGTGTCCATTATTTCCACTTGTGCACACGTACTGATTAAGCTTTATCTACAATTGTGTATTTACCGCACACAACCATAGTTAAATTGATTGTGAATTCTTGATGGAAAGGATGCTACTTAAGAACAACTCTATAATAATATTAAATCTAATGAAATTGACCTTAATTTCATTAACAAAATTGACCTTAAGGGGTCAAAAACTTGAAATAGTGTTTCATTTTTGAGGTGACTTTTGTCAACTTTAACATAGGTTTTCTTTGTGGTTCTCCTTCCAGATCAGGGTAGCACGTATAGTGGGGATCTTGAGTCCGAGGCAGTGTCTACACCACACAGTTGGGAGGATGAATTGAGCAATTTTACCTTGAAACAGTCTCTTGCATCTGCACCTGTACCTCCACCTCCACCACCAGCACCAGCAACTGAGCCAGAGATACAGTCTTACTCCATTGAAGGACCTGAGGACGATCTGGAAGCTGACATATCAGTAGGTCAGTATTAACAGAAAATAAAGCTTTTTCTTTTTGTAATATGTGCCTTTGAAAATGAAATGTAAAATCTAATTTGTCCAAAATACTGTAAGAACATCCTAGACCTGCTCTCTTCACCCATAAAGCACAATTACAATACTTAAATCTTGGATTTACTGCAGTAAGCATTTTGAAGTTGTCTGGTTTCTCATGCTATATCAATATTATGGAGCACTGAACCAGTTGACAAGAAAATGTATGTTTCTTTGTCCCAGTTGTACTGGTTAATATCAGCCTGAGTGGAAAAAAGAGTTTTTTTTTAGTTTAGGGAAGATCAGATTTTTGTTCGTTATTGCCATCTGCTTACTTCTGTGTGAAAATGGCTACATGAAGGCATCAGAATGAGAACAGGGTTAGGTTCAACCATGGTGTCTCCTGTGGCAATTATGCCTGCTAACATTTGTGATCTGAGAACACTCAGAGCACAAGCATTTCCATGAACTGTTGGTGCACCTTTGACTAGTTTCACAATGTCAGTTAATATTTTGAGGAGTAAAGAACAAGTTGGAAATATGAAATATATTTTTTAAAAAGCAAAATAAAACTTAAATGTATTCAAAAGTCATGCTTAATCTTAAAATTATGAAAACCCAATAATACTTTAAGTCTGGATTTTGTGATTAATGATAAATGAATGGTCCTAGCTGTTTATTAAACATCTGCAAGATGTCTGTGGGCAGGTTCGATTTTGAACTGCGAGTTGCACTTTTTAGAAATCAAAAGCAGAGTGACACCATTTGCAGAAGGTTTGGGAGCTTTGAATACTACAAACAGCTGTGTGCCATCTTAGTCAATCTCATTGAAAAATCTTCTGTGAAGCTGAGTCTACTATAAACCCTGAAATGGAATGTAGAATAGATAATTCAATGCCAGATCAGACTAAGTACATGTGATAAGAGACAAAAAATATCAGAAGAATAATTTAACAATAATTAAAACTTGAAGCATTGAGAGTCTGAATTTTGCCAAGTAAATATTCAGTGTGAGCAATGTTCTAACAAATAAGAATTGTTCTCTTTTAAACTTGCTTGTACTTGAATTGACAAGTCCTAACTTTTATTGCATCTTTATTAGATATATATCATGTAAATACCACAATATCATATCCTGCCATTTATGTTTGGTGCTGAACTTCTTACTATGAAGCTGGTGTATCACGATTTATAAGGAAGCAGCTTCCAAATTTTTAAGTTAAATTTACATGTCCAGTTACTTGATGTTACAGTATGGTTCCCTCCATAATAATTGAGGTTTGAAAGCCTCATCAATACTTGTACTGGAAAAGTCTGACCCATTTGGTAAAAATGACCACTAAAAATAATTCCATTGCTCGCCTTTGCAGTAATGTTATGTCTTCTATAACAATTTACCATGGGCTGCCTTGTATAAAGAGGCAGGTGTTTGAGCCTTGCTTGAAGAAATTGAATATATATCCAAGTTCTTAGTCAATCCGAAGGTGGAAGGGTGCGCAAGTGGTGAAGATGCATTCAGGAAGTTACAAAGGGCCATAGACTCGTTAATGAGGCGGGTGGGAATCGATGCATGACAGTGTGGTCCACTTTAGATTGAAGTAAAGCTAACAACAAAATTTTCTCAAGGTTGAAAGACTAGAAACTGAAGGAACAGCGAGATTTGGGTGCCCCGATACACAAATCACTAAAAACTAATGAACAGATACAAGAGGCAAACAAAACACTTATTAAGTGTTAAGCTTAATCCAAAAGTATTGGAATTAAATGGGAACTTTAAATTTAGTTTTCCAGGTGGTTAGTTAGGTCCCATTTGGAACATTACATTTGTATTGGTTTCTATGTTTCCAAAGGATGCACGGGATTTGCCCCAAAAAGGAATATAGTGTAGGTATTTGTAGTTACACCACAGCCAAGAGGGTTAAATTTCAGCAACAGATTATGTAAACTTCTGTTGTAATCGTTTGAGTTTAGAAGGTGATTACATGGTCGAGTTGAGATGCTTTGAATTTTTGAGGATTACATTGCTCAGGTATAGAAAATCTATTTCCTTTGGTCAGGTCCCATCTGGAGTTCGTGTTGTGGATACCATACTGATCAAGTTACTGTGAGCAGTACTAAACAACATGTTAGACCATATATAATTATGGACTCTCTTGTCAGGGCCGCCACCACCACCACCACCACCAACAACAACTCACCCTTCCCTCCTGGCACCTTCCCCTGCCACAGCAAGAATTGTAAATCCTGCACCCACACCTCCCCCCTCACCTCTGTCCAAGGCCCCAAAAGAGCCTGCCATATCCATCAGAGATTTACCTGCACTTCCACACACACATCATTTACTCTAGTTGTTGCTCCCGGTGTGGTCTCCTCTACATTGGGGAGACAGGACGCCTACTTGTGGAAAGCTTCGGAGAACATTTACGGGACACGCACGAAGCAAACCCACTGCCCTGTGGCTGAACACTTGAGCTCCCACTCCCCCAAGGCCATTAAGGTCCTGGGCTGCCTCTGTCGCCAAACCCTAACTACTCGACACCTGGAGGAAGTAGGCCTCGTCTTTCACCTTGGCACCCTCCAACCACGTGGAATCAATGTGGATTTCACCAGTCTCCTCAATTTCCCTCCCCCCGCCTTATCCCAGATCCAACCTTCCAACTCGACATTGCCCTCATGACCTGTCCTACCCGTCCATCTTCGTTCCCACCCTCTCCACTCCACCATCGTTTCCAACCTGTCACCTTCACCCCCACCTTGGTCTATCTATCACACCATCACTACCTTCCCTGGATTTCACCGCCCCCCCCAATCTCTCAGCTCCCTTGGTCCACAAGCCTCATTCCTGTTGAAGGGCTTATATCCGAAACATCAATTCTCCTGCTCCTCTGATGCTGCCTGACGTGCTGTGCTTTTCCAGCACCACATTTTTCACTCTGATCTCCAGCACCTGCAGTCATCACTTTCTCTATGTAGAATTATGGGCTAATGTGATCTTTCCTGACAGATAACTTAGATCATAACTACTGCTGTCATAATGTGCTGTTCATTACTTCTTTGAGCCATGTGACTAATGGTAGGTTCCTGAGTAGTGCAGAACAGAGAGACTTCGGGGTTCAGATAAATAGTTCCTTGAAAGTGGTGTCACAAGCAGAGAGGTACTGTTGCAATATTTAAAAGACATTTAAATAGGTACATGAAATGAAGGGTTTAAATGAGTGTAGGCAAAATGCAGGCAAGTGAGATTAGTTTAGTTTGGGGAGCTTGGTTGGCATAGAGATGGACCAAAGAGTCTGTTTCTGTGCTCTGTTCTTTTGCAACAACCTAGCTGTTGAATACTAGATTAAGAATTTTTTTCTTATGAACTTTTGGAGAAATATAAGGGCCTCAATTCAGATCGTACCTTTAGTCATGCAAGAGATAATGATGACATAACTGCCACAGTCGTAATGCCCATACCTCTGAACCAGGAGACCTGGGTACAAGTCCCACCTGCTCCAGATGTGTGTCATAACAGCACTGAACAGGTTGGTTTAAAAAGAATATGTAACTGGATTGAAATGTAAGTAACAATGTACTTAATATAAACATGAGGAACCAGAAGAAACATGTATGAAGTCCTTTGATTAGAGGATGGTTGTGATTTTACACTGGGACTGTGAGTAAGTCCAGAACGTATCAACTCTAAGCTGACCCTGTTTTGATTATGGACTTCATATCTTCTCACTGTAGTGAGTTCACTTCTGAAGTTTGTGCCATGGAGTCACTGACTTCACAGGCAGCTATTTCGATGTCCATGCAGGAGTATCATTTTAAATGCTAAAATAGGCAGTTTCAGTGTTAAGTGTTGACCTAACAGTGTGTTTACTTCATTTTTATTTCTATATATGTGTAAATTCTGTGATAAATGTGTATTCATCTCAAAGTGATTAAGTGATTGTAGTTTTATGTTCACCAATTATTTACATTGTGGGTTTGTGATATCAACCATGTCAAGTGAGGAATAGATGCTTCCTAATAGGAAAACTAATTGTTCAAAACTATTTTAACATCGTAGCAGCTAGCTAAAGAATAATATTGATGAAAATCTTAGGAATTATATAGGTGATAAAGAACAGGATAAGATTGCCTGTTCATCCCATTGAGGATATTTTGCTATGTACTCTTGCTACCTTGACCAAGAAGTCATGTGATTTTCTTGGAAAGGGAAAAGTCAGAAAAAATTCCTATGCTAACTTGACTCCTGCACTCATCTGTGTGACGGTGAAAACTAGTGCAAGAAACTATTCTGCCCCTGAAATTTCTGAAAGCCTGCATTTTTTAATGTACGAGGTGATTTCTATTCCAAGTGGAAATAGGTCCAGCTCTTGACTGGCAGAATTCAGTAATTCAGCATACGTTGCATTAGCTGGTTGCCTGTTCAGAGGTTCCCTTATCTCTGAGAAAAGAACCATGTGCTAACAAATTTCTGGCTTTCTACAACTTAAAATTGATACCCAACCCTATCTATGCAATTGGAACAAACTGTCAACTGAAACACAAACTTGATCATTTTGTAAACTTCAGTCCGATCCCTCCTAATTCTGTATATCTCTTAAAGTGTAGTTCCAATTCATTCAGCCTGTTTTGGTAACGAAGATGGGCAGTATCTAATCACCTTGCCAACTTTGTGCAGGCACCATGAATGGTAAAAATGGTACACTGGGTATTTGTCCAATGACCGTCATTTCACCTTTTCCAAAACCTCAATATCACTCTGAAGAAAGCAAAATTGGATGTGATGTTAAAACTAGGGCTCAACCAGCATTGTGCATAAGAACGAAATGTAGTTGAAGTTGTGCCTCAGTGATACTTCAGTTGCTTTCCAGAGAAGTGCAGCTTTAAGTGAAACAACAGTTAACTGAATTATATATTCCAGTTGCTCAATTTAAAAACTTTAATTAGGTTCCATAGGACATTTTCTGTCCCAAAAAAATAATTTTGTACTCTGCACATGTAAACACTATACATTGCTAAATTACAAAACTCTAATCATGGAATCTGTACAGTTTGGAACCAGGCTATTTGGCCCATCGAGTCCACACCGGCCCTCTGAAGAGCATCCTACCCAGACCCACGCCCCTACCCTATCCCTGCATTCCTCATGGCTAATCCACCTACCCTGCTTATCCCTGGGCACTATCGGCAATTTAACATGGCCAAAGAAACCTAACCTGTACATCTTTGGACTCTGGGAGGAAACCAGAGCACCTGGAGGAGACCCATGCAGACACAGGGACAATGTACAAACTCCACACAGACAGTCACCTGAGGGTGGAATCAAGTCCAGGTCCCTGATTTTGTCAGATAGCTGTGCTAACCACTGAGCCACCATGTCGAAATAACTTCAAAGTAAAATGGATTTTAAAACGTGAAGGAAACATGTTAACTTTTCTTGCTGCTTTATGCACTTCCTGACCTAATTGCCGTCAGTTCTCTCAAATTCTCGCTATGTCTGAAGACTTAGGAAGATAGGGTATGGGACCAGAAGCAATCCACAGTGATCAAATAGCTTTGAGTTGCTGGGTTACGGAGGTAAACCACAAGCTGGTGATACGGCAACTCAGAGTGCTGAAGGACAGGAGAGGCTGCTTTAAAGTGGATTAATCAAGAGATTCTAGGTCCACCGGGTGTGAAATGTTACAATTAAATTCTCCTCAGTAAATATGATTACTGGCCCTATTAATGACTAATGATAAATTGGAATGATTTAAGAAGAGGAAATGCTGCAGACAATTCTTCTATCAATGCATCTTCAATCTATGAATCTTCTTTGTTCTTGCTGTCCGTTCATAGTGTTACTCATAAGTCTTTAGAGATCTAGGAACTAGACTGCCCAGACCTCTTTCTTCCTCTGATTTTTTAAAAAACTTTTTCATTAAAGCAAATATGTATGTTTACATTCATGCTCCCTACAAGTGTGTTACTGTACTTTCTTAAAAAGGCATCTGCCGTCATGACCTTGTTGTGGGATATTTAAACCAAAACTTAACACAGGATCTTTCATTCAGATATCACATAGCCTGCCACACCGCGGGGAAGGTAATCCTCTACTCATAAGCCAGGTGATTTTATCATAGTATAATGTTTCAAGCACTGCAGATGTTTTCTAACCAATCTGCTCAGAAATGTTATTACACATTCTGGAGCAGTTGGGACCTGAACCTGTGACTCATAACCCAGTGGTAGAGACACCATAAGAGCCTACCAATGGTTTTAAAACTATCTAATTGTGTTGTCATCACAATGCCAGCTACAACAGAACTAATAACTGTTCAGAAGGATGAGTATTTAGTACGTCTCAGCAATGATTCAGAATGACCATCATCGTGTGATTTAATTAAGAAATGGAGGAAACCACTGTCACAGGCAAATGGCATCGGACAATATTTGTTCATCCCTGCCACAGAAGGAGAAGTAATCTTTTACATTAAAATCACTTTTGAGTCAGGAATACCTCACCTTAATGGACTGTATTATTTTCAGTTATAGAAATAAAATCAGCACTGGGTGTCCGTCCTGAACAAACATGCAGATTCAAGGATGTATCATCCAGCAGGATATTCTCCAGGAGATGTATTTTTTTGTATTGTTTACTGGAACAAACTATGGAACTCTCACGTTTGCTGTAAAGTTGCTTTATGCTTTTGCACTTTGATTCTTGGATCCTAAGATTACATTCTAACCTCATAATTGCTGTTCAGCTTAAAGGTCCTTCAACCCTGATTCTCCAAATAGTGAATGGTTAATGTAGTAATTAGCAACGGGTTCCACCTGTGGGCAGAGCTGATGGACAGTTTCCAAATGGATCCATATTCATCTGTAATTGTTTCCAACTCTGTCTTGTGGAGTAAATGCCCAATTCCCTGAGATTCCTTGGATGGATAGAGAGTATGGCCCAATGCTATCTGTTCTTAAATTTGTAGTTTTATCTGAGCCAGTAATAATTAATATTATAAATTTTATCATCATCACCTAAATGGTCAAAAATGATCTTTTAAATATTTTTAACATTCCCTGAGAGTTTTACAGAATCTCATCCATGGTGTTCTCCGATAGCCCAGTGCAGTCTTTGAGTTCTGTGATTTTTCAAGTAACTGACAAAACTTTTCCCATTTGTTCCACAATTGTCCTTTGACCATTCGAAAAGCAGCATTTTTTCCCTTTTAAATCTTACTTGTATTGACAGATACATCTGTTTCATTGAATGTCCGTTGCTTTTAGTTGGTTTAGCAACTTATCCATCAACAGAAAAGAAAACGCTTTTATAAATGTTCAGTGACATCATTGTTAAAGCTAACTTCACACAAGTCCTTCACTTATCGATTTTAAGTGATGGAAAATCTCTGTGGAGGATATTGAATAATTTAATTTTTTGAAATAATTTTTGAAATAGCTACCTTTGAATTGTCACGCCGTGACCGATTGGCAACAGCGCGACAGCACAGAGCAAGGCAACGTGCAAAGAACAAAGAAGGCTTCCCTCAACCAAGAAAACGGGTGAGCTTGTTAGAATTGGACTAGACTGTTACATTTGTTAAGTGCATTCTGTCATGACCACATTAAGCATGTCCTTGGGGTGATCCTTGAACTAAGAATTTGTATGAACTTCTGTGTACCCCTTTTCATTTAAGTGTTTTGATTCTAAAATAGCCAACCGCAGAGCTTAATGTTGTAAACAAGATAACAGGTTAGTTTATTACACAACTGTTGCTAAAAACAGGCTAAGGAAATAGCGATAACATTATGAGCTAAAATACAAAGATTAATGTAGATAAGCGTAAAACTTGTGCACCAATTAGATCACTACTATTGTTGATCAGGTTTGTTTCACCCAGAGAGTGGTGGCTGTGTGGAATGCTCCGCCCCAGAGGGCAGTGGAGGCCCAGTCTCTGGATTCATTTAAAAAAGGGCTGGATGGAGCTCTCAAGGATTGTGGAATCAAGGGTTATGGAGATAAGGCAGGAACAGGATACTGATTAAGAATGATCAGCCATGATCATATTGAATGGTGGTGCAGGCTCAAAGGGCAGAATGGCCTATTCCTGCACCTATTGTCAATTGTTTATTGTTTGAAAATTCTATTTCTAAAGGGAAGGAGTTGAAATTGAAGTCTGATTCAGCAGCTGTCGTGACTTCTGTAGTAGAACAGTTGGAGGCTGTTCCCAAGGTCAGATTGAACAGAATAAGTCCTAGGAATGAGTGAAATCTCATTTGTTTTGCTTTTAACAGAACTGTATGTTGTGACGCTTGGTAGCTTGAATCAATATAGCCTCGTCCAGGTCGCCTTTATGTGTCTTCTTGAGCAGCACTGACTATTTTGAAAGGTTTTCCTTGTGATGTTTAGGTGATCCTCCTCAAAGTGGTTGTTTTTCAGCCAGCTTTGTCACAATCAAACAAAATGGCTGCAGAACGCAAATTTTCATGTATCAGTGTACCACAAAGCAAAGTCAATTATGCTGGAATTCCTTGCGATTTGTCTCCAACCTCCTCTTCAACACTACAGAAGCATTTGAGTCTTCACACATTTTGAGGTTCCAGTTTGTAGTCATGGAATCCTTGAATCATTTAATACCTTTGGTGTCTCTTAAGTTAACATAGTCTGACTATCTGCATTTTGTGATATTTACGGAGTCATAGTCATAAAGCATGGAAACAGACCTTTTGGTCCAACTAGTCCATGCCAAACATGTTCCCAAGCTAAACTAGTGCCTCTTGCTTGCATTTGGACCATATCCCTCCAAATCTTTCCTATTCATGTACTTATCCAAATCTCTTTTCAATGTTGTAACTGTACCACCATCCACTACATTCTTTGGCAGTTCATTCCACGCATGAACCACCTCGTGTGAAAAGAAAAATTTGCCCCACGTGTCCTTTTTAAAAGCTTCCTCCTCTACCTTAAAAATATGCCCCCTAGCTTTGAACTCCTCAACCAGTGGGCAAAGATCCTTGCTATTCACTTTATCTATGACCCTCATGATTTTATAAGGTCATCCTGCAACCTCCTATGCTTCAGTGAAAAAATCCCAACCTATTCAAGCTATGTTTATAAGTCAAACTTTTCAGTCCAAGCAACATCCTCCTTAATCTTTTCTAAACCCTCTCCAATTTCATAATATCCTTTCAATAGCAGTGCAGCCAGAACTGTGCACAATACTCCAGAGGAGTCCTCACCAAATTCCTGTACAACCTCAACATGATATCCTAATTCCTATACTCAAAAGGTCTTGAGCAATGAAGGCAAGCATGTTTAAATGCCTCTTAACCACCCTGTCTACCTGTGATGCAAATTTCAAATAATTATGTACCTGAACCCCAAGGTCTGTCAGTTCTACAATCATATAAGTTGAATCTGCAAGAGAAAGCTATTTTGTCAGATTCCGTGCCTGTCTTTCACCCAGGTAAATAGTGCTGTGAAGAAGGCATATGGCGTACTGGGCTTTATTGGTAGAGGAATTGAGTTCCGGAGTCCTGAGGTCATGTTGCAGTTGTATAAGACTCTGGTGCGGCCTTATCTGGAGTATTGTGTACAGTTTTGGTCACCATACTATAGGAAGGATACAGAGGAGGTTTACCAGGATGTTGCCTGGCATGGTAGGAAGATTGTATGAGGAAAGGCTGAGGTACTTGGGGCTGTTCTCATTGGAGAAAAAAAGGTTTAGGGGAGATTTGATAGAGGTGTACAAGATGATTAGGGGTTTAGATAGGGTTGACAGTGAGAACCTTTTTCCGCGTATGGAGTCAGCTGTTACTAGGGGACACAGCTTTAAATTAAGAGGAGGTTGGAATAGGACAGATGTTAGGGGTAGATTCTTTACTCAGCGGGTTGAGTGTTCATGGAATGCCCTGCCAGCATCAGTGGTGGACTCTCCCTCTTTATGGTCATTCAAGCGGGCATTGGATAAGCATATGGAGGTTATGGGCTAGTGTAGGTTAGGTAGGCTTCGGTCAGTGCAACATCGAGGGGCGAAGGGCCTGTACTGCGCAGTATTTTTCTATGTTCTATGTCTTCAAAACACATCGGCTTCATTTACAGAATATAAAATTTCTACCTGCACACTTGTGACAATTCATACAGAAAAAATAGCTTTGTCACAGAGGGTAGTTTCCCAAAATAGAAAACGTTAGCTAATTAATTGGTTATTAAACTTTGTTTAAAGTATCATTATGAACTGTTATACTGTCTTAACTAATTAGGGAAGGAAGAAATCAATTGTGGGGTACACTCGAGATGTTGTCCAGGAACCTGTAACTGGAGGAAGTGACGTTGGTCTATTTCTAAAGTATATGTATGGTGTGAAGGCCTGGAAACGATGGGTACAATTTCGAAATGACAAAGGAGATCCCACGGAGGAGCTACGGTTTGGATGTAAGTTGTTGGAGGAGATGGTGACCTCGGATTGATCTATTGTGTACATATTTCTTTGTTTTCTGCCTTCCATGTATTACAATAAACCACCAACAGCAAAACAAGTAGTACGTAACAAATACATCAGTCTTTTAAGATTTAGGTGCCTAATTAGGTTATGTATGTCCAACTAGAAACATGTAACTCTTCCATTGGCAAACAGTCCCTATCCCATTTCCAGTTGCTAGTGAATCCATTTCTTGATATTTTTGATCTCATTCTTGATACTTTTCTTATTTTGTCCTTTTTTGAGGCCTCCACACAACATATTTCAGGGAAGGGAATGTCATTTAATCTGCTCCCAAGGTTTGATAATGCTGCCCTGTCACTGGGTAATACAAGGATTATAAACTTGGGTTTGAATGTAATTTCTTTCTCTTCCCTGTTTGTCCACAAGTACCAAACATTGGCTTGTTCTCCCAAGATGCACCTTGCTATAATGTTTGAGAGGTTCCAAATTTGTGAAGGTTTTCTGTTCAAGTAGGCATATGAAGAATTAGCTTCCATTCAAATAGTGAATAGGACCCTCTCAAGCATTTTGCAGTACTGAAATACTTCTGAAATTCAGTAGCTTCATTTGTAGGTACATGATGCAGTCCATTTGTGCACTGTTAAGTCCCAAAGTTAGTAATGTGATAAATGGTAAGTTAATTACTTTGAGAGGTTACCAAGGGATAAGTCTTGGACAGTGCAGTCGAAAAACTATCCATGCCTTTGTGAAAATCCTTTATCTGAATATACAAGCAGGACCTTGGTTTTGCCATCTCATCTTCTGACAAGGTGGAATTTTAAAATGTGAAATTCAGAAGTGAGCATTGCATCCATAATTTCCTGTTGTTCTAAGTTGATCATAATTCTCATGATTAAACAAGGCATGTGATGTGCGATATATACTGAAACACTCAGGCAAATGGCTGCTTGGAGATGCGTAGAGAACCTCAATCATTTTATTCCATTAGTTCAGCCCTGGTAGAAACCTCATGTTTGGGGAATTGTAGAAGTAGCCATGTTGTACACAAACCGAGTGCACTAGTATTTTTTAAAATGCTCTTAGTTTTGCTAAGTGATGACACCTTTTTCATGATCCACTTAAATTTATGTGCAGCTCGACCAATTAAGCTAAAGGAGGATATTCTTTCATGCACGGCTGCTGAGCTCAGTTATGGACTATGTCAGTTTATTCAAGAAGTACGGAGACCAAATGGAGAAAAGTATGAGCCAGATAGTATCTTCTACCTTTGTCTAGGAATTCAGCAGGTAAAACACAATATTAACAATATCAAACTATTTATAATGACATGGTGATACATGGGTGTTTGCCATACATAACCACACAGACTGGTATTTTCTATTACAGCGTGTGGTTAAGACGCTTGGAGCAGTCCTTCATTTGGTGTAACAAATTTTCACACTTGTACCTATTGTTAAATTGGATTGACTGGGAGTGAGACAGCGTAAAATTGCATTACTACGCAATAAAATCAGATGGATTGAAAATAGAAATGAAAACAGAATTAAATGGAACAATTTGATCCATTAGTTTAATACCAATAAAAATTGATTTTCTTTATAAAAATAGGTCCATGTAATGTGCTCTTGTGATCAAAAGGTGGTGTCGAACTTAGGCTGTCAATAAAAGTAATTAGAATTATGTCTAAGCTGTAGGATTCCCAATAAGATTTTTACAGCAATTAAATATTTATCAGGGATTTGTCAAGAAAAGAATAGGGTAAAACTGGCAATGTACCCAACATTCTGGGACAACTGCTTTTCGTCATTTATATAAATGATTTTGATGTGAACATAGGAGGTATACTTAGTAAATTTGCAGATGACACCAAAGTTGCAGGTGTAGTGGACAGCGAAGAAGGTTACCTCAGAGTACAACAGGATCTTGATCAGATGGGCCAATGGGTGGAGGAGTGGCAAATGGAGTTTAATTTAGATAAAAGTGAGCTACTACAATTTGGAAAGGCAAATCAGGGCAGGATTTATGCACTTAATGGTAAGGTCCTAGGGAGTGTTGCTGAACAAAGAGACCTTGGAGTGCAGGTTCATAGCTCCTTGAAAGTGGATTCGCAGGTACATAGGATAGTATATAAGGCATTTGGTGTGCTTTCCTTTATTGGTCAGAGCATTGAGCATTGGAGTTAGGAGTGCAAGTTGGGGCTGTCCAGGACATTGATTAGGCCACTATTGGAGTATTGTGTGCAATTTTGGTCAGCCTCCTATCGGAAAGATGTTGTGAAACGTAAAAGAGTTCAGAAAAGATTTACAAGGATGTTGCCAGGGTTGGAGGGTTTGAGCTATCGGGAGAGACTGAGTAGGCTGGGGAAGTTTTCCCTGGACCGTTGGAGGCTGAGGGGTGACCTTATAGAGGTTTGTAAAATTATGTGGGGCATGGATGGTGTAAACAGACAAGGTCTTTTCCCTGGGGTGGGGGAGTCCAGAGCTAAAGAGCTAGGGTGAGAGGGGAAGAATTTAAGAGAGGCCTCAGAGGCAACTTTTTCACACAAAGAGTTGTGCATGCATGGAATGAACTGCCAAAGGAAGTGTTGGAGGCAAGTACAATTACAACATTTAAAAGGCATGTGGGTGGATATATGAATAGGAAGGGTTTAGAGGGATATGGGTCAAATGCTGGCAAATGGGACTGGATTAGGTTAGGATATCTGATCGGCATGGACAAATTGGACTGAAGGGGTCTGTTTGCATGCTATACATCTCTATGACTCTATTCATGGCCTGGAGGAAATGATCAGCTGTCCATTCTGTTTGAAATCAGTTGATCTTAAAGTACTTCAAAGAATGTGTCTAGTTTTCCTTTACTGATAGCACAAGATATTTCTTTAATTCACAATCTGCCTGTGTCACTGAGCCTGTCCTGTTCCTAACCAACATAAGGATCTTTGATCGCCAGTGGTACAAAGCCTGTTTGCATACTGTGCATGCCATACTGCATATATGTCATCAAGGGATTTTTTACCCCATGTGAGGACTTATTTAGCTTCTCGTTTGAGCTTTGCTGTGCAATCAAGCAAGAACTAAGCAGACCATGAGATTGAATTCAGCAACAGCGTTTAACATTTCAGTGTGAAGCTTGAGTAAATCAGCAATCTTGCAGTTTAATAATCCTAGAATGCTATTAAAGAGTGCCTTGCTTTGATCAACACATCATTTAAATATTATTACTTGAGTTTTTCGACCTGTGTTAAGAATCTAGGCCATTCACATAATCAATGGCTAATGAAATTTTGTAACCTGCATAAATATGGTCTGTATTTTCTTTCAGTACATATTTGAGAACAGCCGAATTGATAACATCTTCACAGACCTTTATTACACAAAATTCGCATCAGAGCTTACAAAGGCGCTGAAATTTTGGCAACCACAGCTTCTACCCAGTGGTAAGTGTCTGTGTATGGAATTTTTGCTTGTTTGGGAATGGTGTCATGCATTTACCCCTTTTAAAAATTCACCCAATACAAAGTCTGTTTATATTGGCTGTACAGTGGCTCAGCCATTTCATAGTGTCCAAATTTGGCATTATTCCTTGGGGTACTCCAAAATAGCATTGAAGCATGGAATCTTTTTGAGTTATACCAAGTGGGCTTTCACCTTTTATGCTCACTGCATGGAAGAAACACATATTCCATTCCTTTTTAGATTGTATAATCTTATAACTGCTTTTTAAAAAGATTAGAAAAAGCCCTATGTTAATTCCTTTGTTTGGGTGGGCATGATTTTTTAACTTGATCAGGGATCCTTCATCGGGTTTCTCTCCATCACAAAAAGAAGCTTGTGTAGTGGTTCACAAATCGGTTATATGTGCTTCTTCCAAATTTGAATTTTCATGTGTATTTTTTCACCTGCATGACTGAAAATTGCAGGAAGTTTGAACCATTTATATAGTATTCATAAATAACATTTTTCTTGCTTTATTCCTGGACACAGTAAGATGTCAAGAGAATGGTACGAAAAATACTTCCTCAGGAAAAAAACATTGCTTGATCCTGCAAAGAACGAATTTCTGATGAATATCTTTAAAAATTGCAAGTTAGTTTGCTTAAAGAAATGGTGATGCTTTAAGTAGTCAAATGCTTAAAAAAAACCTAAGATTTGTATACTTTGATAATATAGTGATTGGATTACTTGTGAATTTCAGCCACATTGCTTACAGAATGGTGCCTCAAAATTACTTTATGCCTCAGTTTCTTGAGAGCCTGCTTTGCAGCAGTTGTTTGGTCTTGTAACTTTTCCATAATCTTTCAACCCTTCAGTCTTATTGTTGAGGAGTTACACATATTACCTTGTTCATTGAGTTACCAGGTGCTCTGTTTTGGTGCAATTTATGTTCTCAGATGTGTATGTATAAGAAACGTTAGCAAATGAGCTATTTCAACCTACATCTTTCTTGCTAGTAACAGTGTTTTGTCCGCAGGCCAGCTATTTTGTCGAATTGAAGAGGAACATTTATGGGAATGTAAACAACTTGGAGCGTATTCTCCTACGGTTCTCCTCAACACTTTACTGTTCTTCAACACCAAGTACTTCCAGCTGAAAAGTGTCAGTGAACATATGAAGCTTTCTTTTGCTCATGTTATGAGGTGTACAAAGTCTTTGAAACATAACACAAAGCTGACTTACCTGCGATTCTTCCCACCTATGTACAAAAAGGACAAAGATATAGGTACAAACAAGTCTATTTTTCTTATCAGAAAGAAGGTAACATATTTGGAATGCCTTTTGGTGATGTTTTGTCACAAAATAGATGTTTATTCTTATTCTTAAGATCCAAATAGTCGTGTCAGTAGTAGTAGTAGTCTTGTAGTCCTTCTGAAAACAAAAAGTGCTGGAGATCACAGCGGGCCAGGCACTATCCACAGAGAGTAAGCAAGCTAAAGTTTCGAGTCTAGGACTTGAAATGTTAGCATGCTTTTCTCTATGGATGCTGCCTGACTCACTGTAATCTCCAGCATTTTTTGTTTTCAGTACAGATGCTAGCATCTATAGTAATTTGCTCTTGAACATTGTCCTGTAGTCTTAAGCTTTTTGTTCAAAATATGACCTGCAATTCAATATTAACTGTCTGGTTTATAGCAGACTTGTTGTATGGCTTATCCTATAATTACCATTGAAATCACATTCTTATACTGCCTTATTCAGCTGTATGAATCAAGTATGTTTTGCAGATTTGTCCCATTAGAAACAATTCCAGTGCATTTTGTTCATGAAAATGAAGCTGGATGTGTTTACCACTTTGCAATTCTAACTCTGGAACTCTTTTATGAGTACTGTTTAAAACAGTAAAGATTTAAAATACTTGCCATAGTAAGAGCGTTCCTATTTGTGTTTTGTTCATATGGAGAATTCCCTGTGATGCAGAAATAATCCACTGTTACATGAGATTCTGACACCTTTGACTGGTGTAATGCATTCCTTTGCAATTGCAATCCAGCATGTAATTGTCAACTGCACTTTGAATATGGCAAACAGGCAACAAGTGTTTGTTAACACGCCTCTGTCCAACAGTGAATTCACACTATAAATTTAGAATCAGTGTGAAGTGGTTTTAGCTTGGACTCGATTATATTGCAACTGCAGGCTTAGTATAATGTTACAGTCATTGTGAATGCAGCCCATTTAAACTGCGAATATGTTGATGTAGGTGTTTACAACCAAAAATTGATCATAAATTGTACCCCTATGTCGAGATTAGATTAGATTACTTAGTGTGGAAACAGGTCCTTCAGCCCAACAAGTCCACACCGACCCGCCGAAGCGTAACCACCCAGACCCATTCTCCTACATTTACCCCTTCACCTAACACTACGGGCAATTTAGCACGGCCAATTCACCTAACCTGCGCATTTTTGGATTGTAGGAGGAAACCGGAGCACCCGGAGGAAACCCATGCAATCATTTGTTAATTACCAAAATTCAGGTGGATGGGTACAAGCTAGGCAGAATTCCAGAATTTTATGGAAGTTCAAGGCTTCTGCAGATGAATGTAGAATTAATTGCTCTGATATCTCAAACAATCGGCAGTTTCAGATTAAGCTAAATTAAATCATCTCACCTTATAGTCGCAAAGAAAATTGTTCAGTAATAAATGAGGTGCAGCAGATCACACAGTAGAGCTTTAGAACAAAACTCTCTGCTTTTGCATTGTATAATAGGATGCTCTTGTAGAATCACAGCTTTGTGACCTATATTCCCTCACAGTATGAGGGAATGTAGTGCATGATAACTATGCCAGAAAGGACTAGAGGTGTGCCACACTTGGCCTTGGAAGTTGTCTTTTGGATTCAGTGTGGAAGAAGTATACTCGGTTGGGGTAAAGAAAAATCACATTCTGCAGTATTCTTGAAAATATCCATTACTGGGCAGTTTACCTTTGGGATAATATTTAGCTCAGCTTAAAGACTGAACATGAAGTAACTTAAATTTGATTCCTTTACCTGAAATTCATTGTCTACATATTAGCAGTGACAGTGCAACCTGAGCTTAGTTTTTATTTAATTATTCTGTTGCTTTATCTAGGGGTCCTGTGGTAGTGTCACTCCCTCTGAGTCAGAAGGTCTGAATTCAGGTTCCACATGAATGTGCCTTAACGTTTCTGAACAGGTTGATTAAAAATAATTTTTACTGTCTTACCAAGTTAGCAGTGTGGTGTTGTTTTGTTTTTCTCCTATATTTTAAGATTTCTCATCTTAGAAACGAGGGGTATGTAAACGTTTGTGATGATTATGATCCACATTTAAGTCCAAGATTGGTGATATCACAGGATGAGAGGGGATCATGTTGTATTTACTCATTTGTGTTTCTAATGTAGATAAGTTACAATTTGGAAAGAGGAAGCGCAGTGATGAGGAGGAGGAAGGTGCTATGGAAATGGCGGAAAACACAGACAATCCACTCAGATGTCCAGTGCGCCTCTTTGAATTCTACCTGTCTAAATGGTATGTCACCAGTTTCCTTGTACAATCAGTCTTGAAAGTTAGGATGAAGAGTACACAAAAATGAAACAGAAAATGAATAAGAACTATAGTCAATTAATTATGGGATGCAATAGGCAAAGTGATTACTGTGGAGATCAAGTGCCGATTGGGTGAATACTTTGATCCACATGCATAGCCCAGAGTTTCTGGCTGGCTGTCATTTTAATTTTCCCTCTCACTCTGACCCCTCTCTATGCTGCATCCTGTACCGTTCTCGTGAAACTCAAAAAGCCGAACCTCGTCTTTCAACTCAATACTTTATTCCAAAATCAACTTTGAGTTCACCAGTTTCAGATTGTGAATCCTACTTCTATTTCGATCCCTTTGAATGCTCTCTTGATGGCAATTCTGCTTTAACCATGTATATATTCGTTGGACTCATTTTTTCATTGAATAGAATCATAGAATCCTTCCAGTGTGGAAACAGGCCGCTCAGTCTATTGAATCCACACTGACCTTCTGAAGAGCATCCCATCCAGCATCATGCCCTGAACCTATCATTGTAGACGTGCATTTCCCATGGCTAATCCACTTAGCCTGCCTGTCTTTGGACTTTGTTTTTTTTTTTTGTTGACTTACCATCTTTTTTGATGTCCCACCATTCCGTTTATTGTTTCATCTCACCTGCATTCCACCCAATCAGTAAATCTTCCTTTTTGTTTTTCCACTACTTCCAAATTTTTATATTTCATTAAAACCTAAGATCTGCTGGGTATGTTAGTTGCATATCGCTTATCCAGTGCTTACTGTTTTTTTTTCCACATTTTCAGCATCTGCAATGTTTTGTGTTTGCCTTATTGATTAGATATTGGCATTCCTTATGATCAGATTAAGAATTCATAGTGATGAAAAGGACCTGTTCGTTAATTCTAACCAATTGTTTTTTTTCCTTAACCTTTCCGCAGTTCTGAGAGCGTGAAGTCAAGAAGTGATGTCTTCTATCTTCAGCCGGAGCGCTCGTGTGTGCCTGACAGCCCCATGTGGTATTCAACTTTACCAACTGACCCTGCCATTCTGGATGCCATGTTAACCCGTATTCTCATGGTACGGGAGGTTCATGAGGAGCTTGCAAAGGTCAATCATGAGGAAGCTGAAGAGGAAGATGCATTTGAATGAACTAGATTTTTATCCATTTTTAAGCACTGAATTTTAGAATGCATGTACCCATGAAGGGTAACAGACTGCTTGGAATATAGCATACTCTTCCTCTGGGTAGATTTGGGGGGACAGGAAAGGGAGGGTTGATAAACACACTGGCCAAAAGAAAAAAATCGATGTTGATAATTAAGTTGACAGGAAATCTTGGTGCTTTTAAACAATTAAAATTATTATTCTTTTGTTTTAAAAAATAAAAGACAACTGATGTGGATTTGTTTTTACCCCAGACTGATTCACTGGATTCTCGTTATAAAAATCAATGTCCAACAAATTCAATTTTAGGGGAAATGGGAAAAGGGTGGGTGGGATGGGGCGGGGAAAGTACGCCAAGAGTATTTAAATGGCAATACTACCATTTTAGAATGTTACAGCCGAGTTTGAAGGCCATAGAGACAGTATTTTGCCATTTAAACATTAACAACTATCAATGAAAACACGACGTTTAGTTCCTAGATTGCTGTTAATGTGAAACTTTTGTTTTAAAAGAAAGCATTGAAATGCATCTACTAACCCCTTGTTAAAATGTTCTGTGCTCACATTTCATTTAGAGGAGATCCGTGTGCTGTAAGTTTAGGTGTAGATGTGCACATGAGTATAAATTTGTATATTTTGAAGGTGATGGGCAGCTAAAAGGATGTTGTTATAAGTTTAGGTTCTTGCCGATATGTTTTTGTACATACATTTTAATTACATTTATATCTTTACTGTGTATAAAATAATTGCTTATGTGAAGCCCGGTCAGACTTTACATACTGCAGACTCATTACATTTGTAGAAAAACCCAATGTACTCCTTGTTATATAATACAGATTGCATTGTAGTAAACAGGCGTTTGTGTGAAAGTACCTTTTACCTCTACCTTAGCCGAGAAACGCACTGTTCTCCCTTTGCATATACAATGGGTAACTTGAAAGAAGTTAATACACTAGATACCATTGTGAGTTTAGTTTTGAAAAAGACATTTTATATATGGAAGTTGCTGTGAACTAGATACATCGAGTTTTGCTTTTCATCAAGGGATTTAATGCCTTTTCTCTTCACTGTAAACAAAAATGCACCATTTCATTTTACAAGTCCCCAACCCCAGCAGTGATCAGGTAATATGTCTGCTGCTGGACTGAACAACACACATCAAAGATGTAGAGAAGTGATTGAGAGAAAACTATTTACTTTTAACTTTTTTCTCTGTCCTATCTCGAGAATATACATTTCGGTAAGCTAAATCCAGTTACAATCTCAGTAATGAGCTATGTTGAGAGGAGCACCAGTTTAGAGAATTAGTGCTGCAGTCCTGTAGCTGGACCTCCCCTCTGATTCCCTTTCACTATGGCTCAGTCTTGAGAGCATTGAATCACTGAATTTAACCCTTTTGAAACCGGAAAGCAATCTCTAAATAAACTTTGTTCCTTCATTCTGTGGTACTGTATCTTGATGAACATACTTTCAGTTTCTCTTCAAATGAAACCTATGGAATAATAGGTTAGGAATAGTCACTGAATCATAGTTTAAAATCTGGGGGTGTGACTGATTTGGGAAAATTTTCTACATCAGTACCCCGGCATATAATAACAGCATCTATCCAAAAATTTTACACATCTATAACATTTTATCTGTCAATCTCAATGATAGAAAAGTCTCCTCCATAATACATGGATTTGTCTGTTGCCTGTGTTTTGTAGTGTTTTGTCTTTATTTCTAGTGAATGTCTTAGCAGAAAGCATAAATTGAGAAACCGAAGATTTTCCACTTTTTTACACCCAGTGTTAGCATAAAGCCTTCTCTGGTTTGGGTATATGATAGGTTAAGATACAGGGTGAGACTCCATTATCCTAAAAATGTGCCTTAACCAATATCTCAAAGAGCATCCCTGCTGCACAATGTAAATAATCCATTTCCAATCAGTATCTAACAGTGCTAACTTAGTGTTAATTTGTGCTGAATTCTGAACACTTGTGCTGTGGGCTTGCACTGGGTTGAGATTGCCTGAATTTGTTTCTTTTCAGGCCACCACAACCTACAGGAATGAGGAGGCATTCATACCAACATCTGGCTGAGGTCAAATCAGATCCCATAGATAAGAGAGTAATGTTTCAACCTATTGCAACATCACATCCAGCTGCCATTGGTCATCTTAAAAATTGCAATATGCCCCTCATATACCACCCCCCAAATCATTGTAAAGCTGAAGGCGAGTAACTAAAACATTAGTTGAGTACATTTTCTGAAACCTTTTGAGTTACCAAAATTATGAGGTCAGGTGTTCGCAGAATGGAGAAGAGTAACCTTGGTGGGTTTTCAGACTTTGGCATGTTTTACTAATTTATGAACAATTCTCAAACATTATCACCATGTAGCGATGATAACAATGATCAGGTTTCAAATAAAACTGTATGTGTTACAAGACGCTATAGTTCATTCCAACAAGAACCAGCAGTTCTTTTCTATTCATTAAAGAGATAAAGCCTTTTAATGGCCTAAAGTAAGTGACTGTTATTTTATAATCATTGCATTTTTTTCCGTATTTGACCTTTGTTTAGCTGATATTACAGTGCTATAAGTACATTTTAAAGGGGTGCTGTCATGTTTTTCTTGTGGAGGGAGTATTCAGGCAGGTTGAATGTGTGAAATGACCAGGAACAATGTTCTGAAATCCCAAATGAAAACCTGAGTATCCAGGATCATGGTGCTACAGGAATATTTTTGTTTTAGCGCAGTACTACCTTTTTAAAAAAAAAACTTTTTAAAAGGTAAAAGATTCTGTGATCGTGGTCTAGATTTTTTTTAAACACTTCTAATCACAAACCTGGTATAAAGTGCAAGACATTGTATCAAACGACTATGCCCCTTTAATAAAATATTTATCAGTAAGAACTACAGAATTCAGCTGCTGTCATTTATGAGCCTTTTTAAAGTTTTTAGTCAAACCTTAATTCATCTTACAGTAAATGAACAAAAATAAGTGAATATTTATGTTACCTGAATAAAAATTCTTTTTTTAAATCTACAGCCATTTGTTTTTGTTACTGCTTGGATGCCTGTGTTGGTTTGACTGCTTTTGTCTGTTGTATGTTAAAATTAATGTCAAAAATCTTCTGTTGTAATTAGAGGGAAATATATTAGTAACGTTTGTCTTGCTGAATTAAATTTTGCCAGCCCATCAATTAGATAAATGTTACACAAGAATATTGGAATTTATGCAACATCAAATTCAACAACAGTAAGCAATATAATAAATGGAAGAGAGTTAAAGTATGGAATTTTCCTTTTTAAAACTAAGGAAGAGATTGTGCCACTGAGAGACTTTATAATACATTCCAGTTAGATTTTGTAGACAAATGATTTATTAATGACTGTGCCCAAGCATAGCAGCTTTTTCATTTTCCATTCATTGATTAAATCCAAATTGTAAGGTAAAAAAGTAGTCATTGAATGAGACAGCAATATCTTCTACCAAAGAGTAGAAGTTTGCACGTTTAATTAATAGTATTAGTTTGGGGGATAAATTTTGGTAAATATGCAGAGCTGTGCTTTTTGCGCATAAAATTATATTTGGAGTAAAAGCAAAAGTATGGTCATAGGCAATAACACAACAGGATATTTTCAGGGTTCAGAGTCATTTTTTAATTCCATAATTAATTCACAGCTTTGATATTATTCCACTGAGATCCTTTGTAGCAGATATGTTGACCTGGGTTTTGAGATTGTAACAATGGTAAAATTCAGTGTTTGTTGTTAATACAACTGAGATATTGTTGGCAACATGTGGAATCTGATGAAGGGCTTTTGCCCGAAACGTCGATTTCACTGCTCGTTGGATGCTGCTTGAACTGCTGTGCTCTTCCAGCACCACTAATCCAGTGTTTGCTTTCCAGCATCTGCAGTCATTGTTTTTACCTCAACATGCGGAATCTGCACATGCATGGTTAAACATGGAAATGTAGAAATTGCTGTCAGTGAATCCTTACTAGGTGCACTGTGAAATCCTCACAGTTGGAGCTCAGAACTCGTTTTAATTGGCAAAATCAACCATTTTTATTCATAAAAATGGTCTCATAAAATTCCTTGGGACTATTACATCTATTGAATAAGATATAACTGATTTTTTTAACGGTGTACTATGTTCATAACTAGTGATGGATAATCGTTATTAACTTGTAAAACTCAGCTTGATGGAAATTCAGATTTTTCTGTTGTGGTACTCACGCATTCATGTTTATGATATTTTAGTTTGTACCTCCTATCCAATATTACTGTTTCAATTTTTATTTTGCTTTCTGGTTTGCTAATTGAGAGACTTAGTCATTATGATTGCCTGCTTAGCCTAGTGGTTGAGATCACCAGATGCTCAGGGATCCCCCAAGCTGATGTTTGAATCCAAGCAACATCAAGGAAGGGAAAATCCACATTACAGAGGTGAACTTATTTAATGACATGTAGCAATTTTAGCATTATTAAATGCTTGAGGCTTGCTATTGGGATATTATAAAAGAAAAGATAACACCCAGCCACATGAGAGCAGGCGACTGAAGCTTAGCAAAGGTGATAGGTGTTTTGAAAGAAAGAAAGTGAAATGGTTTAGGAAAGGAATTTGAGAACTTGAAAAGACCAAAGTGGTTGACACCACTGCTACACGTGGTGTGATGAAAATTGGGAACGCTTAAGAAGCCAGAATTGAAAGGGAATGCAAGTAGCTTGAAGACTTTTGGGACTGGAAGTTGTTACAGAGATAATGATGGATGAAGATTTAGGAAAGTGTTGCTGAATGAACTAATGTAGTTAGTGATAATGTGTGCAATTAATAAATGGGAGTGTTAAAAGGAGACGTGAGAGGCAAGTCTTTTTTTTACACAGAGGGTGGTAAGTGCCTGGAATGTGCTGCCAAAGAAGGTGATAGAAATAGATAGAGTTGCAACCTTTAAGAGGCATCTTGACAGATACATGAATAAGCAGAGAATAGAGGGAAATGGATTAGGGAGATTTAAACAATCCTTGGATATAAACACATGGATGATGGGATAGTGTAGGGGGACGAGCTGAGAATAGTTCACAGGTCAGCACAGCACTGAAGGCTGAAGGGCCTGTTCTGCGCTGTATTGTTCTGTGTTCTATATAGAGGTGAAAGATTTTCAGTGTAGAAAGGAGTCATGTGGCAGCACAGGCTTGGTTCTCTGAGGGGTCTGTGTGCTGTACTGTTCTTTGTACTTTGGGAGTTAGTGTAAGTCATCTCAAATTTACAAACCAAGATACAGGAGCCCAGCCTAAAGTGCATTGGAAACATCAAGTATGGAGATGACAAAGATATGAATGAAGGTTTTAGCAGTAAAAGAGCTGAGGGAAGGCCAAAGTCAGTGTCGTAAAGATAGTCATGCCACCACCAAGATTATTTCTATGTGATTGCAAGCCTATGTTGAGGCCAAATGTAATAAAGTTCCAGTAAATCAGGTTCGGCCTCTTCTGTCAGCAGAAGTGGTGGTTAGGTAGAATGAAGAGCCATAAGCATAAATGTGAAGCTGGTGTGTTTTCAGATAGGTAGCTGAGAAATAAAATGAATTTGGGCGAGAGTGCATGGTTAGATGGATCCTTGGGTAATGGTGCAGAACCAGGAAAAGCCATCATTGCAGGTGATTCACTGGCTACAATTAGATAACAATGCAGTCAGGTAAGTTTTGGCCACCCAACCGGCAAAACATTGGAGAAGAATGGAGTGATCAACCATATGAAAGGTTGCAAACCAATCAAGAATAATCAAATGTTTGTCAACTCAGATGTTATTTTGCCTCGATTTGAATGGTTTTTTGTTGGCTTGTCTCTGAGATCACCAGCAAATACAGCTGTTTTATCTCTGACCGCAAAGCCTAGGCCATTAAATAAGCACATTTTGTATTGTTTCCATTTTTGTCTGTAGTGTGCTGTGGGAAGTGTATGTGGATAGAATTCTGTGGGCATGTTTCAGTTTCGTGCTTGTGTACACTTGAGAAAGAGAGATTGTGTGCAATTGTGCCTGTTTCTTTACCAACTTGAAGACCCAGTGATGTGATGGTCACAAAAGTGTTTGAAAGTAGTTTGTGAAGTTACAACACACTATCTGAGAAGCAGGCCATACTGTTTGAACTGGTCTGTGGTAATGTCTATGCTCCACTTGGTTGACAACCACCTTGCTTCACCTCATTCTGTCAGCAAATTCTCATGGCCATAATGTAGCAAGTTTCAAATCCGAGCTACTTTTTAAGATGCAGACGAATAATGGAAATGCAATACCAGACACAAAACAAGCAATTGATAAATTACTGTTGTACCTTACAGACAAAAATACCAAATATGTCAAAACACCGGTTGAAGTTTAGGTGATGTGATATTTTATTTTAGTTTGCAATTGTTGGAACTGTAATAATCCATCAGCAAATATATAGTTGCAGCAAATATGTGTGTGTGTGTGTGTGTGTAAAGTAACATACAGTTTAAAACCAGTATGTTTAGATATATATCTGCTATGGGACAACAGTTGTTGGAAAGAGGTAATCTCAGTTGACAAATTTGTTCTGAACTACTAAACCAATTTAGAGTGGAATAAAATAAGCAGCACACATGATGAGCTGAATGAAAGCTTTTTGGTTATGAATTGCTTTGTCCTGTTGTATTTGGCTGTTAATTGTATCTCCTATTAAGTAAAAGACAAAAGAGTGAAATGAGGGTGAACTTATTTATGCAATGACTGGCTACAATCTTATGAGTAACCTAAAAAAGTCAAAGAAGTTTTAATCATGTCTTTCTAATGGGAATCTCTTAAGCAACTGAAGAGAGAAAAAGAACTTGATTACGAGCAAAGAGCCAACAACTATGGCAAGTGAAATTGCTTTTGTAGAGAGACATAGCACAGGTGAAAGGTCAATTAGCTTATTCTGTATTTTAACTATTATGAACTTGTCTTTGCTCTAAGAATATAGAAATAGAGCTGTTAGTAGAATACAAGTCATATTTTATCTAGTAATTGATTCTGGATTGATTCCAGAGATGAGGGGTTTGTTTTATAAAGCATGATTGAGCACTTTGAGACTATACTCGAGTTTAGAAAAATGACAGAAGATCTATTTGAGGATGAGTGGCTAAAGGGGATTGACAAAGTAATCATAGGATATTTTCTCTTGTGGGGTAATCTAGAATGAGAGGCCATTGTTTTAGGATTGGGGTAGCAGATTTAAAACTGAGATGAAAAGTTACTTGTTTCAAGAGGTCTGTAAATCTGTGGAGTTCACTACTTCAGTGTGCTGTGGATACATTGAATAAATTTCAGAACGAGTTAGACAGATTTTTAATTAGTAATGGGTTGAAGGGTTAAGGAGAGTGGGCAGGGGAGTATAGAGTTAATGCTCAGGCATGATCAGCCATGATTGTATTAAATGGTGAAGCTGGCTCAAGGGCATGAATTGCTTACTCTTGCCCTTAGTTCTCATTTCTTAACACTTCTAAATTCATTCAATGCGCATTACTACTTCTGTTCAGAGAGCGAAATACTGCAACTGAAAATCTAAAACAGGAACAGAAAACATTTAGTAGCTGACACAGAATCTATAGAAACAATACATGGATATTTCAGGCAGTTGTCCTTCTTCTCATTGATTTCTCATCCAGGCAAATTCAGAAGTCTACCAACTGGAGTTTTGAACCATTATTGAGCCAGTCAATCACTGGATGTGACTCTAAATTGGACAATCCCATGTCCATATTGCCTGCAAACATGACCCCAGGCCAACTTCAATTTTCCATCAAACTCTCCTGAGGAGCAGAACTTCATCTTCCTCTTGGGCTCCTCATTTCAATCTGGTCTTCACATTGATGTCAGTGACATATAATCTTAATCATAGTGTTTACCTTATCTTTGATAGGAATCACTGGGGTGTGTGTGCATGATTAATGGGAATGGCATGTTAGAAAATTGCTGGTGATATGGTTTATACCTTTGGTGTTGAGCTGTACTTTCCTTTTGCCAATTTTATGTGTTACTATTTCTATTTCCTTCACACATTTGCGTTTGCTGTGTTTTTTTCAATACCTTTAATTTTTTGATTTCTTAGTGAGCTTTGAGAAGATTTTGATTTCTTTTTAATGTCTTACTTTTTTCTCTGGCCAATAGCACTCCTGCATTTATATTGTCGTAGAACACAGAAATATGCCCTTCAGCCCAATTCATCCTTGCCGACCAGATTTCCTGAGCTGAACTAGTCCCATTTGCTTCATATCCCACTAAACCTTTCCCATCCATGTACCTGTCCAATGACTTTCAAATGTAGTAAATATACTCGCCTCCACTCCTCCCTCTGGCAGCTCGTTCCACCTACACACTACCCTGTGTGTGGAAACAGTTACCATTCAGGTCTCTTTTAAATCTTTCCAATCATATTCTCCACTGAAGCAATTCATGTCGAGTGAAAGTTTTTCCTTGCCCTTTGACCAGTTCCTTTTTAAACGCTTATTTGCCAATCCCTCCAACTTCGACTAAATGAAATGTTTGCTCCTCATTGCTCTCCATAGAAGCTGCCTGACCTGCTCCCTGTGTCCAGTGATTTTTGTGGACATGCTAAAATTGCCAGTTGGAGGTCATGATAGCTGTATAAGACCCAAGTTTCATTAGTCTGTGACAATAGTACAAAACTCACATTGCAAAAACAGGTTAAACAACTTGAACACTTGTGTGCAAATTGCCTGCTGTATTTCCAATATCACATCACAGCAAAAGTGTTTTGCTGCCTGTAAAACGCTTTAGAATGATTCCAAAGTTGTTAAAGGTACAATACAAATGAAGGCATTTCTCATAGAAGCTAAACTCCTTAGTTTCCCTTTTCTGCCAGCTCAGAAGGACACCATCCTCTCAGTCTGAGGTTTGTGAGTTAAAATACTTTGCCAAAAATTTGAGAAGAAAACCTAGTGTTCCAATGTAGTGTTGAGAGATTGCTACACTGTCAGATGTGCTGTCATTTGTACATGTGATACTGCTGATTGAGATACTGCTGGTGTTTGCTACATTACAACAGTGAATCATTATACTTCATAAAACAGTTAATTGGCATTTGCGAGGTTGTGAATGGTTCAACATAGACAAGTAAAAATAAGATATGTTTGAAAAACTTAGCAGGTCTGGCTACACCTGTTGGGGGTGGGGGGCTGGGGGGGAAGAGAGAGAGAGACAGAGCTGATGTTTTGAGTCCAATATGACTTTTTCAGAACCCAAATTCATGTCTCTATTTCTTCCCTTTTTTTTCAACCATTTACTTAATGGATTTTTCAACACAAAAGAGAATATTTTGGAAATATTTGGGCCAGCCAGCACTGACAAAACATCAACCTTGCAGTTGTGGAAAGTTTGTCAAGATATCCGTTCCCACTCAAACATTTTCAACCCCTTCAGTGATTTCTGCTTTTTGTTTAAAAAAAAAATTGAGGGGACATTTTCCCCACTGGAAAAGCACTAAGATGCAAGTAATTGTTAATAAACTGATGAACCTGTCACTGTTTGTGGATCTTGCTGTGCACAAACTGGTTGTTCCTGCTCTCAAAACAGCAGTGTCTATTGTCTTCACACTGAATTACTAAGTTTGAAAAAAAGTTCACAGTTGTCATAGTACTGGAGCTAGATCAAATACTTAAATGGTTGCTGCTGACACCAAGTTGTAGGAGAATGTGATGCCAACCATTGCCAATGAGTGTTGGGTCCTACGGGACCTGCTTGGTCTACAGCGGTAGGGGAGGAGTACTCGACAATCTAACAAGAAGATGCTCATGTCTTAAACATAAAGTAGCTTACTGCATGATAGTAATCAGTACAAGTTAATTAGTAAGATATAGTATGGGGGTGCCAGTGTTGGACTGGGGTGGACAAGCTCAGAAGTCACACAATACCATTGGTTTATTTGAAATCACAAGCCTTAGGAATGCTGCTCCCTGACAGACATAGTTAGAAGGATTTGGGGTAACAAGCTTCTCCCCTTTGAATCCCCAAGATGTTTCTGACTTTCTCCATCAAAGTTCTTATGACATCATCAGATTGGGTGGGACTTAATGCAGTCTTCAGCGTTAACCCTTTCAGAACTAGCACTTTGTGCCGCAAGGATGACATTTATCATCAGAAATAAATGCATTAGATTGCAAACTCTTTGAAATGTTTAGTATGAGGTTTTGTTTTGAGCAATATTTGCCCAATAAATAACGTTTCAGACTATAATCAGCGACATTTGCTAAATCTGTGAAAATACTCTGTCCCCAACTCTCTTCCCCCTCTCTCTCATTGTTTGCTATAACGTGTCTGATCAACAATGCCAACAATAACAACTGGAGGTGGATTGGGAAGTGGCACTAAAAGACCTAAAGTTCTCATAACCCTTATCATTATTATTGTTTTCTCATATGTTTTAGTTGTTAAAGAGCCATTCGTAAAGGCCACAGAGCAGAAAGGGAATGGTCATCAATCTGCTCCAATAAACATTGCCATTAAAGAAACATGCTCGGTAATTATAGTTTCCTCTAACAAAAGACATCAAAGATCTTCATAATCAGTATGCAGTAATTAACTAATCAAGCACCTAATTAACAAGTCAAGATAAGAAAGGATAGAGCTTGTTGAAGTAGAAAATGGATGTGAAGTAAAATACCAGTTTAAAGATACAACTGTAATGATTTTGGCACCAAACACTTCCTGCAGGCGATGCCATTTCCGATATAACAAATGTGTTTTAGACTGACCTCTCCCTCCAGACTGATGATGTTATCTTAACAAATGTTTCCTGTTTACCTGGTGGGATTTATTATCCAACAAGTATTTCAGCACTGAAGGAGGGCTTCTATTTCAGGTAATTAAGTCAAACAATCATTTTTTCCATTTTGTAGGATTTGTTTGACTAGATAAAGCCGAAAGTAAACTTGAGAATGCTGTCCTATGTAACTTTGATACATGTGTCTTTTGTATGAGACAGGAGTCATTTCAGTACAATGGTGGGAGTGATTTGTCATTGAAAAAGTGATTGTCTCAAAAATAGCTCAGTTAGTGTATACACTACCCAGTGTGGACTGAGTCATAGAGTCGAGAAAAAGGAGAAAACTTATTTACCTTTCACAACTTCAGCTCATCACAAAACATCTATAAAGGTTTGGTGCAACTTCAGTGCTTTTGTTCTTAATATGAAGCATAGGAGCCAAGATATTTTGTTAGTGGCTTTCCTAGTATATGCAGCCATCTTCAGGAAACTATACATATGAACCCTCATGTTCTCTATTGCTGCCCATTCTTCAGAAACTGGACCATTGAGCGGAAATTGCCCTGCCTTTTTCCTTTGACCAGAAAGAATCGCCTCATTTTTCTATATATTCCATTCAATTTTCCATATCCATTCAACTAGCCTATCAATACTCTCTGCAGTCCATTCATATACCCCTTGCTATTTGCTATACCTTCAAATGTAGTAATATTGGCAAACTTTGTGCCTGAAATAGTATCTGGACTGTGATGTGGAGGAGAGTGGAGAGATTAATTGATAAGAGATGATAGGGAGGAAGATGATAATAGGTCATCCAAAGAAACAATCATGTGTCCAGAGGAATTACATTGATGACTGTTTTGGTGAATTTCCTAGTGTACCCCAGACTGGAGAATTTTTATCAAATTTGATTGCATTGTTCATCCTTTCCTCATCTTCACAAATTCCATCTCTGACTCTTTCTTTCCTTGACCTCAGAGTTTGCGGAATATTGGCCATCAGACCTTTTAAACTCTGACTTCCACAACTACCTTGATTACCTCACACACTAATTCCTGTAACTATGTGATACCCTTCTCCTAGTTTCTGCATTTCTGCCACAAATGTTCTCACAATGCTACCTTTTACACCAATGCTTCTGATACGCTTTGCTTTATCCTCATCTGAACATTCACGATACCCCTGCAGGCATGATTGTGATTAACAGCTTTGTTCAGTTTACCACATGTTCGCTCATTCTCCTTTTTGTCCCTTCTAGAATCACAATTAGGGTTCCTCAAGTCCTCATGTTCCATACTGCCAATCTCCACATTCAACACACCATCCTTTGCAATTTCAGCTACCACCAGCATGTCACAACAAAATAATCTTCCCTTCTTCACCTGTTTTTGTGCTGTAAGAAAAACAATTTTGTCCATCCAGTATACCATCCCTGTCCTAGGGCACTTAATCATGCAGGCACAAGAAATGCAAACCCTGCCCTTCTCACTGCCCAAGATTCACATTTCACACTCAACAATTCAACAATCCTTCCACATGGCACAGAAATTTACTTATCCTTTTTTTAGTCTACTATGTTATCTGACTGATCATGATGTGGTCTTTCTATTGTGGTCTGAAATAATGGGAATGACAGCAAAGTGTTTTGGCAGATGTTGTGTCTCCTGTACTTGCATGGAAAGGTGCCATGAAGTGTTGGGAGTGATTGAGGAGTGGACCAGGTGTTGAAGAGGAAATAGTCCCTTCAGCTTGCTGCAAGTGGAAGGGGACAGGAATGCAATCTGCAGTTGGGAGATAACATCACATCAGAGGTGGCAAAAATAGCAAGATGATCTGTTAAATGTGGAAGCTGGTGCGAGTGAAAAGGCACATTCAGCTCCCTCTGTATTTGTGTAAAACCTCACACGTTTTTGGATCATTGCAGCTCTTTTGGGGTAGAAGTGACCTGAACAAGATCGGATTGCACTTAAATTGGAAGGGAGATTTGCTCGAGCTGCTCAGGAGGATTTAAACTAGTAAGGTGGGCAGAGGGGGGTGGTGGGACTTGGGGACATAGTGAGGAAAGAGATTAATCTGAGATTGGTACAGTTAAGAACAAAGGCAAGACAAACAGTCAGGGCAGGCAGGGACAAAGCACAGAACAAGGTAGGACTGATAAACTGCATTTATTTCAATGCAAGAGATCTAACAGGGAAGGCAGATGAACTCAGGGCGTGATGAGGAACATGGGATTGGGATATCATAGCAATTACAGAAACATTGCTCAGAGATGGACACTGCTGGCAGCTTAATGTTCCAGGATACAAATGCTACAGGAAGGATAGAAAGGAAGGCAAGAAAGGAGGGGGAGTGACATTTTTGATAAGGCATAGCATTACAGCTGTAGTGACAGAGGATGTTCCCGGAAATACACCCAGGGAAATTATTTGGGTGGAACTGAGAAATAAGAAAGGGATGATACTTTATTGTGATTGTATTATAGACCCCTCCCCCCCCCCCCCCCCCCCCCCCCCCCCCGCCAATAGTCAGAGGGAAGTTGAGAAACAAATTTGTAAGGAAATCTCAGTTATCTGTAGGACTAGGGGGTTATGATAGGGGTTTTAACTTTCCAAACATAGACTGGGACTGCCATAATGATAAGAGTTTAGATGGAGAGGAATTTGTTAAACGTGTACAAGGAAATTTTCTGATTCAGTATGTCGATGTACCTACTAGAGAAGGTGCAAAACTTGACCTACTCTTGGGAAATTAGGCAGGGCAGGTGTCTGAGGGGTCAGTGGGGGAGCACTTTGGGGCCAGCGAGCATAATTCTATTAGTTTTAAAATAATGATGGAAAAGGATAGACCAGATCTAAAAGTTGAAGTTTTAAATTGGAGAAAGGCCAATTTTGATGGGATTAGGCAAGAACTTTCGAAAGCTGATTGGGGGCAAATGTTCGCAGGTAAAGGGACGGCTGGAAAATGGGAAGCTTTCAGAAATGAGATAACGAGAATCCAGAGAAAGTATATTCCAGTTAGGGTGAAAGGAAAGGCTGGTAGGTATAGGGAATGCTGGATGATTGAAGAAATTGAGGGCTGCCAGACTAAAGAAAAAGAAAGAAGCATATGTCAGACACAGACAGGATAGATCAAGTGAATCCTTATAAGAGAATAAAGGCAATAGGAGTATACTTAAGAGGGAAATCAGGAAGGCAAAAAGGGGACATGAGATAGCTTTGGCAAATAGAATTAAGGAGAGTTCAAAGAGTCACCTGACCTGCCTTATTTCCCAAGAGTAAGTCAAGTCAAGTAAGTCAATATGTACATCGACATATTGAATCAGAAAATTGACTTGTGTACACTTAACAAATTCCTCTCCCTTAACATTATGGCAGTCCCAGTATATGTTTGGAAAGTTAACATCCCCTACCATAACCACCCTATTTTTCTTACAGATAGCTGAGATCTCCTTACAAGTTTGTTTCTCAATTTCCCTTTGACTATTAGGGGACTATAATACAATCCCAATAAGGTTATCATCCCTTTCTTATTTCTCAGTTCCACCCAAATAACTTCCCTGGATGTATTTCTGGGAATATCCTCCCTCAGCACAGCTGTTATGCTATCCATTATCAAAAGCGCCCCTCCCCGTCCTCTCTTGCCTCCCTTTCTATCCTTCCTGTAGCATTTGTATCCTGGAACATTAAGCTGCTGGTCCTGCCCATCCCTGAGCCATGTTTCTGTAATTGCTATGATATCCCAGTCCCATATTCTTAACCATGCTCTGAGTTCATCTGCCTTCCCTGTTAAACCCCTTGCATTGAAATAAATGCAGTTTTATTTATTAGTTCTACCTTGTCCCTTCCTGCCCTGACTGTTTGACTTGCCATTGTTCTCAACTGTTCAAGTCTCAGATTAATCTCTTTCCTCACTATCTCCCTGGCTCTCACCCCTCCACCTTACTAGTTTAAATCCTCCTGAGCAGCTCGAGCAAATCTCCCTGCCAGTATATTAGTCCCCTTCCAATTTAGGTGCGATCCGTCCTTCTTGTACAGTTACTTCTACCCTAAAAGAGATTCCAATGATCTAAAAATGTGAATCCTTCTCCCGTACATCAGCTCCTCAGCCATGCATTCATCTGCTCTATCCTCCTATTCCTGCCCTCACTAGCTCGTAGCACCAGGAGTAATCTCTCGAAGATCTCCTTTTTAAATTTCTGCCTAAGTCTCTGTAATCTCCCTTAAGATTCTCAACCTTTTCTCTTATCTCGTTGGTTCCAATGTGGACAATGACCTCTTGCTGGCCCCTCTCCCCCATGAGAACATTCTGCACCCTCTCTGAGACATCCTTGATCCTGGCACCAAGGAAGCAACACACCATTCTGCTTTTTCGCTGCTGGCCACAGAAACGTGTCTGTACCTCAAACTAGAGAATCCCCTAACAGAATTGATCTCTTGGAACCTGACGTACCCCTCGTTGTATTAGAGCCAGTCTCAATACCAGAAACTTGGCTGTTCGTGCTACATTCCCCTGAGAATCCATTACCCCCTACATTTTCCAAAACAGCATACCTGTTTGAACTGAGTATATCCACAAAAGACTCCTGCTCTAGGTGCCGATCTCTCTTACCCTTCCTGGAGTTAACCCATCTATGTGATTGTATATGAGACGTCCCCCCTTCCTTTAGCTGCCATCCATCACATACTATTGCTGTTGCAAATTCCTCATCGCTTCTAACTGTCTCTCCAACCGATCCATTCGATCTGATAAGATTTGCAACCAACAGCATTTATGGCAGAAATAATCCGCTGTAACCCTTAAACTCTCTTTAAACCCCCACATCTGACGAGAAGTACTTATCACTCTCTATTAAAGGCCATTTTTGCTCCTTCACAGTCTACAGACCCAGAAAATAACACCATCTTATTCCTCTACAAACCCTGCCCCAGGTTAAATTAAATGAATATTTATGTGCAGGTTCTCTCTCTTCTCCATCAATTAAAAGGCATCTGGATGGGTATATGAATAGGAAGGGTTTGGACGGATTTGGGCCAGGTGCTGGCAGGTAGGACTAGATTAGGTTGGGCTATCTGGTTGGCATGGACGAGTTGGACTGAAGGGTCTGTTTCAGTGCTGTATATCTCTGTGACTCTATTTCAGATCTTCTCTGGTTCCATTGAAAGAATGTCAACCTGAAATGTTAATGCTGTTTGTATTTTCACAGATGCTAACAGACCTGCTGAATAATTTCAGCATTTTCTGTTTTATTATACATCATGATATATTCTTTAGAGACTAAGAGATAATGGTTGAACTGGTGAAGAATTCTTGTTTGTATTAACCTTTTGATGCCAGTTGCCTGGTGCTATCTGAAGATACAGGAATTTGCCATCCATTTGATTGTACTCAAGTAATCTCTCAACAGAAGGGCTGCAGTGATGTGATAAAATAAAGAACTGCATTAAAATGAATGATAAAAGTGAATATTGGCTCTGGAAACACTGCCTGGATGAAAGTCTCTTCTCTTGTGAGGCAACAGCTCCCTAAGTAAGTTTGGGAAGGCATAATCTCTACAGAAATAAATGTTACCTTGTAGGTCTTTGGGTGGGCAAAACGTATGCCTAATTTGATAGTAGGCCTAATATCTCCCAATTAAATGTTGGGCGCACCGAAGCCATTGTCTTTGTTCCCTCCACCAACTCCATTCCCTAGCCAATGACCACTAATCTCCCTGGCTACTATTGGAAGCTGACCACACTGTGCCTGGACCTGTGCTGAGGGAGGCTCCCTGCATAAGTCTGACTACTGGGGACTTGTTTCTCTGGCATGACATTTCTTTTGCAACTAAAACTTTCAACAGCTAGATTTACCATGATATTTTTGCTTGAGTGCTGCAGTAATTCACATTGTTTTGCAATTGCTTTCAAACCAAAGGTATTTACAATTGTAGACAGTACTAAAAGGAATCCGGATTCACTGCCTATAGTGGAGGAGTAGAGAAATTGGAGGAAGACTTTAATGAAACTGCACTTGAAGTGTCTTTTTCTGAAGGCTGGGAGTTTCTGGAACTTCTTCCCGCAAAAGGAATTGCAGAATCTCTAAATATTTTTTCTGGCAGAGGTAGATGGATACCCAATTACTGAGCAGAAGAAAGATTCGGGTTTCTGGAGAATGTAGAGTTGAGGTTAAAATTCCTCACAATGAAGTCAGCAAAGTATGATAACTTTGTTGATGAATCAGTCTCGATACATTAATCTGAAACAATACAGGGCAGATTAAAGTGAAACATCAGTGCTGGCCAGTCCCACAGCCTTTGAAAGGGGAATTGGGTAGAAAGTTGCTCAAACACCTTCCTTCCACTTTTTGAAGGGAAAATTAGAGGCTGATATGGCTCATTACTGGCATCCATTTGCTGATGGGTTTTTTAATAGCCTCAAGTCCTTCAGTCATGCCTTGACTCTTTCTGTGAAGGAATAATGTGTAATCATAACAATGATGAAAGATAAAATACTGCAAGTCTGAATCAGGGTTAGACAAGATAAATAATGTTCACTGCCTATATACTACTTGTTCTTCTGCACCTGTACAAATTTCATTTTTGAATACCTCTTCCACTACCTGAGCTGCCATTGTTCCTTCAGTTTAACTTTTCGAAGTGTAAAATAGATCATAGATCTCATTCACTGTGTCTGGACCTCAGCACAGGTCCAGGCACAGTGAGCCCAGTTCAGAGACTGACTCCACCCTGGTACTGAGGTTAATACACTCTCAATGACCCTTTCTCTTAGCTACCTGACAAAGGAGCAGCGCTCCAAAAGCTTGTACTTTCAAATAAACCTGTTGGACCTATAACGTGATGTTGTGTGATTTTTAGCTTTGTCCACCCCAGTCCAACACCAGCTCCTCCATATCATGCCTTCATTTCCACTGAATCTCACTGGAATTCACTGGATAATGCAAGAACGTGATTTGACTGGGTCTATATTGCTTCTGATTGGCCTTGGGGGCAGAGGTTCCCCCCCTCCCCCTCCCCCCACCCCATACCTTACACTGAGTGGAGTGTGGTGCTCCAGCTTTGACCTGCATGAGGCGCTCTAGGACTGGGGGGGGTAGCCTGAAGTAATGGTCATGCTTTTAACAATCTGAAGTTTCATTCATGAACTATGACAGATTCAAAGCTCTCCTTTGTTTATAATCATAACCTTTGAGAATTTTAATGTTTCCCCTCATTTAGCAAAAAAATAAAATTCTCCTTATTTGACCTATTAAAATTACCTTATGTATAAATTTTTCAAGATACTTCTTCAATGGCTAGAAGAGTTTTTGCATTAATAGTTGAGTGACATTGACCTTGCCCTTCAGGTTTGCCCTCAAATTGTAGATATAATCATGAATAGCTCTCATCCAAGCAATCATCACTGTCTTACACTCTATAAATGACCCGTTTATTTCGATTCTCTTTCCTGTCTGCTTACCTACGCTCAATCTATACCAGTACATTACCAGTACATTACCACCAATCTCATGTGCTCAGACTTTCCACACTAGGCTCTAGTTTTTAAAAAAAACTTGCTAAAAATCCCAAACATCATATCAATTGCTTCTTCCTTAGCTATTCTAAGAATTGCACCCTGTATATTTATCAGATACATTTTTTCTTTCCTAAATCAGTGTTGACTTTGCAAAATCCTGTTGGAACTTTCTAAGTGTCCTGCTATCACAGCATTTATATTGGACTCCAAAGTTTTCCCTGTTACTGCTATTAGTCCAACAGGTCTGCAATTCCCATTTTCTCCCTCATTCCTTGTTTAAATAATGGGATTACAGTTAGCCGTTCTTCAATCAACTGGGACTGTTTCTGCATTTTGAAAGATAGCAACCAAT
Organism: Chiloscyllium punctatum; assembly: GCF_047496795.1. NCBI lineage: Eukaryota > Metazoa > Chordata > Chondrichthyes > Orectolobiformes > Hemiscylliidae > Chiloscyllium > Chiloscyllium punctatum. Next base: position 34,408,092 of record NC_092765.1, read on the forward strand.
TTATCCATTATTTCCATTGTCACTTGCCTTTGTACCCTGGGATATAGATAAGCAGGCCTTGGGAGTTCTTAGTTTTTATTTCCATTTATTTTTTAGCACTTTTTTTAACCAAAACTAATTTCCTTACTCATTCCCAAAAGTCCCTGACTTCCGTAGCATTTCTGGGAAGCTAATTAATTCTTCTTCTATGAAGATAGGAAAAATGCCATAAAATCTGAAAGAAGTGTGGATGATGGAAATCAGAAACAAAAGCAGAAATTGCTGGAAAAAGTCAGCAGCTCTGACAGCATCTGTGGAGAGAAATCAGAGTTAACGTTTCAGGTCCAGTGACCCTTCATCAGAACCCATTCAATGGACCCAAAATATTAACTCTGATTTTTCTCCACAAATGTTATCAGAGCTGTTGAGCTTTTCCAGCAATTTCTGCTTTTGTTTCTGATTTCCAGCATCCCCGATCATTATCAGTTCTTGTGCTTCACACTGTAAGTATTTGTCTGTGCTAATCTTTTTCTTTTTACATACTCTTAGCTTTTGCAGCACACCGTTATACTTCTTACATATTTACTTCATTCTCTATTTTCCCTCCTCATTCCACGTCTTGGTTCTCCTTTGCCGCATTGTATATTGTTCCCAGTTCTTGGGCTTGCTTTCTTTAAAATAGTCAATGTTATAATGACATCAATTTTCATCTACTATGATCCTAAATTTCTAATGTTAGCCGTGATTAGGCCAATTTTCCTGTTTGGTTGTTCTCCCAAAAGCAATGTATAACTCTTCCACTGCTTGCTTTCATTTGTTAAATATTAACCACTTCCTGTTCGTTGCCATTACTTTCAATTCTGGGTTGCACTACTATAATTTCTATTCCAATGAAATGTTCTGTCATGTTATGGTCACTTTTTTTCTAATGGATCTCTCAAAACAAGATTATTAATTAAACTCTTCTCGTTGCAAAAGACCATTCTCAAACAGCCTGTTCTCTTTGTGGTTTCTCAGCATAATAGTCTAAAATGGTCTCTTGTATACATTCCAGGGATTTATCCATGACAGTATTATCGTTAATGTGGTTTGCTCAGTCTATATGTAGATTAAAATCACCCATGATTATAGACATTACCTGATGTCATTGGCATCAACATGAACAACAACCTCTGGTTGTTCTCCCTCCCCTTTCAACATGACTTGCAGGCACTCAATGGCTTCCTTGACCTCAGCACAAGGGAGGCAACATACCTTCCTGGTGTCATGTCTGCAGTTACAGAAATATATGTGTTCCCTTACGTTATTACTCTCCCACTCTTTTCTGTCTGCCTTCAGTTTAAGCTTGAGTTTGTCTTTGTCCCCTGTGGTACTAAATGTGGTTGGTCTTAGCTGCTCTACTCCACCAGTAATCTATTGCTTTTGTTTCTGGTTTCTGTGGGTGGCACGGTGGCACAGTGGTTAGCACTGCTGTCTCACAGCGTCAGAGACCCGGGTTCAATTCCTGCCTCAGGCGACTGTGTGGAGTTTGCACATTCTCCCCGTTTCTGCGTGGGTTTCCTCCGGGTGCTCCGGTTTCCTCCCACCGTCCAAAGATGTGCAGGTCAGGTGAATTGGCCATGCTAAATTGCCCGTAGTGTTAGGTAAGGGGTAAATGTAGGGGAATGGGTGGATTGCGCTTCGGCAGGTCGGTGTGGACTTGTTGGGCCGAAGGGCCTGTTTCCACACTGTAAGTAATCTAATCTAATCATCATCCACAATTCTTTTAGTTTTTATGACTTTTTATCTAGCTTCACAGAAGATGAAATAGTTAGCTTCCCAGAAATGCTAATGACATGGTAAAGTAATTCCAAAGCTTATTCACGTGGTATACATGACTACAATCCAATGCAGACTGCAACCTCTAACAGTCTCTATCTCAGATTGTCTCTGTGTGGGTTCATCTTCTGTGCTGATCACATCAGTGGTTAAATCATTGATGCACATTGACCCTGTGCTCCACAGAAGGCACCGTGTGTGAGGATGAGAGAAGATAGCCTGAGTTTGGCTGTGGCTAGTAACCCCTGTATCCTCTGGGAGACCGGTATGGCTTATGCTCTGAGGATGATTATTTCTTATTCTGCCAGTTGGAAGTGACAGAAGAGAGAGCAACAATGCCTGCTTGACACATGATTGGAGACAGCCAAGTTGGCATCTTTTGACAGGCCATGGGTAGTGAAGTTGCAGCGGGTCACAGCTCTTCGGTTTGCTTTATATTCCATGCTCAAACAGACAACGAGGAAGGAACTTTCCTTTGCAAATCAAAGGCTGTTTGATCGTGGTGATAGGCCGGGCAAATATTTGGTATATCTGGCGAGGAGAAGGAATGCCCCCCAATCTATTGCCTCACTTAGGGAAGGGGCTGGGATTCTCACTTGTGATTCTAAAAAGATCAGTGCTGCATTTCGGAGGTTTTGCTCCAAATTATACTAGTCAGAACGCTGTGAGAATAAATGGGATAAGATGGAATCCTTTTTTAAGAACCTAACTCTTCCAGGTGCGACCTCCAAACTGGCATCTCTCCTTAATGCTCCTTTAACAGTGCAAGAGGTGCAGGAGATGGTAAAGCAACTTCAAAATGGAAAGGCGCCTAGCCCCCATGTCTTCCTAGTGAATTTTATGAAGAATTTAGAAATATATTGCCAGGGCCGATGTTGAACATGTACAACTATCCTACAGTCATGATTACCTCCTGCAATCCTTGAGAGGGGCTAATATCTCTCTTTTCCTTAAGGAAGAGAAGACCCCGGAGGACTGTGCTTCTTATAGACCCATCTCGCTTCTAACTTTGATTTTAAAATTCTGTCCAAGACACTTGCATTAAGGCTGGAAATGGTGTTGCCTTCAATTGTCTAAGAGGACCAGACTGGTTTTGTAAAGAGCCGCAGATCCTCTAGCAATGTTAGGAGATTACTCAATATGATTCAAGTGTGTCAGCAGCAATCAGTTCAAGGATTAGTGATTTCCTTAGATACAGAGAAGACATTTGATCGGGTGGAGTGGAGTGGCCATAAGTTTTCTATAACCTGGAATAGTTTGGTCTCGGTGAAGTCTTTACTCAGTGGGTAAGGGTCCTTTATAGTGATCCTCGGGTGGCGGTTCTCACCAATGTTGTAAGATCTAGTAATTGTAATACTTAATTTTAATATATAGTAATAGGGGCAGTTGGCAAGGTTGGCCCCTTTCACCTCGACGTTTTACGCTGGTGATTGAGCAACGAGGAAGGGCATTCATTCCTTCAAGGCAGAGGCTATTCATAGGGATCCTCATATCGCTGCCCCAGAGGTGGGATCAAAGTTACATACAATCACATTATCTGTGGATGAGGTTCTTCTTTTCCTTTCAAAGCCAGCAGTTTCTGTGCCCCATTTGATATAATGTATCAATTCATTTGGCTCTTTTTCGGGTTACAAGATTAATTTTTCAAAATCGACGGCTATGCCAATAGGGGTTCTTGGGGGAACACCTGACATTGAGGGTGAGTCGCGGTTTCCCTTTTAGTGGTCACAGCGAGGTTTTCTCTGTCTGGGCCTATTTGTTTCTCCCACCTTTCATTAGCTACTTAAAGCTAATTTTGTCCACTCGTTTGACAAGATTAAACAAGATCTTCACAGGTGGGAGGCCCTTCCAATATCTTGGTTAGTTCAAGTAGCTCTTATCAAAATGAATGTCCTCCCTCATTTGCTATACCCTATGCTGATGCTCCCTTTGATTTTTCTCAGGCAAGTGTTTCAGAGACTTTAATAGCTGGTTTATCTGGCACCGTAGGTGACCCCTTACTAAACTCACCAACTGCAATTGCCCCGAGGGGCTGGGGGGAGTGGACCTCCAGGATATTGAAAGATATCAATTAAGCTCCCTGTTATCTTTTGTAAGTGACTGGGCCTGTGGGGACCCAGTGTCAATATGGTTGGATATTGAGGCCTCCCAGGCAAAGTGTTCTCTTACTAGCTTGTTATTTCTAGACAAAATGAGGACAGTTGCGGAAATTTGGCCTAATCCAATAATTATCAATACTGTCAAAACATGGAAGGCAATGCGGCAGAGTGAGGATATTATGTCTAAAACATCTTTTCTTACCCCTTTAGTTGGTATGCTGGGTTTCCAGCCAGGGACAATGGACCCCAGGTTTCAACTGTGGGCAGCTTGGGGAGTTTCCTTTTTGGGTGATTTATTTGAGAGGAAATAATGATGTCCTTTGACTAAATAATCCATAAGTATGGACTATTGAGCAGAGACCTTCATTGTTTCTTCCAGATTAGAGATTTTAACCAAAAGGAAACTAAGATTTTGACTGACTTCTACAGATCTAATGTAGAGATCTGTAGAAGTCTCAGTGAGTACTCTTTATCGTCTGTTGGGCAGTGGTCCCTCAGGTGGTATTGACCGACTATATGAGATTTGGGAGAGACTATTAGGAGTTGAGATCTCTTCTGAGGCATGGGACAATATTTGTGAAAATGTGAAAAAGATTTTGATTTGAAATAGAACTTATGCCGCGCAATTGAAGATTCTTCATTGGGTCCATCTGGCCCCAGATCTTCTCTCGAAATTTAAGGTGGGAGTATCGTCAATGTATCTCAAGTGTAAAGTAAGTACTGGTGTGCCCACTTACTATCTGTGGTCCTGCCACAGACTTCATACATACTGGAGTGCTGTGGCAGGGATAATAGGGAGAGTCTTGGGGATCGAAATTAAGATAGACCTGGTCTCTCTTCTCCTGGGCCTGCCCAATTTATCATCTTTAGATACACATGGGAGAAAATATTTTTATATTCTTACTTTTTGTATGAGGAGAAACATTTGATGTGCTGGGTGTCGAAACCCTCCCCGCCCCCAACCCCCCCCAGGGTCTGTCGGGCTGGTGCAAACTTATCATGGAACATATTCCCCAAAAAACTGAGAATGTTTATAAGACATGGCTGCCCTTTTTGGGTTACATAGAAGCAGATTTGTCTGCCATTTAAATTAGGGCCTTTGTATAGCCATGATGGTTTGGTTTAGTGAACTTCGTGTCCCAAGAGAAAAAATGTTGAATAAATGCGGGTGTAATATTTAATGTTCTCAAAGGTGAGAAGTTATTGTTTTGTGGCACTGGGTGGTGGTATTTATTTATTTATAACTTTGGTTTATCTTGTACATGAGTATAATTTCATTCTGTTGTGTTATTGTTCTTTAGTTTTTTTTATAGAGTAGTGTGTTTATTGGTTTAATTTTGTTATAATTTTGTAATTTTATAAAAAAAAACTTCTTTTCAATAAGAATATTTAAAAAAATATGATCCCAACTCCCTATGGGAAAGTACCGGGCCGATCTCATGATACTGCAGTCCAAGCCTGCAGCTTCAGGCACAGAATGGGTATTATAAGAAATTGTGGGCACACAGCCAGTGAGTTTCTGCATTGCCAGTGAGCTGTAATGCAAAACTAATTTGAGTTCTTGATGGCAAAAAAAAGCAGCACATATAACAGATTGCACATACACCGAAAAAGGCAAATCCATCAAACTCCCAACATAAAAGAAGCCTATAGCTATTACATATAAAATTTGTGCATATCATACACAGTATGAGCTTGCCAAAGCCAAACTACCCTTCCCATTCCTTGAAGCTCGAACATTTGGAATCTTTAATGTTGGTTTATTAAACACGCCAGACCTTGGGGCATAGGGTGTGGAGATTCTGTTGAAAGGCTGCTTGCCAATTAGCGCTCTTGGGCAGAAATGACCAGCCTGTAACTTTCTCTGGATTCACCGTGGTTCATGCAGGAAATTGCAGCCACCTGTTGAAAGATGATCAGAGAAAGCCAAGAGAAATAGGCGCTATTTTACAAACATAACAATATGCAGTCACCAAGGGCTGAGCAAGTAAATCCGATAATCTTTATAAATGAGATAGAAGCCCTAGCAAGCATGTTGAACTCAAAACAGACTTATGTTTTTTTGTGAAAAGAGACTTGGGAAGAGGTTTGTGAAATCCCGACAATCAATATGAATGAATCACTAGACATTGGGAACTACCAGAAGATTGCAAACAGATTAATGGTGTTCCCATATTCAAAAGGTCTTGCAACTGTAGACCCTGTCATCTTGCTACTGTTTAATTTCTATCTGTTGTTATGCCTCACTGGGTAGCACGTGGAAAATTAAGCCCCACTATTCCAGGAACCATCATAGATTTTATAAAAGTAAAGTTTAAATTTGGCTAAATTCCCCAATTTACTTGTCATTTAGACCAAGGGAGTCAGAAGGCACTTAACATAGATTGCTATTTATTACAAATAAATAGATTAGAGTTATAGGAAAATAATTATGAATCATCAACATATAACTCTACTAGTTAAAACCATGATCCCCTTATAAACGTCCCCATACACATATAGACAGTCAGATACAAAATAAGCTTGGGTGTTATGAGCTGAGGGAGAGTCTGGGGAAGACAGTTCAATAATTGCTGTTCTCACAGTTAACAGAAGTTATCCTTTTGGCTTGTCAGGACATGCTACTCTTTAGTCTTGCTTCTCCAGATATTTTCACTTGCTTACAAAAGGCACAGTGCAACTGGTTCACACTCATAAGGTCTCTGACTTGTTGGTTAAAAGTTACAGGTTGCAATAATTGATGAAGCGAACTAAACTAGTTTCTTTCGGGCTTGAGGTGTTTTTATTGCAGAGAGAACAAAATAGTACCTCTTCTTTTCCAGAGATCCAATGGTTTTCAAACAGACATTCACACCCACAAACTCTTCAGTTCCTTGGGCACGAATCACATAGCAGTTAGCAGGCAGAAGGCCTTTGTCATCAACAGCTGGTCACCTCTCTCACCTCTCCACACACCAAACGGTTACTTGTTACCGGCCGAACCTCCCATCGTACACAGGGGCCTAGCTCCAGCTCATGTGCAGTAACCTCCCCCATTGCTTAAATAAGCAGCTGTGTAAACACTTACAATGAGTGATAGTAAGTTGCTTTTAAAAAGCGCAGTAATCCTTTCCAAACTCTGTTTTTTAAAAAGTATTTTTTTTCTCATTTCACTCCACAATCAAAAAATAGAGAAAGATAAAAGATGCTGAGTTCACACACATTCTATTTTGATTCATTTCTAATTCTGTTCTTGATTCATTGAAAGAACAGGCCTTGGACTAAACTTCCAGAAAACAAAGGTCCTAGAACAGACTGCTCCTACCATGCACACACTGTCCCTTGACCATTCATTACAATCCACTGGACAATGTGGATCGATTCCTTATCTTGGGAGATTCCTTTCAGTGTGGTTAGCTGTTGATGATGGTGTTTGACATTGCTCTGGTGTGGATGGAACTCTCTGACGAATAGAGCGTTTGATGTCTGAAGTCTCAAATCTGATACAAAGGTCAGGGTCTACAGAGCTACCAGCCTTCATATACCTGTCAGAGGCATGGACACTTGACAGCAGACACCACAAATTCTTTGAGGTATATCACCAGCGATAGTTCTGCAAAATTCTGCACATCCACTGGCAGGATGGCTGCAGCAACATCAGGTCAACATTCCCAGGCACGGGTTAAAGTGAAATTCCTGGATTTATTTTACCAAGTTTGATTTTTACCAACCTTCATGAGTTTCATATTCTTTCCAACATTTTCTTTCCTGATCCTGAATTCTTTTCCCTTCCTCCTGTTTTAATGTTTCACTGACGTTTATGGGCACTACCTTCTCTGTTATGAAGATGGGTTGGAAATTATAGTATAGCTTACAACGTGTTTGTTGATGAGATGGTCAGAGTACATTGTGTAGTATGGCACATAAAGACCTTGAATATTTTAATCATTACTTGGTATCAGCTGGATAAGTTGATCTCAGTTGAGCACAGATGGAGATTTATAACAAGGAGAGCATTAAATAAATTTTGTGCATTTAAGAATGCCTTATGGGCCTTTCATGGTCTATTGATCTCTTAAAATGCTTTCTAGCTAATGAAGTACTTGAGAGTGTAATCACTGTTGTAATGCAGGAAATGGGGCTGCCAATTTGCACACGGGAAGAAGTCCTACAAACAGGAATGTGATAATGATTGGTCCAGCCCTCATATAGTCAGAGATCAGACATAGCCTGAATGATGTTTGTCAACATTCCTCAAAAGACCCAATGCAATGGCTATGCGGTACTTAGCTGAGAGGTTTAAACTTATGGTGGGGAATTACCCAGTGCCTACAATCCTCTGAACACATCCCCAACTGAGTCAGGGACAGAGACTTCAGAGGGCACTGAGTTACGTTCACAGTTCCCATGGCTATCCAGGCTCACCTGGCACTCTATCCCTTAACCCAACTGCCAACTAGACCCATCACCTACCCACCTGCCACCCTACCCTTTTACTTACTTACCTTATGCACTTATCATTTCTCAGGAGCTTGTCGAAATGGCTTTGGTACCTTTAAATAATTTACCAACTGGAATAAGTGAAAAGAGTGTGGATGCTGTGAGGATTCACTCTGGTGCTGCATGTGCGGGCTTGCTAGACTTCAGCTTTGGAGTAGATCCTATATCGGAAAATGGGCTGGGAAAGATTATGCAAATGTAAGCAAGTAACGTTTTCTCTGACCCTGGTTCTAAATAGGGATTCATTTCAAGGCTAAAGATTTAGCCCAAGAGGTACTATTCAAGATTGTGATGCTGCATACCACCAAAAAACAGCACCACACTCTCGACTCTGATCTCCAGCATCTGCAGTCCTCACTTTCTCCCAAGGGATAAGTCCCTTGTTCTTCTGTGAAATAGTGTCAAGTGATGTTTTATACTTGCTTCAGGGGACAGCTTGGGGCATAGATTGTAAAATTGTAAAATCAGCATGTCAGTCATTATAGTTCTCCTGGATGTAAGTTTGCTCACTGAGCTGGAAGATTCGTTTTCAAATGTTTTGTCACCATACTACGTAATATCATCAATGAACCTCAGGTGAAGCACAGGTGATACATTCCATTTTCTATTTAAGTGTTTAGGTTTCCTTGGGTTAGTGATGTCATTTCCTGTTTGTTTTTCTCAGACGGTGATAGATGGTGTCCAAATCGATGTGTTTGTAGATAGAGTTGCAGTTGGAATGCCATGCTTCTAGAATTCTCGTGCATATTTGTGTTTGGCTTGTCCTAGGATAGGTGTGTTGTCCCAATCAAAATGGTGTCCTTCCTCATCTGTATGTAAGGATACTAGTGAGAGAGGGTCATGTCATTTTGTGGCTTTGACTCAAGATAAATATTTGGGGAAGCACTATTCTTTATCTGGATGCACTGCTAAGTCATAAATGATCTTTGAAGGTCAAGAGAACAAAAGTGTTTTGCAGTCCTTACAATTTTAAAGTTGCAATTGTGCATGGATTTTTTGTTGTAAATCTTGAAGGATTTGGTTTACGATCTTTTCAGGTTACATTTGACCTTACATTTGAGCAATATCTATTGAAGGCCAGGAGTATACAATTGTTAAAAAAGCTTCCAGAAATTGATTAAACACAGACCAAGTTGTTTAATGTCATAGGAGGCAATTAATACACAGAATTTCTGAACTCGAAAGTATTATTATCACTGAACTTTCTATGATTTAAATATGAAAGTAATGTAGAAGGCAATCTAACAGTGGCTGACATTTCTCATCATGTTTTTGCAGATATGGATAGAATTGTCCTGATTTTCTGGCATTTATTGCCTTGGGAGTCTTTAACTTCAGTTAGCCTCCTGAACTCCAAGTTGTATTGTTGCTGTAGTCAATAAGAATTAGAACATTTATTTGAACTGTTAGACGGTTATGAAGAAGTTGAAATGTACAAGATCAAGGCCATCAGTGCACTAGTAATCTTCTTGCGATGAGAGAGACCCTTAGAATAAATTCGCAAAGCCTATCGTGTGAAAATTTACAACTTCAGACAACATGTGCATCACAAACTAAAATAGAGGACATTGAATATAATAGCACCTCAGGTGGCTGTACTCAGTGCTTGGGACATTGGGTTAGTGTTGTCACTTACGATGGATTTCATGAATTGTGTAGAGAGCTCTATATTCTGAGCAGTTTTCAAAGTTCGTATTTTTCCTGTTTTCCTGTTTTCTTATGATCTCTGGTACAATATATTCTCATAGAATCATAGAACCTCTACAGTGTGTAAACAGACCATTAGGCCCAACAAGTCCATACTGACCAATTCCCCTACCCTATTACTCTACATTTCCCTGACTAATACACCTAACCTACACATCCCCGAACACCATGACAATTTAGCATGGCCAACTCATTTAATCTGCACATCTTTGGATTGTGAAAAGACACCAGAGGAAACCCACAGCGACGTGGGGAGAATATGCAAACTCCACACAGAAAGTCACTTGAGGTGGGAATCGAACCCAGGTCCCTTGCACTGTGAGGTATCAGTGCTAACCATTGTGCTCCTATTCTCTAATAGAACTGTAACAGCATTTAACTCTTCAAAGTTCCTTATCATATACTTTTAGATCTTTAAAATTAAATGTAGTAATCTTTTATGAAAGCATTGTAATGTTATAGTACCCTTCCAAACTCCTTAAATCTATTTAATACTATGAAATGCATTTTTAAAATGCACTGAAAACTGACTATTGAGTTATTTTACATTATGTTGAAAACATTTCAGAGCACTGTACTGAGAGGGCCGAGAATGGCATGCAGGAAGCACTAGCTTCCACAAAATAACGGCAGATGGTGTATAAACAGAAATTGCTGGAAAAGCTCAGCAGGTCTGACAGCATCTGTGGAGCGAAATCAGTTCTGAGGAAGGGTCACTTGATCCAAAACGTTAACTCTGATTTCTCTCCACAGAAACTGCTAGACCTGCTGAGCTTTTCCAGCAATTTCGGTTTTTGAGCACGAGATCAATGGGGAGTTTTTAAGCACCAGGCCCCTCAAGGATTTGGCTATTGTGTGAAAGGTTGGGCCTGGAATAATGTTTCTGAGATTGCAGTGGCAAGCATAGCAATAGTCACATTTATTCTAAAAAAAAAATGCATTTAAATGAAAAGGCTTCTCTAAATTGTTCGATAATTGCTATGGTGATTGTCAATGTTCCCAAGTATTGTTTCAGTTAAGCACATTGCACTTTAAAGAACAAGGTCACTAGCCTTCACAAACAATTGATGAAAGGATTTTTTTATGAATACATTCTTTCATGGGATATGGGTGTCACTGGTAACACCAGCATTTGTTGTCCATTCCTACCTATTCTTGAAGCTGAGAGTGGGCTTCTTGAACTGGTATAGGCCAAACTTTGTGGATGCTCTCAATGTGTTGTTTGGAATGGAGTGAAGGATCAGTGATATAGTTTCAAGTCAGGGTAATTTGTAGTGTGGAGGGGAATTTATAGGCAGAGGAGTTCCCCTATGTCTTCTCCTATGTCCTTTTAGATTGTGGTTTTTGAGGATACTGTAAGTGAGTTGCTGGATTTCATTTGGTTAAAAATCACACAACACCAATTTATAGTCTAACACCCCCCACACTCATACCTATGCACGTACCTCTCATAGGCTTATACTCTGTCACACTCAAGCACACACTCTACCAAGCACGCACACATGCAGACACACATTCTCTCACATGCACTCACACTTGCACATGCACACACCCTTGTTCTCTCTCCCTCCCTCACATGCACACACACACACACACACACACATTTACATTTGCAGATACATACTATTTTTGCTCAAAAAACACACAACCTGCAGGTAGCCAGTCCATATAACATTTTATAAATTCCTACTTTGGAAATAGAACCAATCTGACTCAAGATCTGGATACATACAGACTCTAACCTCAAACCTTTAATGCATTGTCAGAGCTGAGATGACACCATTTTTTTTATAAAAGCTTAAGTTGTCTCAAAAATGTGACTTAAAAGAAGTTTTGTGATTTACATATTCATGAACCAAGAACTGCAACCCATTCTAAAAGATGAAAGACCTAACAGCAATCTAGGTTTGTTCAATATATCATTTTAATTGCATGACACTGTGACCTTTTGCTATAAATTCTGTGTCTTATGATCCTGTGCTACTAGTTACCTGACGAAGGAGCAGCGCTCTGAAAGTTAGTACTTCCAAGTAAACCTGCTGGATTATAACCCTGTTTTGTGTGATTTTTAACTTTGTCCACCCCAGTCCAACTGGCACCTTCACATCATGGATTTAATTTATATATAACTCACACTGCTTCTAGGGTGTATCTGTGGTGAAGGGAATGAATGTTTAGGGGTGCCAATCAAGTGGGTTAATTTGTCCTCGATGGTATTGAGCGCCTTCATTATTGTTAGAAAGTACTTATCCAGGCAAATGGAGTGTGCACCCTCATACTCCAAGCTGGTGCCTTTTTGATAGTGGTTAGGGTTTGAGGAGTCAGGAAGTGGATCATTTACCTCTGAGTTCCTTGCTCTCGTAGCCAGACTATTTATCTGGCTGAAACTAAAGCAAAAATTACTGGAGAAATTCAGAAGTGACAGTGGACTTGAAACATAAACTTTGACACAGATGCTGCCAGATTGCCAGGTCGGGTGTTGGGTTCTGACTGAAGTGCGTAAGATTTGTGTTGGTTTGGGTCTGAGGGGGGTTTATGGCGCGAAAGTTTCATAGAGTCTGGAGTGGGGAAGGTGGAGGCAGGACGTGCAGGTGGCTGGATCTGGAATTGGGGGTGAAGGGCTGGTTAAACCCAGAGGAATTTGGTGAGGGGAGCTGGGTTCTTTGAAAAAAATACAAACAACATAGTTTATAACTTCAAAATAGCAAATCTTTCTAGAATTTCAATAGCATCTTTAAAAACATTTCTTGAAGATCTTCGAATCATTTGTGAAATTGTGCCTCTGTGAGTTAATGTAGAAAGATGGCAGAATTGAAAAGGATAATATGCATAAAGTAGACCTTCAAGTCACAGGAATTAATTCCTTTGTAATGATTTGACCTGAAATGTTAACATTTTTCTTTCTATCCAGAGATGCGGCCCAACCTCCTGAGTATTTATGGCATTTTCTGTTTTTGTTTCCTATTTCCAGTATCCACAGTATTTTGCTTTTGAATTAATTCAGGGGTACTTTGTACTGGAACAGTCAGAACAGTTTTCTGAAGGTTTGACATTATAAGTAGAAATGGCATCTTCTTTTGTAGTTCCCATTCTACATACATAAAACAGATCAAAAGCTGGGTGAATTTCTGATGTAATTAATATAGTATTACTTCTGTGAGTTGCCTTTCTTTTAATGAGACAGATTCCCGTTCACTAAGCTGTACCAGGAGTTTGTTCAAATGCTGCTTTTTCTCCCAGTTGTAACATACTACTATTTATACAATGTTTCACATAGTTCTCAGTCAATTTTCTGATGAATTAGGGTGGCACTATGACAGAATATGGCATGGTATTTACAGTATGTACCAATGAAAATGTTTCTGGAAACGTATATGAGGCTAAAGGTTAACCATAGCAAAAAAAATTCAGCTGGTCCCAATTGTGCGGCAATGCATTCTCTTTGATGCACTCTGTCACATATAGTTGAGCTGATTGGCAAAACATGGGAAATAAAATAAAAATATTGGTTTTCACTTCCTCTGTAATTTCTCATCTTTCCTTTTAGTGCATTTCTCCACTGGTTTTTGTTTTTATTCATTATCTCTCCCTTCTTTTTGTTTTTCTTGTCTATTTTTCCTTCCTAATCTGGTCACATGAATCTTTTAGTGTTTCTAGCTCTCCATTCTTACCATTCCTTCTTGTTTTGGAATAAACAAAAGGCAGAGCAGCACAGTGGCTCAGTGGTTAGCACTGCAATCTCACAGCACCAGGGGTCCTGGGTTCAATTCCACCCTCAGACAGACAGACTGTCTGTGTGCAGTTTGCATGTTCTTGCTGTGGATTTCCTCTGGATGTTTAGGCTTCCTTTCACATGGATTAGCTGTGGGAAATGCAGGATTACTAGGGTGGGGTGCCCTTCAGAGGGTTAGTGTGGACTTGATGGACTGAATGGCTTGCTTGGGCAATGGCTTCCACATTGTTGGAATTCTATGTTTTTTTCCTTGGATGTATCCCTTATTCTCGTTACTGCCCTGCATTCTGTAATTTATTCTGTAATTTCAGCTTCCTCGATGTTTAGAAATCTGAAGAGTTGGAAATTACATGTCTTCAATTCTGCTTTCATTGTATTTGTAAATAATAGACTTCTTGTAATCAGTGAGACCCTTGTACCTGGCTATCTTAGTACCTGAAGTTGATACAATTTTAATGATACAGGCATACCCAAGGATTAAGCCACTTTATCAAGCTTCTTGTATTAAAAGTGATCAATTTCTGAGCCCTGTTTTAGGAATGGGAAGAGGAGTAACACTCAAATAAACTGCAAATGAGCAATTCAGCTGTATCAGCATCATGAATGTTACCCTTTTGTTACTGCCTTTAATGCGAACTCTCTGATTGAAACAAATTATATTGCTTCGCTCCAGTTGCACCAATTAACAAAACTGCTGTAGAAACGAAGATGACTATTTATGGGTTTGTTGAATGATTTCCTGAGGATATCCAGTCCTGCTGAGCTCCTATAATAGATACTGTCAATCTGACAGACTCCTGGACTTGTGTCCTTCTTCACCTTGTTAGAAGTTCTTGAACTTGTTCTTGTCTCTGGGCATATTTGTTTTCTTCCTCACCCCCCCCCCCCCCCACTATCACAATAGGATAACTGGTTAGCTTTGTCACCAGAACACAATGCCTCTGAATAATTCCTCAAATGTTGATATATAGAGCAGAGTATTGATAACATATTTTTCATCACTACATCAAGTGCTTTTCTTCAAAAAACTATTCTGCAGGTGATCTATTATTAACAAGAGCTTGTGCTTCCACAGAGAGTAGAAATAAATAAATCTTTTAAGAGTGGATGATAGTGACTGGTGACAATATTAAGAATTTGAATGAAGGAGTTAAATGTAATTATTTTCAAGTTGTTGTTGATATAAAATTAGATTGGATTATGGGGGGGGGGGTGTGGGGAACGTGGAAATAAAGAGGCCTCAAGGTGGTTTAACTAAGTTGACTGAGTGGATAAATACATGACAGATGCAGTTTTATGCTTAAATATATGTTGCTGGAAAAGCGCAGCAGGTCAGGCAGCATCAAAGGAGAAGGAGAATCGACGTTTCGGGCAAAAGCCCTTCTTCAGGAATGAGGAGGGTGTGCCAAGCAGCAGGAGGAGGTGTCCGAGTGCTGGCGTTTAGCCTCAGCAATATAGAGATCGGTGCACCAAACTACCACCCCGTGGCTGAACACTTTAACTCCCCCTCCCACTCCGCCAAGGACATGCAGGTCCTTGGCCTCCTCCATCGCCAGACCATGGCAACACGACGCCTGGAGGAAGAGCGACTCATCTTCCGCCTAGGAACCCTCCAGCCACAAGGGATGAATGTGGATTTCTCCAGCTCCCTCATTTCCCCTCCCCCCACCTTTTTTCAGTCCC
The DNA here is from genome assembly GCF_047496795.1 of Chiloscyllium punctatum. NCBI lineage: Eukaryota > Metazoa > Chordata > Chondrichthyes > Orectolobiformes > Hemiscylliidae > Chiloscyllium > Chiloscyllium punctatum. The sequence continues at coordinate 34,423,590 of NC_092765.1, forward strand.
AGCCCTCAGACTCAGCACCGCCTTCTTGACCTGCAATCTTCTTCCCGACCTCTCCGCCCCCACCCCATCTCCGGCCTATCAGCCTCACCTTAACCTTCTTCCACCTATCACATTCCCAAGTCCCTCCTCCCTACCTTTTATCTTAGCCTGCTTGGTACACCCTCCTCATTCCTGAAGAAGGGCTTATGCCCGAAACGTCGATTCTCCTTCTCCTTTGATGCTGCCTGACCTGCTGCGCTTTTCCAGCAACACATTTTTAAGCTCTGATCTCCAGCATCTGCAGTCCTCACTTTCTCCTAGATGCAGTTTTATGTGGATATGTGAGAGTTATCCACTTCAGTAGCAAAAACAAATTGGCAGAGTATTGTTTAAATGGTGATGGATTTGGAGATGTTGATGGAGGCCCGTGTGTCCATGTCGAATAAGCAGTTAGAAAGCAAATAGTATATTGCATTGCATTAGAGTCCCTTTCACTGCAAAAGGATTTGAGTACAGGAGCAAGGACGTCAGTTTACAGAGCCTTGGTGAGACCCCACTATGAGTATTGTGTGCAGCTTTGGTCTCCTTCCTGAAAAAGGATACACTTGCCAATGAGGGAGTGCAGCTAAGATTCATTAAGCTGACTCTTCATTGGCAGATTTATTGAACGAAGAAAGGTTGAGTAAATGAGGCCTGTATTCATTGGAATCTTGAAGAAGGGGAGGGGATTTCATTGAAATATATAAAATTCTGACAGGGCTGGACAGGAATGAATGTTCCCCTGTCTTGACATAATTAGAGCAAGGCAGTCTCAGAGAAAGGGATAGTCCATTTAGGTCTGAGGTATGGAAAAAGGTTTTCACTCAGAGGGTGGTGAACCTGTAGAATTCTTTACTACCTCAGGCAGCGATTGCTAAGTCACAGCATATTTTTTACAAAGTAAATAAATTTCTCGATGCTGAGGACATTAAGGGGGTTTGGGAGAGAGTGGGAGTATGCTGTAGAGGTGGAGGATCAACCATGATCACACTGAATGGTGGAGCTGGCTCAATAGGCCAAAATGATTCAAGATTAGAGTGATGCGGGAAAAGCACAGCAGGTCAGGCAGCATTTGAGGAGCAGGAAAATCGATGTTTCAGGCAAAAGCCTTTCATCAGGAATTCCTGACCTGCCGTGCTTTTCCAGCACCACTCTAATCTCGACTCTAATCTCCAACATCTGCAGTCCCCACCTCCGCCCTCAATAGGGCAAAAAGCCTACACCAGCTCCTATTTCTTTGTTTCCATGTTTCACTAATTTGGAACCTACTGAGTGTTTCCAGAATTCTCTGTTTTTGTTTTCAAATTTTCAGTATCTGCAGGGTTTTACTTTTACAAAATGCATTCAGTCTGGTTGCCAAAGCTCTGAATACTTTGGTTCTTGCGTTAGTCCTCCGTGCTGGTTGACAAGGTGCTTCCACCTGCTCTATGCAGCTGTGTCAGAGTATTCCTATCATGTGATTTGATTTGGGATCAGATGTTTTTCCAGTTATTGGCCATTGCCTTCATACAATTGTAATCAATCACCTGAAAACAAAACTTGCTGTTTGATCTAATGAACAGAAATAATGTGAAGAGTTTCCCATCACATTAAATTCTGTAGCTGGGGAAACATTATCCAGAGGATTCAGCGGTGATATTGATAAGAGCAGGATATTGATAAGTCAGCCTGCTGTGCTACTGAATTGTTTGAAATTGACACATTTCTATGCTTTCCAACTCAGTGCAGACTCTGGTACATTTGTTACAATCAATAGCAGCACTGTAACATCGAAGAGTTCAAAACCCATTCCAACGCTTGACATTTTAGTCTATGCTGACACGTCTGTATGATACAAAGAGAATATTACAAAGCTGGGATAAATTTTAATCTTCACTCCCTAGCTGTACAGCAATTTATTAAAATCAACTAGGAGAAAGTGAGTACTGGATTAGTGGTGCTGGAAGAGCACAGCAGTTCAGGCAGCATCCAACGAGCAGCGGAATCGACGTTTCGGGCAAAAGCCCTTCATCAGGAATGATTCCTGATGAAGGGCTTTTGCCCGAAACGTCGATTTCGCTGCTCGTTGGATGCTGCCTGAACTGCTGTGCTCTTCCAGCACCACTAATCCAGTATTTGCTTTCCAGCATCTGCAGTCATTGTTTTTACCCTAGGAGAAAGTGAGGACTGCAGATGCTGGAGATCAGAGTCGAGAATGTGGGGCTGGACTCTCAACTCTGGTAAAGTCAATTGCCTGCCCTTTATATGAAGTCAAGAGCCGATTCTATAAAAGGCAGGCAAAGATTACTTAAAGACATACAGCACGGAAACAGACTCTTCGGTCCAACTCATCCATGCCGACCAGATATCCTAAAGTAATCTAGTCCCATTTGCCAGCACTTGTCCCAAATCCCTCTGAACCCTTCCTATTCATGTCCCCATCCAGATGCCTTTTAAATGTTTTAATTGCACCAGCCTCCACCACGTCCCCTGGCAGTTCATTCATTTCATGCACCACCCTCTGCATGAAAACCTTGCCCCTTAGGTCCCTTTTAAATCTTTCTCCTCCCTCCTTAAACCAATGTCCTCTAGTTTTGGACACCCCTAACCTGGGGTCAAGACCTTGTTTATTTATCCCATCCATGCCCTTCATAATTTTATCAACTTATATAAGGTCACCCCTCAGCCTGCAATGCTCCAGCAAAAATAGCCCCAGCTTATTCAGCCTCTCCATGTCGCTCAAATCCTCCAACCCTGGCAATATCTTTAAAAGGTTATTGTGCAGGTAGTGAAGACGAAGTCTGCCCTGCTGATCAGAATGAGACCCTCTCTGCCTGTTTAAGTGCTCAGAAGGTAGCAGCTGAGAGCAATCCTCAGCTGCACTGCTCCCAGAGGAAGCATCACCTGCTGAAATATTGCCAGGACATATTTATATGGTGACACAACTGTTCATATCCTGTTAATCAAGGTTTGAGTCACTTGTGGCTTACCAATCTTCCTGACTTAGAGGGAAGGCGCAGATGTGTAAATGCTAAAACAAATCTTGCATGTGATGGAAGAAAACAGAAGTGTTGGGAAAAGTGATTTAAAATAAGTAATATTTAATTTTTCATTAAAATTAACATAATAATTAGTGGGGAGATGGTGGCATAGCGATAGTGTCACAAAACTAGTCTTCCAGAGGGTCACGCTAATATGTTGGAGCACCATAGCAGCTCGTGGAATTTAAATTCAAATCATAAATCTGGATTATAAAACTAGTCACAGTGATGATGACCATGAAAACTATCAGTGGCGGTTGTAGAAACCAAGCTTGTTCATTTCATGTCATTTTGGGAAGGAAATCTGCTAGTCTAACCCAGCCGGATCTCCGATTTGGATGTGAGCATAAGAGGTACAGTTAGTAAGTTTGCAGATGACTCCAAAATTGGAGGTGTAGTGGCCAGTAAAGAAGGTTACAACAGGACCTTGATCAGATGGGCCAATGGGCTGAGAAGTGGCAGATAGAGTTTAATTCAGATAAGTGCGAGGTGCTACATTTTGGAAAGTAAATCTTAGCAGGACATATACACTTAATAGTAAGGTCTAAGGGAGTGTTGCTGAACAAAGAGACTTTGGAGTGCAGATTCATAGCTCCTTGAAAGTGGTAGATAGGATAATGAAGAAGGTGTTTGGTATGTTTTCCATTATCGGTCAAGGTATTGAGTACAGGAGTTGGGAGGTCATATTGCGGCTGTACAGGACATTGGTTAGACCACTGTTGGAATATTGTGTGCAATTCTGGTCTCCTTCCTATCGGAAAGATGTTGTGAAACTTGAAAGGGTACAGAAAAGATTTACAAGGTTTCCAGGTTTGGAGGATTTGAGCTATAGGGAGAGGCTGAACAGGCTGGGACTGTTTTCCCTGGAACGTCAGAGGCTGAGGGTTGACTTCATAGAGGTTTATAAAATCATGAGGGGCATGGATAGGGTAAATAGATAAAGTAATTTCCCTGGGATGGAAGAGTCCAGAACTAGAGGGCATCCGTTTAGGGTGAGAGGGGAAAGACATAAAAGAGACCTAAGGGGCAACTTTTTCACACAGAGGCTGATACGTGTATGGAATGAGCTGCCAGAGGAAGTATTGGAGGCTGGTACAATTGCAACATTCAAGAGGCATTTGGATGGGTGTATGAATAGGAAGGGTTTGGAGGGATATGGGCCGGGTGCTGGCAGGTGGGACTAGATTGGGTTGGGATATCTGGTCGGCATGGACGGGTTGGACCGAAGGGTCTGTTTCCATGATGTTTCTATGACTCTGTGATTCCTGGATTCACTTGGTATGGTTGATTCTTAGCTGCCCTCTGAGATAATCACTTGGTTTAAAGACAGTTAAGCATAAGCAAAAGATTCTGGCCTTGCCCAGACTAGAAAAAGTAAACGTATTACATGTTGAATGGTAAACAGTTATCCTTTATTTCTCAGATTCACTCATGAGTGCACATTACTGTGATTTAGTCAAGCATGAACAATAACTGAATGAAAAACCACGAAACAAAATGAGAAAATCTTTTATTGTATAAAATAAATAATAAAACTCTCAGAGATAATTCAAATTAATGACTTAGTTGCAGGGTGAAAATAATAACTTAGTAGAACCTTCTCTTGACTTTTCTCCAATGGGGTGATGTTACAATCTAGCTATCCAGTTCCCACCAGTCCTGTGTTCTTTACAGTGTCTTTAAATAATGTTGAACTTTTCAATAAGATTATAATCTTCTGCTGTTTCACAGGGATTTACTATTCTCTACGTACATAAGTAACTTGAAATGAACGATAACTATTCATGCCCACACTTTCAATAATTCATAACTGTCCGAATCATAAGTATTCCTGTCTGGAATTCCTGCACTTGCTGACATTTAGTCGTTTTAATTTTTCTCTTGATTCCCTTCCTCAACATGTATTGATCCAAGTACCTTATAAAAAATATTGATAAGGGCTCTTCTAGAACAGTGGTGGCTATGCTAACTCTAAGCCAAAAGGCCTGCACTCAAATCTCATCTACCCCAGTGACAATCATAACATTTCCAAATTGACTAATTGAAGCATTTTTTTTTAATATGGCACTGATTAGCAAATTTATTTTCTTGGCAGTCTTTGCCAGCTACATGCATTTGTGAGCAAAATTGTACTTTCGGGATTTAAATGGTGTCAACATTACAAAAGTGATAACATTTCAAAAGTACTCTATTGACTGTAAATCACTTTGGGATATCCTGAGGTCACGAAAGGTGTTTTATAAATGCAAGTTTTTCTTTTTAGTAAGCTTGAAGGAATATGTATCATATTATACATCTTCTTGAGACAATATAAATCCGATGAAGTTAGATTTCATTCGAAAAGTGTAACACTGGAAAAGTTAGATTTCAGCTGATTTAATGTGATTACAGGGTAGTAACCCTTTTCCCATTACATCATCAAGCCATTTCTTAAATTAGTTCACTCATGAATTCAACCTCAAAGATGTTTCCTGGGAAACCATTCCAATTGATGATAATCCTCTGTGTAAATAAAGAATTTTTGACAACTGCTAAATTTATATTTTACAGCTATGAACTTATGATCTGTTGCAATGTTGTCCTGTTGTATCTGAAAATAATACCTTGTTTATTCTGCCTTTAGTCCAGAAAACATTCCCATATACCTCATAAATCTTTGAAAAGAGATTGTAATGCAATCTCAGTTGAGCATACTTCACGTAAATATACACTCATGGAATGTGGGTGTTGTTGACTGGCCAGCATTTATTGCCTTTTCCTCGTTGCCCTAGAGAAGATAATGGTGAGCTGCCTTCTTGAACTGCAGCAGTCCACATATTGTGGGTTGACACACAATGCCCTTAGGAAGAGAATTCCAGGATTTTAACCCTGTGACAGTAAAAGAATGGTGATATAATTTCCAAGTCAAGATGGAGAGCAGCTTGGAAGGGAACTTGCAAATGTTGGTGTTCCCATGTATCTGCTGTTTTGTACCTCCAGGTGGGAGTGAGGTTGGAAGGTGCTATCTAAAGATCTTTGGTGAATTTCTGCAGGGCATCTTGTAAATGGTACACAGTGCTGCTACTGAGCATTGGTGGTGGAGGGAGTGGATACTTGTGGATGTGGTGTCAATCAAGCAGGCTGCTTTGTCTTGGATGGTGTCAAGCTTCCAGAGTGTTGTTGGACCCATCGAGCCAATTGGGGGGTATTCCATCACACTCCTGACTTGTTTGGGGAGCTTTGGGGAGTCAGGAGGTGAGTTCCTCACTGTAGTATTCCTAGTGTCTGACCTGTTATTGTAGCCACTGTGTTTATGTGACAAGTCAACTTGAGTTTCTGATCAATGGTAATCCCAAAGATGTTGAGAGTGGCTGATTCAGTGACGTTGTCATGGATAGATGAATCTACAGTCAGCAAATTGGTAAGAATATGGTCAGTATGTTTTTCCCTCTTGTAACAACTCTTACCACCTGCTGTACACACAGAACATATACAGAACAGCACAGTACAGGCCCTTCGGTCCTCGATGTTGTGCCGACCTTTTATACGACTTTAAGATCAAACTAACGTACATACCCTACATTTTAATATCATCCACGTTCCTATCCAAGAGTCACTTAAATGTCCTTAATATTGTGGAGGACTGTTTTCATGGCTGGAGATCTGTGACTAGTGGTGTTCCACAAGGGTCAATGCTGGGACCTCTGTTGTTTGTAATATATGTTGATAAAAATGCAGGTAGTCTGATTAGTAAGTTTGAAAGATTTGTGGCCAATGAGGAAGGTTATCAAAAGACACAGCAGGATATAGACCAGTTGGAAAATTGGGCAGAAATGCGGCAGATGGAGTTAAATCTGGACAAGTGTGAGCTCATGCATTTTGAGAGGTCAAATGCAAGAGGAAATACAGTAAATGGCAGGGCCCTGAGGAGCACTGATATAGTGGGATCAAATCCACAGCTCCCTGAAAGTGTCAACGCAAGTGGATAAGGTAATAAAAAAGGCTTACGGCATGCTTACCTCCATCAGTTTGGGCACTGAGTATAAAACAAAAGCAGGAATTGCTAGAAAAGCACAGCAGGTCTGGCAGCGTCTGTGAGGAGAAATCAGAGTTAACATTTTGGGTCTGGTGGCCCTTCCTCAGAACAGCTGGGGTTGGTGGAATATTGCATGTTGTTCTGGTTGTCACACTGTCGGAAAGATGTGGGGGTTTTAGAGAGGCTACAAAGGAGGTTTACCAGGATGTCGCCTGAATTGGAGTGGATTAGCCACAAGGAGAGGCCAGACAAACTTTAATCATTCTCACTGGAGACCAAGGAGCAACCTGAGAGAAGTACATAAAATCATGAGAGGAATGGCAGACCCACTCTAGCAGTTATGTTCTTTAGGAACCAACCAGCTCGATCAGTAGTGCAGTTGTTCAGCCACTCTTGGTTTTGGGTATTGAATTCCCCCACCCAGAGTACATTTTGTACCCTTGCCAACCTCAATTGTTGTTCAACATAGATGAGTACTGATTTTTTTTTCATTTCAAAAATATACTTTATTCAAAAATATTTTGATGATCTGTACAATTGGTCATGCCATACATGCGTATACATTCCATTTCTTTACATACAGAGATCGGAATTAATCATTCGTATATACAGGTCTGTACGCTTACCATTCATACGTTTTGCTGAGGTGTCAGCAGAGCCCACTTACTGAGTGGGCCTCCTGTTCTTCTTTGGCAAGCAGACGTCACACGGTGGTCTTTCCCCACCGCGCCTTGGCGGCAGCTGCCCCAAGCTTCAGCGTGTCCCTCAACACGTAGTCCTGGACCTTGGAATGTGCCAGTCTGCAACACTCAGTCGGGGTCAACTCCTTCAGCTGGAAGATCAACAGGTTTCGGACCGCCCAGAGAGTGTCTTTCACCGAGTTGATGATCCTCTAGGCACAGTTGATGCTCGTCTTGGTGTGCGTCCCGGGGAACAGACCTTGGAGCATGGAGTCCTGCGTCACAGAGCTGCTTGGGATGAACCTCGACAAACCACCACTGCATTTGTCTCCAGACTTCCTTTGCGCAGGCACATTCTAGAAGGAGGTGTGTGACAATCTCGTCCCCCCGTCACCGCCTGCAGCCGCTTCGAGGGCAGCATGTGGTGCGGCACAGAGTCCGGGCGTGCATAAAGGATCTCACAAGCAGAGCCCTTCTCACCACCAGCCAAGCCATGTCTTGGTGCTTGTTGGAAAGTTCTGGTGATGAGGCATTCTGCCAAATGGCTTTGACAGTCTGCTCAGGGAACCGCTCGATAGGATCCACCCTCTCCTTTTCCCAAAGGGTCTCAAGGACACTACGTGCTGACCACTTCCTAATGGACTTGTGGTCAAAGGTGGTTTTCTTCATAAATTTCTCCACGAAGGACAGGTGATATGGAACGGTCCAACTACTCGGAGCATTCCACGGCAGCGAGGCCAGGCCCATCCTTCACAAAACTGGGGACAGGTAGAAACTCAGTACGTAGTGACACTCGGTGTTTGTGTACCAGGGATCCACGCACAGCTTGATGCAGCCACACACAAAGGTGGTCATTAGGGTGAGGGTGGAATTGGGTGTGTTTTTTCTCCCGTTGCCCAGATCTTTGTACATCGAGTCCCTTCAGACCTGGTCCATCTTTCATTTCCATGTAAAATGGAAGATGGCCTGGGTGACTGTGACAGCACAGGTTCTGGGAATAGGCCAGACCTGTGCCACATATAACAACATTGACGGTACCTTACACCTGATGACCAGGTTTTTAACCGCGATGGAGAGCAACCATAGCTTCCATCTGCCCAGTTTCTGCCTCACTTTCTTGAACGCTCCTTCCAAGACTTGGCGCACGTCCCAGCTCCTCTGATCCAAATACCCAGCACCTTCAGGTGGTCAGTCCTGACAGTGAAGGGGATTGAGGATTGGTCAGCCCAGTTCCCGAAGAGCATAGCCTTGCTCTTGCCTCGGTTGACCTTGGCCCCCTAGGTTCGTTCGAACTGGTCACAGACGCACAAGAGTCTGTGCATAGACAGCGTATCCAAGCAGAAAATGGTGACATTATCCATGTACAGGGAGGCCTTAACCTGCAGGCCCCCGCTGCCAGGAATAATCACCCCTCTCAGGCTCGCATCCTTCCTGATGGACACAGCAAATGGCTCTATGCAGCACACAAACAAGGCAGGTGAGAGGGGGCATCCCTGCCTGACTCCAGATCTGTCTGGGAAACTATCTGATTCCCACCCATTGATTGAGACTGCACTGACAATGTTGGTGTAGAGCAGTCTGATCCAATTACAGATTCCCTCCCCAAAGGCCATTTTGGAGGGAACATATCTCATATACCTGTGTGGTATCCTGTCAAAGGATTTCTCCTGGTCCAGGCTGATGAGGCAGGTGTCCAACCCCCTGTCCTACACATAGGTGATCGTATCCCTGAGGAGTGTGAGATCTATCAGCTGAGGAAGGATGGTATGTGGTCATTAGCAGGAGGTTTCCTTGCCCACGTTTAACCTGAAGCAATGAGACTTAAAAGTGTTCAAAGTCAATGTGAGGAATCCCTGGGCAATTCCCTCCTGACTCATGTGCTACCACTCCTGCTGGGTCTTTGCTGCTGGTGGGGTAGGGTGTTTCCCAGGATGGTGATGGTGGTGTCTGGGACAATGTCTGTAAGTTACGATTCTGTGAGTATGATTATGTCAGGCTGTTGGTTGGCTAGTCTGTGAGGCATCTCTCTCAAGTTTGGCACAAGCCCCCAGACGTTTTCAGGGTTGACAGGGCTGTTTCGGCCATTGTCTTTCCTGATGCTTGGATTGATACAGGTGGTCTGTCCGGTTTAATTTCCTTTGTTGAGATTTTGCAGCGATTGATACAACTGAGTGACTTGCTGGGCCAGCTCAGAAGGCAACTGAGAGTCAATCACATTGCTGCAGCTCTGTGCGTTTTGTGTGTACAGTTGCTGGATGGATGGGAGTATAATTCACTACAGTCTCCAAGATTATATACAAAACCCATGCCATGCACCACCTAAAACAATATGAACATTGGATGCAAAGGAACACTATCATCTCCAGGTAAAACTTCATCTGGACTTGGATACATAGCACAGTTCCCTCATGATTGCTGGGTCATATTTGTGTGATTCTCTCCCAAACACTATTATAGGAGTTACCTTCTCCACATGATGTTCAAGAAGTAGGCTCACCACCACCTTCTCAAGGGCAGCTAGGAATGGGCAATAAATGCTGGCCACACCCCAGGTTCAGAAGGATTCATCAAGTAAAACCCTTGGCTATTATATTTCTTTGCATAGTTTATTATTAATGGAAAAGTATGTGTTTTGATGGATGTAACTCTGGATTCAAAAGTTTGAATTCTTAAAGGTTTTAACAATTTTGCTTGGCACTCCTTCAAATTTCAGATTCAGAAAGAGAAGCAGATTTGGTATTTGTGCATTTCCTCTTCATGCTATGCCAGTGTGTGTTCGAACTGGGTTGGAACAAACTGAAGTAAATCATAACTGAGCCAGCTCCAATGAGGATAACGATCTAAGCTGGGTTCCTGAGTCCCGGTTCGAGGTAATGTCATGGCATTGGAACCTGACCTGCATTGTGTTTCCATATTGGCCCTGAGACCCAAAATCCTTTGACTGGGCTGTGACAATCTGTAAACACACTGGTGGCCAGTCTGTTATTGTGACTGGACTACTTTGTTTGGGTGAGGGAAAATGGCACTATGTATGCTTGCTTCAGAAAGACCTCTCAGTAATTCAGAATTAAGGCAACTCCCCGCTTATTGGTAACACAGGAATAAAATAAATGTAACAAGTATGTTTAAAGATAAATGAGGGTTTTTTAGAAATACAGGAAGCTGACTTCAAGGCAGTTCACAATCTGAGGATACACAAATTGCTTGGAGCCATTCAAACGGCTTCCTTTCTAAGGGAACATTCACACACTTTCAACATAGAGTGGTCACTCACTAGCTTTTTGTAGGAACTTCTATTGTCTGAATGTTCGGACTCAATCTGCTTGAAAGAACAATGCTGCAGTTGGTGTAAGGAAGTAATATTGTTCTGGCTGAAGCATTGAATGTTTCTGACATCAAAAAGGTTTAAAAAAGAACGATTCATTTATTTTTGCTATTCTGGACACTTAATAGAGAATGTAGCATTATGAAGCTCAATCCCCTGCCTCCACATTTGGGAACAGGCAACAATTTTTAAATCTTGCTGCCAGTCATATTAGGACTAAATGCAATTCACAGCATGCTAGTTATTCTTGCAGAACAGGAGTTAATTTGCACTATATACTTTGTGCGAATATAAAGGAAATTTGGGCACATGTGTATATAACAGAGAATATTGTGGCACTGCTGCAGCTTGGCTCCTCATGGGACAGGATGTAGGGTTGATTGGTAACGGCTCTGCTCTGTGACCCAGCATGTTGCAGATTTACCCAGATCTGCTGTACCGATTGGAATTTTCAACTGAAAAGTTCCTGGTGGAAAAACCAAAATCCTGAGGTGTGAAATATGCATTTCCACGATGTAAAATGTGCCCAGATGCAGAGCAATTTGTTCGTAAGGCAATATCTTCAGAGTGCAGCTAATCCAACATTCTTCCTCAGCTTCTCCCCTCACCTTGTCACTCTTAAGCGCTGTAATGTGATTTAATTGAAACTGATACACGTGATCATTATTTTCATGTGCATGAATCGGTTTGTTCAGTTGGCTGGATGGCTGCTTTATGATGCAGGATGGTGCCAACTACATGGGTTCAATTCCTGCATGGGCTGGGGTTACCAGGAAGGATTCTTCAACTTAACTGTTCCCCTTGCCTGATGACCTCATGTTAAACCACTACCAGTTGTCTGACCCTAATGACGGAGCAATCCTATGATCTGGTAGAACTGTGGTGGTGAGATTACCCTTTTTATTTACCGAGACAGTGCATGGCAGGAGAGTATTTGCTTGGGTCCTCTTACCTTTACCTGGTGGTATAATCAGATTTATGTAAATCATGATGATATCACTGTGTATGACTTTGACATTGGTAAGAAAGAAGAAACTATTCATGAATGAGTATGTGAAGAGAGAAGTCTTTGGCACTGCATTGGAGACATACTTTTGAGTACCTATGTATAAAGATGTAAATAAAAGAGTGCTTTAGTATAAAAGAAGTTGTGGAGCCTTACTTAGTTACCAGAAGCAAGCAGTTCCGGGGACAATATGTGAGCGTGACCTGCAGCTTGATATCTGGGGATAGAATTAACTTCACAGTGGCAGTCAGGACAAAAATCTTCAGGGGCAGGACCTTAAATTAAAACAATCCAACAGACACAGCTAAACAGAGACATGTCTGAAAGCAGGCCAAGCTTTGGAAGACTTCCAGAACAACAAGTTGGAAAAAGGAGATGAGTCCAAAGTAAGGGGAAAAGGATCTCAGAAGACCTTGATTACAGGGCTGTAGAGTAGAAACTCTGGAAGATGGGACAAAGAGCCTTGGAAAACTTTGACACTGAGGCACAATAAATCAGCAATGCTCTGGAGAGGGGAAACCGAGTCAGAGCACTTTGACAGGAAGAAGGAAAATCCAAGTAGAGCCATGGAGTCATACAGCATGGAAACAGACCATTTGGTCCAACTAGTTCCTTCTGACCATGTTCCCAAACTAAACTAATCCCACTGGCTTGCATTTGGCCCATATCCCTCCTCCAAACCTTTCCCATTCATGTACCTGTCAAAACCCCAAACCTCCTTTGCTCCAGGGAAAAAAGTCACAGCCTGTCCTTACAACACAAACCTCCCATCTTGGAAACAATCTGCTAAATCTTTTCTGAACCCTCTCCAGCTAAATAATTTCTTTCCAATAGCAACGCAAGCAAAACTGCACACAGTACTCCTAAAGAGACCTCACCAACATCCTGCAGAACCTCAACATGATGTCCCAACTCCTATACTCAAAGGTCTGAGCAATGAAGGCAGGCGTGCTAAATGCATTATTAACCATCCTGTCTACCTGTGATGCAAATTTCAAAGAACTATGTCCCTAAGCCCCTAGGTCTCTCTTTGACAACACCATCCAGGGCCCTTCCATTAATTTGAGTCCTACCCTTGTTTGTTTGACCAAAATGCAATATCTCGCATTTATCTAAATTAACCTTCATTTGCCACTCCTTTTTCAGTACTCTCACAGGTCAGTCAGGTGTGATCATCCACAGAGCTTGCAGAACCAGGACTGACCTTCTCCTTACCTCAATCATCAGAATCCCCACAACCATGCCAGAACTGGGGGGCTCAGATGCTGCAGAACCATCTCAGGCTTACACATGAAGGAGCAGCACCTTCAAGTCAATACATCTTTAAATGCTGTAGGTCCAAAAGCTGATGATATGCTGATAAAACAAATAAAGGGAAAAAAAGTAAAATGGAATACGAACGTTTAATGTGTACTTCAACCCAAAAAGCAATGCAATGGATGAGCTCTCAGCAGTGATCTCATTTATTAGGAGAATTAATAGAAGCATTTGCAATGGATTTACATTCCCTCACACAATATCATAGAGACATAGAACATGGTAACTGACCCTTCGGTCCAACTTGACCATGCCGACCAGATATCCGAACTTAATCTAGTCCCACCTGCCTGCACCTGGCCCATATCCCTCCAAACCCTTCCTATTCATATACCCATCCAGATGCCTTTTAAATGTTGTAATTGTACTAGTGTCCATCACTTCCTCTGGCAGCTCATTCCAACACGTACCACCCCCTGTGTAAAATAGTTGCCCCTTAAGTCTCTTTCCCCTCACACCCTAAACCTAACCTTCTGGACTCACCCACCACAGGCAAAAGACTTTGTCAATTTACCCTATCCATGCCCCTCATAATTTTATAAACCTCTATAAGGTCACCCCTCAGCCTCCGACGCTTCAGGGAAAACAGCTCCAGCCTAATCAACCTCTCCTTATAGCTCAAATCCTCCATCCCTGGCAACATTCTTGTGAATCTTTTCTGAACCCTTTCAAGTTTCACAACATCCTTCCGATAGGAAGGAGACCAGAATTGCACACAATATTCCAACAGTGGCCTAACCAATGTCCTGTACAGTCGCAACATGACCTCCCAACTCCTGTACTCAATACTCTGACCAATAAAGGAAAGCAGACCAAACGCCTTCTTCACTATCCTATCTACCTGTGACTCTACTTTAAAGGAGCTGTGAACCTGCACTCCAAGGTCTCTTTGTTCAGCAACACTCCCTAGGACCTTTCTATTAAGTGTATAAGTCCTGCTAAGATTTGCTTTCCCAAAATGCAGTACATCTCATTTATTTAAATTAAACTCCATCTACCACTCCTCAGCCCATTGACCCATCTGATTAAAATCCCATTGTGTTCTGAGGTAACCTTCTTCACTGTCCATTACACCTCCAATTTTGGTGTCATCTGCAAACTTACTAATGCTCACATCCAAATCATTTATACCGATCAGCAAATTGTACCAAATCAGCACCAATCCTTGTGGCACTCGACCGGTCACAGGCCTCCAGTCTGAAAAACAACCTTCCACCACCACCCTTTGTCTTCTACATTCAAGCTAGTTCTGTATCCAAATGGCTAGCTCTCCCTGTATCCCATGAGATATAACATTGCTAACCGGTCTCCCATGAAGAACCTTATTAAACACCTTACTGAAGTCCATATAGATCACGTCTGCCACTCTGACCTCTTCTATCTCTTTGTTACTTCTTCAAAAAAACTCAATCAAGTTTGTGAGACATGATTCCCCACGCACAAAGCAATGTTGACTATCTTGAATCAGTCCTTGCTTTTCCAAATACACGTAAAGCCTGTCCCTCAGGATTCCCTCCAACAACTTGCCCACCACCAATGTTAGGCTCACTGGTCTATAGGTCCCTGACTTGTCCTTATCACTTTCTTAAACAGTGGTATCACGTTAGCCAACCTCCAGTCTTCCAGCACCTCACCTGTGACCATCGATGATACAAATATCTCAGCAAGAGACCCAGCTATCACTTCCCTAGCTTCCCACAGAGTTTCAGAGTACACTGATCAGGCCGTGGGGATTTATCCACTTTTATGCATTTCAGGACATCCAACACTTCCTCCTCTGTAATATGGACATTTTTCAAGATGTCACCATCTATTTCCCTACATTCTATATCTACATGTCTTTCTCCACAGTAAACACTGATGCAAAATTCTCATTTGAGGGGACCTATCCTCTTCCCAGTTACCCTTTTGCCCTTAATGCATTTGTAAAAACCCTTTGGAATCTACTTAACCCTACTTGCCAAAGCTATCTCATGTCCCCTTTTTGTCCTCCTGATTTCTCTCTTAAATATACTTTCTCTGCCTTTATACTCTTTGAAGGATTCAGTCAATCTATTCAGTCTGTACCTGACATATGCTTCCTTCTTTTTCTTAACCAAACCCTCCATTTCTCCAGTCATTCAGCGTTCCCTACACCTACCCACCTTTCCTTTCACCCTAACAGGAATATACTGTCTCTGGACTTACGTTATCTCATTTCTGAATTCTTCAAATTTTCCTGCCATCCCTTTACCTGCGAACATCTCCCCCCAATCAACTTTTGAAAGTTCTGGCCTAATACCATCAAAATTGGCCTCCCTCCAATTTAGAACTTCAACTTTTAGATCTGGTCTATCCTTTTCCATCACTATTTTAAAATTAATGGAATGATGGTCTCTGGCCCCAAAGTGCTCCCCTACTGACACCTCAATCACCTGCCCTGCCTTATTTCCCAAGAGTAGATTTGCACCTTCTCTAGTAGGTACATCCACATACTGAATCAGAAGATTTTCTTGTACATACTTAACAAATTCCTCTCCATCTAAACCCTTTAAACTATGGCAGTCCCAGTCTACGTTTGGAAAGTTAAAATTCCCTACTATAACCACCTAATTGGCATGGTGGCTCAGTGGTTAGCACTGCTGCCTCACTGCACTAGGGACCTGGGTTCAATTCCAGCCTCGGGCGACTGTCTGTGTGAGTTTGCACATTATCCCTGCAACTGCATGAGTTTCCTCCAGGTTTTCTAGTTTCCTCCCACAATCCAAGGATGTGCTGGTCAGGTGAATTGGCCATGCTAAATTGCCCACAGTGTCAGTGATGAATATAGGATAGGGGAATGGGTCTTGGGTGGGTTGCTCGTTGGAGGGTCAGTGTGGACTTGTTGGGCTGAAGGGCCTGTTTCCATACTGTGGGTAATCTAATCTATTATTCTTACAGATAACTGAGATCTTCTTAAAATTCTTTTTCTCAATTTCCCTCTGACTATGAGGGGATCTATAATACAATCCCAATCAGGTGATCATCCCTTTCTTATTTCTCAGTCCCACCCAAATAACTTCCCTGGATGTATTTCTGGGAATATCTATCCTCGGTCCAGCTGTTATGCTATCCCTTATCAAAAACTCCCCCTCCTCCCTTGCCTCCCTTTCTGTCCTTCCTGTAGCATTTGTATCCTGAAACATTAGGCTGCCAGTCCTGTCCATCTCTGAGCCACATTTCTGTAATTGCTACGATATCCCAGTCCCATGTTCCTAACCATGCCCTGAGTTCATCTACTTTCCCTGTTTGGCCTCTTATATTGAAATAAATGCAGTTTAATTTATCAGTCCTACCTTGTTCTCTGCTTTGTCCCGACCTGCCCTGACTGCTTGACTTGCTTCGTTTCTCAACTGTACTCGTCTCAGATTGATCTCTTTCCTCACTATCGCCCTGGGTCCCACCCTCCACTTTACTAGTTTAAATCCTTCCGAGCAGCTCTAGCAAATCTCCCTGCCTGTATATTAGTTCCCTTCCAATTCAGGTGCAATCCGTCCTTCTTGTACAAATCACTTCTACCCCAGAAGAGATTCGAATGATACAAAAATGTGAATCCTTCTCCCATACACCAGCTCCTCAGCTATGCATTCATCTGCTCTATCCTCCAATTCCTACCCTCACTAGCGTGTAGGACTGGGAACAATCCAGATATTACGAGGGCATCCTTTTTAAATTCCTGCCTAACTTTTTATATTCTCCCTTCAGAATCTCATCCTGTTCCCTTCCTATGTCGTTGGTTCCAATGTGGACAATGACCTCATGCTGGCCCCTCTCCCCCTTGAGAACATTCTGCACCCTCTCTGAGACATCCTTGATCCTGGCACCAGGGAAGCAACACACCATTCTGCTTTTTCGCTGCTGGCCCCAGAAACGTCTGTCTGTGCCTCGGACAAGAGAGTCTCCTCACACAATCGATCTCTTGGAACCCGACGTACCCTTCATTACATTCGAGCCTGTCTCGATGGAGAAAATAGGCTATGTGTATTACATTTCCCTGAGAATCCATTACTCCCTACATTTTCCAAAACAGCATACTTGTTTGAAATGAGGATAGCCAGAGAAGATTCCTGCACTATCTGCCTGCCTGTCTTACCTTTCCTGGAGTTAACCCATTGATGTGACTGTGTCTGCAACTTTTCTCCCTTTCTATAACTGTCTTCCATCACACCCCCTTCGTTTTATAATTTCCTCATTGCCTCTGACTCCAATCAATCCATTGAATCTGATAGAGTTCGCAATCAACGGCATTTATTGCAGACATAATGCTCAGTGACAAATAAACTCGCCATAAACTCCCACATCTGACAAGAAGAGCATATCACTCTACTAAAGGCCATTTTTGCTTCTTCCAATCTACAGTCTCAGAAAATAGAACTATCTTATTATTCTACAAAACACTTCTCCATGGTAACTTAATACTTATGGCTTATGTTTTTCAGTTTCATCAAGAGACGTGGCCTAAATAAAACATATAATCAAGAAAACACCCACTCTACTCCCTATTGTAGATTTACAGCAAGGCTATACTTAAAACTATTCACTTATCTGTCTCTGTGCTGCGACCTCTCCCAAACAGGTTCCTCCAAGATCAGTTGTGAATTTCACTGTTGTTAATTTTCCTAGATGCACTCCGATCTCCAGCAATACATGAGTTCAAACAGCAAAGGCAGTAACTGCACAGGTTCACTGCTGTGTCAGTTAGCAGTGTGGGTGTCTCTCTCTCTCTCTCTATCTCTCTCTCTCTCTCTGTATCTCTGTGCCTCTCTGTCTCTCTCTCACTCACTCTCCCCCCCCCCCCGTCTCCTGAACTGATCTCACCATGTGCTGTGCATTGTCTCTCTTTCTCCCTTTTAAAAGTGCCGTTGTTTGACTTTTTCTCCCCCAAAGTTCCAAAACAATGCACCAAACAACAATTACTGATCCTGGAATTCGAGGTAATCACCCCCAACACTTAAAATACCTCAAAAAGGAGCAGCCTGTTTCAGCCAGAAATTTTTCCTATCCTCCATCTTGGATTACCCAGAATATCAGTATGGAAATTTGAAGGCCGAATTAATTAGAGAGCATCTAATAGTCAAACTGAGGGATGAGACATTAATCAAACTTCCTCCAATCTAAGGAAGAGTTAACTTTAGGCCATGCAATCCACACCTCCTCAACACGAGGCAGCTTTTTCATTTCAGGTGGACAGCTTGCCCGTGTTGAATTCTATGAGAGTCAGAGCAACTAACATAAAACTCCAAGGTCCAGGAAGTACAGATCTTCAGGTGCATGGGCAAATCACCATGAAGCCAAGGTGCAGGTTACGAAATGTCATTTATATTGAGAAGTCAGAATGCTTCATGCACTGCATGTATTCATCTTGGCTACCTCAAGAAAGAAGACGTTCAAAATTAAGTTAGGAGAGAATTTCTGTAAGAATTTTCAAAGCTAATTCAATGGTTAACACAAATCAGGATTCAAGATGGCACAGACACTAGGGAACTCTTTGCAAGCTCTCTACAGCAGATCTTATTCACACAGTTCTTATAAGCGTTCTGCACTTTTAAACCTCAATTCTAAGTCTGTACGCATAAGCAACAATAATCACCTTATTTGCAGCCATAACTTGTATTTCTTGCTTTGCTCAATCACTTTATGACCTTTCTAGGTCATGATCTACCCGTACTGCACACAAAACAAAACTTTTCACTGTACTTAGGTACATGTGACAATAACAAATCAAATTCACGTTTCCCTGCAAGATGAAACTGAATTCATCTACTGGTAGACTCCAAGGATAATTCTTCATCTATGATCGGAAGTAAATCTCAATTAAACAGCATAATCATATAATCAGTGATATGTCATGTTCAGAACTGGTCTACCTTTTAAAAATGTTCAACACTGTTATTTGTTTTGATGTTCTAACACATTACAATTCATGCTAATTCACTATAGTAGCTGCAGATGCATTGTCCACAGGACTCAGAACTGTCCTTAATCAAGTCCAAACTTATGGAACTCATAAACCAATCTAATTTACAGCAAGGGCTTTGATAGAGATTGAACAAGTTATGCAACCAATGGGAAGGAAGCATTAGCAATTATATGGGGATTGAAACTGTCACAGGCTACCACATTGAACTGAAATTTCAGATCAAGACCAACCATCAAACATTGATAATATTTTTGAGGTTGACAAAATTCTTAAATTACCTCTATACATGCAAATTTTCAAGCTTAAGCTTATGAGACAGTTTGTGCTCCAGGCACAAGTAACAGCAGATATGGGTTCAACAGTATTCACAAAGCAGAGAGAATAATTATCATAGAAGATGTAGAATCTTTTTCTATGGCTATAACACTTTAATGGTGACAGAGGGCAAACCCAGACAAATTTGAGCAACTAAACTACCTAACAAGGAGTACGCAAAGATCAGACAATGCTTTGTGAATACAGTTCAGCAGATCATGTGCTGAAAAAGTACTATGAGCAGAGACAGCACTTAACAAAAGTGAAAGATCTAATGGAGTTTGATCATGCAATGTTAAGTCGACTTGAATAGAAATCCTTCAGAAAGTCCACAATGGACACCCAAGATATCACAAAGTGTAGAGCAAGGGCACTGCAATCTGCATGGTGACTAGGCATTTTGAAAGATATATGGGATGCCAAACTTGTGCCATGCACAAGCGTGTGCATACAAAGCCAAAGATTTCCTCAAGCTTTCTGGAAAGACCATGGGAATTGCTTTTAGAAGGAGGATGTATTAAGTCCTCAATTATTATCCAAATGAACTGAAGTTGCAGGATTTCATTCAATCATAACAGACTCAGTGATCAGAGAACTGCAAAAGATCTTTGTGCAACATAATTTCCCAGAAGAATTATTATTGGACAATGGATCTCATTTTGTGAATGAAGATTTTTCACCAACAGAATTGTAAATACAGAGGTACTTTGGAATGAAAGTGTCAGTTTTAGAACATAATCTCAAGTCAAATATAACCTCTCCAGACCACAAAAAAACCAGTTAGCTTTCTTTCACAGAAACAAACTGACAGAAGCAAGGTTTGGTTTTATGGATCAGCTCATAGTTGTCTACTATTATTGCTGCCTGTTTCAATGTTACTACCCTCTGTTCTGCAACCTGGGTTCAAGTTACTAATGATAATGAGTCTTAAAATTTTTTCTAAGAGAATGATTTCTCTGGGAGATTTATAGGTGTGTATACGTGCCCACAATAGCCTTCAAACCAATGACTGAGAATGATGTATACATTTCACATGCTTTATCTTTCAACCTGCGTTGGCATTGTCTAATTTTTCTTTGGCCACTTTATTTGGTTACCTTTTTTCTCAAATGCCAAAAAGAATAACTCCACATCTGTTCCTATAAATTTTAGTCAGCCTTACTGGACTTTAGATTATGACTGGGATATTCCTCATCAGCATCTTCTTTGAGATCTAATGTTTCTTTTAAATCTTCTAACTTGGATTCGTTTCTCAATTTCATCACCTTATCCTTTCTTCTCTCCTAAATCCATAGTTCCTGACTCTTATATACACTGTCTTTAGATTTCCCCTCTCTCATAGAGTCATAGAGATGTACAGCACGGAAACAGACCCTTCGGTCCAACCTGTCCACGCCAACCGGATATCCCAACCCAATCTAGTCCCACCTGCCAGCACCCAGCCCAAAACCCTCCAAACCCTTCTTATTCATATACCCATCCAAATGCCTCTTAAATATTGCAATTGTACCAGCCTCCACCACATCCTCTGGCAGCTCATTCCATACACGTACCACCCTCTGTGTGAAAAAGTTGCCCTTAGGTCTCTTTTATATCTTTCCCCTCTCACCCTAAACCTAAGCCCTCTAGTTCTGGACTCCCCAACCCCAGGGAAAAGACTTTGTCTATTTATCCTGTCCATGCCCCTCATAATTTTGTAAACCTCTTTAAGGTCACCCCTCATCGTCTGACGCTCCAGGGAAAACAGTCCCAGCCTGTTCAGCCTCTCCCTACAGCTCAAATCCTCCAAACCTGGCAACTTCCTTGTAAATCTTTTCTGAACCCTTTTAAGTTTCACAACATCTTTCCGATGGGAAGGAGACCAGAATTGCATGCAATATTCCAACAGTGGTTGAACCAATGTCCTGTACAGCCACAACATGACCTCCCAACTCCTGTAACCAATACTCTGACCAATAAAGGAAAGCATACCAAATGCCTTCTTCACTATTCTATCTACCTGCGACTCCACTTTCAAGGAACTATGAACCTGCACTCCAAGGTCTCTTTGTTCAGCAACACTCCCTAGGACCTTACCATTAAGTGTATAAGTCCTGCTAAGATTTGCTTTCCCAAAATGTAGCACCTTGCATTTATCTGAATTAAACTCCATCTGCCACTTCTTTGCCCATTGGCCCATCTGATCAAGATCCTGTTGTAATCTGAGGTATCCTCTTTGCTGTCCACTACACCTCCAATTTTGGTGTCATCTGCAAACTTACTAACTGTACCTCTTATGCTCACATCCAAATCATTTATGTAAATGACAAAAAGTAGAGGACACAGCACCGATCCTTGTGGCACTCCACTGGTCACAGCCCTCCAGTCTGAAAAACAACCCTCCACCACCACCCTCTGTCTTCTACCTTTGAGCCAGTTCTCCCTGTATTCCGTGAGATCTAAGCTTGCTAATCAGTCTCACATGGGGAACCTTGTCGGACACGTTGCTGAATGCGCCTATATAGATCACATCTACTGCTCTGCCCTCATCAATCTTCTTTGTTACTTCTTCAAAAAACTCATGTTTGTGAGACATGATTTCCCATGCACAAAGCCATGTTGACTATCTCTAATTAGTCCTTGCCTTTTCAAATACATGTACATCCTGTTCCTCAGGATTCCCTCCAACAACTTGCCTACCAATGAGGTCAAGCTTACCAGGCTTTAGTTCCCTGGCTTGTCTTTACCGCCCCTCTTAAACAGTGGCACCATGTTTGCCAACCTCCAGTCTTTCGGCACCTCACCTGTGACTATTGATGATACAAATATCTCAGCAAGAGGCCCAGCAATCACTTCTCTAGCTTCCCAAAGAGTTCTTGGGTACACCTGATCAGGTCCTGGGGATTTATCCACCTTCAGCCATTTCAAGACATCCAGCAATTCCTCCTCTGTAATTTGGACATTTTGCAAGATGTCACCATCTATTTCCCTACATTCTATATCTTCCATATCCTTTTCTACAGTAAATACTGATGCAAAATATTCATTTAGTATCCCCCCCATTTTCTGTGGCTCCACACAAAGGCCGCCTTGCTGATCTTTGAGGGGCCCTATTCTCTCCCTAGTTAACCTTTTGTCCTTAATATATTTGTAAAAACCCTTTGGATTCTCCTTAATTCTATTTGCCAAAGCTATCTCAAGTCCCCTTTTTGCCCTCCTGATTTCCCTCTTAAGTATACTCCTACTTCCTTTATACTCTTCGAAGGATTCACTCGATCTATCCTGTCTGTCCCTGACATATGCTTCTTTCTTTTTCTTAACCAAACTCTCAATTTCTTTCGTCATCCAGCATTCCCTATACCTACCAGCCTTCCCTTTCACCTTGACAGGAATATACTTTCTCTGGTTTCTTGTTATCTCATTTCTAAAGGCTTCCCATTTTCCAGCCGTCCCTTTACCTGCGAACATCTGCCTCCAATCAGCTTTCGAAAGTTCCTGCCTAATACCGTCAAAATTGGCCTTTCTCCAATTT
Source organism: Chiloscyllium punctatum (assembly GCF_047496795.1). Lineage (NCBI taxonomy): Eukaryota > Metazoa > Chordata > Chondrichthyes > Orectolobiformes > Hemiscylliidae > Chiloscyllium > Chiloscyllium punctatum. The sequence goes on from NC_092765.1 coordinate 34,446,735, forward strand.
AGAACTACAACTTTTAGATCTGGTCTAGCCTTTTCCATCACAATTTTAAAATGAATAGAATTATGCTGGCTGGCCCAAAGTCCTCCCCCACTGACACCTCAGTCACCTGCCCTGCCTTATTTCCCAAGAGTAGGTCAAGTTTTGCACCTTCTCTAGTAGGTACATCCGCATACTGAATCAGAAAATTGTCTTGTACGCACTTAAGAAATTCCTCTCTATCTAAACCTTTAACACTATGGCAGTCCCAGTTGATGTTTGGAAAGTTAAAATCCCCTACCATAACTACCCTATTATTCTAACAGATAGCTGAGATCTCCTTCCAAGTTTGTTTCTCAATTTCCCTCTGACTATTAGGGGGTCTATAATACAATCCCAAAAAAGTGATCATCCCTTTCTTATTTCTCAGTTCTACCCAAATAACTTCCCTGGATATATATCCAGGAATATCCTCCCTCAGCACAGCTGTAATGCTATACCTTATCAAAAACGCCCCTCCCCCTCCTCTCTTGCCTCCCTTTCTATCCTTCCTGTAGCATTTGTATCCTGGAACATTAAGCTGCTAGTCCTGACCATCCTGAGCCATGTTTCTGTAATTGCTATGATATCCCAGTCCCATGTTCCTAACCATGCCCTGAGTTCATCTGCCTTCCCTGGTAGGCCCCTTGCATTGAAATAAATGCAGTTTCATTTCTTAGTCCTACCTTGTCCCTGCCTGCCCTGACTGTTTGACTCACTTCTGTTCTCAACTGTACCAGTCTCAGATTGATCTATTTCCTCACTATCTCCCTGGGTCACCCCCCCCCCCCCACCTTACTAGTTTAAATCCTCCCAAGCAATTCTAGCAAATTTCCCTGCCAGTATACTAGTCCCCTTCCAATTTAGGTGCAATCCGTCCTTCTTGTACAGGTCACTTCTACCCTAAAAAAAGAGATTCCAATGATCTAAAAATGTGAATCCTTCTCCCATACACCAGCTCCTCAGCCATGCATTCATCTGCTGTATCCTCCTATTCCTGCCCTCACTAGCTCGTAGCACCAGGAGTAATCTCTCGAGGATCTCCTTTTTAAACTTCTGCCTAACTCTCTGTAATCTCCCTTCAGAATCTCAACCTTTTCCCTTCTTATATCGTTGATTCCAATGTGGACAATGACCTCCTGCTGGCCCCTCACTCCCATGAGAACATTCTGCACCCTCTCTGAGACATCCTTGATCCTAGCACCAGGGAAACAACACACCATTCTGCTTTTTCTCTGCTGGCCACAGAAACGTCTGTCTGTACCTCGGACTACAGAATCCCCTAACACAATCGATCTCTTGGAAGCCGACGTACCCCTCGTTGCATTAGAGCCAGTCTCAATACCAGAAACTTGGCTGTTCGTGCTACGTTCCTCTGAGAATCCATCACCCCCTACATTTTCCAGCATACCTGTTTGAAATGGGTATATCCACAAAAGACTCCTGCCCTAGGTGCCAACATTTCTTACCCTTCCTGGAGTTAACCCATCTATGTGACTGTATCTGAGACTTTCCCCCCTTCCTATAACTGCCATCCATCACATACTGTTGCTGTTGCAAATTCCTCATCGCTTCTATGTCTCTCCAACCGATCCACTCGATCTGATAGGATTTGCATCCAACAGCATTTATGGCAGATATAATCCGCAGTAACCCTTAAACTCTCTTTAAACTCCCACATCTGACAAGAAGTACATATCATTGTAAAGGCCATTTTTGCTCCTTCACAATCTACAGACCCAGAAAATAACACCGTCTTATTCCTCTACAAAACACTGCCCCAGGTTAAATTAAGAGCTATGGCTTATATTTTAAGTTTAATCAAGAGACTTATCTCCAAAAACATATAATCAAGAAAGAACCCACTCTTCTTACTAATACAGCCTCTCTCTTGGACAGACTTAAAACAACGGTAACTTATCTGATTCGGTGTTGTGAACTTTGCCTAAACTGGTTCCTCCAAGATTAGTTGTGAAATTCACTGTTTGTTAATTTTCCCAGATGCACTCCAATGTCCAGCAACACATGAATTCAAAAACAGCAAAGGTGGTAACTGTGCAGGTTTTCTCTCTCTCTCTCTCTCTTGCACTGTCCTCACCATGTGCTTCCGTTCTCTGCTCTTCTCCCTTTTAAACTGCTGTTGTTTTGACTTTTTTTTTCCGAAGTTCCAAAACAGTGCAACAGCATATAAAACAGTAATTGCTGCTCCTGGAATTCGAGGAAATCACCTCCAGCACCTAAAATACCTCAAAAAAAGGAATAGCTCTTACAGCCAGAAATTTTTCCCGTCCTCCATCTTGGAAGTTCAATTCACATTTTTTTCAGTTCCATTTCCTTTTTAATTTCAAGCTGCCTTTTTTTCATATTCAAGCTGTATTAACTATAATTGAATTCTCACTAACTCAGGGGAATCATAAATCAGTGTACACAGACCCTCCACTATTTCTATCAGTCTCAGATGCTTTGCCAATACTTTAGTTACCTCTCTCTTCATGGATCTGGTAAAAACTCCACTTCTAGTTAAATTACAAATTCCATCAGCCCTTGTTAATTCTTGTAAATTCATCAGGGATACCTTTTCTAACTACAGGATGTTTTGTCACTGCTACCAATGCCATTTGTTTTATAGTATCAAAAATCTGGTATTTAACCATTACCCTTACTCCATTTAGCTATATAGCAATGTCCAGATTCCATTGTCCAGATTATAATCCAAAGGGAAAAATATGTGGTCTCTTGCAATGACAATATCTGGAAGAAGTATTGAACTGCCAAAACAAGACGTGGACCTTTAGATTTTGGACTCATAAATTTTACAATCCCTCTGTTTATGTTTTTTTTCCATTTGCAACATACATGTGCTAACTTTGTAAAAACAGAGGATATAGTCATATTGCTTTAAGAGTGATGTCCCTTTAAAAAAAATTAACATGCAGATGAGCCAGGATGTCATCAAACAACCAGAGGCCACAGTGTTTCTGAATGATAGAGCCCTTAATATGGGTTACTGTGTATTCTATATATTGGTTTAGCTGTATGCAAACCAATCAGAGATTTGCAAGTAAGTAAAATCAACATAACTCAATTGTGTTACATAGAACAAAATTATTACTACAGTCTCCTACTTGCCTATCTCCACTTTTGTATCCCATATCATTTGTCATTAGTTTAATCCTATTTCATAGGAGAAAGTGAGGACTGCAGATGCTGGAGATCAGAGCTGAAAATGTGTTGCTGGAAAAGCACAGCAGGTCAGGCAGCATCCAAGGAGCAGGAGAATCGATGTTTCGGGCATGAGCCCTTCTGAAGGGCTTATGCCCGAAACGTCGATTCTCCTGCTCCTTGGATGCTGCCTGACCTGCTGCGCTTTTCCAGCAACATATTTTCAGCTCTAATCCTATTTCATCCCTATCCTCACTGTGAACATTTGAAACACTTCCTCCTTTTTCTCTGAATTGCATCTTAATTAATGCTAGACTCAATTTCTCCAACACCTTCTTCACTGATCTTCTACTTGAATTTCAAGCATTACAAAATTTAATCCATCCAAAACTCTGGTACATACATTGTCTTCAGCACCATGTCTAATTTACCCATGACCATTGGTTCCTTTCTAAGGATGCATTTATATCCATGCTTGAGTTTACATCTCACTCAAAACACACTCCACTTTATCTCTCCATCCTACTTCAGGCTTACGTTTCAGCTTGTGTTCTCCCAATCTTTGCAGTTCCCCAACTCTGCTCCTAATGGTGACAGAGACTTTGGTTCCACTCTCTCAAACTCCTCTCTAATTCATTCCACTTTGCTTTTGTTCTAAAAGTATAACAATGAAGTTTGAACAGTGCTATTATAAGTACATGGATCATATCGACATAATGGACAAGAAAGCACAACAATGACTCATCAATTTTATGGATGCACCACAGAAAGCCTCCTGTCTGGATGTATCACAGTGTGATTTGGCAACTGCTCTTCCCAATACCACAAGAAACTGCAGAGAGTGCTGAACACAGCCCAGTCCCTCACGCAAACCAGCCTCCCATCCACTGACTCCATCTATACTTCCCACTGGCTTGGGAAAGCAACCAACATAATCAAAGACTCCTCCCACTCCAGTTATACTCTCTTTCACCTTCTTCTGTCAGACAGAAGATATAAATGTTTGATTACAAGTTCAAACAGATTTAAGAACAGCTGAATAGTTTAAACTTAATGTTGATCTCGCTCTTTGTGCGCCTCCTCTGTGACATTGCATTCCTTGCTCTGTTCTATTGCTGTATGATCTTTGGATGCTCTGATCTACCTGTACTGCACACAAAACAAAACTTTTTACTGTACCTAGACATATGTGATAGTAATAATTCAAATCAAATCCAATAAGCTGGTGAACCATATCAAAGAGCAAGTACCCTTGTCTGTCTGTGATTGGCAGCATGCCAACTGTGCTCAACAAACCCTTGATTACAACATTGTGAACGTAAAGTGCAGCACTAAATGTTGGGCAACATTTACTAAGTATTTTCTCATCAGCCTGTTTAAAGATGTTGTGACACAGTTCTCGAGCTGGTGAGATTTGAATCTGAGTCTCTTGGCTCAGAGGTAGAGGCACTACCACTACTCCACAAGAGCCCAACCTTTACTAAATAATCCAGGCTGTGCAAGGGGTGATATCTCACACCAATTTAAAATGATCATTTGAGCCTGCAGTGTATTTAATTTACATTTGTTTGAAGTTGCATGTACTCACATGCACAGCCCTGTTCTTTGAGAGAAAGAGTGTGTCAGAACATTGGATCTTAGAGTTACAGAGACTGCCAATCTCTGCTATAATCCCCATGGCAATGTTCTGACCAATTGGAGTTTATTTACCTGGTCTGAGACTAATCAACTAGCTAAGACTGGCAGGTAACAGATTTGGTGCATCTCTGCCAAACACGATCAATCCAATAGCATCCTCTTCCACTACTGCATGAATTTGTGTTCCCTTTCAAGGTTTTGTTTGCTGCATCTCAGTCCTGTCAAGAAGTTTCAGATCCATGTCCCTGTTTAGTAATGTTTAAGTGTCATCTCTCTCTGATCTCATAAAACCATTTAGAATCCTATTTTTATTTAACTGTGTTTTATGATATCTCTCTTGATAATTTCAATGCTGCCCACTACCTGTTTCAGTTCTGAGACACCTTAGAGTACATTCTATACTGAGGGCATTATATAAATATTGTTGCTGTTGCTGCTGTATCAGGTTCCACCCTTTCCTTCACTAGCTACTTTAAGTCTGATCAAGTCCAAACATTTGTTGACCAAGCAATATTGGGGCTCCCAAGTTATCCAATGAATAATTGATGAAAGTGGACAGATTTGATTCACTGATTAGAGTGGTGCTGGCAAAGCACAGCAGGTCAGGCAGTATCCGAGGAGCAGGAAAATCGACATTTCGGGCAAAATCCCTTCATTAGGAATGAGGCTGGGAGCCTTGAGGGTGGAGAGATAAATGGGAGGGGTGTGGGGCTGGGGAGAAGGTAGCTGAGATTGCAGTAGGTGGATGGAGTTGGGCTTAAACATGATAGGTCAGAGAGGAAGGTGGAAGGGAAAGGTAGGAAGGAAGATTGACAGGTGGGACAGGTCATGAGGACAGTGCTGAGCTGGAATTTGATTTGATTCACTGGTCTCTGCCAAAGAAATAGAAGGGTCTACTTTAGTTTCCATGGTCTCAGGTTCAAACATTTTAAAAATCTGTGATTGAAAAGACCATATCAAAATAGAACTATTTATGTTTCTGTATTTTTATTCTGTAATTATTTTTAACTCTACCTTCCTGAATGGCCTTGATTTCAATATGTAAAGAATCTGTGTCTGACCCACCCATGTTGCCGATTGCAGTATTCCCTCGTGTAATCAACTTATTCAGCTCTGACCCTTGGCAAGAACATAATGAGTAATAAATACTATACTGAGCTGAATTAATGTTAAACCATAGTGGTATTTTGTGTGAACAGCAATCATCACTAGAGCCACTGGCAGTTACTGCCCTCCAGAATCCTGAACTCAGCACAACCATTTATGAGGGCTCATTTATATTTTGCTACGAGGTACCTTTGCGCTCAGCAATGTCTGTAGGGGTTGTGGCTCTTTTGGAATTAAACATGTCCACAACTGAGTGCAGAAATAGTGTCCCAACATGTGGTGAAAACTCTAATTGCTCACTTTGTTTTACCCCAGGGGTTTCAAAAGACCCTGGGACCTTTCTGGTGATGTATGCTTCAACTGAAGGACTTTACTCTTTGAAGCATGTTAGTGTTAGCATAAATGACTGGCAAGCTATCAATGTTCCAAAATGGCAATAAAGTGTTCAGCAATCCATATCAGGCTAGAGGTCAACTGCCTTAATGATGAGGTGGGTCTATAACAGGAAAGGAAAGGAAAGATAGCAAATCCCGTTTTCCAGAACCTACAATTTCATGGGATGCCCTCCTTCCAATGAGGTTCAACCAGAGGCCACAGTCGTAGGTCACCCTGTGATATAAGTCTTAGGTGTTTAAGATTTAATTCTCCCTCTTCTGTATTTTCTTTTTATCTTGTCTGTTAACGTGTAAACACAGGCAGCCTGCTAATATTGTAAATGTTGCACCACTGAGTGTGCAAATGTAGATACTCCAGTTGCTGGTAAGAGAAGCTGGTACTAACTGGAGTAAGATAAGGTCACATATGCAAGAGCCAGTTTCCATATAGCAAGGGCTGGTAAAGCAGATATCAAACAGTGCTCCCAGTGCCTGCACTGCTCTGTGGCAGTAGTACTTTGAGATTCTTAGTGACTACCTGCAGAATCTCACTACTTTTCTTGATGGGCTCTGATTTTGTTGAACCATGGATCAAATCATAATTGATATGTCAGATGACACCTTCCTTTCATCTAAAATCTTTGTCATAGTCTTCTGGAATTTCTCCAGTTTGGAAATGATCCCTAAGGGGAGACATTTAACACAGTAACATCCAAATGGTGTTATGAGGGTCAGAAATTTTGACCAACAGAACTGACAGAATCTCTGTGCCTGTGCTGCAGAGATAATCACAGATTTTTATGACTAAGTCTTAGTGCGCAGGGTCATTCACTGATTGTGAAGCAGGGAGTGTACTTTCCTTTCCTCTGAGCTGTGTGTTAAGTGTTGAGGCTCGAGCAGCACCTGTAGTGGTGTGCAGCTCGATTTTATATATTGCACCAGAGGCATGAAAACAGAAGGTCCCAGCAGTGGTGAGCGCTTCATTCCTAAGGCCATGTGATAGCCCAAGAAAGGTGCCCTAAAATCTGGTGCATAACTGGTGTGGTGAGGAGCAGACAGAAGTCATTCTGGGCCATGGGAGAGTGGGCACAATGATTGTCACTCAACAAAACACTTCAATTGAAACTGGGCCCATTCAGCCATCTCTTTTAGTTTCACACTTCGGTCTGTGCAGAAAATTACACTGTCTTAACCAATTTTGTATATTCTCTCAACTGTAGAAAGTCAGCAAGTGTTTCTTCTTGAACATCTCCTACCACTGTCTCTCTGACTGAATCATGCTTTAACATTCTGTATTTGCAATTGTCAGCCAAACAATAAAACAAATTAATAAATGAACCCATGCTTTCCTCAAGCTTCTTTTTCTTGCAGTTGAATTTTACTCCTTCAATTATAACATTGTTTTGAATGCTAAACTATAATTCAAATGCTCCAATTACATCTTGATAATTGTGTCTTTGTTCACTCTCTGCCTGGCGAGTACATCATCTCTGCTGCTGCCTATTGCACAGCAGTGTACTGAGCTTTATTTGATTTGTTGTCCGACATTTCAATAACAAGTGAAACACTTTGTTCAATGTTACCATTTCTCTGCCTGTCATGGTGCTTCATCATTTTTGAACTTTTCTGAAAGTGATAGGGTAGAATCCATTTTCTCACACTAGGTAGGGGGTTTTCCTTTCCCGTGCTATCACTTCCTAGTTGCTCAGTTGTCTTTATCACTTGCGTCTCTAGTCTGGTCTGATCACTGTGTTGGTCTCAAGTTTTTGATCTTCTGCACTCACTCACTGCTGGGTTTCTCTTCAGGCTGCTTCCCACAGCTTCAAGCCACTGTTGGGTGTTCACTGTTCACTGATGCCACCATCTGTTAACCAGTCCTTCCATTATTTAGTGTCACATTGTGTCTGAGAGTAGAGTACTTTAAATACCATCAATGTAATAGATCTATATAGAAATTGAGGACTTTTCAAACAAATCCTTGACTTAAATTGTGGCAACTGCATACATTCAGGTTGAGCATGAGGTCTGAGTAAGTGCTCATTCCTCAGAGTCTCCACATTCTCATGGAGTTACACTGCATCATGACATCTTCGTATGTTCCTACGCTCAGCAGTTTGTGTTAGACTTCCCCCTTTGCTCCACACAAAGTGCCTGACTGAATGCTTCAGTAAAAGAGTGTGGCAAATTGCTGGTTGTTCTCCTGATTGATATCTGAGATCTGGATCACAGGAGTTCAAATTTCACTATAGTGGTGAGAATATAATTACACTTAGTCAAATAAATCTGAAATGAAAAGAAAGCACCATCAGAAACTACTGGGTTATTGTAAAAAACCCTCTGGTTCAGTTATGTCCTTCAGAAAAAGGAAATCTGCCACATTTTGTCAATCTGGCCTAGGTGTGATGACATTCCCACATCAATGTGGTTGATGCTCTTCTGAGACCTAAATACCTCTGATGTGGCCTGGTGCTGTGTTCAAGCAGGTGGGTCATCGGAACCTTCTCAAGGGCATCTAGAGACAGGCAATAAATGTTGGTCTTGCTGGTAACATCCACAAATGAATAAAACCAAAACAAGTGAAGAGGGCCTTTGGAAATGGAAATTAGGTATTTTGCATTAGCAAATTAGCAGCATATATTATAAATCTCAAGGAGTTTATTCCATACGACACCAGTAAGAATAAAAATCAGCATGGATGTAAAATGTTTTGTTAACATGATCACACAATTTCAAAACGTTCCCAATTGCAAGCAAATTACTATTCTCACTACACTGAACTGACAGCTTAATTTAATATCTGGCTAAACTGACGGCTTCTTCTCATTTCCATCCACCTGCAATCTGACCTCACTTGACAAATGTTTTCTGGGATATGGTTTGTTTACAATACTGAGTGTTGCTTTCGTTGATCAGGAAGGTTGTGGGACCAGCTTGTCTAGAGGTGCACTGGAGTAACTCCAAGAAAAATATGTGCTTAAGAATAATGCTTTATAAGAACAAATTTCTGGAAGGATTATGATAACATTAATTTCACAAAATATAACAAATATAATTGCTTTTTATTCCTTTTGTCATAACTACAGAGTGCATTTTGTCTTTGTGAAAATTCCTTTTTTCGTCATTCTGTGAGAAACATGATAATTTGAAATAAATACATTGCAACATAGAATAATTGAAATTTGGAGGATTTAATAATTTGCGGCACAGATAATCACAGATTTTTACAACCAAATCTGAAAAGGTGAAAAAATTCCTCTCTTCTCACTCCTGAGATTTGAATTTTTTAAATTCTGTTTTTGCAATTCTATACTCACTAAAATCCCTGGGGAACTTGCTAGACTGATCTCCTTGAATTTAACAAAAGTAAAGCAGTTAGATTATCGAAACTCAGTCAACTAAAGTATGAACCTTATTTCAAAGGTCCATCTCATAACTGTGATTTATACACATGTATACACACACAAGCCAACGGAATGAGGTTTGGGCAAAAAAGGATGCAGTTGGAAACAAATTTACAGTTTTTATTATTAACTTGTGGAAAGTGAGTGTCACTGGCTGGCCAACATTTCTTGCCTATCCCTCGTTGCCCTCAAGAACGTGGTGGTGAGCTACCTTCTTGAACCATTGTGGTCCATATGCTGTGGGTCAACTCGCAATGCTGTTAGGGGAAGAATTCCAGGATTTTGATCTGGTGACAGTGAAGGAATAACAATATGGTGAGTGACTTGGAGGAGAACATACTGGTAATGGTGTTCCCATACATCAGCTTTCCTTGTCCTTTGAGAAGGAAGTGGTTGTGGGGTTGGAAGGTACTGGCTAAGGATATTTGATGAATTTCTGTAGTGCATCTTGTAGATAATATACACTGCTGCTACTGGTAATGGAGGGAATGGATGTTTATGGATTTCATTTGGTTTGATTTATTGTTGTCATATACATGTTCTTTTTATATGCACCATACAAAGTACATCAGGCTAGCAGAACAGAGTGCAGAACACAGTGTAACAGATGCAGAGAAAGTCCACAGAGAGACATCATCATTAGCATTTGAGAGGTCAGTTCAAAAATCTAATAACAGTGGGGAAGAAGCTGTTCTTGATTCGGTTTGTACGTGTATTCAAACTTTTATGTCCTATGCCTCACAGAAGAGAGTGGAAGAGAGTACAACTGGGGTGGGAGGGGTCTTTGATTATGTCGGTTGCTTTCCCAAGGCAGTGGGAAGTATAGACGGAGTTAATGGTTGGAAGGCTGGTTTGCGTGAGGGACTGGGCTGCGTTCATGACTCTCTGTAGTCTCTTGCAGTCTTGGGAATAGCAGTGGCCAAACCACACTGTGATGCATCCAGATACAATGCTTACTATAATGCATCTATAAAAATTGGTAAGAGTCCTTGTGGAAGTGCAAATTTATCTTAGACTCCTGAGGAAATAGAGACGTTGTTGTGATCTTTACCCCCAGCAACTTGATGCTCTTGACCATCTCCCCCTTACCACCAGTGATACAGACAGGGGCATGTCCTCCACTCCACTTCCTGAAGTCAATGACCAGCTTCTTCACATTGGTGACATTGTTGGAGAGTGCTGTTAAACACTCAATCTTTTTCATGTATTCTGTCTTGTTATTGTTTGGGATCTGATCTACAATGGCAGAAAACTTGTAAATGGAGTTGGGTGGAATTTGGCCACACAGTTATGAATGTCTAAGGAGTATAGTAGAGGGCTGTGTGGGGCACTGGTGTATAGAATGGAGGAAGTGTTGTCACCCTATTCTTACTGATTGCAGTCTAGGGTCAGTAAGTTGAGGATCCAGGGACAGAGGAGGGAATTTAGAGATGAGTTTGTTTGGAATTATGGTGTTGAAGGTAGGAATGTAGTCAGTAATTAGGAGCCTGACATAGGTATCCTTGTTAACCCAATGTTCCAGGGATGAGTGTAGAGCCAAGGAGGTGGCATCTGCTGTGGACTTGTTGCAGTGTGAAGTGAATTGTAAAGTTTGGTAGGCTGGACTTGATGTGAGCCACAACTGACCTATCAAAGCACTTCATAATTATGGATGTTAGAGCCATTAGGTGGGAGTCACTGAGGCAAGCTGCATGATTTTTCTTTGGCACCAGAATGATGGTGGTCTTCCTGAAGCTGGTGGAAATTTCAGATCATAGTAAGGAGAGGCTAAAGATGTCAATGAATACTGTGGGATGTGGTACCAGTTGATTGGGACATTTTGTCCCTAATAGTGTGAAATTTCTTGTGTGTTGTTGAGATTCTCTCATCCAAGGAGAGTATTCTATCACACTCCTGACTTGTGTCTTGTAGGTGGTGGGACAGGCTTTGGTAAGACAAAAAGTGAGTAATTCACTGCAGGATTCCTAGCCTCTGACCTGCTCTTGTAGTCATTGTATTTTTTTAAGGCCAGACCAGTTCAGTTTCTGGTCAATGGTAATCCTCAGGATGTTAGTAGTGGGTGATTCAGTGATGACAATATAATTGACAATGTAGGGATTGTATATTGAATGGTGGTTCTTAAGGAGGTGGATGTATAGTAAGTTTCCATGTTTTAAAATAATCTTGGTCCATAGTGCGTCTTCCACCAGGGCTGGATACATTTTGCAGAACAGGTATAACTTCCAAAGAGAGATTGATCTTATTCTCAATGTTACTGCATGTTTTTGGTGTTGACTCATGTATCTGATGCCTTTATTACCTCTGTAGATTGAAAGCCACACTGCTTACATCATGGCTACTCACAGGAGGTTGTTTTCGATGAGTGAAAACTTACCTGTTCGCTCACAACAGAAACTATCTATTTTTCACCAAGTAGAATCCATAGAATCCCTATAGTGTGCAAACAGGCCAAAAAGGTCCACACCGACTCTCTGAAGAGCATCCACCCTACCCTATCCAGTAACTCTGGATTGCTCACAGCCAATCCACCTAACCTACACAACCCTGGACACTATGGGCAATTTAGCATAGCCAATCCACCTAACTTGACCATGTTTGGACTGTGGGAGGAAACCGGAGCACCTGGAGCAATCCCACACAGACATGATGAAAATATGCAAACTCCACACTGACAGTTGCCCGAGGATGGAATAAACCTGGGTCCCTGGTTCTGTGAGGCAGTGGTGTTAACCATTGAGCCACCATACCGTCCCTAGGTGTTTTGAGGTCCACTATCAGAGTAACCCCAAAAGTCTTTCATGGGGTTTCAATCCTCCTCTGATTTAAGTGTTTGTTTGAGCAATGTCTGAAGCCTAGACGTCTTGATGCCAGAGACGTTTGGAAGTTTCATTGTGACCTACATTTTCTGAAGATATGCTTAATATCCAGGTAATTAATGATAGGAAAGACAATCGGAGCCATTTGTCATTCTGTTGTTCTTGAGAGTTTGGCCACTTTCAGGCCAGATAGCTTTGGTGGCCATGTTAAGGTATCCCAGCTCATTTTTGGTTGTTTTTCTCACAAACTCAGCACACCCAAAATCCAAGACTTTGGGTTAGTCAATGAGATTTCAAAGATTTTGTGTGGGATTTTATCAGGGTCTAAGTGACATGGGCTATAGTGAGGTTTGTGGTAGAATTTGTTGAGAAGTTCAGCGAGACCTAACTTGATGTTGGGGGCGTGTCATTGAATCTTTCAAAAAGCAGTGATAAGTTTCTCACCAAACAGTGTCAAGTTGTCAATTAAGGGGCATTATTACTTGTTAACCGACGAACCCCTCAACCCCCACCCACCCGCCTGATTAATATTCAGCTTCCTATCTTACCAAATGTACCAAACAATTTAAATATTAAATTTAAATATCAGGAAAACTTGGCATGGAAATCAGAACAGGTACCTAGCAGATTCAACTCTTTGCTTGCTTTGATGGTCCTCTATGTTGTGAAGGACCAAACAGCATTTCAGGGCATGATACATGAAGCTGCAGCTCCACTCACCCTTTGTACTTGGACATTGGCATCTAATACATTGCCAATCCCTCACGACCATCATGACATCTCTCTCAGACATTTACAGGTTAATCAGAAAGCATAGTTTTACACTACAGGATGCACTGGCAAGTGGGACTGAAAGGCTGTAGTAGGGGTACTTTGCACTCATGGACATGGACCCAGCTCATGGATTGGACCAGGCTGTATCTCAGAACTGCTTTGTTGCTCTCTTAGCACCTTGCTCATTTAATGTCTACATGTTTGCTGCATCCATCCTTTGAGGAGAAAGTGAGGAGTGCAGATGCTGTAGATCAGAGCTGATAATGTGTTGCTGGAAAAGCGCAGCAGGTCAGGCAGCATCCAAGGAGCAGGAGAATCGACGTTTCGGGCATGAGCCCTTCTTCAGGAATCAGTCATTCCTGAAGAAGGGCTCATGCCTGTAACGTCGATTCTCCTGCTCCTTGGATGCTGCCTGACCTGCTGCGCTTTTCCAGGAACACATTATCAGCTCTGCATCCATCCTTTGCCTTGTCATCCCATGTTATACTTATTAACACACTGGCACTTAATTCACATCCAAAGGCTCTCAGTGCTGCTCTGTTAACATACTCTTTAGTGCAGACGTACAGACAGAATGTTCGTCATGCTTGTTTCTGGGCATCTGTTGGGGGCTGTGGGGAACATCTTGCTCCGCAGCACACTGAGACGACAATCTAGCTCCTCCAGCACATGCTAGTTGCCTGTGTGGCAAACACAGCACATGCTTTTTCAGCCAAATGTTAGAAACTAGTGGGGAGGGATGTCTTTAGTCCAGTCAAGGGGAGCCTACAATTGGCTGGGAGTCCCAGTACTGTCAGTCATGGACACACTCTGCATACAGTCTAAAGGCATGGCCGCGATCACTCATCTGCTGGGGCCTGGCAATTTATGGGACCTGTCCCAGTACAGTCCAGGAAATGGTCGGCAATCAGTCCTATAGGACCAGTACCAGTAGATGGGGTGCTCATGTATCATCAGTCAGGGAGCTGCAGAGATAGCAGAAAGGGATAGGGTCAGTCATGTCCAGGGACTGCGCATTGAAGTCAGTCAAAGATCTGGGGTGAATACTGTCCCGAGGGTCCATCGTTTTAGAGGGAGGAAGAAGTGCCTGTGAGAGCAGTGGCAGGATCATTGCCAAAAGGGGTACAGCAGTCAAGGCAGTGGGATTAGAGTGGAAGCAAAGGCATTTGCAGAAACAGGGATAACAAAAGTGATGGGTGGGGGGGGGGGGGGGGGGGGGCGGAGGGGGTGGAGAGATTGCGTGGAGACTGAAGGTGTGTGGAACAGCATTAGAGGACATGGTGCACAATTGAGGCAGGTCTTTTAGCAAAAGGCAAGCATCATGCAGCAGGTGCTCCCTTTCTGTTGTATTGGATTGGTCCCTCAACCAGAACAGCACCTTCACTCAGTTGCTGCCCGTGCTGAGGTTAGCACTGAATGCATGATGAAGATTGGCCTTCATTGTCAGGGTGCTGCATGTCTCACTGTATGGAGAAGTGTGCTCAGCCTTCATCTTCAGAGAATGCCACTGATGAATCTTCTGACATCTAAGACCTTTCTTAGGTTCCCAATGTTGGTCATTTCCGCCAAATGTCCGGCACGTAGACATTGCTGGCATGTTGGTTGCTGTCAATTCATGTTCAAGTGATCCATGAGCACCATCACCTCTTCCTCTAAGTGTGCACCTGCTACCTTTGCAGCTTCCATTACTCCTACATCCTGGAGCAATGTCATGTACCTGACGTGTTTGAGGGGTTAGGTGCCTTCCAAGCCTGGTTACAGAGGGACAAGGGATACCCATTGTGATTTTGTGCCATGACAACATTTTAAAAAACCCTTGACTAACGTAGAGTGCAGATACAATGACACCCATGTTTGGATTTACCTGACTGCTATCCTGTAGATGATGTTTCCCTACTGGACAGTGACAAGTGATTGGTGTCCAGTGAGCACTGGATGCAGAATAGGGGTGAATTAGAGAGAGTATTCAGACTGGATGCAGCTATGTACAGTTTAAGTCTGCCATGTGGTGGTTAAGCAACAGAGAGAGAGTTGGGTTGTTTCTTAGAATATAGAATCCTTATAGTACAGAAGAGGTTACTTAGTCCATCAGATCTGCACCGAACCTTCAAAGAGCATCCAATCCAGACCCACATCCTATCCTCATAATCCCACATTTCATGCCTAATCCAACTGATCCAAACACTACAGGGCAATTTAGCATGGCCAACTCACCTAACCTGCACATCTTTAGAATGTGGGAGGAAACCAGAGCACCTGGAGGAAACCCACACAGACAGGGGGAGATTGTGCAAACTCCACATTGACAATCACCCAAGGGTGGAATCGAACCTGGGTGCCTGGCATTGTGACACAACAGTACTAACTACTGAGCCTCCATGCCACCCATTTGTGTAAGAGATTGTCAGCCATGTGCTGTTGTGCCATGACATTGCTGGTGAAAGAGAAACACTGGATTGCCAACATATATCTGAATGCACAGTGGCCTTTAAAGATAGCATGTGCAGAAAGGATTCTCATCTTTCGAGAGATATCTGCTGATTGGTGCATTGCTCTGATCACAATGGCACACAATAAGATGGGGCAGGAATGAGCATGAGGGACATGACTATAGGGCCAAGGAAGTAGTTAATAAGGCAAGTTTGGTAAGATGTGATGAGTAAATTCAAGGTCTCAAGTCAAAAACCCTCCAAGAAACTCAATGTGGCTTGCACTTAGCTAAAAGAAATGAGTCAATCCTCATTGTCTGTATTTTATAACGTGATGGCTAAGATTGCATTGAAGATAATAGACTGTTTGGAATGCATGTCATAAAGAGCGATAGACAGCTGATGGTTTGTGTCATACACAGTGACAAATGGCCAGGAATATGTTCCACCCAGGAACAATTGTGTCTGAGTGATATATTGGGAATAGATGGCTGAGAGTGCCTTACATCTGAGATAACAGATTGCTGAGCAGCCTTACCCAAGTGAAAGAGACGGTGGGAATTTATTTGTTCAGGACAATAGCCTGCAGACTGTTTCATTGAGGAGGGCAGCGAGGAGTACATTCCACGGAAACTTTCTTTCACCATGTTCAAAGTGAACAGTGCATTATTCTAAAATAATTCAAGAAAGTAATCTCAAGTGAGTCAAAAGACATTGTGACAATGGAACTCAAGTAGTTCATTGTCATCTGATCCTGAACTCTGCCTAAAATAGTTTCTGTTGACAGACTGAGCAGTCCTTTGGGAGTTAGTTAATAAAGTTCTGCTGGACTATTCCTGTGGTATGCTTGCACATTTTTCTGGTAAGCCCTTCCCTATTCTACTGGCCTCTTGAAAATGGAATTGTGCTCCCCATTTGCCAAACATCAAATAAACTCTGATTCACAAATTAATCCTGTGAGATTAGCAAACTGAGTACCATCAACTGTAGCCTCGATTAATTTATACTGGTATAATAGTGCCCTTAAAGGGGTATGTGCACAGAAGGAAAAACCAATAAAACTGGCAAATGAGACATGCTGGCCTGAGTCATATCATATAGTTCAAAATGGAGGCCCAGTATAACAAGTATTTTTTTGGTTTCATTTAGGGTTTGTGGGCTGAGTCAGCATTTACTGCCAATCCCTAACTGCCTTTGAGAAGTTGATAGTAAGCTACCTTCTTGAACCACTGCAATCACTATGTTGTACATGCACCCATAATACCGTGAGGGAGGGATTTTGACCTAGTGACACATGCATTGTGAGTTTTTCTTGGTTTCTATAGGCCCTGAAGGCATCATTTTCAGTTTTCATTGTGTATTTTGAGATGACAAAACAGAATATAAAAAAGTTGCTCTACATGAACTGAAATGTAGATTTTCATTTCCTATTTAAAGATTATCCATTTGTCGAGATTTATATTTAATTTCTATTGATGAAGCATGAGCTGTGATCTTTGAATTAGTGTCATTTTAATACCAGTGGTGACCCATTTATTTTAAATGTGCTAAATCCAGAAAACGTAGACTGACATTTTGTAAAACTGACAATAATTAGGGTGCCATGGTGGCTCAGTGGTTAGCAAAGCTGCCTTACTGCACCAAGCACCTGGGTTCGATTTCAGCCTCGGGTGACTGTCTGTGTGGAGTTTGCACAATCTCCCTGTGTCTCTGTGGGTTTCCTCTAGGTGCTCTGCTTTCTTCCCACAGTCCAAAGATGTGCAGGTTAGGTGAAATGCCTATGCCAAATTGCCCATAGTACCTATGGATATGCAGGCTAAGAGGATTAGCCATGGGAAATCTGTGTTTACAGGGATAGGGTAGGGGGTTGGTATGCTCTTCTGAGGGTCAGTGCAAACACGGTGGGTCAAATGGCCTTTTTCTACACTGTAGGGATTCTATAATGAACATTAAGCTTGCGGGGGACAATGTACCCTACTTTGTGACTCAGTTCGTTGCACTCTCACCTCTAGGTCAGAAGGTTGTAGGTTCAAATACCTCCAGAGTCTTGAGATCCAAAAATCAAACCAATGTAGTCCTACGGTAATGCTGACCAGTTGTTTCACAGTTGTGACGTTAAACTGAAACTCCATCTGCAGCCTGAGGTAGATATAAAACAGCTCACAGTATGAGTTTAACAAAGAGTAATCCCAGTGTCCTGGCTTATGTTTAGTGAAGGATAAACACCTCAGGAGCAGATCCTGAGGTTCTACCTGTCCCTAGTGTTGTAAAGGATAGGACTGATCTTGTTGCCCTAGAATACTGCTAGTGGAGCAATTTGCAAAGAAGTGAGATGCTAAGACTCTAAGTTCTTTCAGCCAAAGTGCAATAGTGGTCTATTCAATTATTAGATCCTTCTGATGCCTTAAATATATGTAAATATAGTCTTGTGTAAGTAAGCAATACTTTGGGTTTGTACAGACTGAATACAAAATTGAATTGCTCTAGTGACTATGTATGTATATGGAGCTTTTTTATGAATAAAGTATATTTTTGAAATAAAATGAAACCACAGGAGCAGATTATTTAACCCTTACCACACTGCTGTTGCTGTGCAAAATGATGGATGTCTTTCCTACATTCCAACAGTGACTCCAGGCAGAATTCTGCATGTAGACTCACTGTGATGAGTCTTTTGGTAGAGGAGCATTTAATCAGATGATAAGGTGCCCAATGGGGATCCTTTCAGCTTTCCCTCCTGCACCTCAAGTTTAAGTCTGTAGCAGGAACTCCTGTGGGCAGCCTTTCTGCTCTGCTGCCATTACAGTATTAACTTCCCACTGAAGTTAACCCAGCACCAAGCAGGATGACTTGCTCTGCACGGGGTATGGCAAGAAAACCCTGGATTTGAATCCCCAGAGAGAGGATGAGGGCACGGAGAGACACCTACTGGCACTTGTAGGTGAAATCACTCCCTAGTGACCCCATCCCTCTGTGATCACCTTTCTGCCATCACTCACCTGCGCCTAGGTCCGTCTGAGATCCAAAACCTTTGATGGGTTCAGTACCAGCAACTGCCACAGCCTCCCACTGGCACTATTGGGTGCTGAAGAGCTTCTGCCCTCTGACTTGCTGGCAACTCTCAGTTTGTAGATACTGTATAATTACATGCCTCACTACAATACTGTCAGGTGGCTGATTGTACCATCTCCTAAAAAGAGAAAAATGCAGAAAAATGATCTTTAAGATATTGTTCCTTTGATAACTCACTTCAAATAAGCATGCGATGCTAGGCATAACCGTAATATTTAGCTGGGACCTATATAAGTTATAGCTAGATTTAGGAACTTTGCTTCAATATATTGACACGTAAAATCTTTCTGAAGTTACTGTTGATGTCCACACCTTCACATTTCAGATTTAAGCTCCCTCTCAGTTACATGTATGCACTTTATTGTGAAATGAATTACAGAACACACGCTGTTTTTCAGCATGTGTCCACTTTAGGCTCGAGTCATGCTTTTAGCACCACACTCATCCAAACTGAGGCAGCTGTGACATTCGCTCAGAAAACAAAATCCTCCCTGTGATTTGATGCTCAGAATGGCATCTCTTTTAACCTTGAATATTACTGGGTCAGACGTAGTGGAGTTCACCAGCTGTGGGCTATGAAATGAACAATTGCAGATATAGCAGCATTTATACCATGTGAGGTTAACTTGTTACTACTTCAGTTAAGTAGATAAATACGCTGTCTGAGAGAATGATTTCTTTTACTTGGCAAAGAAATTGTAGAACACAGAAATAAGACATCTCCTGAGGATTGAAAGATGTGATGGAAATGTAGGATAATTCTGTTCCTCATGCATGTTCCTCTATCTTTCAGTTTAAACAGAGCTTTGTGTGACACTTTTGAGTATAGGATCAAAATATAGGAGAACAGAATAGAGTTGATGATTAACTTCATTACATCGGATGAAAGTGTTTACTTTCCCTCAGTCGTGGAGTGTTACAACACTGAAGGAGAGCTCTTGGTTCATACTACCCAGACTGGTTCTTTAGGACGCCAGTTAGGCTTAATCCCACATTGCAGGATTTTTTACCCATGCATACTGGAAGCTCTATCATTTTCAGTGCAGCCCCATAACCATCTCTATTTTCTTCAATTTGGAGAACTAAATGCCAAAGCAATTTCAATATTGTATGGAAATACCTCCCTTTCTGCTTCCTCCAAAGGTGAGGCCATTTATCTTGTCAAGTGTATTCTCCCTTAGAAGTCCATGATCCTATTTCCTTGCTATCAATTGTTCATTAATACTTTTGAAGTTTAATCTCTTCTACATATTAGGCACAATGTGTGATTGAGCATTTTCTGATAGTGGACCACAACTTACTTTTTCCTCTCATTGGAAAACTTCAATTTTTTCATAAATACCAAAATAAATTATTATTTTCAATGTATGAGTAATAGTATTTTTGAGTGAATAGTAATTACAGTCATAGAGATGTACAGCACAGAAACAGACCCTTCGGTCCAACCTGTCCATGCCATCCAGATATCCCAACCCAATCTAGTCCCATTTGCTAGCACATGGCCTATATCCCTGCAAACCTTTCCTACTCATATACCCATCCAGATGCTTTTTAAACATTGCAATTGTACCAGCCTCCACCACTTCCTGTGGTAGCTCATTCCATACGTACAGCACCCTCTGCGACAAAAAAGTTGCCCCTTTGGTCCCTTTTATATCTTTCCCCTCTCACCCTAAACCTATGCCCTCTAGCTCTGGACTCCCCCACCCCAGGGAAAAGACTTTATCTATTTATCGTATCCATGCCCCTCATGATGTTTTCAATGCTCCTGGGAAAACAGCGCCAGTCTATTCAGCCTCTCCCTATAGCTCAAATCCTCCAACCTAGCAACATCCTTTTAAATCTTTTCTGAACCCTTTCAAATTTCACAACATTCTTCCGATAGGAAAGAGACCAGAATTGCACGCAATATTCCAAAAGTGGCCTAACCAACATCCTGTACAGCTGCAACATGGCCTCCCAACTCCTGTACTCAGTACTCCGACCGATAAAGGAAAGCATACGAAATGTCTTCTTCACTATACTATCTACTTGCGACTCTACTGTCAAGGAGTTATGAACATGCACTCCAAGGTCTCTTTGTTTAGCAACACTACCTTGGACCTTACCATTAAGTGTATAAGCCCTAGTAAGATTTGCTTTCCCAAAATGTGGCACCTCGCATTTATCTAAATTAAACTTCATCTGCCACTCCTCAGCCCATTGGCCCATCTGATCAAGATCCCATTGTAATCTGAGGTAACCTTCGTTGCTGTCCATTACACCTCCAATTTTGATGTCATCTGCAAACTTACTAACTATACCTCCTATGTTTATATCCAAATTATTTATATAAATGATGAAAAGTAGTGGACCCAGCACCAATCCTTGTGGCACTCCACTAGTCACAGGCCTCCAGTCTGTTATTTCTTCCCTTACAAACAGCAGTCTAATTCCCTACTACGTGGTTCAATTGAACCTGCCTTCTCCACATTTTGAGGCAACATTTTCCAAACCTTAATGCTGGCCAGTTATCGAATCACAGAAATGCTACATGTGGAAGGAGGACATTCAGCCCATCACATCTGTACAATATCTCCAAATGATTAATTTACTTAGTGCCATTCTCCTGCAAGTTTCCCTGTAACTGTGTCATTTCTTCCCTTACAAACAATAGGCTCATTCCCTACTGAATGGTTCAACTAAACCTGCCTGCATCACATTTTGAGGCAGCATTTTCCAAAGCTTGACTACTCACTACATGAAAATGTTTCTCCTTGTTTTGTTTTTGTTGCTTTTACAATTGATTTCAATCAGTCCCCTCTCTTCTTGATCCCTTCATGAACGACAACTATTTCTACTTATTTATTTATTGCTGACCCCTCATGATCATGAATATAATCTCAGCCTTGTTTTGTCTAAAACTCTGTTCTGAAGTAGTCACACCAGACTCAAATCATTGCCTCTGTTTCTCTCTCTATAGATGCTGCCAGACCTGCTGAGTTTCTCCAGCATTCTCTGTGTTTCCTTTTTTAAATGATATTGGTTGAGGGCTTAATATTGGATTGGATACAAGGGAAAACTCCCTAGATATTCCTCCAATAGTAGCATGGGGTCTCCTGAGATCCAATTGAGAGGGTATGTGGGGTCTTGGTTGAATGTTTGACCTGACAGATAGCACTTCCACAATGCAAAACTCCTCAGTGCCAACAATGAAGTGTCACGCTGGAACTTGTGCTCAGATCTGGAGTGAAATGTGAACCAACAAGTTTAGGTCTCACAGGATGAGAGAGTTAATGTTGAGCCAAGGCTGACAAAGTATGGAATTAAAAACCACTCATCAACACATGTAGCTTACTTATTTTAATGAAAAACCACAATTTAATCTCCGCAACGTTTCTTCATTGAAGGTAATTGAGTGTGACTCTCTGGGTTGATAATCTAACATTACAGTCCATGTTGTATTGGAATATTATGACCTAATTTTCCATATAACAATATTTCCATCAATCCTGCAGGATTGGAATCTCAAAGCCACACAGTATATGATCATTCCTATTGCAGTGTATTGTTGTAACCTTCAACCCAGTTTTTAGGCATGTTTTAAAGGTTTGCAAAAGGTTTGCAACATTGCAAAACTTGGTTTGCTGGGAGTTTTTTTCACAGATGTGATAGGCTTTGTCAAGTAAGGAGGAAATAAATCATTTTGTCTCTGTTTTCTTTGGCGGTTTGTTGACTTGTATCTAAACCCTTTAGACCTGGCAATATCCATCTCTTTGAGGAAATAGTTACTGACTGTTTATCACTTTAAAGCAAATCATTATTCTGGATTTGAGGTTCTTTTACTGCATTTGCCTTGTATTCAAAATTTGGACAGCAACTTAATCACAGGGACAATGTTTTGCATATCAGAGAATAAATCTCTATTTACACCAATTCCCAATAGGAGGATCTGAATAAAATAAGTCGACTGGTCATCTTTAAGATTTCTTTAATTCTGAAGAATATCTGAAGAAGTGAGTAACATAATCAGACTGTGAAACAAGCATTCAGCTAGAAATCTGATGAGCACCTTACGATGAAGATTTATAACATATTGTTGTTTTTGTTGTTATTTGGGAACTTAGATTCAAATGTAAGGGTAAATGGGTTTTTTGTTTTGTTCTGTGAAGGTGATCTTTCTTGAAAATAGTCAGAAAATCATCTGGAGCAGTGAGTTTAAATCAGAATTTTCAAGAAATGTGATTTTAAGCTAAATGTTTAGATAAATTACCTGATGAAATAATTTCTTACAAAACAGAAATTGCTGGAAAAGCTCAGCAGCTCTGGCAGGGTCTGTGGAGAGAAATCAGAGTTAATGTTTTGGGTTGAGTAATTCCTCCTCTCCACAGATGTGCCAGACATGCTGAGCTTTTCCAGCAATTTTTGTTTTCGTTTCTGATTTACAGCATCTGCAGTTTTTTTGGTTTTTACTGAGATAATTGCTAAAGTGTTTACAAAGTTGAATTTTGAATACGGAAAGAAAAGACAGTCCGGGGTGTACAGTCAGGTTCAACTCAGAAGGAAAAGAACCAAAATTATTAACTGAGCAGCAGACTAGAGCCTTCTCCTGCCCTTGTGACTTCTACCCCACTGTCTTCACAAAGTAAGAGCAAATTACTACAGACTTCCTGAAGAAGGGCTGATGCCCGAAATGTCGATTCTCCTGCTCCTTGGATGCTGCCTGACCTGCTGCGCTTTTCCAGCAACACATTTTCAGCTCTGATCTCCAGCATCTGCAGTCCTCACTTTCTCCTGTACAAGGGAAGAGTAAACCTTCAGTCATCTAGATTTGAAACGTTAGCTTGCTCTGTCTCCATGGATGCTGCCTGACCTGCTGCGATTTCCAGCATTTTTCTGGTATCACCACTGTCATCAGCAAGGGCATGGGATGCAATGATAACACTAAGCCTCAGACAAGTATTGCACTGACAACGGCTACTGTCTCCATGGTGATCTTGCAGGTCAGTAGAGCTGCTGGCCTGTGTTGGGCTTACACTCTGGAGTTCCTAATCCCAGAATGCTCACCTCTGGCCTGTGAAATGCCTGAGTAATGCAAGATGCGTTGGTCCTTCCTAAATTCAGACAACGAAGGGCTTTTGCTGTCTCACCAGCTGATGACTGAGAGCTCCATCGCTGCCACAAGATTCTGCCCATTCTTTCTTTGTAATGGAGACATTTCTTGCAAAATTATATTTATTTTGTGAGAGTGGATATCTATGCCTTTGTTGTGATTTTTGTATTGGTGCATATCTGTAGTCCCTCCCGATATCAAACAACAAGAAGTGCTTTAATAAACCTCCCTCTAAGTACACAGGAACTTTATCTAAAAATACTTTGACCCCGGAGCTCAAGTAGACATATTAGGAGAGATGTGCAAAAGCTTTGTTAAAGAAGTAGATTTGAAGGAGAATCTTAAAAGGAGAGTGAGATAGAAGTCGAACGGAATCTAATAGGGGTCGGAGAAACGCGGCCTATAGTGAGATGTTTGGCAGAATCAGATAAGAAGCTCAGCAGGGCCTATCTCAACATTGAGATCTGCTCCCTCCATCTTTTACACTTTTCTCAAGTGGCACTCACTGTTGTGTTCCTTCTTGTTGGAATTTGGAAGTATATAAAAGGGGAAAAGTTGACAGAGAGCACACTTGGGGTGAGTGAGGTAAGTACTTGACTTGCGAGGGAGGGGCTGCAGCAAATAATGATCATGAGGCATGTATGAGGAAAAGAACACTTGTCACAAGCCCATAAAAGGTACAGCACACAGACTGCACCGCAGGGCATGGTAGATCATACATGAGGCGAATCTGGTACGGTAGGGTGAGAAATCTTGTCACAAAAAATCCTCCAAAAGCTTGATGTGACTTGAGCATAACAAAAAAATTGTAAGATTTGACTTGTAGTAAATGAGATGAGCGAGAAGGCGATAGACCTCCTGAAGACATAGACAGATTGGTAACACAGTAGGCTGATGAAAATTTCATGCTGCTTACTGTGATTCATGTATTACCTAGAAAGATATGAGAAGAGATAAGAAATTGAATGATCTGATTATATATGTAAGTCCTGGAACACGTAAAATTGATAAAAAGGCACATGTGATCCTTTGCTTTTATAAACAGGGGCACAGACCAAACATTTTGCTTCAAAGAGAACCTGCAATATTGTTTTTCAAAAAACTTTTTCATTCATAAAGTTTGCAAGTAAGTTACATAACAGTGCAACTTGGCATTACACAAAGTGTTGTAAAGGTCAAAGTCTTCCATTCAATTAATGGTACTCAAAGGTACCTCACTACGTTTAGAATTACAGTTTAATTTTACAATATACATTTCATAGAGTCATAGGACAGCAGAGAAACAGACCTTTCAGTCCAACTCATCCATGCCGATCAGATTGTCCAAAGTAAAGCTCATCTTATTTGCCAACAGTTGGCCCATATCCCTCTAAACCCTTACCAATTCATGTATTCATCCAGATGCCATTTAAATGTTGTAATTGTACCAACCTCCACCACCTCCTCTGGCAGCTCATTCCATACACACACGACCCTCTGCTTGAAAATGTTGCCCCTTAGGTCTCTGTTAAATCTTTCCTCTCTCGCCTTAAACCTCTGCCCTCCAGTTTTGCACTCTCCCACCCTGGGGGAAAAGACCTTGTCTATTTACCCTATCCATACCCCTCATGTTTTTATAAATATCCATAAGGTCGCCATTTAGTCTCAGCCTATTCAGCTTCTCCCAAAGCTCAAACCCTCCAACCATGGCAACATCCTTGTAAATCTTTTCTGAACCCTTTCAAGTTTCACAACATCTTTCCTTTCGGAGGGAGACCAGAATTGCACACAATATTCCAACAGCAGTCTAACCAATGTCGTGTACAGCCACAACATAGCCTCAATTGTTTTAGAAGTTGGATTTTATTACCTCTTAGGATACATGCAGGCACCAGGTACCTTTGGGTTGAAACAAAAGAAACTGCCCAGCAACATCTCTTGGATTGGTTAAAAGTGAGAATTTGACACAGGCTGAGAGGAGATGTAACAGATGGGATCACAGACCGCCAATCGACTGCCAGCAAATCAGATGCCTCCCTCTCCATGAGCTTGCAAGCTCAGTGCGGGTTAAGAGTGGCCCATTGCAAGGGAAGCATGTAGCAGAAGCAGCTGATCGAATTGTCTCAATTCCACCGACAAAGTAGTTCCGTAAGCACCTCACACTGTTATTGGGAATGAACATGGAGGAGACAGGGGAAAGGTAGAGCTCTTGACAAGGAACCTGGGATATATATTGTGAGCAAGTATAAAGATTCGAGACACTATATTTAACACAAAGTTG
The DNA here is from genome assembly GCF_047496795.1 of Chiloscyllium punctatum. Taxonomy (NCBI): domain Eukaryota; kingdom Metazoa; phylum Chordata; class Chondrichthyes; order Orectolobiformes; family Hemiscylliidae; genus Chiloscyllium; species Chiloscyllium punctatum. The sequence continues at coordinate 34,472,875 of NC_092765.1, forward strand.
ATAAGATTTAGCTTTTGCTCAGAGCATCAACCCCTATAACTGGGATGAATTTGTGAACATCGGCAGAAACAGACCCTGCTGAACATGGCTCAGGACTGGATGCGATTACCTGCAAGATCCAGCATCGGAGTGACTTGTGAGCTTCCTGGTGTCCTTGAAGACAAAATGACTGAGTGGCGTTCTTATCACATTCAGAGCAGGTGAATGGCCTCTCTCCAATGTGAACTCACTTGTGTGCCAGCAGGCTGTATGAGTGAGTGAATCCTTTCCCACACAGGGAGCAGTGAATAGCCTCTTCCCAGTGTGAATGCACTGAAGCACAGTGAGTACAGATGATGTCCTGAACCTAGTCCCACATGTCATGAGAGCACATGAATGGTGTTAAGCGGTTTCAGGTGCTTACAACCCATGGGGATTTTACATGGATTCCGTAACACCCACAGCCTCCGTATGATACAATATCAAAATGGTGCTCACAGCACTTGCTTGCACTTCTAGCATAGCTCTTGCTGCATAACATGGAGGAGACGATGGCCTAGTGGTATTAATGCTAGACCATTAATCCAGAGACCCAGATAATGTTCCGGAATAATGACACCCCATAGCTGTCCTTGACGTACTGTATCAGGACCCCCCCCCCAACTGAAGAGTGCTCCTGTCGACCTCAGTGGGTACTACTCTCCTTAGACTGTCTGAATCATAGAGGTGTACAGCACGGAAACAGACTCATTGGTCCAACCTTATCCATGCCACCCAGATATCCTAACCTAATCTAGTCCCATTTGCCAGTACTTGGCCCATATCCCTCCAAACCCTTCCTATTCATATGCCCCATCCAGATGCTTTTTAAATGTTGTATTTGTACCAGCCTCCACCATTTCCTCTGGCAGTTCATTCCATACACACATCACCCTCTGCATGAAAAAGTTGCCCTTTAAGTTACTTTTACTTCTTTCCCCTCTCACCCTAAACCTAATCCCTCTCGTTCTGGATTCCCCACCCCAGAGAAAAGACTTTGTCTATATATCCAACCCATGCCCCTCATGATTTTATAAACCTTTGTAATGTTATCCCTCAGCCTTCAACACTCCAGGGCAAACAGCCCCAGCCTATTCAACCTCTCCCTATAGCTGAAATCCTCCAACCCTGGCAACATCCTTGTAAATCTTTTCAAGTTTCACAACATTCTTCCGATAGGAAGGAGACCAGAATTGCGCAATATTCCAAAATGCCATAACCAATGTCCTGCACAGCCGCAACATGACCTCCCAACTCCTATACTTAATGCTCTGACCAATAAAGAAAAGCATACTAAACACCCTCTTTACTATCCTATCTAACTGTGACTCTACTTTCAAAGAACTGTGAACCTGCATTCCAAGGTCTCTTTGTTCAGCAACAGTCCCTAGGACCTTACCATTCAGTGTATAAGTCCTGCTCTGATTTGTTTTTTTCAAAATGCAGCACCTCTCATTTACCTAAATTAAACTTCATCTTCCACCCTCAGCCCATTGGCCCATTGGATCAAGGCCCCATTGTAATCTGAGGTAACCTTCTTCGCTGTCCATTGCATCTCATCTGCAAACTTACTAACTTTCCCTCCTTCTGCTACAATTGTTAAGGGGTTGATGAAATCACATCTGGATTTCCATGTACAGTTTGGTATCCTTATTTAGGAAAGGACATGGTTCCATTAGCAGCGTAGAGAAGGTTTACTTGCCTGATTACCAGCCTGAAGAAGTTATCTTATGAACAATGTCAGGTAGGTTGGGCCTGTGTCTTTTGGAGTTTAAAAGAATGACAGGTTATCTTATTGAGATACTCAAAATCCTGAAGGACACTAAAAGAGTGTTTCTCCTTGTGGGAGAGTCTACAAATAGGGGACATAGTTTTTAAATGAGGGGCCCCTCATTTAAGGCAGAGATGGGAAAAAATCTTTCAGTCAAAAGGTTATTAATTGTGGAATGCTCTTCCCAAGTAAGCAGATGTATGTACATAGACTTAGTGTTTGCAGATTGCAAAATAAAATCATTGGATCATAGATTCCCTAAAGTATGGAAACAGGCCATTTGGCCCATTGAGTCCACACCAACTCTCCGAAGAGCATCTCACCCACACCCAAAGGCAAGCTATTTGGTTTGTGACTGTCAATTGACATCAATGGCAAGGCAATGCATGAATGGTGTGAGCATGCAGGTAGGCCCAAAGTGAGCAAGCATTGAGATTAAGCAAACCTCCCTGAGCTGCAGTCTACTCCAGCCTGTGAGCTGGTGCTGATCCCAATTCACAAAAGACCCTATAGCAGCCTTCAAATGCAAATTGCTGGTCTATCCTGTAATGCAAGCATTTGCTTCCAGATCGTACTGCCAGTGAATAGTAAAGGTGTCACAGTGGTCGAGTTGAACTGACAGTTGTTAAATGCCTATGTCCATGGAGGAGGAGCGAGTGCAGCTGAAGCCTGTGTACCTTACCTGTGCTGCAATTTCGAAGAAGTAACTGCAGCTGGTACAGAGCAAGTGGTGAGTTCAATCCACCAGGTAACCACTTTTATTTCCTGGCCCAGTATTCCTGATATCCAGTTTATTCGGCACGTTTGGTAAAATGGGAGTGAGGATATTAATGAGGTTAGTTGTCATGATAATGAGGTGTTTAACAAGTGTTAATCCCCATAAATTGGCATTTTGCTATGGCTGAGTGTGAATCTCACCATGTAGCTTCTGAAACGCATAAAAGCTGAAGTGAGATGACCTTGAAGTTGAGATGGGCCTCTGCACCTATTGTCCAATTCTGCTACACATCTCACTATAGTCAGTGTCACTTAGATCCCCATACGTTTCCACCCTTAGAACAGACAGCTTGCAAGCAATCTACACATTATTTTCACTGTTGCTACATGGCCAGTCACATGCATGGCTTCTAAGTATTATTAAGTTCTGACAGAGTAAATAAGGAAGGCATGGTTCCGATGGCAGTGAGACTTTTATTAAAGGTCCCCAGTTCAAGGCAAAAGGGAGGTAGTCATACCTAAGTTACAGGATAAAGGTGACTGTCAGGAGAAGGAAAGGGATTAGGCAGATAGTGCAGGGATCCCCGTGACTGTTTGGATCAGTTATACCACTTTGGATACTGTTGGCGGGGGAATGACCTACCAGTGGAAAGCCACATTGGCCAGGTCTCTGGCACTGAGCCTGGATCTGTGGCTCAGAAGGGAAGAGGGGAGAAATCTTAGTAGGATTTATACACTTAATGGTAAGGTCCTAGGGAGTGTTGCTGAACAAAGAGACCTTGCAGTGCAGATTCATAGCTCCTTGAAAGTGGAGTCGCAGGTAGATAGGATAGTGAAGAAGGCATTTGGTATGCTTTCCTTTATTGGTCAGAGTATTGAGTACATGAGTTGGGAGGTCAGGTTGAGCCTAACAGGACATTGGTTAGGCCACTGTTGGAATATTGCATGCAATTCTAGTCTCCTTCCTATTGGAAAGATGTTGTGAAACTTGAAAGGGTTCAGAAAAGATTTACAAGCATGTTACCAGGGTTGGAGGATTTGAGCTACAGGGAGAGGCTGAACAGACTGGGACTGTTTTCCCTGGAGCGTCGGAGACTAAGGGGTGACCTTATAGAGGTTGTAAAATCATGAGGGGCATGGAAAGGGTAAATAGACAAAGTCTTTTCCCTGGGGTGGTGGAGTCTAGAACTAGAGGGCATAACTTGAGGGTGAGAGGGGAAAGATTGGGTTGGGATATCTGGTCAACTTCGACAAGTTGGACCGAAGGGTCTGTTTCCGTGCTGTACATCTCTATGGTTCTATGGAGAGTGATAGTGATAGGAGATTCAATGGTTAGAGGAACAGACAGGAGTCATGAACAAATCTCCAGAATGGTATATTGCCTCTCGGATTGAGTCTACAGGATTCTTAAGGGGGAGGGATAGCAGCCAGAAGTTGTGATATGCATTGGTACCAATGACATAGCTAGGCAAATGGTTGAGGACCTGAAAAAAACGTAGGGAGTTAGGTTGGAAGCCAAAAGGCAAGATGAGCAGAATATAATCTTAGGATTGCTACTGGTGCCACAGATTAGTGAGGCTAGGAACAGCAAGTGAGTGCAGCTAAGCTTGTGACTGCAGGTCTAGTGTAGAAAGGAGGGCTTCAGAATGTGGATCACTGGGGTACCTTCCGGGGAAGGTGGGACCTCTACAAGAAGGACAGGTTGCATCTGAACTGGACGGGCACCAATATCCTGGGTGGGAGGTTTGCTGGAGCTCTTTGGGAGGGTTTAAACTAGTTTGGCAGGGGAATGGGAACCGGAGCTATGGATCAGAGATTGGGGTAGCTGGTGAACAGGCAGATACAGCGTGCACAGCGTCTGTGTGGAGGTATAGATAGTTGATAGGGCAAAGCTTCAGTTAGTGTGATGGGTTGAAATGTGTCATGTTTCTGCAAGGAGTGTCAGGAATAAGAGTGATGATCTTAGAGATGGGTCAGTACTTGGTGCTGCAATGTTATGGCAATTGCAGAGACTTGGATATCACAGTGTCAGGAATGGCTGTTGGATGTTCCAGGGTTTAGATGTTTCAAGGGGTGTATGGAGAGAAGTAAAAGAGGTGGGGAGTGGCATTGCTAATCAGGGAGAGTATCACAGTTGCAGAAAAGGAGGTTGTCAAGGAGGATTAGTCTACAGAGTCAATATGGTTGGAAGTCAGAAACAGGAAAGAAGCAGTCACTTTATTGGGAGTTTTCCATTGACCCCCCCCCCCTCAGTATCAACAGAGACATGGAGGAGCAAATTGACAGGCAGATTTTGGAAAGGTGCAGAAGTAACAGGGTTGTTGTCATGGGTGACTTCAACTTCCCCAATATTGATTGAACCTCCTTAATGAAAATAGTTTGGATGCAGAATTTGGCAGGTGTGTCCAGAAAGGTTTCCTGACTCAATATGTGGATCGGCCAATCAGAGGGGAAGCCATATTGGATTTGATGCTTGGCAACGGGCCAGGTCAGGTTTCAGATCTCACTGTGGGAGAGCATTTCGGTAATAGTGATCACAACTCCCCAACCTTTGCTATAGTCATAGTGAGGAATAGGAGCAGACGGTATGGGAAAGTATTTAATTGGGGGAGGGAAAATTACAATGCTATTATGCAGAAACTGTGAAACATAAATTGGGAACAGATATTCTCAGAGAAATGCACGACAGAAATGTGGAGGTTGTTTAGAGAACACTTGCCGCTAGTGCTGGGTAGGTTTGTTTCACTGATGTAAGGAAGGGATTGTAGGGTGAAGGAACCTTGGATGACAAGAGATGTGGAAATTCTTGTCAAAAGGAAGAAGGAAGCAAGGATCAGACAGGGCTCTAGAGGGTTACAAGGGAGCAAGGAAGAAACTGACGAATAGACTTAGAAGAGCTAGAAGGGGGCATGAAAAAGCCTTGGTGGGTAAAATTAAGGAAAAAGCCAAGGTTTTATACAGATATGTGAGGCACAAGAGGATGGCCAGGGTGAGGGTCGGGCTGATCAGGGATAGTAGAAGGAACCTGTGCCTGGTGTTAGAGGAGGTAGAGGACATCCTTAATGAATACTTCTTTTCAATGTTCACTACTGAGAAGGACCTTGTCACTTATGATGACAGCATGAAACAGGCTGATATGTTAGAACAGGTTGATGTTAAGAAGGTGGATTTGCTGGAAAGTTTGAAAAACATGAGGACAAACAAGTCCCCTGGGTCAGATAGGATATAGCCAAGGTTACTTGGCAGCATGGAGGAACAGAGAGACCTTGGGGACTACATCCATAGATCCCTCAAAGTTGCCACCCAAGTTGATAGGGTTGTTAAGAAAGCGTATGTTGTGTTGGCTTTCATTAGCAGGCTTAATTGAGTTTAAGAGCTGTGAGGTTGCACTACAGCTCGACAAAGCCCTGGTTAGACCACACTGAATATTGTGTTCAGTTCTGGTTGCTTCACTATAGGAAGGATGTGGAAGCTTTAGAAATAGTGCAGGATGCTGTCTAGACTGGAGGGCATGATTTCTGAAGAAAGGTAGAGGAAACTAGGGCTTTTCTCATTGGGGCAAAGAAGGATGAGAGGTGACTTGATAGAGGTGTACAAGATGATGAGAGGCGTGGATGGAATGAATAGTCAGAGACTTTTTCCCAGGGTGAAAATGGCTATCATGAAGGGGCATAATTTTAAGGTGATTGGAGGAAGGTTTAGGGGAGATTTCAGAGGTAGGTTCTTTACACAGAGAATGGTGGGTGCGTAGAATCCACTGCCAGCGGTGGTAGGAGAGTCAGATACAGTAGGGACATTTAAGCGACGTCTGAATAGGCTCATGGATGATTCTAAAATGAAGGGTATGTAGGTTAGTTTGATCTTAGAGGAGGATAAAAAGTTGGCACAACATTTGGGCTGAAGTGACTGTACTGTTCCGTGTTCTATGTTCTATGTAAAAGGGAAAGTTTTAGAGGCATCAAGAAAGAGGGGTGGGAGCAGATTTATTAAAGGCTTTCAAAAGGAAATTGGATAAATACTTGAAGGAGGAAAATTTGAGAGGGCAAAGCAGGAAATGGGTAAAAATAAAAATGACCTTTTTAAAGAGAGAATGCAAGTCCAATGAATTCTCTGTTGTATCAGTCCATGACACTATCACATGATTACAATCTTTTGAAAAATCACTTAGCTGAATTAAATAAGTAGGTTGGGTTAATTAACTGAAAACTTTTGACATCACTAAAATTCATAAGGGAATTTTGTTGTGTAAACCTCAGTGAGCAGGGATATCTCATCTCAAAGGTCATGGGAGATACTCCTGTTGAGATCAGCCAGATGTTAAAAACTAGTGAGGGCAAAGTTGCTTCAGTCACTATTTTCAGAGGCACTTTCCTGTGGATGGGAACAAAACTACTTCTCATAAACAGAGTGACTGATGTGTTTTGTTTTAACCCTGAATGAATTATTATCTCAGGCTGATTGCGGGGCCATATTTCCAATGACATTTTTTCTACTCACTGCTTAACTGATCCTGAGCTTTCAGTCATGTTATTTGTAGCCTTTCAATGTCGTTCCAGCGGATTAAGCAGTCATTCTTGAGAAAATGCCTTTAGGATCAACAATCTTCTCAACTCACCAGCGAGTCCAGTGATTGGCAGAAGTTATTTTGAGTCTCACTGTTCACAACGAGAAACTGCTGTCTGCATTTTCAGATGTGCCCTGTAAATCATGGGCTTGAAACCTCCACAAATAGCTCGCCACATGAATGTTGTAATGCAGTTTTGGTATGGGTTCAATCAAAACACAAGAGAAGACTATGTCAGACATGGTAGAAAGAACATTAAGGTCCTTCCTTGTTTAAGATAAAGAATTACCTCAAGCAACAGCAGGTCCTAATACTTTGCAGTCCACTCCACCATAGGGTGGCATGGTCGCTCAGTGGTTAACACTGCTGCCTCACAGCACAAGGAACCCAGGTTCGATTCCAGTATCAGGTGATTGTCTATGTAGAGTTTGCACATTCTCCCCTTATCTGTGTGGGTTTGCTCCGGTTTCCTTCCACAGTCCAAAGATGTGCAGGTGAGGTCAATTGGACATGCTAAAGCACCCATGGTGTCTAGGGGGTGTACAGGTTAGGTGGATTGGCCAATGCAAATCCAGGATTACAGGATAGGATAGGGTGGTGGGTCTGGGTGGGATAATCTTTGGAAGGTCGGCATTGACTTGATGGGCTGAATGGCCTGTTTTCACACTGTAGGTATTCTGTGCTTCATTTACATTGCGTGGAAGATTCCACAGAAGAGCAGGTAAATGAGAGAAACTGACATCCATTCTGGTCTTGGTGAAGACCAGTAATTGTCAAAAGAAAATTCAAGTTCCTAGTTATTATTTTTAGATTACTTACAGTGTGGGAACAGGCCCTTCGGCCAACAAGTCCACACTGACCCGCCAAAGCGCAACCCACCCAGACCCATTCCCCTACATTTACCCCTTCACCTAACACTACGGGCAATTTAGCAAGGCCAATTCACCTAACCTGCACATTTTTGGCCTGTGGGAGGAAACCGGAGCACCCGGAGGAAACCCACACAGACACGGGGAGAATGTGCAAATTCCACACAGTTGCCTGAGGCAGGAATTGAACCTGGGTCTCTGGCGCTGTGAGGCAGCAGTGCTAACCACTGTGCCACCATGCTGCCCATTATCTAAAAGAATTACCCCAAAAAATTCCAAATTAAAATAAAAAAGCCTTTACTCCACAAATCTGGTACTACTAATTTAATACTATAGTTTTGTTCTTTAAATACAAAACTCTCAAAAAACCAATTTCTGTTCTATTTTTGTTCCCGCACAAGAGTTCTCCAATACTTTACAATATTGTTGCACCTCCACAGGGGTAATGCACTGGGAGCTAATGCGTATCAAGTTACATTGTGGCTCATTCCCCTGGATGCTCTCTCCCTCTCTGTGTGTCTTCCCACCTACACCTGTTATACCTTAACTTGGGAGCTGACAATCTGTATTGAGCTAATTATCCATCTAAGGATCATCCATCTTGGCCATTGTCCCCTTGTCTACCTCCATTTTAAGATTTGTTTTCACTCCTTCTAAGAAAAAAAACTTCTTATTTTCCCAAACACTGCATTCTCAACAGAATAGTGTGGCACTTTTCTTGAGACCTGCAGCAGAATACTCTGATTTCATTAACTGAGATATCGTGCTCTAAGGAAATAATAAATAGGGAATACTAAGAGAACACAGTTTGAGTTTCCAATAATCCACCCTTTGAGAAGGAATTGTCCTTACTGATTTTTCATAACTAAAGCTTAACTAACACATGCTATTTCTCAAGCATAAGTCTGGTTCTCTAATTTCTTGATTATATTTTTCAGATAACATACTAAAGCTAATAATATCAAGCTTCAAGCAGCTAGTAAACATAAGGCCAAAATCATCAATCTCAAGTTGTCTGACCAATGTTATCAATCAAGTCATGCCAGAAACATTCTCATAGTTTTTGTTTTCCTTCTCCTATTTCTTTGTCCTACAATATTTTTTCAACCGGATTTTTTTCTTTTCCCAAGGTATTGGTGCTATCTCAGATTCATCTGAGATTTAGGCAAAGGGAGGTTTGGGTTTCATAGCCTTAAGTGCCTCCTGGAGATATTTACTCTCAGTGTGGTGATGTTAACTATGGGTATGTGGGCCAAGATGTACTGGCTTTTCATAGCTGGTCTTGGTGGGTTGGAAGTAGGTGGCCACATTTCAAGGGGGTCAAATATCTTGCTCTTTGACCTTCTTGTTTTACTCCTTGCCTTTTTCCTTATATCAAGTTGTTGGATTTCTCTGTCTCTTCCCCCTGGTTCCACAAGATAATAGAAAATGATCATCTGGAACTTTGCTGAATGTGGTACAGACAACTTTTTGTTTTGGGCACCCATGGGAGCAAGGATGTGCCTGTTGATCAAATATTCCAGATAATCAAAGGTTCTTTTATAAATTGTAAAAATACACACTAAGTAATAGAAACAAAATGGAGGGAATATACACATCACTTATAATTTATTTGCAACATAAATCTCTTAAATTATAATGAAAAGTTGATAAAATTTACCAGCAGACAGCCTTCTCACTTAAACCCTCAACTTACTACTCAGACATTGTGGTAGTTGAGGAGAAATTGACTTGAAATTAAATCAACTGTGTGGCCATTCGATTGTACAACAGGTATATTTACATTGGGATAAATAAATTTTAAAAAGCAATAATAATTGGACTGAATAAAGCAGTAAACTTTGTGGTATTTTAAGTGTATAGTTTTTGCAGTTTATCGCGAATGCCAGTCCATAAGGTGCCAGTTACAATAAAGTTTACTATACATACTATTACATATTACACATAATATTATCCTGTTCTGATTATGCTACATACAGTTGGAAGAACTGATTATGCAAAGATTTAAAAGATTCTCTTTTCACCTGGACCAATATTGTGGAGATTTCTTATTAAGTAACATTCCTCCTAAGCCTTCAACTTTCCCAACTGGAAAATCATTATTACTTTAATCATTGCCCCTTTCAATAGTATGACTTTGATTGTTTCAAAGTCATTTCTCTATGGATTATGTGTCAGTACTGTCATCATGTTAGCTTGTTTTCTTGCTCTTCCGGCCACAGTAGCCATTTTGTCAAGTTGGTGTAATGTCTGAGACCTGTTCTTTGTGCATTTTTGCCATGCATTCGCTTATGTTAGTTACCTCAGGTGTAACAATCCCTTTTGCACACTTATTCAGGTCCCCCAAGATCATGGCACAAATCGTTGACTTTCCAATGAATGTTTTGAAAGATCAGAAGTGGGGAGGTGAAGAGATCTGCTTATTCTCCCAACTTGGTCCAATGTTTCAGACAGTGGCCAACTTATCCAATTTAGTTTTGTTAAAAAGAAAGATTCATGGGCAAGAACACACTTATCTCCACAAGAAAACTGTCAATTAATTAATCTTATCCCTGCTTTCCTTTCACTTGTTTTTTAACTACTTAAGGTGAGTTATTCCCATTTGATGTTCTTTAACTTTCCTGTCATTATCTTTCATTTTAGATGGGTCATTTCATTAGATACCATTCTGTCTGATTTAGGAGCTTTGAAAAAACCCAAAAAATCCAGAATGAATCTGATTAAAAGCCTGATTGATAATGACAAATCATATCTGGCTAAAACAGAATGTCACTTGCAAACATGAAAGATTCAAAATTGATTTGAAGAAAAAGTTGAAACTTTGGACAAGAGTTTTGAAGTAATGTGAACTTTAGTTTTCAATGTTAACTTTAAAGAAAACATACAAATAAGCTGAAGTTAAAACAAAGCACCTAAAATTGCGACATGACATTATTTGTTGACTAGAGCCACTTCTTAGACCGGTAGACTACTCCTGCATCTCCACAAAAGTCTCACCCCAAATACTGTCAGCATTCAATACAAGGAGTTTTTGACATCAACGTTGAACACAGATGGGCTTGTTGGGAATAAAGAAAAGGTCAGGCAGAATTCTGTGAGGAGCAGACAGTTGAGACCGCTTACTGAGAAAAGAGGCTGGGCAATGCATAGTGATGCCAACAGGTGGGTTCAAATCCTGCATGGGCTTAGGTTACCATGATGGCTTCGCCTTCTCAATATCTCTCCTTGCCTGTAGTGTGGTGACCCTCAGGTTAAATCACCGCCAGTCACTTTTCTCGAACAGCCCAATGATCTGTAAGACTGTGGTGATTTTACTTTCTTACCTTTGCATCACAGAAACAGTCCATGTTAGTCTTTATGCTCCGTTCAAATCTCACCCATCTTTCCGCATCTAAATACATAATTGTAAGACTCGAGTTCATCAGCTAGTATACCAGTCTGTGTAAGAAAGAAACTTAACAGCCAATGAATATTATTATTATGCAGCAATTTTCAGATTACAATAAGTCACTAAAGAAAACAAGATTGGAGGCTATATAAACCTGCAAAAAAGAAAACTTTCTTCTGTAAATCACAATTTCCTATTATGTGAAAAAACGCAGACTTTCTTTCATTTGAAATCCCTGGTTAGTATCAAAACATTATAAAGGTCCTCTTTTCCTTCAAGTCATGTGAAGTATGGTAAGGGAAATTTGGCTGGAGTAATGGAAATTCTGACATTCAGCAGCTAAAATCTCCTAAATGGGGAGGGGTGCGGAATAACAGTGAAAACTAAATACGTTTGAATAAATAAAGACTGCTTTGCTTATGTTCTGCCTGTTATTTGCAGGCTCATACAATTGACTATTATAGAGTTACACATGCTCAGTTCATGATGAGATAAAAATTCTTTCATGTTTTGTAACTTTACATACATTCATTGATTGCTATCATCGATGTAATGAACTGTATTATATGGTGTGCTTATTGTAAATGTGGAAGATATTAATCACTAGTTCAATCAAGAAAATCTAGTCGGTGATTGAGCTTATTCACAGAATGCTTTTGGTTATTATAATGACTGTTATTATACATATAATTAGTTCCATGATTTAAGTTCGTATAATTATTAATGAAAAACATATGATACTGAATGATTTGAAATGTGACCAAACTTGAGGAAATTGTAAAATTTGTGCTATATTGTTGAAAATATTCTCAATCCTAGTTATTAATCCTTCAAATTCACCAGGTTGAAAGAACATGGAGTGGAAACCTTGTAAGCGTTTGAGTGACAAGGCCAAGGATGAGATGGGTGGCAGGATTGGACCAGTAGAGTGGTGAGGCCTATCTCATCTCATTCTATCTTCTATGCTTTTCACTAAGTAGCAGTGAGGTGCCAATTGACAGGAATTAACACTTGCTATATATTGTCATGATTTGGAAATGCCGGTGTTGGACTGGGGTGTACAAAGTTAAAAATCACACAACACCAGGTTATAGTCCAACAGGTTTAATTGGAAGCCCACTGGCTTTTGGAGCGACGCTCCTTCATCAGGTGATTGTGGAGGGCTCGATCGTAACACAGAATTTATAGCAGAAGTTATGATCGAACCCTCCACAATCACCTGATGAAGGAGCGTCGCTCTGAAAGCTAGTGTGCTTCCAATTAAACCTGTTGGACTATAACCTGGTGTTGTGTGATTTTTAGCTATATGTTGTGTTAACGTCACAACTTGCCTAATTAATATTCAGCCTTGCACCTTAGCAAACTCACCAAACAAGCTCAATTTTGGGAACACTCGAGAAGGAACCCAGAGCAGGTACCTGGTGGATTCACCTCACTGTGTTGGTCCGAACAACATCTGTGTTGTACACAGATTCCTGATGAAGGCCTTTTGCCCGAAACATCGATTTTCCTGCTCCTCGGATGCTGCCTGACCTGCTGTGCTTTTCCAGCGCTACTCTAATCTTGACATTAATCTCCAGCATCTGCAGTACCCACTTTTGCCTATCTGTGTTGTACACCCAAACTGCAGCGTGATCAATGTGTGCCAGATGCATGCTCTCCTCCTCCATGGATTTAGCACATGCCAATGTATCATGATCATTCTGGCACATTTCCTGTGTACTGGCAATGCACTCTAGAATTATAGACTTGCATTGCAGGGTGCACCAGCTACTGGCAGTAAAATGCTGCAGCAGGAACACTTTGTACTCAGGGATTGAAACCCAGCTCACACACTGGAATGGGCTGCACCTCAGAGGTGATCACCTGCTTTCTTAAGCACTCGCTCGATTAGTACCTACCTTCCTTGCCATGTCAATTAGTGCAGACACAACAACAGGCAGCATGACTTGCTGTTGAGCAGTCCTCAGTCTAGTGAATGTGCATTTCGTGGAATGGCAGGGTGCTATGTTAATCTCACACCTGCACCATGTGTCAGCAGCTTCTGTGGCAAACCCACTGCACATGCAGCAAACAGACAGCCATGTATCCAGTTGGGAGGGGGTACCCCTTACTGAAATCCATGGAAACATTCATCTGTCAGAGAGTCCTGGCACAGCAAGTCAAAAGCAGCTCTCCTGATACCAGTCATGTGAATCGGCCATGGTCAGACATCTGCTTTGGGTGGTTTTGACCAGGATCCATGCCTCTGCAGTGGGTCACGGTCAGTCTGTTGGCTCTGTAGTTGCATGTACTCCTCAGGGAGATGGGCTAACAGCTGTAAAGGCTTCTGAGGGTGCTGGGCCGGGCTCTCTGTGATAGCCAGGAGAAATTGAGGACTGCAGATGCTGGAGTTGAGGGTTGAAAAGTGTGGCCCTGGAACAGTGCAACAGATCAGGCAGCATCTGAAGAGCAGGAGACTCAATGTTTTGTGCATAAGCCCCTCATCAGGAATGTTGGTGGTGGGTCTGGAAGAGGGTTTGACAGATAAATAGGGGGTTGGGGATGGGGATGGGGGGGAAGGTAGCTTGGAAGGCAATAGGTAGATGCAGGTGAGGGGGTGATGGTGATAAGTCAGAGGGGAGGGTGGAGTGGCTAGGTGGGAAGGAAGATGGACAGGTAGAACAGATCAAGAGGGCAGTGGGTTGGATCTGAGATGAGGTGGGGGGAAGGGATATGAGGAAACTGGGGAAATCAATGTTGATGCTGTGTGCTTAGAGGGTAGTTACACTGGCACCATTCCCCAACTTTTCCTCCACTACATTGATGACAGTATCAGCGCCACCTTGTGCTCCCACGAGGAGGTTGAACAGTTCATTAACTTCACAAACACCTTCCACCCTGACCTCAAGTTGACCTGGACCATATCGGACACCTCCATCCCCTCCTGGACCTCCATGTCTCCATTTCTGGTGACCGACTCAACACGGACATCTACTTCAAATCCACTGACACCCACAGCTACCTGGACTACACCTCTTCCCAACCTGCCTCCTGTAAAAAAGCTATCCCTATTCCCAATTCTTCCACCTCCACTGTATCTGCTCCCAGGGGGAACAATTCCACCATAGAACATCCCAGATGACCTTCTTCTTCAAGGACTGCAATTATCCCTCCCACGTGGTCAACAATGCCCTCCACCATATTTCATCCACCTCCCACACCTCTGCCCTTGAACCCCACCCTTCCAACTGCAACAAGGATAGAAGGCCCCAGTCCTCACCTTCCATCACACTAATATCTGGATACACTGTATCATCCTCTGCCATTTCTGCCACCTACAGTCAGACCCCACCATCAGGGTACCATCTATGACTCTATCTGTGTACCATCTATGACTCCCTCGTTAGGTCCACATCCCCCACCAATCCACCCTCCACTCCCAGTACCTTCCCCTGCCGCCACAAGAGGTGTAAAACTTGTATCCACACCTCCCCCCTCACCTCCATCCAAGGCCCCAAAGCATCCTTACACGTCTGGCAGAGATTTTCCTGCACATCCAAACACCTCATCTACTGAGTGTGTTGCTCTCGATGTGGTCTCCTTTACATTGGGGAGACAGGACGCCAACACACGGAATGTTTCAGAGAACATCTCTGGGACACACGCACCAAACATATCCCCACCCTGTGACCGACCATTTCAACACCCCCTCCCACTCTGCCAAGGACATGCAAGTCCCGGGCCTCCTCTACCGCCTGACATTTGGAGGAAGAATACATCATCTTCTGCTTTGCGACCCTCCAACCACACGTCATCAACGTCGATTTTACCAGTTTTCTCATCTCCTCTCCCCCCACCTCATCCAGATCCAACCCTCCAACTTGGCTCTGCCCTCTTGATCTGTTCAACCTGTCTATCTTCCTTCCCACCTACCTGCCCCATCCTCTGCTCTGACCTATCACCATCACCCCCCCCAATCTGCATCTACCTATCACTCTCCAAGCTACTTCCCGGCAACCCCACCCCTCCCTCCTGTTTATCTCTCAGCCACCTTCCCCCACCCCACATTCATGATGAGGGGCTTATGACAAAATGTCGACTCTTCTGCTCCTTGGGTGCTGCCTGATCTGCTGTGCTTTTCCAGCACCACACTTGTCGACCCTCCATGACAGCCACCAACCTGAACATAGAGGAAACAGATGATTGCATGCATTGCTGCACTGCTGGGCAGTGAGGACCGTTGTGTCCAACATACCTATCTGCCATTTACCCCCCCCACTGCCCCGCTCCCTGTATGTGGATGTTTCTGATTGCCGGCAGTACAGGCGAGTTAAAAAGGTGGTAAGTCAGTGACGGTACTCTGAGTGCCAGCAGCCTGGGTTATTTCTTCCTCAGCCTGCTGCAGAGCTGTCACTGTGAGGTGCTCACCAGGTTGTGCTCCTGTACTTTCTAAAGCTAATATTCCCATCAAAGTGTCAGGATATGAGTTGGTTTTGGGAGGGGTGTATAAGTGGTAGCCTTACCAGTGCTTCATCTGAGACCTCCATCGCCTTGGCTGCAACGATGCAGGAGGGCACTTCTGCAGGAGCCTGGTGTATCCCTGCATTGTAGCAGAAGCTGCAAGACAAAAGAAAGGGAAGGTGTCGTGGCCAGTGGCTTGAAGTGGAATGACAGTGGGGTAAATGTGACAGTAATGATGGAATGAAAAGTGGTACTTGAATAAATAGAAATATGCTTTCCTTTATTTGTCAGACCATTGAGTACAGGGGTTGGGAGGTCATGTTGTGGCTGTAGAGGACTTTGGTTAGGGCACCTTTGGAATATTGTGTGAAATTCTGGTCTCCCTCCGATCAGAAGGATGTTGTGAAACTTGAAAGGGTTCAGAAAAGATTTACAAGGATGTTGCCAGAGTTGGAGGATTTGAGCTATAGGGAGAGGCTGAACAGGCTGGGGCTTTTTCCCTGGAGCGTCGGAGGCTGAGGGGTGACCTTAGAGGCTTATAAAATCATGAAGCACATAGGTAGGATAAATAGACAAAATCTTTTCCCTTAGGTGTGGGAGTCCAGAACTAGATGGCATAAGTCGAGGGGTGAGAGGGGAAAGATATAAAAGGGGCAACATTTTCACGCAGAGGGTGGTGGGTATGTGGAATGAGCTGCCAGAGGTAGTGGTGGAGGCCGGTACAATTACAACATTTAATTAGCATCTGGTTGGATACATGAATAGGAAGGGTTAGAGAGTTATAGAGTGCTGGCAAATGGGACGAGATTAGGTTGGGATATCTGGTCGGCATGGACGAGTTGGATCAAAGGGTCTGTTTCCATGCTGTACATCTCTATGACTCTCTGACTCTAAGAAGACATGAATGTTGCAACATTTCTGCCGGAGCAGTCCGGTCTTATCTTGCAAGAGTCAGGATTCTCTCCTTGCAAAAGGTGAGCACTCTGATGGTGGACATACCCTCCACCCATAAGCACTCACTCTACCCCATTCTGGGGAGTTTTCTCCTGCAATGAAAAACCTGAGGGGCCAATGAGTGAGATTAGAGTGATTGGTGTGGGTTTGAGTGCTGGTGCATACGGAGGAAAGATAGTGAGGTGAATGGTAGGACTGAGAAATCAGCATGCAAGTTATGTAATGTTCGTGGCGAGGGGGGTTAGGGCAGATTGGAGATAGGGAGTGAAGGAAGGTGTGGCATACAATTGTGAGAATGGCAAAGTGTAAGACTTGGTGTGAGATGGGTGCAGGAGCAGACAGAGTGAGTTTGAGGTGGCAGAGAGGAGCGTGTGGCACTTACCTGCCACAGCAGCGAACATCATTGATTAGCTTTTAGCATTGCTGGCCGTTTCTTTACATCTTGGAGAAGGGACTAGCCCAGGTGATGACCTCAGACCAGTTGCAGTGTCCAGATTGACTACAATGCTCTAAACAGGGTTCAGTCAGAACGTTGTACACAGGGTTTAGGAACAGAAAAGGCATTTGATCCTTTAGGCGCCTTTGCCACTCAACAAGATCCTTACCAATCTCCTTGTGACCTCAACTCAACAACTGAAACAGGGTCCCAGCACCCAAAACATTGACTCTGCTTTCTCTCCACAGATGTTGCCAGATCTGCTGAGTTTCTGCAGCAACTTCTTAATTTGTTTCAGATTTCCAGCATCTGCAGTTCTTTGTTTTTTGAGACCTCAACTCCATTTTCCTGCCTGCACTCTTGACTGATCCAAATAAGGAACAAAGGACTGCTAGTTTCTAGTAGATAAGTACCTACCTCATTGTGTTCTAGCTTCCTTGAGGTAAAGATCTACATTTCATTAGCTTTTTAAAATTATCCTTTGTAGTTGCTCATAAATGTTGATCCTGCACGCTCCTATTTTGGGATCCAAGGAGAAGACAATTCTGTTTTTAGAATTGAGGATAACGGTTTGGTGTCATGATCGCACCAATATCCAAGGCATGTGCCACAACCAGGTGAAATCATTTGAGAAGCTTTATCCTCACTGGATGTGTTCAGAGGAGGAAATGCTTGGGTTGAGGTGGCCAAGTATGTGGACTTAGCCTACAAGTTCACCTGGGATAAAAGGGGGCTCAACTATCCCACGATGTAACTTGGAGAGACCAGATTCTGTTGTAAGGTGGAAAGTGAATATAATGGTACAATTATATAAGGAGAATGTCAGCATGGAAATCTGCCCTGCTCCATTATTGATGAGCCATTTTGTTTTACCCTGGCACTATCTTGTAGATTGGAGATGTTTCTGGATTTTAATGCTCATGAAGTGTTGAATATCACTGTAACGGATGAATTAAATTGCCAGATTTATGTATGACATCTGTGGTATTGCCTGAAGATTCACAACATCTCTGGTGGAGAATCAATGCTCCAAACCATTTACAACATTCAACAGCAGAATGAAAATATTTGAGAGGAAATATGGGTCCTTAGTATTGAAAGCCTCTGCTGGATCTTAATAATTATAGAATAGAATCCCTACAGTGTGGAAACAGGCCCTTTGGCCCCACCGACCCTCTGAAGAGTAACCCACCCAGACCCATTGCCCCCACCCTATATTTACCCCTGACTAAAGCACCTAATCTACACATCCCTGAATACTATGGGACAATTTAGCATAGCGAATCCATCTGACCTGCACATCTTTGGATTGTGGGAGGAAACCCACGCAAAAACGGGGAGAATGTGCAAACTCCACGCAGACATTTGCCCGAGGCTGGAATCAAACCTGGGTCCCTGGTACTATGAGGCAGCAGTGTTAACCACTGAGCCAAATGCACACTGGAAATGGCATGGTGTTGTTTTTAAAGCATGTTTTGTACCAGCAGAAAAGAAATCTGATTGCAATAGATTTTCTTATCACACTGCAAAGATTCAGAAGCGATGAAACTCGAGCGTGAGTGTTGTGAGGATTCTGACAAACCACCATCACTTAAAGTGGATTTGTACAATGGACTCAAAAATTGAAATGAAGATGTAACTGATTCATTTTCAGCTACATAATTAGGCTACATTTTTGCCTATTCTGCTATAGGATTAGGTATGTAAAACATGGTTGGATTAAATCAGTTAAATTTGCTGAGATGACTGGCTAAATGAGTAAAAAATAGCAATGATCGATTTGTGTGAATGAACAAATATGAATTCCTATGGTGGAATGAAAAGATAATAAAGAGCCAATGAAGCCTATAATTATAAGAGGTCAGAAAGCATCTCACTGGTACCAATTTGAAGTGATTATCAACACTGCCACAGGAAAAAAAATCTAATTAAGGGAAACTTGGAACTTATAATTTAGTTGCATTCAGAGTAGAGGGGATCTTGAAACAGTGTGAAAGATCTACCTGTGTAATTCTGATCACCATGTGAAATCTTTGAGGGTCTCCTTACCCTTCTTTAAAATATTGGCACTTCTGAAATAGTTCCTAAGGACACATAGACATTTCTATCACAGAGGAGGCCATTCAGCCAGGCATGCCCATGCCAGTCAACAAAGATCTGACTACACTAATCCCATTTTCGAGCTCTGATCCACAGTCCCGAAAGCTATGACTAATGAATATCTGAATACTGCCTAAATGTTATGAGAATTTCTGACTCAACTACCCTTTCATACTTGGCATGAAAAAAAAGTTCTACTCAAATCCTCTCCTAGCCTTCTAACTTGTATCTTAAATCTGTGCCCCTCATTACTGACTCTTGTACTAATGACAAAAGAGCCTTCCTATGCCTCTCAATCTTTAACATATCTATCAGGTCACCTTTCAACCTTTTCTGTTTCAAGGAAAGCAATCACAGTTTTTCCAGTCTTCCATCATAGTTCAGACCATCCAGCCTAGGCAGCATCATGTTAAACCTCCTCTGCACCTTCTCCAGAGTAATCATATCTTTCCTATAATGCAGTGACCAGATCTTATGCAGAATTCCAGTTGTGGCCAAACTCGTGTTTTATACGGTTCCAGCATAAACTCTCTGCTCTTGTTTTCTCTGCCTCAGCTAATAAAGGCAAGCATTTCCCATATGCCTTCTTAACCACCTTATCTTTCTGCCCTGCCATCTTCAGGGATCAGTGGAAATACACATCAAGGTCCATCTGATCTTCAGTACTTTCTAGGATATTTCCATTCATCCTGTGCCTTGTTACCCCTCTCCAATGCATTACACCATGTTTTTCTGGGTCAAATTCTATTTGCCTGTCCTCTGCCCAGCTGACCAGTTGATATCCAATCACATTTTACAGCTATTGTCCTCACTATTTATCACCCCATCAATGTTCATGTCATCCACAGATATCTTCATTACATTCCCTCCACTTAAGTTCAAATAATTAACACAATTCTAGTCACAGACACATTCATCTACCATCTTAGTTTGCTTCCTGACTCTCAGCCAATTTTGGATTCAATGAGCCTTCTCATCTTTGGATTTCATGGTTTCTTATTTTCTTGACCAGCCTGCAATGAGGGACCTGATCACAAATCTTGCTAAAGTCCATATTGACTGCATCACATGCACAATCTCTTCAACGCTCCTGGTTACTTACCCTCCAAAACTATTGATCAAATTTGTCAAACATGAATTCCCCTTAACAAATGCATGTTGACTATGTCTGATTAATTGGTGTCTCTCAAATTACAGCTCTCGCCTGTCCTTCAGAATTTTTTTGAATACTTTCCCCAGCATCAAGTTTAGACTGGCCAGGCTGCACTTTCCTTGTCTATCCCTTCCTCCCTTTGTTAATAACAGGACAACTTTAGTGCTCCTCTAATCCTCTGGAATGTCACCTGTAGTCAGAGAGGATTTAAAAATTATAGTCAGGTGCCTTGGTCGGCTCCTTCCTTGCCTCCCTGAACAGCCTGGGATACATTTTATCCAAGCCTGCAGACTGATCCACTTTTGACTTTGTTCGACCAGGAGCAGTGATAACATCTTTGAAAGCTGATCATGTAGTGTGTAAACCATCTCTGATCACCACAGGTTTTGAACACATGTACAGAGCAGTATAAAAAGGCATACCTTTCCTTTGTTGTCTCTATAAAACTGGACATAGGGCAGCTTGAAGGGAATGAGAAGGATCTGGGGAGGAAATATGTAATCTTTTTAGTCTCCTGGTTGAGTTAGGGCAAAAAAATAAGTTGGGAGGGATTAGTGTCATTGGGGAATTAATACAGTTACTTGATTTGATTTATTATTGTCAGATGTATCTAAGTACAGTCAAAAGTTTTGTTTTATTTGCAGTACAGGCAGATCATAACATACAAATATTATAGGGTGAACAGAGCAAGGAATACAAAGATATGGCTGCAAAGAAGGTGCACAAAAACAAGATTGATATTAGATTTGAAATTTGAGAGGTCCATTCAGTGGTCTAATGACAGTAGAGAAGAAGCAGTTCTTGTACCTGTTGGTATGTGTATTTAAACTCTTGTACCTTCAGTCCGATGGAAGAGATCAGAAAATAGGTTAGCTGCCTTTCTATGGCAATAAGAAATATAGATGGAGTCAATGGATGGAAGGTTGGCTTGTGCAATGGTCTGGGCTGTGTTCACAACTTTCTGTAGTTTCTTATCGTCCTGGGCAGAGTAGTTGCCGTACCAAGCTGTGTTGCATTCTAATAAAATGCTTTCTATGGTGCATCTGTAGAAGTTTGTGAGAGTCGTATGGACATGCTGAATTTCCTTAGCCTCCTGAGGAAGAAGAGGAGTTGCTGTGCAATTGAATTGAAAGAAATCGCTTAGTAAGATTTTTTTCATTGGTTGGTCCTGCATAATATTATTTGCCTGTTCTTTATCCATAATAGGACAATACTCATATGATTTTGGAATATATTTGAACAAAAGTACTTCAAATATGTCCTGGTACTGTATCTTTTGATAGCATCATCATTTATTCTATTAATACTGAACTCTGATAATGGGTCAGTGTTATATATGAGAATAAAAATATCCCCCTTTAACAACTGAGCTTTTGCAACAAACCTCTCTGGCTGCCACAGTTACATTTCCCCATCTTTTTCACTGTTTTCTGGATGTTGATGAGCTACATTTTCCAAAATCTTAAATGCTTTGGTTCTTTCTCTGCTCTAACCTGAGCATGTCCAATGCACGCTGACCTTAATTGCCATCTTCTCTTTCTAATGATTGAACAGCGGCCTTATTGACATTTCTGCCCCTCCCTTTCCATGTTTCATGCCCTTTCCGAAGATCTCGTCATTAACAATATTTGTTTATCTGTCATGCCAATTGTGACCAGATCTCATTAATTACCACTGATTTAAAAAGAGAGTTAACTATGCTGCATAGATGACGAAGTTGATCGATTGTTATGAAGCTTTAGAAATTGAGCAATAAATGGATAATATCAGAATATTGAAAACTGTATGAGGTCAGGAAGTCTGCTGTTGGCAGTTAACAGAAACGTTTACTTGCATGTCATGATGTAAGGGTTACACATAAGGGGATAATAGAGGACTTCAGTACCAGAATTCCCGTCCACTTTTTCAAATTTTGTGTCCACCTGAGAAAGCAGACTGAGTCTCACAGGAAGGGCTCTTTTTTAATGCCGCACCTCTGTCATGCAGTTTTCCATCAGTGCTACACTGAAGCATTCTTTGAATCGCACAGGTCTCTGCATTGGGTCTGGGTGGAACTGAAGGTGCAAGAATGACCAATTGCATCACCGAAGCTTTTCCGTATTTATAAAATATTCAGCAAGATACGCTACCAGAGCATCACCATCTCTTTTGACCTGCGCAATGACATTTTACTAGATTTTAACAATATTATTTTGAGTTTTCACCTCCAGCAAAAATATTACCATTGGCAAAAATCAAACCCTTTGTTCCAAATAACAGCAATGTTAGTAATTAAACAACCATAACTTTATGAGAATTTCACGAAAATGAGATTAATTTTCTCCAAAATGAATCAAGTTGACACTTAATGTGTCAAAGGGAGCAAAAGTTATTTTGTGAAAACCTTTTCCATTGTTTCCATATTATGATAAGTCTCGGAATGAGCTAAATACATGTCACAGATAGTAGTTTGTGTTTGAAATGTGCTTCAACAGCTGTGGAGAAACTTCTTCTTTGAATTCCAAAAACAACACACTTTGTTACATTTTCCCCACTTTGTTTTTTCACAGGTCGTGAGGTGACCATCAGACAACATGTTTTACAGCACTAGTCATCTCTAATATTATAATAAGGTGCAAGGTTCATCGCTCATATGAGTATTAAATGAATAACATGTTTTTCTTGAAGAATGGCTGTACAGTCCATCCCAATCAGGCAAGAAAACAACAGCTTTAATTAATCTGTATGCACTTCTTTTCAGCTGAATCAGCCTAAAGAAACATTTTAACGTGCAGCGTTGTACCAAATAAGCAGAGAATAGAAACAAATGCTGGAGAAACTCAGCAGGTCTGGCTGTATCTGTGGATTGAGAAAAAGTGTTAATGTTTCAAGTCTAGTGTGACTTTTCCTCAGAACTGAAAGCTGTTGGAAAATAGCTTCTTTTGGATAAAAAGGAAGAGTAAGAGGGTAGATGATACAGAACACCAAAGCAAAACAAAGGGGTTGTTTGGAGGAAAAAAAAAGTGCAGTAGAAAGGGTGTAAATTAAGCTGTAAAACGGAGAGAATTGCAACAGGTAACAATCCCTTTGACTTTTGTATTGGGCAATTCTCTCATTTGCCTTTTGCTCCAATGCAATAATTACTCAACACTTGGAAGTTGTCTTCAGTAAGTAGGTTACCCCTGCAGTAAGTGACCCTCACAAATTTATTCCTCACAAGGGCAAAGGAGCTTTTACAGAGAACTGACAGGCCAGAACTTCCTCCTTCTGTTTAACCAATCTAGGATTTATAAATCTAGTGCAATGAAAGCATAACCCTGATTCTTTAGCCCACAGCATATCAAGAGATAATCCCCATCATTAATGAATGTTGGAAACTGCCTACATAAAAGAAGGAGATCCAGAATCAAGTCACAAAGATCATTACAAACAAAGACCAATCTTTCTACTAGGTCTCTAGGGACAGCGCATTACCTTCATATTGTGGGTCATCAGACACAAATTCCATTCATTGGATTAATCTGATAAAGAAAATGTAACTTGTTGCAACATTACATATAATTGGACAGTGTATTAATTTCATGGGGCAACCCAAGTTTCTTTGCAGTCTGAGAGATTATGTAACATATATGAAAGGAAGGCCAAAGGACTACATTTTCAAGAGATTTCTGAAGATTAGCAAAATGTCGCGAGCTGGTGGGACCCAGGATGGGAATTCTGCAAAGCAGATCTGTGCTCACTGAAGCTTTGTCACTGATGGTGCTGCAGGTAGTGGTGGAGAAAATAGGGGCAGAGCAGAAGGTGGCAGAATAGAGGATGGCATGTCCACCGTCCTTGTGATATCCCAGGTAACTAGGAAAACGCTGTGATGTGGTGCACTTTTGGCTATAAATTGGTTAGCACCCACTTATGAGTGTACCAGTTACAACTTGCAATCTGTCTGTCCTATTTCCCTTGTCACAGGCCATAATCGAACATCATAACGCCTCCTTGTTTGAACGATTTTGGCATGCAGACTGATCTGCACTGCTAGCTGGCTGCGCATTCAACAGGGAGCCCACTGGATGCAAAGTCAGCATGTCCCATCTAGTTCCTTGCTCTAAAAGATAGTCCATCTCTTCATGATGCCGTTCCTTTACTGTCACTGAGCCAAAAATCTGGAACCTCTTCTCAAATAGCCCTGTGATGTGCCTACACTACACAGACTGTAGCATTTCAAAAGGGGTTCCATACCAGCTTTTCAAAGGCAAATCGATATGAGCAAAGAATGCTGACCTTGCCAGTGGCATTCTCATCCTATGAAAGAATGAAAAAAATGAATGCTGTAAAGGTAGGAACTGAAGAAACGTGGGCCTCTTGTCTTGAAAGGAGACCATTATCGAATTGATCTTGCAGAATGGAAAGGTTTCTTTACAAAATGACTTCAAACTCAATATTAAGTCAAGGGAGTGCAATTACATAGATACGATGAGGGATATCTTTCCTGAAAATTATCAACACTCAGAATGGACCTGTGGGTAAAGGACAAGAAGGAAGAACCTGTATTTACATAGTGTTCCTCACAACCTCAGGGCATCCTAAAGGGTTTTGCAGCTAATGAGGTCCTCTTTGAAGTGTAGTAATTGTTTCAGTGTAGGAAAACACAGGACGCAATTTGTACATAGCAAGATCCGACAAAAGTTTTTGTAACAAACAGGTAGTATTTTTTAAATGATGGTGGGTAAGGAAGTAAAGGTTCCTTACCTCAGGCATCATGAAAGTAATGATTAAAAAAAATGGGGATTTATTTGGCTAATGTTAAAATAACCTTTTCTCAATCTTTTATTCTTGTTAATATTTGTTTCAGGAAAATTCCTTCTTTGACTGTAGAGGAGTTTGCAACTCGAATTTAGTGTCTGTTTTGGATACCAATGTCAATGCTAAATCTTGAATGGTTCTTGGTCAGATTAACTTATAAATAACCTTTAATAACTGAGCAACATTGACACCAGAGTGAGGCTGCCAAATTACAGGGCGTATTATGTCGTGGGATCTCATTGCCCAGGGACTGCTCTGACATTGGCAGGGGTGGCATGGTGGCACAGTGGTTAGCACTGCTGCCTCACAGCGCCAGAGACCTGGGTTCAATTCCTGCCTCAGGCAACCGTCAGTGTGGAGTTTACACATTCTCCCTGTGTCTGTGTGGGTTTCCTCCGGGTGCTCCGGTTTCCTCCCACAGTCCAAAAATATGCAGGTCAGGTGAATTGGCCATGCTAAATTGCCCCTAGTGTTAGGTGAAGGGGTAAATGTAGGGGAATGGGTCTGGGTGGGTTGGTCTTCGGAGGGTCGGTGTGGACTTGTTGGGCTGAAGGGCCTGCTTCCACACTGTAAGTAATCTAAACTCAATTCACATATGTGTGATTTTTACAACCATTGGGATAACTTCAATCCACACATGTCAACCAAGGTTAAAATGGTAGCACTCTTGTCTCTGAATCACAAGCATCCGGCTTTATGTTCTATTGTAGAATTTCAGCACTGAAATGAGCACTCAAGCTCCAGTGAAGTGCTGCATTCGTGCTGCACTGTAGGAAAAGCCAGCTTTTATTGGAATGTTATCCTGAGTGCCCATCTTGTTTCCTTTGGGTGGGTGCAAATGATCCTTTGGCATTGTTTTCAGGATTTTTTTCCCCTCAATCAACATCAGAAAGAGAAAACAGAGCTTGTTAGCAGAATATGTTAGAACATTTTAAAAAATATTTGATCTAATTGATTATTTACAGAGTCAATTGTGTGCTTTCCTCCAGTTTTATAACTTCAGAGAAACAGCTGGAATTTTGGTAGTATCACAATGAGTTAAATTTACTTCGGGGGGTCATGAGCAACTTTCTTAAGGGTGGCCATTAACATCGTGTTGGTTGGGATGTTTGCTGTGTGCAAATTTACTGCTGTGTTTCGAAAGTGCATCATTAAATGTAAAGCCCTTTAAGATGTCAAGTGCAAGTAGAAGTGCAATCTCCTTTTTTTTATTAGTCTGCATTAAATAGAATTTCCAAGCTTCAGAGTTAAGTAAAGTGTGTGTGTACTCAGCACTATTCAGTCCTTGGGATCATACCTCTGCGTCACTGTCAAACACAGATCTATGTGTGCAAATGTCGACTTCAGTGGGGAGACCTGTTGCTCAATTCTGAAATAAAATCCACAGACAAATAAGCAATTTTTGGCTAGAAATCCAGACAAAATAAACTGCAGAAATTGCATGATTAGAATTTAATATTTAAAAATTTATTTCAGTCAGCAGTTCAAATGGCATCAAGAGGTAACACAAAATTCACTTTGTACAATAGACTTTAACAAATATTTGATCTAATTATTATTTACAGTGTCAATTTTGTGCTTTCCTTCAGTTCTCACATTTTTGAGAAACAGCTATCACAATGAGTTAAATTTACTTCAGGAAGGTCATGAGCAACTTTCTCAAGTGTGAGCTCAGATTCCAAAAGAATGATCACACTCACAGCTGCTTTTAATTCTTGATGTCCTTTTTCATGGTCCTTCACTCTTTGAGGTTGGCCATTGGAATTACATCATCTGCTTCTGTCAATTTTGCTTTAGTTTGCTCATGGAGTATCTATTGAGGAGAATACAATGCTCGGTAACAATGAAATAGCATTAACCAACAATAAGGCTGTGAAAAGTGCTGGTGTGCGACTTGCTTCTACATCTGCCAATATATCTTCAGCATAGAATTTCCAATGAAGACTTCAGGACTGTGGTGGCATTTTCAATTTAAAATAATGTGGCAAGTGAAGCTATAAATGATGAACAAGATGTGTTAATTTCTTAAAGAATTTGGTTTGATGCTATCAATGCCTTCTTTCAATTCTATTCCATGATATTCAAGATCACAAATTTGAGGTAACAGAATATAATATCTCCCATATTTAGTGAGGATTTGAAAACCTACTGTTGAGAAATCAATATGGCATGGTGCATCACCACATTAGAAAGAAATCAGATAACTCAGCAATTGATGACTACAGCTGATGAGCAAAATAGTGAAAAATGCAGGAGGTAGGAAGTCTCAAGGCGCTGAGATGTTCTACTGTTTTGATTTGTGTGTGGATGAAATCATTGTAAGGAGTTCTGATTTCAATATCAGGATGCAGCAAAAAAGCAAGAACAATTCTTTGGAATTCTAGGGAAAGACTTCAAGCAACATTGACTCAATGCTAGTCATATTAATCGCCATAGACCCCCAGGTAGGTCTTAGAAGACAGATCGGGACTGGACAAGGGAAAGATCAATTAATAAAAGATAACAACCTTTTGTTTTTGAACTACTTTACAGTAATCCCTATTTATTTAATGTCTGTGAAACTTCCACTTTCTTTTAACTATTGTCTTGATCTTTAATACATGGCATCCACTATTTTGTCAAGTATGTGAAAATAATTGAAAGTGACTTGTACGTGCATTGCTTTGAAATGTCTGTCTATATTATAAGTTACATAGTTGTTACAACATCTACAGAATACACTATATCTTGGTCATCAATTGTAGTTTATTTCTCAATAAACCTAAATTAGTATGCCTCTTTAATCATTAAGTGTGTTGTGTGTCATTATCTATCACCTGTTTTGCTATTAATTATTAACAAATCCTTACAGAAGATTGAGTATTCCCTTGATTTGATTGAAGTGCTCAATGTTCTAAATGCGTTAATGCAATGGGGAGGGGGCTGAGGGGTGGGTGGTAGAAAAATGAACTCCAAGAGCAACTCAGTCAAACCCATTCTTTCATACACAACATCACTGGCATTAGCTCAATTGAGCATTTCAGTCACAAAATAGCAAAGAGAGGCTTCTAAAAAAGATCCATTCAGTCCAATGGCATACTTCGACCACAGAATGTCAACCAGGAAATAGGAAATCTCACAGTAAGTGGGAAATAAATTACAAGTTTAATAATAACTCCATACAGTGATTGACTAAGGGACATGTATTTGTCCATTATTTGGCACAATGGCATCCATCTTAGTACGGTACCTAAATCATGTCAAATGTGTTGAAATCCATTTTGGATACTTATACAACTTTGCTCATAGACTATGTCTGAAAGTTCTGCAAAATCATTTGTCAAACATAATTATTCTTCTGGAATATTGCTTGTTTAAAACTTGATATTCATTCAAACTTAGATTGCAACATCAGTGTCCCTTCTCCGACTGCTCACACTGCTGACTGGACTAATAGGCCTTTGCTGTTGAACTGAGCTTTGGTGTACTTTCTCAGGGACATCAGTCAAGAAGTTATATGATGGCAAATGTCCTGGTGATGTGGGATTCACCTTTTGGCCTGCTAATATCTGTTCTGTAGTGTAATTTGTCCAATTCTGCTCAGTAGATGACTTGTTGCAGCTCTGGTAAGGTCCATGAATCTGTTCCACTGATGGGTATATGTACTCCATTGGTATTGACTCCTTTTCAACGTAGGCAGCTCCTGGAAATTTAGACAATTTTGGACAGAGTTGTTTCTTGGAATTCATCTGAAGGCTTCTAAAAATACACTTGCCAATGAGGTGGAACATTTCCAAAAAGTTCAGCAGCAGTGATATTAGACCTACCACAAACATAAATAAAATGAAAATGGTCTTCTCTGTGGGGCGAGATATAAAGCAATCTACTTTATGTGGGCAGGGAATTCTTTGACAGACATAAATGGCAGGCATCACAAAGCCATATAAATACCATTGACCAAGTAGAAAGCTCAGTTCAAATGTCATCTTGAAGATAATGCTAAGTGTGTAGGTGCACATCAGTGCTCCCCTAATTTCAACCTTTCCGTTCTCATCAATGGCATACTTTAACTTCTTTTTTTCAATCTCTTTCAAAGTGCGTTCAGTTTGGTTGTCTTTGCTCTGCAGGGACCTCAGTGCCTCTTCTCGCTGCTTCAGTTTTTCCTCCTGCCTTGATATGTGTATCACATGGCCCAAGTAGATAAGTGTTGGTGTTGACACAAAGAGGATTTGCAACACCCAGTAGCGGACGTGTGAGATTGGAAAAGCCTTGTCGTAGCAAACATTCTCACAACCTGGTTGTTCTGTATTGCAATCAAAATCCGACTGCTCATCATCCCACACATACTCTGCTGCTGTGCCCAGGATCAGAATCCGAAATATGAAGAGCACAGTGAGCCAGATCTTGCCAATGACTGTTGAATGTTCCTGTACTTCATCGAGGAGCTTTTCCAAAAAACTCCAATCTCCCATCTTTTTGATCTCTCTCCTGTCAATGATAAGGGCAGTTACTCAGTGCCAGTTATGGTTAATTTTACTGCATTAAGGCAGCTGCCATCACATATTCTACAAATTAGAATATTTATCCTTAATAGTCAGTTAAGATAAGCAGAATGACTAATTTTAGTGCGTGGTAGTGTTAAATTCATGATAGTGAATTTACAGTCCTTTCTTTATCTCTGACAATTTGCATTGAATATCTCATTTTGCAATTAGGATAAACATTGGGATTTGATCACTAAAGACTTAATTCAAGAGCAGGTGGTGTAATTTTATTGAGATCATTGGAGTAGGAGATCAGCCCCTTGAACTCCTTCCTCCATTCAATGAAATTGTGGTTGACCCAGTTGCTCAACTCCATTGACTTGCTGTTTTCCATAACCTTTATTGAAAAGACATGCACAGCTTTGAGAAATTTCAATTAATTAAGCACTCACAGCCTTCTGGGGTCAATAGCTTCTGGTATGTGGGCATTTTGTACGTAAGAGAAATTATTCTGATTTCATTGCTAAATGGTCCAACTCTAATCTTAAATATTATATCTCCTTGTTCTGAATTCCTGCAGCAGAGGAAATAGTTTCTCTGTATCTATTCAATCAAATCCTTTTCTAAACACTGATTAAATCATCTCTCAACTTTCAAAACTCAAAGGAATACAGACCAATAATATGCATCGGCGTCTCATAATTTAACCTTTTATGCCCTGCTTTAACTTTAGTTACTCTGCCAAGGCCAGTATACCTTTCCTAACATTCGATGTGGAAAATGTAACTCTACAACTCAGAAAATGCCTAAACACGGCTTTGTAAAAATAGATGCTTCATTTTGTATTTTAGTAATCTAAAACTCCTTCAGAAAAAGGTCAACATTCTATTGATCAATGAGGATTCTTTAGTTGTTACTGAATCCCGACACAGTAATATATAAAAACCATACTAGCATACAAATTAGGAGCAGGACTAGACCACACTGTTCCTCATGCCTGCTTTGGCATTCAATTTGATCACAGCTGATCAAATTCCTCCACATTTCAGCCATTCCCCTTTTTTGAGGAAAAGATTTCCAAAGACTCATGATCTGTGAGAAAAAAAATTCTCCTGTCTGTTTTAAATAGGTTGGTGCAATACATATAAACAGTGATCTGTACTTCTAGATTCTCCCACAAGAGAAAATATTCTTTCAACATCCATTCCATTAAGACTCCTCAAGATCTTAAATGCTTCAATCAAATCACCTCCTTTTCTTCTAAACCACAGTGAATATGCATCTAGCCTGTCCAACCTTTCCTCATAAAACAATCAATCCAATACTGGCCTAGTCTCCCTTTTTCTGAATGGCTTCCAAAGAGTTGAATGCTTCTTTACATAAACAGGCCAATACTGTACACAATACTCTAGTTGTGGTCTCACCAATGCTCTCTATAACTGAAGCGTAACCTCACTGTTTTGTATTCATCTCAAAGGAAGTGATTTCATTGTATCAGTGTTTCTGTTGACTTGCTGTACATGTAAACTAACTCCTTATGATTTACGCAATGGAAACCCCAGGTCCCTCTGCATCTCAGAGCTCTGCAGTCTCTCATTATTTAGATATGATGCTTATGTTTTATACTTGCTACCAAAATAGACAATTGTACATTTTCCTACATTAGTCTCCATTTTCTAGGTTTTTGCCCACTCACTTAACCCCATCCATACTTCTTTACAGAGTTCCTATGTGGTCATAACAAATTACTTTCATATCTATCTTTATGTTACCAGCAAGTATTACATATTATTGTATTCATTCCTTTCAAAGCAACTCATTAAGCTCGGTGGGCAACCCCTAATCAAAAAGATTTTGGAGGTGAGTTGTGAGAGCAATAAATTATTTTTCAATTCTGTTAATGATAGATGGGATTCTAATTTTTGTTCTGTTTGAGTTATAACATTGAATCATAGTCTGATATGATGACCTGCTAACACAAGTGCCAGCAGATGAAATCTATGAATTTTTTAATGTGCATGATCATCTGACTGAACCAACTGAAACATTTACATTTCTCAGACATCATTCATGCAATTATAATTAACCCATTACAAATCTTGGTTATGTGCACATGTTCATTTTGTTGCTCTTTTCATATCACTATTGGTGTGATTTGCCTCCAACAGGGTGTTTTATTTGATCAGCCAGTGCTGCCATGTATTCTCTGATAACATAAGAAACAGGGAGTGGATATTGTGTATAACCACACCCAAACATTTTCAAGACTAATATTAAGCTATTAGTCAACAGAGGAACATGTTTCTAGTAGCATGCCATGCTTCAAGTTTTACCAATTAAGATGGAATAAGAGATCCTTAAATACCCAGATTACATGCATACAGTGATGATATCAGGAGCATGTTTCTTAAAAGCATTCTGATATAATGAATGTGAGACATAACATTTTGCGTCATACTGTTACTTTAAATAAATAATGACATAGGTTGTAGTAATTTGCAAGAAGTATTAGCGTGACAATATATAAACTGCCAAATTCTTCAGGTTTGTAACTTTAGGGAAACGATAGAAATGACAGTCTATCAATTTGAAACAAAACTTAGACGTACAAATGGGACCCATTGCTAAACTGTTAAGTGAAAATACTTCAACAAAACTGCAGTTGTGGCAGTTACTTGTTCAACTCTGTCATTCAAGTAAAATTGCATTTTTAAACTGTCAATGTCAATCATACAGAGTCAAACTTTCCAAGGAATGTGAAAATGCTCATCCCATCTATAAATAGCCTTTACTCCCTTTTTGGCAAAGAACTTGTTAGGTGATGTGAATTGATCACTCCTCTGTGTTATTGAAAGTGGACCATGTTGTTTGGACTAAGTGTTGAGTTCAGGCTGAGCAATCTTAAAACAAGGTTTGGGCTTCTTTGCCCTTCCCTTCTGTGCAGTGTCATTTCCCAACATGGTTCATTGCAGTAATGTTTTTTTTATGCCACGCACCCATCTGGATTGATATCTGTTACTCTCAACTTCTTTTCACTTGAGCAAGTTCCAGATTCAGAGGCTGTATCATTTAAATATATTCTGAAGAATTGGGCACTTACCCTCAAACAATGACCATCGTTGAAATTTTCATTTCTGGTGTTAGTCAAATATTCCTGACTACATAAGCCATGATTGATACACAGTATGTGCATCTACTAACACTGGCATAAAAGTAGAGTATTATTATCAAATTATACAGCCTAACAGGCTGCAAGGCTCATTCTGTTTTGGCAGTATCTCATGATGCTGTGCTTTCCCACAGCCTTGCAATTGCTTTTCAAGTGTTTACCCAATTCCCTTTTGAGTTATTAGTGTATCTGCTCCCATGACCCTTTCAGTGAGTATTTTCCAGATATAACAACCTGCAGTACATTTCTTTCCTAATAATGCCTGTGTTGTTTTGTCAATTGCCTTACATTGGCAATCTCTCATTCCCACCACTTTCATCATTGCAAACAGTTGCTCCCTATATAATCTATCAAAGCATTAAATAATTTTGAGCATGTCTCATAAGTCTTTTCTTTAATCTCTTCCATTCTAAAAACAACTCCAACATTTCTAGAGTACCCACCTAATTGAGAACCGGAAAGCATCTAAAGATTGGAACTATTGGTATGAACACAAACATTAACTCTGGCAATTTTTCTGCTTCAAGGAATTTTGCTACCATTCTCAAAACAATGTTAAAAATCACACAACACCAGGTTATAGCTCTGAAAGCTAGTGCTTCCAAATAAACTTGTTGGACTATAACCCGATGTGTTATTTTTAACTTTGTCTACCCTAGTCCAATACTGGGGCCTCCACATCATTCTCAAAGCATTAATGAGGGACCATGATGCAGAAGCCTTCATCAAACTTTCCTAAGATAAGGTGCTGGGGAAGCTGAAAGTTCTGAAGGTGGAAGGGCAGCATGGTGGCTCAGTGATTAACACTGCAGCCTCACAGCGCCTGGGACTCGGGTTCGATTCCAGCCTTGGGTGACTGTCTGTGTAGAGTTTGCATAATCTCCCTGTGTCTGTGTGGGTTTCCTCTGGTTTTCTCCCACAGTACAAAGATGTGTAGGGCAGGTGGATTGGCCATGATAAATTGCCTGTAGTGTTAGGTGAATTAGTCAGAGGGAAATGGGTCTGGATGGGTTACTCATTGGATGGCCAGTGTGGACTTGATGGGCCAAATGACCTGTTTCCACACTATAGGGAATCTAATCTAATCTAAATGTGACAGTGTGACTTACCCATGGTATATTAAAATTGCAAGTGAAACGATAGATAATTTAATGAAAAGACACCGACTTTTGGGGATGGAGTTTTGATGGTTACTCTGAGACCCACAGACTATGTGCAGTATTTAGGGAGGTCCTAATATTTGTGAGGAGAAGGAGAGGATACCGAGCCATATGCCTGAATGCAGCCCCAGATGATCAGTTTTAGCTTCAAGGATGATATTCATTGCTCTTCATTGCCAAGACTTTCATTGAATTAACTTGCAGTAAGTGATCTTGGGATTGGTCCACTTTCAAAAAGGAAAGGGCCAGCTTTGAGGGTATGAGCTATCCTTTAATGATTGCTTGTCCCTGCAAAGCCTTGCCCAAATGCCCGACTTGTCTCCCATCATATCATGGGTCTAGTGATGGAACAATTGCAAAGATGCTTAAAATGAACTGACTTTGAAGATGATATGGGATTGCTTTACAGACATCACTCTACAAGTCACTGCTGTAGATCCATATTGGCCACTCACTATATCTACCTTGTCCCTTGTCATGACTGTATAACAGTTCCTTTGAGTGGAGTCAGAGGCCATTGCTACATGACTCACAAGTGAGTAAAGTAGTACGGGGAAATTATAGTTTTAATTGTTCTTCAGTGTAACAATGGATAAGTTGGTGCCTGATAAATCTGGACAGTTAGCCCGGAAAGAGAAGAATGCTATAATGCTATAAATTCCACGATTTAACGTCCAATTTCTCCCATGTCTATTCTGATTGGTACCTTATAATAGGGAAGAGAGGGAATAGAATAGGGGAAAGGCTTTGTGAGGTAGGGGGTTGCCATTTGATACTCAAATGGCTCACTTTTCAAACTCTTAGAAAGCCCCTATGGGTTTGGCACAAAGCTTTGGGTATTCCTGTATATATCCACACTTGGCCGGGTAGTATCCCTTCATAAAACTGACCCAGAGGGCCCTTGCCAATTATGATATCTTCCAATGAAGCAACAGCTAAAAGAGAATACTGGACACCTGGTGTCCTCTTGGGACAGAAATCTTAGAACAAAAAAAGAGACGTTAGCAGCTTAAAAATCAGAGAAAAATGTAGAAATCTGAATGACTCAGAGACACCCCACCTACCTTGTCCCCCCACCCCCCGGCCAGGATGCTTGAAATTCAAAATAATTGTGTTCCCTGTTCACCTTCTGAACTCAAGAGAAAAATCCCAACAAAGAATTTCACACCTGCAATAACAACAAATCTCAGCATGGCAAAGAGAAACTGAACAAGTCCAATGTTACAACTTCCGTTTTTCTACCCCTGACAATGCGATGTAAATAGCACTTACAGCATTAGCCTTTACATATTTACCGTACAAAGGGGCACCTAAAAAAATGAAGCAAACTGAACATTCAACCCTGTAGAGATACAGACATTTATTTCATTTTTCCCTCAAATGATTTCTTTTAGGCATTTCTGTAAAACTCATAAAGTTCAGTTACACCGAGACCGCCGTCGACCTTTATCCAGTAGTTTAATAGGGACTGGAATTGAATAACTTACCAAGAGTAAGTTTATAAAAGACGCGGGACGCTGTAACTCGATAGCAGGGCTCCAGAATTTGTCCCCTTCCACTGGGCAACGTTACTCAGAGTTGAAACATTTAAAGGGAAAGCTCCTCCAACGTCACTTCTGAACTATGTTGCGGAATCAGAAGTTGAATTGTTCTTTTTTTTTGACGGGAGATGTAGTTGAGTCGGAATGTATGAGTCCTGCACAGCTGACAGCTTCCAGCCACAGGAAGGAAATCAGTTGCATGAACCAGCTCTGTCTATTTCTCCCAGACTGACAGCTCCCAACAATTCCAACTGTACAGATCCAGGAGCTCCAAGCGTCCTCTCCTGTGCAAGCAATATATATATTTATATGTGTATGTATATCTATATAGTGTATTAAGTTTGATAGCAAATATTACAGGCCGTTTGTTCTCAATCCGGCATTCATTATTAGAGAGAGACTTAATCAGGTATTGGCGTTGAAAT
Organism: Chiloscyllium punctatum; assembly: GCF_047496795.1. Lineage (NCBI taxonomy): Eukaryota > Metazoa > Chordata > Chondrichthyes > Orectolobiformes > Hemiscylliidae > Chiloscyllium > Chiloscyllium punctatum. The sequence continues at coordinate 34,508,822 of NC_092765.1, forward strand.
GCCCATCAGCCCTGATTGAATGGCTGAAGTGGACTCGATGGGCCGAATGGCCTTACTTCCACTCCTGTGTCTTGTGGTCTTATGGTCTTACAGTCCTTAGTCATAGAGGTCTACAGCACAGGAAAGGGCTCTTCAGCACACCATGTCTATGCCGGTCAAAAGCAACCATAGATTCTTAGAAACAGAACATGCTATTAAAGCTCAGCAGGTCTTGCAGCACCTGTGGAGAGAAATCAGAGCAAATATTTCAGGTCCAGTGGCTTACAGAGGCATAGGGTTGTACAGCACACAAACAGAGACTTCGGTCCAACTTGTCCATGTGGACTGGATCTCCTAGTCTGACCTAGTCCTACTTGCCAGCACTTGACCTAAATCCCCTCAAACCATTCCTATTCATATGCCTATGCAGATACCTTTTAAGTGCTGTAATTGTACTTGCCTCCACCACTTCCTCTGACATCTTGTTCCATACACACCTGTGTGAAAAAGTTACCCCCTCAGGTCCTTCTTAAATTTTTCCCTTCTCACCAGTAAACCCATGCCCTCTAATTTTGGATTCTCCAATCTTTGGATAAAGACCTTGGCTGTTCACCCTAATGATTCTAATCCCATTATCTGTATTCGCGGAATACAGGGTTAATGGTAGGGTTCTTAGTCAGGTGGAGGAACAGAGGGATCTTGGGGTCTATGTACATAGATCTTTGAAGGTTGCCACTCAGGTGGATAGAGTTTGTAAGAAGGCCTATGGAGTATTATCGTTCATTAGCAGAGGGATTGAATTCAAGAGTCGTGAAGTGATGTTGCAGCTGTACAGGACTTTGGTTAGGCCTCAGTTGGAGTACTTGGTGCAGTTCTGGTCGCCTCACTTTAGGAAAGATGTGGAAGCTTTGGAGAGGGTGCAGAGAAGATTTACCAGGATGTTGCCTGGAATGGAGAGTAGGTCGTACGAGGATAGGTTGAGAGTTCTCGGCCTTTTCTCGTTGGAACGGTGAAGGATGAGGGGTGACTTGATAGAGGTTTATAAGATGATCAGAGGAATAGATAGAGTAGACAGTCAGAAACTTTTTCCCCGGGTACAACAGAGTGTTACAAGGGGACATAAATTTAAGGTGAAGGGTGGAAGGTATAGGGGAGATGTCAGGGGTGGGTTCTTTACCCAGAGAGTGGTGGGGGCATGGAATGCGCTGCCCGTGGGAGTGGTAGAGTCAGAATCATTGGCGACCTTTAAGCGGCATTTGGATAGGTACATGGATGGGTGCTTAATCTAGGTTAGAAGTTCGTGGGCCGAAGGGCCTGTTCTGTGCTGTATTGTTCTATGTTCTATGTTCTATGTTCTGACACTTGACACCGAGCCTTGGTATCAAAAGTGCACATCTAAATACTTCTTAAATTCTATGAGGCTCTACCTCTATTACCCTTGCAGACCGTGAGTTCCAGATTTCCACTAAACTTTGAGTGATTTCTTTTCTCCACTCACATCCTTTCTAAACTAATGTTCCTTGCCTTGAATCCATGCCCCTCATCCTTAATGGGTGTGGGAAGGGATGGGGATGTGGAATTGGGAATGTCACTCAAATCAGAAAAAGGCAGCCTTTTGCTTTCTGTATTCAAGTATTGACTCAGCCTTTTGGCTAAGATCAAGTGTAGTATCTATTCTTAGAGGAAGAGATTCTGCTCCAGTGCTGCAGGTTCGAAGCAGCGGACATGTGCTGGCGGGGGAGAAACCATGGGGATCGTGTTGCGAGTCGTCGGAGCTGCTAGAGACCATCGCTGGATCATGATTGGACGTTTTAGATTAGATTAGATTAGGAAACAGGCCCTTCGGCCCAACAAGTCCACACCGACCTGCAACACACCCAAGCCCCTACATTTACCCCTTACCTAACACTACAGGCAATTTAGCTTGGCCAATTCACCTGACCATCTTTGGACTGTGAGAGGAAACTGGAGCACCTGGAAGAAACCCACGCAGACACAGGGAGAACGTGCAAACTCCACACAGTCAGTCGCCTGAGGCGGGAATTGAACTCAGACCTCCGGCACTGTGAGGCAGCAGTGCTAACCACTGTGCCACCGTGCCGCCCACTCATTTAGTTGTGCCGACCTGCTGTTTGTGGATCTTTATGCTGGCTTTGGCCTAACACCAATTCAGATACCAGCCAACCTCAGAGCTATGGCCTCAGCAGCCGCTCGCAGCTCAGGCCAGGGCATTCGGAACACAGTCAGTGTGACTGTGAAGAAGGTGGAGGAGCACAGACCGGTCGATCGGATGGTGTTTGTGAAGAAGATATTGTTGGAGTGTTGCGGGTTTTATGAGCATCAACTGTGCTTGGAGGATCATCAACTCGGTGAAGGACACTCTCTGGGCGGTCTGAAACCTGTTGATCTTCCAGCTGAAGGAGTTGACCCTGACTGAGTGTTGCAGACTGGCACATTCCAAGGTCCAGGACTACGTGTTGAGGGACGCGCTGAAGCTTGGGGCAGCTGCCGCCAAGGCGCGGTAGGGAAAGACCATCTGCCTGCCTAAGATAAACAGGGGGTCCGTGCAGTCATTTGGGCTCTGCTGACGCCTCAGCTAAAAATGTAATCGTGCAGACCTGTAAATAGGAATGATTACTCTGTTTTTGGTATGCAAACAAATGGAATGTTTACATATGTATGGCATGTCCAGTTGTACAGATCATCAAAGTATTTTATGAATAAAGTATATTTTTGAAATAAAAAAAAGTTCTACACCAATATTGTCAGTGCAGTCTCAATCAATGGGTGGGAATCAGATAGCTTCCCAGTCAGATCTGGAGACAGGCAGGGCTGCCCTCTATCTCCTGCCTTGTCTGTGTGCTGCATAGAGCCATATGCCGAGTCCATCAGGAAGGATGCGAGCCTGAGAGGGGTGACTATTCCTGGCAGTGGGGGCCTGCAGGTTAAGGCCTCCCTGTACATGGATGACGTCGCTGTTTTCTGCTCGGATCTGCTGTCTGTGTGCAGACTCATGTGCGTATGTGACCAGTTCGAACAGGCCTCGGGGGCCAAGGTAAACCGAGGCAAGAGCGAGGCCATGCTCTTTGGGAACTGGGCCGACCAATCCTCGATTCCCTTCATCGTCAGACCGACCACCTGAAGGTACTGGGTATTTGGTTGGGGGGGGCGGGGCTGGGGCGTGCGCCAAGTCTTGGGAGGAGCGTATCAGCAAAGTGAGGCAGAAACTGGGCAGATGGAAGCTAAGGTCGCTCTCCATTGCGGAAAAAAACCTGGTCATCAGGTGTGAGGCACTGTCATTGCTGTTATACGTGGCACAGGTCTGGCCTATTTCCAGAACCTGCGCCGCTGCAGTCACCCGGGCCATCTTCCAGTTTATATGGAGGTCAAAGGTGGACCTGGTCTGAAGGGACTCGCTGTACAAAGATCTGGGCAACAGGGGAAAAAACACACCCAATGCCACCCTCAGCCTGATGGCCACCTTTGTGTGTGGCTGCATCAAGCTGTGCGTGGATCCCCGGTATGCAAACACCAAGTGTCACTACGTACTGAGGTTCTACCTGTCCCTGGTGTTGCGAAGGATGGGCCTGGCCTCGCTGCCGCGGAACGCTCCGAGTAGTTGGACCGTTCCATATCACCTGTCCTTCATGGAGAAGTTTATGAAGAAAAACACCTTTGACCACAAGTCCATCAGGAAGTGGTCAGCACGTAGTGTCCTTGAGACCCTTCGGGAAAAGGAGAGGGTGGATCCTATCGAGCGGTTCCCTGAGCAGACTGTCAAAGCCATTTGGCAGAATGCCTCATCGCCAGAACTTTCCAACAAGCACCAAGACATGGCTTGGCTGGTGGTGAGAAGGGCTCTGCCTGTGAGATCCTTTATGCACACCCAGACTCTCAGCCGCACCGCACGCTGCCCTCGAAGCGGCTGCGGGGGGGACGAGACTGTCACACATCTCCTTCTGGAATGTGCCTATGCAGAAGAAGTCTGGAGAGGAATACAGTGGTGTTTGTCAAGGTTCGTCCTGAGCAGTGCCGTGACGCGGGACTCCGTGCTCTACGGCCTGTTCCCCGGGACGCACACTGAGACGAACATCAACTGTGCCTGGAGGATCATCAACTCGGTGAAGAACGCTCTCTGGGTGGCCCGAAACCTGTTCATCTTCCAGCTGAAGGAGTTGACCCCGACTGAGTGTTGCAGACTGGCACATTCCAATGTCCAGGACTACGTGTTGAGGGACACACTGAAGCTTGGGGCAGCTGCCGCCAAGGCACGGTAGGGAAAGACCACTGTGTAACATCTGCCTGCCTAAGATAAACAGGGGGCCCACGCAGTCATTTGGGCTCTGCTGATGCCTCAGCTAAAAATGTAATCGTACAGACCTGTAAATAGGAATGATTACTCTGTTTTTGGTATGCAAACAAATGGAATGTTTCCATATGTATGGCATGTCCAGTTGTACAGACCATTAAAGTATTTTATGAATAAAGTGTATTTTTGAAATAAAAAAAAAGTGTACTGCCTGCAGGATTTCCCTGTGGCAGGCTATTTCGACGTGACCTTCAGGAGCATGAAGAATTGCGAGCAGCTCCTAAAGGTCTTCATGGAGAAGGAAGGGAAACGTCTGTTCCCCATCTTGTCGGCGGTCCCATTGTGTGTGCTTCCTGCACAGAGGAGTTGGGTTGTAACAATCCATATGTACAACCCTCACGTCCCAGCAGCAGATGTCCTGACCTTCTTGAGAAGATACGTCCAGGTCGAGGGAGAGAGTACCGATGTGGTCGATCCGTTCGGGATCTGGACCAGCAAACGACAGGTCAGGGTAACCCTGAGGGTCGATGCCAGTGGGAACATCCTCCATCCACCCTCCAGCTTTGCCATCGGAGGAAGCAGAGGTTACCTGACATACGCAGGGCAGCCAAAAATGTGCCGAACCTGCGGGAGGTCAGGCCACATGGCGGCGGATTGTAAGGTGACCATCTGCCGAAACTGCAAGCAGGAAGGCCACCCGACCAAGGAATGTAAGGAGGCCAAGAACTGTAATCTATGCGGAGAGGTGGACCACATGTACAAGGCCTGCCCAAGACGAGGGGCCGCCACCTGCACACAGATGGCCGGAGGTGGCAACACGAGCCGTGGACCGCCTAAGACCAGCAAGGTACCACAAAACAGCACGGGAACAGTGTCTGGAGGCACCAGAAGGAAGGACAGACAGGGGAGATGCAGCAGCTGATCCAAGCTCCTTCAAGACAGATGGAGGAAATGGAGGAGGAGGGAACAAAGGAGGCAGAGGATTGGATTACTGTCAAAAGTAGGAAGAGGAAACCTCGCCAGGCCCCCAAATCCACCTAGCGAAGGGGGAAGCGACACCTACACGATGAGGATACAGGCAGCTCTTCCGAGGACGGGCGCAAGGAGGGTCGTCACCAGAGGAAGAGACAGAGCGCAGTAGAGAAAAAGGAAGGCAGCACCGCCCAAGCAGGAAAAGACGATCCCTCTGAGGGGATGGGTAAAGGCCTCCCCCGACCTGGTGAGAACCAAGAGGTACCCACCAGCCCACAGCTCCAGGTAACTGGGAGCAGCGGTCCTGTGACAGCCCCGCTGTCAGATGGAGAACTGAACGATGTGGACCCTGGGCCCGACCCAAAGACACCAGAGCGGGGAAATGGCTCCAGCGTGGAGCCGGACAGCTACCTCAGCCCTGGGAGGGTCCAGCAGTTTGCCATCACCACGGGGATGCACACAGCTACCCCAGAGGGGCAAGACCAGCAGCAAATGGACACTGTTAACCTCGTAAACTGTTAAAATGGGGTTAAAAATTGCCAGCATCAATGTGCATAGCATCAAATTGGCTACACGATGTGTTTCTACGATGGCCTTCCTGGCCAACGTTAAAGCCGACGTCCTGTTTCTGCAGGAGTGTGGGATACCGCACCTCAGCAGCTACAGGAGACGGTCGAGCTTGTGGGCCCATGGGCCGTCAGTTTGGTTGGGGGGGGGCAACGATAGCCGCGCCTCCGGCCTGGGTATCCTGTTGCGAGGAGGCAATTTCACCATCTCCGAGGTTAAGGAGGTGGTGGGCGGGCACCTCCTCATCACCGACGTCATGTACAGGAATGCTCCCCTGAGACTGATTAATGTGTACGCCCCAGTGGGTAAGAGTGAACGGTTGACCATCCTGCAGCAGCTTCCACTGTTGCTGGCTACGTCCAGGCCAGTCATTCTGGCCGGAGACTTCAACTGTATCATTGATGCAGATGGACAATCCGGTGGGGAGGACGACAGTAAACTAGATGCCACGTCCAGAGCCCTGATGGACACGGTCAAAGATGCCAAGCTGCACGACGTCTTCAGCACCCCTGCAGACGGAGCGCAGCGTAGATACACCTGGTCACGGGCAGACGAGTCTATCCGCTCAAGGATAGATTACCTGTTTGTGTCCCGAATGCTCTCGGTCAGATCCACCGACGTCAAGCCAGTGTTCTTCTCTGACCACTTGCTCCTGCTGGCCAACTGACACCTACAGGACGAGCAGCGGGCTGGTAAGGGAACGTGGAAGCTGAACACAAAGCTGTTGACCCTGGGAAACATTGAGGAACTCAAGAGGGACTACGCAGGTTGGAGAACCATGAAGCCCCTCTTTGCATCCCCAGTGGACTGGTGGGAAACAGTAAAAGAGAACATCAAGAGGTTCTTCATCCTCAAAGGTGTTCAGGAGGTGAGAGAGAGCTGGGGAAAACTGTCCCAGCTCCAGGAAAGTATGCAGAACCTGCTCCTGCTGCAGACGATGGGGGTCGATGTCACGGAGGACCTCAAGGAGGTGAGGACCTCAAGGAAGTGACCTCAAGCCTCGCTATTTGCCTCGGAGGCCTCCAAGATAATCTCAGGATCAGTAAATCCTTCTATGCCAGTTTGTATGACGCGAAGCCGACCGACAGCGCGGCCTCCCATTCATTCCTGTCCTCTATCACGGAGGTCTTAGACGACAGAACACACGAGAGGCTGGACCAGCCACTATCTCTGGACGAGCTGACCAAGGCCCTCGAGTCCTTCGAAAAGAATAAAACTCCCGGAAGCGACGGCTTACCGGTCGAGCTCTATTCCACTCTGTGGGACTTGATTGGCCAGGACCTGCTTGGCCAGGACCTGCTGGAGGTGTATGTCAGTATGCTTTGGGCAGGTACCATGAGTGAATCCATGAGGAAAGGCATCATCACCCTCATCTACAAGTGGAAGGGGGAGAGGGAGGAACTCAAAAATTGGAGACCAATCTCACCGTTGAATGCAGATTATAAAATTCTGTCAAAGGTAATCGCCAACCGGGTCAGGTCTGCTCTGGGGTCGGTGATTTACCCTGACTAAACCATTGCTGTACCGGGCAGGAAGATCGCTGAGAGTCTCGCACTCCTCAGGGATACGATCGCCTACATGCAGGACAGAGGGTTGGAAACCTGCTTGATCAGCCTGGACCAGCAGAAAGCCTTTGACAGGATACCATACAGGTATATGAGAGATGTTCTCTCCAAAATAGGCTTTAGGGAGGGAATCTGCAATTGGATCAGACTGCTCTACACCAACATTGTCAGTGCGGTCTCAATTAAAGGGTGGGAATCAGATAGCTTCCCAGTCAGATCTGGAGTCAGGCAGGGCTGCCCTCTCTTTCCTGCCTTGTTTGTGTGCTGCATAGAGCCATTTGCCGAGTCCATAAGGAAGGATGCGAGCCTGAGAGGGGTGACTATTCCTGGCAGCGTTCCATATCACCTGTCCTTCATGGAGAAATTTATGAAGAAAACAACCTTTGACCACAAGTCCATCAGGAAGTGATCAGCACGTAGTGTCCTTGAGACCCTTCGGGAAAAGGAGAGGGCGGATCCTGTCGAGCGGTTCCCTGAGCAGGCTGTCAAAGCCATTTGGCAGAATGCCTCATCGCCAGAACTTTCCAACAAGCACCAAGACATGGTTTGGCTAGTGGTGAGAAGGGCTCTGCCTGTGAGATCCTTTATGCATGCCCAGACTCTCAGCTGCACCGCACGCTGCCCTTGAAGCGGCTGCGGGAGGGATGAGACTGTCACACACCTCCTTCTGGAATGTGCCTACGCAGAAGAAGTCTGGAGAGGAATGCAGTGGTGTTTGTCGAGGTTCATCGCAAGAAGTGCTGTGACACGGGACTCCGTGCTCTACGGCCTGTTCCCCGGGCTGCACACCGAGATGGACATCAACTGTGCCTGGAGGATCAACTCGGTTAAGGACCGATTCTGGGCGGTCCGAAACCTGTTCATCTTCCAGCTGAAGGAGTTGACCCCGACTGAGTGTTGCAGACTGGCACATTCCAAGGTCCAGGACTACGTGTTGAGGGACGCACTGAAGCTTGGGGCAGCTGCCGCCAAGGCGCGGTGGGGAAAGACCACCGTGTAACATCTGCCTGCCTAAAGAAGAACAGGGGGCCCATGCAGTCATTTGGGCTCTGCTGACGCCTCAGCTAAAAATGTAATCGTACAGACCTGTAAATAGGAATGATTACTCTGTTTTTGGTATGCAAACAAATGGAATGTTTACATATGTATGGCATGTCCAGTTGTACAGATCATCAAAGTATTTTATGAACAAAGTATATTTTTGAAATAAAAAAAAGTATTGACATTGTGAGAATACTCAAGATTTAATGCAAAAAGGCCAGAAGGAGGGTTAACTTTTATCAAATTTTCCAGAGAAATCCCAAAGCATTCGGAGGTGAATGGAAGTAGGGCTCACTCACTCATATCAGCTGGAGTTGATGTTTTGGGAAGACAATGTTTATGATTAAGAGAATTTGGAAAAATGGCTCTTTAAATACTTAAGCGTCAAAACATTTTTCTCATCTTTGATCTTTCCTCTATTTCATACCTGTTGCATGAAAAGTTAATCCTATCCCTGGGGGCTGTCAAACTGATTCCTGAGATAACTTCGTTACACTTGCAGCAAGTAACCCATTCCTCAGGTTATAGCTTCCCGTCCTTAACTAGATTGTAGTTTTGTTGTATAGTTTAAACTAAACTGTGGTGCACAATCATAGCTTAAAAATAGTGGGACTTAAAATAGCATTCAAATAGTACTGGGAAAGTTGTGCGAACAGATATAGGTGACAAAGACTGAAAAAATACATTCCATTGAGAGTGGCCATGATCTGCAAATTGCTGACAGAGGCAACTGTTACAACTGAGCACACAAGGAGTGCTTCCTGAGCTCAAGAACCAAATGTCTCCAAAGTAGCCCAGATGCGAGTGTTTTGAACTGAGCGGGCATTATTTGTAGCTCTGTGGATGTTCTTCTTTGCATATTGATTGATTTAATTAGTACGATTGGGTTTTGCTGCTGTTGCTCAGGTCACGGCCTTATTTGCACGGTCGTATTCACTAGACTGTTTGAAAGGTAATAGTGGGGTGATTATCTAATATGGGATGTTCCCCATTAGGTGCACATTGCTTTGAAGTGGCCTACCAGTAAAATGCAAAAAGGACATAATCTGTTCTTGATGACTGAACAAACCAGTTCATTCATTGCAGTCATTGTGTTGTTAAGTTGTCAAACAATGGGAAATTTAAAGCCCTGATTTTTTTACAGCCTTTTCATTCCTGATGAAGGCCTTTTGCCCGAAATATTGATTTTCCTGCTCCTCGGATGCTGTCTGACCTGCTGTGCTTTTCCAGCACCACTCTAATCTAGACTTTTTATAGCCTCGGTTCAACCATGGACAAATGAGCTGAATTCCAGAGGTGAACTGAGAATGATAGCCCTTGACAGCAAGGCTGCATTTGACCAAATGTGACATCAAAAGGTCCTATCAAAACGAATCCTTCAGTATTGGGGGCAAACTCTCTGCTGGTTGGAGTCATGTAGTTGTTGGAGGTCAGTCACCTCAGCTCCAGGATATCACTGCAGGAATTCCTCAGAGTAGCCTCCCATAACCAACCACCTTCAATTGATCCATCCCTGACTTTCCCTCCATCATAAGGTCAGAATTTGGAACATTCTCTGATGATTGCACAATGTTTAGCGTTATTTGTGACTCCTCAGATATTGGAGCAGTCCATGTTCAAATGTAAGAGCACCCAGACAATATCTGGGCTTGGGTTGAAAACCTGCAAGCAACATTTGCACCATACAAATTCCAGGTAATGACCATCTGCAACAAGAGACAATTTAACCATCGCTTCTTGATATTTAATGGTGTAACCATCACTGACTCCCGAACCATCACTGAACTCCTAACCATAACTGAACTAACAACAACTGAAATTGCCATTCATCAAAAACTTAACTAGATCCATGACCTAAAAACAGTGATTACTAGAGCAGGTCAGTGGCTTGGAATACTGAGGCAAGTAACTCACCTCCTCACTCCCCAGAGCCTGTCCACTATTTGTGCCACCAAGGGACAGGTCAGGAGTGCGATGGAATATTTCCCATGTGCCTGGATGGATGCAGCTGTAATAACACAAACAAGTTTGATCTCATCCAGGCCAAAGCAGCCCACTTGATTGGCACCACATCCACAAGCATCCACTCCCTCCACCACCGATGCTCAGTTGCAACAAGTGTGTACTATCTACGAGATGCACTGCAGGATTTCATTAAAGATCCTCAATGAGCACCTTCCAATCTCATGCACGCTTCCATCTAGAAGGACAAAGGCAGCAGAAACTTGGGAACACCACAATGCGCAAGTTTCCCTCCAAGCCACTCACCATCCTGACTTGGATATATAGCCATTCCTTCACTGTTGATGCATCAATACCCTGGGATTGTGCGTCAGACTACAGCACGTGGAGTACAGTGGATCAGGGACATAACTCACCATCAGCTTCTCAAGGGCAACCAGGGATCAGCAAGAAATGTTCACCAGCCAATGACCCTCACATCCTATGAATGAATTAATAAAAAGTAATCCCTCACAAAGATGTAATCTACCCTATGTAGTGTGAATAACTGAATAGTTACCTGCATTGATGGAGAGGATAGAACATTATGTGGATATAGAGACTCACTCTGCTGTTATAAACGCTATACTTACAATGCCTCACTTAAATTTGTGAGTTGTTGAATATCTTGATTCATCCCTGACAGATACACAGATTGACATGACAATTGGCTTGAGCATATATAATACCCATATGTCCCTTTTATAACATATACACAATATCTTGGTGTAATATCTTTGGAATTAGGACTTGGCTTCCTTTGAAAATTACTTGTTGTGATATCCCAAATTCATCTCTATGTCCCAAACTAACAAATCTTCTCAGGTACTGTCAGAACATCTGAGAACAATGCTATTTTGCAACTCCTGTCATTAGTGGGTAGAACGGTGGCACAGTGGTCAGCACTGCTGCCTCACACCGCCAGAGACCCGGATTCAATTCCTGACTCAGGCGACTGACTGTATGGAGTTTACACGTTCTCCCTGTGTCTGCATGGATTTCCTCCCACTGTCCAAAGATGTGCAGGTCAGGTGAAATTGCCTGTAGTGTTGGGTAAATGTAGGGGAATGGGTGGGTTGTGCTTCGATGGGTCGGTGTGGACTTGTTGGGCTAAAGGGCCTGTTTCCATGCTGTTAGTAATCTGATCATTTTCTGCAGTTGCCATTCACAAATGTTTTTGTTGGGTCTGGCCAAAGTGTAATGGATAACTTTGAGAATGCTTTCAATGTAATGAATCACATTAATGTGTAGATCAAGAGAAGTACCAAAACCAGAAATTGCTGGAAAAATTCAGAGGATCTGGAGAGAAAGCAGGGTTAATGTTTTGGGCCTAGTGACCCTTCTTCAGAACTGACTGTAGCTAGGAGATGAAAAGTGTAATGCTGGAAAAGCACAGCAAGTCAGGTAGCATCTGAGCATCTGAGGAGCAGGAGAGTCAATGTTTCAGGCATAAGCCCTTTACTAGACTCTCCTGCTCCTTGGATTCTGCCTGACCTACTGTGCTTTTCCAGCGTTACACTTTTAAACTCAGCATCTGCAGTCCTCACTTTCTCCTAGTTGTTGTAGCTGGGAGGCGATTGGTATATATGCTGAAGATGGCGGTTATGGGTGGGGTGCTGGAGTTTGGGAAGTACGGGTGATATCTTGGTAGGAGGACCAAATGAGATGGTCATAAAACCCGGAGAGAGAGAGAGAGAGAAAGCAGTTGGGCAGACAATGGAATGGGTCATGATCAGACTGGGAGAATCAATAGCTGCTAATGAGGGCCATTCATGGCTGAGAGTGGGTTGGTTGTAGTTGCAGCTCATGTGATAACATGACCTGGTGTGAGGGGGTTGGGGTGGGGGAAAGTGCTCAGGCCCTAAAATTGTTGAACCCAATATTGAGTCCATAAGGCTACAGAGTTCCCAAGTGGAAATTGAGATGCTGTTCTTCTAGCTTGCATTAAGCCTGCGACAGACATGTTGGCCAGAGAATAAGGTGGTGTGTTGAAGTAGCGGGTAACTGGAAACTTAGGATCACAATGTAGGTGTTCCAAAACACAGTCGCCCAGTCTGCTGTTCTGTTTCTCTGGGCTCCATCTCCACATATTGTTTGCTCTTCCCCATCCCTCCACCCTATTTTCAGCATACATACCCAACTTTTCCTAGCTACAGTCAGTTTTGAAGAAGGGTGTCTGGACCTAAAACATGAAGCCTACTTTCTCTTCACAGATGCTGCCAGACCTGTTGAGCTTTTCTAGCAATTCCTTGCTTTTTTTTTCTGATTTCTGACAACTTGAGTTCTTTGCCTTTTTTGCCAGGAGAAGTATCTTGGTTTTTGAGTGGATTAGCTAATCTGCTCAGTGTGTGAAATGTAGTCAACCTGATACCTGGGTCTATCTCCTTCAAAGTCATACCCATGCATCTTGAGAAGTGGATCTTACAAACTTAGCAGTTCTAGCTCAGTGGTTTGTAGCTTTTGATCTGATTTGACAGTGATTTTCTTGCCAAATAAATAGGTGTGAAACTGCATGATGCCAAATACCAATGTCACATTCTCTATACTGGAGTAATTGGCTTGCACAGAAGACAGGGCTTTTGAACCAAAGGCAAGACACTTTTCATCTTGCAAAAGGAACATGTCCAGATCTTTTTATGATGCTTGTACCTTGAGAACTCTGCCTTTTCTGTGTTTGTTATAATGCAATGGGCAACATTTTTGCTGACACGGCCTGCTTAAGAGCATTGAAGACATATTGGTGGTCACCTTGCAACACGCAGGGGGTATCATTCTTGAGCAAATCTCTCTGTGGAGATACATCTTCTGCAATGTTGAGAATACAAGTTAAGAGAAAGTAGGAAACTCTGAGACAATATCACAGAACCTCCTTGTCCTGTGGGATGGGCATTTTTGATCTTGCTTGATTAGGATGGACTTCATGGGTTGAGTAAATGGACCAAGGAAATTTCTCTGGCTGAAGTTGACCTGTCACATTGTTTTGTTAAACAACAATGCTTGTCATTAAACTGCTGTCATCGGTCGGTGAAAGTTGTGGTACTGTCCTGTTTTAAACATACCTATTGGCTATGCAAGCAGAATCAGGTGCACTTTCAATCACACGATCCATTCAACCATGAGATACTGTACAGTTCAAATGCAGCTCTAAGTGTCACGAGCACCTGGAATTCTTCTGCAAAATATACAGACCAATAGCCATGTTTAACACCTAGTTCAAAAAACAACATTGCACCTGAAAATTTAGATTGAATCATCCAGCATCTGTATTTTATGTGGACACATTTTAAGTAAAAGGTTGAGGCACCTTGGATCTAAGAATTCCCTTATGCTGCAATCTTTCTTTAACATGCATGTGACAGATCTACACCAATCTGTTTGAATCATACCATTTTCCTCCATTGCATTCAGTACTGTTTGCAGCTTCTCCTGAATGTGCATGTTGCATTTACTTGGAGGAGTGATAAATTGGTCTGCATCATTCTTAAGATGCAACATTTCATCCCTTTAAAATTGTGGATCACCTTGTATCTGTGTGTCGACATTTGAGGTCATTGCCTGATTTTATTTCATACCTGGCCTGTTCCACCACAATGGATGTAATTTGGATCTCATGATTTGTAACTGTAGTAAGATCTGTGCATACTGGTTGTCCTGACATTGCTGCACAATTGGTATCTACCAGATGAAAGATTTTAGAAGGTCAAGACCAGCCTGTGTATTGGCACTGTAATGAGGTTCTGACATTCCTCAGATTTGCTGACCTGTTATATGCTGTGAGATAGTCTCTTGTAGGTCATAGCCTCTTGAAATACATGACTTTCACAAAGCACAGTGATAATCTATTGTCATTAGCTCCTTTGTCAATTTTAGCTTCTTGTGTGTGTCGTTGTATGTGTTTAGAACATATGATGTTCATAGTTGTAAAACGATCTGATTGCCTTACACAATCAATATGGCTTGTGAGGTTAATAACATGGAAAGTTTGATCACCTTCCAAAGTTAGCCTTTTGCTTGATTAACTGTGAACCTAATGAATATCTTTGTGCAAGTTCTTAGCAATTTCCTTGCTGCCACTGTTGTGGTACCATCTTGTTGGTCACTTGTGTTTTGTTCTGCAGCCTGTTTGGCCTTTGGAACCAGATTTATGCATATGTGTATCCAATTCCCTTTGGTGCTACACACCTTGCAGTTATGAAGGAAAGGTGGGCAGCTTTTGGCTGTGTGTGACAAACCACATCTGTGACAGAGTTTGCTCGGTTGGTGCATTTTGCTGACTGCATCAACCTTGTTAGCTGCATCTAAAGCATGTAGTTATTGTTGCCTTGCCACTAAGGCTCCATACCTGCATCCATTCTCAAGTAACGTGTTGATAGTGTGTCCCCTTTCCTTGCTCAAACAATGCTTCCTGAAGGCTTCAATTGGTGTAGAGGTGATTACTAATTTGTCGAGATTGTTGAAGAGTTCTTTTTTGGAAAAGTCACCTTTATTGTGGAACCTTCTGACAAACTGGTCAACAGATCCTTATAGGCGCAGGGTTGCTGGCTGTATGACATGGGTTGGCGTCTGTTAATCCTGAATTTACTCCTTTCATGGAGCTAGTCTTTGAGAACTTTCCAGATATTTTCTTCATCTTTCAGAACATGCATAGAGACACCAGATATATTAATTCCTGTTGATGGCAAGCCAGAGTTCTGTTCTGGGGTTTGGATAATCAATTGCCCGTGACATATGTTGCTTGAATAGCTGTAATCCAGTAAAGATATCATTGTCTGCCCAGACAATAATTAAATGCTTCAATTCCATTTCTGATTGAAGGTCTAATTTATTGCTTTGAGAAATAGAATGTAGTGCAGTGTTAGTTTATTTCTTCTACTGCATTTGGTTTTGCTCCTCTCTCAGTTCATCTATCTCTTCTTTGCTTTAGTTTCCCCTTTTTCATTGTTGGAATTTTCTTCTAGCTTGAAAGAAGTTAGATTTGAATCTGAAAGAAATTAAGTTGTGCCTTCTTAACTGACGGGAACTGATAATGCTGGATGTCCAAGTTGCTTGGGCTGTTGTCCAGCTGCTTACCATGATACATGTTTTGCCTCTAGCGAGTGTTTATACATGCTGCAGAAATGCTAATGTTAACCTAAGAGATATGTATGGGTATGCGGCAATGAAAAATCCAACATGATGTTTATTACAACTCCCTGTTGTGTACAAACATCACATTTGCAGATTCATGGGCCCAGAATTTCCAAGGAGTAGCAACCTCATGTAGATTGCCAATCCACTCCTTTACTTTCTGCATTTCTGAGAGGACAGCAGATACGTGGAGCTGTACTTCCATTCTGACTGGTTTTTGTTTGAAGTGCAGAACTGATGGAGAAAGGCTACCATACCCCCATTTCACAGCAGTCAGCTGCCATATTCTGAGGTTCAAATGTCCAAAATCACAGATAGTCATTGTGACAATTGCTGTCAAAGGGTAAGTACACAAAGTAAGTGTGATGTTAGGGTGCTAGATGGGTATGATGTAGTGTGGCATGTCAGTAGGTACCAGCTGGGTAAGGTACAAGGGTACAAGCTGGGTAGGGTGTCCTGGATAGGATGTAGGATGCCAAATGTTATGATGCCAGATAATTTTTAAAGCTCACTCATGAGATGTGGATGTCACTGGCTACACAAGTGTATAATGCTCTTCCTTTTTCCTTGCCTAAACAATGCCCTTGAGACGATGGTGGTGAGCTGCCTTCTTGAACTGCTGCAGTCCATGTGCTGTAAGTGTGTCCATTATGCTACTAAGAAGGGAATTTCAGGATTTTGACCCAGTGACATTAAAGGAACAACAATTTATTTCCAAATCAGGATGGTGAGTGGCTGAGAGGGGGTCTTGCAGGTGGTGGTATCCCCCTGTATCCCCTGCCTTTGTCCTTCCCGATGGAAGTGGTTGTGAGTTTGGAAGGTACTGTCTAAGGATCTTTACTGCAATGCATCTTGTAGACAGTATACTTTGCTGCTACTGAGTGTGGAGAGAGTGGATGCTTGTGGATGTGATGCCAATCAAGCAGGCTGCTTTGTCCTGGATGGTGTGAAGTTTCTGGAGTGTTGTTGGAGCAGCACTCATCCAGGCAAGTGGGGAGTATTTCATCATGCTCCTGACTTGTGCCTTGTAGATGGTGGACAGGCTTTGGGGAATCAGGAGGTGAATTACTCACTGCAGTATTCTGTCTTCTGACCTGCTCTAGTAGCCACTTTACTTATATAGCAAGTCCAATTGAGTGTCTGGTCAATGGTAACCCCCTGAATTTTGGTAATAGGGGTTTCGGTAAATGTCAAGTGGTGGTGGTTAGATTCTCTTTTATTGGAGATGGTCATTGTCTAGCATTTCTGTAGCACAAATGTTACTCGCCATTTTTCAGCCCAAGCCTGGATGTTGTTCAGATCTTGTTGCATTTGTACATGGACTGCTTCAGTATCTGAAGAGTTGTGAATAGTGCTGAGCATCATCAGCAACCATCCTCACTTCTGACCTTGTGATGGGGGGATGGTCACCGATGAAGCAGCTAATTAGAGTACATGCTGAGTAGGGTGCCAATTGGTTATGTGGTAGGGTGCCAGATTCATAGGATGCCAAGTAGGAATGGAGTAAGGTGTCAAGTGGGTAGGGTGCCAGGGTGCAAGGAAGCACTGGAGCCAGGTAACTGATGTAGTGTTTAGATGAAGGTTGTTTAGGTTGAGAGAGTTAGAAATTGGGTCAGACAGGGGTACAAAGGGTTGGTATTCGGTCTAGTGATGGCAGAAGGGGTCAGGTCCAGTAGCACGGAAAGGGTGAAGTGGGGTATTGGGTCCAACATCATGGGTCAGGTGTAGTAGGTCAGAGCACCAATGTATTGTACAAAATGTCACTGGGTCATGTTTGTGACTTTGTAAATTCTGCCTTCTGTCACTATATTGAGGAATGGAGCACCCATCAAGAAGAATGAGCTCCCTGAACCCAGTCCCACATTCAGTGGTAGCACAGTCACTGCCTCAGTAACAATCCAGCAAGACCATAAAGAGGAAAAAGGCTCTAAGAATATTGACAAAGTACTTAGAGTCAGAGTTGTAGAGTTATACAGCATAGAAACAGACCCTTAGGTCCAACTTGTCCATGCTGACCATATACCTAAAATTAACCTAGTCCCATTTGGCCCATATCCCTCTAAACCCTTCCTATTCATGTACTCATCCAGGTGCCTTTTAAATATTGTAATTGTGCCAGCCTCTACCATTTTCTTTGTCAACTAATTCCATATATGCACCACCCTCTGCATGAAAAAAAATTGCCCCTTAGGTCCTTTTTAAATCTTTCCCCTCTCACCTTAAAACTATGCCACCTAGTTTCGGACCCCCCTACCTTGGGTAAAAGGCTTTGGTCATTCACCCTAACCACGCCCCTCAAGATTTTATAAACCTCTATAATGTTACGCCTCAGTCTCCGATGCTCATCCATCATACTCGCAACTCTCAGCTCATTTGTTGTCTATGTTGAGATTACTAATAAAATTTCAAGTGGAGGATGTGCATTTCAGAGAAAACATTGGATTGAGTTGGAATGTGGTATCTCATGCAGAAATACCACCACTACAGTCTAGTGAAACAAGGGTTAATTAGTAAATGCTGCAAGAAAAAAGTGGAACTTATGAACATTGCATGCCTTACTGCTCTCCCTTCTCCTTAGCTATCATTGTCTTGTTATGACTCTGACTCTTAGTTGATGAGATACATTGCAATGATTTAATATGGAGGGTTTCATGTGGAATGTCAGAAGTCTTTGCTGTGCTTTTCTTTATTGCTGTGTCTTTTTAATCAGGGCAGTAATGGGTTATTGTTTAGTCTGATGCTTTGGGAAACAAGGTCTGTCATAAGCTTCACTAAAAGAGCCCTTCCGTGACTCGCCCATGGTCCCGTGTTGATATAACAAACTATTTTATAAAACATCCTGTTGATAAGATTTAATTCGACAGGATGTTCTGACCATGTACATCTATTTGTAAATACAGACAAATGGTAAGTATTTTTAAATATTTTCAATAGATCTTTTCATGACCCAATCTCACACAAGGAACCTCATTGTTAATGTTTTAACCCTCATGGAAACTAAAAAATAGGGCAGTGAATGCATGGCAACTGATAGCAAGAGCCTTCAGACGTACCTCTCAATATAACATCAGAAGGCTGCCACACTCAGGACAACTAGATGCCTCTGAACTTGACATTCATGCATAGGCACGCAGTGATAAAATAAGGTACATGGCACACAGACACAATCAATATTCATTCACTCAAACAACCTTTTATGCATTATGGTGCAAGTTTTCCCTGTCCTGCATCAGGGGCTATGGAAATTGTCTGGGTAAAGCAAATGCAGATAAATCAGGCAGGAAGTAAAACACACCCTAATGGTATTGATTTATTTTTCTGTCTGTTCCACAAAACAAATGAAACAAATAGACTCCCTTGTGATCTGGTGTAAGTAACTAATAGTTCTGTTGCTTTGATTTGATTTGTTGTTGTCACGTGTCATGAGTGAAAAGTATTGTTTTGTGGGCTGTACAGGCAGATCATGGCCAAAAAGGATGTACAGCTTATTGGGTGCTT
Source organism: Chiloscyllium punctatum (assembly GCF_047496795.1). Classification (NCBI taxonomy): domain Eukaryota; kingdom Metazoa; phylum Chordata; class Chondrichthyes; order Orectolobiformes; family Hemiscylliidae; genus Chiloscyllium; species Chiloscyllium punctatum. Next base: position 34,527,881 of record NC_092765.1, read on the forward strand.
AGACAGAGAGAGGCATACAAGGTTACAATGCGCAGCAAGTGCACAAAAGCAAAGTCAACATTAGATTTGAAATAAGAGAACAGCACTCTGATAACAGCAGGGAAGAAGCTGTTTTTGAACCTGTTGGTGCGTGTGTTCAAGCTTCTGTACCTTCTGCCTGATGGAAGAGATTGGGAGAGAGTATTACCAGGATGGGAGGGGCCTTTCCATGGCAATGAGAAGTGTAAATGGAGTGCACACAACTCTTTCTTGAGTACATAGTAGTTGAAGGTAACATGTGAAACCGGTGTTAAATTCTGAAGAAGGGCCGAAACGCTAACTCTGCTTATCTCCACAGATACTGCTAGATGTGCTGAGTTTCTGTAACACATTTCTGTTTTTGTTTCAGATCTTCAGCACCCTCAGATATGTCTTTAAAAAAAGAGTCAGCCCGCATGAGAGGCTTTCTCTAGCATGGAGGAGTAGACATTGTGGCAAGTAAAACTCATCCTCCATTAAGGCATTCTACTCTTGGTGTATTCTTCACAAATAGCCTTGGTGGTCCCCTAACATCTGGAGAGGCATTTACATGAGAATTTCCTTGTGTTTAGATGTTTGAGCAATAACTTGATCAAGATCTTTCAAATAATGAATTCGTTCAGCAGGCTAGCCACAGAGAAAAGGTGTCTCCTGGCAGGAAAATTCTGAAGAATACAGGACTAGGCTATTCAGGATTGAAATTGGGAAGCACCATTTCCATACAAATGCTTTTGGAAATTTGAATCTTTCTTTACCAAAAGGCTGTGGAATCTGAATCAATAGACACTTTAAAGACAGATTGAAAGATTTTTTTTGGATAGACTTTCAAGAAAAATAGATAAAAGGTCACGAACTAGGATTAAGATGTAAGTTACACTGGGGGAGGAGATGCACGCGAGCTTATGGGGAATAGACTCTACTCCAGTAGAGTCCAGTATGGACTGGACATTTAGATTGTTGCTGTTGGCATTCCTATGAAGCACAGTAATGCTTCAAAGTTCAACATTCACCTCCATCTCTTCAGTTTCAAAGGATAACACATATTTTTAGATTCCTTTCTCAAATTTTCACCGTAGTTACTGAGGAGGGAGGGCACAAGTGATGACGAGAAGAAAGTAAAACAGTGACACCATTATATCCTGGGAGAGAATGATGGAGGTTGAAGGGAGAGATGAATTTGGAATCATGTCAGACATGTTCCTGCAGTGACCTCACACTGTCATGTCCCAAATTGATAGAAAACAATGCTTGCACCATCTGTTTTTTTCATCTTGAGCCATTACCCAGGGAGGGGGTATCGAGGCAATAATAATGAGGATGTGACAATGCATTTTTGTGCATAAAGCAAGAGATACCTGGAAGAATGGAGAGTGTGTGAGATCTTTCAACCTTCTCCAGGGCTTTGGGATCACAGGGCACAGAAAGTTTGAGCAGTCAGCTGAAAAACAATGTTTGAGGAACATCGTACATGAAGTCTCCATGGATAGGTGTGATTGAGGTGTGCAAGTCTCATTGCAGTAACTCCAGGGAAGCTTTCATTTTATTCCAGGTTGCTTCGAATTGATCTCTGCAACAGATCTCTGGTTAATAAACCGACAAGAGATTGGTCAATGCTTTGCCTCTACCAAAGCTCAGAGTGCTACTCTGGTGCTAGTGACTGAGATGGCAGTTAAGGGGCTGCAGACTGCTGAGGCCATGATTAATGTTGCTTTTTCTCAGTGCATTTTGGATCTGAAGTCAACCATTGGATCAGCATATGCCCCGCCTTGGATTTCCTCTTTCAGAAAATCTGGTCTGTGGGATGAAAGAGCCAAGACCTCAGATGCAGCTGCAGCAACCTCTTGCCAGAACTAATCTGCTGGGACAGAATGTCACAAGAGCATTCTGTAGAACATAAACAATTAACCACCTCACGGAAGTGCTGGAATAAATGCAGGAAAGGCCCATGTAGCCAGATAGGTAAAATATAGTACTGTATTGGGAAAGAATAGGTTGGCTTCAGATCAAGTTGGACTTTATTGTCATAAAACTGAATGCGCATAGGCATTTTCCTTTGCCATTCATGAGTCTGGAGTCAAAGGATGCACTTCTTTAAGTCATTGAGTCATTACGGCGGTCATTCAACCATTGAATCTATACCAGCTCTCTCCAGAACAATCCAGTCAATATTTTTCCTTCCACTCCATCCCTGTGGCTCTACATATTTGTTTCCTTCAAGATGTATTCCTTTTGAAATCGTTCATTGTCTTCATTTTCACCATCAAGTAGATACTGAGTACCAGCTCAATACCACTCACTGTATGTTGAAGTTCATTTTCATCCCCTGAATCTTTTCTCTAAAACTATACGTCTGTGTCCCTTAGCCCCACTAAAACTGCTCCTTGTCTACCTTATCCAAACTTGCCAAAGTTCATAGAATCCCTGCAGTGTGTAAGCAGGCTGTTCACCCCTTCGACCCACTGAAGAGTATGCCACCCAGAACCACCTTCCTCCCTATCCCTGGAACCCTGCATTTCCCATGGCTAATCCACCTTGCCTGCACATCCCTAGATACTCTGGGCAATGCAGCATGTCCAAACAACCTAATCCGCATATCTTTATATTGTGGGAGGAAACTGGAGCACCCAGAGGAAACCCACTGATACACAGGGAGAATGTGCAAACTCAACACAAAGGGGGAATCTTGGACCCAGGTTCCTGGTGCTGTGAGGCAGGAGTGCTAACCACTGAGCCACCATTCCTAAAGGGCATTAGTGAACCAGATGAGTTTTTTCTGACAATGGTTTCATGGTCACTTTTTTATCAGATTTCCCCTCTATCTCCTCTGCTGCATGGAGAACAACTCCAAACTAACTTTGAAGCTAAGATCCCTCTTTTCTGGGAGATTTCTGTTCAACCTTCTCTGTACGTGCTCAAGGGTCCAGACATCCTTCGGAAAGTATGGTGACCAGAACTGGGATGGATTTTCCAATAGCCTGCCAATCATTTTTCCAGAGTAGGTAGGAGTTGTTCTTGGAGACCCTACAGAATCCCCATTGTGGCATACCCTTGAGGAATTGCCTGGGAAGTTTAAGATTTCACTGGGCAATTTTTCTATGCCTCGAACCCTCCAAAAGTCTCCATTTAAATCAGAGAATTTGCATGGCTCTGATGAATGAAATAGTTACTCAGTTGAATTCCTGAGTAACTATTAAACTAACCTCATGTTAAGCTGACCCACCCAACTGCACCTTCTCCTGAGCAAATAGACCCTCCAGACCATTATCACTAGATTATTAATCCAGAGGCCCAGGTAATGTTCTTGGGTCCCAGATTTGAATTCCACCAAGCAGATAGTGATGTTTTAATTCATTAAAAAATGGAATTAAGAGTCTAATCATGACCATGAATCCACTATCAGAAAAAAAAACTCATCTGGTTCACTAATGTCTTTGAGAGAAGGAAACTACCAATCTTACCTGTTCTGGCCTGTACGTGACTCCAGACCCACAACAATGTGGCTAACTCTTAACTGTCCTCTGAGCAATTAGGGATGGGGTGAGGAGGTGGGCAATAAATGCTGACCTAGCCAGTGACACCCACATCCCAATGAACAAATAAAAGCAAATCCCTTCAGATATGCATCACCTCTGCAGGGAGTGATCATAATGCTTATATTCTGCTCAACTCCCAGATTTCTTGAATGTTTACCATCCCACATCATCTCATGGGCTGGTTAATGGGTGTGAAGGCATACTCACAGTAAGGATAACTAATGACCCCAGTGGAAAACCCTTAGACTGATGTCAGACAGTGCAGCCTGTGGATCCGCTTGGGCCAGTGTTGAACAGATAATTGTTCTTTGAAAGCAATGTTTCTATTTCCTGGAATGCTGAGGATGAGCATTGGAGTATACACTGGACAGAGACTCCTGACTGGTTAGCTGTTCCTATACAGTCTTAGCTCATTGATGGGGTTAGAACCAAGAGAAGGTGATGATGGGCCAGCCAACTTTTCACCTCAGATGTGACAGAAGTGGTGTCTGACAAAAAAGCTGTGGGAGCCAACACTGATGATCAGAATGCTGAGAATGCTCTGGGTTCTCAGATAGAGTCATAGAGTCATAGAGATGTACAGCATGGAAACAGACCCTTCTGTCCATCCCAACCATGCTGACCAGATATCCCAACTCAATCTAGTCCCACCTGCCAGCACCGGGCCCTTATCCCACTAAACCCTTCCGATTCATATACCAATCCAAATGCCTTTTAAATGTTGCAATTGTATCAGCCTCCACCACTTCCTTTGGCAGCTCATTCCGTACACATACCACCCTCGGTGTGAAAAAGTTGCACCTTAGATCTCTTTTATATCTTTCCCCTCTCACCCTATTCAAGAGGGAGCTGGACATGGCCCTTGCAGCTAGAGGGATCAAGGGGTATGGGGAGAGGGCGGGTATGGGATGCTGAGATTACATGATTTGCCACGATCGTATTCAATGGTGGTACAGACTCGAAGGGCTAAATGGCCTCCTCCTGCACCTATTTTCTATGTTTCTATGTTCTAAGTGGAATCCAGGAATTCCGGCAAGGGGTAGACATCCTGTCTGCCTGCCCATATAAAACAAAACCCCAGGTTCTGTTCTTGCTCGTACTTTAGAATTGTGCCATTAAGTATAACTTGCTTCCTTATCCTTTCTGGAGAAAGTGAGGACTGCAGATGCTGGAGATCAGAGCTGAAAATGTGTTGCTGGAAAAGCACAGGAGGTCAGGCAGCATCCAAGGAACAGGAGAATTGACGTTTCGGGCATAAGCCCTTCTTCAGGAGTCTTCATTCCTGAAGAAGGGCTTATGCCCGAAACGTCGATTCTCCTGTTCCTTGGATGCTGCCTGACCTGCTGCGCTTTTCCAGCAACACATTTTCAGCTCCTTATCCTTTCTACCAACATTGATCTCAGTATTAAAATCACCCTATCAATTGACTGCCTATTCTGCTAGTCTTTGTGCTGTTGCAGTGGTTTGGTATTGTCCTTACTGTTTGGTGCTGCCTTATCTAATCAGGTTCCAAATACTGCTGAGGCAAAGGGGCCTGATGTGTCATCGGGTTTGAGACTGCACACTGGATTGAAAAGTTGGCTCCAATTTATTGGGACTACAAGAATGGTGCACCAGTGATGCTCCCAGAAGTGAGGGTCGGCTGCTTGCAAAATGCCCAGGAGGTCAACTTGCCCTCACCCAGTAAAATTGTGCTGGTCAGCGGCAGCCTTACCTGAGGCTGGAAAGGTGTGTTTCTTAGCACTAAGGTAAGTGGGTGAGGGCAGGGCTCACCATCTCTTTATCCCATGGTTTCCAGTGCATAATCTGTTCAATTACAATAATGTCCAAAATAATTCATGTAATTCTAGTCTTCATGTTTCTAGAGGGCACGTCCAGCTGTGAAGGTGCATCCCTTCTGCTTGTGATTTGACATCAAAACCTATCGGGGTGGGAAAGGAGTGAGAAAGTCATTCATTTTACGAATTGCTTTTATTCCTGGCTTCTCCACCCCCCCATTTCCATACGAACAGCTGCGTTGCCTGTAACTTGAATAAAAGGTTGTCTTTGAATGCTCCATCATGTGCTAGTTCTCCTCCATGGTCATAATCATAGAATCCCTACAGTGTAGAAACAGGCCCTTCAGCCCAACAATTCCACCCGAACTCTCCTAGAGTAACCCACCCCAGACCCATTCTCCTACCCTATTACTTCACATTTAACCCTGAGGAATGCACCTAACCTAAGCATCACTGAACCCCACTGGCAATTTAGCATGGCCAATCCACCTAACCTGCACATCTTTTGGACTGTCGAAGGAAACCCACACAGACACAGGGAGAAATTGCAAACTTCACCCAGGCAGTCACTTGCGGCTGGAATCAAACCCAGGTCCCTGACGCTGTGAGGCAGCAGTGCTAACCACTGAACCAACGTGCTGCCCATTAATAATATTTTCATTCATGTACCATTACCCACTCTGAGATGCCTCAGGGTGCGTCCATGAGTCGAAATATTCTCATGATCTCGCATGACTTGTACGAGTGGCGAACAAGTCCAGATTCTGTAAAGTAGAAAACCAAGATTACTGACAGAAATTCCTCATGCTCATAAGTGCCTTGCGATTGCATATCTCATCTGATCAAAGCAATAGTTGTGCTTTTATTGCTTTTCCAACCCCCTCCCACCCTGGATACATTTGAAGTATAAAATTGGACTGAAAGGCATGTATAAATAGACTAATGAAAGATGTAGCTGTTGTGAAGTTCAAATTGCATGATGGGTTACAGGCTAGAGGTCAGATAACCAGCATCAATGTCTTCTTGCTCATTTTGCAGCCAAAACTTGCAAATTCCTGCAGTTGTAGTAATGTGACATCAACACTCTATGGGTACCCAGCAGCAGGCTTTGTTAGTTATAACGATATGCTGAAAATGGGAAGGACAGGTTCCTTGCTGAAAGCCCTATAGATCCAGGCTCCAGTTACAGAGTCACAGAGTCATCGAAATGTACAGCACAGAAACAGACCCTTCAGTCCAACTCATCCAGGCCGCCCAGGTATCCTAAATTAATCTAGCCCATATTCCTTGAAACCCTTCCTATTCATAAATCCCATGTGATTTGAGGCCCCTGTGATATAATTCCTTTCTCACATTTCTTTCTCTGTGCTTAGAGAATTGGTACAATTCCCTTTAGTCTACACTAGTGAAAGTTCAGGCAGCATTTCTGATATCAATGGAGAAGCCCAAAACAATATGATTGGCACTGCACTTCTTGCTGCAAGTGCGTGTTGCCACCATATTGGAAGTTTAGGATGCCCAAAAATGGGTGCAAAATTTCTAGGCCAACATTGTTAGAAGAGTGCTAGTGGATGCCATATTGTTTTTTTGGGGCCACTCGGGGGTCGTGATGTGTGAATTCAGTAAGCAAAGGTGGAAACCTTCAATTGAGGGTGGTTAAAATACCATGGGATAGTGAATTGTGCCCCATTTGGACCATATTGTTCAAATTGTGCATTCTTTATGCCACATATTCCATTCTCCTGAGATAAAAACACCAAGTTATTTCAACAGAAAGTTTGTGGTTGGTCATACTGTCACTAATGCTCATAGTGTTTGTTCCTGTCATGGCCCACCTGGGAAAATGCATTTCTACTCAAGCCCCATTACTGCCAGGATTGTCACAACTATTAAAGACTCAACTAGATTATTCAAAAGTCCCTAATTTACCTGTCTGATGGATTCAGGTTAACAGAAAACACTGACTAGGTTTCTGCACATAACATCAATCAATTTATTACAAACAAATCAATTCTAAACACATACAACCTATAATTGCAGTAGCTTAAACTCTAAGCCCTTCTCAAACCCTACGCTCACATGCACACAGACATAGACAAAGCAAACATGGATGTTAAGAGTGAGGAAAATTTATTTGAACAATACAATGCCAAGATTCAATGAAGTCAGAGTCATACAGTCACACAGCACAGAAACAAATCCTTCAGCCCACAATGGATGTGCTGGCAAGCAAATACCAGCTACCATCGGTTCTGAGGAAGGGTCATTGGACCTGAAATGTTAACTCTGATTTCTCTTCACAGATGCTACCAGACCTGTTGAGCCTTTCCAGCAATTTCTTGTTTTTGTTTGTGACCAACCTACACTAATCCCATTTATGGTCATTTGGTCCACAGCCTACTATCCCCTGGCATTTTAAGTTCCTGTCCAGATACTTCTTAGAGTCATAAAGTCATAGAGATGTACTGCATGGAAACAGACTGTTCAGTCCAACTCGTCCATGCCGACCAGATATCCCAACCCAATCCAGTCCCACCTTCCAGCACCCGGTCCATATCCCTCCAAACACTTCCTATTCATATACCCATCCAGATGCCTTTTAAATGTTGTAATTGTACTAGCATCCATACTTCCTCTGGCAGCTCATTCCATACATGTACCACTCTCTGTGTGAAAAAGTTGCCCCTTAGGTCTCTTTTATATCTTTCCCCTCTCACCCTAAACCTCTAGTTCTGGACTCCCTGACCCCAGGGAAAAGACTTTGTCTATTTACCCTATCCATGCCCTTCATAATTTTATAAACCTCGATAAGGTCACCCTTCAGCCTCCAAAGCTCCAGGGAAAACAGCCCCGGCCTGTTCAGCCTCTCCCTATAGCTCAAATCCTTCAATCCTGGCAACATCCTTGTAAATCTTTTCTGAACCCTTTCAAGTTTCACAACATCTTTCCGATAGGAAGGAGACCAGAATTGCACGCAATTTTCCAACAGTGGCCTAATCAATATCCTGTACAGCCGCGACATGACCTTCCAACTCCTGTACTCAAAACTCTGACCAATAAAGGAAGCATACCAAAAGTCTTCTTCCCTATCCTATCTACCTGCAACTCCACTTTTAAGGAGCTATGAACCTGCACTCCAAGGTGTCTTTGTTCAGCAACACTCCCTAGGACCTTACCATTAAGTGTATAAGTCCTGCTAAGATTTGCTTTCCCAAAATACAGTACCTCACATTTATCTAAATTAAACTCCATCAGCAACTCCTCACCCCATTGGCCCATCTGATCAAGATCCCTTCTTAAATCTTGAGAATATCTCCTCCACCACACTCTCAGGCAGCATGTTCCTATTTCTATCACCCACTAGGCAAATATCTCTTTTCTCAGAATGCCTCGAAATCATTTACTCCTCAATTTAAACTTAGGTCGTCTAGTCTTAGATATCATGGAGAAGAAATTCCCATGAACTACCAAATCTATGCCTCTCACAATTTAATATAACACAGTCCAATCTGCCTGCAGCATTCATGGAAAACAAATCCAGCCTATCCAGACTCTCCTCATAACTGAGAGTTTCCAGGCAACATCCTGGTGAATCTCCTCTGCACCGTCTCCTGTGCAATCACCACCTTCCGATAGTGTGGTGATCAGAGCTGCACACAGTATTCCATCTGCGGCCTTATCAAAGTTTTATAAAGTTGTAACAAGACCTCCTTACTCTTATATTCTGTGCCCCAGCTAAACATTCCATGTGCCTTCTTCACCACACTGTCTATACAGTCCTGACGCCTTTAGGGATCTATGTACATTCACACTAAGGTCCCTTTGTTTCTCAGTACTCTCTCTCGAGATCTACCACTCATTGTGTATATCCTTACCTTATCAGACTTCCCCCAAATATATCACCTCACACTTATGTAAATTCCATCTGCCATTGCTCTGCCCAATTTGCCAGCTGATCACTCTCAGACAGTAGCCTGAAACCATCCTCCTCACTATCAACAACGACATTAATTTTTGTGTGATCGGCAAATTTACTAATTATACTTCTACATTCACATCCAAGTCATTTGCGTACACAACTAACAGTAAGGATCCCAACACCAATTGCCTCATAGTTGCAAGCAAATTTTTAATCTATTATGCCAGCTTGCCTTGGATCCCACATGCTCTTGCCTTTTTGGACCAACCTTGACGAAGTATTCCTTTTGATTCTTCTACATCCTTCTGATCATCGATCTTCATATCCAAGTCTTTTGTTTCAGTCATTGGTTAGAGACAACAGCTTGCAGCAAATTGTGAGCCAGAATTAACTGGCTAGCTTTCAGTTTTTTGGTTATTTCACTGCACGGAGATAGAAAAAGATGCTATGTCTTCCAGTCTGGAGTCTATCTGCCAATGTATTTTTCACAGGCAAACTGTCCATTTACCCAGGAGAAAATTGGACACTTGTTGTCAGTCCTGGCACACACAACTGGCCCTATTTGTAAAGCTAATCAACAGTGTGATTCCAAGTAAAACCATTTTGAAGATACACACACGGTGCCATTTGTTCAAAAATTCCCCTACACCTTGAACAAAGCAACAGTGTCAAAAAAAAATTTGCAATGAGTTTCAGTGACTTGTTGTTAAAAGTGCAGCAACTCCTTGCATAGTTCTTTGTTTAAGGCAGTCCTTATCCCATTTGGTCCGCAATCTGAAGTAAATAAAAATATTGTATGTGGTCTTTACGCCATGTGCAGGTTAGATTACACAAGGAAAACAATCTACTGATTTGCTTTGTTATGTTGAGCATTCATCATTCCACTTACCACAAATTCTGACTGAAGCAATCTAGACAGAAACGCATGACGAGACCAAAAGCAGAATCTGCTCAGATTGACAAATATTTCCAACAGTGGGTGGCTTTGAAGATGTGGGCTAATCCCTGATTGCGACTGTACAAATTATATATGGCTTAAATCACCTTTGGTCCTCACTATCCTTCAGCATGGATGAGTTGGACCAAAGAGTCTGTTTCCGTGCTCTGTGATTCTATGACTCTCTAACCAACACCTTACCCTTGGCTAATAGGTTTGAACCAAGTTGGTAAAAGGTGTACCTGAAACCTTCCAGGTCTAGGTTGGCATTTCTCCACTGTTTTCAGGTACATGCGGCCAACGCAGTTCAAAGAATAAATAATATTTATATTGAATTCTTGACACCATTTTCTGATTTTCAACTACTCTAGTACTTAGTACACCAGTTGCTAAGCTTGCCTGGCAATTCAAAGCGCTAGCTGATAGGAAGGAGCTCCCACCAGTGTAGTTTAAAGGGATTATGCAATACTTACGAGACAGTCTGGTTAGTTATTTCAGGCTGATAGCTAATTTTGATCTTGTTTTCATTTATTCTAAAAACATATTTTCTTCCTCCTCCCTTTATGCTTTACTCATCGGAGTCAGATTGGGATCAGAACCCAAATAGCTGAGACTTGTGTCATTGCCCACTGGCAGATTCTCAAGCTGGATACTGCTAGCCTGCTCTTTGTGAATTCATTTTAAGATTTCAGCGCTCAAGAAGAGGGATGCAAAGCTCTTGCTATACTGCGTCTTGAATATTATGTTCAATTCTGGGTTCCATGCCTAAATGGGTGTACTGAGTTTGGAGGAGGTGCAAGGTAGATTTATCAGAATGGTACAAGTGCTTAAAGGGTTAATTTCTGAGTAAAGCTTCCAAGAAATAGACTTTGCTTCTCTTGTGTGTAGGAGATCAAAGGCTGATCTAAGTGAGATGATTAAGATGATTAAAGGTTTTGGTAGGTAAATAGAGAATAATTATTTCCTCTGGGGGAGGAGCTCAGAACAAAGCGGGTATAACATAAAATATGAGCTCGGCTTTTCTGTGATAATATTAGAATGTGAATTCACACGCGAAAAGTAGTGAGAATCTCTCTCCAAAATGTTAATAGGATAGTTGAAAATGTCAAACCTGAGATTGATAGAATTTTTATAATAAACCATTTAAAGACACCTGAAACCCAGATGCAGGGTTGTAAGGTGGGTGGGAAAGTGTGCTGTGGTTAAAGAGGATGCAGGCTGAACAATATCTAACTGAATAGTGGAACAGGCTTGCCAGGTTGAGCAACCTACTGAATCTATGCTCCTATAATCCAACCCAATGTTATCGAGCGATCCCCTTCTGGGAGGTGTCAGCCTATCCGTTAATTGAAAATAGACTTAGGACAGGGAGGCCCTCTACATTTGAATAGTCTATTGATGTTCACTATCCTGGTTCACACATAGAGAACAATCACAGGGGGAAACATAATGAATGGCTGTCAAAGCCATGGCACAAGGCAGAGGGGAGAAAACCAAGCAAGAGTGTTGACTCAAGACTGACTGAGTTAAACGGATGTCTAGAGTACTGTGAAAGTGGACAGACATTGGAATTCTCACGGCAGCTAGAAGCAGGGCTGCTGCTGATTACATTGTGCTACCATTTCCTGTCCCCGCCACAGCCATGAGTCCTGTGTCTTTGAGATCAGATACCCATGAAATACAGGCACTTGCAGCAGCCAGGGCAAAAAAAAGCACCTCCTGGACAAACTATTCCCAGGAGAAAATATCTCAAAAGGACTTTTATTCCTGTAAAAGAAACAATGCAGTGAACTTTGTTTAATGATCTGAGCTTAGCCAGCTTGGCTCGGTTGGTAACAGAAATTGCTGGAAAAGCTTGGTAGGTTTGGCAGCATCTGTTGAGAAAAATCTCTAAACGTTTTGGGTTCAGTGACCCTTCTGCAGAACCCACTCACTGGACCCAAAAAGTTTACTCTACTTTCTCTCCACAGATGCTGCCAGATCCGCTGAGCTTTTCCAGTCATTTCTGTTTTCGTTTCTGATTTACAGCATCTTTCGGTTTTTAGTTTGGCTCAGTTGGTAACTCACCTTCAAAGCAGTAGGTAATAGCTTCACTCTGGTACAGTGCCAATGGTAACTTGATAGGCTGCAGGTTACACCCTCCAGGTTTGTCGCCAAGAGGAAAAAAATGAATGCATGGATTCCAGGGGCAGTAAAGTCTGAAGGACATTGGAAAGCAATTAGATTAGATTAGATTACTTACAGTGTGGAAACAGGCCCTTCGGCCCAACAAGTCCACACCGCCCCGCCAAAGCGCAACCCACCCATACCCCTACATTTACCTCTTACCTAACACTACGGGCAATTTAGCATGGCCAATTCACCTGACCTGCACATCTTTGGACTGTGGGAGGAAACCGGAGCACCTGGAGGAAACCCACGCAGACACGGGGAGAACGTGCAAACTCCGCACAGTTAGTCGCCTGAGGCGGGAATTGAACCCGGAGGGTGGAAGGGTGGAAGTTTGCAGTGACAGAATTAAAGGTCACAGCATTTTCTTTTTGAGGAAGGATACTGATGCAAGTCATTTTGGAGAGAAACATACCTGAGGAAAAGGAACCAATTATAATATAAACCATACTGAGGCTAAAACAGACAGTTTGTTTGATGGAGCAGGGAGTTATGTACAGGGTGAACTCAGATAAAACACAAATGCAGCTGGGTGAAAGCTAAGGAAGACTGGAGACCCGATGAAGAAAAAGGAAGATGGTGGCTAGACATTGAGGGCGATGTGAATAGCAAAGCAACTGATCAGATGGTTCAAATCTTTGTAACAATTCTAATTTGTTGCTGGAAATGAGGGTGGAATGAGAATGGATGAAGGGTTTAATGAGGTGGTGATGATGGGTGAAATGAAGCTCACATTAACTTTATTCTCCAATCTCCAATTTAATCAAATGCAGAACAGGAAAAGAATCCTGTCAGATCAGATCTACTCTATGACATTTGCCCATTTAAACCACCAGATAAATTGCATGTAATTTTTTATAAACACTTTTGATTGCTTCCCTCATGTGTATCAGAAGCCGACCTGCCTTACTCTTAGTGAAACTGTTTGGAATTGTGCAAAAGTGGCCTGGAGTTGGTCTTCATCTGCTTACCTTTCCTCTGCTGTCAATGGGAACCATTTTCAAAATCACAGGGGGATGTTACTTGCTCATTGTGGAATCCACTAGATTTTTACCCAATTGACATCAAGCACTACTCTTCTGATTGTAGCCTCCTGACAGCTACTGAAATAGTGGAGATTGGATGTAGGTTTGCTCGCTGAGCTGGAAGGTTCATTTTCAGACGTTTTGTCACCCTACTAGGTAACATCTTCAGTGGGCCTCAGGCAACGCACTGCTGAAAATTCCTGCTTTCTATTTATATTTTTGGGTTTCTTTGGGTTGGTGATGTCATTTCCTGTGGTGATTATATTTCCTGAGGTGAAGTCACTTCCTGTTCCTTTTCTCAGGGAATGGTAGATGGGGTCTAACTCGATGTGTTTGTTGATAGAGTTCCAGTTGGATTGCCATGCTTCTAGGAATTCTCATGCGTGTCTTTGTTTGACTTTTCCTAGGATGGGATGTGTTGTCCCAGTCGAAGTGCTGTCCTTCCTCATCCATATGTAAGGATACTAGTGAGAGAGGGTCATGTCTTTCTATGGCTAGCTGGTGTTCATGTATCTTGGTGGCTAGTTTTCTGCCTGTTTGTCCAATGTAGTGTTTGTTACAGTCCTTGAACGGTATTTTGTAAATTTTTGTAAAAATACCATGCAAGAACTGTAACAAACACTACATTGGACAAACAGGCAGAAAACTAGCCACCAGGATACATTAACACCAATTAGCCACAAAAAACCATGACCCACTCTCACTACTATCCTTACATATGGATGAGGAAGGACACCACTTCGACTGGGACAACCTATCCATTCTAGGACAAGCCAAACAAAGACACGCACGAGAATTCCTAGAAGCATGGCATTTCAACTGGAACACTATCAATAAACGCATCGAGTTAGACCCCATCTACCACCCCTGAGAAAAGGAACTGGAGGTGACTTCACCACAGGAAATATAATCACCACAGGAAATGACATCATCAACCCAAAGAAACCCAAACATATAAATAGTAAGCAGGAATTTTCGGCAGTGCTTCACCTGAGGCTCACTGAAGATGTTATCTAGTAGGGTAACGAAAAGTCTGGACATGAACCTTCCAGCTCAGCAAGCAAACCTACATCCAGAACCTCAACCTGAGCTACAAATCTTCTCAAAAATTGCTGACAGTGAAGATTAACATTACCCTGAGCTAGTTACTGCCTCTGTACCTGCTAAGAAATTGAAACATCAATGTGTTTCATGGCACATCCAGTAAAATGCACTGCTGCACTTCATGTCCTTAAAATGCTACTTTCGAGATATCGATATTCAGAATGGAAGTTGGACATTGCATAAAAATGGGCAAACCATTATCAGGGAAAGGGTGGGACAAAGTTTAGAAAAATGCATAACAATGATGAAATAGCTGTTGAGACTGGATAAGGTTACTACCTGTACACCGCAATGCCCAATAAAATCTAACACTTGGGGAACAAAGATATCTGCTAATTGTCCTAAAGATGTGAACATGTCTGTAAAAAATGTTTACGACTGTACGACAAAAAAACAAATTTCATAGAATCCGTACAGTGTGGAAGCAAACCATTTGACCCATCAAATTCAACCCTCTGAAGAGCAACACCCAGACCCATTCCCATCCCTATAACCCTGTAACAAAGTTCTAAGGAAAGGTCACTCAACCCAAAGCATTAACTCTGATTTCTCCTCACAGATGCTACCAGAGTAGCTGAGCTTTTCCAGCAGTTTCGCTTTTTGTCCCTGCAAATTAAGTTTTTGTTCAACTGTGTTTTGTAAATTCCCGTGGAGTTTGATTCCATTTTCTGGCAGTGAGTACAAGATCTTAATAACATTCAGTGTGAAGACTTCACCTTGATGTCCCCTCTTGTGCTCTAACCACTTAGTTAAAATCCAAGACCTTGGCTGCTGTTAACCTACTGAGGGAACAGTTTCCCATGATAGAAAAACTCCTCATAACATTTCAATTTGATGTCATCTTATGACTCTCTGTCCTGAAGAAAACTTCTCTAACCTCTAAGGGTTTACAGGTTACCGAGGAATATTTCTGCAATAAATGCCATTGGTTGAGAATCCTATCAGATGAAATGGATCGGATGGAGAGACAGTTAGAGGCAGTGAGGAATTTACAAGAGCAAAGGGATGTGATGGATGGCAGTTACAAGAAGGGGGAAGTGCTGCAGATACAGTCACGTAGATGGGTTAACTCCAGGAAAGGTAAGAGAGGCAGGTAGTGCAGGAGTCTTCTGTGGTTATCCCCATTTCAAACAAGTATGCTGTTTTGGAAAATGTAGGGGGTGATGGCTTCTCAGGGAAATGTAGCATGAACAGCCAAGTTTCTGGTATTGAGACTGGCTCTAATGCAACGAGGGGTACGTTGGGTTCCAAGAGATCGATTGTGTTAGGGGACTCTCTAGTCTGAGGTACAGACAGACGTTTCTGTGACCAGCAACGAAAAATCAGAATGGTTTATTGCTTCCCAGGTGCCAGGATCAAGGATGTCTCAGGGAGGGTGCAGAATGTTTTCACGGGGGAGAGGGGCCAGCAGGAGGTCATTGCACACATTGGAACCAATGACATTGGAATAGAAAAGGTTGAGATTCTGAAGGGAGATTACAGAGAGTTAGGCAGAAATTTAAAAAGGAGATCCTCGAGAGTAGTAATATCTGGATTACTCCTGGTGCTATGAGCTAGTAAGGCAGGAACAGGAGGGTAGAGCAGATGAATGCATGGCTGAAGAGCTGGTATATGGGAGAAGGATTCACATTTTTGGATCACTGGAAGCTCTTTTGGGGTAGAAGTGACCTGTACAAGAAGGACACCTAACTTGGAAGGGGACTGATATACTGGCAGAGAGATTTGCTAGAACTGCTTGGGAGGATTTAATGTGGAGGGGTGGTGGTGGGACCCAGGGAGATAATCAGGAAAGAGATCAATCTGAGACTGGCACAGTTGAGAACAGAAGCGAGTCAGTCAGGGCAGGCAGGGACAAAGCAGAGAACAAGGTAGTACTGATAAATTAAACTGCATTTATTTTAGTGCAAGAGGCCTAACTGTGAAGGCAGATGAACTCAGGGCATGGTTAGGAACATGGGACTGGGATATCATAGCAATTACAGAAACATGGCTCAGGGATGGGCAGGACTGGCAGCTTAATGTTCCAGGATACAAATGCTACAGGAAGGATAGAAAGGGAGGCAAGAGAGGAGAGGGAGTGGTGGTTTTGATAAGGGATAGCATTACAGCTGTGCTGAGGGAGGATATTCCTGGATTTTTGGGTGGAACTGAGAAATAAGAAAGGTATGATCACCTTATTGGGATTGTATTATAGACCCCCTGATAATCAGAGGGAAATTGAGAAATAAATTTGTAAGGAGATCTCAGCTATCTTTGAGAATAATAAGGTGGTTATGGCAGGGGGTTTTAACCTTCCAAACATCGACTGGAACTACCATAGTGTTAAAGGTTTACATGGAGAAGAATTTGTTAGGTGTGTACACAAACATTTTCTGATTCAGTATGTGGATGTACCTACTAGAGAAGGTGCAAAATTTGACCTACTCTTGGGAAATAAGGTCAGGCACTTCCTCTGGCAGCTGATTCCATAAATGCACCACCCTCTGTGTGAAACTTCCAAAAATGGGTATGCTGCAATTGTGCTTAATTCACAGTCTGTATAAATTGCAATCATTTCCTGGGCGTCCAGGCACTTTTCATTACCTGCAGTCAATCCAATTCAGCTGACCCAGGAAGAATTGAAGGTATTATCTTTCTTTGTGACTGCTGAGAGCCATTTTCCACTCACCAAACGGTAAAATCAAACTGTAAAACTTGTCTAGTTCTATCCTTGTTTTAAATCATAATGGAGGAGGAAGGAAAAGAAGCAGATTCAGAAGACCCCAAGAATCAACCAGCACAAGTGGAGATAGCACCCCACTGGGAGATAAACCCCGTCCAATGCATATATTGGCCTTCACTGACTCTTAAGGAATATAGAGTCATAGAGATGTACAGCATGGAAACAGACTCTTCAGTCTAACTCATCCATGTCAACCAGATATCCTGAACCAATCTAGTCCCATTTGCCAGCACTTGGCCCATATCCCTCCAAACCCTTCCTATTCATATACCCATCCAGATGCATTTTAAATGTTGTAATTGTACCAACCTATACCACTTCCTCTGGCAGCTCATTCCATACACCTTTGTGTGAGAAGGTTGCCCCTCAGGTCCCGTTTAAATCTGTCCCCTCTCACCCTAAACCTATGCCCTCTAGTTCTGGACTCGCCCATCCCATGGAAAAGACCTTGTCTATTTATCCTATCCATGGCCCTCACGAATGCATAACCCTCTATAAGGTCACCCCTCAGCCTCCGATGCTCCAGGGAAAACAGCTCCAGCCTGTTCAGCCTCTTTCCATAGCTCAAACCCTCCAATCCTGACAACATTGCAAATCTTTTCTGAACCCTTTCAAGTTTCACTCCATCCTGCTGATGGGAGGGAGACCAGAATTGCACACAATATTCCAAAAGTGGTCTAACCAATGTTGTGTACAGCTACAACATGAGGACTTGCATGTGTACTGGCTGTATTTCACAGAGGACTTTCTGTAAGAAGATTTAAAGCTTGGGTCCCAATGGTGCATGTCTGGGGAAATGCATTTTGTCATGACCCCCCATTTGGGAATTGAGCCTTACCATTCCACAAGCCACAACAAATGTGCGTGAATCTCATTTAAACACAGAAATTAATTTTGCTGACCAACTGACTGCAGAAGTAATATGGATCAGGTTTTGTCATGAACAGAAAAAGTAACCCTATTTATCATAAATACTTATACTTTAACAAAATGTCAAAGAATCATAGAATAGAATCCTTGCACTGCAGGAAGAGACCATTGGCCCATCAAGTCTATACGAACTCTCTGAAGAGCATCCCAACCAGACCCAGCCCCTTACCCTACCACCATAACCCACATTTGCTATTGCTAATCCACCTAACCCACACATCCCTGGACAATTTAGAACAGTCAATCCACTGAACCTGCACATCTTTGGAGAGTGGGAGGAAACCAGAACACCCGGTAGAAATCCACACAGGCACAAGGAGATTGAGGGTGGTGGAGGCAGATATGATAGGGGCGTTTGAGAGACATTTAAATCAGCACATGAATATGCAAGAAACGGAGGGTTATGGACAGGCAGAAAGGATTAGTTTATTTTGGTGCCATTTTCGACAAAACATGTGCGAAGGGCTTGTTCCTTTACTGTACTATTCCGTGTTCTTTGTTCCACACAGACAGTCAGAGTTTGTGGACGAAGGAGAATAGTAATCAGTATGTGATGGCACTGATATATTGAGCAGAAGATAGGATTTTCTTAGCCAAAAGAGATCCCACCAGGAGAGTATGTCTACCTGAGGAGGAGAAATGTACTTTCAAGGAAGCTATTGACATGGGCAGAAATTCTGAAGTTGTCAATTATCAACCATACAGTATTAAGGAGAAATGGGCAAACGTTTACATTATGCAGACAGACATTCTAGACCTAATAAGAAAAACATTATGGAAATAAAAGAAGAAAAAATGGTGGAAGAGCTACCTGAAAAATAAGGACCAGTGGTCAAAATGTAAATATTGCAGAAGGAATAGAAGCACGTCTAGCGTTGGGAAAGCAATCAACTATGGGAATTTGAATCACTTTTTGGTCTTTTCCCTGGGGCGGGGCAGTGCAAAATGAGAGGGTATAGGTTAAGGGTGAGAGGGGGAAGATATAAAAAGGACCTTTCACGCAGAGGATGGTACGTATATGGAACGAGCTACCAGAGGAAGTGGTGGTGCAATTACATAATTTAAAAGGCATCTGCATCGGTACATAAATAGGAAGGGCTTAGAGGAATATAGGCCAAATGCTGGTAAATGGGACTAGATTAATTTAGGATATCTGGTTGGCAGGGACAAGTTGGATGGAAGGATCTGTTTCTGCTGTACATCTCTATGACCTCTGTGACTCTATGATCTTCGCTTTTAGCCAGAAGCGTGGCACGGTGGCTCAGTGGTTAGCACTTCTGCCTCACAGCGCCAGGGACCCGGATTCAATTCCCACCTCAGGCAACTGTCTGTATGGAGTTTGCACATTCTCCCCATGTCTGCATGGGTTTCCTCTGGGTGCTCCGGTTTCCTCCCACAGTCCAAAGATGTGCAGGTTAGGTGAATTAGCCCTGCTAAATTGTCCATTGTGTTAGGCATAGGAGAATGGGTCTGGGTGGGTTGCTCTTTGGAGGGTCAGTGTGGACTTGTTGGGCTGAAGGGTCTGTTCCCACACTGTCGGGAATCTAATCTAATCTAAACAAAGCAAGGCTATCAAGCTGACTGCTAGAGAGATGTCAGATGAAGATTCTCATTAATCGCTGTACACTATTGAATAGGGTGGCAGGTGTTAAACTGTTTGTGACTGTTCAGATGATAGCCACACAAAGAGGATACCAAGTGAATGTGAAATGCTAGAGAGACAGAAGTGCATCATGAACTTCACAGACCTATGCAAACTGGCTCAGCAAACATGAAAATCTCAAAGATAAGATTGAGGCTACATGGTGGAACAACACTCACCCCAAGAAAACAAAAGAAACCAAGGGACTAATATACGGATAAGTACTGTAGTTCCAGGTACTTTAGATTGTAAACAAAATCCACAAACCTCACTTGAATAAAGACAAAAGTATGGGCTGGTGGCAGGAGAGATTCTGCGATCGTTAAGTCATTGACTGATGAACAGATTCTGAAAGATTACACTGATGTTTTCTTCACAAATCTTGGGCGTATTCCTTGTGACTATCATCTCAAAGTAGGTGAGAGCGTGAGCCTAACTAGCATCTGCAACAGAGAATTCCAGTTGCCTTCAAGTCCAGCACCAAAGTCAAGATAGATCATTTGGAACAAGGACAAAGCAAGAAAATGACATTTCCAACAGAAAGGATCAGTAGCAGTAAACCAAAAACTGGAAAGTGATTGTATAAAGCTTTGAAGACAAGTCACTATCCTGAGCCAATCTTGAAGAAAGTTTGGCTTATCTTACATAGGCAAAAGTCTTTAGTAGCCCACATGCTGTGGATGGTTACTGGCAAGTAAAGCTTAATGAAAGCAACAATTTTCTAACTCTGTTTTTGTTGCGGTTTGGGAGATGCCAATGATTTCGCATGCCATTTAGCATTTCCACTGCTGTGGAAGAAATGTCAACTCAGAGAATGATAGTGATTTTCTGGCAGTGGGATTTATTGTGGATGATCTGCCAGTCTGGAGATACAGTGGAAGAAGCTATCACAATCTGTGATCAGAATCTAGAGATGGCTGGACAGATGAGTCTGAAACTGAGTTAGTAAAAGATGCTAGTAAAGAGACCTTCATTCCAGTATATAGGTCGTGTACTGGCAGCAAAAGGACTTCACCCAGATCATCATGAAGTAGGATCTGTAGAAAAGATACAATTATTAACAGATGGGGAAAGTGTGCAAGAAGTTATTGGATTTGTGAACTATTCAGCAAAGGCATTGCCTAATTTGTCCACAGTGTAAACCTTCATTCAAACTCCCTGTTAAGAATATGCAGTGGTTTTAGGGCACAGAGCAAGAAGAAGCTTTCAACTGCCTGAAAAAACTCACAATAGAAGCTTGACACACTCTGATTACCACTAACCCAACAGAGACATTCAGTCTAAAAGACAGTCAGCTATCATGCTCTGATCAAGCATTCACTATGGTAACAGCACTTGTCACAGAAGAAAATACATATCAGAAAAGAGCAGATGGCAGATAGATGCAATTCAAAAACCTGAACCTTTTTAGAGATTGCATCATAAAATCATATAATCCCTACAGTGTGGAAACTGTTGGCCCAACAAGTCCACACTGACCCTCTGAAGAGTAACCCACCCAGATCTTTCCTCTACCCCATTACTTTACGTTTCCCTTGACTAATGCACCTAACTTACACATCCCTGAACACTATGGGCAATTTAGCATGGCCAATTCATCTAACCTGACTGTGGGAGGGAACAGGATTGCCCGGAGGAAACCCACACAGACACGGGGAGAATGTGTAAACTCCACATAGACTCTCGCCCGAGGATGGAACCGAACCCCCGTCCCTGGCACTGTGAGGCAACAGTGCTAGATGAGAGGTATATGCAGAGACTGATGAAAGAAGGACTGATTAACATGAACACGGTTCTTATCCATAGATGATAACTTTCTTTGTTGAGCATGTAACTTGGGAAACTTATAACTATAAAAGTATAGTGTGTGCAATTCTTTTCTTTTGTTTAATGAAAAGGAGAATGTTTGGAGAAATGCATTTGTAAGGGCAATGGACACCTGTAGTTTATTTTAGTCCTGTGATTTCTGCTGTAAATTGCTTTCACTTTAGAATAAGTAGCCACCATAGACATTACATGAAACAGTGCAGAGTCTTCACTGCAGAAAGAAAGGTCCCTTTTAGTTTTAATAACGTTTCATTGCAAAACTGAATCATAGCTTGAAGTGCACGTTCTTACAAATTATTCCAAAAAACTTTAATAAAAGCAGCAAGTGCTGGAGAAAGTCAATAGCTCCGACGACATCTGCAGAGAGAGAAACTGAGTGAATAGTTTGAGTCCTGTATGACCGTTCTTTGAAACTGAAGGGGGTTGAAATGATGTTTTTTCTGCTGTTGCCAAAGGAGGAAGAGGAGAAAGTGGAACAGATGGTGAGAGTGGCCAAGCTGAAAGGGAGTGTTAATGGTAGATGAGAGTAGATGCTAGAAGTTTATATGAATAACAAAACACCAACCTATTTTTGACTAATCACACCACTAGCATCTTTGTTGCATCTATGGTTCTCCTCTATTACTAATAACTCTCCTTTTGTCATTCACTCAACATCTGTTCCAAATTTCCCCCTTTGTCAATGGGAAAAAAACCATCATTTTCCAGCTCCTTTCAGTTCTAAGAAAAGTCATAACTGACTCAAAATGTTAACTCTCTCCACAGACGATGCCGGAGCTGCAGAGTTTCTCCAGCAACTTCTGTTTATATTTCCAAACTCCAGCAACAGCATAATTGGCTTTTTTTGTTACTGTGACTTTAAAACATGCTTAGGAATGTCAAGGAATGTTGCAGAACTAGGCCCTGAGAAAACATATTAAATCACACCTCTTTTATTAATTTACTAGCACTTTTTAGAAAGTTAAAGGCATTTTTGCAAGAATAAACCTTTAATCGTCAACAATAAATTCTTAGATCCATTAGAACTGCTGATAGAGGTCTATAAAGTATGAGAGGCATAGATAGGATGGATGATCATAGGCTTTTTCCCAGGGTTGAAGTTTCAATTACAGGGGGGCACAGGTTCTAGGTGAGAGAGGGGAAGTTAAAGGGAGATGTGCGAGGGATGCTTTTCACGCACAGATTAGTAGGAGCCAGAAGAGGTAGAGGAAGCAGGCACATTGGCGGCATTTAAGAGGCATCTGGATGGTTACATGAACAGGGCGGGAATAGAGGGATATGGACCGGATAATGTCAGAAGGTTTGTTTTTAGTTTAATTAGAGCATGACGATCGGCACAGGGTTAGAGGGCCGAAGGGCCTGTCCCTTCCCTTTTGTTCATTGTTCTTGTGTTTGAAACCTGAGTAAACTTTAGGAATTTTGTTCTCCTCCTGAAAACTTTAAAATACTAAATTAGAGAAATGACGTAACCAGCAGTGAACACGACAGAACATAACTGAAACTGCAGCCAGGCAATTTCAACTTCCTGCTGGAAGTGGAAAGAGGAGAATGGGATAGAATTTCAATTCATTGCAGTTGACATCTGGTTAAACCATCCTGGCAGCAGCAGGGTGTGTGGAAGTGTGTGTAAGGGAGTGTGGCAGGGTGTGTGTGTATCTGTGTGTAAGGGAGTGTGGCAGGTTGTGTGTATCTGAGTGTAAGGGGGTGTGGCAGGGTGTGTGTATCTGTGTGCAAGAGAGTGTGGCAGGGTATGTGTGTATGTGTGTAAGGGAGTGTGTCAGGGTGTGTATCTGTGTGTAAGGGAGCGTGGCAGGGTGTGTGTGTAAGTGTGTGTAAGGGAGCATGACAGGATGTGTGTGTATGTTTTGCGAGGGAGTGTAGCAGGGTGTGTGAGTATAGGTGTGTGTAAGGTAGTGTGGCAGGATGTGTGTGTGTATCTGTATGTAAGGGAGTGTGGCAGGTTGTGTGTATCTGTGTGTAAGGGGACGTGGCAGGGTGTGTGTATGTGCAAGGGAGTGTGACAGGATGTGTGTGTGTGTAAGGGAGCATGGCAGGGTGTGTGTGTCTATGTTTTGCGATGGAGTATGGCAGCGTGTGTGAGTGTAGGTATGTGTGTAAGGGAGTGTGGCAGGACGTGTGTGTATGTGTGTGTAAGGGAGTGTGGCAGGGTGTGTGTGTATGTGTGTGTAAGGGAGTATGGCAGGGTATGTGTGTATGTGTGTGTAAGGGGGTGTGGCAGGGTGTGTGTGTATGTGTGTGTAAGGGAGTATGGCAGGGTATGTGTGTATG
Organism: Chiloscyllium punctatum; assembly: GCF_047496795.1. Lineage (NCBI taxonomy): Eukaryota > Metazoa > Chordata > Chondrichthyes > Orectolobiformes > Hemiscylliidae > Chiloscyllium > Chiloscyllium punctatum. The sequence continues at coordinate 34,551,774 of NC_092765.1, forward strand.
TGTGTGTAAGGGGGTGTGGCAGGGTATGTGTGTATGTGTGTGTAAGGGGGTGTGGCAGGGTGTGTGTGTATGTGTGTGTAAGGGAGTATGGCAGGGTATGTGTGTATAAGGGGGTGTGGCAGGGTATGTGTGTATGTGTGTGTAAGGGGGTGTGGCAGGGTATGTGTGTGTAAGGGGGTGTGGCAGGGCGTGTGTGTATGTGCGTGTAAGGGAGTGTGGCAGGGTATGTGTGTGTAAGGGGGTGTGGCAGGGTATGTGTGTATGTGTGTGTAAGGGGGTGTGGCAGGGTGTGTGTGTATGTGCGTGTAAGGGAGTGTGGCAGAGTGCGTGAGTGTAGGTGTGTGTAAGGGAGTGTGGCAGGGTGTATGTGTATATATGTGTGTAAGGGGCATGGCAGGGTGTGTGTGTATGTGTATGTAAGGGAGTGTGGCAAGGTGTGTGTAACGGTAATGTGGCAGGGTATGTGTGTGTAAGGGAGCATGGCAGGGTGTGTGTGTATATGGGAGTGTGACAGGGTGTGTGTGTGTAAGGAAGTGTGGCAGGGTGTGTGTGTACATGTGTGTAAGGGAGTGTGGCAGTGTGTGTGTGTGTACGTGTGTGTATCTGTGTGTAAGGGAGTGTGTAAGGGTGTGTCTATGTGTGTGTAAGGGAGTGTGGCAGGGTATGTGTGTGTGTATGTGTGTGTAAGGGAGTGTGGCAGAGTGTGTGTGTATCTATGTGTAAGGGAGTGTGGCAGGGTGTGTGTGTATCTATGTGTAAGGGAGTGTGGCAAGGTGTGTGTAACGGTAATGTGGCAGGGTGTGTGTGTGTAAGGGAGCATGGCGGGGCGTGTGTGTGTAAGGGAGTGTGACAGGGTGTGTGTGTGTGTAAGGGAGTGTGGAGGGTGTGTGTGTGTAAGGGAGTGTGGCAGGGTGTGTGTTACGGTAATGTGGCAGGGTATGTGTGTGTAAGGGAGTGTGGCAGGGTGTGTGTGTGTAAGGGAGTGTGGCAGGGTGTGTGTGTACATGTGTGTAAGGGAGTGTGGCAGGGTATGTGTATCTATGTGTAAGGGAGTATGGCAGGGTGTGTGTGCGCGTGTGTGTGTGTCAGGGAATGTGGCAGGTTGTGTGTGTCTATGCAAGGGAGTGTGGTAGGGTGTGTGTGTCTATGTGTGTGTAAGGGAGAGTGGCCGAGTGTGAGTGTGTGTGCATGTGTGTGTAAGGGAGTGTGGCAGGGTATGTGTATCTGTGTGTAAGGGAGTGTGGCAGGGTGTGTGTGTATGTGTTGGCATGGTGGCATGGGTGTGTGTTTTTTGGGGGCTGCTGGGAGGTGGAGGGTGTGTGTGTTTTGGTGGGACAAAGAGGCGGGCCATGGGTGTTTGTGTGTGGAGAGGGCTGGGTGAGGTGCATGATGTGGGCAATGATGGATATGGTTGGTTTGGGTAAGTGGCATTTTTGATTAGTGATGGGGTCAAAAGTAATGGGCAGCATTCAGGAGGATGAGGTTGAGAAACATATCAACAGGGCAGAGCCGACGGGCCACATGACCTAATTCAGCTCCTATATTTTATGGTCTTATGGAATAGAATGCAGTCATTCTCGGAGATAAGATTTCTGAGGATCTCCCCCAGCACTCTATGTTCTTTCTCAGGTGTAAAGTTCTGCCTTGTCCTTTGTGAAAAACAGGGGGAGATTAGACAGCTACTTATTGTGTGAAATTGTTGATGGTACTGCTGGTGATCATTTTGCTGAATGTTTCTGCGAAACAGTCACTGATCAGAGCGTGGCGCTGACACTGGGCAAATGAGAATGGAAAAAAATTGAGTGCCACAACTTGCCTGTTCTGTTCCGAAGGCTGGATTTCTTGCTGCATTGCTCTGTTGCCTGTGGCTGTGGCTCTTGGTGCCTCTGCCCCACTGACGGACTAACATCCGGACTGAACGAGAGTAGGAATGTGGGAGTGAGGAGGTGCTGGTCTCATTTATATGACCAGCTTTGAGAAAGGGTTCTGAGGAAGGGTTACTGGGCCTGAAACGTTAACTCTGATTTCTCTTCACAGATGCTGCCATGTCCAGCAACTTCTGTTTTTGTTTGTGAAAGAGGATGGAATAGAATTTGTGATTTTTTTTTTGTTTCTCCTCATTGAATTTTTAGATTAGATTTAGATTACTTACAGTGTGGAAACAGACACTTTGGCCCAACAAGTCCACACCGACCCTCTGAAGAGCAACTCACCGAGACCCATTCCCCGACATTTACCCTTCACCTAACACTATGGGCAATTTAGCATGGCCAATTCACCTAACCTGCGCATTTTTGGACTGTGGGAGGAAACCGGAGCACCCGGAGGAAACCCACGCAGACATGGGGAGAATGTGCAAACTCCATACAGACGGTTGCCTGAGGTGGGAATTGAACCCCACTCTCTGGCACTGTGAGGCAGCAGTGCTAACCACTGTGACACCGTGCCGCCCACAATTGAAGTAGGTGTGTTTAAAATTTGGAAAGATGGTTTTGCCAATCCCATTCTTTACCTGCTTTCTGATAAGCATTATCTGGGCAGGTTTCCTTTTGTCATGTTCATTTTTCTGAAATTTCCAAGTTAAAAAAAACTTAAAAGATTCATCTAGACCCTGAAAATTCAACCCGTGTCCTTGAAAACCACACATACAATTTCAGAGATTTGGCCAAAGACCAAGCCATGAAGATATTGGAAGCATCAGTTGACGGTTGGCTTGGTTCGGCTGTAGACTTCCCAGGATTATGATTCTCAGCCGGGATGGGCGTTTCAGGATGTGATTGAAATGTTCCCTTTTTCTGTGGAGACAGTATTGAGAAATTCAAAGCATTTTCCCAACAAATCTTCTGTCAGCTTGCAGGGGTTAGACACAGTTCGACAGGTCGGGTTCAAAATTTGCTTCTTATGACTGGAGGCAGAGGGAGAGTGAGAAAGTAGGCAAGGTAACTTCTCCTCACTCTCTGCCTAGTCAAGACCAGGAGCAAGCACAAACCTTAGGTTAGTCACATAACTTCCCTCTAATGTCCATTAGAGCATTAACACTTTACTGCATATCTCAAAAAGATAGCTTGCATTTGCACATGTTGGCACAGCCATTACACCCAAAGTTGGTTAAATTTGAATGGCCAGTTGCATATGAATACAGGAAATAAGCTATTCCTATCTCTCCAGGGATTAATTGTCTCTGGTGGACCCTTTGATTCCATCCCAAAGGACTGCAATGTGGATAAGATCACGGAGAATGGCAACCAGTTTAATCTGAGTCAGTGTTACACTGTTTGAGTGAAAAGGCCTGTCCCCAATTGGAAATCACTTTCCTAAAAGTCCAAAAAGTTGATCCAACCAACAAAATTAAAAATTAACATTGAGGAAAGCATATCTTCAAACAATCGTCTCTTCTCCTCATCCATGATCTCTTCAGCACAGCTGAAAGGACTCTTGCTGACAATGCTTCTCTCAGAATCAATCAAATATGATTTGACATAAATTAGTGTCCCTACAGATTTGAGAGAATTAAGTAAAAAAGAAACTTTACAGAGATGAGCTATGTGCTGCTTATTTCACACTCCTCAGCCCTCACCATAAAGGAAACTAGCTCTTTTAAAAATCTTGTTAGTCTTTCCAGCATTTTGAAGCCCATTGGTTTATTTCAATTACAGTTGATCACTGCATCCACAGTTTAGCTCCACACTTTCTACTTTGATTGGCAGGAGGTTTGGTCCCAAGTCAGGGATGGTGGTGACAACCTCCCAGTAATGTCACTGGGCTAGCAATCCAGACCAAAAGGCCAAAGTTCTGGGGAATATGTTGTTTGAATCCCCCTCTGAAAGTAGAATAAAAATCTGGAATGGAGAACTGGTCTGTTGAGGCAGAAAGACTAAATGGATAGGATAAATAGGCAAAGTCTCTTCCCTGGGGTGGGGGAGTCCAGAACTAGAGGGCACAGGTTTAGGGTGAGAGGGGAAAGATATAAAAGAGACCTAAGGGGCAACTTTTTCACGCAGAGGGTGGTACATGTATGGAATGAGCTGCCAGAGGAAGTGGTGGAGGCTGGTACAATTGCAACATTTAAAAGGCGTTTGGATGGGTATATGAATAGGAAGGGTTTGGAGGGATATGGGCCAGGTGCTGGCAGGTGGGACTAGATTGGGTTGGGATATCTGGTCGACGTGGACAGGTTGGACCGAAGGGTCTGTTTCCATGCTGTACATCTCTATGACTCGAAGTCGCTTTCCAGCATCAAGGAGTTCACTTTTTTACACCAGTTGTGAGAGTGTCACTGGACAATCAGGAGTTTCTCCATTGAAGACAGCAACACTTTTTATACATTGGATTTTAGCCTGCCTTTGGCTGCAGTTAATTAATTGACTATATAAGACATCCAATCATGTGATTGTGTGACGTAAGGACAGCTCGAGGCTGACTGATAATCTCATGATGTTTAATAGACTCCCTTATGAATTTTCTTGGGTCTTCACAATACATCTTATTCAATCACTTCTCAGGCTTTAGCTCCTGCACCAGTTATTTAGCACTCCCCTGCACACAGCAAGGGGCTCCCCCTGTCTGCCTAAGACTGAATACTCGTGCGAATGCAGTTAAATCCCTTAATGCCGATGTACTTAAAACTCTACATATAACCTATGGCATCAAAATGTGTGGCGCTGGAAACACATAGCTGGTCAGGCAGCATCCGAGAAGCCGGAGCGTTAACGTTTCAAGCACAACCTCTTCATCAGGAATGTAATTTACAAACCTGACTGCTTCAGCTGGCCTATTGTCTCTGCCTGCTCCTGCCCCACTGAATTTATTTCCGCATACCTTGACACTGTCCTGCCGCCACTGGTCCAGGATCTCACCACATACATTCGGGACACCACTCACGCCTTCCACCTCCTCCATGACTTGCGGTTGCCCGGGCCCTAGTGCCTCATCTTCACCATGGACATCTGTACACGTTTCTAGATTAGTGGTGCTAGAAGAGCACAGCAGTTCAGGCAGCATCTGAGGATCCGAGGTGGTCACGTTTCACCCCACCAATCTTCGCATAAACCAAATCATCCGCCGACATTTCTGCCACCTCCAAACAGACCCCACCACCAGGGATATATTTCCCTCCCCACCCCTTTCCACCTTCCGCAAAGACCGTTCCCTCTGTGACTACCTGGTCAGGTCCACGCCCCCCTACAACCCACCCTCCCATCCTGGCACCTTCCCCTGCCACCGCAAGAATTGCAAAACTTGCGCCCACACCTCCTCCCTCACCTCCAACCAAGGCCCTAAAGGAGCCGTCCACATCCATCAAAGTTTTACTTGCACACCCACCAATATCATTTATTGCATCCGTTGCTCCCGACGTGGTCTCCTCTATATTGGGGAGATTGGACGCCTCTTAACAGAGCGCTTTAGGGAACATCTCCGGGACACCCTCACCAATCAACCACACCCCGCCCTGTGGCCCAACATTTCAACTCCCCCTCCCACTCTGCTGAGGACATGGAGGTCCTGGGCCTCCTTCACCGCCACTCCCTCACCACCAGACGCCTGGAGGAAGAACGCCTCATCTTCCGCCTCGGAACACTTCAACCCCAGGGCATCAATGTGGACTTCACCAGTTTCCTCATTTCCCCTTCCCCCACCTCAACCCAGTTCCAAACTTCCAGCTCAGCACTGTCCCCATGACCTGTCCTACCTGCCTATCTTCTTTTCCACCGATCCACTCCACCCTTCCCCCTGACCTATCACCTTCATCCCCTCCCCCACTCACATATTGTACTCTATGCTACTTTCTTCCTACCCCCACCCTCCTCTCACTTATCTCTCTATCTTCAGGCTCTCTGCCTGTATTCCTGATGAAAGGCTTTTGCCCGAAGCGTTGATTTTACTGCTCCTCGGATGCTGCCTGAACTGCTGTGCTCTTCCAGCACCACTAATCTAGAATCTGGTTTCCAGCATCTGCAGTCCTTGTTGTTACCGATCTGTACACGTTTATCTGCCATGACGAAAGCATCCAAGCACTGCGCTTCTTCCTCTCCCGCCAACCCAACCAGTACCCTTGCATCGACTCAATCATCCAATTGGCGGAACTGGTCTTCATCCTCAACAAATTCTGCTTTGAATCCTCCAAGTTCCTTCAGACCCAAGGGGTAGCCATAGGCACCTGCATGGCCCCTGGCTATACCTGCCTCTTCGTTGGGAACGTGGAACAGTCCATCTTCTGCAATTACACCGGCACCATCCCCTATCTTTTCCTCCATTACATCAATGACTGTATCAGCGTCACTTCGTGCTCTCACAAGGAGGTTGAACAGTTCATCAGCTTCATGAACACCTTCCACCCTTACCTCAAGTTCATCTTAGACCATCTTAGACACCTCCCTCTCCTTCCTGGACCTCTCCACCTCCATTTCTGGCAGCCAGCTCAACACGGATATCTACTTCAAATCCACTGACTCCTACACCTACCTGGACTACACCTCCTCCCACCCCCATTGTGTAAAAACGCTATTCCTCACATTCCCGATGAAGAGCTTATGCTTGAAACATCGACTCTCCTGCTCCTCTGATACTGCCTGACCGGCTGTGCTTTTCCAGCACCACACTTTTTGACTCTGATCTCCAGCATCTGCTGTGCTCACTCTTTTCCAGTTGAGTATAACCTATGGCTACAATTAGGAGAGGGAGGGTTTGAACTGATGGGGGTAAAACTCTTCTCTTCTATCCAATGATAAGACAGGATGGAGACTTCTATCAGTATTTCTCAAGGATATATCTTATCAAACTCTCCCTGTGCAAGAAGCAACAGTACTTTTGTTTCTTCTTCAATGAGGTCCTTCTGTATGCATTTGACAAGAACCTTTCTCAGTCATTTTATGGTATTCAAAGTTTGTGAGAAGATTTGTAGCTCAGGTGCTCGTTGTTGTGTTTCTGTTCGCCGAGCTGGGAATTTGTGCTGCAGACGTTTCGTTCCTTATCTAGGTGACATCCTCAGTGCTTGGGAGCCTCCTGTGAAGCGCTTCTGTGATCTTTCCTCCGGCATTTGTAGTGGTTTGAATCTGCCGCTTCCGGTTGTCAGTTCCAGCTGTCTGCTGCAGTGGTCGGTATATTGGGTCCAAATCGATGTGCTTATTGATTGAATCTGTGGATGAGTGCCATGCCTCTAGGAATTCCCTGTCTGTTCTCTCTTTGGCTTGTCCTATAATAGTAGTGTTGTCCCAGTCAAATTCATGTTGCTTGTCATCTGCGTGTGTGGCTACAAAGGATAGCTGGTCGTGTCGTTTCGTGGCTAGTTGGTGTTCATGGATGCGGATCGTTAGCTGTCTTCCTGTTTGTCCTATGTAGTGTTTTGTGCAGTCCTTGCATGGGAATTTGTACACTACATTGGTTTTGCTCATGCTGGGTATCGGGTCCTTCATTCTGGTGAGTTGTTGTCTGAGAGTGGCTGTTGGTTTGTGTGCTGTTATGAGTCCTAGTGGTCGCAGTAGTCTGGCTGTCAGTTCGGAAATGCTCCTGATGTATGGTAGTGTGGCTAGTCCTTTGGGTTGTGGCATGTCCGCATTCCGTTGTCTTTCCCTTAGGCATCTGTTGATAAAATTGTGGGGGTATCCGTTTTTAGCGAATACATTGTATAGGTGTTCTTCTTCCTTTTTTTGCAGTTCTGGTGTACTGCAGTGTGTTGTGGCCCTTTTGAACAGTGTCTTGATGCAACTTCTTTTGTGTGTGTTGGGGTGGTTGCTTTTGTAGTTCAGGACTTGGTCTGTGTGTGTGGCTTTCCTGTATACCTTTGTGGTGAATTCTCCGTTCGGTGTTCTCTGTACCATCACGTCTAGGAATGGGAGTTTGTTGTCCTTTTCTTCCTCTCTAGTGAATCGGATTCCTGTGAGTGTGGCGTTAATGATCCGGTGTGTGTTCTCTATTTCTGTGTTTTTAATGATTACAAAGGTATCATCTACATATCTGACCCAGAGTTTGGGTTGAATTTGCGGTAAGACTGTTTGTTCTAATCTTTGCATTACCGCTTCTGCTATGAGTCCAGAGATGGGTGAGCCCATGGGTGTGCCGTTGATTTGTTCATATATTTGGTTGCTGAATGTGAAGTGTGTTGTGAGGCACAGGTCCAGTAGTTTGAGTATGCCGTCTTTGTTGATAGGTTCCCCATCTTGTTGTCTGTTCTGTCTGTCCAGCAGGTTGGCTATTGTTTCTCTGGCTAGGGTTTTGTCGATAGAGGCGAACAGTGCCATTACATCGAATGAGACCATAGTTTCTTCCTTGTCTATGTGTATATTTCTGATGATGTCCAAGAATTCCTGTGTCGATTGTACAGATTGTCTGGATCCGCTGATCAGGGTGTTTCAGTTTCTGTTGTAGTTCTTTAGCCAGTTTGTGTGATGGTGTCCCTGGCAGCGATACGATGGGTCTGAGTGGGATGTCTGGTTTGTGCACTTTAGGTAGTCCATAGAATCTGGGGGTAGTGTTGCTTTCAGGTTTCATTCTCTGTAGGTCAGACCTGGTTATCTGTCCGTTTCTTTTTGCATGTTCCTCAGTGTGTTGTTTATCCTATTGGTGAGCTGTAGGGTGGGGTCAAACTCCCTCTTTTGGTAGGTGTTGATATCTGCAAGTAGTTGTTGCGCTTTTTGGATGTAGTCTGCTTTGTCCAGGATGACCGTCATTCTGCCTTTGTCTGCTGGTAGTATGATTATGTTCTTATCATTTCTTAGTGTTTTTAGTGCTTCCCTCTCCTTGGTGTTGAGGTTGTGTGTTTGTCTTTTCCTTGTTATCAGGGGTACGATACTTTGTCTCACTGTTTGTTGTGTCTCTTCTGTCAGTCCATTGTTTCTGAGTGTGCATTCTAGTGCTGCTAGGAAGTCTGCTGTCTTGGCATCCCTGTGGTTATATTTGAGTCCCTTGGCCAGTATTGTTCTTTCCGTGTCTGTGAGCTGTCTGTGGGAGAGGTTTCTAACCCAGGTATGTGTTGTGGTGTCCTCTCTGTTGTGTGTTAGTTTGGCCAGTTTTTCTTTTAGTGCCATTTTTTTGCAGTGTATGGTCCTGTTCTGCCCTAAGGTAACGGCCTGTTCTATGGTCCGGGTCCATTCCTGATTGGTGGTTTTTGAAATTAACAATTTTTGGCGCGCAATTTCTTGTCTGTATTTGTGAAGTCTGTTGTGAGCGTCTGTAATCATTACCTAGATCATCCTGAATCTGTTCTGCCTGGCTGTGTCCCTGGCTTGTGGATTGTTGACTAGTGGTCTGTATCTGACACATGGTGGAAGGATTCGATTCTTTCGGCATTCATGCAGGAACTGGAGTTGTTCGTATGTGGCGCTTAGGCGGTTGGCACAGGATTCCCATTTCCTGGCTTGTCTTAGCGTCTCTCGCCCGTAGGTGTTCAAAGTTTGTGAGAAGCTGGAACTGACAACCGGAAGCGGCAGATTCAAACCACTACAAATGCCGGAGGAAAGATCACAGAAGCGCTTCACAGGAGGCTCCCAAGCACTGAGGATGTCACCCAGACAGGGGACAAAACGTCTGCAACACAAATTCCCAGCTCGACGAACAGAATCATTTTATGGTAATTAATAACCACTTTCAGCTATTTTACACTGCTTCAGCTATGGATAGCCCTAACGTGGCCCAATGACCACTACGTAACATACCTTCTACAACAACTGACTATTATTACATTGTTGAAAACCTAATCACCAATGTTCTGGGACATTCCATGGTCTGGCCTGCACGTAACTCCAGACCCACAGCAATGGTGTAACTGACCAATGGGCAATAAATGCTGACCCAGTCAGAGACACACACATACCATGATTTTTAAAAAAGCATTAATCAGCAGAACTGGATGCTCATTCAAGTTTTGCCAATGTAGGAAACTGAAGGGATTTAGATTAGATTAGACTTACAGTGTGGAAACAGGCCCGCTGAAGCGCAGCCCACCCATTCCCCTACATTTACCCCTTACCTAACACTACGGGCAATTTAGCATGGCCAATTCACCTGACCCTGCACATCTTTTGGACTGTGGGAGGAAACCCACGCAGACACGGGGAGAACGTGCAAACTCCACACAGTCAGTCGCCTGAGGCGGGAACTGAACCCGGGTCTCTGACACTGTGAGGCAGTAGTGCTAACCACTGTGCCACCATGCCGCCCCAGGTATCTGTGTGCAGGTACAAACTCCAAACTGAGCATTCCATGACAATAACAGACAAGTAGTCCATGTCTGCTTCTCTATCCTATGCATGAATTGCACTGGCTGTCACTATTATAAACACTTTCTGTCTGAATACACTGACTGCAGGGGGCCACCCTGTGTCTGGACTGAGGAATGGGCCTGAGAAGTAAGATTGTGAACATTGCCATCTAGTGGTAGAAGTGTTTGCAGCAGGTGTTGTGCTTAATTCAGAGAGCTCTGTAAGTATAACAAGATCCGGTTAGATTACGTACAGTATGGAAACAGGCCCTTCGCTCCAACAAGTCCACACCGACTCTCCAATGAGTAACCCACCCAAAACTATTCCACTACTTTATATTTATTCCTGACTAATGCACCTAACAAACCCACCAACTCCCATAGCTACCTGGATTACACCTCCTTCCAAACTATCTCCTGCAAAAATGCCATCCCATATTCCCAATTCCTCCGCCTCCACTGCATCTGCTCCCAGGAGGACCAGTTCCACCACAGAACATATCAGATGGCCTCCTTCTTTAAAGACCGCAGTTTCTCTTCTCACGTGGTTGAAGATGCCCTCCAATGCATCTCATTCACGTCCCGCACCTCCGCCCTTAAACCCTACCCCTCCAATTACAACAAGGACAGAACCTCTCTGGTCCTCACCTTCAACCTCTGCATAAACTGCATCATCCGCCAACATTTCCTCCACCTACAAACAGACCCCACCACCAGGGATATATTTCCCTCCCCACCTCTATTCGCTTTCCGCAAAGACCATTCCCTCCGTGACTACCTGGTCAAGTCCACGTCCCCCAACACCCACCCTCCCCTCCAAGCACCTTCCCCTGCCACCGCAGGAATTGCAAAACCTGCGCCCACACCTCCCCCCCTCACCTCTGACCAAGGCCCCATCAAAGTTTCACTTGTGCTTCTACACATGTCATTTACTGTATCCGTTATTCCCGATGCAGTCTCCTCTACATTGGGGAGACCGGATGCCTTCTTGCAGAGCGCTTCAGAGAACATCTCCAGGACACCTGCACCAATAAACGCCCACCGACCCATGACCCAACATTTCAAATCCCACTCCTACTCTGCCGAGGACATGCGGTCCTGGGCCTCCTCCACTGCCACTTCCTAACCACCCAAAGCCTGGAGGAAGAATGCCTCATCTTCTGTCTCGGGACCCTTCAACCCCAGGGCATCAATGTGAATTTCACCAGTTTCCTTATTTCCCCTCCCCCCACCTTACCCCAGTTCCAACCTTCCAGCTCAACACCGTCCTCATAACCTGTCCCATCTGTCAATCTTCCTTTCCACCTATCTGCTCCACCCTCCTCTCTGACCTATCACCTTTACCCCCACCTCCATCCACCTATTGCACTCTCAGTTACCTTCTTCCCAGCTCACCCCCCTCCCATTTATCTCTCCACCCCTGAGGCTCCCTGCCTCATTCCTGATGAAGGGCTTTTGCCTGAAATGTTGATTTTCCTGCTCCTCGGATGCTGCCTGACCTGCTGTGCTTTTCCAGCACCACTCTAATCTTGACTCTAACCTCCAGCATCTGCAGTACCCACTTCTGCCTAATGCACCTAACACTATGGGCAACTTAGCATGGCCAATTCACCTGACCTGCACATCATTGGATTATGGGAGGAACCCGGAGCACCCGGTGGAAACCCATGCAGATATGGGGAAAATGTGCAAACTACACACACACAGTCATCCGAGGCGGGAATCGAACCCAGGTCCCTGATGCTGTGAGCCACCGTGCTGTCCATTAATAATATTTCTATTCATATGGTTTGTAAGTTCCTTATAGTTGTTTCTGTGCTTCAGATTCACATCATGTGAATAAGTGTGAAGTTGGATTAAGTTTGTTTTTCAATTTTCAGCATGTTTTTATATTTATTCTTCAGGATGTTAAAGTGCCACCTTAACAATCAATGTACAGTCGATGCAAATTAAATAGAAACTATTTCTTAGAGGATCTTTGTTATGGGATATTCCATAGTTTGGACACATCTCCAAATGGGTTTTTATAAATTTACCACTATGTAAGATTCCCTCAGAGTACAACAGAACCTTGATCAGAAGGGCCGAGGAGTGGCAGATGGAGTTTAATCTAGATAAATGGAGATGCTGCATTTTGAAAAGGCAAATCAGGGTAGGACTTATACACTTAATGGTAAGGTCTTGGGAAGTGTTGCTGACCAAAGAGACCTTGGAGTGCAGGGTCATAGTTCCTTGAAAGTAAAGTCTCAGGTGGACAAGCGTTTGGTATGCTTGCCTTTATTGGTCCATGCATTTTGCATAGGAGTTGGGAGGTCATGGTGAGGCTATACAGAACATTGGTTGCGTCACTTCTGGAATACTGCATTCAAGTCTGGTCTCCTTGCCAGAAGACAGATTGTATTAAATTTGAAAGGATTCAGAAAATTGCGGCACGGTGGCACAGTGGTTAGCACTGCTGCCTCACAGCACCAGGGACCTGGGTTCAATTCCTGCCTCGGGCAATTGTCTGTGTGGAGTTTGCACATTCTCCCCATGTCTGCGTGGGTTTCCTCCGGGTGCTTCGGTTTCCTCCCACAGTCCAAAGATGTGCAGGTTAGGTGAATTGGCCATGCTAAATTGCCCGTAGTGTTGAGTGAAGGGGTAAATGTAGGGGAATGGGTCTGGGTGGGTTGCTCTTCGGAGGGTCGGTGTGAACTTGTTGGGCCGAAGGGCCTGTTTCCACACTGTAAGTAATCTAAAACATTTACAAGGATGTTGCCAGGGCTGGAGGGTTTGAGCTGCAGGGAGAGGCTGAGTAGGCTGGAGCTGTTTTCCCTGGAGCGTCAGAGGCTGAGGGATCACCTTATAGATATTTATAAAATCATGAGGGGCATGGGTAGGGTGAATTGTCAAGGTCTTTACCCCAGGGTAGAAGAGTCCAAAACCCGAGGGTATAGGTTTAAAGTGAGAAGGGAAAGATTTAAAAGGGACTTATGGGGCATCATTTTCACGTGGAGGGTGGTGCATGTATGGAATGAGCTGTGTTTGGCTCATATCCCAATAAATCTTTCCTATCCATGTCCAAATGTTATTTAAATGTTGTAATTGTACTCACCTCTACCACTTCCTCTGGTAATTCATTCTATACACACACCACCCTATACACGAAAATGTTGTCCCTTAGGTCCTTTTTAAATCTTTCCTCTCTTCCCTTAAACCAATGCCCTCTAGTTTTGCACTCCTGTACCCTTGGGGAAAAGACCTTGGCTATTCATCATATCCGGTTGGCATGGACAAATTGGACCGAAGGGTCGGTTTCTGTGTTGTACATCTCTATGACTCTATGACTCTACTATTCATACAATTTACAGCATAGCAAGAAGCCAGAGGACTTCTCGTAGCTGTATTGGCACTAGCTCTTCACTCAATGGATCCTATGTCCCTACCGTTTTCCTGATGTTATCCATCACAGGTAGACAAGGTGGTGAAGAAGGCATTTGTCATGCTTGACTTCATTGGTCAGAACACTGAGTATAGGATCAGGATGCCATGTTGCAGCTGTAGGTGACATTGGTGAAGCCACGTTTGCAATGCTGCGTACAATTCTGGTTGCCCTTCTGTAGGAAGGATGTCATTAAATTGGAAAGGGTACAGATAAAATGTTCCTGGGAGTGGAGGGTTTGAGTTATAAGGATAGTCTGGATAGGCTGGGACATTTCCCCCTGGAGCATAGGAGGCTGAGGGGTGACCTTAGAGAGGTTTATAAAATCACAGGGGGCATGGATAGGGTGAATAGCCAGGTCTTTTCCCCAGAGGTACAGTGAGCAAAGCTAGAGGGCATAAGTTTAAGGTTAGAGGGAAAAGATTCAAAAGGGACCTAAGGGGCAACATTTTCACTTAGAGGGTGGTGTGTGTGGAATGAATTGCCAGAGGAAGTGATAGAGACGAGTGCAGTTACAGCATTTAAAGAACATTTAGACATGGATAGGAAAGGTTTATGGGCCAAATGCAGTCAATTGGGACCACTTTAGTTTGGGAAACCTGGTCAGCATGGATGAATTGAATTGAAGGGTCCTATTTCTGTTCCTAACCCTTACTTAGTTCCATTCCTAATAAACCTAACAGGACGAAGTATTCTTCTGAATCACTAACTAATGGACACCATTTCTTTCATCGCTTTAAATATTTTTATTCAATTCTTCCTTGACCTTCACCTTCCGAGGAAGAAATCTTTCCATTTCTTTAGCCTTTCTTCAGAGCGAAAGGAAAGGGAATTTCCTTCATGAGAAGCCTGAGAGGTAACTTGGTCGCTGTTGTTAAAATTATTAAGGGGTTCAATGGGGTAAACCTAGAGAAGATATTTTGACTTGTGGGGTAATCCAATATTAGGGGGCCGTAAGTATCAGACAATTATAAGTGAATCAATAATTTTGTTAGGTCCTTCCCTTAGATGTAAAGTACCAGTCACAAAAAAGGATCGGTGAAGCAATAATGTATATTTTTTAAAATTTGAAAGTAAGTTTATTTAAACATAATGTTCATACATACATAAAATATGTCTGACTTATACCATAGTCATAGAACTAATGCATCAAATGTTCCTTGCAAACCAATCACCTTTATTAGACCAAGTGCAATATTTTCAAAATAGGAGAGAGCATCTTGAGGTTCTTCTGCTCATCTCCCTGCTCCATGTGCACAGTTGTCAATGTGGTGTGTACTATTTATTTAGCATAACATGACTTAACCATTTTTCTGCATCTGCCCTGCCAAGTCTTCATTCAATCCCTTTTAAATAATTATTGTTTAACCATTAACATATTTATTTAAGGTTTAAGAATTATCATTTTTTTCTTCACATTTAACAATGAATATTTCCCCATTCCCATCGCCCCCCCCCACCCTCCCCCCCCCCCTCAGAATCTCATTCAGATACTGTTCTCAATCCTCAGTGCTGAGGAAGGATGGGGCAACCGTGGTTCATTTGTTACTGGTGCCAAGATGGGATTTTTCCATGGAGAGATTCTGCTGGATTGTTTCACTAATCTCCTGGAACATGTCTACGGTTTTAATGCAGTTGCCTGTCCAACGTCAGCCCTGAGCACCATCACTCCTTGTCTCAGTCATTTTTGGCTGAGTTACCACAGCGTGCTTCAGCGGATCTGAGTATGAACACTGTGCAGCTTTTGGTCTGTCTTTTAACAACATCAAAGCTCCCTATTCCTTTGAGTAATGCTATTTGTATGTAGGCAACATAAGATCTTGGCCTGCTGTCTGCTCCAGCAAGGCTCAGTGAACGCTGGAGGAGCAGTATTTCATTTTCCACTTGGAGAGCCTGCAGCCTCAATATTGAGTTCAATGATTTCAGAGACTGAACACTTTCTTTTACCCACCCCATACCCAGGTCCTGTCATGACATGGTTTCCTTTCAGCACAGCCAACCCAATTCAGTTTCTCACAGTCTTCATGATCACTTATCTGACTTTATTCTTTCCTGGCTTACTATCAATAAACCTTTTGTCTGCCCGAAGTTCCCTCTCTCTCTCTCGTTCTGGGCTCTGTCTCCACCAGTCTACTCCGAGATAGACTCTGGCCCAAGTCCTGAGCACCAGGGAAGGGATGAAACAAAGGAGGAAATCTATACGTGGAACCAGAACAGGTGGGTGAGGTCCTAAATGAATACTTTGTGTCAGTATTCACCAAAGAGAAGGAATTGATGGAGGATGTTCTCAGGGAAGGAAATGTTGAGTTTCTAAGCTAAGTTGCTATTGAAAAGGAAGAGGTGTTGAGTGTCTTAAAAAGTATTAAAGTAGATAAGTCCCCAGGTCCTGAAGGATCTATCCTAGAATGTTGAGGGAGGCAAGAGAACAAAATGATGGAGAATTGACAGACATCCTTGTATCCTTTTTCACCACAGGTGAGGTCCCAGAGGACTGGAGAATTGCCAATGTTGTCCCGTTGCTTAAGAAGAGGAGCAGGGATAATGCAGGAAAGTTACAGGCCAGTAAGTCTCACATTGGTGATCGGGAAATTATTGGAAAGATTTTCAGGGACAAGATATTCATGCATTTTGAAGCAAATGGATTTAATAATGATAGACAGCATGGTTTTGTGCCTCACAACTTACTTGAGTTTTTTTGAGGAAGTGACAAAGATGATTGAAAGCAGTTGATATTGTCTACATGGACTTCAGTAAAGCTTTGACAAAGTCCCTCATGGCAGATTGGTACAAAAGTTGAAGTCACATGGTATCATGGTGAGCTGACAAGATGGAGACCGAACTCATAGGAGACAGAGGGTAGCAGTGGAAGGATGCTTTTCGGAATGGAGGGTTGTGACTAGCTGTGTTCTGCAGGGATCAGTGCTGGGGCCTCTGCTGTTCGTGATCTTCATAAAAGATTTGGAGAAAATGTGGCTGGTCTAATTAGTAAGTTTGCGGATGATACAAAGATTGGTAGTGTTACAAATAGTGAGGAGGATTGTTAGAGGATGTAGATCAGTTGGAGGTATGTGCAGAAAAAATGGCAGATGGAGTTTAATCTGGACAAATGTGAGGTGATTATATTTTGAAAGTTCAAGTACAGATGGAAATTATCCAGTGAATGGCAGAAACTTTAGGAGGATCGATATGCAGAAGGATCTGGGTGTGCAGGCCCAAAGATCACTGAAGGTGACAACACAGGTAGATGAGGTAGTAAAAAAGGCCTATGGCATGCTTGCCTTCATTGAAAGGGGCATTAAGGTTTAGGATAGACAGGTTGAAAAAGCTCGGACTTTTCTCTCTGGAGAGAAGGAGGAAGAGAGGAGACCTGATCAAGGTATACAAGATAATGAGAGGAATAGATAGAGTCAATAGCCAGAGACTTTTCCCCAGCGCAGAATTGATGGGTACTAGGGGTCATAGTTTTAAGGTATTAGGGAAAAGGTATAGAGGAGGCATTAGAGGTAGGTTCATCACGCAGAGAGTAGTGAATACATGGAATGCGTTGCCAGCTGTGGTGGTGGAAGCAGAGTCATTAGAGACATTTAAGTGACTGCTGGACATGCACATGGGGAGCAGTGAGTTGAGAAGTGCGTAGATTATTTTATTTTACATTAGGATTAAACCTCGGCAAAACACCGTTGGCCAAAGGGTGTGTTCTGTGCTGTACTTTTCTATGTTCTAGGTTCGAGGTTATGCTACAGCTTTATAGAACCTTAGTTAGGCCATACTTGGAATATTGCACACAGTTCTGGTGACCACATTACCAGAAGAATGTGGATGCTTTGGAGAGGGTACAGAAAAGGTTTACCGGGATGTTACCTGGTAAAGGGGATTTTAGCTGTGAAGAAGGGTTAGATAGACTGAGTTTCTTTCACTGGAATGCAGGAGGTTGAGGGGTGATCTGATAGAAGTTTATTAGATTGTGAATGGCATGGATAGAGTGGAAACGATGAGGCTTTTTCCCAGGGTGGAGGGGTCAATTAGTAGGAGACACAGGTTCATGGTTGGGGAATGGGTGGTGGGGGGAGTTTAAAAGAGATGTGCAAGTCAGGTTTTTCGCACAATGGTTGGTGAGTGCCTGGAACGCCCTGCCAAAAGAGACGGTGAAAGCAGACACAGTAGCAGCATCCATGAATAAGAAGGGAATAGAGGGATATGAATCCTGCAAGTGAAGACAGTTTTAATATGGAAGAGCAAAGTATGTCAGTGCAAGCTTGAAGGGCCGAAGGGCTGAAGGGCCTGTTCCTGTGCTGTATTGTTCTTTGTTCTTTGAGTCAAGAGTGTGGCACTGGAAAAGCACAGTCGGTCAGGCAGCATCCAAGGAATAGGAGAATCAATGTTTCAGGCAAAAGCCCTTCATCAGGAATTGATGATTGCTGATGAAGGACTTTTGCCTGAAACATGGATTTTCCTGCTCCACAGATGTTGCCTGACCTGCTGTGCTTTTCCAACACCATACTCTCGACTCTCATGTCTAGCATCTGCAGTCCACACATTTGCCTTTGTTCTTTGAGACCAGGCCTGAGAGGGATTGTGATGAGCAAGCATTGATCTTGGTTCACCTCTGGAGAGACACACTTTAAGCTACCTTCAGCAGAATTCACCTGCAAGAACGGATTGGAAGGGGATTGCCTTTAACAAGGGTTTTCCTCCTCTCTAAGCTTCCTGGGTTTTTGAGGGGTAGGGGGAGGAGGAGAGTGTGAGTGTGTGTGTATGTGTATATTTGTATGCGTGTGTGTGTGTATTTTTCCACTCACTAACCCACCCATCCATCAAACCATGCCTGTCTGTCCCCTCCACCCCAAATCTGAGTCTCTGTTTCACCCACCCACCTAGCCCCTCCACCAAACACCTATGACTCACTTACCCACAAGCCTCTCCCTCCTGGTTAGACATGCACTCACCCCTACCTACAATCCCATCACTCACTCACCTAACGAGCACCTCTCCAGATACACACCCCGCACCCCCAAGTCACTCACCCACCCTGAATCAGTCAGCCATTTACCCAGTCACCCTCCCTATCTCTCAATCATCTGCCTCACACCCTCAGTCCCAATCAATCCTTCACTCACCCACCCACTCAGAACATCCTCACAGCCTCTTACTCAGTCACTGCAATACACACTCAGTACATCATCGCCCTAAAACTGACTGGCCATTGGACCCAGAGGCATTAACTACCTGCTGCATTCTGATGGCACCTCTCTCATCCGACTCTAGCTGAATTCTCCGAGTTACTATTGCAGGAAGTCTAAGCCACTGGGGGAGGAAGGTCCTAAGACTTACTGACATCCCTGACACTGGCGCCATATTTTAAACGCAGTTGAGCACCTGGTCAAAGGCTACCAGTCCAGAGTTGTGCTTCACAGTTTGTGAACATCTGCCCTAGATATGGAGGACAAGGGATAATCAGTGTCCCACTTTGTGGACATGGATCTGAAGGTCCTGATGGATGTGACCATCCCCTACCCCTGCTGAAACAGGTCGCAACACACTCTGTTACCTCATACTCACAACCTGAAGATACACTCTGGTACCGTTCATGAGCTGTGTTCCTTTATCTGTACACAAAATGTCCTTGCAGCAACATTTCATTGTGAGGTGCAAGTGCACTCCAAAATGCAACATGAAAGTGCAGTAAGCGGACTACATATGGATCAAGGGATTGTGCCAGGGTGATGGGAAGAAGTTGGCACTTGTTGGATGTCAGTGTCTGTGGACATGAGAGGGCACACAGTCACTTGTCTCAGGCTGCCAGAGGGTCAGCGTAGAATGCCCAGCAATGTAGGAAATGTTAATGACTTCCGCTGATCGACCAGGGTAAGTGCCACTATGTGCTCTCTGCAAATTCACACTCACTATCTCTGCCACTGCACCCACCTTTCACCAAGCCTCATGGTCTACCGTACTCACTGCATGGTCTTCTGTACTCACTGCATGGTCTACGTACTCACTGCATGGTCTACCATACTCAGTGCAAGGTCTAGCGTACTCACCGCATGATCTAGCGTACTCACCGCATGGTCTACTGTACTCACCGCATAGTCTGCCATACGCACTGCATGGTCCACCATACTCACTGCGTAGAGAAAGTAAGGACTGCAGATGCTGGAGATCAGAGCTGAAAGTGTTGCTGGAAAAGCACAGCAGGTCAGACAGCATCCAAGGAGCAGGAGAATCGACGTTTTGGGCATGAGCATGGTCTACCGTACTCACTGCATGGTCTACTGTACTCACTGCATGGTCTACTGTACTCACTGCATTGTCTACCGTACTCACTGCATAGTCCACCATACTTATTACATGGTCTACCGTACTCAATGCATGGTCTACCATACTCACTGCGTAGTCTGCCATACGCACTGCATGGTCTACCATCTCACTGCATGGTCTACCGTACTCACTGCATGGTCTATTATACTCACTGCATGGTCTACTGTACTCACTGCATGGTCTACCGTACTCACTGCGTAGTCTGCCATACGCACTGCATGGTCTACCGTACTCACTGCATGGTACCATACTCACTGCATAGTCTGCCATACGCACTGCATGGTCTACTGTACTAACTGCATGGTCTACCGTACTCACTGCATGGTCTACCATACTCACTGCATGATCTACCATACACACGGCGGGGTCTATCGTACTTACTGCATGGTCTACCGTACTCACTGCGTAGTCTGCCATACACACTGCATGATCTACCGTACTCACTGCGTAGTCTGCCATACGCACTGCATGGTCTATCGTACTCACTGCATGGTACCATACTCACTGCATAGTCTGTCATACGCACTGCATGGTCTACTGCACTAACTGCATGGTCTACCATACTCACTGCATGGTCTACCATACCCACTGCGTGGTCTATCGTACTCACTGCATGGTCTACCGTACTCACTGCATGGTCTACCGTACTCACTGCATGGTCTACCATACTCTCTGCGTAGTCTGCCATATGCATTGCATGGTCTACCGTACTCACTGCATGGTCTACCATACTCTCTGCGTAGTCTGCCATACGCATTGCATGGTCTACCGTACTCACTGCATGGTCTACTGTACTCATTACATGGTCTACCGTACTCACTGCATGGTCTACCATACTCACTGCGCACTCTGCCATACGCACTGCATGGTCTATTGTATTCCCTGCATGGTCTATCATACTCACTGCATAGTCTGCCATTTGCATTGCATGGTCTACAGTACTTACTGCATGGTCTACCATAGTCACTGCATGGTCTACCATACTCACTGCATGGTCTACTGTACTCACTGCATGGTCTACCAAACTCACTGCATGGTCTACTGTACTCTCTGAATGGTCTATTATACTCACTGCATGGTCTATTATACTCACCTCATGGTCTACCATACTCACTGCATGGTCTACCGTACTCACTGCATAGTCTACCATACTCACTGCATGGTCTACCATACTCACTGCGTAGTCTGCCATATGCATTGCATGGTCTACTGTACTCATTACATGGTCTACATACTCACTGCATGGTCTATTATACTCAGTGCATGGTCTACCATACTCAGTGCATGGTCTATTATACTTAACTCATGGTCTACTGTACTCACTGCATGGTCTACCATGCTCACTGCATAGTCTACCGCACTCACTGCATAGTCTATCATACTCACTGCATGGTCTATTGTACTCACTGCATGGTCTACCGTTCTCACTGTGTAGTCTGCCATATGCATTGCATGGTCTACTGTACTCACTGCATGGTCTACTGTACTCACAGCATGGTCTATTATACTCACTGCATGGTCTACTGTACTCACTGTATGGTCAACCATACTCACCGTGTAGTCTACCGTACTCACTGCATGGTCTACCATCTCACTGCATGGTCTATTATACTCACTGCATGGTCTACCATACTCACTGCATGGTCTACCATACTCACTGCATGGTCTATTATACTCACTGCATAGTCTACCGTACTCACTGCAGGGTCTACCATACTCACTGCATGGTCTATCGTACTCACAGCACGGTCTACCGTACTCACTGCATGGTCTATTATACTCACTGCATGATCTACCATACTCACTGCATGGTCTGCCGTACTCACTGCATGGTCTACCGTACTCACTGCATGGTCTATTATACTCACTGCATGGTCTACCGTACTCACTGCATGGTCTATTATACTCACTGCATGGTCTACTGTACTCACTGCATGGTCTACCATACTCACTGCATGGTCTACCGTACTCACTGCGCACTCTGCCATACGCACTGCATGGTCTATTATACTCACTGCATGGACTACCGTACTCACTGCGTAGTCTGCCATACGCATTGAATGGTCTACTGTACTCACTACGTAGTCTGCCATATGCAATGCATGGTCTACTGTACTTACTGCATGGTCTACCATACTCACTGCATGGTCGACTGTACTCTCCGAATGGTCTATTATACTCACTGCATGGTCTATTATACTCACTGCATGGTCTACCGTACTCACTGCATGGTCTATTATAATCACTGCATGGTCTACCGTACTCACTACGTGGTCTACCATACTCATTGCATGGTCTACCATACTCAGTGCGTAGTCTGCCATATGCATTGCATGATCTACCGTAGTCACTTCATGGTCTACTTTACTCACAGCGTGGTCTACCGTACTCACAATATGGTCTACCATACTCACTGCATGGTCTATTATACTCACTGCATGGTCTACCGTACTCACTGCATGGTTTATTATCCTTAACTCATGGTCTACTGTACTCACTGCATGGTCTACCATGCTCACTGCATAGTCTACCGTACTCATTGCATGGTCTACTATACTCACTGCATGGTCTATTGTACTCACTGCATGGTCAACTGTGCTCACTGCATAGTCTACCATACTCACTGCGTGATCTACCATACTCACTGCATGGTCTACTGTACTCACTGCATGGTCTACTGTATTCACTGTATGGTCAACCATACTCACTGCGTAGTCGACCGTACTCACTGCATGGTCTGCCATAATCACTTCGTGCAGCAGCTTCCCTCGCTCACCATCACCCACTCTGCTAACACTGCATGCTGTCTGCACTACCAACTCACTCAGTGGGAGGCCTCACTACTTCTCCCCCAGCTGCACCAGCACTAACAGCTGTGTCAGTCACTTTCATCTCACTCAGTCCCTCTCTTTATCTCATTCTGGAAGGGACACGGACCACAATTGGTCAGAAAGAGACAAAATTGACATTTGGCTGCTCAGCCCCTCTAAGGAGATTTTGACTGCCTTGAGAGGCTGACTGACCATGCTCAAGCCCCCGGACTGCTTGTGACTTACTCTGCTGTAACATCCAAAATGGCAGGTGTCCCCCGGGACTACATTGAGGACCATCCTCCTTAGACTTTGAGACATGACCGTCTGTTCATAATGTGTTTGCCACACAGGCTGTTGGTTACATGATGCAGCTGGGAGACTGAGGTATCAATGTGTCACATCGCAAGATATCCAAACCATATAGATAACAACTGACCTAGGTGACCATCTGCCTAGCTTTGTGTCTGTGCAGAGCAATAAAGCAGCACTGAGACCCTTTCAGCTCTGACTGCAGGGCACAATGCGCAAAGGGGAAAGGCAAGGCAGGGACGCTATATGCATGGGTAGATGCTAGGTGAGTGAGCATGAAGAGAGTTAGTGAACAGCCTCGAGAGACACTCTGGTCCAGTTCATGAGCTGTGTTCCTTTATCCATGCACAAAGTATCCTTGCAGCAGCATTGCATTGTGAGGTGCCTGTGCACTCCAAAATGCAACATTCAAGTGCAGTAGCGGACTATCCGTGGATCAGGGAGATGTACCAAGGTGGTATGGAGACGTTGGCATATGTTGGATGTCAGTGCCTGTGGACATGAGAGGGCACACAGTCACTGGTCTGGAGCATGTACTGCGTCTTGGTTGCTGGGTGACAAAGATGGATGTCTGGAGGAGCAAACAGAGAGCTGGAGTCACCAGGTGAATGCTCTGACTTTCACCACGCAGTGAGTCCGGTCGTCTCCAATTTCTGCCTGGCACATGGTAATATCGGAATCTGCACATCAAATCAGATAGCAATGTGGGTGACCGTGAGTGATTAACAGGCCACTTTCTGTTCATTAGTGAGAATTTCATCTTAACATCCGAGACTTTGTTGGAAACTGCGATTCGTTGCTCCTTGCTGGACATTTCACACATTTCTCTCAAATGAACAGAACTCCAGCAACGATTCCACTCTCAGTTTGCAAAATAATTATGGATGACAAAGGCTGTCTAGTTCTGCCCATCTCATTCATCAGAGACTGTAAAGCCACCCTCCCTACCACATCCAATTGGCTCGCTGAAGAATTCGGGGATTTCACTGACCACTTCCGTTCAGATCCTCAACCAAGAACAGGCCAGTGACTGTTGCTGCAAGGAGTAACTGCAGCTGCTGACTTCTAGGCACTTTTGTGGTTTCTTGATAGGCTTTTCAAAAATAAAATTAAAACCACAACGCTGGCTGAAAATTGGAAGCAGCAGCCCATGATTGTCAGTGCAAGTGACCCTGAAAAACTGGCTTGATAAGATCAGCACTGTTTTTTACAGCCGGGCTTTGAGGTCTGTAGCTTTGGCTGTATGGTTCGGATAATGGGGGCGGGGGCTGGGGGCGGCAACTTGTCGCTGGGCCTGGATGGTGTTGCTGAGGCTTCAGCATGATGTGGCCTCTGGTCTGGCCTGCTGTATCAGGAGAACATCTGGTACTCTTCAGCAGATGGTGGGCTCACTGGCAACCAACTCATGACTTCTGAAATGTGAGATTACCCCCAGACCTATCTTACCGTGTAATTTGCTATCTTCGCAGAATGGCTACAGCTCAGAAAGAGGCCATTTGGTCCATCCTCTGTCTTTGCAAAAGTAAACATGAAGATGCAGCAGGAGGTGAGAAAGTTAAATATTAGACTTCATAGCGAGAAGGATTGAATGTGGAGATAAGGATGTCTTCCTGCAATTGATGAGACCACACCCTAGAGTGTTGTGTTCAGTTTTGGTCTCCTTATCTGAGGAAGGATAATCTGGAAGGTTATGGAAACAGTGCAATGTAGGTTTATCATACTGATTCCTGGGATGGCTATACTCATCTATGAAGAGAGAATGGAATGGTTAGGATTGTGCTCATTGGAGTTTAGAAGAATGAATAGGGATCTATAAAACTTATAAGATTGTAATAGGGCTAGACAGAGTCAATGCAGGAATGATTTTCCTGATGACAGAGAATGCCAGAAACAAGTGTTACCAGCTAAGGATATGGGATAGGCCATTTAGATGAGGAGAAATTTCTTCACCCAATGAATAGAATTTTCACACTATGGAATTCTCTGGTTAAGAACAAAACATTGAATGTTTTCAAGAAGGATTCAGATGTAATTTCTAGAGCTAAAGTCATCAAAGGCAATAGGGAGAAGCAGAAACAAGACACTGAGTTTGAAGTTCAGGGCCTGATCATAGTGAAAGGCAAAGCCAGTTCTAACACTCGAATGGCCTATTCCAACTCCTATTTTCTATATATCAAAACAAGAATGATTTGGTTTGCATCATGACATCTTCTCCCCAGTCATTCAAAGTCTCTCCCTTGAGGGAGGGAGATTATCTCAACTCCTTGAACTTATAAGAGTGTGAGTCTTCAAGGCAACGTGGGCATCCTTACATATAAGAGTGCCCAAGAGAGGAGAAACCTATAAAACCATGAGATACAGGATCCATTCAGCCTGTCCAGTCCATTCTGCCATTCAATTAGGTCAGAGCTGATTGGATAATCCTCATCTTCACTCCTCTGCCTTATCCTATAACCCCTTGATCCCCTTGCTAATTAAAAACCCATCTTCCTCAGTTTTAAATATACTTAGTGATCCTGCCTCTGCAGTCCTTTGTGGTAAAGAATTTGACAGATACACAATCCTCTGTGAAAAATTATTCCTCTTCAACTCTGACTTAAATGGGCAGTTCCTTACCCTGAGACTTTGTCCTTTGGTTCTATAAATACATTAAGGACAAAAAGGTAACTAGGGAGAGAATAGGGCCCCTCAAAGACCAGCAAGGCAATCTATGAGTGGAGCTGTAGCAGTTGGTGTAGATGCTATCCGAGTATTTTGCATTAGCGTTTACTGTGGAGGAGTACATGGAAGTTATAGAATGTGGGGAAATAGGTGATGACACCTTGGAAAGGCTCCATATTACAGAGGAGGGGGTGCTGGATGTCTTGAAATGCATAAAAGTGGATAAATCACCAGGACCGGATCAGGTGTACCTTAGAATTCTGTGGGAAGCTAGGGAAGTGATTGCTGAGCCTCTTGCTGAGATATTTGTATCATCGATAGTCACAGGTGAAGTGCCGGAAGACTTGGAGGTTAGATAACATGGTGTGACTATTTAAGAAAGGTGGTAAGGAAAAGCCAGGGAATTATAGACCGGTGAGCCTGACATCAGTGGTGGGCAAATTGTTCGAGGGAATCCTGAGGGACAGGATGTATGTGTATTTGGAAAGGCAAAGACTGATTAGGGATAGTCAACATGGCTGTGTGTGTGGGAAATCATGTCTCATATAATTTGATTGAGTTTTTTGAAAAGGTAACACAGAGGACAGATGAGCACAGAGTGGTGGATGTGATCCGTATGGACTTCAGTAAGGCGTTCCTCATGGGAGACTGGTTAGCAAGGTTAGATCTCATGGAATACAGGGAGAACTAGCCATTTGGATACAATGGCTCAAAGGTAGAAGACAGAGGGTGGTGGTGGAGAGTTGCTTTTCAGACTGGAGGCCTGTGACCAGTGGAGTACCACAAGGATCGGTGCTGGGTCCTCTACTTTTCATAATTTATATAAATGATTTGGATGTGAACAAAGGAGGTATAATTGATAAATTTGCAGATGACACCAAAATTGGAGGTGTAGTGGAGAGTGAAGAAGGTTACCTCAGAGTACAATGGGATCTTGATCAGGTGGGCCAATGGGCTGAGAAGTGGCAGGTGGAGTTCAATTTAGATAAATGTGAAGTGCTGCATTTTGGAAAGCAAATCAGAGTAGGACTTATGCACTTAATGGTTAGGTCCTAGGGAGTGTTGCTGAACGAAGAGACCTTGGAGTGCAAGTTCATAGCTCCTTGAAAGTGGAGTTGCAAGTAGATAGAATAGTGAAGAAGGTGTTTGGTATGCTTTTTCTATTAATTAGAGTATTGAGTACAGGAGTTGGGAAGTCGTGTTGCAGCTGTACAGGACATTGGTTAGGCCATTTTTAGAATATTGCGTGCAATTCTGGTCTCCTTCCTATTGGAAGGATGTTGTAAAACTTGAAAAGATTTACAAAGATGTTGCCAGGATTGGAGGATTTGAGCTACAAGCAGAGGTTGAACAGGCTGGGGCTGTGTTCCCTGGAGCATCGGAGGCTGAGGGGTGACATTATAAATGTTTATAAAATCATGACGGGCATGGATAGGATAAATGGACAAAGTCTTTTCCCTGGGGTGGGGAGTCCAGAACTAGAGGGCATAGGATTAGGGTGAGAGGGGAAAGATATATAAGGGACCTAAGGGGCAACTTCTTCCATGCAGAGGGTGGGACATTTGTAGAATGAGCTGCCAGAGGAAGTGGTGGAGGCTGGTACAATTACAACATTTAAAAGGCATCTGGATGGGTATATGAATAGAAAGGGTTTAGAGGGATATGGGCCAAGTGCTGGCAGGTGGGACTAGATTAGGTTAGGATATCTGGTCAGCATGGATGAGTTGAACTGAATGGTCTGTTTCTGAGCTGTACATCTGTTAGACTCTGTGACTCTCCCACAAAAGAAAGCAGCCTTTCCACCTAAGGTGTCAAACCACCTGAGAATCTTACAAATTTCAATAAGGTTTTCGCTCATTCTCTGAAACCCCAAAGAGTATAAGCCCACTCTGCTCAACTCCTCCTCATACGAATGTTCTCCCCATACTGTGACGATGCTGTCATTTTAAAAAGGTTATTTTGTCTTGGGTTTTTTTGAAGAGAGGTTGTAAACGCAAAGGTGGTGAAGTGGCTAGGGATCCAGCTTGAATCAATAGTGTTTCTTTTAAAACAATTTAGAACGGGAGTGGCCAGTTGTCCCAGTTCAGGTTCTAGTTTTTTTTTGCTGTAGCTGCCATAAGATGTATGAATACCAGAAAGGTTGCACGCTTCAGTGAATGGGTCCCAACTGACTTTCTCTGAAATCCCTCTGGTTTTTGATCCCTCCTGGATTCGAATATGCCTATAAGAATCTGTGTTTGAATTTACCTTTTTGACAATGGGTGTGTTTATGGAATGTTACTGTATTGGAACAGTTAATTAGTCAAGTTACTGTATTGAGTATTCAGTTAAATTTTCCATAAGTTAAATTATCCAAAATTCCACTTTCTTTTGTTTGTGTTTTAACTGCAGTGTTTAAATATGTTCTGTTTTGCTCAAATCGAGTGTTTTGACCAGCTGCATCACACCTGGAACACCCAGTTCATATCTACCTTTAAATGAGAAAATGTAAGGGTCTATGCTATCTTTTAAAAATATTTCACAACAATACCATGTCAGTTTGAGCATGAGTTGGATCAATGTAGCGTTTGGGTAAGTTATGTTGCATAAAGTAAAATATGAAACACACATGTAATGTAATGTACAATATACAGTTTCAATTTATATAACATCAAACATCTTAATTTCCTCCCTTACCATGACAGCTCAGAACTCAGTTGGCCTTCATCAAGCCACATAAATAGTTGCAATGCCCTTCCCCTGGGGTCTTCAAAAAACCTCCCCTCCTTCCAGATCAACCTCTGGACTCTTGGAAAGTGGCCATTATGGGAATGTCAGGAAATCTCCAGCTACAGTGTTGACTCGAATGACTGTCTCAGCCTCTAGATGGCGATGTTATCTACACCATCTCTGGGATTCCACTCGTGAGCCTTGCTTCTCATTCTCCTCCTCCTCCTGCTGCTCCTCATCTGAGAAAGAACTCCCTTCATTGTTATCCTTCAGGATTAATACCTCTTATCAGGCAGCGTTACTAGAATAATTGTAACCATCTTGTCAAGTGTCTATTGTAGAGCATCCCTCACCCACTCTTACTCCCACTGCAAACCCGATGTGAAGTTGACATAGCAAAGCTTCATCTTGAGTAACCTTGAAATTCTGCTCATTAACTCCTCTGAGGAGCACTTACCAACAGAAACCTAGCAGGGGACCCATTAATGCTTCTGGAAAAGCTTCACGCCTACCTATAGGGCCCAAGCTCACTTCCTGCACAGGCAGAATGTCTCAGTCAGAGGTTGAAGACCAATAGCCATTTCTTTTACTCAGCCCTAAAGTAAAGTCACCATAGTCTAGTCCCTTCTTAAATGTGTTAGAAGTTGCTTGTTCCCCTTTTAACAATGATTTGGAGATACTGGGGTGTACAAAGTTAAAAATCACACAACACCAGGTTATAGTCCAACGGGTTTAATTGGAAGCACACTAGCTTTCGGAGCAACACTCCTTCATCAGGTGGTAGTGGAGGGCTCAATCCTAACACACAGAATTTATAGCAAAAATTTACAGTGCGATGTAACTGAAATTATACATTGAAAAATTGATTGTCTGTTAAGCCTTTCATCTGTTAGAATACCAATATAGTTTCTTTCATGTGTAAATCACAAAACCTATTTTTAAAAAGTTGCATTCTCAGGTTAGCTGTTAACAATGGTGATAGCTAGACAATAGCTACCTTTAAATGAGAAAATGTAAGGATCTATGCTATCTTTTAAAAATATTTCACAACAATACCATGTCAGCCCCCTGTGTTCTCTGTCTATGCCATGATGTTTAGATTGATCCTAATCTAAAAAGTGAGATTATGGAGTTTTACATGAATTCATGCAGTTTTTGAGCTCAGAGTTCTACATGAATGCATGCAGTTTTTGAGCAAAGTACAATGTAACTCTGCAAGTACAAATTCACCCCACAAAATATATGTGTGCATGTCAGTCTTTATCTGTGTGTGTGTGTGTGTCTGTCTGGGTTGGGAGTTGTGAGTGTGAGAAAGTGTATGTGTGTGTGTAGTGAGTGCAGAGTGTCTTAAGTCTGTGAGGGGGTGCATGTGTGGGAGTGTGTGTGTCTATAAGGGTGTGTGTGGGTGTCTGTGTGCGCGTCTGTGTATATGTGTGTCCATGTGTATAGGAGTGCCTGTGTGTGTATGAGAGTGTGTGTGTGTGTGTAGGAGAATCTGTGTGTGTGTATAGTGCAGTGGGGTCACCTGTAATGTGACATGAACCCAAGGTCCCGGTTGAGGCCCTCCCTATGGGTACCGAACTTAGCTATCAGCCTCTGCTCGGCCACTTTTCGCTGCTGCCATGGATACCACCATTATGCATGGGGACACCTTCCACCTTGTACATGGCAGGTACTCATGTGACCTAGCCAATGTTGTCTATCTTATATGTTGTAGGCAAGGATGCCCGGAGGCATGGTACAGTGGGGAAACCGAGCAAAGACTACGACAACGGATGAATGGGCACCGCACAACAATCAACAGACAGGAGGGTTCCCTCCCAGTTGGGGAACACTTCAGTGGTCCAGGACGTTCGACCATGGACCTTCGGGTGACCATCCTCCAAGGTGGGCGGCACGGTGGCACAGTGGTTAGCACTGCTGCCTCACAGCGCCAGAGATCCGGGTTCAATTCCCGCCTCAGGCGACTGACTGTGTGGAGTTTGCACGTTCTCCCCGTGTCTGCGTGGGTTTCCTCCGGGTGCTCCGGTTTCCTCCCACACTCCAAAGATGTGCAGGCAAGGTGAATTGGCCATGCTAAATTGCCCATAGTGTTAGGTAAGGGGTAGATGTAGATGTATGGGTGGGTTACGCTTCGGCGGGGCGGTGTGGACTTGTTGGGCCGAAGGGCCTGTTTCCACACTGTAAGTAATCTAATCTAATCTAATCTAAAAGGTGGACTTTGGGACAGGCAGCAGTGAAAAGTGGCCGAGTAGAGGCTGATAGTTAAGTTCTGTACCCATAGGGAGGGCCTCAACTGGGACTTTGGGTTCATGTCACATTACAGGTGACCACCGTTGCACTATACACACACCCAGATACTCCTACACACACACACACTCTCACACACACACAGGCACTCTTATACACACATACACATGGACATACATATACACAGACACCCACACACACCCTTACAGACACACACATTCCCACACTCACACATGCACCCCCTCACAGACTTAAGACACTCTGCACTCACTACACATTAACACACTTTCTCACACTCACAACCCCCACCCCAGACAGACACACGCACACACAGACAAAGACCCTCATGCACACATATATTTTGTGGGGTGAATTTGTACTTTCAGGGTTACATTGTACTTTGCTCAAAAACTGCATGCGTTCATGTAGAACTCTGAGCTCAAAAACTGCATGAATTCATATCAAACTCCATTATCTCACTTTTTAGATTAGGATCAATCTAAACATCATGGCATAGACAGAGAACACAGGGGGCCAACACCTTCAACATATTGTCTAGCTATCACCATTGTTAACAGCTAACCTGAGAATGCAACTTTTTAAAAATAGGTTTTGTGGTTTACACATGAAAGAAGTGAAACCATATTGGTATTCTAACAGATGAAATGCTTAACAGACAATCAATTTTTCCATGTATAATTTCAGTTACATCGCACTGTAAATGTTTGCTATAAATTCTGTGTGTTAGGATTGAGCCCTCCACTACCACCTGATGAAGGAACGTCGCTCCGAAAGCTAGTGTGCTTCCAATTAAACCCGTTGGACTATAACCTGGTGTTGGGTGATTTTTAACCTTTTTAACAAGTTGGACAACTCCCCACCCAGAATGTTATGAATGAATTTGCCCAGATGTCCCACAACAGTGCAGTGGTCAAATCACTACGAGCACAAGCCCGTGCCAATGCAAAATAGTCTCAGCTTTATTAGGAAACATGTTACAATAGCTTTTACTACAAAACAGTACTACCTGTAATCCTATTTGGCCCCCTAAACTTACCGTACTTCCCTAATCTCTTGTAGATTTGCACAGCTGCTCTCTCTTTCTCTCTGTAGAACTGCAAAGCTGCTTTCTCTCTTCATCGCTCTGTCTGGATGGTCTGTGGGTCTCTGCCTTTGGCCATGCTGATCTTCTCAGAAAGTCCTAGAGTGTCCAAGAGAGACCAGTTTGCTGGTGAACCCCATTTGTTTACCTTTTTGGAATGTTTCCTCTAATTTTCTATAGGTCTAGCTAATCAGGGAAATGGGCTGAAGAGCTTGGTACATTATCAATCATTTGGATAACTTACGGCTGTTTCTTTTGTATTGTAGCAGGACCCAGTGCCTTTCTGTCTGGGCCCTCCTTTGTTTAGCGGATAAGTTGTGGGGGGTATGTCTGTCCAGGATAACTGTTGCCTTTTACATTGTGCTAATGACATTAGCACCTGCCTGCTCTGTTGTATTTTAGTAGCCAGGAGGCTGCTACAGGGCTATTCTCTGGTTACAGTGGGAAATGATTGATGGGAGTTTAACCTGGGGGTCACCATACCTCAGGCAAGGGGAGATGTTGTGAAGGAGAGTCCTTCATGTTAATCTCAGGCAGTGTGGGAATTAAACCCATGTTGTTGGCGTCACTCTGCATTGCAAGCTGGCTGTCCAGCTGACTGAGTTAACAAAGCCTTGGGGAACCTCCAAATGGAGGTGCAGTGGGCTCGTTATGAGGAGAGCTTCTGGTATCACTAAATCATGCATACCCAGGATGATGTGCTAAGGGAGCCCACCCTGCAGTATTTCTGCAACCTTGTTCAGTATTTGACAGACACTCCTTGGCTTGTTAGTTTTAGTTCCTGTCTGTGCAAACATTTTCCATAAAACCGGTTGAACTGGTTAGATTATGCAAAATGTTTTGTTTAATCGGTTGTTCATCTGCCTTACTTAGCTGTCAACCACCCTTTTCAAAAGGCCCGCAGATCCTGTTTTGACCTCTGTGAACCATCAAGCAGCTGCATGCAACATAAATATTTGACTAGCTTTGATTTGATTTATTGTGGTTGCGTGTACCGAGATACTGTGAAAGGTGTTGTGTGTGCTATACAGGTAGATCATACCATACAAAGTGCATCAGGGTGCAGAATACAGTGTTACATCAGTAAAGAAGGTACATAGAGAGAGAGAGAGAGAAATCAATATGAACATTGAGAGATCCGTTCTTAAGTTTGATAACAGCGGAAAAGAAGCTGTTCTTGAATGTGTTCATATGTGTATTCAAACTTTTATATCTTCTGCCTGATGGAAGAGGGTGGAAGATACTATAATGAGGGTGGGGGTGGTGGGGGTCTTTGATTATATTGGTTGTATTCCTGAGGCAGCGGGAAGTGTAGATGGAGTTCGTGAAAGGAAGGCTGGTTTGTGTGATAGATTGGGCTGCGTTCATGACTCACTGTAGTTTTGTGCAGTCTTGGGAAGATAGGATGCTTTTCATGGTGCACCTATAAAAATTGGTAAGAGTCCTTCTGGACATGTTGAATTTTCTTAGCCTCCTGAGGAAGTAGCTGTTGTACTTTCTTGATCGTCGTGGTGATGTGGGTAGACCAGGGCAGACTGTTGGTGATCGTCATTCCCAGGAACTCGACGCTACTAACCATCTCCACCTCTGCGCCACTGATACACACAGGGGTGTGTCTTCCACTCCACCTCCTGAAGTCAATGGCCAGTTCCTTTGTTTTGCTAATGAATAAGTGTAATTGTAATGTAAGGTGTGCGATACATGCCATCTATTTTAGAGTTTGGAACTAGTGGTAAATTGGTTTTGTTCTGTGTATATGAGGAAGATTAATAATAAATTGTTTGCCTTTCAAGAGACATAAATTGTTTGCCTTTCTACCGATACAGTAGAAAGAATTTCTGGAGTGGTAATTGGGATTTGTTTGCACTGGACAGAATAAACATTGAAAAGCATTGCAGTGAGAAGAATGACGAATTGAGTTTTTTCTTTTTCTTGGAAGGGAAACTCATAGCTTGAGAAGCTTTTGCCGGCAGTTTGTAGAGGTCTTGGTTGGAGTTAAGTCATAGAATCCCTACAGTTTCAAAGCAAACCATTCAGCCCATCAAGTCCACACCAACCCTCCGAAGTGCATCCCATCCAGACACCCCCATCTCTGTAATCCTACATTTGCCAAGTCTAATCTACCTAGCCTGCACATCCCTGGACACTATGGCAATTTAACATTGCCAATCCACCTAACCTAATGTTTCAACTGTTGGGGTAAATTGGAGCATCCATAGGAAACCCATGCAAACACAAAGAGAATGTGCAAACTTCATACAGTCAACCAAGGGTGAAATCGAACCCGGGTCCTTGGCACTGTGAGGCAGCAGTGCTAAAAACTGAGTCACTGTGTCACCCTAAAGGGAAATATCTCCTGGTGAAAGGAGATAATTCAGAACAATTCAGAGACAGGTTACCTAAGTGTTAGGACTTCAGTTTAAAAGTTCCAGATGGGAAGTGTTTGGGTAGAACCTTGAAGAGGTTATTCAAAGATAAGGAAGTCTAAGGTCAGTTGTGTGATTGATCAAGGGAGAGGGCCTTAAACTCTGAAGAGTTTAAAACCTATAAATGTGTTGGAGAAAGGAATTCTCACTGGTATTTGAGCAGTGTAAGTTGATGATTTGGATAGTTTTTTTTAATATGTTACAAATTCTTTCAAATCATGTTTTATGTATATAATATGGTTTCACTGTCAAAACCAGACTGGAGCATTGTGTGCCTGTGTCACTGAAAGACCACCTTGCTAAATGGAATCAATAAATGATCTATGAAGCTAGATTTCATTCTGGGGTCATAATATCAAATGGAAGATTTTGAACTCAGCTATTCCTCCAATTCGAGGTCAGTTCTCTCTCATATTTGCCTCTAATAGGCTGAATAGTGAAACTAGCAGCAGCAAATATGGGAGAGAACCGGCCTGCGATTGATGAAGCACTAAACAGAATACCCTGAGCAGCTTGGATCTGAGGCCTGGATCCATGCTACAAGCCAGTGGGACAAGCACTGGGAGGGTTTCTGGGATCCACTGGCTTAGGGAGAAGGGAAATGGCTTGGGAAGATGGGAGATGACAGTCAGGTTGCTGGGGGCAAGCGCTAAGATACAGGTGGGCTGTCAGGAGAGGGGAAGATAGCCTCAGGGTCAGTTTGGGTGGGAAGTGATGTACTGAGTGCATACTGCAGTGACTGAGTGAGAGGCGGTGGGGGTGTACTGAGTGGGTGGGTGAGTGAAGGATTGATTGGGGCTGAGGGTATGAGGCGGACAACTGAGAGAAAGGGAAGGTGGCTGGGTGAATGGCTGACTAATTCAGGGTGTTGAGTGGAGGAGTGACTTGGAAGGTGTGAGGTGGGTGCATCTGGAGGGGTGCTCAGTTGATGAGTGAGTGATGGGAGGATAGGTGGAGGTGACTAAGTGCCTAGACCAGGAGGGCGAGGTGTGTGGGTAAGTGAGTAGAGGGTGTTTGGAGGAGGGGCTAAATGGATGGGTGAGTCAGAGACTTGGGGTGGGGGGGGTTAGAGGTCAGGAAGGTGTGGTTTTGCTGGACGGGTGTGTTAGTGAGTGGGAATGAGATACACCCAGACACAGACACACACACATACACACAGACACACACACACACACAAACAAACACACAGAAACACATACACACTCTCACACTCTCCTCCTCCTGCCCCCTACCCCTCAACAACCTAGCAAGCTTAAAGAGGTTGAAATCCCATGTTAAAGGCAATTCCCTTCCAATCCCTTCGTGCAGGTGAATTCTGCTGAATTCTGCTCAGAGTATGTCTCACCAAAGGTGAACAAAATCAATGCTTGTTCATTACAACTCCTCTCAGCCCCGGTCCCAATGCCTTCCCTAGTGTTCAGGACTTGGGCCCCGAGTCTGTTTCTCGCTCCATTTCTTAAATAAGCAGCCAAACTAAAAGGTGCAAGCATTATTCTGTTGCTTGGTGCCTTTTAATGGTCATTTTTATTAATTACTAATTTAAATGATTGATACTTTGCTTTGGAATTACCTATTTTGCGAATTTCATTTTTAGTGTTATTGCAAATTTTCTGAAATTTGTTCACAGCTCTCTTGGTGAGAGAAGACTTGAAAGGTGCGCCCCTCCTGTACCACGTGAAGAGGTTGGATAACTCTGCATTATGGGATATGTTATAACATCCCTGAACAGGAGAATTAGAAGTATTTAGAGGCAGGATCAGTACATAGCAAGGGACTGAGCACAAATGCCCTGCAGCCAGGATAGCAGGCAAAGGGAGCACTGGTGCCAACAGACCAGAGGGTGACATCACATGATAGATCTGCTGAGGACTTGAGTGAAGATTGTGATGTACAGGAGAACACGGAGGGCTTCATGCACTGAGATACTGCAGACCTGGTTGAAATCTTGGAGCAGGAGGGTGTCCAGTTCGTGATAAGCCAACACAAGGATTTGCATAGTATCGTGCTCATTGTGGCTGATATGGAAGTAAAGGCCAATGCCATTGAGACCCTCTTGAAACCAGTCACGTGGCCAATGATGCAGCTTCCACTGTAGCACTAGCTCCAACGTCTCCCCTCCACTGCCCCCTTCCCAATACTGAGTGCTGCATTGGAAAGACAGATAAGTCAGTGTGATGCCATGCCTGTTCATATTGTTGCCATCATAGCTGCAGATGCCAGTGTTTAAAGGGACTATTACACTGGTTCAGTAATCTAACACTCAACACATTGCTCAGATTGCTAAGGCATTGCTTTGACACCTGAGGCATTGCTTCCAGGGGAAAGTTGTGGATCCAGGAAGCAACAACCTGCTGCTCTCTCCCAGAATGGCAGCATGTTGTTCAACTCAACTCATGGCCTTGCCAATAGCCTGTCAGCCAGTCTTCACAGAGGCCCTATATTGTTATAGGGCAGTTCATATAGACCTAGGGCTATTCAAGAACATCCTCCGAGGCCATCTGCAGTCTCTCCCAATGAAATTCAGCAGCCTTCCTCCAGCCAGACTGCAGTCGCTGGGGTAGCACTGTGTCGGAACAGGGAGGAGGAGATGGAAGACTGGTGTCGAGGGAGGGCACAAGAATGATTTATTTGTTGAAGTTATTTATTTATATTCATTCATAGGCCAGTATTAATTGCTTATCTTGAATTGCTGAGAGAACAGTTAAGAGTCAGCTTAAGCTGTGCATCTGGAGTCACATGTAGGTCAGATCAAATAAGGATGAGTTTCCTTCCCTAAAGGACTTTAATGCACCAGATGGGTTTTTCTGACAATGGTTTAATGATCATTATCATACTCTTAATTCCAGAACTTTATTGAATTCCAGTATTTGAAATTCTACCATCTGCCATTGCGGGATTATTACTCTGGGAACATTACTTGGGTGTCTGAATTAATAGTCTAGAATAATAGCATTCAACCCTCACCTTCCTAAAGGCAACAGAGCATTTAATAATTTAGCATTGGTAAAAATGAATTATAAGGATTGCTTTGTAGTAGCTTCTTTTGCAGCACTGTGCCCAGGAGAATACAGGGATGGGCGGTTACAGAGGGAGTTAAAGTGTGGAACTGTTAGTGAATGGAGATTTAGGATTGCATTCTTTGTTGTTATGGTCTGAACAGCAGATAACTGACAGCATGAATGGAAAGGGAGTGTGTGTTGGTTCCCTCC
The DNA here is from genome assembly GCF_047496795.1 of Chiloscyllium punctatum. NCBI lineage: Eukaryota > Metazoa > Chordata > Chondrichthyes > Orectolobiformes > Hemiscylliidae > Chiloscyllium > Chiloscyllium punctatum. Next base: position 34,589,187 of record NC_092765.1, read on the forward strand.
ACCCTTCCTGCTGCTGTTGTTTTTCAGCTGCTTCCTGTATCACTGGTGGCAAGGAAAGTATTCTTGGGATGCAGCAGACCACAATGAATCATGAGATGAGCTCCAGTGATTAACACAGGGCAGCTCCAGTGCAGTCTCGGCAGCAGAAGCATTGCTTAAACACTCCACTGGTCTACTGGATTTATCTTCTCAACAGCAGGGTAATTAATATTACATGCATGATACCCAGAGATCTGAAAAGTTTGTTTCGATTTTCTGCCATCAGATCTGCTCAGTGTTTCCAGCTCCATCTGCATTTTTTTCAAAAATTACTGACATCTACCATCTTTTGTTTTTATATCCAGAGTTATGAGGCAGCTGGACGGCAGATAGATCTTGTCACTGTGTAGCCCTCCTGTCACCTCCTGCGGCGGCATATAGCACAGCAGTAAAAGTAAAACCATCATGACTGCTGTCAGGAAATGTGTACAACGTGTGAAGCATGCTCACCTGCCCATTGCTCAGAGAGGGACCTTTTTGGCAGTTACAATGTGGCACCTGTAAAAATGACAAGTGATAAGTCTATAATATTGTATAAAGCTGTAAGAGTCTGAAAGAGTTAATACTGAGGAGTGCGTGAAATAGCACCCAATGTAATAATGTCACACAGACCTGGGCAGGAGAACAGATTTGAAGGAGTAAGATCTAATTTTGAGGACTTCCTCTTGGTCTCTGGTAACAATGTCCATTCTCCCAAAGTAACTTGTACTGTATGCGATAAACTATGTTTCGTTTGAGACAACAATTTTTCTTATTAGACTACCAGGGGTATTTCCCCTGCCACTATAGACTAACCAGGCTCTGCACATTCCCTGTAAATCTACCAGATGGATCTTACGTGATGATGAGCTGGAGCTGAAGTAGGCCATTCAGCTGAATGAATCTGCTCTGCTATTCAATGAGATCATGGCTGATCTGAGAATCCTCAACACCATTTTCCTTTCTTTTTCGCATAATCGTTGACTCATTGACAGTTTAAAAAAAAACAGTATATCTTAGCCTTTAGTAACCCAGTGTCAAAGCCCTTTATGGTAAGGTTTTCCACAGATTCACTACTAGCTGAGTGAATAAATTCCTACTTTATCTCTGCCTTAAATAGGTAACACCTTATTCTAAGATTATTAGACTCCCCTGCAAGGGGAAACAATCTCACTGTCTCTAGCCGATCAAATTGTCTAAGAATCTTGAACGTTTCAATGAGGCTGTCTCTCACTCCATGAATGCAGGTCCAACATACTCAACTTTATCTCATAAATCAGTCCCTCCATACTGGGGATCAACGTTGCGAAACTCCTCTGGACTGTAACACTAATGCCAATATATGTATTCTTAAATAAGGGGACTGAAACTGTTCACAGTTTACCTGGTGTGTTCTAACCAGATATGTGTGTGTAAGCAAATGAGCGCTACCAGATTTAGTGGCCAGATTGCTTTCAAACAGTGAACACTGAGCTGTTTTGTATATTATTTATACCAATGACTCAGTCCAATGCATCTATCAAATCCTTCTTGTCTCCATAAGTCACTGCTCCAACACAAAAGCATGATTAGAGCTTTATATTGGCAAACACTATTATTAAGTTTTGATGGGACAATGGAATAATAGCAGTAACACATGTTCATCTTTGACAGCTTCTCATAATGGAGTTCTCAAAGGCCTTGTTAACCTACAGATTTTTTAAAAAAGTATGGTGATTAATTTAATCACTTACTACACAAGCTATCTAATTTTATTAATTGTCTCCGATATCTCTCAAAGGATTTAGATGAAATTTAATTCACAGATCCAGATAGACCTTTCATTTGCAAGTCCCATTATTTTCTTAAAATAAAAGACAGATAAATGAGGATTTTTAAAAAATTAATTATTGGACACTCAGCCCAAAGCCTCATGAGGATGTTTACTCTCCACCTAGGTTTGAGATTCCAGAATGTGAAGACTCCTTTTGCACGCTCAAGCAGGAGCTGGTCTTACACCCTGTCCTTGGCTCTGGAGATTTCCAACTCTGTTTCACACAGAAAACTAACAACACTTTCCTTGGTTCAGGAGGGATGCTGTCACAGGTTCGAGGACAGAATAACATGGTTATCACTAATGCCAGTTGGACTCTCAAGTTGAATGAGAGGAATATAGAGAATTAGTCCAGTTTGAAACTCAGCCGACGAGCATTGAGGTGAGCTATCCCCCAGAGGCTCAGAGACACTCTGATTGATGCAGAGCTTGAAGTGTTTACTGACATAGCCCACTCAATTGCTTTCACATGTTCACCAAGATGGGGGCAACAAAGACTCAATGGGTCACTGACCTCATGCAGTTTCAGTTCCAGACTTGGTATAAGGCAGGCAACTGTGATAGAAATGCTGACACCCTTGGGTGAAGGATGAACGTGAGTATGATCATGTCTGATGTGAAGGGGCTGTGGCTGATAACATATTCGTGCCCATACCCCTCGTCAAAAGCAGCATTCCAACACTAAATCCTATGCCATTCAAACCAAGGTTCATTAGAGTGTCATCAATGCACTTTTCAGTAAAATCAAGTCCAGGTTCAGACAGATAGTGCATGGTGTGGTTTCACCTTTGTCATCAACCTCGGAAAAAGGACCGCAAACTGATCAGCTCATTGAAATGGGGATCATTAGCTTGCACCATCACTGAAAAACCCAAAATCTACCAACACAACCCCAGTTGAGGAGGGAATCCAAACAGGCACTGAAACGACTGAGGTGCTGGAAGAGATTCATAATGATGAGACAGAAGTGACACTTGGTTTGTAATGATGAGACAGAAGTGAAGCAATTCTTCCTTCCTGACAGCCTCAAGGGTCAAATGTTGGTAACAGTCTATAATCAAGCAGGACAATAAATGACTGGAAATGTGACTGCCTTAACTAGAACATTGTGTTACTGGCTCAGGATGGCTGTTAATATTAATAACTACTATCACAATGGTGGGAGTTTTACTTTGACCAAATGAGGGAAGTGACTTCACCTCAGTATGACATCCCTGATCATCCACAATATCCAAAGGTTCCTGCAATGAATGTTATGGTCCTTGATTCCTGTATTAATGAGTCTGAGCATGTTCTTATACTCACAGAAATCTTCACTAAGTTCATGCAGGCTATTTTCATCTATAACCAAAAGGCCTCAACTGTGTCCAGGTGCTTAGTCCATAATTGATTTGTCCATGTTGGATTCAAAATGATTGTGTGTGCAATATTGGGGACAAAACCCCACAGGAGCAAGGTCAATGCTATTATCAAGAGCTGCACCACTCCCTAACATCCAGAGGGAAATGGATAGGGGAATGATTCAACCTTACTCTGCGTGACCATCTGCATACCTTGCCTCTGAAAGTAGACAAAAGTCGCCTCAGTACCTTCCAGGGCTAGTTTATCCTTATAATAGTAAATTACTCATCATGGATTATTCTAATTGCTATGCCATCTTTGAGTGAGAGTCAGTCCTTCCAGTGGACTAGTCCCACAGTATTGCCATAACTTCTGATGGGGATGCCAGGTCAATGAATGGATCACTAAACATCACATGAAGCTAAGCCAGGTGTTCAATATGACATCCATGAGGACTGAGAGAGAAATGCTGAGAAGAAAAATATTGACTGATCACTTGGCTGACAGGACTGAGCTTCTAATCAGTATAAGGGGATCCCTTCAATACTGGAATATCAGAACTCAGAGTAAGCTACAGGATGTGTAGGACCCTAAACCGCATAGAGTTATCCAGTAGGGCTGGGCACACAAGTGGCCACATTTGCATTATTGAACTAATAGCTGGGGACAGCCTCAGAAAATGGTTCCCAGCGGGGATTTGATTGAGGCCAGGAGTTCAGTGGCTGACATGGAGGCAAGTAGCTCATGCAAAATGTTTCAGAACCTTGGTGTCTGATAGCTCGAGTGAAGTGGATTTAGTTGGTGTTTTTAGATTAGATTACTTACAGTGTGGAAACAGGCCCTTCGGCCCAACAAGTCCACACCCCCCCACCGAAGCGCAGCCCACCCATACCCCTACATTTACCCCTTACCTAACACTACGGGCAATTTAGCATGGCCAATTCACCTGACCTGCACATCTTTGGACTGTGGGAGGAAACCGGAGCACCCGGAGGAAACCCACGCAGACACGGGGAGAACGTGCAAACTCCACACAGTTAGTCGCCTGAGGCGGGAATTGAACCCAGATCTCTGGCGGTGTGAGGCAGCAGTGCTAACCACTGTGCCACCGTGCCGCCCATTGTTGTGGAATCTTGGAGGGACTGGAGTGTTGAGAATCCAGGGAGTTCATCCAGACTGGGGAGATCTGCTCCTGCCCTGGAAATGTTGCAGGGAGGGTGGCATGGTGACACAGTGGCTAGCACAGCTGCCTCACAGCGCCAGAGACGGGTTCAATTCCCGCCTCAGGCGACTGACTGTGTGGAGTTTGCATATTCTCCCTGTGTCTGCGTGGGTTTCCTCCGGGTGCTCCGGTTTCCTCCCACAGTCCAAAGATGTGCACGTTAGGTGAATTGGCCAAGCTAAATTGCCTGTAGTGTTAGGTGAAGGGGTAAATGTAGGGGAATGAGTCTGGGTGGTTTGCGCTTCGGTGGGTCGGTGTGGACTTGTTGGGCCGAAGGTCCTGTTTCCACACTGTAACTAATCTAAACTGAAGCACTAGTGCCACCTATCAAACAACTCCTGGGTACCCAACTGTCTTGCACCCCAGTGCAGGAGATACACCACAGAGCCTGGATCCCTCAGAAAGCACCAGTACACATAAGAAGCTGAAAAAGGTCTTCTCACGACAATACTGGATGTAATCCCAACCCTTATCATTTGCCCAGATGATGCAAGAAGAGAGCACTCCCATTAATATGAACTTGAATATTCTAGCCATCGTGACACAATTGGACCTTCTAATCATGCAACTGCTTAGCACACAGTCAAATTTCAGGCAGACAAGTGTGTAAGAGGATCACTTAGTGGCAGGCAGTGAAAGTGACAAAGGACACTGAGCAAGGGAGCTGAGCAGTCCTCTTGGATCTCCATCAGCAAGGGGAGAAAGTGTGACTGGGCAGCAAGGATGGTTTAAAGTATTCTTGCTGGAAAAGGAAGAATGTCTTTGGTGAAGAGAGGGCCTGATGGAAAGGAGGGAGATACACAAAGGAATTCCTCAGCTCAAAGTAACCCATATGGCCAGTCCATGCACATAGTTTAAGTCGTTTTTATTTTTAATTTCTTTTTCTGTATGTAACAATATGATGTCAATGGAACAAAGAATCTATGTCTCTTGATCTTTGGGCTTTCTGTGTATTCAAATGTCATGTTATATAATTGACCTCGACATTTCCCGACACTGATCCTGAAGTTGTTCCTCAGGAATTTCAATGGGCAATTCCTGAAAGCTTCTGTTCACTTTTGGTGACATCTATTTTATGTCTATCCTTTCAATTATTTCAACTTGACTTTGCTTTCATTAGGCTTTGCACCAACGGCCACTTTAATGTGCGTGATTAAGACAAAGTGGTAGTCATCAAAATCTTTTGGCATAAACACTAAATAGTGACAACAGCATGGAAGGAATTACTGCAAAGGAGCAATAACCAGTGGAAATTACACACTCACTGAAACAACTCTACCGTTATTATTCCAGCTCTCCAGCATAGCTGTACTCATAAAGCCTCTCAAATGTGTTATTTTCCATTTTAACTGATGTTGATGACACAAAAGGGCAGTATGAATCAGAGTTAATTTAACCCATGCTGATGATGCAGGAAGAATTTCATTTGTAGCGCTTCATCAATTGTACAAAGATAGCTCGGCTTTGTTGAGCTATTGGGAGCAGTGACTCTGAAACTCCTATTCTCCCCTGTATTATTAGGTTAAAATTTTTGAAAAAAAATTCTCAAAAATATTGAAGAAAGCAAATGGATAATAATTATTTGATAAGTATTTTATTTTAATTGTCTTTGGAGACTTCCTATAAATTTATTTCAAGAATTTGAGTTATAGCAATACCTGATAACATTACTCGTTATAATTTGAGTGGTATGCTAGTTTAATAATGATAGATATCATTCCAGCTTTTATTGTGGCCATAGGGTAAGTGGCACTTGTTGTTCATTCCCATTTGGTTATAGACTTTCAATGGCCTTGTGACAAATATTCCTGTCAGTCAATTATGCCTCAACATCGCATCTGTCATGTATTTGAACAGTGCAACTCGTTAATCTCAAATTGAAGAGTCTGATCTAGCAGCGTATGTTGGAAAAGTAAATTGAACATCCTATTGGATATAGAAAAGAAAATAGAGGGATTAAAAGACGAAATTAAAAGAAAGATCAGAGATCAAAGAATTTTGAAACATGCAATTTTTTTGTATCCTCGATATATATAGATGCTGAAGGATTTTTGTTATCAAATTATTTTACTGATTATCCTGCTCAAAGATGTTATTACACACCTCTGGAGCAGATGTGATGTGAACCTGGGCCTCCCAGACTAGGGATAGGGATGCTACCAATGTGCCACATGAGGGCACCTAAAGAATGAGATTCTTGGCTAGGTAGAATATGACGCCCCCATAATTGCTGGGGAAGCTCTGCACCCATTCCTTCAGTTGGGAAAACTGACCCCCCATTAACTCAGCATTGGCAATTGGCTGATGGGGGAACCTGGCACTGGCTCATTAGGCTCACTGATGAGCCACTTAATGGTCATTATCCCTGACCTAAATAGGATGTAAAGGTGGCTCATAGATTCCTCCAAAGATGTCAGAAAAACTGAGCAGTAAGCCCTGGTAGGTTTGCCAGTGGCTTCCAATGAGGTGCTTCTTTTCAATGACACTTATTGCCCAAATTGGCAGACATGGAAGCAGAAATTGTGGGGAAGTGGTTGCTATCAGTGGTTGCTGAGGCACTTGAGTTACCTCGCCCTCTCTTCAGTGGAGTTAATCCTTACAACCTCCATTCCTCCATCACATAGGTGAAACCTGGTTTCCTCGTTGATGCTGTGTCTGTGGTAGGTGCGGTATGAGCAGCAGCCACTACTCCCAGTGACACTGACACTGACATGCCAATTTCTCTTATGGGACGCTGCATTTCAAAATCTTGGGGAAGGCTTGACACTGACCACATATTTAACTTAGTCAGGTCTCCCCAATCAGATCAATGTTAGTCTCCTAGCAGTTCTTTAACCAGAAGTGTGACTCATTGGCAGGAATACCAAATCCAGTCTTTTACTTGTAAAAGCTAGTTTCAGAAGATGTTTGGCAATAATTATGCCACACTGTTAAAATAATATATACCACATACATAAATAGCAAATCCTATTCTCATTTTGGTGCATTTAACCAATACCTACTATGTCGGGGGAAGACTTGCAGTTCACTCACACAATCAAAAAATGACCCAAATGACACAATGTAATTTTCAGTGGCTAAAATGGATAGAGTTGCGTCACAAAAAGCAAATACCAAATCTATTCAGTAGTTTTTAATAGAATCCCAACAGTGTGGAAAACAGGCCATTCGGCCCAACAAGTTCACATCAACCTTCCAAAGAGCATCCCACCGTGACCTATCCCCCCACTCTATCCCTGTAACCCTGCATTTCCCATGGCAAAGGCACCTAATCTACACATTACTGAACACTATTGGTATTTTAGCATAAGCAATCTACCTAACTTGAACATCTTTCGACTGTGGGAAGAAACTGGAGCACCCAGTGGAACCCACACAGACACAGGGAAAACGTGCAAACTCTACACAGGCAGTTTGCCTGAGGCTGGAATTGAATCCAGGTCCCTAGCACTGTGAGGCAGCAATGCTAACCACTGAGCCAGGCTGTGTACCATTATGACAGTTAGATAACATTCCAATATATGATGTTCTAGTATAACGGTACTTATTTGACTTTAGTGGTCACAGCACAGAACAATGGAATTAATGGAATGTGTCATAATTTCTAAGATTGATTTGTAGGGTTATGGTCATCTAATATAGCAGCAATATCAGTCAGCACAGAACCCAGACTATATGTAAGCCTGATATCTTATAACAATGTAACTAGTTAGTGTTCTTAATAATATGTAAGGCATCTATCTCAACAATGTGACGATGCTCCTTTAACTAGGTTATGCTCTCCTTGGCATTTTTTTTCCAGAGATACTGTGAAAACAGCAATTCTAGAGTTCCCGATTTGAAGAGTTTTAGGGCCAATTTGATTATAACCAACAGATACTGTCTTAGACAAAAAGCTTTCAAAGTAAAAAGAAAACTTGTACACTGAAAGGGGAGCGGCTAGTGCTCCCAGCTCAGCTTCTCTCTGGTTTTGTCTGGCTGTTCACTGAAAGCAGTCTGTCAGTTTTGAGGGTGCTGATCCAAGAAACAACTACATAAAAGAAGCAGGTCCATGCTGATTCTCTCTCTCTGACATCTCTCCTGTAAGACCCTGTGTTTGATTTTAGCTTTTGTGCCAAGGGGTGTTTATGGGGATTGTTGCAAGTATTTGGAATACTTGGAATCATTAAGTTGGGGTAATCTGTTGGGTTTTCAGATAGGTTAAATTATTTTGTATTCTGTTCTCTTTTGTGTTCATTCGGTAACCTTTTAAATAAATTCTGTTTTGTTTAGAACTAAGTGGTTTGACCAGCTGTATCCCTCCTGGAATATCTGTATACACCTGCTTAAAACAACGAGCAAAGTTAGGGTCTGGGCTACTTTCTTGAAATATTTTGAGGGGGACTGGCCTGATTCATAACAACAAAGACCAATTCTTCATATATATGTTACGTGGGCTTACATGTGGGGAATTACTCGGACAATATCATTCTGAGAGTGGTGTTTGACAGAAGAAACCATAAAATACACATTTAATATGTGGGTGCCAGAATTTGTTGTCAATTGGTGCTTAAACAACAAACAGCACCTTATTTTCGTGCTGTGCGTCTGAAGAGGTTTAATGATTAACTTTTAACAATTTCTGCAGCCATGGTGATTCATTTTAAAACAGTTTGAGTATAAGACTTCCTGCGAGGTAAAGGATTTTTATTCACACTGGGCGAATTTTACAAGTGATCAAAGTTAACAGTTGTGCATTAGGATCTAGTTTGGAAAAGTCCATGGAGTGATTTTTTTTCTCTTTAAATAGGTGAAGTGATTATAGCTTTGAAAAGAAATGTTCTTTTTTGTATAGTTACAACTGGATGTTTCTTTGGGGTTTGGCTGAAATTTGATCTTGGCTGCAGTTTCTCCTGAGAAAGAAAGACGGTTCAGAATTGTTAAAAATAGGTTTCCTCAATTTAAGGAGTTTAGAAAAAGTTCCACACCAGAAGTGTTCAATTAAAACAATGAAGAGGTTATTTATAATTGAGAAAATGTAATTTCAGTTGTATAACAGTTACAGGATGAAGCTCTCAGAGGGTCAAGCCTGGTAGCTGAAGCCATATTTAAATTAACTTCTATAGAGTGATAGAGAAGGAAATTCTATCTAGTGTGACTATATTAAAGAAATGCCTTTGGGAGTAATGGGATAATCTGTTACAAAATCTTCAAATGTGTCTTATATGTAAATAGTTTGGACTACTTATTTTCATTTCTTTTGCACAATAAACTTTGTTCCATAGAACATAGAACATAGAACAATACAACGCAGAACAGGCCCTTCGGCCCTCGATGTCATGCCAACCTGTGAACTATTCTCAGCTTGTCCCCCTACACTATCCCATCATCATCCATGTGCTTATCCAAGGATTGTTTAAATCTCCCTAATGTGGCTGAGTTGACTACATTGGCAAGTAGGGCATTCCACGCACTTACCACTTTCTGAGTTAAAAAATAAATCTGCAACTTTACATCTTTATCTTTTTGAAAGGCAGCACTTCATTAAACCAAAGAAAAAATTCACAATGAGATTGATCCAGCCAGATTTCAGTCTGAGACCTGAATTACCCCAAAAATAACATCAACTGAGATCATAACATTTTCACGACTTGTTATTTGTTGTGTATAATGAAGACTTTGAATTTGTGGAGATAACATAAACAATTGTATTTATTTAAATAATTATTTGTGACTTAAGTAAGAGTAAAACATGATGACAATAAAGTCCCAAAGTTTATGGTAAATTAAGATATATTTGTTGTTTGAAATTATGGCAAAACCACAATTTAATGGAAATTGGAGTGATTTTGATCCTGCAACCAGAATACAGCAAATGTGCTCACACATTCTATTTTTTTCTTTTACTAAGCCCACCAAGAAAAGTTTACATGGTGTGTCCTCAAATCTATATCTATCAGCTGTCACTTGCAACTTCCAAACTCAAACTGTTTTGCCTTTGTTCTGCCATTCACCACAGTACATTTTCCATGCATTAATCTTTCCCAGCCTAATTGGTCCCATGGTACAGCTCTTTCTCCATTTCATTAATTCCAAGTGATGCAGAATGAATATGGATTACAACTGGTTTAACCATTCACTGCCAGATCTGATTCACTAGAGTACGTAACGTCTTTGTTTTCCAAAATTGCTCACTTTCCAGACTCATCTTGAAATGCATCGGTAATCCCCGATTTCTTCTTTCTCTACTGGAAATCATCTTCTGAAACCTTTCTCAATGTCTCCACCCTCACCTCTATCAGTTCGACGAGATCATGAAGCTCTTTGCCATTGAGACAATCAATCATCTGCCTCTGTCACTTCATTCCTATACCCTAGTCCAGGTTATGTTCACCAATCATTCATTGCCTTACCTTGCATCCAGGTTAAGCAGCACTTTAATTTAAAATTCTCTGCCACCTAATCCGGTCCCATAGCCCTCTGAGATATTTGTACACCATCCATTTTGGCCATGTGAACATTCTCAGTTTTAAGTGTTGCACCTCTAGGTGGGTATACCTTCAGGTGCAAGAGCCTGAGCCTTGAGAATTTGCTGTCCAAACCTCACAATCTATGTTGCTTTCCTTCTTTAAAATGCTCCTTAAAACCAACATTTGATCATCTGCCTGTCATCTCCTAATGTGTCACAATTTGACATGTTGGTTTATATTGCTCTAATGAGACTCTTGTGTATTGTGTTCAAGGCACTATCTAAATAAAAACACTTGTTGCCTATTATAAAATGGAGATAACTCATTGGGGTGAAATTTGCATCTTAAAACACCTAATGGTGGAACATTGCATCATGGCACAGATCAGTAGGCCTGGCTTATTATGGGACTTAGCAATGGAGAGTACCAGATAAGTTTACATAATCCATAGTTCTAAAAGTCACACCTTAATTGCCCTTGACGAAGTGGCGGGGAGCAACTTTCTTGAACTGTTGCACTCCATCTGGTGCATGAATATCCAAAGGACTGTTAGGAAGGAAGTCCTATGAGGTTTGACCCAGCAACAGTGAAGGAATGGTTAGATAGTTCCAGGTCAAGAGGGTGTGTAGCTTGGAGTGAAACCTGCAGGTTGTGGTGTTACCATGTATCTGTTGCCTTTGTTCTTTGAGATGGTAGAGATTGTGGCTTTGAAAAGTGCTAAGGAAATTTGATGAGTTGCTGCAGTGCACTTTTCAGGTAAAAATGCAATTGCCACTGCATAGGTATCAGTGGGGTGGGATTACAAGTGTAAGGTGGATGGAATGGTAATCAATTAACTACTTTGTCCTGGATGGTGTCAAGCTTCTATGGTATTGTTGGAGCTGCACACATCCAGGCAAGTGGAAACTATTCTACCTGAACTTTGCCCAAATGAGGCCTTGGTGACTCAGTGGAAAGTTGCTCATTGCAGACTTGCCCATTTCCAACCTGCTCTCGGTACCATTGTATTTTTAATGGCTATCCCAGTTTAACTTCTGGTCAGTGGTAAACCACAAGATCTAAAATATTGACTGCTATCAACCTAAGCCCACCTTCCCTGCCCTGCCTCAGCTGAGGGTCACACTCTCTCAGAACTGCAAAGGACCTCTCCTTTACTATATTCTCAGGAGAATTCATACTCTCAACAAACAATATCTCAACACTGTCTCAAACACCAAAAACTGTAAGTACAACCAACTTTTATCTATCCACCTCCATAACCAGCACTCCTCAAACATTCCAGAAGATTCCCCCAGCATCTGGAACTGCTCAGACACCATTAGCCATGTGGCTGGTGCAGCTACCATCCCCACGGTGATCGATGACGCCATTCCACCCCTCACAATTCCTCATGCACCACACATGACATCACTGCCGCCCCTCACATCATCGCTGATGTCACAAGCTCAGTGACTTCCGCCGCCCCCCACTGCCATGTTTGCCACCACTTCCACCCCCACCAACGCCACTCACTTGCATTCTGCTTACATGCACCCCTCAGATCCTACTGTCACCATCCCCGCCCCCCAGAACCCTGAGGGGAACACCATCCTTGCTCATGACTCCACCCCCATTCCCCCCACCACCACGCTCACTCCAGTAACAGGCTCCGCCCCCCCAGCTCCACACCCACACCAGGTCCCAGCTCCCAGCCCTGTCGAGTTTCCATAATCCCTCTAGACCTCCCCCTCACTGAGGACGAACGATCAGTCCTCAGCAAAGGACTCACCTTCATCCCCCTCCGTCCACACATCAATGAATTTAATACACGCCGTGACGTCGAACACTTCTTCCGCCGCCTCCACCTCCGAGCTTACTTTCACTATCAGGATTCCCGCCCACCTTCCGAGGACCCCTTCGCCCACCTCCAACACACTGCATCCACCTGGACACGCCGCGCTGGCCTATTACCTGCCCTAGACCTCTTCATTTCCAACTGCCGCCGGGACATTAACCACCTCAACCTAACCCCCACCCCCACTCCAACCTCTCACCCTCACAACGCGCAGCCCTCCACTCCCTCTGCTCCAATCCCGACCTCACCATCAAGCCAGCAGATAAAGGGGGTGCAGTGGTAGTCTGGCGCACTGACCTCTACACCGCTGAAGCCAGGCACCAACTTGAAGACACCTCCTCCTACCGCCCCCTCAACCATGACCCCACCCCCCATCACCAAACCGTCATCTCCCAGACCATACAGAACCTCATTACCTCAGGAGATCTCCCACCCACAGCTTCCAACCTCATAGTCTGATAACCACACACTGCCCGGTTCTACCTCCTTCACAAGATCCACAAGCCTGACCACCCTGGCCGACCCATTGTCTCAGCATGCTCCTGCCCCACTGAACTCATCTCTACCTACCTCAACACTGTCCTATCCCCCCAAGTCCAGGAACTCCTCACATACGTTCGAGACACCACCCATGCCCTCCACCTCATCCAAGACCTCCCCGGCAGCCAATGCCTCATCTTCACCATGGATATCCAATCCCTCTACAAAGTTTGGGAGAAGATCTGTCGCTTGGGTGCTCGTTGTTGTGGTTCTGTTCGCCGAGCTGGGAATTTGTGTTGCAGACATTTCGTCCCCTGTCTAGGTGACATCCTCAGTGCTTGGGATCCTCCTGTGAAGCGCTTCTGTGTCAGATATGTGGATGACACCTTTGTAATCATTAAAAACACAGAAATAGAGAACACATACCGGATCATCAACGCCACACTCACAGGAATCCGATTCACTAGAGAGGAAGAAAAGGACAACCAACTCCCATTCCTAGACGTGATGGTACAGAGAACACCGAACGGAGAATTTACCACAAAGGTTTACAGGAAAGCCACACACACAGACCAAGTCCTAAACTATGAAAGCAACCACCCCAATACAAACAAAAGAAATTGCATCAAGACACTGCAGCACACCAGAACTGCAAAAAATGAAGAACACCTATACAATGTATTCACCAAAAACGGATACCCTCGCAATTTCATCAACAGATGCCTAAGGGAAAGACAACGGAATGAGGACATGCCACAACCCAAAGGACTAGCCACGTTACCATACATCAAAAACATTTCTGAACTGACAGCCAGACTACTGCGATCACTAGGACTCATAACAGCACACAAACCAACAGCCACTCTCAGACAACAACTCATCAGGACGAAGGACCCGAGACCCAGCATGAGCAAAACCAATGTAGTGTAGAAAATCCCATGCAAGGACTGCACAAAACACTACATAGGACAAACAGGAAGACAGCTAATGGTCCGTATCCATGAACACCAACTAGCCACGAAACGACATGACCAGCTATCCTTAGTAGCCACACATGCAGATGACAAGCAACATGAGTTCGACTGGGACAACACTACTATTATAGGACAAGCCAAAGAGAGAACAGCCAGGGAATTCCTCGAGGCATGGCACTCATCCACAGATTGAATCAATAAGCACATTGATTTGGACCCAATATACCGGCCACTGCAGCGGACAGCTGGAACTGACAACTGGAAGTGGCAGAGACAAACCACTATAAATGCCGGAGGAAACATCACAGAAGCGCTTCCAAGCACAGGAGGCTCCCAAGCACTGAGGATGTCACCTAGACAGGGGACGAAACATCTGCAACACAAATTCCCAGCTAGGCGAACAGAGCCACAACAATCCCTCTACACCTCCATCCGCCATGACCAGGGCCTCCAAGTCCTCCATTTCTACCTCTCCCGACGTCTCCAAAAGTACCCTTCCACCGACATTCTCATTCGTTTGGCTGAACTGGTCCTCACCCTCAACAATTTCTACTTCGAATCCTCCAACTTCCTCCAGACGCACTCGTATGGGCCTCAGCTATGCCTGTCTCTTTGACAGCTACGTAGAACAGTCCATCTTCTGTAGTTACACCGGCACCACTCCCCACCTCTTCCTCCGCTACATTGATGACTGCATTGGCGCCACCTCGTGCTTCCGTGAGGAGGTTGAGCAATTCACCAACACATTCCACCCTGACCTTAAATTTACCTGGACTATCTCTGACACCTCCCTCCCCTTCCTGGACCTCTCCTTCTCCATTAATGACGACCGACTTGACACCGACACTTTTTATAAACCCACCGACTCCCACAGCTACCTGGATTACACCTCTTCCCACCCTACCTCCTGCAAAAATGTCATCCATATTCCCAAATCTTCCGCCTCTGCCGTATCTGCTCCAAGGAGGATCAGTTCCACCACAGAACACACCAGATGGCCTCCTTCTTTAGTGACTGCAATTTCTCTTCTCACGTAGTCAAAGATGCCCTCCAACACATCTCATCCATATCCCGCATCTCTGCCCTCATACCCCACCCCTCCAACCGTAACAAGGACAGAACCCCCGTGGTGCTCACCTTCCACCCTGTCAACCTTTGACCGACTCAACACGGACATATACTATAAACCGACTGACTCCCACAGCTACCTAGATTACACCTCTTCCCACCCTGCCCCCTGTAAAAACGCCATCACATATTCCCAATTCCTTCGCCTTCGCCGCATCTGCTCCCAGGAGAACCAATTCCAATAACAAACAACCCAGATGGCCTCCTTCTTCAAAGACTGCAATTTCCCCTCAGACGTGGTTGATGATGCTCTCCACTGCATCTCCTCCACTTCCCACTCCTCCGCCCTTGAACCACGCCCCTCCAATCGCCACCAGGACAGAACCCCACCATTCCTCACCTACCACCCCACCAACCTCAAGATACATCGGATTATCCTTCGTCATTTCCGCCACCTCCAAACGGACTTCATCACCAAGGATATGTTTCCCTCTCCACCCCTATCAGCGTTCCAGAAAGACCACTCCCTCTGCGACTCCCTTGTCAGATCCACACCCCCCACCAACCCAACCTCCACTCTCGGCACCTTCCCCTGCAACCGCAAAAAATGCAAAACTTGCGCCCACACCTCCCCCCTCACTTCCCTCCAAGGCCCCAAGGGATCCTTCAATATCCATCAGAAATTCACCTGCACCTCCACACACATCATTTACTGCATCCGCTGCACCCGATGTGGCCTCCTATACATTGGGGAGACAGGCCGCCTACTTGCAGAATGTTTCAGAGAACACCTCTGGGACACCCGGACCAACCAACCCAACCACCCCGTGGCTGAACACTTTAATTCCCCCTCCCACTCCGCCAAGGACATGCAGGTCCTTGGCCTCCTCCATCACCAGACCATGGCAACACAACACCTGGAGGAAGAACGACTCATCTTCCGCCTAGGAACCCTCCAACCACAGAGGATGAATACAGATTTCTCCAGCTTCCTCATTTCCCCTCCCCCCACCTTTTCTCAGTCCCAATCCTTGGACTCAGCACCGCCTTCTTGACCTGCAATCTTCTTCCCGACCTCTCCGTCCCCACCCCCTCTCCGGCCTATCACCCTCACCTTAACCTCCTTCCACCTGTCGCATTTCCAACGCCCCTCCCCCAAGTCCCTCCTCCCTACCTTTTATCTTAGCCTGCTTTGCACACCCTCCTCATTCCTGAAGAAGGGCTTATGCCCGAAACGTCGATTCTCCTTCTCCTTTGATGCTACCTGACTTGCTGCGCTTTTCCAGCAACACATTTTTAACCTTTGCATAAGCCAAATCATCCGACGACATTTCCGCCACCTCCAAACAGCTCCCACCACCAGGGATATATTTCCCTCCCCGCCCCTTTCTGCCTTCCGTGAAGACCATTCTCTCCATGACTACCTGGTCAGGTCCATGCCCCCCCAACAACCCACTCTCCTGTCCTGGCACCTTCCCCTGCCACCGCAGGAATTGCAAAACCTGTGCCCACACCTTCTCCGTCACCTCCATCCAAGGCCCCAAAAGAGCCTTCCACATCCATCAAAGTTTCACCTGCATATCCACCAATATTATTTATTGTATCCATTGCTCCCGATGCGGTCTCCCCTACACTGGGGAGACTGGACGCTTCCTAGCAGAGCACTTTAGGGAACATCTCTGGGACACCAGCACCAATCAACCACACCGCCCTGTGGCCCAACACTTCAACTCCCTCTTCCACGCAAGCGAGGACATGGAGGTCCTGGGCCTCCTTCACCGCCGCTCCCTCACCACCAGACGCCTGGAGGAAGAACGCCTCATCTTCCGCCTCGGAACACTTCAACCTCAGGGCATCAATGTGGATTTCACCAGTTTCCTCATTTCCCCTTCCCCCACCTCACCCGAGTTCCAAACTTCCAGCTCAGCACTGTCCCCATGACTTGTCCTACCTGCCTATCTTCCTTTCCACCTATCCACTCCACCCACCTCTCTGACTTATCACCTCCATCCCTACCCCCATTCACCTATTGTACTCTGTGCTACTTTCTCCCCACCCCCCATTTATCTCTCCACCCTTCAGGCTCTCTGCCTCTATTCCTGATGAAGGGCTTTTGCCCGAAACATCGATTTTCCTGCTCCTTGGATGCTGGCTGAACTGCTGTGCTTTTCCAGCACCACTTTAATCTAGAATCTGGTTTCCAGCATTTGCAGCCCTTGTTTTTAACCGGATTTAATTAGGGTTCGTTCTACACCAAAAAAAAACTTGCGTAGAGATTGAGAAAACAATTCTACACGTGCTGAAATCTCAGCAGTTGGTTGGAAAATCTTAAACATGGTGTTAGGTTTGCCGAACAAAACAAAACAAATTCAGTTTGTGACTCCATATATTTAAAGCTATTTATTTAGAAAACGTAGACAGCAGTAATAATATATCAGATGTACTAAATATGTAACAAAGATAGAAAAAAATATATACTTTTTGAGAATCTGAAATTCAGACTCCAGAGCTATTTCCTTCTTTTGACACAAAGTTTGAATGGGCACTTCCAGTCACAGTTTGAGTTTTTCATTGCTAGATACGATCTAATAATAGATAATGACATCATTGCCCTTTCAAATTCAAACATTCAGCTTTCTCTTATGGGCAACTACCAATTAGGGGTGGCAATTTATTTCATAAAATTATTCTTCATTACCTTATTATTACATAGTATGTTCATGGTATGGAGTGTAAATGGTGTGATGTCCCTAATGTCAGTGAGCTTCACTGTGTGGCTGTGGTTCTGAAAGGATGGAACTAAAGAATGATGATTTGGATTTACAGTAATAAATGATTCTGAATTTTGGCACTGGATATCTAAGTTAAACAAAATCTCAGTGCTGAAGGATAATTAAATTCCTTACAGTGGTTATAATAATGGGTAAAGAGTGACATAGACAATGTCTCTTACATATTTAAGGTTTTGGGACTCTATTGATAAGAGAACAATGGGTTATTTTGCAGAGATATGCTCTATTGGCTCCATCTTGATAACGTAGGTATGGATTGCAGTGTGTACAGCCAGAATAACAGGCCAAGTCCAATTTGACAGAGCTTGTACTGAAATCTTATTGTAAATAAATAATATGAGATTCTCTCTTGTGCGCAATCTTAGCCATATTTAATATCTGCAATCCATGATTAGTGCAGAAAATTCAATAAATTTTAATATAAAATGGTATCAGTTGGGGAAATCAGCACATGCCTAGTTGTCAAATCACGTGTTATTTTAACTGGGGCTTCCATTTACAACTGAGTTTATAACAGAAATCATTTGAAATGCCACCATCTCGCAAGCCTGAACAGTGATTGAGTTGTTTACAGATTCTGAGTCCTCCAGCAGTTCTCTGCAATGTTGTAAACGATAACAAAGAACAGTTAGATTAATTCTGAATGCTCAATCTTGTTTTGGTTTCAATAGATCATACCATGTCAACAAGTCACTCCCCCTTTTCAGTGAATGTCTTGAGGACCACTGCAGAAATTTGAGGAAATTATAACAATACAAGTCATTTAAATCTGTAACTATCTGTATCAAGAATAATGATGTACCCTATTGATATGGTTTATTATGGGAAAACTTTCAACTAAATCTAGTGGTGAGGGAATGGTAGCCCTATGGTTATTGAGGTAGTAATAAAAGAAGCCATGACTAATGATTGAATGACATGATTTCAAATCACACTGTGGCATCTGGTGTATTTATATTTCAGATTTTTAAAAAAAAGTTGGAATTAAAAAACTCTTTTGAATAATAGTGACCAAGCAAAAACCCCTTTAGTTTGCTAACGTCCAAACTTCAGGCAAAGCTTCTTTATCTTGAAGAAAGATGTCTGTATGGTACTCCAGACTTATTGCAATGCGAAGTAATGAACTAGCTAAGTCAAAAGAGTGTGGTGCTGGAAAAGCACAGCCGGTCAGGTAGCATCTGAGGAGCAGGACAATTGACATTTTGAACTTAAGACCTTCATCAGGAATTCTTGATGACGTGTTTGTGCTTGAAACTTCGATTACCCTGCTCCTTGGATGCTGTGTGACCAGCTTTGCTTTTCCAGCACCACATTCTTCGACTCTGATCTCCTGTAACTGCAATCCTCACTTACTCCTAATGAAATAGCTAAGCAAGCCACACAGTTGAATGCTGGGGAATACATCCTGGCTTTACCAGTGATATGAACACATTTTGTAAACAAATATATAAAAGTAAAAGAAATAACACTATATATAGCGTTGATTATTATTTGATTAAAATTGCACTGCCTTCTGTCTGCAGGCAGTGTGGCAATTTGTGCCAAAGGTTTTGTTTCATACGCAGTACAATTAAAATTGTTTTTGTTATAACTGGCGCTGTTAATTATTTAATCGGTATCCATATGTATGTATTGTGCCATTCTCTTAATCTTAATAATGATAGTTGAGGGGGAAGACAGACCTGATTGCACTGAGTGTCATCACTGACAATGCATACGGAGCTCTCCAATAAATAAGAATTGAATGCTAATCTGGCAGTGATGTATTTTTCCATTCTCTACTTTCTGTGCTCCATGTGCTTGTCAGAACCACATGATCTACATACCAGACACTTCTTTCATCACTCATATAACCACATTCCCGTCATCTCTCTCTAATAAGAGAGCAGCCCTGTGGTCTGGGAGGACCATGGCAATGTTCCTCTTTCTCTGCCTCTTGATATATTACCACAAATATTTCCAAACTGTTGACAACTGCAGCATCCTTATTTCTAAAGCTTGAGTATTCAGTCACCCGACTCAAATCTCAAGAAGAAAGAAATGTTTTGATTTGTCTTGTGCCTGTATTCACTTGTAATGTAGAAAACGTGAGTTGAATTGTGCACTGAAAGATCCCACAAACAACACTCTTTTAACATAGTTGCTCACCAGGAATTATTACTGACCAGAATTATCTACCCAGCTCTTCTTTAAAATGGGACACTAAAATCCTTTACATCCACCTGAAGGGGCGTCAAGACCTTGACTTAACACCTCATCAGAAAAGTGGCGCTTCCAACAATACAGCAATGTTTCAGCACTGAACTACTCAGTTTAGATTGCTGAGCTGAAAATCTGAGGCATGTTCAATGGTGACTGTATGAATCAAGTTCTGTTCCCAATACTTATAATTTTGGAGATCTTTTTTGGAAACACTTTTGTGAAATTTGCTGCACTTACAATAAGGTTCATTGATTTATACAGTGCATTTTAATTAGGAGATTTTCTGTGATTCTCTGTATTGGCATATTGTACAGTTCATGATGTAATTGTCTATTATTTCAAATATCGCATAATTCGCCACAATACTTCTCGCTTTCCTTCTGATAGTTCAAGATCTCCTGCTGCAATTGTTCTTCGTGTCCGAGTATGTCAAACCTGTCGTGGTTATGTGCTTTCTGCTCTTCACTTGCTTGCCTATGCTCTGCTCATGTCCCTTTTACTCTATTGATGCATTAATTTTCTCCAAATCCTGAACTGTCCCTTGATGAGTAAGCTCTATTCATGCTGTTGCTTATTCAATGGTAACGTTCCATAAGCTATGCATCTGCTCGTCCAATGAAAATACAAGCTCGAACAATGCTTCCACTTTCCATTGGTAACTTGTCATCGTAAGGATGTGGATTGATAACCTTAGAGTTAATTCAAAGACTAGCCTCAAATACGGTGTTGAAGCAACGTGTTGAACTTGCTCATAATACAAGGTTACAGTGAAAATAAAATTCAAACAGACATAGAAAGGTACGAATCAAATTGAATTTGGTATGAATGTTCTTAGCCAGTCTGATATAGATGGCTTTTGCAATACTTGCTCACTGAGTCTTATTTGTTTATAAGCATTGTATCTCTTCTGGTAAAAAGAAGAACATTTTGTTCATGTTAAGCTTTTCCAAAACATATCATTGAAAAAGATGTTGATACTGATTGACAACAGTGCTTGTTAGGCCTTGTGGATGTATTCCTCCAGACTAATTCCATTCTCGACAGTATCTTTATGAAGAGGTGTTCCTCTTGGCTTTGCCACGGTGTCTTCTTCCCTTTCATTTTTCCTTTTGCAACATCGAAAACATCGTTTGAAGAGTAGGTATAGTATTTCAGAAATGTTAAGGACGGTACAAAGAGCTGATCCTCCAACCATGAAGTATGTGAAGATCCTTTTCTCCGTTGGTTTGGCAATATAACAATCAACTATATTCGGACAAGGGAACATGGAACACTTGACAAGACGAGGTAAATGAAAACGATCATAAATTCGATGGAGTATATATAAGAAAGCGATTTCGAAACCAGTTTTAAATACTAGACTGATCAAATAGGTCCACCAGAGCCCACCATGTTTCTTCCCTGTATTTTTGTACAATTGGGAACAATTCTCGCCATACTTCAATCTGTGCTTCCGCTCCCTCTCTTTTCGATAGGCCACATGAAGGACAACCATCAGGGAAGGTGTGGTGATGGAGATTAGTTGCAGAGCCCATAACCGAATATGGGAAATGGGGAAGAAATGGTCATAGCAAGTGTTTGGACAGCCAGGTTGCTGGGTATTGCAATCAAAGTCACTCTGCTCATCTCCCCACACACTTTCTGCTGCCACCACATAGACCAGTACTCGAAAGATGAATACTACAGAGAGCCAGATCCGTCCAAATCCGGTTGAATATTTGTTCACTCCACTGAGCACACCTTGCAGAGTTCCCCAGTCCATTGCACCTGGAGTGTATTTACTTGTCAAACTAAAATAAAAAGAACAGCAAAAAAAACTGAACAACTGCTTTTCATGTTTCATCTGTTTAACTGATGAGTGATATTAATATTGACGAACAGAATGGATGGTACAGGGAAAGCCAAACCCTCGAAGAGACAATTTTAGTTGAAGTTATGTCAGGTAAAAACATAATTAGATTGTCTGCCTATATTCATATTTCACTGGTATCAATGACATGTAACAGCTAGCAATACATTAACAGGCAACTGTTCCTGGATGAGTTAGGTTCAAACTTTGCTGGGCGAGTTGGGTTCACATTTCCTTCAGACAGTTGCTTCACCCTGAAACTGTGTTCTAAGATCAACCCAAAGCATGAGGAATCTTTTCTAGAGGGCCATGGAAAATGTGATGATGCAGCAAAAGCTGTATTATCCAACAGCTATTGAAAAACTGTTGAGAATAATGGCATCCATAGAGTAAACAATAGGTAAAAGGAAATCTATAAACACTAGCTTTAGTTGTGTTTTTGAAAAAAGTTTTGAGGGTCTAAGAAATATATAGAGACGAAAGACAACGGTTGATCCTGGATTTAAAAATCAAGACCTTAAGCATAGATTTATGAAGGTGGAATTGTTTTTAGTGAGGAAAGCCAATTAAACAATGATATGATTTAAAACTTTATAATAATGAAATAAAAAGTGAAATAATTCGGTAAGAGTCCTTAGCATTATCAAAAATATTGCAGATTTACACGAGTTTTAATAACATCATATTTTAGTACATCACTCCCACATAATAAGTGAAAACTGATAATGGATTTTTAAAAGTTTGGGATTTGATTTTAAAATTATATATTTCCTGGTAAATAGGTGCTACTTGAACTTTAATCAGTGGGAAGTAACTGCAACAAACATTTGCACATTTCATAATGATAAGAACAAGGTCAGTGCGGTAAAGGATAATGCCACCGGGAAAAAGGATAGTCAGGAAGATTAGCGAAGACAGGTGATGAAAAGGAGACTGTGAAATGTTAGTAGCAAGCTTAACAACTGCTTGGCTTTGAACAAGATCTCCAAAACCTCAATGCTAACTTTTTGTTGACCCAGCTTGGGAATGTAGAAGTTCCTTCCTCATTCTGACATCACGTTTAGAAAGGGAAAAATTCTGTCATAGCCCAAAATATTACAAAAGGGCAGAAGAAATATGTCCAAATTTGCTGGTGACACCAATTTAGAAGGCTCAATAAGTAATGATGGTGGGAGCACAAAGATGCAAAATAACCTGACTAGATTAAGAAAATAGGCAAAATGATGGCAGATGGAATTCAATGTGGGAAAGCGTGTGGGCATCCATTTTAGATTCACAAAAGTAGACTAGGCTATTTTCTAAATGATGAAAAAAATGTAAGTATGGAAAAGAGGAACATTGTGGGCAGCACAGTGGCACAGTGGTTAGCACTGCTGCCTCACAGCGCCAGAGACCCGGGTTCAATTCCCGCCTCAGGCCACTCTCTGTGTGGAGTTTGCACATTCTCCCTGTGTCTGCGTGGGTTTCCTCCGGGTGCTCCGGTTTCCTCCCACACTCCAAAGATGTGCAGGTCAGGTGAATTGGCCATGCTAAATTGCCCGTAGTGTTAGGTAAGGGGTAGATGTAGGGGTATGGGTGGGTTGTGCTTCGGCGGGGCGGTGTGGACTTGTTGGACCGAAGGGCCTGTTTCTACACTGTAAGTAATGTAATCTAATAAATCCAAGTGCTAAAACCATTAAGGATTAGTGGACAATGATAAAAGAAAAGAACATTGAAACTGGATTGAAAAAGTGATAAAATTTATGCGAGTTATAAAAAGTATTGGTTTATCCATTGGAGCAATACAATCTGTATGGAGTTTGCACATTCTCCCTGAGTCTGCGTGGGTTTTCTCCAGGTGCTCCAGTTTCCTCCCACAGTCCAAAGATGTGCAGGTTAGGTGAATTGGCCATGCTAAATTGCCCATAGTGTTAGATGTAGGGGAATGGGTCTGGGTGGGTTGCTCTTCGGAGGGTTGGTGTGGACTTGTTGGGCCGAAGGGCCTGTTTCTACACTGTAAGTAATCTAATCTAATCTAATCTAATCTGATCTAATCAAATCAATCCATTCTAAGCACTGCAGAATGATATATTGGATAAAAAAGCATTAAATTACAAGGCCAACTTGTTAAATTTATATTTCCTGAATATAGAAGATTAAGTGGTGATGCAATTGGTATAATCTATATGAAGATTAAAAAGTTACAAGGGTCACATAGAGAAAATTTATTCCTTCTGGTGTGAGAGTTGGGCATCAGGGACACAGTGTTAAAGTCAGAGCATGTTCGCACAGGTAATGGAATGTGGGGCTTTTTCCTGATTTGGGCATGTAAAAGTTTTGATCAATTCAAAATTTCAAAACAGAAACTGCAAGCTTTCTTTTTGGCCATCTGACAAGGAGTTACAAAACTGACATGGGAAGATGCTGATAAGATACAGACAAGCCATGTTCTAATTGAACGGCAGTACAGGACTGATGAGCTGAATGGACTGATCTTGTTTAGATGTTCCTAAAACAAATTATTTTGTGTTTTGGTGATATATGTAAACAGGGATGGCCAGGTCTTGTAAAGGTCAATAATCCTATTGGGTGGCGATTGGAATGCTGAGAGCATATAGCTATTGGCTGTGTGCCTTTAACACTTACCAAACAACTCCGTAGTGTTAGGTAAGGGGTAGATGTAGATGTAGGGGTATGGGTGGGTTACGCTTCGGCGGGGCGGTGTGGACTTGTTGGGCCGAAGGGCCTGTTTCCGCACTGTAAGTAATCTAATCTAATCTAATCTAAACTATCGTACTGAGGATGAGTGGTGATGATACACTGCTGTACACTGAAGCTCTGGGGTGCAGCACTATATGACAAGACATGAGTTACGGCCTTACTCACCAGCTTCCTCACTTACAGGGCTAATTTTCTCTGATTCAGATTCTAATGCAGGCCTTGCCATTTAAATTGGGCTGCCATGTTGATGCCAATGCATTTTGCCTGCTATCCAAATGTTGGTTAGACTAATGGTGAAAATTCTGGATTTGACCGGGTTGGGGGGAAACCTTGCTTCTTTATGACATTTACCTTTGTAGCTTTATTGATTCTTATAGATGGAGACAAAAGATTGTAGGAACTGTTTGGAAGAACATTTTCTGACCAATAATTATCGTTCCATCAACACTGAAACACATAATCTGGTCACTATCACATTGGTCTTTATGTCAGATTGCTGTATGCTGTTTCAAAAATGCTCAATTGATAGTAAAAAGCTTTGATATATCGTATCAGTGGCAGGCATGACACTGATCTTTTGCTATAAATTCTGCGTCTTATGATCCTGTTTCACAGCTACCTGAAGAAGGAGCACTGCTCCAAAAGCTAACACTTCCAAATAAACCTTTTGTACTATAACCTGGTGTTGTGTGATTTTTAACTTCAAAAACTCAGTAAGTTTTGAGTACTTACTGCCACTTACGTACTTTGAAATACTGTCATATTTTTAAGGTAGGAAATGCAACATCCAACTTGCAGACAGCAAAGTTCTACAGACAAAAGGGTGGCCAGTAATGGGAAGACAATCTGTGTTATCCATTATGGGTGAGGTACAAATATTGGCCAGAACACTGTGGGACAGCTCTCTTTGAAATGGAGTCATTTACATTCATTTGAGAAGATGGATATTTTTCTGGACTTAGCCAAAGAACTATAAGATTCGTCAGCAAAGCGTTCTCTCAGCAATGTGCTGGTGAAGTTCCTGAAGTTAACCTTGAAGCCATTGCTTTCTAGCTTAGTCAGAAGTCTCACAATATCAGTTTACAGATTTATTTAACATCACAATCTTTTGGGGCACTGTTCCTTTGTCAGGTGAAGTGACCTCCTAAAGCTTGTGATTTTCAATAAACCTGTTGCACTCTAACCTGGTGTAGTGCGACTTCTGATTTTGTCCACCCGAGTCCACACCAACATCTCCAGATCATTTCCAGCTTAGCTGACCTTTTACAGATTCTAACCAATTTCACCCTCACTGCAGGTCAATGGGCAACTGCTGCAATTGTGGAAGGATGACATAGAGAGCTCGTGGGACTGAAACAGGAATTATGCTACATAATGCCCTACAATATGAAGTGGTAGCTGTGTGAAGTGACTAACGATGCGTACTTCCTGAAATGTTATATTTAATATGGTTTAACAACCAGCACCCTTTCCCAGATATAAAGCTGTTAAAGACTTGTGGAGGCATTGACGGTGTTCAGCAATGTTAGGTAGGGAAATTAATATTGAAATAAACTAACTTTAATGAAGGCCTAAAAGTCGATAGGGAGAGAGAGAGAAAGGGAGATTCATCCACATATTAGCAACAGTTCAGCAAGAGTTTTAATTGCCAACAGAGGGATGATTATTGAGCACTATTGCGAAAACCAACAGCTGTGTTAAATCCCTCAATCCAACAAATGCAAATTATGTTCAACACAGCTCTCTCTCCTTGGCCAAATCTGAACTACAGCCTTTCAACTCATTGTTGATTCAGAGGAAGGGACAACATATGCATCAGCCAGCTTTAAATTAAGATTGCCAGAGGTTCTGGGAGACAAATTGTTTTTCAGCCTTGATGGCATGCGATCTGGAACTGTAAAAAGAGAGGGAGAGACAAAATCCCCTCAGAAAAGCTTAACTCAGTGCCTTTCATCAATTAAAGGTACAGTGCCAAGCATCTGGGTACATTTTAGTTGATTCAAAGCAACTTGTAAAATTGTACTCGCATACTAACATCTGAAGGATTCAGATTTCGGGCTGGAGACCTTCCTCTGAGTATTTTATATTTCCAAAATAAAATACAATTAAACAATAAATAATGGCGCAGCAGCCTATCGTCATTTGACCGTCAAACATTTTTAAAAGTAATGATTTAAACTGGTGGACTTTCTGTTTGGGGAAACCCTTAAAATACATTTCAATGACTTATAGGCACAAAATGTAAACAACAGCAAGCTTTAGAAACATAGAAAGAGGGTAAGCAGGAGTTTTATGCTCCTTAATCATTGACAGGCACAACTTCAAATCACAAGACAGTTCCCATAAAGTGCGGATTAACGTACATAAATCAGACTGCCAGATTTATTGTTGGAGTGAATCTGATTAAATGTAATTGGCGTATTCTTCGGAAACAATTCAGCAGTATTTCAGGTGCGCTGATTGACTGTGCCTGTTTTAATTAAAACGCAACATCCCTTAACTGAACGTTTCGACAAGGAAAGACCTAAATCCCCCAAGTGATATACACCTTTCTTTCTACTCTGGAGATTCTTCAGATTAAATGTAAGTAAACATACCAGTGCCCAGAGTTCACCCTCGTTTCCCCGCACCGGGGGGGGGGGGGGGGGCTCTCAGACTGGAGACTGTTTAAAATGCTGATCAAAGATTGAGACCGGATCTTCCCTGAACTGTTTCTATAACTTTGTCATGTGAAGATACGAATTTAAAACAGTTTACAACGTTAGCTCAGACAAAGACCATTCTCAAAAGACAGGCTAGTTCTTTCTATCTTGTTCCAGGTCTGATTTGGATAAAGAGATCTCAAAAGTAGACAGCAGAAAGTGTATTCAGAAGAATACTCACCGGCGAATTCGGCAGCTACAACTTCCAAGCCCCAGAAACTATTGAGAACTGAAGTGTCTCCGGTCGCTCGCGGACAATCTATTGGCTGGGTTTCAGTTTTGCACTTCTCATTATTCTAGGGTGTGTCCTGATGTAATTTTCTATATGACACGGCAGTAAATAGGAGATCTTTTTTGTTACGTTACAGGTTTACAGGCAAGGTGTTATTCGCCTGTAATGTAATGTCTCCCCGCCGATAACAATCCACAACGCTTAGAAAAGCTTTCCTGTTTTATTTGGAAAACTGCCATTTGCCAGTGGATTTGAAGACTTAGTTCTTATTTTGCTGCAAATCACAGAAGTGGTTAGCGGAAAGTTTCTAAACTTTGCTGCGTTGAGAGTGTATATTTTTTCAGACACTGTTTAAATGCACTTCACAATTTTTATTTTTAACCATTCACAGCCTGCGATAGGTTGAAACGCTCTCAGTATGTTCTGGATGTTAAAGAAAGCATTCTTTACTTCAGTCAAAAGTGAAGCAAGTCTACCTTCAGAACATCTTCAACCCCAGTTTGACACTTTCATTTCCTTCATTAAATAAACGTCATTGTGATAAGACTGACAATTTTGAGTTCTGAGGCAGGGTCACTTCACTTGAAACATTATCTCTGACTTCTCTCCACAGATGCTGCTTGACCTGCTGTGCCTTTCCAGCACTACACTTATCAACTGCTGTATTGGTGGTCAACAGGGTGCATTTTACTAATTGGAATCAGGAGAGGTTAAACTTTGGAACAAAGACTTTCCGCAATGTTCATATATCAAATAGTGGAGCTCAACAATGGGGAGCAACCACTTCACAATTTACTGGATGTTTGGTGGTCAATGTTGAGTCTGACTTACTGAGCTTCAGAACCCTGGAAACATCTAGTCTACCTGGCGCAATTGATTAACAAGGTTCAGAAACAACATTTATTTTAATTTATAAAGGTCACTGAACTTGAATTCTTATGGAGCAGTGATAGTATCCCTACCTCTGAATTGGGGGCTTGAATTTAAGTCCCATCTGGACAGATTGATTGGAAAATATCTCCTCACTCTGAGCTGGGACTGGTGTGGCTCAGTTGGTTAAAGTATCTGCTTGGTTAAAAAGGGGCAATTCTGAGTTCAAATCCCAGTAGTGCCTGTGCCCCAACGTAAACGCTTCAGGTTGTGCAGTGGTACTGTCCCGATCTCTGAGCAAGAAGGTTCCCGTCCCCTCTGCTTATCTGTCATAACCTTTCTGAATGGATTGATTTTTATGGTGGCTTTTGTGCAACACTAGTATCCCTCCCACTGAACCAGGAGGCCTAGGTTCAATTCACATCAGCTCCAAGATTGCGCGATGATATCTCTGAACAGCTTGTGAGAACATAACTTCAGCCTGAACTGGTAGTGTCCCTGTTGTGGTTCTGTTTGCCGAGCTGGGAATTTGTGTTGCAGACGTTTTGTCCCCTGTCTAGGTGACATCCTCAGTGCTTGGGAGCCTCCTGTGAAGCGCTTCTGTGATGTTTCCTCCAGTATTTGTAGTGATTTGTGTCTGCTGCTTCCAGTTGTCAGTTCCAGCTGTCCATTGCAGCGGTTGGTATATTGGGTCCAGGTCAATGTGTGCTTATTGATTGAATCTGTGGATGAATGCCACACCAAATTTTGGTGGTGTCCCTATCACGGACCAGGAGGCCTGGGTTTGGGTTCAGGTCTCACCTACTCCAGTGATGTATAATTACATCTCTGAATGGGTTGATTCGTTAATATCTCCACTGAAAATTACTCCTGAAAACTTTGAGGAAGTAAAATCAGCAAACTATTCATATGGAAAAAAGAACAAGGAGAGTCAAATATGAGTAAACAATTTACTTCATGGAAAGCAATTTCAATTCTGAGTCAGTGGGTTGAGGGCTTGAGCAACACTTCAGGGAATTGAACAAGTACAGTAATCCCTGTCCACAGTGCAGTATCGATGGGGCTCTGCATTGGCAGGTGGTCTATTTTTCAATTACAAAATAATCTGTAATTCTCAAGTGAATATTAAAAATACCTTTCAGTGGCAAGCAGGGGCATTCTTCTCGATGATCATCACCACTTCCCCTACCTGTGCAACCAACTCCATCAATAAGACTGGTTATTTATTTCATTTATGCTCATGGATAGATGTTGGCAGACACATTCAAAATGCAGCTATGTTTTTTAAAATCCTACATCTGATAGAAGCTTTATCAAGTACCCTAACGATGTGAAAGATGCTATACAGATGCAATATTCTTAAAGTAAAATGCGGTGTTGTGATGATGTTGCTTTCCTGCTGATGGTGCTGTTGTATGTCTCTTAGGTGCTCCTTAGGATTGTGGGTGACTTGATTTTTTTTACCTCTAGCAGCAACTTTCTTAACTGGTTTGTTGGGTTCTGAGATGCTTGATAAGTCCAATGTGTGATCTGTATTCCTGCCCCTACAGACATAGGTGGTCTTTGAAGGATTGGGTAAGTAGGTAGCTTGAAGGTTTTGTGGACTCACGTCAACATCTTGATTTTTCCCTTAGCTCACTTCTGACAGAGCGTTTTCATTGTTTGGAAGCACTAGCTTTCAGAGCGCTGTTCCTTCATCAGGTGATTGTGTGATCTCTAACTTTAAATACCTCAGTCTAAATCATGACTTCCATTGTTTAGTGCCTTCTGAATGAGCCTGCTCCAGTTTGGTGGGTCTCCCTAGGAGTGACAGATGTGTTTGATCTCTTTAAGGATGCTCTCAGGAATGCTTTGAGGATATCACCAAAACCTTTCTACTGGTTTCCTGAGATTCTTCCTTCACAGCAGAGCAGTTGCTTCAGGAGTGTGGTGTCAGGCATATGGAAAACACGTCAAATGAAGCTGACTTTGAGATTTCAGTGCGTGATGCTCAGCAAAATGGCTTGGAGAGATGATACCTCTGGGGGACTGCTTTACTTATCAACAGATTTGGTGGATCTAGTGAAGGTATAATTTCTCCAGTGTTTTGAGGTGCCTAATACAAGTTGTCTCAAATTTCCAATGCATATTATTTGTGACATTGTCATATGACCTGAGTTAAACACTTCTTATACCAACTTTCCACAAATCCATATATTCATGCAAAGATTTCATACACTGATGCTTTGGCCTGGCTCAGGTTGTGACAGAAGTCTGTATGCATGCTGATCGTACTTGTGTACCACTTTCTCCTTCCTTTCTAACAATGCATTGTGTAACAGAAGAACTACATCCATCTGTCCTCCAGTTAAGAATGTTGCTGCTAGAGGTAAACCATTGCCTAGAGGAGTGGCATGTCGATTTAACATAGATATCTGAAAATCTTGGCAATTTTCTTTCCATGCAATGATCATGGATTTTATTGTATTAACAGTGCATTCTGTGAGTTTGTTTGTTTGTTTGACTGGGGACAGGGAAAGTAAGAGGTAATACATTGAACATTCAATTTCTTGCATAAGCTGGTGACAGTTGTCTGATATAAAGTGAATGTGTTAAAAACTGTTGGACGAGTGGTATCTGTCATTTATCTCACAGAAGAGAATTTGGTGAAATAATCAGTTCCCAGAATAATTCCTGATGAAGGGCTCCTGCCTGAAATGTCGATCTTCCTGCTTCTCAGATGCTGCCTGACCTGCTGTGCTTTTCCAGCACGACTCCAATCTTGACTCTAATCTCCAGCATCTGCAGTCCTCTCTTTGACCTAGTTCCCAGAATGTGGTCACGTCTTTAGACATGGAAAATATCAGTGCTTCATGACTTGGAAGGAATATCCCGTGGACTTGTGGGTTCACCTAGAATGTTGATGCTGATGGATTTAATCAAGTTGATGCATGTCTTAACTGATGCAAGACAATAGATGAATTCACATGCCAATCTCTTGGCTTTATCTGCACCTACGTGACCGAAGTACAAATGATCATGTATATCTCTTGATGAGCAGCTTGTGGAAAAAAATCACATATTTGCCTTTGAAGATAACATTCCTGGAGAGTCAAAGTTCATCTCTGAACATGCTTGCTAAGGGACCTGCTGAATGTGTTCAGGCTACTGACTGATAATGATCATCTGAAACGATTGCACCTGGATATCCTCAGATGTAGCTTACTGAATTTGCTCCGAATTGTTATGACCAGAATGAATGATACTGATTATGGATACTATTTTTTTAAAGTCCTATTCGATAACATCCCCTTGCAGGTCGAAAGGAATTTCTTCATTCTTAGTGGGATTTGGAAGTCAGCTAAGAGCATTAGGAATTAGTCAGCCTGGTTTCTATTAGTAGTTCAAAGTCATTCCTTGGATCTTCGTAACTGGATATTATAGTCATGGAGGTGCATTTGTAAGGGATTTTTGACAGATCATTTTGAATGCTTTGTGGTTGTTATAATGGATGAAATGATTGTGAAATAGATGCGTGAGGAATCATTGTGTTCTAAAGACTAGTGCAAGGGTTTCCTTTTCTATGTTGGAGTAGTTTGCCTGAAGAATTCTAAGGATTTTGGAACCAAATAGTCTGTTCACCCTGTAAAACACATGCTCCAGGGTCATTTTGGAATGCATCCGTTTCTAAAGTGAAAGCCCAGAGGGATTATAATACTGAAGTAGACATTTACTGGATAATAGAAAAACTAACAAATGTGTGGGTGATTTTCCTGCTGCATATATGGTGTATCATTGCTGGTAAGACCAAGAGGATGATTTTGGTTACAAAATTCAGAATATATGGAGTTTAAAAAGTTGATGGCACCTATGTCTTACAGTGCAGCCATCTTCTGCATGTTTTCTGTTTTGATAGGATCAGGTTGAATACCAGTTCAAAAGTGGATTGATCTGAAGAACTAGCCAAGTTGACTTGTCTTTTGATACTGTTGATAACAAGATCATGCTTCCTTACCTAGATATGTCTTAAATGATGCTATCATGCCTCCCTCTACCACCTCCACTGGCAACACATTCCAGGCACCCACCACCCTCTGCGTAAAGAACTTTCCATGCACATCTCCCCAAAACTTTTCCTGTCTCTCCTTGAGTTCATGACCCCTAGTAAATTGCATCCCCCACTCTAGGAAAAAGCTTCTTGCCATCCGCCCTGTCTACAGCTCATATGGTTTTGTAAACCTCAATCAGGTCCCCCCTCAACCTTCATCTTTCTAATGAAAATAATCCTAATCTACTCAACCTCTCTCCATAATTAGTGGCCTCCATACAAGGCAACACCCTGGTGAACCTCCTCTGCACCCTCTCCAAAGCATCCACATCTTTTTGGTAAAGTGGCAGTATTCCAAATGTAGCTGAACCAAACTCTTATGCAACTGTAAGATAACCTGCCAACCCTTGTACTCAATACTCTGTCCGATGAAGTATACCTTCTTGACCACTCTATCGACCTGCATTGCCAGCTGTGTTGCCAATAATTAGGTTATTGTGTGGACTGCACTATATTTTGAGAGTGTATCTCATGGAAAATATGCAAAGGGATGATACTTGCACTTGCATCAATGTCAATCTTGGTTGTCCATTCCTTTTAAGGCATATCACTCAGATGAAGGTTAGGGCTTCAAGTTGACCATATGCATTCCAGTTTCCCCTTGGAGTTCATTGAGTCAGGTTCTGAAGCACTCCATGTCCTTGTAAGGCATCTAGTCCTTAAAACCAATCAGGAATTTGAAAGTTCTCAGGTGGGTTCTCTCATCATGGCATCTCCCAGGGTACCTCTAAGATTTAGTATCCTATTAACACATGTCTTGTATATTGATGGACTGGAATCTTTTTTGCTTTTAATAGCTGTTGTGTTTTATGGCACTCTCAACACAATGTGTGTACAGCTATATCAGTACAACCTACTGTCTGGGCTGGCACTGATCTCTTCCTGGACCAACGAGATGAAGCAAAGTGATCTGGCAGAAATTACACCAATAACAGCCTTAATGTATACATGGATTGAGGATTGAAAGATCCTGCACAAACTCTTGTGGATCCTTGGAAGTAGCCAGTTCCACAACAGGCTAATGCAGCTGTCACCTTGATGGCCACTGGGAAAGGATGACCTCCCACCCCTTCAGGTTGCAGGTCCTGCTCCAACATTAGGCATATTCTGGGACGATGACCCAGGACATCTGCAGTATGTGGTGTCAATGTGCCTCACTCATGTGGTAGGCATGGCTTTGAGAATTGCAAACTCCTGTACACCTGTGTGGTGAGGAGATCATCAGCTAAGACAACTTCTTGTGGGGATTGTTTGGCTGTGACCAGAGATTCATAGGATCATAGAATAACCGAATCCCTACAGTGTGGAAAAAAGTCCTTAGGCCCAACAAGTCCACACCGACCCTCCGAAGACTATCCCACCCAGACTCATTCCCCTATCCTATTACTCTACATTTTCCCTAGGCATCTACATTTTCCCCTGACTAATGCACCTAGTCTACATATCCCTGAATACTATGGGCAATTCAGCATGGCCAATTCACCTGACCTGCACATCTTTGGACTGTGGGAGGAAACCGGAGCACCTGGAAGAAACCCATGTAGACACTGGGAGAATGAGCAAACTCCACACAGACAATCGCTGGAGGCTGGAATTGAACCCAAGTCCCTGGCGCTGTGAGATTGGTGCATGTCCTCTACTTACTGACCCATCTGTTCCCCCTCCATTTCTCTGTGCCTTTTCATGGTCACAGTGACAAAGATCCCTACTGAAGCTGGATCCATTGGTCATGGTTCCAATGAACCAATATGGGGAGTATCAGAAACTGAACAGTTCCTTAGTAATGTGAGCTGTCAGTATTTGCCAATACACAAATGACAGTTTAGCACAGTCCTTCATTTGATGGGACATGGAGGATTCC
Source organism: Chiloscyllium punctatum (assembly GCF_047496795.1). Taxonomy (NCBI): domain Eukaryota; kingdom Metazoa; phylum Chordata; class Chondrichthyes; order Orectolobiformes; family Hemiscylliidae; genus Chiloscyllium; species Chiloscyllium punctatum. The sequence continues at coordinate 34,623,681 of NC_092765.1, forward strand.
AATAAGAAAGGCCACATATGCCTGCAGATGGACTTTTGATCTCATTCCAATGAGTGCCCCACAAGCCATGCTGTGCAAATATAGTAGGAAATTGTACAAGCACAGAAATTGCTGATGAAACTCAACAGGTTTGGATCCATCTATGGGAAGGAAACAGTTCTTGAGTCTAGTGATTCTTCATCAGAACCTTCATTTTCTTTTACAATAGGAGATTGTATGTGCATTAGGATTATTGTTCATTTGTTTCCACATCCCAGAACTCCTACACCACCTAAGTAAGGCAGCATATTTGTGAATACTTACAGTTCAAGGTGAAGGTATAGGGGAGATGTCAGGGGTGGGTTCTTTACCCAGAGAGTGGTGGGGGCATGGAATGCGCTGCCCGTGGGAGTGGTAGAGTCAGAATCATTGGCGACCTTTAAGCGGCATTTGGATAGGTACATGGATGGGTGCTTAATCTAGGTTAGAAGTTCGGCACAACATCGTGGGCCGAAGGGCCTGTTCTGTGCTGTATTGTTCTATGTTCTATGTTCTATGTGAGAGAAAATCAATGCTGTGTTTTTCTGTAGCCTCTGAGATCTTGGAGTGTCTTTGTTGATGGTGGCCTCCAAGTGCCACTTCTAGGGCTGTCTGAGATTGCTCCTGCTTCACAGAGATCTCTGTGATCAATCTGTAATGAACAGTAACAGAAACAAGATTGCTTGTGAGCAGGATTTGTATTTCAGTTTGCTTTTTTAATTCATTCGTGGGGTGTGAGTGTAACTGGCTGACCAGCATTTATTGCTCCATCCCGAATTACCCAGAAAGCAGTCAAGAGTCAACCACATTGCTGTGGGTCTGGGGCCAACATAAGTCAGACAAGATCAGGATGGCACTAAAGGACATTAGTGAACCAGATGGGTTTTTCCGACAATCGACATAGTCATCGTTAAGACGTTTAATTCCAGGTTTTTTTCTACTGAATTCAAATCCAACCATTTGCCATGACAGGATTTGAACTTTGTCCCCAGAATATTATGTGGGTCCCTGGATTAATGGTCCACTGATAATACCACTACATCACCACCATCACCCCATATCTTTCACATGCAGGGCACTACGGTGAGAGATTCCTTCATTATGTACTGTGCATGCATCTGATTTAAGAGAATTGCCTCTTGCAGGGCCTCATGTTGCTCATAAATAGAGTCTGTGTGCTGAAACAGAAGAAAAGCACTACCCACTTTCCATTGCACATTTATCATTGCTTGAGTATGGAAGGCATTATAGTCCTTCCTTAGCAGAGTGAGTCACGACTGAACCCGGTAATCGAGAAACCCCAACTTCCCAAACTTCCATGATCCTTTTCTCATTGTTCTCACTGTCGACTCCATCAGAACTGAACTTCCACTCAACTCTTAATTTAACAACTTGCAACACATTCTGGATCTAACTGTTCATTGTGTGATGAAAGTGATATCCAGAGAGGGGTGCAGTCCAGGGATGAGAAAGTTCAATTAAGTAGAAAGAGTGGAGGATATTTGATAGTGGTGTTCACTGTTCACATTGGTGGAAGATTCAAGAATTAGAGGCTAGAAAATGAAAAGACTTAACCTTAAACATATCAGTGCAGTACTAAAAGAGTTAGTATGCTGTTTATTGGGTGAGGCACAAACCTGTAAGTGCTCTTCGCTTGTGTAAGCGATCCTATTGCACTCACCAAAGAATAGCAGGGAGGTTCTGCCCACCTTTTACCTTTCAGCAACATCAGTAAAGTGGATTAACTAGTTATTTTCTCACTGGTATCTGAGACTTTGTTCTGTACAAACTGCTGTATTTTCTACATTAAAACCCAGCAAAATTACTTACTGCACTGAGAAATTTGATGACATTGCTGAGGTGGTTAACTGTGCTATATCATGTTAGTTTCTTTTGTTTTTATTGCATTATCATAACATATGTGAAGGCTGGCTGGGAGCGAAAGGTTTGCTGTGTCACAGCCCACAGCTAATAGTGTGTTACTCTTTCTGCAATCATAGACATTGGTAAAGTGTTGACTGAAACCTGAAACCTGATTCCTGATTCCTGCTGTTACCACAAAACTGCCTTCTAAGCTGATCCTGCTAAAGTTATATACAAACATTAGACAGAGGACAGGAGTAGATCATTTGGTGCTTTGAGCCAAATCCATTATTCAACAGGTCAATTATTAATCTTCTAGATGGGAAGCAATCTCTAAGTATCTCACTTATCAAGCCCTTCAAAAATATTATCAGATCAATTCTAAACTCCAGCGAATATTAGGAGAAAGTGAGGACTGGCGATCAGAGTCAAATAGTGTGGTGCTGGAAAAGCACAGCCAGTCAAGCGGCTCCTGATGAGCAGGAGAATTGACATTTTGAGCATAAGCTCTTCATCAGGAATATGGGGGAAGGGAACCCAAGGGGCCTAAGTGATAAAAGGGAAGGGTGTGGGGCTGGGGGGAAGGTAGCTAAGAATACGATAGCTGGATGAAAGTGAGGGCTGATGGTGATAGGGTGGAGTGGATAGGTGGGAAGGAAGATGGACAGGTAGGACAGTTCAAAAGGGGCAGTGCCTAGGGTTGGATCTGGAATAAGGTGGCATTGGGGAGATGACAAAACTGGTGACTTCAACTTCCCCTCCCACTCTCCAAGGACCTGCAAGTCCTGGACCTCTTGCAGCACCAAATCCTAGCCACCTGATGATTGGAGGGAGAACACCTCATCTTCTGCCTTGGGAAACTCCAACCACATGGAATTGATGTCATATACAGAGACTTCAGTAAAGTGTTTGATAAGGTTCCCCATGGTAGGCTGATAGAGAAGGTGAAGTCACATGGAGTCGAGGGTGGACTAGCTACATGGATTGAGAACTGGCTGGGCAGCAGAAGGCTGAGTGTAGTATAGGAAGCGAGTTTCTCAAAATGGAGAACTGTGACCAGTGATGTTACAAAGGGACCCATGTTATGACCACTGTCATTTGTGATATACATAAACAATCTGAAGGAAGGTATAGATGGTCTGATTAGCAAGTTTGCAGATGACACCAAGATTGGTGGAGTAGCAGATAGTGAAGGGGATGTCAGAGAATACAGCAGAACATAGATAGGTTGAAGATTTCGGCTGAGAAATGGCAGATGAAGTTCAATCTGGGAAAATGTGAGGTGTTCCATTTTGGAAAGTCCAATTCAAGAGCGAACTATACGGTAAATGGAAAAGCGCTGGGGAAAATTGAAGTACAGGGAGATCTGGGTGTTCAGGTCCATTGTACCCTGAAAGTGGTAACGCAGGTTGATAGAGTGGTCAAGAATGCATCTGGCATGCTTTCCTTCATCAGACGAGGTATTGAATACAAGAGTTGGTAGGTCATGTTACAGTTGTATAAGACTTTGGTTTGGCCACATTTAGAATACTGCGTACAGTTCTGGTTGCCACATTACCAAAAGGATGTGGATGTTTTGGAGAAGTTGCATAGGCGATTTACCAGGATGTTGCCTGGTGTGGAGGGCACTAACTATGAAGAGAGGTTGAGTAGATTAGGATTATTTTCATTAGAAAGATGGTGGTTGAGGGGGGGGGATCTGACTGAGGTCTACAAATGGGTGGCATGGTGGCACAGTGGTTTGCACTGCTGCCTCACAGCGCCAGAGACGCGGGTTCAATTCCCGCCTCAGGCAACTGTCTGTGTGGAGTTTGCACATTCTCCCCTTGTCTGTGCGGGTTTCCTCCGGGTGCTCTGGTTTCCTCCCACAGTCCAAAAAATGTGCAGGTTAGGTGAATTGGCCATGCTAAATTGCCTCTAATGTTAGATGTAGGGGATTGGGACTTGGTGGGTTGGTCTTCGGAGGGACAGTGTGGACTTGTTGGGCCGAAGGGCCTGTTTCCACACTGTAAGTAATCTAATCTAATAATGAGAGGTATGGACAGGGTGGATAGGAAGAATGCGGAACTAAAGTCAATTTCACCAGTTTCCTCATCTCCTCTCCCACCCCCCCCCCCCATCCCTAATCCGATCCTTTAATTCAGCACCGCCCTATTGAACTGTCCTAGCTGTCCATCTACCTTCCCACCTATCCGCTCCACCCTCCACTCTGACCTATCACCATCACCCCACCTTCATCTACCTATCTATTCCCAGCTACCTTCTCCCCAGCAACCCCTCTTTTCCCCCCCCCCCTTTATCTCTCAGCCCCGTTGCCTGTCCCCACGTTCCTGATGAAGAGCTTTTGCTCGAAACATCAACTCTCCAGCTCCTTGGATGCTGCCTGACTGGCTGTGCTTTTCCAGCTCTGTAATTTTTAACTCCAATGAATATTGGGCTAGTCTACTCAATGTCTCCTTTGTAGAACAGTCTCCTCAGCCCCAAATTCAGTCAACTGAGCTTTCTAAATTCTAGTAAACCAGATGGACCTTTAGTAAAACTATCTTTCTGTTGCACCTTTCATTAGTTAAATTTAAACTTCACTAACTGCCAAGGTAGGATTTGAACCTTTGCCCCAGGATTTTAGTTTGAGCCACTTTATTAAAATCTCAGTGTATTACAATTGTACTATTATCTTCCTTTTTTAATGTATGTATGTTGACTCTGCTTAATTAATTTATGATTTTTTTTTTAATTGATTCTAGCACTCTCCGTCCTGCTGATCAGGCAGCCTGGTCTGTAGGCACATATCTCACTCTCCTTTCTTTCTTGTAAACAAGGGTCACGTTTGCTGCTTTCCAATTCATTCAGTCAGTTCTGGAATCTAAGAAATCTGGGAAGATCAAAATCAATGTAAATCCAAATTTTGTCTCCACCTCATTTAAAACCTTACGGTGTAGGCTTTCACACCTTTGAGACTTCTTGGCTTTTAATTCTACCTCCAGTGCTATTTCTTTACTGAGTTAAATTTCTTTCAGTTCCCCAATCTCACTAACCTCTTGGTTCCCTGCTCTTCTCATACTCCTCATTGTGCATTCTACTGTCAAGACAAATGCAAAGTATTTGTTTCATGTCTCTGCCATTTCCAATTCCATTTTATCATCTCTCTCTTGTCTCTGATGTTATGGAACCCACACTTTCACTAACCTTTCCTTTTTATCTAACTTTTTTTTCAGCTTTTAAATCTCTTGCTAGTTTACTCTCAAACATATTTTTTTTTCTTTCTTCATTAATTTAATGTTCATCCTTGGCTGAATTTTAAAATCCTTCCATTTCTCAAGTGTATTTCACTTCTTGAGAACATTAATTTATTAATATTTTTAAGTTCACTTCTTGAACACAATTGGACCACTTCAGTGTGTGTTTTATTTTTATGTTTTAAGGGAATGTATATTTATTACAAATTATAAATTACATTTTTAATCACTAATGTCTCATTACCATTGTTTCTGTCTTCTTCTGACTCCTCCAACCTACAATGTTTTTCTTAGTACTCTTGAATTTACCACTTTTGTAATTTTTCAAACTGCTCACACGTTCATTAGCTTAAAACTAACTGTTTCTTGAAATTGGCAGGAGACCATAACTAGCTTGGTTTAAATGGAACACATTGCAATAGTACAGCTCCCTGTTCTTGGCATTGGTGCCAATATCCCAGGAAGCCCCACAGCTCCACATACCATACCACTCTATCATTTAACCTTCTAGTCTGTGTTATCCCCATGCCAGATATCAACCCAGGAGTTATTGTCTTTAGTGCAGCTCATTTTAATTTTGACCTTAGCTCCTCTAGTTCTCTCAGCAGCAACTCATTCCTAGTTCCAAACACTTAATGGATTCCTCTGTGAACTACAACAATGGGAATGTTCACTGTCCCTTTTTCAATACTTTTCCAGCCAAAAGGAATTGTCCCCAACCTTTGCACCAGGCAAGCACACAAAATTCCAAAAGTCCTGATTGTGGCTGCAGTGCACAGAATCCATTTGTTCACCATGCAATTTCCTGTTTTTGCACATTCTTCGTCACTCTCTACATTGGAATGGTCATGTGTATCATGGTCGAGAGTGTGGTGCTGGAAAAACACAGCAGGTCAGGCAGCATCCAAGGTGCAGGAGAATTGACATTTTGGACAAAAGCCCTTCATCAGGAATGAGGCTTTTGACCCCAACTCTCCACCAATCGCCATATAATCTAACTGCAGTGCTCCATCATCTTGCCATTCCTTGTCTCATTTTATTTTATTAAAATTAAGATCTCTTTTTAAACTGGTTCAATTCCCACTCTGCCATTCTGCTCTGCTCCTTGTGTATCATGGTGCCAATTCCCTCCATCCTGCAGACTTTGCCCTCATCTACATGGGCAACGAGAACTTTGTACAGGCTGGATAAGGGCAATTGGCCAAGGTTCCACAACATTCTAACCAGGATCTCCCTCCTTGGCCAACTGACAGCATTATACAACCCTTCTGCTCTTGATCACTTACCTGACCTGCACCAATACTGTGCCAAGGTGTTGCAACTACCCCTGGATTAATGTGTAACAGATCCCTCCCTGAAGCCCAATATTTCTGCACCACAGGACACCAGTTTTATAACTCAAGATGCTGAGATTTCTCATGATGCTGACTGCAGTTGTGGTTTACTGGAATAATGAAACTCTCCACCAATAGCCATATAATCTAACTGCAGTGCTCCACCTTCTTGCCATTCCTTGTCTCATTTATTTAATTAAGATTAGGGTCTCTTTTTCAACTGTCTCCAGTCTCACTCTGCCATTCTGCTCTGCTCCTTGTTTTGGTTTATCAGCTCATTTATGTCCCTATTTACTTAAGTCTTATTCTTTGCATGTGTCAGATTTTAATCTAATGTAAACTCAGTACCCTTTCATGTTGATATCCTGTAATTCATTAATTTTATTTACTAGATCTGATTAGCTAGTTAAACATTAAACTTAATAGGCTAGTAAGTTATACACTTGGTTTAGCTGTAAAATTACTTACTCAGTTGTCTTTAGTTCCTCGAGTTCCACCACTGTTAACATCACTTTTAGAATTTAGATCAGGTTCTCTCCTGTGTCACAGAGAAACCTCTCCGTCTCCCATAGTGTATGCGTTCCCCATACAGCCACCTCTTTGCTTTAACTCCGACTTGAAAGAACACAAGTACTGATAGAATGCAAGTGGCTGTTGGTGAAAGCCTTATCAATGTCAGACATTCTGGGAATGAGGAAAGTATGGGATGCATGAACAAGGGTTGTCATCTGGTGGCTTAGGACACATCAACTTGTTCCTCTGAGAGGGTGCAACTGGGAAAGCATATGCTGCTGCCATGTCATTCCAGATGACCAGACACCGACATTGGCACCAACTTAAACAAATTTGTTTGGGAAGCTAGGTTTCTGTCACTTGGGTGGCAAAGTAGCTCAGTGGTTACCACTGCTGCCTCTCAGCACCAGGGATCTGGGTTTGATTCCAGCCTCCCTTGACTGTCTGTGTGGAGTTTGCACGTTTTCCCAGTGTCTGCATAGGTTTCCTCCGGGTGATCTAGTTTCCTCCTACAGTTGAAAGCCGTGCAGATTGGCTGGATTGCCAATCTGTTCACTTGGATTGCGTCTGTGCACAGGTCAAACCTGCCTGATAGTTCATGCAGCAAGCTCCAAAACCCTCTCAGGAACAATTTGACGTGTCCTAAACGATCATATGGCAACACCTGTTCGTGTATCCCATGCTTTCCTCATTCCCAGAAAGTCTGACATTGATGATAAGGCCTCCACCAACAGCCACTTGCATTCTATTAGTACTTGGTACATGGTAAATGTCAGGTTTTTGGTGATAGAGTTGGGGAGTGGGTCTGGATATGTTGGTTTTTGGAGAGTTGGTGTAGACTTTATGGGTCGAATGACCTCCACCTGCACAGTAGGGATTCTATTGGAACGATGTTGTGAAACCTGAAAGGGTTCAGAAAGGATTTACAAGGATGTTACCAGGGTTGGAGGATTTGAGCTACAGGGAGAGGCTGAATAGGTTGGGGCTGTTTACCCGGAGTGTGGAGGCTGAGGGGTGACCTTATAGAGGTTTATAAAATCATGAGGGGCATGGATAGGATAAATAGACAAGGTCTTTTCCCTGTGGTGGGGTAGTCCAGAACTAGAGGGCATTGGTGAGAGGGGGAAGATATAAAAGGGAGTTAAGGGGCAATCTTTTCACACAGAAGGTAGTACGTGAATGGAATGAGCTGCCAGAGGAAGTGGTGGAGGCTGGTAAAATTGCAACATTTAAAAGGCATCTGGATGGATATATGAATAGAAAGGGTTGAGAGGGATGTAGGCCAAGTGCTGGTAAATGGGACTAGATTAGGTTAGGATATTTGGTTGGCATGGACAAGTTGGACCGAAGGGTCTAAATCCATGCTGTACATCTCAATGACTCTGTGTCAGTATGACTGTAAACCCAATGCTTTCAATCCAAGGATGACAGCATCTTTCTTGCCTCATCATAAACCACAGTGCCTCTTCTGTGGAGCGTTGAGTTCTTCCTCCAGCTTTTTACCTTGAATACTCCTTTGCCATCTTCCACAAGAGCAGGAATGACTCTGAAATGGCTCACTCATCCCTCCCCCCTCCACAGGAAGGACCCATTCTCCATGAAGTTATGACAGCTGCTGTACCAGATATCCTCTGCCTCAGGGCTCTGCGTTGACAACGCACGGCCCTATCAAGACCTAGAACGTGGAATAATTATTCAAATCGGATGACCAGGGAACCCTGGGGCAGGCCGACGCATGCTCCCTGACGTGAAATACAGACAAATTCTGTGGCTGAGGGAGAAGGACGAAATTGAGTTAATGCTTACAAATGTGGATGGTGGAATACAGCTTTAACGTTTACATTGAGAAACCTTAATCTCTACTTAAGTGAAGGATTTTACAGGATCGGAGATCGCTTGACAAGTTTGGCAGGGGATACAAAAGGTAAGGTGATTTCAGGAGTGGTTTTGATTGCTTGAGGGGGTCCGAGAAGAATATCCCAGAGTACTTGCCCCCTTCATTGGCTTTGGTTTGTTATTAATCTTGTCATTGTCAAGAGGTTACACGGAATGTGTGGGGATTAAGAATATGTCCGGTCATGATGCGGCTGATCGTTTCCTGCCTGTCATTTTTGTGTATTTGTATTTCAGCCTTTCCTCCCAGATTAAATGCGACTGACAGTCCTATCCTTGTCTTCATTCACTCCGTTTCAAATAGCAAGGAATTAGGGTATGGAGTGTACTGCCTGGAAATGTGGTGGAGGTAAATTCAACTGAGACATCCAAGAGAGCATTGGGTGATTATTTGGTGTGTGGGGATATGAAGAAAAGGCAGGTTAGAACTTGTTCATAACACCAGCATAAGCAGAATGGGATGAATGGCCTATTTCCACATTGTAACAATTCTGTGATTTCCATGTGTTTGAACAGTGAATTGCTTAATGTTCGCAGTGATGTAGTGATGATCTGTTAAATTTCAAGTTATGGAATAATTCGGTGTTTCCAGGAGAAGTCCAAATACCACACATTTCCCATTAACTTGTCAGCCCTGTTTTTGAAATGGAAACTATTCACAAGGTGGAGTAATGACACATAGAGGGATATAGTCTCAGCTTTACGTAAAAGGGAAAAGGTGGGACTCCCTATTCATGTCAATTTGTCAGAGGCATGCCACGTAAATTGTTTTGGGAATTAAAGCTTCCTTGGTCCTTGTGGCTGGCCTGTTTGGTTGGTGTAGAGGTAAACAGACAATACTACTTGTATGACAACAGCACTGTCCCAACTTGTAGATGAACTAACAATTTCCTGCCTTTTAATCATCGAAGGGCAGGGCAAGGAATGCATGCTGAGGGCGTGCCAGGTAGGCACTAGGTGAATGTGAAGACTCTATTGATACACGTCTCTCTGTGCATTATTAGCTCTTTGAATACTGGATGCTTTTACTGCAAGAACAAAAGCATATTCTTTCTTACCGAACAGTTTCAAGGAAGGTCCCAAATGCAATTCCAAAATCATATCACTGAAAGGGAAAATAAAGAGCAAATTGGAAAGAGCATTACTTGATAAAGTGTTTTTGAGCAATAGGACGTCTGTGCTTAATATAATGGTCCTATTGTATAGTAGAGGTTAACCCCATTTACATATTATTTGATTCTATAACACAACAGAGCAGTAACATGGAAGGTGGAATCAGAATTTGAACATCCAGGACTATGGTAGGATGAGCAGTAGAATCAGGCAAGGTGGTCATTTCGATGCTGAAACCATCACGTGACAACTTCCTCCCTCTTACTTGCACTGTGCAGTCAGATTGTCACCAGGGAGCAGTGAGTTGCCAGTTGACCCTCTTTATTGCTTGTTAAGCAGCTTGATAACAGCCACAGGTTGCGATCCTTCTGAATGCTTGATACAAACTAGCCATCAAAAAATTTTGTCGGGTTCAACTTGCCACTTGTTCCAGGAGATTCATTCAGGAGAACAGGCACACTCCCCCCACAACAGCCACTCTACCATCACAGACATTGCTGTTTCATTTCCAGTTAGGCAATGCCACTATCCTGGTATCCTCTGTGCACTGTGCCCTGCAAGGGCAGTCTAGTCATGCATGTCATGTGAGACTCTCCAACATCTGAGTCCCCACTTTCTCCTATGTCATATTAACAACCAGGTGTTGCACAGTGAACCCATGATAACTATTGTGCCTGCTGGGACTGTTCCTTTGCTGCCTCAGCTGCGTTCACCTGCTGCCTACTGGCACACCCTCAGCATTCATGCCTTACCCTGACCTGGTATGCTGAGGCTGAATTGGCAATTGGCCCAGTCAGCCAACAAGGCAGTCAGGTCAGGCAGCATCCAAGGAGCAGGAAAATTTATGTTTTGGACAAAAGCCCTTCATCAGGATTTTCCTGCTCCTCGGATGCTGCCTGACCTGCTGTGCTTTTCCAGCACCACTCTAATTGAGACTCTGATCTCCAGCATGTGCAATCCTCACTTTCAGCCAACCAGGCAGTCAGTCCTTGGTACATCTTGTACATCAGTGTGCCATGCCATTCTAACACCTGCACCATGTGGACCTTGTGAAAGACATGGCATTTGCTGCAAGCAGTGGGACATTTCTCAAAGTCTTTGGCCAGTGGTCCGCAGCAAAGGCCAAAGAGTACCTGTCAGTCAGGGGACCCAGCACATTTTACTCAAGGGCAGTCTTGGGCTTTGACCATGGTCAAATGTCCAGTTGGAGTGTTGTTGGCCAGAGGGTATGTACCTATTCGCTGCAGGGACTCGGTTATGGTGTGCCTTTGTCTCCATATAGGCCAGTTCAGGGGGAGCACCGTTGTGGTCAGGTACACCAGCAAGGCGTCGGGGCAGGTACTGATAGGTCAGGTCTGGTCACATGAGGGGGGTCACATGGTCATCCTGTCACCAGTATTCACAAAAAAATAGTGGGGAAGGAGGAAAGGGAACAGGTGGAAGGGGGGAATTGAGTGAAGGAAAGAACCGGTTGGCAGTTCAGGCAATGGTCTCTCCAGTGCTTCCTCACGGTGATCCAGGGAGGTGGAGGAACTTTCCTCTGTGGTTGACAGATTGATCCTTGAGTGGGTGCAAGACAAGTGGCAGAAGGAGTTGTGGCCAGCGGTTGGTGGTGGGTTATTTAATGCCTGGTTAATGCGACCATCACAGTGCGATGACAAATGGTACTTACTCAAGTGATGGGACATAAATGTCTCTATATTCTCAGAGTTCCTGCCCTTGTCTTCCCCTATCAAGACAAATATCCTTTCCTTAGAGAGTGTGAGGGCATGGATATCTGGTACCTATCCTCAGCTGTGTGGTTTCTCTCTGCCTGTTATGGGATGTCTTTTCCTGTAATGACATTAAAGGGGGCTAATAAGTAAGCTGCAAGTGGCTGGCATGGATGTTAGGACCAGTTCATGTGGAGAAGAGAGTTGCGGCATTCTGAGAGTACAAGGAGCCAGTACAGACGTCTTGCAGCATCGTTGATGTAGGACTGAGGGAAGGTGTGTACAACAGGAGGTATGTCTGAGCATAAGTGTTGGTGGGAGATGGGTGTGGTGACAGTTACCTGTGAAGCAGCAGCCAGCAGAGCATGGGCCTTCTTCCTGCACTGCTGCCCAGCCCTCCACCTGAAGATGATACCAATCCAGGTGGTGATCTCTGACCAGGCTGGCATGTTATGGTGACCTGGCCTACTCTCCCAGTTCATTATGAAGAGGACTCCACTCCTCTCCAATGCTCCATCCACATCATAGCAATTACAGAAACATTGCTCAGGGATGGGCAGGACTGGTAGCTTAATGTTCTAGGATACAAATGCTACAGGAAGGATAGAAAGGGAGGCAAGAGAGGAGGGGGAGTGGCACTTTTGATAAGGGATAACATTACAGCTGTGCTGAGGGAGGATATTTCTGGAAATACATCCAGGGAAGATATTTGGGTCGAACTGAGAAATAAGAAAGGGATGATCACCTTATTGGGATTGTATTATAGACCCCCCCCAATAGTCAGAGGGAAATTGAGAAATAAACTTGTAAGGAGATCTCAACTATCTGTAAGAATAATAGGGTGGTTATGGTAGGGGATTTTAACTTTCCAAACATAGAATGGGACTGGCATATTGTTAAGGGTTTAGATGGAGGGGAATTTAAGTGTGTACAAGACAAATTTCTGATTCAGTATGTGGATGTGCCTATTAGAGAAGGTGCAAAACTTGACCTACTCTTGGGAAATAAGGCAGGGCAGGTGACTGAGGTGTCAGTGGGGGAGCACTTTGGGGCCAGCGAGCATAATTCTATCAGATTTAAAGTAGTGAGGGAAAAGGATAGACCAGATCTAAAAGTTGAAGTTCTAAATTGGAGAAAGGCCAATTTTGACAGTATTAGGCAAGAATTTTCAAAAGATGATTGGGGGAAGATATTCACAGGTAAAGGGATGGATGGTAAATGGGGAGCCTTCAGAAATGAGATAATGAGAATCCAGAGTAAGTCTATTAATGTCAGGGTGAAAGAGAAGGCTGGTAGGTATAGGGAATGCTGGATGACTAAAGAAATTGAGGGTCTGGTTAAGAAAAAGAAGGAAGCATATGTAAGATATAGACAGGATAGATTGAGTGAATCCTTAGAGTATAAAGCAGTAGGAGTATACTTACGAGGGAAATCAGGAGGGCAAAAAGGGGACATGAGATAGCTTTGGAAAATAGAGTTAAGGAGAATCCAAAGGGTTTTTAAAAATACATTAAGGACAAAATGGTAACTAGGGAGAGAATAGGGCTCCTCAAAGATCAGCAAGGCGGCCTTTGTGTGGTGCTGCAGAAAAAGGGGGAGATACCAAACAAGTATTTTGCATCAGTATTTACTGTGGAAAAGAATATGGAAGATATAGAAAGTAGCGAAATAGATGGTGACACCTTGCAAAATGTCCGTATTACAGAGGAGGAAGTGCTGGATGTCTTGAAACACATAAAGTTGGATAAATCCCCAGGACCTGATCAGGTGTACCCTAGAATTCTGTGGGAAGCTAGAGAAGTGATTGCTGGGCTTCTTGCTGAGAGATTTGTATCATCAATAGTCACAGGTGAGATGCTGGAAGACTGGAGGTTGGCTAACGTGATGCCACTCTTTAAAGAGTGGCACCAAGGACAAGCCAGGAAACTATAGACCAGTGAGCGTAACGTCGATGGTGGACAAGTTGTTGGTAGGAATCTGAGGGACAGGATGTACATGTATTTGGAAAGGCAAGGACTGATTAGAGATAGTCAGCATAGCTTTGTGCATGGGAAATCACGTCTCTCAAACTTGATTAACTTTTTTGAAGAAGTAACAAAGAGGATTGATGAGGGCAGAGCGGTAGATGTGTTCTATATGGACTACAGTAAGGCGTTGACAAGGTTCCCCATGGGAGACTGGTCAGCAAAGTTAGAACTTGTGGAATAAAGGGAGAACTAGCCATTTGGATACAGAACTGGCTTAAAGGTAGAAGACAGAGGGTGGTGGTGGAGGGTTGTTTTTCAGACTGGAGGCCTGTGACCAGTGGAGTGCCACAAGGATCAGTACTGGGTCCTCTCTTTTTTGTCATTTACATAAATGATTTGGATGCGAGCATAAGAGGTATAGTCAGTAAGTTTGCAGATGACACCAAAATTGGAGGTGTAGTGGACTGCGAAGAAGGTTACGTCAGATTACAACAGGATCTTGGTCAGATGGGCCAATGGGCTGAGAAGTGGCAGATGGAGTTTAATTCAAATAAATGCAAGGTGCTGCATTTTGGGAAAGCAAATCTTAGCAGGATTTATACACTGAATGGTAAGGTCCTAGGGAGTGTTGCTGAACAAATAGACCTTGGAGTGCAGGTTCATGTCTCCTTGAAAGTGGAGTCATGGGTAGATAGGATAGTAAGAAGGTGTTTGGTATGCTTTCTTTTATTGGTCAGAGTACTGACTACAGGGGTTGGGTTGTCATGTTGCGGCTGTACAGGACATTGGTTAGGCCGCTGTTGGAATATTGTGTGCAATTTTGGTTTCCTTCCTATTGGAAGGATATTGTGAAACTTGAAAGGGTTCAGAAAAACTTTACAAGGATGTTGCCAGGGTTGGAGGATTTGCGCTATAGGGAGAGGCTGAATAGGCTGTTTTCCCTGGAGCGTTGGAGGCTGAGGGGTGACCTTTTATCGAGGTTTACAAAACTGAGGGGCATGGATAGTTTAAATAGACAAAGTCTTTTCCCTGGGGTGGGGGAGTCCAGAACTAGAGGGCATAGGCTTAGGGTGAGAGGAAAAAGATATAAAAGAGACCTAAGAGGCAACTTCTTCACGCAGAGGGTGGTACGTGTATGGAATAAGCTGCCAGAGGAAGTAATGGAGTCTGGTATAATTGCAGCATTTAAAAGGCATCTGGAAGGGTATATGAATAGGAAGGGTTTGGAGGGATTCTGGTCCAGGTGCTGGCAGGTGGGACTAAATTGGGTTGGGATATCTGGTCGGTATGGATGGGTTGGACCGAAGGGTCTGTTTCCATGCTGTACATCTCTATGACAAGAGCTTCCAGGTTTGTCTAGGTGGTGCCTGCATCCCCTTCCCTACCACCTTTCCTGATGCCCATCATGGCCAAGCAGCACAGCTTGCAGATGTCAGCACTATTGCAGGTGTGCAGCAGGCTCTGAAAGATGGCGCGGCCCCCAGGGGATGCTGGTCTTATGGATGCCCCCTGCTGAATGATTAGGTCCTTCATGAACGGTGCATGGTAAGATGGCAGAGGTAGGATGTATATCACACTTCGCGGGCTCAAAGCCAATTAAAGTCGCCCATTTGGTAAGATATGCTGAGAAAACTCACTCAGCCTCGTGGCTGGAATCTTTCCACTAAACGTGATGTGATTCACAGTTCGCTAAAAATTTGTGAAGTTCCTTAGACCTGGGCAAGCAAACTTGCCAGAGAAGGAAGTGGGGCTGTACATCATTACCTAACACTCTGACTTCAAATCCCAACAGAATAGCATTCACTTTCGAAGAACCTGAAATTGAAAGCCAGCTTTGCTAATGCTTGCCAACTTCCATCCTAAGAATCAATCTGATTCCTAATGTCCTTTTTGGAATAGATAATTGGTGCCTTTACAACATTTGGCCCTCTGTTTGATTCCAGGCCAACAGCAACGTTATTCATTTTTAACTGTAGTTGAGGACAATTCGAGATGGGCAACAAATGTCCCCTTGCTCGTGATGCTCACATCTCAACCATGAATAAAAAGAACAGAATGGTCAGGTGAAATGAACCTAGTGCCCTTTTACGCATGTTTATATCAGGTCCAAATGTGCAATCCTGATTCATTTGGAAAGAATTTTGAGTCAGAGACATGTGTTCTGCCCACAAAACCTAACCCTTGTTTGGAGTAATTGGAAACAAGGGAGCTCAATGTCACCCGATCAGGCCTCACGCATGCACAGATGTTGGAAGCTTATTGGAAAACCATTGTGCAACAGGATGTTTAAAATCTTAGTCCAACACTGACTTCATCCAACCCCCCCCCCACATTAATAAAGCTTCCAGCAGCAAGTTCTCCGTCTCTGGAATAATATCATCTGAAACTGAGTTCAGCCAGCTTGACTGTAAGCACAATCTCAGAGGAGTTTGTTAAAAAGCTACAGCAAAAGGGAATTAATATTTCAGGAGAAATCTGCGGACCATTTGAGGAGGAAGATGTGGTATCTTTGATCATTGCTTGTAAATTGCTGTGATTGAACTTGTTCCCAAATCCCAGTGTTGTGCTCATATAAGAAGGGTGAATGTAGGCAGTAGGAGTGCCTCCCCCTGAGGGCCTAGTCTCAGAGGCATCATCCATGCTGTGAATTTGACAGAAGTAAGGTCTGGGCAAAATACTTCATTTCCCTCTCTGACACCAGGAATCCAACTTTGTAAAGATCTCTCTTGGGGAGGTTTCTCAGTAGACCCATGATGGAAGTTGGAAAACATGTCCAATAGGCCCCCAGTGCCTCAGATTATTGGGGGCACAGGCATGACATGTGTCATGTAGCTTTACGATCGAGGGCAAGGTATCTTGATCCTATGGCCTAACCCCGTCCACTCACCACCACCACCAGAATTTGCTGCCAGCGAGTTGAAAGATATTGTCCTAAAAATTAAGCAGTGACAATATTGTTACTGTCTTCTGTCTTCCAGTTCCAAAACTCAGGTAAGCTCTTTATCTGTTTCCATAGAATCCTATCGTGTGGAAACAGTTGTTCAGCCCATCCCAATCCTTTGAAGAGCATTCTATCCAGACCCACAACCTGTAACCCTGCATTTCCCTCTGCATCGCTAGACACTATGGGCAATTTACCATGGTCAATCCACTTAAGCTGCACATCTCTGGGCTGTGGGAGGAAACCAGAGCAAACCTATGCAGGCATGGAGAAAATGTGCAAACTCTACACAGACAAAGTTAAAAAACACAAAAACCAGGTTATAGTCCAACAGGTTTATTTGGAAGTACAAGCTTTCGGAGTGCTGATCCTTCATCAGGTAGCGAGTGGGGCAGGATCATAGGACACAGAATAGTAAGCAAAAGATCAAAGTGTCTTACAACTGATGCAATATATTGAACAAACCTAGATTGCTGTTAAGTCTTTAATCACTTAAATTGGATTGCAGGTTTCATTTCATTAATATGTAAATCCCAGAACTTCTTTCAAGTCACATTCCTGAGATAATGTAAGGTTTTAAAAAATATGTGACATCTCAGCTCAGACAATGCATTAAAGGTGTAAGGTTACAGTCTGTCTGTATTCCGAACTTGAGTCAGACTGATTCTATCTCCAAAGTAGAAATTTATAAAACGTCACATGGACTGGCTGCCTACAGATTGTGTGTTCTTTGAAAACAATGAATGTATCTACAAATACAAATTCAACCCGTAGACTTATATGTGCGTGTGACAGAGAGAGAGAGAGCGTGAGAGTGTGTATGTGGGAGAGAGGGAGGGAGTGAGTGTGTGTGCATGTGTGACAGAGTATATGCCTGTGAGAGGGTGTGCAAGTGAGTTTAGGGGTGCGTGTGTGTGTGTGTATATATGTGTGTCTGAGAGAGAGTGTGTTTATGAGAGAGGGTCTGCGTGAGTGTGATCATGTGTTTGAGCATACGTATGTACTGTGTAGTAGGGTCACCTGTAGTGTGACATGAACCCGAGATCCAGGTTGAGGCGATCCTCATGGGTACCGAACTTCCTGCTTGGCCATTCACTCTGTGTTGTTGCATATCCTGAAGTCCGCTTTAGAGCATGGTCACCCAAAGATCTGAGGCCAAATGTCCCTGACTGCTGAAGTGTTCCCCGACTGAGAGGGAACATCCCTGTCTGGTGATTGTTGCACGGTGTCCATTCATCCTTTGGCGAGACCAAGCAGATGCTACGACAATGTACCTTGTGTTAGGGCATCCTTGCCTGCAGTTGGGGAACACTTCAGCGGTCAAGGATATTTGGCCTCGGATCTTCGGGTGACTATCCTCCAAGGCAGATTCCGAGATAAACAACAATGCAGAGTTGCCGAGCAGGAAGTTTGGTACCCATGAGGAAGGCCTCAACTGGGATCTCGGGTTCATGTCACACTACAGATGACTACACCACCCCACACCCAGGATCACACTCACGCAGGCCCTCTCTCATACACACGCTCTCTCACAGGCATTTACTCCGTCACACTCATGCACACAATAACGCACATTTTCTCATTTTCTCTCTCCCTCACATTCACACACGCGCACGCACACAAGTTTATGGGTGAATTTGCATTTGCAGAATTGTTTTTGCAGATACATTATATGCTTTTTGAATACAATAGAAGCTGTAGGTAGTCAGTCCATATAACAATTTATAAATTCCTACTTTTGAAATAGAATTGGTCTGGCTCAAGACAGACAGACTCTAACCTCACACCTTTAATGTATTGTCTGAGCTGAGGTGTCACGGACTTTTTAAAACTTAAGTTATCTTGGGAGTGTGACTTAAAAGAAGTTCTGGGATATATGTATTAATGAACTGAAACCTGCAACCCAAATGTTTAAAGACTTAACAGCAATCTAAGTTTATTCAATATATTGCATCTGTTGTATGACATTTTGATCTTTTTCTATAAATTCTGTGTCCTGAGATCCTGCCCCACGAGCTACCTGCCAAAGGAGCAGCGCTCTGAATTCTTGCACTTCCAAATAAACCTGTTGGACTCTAATCTGGTGTTGTGATTTTTACCTTTTGTCTGTCCCAGTCCAACACCGGCTCCTCCACATCATACCAAACAAATAGTCCCCTAATGCTGGAATCAAACCCAGGTCTCTGCCACTGAGGCAGTACTGTGCCACTATGTTGCTGTTTTGTGTGGTCTGTTCCTAGACTGGGTTTCCTGAAGTGGAAAGACTAAGATTTCTAGGACTATATTGCCACTTTAGATTTGTAATATTGTCAACAACATCATCTATCAGCCCCAATCAGACAAATATATTAATTGATCAATTTTGTTTCGCTGTGTTAATATAATGTCAAGTTTTTCAATAGCATTTCACTGACATTTGAATCTAGGTTTCATAATCCTCCCTGGAGCAGCTTCAGCCTCTTTCTCACTCCGATCACACAGATGTTATTGCCTGAAGTGAGGATTGGTACAAGAATGGCTCTAGCAAAGTTGTTTTTTCCTTCAGATTGAAATCCTGTGACAGGTTGTTCATCATACTCCGTATTCTGACAGGGACTTTATTCACCCAGATATGAATGTAGTAAGGAAATGTGCCTACTGGCATTCCCACAATGATTTAATTATCGATTTATATGCTGTCACCCAGGGCTCATGTTGCAGGCCTCGTTCTCTGGTACTTACATTACGTTGCTGCAAGACCCTAGACTTGAAGGAGTCCACAGATCTCAGGGGGTTTGGGGGGAGGTGCCTGCTGAAAGAATGGGTACAACTTACATCATGGGCAACAGAGTTTTTAACTCATTGTTGGGCCCAGGTCTATCAATAAAACATTTCCTAGCATGTTCATTAAAAGAAATGTATTAAAATCTGTGCTTTTGTTCAACACCCTATTCCTTTTATATTGAATACCTTAAAATACATTGTATACAATAAAAGTAGTAACCTTTATGTAGCTCAAATGGCAGTCATAGAGTCACAGAGATGTACAGCATGCAAACAGACCCTTTGGTCCAACTCGTCCAGGCCGACCAGATATCCCAACCCAATCTAGTCCCACCTGCCAGCACCTGGCCCATATCCCTCCAAACCCTTCCTATTCATTTACCCATCCAGATGCCTTTTAAATATTGCAATTGTACTAGTGTCCATCACTTCCTCAGGCAGCTCATTTCATACATGTAACACACTCTGTATGAAAACGTTCCCCCTTAGGCCTCTTTTATATCTTTCCCCTCTCATCCTAAACCTATGCCCTCTAGTTCTGGACTCTCCCACACCAGGAAAAAGACTTTGTCTATTTACCCTATCTATGCCCCTCATGATTCTGTAGACCGCTATAAGGTCAGCCCTCAGCCTCCAACGTTCCAGGCAAAACAGCCCCACTCTATTCAGCCTCTCCCCATAGGTCAAATCTGCTCCTCGGATGCTGCCTGAACTGCTGTGCTCTTCCAGCACCACTAATCCAGAATCTGGTTTCTAGTATCTGTAGTCATTGTTTTTACCTCAAATCCTCCAACCCTGGCAACATCCTTGTAAATCTTTTCTGAACCCTTTCAAATTTCACAACATCCTCCTGATAGGAAGGAGACCAGAATTGCATGCAATATTCCAACAGTGGCCTAACCAATGTCCTGTACAGCCACAACATGACCTCCCAACTCCTGTACCCAATACTCTGACAAATAAAGGCAAGCATACCAAACGCCTTCTTCACTATCCTATCTACCTTTGACTCCACTTTCAAGGAGCTATGAACCTGTGCTCCAAGATCTCTTTGTTCAGCAACGCTCCCTATGACTTTACCATTTAAGTGTATAAGTCCTGCTAAGATTTGCGTTCCCAAAATGCAGCACCTCGCATTTATCTAAATTAAACTCCATCTGCCACTTCTCAGCCCATTGGCTCATCTGATCAATATCCCATTGTAATCTGAGGTAACCGTCTTCGCTGTCCACTACGCCTCCATTTTTGGTGTCATCTGAAAACTTACTAACTATATGTCTTATGCTCACATCCAAATCATTTATATAAATAACAAAAGTACTGGACCCAACACTGATCCTTGTAGCACTCCACTGCTTACAGGCTCTAGTCTGAAAAACAACTTTCCACCATCATCCTCTGTCTTCTCCCTTTGAGCCAGTTATGTATCCAACTGGCTAGTTCTCCCTGTATTCCATGAGTTCAAACCTTGCTAACCAGCCTCCCATGGGGAACCTTGTTGACTGTCTTACCAAAGTCCATATAGATCACATCTACCACTCTGCCCTCATCAATCATCTTTGTTACTTCTTCAAAAAACTCCATCAAGTTTGTGAGACATGATTTCCCGTGCACAAAGCCATGTTGACTATCCCTAAACAGTCCTTGCCTTTCAAAATACATGTACATCCTGCCTCTCAGGATTCCCTCCAACAACTTGCCCACCACTGACGTCAGCCATTACATAAGACAGAATCCCTCATAGCAACTAATCCATTGTGGTATGTGATAAAGTGATTATGAATCCAAAATTGGACATTCTAACTTTACCCACAGCTGCAGAAACCAGGCCTGACAGAAAACTGTAAGAACTTCGGATGTTGCAAATCAAAAGCTAAAACAGAAGTTGCTGGTAAAGCTCAGCAGGTCTGATAGCAGTTGTGGAGAGAAATCATAGTTAATGTTTTGGGTCCGGTGAGGGACACCGGGTACAAAATGATAACTCTGATTCTTCTTCATAGATGCTGCCAGACCTGTTGAGCTTTTTCAAGAATTGCCATTTAGGTCTGACAGAAAATTGTCAAATTTAATCAGCAGCCAGCAGCTATCAACTGCGGAGAACAGTGGAAAGCAAGTTCTAAGATTTTAGAACAGTTCAAGGGGAATGAATTACTTACAACCAGTCCACGGGTTGTGTATTATAGAATTGTTGATCAGATGTTCTGGCACCTTGAATGTCTGAGAACATGCACTTTACCTTCCCAACAGAGCAACAGTGAAGGGTGTTGTCACAGCCCTATTGGATGATTTGAACCCAGCTCATGACCCCTTTGGCCAAAGCCCAGAAAATTTTCTGGAACCTTGAGGTTTGGGGGATAAGAACACATAGCTGGACAGCACACCCTCAGTGAAGACGCAGTGAAGACTCTATCTGGCCCAGCAGTGGAGTTCCAATCACCTGCAGAGAGAGAAAGAAGATCTGTCCTCATCCATCTGAGACCCACTTTCATGGAAGAGAGCCAGCCCTATGTTGGAGAGGAAGGCGATTCTGAAGGCTAAGCTGAAATATGCAGATCATTGCCAATCATACTCTTTCTCAGACGGATAAAGCTAGATTGAGATAATTATTGTGGGGATTTGGGAAATGCTCACATGGTGTTTTTAATAAGGAATATTTTGTTAATGAAATTGAGTTGGAACGCAAACTGAATTCTATGCCCTTTTGTCTGCCTCATTGATTATCGCACTTGGGTAAAGGGTTTTAGTACAAAAACTGGTCAAAGTGTTCACAGCATGGACAACAGGTGTTTGATTGGATAACATTGGCCAGCACATTCAGAAGACCACCTGTGTCTTGCAAGCTAGGCTACAGAATCCTTAACATCTTCCAGAACAGGCAGTTTGGCACCTCATTTGCAGAGCAGGCACTCTTCACAATACAGAAAGTGCCCTATAATGTCAATGTTGTAAAAGGGTGTCAAATCTGATTGCATATTGAATGTCTGGAGCAAGCTGGAATCCTCAAATGTCAGGCTTGGAAGTGAGATAGCTATACATCAAGCAGAGTTGAACTTTGGTCAGAAGTCCATTAATAATATGCAATCCCTGCTTTTATAGGAGTATTAGTATAATTGTGGTAAGGTTTTAAAATATATTCACTTTTGTTGCAGATATAACTGTGACTGAACATTTTCTGATTGGATCACCATTGTAATTGCAGCTACTAGTTTTCCCTAAACACAGTTACCTTAACTATTACTTTGACAAAAATCAGCAACCAAAAGAATAAAGGGCACAATATTGTTTGCAAAGTTCTGTAGAATATATATATTTTATGATAATGTACATCATATAATAAATTATATTGCATTGTCACCATGTTATCCACAATCCATTGGTCTGGCAGAACATTCATACGGTATTTAACATAGTAATTAACATAAAATGTAAGAAAACTGAACAAGACCTCTGGATTCCCATGTTAAATTTATGAACTATACCTCAAGGCAAGGACCTACCTTCATCACCAATTTTAACCAACTATGCACATGGAGAGAATAGTGCAGGAATGTGGTCGAAGAACATCTGAGTGTGGAATTGGAGGGGAACGAATACTTTTCATCAGTATTCACACTGGAAAAGGGAAATGTTAGTGATACAGGCTACAAGATTAGATGGATTTGAGTTTAGCAATCTCAGAAGACCTGAAAATAGATAAGACTCATGGGTCAGATGGGATTTATCCTCAGATTCTCTGGGAAGCCATTGTTGACAGGAGTAGTGCCAGAAGACTGGAGAATAGCAAATGTTGTTCCCTTGTTTAAGAAAGGGAGTCGGGACAACCCTGGTAATTATAGACCAATGAGCCTTACTTTGGTTGTGAGTAAGTGTTGGAAAAGATTATAAGAGAGAGAGGGTTTATAATCATCTGGAAAGGAATAATTTGATTAGGGATAGTCAACACAGCTTTGTGAAGGGTAGGTCATGCCTCGGTAACTTTGTTGAGCTCTTTGAGAAAGTGACAAAGCAGGTGGATGAAGTTAAAAATGTGTATATGGACTTCAGTAAGGCATTTGATAAGACTCCACGTGGTCAGCTATTGCACAAAATATGGAGTTTTGGGATTGAAGATGATTAGCGGTTTGGATCAGAAATTGGCTAGCTGAAAGAAGACAGAGGGTGGTGGTTGATGGGAAATGTTCGTCCAGTGGTGTGCCGTAAGGATCTGTTTTAGGGCCACGGCTGTTTGTCATTTTTATAAATGATCTGGACGTGGGTGAGAAGGATGAATTAGTAAATTTGCAGATGACACTAAGATAGGCAGAGTTGTGGATAGGGCCGAAGGATGTTGTGAGTTACAGAGGGACATAGATAAGATGGAGACCTGGGCTGAGAAGCGGCAAATGGAGCTTAATGTGGAAAAGTGTGAGGTAGTTCACTTCAGAAGAAGTAACAAGAATGCAGAGTACTGGGCTAATGGTAAAATTCTTGGCAGTGTAGATGAACAGAGAGATCTCGGTGTCTAGGTGTATAAATCCCTGAAATTTGCCACCCAGGTTGATATAGTTGCTAAGAAGGCATATGGTGTGTTGGCATTTATTGGTATGGGGGGATTGTGTTTCAAAGCCATGAGGTCATGCTTCAGCTGTACAAGACACTGGTAAAGCTGCGCCTGGAGTATTGATTACAGTTCTGGTCACTGCATTATAGGAAGGATGTGAAAACTTTGGAAAGGGTTCAGTGGAGATTTACTAGGATGTTACCTGGTATAGAAGGAAGGTCTTACAAGGAAAAGCTGAGGGAACTGAGGCTGTTTTTGTTGGGGAGAACAAGGTTGAGAGGTGACTTAATTGAGACGTATCTGATAATCAGAGGGTTAGATAGGGTGGACAATGAGAGCCTTTTTCCTCATATGGTGAAGTCTGGCTTTAAATTGAGGGGTGATACATTTAGGACAGATATCAGAGGTAGTTTCTTCACTCAGAGAGTAGTAGGGGTGTGGAACGGCCCGCCTGCAACAGTAGTAGACTTGCTGACGTTAAGGGCATTTAAATGGGCATTGGACATACATATAGATAATAATGGAATGGTGTAGGTTAGATGGGCATCAGATTATTTTCACAGGTCGGCGCAACATCAAGAGCCAAAGGGCCTGTACTGCACTGAAATGTTCTATGTTCTATTTATCATGTAGACAGTCACCTGATCTTCCCCCAGGTTAAAGTGACAGAATAAAAGACAATAACACCTGCACTTGGATACATGGAAAGGTACTGTGAAGATGTGCTGGATTGTACAACATTATATGAACAAGGTTCAAAAATGGCATTTAAGGCTGAGATAGATTCTCGATCAATATCAGGATCAAGGGTTATGGGAAAAGGGCAGGAGAGTGGACGTGAAGAATGTGGGATCAGCCATGACCTTATCGAAAGGTGGAGCAGGCTTGAGGGGCCCAATGGCTAACTTTTGTTCCTATTTCTTAAGGCCTTATGTTTGGTAATCTGGAAACATGCTGGTGTCCTTAAACAGCCATTTTACTCTCCATCAGGAAAGTCAGTTAGTCAATTAGCCTGATAAAATGACAGAGCCAGGACCATGCTGATGTCTGTGATCGATATGTATGTAGATGGTTTGTGACTAAATCTTCTCCATACTTGTTCACAGGAAGAACCTGTCTCAGTATTCATGTTAGAAGAGCTAACCTAATACCAGTGAACCCCAAACCACTAGTGTGTGGGTACCTTAACCCTTCTGAGTCTGCAGTGTGCCTGGCTGCACAGCATCTGCTTGATCTGCATTGTAATTGTAATTGGTGGAGGTCAGCTCTGAATTTGGTTCCTCTCCTGCTGCCCCCCAGTCAATAATCCCAAGGTCAGGTGATGGAAGCTACTCTGTGCCAGGGAGAGCAGCATGTTAAGGTTGGAAGATCAGAAGCAGAGGGAGAACTCCTCCTGCAAAAGAAAGTGGAAGATATACTCAGGCTCAATGGCTACCTTCAAGAAGAAATCATTGCAGCTTTCATGCAGGACATATGTTTGTTTATCATTTACACTTACCTGCCGCATCATGCTGCATCCCTCTGGTCAGAGGTAAATGATACATTTATCAGAGTTGAACAAATGCCCTCTCAACCTCTGATATAGAAATAATTCCATTTCTCCCAGTTACATGTGCAGCCCAGGACAGCACCTATTGATGGTGACAATGCTATCCTGGAAATATACAGAGAGCAAAACCTGCAATGAGGTTGTAGTTGGACAAGAAAACGGATGTGTGGAGCAACTGTATACTCAGGGAGATAGTGATTCCTCCAACAATATTCGCATAGTTTTTATTCAAACTTCTATTTTGAGTGCTATGTCTGGAATCTATTGCAGACAAAAGTCAGGACTGCAGATGCTGGAGATTAGAGTCGAGAGTGTAGTGCTGGAAAAGCACAGCAGGTCAGGCAGCAACCAAGAAGCAGAAGAATCGATATTTCACTCCCATCTGCTCCCTGGAGGACCAGTTCTACCACAGGACACACCACATGGCCTCCTTCTTTAAAGACCAAAATTTCCCTCCCACATGGTTGATGATGCCCTCCAGCACATCTCATCCATTTCGCGTACCTCTGCCCTCAAACCCCACCCTCCAACCGCAACAAGAACAGAAACCCCCACCAACCTCCGTATACATTGCATTATCCTCTGCTATTTTCACCACCTACAAATGGACTCCACCACCAGAGATATATTTCCCTCCCCACCCCTATCCACTTTCCATAAAGACCATAACGACTCTCTCGTTAGTTCCACACCCCCCACCAACCCAGTATACCCTCCCAGCACCTTCCCCTGCCACTGCAGGAATTGCAAAATCTGTGCCCACACCTCCCCCCTCACCTCTGTCAAAGGCCCCAAAGAAGCCTTCCACATCCATCAAAGCTTCACCTGCACTTCCACACATGTCATTTACTATATTCGTTGCTCCCGATGTGATCTCCTCTACATTGGGGAGACAGGACACCTACTCGTAGAGTGCTTTAGAGAACATCTCCAGGACATCCACACCAACCAATCCCACCTTCCTGTTGCTGAGCACATCAACTCCCTCTATCACTCCACCAAGGACATGCAGGTCCTGGGTTTCCTCCATTACCACTTCCTAACCACCCAACACCTGGAGGAAGAACGCATCACTTTCCACCTCGGGACCCTCCAACCCCATGGTATCAATGGGGATTTAACCAATTCCCTCATTTCTCCTCCCCCCACCTTATCCCAGATCCAACCCTCTAGCTCAGCACTGCCCTCATGACCTGTCCTACCTGTCCATCTTCCTTCGCACCTATCTGCTCCACCCACCCCCTGACTGTAAGACTTTGGCTCAATCTACCAATTTACTTTCTTCTATGTGTGAGCCTCGTCCTGCGTGTTCTTTTAAATGAAGCACTAGGAGAAGATATTCAGTCTCACACTCTTGATTTATTTTAAACAGTAAGTGGACAAAGCATTCGGAGCTCTGGGTCTAACCCTTTTTTCCCTGACCAACTACCATGTGTGGCAGTTCAAAAAGTAAGACCTCGTTTTGTCCCTGCCCCAGTCTTTTATACAATAAAAAACATCATACACACACTGAGGTAGAATTATCTTCTCATTGGCTGTTGATCTGACTCCATTCCCCACCTCCTCGCATTCCCGGATGTCCGACCCCACGTGAGCTTCTTTTGCCCGCGAAACGGATCATCACGTAACCTCCTTGGCCCACTTCCTGGGCGCGAAACGGAACGTCACGTGACTGTCCCGCACACTTCCGGGGCGCGAAACGGAACGTCACGTGACCGCCCCACACTCTTCCGGGCGTGAAACGGAACGTCACGTGACCGCCTCGCACTCTTCCGGGTGCGAAACAGAAGGTCACGTGACCGCCTCGCATTCTTCCGAGCACGACACGGAATGTCACGTGACTACCTCCTGCGTGTATTAAACAGCGTCTTCACAGGCTTCTGACTGCTGCAGAGATTCACAGTCGCAGCCAGCCTTCAGGTTTTTTTGTGTAAGTCATATATTTACATGACCTATCATCATTACCCCCATCTCCGTCCACCTATCGCACTCTCAGTTACCTTCTCCCCAGCCCTATCCTCCTCCCATTTATCTCTCCACCCCTGGCTCCCAGTCTCATTCCTGATGAAGGGCTTTTGCCTGAAACGTCGATTTTCCTGCTCCTTGGGTGCTACCTGACCTGCTGTGCTTTCCCAGCACCACAATCTTGACTGGAATCTATTGCAAGCATCTTAGGTAGTGTCTATATTTAAGAATGAGTGTTTGCCCTCTGTTTTTCCTTTCCATAATAAATTTTGAACAGCATATGGTCAAATGTTGATTCTGAATATTTCATCAGGGTATCTGGAGAGTTTCTGACTCAGCTAAGATTGGTACGCCTCCAAGCATTACTGTAGATTATACAACACAGGCAATGAAAAACAGAAAAGAACAAAAAAGTAATTCAACACCATCATTATACCAACATTGCAAAATAAGAGAGACACTCATAACACAAACTATCCACTTTTCCAAGAAAAAAAATGACAAACCTCACTTGAAAAGGCCATCTGATGTGCACCAGGAAATACGAATCCCTCATGAGAGTCTGGAAGAGAGTGATACAAAATAAAAACTCACATAATAAAGAAAGTTTTGCAGAAAGCAATAAACTTTCTTGGCAGGTATGACTGTGCCTTCAGATTAGGGAGCACTTGGCTTTCTTTACTTCAGAAGAAACCTTAGAATGTACAGGTTTGAAATGATGAGTTATACCTCCATGATATCTGATGGGTTTCCTCATGGTATTCATTAAGTTATCCCTGGGAAATTAAACATTAATACAAAACCACTGCAATTGTAGACATCAATGACTGATGTTCATTAGCAGTAGTATGGGTGGCATGGTGACTCAGTGGTTAGCACTGTTGCCTCACAACACCAGGGTCCCAGGTTCAATCCCAGCCTTGGGCGACAGTCCATGTGGAGTTTGCACATTTTCCCTGTGTCTGTATGAGTTTCCTCTAGGTCTCTGGTTTTCTCCTACAGTCCAAAGATATGCAGGTCAGGTGAATTGGCCATGTTAAATTGCCCATAATGAATGGTGCATTAGTCGGGGGGGGGGGGGGGGGTGGGTAGGCTAATCTTTGTAGGGTCGGTGTGGACTGGTTGGGCCGAAGGGCCTGTTTCCACACTGTAGGGAATCTAATCTAATGCTACTATTTTTTTGTTGCCATGGTCCTTCAGGATTGCTGTCATATGAAGAGAGACAACTGTTGGTGAGTTTAACACAAGGGTCAACACATCTCAGGTGAGGTTGAGAAGGCATGACTTTGATGGTGCCCTCAGCTAGTGCTATTGGTGTCACTCTGCATTGTATACCAACTGTCCAGCTAGCTGACTCCCTAAGTTAATGATAAGTATCAAGTGAATGAGAAACATGTTCCAATATCAAGACAATTCTCTAGAATCAATGCAATTATACATAATATCTGACACAATTAATATTCTCGTAGCTGCTGGACATGAAACTTATGCTAGCCCATTGTAGTGAAGGAAGTAGGACACCTTTATCATCCCAAAAATGAAAGCATTGTGGTGAAAACTCTTGTTTGATTTGGAGGCCACATGGAAGGCATTCAGCCTTCCCGTCCATTCAAGGGCAATGGAAATTAATTGATGAAAGTTAATGATTGGACAGTTCAGTCTGGAATCTTTGGTGATAAGGAAGGTGAAACTGTCAGCATTTGTCATCATTATTCCACTGAAAGCTGATAACAACTTTGGGAATCCATACATGCATTGACAAATGGAAATTTCGAGACTGTGGGAGTGATTCAATGCTTCTTCAAAGAGTGTTTTGTGAATGTAACCCCAGGCTGCAATCAGTGAGAATTCTCATGAACTGACATGAACATCCAAGCTCAATGATCAATTTCAATATGAATCTTCCTCAAAGCCCCTTTATCATTAGCCTTGAGAAACTAACGCGAAACTTACAGAAGGTTAAATTTCCAGAAGATACAAATCTACATTATTTTAAAAGAAACATGTATTGTATAATATATAAAACAATTTATTTAATTTAATTTTAGCTCCTATTTTAATCAAATCAAAATAATTCACTTCTCTACCTGAAAATTTAAATGAAGAATGGAGGACATTAATTCAATTTAATCTCCTAGTTTGCTGTGCATGTGTGTGAATATTTCAATGTGGCATAGCTGCCTACCTACTTGCTGACATCACTGCTTCCACATGTCAAGACTTGCTATCACACCTCAGACTGTTGTCAAGTGAGGGGAAATCCACACCAGTGAGATTATTAGATCATTATTGGCTGTTTTCTTCAAGTTCAGTGATCAGTTGCTGACCGTAAATTGCCAAATTGAAAAGTTGGATCGAAGTTGGACCCATTCTCTAATATTGGGCAGGTACCCCAGCTTGCACTACATACGCTTCTTCACATTTATTTATATTTGGGATAAGAACAATATGAACATATAAACAAGGAACAAGAGTGGGCCACTCAGTCCTTTGACCCTGCTCCACCATTCAATAAGATCATGATTTTAACGTCAACTCTATATTCCTGCATATCCCTGATAATCTTTGTACCCTTAGTAATCAAGAATTTGTCCACCTTTGCCTTAAAAATATTGATTCAGTATCCACTGCATTTTGAAGGAAGGAGTTCCAAAGACTCTCAAACATAAGATAAAAAGTTTTCACTTCTGTCTTGAAAGGGTGCCCCCTTTTTATAAAACTATGATCCTTTGTCCTTTTCCACAAGAGAAAATATGCTTTCAATATCCACCTGGTCAAGATCCCTCAGGATTGTGTTTGTTTCAATTACATTACCTCTGACTCTTTTAACCTCCAGAGGATACAGGAGACTCTATTCCTTTTCCTCATAAGGCAATCTGCTCATTCCAGGTGTTACTCTGGTAAACTTTCTCTGAGGTGCTTCCAATGCATTAGCATCTTTCCATAAGTACAGTGACCAGCATTGTACACAATACTCCAGATATGGTCTTCCCAAGCATAACCTCCCTATTTTCGCATTCAATTCCACTTTCAATAAACCATAACGTACAATTAACTTTCCTGATTACTTGTTGTATTTGCATACTGTTGGAACTGTCTGTTTTTAAGAGACACAAAATGGCCAGAATTTTTTAAAAAGCCTGCTTCAGCATTTTAGTGAAACAATAGTGCTTTTGAAAAGAAGTTATCCCAAAGAATGCAGAAACAGTCCCATTAAAAAAAGTCCAAGGATAAACAGTTTGAAGAATTGCAACAAACACAGGTGAAATAATTAAGTTGAAATTTATACAAACTTTGGATGATTGCCAAACTATGTCAAGCAATTAATTCCAGTCCCATTAAGGGACAGATGTTGCCCAGCCATAAAACCACAGCTAAAGTTATCTTGCAGAAATTAGCTGGTTTTTTTTGAAATTATACAATACAAATAGACTCTAGTTGAAGAATAACAGAGATAAATTTCAACATAATCATAAAACTTTATATTGAAAGCACTAAGGGAAAATGTTAAAGAGATGTCTGGCAAATCTTGTTTCATTAGCTGAAGAGTGCTAACAGTAGAAGTAATTCTAAAAATTTACAAATAAAATTAATATTACAAATTTTATATCAGAACCAACTGTCTTTTATATAAAAGATAGTAATAGAATTTGATAAAGATAGCAACTACAATGAACAATAGAATTCGAGCAGTGCTTAGAGATAAGCAAGTCAGACACATAACCACAGCAGGACAGCCAATAAGTTTGGAACGCAATCTAGAAAAATCCCAAGGCCTAGAGAGTACAATGATTGTTAAACATCATGAAAGATTAAGAGAAAGTAGTTTGGTCCATAGGAATGCCCATCATTGATCAGGTGTTTCACAGGATTGGTCCCATAGACGGTAAGGGAAGGGCACAGTAACCACATTGTATGTGATCATTATACTTCAAAATGCATAAAAATACTGTTTTTTACTGTAAAAAAAATCAGAGAGTGTCATTGATCTCTCTTCTAATCTGAGTTGCAGATTAAGGGAATGATTGTGTTCTCACATTGAAGCCAGATTCAGGAAGATCCATTGGCCCTCTTCCTGCATTAACTGGTTGTTGCTTGAATAAAAGTCCACAACGTGCCTGAATCCTGCCTGCCTCCTGAGTGTTTGTTCCTGGTTGGGGGGAATCTTGCTCCTATACATGCTAACTTTCTGTGATTCATGCACCAAGCCACCCAGATACCTCTGCATCACAGGGCTCTGCAACATCTCATCATTTAGAAATAGGTTTCTTTTTAATCTTTCTGCAAAAAACTGACAATTTCACATTTTTCCTCATTGTTCTCCGTTTTCAGATCTTTGCCCACTCACTTAACAAGTCTGTAAAGGATACCCATAGGTTATGTCCACTTAACAGTTCACTTTCCTACCTAACTTTGTGTCATCAGCAAATTTGAAAGATGAAGAGGTGAGAGATAATGAATCTGCAGAAAATAAAAGGCTGATTTCAACCCCCATGGCCTGGCAGAGCGGTGATACATAGTGTTCCCGTGTATATCAGTCTCCAGCTGCCCCAGAAGAATGACGCCCGATTTCAAAAGCCAGTGTGATGCCTGATGATGTTAGTGAGATGCACACACCATGACTGAGGCCTGCAATGTGTCAGCAAAAGCTGATGGCAGCAACAATCCTGGATAAAGGAGGCCAAGGTAAGTGATTTTTAAATACCTTTAGAGGTTTCTTACAGTTTGGGAGGAGCAGAACACTATTTATCCCTGGCTTCCCTACTTCCTATTCATTCTTTCCCTCCATCACCAATCTCCAGGCCCATTCTTATCAACATTGCTGGGAATTGGTTGTGTGGGTTCTTTCAGCAATTCGGGCTCCTGCCCACTGATTCTGGTTTATTTCAGATATGAATCAATGTTGGGCATGAAATGACAGTTTTGCACTTCTACAAATTGGTTTACCAGCTCCGATGGAGACTGGATGCCTGATTTCCATTCTGAGAGAACCAATCAAGCAATAACCATTGAAATTCAATCAAAACAACCATGATCTTACTGAATATCTGTGCAGTTTAAAGGGGCTGATTGAGATAATTATGCTGAATTTGGATGTACACACATTTATCTATTCATCTGCATTGAAAGCAAACTGAATTTAATTCAATGCAAGAGGCTGAACAGGGAAGGCAGACGGACTCAGGGCATGGTGAGGAACATAGGAACATATCATAGCAATTACAGAAATGTGGCTCAGGGATGGACAGGACTGGCAGCTTAATGTTCCAGGATACAAATACTATAGAACAGACAGAAAGAGGGGCAAAAGAGGAGGGGGAGTGGTGTTTTTACTAATAGATAGCATTACTGCTGTACTGAGGGAGGATATTCCTGGAAATACATCCAGGGAGGTTATTCGGGTGGAACTGAGAAATAAGAAAGGGATGATCACCTTATTGGGATTGTATTATAGACCTTCTAATGGTCAGCAGGAAATTGAGAAACAAATTTGTCAGGAGATTTCAGTTATCTCGAAGAATAATTAGGTGATTATGGTAGAGGATTTTAACTCTCCAAACATAGACTGGGACTGCCATAGTGTTAAGGGTTTAGATGGAAAGAGATTTGTTAAGGGTGTACAAGAAATTTATTGATTCAGTATGCAGATGTACCTATTAGAGAAGGTGCAAAACTTGACCTATTCTTAGAAAATGAGGCAGGGCAGGTGACTGAGGTGTCAGTGGGGGAGCACTTTGGGGCCAGCGACCATAATTCTATTCATTTTAAAACAATGATGGAAAAGGATAGATTGGATCGAAAAGTTGAAGTTCTAAAATGATTTTGCGGTATAAGGTAAGAACTTTCAAAAGCTGATTGGGGGCAGATTTTCGCAGGTAAAGGGACGGCTGGAAAATGGGAAGTCTTCAAAAATGAGATAACGAGAGTCCAGAGACAGTATATCCCTGTTGGGGTGAAAGGCAAGGCTGGTAGGTGTAGGGAAAGCTGGAAGATGAGAGAATTTAAGGTTTTGGTTAAGATAATGAAGGAATCATATGTAAGGTATAGAAAAGAGTGATCGAATGAATCCTTAGAAGGGTTTAAAGGCAGTATGTGTATACTTAAGACGGAAATCAGGAGGGCAAAAAGGGGACATGAGATAACTTTGGCAGATAAGGTTAAGGAAAACTCAAAGGGTTGTACAAATACATTAAAGACAAAGGGTAACGAGGGAGAGAATATGGCCCTTCAAAGATCAGTAAGGCAGCTCATGTGTGAAGCCATAGTAGATGGGGGAGATACTAAACAAGTATTTTGCATCAGTGTTTACTGTGGAAAAGGACATGGAAGATATAGAATGTAGGGAAATAGATGGTGACTTCTTGAAAAATGTCCATATCACAGAGGAGGAGGTGTTGGATGTCTTGAAATGCATAAAAGTAGATAAGCCTCCAGGGTCTGATCAAGTGTACCCTAGAACTCTGTGGGAAGCTAGGGAAGTGATTGCTTGGCTCCTTGCTGAAATATTTGTATCATCGATAGTCACAGGTGAGGTGCTGGAAGACTGGAAGTTGGCTAGCATGGTGCGAATATTTAAGAAAGGTGGTAAGGAAAAGTCAGGCAACTATAGACTGGTGAACCTGACATTGGTGGTGGGCAAGTTGTTGGAGAGAATCCTGAAGGACGGGATTTACATGCATTTGGAAAGGCAAGGACTATTGGCGATAGTCAACATAGATTTGTGTGTGTGAAATCATGTCTCACTAACTTGATTGATGAAGTAACAAAGAAGATTGATGAGGGCAGAGCAGGAGACATGATCTATATGGAGTTGACAGTGTGTTGCTGGAAAAGCACAGTAGGTCAGGCAGCATCCGAGCAGCAGGAAAATCGGTGCTTCGGGCTAGAGCCCTTCATCAGGAAGGGTTATATGGACTTCATTAAGGCAAGTTCAACAAGGTTCCTCATGGGAGATTGGTTAGCAAGGTTAGATCTTGTGGAATACAGGGAGAACTAGCCATTTGGATACAGAACTGGCTCAAAGGTAGAAGACAGAGAGTGGTTGTGGAGGGTTGTTTTTCAGACTGGAGGCTTGTGACCAGTGGAGTGCCACAAGGGTCGGTGCTGGGTCCACTGTTTTCTGTCAGTTTTATCAATGATTTGGATGTGAACATAGGAGATATAGTTAGTATATTTGCAGATGACACCAAAATTGAAGGTGTAGTGGTCAGCAAAGATTAACTTGATCAGATTGGCCAATGGGCTGAGGAGTGGCAGATGGAATTTAATTTAAATAAATGTGATGGGCTGCATTTTGGAAAGGCAAATCAGAGCATGACTTATACACTCAATGGTAAGGTCATGGGGAGTGTTGCTGAGCAAAGAGACCTTGGACTGCAGGTTCATGCTCCTTGAAAGTGGACCCTCAGGTAGATAAGATAGTGAAGAAGGCATTTGGTATGCTTTCCTTTATTGGTCAGAACACTGAGTATAGGAATTGGGAGGTCATGTTGCCCCCTGTACAGGACATTGGTTAGACTTCTTTTGGAATGTTGCATGAAATTCTGGTCTCCTTCCTACTGGAAGGATGTTGTGAAACTTGAAAGGGTTCAGAAAAGATTTACAAGGATGTTGCCAGGGTTGGAGGATTTGAGCTACAGGGAGAGGCTGAATAGACTGGGGCTGTTTTCCCTGGAGCATCAGAGGAAGAGAGGTTATCTTATAAAGGTTTATAAAATCATGAGGGGCATGGCTAGGATAAATAGACAAAGTCTTTTCCCTGGGGTGGGGGAGTCCAGTGCTAGAGGGCATAGGTTATTCCTGATGAAGGGCTTTTGCCC
Organism: Chiloscyllium punctatum; assembly: GCF_047496795.1. Lineage (NCBI taxonomy): Eukaryota > Metazoa > Chordata > Chondrichthyes > Orectolobiformes > Hemiscylliidae > Chiloscyllium > Chiloscyllium punctatum. Next base: position 34,658,908 of record NC_092765.1, read on the forward strand.
GAAACGTCGATTTTACTGCTCCTCGGATGCTGCCTGAACTGCTGTGCTCTTCCAGCACCACTAATCCAGAGGCATAGGTTTAAGGTGAGAGGGAAAATGTATAAAAGGGACTTAAAGAGCAACTTTCTCACACAGAGGGTGGGGTGTGCATGGAATGAGCTGCCGGAGGAAGTGGTGAAGGCTGGTACAATTACCACATTTGGATGGGTGTATAAATATGAAGGGTTTAGAGGGAGATGGGCCAAGTGCTGGCACATGGGACTAGTTTAGGTTAAGATAGCTTAAGCCGGCATGGACGGGTTGGTCTAACGGGTCTGTTTCCATGCTGTACATCTGTTGTTCTTCATATTTTCAAATATCTCAATACTTACATAATTCCTCCTTTGGCATTCCACCTTTTAAAATACATTATTCTTTCATAGGATATGAGCATGCTTACCCTTCCCAGGTACTTGAACTGAGTAGCATGCTATGCCATTTCAGAGGGCAGTTAAGAGTCAATTACATTGCTGTCGATTTTGGAGTCACACATACCCAGACCAGGTAAGGATGGTCCATATTGATTCCTCAAAGGATGTTATTGAATCAGATGTGCTTTTATAACAAGTCATAATTGCTTCGTTATGTTTCAATTCCAGATTTTATCATTATTATTCACCTTAGAGCAGGAGGGTGAGTCGTTGGACCAGGGATCTGTGTTCAATTCCAGCCTTAGGTGACTGTCTGTTGAGTTTACTAATTCTCCCAGTGTCTGCATGGATTTTAGTGCGTTCTCTGGTTTCTTTCCACAATCCAAAGATGTGCATGTTAGGTGGATTGGCCGTGCTAAATTGCCTATAGTGTTCAGGGATGTGTGGGTTAGGTGGATTAGCCATGGGAAATCTGGAGTTATGGCAATAGGTTGGGGAGTTAGATCTGGATGGGATGCTCTTTGGCGGATCAGTGCAGATTTGACGGAGTGGATGGCCTCTTTTGGACTATAGAGATTCCATTCTGTGACCTATTTCTTGTGGATCAGACCAGACTCCCTCAAAATATATTAAGAAGGTAGCCTAGACCCTAACATTTTATTATTTTACAGGTAAATACGGGGTGCTGTCTTCTAGATGCAATCAATTGGTCAAACTATTTGACTTTATGCAAAACATAATTTATTCAGACATTATAGTTAAAATACAACAAAGGAATGAGGAACTTGGAATAGCTTAACTCTTTTGGAAAACTTAACAGAATAACAAATTATTTTACTTCTGAACAGTAACTGTTCCAATCTAGTAACATCCCATTAACTCACCCTTGACAAAAAGGCAAATTCAGCAACTAATTTCCAATTCAGGAGGAAAGAACATCAAAAGACAATTGGGAGCAAGAGCAAGAGAAAGAGAGCATGCATGTGCCGAAGCTGGGAGAGATTCACTGCCTTCCAACCCTGCTGAGACCCCAGCAATAACTGCTGAAAACTAACTAAAACTCCTGGAGCTGTGAGAGCTTGACCACCCCACTCAGGCCCCATGGATGGTTCCAACTTTAACAACTTGTGAGGCGTTGGGTTTTTTAAATCTCTCATAGACTGCACGGTGCCTGTCTCTCAAGCTTTCCATAAAAGAAATCAGGACAAAATAGACCTCTTAAAGCCACAGCATCATTACACTATTCTCTTACTAATCCAACAGCATTACCATTATGCCACTGTCCCTTCCAGTCTATTCTGATACATTTGTATATCTCCTAAGCAGAGTTTTGGCAGCAGCAAAAAGCCAGGATAAAAAGGAGGCATGTATTTTATTTACTGTTAGAAATGCAAAACTTCCTCTGTCTCCATATCGTTGTAAAATGCAGTAAAATGTCATGAATGTAAAATTGAACCTCAAAGCATAGCACCTGCAGCTGTAATACTATGGGTGCTATTTTGTTACTAAAATGGCATGCACTTCACATGAGATGCATGCCAAATGCCACCTTGGTGAGGATTTTAGCATGGGTATTTGGAGTGTGCTGTAGAAACACACAGAGTAGGCAGGTTGCAATGTCAGTCACTGTGTAATGCTGATTTGACACCAAAGCAGCCTTGTTGCTCCAATTGATGCTCCCTCTTAATTATTAATTCCAAACATTCAGAAGGATGAACTTGTTGTCTTAAAAGGGATCATCAGCAACTTGCGGTTAAGTTTTTAACTAACCTATGTGCATCGTCTTTCCTTCTCTCATCTGCCTCAGCCTTAATGAGTTTGGTCCCAAAGCCATTTACATCTTGATTGACACTGAATCTAAATGGCTGAGAAGGATTTCTGGGGCAGGGCCTATTTTTCTCAATTCTCAAATAGCCTACAATCCAGGGAGGACAAAGAAAATATTACAAAGACACTCATGAAACTTCCCTCGAAGCTCAACAGCAGTGATGTTGAATACTGGGAGCAGCCTGCACCCACTGATTCAAAATGGTGCTCACTGGTCCATCAACAGTCCCAGTTATCTGTTGGAACACCATTTGCTGGACTGCTGTAAGATTCTGTAGGATCCTTAGATAACAGCAAGACTTTAGCAGTCAGTGTCACCCCTTAGCAGCAGGCTCAGGCTGACCATCAATTGCAATGTTCCACCATTTCCTTCCTTTTGGTCATTCTGCAATCGCAGCTCCCACGCTGATTGATGATGTCACTTTCGTCCCCATCACGGCCACTCCCACAACCACTTCTGCCCCTCACAATTCCTCATGCATCACACGTGACATCACTTCCACCCCTCACATCATCGTTGATGCCACACGCTCAGTGACTTCCGCCACCCCTACGGCCGTGGTCACCACCACTTCTGCCCCCACCAGCGCCACTCACCTGCATTCTGCTGATACACACCCCACTGTCACTAGCTTCACCCCACAGAACCCCGAGGGGAACACTATCCCTGCTCATGGCTCCATCCTCATTCCCCCCACCATCATACCCACTCCAGTTACAGGTTCCGCCCCCACTCCCAGCTCCACACCCACACCAGATCCCAGCTCCCAGCCCTGCCGAGTTTTCACCATCCCTCCAGACCTCCCCCTCACTGAGGACGAACGATCAGTCCTCAGCAAAGGACTCACCTTCATCCCCCTCCGTCCACGCATCAATGAATTTAATACACGCTGTGACGTCGAACACTTCTTCCGTCACCTCCGCCTCCAAGCTTACTTTCACAATCAGGATTCCCGCCCACCTTCCGAGGACCCCTTCACCCACCTCCAACACACTGCATCCACCTGGACACCCCGCGCTGGCCTATTACCTGCCCTCGACCTCTTCATTTCCAACTGCCACCGGGACATTAACCACCTCAACCTGTCTACCCCCCTCCCCACTCCAACCTCTCACCCTCACAAAGCGCAGCCCTCCAATCCCTCTGCTCCAATCCCAACCTCACCATCAAGCCAGTGGATAAAGGGTGAGCAGTGGTAGTCTGGCGCACTGACCTCTACACCGCTGAAGCCAAATACCAACTCGAGGACACCTCTTCCTACTGCCCCCTCGACCATGACCCCACCACCCATCACCAAACCATCATCTCCTAGATCATACAGAACCTCATCACCTCAAGAGATCTCCCACCCACAGCTTCCAACCTCAGAGTCCAGGAACCCCGCACTGCCTGGTTCTACCTCCTTCCCAAGATCCACAAGCCTGACCACCCTGGCCGACCCATTGTCTCAGCATGCTCCTGCCCCACTGAACTAATCTCTACCTACCTCGACACTGTCCTATCCCCCCTAGTCCAGGAACTCCCCACATACATTCGAGACACCACCCACGCCCTCCACCTCCTCCAAGACTTCCGTTTCCCCGGCCCCCAATGCCTCATCTTCACTATGGATATCCAATCACTCTACGCCTCCATCTGCCATGACCAGGGCCTCCAAGTCCTCCGTTTTATCCTCTCCAGACGTCCCCAACAGTACCCTTCCACCGACACTCTCATTCGTTTGGCTGAACTGGTCCTCACCCTTAACAATTTCTCCTTCAAATCTTCCCACTTCCTCCAGACCAAAGGGGTAGCCATGGGCACACGTTTGGGCCCCAGCTATGCCTGTCTCTTTGTTGGCTATGTAGAACAGTCAATCTTCCGTAATTACACCGGCACCACTCCCCACCTCTTCCTCCGCTACATTGATGACTGCATTGGCGCCATCTCGTGCTCCCGCGAGGAGGTTGAGCAATTCATCAACTTTACCAACACATTCCACCCTAACCTTAAATTTACCTGGACCATCTCTGACACCTCCCTCCCCTTCCTGGACCTCTCCATCTCCATTAACGATGACCGACTTGACACTGACATTTTTTACAAACCCACCGACTTCCACAGCTACCTGGATTACATCTCTTCCCACCCTACCTCTTGCAAAAATGCCATCCCATATTCCCAATTCCTCCACCTCCACCGTATCTGCTCCCAGGAGGACCAGTTCCACCACAGAACACACCAGATGCTCTCCTTCTTTAGAGACCGCAATTTCCCCTCCCACGTGGTTAAAGATGCCCTCCAACGCATCTAGTCCACATCCCACACCTCTGCCCTCAGACCCCACCCCTCCAACCGTAACAAGGACAGAACGCCCGTGGTGCTCACTTTCCACCCTACCAACCTTCGTATACACCAAATCATCCGCTGACATTTCCGCCACCTCCAAAAAGACCCCACCACTAAGGATATATATCCCTCCCCACCCCTTTCTGCCTTCCGCAAAGACCATTCCCTCCGTGACTACCTGTTCAGGTCCATGCCCCCCCTACAACCCACCCTCCCATCCTGGCACCTTCCCCTGCTACCGCAGGAACTGTAAAACCTGCACCCACACCTCCTCCCTCACCTCTATCCAAGGCCCTAAAGGAGCCTTCCACATCCATCAAAGTTTTACCTGCACATCCACTAATATCATTTATTGTATCCGTTGCTCCTGATGCGGTCTCCTCTACATTGGGGAGACTGGGCGCCTCCTAGCAGAGTGCTTTAGAGAACATCTCCGGGACACCCGCACCAATCAACCACACCGCCCCATGGCCCAACATTTCAACTCCCCCTCCCACGCTGCCGAGGACATGGTGGTCCTGGGCCTCCTTCACCGCCGCTCCCTCACCACCAGACGCCTGGAGGAAGAACGCCTCATCTTCCGCCTTGGAACACTTCAACCCCATGGCATCAATGTTGTCTTCAACAGTTTCCTCATCTCACCTTCCCCCACCTCATCCTAGTTCCAAACTTCCAGCTCAGCACTGTCCCCATAACTTGTCCAGACTTGTCCTACCTGCCTATCACCTTTTCCACCTATCCACTCCACCCTCTCCTCCCTGACCTATCACCTTCATCCCCTTCCCCACTCACCTATTGTACTCTATGCTACTTTCTCCCCACCCCCACCCTCCTCCAGCTTATCTCTTCATGCTTCAGGCTCACTGCCTTTATTCCTGATGAAGGGCTTTTGCCCGAAACGTTGATTTCGCTGCTCCTTGGATGCTGCCTGAACTGCTGTGCTCTTCCAGCACCACTAATCCAGAATCATCCAGTCATCAGACCATGCACGTGTCTGTGAGTGTTTTCATGGATATGACACACATTTCCAATTTTGGGAACAATAGGCTTTAGGTTCCGGGTACACTAATGTTGGAATTGACCTCATTAATGCCCTTGGGAGTGACTGTAAGACTCCTGGAAAGCTTGCAATGCAACAAGTATTCTATTGAATATGCTGATCAATTATTTTCTGTAAGCTTTTCATCAAAGTCTTCATCTGAGTCCTCTTCAGTACAAGTTGTGGTATCTCCTCCTTTAAAGAGCTTTCACCTTCTTTGGGGTTACATATTTCTACCTAGTTACTCACACCATTCAAATCCTGTTCCTTTGCTACCCTCTAAAGTCTATGCAGTGACAGGATTTGAGCAGGTGGCTATAAATATGATGTTATGCTTCTTCTGCATTAGTCTCTCGCTCCTCCCACACCAGCTCCAGGTCTAGACTGAGTTCTCCTTCAGGTGCAGGTCTTGGATATCTGGAAGGAGAAATATACAAGGGTAATACTGTAATGAGGAAAAAACCAAAAAAAACCCAGGAGATACACCCGCTGCAGCTGTAAATCTGACTTGAAAGAACAATGAGATTTGAGGAGGAGGAGTAAACAATAACGTACTGTCATCTCCTCTGATGTCAGCCCCGTCATTGACCATGGCCTCATCCATGACCACTTTGATGATTTTGTTATGACAATGGACTTCAAATTACTACATGTATTTTTATCCCTTAATTCCAAGTACTTGTTTAAAAGATAACTTCTACAGAGACAAAATAGCTGCAAATGTAAATTCAATGGCTGGATGAAAAAGATTCTGTGTGGGATCAATGTAAAGTAACACCTAAAGCCATCTAAGAAGACAGAGAGAGAACCACTTGAGGTAATGAAAGAGGTGACTATCTTGTATCCAACCCCACTCTTAGCAGGCAGCTATCTCCTGCAGTCATTTTTGTAGATTTCCTTTTCAGGAAGATTTAAAGAAAGGTTTAAAATAGAACGTCCACCCCAGTCTGTGTGGTATTATAACGCTGCTGCAGGATGTGCCTAGTATGTTGTGTCAGTCACAATTTGAGAACAGCCACTAAACATCCCCGCCCAGTTGGTAAAGAAAGGAAGATGGTAGCTCACTCTGCATGCTGCAAATCAGTTAAAAATGGAATCAAGACAAAGGAAATTTGGTTGGTCTCCAAAATTAAGAATCTTAAAAATTGTTTGTTCAACTGCCAATATAAACACTAGCGATGTAATTCAATAATAGCCACAATGCCATCTTACCTGTTCATCATGAACAATACAGAGACTAACCCATATACATTTATTTTTACAGCAAACCTTCAATGAACTGACATCTATGAGACCAGGGAACCGGTTGTTGATCAAATGTTCTGGATAATCAAAAGGTGCACACAATCAATGCAAAAACACACTAAGCAATAGAAATCAAATGCAGAGTAAACACATTACTGCTACACTTTATTTACAGCATAAATCACTTAAATAATAATGCAACTGCGTTGAATAAAATTTACCAGACATCATGTTGGTTGTGGTTTTTTGAAGAGAAATTGACTCAAAATTGAATCAACTGTTGATATTTTATGTGGCCATTTGATTGAACAGGTATATTTACATTGAGGTAAATAATTTAAAACCTACAATAATTGAATAGAATAAACTGTGGTAATTGAGATATATAATTTCTGCTAGTTCATAAAGAGTGCCAATTCATAAGGTGACAGTTAAAAGAAGAAGTCTTTGAAAACTTGCTAATATTATTGTACGTCTCACTTTCTGGACTCACCTTTTCTTTACAATCTCTGTGCACTTTTGTTGCTTTAATGTTTATTTTCATATGATGCAATTAATAAACTCACTCTTTTTGTTAGTTCAAGAAAGCCTGGTTAATTGGTTCTCTTTGAAACGTATGTTCATGTGATCTGGCAGAAAGATATCCAGAAGGGAAGGATCCTTTCTTAATTAACCTTGTTGCAACTTACTGAGGGGGCAGATGAGTAGAGAAGGGAAGCCAGTTTATCTCTCTCCACCCAAGAGTTCTGGGGAATCCTGTTTAGAACTGTAGCAATTGTGCGTAACAATTTGCAGCTAATTCTGGATCATGCACCTGCAGCATCTTTCAATAGCGTTGCTGACATCAAACCCTGAAAATCACATGAAGAAACTGGCATCACCAACAATGACAAGCTACTGGTCAGAATTCTCTAACATCTCCTTATGTTCTGTTGTTGATAATCTTTTTTTCCCAAAATAAGTTAGCACCAACAATAATTTTTTGTATCCTCTAATGCTGGAATATCTTTTAATCAGATTTTGCTTGAAGAAGGCTGAGAAAGAAACATCATGGAGCAATTATAAAAGGCTTGTAATTGAACACAAGAATTGCAAATAACAATTAATGAAACAAATATTGTGCTGCCTGCTAACTTCAATGACAGTGGCGTATGATGTTTAGCATATTTCACTGTGAGGTCCCAAGTTCCAACAAGCATAGCACCATTAAAAACTAAGCTACGCTGTGATTAAAACTGACTTGCACCTCCTAAAGCCAGAGTTTATTTTGGCTGGAACAGCTTGGAGATAGTGAACAGAGAAAAAGTGGAAATGGTTTGTAAGCACATACCCAGGTTTCCCTGATGCCAACCTGGAGGCCTTGATGCAGGAGGTGGTCAGGTGCAGAGAAGTCTTCTTCCCTTCATGGGGCTGGAATGGTTTGCAGACTGAAGGTCATAAGGCAATGGGAGTTGATGTTGACAGTTTGGCTTCAAGGACCTGGGTTCAGGTTTGCATGAAATGAAACGCATCACATAAGTACAGCACAGAAGGACACCATTCAGCCTATTGTAATGCTCTGGCCTCACATTCAAGTCGCCATGGATAATAAGTGGATTTTCACAAATCTTGTCCTTAAACATGAGCCAGTAGCCTCTCACACACTGCTCCAATCACCACTTACCCAATACTTGCTGACCAGCAGTTTCAACTAAATTTGAATTCTATTTCATATTCAGCTGCTCTATGAATCACCATGTATGGCAAGCAATATTTGCACCACACACATGCATGATAATTACAATCTCCGATAAGAGAGAATCTAACAAAGACCTTTTGATATTCAATGGCATCACCGTCACTGAATCCTCCACTCTCAATATTGTCAGGATAACCATTGACCAGAAACAAAACTGGACTAGCCATAAAAAACAATGTGACTACAAGAGCAGGTCAGAGTCTAGGAATCCAGTAGCGAGTAGTGACCCCTTAAAACCTGCCCATGATATACAAGGCACAAGTGTAATGAAATACTTCCACTTGCCTGGATGAGTGCAGCTCCAATAACCCTCAAGAAGCTTGACGCCGTTCAGGACAAAGCAACCCTTTTGATTGCTACTGTGTCCATCATATCCCTCCACCACATACTCAGGAGCAACATTGTGTACCAACCAAATGATGCACTGCAGAAATTCACTAAAGCTTCTGAGACAATACATTTCAAACCATAACCATTATGATTTAGAAGAAAAAAGGCAGCAGATACATTGGAAAGCACTACCTCCTTCAAGTTCCCCTCCAAGCCACTCACTACCCTGACTTGGAAATATATTGCTGTTCCTTTATTGTTGCTTAGACAAAGTTCTGGAACTCGGTCACTAATGGAATTGTGGATGTGACTGCAGCTGTTCAGGGAGACAGCCCACTTCCACTTTCTCAAGGACCACTGGGGATGATTAACAATTTCTGGTCCAGACGGCAATGCTCACTCTAAAGAAAACGTCACTCATTTCTTACACACTTGGCACTGTGTGTCTCACTTTCAAATCTCAGAATTTGCACAAACTGCCAATAATCAACTAGAGTAACTTAGGCGGCTACTTCCATCATGTCCTTCTCTAAGTCTGAGGACTCGACCCTGTTTGATGGTGAGAATGGATAATCGGATCCCTGAAGTATTTCTGAAGGCTCCAAGGAGCAGGGAAAGATTTGCTCTCGCACAGTCTACAAATTTTCAGCTTTCAAATTGACGACATGCTTATTCAGGACACTCACACCTCCCTGAACCGACCTCCATTTGAACTGATGGTCATTTAACCAGATATTTATTTTGATTGGTTTTGGTTTGGAAGTTGCTGAGCGACTTAAGTATTCCAAATCAGTTGCAGTAGGAGTTTCCAACGTATGAATTCACCTGGATGCCGACCTTTGAGTTAACTTATTCCATTTAATTCTAGTGGGGGTTTGTTGCTGTCCTGAAGCAATTACAATGTATTACAGAGTTAAAAATCACGTGACACCAGTTTATAGTCCAACAAATTTATTTGGAAGTACAAACTGTTGGAGTGCTGCTCCTTAATCAGGTGGCTAGTGGGGCAGGATCCTGAAGAAAATTGTAACTGCTTGGCCAAGATTTGGCTTTGTTTTGGGGTTTTGATGTTGCTGAACACAAGTAACTCTTAGCAGAATATTTCCTGAGTGAGGCTACGCAATTGTCTGCACTGAAGTGGTGTTCCCCAAGACCAGTTATACTAATGAGGGTGTCCACTTCCATCAGATTACCTTACAATGTATGTGCTCCACTTGCTGCATTTTCCATGGATAAAACAAATTGTAACATCTGTTTGAAGCTCAGTTGAGCTTCTGCCAATAGGCGTTTTTCACAGTCACATCATTAATCCCACATATTAGGTGGTTAATAAGCATCTCATTAAGGGTTAAATGAAATTCACAGGGTTCTGCCAGTCATCTTAACCTATTCAAAAACCCTGATATGGATTCACCTGGATCTCAAATTGCTTAGTAAAAGCAACAGTGCCTCAGAATTAAAGGAGGCTTAGGATTGGAATATTCCTTATCTTTATCAATCAACCCTTGAAAGGTCTTACCACAGTCAGTTTTGCTACAATGGGGTAGTTCCATTCTCGTGCAACCCTGTGTAATAAGAAAATTGCGTAATAGAAGCACCATTTAAACCAATGGGGTCGAAATCGCATTATAACCAATACACGTTGTAAAAGTTTATGCTGTCGAAAGTGTCCCCAATTCATTGATCATGTTACAGTGAACTTGAATTAACAAAATGCATTTTATAGCAGAACGACCTGTATCCAGTACCTTGGGAAAAAGTTAGGCTCCTGATGACAGAAAAAATTGAATCTCTACAAGCTGACAGGAGAATTACTCATTATTTTTCATCTGCCACAATGTGCATTCTTTCTACATACTGGGCTCAGTGCTCAATGGCAAGGGTTGAATGAGTCAAGGTTCCCAAGCAAAGGATGTAAGAAATTGGTTACCCCTAACATCAAAGTGATTGTTGTGAGCATGTTTCTTCAGGATCATGCTTAACTCTCATTACCACTGAAGTAACTCCACAGATGCCACTAACCTGTCACAAGTCACCCTTTATTTACACATGACCAGTCAACAGTCAGTATCCCTGGCATTCAACCTTTTTATGTCAGCCAGGCTCCATGATTGTACTAGATTAACAGCCCCAATCAGGGAACTTGTATTCCATGATGCCCATCTGGTCTGACCTCATTACAATCACTATAGCTACCACTCTCAATCATCTTTCCATCACAATAAGCAGGAGTTGCCCTCTGGCCAGACTGCTCACTGATTATTTTGGGATGGAAAGATTATCAGCAAGCAAAAAGGACAGTAAGAAAAATGATTTTTTTGTGCAGAGGATTGTTAGAATGTTTTTTTCCCTTAACTGAAACAGTTGAGAACTAACATTGCACATTGGGAAAAATGCTGTTGCAACATCATTCCTGAAAAACTGGAAAGGTGTCTAACCAATTGAGTAACCTCATTATAATGCGTCATTATGTAATGCAGGTTTGACATACCGAACCAATGAAATCACAACATTTTACTCGAGAAAGCTAATTTTGTTCATATGGTTGATGCCAGATTTCACAATTTAGTACATACAGTCCTCATTTAATTTCTGTACAAAGCTTCCTCTAAAATGGCTGAGGCAAGTTTGGTTCCCCTCTATTTCATCTATTTTGGATACTCACCAGTCTAGTTTTAGCTGGTCTTTTCTTAACTCAGTCACAGAGTCATAGAGACATACAGTCTGGGAACAGACCCTTTGGTCCAACTCATCCATGTTGCCAGATATCTTAAATTAATCTAGTCCCATGTGCCAGCATTTGGCTTATATCCCTCTAAACCCTTTCCATTCATGTACCCATCCAGATGCTTTTTAACTGTTGTAATTGTACCAGCCTCCACCACTTTCTCTGGAAGCTCATTCCATACTTGCACCATCCAGTGAATGAAAAGGTTGCCCCTTAGGTCACTTTTAAATCTTTCCCCTCTCACCTTAAACCCATGCCCTCCAGTTTTGGACTCCTCTATCATGGGAAAAGATCTTGACTATTCATCCTCTCCCTGCCCCTCATGATTTTATAAACCTCTATAAGGTCACCCCTCAGCCTCCAACATTCCAGAAAAAATATCCAGCCTCTCTCTGTTGCTCAAATCCTCCGTCCCTGGCAACATTCTTGTGAATCTTTTCTGAAACCTTTCAAGTTTAACAACATCCTTCCTATACCAAGGAGACCAGAATTGATCAAAGTATTCCAAAATTGGCCTAACCAATGTCCTGTACAGCTACAATATGACCTCTCAACTCTAATACTCAATGCATTTACCAATAAAGGAAAGCTTACCAAATGTCTTCTTCACTCTCCTATCTACCTGCGACTCCACTTTCAAGGAATTATGAACCTGAACTCCAAGGTCTCTTTGGTCAGCAACACTACCCAGGGCCTTACCATTAAGTGCATAAGTCCTGCCCTGATCTGCCTTTCCAAAATGTAGTACCTCATTTTACCTTATCGAGATGAAACTCCATCTGGCATTCCTTGGCCCATTGGTCCATCTAATTAAGATTCTGTTCTATTCTCAGATAACCTTCTTTGCTGTCCACTACACCTCCAATTTTGGTGTCATCTGCAAACTTACTAACCATATCACCTATGGTTACATCCAAATCATTTGTATAAAGGATGAAAAGCAGTGAATCCAGCATAGATCCTTGTGGCATATCACTGGTCAGAGGCCTCCAGTCTGAAAAGCAATCCTCCACCACTACTCTTTATCTTCTACCTTCAAGCCAGTTCTGTATCCAAATGGCTAGTTCTCCCTGTATTCCAAGTGATCTAACCTTGCTAACCAGTCTACCACGAGGAACCTTGTTGAACACCTTACTGAAGTCCACATAGATCATGTCCACTGCTCTGCCCTCCCAATTGTCTTCATTATTTTTTCAAAATACACGATCAAGCTAATGAGATATGATTTCCCATGCACAAAGCTATGTTGACCATCCCTAATCAGTCCTTGCCTGTCCAAATGTATGTAAATCCTGGCCCTCAGGATTCCCTCCAACAAGTTGCCCACCGGTTATGTTAGGCTCACCATTTTATAGTTCCTTGGTTTTGCCTTACCACCTTTCTTAAATAGTGGCACCGTGTTAGCCAAATTCCAGTCTTCTGGGACCTCAGCTATGGCTATCGATGATACAAATATCTTAGCAAAGGGCCTAGCAATCACTACCCTAGCTTTCCACAGAGTTCTAGGGTATACCTGATCTGGTCCTGGTGATTTATCCACTTTTATGCTTTTCAAAACATCTCATATAACCTCCTCTGTAACATGATTATCTGGGCACAACTATCTTTTAAAGTTGCTGCTGGTGTCATCAGTGAAGGTTCATTTTGGGATATTCCAGCAGGGGCAAGTGATAGAATCAGACGAACATTGGATGAGAGTGTTGCCATGGGAAGGGGTTAGGTAGTTACTGAGGCAAGTTTAGGATGATAGGCGCAGTAAGAGTTTTTGCCCTTCGATAGAAACCTTCCATGAAACTTGATGAAATTTGACACCTAGCCAAAATGAGACAATTCAGCCCCATATAACTAAATAATCTTTTGTGAATTAAGAGGAAATTATCTTATTTGCTGATGGTACTGAATTGAGGAATGCCATATTGTGAATGACTGGAGGAGAACATAGGATAGTGGGTTGGGTGGCAGAAGAACATACATTTAGTGAAATGTGAAGCAATGGGGAGCAGAAATAATATCTTTTAATTGACAGAGAGGAGATGCTTTGCAAATAGATTAATGATTAAATAAGGTAGTAAAAGGAGATGAAGTTGTTTTTGTTTTAAAGGAATCCATCAATTTCTGTCCAGATTGTTTACAATTTTGGAGTTCCTATTATTGGGTAAGGAGAAATTAATGGGAAATACAGTATAAATTTGTAATGTTTCAGGGATAAAATGTTGCAGTTGTGAAAAGGGCGGTAGATGTCTTCAGTACTGTAAAACGTTATTATGGACAATGCATTGAAAGTTTACTTTATGACTGATAAATTGTATTGACAATTGAAGGTAATCATTTTCTTACAAAAGGTAAAATCTTTAGAAATATTTGTTTGAATGTGGAGCCCGGTCTCAAAAAGGGTTTGGAAGGATATGGGCCGGGTGCTGGCAAGTGGGACTAGATTAGGTTAGGATATCTGGTCGGCATGGACAAGTTGGACTGAAGGGTCTGTTTCCGTACTGTACATCTCTATGACTAGATTAGATTAGATTACTTACAGTGTGGAAACAGGCCCTTCGGCCCAACAAGTCCACACCGACCCGCCGAAGCACAACGCACCCAGACCCATTCCCCTACATTTACCCCTTCACCTAACACTGGTATGCTGTTTTGGAAAATGTAGGGGGTGATGGATTCTCAGGGGAACGTAGCACAAACAGCCAAGTTTCTGGTATTGAGACTAGCTCTAATGCAACGAGGGGTACGTCGACTTTCAAGGGATCAATTGTGTTAGGGGATTCTGTAGTCCGAGATCCAGACAGACGTTTCTATGGCCAGCAGAGAAAAAGCAGAATGGTGTGTTGTTTCCCTGGTGCTAAGATCAAGGATGTCTCAGAGAGGGTGCAGAATGTTCTCACGGGGGAGAGGGGTCAGCAGGAGGTCATTGTCCACATTGGAACCAACGATATAGGAAGGGAAAAGGTTGAGACTCTGAAGGGAGATTACAGAGAGTTAGGTAGGTCCTCAAGGGTCGTAATATCTGGATTACTCCCAGTGCTATGAGCTATTGAGGGCAGGAATAGGAGGATAGAGCAGATGAATGCATGGCTGAGGAGCTGGTGCATGGGAGAAGGATTTACATTTTTGGATCATTGGAATCTCTTTTGGGGTAGAAGTGACCTGTACAAGAAGGACAAATTGCACCTAAATTGGAAGGGGACTAGTATACTGGCAGGGAGATTTGCTAGAACTGCTTGGGAAGATTTAAACTAGTAAGGGGGGGCGGGGGGGGGGGGGTGCGGCGTTGGGACCCAGGGAGACAGTGAGGAAAGAGATTGATCTGATTCTGGTACAGCTAAGAACAGAAATGAATCAAACAGTCAGGGCAGGCAGGGACAAGGTAGGACTAATAAATTAAACTGCATTTATTTCAATGCAAGGGGCCTAACAGGGAAGGCAGATGAACTCAGGGCATGGTTAGGAACATGGGACTGGGATATCATAGCAATTACGGAAATATGGCTCAGGGATGGGCAGGACTGGCAGCTGAAAGTTCCAGGATACAAATGCAACAGGAAGGATAGAAAGGGAGGCAAAAGAGGAAGCGGAGTGGCATTTTTGATAAGGGATAGCATTACAGCTGTGCTAAGGGAGGATATTCCTGGAAATACATTGAGGGAAGTTATTTCGGTGGAACTGAGAAATAAGAAAGGGATGATCACCTTATTGGGATTGTATTATAGACCCCCCAGTAGTCAGAGGGAAATTGAGAAACAAACTTGTAAGGACATCTCAGCTATCTGTAAGAATAATATGGTGGTTATGGTAGGGGATTTTAACTTTCCAAACATCGACTGGGACTGTTATAGTGTTAAAGGTTTAGATAGAGAGGAATTTCTTAAGTGTGTACAAGACAATTTTCTGATTCAGTATGTGGATGTACCTATTAGAGAAGGAGCAAAACTTGACCTACTCTTGGGAAATAAGGCAGGGCAGGTGATGAGGTGTCAGTGGGGGAGCACTTTGGGGCCAGCAACCATAATTCTATTCGTTTTAAAACAGTGATGGAAAAGGATAGACCAGATCTAAAAATTGAAGTTCTAAATTGGAGAAAGGCCAATTTTGAAGGTATTAGGCAAGAACTTTCAAAAGCTGATTGGAGGCAGATGTTCGCAGGTAAAGGGACGCTGGAAAATGGGAAGCCTTCAGAAATAACAAAATTCAGAGAAAGTATATTCCTGTCAGGGTGAAAGGGAAGGCTGGTAGGTATAGGGAATGCTGGATGACTAAAGAAATTGAGGGTTTGGTTAAGAAAAAGAAGAAAGCATACGTCAGGTACAGAGAGGGTAGATCGAGTGAATCCTTAGAAGAGTATAAAGGCAGTAGGTGTATACTTAACAGGGAAATCAGAAGGGCAAAACGGGGACATGAGATAGCTTTGGCAAATACAATTAAGGAGAATCCAAAACGGTTTTACAAATATATTAAGGACAAAAGGGTAACTAGGGAGAGAATAGGGCCCCTCAAGATCAGCAAGGTGGTCTATGTGTGGAGCCAGAGAAAATGGGGGAGATACGAAATGTATTTAGTATTTTGCATCAGTATTTACTGTGGAAAAGGATATGGAAGATATAGATGTAGGGAAATAGATGGTGACATCTTGCAAAATGTCCAGATTACAGAGGAGGAAGTGCTGGATGTCTTGAAATGGTTAAAGATGGATAAATCTCCAGGACCTGATCAGGTGTACCCGAGAACTCTGTGGGAAGCTACAGAAGTGATTGCTGGGCCTCTTGCTGAGATATTTGTATCATCGATAGTCACAGGTGAGGTGTCGGAAGACTGGAGGTTGGCAAACGTGGTGCCACTGTTTAAGAAGGGCGGTAAGGACAAGCTGAGGAACTATAGACCAGTGAGCTTGACCTTGATGGTGGGCAAGTTGTTGGAGGTAATCCTGAAGAACAGGATGTACATGTATTTGGAAAGGCAAGGACTGATTCTGGATAGTCAACATGGCTTTGTGCGTGGGAAATCATGTCTCACAAACTTGATTGAGTTTTTTGATGAAGTGACAAAGAAGATGGATGAGGGCAGAGTAGATGTGATCTATATGGACTTCAGTAAGGCGTTCGACAAGGTTCCCCATAGGAGACTGATTAGCAAGGTTAGAACTCATGGAATACAGGGAGAACTAGCCATTTGGATACAGAACTGGCTGAAAGGTAGAAGACAGAGGGTGGTGGTGAAGGGTTGTTTTTCAGACTGGAGGCCTGTGACCAGTAGAATACCACAAGGATCGTTGCTGGGCCCTCTGTTTTTGTCATTTACATAAATGATTTGGATGAGAGCATAAGAGGTACAGTTAGTAAGTTTGCAGATGACACCAAAATTGGAGGTATAGAGGAGAGCGAAGAGGGTTACCTCAGATTACAACAGGATCTTGACCAGATGGGCCAATGGGCTGAGAAGTGGCAGATGGAGTTTAATTCACATAAATGTGAGGTGCTGCATTTGGGAAAGCAAACCTTAGCAGGACTTATACACTTAATGGTAAGGTCCTAGGGAGTGTTGCTGAACAAAGAGATCTTGGAGTGCAGGTTCATAGCTCCTTGAAAGTGGGGTCGTAGGTAGATAGGATAGTGAAGAAGGCGTTTGGTATGCTTTCCTTTATTAGTCAGAGTATTGAATAGTGGAGTTGGGAGGTCATGTTTCGGCTTTACAGGACATTGGTTAGGCCACTGTTGGAGAATTGTGTGCAATTCTGGTCTCCTTCCTATTGGAAAGATGTTGTGAAACTTGAAAGAGTTCAGAAAAGATTCACAAGGATGTTGCCAGGGTTGGAGGATCTGAGCTACAGGGAGAGGCTGAACAGGCTGGGCTGTTTTCCCTGGAGCGTCGGAGGCTGAGGGGTGACCTTATAGAGGTTTACAAAATTATGAGGGGCATAGATAGGATAAATAGGCAAAGTCTTTTCCCTGGGGTTGGGGAGTCCAGAACTAGAGGGCATAGGTTTAGGGTGAGAGGGGAAAGATATAAAAAAGACCTCAGGGGCAATGTTTTCATGCAGAGAGTGGTACGTGTATGGAATGAGCTGCCAGAGGATGTGGTGGAGGCTGGTACAATTGCAACATTTAAGAGGCATTTGGATGGGTATATGAAGAGTTTGGAGGGATATGGGCTGGGTGCTGGCAGGTGGGACTAGATTGGGTTGGGATGTCTGGTTGGCATGGACGAGTTGGACCGACAGGTCTGCTTCTGTGCTGTACATCTCTATGATTCTATAACAGCCAGAACTTTCTTATTCAATTTGTCCACTTACTAAGCCAACTGGAAGTAGAAATATCTAATTCAATATTTGCTGATGAAAGGATTTAACATTTCAGTCATTAATATGTTTCAAATTATTACTGTGGCGAGAGTCATTCAGTTTAGTAAAGGAGGACAACCAGGCTCAATTAGTTAACACCCAAACCAGTGAGAAATATGGCAGGGTAAAGTTTGAAGACAAAGTGCACAGTTGTCAACATGAACACATGGTGTAGTATGGTTGAGAGATTAGGACAAAATTGCCAAAGCGTTAAGGAAGAACGATCAGATTCTTTGAAGAAATATTGTTTGTCTCAAAAGAATTGTGGATTGAACTTCCAAGGATGAAGGTATGGGTACAACATTTAAAAGACATTTGGATAAATGACATGAATAAGAAATGTTTGGATGGATATGGGCCAAGCACAGGAAGGTGGGATTAGATTAGGTTGGAATTATGGTCAGCGTAGATCAAAGTGTCTGTTTCTGACTCTATAATTCAATAGGGTGATTGTTAATGGAGACATTTCAGGGTGGCAGACAGGATTAGTTGGCTCCAACAGGATTACAGCTGGATCATTTAGTGGTGTTCAATAATTAAAGGGGAATTTGAAATTAGCTAATTCTGACAATTAATGATAGCAAGTAGCAAGGTAGGGTAGCAATAAGCAATCAAGAGCAAGCCAAATGTGTGAAGAAGATCCTAACAGATTGACCTGATCAACAGAAAATATATTAAAGATGAAAAGAATAAAATTATGGAACTAAGAATGTAAACCATGCTGGAGAAAATGATTATGTTCCTGGACCAGGCCAGATGTCTGGGCTAATGCGGCAGTGACACAAGTTCAAATTAAATACTTATTTAATGAATTCTTCACTTTGTTGCAAAATATATACAATATAAATATGGGAAAATATACAGTAACATGGAAATTCAAGAACAAGAAAACCATTTAAAATCTGTCGATATCGGCTGCCATTGATGGTATTTCCATGGGAAAGTTACATTCAATTTTGCATGTAAAATGCTTAGTCCACATAAAACATAAGAATGGAGACACACATTGTATAGAAAATGCTTTTAAAAGATTTGTTCCCTGAACGTGCTAAAATCAACTCATATTTGCATATGTGATTTCCTAATGACTCTTCATTATCACACAGGAATGCTAGAAGGGAAATCTGCCTTCGCATATACCTCATAGGAAGTGCAATATATACATAAACAATTGGTATCTTTCAGAAACTGTGGATGAAATGTTTGGTATTAATGGAGTTGTAAAATTTGTTATAATTTACAGGCTGACCAATGCTTACTACTGTGATTTACCTTTCAATTGGACTTTGATAGAATGGACATACATACTTTTTGAGTCGATTTAATTTCTACCAAAGCTGATGGTTCGATCCAATATAACACTTACTTAGGAAAGACAGCAGTAGCTTTTCAGCTTGCCGCTCAGGAATACAACAGTCACTGCAAATCAGATGTCTTGCTTGTAAAAGCAAAATTAAATTGTATGTAACAAAGTTCGACAAATTTCCATTAGCAGTTTTATACCTGTGTGTCAAGTTGGCCACTGACACTTTTTAAAATGTTAGAATCATAGTCATACCCCTCATTGTGATTTTAAAATACTTTCTAACTTTCACCTATTGTGTCAGACATTAAGGACCACCAGTATGCTTCGCCATTTACAATCCCACATTGAAACCTGAAGTCTATTTAAGACTTTGGGAGACATTATCAAGAACGAGTTGCTGTTTTAACCATTAATTTCTGTCAACCTTTATCAACGCTTTTACTGGATTTGTACATTTAAGGATGCACTGTAAAGTTGTGCAGCATTGTGAACAAAGTTCAACAGCTAAATTAAAAAAAAAATTTCTAGAGGAAATAGCAAGGTTTGATGAGGTAAACAGAACAATTATTAACATGTTCTGTTAAAGTGGGATGCCTACTCCCTCCTCCACGATTAATATGCATCAGTACTTCTGAGCAGGTATTTTTAGTATCATACATACTGATATCAAAAGCATTAATATATTAGTGCTATGTAAACATGCTTTCTTGATTCAGCCATTATGAAATTAAATCAACTAAACTCATACATTTATGAGAAACTCATAACCACAAATATGGCAGTATTTGTTTGACATGGGCTACAGCAGTTTGCAGAAGATAAAATGAGCAACAGTCTATCAAAGTTACACTCTGAAATCTGCCAACAAAATACTTTAAATATATGTTGTTTGTTCATGAAATGAATCAGGTCCTCTTGGGATGAGTAGTGAACCTGCATTACCCAAAGCCATTCATTTTCAAAGCATAAAGTCATCAGAACTAATTACATTGATCTGGTTTAAATATTGGGACTGGGATAATTATGCAATTCTAACTTTTCCACTTCTTGATAGTCTCCACAGTTAGCTTTTCAAACATTTTGTTTTGCAGCTCTCAGCAAGTCTTATTTGCAGATTCTTAATTCTTGTTCTTTTTTTTTGAGAGAGGGATCAATTTGTCTGGTATGTACAAGGTAAAAACCTTGATAGATGTACCTCCCCACACAAGAGAGAGTCTCACTTAATTAATTTAACAGCTTAAACAATCTAAAATTCACATT
This sequence comes from Chiloscyllium punctatum, assembly GCF_047496795.1. NCBI lineage: Eukaryota > Metazoa > Chordata > Chondrichthyes > Orectolobiformes > Hemiscylliidae > Chiloscyllium > Chiloscyllium punctatum. The sequence goes on from NC_092765.1 coordinate 34,679,460, forward strand.
TGAAAGAATCAAATTGCAATATGTGCCATTTCATGTGATCCTCTTGTAAGAGGAAGCTTGTTTCTTGGCTGTTTCAACAAACTTCAAACTCTTGAGACCTTTTTGTTCAAGATATAACTGCAAAGTTCTCCACACCAGTCAGGTGCATGGAATTGATCTTGTTTGGGTGTGATGACCAAAGTTGGTCACAAATTATTCTTTCAAATCAGAAACCAAATCTTTCATCCTTTTATGCTTTGTAATGTTATCCTAATCTATTGCTTTGAACTGATGTTCATCCATAAGCTTGTTGGAGGAAAGATGTTAAATGATCTTAATTTAATAAGTGAATCCCTGATGACATGATCAATGCCTGGAAGGGTGATAATATGTTGGAGCAGAAATAAAATTATTAGATACATAAATCATTCATCTAAAGTGCATTAACAATCATACTATGAATGTGAATTAATCTTGTTATGTTCGCCTTTGTGACTCATCTTCACTGATTGCATTATTCACCAGAAATAGATGGAAGAAATGGTTATAAAGTTAACAGTAATACTTTTAAGCTTATTTTCAAAAAATGATATTGGTCATGTAAACTTTTGTTTTGCCCTGTTTTTGGGACCTTGCTTCTGTTTGGAGGTGAAGACAGAAAGAAATGACAATAAATTAAGTTTCATTTGTTGCCTGAAATGTTTCCTTTTGTCCTCCAAGCTAACTCTCCAGACATCGGCATGTTGGTTACCTTCCCTGACAGGAGAATGAAACAATGACATCTGTGGAGATCACTCTTTACTGCATCAGAGGCCCAGATCATGCAAAGTCTCTACTCCTTCCCTCCAAGACCTGGATTACGTTTGTTCAATTCTCTTTTAGAGAATCCAGCCAGATATAAAATAACTCAAACTAGCTATCTGATGAAGCTTAAATTTAAATAGTAGCAAAGGTTGCTATTTGATCTGCTGGATCATTGAATATTTTATCAAAGTTTTTGTGCTATCACTTCGAGGTCATCTTTGAGCAAAGCTACACTGAGATATGGTAGAGGTATATTACATTGAGGAAAGGTTCGGAGCAGAAGCATGAACGTGATCCAGTGACATGCCATTTGGTAAGTGATTTAAATGGATGAGTTTGTGGGGATGATAGTCAGTATTACCTTTAGCAAGCACTGATCTTTTTTTCCCAGAATGCAACATACAAAACCGGAAACACCTTTTAGAGATCAAGTAGATAATTTCAGATATACTTATTACAATGCAAAGAGATGATGCCCCAACCATAAAATAAGTAAAAATTCTTTTCTCAGTTGGTCTAGCAATGTAACAATCTACTACATTGGGGCAAGGATCCTCGTTACATTTGACAAGCTTAGGCATATCAAAATTTTCATAAATCCAGTGAAGGATGTACAGGAAAGCAATTTCAAACACTGTTTTAAAAAGCAGACTGATCAAATAGGTCCACCATAGACCACCATGTTTTTTCCCAGCATCTTCATACAGCTTGGTGTTGGTATCTGGGTGCCTCATGTGGTATTTTCTTTCTTTTTCTTTCCTATAGGCCACGTGCATCACAACCAAAAGAGAAGGCGTAGAGATGAAAATCAATTGCAAAGCCCATAGCCTGATGTGGGAGATGGGGAAGAAATGATCAAAGCACACATTGGTGCACCCAGGTTGCCTGGTGTTACAGTCGAAGTCTTTCTGATCATCACCCCATACTTTTTCTGCTGCCACCACGTAAACGAGCACCCGAAAGATGAAGACCACCGACAGCCAAATCCGTCCAAATCCTGTAGAATATTTGTTTACACCACTAAGAACACCTTGTAATGTCTTCCAATCCATTGTGGCTGGAGTTATCAACCTTCAATATATAAGAAATAAAGACACTTTTTAATAATCCATCCCTTCTCATAATAAAGCAATACAATTTCATGCAACGTCCTGGATATTTGTCTTCTGTACAGAATAGTATAATCTGAATTCGGACCGGATCTGGAAAAAGAACATGCAAATGTCTATTCTCACAAACAGATCTCATTCGAAATCTACATCCCAGTGCATATTATTACATTCTTCATATAGTACATCACATATCATAAAAATTTCATAGCAATGGTGCTTGAATGCTGCTTTATAGTTTGTTTGGGGTTCCAGGCAAAGGCAAAGTCATTTCGGGAGCCTTAATGACGTCTGTGAATCTTTTGATGTTACCGGATCCCTAGTACTATTTGTATTTGCTTTAACAGTGTACTAGATTCACCCATTACTCTCAGGTGGAGACAGTCAGATCACTGGTATCTGATTGAAGAGGCGAAGGAGAGTAGAGTAGAGTCTTCTCTGGACAGAGATTTTGCTTTTTTGATCCAGGAAGAGGGACAGGAGTAAAGCCAGCAGCTGTGCACGTGTCTATGTTGTCAATGAGCAGTGTGTGTAACTTTTCCTTCTAATGCGGTCTATAGGTCAGACAGAAAAAGATGTCTCAGTGGGGAGATTATCTTTATCTGAGAAGCGGAAATGGAAATCTTCAGAACGTTGCAGCAAAAAATAGGAGACCACTGATAATGCATTCTGTGTGGCAGTAAACATGAGCACAGGCCCTCCTTACTTCTCTATGCATCAGAATCATGCAGCTGGAGACATCTTCAATCCTAACTTATAATCTTCTACAAAACAAGTTCCGGCTGTTTATTAACCTTTCCGAGCCTGATCCTGAGAAGCAAATCGGAAAGGTCAGCTGATTTGCTTGTGGTTACAGGAATCCTGCAAGGGGAACAATTTGTCCCACAGCAAATTATAGTTTGAACATTCCTAGGATTAATTAAACACAGAAAATTTTATTTATCTGGCTTCTTTAACATGGTAAAAATGTTCAAAGGTATTCATCAGACAGGAGCTGACACAGAGACATTTCCTAACTCATATATTGGGAATGGTAATCAAAGGCTTGGTCAAAAAGACAGGTTTCAAGGAGTTTCATAAAGAAGGAGTGCATTGTGGAAACACAGATAGTTAGGTCATGAATTCCAGAGCTTTAACCCTTGACAACTGAAAGTGAGACTTCCAAAAGGACGTCAAGAACTCAGAAGATTTTTTTTTAATTCTTAGTTCCCCACAACAGTCATTGGTTAGGAATATGTGCTTGCTTGCATTATCTGGAGAACTGCAGTCATTATTCTGCTTCTTATTTCAATGAATATTTCTTTGTAGAGACAAACAGACAGTAATGTTTTTGATCAGTTTTCTTCCTGCTCTATGGGGAAGTAGCTGAAACATGCCTGCCAGCTCGCTGTACTGATACACACCCAAAATGAAATGTTGTTGCATGCAGGAGCTGGGAAGACAAATCACGTTAGAGCAGCATGAAATAAAAACTGTACTGCTTTGTGATATTAATTTTCAAGAATAGGGTGCTCCTTGTCTTTGTGAGATGAACCATGATTAAATAATGTGGCAACATTTCACTCACATTTATCATGCCTGTCACAACCAAACCAGACAATATTGTTGCATTAAGCGGTATTCCACTATTGCCACATTTTCATTTGTGCAAAGTTGTGCATCAATATGAAAATTTGGCTTTTGATAAAAAGATAAATATTGACATGTTTAATTATGTTCTGTAAAGGTACTGTAAACTAAATATTTGTTTAACAAGATTTCCTAAGCATACAGTGTAATTGTTTCACACTAGATAAGGACTTTGTTTGAATTTTAACAATCGTTTACTCAGTGACATTTCACTTTTTTTCTGATTTGGAATAGGACATTTTGATAATGGTACCATTGTACCTAGAACCAGTCCAAATGGATGAAGAGTGGAGGACAGAGACTGGTCAGTACCTGGTTTGTTGGACTGTCATGCACATTTAAAATCTATAAACATGCTAATAGTTCATAAGTCAAGAACCTACTTATAGGTTGGTTAGGTCAGTTGGCTGAACAGCTGGTATGGAACACAGAGTGACACCAACAGCATGGGTTCAATTATGGTAATACGTATGGCATGCAAAGATTTAAAATGAAAAGCAATAGAACATTTCAGATTGTAAGCAGTAGCTCCTTATATCATGGGATACTTCTACAATCTAGTTCTTGCACTGACTCATTTGATCATTTCATCACCACAGCAAAAACATGCTTCAAAATAAAATACTCCCCACTCAAAGTGCTCAAAGTGATGGCTATGGAGAGATTGCTACAATATTTGTCACCATTTCGCCTCATCCTTCCTGACAAGTAGGGCACATGAACTCAGGGCATGGATAGGAACATGGGACTGAAGAAACATGGCTGAGGGACAGACAGGACTGGCAGCTCACTGTTTCGGGATACAGAGGCTATAGGAAGAATAGAAGGGGAGGCAAGACAGGAAGGGGAGTGGCATTTTCGATTAGGGAAAACATCATGACAGTACTTGAGAGAGAATTCATGAGAGATCGTCCAGTGAAGTTATATGAATGGAGCTGAGAAATAAGAAGGCAGTGATCACTTGATGCAATTGCAGTATAGACTCTCCAATAGTCAATGGGAAATTAAGGAGCAAATACATAGGGAGATTGCAAATAGTTGCAAGAATAATAGGACTGTAATAGTAGGAGATGTTAATGTTCCAGATGTAGACTGGGACTATCATAGTGTTAAGCGTTTGAATGCGGAGGAATTTGTTAAGAGTGTTCAGGAAACATTTCTCAATCAATATATAGATGGCCCTACTAGAGAAGGAGCAAACCTCAAACTCCTGCTGAGAAATAAGGCAGGACAAGTGACTGAGGTGTTAGTGGGGGAGCACTTTGGGGCCTTTTTCTTTTAAATAGTTATGGAAATGGATAGTCTGATACACAAATTAAAATTTCTAAATTGGGGTACGGCTGATTTTGATGGTATTAGACTGGAGCTTTCAAAAGTTGCTTGGGGAGGCTGTTTGCGGGTAAAAGGGACTTCTGGCAAGTGGGAGGCTTTCAAAAGCAAGATAATGAGTGGTCAGGACCAGCATGTTCCTGTGGGAAAAGCAAGGCTGGCACGCATAAGGAACACTGCATGGCTAGAGAGATATTGAGGCTCTGGTCAAAAATACAGAAAGAACAGCATGTCAAGTACAGATGGCTGGGATCGTGAATCCTTTGATGTGTAGTGGGGTGTAGAATTAAACTTCAAAGGAAAAGCAGGAGTGCAAAAAGGGGCCATGAGAAAGCAATGGAAGATAGCATAAAGGAGAGCCCAAAGAGATTCCACAAGTATATTAATGTCAAAAGAGTAAGTAGGGAGAGAATAGGCCCCTTTAAAGATCAACAGGGCTATCTTTGTGTAGAACCACAGGAGATGAGTGAGATCCTAAACATATATTTTGCATCAGTATTTACTGTGGAGAAAGCTAGAGAAATCAGGCAAGCAAATAGTGATGTCTTGAAAAGGGTCCACATTACAGAAGAGGTAGTGCTGGATGTCTTAAAACACAAAGGTAGATAAAGCCCCAGGATCTGATCATGTTTATCCCAGGATATTGTGAGAAGTTTGGCAGGAAATTGCAAGGATCCTAACAGCGATAACCACGAGTGAGGCCCCAGAAGGTAGAAGGGTGGCTGGTGTTGTGCCATTATTTAAGGCTGAAAAGAAAAGCCAGGGAAAAACAGACTAGTGAGCCTGACTTCAGTGGTGGGTAAGTTGTTGGAGGGGAATTCTGAGACAGAATCTACATCGATTTGAAAAGCCCAGAACTGATTAGGGTTAGTCAGCATGGTATTGTGCATGGGAAATCATGTCTACAAATTTGATTGAGTTTTATGAAGAGGTGACCAAGAAGGCAGAGAAGTAGATATTAGTTTCTTCAGGAATGGGGATGGGCTTATGCCCGAAACGTCGATTCTCCTGCTCCTTGGATGCTGCCTGACCTGCTGCGCTTTTCCAGCAACACATTTTTCAGCTCTGATCTCCAGCATCTGCAGTCCTCACTTTCTCCTAGACAAGTAAACATTGTCTACATAGGCTTTAGCAAGGCCTCTGGAAGGTTTGAGTTATAGGAAGAGGTTGAATAGGCTGGGACATTTTCCCCTGGAATGTAGGAGACTGGGGTTGACCTTACAGAGATTTATAATATCATGAGGGGCAGAGATAAAGTGTTTAGCCAAGGTCTTTTTCCCAAGGTAGGGAGTCCAAAACTAGAAGGCATAGGTCTAAGGTGAGAGAGGGGAAAGATTTAAAAAGGGACCTGAGGAGCAACTTTTTCCACACAGAGGGTGATGCGTGTATGGAATACGTTGCCAGAGGAAGTGGTAGAGGTGGGTACAATTACAACATTTAAAAGATACTTGGACAGATATGTGGATAGTAAAGGTCTGGAGGCTCACGGGCCAAATCCAGGCAAATGGGACTAGTTCAGTTTAAGCAATCCGGGCATGGATGAGTTGGGCCGAAGTGCCTGTTTCTGTGCTGTATGACTCTATTATCAGGACTAAAATGCATGGAAAAACTAGAACAGTCTATATGCAAGAGACTCTTCAAGGTATTTGATATCATTACCAGGTTTTGACAAAAATTAGAGAGTTGAAATGTGCCTTACTGACTAGACTGATGCAAAAAGAAAGTTATCTTTCAACACTGTCAATTTCAAGTAGTATGATGCTTATGAATTTAAAAATAAACTGTATCCCAGCTCTTTGCTTCTGTTAATGGCTGCACTTAAGAATGAAGAACATATTGATTGCACTTAGATTGCGGACAAAACACTACTACAGAACAAGATACTGGAGAATAATATAGATTGATGAAGTGTTGGTAACATGCAGCAAGTTACTTAGCAGCTGGAAAGCAATAACAGGTTCATTTTTTGCATATTAATCTTAGCACAACCTTGATTTCTACAATATAACAAATAATGTAATTAGTTGCAAGTCAAATCCAATTCTTTCCTCCCATTTCAGAGGCTAATTATTTGACATTCAATTGCATTATCACTACAGCACCCTCCCCACCCCTCCCGTAATCAACATCCTTGAGCTTACCATTGACCAAAAACTGAACGAGACCAGCTATATAAATACTATAGTCACAAGACCAAGTCAAAAAGCTGGGACATATGAAATGGGTAACTCACCTCCTGACTCTCTGAAGCCTGTTTACCATCTACAAAGGCACAAGTCAGGAGTGTGACGGAATACTCCTCACTTGCCTGGATGAGTGCAGTTCCAACCACACAAGAGCTTCAACACCATTCAAATCAAAGCACTTCATCCACCAACTTCACCCCTGATGTACAATGGCAGCAGTGCGTGCCATTACAAGGTGCAATACAACAGCTAATCAAGGTTCTTTCAAAGTACTTTCTAAACCCAAATCCTCCACAACTTCAAAGAAAAAGGGCTGCAAGGGATAGGAGAGAAAATGATCACTTGAAGGATTCCCTCCAAACCACACTCCATTCTTACTTAGAACTAAGTCACTGTTTCCGCAATGTTACTGGGTCCTGGAACTACCTCCCTAACATCATTATTGGTGTCCCTACATCTTTAGAATTGCAAGGTTGAAGAAGGCAGCACGTCAGCACCTTCTCCAGGGATGGGCAATAAATTCAGGCCCACATCCCCAGAATGAATGAGAAAGAAAGCATTTGTTCTGTCCTCCCAAACTTTTCATCTTTACATTAGTTTTCCAAAATATCCTTTATCCTCTCATACTTCCTAATAACCAGATATTTCTTAGGGTTTAATGATGGGTGCCTAAAGGAATGGAGTTAGAACAGAAGCAATTGCAGATAAAGAAGCAAAAAAAGTGTTGTAGATGCTGGAGATCTGAAAATAAAACAGAAAATGCTGGATTTAGCAAATCAGATAGCATTGTGAGAGAGAAAAATGGAGTTAACATTTCAGGTTGATGAGCCTTTTTTTCATAATTCCATGTATTTTCTTCATCTCTAAAGACAAATGTTTTCCATAACTGGAACATAACAGCAGACAGAACAAATGGTTTCTAGATGAATTAAATAAGACTTGCTGGTAACATGTAATGGCTCTATTGTTCATCTGTATTCACTGCAATTATCCAAGATAGTCTACACATTAGAGTGTAAAATAAACCTGAATGGGCAGCCATTTAAAAAAAAACACAATCCAGTCCAACTGGACTATTTTAAAAGTTATTGACCACTAGAACATTTGAAGGCCAGGTCTTCCAGCTGTCTGTACTTCAGTTAATGCTTCAATATCTCAGAATTATGACAACTTTCTCAGGTAGTGCTACATTGTAATTGATAGGAAATCATCCTGAATTAGTATTATGGGACTAATATGTTGAAGTGCCTCATGGTAGCAGGACACCTTAAGACCTGTAATGGCAAGAGCTGATTGTAGGCTGCTTATGAAATAAATTATAATTCTATGGCAATTCAACCTTAAACTTGATGCCTCCGTTCTTCAAATTAGAAGACAAACAGAGCTAGATAAAAGAGAGACAAGTGGGAGCAACAAAAGTTGGCCATACTGCCTCCTAGGCTCTTTTGCCATTCAAATCATGACCGATCGAGATCTTGACAACTTTGTTCCATATCCCTCATCTGACATGATGGAAAGAATGGCAGATGTCACTGTGTTTGCTAGAATTGTGATTAAAGCAACAAATGAACTTATAACAAAGGTATTTTGAATTAAATCTCCGCATAAATCAGATAGATGAATAAGAACAACACTACCACTATTTACACAAGACGCTGTTGCAGGTCATAAACTGAACATTTCATTCTCAAATTTGCATTACTTTTGTTTATCATGGCCTCTTTTTGTGAAGAATACTTTTGTTAGTTTAGCACTGATTCTTTTAGGTAAATAAACAATTAATTTGTTTCTGGAGTTTTTTTTGCTCCTGAAAATCTTTGGTGTTTTGATGCTCCAATGATAAGTATCAGGGAAATAACAGCAATGTCACTGGACTAGTGATATATAAGCAGGCTAAAGCTCTGGGGACATGGGTTCAAATACCATCACGGAAGCTGGTGGAGTTTAAATTCAATTAATAAAATCTGGAACTGTAAACTAACCTCAGCAGATTGGTGACCACTATTAGTAATATAGGCCTTATAGTATCCAATGCCTTCAGCCTTTTCTTGACATCCTATGGCATTGAATTGGCTGAACACTGGTATCTGTAATGCCATGGAGCTTAGAAAGATGCCAAAATAGATCATCCATGTCATATTTCTAACTTGAAATTGATGCATGAAATTCAGCCTTTTGTACTGATTTACTGGTTTATCCCATTGATACTTGTAAAGTCTCCTCCTGTTGTTAGTTTAATTATTCACATTGAGATGTGGCAAGGATCTAGATTTATTACTTATTGGTCAAAAAATATTGCTTAACTATGTTTATCACTTGCTGCTATTGGTGTACAGCACACAACAATCCTTTGTTATAGCTTCACCAAGTGAACAGCTCAGTTTTGGGTATGCCTAATGCCACTCCTGAATCCTCATTAAACATTTGTGTTATTTCCTGCATCAAGTCCTGCTTAGGCATCACTCCATACTTGCTGACCTGTGTTACCTCCAGGTTCCACAATGTCGCATAACCTTATAACCCTCTCTGCATCCCCACCACCTTGACCCCTGACCCTGGCAGTCACTGTTTCACCAGGTCCCTCCACATACTGTTGAATGTTTTACTGGTTAAAGCTGCTGTAAAGTACAAGCTGTTGCTGTAGCTTTCATTGTTGAAAACGTTAATGGTCACTATCATTTAAATGTTACCTTAACATTATCCCGACACTGTCAGGATGAAATATTAATTCAGTATTTAATATATGCTGCTATAAATCAAGCAATATGTTGCTTCATACAAAATGAGCAGTGCAAGTACCACCTTAAGTGATAAGTTTACTGCTAGACAAGAATATTAATGGCAAGGTGGGACTATACTGGGGGTGGCATTCTTTGGATGTGCAGTTCAACCTCCCAATGTTTGCATTGTACTTCTGTCCAGGCTTTCATTCAACACTGGGCACATGCAAAATCAGAAACACACAACTGAAGGAATTTAGCATGCTCCCTGCATTCTTTCCTTGCTGGCATCAATAAGCTGAAAATGCTGCCCAACCCCTGAATGTATTTGGTATTAGATCCAGAATACTGTTGCCCATCCTCAGTGGAAGTGCATTGATAATATCCTAAAAAGGTAGAAAATAATAGAAGTAACCATTCAATCATTGGAAGAAAGACTATTCTAGTGACAAATACATTTTGAAGCAATGAGAATGCAGAACTAGCTGAATACTGGGAGGTATCAATTTCCTTTATTATGGAGATTTTTAAAATCTCCTCCGTTAAATCAGTGTCCAATTGTAAATCAAGATTATTATGATCTCAACATAGGCTAATACAATAGCAGGGATTATCCTCACTGCAGAGACAGAATCTTACAAATGTTGTACCAATTAAATCATTCCACACTCTCAGATGGATTGCCTCCACATTGTTGTGAGTCACTAATACTTGAGACAAATTATTTAGTATTTCCTACCAGAATTGTTGATATCTTTGGTTAAACGATCACTTTATGTTCAGATCTTTCTTTTGCCTGTACGAAATCAAAAGACAAAGATGTAAATTATTTCGAATCGCGCCGTGTTGAGTTAATGCAATTTCCAAATGCAGTTTTTTATTTACTAACTGCTGTCCTTTATACTGAAGAGCAGGCAGTTGTGGAAAAAAGTGAATTGCTGAGATTTACCGTGACTATTTCGTTATTTTAATTACATTTAAGCATTATAAATGATTCTCCCAAAATACGGTTGGAATACCGTTTCAATTCTATCAACAGTTTACATTCAAATTTCACAACAAAAAAAAAATGTTTTCCCCCTTGGTTTTCATTTACAAGATAATATGAAGGACTCACAAATGACAAATGTTTTCAGGCTTTGTATCCAGGGGTTCGGGAAGAATGGCTGAAATCCGGGAAGCACAGGAAGCTGAGATCGATTCTCCACTTTCAATTGTTAAACTCAACACTGCACGAAGCTGTCTGACTTTGAGACACTCCTTAAGTTTCTTATTTGCTTTCTCAGTCACTTTATGTTCTGGTGGGGCGTTGCTAAGAAATGACGTAAGCCCTAAAAGAGGCAGTGATTTCGGCTGTCGATACATTTTAAAACAAGAGAACTTTGAAATTGATAAGAAGTAAACAGCCCTTTGATTTATCGGGTGACTCTCCCGCTTTTTGAGAGTAAAACTGGGCGTTGCTATAAGATTAATACCTGTTCCTTCATCATTCAGGTTCTGAATCGTTAATTTACAAATCATTCGTTATGAGAAATGTCTTCTTACTTATGTTATAATGTCAGCTTTTTCCTCAATTTAGAAATTCATTTCAAGTCAGGACTGAATTGTTCACAGTTCTTTTTCTTGTTTTTATTAGACTACACACTTGTTAATTGCTGTGGAGTAGTGGATGAGAGTATTGTGAGGGAGAGAGCAATGTGTCTGTCCAGTCATCATAGAATTGTTATGGTGAGTAATTTCAACAGTTCCAGGAGGGCAGCACGGTGGCTCACGTAACCGGGTTCGATTCCTGCCTCAGCTGACTGTCTCCCCGTGTCTGCGTGGGTTTCTTGAATTGGCCATGCTAAATTGCCCATAGTGATAGGCGCATTAGTTAGGGGTAATGAGTCTGGGTGGGTTACTGTTCGGAGGATCGGTGTGGACTGGTTGGGCCAAATGACTTGTTTTCACTCTGTAGGGAATCTAATCTAATTATCACTTCTTCCACGTGGAAATATAATAAAACAAAACTTATCAAGATTGGTAGAGAATGCATTATCAGTGGATGAATTGATCCCAGTCCTATTCCACTCCTCAGACCCCAACCTCCCACATCCCAATCCTGATCTTTAGCTTACTTGACTAGATCCCAGTCTCTTTCAAATCTCTTTCTTCCAGATTCTTTGAATAAACCTTCATTTTGAATCCAGATTCCAACTGCATTTCTGAGACTAATCTGCCTGGGTCCTGATTCCATTCCTCAAAGTAACCCCCTTAATCCAACTCCACAGACTAACACCTCCTTGAGTGACCCAATCCCCAAGAATAATCCCAACCCTCAATTCAACTGTCAATTCCCAATCCCATTCCTCAGAATGACCACCAATACCTATTTGGTTCCTCAGGATGAACCTCTGTCTCCATTTTGTTTCTCAAACTAACCAGCCCAACCTGCTCATCATCTAGTGAATGGTCCTGCCTGAGATTCCTGGAAGTCAGAGTCAATCCCTGACCACTTCTTCTTTGGACAAGCTGCAGTACTGACATTGGCCATTGGTCCTGGTGGCGCTCACTGTACTGCAGAGTTTCTGGCCTCTGATCGATCTCGAGCTCTTCGTGGAAAAACTTCATCCTAAAACAAGGCAGAAATCTTGCCACATGACACTTAAAGGCCCATTGGCTAAAAAAATCAAAGTGGAGTGAATTATAAGTACATGCAATTCCCCAATTTGCCTGTCTATTAGACCTGGGTTGACAGACTAGGTTTCTGTACTAAATATGAATTAGCAGTATTTGTACAAGAACAATAGCAGTATAAGTATCATTTACAATAAATGTTGTTAACTTATTTTTAAAATTTACAGTGATCCTTTTCATAATCCTTGGTGTTTAAAATTGTCCTGTTCCCATTTCAGTCTTCATTAAACACTACACAACAAAGAATTTTTAAACCCATTCTACATAGTGTCCCCCCTTAAGACCAACTCAATTTAAAGGATCAAGCCAGCAAATATTCATTAAGGCACACCCTTAAGCCAATGGTAGTCTTACTTAAGTAAGAAGATGAAAACACTGTCCAGAATTCCAGGGCTGATATAATTTCAAAAAAGACTTTTGTAGTGATTGGAATGAGGCTGTGACATCGGCTGCATCCATCTCAGACTCTGAGGTTCTTCCCCTCTGCCTGGTGTCAAAGAAACCTAAAAGTCTGAGATGGGCACAACCAATGTTGTAACTTTGTTCCAATCACTACATGTTTTAATAAAAGCCAACATGCTATTTACTTTCTGAATGGCTTGCTATACTGGTATTGAACACAGCAGGTCAGGCAGCATCCGGGGAGCAAGAGAATCAACGTTTCGGGCATAAGCCCTTCATCAGGAATATAATGTATGTTAAGGGAACTGGAGTAATGACACTAGTCCAACATTATTACATTGAATGGTTGACAAACTCAAGGGTTGAATGACCTATTCCTCACTCTCTGAGTTGGAAACCTTCTCCCTGATTTTTTGGGCATGGAATTTGGAATCCAAAACATGCCATTGTCTGGTTATATTAAAGTGGCAGCACACACAACTAGTGCACCCCTATCATCTGCACGATTGTGGTGCTCACTGGTGTATCATCAGCTCTGTTCTCTGTCTCTCAATGCTGCCGGTCAGCTCTGTAAATTGCAGATATTTCTGGCTCTAATTTGACAGTCAAGTGGCACAGACAGCCTGCTCTTTCTTAAAGGGATGTAATCTTTTTAAGGGAAATTGGCGAAAGAAAAGTTTGCTGCATTTAATGAAAATTAAAAGTCGGACAGACAGAGGGATCTATCATGAGGAATGCAGTGCTAGAGGGGTTAATGAGGCAGGTGGGCATGAGAAGGACCACAACAGTTATGGAGGGGTCCTGAAGATCCTCAAAAGCTATCACCATAAGCAGGTAAGTGCATGTGATCAGGCACCAACTCCTAGTGATGAGAGACAAGGACCTGGCAGCACTGCCACACGAGGTTCAATAACCTGAGGTGGGTGATCAAGATCACTGAATGTCTCCAGTTTACCACACCATAGATATCTCACACTGTTCAATGTATCTTTCTGTCAGCTGGGCTGGGAAACATGGTGTCTGCCATCTCTGAATGATCAGCAGTCATATTCAAATCTTACCACCTTCTTGTTCCTGACATTGGGAGACATTCATTGTGCACATGCTGCTCCTGATTCCTGCATTAATGCAAGAACACATGAGCACCAGTATTCATTAACACTGATAACTTTAGCTGCATTAAATTCTATTTTCTACTGTTCATCCCGCTGAATTTTGTTACCTTGTATCTTCTCAAAATTGAACAGCTGACCATATAACTGAACAAGATGTTGAAATTGTTGTCTATAATCTCATTTTTGGCTGTTCCTGTGACATGTATACTTTTCAAAAAGTGTTTCTCTGCATTAAAGAGTTATGAGAGATTCAAGTTACTGTTAAAGTTAAATAAGCAACACCTCAGCTTAAGGTTTAAAATTTGGCCATATCCACTTTGGTTGCATGGGTGGGGTGGGGTGGGGGTGGGGGGTGGAGGGGCAGTGTAATGATTAGAACTAGGGAAAGATGGACCTCATTTACTGTGAGATCCTTGGTTAGCGTTTCTAACCAGGGCCACTCAGGGAGCCTTGGCTTAACAGGAGATTCAAACAGTCTCCTCATTCTAGGTACTGGCTCTGAGCTGGCATGTCAGAGCCTATGTACTATGCACATGTAAACAAAGGGTGATGTGGTGATAGGTACTCGCCTATTTCAAGGGATATGCAGGTACAAGGACTTCAGCCAAATGGTGAGATAGAACGTGTCCCTAATATTATTCCTTTGTTTCCCTGAACCAGGCAAACATTGGAGAGAGCAGTGGAGAGTGAGAAGAGAGATGGGAAATTAAGCCTAGGGCTAAGGAAGAGAATGATTCGGTCTCAATGGGACATTCAAACATTGGACTAGGGAAAGGAGAAATTGTACACTGTGCTGGGGGGCGGAGTAAGGGGAATTAATCAGATATTGGAATTAGAGGCAAGGGGGAGAGAGTGTGCAGGCAGAGGATGTAGGAAGGGAGAGATCTTATCATGGGCTGCAAATCTCTTGGGGTGGAGGGAAAAGGATTGGTCCTCCTTCACATGGTTTCACATTAAGTTAAAAATGAAGACCTTCCTGTCAGTTAACACTTTGTGGTGAGGCTGAATTCATTACATCATCTGTGAATTACTCATCTGTCTCCAAAATAAATCCCGACTTCTCCCCTCAACCTACAGCTTCCTGCATTGCATATTGCACAATGTCACTTATCACAAACCTTGACAGAATTCCACCCTATTACTTGACTGACATTACTGTTGATGCATTGTGTAGGCCACAGTTAGTGAAATGGACTTGTCAGTGGGATAATGAATCATTGTGCAAATGAATAAGTGATTTACAGTGAGAAAATAAATGATCAATGCAACATTAAGTTATCTAATTAGCAAACTATCAGAATTGAAACTGGCAGGAAGGGTGCAGTCAACGAGAGTCTGCACTAATATTGATCTGTGCAACTTGATGATACATTAATCAGCGAACTTGGATTTTATTTTGACAAAGTTATGTGATAGATATTTGCTTTCTTTAGTAAGAAACCAAGGTGAAGGATCAAGGCCCAAACTCTAGGAAAACACGAACACTGAAAAAAAAGAGAAAAGTTAATAATTATTTTAAATTTATTATCATGTGAATGTTTAGCAGAGTGCACTCCAAATCCAATTTGCATTTTAATATGACCTGGAAGTGCTTTGAAAACTCAGATTCTTTACATGTGCTACACATCCTGATTAGATTCCCTACAGTGTGGAAACAGGCCTTTCAGCCCAACCAGTCCACACCAACTCTCCAAAGAGTAACCCACCCAGACCCATTTCCCTCTGACTAATGCACCTCGCACTATGGGCAATTTAGCATGGCCAATTCATCTGACCTGCACATCTTTGCGCTGTAGGAGGAAACCCACACATACACAGGGAGAACGTGTCACCTCCACACAGACAGTCACCTGAGGCTGGAATTGAACCTGGGACCCTGGTGCTGAGAGGTAGCAGTGCTCACCACTGAGCCATCATGCCACCCTGATGAAATGGTCACTGCAAGTGAGGTCAGTTCTTTCAGCTGGTTCATTGATTTAAACTATACTTCTCCTGGAGCTTGGTTCTTGATTCTTCACCTTGGTTTCTCATGAAAAAAAAGCAATATCTATCAGATAACTTTGTGAAAATAAAGTCCAAGCTTGCTGATTAATGTATGAACAAGTCACCACGAATCAATATTAGTGCAGGAAGGGTGCAGTCAATGCCTCACTCTTCAAATTCATAGTAACTAGAATCTGCACTGATACTTATTTGATTTATTATACCACTGTAATCACATTTGGTTGATTGTAGCATATACAATGCGTCAATGGTAATGTCAGTCAAATAGTCGGGTGGAGATTCTGATTGTTCTGATAATTGATTTTTATGCAACATGTTAGTCATGTCGAGCAAAGGGAACTATGGATACTGAAATAAGAAAGCCCTCTGTGCTTTCAGAGCTCCAAAATGGCATCCATTGACATGTTCGGGGTGAAGTTTGCTTGACATAATTTTGGTAATGGAGTTAGTATGTGCAGAATTCATGTTGATCTGGAGTGGTTAGGGAAGACAGGTCATGTGTTGAAGGAGATTTTGCTGAATTCAAGATTTCTGGACAAATCAGTTGCTCTTAGACATGGCTAGTAACTATGAGTAGACATTCTTCTTGGAATACAGTATGACTGACAGGATGAATAGAGGCCAAATAGAGTAGGAGAAGATGCTGAATAATGAGTAGGAGAAGAAGGGTGCTCATCCCACAGTGCTTAGGAAAGCATCCCCCATCTTAGCTTTGGCAAGAATGAATGCGCAGCTCATCTCTGTTTCACTAAGGATATCTTCAATGAAAACTGTCACCATCTACACTCAGTTGCAAGATCAAAGCAGGGTATGGTTTGCATTGCCAGTGACAGGTGATCATGGCAATGAATGCCAACATCGAGAGTGTGGTGCTGGAAAACCACAGCAGATCAGGCAGCATCTGAAGAGCAGAAGAATTGACGTTTCAGGCATAAACCCTTCACATGAAGATTGTCCCACTCTTCCGATGCTGCCTGACCTGCTGTGATTTCCCAGCACCACACTCTCGACTCTGCTCTTCAGCATCTGCAGTCCTCACTTTCTCCTAATGAATGTCAACCCAGTTGGTTCCTTCCAAGCTAAAGATGATTTAACCATCCTGGAGTTTATCGTTCACTGTCAATAAGTGATGTCACTGAAATGGTCTGTAAATTGACAGTGAACTTCCTTGTCTCTTGTCAGAGAGAAAAGAAATGAGCGTGCAACGTAATTCATATTCCTCATATTACAAAGTGCAACTGAATAAAACCACATACCAACTCTGTCCTGTACTGACACTAGAAAAGATTCCTCCTAGTCACCACCTAGCCAATATGTGACCACATGCCCATATGTGACAATATGTAATCATGTAAATCAATACCTGCGATCCTTCATTGACCTGCTATGCTAGCTGTAAATTAAGATTCTGTGGGAAATGAAAGATTGGTTACAAGGGAACAAAATCTATCTGCTACATGATTCATGATTCTAGTGCATATCCCACACATTTGTGTGCAGTATGCAGACATTGTATCAGAATCAGGTTTTATCTTGAAGTGTACTCAAGTATATATGAATACAGTGAAAAGTATACAAAGTCACCATTCTCACGCACCTGTCTTGATCGTAAAGATGGTCAGAATAAAAGAAAAACAGCAGAAATTAAAGAAAACCGAAAGGTAAGAAAAATGTCCAGATTTTAAAGCCTCAATCTTATTTCCATAAAGGTGTTTAAGACATGTTGCAAGACAAAATGTGATGCAGCTTACTTATGTCAAAAAGTGTGGTGCTGGAAAAGCACAGCCAGTCAGGCAGCATCCGAGGAGCAGGAGAGTTGACATTTCGAGCATTAGTTCTTCATTTCTGATGGAACGTCGACTCTCCCGTTCCTCAGAAGCTGCCTGACCGGCTGTGCTTTCTCAGCACCGCACTTTTTGACTCTGATCTCCAGCATCTGCAGTTAAATAATAAGATTGAACCAATTGATAATTGTCATGGGAAAACCCAACTGGTTCACTGATGTCCTTTAGGGAAGGTAACTGCTGACTCCTGACCCACAGCAATATGTTTGACTTTTATCTGCCTTTTGGGCAATTAGGGATGGGTAATAAATGCTGGCCCAGTCACTGACACCCCCATCCCATGCATCGATTAATAAACACTCAAACAAACCCACACCGTCACTTCCCTTTATCTTTAATGATCACAACATGAAGTTACCTACAGTATAAATGTGAAAGCTGTTGTAAAACTGATGTTCAAACCAAATTTATAAATTAGATTACGCCATATTGGATGCAGATTACAGGTAATCGGTATGAACATATGCTTCGTAATTGGTTACCATGTGCCTTTGCCTACCCCAGTGTTCCAACACAGGGCTCTCGAATGGCTGTAGAGGCTGCTAACATTTGGCAAGGCAATGACAAAGACAGTGGTAATGAGCTCAAGTAGCTCCAAGCCTGGGACGTCCAGCTTTGCTCTATCATGTTACATTATTTTAATTCGTTCATGGGAGCCAGGCATTGCTGGCTGGACTAGCCTTTGCAGCAATCCCTAGTTGTCCTTGAAAAGGTAATAGTAGCTGCCTTCTTGAAGCAGCTGAAGATGATTGGGTATAGTACTCTACCTGAGAAACTCCTGCTAGGATGTTCTGGAGCTGAGATGACTGATTTCCAATAACCACGGCCAACTTCCTTTGTGCTAGGTAGGACCCCAACCAGCTAATCGTTTTTGTCCTGTTCACTTTGACTTTGCTAGGGCTCCTTATCACACTCAGTCAATTGTGGCCTGATGTCAAGGTCATTCACCTCATCTCCTGTCAAGGATTTAGCTCTTCTGTCCACGTTTGAGACAACTATGTTATGAAGTCAGGAGTTGAGTGGCCTTTGTGGAATCTAAACTGAGTTTCAGTGGGCAGGTTATTGCTAAACAAGTGCTGCTTGACAGCATTTCAATTCACCTTTCCATCACTGTTTGATGATCTAGTCAACTGATGGTGTAGTTCAGGACATATCTGGGAAAAATTCCACAATTTCACATTGATGCCAGTGTTGTAGCTTTACTGGAACTGCCTGGTCAGGGGCATGTCAAGTTCTGGAACTTACTTCTTCAGTACTATTACCGTCGTGTTGTCAGGGGTCATAGCCTTTGCAGTATCCAGTGCCTTCAGCAGGTTTTTGATATCATATGGAGTGAATCGAATTGGCTGAAGACTGGTTTCTGTAATGCTGGGGACCACTGGGGGTCACTGACATGGATCATCCACTCGGCATTTATAGCTGGGGATTATTGTGAATGCTGCAGCTTCGTCTTTTGCACTGATATGCTAGGCTCCCCCATTATTGAGGAAGGAGATATTTATGGAGCCTCCTCCTCAAGTCATTTGTTTATTTGTTTCCCACCAGTTGTGACCAGATGTGGCAGGGTTGCAAGGCTTAGATTTGGTCAAATGGTAGTAGAATTGCTCAGCTTGGTCTATTGCTTGCTGCTTTTTCTGCTAAACACACAGGTTATCCTGAACTGTAGCTTACGCAGGCTGACACACCCTTCTTAAGTAAGCGAGGTGCTGCAATTTGCAGGCCCTCCTCCATTCTTCATAGAGTCAGGGTTAATCCCCTGCCTTGATAGGAATGGGAAATGGGGGAATATACCTGGCCTTGAGGTTGCAGATTAGGTTGGAGTACGATTCTGTGGTTGCTGATGGTCCACAGTGCCTCATGGATGCCCAGTCTTGAGTTGGCAGATCACTTTGAAGTCTTTATCAATTAGCACAGTGATAGGGCCACAAGACAGGCAGCACGGTGGCTCAGTGGTTAGCACTGCTGCCTCACAGTACCAGGAACCGGGTTTGATATCACCCTTGGGTGACTGTGTGTGTGGACTTTGTACATTCTCTCAGTGTTTCCTTTGGGTGCTCCCGTTTCCTCCCACGGCCCAAAGATGTGAAGATTAGATGGATTGACTATGCTAAATTGCCCCATAGTGTCCAGGGATGTGCAGGTGAGGTGGATTAACCATGAGAAATGCAGGATTACAGGAATAGGATAGAGGGTGTGGGTCTGAGTGGAATGCTGTTGGAGGGTCGATGAGGACTCGATTGGCTGAATGGCCTGCTTCCACATGGTAAGGATTCTATATTGAGTCTAAGGACCTCAAGGACCTGTCTAATTATTAATTGTAGATGACAGACAACTAGTGAGGTATCTTCAGGCACAGTAGTAGTGTCCCTAACTCTGAGACAGGAATCCCACCTGTTCCAGATGTGTAGAATAATAACGTCACTGAACAGGTTGATTTGAAAATATCTAGACCCCTGTAAGTCTTAACAAGAAGAAGCACATGTCTTATTTAACAAGAGATAGTTCATTGCAAGATAACAATAGATGCAGGTTACATTGACCAGTTAGGCATAATTGCATAAGAGAAAGTGAGGAATGCAGACGCTGGAGAGTTAGAGTTGATGAAGGGCCTATGCCTGAAATGTCGATTTTCCTGTTCCTTGGATGCCACCTGACCTGCTGTGCTTTTTTAGCGCCACACATTTAGACCATAATTACGTTTGACTGAAACATAGAACATAGAACAGTACAGAATATGAATGGCCCCTTTGGCCTAGGATTTTTTTGCCGAACATGACACCAAATTAAACTAATTCCTTCTGCTGTTCTCAGTCCATGTCCCTCCATTCCATGCATGTACCAGTTCCTTATCTAAAAGTCTCTTAAATGTCCATATCTGGCTCCACTGACATGCTTCTTTTCCCACCCTATCTACTTGTGTGGCCACTTTCAGGGAGCTATGGGCTTAAACCCCAAGATCCCTCTGTATATCAATGCTGTTCAGGGTCCTGCCATTTGCTGTAAACTTTACCTTAACATTTGATCTCCCAAAGTGCAACAACTCACACTTACACAGATTAAACTCCATCTGCCATTTTTCCGCCCATATCAGCAACTGCTCCATATCCTGCTCTAAGCTTCGACAACCTTCTACACTTTCCACAACTCCACCGACCTTTGTATCATCTGCAAACTTACCCACCCATCTAAATCTTCATCCAAGTCACTTATACATATCACAAACAGCAAAGGTCCCAGTACGGATCCCTGCCAAACCACTAGTCATGGACCTCCAGCCTGAAAAACACCCTTCCACCACTACCCTCTGCCTTCTATGGGCAAGCCAATTTTGAATCCAAATGGCCAAGTGACCATGGATCCCATGCATCTTAATCTTCTGGATGAGCCTCCCATGAGGGACCTTGTCAAAAGCATGACTAAAATCCATGTCGACAATATCCACTGCTCTACCCTCATTGATCACCTTTTTCACCTCCTCAAAAAGTTCAATCAAGTTAGTAAGGCATGACCTGTCCCTAATTAGGCCATGCTTTTCCAAATGTGCATAAATCCTACCCCTAAGAGTTCTCTCCAATAGCTTCCCAAACATTGATGTGAGACTCACTGGTCTATAGTTTTATGGATTGTCTCTATTTCCTTGCTTGAACAGAGGAACAACATTCGCTATCTGCCAGTCCTCTGGGACCTCTCCAGTGGCTAGAGAGGATACAAAGATCTTGGTCAGGACTGCCAGGAACAGAGATCACATGTCTGTCCCCATCATGATTTTGTTTTAAATTGGGTAGCCATTGACCCTAGTAACCACCCTTGGACCCTCAAATCCATCAGGTACACAAGAGTATTCCTTGACGGACGTGTCATTGCAGCTGTCATGGTAGTTGGCACACACCTCCAGGAAATGGTAACAGTGAGTATTGAAACATAGATGGAATGGAACTCCTTCCTTGTTAATGAATTCCGCAGTGTTGTGATGCCATGTATGTACAGTCGATGGCATGTGGGGTAACCCAGCTTTGTTTATAAATCCTACTGCCCTGGCTGCAACATTGACCTCAGCATTGTGGGAAAGAAATGAACCAGTGTGGTCTTACACAGATGGCATTGGATATTGTCCTGTCACGTTTATCAGTGCATGAGAGAGAGATCCCATACAGGTCATCCGTCACTCCTCGGAAGGAGTCAGTAGCAGAGACAATCAGTGACCCTCACAGGCAGGGGGAAAGGTATCGCCTCCGGTCCCACTCCAACATCTGACAGAGTTCTGTCCTGTGTATCAGGAAGTACAGAGCCTGCATTTCACTCAGGCCCAGGAAGTGGTAGGAAAACTCTGGGCTTCCTGCCTACTCCAAATATTCTGAAGGGCCATGCATTAGCAACCCATTCCAGGGCTGAGTGCTCCTTGTCCTCCATGTGGCCCTCCTCTGTTCCTGGACCTGCTGTTGTTCCTGAGCCTCCAGAATCTGTCTTCATCATCTTAGGTGGGCATCAGCATTGGCAAGGCCCATCATTTGGTGGGAAGGACTTAACTGGGCACAGAAACAGTCAAAGAGTTTCTTAAATGTCAGAGATCATCGATGTCAAACTCCACAGAATTTGAACACCGCACAGTTAAACACGTTGGAAGCAGAGAATGGGACACATGTCTGCATTGTACATCCACATTCCTCCTGATGCATTAACCTGCTGAAGGTGCTGGGCTGGCTGAGTGACTACCACATGTCAGCGAAAATGGGCTGCTGGCAGAACACCACCCGCTCCCAATCCTATACCCACATCAAACACCAAACCTGACACTGCAGTCAGCACACAATCATATCACTTACATTGCAGGGGAAGCCTCAAATGGGACCCTTGGAAATTGCACTAATAGTGGCTTTCCTTTAGCGAGTCGTGAGTTCATGGAATGCCCTGCCAGTATCAGTGGTGAACTCTCCCTGTTTATGGGCATTTAAACGGGCATTAGATAGGCATATGGAGGATAGTGGGCTAGTGTAGGTTAGGTGGACTTGGATCGGCGCAACATCGAGGGCCGAAGGGCCTGTACTGCGCTGTATTTTTTCTATTTTTCTACGTTTAGCACTGGCTTCTTATCTGTCATTGCTGAAAACTCCAACAGCATTGACTGATTGTACTGAGACGGATCCACAGACCTTGAGTATTCCAAACAAGCGACTTACTGTGATGGAGTCAAAGTGTGTAGACTGTACTTGAGACTAATGGGAGCAGCAAACCCTTACAGACAGTGATACCCTCCTTGACTTGACTGAGTATGGCCCCACAACAATTTCATTTGGTTGAATGAACATGTAGTGTGTTTGCTGCACATGCTGTCGGTACTAGATTGTGCATGTTCTTGGGTATATGAGACAATAAGGTGTCCCTTCCCTGCAGGACATTCCAATAGTGACAAGCTGCATTGCGGTGTGTCTGTGCTAAAATGCTCTTGAGAATGCCAGTAATGATAGCCTTGGGTTGAAGGATCAAACTTCTGACAGGCATGATATGGCAATGCAATACAAGGTAACGTAAGGCATGGAAGATGTCAGCATGCAGGTAAACATAAAATGAACAGGATGCTGAGAGCAAAGAAGCAGCCCTGATATACAGCTTGGTTCAGTCCATGAACTGGATTACTATCTGGATGTACAAAATGTCCCTACTGCAGTCTTCTCAATTCTAGCTGTTACTACTCCCTGTTATGCATATCTGTGCCTCGACTACCAATGCATCTGGGAAGTGCCATGATACTCATGATGGGTTCGCATCTGGGAAATGATGTCACTTCCCATTGATGATGGGTGTGTCTGCAACTGGAGCCCATAGATCATGTGCTGTGGTCCGAGATGGAGGTAGTTTAGAGCAAGCAACAAACTGAATCTCAGGCACACACTTTTGTTTTATTGTCGAGTTTTCCCAAAAGTGAGCTTGTTTTCACAAGTTTGGTAAGATGGGAGTGTGAAGATAGTGAGATGAGATGTGGCATTAACAAAGTATTTAACAAGGATTCGTCCCTTTTAATTGGCATCTCCTGCTGCAGAGAGTGTCGCCATGCCTGTTGTGAGAAGCATAAAGGATGAACTGAGATGATTTTGATATCAAAATGAGTTTTGCTTGGTTCTTCCACACATCTCACTGTGGTCCACACTTAGTTCCCTACAAGCTTGCACCATAAATGACATCATGTGATTAACATTAACATTTACTCTTTCAGGAACTTAACTTTGCTGAGCATATTATTCTCTATTTCATAGCTCCATTGTGCCTTAACTGCTAAAATAGCTCTTGTTCCTTACGTTATTATTAACTTATATTAAGTCTTTTATCTTCAGACTTAGGTTAATTTCCCTGGATCCCTATTGACATCTTACTTGCTTATAAAGTCCTATTTAGAGACAAATAAACTGCAGATGCTGGAATCCACAGTAGACAGGCAGGAAGCTGGAAGAACACACCAAGCCAGGCAGCATCAGGAAATGGAGAAGTCAACGCTTTAGATGTAAGTCTTCTGTAGGGCTGGGGATGGGGGTAACACCTCACTTTCCCCATTGCAGCTTACAGCCCAGAGAACTCAACACTCAGTTCTCCAATTTTGAATAACCTCCCTTCCCATCCCCCAACTCTCTTCCCAGGCCAATCCCCTCCCTTCCATTCCATTCCTCTGACTGACCCATCCTTCTAGCTACCAACTGGATTCATTATCCCCATCGAACAATTAGGCCATAGCCTCTACCTGTGTTCACCTATCACCAGATCACCACTCTGCCCCTCTCCCCACCCAAAACCCTCTCCTTTATCTGCAGTTCCCCTTAACCCACACCCAGTCCTGAAGAAGGGTTACACCAAAAATGTTGACTTCTCCACCTCTTGATGCTGCCTAGCTTGCTGTGTTCTTCCAGCCTCTTCTTGTCTCCCTATAAAGTCCTTGTGACTTTACCCTTTGTTTACCCTTTCTGTTTGGGCATGGGCTGGAGTCTGATTCAGACTGAGTATACTCCTTCCTGATCCAGCTGGTGTGAATGTGGAGTGGAATACAGATTTTCCATCCCAAATCAGTCTTTCAGTCACATATTTACATTCCTGATCTGCCTATCCCTTCGGAAATTGAACAAATTAAAAACTGCTCGCTGTTTTCCTGCCAATGTCTGTGCAGGTGGCTAGCATTCCATACAAACTGCTGTATGTTTTTTATTTCCTGTCTTATTCTGTGGATGTTATGAATATGGCAAGAAAGATTAAGGTTTTGAGTAGAAGAATCCAACAAGCCCATGACAAATATATACAATGCAGAAATTGAAGATAAACGGGTTAATACTTGTCTTGCGATAGCAAGTTGCTGCTTCTTTGCCACTGTTTCATAAGCACAATTTTAACCCCTGAGAAGAGCTGGTTTTGGGTGGTGTGGGACATGAAAATGTTAAGCATTTCAAACTTAAACCTCTCCATTCCTGGTTTTATTTAGGGTGGGACAAGGTAAAGTCAACCTATCTGGTATGACATCAAGTGGTAAAATCTTTAAAGAGACAATATTGCTTCTTATTAATGAACTACTTTTTAATGTATACTTTATCAGCTGTGTATTCCCATTGGCCAGCAACACAGCAGACAAAAGAAGGATTCTTCAGTGCATTTACAGATTTGTTTGTGGGTCAGACTGGGAGACCTAACATGTGACCATGTAAATCTTTCACCTCTGAGATCTGTACAGCACTGATCTTTCCGAATGTTGACCCCTTCACTTCTCTCTCCACTCCTCTGACCTGCTGTGATTTCTGCTCACGACTTGACCAACTGCTCTGCTCTGCGTGTTTGGGCTACAGGCTTGGTCGTCCATCAGGTCACTTGTCAATCAGGCTGGCTGTTTTTGGGAAAGCTGGGAAAATGAATAAAATATTCCCTGGTTTTAAGCCTCTGCAGTGTTTAAGGAAAACCAAACTGCTAGATTTCCCGCATCCAGAACAGCAGCCTTCCCTCCACCCCCTCAATGGGCCTTGTCAAATGTCAAAACCAACATATTTTGAATTCTGGATTATGATGTGTTAAATATGCTGTTCAATTTGCTCTGACATTATAATCCAAACGATCATCTGACCATAAGAAATAGGAATAGGAGCAGGCCATTTGGTCCCTCAGGCCTGTTCTGCCATTCAGTGGAATCATGGCTGCTCCAACATTCCTCACGTTCACTTCCCTACCCTTTCCCTGTAACTCTTGATTCCCTTTCTGATCAAGAATCTATCAATATCAGCCTCAAACATACGCAAGGATTCTGTCCCCACAATTCTCTGTGGTAAGGAGTCCCAAAAACTCGCAATCATTTGAGGGAAGAAATTCTTCCTTACCTCAGTCTTAAATTGGAGTCCCTTTATTCTGGGACTATGCCCTCTGGTCCTAGACTCTCCCTTGAGGGAAAACATCCTCTCAGCAGTTACCTTGTAAGCCCCTTAAGAATCCTATATGTTTCAATGAGGTCATCTCTTATTCTTCTCAACTCCAGTGTGTAGAGTCCCAACCTGTTTCGACGTTGTTAATAAGACAATCCCTCCATATCACGGATCATCCAAGTAAGCCTTCTCTGAACTGTCTGTTACAGACAATCAATTTTTCAATGTATAATTTCAGTTACATCACACTGTAAATTTTTGCTATAAATTCTGTGTTACGATCGAGCCCTCCACAATCACCTGATGAAGGAGCATCGCTCCAAAAGCTAGTGTGCTTCCAATTAAACCTGTTGGACTATAAACTGGTGTTGTGTGATTTTTAACTTTTGTACACCCCAGTCCAACACCGGGATCTCCAAATCAAGTTTCGGTCTCAGCACTGATCCCTGTGGAACTCCACTGGTTACCGGTTGCCAACCTGTATAAAAATCCCATATTCCCATTCACTGTTTCTGCCGTGAGCCAATTCTCCAGTCATGCCAACACCATGGGCTCGCATGATTAAACCTTTTGTGGGGTACCTTGTCCAATACCTTCTGAAAATCTGAATACAACACATAAACTGGTTCCTGTTGCTTCTGATAGTTTTGTCTTTAATCTTCAATTTTATGTACAGTTAACAGGGAATCTTCATATAAGTTAACAGTAATACATTTGCATTGGCACTGTGTTGTTAGATTTCTCAATGATTAATTACATCACTATATTTTTCCTATGTGTGCAAAGTCATCAAAGGAGGAGCCGTTTTGAGAGTAGTATCATGCTTTAAGTGAGTCATCCTGGACTCACTTCCTTTTCCTCTTTCATGTTAAGTAATGCATTTTAATCTCTTAATCATGGAATTTGTGCTCTTCATACTGTTACAACATAGTTAGCAGAGTCAACTAATTCCTTTTTTGTCTTATGCCTCCACTGGTCACAACCAGTGGAGTGCTATTGCCAATTATACATTTATGTCATTATATCAAACTGTATGGTAGCTCAGTATCAGAAACAAATGAGCTAATTTCCTTAGGTAATAAAGAAAGAACAAGTTTATAGCAAACAAAACTTTCTCAAGCAAAGATGTGAGTGTTATGAACAAAATGTGTACAGCTACACTTCTTAAAAGACAGATATATCCTCTAAGTCTGGACAAAAATTTTCAATTATTAATCTCTGTTGAAATTCATAAATTATGTGAGTGAGGGCAGAAATACAAGATGGTGTAGCAGGGAGGACTTTAGATTCCTGGGATACTGGGCACAGTCATTGTTTTTACCTACTGGGCACCAGGCAAGATGGCATCTGTGCAACATGAATGGAATGTCTGGATGGTGTCTGAATTGAATTCTTTGTGGGGAATTTAGAATAGCAATTTATTGTCACATGTATTTATGAAAATACAGTGAGATGTGTGTAAGTCACCACAATTTGGCACCATTTTAATTAAAGAAATTATAGAAAGAAATAATTGAGACAAGTTAGGACAAATTTCACCTTTTGTTCTCTCCAAGGGTCCTGGGATCCTGGAGTGGCTACAAGTCTCTGAAGCTGCTCCTGAGGCCGCCAAAGCAAACATTTCCAGACCGGGCCCGCCCCTCTGTCACCGCCGAAGCCAACACTGAAGCCAGAGCAAAAAGGGACAGACCGGACCCACTAAGTTGCTGATGCTGAAGAGATCGCTCAAACCATTGCTACTTCACACACTGCGCAAAGCCACCACCTTGTCATTATAGCCACGAGGAATGAACCTGAGCCACTATCCTGCCACCACTATAGCCACTGCTGAAACCACTACACCACCACTGCCAGGAGGATCAGACCAGACCCATCGACAAGGAAACCTCCAACTAAGCCATGGCCATGAGGAATCAACATACATCTCCACCGCAGCTGCAGAAAAGAAGAAACTGAACTCTGATACAAAAGAGAAAAGAAGGAAAAAAACAAAAAGTAAACAAAGAAGAATGCAGCCGGCCAGGCGAGCAGGAGCACATGGGCCCAGAGTCAGAATACTTCCTATCCTCCTGCCGTCGCCATCTTGAAAACTTTTGCTGTTGGGGAGAGTTTAAACTGCATCATCAGGAATGGGGACACCTCCCTCCCAGCCTGCATTGGACCCGATATCTCCCACCCATCTCGAGCTGCCCTTAAACACTCCAACACTTACCTAGGCTCATTGCCTCCTTTCCCTTTGACACTCTTCTTACCTGGCATCTTACTTTTCTGCCATCCTCTTCACCTGGTGCCCTACTTCCTGGCTCCCTACGTAACTGTCACTCTCCCCCCTTCCAAATGACTGTTTATCTATTTTACACCCAACTGACCTGGCTATCTGCTTACCTGGTACCATACTCCCCTACCTAGTTTGGACTCTATCCTCCCAACACCCTAACCTCGTACTTACCATATGTTGGTCACAGCTGTCAGAATGGCTGCCTGTGAGGCTGGACTTTTAAATGCCAGATTATTATAACTGTCTGCTATACAAAAGGGTGTGTGTTTTGTCTCCATCTGACTATCCTACACTACAAAGGACCTGACAGAAGGAATGCACAACTCCGCATTTCTGAACGAGCCCTGACAAGATTCTCCTGTCAGAAATGCGATCTCTTTTGTTTCCTAAAAAAGGAAGGAATGCAATGGCAATCTGCATGAGACACCCTACCTCTGCATGAAATTGCCACTGTTCAGAAAACCCAGGTGTTTGGTTCAGAAAAGGACTGTAGTGCTGAAGAAATAAGATGTCCCAGACACTTCAAAGTTAAAATTACTTTTGTTGAGTA
Source organism: Chiloscyllium punctatum (assembly GCF_047496795.1). NCBI lineage: Eukaryota > Metazoa > Chordata > Chondrichthyes > Orectolobiformes > Hemiscylliidae > Chiloscyllium > Chiloscyllium punctatum. Next base: position 34,708,466 of record NC_092765.1, read on the forward strand.
AGAGAACGTAAAGAGTCCAATCATAATAACATTGCTCAGTGTAATCTATAGGTAGACAAGCAGGCTTCTGGAAGAATGCAGCAAGCCTTGGATCCCAGCATCTGCAGTTTTTGTTTGTCTCTGACCAATGTAATCTCTAGACCACCACTGGTGAGAAGGATGGAGACATACTAATCTGCAGGAAGATGATGGGAAATTGCATTTATCACACACTTGTAATGTTGGAGCAAAATAAAGATCAGAATATACATTGGAGTAGTGGTGGTGAAAAGGCAGCATGAATTCTGAAATTGTGTTTGGGAGAATTTGAGGGGCGCTTTGTGTGTAGGAACAGGTCCCCAGCTCACACGATTAATAAGGCTGTATTATAGGACTTCTTCGCCTGGTCTATTAGTACTTGTTCACTTCACATCTCCTGGCATGCTGACAGAGTCCAAACCTTGCTTTGCCATACCATGCTGTGTCATGCCTCTTAAAGTGCTGGCACTTCAGACAGAGGAAAATTCTTTAAAGACAAGATATTGAGATGCTGTTTAGTGCAGACACACAGAGGGCTTGTCAGTAATGACCTTTCCTAGGGGCACACCAAGATGTCAATCTAATACCGACAGCATGTGCCCAGCAGCCTACATGGCATCCTCACTCAACCAGGTAGTTATATTGAAAACTGATACAGTCCAGTACTTAGTTCAGGGGAGGTGGTTTGTGAGTGGGTGTGCTGTTGTTCATGGGGTGCTTCTGCTATCACTGTCTGAACACAGTCCAGGGGTTTTAAGACCATAAGACCATAAGACATAGGAGTGGAAGTAAGGCCATTTGGCCCATTGAGTCCACTCTGCCATTTAATCGTGGCTTTTAAGATGGTCAGTCATCCACTTGGGACATCCACATCCAGAACAGTACCGCTGTATTGTTCTGTTTGTTTCTGAATGGTTAGCTTCCCCTTGTTCCATTCCTTGGACTGATCATAACTCTCATCACCTATTTCCTTTATCTTCAGACGTTCATTAATTTCTCTGGATCCTTACCGACATCAAAGTTCTTTATAAATTTTTAGTGAAAATCCTCTTTACCCTTTCTGCTAGGACATGGGTTGCAGTCTGATTCAGATTGAGCATGGCTCTTTCAGGACCCAACTAGTGCGAATGTGGAGTGAAATATAGATTCTCCATTACATATCAGTCTTTCATCACATATTTACATTCCTGATCTGCCTATCCCTTCGGTAACTGAACATGTCCAAAACTGCTTGCTGTTTTCCTGCCAATGTCTGCGCAGGTGGCTAGCATTCCATACAAACAGCTGTAATTTTTAAAAAATTCCTGTCTTATTCTGTGGACATTATGAACATGGTAAAGAAGTTTAAGGTTTTGAGGAGGCGTCCATGACAAAGGAAAAAATCTAGAAATTGAAGATAAACAGCTTCATACTTGTCTTGAGATAGCTAACTGTTGCTTCTTTGCCACTGTTTCATAAGCACAATTTTAACCCCTGAGGAGAACTGGCTTTGGATAATGTGGGACATTAAAATGTTAAGCATTTCAAACTTAAACCTATCCATTCCTGGTTTTACTGAGGATGGTAATCTGGTATGACACCAAATGGTAAAATCTTTAAAGAGACAGTATTGCTTCATATTAATGAACTATTTTTTCAAATGTATCTGCAGCAGGTGTTAGTTGCTGGAAGAACTCCGGATCAGCGTTGAAGATTTGGAATCTGAGCTTCAAACTCTGCAGCACATCCAGGAGGGGGAGACTTACCTGGACACTTTGTTTCAGGAAGCAGTCATAGAGTCATAGAGATGTACAGCATGGAAACAGACCCTCCATGCCAACCAGACATCCCAACCCAATCTAGCCCCACCTGCCAGCACCCGGCCCATATCCCTCCAAACCCTTCCTATTCATATACCCATCCAAATGCCTCTTAAATGTTGCAATTGTACCAGCCTTCAGCACATCCTCTGGCAGCTCATTCCATACACATACCACCTTCTGCGTGAAAAAGTTGCCCCTTAGGTCTTTTTTATATCTTCATGCCCAGTAGATTAAGAAATTCAAATTCAGTAAGTGTTCAGGGACAATCGGGTGTGACTGTAAGTGAGGCAGATAGGGGAACTCTGAATTCAGGAGTGCAGGAACCTCAGCCCTTGACTTTGTCCAACAGGTATGAGATTCTTGCTCCCTGTAAGGATGAGGCAAAGGGCTGTGGACAGGATGAGCCAGCTGACCACGGCACCATGGTGCAGAAGGCCATTCAAGAGGGGAGAGCAAAAAGACAAGTAGTTGTTATAAGGGATTCTATAATTAGGGGGATAGCATCCTTTGCGAGCTGGATTGGGAGTCCCGCATGGTGTGTTGCCTGCCCGGTACCAGGGTGCAGGACATCTCCGACCAGCTTGAAAGGATATTGGAGCAGGAGGGGGAGGATCCAGTTGTTGTGGTGCACATTGAGACTGACAACATAGGCAAAGCTAGGGTGGAGGACCTGTTTGGGGATTATCAAGCACTAGGAAGGAAATTGAAGTACAGGTCCTCAAGGGTCATAATCTCCGGATTACTGCCCGAGCCACGTGACAATTAGCACAGGGACAAGAAAATTAGGGTAGTAAACTCTTGGCTAAGGGATTGGTGTGGGAAAGAGGGATTCCATTTCATAGACATTGGAATCAGTTTTGGAACTGGGGGGTGAATCTGTACTATTGGGACGGTCTCACCTGAATCAATCTGGAATCAGTGTTTGAGCAAAAAGGATAAATAGGGTGTTCAGCAGGACTTTACACTTCTAAATCGGGGGGTAAAGGAAAGCAAAAGTGACAGGGAAAGATAAGCAGCAGATTAGCATTTGTGCAGGTGGGTTTAAGCTTGAGGCAGACGAGGAATGCAGCAAAAAGGAAGGATAACTTAGGACTTATGATTTCCAATCTCTCTAATAATAGAAAGAGAGTTAGCACTAAGGCATTTTACTTGAATGCTTGTAGTATTCGTAACAAAGTAGATGAATTAATGGCACAAATCATTGTGAATGATTATAATGTGGTAGGCATCATAGAGATGTGGTTGTAGGGGGCTCAGGACTGGCAGTTAAACATCCAAGGACATAGGATGTGGAGTCTGTGTGGGTGGAGTTGAGGAACCACAAAGGCAAAAAAACCATAATGTGAGTTATGTACAAACCTCCTAACAATGGTCAGGACCAAGAGCACAAGATGTACTAGGAAATAGTTAGGGCATGTCAGAAAGGCAAGGTCAAGGTGATCATGGGGGACTTCAATATGCAGATGGACTAGGTGAGTAATTTTGCCAGTGGATCCAAAGAAAGAGTATTCATGGAATGCTTGGAGGATGGCTTTTTGGAACAGCTGACAAGGTGGAGAGGCTGAAAAAAGATTTAGACAGTGTAGGAGAGTAGTCCAGGAAATCGCTGATGCAATTTAATGTGAGCAAATGTGAGGTCTTGCACTTTGGATAAAAGAGTACAGGCGCGGGCTATTTTCTAAATAGTGAGAAAATTCATAAAACCAAAGTACAAAGGGAGCTGGAAGTGCTAGTCCAGGATTCTCAAATGGTTAATTTGCAGGTTGAGTTCGTGATTAAGAAAACAAATGTAATATTGTCATTTCTCTCAAGAGGGTTGAATATAAAAGCAGCGATGTGTTTCTGAGACTTTATTAAGTTCTAGTTAGGCCCCGTTTAGAATACTATGTCCAATTTTGGGCCCCATACCTCAGGAAGGACATACTGGCACTGGACTGTGTCCAGCAGAGATTCACATGGATGATCCCTGGAATGGCAGGCCTAACATAGGATGATCAGCTGAGGATCCTGGGATTGTATTCATTAGTGTTTAGAAGGTTGAAGGGAGATCTAGTAGAAACTTACAAAGTAATGCATGGCTTAGAAAGGGTGGATGCTGGGAAGTTGTTTATTTTAGGCGGGTAGACTAGGACCCGTGGGCACAGCCTTAGAGGGGGTCAATTTCAAACGGAAATGAGGAGACATTTCTTCAGCCAGAGAGTGGTGGGCCTGTGGAATTCATTGCCACGGAGCACAGTGGAGGTTGGGGCGTTAAATGTCTTCAAGGCAGAGATTGATAAATTCTTGATCTCGCAAGGAATTAAGAGCTACGAGGAGAGTGTGGGTAAGTGGAGTTGAAATGCTCATCAGCCATGATTAAATGGCAGAGTAGGTTCAATGGGCTGAATGGCCTTACTTCCATTCCTATGTCTTATGGTCTTATCCCAGGATTTGCCACAGCTGCATGCTGTGTAATACAGTTCCTGTCTGCGTGCTGTCCAAAGTATAAGCACATTATGTATGATGGATTCCATCATGGATCACACAGCCAGCCCAACTAGTTACCTCATACTTTTACAGCTCAACAACATGAAAATGAGCATTGGGTGAGTTTTCCATCTTGGACTATAATTCTTGTGCCAGCTGTATGAGGGGTCATCAGTTCGGTCAGGGCCTGGGTTAGGTTTCCTTGCACGATCACCAAATTTTGGGCTCATTATTTATGCATGTGAGCAGTTTTGTGACTTGACTATGGCATGGTTGAAGATGAAGACTTTGCCTCTGTCAGGACCTTCTGGGTCAAAGGTTCAGGAGCCATTTTTAAGACCACTCAAACAGGCCTCAGTGCAAGTTTGCAGCTGGAGCCTGTGTCATTCCCCAACTCCACCCACAGGCCTGGCAGCAGGAAGCCCTCTCTTTAGAGCCGGGAGGTTTGGGCTGAGTTTACAGAGCAAGTCAGTGACTATGGTCAGTATAAAGGGATCCGGAGACAGAGCAGGAAGAAGATGAACACTCTCCCATACTCCTCAAAGTTCAGTAGCACCATTTGATTACATCAAGTTGACACCTTGGGACATCACTGAGTCACTGCTGGTCTGATCGAACAATTACCTGCAAGCTCAGTACACAATGCGCACTGAAGGGCTGATGACCATCTCATGCGGTCAATGTTCTAACGCTACCTGGGCATCTCTGAGCATGCTGTTCTTGACATCTCAGAGGAGAAACCATCATGGCATTCACCAGCAGAGGTCTTATCTGTGAGTCCACTACATTTAACGCCCCAACCTCCACTGTGCTCTGTGGCAATGAATCACCTTAAGGGGAGGTGATGGTCCAGTGGTATCCAGAGACCCAGGTAATGTCTTGGCTGCATAGGTTCGAATCCTGCCATGGCAGATGGTGGAATTTGAATTCAATCAAAATTAGGAATTAAGAGATTAATGATTACTATGAATCCATTGCCAATTGTTGGGAAAAACCCATCTGGTTCACTAATGCCCTTTAAGGATGAAACTGCCATCCTTACCTGGCCCCCATGTGACTTCAGACCCACAGCAATGTGGTTGACTCTCAACTGCCCTCTGGGCAACTAGGGATGGCCAACCTAGAGATGCACACATCCTGTAAATGAATAAAAACAAACTACCTAGAATAGGCTTGGGGAAACGAATTGGTGTCTGAGATCTCTGACACTTGGACATCCTCTGGAGACAGGTACCTACTGAGCCCAAACAGATGATGAGCCTCAGTACTCAGCCATAAACTATATGCCAAAATGCAAACAGGGCGGGGAGCATCAGTCAGTGATACCAGAGGCTGTCACTAGACTACACCAAAAATTGGAGGAGGCCATTCATGTTCTGTCTACTGTTGTGGCCCCTGCATGTAAATGCATTGGCTGTCACTATGGAAAGGGTGTCGGCTGTCTTGGAGATCCAGCTCGAGCAGGGTACTCAGTAGTTTCCTGATTTGCCCACATGAATTTGAAACCATCGCTCTAGTTGTGGGTACTTGTCACCAATGGCAAGGCAAGAAAGGGACAAGGCACATTGACCTTACTCAAAGTGCTCCTTCACCTCAAGCAGACAGTCAGGTGGCACCATTCACCCACAGGTGAGGAGGAGTAACAGACAAAAACTCCAGTAATTACATCTTAGGGCACTGCAGAGGTGCCCTACCTGCCCACCTCCCCTCTGCCAATGGCCCCAATGCCTGTAGGAAGTCAGGCCCAGGTAGGTACATCTGCAATGGTATAGGAACCCATCAGCAGGTCAGGACCCTTGCCAAGTTTACCGCAGGAACTAGGGCGTACAATTTAGCAGGTTCCCTCCACTTCAGCTGCAGATGCCAGGATAGCTCCAAGGTATAGAGGGAGGCAAAAAATAAAGCTGATTCGACAACACGTAGATGGCATGGGTGTTCACGACAAGTATTGTGTCTGAAATTCTGTAAATATATATTCAATTCCATTGTTGTAACATTGGCTGTAGTTTCATTAAGGGGCTAGCTGCTGACATAGTTGTCTGAAGTGAAAGGACTGGAATCTCTCATCAGCAGACAAAGCTAGTCTTCCATCAGAGCCCTTTTATTGTCTCACATTATCAGCAATGTGTGTGTCCAAGGCTGGCCTCATAATACATTGAAACACAGAGTTGCCATTTGGGGACTGCTGTCAAGACTCTGGAGATTGTTTACAAGAACAATGTCCTTGTCCGATGAGATTAGAGTGAGGGCACTGGGCCTACGATGACACCATTGTCAACACCAGAGACACTAGTGAAATGTTGCTGGGCTCTGCAGGATGCTGGAAAGAAAGTCCTTTTCCCTGTTTGGGATCTCCACAGCCCAGGTGAAACTTTCTCAGAACAGAAGGTTGGCAATGCACTGCTGAGATGAAGTTAAAAAGCACACAACACCAGGTTAGAGTCCAACAGGTGTATTTGGAAGTATTAGCTTTCAGATCACTGCTCCTTCATCAGATAACTCATGGGGCAGGACCATAAGACATAGAATTTATAGCTAAAGATCACAGTGTCATGCAATTAAAATGATATATTGAACAAACCCCGATTGCTGTTAAGTCTTTCACCTTTCAGAATGGGTTGGAGGTTTTGGTTCATTAATATATAAATCCCAGAGCTTTTTTTAAGTCACATTCTCAAGATAATTAAGGTTTTATAACAAAAAGGTGATATCTCAGCTCAGACAATGTATCAAAGATGGGAGGTTAGAGTCTGTCTATATCCCAATCTTGAGGGAGGTATCGGTTAGGTAGAAATGCAGGGTTACAGGAATGGGGTGAATCTGACGCGAAATGCTTTTTGGAGAGTTGGAGTGGACTTGTTGGGCTAAATGGCCTGTTTCCACACTGTAGGAGTTTTATGATCAGACAGAATGTGAAAGAACTGAGGAGCATTTTAAGGGTGAAAATACCCTAATCTGAACCCTCCTTGCTTGAGGTAAGGTCCAAAATACTCCACACCAGCTCCCAGAAAAACCTCTGGATATGCAATGCAGCTACAATCGTGTGCATTTCATGCAAAGACAATGTAGTGAAGAGCGAGTGGCAGTCTTCACATAAAACTAATCAGCTAAATGAGCTCAACTTCTTTTAATTCTTGTCACTGGCTTGCCCATCATTTATTGCCTATCCGTAATTTGCCTGGAGAAGTTAGTGGAGAGCTGATTACTGAAGTTGCGATGCACATAGTCCTGTTAGGGGAGTTTGGGGATTTTGACCCTACAATGGTGAAAGGATGTGATATTGCTGAATGTTAGGATGACGCTCAATGATGGCCCATGTGGGAACATGTTCCTCTCCTTGGTGTCTGTCTGAAGCTCCCTGACAGGCATCAGCAACATGTCTGTAGGGGATAGCACTTGTTTCTGGAAGGCCAGTCCTGTTTGTGACAAGGGGGCACTAAAAACGTCAGCCAACTGTAGTGCTGTTGAAAATAAGAGTTATGATAACTCCCCAGACTATGTTCAGACTTGAAATATTTGGCTGGAGCATTTCCAGATAATCAGTGTAAAAAGGTAGTGGAACATCTGCTTGGGTGCTCTGTTCTCAATGGTTGTTCCTTGAGCTTGTGGAAATCCTACAATGGCAACAACCCCTGATTGCTTTGGCTGCCTGATATACTGCGTCCAAAGGCAGGTACACAGCTCAGTGCACTTTAGTGAAGAGAACATCAGTCACCTTCAAGATACATTTATGAGAGTATCACTGTGAAATTCCCCAGTAACTCCCTAAAACAAGGAAGTATGAAAGTTGAGGGCCATTGTTACCTCCTAGGCAACTGGTATGGGATTGCCACTATGCACTTGAGGCTGCAGTTAATTGTCCAGCTGCTGGCAGATAGGGGAAACAACCTCCTGGGATCTTGAGGTGCCTACAACATTGCTCCTCTGCCAGTTACAAGAAACTTCAGCAACATCTATAGATCAAGTGTGTGACGACAGATGTGCAATTTATTTACATTGATATAACTTTTTGAGAGGATGGATTTCAAACTAGTGGCATATGGATTTTAGTCTACATTTTGTAAAGAGGATTTAGGTCAGTATTTCCAGAACAATGACTTTAAATTGGTATGTGTCAGAGACTGTCTGAATGGTGTCCTGAAGCATTAGTGGAAGTTTGTTTGTCTTGTGATGATTTATGTCAGGAAGGAGAACCCATTGAAAAACACAGCTTGCTTTCGAATTTAGAATTGTCAAGGATTGATTTTAGCTTAAAAATCTCCTAGTGATTGGACAGTCTTTGAGCAGTTTGAAGGAGACCTATTTGAAGTAAGACAAGTGTATAGTTTCTCCTTGAGAAAAGGAGATTGTTCAGAATGGTTAAGGGAAAAGTTACTTCAGTGGAAGAATGCGTTTTATAAAATCTCCAGACTTGGAACTATGCATTGGTTATTCAAAACTGAGAAAGTCTACATTTAGTTATATGAAAATTCAAGGAAAAGCTTTGCAGTTCACAGGTCAGGAATTGAAGAAAACACAAATAAGTCAAACCTACAGATTTAGTGGGAAAAGGAAATTTCTCTGGCTTTTGAGTAGCTGTAAACTGATTGTGTTGGGGATTAGCTGATACTTTGTTTAGCCATATGCTTTTGAAGTCATTTAAACTGTGTTACATGTAGATGGTTTGGTTTATTTGTTTACATTTTTCTTTCATTTTTGTAATAAACTTCAATTTTACAAACTAAAACTACAGACTTGTGTATTTGTGTTCAGTGAAGGTTTGTCACATTATAAAAGAATATGCACTGATTCATTCTGGGATGTCCACTATGTTACGACATGGGTAAACCCTCCTTCTTAACTTAAACCAGCAACACAGAAAAGATTTATCCCATGCTGTAATCTGCGAAAATTCGAGAGGCCAAGAACTAGTTAAAGTTAAAATAATAACTTTATTTCTTAAAGTATAACAGAGAATAATTAAGTCACAATTATTTACAACTCCTTCCTCTAACCTATCCTTTACCTTCTCCATCTACAATACTAGTCCGATAAACTGCTGGCCATCTCCAATTAAGATTTACCATAAATTTAAGTTTTCAAAACCAGTTAGATGTTGAATCTTCTCTCCCTCAATCTTCTTTTTTCTTCTTAGGGATTTTGTTTTCACAGGTCACTGATCGATAAAGGTACCTTTAAGACAGCTATTCTCTGGGCATTCTGCAGCTGCTGGTGGCTTGGCAGTTCTGCTTCAACTGTTCAGGTTTTCCTATTCTTATACCTGCAAAGCACGGATTGTGTCATTGGTTTTTAAGATTGTCAATATACTAAATTCAAACTTGATTGCAGGTTGATATGTTTGGGGTATAATTTAAACTGATTGGCCAAATTTGGATTTGTTTTTGTCATCTCCAGGCAACCCAGCTAATCTAGTTTTCAACAAAGTGTTACATTGTTACCTCATTCAGAACTCTTGTGCTGTCAGGTAGTTCTGCTTGCTTTTAACTATCTTAATGATACCGTACACCCACATCTTCATAACAACTAACTTGGACAGACAGGGCCCTAATCCTGGACAACACTCCACCCTTGCCACACTGACTCTCTCTCCTGTTCACTGTTACTGTTTTAGCATGGACTTCAGGCCATGAACATGGTCTGTCTTCTTCTCTTTGAGTGCATTTCGGGAGCTCACATGCAGTACCATGTAATGATCATTTAAAGCCATATTATTTTAATGATGAAGCAGCAACATTTATCCTGAAGCCCAAGAAGAATTGAAGATTGCCAGGTACATGCCTAAAATATGCAGTTAGCTATGATGGATTTCCAGACTGGGAGAAGTTTTTTTCTTCCTTTTTTTCTCTAACTGAAGAGATTCTAATCTCCTGATTATAAATATATATATTTTTGGCCAGTCAACTCAATGTCAGTTCTTCTGGTGAGATTCTGATCTCCTGGTTATATATATAAGTTTTTTCTCCCCCCACCCCCACACTACTGCCAAACAGCAGTGAGTGCTTATTTCTCCCCAGCATCCGTGTCATGTGCGTGTAGGTGTAGGACACAGTGAAGGAACATCGAGTGCAACAAACTTTATTCCTATTACACTGCCAGGAAGTAAAAACACCCTAGTGGTCAGTGACAAGCAGTGCCCTGCTTATCAAGGGCAATGCCTAAGTGAACAAAAAAGTGAAGGGGAGATTAGGGATTAAACCAAAATAGAATTGGAGGGGGAAAGAAAACACTCCACACCCTGCGGTGCCCACCTCTCCCTGAAAACCTCGAAGATATTGGTCGACACTGCATTTTCCTTCTCCAGGGACCCCTCTATGGCCCACTGCCTGGACCTGTAAATGGCCAGCCTGACCAGGCCCAAGAGCAGACCCACGAGGAGATGGGGAGAACTTCATTGGCAAGGCCCAGTTAATTCCAGTGAATTACATTTTTAATGAGATACTAGTGAGTGCAGACACTTGCAGTCAGGAAAGTCAATTCACCTTTTGAAATCAAAGAACATAATTACAAAACGTTATCTTGACAATGAGACTTTGTTTTGACTTTCACTCAACCAGTTCACCCCTTGCCATTCTTCTCACCTCCTCCAATAATGAAAATTCCACTCATAGTCACACTGTGAGGTAAGACTATTTCATTTAATTTGAATCGATGCCATGCGGGGTAAGTTAATGTTTATCCTGCCAGGGCTAGCTCACTCTTCAAAATGTTCTCAAGAACTGGAACACATCCTAAACTGATTCATTCACCTCAATAGTACATTTACAAATAAGTTTGAGTTTCACTCAATTATTTCGGAGCAGACATCAGTCAAGGTGAAATGTCAAAGCCCAGAAACAGATGGAATTTAGCAAAAGTTAATGATTATTCTTATTAACGGTAGAATACTTGTATCAAATTCATCTCATCATTATTTGAATAAAGGCATTTTTTAATAACAGAAAACAGTTACAGCAAGCATCTAGAGAATGAATTTAGTTTCAGCATAGTGGGAATTAGTGGAGCAAAGGAACTGGTATGAGTCCATACTTGGACAGTGGAAAGAAGAGACAGGAATGGCTGTGAACTGTCTGTGAATTGGCAACACCAATGAAATAGGAAAGGGTGGTACAGTGGCTCAGTAGTTAGCACTGCTGCCTCGCAGTGCCAGTCACCTGGGTATGATTTCACCCTCAGGTGACCACCTGTGTGGAGTTTGTACATTCTTCCCATGTCTGCATGGGCTTCCTCCCACAGTCCAAAGATGAGTAGGTTAGGTGGATTAGCCATAGGAAATGCAGGGTGATTGTGTGGGATATTTTTCAAAATGTCAGTGTGGTCTTGATGGGCTCACACTATAGGGGTTCTGTGATTCTAAGGGGAGGAAAGGCTGTGATGGAGACAGGTTGGAGGTGAGAGAGCACAATCAATTTTGGATCCTGAAGGATCATGCACAATTGAATGTTTTTTTTTCCCCATCACAAATTATTTGGCCATTTTCACATTAATGTTTGTGAATTATTGCTTTGTCTAAGTTTTTTTTGGAAGATTGGCATTTATTTTCTGAATTGCTCTTGAGAAGATGGTGGTGTGCTGCCATCTTGAACTGCTGTAGTTCAGCTACCATGAACCAAAGTGCAGTCTTGAAGGAAATTTCCAGAACCCAGCAAAAATGAAGGAATGGTGTCATGAATTCATGTCAAGATGGCATATCGCTTTGAGGGGCTTTTGCAGATGAGGGTGGTCTCTGCTATAATTGTCCTTCTGGATGTTATTGGCTGCAGGTTTGGGCAGTGTTGCTGAAGGAAGTCTGGTGAGTTGTTGCAGTACATTTTGTATATGGTACACAGTGTAGCCGCTGTATGGGTTGGTGGAGGAAGGGAACATTTAAATTGGTGGATAAGGTGTGGATCAAGTAAACTACTTTATCCTGAATGGTGTCAAGTCTTACAATAATCAGCTCACTTTACTGGCTGTGACCAATGTTAGTTTACCCCAAGGTCATGAAATGCATTAATTAAATCCAAGCTAATTCTGTCCTTTTTCTAAAACGTCCACATCAGGCCACTATTTTATTGGAGACCCATTTGAAATAAATAAGTTCAAATTTGCTTTGGTGTAATTCTCACAGGGTGGTTACATCCACTCCAGACCAGCTGCTTCCTTCCTTCTTCTTTATCGTTTTTATTTTATTTCTTTCCCTTCCCTTTTTCAGCTTCATCCTAAAGCAGTGGCCGAGAAGGTGACATCTCGGAGGAGGGCAGTCGGAGTGGGACTCCTGGCAAATTAGTGGCAGCCTAGTCTGGCAGCAGAGTCAGGGACTCCTGGTTGCTGTAGGCCTAGGTTAGGGGCTCCGGCTAACAGGCTACAGTGTGGTGTGCCTGGAGCTGGGGACTCCTGGCATCAGCGGGGTGGTTGTGGAGCCAGGGACCTCTGGTTTCAGTCACAGTAGGCTTGGGCCGGGGTCTCTTGTGTGTCAATGAGGCAGTGTGGCAGCTCCGAGTAGCAATAGCCTAGAGCCGGAGATTTGTGGGTATTGACAAGGTTGCATGACAGGTGTGGATTCAATACGGGACCCGGCATCAATGGCAGTGGTGGTGAGGTGGGCCCAGAGGTGAAGAGATGGGACTTGTAGAGTGGTGACTCCTACCTTGGTGGGTCTGGTGCAGGCAGCACCATTGGGAAGGTGGTGGTGGCCTAGTGGTATTATCACTGCACTATTAATCCGGAGATCCAGATAATGTTCTGGGGCCCAGGTTTGAATCCTGCCATGGCAGATGGTGGAATTTGAATTAAGTTGAGGGGGAAAAAAAATCTGGAATTAAGTGACTTATAGTGACTGTGTATCCATTAGTGATTGTCAGCAAAGCCCATCTAGTTTACTAATGACCTTTAGGGAAGAAACTGCCATCCTTACCTTGTCTGACCCACAACAATGTGGTTGACTCCTAACTGCTGTCAGGGCAATAAATGCTGACCTAGAGAGTGATACCCTCATCCCATGGGGGAGGGGTGGCTGTGCAAGTGTCGCTGATGAGCTAACTCAGGACTTAAAGGCAGAATCAGCAAAACAAAGATGGGCTCTCTTTCAATTCTATCTCTTCATTCTTTTTATTCTTAAGCAACTCAAAATGGAACAGGATTGTGCTGACATTTGAAACTGCATTTTACTTTATTATTCACTATAAAATACAAGTGACAATGAATCATTCAGTTCAGTTCAGGATTGCAGTAGAACATGGACAATTTTTGTTTATTCATTCACGGGATGAGGGCATCACTGGCTAGGCCAGCATTTACTGCCCATCCCTAATTGCCCAGAGGGCAGTTAAGAGTCAACCACATTGCTGTGGGTCTGGAGTCACATGCAGACCTGACCACGTAAGGAAGGTAGTTTCCTTCCCTAAAGGGCATTATTGAACCAGATGGGTTTTTCCTGACAATGGATTCATGGTCATCGTTAGACTCTGAATTCCTGCCATGGTGGGATTTGAACCCAGATCCCCAGAACATTACCTGGGTCTCTAGATTAACAGCCCTGTAAAAGTGCCACTAGGCCATTGCCTCCCACCTCTATTTTCAACAGCTTTTACTGGATGAGATGCATAAAAGTTTCTACCAATGCCATTTCACAACGCAAAAAGCATCTGGGTACTAACTATTCTGATCATTTTGCTTCTGATCTTCAGTTGTAGATAGCAATAACATCCAAAATAAAATATTTTTTAAAATTTAAGTATTACATTTGCATGTGGGTGTGATCATTGAAGTAATAGTGCTGACCTGTTAAGCTCTTTATCACACACTTATGTCTCATCAACATGCTAAAACATCTCCAAGGGAAGTATTAGAGTAATGGAATTAGTTTAAGTTGATTCACACTTGAGAAACAATACAACGCAATGACTGGTATCACTCTCATTTCCTTTTTCAAAGTACCATTGGATCTTTTCCAATGACTTTTCTCCTAATTGCTTCATGAAACATAACAATAATAATGATGAATTATGTCAAGGTCTGTGTAGTAATTCCTTTTAATTATCTCTGGATGATTGTTATCAAGTTTGTTATCACTAGACAGTTTCAGTCTAAATATTGACTCATTCCATTCTGAAATGTTAAACAGGAGCTTGGACTGATGGTGAGAACATGCCCCTTCTTGTCAACACACCAATTAAATACTAGGTGAGGAGGTTCACTGGGGATTTTCTCAACTCACTATCAATTAGCTAAGATTGGCAAGGTAGACAAGCAGGAGGCTGGAAGAACACAGCAAGCCAGGCAGCATCAGGAGGTGGGGAGGTCACCATTTCAGGTGTAACCCTTATACTCCTAGGGATAATTTCTGTAATTCTTGACTTGAGAAGTGGCTTCTAAAGTGTCTGGTCTCACCAACCAGGAGGATGATTTACAGCGTCTTCTTCTGAGCGTAAAGTTAGTTAAAAGATTTGCTTTGTTTACAAGTGCTTTTAACGGTTGATGATCAATCCCTTCTGGAGGAAGAAAATGCATTCTGAGTGAAAAGATTGGCATGGTGGCTGGGTGATTAGCATTGCTGCCTCACAGTGCCAGGGACCTGGTTCAGTTCCACCCTCGGGCGATTGTGTGGAGTTTGCACATTTTCCCCGTGTCTGCATGGATTTGTTCCGTGTTCTCTGGTTTCCTTCCACAGTTCAAAAATATGTAGGCTAGGTGAACTGGCAATGTTAAATTGCCCATGGCATCTATGGATGTGTATATTAGGTGGATTCACCATGGGAAATGCAAGAATTGGTCGGGGGATTGGTCTGAGTGAGATGCTCTTCAGAGGGTCGGGTGAACTCGATGGGCTGAATGGTCTGCTTCCATACTGTAATGATTCTATGATCTTTAAAGGGTCATTTATAGCTCATTAAGGGCCTTGAATTGACAGGACCCTCATAAACTGCCCTGTTGGCAGACAAGAAAAGTGATTACCTTTCACAATTTGGAAGCTTGGTGACCTGTGTGTAGGGTTGGGGGTATCCTTCATAAGACTCTTTCTAGGAGCAGTAAGAGGCAAGGAGAAATAAAGGAATAACCTCTAAAAAGCCAATCCTTGCCTTGCCTCTGATGCTAATGACACCCCTCTCCCCAAACAGGGCTAAAAAATATACAGTCGTTTTCTGTCACCATGGTGTGGACTTTGCCTCCAGTAGGGTATTTGTGTCTGCTAAGGCAATTCTTACATGAGATCCCATAACATAAGAACTAAATATGGCTAATGTAGTCCTGATAGATCCAACAGACATTTATTGCAGTTCCTGACGAAGGATGTAATTGCATTGGAGGCCGTTCAGAGAAAGTTTCCTAGATTAATTCCATAGATGAAAGATTGTCTTATGAGGCAGGATTGAGCAGTTTAGCCTGATACTCGCTACAGTTTAGAAAGATGAGAGAAGATATAATTGAGGTATATAGGATGCTAAAGGGGATTGACAAAGTGGATGCAGAGTGAATGTTTCCACTTGTGGTCCAATCTAGAATGAGCTTTAGGATCAGGGGTGGCTGATTTAAAACAGAGATGAGGAGGTTGTGAATCTGTGGAAGTCATTACCCCAGAGTCTGGTGGACACCAGGACAATGAGTATAAGGTTAAAAGTATGCCTCCTAGTTTTGAACTCCCCTAACTTAGGGAAAAGACCCTTGCTATTCACCTTATCTATGCCCCTCTTGATTTTATAAACCTCTATAAAGTCACCCTTCAACCTTCTTCGCTCCAGTGAAAAAAGTCCCAGCCTATCTTTTAAACTCAATCTTCCATTCCTGGCAACATCCTGGTAAATCTTTTCTAAACCCTGTCCAATTTAATAATATCCTTCCCATAACAGAGTGACCAGAACTGCACACAGTACTCCAGAAAAGGTCTCACCAACATCCTGTCTAACTTCAATGTGACATCCCAATTCCTATACTCAAAGGTCTGAGCAGTGAAGGCAAGCAGGCCAAATCACTGTGTCGACCTTTGATGAAAATTTAAAAATGTGGGACAATTTTGTGAAGGGGAAAGGATTGCAGGTTAATAACAGAAAGAAGGGAGTGGGACAGAAAATAAGTTGCTCTTGAAGAGAACCATCATGTATATGAGAGTCAAATGGTATCCTTCTATCCTGCAACTTTTCAATGATTTTCTTGTTCTAAAGACTCCCTGAGAAAACTATGAAGGAGAAGTTGAAAGATAATGAAATTAATGGCAGAACCACAAAAATCAGGAACATTAAAAAAGGGACTTGTCACATATTATAACTTAGACTGATAAAACCATCTTCAAATTCTTCATTTACAGGAAAGGGGAGCCAGTGTGGAACAAGCACCCGCAGCATCAATGTCGCAACTATTTATAGAGCCATAGTCATAGATATGTACAGCACAAAAACAGAACCTTCAGTCTACTCATCCATGTCAACCAAATATCCTAACCTAATCTAGTCCCAGTTATGATCACTTGGCCCATATCCCTCCAAACCCTTCCTATTCATATGCCCATCCAGATGCCTTTTAAATGTTGTAATTGTACTAGCTTCCACCAATTCCTCTGGCAGCTCATTCCATACATGTATCACTGTTTGCATGAAAAAGTTGTCCCTTAGGTCCCTTTTAAATTTCTCCCCTCTCACCCTAAGCCGATGCCCTCTAGTTCTCGACTCCCCCATTCCGGGACAAAGGCTTTGTCTATTTACCCTATTCATGCCCCTTATGATTCTATAAGCCTCTATAAGGTCACCCCTCAGCCTCAGGCTTGATTTGGAAGAAAAAACATTTGCAATTATATCAGCAACATCCACAAATAGCTACCTAATATGGTGGCACTGTGACTCAGTGGTCAGCACCGCTGTCTTACAGTGGCAGGGAGCCGGGGTAGATTCGAGCAATGAGAGATTGTCTGTGTGGAGTTTGTACATTCTCCCCGCATCTGTATGAGTTTCTTCCGGGTGTTCTGGTTTCCTCCCACAATCCAAAGCTGCACAGGTTAGGCGAATTGGCCTTGCTAAATTGCCCAAAGTGTTCAGGGATGTGCAGGCTAGGTGATTAGCCATGGGAAGTGCAGGGTTACAGAGATAGGGGAATTTAGGTCTGGGAGAGATGCTGTTTGGTGGGCCAGTGTGAACTCAATGTGCTGAATGGCCTGCTTCCACACTGTAGGGATTGAATGATAATAACCTGATGGTCCATTTTAGTGATATTGCTTCAGGGATATTTATTGGCCAGAAATTTGTGCCATCTTTTGTGTTCACCTGAAAGGGCAAATTGGACTTAAGTTAGCACCTGGTCCAAAAGGTAGCATCTCTAACAGGTCAACATTACATTGTGCTGTCACGGGAGGGTCAGCCCTAATAGTGTACTATATTTCTGGAGACTTAAAATGAGAAATTTCAGATGCAGGCAAGAGAATCAACATTGACCCATGTTGTTCTTGTTGATATTTGTTATTTTCAATGTTTGGAGCACACACTGTGAAATGATCAATGATATACAGTAGCGCCTCAACATACGAACGACCCCGTTCACGAACAAATCAATTTACGAACAGGATTGTACGTAAAATTTTGCTTCAACATACGTACGAAATTCAAGGTACGAACGAAGGTACCAATGCAAAAAACCCATGTGCGACCATGTGGTTTCATTGTTCTGCTTTGCTATGCGCTTGTTGAACGCAAAAGCTCTTGGGCCCTGTGTGATCTCATTCAGTTCGTCTTTGGTGCGTGCTGTTCGAGTATTCTTACACTACCCGAACAATGGGAAAAATTGATTCAGTTCGCGAACTTTTCGGTTCGTGAACCGGGTCCCGGAACGATTAAGTTCATAAGTCGAGGCGCTACTGTACTTACAACTGTGCACGCCTCCCTCTGTACCAGAGTGAAGTATTTGCACTCAGGCTCTGTGGCTCTGTTTGGGCTGACGATGTATAAACTGAAAGGCATGAGTGCAGAACTAAGTCGACAAAGAGCTAGATCACAAAACACAAGATCAGGAGATTTTCAAGGAAAGGTAATGGGGAGTTATTTGCTGATTACACCTGAAGCGTGTCACTGTGTTAGAAGGAGAAATCACTGAGCATTCATACAATTTCATGGGAGAACGTAATTGTATTTCATCTCTCTGGTAGATGAATTGCATGCAATAAAGCACTTATTGAAAATGCCCAATACTTCATTTATTGCTCTAATTGCTAATAACAGCTCCTGAGCTCTCATGAGGAAAAATGTTGCTGCATCTTTTGCTGTGTTCTTTTCATTACCTGCTACCTCAGCTTGTGCAGTCATCTCAGGAGATTACTACATCCAATGTAATTTGTAGCACATTAAGTTTCTGTGCAGCCTGTAAACAAGATTGAAGTGTTCTGTAACAAGAGACAGTATATTATGAATACAATAACAACACTGTTAAGTTGCGACACATTGTTGCAGAACTAAAAAGTCATCTAAATTGAACAGAAGAGCACACTAATTGGGCAACACTGCAAACAGCCTTCATAGGTTACAGGGAGCTGTTTAACCTCTTCCTGTGCTGTGAGATTCGATGGCCTAGATGTTAACATGGAGCTGAGTGTGAACTAGGATGCAGGGAGTTGTTGTGGGGTCAGTGTTTCAAGAAAGTCGGTGTCCCAATAATCTGCAGACTTTTGGAGTAGACCCTCTTGAGCTGGTGTTGTCAACCACAGCCTGGAGGCTATTTGGTTGGGATGTGTTTGACAGTGCAAAGCTTACATGAACAGTGGTACTTGGGAGCGGACTGTGTGGAAGGGTTGTTGTTGATGGCGTGTTGATTGGGTAGTTGTGTATTGCAACAGGATCTGGAAGAGGGAAGTGGGGTTATAGAGGAGACATTGGGTGGGGGGATTGCGATAGGCAGCATATTGGTTTGTGTTGCCCTGATCCCAGTGCATGGTGATCAGGCTCGGGGAGCTATCGCAGCCTGCGGCTCAGTGAAGCTGATGATGCTGAGGTTGATCCAATGGTGATCAGGGTGGAGTTTGGTGTGATCAGGGTGTTTGAGCCTAGGGAAACAGATCTCAGGCATGGCCAAGGAATGTTGACTGGGTTGTTGTTTTGGGCCTCGCAGGAACAGTCCTGCTCCCTACACCCCCACCTCCCCCCCACCACCACCACCCCCAGTCCTGACCCTCAGGCAAAGCCACTTGTTTCATAGATTCAGCCATTCTTGTCTCGTTTAGGATGCTTTGTTTTCCTTAGTCTAGGATACTTAGTTAGTAAATAAAATTACTGTTAAATTGAAGGGAAACTACCTCATTATAATTTTTCAATAATTACCTGAGTTCTTGCTAAACTAATGGTTTAAGGTGGATCTGGTTCATCTTCAGATTTCTTGCATTCTGTCTTGTGGCACTCCTGGCTCTTTAACAGGTTTTGGGGAGTTAAAAATCATGCATATACTATATGAACACATTCAAGAATGACCTGATGCTGGATAATTTTTCATTTTGTTTGCCATGAACTCGTTGGTGAAGGTTTGTGCACTCAGCGTGGCAGATGGAAACCAAACAATAGCTCGAGCAGGGGGACACTCTTGTAAAACAGTTTGTGTACTTCAAACACACCAATCTTGCAGTGCCACCTCACAGTTTTTACTCTTCATTAAGAGGCAGAACAATAAGAACAGGATCAGTACTGGCACACTCTACACTGGCAAGAACTAATCGTCTGCCTTAAGGCTGTTCCAGACATCATACAATGGCCTGTACAACTGGCAGCCTGACAAGGAGCCTTAAAGAAGTGATGCATTCTTCATCAATGCCAATTTGGTGTGTGTTTAATCCAGTTAATCCGACCAATTTGTTTTGATGTGCTAATTTACTTGTCAACGATCTGTGTTAACCTAATTAGTTTATTTATTCAATTCAACTCTCACTGGTGACCAGGTTGGCAGAATGAATATGCCTGAGACAGTTGGATGCAGTATATGAGCATGTGTGTCCCTGGGATAGTGAGGCGATCTGCCTAGCTGTCCCTGCCTGGTATTATGCTCCTCATCCCTTACAAGGAGAGAATCCTAAACCCTTACAGGAGAAGGCTGGGAATGCTCTTACAGGGATGTTGTACATCCATGTCCTGCTAACTGAGTAAGTACCATTCATTATTCCATTGCCACCCTTGATATTAACCCCTGCTGTCAATTCCATTCATTTCAGACCACTTCTCCCCACTGATCACGATGCCTTTTCAATCTTGTCTTTGCAGGTGCATGCGGGATGTCCATACACCCGGCAGAGAAACTGCTCATTCCACCAGAAAACATTGCCTCAACCTCTGCTGAAGAGAGAACCAAGGCCTCAGAGTAAGCATCAATGAAGCTAACTCCTGAGGAAGAAATGGCCTAGTTCAGTGACACTCGGCAGACTGCTGGTAACCAACCATCTGCTCAGCCCAGACAGGAGGGCACTCTGTCATGTCAGTAATTAGAGACTTTATCTTCATGTAGAGGGGGGAGCAGGAGCAATGCTTAGGGGTGTGGGACACAATGGCCCTCATTGTCCAGAAGCTGTAGCAGTGCAGCAATCACCTGTTGGCCTCCCTGGACAGGTTGGCAGTTGCCATGGAGAGGCAGGTGCAGCACCCTTAGGTGCTCACACCCACACTCTACTGCCCCACCCATTGGTCCTCAGGGCTGAAGGCATGGGTGAAAGGGGATATAAAGCTTTGCCCTCACTCCAGGTGCACATTCCTCGCAAAGTTGTTCCCAGCTGGAGGAGGAATCACATGCGGGGCCTTAAAATTATTCTCTCGGGATGCTGCTGAGATCTCTGATCCCTCTATCTCCACGGTGCCTACCTCTGACCATTGGACATTCAAGTTGAGGAGGGCCACTTGCCTCTGGCAAGCACAACCTTGGCATGAATGAACCAGCCAGACTCAAATGCCCCTGGGGTTTCCTGATCTTGTCTCCAAGGCCAACTGGTTCTGCTGTTGAGATGGTTCCCTCCACCCTAGCTGAGAACCAGAGACAGCAGAAAGCCTCATGAGGATGTTTTGGTGGCATGAGTGACCTACCGTGTAAAGTAACAGTGACATTCTTATTGATTTCCTGACTGGTGTTCTATGCCTAGACGTTTGAGCAAGTGTGTAGTGCCTGAAGTTATTGTGATAGTATGATGCATAATTTCATGATATTCCGGGTGATTCATGGATCAGTGTGAGAGTTGGAGACCTGCTGCAGAATGTGGAAGCAACCTGGACTTAGGATATATGAAACATTGGAGCCACCCAGCGAGCTGCCCCTCACGATGGAGCTTCCTCACTCACTCTCTTGTCACTTATTTTTTATTCATTCATGGGATGAAGACTTTACTGGCTAAACCAGCATTTATTGCCCATCCCTAATTACCCAGAGGGCAGTTAAGAGTCAACCACATTGCTGTGGGTCTGGAGTCACACCTAGGCCAGACCAGGTAAGGATGGCAATTTCCTTCCCGAAAGGACATTAGTGAACCAGGTAGAGTTATTTTTCCCAACAATCGACAATTGATTCATAGTCATCATTACATTCTTAATTCAGATTTTTATTGAATTCAAATTCTATCATCTGCCATGGCACGATTCAAGCCCAGGTCCCCAGAATGTTACCTGGGTCTCTGGTTTAACAGTCCAGCCATTATACCATGAGGCCATCGCCTTCCCTTATTGTCGAACTGGTGTGAATGAGGTGGTCACTGATATCTGGAGCACAGAGGTGTACTGCACACATTGGCTTAATGCATTAGATCCCCAGGGATTAGATGCTTTGCTCTGTGTGCAATTTGGTTTCCATTTAATGTGCTTCACATTTGTGGGTCCCTGCATGCACCTCTCTTTGTGTTTGACAAATATACTCCACCCTCCACCCAAAACTCCCAAATTCTAACAGATAGTTTCCTGAGTCTCCTTCCCAAAACAGCAGCAGCCCCACCACTGCCATCATCCAACCCAACCACCAACCCACCCACTTTGTTTCCCTGTATCTCCATTTCTTATATTTGCAGACACACTGACTGTACGCCACTCCCTTGAGTGACCTAGACTGGGCTACGCCTCCAGGTTCTGATGGAGATAGCTGAGGAGATTGTAGAGGCATTGGCACTGATCTTTTGTGAATCACCGGATTCAGGAACCTTGTGGAAAATGGCCAATGTAACACCCCTGTTTAAGAAGGGAGGGAGGCAGAAGACAGGAAATTATAGACTGGTTAGCTGACCTTGGTCATTGGCAAGATTTTCCAGTCCATTATTAAAGATGAGTTTGTGGAGTACCTAAAAGTGCATGGTAAAATAGTGCTGTGTCAGCACGGCTTCATCAAGGAGAGGTCATGCCTGACAAATCTGTTAGAATTCTTTGAGGAAGTAATGAGCTAGTTAGATAAAAGAAAGGCAAGGGAATCTTAGGATTTCCAGAATGCTTTTGACAAATTGCTGCACAGAGGCTCCTAAATAAAATAACAGCCCATGGTGTTAGAGGCATGGATAGAGGATTAGCTGACTGGCAGGAAGTAGAGAAATGTTGTCAGGATAATAGCCAGTGACTGAGTGGAGTTTCGCAGGGGTCAGTGTTGTGTTTTTGCAACTACTCACTTTGTACATTAATGATATGGGCGAAGGAACTGTGGGCATTATTCCTAAGCTTACGGATGGCGCAAAGGTAAGTGGAGGGGCAGGTAGTCTTGAGGAGCTGGGGAGGCTCCAGAAAGACTTAGACAGGCTAGGAGATTTGGCAAAGTGGCAGATGGGATACAATGTTTGAAAGTGTGAGGTTATGCACTTTGATAGAAAGAATACTGGCATAGACTATTTTCGAAATGGTGAAAGGCTTCAGGAATCTGAAGTACAAAGGGACTTGGGAGTCCGAATTCAGGATTCTCTTAAGGTTAATATGCAGGTTCAGTTGATAGTCAGGAAGGCAAATGCAATATTAACAATCATTTTGAGAGGACTAGGATATAAGATGGAGGTGTACTGCTGAGGCTGTATAAAGCTCTGGTCAAACTGCATCTTGAATATTATAAACAGTTTTAGGCCCCATATCTAAGGAAGGATGTGCTGATTTGGAGGGGGTCCAGAAGAGATTTACAGGAATGATCCTGGTGTTGAAGAGCCTGTTGTACGAGGACCGGTTGAGGACTCTGTATCTGTAATAGAAGGATGAGGGAATCTGATTGAAATTTGCAGAATTCTGAGAAGCCTGGATAGAGTGGACATGGAGAAGATGTTTCCACTGGTAGGAAAGACCAGGACCTGAGGACACAACCTCAGAGTGAAGGGACTATGACCCTTTAAACTGAGATGAGGAGGTATTTCTATAATGAGAGGGTAGTGAATCTGTAGAAATCATTGCTGCAGAAGACTGTGGAAGCCGAGTCATTGAGTGTATTTAAGATAGAGATTAGATTACTTACAGTGTGGAAACAGGCCCTTCGGCCCAACAAGTCCACACTGACCTGCCGAAGTGCAACCCACCCAGACCCATTCCCCTACATTTTTCCCTTCACCTAACACTATGGGCAATTTAGCACAGCCAATTCACCTAACCTACACATTTTTGGACTGTGGGAGGAAACCCACGCAGACACGGGGAGAATGTGCAAACGCCATACACTCAGTTGCCTGAGGCGGGAATTGAACCAGGGTCTCTGGCGCTGTGAGGCAGCAGTGCTAACCACTGTGCCGCCCATTGATAGATAGGATCATGATTAATGAGGTGATCAAAGGTGACGGGAATAAGAATTTGACTGAGAAATGTATCAGCCATGATCAGACGGCCTTCTTCTGCTCCTGTATCTTATGGCATTATGGATTGTCCTGGATGAGTAATGCCCAGACTGTTGACTGATTGCTGCTGGTCTCTCTGGCTACCTTCGCCTTAACTCTAGACTGATCACAATGGAGATACAGGATTGTGACTGTGATCCACTTCTTGGATGGTGGAAGTATGGCCCATCTGAGCAAGACCAGGGCCTGATCCCCCGGACAGTATGGGAGGCTGTCCTTGGGACAGCCCTGACCATGGACTTCAGTAAGGGACGCTCCCCTGAGATTATGAGGCACAGCTGCATGCTTTTAGTAGGTGTAGTGCATTTTCTATGAAAGCTGCTGGGTCAAGGTGGAGGAATGTGATTGATGGAGCACTCCACCAAACAGCAAGATATACCCCCCACTAGAATGAAGGCTGCTGACTGTGCTAATTAGGCACCACATAGATGCTGTGAGCAAGCAGGGTAGGTGCTCTGTGAACAAGAGCAAAAGGAACAAGTGGGGTGATTGTGAGATGCAACCTAACAGTGATTAGCATTTCTGCCTCACATTATCAGGGACCCAGGTTCTATTCCACCTTTGGGTGACTGTGTGCACATTCTCCCTGTGGGTTTTCTCTGGATGCTCTAGTTTTCTCCCACAGTCCAAAGCTGGGCAAGTAAGGTGGATTGGCTGTGGGAAATGCATAGTGATAGGATAGGGTGGGGTCTGAGTCTGGATGGGATATTCTTTGGAGTGTCTTTGTCAACCAGATGAGCTGAATGGCCTGCTTCTCTGTGGAGATTCTATGACCTGAGATTTAGTGATGCAAAAACTGGATATAAATAGTGAAAATGCTCTGGCATTGCCATTATTCAGTGATCACTAATGTCACCTTATTTTGTTTTATCTGCATCTGTTTTGAAGATGTTTGGATTTCTTGGCTTTGCTCCAGTGACTGGTGGAGAGAGGAGAATAATATCAGAGTTTGCTAAACAGAAAAGTCCCACCGATCATTATTTCTTTCTTTAATCTATGTCTTTTGAACTTTTTGATTTTGATTAACTAAGCAGGAACTGTAAGAAAGACTTATCCACAAAATATTGATGATTAAAACATACTTACCTTGAACTTATAAACATTAAGAATGATCAGTTATCTCATAAAAACAACTCTTGATTTTTGCTAATTTTGCGACTCGTCTCAGGTTTTTAGCAATACTGGCAAAATCCAAGTTGAAAATAAGGAAAGGGCAAGAACCAATGTGGTCAGAACAATTCAAAGTTTCCAGATTTGTGGAACAAATCAGTTTCAGGGCATGTTTTACGACTTGTCATAGAGTCATAGGGTCATAGAGATGTACAGCATGGAAACAAACCCTTCGGTCCAATCCGTCTATGCCGACCAGATATCCTAACCCAATCTAGTCCCACTTGCCAGCACCCGGCCTATAACCCTCCAAACCCTTCCTATTCATATACCCATCCAAATGCCTCTTAAATGTTGTAATTGTACCAGCCTCCACCACTTCCTCTGGCAGCTCATTCCATACACATACCACCCTCTGCATAAAAATGTTGCCCCTTAGGTTTCTTTTATATCTTTCCCCTCTCACCCTAAACCTATGCTCTCTAGTTCTGAACTCCCCGACCCCAGGGAAGACTTTGCCTATTTACCCTATCCATGCCCCTCATAATTTTGTAAATCTCTATAGGGTCACCCCTCAGTCTCCGACTCTCCAGGGATAACAACCCCAGCCTGTTCAGCCTCTTCCTATAGCTCAAGTCCTCCAACCCTGGCAATATCCTTGTAAATCTTTTCTGAACCCTTTCAAGTTTGACAACATCTTTCCGATAGGAAGGAGACCAGAATAGCATGCAATATTCCAACAGCGGCCTAACCAATGTCCTGTACAGCCGCAACATGACCTCCCAATTCCTGTATTCAATACTCTGACCAATAAAGGAAAGCATACCAAACGTCTTATTCACTATCCTGCTTACCTGTGACTCTACGTTCAAGGAGCTATGAACCTGCACTCCAAGGTCTCTTTGTTCAGCAACACTCCCTAGAACCTTACCATTAAGTGTATAAGTCCTGCAGAGATTTGCTTTCCCAAAATGCAGCACCTCGCATTTATCTGAATTAAACTCCATCTGCCACTTCTCAGCCCATTGGCCCATCTGGTCCAGATCCTGTTATAATCTGAGGTAACCTTCTTCACTGTCCACTACACTTCCAATTTTGGTGTCATCTGCAAACTTACTAACTGTACCTCTTATGCTTGCATCCAAATCATTTATGGAAAAGTGCAGCAAGTCAGGCAGCATCCAAGGAGCAGGAGAATCGACGTTTCAGGCATGAGCCCATCTTCAGGAATGAGGAAGGTGTGCCAAGCAGGCTAAGATAAAAGGTAGGGAGGAGGGACTTGGAAGAGGGGCGTTGGAAATGTGATAGGTGGAAGGAGGTTAAGGTGAAGGTGATAAGGTTAGGGTGATAGGCCGGAGTGGGGGTGGGGGTGGAGAGGTCAGGAAGAAGATTGCAGGTTAGGAAGGTGGTGCTGAGTTCGAGGGTTGGGACCCCCCAACCCTCGAACTCAGCACCACCTTCCTAACCTGCAATCTTCTTCCTGACCTCTCCGCCCCCACCCCCACTCCAGCCTATCATTGTCACCTTATCACCCTCACCTTAACCTCCTTTCACCTATCGCATTTCTAATGTCCCTCCTCCCTACCTTTTAGCCTGCTTGGCACACTCTCCTCATTCCTGAAGAAAGGCTCATGCCCGAAACGTCGATTCTTCTGCTCCTTGGATGCTGCCTGACCTGCTGCGCTTTTCCAGCAACACATTTTCAGCTCTGATCTCCAGCATCTGCAGTCCTCACTTTCTCCAAATCATTTATGTAAATGACAAAAAGTAGAGGACCCAGCACCGATTCTTGTAGCACTCCATTGGTCACAGGCCTCCAGTCTGAAAACAACCCTCCACCACCACCCTCTGTCTTCTATCTTTGAGCCAGTTCTGTATCCAAATGGCTAGTTCTCCCTGTATTCCATGAGGTCTAACCTTGCGAACCAGTCTCCCATGGGGAACCTTGTGGAACGCCTTACTGAAGTCCATATAGAACACATCTACCGCTCTGCCCTCATCAATCCTGTCTTTGAGTTGGCTTTTTTCCCTACAGCTCTGTCCATCAAAGATTGTTTGTTCTGATTAGACTTGGTAGACATTATGTCAAATTTAACAAAAAGAAAGGAAGGAAACAAATTCAGAAACTGAAGGATTTGATGTAACATTAGCTTTACTCCCATCGAGGGTTGAGAGTAATACTGGAAGGAGTGTCTATGAAGATTCTACCCAAACCAGTGGGTTTCTCACCTGATGAGATAATGTTAAAAATACCCTCATTTGTACGACTTACATGTCATTAACTATCAGTGTTGAGGATGGCCCAGTGTTGGCAACATAAAAATTTGCTCCATCTTAACCTCTGAGGCCTGGAAGGTAATGGAAAGAATTGACTTTAAAAGAGGTTAGCCCTTTTAAGCTCCTACAATTGTGCATGTTTTTTTTTCCTTTTCTGGCTGATTCTGGACTGCAATATGAGTCCACACTAC
This sequence comes from Chiloscyllium punctatum, assembly GCF_047496795.1. Taxonomy (NCBI): domain Eukaryota; kingdom Metazoa; phylum Chordata; class Chondrichthyes; order Orectolobiformes; family Hemiscylliidae; genus Chiloscyllium; species Chiloscyllium punctatum. The sequence continues at coordinate 34,736,083 of NC_092765.1, forward strand.
ATTTTAATATTTTGGTCATGAGGAACTGAGGCTAACCACAGGCCTGTACATGAGGAGTCCATCTGTGGTATCTCTGACAATTCCAGTCAACATCACCTCCATCAGCTTATTTTTCTTTATGTCCCTTATGGAATGCTTTACTTCTATCCTCTGAGAAGAATACCTTTAAATTCAAATAAGATAAAATTCCTCGCATGTAGTTTATTCATAAGCACATTCAGTTTCTTGAGACAAAACCAGTTGAAAAGAAGTAATACTGGGAAATGAATTTACTGGCCTTGTTGGAGCTCCAATTTGAAGTATGCCAGACAGGTTGATCACTATGTATCATTTGTCAGCTTTGCTGGGTTTTTCTTCCTTCTCAGTTGGGTGCTGCACTTTCCCTCAGACATTTCAGCCTCCATATTCATTTTACCAGCTCACGGCTTTACAGTCCCTTTTCAAATCTCAAATTTGGAAAAGCTGAAATACTGTACAGCGCGGAAAACATTTTCAGTTTTATTAAAGCCTCATGTTTGTCTCCCCATGTGGTCCCACTTACCTTCAACCGAGCACATGGTTTTAATTGTTGGACTGCTATAGACTGTGCAATTTCCTGCCCCCCTCTTTGTTGGCAGCTCAAGCCCCAGTTTGGTTAAGGAGTCTTTCATGAATAAGCAACACCACCAACCCTAAAAAAGTTTGAAAATGTTCTGCTCAGTTACCTTACCCATATAGTTTCTGTAGTTTATAGAAAACTGGTAGAGCTTCTCTGTAGCTCTTTCCACAGAGAGAAGGGAGTATCCCATGCATTTTTTTCTTAAGTGGATGGAAAATTGCACAACTCTTCTTTAAAATGCCTCATGCTATTTGAATTAAGCTTTATCCTCTTTTTGGTATGACAGCTGGAGACTGATTAAAAGGTTGACGGTAAATCAACAATAAAGCAGTGCTGATCCAATTATAAGGATCCTTGCTGCTAGCAGTATTTGTACAGCTCCTATGCTAATGGTCTTGGGAGTGAGATGATGTATTATTGGGCCCAATCTTTCCCCTCATGTCCCTACGCATGAGAATAGTGTATCATGAGTTAAATCAGGAGAGTCTATCTTTTGTTCTGACCCATCATCTTGCTCGATGTTTATTTTTTACCATGTAAATCAGGCCTCAAAGAGGCCTCCACAAAAGACATTCAGAGATCTAGTTAACATTCAAAGGTTGCACCTGATAACAAGATCGGTACACTAACACAAAATTAGCTGAATATAAATAGGAGTCCCATCCAGTTGATTGTCAGAGATCTGCCCTTTTGAGGACTCCTGGTGAGTTAGAATATATTAATTAGGGAAGAGGAAGACAGCTCCCGTCCCCCCCACCAACCTAGTACCCGTCCCCAGAACAGAGAGAAACCAGTCCCGTTGGCTCACTGGGTTATAAGATGATGCATTTTTCCCACCTATCCCTCTTTGGAGCATGGAGTGACTCCCAGAGACCCCTCAAAGTGTCCTTGGTCCTCATCTCTATTCTATCCCTTGGTCTCACCGGAAACCCCAGTCCTCAATTCCATACAAGGTATTTTTTTGGCTGATTGTTGAGCTCTCCTGAGAATCTCAGCTGGTCGAAAGTGAGTACTACAGATGCTGGAGATTAGAGTCAAGAGTGTGGTGCTGGAAAGGCACAACAGGTCAGGCAGCATCCGAGGAGCAGGAGAATCGACAATTCGGCCACAAACTCTTCAGCCTTTTGCCCAAAATGTCGATTCACCTCCTTCTGATAGCTTTCTACTTGCACTTTGTGACCAGACAGTCCAGATTGTCTGACAGGGGTCAGCAAGGCTATTTAAATGTGGTTTTGCATACTTGACTCCTCTGCTACATCTTTTCTACCTTCATAACAACATAAAGATTTATGTTTGACATAAATTTACTCAGTTTCTTCTATATCAAGCAACACAACTATTGCCTGTAGTTGAGAATCTACATACATTATCTTGTGCTTTGGAGACACAGCATCAATTCTCCAATTTTTTAGAAGTTTAAAGAAAAAGTTTTAGCTTCCTTTTTCTGGAGAACTTTGATTTTTTTTTTGGCGCAGCCTGTACCAACGTGGATATGAGTCAAGCTCTAAGAATAGGTATTGCTGGCTGGTTCTCATATATTGCTTCATGAATGGATAAAAACCTAAAAAATCACACACCATCGGGTTATAGGCCAACAGGTTTATTGGGAAGCACTAGCTTTCGGAGCGCTGCTCCTTCATCAAGTCCTCCAGTCATGGATAAAAAAGCAGCATTGACAAAGGATCAGCTGCAGGTCACTCAGCTCCTTTGTTGAAAATTGAGTTTTATTGACAACATGAGCTGAATTTTACCACCGCCAAGGTTGTGGGCATTGAATGTGGAGGGGGACGGAGATAAGAGGAGGGAGCCATGCTGTGTGATGCATTCTTGCCAGCAGAGAACTCAACCAGAGAGAAAATAAAACAGATCAGATGCTGATCTTCTTGAGCTGGGAAGCTAATGTACATAATTAAGGTCACAATTAGGAGCACTTTTACGAGGTCACTGGCATTTTGTTTTGGTGATAGAGAGTACCACCCAGTCACTCTGCCTCCACTACCCCATGTTCACAGGTTGTCAGTGAATGAAGGCATTCTTCCTGCAGCAGGTTGGAGGCGCTGTCACAGCTGGTCACTCCATGCTCCAAAGAGGGAACTGTGGGAAAAATACATCGTCTTATAACCCAGTGAGCCAACGGGACTGGTTTCTCTCTGTTCCGGGGACGGGTACTAGGTTGGTGGGGGGGACGGGAGCTGTCTTCCTCTTCCCTAATTAATACATTTAATTTTAATCTTCCAAGGGGGCGACCATCTTGAGATGCCTTCAAGGTCACCAAACCTGCCTTAGTGGTGCCCACCTTTCCTTGTTTAAGCTCCAGAGTTTCAGGCCCTCCTACTGGGTGCATGGAATTGGTAACCCATTCACTGGCCTCAAGAAGATGGTGAGTGAGAGGACAGCCAACTGGGAATATCCCTGTGCCAGTCTTGTTGCTGGCTGGCTTGAGCTTGGAACTCCCGTTTGAGCCAACCCTGAGATCTTAAAGGTGGCAAGAAAATATTGCCAAACACCCAAAGTTTGAGATCATGAATGAAGGGAAAGAGTGAGGGAAAGGGAAGCAATACATAATGAGGTGAGGTGACATAATTTCTTTTATTATTCATGGGATCTAGACATCCCTGGCTAGGCCTGCATTTTCTGCCCAACTCTAATTACCCCTTGATCTGAGTAGCTTGATAGGGCTGTTTCAGAGGGCAGTTAAGAGTCAACCACATTGCTTTGAGTGTGGAGTCATACGTATGGAAGCCAGACCAAGTAAGGATGTTGACAGATTGCCTTCTTTAAAGGGTATTCGTGATGCAGCGGAGGGTTTTATGTCAATCAGTAATGATTTCATGGTTGTGATTAGGCTTACATTTTCCTCATTCCAGACTTTTAATGAAATAAGATCATCCATAGTGGGATTCAAACCCTTGCCCTAGAACATTAGCCTGGGGTTCTGGACTACTAGCCCATTGACATTACTGCTCCACCACAACCTCCTTGACATGAAAATTGGCCTCTTGCCAGTCACTAGTGAGAATCTCATCTCACCATTTAACTCTTGTTGGAAAATGGGACATTTTGCACTCAATGGTAGGAAGTTCCTCACTACCAACCTTGTGATTCTTTCAACATTTTCATCATTGCATGTTGTTCAGGTGCTGGAAAGCATCCACCTATAACGCAGTCACTTTTGTTACAGTGCATGTTTCTTCAAAGTGAATTGGCTTTGACAGGATTGAAGAATTTAGACTGTAATTTGTAGAATGCGATCCTTCCTTACCTGTATTGGCTATGGTGTGGTTTCTGCACTATTAGTTTAAATGTTGTGGTTATTGCGTGATTTTCGCAAGATCACACGAGGATGGAACTATCGCATTAAATCAGAACCGACTGCACTTGCCTGTCACCTGTTTAGATTTTCAATGCCATTTACTGTTCTCCAGGTAATAAAGATTCTCCTGTCTCTGAGAGGTTTTCATTTTAAACTTTTTGCTTACACATAGAACAATTCAAAGTGGTTCGCTGTGATTTTTCTTTCATATTTTGCAGGGAGCTGTGCAGACTCTGATACAATATCCAAGACAGACAATATTGTAAGTAAAGAATGATAGAGGAATGCTTTTCTCATTTCTTATCAATGTAAATCTTGATTCTTAGACAAGGAAGTAGGTAGATTCTCTTATTTCATTATCAGGAATTAAATGGTCATCTCTTCTCTGCTCAGAAATGGGTTTGACACATAATTCTTTGTTTCAGTAGAACTTTTTTCAAGGATACTTCCTTATGTTGAAGTATAGATCGTTGTGCAGATTAGAAGAATTCTACATCTTGGAACAATACATTATTACCTCAATGTGTTGAAAGGTCAGTCTGACTCTTGGATTTTCACCAGGATGTGTCCGGCTGAGGCAACAGTATCAATATGAAATCATGCAAGATTTGTTTAAGTGCAAGCAGACTTCCTACAGGAAATAATTTGTGTTTATTGCCAACCATTTTGGAAATTAATATACAATAAAAACAGAAAATGCAGGAAACAATCAACCAGTCAGGTCACATCGACAGAAAGAAACAGAGACAATATTTCAGTTGATGACTTTTCGTCAACACTAGGAGGGAGAAAGAATAGCAGAAAAAGAATAGAAGGGAAAATGTCCAATAGGTGGGAAAAGAGGATTAAGAGATAGTGAGCACTGAAGATGCCAGAGAGGTTGGAGTCGATAAAGCATGGGGCTGGAAAAAAGGGCATAAGGTCAGCCAGCATCTGAGGATCAAGAGAGCTGATGTTTCAGGTGTAATCCTTCATCTGGGCTTGGTTGTTACCGAGGAGTAAATGACAAAAGTGTTTGTAGCCCAGGGCTGACAGGAGCAATAATGGAACACCTAAAAAAGGAATTTTCTAATCAGGTCGGTTTGAGATTGTGAAGGTGTTCTACAAAATGGACAGCCAATTTGCATTTGTTCTCCTACGTGTAAAGAACACTTCATCGTGAGCAGCAAGTACAGTCATAGAGTCATAGAGATGTACGGCACGGAAACAAACCCTTTGGTCCAACCCATCCATGCCGACCAGATATCCCAACCCAATCTAGTCTCACCTGCCAGGACCCAGCCCATATCCCTCCAAGCCCTTCCTATTCATATGCCTATCCAGATGCCTTTTAAATGTTACAATTGTACCAGCCTCCACCACTTCCTCTGGCAGCTCATTCCACACATGCACCACACTCAGCAAGAAAAAGTTGCCCCTTAGGTCCCTTTTATATCCTTGCACACTCAAACATAACCTATGCCCTCTAGTTCTGGACTCCCCCAATCCAGGGAAAAGACCTTGTTTATTTAACCTATCCATGCCCCTCATGATTTTATAAACCTTTATAAGGTCACCCCTCAGCTTCTGATGCTTCAGGGAAAACAGCCCCAGGCTATTCAATATAATAAAAGCATAATAATAACAGCTTTGACAAAGGGCCAGTTAGACTCGAAACATCAGCTCTTTTCTCTCCTTACAGATGCTGTCAGACCTGCTGAGATTTTCCAGCATTTTCTCTTTTGGTTCCAGCCTATTCAACGTCTCTCAATAGTACAAATTCTCCAACCCTGTAAATCTTTTCTGAACCCTCTCAAGTTTCACAACATCCTTCCGATAGGAAAGAGACTAGAATTGCACACAATATTCCAACAGTGGCCTAACCAATGTCCTGTACAGCCGCAACATGACCTCCCAACTCCTGTACTCAATACTCTGACCAATAAAGGAAAGCATACCAAACGCCTTCTTCACTATCCTATCTGCGACTCTACTTTCAAGGAGCTATGAACCTGCACTCCATGGTCTCTTTGTTCAGCAACGCTCCCTAGGACTTTGCCATTAAGTGTATAAGTCCTGCTAAGATTTGTTTTCCCAAAATGCAGCACCTTGCATTTATCTGAATTAAACTCCATCTGCCACTTCTTAGTCCATTGGCCCATCTGGTCAAGATCCCGTTGTAATCTGAGGTAACCTTCTTCACTGTCCACTAAACCTCCAATTTTGGTGTCATCTGCAAACTTACTAACTATACCTCTTAAACTCACATCAAAATCATTTATATAAATGATGAAAAGTAGTGGACCCAGCACCGATCCTTGTGGCACTTCACTGGTCACAGGCTCCAGTCTGAAAAACAACCTTCCACCACCACCTTCTGTCTTCTACCTTTGACCCAGTTCTGTATCCAAATGACTACTTCTCCCTGTATTCCATAAGACCTAACCTTGCAAACCAGTCTCCCACGGGGAACCTTGTCGAATGCCTTACTGAAGTCCATATAGATCATGTCTACTGCTCTGTCCTTATGAATCCTCTTTCTTACTTCTTCAAGAAACTCAATCGTTTGCGAGACATGTTACAGTACACAAAACCAATAGCTGCAGGAGTAAACCAATAGCTGCAGGTGGGCGGCACGGTGGCACAGTGGTTAGCACTGCTGCCTCACAGCGCCAGAGACCCGGGTTCAATTCCCGACTCAGGCGACTGACTGTGTGGAGTTTGCACGTTCTTCTCGTGTCTGCGTGGGTTTCCTCCGGGTGCTCCGGTTTCCTCCCACAGTCCAAAGATGTGCAGGGTCAGGTGAATTGGCCACTCTAAATTGCCCGTAGTGTTAGGTAAGGGGTAAATGTAGGGGTATGGTTGGGTTGCGCTTCGGCGGGGCGGTGTGGACTTGTTGGGCCGAAGGGCCTGTTTCCACACTGTAAGTAATCTAATCTAATCTAATCTAATCTAAATCACTGCTTCAACTGAAAACAGCATTTGGAACCTTGCCTGGTGAGTAGAGAGGGGATAAAAGAGAGGTATTGCTTTCCTGCAGTTGTCTGGAAAGCTACCATCAGAAGGGGAGAAACACATTGGGAAGGTGGGGAGTACACCAGGATGTTGCAGAAGGAATCGTCCCTTCAGAATGCCAGAAAAGAAGAGAAGGGGTGAAGAAGTGGTGGCATTAAGCTGGAGCTGGCACAGGTGGCAAGGATGATCTGTGAGGTTGATAATATATAAGGTAAAGACAAGGAAAACATGATCACCGTTCTGGGAGGGAAGGGAAGCTGTGCGAGCAGGAGTGCAGGAATTCACGTGGAGATAGGCGAGGGCTCTGTCAGCCACAACGTGAAGAAATCCTTGGTTGAGGAAAAATAAAAATAGATTGGAAGTGCCATCTGGAATCAAAAATGTGTTGAGACAATGATGCACTTTGTGCTGCCTGTTAATTGTCATGATCGCCATGTGTTACAGAGTACAGAAAATCCTGGTACACGTCTACGAATAGTGATTAATCTCATCAGTCCAACTACCAAGGACATGGTTGTGATGCTGAAAAATCTTAAATGACCTTAAAATAATAGTGGAGGTCAGTAAATACCTCCTCATATGCCACACCCTATCGACTATGTGATTAGCCTCACAGATCGCTCCATTTACCACATCCCCTTCAGTCACCACCAACAGTCTCAACAAACCATGACTCACCCTTTATATTCATTTCCTCACAGATATAGCCATGCTGACAGTCATGCACTCACATCTTACAGTCTGTACAGTGCCAGGAGTCCTACTGTGGAAGACACACTCCCCATACACATTGCATCATATCTGCTGCCACACCTCCCACTCTTTTATCGGATATGGTGACCCATAGTGAGGTGAGAGCAGCCACATTGCACTGGGTGAAAGCAGCATGGCCACATGGGTTAACTCCCAAGGAGGAGACATTACTTGGAACAACTAGAATGACTTCCTTTGAAATTTGCTGTAAACATCCCGGATAATGGTGCAATCCTGTTAATTGCACATTCTGACAACCCACTGCACCCTCATCCTGTAAGCTGTCATGATTTATAATCTGCAGATGGTAATTGCCCAAGTTCTTGCTTTTCCCATTACTAGCTTACAAGATTCATCTAAATATCATTGGTGAATAAGTCCTTTTGCTATCCTTTAATAACACGCAGACATTACTGACAAGTCCAGTATTTATTGCCCATCCCTAATTACCTTTGAAAAGTGATGTTCAGCTGTTCTGGAGAAGGCATTAACTAGACTGTTGATAATGAAAATGGCAGATTTGCAAATTAGGTATAGGATGAGTGACGTCAGGATCTGTCTGCTCTGCCTGTGTCCAGGCACGTTTGTAACATCTTTGTTATCATTTTCACTGAGATTGCATGTGCAGTGCTTGAAGGGGCAGACATCTCATGAATACCATTTTCCTACTATACCAGCACTCCTAGAACTACTGAGTTAGAGAACTGAAAGTTAAGGCCTATGTCCTGAAAAGTCTGGGTGACCTGTAATAGATCACATTCAGATTTACTTAGAATTACACTGGGCCCAACTAATCTGCAGCAGAAGAGTCTCTCCTTGTTCCACCTTCATTTCAGACCTTCAATGTACCACTCAATGCTTTGATTTCACTCAAGCATTCGATTAGTTTTTGTTTGAAATTATACAAATTGTTTACCTCAAATCCTTTCTGCCACAGTGATTCCGTAGTCTGAAAGAATTAAAGACTCTTCCCTTAATTTGCCAGTTTGATTTATCAGCAATTTATGCAACATAGGAACAAATGTATTAATTCATAGGAAGAAGACATTGTTGGCTAAGCCAGCATTTATTGCCAATCCCTAATTGCCCAGAGGACAGTTGAAGAGTTAACTTCATTGATATGGGTCTGGAGTGACATGTAGGTGAAGGATGCAGTTTCCTTTCTGAAAGGACATTAGTGAACCACAAGTGTTTTTCTTGACAATCAACAACGGATTCACGGTCATCGTGAAACTGTTAATTACAGATTCTTTATTAAAGTCAAATTCAGCCGTCTGCGGTGGTGGGATTTGAGCACCGATCCCCAGGACATTACCTGGGTCTCTGGATGAATAATTTAATGATAATCCTGCTAAACTATTGCTTCCCCTGCTGTTATTTCTTTCTCTTTGCAATCCAACAGAAGGTTCATCCCATGTATTGATCCCAATGGGCACAGAGGTCGCTTCTCCCATTACAAAATCTGGGTCAGTGAAAGACAGTCAATTCCCCATCACATTCTGACTGATGACTTCTCTTTGTCAGATCACCATCAGCATTTAAATGAAACCTAAAGTCAAATTTGGCTAAGACATCGTAACAACCTGAACCAATACGTGAAGCAATCATTCCAATGGCTTCTCGTTTTTGGGTACAAGCCAAATTCCTTCCTCACGTTCTTACATGACCATCTAGGAGAAAATTCAGCATCAGAATTATAATCCAAAATAAATATTGCAAAGTAAGTACACATTGTCTTTGCTTTCTATATAACCTTTCAATGACTTATTTTGCAATGATCATTCCCTAGCTGGATGTGTAGCAGCTTCAACAGTACTCACGAAGCTTGACACCATCCAGATCAAAGCAGCCCATTTGATTGGCACCACGTCCACAAACATCCATTCTCTCCACCACTGACACTATCTACAAGATGCACTGCAGAAATTCACCAAAGATCCTCAGACAGTACCTTCCAAACCCATAAGCATTTCAGTTTAGAAGGACAAGGACAGCAGATACACGGGAACACCACCAACTGCAAGTTCCCCTTCACTCACATGTTGGAAACATATTGCTGTTCCTTCAGTGTTGTTGGGTCAAATTCCCCAGAATTACCTCCCTCAGGGCATTGTCGGTCAACCTACAGCACATGGATTTCAGCTGTTCAAGAGGGCAGCTCACTGCCACCTTCTCAAGGGTAACTAGGGACAGACAATAAATACTGGCCTAGCCAGTAATGCCTACATCTCACAAGTAATTAAAAATAAGGACTGTCTATCCTTTTCAGACAGACAGATAAATAAACAGTGGTTTATTGGAAAATGATCATGGTGGCTGGTGTTGTATTGCAAAGATAATATAAGGAGAACAAGCAATCATAATTCATAGCTTGGTTATAGACAATCAATAAAGTAAAAATAAAGTATGGCAAAATAAAAGCTTTGCACTATTATGAAGATTTCATTGTACATATAATCACAATACAGTGCAAAACAGGAGTGTCCTTAATTTACAGAATCAAAACGAAAGGTATACTGCTCTGTGCATTTTGTATTAAAGTTTATGGATCATAGGTTGTCAGACTGACTTAATAAAATCCTTAATCGTTGGCATATTTTGTGAAGGAGGGAATTGGACTGTTTTGTAGTCTAGTCATTCTGCACCTTAATTGTGGAATTCTTTTTCCCCCCAATTCCATTGCAAATTTAGTTTAGTGTGGCTGTGGCTATGGATAGAGCCAATAGAGGTAGGATGTAAAAGGTTTTTCATGAAATTTAGAACTTTTTTCTGTCTTTCAGCAAGGGAACATATATTGATTTGATTAGTTGTGTCAGAATAAATTTGGTACGTTACCTAGGATTGGTTTCAGAGTGCATTGCTGAATGTTTTCAAGTTTGTTCATATGAGTATCTGCATGTCCAGAATGTCATATTAGTGCTGCGTACTCAACAATGGGTGTTACGTAACTAATAATCACTGTGAATAGGTTAAGTATTGGAATAATTTTCACTTTAACAAAATCTGCCTACATTGAGCATTTTCTTTCAAGGTGCAGCACATAGCAAAATGACCTCCAATCCTTCATAATAACAAGAATGACTCAAGGTCAACTGCATATAAAAAAGAAGAGAGAACAAAATAGATAATTAAAACCCTATCCAGAGTCAAATCAATTCACACAGCAATGTTATTGCCCAATTCTTTCCACATACGTACTTAAATACAGTTAAATGCTTTATGGTTTTGGAAGAGTTTAAAGGTGTTGCTTTTCAACACACGATTATTGTCTGTCAATCATTGACATGAAGATGCTTCAAGGATATACAAGGTGGACCTTGAGAAGTGGAGGATAATGGTGCTATGTTGTGACAAAAGATTCAAGAAATTATTTGTGTAAAACAGGAGCTACAGAACATTAGCAACATATAGAGGTTCTCAATACTTTCTCTGAAGTTATTTGTCCTGATTAACTAACTTGTATTTAGTTTTTGCCGTCAAGGTATGAGGGCTGAGAATTTTTTCCAACATTAATTGGCATCTCAGGTACGATATTGGCATCAGTTAGCTTACTTAGCAAGTTTCCAACAATATTTATTCCTGTGAAAATGTTAATAATTCCTCTAAAGTGCCTCTCATACATATTCCATTAATCGAAATACTGGTGTCATTGATAGGCCCATAAAACTTGGTCACTAGCCCTTTCAATTCTGCTGAGAAATGTCTTTATTCTCTTGTGTATGTTCATAATTGTGACACCTCATCACTATTAATACTCTTGTCAATTTAGGTGAGGACTTTGTCTTTATATGGCAGAATGAATGTCGTAAAACTTTTCAAGCAATTTCATAAGTCCAAACTGAACAAAATAAAGACACCAAGTCAAAGGAGGAGATATTAGGACAAGTCAAACGCTTGCTCAAATAGATAGGTGGTAAGCAATTTTTTAAGGCAATGCCAAGAGCTAGAGAAACTCAGAAAATAGACTAAAAAATTCAAACCAAACCAAAGGAGTAGCCATGGGCACCTGCATGGGCCCCAGCTATGCCTGTCTCTTCGTCGGATATGTGGAACAGTCCATCTTCTGCAGCTACACTGGCACCACCCCCCATCTTTTCCTCCGCTACATCGATGACTGTATCGGCGCTGCCTCATGCTCCCACGTGGAGGTGAACAGTTCATCCACTTTATTAACACCTTCCACCCTGACCTCAATTTTATCTGGGCTGTCTCAGACTACTCCCTCCCCTTCCTAGACCTCTCCATTTCTATCTCAGGCGACCGACTCAACACAGACATTTACTATAAACCGACCAACTCCCACAGCTACCTAGATTACACCTCCTCCCACCCTGCCCCCTGTAAAAACGCTATCCCATGTTCCCAATTCCTTCGCCTCCGCCGCATCTGTACTCAGGAGGACCAATTCCAATACTGAACAACCCAGATGGCCTCCTTCTTCAAAGACATTTCCCCTCAGACATGGTTGACGATGCTCTCCAGCGCATCTCCTCCACTTCCCACTCCTCTGCCCTTGAACCCCGCCCCTCTAGGACAGAACCCCACTGGTCCTCACCTACCACCCCACCAACCTCCAGATACATCGTATCATCCTTCATCATTTCCGCCACCTCCAAACAGACCCCACCACCAAGGATATATTTCCCTCCCCTCCCCTATCAGCGTTCTGGAAAGACCACTCCCTTCACAACTCCCTCGTCAGGTCCACACCCCCCACCAACCCAATTTCCACTCCCAGCACCTTCCCCTGCAACCGCAAGAAATGCAAAACTTGCGCCCACACCTCCCCCCTCACTTCCCTCCAAGGCCCCAAGGGATCCTTCCATATCCGTCACAAATTCACCTGCACCTCCACACACATCATTTACTGCATCTGCTGCACCCGATGTGACCTCCTCTACATTGGGGAGACAGGTCGCCTACTTGCGGAATGTTTCAGAGAACACCTCTGGGACACCCGGACCAACCAACCCAACCGCCCCATGACCAAAGACTTTAACTCCCCCTCCCACTCAGCCAAGGACATGCAGGTCCTTGGCCTCCTCTATCACCAGACCATGGCAACACAACGCCTGGAGGAAGAGTGCCTCATCTTCCGCCTCGGAATCCTCCAACCACAAAGGATGAATGCAGATTTCTCCAGCTTCCTCATTTCCCCTCCCCCACCTTATCTCAGTCCTAACCGTCAGACTCAGCACCGCCTTCTTGACTTGCAATCTTCTTCCCGACCTCTCCACCCCCACCCCCTCTCCGGCCTATCACCTTTACCTAACCTACTCCCACCTATCGCATTCCCAACGCACCTTTCCTAAGTCCCTCCTCCCTACCTTTTATCTTAGCCTGCTTGGCACACCCTCCTCATTCTTAAAGAAGGGCTTATGCCCGAAACGTCGATTCTCCTGTTCCTTGGATGCTGCCTGACTTGCTGCACTATCTCAGCAACACATTTTTCAGCTAAAAAATTCAAAGCCTGACTGAAGGCACCAATGATAAAATGTAGGAATTAGAAAATGTGCCACTCGGATTGGGAGTCAATGTGGGTCAATAATTTCAGAGGTAAAGAGTGTATGTAAATTGGATGAGTTATTATACAGGTAGCATAGGCCTGAATTAGTTTATTGGTGCTGAATATGAAAGGATGTCAGTTAGCCAGGAAAGCATTGGCTAGTTGAGGATAGGGTGAATAAAGCATGAAGAAAGCTTACAGCAGCAGGTGGGGTGTGGAAGAAGTTAGAAGCTCACGACAGTGCCAAATAGTTATGGCTGTGAATTGTCCTGTTCAGCCTGAGCTATTAGGACATGGAGTTTCTGCTGGAACTGAAAACCAGAGATAAGGTCTTTTCACTATTTAACTGATGGGAATTTTTTCTCATCCAGGGCCAGGACATTGAGTCTAACAGCACAGAGGCAATGGAGTGGTTGAAAGAGGTGGTGGTGCAGTAGAGTTCACATACACGTGTCATTTTCATGTGATTTAGATGAGGAGCAACACACATTGGAGAAATGGTGAGAAGCCAAAGATCCTTTGGTGACAGCAGTTCGGGAATGAGAAGAAAAGCCATTGCATAAGATTCAATGGCTACGCCTGAGTAAGTGAGAATGGAGCCAGCATGAGAGCTATTCCATTCAGGTATACAACAGAGGAGAGGCACTGGAGGATCTTACTGTGGTCAACTCGATGAAAAACTGCAAACAGATCAAAAAGGAAAGTGAGTATTTGTCACCTTGCCCACAGTGATCTGAGATGTTGCAAGTTCTTTTCATTGCTTTTCTATTATTTGTCTGGTGGGAATGCCTCCTTCAACTGCATGCATCAACTACTTCATTGACAGCACACAGAAAGGTGTCCAGCAAGCTGCTAGTTAAAACCGAATGAAATTGTTTAAATAGAGAATAATTGACAGTTGACTGTGATTCCATGACCTCTTTGACACTTGTGATTCCAAGTAATCACCGTGGTGGTGGAGTATAGTTCAAAGTTATTTTGATAACAGCAAACTTTGAAATAATCACAAGCGCGTGAGTGAATAGGCAGATAAATTCATGCTCACGATAGATGAATGCATTTAAATAATTGTAAAACCATTTCTAACTTTAACTAATGACAATTCCAGATGAACATGAAAAATTACAAGTTTTCATGAAAACTGCTCCATGGAAGCCTCAATGTAAAATGCCAATAAAGACAATTTAAGGGACTCAATGTGGGGAGACTGTTCATAGAATTCCTACAGTGTGGAAACAGGCCATTTGGCTCAACAAGTCCACACCGACTCTGTGAAGAGTAACCCACTCAGACCCATTCCTCTACACTATTACTTGACATTTAGCCCTGACTAATGCACATAAGTTACACATCCCTGCATACCATGGGCAATTTAGCATGGCCAATTCACCTAACCTGCACATCTTTGGGTTGTGGGAGGAAAACCATGTGGACACAGAGAGAATGTCCAAACTCCACACAAATAGTCTCCCAAGGCTGGAATAGAGCCCAGATCCCTGGCACTGTGCAGCAGCAGTGTTTACCACTGAGCCACCGTATCCACCTTTCCCTGTCAGACCTTGATCTGGGGGGGGCATTAAATTCTGGCCAACATTTCAGGTCTGCAATGTTCCATTTGGATTGGGATAAATTAGAAATGTAATAGTTTTGAGTGAATGAAGGAAGACTGTGTAGAAAAGAGACTAAAAAGGGCAGGGCAGAAGAGATGAAGTGGCTAAAGGTGACTAAATAGCTAAAGCGAGTGGGAGTGGGACAAGTAAAGGAAATAATGTGGGTCTGGAAGTGTGAAGAACAAGATTCTGAATAACTGAATACGTCTGAACATGACATAAATGGAATACGAGAGAAACAAGAGAAGGAGAAAAAGCAAACAAACAAAGAAATAAAATTAAAAAATACAAAATGGAGACAGAGTTCTGATCTGAAATTGTTGAACTGATTGTTAAATCAAGAAGGCCGAAAGTGCTCAAATGAAAGGTGAACCTCTGTCTTGGGCTTCTGTTGAGTTTAATTCAAATAATGCAGTAGGCCAAGGTCAGAGGTTAGTTTTAAAACAGAGGTAGACAAATTCTTGATCTCCAAAGAGATTATAGATTATCGGGGATGTTATGCAGCAATGTAGAGTTGAGGTTAAAATCAGACAAGCCAGCATTTTATTGAATGGCTCAAAGGGACAAGTGGTCAACTTCTGTTCCTTGCTTGTGTGTTCACATAGAAAGATCAGTGGGAGAAGAGTGGAGAAACTAAAATGACTGGCTTGGGAAGTTCAGGATCATGGCTGTGGAATGAACATAAACATTACACACCCAGTCTGATTTGGTTTCCACACTACAGAGGAAATCAAATCTTGTACAGCAAATAAATTTGAAATTAATACCAGTAAAAGACAGTTTCATCACATTTCATTTTTATAATTGGCAGTACTGCAACATTAGCTTCTCATGAAATTATTAAATATTTTAGGTTATAGTATCAGTGCTTATTTTCAATAAGATATGTTGAACAATTCATCAGAAATAGGATCAGCAATGCTTATTTTAGAGAATAATAAATTGCTGTGCAATTTATGCAGGAATGTGTTGTTGTTGGAATACCTGTTTGAGTTCAATTGTGTTGTCCCCGTTGTTAAAGATCTATTTTGGGAGTACAATGGAAACGTTGCGATTGTAAATGAGGCGCACTAAAGAATGAAAGGAGAAGGGAACAAGTCTATACTGGTTGTCCTCTACATTTCGAAATTCAGGCACTCATCAACAAAGTCTTGTTTATGCTGATGGCAAATCACTAATGCTTCTCAGGCAGCTGTTGCCTCACTGCTTTTAGTACACTTTCAGTGCAAGGAAGCTGTTAGCAAAGAAATTTGTGGACTGTTTTGGGGCACATATTCAACTTTAAAAAAAAATTATCCCTTGAATTTCATTTCTTTGTCTCAAGATGCCATGATGCAAATGTGGCGCTTCTCCTGGATTGGCATTCCTATGGCATGCAGGGAGGCTTAAACTGTAGCATGACATGTGCCAGGGTTAATAGAAGGAAGGTGATTCTGTCTGGAACTGCATGGAGTAAACCATCAGGAGAAGGTGCAAAGGTGATCGGGGGCAGACCTTGTGGGATTTTTCCCCTTTGTCTCACTCTGTTTTCTGCTGACACTACACTGAGCCTGAACTCCGTCTGCGCTTACAAATAAAGACATTCCCTCAGTTCACTACAGTACACTCTGCAAAACAACAGGTCAGCCTTTTTTGCCACAGTATGAGCACATCAGTAAATAACAGATATGGAGAAATTAGGACCAAAGTCTTTCCTTTGTAACAATAACCTCCATAAATTCCAAAGCACAGTATCACAGTATAGTATCTTCCAGCACAACAATCGCAAAATGCAAATAATCAGCTTTCTTACTTTATGCTTCCCAAATATGTCCGCATTTGTCTTTCAACTGTAGTGTCCTTTCTAAGTGCTACCTGAAGGCTTGGATCCTGAATCTTCCTTATATTGCGGTGACACTTGTCTAACAGCAGCTGACTCCTGGCAAGGAACCACCTTTCATTATATTACTGCTCTCACCTTCCACGTTCTAGGGGGAAATTTCATTGTGAGGAGAGACAAGCGATCTGGAATGTGCCAGTGTCCCAAGAGATTGTAATATCCAGCAATTGGGCTCCAGCCATTTCCATTCTACAGTAGGCATTAGCTCTGACAGCTTCTTCCTGAAGAAGGGCTTATGCCCGAAACGTCGATTCTCCTGCTTCTTGGATGCTGCCTGACCTGCTGCGCTTTTCCAGCAACACATTTTTCAGCTCTGATCTCCAGCATCTGCAGGCCTCACTTTCTCCTAGTTGATTAGCTCTGACACTCAATTGGTCAGAAAGATAGCTGTTGCAGTAGCAGATAGATGGTTCTGAAACCCTGAGGGTACAGCAGTTGCCATAGTCGGGTAGTGATTCCATTCCGTTCCACCTTACCTCCAGAACTGCAGTCTGCACTTCATGCTGGGTTATAACGAATTGGCCCTTGTCTGCTTCCTTGTAGGGGATCTGCTGCAGTTTCTACTGAAACAGCCAGTTTCAATGCCAGCAAAGAGAAAAAAGGCCACAAAGGCTACCCGTAGATTCAAGAGTAATACTTGTCAGTGACTGCAGCTCAGAGATTGACCTCACAGAGTTTCCACCTAGCTCCTCAGAAATCTTGTCTTTCAGGTAAGCACCAATCTGTTTTGGTTTCTACAATGGCAAAACTACTGCAAATTTCTGTGAAATCGTGTGTAAATAGAGCATATGAAGCCTTGGGAGAAGGTGTAGAACAATGGGTTAACTCTAACACTACTCTTAACAGTAGGCAGCTGCATCATAATGACAGAGTTGCGAAGAATTTAACAACAATGCAAGAGCCCTCACTTCATGTTTAGCAATTATGGACTGAATCTTAAGTTTTCTCTTATTAATTGTAAGTTGCATTCTGTTTGATGGAATGCTTCTTGGACAAGGGTGAGCTAGTTATCTCACCATATCTCATCAAAATCACTTTGCTATTGCCACCTCTATGAACTGTATAACATCCAATTTCAGCCTCATCTTACCAAACACCATCTCCAAAACAACTCAAGCTCATCATATATCTGCCCTAAGACCAGCCTCCCTTGGCCTAAGCCATCTTTAAAAGCCCACTGTGCACCAGGAGGAGTGCTGGCATCTGGCAGCTGTGCTGCTTGCGAGTGAGAGCAGAGGAGAGCTGGTTGAAAGGGGAAGTTGGCACCACAGTTCTCCAACAGGGACCTGGAGGCTATGGCTGACTGGTTGGTACAGAGGATGGCTGTCTTCCCAGATGATTGTCAGTGGACGTCATGCCATTATAATATGCCAGCCTGGTTCGAGATTGCTGTCGGGTGAATGACTTAAGGGTATGGAGGATGTGTTGAAGTGTCTTCAATGATCTCCTCCTTCCAACCCAGTAGGTACCACTTGGCTTTGCACTGAAACACTGACATTAATCAGGAAGTGTCTGCACTGGGCACCAGTTATACCCACGACCATAACACCTTTAGCTTCTTGTGCCTTAACGGTGCAGCCTGAGAACATGACCGGAGAGCTACCTGTCTCCCCCAGAAGTCATGTCCTCACCCTCGACAGATAGCAGTATCCAGGACCTGGAGGAAGCACCAACAAGGCTGCCTCCTGGCCACCCACCAGCTCCAATACCGAAATGTCAGATAGCCGAACGAGTGTGGGATTAAAGGCTGCTGAGGAGCTCACACCGTCTGTTGCACAATGGGTCAAGGAGAAGCACCTAGGCCACTGGCATACAGTGGATTGTTTTAAACCAGGAATCCACTCCGATCCCAGCACGAGACGACTCTGTGCTCTTGACAATCAGGGTCTTCATTGAAATGCAAGGGGGAGAGCAGCAGCGGACAATGGGATGCACTGGGTCTCTCACAACTGACAAGCTGGGGCAATCCTGCGTTTACAGTTACAGATGTAGCTCCTCCCTCACGCCAGCTTATTTACCCTGCCTGCTGCAAGTGCATTCACGGCTGTTCTCCTGAAGATTACATACTTCCCATGTGCTTCACGGTTGAAATGACAACCAACGATCCTCTGCCTCTGGCTTCTAGCCTCAGCATTAATCTACTTCTGACACCCCTAACATCAGGTGAGGTTATGGTAGGAGCAATAGAGGTATAGATTGTTTTCTAAAAGGGGAAAGGCTTTGGATACTTGAAGCTCAAAGGGAATCATGGCTGTGGTTAATTTTTAAATTTAATTGTAGGTATATTGCAAGAAGAACAATAAAGGATAGAGAACACAATCTGTGTTCTGCCTGTGAAGGTATCAAACTATGTGCAATGTCGATCGATAATCTTTGGGAAGAGTGTGGGAAAACACTGGATCTGTGTGTGTTGAGGAAGTTGGCACTCAGCACAGCTGACAGTATTAGTCAGGGGTATGTACGGTGCTATCTGAGGAGTCTTGGTAAGTTGTTGCAGTGCAGCGTATAGATTGTACACACTGCCACTTCCAATCAAGGTACTGTAAGTCAAATTCTGTGTGTCATATAAAGGAATGGTTCAGAACAGGTTAATCTTGGAGACTGCATTAAAGTCTAGCCAATCTGATGACATCACACATCATACATTCTCTACTCCAGAAGGCAATAAAGGCCACATCACTGAATATACTCAATAAAGAGATAAAGTTGTAGCTTTTAAAGGTTTCAAGGGGAATGGGGAGAAAGCAGGAATATGGAATTGAGGTAGAAAATCAGCCATGATCATATTGAATGACAGAACATGCTTGAAGGGTTGAGTGGCCTACTGTTGTTCCAAATTTCTATGTTTCTATATGGTCTCGATGGACGAAATAGCCCTGGATCTTGAAGGGTACTGATGTATCTTCTATGTCTCCCAATAGCCTTCATAACAATGTCTAAATCATACCTAAATGTCATCCTGTAATTGATTACATTTCATTGTGCCTCAACTGTGAGAGATCCTCAAGCAAAAAAATAATCAAATAGACCTCGAGACCTAGTCAATGAAACAGTCAATGAAACCTCCCAATTTCTGTACTTAATACTCTGACCGATTAAGGAAAGCAAACACCTTCTTCACTATCCTATCTACCTGCGACTCCACTTTCAAAGAGCTATGAACTTGCAGTGCAAGGTCCCTTTGTTGAGCAACACTCCCCAGGACCTCCATAGCCTCCTACTACCCACAAATACCCCACTGAGTGGGATTGAGACGTAAATGTGTTCACTCACTGAGGACCTGGGGATGTAAATGAATTAAGGTCTGTGTTTGTCTGAAGGATGAGATCTTGTCCTGCTACTCTTTGGGTCTAGATAGTGTCTGGATAGTTATAAATCAGCAAAAATATAGTGAAAACATTGCTAAATCATACATCAAAATAATTTGAAGATGAAATATATAGTCCATGCACTGTTACGCTTTAACCTGTTTGGTCCCAGTTTTGGTGTTTGTTTCTAAAGTCTGCACATAATTTCCACAGTAGGCCAGCAGCTTACACCTGGTTTATATTGGGTTTTGCATGAAAATCTATTCACTCGTGGGCTGTAGACCTGCCACTTGCTGCAGGTGCACTCACAATACTATTGTGGGAGGGGGGTTAGTTCCAGGATTTTGACCGAACAACACTGAAAGAATGATCATATATTCCAAGGATAGTTTAGGATTTTGCAGGCAGTGGTTGTGATCCACGTATTTGTTGCCTTTGTCCTTCTAGACAGTAGTCGCTGGGGGTTTGGAAAATGCCGCTGAAGGAACCTTGATAAATTGTTGCAACACATATTGCAGTGCTACTACTGAGCATCAGTGGTGGAGGGCATAGATGTTTGAAGATGTTGTGCCATTATGGTAGGCTATTTAACTCTGAATGGTGTTGAGCTTCTTGAGTCTTGTTGGAGCTGCACTCATCGAGACAAATGAGAAATGATCCACCACACTGCTGACTTGTGCTTATGGACAGGCTTTGTGGAGTCAGGAGGTGAGGTTACTCTGCAGGATGCCCGAGCCAACTGCTCTTATATCCACAGTATTTATATGGCTAGTCTAGTTCAGTTGCTGGTCACTGGTAACACAGTTGATAGTGGTAAAACCATTAGCTGTCAAGTGGCAATGGTTAGATTCTGTCTTAGAGTCATAGAGATTCAACTTGACCATCCCGACCAAATATCCTAACCTAAGCTAGTCCCATTTGTCAGCACTTGGCCAATATCCCTCCAAACCCTTTCTATTCATATACCCACCCAGGTGCCTTTTAAATGTTGTAATTGAACCAGCCTCCACCACCTCCTCTGGCAGCTCATTCCATACACACACACACCACTCTCTGCATGAAAATATTGCGCCTTAGGTCTCTTTTAAATTTTTCCCCCTCACCCTAAACTATGCCGTCTAGTTCTGGACTCTCCCATCCCAGGGCAAAGGCCTCTATAAGGTCACCTCTCAGCCTCCAACACTCAAGGGAAAACTGTCCCAGCCTGTTCAGCCTCTCCCTATAGCTCAAATCCTCCAACCCTGGCAACATCCTTGTAAATATTTTCTGAGCCCTTTCAAGTTTCACAACATCCTTCCAATTGATGGGGGGCCAAAATTGCACACATTATTCCAACAGTGGCCTAACCAATGTCCTGTACAGCCACAACATGACCTCCCAATTCCTGTACTTAATACTCTGACCGATTAAGGAAAGCAAACACCTTCTTCACTATCCTATCTACCTGCGACTCCACTTTCAAAGAGCTATGAACTTGCAGTGCAAGGTCTCTTTGTTGCCATTAAGTGTATAAGTCCTGCTCTGATTTGACTTTTAAAAATGCAGCACTTCACATTTATCTAAATTAAACTCCATCTGCCACTCCTTAGCCCATTGACCCATTTGATTAAAATCCCGTTGTACTTTGAGGTAACCTTCTTTGCTGTCCACTACACTTCAATTTTGATGTTATTTGCAAACTTACTAACTATACCTCATATGTTCAAATCCAAATAATTTATATAAATGATGAAAAGCAGTGGACCCAGCACTGATCTTTATGGCACAGCACTGGCCATAAGCCCCTAGTCTGAAAGGCAACCCTCCACCACCACCTCTATCTACTAGCTTCAGGCCAGTTCTGTATCCTAATAGCTAATTCGGCCTGTATTCCATGAGATCTAACCTTGCTAACCAGTCTCCCTCGAAGAAACTTGTCAAATGCCTTACTGAAGTCCATATAGATCACGTCCACCACTCTGCCCCATCAATCCTCTTCATTACTTCTTCAAAAAACTCAATCAAATTTGTGAGACATGGTTTCTCACGCACAAAGCCATTTTAACTATCCCTAATCAGTCCTTGCCTTTCCAAATACATGTAAATCTTGACCCTCAGGATTCTCTCCAACAACTTGCCCACCACTGATGTCAGGCTCACTGGTCTATAATTCCCTGACTTTTCCTTACCATCTTTCTTAAATCATGGCACCATGTTAGCCAACATTCAGTCTTCTGGAAACTCACCTGTGACTATCGATGATACAAATATCTCAGCAAGGGGCCCAGCAATCACCTTCCTAGCTTCTCACAGAATTCTAGGGTACACCTGATCAAGTTCTAGGGATTTGTCCACTTTTATGTGTTTTAAGACATACTTCCTCCTCTGTAATATGGACATTTTTCAAGATGTCACCATCTATTTCCCCACATTCTATAACTTCCATGTCCTTCTTCACAGTAAACACTGATGCAAAATACTTGTTTAGTATATCCCCCATCTCCTGCAGCTTCACATAAGCGCTGCCTTACTGATCTTTGAGGGCCCTATTCTCTCCTTAGTTACCCTTTTGTCCTTAACGTATTTATAAAAACCCTTTGGATTCTCCTTAACCCTATTTGCCAAAGCTCTCTCATGTCCCCTTTTTGCCCTCCTGATTTTCCTCTTAGGTATACCCCTACTATCTTTATATCTTCTAAGAATTCACTCGATCTATCCTTTCTATACCTTACATATGCCTCCTTCTTTTTCTTAACCAAAACCTCAATTTCTTCAGTCATCCAGCATTCCATATACCTACCAGCCTTTCACCCTAACAGGAATATATTGTCTCTGGACTCTCATTATGTCATTTTTGAAGGCTTCCCTTTTTCCCATTTTACCTGCAAACATCTGGCCAAAATCAACTTTTGAAAGTTCTTGCCTAATACCATCAAAATTGATCTTATACCAATTTAGAACTCCAACTTTTAGATCTGGTCTATCCTTTTCCATCACTATTTTAAAATGAATAGAATTATGGTCGCTGGCCCCAAAGTGCTCCCCCACTGACACCTCAGTCACCTGCCCTGCCTTATTTCCCAAGAGTAGTGTCAAGTTTTGCACCTTCTCTAGTAGGTGCATCCATATACTGAATCAGAAAATGTTCTTGTACACCCTTAACAAATTCCTCTCATTCTAAACCCTTAACACTGTGGCAGTCCCAGTCTATGTTTGGAAAGTTAAAATCCCCTACTAAAACCATCCTATTATTCCTATGGATAACTGAGATCTCATTGCAAGTTTGTTTCTCAATTTCCCACTGACTACTGGGGAGACTATAATACAATCATAATAAGGTGATCATCTCTTTCTTATTTCTCAGTTCCACCCAAATAATTTCCCTGGATGTATTCCCAGTACAGCTGTAATGCTGTCCCTTATCAAAAACGTCGCTCCCCCTCCTCTCTTGCCTCCCTTTCTGTCCTTCCTATACCATTTGTATCCTGGAATATTAAGCTGCCAGTTCTATCCATCCCTGTGCCACGTCTCTGTAATTACTATAATATCCCAGTCCCATAGTCCTAGCCATGCCCCAAGTTCATCTGCCTTCCCTGTTAGGCCTCTTGCATTGAAATAAATGCAGTTTAATTTATCAGTGCTACCTTGTTCTCTGCTTTTGTCCCTGCCTGCCTTGACTGTTTAACTCTGTCCTTTTCCCAACTATACCAGTCTCAGATTGATCTCTATCCTCTCTAGTTCTCTGGGTCCCACCCCCCAACCTTACTAGCTAAAATCCTCCTGAGCAGCTCTAGCAAATCTCCCTGCCTGGATATTAGACCCCTTCCAATTCAGGTGCTATCCGCCCTTCTTGTACAGATCACTTCTACCTTAGAAGAGAATCCAATGATCTAAAAATGTGAACCCTTCTCCCCTGCACCAGCTCCTCAGCCATGCATTCATCTGCTCTATCCTCCTATTCCTACTCTCACTAGCTCATAGCACCAGGAGTAATCCAGATATTACTCCCCTCCAGGACCTCTTTTTAAATTTCTGCCTAACTCTCTGTATTGTCTGTTCAGAATCTCATCCCTTTCCTTTCCTATGTCATCGGTTCCAATGGGTACAGTGACCCCCTGCTAGTCTCTTGCCCTTTTGAGAACATTCTGCACCCTCTCCATGATATCCTTGATCCAAGGACGCAACACACAGTTCTGACTTTTCGCTGCCGGCTTCAGAAATGCCTGTCTGTGCCTCGGACTAGACAGTCCCCTATTGCTTGTAACCAGATGTCCCCCTCATTACATTAGAGACTTTCTTGGTGCCAGAAATTCGGCTGTTCGTGCTGCATTCCCCTGAGAGTCCATCACCCCCTACATTTTCCAAAATAACATACTTATTTGAGATGGGGATAGCCACAGGAGACTGCTACACTACCTGCCTCCCTCTCCTACCTTTCCTGGAGCTAACCCATCTGCTTGACTGTATCTGTGGATTTTCTCCCTTCCTATACCTGTTCTCCATCACACCCTCTAGCTCTTGTAAATTGCTCAGTTTCACTTTCTCTAACTGATCCATGTAACCTGATAGGATTCTCAACCAAAGACACTTCCTACAGACATAATCATCAATCACATGGAAACTCTCCTTAAACTCCCATATCTGCATCACTCTACTAAAGGCTATCTTTGCTCCTTCACAATCTACAGATCTAGAAAATGGCACAGTCTTATTGCTCTCAAAAAACACTACTTCATATTTTTAAAAATTAATCAAGATATAGATTTCAGTAAAACATATAATCAAGAAACAACCCACTCTTCTCACTATTGTAGACTTACAGCAAGGTTACACATAAAAACTATGTGCTTATCTGTTCTTGTGCTGTGAGCTGTCCCACACAGGTTCCTCCAGGGTTAGCTGTGAATTTTGCTGTTTATTAATTTTTCCTAGACGCACTCCAATGTCCAGAGATACTTGAATTCAAACAGCAAAGGTAGTAACTGCAGATTCACTGCTGTGTTAGACAGCAGCATAGGTTTCTTCTTGTTGGAGATAATCATTGCATGGCACTTGTTTCATGCAAATATTGGATTACACTTGTCAGCCCAAATATTGATTTTGTCCAGGTCTTGCTGCATTTGGACAGAGACTGTGACAGTATCTAGGAGTTGTGAATAGTGCTAAACATTGTGCAATCATCAGTGAACATCTCAATTTCTGACCGTATGTTGGAGGGACAGGCATTACTGAAGTAGCTGAAAATGGTTGGGCCTAAGTCACTACCCTGAGGAACTCCTGCAGAGACGTCATGGCGGTGAGGTGATTGACCTCCATCAGATTAGATTAGATTAGATTACTTACAGTGTGGAAACAGGCCCTTCGGCCCAACAAGTCCACACCGCCCCACCGAAGCGTAACCCACCCATACCCCTTCATCTACATCTACCCCTTACCTAACACTATGGGCAATTTAGCATGACCAATTCACCTGACCTGCACATCTTTGGACTGTGGGAGGAAACCGGAGCACCCGGAAGAAACCCACGCAGACACGGGGAGAACGTGCAAACTCCACACAGTCAGTCACCTGAGGTGGGAATTGAACCCAGGTCTCTGGCGCTGTGAGGCAGCAGTGCTAACCACTGTGCCACCGTGCCGCCATCAGCCACAACCATCTTCCATTGAGGCACCACTGACTTCAACAAGTGGAAATCTTCCTCCTGATTCCCAAGGACACTGTCTTGCTAGGGCTTCTTGATGCCACATGCAGTCAAATGTGCCTTGGCATAAAAGACAGTCACTCTCACCTCACCTCTGGGTTTCAGCCTTTCGTCACATCTAAGGCTGTAATGTCAGCAGCTGAGTGACCCTGGCAAATTCTGAATTGGGTGTTAATGAGCAGATTATTGCTCAGCAAGTTCTGTTTGAAAGTGCTGTGGATGCTGACTTCCATCACATTTAATGTTTGAGAATAGATTAATGGGTCAGTAATTGGTTGGATTGGATCTGTACTACTTTTTGTATCAAATATACCTGGGCAATTTTCCACATTATCATGTAGATACCAGTGTTGTAACTGTACTGGAAGAGCTTGGCTTCAATCATAGCACTTTCTGGAACACAAGATCAGTACAATTTCTGGAACAGTTGTCAGGGCCCATAGCAGTTCATTGCCTTCAGCTGTTTCTTGATTTCATATGAAGAAAATCCAATTGAGCAAAGGTGCAGTCAGTGTGATGGGTTAAAGTGTGTCTATTTTAATACAAGAAATATCAGGAATAAGGGCAATGAACGAATAGCAGCGATCAGTACTTGGAAGTATGATGTTGTGGTCATTACAGAGACTTGAATATCACAGGGTCAGGATTGGTTGTTGAATGTTCCAGTGTTTAGATGTTTCAAAAGGACTGGGAGAGGGAGGTAAAAAAGGTGGAGGAGTGGCATTACTAATCAGGGATAGTATCACAGCTACAGAAAGGGGGGTCGTCGAGGAGGGTTTGTCTATAGAATCAGTATGGTTGGAAGTCAGAAACAGGAAAGGAGCAGTCACTTTATGGGGAGGTTTCTACAGACCTCCCAATAACAACACAGACACGGGGGAGCAGATTTGGAGGCAGTTTTTGGAAAGGTGCAGAGGTAACAGGGTTGTTGTCATGGGTGACCTTAACTTCCTCGATACTGATTGGAACCTCCTTAGTTCAAATCGTTTGGATGGAGCAGATTTTGTCAGGTATGTCCAAGAAGGCTTCCTGGCTCAATATGTAGATAGGCTGACCAGAGGGGAGGCCATATTGAATTTGGTGTTTGGCAACAAACCAAGCCAGGTGTCAGATCTCTCGTTCAGATAGCATTTCAGTGATAGTGATCACAACTCATTGACATTTACGATATTCATGGAGAGGGATAGGAACAGACACTATGGGAAAGTATTTAATTGGGGGCGGGGGAATTACAATGCTATTAGGCAGGAACTGGAGCACCTAAATTGGGAACACATGTTCTCAGGGAAATACATGATAGACATGTGATGGTTAGGAGAAAGTGAGGACTGCAGATGCTGGAGATCAGAGCTTAAAAATTCCAGAAGAAGGGCTTATGCCCGAAACATCGATTTTCCTGCTCCTTGGATGCTGCCTGACCTGCTGCGCTTTTCCAGCAACACATTTTTAAGAAATGTGATGGTTGTTTAGGAAACACTTGCTGATAGTTTGTCCCACTGAAGCAAGGAAGGGATAGGACTTTTAAAGATTCTTGAGTGACAAGGGATGTGGAACATCTAGTCAAGAGGAATAAGGAAGCTTACTTAAGGTTGAGGAGGCAAAGATCAGCCAGGTCTCTAGAGGATTACAAGGTAGCCAGGAAAGAACTGAAGAGGGCATGAAAAAGCTTTAGCAGGTAGGATTAGGGAATGCCCTAAGGTGTTGTAGACTTATGTGAGGAGCAAGAGGATGGTCAGAGTGAGGGTAGGGCCGATCAGAGATAGTGGAGGGTACTTGGCCTGAAGTCAGAGAAGGGAGGAGAGAACCATACTGAATGCTTTGCTTCAGTATTCACTACTGAGAGGGACCTTGACATTTCTGAGGAAAGCATGAAACAGACTGGTATGTTCAAACAGGTTGATGTTAAGAAGGAGAATATACTGAAATTTTGAATAACATAAGGATAGATAAACCCCTTGGGCATGATGGGGTATACCCTAGGTTACTACAGTAAGTGAGGGAAGAGATTGTTGCATCTTTTGCAATGATCTTTGCATCCTCACTGTCAACTGGAATAGTGCCAAATGATTGGAGGGTGGCAAATGTTATTCCCTTGCTCAAGAAAGAGAATAGGGATAATCCTGGGAATTACAGACCAGTCAGTCTTACCTCTGTGGTGGGAAAGTACTAGAGAGGATTCTGAGAGACAGGATTTATGATTATTTGGAAAACCATAGTTTGATTAGAGATAGTCAGCATGGCTTTTTGCGGAGCAGGTTGTGCCTCACAAAACTTATTGAATTCTTTGAGGATCTGACAAAACACATTGATGAAGGTATAGCAGTGGTGTACATTGATTTAAGCAAAGTATTTGATAAGGTTCCCCATTGATAGGCACATTCGAAGGTAAGGAGACATGGGATACAGGGAAACCTGTCTGTCTGGATACAGAATTGGCTAGCCATGGAAGACAGAGGGTGGTAGTAGATGGAAAGCATTCAGTCTGGAGTTTGGTGACCAGTGGTGTTCTGCAGGAATCAGTTCTAGAACTTCTACTCGATGTGATTTTTATCAATGATTTGAATGAGGAAGTGGAAGAGTGGGATGTTAAGTTTGCTGATAACATGAAGGTTAGTGGAGCTGTGGATAGTGTGGAGGGCTGTTCTAGGTTGCAACGGGACACTGACAGTATGCAGAATTGGGTTGATAAGTGGCAGATGGAGTTCAACCTGGAAAAGTGTGAAGTGATTCACTTTGGAAGGTCGAATTTGAATGAAGAATGCAGGGTTAAAGATGGGATTCTTGGCAGTGTACAGGAACCGAGGGATCTTGGGATCCATGTCCATAGATCCCTCAAAGTTGCCACCCAAATTGATAGGGTTGTTAAGTAGGCATGTGGTGTGTTGGCTTGTATTAGCAAGTGAATTGAGTTTAAGGGCCCTAAAAAGAGACCACACTTGGAACATTATGTTCAGTTCTGGTCACCTCATTATAGGAAGAATGTGGAAGCTTTAGAGAGGGTGCAGAGGAGATTTACCACGATACTGCCTGGACTAGAGGGCATGTCTTATGAAGAAACTTTGAGGGAGTTAGGACTTTTCTCAATGGAGCAAAGAAGGGTGAGAGGTGACTTGATCGAGGTGTACAAGATGATGATAGGTATAGATAGAGTGGATAGCCAGAGACTTTTTCCATGGCAGAAATGCCTATCACGAGACAACATAATTTTGAGGTGATTGGAGGAAGTTTTAGGGGAGATATCAGAGGTAGGTTTTTTACACAGAGAGTGGTGGGTGCATGGAATGCACTGCCAGCATGGTAGTATAGTCAGATATATTAGGGACATTTAAGCGACTCTTGGATAGGCACATGGAAGATGGTACATGAAGGGTATGTAGGTTAATCTAATCTTAGAGTACGATAAAAGGCCAGCTCAACATCAGAAGGCAAAGGGCCTGTGCTGAACTATACTGTTCTATGTTCTATGTTAAATTGTTCAAAGATCTGGCACTGTGAAGTAGCTGTAGGCTAAGATGAATCATCCACTTTGCACTTCTGACTGAACACTGCTGCAAATCTTCATCCTTATTATTTGCACGGATGTGCTGGGCTCCTCCATCATTGAGAGTGGGGATGATTGTGGCAGGACTGTGATCTGCTCCACTGAGATCAGTTACCTCTGTCTATCACACTGCATATGTTGCTTGGCACAGAAGTAATCCTGTTTGGCAGCATCACCACATTGTTACGTATGCTGCTCCTGGCATGCCCGACTGCATTACTCATTGACGCAGAATTGATTCTCTGGCTTGATGATAATGGTAGAGTAGGGGATGTGTTAGGCCATGAGGTTGCAGAGTACAAACTGCTGCTGCTGCTGATGGCTCACAGCACCTCGTGGGTGTCCTGTCTTCAGTTGCTAGATCTGTTCTCAGTTAATATGGTGATAGTGTTACACAATGTAATGGAGGACATTCTCAAAGTGAAGATGGGACTTAATCTCCATAACCACTGTGTGGTTGTCACTTTTACTATAGTGTTATGAACAGAAGCATCTGTGATGAGGAGATGGGTGAGAATGAGGCAATATCCTTTAGTAGTTGACCCATCAGATCATAGTGCTGCCACTGAACCATTCTTGGTGATACACTGAATAGCACTACATTCTGTACCTTTACCACACTCAACGCTTTCTCTAAATGATGCTGAAAATGCAGAAGTACTGGTTCATCAGCCACGGTATGAGGTAATCAGCAGGAGGTTTCTTACCCATGTTTGACCTACTGCCATGAAATTTCATGGTGTCCGGAGTCAATGCTGAGGGCTCCCAGGGCTACTCCCTCCCAAAGGTTTATCACTATGCCAGCACCTCTGCTGGGTTTGTCTTGCTAGTGAGACTGGGCATATGGTGACGGTTGTGTCCGGAATTGTTTGTAAGGAAATATTCTGTGTTTATGACTATGTCAGGCTGTTGCTTGACTGGCCTGTCAAACATCTGTCCCAATTTTGGCCATAGGCCTCAGATGTTAGTAAGGAGGACTTTGCAGAGTTTACATAGCTTTGTTTGCTGTTGTCATTTCCAGTGCCTTAGTTCATGCTCGGTGATCTTAGTGGTTTTATTTCTATCTCAAGTCTTGCTCACAGAAGTATACAAAAAGGAGCCGTGTTGGACATTTAACCATTCTGTAGATAATTAACAACCCCTTACTAAGGTTCTCAGCAGAGCTGCATTACTGAACACTAATTAAATAAGGAAGGAGTAAAGGGTGTTAACTGTTATAGACTCAAATAGAATCAAAGAGTCATAGAAGTGTACAGCATGGAGACAGACCCTTTAATCCACCTCATCCATATGGACCAGATAACCTAAATTAATCTAGTCCCATTTGTCAATATTTGGCCCACATTCCTCTAAACTTTTCCTATTTATATATCCATCCAGATGCCTTTTAAATGTTGTAATTGTACCAGCCTCCACCACTTCCTCTGGCAGTTCATTCCATACACGTATCACCCTCTGTGTAAAAATGTTGCCCATTAAGTCCCTTTTAAATCTTTCTCCTCTTACCTTAAACATACGCCCTCTAGTTTTGGGTCCCTTACCCTTGGCTGTTCACCCTATCCATGACTCTCATAATTTTATAAATTTCTATAAGGTCACCCCTCAGCCTCTAACCCTCCAGAGAAAATAGATCCAGTCTATTCAGCCTCTCACTATAGCTCAAAACCCCAACCCTGGCAACATGCAATCTTAACTGTTTTTGGTATTTGGATTGGTACCAATGACTGTCTGCTACATTGGACAATTTCTGTTAATTATATAAAATATCAAGACTTTATTGTATTTGCAAACTGAAGACAATTTCCAGACAAACTTAAATGGTACAGTCAGTCTCTTTCCACATACAGGAGATTATTAAATTGTACTTTAAAAAGATGCAAGCTATTCACCGAATATCTGTTTCTGCTTGAACAAGTATGCTCTCTTGATTCAATGTAAACAATATCCTTATAATTGACAATGATGGTACAGTAATGGCAAATCAGTTATGTCATTTCTCATTTTAATGAGGCGCGTTTGAACAGTGAATGAATTATTAAAGGAGTATATATTCTAGTAGATGGTATCTGGATGGATTGGTTATTGAATGCCCATGAATGCAAGCATTGTTTATTCTTGCCAGTCTTTTTAAAGCACCTTGGACCCGTTAGTGAGGAGAACTGCCAAGATTTATTGCTGCAAAATAATACCTCAGCTGTTTTCAGCTTCAACACTTGAGTGATATTTAAGCCCTCCAATCTTAATGTAGAATTTAACATATAAATTGAGTTCAAAAGAAGACTTTAAGATACTGGAAGCAGACTCAGTCTTGGCTTTCAGAAGCGAGCTGAATAAACACAAGAAGTGAAGGAAACTACAGTTGAAGGAAAACCCAGCAAAACTTGTGAAGACATGTGTTGGT
Organism: Chiloscyllium punctatum; assembly: GCF_047496795.1. Taxonomy (NCBI): domain Eukaryota; kingdom Metazoa; phylum Chordata; class Chondrichthyes; order Orectolobiformes; family Hemiscylliidae; genus Chiloscyllium; species Chiloscyllium punctatum. Next base: position 34,767,667 of record NC_092765.1, read on the forward strand.
CCGACTTGACTTGGCCCATATCCCTCTAAACGGGTTGTGGGGTGGCATGGTGGCTCAGTGGTTAGCACTGCTGCCTCACAGCACCAGGGTCCCAGGTGACTGTCTGCGTGGAGTTTGCACATTCTCCCCGTGTCTGTGTGGGTTTCCTTCCACAGTCCAAAGCTGTTCAGGTCAGACGAATTGGCCATGCTAAATTGCCCATGGTGTTAGGTGCATTCGTCAGAGGGAAATGGGTCTGGGTGGGTTACTCTTCAGAGGGTCGGTTTGGACTTGTGGGGCCGAAGGACCTGTTTCCACACTGTAGGGAATCTAATCAAACCCTTCCTATTTATATATCCGTTCAGGTGCCTTTTAAATGTTGTAATTGTACCAGCCTCCACTTCTAATGAACAAAATGGAACTCCAATATGAGAGTACTTCATTTTAAAGTACTACACATTTTAATTGTTATTTTTCCTCTAACTTTGTTTTTTGACAGGCTACATGGATTCAGTGGGTGGAATGACCTGCTCCTTTGTTGTAAACATTCTATAATTTTGTACGCTGTTCGAAGAAGTTGAGTTCTAATTTTAGCTCAGTTCCAAATGCTTTAGTCTTTGGAAATGTCAGTTAATTAAATTTGTCCTCTCTTGTTTTGATTGAATATTTGCAAGCACTTTCTTCCCTTGGCTTATTGTTTAAAAAATGTCACATTTCGCTCATGAGTTTAAAGGTGACAAGGGAGATAATAACCACTGGCTTGAAAAGTTACTTAAGGAATATTTCCACATTTCAACTTCTGTTCCAAAGTTTGGATTTTACAGAGGCATGTTAATTTGTTTTTAATCTTATTGCTGCCACGCTGAATCTCAGTGTTAAAAAATTGCTTTTCCTGCATGATGCAGCACATCATGATATATAGTACAATTAAAGTCCATAGTCTGAGTCCAAATGTCTTTGTCAATCTGACATAAATTAGATTTTAGTCATATCAAAGTATATCATGACTATTTTATGCATGTGTTCATGGCATTTTAAAGAGCTATACACCTGAATCTCCAACCTTATTGGATATCTGCTGTATTAAACTTTGTGACTTCCAAACATCTCCCCGATCTATGCATTTTTGGTCCAAAATGGATAATCTCACACTTGCTTATGTTAAAATCCATCAGCCACATCTTTGTCCATTGACCTAATGTATCAATACCTTGATATAAGTTTATGATGTCATCAATACTGTTGATAATGCTGCCCAGTTTTGTCTCCCCAGTAGATTTGGATATTTAACTTTTTGTGCCATGATCCAAGGCATTAGTGAACTTTATGAATAACTCAGGCCGCAACATACATCTGGGGACGGTATGGTGGCTCAGTGGTTAGCACTGCTACCTCACAGCACCAGGGACCTGAGTTTAATTCCCGCCTTGGGCGACTGTCTGTGTGGAGTTTGCACATTCTCCCTATGTCTGCGTGGATTTACTCCGAGTGCTCCGGCTTCCTCCCACAATCCAAAAATGTGCAGGCCAGGTGAGTTTGCCATGCTAAATTGCCCATAGTGTTAGGTGCCTTAACCAGGGCTAAATATAGGGTAGGGGAATGGATCTGGGTGGGTTACTCTTCAGAGGGTCAGTGTGAACTTTTTGGGTCAAAGGGCCTACTTCCATACTGTAGGGAATCTAATTTAATCTGATCCCTGCACGACACCAATCGTCACATGCTGCTAATTTGAGTATGCACCCATTATTTTACCTTTACATTTCCTGCCAGTCAACCAATTTTCTATCCATGTCATTAATTTGCCCTCATTATAGAGGTTTATAAAATCATGAGGGGCATAGATAAGCTGAATAGCCAAGGTCTTTTTCCAAGTATAGGGGAGTCCAGAATGAGAGGGCATATGGCGAGAGGGGAAAGATTTAAAAGGGACCTGAGGGGCAACTTTTTTACGCAGTGGCTGGTGTGTGTACAGAATGAGTTGCCAGAGGAAATGATAGAGGCGGGTACAATTAAAACATTTAAAAGACATTTGGACAGGTATATAAAAAGGAAAGCTTTAAAGGGATATGGGTCAAATGCAGGCAGATGGGAGTAGTTCAGTTTGGAATACCTGGTCAGTGTGGGTGAGTTGGACCAAAGTGTCTGCTTCAGTGCTGTATGACTCTACAAGCTAATGTTAAAAAAATGCAATTTGATGGTTATCTCATCAAACTTTGTCAAGAGAAATCAGTAAAAGTGAAAATTACGAACTTTAGTTTAACTTTAGTTTCTGCACATTTAGGGTGAGGTAGGGCACCGTGATAAGATTCTTTTAGAGAAAATGAATAGTCTTGCATTATTTCTTTATTGATTTTCTGAGCTTTTCTCAGTAAAACTTATGCATTCAGTTGACAAGGTGGACACATATTGTTGAATTTGAGAACTGTTGGATTTCCGTTAGGTTTCCCTGCAAACTCATTTGCATAATACTGAACGCCATATTTACCATAAACCAGGGAAATCAAATAATGGTTTAAGATATATTTTCTAAAACATTTTTTAGAAAAATAATCCTTATTACTTATAAGAATGGTAATTTGGTGGGTTTACCACAAAAAGATGTTGTTAATCAGCGCATGTACTTATAGAAAACTGAATTTAATTGCTGTAAACAATTTGAAAAGATGGACAGAACAATTTGATAGCTATGCTATTGTACAGTCACTTTCTTAGCAAGTTAATGAAAGCTTTGAAAATGTTCTGATAAATGTTCTTGTGCCTGAAAGTATTGGTTTAATGTCAACAGCTTCTTCAAAAGACCTGCAAATGGGGGCAATCAGTGGAAGCTCCTAATGGTGATAAATTTGATCAGGACTTGGCCAGCTTCTAGCACAATGTGTTTTTAAACTAGTCCAATAGATGACATAAACTCAATTTGCCCTGAATGCTTGTTACATTTAAAATACTTGTGCAGGTTTCATCATATGAGAGAAAAGTCCAGCACTTTGTGTTCAACCAGCTATGAAATTTGTCCATGTTGGTTCCAGCTTCGCATAATGAGGCAAAGCAACAATTAACAATTGAGAGAAGCTTTCAGACAAGAATCTCTCCTTGTTTTGTTATTCAGGACATATTCTATGGGCTGACTCTTACTTTGTTTTGGCTACGTGAGGGATACATCAAGGGTTTTGGAGGCCTTTTCCCAGTGACGTCTAGCAAGTTTTCTTGCTGTATCTTACCAAACTCAGCTCATCATCTATCTATCCCAAAATTGTAGCATCCCTGACATGCAATTCCTACCCCCATCTTATCATGCGCTGTTCCTGGAACAACTTGCCACTGCTGGGAAATTCCAGAATTACACCCTAGTCTCAGGATCAAACAGAGTTAACATTTCAGGACCAGTGGTCCTCTTTCATTCTGTCAGTCTGTTTTAAAGAGTCACCACTATCTGATTATTTTCGATGTTGATGTACTCTTCCAATAAGAACACTGAAAATAAAATCAACCTCAACAGGCTTAAATATGATTTGGACATGCCGGTGTAGGACCGGGGTATATAAAATTAAAAATCACACAACACCAGGTTATGGCCCAACAGGCTTGTTTGGAAGCACACTAGCTTTCGGAGAGCCGCTCCTTCATCAGGTGGTTTGGGAGTAGTGCTCCGAAAGCTAGTGCTTATAAGTAAACCTATTGGACCATAGCCTGGAGTTATGTGATTTTTAACTTCTCAGAAGTCATGCAAAAACAGTGCACAGCTTTGGTTGGACTGTCGATGGATTATTTAGTATTCATTTGTTCACTGCAAGATAAGGAGCCAGCTATTACCTCTCAAACAACACACAGAAGAGAAACAAGAATGATTTTCACAAGTTGAGTGATTAGGAACTGGAACTCCTCTGCCTTAGAATAAGACATTTCAGAAGCTATTTCATAAGACTGATGAGGTAAATACTTTTTCGCACATGGACAAAGGAAGCCCAGGTTAGGATTGAGAAGATGGATGAAAAACAGTAGCAAATCTTTCAGTTACACTGTTGGTGAGTAGCTGCTGAAATGAGATACCAGAAAGAGTGATTGAAACCACGATACTAGACTCTTTTAAAAAACAGTTCATTGTTATAATGAGAAGAACAAGGTTGGCATGACAAGGTTGACTTGTGAGGATACAAGTCAAAGAGAAAGAGAAATTCTGTTTGACAACTTCATTATTATTTATTTTCAGATTGTAAAGAGTATTTCAATAAAGGGCTATCAGTATATGTAATATACTTGGATTTCCAAAAGGTGTTTGATAAGGCACTACAAAAATATTTAATAGGAAAGATTTGAATTGATTTATTATTATCACATGTACCAAGATAGAGTGAAAAGTACTGTGTTGCATGCTAACCAGACAAATCATACCTTCAGGCTATACGTTTGCTCACTGAGCTGGTAGATTTATTATCAGACGTTTCGTCACCATGTGAGGCAATATCATCAGTGAGCCTCTGATGAAGCATTGGTGTTCTGTCGCACTTGCTATTTATCTGTCTTTGTCTGTTGTGGTGGGTGATATCACATTTGGTTCTTTTTCTGAGAGGTTGGTAAATGAGTCCAAATCGATATATTTGTTCATGGAGTTCCAGTTTGAATGCCAGGCCTCTAGGAATTCCAGTGCATGTTTCTGTTTAGCCTGTGCCAGGGTGGATGTATTGTCCCATTCGAACTGGTGTCCCTCTTCGTCTGCGTGTATGGAAACTAGTAATAGTTGGTCATGTCTTTTGGTGGCTAGTTGGTGCTCATGTATCCTGGTGGCTAGTTTCCTGCCTGTCAGTCCAATGTTTGTTTCACTTCAAACCAAATAGGCTTGTTACCAATCCCTCAAAGAAAGAACCGGAAATGATATCACCCGCCACAACAGACCGAGACACATAAATAGCAAGTGGCACAGAACACCAGCACTTCACCAGAGACTCACTGATGATGTTATCCAGCACAGTGACGAAATGGCTGAGAAAAAATCTACTAGCTCATCGAGCAAACTTACAACCTGATCCACAACCTGAACTACAAATCTCTAAAATCACAAATCATACCTTCCTTGAATACATCAGAGTAATAGAACAGAATGCAAAACATAGTGTTACAGCTACAGAGATGGTGCAAAGAAAGATCAACTCTAATATATGAGAGGTAAAAACAATGACTGCTGATGCTGGAAAGCAAATACTGGATTAGTGGTGCTGGAAGAGCACAGCAGTTCAGGCAGCATCCAACGAGCAGCGAAATCGATGTTTCGGGCAAAAGCCCTTCATCAGGAATCCGAAACGTCGATTTCGCTGCTCATTGGATGCTGCCTGAACTGCTGTGCTCTTCCAGCACCACTAATCCAGTATCTAATATATGAGAGGTTTGTTCATAAATCTGATAACAGCAAGGAAGGTGAGGGGAGTTGGGAGTAACCTATTAACAGAGATAAGAGGATTGATTAACAGAGAGGTAGCGTATAAAAAGGCATTTTAAAATCCAGGCGACAACTAGCAGAGTGCTACAAGGATCAGTGCTGGGGCCTCAGCTACTTCCAGTCTATACTCATGATGTAAATGAAGAGACAGGGATTAGTGAGTGCAAATTTGCTCAATGGAAAATTAAGTTGTGGGGTGGTTATAGAGCCTGTAAAGAGATGTAAGTTTGAGTGACTGGGCAACAATATGTCAGAAAGAAAATAATGTATAGAAGTGTGAAATTATAGAAGTGTCATAGGGATCAAAGCCTTTTATTCATATATAAGGAGCAAGGGGGTAACTAGAGAAAGGGTTGGTCCACTCAAGGACAAAAGAGGAAAGTTGTGTGTGAAGTCAGAAAAAAATGAGTGAAATTCTTAATGAGTACTTTGCATCGGTATCCACCAAGGCGAAGGACATGACCGATGTTGAGCTTAGGGATAGATGTCTGATTACTCTAGGGTAAGTTGGCATAAGGCGGGAGAAGTGTTGGGTATTCTAAAAGACATTAAAATGGACAAGTCCCCAGGTCCAGATGGGATCGAACCTAGGTTACTGAGGGAAGCATAAGATGAAATAGCTGGGGCCTGAACAGATATCTTTGCAGCATCCTTGAATACAGGTGAGGTCCCAGCCGACTGGAGAATGTTAATGATATCCCCTTGTTTAAGAAGGTTAGCAGGGATAATCCAGGTAATCATAGACTGGTGAGCCTAATGTCAATGGTAGGGAAGCAACTGGAGAAGATACGGAGGGATAGGATCTATTCCTATTTGGAAGAAAATGGGCTTATCAGTGATAGACAGCATGGTTTTGTACAGGGAAGGTCATGTCTTACCAACGTAATCAAATTCTTTGAGGAGGTGATAAAGTTGTTTGATGAGGGAAGGGCTGTAGATGTCAGTGAGGCATTTGATAAGGTTCCCCACGGTAGGCCGATGGAGAAAGTGCAGTAGCATGGGGTCCAGGGTGTACTAGGTAGATGGATTAAAAAAAACAGATGGGTCAATAGGAGACAGAGTAGTAGTGGAAGAGAGTTTCTCAAAATGGAGAACTGTGACCAGTAGTGTTCCACAGGGATCAGTGCTGGAACCACTGTTGTTTGTGATATACATAAATGATTTGGAGGATGGTTTCGATGGTCTGATTAGCAAGTTTACAGATGACACTAAGGTTGGTGGAGTAGTAGATAGTGAGGGGACTGTCACAGAATACAGCAAAATATAGATAGATTGAAGAGCTGGTCATAGAAATGGCAGATGGAGTTTAATCCAGGCAAATGCGAGATGATGCATTTTGCAAGATCCAATTCAAGAGCGAACTATAGAATAAATTGAAAAGTCCTGGACATAATTGATGTACCGAGAGATCTGCTTGTTCAGGCCGATTGTTCCCTGAAGGTAGCAATGCAGGTCAGTTGAGTGGTCAAGAAGGTATATGGCATGCTTTCCTTCATCAGACTGGGTATTGTTTACAAGAGTTGGCAGGTCATGTTACAGTTGTATAGGACTTTGGTTCGGCTGTGTTTTGAATACTGCATGCAGTTCTGGTCGGCACATTACCAAAGGACGTAGATGCTTTGGAGAGGGTGCAGAGGAGGTTCACCAGGATGTTGCCTGGCATGGAGGGCGCTAGCTTTGAAGAGAGGTTGAGTAGATTAGGATTATGTTCATTAGAAAGATGGAGGTTGAGGGGGAACCTGATTGAGGTCTACAAAATCATGAGAGGTATAGACAGGGTAGATAGCAAGAAGCTTTTTCCTACACTGGGGAACTCAATTACTAGGGGCCATGAGTTCAAAGTGAGAGGGGAAAGGTTAGGGGAGATATGTGTGGAAAGTTCTTTACACAGAGTGTGATGGTTGCCTGGAATGTGTTGCCAGCAGAGGTGGTAGAGGGGGGCATGATAGCCTCACTTAAGATGTATCTAGACCGATACATGAATGGGCAGCGAGCAGAGGGATACAGATAATAGGTGACAGGTTTAGATAGAGGATCTGGATCGGCGCAGGCTTGGAGGGCCCAAGGGCCTGTTCCTGTGCTGTAATGTTCTTTGTTCTTTCTTTAATATGGAACAGGGTATTTTTTGAAAGGAGTGAAATTTGTAAATTTTTAATGTGCAGGGAGACTTGGATGTGCTCATAAAAACAACACAAGAGGTTCGTATGTAACTACAAAGGTAAATACAAAGTGGCTGTAAATGGAAGGGAACTGAATTACAAGACTAAAGAAGTCTTGCTACAATTGTACAGGACTTTGGTGGGACCATATCTAGAATGTTTTGTGTGGTTTTGGTCTCCATATTTAAGGAGTTTGTATAACAAACGTTCATGAGGATGAGGAGGTTGCCTTGTGATGGGTGACTGATTAACTTCTAAATATATTTTCTGGAATTCATAAGAATGTAAAGTGATATCACTGAATCATAAGATTCTTAAGGGGCTTGGGAGGGTAGAGGCTGAGTGATTTCATTGGTTGGGGAATCTAAAGTATAGAGACATAGTCTTAAGATAAGGCAGTAAATGTTTGTGTTGTGTAAGGGTGTAAGAATTTGGAAGTTTTAATGTTGAGGACTGCATTAATCACTGCTTAAATATGATGATGCCATCTGGACCTGAGCAGAAAGAGCAAATCTAACTGTTCCCAAAATCATAGGATTGTTACACCACAGCAGAACACAATTCTGTCCATCATGGCCCGTGCCGGTTCTATAATTTAGTGACAATCTCCTGCTTTTTTCCCATCTCCCAGTTCAGGAGAGCATCATCCAATGCCCTCTTGAATGCCTCAAGTGAACTGCCTCCCCTACACTCACTTCCAGGCAGTATAGTCCATACCCTATTTGCTGAGTGAAAACTTTCTTTTTCTCATCACTCTGACATCACTTTAAATCTATGATTTTTCATTCTTGTTCTATTTATGAGTGGGAACTGTTTCTATCCACTCTACCTAACCTACTCATGATTTTGAAAACCTTTATCAACTTTCCTCTGGGCATTCTTGTCTCCAAGGAGAACAATCCCAATTTCGTCTTGGCGGCACGGTGGCTCGTTGGTTAGCACTGCTGCCTCACAACATCAGGGATCCAGGTTCAATTCCAGCCTCGGGTGACTGTGTGTAGTTTGTACATTCTCCCCGTGTCTGCGTGGGTTTCCTCCGGGTGTTCCAGTTTCCTCCCACAGTCCAAACATGTGCTGGTCAGGTGAATTGGCCAAGCTAAATTGCCCATAGTGTTAGGTGCGTTAGTCTGGTTGGGTTGCTCTTTGGAGGGTCGGTGTGGACTTGTTGGGACAAAGGGCCTGTTTCCACACTTTGGGGAATCTAATCTAATCTTTTTCAACCTTGTCTCATAGTTGACATTTCTCATTCTTGGAACCATTCCTGTAAATTGCTTCTGCACGCTCTCTCCAATGTATTCACATCTTTCCTGTAATGTGGCACCCACTATTGTATATAACACACCAGCTGAGCTCTACCAAATGTCTTGTACACGTTCAAAATCATTCCATCTCTCGTATTCTCTTTCCCCCAATGAATAAAGTTGAGGACACTGTATTGAAGAGTGTAGTGCTGGAAAAGCACAGCAGGACAGGCTGTATCTGAGGAACAGGAGAATTGACATTTCAGCATAAGCCCTTCATCAGGAATGCCCAAAATGTCAATTCTCTTGCTCCTCAGATGCTGCCTGACTGGCTGTGCTTTTCCAGCACCATACTCTTCGACTCTGATCTCCAGCATCTGCAGTCCTCACTTTCTCTTTCCTGAGGACAGTTTGCTTTATTAATTTGTATCACTATCTGCCCTGTAACTTTCAATGATTTCTGTACATTTATACCCAGATCCCTCTACACCTGCACCCTCTTTAGAACTGTCCCTTATCTTATATTGTCTTTCAATGTTCTTTCAACCAGAATATTACCTCACATGACCACTTTTCAATTTTCTCCTTTCAAATTGTAACCTGTTCAAGCTTTCATGACTATTGTTTCCTTTTTGTTAAAGTTAACATTAGTACTTTTCTCAGTGGAGGAAGTTTTATAAAGGTCTGAGAGATGCGGCTTATGGTGTGATATGTTGCAGAGTCAGGTGATGTGTGGCAAGACATTGCAATATTGAGAGCATCCTGCTCTGTCTTTTATGCTTTTCATCAGTGGTGTGGCGAGATTCTCGCAGGGTAGTGGCAAGATGCCAATTGATGGGGATTATTGCCTTTTAAATGCTATGTTAATGCTACAACTCACCTCATTAATATTTAGGCTCCCATCTGACTAAACTTGCCAAGCCTGCTAGATATCAGGAAAACTCACTAAGGAGTCAGTTTGGGACCTGATGGATTCAGCTCACCATTTACTCTGAGTGACGTCCATATTGGAAACTCAGCAACAACACCTCAAGGACCAATACATAGACAACAGCCACATGCACTCCACAACCATGGACATTGGCATCTGGAACCAAGCAACACATCACAGCCACACTTGATTTTTACTGTTCATTGGTAGGGCATACTGGAAGCAGAGACTTGCATTACAGAGTGATCCACGACCTGAAAGGCTGCAGTGTGGATACTTTGCACACAGAGACAGAAGCCCAGATCATAGATTAGAGTGAGCTGCATCTTAGGGCTATTTGCTGCGCTCTTAACACTGAGTGTGTATCTGCATGCTCACACCATCGCCACCCTACCTTACATTTCCATGCCAATTAGCACAGTCACACAACCAGGCACCTTGCTTTGCAGCTGAGCAACCCTGAGTTAAGGGGTTGTACACCTTGTTGTATGGTGGTGTGCGTCATCAGTCTGCCAGTAGATCATACAGCAAACACACAGCATGTACAGCAAGCACACAGCCGGGCGGGGCAGTCCATGGCACTGAGCCTTGTCAGTTTAGCAGTCTTAGGACCAGGAGCTACAGGCTCTGGGTAAGAACAATGTACAATTGTGAAGTGGGGTGGGCAGAGTGAGGGTGCAGGTGGAGGGGGGGGGGGGGGGGGGGGGGTAGGTGGATGTGGTCAGAAAGCTTTGCAAAGAGGAATACTATAAAGCATGGCTGGAAAAGGTGCATTACAGGATGTGGGGAGTCATGCATTGTCATGATCCTCCTGGTTTCAAGGGAAGTGGTAGCGTAAGACCAACTTCTGTAGAGCTTGTGTATGGTTCTACCTCTGGCGCCGCTCTGTCACTTGGTGAGGAGGTCATACCTGAATGAGATCAAGGATCGCTATGCCCCAGTCGCCAGTCGCCTGCCCTGAGGCAGTGGCTGGGGCACTGGAGAGCCCTGAGGGTGTGGGTTTCCATGGCAGCTGTTGACCAGTCCATGGAGGCAGCCAGGCAGGCAGCTTCTAGCCAGAAAGGGTATTGTGTCCCATATGTATGTCTACTGGTGTTGCTGCCTCCTGTGCTTTTGGACAAGGTCCTTGATTAATGAAATAATATGGTTATCTCCTGCCTGGAGCTGAGCAAATCCCTGGTCTCTGGAAATCTTCTGTGTGCCAATTGCTTGGGCTGTTCCTTCCTCAGCGAGCTGCAACGGTCTTTCTGTGAAGTGCTCATCGCATAATGTACCCATGCTCTATGCCAAACGCTCCCACCAAGGTGTCACTACTTGAGCAGGTGGCGTTAGGGGAGACAGCCTTGCTAATGCTTCTGCTGAGGCTGCACAATTCATGCCTTCAGGATCATGCTTCTTTCTAAGCCTGCCATTTCTCCACAGACCTAATGGGTAAACTTGCAGAACCTACAAGACAAACAAGAGAAGGGAGTTGCAGAGAATGGTTGGAAGTGGTGTGTAGTAATTGAGAATGACAGGGGGCTATTGGAAGAGTGCCTGGCAGAGTGGAACTTACTCATTTGCCGGGGGCAATAATGTTTCTGCATTCCTACCTGAGTAGTCCCAGTCATTTCTTGTGAGCGCCAGGATTGTCTCCCCATTGAGCATCTCATCATCCATCCAGCCTCTTTCTGCCCTGTTATGGGTTATCTTCTCCTGAAAAGGGAATAAGGCAGGGGCTGGAGGGATGCTGTGATGGGGTGGGGCGGGGGGGGGGGGGGGGGTGTGGTGGTAAGAGTGAGATTAGGTGAGTAGCACAGCTCTCAGGGATGGTATGTGATAGGGAAAGGTGGTGAAGTATAGAGAAGGACTGAGCAAGCCACACAGAGGGCATGCAGGCTTAGTGAAGCAGGAAGGTGAGGGGGGAGAGTGGGTAAGGGTGGTGAGGTAGTGGTGGAACATGAGCCCAGCTGAGAGGTGGGTGCAGAAGCACTAACAGATTGAGAGTGAGGTGGCAGAGGGAAATTTGTGACACTTGCATTGGCAGAACCGAGAAGGTGATTGACCTTGTTTTGACATTACTTGTCACTCCTCCACACCCTGGGGAGAGCACTGACCTGGCTGTTGACCTCAGACCAGGCTGTGGCTGGGGGTGCGTCCTCCTCTGGTGGTTTTTTTGGGAAGCAGAATCCTCCAGGGCTTCCAATTCGCGATTGGAGAAACACGGTGCTGACTTCCCCTTCTCTGACATCTCGTGCACACGTCCATGCTTGAGGAGGGCAGCTTCAGGATGCCAGCACTCACCCAGGTGCACTGGCACAGGCGCAATGAGTGCCAAACGTTTGGTGGGTATTTGCTGAGTGGAGATTTGTTCTGGCACATGGTAGGATGGGGCAGAAATCTGAATTGAGAGCTGCTATTGAGGCGTTGTAAGTAATTAATGAGATGTGTTCGATAGAATAGGATGAGAAAATGCATTATTCCTCATAGTAAGAAACCCTTAAAAAATAATGTATCACAACTCAGACTTAGCCAAAAAACATAACATTCAGCCCTTTATACTTTTGTAGAACATTCTTTTATATTAGTTCTGCTATTTTAACAAAGGTATGACTTGTTTATTTTAAATTAGCTAACCACTACTCTAAAATAACATACAGAGTCAAGCAGTGTGAGCAGATATTGTTGGAAACTATTACCAGATCAGGCAACTTCAATGGAAAGAGGAACAGAGTTAACATTTCAAGTCAATAACTTTTCTGTTTCTCTTTCCTTCAACACTTCCTGATCTGCTAAATGTTTCCAACAATTTTTGTTTTTATTGCTTAGCTTTTATTCATGCCTGACTGGCTGGGTATTTCTAGAATTTTCTGTTCTATTTCAGTCTTTCAACAGTTGTCTTTTGTACAACGTCAAGGTAATTTGTTGTGTCCACTTTGGACTGTTAACCCTTTCTCTGCTACCAGGTTTAGCTGTTTCCAAGTGACAACCATTTTAATTCAATTTTACCTCTAATTGAGACACAGTTGGCAGGATTAATATCTGTTTGACCAGATGTGGGAAGAATGCTCCTGATGTTGGGGAAGTGCAGAACGAGGGGTCACAGTCTACGAATAAGGGCGAAGCCATTCAGGCTGTGATGAGGAAGAGTGTCTTCACTCCGAGGGTTGTGAACCTCTGGAATTCTCTACCACAGAAAGCTGCTGGAGTCAGTTTGTTCGATATATTCAAAAGGGAGCTGGCCATGGCCCTTTCTGCTAAAGGGATCAAGGGATGTGGAGAGAAAGCGAGAGTAGGATACTGAAATTGCACGATCAGCCATGATCGTATTGATGGTGGTGCAAATGGCCTACTCCTGCACCTATTTTCTGTGTTTCTATGTTTCTACATAAACTAAACTTTTTCCTATTATTTGACGTTTCTTGTTCCTTCCCTCCCATTTCAAGAATTAGAATGTATATGTCATGATGCTTAATCATTGGGTGTCAGCGTTCTTTATCATTGTATTTTACTGATCATTATCAGTAACATGGAGTGAACAAAAGTTCTTGCAAAGTTGATTTGATGTGCACGACAAAGAGATTCCTTCTGATTTCCTCACAGGTTAAGTTCAGCCAACAGCATTAGCCACGATTAGCACATAGAACACTCCTCCAGCACTTATTTTCACACGGTTTAGGTTTCATTGTGCTTAGTTACCATTCAATAGCATTGGAAAGTGCATGTAGAAAGATCTGTATAGCCTCAATTTATCATTAAGTGTGGAAGTTGCAGACCCTGTATCAAATCGAACCCTATTATATCGATAATTACTGGCAAAACTATGGACAGAAAAGGATTGATTTTAGCATTTAATTGAAGGGAGATGACAAATAAGATTAATTCCCAATATGAGAATGATGAACTATGAAGGGAAACTTAACAAACAAGGGCTTTATAATCTTGTAGACAGACATTATGAGGATACCAGAAAAATATATGCATTTACTAAAATAGATGAAGTAATTCTGAAAAGTGAGTTACGGCCACAGCAACAAGAGGAAGCAAGTGTACTGTGTTTATAATTCATATCTGAGAAAAAGAGCCGAGGTTTAGCTCAAAACTAAACATACTGGAATGGGTTGTTGGTTGGTGTTGTGTAATTACAACGAGAAAAATAGTGCAAGTTCAGGGACATATGGGGAGTTAAATCTCAAAAGGTGATATTGGGTAGGGATCCTGACATCAATGTACAGCTGTGAGGATGACTGGAGAGTCAACCTGTTGGATAGGTTGTACAGTATTTAACTAGGTCTTTAATTGCTGCCTTAACAAACATTTGAGCTTTAACAGCTGGTGTACCATTTCCTGAACTGTCAGCAAATCAGGAGAGTCACCGAGGTGAGCGCATGGCTTGGTTTGCTCAATCGTCATTGAAACTGAATTTCTGTTCACTGAAACTGAATAGTGCCGTGCCTCACTGGGGGAGCACGCTGGGAATCAAGCCACTCTATTCTTGGAATCATCTCAAAAATGAAAGACTAAGAAGGAACGCAGAATCCCACAATTTAACTGACTTGCAGACCCAGGTTGACAGGAAGCATGGACCAAGTTTCTGTACTGAGCAAAATTTTTGATTTATTATAAGTAAGTAAGCTCGAGCTACAGGGAAGGAATTATGAACATTTGGCATTAAATCAAAACTCCTTTATAAACTTCCCTTTGTACACATGCACACACAGACCCATACACATACCCAAAAAGAAATAAAAAAGATGAATGTTATGGATGAAGAGAAAATTGGGAAAGTAATTCATTTTCATTATTCACATGACCAGCTGAGATGATTCTTCTGCTGATCACAACACTGCTTCTCAATCTGTCTTCTCTGGATGTTTTCAATGGTTTGTAGGAAGCACAGGAAATGGTTCACACTTGTGAAAAATGCCTGATTTAGTAATTAAAAATCATGGCTTACAGCAAATGATGAAGGAAAAATAAACTCATTTTCTCCAGGCTTAAAGTAGCACAGAGTAGAGAGAGATCCTGACCTGTTGCAGGTCTGAGGTCTGAGACTTCTTTCTGTCTTGTAAATAGCCCCAATTTATTCAGCTATGTAAGAACCAATCATATGGATGTTGGCTGGCAGAAGGTCTTTGCCATGGATAGCTGGTCAGTGGTCCATGGGCCAACCAGCTGCTTGATGCCAATCAAAGCTTTATTTATCCAAAACTTTTTAGCTCCAGCTCATTTGCAAATCACACTTCAACTACTGCTGGAACCAGCAGCTGTGTAAAGAGTGTTTACAATGAGCATAGGGTTACTTGCTTCAAAACATGCAGCAACCCTCCAGCAATTCTTGGTTCTTTTCTCATTTCAGTCCATAATTAAAAAGACAGAAAAACAGAAATTCTTTACAAGAGATATGGGCATGACCAGGTGAGAGGCTTTTCCTTAACACACTCCTACTAATAGAGTCCTTTCAGCATTCATAAATGATTGCTGGCTGGAAGTCAACCCACTTAGTTCACCTTCAACTTCATTTTCCTGCTGCCATCCTTTATTATAGCAGGGGAATGGCTAATGTAATTCTGTGCAAATCATCGAGCAAAGAGCAAGAGGAGCAGCAACTCCAGCTCCAACACCAATAAGTGTCAGCACCAACTGCTTTGTCCTCAATCACAAACGGCTCCACATTACACAATCATACAAAACCAACAGTGTTGAAGAAGGCCATTTAGCCCATCAAGTCCACACCGACCCTCTGGAGAGCATCCTACCCATTTCAATTTCTCTCTTTAGTAAACATGTAATTCATTCTTACCTGCTTTTGGCTGACCACCTTGTCTGCCCATTTTCTTTGTCACACCCTGTGCTTTTGGCAGAGACTTCTGTCTCTGTAATTAGTGTGATAACAGTTTGATTCTTGCACTATGAAACTAGAGGGTGGAGAGGACTAGCCCATGTTGACATTTGTGAGAAAACACTAACTTGCTGACTGAGTCTCCACCTCAACGATCATCAGTTGAAAATCTGATGGTGCAAAATTCAGCCCGCAACTCTCTCCAAGAAATTATAGGATGCTAATATGTGGGAAAATGTTATATTATTTTATCTTGATCAACGCACAGAAAAAAAATCACAAAATAGTGACCCAAGTTTTTTTCCATTTAAATTCCATAGACCTTTATTTAAATATTTGCCAATAAATGTTAAATATGATGAGCATTCAGCTGAATACTGGCCGAACAAAGGACAAACAGAGAACATAGAATATAGAACATTACAGCGCAGTACAAGCCCTTTGACCCGTGGAACCAATCTAAAGCCATATAACCTACACTATTCCATTTTCATCCATATAGAGTCATAGAGATGTACAGCACGGAAACAGACCCTTTGGTCCAACCCGTCCATGCCGACCAGATATCCCAACCCAATTTAGTCCCACCTGCCAGCACCCGGCCCATATCCCTCCAAACCCTTTCTATTCATATACCCATCCAAATGCCTCTTAAATGTTGCAATTGTATCAGCCTCCACCACATCCTCTGGCAGCTCATTCCATTCACGTACCACCCTCTGCGTGAAAAAGTTGCACCTTAGGTCTCTTTTATATCTTTCCCCTCTCACCCTAAATCTATGCCCTCTAGTTCTGGACTCCCCAACCCCAGGGAAAAGACTTTGCCTATTTATCCTATTCATGCCCCTCATAATTTTGTAAACCTCTATAAGATCACCCCTCAGCCTCCGATGCTCCAGGGAAAATAGCCCCAGCCTGTTCAGCCTCTCCCTGTAGCTCAGATCCTCCAACCCTGGCAACATCCTTGTAAATCTTTTCTGAACCCTTTCAAGTTTCACAACATCTTTCCGATAGGAAGGAGACCAGAATTGCACGCAATATTCCAATAGTGGCCTAACCAATGTCCTGTACAGCCACAACATGACCTCCCAACTCCTGTACTCAATACTCTGACCAATAATGGAAAGCATACCAAATGTCTTCTTCACTATCCTATCTACCTGCAACTCCACTTTCAAGGAGCTATGAACCTGCACTCCAAGGTCTCTTTGTTTAGCAACACTCCCTAGGCACCTTACCATTAAGTGTATAAATCCTGCTAAGATTTGCTTTCCCAAAATGCAGCACCTTGCATTTATCTGAATTAAACTCTGTTTGAATTTGTGTATCGCTGGATATCGGAATGCATCTGGGAAAATTAAAAAACAGTGAAATTCACAACTAATCTTGGAGGAACTGTTGGGTGAAGTTCACAGCGCAGAATCAGATAAGTCAATTGTCGTTTTAAGTCTGTCCAATAGAAAGGCTGCAGTAGTGAGTACAGTGGGTTCTTTCTTGATTGTATGTTTTTGGAGAAAAGTCTCTTGATTAAACTTAAAATATAAGCCATAGCTATTAATTTAACCTGGGGCAGTGTTTGTAGAGGAATAAGACAGTGTTATTTTCTGGGTCTGTAGATTATTGAAGGAGGAAAAATGGCCTTTACAGTGATATGTACTTCTTGCCAGATGTGGGAGTTTAAAGAGAGTTTAAGGGTTACTGCGGATTATATCTGCCATAAATGCTGTTGGATGCAAATCTTATCAGATCAAGTGGATTAGTTGAAGAGACAGATAGAAGCGATGAGGAATTTGCAACAGCAACAGTATGTGATGGATGGCAGTTATAGGAAGGGGGAAAAGTCTCAGATACAGTCACATAGATGGGTTAACTCCAGGAAGGGTAAGAGAGGTAGGCACCTAGGGCAGGGGTCTTTTGTGGATATACCCATTTCAAGCAGGTATGCTGTTTTGGAAAATGTAGGGGTACCACGTTTGCTAACCTCCAGTCTTCCAGCACCTCACCTGTGACAATAGATGATACAAATATCTCAGCAAGAGGCCCAGCAATCACTTCTGTAGCTTCCCACAGAGTTCTCGGGTACACCTGATCAGGTCCTGGGGACTTATCCACTTTTAACCATTTCAAGACATCCAGCACTTCCTTCTCTGTAATCTGGACATTTTGCAGATGTCACCATCTATTTCCTTACAGTCTATATCTTCCATAACCTTTTCCACAGTAAATACTGATACAAAATATTCATTTAGTATCTCCCCCATGTTCTGTGGCTCCACACAAAGGCCGCCTTGCTGATCTTTGAGGGGCCCTATTCTCTCCCTAGTTACCCTTTTGTCCTTAATATATTTGTAAAACCGTTTTGGATTCTCCTTAATTGTATTTGCCAAAGCTATCTCATGTCCCCATTGTGCCCTCCTGATTTCTCTCTTAAGTATACTCCTACTTTCTTTATACTCTTCTAAGGATTCACTTGATCTATCCTGTCTATACCTGACATATACATCCTTCTTTTTCTTAACCAAACCCTCAATTTCTTTAGTCATCCAGCATTCCCTATACCTACCAGCCTTCCCTTTCACCCTGACAGGAATATACTTTCTCTGGATTCTTGTTATCTCATTTCTGAAGGCTTCCCATCTTCCAGCCGTCCCTTTACCTGCTAACATCTGCCTCCAATCAGCTTTCAAAAGTTCTTGCCTAATACTTTCAAAATTAGCCTTTCTCCAATTTAGGACTTCAACTTTTAGATCTGGTCTATCCTTTTCCATCACTATTTTAAAACAAATAGAATTATGGTCGCTGGCCCCAAAGTCCTCCCCCACTGACACCTCAGTCACCTGCCCTGCCTTATTTCTCAAGAGTAGGTCAAGGTTTGCACCTTCTCTCATTGGTACATCCACATACTGAATCAGAAAATTGTCTTGTACACACTTAAGAAATTCCTCTCCATCTAAACCTTTAACACAATGGCAATCCCAGTCCATGTTTGGAAAGTTAAAATTCCCTACCATAACTACTCTATAGGGTGTTGGTTTGCTCGCTGAGCTGTGGGTTTGATATCCAGATGTTTCATTACCTGGCTAGGTAATATCATCAGTGGCAACCTCCAAGTGAAGCGAAGCTGTTGTCTCCTGCTTTCTATTTATATCTTTCTCCTGGATGGGGTTCCTTTGGTTTGTGGTGATGTCATTTCCTGTTAACTTTCTGAAGGGTTGATAGATGGCATCCAGATCTACGTGTTTGTTTATGGCATTGTGGTTGGAGTGCCAGGCCTCTAGGAATTCTCTGGCATGTCTTTGCTTAGCCTGTCCCAGGATAGATGTGTTGTCCCAGTTGAAATGGTGGTTTTTTTCATCCATGTGTAGGGTTACAAGGGAGAGAGGGTTGTGTCTTTTTGTGGCTAGCTGGTGTTCGTGTATCCTGGTGGCTAACTTTCTTCCTGTTTGTCCTACGTAGTGTTTGTGGCAGTCCTTGCATGGAATTGTGTAGATGACGTTGGTTTTGTCCATGGGTTGTACTATTCCAATGAGCCACCACACATTGCAGCACAGACGAACTTCGGAAAACAGAGGAGAACGACCTATACAATGTATTCAAAAAGAACGGATACTCAAAAAATACAGTGCGCAGATTCCTCAAGAACAAACCACGACAAGCAGACCAAACACAGCCAGAAACCCTAACCACCTTACCAAACATCAAAGAAGTTTCAGAAATGACAGCCAGACTACTAAGACCCCTCAGAATCCCAGTAGCACACAAACCCACCAATACTCTCAAACAAAAACTAACAAACTTAAAAGACCTAGTACAACCCATGGACAAAACCAACGTCATCCACAAAATTCCATGCAAGGACTGGCACAAACACTACGTAGGACAAACAGGAAGAAAGTTAGCTGCCAGGATACACGAACACAAGCGAGCCACAAAAGGACACGACCCTCTCTCCCTCTTAGCCCTGCACACAGATGAAAAAAAACCCACCATTTCGACTGGGACAACACATCTATCCAGGGACAGGCTAAGCAAAGACATGCCAGAGAATTCCTAGAGGCCTGGCACTTCAACCACAATGCCATAAACAAATACATAGATCTAGATGCCATCTATCAAACCCTGAGAAAACAAACAGGAAATGACATCACCACAAACCCCAGGAACCCCATCCAGGAGAAAGATGTAAATAGAAAGCAGGAGACAACTTGGAGGTCGCCACTGATGATGTTACCTAGCCAGGTAATGAAACGTCTGGATAGCAAACCTACAGCTCAGCGAGCAAACCTACACCTTAAACCTCAACCTGAGCTACAAACCTTGCAATAAGTACTCTATTATTCTTAGAGATAGCTGAGATCTCCTTACAAGTTTGTTTCTCAATTTCCCTCTGACTATTGGGGGGTCTATAATACAATCCTAATAAGGTGATAATCCCTTTCTTATTTCTTAGTTCTGACCAAATAACTTGCCTGGATGTATTTCCAGGAATATCCTCCCTCAGCACAGCTGTATTGCTATCCCTTATCAAACATGCCATTCCCCCTCCTCATGCTACTCCCCCTCCTCTCTTGCCTTCCTTTCTATCCTTCCTGTAGCATTTGTATCCTAGAATATTAAGCTGCCAGTCCTGCCCATCCCTGAATGTGTATCCAATGACCATTTAAATGCCCTTAAAGTTGGCGAGGCTGCTACTGTTGCAAGCAGTGCGTTCTACATCCCATTACTCTCTGAGTAAAGAAAGTAGCTCTGACATCTGTCTCTCTCTATGACCCCTCAATTTAAAGCTATGTCCCATTGTTCTAGCTATCCCCATCTGAAGAAAAAGGCTCTTGCTGTCCACCCTATCTAACTCTCTGATTATCTTAAATTTCTCAATTAAGTCACTTCTCAACCTTCTTCGCTCTTATGAAAACAACCTCAAGTCCCTCATCCGCACTGACCATCTGAAAAGCATCCTACTTATACCCACCCAATCCCTGCAACCCAACATTTCGTAGAACATAAAACATTAGAATATAGAACATAGAACATTACAGACAGTTCTATGTTGACAGGTCCTTGATGTTGCGCCGACCTGTCATACCAATCTGAAGCACATCGAACCTACACCATTCCATGTACGTCCATATGCTTGTCCAATGACGACTTAAATGTACTTAAAGTTGGCGAATCTACTACCGTTGCAGGCAAAGCATTCCATACCCTTACTACTCTCTGAGTAAAGAGATGGCTAAATCATCTAACCTGCACATCATGGACACTATAGACAATTTAGCATGGCCAATCCAACTAACCCACACATCTTGGATGAAACTGGAGCACCTGGAAGAAACCCACACAGACACGGGGAGAACATGCAAACTCCATACAAACAGTCACCCGAGGGTGGAATCAAATTCAGGTTCCTAGCACTGTGAGGCAGCAGTATTAACCACTGAGCCACCATGAGGAAGGGCATAGAGATGAAACTTGAAGAAGATGAGATGCTCCCCAACATAGAATCTACAGGCAGATGTTTGGCTCTTTTGCCGTGTCTAAACACCATTGTATCAGGGAGCTCAGATTTTCATGATAAGTTACTGCTGATGCCTTTTAGAAGGCTTGTAGTCAGCAAAATGTCTTTCAATGGAAGGTCAACAAACAATCCCTTTCCTGCAAACCACATTGGTACCCAACCACCTTGGTCCTGATATCTGCTTACGTCTGCATGGATTGAAAGCGGAGAGTTGAGTGTTAGAAGTGTTTTATGTGGAGATTAAAGCCAATGTTTACAAAGGGTGACTTTGAGCTGTTGGTACAAGAGGACATAAAGGTGAATGTTGGCTGTTTGGTTGGGGACATTAAGTGCCAGGTCAAGTGGACCTGGAATGTGAGATGTCCAAGGAAATGCTGCCTTGATGCTGGACACCTAAGAGCCAATCATTTTTCCCAATTCTAAGGTCCTGAACTTTCATGGTATACTGCTTCCAGGTTAAAGGCACTGCACAAGAACTGTTGATTTCCTTGGTCTCTTCTATTCACACTTTCCTCCTGTCTTTAGGATAGATAGCCTCACTTCAATTCCTCAGATCTCGCAGTAAGTGTGAGAGAGAGAGAGAGAGAGAGAGAGAGAGAGAGTGTGAGTCCTGGACTTTGCCTTCCCAGGTTCCCAGATCTTTATTATATCCTTGAGAGTTCTGCTGTTTCAGAAATCCATGCTCACTTGAGCCTCTGCAACCAGTGTTGGCTTCCATTTAATTAGAAATGGTGTCTTTGAGAAATTCATTGAGCCTGCCACCCAATCTGAAAGGTTGGGGAACTCAGAAATGGGGTACTAATGTCATGGCTTTCTTAAAAGACCAGTCCTTTAGCCACCTCGACCTGCCACAGATCCTCCTCCTTGGTTTGGGACTTTCTGCCCAATGTTCCCGGTCACCCTGTGAACTGGAGACTTAGTTTGCAACAAGTCCTTCATGAACATTTAGAGGCAGATTAAGTCATGACGTTTAGAAAAGAATGAAGTCACCATCTGCAGAAGAAAGAATTGCAGGCAGATTAAAAGAATGAAATCAGTAAAAACAAATCTAGTACTCTTGATTGTCATAAAAACTCATCTGGCTCATTAATGTCCTCAATGAAGGAAATCTGCCATCCTTTCCTGGGGGTCTGGCCTACGTGTGACTCCAGATCCACAGTAATGTGCTTGACTCTCAACTGCTCTCTGGGCAATTAGGGATGAACAATGAATGCTGGTCCAGCCAATGACACCCACATTCTGTGAATGAACAAACAAAAATCAAATAGGATGAAGTGATTTGTTCCTGCCACTTGCTGGTCAGAAGTAGCCTTCTTTAGTGTTGTAACTATTCTATCACCTTTTCAATGATTTCACCTGGCTTCCTGATGAACGTCCTTGAGGATTGATGAGGTATAAATTGTTTGTGCTAACCTGTTGGACTCTAACCCAGTGACATGTCAGTTTTAACTTTGTTTTAGCTCCATATCAATACTTTAACATTTAACATGGAAGGAGGAGCAGGAACAACTGTACAATTTTTACAATCACTTCTGTCCTCATCATCTACCCTTCATTAACATCCATTTTCTCTTCATCTTTTTGTTATCCATCTACGTCCCCTTCACTGTCATCTTTTCTCCCTTTACCCTCAGTTTCATTGCCATCCCAGTCCTTCTGTTATCCTTATCAGTTTTTCCCTTTAGTAAACATGTAATTCATTCTTACCTGCTTTTGGCTGACCAACTTGTCTGGTTCTCTGTCCATTTTCAGTGTCACACCCTGTGCTTTTGGCAGAGACTTCGGTCTCTGTAATTAGTGTGATAACAAATTGATTCTTGAAGTATGGAACTAGAGGGTGGAGAGGACTAGCCCATGTTGATATTTGTGAGAAAACACTAACTTGCTGACTGAGTCTCCACCTCAACGATCATCAGTTGAAAATCTGATGGTGCAAAATTCAGCCCATAACTTGTCTCCAAGAAGTTATAGGATACTAATATGTGGGAAAATGTTATTTTTTAAAATCTTGATCAACACACAGAAAAAAAATCATAAAATAGTGACCCAACAAGTTTTTTTTTCAATTTAAATTCCAAAGACCTTTCTTTAAATATTTGCTAATAATTGTTAAATATGATGAGCATTCAGCTGAATACTGGCAGAACAAAGGACAAACATAGAACATAGAACATTATAGAGCAGTACAGATCCTTCGGCCCTTGATGTTGCGCTGACCTGTGGAACCAATCTGAAGCCTATCAATCCTACACTATTCCATTTTCATTCATGTGTTTATCCAATGATCATTTAACTGCCCTTAAAGTTGGTGAGTCTGCTACTGTTGCAGGCAGGGCATTCCATGCCCCTATTACTCTCTGAGTAAAGAATCTAGCTCTGACATCTGTCCTATATCTATGACCCCTCAATTTAAAGCTATGTTCCACTGTGTAGCCATCACCATCTGATGAAAAAGGTTCTCATTGTCCACCCTAACTAACCCTCTGATTAACTTATATGTCTCAATTAAGTTACCTCTCAACCTTCTTCTCTCTAATGAAAACAGCCTCAAGTCCTTCATCCTTTCCTCAAAAGACCTTCCCTCCATACCAGGCAACATCCCAGTAAATCTCCACTGAACCCTTTCCAAAGCATCCACATCCTTCCTATAATACGGTTACCAGAACTGGATGCAACACACCAAGTGCAGCCGCACCAGAAGTTTGTACAGCTGCAGCATGACCTTGTGGCTCCGAAACTCAAACCCTCAACCAATAAAAGCTAACACACCATTTGCCTTCTTAACAACCATATCAACCTGGGAGGCAAATTTCAGGAATCTATGTACATAGACACTGAGATCTCTCTGCTCATCTACACTACCAAGAATCTTACTGTTACCCAAGTACTGTTTATTCCTTTTGCGCCTTGCAAAGTGAATCACCTCACACTTTTCCACATTAAACTCCATTTGCCATCTCTCAGCCCAGCTCTGCAGCTTATCTATGTCCCTCTGTAACCTGCAACACCCTTCAGAACTATCCACAACTCCACTGACCTCAGTGTCATCTGCAAATTTACTAACCCACTCTTCTACACTCTCATCCAGGTCATTTATAAAAATGACAAACTGTAGTGGACCCAAAACAGATCCTTGCGGTACACAATTGTAACTGAACTCCAAAGTGAACATTTCCCATCAACCACCATCCTCTGTCTTCTTTCAACTAGCCAATTTCTGATTCAAACCGTTAAATTACCCTCAAGCCCATGCCTCCGTATTTTGTGCAAAACCTACCGTAGACAACGTTACCATAAGCCTTACTGAAATCCATATATGTCACATCAACCACTTTACCCTCATCCACCGTTTGGTCACCATTTCAAATAACTCAATAAGGCTTGTGAGGCACAGCCTACCCTTCATCAAGCCATGTTGACTATCCCTAATCAAATTATTCCTCTCCAGATGATTATAACCTTTATCTCTTATAACCTTTTCCAACACTAACCACAGCTGAAGTAAGGCTCACTGGTCTATAATTAACAAGATTGTCTCTACTTCCCTTTTGGAATAAGAGGCAACATTTGCTATTCTCCAGTCTTCTGGCACTATTCCTGTAGACAATGATGACATAAAGATCAAAGCAAAAGGCACTGCAATCTCCTCCCTGGCTTCCCAGAGAATTCTAGGATAAATTCAATCTAGCCCAGGGAACTTATCTATTTTCACACTCTCCAGAATTGCTAACACCTCCTTGTGAACCTCAGTCCCATTTGGTCTAGCAGCTTGTATCTCACTATTCTCCTCAACATTGTTGTCTTTTTCCAGTGTGAATACTGGCGACAAATATTCATTTAGCACTTCCCCTATCTGATTGGACTCCCACTACCATCCTTGGTTGGCCCTTATCTTTCTCTAGTCGTTCTTTTATTCGTGATGTACCTATAGAAAGCTTTAGGGTTTTCCTTGATCCTAACTGCCAATGACTTCTCATGTCCTATCGTGGCCCTTATTAGCTTTCTCTTTAGTTCTATCCTGACTAATGTGTAACTCTTAAGCACCTTAACTGAGCCTTCACGTCTCATTCTAATATAAGCCTTCTTTTTCCTCTTGACAGGAGATTCAACTCCTTTAGTAAACCACGGCTCCCTCACTTGACCATTTCTTCCCTGCCTGACAGGTGCATACTTATCAAGGATATACAGTAGCTGTTCCTTGGGTAAGCTCCACATTTCAATTCTGCCATCCCCTGCTGTTCCCTTCCCCATCCTATGCGTCCTAAATCTTGCCTAATCACATCATAATTGCCTTTCCCCCAGCAATAACTCTTCCTCTGCGTTGTATACCTATGCCTTTCCATCACTAAAGTAAACATAACTAAATTGTGCTCATTATCACCAAAGTGCTCACCTAGCTCCAAATCTAACACCTGGCCAGGTTCATTATCCAGTACCAAATCCAATGTGGCCTCGCCCATTGTTGGCTTGTCTATATACTGTGTCAGGAAACCCTCCTGCAATATTGGACAAAAGCTGACCCATCTAACGTACTTGAGCTATTGTATTTCCAGTCAATATTTGGAAAGTTAAAGTTCCCCATAACAACGACCCTTTTACTCTTGCTCCTATCCAGAATTATCTTTGTTATCCTTTCCTCTACATTTCTAGAACTGTTCAGAGGCCTAGAGAAAATTCCCAACAGGGTGACCTCTCCTTTCCTGTTTCTAACATCAGCCAGTACAGTCCTCAAATGTCCTTTCTGCCACTGTAATACTGTCCTTGACTAACAATGCCACACCTCCCCCTCTTTTACCTTCTTCTCTGTTCTTACTGAAACATCTAAATCCAGGAACCTGCAATAACCATTCCTGTTCCTGCTCTATCCATATCCCTGAAATGGCCACAACATCTAAGTCCCAAGTACTAACCCATGCTGCAAGATCACCCACCTTATTCCGGATGCTCCTGGTGTTGAAGTAGGCGCACTTCAAACCATGTTCCTGCTTACTGGTGAACTCTTGTGACCTTGAAACCTCATTTCTGACCTCACTATGCTGAACCTTCTGGACATTGGAACTACAATTCAGGTTCCCGTACCCCTGCTGAATTAATTTAAACCAATCCAAAGAACATTAGTAAATTTCCCCCTCAGGATATTGGTACCGCTCTGGTTCATGTGTAGACCATCCTGTCTGTCAAGGTCCCACCAACCCCAGAATGAGCCCCAATTATCCAGGTATCTGAAACGCTCCCACCTGCGCCATCCCTGTAGTCACATGTTCAACTCCACTCTCTCCCTATTCCTCACCTCACTAGCATGTGGCACGGGCAACAAACCAGAGATAACAACTCTATTTACTGTAGCTCTAAGTTTCTACCCTAGCTCCCTGAATTTCTGCCTTAAATCCCCATCCCTTTTCCTACCTATGTCGTTAGTACTTATACAGACTACGACTTGGGCTGCTCCCCCTCTCCCTCAAGGATCCTGAAAACACGATCTGAGACTTCATGAACCCTGGAACCTGGTAGGCAACATATCAACCGTAAGTCTCTCTAGTTTCACTGAACCTCCTGTCTGTCCCCCTAGCTATGGAATCCCCAATGACTAATGCTCCACTCATCTCCCCCTTCCCTCCTGAGCAACAGACCTGTACCCAATCATGTAACATGACAGGTTCTAATTGTTGCCATCAAATCTCACTTTAACTTGTGAATCAATAATTGTGCACAGACAAAAAACAACTTTAACGCAAAACCTTCTCCCTAGCTTCCCACTCCACCCATCCCCGCATCACATCTTTTTCTGCTTTGGGTTTTGGAGAAATTAGAATTTTGCTTTGGTTTTATTTCTTTGGGTCAGGATTGATTTCACTGTGCTGACCCTGCAGTGATCCTACACTATTTTCATAGGTAGTGAATCATTGTATATGCTGCTTGCTCCCAGATACAACATCCCAAAATGAAGGAAACCCTTGAATGCCAATGAGGCACATTCAATGGTAGGGACAGGATATTATTGCAGTATCAGATGGAGCAGGAAACAAGATAAAAGATTAAGAAGTCCTTGATGATAACACCCCTTAATTATTTTGGAATGGCTCAATATTGTGACACCGTGAAAAAGATAGGATGGAAATGTTGACCAGAGGCAGGTTTTGTATACAATTGACATTTCCCACAGCTGCTCTATTCAGTCCCAGTACCTCTGTTCTGGTCACCTGCCATGATAGCAGGCAGGAAGATCAACCCATTCTTTTAACCCTGCTCCCCTCCATTATAAATGGAAGTGACCCTTGTTGGTTCATGGGTGAATGGTGTTACGAGTATGCCACTTTCAAGGATGGATATCCAGCAACAAAATTTTCCTTTTGTAAGTCCCTTGATCCTCTACCATTATTTTGGATGATATAATGAAGGAAAGTTCATCGCTAATGAGGGGGTGGCACTGTGGTTCCGTGGTTAGCACGGGTTCAATTCCAGCCTTGGGCGACTTTGTGGAGTTTGCACATTCTCCCTGTGTCTGCATAGGTTTCTTCGGGGTGCTCCAGTTTCCTCTCACAGTCCAAAGATGTGCAGATTAGGTGAAGTAGCCATGCAAAATTGCCAATGGCGTCTGGGGATGTGTAAGTTAGGTGCATTAGTCAGGGGTAAATGTAGAGAAATGGCCTGGGTGGGTTACTCTTCAAAGGGTTGGTGTGGGCTTGTTGGGCCAAATGGCCTGTTTCCGCAGTAGGGATTCTATGATTCTAATATTCCATAAATCAGTGCTAAAAAAATACAGCAGCTCCTATTAGGGTCGGGCTGGGATTGTAACTCAATCAATGAGGAAGCATTTAGTTTCATACTATGGAAAAATATGTCATTGTGTCTCCATACCCATGAATTGACATTATACGGGTTCTCTAAAATCTTCCTTCAACCGGATTTGTTTTTAAGTACTTCGAAGGAAAGTGAACAAAAAAAAGGGGACATTCTCTGAAGTCAAAATTTTAATTACCTAATAAGTGGAATCTTTGAAGAGTGCAAGTTCATGTACAATTCCTGCAATAGGCTAAATGTATCTGTACTCTCTTGTTATGTCAAGAGAATGATGTGGAGGTGCTGGTGTTGCACTTGGGTCGACAAGGTTAGATGTCAACAACACAAGGTTCCAGTTGGACAGGTTTATTTGAAATCACAAGCTTTCAGAGCACTTCCCCTTTCTCAGGTGAAGCACCCGGAGGCACATAAGCACAGACTGCATGATAATGGATGAATAAACACTGCGAAAAATTGCCAGGCTGGAATGTTGCCTCCCAGTTGGGGAACACTTCAGTGGTCAAGGATATTCAGCTTCCAGTCTCCGGGTATGCATCATCTAAGGTGGCCTTCAAGACACAGAGCAACTCAGAATCACTGAGCAGAAACTGATAGCCAAGTTCTGTACCCATGAAGACAACCTCAGTTGTGATCTTCGGTTCATGTTGCATTACTTGTGAACCCACCACACTGTTCTGTATCTGTAAAAGCTTTCTCACTGTCCTGTCTTGACACCATCACCTTGACAACTGGTTATGATCTCTCTATCTTAGTTAGTTTGTACAGTTCTGGATTAGTTTTAATTTAGTTAGACCTTGCGCATGGAACTCTTATACCTATCATGTTATTACAGCCATTTGGTTTGTCTCCAGCACCACCTTATTTTTATTTTGTTGTAATAATCTCTTTGCCTCAATTAACTGGATTATAGGTCACCCCCTTCACTTGGTATTCAGCTGTTGACACTTTACTCACACATCTGACACTTTTGTTCCCCTGCAAAGATTTATTATTCAACCTCTACTCACAACATTCATACATTATTTTGATCTCTCTGCTATAAGGTCTGTACCCATGTGCCTCCCTGTGCTTCACCTGATGAAGGAGCAGTGCTCCGAAAGCCTGTGATTTCAAATAAACCTGTTGTATTGTAACATGGTGTAATGTGCCTTTTGAACTTATGAAGAGAATGACAGTGAAGAAAACAATTTATCCAATATCCAGATGTATGCAGACAAAATGTAAATACAAAGCTGAAAGCCAAATATGTTCTGAGATGTCCTGATGAAGAGCCTTTGCATGATATATCATTTCTCCTGCTCCTCAGATGCTGCCTGACCTGCTGTGCTTTTCCAGGACCACACTTTCGACTCTAATCGCCAGCATCTGTAGTCCTCACTTTCACATAATTAATAGATAGCCTATTGTACTCTGAAGAAAATTGATTTGGGACACTGGTGTTGAAATTTCTACTCAACCAATGAAGGATGTTCATATTGGGTTATTACAATGAGGCAGGACAGTCACAACAGCTATTTCTGTTGTTTTGTAAAATCCACTGACTCTAGTAATGTTACCATTTAGCTAAGAAGGATTGCTAATTTAATGTCCAATTAGGAGTGATTAACCTTTTCTGCTGGGAGTTTTTTTTAAAGTATCCAAGTCTCAGAATAAGGAATATTGCCTCTGTAGGGGAGATGCTGCACTTTTCCAATACATGCTGAATACAAATTCCTTGGTGCCCATCCAAATTTAGAAAATTATCATCATTCCCACAGCATCCCCAGGGTTTCCAATAAATGGTCTGAGGTTAGGGATTGTGCATCAGTTGGAAGCAAAATCCATTATAGTTTTAAAAAAGCAAATGGATTATTATTTGAGAACAAAGTCAGGAAATGCGATCAATTGAGTCACATTTTTTGAAAGCCAAAACAGGCACAATATATTGGAAGCTTTCCTAAGGTAATATATTATAAAGACACTTGTCTTCTCAGTCTTTTACTGAGAACTCATTTCTGAATTGTTGTGGAAATTCATTCTTTTGAGGTGCTAAGGAGATACCAGATTTGATTTGTTTCTAAGTTAACTAACAGGACACTGCTGAATGTTTAAATAAAACCTTCTGAGAGGACACATGACTTAATGTTAATTGCATGGACCCAGTGGAAGTCACATTGAATCCCTACATGTGGAAGCAGACCATTTGACCCATCAAGTCCACACTAATCCTCCAAAGAGTATCCTATCCCCTATTTCTGCAACCCTGCATTTCCTATGGCTAATCCACCTAAGTCTGCACATCCCTGGACACTATGGGCAATTTAGCATTGCCAATCCACCTAACCTCCACATCTTTCTACTGTGGGAGGAAACTTACACAGACAAGGGGAGAGCATGCAAACTCCACACAGACAGTAGCCTGAGGCTGAAATTGAATCAGGTCCCTGGCATTGTGAGGGACCAGTGCTAATGACTGAGTCACCATGCTGCACATGACTGCATTTAAGGCTGTCAAAGTTAATCTATACAGAGAGATTACTACTTAGGTTTTCTTTAACATGTTCTTTTGTGCAAGTGTGATGGGGTTAGGTTAAGACATAATTATTCATACTTCTTCATTTCAAACTGCTTGCCAGACTTGCATCTGTGTTGAATATATCTTATTATTCTAACAAATTAATAATTTTGTTGTGTATTAAAGACATCTAATTGATTTTTATTTCTGAAGCTAATATAGATAAAGTATATAAATGGCCATGTCACTAACTGGATAAACAAATGTCATAACCACGAGGAATTGTGGAGTGATTGGACCAGAAAGAGACAGTGCACTCCTCTAACCTCGGTCATTATAAGAAGTTATGAATTACATATGTCATGATCCGAGATTAGGGTAATACCTGAGTTAAAACTTAATTAATAGATCACAGGTTTATTTTTTACAGTTGGTCAGCATGGTGGTTATTTACCAACTTTGTTCACATAAGACTGATGATGTTCCTTAATACATGAACACAAGTATGTAATGCAAAAGAGACAAAAAAGACTTTTGGGAACTGCTTTTCAGTTTTGTTTTGACTGAGCTCCCCTTCTGCTCTGAATACTTGAAATCTTTTAAATCATCTCTAGTAGCCTGGGGACTTTGCAAACTAAAACCATCCTAGTTGAGTAAAAACTGTTCTCCTGACCTTAAAATAAACTTGCAGCTTGTTCAAGGAGGAACTGTTATCCTGAACTAAAACCATGATTATTCAGAATTGAAGACAAAGCAAAAGTAATAGATCTGGTCTGTGTTCACTGTCTGTCGTTAACTCAACAGTATAAAAGTTTTATCATTTAACATAATATATGTCTTGAAAGACACTTTTCTGAATCATGTGCATTCTAGAAAATGAATTAAGGTTACTGTTCTGACCACTTTAAACAAAAATTACTTTCAAAGTAAATTCCAACTCTTTGTTTCAATCATGGAGATATTTGTGACAGTGTGTGCTCTGATTATTGTTTTTGAGATTTGATGCTACCATTCTAAAGCCCTTTGTGTCTGTAAGTGGTTTGCTGAGAAATTTAACTGCATTTTTCCCAGGTTAACCAAAACTTTTATGAAAAATTTTAGACATAAAATTATAACCTCGATCCGACTGGACGTCATTCGGCAATCCATATGCAAGTGAAGAACTGGAATAAATTCTCCAACTCTACCCTGGCAGAAGTTGTTATGAATAGAATTGTTACAAAAACGTATTGGGAGCTTTCCTTAGATAATATATTATGAAGGCACTTGTCTGATCAGTATTTTATTGAGAACTCATTTCTGAATTGTTGTGGTTAGAAATTTAGTTAATTTAGAAACAAATCAGATCTGGTATCTCCTTAGCACCTCAAAAGAATGAATTTCCACAACAATTCAGAAATGTGTTTTCAATAAAATACGGAGAAGACAACTGCCTTCATAATATATTACCTTAGGAAAGATTCCAATACATTTTTGTAACAATTGCTTCAGAACAAAAATCCATCTGCTGCTGTTTTAAAAATTCAAGCTTTAAGATATTACACATCTTTGTCACACATGAGATAATCCAAATTGGATATATTAAAACTTGACATTCAGAAAGAGGAAAAGGAAAAGGAAAGCAATGTCACTTCAGAGAAAGGAAAAGAAACAAAGGAAAGAGGAAAATAAATGTAAAAGGGAGGAGGGAAGCAGGAGAGAACAAGAAAGAAAGAAAGGGAGAACCAGCTTACAATGTTGGAATTGAAAAAAAGAAGGTGCCTGTGACTTCAAGGGAAAGTTGCTAGTGAACCCATGGGATTTATCAGGATACACAAAGTCATTACAGAGAAGTAGGCCTTGGATGAGAGTATGACAGATGATATTGTAGCTTTGACTGCAGTTGTAAGGTCTAGTACGAATACTACTGTGAATGTTAACTATTGCCCATGCTTAGTTATAGTCAGAGTTGACCTACTCCTCGGGAAAGATTTGACTTGAGTGTAAATAGTAGTTTCTATAATAGTCACAGAAAGGCAAAACGAAGTCAAGGTGCAGTGCATTTACAGAAAAATGTTCCGGGAATTTGCCCTCACTGAGTAGTGACTTGACAAATGGTTAG
Source organism: Chiloscyllium punctatum (assembly GCF_047496795.1). Lineage (NCBI taxonomy): Eukaryota > Metazoa > Chordata > Chondrichthyes > Orectolobiformes > Hemiscylliidae > Chiloscyllium > Chiloscyllium punctatum. Next base: position 34,800,140 of record NC_092765.1, read on the forward strand.
ACAAGTTCCATCCTCAGTGATTAAATTGGCAGCAGAGACAGATATTTGCAAGTCTGACACATTCTCTGGCGCTTTGGATAATCCAAAGGAAATTGTCAATAATTTTCTCTGACTGAGGCTCAGCAAGCTGATCCAGTTATGAAAAGTAGTATAATTAGTTCAAACTGAAGTTGAAACCAACCAGAAATAAAAACTGGAATCTAATGAGAACGAATGGGGGCTTCCTCACAGATCTGTGAGTGAAGTGTGGATGGTGGTTTATCAGATTTAGTGCAGTCCTCACTTTCTCCCTGCAGTTGGAGATATTAAGGTTAACAAGCAAATTTTTATGGCATCATGGATTTAGAAGACCCAAATCTGTATAAGTCAACATTTAAACTGGCCAGGACTTCTCAAGAATGTGGCATGGTTTTATAAAACAGACCATATGTACTAGATTACAAGGAAACTACATCCTATAATCACGCCAGCATTTCTAAATCCCATTCTAGTATTTGTGTAATGGTTTAGTAGAATGTCAGTAGACTGTTTACTCTAAACAAAAACATGACATCATGCCTGTTACTGCCATTGTGGATATGGTTGGTAACCCCGATACACAATTCTATTGATAACAATTTCTGCCAGGGAAGAGGAGGAGAATGTATTTCAGTTCTTCACTTGAATATGGATTGCTGGCTGATGTCCAGTCAGATCAAGGTTATAATTTTATGTCTAAAAGTTTTCGTGGAAGTTTTGGTTAGCCTGGGAATATTGCAGTTGAACTTCTCAGCAAATCACTTCCAGACACTATTGATTTGGAGATGCCTGTGTTGGACTGGGGTGTGCAAAGTTAAAAATCACACAACACCACGTTATAGTTAAACATGTTTAATTGGAAGCACTAGCTTTCGGAGCACTGCTCCTTCATCAGGTGGTGATGAAGCTAGTGCTTCCAATTAAACCTGTTGGACTATAACCTGGTGTTGTGCGATTTTTAACTAACTACAGACATAAAGAGCTTTAGAATGGTAGCATCAAACCTCAAAACTATGATCACAGCACACTGTTACAAATATCTCCATGACTGAAACAAAGAGCTAGAATTTATTTTATTTGTTACCAGCATTCTCCTAATGTGTCAATTGGCTTTTGAACTAGTTTATGGATATCAGGTAAGAGATCCTTTGAAAGAGAAGCTTTTGAAATCTTTGGCTGATTCTTCCCTGTTGGATTATGTATCCCAATTCCAAGAGTGGGCCATGGGAGCTTATAAAGTGGTTCAGGAATATCTCAGAGTTTCATGAAAACCAGGATGAAATGGGCTGACAAGCATGATAGGCCCTGAACATTTCACTCAGGGGATTGTGCATTCACAATACTGTCCTCACAAGGGTGAGTGGCTGAAACAGGTCAATGGTTCGTGCTGGGTAATCGAAAGTATTAGGAAACTAAATCGTTTGTTCACTGGCAAAAGAGTTGAATTGTCACATCGCAATCTTGAAGCAATACCATTGTCAGGAAGAGTACAAGCTAATCCAGGTAAGGACAGTGATGGATGAAAGGGACAGGGAGAAACAGCCAGATGGAGGCTTGAACAATTATCAAATTGAACCTTCCATTGTCTTGTTAGCTAACATTGAACTGTGAGGGAGGTTAGACAAAATGTATTCCTATTTAGAAGCAGAAGAATGAGGAGAGCTAACAAGATTACTCATGGAAGTTAAAGACATTTGTAAATATAAACCAAGCTGTAAAACCTTAGCCACACATGACATGGATAAAGGAGAGTCAAAAAGTGTGGCTCTGGAAAAGGACAGCAGGTCAGTCAACATCTGAGGAGCAGGAGATTCGACGTTTCGGTCATAAGCCCTTCATCAGGAACATTGGGGATGGCTCCAAAAAGGCTGAGAGATAAATAGGAGGGGAGGGGTGGGGCTTGGGGGGAAGGTAGCTTGGATGACGATGGGTGGATAAAGGTGAGGGGGGGGGTGATGGTGACAGATTGGAGCAGAGGGTGGAGCGGATTACCCTGCATTCCTGATGAAGGGCTTCTCCCCAAAATGTTGACTCTCCAGCTTCTTGGATGCTGCCTGACCTGCTGTGCTTTTCCAGCACCTGATCTCCAGCATCTGCAGTCCTCACTTTCTCCTTGGATAAAGGAGAATCCACTCTTCTATAAGAAAACTCTTGTCATGTAGATCCAGAGGAACAGGGCCTGGTGAAAGCAGAAATGCACTGCATGGTGAAATCTAATTGATGCAGCTATGAACTCCCCAGACATGTACTTGTCCAAACCTGATGGTTCAACACCAATTCTGCACCAATTCAGAAAGGTCAATGCAGTAACAAAGGCAGACTCCTATGCAGTTCCTCATTTGGAAGACTGTACTGATCTGGCAGTGCCAGATGTATTGATAAGGAATACTGCCACTTTTCTTAAATACACTAGGATGATGAGATTGGTACCTGTCACAATAGTCCAGTTGTTCCAGTACCGACTATTGCCATTTATGCCACAAATAAATGCCTCCTAACTTTACAGAGACTGATGAAACAAGTGCTAACTAGTGTTCCTAACAGTGTGACAATATGTTGATATATAGATTAATTGGGATGACTACTTGGAACAACTGGAAGCTTTGTTTAGGAAATCACATTTGGCTAATTTAGTGATAAACCTTGCCAAGTGTGAAAAGCATGGCTAACCCAGCTGGGGTATTTATTTAGGTAAGGACAAGTACTGCCAAAAAATAGCAAAGTTTCCTACCCCTAAGACTGAACAGAAACTGAGAGGTTTTTGGGGATATGTGGTTTCTTTCACAAGTCTATACCAAACCACAGCACTGTAGCTGCTCCACTGACAGAACTCTTGTAAGGAAAAAGCCAAGGTAATTCGGCCAGTGGAGCTCCAAGCATCCTTTGAGAAGCTGAAAGCGATTCTGATCAACAAATCAGGATGGGCTGCCTGAATTTTCACTAAACCCTTCTAAGTAGCAACTGACATTAATTATCTGAAGGTGGATACACTCCTGTTTCAAGTAAATGGGTCAGGCTTAGTAAAAAACAGAGTAATACTTATCAAAAAAAGCTGAAATGACCCTTTAAAAGATGCTGTTCAGTGGATAAAGAATCCCATGGGTTGCTGCTACCTCCTGTACAATTTGAAATGTATGTCTATGATGGCTACAAAGAGGCACCAGCACACCCTGACCGTAATTTCCTCGCCTTTGTGCAAAAAAAAATCAAAAACAGAATGCCAGGTCACTTTGATTAAGTTTACCATTACAGTATTATCCTCATTTTAGGGAAGAATGAAGTAATTGCTGATGCCTTGTCTAGAATTTGACTTTGCTTTGAATTATCAGAGTACCAAGATAACATTTGGCATAACTGTATTAGTTACCTGTTAAGAATTAATGTAAGTAAAAGGGTAAATGCATTTACAATTTGTATTTTGTTCTGTTCATATTTCATAGTTCATATTTCACTTTAACAATGGTGTTTATTTTGCAGGTTATTATGAAGATGCTTTCACGATTGATTATTTTGAGAAGTCATGTCTGAAGAGTTATAAAATATGATTTATTTAAGATGCCGAGGAGACACTTATGTTGGGAATACACATGTTTGTTTCAGGATCACAAGGAACTGGAATAAGAAACTGTTTGAACACTCTGGGTTACAAAGGGTTTTTAACTATGTAATTTCTTTGAAATTCAAGCTGACAGTTGTAAACCATCTACTTCATACAAACTGTTTAATGACTTTATGAAAAGCCGACAAGCAAAGTTAAGAAAGATAAAAAGCTGGATTTGATGTCCCATACTTACTTGGTTGAGATAGGCCCTATGAGTAAAAGATTGTCAAGCAATGGCATCTGAATTAAAGTTATCGTTTCAGGACACACCTAGGTCCAGAAGCAAAAAGAAAGATTTCTTTTTCAGTTTGGAAAAAGAGAACTGAAGTAACACCTATTTGTGTCTCCTAATAACCATCACTGACAAATGACCTGTTAAACAACAATTTTGGCCAAAGTGTTTTTCCAAAGTTAATGTCTCGAGGGAAATCTTTTTTTACTGAGTGTATGTGTGTGCATGTGTGTGTGGGTGTTGATCTTGTCTGTGTGGTTATTTTTCAAATAGTATGTAAGTCAGCTTTGCATATTTGTTGACTAAGTCTTATAATTAAAATAAATCCATTGTTTTGATATTTAATAGAGAAACATTTTATTCTGAACTTAATATGGATAACATACATGGTTGGAAGAGTTATGCCCATTACATTGACTTCTCCACCTCCTGATACTGCCTGGCTTGCTGTGTTCTTCTAGCCTCCTGCTTCTGTACCATATGAGTAACTGGGTCAACCATTTAAACATTGACTGGTGGAATGGTAGAATTGGAAACTGAGAGTGCACTCCTCCAACCTTGGTCACAGCGATATAAAATTCCATTGTTCAATGATTCCAGTAATTTTACAACGTTTCTGGATGGATTGCTAATTTAGGGGTGGGGTTTAGAGTCATACATCCACGTCTACTTGGAATTGGGCTGTGGTTAGTTCAAACTGAAGGTCCTCAAAACAAAAACAGTGATTTTTCCATCCTGACAGTTCAAGTGAGGTTGCAACTTAGTTCTAAATTCTCTTCATTAGGAAAGAAAAGGAAGTGATGTGGATTTTGCAATTGAACTCCATGACTTAGTAACAATTTCTAAGAAATACATGACTTTGAATTATGTGATTTTTGAGAATTATATGTTGAAAGCCACATAAAAAAAAACAATGGTACCGGGTAATTTTCACAAGCAAATAAGCCTTGGCATTTACATTTAAAAGCAATTTGAGAAACAAATTATAGGGAAACAAATAAGGCATTTGGAGGTATAAATTGGAGGACTTGCAGTAATGTTTTGACTCAGTATGATATTTTTTAAAATGATGGGATCAAGTAAGACATTCAGTACCATATGCAGGATTTAACATTGGCCCTTTAGTTTCAATCATATCTAATAGTTAAAGAGGGGTACAGTTTTCTTGTTATATTTGTGTTGATCATTTACTAAACAAAATGGTTAAGTTAGATTGCTGTTGCATAAGTCATGCCACCATTAACCTGTGATTTCTTTGCAGACGCATCTTTGTTTGATGCATGTCTCTCAGCAAGACACTGTATATTGATGAATATAGGTGGCTGCATGTAGTTTCTTCATCAGGAAATTAGCTGTCCCCTTCCTGATGAAGGGCTTTTGCTTGAAACATTGATTCTCCTGCTCCTCGGATGCTGCCTGACCGGCTGTACTTTTCCAGCACCACACTCTTCGACTCTGATCTCCAGTGTCTGCAGTCCTCACTTTCTCCTGCATCTAGATTCTCTTTGATAAGCTTGCAACATGACTATTATGTCTAAGCTACTTCCTACATGCAAGTCTGAACATAAATACATACAATTGTTAGTTGAGATAAACTAATAGCTAGATATAATCTGAAGTAAAATGATCAACATGCTTTAGTTTGCATTCCTTTCTTCAGCTGTTTCGAAAAGATTATGATATGTAAATTGCAGACCTTGTTATAATTATTGAAGCACTCACTTCTTTATTGGAAGTACAAGTTCAAGGTTGATCATTTATGGGCCTTACTTGCGTACCACCACTCAACTTTTCACTGTAAAATGTGGAAGGCTTAATGCATAGGAGAGGTGTAATTTTTGCTCTGCACTCATGTAGCTTTGATCCATTCTAACTTTGATGACTCCTATCCTAATCTGAATTGTTATTGAATCTTCTCTGGATTGTTGCTATCTTTTTTTTTGTCCTGTGACCCTTAACTGTACTCTGCTGCATTTTTCAAAATCTCAGTATAAACTGAACCAGAATCAGATCCCACTCCCAGTTTTGTTTGGACTTCAATAGCCTACAGAAATCAACAAACCTACTCTCCAGTTGCTCTGATCCTGGGATTTACCTTTCAGCTTCTACTGTTCTTCATTATTCTTGGTTGTAAGGTTTCAATCCTGCTGTTTGTCTAATGAAGTTTATGGGAGAGGTGGGCTGGCATTTTGGTAATGTCTCGGGGCTAGTAATCCAGAACCCCCAGACTAATGTATTGGGAGGCACGTTGGCTCAGTGGTTAGTATTGCTGCTTCACAGTGCCAGAAACCCGGGTTTGATTCTAGCCTCGGGCGACTGCCTGTGTGCAGTTTACATATTCTCCCTGTGTCTACGTGGGTTTCCTTTGGGTGCTCCAGTTTCCTTCCATAGTCCAAAGATGTGCAGGTCAGGTGAATTGGCCATGCTAAATTGCCCATAGTGTTCAGGGATGTGTAGGTTAGGTGCATTGGTCCGGGGAAATGTAAAGTAATAGTGTAGGGGATTGGGTCTGGGTGGGATACTCTTCAGTGTGGACTTGTTGAGCCAAATGGCCTGTTTCTACACTATAGGGATTCAATGTTGTTTTTCAGATTCTCAATGCCCTGCTTCCCCGACTTAACTTTATTGGATGACAAAATGAATGACTGCTGGCTGTGCGTTGAAAGTCCACACTATATCAGTACTCTGAACCCAGTGAACAACTTGTGCTAGTGTGCCCTCTGATAGGTCCATATCCTGAACAATACCATACTTCATAATTGGGGTAAGGGTCCAGGAAAACACAAGGTGTGATTAAGAAAAGTACAAGATAATGTCTCCATGAATACCAGCAGTACATTTAGTGACATAGCAGGGCATAGTCCAGCCAAGTTAGACCATTCAAAATATGTAGTGAAACAAATATCAGAATCATCCACGGCAGATCATGCTCAGAAATTGAAATGTTAAAGATGGATAGATATAACACTTAGCTCAGGGTAAAAAGCAGAACGTGAATTGGCAAGTATTTCTGTCAATGAACTTTGTTTGCAAGACATGAGTGGTCATTCCATTGAAGTAACAATAGTTTGCCTTAAAATAATTCAGTTTTAGGATACTTCAGAATTTGCCTAATTGCAAATCAAGGTACAGTTTTAACTAGAATGAACATTGATAGTATTATTTGGCTTGCTGCATCAATGTTTAATAAATAGGCCAAGCAGAACCAAAGTGACCAGCATCAACCAACCCTGTTGGATTAGATACATGACTCAGTGTTAGATCGAAATAAGTGTGGTCTTTTTATGTGATAGTTGACATTTTGGACTAATGTGCAAATGTGGGCTGATCATTAAAGAATTACTCCAGGTGCAAGGTACCTGAAGGTACCTGGTCACCATAAGGCCAAAGTTTAAAGATATTGACAAAGAATGAGGCAAAGAAAGAAAAAAAATGATGAATTTAAAAGGTAATACATTTTGAAATGCCTTTGTAAAGAAAAATATATTTCCCTAAAAATGTTCTTGCACTCTGTCACTGAAAGTCATTGTAGATGTTATACTGAATGGTTTGCTGGTTTTTACAGTTCCAAGCTCAGCAGAAGTTTATCAGTGAGTAATTTTAAAAAAAAGTATACTCATAACACAACAAACATCGATCAGCTAATTAAACAAATGGCATGTTTTTTTTATATACATTCATGAGATATGGGAATCCACTGGCTAGATTAGCCCTTATTGCCAAACCTTAATTGCCTAGAGGATAATTAAATGTAATCACATTGCAGTGGGTCTGCAGTCACATGCAGATGGGAACAGGTAAAGATGGCAAATTTCCCAAAGGACAGAAGTGACCCAGACGTTTTAAAGAAACTTGACACTGGTTACACGGTCAATATTAGAGTAGCTTTTTAACCCAAAATTTTAATGATTGGGCGAAAGTAATGTTGGCTTGAACTTGATATGCTTTCATCAAAAGATTGCTGATAAATAACAATCTCTGTTAAAGAATATACATCTTGCTAAAATACTGATGGGTCAATTATAACGCCTCAGTGAGAGGAGATGGGGGGGTGGCGTGACTATTTTTACAAAAATGGAAAGTGTCAGAGATGTTTAGTGGTTCAAGCAGCATCTAGGGAGAAAAACAGAGTTAACATTTCAGGAAAGTTACTTATGATGGAAGGCCATTGATCTCCCTGAAGTGTTAACAGTGTTTGCCCCTCCATAGATGCTACCTGATCCCTTGAATGATTCCAGCGAGTTCTATTTTCTGTGTTCTGCAGTAGTTTAGTTTGGGCCAGTTTTCACAATACAGAGACATATCTGAAGTCTGAACAACATCGGGGTTAAGTTGACTGAACGTGGTTTAAAGAGAAAATAGCAACTAATCATTAAATATGACTGTTACCAAAATTAAAACTTACAACATTCACCATATTAAAATATTTGAAGTAGGTATCATGATTATATATTAACCTAGAAAAGGTCTGATGCTTCATTGTAACAGGAGTCTTTACATTCAATAAACATTGTGAGGAAAATAGAAGAATTAGCACTAATTTACAGCATTTACAGTATATCTACAGAATTAGGCTAGACTAGTACTTGAATTTGTAGATAATTGGACCTTTATGGTGTAATAAATTGCAGAAGTTGGGCAATAGCTTCAAAATAAACTGAAAACATCTCAGAAGAGCTTATTGCTCAATCATTACTCTGAAGACACATTTTGAGAAAACACAGAGCTACAAATATATCCATTGCTTTTCTTGTAATAGGGAGAACACAAATTGCAGTACTAAAAAGCAGAGTGCGCAATAATGGTAGATTTTAAAACTATTGGTGAATGCATTAGGCTGAGGCAAGATTAATTTTCGTTTTATGTGGAGCATTACCAGGGGCTGGAGAACTGGGTTAGTTTTGAAATGTTAGTTGCTATGATTCCAGTAATATTCTTAGACATCAGATCCCAGACTGAAATCTGGCTTGACTGATCATATAAATTTTTGGTTTTAATGAGGTGATCTTTTATTGAAACATAAATACTCAATGCTACAGGTTTTGTTTCAACAATAAAATAGAAGCTTCTTATGTAAATGAAATGATGGATAATAAACTATTTATATATAACACAAGCTTAAAAATTTCAAAATTTGTGGCAAAGTACCTCTCCATTAATGCCCACTGCACTCTTTTAAAGTAATTAGATTAGATTAGATTACTTACAGTGTGAAAACAGGCCCTTCAGCCCAACAAGTCCACACCGACCCTCTGAAGAGCAACCCAGACCCATTCCCCACATTTACCCCTTCACCTAACACTGTGGGCAATTTAGCATGGCCAATTCACCTAACCTGCACATTTTTGGACTGTGGGAGGAAAGCGGAGCACCCGGAGGAAACCCATGCAGAGACGGGGAGAATCATCCACTGTGAAAACTGATGCAAAGTATCTACTCAGTTCCTTCATTGTTTCTTTGCTCCCTATTGCAACATCTCCAGCCTCATTTTCCAATAGTCCAATGTCTATTCTTTTGCCTCTCTCTTACCTTACCTATCTTTAAAAAAAACTCTTGCAAACTTCTTTGATATTACTAGCTAGTTTACCCTCACTTCATTACTTATTGCTCTTTTATTGGTCATCAACTGGTTTTTAAACGCTTCCCAATAATCTTCACTGCAAAGAATGCTTTTTCATTTGCTATTATACAACACCTGAACTCTTCTGTCAGGCACGGTTACCTCATCTTTCCCTTAGTATATTTCTTCTTCATTGAGATGAACTTTTGCTATGCCTCCTGAATTACTCCCAAGGTGTCATTTCCCTTGCACCTGAGATAATTCCTTCATCATATCAATAGGACTTAACCTACTGTGGCTTCAATTTCCAGTCTTAAGAATCTGTTTGTCTCTTCCTTGAGTTTCACTATAACTGAGATTAGACTTTTTTGGTTTCAACTAATCCCTTCTGCATTTTAACCAAACATTTCTTGCCTGTTTCAAATTAAACTGCTCACACTGAGATAGCCCATTTCCTAATAGGTCTAAGCCATCTCCTTTCTCAAGAGCAATTGCTTTATGTATCAAGCTTCAGCTAAGCCATCTGCTAATTTGCCAAACTGAAACCCAAAAGCTTTTTTCCAAGTTATCCTAGCTATTTTCCAAACGTCATCAAAAGAAACAAATCAAGTTGCAAGACGTATGCACAATTGTTTACTTTGTTCTCTCGTAAAAGCTCCCCCAGTGAAAATAAAGCCCCATAACACACTAGTTTCTCACACTAAAATTACACAAATACTTACAAGTTAATCATTAAACTTCTTCATAGATACTGATCAAACTCATATGCCACTAGCTCAAAATCCATTCTCTAAAATAAATGATATTAAAACATAGATAAATATTACAACAAAAGCTTCCATATATTTTGCAGTTCTGTCAATTTGCTCCCTATTCTCCTTTGTTTGAACCTTCTTGGTATTTATATTTCTTATACCAGTGTAGTGTCATATAGCTGTACAGCATGGAAACAGACACTTCAGTCAACTCGTCCATGCTGACCAGATGTCCTATATTAATCTAGTCAGCATTTGGCCCATATCCCTCTCAATCCCTTCCAATTCATGTACCCATCCAGATGCCCTCTAAATGTTGTAATAGTACCAGCCTCCACCACTTTATGCTGCACCTTGGTGTTGGCTAATAGTGTCCTTCCTTTAGATTAGGTTAGGTTCCCTACAGTATGGAAACAGACCCTTCAGCCAAACAAGTCCACAGCGACCCTCTGAAGAGTAACCCACCCAGATTCATTCTCTAACATTTACCCCTGACTAATGTACTTAATTTAGTGTGAATGCAGTGTTTCAGCAATGGTAATACTGACACTTCATGTAATTTCTCCACTCAAAATGGACCTTCTATTACTTAAATTGCAAGCTGGTCAGTCTGTTATGGAACAAGTCAGATGTTCAACCCAACAATTAATGATGTATGAAACATCCCTTTATAAATCTTCTAAATAAATTGTCTATCTTAACAGGTGAAGTAAATATTACTCTAACCCAAAAGAAAATTGAGCAGAATACCACAAAGGACATCATTAAACCTAATAAAAGATCTTTTGGATTTTGAGCCCCGCTCCTCCAAACTCTGAAATTTCTCCATTTAATCCATTAACCATTAAATCAGATTGACCTCCAATAATTGGGCATCAATGAACTTTAAAACAAGTAGTGAGCTATCATTGGTAGATCTCCCTCCACTCTCACTCCTGGGTGAAATTTTGAATGAAGCATTTTTATAAACATTTGATTTTAATAGTGGCAAGGTCCTATTCAGTTGCTGAAAGGTACCTCAAGTTGTCTCTGTAGCAGGTGTATGGATGATCTTCATGGGCACATCTTCCCTTCCTCCTTTTTTTATTCTCTCTCTTCACTCCCTGTATTTTAAACAGATGAGTCATGACAGGGACAGTGCTAATGTAATGATATCCATAGCCTTAAATTTGTAAGTAGTCAGTGGTATACTGATCATTGTAAAGCACTTGGATAAGATAGGGGTGCATCACAGCAACAGATATCACAACTGAATAGGCATTTTTAGAACCCCTGCCCCCACCCCCAGTTAATCTCAGATGGAGAATGAAGCCAAAGAAAATGTCCGAAATCGAGGCTCCCTCACCCCTGCCTGGCCAGATAACCACATCTATCAGGATCAAATTTGCTATGTTAATGTGCAAGCTAAACAATAACATATTTGTCAGCCTTAGTGATATCCTTGCTGAGGTTTTTAAGTTTGATGGGGAGGGAACTCAGTTTTGCAAAGCCTATAGTAACTTCTGGCAAAACTGGCATAAAGACAGTCTCTAAAATTCTGATGGATGTCAAATCTGTTTCCATCTTTAAGAACACAAACAACGTTAAACTGGACAACTACTGAAGTCTAGCTATAGTCTCCACCTGAGATTTACTGTATCACCATCTTCTACTTCCAGAAGCCATTCCTCTGGAATCCCACGGCTTAATGCAGTAAAACGGATCCAACTTTTATCATTCCACAATTCCAAGAGAAATGTTGCAAGCTCTCTATATAACCTTCATCAATCTGACAAATTCACAGCTCAGGATGGTTCTCTTCAATTAACATTACGATATACTCCACAATGGAATGGGGAAAGTCAAGTACTTTTAGTCAACCTGTCATATATGTTAGATTAGATTAGATTAGATTAGATTACTTACAGTGTGGAAACAGGCCCTTCGGCCCAACAAGTCCACACCGTCCCGCCGAAGCGAAACCCACCCATACCCCTACATCTACCCCTTACCTAACACTACGGGCAATTTAGCATGGCCAATGCACCTGACCTGCACATCTTTGGACTGTGGGAGGAAACCGGAGCACCCGGAGGAAACCCACGCAGACACGGGGAGAATGTGCAAACTCCACACAGTCAGTCGCCTGAGGCGGGAATTGAACCCAGGTCTCTGGCGCTGTGAGGCAGCAGTGCTAACCACTGTGCCACCGTGCCGCCCACGGTGACACACCTGAGGAGCAGGTGGGATTTAAACCTTAACCTTCTAGGAACACCATCACAGCATCAAAAGAGCCCTTCTCTGTGTCAACTTTGAATAAAACTATCAACCTATCCAGAATTATTATTACACACCGTTGGAGAAGGTACATCTTGACCTAGATCTATTGGCCCAGCGGTGGGGACACTACAACTGCACCACAATCCCTTCTCTTCTCCAGTATCAGATTTTATTGAATTCAAATTTCATCAGCTGCCATGTTGGCATTCAAACCCATGTCCTCAGAACCTTAACCTAAGGTTCTAGATTGCTAGTTGAGTGACATTACCACTCAGCTATTGGTACTTGTCAATTATCAACAGGTCTGACAGCATCTGTGAGAGGAAATCAGAATTAACATTTTGAGTCCAATGTGACCATTGTTCAAGATCCCAAATGTACATTCATTTGATTGCTTGACAGAGCTAAGGGCATATGGACAAGGGGGAAAACACACTTGGAGACCTTCTGTATCTCTCTCTCTTTCTCTCACTTATCCAGTATGCTTCAAGCCCTTTTCCTGACTGAGATCATTCAGCATACCCTGTAGCCAAGATACATTTCTTAAAATAAACCAACCAAGTATTGCAGAGCAACTAATTTAGTCATCTCTCGTGATTAATCGATTGAAAGTATCAACACCATTGAATTTGGTCTGTGTCACCAAAATACAGACTGCATCTTTTATTTTTACGTCTTGATAATGGGTTTTAAATTGGGCCTCACTATCTGTTCTTACTTTGTTACCTGTATTTCTATGAGCATATGAATTTCAACTGTGTGTGCATTTGCAAAAGTTGGTGTGTGTTTCACTATTTTACTTAGATCAGTTAACCTGTAGATTAGATTTCCTAGATTTATTTAATATTGTCACCTGTACCTAAGGAGAGTGAAAAGTGTATAATGTCACCACATTCTGGAGCCATCTTGGATTAAAGAAAAATGCTGAATAAATTGTACATATGGTAAAATACAGAATAAATTAAAATTAATTTGATATTACTAAAACTGAAACAGCTTCAAAAGCTCATGTTACCCTCTCTGCTTTTCCAGTCACTGCTGTCCGACATCATCCCGGGATCCTGGCAATGTGCTCCTTTTCTGCCGCCTCTGTCGCTTCTGTGTCTGAGCTGGAGATGGTCACGCTGCACAGGTCCTGCACCTCCTCTGGCCCTGGACATTGATTGATGGTTCCTGACTCCGATTCGACCGACAGGGTCCTGCCTTGTCTTCAGATGCCACCACCCAGGATGGAGCAAAGATGGAGAAACACAGGGCAAGGCCTCTTGCAGGAGAACATCAGAAGGAGGCCCCAGGGCAAACAAAACAACAAAAAACATTATTGAGCCGGAAAGACAATAGTGAAGCCATGTGGATGAGGCAGACAGCTGTGCCAAACTTAAAGAAAATATTTCGTGTTGGTGCTTTAAGATTACAGCAAGTAAACAGTTCAATACTGACTGAATTGAAAGGCATTTCCTTTTTAGACAAAAACCCAGTTGTAGTGAAACAAGGAGAGGGGTAAGAAAGGAATCATTCAATCCCCCCTCACTTGATAGTTCCAGTTCTGGGATGATTCTGAAGTTAACTTACTTCCCAGCAGCAAGTCTTATCTTAACATTTCTTTCTCAATATAAACAGGGACAAAAACAAAATCTTGTGAATTGGCAACATGCAGCAACTTGAACGTTTCTATCCATTAAGACAAAACATCTCAGACATACATGAACAGATTATATACACAGAAGCACATTCAAAGAGAAATCTTAAAATGAGATACAAAATGACAAATGAATGTCCAGCAAAAATGCCTGGATTTTCTGCTGACCAGACAGTAGTTATTCCAGCATTGATAGGAGGTGGACACTGAGACCCTGTGGAATGTGATTAAATTGGGGAATTTGGAGGATTTTTGGTGAAATTGGATCAAACAGTTACTGACCCCACACTTAGCTCACATTTCCCAACTATAGCAATCACAGAGTGTTTATATCCCACCTAATACTAACTGAAATAGCCCCTTCAAACTGAACCGCTATCTTCCTCTGTGCACCCAGCATCCATTACTGCTGCTGACTTGAATGGACCCGATCACTCTCCTCCCTTGACCTAACACTTGTCCCCTCTTGCCTCCACCATTGCTGAGTTTCCCCAATCACCGTGACTTACCCTAAGCACTGCATTGCACCTTGCACCTGGCACGCTGCACTCTTGGTGCCCAATTGTCTTCCACCTGGTATCTTGCCCAGCTGGCAACTCTATTTACCTGGCACCCTCCCTTCCTGGCGTGGCACTTACCTGACACGCTAGCCCCTCTTCATCGGGAAACTCCCATCCCTGAGTTCCTACCCTCTCAAGCTGGCAGTCTACTTACCTGGCATTCTACCCTTTACCAATCTAGTATCTGACTCTGCAGCAGCTTAACATTTCAGCCACCTCACATGCACATGGTTTGAGAGCAGCTGTTGTGAAAAGGGAGACAATTGACATGCAATTCTCATGAGGTAATCACAATTTAGTGGAGACTTAGAATAGAATGGAGTAGAACAGATTTCCTCTGATCGATCTGCTCAGCTAAAGAATGGTCAAAGTGAATTTGCAAGTCCAGTTTCCAAAATGAACCATAATCTCCTCTCAGAAATGTAGAGCTATCTCCTTTCATATCAAAGAAGAAGGGTGGGGGAATTGAAAATCCCCATGAGATTGCCACTCTTCAGAAAATCTTGTCCATTAGATTTATTGATAAAACTCATAGTTGTAAATAGAGTCAACTTAGCACTTTTTCCAAAAGTATGATCCATCTCTGAGTGTTTTTTCCAGTGAAGTGCAATTGTTCTAATCTAAACTCAGACTGTGCTGGCTTCTCACATACATTCTTTGTGACTGATTCAGTCATGATTAATAAAGCATAACACATAAATACGAGTAGAGTAGCACATCTGTGTGTCCTATCAGTCATTTAGTTGAATGAATCAGAAACCAACGTTATGTTGGTTATGGGTTGTGCAAACTGAATACAAATATGTAGCCAAGATTAAGTATCAAAAAAATTCAGGATCCAAACTTCATTGCTACAGCTGTTTACTCTATACTGGATTTTATGCAGCTTATTGTACACTTAAATCATGGGAACAACCCTGCCTCAAACTCCCAGAATAACAAAACCTTCCTTATATTAACTGGGAGAACAGAACAGACTGATGATGAATTCCTGGCTGCTGGTGGTGAGAGTTCAATTAGACATTTTAGTGAGACAATTGGCATGCAATATTCATGAGCTAACCACAATTTAGTGGTGATTTAGAATAGAATGGAAGAGAACAAACTTGGGGATTAAGTGGAGATCACATGCCCATTGAAAAAAATCCATGTCAATTAAAACTGGTAACATCAAGAGAAGTTTTAAATGACTTGTCTGCATAACTAATTATTGATTAAAATCACACAAGCTATGAGACCACTAAGAAAAACAGATGTTTGGAAATTTGTGCAACTTGTTGATATTGCTGCAAAATGGTGTCATTATGAATGTTTGGCCGATCTTCAAGAATGATTAATGGATTCATCTCAACAAAGGTCTGTTTATATAGTTTGGAGGAAGTGCTAATCTTAGGTGATTGGAATGTTTATTACTTTGCAATAAACTCATATTTCTTTAAAGAGGTGTTTTCTTCAATGGCTGCATATTTGTTTAGACAACATATACATTGGATTGAAGGTTTCTTCAAATGTGGTGTTTCACTGCTTGTGCTTAGTTGACAGGTTTTTGAGAAGGTAAGAAGGGTAATGTTTTTCAAAAGGAATATTGAACACATTTTTTTAAGTGTGACCAGAGACTTGCATTTCCTTGTGTTCCTGGCTTCTCGGAGGTTCCATTAACCACTTCACCAAATAAACCATTTCATCAACATTGCAGGAGGTTTGGAATATCTACAAGCTGTCCCCCCAGTAGAACCAGAAATGCTGGGAGTGTTACATTTATGATCACTATCCTTATTATGTACCTGCAAAGAAGTTCTGGAAATGGGAATTGGAATGGGAATGGGGATTCCAAGATCAGATCCTATCTGCTGTTTCTAATGGCCTCCAGACTTAATCCAACTCAACAGAAGTATGGCCCTAATATTAATTTGTGCTACTGATTCAATGCTGTTGGAGGTATTGTCTTTCAGATGAGACATTAAGCTGAGGGTCTATCATTATCCTTGGATAAGAAGATCACAGAATTCCTAAAGTGCAGTAAGAGACCATTGGCTCATCAACTCTGCACCTATCCTCTGAAGAGTATCAGCCTCTCATCCTATCCCCATATCCTTGCATGTACCATGGCTAATCCAGCTAACTTGCACTACTTTAGACTGTGGAAGGAAACCAGAATATCTGTTAGAAATCCATGCAGACAAGGATAGAATGTGACAACTTCACACAGTCACCCAAGGCTGGAATCAAACACAAGTCCTTGGTGCTGTGAGGCGCCTGTGCCAACCAGCAAGCCACTATGGCCCCCTATTCCATGAGATTCCATGACACCATTTTGAAGAAGAACAAGAAAGATATCCTTGTTAGCCCGGTAAATATTTATCCCGTAGTGAGCATTACAGTGAACTGGTTGCCTGGTCTTTATTGTTACAGCTGGTTGCACAAAATTACTGCATGGAAATTGGATGCTGAGTTTCTTGCATTACCATAATGACCATAATTGGACAGGTTGGACCAAAGGGTCTGTTTCCATGCTGTACATCTCTATGACTCTATTTGATTGGCTGTTATGAACTTTGGGATGTTGTGCAGCCAATTCCTTTATTTGTCAGAGTATAGGCGTTAGGAGATCATGTTGCAGCTGTGCAGGATATTGGTAAGGCCACTTTTGGAATATTGCGTGCAATTCTAGTCTCCTTCCTATTGGAAGGATGTTTTGAAACTTGAAAGGATTCAGAAAAGGTTTACAAGGATGTTGTCACAGTTGGAGGGTTTGATCTATAGAGAGAGGCTAAATAGGGTGGGGCTGTTTTCCCTGGAGCGTTGCAGGCTAAGGGGTGACCTTATCGAGGTTTATAAAATCGTGAGGGGTATGGATAAGATAAATTGACAAAGTCTTTTCCCTGAGGTGAGGGAGTCCAGAATTAGAGGGTATAGATTTAGGGGTGAAAAGGGAAAGATATAAAAGAGATCTAAGGGAGAAACCTTTTCACGCAGAGGGTGATGTGTGTATGGAATGAGCTGCCAGAGGAAGTGGTGGAGGCTGGTACAATTACAACATTTAAGAGACATCTGGATGGGTTGATGAATAGAAAGGGTTGAGAGGGATATGGGAAAGTGAGGACTGCAGATGCTGGAGATCAGAGCTTAAAATGTGTTGCTGGAAAAGCGCAGCAGGCCTGAAGAAGGGCTGATGCCCGAAACGTCGATTCTCCTGTTCCTTGGATGCTGCCTGACCTGCTGCGCTTTTCCAGCAACACATTTTCAGCTGAGAGGGATATGGGTCAAGCGCTGACAATGGGACCAGATTAGGATATTTGGTTGACATGGACAAGTTGGACTGAAGGGCCCGTTTCCATGCTGTACATCTGATTAGATTAGATTCTCTACAGTTGCCCTTTGGCCCAACAAGTCCACATCGACCCTCTGAAGAGTAACCCACACAGACCCATTCCCCTACTAATGCACCTATCACTATGGGCAATTTAGAACGGCCAATTTACCTGACCTGCACATCTTTGGACTGTGGGAGGAAACCGGAGCACCCAGAGGAAACCCATGCAGACACAGGGAGAATATGCAAACTCCACACAGACAGTTGCCCGAGGCTGGAATCAGACCTGGGTCTCCTGATGATGAGGCAGCAGTGCTAACCATTGAGCCACCGTGCTGCCCCATCGCTTTGACTCTATGACTCTAAGTGATTCTTTATTACTTACAAATGTAAAAAAAAGAAATGCCAGTGGGATAATCTTAACTTTGTGCAAACATGGAAGATATCAGATCAGCTGCCCTTGCACTCTTCTCTTTTCAACTTTTTTGCCTTAATTCTAAAGCAAATTATATATACATATTGGGCAAAAAATTGAATGTAATCAGTTTTTGACTCTTGCCCAACATTACAATAGCTGTTACACTAGAGAATAGGCGATAATCAGGCAATCAGGTGAACAATAGTCTTTGAACAAATTGCATGGGGCAGAATGCAAAGTATTTTTAAATGTCATTTCAGTTCTTTTATGTTCAAGGTGAATGTGGCCCATAAAGGTGGCGGGGGGGGGGGAACAATTTCCATTTGCAGATCCAGCACTCCTGGGCAGCAGCCCACAGTAAAATGCAAAGGTATTATCAGAGTTTTCTGACTGGGGAAATTGACTGCTGTCATTAAAATCAGAGACTGGATTCCAGCTGCCATTAAGTGAATCTTAGCACTTTCTTAAAGGGAATGGTGACCAATTTGGGTCTGTTTATGTTTGGCAGTAATAGTTAGCAATGGCTTCACTGTGCAACTTTAGACTGGGGAAGATATCACAACACCTCTTGTTTACAAAAGGAAACCTAATTTTAAATCATTCCACAGGGAAATACCCTTACAGTCGGCCAGTACAGATAATGAAGATCAAAAGACACTTAGACGCGAGGACATCATTCCATCTAATATTACCACGTCCATAAAAACTTTACACAACCTGCTTTATTATATCCAGTTTTTTTTTGGTAAATCACTCCCTGTCTTTGTCTCCATCTTTCCATTCAGTAAATTCCAGATGCTTATTGCTATCTTTGTGAGAACGTGTAATACGATATCAGGCCCACACATTCCATTTCGTGACTTGAATGAGTCACCTGTTCTACTCCCACCATTTAATACAAAGGTCTAAGCTGAATTAGCTGTCTCCATATCATTTACTAACTTACATAATTCTCATATATCAATTTACCAGGTGGAAAATCTCAAAGACAACATAATTCAATAGCCCCCCCAAATAAAATCAAGACCAGGATTGTAATACCTTATCAACTCACACCTGAACAGGCAGAGTACAATATAATTATCATGACTGTGGGTATGTAGCCTAGCACTGAAACTATTGTTCAGCATAGCTGCTGGCCTCTACCTGGGACCAGGTTTGTGTGAGTCCAGCACCGCTTAAAGGCAGCCTACATTCCTTAAAGACGAGACACACTCTAGAAATAGTGAAACACAAATTAATAAGCTGGAGAAAGGTTGAAAAATGGTGTAAAGAATTGAAATCCTCTGATGCAGCACTGAAGGTCTTGAATTGTGAACTCCTCTACCCACAGGAAGCTAAGCAGGCCCCCAGCCAGCTATGGAAAAAGTCAAAAATCACACAACACCAGGTCATAGTCCAACAGGTTTATTTGGAAGTACAAGCTTTCAGAATACTGCTCCTTCGTACCTGATGAAAGCTCTAAAAGCTTGTACTTCCAAATAAACCTGTTGGACCATAACCTGTTGTTGTGTGATTTTTAACTTTGTCCAACCCAGTCCAACATCAGCACGTCCACATCATAGCCATGGAGAAAGCAGTGCAAGCAGGCCGGCATCACCGTCATTGTCTCTAAACTATGATGCATTGGCCGAAGACATTTAATGACCTCACACAAGTGGTCAAGGTCAGTGAATGCATCTTCACATTCCATTTCATAACAATGAACAACTAACCTCACGTATTGTTCTGCTTATTGCAGCCTCTTCACTCCGCTACCAGCTTTCCCTCAGAGTAATGCTGAAAAATCACAGTAGGTCAGGCAGCATCTGAGGAGCAGGAAAATTGACGTTTCGGACAAAAGACCTTCATCTAAGACCTGCTGTGCTTTTCCAGCACCACTCTGATCTAAACTCTGGTTTCCAGCATCTGCAGTCCTTTTGCCTACCAGCTTTCCCTGTCAACCAAGACAACAATCACATTGTTTGCCTCATCACATGTTCACACACTTAACACTGCCGCATGCATGGATCTCATAGCTTACCTACGCTACAAACTATTGAATTGTGACATATGTATCACTGAGTACATTGCACAACTCTCACTGGCAAATTTCTCCCTCTTTTCAGGATGAGGTGACCCTAATCAGTCAAAATTAACCAACAAGGGTGAAGCACAGCTATGGATCCTCACCCAGACAACGGAGATATTGATAGAAATCTTTGATGCAGCCAAAAACTGAGGTTGCATTCAGTGATAGGGCTGCAAACCATTGAGGTTGAAGCTATGTTCCTACCTATCCCCCTTCTCGATTATTGGCTTAATCTTAACCTGCAAATTGCTGAGGGGATGAGGGGTGGGCAATGCTTTGATTATAGAAATGTCTGTTCTAGGATAACAGGATTCATGTTCCCACCACTGTCATTCTGCCAATAACCTTGCTAATGCCTACAGCCAGCCAGCCCACAATACTGCAGGCCTGGCCCTGTCATCCACTATTAGCTGTGCTAGGCATTGAGTGACTTAACACTGTCTTGCAAGGCCATCTGAGATCTCCCCCTCTGAAAGTGAGCAATTTACTACTGGTTTTGTTACAGCTGCTGCAGTGTCCTGTGGAAGTGCACTGCATTTGAACATGGGACCAGGCTAAGGGTTCTTGTAATGCAGGTATAAAGAGGATGCACAATGCTGATTCGTTAAGATGTGCAGAGGAAATTGGACTTCTTGTGGGATATATTTGGTATAGGATAGATATTCTGGTAGAGTTTATTTTAGGATTGTGGCCTACAGAATGGTATGATGGTGTAGAACTGGTGGATAGTAAAGCGAAGGATTGTTGAATGATGAGAGTTTGCTTTCATAGTATTTATACGAACCAGAGTTGATTGAAATGCTCATACACAGCCTATACAGAGCACAGAAATGCTAACCGCGTCTTCACTTCTTCCTCCTCATCCTGTTTAAATCCATTCTTCACCTCTTCACCCTTTGCCTGAGCTGTCCACTGATGACTGTATAACAAGTGTGGTGCCCTAATAATCACCGCTGTTTGAAGGATGCAGCATACCAACATGAATCTAGATACCCATTGCAGAATGTAGCACTGAGCTCCATCAGAGCAGGTGAGGCAATGGAACCACTGCTGGCCACGTGCTTCAGTTGTGGAGACGTGTCACCAATCAGACGTGGAGTGGATCTCACTCATAAGATGGCAACAAAGCTGGACATGTACAGTTGATGGGACCCAGCACTGTTGGGAAGCTGCAAGCCTGGCAAACCCACAGTCTGCCAGTTTACTCTGCTGTGAGAGAAGACAATGGAATCTGAGCAATGTGGGCTATGGTGAGATGTGTAGTAGAATCAGATAAGAAATCTGCCAAAGCCCACCTCGACATGAGGAGCAATTCACATCATCTTTTATACTTTTCAACAGTGGTGTCATGGGATTTTCACCAGGCAGCAGGGAATTGCTAAATAAGGGGCATTATTGTTCGTTAAATGCCTGGTTGATAATACAACTCACCCCATTAATACGAACAAAAATAGAAATTACTGGAAAAGCTCAGGAGGTCTGGCAGCATTTGTGGAGAGAAATCAGAATTAATGTTTTGTGTCGAGTGACCCTTCCTCAGAACAGTGGTTATTTAACTCACCTCAGTAATATTTAACTTTCTATCTTATCAAGCTTCTAAGTAAGCTCAACATTAAGAAAACTACATGCAAAAACCAAAGCAAGTTCTTGACAAATTTAACATGAGAATATTTCTTTCTACTTTAGCACTGACTGGGTGTTCAGATACGTCGGGTATGGATGCTAGGGCAGTTGCTTGCTCCTCCTGCAGAATGTGGCAGGTGGGAGACATGGCACACATCTCCGCTGGCTACATCTGTGGGAAGTGCACCCAACTCCAGCTCCTTGAAAACCGTGTTAGGGAATTGGAGCTGGAGCTGGATGAACAATGGATCATTCGGGAGGCTGAGGGGGTAATTGAGAGGAGTTACCGGGAGTTGGTCAATCCTAAGGCTCAGGGCAAGGATAGATGGGTTACAGTTAGGGGGAGGAAATCCCCTGTGGACACTCCCCTCAGCAATAAGTATACTGTTTTGGATATTGCTGGGAGGGGGATGACCTACCAGAGGAAAGCCATTGTAGTCAGTTCTCTGGCACTGAGCCTGACACTGTGGAAGAGAAGGGAAGGGGTCAGGATAGAAAAGTACTCGTGGTAGGGGACTCAATAGTTAGGGGAATCGACGGGAGATTTTGTGGTCAGGATCGGGATTCCCGGAATGTATGTTGCCTCCCTGGTGCCAGGGCTGGGACATCTCCATCGGGTGTATAAGGTTCTAAAAGGGGAGGCCGAACAGCCAGAAATCATGTTACATATTGGCACTAATGATATAGCCAGGAAAAGGATCGAGGATATAAAAAGTGATTTCAGGGAGTTAGGATGGAAGCTGCAAAGCAGGACAAACAGAGTAGTGTTCTCTAGTTTACTACCGGTGCCACGAGATAGCGAGGCGTGGAACAGGGAGTGGGCGCAGCTTAACACGTGGCTGCGCAGCTGGTGTAGGAGGGAGGGCTTCAGATACTAGATAATTGGGATGCCTTCTGGGAAAGGTGGGACCTGTACAAGAAGGATGTGTTGTATCTGAACTGGAAGGGGACCAATGTCCTGGGTGGAAGGTTTGCTCCAGTAGTTCGAGAGGGTTGAAACTAGTATGGCAAGGGGGTGTATAGCGGAGGTGAGAGTTAATGCAGATGAGGCAATAGCAAGAGGTAGACCAGCTTGTGGGAAGGGTTTTCTTGGGAAGGAACCAAGGGATCTGTTAAAGTGTGTTTGCTTTAACGCAAGGAGTTTCAAGAATAAAAGTGATGAACTTAGAGCATGGATCAGTACCTGGTGCTATGATGTTGTGGCCATAACAGAGACATGGGTTTCTCAGGGGCAGGAGTGGTTGCTGGATGTTCCAGGGTTTAGAACATTTAAAAAGAATAGGGAGGGGGGAAAAAGAGGAGGGGGTGTAGCACTACGCATCAGAGAGGGTATCACAGCTACAGAAGCTTCCATTGTCGAGGAAGATCTGCCTACCGAGTCAGTATGGGTGGAAATTAGGAACAGCAAAGGAGCAGTCACCTTGTTAGGGGTTTACTTCAGGCCCCCCAATAGCAGCAGGGAGATTGAAGAAAGCATAGGTCAGCAGATTTTGGAAAAGTGTGGACGTAGTAGGGTTGTTGTAATGGGTGACTTTAACTTGCCCAATATTGATTGGAACCTCCTTCGAGCAGAAGATTTGAATGGAGCTGTTTTTGTAAGGTGTGTTCAGGAGGGTTTCCTAATTCAGTACGTTGACAGGCCGACGAGGGGAGAGGCCATTCTAGACTTGGTGCTCGGAAACGAGCCGGGGCAGGTATCAGATCTTGTAGTGGGCGAGCATTTTGGTGATAGTGACCACAACTGCCTCACATTCGACATAGCTATGGAGAAGGAGAGGATTAGGCAAAATGGAAGGAAATTTAATTGGGGAAGAGGAAACTATGATGCGATTAGACATGAGTTAGGAAGCATGGACTGGGAGCAATTGTTCTATGGTAAAGGCACTATAGACATGTGGAGACTGTTTAAGGAACAGTTGTTGCGAGTGATGAATAAATATGTCCCTCTGAGACAGGCAAGAAGGGGTAAGATAAAGGAACCTTGGATGACGAGAGTGGTGGAGCTTCTCATCAAAAGGAAGAAGATAGCTTACATAAGGTGGAGGAAGCTAGGGTCAAGCTCAGCTCTACAGGATTACAGGCAGGCAAGGAAGGAGCTCAAAAATAGTCTGAGGAGAGCCAGGAGGGGGCACGGGAAAGGCTTGGCAGAAAGGATTAGGGAGAACACAAAGGCATTTTACACTTATGTGAGGAATAAGAGAATGGTCAAAGAAAGAGTAGGGCCGATCAGGGATAGAATAGTGAACTTGTGTATGGAGTCTGAGAAGGTAGGGGAAGCCCTAAATGAGTTTTTTGCTTCTGTCTTTATGACATAAGCGAACTTTGTAGTGAATGAAACCTTTGAAGAGCAGGTGTGCATGCTGGAATAGATAGAGATAGAGGAAGCTGATGTGCTGAAAATTTTGTCAAACATTAAGATTGACAAGTCACCAGGCCTGGACCAGATTTGTCCTTGGCTACTTCGGGAAACGAGAAATGCAATTGCTTCGCCACTTGTGAAGATCTTTGCATCCTCGCTCTCCATTGGAGTCGTACCTGAGGACTGGAGACAGGCAAATGTAATTCCTCTCTTCAAGAAAGGAAATAGGGAAATCCCCAGCAATTACAGACCAGTAAGTCTCACGTCTGTCATCTGCAAGGTGTTAGAAGGGACTCTGAGGGATAGGATTTATGACCATCTGGAAGAGCATGGCTTGATTAAATGCAGTCAACACGGCTTTGTGAGGGTCAGGTCATGCCTCACAAACCTTATCGAGTTCTTTGAGGATGTGACTAGAAAAGTTGATAAGGGTCGAGATGTGGATGTGGTGTATATGGACTTCAGCAAGGCATTTGATAAGGTTCTCCATGGTAGGCTCATCCAGAAGGTCAGGAGGGATGGAATACAGGGGAACTTAGCTGCCTGGATACAGAATTGGCTGGACAACAGAAGACAGTGAGTGGTAGTAGAAGGAAAATATTCTGCCTGGAAGTCAGTGGGGAGTGGTGTTCCACAGGGCTCTGTCCTTGAGCCTCTACAGTTTGTAATTTTTATTAATGACTTGGATGAGGGGATTGAAGGATTGGTCAGCAAGTTTGCAGATGACACAAAGGTTGGAGGTGTCGTTGACAGTATAGAGGGCTGTTGTAGGCTGCAGCGGGACATTGACAGGATGCAGAGATGGGCTGAGAGGTGGCAGATGGAGTTCAACCTGGATAAATGCGAAGTGATGCATTTTGGAAGATCGAATTTGAAAGCTGAGTACAGGATTAAGGATAGGATTCTTGGTGTGGAGGTACAGAGGGATCTTGGTGTGCAGGTACATAGATCCCTTAAAATGGCCACCCAAGTGGACAGGGTTGTTAAGAAAGCATATGGTATTTTGGCTTTCATTAGCAGGGAGATTGAGTTTAAGAGTTGTGAGATCTTGTTGCAGCTGTATAAAACTTTGGTTAGACCGCACTTGGAATACTGCGTCCAGTTCTGGTCGCCCTATTATAGGAAAGATGTGGATGCTTTGGAGAGGGTTCAGAGGAGGTTTACCAGGATGCTGCCTGGACTGGAGGGCTTATCTTATGAAGAGAGATTGACTGAGCTCAGACTTTTTTCATTGGAGAAAAGGAGGAGGAGAGGGGACCTAATTGAGGTATACAAGATAATGAGAGGCATAGATAGAGTCGATAGCCAGAGACTATTTCCCAGGGCAGAAATGGCTAACACAAGGTGGTCAGAGTTTTAAGCTGGTTGGAGGAAAGTATAGAGGGGATGTCAGAGGTGGGTTCTTTCCACAGAGAGTTGTGAGAGCATGGAATGCGTTGCCAGCAGCAATTGTGGAAACAAGGTCATTGGGGACATTTAAGAGATTGCTGGACATGCATATGGTCACAGAAATTTGAGGGTGCATACATGAGGATCAGTGGTCGGCACAACATTGTGGGCTGAAGGGCCTGTTCTGTGCTGTACTGTTCTATGTTCTATGTTCTTTTTAAGCAGTGAGCGGTTAGGATCTGGAATTTATTAGTAGCTGGTCAATCATGGCTTTCAAAGGGAATTGATCACTAGTAAAGGATGGAGGAGTGAGACTAGCTGGATTGCTCAAATGGCAGACATCCCAGTCTGCTTACTGTTGTATCTTTGACACCAGCTGATAAAACCTACAGAAATGTCTTCACCAAGGTGGTGTTTAGGGCAGGCTAGACCAGAAGGGAGTGCGAGTAGAGTGGACTCCATTTTAGTACTTTGAAGTTTCGTTCCCTGTAGAACCCAATTTTGCTGCTCAAACCTCTTTAGTTTTACCTCAAAAATCTGACGCTTGTCACTGAGGGATCAACCTCACGACCCTTCTCTGCATTTTAGTCTGTGCTTTGCTTTGATGTGTCATTATTCCTGGAGAAGGTGAACCTGAAGTGTTTACCAGTCAAAGGGTATTCTAATTGGGGTTGCCTGTAATATATTTATGCTGGTAGATTTCTTTCGTGATTCAGATCATTTTGTACATTGTTTCACATATTAATTTAACAAAACTATGAATCAGAAAGTTTATAATTTAAAGCATGTGAGAATTACATTGTCTTCTTCAGAATGATGAATCACATAGATTGCAAGAGTGGGAGACAGGGACGTGCTGGAAATCATTTTAACTGTACATATGACTGAAATGGCAGAGTGTGTAAACTTTTGACACCAACAACTTTTGGTAGTAGGTTTTCAACTTAGAACTGTGCATTATCAGCTGCCTACAATAAAACTTACCAAGCCCTTAGGCAAGTTGTTTCAGTATAGCTATAACACTGGAGACAGTAAGGACTGCAGATACCAGAAGCCAGAATGAACAGATGTGAAATTGGAAAAGCATAGCGGGTCAGACAGCATCCGAGGAGCAGGAAAGACAATGTTTCTGGCCGAAACTCTCCATCAGGACTGGGGAGGGTGGGAGGAGCCCAGAACTATATAGGGGGAGGGAACGGGGGAGCTGGGGGAAGGGTTGGTGCAAAGGTGATATGTGGATGCAGGTAGGGGGTTATTGTGAATGGTCAGTGGTAGGGATGGAGCTGATAAGTGAGAAGAAGGATGGACAGGTTAGGTGAGGTCAGCGAGGCGAGGGGGTTGGTGGGGCTGGACATGGGATAAGGCTGGGGGTAGAGGGATTTTGTAGTTGGTGAAATCAGTATTGAGTCCAGTGGACTGTAAGCTCCCCAGGTGAAATATAAGGTGTTGATCCTCTCATCCCAGTCCTCATAACAATTGTTCCAGATTGAACAGAGATTCACCCGCACTTCATCCAACCTCATCTGTTATACCTGTTGTTCCCGATGTGGTCTCCTTGATATCGGAGAGACCAAACGCTGAATCGGGGACCGGTTTACGGAGCATCTGCACTTTACATGCACCAACCAACCCGACCTTCCAATTATCATCTATTTTAATCCCCCCTCTTACTCCCCTGGCAACACGTCCATCCATGGCCTCCTCTGCTGACAGAGTGAGGCCATATGTAAACTGGAGGAACAACACCTGATATTTTGCTTACAGCTCAATGGCCTCAATATTAACTTCAAAGTCCCTCCTCCCCCAACATTATCCCATGTCCAGCATCCCTCTTCTCCTTGTCTCCCGGACCTCATCTAGCCTGTCCATCTTCCTGCTCATCCATCTGTTCCACCCCTCCCACTGACCAATCACAATAGCCCCCTACCTACATCCAAATATGACCATCCCAAGTACACTTACCCCAGCCCTACTTCCCTCCTTCTATATATGTCTGGACTTCCCTTCCCCCTCCCCACCACACCTCCCCCCCCCCACCTCCCCCCCCCCCCCCCCCACCCACTCTCCAGTCCTGATGAAGAGTTTCAGCCCGGAATATTGACTTTCCTGCTCCTCAGGTCCTGTCTGTTCCACTGTACATTTCCAGCTTCATATCTATTGACTCCAGCTACAATACAGGCATCATGTGACTATTGGAAAATTTCCCAGGTACGTCCATTAGATAAAGTTCAAAAAAAAAAGACCAATCATCAATCTACTCATGATAACTTGTAAAGTGATGGAAGGGTCTTCATTAATACTATGACTCAGCACTCTTTCTGCAATGATCTGCTCCCTAATGTTCAATTCAGCTCTACAAGGGCTTGTCAGTTCCTGAACTCATTACAGTCTTGGTTTAAACATAGAGAAAAGAATTGAACTTCAGAGAGACTGCCTTGACAGTGAAAGACTAAAATAATTATGGAAATAAAAATTGGAAAGTTTCTATAATGGATGACCAACTCAACTTCTGGTCTTATACCTGGACAACAAATTGAGAATCTATATCTTTTCATAAACTTTACAAAATCTGTTTCCAGTGTACTATAATAATAATAAAAAAAGACTGGATTAGTCAACAAAATCTATCTACTTGGATCTGTGCATATCTTTTTTGCAACATTAATGTAGTGTTTGCTCAAACATTCTGGAGGATGGCCATTGTGTATGACCATAACTCAAGGGCTTCTGGGGAATGTAAGAGGCATCTGGATGGAAGAGGAAAAATAAACTGAGAACACTGGAACCCTTTCAGAAACACTACATAAAATTGGAAGACTTCTGAGGCCCATATGAGGCAATGAGTCATATATTAGTCATATTCAGTCACATTATGCAGTCTGCAAAACATTCCAGTGTAAATGAAATCCAGCTCAGCGTCTTAAAAAATAAATGCCGAACATAAGTTGAAGCTTTGGAAATGTATTGCAACTTTTAATCCAAATCTCATTTATAATTAAAGTCAGCCCAACCAACTCAAATGATCTAACCCCTTAGATTGTTTACAGACCATCACAGCATTCCAAATGCAGAGACATTCATGTTGTCTATTTGGTGGAGATACAACTACAATGCAGCAAGAGACGGAGTTCTAAGATTTTGATCCACTGAAGGAACCCTGACATGTAAGAGTGGTGATGGCCTAGTGGCATTACTGGTAGGCTATTAATCCAGAATATGCAAATGTTTTGGGGATCCAGGTTCAAATTCTGAAATTGCATATGACACCACAGCCACAGTAATGTAGTTGACTCTTATATGGCCCAGCAAACCACTCAGTTGTACTGCTACAAAGATGTGAAGTCTCAACAAATAAATTAAGTCAGATGGAACACTTGGCATTCACCTTGGTGTTGGAAATGACAATGACAATAAATTTCCCTGTTGAACCTGCAATGTCCTACTGACTAACAGCTGGGGGCTAGTGTCAAAATTGGGAGTGCTGTCTCACAGACTCATCAAGCTATAACCTCTGGATGAAGGAATTGAGGGCATTGTTCCTAAGTTTAGAGATAACACAAATATGGGTACACAGACTATTAAGGAGGTGGGAAGATGCAGAAGGACTTGGAAAGGCCAGAGGAGTGGGAAAAGAAGTGGCAGTTGGTGATTATGCACTTTGCTAGGAAGAATAGAGTCATAGATTACTTTCTAAATATGGAAAGGCTTGGGAAATTTAAAGTACAAAGGAACTTAGGATTCCTAGTTTAGGGTTCTCTTAAGGTTATATGTAGGTTCAGTTGGCATCAAGGAAAGCAAATGCAATGCTAGCATTCATTTTAAGAGGTCAAGAATACAAGAGCATGGATGTACCCTGAGCAAACAGGCTCTGGTCAGGCTGCATTTGGAATATTGTGAGCAGTTTTGGGCCCAGTATTTAAGGAAGAATAGTGTTGGTAAAGGTCTGGAGGAGGTTTACAAGAATGGTCCTAGGGATGAAGGGCTTGTCATGTGAGGAGCGGTTGAGGACTCTGGCTCTATGCTCAGTGTTGTTAAGAAGGATGAGGATATGCCAGGCCATGAGGTTACAGACTTTGCAGGAGTACAATTCAGCTACTGTTGATGGCCCACAGTGCCTCGTGGATGCCCAGTCTTGGGTTGCCAGATCTGTTCAAAGTCAGTCCCAGTTAGTATGGTGGTAGTGCCACAGAACACGATAGAAGGTATTCTCATTGTGAAGGTGAGAAGTCATAGGATGCGGAGTTAATGTTGGTGACTCCCTGGGCAACTCCCTCCCAACTGTATTCAGTACCACTGTGGCACCATCTCTGCTGTGCCTGTCCTGCCACTGCGACATATCCAGAGATGATCATGATGGTGTCCAGGACGTTGTCTGCAAGGTGTGGTTCCATGTGTATGGCTGTGTCAGGCAATTGTTTGACTAGTCTGTGAGACAGCTCTCTGAATTTTAGCACTAGAACCAAATGTTAATAAGGATACTGTTTCAGGGTCGAGAGGGCTGTTTTTGCCATTGTCTTTTCCGGTGCCTAGAATGATGCTGGGTGGTCCACCCAGTTCCATTTCTTTGTTGAATCTTTGTAGCAATCGATACAACACAGTGACTTGCTAGGCCATTTCAAAGAGCAATTGAGGGTCAACCACATTGCTGAGGGTTTAGAATCACATGTAGAGGATGGCAGATTTCCTTGCTGAAAGATATTAGTGAACCAGATGATCAACAATGGTTTCACGGTCATCAATAGATTCTTAGTTCCAGATATTTTTTCTCACATTCAAATTCCACCATCTGCCATTGGCAGGATTCGAGTCAGGTCCAGAGAACATTAACTGAGCTTCTGGATTAATAGTCTAACAATAATATGACAAGGCTCTCACCTCCCCTACCTGACCATATGATGGAAGGAAGGTCATTAAAGAAGTAGCTGAAGATGGCTGGGCTAGGACACTACCCTGAGGAACTCCTGCAGAGATTTTTATGGAGCTATGATTGACCACGATGTGAGATGAGGAGGACTTTGCAGGGTTGACGGGGCAGTCTTTGGAACCCTGTGGTCAATTTGATTTCATTCCTTTTTTCCTTCCCTAGAGGACATTTCGTGAACCAGATAGATTTTCATGACCAAAACAGAAGTAGCTGGAAAAGCTCAGCAGGTCTGGTAGCATTTGTGGAGAGAAATCAAAGTTACTGGTTTGATACATCCCATCAGCTTATTCAGCTATTTTAGAGGGTGGTTAAGAATCAACCACATTTCAGTGAGTCTGGAGTCACATGTAGGCCAGACTGAGTGAGATTGGCAGATCTGCTTCCTTAAGGGACATTAGGTGAACTAGATAGATTTTCATGACCAAAACAGAAGTTGCTGGAAAAGCTCAGCAGGTCTGGCAGCATCTGCGAAGAGAAATCAAAGTTAATGTTTTGGTTCTTTCAGCTTTTATTTAGATTTTCAGGACAATTGACAATGGTTTCATGGTCATCACAAAACTGTAAAGTTCTAGATTTTTAAAAATAATCGTATTTTAGTCATCTACCATGATAGGATTCAACACCACGTCACAAGAGCATTTCCTAGGTCTCTGAATTACTCATTTAAATACAATATCAAATGACCACCACCATTCCCCATACTCAACAGGTCTGGCAGAATCTGAGGAGAGGAGTAGAGTTATTGGTTTAGGTCAGTACTATTGCGATGAAGAGTCAATGACCTGAAACTTTGCACAGTATGTTTGCTCATGGATGTGCTGAATGTGGAGGCTGGAAGCACAACCAATCAGGTTGTGTAGTGATGTACCGAAACCTTGCCCCCTTCATGTTTGTTTTGAAGTTAAGTTTGGTGTGGAAATATCGAATTACAACCTTTCTGCCATTGAATCTCTTGAATAGTCAGATAAGGGCAACATAAGGACATCAACCTGCTACTGATAGGAACCTATACCTGTCACAACGAGGCAGCTGTTAGATCACCCTGACCCAGCAGTTTGTCACCTGGGTGTGGTGGAGTTGAGGAGAAAGGTCCTTTGATCAATGACAATCAGTGCCTGATCAAGGGACTATGGGTAGGACAGGAGTTGACAATTGAGACCCACTTTCCTGTCCTTGCTTCTGATCCTGCTGCCTCTTTTCCTGTAACATTCAATTCTAGAAATCCCATGACTCCCTTCCATAAATTTCTGATCTTACTTGTGGCTTCTCCATCTTTCTGGATGTGCTGATTGACTGGCAGCTCTCGCTCCAGACTGAGCTCCTTCATTCCAGGCAATGTCCTATGGAGAGCCTCGCCACTACTTGACCTGATGGACCTTCTATGGTAGAGGCAGCACGAGTCTGTCACCAGTTCTCTAGCTGGCCGAAGCTATCCTCACTACCACCACAAGATTTTGCCTGTTAACACTGCTTCTGTCCTCTGAGGCCCTCTAACCTGCTGAGTACTTCCACCATTTTCTATTTCGAACTCTAGATTTCCAGCATCTGAAGTATTTTGTTGTAAGCCAAGTTACTCTTTTGTTTAAAACTGAAGTTTATGTTTTAGGCGGATTACCTGAACCTGCCAATAATGTCCACCTATTTGTTGGAGGGTCTTTGGTGATAGTTGTGACAGCAAATGATATCATCTCAAAAATGTGTGGGATCTATATGGACTTCAGTAAGGTGTTCGACAAGGTTCCCCATGGGAGACTGGTTAGCAAGATTAGATCTCACAGAATACAAGGAGACCTAGCCATTTGGATACAGACCTGGCTCAAAGGTAGAAGATAGAGGGTGGTGGTGGAGGGTTGTTTTTCAGACTGGAGGCCTGTGACCAGTGTTGTGCCACAAGAATCAGTGCTGGATCTAACTACTTTTCGTCATTTATATAAGTGATTTGGATGCGAGCATAAGAGGTACAGTTAGTAAGTTTGCAGACGACACCAAAATTGGAGGTGTCGTGGACAGCGAAGAATGTTACCTCAGATTACAACAGGATCTTGACCAAATGGGTCAATGGGCTAAGAAGTGGCAGATGGAGTTTAATTCAGATAAATGTGAGGTGCTGCATTTTGGGAAAGCAAATCTTAGCAGGACTTATGCACTTAATGGTAAGGTCCTAAAGAGTGTTGTTGAACAAAGAGACCATGGAGTGCAGGTTCATAGCTCCTTGAAAGTGGAGTCGCAGGTAGATAGGATAGTGAAGAAGACGTTTAGTATGCTATCTTTTATTGGTGAGAGTATTGAATACAGGAGTTGGGAGGTCATGCTGCGGCTGTACAGGACATTAGTTAGGCCACTGTTGGAATATTGCGTGCAATTCTGGTCTCCTTCCTATTGGAAAGATGTTGTGAAACTTGAAAGGGTTCAGAAAAGATTTACAAGGATGTTGCCAGGGTTGGAGGATTTGAGCTACAGGGAGAGGTTGAACAGACTGGGGCTGTTTTCCCTGGAGCGTCGGATGTTGAGGGATGACCTTATAGAGGTTTACAAAATTATGAGGGGCATGGTTAGGATAAATAGACAAAGTCTTTTCCCTGGGGTCAGGAAGTCCAGAACTAGAGGGCATAGGTATAGGGTGAGAGGGGAAAGATATAAAAGAGACCTAAGGTGCAACTTTTTCACACAGAGGGTGGTACGTGCATGGAATGAGCTGCCAGACGAAGTGGTGGAGGCCAGTACAGTTGCAACATTTAAGGGGCATTTGGAAGGGTATATGAAGAGGAAGGGTTTGGAGGGATATGGGCCGTGTGCTGGCAGGTGGGACTAGATTGGGTAGGGATATCTGGTTGGCATGAATGGGTTGGACTGAAGGGTCTGTTTCCATGCTGTACATCTCTATGACTCCGTGACACGATACAGATGTTCCCTCACTGCTTTACACAGATAATTAATCTGTGTAAAACAGTGAGGGAACATCTGCGTATTCAATGATATCAGTGAAAAAGTCAGCAAGCTGGATTTTAACCTGTCCCACCAGTACATTTGAAGTGAAGGGGAGGAGTGTTATAGTGCGTAAAATACAACCTAAGTTCTAAATTAATTGCCCAGCCATGGATTAATCTGCAAACCCTATCACAGCCAGAAAGTGGACGCATGTTTTATTTGTAGCTTGCTGGTTGTGTGATGTTTAGTTGTAATGTTACAGGAATGGATGGTATGTCAGATAAACATGCAGCAACATGTCTGACCCCAGCAGCAACATACAGGCTGTGATGAAAAGTAATGATAACCAAATTGAAACTGACATTTTTTACAAACCCACCGACTCCCACAGCTACCTAGATTATACCTCTTCCCTCCCTACCTCCTGCAAAAATGCTATTCCATATTCCCAATTCCTTCGCCTCAATTTTATCTGCTCCCAGGAGGACCAGTTCCACTACAGAACACACCAGATGGCCTCCTTCTTTAAAGACCGCAATTTCCCTTCCCACGTGGTTGAAGATGCCCTCCAATGCA
The DNA here is from genome assembly GCF_047496795.1 of Chiloscyllium punctatum. NCBI lineage: Eukaryota > Metazoa > Chordata > Chondrichthyes > Orectolobiformes > Hemiscylliidae > Chiloscyllium > Chiloscyllium punctatum. The sequence goes on from NC_092765.1 coordinate 34,834,365, forward strand.
TCTCATGCACATCTTGCACCTCCGCCCTCAAACCCTACCCCTCCAACCGTAACAAGGACAGAACGCCTTGGTCCTCACCATTCACCCTATGAACTTTCGCATAAACCACATCATATGCCGACATTTCCGCCACCTCCAAATGGACCCCACCACCAGGGATATATTTCCCTCCCCACCCCTTTCTGCTTTCCGCAAAGATCGCTCCATCTGTGACTACTTCTTATTTGAGGAAAGACATTCTGGCTATTGAGGGAGTGCAGCTTAGGTTCACGAGGTCAATTCCCGGAATGGTGGGATTATCTTACGCTGAAAGATTGTAGCGACTGGGCTTGTATACACTTGAGTTTAGAAGGCTGAGAGGGGATCTGATTGAGACGTATAAGATTATTAAAAGATTGGACGCTCTGGAGGCAGGAAGCATGTTTCCGCTGATGGGTGATTCCCGAACCATAGGACACAGTTTAAAAATAAGGGGTAGGCCACTTAGAACAGAATTGAGGAGAAACTTCTTCACCCAGAGAGTGGTGGGTGTATGGAATGCTCTGCCCCAGAAGGCTGTGGAGGCCAGGTCTCTGGATACTTTCAAGAAAGAGTTGGATAGAGCTCTTAAGGATAGTGGAATCAAGGGTTATGGGGATAAGGCAGGAACAGGATACCGATTGAGGATGATCAAAATGAATGGTGGTGCTGGCTTGAAGGGTAGAATGGCCTACTTCTGCACCTATTATCTATTGGAGGAGAAAGTGAGGACTGCAGATGCTGGAGATAAGAGCTGAAAATGTGTTGCTGGAAAAGCACAGCAGGTCAGGCAGCATCCAAGGAGCAGGAGAATCGACATTTCGGGCATAAGCCCTTCTTCAGGAATGCTATGGCGGCATGGTGGCACAGTGGTTTGCACTGCTGCCTCACAGCGCCAGAGACCTGGGTTCAATTCCTGACTCAGGTGACTGACTGTGTGGAGTTTGCACATTCTCCCCGTGTCTGCGTGGGTTTCCTCCGGGTGCTACGGTTTCCTCCCACAGTCCAAAGATGTGCAGGTTAGGTGAATTGGCCGTGCTAAATTACCCGTAGTGTTAGGTAAAAGGGTAAATGTAGGGGAATGGGTGGGTTGAGCATCGGCGGGTCGGTGTGGACTTGTTGGGCCGAAGGGCCTGTTTCCACACTGTAAGTAATCTAAAGAAATGCAGGAATGCAGGAATTCCTGAAGAAAGGCTTATGCCCGAAACGTCGATTCTCATGCTCCTGACCTGCTGCACTTTTCTAGCAACACATTTTTAGCACCTATTGTCTATTGTCTATTGTCATACCTGGTCAGGTTCCAGTCCCCCAACAACTCACTGTCCCCTCCTGACACCTTCCCCTGCCACTGCAGGAATTGCAAAACCGGCACCCACACCTCTTCCCTCACCTCCATCCAAGGCCCCAAAGGAGCCTTCCACATCCATCAGTGTTTCACCTGCACATCCACCAATCTATACATTGAGGAGAGTGGCTATGTCTGTCTCTGTAGGCAACTCGTGGTCCGGAATGTTTTTGCCTTCACTATGAGTGACTGCTGTCTGACTGGTGGATTTCTGAAAACTCTTATTTATCACAGAATCAGAGATTAATTATATTTCAGACAGAGGCCTCTGTACTGGCTGTATTATCTAGTGCCAATCTCATAACTTTTCCTTATATCCCTTCACATTCCTTATATCCCTTATATCCCTTCATCTGATAAATGATCCAATGTCCTCTTGAATACTTCAATTGAACCTATCTCTACCACATTTCCAGGCAATGCATCACATTCATAACAACTCACTGTGCAAATTATTCTTTATTTCCATCACCATTGCTTCGCTTGCACCTCACTTTAATTTTCCAAGCAAGAACAACTTCACTCTATCTACCTATTCTGGCAAGTCAGCAGCAGTGTAGAACACTCCAACCAGAGCTCCTGTGCTTTACCTGTTCTCTTTCTTTATAAGCAGATCCTGAGCAGTGCGAGCAGAAACACGTCCTGGGACAACATGAGGGGAACAGGACCAGGAGCAATGCGATATGTACGAGACCCGGAGGAGTGGGACAGAAACGAGACCTGCAGCAGTGTGAGGGGAATGACACCCGGAGCAGTGTGTGGGAAATGAGAGTTGGAACAGTGTGAGGGGAATGAGACCCTGAGCAGTGTGAGTGAGACCCAGAGCAGTGTGAGGGGAATGAAACCCAGAGCAGTGTGAGGGGAATGAGAGTTGGAACAGTGTGAGGGGAATGAAACCCAGAGCAGTGTGAGGAGAATGAGACCCAGAGCAGTGTGAGGGGAATGAGACCCAGAGCAGTGTGAGGGGAATGAGACCCCGAGCAGTGTGAGGGGAATGAGAGTTGGAATAGTGTAAGGGGAATGAAACGCAGAGCAGTGTGAGGGGAATGAAATCCAGAGCAGTGTGAGGGGAATGAAACCCAGAGCAGTGTGAGAGGAATGAGACTCGGGACAGTGTAAAGGGAATGAAACCCAGAGCAGTGTGAGTGAGACCCAGAGCAGTGTGAGGGGAATGAAACCCAGAGCAGTGTGAGGGGAATGAGAGTTGGAACAGTGTGAGGAGAATGAGACCCAGAGCTGTGTGAGGTGAATGAGACCCAGAGCAGTGTGAGGGGAATGAAACCCAGAGCAGTGTGAGCAGAATGAGAGTTGGAACAGTGAGAGGGTAATGAGACCCAGAGCAGTGTAAGGTGAATGAGACCCAGAGAAGTGTGAGGGTAATGAGACCCAGAGCAGTGTGAGGGGAATGAGACTCGGGGCAGTGTGAGGAGAACGAGACCCGGAGCAGTGTGAGGGGAATGAGAGTTGGAACAGTGTGAGGAGAATGAGACCCAGAGCAGTGTGAGGGGAATGAGACCCAGAGCAGTGTGAGGGGAATGAGACCCCGAGCAGTGTGAGGGGAATGAGAATTGGAATAGTGTAAGGGGAATGAAACGCAGAGCAGTGTGAGGGGAATGAAATCCAGAGCAGTGTGAGGGGAATGAAACCCAGAGCAGTGTGAGAGGAATGAGACTCGGGACAGTGTAAAGGGAATGAAACCCAGAGCAGTGTGAGTGAGACCCAGAGCAGTGTGAGGGGAATGAAACCCAGAGCAGTGTGAGGGGAATGAGAGTTGGAACAGTGTGAGGAGAATGAGACCCAGAGCTGTGTGAGGTGAATGAGACCCAGAGCAGTGTGAGGGGAATGAAACCCAGAGCAGTGTGAGCAGAATGAGAGTTGGAACAGTGAGAGGGTAATGAGACCCAGAGCAGTGTAAGGTGAATGAGACCCAGAGAAGTGTGAGGGTAATGAGACCCAGAGCAGTGTGAGGGGAATGAGACTCGGGGCAGTGTGAGGAGAACGAGACCCGGAGCAGTGTGAGGGGAATGAGAGTTGGAACAGTGTGAGGAGAATGAGACCCAGAGCAGTGTGAGGGTAATGAGACCCCGAGCAGTGTGAGGGGAATGAGACCCAGAGCAGTGTGAGGGGAATGAGACCCAGAGCAGTGTGAGGGGAATGAGAGTTGGAATAGTGTGAGGGGAATGAGACCCAGAGCAGTGTGAGGGGAATGAGACTCGGGGCAGTGTGAGGAGAATGAGACCCGGAGCAGTGTGAGGGGAATGAGAGTTGGAACAGTGTGAGGAGAATGAGACCCAGAGCAGTGTGAGGGTAATGAGACCCAGAGCAGTGTAAGGGGAATGAGAGTTGGAACAGTGTGAGGAGAATGAGACTCGGGGCAGTGTGAGGGGAATGAAACCCAGAGCAGTGTGAGGGGAATGAGAGTTGGAACAGTGTGAGGAGAATGAGACCCAGAGCAGTGTGAAGGGAATGAGACCCAGAGCAGTGTGAGGGTAATGAGACCCAGAGAAGTGTGAGGGTAATGAGACCCAGAGCAGTGTAAGGGGAATGAGAGTTGGAACAGTGTGAGGAGAATGAGACCCAGAGCAGTGTGAAGGGAATGAGACCCAGAGCAGTGTGAGGGTAATGAGACCCAGAGAAGTGTGAGGGTAATGAGACCCAGAGCAGTGTGAGGGGAATGAGACCCAGAGCAGTGTGAGGAGAATGAGACTCAGGGCAGTGTGAGGGGAATGAGACCCAGAGCAGTGTGAGGGGAATGAGACCCGGAGCAGTGTGAGGAGAATGAGACTCAGGGCAGTGTGAGGGGAATGAGACCCAGAGCAGTGTGAGGGGAATGAGACCCAGAGCAGTGTGAGGGGAATGTGACCTAGAGCAATGTGAGGGTAATGAGACCCAGAGAAGTGTGAGGGTAATGAGACCCAGAGCAGTGTGAGGAGAATGAGACTCGGGGCAGTGTGAGGAGAATGAGACCCGGAGCAGTGTGAGGGGAATGAGAGTTGGAACAGTGTGAGGAGAATGAGACCCAGAGCTGTGTGAGGGTAATGAGACCCAGAGCAGTGTAAGGGGAATGAGAGTTGGAACAGTGTGAGGAGAATGAGACTCAGGGCAGTGTGAGGGGAATGAGACCCAGAGCAGTGTGAGGGGAATGAGACCCAGAGCAGTGTGAGGGGAATGTGACCTAGAGCAATGTGAGGGTAATGAGACCCAGAGAAGTGTGAGGGTAATGAGACCCAGAGCAGTGTGAGGAGAATGAGACTCGGGGCAGTGTGAGGAGAATGAGACCCGGAGCAGTGTGAGGGGAATGAGAGTTGGAACAGTGTGAGGAGAATGAGACCCAGAGCAGTGTGAGGGTAATGAGACCCAGAGCAGTGTAAGGGGAATGAGAGTTGGAACAGTGTGAGGAGAATGAGACTCAGGGCAGTGTGAGGGGAATGAAACCCAGAGCAGTGTGAGGGGAATGAAACCCAGAGCAGTGTGAGGGGAATGAGACCCAGAGCAGTGTGAGGGGAATGAGAGTTGGAACAGTGTGAGGAGAATGAGACCCAGAGCAGTGTGAAGGGAATGAGACCCGGAGCAGTGTGAGGGGAATGAGTGTTGGAACAGTGTGAGGGGAATAAGAGCCAGAGCTGTGTGAGGTGAATGAGACCTAGAGCAGTGTGAGGTGAATGAGACCCAGAGAAGTGTGAGGGGAATGAGACTTGGGGCAGTATGAGGGGAATGAGATCCAGAGCAGTGTGAGGGGAATGAAACCTGGAGCAGTGTGAGGGGAATGAGACCCGGAGCAGTGTGAGGGGAATGAGACCCCGAGCAGTATGAGGGGAATGAGACCCGGAGCAGTGTGAGGGGAATGAGACCCCGAGCAGTGTGAGGGGAATGAGACCCAGAGCAGTGTGAGGGGAATGAGACCCAGAGCAGTGTGAGGGGAATGTGACCTAGAGCAATGTGAGGGGAATGAGACCCAGAACAGTGTGAGGGGAATGACACCTGGAACAGTGTGACGGGAATGAGATCTGGAGCAGTGTGAGGGGAATGAGAGTTGGAACAATGTGAGGGGAAAGAAACCCGGAGCAGTGTGAGGGGAATGTAACCTGGAGCAGTGTGAGGGGAATTAGACACAGAGCAGTGTGAGGGGAATGAGACCCAGAGCAGTGTGAGGGGAATGAGACCCAGAGCAGTGTGAGGGGAATGAGACCCAGAGCAGTGTGATGGGAATGAGACCCAGAGCAGTGTGAGGGGAATGAGACTCAGAGCAGTGTGAGGGGAATGAGACCCAGACCAGTGTGAGGGGAATGAGACTTAGAGCAGTGTGAGGGGAATGAGACTCAGAGCAGTGTGAAGGGAATGAGACCCCGAGCAGTGTGAGGGGAATAAGAGCCAGAGCTGTGTGAGGTGAATGAGACCCAGAGCAGTGTGAGGGGAATGAGACCCGGAGCAGTGTGAGGGGAATGAGACCCCGAGCAGTATGAGGGGAATGAGACCCAGAGCAGTGTGAGGGGAATGAGACCCCGAGCAGTATGAGGGGAATGAGACCCAGAGCACTGTGAGGGGAATGAGACCCAGAGCAGTGTGAGGGGAATGAGACCCAGAGCAGTGTGAGGGGAATGAGACCCAGAGCAGTGTGAGGGGAATGAGAGTTCGAACAGTGTGAGGGGAATGAGACCCGGAGCAGTGTGAGGGGAATGAGACTCGGAACAGTGTGAGGGGAATGAGACCCCGAGCAGTGTGAGGGGAATGAGACCCGGAGCAGTGTGAGGAGAATGAGACCCCGAGCAGTGTGAGGGGAATGAGACCCCGAGCAGTGTGAGGGGAATGAGACCCGGAGCAGTGTGAGGGGAATGAGACCCGGAGCAGTGTGAGGGGAATGAGACCCCGAGCAGTGTGAGGGGAATGAGACCCGGAGCAGTGTGAGGGGAATGAGACCCGGAGCAGTGTGAGGGGAATGAGACTCGGAGCAGTGTGAGGGGAATGAGACCCGGGGCAGTGTGAGGGGAATGAGACCCGGAGCAGTGTGAGGGGAATGAGACCCGGGGCAGTGTGAGGAGAATGAGACCTGGAGCAGTGAGGGGAATGAGAGTTGGAACAGTGTGAGGGAAGCATGTCCCAATGCATGGCAATAAACCTTGTTGCAGCTGAGCGCCAGTGCAGAGGGGACTGGAGGCTGGGGGAGTGGGTCTATTGTTGGAGTGGGCCCTGCGCGGGTAGTCAGACCATGTGCTGAGCTGCACCTTTTTGAAATTCTTGACTGGTCTGGAATGTCAATCCTTTAACTATGTTCTAACTATCTTATTTCTAACTAATAGTTTGGCACTGTAAGTAATGGTACTACTTTTCCTTTTATATCCAAGGTTTGTACCTGGGTACTTGCACATAAGAATGTGCCATTAGAGGCAGCCATTGTGAAAAGTTTACACTGTACTTCTGTACTGGACTACACGTGACAATAAAAGATATACCATTCTGTTCAATTGTTTAGCCTACTCGTGAGTTTGAAAACCTCAATCAGACTTTCTCTCAGCACTCTACTCTCAAGGGAGAACAGTGCCAACTTCTCCAAGTTATCCTCACAGCTGAAGGTTTTCATACATGGAGCCACCATAACAAATTGTTTCTGCATTCTCTTCAATTCATTCACATCTTCCTTGTAATGTGGCACTCATAACTCAATACTCCTGTTGTAGTCTAACAAATATCCTGCTCTAGTTCAAGATCACCTCCTTGCTGTTAGACTCTATGTGCCTATTGGTAAAGCCACAAACTCTGTAAGCTTTATTGACTGCTCTTTCCAATATCCTGAATATCTCAATGATCTGAACACATGTACACTCAGTTCCCTCTCTTCCTGCACTTTCTTAAGAATTGAACTCCTATTTAAATTATCTTTCAATGTTCTTCAGAACGAAGCTCATCACCTCACACTTCTTTGTGTTGAACCTCATCTGCCGCCTACTTCACTAACTTATCAATACCTTTTGAAGCTTAGATCATAGGATCCTTATAGTGTGGAAACAGGCCCTTCAGCCCAACAAGTCCACTCTGACTCTCCGAAGAGAAACCCACCCAGACCCATTCCAACATTTAACTCCTGACTATTGCAGCCAACCTACACATCCCTGAGCACTATGGATAATTTAGCATGGCCAATTCACCTAAACTGTACATCTTTGGATTATGGGAGGAAATTAGATCACCCGGAGGAAACCCATGCAGACACGGGGAGAATGTGCGAACTCCACACAGATAGTCACCCGAATTGGAATCGAACCTGGGTCTCTGACGCACTGTGAGGCAGCAGTGTTAACCACTGAGCCGCCCTAAGCTTGACACTATCCGCATCACAATTCATGTACAATTCTTACAAATTTATTGTCAACTGCAAACTTGGACATTGTTCCCTGAAAACAAGATCCAGATAATTATCAGAAAGATTTGTAACACTCTTGTCTGCAATTGCAGCTCTCACTTGTGCCATCTTTTCTTCACAGATTTGTACATCACTGCTGTTATCACTGTTACAGCACTATAGCTTTATCATATCCTCATTAAAGCTGAGAAAAAAGAGAAATCTTTCATTGGGACAGGTAAAACCACTGTCCTGGTGAATCATACTGCTGGAGATTTGAGTACACACATTACTGAGAGGGAAACATCATTTTTTAAAATCCTTTCTGGGATATGAGCATTGCTAGCTTGTCAGCATTTATTGCCCATCCCCAAATGCTCCTGAGAAGGCAGTGGTGAGCTGCCTGTCTGAACCGTTGAAATCAGAATCCTACAGGTAAATTCATGATGCCATTAGGGAGAAATAAGCTGGTTTCCTTCAGGATTAGAATGGGCTTTGACTGCAGAGAACAGAGAGACAGTTTCTGAGCTGGTGGAGATTTGATCACTTCTCTAAATTGCATTTCCAGCCCAAGAGTGTTTAGTTACCAGAGAACCAATCAAATGGTTGTTGGCAGGCAAAGCATTTTTGTCATCAATAACTGGTCACTAGTCGATAGACTGATCAACTACTTGTTGCCAACCAGAACACCATCTGAAACAGAACTCTTCAGCTCCAGTCCATCAGCAACGTAATCTTCAATTATTGCTTGGGGTTCAAATGGCTATTTAAATAATGTGTGCCATGAGTGTCAGATTACTTGCTTTTCAAAAACTGCAATAATCCTTGGTTTTGAAATTTCTTCTCACTTCAGCTCACGAAGCACAGAAATAAAAAGACACGTCCTTTACAATAAGTCTCAGTTGAAGCATTAAATGCAGTGCAGATCACTATATTATAGAAAGGATGTGTTTGTACTATCGAGGGTGTAGACTAGATTTATCAGAATGCTGCCTGCTCTGGTGGGTCTGAGCTATGAGGAACGTTTGGAGAGGCCAATGTTGCATTCCTCGGAGAGTATAGGTTGAAAGAATACTGGTAGAGGTGTATGTGATTATGAGCAGCATGGATAGGGTAGATAGGAAGGCACTTTTTCCATTGTGGAGGGACCAATAACTGAACATTTAAGGTAAGAGGTAAAAGACTAAGAGGAGAGTTGATGAGAGAATTTTTCACTTAGGGTGGTGGATGTCTAAAACTCATTGATGAACAGGTGATTAAGTCAGATATCCTCATAACGTTTAAGCAGTATTTAGATATTTACTTATGTTGCCTTGGCTCTGGGGATACAGGTTGAAAGCTGGAAAATGCTTTTAGCATGTTTAAGATCTTTGTTTTCTGGTTTGAGTACAATGGACAGGAATGACCTCCTTTTGTGCTCAATGTTCCCATGGAGTTTACAAGAGCTTAAAGGGTGTATTGGGGGTGGGACAGGGGATTCTTTCAGGCTTACAAGTTGGGAAGTTGGGGTGGACCATGTTGGCAGAACTGGCAAAATGGAGTATGGAGTTAATTGATGGATGTGGGGATTGCCAGTGGACCATCAAGTCCAGGGGCAGCCATGTGGCCCAGACCACTTCTGATGTTGGTGTATGACAGCCCTGAGCTGTCCTGTTAACCCACAGGCTGATTGCAATAACATGCAGCTTCCACGGCTGAACAATAATGCAGAAATCTGGGAGAAAGTGTATCCCAGGAAAACCTGACCCAGAACATTACATGAAAGACCAAGTTATGTGGCAGTTCTGGAAAATCCAGGGTGGTAGCTCACCCTGGTTCATAACAAAGCAAATTCCATTTTGTTGACAGGGTCCTACCTGGTAGCTTCTTAAAACGCATTAAGGTATTCTTGTTCCATGATCTATTTGTTGATCTGCGTCACATACCGACCATCCTTTTGCATTTCTCTTTTACTTCATTTTTATTTTGCTTAATTTGTAAATTTTGTATGAAGCAAAAAAAACATACTGAAATTCAATTTGTCCAAGCCTTTTAAGTTTTCTAACTTTTCTAACATATCTCCTCTCCATCTTCTCTTTTACAACAAGGATGGTATTTCAAGTCACTTATAGATGATTTGTTCTTCAACTTCAATTACTGTCATTTCTCCAAATCTCATAGCCTTTTCTAAAAATATTCCTCGCTTTACCTAATTTAAAACAATGTTACAGAAGTGATTTTAAATTAAGTTTCTGACAAAGTGGAAAATATAATCTCAACACAAGCTCTTTCATCTTTTTGAAAGAAATTCTCAAAGTAATTTCTAAGATTGTGAATGGTATGGATACAGTGGAAAGTTTGAGGTGTTTTCCCAGGGTGGAGGGGTCAATTGAAAGGGAACACAGATTCAAGGTGCAGGAGGGGGGAGGTTTAAAAATGATGTGCGAGAAGTGTTTTGCATACAAAAGGTGGTGAGTGTCTGGAACGTACTGCCGGAGGAGGTGGTGGAAAAAGACCCAATAGCTGCATTCAGGAAGCACCCAGGTGAACCACATGAATAGAAAGGGAATACGGGTAGAGGGGTACAGATGCTATAAGGGAAGACTGTTTTAGAACAGAAAGGCAAAAAAAGGCTTGAGGGGCGACAGGCCTGTTCCTGTGCTGTATTGTTCTTTGTTCTTTGTAAATCCACTAACTTGTTTTTGGAATTCACCTTTCCACTTCTGTTCTGGTTAAAACCAATTAGAACAGCAACCAGTGTTTACACAGAGTTTTCAATGTAAGTAAATGATGCAGGGGATTGCAGGAACATTTTTTGCATTTTGCACCATGGTTCAGTGCTTATAATTGCCATTAGGTTAATTGTCTGGGTATGGGCCTTTTCAGAGTTGAGTGTTGAATTTAAAAGGAGAAAAGTAATGTTTCTTCAAGGACTTTTCCTCAATGCTGGTAATGCCTACATTTGATGTTAAAATTCACAAGTAACACCGGGTTATTGTCCAATTCAAGCTTTTGGAGCCATGCTCATTCATCAGGTAGCAGGATCATAGGACACAGAATTTACAGTAAAAGATCAAAGTGTATTACAACTGATGTGATGTACTGAGCAAACCCAGATTGCTGTTAAATCTTTGATCACTTTGAAAAGGCTGCAGGTTTGATGAATTAATATATAAATCCCAGAACATCTTTCAAGTCATGTTCCTGAGATAACTTAATGTTTTATAAAAAATGGTGACCGCAGCTCAGACAATGCATTAAAGGTGTGAGGTCAGAGTATGTCCATATCCCAACCTTGAGTTAGACAGGTTCTACTTCCAAAGTAGGAATTTATAAAATGTCACATGGACAGACTGCCTACAGATTGTGTGCTTTTTGAACAAAATGGAATGTATCTGTAAATACAAATCTGCAGATTCAAACTAACCCCATAGACTTATGTTTGTGTGTGCATGCATAGATAGAGAGAGTGAGAGAGTGTGCGTGTATGTGTGTGCACGTGTGTGTGTGTGTGTGTGTGAGACAGAGTTTATGCCTGTGAGAGGGTGTGCCCGTGAGTTGGGGTGGGGGGGGGGGGGTGCTGTGTTTGTCTGAGAGAGAGTGTGTTTATGAGAGAATGTCTGTGTGAGTGTGAGAGTATGTAAGAGTGTGTGTGTATGTGTACTTGTGTGTGAGCATGTGTGTGAGAGTATGTAGCATAGTGTGACATGAACCCAAGATCCCAGTTAAGGCTATCCTCATGGGTATTGAACTTGGCTATCAGCCTCTGCTCGGCCAGGATGTTCATCTGAAGATCCAAGGCCAAATGTCCCTGACCACTGAAGTGGTCCCCGACAGAGAGGGAACTTTCCTGTCTGGGGAATGTTGTACGGTGTCCATTCATCCGTTGTCATAGCTTCTGCCAACATACTATGCCTTGGGGCATTCCTGTCTCCAGTGTATGTGATAGACAACGTTGGCCGAGTTGCATGAGTACCTGCTGCACACATGGTGGGTTGAGTCCCCACATGTAATGGCACTATCCATGTCAACATTTTTTTATGTCTTGCAGCAGTTACCATGATAGGATCGTATGGTGCAGTGGTTAATGTTGTCCTCAAGACTGAGCAGTTTGCTGCGAACAATGGTCTGTTTAAGGTTTGGTGGTTGTTTAAAGTTGAAAAGTGGAGGTGTAAGAAGATCTTGGTGACTAGGTATGGAAACTGTACCATTCAAGATTGGAGATGGTTACAGAGAGTGGTGAACTTGGCTTGGACAATCACAGAGGCCAACTTCCCATCTGTAGAATCCATCTACCAAGCCTGCTGTCAAGGAAAGGCCGCCAGCATTCTCAAAGATCTATCCCACCCTGGCATTGTTTTTCTACAACCTCTACCACTTGGGAGATGGTACAGAAGCCTGAACACACACCAGCCAGTTTCGTAACAGTTTCTATCCTACTATTGTTAAAATACTGAATGAACTCATAAGTTCTTAACATTTGCCTGTACCTGTGTTTTTGTTTTTACAGCTATTTATCTATTATTTACTATCTATGCTACTTAACTCTGTGATCTGCCTGTATTGCTTGCAAAACAAAACTTTTCACTATGCCTCGATACACGTGACAATAAATTCAATTCAATTCAATTCAGGTGCTCATCCTCATCGATAATGTGTTGCAGGCTGTGAAGAACATGGTGTAGTTTCTCCATTCCCGGGAAGTACTGGACAATGAAGGGTACTTTATCGGTTGCATCCCGTGTCTGTCTCCTGAGGATGCCATTATGGATTCTTGCTGTGGCACTTTGGAACTGGCGATTGATGAGTTGAGCATCATACCCTGTTCTTATGTCCTTCAGCACCTTCAGATGTCTGTCACGTTCCCCCTCACCTCAACAGATCAAGTGTATGGGTCGGACTTGTCTGCAGGGGATGGCTATTTTAATGTGTTTAGGGTGGAATTTGGGAAGTGCAGCATCACGAGGTTATCCGTGGGTTTGCAATAGAGTGAGATGCTGAGGTGCCAATTTTTGCTGGAGTTATGTGTGTCCAAGAATGTGGTTGATTCTAAAGAGTAGTCCGTTATAAGTCTGATAGTGGGATGAAACTTGTTGGTATCATTGTGTTGTTATTTCAGTGACTCCTTGCCAAGGGTTCAGAGAATAAGATGTCGTAATTAGCTCTGGTGTATAGTGTTGATTGGAGGTCCTGTGCAGCAAAGAAGTCTTGTCCAATCTTGTGCATAAAATGTTGGTGTATTGGGGTGCAAATTTGATCCCCCTGGCTGTTCCGTGTGTCTGGATGAAGAACTGGTTGTCAAAGGTTGAGGATGAAGTGGATGAATTGTAGAATAGTGCCTGGAGATTGGTAGTTGTTGATATTGAGTACTGAGGCTGTTGCAGTGATGCTATTGTTGTGGGGGATGCTGGGAAACAATGCGAAAACGTCCATTGTGATGAGGAATGTTCCTGGTTTGACTAGTCCATGGGTGTTGAATTTCTGTAAGAAATCTGTAGTGTCACAACTGAAACTGGAGGTCCCCTTTACAATGGGGTTTCAAGATGCCCTTGACATAGCCAGAGAAGTTCTCACACAGGATCTCAATGCCTGATACTATAGGATGTCTAGGTGTGTTGGCTTTTGTGTATCTTTTGGAGGCAGTAGAAATCCCCTCTGGGAGAAGTACATTGGATGAGAGTGCGTAAGGTACTCTGAAGGACTGGATCAAAAGTCTTGATCAATCTGTTTAGTTCACAGGTATGTCCTTTGGTCGGATTGGCTGGTAGTTGCCTGTAGCATTCCTGGTTGTTCAGTTGTTGGTACACTTCCTTGTAGTAGTCTGTTCTATTCTAAATGATGATGGCTCCACCTTTATGTGCTGATTCGATGACAATGTTGTGATTGGTTTTGAGAGCATGGATGGCTTTGCATTGTGATCGGGTGGTGTTTTGCTCTACCTTGTGAGTGCAGCTGATGAATCTGACATTTCCTGACAGTCAAACCTAGGGAAGTGGCCCTCCGCTCCACTGTGGATCTCTCTGATGACTGTTCTGGCTCATCCGTTGTCTCATTGGGCTCACTGCTGACATTTTGGAAGAATTCCCAGAGTCTCATTCATCTGATGAATTCCTCCACGTCTGTCACAAGACCAATGGGGTCCATTTTTGTGCTGGGGCAGAAATTGAGCCCTTGGCTGAGAACTTCAATCTCTTCTGATTGAAGGGTGTGGACCAATAAGTTGATGAATGATTTCCCCATGGTGGTACCATTTTCAACTGTGGTGCCAATGGAGGCTTGGCTACTGCTGGTGGTGATGCCAAGTTTCTCCAGTTTCTTGTTCTTGGTGTGCATGTAGGTGGTTTAGCTCCATTGTCTCGAATGCTTGGCACTGTCTCGTAACTGTACTGCTGTAACTTGGGTGCAAGTTGAAAATATGGACTGTCTCTTGATTTCACATTTATTACGTCTGCTTAGAATTGGTGCAAGAGATGATTGAAGAGTTTGTGAGAGGCTTGACAGTAAAGTTTCTCAATGACTTCTGTGTTGTAGGTCAACTTGCTCAAATCTTCGGGTGACCATCCTCCATGGCGGACTTTGGGATATGCAACAATGCAGAGTTGCTGAACAGAGGCTGATAGCCAAGTGCGATACCCATGAGGCTGGCCTCAACCAGGATCTTGGGTTTACACTACAGGTGACCCCACTACACTAGCACACTTAGATTACTTACAATGTGGAAACAGGCCCTTCGGCCCAATAAGTCCACACTGACCGGCCAAACTGCAGCCCAGCCAGACCCATTCCCCTACATTTACCCCTTCACCTAACACTACGGGCAATTTAGCATGGCCAATTCACCTGATCTGCACATTTTTGGACTGTGGGAGGAAACCGGAGCACCCAGAGGAAACCCACGCAGGCATGGGGAGAATGTGCAAACTCTACACAGTCGGTCGCCTGAGGCGGGAATTGAACCCAGGTCTCTGACACTGTGAGGCAGCAGTACTAACCACTGTGCCACCGTGCCACCCACTACACCTTTACACACTCACACACTCACGCAGACCCTCTCTCATACACACACTCTCTCTTGCTCTCTTTCACACAGACACACACACACTTACGTCTATGTGGTGAATTTGCATTTGCAGATTTGTATTTGCAGATACTTTCTATTTTGTTCAAAAAGCACACAATCTGTGGGCAGTCAGTCAATGTGGCATTTTATAATTTCCTACTTTGGAAATAAAACCAGTCTGACTCAAGGTTGAAATACAGACAATCTAACCTCACATCTTTAATGCGTTGTCTGAACTGAGATGTCACTTTTTTTAATATAAATCCTTAAGTTATCACGAGACTGTGACTTGAAAGAAGTTCTCGGAATTACATACAAATGGATCAAAACCTGCAACCCATTCTAAGTGATCAAAAATTTAACAGTAATCTAGGTTTGTTCAGTATATCGCATCAGTTGTATGACACTTTGATCTTTTACTATAAACCTGTGTCCTATGATCCTGCCCCACTAGCAAAGTTCCAGAAGTTTGTACTTCCAAATAAACCTGCTGGACTATAACCTGGTGTTTTTGTGAGTTTAACCTTTGTCCTCCCCAGTCCAACACCGGCACCTCCACGTCATAAGTTTGATATGATACGCATCTCACATCCATGATTAATGAGGCCGAGTAATTCTGCTACTGTGATTGTAACAAATGTGTTCTGCTAGAATAAAGGACAAAGAGTTGATTAAAGTACTCCAGATGCAGCTCAGTAACGGAATCAGTTCAAGTTCTCCACTTCTGTTTGATGTTGAATCACTCATTATAATCAATGCACTAATAGTTCAATGGAATAAAAATAAATCTGATACGCAAGATTTTAGAAGCCCATAGGTCAGGTGAATTGGCCGTGCTAAATTGGCCAGTGTTGGGTGCATTGGTCAGAGAGAAATGGGTCTGGGTGGGTTAGTCTTTGGAGGGTCCGTGTGGACTTGTTGGGCCGAAGGGCCTGTTTCCACACTGTAGGGCATCTAACCTAATCTAACCATATGGCCCTTTGATGTTCTAAGTGAGATTCATCGGTTATAAAGCAATATGCTAATGACATTATGTAATCATCATCATTAGAAGTGATGTAATGTCATGTGATCTTGCTCCTTTTCATGTTTGTGGGAGGATGAAGCAGCAGTAAGATGTTTTTAAAATAAAGTTAGGTTTTGTCTATCTCATCTGACTCTATAAATATTCTTTAGCAGCACAAAGAAACCAATGAAAATAAGGTTCTGGACTGCAGAATCTTAACCAATCCTGTCACTTCACAGCACCCTACCAACCAATGCAGGATGTACTTTGTTCTCATTCACTGAGTCACTACAGTGCAGAAAGAGGCTATTCAACCCATCAAGTCTGTACTGACTCTTGGAAGAGCAACCCATCCAGACACAATGCCCCACTCTGTCTCCATAGCCCCACATTTACCATGACCAATCCACCTAGTCTGCATCATCCCGAGACACCATGGATAACTTAGCATGGCCAATCCACCTAACCTACTACTGAGCACCAAGGGGAAACCCGAGCACCATGCAGACACAGGGAGAACATGCAAACTCCACACAGACTGTCACCTAAGGCTGGAATCATACCCAGGTCCCTGGCACTGTGAGGCGGCAGTGCTGACCATGCCATCCTCAGTGCAAACTGTTTGCAAGTTTCTTCTCTTTCTAGGCTAAACATTTTCCACTGTTGAAGTATTTCCATAATGAGATGTTGTTCCGTTACTAGCTTACTGAGCCGATTATTATTCATGTAGGCAGGAATTGCAATTAAATCCCCATAGCCCAGTCTAATAGTGTCTTCATTTATGTTCTAACTATTTAAAATTATTTGCTGAATGTACTAATATCAATCAGAAAAGGGAACTTTGGCAAAGATACCTTCTTCATCCATTCCACAGGTGCTGAGATATTTATTTGCAGGATGAGAGTTTTGTTGGACAGGCCAGCATCTATTGCCTGTCCTTCATTGCCCAGAGGCTTGTTTAAGATCACATTGCTGCTGGTCTGGAGTCACATATAGGTCAGACTCAGTAAAGATGGCAGTTTCCTTCTTTAAAGAACATGATGGTTTTTTTTTCAACAATCAACCTTGGTTCCTGGTCATCACGGTTTCTATATTATAGACTTTTAAAAAAATTGAATTCAAATTCTACCAGAGAAGGATTTGAACCCAGGTCATTAGCTAGACTCATAGCTTAGTGATAATACCACATGCCATTGTCTCTCCTATTTGTGGGGAATTGCAACCAGACCGCCACTGAAATAATTATTTCTATTATATAAGTGAATTTGAGTCACATTTGTATCTTCAATAATAGAATAGGGGACGTTAAAATCTCAGATGTAACAATGCTTTCTTTGTCAACATGCACTAGCATGGTAATAAACCAGACATTTTAATTAGCAATAAAATAATACTAATAGTCTTTTTTGTGTGAAAGTTGAAGTGATTGCCTCTGTTCATTGTATTTTCCTGACTGGGAAGGGAAGATGCTCATTTGGGTATGTTAGTTACACCATAAAATATACTTAGCGATTTAAAATAACCCCAAAGGACGATAAAGCAAAATGTGAAAAATCTATCTAAATACTATCCAAGGTACTGCGGTCCTGTCATCAAGCAGCTTGTTTTAGGGTGCATTTATGAAGATACAAGAGTGGGATTAAGAGCAGTCTTGACTATTCTTAAATGAATCAAAGAACTGCGAATGCTGGCGATCTTAAAAAGAGAAATTGCTGTCAGAGTTCAGCAGGGATGAAAATAGTATTAATGTTTTGAGTCCAGTGACTCTTCATCAACATCAAAATGTTAACTTTTCCTTTTCTCGTTAGATGTTGCCAAGCCTGCTGAGTTTCATCAGCAACTTCTGTTTTGTCTCAATTTGTTCTTGCTATTCAATCAAGAGGAAAGACTTCAGAAAATTGTTCTTAGGAAGTGTCACTCGACCCAAAATGTCAATTCTGATTTGTCTCCACAGATGCTGCCTGATCTGTTGAGCTTTTCCAACAATTTCTATTTTTGTTTCTGATTTACAGCTTCTGCAGTTCTTTCAGTTTTCACCAGAAGGTTGGTTCTGGATCACCTCTGATTTATATAAAGAAAAGATCACTCCCTGGTTAAGTAGCGAAGGTTGCGTGACTAATTTATGTGCTGTTGAATCAGGTGAGGATGGTTATCAAGCTCCCAAAACAAAACTCCCATTGTAAATATTGGGATGTCCGGATACAAATTAACATTCCATTGATGTAAAGTCAATCCTCTCAAACTGAATTAGACAAGTACATACAGAGTTCAAAGGGACTTGAGTTGTTGCAGAACTTCTCACATCAGATATTAAGCCAAGTCTGTTCTCTCAAGTGAACATAAAATATTTGAAAGAAAAACAGCATCTTTTTTTATTCTGACCAATACTTACCACACAACTGCCATCACATCAAAGGATTGCCTGCTCATTATTGTATATCGTTTAGGGACCTAATTGTGTAGAGTTACATCTGGCATGGCGGCTCAGTGTTTAGCAATGCTGTCTCACAGTGCCAGGGGCCTGGGTTTGATTCCACCCTTAGGCGACTACCTGTGTGGAGTTTGCACATTCTCCTCATCTCTGTGTGAGGTTGCTCTGGTTTCCTCCCACAGTCCAAGAATATGCAGGTTAGGTGGTTTGGCCATGCTAAACTGTCCATAGTGACCAGGGATGTCTGAGCTGGGTGGATTAGTCATGGGAAATGCAGGGATAGGGTACAGAGGTGGGTCTGAGTGGGATGTTCCATGGAGGGTCAGTGTAGACTCGGTGGGCCAAATGGCCTGTTTTTACACAGTAGGGATTCAATGATTCATTAGTAAACAGACTTCAAAAGTGCTTCATTGGTTGTAGATTGTGAACGACGATATGGAAGTCTTTTGTTTTGCATTCATTTTTGCATGTGCATTTGGATGTACGCCCAGAACTGCATTTCATGTGTGGCTGAATGAAGCTAGGAGAGTGGGAGTTGACACTAACATTAAAAAGATTAATGCATGCTAGGAAGGCCAATAGACCACTGGATAGTATTTCTTCATCAGCCTGGAATTTGCAGCCTCTGGTGCAAACCCAATCCGGGGCACGATGATTGCTTTGGTTTACTCAGAGTTTAGCTTGGAACACAAATCATAAGTCACATTTTTACTCATTCATTTGTGTATAAGTCTGCTACTATTTAACATTACTTTGCAGGAGCTCGGTATCACTGCATATAATCTGGACTTGCCAGATCAATTATGTGGAGTTATAAATCTGAGATAGATATATTTTCATAAAACAAAGGTATTAAGGGGTACAGTCAGTTCTTCTGTAACATGATGGTTGTGTTCTTGTGCAAGCTCGCATTATAGGAAAATTGCTGTTTAGAAACAGCACTTAAAGTGTTGGCACTGTAATTGCATTAGAGCCAAAACTCATTTTAAATTTAGGTGCTTTAGACACAACGCCCCCAATTTGTCAATCGCGTTACAGTGAATTTGATGAAATACATGTTATAGCAGAACACCCTGTAACGGCAGGTTTATGGAGTTAGGTCACAGGTCAGCCATCGTCTCATTGAATGGAAGGACTGCTCAAAGGACTGAATGACTTACTCTTATTTTTCTGTTCCTATCAGTTGTACGTGGCTGTTACTGATACAGCTTTTAAAATGTTCCTATCTGTAAAGTCAATTTCCCCAATACCTGAAAGTGTGGTCTGCTGCATAGGTTGTACGATTAACTTCACAGAGCTCATGTCCCTCTGGTCATTATGTCTTCATTCATTTTGTGACCCAACAGTTATGGATGCAGAGCTGTTACTTGCTACCTTTTGTATCTCTGCTCATTATTTTACTCTTTGCAAATTGCACAAACAATACCTGTTGTGCGTTAGATTAGGTTAGATTCCCTATAGCATGGGAAACAAGCCCTTCAACTCAACAAGTGCACACCAACCCGCTGAAGAGTAACCCACCCAGACCCATTCCCCGGACTAATTTACCTAATGCTATGGGCAACTTAACATAGCCAATTCACCTGACCTGCACATCTTTGGACTGTGGGAGGGAACTGGAGCACCCAGAGGAAACCCACACAGACACGGGAGAACGTGCAAACTCCACACACAGTTGCCCGAGGTTGGAATCAAACCTAGGTCCCTGGCACTGTGAGGCAGCAGTGCTAACTATTGAACCACTGTGACACCATTGTATCTGTTTAACAAGCAGCTAAGTATTATGAAAGCCTGATCAAGGTTTGGATTATTGCTATATGAAATACTGAGTTTGTACAACTTTCTTTGCATCAAGTAGGGGATAGAGGAACTTACTTCTGATAAACACACAGGTGCACTGGCTTTGTTTTATAGTTAACTGCAATGAATTGAGAAAATTGGCCATGAGTAATGGATAAGGTAATCTGATTACAATCCAATTGGACCAGTTCAACCTGATGTGTGGTGCACTGAAAGATGTTATTGCTTCATTTGCCAATGACTGTATTGTTTTCTTCATAGAGGATATGCCCTGAACAATATTAGTCTCAAGACAGCCCTATCAGGAAAAAGTACAAATTAACATTGCAGAGGGTGAAACAAAGGGTAAAATGCATAGTGGCAGTGATGAAATACAAAAGATCAAAGAATCAATAAATTGAGGAAATATAGTGCATTGCAAATAGCAAAAGGAGGATAGAATTACTCTGAGGTGATTCTTTCTGAGGCACAGCAAATTATCATTGATACTCTCATGTTACCATCCTTCCTGAATGGGCTTGAGTCTTGAGACTAACCTCTAGAATACAGATGGAAACAATTGAAGAATCAAATTCATAGTGACACCAAAAGGTCCTTGAGCTCTTATATTCATTCAGTACTTTTAAAATTGTTGGAGGTAGTATTGAAATAATGTATTGCCTGATAGTAAAAAAAATCATCCAACAGCAGGCTGACAACGTCTCAATAAGATGGATATGTCAGAGGATCAACGGGGGAGTGGGGCAAACCATTTGGAGTTGGGAAGTTGTGTTTAGGTTGAATTTGGAAAGAATGTGATGAAGCATTCGGGAATACATCCAGTCAGAGTTGGCAACCATCCCAGACACCTCTTGACATGTATTTGGGAACCTTCTTGAGAATTTTGGCAAAGGTGATTCCTTGTTTCAACATTCAAAAACTACTCTCAGTTACTTGCAAACTGAGCACTTCCATTTGTTGCAAATAGCAGCAATTATTTTCAGCCAGTGAGGCCAGGAGTATCGATCTGATCCAATTCTGGTATATTGGATCAATGAGAGATGTACCGAGTATTTGTAATGAATCATGACAAAAAAGAACATCATGTGCTCATCAGGTCTTGGAGGCTTAGTTCATCCTTAGCAGATAATTGGCAAAACTTTAGATGTTGCAGGAGCAGGAGTTCTTTAGTAACTATGGGCACAGTTGTGAACAGTTTGAAAAGAAACAAAAGTTATTTTATGTTTTAATTTCATTAATAGTCACCCGGCCTCTAGTCAAGTGGGGTTTTTGGTACATCAACAATTTTGGGCGGCACGGTGGAACAGTGGTTAGCACTGCTGCCTCACAGCGCCTGAGACCCGGGTTCAATTCTCGCCTCAGGTGACTGACTGTGTGGAGTTTGCACGTTCTCCCCCGTGTCTGTGTGGGTTTCCTCCGGGTGCTCCGGTTTCCTCCCACAGACCACAGACCAAAGATGTGCAGGTCAGGTGAATTGGCCATGCTAAATTGCCCATAGTGTTAGGTAAGGGGTAAATGTAGGGGTATGGGTGGGTTGCGCTTCGGCGGGTCGGTGTGGACTTGTTGGGCCAAAGGGCCTGTTTCCACACTGTAATCTAATATCCTTCTTTGGGCGGCACGGTGGCACAGTGGTTAGCACTGCTGCCTCACAGCGCCGGAGACCCGGGTTCAATTCCAGCCTCAGGCGACTGACTGTGTGGAGTTTGCACGTTCTCCCCGTGTCTGTGTGGGTTTCCACTGGGTGCTCCGGTTTCCTCCCACAGTCCAAAAATGTGCAGGTCAGGTGAATTGGCCATGCTAAGTTGCCCGTAGTGTTAGGTAAGGGGTAGATGTAGATGTAGGGATATGGGTGGGTTACGCTTCGGCGGGGCGGTGTGGACTTGTTGGGCCGAAGGGCCTGTTTCCACACTGTAAGTAATCTAATCTAATCTAAACTGTTTCAATGTTGCTTCATGCTCCTGCCAACACCTTGAAAAATGCATTCATTTTGCCTTCAATTTCCACTCCTCTATATGTGTTGCATCATCAATTTCCCACAATTTCAAATCACATAATCATCATTTCATTTCTTAAATGCCTCTTGATAAATAATTCTGATTACTTACATTTCATGAGGGACATAGATAAGGTGAATAGCCAATGTATTTTCGCCACAAGAATCCAAAACTAGAGGGCATAGTTTTAAGGTGAGATGGGAAAGATTAAAAAGGAACCTGAGGGGCAACCTTTTCACACCTAGTGGTGCGTAAATGGAAGGAGCTGCCAGAAGAAGTGGTAGAGATGGGTATAATTTTTACATTCTACATTAAAACAAGTATATGAATAAGAAAGGTTCAGAGAAATAGGGGCCAAACACAGACAAATGGGACTAGTTCAGTTTAGGACACCTGGTTGGCATGGACAAGTTGGGCTAAAGGGCCTGTATCCATCTGTATACCTCTATGATTATATGTGGGTAGCATGGATTTATCTGGTGATCATAGCAACCTTTTGATGTTCATAGTTGACTCTTGGAACGGTAAAGAAATGGTGACATACTTCAAGTCAGGAAGGTATATGGCTTGGAAGGGAACTTGCAAGAGATGGGGTACCCGAGTGTCTGCAGCCCCTGACCATCCAGATGCTTTCAAAGGAGCCTTGGTGATTACCATGGTCTAACTTGTAGATGATGTACACTGGCATTACTGTGTGTTAATGGTAAAGGGAGTGTAAAAAGGGAGTGGTCTTGCCAATTGACAGCAGCTGAATTTATATCTATAGGCTTTTGTTTTGACTGTAGTAATCTTTTGTTAAAGTGGTACTTTGCTGTGCACTTGCGATCTGAAGGCATACAGAGCAATGGACCAAGTGTTGAAAAGTGGAACTAGAATAGTTAGAAATATAAAAACATTGAGAATAAGCATGAGAAGACCATTTGTCCCTTCAAGCCTTCTTCGCTTTTCAATATGGTAATGGCTAAATATCTAACTCAGTACCCTGTTCCCACTCACATCATTTTATCCGTTTAGTCCTAAGAACTATATCTTCATCTTTCTGGAAAATCTTCAATGTGCGCCCTCACCAGTTTCCTGTGGCACAGAATTGCATAGACTCTCTACTATCTGGTAAAAGAAATTTCTCTTCATTCCTGTCTTAAAAGGCTTTCCCCTATCCATGGATAGTTGGATGCGGCACTGAACTCCCTAGAGAATATCATTCCCATATCCTTCTGTCCAGTCTTGAATTTTGTAGTTTTCTGTGAGATAGCTCCCTGTCAATTCTCCTAAACCCTAGTGGATATAGTCCTAACTAATCCAATGTCTCCCCACAAGTCAGTTTGACCACCTCAGGAATCAGTCTGGTAAACCTTTGCACTCCCTCACTAATGTAGCATCTTTCCTCAGTTAAGGAGACCAAAACTGCACTAATATTCCAGGTGTGGTTTCACCAACACCCTGTATAGTTGCAGCAAGACATCAATGTTCAATGCTCCTGTAGTTAGGTGCATGTTTTTGACTGGCACAGACTCAGTGGCTGAAGGATCTCTTTCTGTGGAGTAAACCTTAAACCTTTATGTCCCACATTCACATTGAGAATAACCTCCATCGTATTGTGTGCCACTACACTGTGCTAAATGAGATAGACTTTGAACAGATCTAACAACTCAGGATTTGGCATCCAAGAGGTGCTGTGGGCCATCAACAGCAGAATGGTACTCCAATCTGCAATCTCATGGCCCAGCCCGTCCCTCAATCAATCATTACCATCAAGCCCAGGAATCAACCCTGGTTCAGTGGAGAGTGCAGGAGGGCATGCCAGGAACAGTATCTGTCATACCTGAAGATGAGATGCCAACCTGGTGGAGCTACCAAACAGGACTACTTGCATGCCAAACAGCATAAGCAGGAAGTGATAGAACTAAGTGTTCCCACAGCCAATCTATCACAGCTACACTCTGCAGTCTTGCCACATCCGGTTGTGAATGTTGGTTGACAATGAAACAGCTCACTGGAGAAAGAGGCTCCACAAATATTCTTATTCTCAATGAAGGAAAAGCCCAGCACATCAGTGCAAAAGCTAAAGCCAAAGCATTTGTAACAACCTTCAGCCAGAAGAGCCAAGTAGATGATCTATCTTGGCCTCCTCCAATGGTCCCCAGCATTATAGATACCAGTGTCTTCAGCCAATTTGATTCATTCCATGTGATATCAAGAAATGGTTGGAGGCATTGGATACTGCAATGGGTATGGGCCCTGACAACCTTCTGGCAATAGCATTATAGAATTGTTCTCCGAAACGTTCCGATCTCTTAGCCAAGCTCTTCCAGTGCAGTTACAACACAGACATGCATTCAAGAATGTGGAAAATTGTCCAGGTATGTCCTGTACACAAAGGGTAACAAAACCAACCCAGCCAATTACCACCTCATTAGCCTATTCTTGATCATCAGTGAAGTGATGGAAGGTGTCATCAACAGTGCTATCAAGCAGCACCTGCTCAGCAAAAACCTGCTCAGTGATGTTCGGCTTAAGTTCCACCAGGATCACTCAGCTCCTGACCTCACTACAGCCTTGTTTCAAACATTAACATCAGATCTGAATTCCAGTGATGAGGTGAGAGTGAAAGCATTTGACATCAAGGCTGCATTCAACTTATTGTGACATCAAGGAGCCCTAAAAAATACTGGAATCAATGGGTATCAGAGGCCAAACTCTTTGGTGGTTGGAGTCATACGTGGCACATAGGAACGTGGGTGTGGTTGTTAGAGGTCAGTCATCTCAGCTCCAGAACATCTCTGCAGGATCATTTTCTACCATGTTCAGCTGCTTCAGCAATGACCTTCCCCACATCATAAAGATCAGAAATGGGGATGTTTGCTAATGATTGTTCAGCATTGTTTGTGTTTCCTTGGATACTGAAGCAGTCCATGTTCAGATGCAACAAGATCTGGACAATATCCAGGCTTCAGCTGACAAGTGACTGTTATCATTCATGCCGTACAAATGCCAGGCTGTGACCATCACCAATAAGAGACAACCTAATCACTGCTGCTTAACTTTCAATGGTATTACCATCACTGAATTCCCCCATTATTAACATTCTGGGGATTACCATTGACTAGAAAGTCAGCTGAATTTACCATAACAACACTGTGGTTACCAGAGTAGGTTAGACGCTAGGAATACTGCGGTGAATAACTTACCTTCCACTCCCTAAAGCCAGTAATCGTTCTCAAAGCTCAGGTCAGGAGTGTGATAGAATATTCTCCACTTGCCTGAACAGGTACAACTTCAAACAAATGCAAGAATCTTGACACCATCCAGGAAAAAGCAGCCCGCTTGATTGGCATCACATCCATCCCCTCACCACTGACATTCAGAAGCAGCAGTGTATACCATCCACAAGATACACTGCAGAAAAGCACCAAAGATCCTCAGATTGCACCTTCCAAATCAACGCCCACTTCCATCTAGAAGAACAAAAGCAGTGGATACATGGGAAAACCGCCACCATCAAGTTCCTCTCTAAGCCACTCACCATCCTGACTTGGAAATATATTACCATTCCATCACTGTCGCTGGGCCAAAATCCTGGAATTCCCTTCCTCAGGGTTTTGTGAGTTAAGACTACAGCGGTCCAAGAAAGCAGCTCACCACCACCTTCTCAAGGGCAACTAGGAATGGGCTATAACTGCTGGCCAGCCAGCAATGCCCACATCCCACACAAAAAAAAGGAGAAAAAATGGGAACTGGACAGGTAGTTCACAAATCATAACTCCTGCATTCTGCAAACAAAATTTTAGCAGAATCTGTTTTAGTGATTTTGGCTAGAGGCAAGTATTGGCCAGATACGAGGAGGGCTCCCCCATTCTTTGTTAATATCACGGAATAAGATTTCTTTTTCTCTGACAGATCAGACAATGCCTCAAACCTATGTCCTACCAGGGAGGCAACACCTCGGGTGAGAAAATACTGACGCTGAATCATGTTGATCACTGTATTCAACTTTCAATTGCATAGCTGGACTTAGCAGAATTGATAATTATTTATGAACTCTTTCCACTCCCCCTACCCCTCCAACACCACCACCACAACCACCACCACAACCCCATCATGAGAGTGAAGCAAACTGCAAGATCCATCCCTCATTGGTCCATTTCAGGAAAGCTCTGTGATTCTTGACATCTTGTGAGAAGACTAATCTAATCTGATATTGTAATTGCTGTCTTTGATGTAACGCATATTGTATCTTTTTCATTGTTCTGTTGATTTTAAAAATGTAGAAAATTTCCTGCCGGCTGGATTTGTCATGAGCACATTGGCCAAGAAATATTGGCCTGAATTTTACCAGAAGTGTCAATTTCGGGATGTTTCATGAAGGTTTCTTTCCTGTGAGGTCGAGTGAGTTATCCCTTGCAATTTTACACTGCTGGCCTCATTATGTATGCACCATGTATCTGTGACACTGTGACATTTTTCAAATCATCAGAACAATGAGAAAGATACAACAGAAGTTACGTCAAAGAACAGCAATTGCAATATCAGATTAGATTAGTGTTCTCACAAAACATAATGCGTCAGAGAGGTTTCCTGAAATAGACCATTGAAGAATCGATCTTGCAGTTTTCTTCACTCTGGCAGGGGAAAAAAAAGAGTTAATAAATAATTAATAATTCTGCCAAGTCCAGCTATTGAATATGGTCACCGCGATTCAGTGTCAGTATTTTCTCACCCACGGTGTTGTCTTCATAATTGGACATAGGTTTGAGGCATTGTCCGACCTGTAAGAAAGACAGAAATCTTATTACTCTATATCGACAAAGAATAGAGGAGCCCTCTTGGTATCTGGCCAATATTTACCCATTATTTTGTACTGGCCGGGGGTATAAGTAATCGCTACCACTGGGATCTTCGGGGCTTTCAGGCACTGTCATCATATTTAAAACACATCTGTGCACCCATCAGTTCAATCATAAAAAAACAAGAGCAAGATTAAACAGGTGAGCCCTTTGAGCCTGCTCTGCTCTTTAATATGGTCATGGTTGATCATCCAACTCAGTCCCCAATAGCTGCCAGTCACCTGTTGCCAACTATTTATATGTAGAGGGAGGGAAATGAGAAGGAGAAACTTTTGATGGCACATAGATGACATTGACGACATTGTATTGTGAATAGAAACTCACTCATAAATGTATTGCCACTTTACATCATTATTAGAGATTCATTTGATTGATTCCAGAAGTGAAACGTTTGTCTTAGAAAGAGAGATTGAGCAGTTTAGGCCTGTACTCAACAGAGTCTAGCAGAATGAGGGGGGTGATCTAATTGTGTTAAGGAAGATGCTAAAGGGGATTGACAGTAGATGAAAGCAGTTGGAGAAAGAATGTGTCCTCTTTTGGGCAACCTAAAAAGAGAGGTCATAGGTTTCAGATAAAGGATAGCAATTTAAAATAAAGTTGAGAAATTACTTCTCTCAAAGAGCTGTGACTGTGAAATTTGGTTCCCTAGAGTGTGCTGGGACACTGAGTAAATTTATGGAGGCAAAAAACAGATTTTTAAATAATAATGGGTTGAAGGATTATGGGGAGCAGGCAGGAAAATGGAGTTGAGGCAAAGTTGAGATCAGCCATTATTGTATTGATTGGTGGAGGAGGCTTGAGGGGCTGAATGGCCTACTCCTGTTCCCGATTCTCATGTTCTTACCACCCATCTGTCTGATTGTCCCGTTACTGCAGCTACAGGAGCCAAGACACACAGACTTCATGTTCTTAGCATCATAATGTGCTGGAACTTCCTATGTCTGAGGGAGCACTACACCTCCCCTAACACACAGCATAGCACAACATTTTAAAATATCACCAATTCAAGTACATGGGTGACATTGCCTGGGCCCACACTTACTGCCCATCCTTAATTGCCCTTGAGATCTTGTCATTGCTCAGGACTGACCAGGCTCATATGCATGACCAACTTGGAAAGTCAGTCCGAAATGGTGAGTGATTAGACTCCTGACTAATCTCGGTGCACTCCTGACTGACTTACCATGAATTCCCTGTCTAGCTGCACTTGTCATGCAAGACTGACCGTGGCCCATTCCCCAGACTGTAATGAAATGAAAACCCCAATCCTATCTGTCTCAAGTGCCCATTTAGCTGTTGGAACGATATCATCTACTGTGCAGATTTAACCTGAATTACAATTCCATTTGATTTGCCTGAGGCTTATTCCCCTTAGACTTTGAGACATGGTCACTTAGTTGAAGTACATGCAGTGTGTTTGCCATGTAATCTTCTGGCTCAGGCTATCAGTGTGACATTGACACAGCACAGTGCTGCACAGCACATGTCCTTGATTAATCTATGCTGACAGCCATGAAAGCTGCTGGGCTTTGTGTCTGCTCTAAGAAGCAGACCAAGACGAAAAGACTATGAGGCTATATGTTCTGAATGAAACAATAATGTGCAAAAAAAGAGGGCAAGGCAAGTCAGAGTTGCTGCAAGTATCCAACTAGGAAAGAGTGAATGAATGCCATAAGTGAAAGCAAGGAGTCTTGAGATGGATCCTGCTCCCGTCTCTCAGATGGATGCCTGTTCCTGTGCACAAAGTGGACTGGCAGCAACCTTTGCAAAGCAAGGTGTCAGTTCCTTTCAAGGCCCAGCATTGAAGTGGAAAACTGTGTTCAAAGTGAGTCAAACTAATGCCTTGATGTGATGAGACCTGTGCATCTCTGATGGTATCCTCCATTGATGGGGGTACAAGTGTTGCTGCCATGGAATATGCCCTGAGATATAGGGCAGCATGGTGACTCAGTGGTTAGCGCTGCTGCTTCACAGCACAGAGACCTGGGCTAGGTTCCACCCTCGGGTGACTGTTTATGTAGAGTTTGCACATTCTCCCTGTGCATGTGTGGGTTTCCTCCCACAGTTCAAAGATGTGCAGGTTAGGTGGATTGGCCATGGGAAATCCAGGGTTACAGAGATGGGGTGGGTTTGGGTGGGATGTTCTTCAGAGGGTTGGGCCGAATAATCTGCTTCCACTATTCTTTCATTCTATGCCGGGGATTGCTGCCCAAGATGAAGAAGCCAATTGAGAGCTGGGACTGCTAGTCAACAGCTGACTTTGATATTGAAAATTGTTGTTGTCTAGTTTTTCTCCATTGCTTGGGAGAATTACAAACGAGGCAAGAATAGATAATAATGATAAACTAATATGGGCAAATTGATTTCTTGTTACTCCATGGTGGGATTCTAGTCATGCTGTTTGAACCTCGTATCCAAAATCAGACGTTATTTTTCCCAATGTCAAGAATCTTGATTTTCTGATGACTTGGAGACACTGGTGTTTGGACTGGGGTGTACAAAGTTAAAAATCACACAACACCAGGTTAGAGTCCAACAGGTTTATTTGGCAGCACTAGCTTTCGGACCGCTGCTCCTTCAGCTGGTCATTTTTAACTTTGATTTTCTAATCTCACCACATTTTCCCAACTGACTGACCATTGCCTATATCCTTCAGCTGCCTGCTTATTCTTGGCAACTGATGTGCAAATCCAGAAAATCAGGAAAAGGACTGAATTATATTGATCTATGATAGGACTGTGCTGTGTAATTACTTGCAGTTGTCTCTTAATGGAAAAAAAATCAATGATTAATTTCAAAATTTGTCCTTCAACTTGCCACTGGAATACAAACATCAGTAAACTGCAGTGCAGTGCAGTGCTTTTTAAAGTTGTTAGCTGTGCAATGACTTTGTGACACTAGCTTTTGTCTATGTGAACATAATTCACAAAACCCTGAAATACTGACCCCAGTTTACTCATAACTTTAATAGCAGCCCAGTTTAAAATACTGGCTGGTTCATTATATAGTTATAATAAGAAAGACATATATATCTTGGCCTTTAATGCAGCATACACAAAATATTGCAACACAAAGCTTCGAAAAAGATTGGCATCTTTAATAAATTAAATCATTTTCGAGTACAGTAAACAAAGGAAGAATGCACCATTGAAAGGGATTTCTTTTAGCTCAGATTCAGTTCCTGTTACAGGTAAGAACAAGCCTGTTTGCAGCCTTTCCCTGCAAGCCATCAGATTTCAGTGAAATAACCCTCTGTGAAATGAAAACTTTATCAATCATTATGCTCTTATTATTTTGCTCAGTTGACTACAGTAAGTTTGCATGCTAATTCCCCATGAGAGTGCCCCGTTTAATGTGCAAAAATACCATTAGTTTTGGTTGATGCCATTCATATGAGGAAACTAGTTGCCCAAAGAATATACGGCCAGTATTTGTTGTGGGCAATGTGAAGAAAAATAGAGCATTCCTATTCACACTGCAATGACTTCGCTTCAGTAAAAAGTTAATCATTTTTTTCTAAAGGACAGGTCTCAATAAAAGCTCAAAAATCAGGAAGTTGGCACCAGAATAATATTCAATGGAGGTGGTTTATTGTAACTTCGGAAGTCTTTGCCATATTCTTCAGACAATCCACTTCATACTGAAATATAAGGCATTAGATTCAAGCTGATTTATTCCCCTCAATACAATGAATATCTGTGCTAAAAGGGACTACATTACTACCTTTGGCACATGTTATGCATATATTATAACACCTGGATGTTAAAGGTACAAGATACAAATTTCCAATTTTTTGTGCCACTTAGCTAACCATTATGGGTCATCACAGTCAATAAAGCATTATTGACAATCTGTAATCAATGGAATGTTTAATTGATTAAATATATTCAAAAGTTCTGACTGAGTTATGTGATATTGCATTCAATAACTGATGGAATAAAATGTAAAACCAAGTATTACTGATCCATACTATTTACAATGCGTTATTTCATCACTTGTATTAATATTTAAAAGTAATGCTGAAGAATCCCAAGCATTTTGAATGCATAAATACAAATATAAAGCATTGAAGTGGTTAAAAAAAATTACAGCATGGAAGCAAGTCCATGTCAACAATTACCCTCCACGCAAGTAAGTAGTTCTATTTACTGAATGCTATATATTAGTTTGTTCACCCTGTTTCCATATTTCTGAATTCTTTTTCCATCATCCACCTACTTAAGTTAATCTTTAATTTTGGCATGAACAAAAAACTTGGATATTAACTCCAAATACTCACTACTTAGGAATTTCTCCTGTTTTCTGTTCTAAACCACTTGAATTTTATCCTGTGTCTATGGTTGCACGTTCTTGAGCCCATAATTACTGCAAATAGTCTGATTTTCTCTTTCTCCATGCATTCATGACACAAAGTATTGCTGTTATAGCACCACACTGTTCTAAAGATTCGATAAATAAATATGCCCAGCTGCCTAACTAGTGCTAAACGTTCTGTTCAGTGCTGATTTGTTTAATCTTAATGGAAGGTGTTTACTGACAGAAGACAGGGTGAGGTACAACAATTGACTTTAATGCAATGTTTCACTCCAATGTCCTATGAAAAGGAGTGAGTAATTGCTCGGGTGGTAAATCAGTTGCAAACCTAGATCAAGAAAATTACAACTGTTTTTGATTTATAAGTAGCATCACATGCTTTCAATTTGCAGTGTCAAATGACACCAAGAGCTGGAAACCATTTGGCACAGTAAAAGAAATCTAAAATTTGCCATTGGATTCAGACTTAAACAATAACACAACCAGCTGCTGAGGGGCTACCTCGCAAAGCTTTAGGATGCTGGGGGGGATGGGTAGGTGGAGTTAGTATTCTATCCATGTTAACATATTAAAACATCAATGAAAGATCTTGTAGCAGTGAAATGTTCAGGGAGTGCTTCTAACAATCAGGAGTGCTGCTAAAAGCTTGGGTAATCTCAGTTTTACAGAATTATGTTGTGAAAGTCATGTTAACGATGCTGTTCTTGGTCTTGATATGGCATCTATGACTTTCCAAGGTGTGGCATTATGAAGAAGCACTGAAGAATTACTGTGTGACAGATTCTGAGTTTAATATCATGACTGATATCACAATATGGAAAAGGTTCATTGAGCCTGTGGATTTGGTGTTGTGCCTCTTCAACACCATTTGCTTTTTGAGATAGAAAGTTTCCAAGATATGGGAAGTGAGGATAGATTTTCCTGCACATCCCCAACCAATCTTATTTGAAGTTGTTGGATATGATGAGTATTGGTAGTAGACTTTGGTCTTCCAGTAGTTTCATGCTGTTGTAGATTTTGGCGAATACATAAACAAGCTGTTGAAGTTGTCCTTCAGGGTGAGAACTAACTTGGATATCACCAGTATGTTGTAATTCTATTGCCGATGTGGTATCTCAGCTTTGACTTTAGTTAGTAATGTCAAAGAGCTTGCCATCAGTGCAACTCACTGTCGACAGATGTTGGGGAAGCCTATCAGACATGAGCTATAGCATTACGGCATTAAAAAAAATCACAAAAAGCATTGATGGCAAGTCCTTTTTGGTGCCTATTTTGACAGGAGTAATTGCTCATTAGTGGAGACATTGCACAGTACTGTTATAGCATGCTATCATGAAGGAGACAGACTGTGTTTGTGAACTCCAAGTGTCTGACCTGCTTGTGTTGCCATGTCATTTATGTGACTGGTCCAGGCGAATTTCTAGTCCATGCCGACTCCCCAAGGATGTTAGTGGAGAGATCAGTGGTGATTTTGGGTGCCATGGGCATGTTGGTTAGATTCTTAGATACTTCCTTGGTGGAGGTGGTCATTGCTTTGTATTTCTCTCTTACTTTGATGATGTAATTGCTTCAATGGTCTCCACTGCTAACTCTGTCCCGTAAACTTTACACTTAATTGAAAAGATTTTGCATGATCTTCCGTCTTACTCTCCTTAACATTCGATAGTTTTATTTATGAATCTTTTTATTGGAATCCTTAATAGCTAGCATGGATTGACTGATGAAACCAAAATAAGGCCAGATTGAATTTAATCTGACGTCAAGTAATATCACTGTACCTGCAAACTAGATACAGGAAGTCCTTGAACCAGAGACTGGAGATAGACTGGATAATGTGAAGACCTTCTATAAGTGACTTAAAGCTTAATAGAGAAGCTTTATCATCATACAAAATGGGGCCAGCTCAAGGATTGCTTGTTGAGTCTAAGTATTCATTAGATGGAGAAAAATACTTTGCAAGAAGTTCTGTACATAATTAGTTCAGTACATTCAAATGGAAATAACTTTTGACTTGGAAATTTCAGGACTTCAAATGAATGACAACATTTGGACTTTGATTTCCAGCAAATGACTTATCTTCTGGACTGAAGTTTGCACTGGATGGCTTTTCAAATAAGGCAGTTGAGGCCCTTGTGGATTGACTTGTGCGCTTTCGTCTGCCTGAGGAACAGCAACTGGACACAATTCTCTTACTTACAAGGTATGTAAACTCACAGACATTTATAAGAACACACAAGGCTGCAGTAACAACCATAAAAATAGTGAAGATGGTTTTCTCAGTCGGTCTGGCTATGAAGCAATCCACAGTGTTCGGGCAAGGGGCTAGTTCGCATTTAACAAGGCGAGGCAATTCAAAATCTTTATAGATGCTGTAAAGAATGTACAGAAACCCACTATCAATCCCTGCTTTAAATACAAGGCTGATAACGTAAGTCCACCACAGTCCTCCTATCTTTTTCCCTGTGTCACTGTAAAGAGTGTGACAAGTCTCCCCATTTTTCAGCTTGTTCTTCCTCTCCCTTTCTTCTCTGTAAGCGACATGCATGACCACCAGCAGGGATGGAGTGGAGACAAAGATGAGCTGCAGAGCCCACAGTCGGATGTGGGAGACGGGGAAGTAGTAATCGAAGCAGACATTTTCACAACCAGGTTGCTTGACATTGCATTCAAAGTCTTTTTGATCGTCTCCCCAAACTCTTTCTGCCGCCACCACATAAACCAAGACTCGGAAGAGGAAGAGGACGGACAACCATATCCGGCCAAATCCTGTGGAATATTTATTCACCCCACTGAGTAGGCCTTGAAGGAAAGCCCAATTCATTGTGTCAGAAAGTTCGCAATTTTATACCTGAAAGGAAGCAAAGCATAATCAAATATTAATGGATACATACCAACTTTAAAACCATTGCAGATGGAAAGACAGCAAATTAGTTAATTTTAAAACTTGGTAATGCTTCAGCAAAGTTGCATCCTGTAGAAGACTAATCTATTTACCGTTTCCCATGGAGTGTGCTAATTCATGTATGTGAAGGGAAAGCAATTATAAGGCAGCTGTCTTCTCAGTGTTGCCCTGATAAGAATTTGATTGACAAATCTCTTAGAGCAACATTGTAGTATTAACTTGAATTTTAAAAAGCTTTTCTTCACTCAGCCTCCTTATCTCTCCTTTTGAAGGGGTACACATGAAAAGGTTTCTGTTTTTGTATGTCACTAATGTTTCCAATGGTTTGGTGCTTTTCAGAGACAGCCATTACATTGGTGTTTTATTACAGCAAGAGACTGCTAATTTCTGACATTGAATCTGTCTCCCACTTAATCAAAATCAAATTGAAGTTTGTAATTAGATGAAGATGTACAAAAGGAACTCTCAGAAGACTGGCAGAGTGACTGACCACCCATTAAACATCTGGGAGAAAGTGAGGACTGCAGATGCTGGAGATCAGAGTCAAAAAATGTGGTGTTGGAAAAGCACAACCAGTAAGACAGCATCAGAGGAGTGGGAGAGTTGACATTTTCAAGCATAAGCTCTTCATCAGGAAGATGTTAAACATATTGTTAGATATGCCCCACATTCCTGATGAAGAGCTATGCTGGAAACGTCGACTCTCCTGCTCCTCGGATGCTGCCTGACTGGTTGTGCTTGCCTAGAACCACACTTTGACACCTATTAAACATACCACCCTGGTTTTGACATGTCAAAAGAAAAAAATCTATCCCAAGGGCTGAGGAGTGATCTTATACAGGTTTATAAAATCATGAGGGACATAGATAGGATGAATAGTCAAAGTCTTTTCCTTGGGGTGGAGCAGTCCAGAACTAGATGGCATAGGTTTAGGGTGAGAGAGGAAAGATATAAAAGAGACCTAAGGGCAACTTTTTAACGCAGAGGATGGTACATGTATGGAATGAGCTGCCAGAGGAAGTAGTGGAGGCTGGTACAATTGCAACATTTAAGAGGCATCTGGATGGGTATATGAATAGGAAGGGTTGGGAGGGATATGGGCAGGGTGCTGGCAGGTGGGACTAGATTGGGTTGGGATACCTGGTCGGCCTGGACGAGTTGGACCGAAGGGTCTGTTTCCATGCTAAACATCTCTATGGCTCTATGACTGTAAGTGCCCAGAAATAGATATTTAAATTCAACTTGTTTAGATGTATTATGACACACTTTTGGAGCTAGTGGGACATGAGCTCAGGGTTTCTGGCTCAGAAACAGGGATACTACCACTGCACCATAAGAGTCCCTAAGTGCCTATAAATATACTGCCTTTAAATTCAGCTCAGAACTAGCCACAGAAGGGTGGGAACATTGCAAATAGAAGAAGTTTATGATATATTTACACATAAAAGCTTTGTGTCTTGATGGATAAACCATGACTAAAGATATTACAAGGCAGCTGTAGAGTGCAACATTTGGTTGTATTGGGATTTACAATGTCTCTGATAACACAAAGACTCTGTTTTTTTAAACTGACATTTCATTCCAATTGTAATGTGGGTTGGCACAGTGGTTAGCACTACTGCCTCACAAAGCCAGGGACCCAGATTTGATTCCAGCCTTGGGTCTGTGTGGAGTTTGTACATTCTCCCTGTGTCTGCATGGGTTTCCTCCCACATTTTGGAGGATTGGCTGTGCTAAGTTGTCCAAGGTCTATTTGTAGGCTAGATGGATTAGCAATGGGAAATGCAGGGTATGGAGTTGGATTTAGATGGGATGGTCTTTGGAAGGTTGGTGTTAACTTGCTGGGCCAAATGGCCTGTTTCCAAACTGTAAGGAATCTATGATTATTGCCCAGGTGGGATCTGGAAGAACATTTTCAAAGTTATGTCTCTACTTATATTTGTGACATGACCAATGAACAGATCCAAAGGTTAAATAGACTCATACATTTTAGAGACATGTGGGGGAGCAGGTAAATAGACCAAAGCACTGTTGTTAATGTTATTTACACACAGCATAGTAAAGACTGAATTAGTCTTTGAGGGATGAGTTTGATAAACAAATTGCAGCTATAATGTTTAGACTGTCACAAGTTTAAGTTCGTATACTACAGAATACATTATTTTCCATGAAGAAATGCAAAGGAATGAGTGATGATTTAACAATGCAGAATTACCAAAGTGCAAAAGCAATTTTGGAGCAGAAATATTTTGTGGAATTGTTGGTGTGTGACCAATGATTTCATCTCCATTAAGTTCAATACACAGAAAATTATTGCCTGCTTTCCTGACATTTCCCCAAAGTGGATTTCCTGGGACCACCGCTTCCTGTTGGGAGCATTTGATTACAGAATCCTGTCTTAAATGCCACAAAGTACTTTGGTCAAATTGGATATGATTTCCAGGAACTAAATGACAAATGAAGTGGCACTATGGTTAGTATTGTAGCATCTCCATCAATAGCTGTAGCTGGATTTTGACTTCTAATAATGTAAAACAAGCAATGGTAAATCAGTAACCCAAGTTCCATCTCTTCTGATTTTGAATTCCATTGGCTTCAGAGTCCAGGCTTACCTTAGCGAGTAAGACATATATCTCGATTTGCACATGGGATAACAGTATAGTCACAATAAATGCTGAAAGGCATTTCACTGAACGCCAGCAAGAGACTTTGAAGTCATCTTGGACTGAGATAGTATGGTCTACCTCATTAATCTGTTGGAATTGTTTAAGGAATAATTAAATTTTTAGAGAGTCTGTCCAGTAATAGGAATATACTTGGAATTTCAGGAATTACTTAATAAAGTTCTAAATGTAATTATTTAAAAGAAGATAACTCCTCTTGGAATTAATGGCATTTTATTTCTTTTCAAAATTGACTTTACCACATGAAGCAGAAAGCCCTGTTCAAAAAAATGTAAAAACCTCTGGCTGAAAGCACCAATTAATGGAGTTTATGAGGAGATTGTGTTGAGTTGGATAAAGAACAAAAGCACTTGGAAAATATTACTTAAGAGGAAATGTAATCATCAGAATGACTTGCAATTTGCTTCTGGTGTGGCCTTGATTCCTACATTAATATTGATTTTTTAAAATCAAAATGTAAGCAAGAGTTAACACAGTATCAATAAGGTCTGATGTGCTTTAGACTTGCCCCACATTGCCTATGAACCTTGGGGTGGGATCTTGTTGAAGGATGAGGGTGGGGTGGAGTCTAGGTGGAGAGCCAGACTCAGGCTACCTCTTTTTAGCAAGGCCCAGGAAACTACGTGACAATTAGGCAGTGAAGAGGTCACTTCAAGGCTTTACCTGGAATCAAGACCTTGGGGGCAAAGGTCGCCATACTATAGGAAGGATGTGGAGGCACTGGAACAGGTGCAGAGGAGGTTTACCAGGATGTTGCCTGGCACGGTAGGAAGATTGTATGAGGAAAGGCTGAGGCACTTGGGGCTGTTCTCATTGGAGAAAAGAAGGTTTAGGGGAGATTTGATAGAGGTGTACAAGATGATTAGGGGTTTAGATAGGGTTGACAGTGAGAACCTTTTTCCGCGTATGGAGTCAGCTGTTACTAGGGGACACAGCTTTAAATTAAGGGGAGGTTGGTATAGGACAGATGTTAGGGGTAGATTCTTTACTCAGCGGGTTGTGAGTTCATGGAATGCCCTGCCAGTATCAGTGGTGGACTCTCCCTCTTTATGGTCATTCAAGTGGGCATTGGATAAGCATATGGAGGTTATTGGGCTAGTGTAGGTTAGGAAGGCTTCGGTTGGCACAACATCGAGGGCCAAAGGGCCTGTACTGCGCTGTATTTTTCTATGTTCTATGTTCTATGTCTTGCCTACCAATTGAAGCCTGTTGTTGACTGGCAATATTGCTGCTGGAAAGATAGGTACTAGACTCCTAAGATTGCAGAATTATTTAGGCCACAGCTAAAAAATGTGATGGTAGAGGTGAGGTTTGATGAGATGGGATGGTGGGGAGGCTGTGTGGGTTACAGGAAAAAGGGATGGATGGGATTCAACAGCAATAGCAGTGGCTTTCAAGGGTCCTCTCAATCCAGAGTCAAGTATTTCAGCTGAGATTCCCTCCCGCAGACTCTCATCACCACCAGCACTGGGAGTGACAAGTTGCTGCCACAGATTTAACAAGAATGCACACATCAGGTGAATACCAGAGCTGAGGAATGGGACCCTTCATCAATTCAGTAACTGGCCACTTAAATGCCTCAATTGGTTAAATTCCCATCCCACTACCAATGGTGCAATGAGGTGGAGGAGCCAAATGTTGGACTGGGGTGGGCAAAGATAAAAATCACACAACACCAAGTTATAGCCCAAAAGGTTTATTTGGAAGCACTAGCTTTCGGAGCACTGCTTCTTCATCAGGTGGTTGTGGACTATAAGATTATAAGACACAGAATTTATAGCAAAAGATTACAGTGTCATACAGTGATATTTCAACAAACATGGATTGTTAAGTTTTTCATCTTTTAGAATGCAGGTTTTGGTTCATTAATATGTAAATCGCAGAATTCCTTGTTAGTCACCTTTCTGAGAGAAGTTAAGGTTTTATAACAAAAGGTGACATCTCAGCTCAGACAATACATTGAAGGTGTGAGGTCAGACACTGTCTGTATCCCAATCTTGAGTCAGACTGGTTCTATTTCTAAAATGGAATTTACAAAGTATTACATGTATTGACTAGCATCAATGTCAATGTGCAGATGGTGCACTTTTGAGCAAAATAGAATGTATCTGCAAATACAAATTCACCCAATAGACTTGCAAGTGTGTGTGCATGCAGGAGAGATGGTGCATGGCTGTTCCCCACTTGTGTTAAATTATTGGCGATGAGAAGCGGCATTGTGTGAATACCCCATCATCCTGTCTAATTACATGCCCTTTCCACCTCAAAGCTCACCACCAGAGAGACCAGATGATTGTAACCTTTGTCTCAATCCATTTTACCCTCAGATTCAGGATTTCATTTTTAAAATCCTCCATGTAGCATTTTATTTTGTTTAGAAAAGAGAAGGCAATGGAGTCAGTTGTTTGGAATCTTTAGGGTCATAAAGAAGTTTGATTCTGCAGACATAGAGGAATCATTTTCTCTTTGGGGCATAAATTTAAGGTAATCACTAATAAACCCAATCAGCAATTCCAAAGCAATAAATTTATTAATCTAGATGTTTAGATTGTGGAACAGACTATAACACAATGTGGTTAAGGTGAACAGAATAGATACATTATGGTACAGAGTGAGGCCATTTGGCCATTGTAGTTGAGCCACTTGAAAGCCCCAGAATACAAGACCAAGGATATACTGCTGTAGCTGTATAAGGTTCTGGCCAGACCTCATTTTGAGTTTGTTGAACCAGTATCTAAAGAAGGATGTGCTTGCA
The DNA here is from genome assembly GCF_047496795.1 of Chiloscyllium punctatum. Lineage (NCBI taxonomy): Eukaryota > Metazoa > Chordata > Chondrichthyes > Orectolobiformes > Hemiscylliidae > Chiloscyllium > Chiloscyllium punctatum. The sequence goes on from NC_092765.1 coordinate 34,873,834, forward strand.
TTGGAAGGGGTCCAGAAGTGGTTTACTAGAACGATCCCAGGGCTGAGGGGCTTTTTATATGAGGAGTGGTTGAGAACTCTGGGTCAGTACTCAATGGAGTTCAGAAAGATCAAGGGGGATCTCACTGAAACTTACAGAATGAGAAGCCTGGATAGAGTGGAGATGGAGAAGATGTTTCCGAGAGAAGGAGAGACTAGGACCTGAAGGTATAGCCTCAAAGTGAAGGTGATGTTTTAGAACTGAAATGAGGAAGAATTTCTTCAGCTAAAGTTGGTTAATCATTGTCTTGGCCTCCACAGCCTTCTGCAGCAATGAGTATACTTAGGAGAAAGGCAGATAGGTTATTGATTAATAAGGGCATCAAGGACTATGGGAAAAGGCAGAAGAATGGTGTTGAGAAGCATATTAGCTGTGATCAAATGACAGAAAGACTTGATTCAAGTGGCCTGATTCTGCTCCCTTATCTAATGGTCTTATGAAAATATAGTCAGTTCTGATATAACACAATAGTTCAGTTGTGTGATCTCGTGTTATGAGAAAATTGCACAATAGCCATGCTATTTAAATAAATGGGGCCAGAATCGCGTTATAGCCAATAAAGTTAAGGAAAGTTCACATTCTGTGAATAATAGTTTAAATTCTCTCATCGCATTAAAGCCAATTTTATTGAAGAAGCACATATTATAGCAGAACGGACTATTATCTAGCCTAATCACACTTTCCAGCTTCTAGTTGGTCCATTGGGAAACAACTCCACAAAGGCTGGAGTCCTGACACCAAGTCATTGTTTATTTACACATGGGAAGTCCTCAACACTGATCCAGCTTCCTCAGAGACAACTCAGAGTGTGTCAGACAATCTTGTTTTTATCTGTCAGTGGGGGATCCCTGATGAGTTCCCAATCAGGGATTTCATATTCTATGAGGTCCACCTGGTGATGTCATTACAATCACTGCAATTTGTTCTGTAGGTTAAGCATCTCAAGTTTTTTAAACAGATGACGAACGGTGTGCATTCATGTGCAGGGATTCATTCTCTGCAAACGAGGAATAGTTCCAAATTGCCCTGGAGCTTGGGGACCTCAAATTCCCCATTGCTTTATTCCCTTACAATATCTCAGTGAATCAGAGTCAATTTGAAAATAAATCAGCATCGTTTCTGATGTGGTTAAATTGTTGTAATTGTTTGAAATTTGGCACACTTGGATTTGGCTTGAAGTGTCTGAAAAAGGGTCACTGGATTCATAGTATTAACTGCATTTTCTCTCCACAGATGATGCCAGACCTGCTGAGTTTCTGCAGCAATTTCTGTTCTTGTTTCAATTTTCCAGCCTATGCAGTTCTTTGTTTTGTTTAGTCCTGAGATGCAACCTGGTCCAATCCATGAGCGGAGTGCCTGTCATGCATGCACATTGCATTGAAAAATGTTGGTACACTCCAAAGTGCAACGATCTGTAGGTCCGAGATGTGTCATAAGGATAAGGTGAGGTTTACACATATCCAATACTAATGTCTGTGGACATGGCATAAATTTAAGGTCACTCCCCCTGGAGCACCCCCTGAGATGTTGGCGTCCAAGGTGATGGTCTGGAGGATCAAATACTGAGCTGGAGTCACCAGGTACTCACACTGACTTTCGTGTTTGGAATTCTTGGTGTCTAGTTTCTATCCAACATCTGGTAGAATAGCAACCTGCATGTTAATGAGGTGAACTTCAATGGTTGGAAAGGTGATAACTAGCAATAAGCCTTGTTCATAGCCCACAAGCGAGAAACTCATTCCACCGTTGGGAAGTCTGTTGGAAAATGCAATTTCATCTTCCAGATGTTGGGAAAGGCTGGACATCTCACACAATTCGCCCAGATTTCTTGCCATAGTCCACATTGCTGAGGGATTGAGAAAATTCTGCCTCTGATGTTTCTACTCTTACATTTCTCTTCTCTATTACAAAAGAACAGGAGTAGCCCATTCAGCCCCGCAAGCCTGTTCCACCATTCAATAAATCATGACTGCCCCACGGCCTCCCTATATCCACCCTTGACCAATATCCCTTTGCCGAACAAAAATGTATCTATTAAAGACAAAAACAAAGCACTGCAGATGCTGGAAATATGAACAAAAATTGAAATTGCTGGAGAAACTCAGCAGGTCTGGCAGCATCTGTGGAGAGAGAAACAAAGTGAACATTTGGGATCCAGTTACCCTTCTTCAGATCTGAAGACTGGTCACGGGGCCAAAAATGTTGATTCTACCATCTCGCATAACATCAGTGCATCCTTACATCTCTTCCAAGCAGTCTGGTCCTAATTCTCAGACTATGCCCACTGGTTTTAAATCCCTAGCCAGTGGAAATAATTTATCCTTATCTACCTGGTCTTTTCCTGTTAATATGTTGAAGACCTCAATCAGATCAGATCACCTCTTAACCTTTTACATTCTAGAGAAAACAGGCCTAATTTGTATAATCTTTCCTAATAACTTAATTCCTGATGTCCAGGTGTCATTCTTTGAACATACATTGTACTTCCTCTCAGGCCAAATATCCTTCTTAAAGTGTGGAGCCCAGACCTGCTCATAAATTCCAAGGGTTTTGTATAACTGCAGCATCACTTCTGCATCCTTGTACTCCAATCCTCCTTAAATACAAAGGCTAACATTCATTTACTTTCATAATTATTTTCTGTGCCTATTTGTGACATTTTAAAGATCTATGCACGTGAAACACCAAGTGTCTTTGGACAGCCATTCTATTTAAATTCATACCATCTGGAAAGCACCGTGATCTACCCTTTATCAGTCCAAAATGTGTAACCTCACACTTGCTTGCATTGAAGTCCATAGTTTGCCCATTCACTTAGTCTATCAATATCCTTTTGTAATTTCATGTTATTGCCTACACTGTCACCTATTTTTGTGTCATCACAAATGACCATTTAATGCACATTTTTAATCCTAGTTCTTTTTCACAGAGTAGATGCTCTTGTATTGAATTGTATTTGCCACATATCTGACCATTTCCTGAGGTCATGCATGCCTTTTGACAGTCTCTCCAGTTCTGCCTCACAGTTTGCTGTACCCTCTGCAAACAGCAAAGCAAGATTCACTTGAAGTACATTTTTTAAAAACACATCTGACTGCCTTTGGCAAAATCTAACCAAAATCAGTTCCTGTTGTGCCTGTAGAAAACATTAGTCAGCGCTGCAGGCGGAATAAAAGGAAAGACCATAAATGTGTTGGCACATGATGACACGAGGGTTACTCAGCTGAGAAATCTCTTCAACCAGTCATTGTTGATATCCGAATAGGGATCAATTATTAAGATAGAACAAAACTTTTATACAATTTCGAGGGTAACGCATTTAACAGGATTCCAGGTTCAAATCAGAAGAACATTGATTGACAATAATTCAATCCATTAGTTTTATAAATGAGAGGTGGTCTCCATACATGCAAACCACATTCATTTTCTAATGGGGCTAATGATTTAAATTCTCTAGTTCTTATTGCACAAGCATCATATACAACCAAATACGCATTAGCTTTTCTTACATACATATATGATCTTTCAAATGCATTTGATATGATTATTTGGAAAGGAACAAGTACGGTAGCAAACCCTGCTGTTGCGACATGCTCTGTTCACAGACTACTACATTTTTTGAATTTAAATGCTGAGTGCTGAATCAACATATCAATCATGTACCCTCATTTAAACAAATAATTAAATTTAGATAGACTGTACTATTTTTGATTAAGAACAGTATAACTGCAAACTGCTTCAGCTTTTTAGCAAAAGGCTAATCCACAAATCTGAGTTGTGAAATCTCATATTTCAGCATTTGCTTTGTGGACTTTTGCATAGTTAGTTTGAAACATTTGAAATGTAATTTGACATATGAGGAAAAACATACCTGCAAGAAGTAGCACACGTCGTGCTCCAACAGTTCAACTTTGAGAGTCTGTCAAACTTCGATTTTATGTGGCAGTGTGTAATACCTCCTTCTGAGGAGGGATCAGTTTATTTTGCGTTGTCCTGACTCAGAGTTCTGGGTGGGGCAAGCTTTGAGCATGACAGCACAGCCGTGTGGAAATAAAAAGCAGAGAGAAAGTTAGAATTCCATGACTATAACTGCAGTTGAAACTGAAGAGGAAATACTTTAATTAAATCACAGCAATCCCTTTTTCCAGAGAAGATACTACTCAGCTGCTATCCGATATTGGCCAATCCTCTGGTTATTTTGGGCTAGCAAAAGGTGTGAGATAATTTAAAAGAGGTCAAAAGTAAACCAATTTCTTTTGGCCACATGATATATATTAGACAGGAATCTTGTCAATAATTGGTGCTCATCAGATAGGAAACATTTAGCACAAGTCAGGTTCTGTACTATTGAAAGCAAGCAATTCTAACAGATGTGTTTAGCCAGCCAGGGTGGGCAGCTTTGTACCTAGAGATTAGATTCCCTACAATGAGGAAACAGGTCCTTCGGCCCAACAAGTTCACATCGACCTTCCGAAGAGTAACCTACTCAGTCCCATTTCCTTCTGACTGATGCACCTAACACTATGGGCAATTTAGAATGGCCAATTCACCTAACCTGCACATCTTTGGTCTGTGGAAGGACACTGGAGCACCCAGAGGAAACCCACACAGACACAGGTAGAATGTGCAAACTCCATAGAGATAGTCACCCGAGGCTGGAATAGAACCTGGAACCCTGGTGCTGTGAGGCAGCAGTGCTAACCACTGAGCCACCACACCAGAAACTGTCCCTTGTTGGGAAACTGGCAGGAAACCACTGACGTTTGCATTTAACCCAAACATGTTTGTTAGGAAAAGTGTCACAAAAGAGCCAGAGTTAACTTTGGGTGCAAAGATTTTCCAGGCTTCCTGTCCAGATGAGAAAAGGGGACAGTAAGGATTGCTGGGGCTGAACAAGTGACAGGCAAGAGAGGCTTTTAATACCAGCTAGATCAGCTGTTCCCTGGCAATAAGTGTAAGGCTTTGTTTACAGGATGTGTTTTGAAAGTGTACCTTTACTGCATTGGAAGTGATTTTGAATATCTTGGAACTCATTTCTATTCCTGTGATTTTTTTTTACTTTGAAGTGCATTTTCCAGCTTCCAGCATTACAGCAGGATGCCAGCTATATACACAGCTCCATTCCAAGAAAATGGAAGGACAGGAACCAGCACCAGCAGAAACAGCACCTCTTGAATCACCTGGCACTCTGTAGGAACAGTCACAGTGCTCCAGCTCACAGGAGGTGATACACCCTACAAGGGATTTACAGGCACAGGATTAACATCCTGGACGTGACTGATCACAGTGCTTCAAGAGGCTCAGACTTTCATGACTAGTTTTTGCAGCCTCCCAGAAAACAAAAGGATTTCTTTCGAAGCGGCCCATGTGGGCTTTCAAAAGGAACAACGGCAATTAAGTTCTTCACTTCAGATTCCTTGCAGGGATCTGCTGGTGAGATAGAATCGCTCATGCTTCTCTCCATACAGGCACCTGCCAGTTGACAAATGCCATCTATGCAGTGGCTGGTACTCACATGTCTTCATGTAGACGAAAATGAAAGTTTCCTCACATTTCCTCCGCTGGTTGAATTCCCACGGTTCAGGGAGGTGTGATTGCACATGTTTGGCAATCAGACCACATTCAAACCACTCAGGAGTATTCATCATACCTCAGAGTATAACGAGATCTTGATCAGAAGGGCCAATGGGCTGAGGAGTGGCAGATGGAAATTAATTTAGATAGATGTGAGGTGCTGCATTTTGGAAAGGCAAATCAGGGCAGGGCTTACACATTTAGTGGTCTTGGAGAGTGTTGTCAAGCAAAGAGACCTTGGAGTGCAGGTTCATAGTTCCTTGAAGGTGGAGTTGCAGGTAGATAGGATAGTGAAGGCGGCATTTGTTACACCTACCTTTATTGGTCAGTGCATTGAATATAGGAGTTGGGAGGTCATGTTGCAGCTGTACAGGTCATTGATTAGACAACTTTTGGAATACTGCATTCAGTTCTGGTCTCCCTGCTATAGGAAAGATGTTGTGCAACTTGAAAGGCTTCAGAAAAGATTTACAAGGATATTGCCGGGGTTGCGGGGTTTAAGCTATTGGAAGAGGCGGAATAGGCTGGGGTTGTTCTGCTTGGAGTGTTGGAGACTAAGGAGTGACCTTACAGAGGTTTATAAAATCATGAGGGGCATGGATAGGGTGAAAAGCCAGGGTAGGGAAGTCCAAAACTAGAGTGCACAGGTTAAGGTGAGAGCAAAAAGATTTAAGTAGAACCTCAGGGGCAAGTTTTTTTACTCAGAGGGTGGTGCATGTATGGAATGAGCTGCCATAAGATGTGGTGGAGGTAGGTACAATTACAACATTTAAAAGATATTTGGATGGGTGTATGAATAGGAAGGGTTTAGGGGGATACGGGCTGAGTGCTGGCAAATGGGAAGAGATCAGTTAGGATATTTGGTTGGCATAGACGACTTGGACCAAAGAATCTGTTTCTGTGTTATACATCTCTATGACTATCAACTGAAACAGATTCCATTTCACCAAGGTTTGATTGGTATATGACCACTAAAAGATCTTTATACAACTGTACACATTGCTCTACCCTGACCTCTTGAATTGAACGAATAGGAACCAACATCAGTACGAACAATAGCAACTTCCTCTTGAATCACCAGCCACTCTATTGGAAGTGTGTCTCTGCAGTACTGCAACTCCCAATTGAAACAAAATGTGTAAATTGAACAGACGACAGCCTTTGCTTTTTAAAATTTATTCTCAGGATATGACTACTGCTAGCAAAGCTGGTGTCTCTTACTGCCCTCATGTGATGCAACTGAACAAGCTTCTTGGTCACTTCAAACCATAGCCAAGAATCATCCTGATTGGTGTGGAAGTGGAGTCACAGATAGAACAGATTGGAGAAGAGTGACAGGTTACCTTTCAATGGATAATTTCCAAATGTAACCAGGGCATTGTTAAATTGTTTTCTCACATTAAAATTTTGAAGGTGTGGGTGGAGTGACATAGAAATATGGCGTACATTTGCTTCTATTCGATGCTTTGAGCCTACTCCACCATTCAATATGATCATCTTATATCTATCTCTTTCTTGAAAACGCAAAATGTTTTGCACAAGACCACTTTCTCTGATAATGAATTCCATAGGCACGGTTTTGATGTTCTAAAAGCATACACAGTCAGTTCTTCTGTAATGCGATGGTTGTGTTCTTGTGCATCCCTGTCTTATAGAAAAATCACACTTTAGAAACAGCACTTAAAGTGTTGGCGATGTAATTACGTTACAGACAACACACAGCTTAAAAGTTTGCACTTTAGAAACAGCGTTCCCAATTTGTCAATTGCATTGTAGTGAATTTGTGTTAATGAAACACGTTTTGTAGCAGAAAGACAGCACCCACTTATTAGAATGGATTGAAAAATCAGGCTGTGTAGTGGCAACACCCAAATGCACCATCCATACTGTTACATCCTAGTTTCCCATCCAAATCCTTGAAAATGTGGACCACTTTAGGAGATTCCACTTGACTATGGCAGATATACACAAAGTTCATCTTCAATGTTCCAAACAGTTTTTAATTGACTGATGAAAATAGTCTTGAGAGCCAGGATCTTAAACTGAAGAGGTAAGATCGTGGTTTACCAAGACTTGATGGTGGTATGTACATAAATGCTTCAGAGATGTGGTCAACCTATCCTAAATAACTCAAAGTGCTGGAGATGTACCACCAACAGTGCCTTCACAAGATCCTCCAAACTCAATAGCAGAAGACTCTGTCAAATGGCAGCATCCTCTCTCAAGCATCCATCAGTCAAAACCTGCTACTCTGGGCAGGACATGCTATTTATATTCCTGAAACCAGATCCCTGCAGCAACTGCTCTAAACAGAACATGGCTACAGTAGAGATTCCCAGAAGTGGAAATGCTTGGGATTAATGCGAAGAAAATGCAAACAAATTGACGACATATGAGACCCTGGATTGTGGTTATTGAAAATGGAAAAGATTCATTTGGGCAGGCAATGGACACATCAAGAGACTTCATCAGGAATAGACAGGAGTACACAAATCAACCCTAACCCTAAAAATATTTTTCCACACGTGTAGCAGAGTCTACGGTTCACACATTGGATTGGTCAGTCAGTGCAGAGCCTATTAACCTGGAGTGGAAATATATCACCCTCAATCCTAAAAGACTGAATGAAAGGGAAAAAACATCCAGATACTATACTGTGAGCACAAAATGTATTCATTAATTTCAGGATCAGGATAAGGATTTAGCACAGACTGAACAAACAAGCTTACACCGATCGGACCTTTCACAATCTCTGCAGGTATCAAGTGTAGGCACAGTTTCATGCAGGAAGCTCAGCAGACAAACTGTATACAACTCAGTGGTGACAGAGTGACTACCCCATGAATTTTGAAATGATCAAATTTGAACTTCCTGTTTGACATAAACCAAGTGAAAACTAAGCAGGAGACTTGCGAAATGCACACCTCCTTTCCTGATAATAATTGTTGACATTAATGTTAAATTGCATGCACTCGAGATAACCAATCAAAGCAGGTGGAGCCTTGTTTAAAATTCTTACTTGTCTCCCTTTGTCGTGGACCACAAGGGGTGTGGCATGTCATTGAATGTTTCAATTGGCTGAAATCCAGTGTGTTGTGACATCTGTCTATCTGGAGACCTCTGGGCCATAATGTAGCTTTGCATGACTTATTTTCATGAAATTGAACTATTATTGACAATAAAAATTATGCTCAATTCTGTCTCATGACCTTTCAGCAGACCTGAAGAATACTGATCAATCTGAAACATTTGACCTGTTTCTCTGTCCACAGATGCTGTCTGACCTGCTGAGCGTTTCCAGCAATTTGAGATTCCCAGCATTCTCAACATTTGCTTTCCCACTAAATTCGCGTTCTAAATTCTTGTGTTGAAGAATTTAGGTGTTAGGTTGAAATAAAATAAGCAAGTGTGAAGTTATCCACTTTAGACCGATGAAGGGTGCTTTCGAGATGATGTGAAGTGAAATACAAGAGACACAGTCTAAGACACTTGGAAATCCAGGTGCAGAGATCTTCAAAATGCCACAAACAGGTGCAGAAAATAATCATGAAAGTTAACAGAATGCTGGTCTTTATATTTAGAGGGCTGGTGTATGAGGATGCAGACATTCTGCCGCAGTTAGACAAAACCTTGCTTACACCTCCCTGGGAGTACTATGAGCAGATCTTGGCACTACATCTTAGGGAGGATGTAATGGCATTGGAGGGAATACAGCATAGGTTTACAAGAATGATACCTGGACTTCAGGTGTTAAGTTATGCAGAAAGGTTATGCAAATTAGGCCTGTTTTGTCGAGAATATAGAGAGTTAAAGGGGTGATGTGATCGAAGTCTTCAAGGTGGCATGCCTCACAGAACCATGGACCTGTGTTTGATTCTATCCTCGGGTGACTGTGTGGAGGTTACACATTCTCCCTGTGTCTGCATGGTGCTCTGGTTTCCTTTCACAGTCCAAATTGTACAGGTTTGATGGATTGGCTGTGCTAAATTGCCCATAGTGTCCAGGGATGTGCAGGCTAGGTGGATTAGTCATGGGAAATGCAGGGTGATAGGGTAGGGAGTGGGTCTGGATGGGTTGCTCTTTGAAGGAGTGGCCTGTTTCCACACTGTAGGGATTCCATGTAGATATGGACAGGAAACAAAATATTAGATAAACTATTTCCACTGGTTGGGGATTCTAGAACTAGGGAGTATAGTCTGAGAAATAAGACCAGATTGTTCAGGAGAGATGTTTTTTAGATTACTTAGAGTGTGGAAACAGGCCCTTCGGCCCAACAAGTCCACACCGCCCCGCCGAAGCGCAACCCACCCTTACCTAACACTACGGGCAATTTAGCATGGCCAATTCACCTGACCTGCACATCTTTGGACTGTGGGAGGAAACCAGAGCACCCGGAGGAAACCCACACAGACACGGGGAGAATGTGCAAACTCCACACAGTTAGTCGCCTGAGGCGGGAATTGAACCCGGATCTCTGGCGCTGTGAGGCAGCAGTGCTAGCCACCGTGCCACCCACTTAGGAAGTACTTCTACACATAAGGGGTTATAGATGTTTGGAATTCCCTTCCATAAAAGACTGTGCATGCTGGATCAGTTGTTAAATTTAAACCTTTGATTTCTTTTTATTAACTAAATGTATTAAGGGAAATGGCCCAAAATACAGGGATTTGGAGTTAGGCCCCAGATATGCTGACAGAGCATATTGCAGCACTGATGAAAGAACTCGAGGACGTTAGGCTCACCCGAGAGAACGAGATCTTTCTGGACAAGACCTTCAGCGAGGTTATTACACCAATCGTACCAGAAGAGAGCAGAAGAGAACAGACGATGAGGAAGGCAGAGAGGAGTCAGGTGCAAGAGACCCTGGGGAAGTACTTGTCAGGAACAAGTTGAATCTTTGGAAACAGTAGAGACAGATGACACTGCCAGTCCGCAAGGCGGCCAGGTCTGTCAATCAAAATTTGGTGTGGAGACAGAGCGGAAGAGTAAGACATCGCACAGAGCCGAGGTAATAGGGGACTCCATAGTGAGAGGAACTGACCGAGGTTTTTGTGGCAGCAGACGGGACTTAAGGATGGTGTGTTGCCTTCCTGGTGCCAGGGTGAAAGACATCACAGACAGAGTGCAGGAAGTCCTCAAGGACGAGGGTGAAGAGCCAGAGGTGGTGGTACATGTCGGCACAAATGACGTCGGGAAGAAGAGGAGGAACATACTACAGCGGGACTTCGGAGAACTAGGAAGAAGGCTGAAAAGCAGGACGTCCAAGGTGGTTATTTCCAGTTTGCTTCCAGTTCCTTGGGCGGGTGAGGCCAGAAACAGGGAGATAATGGACTTGAACGTGTGGTTGGGGAACTGATGCAGGAAGCAAGGATTTAAATTCTTGGATCACTGGGATATGTTTTGTGGTAAGCATAAATTCTACAAGAGAGACGGTTTGCACCTGAATAGGTTAGGGACCAGCATTCTGGCAGGCAGGTTTGCTACTGCAACACAGCTACGTTTAAACTAAGTTGCGGGGGGGGGGGGGGGGGAAGGGGACAAACTGAATGTTTAAGAAGGAAATTGGAGGGAAACTTAGAACAAGGGAAGTCAAGAAAGACAACTGTATCAATGAGGCAGAAAACTCAGAATGGGATCATGCTGTAAGGTTGAGTGAAATAGGAGTTGATGGGAAGGATGAGGGCAGTAACAAATTAAAAACACTATACATGAATGCATGAAGCATTAGAAATAAGATGGATGGGCTTGAGGCTCTTTTGGAAATTGGCAGATACGATATTGTGGGGATAACTGAGACGTGGCTTCAAGTGGACAGGGTCTGGGAAATGAATATTCAAGGCTACACGTGCTATCGTAAGGACAGACCGATGGGCAGAGGAGGTGGGGTGGCCATGTTGGTAAGGGATGATATTCAGTCCCTTGCGCGGGGGGACCTAGAATCAGGGGATGTAGAGTCAGTGTGGATAGAGCTGCGAAATACTAAGGGTAAAAAGACCCTCTTGGGAGTCATCTACAGGCCCCCAAACAGTAGTCTGGATGTTGGATGTAAGTTAAATCAGGAGCTGAAATTGGCCTGTCGCAAAGATGTTACTACAGTTGTTATGGGGGATTTCAACATGCAGGTAGACTGGGAGAATCAGGATGGTATTGGACATCAAGAAAGAGACTTTGTGGAGTGCCTCAGATGGATTCTTAGAACAGCTGGTGCTGGAGCCGACTCAGGAGAAGGCAATTCTGGATCTGGTATTGTGCAACGAACCAGAATTGGTCAGGGACCTCAAAGTGAAGGAGCCATTGGGAACTGGTGACCATAACACAATAAGCTTCAATCTGCAATTTGAGAGGGAGAGGGTACAATCGGAAGTGACAATATTTCTGTTGAATAAAGGGAACTATGAAGCTATGAGGGAGGAGCTGGCCAAATTTCAATGGTGCAATACCTTAACAGGGATGACATTGGAGGAACAATGACAGATATTTCTGTGTATAATGCAGAAGTTGCAGGATCAGTTCATTCCAAAGAAGAAGATCGATCCTGGGAGGCGGCATGGGTGGTCGTGGCTGACAAGGGAAGTTAAGAAACATATAAAGTTAAAAGAGACATAGCAAAGATAAGTCAGAAAACGGAGGACTGGGAAGCTTTTAAAAGAACAACAGAGGATTACTAAGAAGTAAATATGCAGAGAAAAAATGAGGTACAAAGGTAAACTGGCCAATAATGTAGAGGAGGATAGTAAACTTTTTTTTAGGTATGGGAAAGGCAAAAAAATGGTTAAGACTAAAATTGGGCCCTTGAAGACAGAAACAGGCGAATATATTACGGGGAACAAAGAAATGGCAGAAGATTTGAACTGGTACTTCAGATCTGTGTTCACTGGGGAAGACATAAGCAATCTCCCTGAGTTAACAGTGGCTGAAGGACCTGAACTTAAGGGAATTTATATTTGCCAGGAATTGGTGTTGGAGAGACTGTTAGGCCTGAAGGTTGATAAGTCCCTGGGGCCTGATGGTCTACATCCCAGGGTACTGAAGGAGGTGGCTCGAGAAATCATGGATGTGTTGGTGATTATTTTCCAGAGTTTGATAGATTCCTGCGGATTGGAGGGTGGCTAATGTTGTACCACTTTTTAAGAAAGGTGGGAGAGAGAAAACAGGAAATTATAGACCAGTTAGTCTGACCTCAGTGGTGGGAAAGATGCTGGAATCCATTATAAGTAATGAAATTACGACACATCTGGATAGTAGTAACAGGATAGGTCAGAGTCAGCATGGATTTATGAAGGGGAAATCATGCTTGACTAATCTTCTGGAATTTTTTTGAGGATGTAACTCTGAAGATGGATGGGGGAGATCCAGTGGATGTAGTGTACCTGGACTTTCAGAAAGCTTTTGATAAAGTCCCACATAGGAGGTTAGTGAGCGAAATTAGGGCGCATGGTATTGGGGGCAAAGTACTGACTTGGATTGAAAGTTGGTTGGCTGGCAGGAAACAAAGAGTAGTGATAAACGGCTCCATTTCAGAATGGCAGGCAGTGACCAGTGGGGTACCGCAGGGATCAGTACTGGGACCGCAGCTTTTTACAATATATGTTAATGATGTAGAAGATGGCATTAGCAATAACATTAGCAAATTTGCTGATGATACAAAGCTGGGTGCCAGGGTGAAATGTGATGAGAATGTTAGGAGATTACAGGGTGACCTGGACAAGTTAGGTGAGAGGTCAGATGCATGGCATATACCGTTTAATGTGGATAAATGTATGGTTATCCACTTTGGTGGCAAGAACAGGAAGGCAGATTACTACCTAAATACAATCAATTTAGGTAAAAGGGCAGTTCAGAGAGATCTGGGTGTTCTTGTACACCAGTCAATGGAGGTAAGCATGCAGGTACAACAGGTAGTGAAGGCAGCTAATAGCATGCTGGCCTTCATAACAAGAGGGATTGAGTACAGAAGCAAAGAGGTTCTTCTGCAGCTGTACAGGGCCCTGGTGAGACCACACCTGGAGTACTGTTTGCAGTTCTGGTCTCCAAATTTGAGGAAAGACATTCTGGCTATTGAGGGAGTGCAGCGTAGGTTCACGAGGTCAATTCCTGGAATGGCGGGATTACCTTACACTGAAAGACTGGAGAGACTGGGCTTGTATACCCTTGAGTTTAGAAGACAAGAGGGGATCTGATTGAGACATATAAGATTATTAAAGGATTGGACACTCTGGGAGGCAGGAAACATGTTTCCGCTGATGGGCGAGTGCCGAACCAGAGGACACAGCTTAAAATACGGGGTAGACCATTTAGGACAGATGAGGAGAAACTTCTTCACCCAAAGAGTGGTGGCTGTGTGGAATGCTCTGCCCCAGAGGGCAGTGGAGGCCCAGTCTCTGGATTCATTTAAGAAAGAGTTGGATAGAGCTCTCAAGGATAGTGGAATCAAGGGTTATGGAGATAAGGCAGGAACAGGATTCTGATTAAGGATGATCAGCCATGATCATATTGAATGGTGGTGCAGGCTTGAAGGGCAGAATGGCCTACTCCTGCACCTCTTGTCTATTGTCTATCCATGATCTCATGGAATGGTGGAACAGACTTGAGTGGTTGAATAGCCCACTCCTATTTTCTTATGTTTCTAAATAATAAGGAGACAACAGCATAGTGGCAATGTCATTGGACCAGTAATCCAGAAGTACACGTGAATGCTCTGGACACATGGGTTCAAAACTATAATAATGGCTGGGGAATTTAAATCTGAAATTGATGGACAATCTGAGTAACACTGCCTGAAAAACTATCACTGATTGTTGTAAAAACCCATCTGGTTCCCTAATGACCTTAAACTTACCTACAAGTGACCAGCCCTACAATAATGTAGTACTTCTTACTGCCATCTGAAGTAGCCAATCAGACCATTCTGTTCAAGAATGATTACAGATGGATAACAAATGCTGGCCTGGACAATGACATCCACATCCTATCAAAGAAAAACAATGATGTTAGGATCAGTACAATGCAAAACTTCATACTGATTTCTGTAAAGGGTTGTTAGGATAAAGACCAAATGCTTGGTCAAAAAATAGTTATATTAATCTTCTCAGAGGAGGTGAAATAGTTAGAAAACTATGCAAGTTCAGTGAGGAAGCTTCAGAATGTGGAGTCTCTGCAGCTGAGTGTAATATAAACAGACATTACAGCCCTGTTACCTAGTTCAGTTTGCATCATGTCCCCTTCGCTGTAAGAATTCTGCATATGGGTGTGTTTAATTACCTTTGAGTTATCAATTACTTGTCACAGAAGAATTGGTTGCTGGTGATTGTCTGCAGAGTATAATAACAAAAGCCAAACTTTGGAAAGCAATGCTGTAACTATGCGAACTTCAAGGCAGGGATTTGGGTGGGTCAAATAAGTAAACAGAAGTAATGGACTCATCTTCGTGCCTGTACTTGTCCATACTGCACTTTTGTAATACTTGTGTTTCAGGCATTGCGCCTTCAAAGATTTTGTATGAGAAGTCAGGAAATAGAAAAATACATCTGGTTGAATGTGAAGGTATTTTTGATGGCATAGGACAAACATATTGGATTTCCTAGAATCGACTATAAATTGCAATTTTGGAGTTTTTTAAAAATCTAGATCTTGTTCCCTTTTGTTACCATGATAAAGTGCAAGGCATCATTCCTTATCAAGGTCCTGCATGTTTTTAATCTTTTTGGCATATAGTCTTGTTTTCATAAAGTATTCACCAAATGAGGCTACTGAATGAGCGTGATTTTTTATTCACTAGAGGGCTTCGCTGGCTGGCCAGCAATTATGACTCATCTCTACTTGCCTGTGAGAAGGTGGTAGCGAGCTGCCTTCTTAAACCATTGCAGTCCGCCTGATGTGCATTGACTTACAACGTCCTTAGAGAGGGAATTCTAGAATTTTGACCCAGTCCTAGTGAAGGAACGATGATGTATTTATAAGTCAGAATGGTGAGTGGTTTGGAGGGGAACATGCAGGCACTCGTGTTCCCATGTATCTGCTGCCCATGTCCTTCTAGATGGAAGTGGTTGTGGGTTTGGAAGATGCTGTCGTACTTTTGGTGAATTTCTTCAACAAGGGTAGAAGTCCATTAATTGACAATATTCCCCATCATTCTGTTAAATATATTTTAAAATCCTGTTGTTAACTGTGCAGTCATAATGCTATCACATTAAAACATCTCAGTTTGCGTGCTTGATATTTACATGAGACATGTGGAGCTCATTGCTTACATTTTGGTTTACTTGGTTCTTGGGCCTTAATTAGGAGTTCGAGCACTGTTTCCATTCAGTTTTGGATCATTTCTGAATATCAGTAAAAAGGGTTAAGCACTTTCGACTTAGAGTTGAGAGTGTGGTGCTGGAAAAGCATAGCAGGTCAGGTACCATCTGAGGACTAGAAGAATCTACATTTCAGGCAAAAGCCCTTCATCAGGATTGAGGGCCTTCATGATTTCTGATGAAGGGCTTTTGCCTGAAATCCCAATTCTCCTGCTCCTCGGATGCTGCCTGACCTGCTGTGCTTTTCCAGCACCACATTCTTGACTCTAATCTCCAGCAGCTGCAGTCCTCACTTTTGCCCACTTTCAACACTACCCAAAACTTAAAAAGGTGCCTTAATATTCAAAGTTTAGCATCAATGTGAAGAAACTTTACCAAATGGTCATGTGAGTCCAATGTTGGGGTCTCTGGAGCAAGGTAGACTGTGACCCCACCCTCCTTGAAGTGGTAATCTTACAGCGTGCTGATTACATATTGCATGCACTGTAAATAGTGCAATACCAAACCTGGTTTGGAAAGTACTCATTATCTGGTAAATGTACAGGAGCCTTTGCAAACCCAAATCACCCTCAGTTTAAATATTTAGAAAGTGAGAACTCCTTTTCTCCTTACTTTCCAAATATTTACATTTTTATTTGGAAAAGAGCAATGCCTACACCTATATCCAGAATTACACTTGACTCTCTTCCAGGCAAGCTTTTTAAAGTACCAGCTGAGCAAGATCTGGAAACTATAATTGTTTTTCTGCCTAGCTGGAAACAGAAATGCAGCTATTGGCCTCAGCCGGTAGCAACAGAGAAAACGTACATACTGTCATGTAATATTTAAATTATGCAGTGACCGCTTCACTGCAAACTCAAGCTGGACATTTCTTTCTTCTCAAGCTCATGGCACCGTATTACACACTTCACAAAGGCACATCACCAAACAACCAAATAAAAGACTTATAAACTGTATAGGACCTTTCACAACTTCAGGATATTCTCAGTATCTGCACAATTAAGCTCTTTTTAAATATAATCACTGTGGTAGTGTACAAAACCCAGCAGCCTATTTGTGTACACAACAAATTCCCCTAAACAGGAATGCAATACTGGTCTAATCATGTTTTTGTGATCATGGTTGAGGAACAAATATTGGCCAACATGCTTGGAGGGCACCCTGTCCTTCTTTGATATGAGCATTATGAGTATTTTTATATTTTCTAGCTGAAGACAACAGACAGGATTCTCATTTACATTCTCATTTCAAAATAGCACTTGGACAAAGCTGCACTCCCTCAGCGTTGAACTAGATTGTTGATCTGAATCGAGAGTGTGGTGCTGAAAAGCACAGCAGGTCAGGCAGCATTCAAAGAGCCGGAGAATCGCATTTCAGGCAAGAGCCTTTCATCAGGAATGAAGTGCTCAAATTTTTAGTAAGAACACACACAGTCTTCTGATTCTGGGGCTTAGAGCACGGTCTCCCAATTTCATTGACATTTCTTACATCTGTTAGCAGCTATGTAGACTTTGATATTAAGTTCACAATTTGAACATAATAAATTCATTTGCCTTCTGTTCCTCTGCTCCACCATGTACATGCACCTGCTTGACTCTAAATCTCAACAATTTATGCATTGGTGGTAAATTGAAGGTAATGCAGTTCCATATGATAAAATATGCTTTAGCTTTCTATACATTGGATTAGTGGTGCTGGAAGAGCACAGCAGTTCAGGCAGCATCCAACAAGCAGCGAAATCGACGTTACGGGCAAAAGCCCTTCATCAGGAATAAAGGCAGTGAGCCTGAAGCATGGAGAGATAAGCTAGAGGAGGGTAGGGGTGGGGAGAAAGTAGCATAGAGTACAATGGGTGAGTGGGGGAGGAGATGAAGGTGATAGGTCAAGGAGGAGAGGGTGGAATGGATAGGTGGATAAGAAGATAGGCAGGTCGGACAAGTCCAGACAGGTCAAGGAGACAATTAATGAGCTGGAAGTTTGAAACTAGGATGAGGTGGGGGAAGGGGAAATGAGGAAGCTGTTGAAGTCCACATTGATGCCCTGGGGTTGAAGTGTTCCGAGGCGGAAGATGAGGCGTTCTTCCTCCAGGCGTCTGGTGGTGAGGGAGCGGCGGTGAAGGAGGCCCAGAGCCTCCATGTCCTCGGCAGAGTGGGAGGGGGAGTTGAAATGTTGGGCCACGGGGCGGTTTGGTTGATTGGTGCGGGTGTCTCGGAGATGTTCCCTAAAGCGCTCTGCTAGGAGGCGCCCAGTCTCCCCAATGTAGAGGAGACCACATCGGGAGCAACGGATACAATAAATGATATTAGTGGATGTGCAGGTGAAACTTTGATGGATATGGAAGGCTCCTTTAGGGCCTTGGATAGAGGTGAGGGAGGAGGTGTGGGCACAGGTTTTACAGTTCCTGTGGTGGCAGGGGAAAGTGCCAGAATGGGAGGGTGGGTCATAGGGGGGTGTGGACCTGACCAGGTAGTCACGGAGGGAACGGTCTTTGCGGAAGGCGGAAAGGGGTGGGGAGGGAAATATATCCCTGGTGGTGGGGTCTTTTTGGAGGTGGCGGAAATGTCGGCGGATGATTTGGTTGATGCGAAGGTTTGTAGGGTGGAAGGTGAGCACCAGGGGCGTTCTGTCCTTGTTACGGTTGGAGGGGTGGGGTCTGAGGGCGGAGGTGCGGGATGTGGACGAGATGCGTTGGAGGGCATCTTTAACCATGTGGGAAGGGAAATTGCGGTCTCTAAAGAAGGAGGCCATCTGGTGTGTCCTATGGTGGAACTGGTCCTCCTGGGAGCAGATACGGCGGAGGCGGAGAAATTGGGAATACGGGATGGCATTTTTGCAAGAGATAGGGTGGGAAGAGGTGTAATCCAGGTAGCTATGGGAGTCAGTGGGTTTGTAAAAAATGTCAGTGTCAAGTCGGTCGTCACAAATGGAGATGGAGAGGTCCAGGAAGGGGAGCGAGGTGTCAGAGATAGTCCAGGTAAATTTAAGGTCAGGGTGGAATGTGTTGGTGAAGTTGATGAATTGCTCAACCTCCTCGCGGAAGCACGAGGTGGCGCCAATGCAGTCATCAATGTAGCGGAGGAAGAGGTGGGGAGTGGTGCCGGTGTAATTACGGAAGATCAACTGTTCTACATAGCCAACAAAGAGACAGGCATAGCTGGGGCCCATATGTGTGCCCATGGCTACGCCTTTGGTCTGGAGGAAGTGGGAGGATTCAAAGGAGAAATTGTTAAGGGTGAGGACCAGTTCGGCCAAACGAATGAGAGTGTCAGTGGAAGGGTACTGTTGGGGACGTCTGGAGAGGAAAAAAACGGAGGGCTTGGAGGCCCTGGTCATGGCGAATGGAGGTGTAGAGGGATTGGATATCCATGGTGAAGATAAGGCGTTGGGGGCTGGGGAAACGGAGGTCTTGGAGGAGGTAGAGGGCGTGGGTGGTGTCTCGAACGTATGTGGGGAGTTCCTGGACTAGGGGGGATAGGACAGTGAAGCTCTTCAACCATGTTGTGAAACAAACTCGGTACCACAGCCACATTTGCTTCCTCAGTGCATGCCTCCGTAACCAACTCATCCCACACGGACTCCAGACCACCTTTAAACCAGCAGAGTTCGGACCCGAACAGGACAAACAGTACAGACTACAGATTCAAAAACACCAGCAATGTTCTCCTTCAAGATCCTCCGCTCCACGCTTGCAGCAATGCGCCGGCACCTAACCTCTCTACAGTCAGCCCTGTTCAGCTGAAGGCCACACTCTCTCAGAATTGCAAAGGACCCACTCTGTACTACATCCTCAGGAGAATTCATACTCTCAACAAACAGTATTTCAATTCCATCTCAAACATCAAAAACTGTAAGTACAACAAACTTTTATCCACCCACCTCCATAACCAGCGCTCCTCAAACATTCCAGAAGATTCCCCTGGCCTTGGAAACGCCATTAGCCATGTGGCTGACGCAGCTACCACCCCCACGCTGAGTGATGATGTCACTTCTGCCCACATCATGGCCACTCCCATAGCCACTTCGGGCCCTCACATCATCGCTGATGCCACATGCTCAGTGACTTCCGCCACCCCTACTGCCATAATCACCACCACTTCCGCCTCCACTAGCACCACTCACCTGCATTCTGCTGACACGCCCCCCACAGACCCCACTGTCACTATCCCCACACCCCAGAACCCCGAGGGCAACATTACCCCAGCTCATGCCTCCACCCCCATTCCCCCCACCATCACACCCACTCCAGGTACTGGCTCCGACCCCACTCCCAGCTCCACACCCACACCAGATCCCAGCTCCCGGCCCTGCCGGGTTTTCACCATCCCTCCAGACCTCCCACTCACTGAGGATGAGCAATCAGTCCTCAGCAAAGGACTCACCTTCATCCCCCTCCGTCCACGCATCAATGAATTTAATACACGACGTGACATCGAACAATTCTTCCGTCGCCTCCACCTCCGAGCTTACTTTCACAATCAGGACTCCCACCCACCTTCCGAGGACCCCTTCGCCCACCTCCAACACACTGCATCCACCTGGACACCCCGCGCTGGCCTATTACCTGCCCTCGACCTCTTCATTTCCAACTGCCGCCGGGACATTAACCGCCTCAACCTGTCGTCCCCCCTCCCCCACTCCAACCTCTCACCCTCACAATGCGTAGCCTTCCAATCCCTCTGCTCCAATCCCAACCTCACCATTAAGCCAGCGGATAAAGGGGGCGCAGTGGTAGTCTGGCGCACTGACCTCTACACCGCTGAAGCCAAACGCCAACTCGAGGACACCTCTTCCTACTGCTCCCTCGACCATGACCCCACCCCCCATCACAAAACCATCATCTCCCAGACCATACAGAACCTCATCACCTCAGGAGATCTCCCACCCAAAGCTTCCAACCTCATAGTCCGGGAACCCCGCACTGCCCGGTTCTACCTCCTTCCCAAGATCCACAAGCCTGACCACCCTGGCCGACCCATTGTCTCAGCATGCTCCTGCCCAACTGAACTCATCTCTACCTACCTTGACACTGTCCTATCCCCCCTAGTCCAGGAACTCCCCACATACGTTCGAGACACCACCCAAGCCCTCCATCTCCTCCAAGACTTCCGTTTCCCCGGCCCCCAACACCTTATCTTCACCATGGATATCCAATCCCTCTACACCTCCATTCGCCATGACCAGGGCCTCCAAGCCCTCCGTTTTTTCCTCTCCAGACGTCCCCAACAGTACCCTTCCACTGACACTCTCATTCGTTTGGCCGAACTGGTCCTCACCCTTAACAATTTCTCCTTTGAATCCTCCCACTTCCTCCAGACCAAAGGCGTAGCCATGGGCACACATATGGGCCCCAGCTATGCCTGTCTCTTTGTTGGCTATGTAGAACAGTTGATCTTCCGTAATTACACCGGCACCACTCCCCACCTCTTCCTCCGCTACATTGATGACTGCATTGGCGCCACCTCGTGCTTCCGCGAGGAGGTTGAGCAATTCATCAACTTCACCAACACATTCCACCCTGACCTTAAATTTACCTGGACTATCTCTGACACCTCGCTCCCCTTCCTGGACCTCTCCATCTCCATTAGTGACGACCGACTTGACACTGACATTTTTTACAAACCCACCGACTCCCATAGCTACCTGGATTACACCTCTTCCCACCTAATCTCTTGCAAAAAGCCATCCCGTATTCCCAATTTCTCTGCCTCCGCCGTATCTGCTCCCAAGAGGGCCAGTTCCACCATAGGACACACCAGATGGCCTCCTTCTTTAGAGACCGCAATTTCCCTTCCCACGTGGTTAAAGATGCCCTCCAACGCATCTCATCCACATCCCGCACCTCCGCCCTCAGACCCCACCCCTCCAACCGTAACAAGGACAGAACGCCCCTGGTGCTCACCTTCCACCCTACAAACCTTCGCATCAACTAAATCATCCGCCGACATTTCCGCCACCTCCAAAAAGACCCCACCACCATGGATATATTTCCCTCCCCACCCCTTTCCGCCTTCCGCAAAGACCGTTCCCTCCGTGACTACCTGGTCAGGTCCACACCCCCCTATGACCCACCCTCCCATTCTGTAAATGGGACTGTAAAACCTGTGCCTACACCTCCTCCCTCACCTCTATCCAAGGCCCTAAAGGATCCTTCCACATCCATCAAAGTTTCACCTGCACATCCACTAATATCATTTATTGTATCCGTTGCTCCCGATGTGGTCTCCTCTACATTGGGGAGACTGGGCGCCTCCTAGCAGAGCGCTTTAGGGAACATCTCCGAGACACCCGCACCAATCAACCAAACCGCCCCGTGGCCCAACATTTCAACTCCCCCTCCCACTCTGCCGAGGACATGGAGGCTCTGGGCCTCCTTCACCGCCGCTCCCTCACCACCAGACGCCTGGAGGAAGAACGCCTCATCTTCCGCCTCGGAACACTTCAACCCCAGGGCATCAATGTGGACTTTAACAGCTTCCTCATTTCCCCTTCCCCCACCTCATCCTAGTTTCAAACTTCCAGCTCATTAACTGTCTCCTTGACCTGTCCGGACTTGTCCGACCTGCCTATCTTCTTTTCCACCTATCCACTCCACCCTCTCCTCCTTGACCTATCACCTTCATCTCCTCCCCCACTCACCCATTGTACTCTATGCTACTTTCTCCCCACCCCCACCTCCTCTAGCTTATCTCTCCACGCTTCAGGCTCACTGCCTTTATTCCTGATGAAGGGCTTTTGCCCGTAACGTCGATTTCGCTGCTTGTTGGTTGCTGCCTGAACTGCTGTGCTCTTCCAGCACCACTAATCTAGTATTTGGTTTTCAGCATCTGCAGTCATTGTTTTTACCTTTTAGCTTTCTATAGTTGAGTCTCTGCAAAATTAATCTCATATTTTTTCTAAATACATTAAGAATCTTCTCCCAGGACAACAAAGGGCTTATAAAGTTGGCATCTGTTAATTGCACGTCTGCTGTTTAAAAATGCCTTTTAGCAACTTTCACACTTCCAGGATATTTCAAAATCGATCAGAATTAAAATATGACCACGGTTCTGTAGTCAAATTTTGTTTTTAAACACACTGCTACTCAATTATTTTCCTGATCATTAAAGCACAATCATTTTATACCTTCATTCTCTCTAAAAAAGCACCATGCCCGCATCAGTATTAGATGTTTGCGCTTTATCAACCATCTATTGTCAACAGTTTTGATGCAGTCAGGTTTGGGGCTTGTCATCCAACCATGAAACTATGTGACAGTCCAGTTATTTAGTGGCTGATTTATAGTTCAGGAATGCGTAAGGTGAACAAGTGATAATACAACTAAAATATACCATAAGCAGCGTTTATTTTTGTGATTGTAAACTTTAGGTTTTTTTTACTAATAGCAATTGAAACATATTTGTAACACAGATTACCTCAGCTCCAAGAGAGAATGGGGTTGGATTTTCCAACCCAAGGAGTGGCAATCACAAGCATGTTGCTCCTCTGTTCAGAAGAATGCGGCATTTGTTACAGGGGATTCTGATACAGGCTCCTTCAGACATTTGACATTGTATTTCCACTCTGGCAGGGTCCTTTGTAGTACAGAATAATTGGAGGAAGGCAACCATGCCCCTTTTCATGTAGCAGTCATCGAGTCCATAACACCATAAGACCATAAGACCATAAGACATAGGAGTGGAAGTAAGGCCATTCGGCCCATCGAGTCCACTCCGCCATTCAATCATGGCTGATGCGCATTTCAGCTCCACTTACCAGCGTTCTCCCCGTAGCCCTTAATTCCTCGAGACAACAAGAATCTATCAATCTCGGCCTTGAAGACATTTAGCGTCCCGGCTTCCACTGCACTTCGTGGCAATGAATTCCACAGGCCCACCACTCTCTGGCTGAAGAAATGTCTCCGCATTTCTGTTCTGAAATGACCCCCTCTAATTCTAAGGCTGTGTCCACGGGTCCTAGTCTCCTCGTCTAACGGAAACAGTTTCCTAGCATCCACCTTTTCCAAGCCATGTATTATTTTGTATGTCTCTATTAAGTCTCCCCTTAATCTTCTAAACTCCAACAAATACAATCCCAGTATCCTCAGCCGTTCCTCATATGCTAGACCTGTCATTCCAGGGATCATCCGTGTGAATCTCCGCTGGACACGTTCCAGTGCCAGTATGTCCTTCCTGAGGTGTGGGGACCAAAACTGGACACAGTACTCCAAATGGGGCCTAACCAGAGCTTTATAAAGTCTTAGTAGTACATCTCTGCTTTTATATTCCAACCCTCTTGAGATAAGAGACAACATTGCATTCGCTTTCTTAATCACGGACTCAACCTGCATGTTTACCTTTAGAGAATCCTCGACTAGCACTCCCAGATCCCTTTGTGCTTTGGCTTTATTAATTTTCTCACCATTTAGAAAGTAGTCCATGCTTTTATTCTTTTTGCCAAAGTGCAAGACCTCGCACTTGCTCACATTGAACTTCATCAGCCATTTCCTGGACCACTCTCCCAACCTGTCTAGATCCTTCTGTAGCCTCCCCACTTCCTCAGTACTACCTGCCTGTCCACCTAACTTCGTATCATCGGCAAACTTCGCTAGAATGCCCCCGGTTCCCTCATCCAAATCATTAATATATAATGCGAACAGCTGTGGCCCCAGCACCGAACCCTGCGGGACACTGCTCGTCACCGGCTGCCATTCTGAAAAAGAACCTTTTATCCCAACTCTCTGCCTTCTGTTAGACAGCCAATCCTCAATCCATCCCAGCAGCTCACCTCGAACACCATGGGCCCTCACCTTGCTCAGCAGCCTCCCGTGTGGCACCTTATCAAAGGCCTTTTGAAAGTCCAGATATACCACATCCACTGGGTTTCTCTGGTCTAACCTACTTGTTACCTCTTCAAAAAATTCCAACAGGTTTGTCAGGCATGACCTCCCTTTACTAAATCCATGTTGACTTGTTCTAATCAGACTCTGCTCTTCCAAGAATTTAGAAACCTCATCCTTAATGATGGATTCTAGAATTTTACCAACAACCGAGGTTAAGCTGATTGGCCTATAATTTTCCATCTTTTGCCTTGATCCTTTCTTGAACAAGGGGGTTACAACAGCCATCTTCCAATCATCCGGGACCTTTCCTGACTCCAGTGACTCTTGAAAGATCTCAACCAATGCCTCTGCTATTTCCTCAGCCACCTCTCTCAGAACTCTAGGGTGTATCCCATCGGGGCCAGGAGATTTATCAATTTTATATAATCATTTGGATTTAAAGGTTCGGCACCTTTGGCAGCTGCCATGAAGTGATAAGTATATCAGGCAAGGGTGAGGCTAGTGTGATGTGTGGGTAGGGTGCTGGATCAGCAGGGTGCTAAGTGGATACTGTGCAAAATAAGTAGCAAGCTGGGAGCCAAGTGGGTAGTGGTAGTTTGACAGTTGGGTAATGTATAAGGTGGGTAGGTTACCAGAATACAATGTGACAAGTGGACGTGGTCAATGACAGTGGATTTAGATTAGGTGGAGCGGAGTGGGCGACAGAGTAGGGGATGGAAGGGGAGGGGGTGAGGTGAAGGGGTGTTGGGGGAGGGAGTGGGAGTGGAATGCTGGAGGTCAAGCCTAGATAGTGGAGGGAGGTGGTTGGCTTTCACAGTAGGGGAATGTAGGTGGAAAGAGGGTGGGGATGGGCCAGAGTGTCAGGTTCATTAAATTTTAAAGGTAAAAACTTGCAAGGTCCATGCCAGTGGATTTTTATCCCTAGTGTGGGATCCTCTGTACTGGAGATCTATTTGTAAAATTAGCCCCTTCCTGCCCAGGCTTTCAACCTGTGCAATCTGTGACAAACAAATATCTGATATAACGTTTTTGCATTAAATATCCAGATTTTTAACTAAATAACATAAAATAGTTGTTGACAGCAAGAAGAAAGTAAAAAAAACGTTCTTCATATCAATTTGAACACTGGCGTGGAAAGGTTCTTTCAGGTCAGATAATGCAATTTTGAATGGCATCAATTGTTATGATCTTTTTTACATAGCTATTGTCTGCATCTGTGTGAAAGGCATTGCATCTACTTGGGCAACAGCAACCACTAGGCCAGATGCTATTGGTTTCCATTCATGGGAATGCATTCTCCTTTGATGTGCATTGCTTTTAAGCCTCTCTGCAAATCTATTGGGAATGGAACTCATCTGCATAATTTTATTCATAACTCCAGATACAAACTCAAATAAAGAGGAAAATTACATTACAAAGCACAGATGAAGTTAATCTTAAAGACTTGGGAATAGAGTCTTAGTCATAGAGATGTACAGCATGGAAATAGATCCTTTGGTCCAACCCGCTCATGCTGACCAGATACCCTATGTTAATCTAATCCCATGGGCCAGCACTTGGCCCATATCCCTGTAAACTCTTCCTATTCATATACCCATCCAGATCCTATTAAATATTGTAATTGTACTAGTTTCCATCACTTCCTCTGGCAGCTCATTCCATACACGCACCAAACTCTGTGAAAACTTTGCCCCTTAGGTCTCTTAAATCTTTTCTATCTCATTCTAAACCTATGCTCTCTATTTCTGGACTCCCCCACCCCACGGAAAAGACCTTGTCTAGTTACTTTATTCACACCCCTCATGATTTAATAAACCTTAATAAGACCATCCCTCAGCCTCCGACACTCCATGGAAAACAGCCCAGGCCTATTCAGCCTCTCCCTATAGCTCAAATCCTCCAATCCTGGCAACATGCCTGTAAATCTTTTCTGAACCCTTTCAAGTTTCACAACATCCTTCCAATGGGAAGGAGACCAGAATTGCACGCAATGTTCCAAAAGTGGCCTAACCAATAGCCCATACTATCACAACATGACCTCCCAACTCCTATTCTCAATATTCTGACCAATAAAGGAAAGTGAGTGTCACAATAAAATGTGGAGGGATGGTGGAGGCAAACGTTCAGGAGCTTGTGTGGAGTTTCAAACAGTCAGAAGTCTCCCGTTGTTGGTTAAGATTAGATCAGACTACTTACAGTGTGGAAACAGGCCGTTCGGCCCAACAAGTCCACACCGCCCCGCCGAAGCGCAACCCACCCATACCCCTACATCTACCCCTTACCTAATACTACAGGCAATTTAGCATGGCCAATTCACCTAACCTGCACATCTTTGGAGTGTGGGAGGAAACCGGAGCACCCGGAGGAAACCCACGCAGACACGGGGAGAATGTGCAAACTCCACACAGAGAGTCGCCTGAGGCGGGAATTGAACCCGGGTCTCTGGCGCTGTGAGGCATCAGTGCTAACCACTGTGCCACCGTGCCGCCCACAATGACACAATCCCTGGAATTTAGGATAGAGTCTAGGATATAGCTGAACCACACAAATTCCACCTTCAGAGGTGACAGTCACACTGCACAAGGCCCAAGCAATAAGTACCTCTAAGGAAAAAGGATCTATCCATTTCTCCTTCTCAGTCAATGACGTTACCATCACTGAATCCCCTACCATCCACATCCTGAGAGCTACAACCGAGCAGAAACTGAACAGGATTTGTACTGTGGCTACAAAAGCAGCTCAGATTTTAGGGTTTCTGAGGCAAGAGTAAGTCACTTCCTGACTCTCCCTTGATGGAATGCTTTCTACTTGCATGGATGGGTGCAACTCCAACAACATCCAAGCAGCTGACCAGCATCCAGGACAATGCTGTCCATTTGATTGGCATTACTTACATATTCAACACATTCCTTCTACAATGGATGTACAATGACAGAAGTGTGCCTCCTCAAGACCAGTACATCAACCTCACAAAGGGTCCTTTGACACCATCCTCTAAACTTAGAACTTCTACTGCCTACAAGGAAAAGAACAGCAACTGCTTGGGAACTCATTACCTTCAAGCTCCCCCACCTCCCCCCACCCCAGATCTCACACCATCTGATTTGAGGTTTCTTTTGTTGACCCTGCATTGTTTTTGGATTGAGCTCCTTTCCTTATTCCAGTGGGTGCACCTACATCACATGGTCTGCAATTGCTTGCGAAGGCAGCTCACCACCCCTCCCCCAACAGTGGGCAATAAATATTGGTCTTGTCAGTGACACTCACACTGCAGGAATGAATTAAATCGCTTGAGATACAGTCTTATTTGATTGGAGCAATGATACTCTGGCTCAAAACATGAGTATTTATAGAGCCATTTAAGGTTACACAAAATATTGAGAGAGAGTGCTTAGCAGGATCAGCTTTCTGGATGGGTAACGTGACTGCCAAGGGTGTTACTGTTTGGGAGATGCCATCGTCAAGCGCAAGTAAATGAGTTGTGACTTGAGACAGGCTTGTTCCAAGCATGAACTCCGGAACAAAGTCTCATGTGAACCTAGAGAGGGTTGGCTGTCTTATCTAGAAAGTGGGAGTATGTGGATAGACTTTTCACAATTATCTTGTGTGCCCATCTCACGGATACCTGAAAACAAATACCTTCGTTCTGAAAGGTATTATTTAACACTGTTTTCATCTGCAATTTTGCATGATTAGAGAATAATGATTTTGATAACGGACGGTATGTGTGGGATCATGTTCAAATAATGACCAAAATCAGTGTGTGATGAAGATAGCCTCTTCTATTCATCAAGGAGAAAGTGAGGACTGCAGATGCTGGAGATCAGAGCTGAAAATGTGTTGCTGGAAAAGCGCAGCAGGTCAGGCAGCATCCAAGGAGCAGGAGAATCGATGTTTCAGGCATGATGTTTCCTGAAGAAGGGCTCATGCCCAAAACGTCGATTCTCCTGCTCCTTGGATGCTGCCTGACCTGCTGCACTTTTCCAGCAACACATTTTCAGCTCTTCTATTCAGCAATCACTGCACAAGTTTGAGCTGGTAATAAAATCCCAAAGTACAGTTCTTACATATAATAAAATTCCATTACTATGGTGCTACATTGTTTTATCTATGGTACACAAAAGTTTGAAGTGCTTCTGTCCTGGGAGACAGGAGTTAGGGTAAAACATGTGCTAAGTGCTGGCTGCCTCTTCTGATGGGATAGGTGAAAGTGAGGACTGCAGTGCTGGAGCTTAAAGTCAAGATTACAGTGGTGCTGGAATTGCACAGCAGGTCAGGCAGCATCCAAGGAGCAGGAAAATCAACGTTTCAGATTGGGTCTGTCAAGTCTGCTTGCATAATTAGGAGGTATTAGTCCTTTTGTCTTTTAAGTTAGTAAATATTAGTAAAAATGCTAGGCCTATATGCTCCAAATCAATTAAAAATTGTAAATGCTATTAAACTGAATACTGCAGCTGGGTTGTGAGATTTATTTACTATTTGGCGGTATGAGTTTCATTCATTCATGCAATTTAATGGAAATGCTGTTTTGTCAGTTAGTTTCTTAAAGGGACAATGACCCAGTTAAAAGATATTTAACAGGTACTTAATCTATTCAGGTCCATTCAGGAGATGGTTGGTAAGGGCTGATTAATATTATAAATTTTTGTGGAGACTTGGTGAGGATGGGATTGTTCTGTATGCTGCACTTGTTCAGAGGTAAACACTACTTGTAGCAAGGGCTGGTAAGGTGTGGAAATGCAGTAATAGTTTTGAAAGGGTGGTTTTAAAAATTGAATACCACAGAACCACGATTTTACAAATGTATGAATGAAACCATGTTGTTGTAATTAACAGATTAGCAAAGGGTTATAAATGAATGAACAGGAACCCGATATTAATGAATATAATGAGCTGGTGAGTGAATTAATAAATATAGTCTATAACACAATATCTCAGTGTGGATAGACTCTTCACAACTATCAGGTGTACCCATCTCACTGACACCTGCAAGCAAATACCTTTCTTTTGAAAGGTATTAGTTAACACTCCTTTCATGTTGCAGTTTTGTATTATTAGAGAACAGTGATTTTGATATTGGAGGGTATGTTCCATCACCAATCCATTCGATAATAAAGAAGTGTGGGAATGACTCTTTCAAAGAATTCTTATATTTCACAAAATATCTGAATTTTAATGAAATCTTTTAGAGCTTCCATCAAACATTGTGTTCATCTTATTTGGTGTCAGCAATAGCTTCCTGGACTCAATCACCTGTAGACTCAAGGCCTACTTAGAGATTTGATTCTCGAGCCAATTTAACCAGATACTTCAATGCTTAGGTACTCTCTCTTGGATAAGACATTAACTTGAAGCTTGATCTACTCAAATGGGTGTAAATGGTCCCATGGCCATATTTGAGGAAGACCAGCAGTGTGTCCTGATCAGCATTAATTCAACAACTAACATCAGTCAAAACAGGTTATCTGGTCATTAATTTCATTTCTTTGTGTGGGACATCATTGTCAGCAAATTGGCTCAGAGTTCAATAATGATGATCCTTCAAAAATCCTTTACATGATTGTGGAGCACTTTGGCCAACCTAAGAATATGAAAGACTCATTATACACGAAAGTTATTTCATTCACTAAGACAATGGTGGACTTTTCCACCAGACTTACTTCACTCACTCCTGATGAAGGACTTTTGCCCGAAACGCCAACTCTCCTGCTCCTCGCATGCTGCCTGAACTGCTGTGATTTTCCAGCACCACACTCTTGACTCTAATCTCCAGCACCTGTAGTACTCACTTCTGCCATACTTCACACAAACTTATCTGCCAGAGACAGGAAAAGTTGAACACAACAAATTCTGCTGATTCTGTCAACAATTTGGAAGGCATTTGAAATCCTGAATGCTGAATCACATGCAATGATAACTTAAAAAGAGATAAATGACTGCTCTTAAATTGCTGCAGAAGGTTTGGCTTCTTGTTATTGTTACTGTAGCCTTGGGTTATTCACCTCCAACTGTTCCAGAAACTGGAAATGTGAATAACTGAGACCGTATTCTTAACAATGAACAGGTAGTGCAGTAAGTACACAGGATAAATTTGGTTTTGCACTCCTCTTGGTGAATCCTGCCTGTGGTAAACAGGAATCTGAGCTTCAAATGTCCATGATTATTCAATCTTGGTATGCCCAGAACTTTTAAGCAGTGTGCATCTACTGTCACAGATGTTTACATTGGGGGAGAGGCTTCATACTATTTTAATTGTTTTATTTATTTCTTCATGAGATGTGGGCATCACAGGCAAACCCATCCCTAATTGCCCTTGATCTGAGTGGCTTGCTGGGTCATTTCGGAGGCCAGTTAGGAGTCAGCGAAATTGCTGGTCAATCTGGAGTCACATGTCAGCCAGACCAGGTATGGACAACGGATTTCCTTCCCTCAAAGGATGCTAGTGAACCAGATGGGTTTTTGATTCAGGTTGGGAGTCTTTTACCCAAAAACATTGGGAACAATAATTTTTCAGCTGAAAGATATTTTCAGTATTTGGATACACTGACCTTGCCCTCTAAGATCTTTTACTCGTCATCTCACAACCAAAACTAAAATATTCATTTAATTCAAGGTAATTGTACCCCAGGCTGCTGGGAAACGAATTCACATTACAGTTATCAGAAAGTTGATGGTATCTGTAAACCTTTCTTTTCCCATTATCTTTGCAGTTGCTATTCTTTGTCTATTTGTTACTACACTAATCACTTAGGCCTGTTCAGGTCAAATGAACTTCTTTTTCGTAGGGTCCGAATGGTTCTAAACAGACCTGTAAACACACTGTATTGAGGCTTTTGGAATAAAACTTTTGATTTTAGGTTAAGAAAAGAAAAGTTTTCCCAAAGAGCTCAAGCTAAGCGGCACCATGGTTAACACTATGGCCTCACAGCACAGGGACCTAGGCTTGGGAAACTGTGTAATTTGAATGTTTTCCCGGTGTCTGCACGGGTTTCTGCTAGTTGCTCTACCTTCCTCAGACAGTCTAAAGATGTGCAGGTTAGGTGGATTAAACATGTTAAATAAAGGGGTGATGGGGATTGGGTGGGATGTGCTTGGGAGGGTTGGTGCAGATTTGATCAGTGAGTCTTATGCTTTGACACCTAGCGGAAACCTGGGGGATACGGTGGGTCTGTAGTTATGTGACTGATTAATCCAGAACCTCAGGCATACACATAAGGACACATGGCCTATATTGTTCATCAGCCTTTTTAAGCACAGCAATAAGAGCAGGTGGGACTTGTACACAAGCCGTCTGACCCAAAGTTAGGAACACTACCTCTGTGCCACAAGAGCTCCACCAGATTGGTTCAATGGTTTCATGATCATCATTAACAACTTTCTCGTACAAAATTATTCATTGAATTTAATTCTAACAGATATGGGGTAATTTAAACATATGCTCAGCCTGAGGTTCTGGATTACTCAGTCACATAACTACAGACCCACCGTATCCCCCAGGTTTCTGCTAGGTGTCAAAGCATAAGACTCACTGAGCATTGTCATGGATACATTACTTAAACTATATTTAATGTAAAGAAAAGCTATTTTGCTGTCATAGAGACAGAGAGATGTACAGCACGGAAACAGACCCTTCAGTCCAACTCATCCATGCTGAACAGATATCCTAAATTAATCCGATTTGCCAGCACTTGGCCCATATCCCGCGAAACCCTTCCTATTCATATACTCATCCAGACGCCTTTTAAATGCTGTAATTGTACCAGCCTCCACAACACCTTCTGGTACTCATTCCATAAACGCAGCACCATCTGCGTGAAAAAGTTACCCCATCGATCCCTCTTAAATATTTCTCCTCTCACTTTAACCCTATGCCTATATTTCTGGACTAACCCATCCCAAGGAACAGACCTTGTCTATTTATCCTATCAATGCCCCTCATGATCTTATAAACTTCTATAAGGTAACCCCTCAGCCTCCGATACTTCATGATGGGCTGAACCAGCCTCTCCACCTCCTTGTACAGGATTTTTATTGCTTGGTATTAGATTGGCATCATCCTCTGGAATATGGTACTCTACCTCTCTTTTCTGGTCATTATATGATTTTTTTTCTCCTGTTCAGAACAATAAAAGAGAAAGATAAAGGGCTAATATCATCTATAAGCAATCTCATTAACCCCTAGTCATTAGATGATGCATATTAAACAAAACATATTATATAATGATATAATAGCAGTACTATGGCTCTGTTATTTTGAAGAGTCAATATTTTCCTGGGCTCATTCCCTTCTATGTTCAGGAGTAACCTGCATCTGATAGTGCTCTCAATCTATTAACTGAAGAATGCGCGGTCACATCTGCCTGTATTGCATGCAAAACAACACTTTTCACTGTACCTAGGTATATATGACAATAGTAAATCAAATCAAATCAAATTCAAATCAAATCAGAGGCCAATCCTGACTGCTTAGTGTGGACAAGTTTGCTGAACACTGCATCCTGGAGCTTTGGATCAACCTTGGCTGCTATCTCAATCCATGGTACAGAGTGTCTATGGGCACCTCTTCTGCTACTGTCTCATCTACGGACTATGCTCCTCTCCCTCTTTGCTTTAAACATCACCTCAAGTTTATTGTCTGAGGATTTTGTGCCAGTCTTGCAACTGGTGTTAGGCCTTGGGCTTTTCAACAATAAATAATGCTGCAGACAAGGCCTAAACTCAAAGTCAATCTAAATAATCTGTCAACATTAATACAACAGCCTCTACAACGGTTGCCATAGGGAGTCATAAATTGTAAGCCCTGTCAACACTGATCCATCGCATGAATACTGGGAAGTGGGAGTTGGCTAGACCATGCCTATCCTGGCAAAGCAGCAAGGCATGTTGGGAGTGCAGACCCCAATGATACAAACCAACTTATACAATCTTAAATGGCACTGTTAAAAAATGGAAACCTTGAGAATGAGGCTGGGGGACCTGGAATTAGGTCCCAGCCTGCATTTTCACAACAACATGGAATGTACTAGATACCAAAAAGTGCAGCTTATTATTGTTTTCCATTTGATAGCCTGGGGAGGGGGTGAAAATTCAGCCCTTAGAGGTTATCAATTCCATGTTGCAGTTATGCAATAATCTGTGAGTGAGATTTTGATCCTTGAGATGGACTACTTTTTTTTTCAATGGTATGATTCAGTACATTCAGTTTAAGGGTCATTTGAAACAGACATTTTCTATCAAATAACATGATCAAAAGGGGAATAGGCTTACCTTAAATTATATGCACCTTTGCCACATCTGTTCCCAGGAGGACCAATTCCACCACAGAACACACCAGGATGGCCTCCTTCTTTAAAGACCACAATTTCCCCTCCCATGTGGTCAGTGATGCCTTCCAACGCATCTTATCCACATCCCGGACCTCTGCCCTCAAACCCCACCCCTCCAATTGCAACAGGGACAGAACCCCTCTGGTCCTCATCTTCCACCCCACCAACTTCCGTATACATCGCATCATCCTTCACCATTTCTGCCACCTACAAACCGACCCCACCACCAGAGTTATATTTCCCTCCCCACCTCTATCTGCTTTCCATAAATACCGTTCCCTCTGCAACTACCTCGTTTTGTCCATGCCCCCTAACAACCCACCCTTCCCTCCTGACACCTACCCTGGCTGCCGCAGGAATTGCAAAACCTGCCCCCCACACCTGACCCTCCCCACCGCCTTCCAAGGCCCCCAAAGGAGCCTTCCACATCCAAAGTTTCACTTGCACTTCCACACATATCATTTACTATATCAGTTCCTCCTGATGCTGTCTCCTCTACATTGGGGAGACAGGATGCCTACTCGCAGATGCTTCAGAGAACATCTCTGGGACACTTGCACTTGCACCAATCAACCCACTGCCCCGTGGACAAACACTTTAACTCCACCTCCCACTCTGGCAAGGACATGCAGGTCCTGGGCCTTCTCCATTGCTATTCCTTTACCACCCGACACCTGGAGGAAGAACACCTCATCTTCCGCTTCAGGACCCTCCAATTCCATGGCATTAATGTGGATTTCACCAGTTTCCTCATTTTTCTCTCCCCCCCCACCACCTTACTCCAGTTCCAACCTTCCAGCTCAACACCATCCTCATGACCTGTCCCACCTGTCCATCTTCCTTCCCATCTATCCACTCCACCCTCCCTATCACCTTTACCGTATCTACCTCTCAGTACCTTTCCCCCAGCCCCACTCCCCTCCCATTTATCTCTCCACCCCCGAGTCCACTAGCCTCATTCCTGATGAAGGGCTTTTGCCTGAACCTTCGATTTTCCTGCTCTTCTGATGCTGCCTGATCTGCTGTGCTTTTCCAGGACCACACTGTTGGCTTAAATTATAGTCCATTTTCCCTTTTATATCCAAGACATCAAGATATTATTTTTTAGACTCCTTTCCCTTTTACCTTGCATCTTCACTGAAAGGTCTTCCTCAAACCCTTGTTTTCAGATTCCAACTTTTGAAATAGTATCACAACAAAAAGCTTTTTTTTTAAAAGACAAGGTGCATTACAAAACATTCAAAAATATGTGAGAATTACTTCATAATTTCATCCACCACTTATCTAGTCAGCAAATTAAGGAAGACAGGTCAGGAGCAGAGACAAGTTACAAACTATGGCTTTTGATAATCCAGTTATATTAAAAAACAGCTCATGTCACTTACAGATTGCCAGGGTACAGTGACCAATAATGGTCTTCTTGGTGAGCCAGGCCCAATAATTATTTTTCTTTTTGCAGGCAGCAAATGACAGACAAAAACAGAGACCGAGTGTCTGCCAACTCAGTCTGGAATCCCATTCTCCCTCTGGAGGTCAACCAGCAACTGACGTGGAATCCAAGAATTGTATCTTTAAACAATTTAACAAGTGCTGATTTGTGACAAAGGCAGCTGTTTCAGGTGCTGTGGCCCATCGTGGTGAGCTACTTGGAAGGTCATTAAGCTAACAATGCAGCTTTATCTCCCGCATCAGGGCTTCTATTGCCAGATAATGATACTGGAAAAACATTAGTGTTCAGCTTAGTATAATGGGTCCTGATGTTTTCTGTCTGTCCACAGCTGACTAGATATGGACAGCCCATCTCCAAGTCCTTTGTGCATGTCTAGCTTGATGTCTATATAATGCCAGGGATTCAGAAATTTCTGGAAATATGATCATGTGATCAGCCTCAGAAACTGAGTCTAGCTAGGTCATTCATTTTTAAAAAGCTACTGAATTTTAAACAAAAAAAATTATAAGGGATAGCAGTTTTCTTTGAGATTTCTGTTTATGCCCTCTGGCTGTGACAAAAAAATTTCCTCAATACTGAGAACAGTGTATAATGCAAGAAAATTGCAGACAGGATGGTGTCCAACACATCATTGGCATAAATTAGGAACAATGCTGCTTACAATTTTCCATACTAGCTCCCTTTGTGAAACATGACACACCAGTTAAGCATCACTTTCTACCAACCATAGCAGACACAGCAGAGATGTGGCATTTACATGTAATGCTTTTCGATTTAAATTATATGTTAACTCAAACCACAGATTTTAACACAAAGGACAACTCTTTGCAGAAACAGCTATGATTTAAAATTATGATTTCCAGTGCTATGGTATAGCTATAATTTGAATACAGAGATAAAATAGAGAGTCTTGGTTTAATTTGGTGCAGAGTAGAGCTTGCATCAACCATAGCAGATAC
Source organism: Chiloscyllium punctatum (assembly GCF_047496795.1). Taxonomy (NCBI): domain Eukaryota; kingdom Metazoa; phylum Chordata; class Chondrichthyes; order Orectolobiformes; family Hemiscylliidae; genus Chiloscyllium; species Chiloscyllium punctatum. Next base: position 34,910,298 of record NC_092765.1, read on the forward strand.
TTTCCAGCTTTGCTTTACCATATTTTAATTGTTTATTTCATAAACCTCCAATAATTTTGTTATATACATTACCCTGTAATATTTCCAGTTAAGGAAAATGAATAAAGTAAATTGAGATCTTAAATTTGCTGTATAAAGAAAATATGCAGAGGTCAATGCTTGGAGTATAGTAAATTATTCTTAGTAGAGTTGTCATTATGAACTCCAGTTTTACCCTTTAATGCTCTGTTATGTCCTCTGCAATGTTACCATCCAGTAATAATTCTACATAATTCACGACTCATTAATACAAATCTTTGGCATTTCATATCAAGAAAGACCTGAAGAAACACCTTTCTGCTAAGTATGACAGAGATAATATATTATAAGCAGTTATAAAATAAGACAGGACAAAAACAGCCACCAAGTCTGTGCAAGTGATTTAGTTTATAGAAACTGATAAATGTCATCACATTTTCTAGAAACTTTATAATTCCAATTGAAAAGAGATTATTGGCTTCATACAAATAATGGTTTGTGCAGTGAATTTGATATTGTGATTCACCTCTGTCACCATGTTGTGAGATTTTATATCCAGCAAGGTATTTGTACCTGATGGTCATGAGGTTGGAGGTTCAGTTTGCTACAGTTCCCCACCTAGTCATTGCTTCCAGCAAATTATGAAAGTATCTTGGCCACCATTCCCCAGTTGATTTCCCGTTCTGCTTCTGATGAGTTGCCTCCCACTAACTCACTCTCACATACTCAACTCCTGATAATGAGATTGGATAATGGGATAATAGTGCGGTGAGTTGAAATTGGCTCCTTGCATGTCACAGTGTTAGTGATTTCTGTTAGCAATGATTAGATTAGATTAGATTCCTACAGTGTGGAAACAGGCCCTTCGGCCCAACAAGTCCACACTGACCCTCTGAACAATAACCCACCCAGACCCAACTCCCTCTGACTAGTGCTCCTAACACTATGGACAATTTAGCATGGCCAATTCACCTGACCTGCATATCTTTGGACTGTAGGAAGAAACCGGAGCACCTGGAGAAAACCCACGCAGACACAGGGAGAATGTGCAAACTCCACACAGACAGTCATCCAAGGTTGGAATTGATCCCAAGTCCCTGACACTGTGAGGCATCAGTGCTAACCACTGTGCCACCCTCAGAGATTACACTGAAACCTTTTAGATATAAGGTTGTGGGTTTAAATCTTGCTTCAGATAGGATTGTAACATCTTGGCTAAAGCAAGTACTGTGGAAGTTTTGTGATGTTGCTCAGATGAAGCCTTTCAATAAGGTCCCATTGCTCTCCGAAACAGCTGTCTGTGATTTAATAAAATTATGTGAAGACAGTGAGAGCCAACCTTAGTCTTTTGGCTGAAAGGGCAAAAACAATGACTGCAGATGCTGAAATACATGCCTTGACCAACAACATTCATCACAGAAATACAATAAAAATAAAATCAAATTGTATAAATTAGCTGGTTGTTATCACACTGCTGAAATGGGCTGTCATTCTTGCTGCATTAAACCATGAGTAAGAAACTACTGAGGGGAGCATCTCATGAATTTGTTGCAAGTAGCTGAACAGGAAACTTAAGCACTGATAAAAAGGGGCTGATCATTGTAATGAATATATACCAAAATCTGAACAAATTTTGTGTCTGAGAAAGTAATATAACTGAAGAAGAAGGGGCCATGGAACACTAGGAAATGAAATATTTCAAAGTATAATTGTGCTGAGAATTTGAACATGGAGGGAGGGTAGATTCTGCCCAAAATTAATTGCTCTGTGTAACTGTCCTAAATGCTTAATTTAGTGCATAATTGAACTAATGATTTAATTTAGTGTGTAATTTAAACTAAATCAAATGATCGTTTGAAATAAATATGTAAACAAGTTATGCATTCAGATAATTAATTTACTGATTAAGTTGAAATCAAGCTGAATCTATCAAAAATAAAACCGAGATGTCATGTTTTTATAATTTTAAAAATGAACTACTGCTAAAAAAGGAAAAATAATGATACTTTTGGTCTACTATGTGAAAAAAAACACAACAGGACAATATAATAATAGGAAACAAAGAATTCAGGGAAGATATACCTGAAACAATGACAAAAGCAAAACGGGACTACAAAGAAAATTAAAAAGGAATGCAAGAAAAAAATAATCCATTAATACATTGAAAGAAATTGAACATGGAAAGAGGGTAGATTCTGCCCAAAATTAATTGGTGATAGCAAGATGACAGAAATATTACATAAATTCTTTGTTTCAGTAATAACTAGGGTGACTAATGAAGTGCTGAAAATGTGTTGCTGGAAAAGCACAGCAGGTCAGGCAGCATCCAAGGAGCAGGAGAATCGACGTTTCAGGCATGAGCCCTTCTTCAGGAATCATGCCCGAAACGTCGATTCTCCTGCTCCTTGGATGCTGCCTGACCTGCTGCGCTTTTCCAGCAACACATTTTCAGCTCTGATCTCCAGCACCTGCAGTCCTCACTTTCTCTTCTGACTAATGAAGTGGACAAGTCATTGGAAGATAAATCCAAAAATGTACAAAGACATTGAATACTGAAAAGAGCAAGATAATTGACAAACTATTCAAACCTAGATAGAACCATATTCCTGGAGCAAATAGATTGCACCCATTTTTATTGAAAGAAGTTCAGGAAGAGATACCTTAGACACTACTGCATATATATAAAAGAAATCATTAGAAAAGGAAATAATGGAAAAAGGTAGAATTGAAATCTGGCAGATAGCTAATATTACTTCTGTATTTTATAGAGGAAATAGAACAATTCCAGTAAGCTATACACTAAACTGAAAAAAAGTATTGCAGAGGCTGGAAATCAGAAATAAAATTCGAAATTTCTGGAAAACTCAGCAGATCTGTTGAGAGAAAACGTTTCAGGTCCAGCCATCCTTACCCCAACCCATACACACCAGGTCTTGTCATCGCATGGGCTGTTACCACAGTCAATCCTTGTCAGCCTCTCGTGGTCCTGATTACCAGCTATTATTTCTGACCATTACCCATTTATCAACTTTACTGAATACTTTCAAGTGTAAACATTAGTATTGTACAAGTATAACAATCACGTAATATATTTCAGTTTTTATGACAGAGCAAGATCAGAAATTGGATCAAGTGTAGGCTATCTGTCCAAGCTTCCTGGCCTATTCAATAGATCATTGCCGATATTCTGCCTCAGTGTTACCTGCCAATACTATTCCATCTCCTCACTGTCTTTAATATTCAGGAATCAATTCATCTCTGTCTTGGCTATACTTAATGACTGACCCTCCATAACCTTTAAGGTAGATAATTCCCAAGATTCACCACCATCTGAGTGAAGAAATATCTCAGTCGTAAATGACCTACATCTTGTTCGAGAGTGCTGTCCCCAGTTCTTTTGTAAAATTAATTAATAATGTGGTAATGCTGGCAAGGGTAAAATTTTCCGCACATACCTAACTGCTTTTTGAGGGTAGTTAAGAGTCAACCACATTGTTGTGGGTCTGGAGTCATGTGGAGGTCAAATGAGGTAGAGGGCAGATGTCCTTGTCAAATGAACATTTGTGTACCAGGTGGGTTTATATAACAATCTACGTTCATTTAATAACTTTCATAGATTAGAATAATATAATCCTACAGTGAAGAAGTAGTCCATTCAGCTCCTACACTCCACACCAACCCTCCAAAGAGCATCCCACTCAGAACCACCCCATCCCTGTAACCTTGCATTTCCCATGCCTATGCACCTAACCTACACATTCCTGAACACTATGTGCAATTTACCATGGCCAATCCACCTCTTTTGACTGAGAGAGGAAACTGGGACACCTGAAGGAAACTCATACAGACACAGGGAGAATGTGCAAACTCCACACAGACAGTCACCCGAAGTTGGAATTGAACCCAGATCCCTGGCACTGTGATGCAGCAGTGCTATCCACTGAGCCACCATGCCACCCATTCTAGATTTCAATTCCAGATTTTTAAAATTCACTGTATTTAGGTTCCATCAGCTGCTACATTGCTTACATCAACTCTGGAGGGCCTTGTAAAAAAAAAATGTATGTTTCAATTAGGTCAGTTCTCATTCTTCTGAACCCTAGAGAATCGAGCAACTCCTCATAGGACAATCCTTTCTTCCCAGGTGATCCTTTACTGCACTTGCTCTAGTTTCATTGAAAGGCTTCCGGAGGAACACTTTGTGTGCAAGAACAGGGACCTAGCTCACGGGTTGGACCAATGGAGTGTGAGAGGGTGCACCTTTCTAGGACACCCTGAGGATGCTGGTTCAGGCTCTCCTTGGCAGCTGCCAACCTGACCATGGAGGCAGATGGTCACATGATTTGCTGCACTGCTACAATCTCTTGGCTATGAGAGCCGTTGCACCCATATTCCTAAAATCAAACAAAAACCTGCAGATGCTGGAGAGGGTGGTGCATGAACAGAATGAGCTGCCAGAGGAAGTGGTGCAGCCTGGTACAATTACAACATTTCAAAGGTATCTCTATGGGTATATGAATAGGAAGGATTTAGAGGGATACGGGCCAAATGCTGGCGAATAGGACTAGATTAATTGAGGATATCTGGTCAGCATGGGCAAGTTGGAGCAAAGGGTCAGTTTCTGCACTGTACAACTCCATGACGCTCTGACACTATGTTCTAAAACACGCAAAAACAGAAATTGCTGGAGAAACTCAGCAGGTCTGGCAGCATCTATGAAGAGAAAACAGGATTAATGTTTCAAATTATTTCTGAAGAAGGGTCACTGTTAACTCTGATTTCTCTCCACAGATGCTGCCAGACCTGCTGAGTTTCTCCTGCAATTTATGTTTTGGTTTGTTTTAAATCCACATGTCTGTCTGCTGTACCTGTTCCACCCTGTGCTTTTTGGATGAAGTCTCTGATTGCTAACACCACAATGTCCTGTCCTGTTGTGGGCTGTGCAGGTTCTTGCTCTCAGGCAGTCCTCTGAGCATCAGTGGCCAGGGATATCTCTTTCCCAGCCAGCTACCAAGCCGCTGCAATGATGTACTCACTATATTGTGACCACCACACTCTCTAAGGCTAATGTTCCCACTAATGTGTCATTATCTGGGCTAGTGGGCAATGCAAGGGACGTCTTCCTGATGCTTCCTATGAAGCCTCTTGTCCCAAGAGGTTGAGGAGATAGCTTTTGGAAGATTTGGACATCTCCCCACAGTAATACGCATGCTTAAACTGCCTGCAAGTCAAAAGAGAGAAGTTGTCATTGTCATTAATTACAAGTAGTGTGCAGTGAAAGTGATTGTGTGGTTAGTGTGAGGGTTGCAGTGGAATGAAAATGGTGCTCACTTGATTTGGTGGGACATGGATTTTTCAGTATCCCCACAAAAGCAGTCCCAGTCCTCCCCTACCAGGGCAAAGATTTTCTTAAAGTGAAGAACGGAATGCCCTGCACTTCTCCACTTGTAGAGACTTGCTCTGCCTTGATATGGCTTGTTTTCTCATGTAAAGACAGGAAGAGGTGCTACTGTGTGAGATGATAGTGAGTGACATGCTGTTGCTGCTGGTTCCAATTAACCTTTGGCCAATCCTTTCTATTTAATTACCCAGCTTGTGTTCATGTCGATGCAACTGACGTTCCTGTGGTCAATGTTTGCTGACTGTTTGTTGTGCACAGTAACAGAAATTCAACAGCAATTCAAACCAATTGGAAGCATCTTAGTAACAACGCACAAGTATGTTACAGAGGATTCATTGTGGATCTGACGTTTGAAACTTACTGATAGTTTAGCCAAGTAAAATGGGCAATAAACCTTGCCCACCAAACATTTCTGGGTCAGATGTATAAGAATAAAATACAAACATTTTATAGAAGGAAAATTGTAGGTGATTCATTTCAATATAATGGTAAATAGAGACATTGTGCAATTAATTGTGAGTGATGTCTGGAACAATATGTTGCAAATGCTATATCACCTCTTATGAAGATCTCATGCTTATAACCTTCTGCTACTGGTTTATTATGTAGCTTAGAATAAATTTGATGTCAGGTAAAAATTACAAAATTCATTATGCAAAAAATGTTCAGCGAAAGTTATAAAAATGTAATGGGCTGCAGGAGTAATTTCATGACATGTAATCTTGTGTGAGCTTACTATAATGATTCGAGCACTTCAATTATGTTAGATTCATTTAACTCATGCTCATTATTTTGTATCTGCTCCAACTCCCCGTCTGCTTCTTCTGTGGCTTCACGAATGAGGAAACTATGGTTCAATATTCTTTTTTAAACTTAACATTAAATAATCCTCAGTGTGTTTTGTTTTATAAAGTCGTTTACAATTTCATTAACAGAGAAAACTTTTTCCTGAAGTAAGAGTAAGTATTAAAGCAAAACTGCTACCATTTTAGATGGAACTTTGGTTTTTATGAGACGAAGTGTGGAGGCAAGCTTAAAATGGAGAGATATCTCAACTCGGGAACTGATTAGGTTTCCTTGCACATTTATGTCCTTCTCAGCTGCTCGGTAGAAATTTGTGGACAAAATGTCATATTTTGTTGATAGAATAGCAATAAAGTCTGTGTTGCAGACTTATCATGCTCAAAATTCCAGTTTCAAAAGCACTTTCTGCAACATAAGGCCATTACTCAACCTCTGGTTATCACTTCCACCATCCCCTAGAGATGTCCGATCCACCCAGCAGAAAGCAGTTTTACTGTGTAGTGGTTCCTCTCACTACTGTGTAGTGGTTGAAGCCTTTAAAGTGGAGAAGCAGGAACATTGTAAACAGCCTAGTGACAGGGCGGTGACTCCTGGATGCAGATTGGAATGCCTCGTTCTGCTCATGCATTGCCATTGGTGCACTGCGTCCATGATGGAGTACAGAACCTAGTGCACTGTGAGTTATATTGAATCTGTTATGCCCTTTGGCAACAAAAATAGACGAGCTGTATATTATTTAAATGGAGAAAGACTGTAGAAAGCTGTAGAGCACAAGGTTTTTGAGGTACTCTTGCATGTGTCACAGAAAGCTAGTATGCAAATTCAGTGGACAATAGGGAAGGCAAACAGAGCTTTGGTACTTATTTCAAAGGGAATGGAGCATAAAAATGGGGAGGTCTTGCAAAAGCCACACAAAGCATTGGTCAGACCACAGATGGAATACTGTAAGTAGTTTTGGAATCTATCCAGGAAATGATATACTGACATTGGGAGCAATTCAGAGAAGTTTCAGCAGGTTAATTCCAGGCATGGAGTGATTGTCTAAGGAGGAGAGATTGAGTAGATTGGGCCTGTACTCATTGGAGTTTAGAAGCATGAGAGGGGACCTTACTGAAACATCGATGTATTTCTTAGGGGGCTTGACTGGGTAGATATGGAGAGGTTGTTTTCCCTTGTGGGAGAGTCTAGGACCAGAGGATGTAATCTCAGAGTAAAAAGCCATCCAATTAAGACAGAGATGAGGAAGGTTTTTCTTCTCTCAGAGAAAACGTATGTAACCTCCTTCTCAGCTGGGGTCAGGATTCTGATATCAGAGACCCCTCCTTCTATCTTGGAATGCACTCACCCATTCTGAACAGTATTCTCCTGTAGACAGACAGAATGATTGATTGATTGCTACTCTGTAGGTTTGTGAGCAACTTAGGAACATGCAAGGAGCAGAGTCAGTATGTCTTTGGTACCCACATTGTCCTGGAAGGGGCACAGAATTCACAACATGAGGTGGTTCGCACATATTCAATCCACACGTTCCATCTTATAGCGAAACCTACAACCCAAACTCCTGTCAGATAGCACTCTTCACCCAGACACTTGAACAGCTTGGTCCCCTCATTTGCATCACTTTCAATTGACTACATGGTGCCACTCTCACTGGTGGAGCAGTTCACCCTTTTTCTGCAATGTACCCAGGTACCAGAGTGGGCTCCATGGGTGTTAAACCTCCTTCCATGTCACTTGATCAGACTGGGAGGGTCTCCTGCTGGTTTGCTTGGGCCTTTCTCAATGGCCTGGACACAATTTGCAGCGAGGCCTCACTGAACTGTTGCTCACACATACCAAGTGATCGTGATCAATAGATGGACAGGAGGTGGCAACAGATGTAATTCCCAAACGTTCCACAGACAGCAAGAATGATACTTCTGGCTTGCAAGAATGATTGCCTGTCCACAAGCCCTATAAATATTTAATTTGAATTTTCTATCTGCTGAACTAACAGCAGTGCTTTAACTTCCTGTCCCCCACACGATTTGATTTGCAATGCTCCTCACTTATGGACATTGAAGCTCGCTGCTACTGGATCGATCGATTGATCGATTGATTTGCTGTTGTCACGTGTACTGAGATATTGTGAAAAGTGTTGTTCTGCATATTATACAGGTAGATTGTACCATACAAAGTACATCAGGGTAGCAGAACAGAGCGCAGAATACAGTGTTACAGACACAGAGAAGGTACAGAAAGAGAGATCAACATTAACATTGAGACGTCTGTTCAGAAGTCTGATAACAGCGGGGAAGAAGCTGTTCTTGAATCTGTTCATATGCATATTCAAACTTTTATAACTTCTGCTCGATGGAAGAGGGTGGAAGAGAATATGACCAGGGTGGGACAGGTCTTTGATTAAGTTGGCTGCAGTCTTGAGGCAGTGGGAAGTATAGATGGTGTTAATGGATGGGAGGCTCCTCTGTGTGAGGCAATGGGTAGTATAGATTGATTCAATGGATAGGAGGCTGGTTTGTGGATAGACTGGGCTGTGTTCATGACTCTGTAATTTCTACCAGTCTTGGAAAGAGCAGTTGCCATACCAAACTATGACACATCCAGATGCGATGCTTTTTTTTAAACACTGATAAAAGAAGGGTGGTAGATGATGACTCATTAAAAACCATTCCTTCCTACAAATGCTGCTGTGGATTCAGGATAAAGCTTGACTCATCACCATTATAACCAACCCCTTAGTCCAATGACTCGTTCCTACGAACCTAGGTGGAGGCATTTATTGCTTAACTAGTAAGAGTGAGAATACCTTTCAGAGTTAAAAGCAAAGAGAAATTAGGAATTAAGATATGCATTTTAATGGACCTGGAAGCGAGATTTTTCCATAGCTTTGTATAGATACCTTGTACAAAATAAGTTGAGAGGTATACAGGGTGTGGAGGGAGTGAAGCTTGTTACTGTAATCATGACTAAAATAATGCATTTATCAAGTGCACATGAGAAAGATGATGTAATTTCATTATCGGCACAAATGTTTTCAAAAATCTGTTCAGTTCTGCAGTCACTTTATTTGCATGAAGGAACATTTTACAGGCCCATGGCAGTATGTCTGAAATTTTGCAAATTAATCCCAGAGGTTATCCCAGACATTCCTGAGGAAAGCCCAACCCTAATTTAAACTGGTTACTCGTTATCCCAGACACTGGCCCGACGCCAGATAGTGAACAGCACACCCTGGCTTATATGAAAGAGTGTGGAAATTTGCTTTCTGGATGCAGGTATTTGATCTCAAAGTCAGAAGCTTGTTTTAGTTTTTAATCAAAGTGGTAATTAATGCTCTGAAGCTTTTAATCAAATGTTTCTCAAGAGTCTTTCAACCTCCAGAAGCTTCTTTCTGTTTGGTTAATCAGTTCCTAAATAGATATTAAATCATTTCCACACTGAACACGTGGCAGAGTTTGATCATGGAGTCATAAAGATGTACAGCATGGAAACAGACCCTTAGGTCCAACTCATCCATGTTGACCAGATATCCTAAATTGATTTCTTCCCATTTGCGAACATTTGGCCCATATTCCTTTAAACCTTTCCTTTTCATTTACCCACCCAGATACCTTTTAAATGTTGTAATTTACCAGCCTCCACCACTTCCTCTGACAGTTCATTCCATACAGACACCACTTTTTGCATTAAAACGTTGCCCCTTAGATCCCTTTTAAATCTTTGCCCTTTCATCTTAAACATATGCCCTTTAGTTTTGGACTCCCTTACCTTAGGGAAAAGACCTTCTATTTACCTTATCCATGTCCCTCATGATCTTATAAACCTCTACAAGGTCACCCCTTAGCCTCTGATGCTCCAGGGAAAATAGCACCAGCCTAGTCAACATTTCTGTATAGCTCAAATCCCTCAACCCCTGCAAAATCCTTCTTAATATTTTCTGAATCCCTTCAAGTTTCACAACATCCTTCCTATAGCAGAGAGCTCAGAATTGCACACAATATTCCAAAAATGGCCCAACCAATAGCCTGTACAGCCACAACATGCCCTCCCCATTCCTATATTCAGTGTATTGACCAATAAAGGCAAACATGTCAAAGACCTTCTTCACTACCCTGTCTACCTGTAACTCCACTTTTAACGAACTATGAAACTGCACTCCAAGGTCTCTTTGTTCAGAAACTCTCCCTCAGACTTTGCCATTAAATGAGTAAGTCCTGGACTGATTTCCCCTACAAAAATGCAAATTTTTACATTTATCTAAATTATATTCCATCTGCCACTCCGCAGCCTATCAGCTCATCTGATCAAGGTTCCATTGTACTCTGAGGTAACCTTCTCTGCCGTCCAATGTACTTTGGTGTCATCTGCAAACTTACTAACCATTTGGTGTTCATAAGAAAAGCATTCAGCATTGGATTGTCCTGGAAGTTTGGACATATTGGGTAACATCCAGCCACAATACACCTTGCTATTAAGAAATACAGGCTGGCCTGAACTGAGTGAGCGCTCATGATATTTTGCACACTCTCCTCAGGCATGCAGTCACTCAATTATTGAAATGGACAGGCAGCAACTGAGTTTGGAAGATGTGCATTTAATTGCACATTGTGATTTGCACACCCATTTTAAGGTGTTACTGAATATGCGATACATTTCAAATGCTCTTTAATGGAGGTGACCCAGAGGCCTTCCTCTCTGGCTGCAGAGCCAACAAGCACCCCATGTTCCACCCTTGGGGATGGGTGCCGGCTTAAATGGCAGTCAGACACTTACAGCTGCATTTCCTGCCATTGCAACTCCACAAGGGACACTCATAGCACAAGCCTGCCATTGAAAGGCAAGATTTTTGAACTGAAATATTTTGCAATCTGACTTTGATCAGGTGTGTTGGTAGAAAATACACCAATAATTCAGAGGATGGGATTTTGCCGTACCCCAGGCAAGTCTAGCAGCTACCTGGCAGGAGGGTATTTATTCAGCAGGTAATAGTGGGTGAATATCCAATACTTTCTTGCGAATGCCACATTAAATCTGTGATGAGAAATCCCAGCTTGGACCTTCTGAATTAAGGGTCTCATTGCAACAGAGGTGGGCAGTGGACTTACCATGCGGGGTGCCCAACAAACAAACCCTGCCATGCAATGAAGAGCTGCTAGCCTCTGATTACCTTGGCCAGTGGAACTTTCATCCCACGATCTTTGACTCCTGGCAAGGCCTACCACTGCCTGAATATGTGTCAGGTTTACCTCATGCCAATGCACTTGGACAGGCGTTGGTGCTGTTGACGTGATCATTGTGTGGCCACACTTCACCAGAAGTGGAAGTCGGAACCTGAACTGGAAAAAGTTGCCTCTCCCTGCCCCTTCCATTCTCCCCTCCCCCCACTGCCCTCCTGTCCCATCCTCTCAACACTCTACTTGTCACCCTGCTCTGCATTTCTTTCACTGCCCCACATTTTACAGGATTTGACATTTCCCTCAATGCCCACATCCCACTTCCTTCTTCATTTTCTTTACCATTTCACTTCTCCCTTCTTTCTCTGCTCTACTCCCTACTTGTTTCCCCCTCCCCTCGCTACCCTGCTTGCCACCTGTGCTCCCTTCACTGACCCAATCCTCACCCTCTTCTCCTCACCTCTTGCCAAGCAGTTCACCACTCTTCTGATTGCCCTATGATGCAGAGCCCATTCCAGTTTCAAAATTTGACATCTTATCCCTATGGATCCAATTGAAATGGGTTAACAAAACATACCATTTGATTCAGGGGCAAATTACTGCAGATGTTGGAATCTGATGCTGCCTGACCTGCTGTGATCTCCAGCATTTGTTGTTTTCATATCATTTGATTCAAAACATTGCATCTTAATGACAGAGCTGGGGGTGAGGTGAGTGCGCCCCCTGCAGTTCTCTCAGCGACAAACACTGACATGAATAAAATGAGACCAGAAAAAGCAAGACACATTCATAACCTCAAAGTGTGCTGAAGAGCTTAGTTGCAAGTATTTCTGATGTGTGGTCAATGTTGTCATGTCATTAATAAGGGAGTCAATTAAAGCATAGCAGCTTCTATAACAGCAATATGAAAATGACTGTTTTTAGTGATGATGCTTAAGGGAAGTATGTTATATGGTCAGAGCTTAAATACTAGCCTTATGGGCTGTTTGGAATGGAATTGTGCAAATGTACTGACTGACAATGACTCTCCTTATTTTTGTTCCTCTTTTGTGAGAGTGTCTGACACAGTGCAATTAGCAGTAAAAACCTATGGTTGTGATTGTGGCCACAGACCCAACTTTCTAATTCTGGGACGTAGTGCCGTTTTAGCAAAACATCCCACTTTCCTGTCTGACAAAACATGCTTCCAAAATAAAGGTTACACCTTCCTGGTGTTGTTTTGTACTGTTGATGAGCTTACACCTTCCTGAAGTTGTTTTGGGTTGTTTGTGAGCTAAGCTCTTTCCTCTTCCTCTTATCACTGCTCTCAAAGTGCCACACCAGCTGTTTAAACAAAAAAACATAGGGTGGGGCAGTGGGAGAACATGAACTTGCTTTTGTAATTTTTTGCTCAGTGGGTGTTCCAGGAGCATAACCCCTTTGTTTTGCTTTTTTTCCCCCGCAAAGTATGTTCTCTGCTCGCCACATAAAGAGAACTGAGAGTTATGCACAATCATGTGGCGAGCTGAGATAAATGATTCACTGTTTTTCAACTCCATGATGTTCTGTCTCACTCCAACACAATACAATAGCCTCTTTAAAAGGTACAGATTTGTGAGACAATAGCTTTTGTTTTAAAATGATAACAGATGGCAAGAATCTCTTTTCAAGATATCTTCCATACCTTACATTGTTTTTGTTGCTATGCAAAAGACTACAGTATTAGTGAGTTTTGAGAAGGTTTGTAGCTCAGGTTGAAATTCTGGATGTAGGTTTGCTCGCTGAGCTGGAAGGTTTGTTTTCAGACGTTTCGTTACCATACTAGTTAACCCCATTAGTGAGCCTCCAGCGAAGCCCTTCATCTGGAGGCTCACTGAAGATGTTACCTAGTATGGTGATGAAACGTCCGAAAGTAAACCTTCCAGCTCAGCGAGCAAACCTATATTGAGAGACTATAATATGTATCAGACAGTGGAACTCATTAGTTCCTGTTTAGAAGGGATGATGGATTGATGAAAATACTTAAAACTGCATATGGCAAGTTGTTATGCTGTTGAATATGCCGAATTAAAAAGTACTGGTAGGAAATTGAACAGAACTACCTAAAGGAAATTGCATATATATTTGATAAGGAAAACAAAGCAGATCCACATGAATGAAAGTAGGGAGCTCGATTAATTGTCAGCTCAAAGAACCTGTGAAAGTACAATGGTTTTTGTCTCAGCTGCATCATTGTCTGAATTGAGTCACATTGATGGAGGTAGCGTTTGTAGCCTTGTTAAAAGGATCTTTAAGATCTGTTTTGATTTAAATTAATTAATTAAAATAATTTTATTAAACTGATTTTTAAACATTCTGTGAGATTGCTGGGTGCAGCACATTAGGTACTTGGCACTTTACATAACAGGCTCACTCACAGTCATAGTACCAGGAGCCTCATTTAGCTTGATGTAAATTTCACATTACTCTGCTGCATGAATACAAACTACCAAATTAAACACTTGAACTAATTAAAAACACAACAGAGCATTTCTGATGATTACAATGTAGTTCACCTAATTAAAATTTAACTGTGGAAATTCTCAATGCATTGGTGATCCGTTTAAATGGTATTTAAAGAAATATTCTGTTTGTTGGGCTCAAACCTAACTTAAATTTAACACATGGAATTCCTTTCTCTGTGCTGACAGTTAAAACTTTGAAAATTAAGTAAATCTTTCTTTTGATCTTGTGGATAAAACCCATAGTGGACCCAGGTAGAAGAAGGTTTGGTCTTTATTTAACCATGTCCTGCCTTTGAATTTATAGTACTGGATGTGACAGAAAAGCTCTCTCTTTCAACATTGCCAGTTGATGTGTATGACATTGCATTTGGATTTTAATTCTATTTGCATTTTTGGAATAGAAGGAGAATTGTGATTTTAAATAGTGATGCAGGTTTTTTATTGCTCTGTCCTGGGTTTGCCTGATGGGATTGAAGTCTCTTTTGTGATCTATTTTGACGTTTGATTGGCTGCCCATTCAAGCAGCACCCCCTCCCACCTGCACTTTAACTTTGAAGCTCTGTTCTCATTTTGCCCCAACTTGCTTGATGTGTCAGGGTGTAAGTTTTAAGCACTAAATACTTACAATTGTGGAGGAAGGGGATCCCCAGATGGTAGATGCCCAAGTTATTGATGTGGGTGCTGGAGTCTGCTTCTTTAAGGCCCTGGGAAATAATTGCTTACTTACCTTTTCTGGGACACTTCTCTTCCATTGCCTGTGGAACTGCTCTGCACTGCACAGATGCTAGTTCTGACCCAAAATGTCCAATGTACATTATAATATTCCACCTTCTATACTAAAAGTAGCAGTTTGTCTGAAACAGGCAATGCCTCAACACTTGACAGTTGGACCCTTAGCATGTTAAAAATGTGCCTCCACTTTTGGCACTTTGCTCTGCAGAGCTGCTTATGAGTCAGCAATATACTCTCAATGTGGAAGTTGGCTGAAGGTTGCAAAATGCCTGGTTTGTGTATTTTACTGGTCGGGCTATCTGGGACAGATGGCTTGGTTTCAGTGAAATAGGGAAGAGAAAGAGCTGGTTGAGCATTGAGGTACCAGTGCATCCTGTGAATTGTCAGCAGTTTCAACGCTCCACTCTTGTTTGCCTTTCTGTGGTTTCAACCCTCCTGGTTGTGCGAATGTGCTGTGTTCTGAACGATCCAGCATGACACAAACAAAAATGTGAGAGTCTGCCTGGGAAAAGGTCAGGGCTCATCTATACGCCAAGCCTTGAATCTCAAGTTCATCACCCCAGTGGTATGCACAGGAAACAAATATTGTTATATCTGTTCTGCTCAGCAATGGTGAGCTTTTGTAGAAGCAGCAACTGCTAGGGAAAAAAAGGAATAAGTGCATTATCCCACAAACAATCATCCTTTGAAACGAATTCCATTTGGAAAATTGTAGAATATCTTATTATGGCAGCTTCCTGGGAGTCAAGCAGAGATTTGCACAAATGTCATGTGATCACATATAAATAACACACTAACTAAATGCCTGTCTTTCCCATTGATAAATGTTCTTGGCTAGTTATGAGACATCACGCCTAGTGCCTTGCAGAAGTCAGCAATAGCAGTGGACCCTATGGCCCTTTTTGAGGCAGTGATAGTGTCCTTACCTCAGAACCAGGAGGGCCTGTATTCAAGTTCCACCTGCTCCAGAGGTGCATAATAATGTCTCTGAACAGGTTGATTAGAAAAATGGCAGTGAACCCTATTCTGACAGATTTCCTTCTTCCAAAAAGCGATTTGTCATCTGGCTGCAGCAAATAATGCACCCTTGACCTGACTTAATGCAACAGACTCAGATATCCAGGAGGTATTTCCTGGTAAAGCTGAAGGTAATGATGTTTTTTTCTCTGCCATTGGCAGGATCTAATCCTTAGGTCGGGTCCAGCAGGTGTCAGGAGGCTGCGGTGGTTAGTAGCTCACTGCCTGGATACTGCTGAGATACTGCTCTTCATACTGTCCCTTGACCCACATTCCCTGTCAAGGAGATAGGCTTTTTGTCAGCAGACCCCCTCACTCTTCTCTTCTCTAAAGCTGTCCTAACCATTTCTGCTCAAGTCCTCTGCAGCTGCTGCCTTTGTAGTTGCAAGGACCTACCCCTTGAAGAAACTGTGTGGATGTTGATATAAAGGATGGGCCATACTTTCACTTGACCCATTCTTTCCAAGCTCCCATGTGACAGAAGGAGGAAGTAGTGCAGAAATGAAAGGGGGGCAGGGGTGCCATACGTTACTTTTATCCTCAACTGCATTATTGGGCACATTTTGTCTGTTTGGGTCAGGATCACAACATCAAGGTCAGTTGAGGTTCCCAACCCTTGCATTGTGTCAGGAGCAACTCAACATCAATTTTTGTAGAATTGGTGATTTTTGGGTAGGGCACATGTGCACCATTCAATTACAGGATGCTGGTTGAGACTGTAATTTGGAGGGCCAATGGGAATCCGTCCAATAATGACAGATTGGCAACCCCACTGACTGACAAGAGAGCAATGAGATAGAGCTCATAGAGTCATACAACATGGAAACAGACCAATGGTCCAATCAGTCCATGCCAACCATGTTTCCAAACTAAATTCATTCTAATTGCCTGTTTTTGGCTATATCCCTCCAAACCTTTTCTATTCATGTACTTATCCAAATGTATTTTAAATGTTGTAAGTATATCTGTTTTTTCACTAGAGGCTATGACCAGTGATGTTCTACAGGGACCAAAAACAGAAATTGTTGGAAATACTCAGCAGGTCTGGAAGCATTTGTGGAGAGAAAGCAGAGTTAATGTTGTGAGTCAAGTGACCTTTCAAGTAATGGAACTCCATCACTTCCTGTGGGAGTTCATTCCACATATGAACCACTCTCTGTGTAAAAATGCTGTCCACATGTCCTTTTTAAATATTTCTACTTTCATCTTAAAAATATGCCCTTAGTTTTGAAGTCTCTCACCTGAGGAAAAAGACCCTTGCTATTTACCTTATCTCTGCCACTCAATTATTCTATAAACTTCCATAAGGTCACCCTTTAACCTCCTGTGCTCCAATTAAAAGTCCCAGCCTATCCAGCCTCTCCTTATAAATCAAACCTTCCTTCCTAACAACATTCTGATAAATCTTTTCTGAAACTCTCCAGTTCAATGATACCCTTCTGAGAGCAGAGCAATTAGAACTGTACATTGTACTCCAGATGAGGCCTCACCAATGTCCTGTACAACCTCAACATGACGTCCCAACTCCTATACACAAAGGTCTGAACAATGAAGGCAAGCATGCTAAGCTCCTTTTTAATCAGGAGACAGTGAGGTCTGCAGATTCTGGTGATCAGAGTAGCAGAGCTTTTCCTGCTCCTCGGATGCTGCCTGACCGGCTGTGCTTTTCCAGCAAACACACTCTCAACTCCTTCTTAATCACCCTGTCTACCTGTGACACAAATTTCAAAGAATTATGTCTGAACCTCTGGGTCTCTCTGCTCTACAACACTACGCAGGGCCCTTCCATTAATTGTGTAAGTCCTGCCCTTGTTTGTTTTACCAAAATGTAATATCTTGCATTTGTCAGATTAAACTCCATCCGTCACTCCTCAGCCCATTGACCCAATTGATCAAGATCTATTTAGAATCTTAGATAAATGACTTCGCTATCCACTATATCACCAATTTTGGTGATAGCCACAAACTTAGTAACCATACCTCCTACATTCTCATCCAAACCATTTATATGAATGACCAACAAAAGTGGACCCAGTACCGATCTCTGTAGAGCAACAAATAAAACACAAAAGAACTGCAGATGCTGGAAATCAGATACAAAAACAAAAATTGCTGGAAAAGCTCAGCGGGTCTGGCAGCATCTGTGGAGAGAAATCAGAATCAAGAGACCTCACGGAACAGTTCTGAGGAAGGGTCACTTGTCTCAGAACGTTAACCCTGCTTTTTCTCCACAGATGCTGCCAGACCTGCTAAGCCTTTCTAGCAATGACTCTTTTTGTCTATGTAGAACATCACTGGTCATAGCCTCTAGTCCAGAAACCAACCCTCCACCCCTACTATTTGTCTCCCACAGTTAAGACAATTTTGTATCCAACTGACAAGCTCACCCTGAATCCCACATGATCTAACTTTACTGGTTACTCTACCATGTAGAACCTTATCAAAGGCTTTGCTAAAGTCCAAGTAAACAACATCTACTGCCCTGCCCACATCAGTTCTTGTTGGTTGCTTTCTCAAAAAACTCAATCAAGTTTGTGAGACATGATTTCCCTCATACAATACCATTTGACAGAGGGAGTATATCTCACAATGGAGATATCCAGTGAAGAAAAGGTTAAAAATCAATTTAAAAGTGACTACTGATGCTCTCAAATAATTAGAGTCATAGAGTCATAGCCATGTATTGCACAGAAACAGACAATTCGGCCCTACTTGACCATGCTGACCAGATATCTTTGTCAGCATTTGGCCCATATCCCTCTAAACCTTCCTATTCATAGATCCATCCAAATGTCTTTTAAATGTTGTAATTGTACCAGCTTCCATCGCTTCCTCTGGCGGCTTATTCCATACATGCACCAACCTCTGCATGAAGAAGTTGACCATTAAGTCCTTTTCAAATCTTTTCCCTCTCATCCTAAACTGGTGCTGTCTAGTTCCCCACCCACGGAAAAGACCTTGTCTATTTATCCTATCCACATCCATCATGATTTTATAAAACTCTACAAGGTCACCCCTCAGCCTCCGACACTCCAGGGAAAACAGCCCCAGCCTATTCAGCCTCTCCCTATAGCTCAGCTCCTACATTGGATAACCAACATCCATGATAAATGCGTGTTAACACACACACACACACACACACCGGAAGTCTGTCTTGTTGAATCGGCCTGCAATGTGAGGATCAACTGATGGGAAAGTTCCTGTTAGTGCATGAGAGGAATTTCAATAGACCACTGAAGTATCTCAATTTCCCATTCCCTGCTGCTTGCTATTCCTTTTCCAAATCAATGGACCCAGAAATGGCTTTGGGGCAGAGCCAGGCTGCCAAAATGGATACCAACGAGTATCATAAAATTACACCTCTGCCAATCTGAATTTCCACACCAATTCATCTGCAAAAATCATGGCCATTACACTTTCTTGACGACAAGCAGAGCATTACGCTGATGATAATCTCTCTGCAAATAAGGGTAAAGTCACAATAATCCAATGCTGACATTAGTGAGATGTGGTTGGTGGTGGTTAGACGAGGGGACAAGTTGAGAAGGAGAGTCCTTCACCGTAACCTCAACCATTAATTAGAAATCTTTGGTAAATAAAAATTGTCTTCGACATAAGTGGTATTCCATTCCTTGCATTATTTAGCAGAGATGATATTATTTGCTTTGTCAAAAAAAAAGGATTTGACAGTGAAAAACAAAATATAAGAGGAGTAAATGTCAAGGAAGCAAATGGATTACATTGCTAGTGCCCAATAAACAGTAATCTCCCAAGTATTAATCTTTGATCTCTGGGATACTATTTTCAATTAACCTTGTAAATAAATAAGGGAGAAATTTCTCTTTGCGTCAGAGATGACAAGTAAAGTCATTTCTATCAGTTTCAATTTGTCATTCTGCGAAGACAAAAGTCCTGTTTAGCATTTAATGCAATATTTATGGTCCAATTCTGCTCCTACATCCAATGGTCTTATTAGCTTAGAATAGTATCTTGGTCGGTACAGACATGATGGGCCAAAGGGCCTGTTTCTGTGCTCTACTGTCTTATATTAGATGTTAAGTTTAGTTCTGAGAGAAACAGGAATAGGTGAAGATTTAAGTCAGGAGAGGGAGAAAGTGGAGACTGCGGATGTTGGAGGTCAGAGTCAAGAGTGTGGTGCTGGAAAAGCACAGCAGGTCAGGCAGCATCTGAGGAGCAGGAGAATCGACATTTTGGGTACAAGCCCTTCATCAGGGATCATTAAATCCTTAAATCAAAGATTTAAGTCAGCTAAGTTGTAACTTTGAAACAAAAATAGAAGTTGCTTGAGACACTCAGTCGGTCTGACAGCATCTGTGGACAGAAAACAGAGCTAATATTTCAAGTCCAGCGACGCTTCTTCAGAGTTCAGAGTGGTTAGGAAAAGGTGTCATTTATGCTAGTGGGTGGGGCGAGTGGGTGTTGTTGGTAGAGAACAAATGAGCAGATAGGTGAAGATGGAATTTATTCCCATTGTTAGTTGACTTGCTCCAATCTCCAATTAATTAGAATCATAGAGTCATAGAGATGTACAGCAGGGAAACAGACCCTTCGGTCCAACTCGTCCATGCTGACCAGATATCCCAACCCAATTTAGTCCCACCTGTCAGCACCCTCCCTATTCATATACCCATCCAGATGCCTTTTAAATGTTACAATTGTACCAGCCTCCACCACTTCCTCTGGCAGCTCATTTCATACACGCACAACCTTCTGTGTAAAAAAGTTGCCCCTTAGGTCTCTTTTATATCTTTCCCCTCTCACCCTAAACCCTTTAGTTCTGAACTCCCCCACCCCAGGGAAAAGACTTTGTCTATTTACCCCATCCATGCTCCTCATTATTTTATAAACCTCTATAAGGTCACCCCTCAGCCTCCAGCCTTTTCAGCCTCTCCCTATAGCTCAAAACCTCCAACCCTGGCAACATCCTTGTCAACCTTTTCTGAACGTTTTCAAGTTTCACAACATCCTTCTGATAGGAAGGAGACCAGAATTGCATGTAATATTCCAAAAGTGGCCTAACCAATGTCCTGTACAGCCGCAACATGATCTCCCAACTCCTGTACTCAATATTCTGACCAATAAAGGAAAGCATACCAAACGCCTTCTTCACTATCCTATCTACCTGCGACTCCACTTTCAAGGAGCTTTGAAACTGCACTCCAAGGTCTCTTTGTTCAACAACGCTCCCGAGGACCTTACCATTAAGTGTATAAGTCCTGCTAAGATTTGCTTTCCCAAAACGCAGCACCTCTCATTTAAACTCACTTTCTAAATTAAGCTCCATCTGCCACTCCTCAGCCCATTTCCCTATCTGATCAAGATCCTGTTGTAATCTGAGATAAGCTTCTTCGCTGTCCACGACACCTCCAATTTCGGTGTCATCTGCCAAGTTACTAACTATACCTCTTATGCTCGCATCTAAATCATTTATATAAATGACGAAAAGTAGAAGACCCAGCACTGATCCTTATGGCACTCCACTGGTCCCAGGTCTCCAGTCTGAAAAACAACATTCCCCCACCACCCTCTGTCTTCTACCTTTGAACTAGTTTTGTATCCAAATGGCTAGTTCTCCCTGTATTCCATGAGATTTAACCTTGCTAACTAGTCGCCCGTGGGGAAAGTTGTCGAACACCTTACTGAAGTCCATATAGATCATAGCTACTGCTCTGCTCTCATCAATCTTCTTTGTTACTTCTTCAAAAAACTCAATCATGTTTGTGAGGCATGATTTCCCACGCACAAAGCCATGTTGACTATCCCGAATCAGTCCTTACCTTTCCAAATACATGTACATCTTGTCCCTCAGGATTCCCTCGAACAACTGGCACACCACCAACATCAGGCTCACCAGTCTATAGTTCCCTGGTTTGACCTTGCCACCTTTCTTAAATAGTGGTACAATGCTTGCCAACCTCCAGTCTTTGAGCACCTCACCTGTGACTATCAATAATACAAATATCTCTGCAAAAGGTCCAGCAATCACTTCCCTAGCTTCCCACAGAGCTCTAGGTACACCTGATCAGGTCCTGGGGATTTATCCACTTTTATGCTTTTCAAGACATCCAGTACTCCCTCCTCTGTTATATGGGCATTTTTCAAGATGTCACCATCTATTTTCCTCTATCCCATATCTTCCATGTCCTTTTCCACAGTAAACACTGATGCAAAATACTCATTTAATATCTCCCCCATCTCCTGCAGCTCCACACAAAGGCCACCTTGCTGATCTTTGAGGAGCCCTATTCTTTCCCTAGTTACCCTTTTATCCTTAATGTATTTATAAAAACCCTTTGGATTCTCCTTAACTTTCTTTGCCAAAGCTATCTCATATTCCCTTTTTGCCCTCCTGATTTCCCTCTTAAGTATACTCCTACTGCCTTTATACTCTTCTAAGGATTCACTCGATCAATCCTATCTATACCTGAAATATTCTTCTTTCTTTTTCTTAACCAAACCCTTAATTTCTTTAGTCATCCAGTATTCCCTATATCTACCAGCCTTTCCTTTCACCCTCTGGAGTAGAGTGGTGCTGGAAAAGCACAGCAGTTCAGTAGCATCAGAGGAGCAGGAAAATCGACGTTTCCGGCAAAAGCCCTTTTCCTTTCACCCCAGCAGGAATATACTGTCTCTGGACTCTTGTTATCTCATTTTGAAGGCTTCCCATTTTGCAGCCGCCCATTTACCTGCGAACATCTGCCCCCAAACAGCTTTTGAAAGTTTGTGCCTAATATGGTCAAATTTTGCCTTTCTCCAATTTAGAACTTTAACTTTTATGTCTGGTCTATCTTCTTCCATCACTGCTTTAAAACTAATAGAATTATGGTCACTCTTCCCAAAGTGCTCCCCACTGACACCTCAGTCACTTGCTCTTCCTTATTTCCCAAGAGTAGGTCAAGTTTTGCACCATCTCGAGTAGGTACATCCACATACTGAATCAGGAAATTGTCTTGTACTCACTTAACTCACTTACTCACAAATTCCTCTTCATCTAACCGTTAACACTATGGCAGTCCAAGTCTATGTTTGGAAAGTTAAAATCCTCTACCATAACCACCTTATTATTCTTAAAGATAACTGAGATCTCCTTACAAATTTGTTTCTCAATTTCCCTCTGACTATTAGGGGGTCTATAATACAAGCCCAATAAGGTGACCATCCTGTTTTTATTTCTCAGTTCCACTCAAATAACTTCTCTGGATGTATTTCCAGGAATATCCTCCCTCAGTACATCTGTAATGTTATCCCTCATCAAAAACACCACTCCCCTTGCCTCCCTTTCTGTCCTTCCTGTAGCATTTGTCTCCTGGAACATTAAGCTGCCAGTCCTGCCCATCCCTGAGCCATGTTTCTGTAATTGCTATGATATCCCAGTCCCATGTTCCTAACCATGCCCTGAGTTCATCTGCCTTCCCTGTTAGGCCTCTTTCATTGAAATAAATGCAGTTTTATTTATTGGTCCTATCTTGTTCTCTGCTTTGTCCTTGCCTGCCCTGACAGACTCGCTTCTGTTCTCAACTGTACCAGTCTCAGATTGATCTCTTTCCTCACTATCTCCCTGGGTCCCACCTCACCCCTACCTCCCCCAACCTTACTAGTTTAAATCCTCCTGAGCAGCTCTAGCAAATCTCCCTGCCAGTATATTTGGCCCCTTCCAATTCAGGAGCAAACCATCCTTCTTGAACAGGTCACTTCTACCCCAAAAGAGATTCTAATGATCCAAAAATGTGAATCCTTCTCCCACACACCAGCTCCTCAGCCATGCATTCACCTGCTTTATCTTCCTATTACTACGCTCACTAGCTCGTAGCACTGGGTGTAATACAGATATTAGTACTCTCGAGGACCTCCTTTTTAAATTCCTGCCTAACTCTCTATATTCTCCCTTCAGAATCTCATCCTTTTTCCTTCCTATGTTGTCGGTTCCAGTGTGTACAATGATCTCCTGCTAGGCCCTCTCCCTCTTGAGAACATTCTGCACCCTCTCTGACACTTCCTTGACTCTAGCACCAAGGAGGTAACACACCATTCTGATTTTTCACTGCTGGCCACAGAAATGTCTATCTATGTTTTGGACTGGAGAGTTCCCTAACACAATCAATCTCTTGGAATCCAGCGTACCCTTCATTACATTAGAGTCAGTCTCAATACTAGAAATTTGGCTGTTCGTGCTACATTCCCCTGAGAATCCATCACTCCTTACATTTTCTAAAACAGCATACTTGTTTGAAATGGAGATTGCCACAGAAGACTCCTACACTATCTGCCTACCTCTCTTACCTTTCCTGGAGTTAACTGTATCTGTGACTTTTCCCCCTTCCTATAACTGCCTTCCATCACACCCCCTTGATCTTGTAAATTCCTCATTGCCTCTAACTGTCGCTCCAACCAATCCATTCGATCTGATGGAATTCGACCAATGGCATTTATTGCAGGTATAACCCTCAGTAACACATAAACCCTCCCTAAACTCCCACAAGAAGAGCAAGTCACTCTACTAAGGGCCATTTTTACTTCTTCCCATCTACAGACCCAGAAAATAGCACTCTCTTATTCCTGTACAAAACACTACTCCAGGCTAACTTAATGCTTATATTTTTAAGTTTAAACAAGAGACATATCTCAATAAAACATATAATCAAGAAAGAACCCACTCTACTTACTCACTCTACTGCAGACTTACATTAAGGCCACACATAAACTATTTACTTCTCTGTCTCTGTACTATGACCTCTCCTCAGCAGATTCCTCCAAGATCAGATGTGAATTTCACTCTTTGTTAATTTTCCCAGATGCACTCCAATGTCCAGCAATATATCAATTATTCTATTTGGGTGCAGATAAATTGAACGTTTGTCTGTATTAGTGAGCATGAAGTCAGGTCCTGGTCTCTCTAGAGAGGTTAAATGATAGTTTACCTACCACATACCTAGCTTCCATTGGAAAGGTAAGATTTAATATAATTGTTAACTGCAAGGATCCTTTCACTCAGCTGTATCAATGGCTAGGAGAAGGTGCAGACTGCAGATGCTCGCAGCTTTGTATAAAAAAGTCTATTATTTCAATAAAAGTGGTAACCGACTCACACTGAAGAGATTATTAAGATAGCAGACAAAATTATTTCAAATGAATATGTTAACATATTTGCACGTAATATTACAGGCTATAATTTCAGCACGCAAGTGTCTATCATTTTAGATGGATGGTTACAATGCTGATAGATTCGATAATCTAATCTTCAAACCATCAAAGCACTATTGTGAAAAAAAATTCTTTTTACAGGGCTTAACAGGAAGAAGATATTTAAGTGGGATTCTCTTTTTAAATCTCCACTTCCTTCTCCTTAAATACCTTTCTGTAGTCAAGCCTGTCGTCAGGACTTTCCAGATTGCTGGCTCACCATACTCCTTCCTTAGCAAAATTTGAATAAGATGTCGCAATGATTTTCAAGTTAAAAGAGTTATGTAAATTCAAGCCATTGGTCGAGAACTCTATCATGAAATGGAACACTCAGCAACTCAATCAGATGTTAACTAAACAATGGAATGTGCTATGCGGTAAGAAATGTAAGTTGACATGATCTTGAAATGATGCTGGAAACCGAAAAGTAACCGGAGCTTCTGTCATTAGCCCTGTGTAAATGTGGTTGGGTTTATCCACAGGTTTACTGTGGTTTAAGTGAAAAACCATTGGAAAAGTGCCAGTGACTGTGATGGTAACTGTGATGATAAATTATTATTGGTCTGATTCCTTCCAGGATGGGGCTGGAGATATTTGTAACATGTCAGTCTGCCAGAAGATGTTGCTCAAGAGATCGCACTGAAGCCAGTTATGTTTCAACTTCTCTTGTCAGAAAGAAGTACGTTGAGTTGCCATTTAACTTCACAAGGACTGAAGGCTTCCTTGTGGTGCTGAGCACCATGGATTGTATATACATTGTATTGTAGAGCATCCAGTTCTGGGTACAGTTTTGATGTGGCAGCCTGTCTCTTTATTGGATGAGAAGGCTGATGACACGACTGATGATCCTGGTATACAGCCCAAGTACATGTGACCAGCAAATATACAATGGACATCAGGGTGGCATGGTGGCTCAGTGGCTCAGTGGTTAGCACTGCTGCCTCACAGTGCCAGGCACCAGGTTCGATTCTAGCCTTGGGCAGCTATGTAGAGTTTGCACTTACTTCCTGTGTGTGCGTGGGTTTCCTCCCATAATCCAAAGATGTTCAGGTTTGGTGAATTGGCCATGTTAAATTGTCTGTAGTGTTCAGGGATGTGTAAGTTAGGTGCATTAGTTAAGGGTGAATATAGGATAATAGGGTAGGGGAATGGGTCTGGGTGGGTTACTCTTCGGAGGATCGGTGTGGACTTGTTGGGCCGAAAGGCCTGTTTCCACACTGTAGGGATTCTATGATTCTATGAAAGCAAGCTACCAAATGAAAAGCAATTGAGTAGACACTGATGAACTGCAAAGTGGCTTCCACTTCTGAGCCCTGGTAGCTATTTAAGGTCTACTCTGTTTAAAATTCCAGGCAGCCACTGGATCTCTTGGATACATTGTAAAAACTCTGGGGAAGACAATAGAAAATTAATAAACCTGGTGAATATCTCATAATGGTTTGACTTGTCTTGTATAATACAAAATGGAGACCCAATATGACTTTTATTTTAATTTTCAAGTATTACATTTTTATTCTCTTTTTTTTTCTTCCTTCCGGGTTTTTACTTCTTTGCAATGAACAGGAGGTATCCACTCAGGTAAAAACTTAGAATCTTAGAGCATTGCTGGGCTGCAGCTCAACTGTTTCAGGCAAGGCCTTCCAGGTACAGAATGACCTAAACCAAAGACAAAAATTGCTGGAGAAACCCAGCAGGTTTCCGTGGAGTGAAACCAGAGTTAATGTTTCGAGTCTTGTGACCCTTCTTCAGAATTGTCAGATGCTGCCAGATCTGCTGAGTTTCTCCAGCCATTTATTTTAATCGTTTCAGATCTTCAGAGTGCTCAGTTCTTTGTTTTATGACAGAATGAGCTATACCTGCAGCTCTAAAAGGGGTCATCATACCAGTTTGAGAAGCCCTCTCCAAGATGAAATGCTGATTTTCGCCTGCATTTCAGAATGCATTTCTGTCCCTATTAGATATCAGCTCTACTTGGAGAAGAAATGCAATGATTTTGCTTCTGAGGCTCTGGACCCCTCCCACCACCACCCCCCACCTCGACTCCTCGTCGTCCCACTCAGCTATGCAACTATTACTTTGAGGGAAATATGTGCAAATGCTACTGAGGCTTATTCATTGCTTTGACTTAAACATTGTACGTGAGCAAAACAAAATATCCAACACAATCAGTTTGTCCCTTTAGGTGGTGCTGTGTCACTGTTTTCTCTTCATATGTTGTGAGGACATCAATGCTTTTTTCTCTCTGTGTTGGTTTCTAACAAAGAATGTTTTTTGCATCCTAAATGGAAATACAGAGGAGAAAGGGCATTATTTTGCTGGAGGACTATTACTGGGACCTTCCACTGATACATTATTCAAACAAGCCACAGTTCAGACTGAGGGCTTTGAATGGTCAACTGTGAGATTTATTGCTAGATTTAAAATCCATGCAATATATATATTTAAAGTGTAGTAAAAAAGTTTAATTTCGTTACAATTCTAAACACAGTGCAAATAACCAAGCCAAATAAAAATTTCTAAATGGAGATTTTTCAGAATTTGAGCTAAAAATAGACATTAAATTACAACAGAAATTTATTTTGCAGCTGATGTATGCTTTGTAATTGCCTTCCTCCTAAAATTATACTTGTAGCGATTATTTCTCATCCCTATCTAACTTTGAGGGGGTGACACTGAGCTCTTTTTGAACTGCTGCAGTCCTTGAGGTATAGAGATACCCACTGTGCTGTCAAGGAAGGGAGTTCAAGAATTTTGACCCAGCAACACTGAAGGAACAGCTGTACATATTTGCAAGTCAGGATTATGCATAGCTTGGGAAGGAACTTGCAGGTGGAGGTGCTCCCATATATCTGCTGCCCATGTCTTTCTAAGTGGTAGAGGTCACATGTTTGGAAGGTGCTGTCAAAGGGGCCATGATGAGATATGATATGAAGTCCTTCGATACAAATGCACTGAGATTAACATCCTCTGCATTTATTTGAGTACTGAAGCAGCCTAATTGCAAAAATCAATTGAAAAACTGTGAAAATTAAAACTCCTAGGATGTGGGGTCTCAGTGGCAAAGGGCAATGATTAGAGGATGAGCAATGCATCAGCTTATCTGCAGTGTGCAGTCTGTTTTCACATAGTTTGAAGTTACACGGTTATTATTCTTCTGATGTGAGCGGAAGGTTCCTAATTTGTTTACCGTTATCCTGCAATGTGCCTGATGTCCTACTCTCTGGGATCACAGCTGCAGGTGGTATTGGTTTGCAGATTGAGAGATATCGTAGCCATGTTGATGGTAATTGACCAGAACAAAACTCTGATGTTATATAAATAATGAACATGTTTCCTGGTGAAATGAAGGATATCCCTGGAATTGACTGCGCAGTTGTCTAGTGGACTTTCTTTCGTAGTGACAAGGGGCACATGGCCATGGCATTCCTCATGGAGAGAGCCTTAAGCAATCAGTCCTACTGCCACTCCCACTCTTGGAGAGGTAGTATCATCTGAATCCACCTTACACTCACCTATTCAGTACTCACACTAGTAGCATGGTATAAATTATTGTTGCAACAGACTATACAGACCCAATCAGCTCTTACTAGTCTTGTGACATTGTCCATCAGTAAGTATATGTCAGTGCCCTGGGTTCATTCCACCCTTGCTTTACCTACTGGTTTCTACATTGTGTCACTGAGGATATGGTCCGTTGTTTATCTCCAAATAAAGTGGAGTATGGCCTGCATGATCATCATTAGAGACAAAAAAATCTGCAGATGCTGGAATCCAAAGTAGACAGACAGGAGGCTGAAAGAACACAGCAAACCAGGCAGCATCAGGAGGTGGAGAGTCCTGAAGAACAGTTACACCCGAAATGTTGACTTCTCCACCTCCTGATGCTGCCTGGATTGCTGTGTTCTTCCAGCATCCTTACTGTCTGCATGATCATCATGTCACAGGAATGTGATATGGTCCACACCTGCACCATGTACAGCAACAACACTGCCTCATAACTAAATACCCTGTTCATGGCCACAATGGAGACGGAGTGACCCTTCCACATTTTTACCATGAATACACACTCCTTCCAGTGTTTAGTGCATGTTCTAGACCCTTCCCCTTAGGTCGTCAGCAGCTTCAGGTAGTCTGACCTGACAACGGGGAGGACAAAGGGTTAGTTCACACCATTTCAAAGGGCATGGCCTTGCTTTCACCATGATTTACTATGGCTCCCAAGTTGCAGTTGCAAATGTTCATCAATCTGAACAGTTTATATGCAATTACATCAAGTAATTGGTACACAAATGTCAGATTTGACAATACGTAAAGTTCCTACATATGCCTGGTATTATAATGGATGGGTCTGATGACACTACCTTTGGAACATTCTATTCAGTGGGACCCAGGCATCCCTCATGGAAAAGTTAATGTGGATTAGTGCCTTCAACAATGGTTGCCCCCAGCAGGATAATTCTCCTGATGATGCCACATTAATGTTTTCTTCCATAACATAGGAAACTGGGCATGAATAATGTAGTGTGGAAGAATGCAGCAAATATATATCACAACGAACTGAGAATTATAAACTTTACATTCCTCAGGCAAGTAACTGCTTGAACTTGTATCACTCTATCAGGTTACAAAAACAGCTTGCATCTCACAGAATATCATACTTCAAGTGAACCAAGGTAAAACAGAGAATGAGATCTTTATACCTTCAGATCACTTGCGGTGAGACCACGATGGTTTCATGAATATTTCTTTTCAAGACATACTGACTATAAGACATAACACAACACCCCCTTTATCAAATATTTTTTAAAAACTATTTCAAACAGATATATAAGCTACAACATAGGCATTATCAATTTAATCATTATATCCAAACAGATTTCACTGAGAGTAATATTACAAATGTTCATATAACAGTTTGGAGGTTTGACTTGTCTGAAGAGGTAAACATAATATTCAGTTGCATTTATTTAATAACTTGGTCATCTTGCTGCTGGTTGTCATCACCCAATGTCATTATACTATCACGTTCATTCGACTTTTCTTCCTCAATCTATTGAAGTGCTGTACATTGTTCTGAGTTGAACTCTGTTCTTTTGCAGTGCAGCATCATGACCATAGAAACATACAAAATAGGAGCAAGAGTAGGTTGTTCAATCCTTCAAGCCTTCTCCAGCATTCAGCATGTTTGTGGTTGATCATTCCAATGAGTACCCTGTTCCCGCTTTTTCTCCATACCCTTTGATCCCTTTTGCTTTAAGAATGATATCTAACTTCTTCTTGTAAACAGACTTTGCAAAGACTTTGTGTGACTGAACCGATTGCATATTCTAGAAACCTTTGCTTGTATTCAAACATTTGTATTTCTTATTCACATGCTTTAACCAATATATTTTAGTGGTAGTTCCCAACTTACTCTTTCAATATGCATGTGTTTCATTTTCTTCTGTCTTTAAAGAAAAAAGTCCTGATTCTTGGAATGACTAAATACATTTTGCTGGTCATAGCTGCTTCCGAAGCATCAGTTGTGCTGGGAATAGTAATTCCTTCTCTATTAGTGTTGCATTAAAATGCAATAGTGCAATGTAAAATCTTGCTTTGTTGCTTGATCATTGGTTTAATAGATATACCCTATGTTTGCTAGACTATTTGAGTATGGATAGTAGGTGATGATGTGATATGATGTGATAGAATTCTCTGTTTCCAGTGTTGCTGTCCAGTTGGTCTTCAATTATGTTTCCAAATATCTGTCACCAAAATATTAAATCATTTTATAGATGACCACCACTTCTACCATGGTGTGCATTTATCTCCAACATTGTGTTTTACTGATCTGACTCTACTTACATTATCACCTCTAACATAAGACAAGGGTATCTTAGTCATGTCTGGTCTAGGAGGAAGTAAGTATTTTACCCTATAGTGGTGCTATGACTTGGAACTCTGTGAATGTGAACAATGACTTATGAGTATTTATTTTGCTCCACTCACTGATAATTTCTCCTGCTAGAATGGAGACCCAATACGCTGATTCAAACCTTGGACTTGGGACTCAGATTCCATTCAGAGGCCATATAACCCACAGGAAGTTTAATTAGTGCATCAGACCTGGGTGAAACCTTTGTCTGCTACGGCACAGGAGCTGTGTGGGACCTGAATGTGCTGGTGAACCCCAACCAGGACCCGGGATGTATCAGTGAACTTCGAGTGGGACCAGAAGCTCAAAAACCCAAGCAAATTCAGGAAGCTTGGTTTCACAAGTACACAAAGTTTGAAGACTCTTTAAGGGAAGGATGGGCAGTTTAAGAAAAAAAATGCAGACAAAAAAGATACATTTTAGTTTCAAATTGGCAGTGCTGTTTAACTACTCTAATTATTTCACCATATGTTGAATGTTAAAGTGAGTTACTTGCTAATGGTCAGCTGGATGAAGATTTATCTAAACCAACAACAAAGTAATTTGCAAGAAAATAAAAACTGTTAAATCAGAACACAAGTGCCCCAGCCAGGGATACATCTTGTGTGACAATCACAACAAGTAATTTAATCGCTGTAAGGAGTGATATCCCATGGACGAACCAAATTTCCCTGTTTTAACTCAACTTACAGCATAATAAAAGACACAATGTTGGGAAGTTAGAATTTTAACTGTAGCATAAAGTCTAAGATTGTCAAGACAATATGTTCCCAATCTTGTCAGCTTCCTTAAAGGAATTCAGTATGCTAAAGGACTGATAGCAAACTTTGTATTAGAATTGATTTAATTGACTTTAAACAATTTGTAGAAATTAACATTTTTTCTGGTCTTCTGTGTTAAGATATATAAAGAACATAAACTGCACAGAGGAATCAAACCAGAGGAAGACAAACTGTTAATGAAAAAAACTGTCTGATTTGATTGGAACTTCACCAATTATACTATGATTGAGACATGAATTCTAAACATCAATCACTGAGGTCAGATTACACTGATAACCTTTCTCCCTTTAACAAAGGAGCAAAGAATATTTATCTGAACCAAGTCACAATAACAAACTTAATGAAGAAGATGGATCTGTTGATAATTGACAACTTAAGGAGTCCTGCTCCTTGGATGCTGCCTGGCCTGCTGTGTTTTTCCAGCACCACATTTTTCAACTCTGGTCTCCAGCATCTGCAGTCCTCACTTTCTCCAACTTAAGGAGTCAGTCAAGAGACAGTGGGAGGTGACTGCATCCAATGTCTATCACCCGCAAGTCATGTTTAGCTTAGGTCAATCGCAATGCAATTATGCAATTGGTCAGGTTGTGGGTTATGGTTTGGAAAGAATGAATAAACAATGGGTTTCAGTGATTAAGATGCACCTACCGAGAAATGTTAATGTCATATCATTGGAGAACCCTCAATGTATTCGACACTGTAATTGGCCTAGCCATCCATTTGCCAAGGAACAACAGGGGAAAGAAGACAGTGAAGGTTTACTGGTAAAAAACAAAGTAGTGTTGGCAGTTTCTAACAATTATTAATATGATTAGATAATATAATCATATGTATTAGTTTAAATGTTAATGGATAATATAGTCATGTATATCAACGTGATATGTGCATTATGCAAAAATGACTGGGCAAAGATAGGAGTGAGAAAAGTGTAACATTTTGATCGGAAAGTATTATTTGTAGGAACAGTTGTTTGCAACTTGCTATCTGTAAACTTGATATAACAAGATATAACTTGACATAACTTTTGTTCCTGTGATAGAAAAATGAGCTTTATTGCCACTTTTGGATATGTACGCCTCCCATGCACACACAAGTAAATGTTTAAATACCTGTAAATACTTTTGAAAAACAACCAATTGGAGTATTGTTGGATATTCCTCAGGAAATTTGCCATTCTGTCCCACAGCATTACATTTGGTAGCCCCCTCCATCTTCCTCATCCTCACAATACCCTTTGGTGGCATCATCTGACATCAGATAAGTCACATACCTCATACCCCCTGAACGTACCCAGCTCTACACTTCCATGGTCATTCTAGGTTCCTCTACCACCTCTGTTAGCAGATTATTTGTCCGATATTCACTCCTGGATGATCTGCATTAGCAGCAGTTAAATACTGAGAAGACCAAAGCTGGCATTCTTGGTGTCACCGTGAACTCGATATGTTTGTCACTCACTACATCCCCATTTACAACCATAGTCTAAGATTGAAGAAAACTGTTCAAAATCTCAATGTTTTATTGAAAGCTCAGCTGGGTGCCAAATTCAATATATTCATCACAGCACTTATTTTCACCTCTGCCCTAACTTAGCCAACCTGTCTCCAGAAGCCCCATGCCTTTGTCACCTTAAAGTTTGAAATTTCCAATTTTTATACGGTCTTTCATCATCCTCTCTCCTAAATTATCAGCTCATCCAAAAATCTGCAGATGCTATGCTAATTGCTCAATAGCTTAGTAGCTTATTGACATAAATAAAAACAGAGAATGGTGGAAATACTCAGCAAGTCAGGCAGGATCTTTCAAAGAACCTTCACTTTCTTCTCTTACTCCCTGACTTCAATATTATTATAGTTTTTCTAATCGGTCACTGGCTTAGATTGTGCCCAAAAACTTCAGATTCATAATTCTTGTCTTTGTGTTCAAATTTATTGTTGATCTTGCACTTTCTCAGGTAACCTTTGCTGACTTTCCCAATCTCAAGGACTCTGTGTGGCTCAAACTCTGATGTTTTGTATAATCTGACAATTCCTGACCTTGTGATTTAGGGTTTGGGCCACTCCTGATGGCAGCCTTTCAATTAACCATTTTCCTAGACTCCGTCCATCATACCACACTTTGGTTGTCCATCTTTTGGGGAGGGAGGACATTTGGTCCTAATGGCAGCACCCACCAAATGCTACTTAAATTTCATCCTGCAGAAATAAGCTTTTTTTGTCTCTCCATAGTTATCAAAACCTCCATGGTCTGACAAATAGAAGCTGAGCCCGGGAAAATATAAATTACTTAAAACCAAAGTGCCGAAACGCTTAAGTGACTCAAGCACAGGCTGCAACCTTTACTGAAAATGTGGCGAAGCATATAATCTGGGTAAGAAGAAAACCCTTAAAAAATGTGTAAAGTTGCAATTATTGAGTTAACGGACGTCAGTAACATGGATCAGGACAGAAAATGTGCTTCAGCTTTCAATTGGCATTCATGTAACAGAATAATTCACTTGTCAAGTAGCCACTGAAGTGGAACTGAACTGTGATATGAATGTGTGAAGTTGCTGTCGCTCTGATCAACTTGAAGTGCCTGCACTCAGTCACAACAAAATTTTATTAAATGGACATGAATGCTGTCACCTCCAGTTCTCATTCAGGCACTTCTTACTTCTCATCATTCACAAGGGAAAAGAGTTCCTCTCAACAATTATCAAGTTACTTATTTTCAATTTCAAACATGATTTTAAGAAGAGATTACTTATGTTCCCTATTATTTCAGGCGTCATGATTACCTGCATTTACATTTGAGTCTAAACACTTCCTAATACAATATTTGAAAATATATCTGCCATTGGATCAATTTTGATTTTTACCTGTACTTTCTGTTGAGTCAGAGTGTGCTACAAAGATAAAGCAAAATCAACTGTTATGACATTATAAACCATTTTAGGTTTGTAGGACTTCAACAGCACCAGCAACAGCAAGAGCAAGACTGGCAACAGTAGAGATTGCCTTCACCTCACCAACAATCCTTTCATACAGCAGAAAGATGGACAGAGAGAACTGGATTGAAGGAGGCAAGACCCATCCCCAGTTATGGCATTAGAGCAACTCCCACTACTCTGTTAATACCAGTGTTTCCAGAGGCTCAGGTTTTCAAAGCAAGTGACATCTGCAGCTCTCTGGACAAAATCTCTTTCCCAGTGGACTGGAGAGCACACATTCCTATTGACTGTCGAATGTGCCATTTTCCCTGAAGCATTACCCTTTTCTGTCCAGATCTCTGGTTCTTCTTGAGGTTATATGCTATCTTCCACAAGGAGAGAAAGCAGAGAGTGGTGAATCTCAGAAATAGCTCCTGTGGATAGATATGTAAGGTAATAGACTTAGCATGAGCATGAGTATTGTCTAGTCATATATGGTGGCTGGAGAGAGAAGAATGAATAGAGTTGTAAGGCATGTTATTGTAAGGAGTGCTGTGCTCAAGAGTGTTGGGAACATCAGTGTGTGGAACTTGCCATTCACTACGTCATTCATTCTTATTGAAGCCCTGAAACTGTTGGTGCCCCATCTCCATGCTGGAACAACCACATTTCTGCTGCCAACTTCCGAGGTCATTTCCATTTATAGTTGCCTGTTTGAGGAGGTGGTATGCTCCTCTGGTCCTAATACATACTCATTTCACTATTATCCCTTAAACCTAGCAGCAGGAACTCCAGATAAAAGGTCTGGGAAGTAGCTTTCTCAGGTCTTCTTCCTGTGGATGCTGCAGACTCAAAGGTTGTTGAAGCTTTGATTAAGAATCTTTCTTAGGGCAGATTAAACACGCCATCCCACCTGCCCTCTCTGATTAGCTAGTGTATTACAGAAACCATTAAAGACCCGATGTTCTGGTTATGTTTTCTCAAATGGACCATGAACTAAATATTTGTAAAACCTTGGTGTTAGCCCATTCATAATTATCATATGTTTCAATATAGCCAGCACTAAAACCCGAAGGTAAAAAATGTACATGTGGTTCAAAATAAGAATAAAAATTTTCATCCAAAAGAGATGAAAATTAAATCAGTCAATTGTATTTGAATTCCTTGTATTGATCTTTCAGTTACTAGTTCAACAGATGAGTTTTCTTACCTTTGGCGGGTTCAGTGTAAGGTCCTGGAATCCTGGACTTATTTAATGACCTTTGATGATTGATTCCTGAAACAACACAGTGTAATTTTCTACATATTGGCTGCAGTTTGATTCCACAGGGAAAGTCATGTGTCTTTCTGAAGTTACTTGGATAGGGAGCCATTTAAGACACCTTAGGTAGAAACTTCTGGTCCTGAAGATGTTGTGAAACTTGAAAGGGTTCAGGAAAGATTTACAAGGATGTTGCTAGGGTTGGAGGATCTGAGCTACAGGGAGAGGCTGAACAGGCTGGGGCTGTTTTCCCTGGAGCATTGGAGGCTGAGGGGTGACCTTATAGAGGTTTACAAAATTATGAGGGGCATGGATAGGATAAATAGACAAAGTCTTTTCCCTGGGGTGGTGGAGTCCAGAACTAGAGGGCATAGGTATAGGGTGAGAGGGGAAATATATAAAAGAGACCTAAGGGGCAACTTTTTCATGCAGAGGGTGGTACGTGTCTGGAATGAGCTGTCAGAAGATGTGGTGGAGGCTGGTACAATTCCAACATTTAAGGGGCATTTGGATGGGTATATGAATAGGAAGGGTTTGGAGGGATATGGGCTAGGCGCTGGCAGGTGGGACTAGTTTGACTTGGGATATCTGGTCGGCATGGATGGGTTGGACCGAAGGGTCTGTTTCCATGCTGTACATCTCTATGACTCTATGACTCAATATCAGATCTAGAGGTAGTAAGGCAACCGAATGGAGAAGGGTGGTGGTGTGCCAGAAACACACTTTCACTGGCAAAACTAAAACGGTTTATATTATCTTTCTGCCCTGTTGGAACTTGGGACCATTAAAGAACAAAGAACAGTTTGGCACAGCAACAGGCCCTTCAGTCCACATTTTGCCTCTACATGGTCTGTATCCCTCTATTCCCTGCCTATTCATATATCTGTCAAGATGTTTCTTAAATGATGCTATTGTCACTGCCTCCATTACTTCTTCTGGCAGTGCATTCTAGATACTTACCACTGTCTGTCTAAAAAACATGCCTCTCGCATTTTCCTTAAAATTAACCCTTTTTTCCTTAAATCCATGTGATTGACATTTCTACCCTGGGAAAAAGACTCTGACTATTAATTCTACCATGCCTCTCATAATTTTGTAAACTTCTACTAGCTGCCCCTCATCCTTCAACATTCAAGTGAAAACAGACCAGGTTTGTCCAATCTCTCCTCATAGCTTACACCCTCCAAACCAGACAACATTCTGGTAAACTGTTTCTGTACCCTCTCCAAAGCTTCCACATTCTTCTTGTAGTGTGACTATCTGAAGTGTATTCAATTTTCTAAAAGTGGCCTAACTAGAGTTATATACAGCTGAAAAATAACCTGTCAGTTTTATATTCTATTCACCAATTGATGAAGGCAAGCATGCCATATGCCTTCTTTATCACCATATTACTTGTGATTGCCATTTTCAAGGAAGTGTGTACCTGCACACCTGGATTTCTCTGTATGTTTATGCTACTAAGGGTTCTGCCATTTACTGTGTACTTCCTGCCTGCTATAGACCTTCCAAACTGCAGCATGTCATATTTGTCTGGGTTAAACTCAATCCACCATTTCTCTGCCCAAGTCTCCAACCTATCTTTGCCTTGCTGTTTCCTCTGACAATCTTCCTCACTATCTTGAGCTGTCCCAGTCTTTGTGTCACCTGCAAGCTAACTAATAAGGCCACCTATATTCTCCTCCAAACCATTTATATGTAGATCACAAACAACAGGGGTCCCAGCATTGATCCCTATGGAGCAACACTGGCTCACAGATCGCCAGTTGATAAAACGCCCTTCCAACACTACTCACTATTTTCTATGACTAAGCCAGTTATGTATCCATCTTACCAGTTCACTATGGATCCCATGCATCGGCCTGCCACGAGGGATCTTGTCAAAGGCCTGACTAAAGTCCACATCAATGTGCCGCCCTATCTTCATCAATTAGTTACATTTTGAGAAATTTGTGAGATCCTTGACAAAAACTGAAGATTCTACACTTTGTTTCAATTCTAAAGACAGGACTAGCTTTCTTAACAAGATATATAATACCATAACTAAACAATCCTGACACCAATGGCCAAGTGCACTCCTTCACAATGTCTTTACCCATCCCACAGCCAGTCATTTTGGCAGGATCTAAATGTTTTCAATTGTACCCTATAATACTCATGCAAGAACTGAACTCATTGCTCAACCATGCAGGCAGCCAAGACTCAGATATTCTGGGCATCTTTAATTGGTCTTTAAGGAGAAGAAATCTGTGAAAATCTCTGCGCTAGATGAATGAACAGACACTGCCAGCCACAAAACAAAACAATAAATAAATCATTACACTTCACAAAATTCCTTTCTCAAAGTTGCAATTAAGTATGTTTTAGTTATATGGAACTTGTTTTGGAGCAAGCACTCAAAAAACCAGCAATGTTTACTCTCAGAAGCCATACGTTTTTCTCCAAAATGTCCTTCTTCACCTCCATATGGAAATACTAAAAGAAGTTAATATCTGGTTGATTGATTCAGGTCACCTACAGTTGATTTGTTAACCTTGATAACCTGAACTCCCCATATGAGTTGACTCATCAGTGGCAGAGAACACACAAATTGAAACACTGACTGCAGTTTTAATACCCTGACAATAAGTATCTGATTTTATTCAGGATTTAGTTTTGTGCACTATCATCTTCTATTTGAACTTAATTTAGTGAGTTATCTAATTTCATAAAGAGACTACCTACCAACTTGTATACTCTTATGAAGGAATTGATTAGGATATGAAGATTAGGATCTTGTCTCTGTAGTCTTGCTCTGTTACAGTATGTGCCCAACATTTCTACTCTGCTATGTTTGGTGTTGGAAAAATCGAATGTTATTTTTCATTTTGTCATAAAATTAGTAGAAACCAGTAACCATTTTTTAAAATAGACATATGAAATCTGATTTTTTTTCACAAAAATAATGAAGACACAATGCTGTATAATGTAAAACAGAAATAGTTTCAATATACACGAGTCAACAAAACAAATACAGAATACTATCTATCCTGTACTCTAACATTCAGAATTAATAAGAGTTAAACTTTAATTAATAGGCAAATTGTAGTCAGATATCAATTGCAAATTGCACACTGAATGCCAGGTAGTGCTAATGCCAATCCTACAAATTGGTTGAGTAGTTTGCTTACATTTTGTCAATTACAGTCAGTCATAACATCTTTCAGAACTATGGTTTCCTCAGAAGGAATTTCAACTCCTTTCTTCTCAGAGATAATTGATGTCCAGTCAACAGCAGCATCCCAAGTACCATAGCATTGGCTTCACTACAAATGTCACACATCTGCAGAACCTGCTCTACTCAGTCTGGAATTAGCAAAGCCCCCATTGTTACTGTCAAGTAACAAAAACATTTGCAACCACCAATTCTCAGTTTTTAGTTTTATCCTCTATCCCATCACCATTGAGTGCATCAACTTCTACTGTCCATCTTGTACTGACAGAAACATCGGAACAGGAGGACGCCTTTCAGGCCCTCAAACTTTTTCCATCATTCAATGAGATCATGGCTGATCTGCAACATTTGGTGCATTCCCCTTAATACTTCTGCTTAATAAAACAAACTATCTCAGGTTTAAAATGACCAACTGATCCAGCATTCATAGCCATTTATGGAAGAAATTTAAAAATATCTACCACCCTTTGTGCACATTTCATTCTTGTAATCTGTGTTTTTAGATTAGATTACTTACAGTGTAGAAACAGGCCCTTCGGCCCAACAAGTCCACACCGCCCCGCCGAAGCGCAACCCACCCATACCCCTACATTTACTCCTTACCTAACACTACGGGCAATTTAGCATGGCCAATTTACCTGACCTGCACATTTTTGGACTGTGGGAGGAAACCGGAGCACACGGAGGAAACCCACGCAGACACGGGGAGAACGTGCAAACTCTACACAGTCAGTCGCCTGAGGCGGGAATTGAACCCGGGTCTCTGGCGCTGTGAGGCAGCAGTGCTAACCACTGTGCCACCATGCCGCCCACAAATATCAATTAACATAGATCCTTTTACTGAATGTTTTAGATTAAATTGAAGTGAATTGAATTTATTGTCACGTGTGCCAGGCACAGTAAAAAGCTTTGTCTTGTGAGCAATACAGGCAGATCACAGAGTAAGTGGCATCGATAGTAAATAATAGATAAACAGCGGCAAAAACAAAAACACAGGCACAGGCGAATGTTAAGAGTTTGTGAGTCCATTCATTATTCCAAAACCTGTTTGTTCTTGCTTCCTCATAAGCTGGGTGAGTCAGTTTCTTTTCTACATTTACTTACACCGTTTCAATTTCTGTCCCCTGTTCTGTTCAGCTTCTGTTTTATTTGAGGTCTACTCCACAGAATGCAAACCAACCTTAAAGACCCAGATTCTCACTGAGTAAATAGTGCTAATAAATATCTGCTGCCTTAAGTCAGACACACAAAAATGTTTTCATGCATTCAAATTTAATTATGATAGAGAATTTTGCCTCCAGAATGAAATACTTTCAGTATTACATCAAAAGTAATACCAAAGTAAATCTTTAATCAAAGTGCAGCTTTCAATGCTTCTACAATACTACTTTTAAAATCATGTCCACTTCCTTCCAATGACACATATCAAAATCTTAAGATGTTGTACAGAATGGATTGTGCATCTCATAACTATTTATACTTAGGTCTTATTGGTAGAGATTCATTAATATGTACTCTTTTCTGCAAATAGTTCAAAGACAATCACTGTTCTGCACGAGGTGCTGCTGGAAATTCTTGGCTTCATCCTACAACACTGAAAGAACTTATAGTTGCAATAAAATAGCTCAAGTATCAAGACTAATTTTCTTTCTTTATTATTAGCTGATAGGTGATAAAGACTATACCAGAAAAATAATTATATTTCAAATAAGTAGACATTAAAATTCTCATCTTTTTAACCCCCTCCTCCATTTACGAGTTAATCTAACTTTCCAATAAATGTGTTTTTAAAATAACTCAGAGAAAACCTTTAAATTTACTTTACAGCAGGGAGCTTTCCATGGTTATTTCCTTTTGATGTGAATCCAGAGACTGCCTGAAGGAAACGGCGTGAATATCTTTAATAGGCAGGGAACAACTTGTAAACTTGGAAATGTGGGCCATCTGAAAGGGCCACAGCAGAGCTCAAGTTGGAAGGAGACAGGGGAAATTGTGGGTCGGGGAAGAAGGAGAAGTAATTTTGACATGAGGCTGCAAAAACGTTGAATCAAGCCCCATTATCCCAAAATATCAGCTGTACACCTATTCACCAATTTGTTTCGAAGTGCCCAATAATGTTACAAATTATTGGTTATGTTGCTTAAAGCCAAGAACCAATTGCTGCAGCATGTCTTGTGTATACTTTTGAGTTGTACTTCAAAGTTACTCTGCAGGCACATTAATACAGTAGGACCTTGGTTTTTTGCGGAAATAGAGCTGCTAATCCATTTCCATGGACTTTTACGCTATTCAATTCAAGGCCATAGTTAAAAGACACTGGTCCAGATACCAAGAGAAACAATGCAGCTAACACCACTCTGCCATTTTGATCATGTTATAATTTTCTATCTCCACTGCAGAGGAGATGAAAATCTGCCATAATAATCCCCAGTACCCATTTTGAAGAGGTGATTCCAAACATCCCAATCACAATGGAAATTGTGGAGTAGGTGGACTGTCAATCACACCTGATGATCGTAAATCAATGTCAATATTCACTTTGAAATTCATTTGCAATAAGAATGGATTTCCCATGTCAAACTGGGATAAGCTAAAACCATTTGCAACAAGATGGATGATCCAAAGGTGCAAATAGATGAAAATAGTTATGAACTAATTGTCTTTACAAAAGCATGTCTATATAGTAGCCAGAACTGAGAACTGAATATTTAACTCAATATTTAAAAAGGAAAAACAAGAAGAAAAAGGAGGTCGAGTTGTGTTGATAATACAAGATGGAATCAGACATTAGTGAAAGAGATCTCAGATTAGAATTGCAATGTGCAGAATTTGTGGGGATGGAACTAAGAGAAAGCGAGAGGCAGCAAACATTGCTTGGAGATATTTATGGAGAAAGTGAGGACTGCAGATGCTGGGGATCAGAGCTGAAAATGTGCTGCTGGAAAAACGCAGCAGGTCAGCCAGCATCCAAGGAACAGGAGAATCGACGTTTCGGGCATCTTATGCCTGAAATGTCGATTCTCCTGTTCCTTGGATGCTGTCTGACCTGCTGCGCATTTCCAGCAACACATTTTCAGTTGGAGATATTTATGGCAGCCAAATAGTAATGATAGTGTGGGACATGGTATTTATCTGGAGATGAGAAAAGTTTGTAGTGTTTGCAACACAGTTAATCATAGGTGATGTCAATCGATATATAGACTAGGTCAACCAATTGTGCACTAAAGCTGTGGAATAAAATGATTGGACATAGTCAGAATGGATTCGTGAAAACAAAATCATTTTTGACAAGCTTGCTTTAATTTTTTGAGGGTATTACAAACAAAATTGGTAAAAGATATACATGTGGCAATTTTGGATTTTCAGAAAGCTTTTAATAAAGGTCCCACGGGAAGTTAGTTAGTAAAATTGAAGCAGCTGGTAAAGGAGTTAATATACTGGGATGGATTAAGGATTGGCTATCAAACTGAAAACAGAGTAGGAATAAATGGGTCATTCTCATATTAGCAGATTGTGATGAGTGGACTACCACAAGGGCGCAACTGTTTACAATATATATCAATGTTATGGACTAAGTATAATATTTCCTACATTGCACAGTATACAAAACTAAGCAGGAATGTGCGTTTTGAAGAAGATATAAAACATTTTCAGGAGGGTTTAATGATTGGACGAGAACATAATAGATGAAATATAATGTGGAAAAATAAGTGGTTATCTATTTTAGTACAAATAATAAACGTGCTGAGCATTTCTTAAATTGTGAGAGGTTGAAATGTATAGAAAAGCAAAGGGACCCAGGTGTCCTTGTCAATAAGTTATTGAAGGCTAACAGGCAGTTGCGGAAAGATATTGGAAAGCTTACTAGAATATTAACTTTTATTGCAAGAGGATCTGAGTAGAGGAGAAGTGAAGCCTTGCTTCAATTATATAGGAGCTTGGTTAGACTGC
This sequence comes from Chiloscyllium punctatum, assembly GCF_047496795.1. NCBI lineage: Eukaryota > Metazoa > Chordata > Chondrichthyes > Orectolobiformes > Hemiscylliidae > Chiloscyllium > Chiloscyllium punctatum. The sequence continues at coordinate 34,953,161 of NC_092765.1, forward strand.
ACCTGGAATACTATGTGCACTTCTGGTCTCCAGAAAATTTGGTGTTGCCAGAGGTGGAGTGCAATGATGGTTTACCAGAATTGCTCCCGGGATGGCAGGACTAGGCTGGTTTGGCCTGAATTCTCTAGAGTTTTGAAGAATGAGAGGCGATCTCATTGAAACCTACAAATTACTTAAATGGACAGACAACATAAATGCAGGAAAGATATTTTCCTGTACATGGAGTTGAGAACCAGGGAGCACTATTTAAAAATAGGCAGGATGCTATTTGAGACTGAGATGAGGGAAATTGTTTTATATAGAGGGTGGTGAATCTGTGGAAGCCCAGTTTTTGAATGTATTTAGAAATCGATACATTTTGATAATCAATTATACACAGGGTTTTAGAGATTATGTGGGTGGGGGTGGCATTGATGTGTTTGCTCAGCTATGATTTTATTAAATGGTGAAGCAAGGTTGACAAGCTGACAGCCTATTCCTGTTCCTATGTTCCTAGAAATGTACTCAGCAGTAGGTCTCAGAACCAGAGACATTCCCAAGTCAGTAATGGTAGCAAGTAAATAATACTTGTCATTCATAATTGCTTAAATAAGCGCACTCACTTATGGTGCACACTTATTGCTCAAAGACTGTATTCCAGACAAATTAATGAAGTACATTAAATTGCACAGTGACTGTATTTTTCTAAATTGCACAATATAAAAACCTGCTGTTGCCACTAGGGATTGTTTTACAATTAATCTGTTACAAAGAATTATTATTCATTCTTTTATTACTCAACTATTTTTTGATTAAACTGCATTATGAGTTATTCAGTCTATATGCTCAGCAGAACAAATGGAAATGCCATGGGGTATGGACAGAATAGTTGTCAGCAACAGTTAGTTTGACAGACAGCGGTGTAGGTAAAGAGGACTAACATACTGGGCAGTGAGATATCTGAAACACACCAGAAAGAATTGAGCTGATTCTTCTTCAGAAGAAGAATTTGCACAACCGGTGAGGTCAATTCTTGAAGCATGCTTTCACAAAATAAAGATGGCTGTAATTGCACTAAGGTTTTCCATTAGGCATGAGTAGATCTTTGTTTATCACTTTATGTGCACTCAAGTTAGAGCAAGACTTGGAACACAACAGCATATCAGTGAGAGAAAGTTCCACATCCCTTCAAAGATGGACGAGATGCACAGCAAAGTATGGAAGCTGTAGATTAGCTGTTGGCATTGTGGATAATTTAATGGTCCTCAATCGTATCATTTTACATCAGTAAAACAACATTACATTCCTGTGACAGCGGTGCTTGGATGTCTGTTGATCCAGAGTTGGTCAAATGCTTAGCATATCATACAGAACAAATAGCACAGAGGATGCAATCTAATTATTCTTTGATTCAGAGTTTCCAAATTCACATACCACGAAAGGTATTTCATGGTGTAGGATTTCATACTGAATCAAAAAGAATTTAATTCATAGGAAGCATTCAGCTTTCTGGTTTTCTGTACAATGCCAATGACAGGCTATTATCAGTCACATTTGTTGCCATTATGCACAGTTACATCTGAATAATTTGAATGAAACAACAGTAAATTGCAAATTTCACCACATGCTACAGCAACTCATCCAAATCTTACAGCACAGAGGCATCTATTTGTGTGCTTGTGCCAGATCTTTGCAAGAGCTATTTAATTTGTCTCACTCCCATACCTCTTCCCTACAGTACTAATTTTGCTTTTCATAATTTAATTGCTGTGGTTCTGTTCGCCGAGCTGGGAATTTGTGTTGCAGACGTTTCGTCCCCTGTCTAGGTGACATACTCAGTGCTTGGGAGCCTCCTGTGAAGTGCTTCTATGATCTTCCCTCCGGCATTTGTAATGGTTTGAATCTGTCACTTCTGGTTGTCAGTTCCAGCTGTCCGTTGCAGTGGTCAGTATATTGGGTCCAGGTCGATGTGCTTATTGATTGAATCTGTGGATGAGTGCCATGCCTCTAGGAATTCCCTGGCTGTTCCCTGTTTGGCTTGTCCTATAATAGTATTGTTGTCCCAGTCGAACTCATGTTGCTTGTCATCTGCGTGTATGAAAAAACGGCACTAAAAGAAAAAATGGCTAAACTAACACACAACAGAGAGGACACCACAACACACACCTGGGTTAGAAACCTCTCCCACAGACAGCTCAAACACACACGCAGATGACAAGCAACATGAGTTCGACTGGGACAACAATACTATTATAGGACAAGCCAAAGAGAGAACAGACAGGGAATTCCTAGAGGCATGGCACTCATCCACAGATTCAATCAATAAGCATATCAACCTGGACCCAATATACCGACCACTGCAACGGACAGCTGGAACTGACAACCGGAAGCGGCAGATTCAAACCACTATAAATGCCGGAGGAAACATCACAGAAGCGCTTCACAAGAAGTTCCCAAGCACTGAGGATGTCACCGAGACAGGGGACGAAACGTCTGCAACACAAATTGCCAGCTCGGCGAACAGAACCACAACAACGAGCACCCGAGCTACAAATCTTCTCACAAACTTTGAATAATTTAATTGCCTTTGAAAGTTACTATTGAATGCTAGTCCACTACCCTTTCTGATGATGCATTCTGGATGTTTACAAATAACTGTGCAAAATGCTTAATCTCATCTCCTTTCCTGACCTTTTGCCAATTGTCTTATGTCTGTCCCTCTAGATAATGACCATCGTCTCAGTGGAGTCAATTCCTGTTGTCAAATATTTCAGCACTAATTGGACATTTGATATTTGTTTAGAGTCAGAACATTAGTCTGAATTTTAAAAGAAATCGGCTATCTGTCAATTTCAGGGGTTTTCATGGAGAGTTTCTTTCCATGGGCTCTAGCATGTTTGTTCACACTACTCTCCACTGCCCACTCATTGGCTATGGACTGTGTCAACTTAGCCCCTGGATTGCACTACCTTATACTTTAGTGAGACCTCTTCTGGAGTACTGTGTCTGGTTCTGGTTGCCTTATAGAAAGGATATTGTTAAGCTGGAGATGATTCAGAAGAGATTGACCAGGATGTTGCCAGTTGTGGAAGGTTTGAGTTATAAAGGAAGGCTGGATAGGCTGGGATTTTTTTCACTGGACCATAGGAGGTTGAGAGGTAACCTTATAGAGATTTATGAAATCATTAGGGGTATAGACAGGGTTAATGATAGGTGTCTTTCCCCTAGGATGGAGATCTCAAGACTTGGGGGCCTATCTTTAAGGTGAGAGGACAGAGATTTAACAAAAGACATGGAGGCAATTTCTCTTTACTCAGAGGGTGGTTTGAATTCCTGTGGAATGAATTTCCTGAGGAAATGGTAGATGAGTGCTCAGTCACACATGTAAAAGACATTTGCATAAGTACTTGAGTTGGAAATGTTTTGAGGGATAAGGGCCAGGAGCAGGCAGATGAGACTAGTTTAGTTTGGGATTATGTTTGACATGGACTGTTTGGAATAAAGGGTCTGTTTCTGTGCTGTGTGACTCTATGATTCTCTAAATACTTGCCACTGCTGGGAGCTCCTTGGATTCCTGATGGCAGCATCATTTTAAAATGTAGCTGTGCATCAAATCAAGTTTTATCAGTACAGATCTGCTGCTCACGGTTCCCATAATTGAAGAATTGCCCTAGAAATGGTTCAGGAAGGCAATTAGCATCGCACTTTGCCAACAGGGAGCCTGGAGGTCCTAGTAATGCAGACAAGAGCCATTCTCTTTCATCAGGACTGTCACACTACTGATCCATGCCGGCCTGATTCAAAGTTACCAAAAGGGTGGGTGTGGTGTCTATGGTCTAGAGAAACACTCAGCAATATAATTGGGGATAAATGCCATCATTTTTTCTCTGCAACCTCATGCCTCACTCTAACTCTGTGACTGCATTCATCTCCCACTAAGGTTCCTGGTGTATCACTCTCATTACTTAGTGCAACATCTCTCTTAACTTGATCTGACCCATCCTAATGCCCCCAGACTATCCACCCAATATGCCCTGTGCTCACTTACTCATTCACTAGGGGGAGCATCAACACCTTTCCTCTGCATGGGCCAGCGCCAACAGCTGTGAAAGCCACTTTCATCTCACTCAATCCTTTGCTTTGTCTCATACCAGGAGAAAATGGCCCAAGATGGCTCATGGACTTCTCACTATCTGACTTCTTTACCCCTACGAGGTGAGGATCCTTGCTTTAACAGGTGAGGATAGAGAATTCTCGTGTACTGATGTTGAAATGTCCATGTCCTGGCTACCCCATAAAAGTCATTGTCAAGTGCTGTGCTGCTGTGCTGTGTCAAGTCCCATTACTGTCACTGTGAAGGTATTGTCAACATAGCTCCAATTTAGAAACTCATTCTCTCTTTAGTCTTCCTCAGATACCAGTGGCAACTGAACAATCTCTGCCCGAAAAAGAGCAGCATTACAAGACATGACCTCATTCCCCGCCTCTGAGGAAAACACCACAGATCCTTCAGCGGCCAAACTTCACCCGCCACCAATTCAGATCCTGACACTTAGTGGTCATGCCAGTCAGACTGAAATCAAGAACAGATTTTGGTGACCAACCATTGTCATAGTCCTGAAGAAGGGTTATACCTGAAACGTCTTCTCACTTCCTGGTGCTGCCTGGCTTACTGTGTTCTTCTAGCCTCCTGCTTGTCTACTTTGGATTCCAACATCTGCAGTTTTTTTGTCTATATCACCATAGCTGGCTAAGGTGGAAATGCCCCAGGCCACTGGCACTCAGAGGACAACTGGAGATTGGCCACCCTCTCAGCCCCAGGCAGGAGAGGATCCACTGTGAGTAGGTGGCATTGCATAAAGGATATATCCTCTAGAAGGACAAGGGCAGCAAGTGGAATCCTGAAGTTCTCTCCCTAAGGGCGTTGTCGGTCAATTCAAGCAAGTGGACTGCAGCAGTTCAGCAAGGCAACTCACCACCACCTTCTCCAAGGCAGTTAGGGATGGGCAATGAATGCTGGCCCAGCCAACATTGTACATCCCACAAATAAATAAATAATGGCATGCCTGTTTTATTGTCTAAGGGGTGAACTCAGCAACTCCTGCACCTGCTGTAACTATGTGATCTCGGAAGATGAAATAACTGCATCGAAGCCTGTATCCATTACCAGGTCCTTACAGTACTTGGACTCTGACCAGCTAGCATAGTGCCAGTCCCTGAAGTGAGGAGACTCTCTGACATTCCTGTTTATTTTTCTCTTTCTTTCCTTAATTCCCTGTTTATTTTTTATATATTTTTTTTTTCTTTTTTTTTTCCCTCTAATTTAACCCCCACACTACCGCCTAAGTGCGGTAGTGCTTATTTTTTCCCCAGCACCCATGGTGCGTGTGTGTGCGCAGGTGTGAAACACAGTGAAAGACACAAAGTGCACGAATCTTTATTCAATTTCCACCACCAGGAAGATATGAAAAACAGCCGAGTGGCCAGTGACAAGCACTGCCACATTCCTGTTTATATCTGTCAGCCAGGCCTCCCTGATTGGCCCAGGTTAACAATCCCAATCAGGAATCTCATACGCAACAAGATCCATTTGGCCAACCCCTTTTCAAACGCTACAGAAGGTGATTGCTTCTTTGGCAACGAGGGTCAACCTTTCCGGCTGCAAGACATTGCTTGTGCCTCACAGCCATTAGTAGGATGGTTACTGGGATAGCAATGATGTGTGATGTAGTCAAGAGTGCTTGGAGCCAGGATTTTTGGCTGACGAAACAGGTCACTCTACCTGAGGTCCACGCATAGCATTTTGTGATGACTGATGTCTTTCACCCACATTGTATTGGATTCTGTTTAATGCTACTGTTCTTTTATACCTCACATCACACAAAAGTGTTCCCTTGGAGAATGAAACATTAACTCCACTGACTCCATTGTGTGATGGCAGCTATTTTCAATTTCATTGTGCAAATATTTTGCTCAACGTCAAAATTTCATGTCTTTCAATCTCGTCATATTTTCCCAATTGACTCATTCATGATCTGGGAAGATTTCACACATTGGATAAATTTTGTGTTTCAGGCATATATTAGGTAGGCAGGAAGCCAGATGAATGTTTGTTGTCAAGTCTCATTCATCAGGATTAAACATGCTTCTTGTAGATAGACCTTAATTTTTTACAACTTAGTAATGGGATGGGCAATTCTGGCATAATAAGTACTTATTATCCATCCCTAGCTGTTGCTCTTGAGAAGGTGTTGACTTGTTATTCAACACATATGCCGCATAAAACACTATTGCTGAGATAAAATCCACTTCTCTGCACCTGTGTGCCTGTATGTGTTCTGAAGTTGGCAGTTGTGCCGAGGATATTAGCTGGAGAATTGCGACATTCAGGGAGGGTGTTCCAATATTAGTTGCATTGGATTCTACCTTGTAATTAGGGCAGGACTCCAGGATCATTTTCAAAGGCTACTAAAGACAGTTCAAGAGTCGGTGAAGAGGAGAATTCAGGGAGCAGTCAGTTTTAGTCAGGAGCAGGGAAAGAGATTTCATGCAGATAATGTGGTGCTGTTAACTGACTCCATGTTAATGGGTAGTTGGTGTTTGGACGCCCTGGGGTATTTATTAGTTCATGGAGCTGAAAGGAAGCTGGCGCAGGGGAAAGATAGCAGCTCAGCACAGCTGAGAGTCAGGGTGTGGGGGAGGGAGACAAACAAAAATCACAAGCTATATCTGTTTGGTGCGGCTGAGAAAGACAGGAGATTCAAGAAACCTGAGGATAGTGCCAGCCTAGATAAGCTGTTTATTTTTGTCTGCTCTGTGTAACTGGGGTGTATCCTGTTGAATCCAGTGGAACACAGTCTCAGGATTGGTGGTGTGCAATCTCTGAAGTTTTTGAAGTTTGTGTCCTGTTGTCAGGTAACTACTTGCAGGTAGAAAGAAGCAGGAAGGCCCTCAGGCTGAAGTAGAAACGATACTGAGGTATTTCTAAGACTAGATCTTTACCAGTTAAGAATTGGAAACTTTTGTGAAACAGGCAGTGTCGCTAACATCTGGATTGGTTGCTGTGGCAACTGTGGGATCTGTCTGAACTGTATTGACCATTTGATATTCGACCACACTTTGTCTGTTAATCCACATTTACCTCATGCTACTTATTGATGTTAGAGTAAATATGTGAGTAATTGTTTTCATTTTCCAAATGCCAAAGTGAAATTTAATTAACTTGTTTAAAATCTGTGGAATCTTGTGGCTCTATTAATAAATACTCAGGATTTCAAACTATGTGCACTTTAAACAAGAATTGTTATTGGTCTTTTACTGGATATAAATGGATAAGTTGGCATCCACTTGACAATTCTAACTGAAAATGATTACAAATTCCTTGAAAGCCTTAACTTATGCGTTCATGCTGGCTTTCCTTGTCATTGAAGATGATAATATTCATGGATTCTCCTCCGCCCATTGATTGTTTGTCCACCACCCGTCATGGTGGGGCATGGCAAGACTATAGAGCTTTGAACAGATGCCTTGATTATGGGATTGTTTAGAGTGTAGTGTTTGGGAATAATATATGTATCCTATCCATGAATTTGGAAGCCAGACAAAAACAATTTTAAAAAATCATTCTCTGATCAGTATCTCTGACAGACAGCCTACCTGCTCCTCTACCAGTAATCCTAAACCAATGTTGTAAATTATAGGTATGTTCTGTCAGTGAATAATGCTTAGTGCTTGGAGTCAGCCATTAGACTATAATCTCTTCAGTGACACGTTTTTGTTGACACATAAATCTACCACACATGGTCTACGCACAGACGCCAATCCAAATGATCAACACTTAGGAAGCTATTGCACCTGCTACATGGCGTGAGATTTATACACAAAGAGCCATCATGTTTTCTCCACAGGTAAACACGTAATATATCCACAGGCACCTAAATAACATCTATATGCCCACTGGCACTATACATATTCTATACTGGTCATCATACATAATCTATACACAGATAGCAAACGTTTATGTTATTTTTATAGATGCTCAGCACACATTTTACGGTGCATATTCACAACATGCATTATCTATAAATATACCCATCCTTTACATGTTGCTTTCAATTCATTTATTCTGTACACACAGATTCACAAAAGACTCATTTCTGTTGGATCTGGATGGCTTCAAACTGATTGCTTATTATTTGAAAATTAGTTGGGTATTTTATCTTCAGTGATATTCATGCAACATCCATCTGTCATTGTTGGCACTCAATTGTAGCTAGATCTTCTCACTGCATGCTTCCATATTACTGTGGGTCCACCCTTATCACAATCATGCAGCATGAGGGAATAAAATTTTCAATATCTCTCAGTATTCTAATGAATCCTAAACACAATTTTATTATCCTTTACCTTGGATGTTGTAATTTGTGCATGGTGGTGATAAGCAAGAACTAGGCTTTTGTTACATCTGAAGGTCACCATTATCACACAACCATATTGTTTCTTCACTTCCATTAATTTCTCCTATGATTACAATTTTCTGGGGTTTGGGCAGATATAATAACCAATGTGCATGAATATGAATCAAAGATAAGAAGAAACAGTCTCCCAGTATTGTTACCACTTACAGGTGTTGGATTGAATGCCACTTAATAACATTAAAAGAGAGACTTCCAATTTAATTCCTTTTAAATAAGGTTTTGTAGTCAGACTTTTACATTTAGAATCCCTCTTAAGAATAAGTCCTCATGATCAATGTCAACTTAGGCAAATGGCTTAGTATTGGGATGAAAATAGTAGAGAAATGATATATGAAACAATCAAGTATTTAGCTAAAACCACTGGCAGCAATTTGTTGGTTATATTTCAAAAATGGTTTAAGCATTTATGTTAGAAGTAAGCTGTATGGAATTGTTTTGAGTAGTAAATATTTATTTGAATAACTTTTAGCATTTAATGTCCCTCTTCCTTCACACAGTGATTGTTGCTGAAAGGCACCCAGTTTACTCAAATTGAATTACCTTGTTCATATCCATTGAGAGATATTCATAACTTGTCATATAGTTTGACCTTCTCAAACTGATGGGGAATCTCCTCCAGCTTTTGCTGCCATCTTCACCAAATGAGAGAAAACAATCTTATTTTTATCAGAAAAAAAAACACATGATTATTGTTACAATTAAGGATTCTTCATTCAGTTTGTGTCTTCAGGAGTGGTTCATAAGAATGACTGCACAGATTGTTGTGCTAAGGATTTCGTTTTGTGGCAGCATTTTTTGCAATTCCTCTTTGAACTGTATTTGAGAGTGTCAAGCTTATGTATTATTTAAAGGGTCCTGTCAGCAGATTTCAGAGTTTGAACATTGTTTGGATGCTGAATTTAACAGGACATGTTTCTCTTAGCATGGGTCAGCCTGCTTTTCATTTGAGTAAATAAAAACCAATAAGGCTACAGAAAAGCCCTTGAAATGTGATTATTTTAACAAATCCTTCTGGATTAACAGAGAAATTAAACTGGAACAAATCCAGAGGAAAGCACTTTGCTTCCCCTCTAAAACATACAGCTCTTGTAAGTGGTGAATTAGATTTACAAATCCACCAGATGGTGCTGATTTAATTCAGACTGCTGTGGTTGTCTCTCCATCACATCTCTGCTGGCAATATTCTAAACCTTTCCAGCATGCTCATTACCTCTCACGCAACATAAGTATGCTGGGAATTGCTACATTTTGGTTTATCCTCTTCCCTGTTCCTGTTTATGTTCCTTAATGTCTCACATTCCACCACCTCCAAGTTATTCAGACCAAGTTTAGCATTCCCAGGTTTAAAATGTATTAAATTTTTAGAGGGTTTAATGGCATTGTTGGCAAGAAATTGTTGCTATGACTGAATGAATGAACCAGAACAAGGAGTCATATTCTCAGCAGAAGGAGTTGAATATTTAAGACCAGGATGAGAAGAAGCTTCAAAGGCTTGAGAGACTGATTAATGAAACATGAACGGACATACTCTTGTATAGTTATGGGTAAATAATGTTTGGAAAATGCTGATTTCGATGGGAATCAATACCTATTGACTTTGATAGACACATCAACAGGGACACCACCAACTCTTTCCTTTTTAATTGGACATTTCTAAATTTAAGTCGAAAAGTGTGGTGCTGCAAATGCACAGCAGGTCAAGCAGCAAGCGAGAAACAGGAGAATCGATGTTTTGGGCATACGCCCTTCATCAGGAATGTCGGGGTGAAGGGGGCTGAGAGATAAATAGGAAGGTGGACATGGGGCTGGGTGGGAGGTAGCTGGGAAGGCGATGGAAGTGGGGGATGATGGTGATAGATCAGAAGGGAGGGTGGAGCAGATAGGTTGGAAGAAAGATGGACAGGTGGGACAGTTCAAGAGGGCAGTACCAATTTGGATCTGGGATGAGGTGGGGGGAGGGGAAATAAGGAAACTGGTGAAACCAGTGTTGATGCCATATGGTTAGAGGGTCCCAAGGTGGAAGTTCCACCCGTCCATCTTCTTTCTTTTCTGTCCACTCCACCCTCCTCTCCAACCTCTCACTATCACCACCCCCCACCTCCATCTCCCTATCACCTTCCCAGCTACCTTCTCCCCAACCCCACCCCTGCCCTTCTATTTATCTGTCAGCCCCCTTCCGTCCCACTTTCCTGATGAAGGGTTTATGCCTGAAATGTCGACTCTCCTGCACCTTGGATGCTGCCTAACCTGCTGTGCTTTTCCAGTGCCACAGTTTTCAACTCTGATTTCCAACGTTGGCAATCCTCACTGTCTCTGACTTATAAACCTAGACCTAATGAGGTTTAATTGGTGAAGTTAAGCTGCACAAAAAAATGATCTCTTTGTCCCTACAAAATTCAACAGAGGATAGCCACTTGCTCTTTTTACAGTAGCCTAACTGTTTAGAAGAGGTAGGTTACAACAAGATGAGGCACAAAAGCAGCAGATATATAGAATAAAGAACTAAAGTTGTTTAAAAAAACCCCAAAAGCACTGCAGATGCTGGAAATCTGAAGCAAACACAGATATTGCTGAAAAACCTCAGCAGGTCTGGCAGCATTTGCAGAGAGAAGTTAGAGTTAATATTTTGGGTTCAGTGGTCTTTCTCCAGAATTGAAGTTGTAAGTTTTACAGAGGTGTTAAGTTAAATCGATGGAAAAAACTTGTAATAATATCGGGCCTTTAAAGCTCTCAGAACATCTCAAGGCACTTTAATGTTCCGGCCTCATGGTATTATCACTGGGTTTTTAATCCAGTATCCCAGGTAATGTTCTGTGGAGCCGGGTTTAAATCCCTCCAAGATTAGATAGTGCAATTAGAATTCAACAAAAATCTGGAAATAAAAGGCTAAATGAGAGCCATAAATCCATTGTCAATTGTCAGAATACCTATTTGGTTCACTAATGTCTTTTAGGGAAGGAAGCTGCTCTCCTTCCCTCATTTGGCCCAGGTTTGACTGCAAATACACAGTAATATACTTGACTCTTAACTGTCCTCTGAGTGGTAATGGTTGGGCAATAAATGCTGGGGTAGCTCGTGACCATGAATGGACAACAGAAGACATGAATATACTTTTGAGATAAGGTAAGAAACACAATGGCTGATTTACACAGAGCAATATTCCACAAATGGCAAAATTAATACTTGTAAGTACTTGCAAGTGGTGCAAGAACTCAAATAACTGAAACATCCATTGGTAAATGTACAATTGCAGTCATACATCGAGATCAGGTGGAGCTGTTGCAGCTTTGGTTGCAATGAAATAATGCATTAGTGTCTGCTGGTGATAAATAATTTAAATACTCTGTCAGTTTTATAATGGCTACTTAAATTCTTAATATCATTAACTGTGTAAAAGTAAGTGCAATGTAATTCTGACAATAAACTCGCTGCTCATCAAGTAGCCATCTTAAAATTAACGTTTAATGAAATGCTGACTATAATGGAAGCTCTAACGAAATGTCACCTTTAGGTCAATGCTTTATTATTTGAATTTGTTAAAAAGTGTCAATGTAGATGTGAATTCAAAATAGAATGTGTATAACTCTGACTTGACATTTTTAGCTGTGACCATATACAATTGATTAATTTCTCTTGTTCTGTACTGTGATGTTTCTTGAATTGGATAGCTAATGAGCCAAATTGGGTATCTGATGGCATGTGGTATTGGCTAAACTTTATTCCATATCCCACAATGCAAAGCAATTTTAGGAGCAAACTTTGTTGGATCTGTGAGCTGGTATTGTCATTGTGAGATCAACTGGGAATCGAGGTTATTTTAGTGAATAGTAGGATCTGCGGTGTGGGATTTTTTTTGGACGAAAGGGTGGAGAAAGGAGAGAAATGGGTACTGTCCCAATGAGACATGTCTGCGCTTGAAACTCATTTTTTTTAAAGTGCACAATTTTGGTCCTAATTGCAGATTTATTCATCCATAGAATATGGCATCACAGGATGGGCCAAAAATTATTTCCCAGAATTAGTTGCTCCTGAGAAAATGGTGATGAGCTGCCTTCTTGATTCATTGCAGTTCATTTGGTATAGGTACACTTACATAACTGTTAGGGAGGGAATTCCAGGATTTTGACCCAGTGACACTGAAGGAATAGCAACACAATTCCAAGTCAGGGTGGTAATTTGCTTGAAGAGTTACTTGCAAATGGTGTTCGCATAGTGTCATAGAGATGTACAGCATGAAAACAAACCCTCTGGTGCACCTTGTCCATGCCAGCCAGATCCTAAATTAATCTAGTCCCATTTGTCAGTATTTGGCCCATATCCGTCTAAATCCTTTGTGTTCATGTATCCATCCAGATGCCTTATAAATGTTGCAATCGTACCAGCACTTGTATCTGCTGCCTTTGTTTTTCTAGATGGGAGTATTTATGGGTTTGGAAGGTGATGTCTAAGGATCCTTGCAGGATTTCTGCAGTGCATCTTGTAAATGGTACACACCCTTGCCATTGTGCAATCAGCGGCAGAGGGAGTGAATGGTTGTGGATGTGGTGTCAATAAAGCGGGCTGTTTTGTCCTGGGTGGTGTTGAGGTGCCTGAAAGTTGTTGGAGTTGTCCGCATCCAGGCAAGTGGGCAAAATTCCATCACACTCCTGACTTGTGTCTTAAAGATGGCTGACAAGAGTTTGCGAGTCAGGAAGCGAACTACCTACTGCATAATTCTTTGCCTTCGAGCAGAAGATTTGAATGGAGCTGTTTTTGTAAGGTGTGTTCAGGAGGGTTTCCTAATTCAGTACATTGACAGGCCGACGAGGGGAGAGGCCATTCTAGACTTGGTGCTCGGAAACGAGCCAGGGCAGGTATCAGATCTTGTAGTGAGAGAGCATTTTGGTGATAGTGACCACAACTGCCTCACATTCTACATAGCTATGGAGAAGGAAAGGCTTAGGCAAAATGGGAGGATATTTAATTGGGGAAGCGGAAACTATGATGCGATTAGACATGAGTTAGGAAGCATGGATTGGGAGCAATTGTTCCATGGTAAAGGCACTATAGACATGTAGAGACTGTTTAAGGAACAGTTGTTGCAAGTGATGAATAAATATGTCCCTCTGAGACAGGCAAGAAGGGGTAAGATAAAGCAACCTTGGATGACGAGAGCGGTGGAGCTTCTCATCAAAAAGAAAAAGGTAGCTTACATAAGGTGGAGGAAGCTAGGGTCAAGCTCAGCTCTAGAGGATTACAGGCAGGCGAGGAAGGAGCTGAAAAATGGTCTGAGGAGAGCCAGGAGGGGGCACAAGAAAGGCTTGGCAGAACGGATTAGGGAGAACACAAAGGCATTTTACACTTATGTGAGGAATAACAGAATGGTCAAAGAAAGAGTAGGGCCGATCAGGGATAGCATAGTGAACTTGTGTGTGGAGTCTGAGGAGGTAGGGGAAGCCCTAAATGAGTTTTTTGCTTCTGTCTTTATGAAAGAAATTAACTTTGTAGTGAATGAAACCTTTGAAGAGCAGGTATGCATGCTGGAACAGATAGAGATAGAGGAAGCTGATGTGCTGAAAATTTTGTCAAACATTAAGATTGACAAGTCGCCAGGCCTGGACCAGATTTGTCCTCTGCTGCTTTGGGAAATGAGAAATGCAATTGCTTTGCCACTTGCGAAGATCTTTTCATCCTCGCTCTCCACTGGAGTCATACCTGAGGACTGGAGAGAGGCAAATGTAATTCCTCTCTTCAAGGAAGGAAATAGGGAAATCCCCGGCAATTACAGACCAGTAAGTCTCACGTCTGTCATCTGCAAGGTGTTAGAAAAGATTCTGAGGGATAGGATTTATGACCATCTGGAAGAACATGGCTTGATTAAAGGCAGTCAGCATGGCTTTGTGAGGGTCAGGTCATGCCTCACAAACCTTATCGAGTTCTTTGAGGATGTGACTAGAAAAGTTGATGAGGGTCGAGCTGTCGATGTGGTGTATATGGACTTCAGCAAGGCATTTGATAAGGTTCTCCATGGTAGGCTCATCCAGAAGGTCAGGAGGGATGGAATACAGGGGAACTTAGCTGTCTGGATACAGAATTGGCTGGCCAACAGCAGACAGCGAGTGGTAGTAGAAGGAAAATATTCTGCCTGGAAGTCAGTGGGGAGTGGTGTTCCACAGGGCTCTGTCCTTGGGCCTCTACTGTTTGTAATTTTTACTAATGATTTGGATGAGGGGATTGAGGGATTGGTCAGCAAGTTTGCAGATGACACAAAGGTTGGAGGTGTCGTTGACAGTATAGAGGGCTGTTGTAGGCTGCAGCGGGACATTGACAGGATGCAGAGATGGGCTGAGAGGTGGCAGATGGAGTTCAACCTGGATAAATGCGAGATGATGCTTTTTGGAAGGTCGAATTTGAAAGCTGAGTACAGGATTAAGGATAGGATTCTTGGCAGCGTGGAGGAACAGAGGGATCTTGGTGTGCAGGTACATAGATCCCTTAAAATGGCCAGGCAAGTCGACAGGGTTGTTAAGAAAGCATATGGTGTTTTGGCTTTCATTAACAGGGGGATTGAGTTTAAGAGTCATGAGATCTTGTTGCAGCTCTATAAATCTTTGGTTAGACTGCACTTGGAATACTGCGTTCAGCTCTGGTCGCCCTATTATAGAAAAGATGTGGATGCTTTGGGGGTGCTTTTGTGGGCGGCACGGTGGTTAGCACTGCTGCCTCACAGCGCCAGAGACCCGGGTTCAATTCCCGCCTCAGGCGACTGACTGTGTGGAGTTTGCATGTTCTCCCCGTGTCTGCGTGGGTTTCCTCTGGGTGCTCCAGTTTCCTCCCACAGTCCAAAGATGTGCAGGTCAGGTGAATTGGCCATGCTAAATTGCCCGTAGAGTTAGGTAAGGGGTAGATGTAGGGGTATGGGTGGGTTGCGCTTCGGCGGGACGGTGTGGACTTGTTGGGCAGAAGGGCCTGTTTCCACACTGTAAGTAATCTAATCTACAAGGGTTCAAAGGAGGTTTACCAGGATGCTGCCTGGACTGGAGGGCTTATCTTATGAAGAGAGATTAGATTACTGGGCTCGGACGTTTTTATTGGAGAAAAGGAGGAGGAGAGGGGACCTAATTGAGGTATACAAGATAATGAGAGGCATAGATAGAGTTGATAGCCAGAGACTATTTCCCAGGGCAGAAATGACTAACACGAGGGGTCATAGTTTTAAGCTGGTTGGAGGAAAGTATAGAGGGGATGTCAGAGGTGGGTTTTTTACACAGAGAGTTATGAGAGCATGGAATGTGTTGCTAGCAGCAGTTGTGGAAGCAAGGTGATTGGGGACATTTAAGAGTCTACTGGACATGCATATGGTCACAGAAATTTGAGAGTGCATAATTGAGGATCAGTGGTCGGCACAACATTGTGGGCTGAAGGGCCTGTTCTGTGCTGTACTGTTCTATGTTCTATGTTCTGTGATCTGCTATTCTAGCCATTGTATTTACTTGGTGAATATAGTTCAGTTTATGGTAAATAGGAATCCCAAGGATGTTGATAGTGGGGGAATTAAACGATGGCAATGCCATCAAATGTCAAAATCCTCCCTTGTTAGACATGTTCATTACCGGGCACAAATGTTGCTTGTCACTTGTCAGCTTGGATATTTCCAGGTCTTGCGGTGTTTGGACATGAATGACTTCAGTATCTAAAGTCATAAATGGCACTGAACATTGGAAATTCATCAGCAAACATTGCCATTTTGACCTTATGATGGTGGGAAGGCCACTGATGTAACAGTTAAAGACAGTTGTCCTAGGACACTACAATTAAGAACTCTTACAGTGACGCCATGGAGCTGAGTTGAC
Organism: Chiloscyllium punctatum; assembly: GCF_047496795.1. NCBI lineage: Eukaryota > Metazoa > Chordata > Chondrichthyes > Orectolobiformes > Hemiscylliidae > Chiloscyllium > Chiloscyllium punctatum. The sequence goes on from NC_092765.1 coordinate 34,969,449, forward strand.
TGACATCTAACAACAACCAACTTCTTTTGATCTAGGTGTGACTTCAGCCATTGGGGAGAGCTGCCTCATTTTTCTCCCCTACCCCTCCAATTCTGACTGATTGTAGTTTATCCAGACCTCCTTGAGGCTACATTTGGTAAAGTGTGGCCTTGGTATTATGGGCAGTCAATCTCACCACCTTTGGGGTTCAGCTCTTTTGTCCATGGTTGAATCAAAGAAATGATTGTTATAATTTGAATTTGCCTGGAGATGCTGAAACAGACACCTCAATCACATAGGTGCAGCTTTTGTTAAGCAGTATATGTGGGTTCACTCATCCACTTCCAATGAAGATGTGATATGCTCTGACTGACACACAGTGACAGGTTTCACAGCGATATTGTTTTTGATCATTTGATATTGACACTCCCTACCATTGCCAAATTTTGGATAGTTTCCTCACTAATAGAGAATGTGAGGCTGGGATTAGATCATTTTGAGACAAATCAGTTTTACCCTACAGATAATTGCATTGTTGCAATGATAACCTTCTCAGTACCAAATATAAATCATAGATTCAGACATTTGATCTACTTGCTTGGCTGTGAGGCCAGAAATGCAAAGATTCCATCAGTGAATTATGACTGAACACCTCAAAAGCAGAATCCCAAAACTCTCAGACTTGCAGTTTATATCACCATAATAAATGAAATGTCTTTCTCTATCCTTAAGTAAGAAATATTCGAAGAGAACACTAAAGAAGTCAAAATCAGAAAGAGGGGGAAGAAAGATAAAGAAAATTTTTGTAAGAGAAACAAAGAGATAGAAAGCAAGAATAGAAGAAATATAAAAATATTTAAGCTGACAAATTTAAAATGTCAAACACCCATTGAATTCTTGCAGGAATTAGATTGAACCATTTCAACTGTTCCCTTTTAGGCCTTTCAGAGGTGAATTATCATTACATTCTGTTGTTAAAATGGCACTTACACAGTTACTTATCATACAACTTTGTGACATGGTTAATGGACAGTCATTGTGTAAATTCAGCAAGTACTGACACTAGATGAGTAATCCAGAAGCCCTGCAAACTGATGTTCAGGGGAAATAGGTTCAAATCCCAGCATTACAGATGATGAAATTTGAATTTAATAAAAAAAAATCTGGCTTGATTACGAGTGTGCAACCACCGTCACTTGCAATAAAAAAAATCTGATTCTCAAATGTCCTTTGGGGAAGAGAATCTGCCTAACATGTGACTCCAGATCCTCATGTGACCCAACGTGATTGCCTTCTGGACTGGCCAAGTGAGATGCTCAGTTCCAGTGAAATTAGGAATGGGCAATAAATGCCAACTTAACCATTGATGTCCACATCCTATGAATAAATACAAACAAGTGCTGTTGTTTTGATTACTTACAGTGTGGAAACAGGCCCTTCGGCCCAACAAGTCCACACCGACCCGCTGAAGTGCAACCCACCCAGACCCATTCCCCTACACCTAACACTACGGGCAATTTAGCATGGCCAATTCACCTAACCTGCACATTTTTGGATTGGGGGACGAAACCCACGCAGACACGGGGAGAATATGCAAACTCCACACAGAGAATCGCACTGAGGCAGGAATTGAACCTGGGTCTCTGGCACCGTGAGGCAGCAGTGCCAACCACTGTGCCACCGTGTCGCTGTGCTTACCCCCTGTACACATCATATCTCCTCTGCAAAGACAGCCAAGTACAAAAGAATCTCCAACGATCATAAGTTGCTACTCAAAAGCCCAGAAAAAGTCTATGGGAAGATTCATGTCTAATGAATGGTGAACATTACTCCTGACTACAAATTCTGAAATATATACATAGGATGCATTCTACTGTTGGAGTACACATTCCTACAATGTAGCATATCCTTTAACGTGGAAGTTGCTACTTGATAATTTCTCACAGAATCATGTATAGAGTAAGAAGAAAAATACATCATATTGTGCATGTAGTGCTCTAACCATATAATGAAACTCTTCACATCCAATGCTGTAATGCAAGAAAACACGACTGGCACTTTAAGCATATCAAGTCATTCACAGATAGCAATGAGATTATTGATAATATATACTTCTAGAGGGATGTTGACTGAGGGATTAATGTTGATAATGTCACCATAATTACTTTCAGACACACTCAGGAAGAAAAAATATGAAGATGCAGACATTGGTATGCCCTCCTTGGAGGTGGCAGGAAAGGCAAAGGATTATAGGAGTTGGTCCTGGGGAGATACCTCTCACCACCTCAATAATTAAGTGTTGGGTAAGAAGGTCCAAGGGTAATTTCTCAATGCCACCAATTCAGGGAGAGAGAGGTGATTTCTGAAGGTTGTTTGAATCACAGGATTAAAACTTCACTTAAAATAAAACAACTAAAATGTTTTAACAGGCAAACATTAGATTAAAATTTTGAAAGAATGAAATTAAAATCAACTCAATCATTGAACATATTCAGTGATCTTGAGTCCATAAACTCGAAGGATGTCTACTCAACTCAATGGCTAAGAGTGAGGTGGAATTCCAGCTTTGCAGCATCATCTGAACCTAGGAACAATATGAAGTAATGGATAAGTCAGAAAGTTTTTAACCCTTCAGGGAGTTATGGACCCCAGCCATTGACACCTAATGAATGGATGGTGACTTCTTGCATGTGCAGAGGGATTTTCAGAACAATCTCACCCCATAAGTGTTAGAATTTAATGAGTAGAGCCATTGTTACAGAATTGCAAAATCCTCAGCAAATTTTACTGATGTCAAAGTGTGAACAATTAGTTTAAAGTGTGAATACATTCTGTTTGAAATGCCTGTCTTTTCAGCAATTCAAGAATTTTATCTTTTCATTTTTTATCCTAGATCTCAATCTATTGAGTCTCCTAAGGCTGCAGCACTGACAGTTTTCTGAGTTCCTTCTCACTCTCTTCCATATATCAATCATATTGAGATAATTACAGCCTTTTCCTCAGAGGACCTATGAAGAGTTTGATTGTGCAAGGGCAGGTAAGTGACATTGAAGCTGTAGCAAGCCAATAGACTAGTTTCATAAAATACTCCTTCCTCAGTGAAGCAGAACCCTGTTAAATATCAGCTGTAGAATAGCAGCATGGTTAGTAAGTATGTGGACGACACCAAAATAGGTGGTATAGTGGACAGTGGAGAAGATTATCTAAGGTTATAAAGAGATCTTGATCAATTATAAAGAGATCTGTGTACAAGATGATTAGGGGGTTAGATAGGGTGTACAAGATGATTAGGGGGTTAGATAGGGTTGACAGTGAGAACCTTTTTCCACGTATGGAGTCAGCTATTACAAGGGGGCATAGCTTTAAATTAAGGGGGGGTAGATATAGGACTGATGTTAGGGGTAGGTTCTTCACTCAGCGAGTCGTAAGTTCATGGAATGCCCTGCCAGTAGCAGTGGTGGACTCTCCCTCTTTATGGGCATTTAAGCGGGCATTGGATAGGTATATGGAGGATAGTGGGTTAGTGTAGGTTAGGTGGGCTTTGATCGGCGCAATATCGAGGGCCGAAGGGCCTGTACTGCGCTGTATTCTTCTATGTTCTATGTTCTATAATTGGCTGAGGTCATGGTGTTTAAATGAATAAATGCACAGTATTACATTTTGGTAAAAAAACTAAGGGCAGGACTTATGTAATTAATGGTAGGGCCCTGGGTTGTGTCACAGTTTGACAGGGTGGCTAAGAAGGCATTTAGCATGCTTGCCTCCATTGCTCAGACTTTTGGGTATGGGAATTGGGACATCATGTTGAGATTTTACAGGTCATTGATGAGTCCTCTTCTGGAGTACTGTGTACAGTTCTTGATGCCCTGTTAAAGGAAGAATATTTTTTAATTGGAAAAGATTAACCAGGATGTTAATGGGAATGGAATCTTTGAGACATTAAAATAGGCTGGATAGGCTGGGACTTCTTTCACTGGCGCATAGGAGGTTGAGGGGTGACTTTATAGAGGTTTATAAAATCATGAGAGGCATTGATAAGGTGAATAGCAAAGATCTTTTCCATGGGGTAAGAGAGTTCAAAAATAGAGAGTATATTTTTAAGGTGAGAGGAGAAAGTTTTAAAAATGACATGAGAGTTAACGTTTTTATACAGAGAGTGGCTCGTGTGTGGAATGAACTGCAGAGGAAGTGGTGGATGCAGGTACAGTTACAACAATGAAAAGACAACTGGAGAAATGCATGAACAGAAATAGTTCAGAGAGATGTGGGCCAAATGCAGGTAAGTGGAACTAGAGTCATAGAGATGTACGGAATGGAAACAGACCCTTCGGTCCAACCCGTCCATGCCGACCAGATATCCCAACCCAAACTAATCCCACCTGCCAGTACCCGGCCCATATCCCTCCAAACCCTCCCTATTCATATACCCATCCAAATGCCTCTTAAATGTTGCAATTGTACTGGCCTCCACCACTTCCTCTGGCAGTTCATTCCATACATGTACCACCCTCTGTGTGAAAAAGGTGCCCCTTAGGTCTCTTATATCTTTCCCCTCTCACTCTGAACCTTTGACTTTAGTTCTGGACTCCCCAATCCCAGGGCGAAGACTTTGTCTATTTATCCTATCCATGCCCCTCATAATTTTGTAAACCTCTATAAGGTCACCCCTCAGCTTCCGACGGTCCAGGGAAAACAGGCCCAGCCGGTTCAGCCTCTCCCCATGGCTCAAATCCTGCAACCCTGGCAACATCCTTGTAAGTCTTTTCTGAACCCTTTCAAGTTTCACAATGTCTTTCCGATACGAAGGAGGCCAGAATTGCACGCAATATTCCAACAGTGGCCTAACCAATGTTCTGTACAACCACAAAATGACCTCCCAACCCCTGTACTCAATACTCTGACCGATAAAGGAAAGCATACCAAATGCCTTCTTCACTATACTATCTAGCTGTGAGTCCACTTTCAAGGAGCTATGAACCTGCACTCCAAAGTCTCTTTGTTCAGCAACACTCCCTAGGACCTTACCATTAAGTGTGTACATCCTGCTAAGATTTGCTTTCCCAAAATGTAGCACCTCGCATTTATCTGAATTAAACTCCATCTGCCACTTCTCAGCCCATTGGCCCATCTGGTCCAGATCCTGTTGTAATCTGAGGTAACCCTCTTCGCTGTCCACTACACCTCCAATTTTGGTGTCATCTGCAAACTTACTAACTGTACTTCTTATGCTCTCATCCAAATCATTTATGTAAATGACAAAAAGTAGAGGACCCAGCACCGATCCTTGTGGTACTCCACTGGTCACAGGCCTCCAGCCTGATAAACAACCCTCCACCACCAGCCTCTGTCTTCTACCTTTGAGCTAGTTCTGTATCCAAATGGCTAGTTCTCCCTGTATTCTAAGCTTGCTAATCAGTCTCCTATGGGGAACCTTGTTGAACGCCTTATTGATGTCCGTATAGATCACGTCTACTGCTCTTCCCTCATCAATCTTCTTTGTTACTTCTTCAAAAGACTCAATCAAGTTTGTGAGACATGATTTCCCACGCACAAAGCCATATTGACTATCCCGAATCAGTCCTTGCCTTTCCAAATACTTGTCCATCCTATCACTCAGGATTCCCTCCAACAACTTGCCCACCACTGAGGTCAGGCTCACTGGTCTATAGTCCCCTGGCTTGTCTTTACTGCCCTTCTTAAACAGTGGCACCACCTTTGCCAACCTCCAGTCTCCCGGCACCTCACCTGTGACTATTGATGATACAAATATCTCAGCAAGAGGCCCAGCAATCACTTCTCTAGCTTCCCACAGAGTTTTCGGGTACACCTGATCAGGTCCTGGGGATTTATCCACCTTTTTCAAGACATCCAGCACTTCCTCCTCTGTAATCTGGACATTTTGCAAGATGTCACCATCTATTTCCCTACAATCTACATCTTCCATATCCTTTTCCACAGTAAATACTGGTGCAAAATATTCATTTAGTATCTCCCCATTTTCTGTGGCTCCACACAAAGGCCGCCTTGCTGATCTTTGAGTGATCCTATTTGTTTCCACACTGCATGACTCTATGACTTTATGACTTTTTAGAGCTTTAGAGAAAACAAAATTATGGTACAAATCCTAAAATTATATAGCAAGTCAATTGAACATCCTAGCCTTTGGAATGAGATAGTTACTTGAGAGTTTGATGTCCCACAAGCTGGTTGTATTTTCCTAACTCTGACACTCATTGGTGTTTTAGCTCTCAATGTTTCCTGCTTCTGAGCAAGACCTTTCTAGGCCTTCTATTGTTTAACTGGGGATGGGGGTGGTTAACTGGATAACTGGCTTGCAATGCAGAGTAACACCAACAGCATGGGTTCATTTCCCATACCATCTGAATTTTAGAATTCCTACAGTGTGGAAACCGTCCCTTCTGCCCAACGAGTTCACACCAACCCTCCTGAGAGTCACCCACCCAGACCCATTCCCTTGCCCTATTATTCCACATTTACCCCTGACTAATGCACCTAACCAACATATCCCGAAACACCATGGGCAATTTCGCATGGCCAATTCACCTAACTTGCACATTTTTGGACAGTGGGAGGAAACCCATGCAGTCATAGGGAAAATGTGCAAGCTTCACACAGTCAGCCAAGGCTGGAATCAAACCTGGGTCCCTGGCACTGTGAGGCAGCAGTGTTAACCACTGAGGTCACTATGAGAGTCTCAACTTCACAACCTTGCTTATTGTCTCAGGTATGCTGGCCCTTGGATAAATTTCATCACCAGTTGTCTTTTTCCAGTGACCTGCTAGGACTAAGGCAACTTTATTCATCCAATGATTATGATCTAAATATTAAAGGGAAAGGAAGCTACATTAAAGAAAAGGCAAAACACAAACCCCACTGATCATTATCAGTGCCTTGTGCCTCTGTCAAATGTGAGACATTGATGAAAGGCCATTGATGTGAGGAGTCAAAGAGTCTGGTGCTAGAAATGCCTGGTCAGTCAGGCAGCATCCGAGGAACAGGAGAGTCAATGTTTCGAGCATAAGCTGTTCATGAAGACCTGATGCTTAAAATGTCAACTCTCCTGCTCCTCGGGTGCTGCCTGACTGGTTGTACTTTTCCAGCACCACACTCTTTGACTCTGATCTCCAGCATCTGCAGTCGTCACTTTCTCCCATTGACGGGAGAAGTTAATGCTCTTTGTTGATGCTGCCTGACCCCTTCCAGCTTTTGTTTTTCACTTTAAAAATCCAGCATCTGCAGTATTTTGCTTTGGATGAAATTCATTGGGTCTTCAAAAAAAGCTTCTTTTGAACACTGTTCATTTATCTATTATTGAAAAAATTGCAGCGGTGAAAATAACTTGTTAATAATGCTGACAAAGGGTCACATGACTATAAACACCAACTGAAATAAAACAAAGCACCATAATTGCTGGAAATTTGAAACAAGAACATAAATTCCTGGAGAAATGCAGCAGGTCTGGCAGCATCTGTGAACAGAAAACAGTTAACATTGAGTCCAGGGACCCTTATTCGGACAAGTTATATGGATCACCTCCTCTGTGCAATATTCATAGACAAGACCTTATTCATAAAATTCCATATTTATGATTTCAGGTGGGGTTCCATGCCATTCCAAGTGCCAGAGTTGGCATTTAAGCCCTTGGGTGGGACATTGCTGGAGGTGAAGATCACAAGGTATTGGACAATGACATAAAAAAAGTTACAGTTTCATCACAATTCTGTCTATCATGAACAGAGCAGCAGGATTACTTCATATGCTAAAATAATTGTGAAGTTACTTTAGGTGCATGTCTCTTTAAAATGAATCTTCTATGCAAACCTTAGCATACTGATTCAAAAGTCACCTGCTACCTGATGGGCAGACCAGCTAAAAGTACAGTAATGGTATAAGACCAGATGAATTGCCATCCTCTTATACCTGAACCAACTGAAGGGATGGACTGAGACAGGTAATGAACTTGTGAAGAGAGAGCTTAGTTCTGCATTCAGCATTTGTTATTCCTAATCTGGATGGACTGAGACAGGTAATGAACTTGTGAAGAGAGAGCTTAGTTCTGCATTCAGCATTTGTTATTCCTAATCTGAGAGCATTTGATTTGTGGGTGGCACAGTGGCACGGTGGTTGGCACTGCTACCTCACAGCACCAGAGACCTGAGTTCAATTCCTACCTTGGGTGACTGTCTGTGTGGAGTTTGCATATTCTCTCTGTGTCGGTGTGGGTTTCCTACCAGAGTCCAAAAGATGTGCAGGTTAGGTGAATTGGCCATGCTAAATTGCCCATAGTGTTAGGTGTAGGGGAATGGGTCTGGGTGGGTTGGTGTGGACTTGTTGGGCTGAAGGGCCTGTTCCCACGCTGTAGGTAATCTAATCTAACAGTGAATATTTTCCTTGAAAAAAAAGTCAATTCTTGGCATTTGAAATTTTTCACTTTAATGAGTACAAAATAATTCATCCAAAATTGCATGATTTAAAGTCTGTCAGTTGACTTGAGCAAGTAGATTATTTGTTTGGGCCTATGGTGTGCTGTTAAATTATTAAGAGCCATGTTACTCATTAAACTCTATGTAAACACTCTGTACTCATTCCTGTTAACTGAATAATTTTAGCTATTTGCTATTGTTTAGTGAATACTTTTCACTCAGATTAAATGGTGCTGTGTTCAGAGCCCCAGGTTATACACAGGCACTTTTTACATGAATCTGCCAAGTGGTGACAAGCAGCATGTAATAATTTCAGGAAACATTTCAGATTTAGGATAATCTTTGCATGCAATTAAAAGCAGTAACAAAATAATTTTGAAGAGTTCAGTACAACTGGATAATCCTTTGTCGATAATAAAAGAAAAGAAGCAGCAGCAGCAGAATTGTATTCCAACTGAGTTTGTGACCTTGTGGCTCAGCATATTAATATTCTAGCATGACCTTCAAGCCAGGCAGCAATGCAGGTTCAGTGAGGCATATGGAAAAGCATGCTGGGAGTAGCATGAAATGTACCTTGAAGTGATGTGCTAACCTGATGAAACTACAAACACAGGATTCTGTGCGTGCTAAACTATCCCACAATCAACAGCTCACAAAGCTGGACAGTTCATGATGCATCTAGTTGTGAACAATTGAACAATTAACAGGAGAGCAAGCGTGTCCATAAAACATAATCATTCTTCAAGATTATGGGGTCCAGCAATAAGCGCCAAAGAGAAAGAAATATTTTCAACCATCTTCAGCCTGGACTGTACAGTAGATAATCCAGTTTGGCCTCCTTCATGACACAAAGTAGTCTTAGCTGTTTTCAGATCATGTGGAATGAATCAGATTGGTTTTCGGGCATCGTAAATCACAAAGGTGACAACCTCAGGCAATATTTCAGCTGGAGCTGACCATGTACGCTCCTGAAGCAGCTGCTATGCCTTCAGTCGAACTGTATGATGACAGTACTGGTACTGCTCAACAAGATGAAAGAGAAAACAGGAACAGTCCAGCTGATCAGTTACTAAATGACAGTCTATTCTCAATCATCAAATCAGCGGAAGGTGTCATTAGCAACCAAGCTGCACTTGTGTAGCAATAACTGTCTTGTTGAAACCCAGTTTGACTTCCACCGAGGCTAATCAGGGCCAAACATGATTACATCCTAGGTTCAAACATGGACAGAAGAACTGAATCCTACATGTGATTGATCTTGACGTCAAGAAACATTTAGCCTAGCACTACTATATCCATCAACCCAAATAACACTCAAGTCAAAGGCATCTCCACATTTGTTGGAGTGATATCCAACACAAAGGAAGATGGTTCTGGTTGGTAGGGGTCAATCATCTCAGTTACAGGACACTACTAAAGGAGTTCCTCAGCGTAAATATTTTCTTCTGAACCTATTTAGTGATTACAGTTATTATGTAGGTAGGGACACCATCACTGTAGCACGAGGGTTATCAGGATAATGATATTTTCTAATCAACCTGTTCAGAGATTTTATTACACAGCTCCGGACCAGATGGGTCCTGAATTTGTTCCTCCTAGTCCAAGGGTATGGACACTACCACTGCACACAAGAGGTCACTTATCTCAGGATAAAGTCCTCAGCCAAACTATCTCCTCCTGCTTCAGTGTTATTCCTTTCATTTATCAGAAATGCATATGTTTACCAATGATTGCACAGGTCCATTCAAAATTCCTTTATTAACAAAGCTCCTTTGGAGGGTATTCTGGAAAAATGGCCAGGCGAGCATTGGTAAGTATCAAGTAACCATAGAACATAGAACATTACAGCGCAGTACAGACCCTTCGGCCCTTGATGTTGTGCCGCCCTATGAAACTAATCTGAAGCTGATCTAACCATTCTCATCCATATGCCTATCCAATGACCATTTAAATGCTTGTAAAGTTGGTGAGTCTACAACTGTTACAGGCAGTGCATTCCACAGCCCTACTACTCTCTGAGTAAAGAAACTGCTTTTAATAAATATCTTATATCTATCACGCCTCACTTTGAAGCTATGCCCCCTCGTGCTAGCATTCTCATAACTCAAGTGCTAGATTTTGACTTCTCCAATAAAAGACAGTGAAACCATCTCCCCTTGATTACAGCAGCAATACCATTTAGGAATGCCTACTCCATTGGCAACTTGGAGACCACCTTTGACAACAGACTTCACTGAAACAGCCACATAAATACAGTAGCTACCAGAGAGAGCAAGTCAGGGACAGTTTATCCTGTTGTGTCACTCAGATGACTCCCCAGGGCCTTACCACTAACTACAGGGCTCAAATTAAGAATCTCTCTACTTGTCCAGATGAATGCCTCTGCAGGAACACTCGAGAAGCTTTTATCACATCCATGACAAAGCAGTTTTCTAGATTGGGACCATATTCACCATCTTTAACCTTCACTCCCTCAACCTTCAGCACATCACCTAATTGGCGGTAGGTGGGAATGTGAAATTTGAAACACAAACAGATCAACTGTGATCTCATTGACTGGCAGAGCAGACTCAAGAGACCAAATGGCCTCCTCTTGTTCATATGTAACTCACCAGAAACATACTGATAATGAAAGCCACGTCTAATACAAGTTAAAAAATGTTAATGATCTCAACTAAAAGACAATGAATTGGATCTGTACCTAAGGCCTAGGCCAGTCCAACACCTAATATTGCAGCATGGTATAACAATTTTTGTTCATCAACCTTTTTAAGTTTTAATTTGGATGAGAAAGGTTGTGAGCAATTATTTTGTGCAAATGACCACAAGAATAATATTGACGCACTCCAGAAAGAGGGTTCTCAGACAAAGGGAACATTAGGAGAAAGGCGTACAGATTTCAACTGCTGTTAAGCCAAACAAGTCCAGGCAATCTGCAAGTATCCAAACCACAGAAATAACAAGGGACAGGAAACTTCTGTCTCTGTCTCTATCTCCCAAATCCTGCTAATCTACTGAGTCCACCTGCAAAATCAAATACCAATTATTCAACTACTGAAGTTGCTAAATTGGAGCTCAAGTTCACCCCCACTTCACTTCAGAACAAGCAACATGTCTGCAATGATCTTAGGTACTGATCTTACTTTAATCTTCTTTTATTGAAAAAGGTTTTTATTTTCTACAAAATTATACAAGTACAATTTAGTGGCCTGGGGGCCCCAGGGAGAGGAAGCCTGAATAAATGGATAAATAAATATGGGTATATTAGTTGATGCTCTAGTTGGCAGGAGCCTCAGTAGGGGAGCGTCGAGTGATGCCAACTAAATTAAGTTAAATTATTCTCATCTTTAGGAGTATATTTTATCCTTACCTACTTTTAATGTTTGTTATGCATCTTTTGGTAACAACATAGCTTTTACTAGGGTAACTACAGAAACAGTTTTGCAACAAAACAAAATCTTTATCTTGTTTAAAATTAAAGCTTTGTTGGTGGTTCTTTTTCTAAAAAAAATCAATCCCTTAACTTCAAAGAGGACTACAAACAAGTTAGATGCATGGACCAATTTGAGGACATGCCTGGTTTTGACAATGCATCTACAGGTAGCTTAATATCACCTTCTCAATAGCAACTAAGAGTGGCAATAAATCCTGATCATGCCAGTGACATTCATGCTATGATTAAATAAAATCAAAAATGCATCTGTTCAATGCAATTGCCATGTATTGACATTCACAGGAAGGAGACTGTAAATAATTGCTCAGCGCTTTCCATTCTTAAAAGTGGAACAACCAAACAAAATTTTACCTGTTGAACATAACATCTCCACTTCTCTCAAGATACACTTGCCAGTTTGAATAGATCCATGCTTGGCCACGATAATACAGTGTACACACTTTTGCATCATTATCCAAGTGTGGGTCAGAGGCGGCAAGTCTGCAGCTAGTAAATTACCTCCTGACTCCTCAAAGCCTATCAATCATTTCCAAGGCACAAGTCAAGAATGTAATGGAATGATCTTCACTTTCCTGGATGTATTCAGCTCCACCAACAACATGTATGATAAAGAAGATTGTTTAATTGGCACCCCCATCTGACACTATCAATGTACATTCCCTTTAATTCCAATGCACTGTAGCAGCAACGTGTACCCTTAACAAGAACACTGCAACAACTCATCAAAGCTCATTACACAGTGTCTTCCAAACCCACAACCTTTGCGAGCAAGAAGTTCAAGAATAACAGATACATGGGAACATCCCCACGTGAAAGTTACCCCCCATATCCTACAGCATACCAATTTGGAACAATATTAACTACCACTGGGTCAAAATCTATTAATATTTGCCTAAACACAACATGGACTGCAATAGTTCAAAAAAGGGCAGCTTCGTCACCGACTTCTAAAGGGCAAATAGAATGGGAATAAATTATGGTCTATCCAGCGATACCTGATTCCTATCAATGAACAAAAAAAATACAAAATGTTCCATGGAACTTCGCAATGAGAGACTGATAAATAATGATAGTATGTAGGTGGATTAGAGAGGTGGCCAAAGGCAGAGAGAAGTCAGCTTTAAGGAGGCTTTTGTGGGTGAATAGAGATGATATGAGGTTACTGGATTTAGAAAAACAATTCCAGAGTGCTGGTGACTAATGATGCAGTACAGAAAAGGGGATTGAATCAAAATCATGAAGGAATTTCAAAGAATTTTAATATTGATGTACTGGGGAATAAGGAGCCAATGAGTCTTGCTGAGAGAGGATTTTGGAGGTGGACTAAAAATATTTCAACATTTCAGCCCGGCTGATCATTTTAGAAGAGTTAAACTTTGGTTTGCTTGCAGAAAATAACCCAAATTGGCTGAAAATGTACCAAGGAAGGGCCAATTGGTGTATCGATTCCAGCCTCGGGCGACTGTCTGTGTGGAGTTAGCACATTCTCCCCATGTCTGCGTGGGTTTCCTCCGGGTGCTCCGGTTTCCTCCCACAGTCCAAAGATGTGCAGGTCAGGTGAATTGGCGACGCTAAATTGCCCATAGGTTAGGTGCGTTAGTCAGAGGGAAATGTGTCTGGGTGGGTTACCCGTTGGACGGTCGGTGTGGACTTGATGGGCCGAAGGGCCTGTTTCCACACTGTAGGGAATCTAATCTAATAAAAATCATTTAGGATGATCTTAATATGCAAATGCTAACTGTGTCATGTTTTTGCAACATGTTGGCTCTCCTTGAGTTAGTCAAAGTGTGTTAGAATGGATGTTTTTCTGATGTTTTATTTTAACATTTTTATTTCAATTTGCAGCTACAATTGAATGAGAGTTTTTAAATACAAAAATAGCATTGTTTCAATATTGTCTCGGAAGGATTTGAAGCATTTTTTGAACAACTAAGACTCTCTGTCAAAAAGCTGTATCTGCTGAAGACTGAAAATTTAAAACTGGAGATCGATAGATCTTTTTTAAGCAAGGATAATAAAGTGCTACCAAAGGAAACAAGGTGGATAGATGGAGTGAAGATATTTGTCATGAATGATCAAATTAAATGTTAGATCAGGACTGAGGATGTTAATGGCACTTTCCTGTTCCATTGAAGAAATTATTTACTAGTAAGCAATAGATTCCATGATGGATCTTTAGTCAACTGCATGCAAAGTATCTTGTTTAAAAGGTTCAGTGTTAGAGTGTGAAAAATTATTCTGTTACATTAATTAATGTAATCTATTCTTCAGCTATACTGTTATTCATCAATCTCAAGACTGTTAAGTAATTCTAACAGTTTATAGTGCAAACTGTAACCTGACAGATGCCTGTAATTTTTTCCAGTCTTACATGTAATGTGATTCAAAATGCTAACGAGAATAAGAAAAAGGCCTTTTCCATATGGTTTCCAGTAGTTATCAGCAGAAGCATGCTGCTAACCAGAAAACCTCAGAAAAACATTCCACTGCACTGTGTTCATTCATTCACTTTTGCCAAGTTGAGGAAATTACATCACAGAAAGTGAAGTGGAATTACATTGTATGACTCCCGAGGTCACTAAGTGTTGGACAAGTAATGGCACATTCTGAATCATAGTGAGTTAATGCTCACTTAAAGGATTAATATCGAACATCTAATATGTTTTTATGTAAGAAAGCCAGATCAGTTCTAGGATGCTGAACTAGATGTCTAAAGGGTAAAGCTCAAAATTCTAATAGAGCAAGGAATACATAGTTCTGATTGAGTTAATATTTGTCTATGTTAGTAACCTGACAAGCTTGGTTGGTGAAATGGTTGTGGTCTTTTTGCCGTTGAATAGAAGGTAGTCCTGAGATGTCCAGTCTTGATGTCAGATAGGCAGTTGTAGTATTGTGAGAGCAAACACACAAGCCAAATGATGGAGTGGTCATTGGAATAACATAGATGCTGACACCATGTTTGCAGGTGACATTGTCAAGAGCTCCCCAATACTGAACAATGGCCCTCTAAGACAGCACATCAGTATGATTAAGTCCAACATTAATGTAGTAATATATATTGACTTGCATTCGTATCACAAAAGGTGTGAAGTGCATGGGCTTTTCCATAATCGCACATTGTAGGATGACTTTGGGATGAAAGGAGAATCCACTTCAAATATTGGAGCTCCTGGGAGAGGGGATCCAGAGGTGGAAGGATAGTTTGTGTATGCAGGTGCGAAAGAGCTTCAGTACTCTGCAGAAATCCAACAATAAGTCCATGGATCAGCTTCCCACTGAAATCAATACTACATTGTGTGTTGATTTGGTGGTATGGAGAGCAAATAGGTTCAAGATAGGAGATCATTAGAGTTTAAAGAACAATCTCACCAATGTATAGCTCAGATGACCATATATGGCTATATATGTTGACATGCAATAAATAGAGTTCTACAAAAGCCTAAGCTTGAAGACAATTCTTGGCCTTGCCTTGTCTTTGCCTGATTTCATTTCAAACTCTCAAGTGTGCCCCAAACTTCACACAAGAGAGACAGCACTTTGCCTTCCTCCCTCTTTTGACCCTTTCTTTTGCCCTAACTGGTGTTGCTCTAGTTGGCCTCATGTCTTTCTCTCATCTGTCAGCTAACAAAAAAAGAACTCCTAGAAAGACATTCATCATCATATATTGCCTTCTGCAAGACTCTTGATTTTGTCAAAAAGTTATGGCTCAATTATCAGGAGCACACACCATTGGATAACATTCCAATAACTATGGCAGATCTTCATGACATTAAGCACTAATACATATCCACAATGACATCAGTTACTTGGAAATCCCATGACTTATGGTCCATCTCAGGCAGCTAGTTCATCAATAGATCTCTATGTGTGTCTTTGGAGTGGGTGAAAACATTCTATTCACAGCAACAACAAGTTTGTTTCAAAGTCTTTCTTCATACCTCTTTATTACTATGACTCACGTTTTTGGCCCACATACTTGTCTTTTTTATATTATAAATCACTATGCTGTTTAAAGTTGAATTCTCTATTGACTGGAAGCACAAGATTGCACTTGAACAAGCACAGGCAGCTGTCTGGGGGTACTATTTCTAACACCCTTATTTTTCAATGCTGGAATGGAGGAGGAATTTGTATGGTCACCCACAATGAGCCTCTTTTCTCTCCAAGCTTCAGCACAGTTTAAAAATCAATTTGTGAAATCTAGCTGTACTTTACAAGGCTGAGACCTGACCAAATTTTCATAGCCCTGTTCGATCAACCAGGGTAGATGATACAGCAGGATTTCTGTCATATTTTTCTAATTGTTCCACAATGCTTATCAGGTAGACTCTTACAATTTGGTCTCCTTTTAACTCAGGGTCCTGCTTGATAGTGAGAAAAGTCTGAAGGGGATTACTTCAAGAGAAACGAAATCCAAATTATACGTGAATGCTGTACCTGTGATAAATATTGTGGCTGTGTTGTTGGCTAAATTTCCTTTCCTCGTTAATTTAATGCCATTTTCTCAAGACTTGTAATACAGTTTCCAGCTCATCAACCCCTCTGTGGCCCAATGCTTTCTCCAGTATTTCTCCCATCATTCAAATTTCCTACACTACCTTCCTTGTCTCAAACCAACAATGGAGTTCTGCAGTCATGATACCATTTTTCCTTCAGTGTTCCATTCCACCATCATAAGATAAACAGAACACATGACTCTTACACAACCAACTTACATTAATTAATATGAAACAAAGAAACAATTACATGGTTCAAACTGATCAATACAATACAAAGGTAGATAATGCATTGGATGACAGCATTCAAGTGTATGATTCCAATAAGAGTTCTGTAGAACGCACACACAGACACACACACAAACACACACACACAGACACAGAGACAAACACAGACATACTTGCTTGCCTTATTCTGTTCAACAGCAGGACTTGTCTACAAATTACCTCTGCTAATAGATCATTTCCCTGCCACAAACATTTTGACTACCCAACTACAGTATGTTCTGCCATATCTTTGTCTTTGAGATCTTCTGGTAACTTACACTTTCCCCTGACCATTCCTGCTAGGTGTTCAATGAGGAAGCACAATCATGAAGCTGAAAGGTAAACCAAATGGGTTCTTAGGTAAAAACATTGACCTTGACCGTGTGTGGTGCAAGACATCATCTTGATAAAGGGGTTGGAGACACTACAAGGAATAGTTGCATGGAGGCTTATTAAATACCTAAGCACCTCGTACACTACCTATTCAATAACTAATTACTATTTATATTGCCTGTTAGCACTCATCAAAAAACTGCACAGCACAATGCAATGATGTCAATTTCAATGGTTAAAGTGACAGTCATCATTTCATGGTCATATTACTGTTGGCTTTGCAATGAGAATTGTGAAGTTGTATGCTAGCACTGCCAAAATACTGCAAATGTTAGTGTCTGTCAGAACCATTTGAATGTAGGTTTGCTCGCTGAGCTGGAACGTTTGTTTTCCGATGTTTCATCGCCATACTAGGTAACATCTTCAGTGAGCCTTCGAATGAAGCACTGGTGGTGTAGCCCACTTTCTATTTTTATGTTTGAGTTTCCTTGGGTTAGTGATGTCATTTCATGTGGTGACATCATTTCCTATGGCAATATCATTTCCTGTTCTTTTTCTCAGTGGGTGGTAAATGGAATCCAAGTCAATGAATTTGTTGATAGAGTTCCGGTTGGAATGCCATGCTTCTAGGAATTCTCGTGCGTGTCTCTGTTTAGTTTGTCCTAGGATGGATGTGTTGTCCCAGTCGAACTGGTGTCCTTCCTCATCTATATGTGAGGATAATAGTGAGAGTGGGTCATGTTGTTTTGGCTAGTTGATGTTCATGTATCCTGGTGGCCTGTTTGTCCAATGTAGTGTTTGTTACAGTTCTTGCAAGGTATTTTGTAAATGACATTAGTTTTGCTTGTTGTCCGTGTAGGATCTTTCAAGTTCATTAGCTGCTGTTTTAGTATGTTGGTGGGTTTTTGTGGTAGCCCACAGATTCTAGAAGTTCCCTGTTACCAAAAAAGAGTGCAAGGTCCCAGTAGCAGTTAATTAAGAAAAAGGGCTCTGGCAAGATTGTTCAGGTTTTGATAAGGTAGCACATATAACTCTAGTAAGAGCCCATGGTGCTGCAGGCTTTTAAAAAAGCAAAGTCACCATAATCCTCCCAGAAGGCTGCTGTCTTATTAAAGATAGTTGACTGGTTATAGTCTAATATGAGGGCCATCACACATTAGGTGTGAGGAAGAGGTTGAGAAAGCATGCTCTCCATGGTATCCTCAGCCAGTGGAAGTATTGTGCCCATGCTGTTTATGTCACTCTGCAGTGCAAAGCACCAATTGAGCAGATTGTATGTTAGCATAAATAGAATATTAGCTAATAGACAATAGACAGTGGGGGCTATTGTGATGCAGTGGTAGTGTCTCTACCTTTGAGCCAGAAGTCCATCTTCAAGGTCCGCCTGTTCTAGAGGTGTGTTGTGAACAGGCTGATGTAAAAAATATCCAAAATACAGTGTTGGGATGAGGGGACCATTTTGAGATGTCAATCTGGTGTACCACATGGATCAGTTCTGGAGCCATAATTATTGACAACATTTTTTAATGACTTTGAAGAGGAAAGTGATGTACTGTAGCAAAATTTGAAGATGACACAAAAATAGATGGGAAAGTAAGTGGTGAGAGATGGCAAACATTGTGGGGGGGGGGGGTGGAGGCAGACAATTAAGTATGTGGGCAAAACATAGCAGATGGAATATAATCTGAGGTTTTGCACTTTGGCAGGAAGAATAGAGGAGTTGAATATTATTTAGGAGGAGAAAGACTAAAGGAAGATTCGGGATAAAAGGATTTGAGAATCACAAAAAGCTGGCATCCAAGTTAAGAAGGTAGTAGAGAAGGCAAATGGACTATTGGCCTTTACTTCAAAGATAATGGAATATAAAAATGGGGAGGTTTTGCTGATATTATACAATAAAACTACTTAGTTGGATCACAGTGAGATACTGTGAACAGTTTGGAGCCCCAGTGATAACAGACCAGAGTCAGTTCACTCGGCTAATACCAGATTTGGCAAGTCTGTCTAACGAGGAGCAGTTGAGTGGATTGGGCCTGTATTTGTTGGAATATAGAAAAATGAGAAGCTGCTTTATTAACAGGGTAGATGGGGAATGATTATTTCCACTTGTGGGAGTATTTAAGACCAGAAAATATATTCTCAGAATAAGAGATCACACATTTAAGACATAGACAATTAGAAATTTCTTCTCTGAGAGTTATGAATCTGTGGAATTCTTTAGCACAGAGAGTTTTAAGGCTGCAGCATTAAATGTATTCAAGGCAGAGTAGATCAATGTTTAATCAGTAAGGGAATTAAGGGTATTGAAGTTGAAGATTACCAGATCAACCATGATGTAATTGAATGTTGGAGCAGACTCGATAGGATGAATGGCCTACTCCTGCTGCCATGTCTTAGGTGGGTGGACCTGAATAACCATTGGAGTCAAAGCCAAGAAATTATGCCAATTGCTGATGGAAAAATAAAGGCAGTGTAATTCCACCCAGTACCTCTGTAACTACCTAACAAATCACACATGGAGCTGAAAGTTTCTGCCCAAACCTTTGCAGCAATTCACTAACAGTCCATCTTGTTTATTAAGAGGCAGGTCAGTTACACGGGAAGCTATTAACTGGCCAGATGCAAATTATGCTGTTATTTCTAATGGCCAAACATTTTGCAGTGTAAACAAATATAGATTGTATTTGTAAGGTGTGTTTAACACAGTGAAATGCCCCAAGGTATTTCACAGGAGCATTAACAAGCAAAAATTGACATTTTAAATCAAAAGTTGACATTAAAATAAAATTAAAAAGAAAATAAATGAAATTTTCTGCAGAGGTTTGAAAATAATTAGATTGTGTTCCTATACGTATTTGGAATTTATTAGAAACAATTATTTTTTGAGTCAGTGTTTGGATGTAGTTCATTATTTCAGAGTGCTTTTTGATGCAAAATAAACTGCATTGATCTATCATTTAAAACATAAATTAATGAACAATACAGTAACTATGATGTTAGTTTTGTTAAAAGTTTATTATGTAGCAATTTTTCAAATGCCTTTTGAAGCTGAATATTTTGAAGATTAATTGCACAGTCTTCATCAATAGTCTTCATTGTTTCAACGAAGAATTTCATTAAGTCCTGACTGTCAATTTCTAACCCATATTATTCCAAGTGATAATTGCATCTCTTGCGCCAAGACATTCATTACAGTATCTGAAAAACTTGGAGCCCCCTTTCTCTTATTTTATGCCAGCTGTTTCCAGATCAGAGTCATTAATCCAACACTCATTCCAGATGTGATGCACCCCCTCTGTAAGGCTCGTTTTAACTGGTGTTGTACCTTCAAACTACGGTGGTATGCAAAGGAGTAGATTATACAAAGTTGTCATGCTGTTTGCTTTAAAGTCAATTGGCTTGTGTATTAATCTTGCCCTGTAATCACAGAGTCACAGAATTATACGGCACAGAAACAGACCTTTTGGCCCAACTTTTCTATGCCGACCAGATATCCTAAACTGACATAGTCTCACTTGTCAGCATTTGGCCTGTATCCCTTTAAACCTGTCCTATTCATGTACCAACCCAGATGGCCTTTAAACCACCTCCACCATCTCCTCTGGCAGTTTATTCCATACACGCACCACTTTCTGTGTGAAAACATTGCCCCGCTCATCTTAAACCTGTGCCCACTAGTTTTCAATTCCCCTACCCTGGGAAAAAGATCTTAGCTCTTCACCCTATCCATACCCCTCATGATTTTGGAAATCTCTATCAGGTCACCTCTCAGCCTCTCCTGATAGCTCAAACCTTCCAATTCCAGCAACATCCTTGCAAATCTTTTCTGAACCCTTTCAAGTCTAATAATATCTTTTCTATTAGGCTAGAATTGAATGCAACATTTCAAAGCAGCCTAACCAATGTCCCATACAGCCACAACATGACCTCCCAATTCCTGTACTCACTGCAGTGACCACTGAAGGCAAGCATACCAAATGTCTTCTTCACCACCCTGTCTGCTTGCAATTCCACTTGCAAGGAACTATGTACCTGCACCCCTTTGTCTCTTTGTTCAGCAACACTCTCCAGGATCCAGCTTTAACTGTATAAGTCCTGCCTGAATTTGCCTTACCAAAATGATACAACTCACATTTATCTAAATTAAACTCCATCTGCCAATCCTCAGCCCATTGGCCTATCTGATCAAAGTCCCTTCTTCGCTGTCAATTAGACCATTAATTTTGGTGTCATTTGTAAACTTACTAATCATGTCTCCTATATCCACATCTAACCCATTGATATAGACGACTAAAAATGGTGGACTTAGAACCGATCCTTGTGACACACCACTGGTTACAAGTCTCCAGTCTGAAAAACAATCCTCCACCACCATCCTCTGTCTCCTACCTTCAAGCCTATTTTGTATCTAATTGACTAGCTCTCCTGTATTACACATAATCTAACATTGATAACCAGTCAACCATGCAGAACCTTGTCAAATGCCTTGCTAAAGGCCGTAACAATAACATCTACTGCTCTGTCTTCATCAATCTTCTTCGTCGCTTCTTCAAAACATTCAATCAACTCAAACAAAAATGCATCTATTTTTGGGAGCTACTGAAGTTAGCTCTCTTTGATTTCTACAACAAGGCTATTGAATTTTATTCACCTTCTATAAAATCCACAGTTAAAAATTTACAGCAAGAACTGCACATTCAGGAGTGAGACTCGGCATTTTAGGACTCTAGAACAATAAAGTGAAACCTAACTGGATCAAACATAGTTGATTTTAACTGTGTTGTAGTTGACCACCGCAGATAGTTCATCTTGAGGTGATGGTTGCCCACTCTCCTAGGTTGTCCTGATATCTCCAATAACTGAGGTTTAATCTCCTCGGTCCCCCTGTAAGTAACCAGGACCATAGTTCAAAACAACCAGAACATTTAAAGAAAAAGGTCAAACCCTCCCATTTTCAATTAACAGAACTTGCTTATTTGTCGTGAAATATTGGAAATGAGGAAAGAAAGAATTGTTTGACTGGGTGGAGTAGTTGTGTATGGGTGGACATATGTAATACATAAGCCTTACCAAACTTGGGTACCATATGTGGGGTGATTTTGAGATCATTGCATCATACGTATGGAATAACAATCAGCCCGCTGCAACAAGTTGGATTTATAGCGATTCAATATTGGGCAGCTTCTTAACTAGGACTGCAGGCAGAGTAAAAATTCTGCAGAGTTTCAAATAAATGTTGAAATTTAGAATTATCTCTGCATTAGTATGAGATGTACAGTCATTCAATCACTGCAAAACACCTCAGAAAGTGATAAAGTCCTGATAAAGGGTCCTGGCTTAAAATATCAACTTTCCTGCCCCTCCGATGCTGCCTGGCCTGCAATGCCTTTCCAGCTCCACTTTTTATCGACTCTGACATCCAGCATCTCCAGTCCTTACTATTCCCTTTATATTTCAAGAAAGGTTGCTGCATTGCATTCAGCTGAATTACCTTACATGAGTTAAACTATTAAAGCAAAATATGAACACAAATTTATTTCTAAACATTCAAGCTAAACAATATCATTTCAGCATGTGTTTACTTTATTTTCTCTTTGAACTGATTTCAAAAGTGAATTCAACGGTCCCAAGGAGGGGATGCTGCATACAACAGGGACACTGAGCAAATACATAATGTCCCATTTCATTAGCTGTCCCAAATAGATTTTATAGTGTAAATTAAGTTAGAAAGACTTTTTGAAAATGGTAGTGAAACACTGCAAAGCAACAAACACAGCAAAATTTCTCCCCTGATAACCTTTTTGTATGTTACTGAGTGCAAAAAATGTGCAATTGTAGCTCATCAAAGACGGTGCTGAGAGTTCGGCGCCGTATTGCAATTTCTATAATTGTAATGTTTTCTGTATTTTGAAAGAAGCTAAGCAATCTCTGTAGACAAAAGCTGGCCCCATTCAAAAAGTGCATAAACACAGTTATTACAAAAACTAGCAGCAGCTTTATGTATTCATTTGTAAACTGGACAAGGATTACATTGAGCTGGTACAAATGCTGTTGCTGTTTGGCCAATTGGGCTGTTACATTTCAACTGGTCTGACTGATTTCTGAGAATTACTAAGAGCTGGTATTAGGTTTTCATCTTGAACTTCTGTCAGTGGTTTTTCAAGTGGATTGAATTCCAACAGTGTCCTTGAGGTTGAAAATTGGTGGTTTCAAGAGGAAAGTGTTTTTAGCCTCTCAGTCCAGGGAACTGCCTGATGAACCTTCATAATTGGGAACAAGACAAGAGCCTTCTGCATCCACATCAA
Organism: Chiloscyllium punctatum; assembly: GCF_047496795.1. Classification (NCBI taxonomy): domain Eukaryota; kingdom Metazoa; phylum Chordata; class Chondrichthyes; order Orectolobiformes; family Hemiscylliidae; genus Chiloscyllium; species Chiloscyllium punctatum. The sequence continues at coordinate 34,992,727 of NC_092765.1, forward strand.
ACCATTAGGTCCCACCTGCAGCTTGATGGAATCCTCACTGCACACCAATCACCATAAACAACCAGACCAACTCCTGGCTGAAACATCCACTCCCCACCTTCCCTAGATCCACATAACCAAAGCCTCCAATTCCCACTGTCTGGACCAGCGATTCCAACCACGATAAGGACACTCACCTCTCTCTATTCAGTAAGTTTCCTGATCTTCTCCCAAGAACAACAGACAAACCTGATCTGATCCATATATCCATCTCTGAACCAATATCCCTCCTTCCAACCATCTCCTCTTCTTTGATCAACCCTGACCCCCTTCCCATCTTCCCTATCAAAAACTTTAATTCCTGGATCAGGCTGTTGAGAATGTACAAAAATTGTAACCGAATAATATACATTTTCAATGTTCATTATTCACTCAGAAATTTAAATCAATCAGTTAATCTTTAATTAAAAAATTTATGTTAAACAGAAACTATTAATTTCCCAAATGTGACTTCATTGTGCTTCTTAGCAGGAGAGACTGAACAGTCAAAAAAAAATTAAGAACTTGCTTAGTGGAAATTTTAGACATGGTTAGAGGTGATTATTTTAGTTTCCTAACCCACTCTGAGAAGCAGTCTGTCATAAAATCATTGGAAACCTCATGCCATTGAGTCTAAACCATTTATGGCTTGCTAGTGACCTTGCTTTGCATGAGTGGGAATACGGTGATGGTACCTTTGACATGAAGACATGTTTGCCTGATTGAAAAACCCAATAGTGGGAAGAGAACAACCATTGACAATCCTCCTGTCCTCAACTCTGATGTCCTTTCCAACCTTCTGCCATCCCCTCCATCACATTGTGATCCCTATCCCTCCCCTCACTTATCTTTGGACTGGAGTTGACAGCATTGAGGAGTTAGTGAGGACTGCAGATGCTGGAGTATAAGAGCTGAAAATGTGTTGCTGGAAAAGTGCAGCAGGTCAGGCAGCATCCAAGGAACAGGAGTATCGACGTTTCGGGCATCAGCCCTTCTTCAGGAAAACCAATGCTGAAGCCTTTCTTCAGCATTGAGGAGTTGCTGGGTTCTAATCAGCTAGCAGCTCTCAGGAGGGACAACCACCACTGCTGGAACCCTTAATTCCATAGACTTCTGTTGCGTCTTAATGTCATCAGGCCTTCCATATGATATCCCTCAGTATTTCTCTGTTTGGTGGATGAGACTCAGTCAGAGTAACAAAATTAAGCTCAGCTTTGGTGCTTGGTTCCCCTCTTGGACACCAACCTGAAAGACGTCCAAGATCAACCAACCCTCTGATCCATACCCACTGAGATCAATGTCTCCTGAAATCCCAAAAAAGAAGTGGCCTTGACGTATGGATGCGTGAAGCCCTAGCTACTCTCCCCTACATCAAAGACATCTTGGAAATGACTGCCAGACTACTCAGACCTCTTGACATCATGGTAGCCCACAAACCCACCAACACACTAAAAAGCAGCTGATGAACTTAAAAGATCCTATACAGACAACAAGCAAAACTAATGTCATCTACTGGGACCTTGCGCTCTTTTTTGGTAACAGAGAACTTCCAGAATCTGTGGGCCACCACAAAAACCATCAACATACTAAAACAGCAGCAAATGAACTTGAAAGATCCTATCCAGACAACAAGCAAAACTAATGTCATTTTCAAAATACCTTGCAAGAACTGTAACAAACACTACATTGGACAAACAGGTGGAAAACTAGCCACCAGGATACATGAACATCAACTAGCCACAAAACAACATGATCCACTCTCACTGGTATCCTTACATATGGATGAGGAAGGAAACCACTTTGACTGGGACAACATATCCATCCTAGGACAAACCAAACAGAGACATGCATGAGAATTCCTAGAAGCATGGCATTCCAACCGGAACTCTATCAACAAACACATTGACTTGGATCCCATTTACCACCCACTGAGAAAAAGAACAGGAAATGACAACTCATGGAAAATGACATCACCAACCCAAGCAAACATAAACATATAAATAGAAAGTGGGCCAAAACACCAGTGCTTCATCCAGAGGCTCACTGATAATGTTACAAAGTATGGTGTTGAAACGTCTGTAAATGAACCTTCCAGCTCAGCAAGCAAACCTACATTCAGAACGTTTCAAAGTTGTTTTGAGTGGCTGAATGCTGACCACCAAACAGAGAAATACTGAGGGATATCATATGGAAGGCCTGATGACACCAACTATGGTTCAGTTGGTGTCTGTTAATCATATAGTTTTTCTTGTTCTTATTACTACCTTAGAATGTTATGGGTGCAACTCTCACTCCAGAGACATGGAGGCAAATGTCTAGTCCAGTGGAGTTGCTGCTGAGTTGGACAGACTGACTTTATTAAACTGAAATCTAGTGTGGTTCCTCAAGTGGATATAAAAGTTTCCACAACACGATTTGGAAGAGGATCAAGAAAGTTAATCAAATGCCCTGAATGTCATTTATCTTCGAGTAGTTTCATAGAAAGAGCTTATTGGAGCTTATTAGACTACTATTGAATTACTCATTGTGAGTTGGCTATGTTGTTCTGTATGCTAATACTTTAAAGTGAAACACATTGCTGAAACTTTACAGTATGCATTCATCAGACTAAATATAAGAATGCCAAATTTCAAAAGACCAGAACAATTTGTGTTACAGAAGGAAAGTGTGCTGTTTGGTTGTTCAATTATCTGAGGAGTTATAGAGTCATAGAGATGTACAACATGGAAACAGACCCTTCGGTCCAATTCATCCATGCCAACCAGATATCCCAACCCAATCTAGTCCCACCTGCCAGCACCTGGCCCATATCCTATTCATATACCCATCCAGATGCCTATTAAATGTTGCAGTTGTACTTGCCTCCATCACTTCCTCTGACAGCTCATTCCATACACGTACCACCCTCTGCATGAAAAAGTTGCCCCTTAGGTCTCTTTTATATCTTTCCCCTCTCACACTAAACCTATGGCCTCTAGTGCTGGACTCTCCCATCCAGGGAAGAGACTTTGTCTATTTACCCTATCCATGCCTCTCATAATTTTATAAACCTTTATAAGGTCACCCCTCAGCCTCCGACTCTCCAGGGAAAACAGCCCTAGCCTAATCAACCTCTCCCTGTAGCTCAAATCCTCCAACCCTGGCAACATCCTTGTGAGTCTTTTCTGAACCCTTTCAAGTTTCACAACATCCTTCCCATAGGAAGGAGACCAGATTTGCATGCAATATTCCAAACGTGGCCTAACCAATGTCCTGTACAGCTGCAATATGACCTCCCAACTCCAGTACTGAATGCTCTGACCAATAAAGAATACATGTGAAATGCCTTCTTCACTATCCTACCTTCCTGCGATGCTGCTTTCAAGGAACTATGAACTTGCACTCCAAGGTCTCTCTCTGTTTAGCAACACTTCCTAGGACCTTACCATTAAGTGTGTAAGTCCCACTAAGATTTGTTTTTCCAAAATGCAGCACCTCACATTTATCTAATCGCCGCAGAAAAAGCAATGAAGAAGATTCCTCAAGCTTCTGGTCATTCAAAAAAGGCAGAAATCTTAAACATGTTCCTTTTATTTGTAGAGAACAAGTCCCTCGATATGGATCTATGTTGCCTCTGGTAAACATAAATAAAATGTTATAAGTGTGACTGATAATGTTAAATTGGTTCTGAGTGTATCTATTAAGACAGTAAATAGTGCCCAATCCCAGAATCAGATCCAATAGTAGATGTTTTCTTTCAATTTTTGGATTATTTGGGCTTATTCCAAAAACAGTTTCTACTCTGAATTAAACAGCATACTTCTTCATAAGAGGCAATCAACAAATCAATGCAATTTGTAGCCATTGTATCTGGCATCATTCCAGCACTGAAATTCACATAAAATGTTGCATCATTATGTGTCAAACTAATCAGCGTTGGCTTAAAAACAATCAGCAATATTTTCTCCTGTTGTATAAACTATTGTGGTCATTTGAAAATTTCTGTTTGTCTTGCTGGGTGCCCAATAAATAACAGATAATATGTCTCTCTTTTTTTCAACAATAAGTAAGTTCTGTTGTACAAAGTGATTGCTGCCTACATTCCAACAGTGACTATGTTTCAAAAGTACTGCCTTGGCTGGAAAGTGCTTTGGAACATCCTGTGGTCATGAAATCATTGTGTCTTCCTTTATGATTTTCTTATTATGTGTGTCCAAGATTGTTTAGTTCTGCTCAGTGAATTCTAACAAAAGAGAAGAATTCATTGATGGCGCCAACATGTTCAATCACTTGATAGCATCAGTCTGCTTTCAGCCTGCTAGAAGCAACTTAAGCTTCTTCAGAATCCAGTCTCAGATATGAGTTAATAATGAGCATACATATACAGTAGAGTACAAAATTACTGGCAGAGTCAGATAATGCTCTACATGCTGTATGTAGGATTTATAATGTTTCTGTTTTATTTCCTGTAATGAAGACCAGTATTGACTCAACAAAGTCGAACAACACCTTCAGAAACGTAAAATACTTTGGGATAGATTTTTAGCCTTGGGTGCAATTAGCAATTCTAGTACAAATTGCATCCCAAATTGTGCCTGTTTTGAAAATTATTTTTCCCCTTCTTGCTAAAATTCATTTATCTATCAACAAATATAGAATCTATAATGTGTACCCGACAGTGGCCTGGCAATGTCTTAAAACATACATTTATTTTAAGAAATGGTAATTTGCTTAAAAAATACTCTGACATATGTAAGAGTTGTAATATGGTAAAGTTTTTTTTAACATGACTAAAATTATATTAATTATTAAATAAGCATTTTGAATCTCACTGTCTACCATCTTTGAGTAATGCCATTTTATGTTACTTAAAATAAGTTTTAGAAGAAAGATATATGTAAGAAAATAATTTTCTTGCCAAATTGAGCTACAACAGTCAGTTAGAACAGAATAGAATTTATTGTCACATGCACTGAAATGAGTGCAGTGAGAAGTTTGCAATGGCACCTCTCAGTGCCTTCTTAAGGACAGGGTACCCAGAGACTAAGTGTTGTCACAGAGTGACAAAAAAGGTTATCATGGGAACATAGTTTAAGAAGTCCAGAATAATAATAGAAAGTGACCATAAGTCCTTGGACTTACGTAGAACCTCTTTTAACACAGACCCCTTAGTTGGTGTGTTGTCAAAGGATCCAGATTAATTTTCAAAGCCTTGTGAATGGCCTCCGAATGAGCACAATTAGTGCCAACTCTCAGTTGTGATTTACCCTGGGTGCAGGCCCAATTTTGTGGACAAGGCCAGCTTCTTGTGTAACACTTTAAAAGCATTGCAGATGAACGGACAAACTTGAGTTGCACTGAATGCAATTAGTACTTAAAAAAGTCTGCAACTAGTCCAGGGGGTAATGCTGATATTCAGTGAATTATACCAAAGAAACCAATGCAATCAAGTCGAAACTTCTGGCTTTATCTCTGTCCAGATTAATAGTTGAAACCAATCTCCTGCACCGCTAGACATTTCAAGAAATAATAGTCTTCTTACTTCCTGAGAAATGGCATTAAACCTCCCCAGTGGCCATAGGTAGAGACATATTTTACCTTTACAGTTTCCCTTTCATTCAGCAGTCTTTTAACTGCAGTTTAAATGCAACCCCTTTTTTTCCAAAGGTGAAATATGAAGCTATGTGAATTAGCAATAGAAAACCACATACTGTCTGGAATTTCATATTCCTTTAGTATTTCACTGGAGCTCTCAGCACACGTTGGAAACATAAAACAAAAACCAAGCCTTTTAAAAAATTATATTTCATAACAGATTCCTAGAAACTCACATGGAACTAAATGCGAGCTGGGATTTGTGGTAATTTGCTGCATTGCATTGTTACATTTACCAGATAGGCAATTATTCCAGTGCAGAAATAGAAGGAAATTTGGAATGTGTTACTTACGGCATTACTTCAACCGTACCATTATTTCCTGCAACTGAATGTCCTGCTTCACAGCATATCTTGCTGAAACAATTTGAACTGCTAATTAGCATCTCCACTCCCTCAATTATATCAATGGTCAGGTGGAGTTGGCTGAATTAATGCCACTGTGATCTCCACAGTCACTTAGACCATCAGAGAATGGTTCTGGAGTGCTCAAAATCAATCAAGATACTTTTCAGGATGCCTGAGGGGAACATTTTTATTGACCTGTCTTAGGAACTTAATTGAAATCTTAAAGCTCAATCAAATAATGACACAGATGTTTTGACAACCAGCCGAGTACTGATTTCGACCTGACTAATATTATTTTTATATCAATGTTTATTGATCTTGTGCACCAACTATGAACTGCAGCCAGTAATGAAATATGCTCAGGGATTTCATGTGGCTCAGGAAGGAACCGTGTGCATATATATTATTTATATACTAATTTAATGATTTTGCAACAACCTCATCAATCAAATTAAACACTCTGCCCATATAGACTGCAACTCATCGTCATTTTATTGGTTTGGAAGCACTGCTGCTAAATGTGCTATTGTAGAACAATCTGTTGCTCTATCCTGTAAGCGAACTCATTGCACACAGACTCATCAACAGCAAGAGAAAAGTCACTCAGCCCGATGTGTTCATGCTGGTCAACAATAATCTAACTACACTAATCCCATTTTGCATGTCTTTGACCATAGTCCGGGAGCATATAACAACACAGGTGAATATCTAAACTCTGCTTAAATGTTACAAGAGATTCTGACTCAACCACCCTTTCAAGCCATAATTTTCAGATTTCTACCAGACTCTGAGCGAAAAACAATTCTATTTAACTGTCTTTTTAGCTTCCTATGTCCTACCATAAATTAATGTCCCTTGTTAGTGACCCCTCAACTAATTGGAAAAGAGTCTTCCTATTCCCCTATCTATCCCCCACATAATTTTGTTCAGCTCTTTTAAGTTGCCTCTCAACCTTTGCTGCTCCAGGAAAGCAAATCATCCTGCGCAAGCTTTCTTCAAGTCCTCTAACTGAGGCAACATCTTCTGCCTCGTGAATCTTCTCTGCACCTTCTCTCACACAATCACATCCCACTTTTAACTGCACACAGTACTCCAGACATGGCTGAACCAGTATTTTATACACTTCCAGCATAATTTCTGAGTTCTTGTATTCTATGTCTCAGCCAAATGTTCTTAACCACCTTAACTAGCTTCTCTTCAAGAATCTGTGGATATGCACACCAAGGTCCTAACGGTGTACCAGGCTGAATTCTATTTGCCACTGTTCTGTCCCACCTTTCCAATCCGTTGATAGCCTCCTGTAGTTTAAGGATATCCACCTTCTTATTTACCAACCTATAAATTTTCATGTTATCTGTGAACTTCTTGGTTATATGTTATGCATTGCAATATACATCTTTAATATACACCACAAACAGCACTGAGCCCTGCAGAAAACAGACTTATGGTCACAGAATCATTTCCATTACACTCTGCTTTCTGTCACTTGGTAAATTTGAATCCAATGTATCAGTTTGCGTTAGATCCCCTGGCTGTTACTTTCTTGACCAATCTGGCTTAAGGAATCTGATTTTTAAAAAAGTGTTGTTTTCATCAATACGGATCACATCAAATGCATCACCCTCCTTAACATAGAACATAGAACATAGAAAAATACAGCGCAGTACAGGCCCTTCGGCCCTCGATGTTGCGCCGACCGAAGCCTACCTAACCTACACTAGCCCAATAACCTCCATATGCTTGTCCAATGCCCGCTTAAATGACCATAAAGAGGGAGAGTCCACCACTGCTACTGGCAGGGCATTCCATGAACTCACAACCCACTGAGTAAAGAATCTACCCCTAACATCTGTCCTATACCTACCACCCCTTAATTTAAAGCTGTGTCCCCTAGTAACAGCTGACTCCATACCCAGAAAAAGGTTCTCACTGTCAACCCTATCTAAACCCCTAATCATCTTGTACACCTCTATCAAATCTCCCCGAAACCTTCTTTTCTCCAATGCGAAAAGTCCCAAGTGCCTCAGCCTTTCCTCATACGATCTTCCTACCATGCCAGGCAACATCCTGGTAAACCTCCTCTGTACTCGTTCCAATGCCTCCACATCCTTTCTATAGTATGGCGACCAAAACTGCACACAATACTCCAGATGAGGCCGCACCAGAGTCTTATACAACTGCAACATGACCTCAGGACTCCGGAACTCAATTCCTCTACCAATAAAGCCCATTACACCATATGCCTTCTTCACAGCACTATTTACCTGGGTGGCAACTTTCAAAGATCTGTGAACATGGACACCAAGATCCCTCTGCTCATCCACACTACCAAGTAGTCTACCATTAGCCCAGTAATCCATCTTCTTGTTACTCCTACCAAAGTGAATGACTTCACACTTAGCTACATTGAACTCCAATTGCCACCTTTCTGCCCAGCTCTGCAACTTATCGATATCGCGCTGTAACCTGCCACATCCTTCTTCGCTGTCCACAACTCCACCGACTTTCATGTCATCCGCAAACTTGCTCACCCAGCCTTCAAGCCCCTCCTCCAGGTCATTTATAAAAATGACAAACAGCAATGGTCCCAAAACAGATCCTTGTGGAAACCGCTAGTAACTGCGCTCCAAGATGAACCTATACCATCAACTACTACCCTCTGTCTCCTTCCAGCCAGCCAATTCCTAATCCAAACCTCTAATGCACCCTCAATGCCATACCTCCGTAGTTTTTGCATTAGCCTGCCATGGGGTACCTTATCGAACACCTTGCTAAAATCCATATACACCACATCTACTGCTTTACCCTCGTCCACTTCCTTAGTCACCTTCTCAAAGAATTCAATACGGTTTGTGAGGCATGACCTGCCCTTCACAAAACCATGCTGACTATCCTTGATCACCTTATTCCTATCCAGATGTTCATAAATCCTATCCCTTACAATTCTCTCTAAGACTTTGCCCACAACAGAAGTGAGACTCACTGGCCTATAGTTACTCAGGGGCTATCCCTGCTCCCCTTCTTGAACAAGGGGACCACATTCCTGAGATTCCTGATTACGTCCTAAAAAAAGTTAATAAAGTTTGCCGAACATGACCTTCCCTGAATAAATCTATGCTGACTATCCCTAAATAATCTGTGTCTCTCCAAGTGCTAATATATTCTGTCCCTCAGAATTATTTCTAATAATTTCCTTGCCATGAGGTCAGACTGGCTAGCCTGCAATTTTCTAGTCTAACCCTTCTTCACTCTTTTAATAATGGGACCATGTTAGCAATCCTCCAGTCCATCTTAGGTGAATAACAGGAATCAGGCACATTCCTCTCTTGAATGCTCACTACGGTTTATTCTCATTGTCCTTTCAATAACTTGTGGCTCAAATTTGCCATTCAAGGTTTAAGGAACACAATGGCCTAACATTTTGATGTTCAATATCAATTTTGGTATTGTAGTGAATTCTGAGCCAATTATACGTGTTATGGGTATTTCATTTAACAGGATACAGTTCCTTAATTCCGTAATATTTTTCTGAAGTTGACCTGTGATCACATTGTGCAAACTGACTGTCAGAAAATTTGAGGAAATATAGCTTCAAAGTCTTATTGGCTCCATGATCCAGTCCTGAATATGCAGAATGTATGATTACTGGAGATAAATGTTTATTGAAGGGAAGGATATCAAGGTTTGTAAAGGATCTCCTTGCAAATCTTTTCATAAAAACTTTGGCTGTATTTGTGCAAGGTAAAGTTATAGCTGGGGCATGGAACGCCTCATTTTCACACAAAGAATTTAGCCGTAATCATAGACATGGAGTTTGAGGAACTTCATTCCACATGAAGTGTAAGGCAAAATAACATGTCATACCTTCATTAACTACCATAACCAAATGACCCATGCCATGATATTAATCTGCACCACATTCTTGTCAAGTATCCAAGTGAACTATCACTGCCATTACCACCTCCTCTTGACCATCATCACCACCGGCACGATCCAAAGCTCTTGGGGCAGGTTTGAAAAGAAGCTAACATCCCTCTTTCTTTCCTTAAGCATTATGCCTGAAGCTGAACTCACAAGAGCGTCTTCAATTGAGCCTATACTTAAATCCATGTCTGACATTAACAAGACTCATAACTTTTCTGTGTGAGACTGACATCTTCTTTTATTTCAAATATATATTTTATCCATAGAAATCATCTGTAAGTCCAGTCAAAGGTCCTAAATCAGTTTTGTACATTATTTGCAGAGAAAAGAGAAACAAAGTATTGGAATTCTGACTTCTCTCAGAGCTTCTCTACAGTTGTAAAAAACAAAAGCATTTTCTACTTACGCAGGTACTGTATATACTCGTGTAAAAATGAAATTTTAATGGTAAATTTATAGGGTCGACTGTTACATGATACTACTTTTGAGGGGCTGAACTTCATGCTACAGTCCAAAATATCATTAGCGTTATTAGCAAAAGCCCAATTGATCTCTAAACGAATAAAGAAAAGAAAAACACAGTGAATTACAGTAATATGACAGTATTCCACAAGCACTACAGGGAACTGAGCTCAGCTGAGTTGCACACAAAGGGAGGTTGTCACCTGACTCTGACCTGATGCAGCTTAAACTTTCGCACTACATTGGTGTGTATCGGACATCAAACACATAAAAGCATGAAAAGAAAACTCATTTCCTCACCAGGATAATACCTTGACTCAAAAATGTTGATTGGTTATCTGTGAAGAATTAGCGTTGACGTTTACATGAGATATGTGGAAAATTCCAGATTTTTTGGCCAAAAATATGGGGTCAACTTTTACATGAGATTGACTTTTACTCAAGTATATACAGAAACTACTTATATTCATTTTGAAGCACCAAAAGGGTCTGACAACTGAATGGATCCTTACTATACTTTGGCAGAACGTCCCAAGATACTGATCTTTCTACACTACCTTCATGGTAACGGTATCCCTCAGTACATGTCATTCTGGACTTTGTAACGTGATAGTCTACAACACTGATATCAAATGCTGATTTTAAGAATAATCGTAGAATCCCTACATTGTGGAAACAGGCCACTCTGACCACTGAGTCTATACCAAACCTCTGAAAGGTATCCCAGCCAGTCACCACAATCCCACATTGACTATAACTAATCGACCGAAACTGCACATCTTTGGACTGTGATGTGGAGGTGCCAGTGTTGGACTGGGGTGGACAAATTCAGAAGTCATGTGACACCAGGTTATGGTCCAACAGGTTTATTTGAAAATACAAGCTTTCAGAGCGCTGCTTCTTCATCAGGTAGCTTGGCGGGCAGGGTACATAAGAGCACAGAATTTATAAGAAAAAGACCAACTGTGGGAGGAAATGGGAGTACCTGGTGAAAACCCACACAAACATGGAGAGAACATGCAAACTCCATATAGACAGTTACCAAAGGTTGTGGATTGAACCTGGGTCCCTGGTGCTGTGAGGCAGTAGCGCTAACCACTGTGCCATTGCACAGTAAGTTGATGTTTACCCCATAAATTTGTACTTAACGTGAACCAGAGTTTCCAGTCCAGTCTCAGTGGTAAAAGTACATGTTTTTAATTTGTCATGTCACTTCGTTGCTCAAAATCTTCTATTCTTATAAACTAAATAAGAAACAACAGAGCTGTGATAATACAAATAACGAGATATGTCCACTTAAAGACATCAAACAAATTTTAAGCTGCAGACATTGATGTTGCCATGGGAATTGTTCAGGACATAAAGAATACATGATCAATTACAAAGTAGCTTTATTACTTAGTGGCAAAGTTTGGAATAAGTTAACCACAGGCATAGGTTTTAAAGGGCACTTGCTATTTAGGTTAGAGGCAGATACTTCATCCCATTAGCATCAAGTGTCTGCGAGGCAAGAAAACATTTCACCAGGGAGCTCATGTTAAAAAGTGAGAAATGTTTCCATTTTGGTCGAGAATATTGATCATCAGCAGAGTACAGAAGAGCTGCAACAGGTCATAAAAAAAATTCGACATGGCTAAGCAATAAAAAAAAAGTGATGTGTGTCGCATACAAATGTAAATACAAGCACTCACATTTTGTTTTACACTGTCCAAAAATGCCTGGTAAAATTGCAATGTCTTCAAAATTCCACTTATGCTGAACAAGGAGTTTGAGCCGGTTCATAGTTCATTTGTCAACCATTCCTTTTGCAACATAGTTGCAATTATGATATTTATAAGATTGTTATTCTTTGGAACTTTATCTTTAATTTATGTAAATAAAGAGAGTTATATTCTAAAGTCTGCCTAATAGCAAGCCTTGTTTAGAGACAAAAAAACCTGCAGACGCTGGAATCAAAGTAGACAGGCAGGAGGGTGGAAGAATACAGCAAGGCAGGCAGCATCAGGAGGTAGAGATGTCAACGTTTCAGGTGAAACTTTTTCAGAACTGGGGGTGGGTGTAGTGGGAGTTGCAGATAAAGGAGGTGGTGGGGACAGGGTGGGAAATTAGGGATAGGTGAAAACAATTAGAGGGTATGATCTGGTTGGTCAATGGGAGGAATGAATCCAGCTGGTGGCAGGGAGGAGTTGAAAGGAGACAGAGGAGCTGGGAAGGGAGTTGGCGGATGGAAAGGGCGATTATTTGAAATTGGAGAACTCAGTGTTGAGCCCTCCAGGCTGCAGGCTGCCCAGGTGGAAGATGAGTTGTTGTTCCTCCAGTTTACGGTTTGGTTCGTTGGGACAATGGAGGAGGCCAAGGATGGTCATGTCAGAAAGGGAGTGGGAAGGGGAATTTAAATGGGTGGTGACTGGGAGGTCCAGTTGGCCCCTGCAGGCCCAGCTGAGATGCTTAGTGTACTGTTCCTTAAGTTTACGCTTGGTCTCCCCAGTGTAGAGAAGACCACATTGTGAACACTAGATGCAGTAAACTGGGTTGGAAGGACTGTTTGGGGCCCTGGGTGGAGGTGAGGGGGATGTTGGGGTACTGGCAGGTTTTGCATCTTTTCCAGTTGCAGGGTAAAGAACCTGGGCGTTCGGGGTGGGGGATTGGTGGGGAGAATGGTGCAAACCAAGGGCTATCAAAGGGAATAGTCCTTGCGGAAGGGAAAGAGAGGTAGGGAGGGGAAGATGTTCTTTGTGGTGGGTCTAGTTGGAGTTGGCGGAAGTGTTTAAGGATGATGCAGAGATTGGTGGGATGGTAGGTGAGGATAAGGAGAACTCTGTCTTTATTGTGTTTAGATGGGGGGGTGGGGTTAGAGCAGTTGAACAGGGAATGGAGGGATGTTTAAATTAGGTAGACATCTGGGATGCTTGAGAGTGGAATGTCTCCTTATCCGAGAAGATGGGCCAAAGGCGGAGGAATTGGGAGAACAGGATGGAGATCGTGCAGGGTACTGGATGGGAGGAGGTGTAGTCCAGGTACTTATGGGAATCTGTGGATTTGCAGTACACAGCTGTCTGGACACTATCGCCCTGGTGGTCTGTCAGATTAAAGGGAAAGCAGAATATTTTACTGGAAGAAGATGCAAGATGTTAGCTGTTGAAACTATGATAACATCCTGTGAAAGAGAGGATGGTTGCCAAAGCCTCTGAGAAGGAATGAGCCTATTGTGTTTTAAGGTATCTACTTACTCCCAAGATAAAAGAAGTTGAGGACTCAAGTATAAGTAAATAGCATTTCTACTTGGATGTGAGGCCTATGTGATTCATGTTGCCATGGTGATGAGATTTGAATTGGGAAGTGTACAGATGACACCATTGTGATGTTTAGGCTTTCCCAAGATATCTCTGAAATTCATAGACAACTTAGTTGGTTTGGGAAACAGAACAACTGGAGGTCAAATGCTTCCACAGTTCACCACACAGGTGGGGACCAATGCTTAGTTTGGAAAAGTCCTATTTGTAAAGAGTTGAAATGAGGCTGGAAGATCTGGTTAGCTTTAGGTAGAGGGAAACATCTCCATGAAAATCCACTGCATCTAAAACAGTTCAGAAGTTAAACATTTGCAGGCTGAGAGAGGAAGCCCTTGGGAGCTAAGAATTATTCTGGAATGCTTCTGGTAGAATTAAATGTTTACTTAGAGGACAGTTTAATGCATATCTAATATAAATGGATCACATTTGGTCTCACTTATCATTTTGCACTCATCAGACTTTGGAATGTCACCAATTCAAGGGGCAACCAACAGACTGGTGTTGTTTTCCTTCGAGCAGAGGAGATTAATGTGTTGGGGGGGAGGAGGGGGTCATGATTGAGATGTATAAAATCATAATCGGTGTGATAGGGTAGACAAGAAGAAACTCTTCCTCTGATGAAGGCTTCAATGGCCACGTAAGGGCCACCTCTTCTGTGGCCAGAGAAACATTGACAATTTTTACAGGTTCCCCAAATATTTCCTCAGTAGGTTTGGCAGGATCTGCGGAGAGAAATCAGAGTTAATGTTTCGGGATTAGTGATCCTTCCTCAGAACTCACAGATCCTCATGACTTGAGGTCTCCCATGTCCTTACCCCCACACCAGTCCTTGCTTTCACGTAGGAGAAAGTGAGCACTGCAGAAGCTGGAGATCGGAGTCAAAGAGTGTGGTGCTGGAAAAGCACAGCCAGTCAGGCAGCATCCAGGGAGCAGGAGAATCGATGCTTCAAGCATAAGCCCTTCATCAGGAATCTCATAATCTGCTATCACACACCAACCATTGTTAGCCACTAACAGTCCCCATTATTAGCTATTCATCCTCCAAGCCAGATCATTATCCATTTCTTTGTCTGTCCATCTGCTCTTCTCTCTCTTTGGGCTCTATACCCACGTATTGTTTACTCCTTACTCCCTTCCTCCACCCTATATTCTGTACATAAACCAACATTTTCCTAGCTACCAGTTCTAAGGAAAGGTCACTCAATCTGAGACACGAACTCTGACTTTTGTTTTAGATTACTTACAGTGTGGAAACAGGCCCTCCGGCCCAACAAGTCCACACCGACCCGCCGAAGCACACCCACCCATACCCATTCCCCTACATATACCCCTGCATCTAACACTACGGGCAATTTAGTGTGGCCAATTCGCCCTAACCTGCACATTGTTTTGGACTGTGGGAGGAAACCGGAGCACCCGGAGGAAACCCACGCAGACATGGGGAGAATGTGCAAACTCCACATAGTCAGCCTGAGGCGGGAATTGAACCCGGGTCTCTGGCGCTGTGAGGCAGAAGTGCTAACCACTGTGCCACCGTGCCACCCACAATTTCTCCACAGATGCTGCCAGACCTGCTGAGCTTTTCCAGCAATTTCTGCTTTTGCTTTTGATTTACATCATCCACAGTTCTTTTGGTTTTTAGTTTTTTTTCCTGTCTTGCCTCACTCAACAATGTGGGGTCCATTTCATCCAGCCTTGGATTTATCTACTTTTAAGCCTGTCATACTACTCAGAACCTCCTCTCTATCTATGCTGATTTATTTAATTGAATCACGGTCTTTCTCCCTAATTTTTATACCCACAGCATCCCTCTCACTAATGAATGTTGACATAAAGTATTAATTTAGAACCCTACCTGCATCCTCTAGACCTTAATGTGGTCCTTAATGGTCTTTCCCTTGTTATCCTTTTACCCTTAATGTACCTGTAAGGAAACTTAGGATTATCCTTTATTATACTTCATTATTCCATTTAGCTCTCCTATTTTCTCTTTTAAAGTTGACTCTTGCACATTTTATTATTCTCGAGGATTTTTGCAGTTTTGGTATCTGCAAGCAGTTTCCAATCTTTTTCAAAGCCTTTGTACAAAATTGTTTACCATTTTGCTTTTGATAAAGATTCAACTTCTGCCTGAACTATTTTAAATTATTTACACTTATGTTATTGTGTTATTTTAGCACTTCATATTCTGCAATAATTGGATTAATTCCTTAACAGCCTCCATGAACATCTGAGTATTTCCACCAGAGCTTGAACACCATTAAAACAAACACAGCATTATCAAACAACTAGGTCAATGCTTTCAGCAAAAGGAGAAAGGGAATGTTAATTGGCAGAAAAAAGCTTACAGTTTAATCTTGTCATGAAGTCTTGCCGCATCCTACACATTCATTTTCCAAGATAATATAGCCCACAATGTTATACATTTACATAAGAACAAAAAAAAGTGGATGAATCGATTATTTTCCCCTTCAATAAACTCGGAGCTGGTTTTCAACCTCAATTCTCCATTCCTGTATTTTCTCCATAACTCTTGATTCTCCTAGTGCACATAAATTTAACAATTTTGTGTCTTCCGTATACTCAATAACTAAACATCCGCAGCCCTCTAGGTTAGAGAATTACAAAGATTCATAACCATGAAGAATTTTCTTTTCATCTTAATCCCAAATGGCCAGTTGTTTATTCTGTGAATTCAGCCTCAATTGATTCACCCCAGGCGGGGAAAACTCACTCTTTGCATCAACCCTGTCAAAGTCCTTCCAGTTTGATACAGTTCCAATGAGGTTCATCTCAAATCTTCCTAATATCTAGAGGAAATATTCCTCTACTCTCCTCAATCTCTCTTCATAGGACATTTCCCTCATCAGTCATTAGGGATCAGTCTCGTGAATATTTGTTGTGCTTCCTTTATGACAAAGGCATCCTTCTTTAGGTAAAGGGTTAACACCAGGCACAGAGCTCCAGATCTGGATTCAGCAATACCCCAATTTTTACAGAAAAACAACTTTAATCTTTTACTCTTTTTACTATGCAACATACTCATTGCTTTCTAATTGCTTGCTGTTCTTACATATCAACTTTCTGTGAATCATGAAAAACCTGTAATTTTCCACGTTATTTTCAGAAGATATCATGAAATCCATAAAGTCTCGTGGACATGGCAAAGTTATCATTTGGACCATGATTAAGCCTTGGCTGCTGCCAATCTGGACAAATATAGCTGCCTACAAGAATGTACCTTGTGCAGTATGAAACTTAAGAAATTACCCCTTCAGGAAAGCCATGTGTTGCATATCTTCAATGTTGAGACCTTACCAATCAGTTAATCTACTATGGTTTTATAAGATGTGCAAGTAGAAATTAGGTGATTTGCTGTCAGGTCTGTTTCAAAACTTACAATGTGTTTTATTGATTTAAGTGATTTAACCGATGGAGTCAACAAGAAATTGATTATTAGTGCATTATCATTAACGTGACGTAGTTAATAGTATTGTAAAAGATCATACAGATGAGGCCCGCTATATTTGAATAGTCAGGAAACAGATAGAACATATCATCAACAGTATTAAATCTTGCTGAAGTATATGAGACAACCTTTTGTATCATTACTGTGTTTTACAATGCTGAGAAAAAACTTTCTGGCAAACAGACAAATCCTTATCAAGAGGCCAGTTAGCATGGTTTGTTCCAAATCAATAGAAAGCAAGAAGTTCAAAAGCACATTTTCTGAACATCTGCTAAATCCCCTCCTTCAAATTGGGGCACAGCAGACTTCTTAACAAGATTTAAAATGTTTATACAGCATTCAGAGTTAATCAATCGCTGACAAGTATTTCATTATTAGACTATTTTCTTTAAGATAACAGTAGGAAAATAAACTTTAGAAGTATCTTCAAATAAACCTGTTGGACTATGACCTGGTGTCGTTTAAGTTCTGACTTTATCCACCTTATCCCATATCACTTCTTCAATATGGTAATGAGTTCGTACACTGTCAGAAACTAAATACCAAAAGACTACATGGCACGGATGATCATTTCTGAACAGGGAACAATTCTAAACAGAATTGGATGTATTAACATGAAATGTGCCATAAATTCCACAAGTTTCGAACAGTAAAAAATTGCAAATAAATGCACTTTGCTTTATTAAATCCTGTTCTTAAGTGCTTTCATAATTGCTTTCAACAGTGTGATTTAATCTGTTCTGATCACCTTTAATTCACTGAGATGAATAAAATTGCTTTGATTGCAGCAAGTGTCAGGTCACCTCCACAACAACCATTAGTGTGTGAGAACATTTCATGTTTAGGTGCATTTATTGTTTGCTATATAGTTAGTTTAAAATATAGTTTAGACACAGCTTGATTCTGGCCAGTGTTAGTCAGTAGTTCATGAAGATCTACTGGAGAGTACAGCTATGCTTGAAGAAGTCTTTGTTTGGACATTTGTATTTTTTCAGATTTGAATTTTAAGCATATTTCTTGGATTGCAGTAAATCTTGATGAAGCATGCAACTACTTCTTTGACTGATATTTTAAAATTACACAGCTTTTTTCCTGAATGGCAAAAATGGACAAACTTGTTATAGCTTTACAACATATTTTTATGTCAAATCTCAATAATGTGTACTATTTACTTAAATATTTAAAAATTATTTGGATTCTACTCCTGAAAACAATCACTCTTCTCTCACATAATGAATAAAAATAAGTGATGTGCGAACTTACCCCTTGTGTTGAAATTTCCCATAGATTCACATCACCCTCCATCCAATTCCTGTAACCAAGTTCCACATCCCTGTGAAATTTGTGAATTCATGAGTGTTATGCACTCCTGATTTCCTTTGTTCCATCACTTATGGTGAATTTTTTTCAGTTCAGGTCCAAGCTCTCAAAGACCCTTCCCAAACCATTTTGTCTTTCAACCACCTCTTAAAACATGTTGCCTGGGATCCAAGATGGCAGCATCCTGCAGGATTGCATTTGCTGGGCTCCACAATCCAACAGAGCCAGAACCCATCCAAAACACTTTACCGTGTATAAAATCACAGTAAAGGAGTTGGAAACCTGAAAAATCTCAGTTACCTTTGTTTTTGCAGCTGGAGAATGCCAAAGAAAGGAGGAAGCTCACCTGGGGCCAGAGCCACGGCCCAGCCCTCTGAAGCAGTGGGCTTGCTTACTCACGAGACCCTGGTTGAGGAGCTGGCCGAATCTCATGACGTCCTGAGGAGGAAAATCCAGGAAAAAATTGAAGAGAATCTGACTCCTGTATCTGCTATGCTGCAAGACCTGGGAAAAAGGACCGATGAACCTGAGCGCCAGGCTGCGGGGTAGAGGCAGAGTCAAACTCCTCCAAGAGGCAGATTGAAGCCCTGGAAACACAGGTCTGTGGTCTGTTGGATCTGGTGGATGATCTCGAAAATAGGGGTAGAAGAAAGAACCTGCATGTTGTTGGCATACCAGAGGGGCCAGAAGGTGAGCGACCAGTGCTATTCTTCAAGAAGAGGTTCCCAGAATTCTTTGGTTTAGAGGCTGAGAAGGGAAGAATAACAGTTGAGAGAGCCCACTGGATCACAGCATGAAAGCCAGGTTACCCATACCCTGTTCTGGTAAGGTTCCATCATTATAAGGACAAGTAGAGGGTCATGGAAGCCTCTAGAACCCAGGGGAGGGACTCAAAGGTGTTGGTATGTGGTGGCTCCGGGGTCATGTTTTTTGCAAGACTTCTCAGCAGTAGTGGTCCGGAAAAGAAAGTCCTACGATGGCGTCAAGAGAAGATTAAGAGAGCTTGGGATCCAGTATTGTTGAAGATGTTCACCGGTGCTTTAGATCAATCATAATGGATCTATACATTTGTTCAATTCATCAGAGAAAGCAAAGAACTTTGTGGACTTGCTGACTTGTGTCAAAAAGCCAAATTTTTAAAGAATTTGGGCCTTCCAACAGTGACCCCTGAACAAGAGTCTTTCCTCAATACCCTGTTATCAAAGCAAGAGGTGCAGGAGGCTGTGAGGCAGCTCCAGAATGGGAAGGCGCCGGATCCTGTCAGACTTCCCAGTGAGTTCAAAAGGAATTTGTAAGTATATTGGCAGGTCTGATGGTTAGTATGTTTAATTACTCACATAGTTGTGGCGTCCTCCCACCAGCTCGAAGAGAGGTGAACATCTCTCTCATTCTTATAAAAGGGAAGGTCCTGGAGGACTCTGCTTCCTATAGGCCCATTTCACTTCTGATTGTCAACTTCAAAATTCTATCCAAGACTCTGGCAGTAAGGCTAGAAACTGTACTGCCCTCCATCATTAAGGACAACCAGACGGGGTTCATAAAAGGTCATAGATCGATGGATAATGTCAGGAGATTACTTAACATGATCCAAGTATGTCAATAGCCATCGGTACAGGGATTAGTGATTTCCTTAGATGTGGAAAAGGCATTTGACAGGGTCAAGTGGCCATATCTTTTTCATACTTTGAAGCAGTTTGGCCTGGGAGAGACCTTCATCAGGTGGTGGAGGCTTTGGAAAGGGATCCTCTTGCTGCAGTCCTCACCAATGGCGTACTATCAAGCAATTTCAATATCTATAGGGGCAGTTGACAGGGCTGTCCCTTGTCACCATCACTTTTCACACTGGTGATCGAACTGCTGGTGGAGGCAATATGCAGGGATCCCAATATAACCGCACCTGAGGGGATCATGTTACATGAAATCGCACTGTATGCGGATAACATTCTAGTCTTCTTATCAAACCTAATGGTCTTGGGGACACACCTGATGCAATGCATCAATCTGTTTGGGGGATTCTTGGGTTATAAGATCAACTTTGCAAAATAAGAGACCATGTCATGGGTTGTCTCCCGGGAGTGCCTGATCCTGAGGGCGGATCTTAGTTCCCCTTTAGATGGTCGCGGGAGAGTTTCTCTATTTAGTTATATATGTTACTCCCATTTTTGATTGGCTATTTGAAGCCAAATTTGATCATTTATCCAACAGAATCAAGCAGGACCATCATAAATGGTAGGCACTTCCCATATCTTGCTGAAAATGTGTTGCAGGAAAACCGCAGCAGGTCAGGCAGCATCCAAGGAGCAGGAGAATTGATGTTTTGGGCATGAGCCCTTCTTCAGGAAATCTTCCCATCTCTTGGTTATTTCAGAGAGCCCTCATTAAAATAAACATTCTACCGCATCTGTTCTATCTTATGTGAGTACTTCCTCTGCTTTTTACTGAGCAAATATTTGGAAGACTGAACAGCTGGGTTAGTTCTTTTGTCTAGCATTACAAGTGGCCCATAATTAAATTGACTAAATTGCAGTTACCTTACAGACTGGGACAAGTGGGCCTCCCAGATATCAAAGATTATCAGTTAAGCTCGTTGCTATCTTACATGAATGACTGGGCCCAGGGAGACCCTCACTCACTTTGATTGGACATCGAAGCATCTCTGGCAAGATGCCCCCTTATTAGCATGCTGTTTTTAGAAAAATTTAGAACAGTTAAGGAATATTGCTATAGCCCAATAGTCATCAATATTGTCAAGATGCGGAAGGCAATGCGGTGAGGGCAATATTGCCAAAACATCATTTTGGACACACATAGTTGGTATGCCAGACTTTCAGCCAGGGATAATGGACTCGGTGTTAAACTATGGGCAGCTAAGGGTGTGTCTTGTCTGGGCGATTTATTCGAAGGGCACATACTGATGTCTTTTGACCAGTAGGCTCAGAAATATGAATTGCCCGGTAGGGACCTCTTTTGTTTCTTTCAAATTAGAAGCTTCATACAAAAAGAGACCACACTTCTAACTGATCGTTATAGGTCCGACATGGAGAAGAGGGTGTTGAGTGCTGAGGGTACATTATCTGTTAGCAACACTTATCATCTGTTGGGAGAGCGTCACTTGGACGTGACCGAATGCCTTTATAGGATATGGGAGAGGGAGTTGGATGCTGAGATCTCTTCTGAAGTATAGGAGGATATCTGGGAAAATGCAAGAAGGGTCTCGATTTGCAACAGGACTCACCCCCTGCAATTAAAGATTCCCCAAAGGGTCCATCTGGCCTCAGACTGTATCGATAAATTAAAGCGGGAGCATCTCCAATGTGTCCGAAATGTAAAGTGAGCGTGGGCACGCTTACTCATTGTCTTTGGTCCTGCCACAGACAGCGGGCACACTGGAGAGTTGTGCTAGGTGAAATACAGAAGGCCTTGGGGATGGAGGTGGAGATGGACCCAGTATCTCTTCTTCTTGGCTTTGTTAATTCACGTTCATTGTATGCACACAAAAAAGTCTTTTCAGTACCCTCATTTTTTGTGTCAGAAAGAACATTTTATTAGGGTGGATGTCAGACAATCCTGGGGCTGGGAGGCTGGTGTAAGCTAGTTATGGAGCACATCCTCTTGGACCTTCTCACGAGTATGATGCACCATAAAACTGAGAATTTCTATAAGATGTGGCAGCCCTTTTTGGACTCCCTGAGTACAAATTTGTCCACCATATTAATAAGAGCCTTTATATAGCCACGGCTGTTCTAGGTAATGGGTTTGCTATCCAGAGGGGAGGAACTATGAACATATGAATATGCTTAAACTTTTGCGCTCAAGGATCAAGGGTTCTTGCTTTGTTTTGCTGAGCTGTGTTACAGTTATTATTATTGTTAAGATTTTCCTTTTATAGCTTAGTAATTAATTAGCACTTATTTATGTAATTAGCGGTTTTGTTTTTTTAATATTGTTTTGAATTGCTTGGTTTTGTATTTGTTGTAATGTTCAAAAGAAAAAAAGATTCTTTTTAATAAAAATATACTTAAAAAAACTTGTTGTCTTAATCAATTTGCTACAATGTGTCCAATGTGCCTCAATATTAAGTTTTTTTCTGGTATTGATATTTGAAGTACTTTGGGGCAGTTAAGAAAAGAATCTTCAGGTCTTTTGGTTCTTTCTTCCATTCACTTAACTCTCCTAATTACCAGCCTGATGTCAACAAAGTGGAGAACATTTGGCCTTTGCATTTTAATTGGCTGCAACAAAGAATTCTGAATCTATTCTGAGCATAACATAAAACCCCTGGAACCAAACACTTACTGAAGACCAGAACATTGATATTTATGCATGATCTCCATGAGTATTATTTGTTTTTTAGAAACTTTTGATGGACTTAACTTGAGTAAATTTTAAAGGGCTGAATCCTTTCTCAGTGATCCATGCAGGTCCACTCTTGAAAAGGAGTAAAATGTATCTGGCTTTGGAAGACGTCAGTGGAGTCAATGGTTGAGAGAAACTCCTAACGGTTACTCCATGCTAAGATTCTTCGTTAGTTTGAGATGTCATGAAGACGGAGCTACCAAGACAAAAAAAAGAAAGAAATAAATAGCTGTTCTTGTACATAAGCCAGAACAGCTAATTATTTATTTCTTTTTGCTTGATACTTGCTACTTGTCACATTTGTTTGTGTGTTATATTCCATCTTAAACTAGGATTCAACTCAACACACCCACCAAAAACTTGGTAGGAGGAATTTAATGTAGGAAAGATTGAGGTAGGAAAATCAAAATGCAAACTATTACTTGACTGCAAAGAAAATCAAAAAAAGTGCCAGAGTGGGATTCGGGTGAAATGTGCATGAAATGTAAAACATTGGTTTGCAAGTGCAGCAAGTAATTAAGACAGCAAGTGCAGGTTTGGCTTTTGGTGTAAAGAGGTTAGAGTTTAAAAATAGGGAAGTCTTGTCACAACTGTATCTGGTATTGGTGAGCTCTCACCTGGGGACCACTGGGTACAGTTTTGGGTTGCATATTTAAATAATGATGCACTGGCTTTGGAGGCAGATCAAAGAAACTTATCAGGCTGATCCCCAAAATGAAGGCTAAACAGGTTAGGCCTTTATTTATCAGAGTTTAGAAGAATGAAGAATATTGAAACATTCAAGATACTGAGAGGTTTTGCCAGATTAGGTATTGAGAAGGTGTGTTCATTAATAGGGGATACTCGATCATTGCCATGACTACAAGTGCAGGTCAGGCTGGGATTCCTGCAGCAAGTAACTCAACTCCTGACTCCACAAAACTCTGTCCACTATCTACAAGACCCAAGTCAGGAATGTGATAGAATACTCCCCCCTTTGTCTGGAGGAATACAGCTCAACATCAGAAGCTTGACAGCATCCACAACAAGGCAGTCCACTTGAATGGTCTCACTTCCATAAATATTCACTCCCTCCACCACCAATACAATGTAGCAGTATGTGCCATCTGCAAGATGCACTGCAGAAGTTCTCCAAGCACCATCAAGAAGGACAAGGGCAGTAAATACAGGGGAACAGCACCACCTGCTATTTCTTCTTCAAGCCACTCACGAACCTAACTTGGAAATACATCAGTGTTCCTTCAGTTTTGTTGGGTTAAAATCCTGAATTCTGCAGTGTATCTTGCAGATGGTACACACTGTTACGTTGTATTGATGAGGGAAGAAGTGAATGTTTATGGGATTGGGACCATTCAAGGGCACTGCCTTGTTGTGGATGCTGTCAAGCTTCTGATGTTGAGCTTCATTCCTCCAGACAAGTGGGGAATATTCTATCACACTCCTGACTTGTGTCTTGTAGATAGTGGACAGGCTTTTGTGGAGTCAGGAGTTGCGTAACCTGCTACAGGATTCCCAGCCTGTGATCCTGAATTTGTAGTCATGGCATTAGTGTTCAGTTTCTGATCAATGGTAGCCCCCAGGTTGTTGAAAATGGCTGGTTCAGCCATGATAATGCCATTGAATGTCAAGGACAGATGGTTAGATTTTTTTTTGTTGGAGATGGTCATTGTTCAGCACTTGCTTGGCATTAATGTTGCTTACCACTTGTCAGTCCAATCCTGAATGTTGCCCAATTTTGTTGCTTTTGAATGTGGACTGCTTCAATGTTTGAGATGTAACAATGGTACTGAACATTGTGCAATCATCTGTGAACATCTCGACATGGAGGTTCGGTCACTAATATAGCAGCAGAAAATGATTTGTCTCGGGCACTACTCTGAGAAACTCTTGCAAAAATATCCTGAAGCTGGCATGACAAACTTCCAACAAGTATGACCACCTTCCCATTTACCATGTATGATTCCAACCAGTGGAGTTTCTCCAGATTCCCATTGACTCTTGTTTTGCTTAGGCTCCTTGATGCCACACACAGTCCAATATGGGTTTGATGTCAAAGGTATTCACTGTTACCTCACCCCTGGCATTCAACTCTTTTGTCCATGTTTGAACCAAGGATCTGATAGAGACAGGACCTGAGTGGCCTTGGAGGATCTTAAACTGAGCATAAGGAGCAGGTTACTGTTAGGCAAGGGCTGCTTGACAAAACCATTGATGACACCTACAGATGGGGTGGCACGGTGGCACAGTGGTTAGCACTGCTGCCTCACAGCACCAGAGACCTGGGTTCAATTTCAGCCTCAGGCAACTGCCTGTGTGTAGTTTGCACATTCTCCCCGTGTCTGTGTGGGTTTCCTCCCACAGTCCAAACATGTACAGGTCAGGTGAATTGGCCGTACTAAATTGCCCATAGTGTCAGGTGAAGGGGTAAATGTAGGGGAATAGGTCTGAGTGTGTCGCTCTTCAGAGGGTTGGTGTGGACTTGTTGGGTCGAAGGGCCTGTTTCCACACTGTAAGGAATCTAATCTAAAAAAATGATTGAGTGTAGACTGATGGGGTGGTAATTGGCTGACTTGGATTTGTCCTGCTTCTTGTGTGCAGGATAGATTTGGGTAATGTTTCACATTGCCAAGTGGATGCTAGTACTGTAGTTCTACTGGAACACTTAGCTAGTAGTGTGTGGAAACTTCTAGAACACAAATCTTAGTGTTATTTGCCAGAATGTTGTCTTTGCCCTATCCAGTGCCTTCAGATGCTTCTCGATACCAGGTGGCATGAGTCTAATTGGCTCAAGCTTGGCAACTGTGATGCTGGGGACCTTCAGATAAGATGGAGATGGATTGGAAACTTGACTCTTCTTGCTGAAGATTCTCATAAATGTTTTAGTATTATCTTTTGCACTGGTGTATTGGGCTCCCCTATCCTTGAGGATGGTGGCATTTACAAAACCTCCTCCTTCAGTGAGTTGTTCAATTGTCCATCATCATTCACAATTGGATGTGGCAGGACTTTAGAGTTTAGATCTGATCTGAATCACTTGCAGCATATGCATTTTTGCATGCAAGTTGTCCTGTGTTGTCACTTCAACCCGATTATCACCTCATTTTTCAGTACACCAGGTGCTGCCCCTGATAGATGATCCAGCTTTCTTCATTGAGGGTAAGAGGCACAGTAGAGATCAGCATCAATCAGAAATGCTCAATTTTCTCAAGATAAATGTGGTATGTTTCCTATCTTACTTTTAAACACTATTGCTCTGTCAATCCATTTCATCGCCTGAGTATAGACACTTTAAACAAAGCAAATTACTATTTTACTCATGAACAAAAATTTGAGAATTTAGTTTAAGAGAGATATATTTGCTATTTAATTTGAAAAAGGAACATGTTATGGTTTTATTTAAGCATTGTATTCAGTGTTATCCAATTTTAAAGATAATGAGGTATCATACCAAATACAGGTAATATTTGGGATATTCTAGATTACACAAATCAAAACAATTAATGTTTAAGTAAAACAAACATTAAAATAGGTTAAAAAATAGAAATAATTTGTGTTCAGTGCCAGTCACTCAGAAGCACCAGACACTACCAAGATAAAGAAAAGGCAAGGCAGTCACAAGGTACACAGGAGTTAAAAGAATGAATGAACTGAGAGATCAAGAGGACCTTTAGACAGGACAGACAGAACAAAGGTTATCAGAGAAGAGAAAGTTGCCAGGTAAAAAAATTGTCAACTAAAGACCGAATGCCCTGGATTCTCCAAGAATTTTGTCAAATGCTGCTGTGTGAATCAACAGCAATGGATATCATTCTGAAGGGAGTTTGAGATTTTTGTCAGTTCTTTTTTTCCCACTGGCTGACAACTGATGGAAGCAGCCAAACTATTGTAAATGAGTTATAATGGTGAGAAGCAACTTTGGCATGAACTTCTGTCTAACACTTGAATTTTCATGTACTTCAAGACTATAGGCCACAATATCTTCGACACCAGATGTTTCCGAAACAATAACTGAAAAGAAAGCAGTTTGATAAGAAGTCAATGTTGGGTCAATCAAGCTAATCTCCAAGGAAGGTGAGAGCTTCTATTTTAATACATTTTCAGTCTGTCATTGATAAATCACTTGGCAATGGAATACTTAAACAACATTTGACAAACATTAAATATGTGTCACATAAAGTATAAAAACCAGATGGCATGATATCACCTATTGGTAAAATATGGATTAGATACATTTCAGGTGTAGATTTGGTCAGACGTTTAATGGAGAGTTCTCGTGAATCCTAATTTTTAAAAATAAAACTAAATATCAGCAAGGATAGGAAAGAACCAGTTGTCAAAATAAATTGAACATCTGGTGAACTAAATGACGGAATTTATCAGAAGTGAAAAATTTAACCTGAAAACACCTCACCACCAAATAGCCATGAGTGAGTGCCTTGGGTAGGAATTTATAGACTATAAAAATGAAGCAGGGCAATGTATCTCCCTCCACTGGTCATGTGCAAGAACTTGTGAAAAGTATTATTATAATCTCTGACTTCTGCTCTACTAAATACAAGAGAAAAAAAATTGCCCTCAATTTTAAGAGGTCATTTTTGTGACAACCACCTTGCAAAACAGCTTTCAGCCTTTTCAAGGTCAGAGCATGTCTGAACAATTTTGATCATCTGGCTGCCACTAGACTGTCTTCTTTTTAAAGATAGATTGGCAGAAATGGGAACAAGAGGGTGTCAGATCTGACAGCGCGAGAGTTTCACAGTGATGTGGTTGACTTCCCACTTCTGACAGGGCTAACAGATATCATACTCATCAGTTGTGAAGTCGTGACTGTTATTTTTAAAGAAGATTATGGTAAATCTGTCATTGGGAAAATTATTTTCTGATGTATCAAGTGATGAAAAAGCTCAATTGGGAAATAAGAAAAATTCTCTCCCAGAAACCAAAGTCAGAATCGCTTTTTGATAATCAACTGATTTTTAAAAAAAATCTTTTCAATAAACAACTTCTTTAGAATGCAGAATTGTTCCAAAACCAACAGATAAAGTCTTAGAATACAGGGTAGACCATTTACAAAAGAGATGTGGGAAATATTCTTCACTCAAATATGTACATAAGAACATAAGAACTAAGAGCAGGAATAGGCCGTCTGGCCCTTCAAAGCTGCTCTCCATTCAATAAGATCATGGCTGATATTTTCATGGCCTCAGCTCTACTAATCTGCCCTCTCACTAAAACCTTTAATTCCTTTACTGTTCAAAACATTATCTACCTTAGCTTTAAAAACGTTTACTGAGAAAGCCTCAACCACTTCACTGGGCAGGGAATTTCACAGATTCACAACCCTCCAGGTGAAGAAGTTCCTTGTCAATTCAGTCCTAAATCTGCTCCCCCTAAGTTTGCGGCTATACCCTCTTGTTCTAGTTTCACGCACCAGTGGAAACATCCTCTCTACTTTTCTCTTCTATTCCCATCTTAATTTTATATGTTTCATTGAGATCCATTCCCTTCTAAATTCCAATGAATACAATCCCAGTCTATCAGTCACTCCTCATAAGCCAATCTCCTCAACTCCAGAATCAACCTAGTGAACCTCCCTGGTGTCAGTGCATCCTTTCTCAAGTAAGAAGACAAAATCTGCACACAGAACTCCAAGTGTGGCCTGACCAGCACCCAATACAGCTGATACATTACTTCTCTGCTTTTAAATTTAATCCCTTTAGGAATAAAGGACACAATTCCATTTGTCTTCTCAATTACCTGTTGCGCCTACAGACTGACCTTCTGTGATTCATGTACAAGGACACTCAGGTCCCTCTGCACAGCAGCATGCTGTAATTTCTTATCATTCAAGTAATAGTCCTTTTTACTGTTATTCCTACCAAAATGAATGACTTCACATTTATTAACATTGTACTCCGTCTGCCAGACCTTTGCCCACTCAATTAAACTATCTATGTCCCTTTGTAGTTTCACAGTCCTTTGCACACTTTGCATTTCTACTCATCTTAGTATCATCCCCAAACCTTGACACACTGCATGTAGGCCCCAAATCATCGATGTAAATTATGAATCCCGACACTGATCCCTGAGGCACACCACTTGTCACTGATTGCCAACCAGAAAAACACTCATTTATCCCACTCTATGTTTCTTGTTGGTTAACCAATCCTCTATTCATGCTAATGTATTGCCCGTAACACCATGCACCCTTATGTTATGCAACAGCCTTTTGTGCGGCATCTTGTCAAATGCCTTTTGGAAATTTAGATATACCACGTTTACTGGGTCCCTGTTGTCCACTGTGTTTGTAATGTCTTCATAGAGTTCCAAAAGATTAGTTCAGCATGACATGCCCTTTATGAAGCCAGGGTGCATGTGCCCAACTGAACAATTTCTAGCCAGATGTCTTGTTATTTCTTCCTTAATAGTAGACTCAAGCATTTTCCCCACAAATTAAGCTAACCAGTCTATAATTCCCCATCTTTTGTCTACCTCCCTTTGAATCAGTGGCATCACATTTGCTGTTTTCCAATCTGCTGGAACTGCTCCAGAGTCCAATGAATTTTGGAAAATTACCATCAGTGTATTTGTTATTTCCTCCCGTCATCTCTTTTAGTACCCTGGGATGCATTTCATCACGGCTAGGAGACTTGTCTATCCTTAGGTCCATTAGCTTGTCCAACACTACCTCTTTCTTTATAATGATTGTTTCCAGGTCATTGCCTACCTTCGTCTCCTTGTGAATTACCAGCACGTTATTTGTGTCCTCCACTATGAAGACCAACACAAAATATGTATTCAATGCTTTGGCCATTTCCTCACATCCCATGACTAAATCCCCCTTCTGATCCTCTAAAGGACCAATGTTTACTTTAGCCGCTCTTTTTTGTTTTAAATATTTATAGAAAGTTTTGCTATCTGTCTTTATATTCTGAGCTAGTTTTTTTTCTCAGAATCTGTTTTACTTTTCTTCGTAGATCTTTTTGTGGCTTTCTAATGATCTTTAAAGCTTTCCCAGTCTTCAAGTTTCCTGTTGATCTTAGCCACTTTGTATACCTTCTCTTTCAATTTGATAGCCTTCCTTATTTCCTTAGACACCCATTGCAGATTACCCCTTTTCCTGTAGTCCTTCCTTTTCACTGGTATACACTTTTGATGAGCACTTTGAAAAATTGCTTTGAAAGTCACTGTAGCGAATCTGCGGAACTCTCTACCACAGAAGACTGTAGAAGAAAGGTCACTGAATATATTCAATAAAGGGATAGATGAATATTGAGACTTTTGAGGCATCAAGGGATATAGGACGAAAGTGGGACTATGGCATTGAGATACATGATCGGCCATAACAATATTGAATGGAAGAGCAGGCTTGAAAGGCTGAATGGCCTACTCCTCCTCCTAGCTTGCCCCCGACCAAGCAGTAATGGCTTAGTACCCTGAATGTCCCAGTCCGGCTTGATCATTCAGTTTTGAATGTGTCCTGACTGCTTCGTTTTTGATTGAACATCTATATGTTTCTTTAAAGACAAACAACAGGTGGCAGGGGCCCGGTGGGGGCTACCTGTGTTGTGATTTCTTGCTCCTGATACAGAGTCTGCAGCAGCACATTAGAATCTCTACAGTGTGGAAACAAGCCCTTCGGCCCAACAAGTCCACAACGATCCCCTGAAGAATCTCCCACCTAAACCCCTTACTCTATCTTTAACCCTGCCCAATGCATCTAACCTACATATCCCAGAACACTATGGGCAATTTAGCATGGCCAATTCACCTAACCTGCACATCTTTGTACTGTGGGAGGAAACCAGAGCACCCGGAGAAAACACACACAGACACAGCAAGAATGTGCAAACTCCAGAGAGTCAGTCGCCTGAGGCTGGAATCAAACGTGGGTCCCTGGCTCTGTGAAGCAGCAGTGCTAACCACTGAGCCAACATGCTGCCCACGATGAAGGTGTATCAACCCACACATTGTAAAAAGAGGTCCCTGTCAAGAGTCCCAAACTAGCAAAGGGATCTGTTTATGCTACAACAGCTACATTTTTTAGCTGATTTTTTTCCCCAATCTTCAGAAAAGAGAAATGAGTAGCAATTAGTGGGAAGGGGATGGAGAGATTTCTAAGTGAATTTCTCTTTAACCATTAGTTGGTGGAGGGTATAGGTCAGTGGGATAACAGAAAATATTGAAGAAGGTGGTGAAGTTGATGTTATGTGGATTACCATTCGGTTAATTGCAATCCAGGATGTAAAATTGAGTTCTTTTTCAATAATACAGAATTTCGATTTGATCAAACAAGTGAGGAAATAAAATATATTCTGTTTAGTCACAGTTAGTTGTTAAAGTGGTTCTGTTAGAAGAAAGTTATTTGACAGGTCAAAAATAAGATTCATTGTTTTATGGTTCAGGCTAATGTAAACTTTGGGTTTCAAAGTAAGCATAGCTTATACTCAAAGATGAAGCTTACATTTCAAAATGATTGAGTTTATAACAAGGCTTGTAACAGGCATGTATGTGTGCATTAACCATTGCAATTAGTGTCCTCAGTGAGTCTTGAACTTGTTTTGATCATTTTAGATGTATCACTTGGAACGATGGTTAATCAGTGGAAGATGATACTACATACTATAAGCCACAAACCATTGCTGTTCTGGTGCCATCTCATTTTGTTAGAAATCTATTAAATAGGTAAACTAGAGGAATGAGTTGTCATAAAATAAAGTTGATCTTACAAACATATGAATGGATGAATTAAGACATGATAAGAAGTGATGTCAGTAAATGAACTTTGCTTTTAAAGAAACAAATCAGAAATTGAGCATAGACTAATCAGCTCATCCAGATTTGACCATGAAGTGTTCACATGCTGTGCCTTCATTATCAAGTCAATCTTGCAGCACCTAGACCTATCAGAGTGCTCAGAGCTAAGAACATGGCAATTTTATTCATGCAAGGAGTCAAAGCAACCTGCTAGAAGCTCTTGTGTCACGTGATCTTTGTAATGTAGACTGCTTTACTGATCCCATATATACAATCGTCCATCTAGGGTATTGGGTAGGTGTCATGTCTGATCACTGCATTCTCTTCTGTAGTCAACATAGAGCATAAGAGGCCTGGTCATGAGCACAA
Source organism: Chiloscyllium punctatum (assembly GCF_047496795.1). Taxonomy (NCBI): domain Eukaryota; kingdom Metazoa; phylum Chordata; class Chondrichthyes; order Orectolobiformes; family Hemiscylliidae; genus Chiloscyllium; species Chiloscyllium punctatum. The sequence continues at coordinate 35,024,676 of NC_092765.1, forward strand.
CTGGGAAGCTCCAGCTCCTACTGCTGGTCTCTATTAGTTAGTGCATCAGCATGTAGTTATTAATCTGCTCCTGATCTTGTGTGAGCTTTTCTGGGCCCAGTGATGGGAATGTTGCTTTAATGGAGGCCTTTCTCTCACATCTGTGTCATGAAGAGTTAGGCTGGTGCAGCCTGGTTTGTCTCTGCATAAACCCTTAAGTACAGTTTTGATAGCTCAATGCCTCATTGAGTCTCCTCACTATCTTGCACCTCGGTGGGTGAATAATGAGTCTTGTTTGAAATATTTCTGCATCGGTTAGCTGGTTAGTAGAGGATTCAATATGGGTCTCATCCATGTCTCTCTCTGCTTTATTCCCATTGCTATCATCATCCACTATCACCTCCTCAGTGGTGGTACTGCTTTACTATGTTGGCATGGCACAGCCTTTTGGGGGAATAAAAAACAAGCAGATTTCTCAATTGGTTTCAACAGAGTTCCTCAGATTATTCAGCTCCCCAAACCTTTTGGCTACACTTTACAGGCCACTGCACCATATATTTTATATGGTTCACACACTCTTGTTCGGAACACTACTACATTTTTTCCTGACTGAAAGATTCAGTAATTAGCACGTTTGCCAGCTTTATCACCTCTGCCCGCAAGATTAAGATGAATCATTCAGTTGGAGTTTGCATCTTTAACACAACGATCCAAAAATCACCCAAATTGCCAAGAAATCAGACCTAACTTGCAAATGCCCTGTTGAGGACTTAAAGAAACTGGTTGAAACTGAAACTATAATACTGGCTGTGGCTAGAATAGTAAATGCGTGGGTGAGTGTTTTTCTTGTTTTATATCCATTGTAATGAAATAAGAATGGCTCTCATTTCATTGGGCTGTGTAGTGGAAGTGTCATGATGATGAATGACCTACGTGCATATTGACCTTTTAATTACAACATACACTTCTAAAGGATGACAGGCCTTACAGTATTCACATATCCTTCAAAGTTCTGTTCCAAGGCGTGAATGTACATGCCAGATTGGGAACAACATGATTTGTTTCTTGTGCCTCTGTTGCTAGAATGAGTTAGTCAAAGGCTGGATGTTTTGTCTTTACTAATGTACAGTTTTGGAACTATGAGATACTAAACTAATATTCTGCTCAGACCAGATCATCATAAGATATAGGAGCAGAATTAGACCAGTCAGCCCATCAAGTCTCTCTGAAATTTGATATGGCTGATACATTTCTCAACCCCATTCTCCTGCCATCTCCCTGTAACCCTTGATCCCCTTACTAATCAAGAGCCCACCTATCTCTGTCTCAAATTCACTCAGTGACTTAGCCTCCACAGCCCTCTGTGGTAAGATTGACCACCCTCCGGCTAAAGAACTTGCTCCTCATCTCATTTCTGAAGGGTCGCACCTTCACTCTGAGGCTTTTCCCTTGGTCTTAGTCTCTCCTGCTAGTAGAAACATCTTCTCCATGTCCACTCTATCCAGGCCGCTCAGTATTCTCTAAGTTTCAGTGAGATTTCTCCTCATCCTTCTAAACTCCATTGAGTACAGACCCAGAGTCCTCAACTGCTTCTCATATGACAAACCCTTCATCACCAGGATCATTCTTGTAAAGCTCCTATCGATGCCCTTCAATGCTTTAATACATTCTTCCTTAGACACAGGGTCCGAAACTGCTCACAATATTCTAAACGTGGCCTGACCAGAGGCTTAAACAACCTCTGCTCTACATCTCTGCTCCTGTATTCTAGCCCTCTTGAAATGAATGCTAACATTACATTTGCCTTCCTAACTGCCAAATGAGTCTGCATGTTAACCTTAAGCGAATCCTGAACTAGAATCCCAAAGTCCCTTTATGCTTCAGATTTCCAAAGCCTTTCTCAATTTAGAAAATAATCTTTGACTCTATTCTTCCTACCAAAGTCCACCACCTCACATTTGTCCAAATTGTATTCCATCTGCCACTTCTCTGCCCACTCTCCTAGACTGTCCAAGTCTTTCTGCAGCCTTGCAACTTCCTCAAAAATACTTGTCTCTCTATCTAACTTTGTGTCATCTGCAAACTTGGCAACAATGCCCCCAATTCCTTCATCCAATCATTACCATATGACATGAATAGTTGTGGCCCCAGCACTGCGGACCTCCGTTAATCACCAGTTGGCATCTTCAAAAAGACCCATTTATCCCTACTCGCTGCCTTCTGCCAGTTAGCCACTCCTCTATCCTTGTACTTCGCCCCTCACACCATAGGCTCTTAGCTTATTTAGTCGCCTCCTGTTCACACCTAGTCAGAGATCTTCTGGAAATCCAAATACAGAGGAACCTCGATTATCCAAATGACACGGGTGGGGAGTATTTTGTTCAGGTAATCGAATGTTCAGATAATTGAATGCCGGATAACACAGTTTAGCCAAGCATCAGGGCCTTGCGATCTTGTTGAGATAATCCAAAATTCAGATAAATCAAATGCTGGATAATCGAGGTTTCTCTGCAGATTATGCCCACTGGCTATCTTTTGTCAAGTTTGCTTGTTACCTCCTTAAAGAATCCTAGCAGATTTGTTAGACGTGGCCTCCCCTTGACGAAGCTGTGGTAACTCAACTCTTTTTCCATGCACTTTTAAATACACTGTTATCTCATCCTTAATAATCGACTCTTACTAATGCTTAAGGTCAGGTTTACTGGCCTGTAGTTTCCCTCCCTTCTTAAACAGGAGTGTTATATTAGCCATTTTTCAGTCCTCTGGGACCCTCCTTGACTCCAGGGATTCTTGATAGATGATCACCAATACCTCCACCATCTCCTCAATTGTCTCCTTCAAAACTCTGAGGTGTAGTCTATTTGCTCTGACTGATTTATTCACCTTCAGACCTTTCAGCTACCCCAGCACCGTCTCCTTAGTAATGGCTACTACATTCACCTCTATGTCCAGACTCTCTTGAAATTCTGTTGTGCTGCTGATACCTTCCACTGGTAAGACTAATGCATGTTCCCCTGCCATTTCTTTGTTCCCCAGTACGCCTTGCCCAACCTCATTTTCCAGCAGTCCAGTATTCATTTTTGCCTCTGTCTAACCTTTCATTTATCAACAAAAAATGTTTTCAGTATTTTATATCACTGGCTAGCTTACTCATATTTGTTCTTCTCCACTCATATTGTTTTTTTCAGTTACCCTCTGCTAGTTTTTAAAGGCTTCCCAATCCTCTGGCTTCCATATTTTATGCTTTTTCATCACCATATTTTATGTTTTTTTCTTTTGCTTTAATGTTGTCAGCCCTGGTTATCTCATTCATCCCTATATGTATTTATTCTTCCTTGGGATGAATTTTTGCCATGCCTCCCAAATTAAACTCCTGCCATTGTTGCTCCACCATCTTTCCTACTAGGATCCCCTTCCAATCAACTCTGGCCAGCTCCTTCCTCATGTCTTCATAGTTACCTTTACTCAATTCTAATACCATTACATCTGGCTCCAGCTTCTCCCTCTTAAACTGCAGGCTGAATTCTGTCATACTATTCTGTTCCCGAGAGGTTCTTTCACCTTTCACTCCTTAATCAAGTCTGCCACATTAGACATCACTGAATCCAGACTTGCTTGTTTCTTCATGGCATCTACCACAAACTGATCCAAAAAGAAATCTTATGGGCATTCCACAATTTTTTTTCTGTGGGATCCGCTACCAACCTGATTTTTCAAGCCCACCTGCGCATTAAAGTCCCCTGGGATTATTTTAAGAGTGCCTTTCTTAAATGCCTTTTGTATTCATAGAGCCATAGAGTTATGGAGATGTACAGCAAGGGAACAGACATTTTGGTCCAACTCGTCCATGCCTACCAGATATCCAAACCTAATCTAATCCCATTTGCCAGCACTTGGCCCATATCCCTCTGAACCCTTCCTATTCATATACCCAATTCAGATGCTTTTTAAATGTTGTAATTGCACCAGCGTCTATCACTTCCTCTGGCAGCTCATTCCATACAGGCACCACCCTCTGTGTGAAAAAATTGCCAAAGAGGATTGATGATGTCAGAGCAGTAGACGAGATCAAAACGGATTTCAGTAAGGTGTTCAACAATATTCCTCATGGGAGACTGGTTAGCAAGGTTAGATCTCATAAAATGCAGGGAGAACTCACCATTTGGATGCAGAACTGGCTCGAAGGTAGAAGACAGAGGGTGGTGGTAGTGGGTTGCTTTTCAGACTGGAGATCTGTGACCAGTCGGTGTGCCACAAGGATCGGTGCTGGGTCCACTGCTTTTCATCATTTATATAAATGATTTAGATGTGAACTTAGGAGGTATAGTTAGTAAGTTTACAGATGATACCAAAATTGGAAGTGTAATGGACAGCGAAGAAGATTACCTCAGAGTACAATGGGATCTTGATCAGATGGGCCAATGGGCTGAGAAGTGGCAGATGGAATTTACTTTAGATAAATGCGAGGTGCTGCATTTTGGAAAAGTAAATCTTAGCTGGACTTACTTACTTATTGGTAAGACCCTAGGGAGTGTTGCCGAACAAAGAGACTTTGGAGTGCAGGTTCATAATTCCTTGAAATCAGAGTCTAGGTAGATAGTATACTGAAGAAGGTGTTTGGTATGCTTTCCTTTATTCGTCAGGGAATTTGAGTAAAGGATTTGGGAGGTCATGTTGCAGCTGTACAGGACATTGTTTCGATCACTTTTGGAATATTGTGTGCAATTCTGGTCTCCTTCCTATCAGAAGGATGTTGTGAAACCTGAAAGGGTTCAGTAAAGATTTACAAGGATGTTGCCAGAGTTGGAGCTTTCAGGAGAGATTGAGGCTGTTTTCCCTCCTGATTTATTTTCTGCCCCACATCCTGACTACTGCTTTGATTAGATTAGATGACTTAGTGTAGAAACAGGCCCTTCGGCCCAACAAGTCCACACCGACCCTCCGAAGAGCAACCCACCCAGACCCGTTCCCCTACATTTACCCTTTCACCTAACACTACGGGCAATTTAGTATGGCCAATTCACCTAACCTGCACATGTTTGGACTGCGGGAAGAAACCGGAGCACCCGGAGGAAACCCACACAGACACGGGGAGAACGCGTAAACTCCACACAGATAGTTACCAGAGGCGGGAATTGAACGCGGGTCTCCGGTGCTGTGAGGCAGCAGTGCTAACCACTGTGCCACCATACCGCTAGGAGGCCTGAACCTGGCTCCCATCAGGGATTTCATTCTTTTGTTGTTCCTCACCTCTACACACACAGATTATATGCTTTTCAACTCTATATGTCTTTTTGCCATCAATTTGATTTCATTTTTCACTAACAAGGTAACCACATCTTCACTGCCCATCTGCCTGTCCTATCCATAGGACTGTCTCCTTGGATATTTAGTTCCCATCCCTGATTCCCTTACAGTCATGTCTCTGTAGTACCCACAACTTCATACCCTCTAATTTCAATCAGTGCTACAAGCTCATTTACCTCTTCTCGTATATTGGATGCATATAAGAACCATACCCTCAGTCCTGTGTCGACTGTCTCCCTTCTCATGTTTGTCCCATTATCTGCTCTGACTGAAATTGGATTCCTGAGCATACTCTCTGTCTTATCCCTTGTTCTGGAAACTTTAATAACCTCTGCTGAGGCCTTGCCCTTTACCTTTTGTCACAATTTTCCATGCAACTGAACCCACCCCGTTAGGATTTCATGTCGATATTGTCACATCTATCTCTTGTTCAGATGAGTGGGCTGTCTTCTGTTTGATATGTGCCTTTTGTAATGTGTAACCTAATGTGCTTTCGATGTTGTACAGAATATGCTGATTTCTTCTACATTTAATTTGATATCCAGTTCAGAGGCTGTTTGAAAGTAGATAAATTGTATTTTTCACATCTTAACTAAAGATCTACCAAACGGACCTGAAAACTTAAACTCTTGCGATGGAAAGATTGATATCAGTGAATCATGTTACATTGCTTGCTTGTTGATAAACATTGGTGATTATTTTCTTGATGTAGAAGAATATTGTTAGGATTTCTAAATCCTTGGGTGATAGTCATTATGTTTTCTTGTGGCATTCTTAATTGTTTGAAGTTGTTGCTACATCTTTGTTGTTATGAAGATTGTGGTTCTAAAACTGAAAGGACAAGACAAGCTAAAAGCTTCAACTTCAAATTTATTATACTGTACATAGTCTAAATACTGGTGTACATGGTAAATATATGCACAACTGGTTCTGATTTTATTATTAGGTAAGGGTTAAACTATATTTGTAATCACAGCTCTGTGATATCATCGTGACTTTCTTATCAGTGAGTTTCAAGATGGTGGCAGAGAAACAGGGCTGAATGTGGGCTCACGCCTAGGTTCATTCGGTCTTACATGCATTTTTTTCATTTTTTCCTTCCTTTTTACTTCTGTTCTCTTTCTTTCCATTTCTTTCTTTCGGTTTTCTTTTCTTTGGAGCCTTTTGTGATGGGTTTGGCCGCGTGACAGCTAGAACGGGCCCTGTGGGCAATGGCAGCTCCTCACCGCAATTGGAGGTGGCATCAGAGGCAGTGGCAGCAGCGGGGATGTCCTCCCGGCATTCAGGACTGGTGATGGCAGCAGCGGCAAAGCTCCTCCTGCCAGAAAAAACTGGGCCAAATGAAATTAAACAGCAGCTATCAACAACAGAGGACAGTGAAAACCAAAATCAAAGAGGTTATAAGAGGAACCAATGACAACCAATCTGAGGGAGAAATGTTGATCAGACTTTCTGGCATCTTGACTGCCTGAGTATGTGCACTTTACACCTCCTAGCATGGCAACAGGGTGTTGGCATCAACCCATTGGATAATTTAAACCCAACTCATGACCTCATTGGCCAAAGGCCACAGAATATTTTGAAAGGTCTGGGTGGGATTTGGAGACAAAAAAAAACACACAGCTGCTAGCCACCCATCAGTGAAGACTCAAGGAAGACTCGCAGTGAAGACCTACACCCACAGTCACAGTAGAAAACCGTGCGGCAACCCAAATAGACCCAGGAGAAATCTGCCCTGACCCGCAAGATCCAGCATTGTAGAAGAGATCCAGGCAGATGTCAGAGAGGAAAGAGGTTCCAACAGCCCATGTCAAACACGTGGATCCTTTCACAAATGGGTAGAGCTAGATAGAGGGTAAATATTCTGGGGAAATGCTCACATGATGTTTGAGTAAGGAATATTTTCCTAATAAGAAGGAGTTGAGCCACAAACTGAATTGTGTGTGCCTTTATCTGCCTCACTGACAAGAGCTAGGAGAAAGTGAGGACTGCAAATGCTGGGGAGTCAGAGTCGAAAAGTGTGGCACTGGGAAAGGCACAGCAGGTGAGGCAGCATCCAAGGAGCAGGAAAGCACAGTCATACAATATTTCCCTCCCCATCCCTATTTGTGTTCTCTCCATGACTCCCTTGTTAGGTCCACACCCATCACCAACCCACCCTCCACACCCTGCACATTCCCTTACTGCAGCAAGTGGTGTAAAACCTGTGACCACATCTCCCCCCTCACCTCCATTCAAGAGCCCAGAGGATCTTTTCACATCTGGCAAAGATTTTCCTCACATTTACTGACCTCTTCTACTGTGTTTGTTGCTCTTGATGTGGTCTCCTCTATATCGGGGAGACAGCTCGCCAACTCATGGAACATTTCAGGGAACATCTCTGGGACACACGCACCAAATAACCCCATCCCCCTGTGGCCGACCACTTCAACACCCCTCCCACTCCCCAAGGACTTGCAAGTCCTGGGCCTCCTCCACTGCCAAATCCAAGCCATCCAATACCTGGAAGAAGAACATCTGCTGCCTTGGGACCCTTCAACACATGGCATCAACATCGACTTCACCAGTTTCCAAATCGCCCTTTCCCCACCTAATCCCAGATCCAACTCACCAACTTTGCACCATCCTCTTGACCTGTCCTACCTGTTCATCTTCCTTTCCACCTATTTGCTTTACCCTCCCCACTGACCTAACACTACAACCCACAACCAGCATCCACCTATTTCCTTCTCAGTAACCTTCTCCCCCCAGCCCCACCTCCACCCTTCTATTTATCTCTCAGCCCCCTTCCCCCTCCACATTCCTGGTGAAGGGCTAATGCCCAAAATATCAACTCGCCTGCTCCTTGGGTACTGCCTGACCTGCTGTGCTTTTTCAGCGCCACAATTTTCGTCACTGGCTAGAGCGCTTGCGTAAAGGGTTTTTAATCATAAATTGGTCAAATTGTCCAAAGTATGAATAATAAGAACAACAGTGGCAGTTAGTAAACCGAGCAAAGTTATCAGTACAGTGCTAGATTTAATGCATTAAGTACATGTTGGTGGCAACAATGTCACAATTATAAATAAATTATAAAGAAGATATAGAGAAGATTATAAATCCTAAAGAAGATTCATACCACATTTGAAATGTTACCTCTGTTTCTCTCTTCATAGATGCTGCCAGACCTGCTGAGTTTCTCTAGTATGCTCTGTGTTTATTGGAAATAATCTTGCACTTTTGTAAATATATCCTCACTTGTACTTTTAGAATTTCTGCTCTTGTATCAGTTTTGTTGTTGGACCTGGTTAAATTGCACTCATGAGAGATGAGCAGATTCTTCAGTCATCCAAGTGATAAAATAATTTGTATTCACCAAGCATTGCTCATCTCTCACAAGCAAACAACCGCTTGATTGCAGATAGCTTCAGGCATCAAGGATCCTTAACCGTGGCATTGATGACTGCCAAGATGCCAAGATGTTGCACTTTAATGTGGACAACAATGAGGCTAAAGATAGTGTAGAGGGATTATGCTTGGGCCTGGGCTGACCTGAATATAACATTTATGCTTCCACCCACCTTGTGAGTGAGAGCACGCTCTCAGTGATGATTCCATGTGTCTCTGCAGGGAAAGGTTCATTCAAGTGAGCTGTTCAAGGGAGCCAACTACCATTCAAGACTGGGAGACCTATAATGGGTAATCCTAATGCCCACTCCACTTTGTATTGCAGAGGTCTGCCAAAAACAAGTGAACCCTCTTGCAGGTTCAATTCCAACTTATAGGATGTTTCAGCATTTTAGGGCAACTTAGCAGTCCATGCCCAGTTTGAAAAATTGCAGAGTTACTGATGCTAGAAAGGTCATAAAGAGATTCTCACTCTGTTGACGATCATAAAAAAGTCACATGACAACATTTGAATACAACATCTTAATAGCAGCCTTAAGTGCTACCTAAACTTAGAATCATGTGATAATAGTTCTTCCTCTCACTGAAAGCTGTTTTTTCTTTAATGGTCAGTTCGACATGTAGCATACTTTAAAATGGAATCACCCCAAGATTTCAGGCAAACAATCAGATAGATAACTGGACATTTATTCAACAACAGAAATGGCAAATAACTGCAAAAATAATGGGAGCCACATGTCCTTTGTGCTCAACAGGGGCTCTTTGTCACATTATCTATAGAATCACAAACAATTAAAGGAATCCAAAACCATCTCATTATCCTGAAAGAATGTTTCAATGAGGTTCTCACCAACTTTGTACTCATTGATGCATTATATTTCTCTGTTATTTTGCCTTGAATGGATCTCCTCCTAAATGTCCTGATTCTTTATACTCCAAAGAGTATCATCGAAGCCACGTTTCCTCTTTGTCCAGAATATTCCCCTTTCTCAGCTCCAGTTGTGAAGAGGACAGTATCCTACCATGATACAGCACACCTTTCTGTGCTGGTCTGAAAATCCCCACTTGAGCAGTCCAGGCATTAAAATCGCATATTAAGAAGTCCTCTGGTCTGTTCCACGAAGGCATAGTGGAAGCATGAGAAGTAGTTTATCTCCATTCCATATTAACCTGAGGGTTTCAAAAAGATGCCAGTCATATTTGAAAGGAGTCACCCTCATCTACCAGCTGGCATCCATGTATGGCCCATAGACCCAGATAGGAGGCAGAAACCTGTGAATTTTCCAGTATGTAAAAGTCACCGAATCTGCTTTTCTTGGATCATGCTCCAAACTTTGGCACTGCCGGTCACATATAATTTTGGACATTGACAAATTGGAAGCCTTTTCTGTTGATGAACTCTGCAGTTGGTAATAGAGCAAATGATGCACCCTGTATCCGGGGGAAGCCAGCGATGGGTGTTTATCAGAGGGGGTTGAGAGGTGTGGATCAGTGCGATCAGCTGTGAGCTGGAAAAAATGAAATTAGTGCATTTATGGGTGGAAGAGGATTGGAAAATGCCACACAAGTCCTCATTGCTGTTTTAATGTGGCATGAAAACTCAGGGCACCTTTGATCCTGGTAGGGTCTAGGATTATATAAGCAGCCAGTCCTTCCAAACATAAGCCTTGGTGACTATGTCAGAGTTTGGAGTAGGTGGAGTGGGATCTCCTTAGTCTTTACCTGCACAGTTTTTCTGAGGCTTGTAGAAAATAATAGTGAGACCTGTACCTGTGGGGACTCATCATTCTCATCCACCTCCTTGGTGGATTGTCAGCTGCTGTTTCTTCTGGATGCTGTTTTGCAGTTGCTGGAGTTTGCTGTTCTCACTGCGTTGTGGACAATGTCATCATTTCTGTCTCCTGCAGTGCTCTCTTTGGATTTAAACCAAGTCCTCAATGACTCTAGATACTGTGATGCTTGTATGCGCTAATAATCTGTTCGAAAGAATTATGGAATCCCTATAGTATGGAAGCAGGTCATTCAGCCCTTCATGGGCACACCAACCCTCTAAAGAGCATCCCATTCAGATCCAACCCTTCTCCTATCCCTGTAACCTTTTATTTCCCATGGCTAATCCACTTAGATGCTATGGGCAATTTAGCATGGCCAATCCACCTAACCTGCAGAAGGAAACCAAAGCACCTGAAGGAAACCCACACAGACATGGGGAGAATGTGCAAACTTCACATGGACATTCACCCACGGGTGGAATTGAATCCAGCTCCCTGGTGCTATGAGGCAGCAGCACTAACCACTGAGCCACCATGCTACCCAGAAGAAGATCAGAAAGATACCAGAATTTTATTGAAGGAAATCTTCAGCCCTCATATCCATCACAATGAAGTCTCATATTATGCCTGACATTTAGTCTTCTGAAGGAAGTCATTGTCATATCTCCTTAAATACATCAACTTATTGAAATGTACATTACACAACAAAAGTTTCATTTTATATTAGGGAGTAGAGTTCTGCATTCTGGGCTATCTTTGCTCATCTGAATTCTTCAGTCTATATTTAGGCTAAAATATTTGATGTTTATACTCATGCCTTTTTGAATAACTCCTGTCATTTCTTCCTTTTCCATCCTACCATGTGATTACCATTAGGGACCCTGCACATGATTCCCAAAAGTGACTTCTTACATTTATAATTTCTCATCCAAAACATTTATACATCTGGTTTCTTGAGTTTAGGTCATCTCTCTGTCTTGTACTGGGATCATCAGAAACTGACAAAGCCATTCCTGCACCTTTCCCTGTCTCCTTCTTAAATATTCAGTTGCGTGATATTTCAAAAGGCAGTCAATGTTAACCTGCAGCCACGTCTCTGTAAAGCCATTATACTGTACTTAGTTATTTCTGTTTGTGTTCTCAGTTTATCTGTTTTGTTTTGAATGCTGCATGCATTCAGATACAAAATCTTTATTTTCGTGTTTTTATTCATTTTGTAATATCTGGTCACATCTGTTGATTTACTCCTAAATTTTTACACTCAATCTCTTCCTGCAATGCTCTGTTTATTATCTTACTGTATTAATTCCTTTCAGTTTTTCCATGCTTCTATTCTTTCATTCATGACTCCTTCCAAATTTGATCTCTTGCCGTCACTATTTACTTTTAAATCCTCTCTATTTTCCTAGTTGTACTGTACTTAAGAATATTGGTCCAAATATGGTTCAGCTCGAGACAGCCCCATTGGTACAGATCCCATTTTCCCCATACCGGTGGCAGTGTTCCACAAACTGGAAGCCACTTCTCCCACACAAGTCTGTAAACCACATATCCCGACCTTGAATTGGACTTACCCTCTGCCAATTTGTACATGTCTTAGGTAATAATCTAGAGATTGCAACCTGTTTCTGAATTTGATGTGTAGCTCCTCATACTAAGTCTGGAGAACCTCCATTTTTGCCTTTGTGACTAGGCTGAGGGGTGGCCTTATAGAGATTTATAAAATCATGAGGAGCAGGAATATGGTAATTGGACAAGGTATTTTCCCTGGGTGGAGGGGGAGTTGGCAGGGGGGAGAGTCCAGAACTAGAGGGCAGAGGTTTAGGGTGAGAGGGAAAAAATGTAAAAGGGACCTGATGGGCAACTTTTTCACACAGAGGGTGATGTGCATTTGGAATGAACTTCCAGAGGAATTGATAGAGGCCAGTACAATTACAACATTTAAGTGACATCTGGATGGGTGTATGAACAGGAAGGGTTGAGAGGGATATGAGCTTAAGAGGGATTACAGGGATATAAGTGCTAGTAAATACATCTATATTTGGTTTGGATATCTAATCTCTTCATATGATATGTGGTCAGCATAAATGAGTTGGACTGAAGGGTCTGTTCCCATGCTGTATATCTCTATGACTCTATAACTCGAGTACAACAATAAAATCCTTCTACTCCAATAGCTGGTTCCTCTAGCCCTGAGCAGATATTGTTATAGAGGTATACAGCATGGAAACACACTCTCAGTCTAATTCATCCATACCAAGCAGATAGCCTAAATTAATCTAATCCTATTTGCCAGTGTTTGGCCAATATTCATCTGAACCCTTCCTGTTCAAATAGTCATCCAGATACCTTTCAAATGTTGTAATTGTACCAGCCTCCACCACCTCCCTGGCAGCCCATCCCATACATCCTCTACCCCTTAGGTCCCTTTTAAACCTTTCTGCTCTCACCTTAAAACGGTGACCTCCAGTTTTGGGTTCCCCAAACCTTATACTTGGCAGATAACAAGCCATATGGATTCATGCAGCTTTCAGCAGAGCAGGATGTTAATCCCTTTGACTACATTGGCCCTCTAATATCAATGCATTTCTTTCTGCTTCTCCCACTTGAATAAACATTAGCAATAGAGTAAGCCTAACCAGTGACTTACCAATTATGAAATAACTTGTTTCTTCTCCTTTAGCGCAGTGAGAGACAATTCTTCGAGGCCAAAGAAAATAAATAAATGCAATGGACAATCTCTTTACACTTCTGTCGTGACTCCCTGAATCATAAACTTCCAGATTCTAGTGTGGATTGTGTTTATGGATATTTATAAGCAATCTGTTATGGAGTAAGGAGGACCTGATACTGGGCTTTTCCAAGATTTGTCCTGACTTTATTTATGTGTTCCTTCTTTCTAATCAACCTGTTCAAAGATGATATTACACTCCTCTCCAATGCATGAGACTTGAATTCAGGCCTCTGAGCCCAGAGGTAGGGACTCGCTTACATGTTCCTCAGAGCAGTCAGTTTCAGCAGCACCTTCATTAAGTAAGCCAAAGTTCTCTTCCAATGGATACCACGGTTAAGACTTGAAGATTCAGAATTTGAATTATTAATTTCACCCAAATGCTAACTAATGTTAAGTACAAAAAAAATTACATTTCTACACAAAAATATGAAAACTGTATTATCCACGAACCTCAGTTCCAACCCTCGGACTCAGCACCGCCTTTTTGACCTGCAATCTTCTTCTCAAACTCTCCGCCCCCACCGCCTCTCTGGCCTATCACCCTCACCTTAACCTCCTTCCACCTATCGCATTCCCAACGCCCTTCCCCCAAGTCCCTCCTCCCTACCTTTTATCTTAGCCTGCTTGGCACACCTTCCTCATTCCTGAAGAAGGGCTTATGCCCGAAACGTCGATTCTCCTGCTCCTTGGATGCTGCCTGACCTGCTGCGCTTTTCCAGCAGCACATTTTTCAGCACATTCTTATCCACGAGTCTCTAGCATTCAGTCAAGGTACCTGATAAGATCAGCACAAACAAATTGAATAAAGAAACAGCTTTGAGATGTTGTACAGTTTACTTAAATTTCAGTGATGAGTTTCTAAGGGCATTTTTGACTAAGGCATTATATAGGGTCAAGATGCAGACAACTACCATACCTATAAAGAGAAAGCCCAGATTAACCCCTTGACCTTCAGTGGTTCCACGATTGCAGAGTCTTTCAGTAGCAAGAACCTAAGGAGATAGGAGCATTACCCCGGAGTTGAACTGGACCAAATACTGTGGTAGGCAAAGCAAACCAAAGGCTGCATGCGCTGCAATACGAGGCCCATTTCCTGACACTTGGAAACCTCTCTACCCCTATCTTCTCAGGAAAGGTAGTGATTAGCAATAAATTTGCCGACTGTGATGAGAGCATGACTTCAACAGCAGAAAAGCACATTTTATTCTGAAGTTATCAAACCTGTGCAGGTTTCAGAGCAATTTGTTGTGATAAGTGGAATAATTTTCCTTTCTTAATTTTAAAGCATGATGCAAGCAGTGTAGCCTTTAGCAACATAATGGTCTGAACAAATTATTATCCGATATAAAATTAGTTTCAAAGTACTTTTCTATTTTTTCCTGAAGTATACAAGAAAATCTCTAAGAAGGCTCAGCAAGTATTTATTAGAGTTAACTCTATGAGACCTATTTCTCTTTCCTACTGTCAAAGGTATTTTCCTATTGCAAAGGACAAATTTGGAAAGCAGCTAATTTCCTGAAACAATAAGGGCAAGCCATTATAGAGTCATGCAGTCATACAGAAATACAGGAGAGAAACAGACCCTCCAATCCAACTAGTCCACACCAATCATATTTCCAAATCAAGCTGGTCCCACTTGCCTGTTTCTGTCCCATATTCCACTAAATCTTTCCTATTCATGTATGTCTTTTTAAGGCTGTAAATGTACCTGCATCCATCACTTCCTCTAGCAGTTCGTTCCAGATATGAATCAGTCTCAGTTTAAAAATTTGCCCCTCGTGTTGTTTTAAAATTTTTCTCCTCCTACCTTAAAAATATGCCTCCTCGTTTTGAATTCCACCACCCTGGGGAAAAGATCCATGTTATTCACACAATCTATAGCAGCTCCTTCAATCATGTCAGTCTCAACAATGTACCCAGGAGTAAGAGTGAGACTTCAGGTCATAACCTTCTGACTCAGAGGCAGGGAATGTTGTATATTCTGGAACATTTAAAGAAAGGCGACTAAATACCTTCAGTAAATTTATACCCTGCAGTGACAGGGGATGGATTTTCACTGGGACTTTTCTTCGGTAGTTATATCTTTTCTTTAGATATTCCATCAATTGTTCAGCAATTATCAACCATGATTTTATTATGGAATTAAGTCACTTTAGTAATAAAAAAGAACATAATAACAGATTATTAGCAGACAATGCAGTCTTAATAGTTAGATTTAAGAAATAGGAAAGGATTTATACATTACCAAAAGTTAGAGGTTACCCTCCATCCCAATCATAGTTTGTAGTAGCAGTGGTTTGTTTTAAAAATTTAGAAATTAGAGAAGTGTATAACAAAGGTAGAATGGTTTTACAGCAGACCTTTAGCTTTCATGAAGTTTGGGGTAAACAGAAAAACAAATGTCAGGAAGGGAGCAAATATCTTGAGTGTGTCTCTGATCATTTCTCATAGAGTTAACTCTAATAAATACTTGCTGAACCTTCTTAGAGATTTTCTTGTATACTTCAGGAAAAAGTAGAAAAGTACTTTGAAAATAATTTTATGTAGGATAGTAGTTTGTTCAGACCATTATGTTGCTAAAGGCTACACTGCTTGCATCATGCTTTAAAATTAAGGGATATGGGCCAGAGACAGGCAGGTGGGACCAGCTTGATTTGCATCTCCTTACTTTTCTTCTTTATTGTGGGCTGAGATGGGGAAAAGACTGTTCTAAGAAGAAAAAAATGATAAGGATTGCTGAACGATTACTGTACTTTTTAGAAGCAGGTTACTGGCACTCATTATAAATGCTGTTTACATGGCTGCTTGTTCAAACAGTGGAGGTAGTTATTACATACAAGCTAGAGCCAGAGGGGGAATATGAAGGGAGACTCGGTCAGTAACACGTAGCTGATTGCCTTTTGTAGAAATGACTAATTGTTGATGACAAGGGCCTTCTACCTGCCAAAACTGTGTGATTAGCCCCTCGGCAGCTGAACAACTTGTGAGTATGGATGTTTGGTCAGAACTCAAAAAAAACTCTAAAGAAAGCAATTTATTTCCCTTCATCAATAGCTGTAGATCTTAACCAATATGTCAGAGACTTTGTAAGTCTCAGCCAGTTGCCCTGCGCCTCTTGCAAGGGATTAAAAGGTGACATGGCCTCTTGTGGCAATCAGCTGGAAAAAGAACTGCCCTTCCCTCCATCCCCCTATCCAACATCACCTCTTGGCCTCTGTCCATGAAGCAGACAGTGAGCTTTCCTTTCCTTTGGGGGACATGTTTGGTAATAATATTTGAGTACGTTAGTATGAGGACAAGTTCCTGGCTTGCAGCATCTAGAATGATGCGCAGCTGGCCTTTAAATATGAAGATAGAAAGCAGGAAGGGCCAGGAACAATATCATCCACATTCATCTGTCCAACTACGCAATTTCCTGAGAAATTGTTGCAAAGATGACTCTTTATTAAGTAAATGAAGACTAAGGCTAGGTGAGAAAGTATAAGAGAAGTTACTCTGAGTTATGGTGGACCATGTACCATGAATCTCACTCGACAAAACTTTTCAACTCCAAAGGAAAATTCTTCCCTTTGATTGGTACTAACCCTGTGCCCATTTGAGGAAATACTTGCTTTGACCAGATGAATGAATGTTTCTTGCTTCAGCTCATTGGTATTTGCTATGAGCATATTGGTGATATTTCCTGTGCCCAATTGAAGCGATATTTACAGACAAAATGAAGTGTGAAAGAGTATGGGATCAACAAAAAAACCTTGTACAATTATGTTCAGAAAAAAAAGTGATTACTTTTTTTGGATTACATTCCGAATGATTACTTTGTGCCAGCATCTTTTGATGAGGAAGATGTCAGCATGCACTGTCTGACAGTGAAATAATTCCACCAGTTGATGGTTTGTTGTTATTGTCATTCCCTATTAGAAACTGGGCTTCCTCCACGGTTTGAATATTCTTTGAGGTTTCATGAATCACTCATTCCTATTGAAGGAGTAAACTCGGGGTACGGATATAAACTGCTCACACCAATAATGGTGCCATTGAGGGCAAGAGTAAAGTGCCCAGACAGGCTTTCTGTTCCTTAATCCTAATCAGAAATGACTCAGTGAAAATATGGAGCCTTGTAGTGCATTGCCAAGCATTGCTAAATATTCAGCAGCTTCTTCCAATTTTGCTTTTGTCACTTCTCTACTTTGTTTTTCTTTATTCATTAAATTGTGTGAGTCAACAGTCAAAGTTTCCATTGATTCTCCACTCCATTTTGAGCCCATGGCTTTCTGTTGATTTCCTCTTTAGTTCCTAACTGGTTTAAACCTGTACTTCCAACTTTGGGTTCATACTGAATTGTAGGATATGTTTTTGTCAGATTTTCAACTCATGAAAACTTTGCGCTCAATATAAGACGTTGCATCGGTTTGAATGATGTTTGCAGGATATCTATTAGATCTCAGTTGCTTATATTATCAAAAAGCCAGTTTTACCAAATGCCACCAATGGATTAACAGAGAAGAAAAGAGTAAATAAAGCTGAAAATAGCAGAAATCTGAAATAAAACCACCTTTTTAATTATGAAAGCATTAAACATTTATTAAAATTTTTGTCATGAATGTGAAATGTTAATCCCGACTGGAGATTCTCTCCCCAGATGCTGTCTGACCTGATGAGTGCTCTGAACATTTTCGAGAGCAGCAGAATATCAAGGCAGGTTTTGTGCTTTGTGTACTTATTGCAAGCACTGTCTTTTCTCATTCACATTTGAAGCGCATGAAAGTATTTCAGTGAAGCATCTGTGAGTAGTTATATTCAAAGAAATGACATTGCTATCAATCATCCAGATTCTCTATTTCACACTGTATTCACTGTGGAAAAAACTGACTGCATCATGTCCCAGAACAATAACATATGGGATTCATTGGATTAATTTCTGTCATCTGCTGCAAAAATAAGCAGCATTTTGTCCATTCAAAATTGATTAAAGGAAAGGAATTTGAGCAAAGTCAATAATTATAGAGTTAACAAAATCCAATTTTAACAGCTAGTGAGTGTCAAGCTCGCTGTTGTGAGTCCTGGGCTATTTGATCATTTCTAATAGCGTCTACTTCAACTCAGCTGGTGCTGAAATCCTCATGTCTGCTTTGTTTACTTCTACATATCTATTACAATAAAGTGGAGAAAGTGAGGACTGCAGTTGCTGGAGATCAGAGTCGAAAAGTGTGATGCTGGAAAAGCACATGTCAGGCAGCATCTGCCAAGCAGGAGAATCGATGTTTCGGGCATGAGTCCTTCATCAGGAATGTGGGGCAGAGAGGGGGGTGGTGTAGGAGAGGTGTGGAGAAGAGGGCTGAGAAATAAATAGGAAGGGGGGAACTGAGGCTGGGGGGGAAGGTAGCTGGGAAAGCAATAGGGAGGTGCAGGTGATGTTGATAGGTTGAAGTGGAGGGTGGAGCGGATAGTTGGGAAGGAAGATGGACAGGTAGGACAGTTCAAAAGGGTGGTGCCAAGTTGGAGGGTTGTATCTGGGATGAGGTGGGGGAAGGGGAGTTGAGGAAACTGGTGAAATTGAAGTTGATGCCATGTGGTTGGAGGATCCCAAGGTGGAAGATGAGGCGTCCTTTCTCCAGGTGTCAGGTGGCTAGGGTTTGGCAGTGGAGGAGGCCCAGGACTTGCATGTCTAACAATGTCCTGGTCAGCCTCCCAACTTGCACTCCCTATAAACTAAAGCTCTTTCATCCATCTCCTCTGTGGTAGCTTACTTACATTGGCTTTCAGTGGATTAGTGCTTGACTTAAAATTCTCATTCTTGTTTTTAAATCTTTTCATGGTTTCACCTCCACCTACCCCACATCTCTCAATTTCCTCAGCTTTGCAATCCTTCAAGATATCTGTGCCCCTCCAATTCCAGCCTCTGGCCCAATCCCAAATTTAATTATTACAATATTGATGGCCATGCCTTCAGGTGAAAAGATCTTAAACTGTCAACCTCTAGAACTCCAGTGTCCAAAACTTCCCATCTTGCTTGAAGATCCTACGTTGATGGAAACCTTTAGGCAAGCCTTTGGGTGCTGCTCCAAGTACCTCCTGATGTGAGTCATGAATGCTGAAGCATTTGTGAAGTTCCTGAGGCCATTTTGCAACATTAAAGCAAATGCAAATTGTTGTTTTATTCCTCTGCCAAGTCTCCTTAAAATGCAACAGCAGTGATTCCCATCTGAACACGCTGTCAATGACGTGAGGTCTGGTGACAACAACAGTCTCTGGAAATATTATTCCACTTCTCCAGACCTATTAGGAAGCAAGTAAAAAATGTAACTGATCTGGCTTTATGGTCCACTGCTCATCAGTCCCAGGTTTCCTTGGTGATTCTACCATGCACTGACAACAGTGCTGCTATTTAATCAGCCCTTGAGAAGTACATTGTCAGCTCCTTGAATTTTTTAGACTGTTTCACGGAGGGTGGGTGTCACTGGTCTAACAGTTATTTGTTGCCCAATCATAATTGCCCTTGAATTGAATGGCTTGTCGAACAACAACAGCGCCAGAGACCTGGGTTCAATTCCCGCCTCAGGCGACTGACTGTGTGGAGTTTGCACATTCTCCCCGTGTCTGCGTGGGTTTCCTCCGGGTGCTCCGGTTTCCTCCCACAGTCCAAAGATGTGCAGGTCAGGTGAATTGGCCATGCTAAATTGCCCGTAGTGTTAGGTAAGGGATAGATGTAGGGGTATGGGTGGGTTGCGCTTCGGCGGGGCGGTGTGGACTTGTTGGGCCGAAGGGCCTGTTTCCACACTGCAAGTAATCTAATCTAAACTTCAGAGAGCATTTAAGAGCCACAAGATCAGAGACTGGCTCTTGTTCATAGAATCATAGAATTGTACAGTTCAGAAGAGCCCTTCGGCCCATCAAGTCTGTTCCCTCACAAGTCCCACTTTACTGCACTAGGCTCAGGACCTTGACTGTTTTGACACTATAAAGTGACCATCCAAGCACTTTTAAAAAGTTGCAAGTGTCCCATCTCTCAAACAGTGCATTCCAGATTCCCACCACACTTTGGATGAAAAAGCATTTTTCTCAAATCTCCTCTCTACCTCCTGTCTTTCACTTTAAAATTATGCCCCCTTGCAACTGACTCTTGGACTAAGGGGAACAGGTGTTTTCTATTCATCCTGTCCATGCCTCTCATAATTTTATACATCTCTAACCCCCCAAATCTCCTCTGCTCCAAAGAAAACAACCCGAGTTTATCCAGCCTCTCCTCATTGCTGAAATGCACTATCCCAGGCAATATCTTGGTCAATTTCCTTTGAACTTGTTTCAGTGCATTTACATCCTTCTTCTTGGGTGGTGACCAGAACTGCACACAGTCCTCCATCTGTGGCCTAACCAAAGTTCTGTACAGCTCCAGCAAACTCTCATCAGGAAGGCAACATTTTTATTAAACAGATCTATATTAAACATTGCAGCTCAGTCACAACCACCAAATATGGGTATCATTTTTTGCTGTACTAGGATGCTGCCTGGCAACTAGTAAGACCACACAGAGCCAGTCTTTTCAGTCTGTTTCCACAAAGAATTGTGGCAATATGCTAAATAAAGTGGCATGGTGGCTCAGTGGTTAGCACTGCTGCCTCACAGCCCCAGAGTCCAAGGTTCGATTTCAGCTCAGGTCACTGTCTGTTTGGAGTTTGTACATTCTGCCAGTGTCTGTGTAGGTTTCCTCCCACAGTCCAAAGATGTGCAGGTCAGGTGAATTGGCCATGCTAAATTGCCCATAGTGTTAGCTGCATTAGTCAGAGAAGAATGGGTCTGGGTGAGTTTCTCTCTGTAGGGTCGGTTGGGCCGAAGGGCCTGTTTCCACACTGTAGGGAATCTAATAGACTGCTCTTTTTTGGCTTTAAGAATTGGAAGATACACAGAGTTCTTTAATGTTTGAAATATGATTCCAGCTCCATCAGCTGGAACAAAATTTCTTCTCTGGAGTGTGAAATTAGCTTGTGTGAGCAAAAGCACAGAGTTAAAACCCTTCCGTAATTCACAGCATTACATATCTGGTGATGAAGTTTGCCTCATTGGATGTGGCTTAGGACTGGGAGGAATACCAATTTGCATGTTTCCCAATAAATATCCTCCATACTTCATCATAAGTCCCATGTCAGCTAAAGAAGTTGCTTGCCTATTGTGAAGATTAAAGACGATGAGTATCTGCAGCCAAGTAAATAAAGGTTTGCATTCTGCCTGTCTGGCAGCACCGTGATACGATATATTTAAGTCCAGTTTGTTAGAAGGAGTCCTTTAAGTTGAAGACTTTCTTCTGTTCACATGCCTTCTACTGTACCGGTTGAAAGTTGTTTCTGGAAAATCAGCACAAGGTGTAACCCTGAGGTAAATGGTTATCTTTTGCCCCCAATGACTGGAAACATCATCTCCCAAGGTTCACCAAACAGTTATATTAAAAGGCATCTTTTGAAGAAATTATGAATTCACAAAAGGCTTGTTGCCTGTCTGCTCCAAAGATTAATAGCAGAAAGATAATTTTATGTCTTCAGTCACTGGGTGACTGAACTGTGAAATTGGAGCAATAGATAGAGTAAAAAAAAAGTTCAAGTCACTCAAATTATAACTTAATAAAACATTCTGCCAATGTTTCCAGTGGCTTACTCAACAGAAATGAAATGTTTTTAGTGTCTTCACTTGAGGAGAGGGGACGGTCATCATGTTGAGTCATGATAACAGATCATGACCTAGATGTAAATCATGAAAGCTATTCATCCAACTAATCTCACCTTCCTTGGGGAGAAAACCATCATTGAACCCTCCCCTGACATTTGTAAATGAATTTGAAGTTTTGGTTCAATTTAACTATTGAAAAATTGATTTGAAGTGTTGATTATTCTTTTCATGAAGAACAATTGTCTTTGTCAATTTGAAACAGTGTCTTTCATACGCACAGTTAGAATTTAACTGAATTAATGAAATATATTTATCCTTTTATCTTTAATTTGCCCTCAATACTTTTTATCTTTTTCAAACCTGAAGAACTCCAAATTCTCCAATGTTTCCTCATGACTCACTCCTCCTGTGTTCTTGGAAGAGGAGAACATCACCATGAAGGAAGTGGTTGTACAAAAGAATAGATAAATTTAAAAAACATTTAAAGTGGAGGGACTTAAAAGGTTGACATTATTTAAAGTAAAAAAAAATCATCAGGTTCAGAAGGTTTCAATCCTGCATTGCTAAGAGAATTAAAATTTAAAATTGAAGAAGTTTCACCTGCAAGCTTCCAATGATCACAGGTAGGGGAAAGATGTTGCTTGGTTGTGGGATTGAAAACATTAAATACTTAGAAAGAGGAGAGGCATAACCCTCAGAATGGTAGGCAAGTCAGCCTGATAGCAATTGTTGGAAGCAACCTTGAATTAGTAAACCTGAGAAAATCTAGTTAGCATTTGGGAAATCAAGACTAATTCATTAAAGCCAGTACTTATTTACTAATGGTTTTTTTTGTTAAAATGTGTAATGATTGTGTTCTGTGATGAAGAAATGCAAAGGATTAAGGAGGCAAGTGGAGTTCATATTGTGGATGTGGACTTTTAAAAGGTGTTTAATAACTAAATCTCTCGCACAACCTCTACCATCGGGGAGAAGGTACAGAAGCCTGAACACATGCACCAGCCGGTTTCACAACAGTTTCTACCCTACTGTTGTTAGAATACTGAATGGACTCACAAACTCTTAACAATCACCTTTACCTGTGTTTTTGCTTTTGCCGCTGTTTACCTATTATTTACTAGCTATGCTACTTAACTGTGATCTGCCTGTATTGTTCGCATGACAAAGCTTTTCACATGACAATAAATTCAATTCGATTCAATTCAATTGAATGCTATTGAATTCAAATCAATTCACAGGAGAAATCAAGACCTCCCAAACCCCCACCCTGGCATTCAATAGCATTACCATCACTGAATCCTCCATCATAAACATCCTGGAGGGAGAGGTTGTCATTGACTAGAAATGTAGTTGAACCAGCCATATAAACGCTTTGCCTTCAAAAGCAGGGCAGAGGGGATGAATTCTGCCGTGACTATCTTAGCTTCTGTGTGGCCAAATCCTGTTCACTATTTCGAAGACACAAGAATATGATCAAATACTCTGCACTTGCTGGATGAGTATAGCTTTAACAACACTCAAGAAATTTGCTACCAGTCAAAATGAAACAACTCATCATTAGTCTATTCATCACCTTAAATATTCACCTCATCTATTACCACCACAGAGTAGCTTGGTATGAACCAACTACAAGATGCATTATGCTAACTGACCATGGCTCATTTGACAGCACCTATTCTTGTAATCTTTACAATCTAAAAACACAAGGGCAGTGGATGTATGGAAATACTGTAAGTTCCACTCAAAGATAAAGAACATCTTGATTTTGTTACGAAATGGAGGCAGGCAGCTGAACCAAATCATTCTTTCTACCTTGGTATTTAAAGCAAACATTCACAAATAGACACCCCAATGGTTCCTAACCACATTTTTGAATACACAATCCCAGACTTTGCGAATAATTAATTTCCAGATACTGGTTTTATGTCTTAAACAAAAGACTTAACTCTTCATTAACTACACAATAACTTTAGCAGAGAGAAACATAAACAACATGGTAAGCTGTGTTTTAGTGTCAATGCTTTAAACTTGAAACATTTGTTTTCAGTCCCCATTCACAGAAAAGACAAACAGACAAACAAACACAGCTAAGGGTTAAATGAAAGAAAATAGCAAAGCTGACCAGATTGCTTAAATGGCTTTCATGATGTGTTATTTCACAGGTATAGATATAGACTCCTTGGCTGTTCTTCTGAAATGTTGATCAGAATCACTTTCTCAGTTCACCCAGACAAAGGCAGCAATACTTTTGGATCAGCTTTTTGCTCTTTGTACTTCCAGAGATTAGTGCATCAGATCAGGCAGGGTGATTTCAAATCCTCATTTTATCTCAATAACAGCCTAGAACTATCTCTCAGATAGTTCTGGGCTGCCCTGATATAATGATCAACTCTTCCTGAGGCTCCAATTATCATTCAACTACTGCCATCTGTTTGAACAGCAGATCTGTTCCACACTTGCCAGAACCAAATCCCAGCTACTGACATCAATACTAGCCAAATTTTGCTATCTGGTTAATTATAATGGTCTACCTAAGATTGAAGTGTCTGTTAGAACATTTTTAACTAAAGCTTAACCTATAATTACCTCGAAGCCTCACAAGCAAACATAGCTTGTCTGTTCTTTTCCTTTTACCATCAGCTCTCCCAAATTCTGTAAGTCATGTACAGCTCGCAATTCAAAATTGGGAAAAGAATAAATATAAAAATATTGAAAAATCAGCGAGTGTTCTAACAACTTGGAGATATATTATTGTTCCTTCACTGTGACAAATGCTTAGAACTTAGCCAGAATTTTGATTATACCTGTGTACTGTAACACTTCAAGAAGGGCCAGTTTAGAATGGGATATAATTGTTAGCCTCTTCATTGATTCTCATGTCTCATGAATGAATTAAAAAAAAATCTCATAGCAATGTTGAAGACTGTGAGATTAAAAGGGTAGAGATAATATGGATACAATATTGACTATTGACAGGAAGAAGCGAACAGTAGAGAATAGTTGTTTTATTCAAA
Organism: Chiloscyllium punctatum; assembly: GCF_047496795.1. Lineage (NCBI taxonomy): Eukaryota > Metazoa > Chordata > Chondrichthyes > Orectolobiformes > Hemiscylliidae > Chiloscyllium > Chiloscyllium punctatum. Next base: position 35,049,527 of record NC_092765.1, read on the forward strand.
TTTTAGGGAGGTGTACAACACTGTATGTAGATTTTGCATTTTCATGGATAATTGAATAACCTCACAGTTCCCCATATTACTGTCAAACCTGAAATTTGAAAATGCCCTAGTTAACCTCATTCTCTGATTCTTGTTAATTAATCCTCTGTCCTTGCTAATATATCACCCAATTCCATGAGACCTGACTTTGTGTTTTCAACTTTTGTGTGGCACTTAATTGAATACTTTACATAAATCCAAGCACACTCAATCTACTTGTCTTCTTTTACCTACAAAATTAGTTACCACCATAACGATTCAAGTAAATTTATAAAATATGTTGATTTGTCTGAAACAAACTGTATTTTTAAAGTATGCTGTCAAGACTTCCTCAGTAATAATGTTCAATACTTTCCCAATGACTAACATTACGTTTACTGATGTATGGTTTCCTGTTTTCTTCAGTAACAATGTTACTTTGCTAATTTGAAATGTTCAATGTTTCTTTGGAAAATTATCGCCAGAAAATTCACTACCTCTGCAGACATCTCTTTCAGAACCCTTAGATGTAGACTCCAAGATGGAGGGATTTCTCATCCATTAGTCTTCTCTTGTCTCATTATCACTTCATCTGGCTTTGCAGAACAATATTTATATCATGCTAGCACCCATTTGACCTTTATTTCCAAATTTCCCCTTTTAATTCCTTAAAATTAATTACCTTTATCCTTTCACATATCTGAAAAAAGGCAAGAGACATGAGAAATTAATTTTATTTGTCCCTTCACAGATGGTACCTGACCTGCTCTATATTGCCAGCATTTTGTTTTTTACTTTCAAATTCCTGTTCAGCTTCTTTATGAGACCTACTTCATCAAAGTATTTTGAATATCTGCTACAGCCTTTTGGTAACAAAAATAGAGCAATTGCAGGCTAATTAATGATGATTTCTGTTTCCTGTCTGTTGTCCAATGTTTATGCAATGTAGCAAAGTAGCAAATATCTTTATTCCATATATTGCACTCTGCCAATATTTTTGAGAAATATAATAATAGCTCACTGAAAAAAGAGACCCAATTCCTTAAACTAGGTCAAGAATCATATTTGGATTGATGCTTTGCACATTATTTTACCACTAGGTGGAAACATTCACTTAAAAATAGAATGAGTGCCAGGTATGGACACTAAGGGCCATGTTTTTAATTCTGGATTGGAAACCTGTTCTCCTGTCCACTTCCATGCCCCAATACCACCTTGCACCCACATTACTGACTGTAAACAGTTTTCAATTGTGAATAATCTCATTGGCATAGTAATGAATTTGACAGCTAAGCAGTGGTGCAGAATGAGGCACGAGGTGGGACACAGACACTGGCTACCTTTTGAAAAATCCACATGGCAGCAGTTACAATATTTGTGGGTAGAATGTTGCAGGCAAAGGCTTTTTCTACTGCTGGAGAAAAATATATCTCTGAATCTCGTTCTTAAATGCATTACCCCTTATTTTTAAACAGTGATCCATAAGATCCCAGGAGAGGAAATGTCCTTTCCGTATCTATCAAGCTTCCTCAACATTTGATATGTTTCAGACCTTAAACACCTTTCTCTTCTAAAGTCCAGGGAATCCAAACTTAGCATGTTTATCACTTTCTCCTCAAACATCTCACATATCCAGGTGTTAGTCCAGTAGGCTTCTCTGAGCTGCTTTCAACACATTTACATCCTTTCTTAAATAAAGAAACTAATATTGCATACTGTACTTGAAGTGTGGTCTCACCAGTGTCCTACATAAATGAAACATAACTTACCCACTTTTGTAATAATTTTGCCTTACAATAAGCGGTAAAATTCTATTAGCTTTCCTCATTACTTGCTGTGCCTGTATTGTAGCCTTTTGCAATTAATGTACTGGAAAACCTTTGCATCACAGAATTTTTCAATCTATCAGAATTCATGGAACATACTTCTCTTTTATTGTTGCTGTCAAAATGGACAATTTGCCCACATTATATTATGTTTGACAGATTTTTGCCACTCACTTAACCTACACACACACACACACACACACACACACATTGAGGCTCCAGCACAGATCCATGTGACACATTATATCTAATAGGATGGGCAGGTTGCATATGTTCCCATTGGAGTTTAGCAGAGTGAGGGGTGACTTGACTGATGCGGATTAGACCCTGAACAGTCTACACAAGATGAGCATTGAAAGGATGTTTCATTTTGCAAGTACCCTTTTTTTAAGATTAGATTCCCTACAGTATGGAAACAGGCCCTTCGGCCCAACAAGTCCACACCGACCCTCTGAAGAGTAACCCACCTGGACTGACTCCCCTACATTTACCCCTGACACATGCACCTAACACCTAATTGGCATGGCCAATCCACCTGACCTGCACAGCTTTGGACTGCGGGAGGAAACCAGAGCACCCGTAGGAAACCCGCGTAGACAAAGGGAAAACGTGAAAACTCCACACAGACAGTTACCCAAGGCTGTAATCGAACCCGGGTCCTTGGCACTGCGAGATGGCAGTGTTAACCACTGAGCCACCGTGTTGATAAATCAAATCCGCTTGTGTCTTGTCCCTTCTTCCAGAGTAACCCGGGGGCTTGGCGCAGTGTCCCCCGTGCCTTTCTCCATGGCAACACGTCAGTTGATCAGCGTGGCGCTCCCGTGCCCATCAGCACCCCCTCTCGGCTGCTGTGTAAATTGTTGCAATCGTTTGAAGTATGGCATTCTTGTGTGTGTGTCCTGGTGAGTGGGCAAGGGGAACAAGTTGAATCCCCTTGTTCCCTGCCCACTCTAGACCTAAGGGATTTAGTTTTAGGATACAGATGAGGAGATCTTTTCTCTCAGATGGTTCTGGAACTCTGCCTCACATTGTGGTCATGAAATATATTTTTAAGGTACATCTGATACTTTCTCATTAGCAGATTATCAAAATAAGATTATTAGGGTCAACATAAGTATGCAATCCAAAACACACAGATTAGCCATGATTTGATTGATTGCAGACATGGAGGAGGCGAGAAGAACACAGCAAGCCAGGCAGTACCAGGAGATGGAGAAGTCAACATTTTGGATGTAACCCTTCTTCAGGATTCACCCAAAAAATTGACTGCTCTACCTCTTGATGCTTCCTGGATTGCTGTGTTCTTGCAGCCTCCTGATGCTGCCTGGCTTGCTGTGTTCTTCCAGCCTCCTGCTTGTCTATTTTGGATTGCAGCATTTGCAGTTTTTTTGGCTCTTACCATGATTTGATTGAATGGCAAAGAGGATAAAGACATTGAATAGTTTACTTCTGCTCTTAAATCTGCAGTTCATGTGTAGTTAACCACGGATAGTGAGTCTTCCCATTGGTATTTGTCTTCCTCATTGGACTATGCCTGTACTGTGTTTTCCTTAAATTTCTGCAACTGTAAATTTATCCCTGCACCTAATTTGCCATTTCACCTTAGCTAGATCTACTTTCATGCCCTTATAATTACAGTATTTAAGTTTAAATACAAATTGTAAACCCACTCCTCTCTCCCTCAATTCAAATGTGAAATCAGGGCATTGTGGCACAGCGGTTAACATTGCTCTTTCATAGAGCCAGGACTTGAGATTGATTCCACCCAAGGGTGACAGTCTGTGTGGAGTTTGCACATGTCCATGTGTCTGTGTGGGTGCCTGTCGATTGCTCCAACTTCCTCTCATAGTCTAAGGGTGTGCAAGTTAGGTGGGTTAGCCATGCTAAATTGCCCCCCAGTGACCAGGAATGTGCAGGCTAGGTGGATAAGCTGTGTAAATGCGATCTTATTGAGATAGAGTGGGATGATCTTCAAAGAGTTGGTGAAGGCATAGTGGACTAAATTACATCTTTCTGCGTTGTAAGGATTCTATGATTCAATCTTAATGTAATGCTGTGTCCAGACAACTCTTCACTTGGAAGGGTTTATCTCATTGCACAATACCAGGTTTAATACATTGTGCTCTCTAGTTAATCCAAACGTACTGTTTGAGGAAACAATCCTGGAAACATTCTACCAATTCCTCTTCTAGGGTGTGTTTGCGTATCTGATCTTTCCTGTTTCTGTGTCAATTGAAATCCCCCAAGGTTATTGGTGTACTTTACTCATAAACTCCCATTATTTCTTCCATCCCATTCTGTGCTACTGTTACTGTTAAAGGTAACTTCTTGCCTTTATCATTTGTCATCTTGATCCAAGTTGCTTTGCATTGGCTTCTTAAACTTAGATCATCTCTACTGTACTAATACCACTTTTCACTTTTTCCCAGCTTGCTGACTTATATCCTTCAATATTCATGTCAAAATCTATGCCACCCTGTAGCTATGTCCCCATAAATGCATCTCGTCTTGATTGTTGATCTATCCCTTGAATTTTTTCATTACTGCCCTTCCTGCCTTTGTCTGATACTCAGTTCTCATATTAGTGTTAGGGTTATATTCCTCTTTATTTCATATTTATTCTTATGTATCCCAAAGCTCTCTAAATTTGATAGATTTGGCTTTTTATTATTTTTGCAATCTCTTGTTGATTTGTTGCTTTTCTCTTAGATATGTACTCTCTATCCATTCCTATCATTGTCTGATTATCATTTACTATATTACTATATTTCTCCCTTACCTAGTCTCTACACTTTGATTTACACCATCTTTCCAAATTTCATTCCTTTTCCCCACCATTTAGGTAAAAGCCCTCTCTACTTCCCCAGTAATACACCATGCTAGAACACCAGGTCCCACCACAGTTCAGGTGTGGACCACTCCTACAATCCCACTTTTCCCAGTATTGGTGTCCAACCCAAACAAACCAGAATCTATCTTGCCCAAGTGTTGATTTGTCTAATCTTATTTGCCATATGACAATTCACTTCCGTCTTAGGTACTAAAAAAACTTTAGATTTTGCTTTTTAATTAGTCACTTTGGTCTTAATACTGGCCTTACAGATCACTTTCATTGTCCTGTCTATGTTGCTGGTACCTGCATACACCAGACTGAATTCATGATCTCCATCCTAATACAATTTTCCTTCATGTTTGAATTGAGGTGATTGTCTTCCAACATAAACTATTTTCCTTTGTCGAAGGTATAATTCTAGCCAGTATTGGAATTTCCATATAATTTTCAATGACTCTAAAGTCGGTGGAGCAATTGGGGCTGTTTGATGCGATATGTGATCAAGTGTTGCCTTGATATCTGAAATACAGCTGTTTTATTATCGTATGAACCAGGGTTTTTATAAGATCTGGAGCTCCGTGGTCCTGACAGAACCTAAACTGAGCATCAGGGAGTGAGTTGATGTGCTGTGTAAGTGCTGCTTGGTACCATTTTCCAACAATCCGTCAATGTTTGAGAGTAGGCTGTTGGTTGATAAGAGGCCAGATTTTTCTACCGTTTGTGACATTAAATGGCTTTACTATTGTAGAATCTGCACTATCAACATACCAGTGAATTACCAATGACCAAACACTGAACTGGACCAGCCATATGAATACTGGGACTATGAGAACAGGTTAGATATTGCGAATTAGGAGGCAGGTAACTCACTTCATGACTCCCCTAAACTTGCTGACCAATTCCAAGATTTTTCTATTTACAGCTTAAATAATTAAGCAGTGAGTCAGATAATGAAGCAGTGGCCAAAGGCAGCAAGACCAGGATAACTAATAAGTGGCAAGTAACATGCCTGCCACATATTGAACATCTCCAGCAAAAGACTTTCCAACCACCTGACCTTATGGGGAAATGGAAATCAGCATTGAAAAATACGTGACCATCAACAATATGGGGTTTCTCAATGCCAGAAACTTAACTCGACCGGTCACATAAATACTGTTGTTATGAGAGTAGGTTTGAAGTTGAGTGTTCTGTGGCACATGAATCTTTTCCTTACTCCCCAATGCTTGCTCACCAATTATGTGGAATTATCTCCACTTGCATGATTGCATGCAGCTACAACATCAAAGAGACTAGACATCATCCAAGACAAAGCAACCTTCTCTATCAGCACAAGCATTCCCACGGCTAGGGCACTAAGACCACAGAATGTACCATTTAAAAGGAACACTATAGCTCCTTCAACAGCAGGATGTGCAGGGAGACTATAAATACTGGAAAAGGCTTGCAACACTGAGACCATTCCTGCTGGAGAAGGCTGAGAAATGATGAGATAGAAATATTCACAATATAATAGGAGATTTGATCAAGTAGCCAGTGAAGAACCTTTCTTCAGGTCAGGCAGTTAGAGATCAGGGGTCATCAATTTAAAATTGTCAATAAATTCATTTACACAGTTGTTAGGCTAAAACTTTAAGCCTATTTAGGATATTACCAGATAACAAAAGATCTCAGAACCAGCTCCAGACATTAAACCAGCAACAAAACAAACTTTTCCCTGGAGTGTCAGAGGCTGAAGGATGAACTTATAGAGGTTTAGAAAACCATGAGAGGTATGGGTAGGGTAAATAGACAAGGTGGTTTCCCTGGGGTGAGGGAGTCCAAAACTCAAGGGCATGAGTTTAAGGTAAACAGGCAGGATTTAAAAGGGACCAAAGAGGCAACATTTCCATGCAGAGGTTGGTGCATGTATGGAATGAGCTGCTAGAGGGAGTATTGGAGCCTGATACAATTTCAACATTTAAAAGGCTTCCGGTTGGGTACATGAAGGGTTTAGAGGGATATGGGCCAAGAGCAGTCAAATGGGACTAGATTAATTAAGGATATCTGGTCAGCATGGATGGGTTGGATTGAAGAATTTGTCTCCATGCTGTACAGATCTATGACTCTAATAAAGTATTAAATAACTGTAAATGAACATAGGAGGAAATAGCCAGGACAATATTCCTGGACAGCATCCTTCCTATGTTTTTTAAAAAATTATCAACTTTTCCGCACATGGTATGAATATTTCCAGGACAGGTGAGACTTGAAGCCAAACTTTCTGACACCAAGATAGAGACATTACCATTATGTTACAAGACCCTCTTTCATAAGAACATACAAACAAGGACTAAAAGTAAGCCACTCGACCTTTTGAGTCCACTCTGCCATTCAGTAAGATCATGGCTGATCTGATTTTAACCTCAACTCCATGTTCCTGCACATCTCAGATAATCTTTCATTCCCCTCGGTAATCAAGAATCTATCAACTCCCCCTTAAAGGGATTTAAATATACTGCATCCATTATTTTTTTGAGGAAAGGACTCAAAGACTCACAACACTCTGTGAAAATTGTTTTCCAATCTGTTTGAAATGGGTGCCTCCTTATTTTTAAACATGACACCTAGTCCTAGAGTCTCCCACAAAAGGAAACATCCATTCAACATCCACCCATCAAGACCACTCATGGGTTTTCATACTCAAAGTTGGCATCAGAAAACTCCTAAATTAAATTCCCACCTTTTGGTCTGAGGTTTCATTGCCAAGTGAGGGAAACGTCAATGACCACAGAGATGACTCAGGGGAAGCTGCCTGGATATTTTAATTTTCATTCCAGGAGCAGTTAACAGGAGTTAGGCCTGCTTACTCCACTAACAGTCCAAGGCAGTCACAGGGGCTATCAGATATGGAGGGGGTTGTCTGAAGGTAAACCTCGGTGTTCTGAGACTTGCAAGGAAAAGAATAGAGCAATACATTGCTCTCTAAACCTCACTATTCATACCTCTTGTGTCCTATTTATGCCAGCCTCAAACTGCAAAGCAAGCTATATCGATCTACCCACCTCCATGATCCCTCATTCCTTCGATACCAGCTTCTGTCATTCCACCCACCACCCTGGCTCTCCTTGAGGAAAAATATACCCTTTTATCCATTCCACATATACCCTTTTATCCATTCCACATGACCCTTTATAGCACCTATGCCACTCTATCCATCACCCATAGACTTTTCTAATCCTCATGGAAACATGATGCTACACACTACCTTTTGCCATTGCACCATCCGTACCAACTGATGTGATACCCATGTTGGGTCGATCTCAATATCCATGCTGAGGTGAAACAATCTGTGTTGCTGAATTCACAACCAAAAAAAGAACCACTGTCATTGATTAAAAATGTATTCAATACATTTAATTTCCTTCAATTAATTGTCCCTTTTTGAAAACAAATATTCATATTCATAATCCCACATCAAAGACTTCATACGAGTTACCCTTGGCAAGCAGAAATTATGGGTGCTGCATTCAAAGGTATGACTTCATGAACTGGGGCTCTACCTCAGTCAGAGACTATCTGAATCATTGCAATAGTGTAGTTCCCTGACTCAAAACTAGCTGCCCTTTTTCCTGCATTATGGAATGCCAAATGCCATTGTTAAACATTTGCTGCATACAGTATATTTTTGAACTGAACATTGTGGCATAATAATTGTTGTGAGGGGTAACTAATGAGTTCATTAAAAAGCAGTGTTTACTAACAAGCATGCCACAGTTTAAGAAATGTATCCATTATTATATGTTACTGTTTGTACAATTATGAACGCATTCAAAAGAAATAGAGTCTTGTATTTCAACAGTGTTTTTTGCCAGCATTCAGGATATTAGTAAGCCCATTACAGCCAATGATAGCAGTTTTTGAAATCCAGTCACTTTTGAAATGTCGGAGTGATTGTGTTCTATTGCATTTACATCTTTTCCATTTTGGGATTTGTTCTAGCAACCAAGCTAGAATGAAGTGGCATTGATGTGAGATTGGTGTTAAACATAAGTTAACAATTCAGCTGCAAAGAATCTGCAAAATAATTTTATATCTGATCTACATATGTTGAATGATGAATCTTAGAGATTTCTCCATGTCCAGTGACTCATGAGGCATACTGCACATGTGCTTATATTTATTAATTTGGCCAGTTTTTCATGGGACGGGTCACCAGTCTATCACTAGAGGTTATTGTTTAAAGGCAATGTCACATCAATCATGACACACTCCTGCTGCTATCTTAGCCATTTGTCTATTGGAAGGATTTTGTGGTTGGTAATCAACCTATTTGCCCATGTTATGAATGCACCTTTTATTACCATCCTACCTTGCAGCATACTGAAATCCAGAGCTTAGGCAGAAACATGACCACTGAGTTAAAAGACCTCCTGCTGAATCATGAGTAGATAGAAGCAATTACAAATGTTTAACCAAGCAGGTTATGGATGTATGAGTGGAATGGAAAGTCAGATTTTACACTGCACTCATAAAATCATTACTCCTTTACAGATATATACTGGCAATTTTAATTTGTCTTATGGAGGCCTTGCTATACTGTCCATTTTCACTACAACCAATTAAAAGATATTTGAGTCAGTATATATACTTATGTACTGGCAACTTTAAAACAGAAATTATTTTTCTACTGGTTCTCAGGGTGATGTTGCGCCTGCCTCACAGTGTGTTTGAATTCTTATATCTAGCAAAAGAACTGTGAGTTGATTCTTAACAACAGCAAAACAATATTATTTGCTTATTTGACGCAATTAATATTAGAACAACAAATACACTATGAACTAATGATTAAACACTAAAAATCTATCTTTTGCTGTAACTTAATTTTGGTGATCATGTACCACCACAATAGAACTTGGCCAGGCTCCACATGGTGATATCATTTGGGCTTCTTCCCATGGTTTCAGAGATCTCTTGTCTTTTGGTGGTTACCGCTCGAGTTAACGCTCGAGTTACCACCCCTGAGGGTGATGTCACATCGAGTCTTATACTCCAAAGTCTTTGCAACCCTTTGGGAGGATCTTGAGTGGCCTTCAATAGATCAATCAGGCTTGATTGCCCTGATTGATCACACCTATCCAGGTGTTGGCTGTTCATGGCAGAGTGGTCCTTAGGCCTCCATTACTGGAGGTGCTGGATGCATGTAGCCTTCTCCAAATAAGGGTACGAGATGCCTCTGTGTCTGGTACATATGTCAATATTTCTGATCGTTCTGAGGATGACATTCCATTACCTCTATTCAAACCCAAATTTGGATGTGTATCGTAGGGTCTGCAGCTACCAGGTTTGTTTGCAAACTATCTGTCGGTAGCTGCAGTCTGTCTGGTTTCTGCGGCATATTAGTTGACACAGTTACTTTGGTCAAGACTGGCTTCCATTTCCCAGCATGCTTGAGTCCTTGTCCACTTCATCAAACTCATTATAAATTTATCATTTTGAGCAGCCTGTCTGGCCACAGTGATGAGAAGGATTGATGATCCTCATCAATAAATGGAGCATGTATCAATTTTTATAGATTTTTAAAGATCTACACATAAGGATTTTGTTTTCTTTTCACTTCTGTGCTCCATGGTAGTATGACAGCTGAAATTTAATAAATACCATGCATTGGATTTCTGCTGTTTTATCAGTAATATTCTTCATTATGGAAAAATAACAGCTTGGGATTTTGTCCAAATTAAAGTCAATGTTGGTAACATTAAACTGAGTACAATAGGGAGTTGAAGGTTTACCTCAGACATGTAAGTAAAGACTTCTGCTGCATCATGCCTCACCAAAATCCCTTTTAATATCAATTATAGAGTAAGAGAGTCTTAATAGCAACAGTCAGATGGGGTAGATGAACATGTAAATGTTTATTGCTGCCTGTCCCCAAAGTTTCCCTTTTAGACTCTGCTGCAGTTGAAACCACCACTGTTTATAATGTGGTATTAACAGTATAGTGATACTTTGCTGTAGATATGGCACTGAGGAGGCAATTTATATCAGAGCTGAAAGTTGTATTACCCTGTAGCAGTACCTTGTGTAAAATTATTAATAGTCTACTACTTAGTCAGGCATGGAGATTATGTCAGCACTTCACTCAGTACATCTTGTCAGCTCTCAGAAAGCCCAGTTGTGCATTGGATTTGCCAATGGCAACTCTTTCATTTTCATGTTTTGAAGAAGTGACTGACGATTATTTGAAAAAATACCCAATTGGAAAACAATAAAATGAGGGTCACAGAAAACATCTGCTTCAAACATGTAATTATATTTACAGTCTGAGAATTCCTTTATTAGTTTATTGACTAGAATGTCAAGGAATCCTTTCAGTGCAGAAAGAGCCCATTTCGCTCATTGAGTCTGTACTGACCCTCCAAAGAGCATTCTACCCAGACCCATCCCATCCTCAGAATCCTGCATGGCATTTTTTACATGGCTAACCCACACATCCCTGGACACTATGAGATAATTTCGCATGGCCAGTCCACCTAATCTGAACATCTTTGGATTGTGGGAGGAAACCAGAGCACCCAGGAGGAAACCCATGTAGACACAGGGAGAATGTGTAAACTCCACACAGACAGTCACCCAAAGCTAGACTCAAACCCGGTCCCTGGCGCTGTGAGGTGGCAGTGCTAACTACTGAGCCGCTGCTGCCGATCAGAAAGATTTTTCTATGAAGAGAGGTTGAGTAGGTTGGACCTGTACTCAGTTGAATTTAGAAGGAGAGAAGCTATTATGGAAACAGACAAGACCCTTAGGTATCTTGACAGGATAAATGCTGAGAACTTGCTTCCCCTTATGGGAGAGTCTAGGAACAAAGGACATAATCTCAGTGTAAGGAGCTGCCCACTTAAAACAGAGGTACTAAAAAATTTTTCTCTCAGTGGGTGGTCAGTCTGTAGAATTCTTTACCACAGAGGGCTGCCAAGGCTTGGTCAATAAGGACATTCAAGAGTGAGATAGAAAGATATATGAACAGTATAGGGATCAAGAGTTATGGGGTAAAGGTAGAAAAGTGGAATTGAGCATTATCAGGTCAGTCATAATATAACTGAAAGGGCAGACTTGATGTTCTGCTCCTGTGTCTTACAGAATGGAATAGTAATTTATTGCAATTTGTATTTTTACAAGAAATGCTGTGATAAGTGTTTAAGTCGCCATACTTTGGCACCTATGTTAATAACAGAAATCATGCATGAAAATAATTAAACAAAGTCCACCACTGTTCAATTCACGGTTCATTAGATTCCCAAGATTGAGAAAAAGACAGCAGCCACATTCTCCACTGCCACAGAAAGCCAACATTGAAACCACAGAATCTCGGGCCATTGGAGTCCCACGCTGCCAAAGATGCCACAGAAGTTGCCTCAAGTACCTACATCATCGCTGAAGCTGCGGTAGAAGTAGACCAGCACACTGGGCCATTGGAATCCCTGACCATGGGGCACTGCAGAAGATGCCTCAAAGAATCCAGGGCTAAATGCTTCTCAATGCCAAAGATGTAAAAACATTGTGTATCATCAGTCAAATCGTAACGGTGTTGAATGTGTTTGCCACTGATTTCATCCAGGCAGTATCCAGGGATCAGCTTGTCACTGCAGCATAAAGAAGTAGGAATATTTGCTTCATCTCAGTCCATTTCCTTCTAAATTAAATCAGATAAACAAGCTATCCAATACTACAGACTGGCAGATCTCCTACAGGTGAAAGGTGTAATTAAAGATTGTGGCTCTGAAATCTCACACGTGCCAAATGCCCATTATGAGTTTCATTTGATTAACACATATTAAGTGCTAAATGGGTTACCTTGCAGTCCACGAAGTTGTCAACGGTATTTCTTTCACGCATCAATCCACACAAACAACCTTATAACTCAAAGTCATATAACTGGCCCATTGATTTATGATCAAGGGTGTCTCCTGGTAGAATAATTTAGCACTCCACGATGACTTCTGCAAACAGAGTGGGAGAACAGATATAATGAGTCCCGTGGGTGTGACAAGAATTGTTCCACAGACTGTAGGCATTTTGCATTCTCATTTTACATGTCTGGGCAAATACAGAGTCTCCAGAATCAACGGAGCTTGCAGCATTCTGCATACTATCGCAATGTAGAAAGGTTTGCTGCTTCCAAACGCTGAAGGGGGTGAGAATGAAGATGCAAGAGGAGCTTTATCCTTGCTGCATGATATTGGAGAATGTAAAGAAGAGTTGTCGTATGTGTGTGAAGTGGCCCAAAATAGTTGATACCATAAGTATAGGCACCATCCACCACGTGGTGTCAAGTGGATTTATGAGCAGAAGAGCTTACAGTTTTGAGAAACTTAGTCATTCAAAGGAATGGCAGGATTCCTTTATACCATTAAAGGCTAATTATGCACCACCAATGAAATTAAGATGAACTCCATGGGGAGTTTGAAAACACTAGATTCCAGGCTGTTGGGAAGAGAAGCAAAATCAGTGATCTTCAATCCAGCAAGCCATTTGTCTTCTAAGTCTGCAGAAAAAGCATTCTGGGATATTTGTGTGAATACCAGGTAACAGTAAATACAATTCTAATGAAATAAGACATTTGGAAGAACCCTATGAGAAGGTAAATACTGAGGAGCAGCTAAACACTGTCCACTATGAAGATGTCTTTTGGACATATTATAGGAACGATGTGGAAGCATTGGACAAGGTGCAGAGGCAATTTACCAGGATGTATGGAAGGATGGTCTTTTGATGAAAGGCTGAGGGATTAAGGCTGTTTTCATTAGACAGAAGAAGGTTAAGAGGTGGCTTCATGGAGGCATACAAGATGATCAGAGAATTAGATAGGGTGGACAGTAAGAGCCTTTTTCCTTGGAGGGTGGTGGCTTGCATGAGGGGACATAGCTTTAAATTGAGGGCTGATGGATATAGGACAGATGTCAGATGTAGGTTCTTTACTCAGAATAGTAAGGGTGTGGAATGCCCTGCCTACAACAGCAGTGAGTTCATTAACACTGAGGACTTTTAAATTAATTGGTTTCACAGGTTGGCACAACATTGAGGGCCAAAGGGCCTGTACTGCGCTATAATGCTCTATGTTCAATGTTCTATGTGTGGGGAGATCAGTTCATAATCAGTCAGAATTTATAGTCTTTATAACAATGTCTGTCATATTAATATAACCTTCAACTAGTTGCTAACTACAAGAGACAATTCTTCTTAGTCGACAAAGTGTTTTTATTTTGTCTAGACCCCGACATTAGACCAAGCAGGCCCTGAGGTTTCCTACACTTAAGGAGGATAGTAATAGCAACCTCCAACAACAGCAGCAGCTTACAGGGAGCTAGCAAGTCCATGCACAAACATAATGTAGACAGGATGACCACTGGCCAGAGAGTGGAAGTTACAACTTACAATTCAGCACTTTCAATGTAAAGAAGTTGACATAGAGTCATAGAATCATAGTCATGCCTCACAAACCTTATTGAGTTCTTTGAGGATGTGACTAGAAAAGTTGATGAGGGTCGAGCTATGGATGTGGTGTATATGGACTTCAGCAAGGCATTTGATAAGGTTCCCCATGGTAGGATCACTCAGAAGGTCAGGAGGAATGGGATACAGGGGAACTTAGCTGTCTGGATACAGAATTGACTGACCAACAGAAGACAGTGAGTGGTAGTAGAAGGAAAATATTCTGCCTGGAAGTCAGTGGTGAGTGGTGTTCCACAGGGCTCTGTCCTTGGGCCTCTACTTTTTGTAATGTTTACTAATGACTTGGATGAGGGGATTGAAGGATGGGTCAGCAAGTTTGTAGACGACACAAAGGTTGGAGGTGTCTTTGACAGTATAGAGGGCTGTTGTAGGCTGCAGCGGGACATTGGCAGGATGCAGAGATGGGCTGAAAGGTGGCAGATGGATAAATGCAAGGTGATGCATTATGGAAAGGTCGAATTTGAAAGCTGAGTACAGGATTAAGGATAGGATTCTTGGCAGTGTGGAAGAACAGAGGGATCTTGGTGTGCAGGTACATAGATCCCTTAAAATGGCCACCCAAGTGGACAGGGTTGTTAAGAAAGCATATGGTGTTTTGGCTTTCGTTAACAGGGGGATTGAGTTTAAGAGTCGTGAGACCTTGTTGCAGCTCTATAAAATTTTGGTTAGACCGCACTTTGAATACTGCGTCCAGTTCTGGTCACCCTATTATAGGAAAGATGTGGATGCTTTGGAGAGGGTTCAGAGGAGGTTTACCAGGATGCTGCCTGGACTGGAGGGCTTATCTTATGAAGAGAGGTTGACTGAGCTCGGACTTTTTTCATTGGAGAAAAAGAGGATGAGAGGGGACCTAATTGAGGTATACAAGATAATGAGAGTCATAGATAGAGTCGATAGCCAGAGACTATTTCCCAAGGCAGAAATGACTAACACGAGGGGTCATAGTTTTAAGCTGGTTGAAGGAAAGTATAGAGGGGATGTCAGAGGAGGGTTCTTTACACAGAAAGTTGTGAGAACATGGAATGCGTTGCTAGCAGCAGTTGTGGAAGCAAGGTCATTGGGGACATTTAAGAGTCTACTGGACATGCGTATGGTCACAGAAATTTGAGGGTACATACATGAGGATCAGTGGTCGGCACAACATTGTGGGCTGAAGGGCCTGTTCTGTGCTGTACTGTTCTATGTTCTATGTTCTATGTTCTATGTTCTAGATGTACAGCATGGAAACAGACCCTTCGGTCCAACCCATCCATGCCAACCAGATATCCCAACCCAATCTAGTCCCATCTGCCAGCACCCGGCCCATATCCCTCCAAACCCTTCCTATTCATACACCCATCCAAATGCCTCTTAAATGTTGCAATTATACCAGCCTCCACCACATCCTCTGGCAGCTCATTCCATACACGTATCACCCTCTGCGTGAAAAAGTTGCCCCTTAGGTCTCTTTTATATCTTTCCCTCTCACCCTAAACCTATGCCCTCTAGTTCTGGACTCCCCGACCCCAGGGAAAAGACTTTGCCTATTTATGCTATCCATGCCTCTCATAATTTTGTAAACCTCTATAAGGACACCCCTCAGCCTCCGACGCTCCAGGAAAACAACCCCAGCCTGTTCAGCCTCTCCCTGTAGCTCAGATCCTCCAATCCTGGCAACATCCTTTTATATTTTTTCTGAACCCTTTCAAGTTTCACAACATCTTTCTGATAGGAAGGAGACCAGAATTGCACACAATATTCCAACAGTGGCCTAACCAATGTCCTGTACAGCCGCAACATGACCTCCCCACTCCTGTACTCAATACTCTGACCAATAAAGGAAAGCATACCAAATGTCTTCTTCACTATCCGATCTACCTGCGACTCCACTTTCAAGGAACTATGAACCTGCTCTCCAAGGTCTCTTTGTTCAGCAACACTCCCTAGGACCTTACCATTAAGTGTATAAGTCCTGCTAAGATTTGCTTTCCCAAAATGCAGCACCTTGCATTTTTCTGAATTAAACTCCATCTGCCACTTCTCAGCCCATTGGCCCATCTGGTTGTAATCTGAGGTAACCCTCTTCGCTGTCTACTACACATCCACTTTTGGTGTCATCTGCAAACTTACTAACTGTACCTCTTATGCTCGTATCCACATGCCAAATAAAGAGATGTCACACATACCTAGTACTCCCCTGACTGATTTTGAGTGATCCACTATCAAAACTCTCTAGCCAGATCCTTCATCAAAGGGAAACATCAATTTTCTCAGCCTTCATCCAATCCAAAAAACTTGCAGGCACATAAACAAATTTATTCTGAACTCTGGGTAATCAAGTTATGGTGACCAACAGCATTCACCAAATGTAACAAAAACAGAAATTGTGGGAAAAACTCAGCAATTGACCCATTCTGAGGGAGGGTCACTCGACCCGAGAAGTTAACTTTGATTTCTCTCCACAGATGCTGCCAGACCTGCTGAGCTTTTCCAGCAAATTTTGTTTTTGTTTCTAATTTACAACAACCGCAGTTCTTTCAATTGTTATTCACCAACTGTAGCCCAAAAGATCTATATAACACTTTTAATGAGCATGTCCAACTAAATTACTTGATTTGGCTTATTGTCTACTTCATCAAGGAAATGTTCCCTGAAGTTGATAGAGTTGAGTATTGAGTGGCTGGGGACAGAGTTCAGCCAGAGACTGCTTTGTTCAATCAGTACTGGTTGTAGAGGTCAGGAGTCAATAGCATGTCAACAACTGTTTGGTTGGTTCCTGGGTATGTGTACAGTACAAAGGCAAAGGTCTCCCGAATGCAACAGACAGTCATCCCTCTTTTTCCCCCTCTCTGGATTAACTGAGATAATACCATTAAGTCATCACCAAAAAGCTTAAAATTTGCAAAGTAGGGATGATCCTGTACTTGTGAATGGATGCAAACAATCCACCCTCAACCAATCCAAGCTGAGAATAAGAAAGAATCCTATGGCTACCCTCGAGACTGATGCCAGAAGTAATGTGTATGTACAATGCCCCTGGGGATTGATTTTAATCACGCACATCCTTTCTGAACATTTTGACAGGAATATTCTTTCACACAATGACCTTTTCTTTGCAAAAATCAAAGGACATCTGGACCACAACATGTGGCTTAGATGAGCTTTCTTTTCTTTTTAATAGTTCTCATCGTTATGGCTGGCATGTTGGTACAGCGGTTAGCACTGCTGTGGCACAGCGCCAGAGACCTGGGTTCAATTCCTGCCTCAGGCGACTCTCTATGTGGAGTTTGCATATTCTCCCCGTGTCTGCGTGGGTTTCTTCTGGATGCTCTGGTTTCCTCCTTGCAGATTAGGTGAATTGGCCATGCTAAATTGCCCATAGTGTTAGGTGAAGGGGTAAATGTAGGGGAATGGGTCTGGGTGGGTTGCGCTTTGGCGGGTCAGTGTGGACTTGTTAGGCCGAAGGGCCTGTTTCCACACTGTAAGTAATCTAACCTTATAAGCTTTTTGTTTCTTCAAATGACATTTGTTCCATCCAAATCGCCTTCAGTATTTAACAGCATCATCCTCACTTTCTTTTGCAATGCTTTCTTTTTTTTTGTTATATTAAATGTCTTATTTGTGGAAGGTGCCTGCACAGATTAACTTACTTCAGCTTTTGATCAGAAACACTGGGTGCCTGTAATGTCTAATAGTGAAACATTTCTGCAAGGTCTGTGGAACATTTTGTGAGAACAAAATATCAATAATGATTCCCTGATACTGCCAGCAATTGTAATGGATGTTTAATAACTGTTCAACTTGAAAAATGCAACCATGGTAACCTCACGTTAATCCCCATTAGAAATCTGAGTAATCGCTTAATTATAGGTGTCTGATTCATTTTGACATCTTCTCAAAAATTAGCCTTATGGATGTGTGTATAATGTCAAAAATTCATGAAATAGAATAAAAAGGTAACTGTTATTGAAGTAGCATTAGCATTTAGTGAGCAGCAAACTGCCTGAAAACATTAAATCTCCAACTGAACTAAACAATCAGTCGTGTTAATTGTGAGCAAGCCTTATAATAAATCAATAAATTTCAAGAGACTGTCTCCATGCCCAATAAAGCAGTTTTTGCTCATTTGTTATGTGATGCTTTTGTTTTGTAAGGCTCCACTCTGGAGTCTTCTGCAGAAATGTAGCTCCTTGAAACCTGTCTTGTCTCTCATGGACACTGCCAACATGGTGTCTATGGTGCACACACACACACACAGTGTGGGCTGAACCTGATTGATTCTTTCGAGGACTTTAGCATGTTGTCAGGAATCGTGCACTGGAAGTATGCAGAGTCAGTAGATTGCAGCTTTACTCAGCACGGAATGCTAAGTTGATGTCACTCAATAATCCAACTAACACCCACTTGTTCCTTGCACAGCTGAACTTGCATTCAGTAGCAGGATGGACCCCCATCAATACTATTTGAAGAGATCATTAACCACTTGCAGGTTAGCTGATGATTAATTTTCACTAGTTGTTGCTGCAATTGTCAAAGATTTTGGTGCTATCTATGGTTATTCAAATGCTAATGTCTACAGAGGGAGCCTCAGCATTTGTGAATGGATTTCATGATTTTGTTCTCTTGATCCTCAACTGCTCCCTGACATGAGGCCAGTAGTACGTATGTCCTTTGGATTACAGCATAAAATGGAGAATACCAGTGTCTTGTGAATAAATAAAGGAGACTATAATGGGATGAGGGATGACTTGGATAAGGTAAAGTGGGAGCAAAGAATATGTGGGGGGATAATTGAGGAACAGTGGAAGATGTTCAAAGCAATTTTTCACAGTGCTTAACAACAGTATATCCCAGTGTAGGAAACGGGATAATCATGCCAGAATAACTAAGGAAGTAAAGGAGGGTACAAAATTGAAAGCTACTGCATACAAAGTGGCAAAGATCAACACAAATCCACGAAAAAAGTGATAAAGAAAGCTAAAATAGATTATGAAAGTAAGCTCGTTCAGAATATAAAAACAGATAGCAAACGTTTCTGCAAATATTTGAATGGAAAGAGTGGTTAAGGTCCTTTATAGGTGGTATAGTGGCTCAGTGGTTAGCACTGTTGCCTCACAGCAGCAGGGTCCTAGGTTCGATTCCAGCCTCGGGTTACTGTCTGTGTGGCGTTTGCACGTTCTCTCTTGTCTGTGTGGGTTCCTCCCACTGGTCAGGTGAATTGGCCATGCTAAATTGCCCTTGGTGCTAGGTGCATTAGTCAGAGGGAAATGGGTCTGGGTGGGTTACTCTTCGGAGGGTTGGTGTGGACTGGTTGGGCTGAAGAGCTTGTTTCCATACTGTATGGAACCTAATAATCTTAAAGGACAAGGAGTATTTTAATAATAGGAAATGAACATTGAACAGGTGTTTGGTCTTGCTCTTCACAATGGAATACACAAATAACGTGCCAATAATTTATGACAAGGATGCTATGGTAGGTGAGGACTTAGAAATGAACATTATCATTAGAGAAGTAGTGTTGGCAAAGTTATTTGGGCCAGAGGTAGAAAGTCTCCTGGAGCTGATGGAATGCATCCCAGGGAGCTAAAGAGATAGTGGGGCAAATAGCAAAGGCATTTGTGGTAATTTACCAAATTCCCTGGACTCTGGGGCAGTTCTGGCAGATTGGAAAACAATGTGACACCCCTGTTTAAAAAAGGAGGTAGACAAAAGTTGGGTAACTATCGGCCTGTTAGCTTAACTTCTGTAATGGGGAAAATGCTTGAATCTCTCATCAAGGAAGAAATAGCGAGATATTTGGATAAACATTGTCCCATTGGGCAGACACAGCATGGCTTCATGAAAGGCAAGTCATGTCTAACTAGTTTACTGGAATTCTTTGAGAACACTATGAGTGTGGTGGACAATGTGGAACCAGAGGATATGGTGTATTTAGATTTCCAGAAGGCATTCAACAAAGTGCTGCGCAAAAAGCTGCTGAATGATAAGAATGCATGTAACTAATAAGCAAAGAGCGGGGACAAATGGGTGTTTTTCTGGTTGGTGATCGGTGGCTAGTAAAGTGCCTCAGGGTTCAGTGTTGGGACTGCAATTATTTACAATTTACATCAATAATTTGGAGTTAGGAACCAAGTGTAGTGTGTCAAAGATGACACTAAGATGTGCGGCCTGGCAAAGTGTGCAGAGGGCACTGGAAGTCAGCAGAAGGATACAGATAGGTTAAACCAGTGGACAAGTGTCTTGTAGATGGAGCACAATGTTGGTAAATGTGAGGCATTTTGGTAGGAATGACAGCAAAATGGACTATAATTTGAATGGTGAAAAATTGCAGCATGCTGCTGTGCAGAGGGACCTGGGTGACCTTGGGCATGAATCACAAGAGGTTAGTTTGTAGCAGCAGGTAATTAAGAAGACAAATGGAATATTGTCCTTCATTGCTCGAGGGATGGAGTTTAACAACAAAGGGAGGTTATGCTGCAGCTGTATAGGGTGATGGTGAGGCCATACCTGGATTACGCTGCACAGTTTTAGTTAGAGAAAGATGTTTTCTCTAACTGGAGGGAATGCAGAGAAGATTCAGTAGATTCAACTTGGGGTTGAGATGGCTGGCTAATGAGGAGAGATTGAGTAGACTGGGATTATATTCACTGGAATTTAGAAGAATGAGGGGGATCTTATAAAAGCAGATAAAATTATGAGGGAATAGATAAGATAGAAACAGGGAGGTTGGTTCCACTGGTGGGTGAAACTAGAGCTACGGTGCATAGTCTCAAAATAAGGGGGAGCGGGACTGAATTGAGGAGAAACTTCTTCACCCAGAAGGTTGTGACTCCATGGAATTCCCTGACCATTGAAGCAGGTGAGGCTACCTCATTGAATGTCTTTAAGGCAAAGGTAGATTTTTGAACAGAAAAGGAATTAAAGGTTATGGTGAGCAAATGGGTAAGGTGAGATGAGCCCATGAAAAGATCAGCCATGATCTTATTGAATGGTAGACCAGGCTCAATGGGCCAGATGGGCTCAATGGGCTCGTTCTTATTTTCTGAATGAGCAGGCACCACTCAGCTGAACACGCTGCTACAAGAGGGAGGAGGGTGACAAGAACACTCATCAGGATGCCATCAATCCCAGCGCATTCAGGACGAATCGCTGCTATCTGAACCTCAGTGAGACTTGTCAGTCATTTGCTTCATTAAGTGCATCATTGCTGAGGCTGTGCCATAACTGCAACATCACCAACAGCAATAAAGGTGACCATGGCCAGAATCCTTCATGTGTCTGGCTCCTTCCAGGTTGGGGCAAGTAAAATTTGCAACATTTTGCACATTACCATCCACTAATGCAAAAAGGAAGAGACCAATCCAAAGGAGGAGAGCATGTTTCTTTCTGTCTTGCTAGAGAGCAGCAGCTTGAGAAGAGAATTCCAGTCTTCCTCTGTTACAAAGGTGCCGTTCTCGAACAAGAAACATGGAAGCGTATCTGTGCGTGTTGTGCAAAAGATTTCTGTCTTGTGGTTGTCATGGTTGAATACGAATCAGAATTCTGGTCCTACATTCCTGACAGCACTGTGAGAGTAGAATCACAGCACAGTTTGCAACAATTCAGGGAGATGACTCATCACCACCTTCTCAAGGGAAATTTGGCATAGGCAGTACATGCTGACATTTCCAGCAATGCTCACATCACCTGAATGAATAAAAAAACGTTGTGGGCAAGCTGTGGGAAAAGTCATTAGAAGATACATTCGGTGTTTGATAATTCTGCTTGAGTTATTGCTTCCAGGTCCTCAGGGTTAGAGTCCTGGCTTTGAACGCCATAGCTGTCTAGTCCCACTACCTTCACAAAGTTTATCTCGAGGGCCTCCTGATCACTCTGTGTACAGATGACAACTCTCCTCTGCACATCCTGTACTTAGACCTCCAGTGAAGGGATGGATAATCTTTGTTCTAGTTTCCAGCCATATTTTGCCACGATGGAGTGATCCTCACTTCGAAATCACTTTTAGCTTGATCTCAGCACCTGTCCCAGCTAAAATGTATCACCCCTTTAAGACCTGAAGCCCAGTTTTATACAGACTATAACCACCTCAGAATCTTGTACCGCCATTTCAAGCATAGAACCACTCAGCAGCACACCCTGCACTGGCTGCATATGACAAGCATTTAAGTTAGCAGTCAGCACAAAGTTCACATGCTGCCTGTGTTGGAGCCAATGGATGTAATTGTCACAGCTTGTGTTCCTGAGCTCTGTGCAATTCCAAAACATTTTGGATAAACACAGCTCCCAGCTGGTCTTACCTGGCACTATTTCAAAGAAGATCATCATTTGGCCTTCACCCAATAATTGTGGTGACCAGCCCAATGTAGATCGCAATGTATTACTGCCTTAACTCAGCGAGCAGTAATAATCAGAGAGGGCTTTAGCAACAGACATGACTGGCCAGGCAGCAGTGATAAGATTCACTTCATATTTTTAGTTTTAAAAATCATTCATCGGACATTGACACAGTTGACTAGATTTAATGGCCAAATGGCAGTTAGGGGGAATCACATTGCTGTGAACCTGCGGCCACATGTAAACCAGGCAGATAAGTTTCCTTCCATAAAGGGCAAGATGACTCAGTGGTTAGCATTGTTGTCTCACAGCGCCAGTGACCTGGGTTCAATTCCAGCTTGGGCAACTGTCTGTGTGGAGCTTTCATGTTCTCACATTTTTTGCTGGGTGCTCTAGTCTACAGGTCTTCCTCCCACAGTCTTCCTCCCACAGTCTACAGGTGGATTGGCCATGCTAAATTGCCCATAGTGTCCAGTGATATGTAGGTTAGGTGGATTAGCCATGGAATGCAGCAGGGATAGAATTGGGGGATTGAGTCTATATGGGATGCTCTTTGGTGGGTTGATGTTGATTTGTTGGGCCAAATGGCCTGTTTCCACACTATAATAAATGAGTTGAACCAAATGGATTTTTATAACGATTGACAACGGATACATTCAGTCAGCATTTTATTACAGAATTTAATTGGAATAACATTTCAGCATCTGTTGTGGTGCCGTTTGAACGCATGTCTCCTGTACATTATCCTGGGCTTCTGGATACTAGTACAGGAACATTAACTTCAGGAATGGCATCTGTTTTTGTATATTTAAAAATTCAGGACTGAAATGAAAAAGAATTGTTGACGTTCAGATTGCTGACAATCTGAGGAAGTGCATTGATGCAGCTTTCATTGGCAACAAGAAGTTGAATGACCTGTGGACTAGTGATGATTATCAATGAGAGGGACTTTCTGCTCAATAACAGTTGTCTGATTATCTTTTAGATGGCTGAGCAGCTTGAAGCTGGAAACAAGTTACAGAGACATAGGGAGAGAGGAAGAGAAAGAGAAAGAGAGAGAGGGGGGTGGGGGGTAGTTTATATCTCTTCTCCCAGCCCAGAAGCTGCCTGAAAATTAATTACTTTTCCTACAGTTGATGCGAGTTGTGACTTTTAAACTGATCAATCAGAGACATGTTCCAAATGAATCAGTCACACTGTACTTCTTACAAACCAATAGAAGCTTCCACGGGCCCTGCCAGGTCAAAAAAAATCATCTGAACTTCAGAATCACTAAGCAAAGACACCGGTTTTTCAGATTTTCTACTTTCAACAATAATCGATGTTCCCTGTTTGTTTGCTCGTGCGTGCATCTATGTGCAAGTAGGGGTTATAGGAGATTTGAGTTTAGTTAGCAGTGTGATATACCAATGATTTATATCTTTATTTAGATTAGATTAGATTACTTACAGTGTGGAAACAGGCCATTCGGCCCAACAAGTCCACACCGCCCCGCCGAAGTGCAACCCACCCATACCCCTACATCTACCCCTTACCTAACACTACAGGCAATTTAGCATGGCCAATTCACCTAACCTGCACATCTTTGGACTGTGGGAGGAAACCGGAGCACTCGGAGGAAACCCACGCAGACACGGGGAGAACGTGCAAACTCCACACAGTCAGTCACCTGAGGCGGGAATTGAACCCAGGTCTCTAGCGCTGTGAGGCAGCAGTGCTAACCACTGTGCCACCGTGCTGCCCTGTTTGTCTGTAACCATTGTTGAATTATTTGTAATAAATAATCATTGTCATTGAGCACAGAAACCTTATCCCCACTTTCTGTAAACCTTGATTTGAAAGTCAGATAAATTTGGGAGACTGTGCAATTTAAAAAAAAAATTGGTACGACTCTGGGAATAGCAAGGTTTGAACTATAGCAGACTACCTCAGTGTGTTTAACCAACTGCTCTGCTGCCCCAGTCCACAGATATCTGTTATTTCTTCCAGTTCTATAGAACCTTGACCTTTGTCACTAGCTTAACTTTGACCAGACCACTTTGAGATTTTTGCTGCTCTGGCGATGGCTCAGTTTTGATTACTCCTACCTGATAAAGGTGCGAAAGCGTAATGACAATGTGGCCATTCACTTACTCAACTTTGATGCCAGTGCTGCCATTTTAGAAACCAAATGTGGAAGACTGAGGGGTAACCTTACAGAGGTTTTTAAAATTGTGAGGGTTTGGATAAGGTGAATAGCCAAGGTCTTTTCCCCGGTGCATAACGAGAGGCTGTAGGTTTGAGATGAAGAGAGAAAGGGTTAAAAAGAACCGGAGGTGCTACTTTTTAACATCAAGGGTGGTCTGTACGTGGAACAGCCAGAGGAAGTGGTAGAGGCAGCTACAATTACAACATTTACAAGACATTTGAACAGATATGTGGAAAGGAAATGTTTAGAGGGATATGGGCTAGACAGTCCAATGACAAATAGGATTAGTTCAGTTTAGGAAATCTGGTCGGCATAGATGAGTTGGACCAAAGGACCAGCTTCCGTGGTGTATAATCCTATGACTCTATGACTCCAATAGCCTCTCTTAGCCCCTCACAGGTGAACATCTCTACCATGTTTTGAGCAACTATGGAGTGGTGAATCAGGTCTTTCTAAACTCCTCGGCTCACTGCAACAAAGATTTATGCTCCTTTTATCATGAGGCCACACCCATACCGGAAGATCAAGATGCTAGCCATAGGATTGTTTTGAGTGAAAGACCAAACAATTTTATTTTATGTCTCCTTGTGAGCTGCAGGAGTAAGACTGCAGCATTGAACCAAGAAAGCCTCAAGTCTTCCATGTACTGGGATAACCCCTTCCTAAATATTAACAGATCCTCCCTCATAACTCAACTGCTGACTTTGGACAAGCTCTTCTCTTCACTTCTGATCTCAGCCAATAATTAACAAGGCCCTGACTGAATAGCTTTCAATTCGGTCCTGTACTGCTGTCAGATACATACACATACCCACAGCCAAATAAGAATCTTTTCAACTTTTGGGTGGGATCCATTGGAGGTTTATTGAAGCAGTGGCAGAACCCCCAGTGAACTGCAGTGATTCAAAATGGCAACTCACCATCACTGTGTCAAGGGCAACTAGGGAGAGGCAATAAATGCTGGGGCTCGCCTGCAACATCCACGAATGAATAAAAGTCCCAATCTTTGTTGGATGCAACACACATTAAACTGGTATCCAATGCACCCACCCAACTGTCTCATGTGAAATCCAAGATCTGTATTGCTGTGAGCTCAGATAAACACAGAAAATTCTCTCTCCTTCTCTCCAGTCATCTTCATCTTTCCAAATCACCCTGCATTCCCAAATATTGAACTGATTCTCTGGAATGACCCCATATGTGTATAATCTCGCTGACAACATTATTTGTTTTCATTGCAGGTGTTTCCATTTCCAGCAATTTATTCCAACTGCTTTGAACATTCACAGAAAACAATTTAATTGTGATTATTTAGCCTTTTTATGTTTATGAACTTTGCCTGAATTTATTCCCTATTTTCTTATTGTTTCCTTCCCTTTGCAACTAAATCATATCCACAAGCAATGCCTGATTCACATGCTCAATCCAAATGAAGTATAAAAGAACCATAATAATTTTTGGACATCTACATTATGCTTCCTGAGGCAACCTCTGGCAGATTCAGATTAATAATGAATTTAGGACTATTGTGTGAATGATTAGGTTATAAATCTGACCTGCCATTCCAATTCATCAATGACAGGACTTTACAAATCACCATCCCAAGGAGGCCTGAACACAGTGTACGTAGAACAGACTCACTCATACCCCAGCTGGCCACAGCAGTGAGCAGCTGAGTCATAAAAAAGACCTCAGTTTTGATCGCCGATTTGTGAATAAGTAGGTAAGTTGAATCTGGGCACTAAACTTAGGTGGTCTTATTCTGCACTAAAGAGGAAAAAATGACTATACTAGGTCAATAGATGAACTTCAATTGTTTGCTGTTCACGTATATGTCTAAGGAGCCTAAAGGCATGCTTCATCAGAAAAAAAAACAGATGCTTGTATTAAATTTTGCATTACATTAAAATGCTGCATTTTGCTTTGCTTTTCAGTACTTTTTACATCATGATTGATTGGATATGGAAAAATGGTTAAAGAATATAAATTATTTTTGGCTTGATCTACATTTAACATACTAACCAGGCCATTTTTTTTTCTGTTAACAAAGCAATCTCTCTCTGTCTAAGCTCCTCCATTACACTAACAAAGACTTTCCCTACTCCATCAACATCTCAGATCAGAGACACCATACTGCCGACATGCTCTTCCTGCTGCTCCTGACTGTAGCTCCGACTGCTTCATTCATTCACATTGGGCTGTTCTGGGAAATGATTATTATAATAAATATAGTCTGGCAAGAATAGAATTCCACTTTAGTGCAGGCTTTAGTGCAGGTTAGGAGAATGAAGAATTATGTGTAATGTTTCCCCAATCCCACAATTTCATACTGAGTGCAGGAATGAGTCACTTGGAAGTTGCGAGCAGACCTTAAACACACACACACACATATATACACACACACGCGTGTGCGCGCACACAAGTTAGAAACTCGTATTGCACATGGACAAACAGGATACAACATAGCAATTCGGGCATGTATAATAAGGCTTCTCTACAGGAAAATTAGCCAGTGAGAAATATGCAAACCATGAGTATACAAATGAACGTAAGAATAAGGGGCGGAAGCAGGCCATTCTACCCTTCAAACCTGCTCTGCCATTTGATAAGATCATGGTTAATCATGTTAAATCCACATCAAACCTGTACCTGCACAACTGAACCATAACTTTCCTACTTTTCTATTTAATTCCCCTCAGAATAACATATAACATTCTATCAGCTTTCCTAATTTTGGGTTGTGTCATATGCCAGCCATTTACAATTTATGCCCTGGGGAACCATATCCCTCTGCATCCTAGAGTTCTCTGCAATCTCTGACCATGTAGGTAATCTATTTTTTTCTTAATATCCCTGTTAAAATGGACCAGTTCACATTTGCAATGCATTAAACTTATTTTGCAGGATCCTTGCACACTCTATTAAACTTGTAGCCTCCTTATGTCCTCTTCACAACTACTTTTCTGTCTATTTTTGTGTTATCAGCAAATTTAACAACCATACTTTCCATCCTTCATCCAAGTCATTTACATAAATTGTAAACAGGTAAGGCACCAGCACTGAGCCTTGTGGCATACTACCCACTACATCTTGCCAACCTTATGTTTCCAGTAGCTAGCCAATCATCTATCCATGTCATAAGCCAATCTCCACACTATGAGCTTCTATTTTCCACAAAAAAAAATCTTTGGTGTGGCACTTAATTGAATGCCTTCTCAAAACCGAACTGCAGCACATCCCTTTATCCACAGCCTGTGTAACTTTATCAATGAATTCCAATAAATTAGTTAAACATGGCTCCCCTTTCATATATTGATTCTATCTGATTACTTTGATTTATTTTAAGTGCCCTTCTGAAATCTTTCTGATAACCAGCTTCTAACATTTCTCATAGATGGCTGGGTTGGCTCCGGGCCAGTTTCTAGCCCCGTGCTGAATGAAATGGTATGGTGGGCTATGATTACAGTTTGGTTCTGCATCATTTGGTTTCAAGGACAAAGGCTTCTTCACTTCCAATTTATGAATGTTACTCAATGTTCTTCGCTAGGAATACATGTGAAGTAAGAGCATGTTCATTGATGAATTAGATGCTCACTTTGTTGCCAAGGCTTAGGTCTTTTGAGGTTGCTAGAAATACCAGAAATTAGTGCATGCCGAAGGTATTCAAGTGAATCAAATGAGCCAGAATAAAAAATGATTTAGTTTAAACTGCAGTGAAGTCTGATGAAAGACAGCTAGCTTTTTTCTAAATATGATATATCAAGAATTGTGTTGATAAACAGGTTTTTTGTTTTATTAGTTATGAAGAGGGATCAGATTCTGCTTTTAGAAACCCTTACTGAATTGCACAGATAAATGAGAGCCAACTGTTTTCAATTGTGAAATATCATGGCAAAGAATATTCCAGATAACCTGAGGTAATCTGTAGTTTCACATGAAAAAAAACTATTCTGGTAAAGAAAATACATTAAAATTGGGGTTTTATTTTAACAGAAAGAAGTCACAAAGTGCTTCTGACAACAATTATGCCAAGTTGTATCAGTTGATCTTGAGGAGTTTATGGTTGCAATTGCCTTAGGCAAGCAGTTGTCCATTTGTAACAATTTTTAGAAAATTTAGTCAGTTTGGTAAGAAGCAGCAGTTCATGTACTTTAACAAAGAAACTTCACAATCACGACAATTGCAGATGCTTCACTGATGTCAGAGAACCAACAGGCTGTTGACACAGACTGTGTCAGTCTTATTAAAGTTGTGAAGGCAGCACCCTCCTCTCCAACTGAGATGGTATAGTACTTTGGGTTTCCTTTCTCCTCTGGTCTGTCTTCCATTTGGAGAAGACACTCTCTGAAAAGGGCTGCTGCCTCTAAGGCATGAGGATCACACTCTGCCCATGAGCATTTGATGATATACTTTATATCTAGGAACAGGTAACTTATGTTGTGTCAATCTTTGAGACCAATGACTGTGGGACAGCTATATATGACCATTCCCCCTTACCATTTGAAACAAAAACAGAAATTTGCTGGAGAATCTCATCAGATCTGGCAGCATCCATGGACAGAAAGCAAAGTTAATGTTTTGAGTCAAGTGACCCTTCTTCAGAACTGGCAACAGTTAAGTCATCAGTTTTTATTCCTTCTAAGATCAAAGTTCCTTATTTTCCAAAACACTGCATTCATAACATGGTAGTGTGGCATCTGCTAAATCTTCTGTTTACGTTTCTTTAATGAACTTGTTCAGACTTGCTATGCCATACTTCCAGAACAGGAGAGACTTGAACCCACTGTTTTAAAATCTTTTACTTTAGATTTCCACAGTATGGAAACAGGCCCTTCGGCCCCTCAAGTCCACATCAACACTCCAAAGAGTAACCCAGCCAGACACATTCCCGACCCTATATTTACCTCTGACTAATGATTCTAACACTGTGGGCAATTTAGCATGGCCAATTCACCTGACCTGCATACCTTTTGGATTGGGAGAGGAAACCAAAGCACCCAGAGGAAACCCACGCAGACATGGGGAGAATGTGCAAACTCCACACAGACAGTTGCCCAAGGTGGGAATTGAACCCAGGTCCCTGGTGCTGTGAGGCAGCAGTGCTAATCACTGAGCCACCATACTGCCCACTGAAGAGTAACCCACCTAGACCCATTCCCCTGACTAATTTACCTAATGCTATGGGCAACTTAGCATGGCCAATTCACCTGATCTGCACATCTTTGGACTGTGGCAGGAAACTGGAGCTCCCAGAGGAAACCCACGCAGACCCAGATTATGCCTTTAAAAGGTTACTTCCTCCTGTAACATAATTACATAAGGTCTCATGCTATACAGAAAATACTAAATATAGAATACAAAAAGTATACAGCTTGAAAGGGGACCCCAATTTCCAAGCCAACTCTCTGCAAACACAAGTGGTCCCTCACAGAACACTTAGGCATTTCAATAGTATTTGTTAAAATCAAATAAGAGAAATTGAGGACTGCAGATGCTGGTGATCAGAGTTGAGAGTGAGGTACTGGAAAAGCACAGCAGGTCAGGCAGCATCTGAGGAGCAGGAGAATCGATGTTTCGGGTATAAGCCCTTCATCTATTGGGGCAGCCATAGTCAGGTGATAAATCCCCCTCTCATCTGTGTCATGGCCCAGGGCCATTGCAGGCTGTTAAAGTATTTGCCTACCATCAGGCAGGGGGCCTCGATCAAAGTGGTCAGGGATCTGGTCAATAATTTCCTGGAGGGGGCTATCTATTTCTCAGTGAGGGGGCGGTGCAGAGCAGACAGTCCTTGGGATCAGTACAGTGAGTGATAAGGAGGGGAAAGGGGGCATTAGGAGGGAAAGGGTGCTCTGTAATGATGGGTGTTGTGGACAATCAAAGCTGTAGGGAAGCAGTAGCATATGTTGAGGTGAAGTCAAGTTCAGTGATGGGGCGGATGTCAAGGTTGGGGTGGTAAGCAGGACAGAATGGGAAGGCATGAAAGTTATGGATTGGAGGGATGTGGTTTCTCTGCTTATCGGCCTAGGGGAGGGGTTGCCTCTGCCATATATTGCAGACAGACAATGCTGTATCATCCTAGCGTATTGTGCTCTGTTTGATCGGAGCAGGCAATGAGGCAATATATTGCTCGCTGAGGAACTGGGAGAACAGCAGCAGTCTTCCGAGAAGGGAAGAGAGACATTGAGGATTCACAAAGCCCTCCTTGTGAATGGCAGGATCCAGCAACATCAAGCCAGACAGAATTTGACTGACACTCCCTTCCAGTAGATGAGAGCTGGGTACAGCAGATAATTACAGACTGTAACATCGTTGCTGGTGATCTGGCCAGCATTTTTGTTCTTCACTGTGGAAGCAGACTGCAGTTACTAAGTTCTGGATTAGTGGTGCTGGAAGAGCACAGCAGTTCTGGCAGCATCTGAGGAGCAGTAAAATCGATGTTTCGGGCAAAAGCCCTTCATCAGGAATAAAGGCAGAGAGCCTGAAGCGTGGAGAGATAAGCTAGAGGAGGGTGGGGGGTGGGGAGAAAGTAGCATAGAGTCAGTGGGAAAGGGACTCCCTGAGATTCTTGTAGAGAGAGGAGGAAAACTTCTTCAAGGCAGGCATCCTTGCAAGAGGATTCGCAGTAGGGTTAAAATCAACTAGGTAAAAACAATGACTGTAGATGCTGGAAACCAGATTCTGGATTGGTGGTGCTGGAAGAGCACAGTAGTTCAGGCAGCATCCGAGGAGCAGTAAAATCAACGTTTCGGGCAAAAGACCTTCATCAGGAATAAAGGCAGAGATCCTGAAGTGTGGAGAGATAAGCTAGAGTTACTAATTGTTTTGTTTGTGCTGTAAATAAAACCTCATTTTCAGAGTTGTCCCAGTTATTGGCTCTGATGGTCGCCCAATGGACAATGAAAAGGTGCTGCTCTGCACTGGGGTACAGATAGCAGTGATTTAGAGAGGGCGGTAGAATGGGATATGGCTAAGGATAAGTAAGCTGTGTCACCCAGTGGTTGGACAATGACTGGAACAAGAAAATGGAGCAACATGTATGAGAAATTGTCAGTCATGTCAGTGAGGTACCATGAATAGCGTGTGTTTACGGTTGTTGTGCTGGGGAAGGACAAAACTCAAGAATGTTAGGTATTCAGCTGGTGGTTAATAATTGTGTGGGAGACAGAAATCTGGTCCACTAAAGGATATCAGTAAGTGGCATATTCTTTTGGGTACAGCGAATGGAGCTAGAATCAGGAAGAGGGGCACCATCGTAGTGTAGTAGGCAGCTAATGAGAAAGGTTCAGGACAATACAACATGAAATGTGATGGGCCTCAGGAAGAGAAGCCCTCCCTGAAACTTAACAAAATTGACACTTAGACAAAACACCATAAAATTCAGCCCAAAATGTTGCTCAGTACTTTTGAAGTACAATTAATAGAATCCCTACACGGTGGAAACAGGCCCTTCAGCCCAACAAGTCCACAGCAACTCACCAAAGAGTATCCCACCCAGACCCATTCCCTTATATTTACCCCTGACTAATGCTGAAAATGTGTTGCTGGAAAAGCGCAGCAGGTCAGGCAGCATCCAAGGAGCAGGACAATCGACGTTTCGGGCATGAGCCCTTCTTCAGGAAAGAAGGGCTCATGCCCGAAACGTCGATTCTCCTGCTCCTTGGATGCTGCCTGACCTGCTGCGCTTTTCCAACAACATGTTTTCAGCTCTGATCTCCAGCATCTGCAGTCCTCACTTTCTCCCTGACTAATGCGCCTAACCTACGCATCCCTGAACACTATGGCCAATTCACCCAACTGCACGTCATTGGATTGTGAGAGGAACTGCACGCAGACATGGGGAGAATGTGCAAACTCCATACAGACAGGCACCCAAAGCTAGAATTCAGGTCCCTGGTGCTGTGAGGCAGCAATGCTAACCACTGAGCCACCGTGTTGCCCCAGCGTGCACTAGGAATCTCAGTAGCTAAATGCAGCACAGTTCAACAAGGAGGAATGAGTTTAATTTCTTCTCATGCTGCTGGCGGAGGGATTAAAATGTCAGAGAGAACTGCCCTTGTCTTCTTAGAGATAGAAGACAGTGGGGCCTCAGCTTAATATTTCATCCAAAATATGGCAGCTTATTCAGTCAGACGCTCGACTGTCACTCCAGAATATGTACACAAGCCTCAAACCCACAACAATCAAACTCAGAAGTTGGGAGCACTACCTGAATCAAGGCTGACACTGCCAATAATATTCAATAATTAACCACGAGCTGCTTCTTGTGATCACATTGCTTGAGGAGGCAAAGTTCCTTGATCATCCCTTTCAAACCGCATTGAAATCTGCACAGAATCACATAATCATTCATTCTCCCATTGATAGAAATTTGTTTTTGGAATTCACAAGGAATTCAGAACATGTTTTGCTCAAGAACTTTAAGAACTTTAACTTGCGATGAAAGTGAGAATGTGCGACTGAATTTGCTTTTGAACATTGATTTCTATTCCAGTGTCTGACAGAAAAGGCAATGTTATCTCAGTTGCAACAACTTATTGTATGTTTAGTGGCATGTTTATAAGTGACAACAGTTAGTAATGGTCATTCCTAACAGAACAGGCAAAAATTAACTATAAGATTCACTGCTTGGGAGAAGATTTTAGGTTGTTGTTGTACAGTCACAGAAAGTCTTTCACTGATGTAAAATGATGTTAGATGTTACTCTAAAATTAATCATAAAAGGTGATTTATAAATGCATATTCCAGCAGGAATCTTGATTTGATCACCACTCATGTATATTTGAAGTCAGCACACAGGTCCATTTGCCATTGATAATGGATGGAAAATCACTGTAACTGAAAAGACAGCAAGATCAAGCAGTCATGATCAAAAATAAAATGGCCATCAAATCCAGCAATTGTGCAATTCCACACAAAGGTTTTAGATTGAAAGGGCCATGATCTAATTCAACGTATAGAAATTGAGAAATGATGGAAAATTACTGATTCTCAACAATGGGTCTGTTTTTAATGAGGATCCTTACCAGAGTGAGTCATGGACATTCAGTTGCAAGCTGATTATCCAGACTTCTGCCTTCACAAGTGCATCAGATCCATTGCATACTTAAGCAGGGTTTGCATCAAAGGAAAAATAAAAGAGATCCCAAGGAAGTTATAGGCATAAATGTTAGATTAAGGAGCCGAGGGAGGTCATTAGGTCTGCTCTGCCATTGAATGACTGATCTGGTAAACTTCAACTCCTTATCCTATAATCCTTGATTCCCTTATACTAAAGACAAATTACTGTGGGGGCTGGAAATCTGAATCAAACACAGAAAAGCTGAAGAAACTCAACAGGTCTAGCAGCATCTATGGAGAGAGAATTTGAGCTAACATTTCAAAACTAGCATGATGCATTTTTAGAAATGAAAGGTGTTGGAAAACACTTTTTTAAATATATTCTTTTGAGAGAGAATAGCCCAGTGCAAAAGACAGAAGAGTTAATGATCGTGAGAGAAAAAAATAGAAGGTGAATGAATGAATGAATAAGAGAAGAGTAAACAAGACATAAATCCATCAATTGTGGGGTCATTGGAGGGCAGAATGCAACAAAGATGGAGAGCAGACATCATGCACTTAGTTTCGGAAGTTATTGGATTCAGTGTTGAAACCCCAAAGCTATAAAGTGCCTAAGCAAAAATTGAGCTGTTGTTCCTGGAGCTTGTGTTATGATTCATTGGAACATGGCTGCAGACTCAGGACAGAAATGTTAGCATGAGAGCAAGGCAGTTATTGAAATGGCAAGCATTTCCCTTCATTTCCTTACTGATCAAAAATCTGTCTATTTCAGCCATGACTATATTTAATGATCCAACTTCTACAGCTGCTATCATAAAGAATTTCACAAATTCACTACCATGTGAATTCTCCTAATCTCTGCCTTAAACAGGTGACCCCTTACTCTGAGTTGATGTCTAGACTCTCCCACAAGGGGAAACAACCTCACTGCTTCTACCAGGTGTAGTTGCCTAATGAACTTTAATGTTTCAATAAATTATCTTATTTTTCTAAATGTCAATAAATAAAAACCTAGCCTACTCAATATCTCTGCTCTCATAAGAAAATGCCTCCATACCCTGGATCAGTTGGATGCAAAGTTGTTCAACTTGTTCCAGACATGCCACCTTTGTGTCCAATAGCTCCGATGTGCTGCAGCTGAGACACACCTCCTGTTCACAATCCCTGACATAGATTATACAAGTTATTAATTAAATAATTCTGGTATCCCTACGATTTACACTTTAAGGATCTGCATTCTTAACGCTTTATTGTAATTTGCTTTGAAGCACATACACCTTACATTTAGCAAGCTATTTTTAAGAATAAGAGAAAAATCGATTGGAAATCTGAACACAAATAAAGTCTTCACTTTTACATAAAAGACTAGAAAAAAAATTCATTTTACTCACCCATCAGCTGCTTTGTTAAGGTAAAAGCAATTGAGCTGCACCATCTTTCCTCCAAAAAACTCCTTGAGAGGTTCAACTCTGACACTTTATTGTATTAAAAACCTGGAGTTCCCTCTCTAGCATCTATGTGAGCGTACCTACACAAAAAGAACTGTGGCTATTCAAGGAAGCTCACCATCTTTTCAAGGGCAACTGGGGATGGTGGACCAACCAGTGGTTTGATTTAATTTAATTTGATTTATTATTGTCACATGTCCCTCGGAACAGTGAAAAATGTTGTTTTGCATGCGGTACAGGCAGATTATATCATACAAAGTGCATAGAACAGAATGAAGAGAAAGTGCACAGATGACAAAATCAACAGTTAAGTTAAAATTTTAGATTTCCATTCAGAAGTCTGGTAACAGCAATGAAGAAGCTGTTCTTGAATCTAATCAGACGTGTATTCAAACTTTTAATTCTTCTGCCCATCAGAAGTGGGTGGAAGAGAGTATAGCCAGAGTGGAAGGAATCTTTGATTATGTTGGTTGCTTTCCCAAGGCAGTGGGAAGTATAGGTAGAGTCAATGGATGGAACGCTGGTTTGTGTGATGGACAGGTCTGTGTTCGCTACTCTCCGTAGTTTCTTGCAGTCTTGGAAAAGAACATTTACCAAACCACACTATGATGCATCCAGATAGGATGTTTTTTTATGGTGTACCTATCAACATTGGTAAGAGTCCTTGTGGACATGCTGAATTTCCTTAGCCTCCTGAGGAAATAGAGACATTGTTGTGCTTTCTTGACCATTGCTTTGACATAGGTGGTCTAGGACAGATTGTTGGTGATCATCACTTCCATGAACTTGACGCTCTCAACCATCTCCATTGATACAGCTAGGGCCATGCCCTCCACTCTGCCTCCTGAAGTCAGTGACCAGTCCGACATTTTGTTGATATTGATAGATAGATTGTTTTCTTTACACCATGCCGCTAAGCACTCAATCACTTTCCTATATTTTGTCACATTGTTTGAGATCTGCCCAAGGGCTAGAGGGGTGGGTCTGAGTGGAATGCTCTTCAGAGGGTTGGTGTTGACTCAATGAGTCAAAAGGTCTTCTTCCATACTGTATAGATTCAGTTCTAAAACTGTGGTGACATCAGCAAACTGGGTGGAATTTGGCCACACTGTTGTGAGTGTATAAGTAGTATAACAGAAGGTTGAGTATATAGTCTTGCGAGCTAATGATGTTGAGGATTATTGTGGAGGAGGTGTTATAACTATGCTTACTGATTGTAGTCGAAAGATCAGTAAGTCTAGGATCCAATGACACAGGGAAGAGTTTATTGGTGAGTTTGTTTGGAATTGTAGTGTTGAAAGTGAAACTATAATCAATAAGTAGGTGCCTAATGTAGGTATCCTTGTTATCCAGATATTCCCAGGGATGAGTAGAAGGCCAAGGAGATGGTGTCTGCTGTGGATGTATTGTGATGATAGGTAAATTGCAAAGGATCAAGGCAGTCTGGGAGGTTGAAGTTGATTTGAACCATGACTGACCTTTAGAAGCAGTTCATAATTATGAAATTCAGAGCCACTGGGCGGTAGTCATTTAGGCACACTGCATGGTTTTTCTTGGCACAGGGATGATAGTGGTCTTGTGTGAAATTCTGGTCTCCTTCCTATCGGAAAGATGTTGTGAAACTTGAAAGGGTTCAGAAAAGATTTACAAGGATATTGCCAGGGTTGGAGGATTTGAGCTATAGGGAGAGGCTGAACAGGCCTTGTTTTCCTTGGAGCATCGGAGGCTGAGGGGTGACCTTATAGAGGTTTACAAAATTATGAGAGGCATGGATATGATAAATAGACAAAGTCTTTTCCCTGGGGTGGGGAAGTCCAGAACTAGAGGGCATAGGTTTAGGGTGAGAGGGGAAAGATATAAAAGGGACCTAAGGGGCAACTTTTCCACGCAGAAGGTGGTGCATGTATGGAATGAGCTGCCAGAGGAAGTGGTGGAGGCTGGTACAATTGCAACATTTAAAAGGCATTTGGATGGGTATATGAATAGGAAGGGTTTGGAGGGATATGGGCTGGGTGCTGGCAGGTGGGACTAGATTGGGTTGGGATATCTGGTCGGCATGGCCGGGTTGGACCGAAGGGTCTGTTTCCACGCTGTACATCTCTATGACTCTATGGTCTTCTTGAAGCAGGTGAAGATTTCAGATTGCAGCATGGAGAGGTTGAAGATGTGAAGATTTACTCCTGCCTGCATGTGCGAACATGATCTGAGTACATGGCCAGTCTACATTCAGGACAGTCACTTTCCATAAGTTCATTCTCAAGAAGTCCAATCAATGACCGTAAGAGGTCAAGAAGGCCTTTCAGCTCATATAACCTGCTCTGGCATTCAACTCGATCATACTTTTCCTGCTCTCATTCCTGAACGAATTTTAAAAATACTACTAGTTGCCCAGTAGCAATTCTCAAAGACCACTTTGATGCCATCTTGGAACTGTTCTGTACAGTTACTAAATCAAGATTGCGGTGTCTATCCACAACTGCATGGTAAGTTTACCTTCACTTCATTGGTTGCGGCATTTCAAGGCAGTAGCTCCCTACCACCCGTTCAAGGAAAATTAGAGATTATTGCCAGAGATACCACATCTCATGAATGATTAAGGATAATTCTCTTTGTAATAGGGCTTATTCACAATGGGTCCAAGATAGAACAATTCCAAGTGGCTGAATGGTTCACATCTATTCCAATGTTCTAAAGGCTGACTAACAAGGTAAATCTTTTCAGAGACCTATGAGCTTGGATTTCAGGAATGGGTTGATGTTGTCTTTCTGAATTGTTATTCATGAGCCCGGTTATATTCTTCTAATTAGCTTGATCGCACTTCAACAATACAAGTCATTCAGAAAACAAGACTTTCCCTGCACAATTATTATCATAAGTCTTTATTATTATTCATAGCATCATTTTATGCTTGAAATGTGTTTCTAACTTGCAACACTTAGTGCTATGATGCATTAATTTTTAATTTTGATTCAAAGGTTACTACACTTTCAGGCTTAATGTAGCAACTGTCTCTCTTAGTATTCTTAACAACATTGTCAGAACTCCTAGTACCCAGTGGTTTTGCTGCAATTGCTCTGGAATTTCTGAGTTGGTAAGTTACAATTCTCATACTGCAAACTCAGAAGTGCCAGTGACCTGTTCTAAATGCGCAATGTACCTTTGTCTGGGAATTTCTCGCTGAGCTTTCCTACGTGCTGTCCTCACAGAATGTGAACCACACTATTACCGAACCAGTGATCTGCTTACTGGATTTAGCATATCCTTATTTGACATGAATAAACATATCTTAAAGTGTCAGAATTACCAGATCTACAGCTTTATAGACCAGCATATCTAATTTATTTACATATAACTAAACAATTTGATGGTCTATCACTTGGCAAATACTAAAATATTAGGTGCACACTTATTATCACAAATGTGAGTAATTGGTCAATTGTGTATCTATGGAAAGAATAATTGCACTCTCTTTGTTCCTTATCTCTAGCCAGATTGGTTCTGTTCTTGAACCATGTGGGATGTTCTCTTTCTTCAGAACTGCAATGTCTCCTTTACCAATAATGCCACCTCTTCTTCTTTCCTTCTTTTTCTATCTTTTCTGAACACCCGTACCAGAAATATTTAACATTGAGTCCCACCTGTTCTTGTGCCATTACACCATATTTCCACATGGCAACCTACTTCTGTAACTCCTCATTCCTTGTATTCATACCCTGATTTAGACTTTACTATTTTCTCCAACTTTACCTATTGACCTACTGTTCTCAATACAAGTGCTACCCATCTCTCCAAATGATTTGTGCATTTTGGTACTTTAATATTCTCACTTGGTCACCACATCCCTGTCAAGTTAATTTAAAGTCTGCCCGGCAGCACCAGCAAAATGCACTGCAAAAACTTGGGGTTCTGTTTTCTGGTTAGGTACTGCCCTCCAGGTGCCATATTTCTCAGAGCCTATCCCAGTGTCCTGATAACTTAAGGGCCTCACTTTTGCACTATCTTTCCAACCATGGAAAAATCTGCTATATTCATCTGCTATATTCTATTACTTCTGTACTCACTTACACATGGCACTGGGAGTAATTTGGAGATTATTACATTTGATTATTACATCCTGCTTGCTACTTTTTTTACCTAGCTCCCTAATCTCTGATTGCAGAACCATATCCCCCCATCCTACCCAAGTCATGACCACTGGCTGTTACCCCAAGAAGACTGTCCTACAAACTCTCTATCACCATTCTGGAGCCAGGTCTACAATTACAGAAAGGCCTGTCTGTTCCCCTAAATAAAGAATCCTGTACAGCTGAGTCAGTCATTATGCCACTAACTTGGCTCTGACCACACTCCCTTGAGGAAACAGCTTCCCAAGCAGAAAACCAATTTGTGAGCATGACCCCAGAACAGTCACTCTTGATAACAGTCCTGGTAAGGTAATGGGCATTAAGTTTCTGGATTTTCAGGATTAGGTGAAGGCCAGGTCAAAACTGAGCTCCTTGTTGGTTTCAAATTTTAATTTAATTTTAAATTACAAACTACAAGTTACATTGATATCTAAAGATAATGTGAATGCTACAAATAGGGTGAATATTTACTATTGTGCTGTAACAGAGTAGACAAACAATGTGACGGTACACTGTCACATATTATAAACATTCCCGGCAGAATGCCAGGAATGCATTGCCACAGTTGAGTAAAGACACCAGATCATGTAAGCTGATTGTTACATATAGTTCTAAACCTGAATATATTGCGATCAGAAAGTGCTTTTCTAGTTAGATATTGTAGGACAAGAGAAGTACAGCTAACTAATCTGTACTGGAAAGAGGATTCATTTTGAAAGTGGACTTATTTCGTACAGGTCAAACAAAGGCCAATATTGGTTTATTTCAGAACTTGATTTCGGAATTCTACACAAAGATAAGCAAAACTGCACAGTTCAGATTTTGCTGGGGAATGCTTCAAATTTCACAGGAAATCATGTCATGATCTTGCTCAGTTTCTGTGTTATGGATTGATATTAAGCTGCAGTTAGGCATGATAAAAATTATTTTACATTCAAACTGGAATCTTACCATTGACCTGTTCTCATAGGCTGTAATCAGACATTGTCAGGTCACTACTTTGAACAGAAATGTACAAGGCTTTGGGCAAATTTAAGAATAATATATTTCATTTCATTAAGTATAAAGACATTTGTCTATGCAATCTTAATATAAAATTATGATTTGTCAGGATGAAAATGTAATGCATTGATACTATTTAGGAAACATCAGAAGAAGCTCTTTACTTTAATACTTATGGATCTTTTAAAATAAATCATCATCATGGAATCACCAAGATCCCAAAATTACTCCATTTCAAGAAGAGACTGATCATTGCCATTTGAGTACAACCAGGGATAGGGACCATGTACGGTCTCATCATTGTGATTCGTCACATGTGTAAGTGCTGGCACTGGACTGGGGTGGACAAAGACAGAAGTCACATGACACCAGGTTATAGTCCAACAAGCTTTTGGAGCACCGCTCCTTAGTCAGGTGAAGTGACTGATGAAGGACCAGTGCTTCAAAAACTTGTGATTTGAAACAATCCTGTGGACTATAACCAGGTACCGTGTTACACCTGACTTCATATCCCAAGACCAACTTAGGTAAGTATGAGGAGTATGCTTTTTGAATGTTAAGAACTTTGAGAACATTTCAAGTGTGAATGATAGTAATCCAATTTCCTTCTTAATAATATGCTAAGAAAACGCCTCAGATTTTGCAAGGACTCACCTTATTATAAGAATGCTTCAAGTACTTCACGTTCACATTGTTTTTGTCTTGAAATGCTGGCTTAAGGTTTCATTCAAATATGATATCTTGAACAGTATTGTAATCCCTCAGTAATGGAGTATTATACTAGATGGTAAGAATAAACAAGTTTAGTACCATTCTGTTCTTCAGAAATCAAAACATTCTCCACAATCAATGACTTACTTTTTGAAGTGCAGCCACATTAGTTATTTAAGCTACACAGGCAGCCAAGATCAAGTGCCCACAAGTAACAAATGATAGGTCAAGCTGTTAACTGAGAGTTGAGTGCTGGACAACACACTAGGAAAATACCCTGCTATATTTTGTTCAGTGCCATTAAGTCTTCTGAATCCACTTGTAATAATCTTGTCTTAATAGTGAAGCAGGATTCTTTTTGATTTTTGTGTCTGACCTATTGTGTTATATTCTATCTTTGCTTTCATTGAGGGGAGCTCTGAATTAAATGTTATTTCAATCAGGAATTGATGCCTGAGTCATGTAAGAATTATTTTCAGGTGGCATCTATTGTATGTAGGACTCTCAGAGCAGAATCTTCTAGATATTAGGAATATTTTTGCTTCCCAATCTCAATGCTGTTCAAGTCCCACCTAGTTTGTAGAACTCCATGGTAACTATACTATGGACTGTTGCAACTATTATATGTAGATTGTGCTACTTCCACAGACTCAAACCTATGTAATGTTTTCTTTACAACTCTACAGTTTCATGGTTCTCTTGGGTGTTGGATTGTTACTGCACTGTGAGAGAGTTCACGCACTGGATAAATTTCATCTGCTCTGAATCATGTCCTTAACTTAGTGAAAATCTCTGTCAGTCAAAGTAATCCTGTGAGCTCTTTATTTACATTATGATATATATCATACAGCTCTTTGGTACAGTGTTCTACAAGAATCATGACATGTTTTTATCTTTCTATTCTACCATTTTCCGCTGACATCAGAGTCAC
Organism: Chiloscyllium punctatum; assembly: GCF_047496795.1. Lineage (NCBI taxonomy): Eukaryota > Metazoa > Chordata > Chondrichthyes > Orectolobiformes > Hemiscylliidae > Chiloscyllium > Chiloscyllium punctatum. The sequence continues at coordinate 35,091,470 of NC_092765.1, forward strand.
TATATCATTTATATCATCAGCGATAACAGCTCTACTTCCCATTTTATTTCCTCCATTTCCTTCACCATCTTTCCTCGGGCAGCCAGCTAACAGATCAGTTCTGTGTTCAACATCCAATTGGGATAATGAGTGTGTGCTGGAAGGACAGCCAGTTGCAGTACCTGAGATATACATAATTGCCAATTATCCCCACCAGGGGAGATGGTGATAGCTTTACAAAGCATCTAAAATTGTAAAATTACATTTGGGTTTAGCTGGGATTAAGGAAAGACATAGGAAATAGTTCATTTAAAAAAAAGAGGTTGAAGGCTCCACTGATTTCCTACCAGGGCAGCACAGTGGCACAGTGGCACTGTTACATCACAGCTCTTCAGAGGGTCAATGCAGTCTCCACGACCTGCCTGAAAACGTTTTTGAGCTCTGTTACCTCAAGATCCATTTCCACTGAAGCAGGAAGATACTAACCTCAAAGCACTATTAGGTAAAATCCGAGTTACAAAGTTTAATCCCAATTTATTCCTTCTTATATCATCATGAGGGTATTGTGTTCCCTTGAAAGGTCATGCTGTAAATATAAATGAGGACTTGATTAACCTGCTTTGCACTTCCAGCATTTTTTGTCTTTAATTCAGACTGTCACTGTTCATTTCTCTTTTATGTACCTGTCATTGAATATTGTAGTGTCTACAAGTGCAAAACATGTTTATCATAATGGATCCAACTATAGACACAAACTACTGGTGCCTGAGGGTGGACTATGACAGAGCACGAAAAATAGCACAGTATGAAGAACAGAGGGAAAGTTTTGCCATGCAATCCATCTGCACATCCTTATCATGGTTGTGTGTTTGTTTGTTTTCTGCCAAAAGGCAGAAAATATTACATTCCAATTAGACTTAGTTCTTCATGAATAATCTCACCTGGAGTCACACAAACTTTTCAGTTGGGTTTACTACTTGTTTTCAAAACAAATATTTTTGATATTTGATTCACTTTTTATTGGCATTTCTCTCGTTTTGGCAGTGCTAATTAGAATGCTTCATACAGAAATTGTATTCAGCTCTGATTTTCAGCGCACAAGACATTATTTGTTTCCATGTCACAAAACCTCTGGATTGCCATTGAACTCCATTGTCAGCATGCATCAAGCCATCAAGAAGAATAGAATCACAGCATAGTCATCACTTCAGGGTTCACTTCAGATGAGTGAAGGTGTGCGAAGAATACTTCAAGCCCAGCAATGAGCATAATTCCCTAAACTCTCCACAAAATGATGAAAAACCTTAAAGTCTTGTCACTTATATTAGTATCAGAGTGGTAAATGGAAAAAGAAGGGAAGGCATCCTGAAGCAATTATCTTCACAATCCACTTCATTTAGAAGTAAGGGAACACATCTCTCCTCAGTCGTCCATTTTTATTTGATTCCAACGGAAAGCATTGAACCGGAAAGAATTATTGTTATGTGGACATTGCTGGATTCAGTTAAGTGTAAGTTGTAAACTGTCGAAGACTCTTTTATTTCAAAACAAAGAGATGTTCCTGTTGCATTCATTCAATGCAAGAATATTTATTAATTAACCTTTACAGTGTATTTAACATAGAAATACTTGATGCTTTATACAAGAGAAGCACATTATCTTGTTTCTTTTTCAATGTGGATAAGGATGTATTATGTCTTATGGTCAGTATACGTTTAAGAAATAGTCTCATGATATCATCACTGCATTATAGCTTATGACCTGAAGGTTTGTCTCATATTCCATCCTACCTCAGATCATTTGAAGCATGGCATAATACTGTATTTAGTAGTCTAGTCACCTTTTCGCCTGAGGAATGTAATAGTTGTAGCTTTTGATTAGTTGTGTTGCATATAGAGTCAGATGTACAGCTTGGAAACAGCCCCTTCAGTCCAACTTGTCTATGCTGACCAGATACCCTAAATTAATCTAGTCCCATTTATCAGCTCTTGGCCCATATCACTCTAAACTCTTCCTATTCATATACCCATCCAGATGCCTTTTAAATGTTGCAATTGTACCAACCTCCACCACTTCTTCTGGTAGCTCATTCCATACATGCACCACCATCTGTATGAAAAGGTTGCCCCTATGGTCCCTTTTAAATTTTTCCCCTCTCACCCTAAACCTATGCCCTCGAGTTCTGAACTTTGCCACACCAGAGAAAAGACCTTGTCTATTTATCCTATCCATGTCCCTCATGATTTTATGAACCTCTCTAAAGTTACCCTACAGCTTCCCATGCTCCAGGCAAAACAACCCCAGTCTGCTCAGCCTCACCCTATAGCTCATATCCTCCAACCCTGACAATATTCTTGCAAATCTTTTCTGAACCCTTTCAAGTTTCACAACCTCTTTCTGATAGGAAGGAGACCAGAATTGCACACAATATTTCAAAAGTGGCCTAACCAATGTCCTGTACAGCCACAACATGACCTCCCAAATCATATACTCAATACTCTGACCAATAAAGGAAAGCATACCAAATGCCTTCTTAGCTATCCTATCTGAGACTCCACCTTCAAGGAACCATGAACCTGCACTCCAAGGTCTCTTTGTTCAGCAACACTCCCCAGGGCCTTAGCATTAAGTGTAGAAGTCCTGCTCTGATTTGCCTTTCCAAAATGCAGCACCTCACATTTATCTATATTAAACTCCATCTGCCACTCCTCAGTCCATTGGCTCATCTGATCAAAATCTCTTTGTACTCTGAGATAACCTTCTTCACTATCCACCAAACCTCCAATTTTGGTGACATCTGCAAACTTACTAACTGTACCTTCTGTGTTCACATCCAAATCATTTATAAAATGATGAAAAGCAATGATGAATTTTTCAATATCACTAAGTACGTGCCCCAGTTTCTTATGCTAAGGGGTATGATATTAGCATTACATCAAAAAACTAAATATCCTATTGCATGTAAACTCACACCATGGTTGCTGCAATGATCACGAAGGAAAGAATCCAATATCTTGATGGTAGATAGCTAGAAAACTAATTGAAGTCCAATGTGACAAAATCTTTGAACAACAAACAAATCCAGTCAAAGAGGAGTTTCTCATCATTAAGTAGTATCAGTTTCTATGAGTTAGACAGTTGCATACATCTGCAGATAGAACATTAACCACCAATCAATAAAGCTAACTTATTTTTGATTAGGATATAAGATCTTTTAAGAACAATTAAATTTCTAAGGTTGCCTTAATTATGAAGACAGGCTTGAATGCACTCTTGAGCAGGGGCTTCTACAGTACAGAAACCTGCAAGTCTTGAATGCAGTCTTCCTGGTGGTCGCCTATAAGTAAAACTATCTCACAGCCAAAGCTGCAAAGTTTTTGTTCTTAAAGAAGGAGCAGTTTGAATTTACACTAACTCAAAATGTAATAGTGTCATCAAAAACCGGGGTTTTATGCTTAAATTAGGGAAACTATAATGGGATGAGGAAGTGAATGACTAAATTAGACAGGGAACACAAGTTACATGGTTGGAACAGTTGAGGAACAGTGAAGGACTTTCAAAGAGATTTTTCAAAGTACTCAAGGAAAGTATATTTTGGTCAAAATCAAGGATAGCAAGGGTAGAAACCGAGGAAATAAAGGAATGCATCCAATTAAAAGCTCAGGTTTACAAAGTATCCAAGAATAGTGAGAAACAGGAAGATTGGGAGAAATTTGAAAAGCAACAAAGAACCACAAAGCAAGCAATAAAGCAAGGAAAGATAGGTTATGAATGCAAACTAGCACAGAATATAAAAACATGTTGATGGAGTTTAATATAGATAAATGTGAGGTGCTGCATTTTATAAATATATAAAATGGAAAATCGTGGCTAAAGTGGACATAGGTCCATTGCAGAATGAGAAAAGGGAATTAATATTCGGTAATGCTGAAATGGCCGAGGCCTTGAATAACTATTTTGTGTCAGTCTTCACAATGGAAGATGTGTCAAACTTGACAAAGAATGATGTTAAGGATACAATGAGAGGTGAGGACCTCAATTCAATTGCTATCAATAAAAGGGTAATGTTGAGCAAACTTGAGACCTAAAGGTAGATAAATCCCCTACTCCTGATGGAATACATCCCCAGGTATTTAAAGAAATGGTGGGAGTGATAGTAGATGCATCACTGGACTCTGGGCAAGTCCCTGGCAGATTGGAAGACAGCGAAGGTCATGCCACTGTTTAGAAAAGGGTATAGGCAAAGGCAGGTTACCATAGGTCAGTTAGCTTAACATCTGTAGTCGAGAAAATGTTGGAGGCTATCATTAAAGAAGAAATAATGAGATATCTGGATGGAAAGGGTTCCATCAGGTAGATGTAGCATGGATTCAGGAAGGGAAGGTAGTGTTTGACAAATTTACTGGTGTTCGTTGAGGATGTAACAAGCATGGTAGATGTAGGGGACAGGTGAATATTGTATACATGGATTTCCAGAATGCATTCGATAATGTACCGCATAAACTATTCATCCCCATAAGATAAGAATGCATGGAGTTGCAGGGTATGTACTAGCATGGATATCCTACACTGGATACTGAGGACAGCTGAGCAGATCATCGCGGTCACTCTTTCCTCCATTACAGACATTTACACCACATGCTGCATCCGAAAGGCCAAGCAGTGCGGAAGACCCCACACACTCTTCACTCAAACTGTTCTCCCTCCTGCCATCTGGCAGAGGATACCGGAGCAGTTGGTCTCTTACGGCCAGACTGTGCAACCGTTTCGTCCCCCAAGCCATGAGGCTCCTTAACACAGTATGATTGCACTCTTTCCCATCCGAAATTCTTTGCATGATTTTGACTTGATTAGATTAGATTAGATTACTTACAGTGTGGAAACAGGCCCTTCAGCCCAACAAGTCCACACCAACCCTCCGAGGAGCAACCCACCCAGACCCATTCCCCTACACCTAACACTATGGGCAATTTAGCATGGCCAATTCACCTAACATGCACATCTTTAGACTATGGGAGGAAACCTAAGCACCCGGAGGAAACCCACGCAGACACGGGGAGAATATGCAAACTCCACACAGACAGTTGCCTGAAGTGGGAATTGAACCCAGGTCTCCGATGCTGTGAGGCAGTAGTTGCTACTGGAAAAAAATGTCTATTATTTATCATTCTTCTATCACATTGTAACTTGCATGTTTTGCACTTCTTATGCACTTTATGCTGTGTACAATTGTGTAGCTTGTGCTGTCCATGCAGCACCCTCGGTCCTGGAGGAACTCAGTCTCGTTTTTACTGTATCAGTTGTATATGGTAGAAATGACAAGTAAAAAAAGCTACTCTACTCAAATCCAGAGGACTGGTTAACCAATAGAAAGCAGAGAGTTGGGATAAATGGGTATTTTTCTGGTTGGAAATTGGTGGTGAGCAGGTTGCCACAGGGGTCGGTGTTGGGCCCGCAACTGTTCATGATATATATAGAAAAATGATTTGGAAGAGGACACCGAGTGTAATGTCCACAAGTTTGCTGATGACACTAAATTGAGTGGAATGGCAAACTCTGCAAAGGATGTGCAGGGTCTGCAGAGAGATTTAGATAGGTTAAGTGAGTGGACAAGAGTCTGGCAGATGGAGTACAATGTTGGTAAATGTGAGGTTATCCAATGTGGAAGTAAAAATAGTAGGTCAGTGTATTATTTAAATGGTGGAAGATTGCAGCATGCTGTTGTGCAGAGGGACTTAGGAGTGCTCATACATAAATTGCTAAAAGTTAATTTGCAGGTGCAATGGGTAATCAGGAAGGCAAAGGGAACATTGGCTTTCATTGCTAGACGGATTGAATTTAAGAACAGGGAGGTTCTGCTGCAATTGATCAAGGTGTTAGAGAGACCACATCTGGAGTAATATGTGCAGTTCTGGTCTCCTTACCTGAGGAAGGATATACTGGTTTTGGAAGTAGTGCAGAGGAGGTTCAACAGGTTGATTCTGGAGATAAGAAGATGTTGAGCTGCATGGGACTGTACTCGCTAGAATTTAAAAGAATGAAAGGGATCTTATAGAAAGATATACATTTATGAAAGGGATAGATAAGATAGAGGCAGGAAAGTTGGTTCCACTGGTGGATGAGACTAGAACTAGGGGACATAGCCTCAAGATTAGGGGGTGCAGATTTAGGACAGAATGAGGAGGAACTTCTTTTCCCAGAGGGTAGTGAACCTATGGAATTCTCTGCCCAAGGAAGCAGTAGAGACAGCTTCATTAAATATATTCAAGACACAGTTGGATGAGTTTTTGCATGGCAAGGGAATTAAGGATTATAGGGATAATTCAGATAGGAGGAACTGAGATGATGGATAGATCAGCCACGATCTTAATGAATGGAGGAGCAGGCCCAATGGGCCAAATGGCCTATTCATGCATCTATTATGATGTCTGGGGCTCAATGGTGTCAGATGCCACAATGTAAAGGCAATAAAATGGAATCATGGATAGTAGAAACATATTTATGGGTTAGGCATCCGATGACATACTTACTGAATTACAACTATTCAACCAACATATGTTGTTCTACTTTATAGACCTGGCAAATGATGATCCCAAGAAAGAAAGCTCTAAACACCTTGTTTGATATTGGCGAGAATGGATTTCACAGAATCTGATCTTTCCATGGCAATCAACAAAATGTGGAAGGTTTTGAAGACCAGCTCATGGTAGGAATTAACTTCAGGGTTAGCAGACTCCAACGAATGTCAAGCAGATAGCAATCCCAAGGATCTATTGACTAATTTATCAGAAGATGCCGCAACATGAGAGTAACATTCCTGAAGAGGAATAGGTCAGTTCTGCTCACTGAGTTTTAGTCACCTCGTCTACAACAAATGGGGCCTTTAGGATTGATCTTTAGGAAAAGTGCCATACAATTGATTCATTACATGAGGATGAACAGAAATATGAAGCCATAATGCCAGATAACAACTATTACATGCTTTATGTACAGCAATACTGTTGCTATGGGCAGGAGAGCACACTAAATCAACAAAATTTGTAACAGATGTGGTTTGGCACATGCACCTAAATACTGTTCAGCTTTTCTTAATATAGGTAAGGCATGTGGTAATAGGGAACTTTAGGCATATGTACAGGACACAGGTGAGTCAGCAAGATAGTACAAAACCACAATGCCAGCAGGAAGGGAAGTATTAGGAAGGTGCCAACACATGCTCATCATTGAGGTTCAGAGTCACCAAAGCAAGAGGCAATTCCGAGGAGATGACCAAGCTTTACATAGAAACATAGAAGAAACACAAGCAGGCCATTCAAAAATTCGATGAGTATTTGGGAAGGCAAATGGACCATTGACCTTTATTCCAAATGGAAGGGAGTACAGAAATAGGTAGGTCTTGCTAAAATTATAAAAGGCATTTGGCTGACTGCACCTGGAACAATAAGAACAGGTTTGGTGCCCTTATCTAAGGAGAGATATACTGGCATTAGAGGCAAGCAAGAAAAGGCCCGCTTTGTTAATTTTGGGTATGGAGGATGTTCTTAGAAGAAGAGGCTAAGTAGGTTGGCCTTGAACATGTTGGAATTTAGGAAAATGAGAGATCATCTTTTTGAAATAAATAAGATTCATAAGGGATTCAAGAGGGCGAATGTGGAGAGGTTGTTTCCCCTTGTGGAAGAAGGCATGATCTCAGAGTAAGGCATTGGCCATTTAAGTTGGAGGTGAGGAGCATTTTTTACTCTCAGCTAGAAGTCAATATATGGAATCCTTCACTGTAGAAGGTTGTTAAGACTGGGTTATTAGGTATATTCAAGGCTGAGAGAGACAGATTTTTATTCAGTAAAGGAATGAAGAGTTTTGAGGAAAAGGCAGAAAAGTGGACTTGAGGACTATCAAACCAGCCATGATCTCACTGAATGGCAGAGCAGACCCAATGAGCCAAATGACCTACTTCTGCTTCTACATCTTATGGTTCACATGGTCTCACGGTACAGGAGTACAAAATGTAAATACTTAGAAACCAGCAAAGGTTTCTAAAATATGCAAAGAACCCTGATTACACAAAGATATTTCTGGTCATGGTGCGACATTGTGAAGGACCAGAAGCTAACTCAGACCAATGAACAACATACCAATCGCGCATGAAGAGAGTGTGGAAAAATAGTGTAATGATGAAGATTGTGCAGTGATGCTGAATGACAGCAACCAGCAGCAAGACAAACAATAGAGAACAATGTCTAATGCTCTACATCGTTAAAAGATCAGCAAATCAGAGTGAATTATTAAATTTCCAAAGCATTAAATGAACAATCGAAATTTAAAAATCACACAACACCAGGTTATAGTCCAACAGAACTGATGAAGAAGCGTCGCTCTGAAAGCTAGTGCTTCCTATTAAACCCATTGGACTATAATCTGGTGTTGTGTGATTTTTAACTTTGTACACCCCAGTCCAATACCGGCATCTCCAAATCATGACAACAATTGAAATGTTTGTCTTGTAAATTCTATGTTACCTATTTATATAATTATCAAATTGGCAATAGGGACAGAGGTACAACCACATTTATTTGTATGGAATATGTTTTTGTCTTTGTAAAAAGGGGAATTGTGTGTTATATCTCAGTGTCACTGTGTCATTTTACCTTTAAGGCACGTATTCATGATTACTGCATTGTAGGATGTGAACTACATTCATGCATGAACTGCATTCTCCTGATTTGTGTAGCACCAATACATTAATTCTTTCATCCACTCTTTACTTTCTGGACAATGAGCTTTTGAGTCCTATTGCTACTCCTATTGTATTGTATGAAGACTTACTGCATGAAAATGTAATTCATTAATTTTAAGCATTCATGTCCTCTGGATGAAGTTGAGTTAATAATTTTGTCATGGGATAATCAATATCTTGATTCCATGCTCTTACCTTTTGATTCAGTGACTGCTACAAAAATAACATGATAATGTTTGCAATCTTCTCAGTTGTGTAGCTTTATGATCACATGTGATTTTGGGTTCAAGACAGATCAGTCAAGGAGAATACAAAATCAAGAAATATCTTTGAGTTTGAGCTTCTTCATAACATGCCTTAGGGCGGCACAGTGGCTCAGTGGTTAGCACTGCTGCCTCACAGTGCCAGAGACCCGGGTTCAATTCCCGCCTCAGGCAACTGTTTGTGTGGAGTTTGCACATTCTCCCTGCGTCTGCATGTGTTTCCTCCCCCAGTCCAAAGATGTGCAGGTTAGGTCATCTAAATTGCCCGTAGTGTTAGGTGGATTAGTCAGCGGTAAATGTAGGGGGGGGGGTTGCACTTCGGAGGGCTGTTGGGCTGAAGGGCCTGTTCCCACAGTACAGGGAATCTAATTTAAACATACAAAGACTAAATACAACACATGCATCCATATGTAATATGACAGGCTCTGACCTTACTGTCATATTATTGAAAGATTATTTCATGAACTCTACCACCTAATGTTAGTCAATCTACTCTACAGATGTTTCTAGCATTCAAATGGCTAGAGTTCAGGCTTCTACCAAGCTGTGATCTTCTCTCCTTGCTCCATAAGGCACTTGCACAACTGTTCTAACTCAGTTGTAAGGAACGAGGATCGTCAAAGATCATGTTTTGCAAAAAATAACAGTTAGAATAGAAGCACTCAAAAAGAAAATTTTAAATGACACTCAGAGGGATGAGAGTACATAATTTACACTTCAGTCCTGGGACTATACAATTTTTCATGTGAAATAATATTTGGCTATAGTAATGGCTTGCTTAACAATATTTGGGTTCAACTTTGGGACACAGGTTTATTTCAATTTCAAGTCAAATACTATGGATACAAGTAGATGTGCAAAATTATATTCTGCACCATATGATCTGGATGTGCCTACCATCCAGTTTGAAAACTGAACCTCGCTGAATGGAGGTAAGTCACACTCTTGAAAGATAGACAGAAAGCCACAAAGTGAACACTGGCACTATTGTTTCAGTCCAGTCAGAATGCGTCAGGAGCAGGGCTGACTGAAGAATGCACAGGAAACGGTCTGTTTTCTTAGTACACAAAGTCTATTTATTCAACACACAGCCAAATATTTTAAAAATCTTTATGCTTTCAACCAAATAGATCTCATGCCTGAAACTGCAGCAAAATCTCTCGATAGAGTCATCTTTAATTTCAGTGAGTGGAGGATCATTATATCACTCAAATGCATGTACATAAAATTCAGTTCCAGACACTCACAACAACATGGTTTCCAAGTATGAGTCATGGGTGAATTGTACAATTATCTTCATTCTGGCTTGGGATAGTGGTGTTACTATTTGTAGTCTAAACAAAAATGGCTACTTCATTCATGATGCCTTTGTCTCATTCCAGCGGACAATAGTTTAGAATGTCATCAGTGAAGACTGAGTTTTGCAATGCCTGTTCTCGTTCTAAGTCCAAGGGCAGACATAGGATATCAAAAAAGGGAAGCTGTAAGACATCTAAAGAAACAACACTTTTTATTGTTGACAAAAGTAGAAATTGCTGGAAAAGCTCAGCAGGTCTGGCAGCATCTGTGGAGAGAATTGGAGTTAACATTTCCTCTGAAATTTTTTTTGTTGGATTATTTTATTAATTTCAGTTGATGATTTGCATGACCACTGTAAATCAACAGTAAAAAGAGTTTTCACTGGGGCCATACAATTTGATTATAATCTATGCTGGATGAGTTCAACCAATGGCCAAAAGAAGCAGGCAGCTGTTGTGAGTGGAAATAAACACTGTTCAACCTTGTTCATTTTTTCAGTTGCATTGGGGTGATAGAAAATTAAATTTGTCAGAATATAGGAACGTTGTTGATTGTTTTTGCATTAACACTAAGGACTATGTAGGTCACATAGTCTGATGCATTTACCAAATGAATGTGTCTCTTGAGCCTTTTAGATATTTCAGACTGAGCATCTTCTTGAAATTAATTCATGATGTTTTGTTCAGAATAGGTTCTGCAAAATAAAGTTCTTTGCATGCCAGGCAAGAGAAATTAACAACCAATCCACTCATTCTTAAGCAGGTAAACTGCAAGTGCAGTGTTAATGCAGAGAAAATAAGCTCTGTGTTTCTTTCTCTTGTGTTCTGTGACATCAGGACTCCAATCAACATTCTTTTGCTTTAGATTTTTGGAGACCTACCTAAGCAGACTGAAGATGACTTACTGTTTGATTTTCCCTCAAGGATCAGCTATTCACTTCCACCTGGCACCACCTCACAAGAATATGGTTCTGAGATTGTCAGCTCAATGGAATGACAAAATAAAACCAGCATGCAAAATAGCATTCCATAATACATTAACATTGATATGTTAATTATGGCTCAGTTGATAGCACTCTTGACTCAGTTTCAGAGGGTTGTGTGCTCTAGATCCATTCCAGGGATCTTGAGCCAGCTGTCCAGTCCAACTTAACACTGAGGGAGTGATGTGCTATTAAAGGTACCATTATTCAGATGGACCATTATATTGAGAATGAGTGACTACCTGAGATAGTGGTCACTCTACACTATGGTTTTGTCCCTGTTGAACTGTTTATCATCTCGCTGAATCAACATTCTGCTGGTTTGTAGCTTATTAACTGCTGAAAGTTGATTGAATCGATTTGGAGGATGTTCCTGTTTTGATTTCCATTTAATTTCTGACAGTACTCAGTATTGCTGGCTCATCGTTACAGGCAATGTACCTTTCATTACCTCAGCTGGTTTACCTTTCTTCACTTGTGATCATAAAGCAGTGACAGATTGTTAATCTGAGATATCAGCAAGGCACAAGGAGTACAGTTGGTGGGGGGATTGACAGAATTATTTCTTACTCTCTTGGGGGAACAATTTTGCATGGGGGAATGCAGACTGCTCTGAATGTTAACATTAGTTAATACATTTGTTCGGTTGCCTCTTATAATAGACATGGGAAAGGTCTCTGATCATTTGTCTCAGATATGCCTGAGCCAATTGCATAGAAAGAATTGGGGAAATTAAAATATTGAGTGATAAATCACCTGAAGATAATTATTCATCTCATTATCTGAATGAAAAACAGCTCTAAATGATTTGTGGGTGAAGTAACTTTGGCTTCACTTTCAGCCAGGAAGACCAAAGTTGATGCCAGGAGATAAATAGATTAATTTTAAAATGGGGTAAGTTATTTGTGTTGAGCACATTGAGAAACCCATGCTCTTTTATGCCATAGGTACATCAACTAAAGTAAATATGATTGACACTTTTAAAATCTTTTACTAAAACATAGAAGAATTATTCAAACACGTGACCCAACTGAACTTGTTCATCAGATACAGGAAGGAATGGAATAGAATTTAATGCTTCATTTACTTTGAAAATTCACTTGCATAATGGCTTCTTTAATGATGCAGACAGCTTGAAGACACTGTCATTCATCTCCAGAGATCTAAGGGCTGCATTAAAATAAAAGAGAAATATATCAAAATCAAAATTTTTGTCAGAACACGCATGGATGTTTGATAGATCACTGTCAATGACACGTTAAACAAACATGCATGTAAAAATCTGTGCATTCCATTTTGAGAATCAAACTAACAAGCTTTGAGGATAAAAGACTTTGCCTTGATGGATGTTATAGGACTTAATTTGGGAACATTCCAAACTAAGTAATCACTGAACAGAGAATGTCAATGCTGAGAATATGTAAAATAGAATTGAGATGAGGTGGAGAGATTACAAAGAATGTTGCTGCTGATCATGTCATTGATGTGAGACACTGCATTTTTAATGGGCAGATTATAACAATCTTTACTTCCCATATTTGGGATATTCCTTGTTCAGTCTTTGTCAAAATTAATTTCCATAACAAAGCAAGGGAGTTCAGTTATCCTCCTGCAGAAATGTGAGAACCACAGAATCACAAATGCGTTGACTTTTGTGGAAGATTTCACCATCAATAAAAATTTGAAACCAGTCAGTACCTTAAGCTAGCAAATCTTGTCCTTGGATTCTTAATTGTGGGTTTAAATTTGGGTTTTTTCAGGTAATATAATGATTCTTTGAAAGCTTTACTTGGCCAATAAAGAATGTGTCAATCACCTTTTTCAAAAGAAATTCTTTATGGGATGTGGTGTCACTAGCAAGGCGAGCAGTTTTTATCTATCCCTAATTACCCTTGAATTGAGTTGCTTGCTAGGCCATGACAAAGGGCAAACAGTAGCTGTGGCTCTGGAAACACATGTAGCTCAGAACTCAAAATATATTTTATTTTATATATGTAGGAAGATGAATGGTTGAAATAACAGGGGAAAGTGAATCACAAGTCAACCAATCAAGAAAATGTTGCCAGCCCCAAAACATGGAACTGAAAAATTTTGAACCTGGTGCTTCTTCAACAAGGCTGGTACAACCAAATGTCTCTCAGGTGAGGCAATAATTCAACAACTAGAAAGGGGAGAGGAGGAAAGCAAGTGGCTGCAAAGGTAGGGAGTGGGAGAGAAGCCAGTGACTGCAAAGAGGGTGGGATTGAGAAGGCCAAGGTACCTAGAAAAGTGGGAGCCAGGAAAATTTGAAGTCACAGGCAATAAATCTTTTTACAAATAAATGTACTTTTAATCACGTATGCATCAGTTTTTGTAAAATTTACTTTTGTTGCCATCTTATACCTGTTGCCTTGTCCAAATTCAGTACTGTCATGCTTAAGAAATGTAAGCTGTCCTTCTGTGTTGCACGTTAATTATTTAGGATTTTGATGAATTCTTCTAATTCTGCTCTGTGAGTTCAAAAGCGCAGATATGTAAACACATTTATAGAAGATAATATTCCTTTCTGACTACACATTTTCAAATCAAAGACTTCGTGAGAAGGGAATAAGAGACCCTGTAAATGAAAAAGCAGCCATCCAGAACTCTCCAAAAGAGCACCCCAAAAATATTTACTTTAACCTTTGATCTCGACCAGGCAGTAAGAATGGTAGATTTTACTTGACATTAGTAAGCCATATGGATAGTTACAATAAACAGTGCCAGTGTCATTGTCATCATTGTTGACACTAATTTTAATTTCATTGTATTGTCTTGACTTCTCCTTATTACAAGTATTATATAGTTCATGCTTGTGATTGTGAGCAATTTGCAGTGAGCAAGTCTGCTCACACACAAGTGGGACCATCCCAGTCAGAAACCTCCTATTGAAAACTTCTGAATATGCCTGAGGTAAGAATGCTGCTTAACTGCAGATAATGTCTCATTCCATGAAATAATAACAATTCACAGGTTTGTAACTGAAAATGGTGATGCTTTATTTAAAAGGAAGTTATCAATGCTAGTTTTTATCTTAATCTTCTCCACCACAAAACTGGGCTCAGCAGTGTGTATCAATTGATTTCATTCCATTTGATTCTGTGTTGACACGCTTCATTTTCATTTTATGTGTTTTTAAGAGAATTTATCTGCAATTCTGAAAAGTACAAGCAACCTATCAAGGTTGCAGTCTATAGAAGCTATTACTTTAAAATGACAAACCCATTCTTGAGGAATAAAAAAGCTAAAATACAATTGTTGGAAATCAAATCAAAACAACATACTAGAAATATTCAGTATCTGTGCAAAGAACAGATCAGTTAATAATTTCAGACTTAGACACATTTGTCGTATTTGGAAAGATAATACACATGACTCATGCACAAATAGCGACAGAGCAATAGGAAAAGGATAGCAGAAAACACCTAGAAAAATAAGAGGGAGACTGAAAACACACTGAGAAGAAAAATGGAACATTGCTGATTGGTTAAATGTTAGATGGTGGAATTGAATAATAAAGCAAAAATTAAATATGCATTTCTGAAGGTTTGATAATGCGACAAGGGAGTTTGAGTTATCTGGGCAGCTGATGGCTGTTTGAATAAAATTTGAAATGGAGGAGCTTGATATTGTTGCTGTCACAGTATAGTTAGAGATTAAACACTCAACTTATTTCAACACATGGGAAAAACACACTCGCAATGAGTCCAAGGGATACTAGAACTGAAATGCATCATGTGCTACAAAGTGACTTGCAGCCAACCTTATTCTTTAGCACAACACTGTCAGTGGCCATGATGGTCACAATTGTTCTTAGCATCTATATAAATCCACTTAATTTACCATCAGTCGCATGACAATGTAATCTTTTGCTATAAATTCTGTGTCTTATGATCCTGCTCCATAACTACCTGATGAAAGTATTTCCGAATAAACCTGGAGAAAGTGAGGTCTGAAGATGCTGGAGATCAGAGTCGAAGAGTGTGGTGCTGGAAAAGCACAGTCTGTCAGGAAGCAACCGAAGAGCAGGAGAATCAACATTTCGAGCAAAAGCCCTTCGTCAGGAATGAAAGGCTTATGCCCAAAATGTCAATTCTCCTGCTTCTTGGATGCTGCCTGACTGGTTGTGCTTTTCCAAATAAACCTGGTGGACTAAAACCTGGTGTTGTGTGATTTTTAATTTTGCCCACTGAAGTCCAACACTGGCACCTCCTTGAAAGTGGAGTCGTAGGTAGATAGGTTAGTGAAGATGGCGTTTGGTATGCTTTCCTCTATTGGTACAGGCATTGGGAGGTCATGTTGCAGCTATACAGGACATTGGTTAGGCCACTGTTGGAATATTGCATGCAGTTCTGGTCTCCTTCCTATTGGAAAGATGTTGTGAAACTTGAAAGGGTTCAGAAAAGGTTTACAAGGATGTTGCCAGTGTTGGAGGATTTGAGCTATAGGGAGAGGCTGAACAAGCTGGGGTTGTTTTCCCTGGAGCATCGGAGGCTGAAGGGTGACCTTATAGAGGTTTACAAAATTATGAGGAGCATGGATAGGATAAATAGGCAAAGTCTTTTCCCTGGGGTCGGGGAGTCCAGAACTAGAGGGCATAGGTTTGGGAAGAGAGGAGAAAGATATAAAAAAGACCTCAGGGGCAACTTTTTCACGCAGAGGGTGGTACGTGTATGGAATGAGCTGCCAGAGGAAGTGGTGGAGGCTGGTATAATTGCAACATTTAAAAGGCATTTGGATTGATATATGAATAGGAAGGGTTTGGAGGGATATTGGCCGGGTGCTGGCAGGTGAGACTAGATTGGGTTGGGATATGTGGTCGGCATGGACCGAAGGGTCTGTTTCCATGCTGTACATCTCTATGACTCTATGATCTCCACATCAATTATATCACATTAATTTCTTGGAAACCCTAGTGTAAGAAAGGTTTATTTTTATTTATTCATTCATGGGATGTGGGTGGCATTGGCCAAGCTAGAATGTACTGCCCATTTCTATTTGCCTGACTAGCTTGCTACCCCTACAATTTAGCCTTCATATTCATTGAAAAGGAGACCCAGGTACCTTTGCTCATTTACATTTTCCCGCCTCTCAGCATTTAAGAAATACTCCATACATCTGTCTTTATCAACCAAAGGTTTCTCTGCCTCATATTTTTTTCATGTTACCTTTCAACTGCCATGATCTTGCCCAATCACTAAACCTAACCAAGTTATCCTGAAAGTGTTTGACATTCTAAAAAAACTGATTCACAAGATGTGGGCATCGCTGGCATTCATTGCTCCATCCCTAATTGTCCAGAGGGCAGTTGAGAGTTAATCACATTGCTGTGGGTCTAGTGTTGCCAGAGCAGGTAAGGATGGAAGTTTCCCTAAAAGACACGAGTGAACCAGATGGGTTTTTCCTGATAATCAACAATTGTCTCATGGTCATCAGCAGATGATGATCATCTAATTAATCAAAAGTCATTAGACTTCTAATTCCAGATTTTTATTAAATTCAAAGTCCACCATGGCAGGATATGAACCCAGGTCTCGGTTCATAATTACCTGGGTCGCCAGACGAATAGACTAATGATAATACCACTATGCCATCAATTCCTTTTGAATTGTTTACACACCATACATTCTGGTTTAGGTTTGTATCACTGACAAATTTGGAAATATTATTTTTGGTTTCCTTTGTGGCATACCACTAGCCACAGCTTGTAAATTGGAGAATGAACCATTTGTTCTGACTCTCTATTGTCTTACTGTTAGCCAATCCTTAACTCATGCCAGTACATTACTTTCTATATCATGTGGTTGGGAGGAAGGGCGATATCAAAAGCTGAGAACCTAAACAAACCACATCTATCAACTTCTATTTATTGATTTTGATTATGACATACTCAAAAAAACTCCAAACGATTTGTCAAACATGACTTTCCATTTGTGAATGCATGTTGTCCATGTCAAATCAGATAATTTTTACCAAGTATCCATTTTTTCTTGTCCTCTGTGATAGATTTTAAAATTTTACCTACTATTGATGTAATGGTCAGACATTCCCTAATTTTTTCTACCCTTGCTCCTTTCTTAAACAATGGCGTGATATTTGCAAGCTTTCCAACTGCAGAAATCAATCCAGAATCTATGAAAGTTTGGAAAATGCTTGCCAACACATTTCTACAGCCACATTCTTCAACACTCTAATATGAAGACTATCACATCCCAGGGACTTGTCAACTTACAGGCAGTATAACCTTCTTACTAATATTAAACCTTCAAATTCTCATTCTCTCTAGTTACTTGGACTTCTCATTCTAGAAGATTTTTGTCAGTGAAAGCAAACACAATGTAATCACTAAATTTTCTGCTATTTCTCTAAGCCTCATTGGAAAATTTCTTGACAACTTTTAAAGGACCAACACACAAGTTAATCAAATGTTTCCTTTTCACATACCCATAGAATCTTTTACAGTACATTTTTAAAGCTTTTTTTTTACTAAACTGCACTCATATTCTATTCTTTTCCTTATCAGATTTTTGATTATCTTTTGCTGTTTTTTTTAATAGTTCCAAATCTGATAATTTCTGGCCACTTTATAAGCTTTCTCTTTTAATCTTGAATGATTGAACCTTGAAAGAACATTACAAACCATATAAGCTTTGTCAAACACTATACGTTGCCAATGTGCAGTAATGTCCCAATCTCACTCAGCTAACTTGATCTTCATGCTGTCATATGTTCCCTATTTAACACCCTTGTTCCAAATTGAACTATCTCACTTTCAAACATAATGTAAAATTTGATCATATTTTGGTCACTCATTTCTAGAAGTGCTTTTACAGCAAGATTATTCATTATTAATTAATTTATCATTAAATAATGCAAGATCCAACTTGGCCTGCCCTCTAGTTGGCTCTTCAACATGCTGCTCTAGAAAACCATTCCCTAAGACAAATCAGTGCTCAGATGAAGAGTCATCTAGACTTGAAATGTTGCATTGCTCTTTCTCCATGGTTGCTTTCTGACCCACTGTAATCTCTCGCATTTGTTGTTTTCAGTATAGAATCTCATCTTTTACAGTTTCACCACTTAATTATTTTATCCAGTGTCCATGCAGGTTGAAGTTACCCATGACAATTGTATTGGAAATGCTACAAATATCTTTGAATTATATCATATTCCACACCACCATTACAATTTGGTGGCCTATAACTAACTCTAAACATTGTCTATTGCCCTTTGATTTTTCTTAGTTCACCCGAACAGATTCCATACATTGTTCTTCTAATTTGAGATCCTACCTTACTATGTTAGCTCCATCTTGCATCATCAGACCAGCTCCACCATCTTTTCTCCTTGTCCATCCTTCCTAAATATCAAACATTCACTTCCCAGTCCTGGTCAACATACAGCCACGTTTCTGTCCTGGCAATTATACCATAACTGTTTACCTGAATTTGTGCCTTTAGATCACCTATTTTGTTGTATACATTCGGATTTAGATAACTTTATCTTTTTGACACCATTCTGAAAATGAGGCATACTCAGTGCTTAGCTTTGTTTCTGTTGTTGCATAGTCTCCCTTGCAGTTTTTCCATTTTCTGTTACCATTTAGCTCCCTTCCAATTTGGGCTAATGGTAGGTTTCCCATCCTGCTGACAAGTTAGTTTAAACTAACCCTAACAGCAAATCTCACTTCAAGGAATATCTGTCTCAGTCCTGTATCTGGCAACATGTGGATGTCATGACGTGTGTGTTTGTGTGTGTGTGTGTGTGTGTGTGTGTGTATGTGTGTTTGTGTTTGTGTGTGTGTGTGTGTTTGTGTGTGTATGTGTGTGTGTGTGTTTGTGTGTGTATGTTTGTGTGTTTGTGTGTTTGTGTGTGTGTATGTGTGTATGTTTGTGTTTGTGAGTGTGTGTGTGTTTGTGTGTGTATGTGTGTATGTTTGTGTGTGTGTGTGTGTGTATATAGACTTTAAATGATTTCATAGAGACCAGCCTATGTCATAGAGTCAAAATGTCACAGAGATATACAGCACAGAAACAGACCCTTCGGTCCAATTCATCCATGCCAACCAGATATCCGAACCTAATCTAGTCCCATTTGCCAGCACTTGGCCCATATCCCTCCAAACCCTTCCTATTCATATACCCATCCAGATGCGTTTTAGATGTTGTAATTGTAACAGCCTCCAACACTTCCTCTGGCAGCTCATTCCATGCATACACCACCCTCTGTGTGAAAAAGTTGTCCCTTAGGTCCCTTTTATATTTTTCCTCTCTCACCCTCAATCTGTGCCCTCTAGTTCTGGACTCTCCCACCCCAGGGAAAACACCTTGTCTATTTTCCCTATCCATGCCCCTCATGATTTTATAAACCTCCATAAGGTCACCCCTCAGCCTCCAACACTCCAGGGAAAACAGCCCTAGCCTGTTCAGCCTCTCCCTATAGCTCAAGTGCTCCAACCCTGGCAACGTCCTTGTAAATCTTTTCTGAACCCTTTCAAGTTTCACTGCATCTTGGAGACCAGAAATGCACAGCATTTTACAAAAGTGGCCAAACCAATGTTCTGTACAGCCGCAACATGACTTCCCAACTCCTATTCTCAATGCTCTGACCAATAAAGGAAAGCATATCAAAAACTTTCTTCACTACCTGTGACTCCATTTTCTGAACTTGCTCTCCACGGTTTGTTCAGCAACACTCCCCAGGACCTTATCATTAAGTGTATAAGTCCTGCTCTAATTTGCCTTTCCAAATACAGTACTATCTAAATTAAACTCCATCTGCCACTCCTCAACTCAATGGCCCATCTGATCAAGACTCCATTCTACTTTGAGGTAACATTCTTCGCCTGTCCTCCAATTTTGGTGTCATTAACCATGATCTCGTTGAATGACAGAGCAGACTGAATGGGCTGAATTATCTACATCTGTTTCTATGCCTAATATCATATGGTCTTATCTGCATTCTAACTTGAATTACAACCTCAAAATATATTCCTTTTTAACTATTTTCATTATCCGGTCGTATCAATAGATTTACCTGGTGAATTATGTCTGAGAAGAAAATCTGAAATTAGAGAAAACGAAAGATGGACATGGTTAAAAATAATTCACATAAAAGCAATTAAATTCAACCTTATGTAATTCAGGATGTAATTCAATATGCACAATATAAAAATTAGTTGAATATTAGGAAACCCATACATTTCATTAGATGATCATCTATCAGCACTTTTACAATTATAATAAAAAACCAAGAAAATCCAATTGTCTTCCTTTGAGTAAAAGCTGAGAAAATGAGCCACATCAAAACATTTCTTTCACCAAGCAACTTGAGCTTCAGCTTCAAGTTTTAATGATAAAATACAGTGTCATCCTTCACAAAAAATGAAAATATCAAGCCTTCTTAAAACTGAAAATTATTTTTAATGTTGGTATTAATCTGATGTAAATTGCAACCTTCAAGCTAATGAAAGCCAATATATTCACAATGTAAATGTACAAGGTTAGATTTTTGTGCTAAAATAATGGTGAGGCTAATTGCACTGTGTTATATATGAAGAAATGATGAACTAACATTAGACAATTGATAGTTGTATAATGAAACATGATTATCCAAAATTGTTTGTTTCAGCTGTATCACTCCATCATTAGCTTCATGATCAAGACAACCTGCAATTTGATTCATCATAGCAGTGCATTGAGCAGCATAAAGTTGGTGTATTAGAGTGATAGACTGAATTAAACTCCATGTAAAAAGTTAACATTTGTTATTCAAATATAAGTACTCACTTCATGTGAAAAGTGTTTGTGACAGTGTGGTATTATCACTACACTAGCAATTTAAAACTCCAGGTTAATGCTCTGAGAATTATGGCTTTGAATCCCTCCAAGTGTAAACTCAATTTGAAAAAAAGGGTTGAAAATTTAGAAATTGATCATTGTCATTTAAAACCTATCACTGATGTCCTTTGGCAAAGGAAACTGTCTGCTGTCCTCAATTGGCCTAACCTCCATTTGATTCCAAACTCAGTGTTGCGGTTGAGTCTTAAGT
Organism: Chiloscyllium punctatum; assembly: GCF_047496795.1. NCBI lineage: Eukaryota > Metazoa > Chordata > Chondrichthyes > Orectolobiformes > Hemiscylliidae > Chiloscyllium > Chiloscyllium punctatum. The sequence continues at coordinate 35,112,795 of NC_092765.1, forward strand.
GCGCTCTGTAATGGGCATTTAAATATTGGTCTAGCCAGTGACACTCGCATTCTGTGAATGAATATATTAAAAGACATTAATATCTGAAAATTAACTAAGATAATGGAGAATCTCATTCTATCTTGTACACATTGTTGTAGATTTTTAAAAAAATGTTAAGTTGTGCCAAAAATTTTCATTTGTTTTTGCTATTTTCATTTACTGATTTTTTTCGTAATCTGATTTATTTTTCTCAATTGTTTTCATGTGCCTGATTTGAAAATGAATTAATTCACTCTCATTTGCTTGCTTTTCCCTAGATGCACTTGTAGTTTCACAACCCATCAAGCTGATTGACTAAAAAAAAACACATAATAGTCCACTCTGTTCTCTTAGGTTCCAGACGTTCTGTTTATCTCACTACCATTCTCAGCTTATGTATTCAGCAAGATACCATGCAAGGAAAAATATAAATATCACTCACATTAGATTCTGTATCACAGTTAAATCTGGCCCATAACTGATGTGCAATATTGACAACTTTAGTATAAGCAATGCCAATTAAGGTATACCTTTAATAAGAACACAATCGCAAACAAAACTTTGAAACAAAATTGAGCAATAAATTGCTGAGCTTCAGTCATGCAGAAGAAAAACAGCAGATCTGATTCTCAATTAAATAATGAATGCTGGAGCTTTAAGTTAGATGCCTTATATGGGACATCTTTTCAACGAGGGAATGCTGTCACACATCAGCAGAGACACAGTTCATGACAGAATGTCGATTCAGTTCCAGTGACAATGGAACTTCCCTTGTGGATCTCCCTACTGTGCAGCCTTCATCTGCCATTTCAGTCATTGATATCACATGAATATTTTCTGTCTGGTCCCTCACCTCTGACCTTACCATCATGGATAGCCTTGCGAGGAATTGAGAACTCCTCACAGCATCACTCTAAAGCTCAAGCCAGGCAAAGTGGCAATGCACAGGAAGGATGGGAGTAATGCTGGGGCTTTACTTCCCCTCAGATGTTGATGATGAGACATTCAGCAATATTAATGGGAGGTGATCAGACTGTCTCCTCAAAGATCGTTATTGCTTGGATCATTGTGCCTCTGGAATTATATACAGAAATAATTACGTTTACAGGATGCCTTTTTAGATTAAATTCCCTATGGTACGGAAACAGGTCATTTGGCCCACCAAGTCCACACTGACCCTCCAAACAGTAACCGACGCAGACCCATTCCCCAACCCTATATTTACCCCGACTCATGCACCTAATATTATGGGCAATTTAGCATGGCCAATTCACCTAAACTGCACATCTTTGAACTGTGGGAGGAAACTGGAGCACCCAGGGGAAACCCATGCAGACGTGGGGAGAATGTGCAAACTCTACACAGACAGTCGCCCAAGGCAGGAATCATATTTGGGTCCCTGGCACTGTGAGGCAGCAGTGCTAACCAGTGAGCCATGCCACCCCATTGACTATACGATCTAGTTTCAATTAGATCCCAGGCTCACAAGTAGTGAAAAGGACTCAAGGAGTGAAGGTGATTAAAAGAATTCAAGTACGTTTCCAGAAATCTTGTGAAAAGAAATTGTTTTAAATAACACTCACAGACACAGCCAACAACAAGCCTGGGATATGTTCCCATCTTTTGTTAGTCTGACATAATGAGTGCTTAACTGATATGATTTCAATGAAGGACAAACACAATTCCCGAGCTCACTGCAAAATACAAAACATAATTGATCATAGCTTCAACCAAGCAGGGAAGAAATATATCAAAACTGCTGAAGGAGAGCAGTGGGATATCTATACAGTGGTAATTCATGAGCAGAGAACTGAACTTTCATGAGAATACAGCTGAGGATTTTTTTTTCCATTTCCTATCACTCCTAGATTAATACTTGGGAAATGATAAAGAATAAATGTGGGAATACCATGGATATTATCATTACTGGTGATTCTTTGAGTCATCAGCTTTGCTTCACATCTAAATGAGCACTAGAGTGTAAAAGCATGATTGATGGTTATGACTTTATTATTGCCAACAGATCCCTTTATACACACCACATAAAATTGAATTTATAAACCGTTTTAAATCTGCAGTGACTAATAGGACAGTTTTACAATGTGGGTTGCTTTTCTGCAAAACAGTTTGATTTTGGAGTGATGCAAAGTGTGCATTATCACTGCAGCTAATCTCCAATTAAAATTTAAGCTGGGAGAAATGAAAACAGATGAGCAAGGTGTGTTAGCTGTTGTAGTGGTTGTGTTACAATATTACTTTGTACCCAATGGGAGTGGTGCAAGCAGCATGCTAACCTTCTCCTTTTCATAATTGTGGAATGTAGCCCTTGTTACCCAAAGCGCCAAACAGTTGCATAATCCACAAAGGTCCCAGGTCTTTATGAGATCAATACCAAAGGAATGGTTTCAGTTCTTAAAGCCAGCCTGCACCTCTTCTCAGGGATGTGTGGTCTGGTTGACACAGGCACTGAAAGAAGCTGGAAAAGCCAATGTAAGCAGGAACAAACCATAGAAGCAACGAGGCCAGAGAGAAAGACTCCAGGGTTCTCTAACACAGGATTGTGCTCCATTGTGGAGAGGATAGAAACGATGAGGTAGGGTATCTTTCTTTATTGATTGGGGGGTGTCAGACAGACACACATTTGTGAGGGCAGTCAGATCATATAGCTGTGAAGGTAAAATCCAGATGTCTGGCCTCAGAGACTGACACAGTATCAAAAAAAGCTCAATGGCCTCTCTTGAGAGATCAAGTGAATGCATCTTGAATTAATACTTCCTCTGAATTGAGATATTAACCCCAGACTATCTTTAATTCAGCACACCCTCATCATGTGCCCATCACTAATCTCTAGCAATCCAGACTCAAATTCAATATCAACATTGACCATGTTGTTATACATGGCTACATTGCTGGAATCTTCATATCTACATTTCTAGTTTCCACACACATTCAACTATTACAAACACTAACGATTTTGAACACACTGACAAGCACTGGGAAGGCTGACGGAAAGATTGGCATCATTGTGAACAAAAAGGAAGTTCCAACTTCAACACAAAGGCTAAAGCCCATCACTATCAGCATAGAAGGGGTTGTCATCTCTGTTAGAACATGTGTAGACTCAGCCTTAATGCAGCATCTAATGGCCAATGTCTCAGCTTTCATTGTGACACAGTCAGAGGCAACATAACACAAAGCCAGCCAGGTGAAAAGGATCAAAGGGTATGGGACAAAAGTATGAGCAGGGTCCTGAGTTGGATGATCAGTCATTGTATGCAGCACAGCAGGCTCCAAGGGTTACTTGAATAGTCTACGCATGTTCCTAATTTCACAGTTTCTACAAGGCACCAGATGAAGTGCATCCAAAAACATTGAGGGAAGTGAGAATGAAATTTGCCAAGATCCTGACAATTATTTTTCAATCATACCTAGATTTTAGGGGGTTCTGGTGCAGGACTGGAAAAATACAAATAGCTTGTTCAAAAAATGTTATAGAACAGGCTTGCACAGTGGCTCACTGGTTAACACTGCTGCCTCATAGTATCAGGGATCTGGGTTTGATTCTACCCTCTGATGACTATGGGGAGTTTGCAAATTCTCCCCATGTCTGTGTTGGTTTCTTCCTACAGTCCAAAGATGTGCAGGCTAGATGAATTAGCCATGGGAAATGCAGAGTTCCAGGAATGGGGTGGGTCTGGGTGGGATGCTACTCTGAGGGTCAGTGTGCATTAGATTACTTACAGCATCAGATTACTTACAGTGTGGAAACAGGCCCTTCGGCCCAACAAGTCCACACCGCACCCGCCCAAGCACAACCCACCCATACCCCTACATCACCCCTTGCCTAACACTACGGGCAATTTAGCATGGCCATTTAACCTAACCTGCACATCTTTGGAGTGTGGGAGGAAACCGGAGCACCCGGAGGAAACCCACACAGACATGGGGAGAACGTGCAAACTCCACACTGTCGCCTGAGGCGGGAATTGAACCCAGATCTCTAGCGCTGTGAGGCAGCAGTGCTAACCACTGTGCCACCGTGCCGCCCATGAGAATGTGGACTCAAATGGCCATTTCCACACTGTAGGGATCCTATGATTCTGGGAATATAAGGGACAGCCATGTGGTTGGAAAACTAGTGAGGTTTAGTTACAGTTAATGGGCTTTTTTGGGCCAGAGGAAGGTTTGTAATGGAGATATCCTTTGGGTTGGGATGGGGACCCTCTATGTTGCTGACAGATTTAGTTGATCTGACCTTGGTTGGAGATTTAACCTTTTGGAGTCTTCAAGAAAATGAACATGACCATTAGTCTTGCACCTCATAGCAGCAGCATTGCCACCCTGACCTGAGGCTTCAGGTTTGAAGCAAGGAGATGACAGACACATTGATGAAGGAAAACTGCTGAGCGCACTGCTCCTGGATGAGGTTCTGGCCAGCAAAATGCTTTCTGAAGATCTAAGGTGGACACAGCATGTACAAGGGAGCTCATGGACCTCTGCCTTCATCCTCTGCAATCTTTCTTTTTGCCTCAGTTCCATTTTCAAGATTGCTGTGCTATTAGAAACCACAACCACAGTTCCCCATGACTGGAAGCACTGATCAACTCAGAGACCTTTTAAAAGTTCCGAAATTCCAGTCATGATCTGCAGAGGACCTGATGAAGGAGCACCACTCTGAAAGCTAGTGCTTCCAAATAAACCTGTTGGACGATAACCTCGTTTTGTGTGATTTTTCACTTTATCCTTGATGATAATGGCATCCTCTCACTAGCACACACAGTATCTTTTATATCAGCTCACTTGTATCTTCAAAAACATTACATACCTTGGTTACAAACTTACAGGCCGGGAACTCCCTGTGCATCTGATTGAAGGTGGGCCATGTTGACTGTGATTTAAGGAGAAGTCTCGTATAAATGGCTTAAACAAATGTTGCTGGTTCAGACACTTTCAAACCAACCATTCACGACTATATTTACATAAATCCTCTTTCCAGGAAGGTTGAGCCTGATGAACAACAAACCTCCTCCCTGTATTCTGTTATCGCCCTTATACCTTTCTCTGTAAACACTGAAACTTTCGACAGCTGTGGTAGCCCTGCTACATAGTGAGGCAAATCTACTTATTATTTCGTCCAGTAAAGTTACAGTAAACTAAAACTTCAGCAATTAAACTGAGCGACTTACAGTATCATCTAGTAAAGCTGCAATAAAATAAAAATTCAACAATTAAGCTGCGCAAGGCAGTCATTGACCCTACCCATGCAATATATGGTTGAAAAGATAATTGTAAATAAGCTATTCACTGTTGGACTCGTAGCAATGTGTCATTAGATATACTGCTGGTGCAGTTTCGGTCAATTACAAAATAATTTTCACAGATCGAAAGTGAGGAAAATGCTGAATAGGAAAAAAATGAGGTTAAAAATACCTCAAAGCTCCTCCAACTAAAACATTGTGGTGAGAGCTAAAGAATTTAAATTCAACAATCACCAGGGACAAACTTTGGAATTCATGCAGAAACTTTGAAAGTCAGCAGTAGAGTGAAATTTAGATTGAAAATTAAACATTGATGCCACAGTTTCCTGTCATCTCCATATTGTTCACAGCTTAAAGAATTCTTCACATCAAAACCCTTTTTTAAAGAGTTTGTTTTCCTATCAATTTAAACCGGCAAGGAATTGTTTGGATCTTTTTCAGTCTTGTTCTATTTACACAGTGAGTACCAATGGGATTACTGAACTCAGCATTAACAGACAGCTAATTAACATCAGCAGAGATGCACTGAGTGGGATGCATGGATTGTGCTAATGGCATCAGCCTCAGCACTGATCGACTGGCTCCCAGAAGGTATTATCCCCACTTACTGTTTAAATAAAATAATTTAAAGACCGATTAGCTGTCATTTCTTTTTATTTCAGCTCTTGAAGGCAACAGTTTGCATTGAGCTCCTTGGTAGCACTACTCTCTTTCATCACCTTGACTGGTCATTGGAGCAAGTATTACAGCCAAGGCAGTGAATCTCAACCAGAAATTCAAAACAACAAAGTTCAATCATGTTTTCACCTGATGATCTGTTATACCATGTGTCTCCAGTAGGTGTCAGTGAATTGGTGTCAGCTGAAGGATTTTGTTCTTTGTTTCCCTCCCCCTCCAACCCAAAATTACAAGATTCCTTCTGGCATTGCTATGGCTACCTGATCTGATAACAATTAACATAAGCTTGGGGTTACAGCACATACAGCTAAATCCTGTGTTTTCTTGGCTGAGTGTAAGTTTTGTTGAGTTTCATGAAAGTTTCTCTTTCTGAGACCTCTCGAGATTTCTCTCCACATCTTATCAAAACTACCTAATAAACTACCTCTATGGCACCCCCTCACTCGATGTAGCCCCATTTTATCACTTGACATTTCCCAAAAGCATCACAGGTACCTGTGCCATCTGTGCTGTGTACCAGAGAAACGTTAGCAATTTGGCTATCCCCCTCACTAATAATGTGGTGGCACAATAGCCACAAAGACACACTGCTCATGTCACATAACCAACACAGTTGACAATCCCTTGTGTGTACTACGCCTCTCCCTCACCCAAAATGCTGTATAACCACTGGGTCATGCAATTTACCAGCTCATAGCTACATCCGCTCTAAACTCCCACCCTGTTCTCATTCTCCTTTGTAGATCAGCATCTTTTCATGTTCAGTAGTGGAAACATCACATACAGGCACCTACATGAATAATTCTAGAGATCAGCTTTTTTTTAAAAATCAGCAAAAGCGAACACAACAAAAAACAGTTAAGGCTGCACTTCACTTCCATAACACAAACCAAATGTTGGCATAATGATCAATGATTATTTTATATTCCGTGATTGTCTGCTGACCTAGCTCTCATCTACTGGAACTGGTTATCATTCAGGTTCTATCTGACTTGCAGCACCAGATGCAGCTGAGCTTTGTGATTCACAGGGAGATATTCCGCCAGCTCAATTTCCTCATCCTTCTCTTCGGGAGACAACCTGAATTCCACCCATTTCTCAACATCCAGTACATTGCTGCATTGTATTATAGACAGCACCGCATGTCAGGACAGTGGGGATGTATCTGGACTATACTTAAGGGCACCTCCCCAATCTGGTCAAAGCAGCAGAACTGTATTTTCAGCAGCCCTACTGTCTGCTCCATTACAGTCCATGTCCAGTGGACAGAAGCGGTGGCAGAAAACATTGTTTGTGGTGAACAAACCACCTGGTCATCAGGAAGCACCCCAGTCTCCATGGCCCATTGTATCATCCATTGCCTGGACACCCCATTTTCACCCACCTCTCTATGTGGAGACTTACCATCTTGAACTTCACCTTTAGCTTTTCTCTCTTCCCCTTAAACTTCAATATTACATCTTACTAATCCTCACCGGTCCCCAGAGAAGGTCAGGGTGGTAGTCACAGTCAAAAATACTCTAAAACTGCCAAGAAGCCCACTGTAGCCTTGGATACAGTTCTGCATACTCACCTTGCATCTTGAGTCCCACCGATCATCATCCTTATATTCAACTCACCTGCTTTTTGGATCACCCAGTCTTCTCTGCATCCCCCTCCCCACTTTTGGGTAATAGGGCACCCTTTGTCTCTTGCATTCCCTCCTTGCATTCTCCACAATAATCGTTGCACAGTCCCCTAGGACTGTATTCACCCAGACGTGTGGTGGACAAGGAGAGGATCCTGAATGTGACTGCCCTGAGTAGACACCTGACAATGCCCAAGTCTTTGGATTGATTTTGGAAGATGCCCTTGACTTAATCTAGTGGGAGCCACAAGATTTATCTCCACGTCTTATCAAGACTACCGAATAAACTACCTCTATGGCACCCCCTCACCTGATGTAGCCTCATTTTGTCACCTGACATTTCCCAAAAGCATCATCTGTGCTGTGTACCAGAAAAATGTTAGCAATTTCTCCTGCAGGGTGTCTGCCTTGATTTCACTCAGGATATTCCTCTTAGACTTTGAAACATGATCATTTGTCTGAACCACTTTCTGTGTGTTGGCCATGTAAGCTGCTGGCACATGGTGCAGGTATGACATTGATGAAGGATGGTACTGCATAGCAAGATGACCACCCCCTTGACTGATCACCAGCTACCATGTCAAGCTGCCTGGCTTTGTGTATGCACTAGAAGAGAAGGTGTTAACATGAGTTATTGTGAGTCTGCTAGATCTGGCTGAGAGACAAAGCACAAAAAGGCAAGACAAGGCAGATACATCGTGATCATCCAAAAAGGCTTAAAGTGAGCGAACACTAAAAGAGCAGGTGAGGTTCCTTGATCCAATGTGTCTGATCCATGGTTTGATTGGGGATAGTCAGCATGGCTTTGTGAGGGGCAGTTCATGCCTCACAAACCTTATTGAATTATTTGAGGATGTGACAAAACTCATTGATAAAGATTGAGCAGTGGATGTGGCGTACATGGATTTTAGCAAGTCATTTGATAACGTTCGCCATCTTATGCTCATTCAGAAAGTAAGCAGGAATGGGATACGGGGAAATTTGATTGTCTGGATACAGAATTGGCTGGCCCATAGAAGACAGGGTGGTGGTAGATGGAAAGTATTCAGCCTGGAGCTTGCTGACCAGTGGTGCTCCACAAGGATCTGTTCTAAGACCTCTGGTCTTTGTGATTTTATAAATGACTTGGATGAGGAAGTAACAAGGAAGGTTAATTAGTTTGCCAATGACATGAAGGTTGGTGGTATGGTGGATAGTGTGGAGGGCTGTTGTAGATTGCAACGGGACATTGATAGGATACAGAATTGGGCTGATAAGTGGCAGATGGAGTTCAACCTGGAAAAGTGTGAAGTAATTCATTTTGGAAGGTCAAAATTGATAGCAGAATATAGGGTTAAAGGCAGGATTCTTGGCAGTGTGAGGAACAGAGGGATCTTGGTTTCCACGCCCATAGATCCCTCAAAGTTGCCACCCAGGTTGATAGCTGAAAAATGTGTTGCTGGAAAAGCACAGCAGGTCAGGCAGCATCCAAGGAGCAGAAGAGTCGACGTTTCGGGCATAAAGAAGGCGCATGAAGTGTTGGTTTTCTTTAGTAGGGGAATTGAGTTTAAGAACTGTGAGGTCATGCTGCAGTACTATAGAGTCCTGGTTAGACTAGTTATTGTGTTCAGTTCTGGTCACCTAATTATAGGAAGCTTGTGGAAGCTTTAAAGATGGTGGAAGAGGAGATTTACCAGGATGCTGCCTGGAGTGGAGGGCATGACTTATGGAGAAAGGTTGAGGGAGCTAAGGCTTTTCACATTGGAGTGACTTGAAGGGTGAGAGGAGTATTGATAGAGATGTACAAGATGATGAGAGGCATAGATAGAGTGAATAGTCAGAGACCTTTTCCCAGGGCAGAAATGGCTATCACAAGGAGCATAATTTTAAGGTGATTGGAGGAAGGTTTAGGGGAGATGTCAGAGGTGGTGGGTGCGTGGAATGCACTGTCAGTGGTGGTAGTAGAGTTAGATATGTTTAAGTATCTTGGATTTAAGTGACTCTTGGATTGGCACATGGATGATAGTAAAATGAAAGGTATGTAGGTTAGTTTGATCTTCGAGTAGGATAAATGGTTTTTATAACATTGAGGGCCGAAGGGCCTGTACTGTTCTATATTCTATATTCCATGTTTTATGTCTGATGCCAGTCGCTGAGAGCAAAGTGTTCTGGCAGCTGCATTAGAATGAAAGGTGCCAGTGTGCTGTAAAATGTATTGTTAAAGTGCAGAACTCACCTTAAGCTTACTGGAAATGTGCCATGAACATGTGATAAAGTTGGTACATGTCTGATGCCAATCTCTGAAGATGGGTGGGGGATGCATGCGGCCAATGCCCAAGAAGTGTGGCCTGAGGTGTTGGTTCTTGGGGTCTAAGATGGAAGTCAGGAGCAATCTGTGAGTTGGACCACTCTGACTTTTAGGTTGGCAATTCTGCATCTAGTTTCTATCTAACTGGTGGAAGAATGGGAAACTACATATCAATATTAAGCAATAATAAGGGTGTTAATGAGTACCATTCCATGCAAGTGGCCATCTTGCTGCTCACTAGTGAGAACCTCTTCTTCTCTGACAATTCTTGGTTGGAAAATGGGAATTTTATTCTGTCGACATTAACAAGGTCCTTGCTGGACATCTCACCCAGTTTTCTCAACTTTCTCATCATAGTCCATGTTGTTCAGACTCCACAACTAGCCCATCTGCATAAGACAATAGTATAGCTATTCAGTTATTAAACAGTGGCTGTCAGCTTCAATTTAACTCCCAATTACAGAACATGGAGGGGCAGCTAGCAGACCCATGTACGGGTTCACTCTGGCAATGATAAAGAACATTATGACAACTCTATACTGGTTTCAAGTCTCCTTCACCTCTTAAAATTATGCGACTTATTTTGACATAGCCTCATCTGTAAAATGAATGAATCATAATGTTTTTAACTCAGGCTTTGCTCATAAATCTCCCTCCTGTCATCTCTCTCATTCTGATTGCTATGCTACAGCCCTCATGTAAACAAAACCATTGAACTCAGATTTGTATTCCTATTGATGAGATGTGGTAAGTCACTGCTGACTGATTTCCATAGCTAACTGAATCTGCCTTATATTTAAACAAAATTGTCTCTGTATTATACAAATTTTATATGTATCATTTGAGTTTCTTTTAAAATAGGTGAAGTGATAAAGCGTTTTATTACAATTTTTTAAATTAAATATGTGCAGATTGCTTGACTTTTCAATTACCAAGTGTGTCTCAGAGGACAATGTCAATTAATATGTAAGTCCCATTAAGATTAGATTAGATTACTTACAGTGTGGAAACAGACCCTTCGGCCCAACAAGTCCACACCGCACCCGCTGAAGCACAACCCACCCATACCCCTACATCTACCCCTTACCTAACACTATGGGCAATTTAGCATGGCCAATTCACCTGACCTGCACATCTTTGGAGTGTGGGAGGAAACCCACGCAGACACGGGGAGAACATGCAAACTCCACACAGAGAGTCGCCTGAAGCGGGAATTGAACCCAGATCTCTGGCGCTGTGAGGTAGCAGTGCTAACCACTGTGCCACCGTGCTGCCCAGCCACCGTGCTGCCCAAGTATCTTCACTGGACCTAACCACTACACCACTTGATGAAGAGTCACTGGACATGAAACATTAACTGTGCTTTTGCCCCACGGATACTACTAGACTTGCAGAGTTTTGCAAGCAGTTTCTGTTTTTGTTTCACTATAATACCATACCTGCGTGCCAATAACATTTGTAGTCTCGATTTGGAAGAATCTGTCAAGCAGAGAGCATCATGGTGGCTCAATGGGTAGCACTGCTGTTTCACCGCACCAGGGACCTGGGTTCAACCCCAGCTTTCCATGTGAAGCTTGCATATTGTCTATGTGGGCTTCCTTCAGATGCTCTAGCTTCCTCCCACAGTCTAAAGATGTGCAGGTTAGTGGATTGGCCATGCTAAATTGACCATTGTGTCCAAGATGTGCAGGTTAGGTGAGTTAGCCATGGGGAATGCAGGGATGGGTGGGTCTGGGTGGGATGCTTTTGAAAGGGTCAGTATGGATTTGGTGGCCTGCTTCCACACTGCAAGATTCTATGTCTCTATAAAAGAGTTAATGCATCTGGTACAAGCAGACTGATAAGTTATTTATTTGAAACTCTGTTTCACTTCCCAAATGCTGCCTGGTCTACTGAGAGTTTGCAGGATTTTCTGTTTTTATTTCAGATTTTCAGCATCTGCACTAGTCCCCCATTGCCTTTGGGATCTTGCTACTCAAATATCTGATCTCATCAGATTTGCTTCTTCCTTAATTCACTAAGTGATTGCTGGACAGATTTGGATAAACAAACAGAAGCCTGCTGAGTGACAGGAAGGCAGAGTATCAATCAATACCAAGCAGTTACATGCCACGCTGAAATGAAATTAGACACTCAACGATTAGATCGGTTACTGCAGGTTGTGATCGAGTAAATCCAACTATGAATTCCACCAAAGCAAGGCGACTTCAATCTCATCTTTCATTACTGCTCTAATAGCTACACATTTGACCAAAGGTATGACAGTAAAGACATACTGGGCAAAAGTGAATGACCTGCAGGCTGGTGATCAGTGTATCCAGTGCCTATTTTATGCCACATTATTCCTCCACAAGCTATTCCATGATAAGGCTGAAATGTCTTGTACTGCATTGTACCCTGGTCTTAAAGCGCATTATGCAAGCTGATAAGAAAAGTTATCCATCTGAGCGAATTGTAAGTGGTTCAGGAATCATCCAATCTGCATTTCCTTCAAAATTGATCGGCTCCTTTCCTGTAAGCGCCATGCAATCAACACATACAGTGGCTGCAAGATTGTGCACCTCAATGAGAACACTTGAATAGTCAATGTAAAAAGATAAATATCATCATGATTGTTTATGAGGGGCTTTTTGAAAAAAAATGGGCAGAAACACAATAACGTTTGGAGTTCTGAGCATAATACATTTGATCAGTCAGGTACAAATCACTTTAGATCATAGATCTGTTAATGAAGCAGCTAACGCAATTTTATCTGACTCCATCTGTGCCTGAAAGGTTAAACTCCGTCAGCTCCAGTAGGTAAAGCAGTATTTGATGCACGCAGGAGGAACCAGAACAACAAGAAATCTGGGTCACTATAATTGAAAATATAAATGTATGTTAAAATGGAAGATGGGTGCATTGGACCAGAGGCAGTTTTGAATGTTAATAAAGCTGCTTCTCCTTCTGATCTTCTTGCTGAAGAAAAGATATCATTTATTATTTAATATTTTGATCCATCTGCTACAGGGAAGAACAGAGTATCTCAGACTCTCAGGCTACAAAAAAAAATCTCTGGGCACCTTCTCTGTGAAACATCTCTCTTCCATATTTATACTGGTACTGAAGAAATTGCAGAACCTTTCATATTGCTATATGTTTTTAAAACTATTTCAAAATGTATTGTTTCAAGCAGTTGCATTGCTGAAAGGCACTAGCCAAGAATTATTGGTATTGCTATTAACTGATGAAACCGATGACCATTCTAGTTTAAATTTTAATAGATACATCCCTACCCTGTCCACCAAAATTAGTATTAGTGACAATAAACCTAACTCTAATTGAGCTAATATTATGTTCAAGTAATGGATAAAGGAATGCCTGGTGAATATGCTAATTCTTTGCACACTAGAATCTAGATTGAACTTTGCAGGCCCATCATGCAACAGCACCAAGTCCTTATGTTGATTACCACAGCCAGTTTATTGAAGATGTTGGTGAAAATGGAGGAAAAGAAGGAATCTTTTCATTTTATGTTGGATTTCAAGTTTCTTCAGATCTTTGTATTGAGACCATGGTTGATCATTAACAATTGAGAGGAAAACTGAAGCGGAAACATGTTTCAATTCACAGCTGACACAAAAATGCGTGTGTAGTCAACAATCAATAAATTGCAAGTAATTTGAGTTAAAAATCACACAACACCAGGTTATAGTCTAACTGGTTTATTTGGAAGAACTAGTTTTCTGAGTGCTGCTCCCTCATCCGATGGTTGGCTGATGAAGGAGCAGTGCTCTGAAAGTTAGTGCCTCCAAATAAATCAGTTGGACTATAACCTGGCTTTGCTTGATTTTTAACTTTGTACACCCCAGTTCAACATCGGCGTCTCCAAATCATGACTACCATCGACACCACGAATTACTGAAGTTAATTGAGATAATCTGGGGCACTACCATGTCATGTATGATGTGCTGAGGTATCAGTTGATGTTAGCAGATCAAACACTGTAAAGTATAAAGTATAAGGAACTACTTTTAACCCCATAAGTGTGCATATATTCATACATAGGGTATTATAATAACCTGTGAAAAAATATGATCAGATTTATTAAAAATTTTAGAGCACTCTTGTGAGAGAGGGCTTCAACAATTAGGAATAGTTGCTTTGGAAAGATTCAAGGTGACCATACATATAGTTACCAGTTCAATCAGATACATTATTTAAAATGGTTAGTGATACTAGACATTAAGGCACAGACAAAAGGCAGAGTAAGGTTAGATACCAGGAAACAACTTGTTCAAGAAAAATGATGCCATTGGAGCGAACTGCTAAAATGCATTGCAGACAATTGAAAGAGATCGGAATAAATACTTGAGAAAGGAGGACATTAAGTGGACTCAATAGATGTTAATTTAAGATGGTGTGGTAAGAGAAAATAAGAGGTAAAGTAAAAGTAATATACCACAGCTGCTGGAAATCTGAGACAAACACAAAAAATACTGGCAAAACACAGCAAGTCTGGCAGCACCTGCGATGACAGAAACCAAGTTAACGTTTTAAGTCTGATTGGATTGAGATCGATCTGCTTCTCTCTCCATAGATGCTACCAGATATGTTGAGTTTCTCCAGCATTCTCTGTGCTTGTAGGGACCAAAATGCTCTGGATCCAAATTGATTGAAACCACAGATATTGAAAGAGACTTGCAATAGCAAAGGCACCAGTATCAATCCATGGAAATATACAAGGAAAAGGAATTGTGCCAAAAGACTGGTGATTAGTAAATAAAATCCTTATCTTCAAAAAGTATGAACAAATTAATTCAGGTACCTGCAGACTAGTTAGTTTAGTGCCAATGGTTACAGAGATGCCAGAGGTTTTGCATAAGGATGAGATAACAAAAGATCTGGAGATGAAGAATGTAAAACAATAATCATTGATTTCTAAAAGAGATGTAATGGGTTGAATTTCCCTGCATTTTAATGATGTTATTTTCAGAGATTTTCATACGGGGCTTCCTCACAGGTCATTCTCATCTTCCTTTAGCCAAAGTGTGTTGTCTTTCAAAAAATCCAGTCTTTGCAGAAAAGTTTGTTTCTTTCTCTGCGTGTGGGTGTGATTAAAAGATTCTTTTACTATTTAAAGCATGATATAGATAGGGTATCTATTTGACCATTTTGGCAACTGCAGAAATGTTTTCAATTCATGTCATGACCTCAGCTGGATCAGAACCTCAGTAACAAGCAGCAAGGACTTGGCTTCCATGTATTTGCATCTCATTATAAGCAAATCTCACTGATTTATATGCATTGCATGATTCTCCCAGGCATTGTTGAGAAACTAGGCCACATTAATTTCCGACTTGGAAGTCAGAGCAGTTCGCTGGAGGATACAGTTCACTGGTTGCTTCTCCCGTTCATCTGCATTCACCAACATCACATGGCACACTCCGTGGGCAGTATCCACCTCCAACATTCATCCAGGAGGACAGCATCATCAGTACAACATCAGTCTCATCACCTCATCATGTTCAATCTTGGTCTCACTCATAAGACCCCTTTGCATTTAACAACTGTCCTCTGCAGCACACTGATTCTTTCCATTGCAATGCCCCTACCAGGTTGTTCTGTGCACAGGCACATGCACCCTTCTTATTCATTTGCATAAGAAGCAAGTATGGGTTCATAACTTGGTTCCTTAGTGCTCATTGACTTTGCGCTTTCTGAGACAGTCAAAGCATCTCTGCTTTGCCTTAAAGCGCTTTGCTGCTTCATGCAGAACTGACAGGATGTGAAGCCCATCAATGGGCTACTTTAATCCTGGATGGTGACAAGCTTCTTCAGTAGTGTTGGAGCTGAGCTAATTTAATCTAGCAAGGAGCATTCTGTAGATAACAAGTAGGGTTTGGGGAGCCAAGAGGTGAGTCACTCCCTGAAGGATGCTCTGCTTCTGACATGCTCTTGTAGTCACTGTATTTACATGATCAGTCTAGTTCATTTTCTGGCTAATAGTAATCTTCAGGATGTTGAGAGAGGTGATAACGGGATTGAATATCAAGGGCAAAAGTGAGATTCTGTCATTGCTTGGCACTTGTGTATTGTGAATATTAATTGCTATTTGCCAACATAAACTTGGATACTGTCCAGAGCTTGTTGCATTTGGACATAGGTGCATCAATGCCTGTGGTGTCATGCATAATATAGAATATTGTCTAATAATGAGCAGACTGACCTTATAACAGAATGGAGGTCATTGATGAAACAGTTGAAGTTCATTTGGCTGAAGACAGTAACCTGAGGAGCTCTTGCAGAGATAGCCTGGAGGTGGTCTTGATATCACCTCTGGAATTCAGTGCTTTTGTCCATGTTTGAACTTAGGCTGTGATAAAGGGGTATCACCTGTCCTTTGTAGAGAAATTTGTGAACAAAAACACCTTTGACCACATGTCCATCAGGAGATGGTCAGCATGCACCATCCTCGAGACTCTCTGGGAAAAGGAGAGGGTGGACCCTGTCACGTGGTTCCCTGAGCAGACTGTCAAAGTCATTTGGCAGAATGCCTCATCACCAGAACTTCCCAACAAGCACCAAGACATCGCTTGGTTGGTGATGAGAAGGGCACTACTTGTCAGATCCTCTAGGTATGCCCCGTCAGTCTGTGCCATTGCATGTCACCCTTGAAGCAGCTGCAAGGACGGTTAGAGACTGTCACACATCTCCTGCTGGAATGTGTCTTTGCAAAGGAAGTCTGGAGAAAGCTGCAGTGGTTTTTGTCGAAGTTCTGCCCTAACAGCCCCGTGAAGTGGTCTGTGCTCGAAGGTCTGTTGCCTGGGATATACACCAAAACAAATATCAACTGGGACCAGCAATTTAATGAGACACGCTTTAGTCTGCCTAAAACTTGTTGGTCTTCCAGAACAAGGGGTTGACCCTGACCGAGTGTAGTAGACTGGCACGTTTGAAGATCCAGGACTACGGGCTGTGGGATGCACTAAAGATCAGGGCAGCTGCAGCCAAGGCACAGTGGGGAAAAACCACTGTCTGAGATCTTCGTGCTGAAGGTATATGGGGTTTTGTTTAGTTATCGAACCTTCCCAATGTCTCAAATATGTGTAAAAGTTAGTATTGCTTGTATAAAAGAGATCTTTGGTTTTGTGGATAGAGTAAAAGTCCAAAACATTTTGTTTGTTAACTTGATATACAACTGTACAGAACCTAACTACATGTGTGATAATGTATATACAAGGAGATGTTTTATGAAAAGCGTATATTTTTGAAACAAAAAAAAAGCAAGATTTGAGTGACCCGGACAGAACTCAAACTGGGCAACAGTGAGCAGGTTATTACTGCGTGAGTGCACTTTGATGACCCCTTCCATTCTTTTACTGATGATCGAGACTTATATTGATGGGGTTGTAATTGGCTGGGTTGGATCTGGCCTGCATTTTGTGTATACCTGGGTAATTTTCCACATTATTAGGTAGATGTCAGCGCTCTAATTGTACTGGAACAACTTGGTGAGGGAGTGCAGCAAATTCTGAGCGTAAATCTCCCAGTATAATTGCTAGAATGTTGTCAGGTCTTGCAACATCTGGTGTCTTCAATCATTTCTTGAAATCTAGTGGAGTTAATCAAGTTGACTGAATTGTATGGCATCTGAGATGCTGGGGACCTTGGAAGGATACTGAGTTAGATCACCCACTCAGCACTTCTACCGAAAAGTTGGCCTGATTGCTTCAACCTAATTGCTCACTGGTGTGCTGGGCTCATTAAGAATGGAAATATTTGTGGAGCTTCCTCCTCCAGTGAGTTGTATAATTTTCCACCACTACTTATGACTGAATGTAACAGAACTGTAAAGTTTAGATCTGATTGGTTTGTTGTAGAACTGCTTAGATCTTTCACTTGCTGTTTGACAATTCTTCTGTTTTGCTGCTTCACCAGGTTGACACCTCACTTTTTTTTAGTTATACCTCGTGTTGCTCCTGGCATGCCCTCCTGAACTCTTCTTTGAACCAGGGTTAATTCTATGGCTTGAAGATAAAGGTAGAGTGCGAATATGACATGCCATGAGATTGTGCAGATTGTGTTGGTGTACAATTCCTCTACTGCTGATGACCCACAAAACCTTGTAGATACACAGGTTTGAGATGCTGGATTTGTTTGAAGTCAATGCCATTCAGCACAGTAATAAGGCCACACAACATGATGGAAGGTATTCTCAATGTGAAGATGGGATTTCATCTCCAGAAGGACTGTACTGTGGTTACTCTAGCCAATAACATTGTGGGCAATTGCATGTGTGGCAGATGGGTTGGTGACAATGCTTTTCCACCTTCTTGGTTTCATCATCACCTCTTGCAGACTTAATCCAGAAGCTATATCCTATAGGACTCAGTCGCCTTGGTCAGTAGTGATGCTGCTGAGCTATTCAGTGCTGGACACTTAAGCCCTTCATCCAGAGTACGTTTTGCACTCATGCCATGCTCAATTGTTTCTCCTCATTTTGTTCAACAACATGTTGAGATAGCTGAGAAAGTTGAGATAGGAAGCATGAGAAGACTTAGTTCATGACAGTCAATTATGCACGTAAATGATTTTGAACTCTGAAAAGAGAGGTTTGAGTTTTAAAGTTTACAAGTTTGCCCAATTTATGCTATTGCTAATAATGCAGGAGACTATCCCAAAAAGCAATAAGCTTTTTTCAAGATTTTCAGAGTAGGTGAATAAATGACAAACAATATTTCATATAACAAATAAAAGATGGTTCATTTTGGTTGGAGAGATAAGAAGATCACTTTAAATCAAATTAAATGGACTCAAGGAGATTTGAGATCAAAATACACAAATAGCTAAAAGTAGCAAGGAGCTGATAAGGCCGTAAAATGTACAAACTGTTGAGTTTCATGACCAGAGGAATAGAATTTAAAAGCAGGGAAGTAATGTGAAATTTATGGTTAGGCAATAATTGAAGTACAGCATGCAATTCTGATCTTCAGACTACAAAAGGATATTAAAGAGAGTTCAGAAGAGATTTATAAAGGTATTACTGGAATTGAGAGGCTGCAACTTTCAGAAATGTTTGCATGGATTGGGACACTTTTCTCCAAGAAAAAATAGGGACAGAGTTGAAAACATTGATTACTTGAACATGGTGATTGTGGAGATATTGTTTCTACTGGTTGGTGATTTCAGAGCACCAGGGGTGGGGTGAGGGGAGGTGGGGTTGAGGAATTAGAATGGGAGATGTATGGGGGTGGGGTGGGGGGAGTTTAAAATAAAGGTAGGAGTGGATTAGAATTTTTTTTTGCACAGAGCATGATGAGAAGTGAACCCCATATACCCATGGAATGGCTGAAGCAGATATTATTAATTTATTTAAGGAGAAGGTTGCTCTAAACATCAGAATAAAGGGAATAAAGAAATACACATTGGATTGGGAAGAGGTAACTGGAAAAGAGGAGCTTAAACACTGGCATGGATCATTAAGAATGGGCTTACGTAGGACAATAGGGCTGATGTTTCCCTTATTTTGGCTGTATCAATCTCATCAAAGGTTTCACACCATGAATCTTGGCAGCTTTGCTCACACAATTTTCCACTGCTTAAGTATGAATCATGCCTCCATACTGCCAGTCCCATCAAATCCTGCATTCAACAGCAGCAGAGGTACTTGTCAATGTCAGGGTCTGATGAAGTTCATGGCGTGGGCACCATACTTAAACCATGGGTACAATGGCACTGTGGTTAGCACTGCTGCCTCACAGAGCCAGGAACACTGGTTCGCTTCCACCCTCAGGCTGAGTGAAAGTTTACACATTCTCTCCATGTCTGTGTGGGTTTGCTCCAGGTGCTCTGGTTTCCTTCCAGAGTACAAATAATGTGCAGATTAGGTGGACTGGTCATATTAAATTGCTCACAGTGTTCAGGAATGTGTAGACTAGGTGGGTTAGCAGGGATAGGCCATGGGGGTTGGGTTCTGGGTGGGATGCTGTTGGAGGGTCAGTGTGGTCTTGATGGGCCAAATGGCCTGCTTCCACACTGTAGAGATTCTATGGAATATTGTACTCTCAGTATCAAGAAAAACATTTCACTTTTTGGCTTGCGTTTAAAAAGTGACTTCAAAATTTCACTGTTGAGCAGTGACACTCTTATCTCCATGCATTTATAGCTTATTATTAGCACAAGGTCTCCCTCCTGCCAATTCCATTTTTCCTGTCTTCCCCAAGAAACAAGATAGCACAAAATCTTGACTTGTACGTCAGAACATATACCCAGTGGCTGCAACTCAGCTCTGCCTTTATTCAACCCTCTCCTCCCCACAATGTCCCTGCCTGCTCCTTGGACATCATTCCCTTCTACTTTTCATCCACACAAGTTGGCATGCACAAGCCTCCTGTCTCATTGCATGCTCTTGCCTGCTGTCAGTCCAACTCTTATACCACTTCAACCCTTCAAGACTTGATTTAGGAGCTTGGGAACACCACACCTTGCATTCTTCTGCCAGATCACTTTGTGTGTAAGGACATGCATCTACACCAAATGCATCTGTGCTCTCACTTGGCACTTACTTGGAGGCTACCAGCATTTGGCTTGATTTGTTTTTAATGAAGAACATGAGGCAGGCAGCTTGTCATGATTGGGAGTATTGGACTGTCAATAGGGTAAACATAGGCTGTATTAAAATCCTTGTGTGAAGGTCAAAAAAGAGATTCCTTAATGGGATCAAGGGGAACTACAGTCAGTCAAGAGATACTACCAGTCAAGAAGCTCACCCAATTCCAGTCGATGGGATGGGCAATGGTCAGTCAGGTGCTTGGTCTGGGATTCTATGCCCTTACAGTCCATTGATGGGACAATGATCAATCCTCCAGGTCAAGTGCAACCAGTACAGCCACCTGGGTACTGTGGAGATATCAATCAAGAGAGTCAGACAATTTTCCTGTAAAGGGGATAGATCGAATATGATTGAATACGATAGAAGTGGCAGGAAGAACAGCTCCTGGTGATGCAGGAGTAGGAGAGGTGGTGAGGTACATCCAGTGAATGAATAGGAATAGCAGAGACCAGGAAGGGTTCATAGTTTGGGAGGTTGAGGTAGGTGAGAAACAGTGAGTGGACATGACACATGCAATAATGAGATTTGTAGCCTTTGAGCTTTAGTGAAATTCATGGCAGAGTAATTGGAAATGGTGGCTGTATCAGTGTGAGGTAGCTGAGAGAAGGTGGTGGCACAGTCGCCATTAGACTAATTCCAGATTTCCTTATAATTAGAGGGCACTTGGGATCAATGGAATCACACATCAGCATAAATCATTAACTTCAGCATACAAAGGGATAGAATTTGAAGGAAGATGCTTGCCTTTTACTTATTCATAAGCTATTTTCGTCCCGCAACAATATCAAAATGATGCTAATAGCAATTTGACGTGGTGTCAAAATTACACTGAACTAAAGACATTGAGAAGCTACAGGGGTTTCAAAACAGGAGAAGATAATCCTGTCATATAATTCCCAAGAGGTCATAATAAAGGAATTACCCACCAGAATGGGACACTTGGTGTCTCATCTACTTAAATGACTTACATGGGTTCAAATATTGATTCGATCTGTCTTTTCAATCATCCCAAGTCCTTGTGGACTATCATCAATCATCTTCTCCTCCACCATTCGTTACTTCAGTTGTCTCCTGGCAATTGAAGCAGGCGATTCCAACAAAATGACTTTTTTAAAAAAACTGTCAATCAAACTGTCTTTACTTAGCAAGTCATTTTCTGAGTAACAGCAAGTTATCCTCTGCAGCTTTCGATCTTCTCTACATCATCGCATCAGGAAGGTGGTAGGGAATGATAAGCGGACACTAATGGAATTTCCCAAATGTCTGGTTAATAATCAAACACTTATGTACCAGAATAAAAATGAATCCATACCAAAGAGACAACTTTGTTCTATATTAATGTCAATTTTGCTTTTTGAAAAGTAGATGACAGTGCTGCCATTTTGCATGTTTCTTTCAATTATGTGTTTTTACAACAATGTTGATTAAATTTGTGTCTACAGAGCCAATCTAGTGTTTACTAAATTAAATTTGGTGCACTCAACTGGTGGAGCAAATTATAGCTATGGAACATAGAGAATATAACAGTACAGAACAGGAACAGGCCCTTTGGCTCACCATGTCTTAGCTGACCACGATGCCATTCTAAACTAATTCAGGAGCCTGCAGTTCTTCTATTCAATTCATTTCACCTTTTTTCTTCTTTCTATGCTTTTTTTAATGTTTCCATTAATTCTGGTCTCTTATCTTCTTTTAATAACTTCGTCAAATAGTGTTGTCGCCCAGCCCAGACTGTATGACAAGGTGTTTTCCTATAGCCTGGATTGGTGGTATAGGCCTCCTGCCTGTTGGGCAGTCTCCCTGGTTGGGGCCTCCCAGTGTGGGGGTCTCCCAGCGTGGGGGTCTCCCAGTGGGGCAGTCTCCCAGTGTGGGGGTCTCCCAGCGTGGGGGTCTCCCAGTGGGGCAGTCTCCCAGTGTGGGGGTCTCCCAGTGGGGCAGTCTCCCATTGTGGGGGTCTCCCAGCATGGGGGTCTCCCAGCATGGGGGTCTCCCAGGACCTACCACCCTCTGTGTAAAAAAACTCACCTTGCCCATCTCCTTTATACTTTTCCCCTCTCGCCTTATACCTATGCTCCCTAGTCATTGAGAGATTTCCACTTTGGGGAAAAGATACCAACAATTCACCCTATCCATGCTTCTCATAGTCTTATTAATTTTTATCAGATGCTCCTCAGCCTCCAACACTGCAGCGAAAGCAATCCAAATTTGTCCAATCTCATTTTATAGCTAATACACTCCAATCCAGGAAACATCCTTGTAAACCTCTTTTGCACCCTGTCCAATACCTCCACATCCTTCCTATAGTGTGATGACCCGAACTGCACACAATACTCCAAATGTGGTCTAATACAGATGCAATACAGGTTGTATGCTTCTTTTCCCACCTTATCCATTTATGTTGCTACGTTCAGGGAGCTATGTGTTGCACCCTCAATCCCTCTGTATATCAGTGCTCCAAAGGGTCCTGCCCATTTACTGTATACTTTCCTCTTGCATTTGACCTCTCAAAATACATCACCTCACACTTATCCAGATTAAACTCCATTTGCCATTTCACCACCAACTTTCCAACTATATCCTGCTTTATCCTTTGATAACTTTTCACATTATCCATAACTCCACCAATTTTTATATCATCCACCAATTTAACAATCAGTCCACCTACTTTTTAACCAAATTATTTACATATGTATATATATCTATCTATTGAAAATAACAGAAGTCCCAGCACTGATCTTTGTGGAACACAATTGGCCACAGACCTCCAGTCAGAAAAACATCCCCCCAAAATTACCCAATGACCAAACCAATTTTGTATCCAACATACCAACTCACTGTGAATTCCATGTGACTGAATCATTTGGACGAGCCTAATATGAAGGACCTTATCAAATGCTTTAGTAAAGTCCATGTAGACAACATCCACTGACCTACCCTTATCAATCAACTTCATCACTTCCTCAAAAAAATTCAATCAGATTTGTAAGATAAGATCACCTCTACACAAATCCATGCTGACTATCCTTAATAAGGCCATTTACTTCCAAATATAAGTTCTGTCCCTAAGTATCTTCGCTAATATTTCCTTACCACTAATGTAAAGCTCACTGGCCTATAGGTTCCTCGATTATCCCTGTTCCTCTACTTAAACAAAAGAACAAATCAAGCAATTTTCCAATCTTCTGGGACTTTGCCTGTGTCTAAAGACAATATGATGATCTCTGTCACAACCCCCACAATCTCCTCCCTTGCTTCCCTCAGAATTCTGGGATAGATCTTATCAGGCACTGGGGACTTACCTACTTTAATATTTTTTCAAACACCCAACACTTCTTTCTTAATATTGACATGCCCTAGAATATCCACATTCCCCTCCTTAATTTTACTTTCATCCGTGACCTTCTCCTTGGTGAATGGCAATATGAACTGTTTATTAAATACCTCATTGATTCCACACATAAGTTTATCATTTGTTCTTGTGTAGACCTACCCTTCTCCTAGCAGCTCTGCTGCTTCTAATAAACATATGATATGTCAAGGGATTCTCCTTCATCCTACCTGCCAAGGACCTTTCACCGCCACTTTTAGCCCTCCTAATTCCTTGATTATGTTCTTTCCTGCTTCCTTTATTTTCTTCAAGAGTCATGTCTGATTTCAGTTTTCTAAACGTTACATATACTTTATTTTTCTTCTCAACAAAACGTTCAATGTTTCTTGTCAACTCAGACTACTGAATCTTGCCGTGCTTATCTTTGATTCTTGCAGGAACTTCTTGGGCCTGAACTCTGATCAACTGGCTTTTAAAAGACTCCCACATGGCAAATGTGGATTTACCCTCAAACAGTCACTCATAATCTAATTTTTTCAGCTCCTTCCTAATACTGTCATAATTAGCCTTCCATCAATTTAGCATTTTCACCTGAGGACCAGTCTTATCCTTATCCACGACAATTTTAAAACTTATGGAATTATGATCACTATTTTCAAAATGCTCCCTACTGAAACGTCAATCACTTGGCCAGGCTCAATCCCCAATACCAGGTCCAGTAATCCCCTTTCCTATTTGAACTATCTACATGTTATTTCAAGAAACCCTCCTGGATGTACCTAACAAATTTTGTCCCATCTAAGCCCCGGCACGAAGCAAGTCCCAGTCAATATCAGGGAAGTAAAATACACCCACTACAAAACTCTGTTATTGTTACATCTGTACATGATCTGCCTACATTTCTGTTCCTCTACTTCCCACTGATTGTTAGGAGGCCTACCATATAACCTCATCATAGTGATTGCACCTTTCTTATTCCTGAGTTCTACCCAAATAGCCTCGCTGGATAGTGCCACAGGAGATTACCTCTACCTACCCGATAGCCTCTGCACTTGTTGTGGGAGTGCCAGGCCCAATTCAAAAAGTTCCCAAACACAGTGATTGGAAAAGTTCAATGTCAAGGGCACCTTCTCCTGGATTAAACTTAAGGTGTCAAAAAGAGACTCTGTACTTTCAGAGTAAGGATGTTATGCTGCAGTTATAGGGAGCATTGGTGCAACCACATCTTAAAAACTGCATGCAGTTTTGCTCTTCTTACTTAAGGAAATTTGTAAAACTTTGGAAGCAGTTCAGAGGAGGGTTAATTGATTGAAAACTGGAATGAGTGAATTGTCTCATAAGGAGAGATGGGGTAGGCTTGGCGTATTTCTACCAAAGTTCAGGAGAGTGAGGGCTGACTTGATTTAAGATCCTGAATGGTCTGAATAAGGTGAAAATGGAAAGATTGCTTCCTGCTGTGGGTTTGTGCAGAACTAGGGGGCACAGTGTTAGCGTTAGAACAGAGATGAGGAAAACTTACTTTCTCTCAGAGGACAGTTCGTCTTTGTTACACATTGCTTCAAAAGACAGCTATTAAATATTTTCCCTGTCAGAGAGAAGTAAAATCCTGTAGGCAAGAGAGCCGAAGTTTATTCGGAGTGGTTGGGAAATGTAAAATATAGAACACAAACAGATTAATCATAACCTGATTGAATGGAAAAAAGGCTTGAAGGGTTGAGTGGTCTACTTCTGCTCCAGTTTTGAGCATGTGACATGAGAGCAGAAATTCAGCTCTGTGTCTATCTGATTTTTACTTTTGCATTCCCAAACACTAACCTCTCTCCAAATTCATGGAGCTCCTTTAGCTAATTTTAATTGTTGATGTGAAGAATAGATTGAGATATTTTCTTCATGGTTTTAAATAAAGAAAATACTCAACAGGTTAAAAAAAAAGCCTTTTCCACATCAATGCAAAAAGGCCACCCTCTTTATCACATTCTATTTTGACCTTGTCAAGTTGAAACAAGAGATGGTGGACTTTCATAATCCATCACAACTGATTCCACTTTCCTTCAGTAAATGACTAAAATACAAACTACAATACAAACTAGCAAATATCTCTCTCATCTATGGATCATGCAGTGGCTATGATATTGAACCTCAATCCACGAAGTCCTGAGTTGAAATGCTGCAATGGTAAATTTAAAATTTAATTCAAGACAAATGTGGTCATTTGTGGATAAGCAAGTCAATGGTAGAGGGTGGTTTTTGTTCTTTGACCATATGTATGGTCATGTTGTAAAACTCATATATTATGTTCTTTTATGTAAAGATACTCTTGTTTCCGCCCAGGGCACGCATCTGTGCATTATATACATCCCGATGCATTAAATGAAATCGATTCTGCACATGGATGGAAAATATAGTAGGAACATTAATCAAGAAAGCACAGGTTAGAATTGCCATCATCCTGTGTTATACTCTTGTGGCTCAGTGTCTTGTCTCTGAACACTAAGCTATGGGTTCATGTTCCAGGCCAGGACTTGGAGACCCAAGAAAGTTACATTTATAACCTGGCCAAGCAAGTTCGCTATCAACCTGTAAATCTTTCCAATATATTCCACTGGCAGGCAATAAGATCAGGCGTAGCCCCTGGTCAGCCATATGACAGAATGAATATTGGATCCTCTTTGGCCCATTAGTATTTCTGTATCATCATTATCTCTGGGACTACAACAGGCATGTAAAAGTGCATGTTGCCGTAGCAACTTGGACTCTGTGGGAGTTGATCAGTTTATTTAGCTGGACGGCTGGTGTGAATCAAATCAGTGCCAATGGCATAAGTTATGGTCCCCATTCTGGCTGAGGTGGATCCAGACCCCCTTCCTCATCCTACCTGATGCTGTGGTTGCAGTGCTATTGGTTAGATCTGCCTCTAGGCAGAGATCTGAAGAATCACTACAGCATCCATTCACCTCAGGTTAAGTACACGTATTTAGAATTTGTTTTCTCTCAACATCATTGAAGTCTCTAGTGAGAGATTTCATTTTGATTAATTATTTTAATTTATTTTGTCCCTTCAGCTATTACCAAGACTTTGCACATTCCATTGCCTAGAAACTGGGCTAGCAAACCCATTTATCAATGGGTGAATATTTAGCACTGCAATTTTAGGACTGGTATGCTTTACTTCAACCTCCATATTCATAATAGTTTTAGGAGAATAGGTAATATTCCACATTGTATTACTTTCAAACGATACAACATACCATGGATGGGAGACAACACAGGAAAGAATAAATGTTTGTGATGTACAACTGGTCAGCATGAATGAGGGACGGAAAAAACATGCACTCAATTATATAACAAATTCAGACTCAACGGTGATTATTTGGAATTGTTACTGAACAGTCAAGTGATAGGGTTTGAAACAGGGTACAAGATAGGTTCTGCAATTATTCTGCTTGTTTCCCTTAACAAGTACTCAAAATTCAAAACATGCATTTGATCAAAAATATGTTAAATCGTGAGTTGATGTGCTCAGCATCTATGTTTCTATTTTTGCACTAATTGCCATCATTGAGCATTCAGAGAAACTCAAGGCAAAATTCAACATGCTTGGCAGATTTTTAAATGCTAAATGCACAAGTTCATTGAGAATAAGACAACTTTTATTATTTTTAAAAGTAAACATGGGTTCCGGGAATTCTGCTAGGTCTGAATGCCTGAGTGCAACCTCTGGAAGGCGATGGTGGTAGAAGAAATCTGACACCTCCAGTGGTTCAGTGGAAAAGTACAGATTGCGATCAGGTACCACTCTACAATAGACCAGCTGAGTTCAGGTTCATGAATATGGCATTCACGAAAGCTGCACAGATTCACAGATGCAAAGATCTTCAATGCAGACCCGAGCTGTTTGATGTTTTTTTTAGATCTGTTGAGTACTTCAGCAGTCTCTCCTCCCTTTTGTTTATGTGATCAGCAGATGGGTCCAATGCAAAGTGGGGCTGTATGTCCATAATGTAATTACTATCTATTTTTGCTTAAATATATACTCAGCAATATACAGGAATCATATTTCTGTCGTTTGTAAAGCCAAAAACGAAAATAAGAAGATCAGTAGTGGCAGATGGTGTTATATCCGATCAGTGTTTGAAGTCATTTGAAACAGCTTATATTGAAGAAAGAACTAATTCATTTATTGGAGCTTGGTGATAATAAAGAATCTTCAAAGATTTAACAATTCCTCAATTTGAAGTCAGGAGAGAATATGGCATTAAATTCAATTGTGAAGTGACTAAAATATTCCAAGCACTCCGAAAATTAACGAAATTTCAACCATAAGTAACTACATGATTAGAAAGGAAGGAAATGTTAGAGCAAAAGAAAAAGCTAGTGAGTACTGTAGAAACAGATAGTATGAGTTTCTATAGATATTTAAAAGGAAGAGAGTCTGTTCTGAAGAAGTGTCACTGCAACTGAAACATTAACTCTCCTTTCTCTCCACAGATGCTGCTAGACCTGCTGAGTTTCTCCAGGAATATCTGATTTTGTGTCAGATTTTCAACATCCACAGTTCTTTGTTTTGGTTTAGTGTTGAACTCACTGCTTCATCTCTTTAACGTATACCCACCCTAAAGAAGTTCTGTTCCTCTCTCTAAGAGGATTTCCATTCTAATCTTTCTTCTTGTTCACCGTCCGTTTTAACAAAGGGTCACTGGACCCTAACCGTTAACTCAGATTCTCTCCACAGATGCTGCGAGACCTTCTGAGATTTCAAGCAATTTTTGATTTTGCTTTATATCAATGAAGTGAACATTGGTTATACAGAAAGTTTGTCTGTAGACATAGTGATGAAAAATAAGATGAACCAAATGGGTATTTTGCATTGATCTTTACTGTGGACAAAAAAAAACATCATCCTAGAAATTGATTCAATTCAAGAATTGGATAGGAGGAAGGAACTAAAAACAATTACAGCCACCAGGGAAGTGGTACTGAACAAATAGGAGTTATGGCAGCTGAGTCCCCAGGACCTGATGGACTGAATCCCAGGATCTTAGATGAATCGGCTCATGAGATAATTGATGAGTTGGATCTAATTTTTGGAAATGTCCTTGATCTAGTGAAGGCTTCATTTAATTTAAATGTAGTGAAGGTAATTCTATTTTTCAAATATAAAGGGAGAAAGAAAAATAGGAAATGATTGGTCAGTTAGTTTAATATCTGTCATAGGGAAAATGTTAAAAGCTCTTATTAAATAACTTATAACAGAGCACTTAGAAAAGTTCAAGTTAATCAGGAATGGCCAATATGATTTTGTAAAGCAATTCCTTGGAGTTCTTTGAAAAAGTATCATGTGCTGTGGCTAATGGGTAATATATTTAATTGAATAAAAGATTGGCCTGATAGTAGAAAACATAGAACAGACATAAATACATCTTAATAAAAACTGAAATAACTGTGGATGCTGTAAATCAGGAATGAAAACAGAAATTGCTGGAAAAGTGCAGCAGGTCTGGCATCATCTTGGAGAGAAATCAGAGGTAGCGTTTCGCTAACGCTACCTCTGATTTCTCTTCACAGATGTTACCAAACCTGCTGCACCATTCCAGAAATTTGTTCCTGCTTCACAGATCGATCCGTTCTGGTTGGCAAGATGTAACAAATAGTGTGTGACAAGAATTGGTGCTGGGGCCTCAAACTTTTCAAAATTTACCCCAAGTGACTTGTGTGAAGTTACTGAAGGATAAGTTGCTAGATCTGGTGATATCAAAAAGATAGTTAGGAAAATAAGTTATAAAGAGGTAAACCTGAGCTAAATGAGTGGGCAAAGATCTGGCAAATGGAGCATGATGTGAGAAATTTAAAACCTCCATTTTGTCAGGAAGAGTAAAATAAAACATGCTATCTACATGGTGACAGATTACAGACTCTGGGATGCATGAGATGCATGAGTGCATGAATTTAAAAAAAAGCTATTAGGAAGGTACATCAAGTAATTAGGAAAGCTAATAGAATTCTGTCATCTATTGTGAGGAATTGAATTGAATACTAAAGTAGGGAGGTTATATTTCAGTCATGCA
Source organism: Chiloscyllium punctatum (assembly GCF_047496795.1). NCBI lineage: Eukaryota > Metazoa > Chordata > Chondrichthyes > Orectolobiformes > Hemiscylliidae > Chiloscyllium > Chiloscyllium punctatum. The sequence continues at coordinate 35,142,653 of NC_092765.1, forward strand.
GGCCATTGTTGAGACCACAACTGGATTACTGTGTGCAGTATTAGACTCTTTGTTTTAAAAAAATAGATGTGAATGCATTAGTTCAGAGACAGCTTACCACACTAATTCCTGAAATGAGCATGTTATATAATAAGGAAAAATTGGAAAGACTCAGCTTGCACCTGCTGGGCGATGATATGTATCTTATGATCCTGCTCCACAGCTACCTGATGAGGTGTAGAGCTGTGAAAGGTAGTGCTTCCAAATAAACCTGTTGGACTATAACCTGGTGTTGTGTGATTTTTAACTCTGTCCACTCCAATCCAACACCGGCACCTCCACATAATTGTTGGAGTATAGAAGAGGAAGTGGCAACTTGACTGATTAGATTAAATTACTTACAGTGTGGAAACAGGCCCTTCGGCCCAACAAATCCACCCGACCCTCCGAAGAGCAACCCACACAAACCCATTTCCCTACATTTACCCCTTCAGCTAACACGACAGGCAATTTCGCATGGCCAATTCACATAACCTGCACATCTTTGGACTGTGGGAGGAAACCGGAGCACCCGAAGGAAGCTGACACAGACACAGAGAGAATGTGCAAACTCCACACAGACAGTTGCCTGAGGCAGGAATTGAACCTGGATCTCTGGCGCTGTGAGGCAGCAGTGCCAACCACTGTGCCACCCAAACTTGACAGAAATATGAAAGACCCCTTGGTCAAGCTTGACAAGATGGACGTGGACAGGATGCTTCCCTCTTCTTGAACTAAGGGTCATAATTTAAAAAATAAGGGATAACCCATCTTAGACAGTGATTAAGAGCATTTCTTTTCCCTTTGATGGGGCTTTGAGCCTTTGGAAATCACTTTCTCAAAAGGCAGTGGAAGCAACGTCTTTGAATATTTTGAATTGGATGGATTCTTGGGAAGCAAAGGAGGGAAGGGTTTTGGGGAAAGATGGCAATGTGGTGCTTGGGCTACAGTCTGGTGAGCCATGAGCAGGCTTGACATGTCACGTGGCCAACCCCTGCTCCCAACTTGTACTTTCAGGTACATGCTCATGCAAACATCAATAATAAGTTGGACAAAACACTAGGGTTTATTAATCATATGAAGATGTGACCAAGTTAAGGTTCAAATTCATGAGAGACAGAGAGGGAGAGGGCGATAGAGATTCAGCTAGAAATTCAGGATGGTAATGAAGAATGACTGTTAGTAAAGAAGATGCTGAGTACAGACACTTCATTCAAGAGGAGGGAAGATTCAAATGCATCTCAATCCTCATGCTGTACAATATATTTGTGAAGTAATGTACAGGGAATTGTGAACACGGCCCAAACCATCACACAAGCTATCTATTGTTCCCGCTGCCTTGGGAAAGCATCCAACATAATCAAAGAGCCCTCCCTCCCCGATTCTATTCTCTTCCACCCTCTTCTATCAGGCAGAAGATATAAAAGTTTACATACACGTATACATAGATCCAAGAACAGCTGTTATTATTCTGAATGGACGTCTCAAATTTTAAATTTAATGACGATCTCACTCTCTGCAGCCATAACATTGTATTCCCTGCTCAGTTCCATTACTCCAATCCACTCTGTACGGTATGATCTGCCTGTACTGCACGCAAAAATAAAACTTTTCACTGTACCCAGCCACATGTGGCAATAATAAATTAAATCAAATCAAAAGTACGCCAAGGAAGGGGTCTGACCGAACTCTCAGCAACAGAGAAAGAGATTTGTGCATTTGCAAAATGGCATGAATTCCCTTCAACTATAAGTGCCTGAAGACTGGCCTATCCAGTGACGTCCACTTCCCACTTACATCTATTATAAAAATCCTTCATACGCGGGACTACCTAACTCAGTTCAATGATGCCCTCAATGACAATAGGACAAAAATAAATCAAGTCAAATCAGGGCAGGTATAATTTTCACGTATCTCCAACATAAACTTCAGTACTAGCACAGCCCTGAAGCTTGATAGAAGACAGACATTCAATCTCCTGTAGTCGGGCAAGAAAAAGCTGGAAAGAAATTGTAAGAAATTTCAACCTCAGTGAAAGAAATGTTGGGTGATGGAATAAGACTTAAAAAGGTTAAAAAATAACTCAAGTCATGGTGTTTCTCGATAAAAAAAAAATTAGCTTGAACTCATGTCAAGAGACTTAACAAGATGGAAGTTGGATGATTGATCACAGAAATGATCAGTGAGATCTGATCCACCATGTGCCAAGACCACAGAACATGTTTTATTTTTGAGTGTGAAGACTTCAGATGAAGTGAAGGATTGGAAATAAATGAGTGCTGTCCAGTGGGATTTAAAGGCTCTTTTCACCTGTCATTTATTTCTGTTTCTTTGACCAGTATAATAACTCTTGAATTGTGATCATTCTTGATGTTGTAAGTAATTGTGGTTGAGGTGTTGTCGGTGTCTCAAGCTCAGATTTCACAGAAACATGTTGACAAAATAGTTAAGTGGGCAGAATAATGGGGGATGATGATTCACTTGGATAAATATTCCACAAGGAATGAAAAAGGACACAAATACATGAAACATGTGAAATGGCCAAAACAGATGCAGACAAAAACATCCAAGGAAAGAAAGTTGAAATAAACTTTAAAAATAATTGCAAAGTGAGTTTTCAAGCAAGTAAGATTAAAGTGCTCTAAAATATGAGATGATTCACAAAGAGACACAAAGGTCACAGGAGCAGGTATTGATTTGGCTGAACTCATTGTTTTGGATGTGGCAGCACACAATCTTCATTCTCATTCAAATTATTGTTGCATGGCCAGTTCTATGGACACTACTGAATGGCAGCACATCTGAGCAGAGCATGTATAATCTTAGCAGACAGCAGGAGTTCACTGAGCTGTTCAAGTCTGATAGCTGCTAGACTCGATTTGAGGTGATGGTGAGACAATCAACAAAAGAGAAAAATCTATTTGACCTCATCCTCAACTCTGCCAGATGCATCTAGTCTAAACAGCATTGGTGGGAGTGATCACCACACAGTTACTGCATAAGCAGAATCCTTCCTTCAATTGAGGAGACCTTCATTCTGTTGTGTGATAGCACCATCAAGCTGAATGGGGCAGATTTTGAACAGAGTTCGGGAGTCAAACCTAGGCAGAGTTGAAGCCTGTGGGCCAACAGCAGCAGCAGAATATGTTCAATGACAATCTGTAACCTCATGGCCTGGCAAATTTTGCACTGTACCAGCAGGCTGGAAGATCAGTAATGGTTCAATGAAGGTTGTAAGTGAACATGGCAGAAGCAGTGCCAGGCATACCTAAAAATGAAGTGTCAGCCTGGTGAAGTTACAACACTTACTCACAAAACAGCATAACCAACATGCAATAGACAGAACTGAGCAATCCTTGGGAATTTGTAAGAATGAGAAAATTTTTAAATAGTTATAAGAAAAATAACTAAAAAGCAATAAGGGGATAGAAGATGAAACATGAGAGTAAGGTAGTTAGCAATATAAAACAAAAAGATTGCAAGTTTTTTTTAGATATCTGAAAGGTAAAATAGCGGTAACGTGGACATTAGGCCATTGGAAAATGAATCTGTTAATTAGAGACTTGATATATGAGGAGTGGTCAAGGATTCTGTGTCAGTACTTGATGGAGTTTAGAAGGATGACGGGGGATTTGATTGAAACTTACAGAACACTGAGAGGCCTGGATAGAGTGGATGTGGAAAATATGATTCCACTCGCAGGAAAGTCTAGACCTGAGAAAACACCCTCAGAGTGAAGACACAACTGTTTAGAACTTAGATGAGGAAGAATTTCTTTAACCAGAGGGTGGTTAATCTGTGGAAATCATTGCCCTAAAAAGCTGTGAAGGCCAAATTATTGAGTGCATTTAAGACTGAGATAGATAGTCTTAATTGGTATGGGGAGCAAGAGATACAGGGACAAGGCAGGCGATTGGAGTTGTTCAATATTAGTCATGATTGAATGGTGAAGCAGACACAATGGGTCAAATGGCCGAAGTCTACTTCTAAGTCTTATGGTCTTATGGTTGCCATTGTGCTATATTTCAAACAGTGAGCACAGTGGGTTAATGAGCTATTCACAAAATATATATATTCATGATTTAGATGATGGAACTACATGTAATATTTCCAAGTTTGCAATGACACAAAGCTGGGGTAGGAGGGTGTACTGTGCAGAGGATGCAGAGATGCTTCAGTGTGATTTGGGCCAGTTGAGTGTGTGGGCAAATGATGGCAGATGAAGTATAATGTGGATAAGTGGGAGTTTCTGTAGTTTGGTTGTAAAAAGTAAATGGTGGATTATTATTGGAATGACAATAAACTGGGAAAGAGAGAGTTGCATCAATTCCTGGGTATCCTGGTAACCAGTCACTGAAATTAAGCATGCAGGTGGAATAGGTAGTGAAGAAACTAAGTGGTATATTGATCTTTGCAGTGAAAGGAATTGAGCATAGGAGCAGAGCTATCTTGCAGCATTTGCACACCACCTTGACAAGACTACATATGGATTATTGTCTGCAGGTTTGGTCTCCTTATTATCCAAGGAAGATGTTTTGGTGATGGAGGGAGTGCAACAGAGGTTAAGTGCTGACTCCTGAGATGGCAGGATGAAGAAAGATTCAATCAGTGTAGGCTATAATCATTGTTTAGAAGAATGAGAGGGGATCTCATAGAAACCTTCAAATTCTAACAGGACTAGACAGGATAAAAGCAGGAAGGATAATCTGATGACGGGGGAGTCCAGAACCAGGAGTCACAGTCTAAGGATGCAGGTAGGCAATTTAGGACTGAGATGAGGAGAAATTTCTTCACCCAGAGAGTGGGTGAGCCTGTGTAATTCTCTGTCACAACTGGTTGAGGCCAAAGCATTGAATGCTTTCAAGATAGATGTAGTTCTTAGGACTAAAGGAATCAAAGGGTATGGGGTGAAAGTGGGAATGGGGTGCTAAATTGGATGATCAAACATGGTTAAAATGAAAGTGAAGCAGAAGCAAAGGCCAAATGGCCTACTCCTGCTCCTATTGTCTATGTTTCTGTATTTCTAGTGTAAAATGTCATTGGCTAGACTATCTAAGTTGCCCATCACTGTCGTAACATTGCTCCATTTGAATCTATTCCCTGTTTTCTTTCATATTGTTGATTCATTGTTCAACTGAAAACTTTGTCCTTGCTTCTGAGCTTCTATTTTAGTTATGAGTCTTCAGTGAAATGCTTATATTATGAAAATACCATTGCCCTTCTGATGTTTTCTTTCTGTTATACTTACTGAGTTTCACAGACACAATCCCTGAAAAAAATCATGCTTTCCAGTACACTTTGGTATTGGAAACTATCGGAGGGAATCACTCTGGCTATTGATATGACATTATTATATATTGGAGCTGAGTCTCTCCAAGTATAGACTGAAATGTTAGATTGCTGCAAAATCAATATTGAGGCTGTGATATGCTGTCACGGCATTGTAAAAGCCCTGCTGGAGTCAGGCAAAACCTCATTTTTATTGTGATAATTCTCTACGCATTAAAAATTTGTTGGTGATCTTGATGTGACTGTCATTACCAATTCTGAGAGAGAGAAAAGAAGAGAGAAGGCTGCATCTTAAACTGCTTTGATTTTAAAGAGGTACTGACTTCAAAGAAAAAAGTGCTTGATGAAACTTCCTTATATCGTAGAATCGTAGTATCCCTACTGTGTGGAAAGAGAATATTCAGCCTGTTGAATATGTCTATACCAGAACAGATTCATTCTTTGTGGTGATGTAAAAACTAAAAGAACTGCAGGTGTTGTAAATCAGAAACAAAACCAGAAATTGCTGGAAAAGCTCAGCAGGTCTAGCAACATCTGTTGAGACAAATCAGAGTTTTGCGTCGAGTGACACTTTCTCAGAATGTGATAATGTGTTGCTTACAAGTGATACATGTCTCCTCCAACTTAGTACATCAAAACAAACATATTTCAAAAGAGGTAGTTATGTAAACCAAATCTATTCAAATATTAGTTACAGATTGACTAATAAAGACTGAATAATCATCATGTTACAAAAGCATGCACCGATCAGGGACAGTGTTTAATAGTGCTGATGACTTGAAGAAATAACAATGAATAATGCTGAAAATATTCAGGTCAGGCAGGATCTGTGTGGAGAAATAATGTTTTAGGTTGAGATGGGAATTGAATTGAAGAAAGGTGGAGACGTAACAGGTCTGAGAGAGGATGGAAGGCAGGAGGGATTAAATAATAAAAAATTTCCTGGTGCTCAAGAGGATGGTAAAGAAACTGAAGTATCTAAATGAAGCATGAATTGCAATATAGCAACCACCACAATGCAACATGGAGGGGTAATGAAAGAGCTAGATTGAACAAGCCAAACAAATCATATAAACTCAGGTAGAGGCTGAATTATGATCTCAATTGCTGAGCAAGTGCATTATGACTCGGTTTTAATATCTGATGTATTAATCTGTCCAATGCAAACACTTTTTACATTTTTGACTAATGAAAACACACTTCAACAAACAGTACAATAAAGTCAGAAGTCACATGACACCAGGTTATAGTCCAACAGGTTTATTTGAAATTACAAGCTCTCGGAGCACTGATCCTTCATCGCCTGATGAGTATGATGCTTTATATCAAAGCAGTCATTATGTTTCTGCAAACAAGAGAGAGCTTGTAACATCTCTATACATATTAATTATCCAAACTTGCAACTAAAGAAATTAGTTAAGAGTGATTCTCAAACGTTATAGAACATTTCCATGCAAATGTTACTTCCAGTTGGTTGGTCCACATTAAGGAAGGATGTTCTTGCTATGCAGGGAGTGCAGCAAAGTTTTACAAGACCGATTTCTGGCATGACAGGACTGACATATGAGGAGAGGTTGAATCAGTTAGCATTATATTCATTGGAATTCAGAAGAATGGGGTTGCAGGTGGATGGCAGTGGGATCTCATAGAAACCGATAAAATGCGAACAGTGGGATGATGCAGGAATGATGCTCCCAAGTGGGGGACTCCAGAACCAGGGATCACAGTCACAGATCACCAGAGGAAAATCATTTAGGAATGAAACAGGGAGAAATTTCTTCACCCCTACATGGAATTCACAACCAGAAAAAGTAGTTGATGCCAAAACATTGTATGATTTCAAGAACAAGTTGGAGAGAGAACTTGGGGCTAAAGGGATCTAAGGATAGTGGGGAAAAGTGGGAACAGGTGGATGATCAGCCATGACCATAAGGAATGGGGGAACAGGCCGGAAGTGCTGAACGACCTACTCCTGCTCTCATGCTGTATGTTTTTATGATTCTAATTTGTGTTCATTAAATAGTGACAAATCACTGCGAAACAATTGGACAGAATATTGGTCAAATAAGGAAGAACTGGTGGAAAATGACGAATGATGTGAGGAAGCAATTAATCATGAATGAGTGGTCAGCAAAATGTACAAGTAAAAGGAAGGAAATGAAACAGCAAAATGACTCAAAATACCTTTCAAAATAAAGCTAACATTCACACAACACCAGGTTATAGTCCAACAGATATATTTGAAAGTACAACTTTCGGAGCACTGCCCCTTCATCAGGTAATAGTGGAGTAGGTCACAGAACTCAGAATTTATAGTAAAAGATCAGAGTTAACAATTTTGATCTTTTTCCTTTGGAATGATTAGAATATATAATTACAATGTCAAATGTTATATAAGGAAAAATAAAAATAAGATGCAAAAGCAATTTTAACTTCATTAAAGACTTACCCAATTTCTGTTAAAAATGTTTATTAGATTTTGTCTAAAAGGATTTGGGCTTGAGTTTGGTTTTAATATGGCTGTCTGTGTAACACTGCAACCAATTTCTACATCTCTGTGATGCCGAACAACAACTTGAAAGCCAACTATTATTTCATAAATAAGAATCAGTGTTTATCATGGATAAAGATATGGAAGCTAGAGAATTGGGGAAATAAATAGTGATGTCTTGAAAAATGTCATATTACTCAGGAGCAAACGCTGGTTGTTTTAAAATACATAAAATTGGATAAATCCTCAGGTGTATCCTAGAACTCTGTGAGAAGCTAGGGAAGTGATTGCTGGACCCCTTGCTGAGATATTTGTATCAAGAGTAGTAACAGGTGAGGTGCTGGAAGACTGGAGGTTAGCTAACGTGGTGCCATTATTTAAGAAAAGTATTAAGCAAAAGCCAGGGAACAATAGGCCAGTGAGCCTGATTTCAGTGGTGGTAAGTTGTTGGAGGGAATTCAGAAGGATGGGATTTATGTGTATTTGGAAAGGCAAGGACTGATTAAGAGTAGTCAACATGACCTTGTGCATTCAAAATCATGTCTCACTAACTTGACTGTGTTTCTTAAAGAAGTGGCAAAGAGGATTGATGAAGATGGAGTGGGGGACGTTGTCAACATGGACTTCAATTAGATGTTCGACAAGGTTCCGCATAGCAGATTGGTTAGCAAGGTTAGATCACATGCAAAACAGGGAGAACTACCTATTGGCTCGATGGTCAGAGACAGAGGGTGGTGGTAAAGGGTTGCTTTTCAGACTTGAGGCCTGTGACCAGTGGTGTGCCACAAGGATTAGTGCTGAGTTCACTGCTTTTTGTTATTTATATAAATAATTTGGATGTGAATATAGGAGATATAGTCCATAAGTTTGTAGATGACACTAAAATAGCTGGTGCTGTAGACAGCTAAAAGGTTACTTCAGAGTTCAACAGGATCTTGATCAGATGGGCAAATGAGCTGAAGAGTTAAATTGTGCGAAATGTGAGTGCTGCGCTTTGGGAGGGCAAATCAGGCAGGAATTATAGATTTAATGGTAAGGTCCTGGGGAGTATTGCTGAACAAAAATACATTGAGGTGGAGGTTCATTGTTCCTTGCCAGCGGTGTCAAAGGAACTCTTGGTCTTTATTGGGCAGTGCATTGAGTATAGGGGTTGGGAGGTCATGTTGCAGCTCTACAGACATTGGTTGGGCCACTTTTGGAATATTGTGTGCAATTCTCGACTCCCTGCTATCGGAAAGATGTTGCGAAACTTGAAACAGGTCAGAAAAGATTTACAAGGGTATTGCCGAGGTTAGGTTAGAGGGAGAGAGTGAATAGGTTAACCTAAGGGGTGACCTTATAAAAGTTTATAAGATTATGAGGGGCATACATGGGTAAAGTAGACAAGGTGTTTTTGCCAGGATAGGGGGGGGTACAAAACTAGATGGCATAAGTTAAGGGTGAGAGGGGAGAGATTTAAAAGAGACCTAAAGGACAATGTTTACATGCAGAGGGTGGTGCGTGTATGGAATGAGCTGCTGGAGGAAGTGGTGGAGGCTGGTACAATTACAGCATCTGGATGAATGTATGAATAGAAAGGGTTTAGAGGGATATGGGCTGAGTGCTGGCAAATGGGACTAGATTAATTTAGGATATCTGATTGGCACAAGTGAATCGGACCAAAGGGTTTGTTTCTATGCTGTACATTGCTATGACTTAATACCTTATGGCCTTCCTCCCTCCCAACACTATCCACAGTGGTTCTTGGATGTATAGAGTCATGCTTCTAAAAGAGTTAATGGTAGAGAATGCATAAAAATCCTTGAGTTTCCCCCGGTCTCGAGTATAAGTGATTTGGGGGAGTTTAATCGGGTTTGTGTGAGTGAAGTATGGAATCAGATGAATAATTGTTCAAGGATTAGTCTTTTCCTGTTATTTATTTATTTAGTTATTTATTTAACTTCAGCATAACAATCTGCATTTTTCCCGTTAAATGGAGACTTTTGGAGGGTCCAGGATAGAGGAACTTCCCAGCTGAATCTTCAATTTCCTAGAGCAATTTCTTCAGAATCTGATATGATGCAAATTCTGCAAGGTCCACACGCACAACTCCATCCCGACTGGAATAACAACAGTCTAATCATCGGAAATTCCAGACCAATGGATTTTTGTTTGTTCAAGTTACCATTATTTGACCTTTATAAGTAACATTGAGCTTGTGAAGCTTTACTTTTAAGGATAATCAAAATTAATTTAATTCTCTTATTTTAAGGGGTAAATCTTAAAGCTTGATCCTGCTTGTTGCTCACAGTTTCATCACGTGAAAGAACCTTCTGATTCCAGATTACAACTGAAGAGGATTACGTTCAACAGCCCCAAGATTATTCAAACCACTTTCGTTTAGTGCACCTACTTGACGTTTCTAATTAGGCCAGTGCTGCTTCAAGTGGATGTTCTCCTTTGCCTGTTAATCATAAAAAGCTTTTAACATCTTATTTCGTGAAGATAGTTGTCAGTCGCTTTCCATTGTGCAGTTCTCAGCTGGTTGATTCACCCAGTTATTAACCGGAGGGTGAGCCAGTAAAGTTTCTAATGAACATAATGTAGTAAGAGGTACTAAAAGACAAAGTAATATGATTTGACAGTGTGATTATGCTGCAGTATACTTATAATGTTCAGCTATTAAAAGTTTTTAATAGGTGCACTGCCATTCATTTCCTTCTTGGTACTTTTAAAGTGTTTTCCACTTCAGATGTATTGCAATTTAATAACAAAATACAAAACTAATGGATTAGGACATTGCTGAGGATAATTCAGATGATACACATTGGACTTGAAGTGTACAAAATGAACTCGAATGTATCAGGAAATTATTTCAGACTCACCTGACTCAAATGTGAGTTAAGGACTGAACAACTATTGAAGGCAACCCCACACGGTGTTAAACGGTTTGTTTTCATTTTGGATCAGGCAAGCTGAGCCATTTAGTCAAGGCATTGCCCTCAACAATTAATGAGACAACCAGGAAAAAAAGTTGGCACCAAACAGTCGGTCATCATTAACTAGTGCATTTTCAATGGCAGCACCTCAACCAAAATCCACTTACCAACCAATCAGCACTCTCCTCTCATACAGTACAACTGATTTTTCCTTTATTTCAATCAATCTTGCCAATTGTCCTGATGACTGCAACACAAAAATCTTCAACAAAACTTCTTTCTTCAGACACAGAAATGGATCTGCTTTTTTTTGGATTGGGGTGGGAAATACATTACTTCTAAGACCAATAGGTAACTGATTTGTGCTCAAGAAATTACACAATTACTAAATTCATTCTTTTAGATGTTACTATTCTTAAGTCAGATTCAAAACCTCAATTGCTGTAGTCTTAAAGTTGATCAGCTCATTAATAATGTTATCAGGAATACAAAGATAGAATCACCATTGATGAATCCAGTCTGGATTTAGGTTTCTGTTTGACTAAGATTCCTTCACCCATATCCTCCACTGATATATTTATCTCATTATTTTTATCAAGTTCTTGTTTTGATAATTTCTGTTCATGCAAAAGGTTTAACTTGCATTGACATAGCTTCCAATTTCTCAAGCTTATATAGTCTGTGTGTCACTCAGTCGCAATATATGTTGTGCAAAACTTGTATTTTTTCTTGAAGACCTCTCTTTGCATCAGAGCCCTCTTTTCACAGTGTCATGAACCCATCTGAACTGACTGCATCACTTGGTTTAAATAGCTGTCCAAACTGCGTGCATTATCTGAACTAATTGCATTGCCCAGCTTTACCTTCTTTATAGGGAATGAAATTAATATAACACAACTTAGCAAGGTAAAAACAATGACTGCAGATGCTGGAAACCAGATTCTGGATTAGTGGTGCTGGAAGAGCACAGCAGTTCAGGCAGCATCCAAGGAGCAGTGAAATCGACGTTTCGGGCGAGAGAGGAGGAAAACCTCTTCAAGGCAGGCAGAGAGAGGAACTTAGCAGCAGAGTGAATTTTTCCAGAAAATATTTCCATCATCAATGTTGGATTCTTCTTGAAGCATGCTTTTGAAAAATAATTGGCTATATTGAGCAACTTTGAAATCTTTGAAAGCCTGTCAGTCTGGCATTTCCCCAACTGTTGATGCTAATATTTATCCTCCTGTGGTATCCTCCAGAAACATTAAGTCCCACTTGTATGATGACATCCAAATTCTACCACACTGCCACCTCTCCCAAATCTCCACTGTTGATTTGTCACATTGCCAATCTAACAGCAAATGACAAAAGGACCATACATGTTCAGCTAGTACTAAGGACTAAGTTATTTGTTTTGGTCCCAACCCCAATCACTGTTCCCTCGCTGTCAATTCTATCCCATTCCGTGAACAATTTGTGAAGCTGAAGCATGCAACCTTAACATATACTTGGATCCTGATAAGGTTTACTGAACCATATCACTACTTTTATAAAACTCATTTATGTAATGTCGGCTGGGTCTCCATTTAATACCCATTCCTAATTGCCCTTGAGAAGGTGGTGAGTTGCCATCTTAAACTGCCACAGTTCGTTAGGTGTAGGTAGTCCCACAGTGGAATTTGAAAAGAAGTTCCTAAATTAGCAAATCTTGCAGCAATACCAACATGTTATCTCTTACCACATCACTAACCCGTCGACCTCCACCTCTGCAGCCTCTGCAACATCACCCCTCTCTGACCTTGATTCTTCTGCTGCTTAAACACTCATCCATGACTTTGGTACCTTGAAATAACTGGGGAATCTCCATATTCTACCCTCCACATGCTGTTCTCCCCAGATCCTAATTTGCACCAATTCTAGTTCAGCAATCACCAAGACTCAACAACTTCTGGGTTAGAAACAAAAACAATTTTCAAATTACAGACCTTATTTTTAATTGCCTCGTGCAATCACTTTTCCCCACCTCTGTAACTTTCTTCAGCCCTACAACCTTAAATAGTGTTACCATATCTTAAGCCATAAGAGCAGATTAGGCTCTTCAGCCCATCTGCTCACTTTTCAGTAGGAAGATCGAGGCTGATCTGACAATCCTCAACTCCACTTCCTGCCTTCTCACCATAACCACTTGATTTCCTTTCTGATGAAAAATCTCTACATCTCAGCTTTGAATAAACCAAGCTGCCCAGACTTGATAGCCTTCTGTGGTAGGGAATTCCGTCGATACATTCTCATCTGAAATAAGAAATTCCTCCTTGTCTCGACCTAACTCCATCCTCTAAAATTGTGGCACCTGTCCTAGAGACTCCAAGGAGGGGAAACAGCTTCTCTGAATCTTAAATGTTTCAATAAGATTGCTTCTAATTCTTCGAAACTTCTATGAATACAAACCCAACTACGTAACCTCTCGTTATAAGAAAACCCCTCCATACCTGGGATCACCCTCATGAACCTTTGCTGGACTCCCTCCAATGCCAGTATATCTCTGCTTAGATAAGAGGACCAACTAATATGTTCCTTCATACAACTCACTTAGTCCCTGCAATTAAATGTGAATTAATATCCTCAGGTATAATGTCCTACTTGTCAGTGAAACTGTCAATCTCATTATAAACATAGTTATCACTTGGTTTCCTAAGGCCCTTTACTTATCTGCTGCCACTCTGAAAGTCTGTTCAGAGTTTATTTCTCAGCAATTGTCCAGTTGTTAATTGGGAACTTTGGAATATACTCTTTATTTTGATGTCATGTTTATGGTGAGCTAGGCACGAAAGATCCCAGAGTTACTGGAATTGTTCCACTTTGGCACTGTTTTTTGTCTGCATACAGTGTTCCTGCTGCTGCACAGAAACATTGCACATGTCGACTCAGCATCCCTATTGTCTACTGACAGTTAGGATGTTGCCTACACATGCTCTCTGCCTCCCAAGACCTCACTGGTTCCATTCGCCACCCCTGCCTAACTATTTGCCAGCCTAATTGTTGCCCCACTCTCTCCTGATCCCCATGTCAGTCCTGCCTGCCATCCTTCTATTGACTCTTGTTACTCTGCCTGATTTGCATTAAATTTAGCTGCCAATGCTGAGGCTTTCAGCAGTTCTCCAACCAAAAGGTGAGATCCCCATGGCCTCAATTAAACTCTGTCCGAGGAATGGGCAAACTTAAAACGTCTTATTTCCTGCTGGAACCTAACATACCGAGTTTTATAGAAGGGGGAAGGGTTGGGAGTGGAGATGAAAATGTTTTCCATTACTTCATTAGCTTTCGAGATTCTAGTGAAAGGATAAATTTAATGTAATGCCAAAAATAAGGAAAGTGGTGAAATCAAATAATTATTCATGGAAAGCACAGAGTTAGAATCCTGTGCTAGACACTGTTATAGAGTCATAGATGTCACAGAAGTCCACAGCATGGAAACAGACCCTTTAGCCCAGCCTGCCCATACCGCCCAGTTTTCACAATTAAACTGGTCTCACTTGCCTGGGTTTAGTCTGTATTTCTCCATATCTCTCCCATACATGTCACTGCCTCATGTTTCTTCATGACGAAATTGTATTGCTTCCACCATTACTTCTGGCAACCCATTCCAGACACTCATCAAATTGCTCCTCTGAACTATTTTGCATCTCTCCTCTCTCAACTGCGGTGGAGACAAAATCCATGAATGATCTGAAAAGTGAATTTCATATTGATAAAGAAAAATGTTAAAGCAATGAGAAACAGGCAAGTAAAATAGTCAATGGAATTCACCTCATTAGCTCATTTGGAGGAGAACACTAACATAAATACATTGATTGATCATCCTGATCTGTGCTGTAACCTTTATTGATTCAAGTCTTCAGACTGCTTACAGGTTATATTTTCTAAGGTTATTCTTATTTTGTTCTGCGTTTGTGTCAAGAGAAAGTAGGAAAGATACAACAACCAAGCAAAGAAATGGAAGATGAACATCAGAATTGAATTTTGACTAAAAAAAATTTTAGGTGTTCAAATGTAATTTTTGCAATAACACTGCAATAGTTATTTATTGAGAAACATTCACTGTACTATGTGTTAACATTCAAATGTCTATTCTTCTATTTTGTAGGAAGAAAACACAGTTAGTTAGCTCTGACTGATAATAAGTGCAATCAAATTAACAACAACAATGGAGTGCATTAAATGCAGCCTGTTACTATACATAGTAATTAAGTTGGAAGTTCAGTTGGAGCCACAATCTCAATGTGAATTTATCTCAGTAACCCAGCCAGGCTGACAATCCCATAGGATCAAAGAAAGGCAGAAGAACAAGCGAGGATGTAATCTGCCTGTACCTTTGAGTAATTCATAGACTGACGAGTCCCATTTTTCCAACTCATGTCTGTCCAACCTATCACATATCATAGAAAAGAGAAAAGCATTTTCCCTCTCCTCTTCGAGTAAAGGAATCATTCATCTCTGTTGAGAAGTAATGGTACAGAAGTCAAGCTGTTTGTTAATACTATTTCTTACTTGATAAATTGCTCTTGGAACAAGACCCAGCAAGGATTCTGATAAAAAAAAGTACACTCTGCCTTCCCAATGGTGATATTTTTCCTAAAGGTTGTACCTTTACAGACAGCTCAATTCAAAAGAGCATCTACAAAGTTGTTTCTGCTAAACAGAATCATAGAGATATACAGCATGGAAAGAGACCCTTCAGCCCAATATGCCTATACTGACCATAAATTCTATGTAATTCCGATCCCATTTGCTAGCGTTTGGCCCATATCCCTCTAAACCCCTCCTATTTATGTACCCATCCAGATGTCTTTTGGATGTTGTAATTGGACCAGCCCTCACCACTTCCTCTGGCAGCTCACTCCACACACGCACTACCCCCTGCATGAAAAAGATGCCCCTTAGGTCCTTTTTAAATTTTTCTCTTCTCACCCTAAACCTGTGCCCTCTAGTTTTGGACTCTCCAAACCCTGGGCAAAGATCTTGTCTATTTACCCTATCCATGCCTCTCATGATTTTGTAAACTTCTATAAGATCACCCCTCAGCCTCTGATGCTCAAGGAATTATGAACCTGCACTCCCAGGTCTCTTTGTTCAGTAATATACCTCAGGTCCTTATTATTAAGTGTATAAATCCTGCCCTGATTTGGCTTTCCAAAATGCAGCACCTCACATTTATCTAAATTAAACTCCATCTGCCACTCCTCAGCCCATTGGCAAATCTGGTCAAGATCCCATTGTACTCTGAGGTAACCTTCTTCGCTGTCCACTACACTTCTAATTTTGGTATCATCTGCAAAATTATTAACTATACCTCCTATGTTTACATCCAAATCATTTATATAAATGATGAAAAGCAGTGAACCCAGCACCGATCCTTGTCGCACACCGCTGGTCACAAGCCTGCAGTCTGAAAAGCAACCCTCCACCACTACCCTCTGTCTTCTACTTTCGAGCCAGTTCTGTATCGAAATGGCTAGTTTTCCCTCTATTCCATGTGACCTAACCTTGCTAACCAGTCTACCATGTCGAATACCTTATTGAAGTCCATATAGATCACGTCCACCGCTCTGCTCTCATCAATTCTTTTCATTACTTCTTCAAAAAACTCAACCAAGTTTGTGAGACATGATTTCCCTTGTCATGTTGACCATCCCTAAGCAGTCCTTACCTATCCAAATATATGTAAATCCTATCCCTCTGGATTCCCTCCAACAACTTACCCACCACCGACTGGTTCACCAGTCTATGGTTCCCTGGCTTTTCCTTACCACCTTTCTTAAGTAGTGACACCACTTTAGCCAGCTTCCAGTCTTCCAGCACCTCACCTGTGACTATCAATGATACAAATATTTCAGCAAGGGCCCAGTAATCACTTTCCTCGTTTCCCATGGAGTTCTAGGGTATGCCTGATCAGGTCCTGGGCACTTATCCACGCTTAAGCATTTTAAAACACCTGCACCTCTTCCTCTGTAATACGAACATTTTAAAAGATGCTGGCATCTATTTCCCCACATTCTGTATTTTCCATGCTTTTCTCCACATTTATCTAAATTAAACTCTATCTGCCACTCCTTGGTCTGTTGGCCCATTTGAGGTACTCTGAGGTAATCTTCTTCACTGTTTACCACTCCTCCAATTTTGGTGTCATCTGCAAACTTACTAACCATATCTCCTATGTTCACATCCAAACCAATTACACAAATGACAAAAAGCAGTGGACCCAGCACTAATCCTTATGGCACACTGCTGGTCACAGGCCTCCAATCTGAAAAGAACCCTCTGCCACCACCATCTGTTTTCTACCCTCGAGCCAGTTCTGTATCCAAATGGCTAGGTCTTCCTGTATCCCATGTGATCTAACTTTGCCAACCAGTCTACCATGAGGAACCATGTTGAATGCCTTACTGAAGTCCATATAGATCACGTCCATCCTTCTGCCATCATTAATCCTCTTTGTTACTTCTTCAAAAAACTCAGTCAAGTCCATGAGACATGATATCCCATGCACAAAACCATGTTGACTATCCCTAATCAGTCCTTGCCTTTCCAAATACATGTAAGTCCTGTCCCTCAGGATTTCCTCCAACAACTTACCCACCACAGATGTCAGGCTCACCAGTCTACAGTTCCCTGGTTTTTCTGTACCACCAGTGGTTAGCACTGCTGCCTCACAGTGCCAGAGACCCGGGTTCAATTCCTGCCTCAGGTGACTCTCTGTGTGGAGCTTGCACGTTCTCCCCGTGTCTGCGTGGGTTTCCTCTGGGTGCTCCGGTTTCCTCCCACACTTCAAAAGATGTGCAGGTCAGGTGAATTGGCCAGGCTAAATTGCCCGTAGTGTTAGGTAAGGGGTAGATGTAGGGGTATGGGTGGGTTGCGCTTCGGCGGGGTGGTGTGGACTTGTTGGGCCAAAGGGCCTGTTTCCACACTGTAAGTAAACTAATCTAATCTGTAAGTAATCTAATCTTTCTTAAATAGTGGAACCACATTAGCCAACCTCTAATCCTGAAGCACCTCACCTATGCTTATTGATGATACAGATATCTCAGCAAGGGGTCCAACAATCACTTCCCTAGCTTTCCAGGGAGTTCTAGGGTACACATGATCAGGTCCCATGGATGTATCCACTTTTATACATTTTAAGACATCCAGTACCTTCTCTTCTTTGATATGGACATTTTTCAAGATGTCAGCATTTATTTCCACGCATTCAATATCGTCCATGTCCTTCTCCACAGTAAACACTGATGCAAAATACTCATTTAGTGTCGCCCCCATCTCCTGTGGTTCCATACAGAGGCAGCCTTGCTGATCTTTAAGGGGGCCTATTCTCTCCCTTGTTACCCATGTGTCCTTAATATATTTGTAGAATCCCTTTGGATTTTCCTTCGCCCCATTTGTCAAGTTATCACATGTCCCCTTTTTTCCCTCCTGATTTCCTTCTTAAGTATACTCCGATGGGTCTTTATGCTCTTTTAGGGATTCACTTGATCCCTGCTGTCTGTACCTGACATATGTTTCTATCTTATTCTTGATCAAAACCTCAACTTCTCTAATTATCCAGCATTCCCTAAACCTACCAGTTTTGCCCTTTGCTCTAACAGGAACATACTGTCTCTTTACCTGCTTCAGAGTGTTAGTTGTCACAATGCAAATGAACTCTTTCGGGATTTGATTTAACAAACTGACAGGATGAATTAGCAAACATTTTGTGAAAGTCTGATCAAGAATTAATGCATAGTATTTAAACAATGACTGCTGATGCTGGAAACCAAATTTTGCTTTTGCCCGAAACATCGATTTTGCTGCTCCTCGGATGCTGCCTGAACTGCTGTGCTCTTCAGCACCACTAATCCAAAATTTAATCAATGACTGTTATACTTTGATGAGTAAGGAACTTGGTGATGCCACTCCTTAAACAAGTTTACGTTGTCCTTGGTTTTTTTTATTGAAGGGCTCGTAAATGCATAGATTCCAGAGTTCTGGGTTTATCTACTTGAAGAAGCTTTTCAGTTTTTAAACAAACCCTTGTACAATGAAAAGGGAGTGGCCAGTTCTCCCAGCTCAGCTTTTCTCTGATTTGGTTTTAGCAAGCAGTCTGCCTATTTTTTGAGGCTGCTGGTCAAAGAAACAGCTACAGGGAAGAAGGTATTTCATACTGAATCTCTCTGTGGCACCTCTTCTGTCAGACCCTGTGTTTGATCTTACGTTTTTTTTGTCAAGTGGTGTTTGTGGGGAGTGTAGCAGGAACTTGGGATAGTCTGTTCAGTTTCGGATAGGTTATGTTATTTGGTATTCTGTTCTCTTTTGTTTGTGTTGCATCCCGTACTATGTAAATAAATTCTATTTTTTATTAAATGGGGAAGTTTTGATTAGATTTTCCTACAGTGTGGATACAGGCCTTTTGGCCCAACATGTCCACACTGACCCTCCGAAGAGTAACCCACCCAGACTCATTTCCCTCTGACTAGTGCACCTAACACTATGGAGAATTTAACATGGCTAATTTACCTGACCTGCACATCTTTGGACTGTGGGAGCACCAGAAGGAAACCCACGTAGACATGGGGAGAATGTGCAAACTCCACACAGACAGTCGCCCGAGGCTGGAATTGAACCTGGGTCCCTGGTGCTGTGAGGCAGCAGTACTAACCACTGAGCCACCGTGCCACCGGGCTGCATCACTCCTGGAATATCCACTATGTACCTGCTCAAAACATCTAGAAAAGTTAGGGTCTGGGCTACTTTCTGGAAATGTTTTGCAGATCTCTGGCTTGGTTCATAACAGGAATCAGTTGCCTAAGTCTAGATCAAAAACTACAGTGCAATGTTATAAATCATTATTTCTATATAGGACCAATTTAAAATATTTTTAAAATTGTTTTCAGCTCTTAATAATGTTGCATGAATCCGATGCAAAGCCAGCTAGCGCTATCCAATGCCTAACCAAAGTGTCCATTATTCATGCATGCAGTTCGATAGAGCAGTTAGGATGGCAACGATGGCAGAATAGTAGCATTCTGGCTTCTGCATGTCTGCTGATTTCTTTTGTTCATTTCTCTTTTTCTTCACTTTCCTTGTTTTCTTTATTTTCTTTACAGTTCTCTCTTAACTTTTGCCCCATTGGCGATGGCAGTGAGTGGGCACCCAGCGGTGAGAGGTGATATCGGAGCATGGCGACTTTAACATTGGTGAGCCCAGCACAGGACTTGGGGCAGCAGCATTGATGGTGGCTCTGATGTCAACGTTGGTTCAAAGGGTTAAACTCCTGTATTTGTTCAGGAAAATTGTGGAATTTGATACTTCAACTGATTCCAAGATGGCATCAGAGCTTGGCAACTTTGATGTTGGTGAGTCTGGCACTGACGGCAGTGAGATGCAGGATTCAAGGCAGTGGTATCAGCAGCAGCACTGCGGCATTAGAGAGTCCAGTGCAAACAGCGTTGGTGAACCTGGCTTAAGATTCATGGCAGCGGCAGCGACGAGGGTGGTCTGGACATTTTCTTTGCATTTTGTTTCTTTTACTTTAACTTCCTTACTTGCTTTTAATTTGAACTGTTGAATTCATGGGTGGCATCAGAGAGTGACAACTCTATGGTTTCACTGTATTCTTGTGCTTGGGCACACAAGACCATAAAATCTGAATGATTGAAAGGGAAAAGGACTTGCAGTTCTTAGCAAGCTTTCATGACTATAGGATGTCCCAAAGTGCTTTACAGCCAATCAAGCATTTTCGACATCTCGTCACTCTTGTAATGTCAGAAATCACAGAATCTCCACAGTGTGGAAACAGGCCCTTCAGCCCAAGTCCACACCGACCCTCCAAAGAGTATCCCACCCAGAACCATCCCCCTACTCTTTCCCTGTAATCCTGCATTGCCCATGGCTAACCCAGTTAACCTGCATCTCTTTGGACTGTGGCGGGAAACCAGAGCACCCAGAGGAAACCTACACAGACACGTGGAGAATGTGCGAACTCCACATAAACAGTCACCCAAGGGTGGAATCAAATCTGGGTCCCTGGTGCTGTGAGGCAGCAGTGCGAACTACTGAACCACTATACTATCCAATTTCCAATAAAGTAACAAGGTGATAATGTTCTGATTAGTGGCAAACTTCAATACTGCTGTGACTCACATCAAGAATCACAAGCTAGGGTGAACTCTCTCCAAACCTCATTATGTTTTGTAATCAGGGAACAAAAGATGAGGTCTGCAAAATTTGCTACCAGAAAGTGAAATAGAGTGTGATCTACATTCTGTTCAGACAATGATCTTACAAATGTCAGGGAACAATCTGTTCCATTTTCAGACAGCAAGATAAAATGATTTAATTGTATGCATTAGCTTCAACTTATTATGAATTTCCATTAACTTCTGTCATTCCATTGCCTGGTTAAAATTTATGTTTTGTTGGTTGTTTTTCATATTTAGTCAAAGTCGATGCACCATAATTAAACTAGTCCATCTGTTATGAACAAATATCTGAAGTATTGCTTCTTTCATTAATGTTCACAGCAGAGCAGTTTCAATGTAATTTGAAATTAGGATATTCAGACTAATGAATAAAGAATACTCTTGTCCCCTTTAGATCTCAGGGCATCAGCAATGGAAATGCACAAATGATGCCGTTTCCTGAAAGTACAGCTCAACACATGCTGGATTTTCCTAACTCCATGGAGATGAGGTTATGGGAATCATTGGGAAGAAAATAAGCTAAACTTATACAACTCCCCAGTACCTCACTGTTGCTGGGGAAAATTCCCAGTATGCAGTCATTAAAGGATCATTGTCTGCCCCACAGAAGCTGATTGCAATTAGGATAGTTATAACCCCTGTTACGGGCAAATTTACAGCCACGTTGGACATATCTCACTGACAGAGAAGTCCCCCTGCTGTATACAGAGACCATCAGCTCAGTGGATAACACTTTCCCTGTTGCAGGCTGAGGGCCTATCACAATCAATACGTCTATGCCCCAAGGACAGTATTGTGTGAATGAAAGGTAGCAAACCATGGCCACAGTCACTCCTGTAGAGGGCATTTTCTTCCAGCCCAAACAAAAGATTAGAACCAAACAGACCATTTGACACCCAAAACAACAATGCAACCTGTCATCCTGACAAACCAACTTCGTATCCTTACCAACTTCGTAGGTGCTGACTGGCTGATTGATTCAGCACATCGACCTTCCTCAATAGGATGGTGGGATTAAAACAGCACCTCATGGAAGATCATGCCACAGGTCTTGCTACTGGCAGGTGTAGGCTTGGAATATCCATTTGGTCCTGATGTCAGGGTCTTGAAGATCGCAGGGAAATCCATCAAAAGTGACAGATTACTTCTTAGAGGCATAGTCATAGAGAGGTATAGCATGGAAACAGACCCTTCAGTTCAACTCATCCATGCCGACTAGATATCCTAAATTAATCTAGTCCCATTTGCCAGCACTTGGCCTATATCCCTCTAAACCCTTCCTATTCATGTACCCATCCAGCTGCCTTTTAAATACACATTTGGACCAGACTCCACCACTTCCTCTGGCAGCTCATTCCATACACGCACCACCAGCTGCATGGAAAAGTTGTCCCATATGTCCCTTATAAATCTTTCCCCTCTCTACTTAAACCTATGCCCTCTAGTTCTGGACTCCTTCAACCTAAGGAAAAGACGTCATCTATTTACTTTATCCATACCTCATGATTTTATAAACCTCTATAAGGTCACCCCTCAGCCTCTGATGTTCCAGGGAAAACAGCCCTAGCCTATTCAGCCTCTCTCTATAGATCAAACCCTTCAACTGTGGCAACATCCTTGTAAATCTTTTTTGAACCCTTTCAAGTTTCACAACATCATTCCTGTAGGAGGGAGACCAGAATTGCGCAAAATATACCAAAAATGGCTGGACCAATGTCCTATACAGCTGCAACATGACCCCCCAACTCCTATACTCAGTGCTCTGATCAATAAAGGAAAACAAACTAAACACTTTCCTCATGATCCTATCTACCTGCGACTCCACTTTCAATGAGCTATGAACCTGCACTCCAAAGTCTCTTTGTTCAGCAACACTCCCTAAGACCTTACCATTAAGTGTATAAGTCCTGCCCTGATCTGCCTTTCCAAAAATGCAGCACCTAATGTTTATCTAAATTAAACCCAATCTGCCACTCATTAGCTCATTGGCCAATCTGATCAAGATTCTGTTGTACTCTGAGGTAACCTTCTTTGCTGTCCACAGCACTAATTTTGGTGTCATCTGCAAACCCATACTAACTATACTTCTTATGCTCACATCCAAATCATTCATATAAATGGTGAAAAGCTGTGAACTCAGCATCGATCCTTGAGGCACACCACTGGTCACAGGCCTCTAATCTGAAAAGCAAGCCTCCACCACCACACTCTGTCTTCAACCTTCGAGCCAGTTCTGTATCCAAATGGCTAGTTCTCCCTTTATTCTATGTGATCTAACCTTGCTAACCAGTCTACCATGAGAAATCTTGTTGAACACATTACTGAAGTCCATGTAGATCATGTCCACCGCTCTGCCCTCATCAATCCTTTTCGTTACTTCTTCAAAAAACTCAATCAAGTTTGTGAGACATGATTTCCCATCCACAAAGCCATGTTGACTATCCCTAATTAGTCCTTATCTATCCAAATACATTTAAATCCTATGCCTCAGGATTTCTTCCAACAACTTGCCCACCACTGATGTCAGGCTCACCAGTGTATAACTCCCTGGCTTTTCCTTACTACCTTTCTTAAATCGTGGCACCACGTTTGCCAACCTCCAGTTTTCTAGCAACTCACCTGTGACTATCGATGATACAAATATCTCAGAAAGGGACCCAGCAATCACTTCCCTAGCTTCCCACAGAGTTCTAGGATATTCCTGATCAGGTCCTGGGGATTTATCTATCTTTATACATTTTAAAACATCCAGCACCTCCTCCTCTGTAATATGAACATTTTTAAAGATGTCGGCATCTATTTTCCCACACTCTATATCTTCCATATCCTTCTCCACAGTAAACACTGATACAAAATACTTCTCTAGTATCTCCCCCTTCTCCTGCAATTCCATGCATAGGCTGCCTTGTTGATCTTTGAGGGGCCCTATTCTTTGTCCTTAATGAATTATAAAATTCCTTTGGATTCTCCTTACCTCTATTTGCCAAAGCTATTTCATGCCTCCTTTTTGATTTCCCTCTTAAGTGTATGCTTACTGCCTTTATACTCTTCTGAGGATTCACTCAATGTCTGCTGTCTACATCTGACCTATGCTTCCACTTTCCTCTTGATCAAAATCTCAATTTCTTTAGTCATCCAGCATTCCCTACACTTACCAGCCTTGCATTTCAGCCTAACAGGAACATACTGTCTCTGGACTCTCGTTATCTCATTTTTGAAGGCTTCCCATTTTCTAGCCCTTCCTTTACCTGAGAACATCTGCCCCCAATCAACTTTTGAAAGTCCTTTCTTAATAATGTCAAAATTGGCCTTCCTCCAATTTAGAACATTAACATTTAGATCCTACCTATTCTTTTCAATCACTATTTTAAAACTAACAGAATTTTGGTCACTGGCCCTAAAGTGCTCCCCCACTGATCACTCAGTCACTTGCCCTGCCGTATTTCCCAAAAGGAGGTCATGTTTTGCACCTTGTCCAGTAAGTACATCCACATACTGAATCAGAAAATTTTCTTGTACACACTTAACAAATTCTTCTCCATATAAACCCTTAACACTATGGCAGTCCCAGTCTATGTTTGGAAAGTTAAAATTCCCGACCATTACCACCCTATTATTCTTACAGATAACTGAGATCTCATTACAAGTTTATTTCTCAATTTCCCACTGACTATTTGGGGGTCTGCTGTACAATCCTAAAAAGGTAATCATCCCTTTCTTATTTCTCAGTTCCACTCAAATAATGTCCTTAGATGTATTCCTTGGAATATCCTCCTTTAGTACAGCTGTAATGCTATCCCTTATCAAAAATGCCACTCCCCCTCCTCTCTTGCCTCCCTTTCTATTCTTCTTGTAGCATTTGTATCCTGGAACATTAAACTTCCAGTCCTGTCCATCTCTGAGCCATGTCTATATAATTGCTATGATATCCCAGCCTCATGTTTCTAATCATGCCCTGAGCTCATCTGCCTTCCCTGTTTGGCCTCTTGCATTGAAATAAATGCAATTTAATCTACCCCATTCTCTGCTTTGTTTCTCTCTGTCCTGACTGGTTGACTCGCTTCTTTTCCCAATTGTACCAGTCTCAAGCAGATCTCTTGCTTCACTATCTCCCTGGGTCCCAACCTCCCACCTCACTAGCTTAAATCCTCCCAAGCAGCTCTAGGAAATCTCCCTGCCAATATATTAGTCCACTTCCAATTCAGGTGTAATCCGTCCTTCTTATATAAGTCACTGCTATCTCACAACAGATTCCAAAGATCCCAAAATGTGAACCCTTCTCCACTGCATTATCTCCTCAGCCATGCATTCATCGACTCTACCCTCCTGCCCTCACTAGCTCATAGCACCGTGGGTAATCCAAATATTACTACTGTCAGGGACCTTCTTGTCACCTGAAAAATGAATACTGAAGAGAATCTCTTTTGCAACTCATTAGCCTCACTTACCTTGTGTTTATATATTATAGGATTTCCCCTACAGCAATGCAAAGAACTGCAAATGCCAGAGATTTGAAGTAAAAATAGAAAATGCTGGTGAAACTCAGCCAGCAGAGCCCGGAGAAAGAGAGAGAAAGTGATAGAGATTTGAAAGGGGTAGATGAACAAGGAGATTATGGAAAGTAGGCCAAGACAAAAGAAAAGGTGAGTGAATGATAAGAAAAACTGAGATTAGAAGAGAATGGGTGATCTGCAATGAAAGGGACCCATATAAAATGATATAGGCCTGGGATTAGGTGAGAATGGATGACTATGTGAAAAATCAAGCCATGTCTAAACATGACCCGACATGAGCTGGGTAAAAACCATACAAGTTATTGAACTCGATGTTGAATTCTAGAGACGTGGGAACACGGTTGTGTGCTGAAGTAGCAGACAGCTGGAAGCTTGAGGTCACTTTTATGATTAGAATGTGTATTCTGCAAAGCAGTCACCCAGTCTACATTTTGTCTCCCCAACGCAGAGGAGACCACATTGTGAACAGCGAGTATATGAGGATATGCTTTTCTTCTGCTCTGGCCTGTTACCCATAAACTACTTGTTTACTTACCCATTTAATATCGCTGTCTCTGGGGTCCATCTCGCCCCTTCTCCTGCCCTCCCCAACTACATCTCCAAAATAAATTCTACTTTGTTTTAGCTACAAACAATTCTGATGAAGTGTCACAGAATTTGAAATGTTTACTCTGCTTTCTTCCTGCAGGTTGTGCCAGGCTTGCTGGTTTCACCAGCAATTTTTGTTTTTGTTTCGGATTTCCCCTATAATAGCTTGATTACTGTTTCATCAGCTGTTGGTGAGAGAGTTTTTTTAATGATAAATGTGAATTTGAAATCTTGTCAGAGCAAGAATGCATGAATAAAACAAAACTGGAATTTATCTTAAGTCTCGTTGAATACTCGACCACATGTTCACTGATGCATCTGGCATCAATTGAGGATGCATTGCCATGGTTGCACTTAATTTAAATATATAGCTAATGCCAAAACAACAAGCAAGGTCAAGGTAACGGTTCAATTTGAATGCATTTAATACTAATTCTGACCTGTTTATCCCAAATACTATTATGAAACTAAGCATGCATAGTGACATTCCCAAATTGTAATATTCCAAGTTCCATTTAACAGTTCTGAATAAGAGAATTTTATAAAATAACGTGATCTCCTCGCATAACGGGTAAGGAGTTTCCCAATAATTGCAACATGAAACCTGTTAGTAAGTTTTCCTGTGAAAATCACAAACTTTTACCATCTGTTTGACTATTTGAAGTCCTTATTTAATCATTTTACTTAATAATAGTCACACTCAGGAAATCCTTAAATGAATCTTGTCACAAATTCTTGCAGGCAATACCTACATGTTTTTAACTAGAAAAATTATGTGTTCCAAGCAATAAATCTCAACACTGTTTATTAATTTAAGGCAGTTCAGAAATCCTTTGCACCACTACTTAAGTTGCTATGGAACAGCTTGTAAAAGCATTCATTCAAAGTTTTCAACTTCTTTGGGAAGTTCAGAAAACTAATTTTCCCAATTATGTATCTGAAATGTACAGACAAATCTCATGCAGCCTCTAATAATTCATATTTGTGCTGTGTTTCAGAGTTCTGATACCTACTTGCTACTGAGATGTGACAGTTTAATGAAGAACATTGTGGTTTTAATTGACTTCTCACTGAGCATTAGTCAAGTCTGCAATAGTCCAAGTGGTTCAACTGCATCCAGTGTATTTAATTGCTGCATTGATCTATGTAGTGTCTGATTTGGTGATTGACACCCATGGCATGGAAATACAAAAATTGCATTTTCTTCCCCAGCATTAGCTAACAATTTCTCTAAATCATTTCAGGCATGATTTGGAGATGCCGGTGTTGGACTGGGGTGTACAAAGTTAAAAATCACACAACACCAGGTTATAGTCCAACAGGTTTAATTGGAAGCTAGTGTGCTTCCAATTAACCCGTTGGACTATAACCTGGTGTTGTGTGATTTTTAATTTCAGGCATGAATAGAGATAACCTGTCTATGTTATGTTGCTAGCCATGTTTTAAGAGTTCATTGGAACGTAACTGGATATTGATGTTTAGGAAAATATGACCAGTAAAAATGCCAATAAAAACTAGATATCAGTTGTATTCTTTGTAGACAAGTGGATGAAAAAGATCCCGCAGCATTTTCCTTCCACAGTCCAAAGATGTGCAGATTGGGTGGATTGACCATGTTAAATTGCCTGATATGTCTAGGGGTGTGTAGGCTAGGTAGATTAGCCAGGGTAAATATTGAGTAATGGAAAGAAGGTGGTAGGCTTGGTCTGATAGGGATGCTTTTTGGAGGGTTGGTGCGGACTCCAAGAGCCGCATGTCCTCTTTCTACACGATTGGGATTCTATATTTCTAAGAGTAATGGGATCATCTTCAGTGCCCTGGCCAATATCTATCCTTCAATTAATATTACAGAAACTGCTTATCTTGGCATGATCACAATGCTGCTAGTGGGAGCTTCCTGTGTTCAAATTGGCTGTCATGTTTCCTGTAACAGCAAGCACAATTCAAAAAAAAAATTCCTTTGTTACAAATGTTTCAAGATGCCTTGTGATCAGGAAAGACATTAAATAAATTTCAGTCTTTAGTTATTTTCACTTTTTGACGGCTGTTAACAGATTGGCCAAATTTCACTCATAATTAAGCATAAAACAAACATTATGATGGTATTTGTAACTGACTTCGAACTGGTGTTGATGAAGTTTTCTATTCAATAAAGATACACATGAGCAGGCACAGAAGTTCATTGTGAAAACTTTTATTCAAAAAGTTAAAATAGTTTTCAAATTCAGGAAAGTATACTAAGATGAAACACAATGCAAAGCATCATATACAGACAGATAAAGTACATATATATAATATTTATATAGCAGAGTGGTCATAAAGACAAGTTGACACAGTGGTATAATACATATTTACACATCTCTACAGAAACAGTATATTTTACAATTTTTATACTACTTTTTTTTATAAAAGCCGATTTCAACACTCATTCACTACAATAATGAAAAACATTTAGATCTTGTCCTTGATTTTTCTGTACAAATTTTTTTTTGCATAAAAATATATCTCTGTACAAAAAAAAAGGTTCGTTCCACGCAATGCAAATTTGATGCATGTGATTCAGTGGAAGAAAGGGTTTCTTGCAGAAGAAATCTGATATAAATAAATATCCTGTGTTGAAGCAAGTCAAAGTATACCTATGTATATTTTTGAGGAGAAGCTACTGTAAACTGCTCAATAAATGAAAGGTCATCATCAGTCATATGTCTCGTTAGCAGCATGTCTAGACTGTCTGAGATCTGGTGCCATTTTACATGATGATGCTATTTTTACAAGAAAGTAATTTTTGAATGGTTTCAAGTTGACTCTATGAAAGCTATTGTGAAAAAGCCGCTTCATTTATTTTTGAAAAGAAAATGGTGGTAGACTCACATTGTAGCCACGGTTCTAGGTTCTCCGCAGTTACCTATATTTCCCTTCTTGTAGTTAATTGTTAGACTGCTGTTAATAAACTGAGTAGAGTGAAGAGGTTCAGCTAACTAAAGCCTGGCACTGACTCAGAGGTTGAGTCACTCCCCTAATACATCCCATATAAAGCTAAACTTGCGTCAACCAACCAAATGTAAGAGATTGTGAAAGTTCATAGTGCCCCAGTTCATTAAGTCTCACCTCACACTGCATTGCACAAACACTGAAAATCTCATGATGAAAATGTTGACAGCTTTCCATCTGGCGACACACCGAAAAGAGGGAAAGATAATTTAAAAATCAAAGATTTTGCCAAACTTACACTCAATGATACATGTTTAAACTGCCACCTATGACAATTGTTAAATGTTCTGAAACATATTTTGATTGCACAAGTCTAGTAGCCTACCTGGTCAGAACTAATCACAACAACTCAATCCGGAAATGAAAAATGTTCAACGCTTTACGATTTAAAGTGGAGTGGCGGGTAGCAGTCATGTTTACTCACAGTGTTTCGACTTAGTCCGTGACAATTTAAGCTTACCCTACTACCATGCTTGCTGCAAACTGCCTTTCAGAGGGGGAAGGAAAGCTTTTTATTCCACAACACAGAGTATATGCACTTTAAAATTATGAAGTCTACTGGATTGCATACTTTTATGGAGTCCTTTTAATTTGCTCCCTGCTCTTTATCCCTCTAGTTTGGAAATGTTACCTGCGGAACTGTGATGTGACAAACTTTGGTGAAATTGATGATCCTAATGCCTGTTGGCTGGATTACTTTCTCAGGTGTTGAACTGACAAGAAGTCAATTCCAACATAGAGTCATAGAGATGTACAGCACGGATACAGACCCTTTGGTCCAACCTGTCCATGCCGACCAGATATTCCAACCCAATCTAGTCCCACCTGCCAGCACCCAGCCCATATCCCTCCAAACCCTTCGTATTCATATACCCATCCAAATGCCTCTTAAATGTTGCAATTGTACTAGCCTCCACCACTTCCTCTGGCAGCTCATTCCATACACGTACCACCCTCTGTGTGAAAAAGTTGCCCCTGAGGTCTCTTTTATATCTTTCCCCTCTCACCCTAAACATATGCCCTCTAGTTCTGGACTCCCCGACCCCAGGGGAAAGACTTTGCCTATTTACCCTATCCATGCCCCTCATAATTTTGTAAACCTCTATAAGGTCACCTCTCAGCCTGAGACGCTCCAGGGAAAACAGCCTCAGCCTGTTCAGCCTCTCCCGATAGCTCAAATCCTCCAACTCTGGCAACATGCTTGTAAATCTTTTCTGGACTCTTTCAAGTTTCACAATGTCTCACACTACACAATGCAATACAGTCTCTGGGACACCTAAGTATATTGAAAGGAAACAATCTGAAACAACGTTAACTATTAGCACTGACTCTCATCAGTTGCAAAAGTGTAATTTTAACTTGAAAAGATTAAGACTAAATTTAAATACGCATAATTAATTGCATGACCACTGTAAATTGAAACATACATAGATCTGCCACATTTCCAAACTGTACTTTTGTTGCAGATCTTCGAAACAATAATGTATCTCAAAATCTGAAAGTAGTTCTGTTTGCATGTCCTTAAACTTTTGTCCTGGAATTTGCCCCATGACTTCTACATGTTTTGGTTGAAGACAGGCTGTTGTTCGGTTAAATTAACCGTTACAAACCTACATTTTGCTTACATTGTAATTATTAAGTAGCACAAATCTGCTTTAACAAATGATCAAGTGAGATGATTGACTGTGAGTGTAATGAGCTGTGATAAACAGCCTCCATTTCTTCACTTGGCTTTTCCCATGTGATGAATCAAACATGGCCTGGGGATCAGGTGACATGGCCCCTAGATTCTACGGTGTCTTTTCTGAACAGGTTGCTGGGATTTCAAAGATGGCTTTACCACTTAGTTTCCCTCATCCTCTTGTGGAGGTATGATCTCATAGCCAACACCTTCCTAGCACTATAATTGTTATTAGAAACTCAAAGGGATTTGGTTATGGTCATTGAACTTCAGCATCTTAAGCAACGAATAGCCAACTTCAATACTTTCTTTGCATAAAGAGAAATATTTTAGGTGAATTTCTTTCTGAAACTGGTTTAATTTTATGTGAAAATGTCTTATAAAATCCAAATCACAAGTATGTTATGTCTGTCCAGAACTATGCATCTTAATCATCATATTACTTTGATTTGACTTTGGATGATATTTCCCCATGAAATAAGAAATTTATTGTTCTACCTTTGTAACTGAATAAAATACAATATCATTTGATGCAAATATAGAAAATGCTGGAAAATCTCAACAGGTCTAGCAGCATTTGTGGAGAGACAAAGAGTTAACATTTTGAGTCTGAGATAGATTTGTTTTTGTTAAGCAAAGGTATTAAGGAGGTATAAGCAGGTACATAAAGTGAGGCCACAGAGGAGCTGAATGGCCTACTTTATGTTCAAATGTAAACTGAAGCAGACTCATACTGGATTCAAAATATTAACTCTGTTTCATTCTCCACATACGCTGCCAGACCCATGTTTGTTTCAGATTTCCAGCATCTGCAGTACTTTGCCTTTATTTGAATATTGTTTGATGTTTTTCAAACATGCAGATAAAATATTTCTGCTGTGCTTTTCTCCTTTTCTAAAATTATCAGCAATTTGGAAGATATTGATTTTCTCCTTTCTAAAATCATCCACCTGCCCACTTTTTCTCTAGCCTGGAAACATCAAAGAAATCTGCATTGTACAATGTTCATGCCTTAGTGTGTCATCTACAAATGCAACTTCTGCGATCTACACAAGAGAAAAAGGAAAAGACAGATCAGAGAGAATAGAGAAAGAGTCATAGAAATAAAATTTCAACCAAAGTGTGGCACAAACCTACAAAATTGTGGAAATGATCTATAGATTTTTGCTAGATCCATGGATGTAGATGTATAGGAAAAATAAAGGACTAGAACAGAGATTAGAGTTATTTTTACACTTGACCACAAGGTTTCAATAATGCAGTAACATTTCTGAATTAATTTATGTTAGAAGTTGCCTCAGGTTTTCTGTATCTGTTCTTGTTGATTCTCCAATCCTTCTCAGTAAAGTAAATGGTAGAGAAACAGTGACTGGCAAACTCAGTAGCAGAAATCTGGTACTGCGTCTCATCAATTAAATGTATGGAGACTGTAGAAAGAACAGAAGAATAATATCGTTCTCCAACCAACGTCCTTCAGAGAAGGAAATCTGTTGTCTTTACCTGGTCTGACCTACATGGGACTACAGACCCACAGCAATATGGCTGACTCCTAATTGTCCTCTGGGCTATTGGAGATGGGCCATTAATACTGGCCAAGCCAGCAATATCCACTTGCTGTGAATGAATTTTTAAAAAACTCCTTCGCACTTTTCACCAATATTCACACCAATATTAATTGATCATAAATTAATTAAATCTTATTTTATAGGGTCATAGAGTCATGCAGCACAGAAACAGACCCATCGGTCCAACCAGTCCATGTAGAACATAATCTCAAATTGAACTAGTCCCACCTGCCTGCTCCTGGCCCATATCCCTCCTATTCACATGCTTACCTAAGCGTCTTTTAAACATTGTAACTGCACCCACAGCCATAGGAAGTTCATTCCACACATATGTAGAAAACATTTGCCCTTCATATCCTTCTAAATCTCTCTCCTCTCACCTTAAAAATATGCCCCCAGTCATGAAATGAACCATCTGAGGGAAAAGATGCCCATCATTAATCCGATATATACCCCTCATGACTTTATAAACTGTTATAGTGTCACCTCTCAATCTCCTATGTTCCAGTGGAAAAACATCCTAGCCTATTGAGCCTTTCTTTATAACTCAAACCTCCATAGCTGGCTTCATCCTGGTAAATCTCTTCTGAACCCTCTCCAATTTAATAATATCCTTTCAATAATAGGGCGACCAGAACCGGACATAGTATTCCAGAAGATGCTTTACCAATGTCCTGTACAACCTCAATGTAACTTCCCAACCCCTACGCTCAAAGGACTAAGCAATGAAGGCAAGTATGCTAAATGTCTTCTTAAGCACTCCGTCAAACTTCAAAGAATTATTCATCTGATGAAGTTAAGAACCTGAAAGATTCCTACAACAAAGCTCTGTAAGTGAACTGAAAATTGAACTGAAAAAAAGTCTGTAAGAAATAAACTTTGATAACTGCCATGTTATTAATGCAAAATTTTTCAGGATCAGTGCTGCTGTGATCAGCATTGAAATGCTTTGAAATTTTTTGATAAAAAGGAATATAAACAGATTTTTGAAGATAAAAATTTTTCGTGAAAAGGGGAGTCAAGTAAATTATAAGGGCTTTGCAACAAAGCACGACCAATACAAATTGAATTGTAGATTATTTAAATTATATTTAATGGGTCAAAGAGCAAATCACTGACTCTTGGTGAATGACAATAAAGGAAGAAATATTTCAAAATAAGAGAACATTACCAGGATCCATACTGTCTTCATGAACTGAACCGACAAAATGTTGCACTTGCCTCTTTCAGTGTAGATTTTAAGTTTTGATACACTGGAGGAAATAGAAACTAGCTCTGCTAGTTTTGAGTTATAAAATGGTGATGGGGCTCTTTCTTTAATCAAAGCTGAGTGGCTTTATATTAATTTAAAATGTTGGGGCTTATCTGTTTCATCTGGTCAAGCTGCCAGCAGCTTCAAAAGCACCTCACATGACCACAGCATGAACTGAAGGTAGCACGGCAGCAGCCCAGGTAAGTGTTAATAGATCAAGCTACAATTATAACCACAGTAGTTCTATAGGGTCACTTGTGCTGCTATTTCGCCTGCATCTACATGAGACGTTTGGGTTTGGTAACTGTTCCATTCTGGAAAACTTCCAAAAGATATCCTACAATATGCATTGGATCACACGCAAAGGACCTAAGACCTGTTTTACATGGTTGGTCTAGATGCCGGCAAAATGAACTGACCAAATATAGGGGCTCATATATTTCTAGCACACAAGCTTGGTCCATAAGCTGACTCCAATAAGCGTGTTTTACACTCATAAAGCGATATCACGAATTCCAGTTTCTAAGCTACTGAGATTAGGTCAATTAAAATGTTTTTCAATGAAGAAGTCAACATAAACTTTGTTTGTTACAGCTTATGATCCCATTATTGGAAATATTTTGTGAAGCAATTTTCTGATGACATTTTTTTCAGTTTTCAGTTTTCCTTCATGTTAAGAAGTCTCCATACCACAGACTCTCAGATCTTTTCCACGGACTAAAAATGTTATAGCAAGAGAAAACCCTGACCTTGCTTTGAGAATTATTAGATTTACATAATTCTTAAAAGATTCTTCACATCATCTCAGTGTATCCTCTACTACACTACAAGTATATGGTAATTAAAGGAGATTTGAGTACTCATTTTGGAATTGGTTTCTACTTCCCAACACAGAATATAAATACAAATGCCATAGATCAATGCGACTCTTTCCTCAGTGGCATAGTCCAATTGTTTTCCTACAGTGAAATCTACTTTTAGCAAAACGAATTGACCAAGCAAATAAAACCGTGCCTATAATCGTGCCACAACAGGGATTAGATTAGATTACTTACAGTGTGGAAACAGGCCCTTCGGCCCAACAAGTCCACACCGCCCCGCCGAAGCGCAACCCACCCATACCCCTACATCTACCCCTTACCTAACACTACGGGCAATTTAGTATGGCCAATTCACCTGACCTGCACATCTTTGGAGTGTGGGAGGAAACCGGAGCACCCGGAGGAAACCCACGCAGACACGGGGAGAAAGTGCAAACTCCACACAGAGAGTCGCCTGAGGCGGGAATTGAACCCGGGTCTCTGGCGCTGTGAGGCAGCAGTGCTAACCACTGTGCCACCGTGCCGCCCATTGCATATAGACATTGCATGTCATGGTCTTCCATGATGATAAGTAACAAGGCCCATATCCATTTTTTCATACAAACTAAATACATTTAAATAAAAAATGAGACAACATATTGCCACTTTGTGATATGAATGAGAAATGCAGAAAGATGTCGAATAATAAACTACTGAATCTGTTAGTCCTCAAAAAACGAACTTTGCCTTCCAATTGTCTGTATAGCAACTGCCAGCACATTTGTCCATTTGTATACAGATTATGCCATCAATAGATTTTCAGGATTGCTAAATTTTTCACAGAATTATCTGACTCCTGTCTTGCTTGTGCATTCTAGTTTTCACATGCTCTTATTCAATAGCAAAGCTTTTAGAAAGTTAACTGTGACATGATTCTACAATGGTGCAATCACAATGCCATCAAGGCAGTTCAATATTTATGAGTTGAACCAGACAAGATGTAGAACAAAATTACCTACTTTTGAAAAAGTGCATCTTGAATCTCTAGTATTACAATTATCAGGAATGACAATAACTGACACATCGTTGATGAATGAAACCATGTTCTTTTAGCTGCCTCAACAACCTGGTAGATTTGTAACAGAAAAACATCTTTGATCGTGCACAGAGATTTATGATCCACTAACATGTTATGCAGGGGAGACTACATTTAAGTTCAATAATGTTTTCAAATACTTTAAAGCTGTTGCACCCAAGGGTACTTTTTCTTGGTTTCTCCAACACATTCATTAGAAATGGGAGCTCAATTTTCCAATATTTATAGGTATTGTGAAATAATGACATCCTTTACTTACAGATTGCAATCAATAATAAACTGTGAAGTAAGTTCTCTAGTACCAGGGGCAAGCTCTCCTACAAATCACTGACTTGAGGTCTCAGATTTGGTTCAGTTGTATCCATTTTGTCTCTGACTCAGAAGGCAGGTTTAAGCTCCAATTCACTAGGATTTGAGCATGTAATATTGACTGACTCTCAAATATGATGTATTTTAGATTATATTTATGTCTGCCTCAAACTGACCTTCCAGGTGGAGATGAAATATCCCATCACATTATTTTTGAAGAAGGATTGACACATTCTCCTGGACAATGTTCATTTCTCAGGAATACCTCAAGCAGATTATTTGGTCATTGCTTTTCAGTATGTAGTTTGATTACAGTATTTTTAAAATATATATAACAGTGATAATGCTTCAAAAGGTGCCACATGTCCATAGAGATTGTGTTTCCTGACACCTCTGCAAGGTTCACATTTATGCCTGTGGGAAAATCTGCGCATCCACACTTTTGGAAGTCTCAGCCAGTAAAAATATACATGGTGGTGCCCAAATAAGCACAGTGAATAGAAGTGAATGTGATGGAATGACATCACTGAAAATGCTGGCAGGGGCAATGCGAATACAGTGTGGTTTTGTTGGACCGTTAATCCAGCAACTAGGTAAGGTTCCTGGGTCCCGAGTTTGAATCCTACCACGGAAGATGGTGGAATTTGAATTCAATAAAGAAAAATCTGGAATTAAAAGTCTGATGATGACCATTGGAAAAAACCCATCTGGTTCACCAGTGCCCCTACCTGGTCTGGAGTCTACATGTGACTCCAGACATGTAGCAATGTGGTTGACTCTTAACTACTGGCTGGGTAATTACGGATGGCAATAAATGCTAGCCTAGATAGCAAATAATAAAAAAAAGACTTTTGCACATGCGTTCAAGAGCTTTTTGAAGGTGTCTTCAGACATTATCTTCTATAAACAGGATGTTATGAATTCTGCCAGAAAAATAAAGTTCCTGCTTGAATTTCATGTATGTATCCTGTTCTGTATTGTGTTACACACTGCTAAAGGGAAGTAGGGAACATAAGTACATCTTATTATCCCTTCTAGTACATTCACAGTGGATAATGTTTCTAAGAAAAACAGCAGTCACATTGCTTACACCTTCTTACGGTTATAGCTGGGGTAGAGATCTGGCTAGGTAAACATTCACTGAAAAGGGTTGTGAAATTTCACAAGGAAGTCATGTCACATACCAATCAAGTTTCCACAATCTTTGACTCCAGTTTGAAAAAAAATCAAATGTTAATCCAGACTTAACCATGTCAATTACCATTCATTTCTGTTTCTGCCTCTTCAAGGAAACGCTTGAGAAAGTAATGGCTTTTTTTTGGATTCATGGACAGTTGCAGCTACATTATCAAAATTTCTAAGTATTTTAAAATATTGAATTTACTAAAGAACTGACTGGTGTACGCCAATGAAACTGGCATAAGCTTGGGTACTTTTTAAAAAGTGGCTTTTACTTAAAATTGCGTCTTTGACAGTTGGTGCATCAGACATTGCTTAAAATGCTTCCTTTTGTTATAAACCCATTTTCCAATGTAATAATAAAACCGCACCTCTCTGGTTACAAGTTGTACTTAACCACTGAATACTTTTAATGCAAGGGTGGAAGAGAAAAAACATTTTAAAAAACGGTAGATTGCATTGTTTCATAAAAGGTATTTCTGTATTATGGAAATAAATTTCAATGTAAACTTGAACCATAACTTCATTTCAGAAAACTAGCATAATTTTCAGGACATACTGTGGCCAAATTGTCAATTGCTCCCTCAGCAAAGACCCCACCATACTCTCTTCTGTCAGTTTTATTTTCTGCCTCCTGATTTCTTTCCTTCGAACTGTTTTGATTTTTCATTTATTTATGTGCTTACAGCCTCACTTTGTCCAATTTCAGATTGGCTTGACACCATGTGGTGATGCTGTAACAACTATCAAATCACATCTCCAGATAGACCTGACATCTGAGTAATGAAAGGACTTCCACACTGACAGAAACACTGAAATACCAGAAGGCAATATTGGCAGAATGACCGCACAATTAAAAACTGACCTTTGCTGTAAAATACAACTGAATCATTTCAGAAAACTCGTAAAGATGACATGCAAGTGTACATCCCACATTCTTTATATTCTGAGTCTATGAGACAGCCATGGTTATCCACAGAGTAACTTTTTGTTAATGCATCTTAGACATAGACTCAGTCAATGCAAATGAAAAAAAGACAGTGCTGGAGAAACTCAGATAGTATCTGTCCGACAGAAACAGAGTTAACGTTTCAAGTCTGGTATGAGTCTACTTTAGAGCAGACTTCCTGCTACATCTCCCATAAGCACTTTGCATTTTTATTTCAGCTTTCCAGTATCTGCAGTATATATTATTTTTCTGTAATAAACTACATTCCGTACAAAGTATGATATGATTTAAATGTTCTTAACTAGCACCAGGGGCAGAATTTAACACCCTACCTTGTGGTGGGTTGGTGTTGAGAGGGCATTTGTTTGTGAGAGAGGCTGGAAAATGGGAGTGACCCTTTTGACTACTGATCTCCCTTGCTGATTAAGTCCATGGTGGAAGGCTTGTGGGCAGCCTTCATCCCCAATGGTCAGTTGAAGCCCTTAAGTGGACAATTCAGAATCTTATCCCTCTGTTACTAACTTAGAGGGTGACTCACCATTTGGGGACCATGACAAGCAAATTGGTGGAAGGTTGCTTGTAGGCTCCTCTGTCCTTGTTCAAAGGCGTTCAGGGATCGAGCATCAGGAATGAGGGGACCTGTTGAGAGCTACTTCTCTGGTCTTTCTGCCTAGTTTTCTCGCCCCACTCATTTGTCCATCCTCCCCATGAACCCCCACTCACTATCACTCACCTATGACATGGAATCGAGACATGATCATCAGTCTCAGGTGGAGGTCATCCAGGCAGCAGCCTGTTGGTTGGCAGCTCTTGGCAGGCAGGACTTCTGTCCCAGGGTTGCTGATCCCAGAGAAGGAAAACTATTGTTTAGATCATTGTCTAAGTACCTCATTAGTCAGTGGGATTTTCCTCAATTAGACGGGATTTAGCCTGCTCTCCAGTCAGTGGGTAGCAGCCTGTTGTCTCCTATAAAGTACACTAATATTGTACCAAGATAACAGGATCTGAAATATTCATTAACTTCAAAAAGGACCCTATCTGAAGCTTCATGCAACTTAAAATACTTTGAGATCTTAACACTCGCCAATTCTGGCACCTAGCACATCTCTAGGTTTAATTGCTGCACCTTTAATTTTTCGGTTGACAGCTGATCACAGCTTGAACTTCCCTGTCTAAACTACCCTGCCTCTCCATCTTCTTCTTGTAAGATGTTCTTTGAAACCTACAGTGCTGACTAACCTTTTCTTCACTCGACTAATCTCCCCTTTCAGCGTCAATCACTGCTTGATAATTCTCCTTCGGGTGCCTTGGAGTGTTTTAAAAATCACACCTTTTCAGAAATCTTTACTACGTTAAAAGTGCTAGATTGATGAACTTTGTTACTGTTGATATCTGCTATATCTATCTGCTCCAACAATGATTTAAATGTTCTTAACTAGCACCAGGGGCAGAATTTAACACCCTACCTTGTGGTGGGTTGGTGTTGAATTTCTCATCAACATGAACTCCAATACGTTCTCACCGGAATGGACCCTTAATGTACTGCATTCCCATGGGAATGGGATTCCTTTCATCTTTCATGATAGATTTATCTTACAGAAGCTACTGTACTCTATTTTGACACCTTAACAGCTTTGCTCTTGGGGTATAACTACCACTGAATTCTGGGCTGTTAGGTGTCAATAATAAGGCTACTATTTTACTTTGCTGTCTACTGCAGGAAAATTAAAGTGCTTTTTGGAGAGAGGAATGTCAGAGATTCCATAACAAGAATTGAGCTTATAACCAATCTGCTAGAACCGGGTTCAAATTTAAGCCATCTACTACCATTGCAATATTGTCATGAGTGTCCAAACATGAGTAAATAATTGATAAAGTGTCACAATATGATGCATAACAGTAATCAAAGTTATGTTAAATGTGCAAAACCACAGAATTAAGGCTGTAATGAACATGCCTTGAAACTTTAAAATCATGCATACCTTTAGTACAATTTTCAGGAGATTGTAATGAATCCTGTAGAGTTTAAAGTATGACAACTGAAGATTAAAAGGATCGCTAAATTTAGAAGATACTGATGTCTCTATTCACATTCGTGAATATAACTCAACAATGTGAAGTCACTGAAGGAAAGGTAATTGGCTCATGGCCTGGTGAAGATCAGAAATAGCAACAAGGGAGAACCCATGGTACATTTTACCCCTTTCAGAACCAACAATTCACTTAAAAGCTTACAACCACATGTTTTTTTTCTTGTTGGTTATTGTGTATGATTATGCCTTGTTATTTAAATAGATTCTTGTGAGAACCAAGTCAAAAATGTAGATCCTTGCTAGAGGGTGGGCTTTATTGTTTGACTTGTCCTTTGCCAAAACATCATCCAGAATGGAGATATTTACTTGGAGTCATTGGATTTTGAGGGCTAGAACTCAATAATGTGTTTCGTTCATTATCCCCAATGTACAGTGTGGACTACAACAGTAAGAAAATGGTTTCTAACTGGTGATTTCTGACAAAGTATCTTGGCATCCCTGACTAGCTGACTCTTCATAATAGAAGTAATGTAAAGGGCAGCATCCTTAGTAGCTTCTCCACAGTCACTACATCTTTGAAGAAAAGCAGTCAAGTAGAATCTGATGAAGTGATTCTGGACTTCAGCATTCTGTAAAGAGAGAGAAAACAGATATTTGGGCAGATGTAAATCAGTCAAAGAAACTTTTAACAGTTGTCATTCAATTCTGGATGATTGAGAATTGGAAATAAGGCTCGCATTTATTAATGGTGCCAGATCTGCCGAAATAAAGTCAGGTGATTTATGGAACAAATACAGAGAATGCAGAAGAAGTTGAGCAGGCTCTTTAGAAGAAGTCATACCAGACTCAAAATATTAACTCTGTTTCTCTCTGCAGCTGCTGGCCAGACATGCTGAGTTTCTTTAGTGCTTTCTGTGTTTATTTCAGATTTCAAACAACCACAGTACTTTGATTTTAATTTATTTTTATTTTATGGAAGTCAGTTGAACTCCTTGTACCCAGATTAAACTAATCCCAAACTTCTATTTTCTTCAGGAAGGCAAACATGAAAGTGTTTGCAACAGCCAAAAAAAAACATAGTAAAACGGTTTTCATAAACTTTCTTTCATGCGCATATTACACATTATGATCTAACATGTCTAAATATTTTAGTCTTTTTTACACCATAATGAAACTTTCCAAATTCTTTGGGAGCATAACTCACCGATTTTACCAGTGAGTGTTATTCAAAACCCAAATTTCACAGATTTCCTTGCTCTAAGTTGCATACACAGAAATTATAAAGTAATGGAGCAGGTGATGATTAATTGTGAAATGCTCTAAATGTGGGGGTGACTGATCTTCATGGCATGCTTCTTTGGCTGTGAGTCAATACAAGCATTCACCATGTTTTGCATGCTTTAAAATCAATTTGTTGAAAATGATATTGAAATAAGAAATAAAAAGTTTCCTTTGAATGTTCCAATCCCTATTCAGACTTAATTTCCAGGAGGGGATTTGCAGCAGAAACTTTGGGAGATTGTCAAGTGTAGGGTTTCCCTGACTGAACCATGAGCAACAATGCCTTCTGCCACGAAAACCATCACATTTGGATCAAATGGAAAGAGTTTATTTCAGAGTCTGGTCTAATAAACTAAAGAAGTCCAATCCTCAAACATCTTTTCGTCAGAGGTTTTATTCGATAACTATGGTTTGACCATAGTTTGTTCCAATTTTAGTTACCAATGGATAGCTGTTGTTGAAAATACCTGCTCTTACAGCAGATATGACACCATTATAAAATGTTTATTTCCAACTCCCAATCATGTAGATTTCATATTTGCCTTACTTAACATTATAGTTATCTTAAAATCAGACATTAAAATTTGATCAAAAGTGATTCATGCCATCATTATAATTCTTGTTATTCTGTAATACCTGAGAATGCTGCATTCTATATTATTGGTTATTTTGTTTTCCGGATTTGTTAAACTCTATGCAAAGATAAAAATCGTGCAACATTGGGATGCATTTTTGCTGTACTGAGGAAGCACAATGTGTTGAATTTGAATAACTCAGAGATAAGACAGGAAATCCAATTTACTTGACAGGTGATTCACAACAAAAAAAATGCATAAAGCAGCAATAAAAATTAACGAGTTGTAGAAAATAATTTAAAAATTGTGAAAGCACTGCTTATTCTTTAAACTCTAGCATTTTACTGGGGTGCCAAGCAATTTGGTAAGTTGGCATGAGGTAAACTAAATTTTAATAGAGGATTCTCTGTTGGATTTCACACAATAGTATTGTCAATTTGTTTCATTGTTTTCTCAAAAGAAAGTTGCAATTTG
Organism: Chiloscyllium punctatum; assembly: GCF_047496795.1. Lineage (NCBI taxonomy): Eukaryota > Metazoa > Chordata > Chondrichthyes > Orectolobiformes > Hemiscylliidae > Chiloscyllium > Chiloscyllium punctatum. The sequence goes on from NC_092765.1 coordinate 35,184,867, forward strand.
TGAATGTTAAGGTAAAGCTTATTAGTGTTGGAGTGTGCAACAGAATGCTTTTCTGTTTTTGTTAATTGTTAATCAATTACACACAGACCACATTCAAATGTAGATAATAATCTTGTATTCAACACTTTATCATTGTCAATCACTTATTAGTGAGTATGGTTATTCTGGTCATGGGTTCTGTGTCTAGAGTTGGATACACTTGTCATTGCTTTGATAATAAAGACATCCTTTCGGCTTCAGGATCATTTGCTGAGCAGAAGAGTCCCATTGGGGTTGCAATTCCTGACTCCTTCCTTTCCAATGGTTCCTTTCCAGAATTGAGCATCCTTTCCAATCCTGGCATTGAAGTGCCCAAGGAGGATAACTTTATCTTCCTTAGAGATGTGGATGAGTATGGCTGAGGTTCAGGGTGGAGTAGAAACCTTCTTTGGACTCAGCGTTGAGGAATAGGCATTCATGATTATTGCCTGCTGGTTTGTGGCAAGTTGTAGACGGACAATCGTGACGTGATTATTGATGCCAAGAGGGAGCTCAGAGAGTCGGACGACAAATTCACTCTTGGTAGTGAATTCCAGTTCCACGTGTTCTCACATCCTTTCTTCTCTCAGTTGTCCTTTGCCTGCTGTTTCTGTGGGTTGTTGTGGCAGAGGTGCTGGGGTGTTCCATTAATCCTAACAGTGATGCTGTAAGGAGTTCTCCACACCTGACAGGGCCACGCTAATGGTCAGGTCAGAGGGGAGGAACCAGACAAAGCACCATCTAAAACAAGATTCAAAGGCAATCCAGGCGTAAGATACTCACATGAATCAATGCTGCAACCTCGCTCTTTGCGTACCTTCTTCTCAGCCAGAACATTGTATTTTTTGCTCTGACTTATTACCCTAATGGACTTTGTATGGTATGATCTGCCTGTACTGCATGCAAAACAATATTTTTTCACTGTATCTAGGTAATTGTGACAATAATAACTCAAATCAAAATACTCAATGTTCAAGGTTCCCTTGCAACTTCTGTCAAAGATCCCCATGTCTTTGCTGATGCACAATAGCATTCCTATGTTAAGAGGTATCCTGCACAAAGCATCTACCTCGAGGAATTCAACCTTCCACACACAATACAAGCCCTATGGTGATTGACGGTTGGCATAGGGACAGAGTTATAACATTTGGAGGTCCCTGGCTTCAGACTGTCACATAAGTGGGTGGAGTTTGACTCTGCTGTTTCATTCTTGGAATTGGAACAGCGGAGTACTTTGGCAGCTTTCTTCATGACTAAGCAGCTGTCTTTGGGATCCACCTTTCTCACCCCACTCAGAGAAGGGGTTGGAAAAGCTGACCTAAAAATAGTCTGTCCAAACAGCACCCTGCTTGGAAAACTACATCCAGTGGCTTAGCTACTTTCATCTGAAAACCCATTGGAATCCTTATGAGTAATCAACAAAACAATCATCCAGAATAAATACCTACCCTTGAAACCCTGAACTCATTCAATTAAATGATTTACCTAAACTTACGTCTCAGATGGTCACTTTTTCATTTTATTATAATGAATTCTACATGCTGTGTCAAGGCTGTTATCATGAAAACTATTTGAGAAAGCTTGTTTGTACCCAAGAACAAATAGAGGGTGAGACTTTCAACTTGCTTGGATCTGAATACTGGTTTCAAAGGCGTTATTTTGTTTTAATAAGCGAACTCCAAAACAAAACTTGCATATTTCTTTCTCTTTGCCTGGGTCAGACCTGACAACTATACCCAAGCCTACTTTTCACTTGATTAAGTTATAGCTAACCTAAAATCAAGAACTCATCATCTGAGTAATTGTGGACACAAGTCTCCCACATTCTGGTACCCTGAAACCCAATCAGTTGCAACAGTGCAATCTGCATAACTGAAATACTTGTGAATGGGAAATCCTTTGGCTCACTATGTTGCATAACTCTCAACAGATAGGTCTCTATAAAGACAGTGGAGAACACCTACCAGAAATCAGTGAAATTACAAAAGGCAGGGAATTCATTATTTTAAAACAATTTAACAGTGTATCATATTCACCTCCACTACTTACCAGTGGTTTGTTCAAAAGTAAGTGCTATACTGCCGTGCATACAGTGCTCACTGTCACTTCAATCTCATTGGCCACAATGTCAGAGGATTGAACATTTCGATCGTACATGGGATTTTCAAAAGTTGCTCGACCATTTGTATTTTCATGGCCTGCAAAACCGTTGAATGGTACTTTTGGCCTTTTCCTGAAAGAAATACAGAACACAGTCAATCCCAATCCTTTTACAGAATCGAAGCCAACTCCTCAGCTTTGTACCAAGAATTCTAGCTACAAACACTTCTGATATACAAAACTCCAACAGATACAGAAAGCATCGCATCCGTGGACTGAGCAGGAATTTACTGCTTATCTGCTAAATATTTGCAACTGTGCTTGAAATGCAACAGGAATGGTAAAATACATCCTAAAATGAGTCAAACCAATTTCTCTTGATTCGCATTGACTTAATTATTTCCACTGTATATCATCCATGTACTTAAATATGTTTAGAAGTGGCTAATATAGCCTCATATTAGCAAATGTATCGGACCAGGTAAGGATAGCAGACAGCCTTCCGCAAACAACTTATGTGAACCAGATGGGGTTTTATAACAAGTGACAATGGTTTTGTCAAACTTTTCATTTCAGATTAATTAATCAAATTTATATTAAATATAATGTTAATTAAATTTAAATTCTATTAAGGCCATTCTGGTGAGATGTGGACCTGTATCTCCAGAGCATTACTCTCGGCCGCTGGTTTATTAGTCCACTTACACGACCATTCTACCCTCACATGCCCTAAACCTACCAGTCTGATCCTGTTTGACAGTGCCAAAATCCTGCTATTTCTCACACAAAAATATAAAGGAAGAAGTGGATAAGGTGGTCAAGAAGGCATATGGCATGTTTGCCTTCATCTCTTGTGGCATAGTTTATGAAAATTAGCAAGTCATGCTGCAGCTGAATAGAACTTTAATTTGGCCATGTTTGGAGTACTGTGTACAGTTCAAGTTCCACACTACCAAAATGACGTGGAGGTTTTGAAGAGGGTACAGAAATCGTTTACCAGAATGTTGCCTGGTTTGGAAGGTATTAGCGATTGGAGAAAGAATTGGACAAATTTGGTTTGTTTTCACTTGAACATAAAAGGATGAGGGCAACCCGACAGAAATTTACAAAATTATGAGAGCCGTGGATAAGATGGATAGTCAGACTCTTTCTTCTCAGGTATAAGTGTAAATTATTTGGGTACATATGTTGAATGCAGAAAGGGCTAAGTTGAAAGTATATTGTGAGGCAAGTTTTTTTACACAAAGGGTGTAACATGCCCAGAATACTTTGCCAGAGAGGGTGGTGGAGATAGATAGCATAGGAATGTTTAAAAGGCATCTTGACAGATTATGAATAGGCAGGGAATAAAGGGTTATGGACCAGATAGAGACAAAAGATTTTAGTTTACAAAGGCACAGTGTATCAGCACAGGCATGGTGGGTCAAAGGGCTGTTCCTATACTGTAATATTCTCTGATCACAAGCGAAAAAACACATTTCAGAAAAGCTTACCAAATCCATCAGGACGTTCGAATAAGAATACAATGTTTGAAAACATGTGATGTTAACTACAAAGCATCTACCAGAGGTAGATTTGGCTGTTGATTTCTTTCATGTCTACTCACATCTAAAATGATCTTGGTTCGGTGGGCCAAAGCTGGCAGATAAACTAATTGTGCATTGAAGTGCAGCCATTTTATGCAGCATAGCTCATGCAGATGTTAAATTTTGTGCATGCTGTTATAATTGCTACCAGAAGTGAAGAGCATTACCTCATTTCAATGTACAAACAGCATGTGATAGCGCTTCTGTCTGGTAATGACCATTTGAAGGGTAGCTCCAACATTCAACTAAAAATACCTGCTCAGACTGATATTGCAGCAGCAAAAGGAACAGGAAAGCACCTGAACACAGCCAACATTTGGGAGAGTATGGAGTGTAATATGCAAACTAAATAAAATCCAATGCTGTCTTGGTGAGAGAGTACCCTTCATGCTGGGAGCATCTTTTATGGGTGATCAGTGCTACATTGCCATGGCTATGTCATTTTTTAAAATTTGTGGTGCTATTTTTAGCAACTGCCTACTTCTAATCTCAGCCTTGCCCAGGAAAACACACAGGAACACAGGATTTAAGAGTAGGAGGCCATTTGGCCCATTGAGCCTGTTCTGCAATTCAATAAAACCATGCCTAATCCAAGTGTAGCCCCTATACCTGGTCCCATAACTCCTGTCTCCCTTATCTATCAATAAATTCATGAATAAAAATCAATGACCCAGCTCCTGTGCTTTCTGGGGAAAGAGAGATCTCATGGAGAGATCTCCATCTTAAAAGGGAGACCTCTTATGTTGACATTGTGTCTCCTAGTTCCCCCGCAAGAGAAAACATTTACCCAGTATCCGTCACATCAAGTCACCTCAAGGTCTTCTATCGTCCAATAAGGTCAGCTCTCATTCTTCTGATATAGATCTAAGTTCAATCTGTTCAACCTTGTACCATAAAATAAATCTAATAAATATAATAAACCAGGGGCAAGGAAATTTCCAGAGACAACAGAGCATAGGAGACGGAGGGGGAATCCTAAAGAAGAGTATAAGATCAAGAGAAGTGTGGATAGGGTAAGTGCGCTCAGCCTTTTTCCTAGGGTTGGAGAATCAAGGACTAGAGGGCATCAGTTTAAGTTAAAGAGGAAAGAATAAAAGAGAACCTGAAGGGCAACTTTGTGTACCTAGAGGGTGATATGCATATGGAATGAGCTGCCAGTGGAAGTGGTCGAGGTGGGTACATTAAAACATTTAAAAGGCATTTGGACAAATACCTGGATAGGTAAGGTTTAGAAGGATATGGGTCAAGTGCAGGGAAATGGGGTTATTGTGGATGGACATTTTGGTCAGCAAGAACCAGTTTGGGCCAAAGGGCCCATCTCTGTGCTATAGGATGCTGTAACTCTATAACAGAGGGTATGACAAGGTGTTAGAAAAAGTGGAGGAGGAAGAGGGGACAAAGAGCTCTCAACAGGAAGTCGTATCCATCTGGGGGGTTCAGGGAGCAATTCTCCGACCTGAACCTCAGTGATTGACAAAGTGTCTGAGTTCTGCGCTTCAGTAATGAGGATCGCAATGAAATCTGTCACTTGTAGCAGCTATAAGTTAGATGGATTGGCCATGCTAAACTGCTCATAGTGTCCAGGAACGTGCAGGAATTGCAGGGTTACAGAGAAAAGGTAGGGGAGTAGATCTGGGAGAGAAGCTCTTCGGAGAATAGGTGTGGACTTGATGGGCCAAATGGCCTGCTTCCACAGTGTAGGGATTCTATGATTCTATAATACAAGCCAAGCCTCGCAATAAAGCAAGGATGGCATTGCCTGTGGCTTCGAACACGATTATTGTGATGAACCTGCAGGATCGAGTTGGAGATATTTGCACCATCTCACACTCGATCTTCAACTTAGGCTCTCAATTCAAAGACAGCTAACCAAACAACGAACAATACAGCAGGGAATCAGGCCTTTTGGCCCACCAAGCCTGCACCAATACATGATGCCTTTTGAAATTTAAAAGCCTTTTGCCTCGACACAGTTTGTATCCCTCGTTCTCTGCCCACTCATGTATTTGTCTGAATGCTCCTTAAATGTTCCAACTTGTGTAGCAATCAGCCGCCCCTTGTGTGACAAAACCTGAGCTTCCACACTGTAGACACTGGCATTAAGATACTTCAGCTTGTGCTGTAATGGAAACTGAGATAATGGTTGTCAGATGTCACGTCATAGCCAAGTGGACAATGTTGTTAATGGGGTGGCCACCAGTCTATGCAAGAAAAGATGGGCTCCAAGCTCTCTACAAATGTCAGTGTAAGGTTGGTGCAGGGTTCCTCTATGCTGAGAAGATGATCCAGCAAACACCTGAAGAATTCTTATTGTATGTCTCCACTAGCCTTCTTTTATAGCCTGTTTTATTGAAGTTCTTGGAGTCCTCTAAAGCAGAATGCAAACACATAGCCTTGCCTGGCTCTGCACTGGCACCTATGCTGCTGTTGTTCCCTGGCCTGTCTGCAGGTCACTAATACCTAGTGTATCACTCTATGATGTCTAACTTCCAAATTGTCATCAAATTATACACAGTATGACAAGCTGAGCTGGTGGCTGCAAGAAAGATTTTGAGTGACTGTACTCTCGCACTTCCATCACAGTCTTACCAGGTTGCTCCTCTTGGCTATTGTTACTATTAAAGTGAAAGCTGTCAAATTCAACTTTAATCATTTAATTTTAATCCCCCAGACATTCATCAACTCAAAAAGGCTTTAAAAAGGATATGATTGACTGAAATGGCAGCAGTGATCAGTTGGCAAGCCCAAGTTGTGGCACACCATGCCTGTTTGACAGTGTAATTGTGTCAGAGAGTTATGCAGCACAGAAACAGACCATATATTCCAACTCATTTTCACTAACCAGACATCCCAATCCCATCCTGTTTGCCAGCATTTGGCTCATATCCCTCTAAACCCTTCCTATTTGTATATACATCCAGATGCCTTTTAAATGTTGTAGTTGCACCAGCCTCCACCACTTCCTGTGGTTCTATACATGCACCACACTCTTTGCGAAAAAGTAACCCTCAGATCTTTTTAAATCTTTCCCCTCTCATCTTAAACTGTGTCCTCTAATTTTTTCCAGGGACCTACAAATAACTTGCCTCGCACATCTTTAAACTTTCCACCTCTCACCTTAAACCTATACCCCCTAATATTTGACATTTCCACCACGGGAAAATACCTTGATTATCCATATCTCTTATAATTTTACATACTCATGGCGCAAACATTTTGGGTGATGTGGCTGTCATGATTGAACAGCTATTAATATGGGCAAACTGCGAGCTGTAAAGTGTGAAGCTTGTCGCAACACTCAGCATGTATAGCTAAGGAAAAGATATAATTCTTTGGTATGAGTCCTGATACACAGAGACTGTTGGTGAGTGAGTGATAGGGATACGGTGCATTGAGCATCATGTTCAGTTGTTGGTCTAACTGGTGGGATATAGCATTTGATGTTGTGTTTGCTGACCTTGATCATTTGTAGGAGATCACTGAACTATTTGTGTCACTGTATTCAGTGAAATCAGGACTTCAGAGCTTAACTCCAGACACTGAGTGTCAGCAAAGCACTGGTCCTATGCATTCTGAAATTTTGTCTGAGTTAAGGGGTTGGGGAAGGGGTAGATTTGTCTCTCTACAGATAGAACATGTCTCCTCTTATTTACAGCTCACAGCGTCAGAAGGTGTTGGAGTCAGCTCTCCACTGTTGCGCTGGACATTCTGAGAAATGGCAATCACATGCCTTTTCACTTCTTTAATGTAATGATAGAGCACTGCATTTGAGACCAGAGATTTCAATTCGGGCTCTTTCAGAAATGCATGACACAATGTTATTGTGACAGCTCCTTTACATTGCAGAACAGTCAGGAGAATGGAAACACGCTGTTTCTCACACAGTCAATTCCTATATTCTATGACGTGAAGGTCCAACATTACAGAAAGCCACTTTGACAGATTCTGTGAAAGAATAAGTACTTAAGGAGTCTGTTGAGGTCTGCGTGCTGGGATGGAAGGGTGCCAGGCCACAAATTAGAAAAAGAATAAGGGAAGTGACAAAGTATTTAGGGTAGGTCCAAGCAGGTGAGGGTGGCTGTCGCTAACTGGGGGAAGGGTGGGTTGGGAGCTGCAGAGTTGGTGGTGAGGGAGGGTCAAGTTTGCCACGAGGGGATGGAAGATCAGGTCTTAGCGGGAGAGGGGAAGGGGGAATGTCAGGTCCCAGGGAGGGACGGGTCAGTGTGTATGTGCGTGTGCGTATGCATGTGCGTTGTCTTGTTTTGCATTGTGTATGCTAAGTTGGGATGTCAATTCAATAGTTACTCAGGAATTAAACTGGTTATTTAATATTCTAACTTTTCCTGAGTAATTTGTAATTGTTGCAAAACCTTCAGAATTCTCTGAAATGAATGGCTGTTTTCAGAGGGTTCTGGGAATAACCCAGCGGAATCTTCAATTTCCCAGGCAATTCCCTCAGAGTTGCCATTTTGCAATTTACATAGGGCTCCCATGCACAGCTCCCATCAACGCTACAGAAATGATTAGCCAGCTATCGGAAAATCCAGATGAGTCAGAATCAATGGCAGATTGACTTCCAGCTCCTGTTCAAGCCACAATGCACCTTCCGTTTAAGAGGTGTCTGACGGTTTCAAAGAGGGGAGGCTATCTACCACTGCTGCAAGACTTGCATGATTTTGAAGTTGCTTTGAAACTGTCGCCAGTCGACAGTGCAATCAGCATGCTCAGTGGCACGCAGAAGGAATCTGATGTGCTGTGTGTATTGGGAATAAGATGCACAAATTAGCCAGCTCTGTGACCTTTCCCCATCCCCTCCACTTCCTGGGAGGGAGTGGGGGGCGCGGTGGGGACATGCTATTAAATGTCACCCCTGCTATGCAATTCTTTAAATAAAATAGATGACCTGACATTTAAAATGCTTTTGCTGATGAGAACTGGTGCTGAAATAAACATCTGTCAACATCCTTTTTGCAAGTTAGCTCGGGTCAAATCCAGCATGTTCACATCCATACTCTAGTACCTTGTTCTCCTCAACCTCAGATTACATTTTAAAAATTCTTTCAGGGGCTGCACACACTGCTAGCAAGATCAAAACACGTGTGGCCTCTCATTCACTGCAACAGTGTCGCACTGTCTCCTACATCTGTCACCCTCATTTCCCCAAACAGGATAATGTCAGAAACAGTGACAACTTGCAGTTCTTTTCCTGAGACATTGGAACTCCAGGCATTTGAAACAGGTACCACAAAATCAAAGAATTCCTTCAGTGTGGAAGTAGGCCATTTGACCCATTGAGTCCACATAGCTCCTCCAAAGAGCACCCCCTACATTTCCCTGGCTAATCCACCCTGGACACTATGGGCAATTTAGCATGGACAATCCACCTACCCTGCACATCTTTGGATTGTGGGAGGAAACTGGAGCACCTGGAGGAAACCCACACAGACAAGGGGAGAATGTGCAAACTCCACACAGACAGTTGCCTGAGGCTGGAATCAAACCCAAGTTCCTGGCGCTCTGAGGCAGCAGTGCTAACCACTGAGCCACCGTGCCACGTAAGCTGTTGGTCTCTATTTTACAAGAAAAGCTGGTGGCAATTTCTCTTCAAGGTTGAGTGTATTCGCGCATGAAAGAAACATCTGATGTGGAAAGAATTTGTTAACTGACTTATAATAACAACTTATAATAATGTCACTTATAATAACAACAGTACTAGGAGACACTCAGGACATCATCTATGCATATCTCAAAGAAACCTGTATAAAGAGACCTGAAGAAGGGCAAAAATATATTTAAATGGCATTAGCAAGGTCAAAAAATGAAGAAAGTGATACATATTATCATTCTGTAAAATATAAAGTCGAATAACTGGGCTGAACACACTTTAAGGATTACAGTAGAGATCAGCAGTTCTTCAATACTACCTCAGGGATTCAGTGCTGAGGAAACAACTCCATTAATGCTTCACAGTAAAATATCACATGACAGGAAACACAAACAGGCATCGACATTATAGCTCCCCCAAGTTAACAAGTCTAAAAGCTTACATGGTTAGAACGAAAATCAGGGCAAACCTGGTCAAACTGGAGCGCTTGGCTGACTTGCCCCTGCCAGTGCAGGACTCACCTGTGTTTGTAGAGATACAATATAAATCCTGCCGTTATCAGGGCAAAGAAAGGCACGAGGATGGCAACAGCCACTGAGCTGCTGCTAGTGCTAAAGTGGTGCCCTATTGAGTCCGTGCCAGCTTCCAGCATGTGCAGATCTGAATGAGATAGAAAACAATTGACATATTCAAGAATGGAGCTTAAAATACAACTGCAGAAAGAAACCATGAACTCGATGAGGGCACTTTCACTCAGCAAACCCAGGTTTGTGTGAGCAGCAACTTAACTTTGTTTACTGATCTCTACTGATATTTTTTGAAGCTTACTGGAGTAATATAATAATAATATAATGATAAACTCCCCATAAATACTACAGAGCTGCATAATTGACAAATCCCCTTATTACTGCTTAAACTCATATTCCATAATAACCTGATAAATCTCCAGACCTCAAACACAAAGTAACAGCTTCCTGCGGAGCCTCAAAAGGTCAGGTCACAAGCTGCTGACTTTCCTCTCTATTTCTGACAAGTACAGTGGTATTCATTCAGCCCTGTTTGCTACCATCATGCATATTGCAGGAGAAGATTTTGTGATCAGCAACTGCTGATCAAAATTGCTGAAAGCTGCAATGTAGAAATTGTAGACCATTTGTTGCAGTACATTTTCTGCATTTTTCACTTGACTTTTAAAAACATGGCAAAGCAAATGACACTCTGTTGTTTTCTGTGCAAACTGTAGAATTTCAGGCAAATGACAAGGTGCTGTCATGTGTGAATATCTATAAATTGCTCACTGGGTTGCCTTGTTCCATATCTCATTCACAGCCTCTCTGTTTTTAAAGGAACTTGATGCATTTCCACATTAAATTCACCACGGAAAGTTAAGGCATGTCATTAGAAGTCTCAGCATCCTTTTTAGTCTTGTAATAAGAGTTAATGGTGTAAATCAATCTTGTGAGCACAGAACATGATTCATTAGAAATGTAGAGTCCCAATTCTTAAGATTTTATTTCTTTTTGGGAGATTTCCAAAGCAAGAAAATAAATTTTTCTTCTCCTTTTTGTCTCAAAGTCCGATCACCCATTTCCTCTTTTTAAACAGGAGTTAATGTTAAGTAACTATATCATGGTAATGACACAGATATTTACTACTCAGTCCAACCCCATCTGTCCCCTTTCTCTCTGATATACTTTTCGAGCTTCCCTTTAAATGCGTTGGTACTACTGGTTTAAACTACTGACTATGAGCGAGTTCTGAACTCTCTCAGGGTAACAAAGTTTCTTCTGAACACCCTCTCCCATTTCTTGGTTACATTGATGGCCTCTGCCTCTTTCCTGTGAAAGGAAGGATTGGGGTGGGAGAAGTGGGATCAAACTCATGGACATTGACACCAGTACTGGGGAAGAAGGGAGGTGTTCCAATGGGATGCTTTCTACTTGCATCATGCTGGGACCACAGTCCTGATGAATCACATATCTAGGGCTGTAGACAGGGCTTTAAAAATACATTAGACAAGAACCCTGCGAAGACTAAAGCCCAGCTCAGATTTGGAGACAGATTTGGCAGACAATAGGTGCCATCTTTAACTCCTTTCCTTAAGAAGTGGTTGGGATTAGAGGTCAACAGTGTGGTCACAGGCCATCCTATGAAGAGCATTTTCCTTTTATAATGATGGTCAAACAGTTTATCCCTGTTTTTAAATTGCCAAATTACATTGGGGAGAGAACGGTCCATGTGGGAGACTGGTTAAGAAAGGATTTAAGGCAATTTAACAAGTTGGATCCAAAATTGGCTTAGTGGCAAGAGGTGATGGTCAAAGATCATTTTTCTGACTGGAAGGCTGTGTCCAGGAGTGTACCACAAAGATTAGTGCTGTGTCTCTTGCTGTATGTTGTGCACATTAATAATCCAGATATGAATATCGGAGGTTTATTCAATAAATTCAAGGATGACACAAAAATTATTGGAGTAAACATAGTGAGGAGGAAAGCTTTAGACTACACAATGATACCAACAGGTTGGTCAGTTGGATAGACCAATAGCACATTGAATTTAACATTGAAATGAGTGAGGACTTTCGGAGGCAAGGGAGTACATATTGAATGGTAGGGCCTTAGGAAGTAGAAAGGAGATTCAATTTGGTTTTAAAAATATTTGACATTGTGAGAATTAATTATGCTAAAGGGGTAAGGCATGGCAGGAGCACTCCAACTCCTGGTTTGCTCCGCTGGTTCAATGTGGGAAGCCGGGCACATTTCTCATGCCCGGGGCCTGCATGCGTGCAAGATGTGTTTCCAGCTGCAGCTTCAAGAAACCCAAGTTTCAGAGTTGGAACAGCGTCTGGGGACACGGTGTCTGGGGACACGGCATCTGGGGACAATGTAGAGCATTCGGGAGGCGGAGAGTATCATGGATAGCACGTACACAGAGGTGGTCACACCATGGACTCAGACTCTACAGGCAGGAAAGGGAATGGGTGGCTTCCAGGCAGAGCAGGGGACTAAGCAGGCAGTGCAGGAATCTACTGTGACTGTTCCCCTGCAAAACTAATATACTGCTTTGGATACTGTTGAGGGGAAAAACCTCTCAGCAGATAACAGCAACAGCCAAATTCATGGCACCATGATTACGTGTGTTGCAGTGGAAGGGACAAATAGGCATAGAAATGCTGTAGTTAAAGGGGATTCAATTGTAAGGGGAATACACAGGCATTTTTGTGGTGGCAAACAATAGTCCAGGATGGTGTACTGCCTCCCTGTGCTCGGGTCCAGGCTGTCTTGGAGCAGTTGTAGGACATTCTGGATGGGGAGGGTGAACAGCCAGTGGTTGAAATATATGTTGGTCCTAATGAGATCGGGAAAAAAAGAAGATGCGGTCCCAAAAGCAGATTGGAGAGAATTAAAAAGTTGAAATGTAGGACCTCAAAGGTAACTATCTTAGGATTACTACCAGTGCCATGAGGTAGTCAGAGTAGAAACAGCAAGATATATAGGATAACCATGTGGCAGTAAAAATGGTGTGAGGGGGAGGGTTTTAGACTCGTGGGGCATTGGGACCTGTTCTGGGAAAGGTGGGACTCGTACAAGCTGGACGGGTTATACCTGGGCAGGATCAGGACTGATGTCCTTGGGGGAGTACTTGGTAGAGTTGTTAGGGAGGATTTAAATGAGTGAGGCGGGGGAGATGGGAACCAGAGGAGTAGGGCAGTAGATACAGAAACTGAGGAAGAGGTAGAAATCAAGGCAAATGCTACTAAGAACAAGAACAGGCTGGGAAATGTTGCCAAGAAGAACAAAGAGGTTGTCTGAAATGCCGTTGTTTCAATGCAAGGTAATGGGCAAGGTAGTTGAATTTAGAGCTTTGGTTAGTACTTGGAACAGTGATATTATTGCGATTCCAGAGACTTGGCTGAAAGAGGCACAGGACTGGCAGCTGACTGTGCCAGGATTTTGATGTTTCAGGTGTGATAGAAGGGGATGTAAAAGGGGTGGGGGGGGGGGGAGGGGGGGTTTGCATTACTGATAATGGAGTATCTCATATCTGTACTGAGGGAGGCTACATCAGAGGATTTGTGCAGTGGGACAATATGGGCAGAACTCAGGAATAGAAAAGGTGAAATCACAGTGCTGAGGATCTACATCAGGCCTCCCAACAGACAGCAGGAAATGGAGGAGAGAATATGTTGACAGCTTTTGGAAAGATGCAAAAACAGCAGGGTTGTTACGGTGGGTGATTTTAATTTCCCTTATGACTGGGACTCACTTTATGCACGAGGTGTGGATGTGGCAGAATCTATACCGACCATATGTAAACAGTTCAACCTGGGAAGGGGTGAAACTGGACCTGGTTTTGGGAAATGACTCCAGCCAGGTGGGCGAAGTTTCAGTGGGCAGCATTTTGTGGGTATTGACCATAATACTGAGAGTTTTAAGATACTCATGAGGGTAAATCTACATCAGACATGTGGGGGTTTTTCAAACGGCAGTGGATAAGAGCTCAAGAATGGCACATTCCTGTGAGAATGAACGGTAGCTTGGGTGAATTCAACGTCAAAACAGCTCAGGAAGAGAAAGAAAGGAAACAAATTGAAACTAAAAGGATAGAAAAGTGAGGCAGAAGGTAAGTAAGAACAAAAAGGACAATTTGAAATGTCAGTGAAAAGCAAGGAATGAGAGTCCATGTTTTTAACTTCACATTTGGGGACCCAAGTGGTTGACAGGCAGTCATAAGCATTGTTAAAAAGATTACGTGTGGGATATTACAAATCTACTCCAGAAATATAACAATTTCATGTGATTTGGTGCATTTGAGTAATGATGTAAATGGTGAAATGCCATTTTTCATAGGTTATGGTGGATCAATTCAACTCAGACAGGAGGTTTTGATAGTTACAGAAAAGGATGTATCTGATCTCCTTTCAAGTTGTGGTATAGTTTATGCATAAGAGACAATGAGGGGCCATTCATTAAACCATTATATTCACAGCAAATTCTGGTCTAATATATCAGGTGCAATGTTTAAGCGTGAGAATGTTAAATGTTAAATAGAAATTATGTCACAAGAATTCACCAAATAGAAAAGGCAGATTTGTCAGGGAGCACTTTTAAGAGGGAATAAAGGTGTCTTGGAGGCGAGTGCAAAACAGGTGATAGAGATTTAACAGTCTGCTTGCACTGCCCTGAAACAGTCATAGAGTCATAGAGATGTACAGCACAGAATCAGACCCTTTGGTCCAACTCCATGCTGACCAGATATCCTAGCGCAAACTAATCCCATTTGCGAGCACTTGGCCCATATCCCTCTAAACCCTTCTTATTCATATAACCATCCAGATGCCTTTTAAATCCTCTGCCAGCCCATTCCATATATGCACCACGCTCTGTGTGAAAACGTTGCTCCTTCGGTCCCTTTTATTTCTCTCCCCTCTCACTCTAATCCTATGCCCTCTAGTTCAGGACTCCATAGCCCAGGGAAAGGACTTTGCCTATTTATCATATCCATGCCCCTCATGATTTTATCAAGTAAATTGAGCAGGATGCAAAAATAAAACAAAGAACTACAGACACTGGAGGTTGGAAACAAACAAAAAAAAATTGCTGGAGAAACTCAGCAAGTCTGGCAGCATCAGTGGACAGAATACAGAATTAAATATTCCAGTGACCTTTCTTCAGAACAAGCATTGTGTAAAACTGGCCATGCATCCATTGCCACAAATGTAAAATCTGCATCATATTTCATAAAAAGGTCATCAACATGAAATATTCACTCTTTAATTGTCCACAAATGTTGCCTGATTGCTGCGATTTTCCAGTATTTTATTATTTCAGATTGACAGTCTTCTGTTTCATGTGAATAAAGAAAATTCTTTTATACTCCAAAGCTTATATTTCCAAGATGGAAAATATTTGCTGTGTATTTCTCTGGGGTTGTGATATATTATATAATCCTCACAGAGGAAAATGAAAATCACCCATTTCGAGTCTTGCTCCATGATGGATTTTTCAAGGTTACATCTTACATTGAAAAAACTTTGAATTAGGACCTTTCATGACAACTGGCTATTCCAAAGTACTTTTTGGACGATGATACACATTTCAAGTGTTGTCACTGTTGTAATGTAGCAACTAATGTCTGCCTAGCAAACTCCCATAGACAGCAATGTGATAAGGAAAAACTACACCACTTTATTGTTGCTCATGTAAGACCAACATGTATTGGCCAAGACACCAGGGATAATGCCCTTAATCTTCTCCAAATAATGGCATGCCATCTTTGAGATTCAGCTGGGATGTCAGAAGAAAGTCTTGGTGAACATCTCATCTAAAAAGTGACATGACTGACAGTGCAGCATTTAACTGTTAGGCCTCAATTTCTGTGAGGATGAAGGGAGCCTTCAGCTTCTGGAATTGGTTTTGCTGAGATAGAGATGATGTGCATATTGCTTCCAGAAGAGTATCTTTACCTGATGTGGCAGTTCCTTGCAATACAAGAGACTCAGAAGTAGGCAAAGTGCTCCTTAAAGATCCAATCCATATTTATTTCAGCTCAGTAATATATATATAAAAATTACATTTACAAGCACATCTTTGTCTGGGCCAACATCAAGCTATTAGGTACAAAGAGTAGCTTGCTTCCATCGATATGTCAGCCCGAGCTAAGATGAAGTCTGATATCTTTATACCCTCAGGTCACATGCTATAATAGTGATGAAAATGACTTTTAATGTATCCTGACATACTAACTGTTAGCCAACCCTGAACAGGAGACAGCTTCTGTCTTAGACAAAATGGTGTTGATGATCTGAATCTACAAGTACTGCCCCTGTACTTGGTCCTGTCATTTTTGAAGGCGAGGGGATGACTCCCATTACACCCCATGCTTGGGTCATAGGTTGAAATACCCAGGGGACTTTTCTTGGATCAGGTTTGAGGAGCTGGGATCAAAGGTTCAGGCCTTAGTTTAGATTGATGCTTAAAGAAATTGGACTTAAACTAACAACCTTGACTTAGGTGATAGTGCTACCAATTGAACTGTGGCTGACACAAATGAAGCCAATTTACTTCATAAAATCCTGCATGTAGAAGATGATGAAAAAAAACACAGTCAGCTTAACTTGCTGTGGCTAATTTTATTGCCAAGAATCCTTCAGCACTATCATCTCCAGGGATCTCATAGGCCACTCTTTTGTGAAACATCCTTGAGTGTCAGATTTCCTCACTAGGCTTCCTTAACTTGAAAATGGATTTCTTTTGATCATGTTTAGAGATGGCTATTCACAAAAATACAAGTTAATCCTATCGGTTTTGAAATGGGTATTGTGGATTACAGCAGTATATTGTGGGACACTATCTGTTTCAAAGTCGACAGAAGCAGTTGACAGGACAGATCACACAACCTCCAAATTCCCATTGAAGAGATGTATTATTATGGTTGTCAGTTCTTCTGCTCATAGCTATCTATCAAGTCCCATTTAAGTAAACACTATTAAGGCACTGTCTTTTCCTACTTTGAGTTCTTGGCTGGGAGCAGTGTTTTTTGAGAGCACGGATCAAGGGTTTGGGCATACATTGTGAGTGACTTTTCTAACCATTTAAAACTAATGGTTGGAGCATCATTTGTGCATGTCTCATATTTCTGACGAACTCCTGGTGATCAAGGATCCCTGTCAGAATGAGAAGCCAGAATATAACCCATTCCAGCCTCAAATCCCCAGAGGCTCTTGTGATTTGCTGTTGTGCCTTTAGTATGGTACATGGAACAGCATTCAGGACTGAAACAGACAGTGAGACAGTTCCTTCTGCTGAATTTAAGTTGGAAGAATTGAAACTACTATGAAGTTTAAGAACCAATGAAATCATGTCCAGGAGAAAAAATAATCTTCATGACAGCTGGCATTGATAAGTCCTTTAGCAGAATGATCCAGAATGATGAAATCTATTAGTTGAGAAGAAAGAAGCTTTACCTATTCTTTGGAGACCAAACTGTCCGAAGTCTTTGCCTTGTACAAATCCTTGGTACACGAATGTGCTGCCTGAAGCCTCTGCTGAAACCTGTGTGATAATTAATGAGGTCAGCAATCTTGCAAATATCTATTACACACAGGATAATTAGGGAAGGTGGCCATGAATTTATTTTCTGTAATTAGTCCTCACTGTAACAAGATTTCCATTTGTCCATCATTTGCACCCTTAATCCAGGCCTACTTCCCAGGGTTGCAAACATTTGCCTATGTCACAGATGTTGCTGTGTTGACCTGTGGCCAATGATAAATAGACCAACGGTGTCACTCAACGAATCAAAATTAATTCTTTCATGCATGTCAACTGAAATGAGCATTTATATTCTTGAAGATTATGAATTTCACATGTTCAGTTTGATTTTTTAAAATTTGTTCTTGTGATGTGGGTGTGACTGGTTGGATCAGCACTTATTGCCTATCCATAATTGTCATTTGATCTGAATGACTTACTGGAGCAGTTTTCAGAAGGTAGTTATGAATCATCCATATTGCTGTAAGTCTGCAATCAGTATTAATGGTTGAACCTAAAATACCCTGTTCATTCCTGGACCATATGTACAGACAGAATAAGTATTCTTTGGAGCACTTGGGATTAATTAGGAATGGCTGATAAATGCTGGTCTTCCTTGCAATGATCACATACCAGGGACAGTAACATAAAAAAACCCTCAAACTGGTAATAAGTCTTGACTGGTGGAAGCATTAAACTGAGAACACCCTGTGTCCCATGAAAAGGTAACTACATTTCTAGTCCTGACTGTTTCTCTATGATTCCATTAGGTTGTGCTGTTTATCTGAGACCAACCAAACTAGTACAAAAAAAGTACTCATTTGAAGTACACAAATCAAAATTTTGTTGTGTTGATTTAAACGGCATCACGTTGGAATCTATAGTATTCCTAGTATTGTTGTTATGCTAATATGGAGCATCTATAGAGTCCACTGAGGTAACTTTGTTGGAAAACACCTTCGTACTGGTACTGGGGGTTACATCTTCTCATCGAGTTGAATGAGGAGTGATATCATGTGACATCACGTCACTTCCTAAAATGATGTGTACAGTCTGATTAACCCCTTATACTATAAAGGCTGAACAGCATTCTTTAGATCAATCAGCATGGTATGCTTTGCCAATTGTTGTCCCTTTACTAGTCTCTAAGAGCTTACTTTTGTTGTAAGCATGTGTACACTAATAGGCACATTTAAAGCTTTTTTTGCAGAATGTAATTTCATAAATCGCAGAAGCATCACAGTGCAGAAGGACATCATTCAGCCTATTGTACCTTCACTAGCTCTTCAAATGAGCATCATCATCTAGTATCAATCTCCTGCTTTCTCCCTTTGCACAATATTTCTATCCATATAATCTTCCAATGATTTCTTTAATGCTTCAATTAAACCTGCTTCCACCACAGCACATTCCATACCCTAACTACTCACTGTGTGAAAAGATGTTTTTCTCACATCATCCCTTTTTTTTTCGTTCATCATTTTACATCTATGCCTTCTGGTTCTTGTTCCCTTCTGAGTGAAAACAACTTTGCCTCTCTAATCTATTGAGCCTGCTCATGATTTTAAAAAAACCTCTCTCAAATCTCATCTGAGCATCCTTCTCTCCAAGGTGCACAGTACCAACTTGTCAAATCTATCATCATAACTGAAGTTTCTCATTCCTGGAACCATGCTTCGCAATTGTTTCTGCACTCACTCCAGTGCATTCATATCTTTCCTATAATGTGGGCACCTAAAACTGCATACATTACTCCAGCTGTGGTCTAACAATTGTCTTACATAATTTCAGCATCACCTCCTAAATCTTGTATTCTATGCAGCAATTGAAAACACTGAGGGCACTGTATGTTTTATTTAGTACTTTCTCTCTCCTTGTCCTGGCATTTTCAATGAACTGTGTGCATTTATACCCATGTCTCTCTGCTCCAGCACCCCGTTTAGAATAGTACACCTTTTTTTTAATACTGTCTTTCACGTTCTTCCTTCCAAAGTACATCACCTCTTACTTCTCTGCATTGAAACTCATCTGCCACTTGTCTGCGCACTCCACCAACTTGTCTATACCTTTCTAGAGTTCTATACTGACCTTCTCACAGTTTAGAATTCTTCTAAGTTTCAGTGTCATCCACAAAATTTGCAATTGTCCCTAGCACACCTAGATCCAGATACTTAATATAAATCATGAAAAGCAATAGCTCTAGTACAGACACCTGGGGAGCCCTACTGCAAAACTTCCTCCAGCACAAAAAATAGCCATTGGCCATTACACTGTTTCCTATCACTTAGACAATCTTGCATCTACATTGCTCCTGTGCCTTTTACACCATGACCAGTAACTTTTGACCCAGTTTGTTGAGTGGAACTGTATCAAACTGTAAATCCATGCAGAGCAAATCAACATGGTTATCCTTAGAGCCTTTCTTTTACCTTTTCAAAAAAAACTCTAGCAAGTCTTTTAGAGACAATTACCCTTTTAGAAATCCATATTTACCAATGTACCAATCTACAGAATCACAGGGGAGTGGCACAAAGTGTACAGTAAAGCCGAGTGACAGGACAGTGTTACAAGGAAACCATGAGACCAGCCCAGCAATCCAGAAGAGGGGAAATATCTTAAGAGAAGCTCAGTTGTGACAAGGAACAGTAAGTGACAGACTTCAAGTCCTACCTAAACAGCAAACAGAAGGGAAAGCCTGCAAGAAAGCTCAAAAAAGGTGTGAGGATATACACGATTTGGGAAGTGGCACAAACCAAAAAACAATCAGTCGGCTACAGTGAGTAAACCATTCCAGTAAATCAAAGTATTTATGGAAATAGGGAAGAAGTGGGCACTCAAAAACTTCATCAGTAGAAAATGTGTAAAATAATTGAGAGCAGTTGATGCTGTTAAGGAACCCCACTGGTAGCTTCTCAGTAGGGGATTATAAGTGCAAAGACAGAGATCATGTTACAGCTGTAGCAGCTGCACAGAAAATTAAACATAGACACAGCAAACTGTAGGTGTCCTAGCAACAGGAGTCATGGAGGGGCAGGAAATCCTCTTCCTGGGGAATGCAGCATACCCATGGCAGCACTTCAACTCATTTGATTGTCAGACATGCAAGATGAATTCTGATATGTGGATATTGCAGTCAATGATAAGAACATTGATTTTAAATCGGATAAAGGGAAGTATGCACTGATATTTGTGGAGGTACATGATACGGGTTAAAGAAACAAAAACTTAGATCATTCTCCATTCAGCTTTGGGATTGAATTAAAGGGAAGATGCAAGCTACACTTCACTGCCATGGAGGAAATCACAGAAGCTCAGTATGTTATTCCTAAGCAGAACATTTATTTGGTCGGCAGAGTTGTGTGTGGCTCTTTACATATTGCTGCATTAGTAGATGTCATTGTGATGCCAAACCACATTAACAGAGCCTGCTTCTCTAAGTGTTCCACAGAATCTCCTATATTTAATAAAACATATGAACATTTCCTCTTGAGTGTAGAATTCATGTAACTACATAGAAAGGACATTAGTTTAAAATCTCACCAGAAAGATGGGACACCAACAATGCAAACACTGCCTCAGCACTATATTGGATTGAGAGCTCTGGACTGGGACTTGAAATTAAAATCTCCGGACCAAGAGGTGAATGCTATCCACTGAGCTCTATCCACTGAGCTCCTGCTGACAGTGGGATTAGAGGGTTCTCTCGGATCCAATGTATATAACTTTTTTTAAGATGTTGAACGTTTGCTTCCAGGAGTAGCATAGCAAGAAAAAGTCATATTCTTTCACATATGCCAACTGAAAAGATCATTTTTATTTTTGAAGGATGTGACTTTCGCCAGATGTTCAGTTTGAGTTTCCTTGTTTGATTCATGTAATGCAGGCACCGCAGGCTGGATCAGCATTTATTGCCCCCATCTTTAACTGTCCATTGATCTGAGTGTCTTCTTAAGAGTCAACCACAGTGCTTTTTATCTGGGATCTGGTGTCAGTGCAGGAACCCAGAAAACTCTGTTCTTTACTGTAACATATGCAGATAGAGTATAAGTATGGTATATATTCTAATCCATAATTAAAACCATGGGGATTTGGAGAACTATGGCCCTCATGATTTTATACTGCATGTATTCCTTGGAAACCCATTGTATCAATCCAATAATTGCTGATATTCTCTTAAATATGTGGATCAATTTGATACTAAGCTGTAACACCAAAGCTGTCTGAAATATCTCAAGAGAATTTTATCCAAAGTATTTTCTAATCATATCATCATGAAGTAGCAGAAGCACAGATTTACCTGATTGATATTATCAGTATAAACACACTGTAATGTTCTTTATTGATACATTGGATGTCCTACTGAATGGCTCGATAAGAACTTCTACTAAGGTACCGAGTAGATAAAAATGGATTTAAATTTTGGGCCTTAATTATGCATAGTAACACTGTTATATTCTATGTGTTCAATTCCTCTAGACCATAAGTGTTCCATGGTGCTGACACACAGCACCATTAATTTTCTAAGTCAATGCCACTTTGCTATTTTCAGTCCAACATATCTCAAGTACTTAGCTGTAAAATTTAACTGTGACATTTGGAGACTGACACCCATCACTACTTACATAGCCATCCAGAGCCAGGTTGTCATTCTTAAACTTGTGCACAAACATTTCAACAGGACCACGGATTGTATATAGTTCAAGAAGAAGGTGATGCTCTTCCTTTTTGTAGAAACCTGACAGATATAAACACATCCGCAATTAGATGAGAGTTATTTAATAATTCACTTTATTTTTATTAGGTTTCCATCAAGTAAACATGCAGTGGGATTAGTCACACATGCTGGATTTTATACTTAAAAAATAAAGGAAAATGTCTTGGCCCACTATGCAAGATGGGACTAGGCTTGGAAACAGACGGGGGTTCTTTGTGGAGCAAATGATGAAGTAGTTCAAATTCAGAATGCAAAGCCCCAAGATTGTGGAATTGAAATGCTAAGGCTGTAACGTACTTCTACAATTTTGCGAGTGTGAGAAAAATTCAGCTGAAGTTGAAGTAAGAATGATTGTACAGAAGATTTTGGACTTTCTGAATCAATGTATATTTTGTGATTCACTTCTCTCTGTTGGAAGTGGTGGTGGTGGCCATATATCTCATATTGTCAGCCACTGGATTACCAGGGATAAATCTCAATGAATGAAACTTCATTTTCAGGCTTGCTTTTCAGGTGGATAGTGAAGCGAAATGGTTCTTTGTTGGCAACATAAAACACAGGCATAGCCAATTTTCTACATTAACTGACATGTAGTCTATATGCCTATTAGTATTTTTTAGGCATTAATTGAATCAATGTGCATATTCAATCACATTCACATTGTAACTGCCAACAAAGAAAAGCTAAAGTTGCAAATGGATACATTTGACACATGTACCCTGAGGATAGGTTATGAAAAAAAAACAGTAAACAGCATTTTATTTTTCCCTCCATCTCCTGAACTTAACATTTTCTTGTACTAAATTTTTATGCATTGAAGGGAAACATTTCATCATCGAGATTGTAAACATCAACCCACTCACTCACATGTTTCTGCTTGAGCTAAGTACTGGGGAATAAACAAGGCCATCTCTGATGCATAACTGACGTAGATCACCATTCTTTCTACAGATTACCATTTAGATATGGAGTCTATAAATATTAGTTCAACTTAGTGAAAATACATTGTAAAAAAATTGTACCTGAGTCTGAACATCAATTTGAACAAATTAAAAACTGCCATCATTCACTTTGAAATTTAAGGTTTTATTCAATTTGTACCGGAAATGTTTGAGATTTCGTGAGAAAGAAAGCTCAGGTAGTTATGATGAGTTACGCTGGGAGGGATAATGGGTTTTGGTTTGGGACCTTGACATCAATATCATATGGTGGAAGGTGGGGGTGGTCAGAATCTCATACTGGGTGGGAACCAATCACCTTGTGGGCGGAACGGTGGCACAGTGGTTAGCACTGCTGCCTCACAGCACCAGAGACCTGGGTTCAATTCCTGCCTCAGACAACTCTCTGTGTGGAGTTTGCACATTCTCCCCGTGTCTGCGTGGGTTTCCTCCGGGTGCTCCGGTTTCCTCCCACAATCCAAAAATGTGCAGATTAGGTGAATTGGCCATGCTAAATTGCCCCTAGTGTTAGGTGAAGGGGTAAGTGTAGGGGAATGGGTCTGGGTGGGTTGTGCTTCGGCGGGTTGGTGTGGACTTGTTGGGCCGAAGGGCTTGTTTCCACACTGTAAGTAATCTAATCTAATCTAAAACCTGATAGTGATTATCCTCAAAGTGGGCAAGTCGTAGCTAAAGGGCTGGATCTCTGTCCAATTAAAGGACATTGATTGGTCATTGACTGCTTAATTCCGGAGAGAAGATGAAGCCTTTGAGCCATCCTTGATTCGGTTAATCAATTTAATGCTCTCCAGCTCAGGAAAAGCTGCAACTTACTATTATGGACGTGAGAGAGAACAAACAAGAGATAGAGAAGAGAGTGCCTTATGATGGAAGCACTATGTCTCAAATGTTTCAATCGCTAAATCAGAAATTGACTTAGCCAGTGGCCACCATTACAGCCACTTCCCGGGGTAGCTGCAGCTGAAACAAAAACAGGAATTGCTGGAAAAGCTCAACAGGTCTGGCAGCATCTGCAGAGAGAAAACAGTTAAAATTTCACATTCAGTGACCCTTATTCAGACCTGCTGCATTTTCTCAGCAATTTGTTTTTGCTTCAGATTTCCAGCAGTTTATTTATTTTGTTTTAACTGTAGCTGAAGCCATAAAACAAGGAAAGGTCTCAATACAGTCTGTGTGCTCCCCTGGTCTGACACTTCCAGGCAACTGGCTGCTTCCTTTGCACCGCAAGGGCATGCAGGCTGACGGAAGAATTCCAGTGGGTCTCTGATAATGAGCCTGAGATGGGATTAACAACCTGTTATTTGGCTATCCGTCACTTATGGGTGGGAAGCTCCGCCACAAAATCCTGTCTCGGGGAAATGATGTGCTGCAGAATGGCGCTGGGAAAGTTATCAAGGGCTAAAAATCCTGTACATTATTTGTTGCATTAAAGATGCCTTGTGATGTTACTTGTGCTAATAAAGAACGGACACACAACTTTGTTACACAAACGAGTTGGCTTGTAAACATTATTTACTACAACATAAAAAACTTTGCTGTACAACTCTCAGCAGTTTTACATTACTTACCCTTCAATCTAAGCTCTACTCCACTCTGATCGAGAAGAGTTGCCTTAACTTGACTGGTTGATAGATTAAAACTATTAATTGTTAACATCACTGGCTGCCTCTTCCCAAGGTACTCATAAGAGCCTTTCCAGAGGGAATTCTGAGCAAAGACATTAGGTGGAACTGCAACAACGATAAAAAATAGGATTAGAAGCAGTCTTTCACTAAAGAACGAGGTCTTTGAAGGCTTTAACATTCTAGTTTGTATTCCTGTTGTGAACCCACCTGAAAGTTTGGTACTTGGAATTTCCTTGACTGTTCCAATTGGTCTCCCACTTGGCCTGGTATCTGCTAAACAAATCCAAGAGAACAAGTTATGTTTGTTAATAACAAAATATCCTAGGTGAAAGTAAAGTAAGTCAGCCCCCGATGAGTCTACCAATGAATAATTCAGTGCAAAGCTTATATCATAAACTTCAAGGCCCTCATTGCTCCACAGAAAGAATTTTGACAGAGAATTGCCGCAGGCTGCTCTCTGGTGTACTGCTGATGGCATCAAAAAGATAGTATTGGAGATTAAAGAGGATGATATCACAAA
The DNA here is from genome assembly GCF_047496795.1 of Chiloscyllium punctatum. Taxonomy (NCBI): domain Eukaryota; kingdom Metazoa; phylum Chordata; class Chondrichthyes; order Orectolobiformes; family Hemiscylliidae; genus Chiloscyllium; species Chiloscyllium punctatum. Next base: position 35,210,024 of record NC_092765.1, read on the forward strand.
TATGCAGTTGTTTAAGCCACATGTAAGATTAAAGACTTTACCACCTTAATATCCAAGAACAAATCACTCGGACCTTTATTAATGAAGGCAATTTAGTATCCACTGGCATTTAACCATGGACAGTGATGTGCTCATCAAAAATCACTGACAAGCTACACTAGACTGAAAAATAATCGTGTGCTTGTGAAGGAGTAGACAAAAATACAAAGATTAGATGCCGACCAAGTTGCACGTTGTAATGCCTTACCTACAACGAGCAGAAGATAATAGTTTCCAAAAAAAACCCCAGATATGAAGAACATTCGATCTTGAGGGCTTCATTAAAATGAGTTTATTGGCACTGATTTGCAATTGTTCAATTGTTCCATGCAGTGTGCAGCACTTTAAAATGTGGTTGGACCACAGGTTGCAGTCAAGCTGCTAGATTTACTCACAGCCTGTAACCTTGCAACTATGTTATTAATGTTACACATTAGCAGGTCACAAAGAACAATGACCATTTCTAACAGTAAAATTATACTCTTCCATGGGTGGTGTGATTTGTTGTCCATCCCTAAATGCTCTTGAGCAGAAAGCAGTGGCTGACCCTTTGAATGACTGCCATTCATGTGGTATAAGTACAACTGCAGTGCTGTTAGGAAGAGAAATCATGTATTTTCATGCAACATGGAGAAGTAACAGCAATTTACCTTGAAGGCTGGATCATGTGCAGTTTGCATTAGATAGCTAGAACTAAGTGTCAGACATCACAGTTTATGATTAGATTAGATTAGATTACTTACAGTGTAGAAACAGGCCCTTCGGCCCAACAAAACATACTGACCCACCACCCACCCAGACCCATTCCCCGACATCTAATACTACGGTCATTTTAGGCTGGCCAATTCACCTAACCTGCACATTTTTGGATTGTGGGAGGAAATCGGAGCACCCGGAGGAAACCCACGCAGACACGGGGAGAATGTGCAAACTCCACACAGAGAGGCGGGAATTGAACCTGGGTCTCTGGCGCTGTGAGGCAGCAGTGCTAACCACTGTGTCACCGTGCCGCCTACAACTTATAGCACTTTAGGTTAAAAACAAAATTCACAGCCTTGTGTTAGGGGGATGGGGCACAGCTCCTTGACCCCATCCTGTCATGCAGATGTTTCCCAAGATGGGTCAGAAATTCAAATCAACTGCCTACTCAACAAAGTGGACAGAAATGAAATTACACAGTCCCCAGTTAAGGGCAACTCTGTGCCATATACAGCAGCTACCATCTAAAGACAGATGCCCTCTCTTTGGTATTATGAGACAATCCAAACAAGAGGGTCCACCCATCAAAGAGGAGACTGCACCAACAAAGGCCACATCTGTTGGCCAACACTGGACTGATCACACAATGTTTGCTGGGCCGCTCTGAAATTTCATTTCTATCTGAGTAAACTAGCCCCCTTGCACATCACTGATGATAGAACCTTCATTTTGAGTTTTCCCCCAGCTGTCTTTGCAGCTTTTATTCCAGCTGCCAAGTTTCTAGAGCCTCTGATTCTGTTTTTGGGCTGACAGCGAGGTTGGATGCCACCAATTGGAAGGACGCCTATGAGAAAATATATCCCTTGGTTTGACTCTCACGAGGTATGGGTTCAGGATTCCCAATGGGTTCTTGATATTGAGACTTTGAGATACATAAGAAACTCCTGCCCCTTCTATCAATTGGTGACACTGTTACATATATGGAGAAAGTGAATTTCTGCCTGCGCTCATCAAGATCAGGATAGGACACTTGGTTGTCAAAAGCAGATGTTTATATAACACAATTTGTTTCAGTAAGGGGCCAGGATAACCTAGACTGGAAGGTAAAACAATTGGGAAATTCATGGATGCTTAGAACCTATCAGATTACAGAGGAATTGCAATAATATTTTATGTCAAGTTGGAAAGCATAAAATCTCAGTCAGCTCTCTGTATTTGCCCTCAGCAAACTGTGACTTTATTTTCTCCTGCCAAAGCCAGATTGCTGATTCTGCAACTGACAAGGTATCAATGTCTTCAAATCACAAACTCTCCAGGAGTAACACAGGGGAAAATATAAATAAAAATGGCATGCCACAGTTGGTTCACATTTTTAAGCAAGGATTGATATGAGCCAACACACCTACATATTATGCCAATATTAACTCTTCACCTGTTGGCCCTCCCAAACTACACACCATGGGTTATGAATGGATGTCAATTCTTCATTTATGTTAACCACACATTTCTATATTAATCTCTGATGCAATAAAGCAAAAATCTGAGGACATTAACTGTATAGGTCCTGCCCTTGTTGCATGTGTGGAATGAACTGCCAGAGTAAATGGTCGAGGTGAGTAAAATTACAACATTTAAAAGACATCTGGATGGGAATATGAATAGGAAGGGTTTAGAGGGATATGGGTCAAGTACTGGCAAATGGGACTAGGTCAGATTTGGATGTCTGGTCTTTGCGGATGAATTGGATCAAAGGGTCTGTTTCCGTGCTGTGTGATTTTATGATTTTATGACATTACAGCCCCAATTTTATGTAGACCATCTCTTTGAATAACCTCAATTAAATATTAAAATTAAATTGGTTCCAATGATAAGTATTCCATCTTTGAGGGAGTTGGAGGTGCCGTTGTTCGACTGTGGTGGACAAAGATAAAAATCACACAACACCAGGTTGTGGTCCAACAGGTTTATTTGGAAGCACTATCTTTCAGAGCACCACTCCTTCATCAGAATGGTTCTCCACAACCACCTAATGAAGGAGCAGCACTCTGAAAGCTGGTGCTTCCAAATAAACCTGTTGGACTATAACCTGGTGTTGTGAGATTTTTATCTTTGAGTGAGATTCAGTCAATTTACTGGCCTTGGTGTCACATTTTATTCCATGACAATTAGTTTAATTGGGTAGTTGCCCATTTTGTATTTTCGCAGTCTTATGACTGGGCATTCCTTTGCTGGTTATGAACACACTCAACAATTAAGACAAGAAAAGTTAATTTCAGGGGACTGGGGAGACAAATGCATGTGCAATGTATTATGTGACCTTCTGTTGCCATATACCTTTGCACAGCCATGTCCCATGTCCTTACATTGAGAAAAATGATTACCACCATCACTTTACAAAATAAGCTTAGTGTTGTAAAGGTGAGGACTTCTTTGTTTGGTTTAGTGGTTGCACTTTTGCTTTTGAAGCAGGTGAATGTAGATTTGAGTCCCACTGCAAAGGCATTATTACTGTGTGCCACTGTAATAGTACAGTGCCAGAGTGCTACATAGTTAGACATAGCAAACATTGAGTGGAATGCAAAACTGAGTCCTGTAAGAACTTTCAAATGGAAAGAATACTACCTGTGGCACTGCATTCATCCTTCAAGGAAGGGTCACCAGACCCAATACATTAACTCTGATCTCTCTTCACAGATGCTGCCAGAACTGTTAATCTTTTCCAGCAACTTCTGTTTCTGTTTTCAATTTACAGCATCTGCAGTTCTTTCAGTTTTTATTCAATAACCCATATATGTGGTCATTTATTTCACTGCCATATTTGAAGACTTGCTCTGCACAAATCAATCGCTCAGTTTGCCTCCATTATTTCAATAACTAAACTTTGGGATGACTACATTGACTGCAAAGGATTTTGCTCTTGAGATAATTAAATATATAAATATGCGTTACTTCTTTTACCACAGTATCAAGCTTTCAATCCATCTTATTCAGATATATTTGCAGTTTGCCAATAAGTTCCAATATTTTTCTGTTGGTAGAATGCACAGATTACACCAAGTTACAGTTTGTCTGGGTGACAATGTCACAATTGAAGCCCTGAGAATTGGAAATTGAAGTTCCAATTTTCATCCTGTGGCAACAAAAGATTTGAGGGAATTTTTATTTTTAAATGAAGGGTTGAAGACAGCGATCTAGAGGAGCAAATGCAGTCACCTTTGGAGGGGGAAGTGTTAACGTCGCTAGGCAGTTGAATACATGGAAGTTGGCCAGAATAGAATTTGGAGAGGAGGCAATAGGTCTTAGAAATGTAGAGAGGGACTTCAGAATATTCTGTGGTGTAAGGCTGAGGAGTAAGAGGCAGTGGAATTGGGTGGAAGTGAAGAAGTAAACCCCAGTCTTGAGGAATAAATCTATCTGGTAGAGTTTCTCCTTGCTTTGCAGAAGTAATACAAGGAGGAAAATTGGACAGACATTATAAATACACAGCACAGATTCTGCAGATCATTCACTGAATTTTCTTAAAATAAAGATCAAGTTTTAATGATATCCTTGACGATTTTTGTGGTTAATAGTTAGTAGTTAATCTCATTAAGCTATAAATAAAGGGAGCATCTTTTCTTCAATACTATTCAATAAAAAACAATTATTTATTTAAAAATATTAAAAATGTCTTCTTTCCTTTCAATATATTTGTTTCAGTAACAAGCACAGATCATGCTATTCAGAGAAACTGATTTTGTGGAATTAATTATCTTTCGAAGCAGACAACAATGATCATAGCAGTGCAAAATGTATTCAGGAGCCTATTTGGCTGGAGTAAAGTGGAACAAGATGCTCCCTCTCCCAGTAAGAGAGTTAGGTCCTCTGTGTGGATTTAGGCTGCTGTTATACAATTCTGATAGCATCAAGACAAAAGCAAACTAACACCTGTTTCAGTGTAAGTGCACCTGAGACTTCAGACGGAATGGAATTAACATACAATACTGCAACAGAATGCATTGCTAAATCTCAGCAGTTAACTTTTCACCAACACTGATTATCCTATCAATACTTCAGACAAAACACTCTCCCTACTGAAATTAATATTCATGTAAAGGAAATATTTAAAAATGGAAATAAATGCCAATGAATGGCAATCATAATTCTCCATTCAATGAAATGAAACAGTGAGGTTACTTCTTTGACATACTGTACTCTGCCTATATTCATGTGCAAGCTATAGATAGAGCAAACAGGCCGTTGCATGGGGTTTACCATAACAGAGAGGCTGTTTTCCTGTCCAGCTTCCATCAGGCCTGCAGGTTCGATGCTCTGACCCTCCAGTAAGGTAGAAGCCAGGCTGACATGTGTAAATCAAAGTGTATCCCAGTGAAGGCAGGTCGATCGATTCCACATTCACATGAGGAGGAATCTCAGGCTGTCTGCAGTGGTGTGCTGAAAAACAAACATGGGTAATTGATGATTCTTAAAGTCCATGATAGAAAATAATAGCACATGAATTGGACATTATTAGATTCAGTTTCAGTTAGCAACTTAATCAAAACTTCAGAATTTTACAACACATTCCAATAAGTTGTTTAAGCTGCCTGTACATCAACGATCAAGCAGAGTACAAAACAGTCACAGCCTCCTGGAATTGTCTACAGGCACAAGATTTCTCCAGTAATGACACACCAAACACATTTAACTTGTTGATCATTTGTAGCTCTCAGCATCTCTGAAAATACAGGACAACAAAATCTGACTTCTGTTAAGAAGAAATTGGGTATTATTCACAATGACTATGTGTTAATTTCACGAGATGGGCTCCCTTGCTAAAGAAAAACTCTCCACATGCACCTGAGAAAAAATATCTCAGTCAAAAACATGAAAGAGCATCAACTCGAACTCTCACTTATACATTCGCTCATGTGTACAGCGTGGGCGTTGGCAAAGGTGAATCGGGCCAGAGGTCAATGATGGCACCTGAGGATTGGCAACTTTGATATTAATTGGGTATGGTGAGGTAATGGTTTTTCTGAGCAGGCTCAGAACTTGTATGTAGATGTACTTCTCCTTAAACTATAATTTTTTATTTACTCTTATTCTTAAATTATCAAAATGGCACTGGATAATGGCAACAAATGAGCGCTTTTCACTGCATTTTATTGCATTTCACTGCAAAATAAACGTGATGATAAATCATTCATTCATTCATTCTTCCATTTACTGTGTGTCACTCTTTTAAGAGAAAATGTCAGAACTTCTGGTGGAGAACTTTTCCTGTACCATCATACCAAACTGGCATGAAAGTACGTGCCCACGCCCAGCAGCAGCACAAGAGAAAAGCATAGGCACATTATACAAAAGCAAATTACTGCGGATGCTGGTTTTGGCTTCAGCATAGGCACATTCCATGGTGGAGGCTGTGGAGCACGTTCGGTCATGAGAAAGCTCACACTTGGAAATGTCAACCTATTTTCTTCATGTCATACTGTGCACCAGCAACCACAGAGGTTAATTTCACAAGACACATACATACATTACTATTGTTTACAGCTAGAAATGAGGTGCTTTCTGACAGTGAGAGGGTTATCAAAATGCGGTCCCTTTTCACTGCCACTCAAGAAAAAAAATGGGTGGACTCCTGAATTTTTGGGCTGATAATTTGGCAGCAATCACAAATGTTATCTGCTAAGTGGAAGGAACTGTCCATGTTTTCAGACACTCCAGCACCAGCTGATGATACCCTGCATGTACAAGTAGTATGCATCAACTAATTGGCTTCTCATTCGCTGATAGTAAATTATTACTTCAAGTGGGTGTGAACTTAGAACAAGTCCACTGAATGCTGAGACTTAACCAGGACCCCGCAAAAAATAGACTTACAAATGCATTCTGGCTGAGTACCACTCCAGGTAAGATTGGTAACACATGTGCGTGTGGTCGATCCAAGAAGAAGATAACCTTTCTGGCACTTGAACCCCACTGTACTTCCAACCTGTCTCAGAATGAACAAATTTATGTTAATAAACTAGATGACGCATGGATGTTTCAAAATTCTGTCTGATTTAGAAATGCACATTTTTAATGGCATAATTGAACATTTTGCATCCTTATTATTTCAATCTCCAGGAATAGTGAGAAATATTTGTTCCAGTGAAAGCCGTCAAATACCAAGGCTCTATCGCATCCTAAACCAATGGCATACTTTGAGTTCTTTAATCCTAAATTTTTGCTTACAATTAAACTGTTCTTAAAGGGCATCATCACTGTAGGGAAGTTATTAGCATTTCTTTCCCTGCCTGTTACACTTAGATTTGGTGTAACCACAATAAAACTATTGCCAAGATCAACTCCCAAGAAAGTACAAGTAAGTTTCCTTAATAAAGATCACATGCATAGGAAGCCTTCCATCCCTGGTGAGCACCTTATGACAATCCTTGTCATGATTTAAATGTGCTGTTTTCATGCAGCTCGACTCGCCATCTGTTCGGAATACAAGATATGGTAAAATCACTTCCACTGGCCTTTTGCAAAACATGTCAACAGATATGTGGAATAAAAATAAAATTCATTTTCACTTAGTGATGCGAGTGGCAGATATGTCGTAAAGTCATGGGATGTCATGAATCTTACATCTGGGCTAGGAATGGTGCACCAGTTCACTTGCACTGATGTTGCATAATTTATGGAATATAATGTTCAAAATTACTGCACACCAGGAAGTGGTGGACACCAAACAGGAGAATATAAAATTTGCCAGCACTGTGGGCAAGTGGTGAGCATTGTTGCCTCACGGCGCCAGGTGCTCAGGTTTGATTCCACCCTCGACTGACTGTCTGTGTGGAGTTTGCACCTTCTCCATGTGGTTTTCCTCTGGGTGCTCTGGTTTCCCTAAACTGTCCAAGAATGTGCAGGTCATGTGGGTTTGCCAAGCTAAATTCCCTGTATTGTTCGGGAATGGACAGGCTAGGTGGATTAGCAATGGGAAATGCAGCATTACAGGGATAGGGTAAGGGTCTGGGTGGGTCTGCTCTTCAAGGGTTAATGTGGAATTAATGGTCGAATGACCTGCTTCCACTGTATAGGGATTCTAAGATCCTACGAAAATATATATGTGATATCAGTAGGGGGTAGGGGTGAAAGCACATCACAAATCCTGGATAGGTACTCAGGATGAATTTGAAAACAGAAAGACAGGGAAGGTTTCTTGTTTCACTGTGGCAGAGTTCCTATTTCTGAGGTAGAAGACCAGGGTTCAAATCCTACGTACCTTAGATGTGTGCCTTAGGATATCTGAACAGGTGAATGAAAGTGACTAAAAGCAGGAAGGGAGATACTGGGGCAAAATTATGTAGAGTAAGGATTTCTGCAGGCATGACCATAATGACAAAACAATTTGCTACCACTGGTGAGGCTGAGGAGTTAGGGAACAGTATTCTAAGTGGGAGGACAGCAGGATTGGCAAAGAGGTATAATTACAGATGATTACTCAAATAGCATCCAGTGAAGGCCTGAGCTGGTGTGAAGTGTAAGTCAGCACTGTGACCTTGTGGAACCTAGCCAGTAGCTTTGTATCACATTGTGGTTTGAGACCATCACTGGCAAGGTCAGAATAGTTACCAATTCCTAAGTGCTCAAGAAGGTGATGGTGACTGACATTTCTGAACCCATATAGAACATCATAGTTATCTACAGTGCTGTTAAGAGAAAGTGTCAGGTTTCAGTCCCAGCAAAGGCAAAGGGATGGCAATATTGTTCCAAACCAGGATGATATGTGGCTTGGAAGGGAGCCTGCAGGTGGTGATATGCCCCATGCATCTGCTACTCTTGCTCTTGAAGATGGCAGAGGTCATAGATTTGGAAGATGCTGTCAAAGGTGTCTTGGTGACTTGCTGCAGTGCATCTTGTGTGTAGTACTCACTGCTGCCAGTGTGAGCTGGTGGTGGACAAAGTAAATGTTGAAGCTTGTTGGTGGGGTCCTAATCAAGTGGGCTGCTTTACTTGCATTGCAAATATCCAGTGGTGAACAGGTATGAAATAGCTTAGTTCAACAGTCATAGCAACTGATGGAACTGAAGCTTGAAAGATGTAGGTGAAAATAAAGTATGCAGTTGATGGGGTTTGGAAGAAACTTGGAAGGAGTGAAAGAGAGGAGTTTCGATTTCAGTCTTAGGTTTGGCTACGGGGAGGCACTGGAGACTTTGAAAAGATTTTATAAAACTGTAAAGAGTAGATTTTTTTCAGAGACAGAGTGAGTGAGGATTGGGAAAATTGAAGGAATTAGGAATAATTATTCATCAGTATTTCATGTGATGAGAATCTATCAGCCAAACAGACAGGGCTGGACCGTGTTCCAGAACACTAGGTTAATGAGCAAAAAAATGAAAATTTACATCCAACAGCTTGAGAATTTCAATTTGGTCGAAAAAAATTTGGATGTTCAAAAGCTGGCAGTTACTATGGAAACACTGAATGGTTAAAAAAAACACAATTGATTCACACATGTACTTTATGAATGGTAGCACACCATTGGTAGCTGGTTAAAACTTGTTAGCCAAGGCAATATTTACTTTCATCTTATATTGACAATTTCAAATCATGAAATTGTTCTTTTCTTTCATATCAATAAATGTCAGCTAGGAAGAGTTGTTTTTCATGGTGGTGGCATGGAACATGAAAGATGAAACTCTAGCCTGATTGAAGAATCATAGGTTTGAGAACAGGAAGGCAGGCTGGGAAATTCAATCGAAACACAGATTTATTAAAGTCTGCAAAATGATCTTAAATAGTTTTGGAGTTCAGAGAGAACTGTGCCTCCATTATTTGGATGACCATAAAGATGCCTCCTTTATTCAGCATCAAAGATAGATGAGGGTGTTTGAGATAAGCAGCTCAGATTACTGACTCTGTCTATTCAGGCATGACCTTGAAATTGGGGCTTGGAGTGTACAACTTTGAATAGGACAGAGATATAATGAATTGGGTCAAAAAAAACATCTATTTTATATGACACATAGACACAACAAGAAAGAGATGTAAGAAAAGATATCAGAAACAAATTGCTACAATAGCTACAACAGTTTGCAGTTTGCTCTTGTGCTTAGACAGCTCTAGCTGGATTGGCCACCTGAGATAGACTCTAACTTGCAGGACTTCCAAGTAACTAGTGTCATTGTTGGTGCATTCTGTTGTTTGATAGCTAATAAATGTGTACAATGTTAAGTGGAATATCATCCAGATTGTTGTGTGCCATTGCTATTTGGGCTGGACCTGGTTTGACTCCAGCAGTCCAGTGCTGGAATCACAACCCCTCCAGTAAGGGGTTATGACTCCAGCACTAATTCAACTTGGTAGACTTGAAATTGCCTTCTGAAGTGAAACAGTATTAAACCACTACAAAGAAAACAGCTTCACCACATGCACTGCAGTAGCTAAAGAAGTTGGTTCTACCATTATCATCTCAAGGACAACTAGGGGAGGCAATTAAATACTACTTTTGTGGATCATGCACAGAGAAAGAATAAGAAATGTAATGTCCTAGCATAGTACTAGACAGTGAAATAAAATCTGAATATTCTAGCAATCCATAGCAGTCTTGTCTGCAAATAAAGGACAAAATAACTGACGCTTTAGCTGTAAAATATTCATCATTTTAAAACCCTGTTTGATTAAATACCTCACAGACTACCTTAAGAAAATAGGCAGAAAAAAATTGTTCTTGAAGTGCCTCCCTCCAAGTGATGTTATTTGACTACCTCAATTTTGTGTGGGCAGACAGGGCCATGCAATGCTGATCTTGTGTGATGTGCACAGCATGCTTCAATGATATCAATGAGCAAAGCCTTATGCTATTGGTTACTGTTTGCCATGGTGAAGTATGTGTGTCTGCTCAACACCACTGAAGCAGTGCTCTGCAAACAACATCTTCCCATCACTCCCTCAATCACCAACACACAATCCATGACCTCTTCCACCTTATAACTAATATGACTATGGGAGCACCATCACTTGCAAGTCAATTGCCATCCTGTCTTGGAATTATATTGCCATTTCTTGACTGTCACGAGGTCAAAATCCTGGCCCAAAGAACTTTACACATGCCCAAACTACTCAGATTGCAGTGGTTGAAGGAACATCGCCTTCTCAAAGGCAATCAGGAGTTGACATGGATACTCAGATTTCACTAATGAACAAAAACAAAATCCTTGGTATATTTATATGTTAAAGATGAAATAAAAACACATTGTGTTGTTCTGCATCATAACCAAGTACTCTTTATCATTTTAACTCTTTATCACAAATTCAAACAGCATAACACCAACAATGCAGGCCAGCCAATGTATGGAGTCTCAAGTTAAGTCTATCAGCGAATAGAAAGTTTGCAGAGAAACACTTAGGATCAATTATTTGTACAGGTTGATTCTACTCCAGACTTTATGATATTCTCTTTCTGAATAGCACAACCATAATTCTCCATCTTTGTACGCTGTCACCAAACCAGGAAGTAATAGTGAGGTCAAGCACCTAAGCTGGCATTGGTAAATACTGTATGACATTCCTTTGGTGTAAGTGTAACACAGTACCACACACCTGGTAACCTTCAGAATTGTTCTGTATTCCAAAAGTGGGCACCCCTGGGTCAACGCAAGTGGTATGTGTTGAATCTTGAGAGAAACAGACATTGTGATTAATATGCGATTTGAAGTTTAAATAAATAAGTAATATAAAAACAAAACACAATAGTTTTTCATTATTATGCTAGGAGCTGATAAATTTGGATTTTGCAAGGAAACTGAAGTGAATTGCAACTGTAAAGTCTCAGCAGAGCAGTGGGTTAAGGGATCACTATCTTACAACATTGTCTCTTGGAATAGTGGTCGTTGGTATATACCTCATATAATTAGCATTGGTATATTGAGGGTGGCAGGGTGAATGGAGCAGGGTAGGAGTGAGGAACCTGAAGAATCAAACAACATTGTCTCCTTGTACTGTTCCTGCCTATTGAATCAATGGCCATCAGACATGATTGAGAGAAGACAATGAGGCTTGAGGTGGAATTGGGGAGTGGGTAAGCAAGGTGTAAAAGATGATCACATGAGCAAGGTTGCTTCAGGAACTCAACATTAGAAAACATTTGTTTCCTAAACACCTTTTTGGCAATAAGGGACTTACAGGTAAGAGGCACTAAAAAAGAAAATGAATAGGATTCATATCAACATCCAATGTTTAAATATTATAGAATATTATTGGCGATTGCATTGGACAACCTGTTCCTGCAGATTCCATAGTTGTAACAACATAGACCAGGCAAAGTTTGGTCTCCCAGATGAGTCTTTGACTGAAATGAATGTGGACAGACATATACTTTTTGTCATTTACCTAAACAGGTTGGTTGTGTTCCACTCCAGGTGCCATCAGATTGGCAAAACCTCCTAGACGATCCCACAAGTATCAGTGGTGGGTTGCAGGTGAAGAAAACAGCAGATTTGTATGTAAACCCTCGATCTTCTCGCCTTCCTTGTGCTGGGATTCCTGGGTCTCCACAAAACACAGCTGGAACAGTCAAATGACAGATGAAGACAAAAATCAATACTCAAAATATCCATGTTGATCTTTAAATTTATACACAAGAATACTATTAGGCGATAGCTGGGAAAGAAATATGTTGTTCCATCAGTCTTAAACATGCACGTTGAGCTTAATAAAGGGAGCAGACAATCAAGCAGTAGGTGACATGTATTTAAGAGGGGACTAATCCTAACGTGGAACTTTTGCTGGAGTGCACATTTGCAATTTAAACTAATTGTTTTGTAAGGAACTAATAATCTGTGATCACATGCTTCATTGCCTCACATCAAGGCCATAATAGGCATCCTTAATAATGTTAAGGGTTGCACTGTGGCATTATTAGATTGCAAGCTCGAAGGAGATAGGAATTCAACATACTACGGCTCCCCCATTCTGAAAACCTTCAGCTTTCCTTCAGGCAACCAAATGGTTTTAAAATGTTTATACATTATTGATTTACTGCATTAATTAGGGGCCCATTCTGTCAGCTGATCACGATGTGTGTGAAGTTCTTGGTTAAAATTCAAAGTTTGATTCTGCCAGTTTGAGATGATCCTATTTACTCTAACATTTTAGCTTAACATCAACTAAGTTTTCTGATTTACCTTCTACTCATGCCAGTGAGATCCCCTTGGGTCATGTTTTCATACATTAATCCATATACTTTGGCTTTCACACGTTATGTTGCTTCCACACGTGTCTTAGCTCCCAATGGTCTCCTAAATATTCATTAGCTAAGATCTAAACATCTTTCAGAATGTGAGCTGAGGATAATAAATATAGGACTTCCTTGCATGTTTCTTTGGCTATCATGTGTTGCCCTTGAAGTTAAATTCTGTCTTTGGCTTAAAAGCACAGTACACATCAACAACCAAATAAATGAAAGTACAGGTCAACAGGTGCAACAATAATATGATATACATATATACTTACAATAATTTATACTAATCATATTCTGACAATAAAACAATAAACACCACCATTGAGCTATGCTAAGGACACAGTTATTATTTTCCACTATGTTGGAACCATGGAGGCTAACTGGTGTGGGTAATCTCTTTGAAAACTGTCAATTCAGTTCTTGAATTGGATAGTTTGACCTGTACAAATAGGTGTCATACAACTTATTGATGCTTGTTACATTCAAACGATTGTCAGCTCAGTTCGGCCGGAACATATAACTCATTGCACAGCATGTTTAGATTTCAAATATGTGCCTACATCCCTCTCTTGAGCAAATTTACTCAGGGACAATTGAACAAAAAAGAAAATTACAACAATTTTTAGAATAAGTTGAACAACATTAATTTAATTATGGTTTCGACTGTAACTGTAAGTTTTTAAGTATGGGATAAATGGGTTACACCAAATCAAATCAAACAAAAAGATTTAATTTTGACACACTCCTAACTCGGTCATCTTCTCCCAAGGCTCAATGACCCTCCAGGGAAATCGGTTTTCTACTCATCAGAATCCTACCATGAAGGCTTTCTGCATTATCCTTTCAAACGGATAACTGTCTTAAAACATTCTGTAAATCCATTCCATTGCTCCATTCATGAGCCACTCATTTATTAGTCCTGATCCCATTCCGATGTTTGGAATTAGTTCCATATGATGTTAATTCGAGGTCCAAATCTGGGGATGGCAGTTGAGTGGGGAAACTGCATGTTGAAAAATGGGGCTGTTGGTTTAGCAAAATAAACAAAGCTCTTTTGTAAAGATGGCCAGGTGGAAACACTGGAATTATTCTTGGCTATCTGCACTCTCCCTTCGAAAACATTTGTGGCTTTGTGTCTCTTATGTTTCTAAAATCCTTCATGCAGGTCACATTACTACAGGGAAGCTAGATTCATGTGGAAGAATTTTGCTCCTGAACTTAATTAACATGATTTGAAATCAATAAGCAACACTTAACCAACAAAACTAAATTGCTGTAGGCAACCTTTAACCTTTAGATCAGTAAATGCGAGACACCTATGACTGATTTCTGCCCAGTATTTTTCAAGGTATGTTTCATGTTGTCATCTATCATTCCCATGTACACAGGCTAGCTGATATGTACTTGATCCAAAAGTAATTCTCTTTCACTCACCAGCATTGGTATCTGCTTTGAGAATCCACAATAACATTGAAACTGCATCTGGAGTATTGCGCACAATTTTGGTCACCTTACTTGAGAAGGGTTGCAGTTTCATTGGAAGCAATTCAGAGGAAGTTCAAAGAATTGATTCCAGAGATGAGGGTTTTGTCTTATAAAGAGAGATTGTGCAGTTTGGTCCTATACTCTCAGGAGTTTGAAAGAATAAGTGGAGATGTAATTGAGGTATATAAAGAGGATTGGTAAAATATCCATAGAAAGGATGTCTCCTATCGTGGGGCAACCTGGAATGAGAGGTCATAATCGTAGGGCAAGGGGTAGCAGGTTTAAAACAGAGAGGAGGAGAAATCACTTCTCTCAAACAGTTGTGAATCTGTGGAATTCATGACCCCAGAAAATTGTGGATACTGAGATGTTGAGTAAATTTAAGGAGGAGATAGAAAGACTTCTAATTAATAATGGCTTGAAGGATTATGGAGACTGGGCAGGGAAGTGGAGTTGAGGCTGAATCGGGCTTATGCCCGAAACGTTGAGTCTCCTGCTTTTTGGACGCTGCCTGACCTGCTGTGCTTATCCAGTGCCATACTTTTTGACTCTGATCTCCAGCATCTGCAGTCCTCACTTACTCCGGGTTTCTGAGTTGAGATCAGCCATGATCATATCAAATGGTGGAGCAGGTTCAAGGGGTGGAATTGCCTGCTCAAGCTCCTAGTTCTTAAGCTATGTTCTACATCTTGGTGGTGGCACAGGGGACGGGGAGGAGGTGGATGGCTCAGTGTCATTCCCACCAAGAAAGGTGGCAGCATTTCTTCCCACCATGAGATTAAGTGTTGTCAGCTGGTTATGTCACACACACACACACACACACACACACACACACACACACACACACACACACACACACAGACGAACAGACATTCAAAAGTTAGGAATGCTGTCTTGCTGACACTCCTTTTTCTCATTGCACCTTTTACTGCAATGAGAAAAACTACACAAATATCCCAAATAGTCAGAAATGAATGAGGGCCAAAAGGAAAGCAATAAGCTTCGGTGACTGGACCATTTCTCTTTTGGGCCTTGGCTTACTTAATCATTAACTATCCTGAGTAAATTGTGGCCACAGTGAAGTGTACAGATATTTTGGCACATGCTCCTAAAAATCACTTAGTTTTATTTGATGGTTCTCTATATTGTAGTTGTTCCTGATCGTGACATGAATTGGTTATTTTGGGGTGCAGCTATGCGAATGTTACTCTCGGGATATGTTAAAAATCACACAACACCAGGTTATAGTCGAACAGGTTTATTTGGAAGCACTAGCTTTTGAGGCACTGCCTCTTCGTCAGTTGGTTGTGGAGAAGGACCAGAAGACAGAATTGATAGGAAAAGAAGTTACAGTGTCACGGAGTTATAATGATATATTAAACAAACTTAGACTAAATTTTGCATCTTTTAGGGTGGGATATGCTGGTTTCGGTTCTTTAATATGTAAATTTGAGAACTCCTTTTAAGTTACCTTCTCAAGGTGGCTTCAGTTTATCTAAAAATAGGTGTTAACTCAGACAATGTATTAAAGGTGTGAACGTCTGTCCCAATGTGGAGTCAGTTTTATTTCTAAAGTGGAACTTTCAGAATCCTACATGGATTTATGCAGTTTTTGAGCAAAGGAATACGTGGCAAAAGTTGAACCCTTAAAAGAAGAGGTGATAGCCTGTCTCATGTCCTTTCCCAATCTGGCCAGCTTTTAACCTTGGTTAGTACAAGAAGGGTAAATGTTATTTAGACATTAACTGTCTGGTTGAATCATAGAAAATGACAAATTTTCGGTATTAAAATTAACAATCAGGTATGCAGATTGGAGTGTAAATTTTTGAAGAATCATGTGACATTGTATATAACTACTCAAGTGCAGTTAACATACAGCAGTAGTCTTGGAATCTGCTTCGGCCCTGAGCTTGTTATCATGCAAGGTAACAACAATTGCCTTCATGGGCAAAATAAGAACACACTGAATAGGTTGGCACAGAGTGAACAATGAAAGATTTTACAGCTGCAAAGCAAAGCTGGTGCAATTACATAATTTAGACAGATGCTGTTCCCAGAAGAAAGCAGAGAACAAAGGGTCATCATTACAAGGAGCAATTCCTTCTCTGAAAAGCTTGTGCATCCGTGAAATTCACGACCCGAGAGTGTGGAGGATGCTGGGAAACTGAGTAAATTTAAGGAGGAGCTGTACAGATTTTCAGTTGTTAGTGAGTTAAGGGGTTGTAGAGGGTGGGCAGGACAAACATGACAAACCTAAATTTATATGGTGGTCTTTCATGACCTCTGGGCATCTCAAAGCAGGTTAAAGGCAATAGCATACTTTTGAAGTAGGGTAACTGCTGTTATGTAGGAAACAAGGCAGTAAGTTGTACACAGGTAGCTCCCTTATGAACTATAGGAATCTTGCCTGATTCACACAATGTCATTTTGGTACAATATTATCTCAGTGAAACCTATCCTTTCAAATGTCCTCTTCCAAACTGGCCAGCTTTTAACCTTGGTCAGTACAAGAAGGGTACATGTTATTTAAACATTAACTGTATTGTTGAATCATAGAAAATTACAAATTTTCGGTACTAAAATTAACAATCAGGTATGCAAAGCCCAAAAACCAAATTCATCATCTTTCAGTGCATTCCCATTGAAATCTGGCAGGAGGACTGAAAATTAAACAGAGATTAGACATCCGGCCCTATTTCAGGAAGCAGCCTCCATCAATCCTGAACATGGTTTGGTCAGAGGTGGATGGTCAGCAGGAGGGGAGGGCAGGAGTGAAAAGTTCACGTCAGAAGTCTGGGAAATCGTTCACTAAATTTGCATTACAGCTCATGGCAAAGAAACTAAAAGGAGTCAGGCAGGTAGAAGTTTAAAGGGTTGAGCTCAGGATTGACGTATTTCAGACTTGAGTCGCTGTGATAGATGGTGTCAGCTAACAAGTGCTTTAAAATCATTTTAATTCTCTTCTATATATAGAAAGCCTTTTTGTAAGTTAATCTTGTGAAACAAACTTCTGTTCTGTTGTTAAATAAAACCTGCAGCCTCATGAATATATTTCAGTGACTAACCGCTACATTAATTATTTACAAAAATACATATCTCCCAAACCTGCCTTCTTTTTGGAATCTGACTTGTCCAGTTGTGCAATCAGCTGGTACCATACCAAAGCTAAGACTGTGGATGAACAATGGGGCCAGTAGAAAATATCTGCAGTTTCTACCCAATTCTTAATGGTTCTGGTTCATTGCTCAGTTTTGCATCAATTAGAATGAATTTGAAGTTTTGTTTAGAAAGTCACATGTAAGTTGAAATGTTGCAGTGCTGTGGTAAGGATTGATATCTTGAGGCTGTGATTAATGTATATTATTCATTTGGCATAAAGCAGACATTTTTTTGCTTTAACTCATGCACTATGTGGCTCAGTGGTAATACTGAGTCGAATATTCAACAGTCATGACACATATCAATCAAGGCCGATACAAAGCTGTACTAAGACCCCACTACTCTGTTGGATATGTCACCCTTTTAATGACAATTTAAACCAAGGCTGGGTGTCCTCAACTTAATATTCCACGTCATTATTCACAAAAAAAAGTGGGGTGATCTGCTGGCCAA
Source organism: Chiloscyllium punctatum (assembly GCF_047496795.1). Classification (NCBI taxonomy): domain Eukaryota; kingdom Metazoa; phylum Chordata; class Chondrichthyes; order Orectolobiformes; family Hemiscylliidae; genus Chiloscyllium; species Chiloscyllium punctatum. The sequence goes on from NC_092765.1 coordinate 35,228,073, forward strand.
TAATCTATCTGTCAATCTCACAAAAGTACATCTTTTGGTCGTTTGACTAAATTATTGTTCATAGGACGTTACTATGTTCATGTTGGCCACTGTGTTTCTGACAGTGACTATATTTCCAAAGCATTTCATTCATTGTAAACTGCTCTGGAACATTCTGATATCGTGAAAGATTTTTCTATCAGAGCAAGTTCTTTATTTTCAGACTTGACTTTGGTTTAAGAAAAGAGGATTAAACACTGTTGTCTGATTTTTTTTTCAAAAAAAAAGAAAAATTGTATTGGACTCAAAATTTTAAGTCTATTTCTATCTCCACTCATGCTGCCAGACCTGCTAAACTTCTTCGGCACTCATTCCTTTTTATTTCAGACCAACAGCACCCACAGTACTTTGCTTTCCTTGTCTGTGTGAGAATGAAGATGGTGTTAGGTGATAGACACTCTGGCAGCCAAACCTGCTAGGAACTCACACACTGGTTTACATGAAGGCACACCACAATTAGTTGCAATTATACCATCTGTAACATTTTCTTTATCAGGTTCTGTCATATATATTTACATATCCAAGTTAAATACATCGTCTGATATTGCTGGTAAGTGCAGCTCTCTCATGTGATACACTTACGAAAGCACTGTGGGATCTCCCCAGTCCAAGTCCCATTTCCTTCGCAGGTAAGTACAGCAGGTAATGACAGCTGGTATCCCTCAGTACATGTGTAGCTGATGCTGGCCCCCCAACTGAAGTCTGTTCCCACTACAATTCCATTGAGGATTCTCGGAGGAGGTTGGCATGTGATTGCTGCAAAAGAGCAGTGATCATGAGAGACTCCAACTGCTTCAGTTAGGTAACATTTGTACTCTATATCATTCAGCCATTAGTAACACAATATCATTTAAAGTGACAGTCACTGAGGGAACACTGTCCCTTTGGATAAGATTCTACCCCACCCACTGAAGGTGAAGCTCATGCCCTTAAAACAAAATTGAGGGAGAATTAGACAAGGACTTTCAAAATCAAATCTATCGTAGGAAAGGCAGCAAAAAAAGGGTTTAGAATAGAAAGCTTGGGTTTATAAATTAGTATAAGCCAAACAACCTTCTTCAATATTAGAATTCCTTCCATTCAATGATCCTAGTTACAACCTCTAAATCCCGGAATCATCTCATCACCAAATCCTCTTTAATGTATCAATTTCCTTTTGAAGATAACTTTATTGAAATTGCACATAATCAAGCCTTATTTACAGAACATTAGCTAACTTGACTTATAGCCATATGCATTTGTGAGCTATCATTGGCATTGTGCCGAATAACTTCAGATTAACTGAATGTTTACCACAAAGCTCACCAGTTACATCCAACTGTTTTACTTTTTGAATTCTGCAATCTAAGATATACAATAATGAAACTCTCACTATTTGTTTATTTCATTCAGGTCATGTTTAACATTCTCAATCACTCTCTAATTATATTACCAAGCCTATCAGCATTTCATTGGATTCATTTGCAAATTTTTAAATCTTCCTGCTAATATAATTGCATTGTAAACAGAATAGGGGACCGTGAACAAATCTCAGCAGAAGCTCATCAGCAAACACAGATTTTTTTGCACAAATAATCAGAGAATAAAGAAAATTTACGCTTGGAAATGCCAATGTACTGTAGTCACTAAATAGGGGTACCTGGACAGTTTTTTTCCAGTGAAACTGCTTCATAAACACTGCAAATGGGCAGAGGCTCTGCAAGGAGCACAACAGATGCTGATCATAAAACTGCCAAAGGCAAAATTATTTGATGCAGCATTCCCTGATGAAATGAATATACAAAAATGCAAATTTCATCTGTCTCCAGCACAGACTCCACAATAATTTTAAAAAATGCAAAATACTTCATTGCAATTTGGAAAGTCAAAAAAAAACAATTTTGGAAGTTATTAATTACCCGTTTCCAGTTCATGGTGATAGTCTTCAACAATATGACATAGTGCTATTAATGTCGAAAAAAGTTCCAAAATGCTCTTCACAGCATTGTCAAATAAAATTTGGCATCAAGCCACACAAAGAGATATTCAGACAGATAACCAAAAACTGGGTCAACAATGTAGGTTTTAAGAAACATCTTAAAAAGAGGAGACAGTGGTCACAAGGTTTAGGGAAGAAATTCCAAAGGCTAGGGCCTTGACAGCTAAGGCAGTACAAGGCAGGACTGGAAAACCCACCTAAACGACCCATGAGAGAAAACCCACATATTTTAGGAGTGGACAACCAGACAATCGCTAACAAAGTCATTTAAAATGATAAGCGTTGGGCAATTCTATTTTTTCTCTGAAAGCATGGAAAATAAAGTCGGATTTATAGTGAAGCTCTGAAGCATCAGATAACCTCCATCATAGCTACAAAGTGTGAGAAAACCTCCATTACAATCATAAATTATACAAAAAACCATGCAATACTGCAGCGAGGTGTCGACAGACTAATATCTCAGAATGAAAATCTTTAAGGATGCTAAAATATCTGACCAGATTAGGAACGTATATCTTCAGAAATAGTAGAGTGAGGAAGATTTAATTTGAAAAATAGAACATCTATAGAAAACAAAACTGGCCATCCTAAAAAATTCTTGAGGTATAGAGTTATTTCTAAATTGTATAACGACACAGATGCTGAACAAATAAATACCCTGTATGCTTTTGTATACAACCAGAAACATAGCAGATGATGTTTTTACTAGCCAAGGGTAAAATAAACATCAGACAAATTTGAAAAGATACTGTAGCCTCTGACAATTACTTTGACCACAGAACTAAAACAATTCTTTAAACCACAAGTTTTAACAAAGTGCCACATCCAGGTTAAATCAATAGTCATTTCCTTGTTTTATTAAAAATAAGAATGTTAGATCTGGAAGCAAAAGTGTGATCTTATTAAAATACGGAATTAAAATCACAAGTCAATTGACATTCCTGTCTAGTTTGTCCATCATCATAAATTGATTGACTTACATCTGCAGGTTGGCCTGGTTCCATTCCAAGTTCTGTCCCTGGTGCAGATGAGAGAAGAATATCTCAAAGGATCCATTGTGTAGCCTGGCATGCACTGGAAAACAACTGTCTTGTTATAAGTGAAGTCAGAGCCCAGTCTGATTCCATTTGCTGGTAATCCAGGGTCACCACAATTTATCACTGTAAGAAACAAGACAGCTGAGTACCAAAAATACAATGTACTTTCATTTTACCTATATCCAGGTTGAGATATAGTGCACTATAACTGCATTGCTTTTGTGACATAAGCTTCCAGAATATTTCTTGGCTAGTACAAAGTAAATTTCAAAAGCCAGTCATGCTGTCCTAGAAAGACACACCTTTATGTGTATTTGTGTTCTCGATGGTCAGTTCATACTCAGTCACTGGAAGAAAAGGGGAGCATGCGAGTGCATACTCTCAGCTTAGATTTCATGGAAAACCAGAGGAAGCTTAAGGAGCTAGGAAAATATTTTTAAAATTTATTTCAATGCTCCTCTTCTATCCTATATGATCTAAAAGAGTATAAATTAAATGTGAATTCTGGAATTATGAGGCAATGGAACTAAGTTAGAAAGAAGAACCTCGAAGCTAACAATCTCTGGGCTAGTATCCGAGCTACAGATAAATAGGCACAGGATAGGTCAGATTAAAGAGCTGAATACATGTCTCCAAGATTGGTTTGGAAGAAATGGGATTGAATAAATGGATAACTGGCACTTGTTCGGGGCAAAGTGGAAGTTGTGCCATTGGGACGGGTTTCATCTGAACCACGCTAGGACCTATATTCATATGAATTGTACTACTAGGGTGATAAATAGGGCATTAAACTAAATACAAGGGAAGGGATCATGTGAGAGGAGATGTGTTAAATCAAAGTGCAGCACATTAATTCGGTTAATGATAACTGGAGTGTGGCAGGTGGGAACAGTAGGTACAAATGTAAGAATGAACCACCAGACAAAAAGGGTCAAAACACAGACTTTGAAGTTATGCATCTGAATGCAGGTAGCATTCATAACAAAATGGACAAATTGTTAACAAAGATAGGAATAAATATGCGATGTAATGGCCATTCCTAAAAGTCCTACCTTCAGTAATATCAAGGCAACTTCACAAAATATCAACTCATAGATTAAGGGGGAACATATTTGCATGGCTTAGCAAACAGTCAGTTAACGAGAAGCAAAGAATTGGGATAAATCTTCTTCAGGCTCATCAGATGTAAGGAGTGGAGCGCCACAAGGGTCAAGGTTGGGACCTCAAATAATTACAATCTATGCCAATGTCTCAGTCATGGGGACTGGGTGTATGGTATTTGCTGATGATACCAAGACAGATAAGTCAGTAAGTTGTTAGACCAAGTAGAAAGTCCGCAAAAGGATAAAGATTAACTAAGTCAGTGGGCAAAAAAAATTGGCACATGAAGTTTAATGCAAGAAAAAATATGTAATTGGCAACCTTGACAGGAAGATAGAAATGTAATACCCTAACTTAAATAGAGAGAGAGAGAGAGAGAGAGAGAGAGACTGCAGAATACTGGATTAGAAAGAGATCCTAGAGTCCTGGTTTTCACAAAAGAAGCTAGTTTGCAGGTGCAACACATAATTAGGAAGGCAATTTAAATGTTGGTGTTTATTGCAAGGAAAATGTAAAATCAAAGTCTGAAAATTTTACTCTAGCTGTTTAGGGTCTTTATAAGACAACATCTGGTGGACAGTGTGAAAAAAAGGCCTTCTTATTTAATAAAATAGTATAGCATTGCATTTGGACCAGTTCACAGAACATTCAGCTCACTCCTATAAAGAAACATTGAAGGGTTGGATCTTTTATCCATTGGAAATTTAATAAACTGATGGGTGATCTTGTTGAAAAATATAAGATCCTAAAGGGACTGGATAGGGTGGATCCTGAGATGATACTTCCCTTTGTTGGAGGTACCAGTACTAGGGCACACAGTTTAGGAATAAAAGTCCTCACTTTTAAGAGAAGTTTTCTTTCTTTCAAAAAGTCTTTCTTCACCATAAAACAGTAGAGGCAAGAACACTGACCTGACTGAAGACCAAGAGAAGATTTACAAGGATGTTGCCAGGGCTGGAGGATTTGAGCTATACAGAGAGACTGAATAGGCTGGGGCTGTTTTCACTCAGAGGCTGAGGGGTGATCTTATAGAAGTTAATAAAATCATGAGTGGCAGTGATAGGGCAAATAGGCAAGGTCTTTTCCCTGGGGTGGAGGAATCCAGAACAAGAAGGCATAAGTCTAGGGTGACAGGGGTAAGATTTAAAAGGGACCAAGGGATAACTTTTTCATTCAAAGGGTGCTGTGTGTATGGTATAAGCTACCAGAGGAAGTGGAAGAGACTGGTACAATTACAGCATTTAAAAGGCATCTGGATGGGTAAATGAATAGGAAGGGTTGAGAGGGTTATGGGCCAAGTGTTGGCAAATGGGACTAGATTAGGTTGGGATATCTGAGCCGAAAATGTGTTGCTGGAAAAGCGCAGCAGGTCAGGCAGCATCCAAGGAGCAGGAGAATCGACGTTTCGGGCATGAGCCCTTCTTCAGGAATCTGAAGAAGGGCTCATGCCTGAAATGTCGATTCTCCTACTTCTTGGATGCTGCCTGACCTGTTGCGCTTTTGCAGCAACACATTTTTAGCTCTGATCTCCAGCATCTACAGTCCTCACTTTCTCCTAGGTTGGGATATCTGGTTGGCATGGATGAGTTGGACCGAAGGGTCCGTTTCTGTGCTGTATATCTCTATGCCTCTATGACTGTAAGTCAGATACATTGTTTTAAAACAGGACAGACAAGTGTTGTGGGGGCAGACAAGAAGTGGAGTTGAGACCTCCAACTAGATGAGCTATGATATTACTGAATGGCACAGCAACCTTGAAGGGTCGGATGAAGGGTCCTGCTCCTAAATCATATGTCTCTCTCTTCTTTTAGGGAAATTAAGAACAAGAGAAGTTTTCAAGGCCTACACAAAGTAAATAAGGTTTGTTGGAATAAATTGAACTGAAAGTTGTGATGGGTTTGATTGCAAAACTCAAGGAAAACTGTAGCAAAGGACAAAAATCTATTTACAAATAACAATTTACCATCCTGTGCACATAATTTGAAAAAGTATTTTTGATCCAATATTTCATTTTCCTCCCTCCTCAGTGTCACTTTTACAGCATATTATTGGGGTAATCCAATTACTGCTACATCATTTATGAATCGTACTAATTTCCTTTCCCAATACACAATAAGAATTTTTGATTCAGATCGCCAAGATTTTGCCTGCAGGAAAAAATATTGCAAATGTTGGATATGATTCCCAGGCTTTGTTCTCCCTTTTTACTTGAAGAAAAGAGGGTCTAAAACATACTATGTTACACCTGTAAAATGAAATGGGTCTATGTGTTTGCAGCTTGACAATATTAGGTTCAACTTTGATATGTGCCATACAAAAGAGATAATGAAAATACAAAACTGACCTGTGCATTGCGGAGGAACACTGGTCCATGTTCCATTCACAGTACAGTGTCTAGTTAGCAAGCCAGTTGAATAGTAGCCTTCCCTACATGCGTAGGTTATGGAACTTGAAAAGACCAGTTTGTTGCTGTACACTATCCTAGCATTACGTGGTGTTCCAGGATTTCCACAGGACACAGCTGTCAATCATGAAAGAAAATAGTATTACATTAAATAACAGTATTACGGTAGAGAAAGGACATTTGAGGACTCGTCCACTGAAGTAGTATGGGTTGGGGTTAGAAACAGGAAAGGAGAGGTTACCCTGTTGGGGGTTTTCTATCGGCCTTCGAATGGTTCCAGATATGTAGACAGGGTAGTTGTTATGGAGGACTTTAACTTTCCAAATATTGACTGGGAATACTATAGATTGAGTACTTTAGATGGGTCAGTTTTTGTTCAATGTGTGCAGGATGACTTCCTGACACAGTATGTAACAAGCCAACAATGGGTGAGGCCACATTGGATTTAGTACTAGGTAATGAACCTGGGCAGTTGTTAGATTTGGAGGTAGGTGAGCATGATGGCGATAGTCACCACAATTTGGTTATGTTTACTTTAGCGATGGAAAGGGATAGGTATATAATGCAAGGCAAGGGTTATTGCTGGGGGAAAGGTAATTATGATGCAATTAGGCAAGATTTAGGATGCATAGGATGGGGAAGGAAACTGCAAGGGATGGGCACAATGAAATGTGGAGCTCATTCAAGGAACAGCTATTGCATGTACTTGATAATTATGTACCTGTCAGGCAGGGAGGTAGTGATCTAGCAAGGGAGCTGTGGTTTACTAAAGAAGTTGAATCTCTTGTCAAGAGGAAGAAGAAGGCTTATGTTAGGATGAGATGTGAAGGCCCAGTTAGGGCACTTGAGAGTTACAAGTTAGCCAGGAAACGCCTAAAGAGAGAGCTAAGAAGAGCCAGGAGGGGACATGAAAAGTCGTTGGCAGGTAGGAAACCCTAAAGCTTTCTATTGGTATATCAGGAATAAATTAATGACTAGAAAAAGATTATTACCAATCAACGATAGTAGAGGGAAGTTGTATGTGGAGTCCAAGGAGATAGGGGAAGTGCTAAATGAATATTCTTTGTCAGTATTCACAATGGAAAAAGACAATGTTGTCAAGGAGAATAATGAGATACAGGCTACTAGACTAGATGGGATTGAGGTTCACAAGGAAGAGGTGTTAGCAACTCTGGAGAGTGTGAAAATAGATGTCTCACGGGCCAGATGGGATTTATCCTAGGATTCTCTGGGAAGCCAGGGAGGAGATTGCAGAGCCTTTGGCTTTGATCTTTATATCATCATTGTCTACAAGAATAGTGTCAGAAGACTGGAGGATAGCAAATGTTGTCCCCTGCACTGTCGCACTATCTGCATCAGTAGTAAACTTGCCCACTTTAAGGGCATTTAAATGATCATTGGATAAACATATAAATGAAAATTGAATAGTGTAGGATAGATATGCTTCAAATTGGTTCCACAGTTTGGCGTAACATCAAGGGTCGAAAAACCTGTACTGTGCTGTAATGTTCTATGTTTTAAAATGACAAAAATGGATTCATACTTCAATGTCAGAAACAGACCTCTGGAAGTCGCTTTTAATTCTCTATTCTGAATCTCAAGCCAACTATCAGACATGATTGAATTGGTCTCCTAGATTCTGAAGGATCAGCCAAAGACATCTTTGGAAAGTAATAAGAAGGCAAAAATTACACTTTAAATAAAAGGGCACACTGACATTAAACAAGGCTGGCAAGGTGGCACAGTGGTTAGCACTGCTGCCTCACATGGACCCGGGTTCGATTCCAGCCTCGGGTGACTGTCTGTGTGGAGTTTTCATTTTCCCCCTGTGTCTGTGTGGGTTTCCACCGGTTGCTCCGGTTTCCTCCCACAGTCCAAAGATGTGCAGGATAGATCGATTGGCTGTGCTACATTGTCCCATAACATCTAGGTACATGCAAACTAGGTGGATTAGCTATGGTTAAAAACTCCATACGGGGTGAGAATGTCTTCAGAGAGTTGGTGAGATTGATGGGCCAAATGGCCCCTTCCTGCACTGCATGGATTCTGGTTGACCGTGTATTTTTATCCAGTGCCATTTACAATTATAACTTGCCTCAGCCTGTCTTGACCAATTATTTTCTTGTTAGGAAAAGAGATTTGTCCATTGATTTATTTCAGTCACAGAAAGGAATTAGATGAAGTCTTTCCAATTCTCATGCTCAGAGTCTCTCACTCAAGATCAGATTGCTTCATTTGTGTTAAATTTATAGAATGTTCATTAATCTTGTCTCATACCATTGACAAAGCAATTTTGTCAACATTAAATAAGAGCAGTGCCCAGTCCTCGATTAGTATTTTTCTGTAAATGCGTGAAAATGTACCAAATGTTGCATCAATAAAACAGATCCAAATTATAATGCCAACCCTGACAAACTTAACCTTTCATCAGATACCCTTTCTCTTTCAGTTAGAGTATCTGGGGTCAGAAGCTTGGTTGTTATTGTTGCTGTACGCTTGAAACCTTTCCTCCCTCAACTCTTTGTCACATTTAAATGGTGCTGTCACCAGAAAGAGTGATTTATTTGTGGTCTTATGTATTCTAATCTTTCTCTATGCTATTGGAATGCCACATTCCTGAATCTCTCTCTGTCTATGTGTCTTTCTCTCTCACACACATACATACACATGAAGCCTATAAACAGCAAACAGCCACTGTCTGACAGATTTCAATGAATTATTTTGCTCACATTTCTGAAGTACCCTTGTGAACGAAGATGAAATCTCTTTTGATAAATGGAACTGACACATTTACCTATTGCATCTTCTAATTACTTTTATAATCTCCAGCCCCAGGCTTCTTTGAAAAACAATTGTGAATGAATTAACTCTCTGCCTGCTTCCTCAGAAAAAAGAGATTAAGTTGTTTATTCTTCTTGATTGAGTCCCTCACTCTGCCACACATGCACCAAATGCTACATTACAAAAATATCATGTAATTATGACTGCTCAATATTATAGCAGGCAATTTTCCTACTCTAACTGTCACTGCCTCCCAGCTATCTTTGCTGACCCAACTACTTTAGCAGTACAGAGACTAAAAAGTGCAAAGAACAAATCTGCTGTCTCTGAGGATTATTAGTCTATGATGATTATTATATTTGGGGATATATTGCTCCAAACAAATTAATTGCGCACGTGCAATGACTGGCTTACTATAAAACATCATTTTGCTGACAGAGGAGTAGACTAGAAACTTTTATTTGTAAATCAGCCCATAAAGATTGTAAGAGACCCAATAGTTTTCTTTTTCAGACTCTAAGGTGATGTTCATATCACACAACCTTAACTGAAAAATAAGAATGCTTTCCAACTTGAATTTTAAAAAGTGTGTTGTGCATTTGAGCTGTGACTTAAATGGAAGCAAAAAAGGGGTGGGGGAAAATCAAGACTGAGCACCATGAGGAACCTTTTGATTTCTGCACATTCTGCCCAGCAACAGCTCTCTGATTGGTCGGGCTGCAGCATGTTAAAAAGCTCTAAGTGGCAAGACAAGGAGAGAGTGGAAACATCTCGGCTGTAGACACCATTCTTTCTCACTTACCATATGGTAAAAAAAAGAAAATCCCAGATAGTTTTAAAGAAAATATTCATACTAAGAGGCTGATCAACAAACAACCATCAAATCATATGACGACTGCCATGTTACAGAGAATAACATCTTATCATTGCAAAAATCAAAAGGCCAGGGAGAGAAAAATGAACTTTCCACCTTGTCACCTGGAAGTTTGGACTTCAAAATTTTATTTCCCCTGTTTGTATACTTTTTCCACCCATTTGCCCATCACCCATCTCCCAACTAATCATGTGTGTGTTTGGGCGTTTCAAGGCATATAGCTTAAGTTGCATAAACTAGAAATCCTTCCTCTGACTGCAGTTTTTGAAGTTAAGTGTGCTATAATAAAAATTAAGTTGAAAATCACACAACACTGATGAAGAAGCAGTGCTTTGAAAGCTAGTACTTCTAAATAAACTTTTCGACCATAACCTGGTATTGTGTGATGTTTAACTTTGTCCACCCCAGTCCAACGCCTGCTCCTCCACATCATAATAAATTGAGTAATTTTTGCAGTTGAAATAAATCTAGAATGGATTGCTTTTGTTCTGGGTAGCAGTCAGTCAGTCAGTTGTGTTTTGATGGTCTGACTGGGATTTTGTGGACATTTATGTCGCAACAACTCATGGAACAGTCAGATTATTGGAGCAATTTTACTATTTAAATCAAGGCAAGAGGTTGATTCTCAGCACAACTGTGAAAAAACATTGAGGAAGAGCTGGAAGAATGAACTAATTTTTAAAAACCTAAACTCTCATTTTGAAGTGAACCACAACATGACTTATCTTGGAATCACTGATTTCAAGATGCCCATTTAAATTGGCAGTAAGTGGAAAGGGACACACTATATGGAATGAACTTCTCGATTGAAAAACATAGAGGGGGCGAAAACTTGGAGGCCAAGGAGAAAAGAGAAAACCACCATGAGGGACAAGGTCTGTGAAAGATAAACATAGTGAGGTATAAGGACAGCAAAGGAAAAGGTCTGCAAAGGCAAACACAATGTTGGACATAGACTACAATGGGTAAGTACTGGGGAACAGTTCATCTGGACTTGTCTGCTTGTTAATAAATGTGATACAAGGGAGCTCTGACATCAAGCCTAAGAGAATTCATTGGTTGGCTCACATTCATTCAGACATTTAGTAGTTAGACAGTAGTGAGTCTTAGCTGGGAGGTGATGTGAATTTGCCTCCAGCAGAAGATTCGGCATTGCAATGCTTTTGTTATCCCTTGTAACATAAGAAACGCAGTATGGTAATGGTAACATTGAAGAATCCAACACATGTCCATTGCAGCTAACTGTTAGACACAAACATTAGAATATAACTGAGTAGCATGCTTCCATTAGAATGTCATGCTTCAACTAATGTGGAATATGAGAACGTTATACTCTCTTGTCACATGCTATGGTACAGCAATTATATCAGGAGTATGTTCCTTAAAAGGTATGCAAATATTTAATTGAGAGATATAATACAACATGAATTCGGGAGCATTGAAATCGTGACTGGGAGTTCAAGAGCTGTAGCTCCTGATTGAGAGTTCAGGAGCAGTGGATCTTATCTGGGAGTTTGGGAGCAGTAAGTACTGTCCAGGGAGCAGAGAGACTTGTCTGTGAATTTGTGGAACACTAGAATCCTGTCAGGGAGTCTGGGAGCAGAGGGACCTGTCTGGGAGTTTGGGAGTACAGACTCTTGACTAAAACTGTCACATCATTAGTGAGATGAAATTAACCTGGTTAATGATTTTCAATTCTGGCTTCACATTAGTACAAAGGATTTAAGACCCTCTTGTGATGAAGCTGCAGGCAATAGTTTTTAATCACAAGTATGTTTATCGCTTCCCTGATAATTTCCCCTTTGATTTTGAATAATTAATTCAGATTTAACTTGCTGTGTGCTATAGTTTGAAAACCATTGGTTTAAATTAACATAACCCTGTGCATAGCAGCAAAACAAAGGATATGCAACAAAGAAGATGTCCTGCAATAGTTAACATCTGATACAAACGAAGGAATTGGTTTCTTTTCTCTTTTGGTGTTTCTTCCATGCTACTGAAGGTGAGGGATGTCACCATTACTGATAAAACACTTTGCAATTTGGATGCAAGCATCAACAATAATATGAAGCAGAGTGAAATTTCTTCTGCTCTGGTCCAAGTAAAAGCCCTCTCCAGCAGCGTTGTGACACTCTAGCTTCATACACCTGTCAGCCTTGCAGTTTGTCTGGCTGAGATTGCCAGAACAATGCTAATTAGTGCAGAATAAATGGCCAGTTTTGGAATGTTGACTTGTGCACACTAGGAACCTGACTGCTTGTGCCAAACTGATTTTGTTTAGCACCTTATAACCAACAGAGAGAAGCAAGTGCGGCTCAGTTGCTGAAATTGACCAGAAAAGGGATTTAATTAACACCGTCAATCCTAAAGCAACAATTTACGTTTCCTTTCAAATTTAGCTGAATGGAAGGAAAACTGTTGGTGGCAGCAACAACATAAAACAAGACTCTGACATACAAGGCTACTTGTTTAATTCAAGCTGGCCACATAGAAAGCTCTAGCCTTGGGCATACATTCAAGAAACCAAAGATATTGAGTTTGACGCCTTATTAACTCCTGCTGCCTTCTCTTGTAGACGTGGCCAAATATTCACTGGAAGAACATCTTTGGTGTTAGTGGCTAAATCTGACCATGTGCCTAAGTGATTGCCAGCTGTCAGACGGGAAAGAGGAGGTGCAAATTTAGAGAAAAAATTAAGATTGTTGTCATTAGTACCAATGTCATAGAACCACTTGTGCCAGGATTCAAAGTGAAATCTATTCCATGCCAGCTTTCACACATACTTAATATCTTACTCCACAGCTACCAACTGAAGTAAATAGGTTTTCATGGATCAGTTGGTTCTCTAATCTTTCTACGTGCTGCAAACAGCTTTTGACAGATTTCCTCAACCCTTGTTTCACATAAGTCTTCACAAATTTCTCAATGGTACCACGTATCTGCAAATTCCTGCTGTCGAAAAAGATTTCAAATATTCATCTCCCCAACACACAGCTAATGAGTTTACATGATAGATACTGGTAGATTGTTCAGTTAAGCAGAACCCCTGAGGTTGAACAGCAAGCCGCATATGGTTTAAGGGATGTACTTACAACTGCAATGGAGCAGATAATCAATCTTCTGTGGGGATCTTTTCAGACAAAAGTTAAATTTGTTATTGATTTCTTCGTACAGAATGGGCTCATTGGCTTCCAGTTTTCTGAAGGCTGACAAACGCTTGGCATCACAAGGTGCTGATGTTCAACACCCTGGCTTGACGGGGAGATGCAGGCATCTCTTTACCGCTTTACCAGAGCAAGTCATTTCCCGTATGCCAATATTAAATTTAGAAGAAACCTCGAAAATCTTTGAACAATACCACAGGTGCAGAGGTGAAAAGAGAAAATTGATGGATAATAACGATGGCCCCATAATTCGGAACATAGCGGAATATATTCGGTATTAGGCCTACAGTTGTACAAGATGTACATGTGGAGGGTAGTGGCACTACCATCCAAAGGGCAAATAGCAATGGATAATGAATACTGGCTTGTCAAAACACATGAATGGATTAATAAATGCTACAGTCCTGCACATTGATTAAACAGACATGAAGCAATGGTCCTATTGGAATGATTGCACCCTCAAAGCTTAAACATAGCTCCATTGGGTGCAGTTAGGCAAATACATTTCTATGCTGTATTGCTTAGGCTGTTTAGCATAAAGATGAGGAGCACAGTAGTACAAGGGTTACATGGAATCTCATTGGACATATAGTGTATTATTTTGTCCGCACCTCACCGAATTAACACATTTTATTCTGTGCAAGTTGAAAATAAATGCTATTGAGGTGATTTCTGGCCTTCGTGCTTTAAGTTTTCGGGTCCTCACACTTTGGAGCGAATTGCAGGAAGATTATTAGGTTTCAGAGGCAAATGCCTCATGAGAAAACACATCAGCTGGGTGCTTAGTAGAAGACAGTGGGGGGTCAGAATTTTTATGAATATCTCATTATAAAATCTTTCCATCCTAAGTTGGGATATATTTTATTCAAACCTCTCTGGGTCAAAACAAGACCAGTGAACTACCTCAGAGAATAAAACAGTTTCACCTGAATGTGAGAGGATTGCTGCAAAAGATTGCATACATGAATGGAAAATCAACTCTTTGCACATAGATTGTCACAAGTTCAGGGTATTCCAGAACAGATCAAAGATTTCAGACAGAGGGAAACGTAGTGACAGGTGAAATCTTTCAAAGTATTTCAGCTACAACAAAATAATGCAAAGCACAGGTTGATCAAATACCATTTCAAAAAGACATGGGCTGTATGCAGAGATGGCCAGAAGAATCAAAGCTTATTAAATTAATCCACAAAAGAAAAAAAAATAATGGTTTAGGATTAAATTCTTTTCAAGGTGACTCATTTAGAGATTTATACAGCAATAAATTTTGAGATGCTGAAGAGGAGAGTGGGAGAATCAGAAAATATGGAAAACCAATTTTGCTAAGTGTTTGGTAACCAGGCTTAAATAAGCAGCTTGAACAAAATAGTCCAAATACAGAGAAAACAAATTTAACTCACTGCAAGAGGAATTCTGGTCTGTCACTAGAGTCTGTGGCAGATGGCTTGATTTGTCATCTTCAAACTGAAACATATTGACTCATGGAGGACAATGTCACCTTTTTAAGTGAAATATTCAGTTTTGGGTTGAGTGCCATTGGCAAGGACAACACTTATTGTCATTCTCAAGTTTTCCTTGAAAGTGTTGGTTAGCCTTTTCCTTTTCCTACAGTCCACATGGTGAAAGCACAGATGCCAACATAGCCCAGTGAGTGTGTTTGTAAGATTGAAATTTTCCGACTGTGTAATACATATACAGGCTGGCTTAAAAAAAATGGACAACAGGATGCAGTATACCAATAAAAAAAAACTGGATTAATGTATTTGAAAACATGACACCTTTTGAGGGAAAGTGACTGACCTGTTTGAAAAAAGCTTTGTAAAACCTTCAGTCACAGAGAACAGTTGAGGGATCCAACTTTAGTCAGTTACCTGGATCTCTGATTCAAGGTGAAATGGGAACAGAACCCACCGATAATTCAGCCAAAGAAATGTGTCAATCTGCCAGTATAACCAAGTGACCTTGTGCTGAAAATAGAATCAGTTGCTGCTGCTGACTCTGGCAATGAGGCAGACAGGCCATGAAGCAAGACCCAGAGGATTGTTAACACAAGACTTGCTGAGCATTATAGATGAAGAGACACAAGCTCCAAATCTCCTTTCAATTCCAGCAGTTTCTGGAAATGCCCAGTAACTGAGTATCTTGCATAATTCCTAAATAGATAACTGAGAACATTTTAGATCACATCTGCAACGTATGAACCTGAAAGTCAGAATGGCTACTTCTATGAGAAGTAAACAGCAAAGTTAAGGTCCTATAACGAGCATCTTCAGAAACTGATACAAACACACATAGCTAATGGTTATTGCATATCAGACACTATAAATGACTCCTATTTAGGTGTTGATGTTTTAAGTAACAAAATGAAAGAACTACAGACCACTGGCCCTGAAATGGTAACTCTGACTTCTCTCCACAGGTGCTGCCAGACCTGCTGATTCCAGAAATTTCTGTTTTTGATGCTTGTCTGTTGACTGTTATACTGCCACAATACCATTAAGTAGCAAGTTCTGGGATTTTGACCTGACAATGATGAAGGAATAGCAGGTTAGTTCCAAATTAGGACGGTGTGAGACTTGAAAGTCAACTTTGAGGGTGATACCCTGAAACTTTGTCTTCTCCACCTCCTGATGCTGCCTGTGTTCTTCTAGCCTCCTGTTCGTCTACCTTGGCTTCCAACATCTGCAATTGTTTTTGTCTCTGGAGGTGATTATGTTCCCTTGTTCCTACTGCACTTCCCTTTTAACAGCATGGTGGTTGTGGGTTTGAGTAATGCCAAAGTTTGGCATAATTAATTGACTATAGTTAAATAATACAAAGCTGCTCCCTATGTTTATGAATCAATTAACTTAATGAATGCAGAGTTAAAGATCACACAACACCAGGTTATAGTCCAACAATTTTATTTGGAAGCATAGCTTTTGGGAGCGCTGCCCCTTCATCGCAACCACCTGATGAAGGAGCAGTGCTCCAAAAGCTAGTGCTTCTGAATAAACCTGTTGCACTGTAACCTGGTGTTGTGTGATTTTTAACTTTGTCCACCCCAGTCCAACAAGGGCTGCTCCAAATCTTAATGAATGCATTTAAGTAAATTAACAATTGAAAAAATGCAATACATTTTACAGCAGGATGTTCATGGCAGTTAATGTAGTCTTTAGTTATTCTTTCACAGGATATGAGTATCACTGATAACACTTATTGCCCTCTTCTTAATCACCTTACAACTACTGTCATCGCTGTCATGGAGGTTTAGCCACAGTGTTGTTAAAAAGTGAGTTCCAGAATGTTGGCCCAGCAATAGTGAAAGAACATTAATAAAGTTCCAAATCAGGACATGTGGCTTTGGGGGGAGGTTGCAGGTATTGGTGTTCCCTTACATATGTTGCACCTCTCCTTCTAAGTGATCAAAGTCATGGGTTTGGAAGGCTCATTAGAGAGAAGGTTGAGAGGTGACTTAATTGAGAATAAGATAATCAAAGTGTTACATAGGCTGCACAGTGAGAGCCTTTTTCCTTGGATGAGGGAACATAACTTTAAATTGAGGGTGATAGATATTGGACAGATGTCAGAGGTAGTTTATTTACTCAGAGATAGGGAGGGGCATGAAACGCACTGCCTGCAACCAACTTTAAGGGCATTTAAATGGTCATTGGATAAGCATATGGACGAGAATGAAATAGTGTAGGTTAGATGGGCTTCAAATTGATTTCACAGGTCAGCGCAACATCGAGGACCGAAGGGCCTGTACTGCGTTGTAATGTTCTATGTTCTAAGGGACACCTAGTGGTGCATTGATGGGACGCAGCAGTGCATCTCGCAGATGGTACATAGTGAGGTTACTGTGTTCTGCTGGGGAAAAGAGTAAGTGCTGAAGGGAGCATATAGGGCAATGGACTAAATAATAATTTATTTTATGTGTTCACATGTTCAGTTCTATATTGGCCAATGCTTTTTCTTTCATCACCGTTGTATAAAACGTAGAACAATTTATGGATCGCTATTTGATTTCACACATTTGGATGGCAGATGAAAATGCTACAAATAATTGAATGGTTTCAAGGTCATTGTTTATTTCAGCAAGAGGATGGATAACTAACCTTTAACTAGATGCATGGTGCCAACTTCTGGGCAGACTTGTGCTGAAGATTCGCTAAAAGTTTGAGACTAGGGAATTAGCATTGCCAAATGGGAACTTAAAGTCATTCAAATGGTTGGGGTTCAATCTTGGTGTCAGAGGTGAAAAGACTGCTCTCATTGTTCTTCAGTAATGAAAACTGAAAATGATGAAGCAGCAGCAGGTTAGACAGCATTTCTGGGGAATGAAGCAGGGTTAATAGGCTGAATTCCCACAGTTCTGTGGGGACAGACTTGGAGACTAGACCAGGAGCAAAGTGGGAATCACACAGCCTCCATATAGCAGGCTGGGGATCTACTGACATTGTCTTTTTATCTCCTGCATTGAACCACAGGGATCAGCTATCTTATAGCTGTGGCTACAGACCATCCTGTACAGAGGAACCTCCTTCACCCTGATGACTTGGCAGCTATTCACTCATTTAGTCTTCACAACTTCATAATTCTACTGGGGACTCCTTGATCTTAAGGCAATCTCACATCCCTTTCCACAGCTCAACTTGTCCACTTCTCCCAGTGGGGTTGCAAGCTGGTCAGTGGGGTATGGACCCTCTACTGTGTCTCTTGGTCCTTTCAGCTCCTTAACTGGATGGAGTCCTGGAAGTGGCTTCTTCAGTGGCTGCCACCAAGAAGATCAGGGCTGCTGAGCTACTTGTCGCTAAATTCAGTCCAATGTTTCAGATGATGACCCTCATTCAGAAATGCAGCAAGTACAGAGTCAAAAAAAAGGGGGGGAGGTGAGGAAAGAAAAGAAGGGAGATTCTGGGATAAGTGAAAGCCATGTCAGATTAAATGACCAAAGGTGGGATGGTGCAAGGCAAAATGCTTTATCGTGACACAATTTTATTTTTATTCATTCTTATCAGTGTCTCTGTTAGGCCAGCATTTATTGTCCATCCTTAATAGGACAATTAAGAGTTAGCCACATCATCATGGATCTGAAGTCCCTTGTCAGGCAGACCAGATAAGCTTGGCAGAGTTCCTTACCTATTAGTGAAACAAATACATTTTGAAAACAATGAGGAATACATGAAAAGGAGGGTGACAGAGCGATACAGATCCTGTAAGTGAAGACAGTTTTTGTATGGAAGGGCAAAATGTGTCGGCACAGACATGGAGAGCTGAAGGGCCTGTTCCTGTGATGTAATGTTCTTGGATAAGTGGTGACATGATTTCCAACCATCCAGGTTTTCATTCCACACTTTAATTTAATTTCATGAACTATGATGGTGGGATTCACTCAGAGTCTTACCTGTAAACGTGCAGTTTTAGTCTATTCTGTTGTTTATCTAATGCTTCCATGCAGGACAAAGAAAAATTAAGGGGAACACTGCTATGGCCCATGTCCAATATTTGAACAATGTAAACCAATGGGGCTTGAGAAAAGTAAATCATGATGTTAGAATTCACCTCCTGTGATGCCACATTGGAAAGCCAGGGGAATGTTCTGAATGTTTGAGAGATGCAGATTCAGAGGCCTCCCTACAATGAATTAAATTGAATTGAATTGGCTTTATTGTCACATGTATTCAGTCACCTCATTACAGCGCCATCTTAGGTACAAAGGTATCAAGGTGAGGATACATAAGATCAAATTCTTAGGAAACAAAAAAAAATAGAAAAGTAAAGTAATAAATAGTCCAGCATAATAGCTCATAGGAATAAATTAGGAAAATAAAGAGGTAAAAAGTTCAGAATATCAGTCTTTCTGACCCCGCCCATGTCAGCACCTGTCCTCAAGGGAGACCCCCGCTACCTTAACCAGACCCACCAATGTAGGCATTACCCAACTTCAGGCGCTATCTCTTCACTGATGCCACCGAACCCACACTCGCCCTGCAACCGAGAGCCTATGGCTCCGTTACCAGGCCACGAATCCTGCCTTGGCTGCAGATGCCCCCTTGCCGGCACCGCCACCTTGATGAGTCCGTTGCTGTCGGTGCTGCCATGCACGATCACTGGAGGAGCTATGCTGCTGCTGCTGTCAGCCTTGAGCGATGGGAGAATACACTCGCTGCCACTACCACAGACACCGAACAGCGAGAGGACACCCTTGCAGCCACCACAATCCCTCCCCCCACCCCCCCCCCCCCCCCCGAACACCAGGACAGTGTCCTCACCGTCACCACCCCCGATCACAGGGAGAATATCCTCACCGTCACTGGCCCCCCATCACAGGGAGAATATCCTCACCATCACCACACCCGATCACAGGGAGAATATCCTCACTGTCACCGCCACCGATCACAGTGAGAATATCCTCACCGTCACCGCCCCCAATCACAGGGAGAATATCACCGCCCCCCCTACCTGATCACAGGGAGAATATCCTCACCATCACCAACCCCAAGCACAGGGAGAAAATCCCCACCGTCACCACCCCCCAATCACTGGGAGAATATCCTCAACCCCACCCCACCCCTAATCACAGGGAGAATATCCTCACCGTCACCACCCCTAATCACCGGGAGAATATCTTCACCATCTCTCCACCCTGAACACCAGGGGAACATCCTCACCGTCACCGCCCCTGATCACCAGGAGAACATCCTCACCATCACCACGCCCCAAACACCAGGAGAACATCTTCACTGTCACCGCCCCCTAATCACCAGGAGAATGTCCTCACCGTCCCTGATCACCGGTAGAATGTCCTCACCATCCCCCATCACTGGGAGAATGTCCTCAGCATCCCCAATCACCCGGAGAATGTCCTTACCATTCCCGATCACCGGGAGAATGTCCTCACCGTCTCTGATCACTGGGAGAATGTCCTCAGCATACCCGATCACTGTGAGAATGTCCTCTCCTCACTGTCACTGATCACCGGGAGAATATCCTCACTGCTCCCCATCACCGGGAGAATATGTCTTCTCCTCACTGTCACTGCCCCTGAACAAAGGGAGAATATCCTCACGGTCAGCGCCCCCAATCACCAGGATAATGCCCTCACCGTCACTGCGCCCCCGATCACCGGGAGAATGTTCTCACCATCTCCGCCCCGATCACAGGGAGAATGTCCTAAACATCACCATGCCCGCTCACTGGGTAAGTGTCCTCACCGTCACCGTGCCCTTATTCACTGACAGAATGCCCTCACTAACCCCCATCACCGGGGGAATGTCTGCACCGTGCCCGATCAACTGGAGAATGTCCTCTCCTCACTGTCACCGCCCTCCATCACAGGGAGAATATCCTCACTGTCACCACACCCCTGACCACCGGGAGAATGTCCTCACTCACCCCCATCACCACGCGAATGTCCTCTCCTCACTGTCACTACCCCCTGATCACCAGGAGAATATCCTCACCATCACCGCCCCAATAACCAGGAGAACATCCTCACCATCACCGCCCTCTGATCACAGGGAGAATATCCTCACCGACTGCCCCCTGATCACCAGGAGAATGTCCTCACCATCACCGCCCTCTGATCACAGGGAGAATATCCTCACCGACTGCCCCCTAATCACCAGGAGAATGTCCTCACCATCACCGGTCCTGATCATGGGGAGAATGTCCTCACCATTACCTCCCCCTCATCACAGGTAGAATGTCCTCAATGTCACCATCCCCAATTACTGGGAAAGTGTCCTCACCGTCACCGCACCCCCGATCACCAGGAGAATGTCCTCACTGCTCCCTATCAATGGGAGAATGTTCTTTCCTCACCGTCACTGCCACCGATCACCGGGAGAATGCCCTCACCATCACAGATCACAGGGAGAATGTCCTCATTGTCCCTGATCACCGGGAGAATGTCCTCATTGTGCCCGATCACCAGGAGAATGCCCTCACCATCCCCGATCACCGGGAGAATGTCCTCACCATTACCAATCACCGGGAGAATGTCCTCATTGTCCCCGATCACCGGGAGAATGTCCTCACCACCCCCAATCACCAGGAGAATGTCCTCACCATCACCAATCACCGGGAGAATGCCCTCACCGCCCCCAATCACCGGGGGAATGTCCTTATTGTCCCCGATCACCGGGAGAATGTCCTCAGCATCCACAATCACCGTGAGAATGTCCTCACCATCCCCGATCACCAGGAGAATGTTCTCAGCATCTCTAATTACCAGAAGAATGTCCTCACCATCCCTGATCACTGGGAGAATGTCCTTATTGTCCACAATCACCGTGAGAATGTCCTCACCATCCCCGATCACCGGGAGAATGTCCTCACCATCACCAATCACTGGGAGAATGTCCTCAGTGTCACCACAACTTCTCCCCTCCCCCCCCACCCCCGATCACTGGGAGAATGTCCTCACTGTCACCCCTCCCTGATCACCGGGAGAATATCTCCACTGTAACCTCCCCCGATCACCAGGTGAAACCACATCGGTTGATGTGTATGCAGCCCACTCTCACCGCCGTGGCGGTGCTGGTGACCAACCCGCCTCAGAAAAGAAGATGGTAAAGGATGGCAAAAGAAAGGAGCAGAAGCAAAAGCAAAAGCAAAATAAAGAAGGAATGCAGACAGGAGTGGATGGGCTCTGGGCAGGAGCCGGCTCACTGTCCTGTAACTCTGCTGCCTGCTTGCACCGGTGGCCAATGGCAGAGTGATGCCATGAGCTGCCAGATACAGCAAAAATGATGAAAGATGAACCTAGAGCACACAGAAAGAAACCCCAATGTACAACTTCCACGTGGAGTGGGAGAATGAATTTCTGTTCACAACTGTAAAAGTGAAACTGTTTCACATATATATCCCCAAAATATACAAATCGTTAAAAAGAGGAATTAGGAACAATTCGATGTACAGGAAACTCAAGGACACTCTTATCTTGAACAGCATGCTTCCTAAAAAGAAATGGTGATAGCTGAAGGTCACTTTGAAAGCTCAAAAGTCATTTTAATCTCGACCAGCAACAAATCTTAACAGCTGTATTGCATTTTCCATCTTGTAGCAAATCACAAGATATCTTTCACAGATGGTGAAAAATTAAAGAAGCAGTGACTGAGGCCACTAAGTCTGTTCAAAGACTTTAAGAATAAAGAAGACACAACAATGACAGTCCAGAACATGTCACATGATGCTTCTCTGGTAGCAAGATAAGTGGAATCTTTGTCCAACGACATCTATCAGAAGCTACAACAGACCCTGAAGGACTGAAGGCTTCTCAATATAATCCACTAGAATCCACTGACATAATCAGCACAGCCCAGTTGATTGTTTTTGCATACATGGCTTTTAAGGATATAATGATTAAACTCACCCTTTGCCCCCTAAAGAGAGAATATGGGGTAAGATATCAGAGAAAATTCAAAAGGTGCTTGACAGCAACATTCTAGTCAAGAAACTGGTTTCTGTCACATCTGATGGTACACCAGTGAGGCTTGGCACAAATGCAGGCTTCGTTGCAGTTGGGAAAAATGATCCTGATTTCCCGACTTTTGTAAATTAGCACCAGCAAGCATCCACGAGCAAAATTACAGACATCTATCATGTCGTGTAAATTGTTTGGATTATAAACTTGATTAGAGAAAAAGCCCTTCAGTACCACTTTGTAAAATTCTAACTTGACAAACTCAATGCTGCCGACGGCTGAACTAATCCTTCATGCAGATACAAGGGGGTTAGTTGAGAGCAGGTCCTGCAAGTATTTTCAGATCATGCTGCCTGAAATTGTCACTTTTCTAAAATCAAGGAATGAAGTGTGCAGTAAGCTGTCAGACAATGCATGGTTGATTGACTTCAGACTTCCTTACAGACACAAAGCCTGAATTAAACAAGCTGAACTATGAACTGCAGGGTAAGGACAGACATTTAGCACATGTGACCAACGCTGTGAATGCATTAAGATTGAAACTTGGTCTGCGATCCTACCAGTTAAAAAAACAAAATGCAGCAATACTTCCTGAGTTTGGAGAAAACACTATTTAAAATGGTTCCACCCAGAAAACACCTGGGGACACCTGACGAGCTTAGAAGAGGAATTCAATAGATGCACTCCAGAAGTTGATGTGTTGAAACAAATCATCATGTTTGTCTCAAATCCATTCCTTTGGAAAGACACTGGTGGGTTGGCTGCCAAATTCTATCAGGTGTTTTATTTACAAAGCAGGAATATGCATGTGATAGGGAGATAATTACTGTGCAAAATGATATTGAGCTGAGAATCAAATCAAGGAACAGTGATTTTTGGGAACAGAAAATAAAAGCATGAACAGAAAAAAAAAACACTCCTATCATCCTGTACTTTTAAAATGAAAGCTTAATTTGACTTATATTTTTCTGTGAGACAGTACTCTTGCAAATGAAGATAATCAAATCCAAGTACTGTACTGGCCTCTCTTTTGATGAACTGTATATTCTTAGCAGTTTCAAACTACAACAGACTTCAAGTAGTGGCAGTCACATGTCTCAGTGAGACGAGGTAAGTACCGGACAAAATTAATATTTAGACTTTCCTGATTTTAGATTTATAGAGCACTAAAAATAAATTAATTATTTGATATGTTCTACAGGATAGATTCTGTGTTGCAATTAAGTTCAAAAAATGACCTTGTGTTTAAAAATTATTCTTTTGAAAGAGTGTTCGAAAGAACAGCTCAATATTTTATTCATTATGGATGCCGCTACTAGACTTCAGAGACAATTCTGCAGGATTATTGGCTTGACTTCACATGCAAGTACATCAGAGTACTCCCCTAGCTTTGGTCCAAATGATGTATTAACACAGCATCTTACCATATACTTCAAAAAGAGAATAAGGAGGTCATGGATTCACTTCCTTTTTAACACTTTCTTAAACCGAATTTTGAGAAGATTTGTAGCTCAGGTTGAGGTTCTGGATGTCGGTTTGCTCACTGAACCGGAAAGTTCATTTTCAGGCGTTTCATCACCATGCGAGGCAACTTCATCAGTGAGCCTCTGGATGAAGCACTGGTGGTATGGCCCACTTTTTCTCTACATGTTATAAGCAGAAAATTAGCCACCAGGATACATGAACATCAACTAGCCACAAAAAGACATGACCCACTCTCACTAGTGTGTTTCAACACAGATGAGGAAGGACACCACTTTGACTGGGACAACACATCCATCCTTGGACAAGCCAAATAGAGATACACGCAAGAATTGCAAGAAGCATGGCATTCCAACTGGAACTCAACAACCACACTGAATTCGAACCTATTTGCCATCACCTGAGAAAGGGAACAAGAAATGACATCACCCCAGGATATGATGTCATCAACCCAAGTAAACCTAAACACAAATAAAAAGTGAACCATACCAGCAGTGCTTTACCTGGAGGCTCACTGATGATGTTACCTAGTGTGGTGACAAAATGTCTGGAAATGAACCTTCCAGCTCAGCAAGCAAACCTACGTCCATTTTCTTAAACTCATTAAATACACAGTATTCTCATGAAGTTGTTGATCTGATATCTTTGGAGGGAATGGGTATTTTCTTGGATCTTGTCTTGTAACAGCAGCTTCTTATCACTCAAGTTTCATTCATCCCAGATTTATTTATAGAACACTTCTGTTTGTTTTGGTGAGGCATATCTTTCTGTGTAGATGCATCTTTTTCCTGTGGTTTAGAAATGAATAAGGTTCTTGTTTCTTTGTACAGAATAATTTGTTCTGAATACACCACATCATTTAGAAAATGAGGCTTTTTCATGATTTTATCATTTTACCTTTCAAACTTTCACCCACGTGCAGATTTTGAAGAATTCTATAAAACTTAAATTAAAATTCAACACTTACTAAAGGCACTCCACTTTCCGGCAGTTGTATAAATATGGTCACTGAGGTGCAAGGATTGTTGTCAATATTAGCAACATTGTTCTTGGTCATCCTGAATGATACCATCGGAATAAAGTCATTTTTCAAACTCAAATTCCAAGTACGGGTCTTTCAATTCTATTTATTGTTTCACTGCTTTCTGCTTCATCATTATTCTGCTGGAATTTACAGACAGTTGCATAGTGATTGCATACATATTTCAGAGGAACTTCCCATTTTTTTTTGCAAACTACTGTGTTCAATTTGTTTGTTTAATTTCATGAAAGGTACCACTGTTTTAGAACATAGAACATAGAACATAGAAAAATACAGCACAGTACAGGCCCTTCGGCCCTCGATGTTGCACCGACCGAAGCCTACCTAACCTACACTAGCCCAATAACCTCCATATGCTTATCCAATGCCCGCTTGAATGACCATAAAGAGGGAGAGTTCACCACTGATACTGGCAGGGCATTCCATGAACTCACAACCTGCTGAGTAAAGAATCTACCCCTAACATCTGTCCTATACCAACCTCCCCTTAATTTAAAGCTGTGTCCCCTAGTAACAGCTGACTCCATACGCTGAAAAAGGTTCTCACTGTCAACCCTATCTAAACCCCTAATCATCTTGTACACCTCTATCAAATCACCCCTAAACCTTCTTTTCTCCAATGAGAACAGCCCCAAGTGCCTCAGCCTCTCCTCATACGATCTTCCTACCATGCCAGGCAACATCCTGGTAAACCTCCTCTGCACCTGTTCCAGTGCCTCCACATCCTTCCTATAGTATGGCGACCAAAACTGTACAAAATACTCCAGATAAGGCCGCACCAGAGTCTTATACAACTGCAACATGACCTCAGGACTCTGGAACTCAATTCCTCTACCAATAAAGCCCAGTACGCCATATGCCTTCTTCACAGCACTATTTACCTGGGTGGCAACTTTCAGAGATCTGTGTACATGGACACCAAGATCCCTCTGCTCATCCACACTACCAAGTAGCCTACCATTAGCCCAGTAATCCATATTCTTGTTACTCCTACCAAAGTGAATGACTTCACACTTAGCTACATTGAACTCCATTTACCACCTTTCTGCCCAGCTCTGCAACTTATCTATATCCCGCTGTAACCTGCCACATCCTTCTTCGCTGTCCACCACTCCCCCGACTTTCGTATCATCCACAAACTTGCTCACCCAGCCTTCAAGCCCCTCCTCCAGGTCATTTATAAAAATGACAAACAGCAATGGTCCCAAAACAGATCCTTGTGGAACACCGCTAGTAACTGCACTCCAAGATGAACCTTTACCATCAACTACTACCCTCTGTCTCCTTCCAGCCAGCCAATTCCTAATCCAAACCTCTAATGCACCCTCAATGCCATACCTCCGTAATGTTTGCAGTAGCCTACCATGGGGTACCTTATCGAACGCCTTGCTAAAATCCATATACACCACATCTACTGCTTTACCCTCGTCCATGTCCTTAGTCACCTTCTCAAAGAACTCAATAAGGTTTGTGAGGCATGACCTGCCCTTCACAAAACCATGCTGACTATCCTTGATCACATTATTCCTATCCAGATGTTCATAAATCCTATCCCTTACAATTCTCTCTAAGACTTTGCCCACAACAGAAGTGAGACTCACTGGCCTATAGTTACTAGGGCTGTCCCTACTCCCCTTCTTGAACAAGGGGACCACATTCGCTATCCTCCAGTCCTCTGGCACTATTCCTGTAGACAACGACGACATAAAAATCAAGGCCAATGGCTCCGCTATCTCCTCCCTAGCTTCCCAGAGGATCCTAGGATAAATGCCATCAGGCCCAGGGGACTTATCTATTTTCACCCTTTCCACTATTCCCCGGACCTCTTCCCTACATACCTCAAAGCCATCCATTCTAATCACTTGTGACTCAATATTCACATCAGCAACAACGTCCTGTTCCTGAGTGAATACTGATGAAAAGTATTGATTTAGTGTCTCTCCAATCTCCTCTGCCTCCAAGCACAACTTTCCACTACTATCCTTGACTGGACCGATACCTACCCTAGTCATCCTTTTATTCCTGACATACCTATAGAAAGCCTTAGGGTTTTCCCTAATCCTACCAACCAAGGACTTTTCATGTCCCCTTCTTGCTGCTCTTAGCTCTCTCTTCAGATCCTTCCTGGCTACCTTATAACTCTCAATCGCCCCAACTGAACCTTCACGCCTCATCTTTACATAGGCCGCCCTCTTCCCTTTTACAAGGGATTCCAATTCCTTATTAAACCACGGCTCCCTCACAAGACCCTTTCCTCCCTGCCTGACTGGTACATACTTATCAAGGACACCCAACAACTGCTCCTTGAACAATCTCCACATATCATTTGTGTCCTTCCCTTGAAGCCTATTTTTCCAATCCACGCATCCTAAGTCATGCCTCACCGCATCATAATTTCCCTGCCCCCAGCTATAACTCCTGCCCTGCAGTGCACACTTATCCCTCTCCATCACTAGAGTAAAAGTCACCGAGTTGTGGTCACTATCCCCCGAAGTGCTCACCTACCTCCGAGTCTAACACCTGGCCTGGTTCATTACCTAGAACCAAATCCAGTATGGCCTCACCTCTTGTTGGCCTGTCTACATATTGTGTCAGGAAACCCTCCTGCACACATTGGGCAAACACCGACCCATCTAACAAACTTGAGCTGTAGCTTTCCCAGTCAATATCTGGGAAGTTAAAGTCCCCCATAACAACCACCCTATTACTTTCACTCTTCTCCTGAATCATCCTTGCAATACTTTCCTCTACGTCTCTTGGACTATTAGGAGGCCTGTAGAAAACTCCTAATAGGGTGACCTCACCTTTCCTATTTCTAACCTCAGCCCAAACTACCTCAGATGGCAAGTCTTCCTCCATCACCCTTTCTACTGTTGTAATACTATCCTTGACAAGCAATGCCGCACCTCCCCCTCT
The DNA here is from genome assembly GCF_047496795.1 of Chiloscyllium punctatum. NCBI lineage: Eukaryota > Metazoa > Chordata > Chondrichthyes > Orectolobiformes > Hemiscylliidae > Chiloscyllium > Chiloscyllium punctatum. The sequence continues at coordinate 35,256,300 of NC_092765.1, forward strand.
TTTACCCCCACCTCTGACCCTACTAAAACATTTAAACCCTGGAACCTGCAATAGCCATTCCTGTCCCTGTTCTTCCCACGTCTCTGTAATGGCCACAACATCAAAGTCCCAGGTACCAACCCACGCTGCAAGTTCTCTTACCTTATTTCTTATACTTCTGGCATTGAAGTATACACACTTATAGCCACCTTCCTGTTTACCGGCACCCTCCTTCGAGATCGATGCCTTGTTCCTAACCTCCCTACACTCAAGGTCCTGTACCCTAAAGCTACAGTCCAGGTTCCCATGCCCCTGCAGAGCTAGTTTAAACCCTCCCAAAGAGCACTAGCCAACCTCCCCCCAAGGATACTGGTGCCCCTCAGGTTCAGGTGTAGACCATCCTGTTTATAGAGGTCTCACCTTCCCCAGAAAGAACCCCAGTTGTCCAGAAACAGGAATCCCTCCCTCCTACACCATCCCTGTAGCCACGCATTTAACTATTCTCTCTCCCTATTCCTCGACTCTCTATCACGTGGCATGGGTAACAGACCAGAGACAACAACTCTGTTCGTTCTAGCTCTGAGCTTCCAACCTAGCTCCCTGAAAGCCTGCCTAACATCCTCACCCCTCTTCCTACCTATGTCGTTGGTGCCAACGTGGACCACGACCTGGGGCTGCTCCCCCTCCCCCTTAAGGACCCGGAAAACACAATCAGAGTCATCACGTACCCTTGCACCTGGGAGGCAACATACCAAACGTGAGTCTCTGTCGCCCCCGCAAAACCGCCTATCTGTGCCCCTCACTATTGAGTCCCCAATAACTATTGCTCTACCTTTCTCTGCCCTTCCCTTCTGAGCAACGGGGACAGGCTCCGTGCCAGAGGCCTGAACCTCGTTGCTTACCCCTGTGTGTATTCAGTGCTTTCTTGAACATTTCAACTACTCTCTGAGCTACAAAGTCTGTATTTTTGATCTGCTCATCAATTGAGTTAAATTCACATAAATTCATATGATATTCAATATGTTCAACTTCACCTGATAAGTGCAGCTCATTTTATTAAAGTACACATTTAATATCTATGTCTTTTACTATATTTGGTCTGTTTCCTATTGGGAGACTATTTTGCCGATTGCTTTCCCATTTCTCCTCTTGAATTGGAGACTATATTTTACTCTCCTAATTTCCCGATTGCCAAATGCAAGACCATGTGGTCTCCTAAACCTGTCTGACACATATTCCATGCCAATACTTAGCTTGTATATGAACCGATCAATATCACAGCAGCATTCACAACGCTTCAACAATAATAGAGATGGTACACTTCTGATAACAACAAAAAGAAAGCCTAGTGCACAAACCAGTGTACTTTTATTGTGATACTAACACATTTGCATATGCTTCAGACATTTTGTTATATGGACTATTTAAAACGATCTCAGAAAGGTTAACACAAAGTCCTTCTGAGTTGCACTGAAGATGTATTCATAATACCCAGAGTGAGAGTGAAACAGGCAATTCTCACTCTTCCTTTGCATGCAAATGCTGGTGGCGAAGACAGATCGGATGAAGTGCGAAATATGAAACCCTTATTCAACACTATAATCTCTGAAGAGATCCATCTGAGTTCAGGTAATTTCCATTGTCCATTATTTTCACACTTGAGCTGAAATGAAATTTAGCATCAAATCTGCAGCAGGCAATCTTTCAGTTTATCTTCTCTATTGGGACCAGTAATGTGTCAAACAATAAATAACCAGATTACAGGGCTGGGTTCCACATTAATTCATTAGACTGAGATCATCCCCTTAATCAGTAACTCTGCAACCATCCTTTTAATGAGCCATCTTTGGTCATCATCCCTCCCTAATTATGCTTTAATCAGTCTCCCTTCAGCCATATTTTTAATCAACTTTTCTTTATAGATTTGCTAAAGAGGGATTGATTAAAGAAACAATTTAATCAATCCTTTTAGCTAAATCTTTAATTAATTCCATTTAAACATTATCGCTGATCAAACTCTCTTAAGTTGTCCTTTTATAAATTCCTCGACAATCATAGTGCAAATAATCTGACCATAAAATATCGACCAAAAGGTAAATCCTAGCTTGCAGAAGTTTGGATTTTTTGAAAACATTTATTTTAATAATGGATTACCTAAAAAAGAACAGATATACAGAACCCTGATGTTGGTGAAATGTAGTCTTTTAGGAATATAAAACAGTGATGCTCTCTGGATAAAAATAGGTGAAAGGGAAACTTCAGTTTATTACATTTTCATTGATTAATGTTCATCCCATATTCAATGCAAGTTAATATAAATTCAGAAAATAAATCATATCTACAGCCTTAATATCTTGTAACAGATGCACTGGTTAGCTTTTGATTAGTGATAGCAAGAGGTGGTATACAATTTATTGGTTAACTCAACTAACTATCAAGACAATTGGCAGGGCAACTAATAACTTTGTGAAGCACACAATGCTAGAAAAACTTGGCTAATTATTAAATAACTTAATAAAAACTTGTCAAGCATGCACTACTTGCTCAAACATTGGTAAGACCTCTTTTGCATGACCTTCTATGCCAGCTCCTTAGCTGTCTTGTTCGAGAACCCAATGAATCATGTACCTTCACATTCTGGCTGGACCCCAGTCCAGGTTCCATCTGATTGGCAGATACGTTCCGAAGATCCTTTAAGAACATAACCAGCTTCACATGTGAATCGAAGTATGTTCTTCACTCGGAAATCCTTGCCCAAACGAATGCCATGTGCTGGGAGTCCTGGGTCACCACAGTATCCAAGATTATTATCTGCAATGCAATGCAAAGAATATCAAACATAAGTAAGAATTTGTTTTCAACTATAAGAGTGTTCAATCACACCTGGATAGCCAATGAAAAAGACAACCAGAATTGTAGCAGACAGAATGTAAAGATGAAATGTAATATCAATGATGAGATGAGATCATGAATTTGAAATCATTCTTTATAGTTATAATTATAATGTTATTCATCGTTGTCTCATGGTGCTGTTTAAAGATGCCTGGAGATCTTCGTCAGAGAGTCAATCTATTGGCTGGGGAATTAAATTGAGCCCAGAGTGTGAAGCAATTAGCTGGAACTGGAATGAGGGACAATGCATAAATTCAAGGAGTAATCTGGCGAAAGGAGTATCGTGATATGATGATCAGAATTCGAGTTTGTGTCAATGAGTGGAATCTTCCAGTCCTGTAGTGGTAGGCTTGGAGATGGGAAAGACTCTTCATCAGCAGAATGCTGTCATCTCAAAATCCTGCTGCCTTCCTGCCTCCACTTGAATTAAGATCTGCGGGGGAAGGTCCAAGCTTCACAATCCTGCCCTACCACCAGTTACTGACCACTTCAGGGACTGTTCTGGCATGGGCTGCTATTATCTCACCTTCAAATTTAATAACAGAAAGAGTGGGCCCACCAAGTAAACTGATTAATGCACAAATTTGATGATGACACAAAGTTAGTAGCTATCCTTAGTAGCCACACACACAGACGACAAGCAACATGAATTCGACTGGGACAACACTACCATTATATGGCAAGCCAAACAGAGAACAGCCAGGGAATTCCTAGAGGCATGGCACTCAACCACAGACTCTATCAAACAAAGACATCGACCTGGACCCAATATACCGGCCACTACAGCGGACAACTCGAACTGACAACCGGAAGCGGCAGAGACAGGCCACTATAAATGCCGGAAGAAACAGCACAGAAGCGCTTCACAGGAGGCTCCCAAGCACTGAGGATGTCACCTAGACAGGGGACGAAACGTTTGCAAGACAAATTCCCAGCTCGGCGAACAGAACCACAACAGCATGGAACTTCTTGAGACTTGAGTGGCGGAGAGACCACAGAAAGGGGATGATGGCTGAGGAGATCAATCTGCAGACAGTGCTGGAGAGGGGTAGGTAAAAACAATGACTGCAGATGCTGGAAACCAGAGTCTACATTAGAGTGGTGCTGGAAAAGCACAGCAGTTTAGGCAGCATCCGAGGAGCAGTAAAATCTACGTTTCGGGCAAAAGCCCTTCATCAGGAGAGGGATAGGGACAGTCTAGTTCATCAGCATCAAACAACTCGTCTGCCTTCCCCTCTTACCCGGTCTGGTGCTGTCAGCAACACATATGCTTAAAGACCTTTCTGTGCCTGTCATTGCCAGCTGATGTCCTTGGCCATGCTTTTGATGATCTGCCCTAATACCTCATGACCTGCGTTAAATTTCTTTTGACAACATTTTTCTGAGGGTCCTTGAGATGTTTAATGATCGGAAGGACGCAAGATAAATATTGTTTTATTTAGGGAGGTAGTGCCAGTCATCTGGTTGCATTAAGCCAAATGTAGGCCTGATAAAAGGTATATAATTTATATGCACACACATAAATATCATTTTTAGGACTTTGGATTTTAAACAGTTGGCAAACAAGTGTTGGTCTAATTTTCTGAAAAGGTTTAAAAATTAACTCTGTTAGTTTTTCTAGAACCATGACATTAAGGCAATGTCAGCCTCTTGGAGTGTAAATGGCATTTGGAGTATATTGTGGGGTTTATGACAAGAGAGACAAAAAAAAATCAATTCAAAGTTTGGTAAGGATCTTGTTTGATTTACCAAGCCAGACTTTATTCTGGGATCTGACTTATTCAGTGATAACATTGAGGAATTAGAGATGCACATTATATAGCTAATACAATAAAAATAGGTCACATCGGTGGAGGGGGGGAGGGGGTTGTTAAATGCCTGGATTGTGTCCTGGTTGTGTTTCTGCAGCAAGAAACTGAAAAGCTATTTTGCATTTGGTGTTGTATAATGAGAAAGATCTAATTAATAGTCACCTTTTGCATCAAGTTTGACTGATTTGAAACTAAGATAAAAATCTGAAGAAAGGAAATTATCAGGGTAAGAGGACAAGTTTACTATGGGGTGGTCTAGTACACAAAAAGGTTTGATGATAGACCGCTATAAATGCATTTGGTGTTGTATAATGAGAAAGATCTAATTAATAGTCACCTTTTGCATCAAGTTTGACTGATTTTGAAACTAAGATAAAAATCTGAAGAAAGGAAATTATCAGGGTAAGAGGACAAGTTTACTATGGGGTGGTCTAGTACACAAAAAGGTTTGATGATAGACCGGCAATAGCTAGAATTTGAAGAAATACTACGCAGTCGACAAGAGATTTACATTCCTTTCAGACACAATGCCAAAAGGGTAAGGTAAATCAAACATGCTCACCAATCAAAGGTAAAGACTGCATCAGATCATAGGAAGTCATTTATAAGGATGCCATAAAAAGTATGAAGCTTGATGACTGGGAATAACTTAGAAGCCAACAAAGGAGGACCAATAAGTTGGACAATAAAGGGAAAAAAAAGAAAGTGAACTACTGAGGTACACAAAGGTGTCCTGTGAACATTAGTTACAGAAAACAGGAAAAGATTATCTAAGACAAATACAGTCCCATTTCAGATGGGGACAGGATAATTGATAGTTGAGAAATGGCAATGATAGGTACAATTATTTTTGCAACAGTTTTCACAGAAGAAAATACGGAAAATCTCACAGAAATACTAATTGACCAAGGGACTTACAAAATAGAGGATCCAAGATAAATTAGTATTGCAAAGATCTCTTACTTGAAATGTTAATTGGATGGAAGGTTGAGAATTTCCCTGAACCAGATGACTTTCATTCCAGAGTGTTGGAAGACGTGGCTACAGAGTTACTGGATTCATTGGTGATTACCTTTCAAAATTCTAGAAACTTTTCTATAAAGTGGAAAACAATTGTAACTGCACTAGGAAATAAAGGATGAAGAGGGAGAATGGAAAACTATAGACAATTCAGTTTGACAAACATAATATTAAAAATGTTACAATCTATTATCAAGAATATAACGGGATGGTTAGAAAAGAATGGTAACATTGGGCAGGGTCAATGTGAATTAACAAAAGAAAAGTCATGTTTGACAAACTTGCAGCTTCTGAGGATATTACTTGTAGCACTGATACATTGGTTCACTTGGATTTTCAAAAGGCATTTGATAAGATCCCAAACGGGAGGTCAGTAAATACAAATACAGCACGTGGGATTAGGGAAAATAACATAAGTACAGATTGAGAACCACTTAACAAACAGAAAGCAGAGAGCTGGATTAAATGTATCATTCTCCGGATGACATGCTATTCCTGGTTGGATACTGCAAGGATTTATAGAGTTTGCTATACTCCAGTTGAAAAATGTGGTGCTGGAAAAACACAGCAGGCCAGGCAGCATCCGAGGAGCAGGAGAATCGATGTATCGGGCATCAGCCCTTCTTCATTCTTGAAGAAGAGCTTATGCCCGAAACATCGATTCTCCTGCTCCTCGGATGCTGCCTGACCTGCTGCGCTTTTCCAACAACACATTTTCAGCTCTGATCTCCAGCATCTGCAGTCCTCACTTTCTCCTCATAGGTACTGAGTGGCCTGCTCCTATTACTATGTACAATGCTATGTTTTGAACAACAACTTTATTGACATGATATTTAAGGAGATCAAGCATAAGCACAGCATATACTTTGGGATTTGTGACAAGGTATAACATGTTGAAGTCTTAGAGATGTGTTAGAACTGAAGAATTTCAGTTCTGAAGAAATTGGGTGGAAAATATGGCATTATTCAATATGACAAAAGGTCATATTGGGATGGAAAATTCAGCAGACGAATAGAGGTACAGGTGAAGAAAACAATTACCAGTAAGGTCACAACCATACCCTAAAGACTGAGCTCCTGTATATTTCCATAATCGATCCCCTTTTGCATCCTATGGTATACCTCACACCACTTTCCTCATGGTCAGCAAGCTCCTAACTTTGGTTGTGCTTTTAAGTATAAAAATTATTTATTTTTCAATTAACGGACCAAAAATCACAAGTTGTGATCATGCAATTTCCTAACATTCCTAGTATTTCCAGTATGTGTCAAGATTGGAGAAGCAGAGGATTTAATGCATTACTAGTGCTTGCTGACTTACAGTGTTTATGAAATGTAAATTTCCACTAACATAAAATTACCTCACAGAACACAGAAAAATCCACTGTTTGCACAGTATTTTTATAGCAACAAAGATATTTGAAAAGAATAGCAAAGAGATAGGTACAATTCAATACGTACTACATTTCACAAACATTCTTCCTCTTAGAAAAGCACAACTGTCAGCTATTTACATAAATTCATAATTTGTCAAAAGCAAAACCTTTGAAAATAAATCTGCAACTTCATTCAAAACCTTTTGAAAACAACAAGAAAATCCTCTATCTCCACACAGTGCAACCTTCTATTTTCACCTGCCTGTTGACATACAACTCTATGCAAGGAAATGCTATAAATCAGAATTAGGGTAAGACTAATGCAGACAGACATGAAGTGACACACATCCAGATGAAGTCTTGGTGTTTAAAGCTGCTGAGGCCTTAAAGTAAAAATGCCATTGCTGGTGCTAAAATGATAATCCGGTGATTAAATGTAATCTTATTATTGTGGATTTAAAATGATAATCAAGTTTTTTTAAGACTTTAATTTGGGCATGAGAAATTTCAATTACTGACAACAACCATTTGTCAAGATTTGTTGGGAAAGATAACTGAGTATCACGTATTGGTGTGACACGTCTTTTTTTAAATTTAATATTGGAATTGCTGTCAGATGTCACTTTATAGCATGACAGCTAACAGCTACGTGTAATGTAACTGGGAGGTATTAGCATGTTAAATTGCAATTTTCTTGGAAATATTTACATAAAATTTTCAAGAGAATTATATTGTATCCTAGATTGCGCACAGAATAATGATCTGAAATATAATCAATAAACATTACTTGAGAGTCAATACAATATATATATCTCATAGTCAACTAAGATGTTGACTAGCATAGAAGCCAGAGAAGAGGTGACAACCTTATTGCAGCATTCTAAGCCTCATTTTGATTTATTACTAATTGGGCACTTACCTGGGGTCCTGCAAGAACTGCTGCAGAATGTCAGACTGGCAGTACTGACAGGAGCAGTGGCCAGTATTAACACTGAAGGAGCTGCTGGCTGCAAGGCATACTTACATGAGGCAGGAAAGCCACGGCAAGTTGGAGAGGCCCCAGCAAAGGTAAAGGAAGAAGTTAGCTTTAAGCAAGTGGGTATCTTCAATTGTGAGCAACTCATGTCTTCAGCAGTTCTGTTTGTTTGTCATGGGCAAAATTGGAGGAAATCCCCACCAGGTCACAGGCTTGCTCACCAGACAAGGTTAAATACCACCAGAGTTGAAAAATGTGATGCTGGAAAAACACCACCAGAACTTAGATCCTCAGGTAAGCCTTAAATAGTCAGAGGACTCTTATGGTGCAGTAGTACTGTTGCCGAGCTCTGAGCCAATGGGGGCTAGGTTCAAGTCCCATCTTGGTGTTTTATAGCCAGACATAATTTAGAGGAGTAAGGAAGCTGGCAGAACCTTCATTACATGCATTCCCAACTCAGTGGGACACTCAACCATTCTTCAAGAGTTAAACTCCATCGTATATGTACACTCTGAAATATTAGTGACTGTGAAATATTTCCTATAAGGCACAATTTTTCCCTCCCTGGAGGTGGTGAAGACGGGCTGAGGTTCTCTCCAAGACCTTTCTTTTGCAATAAAAGATGAGTGACATGGTCCATCGGTAACTTTTTCAGCACACCAGCAATTAAGGATTGTAAGTTGATCAATTTAAGGCCACTCAAGGTTCTCCAGCAATTAAGGATTGTAAGTTGATCAATTTAAGGCCACTCAAGGTTCTCAACTTACTCAATGTCCCAGAGTCAGGAGAAAAAGGGTTCTCACTCCTAGAAATGGAATTATTTTCAGACATACCATTGTGTGCAATGGAAACATAGCAAGCAGGAATAGACACCCATTAGAGAGACAACAGCAAAAGATCCTGAAGAATCACTGTACATCATGCAACAAGTTGGTTAATCAAGCCGATAGGCAAGACCCGTTTGTGACTGTTGAAGTGAGAACTGCAGAAGGAGAACATCAGATGAACATAAGATGACAGACAAACCCCAGTGCAACATGCAACGTCATGTCCTGTACAAACCTGTGCAAACTGGCTCAGCATGGTGATCTGGAAATAAAGCCTTTGAAAATAAAGCCTGTATAATGGCACCTGACTCATGAGGAGAGAATAGATTACTCTGCAATCTGATTGCAATAGCATGATCGAGGATTTGGAGTTCCAGATCACAGATGGAAACATGTCAATGTCACAACTTTATTTATGCAAGGCAGGAGATTAAAAAACAAATAGGTAATGACAGGCCATCTAGCTTAATATCTGTTTTTGAAAAAAATATTAGAATCCGTTGTAAAATATATAACAGCAGAACATTTAGAAATACATAACATGATCAAGCAGAGTCAACATCACTTCGTGAAGGAGGAATAATGCCTAACAAATTTACTAGAATTCTTTGAGGAAGTAACAAGCAGGGCATATAAAAGGCAAGCCATGGGTGTAAGACACTTGGATTTTTAAAAGACATTCGTTAAGGTATCACACATCAGGCTATTCAATAAGAGCCCATGGTGTTGGATGTAATATACGAGCATGGGCAGAGGACTGATCAACTCATGGAAGTTGGTATAAAGAGTGGTAACCTGTAATTCACAGGGACCAGTGCTGGGGCCACAATTATTCAGAATATATGCCAATGACTTGGATGGAGAAAGTGAATGTACCACAGTTTGCAGATGGCACAAAAAGAGGTGGAAAGGCAAGTGGGGAGGATGATACTCAGAGTCTGTAGGTTGAATGAATTGGCAAAAAAATTGGCAGGTGGAATATAATGTGGGAAAATGTGAGGCTATGCACTTTGGGAAGACAAATAGAGGAGCTATTATTTAAATGGGAAAAAAAAACTGCAGAAAGCCACTGAACAGGATTTGGGGAAACTGAGCATCTAAATTCAGTGGGTTATATAGGGAAGACAAATGGAATGTTGGCTTTTGTTTCAAAGGGAATGGAACATAAAAATAGGGAGGTTTCACTAAAACTATACAATGCATTAGTTAGACCACAGCTGGAATACTGTGAATTGAATTGGATCCTTATCTAAGAAAAAAATATTCTGGCATTGAAGGCAGTCCAGAGAAGATTCACTCAGCTGATAGTAGGTATGGAGGGACTGACTTATGAGGAAAATTTGAGTGCCTTGGGCCTGTACTCACTGGAGTATAGAAGAATGGGGAGTGACTTCATTGAAACATACAAAATTCTTAGGTGAATAGACAGGATTGATGCAGAAAGGCTATTTTCTCTTGCAGGAGAGTATGGGACCAAAGAGAATAATCTCAGAACAAGATTTTAAAAAGGAACATATGAAAAACAGTAGGCTATTCGGCCCCTCGAGCTTCCCATTCACTGAGATTGTGGCTAATCTATGACCTAACTTCATATATCCATACTTGGTCCAAATCCCTAAATACCATTGCTTAACAAAAATGGAATTATCTCAGATTTAATGTTAACAATTTATCTGGCATTCACTTTCATTTATGGAAGAAAGTTCCAAACATACACCATTCTTTGAGTGTAGAAGTATTTCCTAACATCTCTCCTGAACAGTTTGGCCCTAACTTATAGACTCCCTTGTTCTAGAATTCCCAACCAGTGGAAACAATTTATCTTTATTGACCCTGTTTTTTTTCCCTTTTAATGCCTTGAAAACTTTCAACAGATCACCCCTTACATTTCTAAATTTTAGAGAAAACAGGCCTAATTTATATAATAAACAAGGAATGTGGATGTTAGAAATCAGAAACAAAGGACTGTGGATGTTGGAAATCAGAAACATTGTTGGATAAATGCAACAGGTCTGGTAGCATCTGAGAGAGAAAGCACAATTAATGTTTTCGGTCCACTGACCGTAAGAAGGGTCACCAGACCTGAAATATTAACTCTGCTTTCTTTCCACATATATGCTGCCTAATTTGTATAATCTTTCTTCATAACTTAATCCCTAAAGTCCAGGTATCAATCTTGTAGACCAATATTGTACTCCCTCCAGTGCCAATATGACCTTCCGAAGGTGTGGTGCCCAGATTTGCTCAGAGTTTTTCAAGTGAAGTCTAATCAGGGTTTTGCATAATTGTATAACTTCATACAATCTGGAAATTCCCTGATCTATCCCTTTTCAGTTTGAGACGGATAACCTCATATTTACTCAGGTTGAACGCCATTTACCACAGTTTTGTCCATTCACCTCATCGATCATTGTCCCTTTGTAGTTTTATACTGTCATATACACTATCTACAGTGCCAACTAACTTTGTGTCATCATCAAATTTAGATATAAAACAGAGGATCAGAAGTTAGGGCATTCAGTCCATTGAGTTTGCTCCGTCATTCAATCCTGGCTGGTAATTATCTCAATCCCATTCTCCTGCTTTCTCTCCGTAAGCCTTGATACTCAAGAACCTATCTATCTCAGTCTTAAATATACTCAATGACTTGGCCTCCACAGCCTGTGTGGCAATGAAATGCATAGATTCACCTGGCTGAAGACGTTTTTCCTTATCCCAGTTCGAAAAGGTCTTCACTTTTTGTCTTTGTGATTGTCTTTGCCATTATCCAAGTTATTATTAAATGAACTGAATAATTGAAGCCCCAAAGCAGAGCCTATGGGACACCACAGATCAGATCCTGCCAATGTGAGTACCTATTCTGTCCCACTGTTAGCACCCATGTTCCTTCCTTTCTATCAATCCCAGTTAAGATCATCTGCACTGACCTTCCACATGTCATCATGTACTTTTTGGAGAGACACTCTCATCCCCCAGAATTATCCCCTGAGCCAAGCCCTCCAACTTCTGCCTCATGCTACTGTCACCCTCCTCGTGTCATGTAAGCTCAAAAGATTGAAAAAAATCATTCCCATTTATCCTAATAGTTTACACCAGTTTAAATTTGTAATCTGCTCACTTGTCCTGCAATGGCAATGTACAAGTTTCTGTCAAAGGCAAAGAAGAAATGAAAAACTGAGAGACATGGAAACTCTCAAAGCAAAACAAAATGCCAACTTATTGAGGCAAAACTGTTGAGATGCTGTACTTCTTGCAACATGGAATTTTTGTTTACAACAAAGGAAAACTCAGGGCTTTGGGAGAAGTAGAAAATAAAATCAGAACGTTGTGGTTAACGTTCACAATTATTTAGCAATCTGTTCCTTTATGAGCAGGCTTGTCTTAGATCTTGCTTTAAGATTTTCACAAGTTAAAGCTATTGATCAACAAATGCAAATGAAATAAAATCAGTATGCACAATATGCTGGCAGTTATTCCCTCGCTCGTAATTATTCCAAACGACTCTGCGGAGAATACAATCTCAACAAACAAAAGCATGTGTTTTCCACGAGCCCTAATCACAGAAACATTACAATTTAGCAGCCTGATTTTGTTCATAAATATTCCATTATGAACAAATAATTGAAATTTTGAAAGAAACATAATTTTGTACTAGTTACCTCACATAACACATGCTTGCTTTATTGAGAAATTCAGCAATGGTCTGAATTTAATAGAGGTATTGGAGATTGCAGCTGGCAATTGAAAAGCTAGTGGGAGGCCACAGCTGTCCCTTTTTGGTAGGACCCACTGAATTAAATACTACTCAGGCATCTGACAGGCCGTAGGTACTATGCTGGATATGAGGACACAACATCAAGATTTCAGAATTTTAAATTTGTTCGTAATGGACAAAGTACAAGCCATACTTTTTTTGACATTACTCTTTCATGGAAAGTAGCTGATGTTGACCAGGCCAACATTTGCTGCCCATCCCTATTTGCCTTGGAGCTGATTGGTTCTCTGGGAAAGGACATTTACGAGTCAACCACATTACTGCGTGTCTGGAGACACATGTCAGCCAGACCAAGGAAGGACAGCATAAAATCTAGATTTTATTGAATCCAGGTTTCATCATCTGCCGTGGTGCAATTTGAATCCCGATAATAAAGATACTGGGGAGCAGATTCGTCAGATAGGACCAAAATCCAGCTGTGTTAGTTCCCTTTCTATAGCCTTACTCCCATTTGGTACTATAGCCATAGTTCAGATGTAATAAGCTTGTTATTACTGACATCAGTTCATTTGAACTGGGCTGTACATCAACCATAATAAATATTACCTCAAGGGAGATGCTGGCGTAATGGTAATATCACTGCAAATAGGGGAAATTTAAATGCAGTTAATAAAATCTAGAATTTAAATAATTGTTTTGGTCACACTGACTATGAAACATACGTGTTTCTTTGATTCTGGCTTCTTGTGCATTTTAAATTTCTTTCATTGTTCCTTTAGCATCATTGCCTCGACTCTGCACCATGATATTTACTCCCTTCACTAATCCACGTTTTATTAACTTTCTTTGGAGAAGATTTGACGGCAGAGGGTAAGGACGAGTTCCAATACCGAACAACCCAGATGGCCTCCTTCTTCAATGACCGCAATTTCCACCCCAGACGTGATTGACGATGCTCTCCACCGCATCGCCTCCACTTCCTGCTCCTCTGCCCTTGAGCCCCACCCCTCATGTGCTTGGTGGAGTGGGAGGGGGAGTTGAAGTGTTGAGCCACGGGGTGGTTGGGTTGGTTGGTCTGGGTGTCCCAGAGGTGTTCTCTGAAACGTTCCGCAAGTAGATGGCCTGTCTCCCCAATATAGAGGAGGCCACGTCAGGTGCAGCGGATGCAGTTAATGATGTGTGTGGAGGTGCAGGTGAAGTTGTGGCGGATATGGAAGGATCCCTTGGGGCCTTGGACGGAAGTAAGGGGGGAGGTGTGGGCGCAAGTTTTGCATTTCTTGCGGTTGCAGGGGAAGGTGCCGGGAGTGGACGTTGGGTTGGTGGGGGGTGTGGACCTGACAAGGGAGTCACAGAGGGAGTGGTCTTTTCGGAACGCTGATAGGGGAGGGGAGGGAAATATATCCCTGGTGGTGGGCTCCGTTTGGAGGTGGTGGAAATTACGACAGATGATATGATGTATATGGAAGTTGGTGGGGTGGTAGGTGAGGACCAATGGGGTTCTGTCCTGGTGGCGATTGTGCAGGTCCTTGGACTCCTCCATCGCCAGACCATAGCTACACGACGGCTGGAGGAAGAGCGCCTCATCTTCCGCCTAGGAAATCCTCCAACCACAAGGGATGAACTCAGATTTCTCCAGTTTCCTCAATTCCCCTCCCCCCACCTTGTCTCAGTCCCAACCCTTGAACTCAGCACTACCTTCCTAACCTGCAATCTTCTTCCTGATTTCTCCGCCCCCACCCCCACTCCGGCCTATCACCTTCACCTTAACCTCCTTCCACTTATCACATTTCCAATGCCCCTCCCCTAAGTCCCTCCTCCCTATTTTTTATCTTAGCCTGCTTGGCACAATCTCCTCATTCCTGATGAAGGGCTCATGCCCGAAACGTCGATTCTCCTGCTCCTTGGATGCTGCCTGACCTGCTGTGCTTTTCCAGCAACACATTTTCAGCAGAGGGTGTCTATATCAAAGTCTATCTCAAAAGGACAAAATCACAGAATGCATCATTAGGATTTACAAACTAAAATGCACAAATGGTGCTTCCTGCGGTCACAGTCACTTACAGTGGAATAGCAATAACTAATACCAGCAGCTCATTGTTAATTTCCATGCCATTGAAATATCTGCACTCTTATATTTATACTGCTGTTCAACAACCAAGGTAACCATGTGGATTGAACTTTTGCAGTTGCATCTAGTTCTCTTTTCAGATCAACAAAAGTGACCTCTCTTTTTGGCAGAACACTTTCTGAAACCTTTTCATTCTGTCTAAATAGGTATGAGACCTTACCTGATCTTACCTCCAGTAACCTACTCCATCTCTTATCTTTTCTCTCTTGATAATTGAAAAACTCATTTTCCTTTACTTCTCTTGCCATATTAAGTACAACATTTTTCTTTTGTCATTTGATGCCCTCTTTACACTCCAGGCACTAGCTAGATAACTAGAAATGAAGCACATTATACATTACACAGTATAGCCTTGATACATAATTCTAGAAACCAGAGCATCCATTCATCAGAGATTATATCTCAGGGATTCATAATACAACTCATTAACCGTTTCACCATGGTCTGCTTCAGTTTGTATGTGGAGTAATTTTTCCTCTTCTTTATGTCTTTACCCCATGTCCAACTGTTTGAGGTTCAATCAGATCTTCCTATATCTGATTTTCTCGATCATAACCTGCTCCAGGCCAAGACAATTCTTTAATTCTGGCCTCTGGTGCATCTCCAAATTCTTTCACTGTTCCTTTGTTCATTGTCTCAAGTCTATGCCCTGGAATATCCTCTCTCCACAATTCCGCTTTTAAATCAATACCCCCTGCCACTAAGTATCACTTTGATGAAAGATTTGATTACTTTTCTAATCCCTTCATGTCACTTGGTGTCAAATTTTGTCTGATAACACCACTATAAAAGTGCCTTGGGATTATTCACTATGTTGATGGTACTATGTCAGTGCAATAATTGTTGTTAAGACATCAAAGACGTTAAATATATCAGTCCCTCCATTTAACATTAAATACATCCAAGCAAAGATCACAGCTTGTCTTACCTGGTATGTTTTGAACCCAATATAATAACATAAGAACGTTTACCTGAGCAATGTGGTAACGATCCACTCCAATGCCCATCCAGCTGGCAGATACGAGTGGCATTTCCAACCAAGCGGCGATTTCTTTCACAGTAATACCGCACAGTGGAGCCAACTGTAAACTGGTCACCGTACAGTTCTGCACCAGGTGGAATTCCGGGATGACCACATGTTACCACTAACAGAGAAAGTAGTGAGGGAGAAAACAAGCATTTCATTTGCATTCTGAAAATATCCTTAAAAATCAAACAATACAAAGCTAAGATGAAACACAAGATGGAGCATGCTATATCTATAATAATGCAGACAGTGGAGTGTATTCTATTATAGGTGCACCCAACAGATGCAAGGATAGCAAATGTAGCCCCAATAGGCATGAAGGATTACAATCTCCTCAACTTCCAAGTTAGGAAGAAATAATTGAGGGCACTTTACAACTTGCAACAAGATCTTTTTATTCACTGATGGGACAAGGGCATTGCTGGTCGGGTCAGCATCTATTGCTCGTCCCCACTTGCCCCAAGAAGGTGGTCAAGTACTGTCTTCGTGGTCAAGCTCCTTGATGCCACACCTGGTTAAATGCAGTTTGGAGATCAATATCCACCAGAAAAAGCTTTTGTACTTGTCAAAATAAAACGTAATGACTTGTAGGCAAACTAGATTTACTACAGATGATTAAATGTACAATGGTCTGCGTTCAGCCTAGGACCATTATAGGTGAACCTTGATTGTAGTTATTTTCATGGGGTGAATGCTCCTTGTTATGTCCACAAAACACTTCAAATATCTCAGAGTTCAAAAGCCTTCTGTAAACAGCAAGAGAAAATCTTGACCCATTGATTATTGTGATGTAAATTTTCAACTCTACAAGATCATAAGAAATAGAAACAGGAGAAGGCTATTCAGCCCCTTTAACCTGCTCCATCATTGATTAGGATCATGGTTGATACAATATTCCTGCAGTCCAGTCCACTTTCCTGCAATTTCCCCATAAAGCTTTATTCCATAATGATCAAGAATCTCTCTATCAGTCTTAAATATACACAAGAACTCTGTCCCCACTGCTCTCTGTGGCAAAGAGTTCCAAAGATTCAGAACCCTCTGAGAGAAGAGATTCCTCCTCAACTCAGTCTTAAATTGGTGTTCCTTTGTCATGAAACTATGCCCTCTGGTCCCAGACTCTTCCATGAGGGGAAACATGTTCTCAGCCCCTTAATGATCCTATATGTTTCAAAGAGATCACCTCTCATTCTTCCAAACTTAAGTAAGCACAGTCCCAACCTGTTTAGCCTTTGTTCACAAGACAAAACTTCTGTCACAGCTTCCTTGTGAACCTTCTCTGACCTGCCACCAAGGAAATAATATTCTTCCTTAAGTAAAGGGAACCATAACATCTCCAAGTACTCCAGATGTGGTCTCACCAGCACCTGTACAGTAAGGCTTCCCTACTCCTATACTCCAACCCCCTTGAAATAGGGGCCGGTATTCCATTCACCTTTCTGATGACTTGCTGCACCAGTGTACTAGTTTTCTGTGTCTAGGTATATTGCACATTTTGGCAATTTTTCTTCATTTAAATCATATTCTGTTCTTTTTTTTCTCCCTTCCAAACTAAACAACTCCACATTTTCCCACGTTATGCTGCATTTGCCAACTTTTTGCTCACTCACTATCAATATCTCTCTGCAAACTGTTTGTATCTCTCTCACAACCTGACTTTCCCACTATTTTTGTGTCAAATGCAAATTTGGCTAGAGTACATACACTTCTTTCCTCCAAGCCATTAATATATATTGTAAACAGATGCTGTCCCAAAGCTGATCCCTGAGGAACCCCATTGGTCAGGGTCGCCAACCCGAAAAAGAACTCCTTGTTCCCACTCATTGTTTCTTGCCCACTAGCCAAATGTATATCCACATCAATATGTTACCTCCAACATCATGGGCTCTTCTGACTTAACCTTTTGTGCGGTACCTTGTTGAATACCTTCTGAAAGTCCAAATATAACATATCTATTGCATCCCCTCTAACCTCTCTGATTGGCACTTTAGTGAAAAGCTCTCATAAATCAGTCAGACACAATTTCCCTTTCAGGAAGCCAGGCTGACTCTACTTGCTTAGATTATGATTTTCCAAATGTGCTGCTATTACTTCCTTAATAATTGACTTCAAAACTTTTCCAACAATAGATGTTGAGCTACTCAGCCTATAGTTACCCAGGAGGTTACCATTCTAGCACTGCTTATAATATATAGAGCGATGTTCATCAAAGGGCAGTCTTGCTTCGGTTACTGGTCTTAATTTGGCCTGAAAGTTGCAGTGGACTAGGCTTGTGCCATGACTGGCTTTAAACAAAGACAGGGTTTGTCCTATGAACAGGTAATTTCCAAGGTCAAGCTATGGAATTTAATTCAAAAGTTTTATTGTGCCACATGACTCTGTGAAGTCTGTGGGTAAACATAAGCTAAACAAAATAAACTATCCAATGCATCTGTATTACACTGCATGGTCAGCAATCATCATAAAAATCTATGGGATAGAGAGGTTACTACACGTATGTGACATAATATTCCAACTGCAAGTCATTGCAAATGAATCACAGGGGACTGAATAATTCCACACTTCCGTTCCAGAGGCTGTTCCCATCACAGTTTGTACCCGAGCACTCCAGATTAGCTTTTGTGGCATCTGAATGACAACCAGAGCATGCCCAGCACACCAAAAACATTGAAGGACCTTCAGATTGGCTGTCAGGGGTCTGAAACATCCTAAAATGAAACAAAGGACTACTGATGCTGGAGATCTGAAACAAAAACAGAAATTGCTGGCGAAACCCAGCAGTCTGGCAGCATCTGTGGGAAGAAAGTGGAGTTGATGTTTTTACTCCAGTGACTCTTCATCAGGTTCTGATGAAGGTTTGCCAGCAATTTCTGTCACTGTTCCTGAAACAGCCTTCTTGTCAACATAGCAATCATGACACAACTTCATTCTCTTCCACTCATCACTATACTGGCCAGGATTCAAGCTCCATTCCTCAAAAAGGGGACACTTTTTAAACAATTTTTTTTAGTGAAGAGATCGAAAATTGCGACATAAACTAACTACCATACAGGAATTTCATCAACAATTTTTTTTTCAAAGGAAATCGCAGGCAAGTTTTTTTTGGGTTAATTGCAGCTTTTCTTTACAGAATTTTATGAGTTCCTTCAGTCATAAAGTAACACTGCATTCAATACTTTTTTGTTCTCATGGATGACCAGCGCAATGATACTACCTTTGAATTTTCTAAGTGGAAAACGTGCACATGACATTGTCTCCCCTTTTCCTTAGCTGACCAAGATTTGTACTGAATCAAAGTTCTCCGGATGACTGGGTTATGTATATTTTTGACTGTGGTGGTTTGTGATTGCAAACAAAAAAAACCATGGAAAATGCAAAGTATTGATGATTATTTGATATTTGAAATATATTGAAATAACTTACCAATTTCTGTTAGAAAAGGTTTTGTATCTGGCATTGATAACTTGATTAAAAATTTGATAATAAATAGACTCTTCATTTCTGAATGTTTATTGCACTATAATCACTTACACAAACACTTTGGGAGAGATCGATCCCAGGAACCATCTCCTTGACACGTCAAAACATCTGATCCCAACAGGTAGTATCTGGGATTACATTCATACGACACGGTACTACCGTAACTGAATCTTTGTGCGATGTTTATTTGCACCCGACGACTACCATTTTCAATATGTGCGGGATCTGAACAATTGACCACTGTAGGAAAGTAAGAAAATGTGAAGGTCCTTTCTACCCTGTTTGACATCACTGAAGAAGTGTTAAAACTGCACAAAAGTCATACTTCATACCTTGACAAGTCGGAAGTGAGTTGCTCCATTGTCCATTAGATTGACATTGGGAGTTAACAGTCCCATGAAGTGTATATCCTGGGTTACAGGTGAACCGAACAATGTCATTCAGGTTAAACTGTGTTCCATGTGTTACGCCGTTACCTGGATTACCAGGGTGTCCACATGTAATAGCTGTGAGAAAAAAACAAAACAACAATTATTTGGTAATATATAATCGATCAGTAATATATTCCAGTGAAGCTCTAAGATTCTGAATACCCTTTTTCCATGGATAAATTCAAAACATTTTATAATTCTTTGTCTGAAATTAAAATCAGGTAAGTACACAGATATAAGAGGTGGGCATCAATATACACAACAGAAAATCTAACGAAAGAATGTTGAATATCTAAGAGTGTCACTGACTTTCTTGAAATATATATCACATGGCAAATTTCTTGACGGGAACATGCTCTTGGAAAATCATAGATTCATAGTGTCAAACCCATATAAACTTGCTGGATTTAAAACTAAGATGTGGCACAAATCAATACTCAATGATAATTGTTGTACAAGTTATACAATTTTCAGAAAATATGTCAAGTGCTAAATAGAGGTGAATGAAAGATCCATCTCTAACCAAAATAATGATGAACACCCAATGCCACTAAAGATATTACCTCGGATGCCAGGGAATAGTTTACTTGTTGCTGTTGTGAGGTAATTTAAGGAGCTGTATTCCCATGTGGGGCTACAAATAGCTGGAATACTTTTGGGGAATTTGGGAACACTGTCATTTTTTTTGTCTGTGCGGAATTAATTCGGAAACCCTTCTGCTTGAAATTGAGTGCACAGAGCCATACTCAAAGCACACAGTTCCCTATATAAACAAACTCAGTACATGATTCATATAAACTCAACAAGAGTTAACATTAGAACAACAGATTAGTTCACATTGACTGGAAGTGAAATGTCACTACTTCTTCAGTATAAACTATGCAGTACCAACCATTAGTCAATTAGTTGTTCATTCCCAGTGCGTTGAATTTGACTGGTAACAGTAAATTGGTTCTATACTTGCACAATGCAGAACGATTCATAACTCAAAAGCTCTACTAGTGTGAGTTATGACTGTCTTTAGCAAGAATGAAAGAACTCTTAAAAACTCACCAGCACCAGTGAGACACTTTCTATTTATTGCAAAGGATTGAGCTATTGTTTAAAATGAGCATGGCTGTTAACCAAATGTTAGAAATGTGCATGTGGACTTGTCAACTGCGAAAAGATTATTCAATTTACGTGTATTGCTTTCTGCTTTTCCATGTTATAAATTAGCATGTCATTGGACATCAATATAAAATCCATCCTAAAGAATCAAGGCAGTTAAAACCCATCAAGCCCTTAACATACTACAGCGCTGTTTACTGTCTACAAAATGCACTGCATCAACTCATGAAGGCTCCTTCAACAGCAACTTCCAAATCTGTGACATTTATTATGTAGAAGCACAAGAGTAGAAGATGCATGGGCACACCACCATTTGTAAGTTCCCCTCCAAGCCACACACCTTCTCAACTTAGAGCTATATCACTGTCCCCTCACTACCACTGGGTTAAAATCCTGGAACTGCCTTAAAGCAGCACGATGGGCACATCTAGCCCCCATGGATTGCAACAGCTCAAGAAGGCAGCTCATCACAGCCTTCTCAAAGGTAATTAGGGATAGGTACTAAATCCTGGTCCAGTCAGTAATGGTGACAACCCTAAAAGAATATTTAAAAGAAAAAATGATGTGGAACCTGTATTAAAACACTGGTGGAGGATGAGAAGCCAAACACCTGAATGGATGCCTTTAGTCCACAATTACAGATACTGACATCTCTGATTATGCCAATGATCCTTTTGCCATTGCCTCTCATTCATGTGGGAATACATCATGCTGATAATTACTCTGGTCTGGATATTCCAGTCTACCCATAATTTTGACCTCTGTACCCTCAAAGATACATATTGAAAGTTGCAGTTGGGTTGTTATTTTAACTCTTTAGCATGAGCTAAATTTGGCACAAGAAAATTCCATAGGTGGAGATCTTTCAGTCTCCCAGGAAAGCCAAAGGTATGTACAGACAGCCCTTGGACATCCTCAGGGACTGACTGTGGGAATTGCTCAGGAAGTTTAAACTCCCAAAGGGCAATTCTCTAGCTGTGTTGAATCTTGTGCAAATACCTGAACACTGAGTTGGAGTCAAAGACTTAGGAGAAATCCTGAGACCTGTACCATTACCAAGGAAATGTTGGATAGTTGCAACTATGTCTAAAGCCCCATGTCACTATATAACTCATCCCTTACACCCATACCTCTGACTCTTCAAATCCTAATTCCTCTCCAAACCTCTGACTCCCCCTGACATTTTGATCCCTCCAAGTCTGACCTCATGACTCAACCCCTCAGCTATAACAAAGGAGTGTGGCTCTGCTTCCCCTCATGATCCTGCACTACAAAGCAGGAAGTATCGAGTCATAAATTCATACAGTACAGAAGAGGCCGTTTGGCCCATCGGGTCTATACCACCAAAAGAAAACTACGTGAAATCTTCATTAGTTCCACGTTCCAGCCTTGGCCTATTTCAGGTACACTATGCATTTCTAAAAAGACCAGTTTCAGAAAATACCAGCCAGAAATGTGCAGCTGGATGTGGTACGTGGTGTAAATGAGAATAGCATGAGCAGTAGTGCAACAATGAGTGCCCTGCAAGAAGATTCACCCTGGATTGTCTGGTACCCCCAATCAGTGGTCCTAATCCTACTTCCTAGGCAACATACCTTTCTGGGAATTAACTCCTTGCAAACTGAATGTAACTTGTAATGGTGCAATAGCCACAATTTACTGAATGCAAAGCATAGCACTGCTCCAGTATCCTGATCCCTCAACACCTTTCTTCTGCAAGCCCCTATCTAACTGTCTTTATTTGTATTATTATGATTGACTCAACATCAATAATCAAGCTCTGCATAGCTTATGCAAAAGAAAAGTCTCAGTTACCCAAGTGAGCTAAGTAATTGAATGAAGGAAAGTAAGACAGTTTTGAAGATATATTGGCGCATTGTAAAGAAAGAGAAACAAAACAGCTTCACCTGAGGCACTTGGCTTCCCTTCATTGATTATTAAATCACATTCCGAAGCAATACTTACGCACACATACAGGTGATCTGCCTGACCACTGATGGTCCTGCTGACAAATTCGGACTGAAGTTCCAATCAAGCGAAAACCTGGGCTGCACTGGTACACCACTGTCCCACGATAATTGAAATTTTCTCCAATTATTTGACCATTGACAATGGGCTTAGGCATCCCACAGTGACCAGCTGAAGCAAAGAAAATGCTGCAATCAGTAACATTTATGACTTGATCGATTCCAACTCCAGGACAGAATACAAAAACGACAATACAATAAGCAGCCTTTAAGTAATTTATATGGAGAGACTTTGTGTTGGGCACACTGATGGGTTTTAGTACTTTCAAGTCTAATGCGATAACTCAGAAAGGCTAATTTGGGCACTTGTCTATAAAATTAAAACAGCTGGTTTAGTGGGCAGCTGGTTTAAAAAGGATTAATCCCAAATACTGTATCTGAATGATCACATTGCATGAATACAATGACAAATCAGAAGGGAAACTTTCAAAACTACAGATGGGAACCTTCTCAACTTGATCTTCTTGGAATTCATTACCAGTACATCTTTGTTTAATGTTCACACTTAATTGCAAACTTTCAGAAACAATGAATAAGCAACGATTCACTGGTATTTCTTGAAAACTCTCTGTAACTAAAATTGTTACAGGTAAAGACAAGCAAATTAAAATAAGCAAAACTTCACAGCTGACAAGGCAAAGAGGTTTCTACACTGGTATGTTAATACAATCAAATACAAACCAAGGCATTTCACTTCCATTCCGCTCCACAGCCCGTTGGCCTGACATTCCCGTACCCGGGATCCTACCATTGTGTATCCGGTATTGCAGGAAAAGATGGCAGTCGCTCCATATACTGTTAATGTTCCAATTTTATTGCCATTTGGAGGAAATGGCAGTTCACCACATGAGATGACTGAAGAATTACAAAAAAAGAATGACCAATTAATTTTAACAATTCATCCTATTTGAAAGACTTGCTTTCCGACAACCACTTTCTGGTCAGTTAGAATTTAGGCACAGTCATGTTTAAAGGTTTGCAAATCAAACATTACTTAGAATTTCTGTTCATCCAAATGAAAGTTTTCCCAAAAAGAATGCTGCTTAAGGTCTAGAACTTTTCAGAGGAGAGTGGCAGAAACAAGGTTTATGGGTCAGTAAACCTATTGGATATCTCACAACATGCTCTTTGCCTCCTGAGTGAAAGAACACTTTTCTTTGCTTTGTCCAATTATTATCATTCTATCTGTTAGGGAATTGGCTGTCAGAGCTATTCAAAGATGACTAACACAAAACCTGGCTTCCATTGAGAGAATCTGTCGGAGTGGACCTATCCATGATGTTAACTAATTATTGTGTTCTGAAGTGCTGTGCACTTGCCTTGTTCGGTTGAATACTGAAAAAAACAAGATTCTTGAATAGCCAGAAGCAGACAAGTTATCAGAGAGTCTCAGACCAGAGTTATAATCTCAGGTTTTTAAGAGGTCCCCATTAGGACAGAAATAAGGAGGAATCACTTCTCTCAGAGGGTAGTGCATCTGTGGAATTCTTTACCGCAGAGGGCTATAAAGGTTGGATCATGAAGTGTATTCAAGGATGCAATTGAAAATCTGTCTATCAGCGAGGAAATCAAGGCAGGCGATAAGGCAGGCAAGTAGTTAAAGTCACTAGGTCAGCCATTAGCTCACTGAATAGCACAGCAGACTCAATGGATTGACTGGCCCATTTCTGCTCCTAAGTGCTATGATCTTATAAAATTTTCCACTAATGATTAACTTTACTTCAAAATTCCATTGTACGACATGCTTCCTTGGAGGCCCTTCAGTTCCCAAAAAGCCCCTGTTTTACTTGCTATCTGCATTGTTCACGTGTTGCTCAATGCAAGACATTTTCAATTAATACAGATTTTGTCATGTCGTTGCAGTTGTTCTTGTGTTTCCAACATAAATATGAAGACAAGGAAATAATAGTAACTGTTTCAATAATGAACACAGTGGCTGAAAATTGAGAGGAAGGGAATGGATGGCTTTCCCTTTGGAAGGGAAATCAGCTGGAAGCTGACTCGCCTACAGGAAGCCCACTTCACAGTCATAACAAGTTGCTGGGAAGGGAAAGTGCCATCTTTAGTAGGGAGACTCTTATATTGAAAAGCACACCCTTGAAGATGGCTTCTCCCCTTTCTCTTGCCATTTCATAAACTTGATCCAATATGATCCAAATAATAAAAAGTGTTTAAAGATAGACTATGTTGAATGAAGAAACTTGGAAAGTTACCACAGCTAAGAGAAAACCCCAGCATTGGGAAGGTTTGAGAGATCAGCAGAGGCTAAGAAGAAGAAAATAAGATGAGCAAACTTCAAAAAGATGAAATTATGGATGAAAGAAGCTTCTACAGTTATCAAAAAGGAAGGGATCAGCAAAAATAACACGGGAACCTTAAACATGAGAGTAGGTAAATTATAACAATGAATAAGAAATTGGCATAGGGAAACAAAATATTTTCTGTTGACTTCATGATACAAAACACCAGAGGTAGTTTGGAAACAGGACTAGTGAGAATGAGGAACTAAAATAAATTAGTATGAGTAAGGAAATAGCATCTGAGAATCGTTTGTGTCTATAGGCTGTTCATTGTTCTGCATGATGGCCTGAATCCTAGGATTTTACAACATGTGGCTAAAGTGATGATGGAAACAAAATAGTCCCTATCGTTTAGAAGGAAACAAATATAACCCCATATACTGTTTTATACCAAGTTAGTAGGGAAAGTAAGCAGTCAAGAGACACAAGGAGACTGCAAAAGGATGTAAAGAGGTTACATGTGTGGAGAAGAGACAGCAGATGGAATATGGAATACAATACAAATTTGAAGTTATTTATTTAGTACAAAAATAGAAAAGCTACATGGTTTAACTGGTGAGAAATCCTGATAGTTAGTACATCCTGGGTGACTTTGCACACATAGGTTCACAAATTAATTAGAAAAGCAAATGATATGGTACGCCTTTTGACAGAAGCATTAGACTATCAGAGTAAAGAAGCAGGCAGGAATGTGTAGAGCATCTATGGTCTAAATAACTGAATACAACGCTTCAACAAAATGAGCAATTGCAGTTTGGTGTGCAGAAAGAACAATGTCAGAGGAGCACAGAGATTCCTTGAGGTTATAGGACATGTTGAGGTTTAGTTGAAAGTGTTTATAAGGATAAGAGCTTTTACACTGAGGCACTGCCAGTTGATCTGCTCTACCAGATTGCTGCCAGGATGTTGAATGGGTGGGTGATTTATTTTGAATACTCGCTTAAGAGATGCTTAAATGGTCGTGACCCTAATGGCATTTTGCAAACTTAAAGGCAAAAAGACATCCAAATCAGGTAAATGTCTGCTATCCATGACAGCTCTGACACATATAGGGTGAACTGCTTCAATAATAACAAACTGGGTTAGTAGATTTTCTCCTCATACTGTTTAACACATCCTTTAGCTTGATAATTGTGAGTGAATTAACAAATCCACAAAAATGGAACAGAAAATTTCAAAACAAGATACAATCTTGCATTATCATGCATTTATTGGAGTCATCTACACACCCATAACTTCAGCCTGACAATAACCTTTCATTTTGATATGGAATGGAGAAGTGGATAATAAATGGATATGCAAGAGTGAATTGCACAACTACGAAGAGTTAGAACTAATTTTAATATCCTGTTTTTATCTTTGTGGATTTATTTCCAATGCGTTTGAAGGGGTATACTGATGACATGAAGATGGAATTAGATGAGAAAATTGTCTGAATCTGGCCTTGCAAAAGTCAAAATCAATAGAAGTCTGGTCAATAAGCTAAGGTACTCCATCTGTAAATAATTTCCTTTGAATCAGTTTGACATTTCAAAGTAAATGAATCATATTCATCTGTTGTTAAAGTAAAACAGCATTTGTCAGCTTTGCTACCTCGATTTACTGAGATTTTCAATCATGATTGAACAAAAAGCTACAGAAGCTACAAATCCAAAATAACCTTTCTCCCCATCCTCACTGATGTAACCCAGAGTTTATTCCCTCCATTGACCCACCAATATCCAATTTTTACCAGTTTCCTGGGATTGTCTCCAGTCTCTGAATCTGGCTGGTTCCCAGCTGGTAAAGAAACAAAACAAAGATGCAAATGAAATCCTGGCACTAAATTTGACAGGACCTCTGTCCTCTTTGAATTTCCTGAATTCTAGCCTGCAGACACCTACCCCCATTTTCCTGCACTCCCTGCTTCCTTGCAAATATTAAGGCCATTGTCCTCACCCTATTCAGCTTATTAGTTGCAGGGTAATGAAGAAGGCATTTGGTATACTTACTTTTATTGGTCAGTGCATTGGGTAGAGGAGTCAGGAGATCATGTGGGACAGGACATTAGTTCGGCCAATTTTGGAATACTGCATTCTATTTTGGTTGTCCTCATTTAGGAAAGGTGTTGTGAAACTGGAAAGATGTGAAACTTGAAAAAGTTCAGACTAGATTTATAAGGATATTGCCAGGATTTGAGGATTTGAGCTACAGGGAAAGGCTGATTAGTTTGGGACTATTTTCCCTGGAGCATCGCAGGCTGAGGGGTGATGTTATGGATGGTTATAAAATCTCCAGGGTAGGGGAGTCCAAAACTAGAGGGCATAGGATTAGGGTGAGAGGGAAAAGATCTAAAAGGGACTCAACGGACAACTTTTTTGCCAAGGGTAGTGCGTGTATGGAATGAGCTGCCAGAGGAAGTAGTGGGGGTTGGTACAGTTATAACATTTAAAAGGCATCTGGATGGGTATATGAATAGGAAGGGTTTAGAGGGATATGGGCCAGGTGCTGGCAAATAGGACTAGATTAATTCAGGATATCTACTCGGCATGGATGAGTTGAACTGAAGGATTTGTTTCCATGCTATGTAGCTCTATGACTCTTGTCTGTGGAGGCAATCAACACACACATACAGGAAGGCAAGTAAGCAATGAAATTTGGCTATCTTTTCCCTCCTTAATCCATGGAAGCTAAACCCAACTGTAGTGCTCTATTGCAACTGAGCTAAAATAAGCCAGCAGATAGTACACATCAACCTTTTATGCTGGATTACCTAACACAACAGGAGGCGATATATTGATGCACTTGGCTAATCAAAGGATTTACAATAATATTTCCCAACAGAACATAGAACAATACAGCACAGGGACAAGCCCTTCGGTCCAACATGCTTTTGCCAACTATGAAGCCATTCTAAACAAACCTATCTGCCTGGACATGATCCTTATTCCTTGCCTGTTTGCATGCCTGTAGAAATGCTTCTCAAATGTTACTATTGTATCTGCTTATACCACCTACTTTGGCAGCATGTACCAGGCACATATCACCCTCTGTGTAAAAGCTTGCCTCACACATTTCCTTTAAACTTTTCCCCTCTCACCTTAAGCCTATATCCCCGAACATTTGACATTTGTACCCTGGGAAAAAGACTCTGGCTATCCACCCTGTCCATGCTTCTCATAATTTTTACATACTTCTATCAGGTCATCCCTCATCCTCTGATGCTCTAGTGAAAACTGTAGAAGTTTGTCCAACCCCTCCTTACAGCTAATATACTCCAATCCAGGCAATATCATGGTAAACCTCTTCTGCAGCCTCTCCAAAGCCTCCACATCCTTCCGATTGTGTGGTGACCAGAACAGTACACAACATTCCAAATGTCGGAATTAATGTTTTAAACAGTTGCAACATGACTTGCCAATTTTTATACTCAATGCCCTGAATGATGAAGGCAAGCATACTCTCTGCCTTCTGGCTCACATTATCTACTTTTGTTGTCACTTTCATTGAGCTCTGGGCTTGTATCCCAAAATACCTCTGTATATCCATGCTCCTGAGGGTCCTGCTATTTACTGTATACTCTTCTCATGCATTTGACTTCCCAAGATGTATGACCTCACACTTGTCTGGATCAAACACCATCTACCCTTTCTCCATTGAACTTTTCAACTGATCTACAGCCTGATATCTCCTTTGATAAACGATTTCATGATCCAGTACTCCACCAATTATCATGCTGTCTGCAAACCTACTAGGCAGATCACCTATATTTTCATCTAGATCATTTCTGTATATAAATTAAAAGCACAGAGGTCCCAGCATAGATCTTTGCAGAATGCCAATTTTCACATGCCTCCAGTCAGAAAAATATATTCCACAACTAGCCTCTGCCTTTTATGACCAAGTCAATCTTGTTTCCAACTTGCCAACTCACCATGGATCCCATGTGACTGAATCTTCTGGAACAAGCTACCATAAGGGACCTTGTCAAATAATTTAGTAGAGTCCAGGGAGACAGCATCTACTACCTTACTCTCATCAATCATCTTTGTTAGTTCCACAGAAAGCTCAATCAAATTTGTCAGACAAGATCTCACTGCATAAAACCACACTATCAGTAATATGTCCATTCTTCCCTAAATGTGAGTAAATCCTGCCACCAAGAATCTTCTCCAATAATTTCCCCTCCACTGATGCAAGAATTTATGGCCTATAATTTCCGAGTTTATGCCTGTTGCTCTTCTTAAACAGAAGAACAACATCGGTTATTCGCCAGCCTTCTGAGACCTTGCCTGTGGCTAAAGTGAATACAAAGATCTCTGTCAAAGTTCCAGCAATCTCCTCCCTTGCCGCCTTCAGTATCCGGGGATAGACCCCAACAGGTCTTAGTGACTTGTCTACCATTTGTTTTTAAGAAACTCAAAAGCTCCTCCTTCTTAATATCAGCATGACCCAGAATGCTAACATACCCCTCCCTAGTCTCACTATTACTCGTGTCTCTCCCCTGATGAATACAGATGCAAAGTACTCATCAAGAATCTCATCCGCTTCCTCTGGCTATATGCATAAATTGCCTCTTTTGTCCTTGAGTAAACCTACCCTTTCCCTCGCTACCTTCTTGCTCCTAATGTACATATAAAATTCCTTCAAATTCTCATTAATGCTACTTGCCAAGGACATTTTAGGGCCCCTTCTAGCCTCCTGATTTCTTGTTTAAGTTGTTCTCTGCTTTATAAGCCTCAAGGGCTTTTTTTTTATTTCAATATTTAGCACTGATATGCCTAAAACAATTAATGGTTCAGTCATAAATATCAACAAAGAAACAATTTCAAATGTGTTCTGCCTATAAACAGACCCATGAGCAACTGAGAGGAAACAGCTCTCCTTCTGGCAAGAATATTTGATAATCAGTTCATGTCTAATATTTTACAATATTAACCTGCGTGTTAGTACAGGATGACATACTTACTTTTACAGCTGGGCTTCAGCTCTCCTCCACTCCAAGTACCATTAGCCTGACAATTGATGACCCTCTGTCCTTGCAGGTAATATCCTGGATCACAAATGATAATGACTTGAGCTCCATATTGATTTGGGTTTCCATATAATAGCTTCCAGTCCCCATGCTCTACACGGACACTATTAACATCAGGACATGTCACAGCTGTAAGGACAGGTAATAAACAATGATCAATAGCAGTTTATTACATCATTGCCTACTGAGTTGAAATTTTCTGATCAGTTATCATTTTGACCAATCACAGATAAGAACTAACCTTCTCTTACTCATTTCAAGAGTTATTGACAAGACTCTGAAATGATTTGTAATAAAATGAGGTGATCTTGCAATCTATTGATTTTACTTGTATTTTCTTTTAATTCGACCTATGCTGCCCACACATAAATACACACCACATGTGCTTGCATGAACGATTCCCCTCAGCTTTCATCAATGTGGGAACCATATCACCTCAGTTCCTAAGGAGGAGGAATAGCAACACATATCTCTTACTATTTATTATAACCATTGACTACGTTTTGGAGGGATTGTGGAATTGTGGTGTGGAACATGGGAATTGCAAATAAGAATGCTGAATTCTGTTATCATCAACCCATGTGGAAGCAGAAGAGCAGACAGAGTTCTTTTGATGCCTGCTTCCCCTGACCTAGATGCTGAATGCTGACACTTTTTATTTTGATAAAGTTGTTGGCTGTGGAGTTTCCCGACTTAAAAATATTGATTATAATCCATTACCTATGAAACACTTTGGGGCGTTACGGGACATGAAAAGCACATACAGAATTAGAAGCACGTTCATTCTTTCTGTCATGATTTTGCCTGAAAAATATCAGACAAACTCTTAACAAGACATTCTTAAATGAGCCCACTTAACAAATGATAGTTTGCTCGCAAACTATGAATCAATAAAAAAAAATTACTTAAAATTCCTTAAAACATTAATTCGGAACTCATGGCAGCAATGCAGAAATGTTTTTCATTTATTCAACAATTATTTTCTTGGGTTTGTCAATGCTCTCAGTAAAAGCAGCTCTATGTTTACCAATTTAAAATATGTTGATTCACAATAAATTCACTTTTGCGACCTATGTAGGACAGACTCTATTATTTCAAGATAAACTAGCAGCCTAACTGGAGTGGATCCTGCATTTGTTAAAATGTGTGGCAAGAAATGTTGATATATAAGAGGTGACTCCTGGAATAAATGCATATTGAAAAAAACTGCTGTACCCACAACTAAATGAAGAACAAAACCAAAGGGAGATTTGATAAATATATCGAAAATTATGATCGGGGAGCGTAGCTGGGGATAAACCGTTTCAACTCATAGTAACAAAAGGATAAAAATTTAAAATAATGGCAAAAGCCCAGGGGAAAAAGAAATGAAAATAATCATTACTTTCTACATTAAACGTTCTTGAGAATGGAATGCACTGTTGAAAAAGGTGGTAGAAGTAGATTCAGTAGTAGCTTTCATTCTAAATATGTCCTTGTAAAAGGAAGAAATTGCAGGATTACAGACAAAGATCAGGCCAGTGAGAATAATTGGACAGCTCTTTCAAAGACCTGACAGATACAGAATGGAGTGAAATGTGCCCATCTGTGCTGAATAATTCTGAGTCTTTCTTTTCCATTGAGGAAGTAAAATGGTAATGAAAGGTTACAAATTTCAGAGAACCACAAAAAAAAATTAAATGCGAGGCTAAGGAAAAAAATCTTTAAATAGATTAGCTGTAATGTGAAATTTTCAGCCATAAAACCTTTGTTGAAGCATAACCCATACATTATTTTAATCAAAAATCAGATAGTTGGGTTAGAAAAGTGCTCACAAAGAGAATGGGGAATGAGCAGGAAAGCACAGAAACAGGAGTAGCTGATTCTGTCTCTTCAGTGTGTTCCATTATTTAAATGGATTGTGCCTAATCCGTATTACACCTTCATCCATTTGCCATAGTAACCCTAATACACTGACCTAACA
This sequence comes from Chiloscyllium punctatum, assembly GCF_047496795.1. NCBI lineage: Eukaryota > Metazoa > Chordata > Chondrichthyes > Orectolobiformes > Hemiscylliidae > Chiloscyllium > Chiloscyllium punctatum. The sequence goes on from NC_092765.1 coordinate 35,288,376, forward strand.
AAACCTTTCCAATCTCAGTTTTGAAGTGTTAAATAGCTCGATTCTAAACAGATATTATTTGGGGTGGGGCAGAGGCAGGGGCAGGATGGCAATGTGGGAGTGCAGATAGATTCAGACAGTTTCAGATTTCTAGTGCTTTCTGCACAAAGCAGTGATTTCTCTAATCTTAGGTGCTTGGTTCAGATCTCAGCAGAGCCAAAATCCCTCTCAGCCTTGTTGATTTTTAAAATCATCTTAAACATGTCAATGGGAATACCTGTTAACCTTCAGTAGAAGGAAATCTATTGGAATTTCTTCATTATTTATTACTCTTCATCCTGGTCTCATTTTATTGAAATTGCATTGACTCTCTTTGAGGCCAATATAGCATTCCCACTCAAAATGAATTTTGGATGCAAAATGGGTCTTACCATGAAATGCATGTAAATGTTGCATAACATGCAAGCTTTTGAATTCTAGCACTCTTAAAATAAAAGCCAACATTAAAGGAACAGTTTTAATTGCATTTTTTTTGTGACTGACCACTGCCTTTTCATGATTCTGCACTTGGAACCTTACACTCCTGTGTTTCCATAGTTCCCAATTTTACAGTGTTTAGAAACATTTAGATATCTACCTTAGATCCACAGGTCTAAAAGGCAGAATATTATGAAAGCTTCATCTGACCAACACCATTGGAGTAACCAGAGAGAGAAGCAGAGACATAGAGACAAGCAACCCATGGGACAGTATTACCATCTGTTGAAAGTCTAATGAATTGGACCACTGGGAATCTCTAGAAGCAGGTCAATCTGTATTCCTTCACTCATGTAATGATTTCTTTTCAGAGCCGTGAAACAGAACTCCTAATGGCACACTTACGCACACACAGTGGAGGGTAATTATTGTTGCTCCATTTTCCATTTTCCTGGCAGACGGCAGTTGATAGTTCACCAGATTGCAACCTATATCCTTCATTACACTGATATATGGCCCTTGTTCCAAGTGTGTACTCTCTCCCAAAGACTGTCCCATTCTCTGGGGCTTTTGGAACGCCACAAGAAATGGCTGAAAAAGAACAAGTGACAGCTTTGTTTGATAGATTCACCAATATAAACATTGCTGCTTTAACATGAAAGGAGACAGCAACAGTTACACTATTGTGCATCACAGCACATTGCCACACCCTGTGGTAAAATACAGCTGAGCAACTTACCATTTTTGTACAAGTTGAGGTCTCAGTTTCATTTATGGAAGTAGACATAGCAATAAGGCTATGCACTTTGAGAGAGAGACACACACCTTTGTGTGATAACTCATCCACTCCAAAGTGGCACTTGAAAAAGCTTGTGGCTGTAAACAACACTTGACATGAGGGGACTAAAAAGCTCGAGGCATGGAAAGCATTAAAGTGGAAAATGCAGGAATAAATTGAACAAACAAATAAAAATAACCAAACTCCAATGCATTTCAATTCATATCTGTATGCACCACATCACATCATGAGTAAAACAGTGACAAAAAAGCAATTTGAAGAAAAACATAGCCCTTCAATTCTCTGTTAAAATCAGACTTCAATAAAGTTTTATTTGAAACACCATAAAGCTATTTATAAATGATTGGCCTGGAGTTTTGACATCAGTTCCACTCAACTAACTGTTTAATCTGCATGAAATCAAATCAAATATAGAGGAGGACCACAGAATCTTAAGCACAAGTGAAAACCCAAACTTTATGCTTCAAGTCATCTATTGCATTTTATCTAGCTTGCCTGAATGCCCATCAAACTGGCTGTATCTCCACTTGGCACATTTCAATCAACTGCATTAATTTTGAGAGGCTGATCACATTGTACTCATAACATTGGGTACACTAATACTTATGAACACCTATGTTTATCACCTGACCAGCAGTCCTTTACAGCAAATGATCAAATTTGCTTTACTTTTCGAATCTCTTCTGATTTGTCTCAAACACATTTATATTTAATATGCAAAGTTTTGAACGAGTTGAAGGACAGAAAAAGAAGTGTGTGTAACATCATAGTCTCCAACTTCATTTGGATATATTTTCTATGCTTTTTCTATGACTGAATCACATTACTTGAGACGCCATTGGGCTTATTCCAGTTATAGAGTTATACTACACAGGAGTAGGCCCTTCGGTCTAACTTCTCCATCCTGATCAGATATCCCAAACTGATTTAGTCCCATTTGCCTGCATTTGGCCCATATCACTCTAAACCCTCCCTAATCACATATCCATCCAAATGCCATTTAAATGTTGTAATTGAACCAGCCTCCACCACTTCCTCTGGCAGCTCATTCCATACACACACCACCCTCAGCATGAAAATGTAGCCCCTCAAGTCCCTTTGTAATTTTTCCCCTCTCACCTTAAACTTACACCTTCCTGTTTTGGACTCCTCTATCCTGGGAAAAAGATCTTGTCTATTCACCCTATCCATGTCCCTCATGATTTTATAAATCTGTACAAGCCTCTGATGCTCCAGGGGAAAACGCTCCAACCTATTCAGTCTCTCCCTTTTGCACAAACTCTCCGATCTCAGTAATAGCCATGTAAATCTTTTCTGAATGCTTTCAAATTTCACATCTTTCCGACAGCAGGGAGACCAGAATTGAACGCAATATTCCTAAATGGCCTCACCAAGGTCCTGTACAGCTCACAAATAAATTACATTTGAGTATCGCCACTTATTTGTGCAGACCAGTAGGAAATTTTATTTTTAGGCCTATCTTGAAGAGACCTCTGGGTTACTTGAACATGGCATCACTTTAGCAAGACCAGCACACCATCCGATATGTCCAAGTCACCCCAGAACGTCCATAAAGGCAACACAAAGCTGTTGTGTGTTGTGTTTTCGGTTTTGCACTGAACAGAGAAAACAGAATTCTTTGAAGGCCTCTCTGATATATTCTTCTCTGGCAGTGGATTAAAATCTCCACAAAAACTAGAATCAGATCATGGTAGATTTCCTTGCTTTTATTTCCAATCTCCTTTCAACTATTGATTTCCAAAAGTCCAAAGATGTGCAGGTTAGGTGAATTGGCCATACTAAATTGCCCATAGTGTCCAGGGAAGTATAGGTTAGGTGCATTAGCCAGGGGTAAATGTAGAGTAATGGGGTTGGGGAATGGGTCAGGGTGGATTACTCTTCGGAGGGTTGGTGTTGACGTGTTGGGCCAAATGGCCTGTTTCCACACTGTAGGGATTCAATGATTCAAGGAAAAGTGAAGGTAGTGTTCAAGACACATGCAGAGTTCTTAAATGGGATAATTTTCTTACCTTGACAAAGAGGAGGAATAGTATTCCAGTTATACCAGCCTTGTGGGGACCGAGAGCATGTTGCAACAACCTGTCCAATCAGCCGATAACCCGGATCACAGCTGAATTGCACCTTGCTGCCAGGTAGGCCTCCAGTTTGAGTGTGGACCATGCCATGCCTTGGTGGGCTTGGTGGGCTACAGTAAGGGGCTGGTGACAAAGAAAGAACATATTTGCAAACACATTCAATGACCCAGTACTAAAACCCCCAAAGGTGCCATGGTGGCATTTGTGTGGCCATTCTTTCAGACAGATACACTTCGTGTGTCAGCTGGCATGAAAAAATAAGTTTGCTGAATAACTAATCAAATCCCAATATGTGAATCATTACGTTTTCACTAAAATAGGGATGCAAAAATAATCTGCAGCACCCAGATACCATCAGTAAAATGATGCTATTGCACCAAATACTTTACCATAGCAACATCATGCCATATTACTCACCATGGCAACGCTGCCCCTTTCTGAAGAAGTGCAAAGTCTGACAACTTGCTCATCAATTTTCAACCACATTCAAAAATCAATAACCAGCTACCTTTTTTTGTGTCTGAGTGTCTTTCTTCTTTCGACAGTAATCAGCATCACTGAACTACAATAATGTAATTAAATCAAACTGAGAATTCTGAGGTAATTACATTTAATCAGTCTAAAGGTAAATCAAGTTGAAGCTTATTGCATCCCAGAAAAAGGCAACAAGTTTAAATCAAAATAGATTCTTATCCAATTAAAAATTCAGTTACTACAGTGATAGTATATGCATTCACATTTTGACATACCATTGCTTACTTAAAAACTATGTTCATCATTACAACTCATTTCAAAATGACTGAATTAATTTATGATGCGTTTTTTTATTTTTGTCAACTCCATCATTTTCACAGTAACTTATTAATGTATTAAATGTCTTAAGAGCACTTCAATTACAATTTATGTGTTTTGTGTTGCTGTTGTCTTTTGAACGAAATGTGGCTCCCATCATGCACACAGGCAAAATTTCATACATAGCGAGTGATACACGACCTGTTAATCTTCTGTCAGTAAAGTTAGTTGAGGAAGACACTTTTGGACAAGTTTCTAATACATGCGAGCAGGAACATCAAGCAAACATACGCAGTCGCATGTATTATTCAGGCCAAGTGGTGCTGTGTATTTTTAAATACCGGAAAAATTACATTTAAGCATTTTAAGGTGATGGTGGAAGATGTTAAGGTGAACACCCTTCTAAGATCTCAAGTGATATGTCAATCTTTCCTTCAAGCCCATTTTCAAAATTCATGTCAGTTAAAAGATTCATCACTCCCACAGCATGAAAATGATGACAGCCCACCTTTGACCTCCCTTGAATCGCTGGATAGCTGATCGTCTGGTGCATGATACTGATGTCAACTAAGATCCTTTTGTTACAGTTATGAAAAAGCATGCCAGCATCTAACTAATGTGAATCAGGAACCATGCTGAGTTCTATGACACTCCATACCCATGTGTTCACATAAGATTGGTTACTTTCTTTGCTTTTTAAACAAAGTTTGTTGCTGTTGAATGAAGTGTAATGTTTTTGCCGCAAATAAGCTGCATCGAAATCTTGTGTAGAGTTTTCCTCCCCCACATGCTACTATATTGCTCAAACTTTCAGCTTGTTTTGAAGAACATTCCCGGGCATGAGGAAATCACTGCTGCAGGACAAATGTATTAAGACATTTAATACATTAATAACAGGGGCGGGGTTGTAGTCCCACTGGCAAAAGTGCCAAAATATTATGGGACACAGATTGAAGGTGATCAACAAAATACCAAGAGACTGCAGCAGGAGTTGCTTTTCATGCAAGGTCTGTTTAGAATCAGAAACGTGCTGGCTGTGAAGAAGGCAGACTTCATTGTGGCATTGAAAAATAGGATCAGATAAAAGGAATAAAATGCAGCATTACGGAAAAGGATGGGATAGAAAGATTGACGAAGGGCTGATGTCCGAAATGTCAATTCTCCTGCTCCTCGGATGCTGCCTGGCCTGCTGACTTTTCCAACACCAAACTCTCGACTCTGATTCTCCAACATCCACACTCCTCACTTTCTCCTAGGAAGAATGAGTCCGTTGATTTGCAGAGAGTTAGTTGAGACTCAAAAGCCTGATTGGCATCTATCTATGTGCTGTGATCTTAAAGGATCTCTTTGTGTCCCTGAGAAAGCGAGATCAGGAAGATCAATCCTAGACAAAGAATCCTGCAAATATAGTTGAGGAAGCTGCATACTAAGTAACTAAGTTCACAAATTTCACTGCACAATTTAATGCTTTTGGAAGTGGCAATCCAGAGGAATGAATATAGCAGTGGTCTCGAGCTTTCAGCTTGGAACAGGAATTTGAGAAGCCATCAAGCTTCAACATGAGCTGCAAGTTGGGATCTTTATCCACACTTCCAATGCACATTACAGACAACCCCTTTCCCGTGTCATCAACAATATTTTAAGTGCTCTCGACCCTCTCCATGTTCTGAGTTGTAGCTAATCAGATCACAAGACTGGGTCCCTATTTATTTTTCCAAGCGCATATCCCCCATTCAAATATGGACTTGTTTACATTGGAAAATGCATTTAACAGTATCTGGTAATCATTGCCATCACAGAATCCCCCACAACATCATCCTGAGGTTTAACATTGACCAGAAACTGAGCTGGACTAGCCATATGAGCAGTGGCTGCAAGAGCAGACCAGAGGCTAGGAATTCTGCAGTAACTCACCTCCTGACTCTCCACAGTCTGTGGACTACCAACAAGGCCCAAGGCAGGAATGTGATGGAACATTCCTCACTAGCCTGCATGAGTGCAGCTTCAACTCAAGAAGCTTGACAGCTCCAAGTCTGTTTGATTAGTATCGTATCTAAAACCCTCCACTCCTTCCACCACTGACACTCAATAACAGGAGTGTACTATTGATAAGATCGCAATTCAGAAATTCAGCCAAGATCCTTAGGCAGCACCTCCTAAACTCATGATAATTACCATCTCGAAGGACATGTGCAGCAGATACATGGGAACTCATACCAGTTTCAAAGTTCACCTCCAAGCCAGACACATTCCAGATTTCAAAATATATCACAATTCCTTCAGTGTCAGTGGGTCAAAATCCTGGAATTCCCTCCTTAAAGCATTGTGGGCCTACTTACAGCACATGGACTGCAATAGTTCAAGAAGGGAGCTCACCAGTACTTTCTCAAGAGCAACTAGGGACAGGCAATTTGTACTGACCCAGCCAGCGATGCTCACATTCCATATTAAGTGGAAAAACATCCAGAAAGGCACTGACTCCGGGAGCAGAAATTGCTCCATGGGTGTATAATAAAGAAAAGTGAAATTGCATGCCATGCTCAACAATAAATCAGTTTCTTACTTTCGGCATTTAATCTGATGTTCCCACTGACCTGCATGTAGCCTAAAGGAGATGCAAGTTGAAGTAAGATAGTGACACCACACGGGTGTAAGTTGGCAACATGCCTTCTTGCAACAGATGGCGCAATTTACCTTGCTTTTTTATAGAAAATAGCCCGTGCAAGCACTTCCCCTCAGGTACTGCCATGTAGTCAGCTTGCAATCACTTCAGCACTTCATACAAACAACTTGCTTCTGGTAATAAAACCAAATTACTGAGAGTGCCGGGAATCTGAAATAAAAGCAGAAAATGCACGAGGAACTCAGCAGGTTTGGCAGCAGAGTTAGTGTTTCGAGTCTGATATGCCTCTTGAATTCTTAAGAAGTTGTAATGGACTCAAAACGCTAACCAAAGACAATGCCGGACTTGCTGCGTTTCTCCAGCATTTTCTGTTTCTGCTTCAGCTCAGTTCAACCAAGTGGTCTCTCTGATATGAAATCTTGTGCTATGGGGCTTGGAATTCTTTATCTACATTCTGGATTATTGATGCTGGAAGAGCACAGCAGTTCAGGCAGCATCCAAGTAGCTTCGAAATCGACGTTTCGGGCAAAAGCCCTTCATCATTCTTTATCTACAGTCTGTAATCTTATTATGGACAGAAAACACGATAAAATATCCTTAAGAAATCCAACGCTTGATAGCCTTCCCAACTCACATGTACGTCGAAAAGACACAAAATTCTAGAAGGTGAAAAACAAAAAACAGACAGCCACACCATAATGCCCTTTTTCAATAACATTTCAAAGTCTCAATAGCTTGGTCATTAGTCAAAATCAGAAGTCTAAAAGATATTAATCCCATCTAAGTATTTAAATGAGAAACAAAGTGTGCATAAGCTGCTCTTTTATAAGTTAGCCGAACTGCCTGTTGGGATTGTTGTCATGATGATGCCTGAAAAGACCATGGTTGTGGTAGAGTTTGATAGTTGCTACTTAATCTTCTATTCATCCAAAATGAATATCTGCTCAAATTGACTTCATCTATTCCTCTGAGTCAGTATTAAAGGATCACTACTGTATTGATGATTAAACTGATACTTTCTTCTTGCTCTTCCTCTGACACAGGTATTCAGTTTCGATGGCTTGGACCCTCACATCAATGCAGGGTAGACATCTCAGATGTTGAACATTGACTGCAAGGCAGTGTGGACCTAAACCTGACCTAAACCAGCATTATACCTGAGGCAAAACAGACATTGCTGGAGAAACTCAGCAGGTCTGGCAGCATCTGTGGGGAGAAAGCAGAGTCAATGTTTTGGGTCTAGTGATCTTCTGACACTGAAAAACAGAGAACATGCAAAAAGCTCAAAGGAACTCCAACTGGACTTTGTTTCTATATCCTTGACGACAAAATTCCACCATGCCTAAGTGCTGTGTTCAGCAGTCTCTCACTCCAGTGTTGGTTTCAGAACCTTGCTGAGATTCAGCCTAACCTTACATTGTGGAAATCCCTCCCTATCCTCCTTTTGCCTTGCCACTTTACAGCTAATTTTAAAAGCCTTCTTAAAATACTTTATCTCAATGATATGTTCAGTCACTTCCTTCCACATATGCATAATCTACTCCTCACCCATGAAACACCACATAATATTTTCTCAATAAAAGGCAAAACCTAAATACAAGTTGCTACTTTGATAGTCTGAACACATCTATGATGTCCTGCAATTGCTTGTTTCTGAAATGGCTTTCAGTGAACTCCAATACACACAAGCCTTTGATGCTATTCATATTCTGTTTTGTTGCTATTGCCTAAAGCATCAGTGAATGTCAAAAAAGTATTGCACTGTATTTAAGGAGCTTGTTATATCAGCCGTGACATTGTAATACAGAATTATTACAATTACTATTGACCAGAAGTAGCCTGTCTCAGACCCTCACCCAACAATGCTTCATGCACTAATATACTGGATTAATGGCTTTGTTCTGGTGCTTATGACAGTTTTAGATTTTAGCACAGAATAATTACACTGGTATCTAAAACACGGATATCAGTGAAACAAATTCACGTGGTGAGCAACAAGTTTGGAAGAGGAAAGATATATTAATTTATTCACATCTGATTCAACTCAATGATGATGGAATAGTGAATGAAATGTACTGTACTGAGACATTAATAGAGAAAATGCTGGAGAAACTCTGTAGGTCTGGCAGCATTTTTGGAGAGAGAAACAAAAAGTTAACATTTCGATTCCAATTTGAGTCTTCTTCAGAAATGCTTCTTCAGGATTTTATTTCAAATTTTCAGCATCTACAGTTTTTTTTAATTTCTCTGTACTCAGCAACTCACTTACAGGCAGTTGTGACTCATCAATGTCATCTAGGCCAATGGGAAGCGTTACGCTGTTCAGTTATAACTCAAGACAATTTTCTGATTCAGTATGTGGATGTACCTACGTTAGAAGGTGCAAAATTTGACCTACTCTTGGGAAATAAGGCAGGGCAGGTGACTGAGGTGTCAGTGGGGGAGCACTTTGGGGCCAGCGACCGTAATGATGGAAAAGGATAGACCAGATTTAAAAGTTGAAGTTCTAAATTGGAGAAAGGCCAATTTTGACGGTATTAGGCAAGAACTTTTGAAAGCTGGTTGGAGGCAGATGTTCACAGGTAAAGGGACGGCTGGAAAATGGGGAGCCTTCAGAAATGAGATAATGAGAGCCCAAAGAAAGTATATTCCTGTTCGGGTGAAAGGGGAGGCTGGTAGGTATAGGGAATGCTGGATGACTAAAGAAATTGAGAGTTTGGTCAAGAAAAAGAAGGAAGCATATATCAGGTATAGACAGGATAGATCAAGTGAATCCTTAGAAGAGTATAAAGGCAGTAGGAGTATACTTAAGAGGGAAATCAGGAGGGCAAAACGCGGACATGAGATAGCTTTGGCAAATAGAATTAAGGAAAATCCAAAGGGTTTTTACAAATACATTAAGGACAAAAGGGTAACTAGGGAGAGAATAGGGCCTCTCAAAGATCAGCAAGGCAGCCTTTGTGTGGAGCCACAGAAAATGGCGGAGATGCTAAATGAATATTTTGCATCAGTATTTACTGTGGAAAAGGATATGGAAGATACAGACTGTGGTGACATCTTGCAAAATGTCCAGATTACAGAGGAGGAAGTGCTGGATGTCTTGAAACGGTTAAAGGTGGATAAATCCCCAGGATCTGATCAGGGGTACCCGAGAACTGTGTGGGAAGCTAGAGATGTGATTGTTGGCCCTCTTGCTGAGATATTTGTATCATCGATTGTCACAGGTGAGGTGCCGGAAGACTTGAGGTTGGCAAACATGGTGCCACAGTTTAAGAAAGGTGGTAAAGACAAGCCAGGGAACTATAGACTGATGAGCCTGACCTCGGTGGTGGGCAAGTTGTTGGAGGGAATCCTGAGGGACAAGTTGTACATGTATTTGGAAAGGCAAGGACTGATTCGGGATAGTCAACATGGCTTTGTGCGTGGGAAATCATGTCTCACAAACATGATTGAGTTTTTTGAAGAAGTAACAAAGAAGATTGATGAGGGCAGAGCAGTAGATGTGATCTATATGCTCTTCAATAAGGCGCTCGACAAGGTTCCCCATGGGAGACTGATTAGCAAGGTTAGAACTCATGGAATACAGGGAGAACTAGCCATTTGGATACAGAACTGGCTCAAAGGTAGAAGACAGAGGTTGGTGGTGGAGGGTTGTTTTTCAGACTGGAGACCTGTGACTAGTGGAGTACCACAAGGATCGGTGCTGGGCCCTCTACTTTTTGCCATTTACAGAAATGATTTGGATGTGAGCATAAGAGGTACAGTTAGTAGGTTTGCAGATGACAACAAAACTGGAGGTGTAGTAGACAGTGAAAAGGGTTACCTCAGATTACAACAGGATCTGGACCAGATGGGCCAATGGGCTGAGAAGTGGCAGATGGAGTTAATTCAGATAAATGCGAGGTGCTGCATTTTGGGAAAGCAAATCTTAGCAGGACTTATACACTTAATGGTAAGGTCCTAGGGAGTGTTGCTGAACAAAGAGACCTTGGAGTACAGGTTCATAGCTCCTTCAAAGTGGAGTCGCATGTAGATAGAATAGTGAAGAAGGCGTTTGGCATGCTTTCCTTTATTGGTCAGAGTATTGAGTACCGGAGTTGGGAAGTCATGTTATGGCTGTACAGGACATTGGTTAGGCCGCTGTTGGAATATTGTGTGCAATTCTGCTCTCCTTCCTATCAGAAATATGTTGTGGAACTTGAAAGGGCTCAAAATAGATTTACAAGGATGTTGCCAGGGTTGGAGGATCTGAGCTATAGGGAGAGGCTGAACAGGCTGGGGCTGTTTTTCCTGGAGCGTCGGAGGCTGAGGGGTGACCTTATAGAGGTTTATAAAATTATGACGGGCATGGATAGGATAAATAGACAAAGTCTTCTCCCTGGGGTTGGGTGAGAGAGGAAAGATATAACAGAGACCTCAGGGGCAACTTTTTCACACAGAAGGTGGTACATGTATGGAATGAGCTGCCAAAGGAAGTGGTGGAAGCTGGTACAATTGCAACATTTAAGAGGCATCTGGATGGGTATATGAATAGGAAGGGTTTGGAGGGATATGGGCCAGGTGCTGGCAGGTGAGACTAGATTGGTTTGGGATATCTGGTCGGCATGGACGGGTTGGACCAAAGGGTCTGTTTCCATGCTGTACATCTCTATGACTCTAAGCTCAATCACTCTACAACCAAGTTATTCAACTAGTTAATTTTACTATTAAAATAAATGAAAGCATAAATTTTTCACTAAGGCATTTTAAGTGTGTTTTTCATTTGGTTTCCTTCTCCATTTAGGAATCATTTCTCCATCTTTCTTTTTGGTCACAACTATCGAATCTGGGATCCCCTCTTGGCCAATTTAGGATTCACAAATTACCAACACCAATGTCGTATTTCTTCTTTTATTGTGGAATTGCATTTCTCTTCAACAAGTTGGGTCGATGGGCATGTTTCTGTACTGTAGGACTCTATTATTCCATGAATGGACTTATTAGCAGGGGTCAGTTAGCTCAATTGATTAGATGGCAGAGTGATGCCAACAGTCTCGGTTTAATTCCAATACTGGCAGAGATTACCATGAAGCACTCTCCTTCTCAATATTTCCCTTGACCTGAAACATGATGACCCTTTGGTTAAACCACCACCAATCAGCAACCCTACAGTTTCATAACACTATGGCAACTTTAGCTTATTAGCAGATTACTCATAATATTGTCTATTAATAAGCATTCTCTTTCCTTGGACAGTTAACACTGCCTTCTTGAGTAGAGAGTATTTGTTGTAGGTTCCCCATGCAGCAAGATTGAAAGAAAAATTTCCTTAAGTCCCTTTGACCTGGTTAGGTGAGAAGGAAGACAGTTTAAACTTCCCATCTGGAGTCTGCCAAGACACTCACTATTGAGACATTAAGCTGTATGCAGAAGCCATGTCAGTTAACTTGTCAAATTATTACTCGAAGACTGCAGATTTCACAAGGTTGTTAATAGGATTGGGAAATATCATGCATTGTCACTTCAGTTGTCACTAATATGCACTAATATGCTGATCGATTGATTTTGCAATCCATTTCTCAGCTTTTCCCAATCTATCTGGTTCTCTATTGCATATCATTGCCTTTTTGCAGTTTCTCCATGTGCCTCCTGAATGCCAAGGCAAAATACTTTTTGACAAGAAAGACTGATGAAAACACACCATTTTCTTACTGTTCGCACTGCTGGAAACCTCAGCCACAGCCTGGATCTTCACCTTTAAGCTGAAACATTGAAACCTGTTACAAATCTAAAAGCTTGTTAAAATAAGGAAACTGGAGCAAGAGTGACTGAAAAGTGGCATCACAATGTCAAGAACCTGACAATTTAGCAAGGTAAGTTGGCACTCCTATCATTGACATGAAGTGATCTCTGTTTCAAATGAAGCAGCCATACTGCCCTGTATGCCTGCTTGCAAATTGATGGATGGGGGAGGAAGAACTGGGAATGTCAAGGGACACATCTTATTCTCATCATAGTTTGTGAATGGCATTATAAAGAGCCTGGAGGGAGCATTCCCAACAAGCAACTTATAAACAGCATGGATAGACCTTTGACAATGTGCCTTTAAACATGAGGAAAAGCAAGCTAACCTCAATGCAAGGATTGTTATCTCCTCACAGTTGCTGCCAATGGTGATTCAGTCAAAGGATTACTGGTCAGGTTTGCAGATCTCGTACACTTTCTGAATGGAGGCTTTTCAACTTATTTAATTACAAACCAGGTAATTTGTTGCAGAATGAAGCAATGAACAGAAAATGTCCATGCTACCTCTTTTGCTCAGAATTTGATTATTAGCAACTGAAAAGGCAGCAAATTAAGACACGTTTAATTAGGAGGCAGCAGCCAAGTCACACGCCAATTCGAGTCAGTTGATTACACCCACTTGGATTTTATCTGGATTTGCTCAGCCACAAGGAATTTACATCTTGAGCAAAGTACCTATTCCAGATCAGCAAAGAATAAAATGGGGAAAGCAAAGACTGGAACACTCTGTTCTGTAATTTAAACTTTTCCTTTGGCAGGGATGCATACCAGAAATGCTGTTTGCTAATGAAGGTAAAATACCTCAGAACTGAGAGAATTTATATTTGCTTATTTTTAACAAAAAGAACATCTCTAATGGATGCAAGATCGGTGAGGTACAGAAAAAAGCTCCTCTGTTCTCTCCAGACAAAATACCTCGATGACAAGATAACACAAGTGTTCCAGTGTTGTCTTTTGCTTCCTTATGACAGCCACTGTTACAGTCTGATACTATTAATTTTCCTGGAGAGATAAACTGGAGGAGGGTGGGGATGGGGAGAAAGTAGCATAGAGTACAATGGGTGAGTGGGGGAGGGGATGAAGGTGATAGGTCAAGGAGGAGAGGGTGGAGTGGATAGGTGGAAAAGAAGATAGGCAGGTAGGACAAGTCCGGAGCTTCAGGGCAGAGGAAATGACCTGGGAGTTGCAGTAGGAGAGGGACTCCCTGAGATTCTTGTAGAGAGAGGAGGAAAACTTCTTCAAGGCAGGCATCCTTGCAAGAGAATTCGCAGTAGGGTTAAAATCAATGAGGTAAAAACAATGACTGCAGATGCTGGAAACCAGATTCTGGATTAGTGGTGCTGGAAGAGCACAGCAGTTCAGGCAGCATCCAAGTAGCTTCGAAATCGATGTTTTTACCTCATTGATTTTAACCCTACTGCGAATCCTCTTGCAAGGATGCCTGCCTTGAAGAAGTTTTCCTCCTCTCTCTACAAGAATCTCAGGGAGTCCCTCTCCCACTGCAACTCCCAGGTCATTTCCTCTGCCCTGAAGCTCCAGACTTGTCCTACCTGCCTATCTTCTTTTCCACCCATCCACTCCACCCTCTCCTCCTTGACCTATCACCTTCATCCCCTCCCCCACTCACCCATTGTACTCTATGCTACTTTCTCCCCACCCCACCCTCCTCCAGCTTATCTCGCCATGCTTCAGGCTCACTCCCTTTATTCCTGATGAAGGGTTTTTGCCCGAAACGTTGATTTCGAAGCTACTTGGATGCTGCCTGAACTGCTGTGCTCTTCCAGCACCACTAATCCAGAATCTGGTTTCCAGCATCTGCAGTCATTGTTTTTACCTTACTATTAATTTTCCAACAGACAGTGTTGATTGGGAGGTCTTGTGGCCCTGGGATCGAGTCCATGCCTGAACGCATTGGCTGTGAAAGGTGCATCCATCATGCAGCCAAATAGATTGATTGTCAGCTGTGAATCTTCCAATATGCCTCAAGACAGTTTGTTAAAGTGGGAGAGTTTCCTGGTCAGGCATTCTGCAAAAAGCAAATGTCTGCAGTATATAGGCCCCAAATGTGGATCCCAATTTCAATGGAAGTCCAGCGTTGGAAATTAGGAGGAGATAAAATATACAGACAACCAGTGTTTTCTGACATCCAATTTTCTCCTGTGGATTGAAGCTTGTTAGAGAATGGATGTTGAGTTTTGTCAAAGTATTTAACATAAACAGCAAGGGATTTTGAAAAATTCCACCAACTCGGTGGCTTTGGTGGTAGAGTTGGTTAGCTCAATTAGCTGCACAGCTGGATACGTAGTGATGCCAGCAGCACCAGGTTCAATTGCTGTACCAGCTGAGGTCACCATGAAGGTTCCAACTTCTCAACTTCACCATTGCCTGAGGCATGATGACTCTGAAGTTAAACCTCTAAATTGTGTTCCTCTGATGAGAGTACAGCCCCATGGTCCGCTGGGCTATGGCAGCTTTATCTTACTGCCACTAAACTCAATGATGACAACTGATGGTATTGAAATTCAATTCATAAAACCTGGAATTAATACCTGGACCATGACATTGAGCATTCTTTGTTGTAAAACCCACCCAGTTCACTGATGCCCTTTAGGAAATGAAATCTACCATTCTTACCTGAATTGGCCTACACATGACTCCATATCCACAGCAATGTGGTTGACTCTTAACTGCAATCTGAACTGGCCCAGCAAACCACAAGGTCAACAGCAATTTGGGATGGGCAACAAATGCTGTGAGTGCCAGTGATGCCTATATCCCAAAGAATTTTAAGAAAATGAACCAGATTTGAGCTGTTATTGCAGTTTAAAGCATTATTCCAGGGCTTGACCACAAGATCGGCTTTTCAGAACAGGACGAGAAAAGTGTTGCCTTGTTGAAAGTGCTGCCTTTGAGATTAAATGTCAAACTTTGGCTCTTTGCTATGTTTGGGTGGGTTTTGAATGTCTGCTAGCATTAAACGAAGGAGAACAGGGAGTAATTCCTTCCATTCCCTATTTTAACCGTTATCACCAAAAACAGATTAAGTGAACTTAAATGTCATTTGAGGCACCTATTACTTCTTAGACTGAAATTGAGAAATTTAATTGACTGCAATTTAGTAAAAATAATGTGTTAGAAGAACTTGGCTGCTAAACATTCTGGGCTTCCTATCACTGTGTCACATCTTCATCAGAAATACGGTGAAAACCATGACTTTGACTGTAAATGGCAGTGAAGAAATGGCAGTCCAGCAACACAAAGTCAGAGAAAATACAGAAGCTTTAAGAATATATGTCGGTCTTTAACGATGAGACATTCCTTTCATTGGATCTCTGTCTTCCAATTCATGGTTCAAGTAAAACCCAAGGGAGACATTTGAGTAACTGGCAAGTCTAGTGGAGGACCTTCACAGGTTTACTAACCTGAATAATGGATCTTAAAGCCTTTCCGACTGGTGGCATGGTCAGTTGACCAGCGGAGGTATACCTTATTGCCCGAGCTGACAACAGTTATTGGAGATGTGTAGTTGCCACTAAGAGAGATCAGCAGTGGGTTTTGACTTGTGGCCCCTGAAGATAACAAAACATTAATAAATATTTGAGTAAGGGTGCACAAGCATGTGGCTTTTAATATCATGAAGCAACTTTAGATGGTTAATTAACTTTGCACCATACCATTTCAAGTACAATTAAGAAAATACAATACAACTCAAGCTGCTGTAAATGGGAGGGCTAAAACAGGCCCCAAACTGGTTACATGTTAATAAAGGAAGCTTTGAAAAATATACACCAGCTAAAACTTGCCACTACACTCTCTGTGTTTTACAGAAATTTCACTGAGTTCGAAATGTTTGACTTGGACTTCTGAACTAGATGTCTTTCAAAAGCAATGAGTAGTAGATAATTGAAACTCCCTACCAGGGGCTTGTGGAAGCTCAGCTTGAAAGATTTCCATATAGAAATGACATCAAAGGATACGGGGATAATGTAGGAGTATTGTGCTGGACGATCAGCCATGATCCAGCAAGTTAGAGCAGACTTAAGGGGTTAACAACCCATTCCTATTCCCTTGTTCCTAGAAAGGCAAAGTGTACTCATTTTCATAGTGCAAGTTAGTGAGGGGAAACCACACCACCATTTTGTGTCACAAGCTGCAGTATTTTGATAAGTTCATTAAAAGACTGAATAGCTCTCTGATAGAATGAATGTGGATAAGAAACATGGTTACGTTGTTTGGCTAACTGGTGGCAAGTTTGTGTCAGGGAGAGTTGGAGCTTCATCTGAGAGGCAGGTGGAAGGATCAGTGTACAGCTACCCAGGGTTAGTTTTTGCCTGCCTAACATTTCCTGGGTAAACATGCAGGTAACTGTGTCAGAACTGTACGAAACCTCCTTCTCTAACTCACTGCTAGACACTTTTCCCAGAGATTCTGGATGCAAGTGAAAGTTTAAGCTTCCCAAGCAATTCCTTCCCAATCACTGCACTGGAACTTCCAATAATTCCCAACACACATCTTCAGGACTATGGCTGATCACCTACTATGTATTGACCAACACATTTTTGTTTTCTTGTTGCAAATATATTACATCAAATCTGCATCGTTCAAGAAAAACTCCCTTCAATTTTCAGTAATGTTGAAATCTTTTATGTTAAACTATTCCATCACCTAAAACAAAACCTACAAGACCCAGGGCAGTACAGTGACTCAGTGTTTAGCACTGCTGCCTCACAGCACCAGGGAGCCAGGTTTGACTCTACCCTCGGGCGACTGTTTGTATGGAGTTTGCACATTCTCCCCGTGTCTTTGTGGGTTTGCTCCGGTTTCCTCCCACAGTCCAAACTTCTGCAGGTGAGCTGGATTGGCCGTACTAAATTGTCCATAATGTCCAGGGATGTGGGGTGGCACGGTGGCCCAATGGTTAATATTAGTTTTAGTGATATTCCTATCTGTGTGATCTAAAATGAGAGAGTTGAGATCCATTTCAGTTAGGATGATCAACAGTCAGTCAATCTGATCTGAATTGAAACCAAAAACCCACATGAAAAAGTTTCATGATCAATACTGCATCTAGGTCAGTGGATAACTGATTGAGCATAATCCACTGCTCAAATGTTGACTTGCATAGTATAAATACTGAGTTTGTGTTAGAAGCATTTTCAATGACAAAAAAAATTACTTTTTACCACATTACCTGCCATCAGCTGCCTGGATAAAAGGAGGAAGTATGCTCCTTCAGGAATATATGCAACCAAATCAACCCAAGCAACACCAACATAAGGACACATAGTAAAGAAAATATAAGTTTGGATTTAAATCCTCAGACAATATTTGATCGTATAGTACTTTGTGGAAAACCAATCAAACTCCGTTGGAGAGCTGAGAGGAAATAAATTACAGAAAAAGATAAGAGTTCATAATGACGAGAAAACCTCAAGATTGATATCTGATCCATATGATTAGCAATCATGATCTAGAAGACTTGAGGGGCTGAATGGTCTACTCCTGCTGCTATGTCCCTCTACTGAGTTTGTTAAGACTCAGCAAGGTGGTGCAGAAGGATAGCAATTAGTCTCTTCCTGGGCAGGAATAAGAAAAGAATGACTAGGGTCCCTCGCATTTCTGAATGCATGGGTATGAACATGAATAAGATGAGGATGAAATATCACGAGCACGTCTCCTGTTAGTTGAACAGTTGAGCAGTGTTACCTATCAAGGTTCAGGCATTTGAATGGAGTGACAGAGAGTCAAAAGAGGACATACAACTACATTTCAAATTGGAGTTTGTCCTGAACATGCTACTGTTATAAAAGCATACATATATACTACTTCTAGAGTGAGTCAACATAAATATTAATATTTCATAAATAATTTAAATGTACCATCAAATATTTCCAGTTCATCAAACTGCTTTTCACTCTGGAAGAAATCAATTAGAAGTGTGATGTTGAAGCCTGGATCCACCTTAATAATCCATGAACAGGTCTGAAAATGTGGATAATTTCCTGGGAAGCCTTGACTCAAGATGACTCCTGAGGAATCTGTGTGCATTTCATTCATTGGGCAATGTGCTGAAAGTTACAGAACCAAAATGTCAGTTACGGACATAATTTCATCACATCGTCATTGGACCTCAAATCTGAGAAAGAGAACATTGCTGAAGAAACATTTTCAAATGGTATTTTTCACATGAGTGTAACTAAACAATCCTTAGAACTTGATGTCCTTGCACTGAGGAACAGATGTACCTCTAATTTACTGCAACAATTGTACATAAAACTAACACTGGATGTCATTGTGGTAAAGTACAATACTGATTGAACACTCCACTAAATGTGCAGAGACAGCAATCAGACTGTTTGAGGACATTCCTTGGAATCACATAGAAAATGCTCCAGACCTCACATCATTTTTTTTATTGTAAATGATGTGAGACTTTTACACATAAAGTTCTGTCAGAACATTATAGTTTCTGATATAAAAATTAATGTCAATACTTAATAATTATCCATTGACTATCAGTGCTCTATAAATGGTGAAAAGTTATATTAGTGTTTGATAACTTAAACACCTCATATTGTCTATCAGGTGGGAATTTTTAAAAGCTTTTCATTCATTATATTTGAATGGAGGAGTCCAGAAATCAAGGAAAACAATGCTATGGAAATCGGTGCTCATTGCTTAAATCCTACATTTGGTTTTCACTTCCAACTAATGCTTTGGACTCAACTCCAAGCGATTCTGATACACTTTAGTCACACTACTGAGTCACTATTCACTATGATCAAAGCTGATCACCCAACTCAGTAAAAAAAATCTCGAAGTTCCTATTTCTCCCAATACCTTTTGATCCCTTTAGTCCTAACAACTATATCGAGCTCCTCTTGAAAACATTCAATATTTAGGTCTGAACTTCTTTCTGTGGCAGAGAATTCCACAGGCTCATCACTCTCTCGTTGAAAAAAATTCTCCTCATCTCAGTTCTGAATGAGCTATGCTGTATGCTTAAACTGTGACCTCCTGCCTCTGGACTCCTCAGTCATTGAGAACACCCTTCCTATATTTGGCCTGTCTAGTCCTGTGAGAATTTGATAGGTTTCTATTAGGTCTTCCCCTCATTCTTCTATGTTTCAATGAATGCACTTGATCCAGTTTCACTTCATACATCAGTTCTGTCATCCCAGAATTTATCTGGTAAACCCCTTAGTTTCACTCTGCCCAGAGCCAGAATATCCTTTCTTAGATAAGATGCCCAAAACTGCATGCAACACCACAGGGTGTGGTCTCACCAAGAAACTGTGAGTAACCACTGTAGCAAATCATCCCTGCTCCTGTTCCTTTCTCTCGCATGAATGGGCTATTGAATTGGATGATTATTCATGGTAATAACAAAAGGCTCAGCAGGTTTGAAGGGCCAAATGGCCTACTCCTTCTCCTCTTTTCTATGATTCTATGTGTTCAAATCTCTCTCTTGATGAATGTTAAAATACCATCTGAGTTCTTCACTGCCTGCTACATCTGCACGCTTTCTTTCAGTGATTGGTTTACCAGAACATGCAGGTCTTGTTGTACCTCTTCCATTCCCCAAACTATCACCTGTTAGCTGACAATCTGCCTTCCTGTTTTAGCAACCAAAGTGGATAACCTCACAGTTATCCACATTATATTTCATATGTCATGCAGAAGATATATCTCCAGCGCCAGACTAAAGATATCCCAGGTTGTTGAGTAAGGAAAAGGAGGAAGTAATGGGGGTGCTTTTAGTTTCTTTTTGGCCATAGGAAAGATGCCCGTGGAGCCAATGTGGTACCGTTATTCAAGATAGGAGCAAGAGACAAAACAGAAAATTACAAGCCAGTCAGTATAACCTCAGTGGTGGGGAAACTATTGGGAGCAATTCTGAAGGACAGAACTAATCTGCACTAGGAGAGGCAAGGATTAAGCAAGAACAGTCAGCATGATTTTGTTAATGGGTGGTCATGTCTGACCACTTGAGGGCAATGTTTTTGATGCAGTCTAACTTGGACTTCAGCAAGAGTTTTGATAAATTCCTGCATGGTGGACTAAAAGCAAAGATAAGAGCTCATGGGAGCCAAGGAAAGTAGGAAAATTGGCTCCACAATTGGTTGAGGGGCATTTTTCCAACTAGAAATCTGTGTGCAGGGGGACCTTAAAGGGATGAGCATTGGGCCCTTGCTGTTTGCAGTTTATATAAATGATTTAGTCTTGAATATAGATGGGTTTATAAGACCATACAAAATATTGTTGGGGTAATAAATAGTGAGGAGATAAACTTAGACTACAAGAGGATAGAGATGGGCTGGTCACATGGGCTAATCAGTGGTAAGTGGAATTCGATCCTGATAAATCTGAGGTGTTATACTTGGGCAGGACAAACAATGTCCTGATGAACAGTAAGACCTTGGGGAGCACTGAGGATCACAGGGACCTTGGTATGCATGTACACCTGGTACTCTTAAGTACCAGGACAGGAGGATAAAATGGTTAAGAAGGCATAAAATATACTGCTCTCTATCAGCTGGAGCATAGAGTTTAAGAGCAGGGAGGTTACACTGGAACTGCGTAATTAGATTACAGCTAGAGTATTGTGCACTGTTCTAGAATCCACGTTATAGGAAAAATGTGACAGGATGCAAAGGAAATTAACCCGGTAGGTTAACTGGGCTGGAACATTTCAGTTATCAAGAGAGATTGGCCAGACTTGTTTTCCTTCGAGGAGAGGAGATTGAGAGGGGATATGATTGAGATGTATAAAGTCACAAGGGACATAGACAGAGTAGATAGGAAGAAGCTTTTCCCAATAACCAAAGGGCATAGATATAAGGTAAGTGGCAGAAGGTTTAGAGAGGATGTGAGAAACAATCGATTTCCCCCAGAGTGTGGTAGGAATCTGGAACTCACTGCCCATCAAGGTGGTAGCGGTAGAAACCCTCATAACATTTAAGAAGTTTTTAGATGTGCACTTTGACCGCAAGGCACACAAGCCTATGGCTAAGTGCTGGGAAATAGGATTAGGATAGTTAATTGGGGGTTTGTTTTTGACTGGTGTGAACATAATGAACCGAAGGGCATTTTTTTGTCCTGTAGACTCAATGACTCATTTTCCCACTTATTCAACTCATTCAAATCACAGTAAAGTTCACCACCCCACCCAGCTTTGTGTCATCTGTAACTTAGAGATATTATATTTAGTACACTCATCGATCTCATCAACATATATTATGAGCAGCTGGGTGTAAGCACTGAATTCTGTGGAAAAAGAACCGTTCATTCCTACACTATCTTTTTCTTCTGCCAAGCAGCTGTCTAAACACACACTATCCCCAGTGCTATGTGCTTTAATTTTACATGTTAATCTCTTATGTAGGGCCTTTCCAAAAGCCTTATGAAAGTCCAAACAATGACTCCTCCTTATCAATGCTACTAATTGCATTCTCAAAAGATTTCAGTCGATTTGTCAAACATAATCTCCCTTTGGTAAATCTATGTTGGTCTTTCCAATCCTAAAACTGCCTTCCAAATGCTCTGCTATTAAATCTTTTATGATGGACTTCATGCTTTTACTGTTTTTCTAGCTTACAACAGTAAATACACTTCAGAAAAAAAGAGTAATTGCTTATAAAGTAATTTGAGATGTCCCGAGGTCATGAATGGGGCATGATAAATGCAAATTTTTGTTTAAATTTTAAGCTATTTGTTGCAAGGTTAGTGAAGGAATGGTAGCTTTTTGGCAGGAAAAAGTGGAGCAAGAAATATAAACAAAATAAGACGTGTGCAGCAATCACACAGTAATCCAGAAAATATAATTCTATGTTGTGGTGCAGTAAAGTGCTGATGTGAATATAACATAAGTATACCATCACACTTTATTTCTGCTTTATGTATAATAGTTGTCAGTCTATTTTCAAGTCAAGGGCAATCATTTCTGACAGTTTCAGGTACCTGTGCTACTATAGTGCTAATCACATCCAAACAGCCTTTTCAATTTATAAACTTTAAGTGAGCTCAAGTTCACTCTGCACCACAGATCAGCCACATTAATGTCATCTTGTATGTGCTTTATTCCGAGGCTGCTACAAATACTGCACAGTCAGCAGCAACTATACAAAATACATACTGCAGCACAAATAAATATGCTCCCTTCAACTAAATTGTGGCATTGACAGTTTGTTACTGGGCAAATGGACTGTGTGTTTAGTGGAGTATGCGAGCACCAATGCTTTATTTATAATGATACATTTCAAATTGCTCACTAACTATTTGTTCAACGCTGCCTGACCTCACACCAAATGTGTCTCAGGGCACTTTTACATCATATGAAGTGTTCCCACAGAGAAGCTGTAAAATGGAGACCTGTGACCTTCATGAATCACTTTACTCATTTTATATATTTTTTTCTTGTCACTATCCTAAATAGAGATTGAAGACCTATTTTTCATGGGTTCATAGTATTTTGCAGCACTGAGGAAGGTTATCTCATGCTAGTTCTTGAAAAGATTTACCCAGTTAGCACCTCTCCTCTGTCCTTTCTCCAGACCTCATCTCATTTTTCTTCTTCAATTATTTACAAAGTTCAATTCTCAAAGCTATCGTGGATTCTGCTCCAACTTCTACATGCCATATTCTAAAAACCCTCTGCATTGAAATAAAGAGCATAAGTCATCTTTGGAATGTATTTTTCAGTTCTCCTCAGGACTCTTTTTTTTTGGTCTTGATCAAAGTAATTTTCTCATCCCTGCAACTTCTTCTTGACCCTGACAGCTCTTTTAGTCTGTTCATCTCTTTCCTTTCTGTACATTCTCACACTCAAGCTCTTTCTCAAAGAGATGGGGCAAAGATACTTAGTTTAAACTGTGCCTCCAGTGGACTGTTGAGAAAAAGAGTATAGGTCTAGTTTGTGGATGTGGTGATGGCTGATCCTGGGTTGCTCAGCTGGCAGAAATCAATTGGATCCCTGGTGTAAACCTCAGGCTCCATTCTCCAAGGAGAGGTCACAAGCTAGGATTGTGAGGGTCAGACATCTCTTATGCTTTTCACAAGCAGTGTGGCAAGATTTACACTAGGTAGTGGCAAGATACCATTTCATGAGGATTAATGCTCGTTAAATGCCACATTAACGCCACAACTTGTCTCATGAATATTCATCCACCCATTGTGCTCAGCTCACCCAACAAGCTAGTCATCAGAAGAACTTGACAAGGAAACCAGATTGTGTGTTTGGAGGACTCAGATTGACATCTGCTTCAAATGTTGGCTGCCATTAAGCCCCAGCCCAGGGCATGATTAATGGGCACCAGCTGCACTCACTCCTCCTCAAGTGATATTGGCATCCAGCATCTGCAAGCCCATCATGATGATCTTGACAGTGCACCATGACAGGGCAGACTTGCATTGCAGGTATATTAGCAACTAGCATTGATGGACTGTCACTGGAAAGGGACGCTCACTCACTTAACACCTACCTGCATGCCCACGGCATCTCTGCCTTGCCTTGTCATGACAATTACCACAGTCTTAACAACAGACAGCTTGGCTTGTTCTAAACAGTCCTCAGGACCAGGGGGTGCATATCTCATAGAAAAGCAGTGTGCTATACTAATCTCACACCTGCACCACCTTATGTGGCCTGTGCAGCAAGCATTCTTTGGTGAGTAATTCTCACTGAGGTCCATGGAGGTGCCCATGACTAAGGGGGCAGTCTACCATACCAATCCAAATTGACCCTCTTTAGCTTGAACTTCCAAGGGCAAAGGGGACAGACAGGGTGAAGGTGCATGGCCCAGCTGCCATGCTGGCGTGTCTGGGGGAAAGGTGGTGAGGTGTACTGAAGGAATGAGGAGGTTGCACAG
The DNA here is from genome assembly GCF_047496795.1 of Chiloscyllium punctatum. NCBI lineage: Eukaryota > Metazoa > Chordata > Chondrichthyes > Orectolobiformes > Hemiscylliidae > Chiloscyllium > Chiloscyllium punctatum. Next base: position 35,312,793 of record NC_092765.1, read on the forward strand.
AGGGCAGGAAAGGTTAGTGACAGGGGAGATTGGAGCAATGGAGACAGCAAATGAGAGAAGGTGTTACATGCATTGGTGAGAGTGGCAAACCATTAGTCTTGGGGAGAGACGTGTGCAGTGGCAGATAGAGTGAGCTTGAGGTGACACAGAGAAGAGAATGGGAGCTACCCTGCTGGAGTAGAGAAGTTATTGACCTTTTTCCTGTTTTGCTGGCCTATCTTTCACACCCCAGAGAAGGCATCACCCTGGCAGGATCTGGTGGTGTGGCGCCCTCTGCTGTCCCTCCAGGAGATGGATACCTTTCCTTGAGACCTTCCAGGTCTTTGTCAGAAAATCACGGTACTATCTTTCTGTTCTCCTACATTTCCAGACACCAGCCATAATTAGCAAGGCAGCTTTAGAAAGTCAATCCTTGTGCAAGTGAACAGTGGGCTTTTAAAGGTGGTATGGGTGTGGGTGCCAACGTTTTAGCGGAGATGCAGTGAGTGTCAAGTAATTAGGTGGGGTGCAAATCAGATGTGAGACACATTATGTGTGGACGGTGGGTAGTTAAGGAGGCAAGTTTGTTAAGGAGGAGGAGAAAACATGCTCAGCTTCCTGGTGAAAAATCCCTTCAAAACACTTGATGCAATTTGGACTTAGCAAATAACCTAAGATCAAACCATTTGCATTCCCTTTAGCCCTTGTCCTTCCCACCAATTTTTGTGTCACCTGCAAGTATGACGAGCATTCACACCCATCATCCAAGTCATTAATATTTATTATAAATAATTGTGGCCCCAGCACTAGTGGCACTCCACTAGTTACAGAATATTATCGAGGACCTGTACTTTATCCTGACTCTATGTTCTGTTAGTTAGCTAATTGCCTATCCATGTTAATACACCACCTCTGACATATTGGACAGTTATCTCATTATGTAGCATTCTGTGCAGCACCTTAGTTGAAAAATGTGGTGCTGGAAAAACACAGCAGGCCAGGCAGCATCCGAGGAGCAAGAGAATCGACGTTTCGGGCATAAGCCCTTCTTCATGAATGAGGCTAGTGTGCCAAGCGGGCTGAGATAAAAGGTAGGTGGGAGGGAATTTGGGGGAGGGGCGCTGGGAATACGATTGGTGGAAGGATGTGAGGGTGAGGGTGATAGGCCGAAGAGGGGTGGGGGCAGAGAGGTCGGGAAGAAGATTGCAGTTCAAGAGGGCGGTCCTGAATCCAGGGGTTGGGACTGAGATAAGGTGGGGGGAGGGGAAATGAGGAAGCTGGAGAAATCTACATTCATCCCGTGTGGATGGAGGGTTCCTCGGCAGAAGATGAGGAGCTCTTCCTCCAGGCGTCGTGTGGTCAGGGTCTGGTGATGGAGGAGGCCAAGGACCTACATGTCCTTGGCAGAGTGGGAGGGGGAGTTCAAGTGTTCAGCCACGGGGCGGTTGGATTGGTTGATGCAGGTGTCCCAGAGGTGTTCCCTGAACCATTCTGCAAGTAGGCGGCCTGTCTCCTCAATGTAGAGGAGACCACATTGGATGCAGCGAATACAGTAAATGATGTGTGTGGAGGTGCAGGTGAATTTGCGATGGATTTGGAAGGATCCATTGGGGCCTTGGAGGGACGTGAGGGGGGAGGTGTGGCGCACGTTTTGCACTTCTTGCGGTTGCAGGGGAAGGTGCCGGGAGTGGAGGTTGTGGACCTGACGAGGGAGTCGCGGAGGGATTGGTCTCTCCGGAACACTGATAGGGGTGGGGAGGGAAATATATCCCTGGTGGTGGGGTCTGTCTGGAGGTGGCGGAAATGATGGAGGATGATATGATGTATCCGGAGATTGGTGGGGTGGAAGGTGAGGACCAGTGGGGTTTTGTCCTGGTGGCAATTGGAGGGGCGGGGTTCAAGGGCAGAGGTGCGGGAAGTGGACGAGATGCAGTGGAGAGCATCGTCGACCACGTCGGAGGGGAAATGGCGGTCTTTGAAGAAGGAGGCCATTTGGGTAGTTTGGTATTGGAATTGGTCCTCCTGGGAGCAGATGCGGCAGAGGCGAAGGAATTGGGAATATGGGATGGCATTTTTACAGGGGACAGGGTGGGAGGAGGTGTAATCTAGGTAGCTGTGGGAGTCGGTCGGTTTGTAGTAAATGTTTGTGTTGAGTCGGTCATCCGAGATAGAAATGGAGAGGTCTAGGAAGGGGAGGGAGGAGTCTGAGACGATCCAGGTAAATTTGAGGTCGGGTGGAAAGTGTTAGTAAAGTGGATGAACTGTTCAACCTCCTCATGGGAGCATGAGGTAGCACCAATACAATCATCGATGTAGCGGAGGAAAAGGTGGGGGGTGGTGCCAGTGTAGCTGCGGAAGATGGACTGTTTCACATATCTGACGAAGAGGCAGGCATAGCTGGGGCCCATGGCTACTCCTTTGGTTTGGAGGAAGTGGGAGGATTGGAAGGAGAAGTTGTTAAGAGTGAGGACCATTTCAGTCAGTCCAAGGAGGGTGTCAGTGGAAGGGTACTGGTTGGGTCGGCGGGAGAGGAAGAAGCGGAGGGCTTGGAGGCCTTCGTGATGGGGGATGGAAGTGTATAGGGACTGGAAGTCCATCGTGAAGATAAGGCGTTGGGGAAGCGAAAATCATGGAGGAGGTGGAGGGCGTGGGTGGTGTCCCGCACGTAGGTAGGGAGTTCTTGGACTAAGGGGGACAGGACAGTGTCAAAGTATGCAGAGGTATGCAGTACCTTACTTGAGTGCCTTTTGCACAGAGAAATTGAGGAGCAATAGGTTAGCCAGCAAGCCAGGGACTAGCAGCAACCTCCAGTAGTTTCCGAGAATCCTTCACATGAAGTTGCAGCTGAGGGACCCCACAACTGGGAGGGTGCGGTGGAGCTTAAAAATGTGTTGCTGGAAAAGCGCAGCACATCAGGCAGCATCAAAGGAACAGGAGAATTGACGTTTCGGGCATAAGCCCTTCTCCAGTTCCTTTGATGCTGCCTGACCTGCTGCGCTTTTCCAGCAACATATTTTTAAGCTCTGATCTCCAGGATCTGCAGTCCTCACTTTTTCCCAGGTGGGGAGGAGGCACAAAATCCATCAGATGCCATTTCCTCCAGATGAGTAAGTCACAATGTTGCCACAGGCAGAGGATGTCCTGGAACATTGTCACAGAAATGGGCGGCACAGTGGTTCAGTGGTTAGCACTGCTGCCTCACAGTGCCAGAGACCCGGGTTCAATTCCCACCTTGGCAACTGTCTGTGTGGAGTTTGCACATTCTCCGTGTCTGCGTGGGTTTCCTCTGGGTGCTCCGCTTTCCTCCTACAGTCCAAAGATGTGCAGGTTAGGTGAATTGGCCATGCTAAATTGCTGTAGTGTTAGGTGAAGGTAAATGTAGGGAATGGGTGTGGGTGGGTTGCTCTTCGGAGAGTCGGTGTAGACTTGTTGGGCCGAAGGACCTGTTTCCACGCTGTAAGTAATCTAATCTAATCAAATATGGCAACTGTTGAAGCTGGACCTAAACCTGAAGGTGTTGGTTTCCATTCCTAACCGTGTAGTGTCAAGATGACAGCTGCGCTGAAGTCTTATGCATCTGGTTAGTTCTAAGACATATTGGGGTCTTAAAATATTATGGAAGCTAACATGATGCTTATATCCTTGAGGACTCTCAAGTTTCTGCTTTATTTCAAGTGCCATACGCCTTACATGAATGGTTACTGAAAGATAAACGCTACCCTCTTTACCATGGTTGATCAGTTTGTTGCATAACCACTTGACTGAGCCTGAGTGTCGATAACAATGAAGCTGATTTTTCCACCAGGGTCATTGGGGCCAGATAATAAGTTAGTTAAATGTAAGGTTCTAATTCTTGGATCAGTCTGAGAATGTGTCTTGCAGCCCAGACCAGACAGTGTGGGTTGAATTATCCCACCTTGCTTACCTCTATTTTAATCCATATAGTCAACAAATACATGTCTTAAATTATAGTCAGACATCCACTCTTTTTCAATCAAGTACTTTTATCCTTCATTACATCAATGTAAATTACCCCATTTCCAATTGCATTCTGTCTTGCCATACTGAACTGTTATTTTTAGCAGTGAGCAAAGGAGCTTCTTGAAATTCAGCCTTTAAGGAACCAAACCGGGATGGCTCTGATTAATTTTATTCTGAATTCTTACTGCCAATGGGTCTCAATTGTGTTTCATAAGTTAATGTACTGTACACTATCCCTATATCCTCTAGGAAGCAACATTAAAAGTAGCTCCTTATTTGTTATTGATTGTATTTTTCAATAATTTTGGTGAAGCTAAAAAAAATTGCTAATAAATATATTTACAAAAAAAAAGTTGCTGTCCGTCTCTTCATTTTTAAATGGATATCTGGCTGCATTTATGCTCCTTTTATTTCCATCCAGGTTTGTGCATCTTATTTCCTTCTTTTGACTGCCTTAATGAAGAGAATGGAGAGAAATAAAGAGACCTTGTCAAATCTCCCTTGACAGAGGTTTCTCATTTCTGTTCAGCTTAAGATATTTTTCCTCAATGCATTTCTACTTTCCTGGCAATAGGTGACGATGTTGTGCAGTGAAACATTGATTTCTCTTCAACGCATCACCAGGCACACCACAATCCCTGTGGACTGTTGGCTTTGGTTGTGTCAAAGGGGAGGGACACTTTTGGTTCTTTTGTTCATCCCTACGCATGTACCTGTGACTTTAAAGTAAGAAAGTAGCTCTTCACAATGGTGTTTTGAAATATTTTGGAGCGATAACTTGCATAAAAGCAGTAGGCTCAAAGTGGTTTTACAGTTTGAATAACTAAACAAAAAATCAATTTGCAGGTGAATAAAGCTCAGTGTGATGTTAAACAAGATGAAACACCCTTTCAAAGTTGTCTTTTTCATACATACGAAATCTAAATCACAAATAATCTACAATCATATTCACGCATGAATAATCCCAATATGTAACCAACTTGAATATTTAGAAACAGAAATGGATGACCAATGCCTACAGGTTACCACATCCAGTCCCTGTAAACCTCCATCCCCCATCATCCAGTCCCTGTACACCTCCATCCCCCATCACGAAGGACTCAAAGCCCTCCGCTTCTTCTTTTCCCGCCGTACCAACCAGTACCCTTCCACTGACACCCTCCTTCGACTGACTGAACTGGTCCTCACCCTGAACAACTTCTCTTTCCAATCCTCCCACTTCCTCCTAACCAAAGGAGTAGTCATGGGTACCCGCATGGGTCCCAGCTATGCCTGCCTCTTCGTAGGATATGTGGAACAGTCCATCTTCTGCAGTTACATCGATGACTGCATCGGCGCTACCTCGTGCTCCCACGAGGAGGTTGAACAGTTCATCAACTTTACCAACACCTTCCACCCCGACCTCAAATTCACCTGGACCGTCTCAGATTCCTCCCTCCCCTTCCTAGACCTTTACATTTCTAACTCGGCCGACCGAATCAACACGGACACTTACTCTTAACCGACCGACTCCCACAGCTACCTAGACTACATCTCCTCCCATCCTGCCCCCTGTAAAAACGCCATCCCATATTTCCAATTCCTTCGTCTCTGCCGTATCTGCTCCCAGGAGGACCAGTTCCAATACTGTACAACCCAGATGGCCTCCTTCTTCAAAGACCGCAATTTCCCCCAGACGTGATCGACGATGCCCTCCACTGCATCTCCTCCACCCTTGAGCCCCGCCCCTCCAATCGCCACCAGGACAGAACCCCACTGGTCCTCACCTACCACCCCACCAACCTCCATATACATTGTATCATCCGTCGTCATTTCTGCCACCTCCAAACAGACCCCACCACCAGGGATATATTTCCTTCCCCTTCCCTATCAGCGTTCCGAAAAGACCACTCCTTCCGTGATCCCTCGTCAGGTCCACATCCCCCATCAACCCAACCTCCACTCCCGGCACCTTCCCCTGCAACTGCAAGAAATGCAAAACTTGCGCCCACACCTCCCCCTTTACTTCCCTCCAAGGCCCCAAGGAATCCTTCAATATCCACCACAAATTCACCTTCACCTCCACACACATCATTGACTGCATCTGCTGCACCCGATGTGGCCTCCTCTATATTGGGGAGACAGGCCACCTACTTGCGGAACGTTTCAGAGAACACCTCTGGGACACCCGGACCGACTAACCCAACCACCCCGTGGCTCAACACTTCAACTCCCCCTCCCACTCCACCAAGGACATGCAGGTCCTTGGACTCCTCCATCGCCAGACCATAGCAACACGACGGTTGGAGGAAGAGTGCCTTATCTTCCGCCTAGGAACCCTCCAACCACAAGGGATGAACTCGGATTTCTCCAGTTTCCTCATTTCCCCTCCCCCCACCTTGTCTCAGTCAAATCCCTCGAACTCGTTTATGAACCGCCTTCCTAACCTGCAATCTTCTTCCTGACCTCTCTGCCCCCACCCCTACTCCGGCCTATCACCCTCACCTTGACCTCCTTCCACCTATCGCATTTCCAACGCCCCTCCCCCAAGTCCCTCCGCCCTACCTTTTATCTTAGCCTGCTGGACACACTTTCCTCATTCCTGAAGAAGGGCTGATGCCCGAAACATCGATTCTCCTGCTCCTTGGACGCTGTCTGACCTGCTGCACTTTTCCAGCAACACATTTTCAGCTACAGTTTACCACAACAAACTTAAAAAGCCTGAGATACATGCCCCTGTTAGTTCAGTTTGAGACAGACCTGATACATTCCCCGCATAATCATGCTCTGTAACTTTCTGGATACAATTATCCTTAATCCTGCTATATAGCGCTATATACTGGCCAGTAAATGCTGTTATGTGTGAAGATTGGCACTACAATATACATACTTAGTTATTCTTTTCACAATTAGCAATTATATCACTATTCCTGCTATGCATTCACCCAGATACATTTGTTCATGCTGTCAGTAATGGTGCTTTCAGTCTTATTACAGAGTCTATTTTGACCTGTACATGATTTCACACGATTTGACTGGCATTCCAGTTCCTTTCTCATTATAAATTAATGACACACATTTAGATCATTGGATGGAACAGCCTATGGTGAGAGAGCATGTAAAACCACGGGGATGCTGTGCAAGAGCCTCAGGTGTGAGTCACTGAGTTATTCAATTGTGGCTGCTCCCACAGACAAAACAAACAACAAAAATTGATAAATTAAAAGCACAATTTACAAAAAAGAAGGAATGAGAATCAAAGTATCACTTCCTGTGATGAAACATCACAGTTGATGTCTAATTGATCTGCACCTACAATTAGCTCCTGCTGCAGTATTTACTGATATTCAATTATATCTTCTCTGAAGTTACCTTCACATGATGGAGGAGGTCCTTCAAACTGCAGGTGTGTTCCTAAACGACACGTTAATATTTCATTTCCAATCAGAGTAAACCCAGGGAGGCACTGGTACTTGATAATGTCACCTTGATGTATACAAGAGCAGAGTTAAGGACAAGCACATAAACAAAGCAAATACAGTTGAGAATACCTCAGAAATTCTTGTCGATTTTTCTGAATGCTAACGTTTCTCGATTTTTTTCAACAGACCCAAATGTCAGCTGTCTTCAACCTCCCAGACTATCACCCAGGCAATGTTGGGGATGGCATCGTTTGCATATGGTAGGTTGTGGACTCGCAAATCAAATTCCTCTCAGTCTCATTTTTGGGAGTTCTCATCCCAGTATTGCCATTGAGCAAAGCGAGGGGTTAAGTAAAGCAGGGGCTGGTCTGAAGAGATGGGAGTAATTGTGGGGTATCCTGTTACAAACAGAAACATGAGGACCTGTCCTTCAACAAATAGGTAAATCAGAAAGGGGAGGTTGTGGTGGGAGCAACCAGAAAGGGAAGACCGGGCATGGAAGATGGGGCTCAATCAGGGAGGGGAGGCTGTGAGGAGATAGAAAATCAAACATGAGAAATCAAAAGTCACACAACAGAGGTTGGGATGAATCAGATCATAGGGGGCTGAAGGAGGGGAGAGGAGGAGGGGGAGCTGGGGGTACAGCATGTTAATAGGGTCAAGCAGTCTGGACAAAGCTAGCAGTAACTAGACACTGAAGGCTGTAGGCCATAAGACAGAGGAGACCGTGCTGGGAAAATGGACATGGGAAGCCAGGGGCTTGGACAAAAGCAATCAGATCTGTGGCAGCTTTAATAAAGGTGACAGGACCAAGCAACCTGGCAACCAGAAGTTGCAAGCCTCGTATAATCGAGGCATGCAAAGCAGCAGAGGGAACTCAGATCTCGAGGGAAACCAAAGTACTTTTTACAATTTCTGATCCCACCTTTGGAAGTGTACAGACAATGGAATCATTACATTTCAAAGGCAAGGTAGACTGAATCTAAGGCTGGGAATTTCTGTTCTGAGACACGGAAATGAGACATTGAGATTTATTAGGGACCAAACCTAAATCTCACCTGTGGAATCCTGTCTTGAACCCTGAAAACCATTATTAAATTTTCTGTGGCACTTTTGTGCCCCTGCAAAGGGCTGATAGGGACACTACCAAAATTCCTGAGGAAACCTCAACATTTCTCCTCAGAGTAGGTGTCCTCTGATGGGCTTCATCGCCTTGTTCTTCAGGCTTTTATACAGAGATTGAAAGTCTATAGGCCCTTGGTGGGCGGCACGGTGGCACAGTGGTTAGCACTGCTGCCTCACAGTGCCAGAAACCCGGGTTCAATTCCCGCCTCAGGCAACTGACTGTGTGGAGTTTGCACGTTCTCCCCGTGTCTGCGTGGGTTTCCTCCGGGTGCTCCGGTTTCCTCCCACAGTCCAAAGATGTGCAGGTCAGGTGAATTGGCCATGCTGAATTGCCCGTAGTGTTAGGGAAGGGGTAAATGCAGGGGTATGGGTGGGTTGCGCTTCGGCGGGGCGGTGTGAAATTGTTGAGTCGAAGGGCCTGTTTCCACACTGTAAGTAATCTAATCTAATCTTGGGACCACAATCTCCAGAAACAAGCAACTAAATGAAGAAACATTAAGCACTGCAGCCTAAAGTTCTTGTGTGGGATGTGGATATCATTGGCAAGGCAGGCATTGCTTGCTCACCCCTAATTACTATTGAGTGGCTAGTTAGGCTATTTCAGAAGCCATTTAAGAATCAAACACATTGCCATGAATCTGGTATCACACACAGGCCAGACAAGGTAAGGATGGCAGATTTTCTTGCTTAAAGGGAATTGATGAACCAGATGGGTCTTTACTACAATCCCTCCTGATAATTGACATTAAAAATAGATCACAGAATTACCAATTTCAAACTCTTCATCTTCAGTGAATATTTCAGCATTTGGTACAGAGACAGGAGGGCGACATTTCCTCAGCTGATATGCTGCAATGAAAACGACAACATTTGACGTTACAGTTACAATTACCGCATCTCATTCACTCAAAGTTTAAGCTGTTCTTTAGCATAGAAATGGACAAAATATTTTGGAATTACTTCATTTTAGCATTAGTTAAGTGCTTTAGAAAGAAACATGCCCACAATTTTTGAGTACCGTGCGATTTGCTTTACATTAAATTTGCATTTGATTTTTTAAAAGTCCAAATGATTACCATTCAACATGCTCCCTTCTTTTCTCTTCAATATCATACACTTGTCCTTTTACTCAATTTGCCTTTGACATTATCAACTGGATTTTTGCAGCTGCAGTAAGAGAGAAAGTTTCTTGGGACATGATGCCCCCTCAGTCTTTACTGAAATGTCAAATCAATTTATTGCCTACAAAGTGAGAATAAGGTGCAAGGGGAGTCTTGGATAGTTCTAAGTGGACTATGGCAGCATCAATAACCATTTACAAAGACACATCAGTTGTCAGAAAGACAAGGGAGTCAAGTTGGAGGAAAATATCAAGAAAATAAGTTAAGGAATAGTGGGACAAATATAAAGGAAATGCAAAGAGAAGTATGATCTGAAGTCTGAGCAATATACAAGTGTTCTATGAGCTCCTTAAATAGAGCAGCATACAATAGGATTCAAATGAGTGGTCTAGGAAGGCAATATGACTCACTTCAAGTTAGAGTTTCATCATCAAAACCCACTTATTTTCTTACAATCAATTGTTCCACCTAAATAAAACATCAATCATACATAAAACATTGATATGCAGTTCAAAAGTTCAAAGATGTTTTACAGAAGTGCAATATACGAAGAGTGGGCAGGAGGCTGAAGGAGATATTAGAACAGCTCACTGAAGGCTTACTCAAAAGAGCTTCATTTTAAATAGCATCTTAATAGAGGGGAGCGAGGAGGAGAGCTTTTGGGAAGGAACTCACAACCTTCTTCAAAGGAAAATGAAGAATCAGATGCGATATAAAACAGTCAAATGCCTCATCCTTGCCAATTTTGTGTGACTGCTAAAGTTAAATTTGACTCAGATCATGTGAAATGAATGAGGGTTTCTGACTTCTCTTTCAGTGCCTCTGAGATTTAGGCCTTAGCTGGAGGGTTTGTGTTGCAGGCTCATGACATCCTCAAATCTGAGGCAGTCAGTTTCCTATCCAAACAAACCATGGAGTGCAACCTCTTAATCAGTTCCATATTCGGAAAATGAAACAAAGAACTATTTGGAATATCTAGTTGAAGTGATTCAGAGATATGCAAGTGAATCACTACAACAGTAAGATCAAGGTACAATTAACAATGAGGAAACCTATTGTGTGTATGATTATTGTGATGAATAGACTTTATTGCAGTGGAAACTTAGCAAGCGACTAGTTTGAGCAACATGAGGAAAAATGCTAAAGAAAGCCTACCTCTGACTGTCCCTCATCCTGTCAAGAGTGAAGCTGACTTCTCTGGCTTTGATTCCATGTTTGATGAAGTATAAACATTTGGATGACAACTGAACATGATTAAAATGATCTAATTTCTTCCTTTCTGAGTTATAATCACGGTTTTCATACTTGGTCAAGCTGTTTGAAGCACTTCAGGATAATTCTTATATTGCTGAATCGATATTGATGGTTCAAAATCAGTGCAAGTAAACTAGGGTCTCTAGGATGTGTTTGTTATGATATTGCTTTGTAGAGCATGCAGGTTAACATTCTGATTAACATACTGCTTAAAACAGAAATGGTTTGTTACTCACCATCACGGAAGGTGACGAAAGCTAGCACTTATTATAGTCGAAGGGGAGGCATTGGTCAGCAATGTTCAGATATGCTTATATGTAATGTTAAATTTTAATATTTATTGGCTGGAATCAGGAGTTGAATTCTTAGAAAGGCAGATTTTTGAAGCAGTCACAAGTAATTTCAACCTCTATCAGATGACTAACACTGATTGACATCACGGTATATATTCTAACCCCATGGAGGAGGGATGGCAGGTCTACACAACTTATCAAGCTCCCAAGTACCTCACCTTAGTCCCCAACAATGAAAGACATCCCTTCAGTCTGTATCGATAATATGTTGATGAAAGCCACACAGAGCATTTAATGGCTGGAGACGCACCATTTAATTGTTTGGACAAAAATATCTTCATTTTATCGACAATTCAACTAGAAAACCTGGACAACTATCTTGAAAGATGCAATGATGCGTGAATTACTGATGAGAAATCACATGACTGTACTCAGTGCGGTTGTAAGTGAACTTTTCAGAAAAACAGAATTAGCAGTGAAGTTAAGAGACTTTCACTGTCCATCATGCTTGGACCCCATCTAATACTTTGACGTCTCCATTTGGCACGGGTTCTCAATGGGCATGGTGAATTGTCACATTCATGTCAGACAGAGGGAAATTGGCACCACGCTTTATGAACAGGGGCTTGGAGATCGTGGTGAACAGGGGCTGCGAGAGGTCACTGCCAATGAAAAACACCCAGAGGTGCAGGTGTCCGGTGCCCAAACTGGAGGCCCAGACGAGCAAGCAGTGAGCTAGGCTGAATTCGTTAGGTTATTGCTCTGACTTTCATGTCAGGAGGTTATCATCACTCACTCCTACAATTTTAAAATTAATCTTAAACAAGTTTGATTGTGGTGGTGCACTGTAACAAGAACAAAAATTAAACAGTCGATGGAAACTTATCAAAATTAATTCAAAACATCATTAGTAGAGGAGTTGTCTTGTTTCTATATGGCAGGTGGGAGAATGGGAAACTGCAGATCAATAAGACGAGATTGCATAACAATAAGGATGCTAATACATGCTAATTTACACAAACAGTCCCCTTGCTGCTCATTAGTGAAAATCTCATCTTGCTGTTCAATACTTAGTTGGAATTTGGGACTTCCTATTCCTTATTTTTCCTGAAGAGGAGAAATATACAACAATCCTCCAACCCTCTCAAGCCCCATCACACACCTCCTTAGCTTCAATACACCAGGAAACACCCATTATCCAATCTCCACAGTTCGTCTTCTTCGACACCAACTTAGTGTCTCCTATCGTACACCCTTTCCCCCTCACCTACAATGAGAAAGTGAGGACTGCAGATGTTGGAGATCAGAGCTGAAAATGTGTTGCTGGAAAAGCGGAGCAGGTCAGGCAGCATCCAAGGAGCAGGAGAATTGACAAGGGCTCATGCCCGAAACATCAATTCTCCTGCTCCTTGGATGCTGCCTGACCTGCTGCGCTTTTCCAGCAACACATTTTCAGCCCCTCACCTACTATGCCAACTTGAGTACCACAAGTACATGCACATAGGAGAAAAAAATAGTTCTTTTCCTTAAATTTCTATATTGCAGAACACACTCTACTGAGAAAAAAAACACTTTCGTTCATAAATGGACATTTTGACACTTCACCAGATCAAGATCTGTTGATACTTCTTGATAGATCTTGACAAATTTCACTATTCTATTTACACACCTTATAGTCAAAATCCTCGCCATAGTTAACAGCTTTGACGGGCACCTGAACCGTTCCTCCCCACCTCCCTCTCGGATCTCTGACGTCTCCATCCAAAGGATACCTGTCCTCCAACTCCCAAAGGACCCCTGACACCCTGACACCCTATCCCCAAAGAGTCTTGTGACTTTATGTCTGCAGGAACAACTCAGCTGTCTAAAAGGGGATCCTGGCTATCCAACTGAAATGTATTGAGAACAGATTTGCTCTTAGCTGGTCCAAACTTCACATGCCAGGTTTTTGACATGAGAAATTCCAAAATCTGATTCTCGTGGAGGCAGCTGATCTTGTAAAATTACCAATTGCCTCCAGGACCTGCAAACTACAGTGCATGCCACAAAGGTGAGAAATGCCAAGATTAGGGGACTTGGGATTCCTGATGTCTTCCTACATTTTCTGCCTGTCTGCCATGACAAAAATCAGAATTTTGATAAGATTACAAAATGTAAATTTCGCAGAATGTTTGGTACCTTTGTGTTTAAGAATTGGTAACATAACCATGTCTGAATAGGATCTTACCAACATTTTGCCAAAGCTATTCTCATTGCTTTTACCGATATTTAATTCTCAGAAGATCAATAAACCATGCCAAGGAAGACATGGAAAAAAACCCAAAAGCATCACAAATAATAATAACTTTTAAATTATTTTACATGAAGCAACAGCACTATTAGCATTTCAAATGTGCATATCTTTGCTCTAACATAAAATGGAGCAACAGCAGAAATGCCAGTAGCTGGTTATTATATGTGTGAACACTGGCAAAGATTCATTGTATCATCTGAAGTACTTATTTATTTTGAAGCTTTGCTATAATTTCATTTGCATTCTGAAAGAATGACCATTTCCAAGAATAATCCTTTAGTCTTGGGACTCAAATGCAGCAAAAAAAAAAGTGATGTTTGATCAGCCACAGAAGTAGTTAAAATTATCATTAAACTTACTTTTAAAATTTTCCCAATTCTACATTTCAAGCAAATCTTGGAAAGCACCCCTTGCTGCACCAGTGTGATCTTTACACTTTCTGCACCAGCCATCCTCATGCCCTGTCTGAATGAGGCAGCCAATTTATTGCCAGTTAGTAGCTAATTACCAGCAGTTTGAGCTCAAGATTCATACCCTCCAGGAACTAAGTTGACTCTGCCTGAATTCATTTTGTTTGGGTGTGTTACACACATCAGAAAGAGGGGGCTATTAACCTGTCAGACAGACTCCATTTCATATTTAAGTCCCAAAGATGAAAGAATTATATTCAAACCCAGCGCAGCACTCAGTCATTTCCAATGTACCATCATCATATTAAGTAACTGCAGCAAAAAACCAATCAAATGGATGTGTTAGTCTATCAGCTTTATGTATTCTGTTTTAACTGATGAATTATTTCAATTTTACTATCTTTTATTCCAAATTATCATTTCAGCTTGAACAAAATTCACTGAGTCAGGTGATTAAACCAACAGCAGGCAAAATGAATGCCATCAGCAATGTATAATGGTGAGGCCTAAACAACACAGTTGTAGGTGTTGAAAGATGAAGACAAATGAAGCTCATTACTATGGGTGAGCTATGACCCCACTTTTTAGTTGGGAGAATAATAGCAGCCATCTCATCCTAACTAAGCTCTTGTCTACCATCTATAATGAGTTGTATGCTTGTCATTAAGTGGCTAATTTCCATGCTGCATAGGTGAGCTCAGAGATGGCACGCAGTTTGGAAACTGAATTCATTATGGGAGCACGATGTGGAGTGTATTACAGTCACATTATTACTCTCAATGTTCAAAGCAGCTTTTAAGGTTCTCGCTTTTCTCCCAGTGGAGATGCTGAATTAAATTAACAGTCATACTTCAAATGCTGTACTGCTTAGGCAAAGCTACTCTTTTTAGGTATTTGACATATCCAACACAATTATATTTTAACAGAGCCCAGGGAAATTACAGGACAGCGTCAGTGAGAAAACAGTTTGTTACTGAGGCTCATCCTTGCAGTCTTCAGACCCAGAAAGTAAAAATTGATGGAAGATTGCTGTTTCAACTTCACACAAAAGATGAATGAAAGGTATATTTTATTTAAAGAAAATTTACAGATAAAAGTGTAATTCATTAGTTTGATGAATTAATAAGGGAGAGAAGAACAGAGTTGATTCTCATCAATATGGTCATTTCACTTTCTTATTTTACTGACTCGATTAATCTGCTCAGTGATACAAAAATGTAGGCAGTTGAGAGAATGGAAGTTTCTAGCTAGGCCCTGGAACCAGGTGACAAGTCCAAAAAGATGGCAACACTTTAGGGTTAAAATGGCAGTACCAAGGGAATTTTATATTCATGCTCAACTAATGCAATTCATTCAAACTGACAGATCATGATGCTCAGATTGTGAGTTTAACAATGAGATAATCATGTTAAAATATCCTTGATCTTGTTGAGGGAAATGACATGCCAAATGGACAGTAAAGGGCCAAACACTTATTGCATACAGACCTCAACACAGTATTTGACAAAGTGTAATATATGTAGTTCCCAGTCTGTGCATCTGTGCCACACTGGCGAGCCTGACAGACAATCCTAAACTGGTTCCTCATTTCTGATGAGGGCCTTTTGCCCGAAACATTGATTTTCCTGCTCCTCAGATGCTGCCTGACCGGCTGTGCTTTTTCCAGCACCACACTCTTGACTCTAATCTCCAGCATCTGCAGTACTCACTTTCCCCTAATCCTACATTGGTTGTCAGCATAATTCTTTGGACACACAGTACAAAGTGCCCAGTTGTGGAATTACAGCTAATATTGGCCACTGTGTTGAGAATTTTGCAAACACAAGCTGCTTGAACATGGTTTGACCTCTCAGCTCTCTGAACATGGTCAGTAGCATGCTTATTGTGAACGGCCAAAGTGATATGCTATTTGATACAGTTAGATACCAGTCTCTGGGCTGTGCAACATATCTAGCAGCACACTGGCATTGAAATTCATGTAGTACATGAACAAATTTGCGTGTTTAACAGAACATGTGTTTGGCTTGCTGACAGCATGCTGTTAAGTGACCAATACCACCTGTGTTGCTACTGTAGGATAGCAGCTTGAAACAGTGAACTTGCATCACAAACCTTGCAAAAAAGTGAACTTCACCTTGTGCTTGATCATTTCAGATTCTTTCCCATTCTAGAGTAATCTAAGGAAGCTTTTCAGACCAAAACTGACAGCATTAGACCCATTTATGAGTTTGAGCTATATTCAGTAAATGATCTCTTCAGGGTAGCCAATTTCGCAGGACTTTTTAAATGCACACTTTTTTTAGCATTCAGCCTGCAAGTGAAGAAATGCCTCCAATCCTATTTACCATCATAGGAATCTCAACACAGATACTTTGCAAAGTGGACTTGCATGGGTCGTATTAGAGAACCACTGGCTGATGTTTTGACAAGGAAATCAAGGAAAAGGGGCTCAACTGATTGCTCCATTTTAAAGATAGATTTGAGTGCAGGGTGGAGTCCATAAAGACATGCAAGGACATTTTTACATGCAGCACTGAAATCAAATTTGGCAAACACTTACATATATGCAATGTGTAAGAAAATATGCAAATCAAAAAAAAAGTTCTGCTTATCATCAAAATGCAATATATGAACATTAGTGCTGGTGGGATGCTATGAGTATCAGTTTTATGAAACAAAGACTTGCAGTCTATGTCAAACAGTATATCCTGCCAGCTGGTTGCAGCAAGCACGGACTGACCATATCCACCCATATGCTCACCCATATGTGCAAATGTTCACAGGATTCAAAAGTGTCCAGGATGTGATTTCATGACTGGCTAACATGTGCGAAATAGTCTGAGTGTGAAAGAATTATGCGGGCAACAAATTTAATGTCGTCAGTCAGGTTCATGGTGTGATATTCTTGCACAGATTCTTGGGTTTAAAGCAATTTGGCATGTCCTAAGAGGAGCGAGATACGCCTGTTGCACTTACCTTTTTCTCACTTTTTCAAACAAAGTAGGCATCATTGAGAATTCCAAATCAAATGAGTTTGGAAGGGTTAAATGCAGTTTCCAGTAGTAATGTGCAAAACTGGTCATAGTTCTATGCTAACCTGGCAGCTTGGGTAACGTACAAGTGGAGTGATAAATGGAATGTCATGTTGATTCAATGGATACTCACTAAGGTTTGAGAGCAATGGGAATTAGGGCCATACTCTTGTCACTCACCCAATCAGAATGGAATTCAGATGGCAAGTTAAATAAAACTATTGAGTTAATACACTTTTCTCATCCAAAAGATTTGCATTTCTCAAAGATAACATGATTAGAAAAAGTGATGGATAATGTCTTGCTGAGGCTTACTACTGATTGAAGAGCTAATATCTCTCAGCTGGTATCATGCTTTTTACAAATTACCCAGCTTTACAGAATATTCACAGTTAAAGTTTTATTGATCCTCCGAAAAGAAAGAGTGCTTTATCTATACCAATTTTTTTTAATTGCTAAAAGGAGAATTAAATTATTTTAGCACTCAAATGTCCAATTTTACCCATGAATGCAAGAAATGTCAGCAAATGTGCAGTAAAGCCCAGAGTTCATAATGCAGGCATATAATGTAATATAAGAAAAATCAAAGACATGCAATGCAAACATTGCTACCCGGAGCTGTATCTTAGTGGAACTGTACAATCAAAATGCTCTCTCATACTATTATTGATGGAATGTGGCAGTGATACCAGCTTTATAGATGCAAACAAAAAGACATCAAAAACATTTCTCTGAATGATTGGACAACATCTCAAACTAAAACCATTTGCTCAAACATCATTTTGAAGTTGAAATCTTCTACACCGTATTTTTAAAGAGGGAATGGCACCTTCAACAGTTTAAGAATCATCATTATCAAAGGAGAGTTATTTTGTCCAGCAGTGCTCCTTCACCACTTAAATGTTGAATAGTAGGGTTTTGTTACCCTTATTATAAACTGCAATTTTCACATGCAGTCCTATCAGTCCTATCAGGGGCCATGTCGGAACAAAGATAAAAAGTGAAAAACCTTTGCGAGTGTTATAGGAATGAGCAAAGTGTAGGTACAGCTGAATACTTGGAAGCACAAGTCTCTAATCATTGCATTACAACATAGCATGGATCTGTAGTACTGAGAGCAAAATCATTAAATCATAGAATTCCTACAATGTGAAGCAGGCCATTCCACCCATCGAGTCTGCACTGACCCTCCAAAGTGCATTCCACCTGAACCCATCCTACTACCTTATTCCTGTAACCCTATATTTCTGATGGCTAATCCACCTCACCTGCACATGTTCAGACTGTAGGAGGAAACTGCAGCATCTGGAGGAAACCCACACATACACAGGGAGAATGTGCAAAATCCACACAGACAGTTACCCAAGGCTAGAACTGAACCCAGGTCCCTGGTGCTGTGAGACAGCAGTGCTAACCACTGAGCCACTGTGCTGCCCTTAACAGGGTAAAAAAAAGGAAAAAAATACATATACCCACTCACCATAAAAGTTTAAAACAAAGAGACCTCCATTTGCCATATCACTGCGGAACTTGCAAAGAATCTGGTTTGAAGAACTGTATGTGGATTCTTTAGTTGAGCTTCCACTGAACACGCCCAGCTGAGGTGCACTTTGCTGAGCTCCATCCCTGAAAGTAGATAGTGAAACTTTAGATGAATTATGAGAAATAGGGGGCACAGAAATAAATAAAAAATAAAGGAGGCTGGCATTTCTTCTATGAAGTGTTATCAAGTCATAGCAGTACAAGATGAATTTTTGTGTTTTAATTCAGTTCCAACTGTCTGATGAGGAGGGAATTCGTTCACATGATTTTTCTCAGGTATAGGATTTGGGCCTAAATTCACCCATTGCTTTTGATAAATTGAGCCTATTGTTCCAATTTCTTCTAATATGCCTCAATTCTTCTCCTTTAGAATTGAAGGTATTTATAAACCAAACTAAGTTGTCTGCCTATTTCACTATTCAGCTGTCATCTGACTTACAACAACAATAGTTTGTACATACATAGCACCTTTAATACTGCAAAAATGAATTAACTTAACAGTGGCATTGTCAAAGAAAATTTGACAGCCAGTCTTTTCTCTAACACTTCTGTGTCTTCAGGGAGGTGATTTAGAAACAGAGAGGTTTTAAAGAGAAACTTCTGAAGCTTGGGCCTTGGCAATTGAAGGCAATTTTGAAACAGAAAGAAAAATTAGAAGATTTACCTCATCCTGCTCCAATGCATATTTTGTGTCTTCCTGAAGGTCATTATGACTTTCAATATTGAGTAAAGGACTTGGGCATTGATGTGATCCTGATACAGTTAACCAAAAAAAGATGCAAGTGAAACAGCTCCTAGATCAGTGCACTGGATTTTATGATATTTATGCTTCATAACAATGTCTGCTCTTTTCCTCCCTCCCAATGAACATTTCCAATGGTTAAATGAGGTGAGAAAACTCTTCTGAAATCTATGAAGTTGTCTTTTGTTCAAAGCATAATGAATAAATGATGCCCTTGCTCCAAGTTCACACAGGTGGACACCTTCCATTGAAGTCAAGTGGCTGATACAAAATTCAAGGACCTGATTAGCACACACTCACTTGATCTTCAAGTTAAATCTACCCTACACCAACCTTCGGCTTTGTAGCCTTGTGCCAGTGCGAGAAACAGACAGCTTTCAAAGAAAGCTGAGCAGGACAAGCAACATCAGTTAGGACAGGAAGGTTGAGTGCATGTTTCAAGTTGATTGCCTTTCATCTGAGCCAGGAATGTAACAAACAAAACAGTTGTTAAAGAGGAGCAGGGCCAGGGACAAAGAGGAAAAATGGAGGGACAATGGTGATTAAATTACAGAAAAGAATGAACTATCATGTAAGCCTAACAAACTCTCATAAAAATAAGTTTTAAATCAGTGAGTCAGAGGTTGTATAAATAGATCTTATAGATTGACAGTGGTGTGGGGAGGGCGCTATAAAATTGAGAAAAGTGGAATGAATTTCAAGTAGATGGATGTACTTGGAATAGGATGAGGTTTGGGCTGGTGCTTTGAGCACCGAATTCTCTATTGGTCCATAGTCAGTGAGATTACCTGCAATTTTGGCATCATCTACTTCTTTGATTTCCAAAATATTCGTGGTCAGTGGAGCATTATCTGCCTCAAATCATTTTCGTTTTTGTTTCCAGCAAAGTAATGTCAACATTCAATTGCTGTGTTGCTGGGTGGCCATCCTAACCAGTGAGGATTTTCAGTGTACTGGGCAGCAAAGGATCAGTGTGGATGGTGAAATGTGCAAATAGAACAGAAATTCATACCATATAGTAATGAAGTCATTGCCAGGTTCAGTTTGCAGCACAGTTAAGTTGACGTAAATCCCATAGCCCACAGGCACTGTCACAAGCCATGTGCAATCCTGAGAGTTTGGATATTCATTTGGATAGCCAGGAGAGTAGATTGTGCCATTGTAAGTGGTGATGTTGCCTCCACAGGGAACTGAAATTAGGAAGACAACTCTCTTTAGGATGACAACATGAGCATCAAACCTGGTTAGCATAAATAACTGTTTTAAATAACTGTTTTAATTGTTTTAGAAAGCAAACGCAGGGATTTTTAAATGCATTAGTGATAGCCACTTTGAATTTTTTGCACGCAGCACTAACTTATCACAATGTTAAGGTGGCAATATGAGAATCAATTAATCATTACATGTCGTACAAATTGATCTACAGCAATGAGTAACTTAGCATTCTAAGTCTCTAAAATAAAAGAAATAATGCATTAATATGGGAGACAATAAATAATTTCTGATGAAAGAATGTTTTTTTCCATTTTATTCCATCATCTCAATTTGTAAAGTATACTTTATAAATTCACAGCATTAAAATTAATGATATTTAAAAATGGCTCACTCACAGAAATTTAGACTGTGTCTTTGTAGTTTTTGTGTTTTTTTAAATCATGGACCAAAATGAGAAAGAAATTATGAAAGGACTTTTGAAAGTTATGAAAAGCAAGTAATCTAGCACTCATGGCAAGTATCGTGTAAATAGCTGTTTGAACAAGCATTAATTAAGTAGTTGCAGATGGATTCAAGCTGAGGGGTTCTGTATACACACAGATGCTGCTGGGTGGCAACGAGAAGTTGATTGGTCCATGAACAATTGGCCGCTTTTTGATGACAAACGTCTTTTGTCTGCCAACAATTATGTCATTGGTTCTCAATTAACTGAAAAACTTAGAACTGAGAAAAAATAGTGAGAGAAATGCTTTTATCTCCACCAGCACAGGGACTGTCTCTCCATTCTCCATAATAAAAAGAATTGAAGAAAACCAAATCATCTTTCCTTCAACAGTTGTTGCAAGATGTAACTTTTAACTGATAATTCAGAGATATTTAATTCATGAAACATGTGCCTGTATTGCTTGCAAACCAGTGGAGGCACCATGAGAAAACGTTGACCGAAAAGCAACATTCCGACTGGTATAAGAGTCATGATGGTTACCTTAGTAACTCATGAATAGGAATCAATGGAATGCCTTTCAACTTTACTTCAGTGAGGAAGGATATGGCAGGTTACAGCGGGATATAGAGAAGCTGCAGAGCTGGGCAGAAAGGTGGCAAATGGAGTTCAATGTAGCTAAGTGTGAAGTGATTCACTTTGGTAAGAGTAATAAAAAGATGGATTACTGGGCTAATGGTAGACTACTTGGTAGTGTGGAAGAGCAGAGGGATCTTGGTGTCCATGTACACAGATCTCTGAAAGTTGCCACCCAGGTAAATAGTGCAGTGAAGAAGGCATATGGCGTACTGGCTTTTATTGGTAGAGGAATTGAGTTCCGGAGTCCTGAGGTCATGCTGCAGTTGTATAAGACTCTGGTGCGGCCGCTTCTGGAATATTGTGTGCAGTTTTGGTCGCCATACTATAGGAAGGATGTGGAGGCACTGGAACGGGTGCAGAGGAAGTTTACCAGGATGTTGCCTGGTATGGTAGGAAGATCCTATGAGGAAAGGCTGAGGCACTTGGGGTTGTTTTCTTTGGAGAAAAGAAGGTTTAGGGGTGATTTGATAGAGGTGTACAAGATGATTAGGGGGTTAGATAGGGTTGACAGTGAGAACCTTTTTCCACGTATGGAGTCAGCTATTACAAGGGGGCATAGCTTTAAATTAAGGGGGGGTAGATATAGGACTGATGTTAGGGGTAGGTTCTTCACTCAGCGAGTCGTAAGTTCATGGAATGCCCTGCCAGTAGCAGTAGTGGACTCTCCCTCTTTATGGGTATTTAAGCGGGCATTGGATAGGTATATGGAGGATAGTGGGTTAGTGTCGGTTAGGTGGGCTTTGATCGGCGCAACATCGAGGGCCGAAGGGCCTGTACTGCGCTGTATTGTTCTATGTTCTATGTTCTATGTTCACTCATTGTGTGTCTGTGTGAGTGTGAGTAAGTGTCCGTGCGTGCGCCATGTGTGTATGTGTCTAAGGGGATGAATGTTTTAATTTGTAGAGTCACACGCTGATGGTTCATAATTGTTTACCTGTAGCCAAAGGATGATTACTTGTAAAAAATAGCAATTCATGTTCATTACAGCATTCTCACCCATGCTTTCTATCAATCTGTGTCTGACAATGAGATGAGTTGGGGAATTTTATATATTTATTTTAAAGTTATTAACTTTTATGACAACTCCCGGAACAGTAGGACTTCCAACATGCTACTCCGATGAGTTATATCGATGTTGAATATGGGGAAAAGGTGGTAGGTTGACATTAAATCATACTGCTCATTTGGAGAGCCAACGTAAACATATTGGGCTGAACTGCCTCCTTCTACATGACTTTGTGAATAACCTTGCATATAGTATGTACACTATAGTGTTCCCAATCTTTCATAAAAAAAGTACATACATTCTATTCCATGAAAGGAAAGTTATTAATTATCCAAAATACCTGATACTGATACTAACACAGAGTATGCCAGGTGATGTTACACAGCCTTCATCATGGCTTTAATGTTAGAATGACTACACCAAGTTCACCAGCTTAAGACAAAAATAGTAACAATTGAGGAAAAATGCATTATTATGCAATATTAAGAACAAAGATCTGACTGTAAAATATTCTAACATATGCTCAGATATCTTGAAAAATAAATTGAGTGAACTCCATGGCTCTCTGCATCAAATGTAAAATAACAGCTATTAGTTATTCTATATCCAGCTGCTAACAAATGGCATAAGAAGCAATTTATAAAACATCATTGATATCAATAAAAGGGGAGAATCATACCTTCACATCTTGGTATAGGGTGATCCCAGTTTCTGTCAATTCCATGCTGACAGATCAGAACAGAGTGGCCGATAAGTTCATAGCCTGGCAAACACTCAAATGAAATGGATTGTCCAACATTGTAACCAGATTCTGTGACAATGCCATTGGCAAACGGTCGAGGATCAGGACATTCGTGCAACTCATAAGCTGAAAGGAAATTGGTGAAAGTTCTAGTATACTTCCATCAGCTTCTATTATTTAAATATATTTTTCATAAGGTCTAATGGTTGAGCATAATGGAGAAAAATTACTGAAATGAATTGAAGATAACAATTAGGCAGTTTCAATTTTCAAAAGAATATACAAAGATTAGTTTAAATGCAACAATACAAATTGTAAATCACAAAAGACTGGAGATTATTCATTGGTTACAAATATTGATGTACGTCTTTCATTACATGTTTTAAATTAGACATAGACTGCAGCGGTTCAAGAAGACAGCTCACCACTATTTTCTCAAGGGAAACTAGGAATGGGCAATAAATGCTGGCCAGCCAGTGACACCCACATTCCATGAGTGAATAAAACAAAAAAACACTTGATTACACTTCATGGTCCAACACTAGGCAGAAACCTGTGCCCTTTCTAATGGTAAGAGGCATTTATTAAATAAGCTTGCGAGATGGATATCTCACCACTTCCCTGCCTCCCATTCAATAAAGTTTGTGATGGGAATACCATGGATGGTTTTCCTGCTCCACTGCCAATTGAAGCCCTTAAGTAGATATAGGGGGAAGGAAATACAGGTCATTTTGCGATAACTTCAGTCCTGAAGATGGGTTATGCCCGAAATGTCAATCTCTTGCTCCTCAGATGCTGCCTGACCTGCTGTGCATTCTCCAGCCCCTCACATTTTCAATTCTGCTGCAACACACATTTTGTCAGTGCAAATTGGCTATAATGTGATTGACAAATCGAGGACATTGTTTGGATGATGTGAACTTTCTGCTGAACGGGTATAATGATTTTCTATTCACAACCTTCTATCACGTGATTTTCTATAGCAGCTTTAAATAGCATGATTTTCGATAGCACAAGGCTGCAGAGGAATACAGCTGTCGCTTTATAGCAGAATGATCTGTCATATGTTATTTGTGTTTATTAAGAGAGGCCCAGAACATAACAAACCCAGCTCCCTGGTGCTGTGAGACAGCAGTGCTAACCACTGAGCCTCCATACTGCCCTTAATTGGGGGAAAAAAATTGGAAAAACATACATATACCCACTCACCATAAAAGTTTAAAACAAAGAGACCTCCATTTGCCATATCACTGCGGAACTTGCAAAGAATCTGGTTTGAAGAACTGTATGTAGATTCTTTAGTTGAACTTCCACTGAACATCCCCACCTGGGAAAGTGTGAGGTTACTCACTTTGTTTGGAGGAATGGAAGCACATACTATTTTCTAAATGGGGAAAGCTTAAGAAATTGAAGCACGGAGAACTTCAGTATCATAACTCAGGAATCTCTCAAAGCGAACATGCAGGTTCAGATGGTAATTAAGAAGGCAAATGCAATTTAGGATCTCAAGAAGGCTTGAATACAAGAACAAAGATGTATTGCTAAGACTGTAAAAAGCTCTGGTCAGGCCGCATTTGGAATATTATGAACAGTTTTGGTCCTTGAATCTAAGGAAAGATGCGTCAGCATTGGAGGGCGTCAAAGGGATGTTTACAAGAGTAATCCTGAGGATGAATGGCTTGGCAAATGAGGAGTGGTTGAGTTCTCTGGATCTGTACTCGATGGAGTTTTGGAGGATTGAAGAGGAGGATGAAGGTTGAAACTAAAAGGCCTTACAAGAGTGGACATGGAAAACATGATTGTACTAGCAGGAGAGACTGGGATCCAAGGACACAGTCTCAGAGTGAAGGCACGACACTTTAGAACAGGGAGAGGCTGGAACGGCTGGAGCTGTTTTTCCTGGAGTGTCAGAGGCTGAGGGGTGACCTTAAAGAGGTTTAGAAAATTATGAGGGGCACGGATAGGGTGAATAGACAAGATCTTTTCCCCCTGGGATGGGGGAATCCAGAACTAGACATTTATAAAATCATAAGGGGGCATGGATAGGTGAATAGACAATGTTTTTTCCCCAGGGATGGGGGAGTCCAGAACTAGAGGGACATACATTTAAGGTGAGAGAGGGAAAGGGACCTGACGGGGAACCTTTTCATGCAGAGGGGTGGTGTGTGTGGGAGCTACCCAGGGGAAGTGGTGGAGGCTGATATAGTGACAACATTTAAAAGGCAAGTGGATGGGCGACATGGATAGGAAGGGTTTAGAGGGAAATGGGCTGGCAAATGGGATTGATTAGTTTAGGATATCTGGGTCAGCACAGACGAGTTGGACCGAAGGTTCTGTTTCTGTGCTGTACGTCTCTATAACTCTATGACTCTATAACTTCAGTAAAGCATTTGATAAGGTTCCCCATGGTAGGCTCGTTCAGAAGGTCAGGAGGAACGGGATACAAGGAAATTTGGCTGTCTGGATACAGGATTGGCTGGTTGATAGAAGACAGTGAGTGGTAGTTGAAGGAAAACATTCTGCCTGGAGGTCAGAATGGTGAGTGGTGTTCCACAGGGCTCTGTTCTTGGGCCTCTACTCTTTGTAATTTTTATTAATGACTTGGATGAGGAGATTGAAGGATGGGTTAGCAAGTTTGCAGACGACACAAAGGTTGGAGGTGTCATTGACAGTATAGAGGGCTGTTGTAGGCTGCAGCGGGACATTGACGGGATGCAGAGATGGGCTGAGAGGTGGCAGATGGAGTTCAACCTGGATAAATGCGAAGTGATGTGTTTTGGAAGGTCGAATTTGAAAGTTGAGTACAGGATTAAAGACAGGATTCTTGGCAGTGTGGAGGAACAGAGGGATCTTGGTGTGCAGGTACATAGATCCCTTAAAATTGCCATCCAGGTGGACAGGGTTGTTAAAAAAGCATATGGTGTTTTGGCTTTCATTAACAGGGGGACTGAGTTTAAGAGCCGTGAGATCTTGTTGCAGCTCTATAAAACTTTGGTTAGACTGCACTTGGAATACTGTGTCCAGTTCTGGTCACCCTAGTATAGGAAAGATGTGGATGCTTTGGTGAGGGTTCAGAGGAGGTTTACCAGGATGCTGCCTGGACCAGATGGCTTATCTTATGAAGAGAGGTTGATTGAGCTCGGACGTTTTTCATTGGAAAAAAGAAGGAAGAGAGGGGACCTAACTGAGGTATACAAGATAATGAGAGGCATAGATAGAGTTGAGAGCCAGCAACTTTTTTCCCAGGGCAGAGTTTGTTAACATGAGGGGTCATAGTTTTAAGCTGTTTGTCAGAAAGTATAGAGGGGATGTTAAGGGTGGGTTCTTTACACAGAGAGTTGTGAGAGCATGGAATGCATTGCCAGCAGCAGTTGTGGAAGCGAGGTCATTGGGGATATTTAAGAGACTGCTGGACATGCATATGGTCACAGAAATTTGAGGGTTCGTACATTAGGTTTACCTTACATAAGGATCAATGGTCGGCACAACATCGTGGGCTGAAGGGCCTGTTCTGTGCTGTACTGTTCTATGTTCTATGTTCTATGTTCTATATAACTGAGATGAGAAGGAATTTCTTCAGCCAGAGGGTAGAGAATCTGTGGAACTCATTGACGCAGAAGACTGAGGAGACCAAATCATTGAGCGCATTTAAGTCAGAGGTAAGTAGGTTTTTGTTTAGTAAGGGGGCCAATGGTTTTTTGGGGGTAAGGCAAGAGAATGGGTTTGAGAAACATATCAGCTATGATCAAATGGTGGAGCAGATTCAATAGGCTGAATGGCCTAATTCTGCTCCTATATTTTATGGTCTTATCCCACCACCACCATGATCCTGAATGTGATATCTGGCTTTGGGAAAACAAGGGGAGAGACCCTTCAAAGTTTGTTGCCAATTACCTCATCCCTCCCTTTCCTAACGCCCAACCCTGTGATGACCTTACAGCATCACTGACACTTGGCCTGAGTATCTAACAATAGTTCAAAGCCTCAGGTGTTTGATGTATTAACAGTAGCTTCCATCTCCCTGAGTGTTGCCACTCAGTAGAGCAACCAGTCTCTAAAGCGGAACAGAAATGAAGCCTGTTGAGTCCATAATCCCAGTGGCAGATGATCCAGTCAGCTTTACAAAAGAAGGTAATTCAGGACCCTTGCTGGCTGGTAAACTGGCAGCTAAGGGCCCTGATGCCTTCACAGTGTTTGTGCTCACTGACACTAAATGTGGGTTCTGCCAAGGGCATTCAGCTCCCAACTGTGTTAGTCTTGGTCCAACCATAGACAAATGAGCTGAAAACAACGGTTGACATGAGGGTGAATGCCTCTGAAACCACGGCAGCATTTGACTGTGAGTGGTGTCAAGTAGCACCCTCAAAATTTGACTCAATTAGAACCCTGGGGAAAATACTTCTGCTAAGAGTCAAATCTTGCAAAATGTTGTGGTTGTTTGGGCATCAATTATCTCAGATCCAGGGCATCACTGCTGTAGTTTCTCTGGGTGGTGTTCTCATGAACCTCTTCGGCTGCTTCATGAATGACCTTTCCTTCATCATAAAGATAGAGATGGGAATGTCCACTGATGATTACGCATTCATAATTCATCAGATACTGACAGAACCTGTGTCCATATGCAACAAAACCTGGGCAACATCCAGGCTTTGGCTGAGATGCCAAGCAACATCCACATCACTCAAGTGCTGGACAACAACCATCTCCAGCAAAGGATAATCTAACTATGTCCTCTGACATTCAATTGCACTTAAAAATCACTGAGACCCCGACTATTAAACATCCATTACCCAGAAATTGAACATGACCCAGCAATATCAATACTGTGGCTACAAGAGAAGGGATTACATGGTGAGTAACGTGTCACATGCCTGTCCAATAACTATCTGCCACCTGAAAGATCCAAGTCTGATGGTATAGTCTCCAGTTGTCCGGATGGGAATGCTGGAGACTGACACTGGGTGAGATGTTCATTCAGACAGCTGGTGCAAACATGAAGGGTTGAATGGCTTCCTCCTGTGCTGTAACAGTATTATATATTTATGATTGGGTGAACTACCAACAACAATAAAAGAATGACCAGAGTTAAATTAGGACCAATCAAGGATAATAGTGGGAAGTTGTGTGTGGAGTCAGAGGAGATAGGGGAAGGACTAAATGAATATTTTTCAACAGTGTTCACTATATAAAATGAAAATGTTGGTGAGGAAGAGGCAGAGATACTTGAATCTAGACTAGAAGAGATTGAGGTTCACAAGGAAGACGTATTAGAAATACTGCAGAGTGTGAAAATAGACAAGGCTCCTGAGCCGGATGGGATCTATCCGAGGATCCTCTGGGAAGCCAGGGAGGAGATTGCTGAGCCTTTGGCATTGATCTTCAAATCATCATTGTCTACACGAATAGTGCCTGAGGACTGGAGGATAGCAAATGTGGTTCCCTTTTCAAAACAAGGAGTAGAGACAGCCCTGGTAATTACAGACCAGTGAGTCTCACTTCAGTTGTTGGTAAAGTATTGGAAAAGTTTATAAGAGATAGGATTTATAACCATCTAGAAAAGAATAATCTGATCAGGGACAATCATCACGGTTTTGTGAAGGGTAGGTCGTGCCTAACAAATCCTATTGAGTTTTTTGACAAAGTGACCAAACAGGTAGATGAGAGTAAACCGGTTGATGTGGTGTATATGGATTTCAGCAAGGCATTCAATAAGGTTCCCCACAGTAGGCTATTATACAAAATGCAGAGGAATGGGATTGTGGGAGACAAAGCAGTTTGGATCAGTAATTGGCTTGCTGAAAGAAAACAGAGGGTTGTAGTTGATGGAACATGTTTATCTTGGTGTCCAGTTACTAGCGGCGTACCGCAAGGGTCGGCATTGGGTCCACTGCTGTTCCGTCATTTTTATAAATGACCTGGAAGAAGGCTTAGAAGGGTGGGCTAGTAAATTTGCGGATGACACTAAGGTCAGTGGAGTTGTGGATAGTGACAAAGGATGTAGTAGGTTGCAGAGAGACATAGGATGCAGAGCTGGGCTGAGAGGTGTCAAATGGAGTTTAATGTGGACAAGTGTGAGGTGATACACTTTGGACGGAGTCATCAGAATGCAAAGTACTGGGCTAATGGTAAGATTCTTGGGAGTGCAGATGCGCAGAGAGATCTCGGTATCCATGTGCACAGATCCCTGAAAGTTGCCACCCAGATTGACAGGGTTGTTAAGAAGGCATACAGTGTTTTGGCCTTTATTAATAGAGGGATTGAGTTCCAGAACCAGGAGGTTATGCTGTAGCTATACAAAGCTCTGGTACAGCCACACTTGGAGCATTGTGTACAGTTCTGGTCACTGCATTATAAGAAGGATATGGAAGCTTTGGAAAGAGTGCAGAGGAGATTTACTAGGATGTTGCCTGGTATGGAAGGAATGTCTTATGAGGAAAGGCTGAGGGCCTTGAGGCTGTTCTCGTTAGAGACAAGGTTGAGAGGTGACTTAATAGAGACATACAAGATAATCAGAGGGTTAGATAGGGTGGACAGGGAGAGCCTTTTTCCAAGTATGGTGACGGCAAACATGAGGGGACACAACTTTAAAGTGAGGGGAGATGGGTATAAGATAGATGTCAGAGGTAGTTTCTTTACTCAGAGTAGTAAGGGTATGGAATGCTTTGCCTGCAACGGTAGTAGATTCGCCAAGTTTAAGTGCATTTATGCCGTTATTGGACAGGCATATGGACGTACATGGAATAGTGTAGGTGGGATGGGCTTCAGATTAGTATGACAGGGTGGCACAACATCGAGGGCCAAAGGGCCTGTACTGCGCTGTAATGTTCTATGTTCTATGTTCTAACACTCAAGAAGCTTAATTCCTTTTAGATGGTCTCGCGTGAACCGAGATTATGATAATTGTTTGGGTTTTTCTTACTTTTTGTGGACAAGAATTGTGGGCGGATTTTCACATCAGCAGGTAGTCCCAGTGTTGTTGCTGCACTAGTAGACCTCGGCTAGGAACACATCTCTTTCTGGAGCATAAGTCTTCAGTACCATTGCATGAATATTGTCAGGACCCATTGCATTTTCTGCATTAAACTGGATCAAAGACAACTTGCTACCCCGATGATTCTTTAGTACATTGATATAAAACATACTATTTTGAATGCATCCCAAGAGCTTGTCCTCTACACTATGACAATTAAGTCACCTCTAACTCTTCTAAACAATGTCTGAAGTGACCAGGCACGCTCTAGCCATAATTGTCCAATGCATCTCCTCCTGAACACAGGGGCCTCTACATCAGCAAAGCTGGGTGTTAATTTTCCTCTGTTTGACATGGTTCAGGTAATTGACAGGATCAATGCTGGGCATCTGCAGAACTGGTATTTGACTGGATGCATGGCTGGACTTCACGGAAGGCAATTGTGTCAGGTATCTCAGGTGATGCCACTGACGGCCAGTACTTCTGGCTGTGGCAACTCTGACAATACAGGGAGCCATGGGGAGACAATACTGGAGAGATAATGCTGCAAGCAAGGGAAGGTAGTGAAAGAAAACTCACTAGTGCTGACAGATAAAACCCTTCATGGGAACTCTTCAAAAATGACACTGAGCTGATAAAATTCAGCCCACAGAGTCAATACCATCGAGAAGATGCACTGAGACACTTCACCAAGCATCTTTCACAGCACTCGGCAAGTACACAATATCTACCACTTAGAAGCGTGAGGCAGCAGATGCATGAGAATGACACCAATGGCAAGTTCCCTGAACTACAACACTGCTCCATTTTCACAGTTGCACTTTCATGGAGTCAAGATACTGAAACCCCCCTCCTAAAAGCACTCTGAGTGCACCTACATCCCAGGGACTGCAGTGCTTCATGAAAGCAGTTTACCATCTTCCTGAGGGTATTTAGGATGGGTCATAAATGCTGGCTGTGTTAACAACACTCATAACCAATGAATGAAGGGAAAGGAAAACAATGGATTAATTGATAACCTTGCAGTAGAAGAATGACTGAGTGTGACAGATTTTATTCAGAAGCAAAAAAACTTCATAGCATAATCAAAAATCTCTCCTTGCCATGTTGGCACTCGGATTTAAAGTTATAATAGCTCTGGCTGTGAACAAATACCTCTTACTTTGGAAGCCTTTAATAAAAATCCAAGCTTCGGATCCTCTCTATTGATTGGTTGTCAAGATGCTGTGAAGTGTGGAAGACATAATATGTTCTTGTAATTCTAAACTTTAGAGTTTTGGAGATAATGTTTTGATAGTTGTGAATGCTTGGCTGAGTTCCAAAACAAAAAAAACCTGTCATTTGTTGACCCAAAAGAATGATGACATCTTTTCTGAATTTGATGTGGTTTCAGAATACATGACTGTTTCATTAAACATTGCAATGGGAATTAAAAGATAAATTGTTTTTCAATTGAGACATCTTTGCAGTATCTCTGGCAATGTGATTGCACAAGTATTTTATAAGAGTGTCACAGGATTTTTCAGTGACAGTTAAATCAATTTTCACTGCTTTATATGGCATCCCCACCGCATTCTTGCTGTACTCCACAGTGGTTCTCAAAATGCAGCATGGAGCTGAAAAGACACAAAATCCTGGCAAAGTCACATGGAGTTCAAGTCAGAACATGGAAAAATATACAGATCAGGTTTTCCTGGGTCCACAGAAAGAACTAGGCCCCAATCTCAGATTAAATGGTTCACCATTTAAGAGAAAAAAAGGAGACAATCACAGGATTACAAATCATTGGAATTCTCTCTTCCAGAGAGTCACAAATACACAATCAGTAAGCATATAAGAAAACCCATTCACAGATTTTCAGATGTTAAGATTATTGAAAGAAATGGGAACAATGTACAAAAATGAAGTTGAGGTCAAAGACTATCAATACTTTATCGTGGGGTGTTTACAAATAGCCAAGCAACATATTCCTTCTGCTATTTCTTATGTTTTCATGAACTTAGAGCAGCTGGAAAGTTGTCTTGGCACTGTGACAAAATGGTGCAAGTGTGCACACTATTCATCCATTACGAGTTGACAATCTATCATTGTACAGAGAAAAGAAGCAAAAAATTATGTTGAAGCACATAGCTCTTATGAAGCTTGTTAAAGAGGATCATACATATTTATATAATTCAGAATCTACTCATAGCAGGAAGAGTTCTTCACCAAAAAAATATAAATTGCAGACCAGCTCAGTTAAAGCACACAAAATTGTCTACCACTTCTCCCAAGAGTAACTGTGATTTCTCACTCTGTCTGAAAAAGAAATCTGGCTTGTCTTTCTACCCCAAGAATTAAATCCATATTCTAACTTGCCCATTTAAAATTTTGCATGAAATAACTGAAGGTTGAATCTGGATGGCTGACTTTCTGCAAACATATAAGCAAGATAACACAGCTCCAGGATTCTAAGAAGACCATCTGAGTTCATGAACAAGGAAACCCCATCAATAGGCTCCTCAGTTTATGGCCTACATTCAGTATAGTTCTGCTCTCCAGTATCATTACACCATACAACATCAGCACCGCCAGCTCCTGTAGCTTCCCATTTCATCTCAAAAGGATGGCAATAAAATCCAATTATTTGATGCAAGAACAAATATAAAATTCTTCACAGCCTTGTAATGATTCCTGTTTAAAGTGATTCACAAGAAAAAAAATCAAGTTGTTTCTAATGAGTCCACTTTGCATTCTCTTCCTCTGTATTTCTTTTTACCATTTTAACTTCTGAGACAGTAAGAGAAGAACTGAACAAATATCTCACCCACTCCGTATAGCGATGATTCTCTTTCTCTCTGTGACCCCCATCTCATGGCTTGCTTTCCAAATCTCTCAACATTACAGTGAAGTATTTGCTTTATTATCATAGAGGTTAAATATTTCCGCTTAATGTTGTGTTGGGATTTTTTAAATAGTTGAATAAGACTGCGTTCATTTTAATTTTCTCCTGGGTCCCAATGTCAATGACTCAAGTTGGGATATGGTTCCATAAGTGTCAGTGATAATTAAGCATTTTGTTCTTCGTGATGGTATAATGAGTGCTGATAAATTATTAGACTGTAGATTGAGCCAGAACATGGCCCATTCCCAACTGTAAATGATGTCCCATGGGTAATTCTCTCATTCCTTGGCTATATATTTGCTGAATGACTCAGTGCAGTAACCTGAGTACTTAAATAGTTGCTAAGTCTTACTTTTAAAGACTGTTCCTCTCCCAAATGTGTCTCGTTAGTGAACCAGAAATCTAGTACATTCAAACAGCAATGAGGGAGATGTACGAAAAAGCTATGTTTCCATTTTCTCAATTTGCCATTTGATTCAACTTCCATAAGACCATAAGAAACAGTAATAGGGGTAGGCTATTCAGCTCAGAGAGCCTGTTCCACCATTCAATAGTGTCATGATTGATCTGATATTTGTCACTGTCACTTTCCTACCCTTGCCCCATAACCCTTGATTCCCCTCCTGATCAAGGATCTATCCTTGTGCCTTAAATATACACAAGGTCTCTTCCCCAGTAGCTCTTGTGGCAAGGAGTTCCAAAGCCTGACAAATGTCTGAGAGATGACATCCTTTTCATCCCAGTCTTAAATTGGTGCCCCTTCATTCTGAGACTATTCCCTCTTGTCCTCGACTCTCCTGCGCAGGAAATCATCCTCTCAAACCCATTAAGAATCCTGTATGTTTCTTGGAGATCACCCCTAGACCCTTTGCTCATAAGGCAAACCTTCCACATGGGAATCATCCTAATGAACCTTCCATGACTGTCTCCAATACACTAACATCTTTCCTTAAATAAGGGATCCAAAACTACTCACAGTACTCCATATATTGTCTCATCAGCACCTTGTACAGTTGCAGTAAGATATTCTTACTCTTATATTCCAAATTTCTTGAAATAATCCCATTCCATTCACCTTCCTGATTACCAGCTGCACCTGTGAACTAGCTTTTTGTGTTTCATGCACAAGTTCCTTCCCCCCAGGTCTCTTGAATTTGGGTCTCCAGAACGTTACTTGGGACTCTGGATCAACAATCCAGCAATAATGCCATGAGGCCATTGCCTCCCCTCTGTAAAATAAAAATGGCCAATGTGCATGTGCATATACAGCCTGTGATATCAACTAGCTGTGACAAGGCAGGCTGCAGGGCATGTCTGTACATGCATCAACATCATCACATTCCATGCGCAGTGATATCAACATTAGGACCAGCAGCATTGACAAGGGGGGCTGGAGAGGCTGGGGCTAATGAAGCAAAGTTACCCCTCCCTCATGAGAGCAAGGACAAAGGCTGGTGGCAGGAATGGGTGTGGGGATCCAGGAAACTCTGGCACTAGGAGCGAGAGACACCCTCTGTTTGTCTACTTTGTACTTTTGTTTTAACACAAAAATCTGAAGAAGTTTTCGAGAATGCACAGTCCTTGCCATGGCAACTTTGAGGAGAGCTGCTGTATATCAATGATGCTGAGTTCTCTTTGTACACATGCACTCTTTGCGTCACAGCATTTTAACAGAGTGCATGACCTCTCCATCAACAGCGAGAATGCCTCTTCCATTAAAAATTTAGTTACCTCCTATGATAAGCTCTTCAAACCTTTCAGGAGGAAAAATTCAACTGTTTGTTTTTTTTTTCAGAGAACACAATCTTGTGATAGACAGGAGATTTTATGACTTAAGATTATTTTTCTACTAAACTGCATAAATACATTTGTAATGCCATATGATTGCCAGCTAATCTATGTCCCCCTAGAAAAAAGGCCTTTGTCAGGCAATGCATGGAGAATCTAGTCAGCTACTAAGCAGTAAAAGGGTTAAGATGCCGACAGCCCAAGGTCAATCCTCAGACATTTTAACAGATATAAAACAGCCCCTGTGAGGTTTAAGCTTGTACTGTAGTTTATTATCTAACAATAAAAACAATACAAACACACATATATACCTTTCCCAAACTCCCCATCCAGTGAAGTTCATAAAACAGTCTGCAGTGCCTCGATGACATTAGAATTCAGTTCACAAGCAAAAGAAAATTGTATTGGAAAACTTGCGTGTCAGTTCATATGACACAAACTCCCCATTTTTACTATGTGTCGGATATCCCATTTGTGCCCAAAGTGACTTACTATGAAGGCTAATCCATGAAGTCTCGGCTGAGTTAAATTAACTGATCTTTCTGAGATACTTTGGTTTCCATCATCTCGATAGAATACCAACATTGTACCCTCTTACTCTGGATGTCCTGTTTGCTTTCCGTACAGAAACTGCATTGGGCCTAAGTCATGAGAAATATTCCCTAGCAATGGAATAGATGCTGGATGAAAGATCACACAATAAGTAACAGTAAATACTCTCTCAGTAAAATTGCTGTGATCAATCCACAAGCCTTTCTGCTCCCAGAGTGAAAGCCAGATGCAAAAGTGCTATAAAGTATTGGAATTCAAAACAAATACTGCATAAAAGCAACAATATATGCATGAATTGATATACCTGTACAATCAAATTCAAAATATGAGTCATATTTTATATGAACCCTTTGACTGGACCCTTTCCTTACAATTGCTAATTTGACATCACATTTGTCTAATACGTGCCTTAAGTCAGTAGTAAAATAGTTGAAGCAGAGCAGAAAGCTGGAATACCAGTGCATTAATTCAGAACATGCAATGGATTTGTAAATTCCCATTGAAGCAATTTCCAAATCACAGCATGGATTCTTTGCATTGCATTCACTCACAGCTAATTGCCAATGATAGGAGACAAATTCAAATATTTGCGATATTAGCTGCAAAAGAAAAGTAAATCATCTTAACATATATCCAAATTAAGAGCAGGAGGAAGCTATAGACCCCTTCAGCTTACTCTGCCATTCAGTGAGAGCATGCCTCATCTGCTTATGACCTCAACTCTATTTTCCTGTCTATCTCCAATACACTTTCACTCTCCTGCCAAATCAGAATCTATCATACTCTGCCTTAAAAAAAAATCAATGACCTGGCATGTACTTGATTCTGAGGAAGAGAATTCCACAGACAAATTAATCTCTCAAAGAACAATTTCTCCCCATTGCTGTCTTTAAGTGAGAGACTCCATCTTCTAAAACTCTTGACTTCTAGTTTTATTCAACTCCAGTAAGGGAAGATACTTTCCAGATCTATCTTGTCAACTTCCCCCATGCATTTGGATAAGGTTACCTCTTATTTATTAAACACAAATTGGTGCACCTTCAAACTGTCCAACCTTTTCTCATAAGGTAACTCACTTATTCCTGGAATCAGTCAAATGAACCTTATCAGAACTATTTCTCATGGAGTTCGATCCTTCCTTAAGTAAGGAGACCAAAACCATAGATAATATTCCTGATGTGGTATCACCAACACCCTCGGCAACTTTTGCAAAGCTTCCCTACTTTTATTTCCTTTGCAATAAATGGCAACATTCAATGTGTCATCCAATCTTTTGCAACATCTACATTCTAATGCTTTTGTGACTCACATCAGGCCATACAGATCCCTGTATACCTGAGAATTTTGCAATTTCTCTCGTTTTAAACAATACACAGATATTTTATTCTTCATGTCAACGTACACAAGTTCACATTTTCGCACATAATACTCCATCTGCAAAATGTTTGCCTGCCTGCATTGCCTATCTGTATCCTTTGCATAACAGCTTGTCTTTTGACCAAATTCAAATTCCACATAATTTTTGGATTAAGTTGCTGTTTACCTTACAAAATCTTGGAGCAGTGCAGAGATAATTCTAGTTCTAAATCTGAAGAGTAGATTTGTGAAAGCTTAAGCATCTTTGAATTTATGAACATTTCACACTTAGGTGTCTTTACAGAACATACTATCTGTGGAGTCAACCACTTGACTCTTCTAACTCCACTTAAAGACTTAAGCAATCCAATGTAAATATAAAGATTAGTGAATAGGTCAACACAATCAAATGCAGATCACAGGTCAATAACCATGAAACACGACACCTTCCTACTTGTCTTTGCGTCATAGCAATTTCAGCAAACATACTTATCGTCCCTTTATCCAAGTCATTGTTAGGAAGTTTAT
Source organism: Chiloscyllium punctatum (assembly GCF_047496795.1). Taxonomy (NCBI): domain Eukaryota; kingdom Metazoa; phylum Chordata; class Chondrichthyes; order Orectolobiformes; family Hemiscylliidae; genus Chiloscyllium; species Chiloscyllium punctatum. Next base: position 35,350,088 of record NC_092765.1, read on the forward strand.
TTGGTCCCAGATATTAAAAAAACTGAACGCGATTGTTTTCGTGATATATGGATTTTTAAAAAAAAATCATGATTTTAACATTGATGCCTTAAAAATTCATAAAACGTTCATTTTCAGGGTTTGTCATTGCAGTCACTCAATAATGTGGTTTGGAAATTCTTCTTATTAAATGCTTGTCTCTGTTTATGTCTTGAAAGTATGTTCAGGAAATGTTCATGAAATGTACAAGTAATGTAGTTTTCTATGATTATAAGAAGGGACACAAACATAACCATGTCCCACAATCTGATGTGATGCTGCTTTTCCTTACAATCTTCCTCATCCAAAGTAACAAAACATTGGGCTTTGCCGGAATTGAAATATGATTCAGCTCTGGCTTGGAATATACTGTCATCAAAGATAGTCCTTGACCAACTGATTTGCATTGAACATAAAAGGGCGCCAATCTTCCTGAGACAACACATCCAGCCACCTGTTAGAAACTTGGATTAGGAATAAAAAGTGCAGTGACTCTTGCCCAGTTCTTGTCTTATCTGATGTGGCATTGTAATATTTCAATGATACACTTAACCTTCTGTTATCTTCAGAATCCTTACCTTGGTACATAAGCTCAAAGCCTTGTTTGTTTTCCGAATGGTCACTGTGGAAGTATATGGTTGTCTCATGAGAGGTTGACATCAGAAAAGGTGGCAGCTTAGCTCCACTGAATCTGCCGATCACTGTACTTGTATCATGTGGTCCATTCCGAATTTCGACAAAATCGTGGTTAGGTTCAGTAGAAAAGTTCCGAAATTCAATATATGCTCCTAAAAATAATACATGAAGTTAAAACTGTCAGGATCTGTCTCAGAACTAAGGAGAGTTCTATTTTAAATAAATGCTGTGTGTGTTGATATACATTAATAAGAACTGCTTTCATCAAGTGAAAGTGGAAAATGGAATATTTTCAAATTTGTTTGCACAAAGTCAGTTCCAATGATTTCAAGATCAAAGACAAAAACAGAGTAGATCCTCAATAATGAGTGGCAACCCTATTCTCAGAAAAGCAACATATTGCTTCCTCATAACAAGTACTTAAATATCTGAAACTCACACAAAGTTCACACAGATGGCTCACTTGTGCATTAGCAAAACAAACTGCCTTCCTTTCAGTAGTTCTATGAAACACCTGCTTCAAAGGTGACTTGTAAATCAGTCTCATTTTATCTTTCAGAACGAAACAGTTGATTCATGAAGTGATCATGAAGCAAGCACAGGCTATTTAAACTACAGTGGTCAGTGATTGTACAACAACATAATAAAACCTGTAAATGACACTCACTATTGTGATTATATGTCAAAGTCTGACATTAAAGCCCTTGCTTCTGTTCCCAGCCAGATGTGCAGTGGCAGCAGATTTCCTGGTTCTGTGGACCTGACCTTTAGAAATGGTTGTTTGCACTTTTCACATCTTTGTTTCCCTGGAGGGGCAGCGGGGAGACGCAGCCTGGATTAGAGGTTGGACCAGAGGAGCCAAGAAGAGTGGAGGATGCTGCTGGGTTCAAAGCAGGTTGGACTGAAAGCCTCCCTCAGTGCTCCAGCACTGTGTGCAAAACTTAAACATTGAACAACAAAACCAAAACCATTTCTCCAGCCCCCACACCTCACCCTCTCATTCCCATGCCACATACATTGAATCGCTAGAGTGCAGATAGAGGCCATTCGGCCGATCAAGTCTGCATCGACCCTCCAAACAGCATCCCACTCAGACCGAGCGCCCCATTCTGTCTCCAGGACTGTGCATTTACCATGGCTAATCCACCTAGATCGCACATCCCTGGACACAATGGGCAATTTAGCATGAATCAGCAAGTCTTTGGACCAAGCAGAAAACCAGAGCACCTAGCAGAAACTCATGCAGACAAGGAGACCGTGCAAACACCACACAGTTGCCCAAGGTTGGAACCAAAGCTGGGTTTCTAGAGCCATACAGCCATACAGCATGGAAACAGACTGTTTGGCCCAACTTATCCATGGTTTCCTCAACTAAACTAGTCGCATTTGCTTGCATTTGGCCCAGGTCCCTTGCACTGTGAGGCAGCAGTGCGACCCACTATTCTACTATGCTGGCCATTCCTGCAAATCCATACCAGCTAATGATTCCACCCATCTCCTACAGCCCTTCCTTCCTCATACACTATCCTACGCTCCTTTTCCCATCACAATGGCCCCTCAACTCCTATGCTGCTCTATGACCCTCCACCCATTCCTCGTCATAGCCCCTCAGAACAAGTTAGTACTAGCTTCCACTGACCACCTTTTTCCCCTTGAACTACAACTTGAACTCAACTGGTATCCACAAATTCCAATTCACACAACAGAAAAATAGTTCTGACACTTAAAGTTCTACATTGCAAACAACATTCTTTCGAGAAAAGTATCCACATCCATAAAAATATATTCAAAGTCTCAAAACTTCAATGGGTCTTGATACTTAACAACAGGTCTCACCAGTTCATGACAGAAGTCTGACACTTCTTTCCACAATCACAGGATTATTACAGCATAGGAGGAGGCTATTCAGTTTGTCATGAGGGGTTTGTCTTACAAAGAGAGATTGAGCAGTTCAGGCCTCTTCTGTCCAGAGTTCAGAACAATGAAAGGAAATCTACATGAAGCATAAAGCATGCTAAAGGGGATTGATAAAGTCGACCTAGAAAGGATGTCTCCGCATGTGCAGCAATCTAGAACAAGAGATAATAGTTTTAGGATGAGGGCTTGCAGATTTAGAATGAGATGAGGAGAAAGTGCTTCTCCCAAAGGGTTGTCGAATCTGTGGAATTCACTATCCCAGACAGTGGAGGATGCTGGAGCATTGAGCAAATTAAAGGAGGAGATAGACAGGTTTTTAATAATGGTTGAAGGGTCATGGAGAGCAGGCAGGGAGGTGGAGATATGGTTGAGATGAGATCGGTCACGATTGTATCAAAAGATGGAGCAGAATTGAGGAGCTGAATTACCTACTCCTGCTCTAGGCATCTCTCCACATGAGCCTTACACCTAGTGCTATTCTCTTGTTGTCTCTCTTGTAACCCTGTTCATTCTTGCTCTTCAAATAAACCATGTCATTTTCTCTAGACTATCTTATTTGAACTTTTCCTAATATCACTTTGGATACTTTGTGACTGGTCTGGACACCTCCTCCCTCACCTCTGTCCAAGGCCCCAAAGGAGCCTTCCACATCCCTCAAAGTTTCATCTGCACTTCCACACATCATTTATTGTATCCATTGCTCCCGATGCGGTCTCCTCTACACTGGGGAGACTGGAAGCCTTCTCGCAGAACGCTTTAGAGAACATCTCTGGGAAACCCGCACCAATCAACCTCACCACCCCGTGGCCGAACATTTCAACTCCCCCTCCCACTCTGCTGAGGATAAGCAGATCCTGGGCCTCCTCCATTGTCACACCCTCACCACCCAACACCTGGAGGAAGAACGCCTTACCTTCCGCCTTGGAACAGTTCAACCACAGGGCATCAGTTTCCTCATTTTCCCTCCCCCCACCTTACCCCAGTTCCAACCTTCCAGCTCAGCACTGCCCTCATGACCTGTCCCACCTGTCAATCTTCCTTCCCACCTATCCGCTCCACCCTCCTTTCCGACCTATCACCTTTACCCTCACCTCCATCCACCTATTGCATTCTCAACTACCTCCTCGCCAATCCCATCCCCCTCTCATTTATCTCTCCACCCAAATCACGTGTGAATAATAGCCATGAAGGTTTTGGTTCATGCGGTAGCACAGACAGCCGACAGCATAAAAAAGGAAAACTGGAAGGACTTACTCTTAAGGCCACTTTTGTTTTATTTTACCGTCTCCCTAGCAGCACTAATTAGTTTTCATTTGTTGAAACAGATCAATAACTGTATCAGAGCAGGGGGTACATGTGAACAAATAAAGCATTGTAAACATTACTTTGTAGGCAGACAATTCTCAAAAACACTCTACAAGCTTTTGAGAATATGTTAAAATTCAGCAAAGTGATTCACATACAAAAACCTCTCTGATGAGGCATCAGTCTGTGAAAAATTGTTTGTTAAATCTTCCTTTGTTAATCAAAAACAGGGAACTGAATGGCTTCAATTATATCAAAACACATCACCAAGCTTGCCTACTTGTGATGTTTCAATGAACACAACGTATAGCACTTTTTCTTTCCCAACAAAAAAAATGTCACATACACTTTTAATGTGCTATTGTTGCTGCTTCTTGCTCTTTTCAGTTGCTGCTCTTACATTGTCTCCAGCAATTGTCATCAGTAAGTCAGTATGACAGCTGAAATTTTAGATTTAAATATGTGGAAGTATTTTGTGAAATGTCAATTGATACTTTGCTAAAACAGATTACAGATAAGAGAAGCAAACGACAAAAGAAACTGAGAAAGCAAGAAATGCCAGATGCAACACAACCCAAAGACAAGTTTAGATTTTTGTTGGAATCTAAGTTGAATAGTGAGATGCTGGGGGTCGGTATTTCAGACGTTAACAACCTAAGAGATAGGAGAAGATTATTCAGCCCACAGGCAAGCTCCATCACTGATTTGGATCATGGCTGATATGCATCTCATTCCTATTATCCTGCTCTTACTCTTCATTCCTTGAGAAGGAACACAAATCTCTGATTGAATGTTCTCAATGACCTGGCAGTCTTTCATCTTTTGAGGGGACAAGAAAAGAGTTCCAAACTAGTAAACTTTGTTAGAAAGGAACCTCTTCCTTGCATCTGTAAATGATCTGTCCTTTGAACAGAAACAGCCATTTTCTCAAGGATGGACATTCCATAGATAAATCCCTACAGTGTAGGAACAGGCCATTCAACCCAACAAGTCCTCACCAACCCCCTCGAACAGCATTCTTTAGACCATAAGAGATAGGAGCAGAAATTAGGCCATTCAGCCCATCAAGTCTGCTCTGCCATTCAGTCATGGCTGTTAAGTTTCTCAATCCCATTCCTCTGTTTTCTTCCTGTAATCCTTGATCCCCTTGATACTCAAGAAGCTATCTCTCTCACTTAAATATACTCAATGACCTAGCCTCCACAATCTTCTGTGGTGATGAATTCCATTGAATCACCATTCTCTGGCTGAAGACGTTTCTCCTTATCTCTGTCCTAAAAGGTCTTCCCTTTACTCTAAGGCTATACACTTGGGTCCTTCCAATGGAAAGCTCTTGCCAACATCTAATTCGTCCAGATCAATCAGTATTCTATACGTTTCAATTCAATTCCCCCTCCTCCTTCTAAACTCCATTGAGTATAAACCCAGAGACCTCAAACATTCTCCATATGTTAAGCTTTTCATTCCTGGGACTATTCTTGTGAACCTACTCTAAATCTGCTCCATGGCCAGTACATCGTTCCTGAGGTATGGGCCCCAAAACTGTGCACAATACTCCGAATGTGGTCTGACCAGAGCCTTATAGAGCCTTAGATACGCATCCCTGCCAACATTGCATTTGCCTTCCTAACTACTGACTCAACCTGCAAATTTACCTTGAGAGAATCTTAGATGAGAACTTCTAAGTCTCTTTGCACTTCAGACTTCTTAATTTTCTCCCCATTTAGAAAATAGTCCAGGCTTCCATTCTTCCAACTGAAGTGCATGACCTCACACTTTCCCACATTGTATTCCATCTGCCACTTCTTTGCCCACTCTCATAATCTGTCCAACTCCTTCTGCAGCCTCCTGCCTCCTCAATGCTACCTGTCCCTCTACCTATCTTTGTATCATCTGCAAACCTAGCCACAATGCCCTCAGTTCCTTCATCTAGATTGTTAATGTAGAAAGTGAAAAGCTATGGTCCCAACAGTGAGCCTTGCAGAACACCACTTGTCACCGGCTGCCATCCTGAGAAGAACCCTTTTATCCCCACTCCCTGCTTTCTGCCAGACAGCCAAACTTCTATCTAGAACCTATGCTAGCACCTTGCCTGTGACAGCATTAACCCTTATCTTACTCAGTGACCTCCTATGCAGTATCTTGTCAAAGGCCTTTTTGACATCCAGGTAGATAACATCCATTGGCTCTCCTTGGTTTAATCTGCTCATTACCTCCTCGAAAAAATTCTGGCAGATCCCACTCAGACTCAAACCCCTTGCAACCCCATTCCTGTAACCCTGCACTCCCCATCGCTAAACGACCAAACCTACACATCCCTGGACACTATGGGCAATTTAGCATAGCCAATCCACCTAGCCTGCAAGCCTTTGTACTGGGGGAGGAAACTGAAGCACCCGGAGGAAACCCACACAGAGAGGGGGAGAATTTACAAGCTCCGTACAGTCGCCCAAGGCTGGAATTGGACCTGGGTCCCTAACATTGAGAGGTAACAATGCTAATTACTGTGCCACCCCATGTTTTATTGCTTTGCTTAGTACATCCCCTTCTCATTTAACAACTCTCTATCTTCCACATTCTCAAGTGTGGCAATTAAATTACTTGAATAGATCCACTATTTTATCCCTCTGGTTCATTTAAATCACTGAAACCAAGCAGACAGCTTTGTTTTACAGAGTTGATCGTCTCCCACACCTCGTGCAGATCTTATAATCTCAGGTGCTGAATATCTGTAGATTACAGTCTGTATACCAATCCATTTTGGGGTTCCAGGAATTTATCATTAAAATAGCTCTTAAGCTGTTTTAGCTTTGCCGTTCACTTCACTACATGCCCGTTTGGTCACCTTCTGATGTGTTTACGCAGGGATGTCAAAGGTTTTCTTATTTACCTTTCCACACAGTGTCACATGACTGCAACAAACAGAAAATGAATTCTAATTCTAATTTGCACCGCTAGTTCGATTTGGGGCAGAGAGTTCTGTAGTCAAATCAATCACTTCAATTAGGATGCCAAAATGTGAAGTATTTTACTAAATTATACATTTTCAACTTCTCATTTAACACAGACCAGGTGTTGTTCTTTCAATCTGTCAATGTGTGATATTTGGTTTGAGCTCAGCAGATATGATGAGTAGAAAATTTAAATATAAACCACAGCAGGAAGTTGCTTTTCTGTTCAGATCTGATAACTTGGATTTGAATAACAAACTTGTTATTAATTCTGACGTACAATTATATTGTCTATCAATTTATCATGATGGAACAAATACAAGCACAAGATATATAATGGGGTTCAGTGAGCTCAGTTACTAAGTTAGTCTGGTCAAATAGCTAGCCACTCATATGGAAAACAGCTGGGATAGACACGTTGGCATACCATATATATTTGAGTAATAGTCAAACTTTTTGACTACTTTTTAAGGTTAAATTTATGGAGTCGACTATTACATGGATACTACTTTTGAAATGTTGAAATTTAAGCCCAAATTATACCAAAATTAGCAGAAGCCCAATTGATATCTAAATGAATAAAAAAAGACAAATTATGGTAATTCTGAAAACCTGGAGCGTAGCACTAAAGTCAGCGGACTGGAAGACTGGGAGCAGAGTGGAATACGGGCAAACTGGAAAGCTGGAGCAGAATATGATGGCTGGCATACTGACTCATCAATGTTGATCTGTTAGCTGTGAAGAACTAGGATCGTCGTTTTCCACAAGATGTGTAGAAAATTCCAGATTGTTTGGCCAAAAATAGAGGGTTGACTTTTATATGAGATCGACTATTACTCGAGTATATACGGTATTTGTGTCATAGGCGAAACTGTCAATCTATCCACATGAAAAATTCCCTTGAAAGTCAAACTTGAGTCTGCCTTGAGATTTAGAGATCGTGTTAACTGAACAAATGTGTACATTTTAGATCAAAACCTTTCGACTGGAGCACATACTCCACAGATCTGAACAAAAGAGTATTTTTCCAGTTGTATGGAAAGGACATCCTGTCTTCAGGCGGTCTAAAAGATTCAATGACTTACTTAAATATAGTTACTGTTGTTTGATGAGTGAATACAACAGTCACATTCAAAGCAACATTTTACAAAGAATAAAGTTGGAAACAACCAACTAGTTTGTTTTTCCAATGCTGGTTGAGGGCTGAATGTTGATCAACAAACCAGGGAAAATCTGTTTCTCTTCAAATGGTGCCAATGGGTCTTTTATGTCCACCCTAGAGTTAGACCTTGGTGCAAAATTCTTCTGACAGTGTGGTGCTTTCTTCATTTTGCACGGATGTTTCAGCCTGGCTAATGTGCTCAAGTTCTAGAATGGGACATGGTTATACAGGCTGTGCAGATGATTGCTACCACTGGTGAGAAAGATAAAACCTATCTAAATCATGGTGCTAATATGACAGAATGACACTTTTAACATATCATGCATTTGTCAGATCATAACCAATGAAGATCAATTCCTATGTTCAGACAACAATTGAAATTTACCATTTGAACAAAACAGAAGATCTGAACATAGATTATTTTGCGGTGTCCAGATTACTGTTAAACACAGAAATTTTGAACAAGTCACAATGTGACCATTTCTGTCCTTTCTAGTAATATATTGCCAACAGATAGATCTCAAGTTCTCATTTGGGTTCGACCTATCTAATAGGAATTTCTGTGAGACAGAACTTACGTGATGAAATAAAGTAGCAAGCATGCAACACTCTAACCGCTAACATTAACACAACAAAATTAATTCAAGGCACATTTAAGATGACGACTTGGTTCTGAATGGGAAATGAAGAGAAATCAGCTAGAAGCATTTCACAGAATTAATTTTCAATATCTTGGGATATAATCATTTGTGCATGATATTTAAATCTGTTTGGAATGATTAAGCTAGACTAAATCAATAGGTTGCAAATCAAATTAGACAGATTAGATAGCAGAGCTGCTTAGAATTAGGGTGTTCAGCTGTTTAAAATTTGTGGCAGGTCCAGATTGGGAATGTTAGCTCAGGAGCAAGTGTTGAGTCTGCTCCAGGGCTCTAGTGAAGCTCAACACAAGCTGGAGGAAGACAAGTCATTTTGGTACTTTCCGGCCTCTGGGGCTCAGCGTTGAGTTAAGCAACTTCAGAGTGTGTCTTCTGTTATAACACTGCCTCCCCTTCACCCATCCTCCCTACCTCACCTTTTGCTATGTTTTGTTTTGTCTTTTTGACTTTGTTTTTTAGGAAAACACGCCTATTTTCACTTGTCCACACTTATTAATTTCACCTAGTTTACATTTCTATCACTCCATTACCATCATTAACACTCCTTTATGTTTTGCTTCAGGCACACTCACTCATCTGTTCCACTCACTTCTCTTACATGTCTGTCCACAGCATAAAAACCACAACTTCTTAACTGCTTTCACTTTTGAAGAATCATCATACCGAGACTCGAAATGTTAACTATTTCTCTCTCCACAGATACTGCCAGACAGGCTGATTTTATCCAGCACTTTTTGTTTTTTAGATGGCACTTGAGCTTCTTCTCAAATCAGTGTCATTGGTCATGCAGAGTCATGCACTCATCGCATAATCCATCACAAATATGCCTGAAATAGAGCTTTGAGCTTCAGGTGGAGCTGAAGTGGCAAATGTTCTCAGTCAGTTTAATCAGCAAAGTGCATCCATCCTGTCCGAACTATATTTGCATCACCAACAAACTCTAGGGAGGGTCAAGTATAACTGTCAGCTCCATGGAACATCAAACCATGGATTGGATTTTACAATGCCATCAGTGTCATTTCTAATAGAAGGAAGCCACTGGAAATGAAGGTTTTTTTTGAGAAAAAATCTTCCCTGAACCCTTTGAAAGAATTAATTACAAATTCGCAAACTTGTCAACTTAAATGATGATATTTAGCAGAAGTCTCACAATCGCAAAAGGATTGAGACAATCTTGTATTCTTAGAAAATTCTCGACCATTTGATTTGATCACCCATGTCCAAACTGTTCTATGGGCCTTGGCTTCATTTTTGCTTAGTTATCTATCCAACTCCATCAATAGTGTAAACTTGTGTGATGAAAGGATTCCAGCATTGAATGTTTCTGATACTTTGATACATTTTACGATTGTTGAATAATCATTAATTTGCCTAAACTATATGCAACATGAAGATGTTACTATATAAATATATTCCAGCACAATAAAGAGTGAAACTTTCTTTCACCTGTGTTGACATGGGAATTATTGGGTGCAGTGACAATTTGTAATCTGATCATGACTCATGTTTCATTTTTTGGCATTGAACTCATCAAGTGCATTAAGATAAATTAGCAAAAGAAAATCAGCAATGCCTCCACTACCCAACTGAAACTTAAAGAGACACACAGCACAATGACAACATAGAATCTTGTTCAGTCTATCGGGAGAGGCTCAATAGAAAGGGGTTATTTTTCCTGAAGCATCAGAGGCTGAGGGGTGACCTCGTAGAGGTTCATAAAATCATGAGGGGCATGGATAGGGTAAATATACAAGGTCTTTTCCCCAGGGTGGGGGAGTCCATAACTAGAGGACATAAATTTAAGATGAAATGGGAAAGATTTATAAGGGATCTAAAGGGCATTTTTTCATGCAGAGGGCGTTGTATGGATGGAATGAACTGCCAGGGGAAGTGGGGGAGGCTAGTACAATTACAACATTTAAAAGGCATCTGGATGGATATATGAATAGGAAGGGTTTGGGGGATATGGACCCAATGCTGGCAAATGGGACTACATTTATTTAAAACTTGGAGGTGCACTGGGGTTACAAATTTAAAAATCATACAACACCAGGTTATAGTCCAACAGGTTTATTTGGAAGGACTAGCATTCAGAGCACCGTTCCTTCATCAGGTGATTGTGGAGGTTAAGATCATATTCACAGAGTTTATAGCCAAAGGAGTCCAATGTCATAGAGATATGACACAGTAAACAATCTTAGATTTTTTAAAAATCATCTTTTATAATGGGATATGCTGGTTTCTGTTCTTTGATATGTCAATCCCAGAATTTTTTTCAAATTACATTCTCAAGTTAGCTCAGGCTTTTAAAAAAAAACAGGTGTGAAGTCTGTCTGTGTCCCAATGCTATGTCAGACTGACAAACCCTCTGTGGTTTTACAGTTTTACGTAGATTCATGCAGTTTTTGAGCCAAATAAAATGTGATTCTGCAAAAACAAATTCACCCCATAAGCTTTTATGTGTGCGCATGTAGGAACGACAGATTGAGTGTGTGCGTGTGGGTGAGAGTACATGTGATAGAGTGTGCGTGTGTAAGCTTGGTAAAGTGTGAGTCTGTCTATGAGAGAGAGTCTGTCTATGAGAGAGAGAGAGAGAGAGAGAGAGAGAGAGAGAGAGAGTGTGTGTGTGTGTATGTGTGTGTGTGTGTATGTGTGTGTGTGTGTGTATGTGTGTATGTGTGTGTGTGTGTATGTGTGTGGGCGCATGTGCATGCGTGTGAGAGAGAGAGAGAGAGAGAGAGAGAAAGAGTGTATAGTGCAGTGGGGTCACCTGTAGTGTGAATTGAACCCAATGTCCCAGTTGAGGCCATCCTCTTGGGTACCAAACTTTGCTATCAGCTTCTGCTCAGACATTCTGTGTTGTTGTTTGTCCCAAAGTCCGCTTTGGAGGATGGTCACCCGAAGGTCCAAGGCTAAATGCCATAAAGTCATAGAGATGTACTGCACGAAAACAGACCCTTCGGTCCAACTGATCCATGCTGACCAGATATCCCAACCCAATCTAGTCCCAACTGCCTGCACCCAGCCCATATCCCTCCAAACCCTTCCCGATTCATATACCCAACCACATACCTTTTAAATGTTGCAATTATACTAGCCTCCACTACTCTCTCTGGCAGCTCAATCTATAAACGCACCACCCTCTGCATGAAAAAGCTGCCCCTTAGGTCTCTTTTATATCTTTCCCCTCTCACCCTAAACCTATGCCCTCGAGTTCTGGACTCCCCCACCCCAGGGAAAAGAATTTGTCTATTTGTCTATCTATGCCCCTCATAATTTTATAAACCTCTATAAGATCACCCCTCAGCTTCCAACGCTCCAGGGAAAACAGCCCCAACCAGTTCAACCTCTCCTTATAGCTCAAATCCTCCAACCCTGGCAACATCTTTGCAAATCTTTTCTGAACCTTTTCAAATTTCACAACATCTTTCTGATAGGAAGGAGACCTAGGACCTTACCATTAAGTGTGTAAGTCCTGCTAAGATTTGCTTTCCCAAAATGCTGCACCTCGCATTTATCTAAATTACACTCCATCTGCTACTTCTCAGCCAATTGGCCCATCTGATTAAGATCGCGTTGTAATATGAGGTATCTTCTTTACTGTCCACTACACCTCCAATTTTGGTGTCATCTGCAAACTTACTAACGATACCTCTTAAGCTCACATCCAAATCATTTATATGAATGATGAAAAGTGGTGGACCTAGCACCGATTCTTGTAGCACTCCACTGGTCACAGGTCTCCAGTCTGAAAATCAACCCTCCACCACCAACCTCTGCCTTCTACCTTTGAGCCAGTTCTGTATCCAAATGGCTAGTTCTCCCTGTATTCCGTGAGATCTAACCTTGCTACCTAGTCTCCCATGGGGAACCTTGTCGAATGCCTTACTGAAGTCCATATAGATCACATCTACCACTCTGCCCTCATCAATCCTCTTTGTTACTTCTTCAAAAAACTCAATCAAGTTTGTGCCCGGACCACTGAAGTGTTCCCCAACTGAGAGGGAACACTCCTGCCTGGTGATTGTTGAGCAGTGTCCATTCATCCGTTGCCGTGCCATCTGCTTGGTCTCATTAATGTACCATGCCTCAGGGCATCCTTGCCTGCAGTGTATGAAACAGACCAAGATGGCCAAATCACACGAGTACTCACCACGTACATAGTGAGAGGTGTCCCAAAACTCTGACATGTCTTGCAGCTGCTGCTGTGGCAGGATTGTATGGTGTTGTTGTCCTGAAAGCTGGGCAGTTTGCAATGAACGATGATCTGTTTGAGGTTTGGTGGTTGTTTAAAGGTGAGAAGTGGAGGCATAGGGAAAGTCTTGGTGAGGTGACCATCTTCATCGATAATGTGTTGCAGGCTGCAAAGAACATGGTGTCGTCGTTCTGCTCCTGGAAGTACTGGACAATGAAGGGTACCCTGTCGGTTGCAGCATGTCTCTATCTCCTGAGGAGGTCATTATGGTTTCTCGCTGGGGCAAGACAGAACTGGCAGTCAATGAGTTGAGCATCGCACCTCAGGGTGCTACACTTCTCTAGCTTCCACCCAAAACATATTCAAACAGCCATCCCCTACGGACAACCCGTACACATACACAGGATGTGTTTGGATGAGCAGGAATGTGACGGACACCTGAAGGTGCTCAAGGATGCCCTCATGAGAACAGGATATGATGCTCAGCTCAGCAATCACCAGTTCTGACATGCCACATCGAGAAACCGTAATGACCTCCTCAGGAGACAGGCACGGGCTGCAATTAACAGAGGATCCTTTGTTGTCAAGTACTTCCTGGGAGTGGCTGAGCAGAAGCTGATCACAAAGTCTGGTATCATGGGACTGGCCTGAACAGGACCTTGGGTTCATGGCATACTACAGGTGACCCCACTGCAAGATACACTCTGTCTCTCTCTCTCTCACACACACACACACACTCTCTCTGTCATATGCACACATATACACCCCCCCCACTCAAACCAATACACGCACCCTCTCACACATACCCCACCACACACACTCACACACTTTACCAAGCTTACACACGCACATATATACATGCACAATCTATCACGTGCACACACACCCACATACCCACACGCACACACTCAATCTGTTGTTCCTACATGCGCACACATAAAAGCTTATGGGGTGAATTCGTTTTTGCAGAATCACATTGTATTTGGCTTAAAAACTGCATGAATCCACGTAAAACTCTGTAAAACTATACAGAGGGTTTATCAGTTTGACATAGCATTGGGACAGAGACAGACTTCACACCTGTTTTTTTAAAAACCTGAGCTAACTTGAGATATATCTCATTATAAAATTGAAAGTTTTAATCTAAGATTGTTTACTGGATCACATTTCCATGACACTGGACTCCCTTGGCTATAAATTCTGTGAGCATGATCTTCACCTCCACAACCATCTGATGCAGGAACGGTGCTCTGAAAGCTAGTGCTTCCAAATAAACCTATTGGACTATAACTTGGTGTTGTATGATTCTTTACTAATTTTATTTCATATATTTTGCATAGGTGAGTTGGACTCAAGGGTCTGTTTCTCTGCTGTATATCTCTATGCCCCGATGTTGAAATTCAGGAGACATATCACTATGTCCAAAAGCAACACTACTCAATGACGGCAAATTAGATGTAGCTTTCCTTTTGGTTCACCATGCAACTTACCATATCCAACCTCTAACGAAATTCTCCAAACACAATCCATGTAACTGGGATAATTTCCTGGAAAACCTGGACTCAGGATCACATCACTGGTATCCATGGAAGTCCCTCCACATTGTGCTGGAATAAAATTCAAAACGTGCATAAAAATCAAATATTATTAAGTGAAACCACTTGTCTACTGTACAGAACAAAGGAAAGAAGAGGCTGAAACTTGATCGTGTTACTTTGTATTTTACTGACTTATAATGGGCATAAGGGCAAACTCCCAAATCATTAAAACGCTTAAGTTTGGATTGGACCTAGCCACAGAGCGCTCCAGAAAGCATCTCCAGGACACCCGCCCAACCAACCCCACCACCCCATGGGCAAACACTTCAAATCCCCCTCCCACTCTGCCAGTTACAGGTCCTGGGCCTCCTCCATTGCCACTCCTTAAGCACCTGATGCCTGGAGGAACAATGCCTCATCTTCTGCCTCGGGACCCTCCAACCCATGAAATCAATGTGGATTTTACCAATTTCCTCACTTCCCCTCCCCTCCCCTTATTCCAGGTTCAATCCTCCAACTCGGCACCGCCCTTATGATCTCTCCTACCTGTCCATTTTCCTTCCCACCTATCCGCTCCAGCCTCCTCCCTGACCTACCACCATTACCCCCATCTCCAGCTGCCTATCGCACTCTCAGCCACCTTACCCTCAGCAGCCCCCCTCCTCCTCTGCACCACCCCTCCCATTAATTCACCACCCCTTCGGCTCACAGTCTCATTCCTGATAAAGGGCTTTTGCCTGAAACGTCAATTCTCCTGCTCGTCAGATGCTGCCTGACCTGCGGTGCTTTTCCAGTACTACACTCTCGACTCTAATCTCCAGCATCTGCAGTCCTCATTTTTGCCTAACCCGCAACATTATGCTGGTGACTACATAAAACAGGCATTAAGCCTCTTGAATGCGTTCATGAGGGACCAGATGTCTCGTTTTAACCCCCCGTGTGAGACTGGATATTGAAGCTATTGAGACAGCCTGCTCTGTGCATAAGGCATCAGCATTAACAAGAGGTAAACTTTTAAAAAAATGCTGAAATATAATTGTGAAACCAAAAGAAATGTGAATGATCCTCTGGCTTCGTGTAATCCAGATCAATGGTCTCTTACCACCCTCAGCCCTTGGAACCACTACAGCACCACAGGCTTCGTCTGCTTTATTTTTCACCTTCAAATCAAAGGAACAAGGAAAACCTTCAAATGAGTTATTAAGGCCTAAATTCAAAGACAGCCTTGGGCCTTAAATTCATAGATTATAAAACTGCGTCACTACCTTCTTACCAGATTGTGACACCAATCGAGTTCTACCCTGAGAATCATTATATTTACGCTCAGAAGTAGAATGGAAGGGGCAAAAAAATTCTCACCTTCCCAATGTTAATAAAAAAGTGTTAGCATGTGTTTCAGAGGTGGACAAGTTTCTAACGAGCACTTTCTTTTCACTGCAATTAGTAATCACAAGACCTTCATCCCATTTGTATTTACTGAGATTTTAAAGTTACTGTTCATTCATTGGATCTTAATTGATTATTTAAGAATCAACAATGATGTCACTGGCCTCAAGTTATATGTAGGTCAGACCAGGGAAAGTTGGCAGATTAGGGCATCTGGTGAGCTTTTATGACAAGCAACAGTGGTCATATGGTCATTAATATGGCATCTTTTAATTTTAGAGTTGATTAAGTCCAAAATTCACCATCTGTCACAGTGGGATTGACAGACAGAGATCTTAGCTGATGTTAACATTGGACAAGTCAGAGGAACAAAATCCCTCAGTGTGGAAGCAGGCCTTTCAACCCATTGAGTCCACATCGACCTTCTGAAGAGCATCCCATCTCGATCCAGTCCCAACCCTATCCCTGTAACCCCGAATACCCCATGGCTAATCTACCAAACCAATAGACCATTGGTGCACATTATTAGACTGTGAGAGTAAACCCATGCAGTCCCACACCCCTGGCGCTGTGAGGCAGCAATGCTAACCAGTGAGCCATCCTGACTGATTGCACACTGATATCTGGCTTAATAGATTGTTTTTAATTTAACAGGGTGATCTTTCAATAAATCGCAGAGATTTATTACTGCTGATTTGTTTTAACAAAAAAAACAGAAGTATATCTGTAACATAAAGAAGATAAAAGAAAATGAATTAAATTATTTTCATATAATATAATCTTAATGATTTTGAAACACAGTAAAATCCCAACACCATTATTTAGCATATTCAACTACCAGATGGAGTTCATTTATCTATCATATCTATAGGTTCCTTTTGATTCCTGACCTTGGGAGATTGATAAGACAGTTCCTTGGTTAGTCATAACACTGAGCTCAGACTCTTTCAATTTCCAGCACCCCTTGAAGCTTCTAACTGAAAACTTTGGTGTGGAATTTTCAAACTAAACTCCTTCAACTGGTTTAAAGTCACAGAATACCAGGTTAGAGTCCAACAGGTTTATTTGGAAGCATTTTCTTCTCATCAGGTGGTTGTGGAGCCTGATGAAGGAGCAGAGATCTGAAAGCTAATGCTTCCAAATAAACCTGTTGGACTATAACCTGGCATTGTGCGATTTTTAACTTTGTACACAACAGTCCAACACCAGCACTTCCAAACCTGAGTCTGATGGTAACCTAGTTTTCTGAACTGGCTACTTTATCGAGCTCTACTCATACATCCAACTTCATCCAAGACTTTTGTAAACTGACAAACAAACACGTCCAATCTATGGGTTTTCCCATAATTAAAAAAAATCCTGATCCTTCGAAACAGAAAGCAAGCAGCTAATGTTTCTCAATATTCACTCTGCCCATTGTAATAGTCTCACATTGCAAACAAATCCTCATTTTCACCCCTGCAACTCCCTTTCATACTGCTTCATTTTGTTAAATCACAGCTCCAGAAATACTGTTAAATCTCTCCTACAAAGCAAAATTCAGATGCCACTAGTTCAAAATCCAAACTCCAAAATAAAAGATACCATATATAGGCAAATAATAGTTGAATGTTGTTGACTACTTTTTAAGGTTAAATTTAAGTGGTTGACTATGACATGGCTCCTACTTTTGAGTGGCTGAAATTCATGCCCGTCAAAATTCATATTGTATCATTAGCAGAAGCCCAATTGATTTTTAAACAAATAAAGAAAAAATACAACAAATTGTAGTAATTCTGAAAACAGACAGCAGTGCGCGACAGCAGGCAGACTGGAAGACCCGGAGCAGAGCAGGATAACTGGCAGACTGGAAACTGGATCAGAGTGCAATGGCTGCTATACTGACTCATAAATGTTGATCTGTTTTCTGTGAAGAGCTAGGGTTAACTTTTCCATGAGATATATGGAAAATTCCAGATTTTTTGGCCAAATATAGATGTTTGGTTTGACGAGATTAACTATTCCTTGAGTATATACGGTATTAGAATACATATAAATCATAAAACTTACATCATAACAGGTTGACAAATCCTTCGGCTAAGTTATTGCGGAGCAACCTTAAAATTGATCTGAAAGTTGTCACAAACAAAATACAACCTGCAGAATCTAAGAGGTGCTGCAGAGTTTGAACAAGCACACCAAAATGCTGCATGTACAAAACAGATGAGGAAAGAACAATTTCTGCTATTTCTTCTATATGCCACCAATGGATGGAACATTCACCTGGATCCTGCATCACACTGAGTACCCAAAACTGAGGAGCAGCCTTTCAGCTGAGAAAGCATCCTCCCTCCATCCTGTCATCATACATTCTCCTCCACAAAGAAGTTGGTAAACTCCACTATTTATCCATTTGGGACAGCGAGGGATAATCTCAATTTTAATTAATTCAGAAACGTCTTATGCACAATCTTTGTTTGTTATGAATCTGTTCACTAACTCTAGTTTAGGGTGTAAACAGGATTTAAATTCCAAAGGAAATTTTAAACTTTAGTTAATACACAATTATTCATTTAAAAAATAAAGCACAAGTCCTTTAGCATGCAAGATTATTACTCCATTTCTGGTGGTTTTGCTAGGTCAGAGGATGAGACATAATTGTCTCTTATAGCCCATCAGATATGTAATGGTTTTATAAAGCTATATGCATTTAATCCAATTCTGAATCATGTCAGTGGTAATGTGTCTTTGAAGGTAGAAGCACCAACCTAAAAACTATCCTGTGCCTGCATTTGTCTTTTTTTGTTTAGATAAATATGTCACCCCTTCTCCCACTGCCTTGAATATCTGAATTAGTGAACATGATTTCAGCACTACTCACTGAAAAACATTCATCGTGCTGATGTTTTGGTACTCAGCTACACATCCATCCTTGAAAAAAAAATTAATTCAATTTTATTCTTTCTTTATATTTATCTCATGTCACCATTTGTAAATGATGTGATTCGATAACAGGACTTTGCCATCCATCACTGTTCAATAAGACAGCCCACCATCAATAACGGAAAATTGAAATACAAAAAGTAATCTCTTTATTCATACAGATTGCAATATATTAAACCATCACAGGGTACACTGCTATTAGGAGGAAATGCAGGAGATTGCCAAGGACCAAGGGGAGGAGACCAAGCAAATTCTCCCCAGTGTCAATGGGTAAGCAGTGAGGAGGAACCACATCATTCACTAGCCAACTTTGGTTTTCTATCTGCCCTCCTGTTATTGATGCTTTATTCTTGAGTAATTCTTTATTCAACATTTCGCATTGAAACCCCAGTAAATAGGCACACAGGCGGTAAAGATGTCTATCGCATCTCCCAGTTTTCACGTCACTGGTGCCACAAGCCAAGTTCATCTCCAACAGTGCTACAAGCCAGGAACTACCCCTCATACCATGGTTATCGAAACTCGACATGTGGCCGAGAGGAAAGGGAGACTTGCTCCTGTTTCGCAGGGAACTGGAGGTGTTGGTAGACTCAATGGATGAAAGGTGGACAGTTTTTTTCCTCAAGCCCCATGTA
Source organism: Chiloscyllium punctatum (assembly GCF_047496795.1). Taxonomy (NCBI): domain Eukaryota; kingdom Metazoa; phylum Chordata; class Chondrichthyes; order Orectolobiformes; family Hemiscylliidae; genus Chiloscyllium; species Chiloscyllium punctatum. The sequence continues at coordinate 35,369,412 of NC_092765.1, forward strand.
GTGAATGAAATGTGATGCTCAGTAATGTAGAAAGTTATCAATGATCCTCGGTTCCACCTTCTCTGTGACCTCACACACACAAGGCTATTACTTGTTCAAACACTGTTACTGGACATGTCTCTACCAAGACTCTCAGACTACAGCCCTTATTATTACAGACATCATGTCCATTCAACAGCTCTTGCCACCTCATCCACTCAATCCACAAACATTCCCTGTCCTCTGCACTTCCTGCTCACTCACTGGGAATACCTCATCATCTCTCCAGTGTCTCCACTAACTGCTTTTGCATCCACTTCAATCATACTCATTACCTCTTTTTGCCTCAATGCAGGAAAAACTTGAGACTGATGTCTCAATAGCACCCTAAATGGTGCACTTGTAATCCCAGATTGATTAAACTTGACCTGCAAAACTGACCACAGCCCAATCCCTGAAGTGGAAACAAACTCTGATAATTCCGTTTTTCACACAGTGAGTAGTTTGGGTATGGAATGCAATGCCTGGAAATATGATGGGGACACGTTCAATTGAGGCATTCAGATTGAAATGGTGTGGAAGGATGTGGATAAAGGCACTAGGTTGACATGAGGAAATACTACTAGAGCAGGTATAATGGGCCTCCATCAGTGCTATAACAATTCTGTGATTCTGTGAAGGCTGGTAACCATCACTTAAGGACCACAACTTGCCACTGCTGTGATTTAACTGGTACGAAATACCCATGCCAAGCAACCAGTCTGGCTGGTCTCCCTGTGAGATTAGTATCAGGCAGAGTGGGACATCCTTCCCTGTGCCCACTGGATGGAACCTGAAGGTCTTAACCTCCCTTAGGTTAGCATTTCCACCACTGGTCTTTCAAACATCTTCCTACCCATGTCCTTGCCACAGGATGTCAGCTGGGCACCTAGTGAGAGTCCTGTGTACCTGGCCAAAGTCTGATTCAATGCTGCTTGCCTTTGCTAAATGGCAGGCAGGGAAATATGTGATTCCCCCGTTGGGCTCTCTGTCATTTTAGCTGGGAAAGGCGAGGCGACCAGAGAATACATTGCTTTGTAAAATTCAACAAATAATCGCTGGCAGAAACCATGACTATTTATGTATATTAAAATGAGGGAGGTAAATCTTGCCTTTAGCTTCAGCATATATAAATAAATGCATCACTATAACTTGTAAGAACTGTTAGTTGTTTTACTTGCACCAGCAGCAACACTGTTTAGCCCTGAGGGGAAGCTAGCGTTTCACTTTGGCTGCTGTATTTGCTTTAAAGGCAGTTCATTTATGTACAGAATCAGGGCTCCTAGTGATATCTTTGAACAAGAAGTTGAATTGGTGGAGGGGGAGGTGGTAGGTGTTGAAGCTTAGGTGAATGGGCAAAGGAACCGATGAAGGGACAGGGATAAGTTGGTTGCCATGGATTGGAGCAACACATTAAATGTGGTCATGCAATGGTTAATATTTAAAGAATTAAACAAATGTTTTACAACAAACATACATCACTTTAAGGCACAAATACTCAAAAGGAAAAATAAATCAATTGGGGTTAACAAAAGGAGTTAAAATTTGTATTGGAACAAAGGGGGAGACTTATGAAGTTGCCAAAATAAATAGCAAGCCTGAGGATTGGAGGCAATTTAGGAGGACCAAGAAACTGATAAAGTAAATGCAAACGAGCAAGAAACAGAAAACAAACTGTTAAAGCTTCATCAATATTTATAGAGGAAAAGGTTAGCAAGGATAAATGTAGGTCCATTACAAGCACAGGAAAATTTACAAGGAAACCAGAGAAGAGACAAAAAAGCTAAACAATTATTTTCTGCCTGTTTTCATTGAGGAAGATACACAAAATCTCCCAAAAATAAAAGAGAAACAAGCAACTAGTCAGAATGCAGAACTGAAGGAAAATAGCCTTTTTAAAAACGCAGCATTAGATAAATTGATGACAGTGAAAGCTGCCCCATGAGTCAATTACCTATATTGCAGAGTGTTGGAAAAGTTGACTATAGAGATAGCTGATTCTACAGATTCTACATTCTACAGATCCTGAAAAAGTGCCTGCAAAAGAAAGCCTTGCACGTGTAGCTCCACTATTTTAGAAAGTAGGGTAGATTTACAGAAAGAAAACAGACCTGGAACAAATACTTCATTTTCTGTTAAGAGACCAGTGGGGTGTCACCAGGACTACTGCTTGAATCCTAGCTGTTTGTTATCTGTACAATGAATTGAATGTGGGGACCAAATGTAATATTTCAAAGTTTGCGAATGACACAAAAGTATGTGGAATGTGTCTTGTGAGGATGACGCAAAAAGGCCTCACCATGGGAGATAACACAAGCTGTCTGAGTGAGGAAGAACAATGTAGATGGTATATTATGTGGATAAATGTGAGAAAATCCACTTTAGTGGGCGGAATACACATGCATAGTATTTCTTAAATAAGAAATTGTAAATTGTTGCTTGTGCAAGGGGTCTGGGTTTCCCTGTTCAGAATTCACTAAAAGCTAGCACATAGGTTCAGCAAGCAATCTGGAAGACAAATAGTACTTGGGCTTTTATTGCAAAAGAATTTGATTATAGGAGTAAAGATCTCGTGCTTCTGTGACAAAGCAACTTTGGCGAGACTGTCTTGGAGTATAGTATGTATTTTTTGCGCCTTACAAAGGAAAGGATATAATTAGATAATAGATCATAGAGATGTACAGCACGGAAACAGATTCTTCGGTCCAACTTGTCCATGCCAACCAAATATCCCAACCTAATCTAGTCGCACTTGCCAGCACCCGGCCTATATCCCTCTAAACCCTTCCTATTCATGCGTCCATCCAGATGCCTTTTAAATATTGCAATTGCACCAGCCTCCACCACTTCCCTCTGGCAGCTCATTCCATACAAGCACCACCCCCTGCATGAAAAAGTTGCTCTTCAGGTCTCTTTTATATCTTGTCCTCTAGTTCTGGACTCTCCCACCCCAGAGAAAAGACCTTGTCTATTTACCCTATCCATGTCCTTCATGATTTTAAAACCTCTATAAGGTCACTCAGCCTCTGACACTCCAGAGAAAACAGCCCCAGTCTATTCAGCCTCTCCCTGTAGCTCAAATCCTCCAACCCTGGCAACATCCTTGCAAATCTTTTCTGAACCCTTACAAGTTTCACAACATCCTTCCAATAGGAAGGAGACCAGAATTGCACGCAACATTCTAAAAGTGGCCTAAACAACGTCCTGTATATTCACAATATGACCTCCCAACTTCTATACTTAATGCTCTGACCAATAAAGGAAAGCATACCAAACGTCTTCTTTACTATCCTATCTACTTGCGACTCTACTTTCAAGGAGTTATGAACCTGCACTCCAAGATCTCTTTGTTCAGCAACACTCCCTAGGACCTTACCATTAAGTGTATCGATCTTGCTAAAATTTGTTTTACCAAAATACAACACCTCGCATTTATCTAAATTAAGTTCCATCTGTCACTCCTCAGCCCATTGGCCCATCTGATCAAGATCCTGTTATAATCTAAGGTAACCCTCTTCGCTGTCCACTACACCTCTAATTTTGGTGTCATCTGCAAGTTTACTAACGATACCTCCTATGTTCATATCCAGATCATTTGTATAAATGACGAAAAGTACTGGACACAGCACCGATCCTTGTGGCACTCCACTGGTCACAAGCCTGCAGTCTGACAAACAACCCTCCACTATCACCCTCTGTGCTCACCCTTTGAACCAGTTCTGTATCCTAATGGCTAACTCTCCCTGTATTCTGTGAGTTCTAACCTTGCTAACCAACTCCTATGGGGATCCTTGTCGAACGCCTTACTGAAGTCCATATAGGTCACGTCTATCACTCTGCCCTTATCAATCCTCTTTGTTACTTCTTCAAAAACTCAATCAAGTTTGTGAGACATGATTTCACACTCAAAAAGCCATGTTGACTATCCCTAATTCGTCCTTGCCTTTCCAAATATATGTAAATCTTGTCCCTCAGGATTCCCTTCGACAATCTGTCCATGACCAATGTCAGGTTCACAGGTCTATAGTTCCCTGACCAGTCCTTACCACCCTTCTGAGATAGTGATACTATGTTAGCCAATCTCTAGTCTTAAGGCACCTCACTTGTGACTATTGATGACACAATTATCTCAGCAAGGGGCCCAGCAATCACTTCCCTAACTTCCCATAGAATTCTAGGCTATACCTGATCAGCTCCTGGGGATTTATCCAACTTTATGCATTTCAGGACATCCAGCACTTCCTCTTCTGTAATATGGACATTTTTCAAGATGTTACCATCTATTTCCCTACATTCTATATCTTCCATGTCCTTCTTCTCAGTAAACACTGATGCACAATACTCGCTTAGTATCTCCCCCATCTCCTGCAGCTCCACACAAAGGCTGATCTTTGAGCGGCCCTATTCAGTCCCGAGTTACCCTTTTGCCCTTAATATATTTGTAAAAGCCCTTTGTCAAAACTATCTCATGTCCCCTTTTTGCCCTCCTGATTTCCTTCTTAAGTATATTCTTACTGCCTTTATACTCTTCTAAGGATTCACTCAATCTCTCCTGTCCATATGCTTCCTTCTTTGTCTGAACCAAAACTCTCAATTTCTCTAGTCATCCAGTTTTCCCTACACCTACCAGCCTTTCCTTTCACCCTAACAGGAATATACTATCTCTAGACTCTCATTATCTCATTTCTGAAGGCTTCCCATTTTCTAGCCATCCCTTTACCTGCAAACATCTGCCCCAATCAGCTTTTGAAAGTTCTTGCCTTATACCATCAAAATTAGCCTTCCTTCAATTTAGAACTTCAACTTTTAGGTCTGGTCTTTCCTTTTCTATGTTGAAGACAGATCAATAGATTGCTAGATATTAATGACACCAAAAGATAAGGGGTGGTGTAGGAAAACAGTCTTGGTATAGAAACTTACACTTGACCTGGAACAGTGAAGCAGACTTGAAGGTATGAATGATCTACTCCTACTCTTAAGTTCTAACATCACATGTCTTAATTATCCAATCTCTTCTGCTGAGTGTGATGGACAAGCAACAGAAAACCAAACAGTTTGATGCTTTGTATTGACCTTGTCAAAACTTATCTACATTGGTTTCTAAGAATTAGCAAAGGGGACAGGATTTAGCAGCGAATTTGACAAAATTGCCTAAGTTGAAAGAATAATGTTCAAAGCCAAATCTTCCACTGTTTATCTTTCACCTCCTCCCTTCGTTGAGTCGTTTTAAAGTTAAAGTTCTCGACTATCCATATATCGAATTGAAGAACATACTTTTCTCCATTCCTTTAGAATGTGACTCCTTACCCTATTTCAGTCCTAGATGCTGCATCATTGACTTGTTTGAAAGAATGTCTGTAATAATTCTAGTGAGCCACTGGAATTTGGCTGAAATGATCTGAACACTGGTCTTTCCAATTGATCTGAGGAATGCCATTAACTGAGATATTGCATTTTAGGAAGGGTGGCAACAAGCTGGTCAGCCAGAGCTGCTACAAGTATGGATGATTGGTCATTTTGATCATGAATAAGCAGAACGGATGTGGGCAGGCTCAAGGACTCAAGCCGTAAATGAAAGAGTTATATTTGGAACATTGTTAGAATGTAAACACTGATTCTCATTGAAAACATGTCGAGGTACATTGTGAAATATTGTGAACTTCAAGGAAATTATGTTATTGGATTAAAGAGTCTGGATTAGAATAATAGTCTACCAGCTTTCACTCACAGCTTCCGCAAAATAAAGTGACCATGAAATAATGTGTCTGTACAAAGAACAAAGATCATTACAGCATAAAAACAGGCCCTTCAGCCCTCCAAGCCTGTGCCAATCCAGATCCTCTATCTAAACCTGTCACCTATTTTCTAAGGATCTGTATCCCTTTGCTCCCTGCCCATTCGTGTATCTGTCTCGATACATCTCGAATGACGCGATCGTTCCTGCTCCTACCACCTCCGTTGGGAATGCATTCCAGTCCACTACCACCCTCTGCATGAAGAAATTTCCACGTATACCTCCCCTAAACTTTTCCCCTCTCACTTTGAACTCATGACCCCTAGTAATTGAGCACTCCACTCTGGGAAAAAGTTTCTTGCCATCCACTTTGTCTACACCTCTCATGATTTTGTCGGCTTCAATCAGGTTTCCCCCTCAACCTCCTTCTTTCCAATGAAAATAATCCTACTTGACCTCTCTTCATAGCTAGCACCCTCCATACCTGGCAACATCCTGGTGAACCTCCTCTGCACCCTCTCCAAAGCATCCCCATCCTTTTGGTAATGTGGCACGCAGAACTGTATGCAGTACCAAAGTCTTATACAACTGTAACATGACCTGCCAACTCTTGTACTCAATACCCCGTCCAATGAAGGAAAGCATGCCATATGCCTTCTTGACCATTCTACTGACCTGCGTTGCCACCTTCAGGGAACAATGGACCAGAATACCCAGATGTCTCTGTACATCAATTTTCCCAGGACTTTTCCATTTACTTTCTAGTTCGCTCTGGGATTGCATCTCCGAAAATGCATCACCACACATTTGTTCGGATTGAACTCCATCTGCCATTTCTCTGCTCAACTCTCCAACCTGTCTATATTCTGCTGTATTCTCTGACAGTCCTTTCCACTATTTGCTCCTCCACGAATCTTAGTGTCATCTGCAAACTTACTAATGAAGTGACCTGCACCTTCCTCCAAATCATTTATGTACATCACAAACAACAGTGGTCCCAGCATGGATCCCTGTGGGACACCATTGGTCACAGGTCTCCATTTTGAGAAACTCCCTTCCACTACTCCTCTCTATCTCCTGTTGCCCAACCAGTTCTCTATCCATCTAGCTAGCATACTCTGGACCCCATGCGACTTCACCTTCTTCATCATCTTAGCATGGGGAACCTTATCAAACACCTTACTAAAGTATATGAAAATGACATCTGCACCCTTCCCTCATCAATCTCAATTGAGAATCAGAGAGCTCCAGTTGGATTTTGCATAACCAATTAAGATGGAAAACCAAACACCACGCAGAGTAAAGATCCATAGTGCCACTCCCATTTGTGATTCTGGGTATTTTCAGTAGGGGACAAATGGTGGGGTTTGGGGCGGGGGGGGGGTTGCGAGACTTGGGTTGGCACGTACACATGTTGTGGTTTTGAGGTTGCTCACAGCATTATAGAAACTTTTATTTCAAAGTTTTAGCTATTTCCAGTGAAGTAGCCACACTATGGATGCCTTTTTAAACTTACACTGAGTAAGAGGAGGTATGTAGAGACATGATCCATAGATTAAACGTGGGAAGAATCTATATCACAAGTAAAAATGTTATTGTTCCCTTTTCAACTTGAAATGCTGTAGTCCAAGTTATTATACTAAAGAAGATTACAACTATGTTATAACCAGAAAAGGTAAGTGACTATGAAATATTGTGATTGTCAGATTGCTACTTGTAAACCATTACACAAAAGATGGAATTTGTAGATGGAAATCTCTTCAGATACATGAGAAGAAAGCATTCAATGAAGAAATAATTTTTCTGCATTGTGTGGTAAGGAGTACATTGCCCTAATCGTTAAAACTCTCCCAATGGTTTTCACTACATTTTTATAGAACAACTCAGCATCTGAATTGGGTGAGAGAGGAGGCATGAAAAGGCATGGGGGAGTGTGTGGGGAGTTGAAGGAGTGGAGAATAAGTGGGATAAGATGGGAGAGAGGTGGGATCTTAAGGAGTGGTTTAAGAGCCATCAAAGTGTGTAAGTAAGGTAGGGTGATGGGGGTGGTTTGAAAAGATTTTAAGACGGATGACGGGGGTGGAGGAGTGGAGGGTTGGTGGTAAGAGCTGTGCATTACAAGACTTTCCTCTGAACTGGACCTATGACTCTGAGAATTGAAGCCTCTTAATCTGTCCTCAATATTAGCTTGCCTTTATCTTTGCCTCTGATGTAATGAAAATCCCAGCAGCCAGGGCAAAGACTGGATTGGAAGAGTGAGAAAATACCTGACTCCAAACTCTACAATAAAGATTCGATCCGTCTCTAGAGTTCAACCAAAAGAAGGTCAATTCTCTTCTTCACTTTCAGTGTTCAGGTGAAATAGGTATTCACCACTTAAAGAAGCATAAAGGGTCCTGAAAAGCCTTTCTTCTTTGTGCCAAGTAACCTTTGTCTTTGTATATCTAGAGGGAATGTGCCAGCTTAAGGTTAAAAGCAAAGTATTGTATACTGTATCTCCTGGACTCATGTTATCTGTAAAGCATGCAAACTTGGAGAAGCTTATGAAAACTAATAGTTCTGATCTTCAACAATTTTCTGTAAATCCCTCTCAAAATTCTACAATATGATTGGATTTTGTATAAATTTGAGAGGGATTTACAGAATCATCCTGATCTCTGATAGTCTTGAAATAATGTCTCCTTCTGCCTTTTACTAGCATATACACAAAACAATATTGGATTTGAATTCACCCATTATTTGAGACTTTAATGTATTGGTTTACCTCAGAGGCAGACTGGGATTATTAAACACACGTCTTTGACACAGACACTTTCTGAATCATGTAGTTTTTGCTTGCTGTTCACTGCATATTTCTTAGCTCTTCAGTCACACAATGAGACCACAATAAAATGTTTTATTTTATTAGAGCCCAGACTATTTCTCTTCACTGTTTCTTCAAGTGACTGCCATCAACTGCTTTTACTCTTCTACTAAAGCACCCATTTAAAAAAAATCAACTCTGAATTTCTGCAGATTAATTAATTGCAAGTTATAAGTGAGATCAATAACATTTTGGTGCTTTAGCAAATATTTTTACCCTTAATACTGGTGCATCAGCCCGGCTCAGTGGTTAGTACTGCTGCCTCACAGCGCCTGTTCTTGTGGTTCTGTTCACCGAGCTGGGAATTTGTGTTGCAGACGTTTCGTCCCCTGTCTAGGTGACATCCTCAGTGCTTGGGAGCCTCCTGTGAAGCGCTTCTGTGATGTTTTGTGTTGCAGACACAAGTGCTTCACAGGAATTCCCAAGCACTGAGGATGTCACCTAGACAGGGGACGAAACGTCTGCAACACAAATTCCCAGCTTGGCGAACAGAACCACAACGAGCACCCGTGCTACAAATCTTCTCACAAACTTTGAGCGCCTGTTCAATTTCATCCTCGGCCAACCATCTATGTGGAATTTGCACATTCTCCCCATGCCTGCGTGAGTTTCCTCCAGGTAATCCGATTTCCTCCCAGAGTCCAAAGAAGTGCAGGTTAAGTGGACTGGCCATGCTAAATTATCAGTAATGTCCAGGGATGTGCAGGCTGGGTGGATTAACCATGGGAAATGCAGGGTTACAGGGATAGGGTAGTGGAGGTGAGTCTGGGTGGGATGCACTTCAGAGGTACTTGATGGTAAATGGCCTGCTTCCACACTGTAAGGATTCAATGATTCAAAGAATTGTCCTTCTTCAGCAGTAACTCACCCCAATGTTGTGAACAAAGCATTTGCTGGAGAGATTGGAATTAAATGTGCAGCCATGATCACAGAACTGCTACAGTACAGAAGGCAATTCATATCTGCACTTGTATTCCAAATTAGAATCATGACTTTATACCACCCTTCTGATATACAACCAAACAAAAAGTAAAATGTAAAGGAAACAAGAACCAACAAAATCAGAAGACTCAATGTTTATAGAGTCATAGAGATGTCTATGCTGATCAGATATCCCAATCCAATCTAGTGTCCCCTGCCAGCACCCAACCCATATTCCCCCCAAACCCTTCCTGTTCTTATACCCATCCTGACGCCTCAATTAGATGCTCAAGTAAGATTGTACTGCGAAGAGCCATTGACTGCATTGCACCCATTCAAACTTGGCTGGGGGTGTGGGGGGTTGGGGGTGGGGGGAGCGGAGCTGCTGGAGGAGGAGGCAGAAGGATGGTTACACTTTTGTTCAAGTATTGCCACCAATTCAATAACAAGTAAGGCCCACAGAACCAAGAATGAGCTAACTGATCGGGTAAAACAAAGGGAGAAGCATTAAACATTAAGTGTTGGTCTTTCTTAGGCAATACTATGGGATTATTTATATGGAATGTCCTGAAAATCACTTTTCACCTAAAAAGCACATAGCCTTTCAGACTGCAACACTGAAATACCAGTTTGATGAAAATACTTGAACCTACAACCAACTGACTTGAAGGCAAGAGTGCTACTAATTAATTTAGGATTCAAATTTCTAGTGATATATGACACTCCTTGTGTAACTAGATTTTAAAACTAGAGTCAAAAAATGTGGTGCTGGAAAAGCACAACTGATCAGGCAGCATCTGAGGAGCATGAGCGTTGACGTTTTGAGCATCTGCTCCTCAGATGCTGCCTGATCAGCTGTGCTTTTCCAGCACCACTCTTTTTGACTCTGATCCCCAGCACCTGCAGTCCTCACTTTATCTTCCTTTAAAGCCAGAGGCAAGGTGCAAATAATAAATTCAATCATGCATACAAGGTACATCATTGAAACCATTGTGTAACTATTAGTGGATACATACCAATGCACAGTGGTGGTGGATAGTTCCATCGGCGGACTGTTCCAGGCATACAGGAAATATGTGAGTGCCCCTATAAGAATAAACAGAACAATTGATCTTTGTTAACTACAATTCATGTGAAATATGCAAGGGTTCATTCTGTATTACACACTAGAGGTTAAATGCTTTTTGACAAAGTTACACTTAAATACAATTAATTATTTCACATATTTGTTTGCCATGCTTCCTTAAACTCTAAAGTATTTAGCATTCAATTATCAAAATTAGATCGTAACAAATTTCTCTCCTTTACTGACAAGAAAACAATTCATAATAAAATGTACAAAATGATTTTATAATACATGTAGCATTATGTAAGCTTTAATTTCATATTCCAACCATGTTGAAAATTTTCAATCAGATTTTGGTTCAAGGACATCCAACAATTTCTTTCAAAGCAAGTATTTCCTTTTGCAAAACAAACCAATTTCTGATTACTTGCATCAACCCTTTTGTTTGTGAAACTTGCTTTATTTCCAATGTATTTTTTACACTCACAAGATCAATCCTTTAAAATATTTTCTGTGACACCTTCCAGCAAATGAACATTGTTGTTGGTGACTAATTACCAATATTGCATACTAAAGGCATATTTTTCCCCAATTGACCCTTATGTTGTAACTTTTTCAAAATACTAAATAAACACATAGTTGTTGCTTCGCCAGCACAATTAATTCTACAACGAAGATGCTTTTAATTACTCCTTTTAGTCTTTTTTTCAAATCCAAGGTTCAAAGACATTTGTCATGACCTTCTCACAAAAAATATAATAAATTCTGCTGCATTTATAAAACATTTTGACAATTACCATGTGAGGCATCACTGAAACAGTCTGATTTCACTTCGAGGACACCCTCAGCTGAAATCTAAGTGTGAATGCCTTAAGCTTAACTTCTTTAATATCTTATTTGCCTTCAGCACTTCCCCAACAGTCGTGTATTTCAACATGGTGCTTAATTCTACTATATCATAGCATGCATTTGGTCTAGCTATGTGCATGATCAGTTTAATTGCCCAATTAAACTTTTCAACTGCTCTGCTTCTTCCTTAGCTGTACAGATCTCCTTTTGAGAAGATCAAGTCCAATTTGTTGGGATCCTCTAAACATTATTTAAGTAAAGTTTCTCCCAACGTTGTCAATTATCTAATCCTATATAATTAAAAGCTCCAGAAGACTGACTTCCAATTTCAAATTCTGCCTTAAGCCAATTCATGGCAAAACTTTTAAATTCTCTATTGCTATCCCACTAAAAAAAACTATCTACATAAAATGACTGAAGGTTTCTCCCAACAGTACCAGTAAAGCATCGCAGGGTCTGTTTTTGCCTGGACATAACCCAATTTTAAGATGACAGAGCTTACTAAGCAATACCAAACTCAAGAGGCATAATTTAGGCTAGAAACATATTTCTTTAACCTCCATCATGACCTCACTGCTTTAGCTGCCTCTTTTTGAGGATGAAAAATTTCTTTGCTTAGGAGCAGTTTTACTATTAACTGATTTACATCCCCATGTTTTTCACACCCACAAAGCCAAGAAAGTCTTCAAAAGTGCTTTTCCTGCTGTGCATGATTCTGATGACATCTTGGTCTCCCAGTTTTTCTTCAATTCTATGTTCAGTTAGGAAGTGCCTTTTCTATGCTCTCCATCAATGTGTTAGGCCCAGTTGTCCCTGATTTGAAACCTTTGTGTACACTCCAAAATTCTCTTCAGTTTTGCAATTCTTACTGTTTGTCTCATTTTATTAATTTGTCTTCTAATTTGTCCACAGCCTTCAAGACTTCACAATTGCATTGGCTTCTGGTCCTGGTGGTATTCTTTATCTGTACTATTTTTCTTAACCTCATTGGAACCTTCGAGATCTTTCTGGACTGCTACAGTTTAACCGTCCCTTCTATTAAAAATATTCTTTTCCACAGTTTGAGACTTTTTCTTGGTGCATGTTCACTCCAGGACCCATTATTTGAGCTCACAGCTCATTTTCCTGCTCTATCTTTTGACTTCACATCACCAATCCATGAACGGAACCTCCTGCCCCTGATCCTGTGCAATCAGTCAGTTTTTATTTTTCCCAATTACCTTCCCTGTTCTGTTTATAATTGATTTGGAGGAGTCGGTGTTGGACTAGTGTACATAAAGTTAAAAATCACACAATACCAGGTTATAGTCTAACAGGTTTATTTGGAAGCACTAGCTTTCAGAGTATTGCCCCTTCATCAGGTAGTCAGCAAGAAACTTTGCTACTGCTTCAAGTCTGATTCCCATTTATTTTTACATTATCGTACCTAATGTTTCCTCATCTTTGCTCTGCATTAATGTTGACTGGCAAAATCTGTTTGCCAAGTATACAAAATTAAATTTATTTTTCTTGAATCCACATCTTTAAATGCATAGTCATTACCTCATTGAAATCTCTTTCTGATAACAGACTTGCTTAAGTATATGATAGTGTCCTTTGGTATTTACTGCAAGTTTTACATCTGTCTCTGATCTCTTTTATAAGCTAATTACTCTCCATCTCCCAGTCTTTCATTTTTCACAAAATGTTTTAGCCTTTTAAAAGGAATACAGTAATGTACCAATTGGCAAACTGTAAGTTCACAGAACTTCTAAATAGAACAATGTAATTGTTTTCAATTGCATCTGTGTTTTTTTCATCAGTGACTTATTTAAGACCAATGGTTCACTGGATACTATATATAGAGTCTAGAGATTTATAGCACGGAAACAGACCCTTCAGTCTAACTCGTCCATGCTGACCAGATATCCCAACCTAATCTAGTCACATCTGCCAGCACCCGGCCCATATCCCTCCAAACGCTCCATATTCATATACCCATCCAGATGCCTTTTAAATGCTGCAATTGTACTAGCCTCCACCACTTCCTCTGACAGCTTATTCTATACACGCACCACCCTCTGTGTGAAAAAGTTGCCCCTTGGGTCTCTTCTATATCTTTCCCCTCTCATCCTAAACCTATGCCCTCTAGTTCTGGACTCCCCTACCCCAAGGAAAATACTTTAGTTATTTATCCTATCCATTCCCCTCATGATTTTATAAACATCTATAAGGTGACCCCTCAGCCTCCGACGCTCCAGGGAAAACAGCTCCAGGCTATTCAACGTTTCCCTATAGGTCAAATCCTCTAACCCTGGCAACATCCTTGTAAATGGGGGAGGTACCAAACAAGTATTCTGCCTCAGTATTTACTGTGGAAAAGGAGATGGAAGATATAGAATGTAGGGAAATAGATGGTGACACCTTGAAAAATGTGAATATTACAGAGGAGGCAGTGCTGGATGTCTTGAAATGCATAAAAGTGGATAAATCCCCAGGATATGATCAGGTGTCCCTAGAACTCAATGGGAAGGGAGGGAAGTGATTGCTGGGCCTCTTACTGAGATATTTGTATCATCGATAGTCACAGGTTAGGTGCCAGAAGACTGGAGGTTGGCCAACGTGGTGCCACTGTTTAAGAAAGGTGGTAAGGACAAGCCAAGGAACTTTAGACTAGTGAGCCTGACATCAGTGGTGGGCAAGTTGTTGGAAGGAATCCTGAAGGACAGGATGTACATGTATTTGGAAAGACAAGGACCGTTTAAGAATAGTTAACATAGCTGTATGCTTGGGAAATCATGTCTCACAAACTTGATTGAATTTTTTTAAAGAAGTAATAAAGAGGATTGATGAGGGCAAAGTGGTAGATGTGAGGCATTCGACAAGGTTCCCCATGGGACACTGGTTAGCAAGGTTAGATCTCATGGAATACAGGGAGAACTAGCCATTTGGATCCAGAACTGGCTCAAAGGTAGAAGTCAGAGGGTGATGGTGGAGGGTTGTTTTTCAGACTGGAGGCCTGTGACCAGTGGAGTGCCACAAGGATCAGTTCTGGGTCCACTCCTTTTCATCATTTGTATAAATGATTTGGATGTGAGCATAAGATGTGTTAACATAATTAATTATTTGACTTATTTTAGTCTTTTACAAAGAATGACTACTCTTTTTTTAGACAATTGGAGTGTGCTGTCATTCCCAAATCTGAAGCCAGCTTAACTCTCAAATTCCTTCACTTCATTTTGAACATAAATACTGAGAGAGTAACAGGTAGCACTTTAGCCAGTGTAATTCATACACTGGAAATGTGCATCTAATGTCAAATGCTGCAAAACTGAAAAACTCTGCAACCAATACATTTATCACTCAGCTGAAACTTCTTGTGACTGATTCAATGCCCTTTCTTTGATCCATATGTCTATCTTCTGTTTCATGTTTACTTTCTAAAGATCTGCAATATGATTTTGAATATTTTAAGGAGTGATGGTTGCACCTGAAACATCAATTGACTACACCCCAGGCATTTTTGGGGTTCATGCTTCTGAAAATTATTAAAATTATTTCTGTCTTCATTTATTTTAGTTCCAGTTCTAATTTTGAACTGATGCTTCTGACCTGTATCTGTATGACTTCATCAGTCTGTTGATACTGAAATTTCCATTTTCTGCCACACTCTTTTGCCTACAAATACTGCTGGAAAGGAATATTTCTAAGGAGTTATCTTTAAAAGTGTTTCTGATATTTCTTCCAGCAGTGTGTTGATCTGCAAATTTAATGCCTATCAAAATTAATAGTTTGACCATATTTAATATTTTGTCACAGTGCAATAACTTAAACGCCAGCACAAATTGGGAATTTTCAAATGATAGCTCCATAGTCTTGTGTACAATCTATTGAATAAAAAACTGAAAGAACTGCAGATGCTGTAAATCAGAAAGGGTCAATCGATTCAAAACATAACTCTGATTTCTCTCTACAGATGCTGCCAGATCTGATGAGCTTTTCCAGCAATATCTGTTTTCATTACAATCTACTGAATTCCATTATTTCTCTTCCATGTTTCCAAATTTGTCAAAATCTGACCAGTTCTCATAAGCAGTTAGCAAATCATCTTCTTGATAAATTTTATCCATGAAAATTAATATGTCTGACACCTTTTGTATTTTCTAAATCTTCAGGTTTTAATTGCTTCTGTATGGTTGCAAAATGACAAAGGCAATACAGTCGGTTTTGCGAAAACACATGTTTCTTCAATGCGAATTGGCTTCAACATGATGAAAGAATTTAGACGTTATTTGTAGAACGCAAACTTTCTTTATCTGTATTGGCTATAAAGTGATTTTGGCCCCATTAGTTTAAAAGGTGTGCCAACTACACAATTTTCTTATAACGCGATATCAAACAAGAACAGAACTATCATGATATACCAGAACCGACTATACATTATTTTCCACTTGGTAAAGGAGTAACCCAGATCCACATGGCGACCTCCTTTGCCCATCAGTAATAAAGTTTTAGGAGGTATTCAGAAAACAGGGATGGGGATCACACCCAAAATCTTCATTTTGATTCAACCATCCTCTGTTAATAATTTCATAGACAAGTTAAATACTTTGTAGGCAACATGCAGCCGTACACCTGCTTGTTAAGTTTTTTATTTCAACCAATTGGACTTCATATATCCCAGCATCTTCCTGGCTGACTGTCCATTTATATTTAAATACAATCAATTGGTTTGTCTTGTCACCTTGAACGCCTGGGTATTTAGCATCTTGTTAACCGCATTAGGTATTAATATCTGCCCCATAATCCTCTCTGCATTACCACATTGAGTAATTACCTGCAATTGATAACCTGGTTCACATCGAAAGGACACAACATCATTAATTAGATATCTCTCACCAGTCTTCACACTATTAGCAGGGACCAATGGTTCTGGGCAACTGGTCAACCCTACAGCTGCAAAAAAGAACAAGAGAACAATTATTGAAGGAGATGTCTGTTCCAAAAATATCAACTATTTACAAAATGCTCGCACAGCTACCACAGTTCTAGTCCCTGTTTGATGCAGTAATTCCATGTCATATTGGTCAATCTAGGTTCCAGTATATTATGGCAGCATAACCAGTGTCACGAAATGATTCCTCATTTTAACCTCAACTGTCACTGGCATGGCGAGCATTCGTTGTTCATCCCTAACTGAACCAAATGGTTTTCTCGGGAATTTCAAAGGACAATTAAAAGTCAGCCACGTTGCTGTGGATCTGGAGGTAAGGACAGCAAATTTATTTTTCTGAAGAACACTGGTTTTTACAACAACCAATGACAGCTTAACCATCACCTTTACTGATCATTAGTGTTCGATTCCAGATTTTATTCATCAAATTTTAATTGCACCAGTTTACATGGAATGATTTGTACCTCAGCCACCAGAGCATTCACCTGGGTCCCTACATTATATACTGGTGACAATACCATCCACATAAAGCACTCTGATTTCAACATTTACTATTATATTCATGACCATCAGCTCTGGCATGTTTCATTCAGTGGGAAGAGGCTTGAACAATCAGTTTTATTATCTTCGTTCATGGATAAATGGAAGATACCAAGAATTGCGATTGTGTGATATAATAAAAAGGAAAGTCGATGGAACAGTGAGGGTTAAATGGTACAATGAACATGGCAGTTTTGACATGATTACAGGCATTGCACAAATACTTTGCTTGATTATCATGTGTTCTACATCAGAATTTCTGCTAAATTCTTTTCAACCACTTCCTATTAATTTTCTTCAACTCTCTTCTCACATCATAACTATTGGGAAATTAAGTATCAAACTAACATTAATGTTGAGATGCAAAGGCTTAGGAAGCATTTGTGATTTTGGAGGAAACTGTATTAATGGCATTGATAAGTGTAATATTGCACAAATGAAAAAATGGAGTTCTCATTGCCATTGTGGGATTAGTAGCCACAATGTACTGGATGAAGGCAATGTAATGCTGTTTCCCATGTGAAATGCTGCCAGCTGTCTCTCTCTCTCTCTCTCTCTGCATGACAACATATGTTGCAGATACTTGGCAGAGAATTTTATTCACATTGCTCCTCTGTGTATAAAAGATAAAGTGAAATTCGATTCAGTAAAACATTTACAGTGTTAGTAAAGGAGAGAGTACGGCAGGACAATGAACAAAGTCTCAATGGTCCAGTCACAGCAACAGACAAGTTTATCAGTATTATGTGATTGAGTAGTGAATCAGCTATTCATGATTTTAGAACTCAAGCTATTATAAATACTTAATCAAAGATCAGGTTTTAATTTTTTTTAAACAAATATGCATTTACTCAAAAAAAGATAGGAATTGAAAGAAAAATAATTTGCTTTTCACGTGCTGTTTTCAGGTTGTTTCTCCTTTAATTCTACAGGGCACAGAATAACTGTTGGGGCATCAAGAGTTTGGATGCAGTAGATGGCATGCAAGTACCATACAGATACCAAGCACAGCTGTGTCCTTCTGACAGGTACGTTTATTAGGAAGTGTGGGAAGAAAGAGATTTCAGGTGACTTTTGATTGATGTTCCATATTCACAGACAAAGTTAAATGGAACGGAATGGAGTTAAGAACTATCCAACCTTCATGATGTGTCCCACTCAAGGTTTGAGTCACTAAAATATTCAACTGCTTATTAGAAGTAGAATTAGATTTTATTGTCACGTGTACTCGAGTATCGAAGTACACGAGTACAGTGCAAAGTGTACAATGTCACTATTTCCAGCAACATCTCAGGTACAAAAGTAACTTGGTACAAAATATTAGGGACTGGAGGAGATAACAGTGATGGAAAGGTGAGTTGTGGCTGGAGGAGGTTACAGAGATAGGGAGGGGTTTAAAGGCTGGAGGAAGTGACAGAGATAGGGAGGGATGTTAAGGTTGGAGGAAGTTACAGAGACAGGGAGGTGTGTAAGGGCTGGAGGAGGTGACAGAAGCTGGGAGAGGTGTAAGGGCTGGGGGAGGTGACAGAGCTGGGAGAGGTTTAAGGACTGGGGGAGGTGACAGTGCAGGGAGGGATGTAAGGACTGGAGGAGGTGACAGATACAAGGAGGGGTGTAAGGGCTGACCCTTTTTGATTCACTTTTAACTGGCTCAGAAACAGGGAGCTGGTAGGGGTCCCCATCCAACATCTTCCTAATTGATTAAACCACTCCAGTGTGCCCATACATGAATTAAAGGAGGGATTAAAATCTGCCCAACATGTGAGGCAAAGTCACATTTTTCTTGTCCCTTCAGAGATGGCCCACACTCCTTCAATGGAAGGATGTAATTGAAAATCCCAAAGAAAGGCCTGTCCTTACTACTTTGAATGCTGCATTGGTGATAACTGTGGGAAATGGATTTAGAAAGTTGAGAGAAGCCTTGATGACTCTATACTATGAGACCAGAAACCCCCCAGAGTAGTTTTGTACTTACCCTGCAACAAAATCTAGTGGCAGGGGTTGAGATTATTCCGTCAGCGTGACATCATGCCATTTAAGCAAAAATTACTTTCAAAAATTACTATCTGAAGTTGACATATTATATAATAATGACACGCATGTGACCAACCTGTTCCCTAACTTTGATTCAGTCAGCATATTGCAGCTAGATTATGTTACAGTGGATGTGGTGTGATGCTCTTGGTAAATGCAAGGGCCACAAGACTTTTGATTGTACCTTACATTTGAGTGTGTTCCTTACTGTGGTGTGGTTATGCATACAATGCTATGAGAGAGCTGTAAGTATATGAGAAAATTGGCAACAGTAAGCTGTAAATGTGGAACAGATGGACAAGCAACACAATGTAGCACACAGCTTTTGGCTATCTATCCAACACATGGTATTTTGTCAGTTAGTCGTACAGTGACAAACTCTTTAAAGTGTATCATACTATCCTGCATCTGTTCCCAGATTTTCAAGGTAGCATACTCATTAATAAGGGTGGTCACCACCTGGTGCTAGGCACAGTGCCATTTTCACCGTCTCACACCAAGCCCTTTGCCCAGTCACTCTGCCAACCATCCAATGGGTGCCTAAGATCAACCTACTATTTTATGTCCTTTTTAAAAAAAAATCACACTCCTTCCCATTCACCAATCCTGGTAGAGGGTAGAAATGCTACTTTAATCATGAAACTTAATAACAGCAGAAACAAAATCTGCCCCTACATACAGTTACTAACTTTTAGAACTGCAGATCCTTTAATTCAGGGTTGTTAGTCGGATTTTACCAAGCCCATTTTAGTCTTGCGGTCAAATAAAAGACAAGCGCTACAGGGTGCTAATTATTTGCTAATTATTTAAAGAAGCACAAAAGGGATTGAGTTACTTTTGTGAGCTGCATTCTACCATTTGTCAGACACCCCCCAATAAATCTCAGCAAGGTTTGCTGGTTTTGCAAGTTGAAATTCAGTAATCATCCCTACCCCTGAATAATATTGATAATTGAGAACAAATTAGTATTTAATTGAAGGGAAAAAAAAACCTTTAGAAGCTGGTCTTTGGACAAGGAGTTGAATTGAAATTAAATTATGATTTTCTGTATTAAGTCTATCACAGCAAGATGCTGTTGGATTTTTTAAAATTCCTTTTTAGCCCGACCCTTGGTGAAGTGGGCTGTAGATTGTTCCCTAAACCCTTTTTTTTTCTCATTTCAATTTTAGAAGCAAAATCCTTCAAGAAGAAATCCAAGGCAGAGTTTATGCAAAAAAAAACATTCAAAATGTGGTACAAACACAGAGAATGCTGGAGAAACTGAGCAGGTTTGGCAGCATCTGTGGAGAGACAGTTAATGTTTCAAGTCCATTACGACTCCTCTTCAGAGCTATACAGAGTCATACTGGAGTCAAAACACGTGTTTGTTTCAGACTTCCAGTACCTGCAATCTTTTGGCTTTTTTCAAAAGTGATGGTAGTTTTTTGAAACAGGAAAGACGGTGGCACTGGGGAGACAGAGGAATTGCTCATCTTATGAGTTTAAGATAGTTACCAGAGTCAGAAGTTAAAATTATATATTTCAACAAATCAACAAGCTCAGGGCCCAGTCCTGCAGCAGGATGGGTTTTGCTAAGCCATGAGAGGAAGAAGGACTTTGATCACCTTCATCAAAATGACTATTGTGAGATGAAGAGATGCTGACTGGCCATCTCGTTGGCTAATTTGGGATCAAACAATAATAATTTGTAATTCCTTTGTGTCGTGGTTTTCTCAGGAAACTGGATATCTTGAGACAGCTTATCATCACAATAGTTGTGAGTTAAAGGTCAGGTGAATTGACCATGCTAAATTGCCCATAGTGTTAGGTGCATTAGTCAGGGGTAAATGTAGGGGAGTGGGTAAGGATGGGTTGGTCTTCGGAGGGTCAGTGTGGACTTGTTGGGACTTGTTCCCATACTGTTGGGAATCGAATCTTAAAGAGTTTAAGGTGGTGCTAGTGGACAAGTTGACTTTAACTTGCAGAATGTTCCTTAACTGTGTTAATAGGAGCCAACTCAAAAGTCCAGCATTGTTAACCATTTGTTTTCAATGATGATTAAAACAGGAAATTGAGAGAATATAGTTTTACTAAATTATTTTTCTTCATGGTCTCTGACTAAAACATTTTGGTTTTGTATCCTGGGCCTCCATAGACACTCATCAACTCCCTGAGATTGATCGTCTGGTTGGGCCTTCAGTAATGAGGCTCCTCACTGAATTGATAAGAAACTTTGCAGATCACATTTAAGTACTTGATTTATGCTTGGTGTATGGGGTCTTTCATTGCTGGGAGCACATGGGGAGTCGCCCCTGAAATTGCCTGCCCATCACTTATGTTTTTTTCTATTACCACATGTACAACTGAGAGATTGTATATACTGATAAAAATTCACTGTACTTTTCAATTAATCCAAATTTACTAATCTGAGAGTCAAAAATTGGACTTCCAAATGTGAACAAAAATTCTGAATAAGATTTCACCTGATGAGCTGAAATCTGTAGTCTCTACCCTCACTCACTTTTATTTGTAAACCAGAAATTGTAAACAAACTGAGGCATAGTCATCACATCTAAGTCTGTTTGTTTTCTCACTTGTCAATCTGCTTGTTCAATAGCTCGTGCCATCTAAAATTTCTACACTTCCACAGCCATTCTTTTCTCATTAGTTTTAGAACTTAATAAAATCGTAATAAATTTATTCAACACACACAGCTTGATTAATGAGGAGAGCTCAATTCTGAAAGCTGCTTTGCTCAAAATATGGATGGCAGTGCCCCTCCAGGAATACATTTGCTCAGAGATGCAGCTTATGTAAAATACTCAGCAGTAATTCTTGAATGTTTATTTAAAGGTCACTTAAACCCAGGGTGACCACATTGTTCATGAATAAGGAGAGGAATCTGCCACAGTGTCATTCATTTTATATTGTGTGCACGATCAATGTCACTGCGAGAAGCTGTCTGGTTAAATTGCATAAGTTTTAATGGTAAATGAAAAGGAGAAAACCATTTCCATTTTTGGACAGGGAAAGTAATACCATAAACCTGGTTGGCATCATTTAATTACAAGGAAGGTTAAGAGTAAGAAAATCCAGGAACTCTTTGATAAAAATAGCAGCCAGCTGGTAAACCCTCAAAACAAATAATATTTTTGAAATCCACTGTTTTGTCTATGATCCAGGCTTTGCTTTCTGATTCTTTATCTACAATAAAACATGGAGCAAGCCAATAATAAAGGATAGCACTAAGTTATGTAGGATGCCACCAGTACCAAGAAGACAAACTACTGAAAGATGCTGGCACCAAGTGATGCTGTAAAGAGCCCATGACATCCATCAAGAGAGTCAAGAGACATCAGGTTTAGGAATTATGCTTATGGGGATCTAGTGTTTGCCTATTGTGTTTTTGATTTGTTTAAGCTGTTAGTCTCTGCTTATAATGCTTACTTTTGTATTCCAGATGGAACCCAGCTGCAGACACACTGATGTCAGAATAGAAATGCAAATAAAGTTGATTGGAGCTGCTGTTCAACAAAGCGGGGACTGTGGTGCCTGTAAGATATGAGTCAGAGAAAATAATCAGAAGAGATCACCTTTAGCAGATTGCTTCAGAATGGCCATTATAACCTGCACTGAAAGTCAGTTTAACAAAGTGCAATTCAGCAAACTTTGTACATTGGTCCCGAAAGGCTGCATCTGAAAAGCGAAGAGCATTGCGGAAGACCCCACATACCCCTCACTCAAACTTGTCTCCCTCCTGCCATCTGGCAGAAGATACCGGAGCATACGGTCTCACACGGCCAGACTGTGCAACAGCTTCTTCCCCCAAGCCGTCGGTCTCCTTAACACAGTAAAATCGGTTCTTTCCCATCTGAAATTGTTTTGTATTGCTGCTCTAAGAATGTCCATGATCTATCTTTCTTCTGTTACACTGTAACTTACGTGCTTTGCACTTCTTATGCACTTTATGCAGTGTACGACTGTGTAGTTTGTGTTGTCCATGTAGCACTTTCGGTCCTAGAGGAACTCGGTCTCGGTTTTACTGTATCAGTTGTATGTGGTAGAAATGACAAATAAAAGCTACTCGACTCTAAAAACAATAAGGAGCTCATTTGTTTCTACATTTGAGATTTGGTAACATCCATTCAAGACTTTACACCAATTCAAAATTCTTTTTAGAGCTGCATCAGAAATTGAATGGAGCTAATTTGCCACGTAAAACAGACTCGCACACCTCAGGTAACCGACTTTGCTGGTTCGGATATTCAAGTCTATTGAAGTTCACTCAAAAGTGCATGAATTAATATCACTCTAAATAAACAGAATAATTCTGTAGGGTAATGCTATAACATGCCAATGCAACATGGCATAAGGTTGCAACAATAACCCCCTGGCAATCAGCCTCAGGTTCTGCATTAGGATGGAGCTTCAGTACAGGAGTTTGCCCAGGTGGGAAGGAAGGCAGGGAGAGGTGATTAAGATACTGACTCAGTTTGAATTCTTTCAGCATGCCAGCAGCAGACCCCGCAGGAAAAAAAACAGTAAAACCTGTGATCAAACTCATTACGTACACTTCACAATGCAGCTCCAATACAATTGATCAGTTCACTGGTCATTATTATTGTTTCTTCCTTCTGGGTAAATGAGAGTAATGTCCACCTCCATGGTGAGTTGGATGGTGGAGCCAATACATCAGGTGGGAAGGTGGTGGGCAGGGTATCTGCACTTCCTCGCCTCCGCTCTATTTAATTTCATGACAGAAAGCCCCGAGCATTGGGCAAGGAGTGGGCAATGACAGATGTGATGGTGTTTACCAAGTGGGGAGTGCAATAACCAAACCCACGGAAGGAAGTGAATGGACTCATTGGGGATGGAATGCCCCTCAGTTCAAGAGGATCCAACATCAAGAAGGCGGGATCAGGGAAAGGTGTGGACTTGATAAGAGTCACCCACTCCCTCTGGGGGTGGCAAACATGCTTTCCACCCTCCACCATGACCCACACCCCACAATAGCACATTGTTAAAATTCACCTGTGGCCTAGAATCCAACAGTGGTCCTGGGTGGCAAATGACTGTCACGTTTGCAGGAACCACCATCTCCCTGTTGGCACTGCTGCTCAACACAACTGCTGGCCTCTGATTGGTTGGCAGCTCTTGGCATATGGGATGCCCTTCCTTGGGATCATTGATCCCAGAGAAGGGCCCAATACTTAAAAATGTGTTGCTGGAAAAGCGCAGCAGGCCAGGCAGCATCAAAGGTACAGGAGAATCGATGTTTCGGGCATGAGGAGGGTGTGCCAAGCAGGCTAAGATAAAAGGTAGGAAGGAGGGACTTGGGGGAAAGTGCCCGAAGAATGCAATGGATCTTCCTTAAAAGTGGTAATGTGTGGTTTTTGCTGGCTCTTCATCTGACAAAGAAACTGCTGTCACCTGAATACTGCCCACGGGTAAATTCTTGAGAATAAATCATCTTCAGGATTAAACCAATGCAAAAAGGTTAATGGTGCAAATAGATTGTAGTTTTATATCATTACAGGACAGAATCCGATAAAACAGGCACAGTGTCAGAGGCTGAGGCATGAGCTTATAGAAGTTTATAAAATCATGAGAGGCAAAGATAGAGCAAATATAGAAGGTCTTTTCCCTGAGGTGGCTGAGTCCAGAACTAAAGGGAATAGGTTTTGGGTGAGAGGGGAAAAATTTAAATGGGGCAACTTTTTCATGCAGAGTGGTACTTTATGGAATGAGTTGCCAGAGGAAGTGGTGGAGGCTGGTACAATTGCAACATTCAATTAGGTATATGAATAGGAAGAGTTTAAAGAGATATAGGGCAAGTGCTGCCAAATGGGACTAGATTAGGTTAGGATATCTGGTCAGCATGGACGAGTTGGACCGAAGGGTCTCTTTCCGTGCTGCACATCTCTATGACACTTGACTCTAAATAAATTAAAGTCATGCAAATAATCAAGATTGTGCATATTTGTTAGTCAATTTTCAGCAAAATCTTTACTTCAAAAAATGCATAAAATTAAACAAGCATCTAACTTAGGTATTTTTTCACTTCTTAACCCCTCCTCACGATATTTCTCAGTTTTTCATTGTCGATGAAGTATTCGTCTGAGAGTCAGGAGGTATCACAATTGTGGACTTTTGTAAATACATCCTTGACACACAGCTACTAAGAGCACCTTGCACAGGTGGTTCTGCAGTCAACTGCTTCTCCCTCCTTCCCTTTTTCTGAAGCAGACTGTGAAGCCTATACTCAAATGTTTCTCTTCTGACAGCACTTGCTAAGATAATGAATGTGGACATAAACCCTCACCACAGGACCCTGGATTCACTGATTCAGAAAATAGCCAAACATTTCATTTTACAAGTCACCTTCTGTTAACCTACAAAACGGGAATTTTACATCAATGTTACAATATTGAGACTCCATTAGCTGCAAAGCCTTTTTCTCAGTGTAACATTACCAGTCTAAAGAGCGTTGAAATTCTGTGCAGATATAATGTAAACAATTTTTATCATCAAATATCTGCAAAAGTCATCTTCAAAGTTATCGTAGATTTCAACAGAGCTTCAGATTATCCTCCAGGGCTGAAATTAAATATTTTACACTACATTTCATTTCAGTGCCAAAACGAAAACATATTCATCAAATGATTAATAATTTATAGGTAGTCATCAACAATTATTTCATGTGAGCCTGGAATAAAACCAATACATCAAATGTAATAAAATGATATTTGCAGCTATTTGGAATGTTTTGGATACTTAAAGCACTCAATGTCACAAACTACCAGAGGCATTTTATAATCTTAACTGTTAATGCCCTTCACAACAGCTTTGTGGGTATGTTGCTGTACTGGAATAGATAATGTAGGATCACAGATGAAATGTGACCTCCACCATTATCTGCAGAACAATCACTGTAAGCAGAGGAACATCATAAATATGATAGCAAGACTGAAGGTGTCATATTTTAGACCTGAAACCTTTGAACACTAATATTTAGCTGACGTTTAAAGGCAAGAATCTGTATTATCCTTACCATCAAAAGTTACTTAGTTAATCGAATTTAACGCTTTCACAAAGTACTTCAACATAACTTAACATGCTACCCCATGTTTCAAGTCAAAGGGAAATTGTTCTTAAGCAGTCTTTGATCCCTAAAAGATTATTCATCCATACCTGTCCTGACAATATCTGCTTTGACCCACCCTCACTTCTTCTCTCCATCTTTCTGAATATTTGATATCCATTCTTAAAAACTTGAATTTCATTTTCAATTACAGATCTATTCACTTTCTTTCACATTAACATCACAGCCTTGATTAGCTTTGTGCATTTTGATGGATACTTTTTAAAACTATTTCAAGAAGTCCAGGAAGTTTACCTTCAGGTATTGGAGCCAAGAGGACAGAAGATGTGCCATAAATGTAGAGTGTGTGAGCAAAATGCATGTCGATGCTTTCTGCCAGATCTTTTGAGAATATTAATGAACAGCATGGGCTATGTGCTAAATCCACTTCAAAAAAGAACATGATTATCGCCAATATTGGAACCTCAATGATAAGACGAAATTACCTGAGAAACTGCCAAGCATTGTTGCTGTAATATCACCACCATCAAAAACCTCCAGTGAATCCCAGTTATGCTCAGTAGCAAAGCTGACAACTTGAATCTGAAACAGTAATTAAGTATGATATTAATTTTAAATTAGCTAGTCATATTTTAGTATATGCATCTCAGTTAAATCGGTATATCAGATAAGATTTACAAAGTAGAAACGGGTCTTTATAGAGGGAATTTGAATATCCTCTGCTCACGTTCTAAGCAGCATAAGACTGATTGATATTCAGTCATGATGATGGCATTAAATTGTTTCTTTTATTCAAAAGAGCCATGTGGATGACTACCACAAGAAAAGGAAACATCGGACCAGTTGAGTTGACTGAAACTTTGCTTATTACAGATTATTAGAGCATACAAGAGGAAGTTCACATTTGGAACAGACCAACCTCTTCTGCCATGCAGGAACACTTTATGAAGATGTATTTTCCAAAACCTGAAGGAATGGGGTCAAGTCAGTAGGGAGGACCACATGCAGCTTCCAAGAATAACCTGATAGTACTCTCCTGCTAATTAAATCAATGTCCAACATGAAATCCTTCCCACCAGGTTCTCTTTATCATATTTCACCTGGACAATGCTCAATGGCCTGCCAGCATAGATTAGCATTGACCTTGGTTCTCAGCCATTGACAGCTTTTCTCAAGGAGCAGAGTATGCAGCCACGAAATAAACAAGAAAATGCATTGTGAGTAATGCCATCAGTATTCCCACTACACATGGTAGTTGGTGTAAACAGGAAATTAACAATGCATCCTCTGATCAAAGAGCTGGTGATACAGTATCTGTAACTGTGCTGGAATAGATTACCTTCTGTTTCACGCTGTGAGGATGTGAAAAGAATCGTCCAGAGTCCAAGATATCTGGTCCATCTGTCACCCTTTAAATTTTCAATAAAATGCCCTATTCCACTGAGGCTTGGAATATTAATTCATGTTGAGATCAACATCATATTTTAAGACTGCAATTGTGCTTGAGGTTTGGTAAGCTGTTTCACAAGTTACATCTTACAGAGTTTATTAGGAAACACATTGTATAATTGTAACTAAGTATGGAAATCATTTAATAAATTGTATTGTGCTTACTCTGCCTATTGATTTTGTCTGCTTGGCAATCCATTACATTTGACACCCCCAAACATATTCTATACAATCACATGCCTGGCTAAAATGATTTACATTGTCATCTGGCAGATTACTTGCAATCACTGTGTCTATATTAATGGTTAATTTTAATAAATTGTTCTCAAGGCAAAAATGGCTCCTATAGCTGAATATTCAAACAGCAACTAAATTTAAAAGGATCAGTTTTAAAAAATAACATCCAACCTTTAAAGTTCTGCACTGTGTGGTTTTTGGTTTCTACTGTAGACTTAATGGACAGATTCGTTATATACGTTTCAATGTAATTTGTAGAAAGCAGATTTATGACATTTACACTCAATTAATCTCAACAATCATACACTGTTAAATAATAAATGTAATAAATGACTAATAGGAACTGAATGAATAGAAATCCTGTTCAGTTATTATTACTTAACCAGAGTTCAATAGACACCCACGTGGAGAAATCTAATTACAGAACAGACATCAATCCTGTGAATCTTCACAAGTGAAACTCATAATATAACCAATACTGCTCATTTCCTGCAGTCTGTGCTTCATCTTTAAGCCAATACCTCTGCACTGTCTCTTCTAAATCCACTCCTTACTACATTCCCGTTTCACAAAGCTTCCTAGAAATCCCTCAACTTAAAATTATGTTTGCTCATCTCTCATCCCAGTCTGTCTCACATTTCCTCCTGTATGAGATGCAATTGATTTCTCCTGTGTGTCATGCACTCTGACATCTTAGAGCACGGTTCATAAATAAGGGTTGACACCGTTCTGACACATGAACTCATACTTTGAAATCAAAGCTACCGGTTTCAACAACAATATCCTTATCTACCACAGTCACCACCCTATAATAGCCCCAACATTTGTGGCTGAATATCCAGAGGCAAATGTGGGATTGAATCAAAAATAGAAATTGCTGGTGAAACTCAGCAGGTCTGGCAGCATCACTGGGAAGAAAGCAGAGTTAACATTTTGAGTCTGGTGGCTCCTCATTAGATTAATTGCTGCCTCCAGGTGAGTTTGGAGGCAGGAGTGAAGAATTTGATGAGGCAGGAGGTTACTCTGCTGGAGACCCTGCTACCCTTCCACCCCTGCACCAACTAGATTTGGTGTGAGAAAGTTCTCAGACAACCCTCTTGCCCCGATGTCTGTTGAAACTCTTAAATCAGCAATTAATGATCACTAATTAGCCTCATCAACTGAAATGTGTGAGGAATTTTCCAAGCAGAATGCCTGACATTCAAACCCTGGCTTATGGTTGCCAGATGGATGCCCCTTTGTAGGAATAATAAATGGGTCAAAAATAAAAATAAACGTTTAAAAAAAAGATATACTAGCCAGTTTCTGTGTTGTTGTGAAGAATAGATATTAGAATGTTGACATTAAGCAGTTGATGCTGGGATCCTTGGTTCATGGAAATTCTCGGATCCTGTTTCCTTTGGCTTGGTGGCTCATTGACTCATTGGTCAGAGATGGCCTTCACCTTTTCTTTCCTTAAATTTGAGTCAAGGATGTTCATTGGTCATTCTCAGAGCTGTGAGCATCAGAGCTCCTGAGTCCACATGCTAGGATAACAGATTGGAGCACGGTTGCACAGTGTCCATGTGTATTCTTGAAAGGGGAAAACAAAAGCATATCTCTGCCAAGACTACTTTTTTAAAAAATCATGTTCACGCTCTGAGACAGCGCCCAGGATAATAGCGTTCTGTTTGTACTCCACTTACTCACTTTGAAGTTTCTGCCATTGAACCTTTCCAAAGTGTAACATTCCAAGGTCTCTCACTCATGAAAGCCACAGAATTTACATTTACAGCCACTTTGACTATATCAAAAAGAAAGTAGCGATTAAAGTTTGAAGTTCCCTTAGGTACTCAGGGGTTAAAAACTGTGGTCATGACAGAGGCTGCAGGTCAATTGACTTAATCCAAAAGCTCAAACTCCAATAATGTCCACATGGGTAATATTCATGGCAATGTGTAATTTTGTTAGGTTTTCCTTGAACTGCCATGAAGAATGAGAAGTTTCAAGTCCAATCTCCTGTATAGAGCTGAGTTCTGCACTCTCATGCTCTGAAAACTGAAAGACTACAAAACATAACCTCACCAGCTGCGAGCTGAGATGGACATATGCTGGACTGATGGGGGGAGAGTAGGATGGTGGTGCAGGACATCATCAAAATTTGTACCTTCACTGCAAATGAATAACATCTGCTAGAAAGAATTGATGTCAGGAAAGGACAACACTGGACTGACATGTGATGCCTTGGATGTTGAATGCCACTGCAGTACTTGCTGTTAAACCTCAGTCATGCTTAGTAGTCACATGGTAAAGTATTGGAGGGTCAGCAATTCCAATGGAATTCTACCAGGAGTTGCTGCTTTCAGGAGGCTGTTGCAAAGAAGAAGAAACATGATTGAAACACATTCCTTCACATCAGTGAACAGCAAACCTGAGAATGCGTCTTGGAAGCATTCACGGCATTAAAAGACTTCAATGTGGAGATACTACTGGACAGCTCAGGATTTCAAGGAAGTGTTATGCAAGATCTCAATAAAGTCTTATTAATCAAGTCTATCTTACTCTTGTAACCTTGACTCAGACTGCTGTCACACAATAAACCTCACTGGTTCAAGACAGGTAGATTACCTCAATATACTTCAATTACTTTAGACAAAATATATTCCGTAGACCCATGAAGTACGGGAGGATAGAGGTAGCCAACTACCCAGCCACATATTGGCATCAAATGCTCACACAAAAACATCCAGTTCCTTCTCATAATGCACACTGCATTTTTTTTTGCATTATTACATTTCAGCAATCTTTATTTCATGTTGCCTTGCATTTCGTATCACTAAGTAATATAATGGCCATTAAAAATAAATTATTTTTTGTTTACTTTAAAATGGACTTTACAGATTACATTTTTAAGGTGCACAGGTATTAAGCTGTTGACTTTATTTACTGGGGGTTTGGGTAGGGAGGGGGTGCTAGAGGCAGTTGGGTTTGTCAATGTCAACCAGGTAGGCAATGTGTAGATATCACTGCGCAGGGAGTACTCTCATGGAATGGTGAAGAACTGAACATTTACTTTTGATCTGGTGAATTAAAGGACCTTCATTTATGATTCAAAATATAGACAAATGAATGCTTCTGCCACCTGCATTGTTGCATGCAATATTTGGAATTATCTATGAAATTTTACAGCATTGGTACAGACATTCCTGAATTATAAAGAATGATTTCAAGCTGGGCAATCTGAAATCACCAAATAAAAACAAAATGAATGAATAGCAGATGCTGGAAATCAGAAACAAAAATAGAAGTTGCTGGAAAAACTCAACAGTCCAACAGCATTTGTGGAGAGACATCAGTAAACATTTCTGTTCAGAAGGAGGGTCACTGGTGCTGCCAGACCTGCTGTGTTTTTCCAGCAATTTCTGTTTTTTTTGTTTCTGAAAACACCAATGATCAGAAATGGCCTTATATTTTAAGGGAAGCAGTTTGATATTGAATTCGGGACAACAACAGCTATAGACCAAAATTTGTCACATTTACCTTCTAGAATCTATTGAGTCATTTATTATAGCCTGAGCTATCCATAGTCAACATTGAACTCCTGATACATTACAAGTCCCCTCTGTGATAACAATATGGTGAAGATATAGGCTTTAAAAAGCTCTAGAGCCTACATATATTGAGAATAATGCCAATACTGGTTGGCACAGTGGCTCAGTGGTTAGCACTGCTGCCTCACTGCACCAGGGACATGGGTTCAATTCCAGCCTCAGGCGACTGTCTATGTGGGGTTTGCACATTCTCCCCGTGTTTGCGTGGGTTTCTTCCGGGTGCTCTGGTTTCCTCCCACAATCCAAAGATGTGCAGGTCAGGTGAATTGGCTGTGCTCAATTTCTCATAATGTTCAGGGACATGTAGGTTAGCTGCATTAGTCAGGGGTAAATAGTGTTGTACTCGATAAGAATTTTTAATTGGGATCACTGATTTTCACCATTTATATAAACATTCTGGATTCGGTAATCAGAAGTACAAGTTTATAATTTAGAAATGCCATCAAACTGGTATTAGCAGAAGGAAATCTCTGACATGAGTGAGCAAGTCTCCACAACTGGGTGGGCATTTAGTTGACAAAAATAGTTGAAAATGAACATTTAAACATTTTTATAGGAGGAATAAGACCACATACTTCTTGAAAATTAAATATCTAATTGGGGTAGAGGAACAGAAACTCAGGGGTATAGGTACAACTCACAAGAAAGGAACAATGGAAATTAATATAGTCAGTTAAAAAAAAAACTAGCCACTGGGGATAAGTTTGAGATGGGGCAGGACAGAAAAACAGATAATTAATGTTAGACTTGTATAGAAACTTCATAGCACATTTTGAGTGATATGAACAATTTAAGATTTCTGAGAAACTAGAGCACGAGTGGAAGAATCCAATGACTACAGAACTGAGATTATTCCTATCAAAAAAGATTGAACAAGCTGGGGCTCCATTCTCAGAAGAAACAAAGACTGAGCAATGATGTGATAAAGGTGTTTCATATTATGAAAGGATCTGAGAGTTATTTTCATTAATAGCTGAAATCAAAACAAGGGGCCATAAGGCTAACACAATAGCAAAATATTAAAAATAGTGGAAATCTGAAATAAAAGCAGCAAGTACTGGACATATTGGGGATTTAGCGAATCGTATTCATTTTCATACATACAGAAATGAAGACAGAGTTTGAGGTTGGAAAGGGAAGGGTTTGAAATGGACAACATGAAAGTGAGGGATGGGTGGACATAGGAAGCAAAGTTAATGATATACACAGGGACTGCGATTTAAACATTTCCAACTTACAAAAGCTTGTACTTATGAAAGCAATTTTATAGGGATGATATTTTAAGGACCTGACACATGAACATTTCTTGTACTTAGGAACAGCTGCTTCATATTGATCTGCATTGTATTCCAACTTACGTACAAATTCATTTATAAACAGACTCCATCACAGAACCTATTTACTACCTAGGGATGCCTGTATTCAAGTTTGTGACAACAGCAAGAAATATCCCTGGCTTCCACCCTACCACAGAGTTTCCCTTTCCCTCTCACCTCCATTCCCTTGCCTCTCTACATGCTTAAAAACTGTTGCACTTTTAACGTCTTCAGGTTTTGACAAAAACTGTTGACCTAAAATGCAAGCTTTATTTCTCCCTCCACAGATGCTGTCTGAATAATTCCAGAAATTTCTTTTCAGAGGCTATAAACATAGAATAATCACCAATAAATTTCACAGAGAATCCAAGATAAACAAGGGCAGCACAATGGCTCAGTGGTTAGCACTGCTGCCTCACAGTGCAAGGGACCTGGGTTTGATTCTAGCCTTGGCCGACTGTCTGTGTGGAGTTTGCACATTCTCCCCATTTCTGTTTCCTCTGGGTGCTCCAGTTTCCTCCCACAATCCAAAGATGTGCAGGTTAGGTGAATTAGCCATGGAAAATTGCCCACAGTATTTAGGGATGTGTCAGCTAGGAGCATTAGCCAGGGGAAGTATAGAGCAAGAGGGTATGGGTTTGGGTATGGGTAGGATACTCCTTGGAGGGTCGGTGTGGACTTGTTCGGCCAAATGGCCTGTTTCCACACTGCAGGAATTCTATGATTCTATACCCTGAGAGGGATTGGAATGTGAGAATTGCTACCACAGAGATTAATTGAGTCAAATAAAATAGATGCATTCTAGGGCGAGCAAAAACAAAAGAACAGAAAAGAGGAAAGATAAACAGCAAGGAATATTGATAGGGTTTCGGTGAAGAAAGGTATGTCATATGGAGCCGAAACACAGGCATCAACTTGGTATGCTGAATGGTATATCTCTATATTGTAGGTACTTCATAATATTCAGTGAACACTTAACAGGGTATTCCACATCAGTCCTCTAATTGTGATAACTTGTATGTTTTTACACAGTGGGCAGATTCTCGATGGTACATTTGAAATCAATTGTCATTTGCCTTTTGTACAAATATGAATACCTGTATGCCAGCTCCTTCAGGGACTGTGATTTTCCATAAACAGTTCAGGCTGTTCTGATAAGGATCGGGAAAGCCCGGTGAAAGAATTGTGCCCTTTCGTTCAGTGAGATTTCCTCCACAAGGTACTGAAAAGAAAATGATAAACTGGCTTCATTAAGACTGAATGAGAACAATGCATGAACTTTGTTGAAAGAGACTTAATGTCTTTGTACACAGCTAGACTTTGTGTGATTTGTCATAAATTCCTGAACAAGCAGATATTCTAAGAAAAACTTTCCAGCTCAAAGAATCAGAGAACCAAAATGTCTACAATAGTATACAATTTGTCCAAATGAAGAAAATAAAGTCAATATGTATCCTTTCACCTCACTGATTTGACATGGGTGACCTTCAGAAATGTATTTCATGCAATGGATTCTGACACTTCCTATGAAATCAAATATTCCATTTTCTTATTCTTTGGATGTAAACAATGCAGTCAAGGCCACATTTTTTTTGTCAGCTCCAAATGCCTTCGACAATTTGACAGTGAACCATTTTCCTTGAATTGTGGCAGTCCACAGATTCCTTCTACCACAATAGAAATGGCAGAAGTGCGTATATTTAGATATATAAGATAAACTATAGCAACCCAGCATAGTCGACAACACCTCCTCCACCATAATCCTCAAAACCAGTGCCCCACTTGGCTGCAAACTCAGCCCTCTACTCCATCATGACTATATGGCCAAATTCCACCCATTTGCAAATTTGCTGGCAACACCACCATTGTAGGTCGAATATCAAATAAGGATGAGGTAGAACACAGGAAAGATTGAGTGTTTAGTAGCATGGTGCAAAGACAACAATCTCTCCATCAGTGTCAGAAAAACAAAAGGACTGATCATGGACTTCAGGCAGCAAAGTCTAGGGCACATCCCTGTCTGCACCATTGGTTCTGACGTGGAGATGGTTGAGAGCATCAACTTCCTGGAAGTGATGATTCCGAACAATCTGTCCTGGTCCATCCATATCACCACGACGGTCAAGCAAGTAAACCACCACCACTATTTCCTAGGAAATGAAGGAAATTTGACATGACTACAAGGACTCTCTTTCATCCTCTTCCATCAGAGAGAAGATATAAAAGTTTGAACACATGTACGAATCGACTCAAGAACAGATTCTTCCTGGCTGTTATCAGGTGTTTGAATGGACCTCTCCAATGTTAATGTTGATCTCTCTCTCTCCGCACCTTCTCTGTGGCTGTAACACTGTATACTGCACTCTGTTCTGCCACCCTGATGCACTTAGAATGGTGCCATCTGCCTGTATAGCACACTAAACAAAACTTCTCACTGTATATTGGGACATGTCATAACAATAAATCAAACTCAACACTCCTTCAATACCACCTGCCAGACCTCTGATTGCAAAGAATTGGAAGGTCAAGGGTAACTCATGGAGGGGAAAGCCCAGCTGCAAATTCCCCATCGAGCCACACTATCTCAGACATGGAACTATATCCTTCATGATGCTGGATTAAGTCCTGGAACTCCATTCATTACAGATAGCCCAATAATCCAAAGATTGCAGCGGCTCAAAAAGTCAACTTACCAACAAAAATAACTTTTAAAAATATATACATAATTTAGATGTGATTTAGGGTAGCACAGTAGAACCTCATAGCATCAGGTAACCAGGTTCGATTCCAGCTTTGGGTGACACTCTGTGTGGAGCTTGCACATTCTCCGTGCATCAGTGAGAGCTTCCTCCTGGTGCATTGGTTTCCTCGCACAGTCCAATAATGTGCAAGTTTGGTGGATTGGCCATGCTAAATTGTCCACAGTGTCCAGAGATATGTAGGCTAGATGGGTTAGGCATGGAAAATGCAGGGTCACAGGGATGGGGTGGTTATGGGAGAGTTGGTATGGACTCAATGGGCTGAATAGCCTGCTTCCACACTGTCGGGATTTACGATACTCCCGCATTCTCTCTTCTCAATTTATTTGTAACTGTAACATAACATAATGGTCTTCTTTCTATTTGCAGAAGAGATTTGAGATAATTTCTGAGTTTTTATGCTGGCAGGCAAAGTCTCCTACAGTAATCGTGATTTTCTTTTTGTAAGTACATAGCAATTTGAAGCCAAGAAATTTAGAACGGTATTTTTGAGGAGATACTGAATCACTGTCTCAGTGGAGGTCAATCAGTTTCAATCATTTGCAACTTGCTGAGCTCTGGTTTCTGCCCTTTGGTGCATTTTCTGACCAGGTTGAAGTTCATGAGCTGGAGACGGTGCACAAATTACATGTTCCTGAAATTGATCTTTCTCCTTAACCCAAACATCATAGGGAAGTACTTGTTGTTTAAAACAAAAACGTCTCTTCAGTTGCAATGTATACATGAGAAAACAAAAAAAAAATTAAACTGTCTGGTTTTTGGTAAAAATAGTACCTGTTCAATACTGCACATATATTAAGCTATTTCATTCAACTTCTCTGATCATCTGGGAATCTCAGCCTGTAAAAAAGGTCAACATTCATGGTAGATATTTTCTGCTGAAATATTCTTAAAATGTGTAAAGTTCAAACTTTAGAGGGCTGTGAAGCAAAATTCTCTCTGATTTTCAGATATCATTGCTTAAAACTATGCCGACTACACAATGAGAACAGACAGATATTTGACTGCAAGGGTTCTGCAAGGTTTCTCCTTGCACTACCACGATTGAAGGGAGAATAGAACAAGACACCCCAATTGAAAGGATAGTAGTAAGACTAACTTCATGTTGCTTTTAGTGAATGCCAGACTCCTGGAGATTTCATACAGAGTAGAGAAATAAAGAATTAAGAGACCATGCTAAGAATAGGGAGGGCAAAGGATTAAAGTGGTTAATAGGTAATTCTAAAACTGGAGTTCTGACAGCTGTTTTCATTCTCTATGGACCACGCTGAACCTCGAAGTATGTGTAATACCGGCACACTATTCAAATTGGTGCAGTTTGCGATCATACTTAAACTAATTATTCTTAATTAGGAAGTCAATATGCTTACCACAGATGGAGTAAGTACAACTTCAAGTTGAGAAAAGTGTAACTAATACAGGCCTTAGGTTAGACAGAAAAGTGGCCTACTAGGTTTGAAATCATAATCTTGGTCTTCTCAGTGGACACAGAAAGCTATTCATAGAATTGGCCATTTGCTCATCCATATCTGCCCCTTGAAAAGTTTTTCCAATTATCCATATGCAACTTTTCCCAGAATGCAGTTCTTTTTGCCTTTTTTAGTATATTTGTGGATAGTCTTCTTGCAGCACACTTTCAGATCACAGCAACTATGTTGAAAAAAATCTCTTCTGCAACCTACTAGCTTGGATGGCAAAACATGAACACTAATTATAAGTAAAAATAGAAGTTTTAAGTGTCATTATGTTATCGCTCGAATCAGAAAATCACTTCAGCAATGAACAAAATAGTTGAGTGTAACTCAAAGACCTTAGCACTGGCCATCCATTCCCAGTCAGAATAGAGGAAGCATGATGACAATGAATATAATTTCTCAGTGAAATTGACACTATGCCCCAAAGAAAGCGAAGTCAACCAGGCAAGAATGAATGAGCACACAAAAATATATAACTTCACAGACACAACACGGGTTTGTTGATTAATTCTCACTGTTCCTTCTTGATATTTCTCTTGGGTTCTTTATATTTTCTAGCTTCACTGTTCTATAAATTTCACTCAAGTTGCTTGTATCAAATGTCAACAGCAGTAATGTTTTAAGGTAACTTACTTCAATCTTTTTATTGTTTTTAGCCTTCTCATGAAAATTATCAGTTATTTTACTTAAGTTATGAATAAAACCATTTTCTGAAAGAGGCTATGCTATTTATGTGCGAATAGACGTGAAGGAGGTAATCCAGGTTCCTTTAAATGGAAACAGAATTATATTTCTGGGGAGCCTAGCACTGACTGACAAATTACAAAATAAATATTTTGGGATTTTCCCAACATCTGGCAGAAACACTTTGGGAGATAGAAATTCTAACAATTAATAGATGCTAAAGATGAAATATCACAATTGATTTGTTGTCAACTCTCTGAATAATCAATGTGACAGCACCAAATGTTCTTAATAAGACAAAATGTAACATGTGCTCCACCTACTGGGGTAGCTAGTTGCCTGGAAATGACAAAACAGATTTGAATTAGGCCAATCAGTTTAAATTATACCCCCAAAAATACCAAATTCCAATCAAGTTTGAATTGAGTAAATTGACAATCTTAAAAGCCAATGACACAATCCATTGCTTTGGGGTATAAGACTTGGGAAAATTGAACAGTTGGGAGGAGAATTGCCATCAGACCAACAGCTGTAGACTGCAAGTCAGAACTCTCTGAGAGGTATCTATGTAGAGAAGGAATTTGCACAGAAAAAACCCCTCAACACTGACCTGGAGAGCCAATCTACTGAGGAAGGTAAAGAAAAGATTTGACTGCTGGCTGGTTTTAAAATTTGGATTTTTTCTATAAAACTTAATTGGGCATTTTAACAGACAGTATTATAGAAGGGAGGGTAAAAGATAGGTTTAAGGAAGGAATTGTAAATAATTGTTAGTTAATTATTCACTGTTATATTTTAAGAAATAAAGTTGTTAATTTTTATTTTACATAGTTCTTGGCTACTTGAATTTTTACAGATTATGGCATGGGATAAATCTTTTCTGTGTTGCTGGTTTAAATTAAGCAGGACAATTTACCCAGTGTCGTAATAATATGGAGGAAAGAAAGGGAGAACAGAAAGCTCATGCACACTTCCAACGAAACATCAGTTGAAGGCAGAAGTACCTGCAACCTGCCTCAAACTAGAATAACTGGTACGTGCTAGGAAATTCAACCAGAAATAATTTTGCACCTGATTTTATCAGCCAACCTCTTTTGCACTGGTTATGATTTACTGGGAGCAATAAACTGGGGATTTTGTTTGTATATTCACTTGTGGAATATAGGTGTCACTGGCTGGCTAGCTAGCTAATTTCCCCCTTCAGAATGTGCTGATGAGCTGCCTTCTTGAACCACTGCTGTCCATATGCTGTAGGCAGACTCACAATGTCATTAGGGAAGGAATTTCAAGGTATTGACCCAATAACAGTGAACAAACAGTGATATACTCTTCAGTCAGGGTGGTGAGTTGCTTGGAGGGGAACTTGCAGGTGGTGGTGTGCCCATTTTTTATGCTGCGGTTGTCCTTCCAGATGGAAGTGGTTGGAAGATGCTGTCTGAGGATCTTTGGTGAATTTCTGCAGTGCATCTTGTAGATAGTACAGACTGCCGTAGTGGTGGAGTGAGTGGATTCTCATGGATATGATGCCAATCAAGCAGGCTGCTTTGTCCTTCATCATTAGATTAGATTCCCGACAGGTCAGATTAGATTCCCTACTGTGTGAAAACAGGTCATTTGGCCCAACAAGTCCACACCGAACCTCCAAAGAGTAACCCACTCAGACCCACTCCCCTACATTTACCCCTGACTAAAGCACCTAACACCATGGGCAATTTTGCATGGCCAATTCACTTGATCTGCACATCTTTGGATTGGAAACCAGAGCACCTGGAGAAAACCCACACAGACACTGGGAGAACGTGCAAACTCCACACAGACAATGGTCCGAGGGTGGAATCGAAACTGGGTCCCTGGTGCTGTGAGGCAGCAGCGCTAACCACTGAGCCACCAGGTCAATGATGTTAAGCTTCTTAAGTGTTGTTGAAGTTGCACACATCCAAGCAACAGGGGAGTGTCCAATCACACTCCTGACTTGTGCCATGTAGATGGTGGACATGTTTGGGAGTCAGGAAGTGAGTTACTTGCTGCAGTATTCCAAGCTTCTGACCAGCTCTTGGAGCTATTTTTATTCACATGGTGAATCTAGTTGAGTTTCTGATCAATGGTAACCCCAGGTTGTTGCATGGTAACCCCCAGTGATCGTAACACCATTGCGTGTCAAGAGGTCGGGGTTAGATTGTTTCTCATTGCAGACAGTCATAACCTGGAATTTGTATCATGCAAATATTACACATGACTTCTCAGACCAAGTCTGAATATTGGTCAGGTCTGGTTCCACTTGAACATGGACTGCTTCAGTAACTGAGGAGTCGTAGATGGTGTTGAACAGTGTGCAATCATCAGTGAACATCCTCACTTCTGACCTGGTGAAGGGAATCATTGATGAAGTAGTTAAGGATGGTTGGGCCTCGGACACTACCCTGAGAACTCCTGAAGAGATGTACTGGAGTTGAGATGACAGACCTCGAACAACTGCAACCATCTTCCTATGTGCCAGGTATGACTCCAATCATTGGAGAGTTTGCTCTGATTCCCATTGATTCTAGTTTTGTTAGGGCTCCTCGATATCAGGGCTATCACTCTCACCTCACCTCTGGAATTCAGCTATTTTTGTCCATGTTTGAACCATGACCGTAATGAGGCCAGGAGCTGAAAGGCCCTGGCAGAACTCAATCTGGGCATCACTGAGCAGGTTATTACTGAGCAAGTGCAGTTGGATGGTACTGTTAATGACACCTTCCATTCTTTTACTGATGATCAAGAGTAGACTGATTGGGCAGTAATTGGCTGGGTTGCATTTGTCCTGCTTTTTGTGTACAGGACATACCTGAGCAATTTTCCACATTGTTGGGTAGATGCTAGTGTTGTAACAGTACTGGAAGTGCTTGGCTAGGGGTGCGGCAAGTTCTGGTGCACTGGTCTCCAGTACTATGGCCGGAATTTTGTCAGAATGCACAACCTTTGGACTACCCAATGCCTCCAACTATTTTTTTAGTGTCATCTGGAGTTATTTGAATTGGCATCTGTGATGATGGGCACCACTGGAGGAGGCTGAGAGGGATCATCCATTAGGCATTTCTGGCTGAAGATTGCAGTGAATGCTTCAGCCTTACCTTTTGCACTGATGTATTTTGCTCTTCCATTGTAGAGGATGGGGATAATTGGGGAGCTACCTCCAAAAGTGAGTTATTTAATTGCCCACCACCATTCACAACTAGATGAGGCAGGACTGCAGAGCTTAGATAGGATCCGTTCATTCTGGGATCGCTTACGTCTGTCTATCATAGAGTCCGAGAGTCATTCGGCATAGAAACAGACCTTCTGGTCTAACCAATCCATGCCGAACATTATCCCAAACTAAACTAGTCCCATCTGCTCCTGGCCCATGTTTCCAATTCATGTAGCTATCCAAATGTCTTTTTAAATGTTGTAATTGTACACATATCCACCACTTTCTCAGGAAGTTCATTCCACACACAAACTACGTTTAGTGTAAAAAAAATTGCCTCATTTTTAAAAAAAATCTCTCTCCTTAAAAATGAGCCCTGTGGTCTTGAAATTCCACATCCTAGGGAAAAGACTACTACCTTTAACTCTGTCCATACCTCTCATTATTTTATAAACTTCTATCAGATTGCCTCTCAACTTCCTATGCTCCAGCAAAAAAAAAGTCCCAGCCTGTTCAGACTTTCTTTATAACTCAAACCTTCCATACCCGGCAACATCCTGGGAAATCTCTTCTGAACTCTTTCCAGCTTTAATAATATCCTTCCAATAATTGGGCCACCAGAACTGTGGACACAGTATTCCAGAAGAGCCCTCACCGATGTCCTGTCCAACCTC
This sequence comes from Chiloscyllium punctatum, assembly GCF_047496795.1. Taxonomy (NCBI): domain Eukaryota; kingdom Metazoa; phylum Chordata; class Chondrichthyes; order Orectolobiformes; family Hemiscylliidae; genus Chiloscyllium; species Chiloscyllium punctatum. Next base: position 35,410,804 of record NC_092765.1, read on the forward strand.
AATATTACCTCCCAACTCCTATACTCAAAAAAATTAAAAGTGAAGGCAGATCTTCCAGCTCAGCAAGCAAACTTATATCCAGAAACTCAACCCGAGCTACAAATCTTTTCAAAACCCGTGAAGGCAAGCCTTCGTTTTTTTTTAACCACCCTGTCTTTCTGTGGTTCAAACTTTAAAGAGTTATGTACCCGCACTCCTTGGTCCCTCCATTCTACAACATCACCAAGGCTCTACCATTAATTGTGTAAGCCCTACCCTTGTTTGTTGTATCACAATGTAATACCTTGCATTTATCCAGATTGAACGCCATGTGCCATCTTTCAGTCCATTGACTCATTTGATCAAGATCCATCTGTGATCTTAGAAAACCTTTTTCGCTGTCTATTATGTCACCTTTTTTGGTGTCGTCCCCAAAACTTACAAACCATGCCTTCAATATTCTCATCCAAATCACTTATATAAACGACAAACAAAAGAGGACCCAGCATGCAAGTAATCCTGCTTGGTAGCATCACCAGGTTGACACCTCATTTTCACATTTGCTCAGTGCTGCTCCTGGCACACCTTCCTGTACTCTCCATTCAACCTGGGTTGATCACCTGGCTTGATGGTAATGGTAAAGTGGGGGGGGGGGGGGGGGGGGGAGGGGGGTAAGCCTTGCTATGAGGTTGCAGATTGCTGTCGATGGCCCACAGTGCCTCATAGCTGAAGCAGGCCATCACAACTTTCCTGCATTGTGTGAGTGTTCTGCTTTGTTTTTGTAACTGGTGTTGAATATCAATTAATTTTTCTATAATAAGGCCCATGACAGACTTGTTACTGCTTAATCTGCAACTTTTCAGGGACATACATCATGGCTAGGAACTATCCACTTCCAAAATGTAAATCCATTCAAAGTTTACCCATCCTCATTGTTCAAACGTTCACTTACATCATTTGCATAAAACAAAAATACATGGGTAACATGTCACACGTGTAACATGTTTCACACAAGAAAAGTAGAGGAGGATGGCAGACAACATGGTCAGCTGGAGTACTAACATCAATGCACATGTGGTGGATGTTACCTTCACTGCTGATCAGCCCTTCAGCCCTGCAGGGTAGAAGGAGGAATTCGGGTTGACATTCAGGATAACAGTGGTGGCTGGAGTGGTTGGGACAGCCATAAGACCATAAGACCATAAGACATAGGAGTGGAAGTAAGGCCATTCGGCCCATCGAGTCCACTCCGCCATTCAATCATGGCTGATGCACATTTCAGCTCCACTTGCCAGCGTTCTCCCCGTAGCCCTTAATTCCTCTAGACAACAAGAACCTATCAATCTCGGCCTTGAAGACATTTAGCATCCCGGCTTCCACTGCACTCCGTGGCAATGAATTCCACAGGCCCACCACTCTCTGGCTGAAGAAATGTCTCCGCATTTCCGTTCTGAAATGACCCCCTCTAATTCTAAGGCTGTGTCCACGGGTCCTAGTCTCCTCGCCTAACAGAAACAGTTTTCTAGCATCCACCTTTTCAAAGCCATGTATTATTTTGTACGTCTCTATTAGATCTCCCCTTAATCTTCTAAACTCCAACGAATACAATCCCAGTATCCTCAGCCGTTCCTCATATGCTAGACCTGTCATTCCGGGATCATCCGTGTGAATCTCCGCTGGACACGTTCCAGTGCCAGTATGTCCTTCCTGAGGTGTGGGGACCAAAACTGGACACAGTACTCCAAATGGGGCCTAACCAGAGCTTTATAAAGTCTTAGTAGTACATCTCTGCTTTTATATTCCAACCCTCTTGAGATAAGAGCCAGATGAATGTTGGGTCTGGCAAGATCCTAAGGGAAAACCCGTGGAGCAAGACCTGTCCGAGACCCAATGGAAGGTGTATGAGTGTCTTAGGCCCAGTGATCACTGCACTGGCTGAGTTGTAATGATGAGGACTTCGAGGGCAGTTCCCTCCTGAGTGTGGCAGCGTAGCGTTTCAGGTTAGCACTACTGCCTCACAGTGCCAGGGACCGGAGTTCGATTCCACCCTTAGGTAACTGTCTGTGTGAAGTTTGTGCTCTCTCCACCTGTCTATGTGGGCTTCCCCTGAGTGCTTTGGTTTCCTCCCACAGTCCAAAGATGTGCAGGTTCAGTGGATTGGCCATGCTAAATTGCCACAGTGTCCAGAAAAATGTAGGATTGTGGAGCAGGTCTGGGTGAGATGCTCTTTGGAGAGTCAGTGTAGACTCAATGAGTTGAACAGCCTGTTTGGATGGTGTAGGGATACAATGATTTTTGGTTCAGTTACTGATGGCCGCCGGTGAGATGGTGTCAACTACAGAGATCTCCCTGAACTGAGGTTCAACAATCCAGGAAGTGCAGAGACTTTGCTTCCGACTTACCTCAGTCAGTGAAGCTGGGAGTTAACTGACCTGTGTGAATGGCACACAGCAACAGGGTCAGCTCCAAACTCAAGCCTGAAAACAGCCAAGCTTATAGGTGCCATGATATATCCCTACTACTGAGCCAAGGGGCCTTGCTTGGAGTCCCACTTGTGCTGATGCGGTGTCAAAACATACCTGAACAGTTTCAAAATATTTTAAATTTCTGCAGGTACATTTACTATTACCTTAAGGAGCTGGTATGGGCATGTTAAGAAGCTTATTTTTATTATCTCATCTTTGTTGTGCAGAAATTTGAGAAGATATGTAGAGTGAGGGGTTGTTGAAAGAAGTTAATCTCAGTGAAAGGTATACTTCAGCTTTGTTGATTTGCTAAGGTTGAGCTGTAATTTTGAAACGTACAAAAACAGCAATTCCTGGAGAAACTCAGCAGGTCCGGTAGCATCTGTGCAGAGAAAACAGAATTAATATTAACAGTGCCCCTTCATCAGAACTGACAGCAGTTCGAGAAGCATGGTATATATGCTGATGACAGGGTTGGTGGTGGCAGGGGGGGGATGTGTGTAAAGGTGCAAATGGATTGGTGCAGCCCAGATTGTGGAGGTGGTTGGAGGGTGGTTGGGAGAGAGACAGAAAGAGAGAGAGAGACTACGTAGACAAAGGGGCTGTAGCACCAATGTTGCTAATGTGGCTGGGCTCGACTAATTTAGTTTGGGCAGCAGGCCCTTCCCAATCTGCACAGCTTATTTTCTCAGTGAATACCCTCACTGTGCTACTGGTGGAGTGTTACTCTTGAAAAGACAGTAGATGCAGACATTATTCAAATTGGAGAATTCACTGCATCCTCAAGGTTAGTTTCATGGATTACTTCAAGGTGTAACTGTAACAGAAACTCTGTCTATTCTAAACCAAAGCCAAAGATTCTACCACAGAGACAGGCAGCACAGGGTCACTTGTTTTCTTTTTCAAACAGACACATAACTCCTGTAACAGCAATTCAGCAGTGTTCACCTACCAATCCAGGCTTTCTAGCGTCACTATCATTAGAAATGTTTGGGCCTTTAGTGACTGGAATAAAATTCACAATTAATCGTTTCTGATCGTCAGTTTGTGATAACTTTGTACAAATCAGTGAAAATTCCACTGGTTGTCCTGCGCCACCTCTGTCAAGTTTCGTCACTGAAGAGAGGCTTGAGGAGTTGGTTTGGTTCACTTACCTGAACAAGTTGGTGCGGAGTCATTCCACTGTGCCAAGGCATCAGGTACAGCTAGGCATTCTATGTTCTGGGAACCTTGGAGAGCGTAACCTGGATTGCATTCAAAGCGGATAACGGCGCCCACAGCAAAGTCATTTCCTATTCTTCTGCCATACCTTGGCTCAGGTATCGAGCTACATTGTGTGGCACTTGTCCGGGGTACCGCTGTAGGTTAATGAATGGAATAATTCAAATTCAATTTTCAGGTTAATCACTGAACAGGCACAAAGTGAGGAATCGAGGCTCAAAAAAAAAACAAGGAAGAAATGTTTCAAAGGAGATGACAGACTATTTATACTCAATTGAGACACCTGAAAACTGAACTTAATTAAAGTGGCATGCCTGTACATATACAGTGAAAAAGCAGAATACAGGAGAGGAAATGTAGCCAACATGTAATTAAATTAATATTGTGTTCTATTTGCTTTTCCTCCTTGGAGCTTAGACTCAAGCCCATTCCTGGTTACAGTTTACTTCTTGTACCAGTTTTAAGGATTTCGTATGAAGTGAGCTTTAGTCAGGCTAGACCTAGTTTCCTGATGAATGTTAGTAATGTTTTGCAGAAAACAGCATACAGTCCAGTATAAATTAGCACAAACTGTCAACCACAATCTGTGAGCAAACTGTCAGTGAGGTTGATCAAACAGGAAGTGGGGACAGCAGGAGGTGATGTTCAGAAGTTTAGAATCTGGAAATACTGATGGGACCTAATGACGTTTTTCTCTGTTTGATTACATTTTTATACCTGCCAACAACTTCTTCAAAATTCTTGATTCTGAATTTTCAGATTGCGCATTTTGAAGCAAACAAGAACAGGAGTGATAAAGCTTTTCAGAATTCCAGACGACCTAATCTCCAAATAAAAATCTAGTTAACACCAAAATGGTAAATTTTGAGGCCTCCTGGTCAAAAGCAGTACTTGAAAATGGAAGAGAATTATTGACCATCCTATTCTTGCTGTTGAGGCAATGACAGTGTCACACAGACCTATCACTATGGCTGAAGTGTCCCCAACACAGACGGTATTTATAAATCAAATTGAGATACGAAGAGAGGGGAGTAGGGCGACACGGTGGCTCGGTGGTTAGCACTGCTGCCTCACAGCGCCAGGGACCCAGTTTCAATTCCAGCCTCCGGCAACTGCCTGTGAGGAGTTTGCACATTCTCCCTGAGTGTTTGCGGGTTTCCTCCGGGTTCTCTGATTTCCTCCCATAATCCAAAGAATTGGCCAGGCTAAATAGCCTCAAAGTATTCAGGGATGTGTGGGTTTTGTGCATTAGTCCAAGTAAAAGATTCAGGGAATGGGTCTGAGCAGATTCTTCGGAGGGTTATTTTGAACTTGTTGGGCCTAATGGCCTGTTTCACACTGTCGGGATTCTATGTGATATTAAGGTGTTTATCTGATTTCATCAGTGTTATGCAAAATAAAAACAAAGGGCACAACATTCTTCTTGTGCACATAGAAAAAACAACAAATTCAGCATGGAAATACAAAAAAATACTGCAGATTACCCCTAGTTAATGCTTATCATTCACCTCAGCCTCAACATAGTCTCACAGTTCACCAACATGTCTGTGGTCCCAAATGAATGAGCTGCCTTTGTTGTATAAGTTATTGATTCTGAAGGGGCTCATGCTTATATTGACTTCACTCATTCTACTTATGTAATGCACAGTCTGTGGGTGGAGACAAGGGTTCTACTCTAGCTTTCAAAGTTAGATGTTCTGTACCAGCTCCCTGAGATTATAGTAATTATACCTGACCAACTGCTTATTGCTATCATAATTAAACCTCCTTTATGTATGTACAGCAATTCTATACATAGTCTATAGTGGTGTATCCTTTATCACTGGTCACAAAGGAGGACTGGCAGCTGCCAACCACCTCAAAAAACTCTTACCCTGTGCCACATAGTGGGGGGATGAAAATACCATTGGGCACCAGCAACAGTTATCTAGAAAATATACCAATGGTTTCATGTGACCAGCTGAAGTTCCATAAATAAAAAAAGCCTTCTTTTCAACCTCAGGTGGAGCATAAAGGGTTAACTCGTGTGGGAGCACATGTTTATAGGAAGAGGCTACATCATTGGTGATGCTATGATCACATGCAGATCACAGTGTAGAGAAGAAGTAACAGTTTAGATCTTATGCTGAATTGGAATGTGTATAGTTAGCATGATGTAAACAAACTCTAAGAACCAAGAATCTGGTCATCCCTCTACCTTAAAATAGCATACCACCAACATTATCTAAAACTCCACGTGTCAACAGGATTGCAGTACTTTTGACTGCTGTACAGAGTAGCTGACTGATGCACTCACACACCGACAAGTCAAAATCTACCCTGCAATTTATACCGCTGCTCCGTCTTGCCTTTCCTTCTGTTCTCTCTCTTTTATATTTTAACTTTTATTGATTTCAACTTTGACCTTGTCTTATTTTTGCATAATAAATCTCATTCTACCTATACAAAGTATTTTTTCCCACAGTCTTCATCCATTCATCAATGCCTCTCATGTGCTGGCAAGGCTCACGTTGT